>NC_087085.1:11840676-16782676 GCF_036172545.1 Culicoides brevitarsis | reverse complement strand
AGTGGGGAAAATTTACACATGTCGTCAAATGATCCAACATTAATTGCATATAATGATCCCGAAAATGTCGAATTTGTAAGTCTTGATGACAAATTGCCATCCGAATCGAACCAGGTACCTGTTATGGTGTCTCCAATTGTTGAGCCAACGGGTGTTCCGCACTACGTAGTGCACGATGCCGCAACAAATGCCAAGGAAAAATTCCAAAAAGAAGTCGGACCGAGGATTCTTGTGAACGTTTCGATTGCCACAGATCACGGAAGCGGGACTCAAACGCATGCCGTGTACATGTTGCATGTGATGGTTCCGGCAGGTGTCGATTTGAATCCTAAAAAGAAAGAAAAAGACGACAACGAAAAGGAACAACGCGACAATTTTGCGCCGGAAAGTTTGCTCATGCGACCCGTTGAGTACGTCAAATATCCGAAAGACAAACAGCGCCCAGCTACACCTGATTCCGCAATTAATGAAGTTATTTTTGATGCGGATGACGACAAGAACAACGTCGCCTACAAAGGTGATCCATTTTCAATTAAGACGAAAACGAGGAAACAACCCACAAAAACAACGTCTCATTCCACGTTGTTAGACGTTTCCATTGACGACAACCATGAGGATGATGATGATAAGAAATTAGAAGAAGAAGAAGCAAAAAAAGTTGATGATGGCAAAAAAATGCCACAGAAAAATAAAAATACAATGTTGTCAAATTCCAATGACAATGACGATAAGACAATGGTCGCTAATGGTAACGAAAATAACAACCACACTCCTCTGGATAAGCAATTCGCAAGCGATACGGCAGATGACGAGGAGGTGACACAAACAACAATTTTATCTTCGACATCTTCGTTATTTGATGAAGATACAATCGATACCGGAGAAGCAGCAGAAGATAACAATGCGACACAAATAATGGGGGGTGGTAGCTCGGGTTGTAATCACACAATTCCTTACGTACTCATTTTGGAAGGTGAGGGAAAAATTACTAAAGGCGCTCCAAATGAAACTAAAGAATTATTAAAAAAAATAAATAAAAATAGGAAAAATACAGAAAAAATTAAATTCGATTTAAATAAGAATTTTGGTAAAAAAAAATACTATTTTTTATTTTTAATTTTCAGAAACAATATTTATTTAATTTTTTTTAATTTTTAATTTATTTTAATATTTTTTTTTATTTTTCAAATTATTTTATTTTTTATTCCAATGATTTTTTAATTTTTTATAAAAATATGTTCAAATGTTCATTAAACATATTTAAAAAAATAAAATATTATTTTTTTGTTATAATTATCAATTAAAAGCTTTTGAGTCAAGTGAAAAAGATTTATTACCAATTAATTATTTTAATATATTTTTAAATTTCCAAAAACACATTTTTCTTCAATCCAATAATTTTTTAAAAATTTTATTGTCTGGATTTTATATAAAAAAATTAATAATTTATTTTAAATTAAATTTATAACTTATTTAGAAATCATTTTTGAATTTATTTTTTATTTTTAAAGAATTTAAATAAATATTATTGAGTTTCAATTGAAGCGGCATAACAACGAAAAATAAACGCTTTTTATCCCAAACCCCAACAAAAATCATAAAATTTCCTCATCTGATGATAAATAATCACCAACGTTGTCAATTTTCGCAACGAAAACCACAAAACAGTCATTCATCTTTCCTTGCATGAAGAACGCATAAGCCAATCACTTCATTTTCCATCGAAAACTAACATCGGTATCAAAATATCATCCCAGAATCGAGAGAGAGACACAAATCTCGTTTGTTTAAAATTAACTATTACTTTTTTCCCGTACTCGAAAGGCAAGACTAACAGAGACGCATGCAGCCGAGAACGTAATGGAAACGACACTAATTCGCTCATTTCACCATCAATTAATGCTTGTAAAATAATAATAAACAATGGCATGTGTGTGTTGTGAAGCTTAGACGACTTGTATATATGAGGGAAAAAAATTTTTTTTTTTGTCTATTAATGGATCTCTAAATCTATCTAGTCGAGAGATCGGGTGCAATTAGTGTCAAGTGAGGTTGAATGAGATTATTTTTAATTAAGGAGTTAAATTTAGATGCATGTGACTAACCTGCGACTTGAATTTTGAAAAAAAATCTAAACAAATTTATTTTTTTTCGTTAGGTGCTCGCACATTCCCGGCACGTAGCTTTCCACCCGATGGAACGACCTTTAGCCAAATAACGTTAGGACAAAAGCTCACCAAGGAAATACCACCGTACAGCTACTGGAACATGCAATTCTACCAATCGGAGCCGGCATACGTTAAATTCGATTATAATATTCCGCGGGGTGCATCGATCGGTGTGTATGCGCGTCGAAATGCGCTTCCCACACACACGCAGTACCACTTTAAGGAAGTTTTGAGCGGCTTTAATGTTCGTACCACACGAGCAACGACACATGTAAGATTTTTCTTTTTTTCTGAGAATGTGTCAATTATTTATATAATGACATAAACTTTTTCCACACACACACACACAGCCATCAATAAGACGTGAGGTAACGCGCTACATGGAATCGGGACATTGGTTTATGTCACTTTACAATGACGACGGTGACTCTCAGGAGATTACCTTTTATGCCGTTGTTGCGGAAGACATGACCCAAAATTGTCCAAATGGATGTTCAGGCAACGGTCAATGCTTGTTGGGACACTGCCAATGTAATCCTGGCTTTGGCGGAGATGATTGCAGTGAAAGTAAGTTTTTAGATTTATTTTTTTTAGACTTTTTAAAGTTTATTTTGAACTTTTTGTCCTAAAAAATTTTTCAAAAAATAGTTTTTTTTAAATAAATATTTAAAAATTTTTTATAGATCGAAAAATCTTTTTAAAAAATTAATAAATTTTAATATTTTTTAAAATAATTTAATATTTTTGTTGATTTTTTTTTAAAGATAAATTGAAATTTTATAAATAAAAATTTATTTCAGAATTAAATTTTATCCAAAATAAACTAATTTAAATTTTTTAAAATAAATTATTAAATTTAATATTTTAAAAAAATCATAAAAATATTTAACTGTCAAAAAATATGGCTAGGAAAGTATTTAAAAAATATAATTTTAGTAGAAAAAAAATTTAAATAATTTTATTTTAATTTCTTGCAAAATTCAATTTTAGTAGAAAATAAGTTTTTTAATTTTTTTTTTAATTTTTTGCAAAATTACGAAAAAAATTTAAAGTACCATGAATTTTTTTTTTTTGTCAAAATAAATATAAAAAAAAAATAAAAATTTAGATTAAAAAAAAAATCTAATGATAAATTTTTTTAGGCGTTTGTCCAGTTCTCTGCTCGCAAAAGGGCGAATATATCAACGGCGAGTGCCAATGCAACCCTGGATGGAAAGGAAAAGAATGTCAATTACGACACGACGAATGCGAAGTGCCAGACTGCAATGGGCACGGGCATTGTGTAACGGGAAAATGCTCTTGCGTACGCGGCTACAAAGGAAAATTCTGTGAAGAAGGTAAGCAGCACCAGTTTTCATATCATTAAAATTCCTCTTTTGAAATTTTCCTTGAGTATTCCGAAAATGAATGAGGAGAGAGAAAAAAATGAACACACAAAAGAAAGAGTAATTAAAAATATTTCATTTTTCCCTCTTTTGTTTCATTTTTCTTTTTTTGCCCAAGTTTTCGCACAAATGTGGCCAAATGCGCTTTTCTCTCGAGCCTCACTTTAATTTATGGCTTTCAGGAATTTTTGTAATTCATTTTTAATTTATTTACATCCAGATGTGTAACTTAATGAGTTACAACTCGAGCAAGATTTTAATTTTTTTTTCTTTTTGAATTCTTTTTTTTTTAGTTGATTGTCCTCATCCCACATGCAACGGTCACGGATTCTGTGCCGATGGCACTTGCATCTGCAAAAAAGGCTGGAAAGGCGTTGATTGTGGCACAATGGATCAAGATGCGCTTCAATGCTTACCGGATTGCTCGGGACATGGCACTTTTGAACTCGATACGCAGTCATGCATTTGCGAACCCAAGTGGAGTGGCGACGATTGCTCGAAGGAATTATGCGATCTCGATTGCGGATCTCATGGAAGTTGCGTCGGTGAGACATGCAGCTGCGACGAAGGATGGGGCGGCGAATTTTGCAACACGAAATTGTGCGATCCGAGATGCAATGAGCACGGACAATGCAAGAACGGAACGTGCTTGTGTGTTTCGGGATGGAATGGCAAACATTGTACCATCGAAGGATGTCCCGGAGGGTGAGTTAAATTTTTTTTTTGTAATTTTATGGCTGAGAAAATGTAATAAAAATTGTTTATTGCAGTTGCAACGGTCACGGTCAATGCCGTGTTAGCGGAGAAGGTCAATGGGAATGTCGTTGCTATGAGGGATGGGATGGCGCTCAATGCGGTGTCCAACTCGAAGTTAACTGCGGTGACAACAAAGATAATGACAAAGGTAAATATTGATCTTTTAAATAATTTTTTTTAAAAAAATTAATAAAAAATATTTTTTTTTCTTAGATGGTTTAATCGATTGCGAAGACCCCGAATGCTGCGGTTCTCACGCTTGTCGCACAAGTCAACTTTGCGTATCTGCTCCACGTCCTGCTGACGTTCTCTTACGTAAACAACCCCAAGCCGTGACCGCTTCCTTCTTCGAACGCATGAAATTCTTGATTGACGAAGGCAGTTTGCAAAATTACGCCAAAATGGAAACCTTTAACGAAAGGTAAGAAAATCCCTCTTAATTTTTTAAGATGATTATGTGTAAAATTTTTGACCAAACACAATCATCGTTCTCTGTCATCATTAACACACACAAAAAAAAAATTATTTTTACCCAAATTTAAAATCCTTCGTCATCATCATGATATTTATTTTTTACAAAACACACGAAAAATATACAATAGAACGGACAATAATTTTATGCAGCATAAAATAGTAATTAATTACACACTACTACAACTTTACAAAACTTGATATAATTAACTTTTATTAGAATCTGCCGTTATTGTTTTATAAAAAGCTCGGCCTTTTTCTCTATATACAGAATGAAAATCACCGAGCGAACGGACAATATTTAAAATTTTGCAAAATTTTCATTGTTTACAACAATTTTCGTTACCTATAGATACGAAAAATTTTTCATTATAAGCTATTTTCCATGTGAGTGACTAAATTTAATTTCATTTTACAACGAAACGAGATAGAAACTATGGCAACAATAAACCACGAGAAGTATTATGAAAAACTATTTGTCAATAACCCTTCATATATATTTATTTTTCCACGAACTATTTTAATAATAATTACATGATATAAAGGATTATTTCGAAGAAAAGCCTCTTTTGGAGAATATTAAAATCTAATAATCCGTAATTAAAAATTAATCACATTATTTACAGATTAATGAGTTTGTCGATTATTCCGCTTCTATTGTATATAACATATATATATTTTAATTTTTTTATACATATTATACATAAATATACATGTTCTCACGCTACTCTTATAATTTATCCTAAAAACAAAAAATCCTACTATTTTGTTTTGTTTCCGAACCAATGTTATATTTATTATAAAATATGTGTTTAATTAAAATTTTTGTATAGATTTTGTTTTTGTACTACAAATAAATACAAAAATAGTATAATTTTCAAATATCATCGATTAATCATCAATTAAAAAAAAAAATTACCAGCAAACGTACAAAAATTTTTATTTAATTATATTTTTAATTTATTATGTTGTGCCCCCGTCTATTTATATATTATATCCCTGCTAATTGCCATTTGTTTTAAATGTTTTCTGCATATTATTATATTATATTAAAATATAATAAAATACAATACCATTCAACTTTCCTATAAATTTAATAAATGAAAGAATATAAAAACTGTGTACAATTTATATTTATTATTATTATCATAAAACATATTTTGTCCTTTTATATATGTTGTTTGGCACACATGTATAACATCATATATAAATGGACAACCATGACAATAATAATAATAAATTAAGTTGGTAATCAACACAAAATTTTTAATGTCTACCAAATTATAGCATAATGATAATATATTATATTAATATCGATTTTATTTAAATAATTGAGTACTTTTGGGCGCGAAATAGCAAAGAAAAGAATTAGAACATATAATTATAAAAAAATAAATAACAGAAAAAAGAGAATTAAATAACAATTTGTCATAAAATTAAATTTTAATCATTAACATATGTTGCGTATAATTAAAAATTCATAATATATAAAAAAAAAAAAAATAGTAAAAAAAACGTGTCAAAATATTCTCATGAAATAAAAAAATAATTTCTCTCGTATGATAATAACATTATTACCGAGTCTCGTCACATCTATAATTACAATTGACACAACAAATGCGCATCAAAATGACCAAATATAACATATTATTATTTAATAATAATCATGTAAATGTTATATAACACTATTATTAAAGATTTAATGTGTATCATTAGCACAGGAACGTCGTTATTTGTTGCGCTGCCAGAATTCTAGCGTGTCAATTTTTTGTTATATTTAATGCATATTCTCTCATTTTTTCTGTTATTATTATTATTCAGCATATAATAACAAACAAAACGATGTTTTTATATTATCATTAGTTGTTATGTACACATTTCCTCCGAAGAGAGTGGTCAGGGAAATATTTGAATAATTGATTATAGGGCTCCCTTCGACGAAAATTATAACATGTTTTTAATGTCAATATGATGATGACTTTATCAGGAATTCCGTCAGTCTCCGAAAGCCATCTAAAAATTAAAATATCATTAAAAAAAATCGAAACACAAACACACACAAGTAAAAATCTTGAGGCTATGGTAGAAAATTTAAATTAATACTTACACAGTAGTGGGCTACTTAATAATTAATAGGGTGATGTTTGCACAAATTTGTATCTCGTGAGATAATTTTTATGCACAATCTTAAATCATTCATTAAAATATGGCTGTTTCTTCTTAACATAACTAACAATCCAGTTAAATTTCTCTTAGTTTTTAATTTTTTTTTCTTTTCCTTCCTTAAAGTAATTTAAAATTAATTAAAAATAAGTAAAAATATTGCAAATAATTTTCTAACACGAACCCTTTTTGCTTTTTTCCTTTTCTTTCTTTCTTCTAAAAAAAAAATCAAACCAAAAAATAACAAACTAAAATCTAACCGTATCATAAATTGTATAACACACGTAACTGCAGCGTCTTTTGGATGCATTTTAATGCAAGGTAAGCTAACAGA
Organism: Culicoides brevitarsis; assembly: GCF_036172545.1. Lineage (NCBI taxonomy): Eukaryota > Metazoa > Arthropoda > Insecta > Diptera > Ceratopogonidae > Culicoides > Culicoides brevitarsis. Next base: position 16,775,399 of record NC_087085.1, on the reverse strand, counting down.
CTAACCAACAAAAAAAAATCAGTAAAATTCAGTTGTTTGAAAGTAATTTTCAGTTTTTTTTTCTAAGTAATGATGAATGCAAAGTTTTTTAAAAGTACACCACTCACAAACCACGGCTTTCTTTCTCTTTTTCTCTCTCACAAAAAAAAATCACACACACAAAAAAAGTTTTAAATTTTTAGTTTAAAAAAAAAATCGCTTCTTATTTCAATTGTAAAGAATTTTCCTTGCTTGTCGCTTGAATTTCACCTCAACTTTTAAAAAAAACACGCGCTACTTGAGCTTCGCTGTAATTTCGCACTTTTGACAAGTCAAAGGAGTAAAAAAAATTTTTCCACTCAACATCCTGTAATAATCGAAGATTAAAAAAAAAATTATCAACAATGGCTCAAAAATGTCCATTTATCTGAAAAATTGAAAATTTGGTCCGTTGACAACAAAAGCTGCCAAAAAAGTTAACGCATCATGTGAGCTTTTGTGTAAAATCCAGACAAAAAAAAAATAAATGAATTGACTCCAATATGCTTGAAATATTTTTTTTTGCAAGTCCTCGATACATATTCAAATTAATTGGAATTTAATAGGTTTTTTTTTCACGTCAGAAATGTATGTGTCAGCGTCAATCATCTCCACTCGTGTGACAGTAGACACGAATCATGATAATTTGCCGTAAAATAAAAAATAAAATTTATAAAACTTAATCCGAACAACGAAATTTGAGTCTCGACAAAAAGAGAGAATTTTACAATTGAAATAAGTTAATTGCATGCCAATTTGATATTTTTCCAATATTTTAACACACATACACACGTACATCCCGTTTCCCTCCAACCATATGTTTTTTGTGTCCAAACTGAAAAAAAGAGAAAAAAGATTAAATGTATTAAAAAAATTTTCCAGCAAAAATTTATAAATACATGCCGATTTTCCTCTGTTTGTAACGACTCATGTGACGTGTGAATCTATTATTTATTTATATTCTGTCCATTAATTTTTTTTTTACTTTTTCTGTGTTAACATTAGTGTTTGTCGTAAATGTGCATTTAATGTAGTAGTTGTCCTTTGTGAAAATTTTATGTGTTTAAATTTTTATTTTATTTTTGTAGTGTTTTTGTAGAATTTTTAACAATTTTAATTTTTCACGAATATCACGGCTTTCGATTTTTTATGAAAATTTCGTCATTAATTGAGGGCCTTTGACGATAAATTTAAAGAATTTTAGTAGATTTTTCCTTTTTTTGTAGAAAATTTTAATTATTTTAAATTTTTCTTTGAAATAAATTCTAATAATTTTTTTTCTCTTACCCAATAGTCGTTCTGCCGTTATCCGTGGACGAGTTTTGACATCGCAAGGCATGGGACTCGTTGGCGTTCGTGTCAGCACATCAACTCCCCTGGAGGGCTTCACCTTAACACGTGACGACGGTTGGTTTGATCTCATGGTGAACGGAGGCGGCGCCGTAACTCTCCAATTTGGACGTTCTCCGTTCCGCCCGCAAGTTCGCGTCATCCAGGTGCCATGGAACGAAGTTGTCATCATCGATACGGTCATCATGTCAACGAGCGAAGACAAAAATTTGGGTGCCAAAGCAGGTGCTTGCTTATCACACGATTATGACGTCATGAAACCCGTCGTTTTGGCGACATGGAAACACGGCTTCCAAGGCGCTTGTCCCGATCGCAGTGCAATTCTCGCCGAATCGCAAGTCGTACAAGAATCCATTCAAATTCCCGGCACCGGATTGAATCTCGTGTATCACAGTTCACGTGCTGCGGGGTATTTGTCGACGATCAAGTTGCAACTCACACCTGACGTTATTTCGGAGTCGTTGAAACTCATTCATTTGCGGATCACCATCGAAGGCATCTTGTTCGAAAGAACTTTTGAAGCAGATCCCGGAATTAAATTCACCTACGCCTGGAATCGGTACAACATTTATCGGCAACGTGTTTATGGCGTAACGACAGCTGTTGTGAAAGTCGGTTATGAGTACACGGATTGCAAAGATATCATCTGGGACGTGCAAACAACGAAGCTCAGTGGGCATGACATGACAATTTCCGAAGTTGGCGGATGGAATTTGGATATTCATCATCGTTACAATTTCCACGAAGGCATTTTGCAAAAGGGCGATGGCTCAAACATTTATTTGAAGCAAAAACCACGAGTTATTTTGACGACAATGGGCGACGGGCATCAACGAGCGCTGGATTGTGCGGATTGCAATGGCATGGCGACGAAACAAAAATTATTGGCGCCAGTTGCGTTAGCAGCATCGCCCGATGGCAGCATTTATGTGGGTGATTTTAACTACATCCGCAAAATTTTGACTGATGGAACTGTGAAAACTGTTGTAAAATTGAATGCGACACGTGTTTCGTACCGTTATCACATGGCATTGAGTCCTCTCGATGGTACTTTGTACATTTCGGATCCGGAATCGCATCAAATTATCAAAGTCAAGAACAAGGACGACTTTTCCGACCCAGAACGCAATTGGGAACCGGTTGTTGGTGCAGGCGAACGTTGTCTTCCGGGTGACGATCAAAATTGCGGTGACGGCGGATTGGCGCGCGATGCAAAACTCGCTTATCCCAAAGGTGTTGCCATCTCGTCGGACAATATTTTGTATTTTGCTGACGGCACAAACATTCGCATGGTCGATCGTGATGGCATTGTATCGACTCTCATTGGAAATCACATGCACAAGGCACATTGGAAGCCAATTCCGTGCGAAGGAACATTAAAAATTGAAGAAATGCACTTGAGATGGCCCACAGAACTCGCAATTGATCCACTTGACGACACTTTGCACATCATCGACGATCATATGATCTTACGTGTCGTTCCCGATGGTCGTGTTCGAGTTGTTGCAGGTCGCCCCTTGCACTGCGCCTCCTCTACGGGAACTTACGAGACAGATTTGGCAGCTCATGCTACACTTGTCATGCCACAAAGTATCAGTTTTGGTCCCAATGGCGATTTGTATGTGGCTGAAAGTGACTCGCAACGCATCAATCGTGTTCGAGTAATCGGTTCCGACGGAAAAATCTCACTTTATGCTGGAGCCGAGTCCAAATGCAATTGTTTGGAGCGTGGATGCGATTGTTACGATGCCGAACAACATTTGGCTATCAGTGCAAAATTCAATACAATCTCAGCTCTTGCCGTTACTCCCGATGGACATGTTCATATCGCTGATCAAGCAAATTATCGAATTCGTTCAGTCATTTCGAGCCTTCCAGAAGCTGGATCATCCAAGGAATACGAGATTTATGCGCCAAATGCTCAAGAAATTTACGTTTTTAATCGTTTTGGACAACATATCGCCACGAAGAATATCTTGACCGGAGAAACGACTTATACTTTTACGTACAACGTCAATACCTCAAACGGGCGTTTAAGCACTGTCACTGATGCCGCTGGAAATAAAGTCTTCTTGTTGCGCGATTACACGTACCAAGTCAATTCTATTGAGAATACAAAGGGACAAAAATGTCGTCTCCGCATGACTCGAACCAAGATGTTGCGAGAATTAAGTACGCCCGATAATTACAACGTCACTTTCGATTATAACGGACCTTCGGGATTGTTAAAGACGAAATTAGATTCAACTGGACGTTCGTATGTTTATAATTACGATGAATTTGGAAGACTTACCTCTGCGGTGACTCCTACTGGAAAAGTTATTGACTTGAGTTTCGATCTCAGTATCAAAGGTGAGTATTAAAATAAATATTTTTAGATGAAAATTTTTGAATATTTTGACATTATTTTAACTTTGAAAAAATCAGGGAAAATATTTAAAAATTAGACAAAAAAGAAATTTTATTTATTTATTTTTTTTTAACAAAAAACTTATGAAAAATGGAAATTTACAATTCATTTTGATTTTATAATTTTTTTTTTTTTTTGTGAAAATTTTATAAAATTTTTTTATCAAAATTTTTAATTTTTTTTCATAAAAAATTTTTAAAATTATTTTTTTTTTTTTTTAATTTTTTTTAAATTTTTTTTTTTAATTTTTTTAAAATTTTTTTAAATTTTTTTCAAAATTTTTTTAAAAAATTAAATTTTTTTCATAAAAATTTTTAAAAATTATTTTATAATTCACGTAATGTAAAGCAAATTTTTGAAAAAATTGCATTTTTTTCTACTTGAAAATTAAAATGAAGTTTTAAATTACATTTTCTTAGACTTTAACTTAAAACTTTGTAAATATCTTTAAAAAATTAATTTTCAACACTCAACAATTTACAGTCAAAAATAATTTTAAAAAAATTTATGAAAAATTGAATTTTTTGAATTTTTTAAGATTTTATATTAGTAAAAAATTTAAGAATGTCAAAAATTTTTATTTTTTAATTTTTTTTCTCGTCAAAATCCAAATTAAATAAATAGACGAAATAAATTAAATTAAATCGCCCAAAATTAAATAAAAATTCTTCTTTTTTTTCACAGGAGCCACGATTAAAGTAACCGAAAACTCCCAAAAGGAAGTCTCAATGTTGATTCAAGGCTCAAGTGTCATCACAAAAGTAGGCGAAGCTGCTACCAAAGTCACAGTTCTTCCGGATGGCGCAACCACATCTGTCTCTCCATGGGGCACAACTGTCGCTGTCGATACCGTTCCTTACAGCATCTTGGCTGACATCGATCCTCTCTTGGCAGAAAGTTATCCAGTACCCGCCAAACAACGCACCGAAATTTCCGGCGATCTCGCAAACCGCGTTGAATGGAAATATTTCGTGCGTCGTCAACAAGGCAAGGGTCGCAATGCTCGTCCTGTTGCTCATGTCGGTCGTAAATTGAGAGTCAATGGCGAAAACTTACTTACCTTGGAATACGACAAAGATTCCGCTTCGGTGACAGTTTTCGTTGACGATAAGACCGAATTGTTGAATGTCACTTACGACAAGAGTGCTCGTCCCACATCCTACAGACCACAAGCAGGCGAATATGCGATAGTTGATTTGGAATACGATCGCTTCGGACGCATGACTTCGTGGAAATGGGGCGATTTGACGGAACTTTATACTTTTGATCGTGCCGGAAGACTGCATGAAATCAAATATGGCGACGGAAGTTCAATTGTTTATGCATTTAAGGACATGTTCAGTAGTTTACCGTTGAAAGTAACGACCCCACGTCGTTCGGATTACTTGTTGCAATACGACGATGCCGGCGCATTACAATCTCTAACAACGCCTCGAGGACATATTCACGCATTTTCGTTGCAAACCTCCCTTGGTTTCTTCAAATATCAGTATTTCTCGCCCATCAACCGTCATCCATTTGAAATTTTGTACAACGACGAAGGCAAAATCCTCGCTAAAATCCATCCTCATCAATCGGGCAAAGTTGCTTTTGTCTACGACAATGCAGGACGCCTCGAAACTATTCTCGCTGGCTTGTCTTCGACTCATTACAGCTACCAAGAGAGCACAAGTTTGATCAAGAGTGTCGAAGTACTTGAGCCCGGCTTCGAATTACGGCGCGAATTCAAATATCACGCAGGAGTATTGAAAGACGAAAAGCTCAAATTCGGTTCAAAGAACTCTTTGGCCTCCGCACATTACAAATATCAGTACGACGGAAATGCCCGCTTGAGTGCCGTTGAAATGGAAATCGATGGCAAAGACCTTCCGCTCTTCCGTTACAAATATGGACAAAATTTGGGAACATTGGATGCCATTAGCGACTTGAAAATCACGCGAAACGCCTTTAATCGTACCGTTATTCAAGACGCGAGCAAACAATATTTCACAATAACCGATTTCGATGAACATGGTCGCGTTAAGAGTGTTCTCATCAATATTAAGAGCTTCGATGTTTACCGCTTGGAACTCGAATATGACCTAAGAAATCGCATTAAGACCCATAAAACGATGATTGGTCGTGTCACGTCGCTGGATAAGGTGAATTACAATGCTGATGGGCATGTAATGGAAGTTGTCGGCAGTAATAATTGGAAATATTTGTACGATGAGAACGGAAATACGGTCAGCATCATGGAACAAGGCGACAAAACGAATCTCGGATATGATACGGGCGATCGCGTTATCCAAGTTGGCGATGTCGAGTTCAATAGTTATGATGCACGTGGTTATGTGGTGCGTCGTGGCGAACAAAAATACCGTTACAACAACCGAGGACAGCTAATTCATGCATTTGAACGTGACAAGTTCCAAACTTGGTATTTCTATGACGACAGAGATCGTTTGGTAGCGACGCACGATGAAAAAGGAAATGTCACACAATTTTTCTATGCAAATGTTAATGCACCGCATCTCGTTACGCACATCCATTATCCCAAAACTTCGAGAACTTTCAAATATTTGTACGATGATCGCGATTATCTGGTTGCCGTTGAGACAAATGAACAACGTTTCTATGCGGCAGTCGATCAAAATGGCTCTCCATTGGCGTTCTTTGACATCAATGGCAACATCGTGAAGGAAATTCGTCGTACGCCATTCGGAAAAATGATCAAGGACTCGAATCCAGACTTCTTTGTGCCCGTCGATTTCCATGGAGGACTTCTCGATCCGAACACAAAGTTAATTTACGTGGAGAAACGTTTGTACGATCCGACAGTTGGACAATGGATGACGCCATCATGGGAGCAATTGGCAACGGAAATGAGTCTTCCCACGGATGTTTTCATCTATCGGTTCCACAATAATGATCCCGTCAATCCCAAAGAAAGCATGAAGTACATGAACGACATTGACAGTTGGTTGAAGTTGTTCGGTTATGACTTGAAGAAGATGCAAGGTGCCAAATATACCATGGATCAAGTTCATATTCCGCAAGCGACGATAAAAGCACCGCAATTGGCGCCCGATTTTGGTGTCATGTCGGGTCTTCAGTGCATCGTTGATAAGGTAAGAAGCTGAAAATTTAATTTATTTTGCTTGGTTTGGAAAAAAAAAATTATTTATTTCTTTCCACAGATTGACGAGAAATTCTCTGACTTTGGATTTATCCCCAAACCGTTGTTGAAAATGGAGCCCAAAACACGAAACCTGCTTCCACGTGTCGCTTATCGCAAAGGTGTCTTCGGCGAAGGAGTCTTAATTTCACGCATTGATGGACGAGCTCTCGTTAGTGTTGTTGACGGTTCCAATTCCGTGGTGCAAGATGTCGTTTCATCCGTGTTCAACAACTCCTTCTTCCTGGACTTGCACTTTAGCATTCACGATCAAGACGTTTTCTACTTCGTCAAGGACAACATTCAAAAGTTACGCGACGACAGCGAGGAACTCAAACGTCTCGGCGGTATGTTTAACATCACGACACACGAAATTAACGATCATGCTGGCGCAACGGGCAAAGAATTGCGCTTGCACGGTCCCGATGCAGTTGTCATAATTAAATATGGGGTCGATCCCGAGCAAGAGCGTCACAAGATTTTGAAGCACGCGCATAAACGGGCCGTTGAACGGGCATGGGAACTCGAAAAAGCACTCGTTGCTGCCGGTTTTCAGGGTCGCGGAGACTGGAGTGAGGAGGAAAAGGAGGAACTCGTGTCGCATGGCGACGTTGACGGGTGGGTTGGAGTAGACATTCACAGCATACACAAATATCCGCAGTTGGCGGATGACCCGGGCAATGTCGCCTTTCAACGAGACTCGAAACGCAAACGACGAAAGAGCGGGAATAGTCATACCAAATCGTTTCGGACTGCGGTACGGACCAACAGACGGTCTTCATGAATAATCAGGGATTATTAAACAAAAAAAAAACAAGACTTTTATATAATTTTTCATTTTGAGTCAAATGAGGATCAAATTCCCTCGTAAAAAATATAAGAAAATGATTGTGATAACAAAGTGAAGCTGTAAGTAAATTGTAGTAGCAACAAATTCGAGACAAAAAAAAAGCGACAACTGACTAAAAAAATCTAAATATGAATTAATTTTAAGGAAATCGGGACGTGACACGACAACGCGACCTTATTTACGTACAAAAGGGTTTCATTCCTCTTTATCTTTCTCACTCACTCTCATTAAATCGTCTTCTCTAACGTAAAAAAAAATTTTTCAAGAACAAGTTAGTGACGAAAAATCAAAGAAATTAAACCACCAAACATGTAAAAATAAAAATTTTGACAACTGTATCAAAAAAAAAATTAAAACGAAAATAATTACCGAAAACACATATTTTATAACAAAAAAAAAATATAAATATAAAATAATTATTAACAAACATAGGAACATAATAAATATTAAAGTAACATAATTTTCGTGCCATAATTGACACACAATACATGTTGTTAATAAAAATCACACACACACAAAAAGTTACATATGAGAGTTTGTGTAAAAATAAGTAAAACAAAAAATCATAGGAGTCCTTTGTAAAAAAAAATATTAGAAAGTGTTTAACTTTTAATATATATTTAATTAAAAAAAATAAAAGAAATTATTATTATTAATTAAATTAAAGAGGAGATGCAAGTCCTGATTTAATACGAAAAACTATAAGAAAAAAATCTTAAATCATCCTTCGGCTGTAGATATTTCTTATTTCAATATAAGATAAAAAAAATTAATCAGAACCGCGTGTAATAAAGATAATTATGAAAACAAACCAGTTAGCGGTAGCGAAATATAGTAAAGTAAAAAAAGTACCTAGAAACCAACTCAAAAAGCATTTCTCTTGTGCATTGAGAAAAAAATGGTGACTGGACTGAAAAATACTCAAAAATAGTGAAAATAATAGCCGTAATTACGTACATGTAATAGAAAAATTGCTTTGAAATCTGTTTTCTGTTTCAATTTAATTATTTTTCTTCTTTTTCCTTAATTTTTTGGAAAATTGTAATGAAATGAAATGAAAAGGTTCAAGACACGTGGTAATAAAATGTTAGACAACTCTCAATAATAAAATAGTTTAAATAGAAAAAAAAACACGGAAAATACACACACACAATAAAAAATATATCAATAGACTATAAAACATTAAAAATAAAATAGACGTGTTCACAATAAAAAAAAAATAAACTTAATAGTGTTTCAAAACAAAGAATGTCTGTAAAAAAAATAAATTTTAATAAAAAAAATAATAATTTTTCTAAGAAAAAAATATTTTCCGACAACAAAAAATGACAAAAGATTTTCTACTCGTACATAAAATTAAAACCTATTCTTCTTGGCTTCTATACAGGGTAAAAAATATTTGTAATAGAAAACAAAACATACAACATATATACGACTAAATAAACTTTAAAAAAATATCCCAAAAAATACAATAAATACCTAATCTATAAAAAAAATTAATGGAAACACAAAGTAGAGTAGAGAGAGAGAAAAAACAATAATAAAAAATAATCTTGTACAAAAATGCACGTAAATATCATAAACACTTCCGATAAATTAAAAAAAAAGTTGTTATCTGGCAAGGTCTCATGAATGTCTGTTTTGTCCTTTTTGTTTCAAAAGGTGTTACAACGACTCTAAATATTACTTACAAAACACAGAAAACTCACTCAATATTAAAAGCAATACTATAACTTTACTTATATTTGTTAACTGTTTGTTACGAAACAAGTCGTCTGTAAATATATTCTCATTACTTCTCGCTGTAGAGGTCAAGCTTTATAGAATCTCCAAGTTACTTTTTTTTATTATATTGCATTTAAATTTTTGCAAAAAAACGGATTTAAAAATCTTCCAATCATTTAAATTTTTTTTTTTGTATATTATTCTCTTATCCTAACTCTGATTATTATATTATATATTATTAAATCAAGACTTTATAAAATTTATTTAATCCTGTATAAAAAAAAACTTGCAATATTATATTATCAAAGAATTAATTATATATTATACATATATTAGAATAAATGTAAACAAAAAATATTTTAATAATAACAAAAAATTACAAAAAATAAGAAATAAAAAATCAAAATTTGTAAAAAATAAATAACAAAACTCGAGTAAACGCTCTCTCAAGTTAAAGTTAGTTAAAATTGTATTGTACTATTTGTAATGTCGTCAATGAAAAGGCTTAAATAAAAAATTGTGTAAATAATAATTTCAATAATAAACATTTAAAATTTGAACTTTAGATTAACAGACCAACAACATCGGTCTCCATACCCCGAAAGAACGCTGAATAGGATTTAAAGTTGAAATTTTTTAAATGTTTATCATTGAAGTTGGTAGAATTTTAAAGTAAACTCCTAATAGAGATATGCATGATGTTGATATTAAAGATAAACAAGAAAAAATGTATAAATAAAAAACGACTCGTTAATGATAAAAATTCGTTATTAAGTAAATTTTTAGCGTTTTAAGGTTTTAGATAAGTCAAAAAAAAAGTATATTAGGTAATAATTTAAATATTATTATTAAGTAATGAAATAATAAATGATAATGGTAAAACAATAATATTACTATGAGAAAAATTGGAAAGAAATTATTATTATAATTATTACTGTAAAAAGGAGATCATAAATAAAAATAATATACTTATGAATAATAATTTTTTGTGTTTTATTTATTTTTATCAAAATATATTTTTTTAATACAATTTTATGAATGGTTAATACAAGACGATGTTGTCCAATTTTTCTTGGCCATGGAATTCCTGAAAATGAGAAAATAAAGGTAAGTTTTATTTATTTTATAAAAGAAATTAGGTGTCAAAGCCATTTTTGTCAAATCTTGCTCCAAATGGATAAAAATTTGTCAGAGGGCTCTAAAATTGCTAATTTAAAAAAAATTTTCTTTGACATAGTTTTGTTTTGAAAACTAAATCAAGAGAAAAACTAAATCAAAAACTATGTCAAAAACTGTGTCAAAGCTCAAAACTGCCAAAAAATTAAAACTGAAAAAAAAATTTTCTTTGACATAGTTTTTTTTTAAAAACTAAATCAAGAGCAAAACTAAATCAAAAACTGTGTCAAAAACTGTGTCAAAGCCATTTTTGTCAAATCTTGCTCCAAATGGATAAAAATTTGTCAGAGGGCTCTAATTTATCATTTTTAATCATTTTACAACTCAAAACTGCTAAAAAATTGAAACTGAAAAAAAAATTTTCTTTGACATAGTTTTTTTTTTTGAAAACTAAATAAAGAGCAAAACTAAATCAAAAACTGTGTTTTTGACAAATCAAAAAAAAATTTGTCTGTGTCAAAGCCATTTTTGTCAAATCTTGCTCCAAATGGATAAAAATTTGTCAGAGGGCTCTAATTTATCATTTTTAATCATTTTACAACTCAAAACTGCTAAAAAATTGAAACTGAAAAAATTTTTTTTCTTTGACATAGTTTTTTTTTGAAAACTAAATCAAGAGCAAAACTAAATCAAAAACTGTGTCAAAGCCATTTTGAAAACTTTTTTAGATTAGATTATTTTTTTAGAAAAATTTTTTAAAATAGTTTTTGGAAAGAAAAAATTAAGTCAAAACGCTTCATAAAAAATCTAGATCAAAGGAATATAAAAAAGAATTTTTCTGTTAAGATTTTTTTTTATTTCTGAAGAAATTGGTCAAAAACTGATTATTTTAGAGAAAATTTCCAAAATACTCACCGTTAATTTATCCGTATTATGTTTGTGAGGCGCAACAAATTCCTTAAACTTCAAGTAAAACTCATACGTTGACAATCCCCGACGACCATCACTCACTTCAACCTCAATTGCCGTATTCTCTTTCAACTCCTTCAACGTCAACGAGTCTCGGTCGAACGTCGTCACAACCTCATACTTGCTATTATTTGTCAATTTCACGTTTCCCACAACCAATTCCCAGCAACTTTCGGCATTCACGTACAACCGCACTTTGTATTCCGTCGGCACGGACCGATCGACATGAACACTCGCGTTACACAGCGACAACGGCAAATGCGTACTCAAGTCCACTTCAATTAAGAAATCGTTCTCAGTGCCATCCACGAAGCCCTTGTACAGCGTCCGATTGAGCATCAACGTTTGCACGACTTGATTTTTGATCTCGAGTGCGCGATACGTTTCATCCTGTTCCGTCGTAATGCTGTTCAAGTCGCCATTTGGCGTGAGGCCCACAATAAAAGGCATCTGGATTTGTTGCAATTCGCGTTCCGTGGTGCCCGGACGATTGATTTGATGGAAGATTTGCTCGATAATTGTGAGATTTGCGACTATTTTGGAAGCATCTCCGGGGAATTTTTGCAATTCAATGTCGCACGAACAAATTTCGGACGTATTTTTTGCCGGATTGTAAGCATTTCGTTTGAGCGAATAGAAATACACGGAGTTGTGATTGTCTTTGAACTTGACCACGGAGTCAGCTGATGATACGCAAACACAACTCACTAATGAGATAATCACAAAAAGTGAAGAAGTCAAGTATTTTGCAAACATTTTTTTTTCGCGATTTGTAGTCGACGAGACGAGAGCTAAGACACTACTGAGCCGAAACCCGTCTCGTATTGCAAATAAAAAGAAGTCTCTCAGTGAATTATACCGTTCGCTGTCGTCATCGTTATTCTGTTCTATTCTTTGCGTTTTTTGTTTGTTTGTTTTCTTGGTGATTATTTTTTTTTCTACCGTATGTGACGCCTCACTTTTGTGCATAATCAGTGTGGCTCAATGTCAAATTAAATAGAAATCAGCGAAAAGGTGCCGAGCAGGGTTGGAAAAACTTTTAAGACTTTTGCTTTAAAATTCTTAGTTTTTACTGAACGGAGCTAAGTTTGAAACTTAAGCAAAATCAAAATCTTAACTTGTTGTTAAGAATTTTTTTTTTGCTTTTTGCTTAAAAATCTTAAGTTTAAGTTAAAGAAAAAAAAACTTGACTTAAGCTTAAGCTTAAAAATAAGTCAACTATTTTTTCACTTTTTGATCGTTTTTTAAAAAAAATGTTTTAATACTTAAAAAATGCAAATTATGTTTTTAATGCATTTGACGTAATGTGACTTAAAATTATCAATTTGAATACTCGGTTGAAAAATTTTTTGCCGTGTGTGTGAGTTTAAGTTGGGCAAATTAATTTTGAGGTTATTTGTACCATGAGGAGTACGAAAATGTTAAATTAGGGGTACAAAATTTTGAAATATATGCATTTCAATGGAAAAAGTTTGTAGTTGATAAAAAGTTCGGAAAATTGAAATGAGGAGTATGAAATTGTAAAGTGAGGACTTTAAAAAATCGTTAATCGTTTTATTTTAATCGTTTTAAAAAAAATGTTTTAATACTTAAAAAATGCAAATTAAGTTATATGCATTTGACGTAATGTGACTTAAAATTATCAATTTGACTTGAGTTTAAGTTTAAGTCAAATTAATTTACATTTTTTGCTTAACTATAACATATTTTCCCGAAATTTTGTCGAAACCAAAAAAAAAGTTTAACTCTTAACTGATCGAAAATTATTCTTCAACTTAAGCTTAAGTCAAAATATTCTTTGAAATTAAAGTTTAAGTCATATAAGAAGAGGCTTAAATTGAAACTTAAGTAAAAAATAAAAAAATTTTTGACGTAAGCTTAAATTTTAGAATAAGTCAAAAATCAAATCGTTTCACAAAATTTTGGCGGGAAATATAAAAATGTTGTTAATTTTTAGTCAATTTTTAAGTCAACTCGAAGTTACTTTTATCAAATTCTTTTACTAAATGAAACGCATTTTTAGCCCTGTTCGCAACTTTTTTTGTTTTTTGTAAAAATATCAAAGATATTTAAAATTTTATGTTGAAAAATCTCTTAAGTCATTAAAAATTTTGACTTAAGTCAAACCAAAAGCTAAGTTGACTTAAAACTTAAACTTAAAAATAAATAATTAAGTTTTATTTTTAAGTCAACTTTTTTCGATTTTTTCTCAAGCAAAAGCATTAATTAAATTTTTACCAATTTTTGTTTCAAAATTTTTTTCCAACCCTGTCTCTAAAACTGGTTCTCGGAACAACAAGTCGATGGGAATGAACTTCTAAACCTGATTTGATGCAAAATAAAATCTTTATTTAAAAATTTCTTACACAAATATTAGAAATTTATTGCTTCCACAACTCGTCAATTTGCTCCGAAGTATGTGCTTCAGTCAAGACATTTTCGTCAATATCTTCCTTCAAACCATCAAAACGCACAAATTCCATGTCTTGCACGGTGTTGATGCGAGCCCGAACCGACGTCAAGTAAGTCAAATCGATAATACTCTTGGCTTTGATCAATTTCTTGTCTTCCGCATCCAAATGATAGAAAAGTCGGAATTCACTTTGGTCCGAAACGTATCCTTGCAACGTAGTTTGGTTGTTACAATCGTGAAGTTTGGTTTCAGTTTCAAAGACATATTCGTTCTCCTTCTTCTCGACATGCACGAACGACTGGCAATCCTCGTCGTGCAAACTTTTTTCCGAACGCAAGAGATACTCGTCGATTTGCGTGACATTTTGCAGCAACAACTTCAAGACGGAATCCTTGGTTTTGAGGGCGTGCTTGTGTTCGTCTTTTTTCGTGAAAATTTGAGATTGTTTCCCATCGGCAGTGAAGACAATTTTGAACGGTGACTCGATTTCTTTGATCAACGAGAGATCTTCGGCAGTGACGTTTTCTGGGATTACCAAGAGATTTTGCAAACGACCAACGACGGTTTCTTTTTCAGTTCCCGGACGCAAAAAGAGATGCAAATGAGTGAGAACTTCGGACTGTAGCTTGCCATCAACGTGAGTCGTGACGTTCTGGTAATAGACATAAACGCTGTCGTAGCCGTCCTTGAGCTTTGCCGTGATAGACAAACACGAGACGGCACCCAATAACGGGATCAAAACTGAAAAGAAATTTTTTTAATTAAAAAAAAAGAAATTTCTAGATGAAATTCTTACACAAAATTGAGGCACGCATTTTTAATGGCTTGATCGTTGACCGTTCAAACAAAGACTAAACTAATTTTTAGCAGTTTCCTTTCTTAAAAAGCTAAAAATGAGCAAAAAACCTGTTTGTAAATGTGTTATAAGTGTACGCGAGAGAAGATTCACCAAAAATTCTAATTAGCATTCGCTATTTATGACACAAAAGAGACAAAAACAAGAGAAACACAGCCAACAAGGTCAATGTCATTCTTGAATTAATTAGAATTTATGGTCTGTAAAAGTGTGACCGCATCGGGATTTCCATTTTTTTCATTGTTTCGCATTGTCTTTCAAGCATCGTTAGATTTTTATTTCAAAAATCACACGAAAAAAACGTTTTAATTAACTTCTTATGTAATTTTTTATCGTTCAACGATGAAATTCTTCAAAAATTGAACAAAAATCTTTAATAGTATAACTCAAACTTGCATGAAAAGCTTGAAAAATGGTGTTATACGTGTTTACAAATCAGGTCGACGACTCGTTCCGGATAAAAATCTCGAAAAAATGACTAAAACTCACCAGCAATAAAAGACAAAAACGATCTCATCCGTTCCGGAGGCCATAATTTCTTGCCATTCAGTTGAAATTTCCTTTCAACACTGCCAAATCATCATGAAGGAAGCTTACGATTACTCGGATACGCTTATCAAGACACTCACGAACGAGAAAAAAGTAATAGATGTCTCGAAAAAATTCATTCAGCAAGAAGATGGAGCAGCGAAAATTCGATTTTCATTGGAATTGTTGAAAGAAAAGAATCTCCTGCCATCCGCCGGGGACATTTTTCATCCGAAAAACGATGCAGCATCTCTCGAGGCTCGGAATCGTGGCAATCAGTTCTTTATCAAGGACAAGGATTATGTTGCAGCGCTGGAATGTTACAACAAAAGTATCTGCCTGGCGACGAGTGAGTCGGAAAATTTAGCTATTGGATATGCAAATCGGTCGGCGATCTACTTAAATGCTGGATTTTATAAATTATGCTTGGAAAACATCGAATTAGCCATGAAGAACAATTATCCGGAGAAATTAAAGCCGAAACTGGAGCAACGTCGGAAGGAGTGTCTCGAGCTATTGAACAACAACGAAGACAGTTTGGAGAAATTTGCGAAGGAAATTCCGGAAAAAGTTCAATTATCGTATCCGGCGAACGAAAAAATGCCAATTTTAATCGAGGGACTCGAATACGTGACGTCGGAAGAGTTCGGCAGACACATTCGTGCCAAGCAGGATTTGTATCCAGGGGATATTATTATCGTCGAAAAGTGTTTTTCCAAGTGTTTGCAAAATGGATCCGAGTATAAACGTTGTGCCAACTGCCTTGAACCGAATTATTTGAACTTGATTCCTTGCGGAAAGTGCACCCGAGCGATGTTTTGTTCCGAAAAGTGTCAAAAAGAAGCAAATTCTCGCTTTCATCGGTTTGAATGTCCCATCCTCGATGGAATTTTTACGTTATTTAACAAAATTACCGTCATTGCGATCCGTACTGCCTTGTTTTCCTTGACGATGTTCGATGATCCACGTGAACTAGAAGCCCTTATCTCCGAAATTAACGTCGAAACGGAAAGCGCTTTCGATTTAAACTACTCCAATCTGACGGAGCAACAGCATTTTCGTGCAATTTACGCCTTGGCAACGAACGAATCCGCTCGTTCCGTCGCCGATCTCTTTCAACGATCGAATTTATGTGCAATTACGTGGTTTTTGTTCCGGAACCACACAAATTTAAGTGAAATTTTAACGACAAAATGCCTGGAAGATCTCTTTCTTAACATGTTGTTCCGTTTTGGGCAAGCAGCTGCTGTAAATTATCACACGTTAGCTGCCATGGCAAAATCCGACGATGTCCTTGCCGGAAGTTTCTCCCCAAAGCAGATCGGAAGTGGCAGTTTTGCTTTGTGCAGTTTGCTGAATCACTCGTGCGCTCCAAATGTGGTGCGTGTTGGAGATGGCGACAAAAATATCGTTATCGTGAATCGTGTCATTAAACGTGGAACGCAGATTTTTGACAATTACGGAGCTCATCATTGCCTCGAAGATTTGGCGGAACGACAAAAAATACTAAAAGATCAATATATTTTTACGTGCAGTTGTGAAGCGTGTCAAAATAATTATCCATTATTCAGTGAATTTCCGATCCCGACGAAATTTTTCTTGGAAATGGGGAATGACGAGGAGCGGATTGTGCGGTACGACAAGGAATTTGCCAAGAAAAAGTTTCAAGATTACAAAAAATTACTCATCGAATACAATGACAAGTATCCGTGTTTTGAAGTTTGTGCCAGTCAGGAACACTTTTTAGCCTGTGTTCGTGTCTTAATTGGTGATGTGCCATTAGAGTTGCAATTAAAGCCTCTGAAAAATTGATTTTTGTGCCTTTTAGGTCGTTCTTGTAATGAAACTCAAAAATACGGTCTTAAATTTTTTGAGATAAAATTTTAAAATAGAAAAAAATTAGTATGACTAAAATGAGATATTTTTGAAAGTTTTCTTTGAAAAATCACTTGAAAAAATTTAAATTAAAAAAAAATATATTTTTTTTAAGACAAATTTAAAAAAAAATAAATTATACCTATAATAATGAATTTTAAAAATAAATAAAAAAAAAATTAAAATTTAATTTAAAAAAATTAAAAGAATTTTTAAATTAAATTAAATTTCAAGATATAAAATTAAATTAATTTAAATTCATACAATAATTAAAATATGACAATTTAAAAAAAATCTTTAAAAAAAATATTAAAAAATT
This sequence comes from Culicoides brevitarsis, assembly GCF_036172545.1. NCBI lineage: Eukaryota > Metazoa > Arthropoda > Insecta > Diptera > Ceratopogonidae > Culicoides > Culicoides brevitarsis. The sequence continues at coordinate 16,757,813 of NC_087085.1, read as the reverse complement.
GTAAAAATACTTCATTTTAGTCATAATTTTACAAGTTTTTAAAATTTTTCGCTTCATTAATTTTTTTTAATTTAAAAATAACGTATAAGACCTTATTTTTGAGTTTCATTAGCAGCGACCTCATATTTTTTTCTTACTCAACGAACAATAAATAGACAAATTATTTATCAATACATCGTTTTAATCATGAAATTGTTTACATCTATTGTTCCTTACATATCTATCTATCATGTTTTTTTTTTCCTTTCATATTTTTATTTATTTTAAATTTATAGCATAAGATAGGTAAATATTTTTTTCTGGTTTGAAATTCCTTTTAATCTCAACTTTACTGTTTTATTTTCAAATTTTTATTTTTTTTTTCTGAAGAGCTGAATAAGTACTGGAACGCTTCGTTATTCGGAGAGCTTATGAAAATTCTAAATCGAAAAAAATTAATTGAGCTAAATATAATTATTATTTGACGACAACCAATTAATTAATGAAATTGAATCGCAAATTAATTGAGATTCAGCAAGGTACAAAAATAAACAATAACAGAAAAATTGGTTGTCGTCCCTTTTTTTCGTATCAGAAGCAACTAAATAATAATATTTAACTTCAAACCTGCCTAAAATTTATATACGTTATACAATAGTAGTAAAAATTATCCTAAATACATGTAACAGAGTGAAACTTTCTCGTTTAATGTTTTTTTTTCTTGTAAATATAATTCCATTTATATTCTCTGGACTGCCGTTGTTGGTCCATTTAGTGATGACGTTGCATGTAATTTGTAGATCCTTTGATTGCCTTGTGTTTGCGCGACGACGGGTTGTACGGGTGAGGATGAACGCTGTTGAGGATGGTAGAAAGACGTGTAAGTGACGATGAAGGAAAGATAAAAAAAAATAAAAGAAAAAAAAACTTAAATTAGTGAAAATTTGAGCGTTTGTTTAACGTTGAGTGAGATGTAGAGAGAGAGCTGAGTAGCGAATACAGGAGATTTTTCCGCAAGCAAATTATTATTTTTTTTTGGCTTCTCGTTAAATTTCTTTTTTTTTTTTAATTTTTTGGTAGTAAAGCCAATGAAAATGCGTTGTTGTTAGTTTCAGCTCGAATGATTTTTTCCCCATGAGACGTTATTGCTGATTGAAAATTCGTTAAAGTTCATGCTCAAATATGGAACAAAATAAGAAAAACTCGTGGAAATAACTTGTGACGAGCTACGTTGAATTTTTTTTAAGGAAGCAACGTAGATGTTGACAGTTATTTGCAAAAGTTTTACTAATTTCCCTGATTTTTGGTGACATTTATTTTTTTTTTAAATGAAAAATGACTGAATTTGATGAAAAAATTTACATTTCAAGTCATTTATCATTTTTTTTTTAATTTTGTAGTTGAACACCCAAAAAAAGCTGTCAATTAATGAAGATTTTGGTTTAACAAGAAGAGAAGAAGAGCCGTTTGTCGGTCTCTTTTTATGTGTAACAAACCTTGTGGAGACCGTTTTATCTAACAATGTTGTCGTAGAAGCCAATGGAGATGAAGCAGGCGTTCGAATAGCTCGTCTCGGCGTCGCAAGTTGCGGACTTTTACCGTATTTTTTCGACAATCGTTCGAGGACGCTTTCCGTAGCCGGAGTCGTAGGAGTCGTAGTAGCCGTAGAAGTACTTTTCGTGGTTCCATTCGCACTATTTTTTGGTAATTTAATGGATTGAAGTTTTTTGTTTGTTTGAATTTTTGAAAATTTTTGAGTTTTTTGGGGGTTTTTTCAAGCATATACTCGAAGGAAGAATTTTTCGGGGACTTAAATATGCTTTCTTCAGGGTTTTCAATTGAAATCTTGATTTTTTTTTTCAGAATAATTTGGTCGGAGGAAGACCTATTGTACTTAAAAAATTTACTAAAATTACAAGATACTCACTTTTGGATCGCAGCTACCGATGACGAAGACGATGATCCGCCCGAGGGACTTGCAGCTGGCATAATTGCTTGAATTTCGGGCCCGTGACGTCGTGTTCCGCCCAAGCTGCGTGCTCGTTGTGTAAATTCCCGGTTAAAAGTTTCCTTCTCCTCCTCATCCAAGTTAATGAGCTCCTCGTTCTCCTCCAATTGACCCGTCGACAAGTCTTGTGATTTCTCGATAACGTGTGCCCGATCGCCAATGTGATGTCCAATGGACATTTTCTTTGTGCCCGTTCGTGTGTCTTGGAGTGTTTTGCGTGTTTCACGGATGCCGCCAGGTCCCTGCTTTGTGCTCGACGTTGCCTGGTAGATTTGGGGCTTGCCATCGGGACCCGTAGTCATGCTGAAAACGGAGCTGCTGGAATATCCGACACCACCTGGCGCCGTTGGCAAGTCCGTCAAGAGACGATTTGACATGTTGTTCGAGAACATGGGCATTAATTGACGCGAAAACATCTGTTGGGGCCCAGCGATGGCATTCATACCGTTCATGGCACCCATGCCACCCATACCGCCCATCATTCCGCCAAAGGGATCGCCGAACAGGGAGTTCATCATGTTGTTCATCTGGCGCATTTGACGCATATGAGCGCTGTGAATGAAAAAGAAAGCGTTTAATGGGGGATCAATAGCGTAGAATGGGGAAGAATTTTCGCGATTTCTTTGTGTAGGGATATACGTGGCGCCACATTTTCACCAATTTTCTCGCTCGCTACGAAAGATTTCTGCACTTACCCGAATATGGGATCATCCTCGAGACCTAATGAAGTGAACAAAGACATTTTGAGTCTTTTTTACGCGGTTTTTAGGGGTTTTTTGGTGCTTTTTCGCTCGACTTTTTGGTTTATTTTGAATCGGAATCAACTCGATAATATGAGACGATCGAAAGTGATACTGTTATACGGTGTTATAGGTGAGGATCGTAGCTGGATTTTGAAAAAAAATTAGTGTGCACAGCAGGCGAGTAACTTGGATTTTTTGAAAAATTAGTGTGTTCAGGGAGGCGAGTAACTGGAAAATTAGTGTGCACTGGAGGATAGTGACTGGAATTGCCTTATCAATTTCATTCGTCTCACTGTATAACATTATCACTTTCAGCCGACTCACACGTATAGCTTTAAAAGGTCGTAATTAACAATTTTTCCACAATTTCCGCTAAAAGTTCTTCCATGAATTGTAGAAATTGATCCACTTTTTCGATTTTTTCAGAAGAAAATTATATAATTTAATTGTAAATGTTCGTTTTTAAGTCCAAAAACTCAAATCGGTAAGACGAATGAAAGTGATAAGATTTGTCTTGCTCACTGGATCACTTTTAAAATCAAAACAAATCGGAAAAATCATGAAAATTTAAGCTTTTTTCCATTGAAAATCACCAAAAACCATCAAAAAATGAACACATTACGAAAACTCGGACTGTTATCTAGTCAAATCACGAGATGTCATTGCAGGACATTCACTAAAACAGCACAAAATTTGAATTTTCCAACCGCGAACATCTTTGACCGGAATGCAAAAAAGCTTCAAAAGGAACGAGCAGCACGGAGGTTTGTCTAAAATCCATTTTTCTCTTAAAATTTTTAATAAAAAATTCATTTTTTTTCAGTGACGATGTCGAATTATTCGATTACATCAAGGAAGAAGTTGGTTTTCGACTGTCTGATCGAGTGTTCGACGTAAAAAGACAATTTAAAAACGCAGTGGATCTCGGTTGTGGTCGCGGATATGTCTCGAAACACATTTTAGCAGATTCCGTTGAACGACTTACGCTTTGTGACATGAGTCCGACAATGCTGCGACATGCCCGAAGTACTCCCGGTGTCGATATTATCAAAAAAGAGCTTGACGAGGAGTTGTTTAGTTTTCCCGATGATTCACTGGATTTGGTAATTTCGAATTTGAGTCTTCATTGGGTGAATGACTTGCCGGGTTTGTTTAAAAATATCAACAAAGCTCTTGCTCCGGATGGCGTTTTCATGGCTTCGTTCTTCGGAGGCGAAACCCTGTACGAACTGCGATCATCACTGCAACTTGCCGAAGCAGAGAGACTGGGAGGACTTTCGCCGCATATCTCGCCCTTTGTGCAAATCCGTGATGTCGGTGCCTTATTGAATGCGAATAATTTCACGATGCTCACAATTGACACGGATGAAGTTGTTGTCGGATATCCCACGATGTTTGAGTTGTTGTGGGACCTGAAAGGCATGGGAGAGAATAATGCAGCTTTTAATCGTCCGTTGCATCTTTCGAGAGATGTTATGATGGCAGCAGCTTCCATTTACAAAGACATGTACGGGACGGAAGAAGGTGTGCAAGCGACTTTTCAGATAATTTATTTGGTTGGATGGAAACCGCACGAATCGCAACCGAAACCCATGGAAAGGGGAAGTGCCAATGTCTCGTTGAAGGATTTGGGAAATATTGTTGAAGGGAAACACGATACTAGTTGTAAGAAGAAATAAAAAAAAAGAGATTTTTAGTTGAAAAATTTTAAACAATTTTTTTAAAAAATATTTGGAAATTTTCGGAAGGAATAAAAGGTAAGTTTTCTTGGAAAATTTATTTTTTTACAAAAAAAAACAAAATTTTTTTTTTAGGAACGAAGTTAAAGAAATAATATTTTTTTTTTGTTTCTCGGCGTTTTTAAAGTTTCTTAAATTTAAAAGATAATTTTAGACTTAAAAATTTTATGTATGGATTACGAGAAGAACAATAGAAAGAAAATTTATTGATTCTGGCGATAAATTTTCTTTTTTTTTTTTTTTAATTTTTAAAATTTTGTGTATTTTTTAAAAATTAAGAGAAAACATTATGGTTTTTTTTTTTAAATCCTAAATTTTTCACAAAAAGTTAAAAACCTTTTTAAAAAATATTTATTTTGTAGCAAATTTTAAAATTTTTTAATGAAATTTGTAAAAAAATCACTTAATATTGAACTATTTTTAAATTTTAGATACAAATTTTTTCTTACATCGTTCCTGTAAATTTCATCAAAAATTAAAAAAGTGCAAATTCTTAATATTTTCATCAATTTTCCATAAAAATAATTTAAAATAAAATTTTTAAAATCGATTTTAGCTAATTTTTAAATGGATTTAAAAGATTTAGTCATTCAGTCGAAAATTTAAATTTTTTACCAGAGATGAGGAGAATTGATTTTAAGAAAGCCTTTTAAAGTTAATAATCCCTATTATTTTACCCCATTTATATCTGAGATATTGTTATATTTTTTATCATTATTTTTTTAATTTAATTTTTTTATCAATTGACTAATTTTTGAATAAAGTTTTAATGAATTAAATCATAATTTTTTAAATAATAATTTATTTTAAATTAATTAAATTAAATAAATTTTATAAAAATTAAAAAAAAAATATAAAGCAAAAAATTTTCAAAAAAATTCAAACTAAAACAATTTATTAAAAAACCATAAAAAAATTAAATAATTTTTTCCAAATAATAAATTTCCCAAAAAAAAAAAAAAAATGAACATCTGCAAGCTAATTTTCCAAGCCAATTTATTAAAAATCTAAAGTGCTACATGTAAAAAATACTTTTAAACTACTTCAAACCACAATCCTTTCATCATCCACTTCACATACGTGCAAAAGAATGACAAAAGTAGCAATTACCTACTCATTCCTCCTTGTTTCTCGCAAACGAAACACACGAAAATAAAAAAAAAACGAAAGAACACTCAAAACTTGCATGCAGGTGGTTAGACTCCAATATTTACGACGCGCAACAGTTGCATGCAACGATCATCGCCACACATATGCAACGCACTAACAACCTCCATACCTCAATAAATAAAAAAAAAAGACGAAATACCTCTGTATAAATACTCATTTCCTTTCTCGTGAAAATATCTTCGCCTATCTTCTTGCCATCCATCCATCTTTTCTTCATCTTCTTTTTTGTGTTCGTTGTTCGTCGTTGTTGTCGTTAGTGTTTGGCTGCATCCGAGAATATTTCATGAAAAAGATCACCCAACCAAAGTTTGTATGAGAATTTTTTTGGGTTTGAATTTAAAATTTTTACCAACACTCACACAAATGCAGCTGTGTGGCGTTTTTTACTCCCCCATGGGCATACATATTTTTTGTTAACGACACAAAATTTTGTGTGTAAATGCACAAACATGACACGATGACGACGACGAAAGACCTTTTAACGATGGAAAGATCACGTACACCCGCTTTATTTTTTCAAGAACATGCTACTTTTATTTTGTTTTGTAGGTATGCCTCATACGTCGTCATACGTGTTGTTGTGTCTCTTTTTTTCCTCAGTTAGTTTTTTTTTTCGCTTTGCTTTTACATTCAGACCGCATACAAAATATAATCAAATAAAAAAGTCGAACGATCACTCTCGTGGTTTGGGTGTTTTTTCCACAAACTTACACAACTCGGCAGTCGTCGTTAAAATTTTTTTTTCGCTAGTCTCGTTGATATTTCTACTACATGCTCACTCGCTCGCTCGAAATTCCTTGAAATGGGACGAGTACGAAAAAAAATTTGTTCTTTCACACATTTAGCGTTAGTAGTCGTATAGCGAGCAAAATTTCAAAGTTATTGTTGTCTGTAGTAGTTTAACACCCAATTCATGCCGCTCTGATCACAAAAAGCAGAGACACACAAACACAAATGCGACGATCGAGCGCACTAGATAGAAGTATATAAGAGCACAACAAAAAAAAATTATTGTAGTGTCACCCATCGCATCATGTGAAATTTTGTACATAAAAAAAATTATAATCATGATGAAATGATGTTGGTTTGGACGAGCGGTTGGTCGGCGGTGGTGGTTCAAGCATGCATGATGTACATTTTTTACTGCCTCGCGTGTAATGTACACTTTTCTCTCCGAATGCTATTTGCTCGGCGCGGCGAGGTGCATGCAATGCTAGGTGTGTACGCGAGAGAGTTGACAATAATAATAATTGTTTGTTTGATGATGTTGTCAAGTCAATGTCAATAGAAAATGATGATAAATAATTGTTTCGTCATACGCGCGAATTCCGCGAATTCAGAATTGTTCATTGTGTCAGGTTGTGTAATTGAAAACTTTTGTGGCAAAACAAGTAATTTTTTGTACATTTGTTTATTTAAAGGAAGTAAATATTATATGAGTTAAATACGGAATTGATTTATTGTTCTTTTATGACATTTCTAATTTTTTATTAAAAATTTGTCGCTTTAATTAGAAATTTAACATTTTTTTATACTTTTAAGTCATTTACAATTTTATATAATAAAAAAATTAATAATCAATAATAAAATATGGAAATTTTCTTCATTGAAAAATAAAGGAAAATTCATAAATCGTCAAACTCATTCATATATTTTCTGTAAAATTGATACTTTTTATAGATAAAAATTAAATTTTCATTTTTCTTTTAATTTATCTTCTTAAAAATATATTTAAAATAAAAATTATTATTAAAATTGTTTCTTGAATACATTTTATTGAGAGATTAAGAATGTATTTATTTTTATTAATTTTTAATTAATATTAAAAGGACCTGTTCAAATTACTTAAAAACCTTTGATTTTCATCAAACAAAATTTATTTATAATTAAAATTATTTTAAAAAAATATAATTTATAAACCATAATTTATTGAAAAATAATATTTTTTTCATCAAAATAGCAATTAACTTTATTATTGCGTGATAATTTAAGAATTATTTTAAAGTAAAAATTAAGTTAGAATTAAAATTTAATGATACATTTATTGAAAAATAATATTTTTATAATTTTTTTCTTTTGGTCATATAACTTAAAATAGCAATTAACTTATCAAAAAATATTGCGTGATGCTAAATTTATTCTTAGAAGTATTCTTTCCTATTGAGATATTAGTAAGAAAAATATTAAGTTAGAATTAAAATTTAATGATATATTTGAGAAGAAAACATCAATCTTCAAATATTTAAAAATTTTTTAAAACTCTATAAGATTTTTTTTAATTTTTTGAAAAATAAATTTTTTTAAAATTGGAAAAAACTACTGGACAATATAATAATTTTTAAAAATTCATATTTTCCCGTATTTTTTCTAAAATTTTCCGTTTTATCGCAATAATATTACAGCTCGTTGGAAATTAATTATATTTAAATTTAATTTTAAATTTTTTTTGTATAATAATCAAAAAAATTAAATTTTTATATAAGTTTAATTTTAATAATTAATTATAATTAAATTAAAGCAAAAAAGCTAACTAATTTTATTATTTATTCAAGCCAAGTTAAATTAAAAATTTTCTTTCTCAAAACAAAATAAATTTGCTAACAAAAAATTTTTTAAATTTATTTTGAATTTTTTGAAAAATTTACAAAAAAAAATTAATAAAAATTAACACTAATTTTAAATTTTTAGGTTGCTTGTCTCATTAATAAAAATTTAATGAAAAAAAATAAACATATTAATTAAAAAATGTTGCACTACAAAAATAAATTTGTAATCCTTTTTCATAATTCGAAACAAAAATGAATAAGTAGAATAATTACATATCATTTACCAAGTTAGATTTTCATTACAAAATATTAAAATTAATTATTCATGTACATATCATATTTTCATTGAACTCGTTAATAATATATGTTGTGCAATAATAAAGGCTTAGAGGCATAAGTTGCTAAATGGCCTAATTAATTTTATGTCACCAACAGATGAAACGTAATTTGGAAAATTTTTCAAATCATTGCTTTTTTCAGCTGATTAAATTAAATTTGTAAGTTAATTAATTTTCTCAGGTTATGATTATATTTGTATAAAAATTATTATTATTAAAATAAAATAGATAAATTACTTAATTAATTACTCAAATATAAATAAAATAAAATAATAATAAAATTGAAGAAAATATAACAGGAAAATAAAATTTAGGTTTGAAAATTTATTTATTTAAATATTTTTCATGATATCCAACAAGATACTTTTTTATAAAATATTTTAATATTTTCAAATAAATTATTTAAAGTAAAAATTTTGCTTAAGATTTAGAATTTGATTTTACAAAAGATAAAACAAAATAAAATAATTAATTTTCATAATAAGTCCAAATTATCGATTTATTTAAATTAGTTAATAAAAGAAATTAAATTTTAAAAAATATTTAAACATGATACCATTTAACTAAAATAGCTTAAAAAACTGCAAGACACCTGTCATACAATTTAAATTTCTTTCCCGGATTAAATTTAACAAGCCTTATAAATTTTAAAAACTTTAAAAATTAAAATAAATGTTTGACAATAAACGAAGAAACACAAAGAAAAGAAAGCCCCAAAAAATGTATCCTCTCCAAATATTTCAAGTAACCACTTGAAACACAAATTCTTCCACAAATGAGCATGAGTAACTTTAAACTTAATAATACCACACTAGAAACATTTACTACCTCTTTCATTCCATTTTTTAAATTTTATTATTATTCACACATCGTAAATATGGAAAAAAAAACCTCACATCTGTAATAAAATACAAAACAAAACAACTCTTTCACGTAATAAACCCCAGCCCATCGCATGAGTTTTGCACGAGTGTGCGTTAAAAAAAAATGAAACTCGTGGAAGAAAAAACTAACTAATGATATTCATTTTATAATAATTTTTCATAAATTGCTTAGACATCGTCAACAAACATCATCATCGTCAACGTTATCGCATAGTCGTCGCACATACAAATTACTTTTGCAAACTTTGTTTTTTTTTACAGCACGCACACATAGACACTTTGTTGTCGTCTCTCGGCATCGTTAGCTTGGCAGCAGCACAACAGGTACTTCTGACGACGATCGAGACTCTTTTTTTTATCGCGATCATCATTTTTGTGGGTCGTTTGTCGCCCGTTTCCATTGTTCTCGTGGTTTTACATGCAAAACGTTGCTCGATCGCAGCAAAAGACGAAGTTTCAGACCAAAAGGTGGACGAGTAAAGACAAAGCGAAAAAGGGACTAGGGTATGTTTCCTGTAGGACGCTGTACGGGAGACGAAGAAAAAATTTGTGTGCCTAATGAATAACAATGGATCGCCTGAAACGCAAGTTAAATCCTCAATACAAACAAGCTCGTCGTTAATTCGTTCGTCGTGCCATGTACGAGAGTCTCGTTAAGCGTATGGATTGCAGTGGTGTCTGTAAAGTTATTTTTGTAAATAAATGCTTGTTACACATGTGTTTGTGCGCCAGCATCGTCCGCCAGTGTCTATGGGAAGTGGGTATAGATTGGGTGGGTAGGCTGCTTTTGATACTGTTCAGCTGTATGTTGTCTCATATTATTAACGGGCGCACACAGTCAAGTAGATCATCAAAGCGAGTAGACACTATTTTTTCACGAGCAGAGGTGTCGTCATTTAAAACAATTTTTTTTTCATTATATTTACTGCCGAGAAAAATACACAACATTTTTTGTTTTTGTATTTTTTTTTCTGCATTCGGATCTGGAACAATTGCAGCTAGTTGTGTAGAAATTGTGTGCAATTGTTGCTCATTGTATTAAATTAAATTTTCCCATTTGCCGAACACGAACACACACCACCAACCAAAAGCAAATAAAAAAATAGTGTACCTTTGCGAAGTTTTATTTTTTTTATTTTTTGAAGTTAATCGAGGACTTTGACAGTGTATTGTATAATTTTGCGATAAATCAGCAATTTTTAAATATTTTATGTTCAATATACTGAAACAAGTGACAACTTTAAAATTATTTTAATTTTATTTTTAAAAGGTAATTATTATTTTTCAATTATTTATTTATTTTTTGTTTATTTTTTTTATTTATATTTATATATATTATTTAAAAATTATTAAAATTAATTAAATTTAAAAAAAATAAAATTTTCAAAAGTTCTTAAAAATAAAATATTTTTATTTATTTTATTTTTTATTTATTGATTTACCTATAAAAAATTATTATATAAAAAATTATTTTAAATAATTTAATATTTTTTTAATAATTTTATTTTTTTATTTATTTATTTATTTATTTTTTTATATATAAAATAAAAAAATCTAAATAAATAAAATAATAAATAAAAATATTTTTTAGCATTTTTTTAGAAATATTAAAAAAAAAATAAATTATTTTACATATTTATTTATTAATTTTATTTAAATTTAATTTTTTTTAATAAAATTAATAAATAAATATAGAAAATAATAAATCAAAATAAATTTTTAAAAATTTATATAATTAATAAAATGCTAAAAAATATTTTTATTTATTTAATTTTTAATTTATTTTTTACTTAATTTATTTAATTTTATACAAATAATAAATAAATAAATTAAAAAGGACCCAATTTGCATGCATGTTCATTAAAAAACAATTTTTTAATGAAAAACACGATTAACCTAGAAAATTAAAAGGGTAGACAAAGTACTAAAGACACCACCCAGACACGAAAAGACGAAACGAGAAAAGGGGCCAGACATTTTAATTATTTTATCACGATCGTCCCGTATTTTTATTTTCCTTTGCATAAGTTTTTTTCTCTCGTTTCATGTCTAAAAATAAAGAAGACGACGCAGCGAAAAGGAAGTCTATCGTAATCTACTTTATATTGTACGCCTCATCTCTATAAAATATCACTTACTTACTACACGCTTTGTCATACAATTTATATAAAATGCGAACGGACCGACCGACGATCGACACAGACACGTAGGGGGGTTGTTGTTGCTATAACTCGAGAAAGAAAAATTTTGTTGTACTAACACATGTTTGATGTTTTTATTTTATTATTTTTTTCTGTGTCTTTCATCATCGTTCTTACCCATACATGTATAAGCGTCGTGTGTAGAGAGACAAGAAAATAAAATAAGTAAAATAGAAGACAAGCTCAGCTTTCTAATGTACAACAACAACAACACAACGCCAATAAGAAAGAAAAAAAAACTTGCATGAATGCAATGTTGTCTGATAGAATGAAATTTTTTCTTTCGTACGGAAGCGCGATGTGCGATGTACACACGAGCGAAAGAAAAGAAAATATTTATTGTGCTCCTCATGAATTTTATACTCGCTCACATCATGTGATAAATATTATTATTATTCTGTATAATAATCAAGTCTGTTGCTCGAGCGTCGTACGAATGAGTTTGATTGTCACAACTTGTTACTTCTTATCACATTTTGATATCCAAGTGGATTTTGTACAAACACTCATCGGGGAGTTGTCATGTTGTTTGTCGTATTTTGAAGACATGTGAAGCGATGAATGAGTGAACGATGGTTTGTGGGATTTGGACTGGACATGTAACAAGAAGTGACAATGCCTGAGTTCAAGTTGAAATGGGAAATTTTGTTGTCCTCTTGTACGGGAATATGACTTTTCCTGTGGGATTGTAGTAATAATGAAAAGTGTTTTACATGATATTTTGCGAAAATTTTATTTTTTTGATGTTTTTAAGGATTTAAAATTCATATTTTAAATTGGAAAGAAGATAAATCCTTTAAAATTATTAAACTATTTAATTTTCATAAAAATTTTAATGAAAAAAATTAATTTTTCATCGAAGGTTATTTACAAAAAATAATATAATATGATAAATTTTGATTAAAAAATCAATTGAAATAATTAATTTTAATGAAAAAATATTTATTTGTAACCCTTTCAATAAATTTTCATGAGAAATTATTTAAAATATTCAATTATTTTTTAATCCAAAAATTATTTGAAGTTATTAATTTTAATAAAAAATAATTTTTATTTGCTATATTTTATCCTTTTTATTATCAAAAGTTGATTGAAGTTATTAATTTTAATATAAATTAATTTTTGGCTATGCTTTAACCTGTCAAAATAAATTTTTTGACTTACCTGACAAAAACCATTAATCATGTTTTTAAAAAATTCACAAACTTTTCTCTTTCTGTAGAATTCAAATTTTTATTTATTTAATTTTAAAAATTTTTGGTCTTGTTTAGGGTTTTTTTTATTAAATTTTAAATTTTTTTTCAACTTTTTTATGGTTCTTTTTAGAAATATTAAAAAAAAAATAGAAAAAAAATATTTAAAATTGTGTTGGTCAATAAAAACTGTTTTTAAAAAAAATTAAATCTCATTGAATCTCATTAAAGAAATATTTTATTTTACACACAAAATTAAATTAAATTTCATAGTAATATTTATTTTCTTTTAGGTATATTTTCAAGAAAAAAAAATAATTATTTAAATTTAATTAAATAAAATATGACAGAAAAATTATTTTCAATATCAATTTTGTTAAATTTTGAAAATAAAATGTTTTAATTTAAAGTCAAATTAATCAGAATTTAATAATGTGTACCTATTTTTGTATAAAATTTTCTGAAAATGACTGATCATTAATTATTTTTAGCGAAACTAAAACAAAAATTAATTCAAAAAGGGTAATTGACACTCAAAACGTGTCCAAAACAAAAATTTGGTCTCTTGAATTTTTGGTAAAGTACCAATTCAATCGATACCACCCCCTAATTACAAACATCCTAAAATACCCTCTAAGCGTTTTAATCCAATGTAACGTGAAAAAACAAGTTTTTACTGGCAATCCCTCATCAAACATCCATCATTTTTCCTTACAAATGAAAATTAAAAGTCTTCTCCGCTGTAAAATTATATTTGCATATCAAACACAATAAAGTACTATGGAAACCATTACCATGCCGGCAGCATCAGTTTAAATCACTGACTGTACTGGCATCCCCCTTTTTAACAAAAAAAAAATAGTTTCAATATAATTTGTGATTTGCGTTACGACGAACAACGATTATCTTGATGGCCCCTATCTCTAGAAAACAAAAAAAAAAACAAAGTCAAATATTTAATGTGCCGTATTTGCTGAGTCTACACTGAAATGCATTGGGGTTTTCTCTATGATGATGTTCTTAATGATGAGGGCCGAGCATTTTCATGAATTTCATGATGAAACATTATTATGGGACGTAATGTGATTCACCTCATAACTCAATTTTATCGTAAATGCATTTCCGCGATGATTTCCGGAACATGACGGTAATTTCATATTTATTAATTGCATGTAGTAAGGCTTCAAAAGGAATTAAATTTCCCCCTCGTGGAAATCCCTGAAAATTTTATAGCCGATAAACAGGCAGTTTGAGTTGAGATTTTAATGAACATGAAATAAAATTCAATTGGATGAAATAAAATTTCGCTTTTTATTTTATTCTTTTATGTCAATAAACTTCTTTAGTCTCGTAATCCGCAACACACTTGCATACGTGAGACGAGGGTACTTTATCAAGATCGGTATCCATAGTGCTTCATCTTTGGTCGAGTTCATTTGAATAAATTACCGATGCAAAGCACATTTCGATTCAATTTTACAAAAATCGTCCTTTATTGCAAAAAACGAGATAAATTGCCCCCTTTTATATCGAAGCTAATCGAATGTTTTGTTCGAAAGAGGGGAAATTAACATTTCCTTTTTTTTCTCGTCGTCGTCGTCCTCGTTGTTTGCCGAGAAAGCCCCATTGTTTTAATTGGATATGAATAATGGATTCAAATAAATTTACTTATGAGTTATATATTGAATAATTTATTTAAAAATACATTTTCAAAATTATTTTATTGTATTTTTGCATGGAGCGAAAACGACGACGACGACGACGGACGACGTGGAATTTTTGGTATATTTGAAAGAGGCGGAATGAAATTTTTGTCTGTGCGACACACGACACTGTGCCATTGTATTAAGCAATCAGATCGTCTTTCGAGTCATTAATTATTTTAATGTCTATTGATATGTACACAATACGCGTATGTGGGATGCGCAGAAAGCAAAATTTTTGGTGTGAGATGCTTTTGTTCGTAGGGTGTCCTTTCTTTGAAAAAAATCATGAAATTTCGTATTAATTTCGTACTTCGAAAAAATAAATATTTTTTAAAAAATTAAAATATTTGAAATTAAATTTAAGATTTCTAAATTTTTAAAAATGTAAAAAATTGATTTTGAATTGATTTTTAATTTTTAAAATAATTAAATTTAATACAAAAAAATAAAATCTAGAATTTAAAAATATTAAAAAAATATTTAAATTAAAAAATCTAGTGTATTGATACAGAAAATTTTTTAATTAAATTTAATTTTAATTAAATTAAATAATTAATTATTTTTTTTTAATTAAAATTTAATAAAAAAAATTATTTAAAATTTTATATGAATTAAAACTTTAATTTTTAATTATTTTAAAATATTTTTTAAAATATTTCGTATAAAATTTTTATTTAAAATATAAAAAAATATTTAAATAAAAAAAAAAATATTTGAATTAAATAATTAATTAATTAATTTTTTAAAAATTTAATTTAAATTATTTTTTTTTAATTTTAAATAAAAAAAAAAAATTAAATTTAAATAAAATAGTTTGAATTCTCATCAATAAAATAATATTTTTATTCAATTTTATATTTTTTTCATTTAATTATTTAATTTTATGCAAAAATGTTCACCCTTTGAATCAAAACAACATTTTAATCGATTATTGTACAATTGAATTTATCATAACACACATTCTAAATTCGTAACAGTAACAACAATAGTAAATGAAAAATCATCCCCTTTTAAACTGTTTTCCACGTACAAGCCAACACGCCAAACTTCGTGTGCAACATCGGAAAACGAAATGAAAATCTAATGAAACAACGTTAAAGTGCAAGCGGGACAGGAGTATGGGTATGAGCGAAGAGGAGAAAAAACTTGGAAAATCTGTGTCTTTGACTCACATGCGTCGTTCTACGTACGTGCATGTGTGTGTGATAGTGCGAGAACTCTGCTTCCCCATCCCCGTGCGCCGCTTTCAATAATTATTATTATATTTTATTTTGTGAATCAAAATAGACGAAAACGTCTACGACGACGACGCGTTATGCACACAACAACAACATGCGAGAGAAGAGGGGTTCTACAAAATCAATGGGATGCGCACATGAGGGAGGCGAATCTCGTACGACGAATGTATGGATGGTCGGTTTGTTGGTGGCGGCAGCGACGACGACGACGGCGACACAACATCTATTATAGTAGTATTGGGGTAAAAAATAGGCAGTCAGTTAGGCAATACCTCTTGGAACGGGAAAAGAGTAACATAAACTTTAACTTTGCTAGAGTAGTGCACTCCCGTACAATACAACAATTGTAATTTTTAATAGATAATTTTTTTTCTTCTTCAATTTTTTTGCTAATTTATTACATTTCAATATATTTTGAATATAAAGCAAAACAAAAATATTCACGGGAAATTTTGGACTTTTTTATTTTGCGGAAAATGCCGCAAAAATAACAATGGCAAAATATAAACAAGAAATGAAAGTGAATCATGTAGTGCGAATCAAAAATAAAAAGTGCAATGTCTGCGGCCATTTATAAATTTTGGCTGGATTATCGTGTCACGGAAATGGATAAATATAAAAAAAATTGTCAAAATTTGATTTTTTTACAACAAAGGACAAAATTAATTAAAATGAAAAATAAATAAAAAAATGTAAGTTCATGTAAAATAATAAAAATTGTTAAAATTAATTTAAAAAATAATAAAATTCATTAAATGTGTGGAAAAAAGGAAATTTTATTTAAAATAATGCGAAAAAATTAATTATTAAAAACTAAAAATATAAAAAGAAATTGTACACGTATGTTTCAGTTTTAAGGTTAAAATTTTTTTAAAAAAATAATTAAATTTCAATTAAATTATAGAATTTTAAAGGACCTAAAGTGTAGTGAAGTGAAAAAATACCGCTAATAATTTTTTTCAATATAAATTACGACTTGAAATGAAAATTGAATGAAACTCGTAAAAATGTCTGCACAAGCAGCATTGAGTCGGTGGTGTCTCGTTTTATTACATTTTTTCACAATTTTTTTAAAAAAATATTTTTTTTTTATTTTTTTTAAAATTAAAATTAATTATTAAATTTTTAATTTAATTAATTTTTTCAGAAATTTAATTTTTAAAAATATTTTTGAGACACCACCGATGTGTTTGTCAAGCGAAATTATTATAACAAAGAAACTACCATCACCACCATGCAAGATAAGAGACTGGAATGTCGATTAGAAACCATGCGCAATGGAACGTCACATGCCTTTGCGTTGTTTGACTTTGGAAACGTACCTCAGCTGTGCAATATTTCCATTGAAACGCACAAAAACCGTAGAATATGGGCAAACTGTTGGACGTGCTTTGATTGAATATTTATATTTTTCGAATTTTTCGTTATTTTTTCAATTAATTACGTCAATAAATTTTAATGAAAATCCATAAATAACGCTAATTGGTGATTAATCATGGATTTTTTTATTAAAAAAATTCAAGTCTTGATCTGAGACAATGTCGATTCCGTTGTCGTCACATGGCTTTGGGGGTGGCAGTTGAATCTTAACCACCACCCACTCTCGTGTGTGTGCGTGTTTTGTATGTAAAATAGACAGACAGTGCAAAAAAAAAAGTGTTACTGCCGCCCTCAAAACATCGCAGAGGGGTTGCTCTTGACAATGAATGCCGGCATACGTGTACGGGGGGTGCTGCTGCATTCAAACCAGACACATTATTTTTTAGACGATTTTTTTTACAACTATTGGGGGGCGGCTGGCGGTTAGAGGTGCATGTTGGGTGATTTTTTGTGCTTTGTCGCGTGTGTGGTGCGGTAGGGTTACGTGTACGAACGACTTTTTTTTTCGTTCTCTTTTGTGTGTCAGCGTATTTTAGAAAGTGAAAGTGGAAAAATTTTGTATTTTCCGTCGAGTTTGTCGTACAAAGTGAGCGTTGAATGAATGAATAATAATTTTGTGTCTGGATTTTTTGTGTTGCGTGGCATTGTTGGGTCGTTTGCGAGAGGTGAAAGTGGTTTAGTTCCGTGTCATTCATTGCTTTTTTCTCTTTGCAGCGTATCACAAGGCGAAAAAAAATCATCAAATTGTGCAATTGACGCCATGGCAACGCTCCTGCCGACATCGCAGTCCACCACGAGTGTGGAGGCGTACGAGGACATGTTCAAGGAGATCACGCGGAAATTGTATGGCGAGGAGTCCGCACACGGATTATATCCGCATAACACACAAGTAGCGCAATTGGCACCCGGTACGCCACTCATACCGGAAGCTGATCAACAAAGATCGTTTACAACGCTTGTCTCGGATCGCAGTTTGGCGCAACTGGAATACGAAAATGCCATTGACAACACTTTCAAGACGGAGGATCATCTTTCGACGGCATTCGGGTTAGCTGCCTTGATGCAAAATGGCTTTCCGCCTCCAGGTGCCATCCTAAATCCCGTTAGTTTTGGCACGAATGGCAACAAACAAAACTCAAATACGGTCAATAACTTGCTTTTAGGCAGCAACGACAACGACAATAAGCTCAAAACGGCATTTGCGGGCATTGCAACGTCAAATACGGATGACAGATGGGCATCCACGGAAGATCTCCTTGCCTCATGGAACCCCAGTAAAATTTCCAACTACACAACAACGCAAAAAAGTAACATTTTTAAGTCGGTAAAGCCGAAACAGGAACCCCCATGTACCGTAACAGACACGTCTCTCATCCAAAATATCACCAACAGCCTCATGAACAGCTCGACAAATGCGGTGCAGCAAAATATCACAAAAAGTTTGGCGGCATCGCAAGTAAATGTCCCCAATTTGACGCCTACTGTCACAAAAAGGTACAGTTGCTCGTCATGTCCGTACTCCACAGATCGCAGGGATTTGTTTACGCGGCACGAAAACATCCACAAGGAAGAGAAGCCGTTTCATTGTTACGCTTGCCTGAAGCAATTTAATCGAGCGGACCACGTGAAGAAACATTTTTTGCGGATGCATCGCGATATGACGTACGACATTAATAAAACGCGAAAAACTCCGGCGAAAAATAATTTTTATAACAATCAAACGACGACACAAAATCAAAATAATCAAGTTAATCTCATGCAACAACAACTTTCGGAGCAGTTGATACAACAACAACAACAACAGCAGCAGCAGCAGCAACAAATCTCGATTCAAACATCAAACGCAACCACATTAAATATCCCCTCGTCATTCACTTCGGTCGCGCAAAATATCCAATTAAACGCAATCAATAACTTGCAGTCGACCATTGCTCAACAATCGCTCCAGCAAAATGTCGTCAACACACTTAATGGCCTAGCTGTCGTTCAGCAGCAACAGCATCAAAGTCAAAATCAAACGCAGCACACGCAACAACAGCAAAATTTGTTGCCCAATAACGTCGTCATCAAGCAAGAAAAGGTGGAAAAATCGCCGCCCAAGAAGAAAAACGAGAAACGGTTCATGTGTTGCTACTGTTCGTGGTCCGGCGCCGATAATTGGGGCTTAAAACGTCACTTGAACACGCATACGAAGCCGTTCGTGTGTCTCTTATGTGACTACAAAGCTGCAAGGTCGGAACGCTTAGCGACACACGTATTCAAAGTGCACAACAAAAAAGCCTGTAATAAATGCACATTTTTTGCTGACGATCAAAATCAACTTGTAGCACATCAATTAGAGGCGCAGTAAGTAAACTTTTAATTTTTTTCTCACAAAAAATCCGTAAATAACAAAATTTACTAACAAAAT
The DNA here is from genome assembly GCF_036172545.1 of Culicoides brevitarsis. NCBI lineage: Eukaryota > Metazoa > Arthropoda > Insecta > Diptera > Ceratopogonidae > Culicoides > Culicoides brevitarsis. The sequence goes on along the minus strand of NC_087085.1, from coordinate 16,738,278 downwards.
ATTAATTTTCATGCTTTCCTCTCGTTTTGGAATGAATTTTGCAGTCCAAGCGATTCTCGAACTGCGAATCAGCGACAAAATTCCTCCAATAATCAAACAATAACGACCATTAATATTAACAACAATCCATCACAAAATATCACAACCACTGTAAATACTAACAATTCTAGCGTAAATGTGAATAACAGTAGTAATAACGGCGTCTTGAACGGAGGCAGTAACAACAACAATCACGCGAATTTGAATGCAACAACAAATGTCTTGAGGACTTTGCAAAATACGTTTGTGCCAAATGTGTCCGCCCTGAACTCGACGCAGAATAATGTGTCGACGGGAAATGTCTTTGGGTGCGTTGAAAGAGTGAATTTTAAGAAAAAAGTTAAAAATTTTAATGAGAACAAAATTTAAAATGTTGCTTTTTGTGATTAAAAAAAATTTTTTTTTGCTTGGAGTCAAGTAAATTTTACTCATTTTGATGAAAAAAAAATTACGGGAAATAATTTAAAAAAATTTCATAATTTTGACTAAATTTAATTATTATTTTTCTTTTCATTTTGTCGAAAAAAAAATCAGAAAAGAAAGTTTTTTATGTATTTTGACTGAAAAGTCATGAAAAAATTCAGTTCAAATTAAAAAAATTAATAAAACAAATTTGTTTTAATTTTGCATCTTTAATAAATTTTATATGAAAAAAAAAATAAAAAAAAAATAATTTAGGGAAATATCTCGTAAAAATCTTAATAAAAATATATTTAAAAAATGTGAAGAAAATGTAAAATAATTAATTTTAGCCAAAAAATTTCCATAAAATTTTTGAAATGAAATTTTTGCTTTGGAAATTTTTTAAAAAAAAAAAAAAAAAAAAAGTTTAATTTTTTTTTAGGGATATAAGGCTTTTAAAACCTTTATTCAAAGGGGTCATTTGAGGTTTTGTTTCGGTTTTTTGTATTAAATACATAGTTTTCAAAAAGTTGAAAACGTCAAATTAAATTAAAAAAAAAAACAAAAAAAAAAATAATTTTTAAATTAATTTTTTAAAAAAATTCTCAAATGTTTCACGTTTCTAAACAAAAATGATTTTTTTACAAAAAAAATTATTTTTTAAGTTTTTTTTTTTTAATTTTTAAGTTTCTTGAAAAAATTTTTTAATAAATAGTAAAAAAAAATCTAAAATATTATTTAACGCTCAAAAATTGATAAAATTTTGTCACTTGGTATGAAAATTAATTTTATTTTATTTTGGACTTTAATTTTCATTTGGAAAAAAATTATTAATTGCCAGACTTTTATTTTATTTTTTTTTTTTTGTATCTCGAAGAAATTTTAAACCATAATTTTTTTTTTATTTTAAAATTGAAAAAATATTTCTGGCAATTTTAAGTTAAACAAAAGAAATTTCTTTAAATATTGACATAAAAAAAAAAAATCTTTCCCTATTTTGCAGTTCGATAAATTCCTCCGTTCTAAGTAACTCGACTATTTATACTTCCAACTCGGTGAATAACACTACTAACATACTGAATAACTTGAATCAACATCTGAGTACTAACAACAACGGTAGTAATAATAATAATAGCTCGAATACGAATAGCAATGCTAACAACTGGCGCTTGAATGCCAATAACATAATATCCGTGACGCTAGCAACCACCGGGAATAATACGAATACAACAACAACAAATTCGACAAGTGTTTCGACGACACACGCGACACGCCAAAAACACGGCGCAGAAAGACTGTTTGCTTATTTTGAGGCAGACGGAAGTGATCCAGAGGACTATAATCGGTACTTTGAATTTTTCTCTCTGAGTGTTGTTGTTTGATTTTTTTTTTATTAATTTTTCGTTGATTTTACTTTTGGTTGTGATTTTTTTTTTTCATTTTTTTATTTTTTTAAAGAAATTTTTAATAAAAATATTATTTTTTTTTTTTTTTCTTTGCAGTCAATTGGCGATGCAGGCTCTGAACCATAACAAGGCTTCCGTCGCTCAGGATTTTCATAAGGCGGGAGGCCAATTTGGTAATTTTTACGCAAAATTACATCAGCAGCAATTACAACAACAACACCACGAAGATCAATCCGAAAACGATGATGATGAAGGAATTGATAAAATTAGTTATTACAACAACAACAACAATAATCTAAAACAACTTTCTAACAACAATGATAAGGAGAAGGCGACGTCATGCTCGCCTCCCGCACTACCACTAAGCAATAATCAGTCAAAAAGACGTCGCACAACATCTCTCACCAATAACGACAAAGAAAACTTTTCCAATCCACTCAAATCGAGCGTTTTTGACAAATTGTACCAGAAATCCATCGCCAACTTTATGCAACAACTCGTACCGTCAGACGACTCCGGTAGCAGCGATCCCGAATCCAACACGCGTCTCATGGAATTCCTCGAAAATAATCCGGATCTGACAATTTCTCGTGTCAAAAGCAACAAACCAGCAGCTGTCGACCCACTGACGAGTCCTCGTCACAACCGCAAACAATCGCAACCCCGTAAAATCGATAAAGTCGAAAAATCGGATTTCAGCAAGGAAGCGTTGCAAGACAAATATCTCAATCAACTCGTGTCCGATACGGGACTCAAGTGTCGCGAATGTGCCAAAGACAAAAATTGCACACTCGACTTGACGTATCGCACAAAGGGAGCTTTGCTGTTCCATCGATTGTGGCGTCACACGGAACGAAAAGTACGTTGCAAGTACTGCCGAAAACGCTTCGACCGAAAATATCGCTTGAAATTGCACTGGATGAAGACGCACAAAAACGAGGATAAGAAACGCAAAAGAGGAAGACCAAAGAAGAGCGGAACAGGCAACAAAAAAGCAACCAAGGGTGGAAAAACTGGAAAGAAAAGACGCAGACGTCGTCGTTTCTTTTAATTTGTAATTTTACAAAAAAAAAATAGCATAACTGTCAAACAGGAACACGCACAGTTTTGCAAATAAATAAAAAATGTCTTTTGTAAGAAAAAAAAATAAATTTTAGAATCATATCAATAAACACATAAGGACCATTTGTTATCCTTCTAATTTTTAGTTTGTACAGTTTCATCAAGATCTCATGTCAAAATAAAAACATTTTTTGTTCATTTTGCATTTAAAGTTAATCATAAGTCTGTGTATAAGCAACAAAGTCCTAAGCAAAAAAAAAAAAGTAGCAAACTACTAAAAAATGATTTTCAACTAGAATTTAATTTTTGACTAAAAAAAAATATAATTTAAATGTGTAAAAAAATTATCAGGAAGAAAAGAATTGTGCAAATATTCCCTAGCAATTTAAGAATTTATTTACATATAAACCTAAATTTAAATAAATGTGGTACAATAAATGTAAGAAGATAAAAAAAAGAACAACAAAAATACAAATTTGGATGAATGTTGTATGAGAACAAAAAAAACTATAATATTAATTATTATTATCGAAAAATATTTAAAAAATGATCAAATAAAAGCCAGTATACATTATTTGTGTAAAAAAAAATGTTTTAATTCTACAAAAGCGTTTTGAGAGGTAAAGTATCTCCATTAAAAGGTAAATTATTTTTTTTTTTCATTTTCAATAAAATTTGATTTAAAAAAAAACAATATTTGAGAGTCCAAATATTAAGAAGAAAAGATATTCTATTAAGAAGATTAATGATTCAAATAAATATTTTTTAAGTAATTTATTTTTTTTATTCTCAGTGCTTTTGAAATTTTTACAGTTAAAGTTTTTTTATAAAAAAAAATAAAAAATTTTTTTGAACAAATCAAATTTTTTACAGAATTTTTGATTTTCTATCTTCAATTTTAATATATTGTTTTTAAAAAAAAAAAAAATTTTTAAATTTTTGAATTTTTTAACTTTTTAGCGTTGAATATTTAATTTAAAATTTTAAAATTTGTCTGAAAATAAAAAAAATAAAAAAATCTAAAACATTAAAAAAAAAAAAATTTATATAAAATTTCAAAAAATTTTTTTTAATTTTTAATTAAATTTTAAGTTTTAAAAATTTATAAAAAAAAATTTCTTAAAAAACGTCAAAAAATTTTTTTTAATGAAAATATAAATTTAAAAAAATTTTCCAAATCCCAATTTTTTTACATCAACCTTCGTATATTTCTCATTTGATTGTTATGATTTTCTATTTTAAATCAGTTTTATTAAAAAAGTTTTAAATTAAATAAAATTAAATTAGGTACCTACAATAAAAATTTGGTAAAAATAATTATTTTTTTAAATTTTATTTAATTTTTATTTTTAATAAACTGCAGAGTTCTAACATTATTTTTTTTTTGTTTTTTTAAAAGTATTTTCACAAAAATAAAAAAAATAAAAAAAAAAACAAAAATAAATAAAAACTTTTTTTTAAATTTTAAAAAATTATTGAATTTCCATTTTCAAAAAAAATTCTTCAATCCGAATTTAACGTCTTTACGTCCGCGACTTTAACAAATTTGCGACTAAACCCAATTTTTATGATAAGAAATATCAAACTGGCTGATAAGAAGATGAAGTGGACTGAACTACATTGAATGGGCAGTTCATTACCAAGGTAGCAAAATATCAAACAGCTTGTATAATACTGATAATTCTTTATTTACTTTAATTATTAATTAATATAATGGTTGTTATCTATTGATCACTCGATTGATGAATGAAATTAGATTATAATTTAAATAAATATTTTTTTAAGCAATAACTGAATCGATCCACGTTCTGAATACGGAGACTTTGGAATAAACTCCTGGATATCCGCGAGTCGCACATTGATATCCCCAAGAAACGATTCCAGTCAAGACTTTTCCATTGAGAACATTTTGCACGAAAGGACCGCCTGAATCGCCTTGGCAGCTGTCAACACCTCCATCTCTGATATTGCCAGCACAGAACATGTTATTAGTCAAATCGGGATAAACTGTCTTGCAAACTCCCCATTTAACGATTGGAACTTTTACTGTTTGTAATGTTGATGCCACTAATCCGTTGTACTGTAAAAATTGCGATTAAAAAGAATTTTTAGGAAAAAATGAAAAAAAAAACTTACACTTGTTAATCCCCATCCACTGATAATTCCTGTCATGTTTTGATTGACTTCCTCTCCGAATGGCGGCAAAGCAATGGTAGAAACAAAATTATTAAGTCTCAAGGGATAACGCACTTTTAAGACTGCAACATCAAAATCATTGCTTTTTGGATCATAATTGGGATGAACTTTGACAAAGTTGATCATACGAAATTGTCCGGCACGATTTGTGTGGTTAGAACCAGCACGAAGAGCGAAATTTTGATTAGTTTTTCTAAAAAATGTTAAAAAAAAATTAATTTTGTATTAAAATTATTAAAAAATACGAAAAATTTACCCTTCAAAACAATGCGCAGCTGAGAGAATGTACGAAGGTGTGATAATTGAACCACCGCAGAAGTGTTTAAAAGAACCACGAAGAAATTGTTGAATTGAAGCTTGGTACGAAAACTCAGCAATATTAGCGTTGTAGCCTCCTAATGGTCAAAAATAGCATAAAAATAATTAATTTTAATTTAAATTTAATTTTTTTTTTAATTTTTTTACTTACCAACAATTTTATCGAAATCGGTGTCCGTCGAATCCTCAACATTGTTATCTATGACATCTTGGCAGAAAATGGCAGGAGCCACAAAAAATACCAAAATTAAAAAACTTTTCATTTTTCACAAATTATTTTAATTTTTTTTCTGTTATTCTTTATGAGAACAAACGATGACTGAATGATTTTCTCAGAAAAAGTCTCACTTTTTATACAAAAAAAAATCATGAAAACCTTATCTTTCATCTTGAGACTGTTTGAAAATCATAAATTTTAGTCCCTCAAAGTTATGTTCAAGGCAATTTTCACAAAAACATCTCAAGTTCACACTTTTGGTGCATTTTAATCAGAGAAATCTTATCTAAACCCTAAATTTGAAGGGAAAGTTGCACAATAACAAGTCATATTACGATAAAAACACAAAAACAAGAAAGATAAATTTGTTGATTCAACTTTTTTTTTACAATTTTTTTATGATAAAAAAACAGCCGGATATGTTTACACAAGTTAACAAATAATAACGGAAGTGCAAAATAAATAAAAATTAAAATGAATGTTAACAATGGGTTAATTGGATCTGTCTGAGTAAACACGTGAGGTTATTGATATTACCGAGAAAATTAATGGGAGAGCATTTTTGTGAAAAATTTAATGAGTCATGATTTTTTTTTCGTATTTATTCAATGAAAAATCTTAAAGAAAAGCAAATTAATTAAGCAATTATATTTTATTTAATTTAAAATAAATTTTTATTTTATTTTAATATTTAAAAAAAATAAAATTTATTAAAATATTTTCAATTTAATATTTATAATTTTTTTAATTATTTAATTAATTATTGTAATAAAATTATTTTATTTAAAATTTTTATATTTTGTTTAAAGAATTATTAAAAATTAATTTTCCTAACAATTCTGACACATTTTAAAGTTAATTTTTGTTGATATTTTAGATAAAAATATAAAGTAAAAAATTTTCGTAGAATTAAAAGATTTTTTTTTGCAAATCAATTTTTACCAATTTAAGGCCTAAAAACGTATGAGAATACATTCCAGGACAAAAAATTATTGGAGTAAAAAATTTTCAGTTCAATATTATTAAAATTTCTTCAAATTAAAAAATTTTCTCTGCACCTATATCGACCATAAAAATTATTTTTGACCTAAAAATAGCAAAAACTTTTTATCAACTCTATTAAATTCATCATTTTTTATTAAAGGAAATTGCAATCATTTCCTCCTTTTTATTAAAAAAAATCCATCTGACACAAATAAAGTGACTTTAAATTTAAAAAAAGTTTTATTTTGTCTTTTAGTCTGTTCAAAATAGTTCAATCAAAAAACGTAAAAAATGTTAAAATATTTAATTTTATTTTTAATTCTATTTTCCAGACAAATCTTCGCCAAAAGACTAATTGTAATGGATTCCGTCACTTCAAAAGCAACAACAAACATTTTAAAATGCGATTTTTCTCTCGTTGATGGAGCATTAAGTGCTGTTTTGAATGTTTACGAGGATATTTACAACGTTTCGGTAAAATTTAATTTTTTTTTCAAAAATTTTTTGATAAATTTTTTTTTTCAGACCACAGCTCAATTAATGGTTTTAAAAGACAACAAAACCTCTGGTCCAGTAATTTTCAACCGCACTGTCGACTGTTGCCAACTTTTTTCAAAGAAAAACCGCAGTGACTGGTTCTACAAAATGTTCCTGGAAGCTTATCAAAAATATTCTGACGTCCCAATGCGGTGTCCAATCAAAAAGAAAACTTATCACATGAACAAATTCAGGTTTGACGAAGAGGTTTTCCCACAATGGATTTACGTGCCGCAAACAAGAACGAAATTTATATCGGAATTTTTCACAAATGTGAATAAGAAGAGGATTTATTTTCTGCGCACAGAAACGTATTTGAGTATTGTGAACAAATAATAATTATTTTTCACCACATTTTTCCCTCTTATCTTATCTTCTAATGGAAATTCACTTAAATTAGATTAACTTTTTCACCGTGTGAGCTAATAAAATGGGAAGTTAAGTCAATATTCAGTCAGTTATTGCTTGGATTTCCACGAAAAATGCAAAATTTCTGCGAAAATCTGCTTTTAGACACTCTCGAGAGACCCAATTGTGACTTTAACTCGAGTCATTGGGACTTTCCGAACGTTATTTGGATCCGAAACTCAGCTTCCGAGATATCTGTGAAAGTTTTAACGCTATTTCCGGTCGTAATTTTCGGAATAATCGCAAATTCCGCCTTACTTTTCATCATTTTTCATCATCGATCGATGCGGACGTCGCCAACAAATATTTTAATTGCGAATATGGCAACTGCTGATCTGCTGACACTCGTGATTTGTCCTCTGATGTTCATCCTGAACGACACGTATCAAAATTATCAGCTTGGAACTGTTGGATGTCGCACGGAAGGATTTTTGCAAGGAGCTTTTTTGATCACGAGTGTCTTGAATTTGTGCGGCATCAGTTACGATCGATTGTCAGCAATTGTAGTCCCGTTAGTGGCAAACACTCGAATGACGGTGAAATCAACGAAAATTTTCGTCGTAATTAGTTGGATAACTGGTTCGGGACTCGCACTACCATTAATTGTCTATCGGAATTTCGTCGTGCGCCAATGGAAAAATTTTACGGAGAAATTTTGTGCGGAAAATGTGGCGGTTTTGAGCATTTATTGGCATATCATTATCGCGACGCTCGTTTGGATACCTCTGATTGTCATGATAACGTCTTATGTGGCGATTTTTCTTAAATTAAGTCATTACGAGAAGCAGTTGCTGAAACGAGAGAATCCAATTTCCGTTTTGCACAAGAAGAAAATAACCAAAGTGCTTTTTATACTTTTAGTGACATTTGTATTTTTGCGAGTTCCGTTCACGCTTTTGATTTTTTGGCGTCAATTCAAGTTGCAACATGCGACAATTAATCAAGCCAATGGGTATTTTCAGTTTTTGTGGTACATTTCGCATTATCTGATGTTTGTAAATGCTGCCGTTAATCCCGTCATTTATGGACTCATGAATGGAAATTTCAAAAGAGCTTTTGCGCAAACGAGCTTTTGTGCCGGATGGAAGAAGACAAAATTGGAAGATAAGCGATTCATATCGACGGAAGAACGGAAGGAAGTAACTTTGGAACCACGTGACGCTTGTGTGGGAAGTAAATTGTGAATTTTTTTGGGAAATATTTAGTTTGAATTTATTTATTTTAATTTTTTTGTCGCATCAGGATTTTTTTAAAGAGAAATTTTAATTATTGGCCTTACTAAATTTAATTTAAAAATCAAAAAAATAAATTAATTTAAAAATAAAGAAATTTTATGTAAATTTGAGCTTAAAATTTTAAAAAATTATTCATAATTTGCCAAAAAGATTTTTTTTAATTTTGACTTCATTAGGTTGCGTTACTAATCCTTTTTTTTACAAATTTCAATAAATACTTAAAGAGTTTTTGAAACAAAAAATAATTTTAATTAAAATTAAAAATTTTAAATTAAAATATTTTTTCAATGAAATGAATTTTTGAAAATTTCAAAAAATTATTTCAATTCTTACTAATTATTTTTATTGATTATTTTATTAATTTTTTTTATAATATTTTATTAATAATTTTTTAAAATTAATTTTGAATTTAATTAATTATATAATAAAAAAAATATAATTAAATTATAAAATAATTAATTAAATTTAAAAATATTTAATTAAAAAATAATTATTCAAATTATTTTATATTATTAATTTATTATTTCCTGACTTTTTCGACAAAATTGGAAAGAAAAGAGCGCAAAATTGAAAAAATCAAATTTTAATTGCTTAAATTAAAAAAAAAATAATTTATTTAATTTAATCAAAAGCAAGTTGTCTAAAAGATCCTTCCAAACCAAAGAGAGTTTCAGCATTTTTCGGCTTTCCCGGTCGTTTTTTCTCATCCGTTCCATAACCTTCAGTCTCTTCTTCAATGAAATAATCCGTGTATTCATCAATTTTTCGTTCCCAATATTCAATTATACTCGCAATGGAACCCGCTTCCCCTCCATACTCCGTTGGAAAAAGTCTTCTCGGTATTTTTTCGAACAATTTTTCAACATTATCTCCATGAACTTGCGTTCTCTGCTTATTCTTCTCCGTCATAAATGTCTTGAAAATATTAAAAATCTGATAAAACCCCGGCGGAGTGTTAATAAAATGCGTTCCTTTATCCCTAATTGGTGAACTATCTTGTCCAATTACCGTCATTCGCTTTATAACTGCCGGAGTCATTTGCACGAACGCCGTCATTGTCACGTCAGCCAAATCGATGACGCCAATTTGTCCGGCAACCATGAGATTGTCATCCTCTCGCATCATTATCTCGAAAATCATGGTGCTGACTTTCCATGTTTCGAGCACGGCGAATTTTTCGGCGTCATAACATCCGGGACGAACGAGGAAAATTCTCGGGCTGTCAGGTGTTTCGGTGTTGGGAAGTGGCAAAACGACTCCCAACTTCATAATTTCACGCATTCGGGCAAGACGAGGGCTCGCGTTCGGCGAAAACTTCGGGAATTGCACGACGAATCGAGTAAAAAAGATCCAATTTTTCTTTGACGCGTTCGAGGCTGTATTTGCATCCACGTAGAAAAGCGAGCAGGAATTGGTCGTCGGTGCGGGCTTTGATGTGCGGTGATTTTGCTAACCATTGTCGAATGGCTTCGAGGTCTTTTGGGATGCGAGATGGATCTTCGTTGAGCTCTTCGACGGCTTTTTTGGCGAGACCTGGAGGTAAAGGACGAATATTTAACATTTTATTTTATTGTTGAATGAAAAATTGACTAAACACGTAAGCCACTCGATTGCGAATGACAATTGAATAAAATAATTATCATCGATAGATTAGATTGGCTTCGATTTTATTTTAGTGATAAAATTGATAGTATATTTTTAGCTTACTTACGATTTTGCGAGAAAAATATTTTTTTAAAAAAAGGTTAAAAAAAGAATTTTTTTTGCATTTTTTTTAAATATTTTAACGAAAACTGAAATTAATTTAATGTAAAAATCCATAAGGGTGTTCCAGGACCGCTTTCTGTTTCACGTTTCCTCCTTCATCATTTTTATCAAAAAACAACATGGGGGATATAGAAATTTAATATATATTTTGAAATACATTTTCATACTAAATGACTTAAGAAATCAAGTTTTTCTAGCTTTTTTTTAGCTGTTTTTCAACAAGTTTGACATTTTGCAACAGGTTATTTCGATTAAAAAATCAAGAATTTATTTTTTACAAAAAATAACGATCAAAAACTGTGTCGAAGCCCTTTTTTGTCAAATCTTGCTCTAAATGGATAAACATTTGTCAGAGGGCTCTAATTTATCATTTTTAATCATTTTATAACTCAAAACTGCCAAAAAATTTAAACTGAAAAAAAATTTTTCTTTGACATAGTTTTGTTTTGAAAACTAAATCAAGAGCAAAACCAAATCAAAAACTGTGTCAAAGCCATTTTTGACAAATCTTGCTCCAAATGGATAAAAATTTGTCAGAGGGCTCTAATTTATCATTTTTAATCATTTTATATCTCCAAACTGCCAAAAAATTGAAACTGAAAAAATTGTTTCCTTTGACATAGTTTTGTTTTGAAAACTAAATCAAAAACTGTGTCAAAAACTGTGTCAAAGCAATTTTTGACAAATCTTGCTCCAAATGGATAAAAATTTGTCAGAGGGCTCAAATTTATCATTTTTAATCATTTTCTAACTTAAAACTGCCAAAAAATTGAAACTGAAAAAAAAATTTCCTTTGACATAGTTTTGTTTTAAAAACTAAATCAAGAGCAAAAAAACTGTGTCAAAAACTGTGTCAAAGCCATTTTTGTCAAATCTTGCTCCAAATGGATAAAAATTTGTCAGAGGCCTCTAATTTATCATTTTTAATCATTTTTCAACTCAAAACTGCCAAAAAATTGAAACTGAAAAAAAATTTTTTCTTTGACATAGTTTTGTTTTGAAAACTAAATCAAGAGCAAAACCAAATCAAAAACTGTGTCAAAGCCATTTTTGACAAATCTTGCTCCAAATGGATAAAAATTTGTCAGAGGGCTCTAATTTATCATTTTTAATCATTTTATAACTCAAAACTGCCAAAAAATTGAAACTGAAAAAAATTGTTTCCTTTGACATAGTTTTGTTTTGAAAACTAAATCAAAAACTGTGTCAAAAACTGTGTCAAAGCAATTTTTGACAAATCTTGCTCCAAATGGATAAAAATTTGTCAGAGGGCTCTAATTTATCATTTTTAACCATTTTGTAACTCAAAACTGCCAAAAAATTGAAACTGAAAAAAAAATTTCCTTTCACATAGTTGACATCCAAGAAAATCCATGAATTCCATGAAAATTTCCAAAAAATTAGGAAGGAGAAAAAGAAACAATTTTTTAAATGTCTAAATCTAGCTAATAATTTATTCAATCTCACTTTTCTATAATTATGTGTCTCTTCTTTCATGAAAGAAGTATTTTAGTTTTAATTTTATTGAATAATTAACAAATTATCTTCATATTAGTTATTTCCATTAGAGTAAGATTTGTTTGGATTTTCAAAAATTCTATTTACAAAATTTCCTTCTTTTAAAACGTCGTTTGAACGATTGTGTCTGCCAAAGCGATCACTTTTCGATTCTTATCTGCAGCGTAATACGGCTGCAAAATTGTCGTCGCTTGATTCGCCTTTGCCGGCAATCGTTGAATACTCAAATTTGTCGCTACTTGTTGCGTTCGTACCGTCGCCAGTTGCTGACTTCGTTCTGTCGCTTGCGACGTTGCTGTCTTGACAGTTGCATTACTCACAATTATCGCATTTTGCGTAGCTTGCGGAATAATTTGCACCACAACGGGCTTTCGCATCAAATTCTGGTACGTGGACTTGGCGATATCGGGGTTCTGAGCGAGTTTCGAGACAATTTTGTAGGTGACGGTGTTCTTGGGGATCGGTTTTGGCTTTGATGCCTCCAGGAGCTGCTCTTGCGAGATTTTTGAGTCAATTGCTTTGGACACGATGTCTTCCAAGCCGGGCGTAATTTTGGGTGTTGCTAATTTTAATTGGGTAACGGGAGTTTTTTCCTCTTGTTTGACGAGATTTGATGGGGAAGGAGTGCACGCAACCGGGATTTTTGGGCCTGATGTGAAGAATTTTAGTTTTGGAGCGGGAACTGTTGACGGCGATTGACCGGATTTGCAAAATGCATCGAAAGCACCCATGAAACTCGTTGTAGAGGGTTTTTCTAATGGAGGCGGCTTTTTAATGACGATTGGGGCGGTGTATGAAAACGACGTTGGGGTTGATTTCAAACTATCACCTGAAAGTAAATTTAAAAAGAAGAAAGAAAATTAGAATTTTAGTTGAAAAAAATTAAAAATAAATAAAAACAGCCAATATCGAAAGGATTAAACAAAAAATCAACAAAAAAATCTAAAGCAAATTAAAGAAAATTGAATTTTGAGCCAAATTTTACTTGACAAAAGTACCTAACACCAATTTTTCTAGTGCAAACAGCTTTTCTGCGCATCTTCTGTGCAAATCTTGACCGAGATCTCGTGTTAATAGCTAAAAATGAGAGCAAATGGGTTGGACTTGTTTTAATTTTTTAAAATTTTTTTCATCAATTTTTTTTTAAATTTCCCCAAAAAAGCTTCTAAACCGAAAATTCTCTCTATTTAATGAACATAAAAACAATTTTTTAAAAATTAATGAAAACAACTTACTTGAAACGGTCTTCGGTGAGCTGACGGGAGTGCTGGGCGTTCGATTCGGGACAATTGACTTGATTGGCGCGACATACAAGGGCGTTACAGGTGTCGATAATACTGGCGGTGGTCGTCCTTTGGTAAATAATTCAGCATTGCTACGACCTTGGGGTCCATTGGGAGTCGTCGCTTGTTGCTTATAATTCATTTTTTGTTCGCGTTTTATGTTTGCTAATTCTTGTTTCACCAAAGACGGTCTCGTTCGTGTATCCAACGGATCTTTTTGGAAGGTTTTCTTTTGCGACGTCGCATGTCGTGCCATCGCACTGTGAACTTTCTTCATGGCAGGAGTCAATTCGCGCTTTTTCGGTCTCTTAGCTGCGGGAGTTTTTGTAGTTTTCTCTGCACCACTGTCAGATTTTCGTTTTCTTCCTGCTGGAGCACCGCGACGATTGCTGGATTTAGATTGCGTTGCAAACCAATCGTCATCGTATTCAGTGTCTTTCTTTTTGCGACGCTTCTTTTTATTGGATTCCTCGTCGGATGAGCTGAAGGGGTCGTAATCGCGTTGCAAATCAACTTCAGCCGTTTTATTGTCTTCTTCGTCAGAGTCTTCGGGAGCTGCCGTTAAAACATCGTTGCTAAAATGCGCTTTGACATCTTCCTCCAAATATTGGTTGTTTTGAATGTCTTCGACGTCGACATCGGGATTTCGCTCTTTAAATGACATTTTTCGGATAGTTGGCGGTGCGTTACAAAACTTTTTCATGCATTCCTGCGTGGCTTCGTAACGCGGAGGAGGTCTTACCATCCGAGTTGGGTCTTCGGGATGCGGAGCGACATCAGTTCCATCTAACCAGGCTTGATATTTTTCCGGTTGGAACCTTTTTACGAAGCAATCCATCGAAATTCGGACCATATCCTTGCTACATTGACACTGCAACGCTCGTTTTCCGTACTCAATCCATCGTTCAAGCGCGAAATTTGTCGATTCGGCACAATTAAAGCCATGGTTAAATCCGGCGTGATATCCATACGGGAAGGTAATCATGATTTCTCCGGCATTTTGTGTCACTCGATCATACGGGATGTCATTTTTCTCCAAAATTGTCGGATTAATCAAGGTCATTTTGTGACGCAAGTACGCTGGACACGTTTTGTAACTCGATGCGAAATTCTCGTTCGCTAATTTTTCCAATTTTGAGCCGTAAGCTGGAGGAACGGCATACCACGTTTTCGGCTCTCCGAAATGTAAGTAATTAATTGAATACAAATCCATGTCTTCCGTGTGCCAGGCGAAAGTTGTCTTCCACATGCCGAAATATAAATAAGCAGTATTCACGCCTTCAATGGAGATTCCGTAGTCTTCTCCGACACAATCGAGAATCGTTCCCAATCGGTTGATGTTCCAAACGTCGCAATCTTTGTCAGTGAGACTTCCACTAACGTCAGCGCCGTAAATCGGGGCGATGTAAGTAATATTTTTCCAATATTTACGAGCCAAATCGTCGACATCGGTGTGCTCAGGGGTCTTATAACTGAAAAAAAAATTTAGAAAAATAATTAAAATGAGATTTTATAAAATTTTAATAAGAAAAACTCACCGTTCACTATTTGCAAGTTCATAAAACTGCTGAGCGGTCAACGATTTCTTCTGAATATTGATCTGCTGATACAATCCTTGCTTGCCAGAGACAACTTGACAAATTGGCGAAGGAATTGTCACGTTAATATCTTTTAAATTGTATCCCTTTTTGCGTGGAACCCATTCTTTTGGAGGAATAATCTGAAAAAATAAATAAAAAAAAATAAATTAATTTTTTCCGAACCCTGATTTTTGATCCATTTAACAAAAAACCTCAGTTTAATTATTTTTTTTTAATAATTTCTACCTGCGACGAGATCCTTGAAACTCATAAAAATTTGTTTTACGTAAAAATGGAGTAAAGTAATAAAACTTAAAAAAAAAACATACGCACATTAAAAAAAATCTCTTATGAAAAAGACTATGACGCTACCACGTTCTATCATGTCATAAAAATCAATACACGCGATTTTGATTATTTAAAATGGTGAAATTCGTAAAAATCACAAAAATGATGAAAATTAAAAATTTAATTTAAATAAAAGTCCTAAAACGCGGAAAATAAGACCTCAAAAATGTGAATGACCTTAAACAAAAATGTAAACACGCCGCTAGAGGTCGCCACTCATACAACCACATGCACGTTTGTTAGTAAACAAATTTTTTAATCAATTTTCAAGGTTATTTTGGGAATCCCCAAATAATTTTTTGATAATTAAAATACAAAATTTCGTGACTCACCTTTGCCAAACCTGCCTTGTGAGCACCTTGCGTTTCTATGTACTGCATGTACTTTTTGAAATCTTTAAATTCGTCCCATGTCGGGCGAAAAGTCATGATCTTCGGAATTGGTTCCGTCATTTTTAGTTGTCGGATGTCCTTTTTACGTAAAATCAAATTTCAAGGAAACAATCTGAAAATACAAAATTTTAGAATATTTTAGAAATTTTTGGCGAAAAATCACTAAAATTTAAAAAAATTTTTTTTTGCACTCAGCGACATCTAACGTTAAATTTTTCAATGAAAAATTTATGAATGAAAATTTTTTTGATACTTTTTTTTTTTTGAAGAATTTCATTCATAATTTCGACTTTGGATGCATTATGACTTTCACATACAGACGCGTACACTGTCGTACAAGAGAAATGCATCAATTTTTCACAAAAAACGCCATTTTTACATAAGATTTTTTTTCAGTAGATGATTTTTTTTCGTAAAAATTACATTTATTGATTAAACAACCGCGTAATTAGATGATAAGCTGAGAAAAACACTCGCTAGCACTTTTAAATGTAATTAATTCTGAAAGTAGCTGCGTAAACAGCGAACAGAACGTATGGAATGGTCTACGTGACTTTTGCAAAAATTCAATTTTTTCGTATTTATTCAAGTGTTATCTAGTATTTGTTTATTTTTTTCGTTTTTTATACGAAATTCAGACATTTTCGAGACATTTTTTGTTGGATTTTGATAAAAATGTCGAAGAAAACAGCAAAAATAGTATTGCACTAGATTTTTTCGTCGTACCTTTTCACAATTTTTTCATTAATTTCATTGATATTTCGTTAAATAAATTATTTTACACTAAACTTAAGAGTCCACTTGACGGTTAGAACGTAAAACTGAGACTTAATTACAAGTTTTTCTATATTTTCAACGCGATTTTCTTTCGACAAAAACAGAATCGCGACTGAGGAAGGTTGAGAATCCGTAGTTGCTAATTCAATAATGAGAAATTCAAAAGTTTCATTGGGCCGCAAAGTGTGACTACATGATTTTTTCGTCTCTGGGACGCATTAGGGTTGCCATATTTCCCAATTTCGAGCAAGACAAATTGAGACGAATTAAATTGATAAACAGCTGATCTGCACCAGCATGCAAAAAAAACCTGCCCATGTGCTCTGGGGCGGGCAGGAATTTTTTTTGCATGCTGGTGCAGATCAACTGTTTATTCAACGCAAACGAGATAAAGTTGTTGAACATTACGGACGTGAAATTTCGTAGTTCTTGTAATTATTTTTATCTTGTCACGGTTTTTTTGTTCATATTTTTAAAAAATTAACGCTTAATTATTAATTTTTTTTCGGGCAACTAAAAGTGCAAAAGTAAAGTGGTTTCAAAATATGTAAAAAAAATAATTGAAAATTATAAAAAAAATACGAGAAACGCACAAAAAAACAAGAAATATTTCGTCATTAAAATACAAATACAAAGAAATAAGCCTCTAAACAAATCGTGCATGTATTAGTTATTAATTATTTAAATTTTTCAATGAAATAAAAAGAACTAGAAAATCTGAAATCTTAAAAAGTGAATTGAGTTCAGATTCGAATGCTGTGTGTCTTGACAACAACAGCTGTGTACAAAAATAGCAAAAAATAAATAAATAAAGTACAAGAAAGTACGAAAGTGTTACTATTTATCAACAACAAAGTTCAAAAAATTTACAGATTCAATAAATATTAAAGAAATTTTAAAGAAAAAGGGATATTTTACACAAAAACCATCAAATATTCATACAAAAAGGTAAGAATAATTCATTAAATTTAATGAACGAACAGTTAAATGTTAAAGGGGACACGTAGGAAATTTCCGTTAGAAATTATTTATTACATAGATTGGCAAAAAAAGTACTTTCCAAGTAGTCATTCACTTATTTCATCATCGGACGGCGCGTAGAAATGTGCATGCGAATGTGATTTTCCGGGAAATTTGTTATATTTTTGTCTCATGGTCGTTCCCATTAGGTTTTTGTACATAAACAAATTAATAAATAATTAAGAGAGACGAGAGTCGGTCAGTCACAAAAAATGAAAAGTCATGTAGTCTAGTCTACTAATCGATCGATAAAAAAATATTTCTAAACAGAATTCATTGGAATGCACAGGGGAATGCAGCTTCTGTTTAAAAGATCAAAAAAAAATTATTACAACATTATTATCATTATTATTAGTTTACGAGTTTTGATCAGTTGCATCAACACTCTCGCTGCAGGATTTTCCTTGTTAGACACGTCTGTGTAATTAAAAACGAGTTTTGTGACAGACTTTGACCAACAACCTGTTCTTATAAGTATTTATGTTTTTATCGTTGTGTGCGTTAGTTGACTTGATCAATGAAAAAAAAATCTGAATCGGCTCCTTTATTTATTTATGATTTTTTATAAAAAAAAAAATATTTTTTTTAAAATGAATCAAATGCATTTTTTATTATTAAATTTTTTTTTCTGTGTGTTCCTTTAAAAAAAAAAAATCTCATAAATTCTTCATGGGATTAATTTGTCGGTTTTATGCCTCCAGACATGATTTTTTTTATCAAGCAAGTTTCTTATCTTCATAGAAAACAAATAAAATAGTTTGTAAGTAAAAAGCAATTAAACTTGCTCTTTGATAAGAAATTACAAATTACATTGGAAAAATAAGAAAAAGAAAAAAATGCAATATAAAATTCGAGATAAAAAAAAATCTAGTAAATATTGATAATAATAAATTTCATTCAACTCTCGTTCGAGACAAAGTTCGAAACATTCTAAATGCACACAAACCTAATTAGGGATTACTACATCAAACGCGTTGCAACTCATGTTGCATCACGACAGAGGTACCTCTATTTTAACCTTATTTGCCTTTGTGTCGAACTCCCCTCTGAAATAACGATCACATGTGTGACGTAAACATTTTACTTCTCTCGTTTTATTTTATTTTTTTTTTTTTTTGAGTTAAAGCTTACTTATGTGTCTGTTGTTTACGAAATGCAATTGACTACATAACATAATAGTACTAATAATGTATGCCACGATAAAATTCTCCAAAATGAAACGTAGACAATGACTTTTCTCAACATTGTTTCTTTCTTTTCTGTACAAGGATGCTGTGTAGAGACATAAATTTATTTTAATGCCCTTGAAACTACCTTCAGCATGAATACTCCACAGAAAACGTTTAAAATGCAGTCTTCAATAAAAAATTCTTGAGAGATGTTTATATTATTTTTTTTTTATTGTGTGGAGTTGCTGCGTTTTGAGTTATTATTATGTTATTAACTTGATTATTTTCAATTTTTACAATTTTTTTGTGAAGAATCGCTCCCTTTCATCACAAGTCAGAGCTGAACAGAAGTCAATTAAGTGACATTTTGTCTGGGCACCCGCATTTTAGAATTTTTATTATTTTTTTTGTATGAAGAACGAGAGAGATATGAAGAGAGAGTTCTATTCATTGGACTAAACAAGGCATATACAAGTCATATTTATCGGCATGGACCGGACGAGAGCAATGATTCGCTTGAATGAAATCAAGATTTGACGTTATCATGGCGATTTGTTGTGAGAATTTTAGTTTTAGAGGAATAAAAGTAGTGTTGTTGTTGATGTTAGGTCCATTTTTCGATGATTTGGGCAAGGTATACTATTAAACATTCACATTTATTGCACTTTTAACATAATTCAAAGCGTTTCTTTTAGTGGCGAGCTTAAATTTTTTGGATTTAAGACATTTGTCATTGTTTTTTTTTAAGTTTTTGCTTGGTTTGAATTAATTGGAATAGATTTTCAGCTAACAGAAATCATATTTGAGCTGATTTAAGTTAGTGGTTGTCCAAAAATTATGAATTCTTTAAATTTTTTGCTTGGTTTGAATTAATTGGAAGAGATTTTTGGCGAGCCAATTTTGAGCCTGATGAAAAAATAAACTATGTTTTGAGCCAATTTTGAGCCGAATTTTCTTAAAGAATTCCTTTTAATCGGGTCAAAGACTTCAGCTTAATAATTTATACATAACTTCATAAAAATTCTAAAAATAAGAAAAAAAAAATATTTTGTAATAAATTAATCAAATTATGTAAATTCTTACCCCTTTTAATTGCCCACACAATCGATACGCCTTCAGCAGATGTGTGTGAAAAAAATTTGAGGGATTTTCCATTCAACATTTTTTGTTGTTTTTTACCATTCGCACATTTGTCAAAAAATTTTTAACAATAAAACTCATAGAAATTCGATGAATTTCTTACCTACCTCCAATTACGTCCTACGCACAAGCCATCAATTGTCCAATTTATGTTCTTTAACAGAAAGAGACAAACGAATTATTAATTAGTTCTTGGAATTTCTTACAAACAGAACTTTTTTGTTCCGATAAATAAATAAATAAACATGTTGCACAGTGGCTACTTACACAAAAATTCAACAAGACCAACAAAAAACCCGAAATTATCGATACAAACATCTGGTGATGCTTAGAATCTTCATCATTAGCACCACAAAAAATACAATATTTTGTCTGTTCTCTGTCATAGAGGCACATTTTATATTTTTTTTAAGTGCCAACTTTTTTTTATTTCACTAATCGTCTTTATTCGTGTTCATTATGTAATCCGCTAAAACCGCAAAATTCTATGAATCACACTCCTGAAAAACTTGTTTTGATGCTTTTTTTGTGCAAATATTGACATTGATCGCGTGGTTGGCGACGATTTCTTGTCTGCACGTTGATTGATAAGTTCCGAAATCAATAGAGCACGATCTTCATTCACTTATTGACGACTTCCGGCATTCTTAAATTCTCTCCAGGTCATGAATCAGCAATGCAATTACTTCTGAGAATTCGATCGATTTAACTATTTAAATCATACTTCAACGGCCATCTGGTGAATTTCTCATCAAATCGTTCAGAAACTATAAAAAAAATTTTAATTTGTGTTTTTATTAAAAATCCTTCAGTTTCAAATCAACTCGCCTGTCTTTCATGACAATGCGATAATTATTTAAAAGATTTGCATCGTAATATTTTATTGTTTTTGAATAAATAAACATTTCTACAACAACAATGATCAATAGTTACTTGCGTACGACAACGTTGCAACATTAAAGTTCATTCATGCAAAAATTATTGTAGCGCTGATTGAGATGCTGCTATGTATAATGAAAATAATAATCTAACAATTTTCTGTGTAAATGTATAAAAAATGATTATTATATACTTTAGTAACTTGTTGCTTTGGCATATTACACGCAAAATTTGCACTCTTTTATAATAAATAAATGAACTGCAGGATTATTCATACGACCTTCAGACAATGAATGAGATGTGCACTATATGAAGCTTTATATGTTATTATTTTATTTTATTAAGTACAGATCACACTTGAGATTGTGATGTGTTTGTGGTAGTTTGTATGGGCTTAGATCTGTCATTATTCTATTTAATAACGCATGAATGAATGAAATTTATAAAAGTTGATTTTCCTGATTGTACTTTCTTATTACTTAGACTTATAGTATTGTTCCTATAGTTTTGTTGTATTAAAATTTTTTCAGTCATTAAATTATTATTTATAAAAAAAATAATAAAGTAATTAAAGTTATATTTAATTTAAAAAATTTTCAAAAAAATGATGTTAAGAAAAAAAATTAAATTTTATTTCTATTACTCGAAAATTGCGGCTTTTGAATTATTAAAAAATAAAATAATTAGAATTTAACTTAATTTTACAAATTTTTAAAAATTAATTTTTTTAACAAAATAATAAATAAATTAAAAATAAAATAAAATAAAAATAATAATAAAATAATAAAAAAATAATAAATAAAAAATATTAAATTTTTTCGGCAAAAAATTAATAATTAAATAATATTTTAATTAAAAATAATTAATTAAAAAAAACTTCAATAACAAACATACATCATTTCATATTTTATTTATTTTTCAATATTATTATTTAATAAATTAATAAATAAATCAATTTAATAATATTATTTTTTTAAATTAGAATTTTTAAATAATTTTATTATTCTGAAATTCTCGAATTTTTAATTAGTACCAAAAAACAATGAAACAACATAAAATTAAAATATAAATAATAAACGAAATAATTTTAAAAAAATTAAAAATCATGAAAATATGAAAAAAATCGTATCTTTAAAAAAAAGTTAAAAATAAATTTCTAATAAATTATCCTTTTTAAAGTCTAGACTAAAACATTAACTTTTTTATACAAAAAAAAAAACTTAATAAAACTTCACAATTTAAAACAATTTCAGTTAGAAAGAAAAAAATCATCGCTTCTATTAACAAAGTTTTTGTTTATGTCAATCACTCAAGAATTCAAAATCAACATGTGCCGCACAGCTACAAACAACACTTCCGTGAACTTTTATGTTATGATTAAAATTCATTTAAAAGGTTATAAAACTACTTTTGTGTAATAATAACAACAACAACGATGAAAGTAGTAGTAGTTGAACATGAAATGCAAGTTTTAGTTGATAATGCGGATAAATATAGAACTCTGACAGTTCATTGCACTTGCTTTTATTATTTTTGAAAAACTTTTTCTGAAAGGTTAATCAAGTGCAACACTTTTCACAAAAACATTTCACTGTCAGATGCTTATTTTATTGTGTTTCGTAAACAAAATGCAGAATTCGCAAAATAATACATTGTAGTTTCCTGTCTACAAATCAATTTTATTGATTGCAATGTGGAATGCAACTGCAAGAGTACAAAGAACGATTCGAATAAAAATTATTTTTAAATAAAATGAGAAACAAAAATAAACATGTTTAATAATTTATCGATGGCACAGTACCACAAATGCTGAAATGTGACACTGTTATGTGTCATTAGTGGCATAGTTTGTTTGGAAGTAGGTCATTAGGAATAATTTATCAGACACATAATTGGATCAAGTTACTGCGAACTATCAACAATGTTTATTTAAAAAAGGTAAATTAATGAAAAAATAATTTATTTATTAAAAAAAAGTATCAGGTTGCATTATTTCCTTATTCCTGATAGTCTTGAACTAATTTCAATGCAGAACCTTTTTATTCAATGTAAATAAATTTTTGTTTACATATTTTTTAATAAACAACAAAAAATGCTTATCTTTTTAACCAACTTGTTTATGTTTTTTTTTCAATGCTGTTTTTTGTTATTCAAAAATATGAAACCGCAAATTAGTTCCAGTAAATTTTTAGTTGCAAAATAAAACACATGCGATGACGATTTTTTTCTATAACAAGTACATATCTCTAACGCCTACGAAAACTATGTCATTATTTATGTTTTTTTTCGGTAATACGTTAAATTATATAAATTTTTTGTAAGAAATTTATTTGTTATGTTACATAAATTGCCAATTTTTTGGATGAATGTTTCTTTAATTGATCATTAATTTTTTTTGTTGATATCGTTCTTGGTCAATGAAACAAAACAAAAAACTTATAAATCATCACATGGAACGATTTTTATTGTTTTGAAATAAATTTAAGTTGAGATGGAATTGAGCAAAAAATAAGCAGAAATTATAAAATTAAGTTGAAATAACAATTGAATATATTTTAACGATTTTCGCAAAAAAATGAAAAAAAAAATACTCATATTGTTAATTAATAAAATTGACTGAAAAATTAAATTATATTAAGATTAAAAATTAAAAAAAAAAAAAAGGAAATTAAAAAAAAAAAAAATTTTATATAATTTTTTTTCCAGTAAATTTTTGATTTTAATTTTTTAAAGTAATCATCTAAATTTTAAAAAAAATGTTTTCTCCGGTTCAGGTTTTTTTATTTGTACGATTAGATTTAAATTCTAATCTCCATAACTGTTTTTTAAATTACATTTAGTTTAAGTCATCAAATTGCGAGTGCAAAAATTTTATTTATTGGACTCAAATCAATTTTGGATTTTAAAGACTTGAAAAATTTATTTTTACAGAATTTTTTTTTAAGACACTTAAAAAATTTTTAATAAAGATTTAAAAGCTTTTAGAAAAAGGAATTCAAAAATTATTTATTTATTTTATTTATTAAAAATAAATTTATATAAAAATTAATTACTTAGTGTCTATTTTATTTAATAATATTTAATTTTTTAACATTTGAAACAAATTTAAAATATTTGTAATATACAAAAAAAAAATTAATGAAAGAAACCAAATAAAACACATTTTTGATTTGTGGTCTTAGTCTATTTGCGCAATATTTACATAAAATATTATCATCAATGGACCAGAAAAACTGTTGATTGATACTAAAAACAACAAATTTTTATTACTTTAATGTCATCATACCATTATCTCAACTTTAAAACTTAAAATTTAAAAATTCAAATTAAAACAAAATATTTATTGTCTAAGTTTTTGTCAATGAACTGATAATAATTAGACTTTTTCCCACCATTGAGACTAAAATGAATATTCTGATAATACAAATTTCATTATCAAGGTCGAGTGTATTTCAAAGCAACTATGGTCCTAAATTATACTCATTAAAAAAAATTTATTCTCTTCCATTGAAAATACTAAGCTAAAATTATTATCGCTGAAAATATTTTTTTTTTAATCGAGCTCGAGCTAAAAAAAAAAGTGAACAATATGAAATTTTTTATTTCGCTTGTCATTGCATTGTGTGTAATTAGATACGTATCGTTTTGTGACAAAGTCGAGTGGATGAAAGCGTGTTTAACGTACAAAAAATAGAAAAAGAGAGTAATCGCACTTATTAAGAATTCATAACGTGTAAAAAGTTTCTTTTTTACCTTGTTTCGGTTTCTTTACAAGACAATGACCGTTTTACTATTCCATCCTTCGCACTTTACGTGAAGCCATTGAAAGAATTGATATTTAAATTAAAAGGCGAAGAATGTTCTCCATCGTCACCTTCTTTGAACAGATCAATTTTCTACTTCGTACCAGGCACGAGTGGTTTGTTGACAGTTTTTCACACATTTTTATTGAATCATCAGTTCAGCTGCTGTTCTGTGTATAAAAAAGAAGAAAAAAATTATGGAAAGAGGTCTTTATTATTATAATTAGCTAAGTATCATTTTTCTTTGTAGATAATTTAATTAGCACACCGCGTTAGATTCTGATTCACATGAACGACGTATGTGAAAGTAATTGCAAAAATCAAGAAAAAAAATGAAAAAGTGCTAACCAGACATTAAATAATGAAGTCAATCGACTCACGAGGAAATTAATTTAGAGATCAAAGTACATTGACAGGTTATTTGTTCAGGTTGGATGGCATTTTCGAGACACTTAGTCATAAAAAGGCGACTTTTATCTCATTTCGACGCGTTTTTTGTTCTTCAGAGACATTAATAAAAATGTATTAATAGAAGAAAGAAGCTGCAAAAACATGTGGAGACACAATAATTGCGTTTAAAATAAGAACAAGAACTTTAATCTAATCTTGTTCTATTTTTGTGTTCAGTTTTTGCTTTTGAACGCATGCTAATGAGACATGTTGATCCAACAGATGTTTCACAATTTAAATTTATTTTCTTGATAAATTGCAAAAAATATCATAAATTGTGGAAAAAATATGATAATTGTCTGAATTTTACAATTTTTTAGGGCTGCAAAAATTTTTAAATAAAAAAAATTGACTTAAGCTTTATTTAAAGACTTAAACTTGACTTAAAATATTCAAATTTAAATAAAATAATATAAAAATTTTCAATTAAAGCTTTAACTAAGTTAAAGAATAAGTCAAAATTAAATTATGGATTTTAACCAAATTTTGGGCAAAAAATATAATTTTTTTAAAAAATAAATTCGACTTAAGTTAAGTTAAAATAACTTATTTTTTAATTTTATTTAAAAGATTTTAAAAAATTATATTTTTTCCTGAAATGTCTTCAAAAAGCCATAAAATAATTAGATTTTGGCTTATTTTTAAACTTAAATTAAGCTTAATTTTAGATTATTTTACTCAAATTTCAATATTTTAAGTCAAATTTAAGTCTTTATGTTATTAATTAAGTCCTTAAGTTTTTAATTAAGTCTTAAGTTTTTGCAGTCCTGTCATTTTCATGTCACTTTCAACACCTTTTACATTAACCTAAAACATTTTCATCAAAAATCGATTGTTCGCACACACCTCAACACTATTTCACAGGAAAAAAAACTTTACGAAATATGTCATTAGACAAAATTATAGTCATACATTTTTAATAAACATCGAACATGTATCACACACTTGTCTATCGTTACTCCGAGAATCATTCAGAGAAACCTGTCCGGTTTGTTTTGTTTATTTAACCGCAAATGGTAGTATTACGTGGATAAATTTCTAACGATAATAATTCACAACGCAGTTCATGTTAGTTGATATTAACCTTAATTCGATATAAAAACTCACATTAGCGTTAATACACTAAAAGGATGATTATCATTTTTGATTGATATCAGCGCAAAGAGACCCAAAACAATCAAAAAATGATCATTTTCTTGTGCTTCAATTAATTCAAAAGAGAGAAAGACGTGCTTAGGTCATTCTTTTATTTTGGGTTGTTTACTCAAATTTTTACCTTTACTTTCTTTAACGCATGAAAACCGGTTAAAATTGTTCTCTTTCTTGCAAAAAATTAATTCCTACTCAAAAAAAATATTCGATGAATTTTTGGTGAAAACAAGAGATCGCGAACTTTTTCTTTAAAACATTTCTCTGTTAAATTTCGCTGGATATAGGAAACAAATAAAAATCGTAGGCAATAAAATTTGTGTGTCGTATTATTAATTTATAAGTATTTACGTAGAATGCGAACTCGAACTCACACAGACAATAACAAACAAAAAAATGATCAAGTAGTACAACCTACACTTATTTAACATATGATCAGTCACAGAAGTCGCGATTTACGAGTAACGTACAAATAAAGAACTCTCTTAAAAAAGATATTTTTATTGTTGTTTTGGTTTGTTTTGTTTGAATTTTTGCATTAACTTACGTTTTCTTTGTGTTTGTTGCGTTGAGGAAGAAGAAGAAGAAGTAGAGTATATGAATATTTTATTTAAATAATTTATTATAAACACTCGTCAGACTGACTTGTTGTCGGAAAGAGAGAGAGAGAGAAATATATATTTTTTTAAAATAGAGTGTCTCATTTGAAAAATATTTTATTTTAAATTAAAATATTTTTTTTTTAATTTTTAATTTTTTTTTTAAATTTAATTTAATTATTTTTTTTTTTTTTTATTTTTTAAATTTTTAAAAAAAATTAATTTATTTTTTTTTTTAAAATTAATTAAACAAGCCTTAATTTAAAAATAGTTTTATTTAATTTAATTTAACTATTTTAATTTAATTTATTTAAATTTTTAATTAATTTATTTAATTTTTTTAAAATATTTTAATAAAAAATTATTTTATTTAAAAATATAATATTTTAATTTAAAAAATATTTAAAAATTATTTTTATTTTTTTTCACAAAAATATATTTCAATAATTTTTCTCGAAAACTTTAATTTAATTTTTCTAATATATATTTTTTCTAACAATAAAAAAATAAAATTTTGAAAATCCTCTTTGAATTTTTTAAATAAAAAATATTTAAATATTTATATAAAAAAATAATAATCTTTAAATTTAAAATTAAATATAAATTAGAAAAAAAAAATTAAAAAGTGAGAGAAAATTTTTTCACTCATACAAATAAAAATTAAAATTCGCTCACTTGACTTTCTTTCTTCTCATATTTATTTAGTTTAAATAAGCCGGTTATACTCAACAGTCAAGTAAACATATTTCGCTCACAAATGAATTTTTTATGTGTGAAAAAAAATAAATAAATTGAATAATAAATAAAAAGTGCGGAATTCAAACAAAAAATCTTCGAACAAAAATAAATTAGTGCAAAAAATAATTTTAATTTTCACTCGCG
Organism: Culicoides brevitarsis; assembly: GCF_036172545.1. Taxonomy (NCBI): domain Eukaryota; kingdom Metazoa; phylum Arthropoda; class Insecta; order Diptera; family Ceratopogonidae; genus Culicoides; species Culicoides brevitarsis. Next base: position 16,710,718 of record NC_087085.1, on the reverse strand, counting down.
TTGTATGGAAAATACAAAATTGTGTAAGAAAACTTTTCAACGCAACAATTTAAATATATTGAATGCATTACTAAAGCTTCAATTATAATTTGATGTAATTTATTTTTACTTACTTGCTGCTATCGATGCAAATTTTATTTCAATTTTACTGATAAACCAGTCGTCTCCATCAAATTTGGATCAAGTTCGACGTAAATGATTCTTTTTAAAACATTTTCCTGTGTCGAAGATCGTTATTAGAGTAAGTGACGTCGTCACACATTTAACATCACGCAAGGTCCCGCTTTCATTATGGCACAAAAAAACAATTGTTGATTCACTTTTTTAATCATCATAATCATCAAATGCGGTAATTGAATGTTGCTTTTCGTAAAATAATGGAAAAAATAACAATAAAAGACGTCAAGCTGGCTGCGATAAATGACAAAATTTACGGCAAAGTCATTAAAATTTGAAATTCTCACTATTGTTTGTTTTTCTGAACTTATCGCAAATTTTTTCTCCGAAGAAACAAATGTCGTATTATCGTCTCGTGGAGGGTCATTTAAGATTTCTTTGAATGCATCATCGTTGAACTTTGTAAATTGAAAGATTTGTTTATCAGCGACGCGGTTTGATTGATGATTCATGCCTCATTTTAATTCAAAGTTACTTTCTTTCAGTTGAAAAAAATATTTTTTATTAATTTTTCTTATCTTTCTTCTTTTTTCAGCGGATTCCAGTTTGATTTACGTCGTAAGGTGTAAAGATTGGCGATAAGATAAGGCACTTTGATGCACACCAACCACAAAATACAATGAAAAGAAGAAGAATGAACTGATAAAAGTCCTAAAATTTTAGCAAATAGTGAACACATTTATCGTTTTTGTATCGAAATCATCCGAAAATGCTGATAAGATTACTGTCAATCGTCACTCTTCTGAGTGTCTGGCATGTCGTACTAGTCACGCCCACCAGCGAAGTTCAGTCGATCGACGAAGACGAACTCACGGGACCAAATGTTTGCAAAAAACTGGTAGAATTCACCGTAGAAGTAATTGTCACAGAACGAAAGCCATATCAAGAACGGAAAACAGTTTGGTGCGCCAATATTCCTCCGCGATGCACCAAATACGAAATTAAATTCCGCACCGTGAATAAAACGCAGCAAATTAACAAGCAACGGGTTGAAAAAGATTGTTGTGAAGGTTACGGGAAAAATTTGGCGGGCGATCGTTGTCTTCCGGTTTGTACGCAAGGGTGTAAGTATGGCGAGTGTTTGGCGCCGGATCAGTGTAAATGCGAGGCTGGATATGGAGGGCCAGCGTGTGATATTAGTGAGTATTTATGAAGTTTTTTTTATGTTACTGAAAATGAAACTCAAGAAAAATTTCAAAAATATTTTAATATAAGGAAGATATTCAATGAAAATTCCATACAAAAGCTCGTAAAAAATTAAAAAGAAGTTTTTAACAAGAAATTTTGAAAAAAAAATTTTTTTTTAATTTTTTTTTTCAGAAATTCAGTAAAATTTGTAAATTGTTATGATTATTTGAAATAAATATTTTTTTAATTTTTTATGTAAAATTGTCATAAAAATAAATTAAAATTTTTAAAATATTTTTTTTTCTAAATTTAAAAAAAATTGATCGAATTTTTAATTAAATAAAATAATTTAATTTAAATATTTTGATTTTTCCTCGTTAAAATTAAAAAATTTAATTAAAAAAAACGATCAAAAATTTTTAAATTAAAAAATACGAAAAAAATTAAAAATTAACAAATAAAAATTTTTATTAATTTTAATTATTTCGATTTTATAAATTTACGAATAAATTTTAAAATTTGAAAATTTTCTAAAAATTGTTAAAAATACCTTTAAGACATAATTTAGTTATAATTTTGTATTTTGATGAACTTTTCTTCTCTCAATAGTTTTTTAAATTTAAAATTTAGGCCTCGGAAATTATTTTTGAGTTTCATTTTGAGTCGCTTTTAATAAAAACTCCAATTTTAATTCAATTTTTCTCTTGTAGAATGTCCTAAACGTCGTTGGGGCCCAGAATGCAGCAAAAAATGTGACTGCAATGGAAGTCCTTGTGATCCATTCGACGGTACGTGTCGTTGTGCCGCCGGTTTTATGGGCGAAAAATGCGACGAAAAGTGTCCCGAAGGCAAATACGGACAAAATTGCCTCGAACAATGTCAATGCAAGAACGGAGGAACTTGCAACTTTGAAACTGGAGAATGTACGTGCGCCAAAGGATGGACCGGATCATTGTAAGAAACCTGTTTTCAAAGATTTTAATAAAAAATTATTAATTTTTATCTTTTAGATGTGAGGAAACTTGTGATCCAGGCACGCATGGCGAAAATTGTCAAGCCAAATGTCGTTGTCAGAACGGAGCAAATTGTCATCCCGAAACCGGTGAATGTATTTGCACGCCAGGATGGACAGGAACTGTTTGCGCAAATCGTTGTGTGTCCGGAACATACGGCGAAAATTGCTCCAAATTGTGTGAGTGCTTCAATAATGGCAGTTGTCATCATATTACGGGCGAGTGTCTTTGTGCGCCCGGATATACGGGCAACAAGTGCCTCGATTCGTGTCCCCATAACATGTTCGGACTGAATTGCACGGAGACGTGTCGTTGCAAAAATGGCGCCACGTGCGACATTACGAACGGATTTTGTGTCTGCGACAAGGGCTGGGTGGGTCTCGATTGTTCCGAACGCATGTGTGCTCCCAACTTGTATGGCGAAAACTGTAAAAAGACCTGTGAATGTAACGAGCTCAATACCGAAATGTATGTTTTGCATGATTTTTTTTGTTTAATTTTTGCATGAAATTTTTTGTTTAATTTTATTTTTGTTATTTTACTAAAAAGGTGTCATCCCTGGACTGGGCAGTGTTCGTGTAAGCCTGGTTGGTCCTCAGACTATTGTGATCGTCCGTGTCCCTTTTTGACGTTCGGTAGTCGATGTGCGTCGCAGTGCGATTGCAAAAATAACGCGCAATGTTCCGCCATCGATGGAACGTGTCTTTGCTCTCCAGGCTTCCAAGGAAAAAGTTGCGAGGAGCCTTGTTCGAATGGAACGTACGGACAAGATTGCAAGTCTAAATGTGATTGTCAAAATGGCGCCGAATGCCATCCGGAAACTGGGCAATGTATTTGCAGCAAGGGATGGCAGGGACTCAAATGTGATCGTCCTTGCGATCAAAAACGCTACGGAATGAATTGCAATGAGACTTGTAGTTGTTTCAATAATGGTGCATGCAATCCCACAACTGGTACTTATAATTTTTTTTTCAAAATATTTTTTAGTTAATTTGCTTCAAATGAAACTCAAAAAATTTATAAAAAATTACCAAAATGAGATTTTTTTAAAAATGTCCTTCTTAAAATATTATTTTTTGGTTTTCTTGTTTTATGTTTTTTTTTAATTTAATTAAAAATTTGAAAAAAATTAAAGTAGATAAAAAAAAGTTAAATTAAAAAAAAAAAATTAAAAAAAATCACTAAAATTCACAAAAAAATAATTTTAAAAAATTTAAATATTTTTTTTGCGATTTTTTTTAGTTTAAAAAATTTAAATTTAAAGAAAAATTTAATTGATCATTTAAATTTAAATTTAAAAAAATATTATTTCTAAGAATTTAGTAAAATGTGCTTTGAATTCAGTAAAAACGATAACTTTAGTCAATTTTAGGAGATTTTTGAATAATTTTAGAATAAAAAATTAAATTATTATAATTGAGTAACATTTGAAGCAACCTTAAAGTAGAAATTGATGTTGTAAAATTTATTTTTATTTATTTAAAAAAAGGGCAATGCACGTGTGGCCCTGGCTGGACTGGCGAAAAGTGTGAGAAGAAATGTGATGGACGTACTTTCGGACAAAATTGTTCGATGGAATGCGACTGTGACTTTAAAAATACGCATGCATGTGACGCGATGACTGGCAAATGTCATTGCAAGACAAATTGGGGAGGTAGGAATAGTTTCGTAGCTCAAAATTATCGAAAAAATATTTTTTTCTTCTTATTAATTCAATTTTCTCTACTTTCAGGCATCCGTTGCGAGAGTCAATGTCCTCTGGGACGTTATGGCGAACAATGTGAGAAGTTCTGCGTTTGCAAGAACAACTCTTCATGCGATCCAGAAACCGGAAAATGTATTTGCTCCCGTGGATGGACTGGCTCAGACTGTTCCGAGCCATGCCCCGAAGGATATTTCGGCAATAATTGCAAGGAAAAGTGTCCCGATTTAATTTATGGCAACAAAATTTGCGATCACGTAACTGGCGATCACACATGTAAACCGGGTTACATCGGTCTAACGTGCGAACATGCATGTCCCGCAGGCACTTATGGACCAAATTGCTCGAATAAGTGTCAATGTAAGAATAGTGGCGAGTGTCATCATATCACGGGCAGTTGTAATTGCGTTCCAGGATTTACGGGAGCCAATTGTACAGAGCCTTGTCCCGATGGAATGTATGGACAGAATTGCGCTTTGGAATGTAAATGTCGAAATGGAGCAAAATGTCGTAAAAATGACGGATTTTGTGCTTGTGCTCCTGGATATCTTGGGAATAATTGTGATGATGGTGAGATTTTTCTTTAAAAATTCGTTTTTGATGAAAAATAAAATAAAATTTTCAAATAGTTTGTCCTGAGGGCTTTTACGGGCATCATTGTATGGAAAGCTGTGAGTGTGGGAACAACCAAGTATGTCATCCCGTACGTGGATGTGCTTGCAAGAGCGGTTATGAGGGACCAAATTGTGATATTTTAGCTGGCGCAAGAGGATCTGCTCCTCAAGGTAAATTATTTTTTGAAATTTAAGCCAATTTTTAATAAAATTAAGGCTGGTAAAGGATACTAACATAAAAATTTCTAACAAATTTTAAAGATATTCAAGATAAATTTAATGAAACAAGTAAAAATGATAATTCAATTCCTGATTCAATGCTTCGACAACGAAGTGATGATCCTCCAAAGAAGAAAGGAAAGAAAAAACCCAAACAAAAAGATGAAATTTTTACATTTGCTCCGATTTGTCTTCATGATAATGTGAATAAATGTGAACCTCCGCCAGTTGTGACAGTTACAGAAGTGACAACGGAAATAAAAATTGATTTAAAACCAAGAAATTCAAGTCGAACGGATAAAAATGACACAAAAGTTGATCAAAATGACACGAAAGTTGATAAAAATAATACGAAAATTGATCAAAATGATCCAAATGCTGATAAAAATGAAGATTTTGGAACAACTATGAGTTCGAATGTAGAAACCACTTCAAAAAAATTGGAAACAACTCCACTGAATTTCGATGGACCCATTGAAATTGCTTTTACTGAGCCAATAACATCAACCGAATCTATTCAAGAAGAATTTTCTGATTCAACAACGACAAAAATGACAATTCCTTCAACAGAATCTACAATTTCAACTGAAACAACGACAAAAATTCCTGGAATTTCAAGTACTTTCACTTCTCCTATACAAAAAATCGATCAAAAATCAACAACAACAGAAACTTTTAACGCAGAAACATTTGTGACTACCCAAAAAGCTCTTAATCTACCGACATCAACTCAGAAATCAACCACTTCAGTGATGATTGAAAAAGATGCGACTTCCTCTGAGACAGGATCGAACTTGATGACAACGATTCTTTCAATTCTGGATGGCTCATATCAAGAAACTGAACGATCTTTTGAGAAAATGACAACTTTTCCAGATTTTACAACGCAGTTCATCAGTACAAGCAGTTTTATATTGGAAGTGCCTGGCGGAATGACAACTTTTAAAGATTTGGAGAAATTTGGCATTCGAAGTTCAACTAAAAAATATGTTGAAACAACCACTTCTTATTATGATGAAGGTCCAACTAAGGTTTTTACAACTGAAAATGATGTTTCAAAGACCAATGATGAGAAAAATGATGCAAAAAATTCACAAGAAGTCACTAATACTGAAAATTTATTTGAAAGTACAACATCAGCTTTTTCTCGAGAAGCTACTGAAGCAAGTAATGATCAATTTACGTCAATGGAAAATCATGTAGATTCAAATTCAGAGAAATCTGCTGTTGAAATTACAACTAAAAGTACTTTCACAACAAATACTGAGAATAATATTGAAGTTCCAGCAACTGATTTTCCAACAAATATCAAAACGACGGATGATGTTTATGATCAAACAAGCTCAAAATCGGATTTTACATCGAAATTTATTGAAACATCAACTTTAGGAATGCATGAAACTACAAAAAATGAAGCAATAACATCTTCTTTTCCAACAACTTCAAGTTCAAATGATGAAATTTCTTCAATTTCAAGCAAAAATTATTCAGATAAAGATCAAAATTCGAGTAAAAATGAAGTAACAACCTCAGATGGGAGACAAATTTCAACATTTAGAAGTGTCACAGACAGTTCAAATCAATTTACGACTTTTGAAACTACAATTACAAACGATTCTCGTTATCAAGAAACAACCAAAATTGAATTGCCAACCACAATTTCCTCTTCAACGAATTTTGCGACTGATAAAGAATCAAAAATTTCGTCTGCAACAGTTCCCATGACTCATGTCGAGAGTTCAACGGAAGCTATTTCATCAACAACTGACATTCCTAAGGGCTCAACTTCTGAAATAATCATTGAAACTTCAAATTCTGCGACATCAGAAGCTCCTAATTCATCGCCTTCTGACTTAAAAAATAATTCACGTCAAGGAAAAGAACGAAATTTAACACAAGAACTGCCAGGAACTCTTGAATTGAATTTAAACCAAACTTTGCTCAATTTAGACAACGATTCACAATCAATCACAAACCCAAATCGAACAATGCTGGACAAATTTCATTCGTTGAAGCGTGTGGCGTCTCCAGGTATTCAACTGAACGTAGCTTTTTCTGTAAAAAATTCACCATGGTTTTGAAAAATTCACCAATTTTTTGTTCGTGTGTCGATTTTTCTCATTGGCATCGATTTTTATAATTTTTTTCACTTTCAAATTTCGCACTTTTCAATTTTTTTTTAATTTTCTTGAGATTTTTAATTAAATTTTATTTTTATTTTTTTACAGAATCCAGTGCCACGACAATCTGGGTTGCCTTCTTCATTATTGTCGCCTTCGGTGCCGTTTGCTTCCTCGTTTTCTACTACAGACGACGTGTGGCAAGTGTGAAAGCTGAGCTGAATCACGTTGTTAGTTACATGTCAGGCGAACCGCCACCAGGCAATTTCGACAATCCCGTATATCAATTCCAAGGCAGCGGAGGAAGTCAGGGACAACCGATGATGAATGGCTCAAATGGAATAATTCACAATAATTTGAATAATATTAGGATTCCGCCAAAGCCCACGAATCTCGATCGGTATCGGTATGATGATGGATCGTCAGTGGCGAGTAGTAGAGGTGAGATTTTGAATTTTATTTTTTTTTTTTGATAGAATTTTAATGAAATTTATATTTTTTAGCTGCAACTTATAACATGGATTACATGCATGACTTGAGCATGAAGAATTTCAATGCAGACATGACAAATCCCAACATTTATGAAGCTGTAAAGGATCACGTGTATGATGAGATCAAGCAAAAGGAGGGATATCAAGCAGGTAGGTCGAGATTTCTTAATAGAAATCGTAAAAAAGCTTTTTAAAATGAAATTTTTTGTTCAATTGCTCTCACAAAAGTGAATGTTTAAGCAAAAAATGGGAGAAAAAGCATCAAGGTAACGCCATATTTTGATGTTTTCTTCCTGTGTCCCTTGTTTTATCTGCAAAATTTCAAAAAAAAAATTAAAAAAATTAATTTTCTCATTAAATTCACAGAAATGGAATACGATCACTTGGATTACCATCGACCAACGACGTCATACAAGCCGCACTATCATCGTCTCTCCGACACGAGTCCCACAAAGGAAGCTGGACCTCCTTCAACGCCCGCGCCGCCAATTCCAACGCAACATATCATGATGCCCGACGGCATGACACCCAACAACATCTCATCCATCACCGATACAACCACCTTAGATCTCCCATCAACCTCTTCCTCGTCACCCAGTTCATCAAAAACCCCGTCAACGGGCACGCCATCACCGTCGCTCGAACGCAAAATCGCCGATGAACTCAAGAAATGCAAGATTCTGGATACGTCGAACAGCTCAACCGAAAGTGATAAAAATTTGGTCGAACAGGAAAAGTAGTTTCTTCTCGCAGATCTGAAATATTTAAATATTTTTTAATAAACAGAACTGAAACTTTTGCATTTGAAGAAGGATTTCTTTTGTACGTACGTAGGGAGCCAATTGTAGATTGTAAAAAAAATATTTTTAAGAATACAAAAGAATTAATAAAACTTATATCGTTCGGTACTGATAGAAATTCAATTTTAGATTTATAAAAAAATTAATAAAAAAAATTTATGAGACTCAAATTGTTGGTATTTACAAAAAAAAAAATTAATAGAATGTTTCCAAAATATTTAAGAAAATTGCCTAGAAATGAGTTTTCATTTCGTGTGATAAATATAAAAAAAAAGTTTATTATATACTGTTAGCTCATGAAAGTTAGATTTTAAGGAAAATAGCTAAATTTTATGATTGTCAACTCGTTTAAATAACTTCTAAGTAGGTTTACGAGATAATTTTACTCTAGTTTTATAGTTCGATCTTCAGCTATTTTTCATAATTTAACCTTTTAAGAATTTGAATAAAAATAATTGTTAAGAAAAAAAAAATAATTATTTGATGAATTTAAAATAAAAATTGATATTAAAAGTGATTTTTGTTTGTTTTTATTGAATTTAAGCTCCAAATGAAAATCAAAAATAAGGTTTAAAATTTGAAAATTAAAATACGTAAAATATAAAAAAGTTTTGAAATATTTTTAATTATTTTCTTTGAGATTTGTAATTTTAATTTGAAATACTTTAAATATAAAATAATAATTTCTTAAAAATAATTTTCAAAAAATTAAAAAAAAGGTCAACCATTTCATGAAAATTATTTTCTATAGAAGAAAATTCATATTAAACAAATGTCGATAAAAATTCTAAAAATATTTTTTTTTAATTTTTGAAAATTTCTTGAAAAATTATATCGTTTTTTAATTATTTTTGACTCTTAAAATGGGGCATCGGACTTATTTTTTTTACAAATTTGGATAAATTTTGAAATATTTAAGAGAAAATTTTTTTAAAATTTTTATAGCGTTTTAGGTTTTTGAGCCAAAAAACCTCATTAAAAATTAAAAAAATAAATTATTATTTAAATTTTATGAAAAAAAACGTTGTTTTTGAAAAATAAAGCAAAGCATTGTCTTTAAATTTGAATTTTTCAGTTATGAAATCTTGAAGTAAGTAAGGCAAATTTCTGAAAAGCCGACCAATTTATAATATTTAATTAAATTTGTAAAATGTAAAATAATTTCTTATCATATAGAATAATTTTATTTAATTTTTTATAAACTTTTTTTTATGAAAAGGCATATAACGGAAATAATTTTCCGTAATCTTCCATGATTAACGAAATGCAACACTTTTAAAAACAGACAGAATTCTCATAGCATGTCTTGTGCTTATCAGAAATAAAAATGCAAATTTTCAGGGTTAAAAACGATTATTTGCTAACAAAGTTTCCCAGGCTCATCTCCGTTTCATAACTATAAACCAACATTTTTTCCACAACATTTTTCAGTCTTGTCTAAACCGTCTACCGCGATGAAACTTTTTTTAATTCTCCTAATTCTCAGTTTTTCTGCCACAATCGTTCATTGTGGTGTCTTCAGCGCCGTTTATAATTTCTTCCAAAAACATTACAAACAAAAAAGCCTTTGGACGAACGACCAAAATACCCTGAACGACACTTATGACTTCATAATAGTCGGAGCTGGATCCGCAGGAGCTGTTGTCGCTTCTCGTTTAAGCGAAAATTCCCAATGGAACATCCTTTTACTTGAAGCTGGCGATGAAGAGTCTTTCCTCATGGATATTCCACAAAATGTTCATTTGTTGCAATTCACGGGCATCAATTGGGACTACAAAACGGAACCGAGTGACAGTTACTGCTTGGGCATGGTGAACAATCAATGCCGATATCCACGTGGCAAAGTAATGGGCGGCTCAAGTGTTCTCAATTACATGATTTACACGCGCGGAAATCGCAATGATTACAATAATTGGGCGAAAAAGGGATGCGATTCGTGGGATTACAAGAGCATCTTGCAGTATTTCAAAAAAATCGAAGACACCGATGTCACTGGGGCCTTTTCTGACTTTCGAGGACGCGGCGGAAACATCGGATTAACGAAAAATTTTTGGAGAACTTCCGTTTCGGACGTTTTTTGTGACGCAGCAAAGGAATTGGGATACTCATCGGTGGATTACAACGGACCGACACAGATTGGCGTGTCATATGTCGAAAGTAACATCAAAAACGGACATCGACACAGCTCGAATTTTGCATATTTGTATCCAGCGAGACATCGAACGAACTTGCATGTCAAGAAAAAAAGTCATGTGACGCGATTATTGATAAATGCGAGAACGAAAATCGTTGAAGGCGTCGAATTTTTGCATAAAAACGAATTAAAACGAGTTTATGCAACGAAAGAAGTAATTGTCTCGGCTGGCGCGATAAATTCCCCGCAACTTTTGATGTTATCCGGTATTGGACCAGCTGAGCATTTAAAGGAAGTTGGCATCAAACCCATTTTAGATCTTCCTGTCGGTCATAATTTGATGGATCATTTGACGCCGTTGATAGTTATTTCGTGTGACACTTGTAAAAATCCCTTTTCCGACTATTCAGGCGCCTTTGGACACTTGATTAACTTTTTCGACAACCAAACAGGACCAATTTTCAATCCAGGCGGTTGTGAGTCGCTCCTTTTCTACGATTCCGCCCACACCGACACTCGTCGCCCATCTATAAATGCCGTGCCGGACTTGGAATTGCTCCAAACTGCTGGGGGAATTAATTTTATTATCTCATCAAACATGGGTTTGAAACGTGACATCATCTACAACATGTACCGCTATTCCGGCGATGTGCGAGATCGGCATACATTCATGGTGTTGCCGATGGTTTTGCGTCCACGAAGTCGTGGTAGGATTTATTTACGTGACGCTGATCCGTTATCGACACCAAAAATTATACCCAATTACTTTGCTGATCCCTACGATATGGCGATTGCACTGCGAGGCATCCGAAAAGTGCAAGAAATGCTAAAAACACATGCAATGCGAGCGATTGGAGCGAAGATAGTGGATTTAAAAGTGCCGGGATGTCGTCATTTGGAATTCGACACAAACAGTTATTGGGAATGTTATTTCAGACATTTGACATTTACGATCTATCACTATAGCGGCACGTGCAAAATGGGACGAGATGCCACTTCGGTGGTGACACCACGCTTGATTGTCCGTGGAATGCGAAATTTGCGAGTAGTTGATGCCAGTATCATGCCCGAGATTGTATCAGGTGAGCCAATAATGAGGTAGTTAGCACTTAACTTCCTTGCTACGCGCGCCATTGACCTGCATTACGTTGAAAAACCGCGAATTGCATTGAAACAATGTTTTTTTGTGTTAAAAAAAATACATAATTACAATATTTATCAACTCAGCGGCAGACTCTCGACGATTAATAAGCTTAATGATTCGTTCATTCAAAACACAAAAATAATAATTTTGCACCTCAAGTGCATAAAAAACGGTTTTCTTTTGTTTTTTCGCACAATCAATGAACGAGAAAATCCTTGACAGTGGCTTTCTTGCGGTTGTTTTCGCTTATCGCACCATGTTGACTACGGCAGGACGTCATTTTAATAAATTGTCTGTCATTAATTTTTATGATGTACAATATTTTATTCCTTTGTGTCAGTAAATTATTAAATTTAATGATAAAACGGAAATTTCACCGGCCATGGAGCAATCAATGCACTTTGTGGGCGGCAGTAACGGAATAAAAGCCCTTGAAATTGATATTTTGCATGAAAATTTATGATGCACTTCTTTTTTTGATGTATTTTAGTTTCCCTATTGCATTTTTTTTAATGATGCGCTTCATTAATTATTTTTGTTTAAACCAGGCATCTCCATTGTTTCATTTGTTTAAAAAAAACAATCGAAATTCTAATTATTTTTTTTTTTAATTTCGAGATGCTTTTGAACCGAAACTAATTGAAAACACTCAAAAGTTCAATGAAACTCGAACGAACTGATTTAATATTACCGGAATAATTTTTTTCCGAGCACGAACTTGAACTTTATTGAATTTTTTCGTTTTTTTTTCATGAAATTTTTGTTGTTGCGCCTTTCGTCGTTTTTCGTAGAAACAGCAATTCATGTTGTGTTGTTATGTACAAAGTGCAGTCAAGTGTGGGATTGCATTGCGAGCTGTCGTAAAAAAAATGCATTTTTAACATAAATATGGGTTACTAGAGTAACGAGTAAACTTGCGACAGTTTGTAGGTTGACACGAATTTAAATAAAAAATCAAGTGAAATATTAAAAATTTACCGGATTTTATGGGGCAACCTAAAAAGTGTGTATGTGACACGACGCACTGCATTGAGATGTCGAGTGCTATTGAACTATATTGCAATTTAATAACAATATTATGAATAAAAACCACCTTGAATGCACTCAACGATACACACCGTTAAAAGTAAAAGTGCCTTCTATCGTAATTTACCGTTCGGAGACCTTGTGACGTTTTTTTAGGTCATAATCACAGATGATTTCAATTTAAAGTTATTAGGAATCTAATTAGAACTTTAATAGACGGCTTGAGTTAATGACACGGTGCGACAAATTTCTTGATTTAATAATATTGATATTAATTGGAAATTATAGAATTAAGAAAATTTATGTTGTCTTGTTTTTTTTTAGTAATATCTTTGAAATAAAAATTTAAAATTAATTTTTTTTCTATGAATTTTTGAAAATTGAGAAAAATTTAATTTTTTTCCAACTATTAGCTCAATTTTTGTTAAATTAGAAAAAAAATATTTAAACTGATTTTTTAAAGTTATTTTTGAGATTCAAAGCTGAGTCCGAATTTTAATGAAAAAAATTATTAAAAAAATATTTTTTTTTGAAAAACTTATTTTATTTATTTTTTTTCTTAAATAACAAATATCAAAAATTTTTAATTAATTTTAAAAATAGTTAAATTAAAGTTCAAATCCAAAATTTAAAAAATTACAAATAGTACTATTTTATATTTTTCATATTTTTTTAAAATTTTTTTCAATAAATTTATTTAACTTTATTTAGATCAGCTCCATAAAATAAAAAATTAATAAAAAAAAATCATATAATTTTTTTTTGTAATTTCCTAATTTTTTCCCTGAAATATGAAAATAAGTAAAAAAAAATCGTCGCATGGTGTGATTTCTCATCTCAGGTCAACTTATAAAATTACGTCAGAAACAACATTGAAATGAGCTTTTTTGGTCCAAATTGCCTTTAATGATCCTGATGACACTATAAATAAAAAGCCTTGTGGAATTTTATAATTTTTTATAAATTTCAATTGATTTTTTTTCACATAATTTTGAATAGAATCCAGACGATTTTAAGGTCATTAATAAATCGTGATAAAAATAAAATTAATTAAAAACTAATTTAGCTGGGAAGTTTTTCATCAAACTTCCTCATTATTGACATTGAGCAGCTTACAGAACTAAACATTGTGCAATTCAATCTTATTAAAGCAGGAACTGTGGTTGTAATTAAGAGCTATTACTAGGCCTGATTTTGAACAAGTGTTTAGAAAAAATTAATGAAAACAACCACATTATTTGAATTTTGATTTGTTTATGATGCTTTTGTGCGTCATTGCAACTTCTCGATCTTCCTACGCCAACGAAAGTATTGATATCGAATAAAAAATACGATTAAAATATTTTTCAAAAGAAGATGAGCAAAGATATGGTTAAAAGTAACAATAAATTACGAACAAAGGAAGACAACAGTTGCCTTGAGATGTGACATTAAAGACTGTTGATTACATTACGAGATATTATTTATTAGCTGTTACCGGCAAGTGCAGTGTAATAGTAGCTGAGATGGCTTAAAGTAATAAAAATGATAAAAATAAGAGTTCGAGGTCAGTTCTTGATTAAATTTATGATTTACTAATTCAGCAGAAGGTACTAAATAAGTACTTACTAACATGGTGGTCGCACCCTATGGTGAAAAAATGGATGAAAATGAGTCATTAAGAGATCAAATTAATCTTTTAAGTGAATTTTCTGATATCTCAAGGGATTTATTTTACTCCTGAACTGTGAGAATTCGTAAGACTCGACTGAAAATCCCAAAAAAATTTTTGTAAATATTTTTGGGATTTTCAGTCGAGTCTCTCGAATAAATTTTATCCATTTGATACCTTCAAGAAGTTAATTTGACCTCGAAGGGCTTGAATTGACATCTTGAAGGGATCAAATTGAACCTTTTAAAAGTTAAATAAATCCCTTGAGTAAATTCACTTACGAGTTTAATTTGATCTCTTAACTCAAAGGGTCATTCTCACCCGTTTTTTGTCCTCAGGGCATGTTGCGTGCAATTTTTACTTCATATTTGCTTTTACACATGATGAATGTCTTTCGGCAGTTTACACGGTAATTGTCCTTTAGTAATTATGAACATGCACGATTAAAAGTCACTTTAATAATTTTCCTTTTAATGAACTCGCGCCTAAAATCTCATCACGCAAGCAAATTCACAAACAAATTGATTTTAGATTTCTCCCTGATTAATAACATCATCACGAAAGGTGCAAGATAATTCCAATTACAACAGCAATATAACTTTATTATTAATAATTAATTCAATTAAGTAATTTAATGAAGATTGTTAATATTCAATGCACAAGAGATTTACTCAAAAGTGTGATTTATGACATGAAAAGATCTCTCAAGATTATTAATTTCAATATTGATTGAAGGAAAGTTTCTTTGAGTCACAAACTGGAAAATTTTCTATTGTTTGACTTTGAAGAAGTAGAACTCCAGAGAAAAAAAAGTTATTGAATATAATAGATCTGATCTGATCTCTTGCCGTGAACTACAAATTAATCACATTTAATTGAAGACTAATTTAAATGTTGTATGGTCACATTTAATAACATCATTTTATTTTGTCGTGCGATATACTGCACTGAAGGTTATGATGCGAAACTTGTTTTGTCGAAAATTGTCAACTTGATGATTCATTTTGAATTTTGAAAGGACCTACGTGAAATAAATTTAAAACTTTGAACTTATCAGTCAAGTTTAATTTTTGAATGATTCTTCCAGAAAAAAAACTGAATGTATTTTATGTTTTCTACCTTTACCTAAACTTGAAATTTATTGAAAAATATTTTTTTATAGATTTTTTTTATTTTTATCACTCTTTTTTCCTTGTCAATCTGAATGTTCTTTAAAAAAATGCAATAAATTTTTTTAAGTCGGATTTAATTGTAACAATCAACAATAAAATTGTGATTTTTTGTAAGTAATTGTTAATTTCGCAAAATGACTGAGGCAAGACCCTTCAAAAAATTTTTTGAAGCCAAATAAAAATTTATCCTTGAAAGCGTTATTTGATGAAGATATAAATAAATAAAAAACTGCAATTTAATCTAGCGAATCATTGGCGAATTTACCATTTACTTTGGGTTAAAACTTAAAAAAAGCTTACGTAAGTTTTAATACAAAAATTGAACAATAATTAAAAAAATAATAAATAAATAATTGAAAGTTTTTTGAAGTAAAGTAAAACTTCTGCACAAAAAATTAACATCAATGTTTAATAAAAAGATTTAAAAAAATGCTTTGGCTACAAATTACTCGATTCTCATGCAAATCCCACACAAAATTAAACTTTCGATTTTTAAAAAAATTCGCTTAAAAAGCTATTTTGTCATAAAAATACGAATTCTTAAACAAATTTTGCTTAAAAAGTTCATTTGTTTTCATAACATTTTCATTTCTTAAGAAATTTTAATTTGAAAAGTTCTTTTTTTCCTCGAAACACTTCAATTGTCAAGTGCTTTAATTGTTTCATCAATGTATGTACTTTGAATTTTAAGTCGCGAGCAAACTCGGCCAAATTAACTCTAAATAATAAAGGCAAAATAATTTTTAAAAATTATAAGCAATAAAGTTTATAACAATAAAATATATAAAATAATTCTTTATTAATTTAATTTTTATTTTATTTATTTTTTATCTAATTAAATTTTATTTAATTTAAATAAATAAAAAACTTAAAAGATTTTTTTATTAAATAAAAATATAAAAATTTAAATAAAAAAATATTTATTTAAAAAAAATAAATAATTAAAAATAATTAAAAATAAATAATAATAAATAAAAATAATAAATAATTATTTTAATAAAATAATAATAATATAAAATTATGGATATTGCTAAAAATCACGCACGCTTGATAAAATCTTAATGACTCATAGAAAATTATGAAAACAAATTTTATAAAATTATCGAAAATAAAAATAAATTATTTAATTAGACATTATGCATATAACGGTAACACAAAAACAAGTAAAAAACACAAAAAAGTTCCTTGATCTAAAATAACTTTTTTTTTTAAATAGAAAACCTGTATTTTTATCTAAAGTTCATGTGTGCCACTTAGAATTTATTTTAATTTTATGCATAAAATAATTTGTTTATAATTCTAATAAACACATACATTTTATTTAATTCGCCCACAAATCTTTTTTCAATCATTCTTAACTGTGTCGACAATTTATCAAAATTTTTCATTTTAATAAATTAATGTAACTGTCAACAACAAGGATTATTTTTTTCGCATTCAATTTTAACCTAAATTTTATTCAGTTTTGATAAATTTTAAATACTACAAAAAATTAATCAGACCAGATTCAATAAAAAAAAATTACAATTTTTATTCTGTTGAACTTGAACTTGAAAAACGAAGTACGTGCACTTCGAGTAACTGCATCGCACCAAAATCGTCTATTATTTACTGCATTTCTCATACGAGAGCTGTACGAGCAGTTGTTCGAAAAGTAAGTTCAAGTGCACGAGATTTTATTATTGTTTATATCTTAATTTTTATGTGAATCATAGGTGCGCGCAGTAAACGAGTTGCATTCAGGTACGCGTCGCGCATAGAATATGTTGCACTGCGTAATGCACCGAAGAATGCAATCGATTCAAGTGCAAGGCAGTGCGCAGTCAGGAGTTAGTTGCTTTCGATCTTTTGTCACAACTAGACAGAATTTTTGTGTCGTGTGTAATTTTTTTAATTTTTTTAAAAAAATATTTAAAAAATAAAATATGGATTAAAAAATCCTAGAAAAAAATGATCTGTGAATAAAAAAAATAAAAAATTATTGATCGAAATTAATTAAAAAAAAAAAAAAATTAAAATGAAGTTAATTCAAGGACTCATAATTTACGTGACGATATGCAGTGTGGTGCAGTCCCAACTGATTGACTCATTGCTGCAATTTTGGGGCTTGGGCCAGACAATGTTATGGCAAGAAAAATCCGATTTCGGAAAATTAGATGATACGTACGATTTTATCATCGTTGGTGCCGGAAGTGCGGGTTGCGTTCTCGCCAATCGTCTCTCAGAAATGAAAAACTGGAAAGTTCTCCTCATCGAAGCGGGCGGCAGTGAAAATCTCCTCATGGATGTGCCGCAAATTGTGCATTTATTACAACAGCTCGACGTGAATTGGGGCTACAAAACCGCACCGAGCAACAAATATTGCCTCGGCATGGTGAATCATCAGTGCAATTGGCCCCGGGGACGAGTGATGGGCGGCTCTAGTGTCCTTAACTACATGATTTACACGCGTGGCAACGAACGAGACTACGATAATTGGGCCGCCATGGGCAACGAAGGATGGGAATTTAAAAATGTCCTGCCGTACTTTAAGAAAATCGAGACGGTGCAAGTTCACGGCTTGAACATGTCGATGGATTATCGCGGCACGGAGGGACCAATTACCGTTTCCACGGAGTTTTGGACCAGCAAACAGGCAAAAGCGTTCATCAAGGCGGGCATCGAGATGGGAATGCCGTTAAATGACTACAACGGCCCCACGCAGATTGGCGTGTCGCAGATTCAGAGTAACCTGAAACGCGGATTTCGTCAAAGCTCGAATGTCGCGTATTTGTATCCGATTCAGAACAGACGAAATTTGCACGTGAAAAAACACAGTTTGGTCACGAAATTAGTCATTGACGAAAAAAGTAACAAAGTGACGGGCGTTAAATTCATTCAAGATAACAAAACGTTCTTCGTCAAGGCGAAGCGTGAAGTAATTGTCTCTGCTGGAGCAATTAATTCGCCGCAATTGTTGATGTTATCCGGCATTGGACCAGCAAAACATTTAAAAAAATTCGATATTAAACCGATTGTTGATCTCCCAGTTGGTTACAATTTGATGGATCATACGGCGCCCGGTGCGATCACTCTTCTTTGCAACCACACAAATACCGATTTTAATCGCATCATGGACGAATTCAACACAAATTTCGTGAATTTCATGCAACGTGGCAAAGGACCGATCACCGGGCCCGGCGGATGTGAAAGTGTCGTCTTTTACGACTCGGAGAACCCAAAGGCGCGTGATGGTTATGCAGATATCGAGTTGTTGCAATTGGGCGGATCCGTCACGTCTTTCCCGACATTCCGCAATAACTTTGGCATCGATCCCGCCATTTACGACAAAATGTGGGGCGACTTGGAAGATCAAGCAAAAGGCGCTTTTATGGTATTTCCAATGGTTTTACGTCCCAAAAGTCGTGGGCGCATCCTTTTGAAGAGCAATAATCCGAAAAAATATCCTTTGATTTTCCCAAATTACTTTAGCGATCACAAAGACATCGAAATTTCCATCCGAGGCATCAGATTGCTGCAAGAAATGCTCAAAACGAACGCCATGAAGGCCCTCAACGTACGGATGTTGGAACGAAAGGTTCCGGGATGCGAAAATTATGTGTATGACAGTGACGAATATTGGGAGTGCTACACGAGGACATTTACTTTTACGATTTACCACTACAGTGGTACGTGCAAAATGGGGCCGCCCAGTGATAAAGCGGCTGTCGTTAGTCCAAGACTGAGAGTTTATAACATAAGTAATTTAAGGGTTGTCGACGCCAGCATTATGCCAGATATTATTGCTGGTGAGTAGTAAATTTGCAACGTTTATGGCACATTAAAATGTGTGATGCAACAAAAATCTGACTTTAAAATGAAAAAAAATACGCCTTAAAAAAATTTACTTGTAATAATTAATGTGAATTCTCGGTTTGTTGACAAACTCTGATAAACTTTATTGCAAATTTATTTTTAATTTGATCCGTCAAGGAGACCTATAACTAGAACTCGTTTTTTTATGGAAATTCTACTTTCATGAAGTTCCGGTTTCCAGTTGTGTTAGTTTTAAATACATTTTAATCTAACTTGACAACGGTGACAATTTGCAATTTTAATACGGAAAGAAAGCCTTTCAATATTTTATTGCAATTTATTTTATTTTATTATTTTTCTTTCGCAGAACTGATTTCAAACGATTGATTTTCATTGAAAATATTAAAATAATTAAAAAATATTTTCTGTTGAATTTTTTAATTATTTTAACAATTATTGTTTCAAGTAAATTAAATTTTTCTGAAGAATCTCCCAATTTTCCAATGAAAATATTTATTTTAAAAAAATTATTTAAATATTTCATTGCACTTTTGTAAAAAAATGCTCCACTTTTGTTTACAATTTTACAAAAACAAAACAAAAAACCGGTTTCAAGTGTCATGATACTCATTAATTAAATAGCAAAAAAATTGTTCTCGCTTTTCGGTTTTTATAGCAAATCATAAGTAGCTCTATAAAAATTCTTTTATGATAAAAGAGAATTGTACTTTCGACAAGAAATTGCTGAATGTTAAGCATACCTACTTTGGTTTTTAATGAAAAATTTAAGTAAACAAACCACACTCACTATTGAGCTTGATTATTACTGAAGGACATTTTTTGCTTTTTTATTCGTTTGAAAGGAAGTTTTCTGGTAAAAAAAATTATAGAATTCTTTCTGTGCATCGAATTGTATGAGTAACCAAAAATGTGTAAAAAATTAATGTTATGCGGTTGAAAAAAAATACGAGATCAAAAATAACTGAATTTGAGTTTTCTAAATTTAAAAATTGAAGAAAAATAAATTTTTCCTTCTTTTACAAATTAAATTAATTTAAAAAATAATTAAAATTAATAATTTAATTAATTTAACATTAAATTTCAATTAATTTTTTAAATTAATTAAATTAATTTTTTAAAATTATTTTTTTAATTTTTTAAATTAAATAATTAATTTAAATTAAAATTAATTAAATTGATTTTTTAAATTTTTTAAATTAATTAATTTAATTAATAAATTAATTAAATAATTAAAAATTAATTTTTAAAAATTTAATTATTTTTTTTAAATTAATTATTTTATTTTAATTATTAATTTTGTTTCTTAATGTTTATTGTTCATAAATGAATATTCATGAAAAATAAACATTAAGAAACAAAAATTAATAATTAAAATAAAATAATTAATTTAATTAAATTAAAAAAAAATAATTAAAATTTAATATTCAACTTAATTATTTTTTTTTAATTCAAGAAAATTCCAGAGCGAAACTCAATTTTCTTACAGTTCAACAATAAAATAAATATTTATAAAAAATTGGCATTGACATTCACTAAATTATAACAAAAAAAAATCGTATAGGCTTTCTGAACTTTCACAAAAAATTCAATATTCAGTTATTCTCAATATTTTTTTCAAGTTCATAAAAACCACCAATAAATTTAAAGAAGAATATTCTCAAGCGCATCCTGGGTCGACATACCCAAAACAGAAACCCTACGAAAAAAATCAAAACAAACCGTTTTTATTGTGTCTACCTTTCGTTAAAAGTTGATTTTCTTGTTTTTCAGTAAATGTCTTGATAAAAAAAAATAATAAGGAATCTTGTGAAGATTTTTTTAAACCGGTAAATTGAGTGCAATTCAGGAACTCCGAAAGAAAATATTACTTGTCGTCATATATTTATAACTACTTTTAAAATTTATTTTTTTACGTCAGAAAAATTGATTCATATATCTTCCTTGAAAGCGTATAGAAAATAATTGAACATATGCTCTTTTCGCACATTTATCTAGTCGATGCATTAACATTTGAATGAAAAAATAACAAAAATTCTTTTTTTTGTTGCAGGTCATCCTAATGGACCAACGATGATGATCGCTGAAAAAGCAGCCGACATGATAAAAGAGGATTGGCATTACAAATGATAATTTTTTTTAAAGATTTTCCTTCACACGACTAGTTTTTACGTATTTATTGTTAAGAATTTTGTAGGAATTTTCATAAATTGTAGCTCTTAAGATTTATGTATTTAATTTTAGTATTTTGTATGGTAATAAAGTAACGTGTCATACACAGACGCGTCGAAAATAATCGTTATTTATGTACTTTTAGCTCGAACATGGTTGGTAAGTAACAAAAGAAGAAGAAAAAAATGACTTGCAATTCCCGGTAAAAGATGCTATTTTTATCTAAACAACGTAAATTGCGCTAGACATGTCAGCAGAAAAAAAAATGACGAAGAAGAGCGTCACAATTAACATATTTTTTTTATTCTTGGGGGTTCCCAATAATAATCCAGTTTTATCTCGTACCGTACCTAGTACATACGTCGTAAAATGTAAAAATTACCCGTTTTTTTCTGTGCTTTCCTTTTTGCTCTCTTTCTTCTCGTGCTTCAAGTTCAAGACCGGTCAATAATTGTCACTTAAAATAGTTTCTGCGTTCATCAAGGGGCGGCAAAATAAAAATAGCACGACCCAAATCGGATGCTGTCATTCGCAACTAGACACGTTCCTTCAAGAATTCGCCATAATGACCATAATCTACATCAAAATTGTGTAATTACTGTCATTTTTGACCTGTAATCGGAAGTCGATTATCCGTCGCGTATTACTTTCATGTTTTTGTCATATATCAGTCGCCGGAATTTCTTCCGTTTCTTTAATTAATTTATTTTTGGATGTTTTTTTTACATGTTTTTAGCGAATTAAAGTTAAGTTATCATTACCAACGAAGTCAACAACCTTCCAAGGAACTATAAAAATTGTCGAATAATCTTTTTGTTTGCTCGTAAAAGCGTCACTAATGATAATTTATCGATTTATCATGCAAAAATTTTCGTTTTGTTGAAGGACATTGTTGTTTTTGGATCTTTCTTTAATGATATCACGAGAAAAAACATTCTCCTTTTTTTCAATGGCACGTCAAAACGTCGATATACGCCCATATAATTTTTTCTACAATAATTTTTATGTTTTTTTTTTACTTTATTCCTCGATTGGATTCGAGTTTCTGCATGATGACGAGAAAAAATAAATAAAAAGATGATACATAATTTTTTATTATCATCATCATGATCTTTTATCATCTTCCCTTTTTATTATTATTCTTCGTGTATTTTTTTTTCGAGACAATACATTCGTCTATGTGTTCTTAATTTAAGCAATTTTGCTCGATATCCTTGTTTTGTGTGTGCAATGACAAAGTATCTCTCGCAAATTTATTTTTATACTTTTTTCCCTTTGAAAAAAATCATCATCGCGACGTCTTTTTGAACGCCTACGTCTCCTTTGAACGACATTTACTCGTTACGTTAATATATGATTTTATTTTTTTTTTTTACAAAAATGGATTCGATGACACGACATGTAGGTACTTATTACGTGCGAAATTCAGAGACTCGCGAGTATTGCTTTTGACAAAATATGTCATTATTCATTCATAAAATTAAACACGCTTTTTTTTGTTAAAGAGATAAAAATATCTTTAAATTAAATTGCACAAGTGGCTTGTTCAGTGATTACATGCAAGTGCCCATTCAAAAGTTCGTTCATTCATATTCGCGAAACCCACATAAAAAAAATAAATATTGATGTTTTGTGGTTTAAAAAATTTTCTCGGTAATCCGTGGCAAAATTGAACGTTATCGCGTTTGCTACTGTGTGACCAGAATATTGGTTTTTCATAAAATTTAAATGTAATTAACAGTTTTTTTTCTCGTCATTGTGTTTAAAAATAAAATTTCCAGACAATTTTTGTTGTCCGATGCAGGATTGATTGGTGATTTAATTTATATTGTCGTTTATTGCGAATTTTCATCATAAATTGCTTTTTAACATTTTTGTGACATGTTTCGCAATTTATTTTTAATTTGGAAAAGTTTTTATGAAAAGTAAGATTTTTTTTTAAATATTTGTAGACGACTTGTAATTTTATATTTTCAGTCCAATTTGTTTAATTAAAGAGGAGCCTACGCAATTTTTCATTTAATTGGAAAAAATATCTATAATTGACAGACGAATAAACTTTGTGCCCACTTTTTATTTTTTTTCTATTTTTATAATTTGGGATCAATATTATTAATATTTTTTTTAATCCTAAAAAATGGTCTGTGATCAATTTATTTTTTTTCATCAACAAAGCGAAAAACTTTTTTTTTAAATTTAAGTGTTTAAAAAAATTATTTTTTTCAAAAAAATATTTTTTTGTTTCCTAGCGTTTATTTTCAAATGTGAGCTAAAATACATTTAGAAAAATTTCCAGTACATTTAAATAATTAAAATAACTAGAGTTCGCTGTTAAAGTTAAAAATATTATTTTTCAAAAAAAAAAAAAAAATTGTATCAATATTGAATTTCGTGAAATATTTTTTTTTAATTATTAGGTAATTTATTTTTAATTTTTTTGTGAATTTGAATTTTATTAAATAAAATGAACTAATTAAAATAAAAAATAAAAATAAAATAAATAAATTATTAAAAATAAAAAAAAAATCAGCTGAACGTAGAAATAAAAAAATAAAATCTTTTATAAATCACATAATTTTCTATAATTTTTCCAAGAAAAATTTATTAATTGTTGGACAAGAAATTCATAAATAAAAAATATTTGTTATTTTATTTTCGCAAAAAGACAAATCAGAACAAATTGCACCGTAAACAACAGTAATTAATTAAAATGTTTATTTTTTGCTTGTTTTTTGTTTTTATTAAAATTATCCGGAACCCTTTTTTTTCATTCAGTCAGTTCGCGCGACATACAAGCATCCGACTGTCAATAATTGAAACATAGAACTTGCACATTTTACGCTAAATTTACTTTTTTATTTTTATTTTTTTTTTCTACACAGAAATCATGATTGTCAGTATCACTCGGGCAACATTATCACTGCATCTCTTAATGACAACAGAGGCAGAAGAACGGAAGACAAAAGCCATTATTTTTTATCAACGACGACTGCATGTTGTTATAAAAGTTGACCTTTGTTGCTGCAGTGGAGCAAATGTTGATAAAATTACAACTCCCCTTTCTCTCACAACTTTACATTATAAAATGATCTTCAACCGTAAATGACAAATGAAAGGAACATACAAGAAATGTAAAATGACAAAAGGAAATGTAAAACTTCTCCTTTAAATTTTTTTTTAATAGAAATTTCTTGTTTTGTTTTTTTTTTGTTGTTTGTTTATTTCAAAACCTATTAAAAATTCATTTGAAAAAGGAAATGACTTGAAAATGAGTTTTCAATTTTGATTTTGTTTGATATGACAAAAAGCTTATAATTTCCTCAGATTTATTTTAGACAAACATATAAATACTCAAAGTAATTAAAACTACATGCATTTGTGACACGAGGATGAACTTTTTACAAACGAGAGAATTATGATGGATTAAAAATTAAACCATGGTAAAAGTTTGCCAGTCAAAATAAATTTACAGGAAGAAACATTTTAAATAGTATTTCAATTACAGATAAACTTTTTTGTGTATGTTTCAAAGTTGAAAATTAATTTTTTTGACGTAAACTTACCTTCAAGAGCTCGTTAGTAGTTTTTTAGCAGTAATACTTCAATAAAAGCAATAAATCCTCTTATTTCTGTTTATTTATTAATATTATTTATGTTTTTAGCATCACAATGATTTAATTTTATTTTAATATTTATTTATAATAATATTATATATTTTCTTTTCTACAAATTTTCCTTTTCATATTTTGATATTTTGCATTCATACATCTTACTCCATATTTTATTTTATTATTTATTTTGAATTAAACTCTAACTTTATTAGTTATCTTGATTTCTCAAGAAATTCTGGTCGTATTTATTCAGAAAATCATAAGTTTATTATTTCTCAATAAAATATAATATATTTTATAAAATTTATATTATTATTATATATAAACTAAAATAAAATTCTTTGTAAGTCTACCAAAAATTTAGTTGAAATTTAGTAACTTTTTAAATATTTATTCAATCATAAAAAGGAATTAATTAACTTTTCAACATAAAATTAACTGAGTCAAAATATGTGAAAAATTATCTTGAATTTGTCTACACAGAACAAGTTCGCTGCCACAAGCACTTGATGAGTAAAATTTTTAATTAAAACTCGTAAACAAATATGAAAGTTTAATGTGATTTGTTTGTAAATTGGCTCGGATATCGGTCATGCATAATTTTTAATATTTATTAGGTATTAATCTTGTCCGAGCTGGCGCACGAGACATACACAAAACTTTAATAAAAAACTTTTATTAGTTTTATTTTATCGCATGCCCAAAGCAATAGAGGATAGATAACACACAGGAAATCAATCAATACATCCTTTGAATTGTGGTTTCTTTGCTCCCACATGCTGGGTCAATGTATAAAGAGGAACTTTGCTTGGATTGCGGTTAAAATTTAAACATATACTTTTTGAATTATTTTATCTAGTCTGCAGAAAACTTTATTTTTCAAAGAAAAAAAATAAAAAATCAAATTCTTAGTTTTATTATTTTTTTTTAGATATAAAAATGAATAGTATTTTTAGTCGTCTTAAGCCTAAGGCGATTCTCTTGAAAATGAGACAAAATTAAGTTAAACGTGATCGCAGATAACAAACATCATATTTTTCTGTTGCAATTAGGAAAGTTCCTTGCGGCAGAAAAATAATTAAAATCCGTTCTCGTTTTTTTTCGTCGTCCGTAAATGTTAGGAAATATTTTTTTTTTGTGGTTCGTCGCACAAACACCTCTTATATATTTTTACTATAAAAATCTAAATATTTTTTTACAACAAAAATTTTTTTTTTTCACTTCTATAAAAATTGTTTACCTTTTTTTCTAGTAGAGGAAACTCGTTAAGCGTGGTCGTTTTTCCGTTTTTAACCTTTTTATGTAGTTTAACACTTTAATAAAATTTTATAAAAAAAAAAATAGATAAACATCCATATATATTTTTTTTTGCATTCATTCACACACCCAACATTCAGAGAGAGAGTTTTATAAGCCGTAGGAGTGCTTGTGATTTATTTACATTTTTTTCGGTTTTTCACACTTTCGCACGCTCGCATATCAACAAGAGGTGCAAACAATTTATGTGGTACATAAAAATATTTTCTAATTTTGCAAATAGTTTATGTGGAGTTTTGAAATTGATTTGTCAGGACAGTTTTTTTTGCCATTGGTTGTAAATAGGAACGCTTTAACGCGTCAGGAAATGGTGTTGTTTTTCACACACGAGTTATTTTTTGAGTATATTTGCGTATATAAATAGAAGTTTTTAGTTTAAAATGTATTAAATGCTACTTTTGCGATTATTACAACTGGGCGCGATGTCATCGGGAAACAGACTTTCGCTGCATGTCCGTTGCGAGTGCTGCGATTGACTGGTCAACGGTTGCTTTTTGTTGCGATTGTTGGCCCATGAGACACGTAAGCGCATTCGTCAGGTCCCGTTAACGGTTGTCGTTGCTTGTGCGGTGGTTGTCAAGCCAATTCTCTCCTCCACAGATACCGGCGAGATTTGGTGATTGTTCAAATTGTTGCCGTTAAATGATGTTTGCAGTGTCTAAGAAACAAAAAAATATTTTATTAAAAAATAAAAAAAAAATTATTTTATAACCGCAGAAAAAAAACTTCAATTTTATGTTTTGCAAAAAAAAATTATTTAAAACTTTGTTTGTCTCTCTGCCACTGACACAATTTCCTCATAAAACTTGCTTTCTACGTAATTATTACAAAACGTTGCATTTGCATGGCGCAAACACAAAATATTTGTAGAACGAGGAAGAAACAAAATGAGCAAAAACAAGTGAAACTTTGAGAAATCCCGTGAAGTGTCGCCTTGAGCGTCTTTCACTCGTAAATGCATTGCAATATTTCTCAGACAAACGCGTACTCAAGTGTCTTTTTCTCAAACGGGAAAAGAAACAGGAGAAGCATTCATTGTTGTAACAAAAGACATGAGAAATAATTGCGCTTTTTTCATGAATGGAATACAGAACAAGCAACATAAATAGACCTAATAAGGAGGATAGTCATATAATAATAGTTGCAATAATAATGGGAAAATGGCAGAAAAAGAGAAGAAGTAAACATATCAAAACCCTGTTTTAATTATAGTTTTCTCTTGTAAGGAAAAAAAGAGGATTTTTAAAGAGAAATAAGGCCGTTTCAAATGGAAGTCAAAAATAATTTGTTAAAGTTTGTGATAAAAAATTTAATTTTTTTTTTTCAAATAAAAATTAAAAAAAAAAATAAATTTAAAAATTAATTTTATTTTCAAATAAAAAATAATTGAATAGAAATTTCAGTCAAAAGAACTAAAAAAATTTTTTTTTTAATTTTTTTCATAAAATAAAAGATTTAAATTTTTTTTATTTAAAATTATGAAATAAAAATTAATTAAGTAATTAAAATTAAATTTTTATTTCTTATTTAAAATTCTTTTCGTAAAATAATTATTTTTAATTTAAATTTTTTAAAAATGATTTTAATTATTTTTTCTAATATTGATTAATAATTTTAATTTTAAATTCGAAAAATTAAAAAAAAATAAATTTCGAAAAAAAATTAAATATAAATATAAAAATTAAAATTATTAATGAATATTAAAAAAAAATAATTAAAATTATTTTGAAAAAATTAAATTAAAAATAATTATTTTACGAAAAGAATTTTAAATAAAAAAAAAAATAATTTTAATTAAAATTTAATTATATTTACAATTTAAAGATTTTTTGTATTAATTTTTTTTTAATTTAAAATTGAGCATTTAACAAAATTATTGACTTTTATTTGAAACGGCCTAAATAAAATTCTTTAGAAAAATGCATCAAGTGCTATGGGAAAATACATTGTTTTCACAGCTTTTGCTTATTTTTCCAACATTTTTTTTTTATCGAAACATTGAAAGAAAAAAACTGAAATCAATAGATATACACTTAAGATTGAAGTCCAACAATTAATTTAATTAAAGTTAATTGGTTTTTTTTCTTCATCCTTACCTGAGCTGTATGTCCTGTAAAATCGCGTACACTAGTTAATTGATAATTACTTCTCGTACTTGGACTGATGTTCATTCTCGTTGCCGTGTGATACATCGAACGTTCCTCATATCCGCCAACTCGTCCTCCAATCCCGCGATTACTCTTCAAACAGCGACACTTTTCGAGTGCATTTTTGAATTCGCGTCGGAATTTTCCTTCAATAGAAAAAAATGTATGAATTTTTAATCCAATTACACATGAAAAATGTAATGTTTAATCTAGTGAGCGACACGTTTTTTCGCGTTGTAACATGAGATGAAACAAAAAGCCATCATGTAAAATTACGTCGCAACACTTTAAAATTTCATGTTGATTAATTAGTTTATTATTTGTTGTTTTGACGCGTGGAAAAAGTGTCGCCTCTTGGGATTTAGACACGAAAAATCGCTTAAAAATATTTCTTTGAGTTTTTTTGAGTTAAGCCATTTAACCTTTGCTCGTTTAAAGAAGTTTTATTTCGCCGTTACTAACACTTGTGGCATCAAAAAAGTAGTATTTTTGCGTCTTTGTCTGTGTTTCTCGTTATTTTTCTAGTTTACAGTCTAGTGCGTTCAAGTCTTTGTCGCACAGAGTATTTTCCGTCAACATAAAAGGACTCCCATGTGAATGACATTGAAACCAGATTTAACAATATAAGATTAAAATTTATCCTCGCACTCATAGAAGCGTGCGCGCTTGCATCAACAAACATATCTTTATTAAAACAAACCTATGAAAAAGCGTTTTGAAAATGTTCACACATATTTTTTGCTGTATCTACTCTGTAAAAAATTTATGTCTCATGAGCTAAAATATCCGCGAGACATGAAATGAGGTAGATTTGGTATCAATTAACCAAAAAAATATAGATTGGGGCAATATTTTATAATGTAAACTGGGTCAAAATTTAAAAAATGTGCATTGGGGCAAAATTTAGAGACAAAATTTTTAAATGTGTATTGGGAAAAATTTTGAATCTGCGTTTGGACAAAATCTTAGAATGTACATTGGGGCATGTACATTTGGTCCCAATGCACATTCTGAGACTTTGCCCCGAACCACATTTTAAAATAACACCCCAATGCACATTTTAAACACATTTGTTGACCCAATTCACATTATAAAATCTTGCCCCAATGAACAATTTTGCTTCAATTTTATCTAATTTTCATGTCTCGCGAATATTTTAGCTTGCGAAACATGATTTTTTTAATAGCCGCTTTGTCGCGTAGAAAAGCGTCGCACATGCCAGTTAATAATGAAATTTTGAGATGAACATAACTGTTTGTTTTTCATAAACTGGATTTTCATTAAAATCTCTTACATCACTTGTTACACATTTTGTTGTAATGTGAGCGGAGCCATATGTTGG
Organism: Culicoides brevitarsis; assembly: GCF_036172545.1. NCBI lineage: Eukaryota > Metazoa > Arthropoda > Insecta > Diptera > Ceratopogonidae > Culicoides > Culicoides brevitarsis. The sequence continues at coordinate 16,680,925 of NC_087085.1, read as the reverse complement.
ATGACAACGAGTCGAGATAAGAGATACTGGCCCAAAAAGTGGTTGACTCTCCGTTGTTCGGCATTTTTCTTGTTATCCTTTTGCCATTTTTGAGATAGTAACATGACAAGAGGATCATCGCAGCACAGGGCAGGACAAAAAGTCGCAAAATTGAGAGATCAAATTGCTGGCTCTTATCCTCGGCTGTTATGCCAACGCAAAATCCACATCAAATTGTGACAAGTTGAAAAGATGATGAATAATGAGGTTTTTTGTGAAGTGTATGTGAGTGGCAGAGTATATATTTTATAAATTGAATAAAATAACAACAATGAGTGTATGTTGTTGATATGTGCTAGCTTAGTAGCTCGTTAAAATCATATTTTACGGATCAACATGAACAAATGCATTCGCATGAGAATGCTTTACATGATGGTTTTTATGAAATTATAAATTCAATATACAGTTAATTACGCGGTTAAATGAAAATTTTTGAGCTTTCTCGCGTAAAAGGGCGTCGTTCATTGATATTGTAATTTTTTTGCTTTTTATATTTTTCTTTTAAAAAATCATATAAAAATTAATAATTTTTAATTTAAGAAAGAAAAACATTGACTAAAAAGTTAATTTTTTTCTAGAAAATATCAATTTTGTAATTTATAAATTTCGAATTATATGCATATAAAAAATGCGGTATTAAACTATTTTTTTTTTAAATAATATTTTGAATATTTAAAAACGAAGATACGTTTTAAATTTAATTAAATTTAATTTGAACTAAAAATAAATTTTGAAAAACCAAAAAATTTTTTTTAAATATTTAATTAATTAAATAAAATTAAATCAAATATTAAAAAGATTTGATTTAAAACTTCTTACTTTAAAAAAATATTTCAATTTATAAACAAAATAATTTAAAATAAAAATTTTTAATGGATTTTGAAATTATTTATGAACAACGCCACAAATAATATCAAATTTCAAAATCTCTTCCAAATTCAATCAAATATTTTAATGAACATTTTGTTTTATTTTAATAGGCTTACTAAAATGCACTTTACCTAAAACAATAACAATCGAATTTCAAACTAAATAGATCGTAACCAAAAAAAATATCTGCATTAAAATTTCAATTAATTTCCGTCAAGCAGCTGAATTTACTTTGACAAAATATATTTACGGGCAATAAATCATCTTGAATTGCTTCCTTGCAAAAGGAATGATTTATTCGCATCTATAATTCACTCTTTCAGTTGCGAAAGCTAAAAATGTAAGTTACTGTTGGAAGCAAATTGAGCAAATAAAATAAAATAAAAAGAAAAACTTAAAAAAATGAGATAAAATGAAATAATAAAGAACGATTTTGCCTCCTTCTTCTTATAAATTCTGTCTGTCACCAAATTATGTGGAATATAGAGAGAAATTCAGTCCTCTGTTCTTTTTTTATATATTTTATTTTGTTGTAAAAAAGAGATTATTCCAAAAGTGACGACAAAAAGATGTTGTGAAAAATTAGGTTTCGCAATAATTTCTACTAGAAAGAATTTTTTTAATGAAATTTGAGTTAAAAAGCTTATTAAAACGGAAATTTGACAGATTTCCTTATCGACGAAATTTATAATGTTGCAAATTTACTAAGAAGCAACTAAAAAGTCATAATAAAGTTCACAAAGAAGACAAAAGTTTCTAACAGCACAACCTTTTGAAATTAACTCGACAAAGAATAATTTTAACAAGCGAATCCTTTAAAAACTTTTGAACTTGAAAACAAAGAAATTTTTAAAGCAGCTTTGTTCAAACTTAAAATTGCATTTTCCTGCATGGAAACTGACATAAAATACAATTTCATAAAATAATTGAAGCTCTAAAATGTCGCAATTGTCCACAATTCCCATTTCTTGCGACAATACGACCCATTTTAACAGCGCATTATTATGTGATTTTTCTCCACGAAAACGTATTGTGTAAGCAGTTTTTTGTTGTAATATTTTACAAATAAAATTATATTTTTTTTCCTACAACTCCCCGACAAATCCCCGAGATGTTTATCGTGTGGAAGAAAATATTTTTCTTTGGAAAGCGATTTTTGTAGATCTGAGAATGACACTTTTTTTTAGCAACACTTATTGCCGTCATGTTATCTTTTGTGTAGTACAATGTCAACCTAATTGAAAAGGGAAATCACAAAGATTTTTTTATTGCTGCTGTCCGACACCTTGAAAGAGAAATGATGACCTAAGTGGTGACCAGAATGACCTCTGGAAAAAAAAAGTTGTCTGAGAACAGGAGAACGGGTGAAACGAAAAAAAAAAATAAATCATACGTGGGATTACTTTTGAACAAACTATCATATTCAGTATCATCAACGTTTTATTGCGTTTGCTATTATCATAAGTTTTTTTTGTGCCGTTTTTCGCAAACACATTAACTGTTGTTCCCTTTTCTGCTATTTTATTGTCGTTCTTTCATTATTTGTTATTACTATTTTTCTCTGCAATTTTTTTTTTTGCTTGCCATATAAATCGATGTCATTGTCAAGGATTACTTCAGTTAAATATAAGAGACAATTTTTTTCCTGTTCATAATAACATTTTCTTCCGTTACATGGCGATGAAAGACATGTAGAGGAGGAATTGGAAAGTCATTGTGCGGATATAAACATGACAAAGGAGAAAACTGCCAGACGTCTCCATTTTATTTCTCGGCTTGGCGTAGTGACGTCAGACATGTTCTTGCTGTAAATCCAAGGGACACTCATCAACATAATTGGAGTAATATTGTACGTTTCTTGTCTAACTCCTGTCCTGTGCTTGTCTTCTTATCAGTCGTGTGTGTGTTTGTTGTGTTATCTTGGGATCTTATCACAATAATAGTTTGTGATGATGATTTGATGACGATGGAGAAAGGCATTTTCTGATGAGATTAAAGGTAGCCATTCTCAGTGGGATGACATGGGTCATGAAATAAGGCCCTGGAATTTTTATTAGAAATTTTTTCAAAATTTTTATTTCATGAGAAAAAAATCAAAAAATAAAAATTTGGAAAAAATTTCTATGAAAATTTTTTCAATATCATCATAAAAAAAAATAAATAAATAAATTCAGAAAATTTTAAGGGTTGAAAATGCATTAAGTCAGAAGAAAATATCATGAATTTCCTTGAGAATAAATCAAAATTAAGTTACATTTTTACTAAAAATCAAATGAAAAAGCTTAATAAGCTTAATTTTTGGCTTAAAAGTCGAAAGTTTAAGTGAAAAATTAAAAACTTAAATTTTCCGAAAATATTATTTTTTTTATGAAAAGCATTAAACCCTTCTTTAACCCTTAGTCAAACGGTTTTTCATAAAAAATTGATAATTTCGAAAAATTTAAGTCATTAATTTTTGACTTAATAGACTTAAAACTTCTTAAAAGAAATTCAGCTTTTAAAACCAAAAACAGTTAAATTTTGATTTTGGACATTGAAAATCTATTTTTAAGACTATCGAACCCTTAAAAAATGTTATATCGTATAACCCCACGGATTGAAAAGTGAGAAAATTGAACCTATATTTTGAAAAGGGAATAAGCGAAACTCTAAAGTAGTTAAGTAAGCCCCTTTAATTGAACCACTTTTGCAATTTACCATCTCCCAATCGAAAATAAATCCTTCAGGAGATTAAATTAACCCCTCGAGTGATTATTTTCCATCTCTCAAGGGGTTATTTTAACCTTTTGACCTTCAAGTTAAAAAAAATCCTCTTATTGGAGACGGTCAATTGCAAATGAGGTTCAATTTTTCCTTAAATGAGCTTGTTTAACGCTTTAAGAATTTCGTTTAATTCTTTTTTCAAAATAAAGGGTCAATTTCCTCCCATTTCAATCCGTAGGGCACCAAATTCAAAAACGAGTGAGCGAATTGTCGTTCATGTTAAATTGCTTATGATTTACACTCACTCGGAATAATCAAAGACAGCCTCCTCCCCCGCTGCTGCTAACATTTTTACATCATTTACTTGACCCTTATCACGCAGCTCATAACACACATTGGCCTACTTTTCGGCCTGTTTCTGACCAAGAAACGAAGAAAAAAAAACCGAAGCAAAATTATACCATCAATAATCATCAACGGTTCAGCATTAGGTGTTGCTTATCCATCCATCCGCAGCATTCAGGTCCATGGAACGTTAATTTAATGCGACTTGAAAATTGTTGAGAGACGAAAAAGAAAATTGCAAAATAGAAAAAAAGCTGACGTAATTTCATCTAAACTTTAATAAGGACCAGATCTATTTTCTGCTGTCTCATCGAGTAAATCGTGTCCTCGTTACATGCGTTGTTTGTTGTTTTGCCTCCACAAACATGACAAACAGCGTGTTTACTGCATGTGATGTTTAATTTTCGTCGTGAGCAAATAAGGAAGTCTTTATAGCGATTTTTTTCTGTCAGTGTGAGGAATTTGTTATAAATTTTCCGTTCGGGACAAACACTAATTATTAATCTGAGGGAATGAAATTTGGGCACGTTCGGTTAGCAATTATTGTTTATTGCCGGTTTTTTTTACGCGTTTCTGAACTTAATTATTTTTTCTGGCAGCTCAAGGTCAAACGTGATCGGTTTTCGGCTATAAATTTCCTTCTTGACGATAAATTTTAAACCAAATTTCCTCTTTCTTCCAGTCAGATGAGCAAAAATGAAGATAATCCTTCGTTTATTTATGACCTGATTTCTTTTTTGTGTCATGCGAGAGTAATTAACTAAAGTTGCATCAGGGAGCCCTCGAGGGAAATTCCATTTACATTTCCCAGGTTGATTATTTTCTCGCAAAAACACTCGTGAAAAATGTGAAAAGAACAGCTAACACCACAAATAAAAGACGCATTTCATTATTTGCGACTAGCAGTTGATATTTACAACATAATACGTTGTTATTATTCACGTCATCAACACAAAAACGCACATGTGTCTCTATGGAACAAGAAAAAAATGGCAACGAATGCAAAAGATGTAAATTTAGTATGAAGAGAGTATTTTGTGAGGGGGTGTGAGGAGAAATCACAATAAGGAACAAATGTCTGTCTAATGGGATTAACTCAGATGTAGGACAGAGCAAAACATGTACTTGACGTCATGATTCATGATTCATGGCGGAATATGGACAAATACAGATGCTTACAGTGTTTTGTTCCTTTTAATAATCGACTTTTGATGAATGAAACGAAATTTGCGGTCGATAAATGTGCACAACAAGACAACGTTTGACATTTGCCTCGAGGTGACATGAGGATTCAAAGCAGCAAAATACGTAGAAAGTACACAATTCATCATTTTTGTCGCAGAGTTTTTGGGTCAGACAATCCTTTTATTACTCCCAAAAGAGGTTGTTTAAAAATCCTCTGTTATGTTGACTTATTTTTATGACTTCATATAAAGTATTAAGAGCTTAATTTAATATTAAAAGTTGTTTAACAAGTGTAATTTAAAAAAAATCACATTAAATTCTTCTGAAATTTTAACGAAAATTCAAGGGGAAATGGCAAATAATGTTAAAGGTCAATTTTTGGTTTAAATGGTAAAAATATAGGAAAAATTACTTTATTATTTACCAAAATTTTTTATTATTTAAATTGTTTTTAAAATTAATCAAAACGCAAATTTTGTTTAATTTGACACAAAAATTTTAATTAATTAAATTTCTTTAATTTTTTTTTAAACGATTAAAAAATTCAACAAAAAATTCATTTAAAATACTAAAAAATATTTAAAAAATCAAAAAATTTTTTTTTCGAAATTTAAAACATTTTAGAAAAAAATATTTTTTTCCTCAAATATTTTTTATAAAATTTATATTTCTACTTTGAGATAAAAAACGAAAAAATATATATTTTTTAAATTAAATTTAATTTCTCAAAGAGCAAATTTAATTCATTAAAAAATAATTTAATTTTTCAAAGATGATAAAATCCCTCAAACGATAAATTTAATCTCGTAAAGTAGAAAAATACACATTTTATAATTTTCCACATTTTTTTTTAATTTTTTAAAAAAAATAAAATTTACCAATTTTTTCTCCTTTGAAAAAAAAATCCACAACCGCAGAGAAAAACTAACAGATGATCGTCATGATGTTTATTTGATTTATTTTTAAGAGCACTACATTCACGACAAACTGATGGAATGACATCGCATGACAAACAAAAAATAAGAGTTACAAAAACCATGGTTTAAAATGATAACAAGAGTCCGGACATCTGCAGACATGGAACATAATAAATTCAATACACTTTTAGCAAACGAGACAAAAGAGAAATATTAGAAAAATATTTGCACAAAAACCATAACAGCAAAACTAGAAATAACAATAAATACGGTTTGAAAAGGTTTTTATGTACACACAATTTCCTTTTTTTCTTCTGTTTTTTTTATACTTCCTCTTTTTTTTTGGTAACTTGATCTCCCTTTGTTTGGCACTTTCTTCTGTATTTGACATGTTATTGCCTCAACTTGTGTTACAAACGTCAAAGGCATCCATTGAGATGAATCAATCACGTGGTGTGGGTTTCTCAATGACTCTTAAAGATGTAATTGATGGGAAAAAATTCCGAAATGAAGAAAAATTGACCGAGTTTTGTCACCATAGGATATCATGTTGAACCTTGCAACTTGTGCAACATACTAAATTAAGTAATTGAATGAAATGTTTGTTTTTGTAACTCTTGCAAAAAAAAGTTCATAAAATGATGAAGAAAAATTACTGTCTGTCACATACCACGTCCTTTCCATTTGAAATGTTGTACCATCAAATATAAATAAAAAAGTTACCTAAACTTTTTTCATGTTTATAAGGGATGGCTTTTCCGAGACAGAGCCTCATAAAAAGTATTAAATGATGATATTATGTCTGTTAAACTCCCTCAATGGATGCTTTTATGTGTTGTCGGCTGTCATTCATATTTTTATTTATCGTATTTCGAAGAGTTTTTGTCGTTAATTTAGTCTGTCTGTAATTGAACGACTTTTTTTTTAAGTTTTGAACAAAAATTTTTTATTTGAAAAACTTATTTACAAGAGTTAAAAAAAATTCTTTAAAATTATTTTTAATTTTTTCTGAAGAAAATTAATTTAAAACTTTTAAAACTTAGAACTAAAAACTTAAATTTTTAATTAAATTAATTCAAATTATTTTAAAAATATAATTTAAAATATTAATTAATAAAATAAAAAATTAAATTAATATTATTAAAAAATAAAATAATTAAATTTAAAAAATTAATTTAATTAATTAATTTTACGTAATTGTTTGAAACTACGAATATAATTATTCAAAAATATTTTTTTTTTAAATTTTAGTCTTTTATCGTCGCCAATTAGAATTTATATTTATTGAAAATTGTTGAAAAAAATATAAAAACCTATTCGTGAAGACAAAATATTGTAGTAGAAATTTTTTTTATTAAATTAAAACCCAAACTTCGATTTTTAATTTTTTTTTTAAATTTATCTATGTTAATATTTAAAACGCGGCTTTCTGTGTAAATCCGCTCAATTAGTTCTTTTCATGACACTTTTCTTTCAAGTTCATGTCTTGTTTTTGTTTTTTTGTCATCGAGATTCTTAACTGATATATCAGTTTTACGAATTATAATTATTAAAATTAATTTATGGAAAATAAGAGACACACTTCTCAGAACTTCTCTGATGAACTTGTTATCAATCCACGAGCCATAAAAAATTATTATATTTCATGAAAAGCCATTGAAAAACACATTAAAAAATAAACTTTTGATGCCAAAACAAGATCAAAAAACGACAATCCCCCAGACAATGTGAATTACCCCTCTTGATTCTTTTGATTATATCGACAAAAAGCGACATCATAATTTTCGTCTCCACAATCCCGACTAGCCTGAATTTATTTTTGGGGTAATGTGTTGTCGTCTTATCGTTCAAAATATTCATTAATTCCACGAGAACGACTTTCGGCATTAGCATACGTTTTTTTTTTATATTAGCTCAAAGATATTTTTGGGCCAATTTAGGAGCAAAAGTAACTCCTCCCATTAAACATCAATTTCCTGATGTTACGCAAGGACAATGTCTTTGTCGAGAGTAAAAAGAGAGAGAAAAAAAACGACAAAACAGTAATAAAGCCATGATTTTATGGCGCCTAATAAATAACTGACTTGCACAAATCGCAATTAAAAGAGAAACCCGTCTCGTTACTCTCGAGGCAAAAGGAAAATGAGGAAAGAATTTACTCACTCTCTTAAGAGACATTTTCCATGGCTGTTAGTTTACGTCCTTATTTTAAAAACGTTTAAAAATTAATAAAACAGAATTTTAAAACGGCTCGCAAGGCAAGATACTGCACGGAAAATCCCACACAGACAGACAGAGATTAATAATAGAACGGAAATTTTTAATTATACGATCATCATAGTAATTATCATCGTCATTATGTGGTTTGTGTTCGTCATCCAGAGTCCCTATGTTACGTCTTACGGATACGAGTCGATGATGAAGTTTGATACGGGGTACGTTATTATTACGAGCAAAGGACTAAAAGAGAAATACTTGCATGAAATGAAGTAATTACATACATTTATTATATACACGAAGGCTTTTGTACTCGGATACGGTGTCGAACTCTCGTGTAGTCACCATTAATGTGATAAATTCAAAACTATCTATCACATTCAATGAGTGATAATGCACATCATTATCATGTGACTGGGAGTACTTTACCACCAAATCCATCGGTAATGTGTTTGAAATGTTGACACGATAAATGGGACATGGAGAGAAAAAACATCAAATTTTATACTTACCACTCATAAAATTATAAATGACAGGATTGCATGCACTATTAGCATAACAAAGCCAATGTGAAAGCAGTGATAAGACAGATATGACCTCGTTTTGCTCCATGTTGGTGGCGTACCTGCAAGTGAAAAAAAAGAGTTTTTTTTTAATAAATTTGCACCTTGGAATAAAAAAAAAATATGAAGGTGTCATTTTGTAAGCTAAAATTATTTTTATATTTATGCATTTCATAAATTTTAAGTTTTTTTTTAATATTTCAAAAATTGATAATTCACGTTTTTTTTTGTTTCACGAGCTTAATGAAATATAGCTTTTCTTATGATTTAAAATTTTAATCAATAATTGTGAAAAATTCGTTTATTAATATTTTTAAGTTTTTTAACAAAATTTCGAATTTTTGTTCAATATTTTGTACTTTAAAAAATTATTTTTTTTTATTTATATAAGAAAGTCGATTTAAAAAATTGTTTAAATAATTACTTAAAATTAAACTGGAATAAAAAATTAATGGAAAAATATTGTTCTATTAACTTCAAAATAGAGGTTCTATCAATTACATAATACCATTTTTTGAATAAGTAATAGATTTTTTTCCATAAAAATTATATGCCTTACGATATTTAAATATTTTTGACGAATTTGAGGTTACAGGAAATGTATTTTGAGCCATTTTCCTCATTTATACCCCATTTTCGTTTAAATTATGTCACATAATAATAGGCTTACTGGAGCTTATTATGCATCACTGAGTTTTTATTTTAATTTTATATCGCCTAATGTATTATACTTATTGACGCGATTTTATGGAAAAAAATTTATTCAAAAAATGACATTAAGGTACATATCACAAACTTTACTTTAAATTTAAGCTCCTGATATTTTTTTCCTGTGCTAAAATTACTAATTGAAATAAGGGAGAATTTATTTTTACATTTTCCAAATAATCTGGGAATTAATTGAAAATATCTTTAAAATTAGCGAATAATCTGGGATTAAAATTTATGAGAAGTGCATAAATTATTAAGACTCGTTGATTTTTTTTTTAAATCATTCTATTTTCTGAAATTTTCCACGTTTTTCCTAAAATAGCTTAAATATGTAGGTTTATTTAATATTACGCTTAAAATGTTAATGGAATATTAAAAATGGATGGCATAAACATTTTGCCAGCAATTTTGTTCTATTTTTAACAATAATTCCTGTTACATAGAAATTTATCAATAATTAAGCTTAAACCCATATTTACGACTCATTATATTTCGTGTCAAAGCATTTCGGAGTAAAAACTTTTTTTCAACCATTAAAACTTTTTTCTGTGTTTTTTTCACAAAAAATCGACATTTATAAAATATATCGCCCAATATTCTCACAAAATTATAGAAATTTTATTGCAAAAATTGCCACAAAATGAACAAAAAAATTACAACTTTTTGATAGTAAGAAATTTTACGATTATTCCTTTGAAACATGAAATGCTAATAAAAATGATAAAATTAGCAATCTACGTCATTTCCAGTTTTTTTTGCATACATTTTAATTTTAAACGAAACATTTTCCCCCTTCATTCACAAAACGGGACCCGTTAACAAGAATTCGTGACAAAGACCAATCCACTCAATTTATTTCAATCTTGTTCGACAAAATCTTGAATGAACCCGCGCCAATTACTTATTTGCCTTCTAAGAGGCCCTTCATAAGGATCCAAGGCAATAATAATAACAATAATGGTTGAACGTGCGTGAATAAATCGCTCGGAAGATAACAATACATAATTGCGAACAACAACGTTATCTGCTTATGGCCGTGTACTTATCAGAAATCAAAATGAAAATGAATACTAAAAACGCAAAAAAAAAACGAAGAAAGAGACGATCTTGGAAAATTGAATTGAATTGATGTCGCATGGAAAATTTTCATTTTGTCGTTATAAATATATTTATTGCATAACATTGGTCCGTGCCGTATAGCAACAACTGGGGAAATATTTTCCCTTTTTAATGTTTCTTTTTATTTATTTTTGTATTATTAACATTTTATTGCTTTCTATCATCATAAATTGAGCAACTAGACATCCAAATCAAGCATAATGAGTTCTCTCCAATCGTTTATCGTCAAATAAATGAATGAATAAATTGAAATAAATTTGAATTTAATTCGGTGAGCTGTAACTAAAGTCCTTTCGCAAAGGATAATTGAGCTATCAAATCCCCCGAAAATAATTCGTTTCGAAACTCTTTTAACATTACCGTTACACAACTTGTCCATTAATAATAACCAGACAAGAAAATATCATATTTCTGTTAAATTAACGTCCAACGCGATAAATTATGTGGAAAGCCACGTGTTTTGGCCGTAATTCCGTCAAAGTGTACTTACGGAGAAAAAAACTTGTCAAAGATTTGTTAATGATTTTTTTGTGTTTGACAAAGAAGAGTGCGTCAATTAAGAAGACATTAGTGGACACAACATGTACTTGACAAAGTTTTGATCCATTTCCAAAAAAAAAGTACTTTCAAGAGTCCTTGAGGAAATTTTTTGTTGTTGTTAATTGAATTAAAGAATTCGAGAGTTTGAAAAAAAAACGAAAAAAAAAAAATAATAATCTCCCTAATCTTCACGCAATTTTTTTTCGCACGCACAAACTTTTTGATTAATTTTTTGTTTTTTTTTTATTTAATAAAAAATCGAAGAAATGGGACGAAAATTTTTTCAAAGTAACTTTTTTTTATATAGACTGCTAATTTAATTTTGAAACAATATTAAAAAGAGAAATTTTTTTCCTAAATTTAATGAAGAAAAAATCCGTTCAATAAATTGGGAAATAAAGTCAATTTACACATCGATGATGATGATGATGGAAAAATTATTTATTTTTTTTTCAATTTTTTTTTTCGTACTGAATTGAAGGTTATTTTTAAAAAAATTATCTCATGAGTGAAAAATAACAGTAATTCCCTAATGGACCGTTTTTCTTTGTTGTTGTAGATCCCTTTGACCTTCCGACTAATAACTTGCCATTTCAGGTCCTTTAATAATAATAATAAGTTAAAAGGTGTAAAAATAAATCGCATTAGCAGACAGAAATTCGTTTTGAACATTTTTCTGAAAATTACTTAAAAGTTGAATAAATTTCGTGAAGACTGTTATTGTTGTTCGATGACTTTTCCGTTTCTTTTGAAATGAAAAAAAAAACTTTTTTTTTTCTTTATTACTTAATACATGAAAAATATCTCTGAGGTGTATTTATTCGTTCATTTTTTCTCAAACAAATGTTAGTTATTTCTTCTTTGACTCAAGTAGGCACTTTTTACATGTTCTTTGCGACAAGAGTCCTCATACACATTAAAGACGAACCCATAGAAACAATAATTTAATTTGAAAAGTTTTTTTTTGTGCTGGCGTCCGTCATTCCCTGGCAACGATGAGATAAAATTGATTTAGAAACCGATCTTTCTTTTTTTTTATTTCTTTTCACCATAAAAAAATATAAAAATTTTTACGATAGTCTTGTCGTCACGTGTATCAACTCATTCTTTGTGACATTTTATTCCTATTTTATTCAATACCGAGAGATATTTCATGGTCGTTGGCTGGTTAATATTTTCCGAGTAGAACGTTGTTCAAAAGACGACATCAAACAAAATTACGACGATGATGATGATAGAAAATGGCCAAAGTAGATAAGGTATACAATAAAAAATCGCTCATTATTTTCTTGAAAATCTTGAAAAACAAATAAAACGCGCGCTCTGACTTGAGAAAAGTTAAATTTTCCGGTAAATTTGATGTTATAGCGATTATCTAATCATATTTATTTGAGATCTTCCGCTTTTCAAAAATTTCGAGGAAAATCTTTTTAAAGTCGTTAACAGCAATTTTCCGGTGAAAAACGCTCAACTGGACGTTTAATTACTTGTTTTATGATTAAAAAAGGAATCAAATTTACGAATTTAATTAAAATCTTTCAGACGTCACTGCAAAAAAAAAAATCTGAATTTTCATTCACTAAGAAATTTCGCATAATTACATTTATTTTACTCGTAATATTATAAGATCATAAACGTTTATGCGGATAAAAGGTCAAAAAGTATGAAAAATAATGAATAAATTTAAATCTCTTGTACGGCACAAAAAAAATTGAGATTTACATTTTTTTCCCATGCAAGAACCTTGACCGTATTTGTCTAAAAATTAAATAAAAGTATGGATGAGAAAAATTTACGAAAAAAAAATCTCGAGAATACTTTTAAAGGGAATTCAATTTGCATTATCATCGTAAATTTATTGTTGTGAAACGTGCAAATTTTTTAATTTTAATTCTTTTTTCGTCTTAAGCATCTTCGCTTCTGTTACTGCCGTAATTGTAATTAAAGTTAAAGAAGACATTTATTGTTGTTTAATGTTGGAGCGTGGCTTGCCGAGTGGAGACGACTGGTACTTTTCATGCTTATGCCGAGAAAATGTCAGATAAATTCTGGTGATAATATGAAAAGCCTAAAAATCTCAAGCACGTCTTTGTGAGGCGAAGACGACGACGACGATGATGATGAGAACTGAATGTGATAGAAATTAAATTTAAAATTCTTCTGCAACACATTTTATTGTTGTGTCAACTCTAAAATTTTTAACCCATATAAATATTTAGTGTAGTAGATTCCCTTTTTGTCTTTTATCTTTTACTCTGCGTCGCATGAAAAAGTAAAAATATTTTTGTGCTTAAATCTGCCTCTTTTCATATCGCACATAAATACAGACAAGAAATCTTAAGAAATGGAACGAAGAAGAAAAAAAATTGTCGAGATTCTTTTCAGTTTTTAACAATTTAACAAACATTTTACATTACGTGAGTTTATATGCACAATTTATATGGGATTTCTATTGGCAATTTGGCAAACAAACATATGGTACGTATGTTTAAAAAAAAATTTAAGAGAAAAATGACAAAGAAACTTTTATATGCTGTGTTTTTGTGAGCTTTGACAAACAAACCGAGCAAAACCTAGCACGACATTGACACATAAGAATTAAGTTGCAGCAAGAAGAAATCACTGAACTGCAAATGTATATTTTTTTGCAAAAATTTAAATCTCTTAATGCGAAAAATTTTTTTTTTCATGTTTTTCATGACTGCAGTGAAGAATCCATATGAAATTGAAAAAGATTAAAGCAGCTTATTAAACGCGCTGAAGAAGATAATTTTTGGTATTGAATTTTTCGATGATTCGAGGAATTTTTTAAGCGGTTTAATTATTATTTTCTCATTTGATGAACTTTTCATGCAAAAAATTATAATTGTTGGAAAATTAAAATATGGGTACATGATCTTTTATATTGGGAATATAATAAAAGAGGAGTTAAAATTGTTTGATTTTTATGCAATTAAATCCTCATGGCTATTATTACAGTTATTTTCTCATCAAAAGCTCAATACCGTAATGTAGATAATTCTTGAGGGAAAAAACTGTTCTATTAACATTTTTACGTTAAACTTTTGAATTTTTAACGAAATTTTGAATTTATCAATATTTTTACAATACAATATGTTTATTCAACCAGGACTTAAATTTATACAATAAATGACATTAATTAAAGGGACTTGATTACTAACTAATCATAACATCTTATATATATGGAACTTAATAAATGGTAGGTTTTTTCTTATTTGACGACATTAAATTTATTATTGGACACACTAACAACTACTTAAACACTAATATCACAGCTCACGGTTCTTCTCTCATTTGGCGGTTCGTGTGTGGCGCAACAGGCAGTTGACATTTTGTGGAGTTTAACATTTCAATATTTTTAACAAAATTTTTTAGATTTTATAATTTTGATGAATATTAAATAATTTTTTTTTTTTTTGATTTTATGAGAAATAATTTAATTTTTTTCTAAATATTTGCTAAAAAAACAATCAATGAAAAAATATTGTTCTATTAACTTCAAAATTGATGTTCCATTAATTATTAGCAATTTTTGAATTTGTAACGGATTTTTTTCCATAAGAATTATCTACATTACGGTAATATTGAAAAAAAAAATGTTGCAATTTTTTAAAAATATTAATTTTTGATATAACATCCATTTTTTTTCATCAATAAACTTAATTGCTCAAATTTAATAAAAAGCTGTAATTGTTTTGATAGATTTTAATGAAATTTCTTCCGTTGGGCACTTCTCTTTTAATTAAAGGTCCTTTGTTCTTTCGAAAAAAAAAAATATTTTAAAAACCAAAATGAAAATTTCCGCATATACACGTCATTCATTCCTTTCGAGTAAGTTAAAAATTAAATTAAACGAGAGTTTTTAAGCGACTCGGATGAGTAATTTGCGTTATTTACATGCAAATGAATTCATAAGCTTTTATGCCATCATTAAAATTTACAAGAGAAAATTTATATAATTTTGTATTAATTTACGAGAGTTACCATTCCCGCAGTATTATTTTAAAATAAATTAAATTATTATTATTATTGTTCGAATAAGGAAAATTCATTGTTGAATAAATGACAAAGAGCGTACATGCGATTATGCTCTGAAATTGTTGGCGCGGCAAAAAGAGTGGATTCAAATTATTTTCCGTAATTAGCTATTTAAATTTAAATTTTCAGCGATATTTATTGTCAATAAGTGTTTTAAAATGATAGTGTTTGCTCTTAGCAATTTTAGCATAAATTAAACTTACCTTGCCACATTCAATGCATGCACTGGAAAATAGCAACTGGCAAAGAGCAGCACGACAGCTACCAACATTTTTGCTGCTTTTCGGCGTGCACGCAGCTGTCCCATTGTCGTCGGGTTCGAATGATAGTTGAGTCCGGTGCGGCCCGTTCCATGCACTATAAATCACAAAAAACACACACAAAATTTAATTAAAATTACTGTCTGACCTTTGGCGACTTTAATGGACGACACTTTCCGGTAGAGAGAAATTTTCATGAAAGTAATGCAATAAAAAGAAAAGTTAATTACTTGACTTACGGCTACAGCTCTGATGGTTACGAGACTCACGATGACCCGGTATCGTATCCGAACGCCATAGCACACGAACAATTTGGAAATATGCAATGGCCATGATTATTAAGGGAACACTGAAAAACAAAAAATCACACATGTGAGAAATTTTCAAAATAAACAAAAAAATTTTTTTTTGCAACTTTGTTATTTTACAAAATTTTATCGAATAATCTGATCACCGATTAAAACTATTTAGAATATCATAAAAATTGCACTTCAAAATGTTTATTTTTCTATTTCACATATGAATCCACTTAGAGAATGTGTGCATTCTTAAGTAAATATTTAAATTACACTTTTTGCTGACTTTTGCAATAAAAACTTGTTGATGCAATTTTGTCGGAACCCATAAAAAAAATTCTTCAGAATTAAAAAGCCGCTTATACATAATTTAAAAAATAATTTATTAAATATATTCGACATTAAATTACCGTATTTTACGGCAAAGCCATAGACTTTTTCAATTTTCTTTCATCATAACATTCGAAAAAACCCATAAATAACATTGCATCAGCACAAAATTAAATATTTTACGTCGCTTGTTAATTTTTATTCATTTACTCATTTTATTAGGTTGCATGAATGATATGCAAGTGCAATAACGACGACGACGACAACGAGCGACAGATGTGTGTTTCGGAAAAATATTCATTTACGTGTGCAATGTTATTTATTTACGATGTACTTTTTTCAGGTATGTGACGAAAAACGATGAAAATATACTCACGCGTATAGTAACACCAACTTAATGATGTTGTATCTACGTTCATCTTCAATTTCCCATTCTGCAGCGCATTGCGTGAATAATTTACTGCCGAACCGTAATTTTACCCTCTGCTTTGTTCGTAATACTAAGAACTCGGGAATATCTGAAACGAAAAGACGGAAAAAAGGAAACTTTTTTATTATTGCAATTTATTATTATTATTTTTTTGAAACTTTTATATGAACAGTTTTAGCGATTAATTTAATATTATATCAAAAGTATGTTTCTTCATGTGTTTTACTTCACACTTTTTTTTTCTTTTCATTTTAATGTAATAATAAATTTTATAATGTTATCATTATTATTAGTTTACACACGACGAAAGATGTATTATCGGACTAAAATATTTCCATGAAAAAAAAGTGAAAACTTTTCCAGAAAAAAAAATAACAAAAGATACTAATAAAGACAGAAGTGAGAAAAAAGAAAAAAAAGTTGATCGTTAGTTAAAACAACGAGAAACGGGCAAGCCGCAATAAAGCAGTGTTAGACAAAGAATAAGTTGAACAATTATATTACGCTTTGTTTACAAGGAAAAAAGGCGTTATTTATTTCTGTGAGCTTCGTTGTGGTTGTTCAACATTTTTTTTTTGTAAGATAAAAGAGGAAAATGGAAAAAATGGTTAACCTTTTAATGAACCTTTGAGGAAAAAAATGGTGAAAAATTGAATGAATGGTCAGAGAATTGAGTGAATTTATGGGTTTATCAAAATAAATATAGAATAAAATAAATTAAATTTTATAATTATATTTGGAACATATTCATTTCCGTATGAGGGTTCTTCAATTAATTTAATTACTCGGAAAAATAAACATATAAAAATTACTGAATAAATAATTTTTTGTTTCAACAATTTGTTTTTGCAATAAATTAAAAATAAATATTTATTTGAAAAAAAAAATAAATATATTGACTTTAAATACAATTTTAAATTAATTAAAAAAATTTATAAGACTACAAAAAAATAATAAAATTAATAAAAAATAATTTTAAAGAAATTTAAAAAATAGAGAAAGTAGTCGTCTAAAGAACGACATACTATACCGCATTTCGATGTTATATATCTACGCTTTTTTGTACTCCTCACTTCAAATTTCGTACTCCTCATTTTACAATTTCGTACTCCTCATGACAATTTTGCAATTTCATACACTTTCAAAACAAAACTATGTCAAAGAATTTTTTTTTCAGTTTCAATTTTTTTGCAGTTTTGAGTTATAAAATGATTAAAAATGTTAAATTATACTCCTTTGACAAATTTTTATTCATTTGGAGCAAGATTTGACAAAAATTGCTTTGACACAGTTTTTGATTTAGTTTTTCTCTTGATTTAGTTTTCAAAACAAAACTGTGTCAAAGAAAAAAAAATTTTTTTCAGTTTTAATTTTTTGGCAGTTTTGAGTTATAAAATGATTAAAAATGATAATTTAGAGCCCTCGGACAAATTTTTATCCATTTGGAGCAAGATTTGTCAAAAATTGCTTTGACACAGTTTTTGATTTAGTTTTGCTCTTGATTTAGTTTTGAAAACAAAACTGTGTCAAAGAAAAAAAATTTTTTTCAGTTTTAATTTTTTGGCTGTTTTGAGTTGCAAAATGATTAAAAATGATAATTTAGACACACACAAATTTTTATTCATTTAGACAAGATTTGAAAAATTGCTTTGACACAGTTTTTGATTTAGTTTTGCTCGCATTTTTTCAAAATGAAAAAATTTTAAAATTTCATTTTTTTATTCAGCCGGCAAATTTTTCATTTAAATTACTTTTTTTTCTTTAATTAATATTTTCTTATTAATTAATATTAAATTATATTTAATTAAAATTGAAATCAAGCAAATCCAAATAAGATTAAGTTCTTATATTTCCATCAGATTTAATATTTTTTTCTGATAAAAAAAATTAACACCAACCTACACTTGTTTTTTCTTTGAAAATGTGGGTTGCGGATAAATTTAAAGCTCTTATCTAACATTTTATTTTTTCGCAAAACTTGAATAAATAAGCGTCATAATTTTAATTTATCGCATTTTTTTAAATTTTAATAAACAACACGAGCGAATAAAAAGTTCCTTTCAATCACTTAAACGTTTAAAAACTTTCACGACTTAGTGCTTTATTAAATTAAATGCACAACGAGTATAATCCTCATTATTTTTATCACAAACATTTTCATCCGCGTACAATTCATGCGTCTTCTGCCCTTCACGTTAAATAATATACACAAATAAAATTATTTTCACGCAATAAAGTTTCATTTTTATGAACGTTATTACGGAAAAAAAAGAAAAATTCTTCTTCAACAAAGTAACATCGCTCGGTCGTCGAGTCTTATTGTCACGTAAAAGCTTTTAATAAAGAAATAAAATAAAAAGACGACAAATGCGTTTCCTCTTCGTTTTAAAAGGAATTAGCTAAAGACGAATCTAATCGAATCTAATTGATAAAATGTTGCAGACTGTCAGACGACACGTACAAGAAGATGAAAAGGAGGAAAAAACAGTTAAATAATCATAAAAATTACAATTCTCGCATGAGATATCGCCGTGGTGATGCAAGAAGAGAACTCATTGAAAAAAAAAGGAAAAATGCTTTAAACAATTTTTATGAAGCAATAATCTTCTTTCTCAGTCCCGTGGGTTTTCTTATTTATTGCTAATCTGATACTTCTAAATAAAATGAACCTAAGCATAAGATAATCCTCTCTGTAATATCGAAGAAATTCGTTTAATTGGCTTTTCGTGTTTTTCCGCCACTTATCGGTTTTGTAGAAACAAATTTCTGTAATTTGACAAATTTTATCGAAAAATGTTTTAAAAAGCATCTCAAGAATTTTTGTTTGTAGGAAATGCATTACATTTTCACCACATCCTGCTCTCATGTTGAAGAACTTAAAAACCACAAACTTGAGTATTTTACCAATATTTTACAAAAAAAAAAAAAATTGTCGAACGAGGAAGAAAAGATGCAGATTTCAATGGAAAATATGTAAGCTCAAGAGACGACAGAATTTATCAATAAATGAACTTAAAATGCACAAAGCACATCATTGTCATGAACGCACTGACAAACAATATTGCTTGTAATAGATAATGTTGTGACATGATATGATTAGACAAGGGAAAAAGGAGAAACTTGGATAATTGCGCATCTATTCTCTTCGTCGATGAATGTGATATGAATAAAAAATTTGCATGAATATAACCCATGTTTTGCGATGACATATATCATTTAACGAAGACGCGCCACCGGATGCCAATATGTAGTAAATTATAATAAAATTTGTATATTTTTCTTTACATTGTGCCGTTCAGCATAAAAAATATATATTGAAAAATCAAATTTTTCGCTTGCTTCACTGATGATCATGAACTATGTATGTATAAAATAATAAAATAGAACGCCGCGGTAGGTAACATGACACAATAATCTTACCTGATAAAAAAGCAATGATCCATATGACACCCAAGGTACGCCAAGCACGTTCTGGTTTCGGTTTGTAGCGCAAAGGAAAGCAAATGGCATACCAGCGATCCATGGAAATGAATGTGAGAGTTAATACTGATACCGTCACTGAAACAGTCTGGAAAGGAAAAAAACAAGATTTTTTTAAAAGTTTATCAGAATTTTGTAATCAATGAACGGAGACGAAGGGGGAGAAAATGTATTATTAATATTCTTTCTTATTTTATCTCGATTGACAAAGAAAAGATAAAAAAATGTATTTTGTTTTGAAATAATTGAATAAAAATTTTACGTGTACATAAAATAAATTGATTTTTTGCTCATAAATTTAAAAATATGAAAAAAATAAATAAATAAAATTTATTTAAATAAAATTAATAAAATTAGCTTTAATTTAATTAGCTTTAAATTATTTCTTTAAAATTTAAATGTTTTTTGTTCACATTTGATTTTATTTTAAAACTATAAAAAATTTACTTTCTAATTTCTAAATATTTTTTTTTAAATTAAATTTCCATGAAAAAAAATCATATGAAAAGTTAAATAAAAATTGAAAACTTATTTAAATTAAATAAATTTAAAAAATATTTTTCTAAAAATAGCAGTTCATATTTGGTTTCATTTTTATATCTTTGAACAATAAAAAATATTAAACTCCAAGAAAAAATAATTTTATAAATTTAAATTAATTTTCAATGAAAAAAAATCCATGAAAAAAATTAAATAAATTTAAAAAATATTTTTCTAAAAATAGCAGTTCATATTTGGTTTCATTTTTATATCTTTGAACAATAAAAAATATTAAACTCCAAGAAAAAATAATTTTATATTTTTAAATTAAATTTCTATGAGAAAAATCATGCGAAAAGTTGAATAAAAGCTGAAAACTGACGGTATTTAAATTAAATACTTTTTGACAAATTGAACATTTAACAATACAATTTTTCAATAAATTTTTCTCCGTTGATAGTTTTTTCATGCAGAAAATTCTATTGAATTTTTTTTTATTAAATTTTAAAATTTTATGATTTTTTTTATTTTGACCAGGAGTCTCCATTTATTTTGACACAAAAAATCAATATGCATGAGTTTTTATTTCAAATTTCAATGTACGTGAAAAAAAAACATTTCAGATAAACAAGTCGTTCACTTTAAAATTTTACAATTTTCATGTCATGACAACCAGACGACACGCATAGCTCGAAGCAACAGGTACTTCCTGCCAACATTTTCAACTTTAAGGATCACATTCACTTAAAAACAGCAGCTGAATTGTCAAACAAAAATCATATCTTCAAGCGATTTCTTTCCGAAAATCTTCATGTGATATCAAATTAAGGCATATTTTCAAACAAAATGTCTTCGAGGAATGAAGTGAATGTATTTTTATGACAGCTCAGCATATCATAACAAGTGTAATCGCACACATCTCACATTTGTTATTTTTAATGCATAAAATATTTTTTTTGTCTGGATTTGCGGTGGAAAATAAATCAAAACCTGAAAACGAGTATTAAAGTAATAAAAAAACACTGCCTTCTTAATTTTGGAATGTAAATCACACAAAGTCGCTTTATGGCAATCAGCAAATCTCTCATGCATTAAAAATTTTCCTCCATTTTTTGACAATAAGACGACGCGAGGTAAAGTGCCACTAACTGTCAATGTGCGTCACATCATGACACTTTAATCAAAAACGTCGAAAAATGTTCAATGAAAAAAAAATAAAGCTTAAAAAAATCCAATACTTTGCCACGAGACATATTTGACGAAAATTTTGACAAATAATTCATGTTGAAATTCAAACGAAACGAATAAAAGATTAAATATGTGCTTGTAAAAAAAAAGAAATAAGAGAGAAAAAAAATCGTCGTCAAGTTTATTTACTTCACAGGGCACTCGAATTTTGTATTGACTTTTACAGAGTGCGCAATTTATTGATTTATTGCGACATAATTGAAGGAGCAATCTTCGATTCTAACGGAAAACATGATATTTTAATGGTATCATGTCCGAAAATGTCAACCACGATAATATTTACGGCAATTAGGTGCAACACGTGTTTCTGTATAATGATAATTAAATAATTTTCAAATAAATATTCCGTTTGTAGCAAATAATAATTAATTGGTAAATATTGACCGAAACATTTTTTTCGATGGACTATTAAACATTTTTTCACTATTTAATTTTTTTATTATTTTTATTTTATTTTGTTTTTTTTTTTGTAGAAAGAAAAAATATTGATTTATGTCGAATCCAATTAAAATTTTATTAACTTTTGAATTTAACCGGATAAAAAATAAAGCCGAAAAGTGATTAATAAGGTTGATGTAATTAATACAATTTTCAGGTCTTAATAAGAAATTTCCTAAGCCTTTCCTGAAATTTACCAATTAATTTGGGTTTGGGGATCATAAAAAATATTTCCCTATTGTTCCGTATTTTAATTAAGATAATGATTAGTAGCTTTTGGGAGATTTATGATTATTTTTACAACGAATATTTTATGGCGTAGTGGTTTTTTTGGGAACGAAAAATTAATGTCTATTTTCCTCAATAATGGTAATAAACAAAAGATAAGAGAAAGACATTTCAAAACAGCTTTTAATCAGACTTGGTACCATAAAAGCATAAATATAAAAGGATTTTTGTCTGGGAATTTTTTATTCATTGTTGCCATAAAACTATTGGTTTTCCATTGTTTTATCGTGTAATAATGGATAGAAGTAACAGCTGTAATAACAATTTTATGGAGGATTTTGCTTTTTTCTGGTATCATAAATCTAGAGATGATTTATTTTGGAGAATAAATTATACTTTTTCAAAGAATTCATCAGGATTTATTCGGTTTTGTTAAGAATTCTTGGAGTAACAAGTCATTGGCCTAGAATTAAAAAAAAAATAAATAAATTGAAAAATACTTAATATTTTTTTTTTTATAAAAAATCGTAATAGAAGTTGAAATATTTTGAAAAAATTATTAAATATTTAATTTATAATTATATTATTAATAATAAATAATATTAAATTATTAATTAATTAAAATTTTTAATTAAATTCTTTTAATTTAATAAATTAATTTAATTTAGTTTTTAAAAAATAATTGAAAAAAATAATTTTTAAAAAATAATAATAATTCCCAATTAAAAAAAATCATAAAGAATAAGTTTAAAAAATTAATTGGAACGAGAATTTGAGGGACTTGACTGAAATTTTATAAAAACTCCACAGCCCAATCTGATCTTCGCTAAATTATTAAAAACTAAAAAAATTATTAAAAATATAATTGCGCTGAAACTTTTTCGTCTATAATGAATAAAAATTTGGTCATTTTACTCACTTTTAGCGTAAAAACTTTAAAAAAATTCGATTTTAAAATGATTTTTGACGTAACTATGCTTCAAATATTCAACTTAAATCCTCAATAAATTCGATTTTTTTTTTCAAAAATTTGGCGCCAAAAGTGGATAAAATGATCAAATATTAGATAAAATCAAATTTAATGAAACAAAAGTTTATTTTTGAGATTATCGGTTAAGTCTCTCGAATTCTCATAGAAGAAAAAATAATAGAAAAATTGTTTAAAGTATTTTCACATTTCAAACGTCAACATTCAAAGAATTTTCCATAAAGCACAAGTTGCAAATTCTCATAGAAAATTCCAACGAAAGAAAAAATGTACGATGAAAAAAAAACTAGCAACACATTTAATATCGACGGAAATTGCGATGTGATGTGAATAACCCTTTTATCATGTATTATAGTTTCTTTTTTCGTATCTCTCGTCTTTTTTTTTGCATGACATAAACAATTTTTGCAAAGATACAAAGACAAAGTAGTATCGCGTAATGAAAAAAAGTGTTTGGCAAGATGTCGAAGGAGATGCATACACGCATGAAAGAA
This sequence comes from Culicoides brevitarsis, assembly GCF_036172545.1. Classification (NCBI taxonomy): domain Eukaryota; kingdom Metazoa; phylum Arthropoda; class Insecta; order Diptera; family Ceratopogonidae; genus Culicoides; species Culicoides brevitarsis. Next base: position 16,656,985 of record NC_087085.1, on the reverse strand, counting down.
GATACGAGAAAAAGATTGCCTCAAGTTAGGAAAATGATGAAGAAATGTCTTGTTATTATGTTGCTCGTAACGAGGTACAATATTGGTCTTATTGCGGCAATAATGTGTGGCGGTGATATTTAAGCACCTTTATTTCCAAGAAAATCGTATTTCGGGTGTTCTTTCTCACTTGGATACACTTTCTTCTTATCCACCCGTGTTTTTTTGTGTGTCGTTGTTGTGGTTGCGGTGCCACAATAAACGAATAAATATTCAGAACAAAAACAAAATGTGCGGTCACAGAAGAAGAAGAAGAAGAAAAACACCCGAGATAGATAAGAAAAAGTGTCTCGTCACATCTTTCCTTTATATGTCCTAATTTTTTGTGGTTTGGATTTTCGAAAAGAAGAGAAAAGCATTTCTGCATCATTTGATCACCCTCTTCTTCACGGCCTTTATTTATCATTCTGACCTTTTTTGTACGAGTTTTTCAGAGTAAAGTTTCAATAAAACGGACCAAAGTGATTTATGTCTAATGTATTCTTAAATTCCTGATTTTCCATTATTTCTGGAATAAAAAAAAATGAACGGATTGTTCCGCATGTTTTGCGGAAAGGACAATAACAAACTCATCGACAGACATGATAAACAAACGAGTCGCATTTTTCGCATGTTTGCGTAAATTTTGACATAAACACATTTTTCACGACAACAAAATCCAATAAGCATGAAATGATCCGTTCATACATTATGTTGTAATAAATTTAGATCCCCACAGACATGATACCGTTACACACTGTGTAACTTTACACCCACTCTATCTCACTCTGTTATATGATTACGATTATCATTTTACGTTTACAAGGAGTCACTTGAGCGCAATATCTGTTATGGTGACGGTGGCGGTTTCGTTTATTTCTCCTGTGTTCAATGCATTAACGTCATCTACTTTTTTTTACAATTTTTTTGTTGTTGGCTGTTTTTCTTGTGAAATTCTAGTAAATCACAAGAGAAAGAAAAAGAAAAAAGTTCGCTAAAACCCTTCCAAGTACGTGACTAAAACGATAACATTTACCCACTTGATGATGCCTGTTGGTGCGCCGTACGTTAGTTGGTTCATGTGGTTATCATAGTTGGCGTTAAAGCTCTTTGAAGATTATCATAGTTTGTCTCTAGATGGAAGATTGCTTCCTCCCACAGAGACCTTGAATTGTGTTGATTCGCCTTGTGGATTGAAAAGAAAAGAAAATGACCTCTAATTAACCTTGAGGGATTTAGATTTAAAAAAGAGTTGTTGACACTGCTTTCTATATTTCCATGCGTCAAGACTCTTAATGCTCTGTTTTGAATTTTCTGTATTCCTCTAATTTCTTCTTTTCCATTCAGGTACAATATTGAGCTGCAGTAGTCGATATGGGCTCCAACCATGCATTTGTATAATGTCAATTTCGTTTCTTGTGGAAATTTTTTCCTGTTTCTATTTAGAAAACCAACCATTTTTGCCATCTTTTGTTTAACATGCTCTGCGTTTTTCTTCAAATTAAGTTTGTCATCAATTATCACACCAAGGTATTTTGTTTCCTTTACAATTTCAATATCACAGTTTTCAAAATTCAATACGTTTTCATTTAATTCAGTACCTATCACCATACATTTCGTCTTATTTACGTTCAACTTCAGTTTGTTCATATTCATGGGTCGTTCTAATTCCCTTAAGATTCCAACTCTTTCTCTTTTGGAGATGAACCTTATCAGCCCTTAAAACTAACATCTTCATGAGGTTAATATAGTTCCTTGAGAAGTTAATTTAGTCCCTTGAGATTTTATGAGAGGTTTATTTAATCCCTTTTGATGCTTCTTTTTTAGCTTCATCAGGGATTCAATGAACCTCTCAAGGAAGAGTCTCAAGAGATTAAATTATCCTTTGTAAGGGGTCTAATTAACCTCCTGAATGTATTAGCTTTAAGGGCTGATGATGTTCATCTATAAAAGAGGTTAAATCCCTTTTTCTTGGGCTGAATTTGTCATCGCTGCACCTGTTACTGCTGCTTTATTTCTTGCACTTCAACGCCAAATGGATCTTTTGTGCTCCCAACGGAGCCTTTGGTAGCTCCTTATTCTTCTATCAAATCATCTACACAAACTCGATAACCTTCTTCGGATTGTTTGCAAGGTTGTTTAAAATTTAGTTAAGCCTTAACGACAAGCTTAGAGGTTATTGTTACCCCTGTTCAATCCAATGGGCGACTTACTTTCTTTCACTGTAAATCAATATTTGATTGATCACCGTTCAAATTTTATTGTTCCTCAGTATTATTAAATTTTATGGGAAATTAATTCAATATATATTGTTCGTTAATGCCAGTTAATTATTAAGATGAATGATGGTTGTTTTGGCAGTTAATTCCGGTTGCCCGTTTTTAGAACATCTCTCCGGGAAAAATAATTTTTTGATTTAACCAGCTAATTAAACTGAATATAAAACTTTTTCTACAAGTTTTTTTTCCTTTTAATCAGCGCAACATTCCTTTCTTTTTCTTTTAATTTACTTTTTTCTTGCTGTAAATTTAAATATCCCTCATTATGTTCTTCTGTTATTTATTAGTAACGCCGCGTTTTTCTCCATGTTTCTCGTTACGACGAAAAAAACACGTTGCTGGTGAGCACGAAGAAAAATAAGCCGAAAATGGCTTTTGTTAACTTTTTGCTGTTGTGAGAGAAGAATTTAATGGAAGAGCGATAATTTTACAAGAAAGGAAAAAAACTGTAGACTGTTTCACGCTGTTGATTTTTTTATCGCCTGTCGTGGAAGACGAAGACGTACAAGCGATACGGCATTGAAAGTTGAAAGAAAACCGCAAAACGTCAAGTTTCTGAAGCGCTGTTTAAAAATAAATAAATAAATACGTCTCGAGGGGATTTTCATAATCTTGTTCATTTTATTTTTATCTATTTATAATAATTTTATCCGCTGTTGTGTTGTTGAAAAGAACCCTTTTATCCCTTTTTGCCTAAAAAGAACCTTCAACAAAAACACATAAAATTTGTTCTAAGTTAATATTAATATTCACGGAACGTTTTATGTTGACAGCTTGTGTGATTCTAAAGTTCTTTAGTGCCCAATTCAGTGGTTCACGACTTTTTTCTAATACTTCCTTCGAAAAAATCTGTTGTCGTTATTTTAATGTTTCTGGCAATAAAAATAACAAATGTTGGATATTTTGTTTTTTGATTGACTCTCACGCCTGAAGGAACCGCGGAGCGAAAAAAAAATAATAAAATATTTCAAAAGGATATTAAATTTGATGACAAATAATAATAAATAAATGGTGTTATGCATACGAAAGTGGAGTTACTCAACGACAAATGTGTTACATCTACAACACATCAAAATGCCATCAAAAATTCAAAAGCAAATAATGGCATTTAAATAAACAAGCGAAATTTGAATAACATGAGAAACAAAAGGCGAAAAAAAAACAAATAATAATTTATAAAAAAAAAGGTATACGTGCTATATTTCACGTTTTTGTAATTCAATTTTCTATTATTTGGCATATCTTGCGGTTACAACGAGATTTGAGGTTTTGATTAAAAATAAAATTAAAATCGTGGGAGGTCTATTATTTTTAGAATTTTCATGAAAAACAATCGCGCATGTTATATTTTTTGTAATGAAAAAAAAACAATTAAATTTTAAATTAAATTAAATGGAAAATCTGATAATTTTTTAAATCTGATTCAAATAAAAAAAAAGAGTTTATTGCCTAGAATTGAACAAAACCAAATATTTAAAAAAAAAAATAAAAATTTAGTAAAAAAAAATTAATGAAAAAAAAAATAAAAATAATTTAATAAGTTTGAAATAATATGAATTTATTTATATTAATTTTGAAAAATTTTTTTTATAATAAATTTAAATTTGATTTTTTTTTTAAATAAAATTTTTACTTTTTAATTTTTGTAAAATACCTAAAATATTTTTTTTTTAATTTTTACAATAAAATTTTTAATCAAAAAAAAAAATTATGCCAAAAATAAAAAAATAGATCAAAAACTTTTAGAAAAATTTTAAATTTTTTGAACACAATTTTTAAACATAAAATGCGCTATTATCTTTTGAATTTCCGTCAAATTTTAAATTTACTTCAAACACGTGCACTGAACGACTTTTTGTGTCGTGCGCCAACCAACCATATTGATATTTATTTATCAAAAAGGATTTTAAATGCTAGACACTTGTTTCGCAACATTCAATTTTGTTGACAAATTCATGTCACTTTTTGCCTTTTTTGTTTATTTTTTAACTCGTCATGTCAAAAAAAAGCTTTTAATTTTACAATTTTTCATTCGTCGAATGTGACAAGCATTTTTAAGCACATCAAGAAAATTCACAGAATGAGTAAACGAAAAAGGAAATTAATTTGCTAAAAATTTTACTGGCTTATTACGAGCGAATTGTTGGCATCGCCATGTTTACTTCTAATAAAATGCGGAAGGATATTTGAAAAATTTACAATAGCATCTGCAAACAACTTTATTAATCCCATTCCAAGGGATCAAATTGTGACATCCTGTTTTTGTTTCGGCACATAAAATTAAAATATATAGCAGCTCATCATTGTCTTGAATAAATATTGTACTCGCAAAATATTTGACAACATGAGCCATTTATTACATCTGAAAGGAATTTACGTTCCTTTTGGGCTCGCAAAATATTTTGTTTGTCGTAAATTCTTGCTTCATTTTACTCCTAAGTGTATTTTTATGTCTGAAGAGATTTTGACATTATCATGACAAACCAGAGGAAGAAAAAAATAGCTAAAAGTGTTCGTAATTTGATCTGTCAATCTATCGTTTTAGCAATTATCGACCTATATTTCTCGTTTATTTGTTTGGACAACCAGTTTATTGCAGATTTTCCGTTAGCACGAGTTCATACCAGACACGCCAACCGCAACTTTTAGACAACTAATGACAATTAAATGAACAATAAACATGAGATCACATCGGAGCCCGTATGTCTCTTGTGTGTTTTTTCTTCTCTTCTGTCTTTATTTGCTCACTCGGCGTGGTAAATATAGACTTTGTGTTGTTTGTTGCCATCACTTTGTTTTTATCCTTAGATAAATATATTCGCATGACATTGAGTGGTTTTTTCTGCTTTTAAATTGTGGGGAGAGTGGGGGTCTTGAAATTGATTCAATTGATTTAAGATGGAAATTTCCATTTTTCTAGTGATGCTTAGTAATGTCTGAATTTTCTCATCATCTTTTATGAATTTATGTCAATATTTAAATATAAAGTCCTGTCTTTGACAGCAAAACGATCTTTTGTTAAAATAATAGAATGAGAGAAGTACTCTTTCCACTTTGGTAACGGCTTAAAGAAGAGTAAAATATTGCTTTTGGGACTTTTTGCATCTTAAAAAGTCTCATGGCTTTTTCATTTTACATGGAGATTCTTAGACAGAGTCAGGCGTGTAACTTTAAAAAGACAAATGGGCACAAATTTTTATTAAATGTTATTTAATTTAGCTTAAATTCATAAAATTAAAAATCTTTAATTCTTAAAGTTTTTATTAAAAAAAAAATAATATTTTGTATTCTAAAAATATTATTTTTTAAAACGCTTCATTTTGACTTAAATAGTTAAAATTAAAAAAAAAGAAATAAAATATTAATTTTTGCTTTATTATTTTTTTAAAAATGTTATTTAATTATTACACCAGATAATTTATTTTAATTTAATTATTTGAATATTAATTATTTTAAATCTATCAAATAAAATTTTATTATTAATTAAAATTAATTTTAAAAAAATTCAATTTTTTTTAATACCTATTTGAATAATTTTATTTCGAGCCAAAGTAAAACGATAACATCTTTAAAAAAAATATTTGCCTATCAACATCCTTGCTTAGATCGCACAAAAGCGATTTTCGCATGGAATGTGGAGCCGAATATACATTTATTCAGTGTCGAATAAATATTTTATTTTATATGATTATGATATGAAAATTTATACCATACATTTATAAAGTAGACAAAATATATCCGAAAATTTATTTAGGTGCATATCAATGAGGCATTGTCTTCATTTCATTTTAAATATCCGCTTTTTGCAAAATAATAATCGGGATTTCATTTCATTTTTCGGTTAAATTACTCACAAAATAAAATAAAATGGAGACGCCTGGTTCCCAAATAAATAAAATGCAATCCTTTTCACATAAAACTAAAAAAAAATCACATAAATTACCTGAAAGTATATCACGACTTTGCACATGGCTTCGCCAAAGAACCACGTTTCCGTAACGTCCCACAATACTGTAAAAAAATAAAAATTTGTGAGATAATGTTAATAAAAAAGGTAAATCCCAGAATGTGTGTCAAAAAAACATTATTATTATTATTTTACTCGCAATATGCGTGCTGACGACAACTCTCGCAGTCGTTATCAATAAATATCAATTTAAATTCAAGTTTCAATGGAAAAACATGCGCCACATAACGTTGTTTATGCAAGTAGGTGAAACACACATAAAAAATATTGAAATGACACTCGCGCGCTTCTCTACTCACCTGTTGGCGGTAAACAAAAAAGTATCACAAAAAAATCCGCTACTGCTAAATTAACAATGAAAATGTTCGTTACGGTTCGCATGCTGTGATTCGTGTAGACAGCAATGCATACTAATGCATTTCCGACCTGCAATGACAAAAGAGAAAAATGTGAATAGGATAAAGTGAAAGAACGATGAAAATAACGGTAAACGAATGAATTTCGCGATTCCTTTTTTGTTTGATGGTTATCAAAAGTACACAAAAAAAAAATCGTTGAAAAAGGATTCGCTTTTTTAGGCCTAATTGGATTCGAGATGAAAGAGTTTTAGATTGTGCTACAATGCAATGTGTGTTACGTTTGATAATGCAATAAAAGCCTTTGAGGCAAAACAAAAAAAAAACCTTTCAATTTTATCTAATGGAGTGTCGGTTATGGAAAATCGCGGAAAAATCGTTTCTGGAAAGTTTTCAAAAATTAAAAAAAATTTAAAATAGAACTTTAATTTAAATTCCTAAAAAAAATTTAAAAATGAATTTAGATTTTTTTTTTAATTTTTTTCTTCTTTAATTAATTTAATTTATTTTATTTATTTTTAAATTAATTTAAATTTTTTTATTTAAAATTAATAAAATTATATCTCAGTTTTTAACAATTTCATGTCTTTAAGGATAAATGATTTTTTTATATTTTTTTTTATTGGACAAATAATTTATTTAAAAATATAAATTAAAATAAGTAAAAAATAATAAATTAAATAAAAATAATTTATTAGAAAAAAAAATTGGATCCATGAAAAAATTTTTTTTCCATCTCTGTAAAGTGCCCTTTTGAAAGTTTTGGCGCAATATTCGATTTATTTATTGTTTGTTTTTTAATTTTAATTGGCACTCAAATTTGAAAACTTCAATGATTCTTGAATATATCGATATTATTTTCAACATTACAATGGAAAAAAATATTTTCGACCTAAAATTACATAATTTTCTATTGTCCTCATAATTTAAATGAAAATTAGCAGATTTTGATTTATTATCATAAAAAATAGCAATTATTCAAAAGATAATTCTCAGCTCGCTACAAATTTAACGTCTCATCGCATTTCAATAGACTTTATCCAGCCACAATTTTATTTCCATCCACAGCCCATTGCATCGTTATCATTCGAGAATTAACTGAATATTCATTGAATATTATTTCAGTCTATCTTTTTCGCATAATAAACTTGCCTAATTGCCTTTCTTCTCGCGACAAAATCTTATTTGATTAATTTATTCACGTTCACGCTGAAATTCTACCTGAGCGTACCGCATGCACGTGATAATTTTTCATGAATTATGATTTTACCCGTAAGAATTTTATGAATTTCCCTTCAAACAATGGGCTTGAGCTTCAGAAGAAATTATGTGTGAACAAACAAAGAGAAAACATAATGTCATTTAGTCATTCACTTACTTTCACTGCGACATCGAAGTTTTTACACCGCCGCATATTCAAATTTCTTAGATAAATATCCCGTTTTGATTAAAGATGATGTATTGTTAGCGAGTCTGCACGTAGCGAGAAATTCTCCGGAGGTAAGTCAAGAAGGTAAGATTTTTCATTGAATGGATTGGATGCGGGATTAATGCAAACATGGTATGTATATTATGTAAAAATAGATTATCTAGAATCGCTTTTATATAATTTTTTTTATACTTTTTTCTTTGACTGCAAGTCAGAAAAAATGTGCTTCAACGTAAATCACGTTGAGACATAAAGCAAAAAAAAAATGTTTCACTTTAGCAAAAAAGCTGTGATTCTCCGGAAAGAAATCAATTGGCACCACATGTGCGTCTTCATAGAAATTTTGGAATATTAGCAAAGATATAAATCAGGCAGAAAATGCGTGTCTCAAAATTTATCCACATGAGAGACATAACTCATAACGAAAACATGTTTAACCACATGCCATGATAATTTTGGGATTTTAGACTAAATTTCTATGAAATGGAAAAATAATTTCTCAAAAGTACATTGTCGGATTTGCTTAAATATGACTTTGTACGTTTTATTAAAATTCTGTCATTTATCATTAATTTCTGTTGAATGTTTTTGCGTGACGAGAATGGTAATTTTTCACTGCCAAAGGGTGACTATTGTTACAAACATATTATTTTATCAATACGTAAAACATAAATCTCATTTAAAAAATAAATAAATATTTTTTTATTTTATTTTAATTAGCAGGATTTGTCCTTTTTTAATATTCTCTTCTTGGAGAAAAAAATTAATTTAAAAAATTATATTACGCAACTTCATACAATTTCCTTTTTTAAAACGTAAAAATATATTTTTGTAAATTAAATAAATAAATAAATTATTTTTTAAAAAATATAATAAAAATTAAATATGTTATATTTTATTAAATTTATAAATATTAAATAACTTTTTAATTTTGACAAAAATTGTTTAATTTTATTTGAATATATTTTTATTAAAATTCTCAAAAAAAATATATTAAATTTATTTTTAATTTTTTATAAAAATCCCTTAAAAATTTTTATCACTGCATATTTTTGCAACCAAATTATTCACTATCCTTCACTTCAATAACACGAATTCCCCTGCAAAATATTTTAGTTACAACTATGTTACAACACATTTTAATTCCGTTGAAATATTTTCCTCTAACTCATTTGTTGTTTCGAACATGCAAATAAAATTTAGACTGAATAGCGAGATTCTATTTTACTCGAAATATTTATCTGACTGTAACTAAAAACGTAATACTAAACTTTTTTTTTCGCTTTAAATAAATATTTTAACAAATATTTGTAGATTTGTAGCAAAAAAAGCAGTTAAATTCAAAATTATATTTCGTTACTGCCCTTTGTTGTTACTAAATTGTGTGTAACAAATGCGATATGTTATTATTATTAATGATAATATTTGCACTGAATCGACACTTTTATTCGAGAGAGACAGTGAAAATCTGAATGCAATAAAATTTGTTTATGGCAAATCATAAATTTATATTCCCGTCGCGTTATAATGGGAGGCAGCTACCACATTTTGTGAAAAAAAAATCAGACAAGAGGCAAGTACAATTTTAAAAAATATTTTATTGTATTTCAGATCGTAATATGTTAGGAAAAAGGGATGATAAATAAAAAGTAATCATAAAGGAGTAGTTTTTGATCAAAATTTAACTTAAAAATATTTTTCTTCAATTTTTTTTTTAAATATTTTGATAAAATAAAATTTTATTTGAATTTTAATTAGATTTTTTTTTTAAATATTACTGTTTAAAATATTGATCAATTGAAATAAATTTTCACTACTTTGCATAAATTTTTAGTCCATTTTACGTATTTTTTAAAATTCAAAAATAAAATAAAAATTATATTTATTAAATTTTATTTATTTAATTATTTATTATTATTTTACTTATTTAAAAAAATTCTTAAAACATTTTTTTTTATTTAAAAAAATCATAAGGGAAATAATTAATGAAATTATTTTTATTTAATAAAATATTAAATACCTATATTTTAATTTAATTTTATTAAGTTTTAATTTAATTTTAATTTATTTTATTTTATATTTTTAATTTAATAAAAAAATTGGGTTTACTTAAAAAAAATATTTTTACTTTTAAAAAATTATTTAAAATAAAATGAATCATTTTTCAGAATTGCACTTGCCTTAGCACGATAGGTGACAAAAACGACATAAATTCATAAAAAGTACTTACCAAACCCATAATAAATACAATTGAATGGGATACAATCAATATCCATTCAGAGGTTGTTGGTGTGATATATTCCAGCAACAGACCCGTGTACTGCTCATATGTCAAGTTACAATATTGCGGGTCACCGACACACACGACATCGTGATCAATGATGCAATTTTCATCCTCAAACTCATCGCATAATTGTGTCTGATCAAACATGCTGGAATCATTGCTATTATTATTAATGATGTTCGAGAGTGATGTCGGGTGTTGTTGCGTCGTGTCATTTATCACAGATGATGGATATATTTCACTTGCATTTTGCGTAATTGAAAATTTTGATGCCGCACTTGCGGCTACCACGTTTTCCATGAGTAACCGACGCGATGCGAAATTTATGGGCAACTCGCCATCGACGTCGTCGCTCAGTGATGCCTCGGCGATCGCTATAATGTCACGTTTTTTAATTATACTCTTAAAAAGTGCCGTTTTGTTTGCACTCAGATGATCCAATAATTTGTATTTATCCCGCATAAATTGCAATTCGACCGTGTCCCTGGGCGGTAGTTGTTGACGTTGACGATAATGATGTTGGTCTGACGACGACAACGACGATGGTGACGTTGCCGGAGGTGGGCTCAGAGTATTGGACGTGGCAAATGCCAACTGCTGCGTCGACGGACTGAAGGTACTGTTGCCGTGACTCAGCGTATTTATGTTCAAGTTTCTGCTGTAATACTGCTCTTGTTGCTGCTCCACCGTGCTGCAGTAATAGAAGTTGATGGAAAATGCCATAAAGGCAAGCAACACATTCGGATATAATTTATGACACATATTTAATGATAATTTTATATTTTTTTTATTACTTTGTTTAAACACGATTAAACTTTATTATTTCACTAGTTTTATGATACTCTTGAAATAGTAATTTACAGTCGTTGTTTTCATCATAAAATTCATTAAAAAGTCTCATCTCTCCAGTTTTAATCAGCATTTTAGTCACCAATTAAATTTTTTTATTTTATTTAGTAAAAACATTCAATTTTTAAAACATTTACTTGAATAATTTCAACAAAAAATGTAATTTATTTGACATATTTTTCATCAAATCCACGAATCACGATCAATCAATGTTCTTTCTACACTTTTTTCGTGAAACGTATTTTCTTGGTGCATATTCACTATTTTTCACTGTTTTATATTATTTACATTTTGTTGAATATTTTTCTATCACGTCGTTCTTATTTTTTTCTCTCCTTTATTATTATTATTTTTTATTACATTTTTTGCTTGCACTGCATGCTACATAATCAATTGACTTTTTTTTGTTGTTGTTGTCAAGTTTATTTCGTTATCGTTCGTTACCCCATAGTTGATTACTGAGAAAGGGAATAGCAGATGCGATATTGCAGGCGTCAATTGTTGTTACAGTTCTCCTTATCGGCAATACTTTATAATTTCCTGCAAACAAAGTAAAATGGAAAAGTTATTTTTGTATTCTTTTCAATAGAAAAACTTCGAAGACAGGAAGAAACAAAAGATTTTTTTAATAAAAGAGGAAGGAAATGCAAATTTTTTCTAAAAATATTTTTTTTTTGTTGTGAAAAGTTTGACTTAAAGTTTTGATCAATCTTTTATTGAAAAATTTTTATTTTATGGAATTTTTTTTAAATTTTGGTATTTTTTCATCATTTTTTTGTAAATAAAATTTTTATTATCTTATTTTATGGAAAAATTATTGAAAAGTTTTAGGATTTTTCCAAAATTTTTTTTTAAATAAAAATTAAAAAAAAATATTTTTTTTTATTTTATGGAAAAATTTTTAAAAATTTTTGGGAATTTTCCATATTTTCGTAAAAAAGAAAAATTTTCCTTTGTTGTTTTTTTTAATGGAAAACTTTTAAATAATTTTTGCAAAAAAAAATAATTAACTAAAATTCCTTTTCGCTCAGATTTTTTTCTTCAACTATGTAGAGATACCTGGCATTTATTTTTTTCCACGTATAATTACTTTCATCATTATTTTTCCACGTCTTTATTATTTATCATCATTGAATTATTTTCCTGAGTTAATTAATGTTGTCTTGCATTGAAAAAAAAATAAAGAAAAGTCTCAAGAGACTTAATTAAGATTATTAAACTTTGAATAACAAAAAAAAATTTCCATCGACACTCAATTAATAAGTGTCTTGTGAATGCCCGCTAATCTCTCTTTTAATAACAAAATAATTATTGGACAAAGCGAGGAGTTTAAGGATAAAAAAAAGGGACTAATGATGAAAAAATTAACGATATCAAATGTTAACATCCTTCAATTATTAATCATGTTTCTCTTGTGTATGCGTGCGATTTAATGTCAAATGTCAAAGTTTTCTGCTTGAACATTAAATGCCTAATTTAGGTGAACTTTTATTCAATCTCTGTTCGGTGTTTAATGTTTCTACTAAATGGCCTTTTGGGATATTTTTCGTCGTTTATATGTAGAAGTTTGTTGCAACAAGAAAACTAATAATAAGAAAATTTCTGCTAATAGTTGTAAAAGTTGTGCTTTATTAATGTGCAAAAGTGGAGGAAAACTTTATTTTATTAGCGAGCAAATCTCCCACGCGCTCATTTCTTATTTTTTTTTTTTGTGTTCGAACATGAACTGGCGCTTGTGAGATAATGTTTCGAACGGTTGGATGTTTTTTAAATGTTGGTGCATCAGATGCGATAAAAATAATTGAAAGTCGTTCAAGTGTGGGAACAATTTAACTCGGAATATATTTTATTAAAATTTTTTTTTGTATATTTTGATATTTTTAAAAAAATATTTATATTTTTATAAAAAAAAAAATTAATAGAGAAAAAATAAAATAATTTTTTTTTATTTCAATTTTTTTCTTTATTTATTATCATTAAAATAATTAATTATATTAAAATATGAAATAATAAAAAAAAATTTTAAATATAATTTGATTTAAAAAAAAATATATTTTTTATTAATTTTAAATTAATGGGAAAATAATTAATGAAATTGTTTACTATTTTATTTTATTATTATTAATTGTAAAAATAATATTAAAAAATACTTTTAAAAAATTTAGGTATTTACCTATTTCCCGGGCGAAAAGGATAAATCGCACAACTGACATTTTTGACAAAATTGAGTTAAGAATGAGAAAATATGCCTTAAGACGAGTATTTGAGAATGTATCCTAGTATTTGAGAGATTTTCAAAAATTTTTAAAAAATACCAGTTTTATTTCAATAGAAAGAATAGACGAAAAGGATAAATCGCACAAATGCATGAAAATTGGTAATAAGTCAAATATAAAAATTTCTCCAAATCGGGTTGTGTTCATGTTTTTGTGTTTTTTATGCCTTATTATTGCATAAAAAGTACATTTGAACCAAAAAATTTGGAAAAATGTTGAAATTGGAAAACTTTAAAAATCTCATTTTTATATGAAATTTTGTGCAATTGTGCGATTTATCCTTTTTCTCAATAAAAAATTTCCCAAAACTACCCCTTAGAGATTAGATAAAAAAATTTTCTGCACAAAAATTGTTTTTATAGGCCAATTATTTACTTTTGTAAATTTAAAAATGAAGAAATAGTTTTAAAAAAAAATTTACAGCTCAAAAACCGTAAAAAAACTTTAAATCGATTTTTCTCAGTTTGTTAAAAATGTTAGTTGTGCGATTTATCCTTTTCGCCCGGGATTTATTTTAATTTATTTTTTTTAAATATTTTTTAATTTTTATTTAATTTTAAAATTTCCTTTTATTTTTTTTTATTTAAAATATTTTTTGTTTTTATTATAGCAACATTACAAAATAAAAATAAAATATTATGAAATTAATTAAAATATTTTTCTATTAAAAAAAATAATTAATTTCGGTATAAAAACCCAAAATATTTAATTACCAGCTGATTGACCTTCATCATTAATTAATGAAAATTAGAAAAAAATATTTGTTAACAACTTGAATCGCTGTCATTTGAATAATTTAACCGAAAAAAATGCTAAAAACCAACGTCTGCAAGTGATTTGTTGATAAAAGCCACAGCAAAAGTTCTTATCCTCCTTATTTATTAATTTCACAATGGAAAACTTTATCATCCCTTTTATCTGATTGCCACTACAGCCATCATCGCACCGCAAGCTTCGCATTATTATTGTCAACTGCCGAGTTTTGTTGTTTAATTTAATTTATTCGGAAATATAAATACGTGCTCCCGTCTCTCAAGATCCGAAAGACAATAACTCTGATAATGATTCACATAAATCCAATCTCGCACAAACCAACATAATTTGTCACAGGCAGCAGCAACTTTGTCTTTTGGCGTTCGTCTTGTTCCACAAAATTACGTTTTTTTTCTTGTTTTGTTTATCGGACTCTCTTTGATGATATATATTTGAACAACGGACATTTAATACAAAAGCACGAAAAAAAATGAAACAAAAAGATCGATTACGGAACCGGAATGAGGAATTGTTGTGTTCGAGAAGAAGATAATATAACCATGAAACCATCCATCTTACTACAGCAGTCCCAAATAATATAAAATGAACATCATGTTTCTCTCCTCCTTTCGCGCCGCTGTCGTTGATTTATTTATTAGACAGTGTCATTAGAGACTAGAAAATTTATTACTTTTGTCTAACTTTCGACACTTGTTGCTGCCGTCTTCCTGCTTATCAATTCGTCCCGCACCAACTCAAACAAATTCCAACTTCCTTATCTATTTGCCACCGCCGCAAAAAAAAAAAAAAACAAAGAAAAAAGGCTCAACACATCAACTCGAACACATTTTCGCACAAATTTCTTCTCCATTGTTCTTGCCGTTATGATTTGCCTGGATATGTCATTTATTTAATGAAGTCCTGATTTGATAAATGATGAA
Source organism: Culicoides brevitarsis (assembly GCF_036172545.1). Taxonomy (NCBI): domain Eukaryota; kingdom Metazoa; phylum Arthropoda; class Insecta; order Diptera; family Ceratopogonidae; genus Culicoides; species Culicoides brevitarsis. Next base: position 16,641,833 of record NC_087085.1, on the reverse strand, counting down.
GTGCACGGCGGCGCGCATCTGGAAACGAACATCTTTTCCCTGTCAGATTTTGACACGACCGACGAAAAGAGGGAACGAGAGACGAAAAAAAAATGAAAACAGTCAATCATACAAAAAGCCAAGTCACTGCTACGAAAACACTGATTATGTGTGATGGATGCTCACTGGGGCATGTTATATGTTATGTCAAAAGTAAATCCATTTTATGGGAATTTTCATCATTTTTAGAGGCTGTTGACGTGTCTCAGAAGTTTTCGGCACAAAAGGTGAATCATCATTATATATTCTCACAAAATGTAAAAGTTGGAGAGTTTTTTTTGCATTTAATTTACTTTTAACGAGATAGCCAGACAGTTTTTTTGAACTTTTGACCGGACTTCTCTTTTTTTCGATTTTCGAAATTTTTGTTAATTAACAAAAACAAGTTTTAGTTGCTAAGTTTTGCTAAAAAACAATAAAAAAAAATGAAAAATTTTAGTGGGTTGAGATAATAATTCATAAATAAGCTGAAAAATTTCTCAAACTACTTGAGAAAGACGGTTGTTAAGATTATTCAGAGTTCAAGAGGGTATCTTTCCATATTTTGATCCTTTTTTACGGTCAATAATGGTTCAAGTACGTTAAAAATAATCAGGTAAGTGCACTCAAGAAATATTTTCGACCCAAAAAATTATTAGTGGAACATTTGCTATTTTATTTTTAGCAACTTTGTTGCAAAATTCTCATTATTTTCCATTTATTAATAAATAAATAAATTTAAGAGATTGAAAAATATGTAAAAAGATCAACCTGACAGTTGAAAAAAAAGGTTGCACGACTGAAGACGAACGAAAAAAATTATTCAAGCACAAAAATGTACGAAGATTTTTTTTTTTTTTGTTTTAAAAAAATATATTTTGATTGATGATTTTTCTCGTGCTTTCATTTAGATTAATTTTCCATCTATTTTTGGAAGAAGACGGAATAGCTTCAAACGGCGACACCCGGAGAGTAAAAATTTCCCTATACAAGATTTTTTTGCTTGTTTTTCTTTCTGTTGCATCGAATGTGTTACAGATTCGTAGAAAACTCATTAATCTTGTTTTTTTCGTCCGTTTTTATTGGTAACATTTAATGCGAAAGAGAAAGGTTTCCTCCTCGAAGTACAATAAAAAAAATATACAAATGATAAAAAAATAGAAGAAACAAATTGAACAGCAATTTGCAATAAAAGTCGGGTTCTTCCACAAACACACCTCTTATCGAGATAAATTCGAATTTGTTTTTTTGTCGAATACGTGTAAGTAGCAAAGCATCTTCTTTTCATTTTAAAAACTATCATTTTTTCAGAAGTTTTTATATCCTTGAGGTGAATCGTCTCTAGTTGAAGTATGTAGATGCAAAAAGACATTAAATGGCAGTCGAGTTGAAAAAATGAAGGAATTTAAGTGAATATCCTTAAGGTATGCGCCAATTCAAGTGCAGCTAAGTATGTAACGGAGACGATAAGGTGCACAAAAAATTAGAATTGTTTTTATGGGAAAATTACTTTTTTGTGTTCGTGTAAAATTTTTCACCTTAAAAGAATTTTTTCATTGAAAAAAAACTTAGTGGGAACAATGTGAAAAATTTTATTTTTTAAAAAATTATTGACATTTTAATAAAAATAAAATAAAATTTTATAACAAATATTAATATTTTTTAAATAAATAAAATAAAAAAAAACTTTTTTTTTTGTTTAAATATAGGGGAAGACGGGGCACATTCATAACACTTTTGCAGAACGCGCTTGGCATGTAGAAAAATAAATAATTTTCGGGATTTTCTTCATGGATGTGTTAGCTACATTAGTTTACTTTATTTTGGCGCAAGATTTGATCGATTATGACCATCAGTAAGGAAGTTATGATCGTTTGAGTAAAAGAAGTCATTTTTATGAATGTGCCCCAACCCTGGGGTAGATTCATAAATGGCCTGGGGTACATTCATAAACTATGATTTTACTTGAAGGAAGTAATTTTTTTGAAATGTGTTTATGGTCTACGATCCTCAGCAGACTTTTTCGTGATATATATTTTCCAGATATTCTTTCAGATATCTAGATATTTTGACATTAGAATTCAAATTATTGTCTATTATGAGGGTATGTGAGAAAAATAGCGTTTTAGCCTGTTTTTAAGCCCTTTTTGACATCTAAGTCCATTTTTCGTCAAATTCTTTGATTGTAAGTAGTTTTTCTCGAAAAAACTAACAAAATCCTATCAAAAAAATTTTGGATTCATACAATCGCCATATTGTGCCATGTACGTTATGAATGTACCCCGAAGCAAGATTTTGAAATGACGCTCTGTGTATGTCAAGATGCTTGAATATTTTTCAAATTTTTTTTCTGTAAATTTGTGAAAGACACTTAGAACTAACTATTCAAAATAACATTTCAAAATTATTCATGATTCATATTGGACTTTTACATGATTTCCTAAGTCACAAAAATTAGATCAACGACCCCAAAAAACACATTTTGCCGTTTTTCTCCAAAATGACAGATTTTATCAAAAAAGTGTCTTCTGTGTATTTAAAGCACATGAAAAATTGCACCTTTCGTAGAACAACATTTTTTGATTCGGCCTTTCTAAATAGGAGAAAAATCGATTTATGAATGTACCCCAGTTATGAATGTGCCCCGTCTTCCCCTAAATAGGTTAAAAATAAATCATTTTGTTTCAAAATTTAAAGAATTTTTCAAAATATATTTAAAATAAAATAGAATTTATATTTAAAAATTTTAATTATTTTTAAAAGAGGAACAAATTATTAAAATTCTTGATAAAAATAAAATTTTATTAATTTTTTTTTAATTTAAAATTCTGTAAAAAATTAAAATGGGTAAAAAATTTAAATTAAATTAAACAAAACGATAAGTTATATAAAAATTTATTTAGAAAATTTAAAATTAATAAAAAATTAAATTAAAATATATTTTTTAACTTAAAAAAAAACTTTAAAATTTTTAGGTGCGAAACATAAATTTTTCACAATTTTCCTTAAATTCAGCTCGTGGGTAAAAAGCCATATTGAATGCACGAGTGAACAATGACATGAACGCATTTTAATCACACCGATGCACAAAAAAGGAAAAATTTCCTTCAACACTTCCTTTACAAGATCAAAAAGCATAGAAATCGCGAGAAATTGCCTGAGGAATTTTTTCTCACAAAACTTTCTAAAGACTTTTTTTTTTGACAAAACAAAAATAAAATATTTTTTAGGGGTGTGATGTTCATACAAAATGTCTTTCAGAGATTTTTTTTCTCACTTATTTATACAAAAAGTTTTCTGAAAGCCTGAATATGGGCGATAATCAATGCAATTCCTCTGCATGCATTTTATCATAATAAAATAATATGAGATATTTAGAGAGCTGTAATAAGACATAACGCCAACATAAAGATGAAAATTACTGCTCGTTTTGACGTTCAAGCAAAAAATAAAATGCGAGATAAAAATTGCAGACATGCAGTCAATATTATGCAAATTGTCAGATTTTTTTTAGTGAATAACTCTATTATCCACCTTTTTTTATTCACAGATGCATGAGTAACTAAACTTGTCGACAATGAACTTTTTGCACTTTTTCTTGTTTTTTATCACCGCACAAAATAAGACGAGTAATTGTAGGTTTGAGTTATTAAAATTCTACTTTGTATTTCATAATTCACTTTAAATTTACTTCTTTAGTTTTTGCAGCAGCATCATCGTCGCATTTAATTTTCTCACAGAGGCAACATCTGCACCAAGAGAGAAAAGAAAACAACGAAGATAAACAAGAAATGTTTGATAGTTGATGTTTTTCCGAGGATTTTCAGAAACTTGTACAAATGCATTTTTGTATTATTTCACATTTAATGTTTTTGAAATTGTACCGAGCTCCTAAGAAGAAAGTCGCACAGCTGCAAAGTTACTTGAAAACTAATAATAACAACAACGTCTTGTGTATATCTAAAAATAAACAAAAGCACAGTTATAATAACGATGTAAACGGCGACGACGTTTGTGCAAAAAATTAAAATTATTCCTCGAGAATCAAAGTTTTGTGTAGTTTAATATCCCACTGAAGCAATTCCGAATGTTGCTAAGGTCATTCCGGAATGTGTCTTGCTTTTGTCGCTTTTGTCACATTTTCAACCCGACACTCGTGACATTTTATTGCTTTCAATAGTTTTTTTTTTGCTCTGTAACTTGAGCAATAAAAAAACTAAACTTTTTCATCGATATTTGCTTTGCCGACAAATAGCATGAAGTTTGTAATACAAATAAGGGTTGGAGATTTTATTTACTTTTACTCAATAAATTTAACTTTTGTTTATTTTTTAATTTTACTTAAAAATTATTGAATCGCAATCTGAGTCTTTAAAATATAAGCCATATAACGAACATTTTTTTAGAAGTTAAAAATTCAATGGGAACATTTTTGACATGTTTAAGTATTTTTCAAATAAAATTTATATATTTTTTTTTTGATTTAAATTTTTTTTGATTTAAATTTTAAAAAAATTTAGAATTGCTGAAATAAGTTTAAATAATGAATATTAAAAATTAATTTTTTAAATAAATAAATTTAAATGAAAAAAAAAATTAAGTCACGTAATTAAAACAAATTTTTAATTATTTTGAAAACATAAATTTGATATTTCTTTAAATTTGAAAATACAAAAAATTATTAAAAATAATTTATAAGTCTAATAAGCTTTTACTGTTGAGTAAAAGGTTATTTATTTTGACAAGTATTTATTTTAAAATATTTTTTTTTATTTTTTTACCTTAAAGTATTTTAACTTTGTTTTTTTTGTCATATTCAAGGCAAAATAATATAAAAAAATTATTATAAATTATATTTTTTTAAAAAATTGTTTCTCTGCAAAGTATCAAGTTAATTAAATGTTTTTGACTTTTTGACTCAAAAGCATTTTCATCCCTAGACGAAGATAAAATTCTAGAAGATAGAAAGAATGCACTTGCATCCGACCGCTTATCGACATATTTCGCTATTTTATTTATTTATTTTTTTTTTTCGTTGTTGATTTTGCAACAACTTTTTTATTTATTTTCATAGAAAACACAAAGCTCTATGAAATCTTACTCGGCACGGATTCTTTTATCTGTCACTTTAATGCAACATAAACACACGACGAACATCGCTGACTTCATCAAGTGACGATATCAAAGAAAGCGAACTTTGAAGTGGTTCAAATTTTCTTTTGTTTATTTTTTGTCTCTTTCTCCTTTCCTTTCTTGTCACGTTGTTTGATGTTCTTCGTTTGAGGAAAAGAAATTTGTAAATTTAACCTTGATACTAAATTACGAAAAAAAAATTTCAGGCAGTTGAAATGTTCGCAGACACATCTAATAAAGGAAGGTATGATATTTACGTGAACACAAAAAAATGGAAAGTAATTTAGATATACATCAATTAATTGATTTTCGTTCACGATATATTTTGTTGCCCTTTTTCGGGGCGTTTCATCGTCGACATTTTCTGCTTTTTATTAAACGTATTACTCTCATTATCATCGACATTTGTGCAAATTTATTATTCGATTAGTTTCAGGAAAATGGACTTTGTAGTATATTGATAAGGATCATTAGTTGTATTAGTGTTCGATGCGAAAAATAAAATATCTTTATCGAACAAAAAAAAAACTGCTTAACAAGATAAATTTCTCCTCGTCATCGGGATTAACGATATTTTTTATCGCGCTTTTGTGAGAGCTTTGCGTTAATTTAATTCGGAATCTTGTTACTGAATTTGAGCAGACAATTAATTTATGATGTTGACGCGAGTATAATTGGAAATATATAAGATGACGAGCATCGCGAAGAGACAGGCGACGAAAGGCGGTAAAATTATTAACAGCAAAGACGAGAGATGTTTTAATGAAACAGTGGGAAAATATGTTGTCATCAAGGAGAGAAGATTGAAAACATTTCATGGAGATTTTAGCACAGAGTTGTTTTTCAATAAAGAGAACAGGGAGTGATTTAGTTCAAGCGTGAAGTGTTGAAAAAATTTCAAAAAAATTTGGAAAAAAACAAAAACTTTTGGTCAAAATAAAAGGTTTAAAACCAAGGGTTTAAAAATATTTTTTTATTCTATTTTTTTATCGAATATTAAAAAATTATTATTTTTTTTAAGTTTAAGTTTAAGCAGAGCGATAAAAAAATAATTAAAATAAATTAATTAAATAATATAATTTTAAATTAATTAAAATATAATTTTAAAAATATTTTAAAAAATTTTTATAAATTATTTAAATGAAATTTAAATGGTTTTTATTTCAAATTTTATTTTCAAAGTTAACAATTTTTGCGTAAAACCGAGGTAAAAATTTTAATTATTTATTTATTTTTATTTAATAATTAATTTTTTTTTATTAAATTAAAAAATATAAAAAAAAATAAGCTTCTAAAAAGAATTAAAGCTTTAAATTTCAAAATTAATGGTCAATATTTTCAACAAAAATATTTTTCGTGAATTTTAAATTTACGATTTGACATAAATTTAATAAAATTAAAAAAATAAATCATTTTAGAACCGAAATAAAAAAATTAATCTAATTCTAAACGACAAAACTTTCAAAATAAAACCACCATAATATAAAAATATTGAAAAAATCAATTTAATATCAAATAAAATACACTTTATCTAAATATTTATGCAACAAACTGGAATCTAAGCTACTTCAATAAAATCTGGCAATTAAAATAAACAAAAGCTTCTTGTAATCAAAGAAAATGACATTAAACTGCTGAACGGCGCAATAAAATTAATCTACCGAGACAAAGATTGACTCAATTTGGAAACTTGTTACATTAAAACAATATTAATGATTATTATTTCATTAAAGGATTTGAACGTGGAATTCGTTTAAAACAAAACACGAAAGGTGTAAATAAATTATAAGCCGAGTTTCCTTGAGAAGAGAAAAGAAAACGAAAAAGGGCCTCAAGCGCTTTCATCAAATTATATACTACTACCATCAAACGTTTTGTTTTGTTATCTTAACAAATCTTTGGAACAATAGCAATTTCTTAACAACCTCTTGATTTTTTTTTCTAACTAATTCCCCCGCAAGGTATTTATAATTTTATTTTCTGCAATCAAGAAGTGTATTTAAATAATCATGAAAATTGCGGTGTTTACACTTAAAATTTCACTATGATTTATTTTATTATTTCAAAAAAAAACTTCCGAATAACAAATTCATGTTCTAACCAAAAAATAAAAACAACAAAAAAAAAACTTAACATGATAATCATCACCTATGTTTGTAAATAGAGCACAAAATCAAGCATCACAACTACAACTGTTCAACATGCACGTAACGATGAATAATACAAAACCACACAAAATGTATGGAATAAAATAAAACAGAAGCATTCCCGCTTATTTATTCGAGTTTATAAATAATTTAAAAAGTTTTTCGTTCCTCTTCAGCAAATACTGCGAAAAACATCTTACAGCGATAAATTGAATGTGTGCAGAGTTTAAGGAGTTTCCAACTACTAAATATTCGCAGAAAAATATTTTAATCTTGGATGCAAAAACCACACTTCCATCAAACTAACTGAATATTATTTCCATCACTACAACCAGACGAAAGACAGACAAAAGTGTTAAAAACATGTTTACTCCGCGCAAAAACCCAGGTAACTAAAAACCAATTGAGTATTTCGGGTGTTGCGTAAATCGGTAAGGGCCAGAGTAAATAATAATTTAGCGGACGAGACGCAAAAGTGACAAGAACCCAAGGGTACGGCGATAATTCACGCATTTTGAAATAAATAATAAAATTTGAAATATAAATAAGTGTAAAATGTGCTAACGAATTCACTTAATTTACAAGTTTAAATTGTGGCGAAAAAAAAATAAGAAACGTCTCGCACACACACAAAAGCAACACCCGACACCGAAAGATAGAAGATGGAAGAATAAATCAGATCAATTTATTAATTCTTGGAATTCAATTCTATTAAATTTGTGGGAAATGAATGGATAGAAGAGTAGCACTTTGTTTGTTTTAAGTGACAAAGTTATTACCAGAAGTGGTTTCAAGTGTTGCCTAAGTAAACTATTATTAGAAGCTATTTAGGCAGTTTATTGTTCTTGATTTCCGTATTGAGAAGGAAATAATTGAATTGAATTATTACGTTTTTGTTTTAACTTTGGCACAATTGGCACCTTATCTTGAGCTTTACACTCGGTTCAACTTTATACTGCACGAGAATTCCATAAAATATAATACGAAACAATCTTCGTCGTATCACATTTTAAAGGGCATTTTTGTGAAATTTTTGTAATTGAGTGATTTTTGTTGTCTGTCTGATGAAAATTTTTATGGTTTTTTTTTTGTCAAAATTGTGAAAAACTTAAAATAAATCATTTTACTTTTGAACATTTTGGGCTTGAAAAAAAATAAAAAAAAATTGGTTTAATATTTTTTTTATATTTTAATTTAATTAACTAAAATATAATTAAAATATATTTTAATTAAAATATAAAAAAATATTAAATTAGAATTAGTTTAAAAATTATTTGAAGGTCATTTAATTAATTAATTATTAATTAATTTTAATTTAATTTTATTTTATTTAATTTTTATATAATTGTCTTAAATTTTATTTTTTTTATTTAACGAAAAATTTGATTTTTATATTCAATTTTCTTTTTCTGATTTATGATTTTTTTTTTTTTTTTGATTTAGGCCGCTTCAAATTTTTTTGAACTTTTTTTTTGAAATTTTCAATTTTTAAGAATTTTTATTTTTTTCTTTAAATTTTTTTTTTATTTTTTCTTAAAAAAAATTTTTTTTTATATTTATTTTTTTTCTGTAATAAATTTTAAATTATTTTTAGATACCATAAAATTTTATTTTTTTAAAATCACTTTAAAATCATATAATTGTACATTATTTTGCCTTTCCATTTTGAAAAAATTAATTTTATTTATTGTAAAATTTTAAATCATTAATTTACTAAATAGTTTATATTACATAATTATATGAGTAAAATTTTTAGCAAAATTATTTTTTTGTTTAAAATTTAAATTTTTATTTGTTGAATTAATAATTTTTAATAATGATAATTTAATTTATAAAATTAAAATTCAAATAAAATTAAAATAATATATAGAAATTGTTGAGGATGTTGAATTTAAACAAAAATTAATTCATCTAAAAAAATATAAAAATTAAAATAATTTTGAAAAAAATATTGTTTTTTGTCTGTGAAAATTTGAATAAGATATTTTTATATTAAAATAATAAAAATAAAATTTTATATAAAAAAAATAAAAATATCAATTAAACAATTTTTATTAATTAAATAAAAACTCAAAAATATTGAAACAAAATGTATTTAATTGTTTACCTTTTTGTAGTTTTATTTAAAAAAAATTATTTAAATTTTATTTCGTTAAAATGCGCATTAATAAAAGTAAATGTTCTGAGAAATTATTTTAAAAATTTTTTACTCTACTTTCCATGGATTGATTATTATTTGAAATTCTAATGCATGACAAAACGATTTTTACACAAACTATAAAACTACTCGGATAACAGCGCGTTACCGTACTGCGATTTAAATAAACGTTTGTGAGTATGTGTCACAAACTCAGACATAAATTCCAATCAAACACATTTAAAACTTTGTCGTAAATAATAAATAACGTACCTTTCCATCAGAACGACAACAACAAAAAAACTTTAGCTCACTATATTTTTGTTAAATCGTCCGTGTCTATATGGGACTTTGCGAATGTCAATCGGGGGAGAGAAAAAAAGAGGCACATCATTGCCACATTATAATTTAAAATATATATATTGGATCATGATTGTATTTTATTTTCCATTTTAAAGTTTCTGTGTGACTTGAATAGAATCGGAAAATAATCGAAGAGCTTTCTTTTTTTTTTGTTATATTTATTCCTTTCTCGCTCGGACTTAAGTGGCTTTTAGAGAAACCTTTTGTTATATGAATGAACGGCAATTGTGAAAGCAAGAAGAAATTCAGTTGGGAATTTGAAATGCAGCCAGATCGTTGTTAGAAAAAGTATTATTATTTATGGGTACGTTTTGCGTTATTATTTCAATTTTTCTCGTTCCATCTTCAAAAGGGACCATAATTACCGTCATGAATTTAACAATGCGTCTTTTCAACATCTCAACCTCATAAAAAATGCGCAAAACCCGTAGTGGCACGTTTTTAATTCAACATTTTTCTCATGTTCAAACCGGAGAACTTCCTGAGTTTAATTCTAATTAGATCCCTTTTACCCGTAATTTAACATTTATATTCATAATCGTGAATTTTTCTTCAGCAACACACACAACTTGGCTCAGTAACTCTCGTAAATCACATGATTTAAGCGTAGAAAAAAATTCTTCGTTTGATTCCAGCCAACCATGTATGTTAATTAATTTATCACACATTTGTGGAGTTGTTACGGTGCTGCGATGGCAGACCATGCATGTTGAGGGTGATTCGCATGTAATTTACCGTTCACTGAGTAAAGTTCATTGCTTTCTGCAAGAACAGACAAAAACATTTTTTTAAAGCTTTAATGGAAAATTTCCTAAATTTTTTCCCAATATTTGCTTTAAAAATTCTAGACGCGTTAATTACTTATTAATTCAATCCCGAGCCAATTAATAACTGTTTGTTGTGCATTTTTCAATGTTTTTATTCAAATCACGTAGTTTTATTAGTTTTATAAAGTATGCCAAACAGCATTTTGTCATGTAGTGCTATAAAAATAAAATCTAGACCAAGTTTCGAGAAAAAAAATATCTGAAATACTCAAACATGATGTTACTTGAATATTAATTCAGAAAATTTCTCCGGTACGATATCCTTTTGAATTCTTTTATTTTCAATTTCAAACCGATCCCCACAAGCCATAAGTCTTTGATATATTGTCAGGCATTGTTCGAGTAAGCCTTTTATTATTGTCCTGCAGATAAAAACATTTTAAATTGCCCTCGTACGTATGTGTAACAGATAAACACCTCAATTATGTGTTGCACTGACAGGTGGCTCAACCGAGAAAATATCCGAGTAAGAGACGAACATTTTCTTTTGTCTCAAAAATATGAATTCAGTATAACTTCCGAAAACCACATAAGCTCATAACATGCAAAATCGGGTTCATATTTCATTGTGCTCAAAGCCTGAAAACATTTAACATACCTCGATAGGTATTTATGGCATAGACTAGACGATTTATAGTCAAATTTAACAAGGTAAATTTTGATTAAGATGACATGACATTTTACTGTTAAAAATTTTTGTGTCTCTCAATTGAAAATGTTCTCATTTGGTATTTCTTGAAAAATCTTAAAATTTTTAAAATGTTGAAATATGTACTTTTTCATATAAAATGAGTTAGTTCAAGCAAATTTTAAATTATTGGTCAATGTTTTTGTTAATCTTAAAATAAAATAAAATAAAAGTGAAAATTTTAAAATATATTTTTTTAAATTATTTTTATTATTATTTTTTTTTTAATATTATTTTTATTATTTTTATTTTATTTTTTAAATTTAATTTTATTTAATAATTTTAATGAAATTTATTTTAAACAAATACAAATAATAAAAAAAAAATATTTTTTTTTTTCAAAAAAATAAATACAAAAATTCAAAAATAAATAAAACAAAATTAAGTAATAAAATTACAAATATTGTTCAAATTATTAAAAATTATTAGAAAAACAAAAATTATATAACGGCAAATTTTGACCAAAAATATTTTTTTTTTCTAATATTGAAATTTTTGAAACCTAACTAAAGAAAAGTAAAAATTTGTTTAATTTTAATTTTTAAAAAATAATAATTCTTTTTCGAAAAATCTTTTAATATTTTTGTTTGAAAAAAATGTAAAATCTTGAATATTTCTTTCAAAAAAAAAAACTCGCACGGATCTCGAAATTTTTTAAAGTAACCACACGATAATATTTCACAGTAGTATAATGAGAAATTTGTTGTCTTCATACATTTAATATTTATAATTACTTGTCAGTTTGCATTATTAAAAACATCAATTTCTCATTTAAAATTTCTCATACAAACAAAATTTTGTGTAAATTTCTGAAAGTTTTAAAGATTAATTTCGTTAAATTACGATTAAATTAGTAATATTTATAACAATTAACTCTTTTCCTTATGAAGAACAAATTTGTGAAATTAAAACTATTTTCTTCACAAATATTTCTTTTGTCATAATAAATTATCAATTACAATGTTTGTCTTACTTTTAACATTTTAAATAGTTGAAAAACTTTCAAATGCGAAAAGTTTTCATTAAAACTTTGGTAAATACATTTCCGAGTACCTGGTGTCATCAAGTCTGAGCAAATTACCAAGAAAAAGAAATAAAATCTGTCAAATAGTGCAAAAATCAAAACAAACTATTTCAATGTCGTTTGCAAGAAAATTTTCTCCATCGAATAAGTCGAAGTTCAACGATAGAGTTGTACTTATTTATCATTGTAAAAAGTTTTATTTCTTATTAAATTGAGTCTTAGATGCTTGGTTAGACTCGAAATGGCACTCGATCCACACAAAAGGCGGCATAAAAAGTCATATAAAGTTTTAATGTTTCGTAATAATGGTCATATGTATATTTAACTTTATTACAACATTTGAAGCACAATGTTATTTAATTTTATTTTTTTTTTTAATGTAAATAAATTTTAAATATGTTTCACTTATTCGGTGTGAGTTTGCTTCAATTTCACTCTTTGGACTAAATTAAATTTATTTTTTTGAAAAATGTTTTTCATCCAAACCACAAAATTCCGCTGTTTATTCCAGCGTTTTGATCAACAGACATTTTTTAATTAATTTTATGCCGTTCAAGCAGCTAATGCGATAAGAGAGTTTTTCTCCCAAAAAGTATGGGTGCACGCGTGACTAAGATTATTCTCTTTCTCCACATTTTAATGCGATTTTTTTTCTCACAACATACGCGTTTCATCAAACAAATAATTCTATTAGAAGTGATTAAAACACTGAATGAATTGTTTTTGGTACGTCATCGGGATTCATTGGCGTCTGTTTCATTCACAGTGTTAGTTAATTAATTACCGAAGCACGTTCAAAAGAAAAATAATTTTATAATGTTGCAATTGTTTCTTGTTTTCTATTGAGCTTTATTGAATTTCTATTGAATTTTATCTTATTTATTTCTTTTTTTTTAACACAACTTACATCTAGAAATAGAAAACTAACCTTGAAATTAAAATTTTTTATCCACTTTTTAAGTAAAAATTTTAAAATTATTTTTTTTAATTATTTTTTTAATTATATTATTTAATTTAATTAATTAATTTTTTTTATAAAAGTAATTTTTCACTGATTTTGCAACTAACGTCAAATTTTACAATTTAAATGCACTCGACTTGTGATGATTTATTTGTTGCAAAAGTATTGTTGCTGTTTTAATGTCATAATTTTATTACTACTTGAGGTTGAAATTTATATATTTTAAGTACATAACACAGTAACACACATTCGGACAATTTTTCTGTTTTACTTGTATTGAAAGTTTTTATGACTTTTTTTTACATTTTTTTTTATTATGTAAAATTTTATTTTTAACTCACTTTTGTAATTTTTTTTTTTTAAATATTTTTATTTATTTTTTATTTATATATTTTTTCATTAAATTTAATTTAATTATTTTTTTAAATTTTTTTTATATTTTTAATCCAATATTTAACCATAAAATTAGCGGTAATGAAATTTTTATACGTATGAATTTCTTGAAGATCCGTCCGTTCAAGATACACGCCGAAATATGACTGAATCAAATATCACTTGTATCACGACAAAAATAATAAGAAGAAATATTTCACATGTAGAACACAGTGAAGGATGTTTGCGCAAACCGACTAACGTACGTTAGAGGTAATACCGCGAAATGGTATAAAATTCCATCTCCGGCATCTAGTACGTCGATAGAAGAACAAAATATTTGAAAATATTTAGAATTGTAAGAGTTGTGGTGAATTCGACCCCTCCAGTGTTTCGGTGACAAATGCGCATGCGTTCGTTTTCGTCGCAAATATAGACGATTCGCTTCCACTCGCACGACAAATTTGCTGAAAATGACTCCAGCTTGCCCGTTTTCGCATTTCTCAATGAATATTTCGATGTGAAACTACCTGTTGATTGATGTTTTGATGATATTATTTATTATTATTGACCTTCACCGTGAACCGCTAAATATCTAACAGAAAAATTTGTTATAGATAAAATAAATAAAAATGGCTAGGACGGCATATTTGACAACTTGATCCAACAGAACCATGCGTCGATACAATTTTTTAGCGTTTTCGAGTGTTTTATCGGGCCAGTGCATTAAATGTCTTCGACTTCCCATCATGCTTAGTTTTAAATATTCGGCGGTGCCTGGTATTAATTCCTTTATTTCGAACTCTTTCAACTCTGATTTTGCGAGAAAATTGTTCAAGTTCATAAATTTTTCATTTTCGATCGTCCAATAGTTGCTAATGAAGTATTGCAAAGACACTTGGGCGTTCATGATGATGCGTTGGTATTTCAGTAGCCTGAAAAAAAATATTTTTAAATTTTTTGATGAGTTTTGTTTTAAATTTTACGAACATTGGTTGCTTCTTGTACAACTTCAGGACTCCATCAACCAAAATTGCGGGAAGAATTTGAGTGAAAATCACCTAAAATTATTTTTGTTGGTAAAAAAAATATTTCAAATATCACAAATTTTCTTACTATTGAGTAAAAGTCATAAATGCAAGAAGTTACTTTGCCATCAGGACGCCACAACATCACATTTGCCGGAACTTCTTCTACAACTTTCTTTCCAGTTTCGACCAAATCGATAGTTTTTTTTACTTTGATCGAAGCTGCATTATATACGGAGGCCGAATTTTTCTCGTTCGCGTTTTTAACTGCTGCTATTATTAACCCTCTAATCACCATGTCGACGGGAATCATATTTATTTCACCATTTTTAGGGCTATACAATACCCGATTAATTCCAATTGATGCAGACAAAAAGATACTCGTAGGTCCTAAAAAAGAATAATATTCAATTAAATTAAAAATACTTTTTAAAAATTTTTGGCCCTTGCTCCATTTAAAATTTTAATTTTGTTAAAATATTTTTTTAAATATTTTTTGGCAAATTTTTTTTTAATTTTTTAAAGAAAAAATTTTTTGAAAATAATTTTTTAAATCTTTTCAAAAATATTTCTACTGAAATTAGTATTTTATTATGAAATTTCACCTCTAAAAATATTTTTTAAAAAATTACTAATTTTTTGATTCAGAAAAAAACAAACCATTAAAGTTATCGATAAATCCAGGTATCGGCTCCCTTTCTGCGGGCACTACAACTGAAGGACGATAAATCAACACAGGCAACTTATCCTTATGTTCGTAAACCATGTACTCGGCGATATTTTTCGTAAAAACATAAGTGTTGGCGACATCCGTGGACCATCGAGCATGAGCGGAATCTAAAATCTCTCCGTCTATTTGCTCAGCCATCCTTATTGCATATCGCCAATCCATGTATGGAGGATAAATCTATTTAAAAATTAAAAGAAAAATATTAAAACATCAAAAAACTAACAAAAAATCTCACCTTTTCTTCGATTATTTTAGAATTATCACATTTGGAGTACGCCGTCGAGACATGAACAAAAATTTCCAAGTTCTTCAGAGAACTCGCAAAATCCAGTAACGTTTTTGTCGCTGAAATATTTACCATGATTGCCTTTTTGAGTGGATCGTCAAAGCGCACCGATGCCGCACAGTGAAAAATTACATTAACCGATTGCAGCTCTGCAAGTGTAACGTTCCCTCGCGTGGCACCGAAATGCATCCGGATGACAAGTCGCTTTCAATGCCGACTAATTTGTCGAGTGCCGTTCCAGGAAGTTGTTGAAAAATCTAAAAAGAAGCACTTTAGTGACACACAAAAAATGGTAAAAATCTATTGAAAACTTGCCACTTCTTTTTTAAATGATTCCATTCGCTCGTGTACAGATTTTCCCCGTTTGCCGCGTAAGAGGATAAAAATGCGTTTTATGCCACTGCACGAACGAAGTAACTTTTCAATGAGACATTTTCCGATGAATCCAGTGCCACCTAAAAATTTTGTGAAATTTTTTTCTTTTTCAGGTGAATAAATTTAATGTTTTGTTTTTTTTTTAAATTTGCGAAAAATTACAAATTTTTGATATTTTTTGAATTACATTTTTTTATTAAAATTAATTTTTCCAATTTTTGAATTAATTAATTTTTTGAAAATTTTTTTTTTTATTTCTGTCACCTGTTATGAGAATCGTTTTTCCATTGTAAAATTCCGCGACTGATGCTTTTTGATGCGACATTTTGTTAGACGAAATTTTAAAATCGACTGAGCTAATGGCACTCTAATGCTACGCTTTTTATTTGCACCAAAACTACACTTGAGTAATGCATCAAAAAAGTTCAATGTCGGACAAGAACATCAATTAACTTTTGTCACTCAGAAAAGTAAATTGCATGGAAATGTCATTTTCTGTGCCAAATTCATACAATTTGTCTTTATATAAAAGTCTTTGTTTTTAAAATTAAAATTTTATGTGTCACTTGTTCAACATTTATGAATTTAAATTTTACTTTTTAGACAAAAATTTTTGATAAAAAGACCCTTAAATTGTCAATCCGTCTCTGGTTGCAACAAAAATTAATTAAAAATCGAATTTTTTGGCATAATGCTGTGCTTCGGCATGCAAAAATCCAATGAATATTCAATGAATTCAAATAATTTCCGACTTATAAAAGCCATGAACTGTTTTTTTCAGACACTCAGTCGAATAAGAACTCGAACAAAAATAGAAAGTCGCAAAAATAAGCAGCACGATGAACGCGAATTCCATAAAGAATTTTTATAAAAATAAGGTGGTTTTTATAACAGGTGTGTTATTAACTAAAGTTTCTATGATTTTTCATTCAAAAAAAGTCAAAATATTTTCAATTTTACATTGTCCCCTAATTTTTTTTTTTTTTTTTTTTTTGACAAAAAATGAAAATATTAAAATTGTTCACCTCAATTAATTTTTTTAAAATAAATTTCGTAGGTGGCACGGGATTCGTCGGCAAAACAATAATTGAAAAGCTGTTGAGATCTTGCCCAGACGTTAAACGGATTATAATTCTGCTTCGCGGCAAAAAAGGAAAATCCATCGAAGAACGTATTGCGGATTACAAGCAACAAGTTATCTTTAGTCTCATTCAAAAGTCTGATCCATCGTCATTGGACAAAATAATTGGAATTGAAGGAGATTTATCATCTGGCACGTGGTCCGTTCCAGATGACGCAAAGTTAAAATCTGAACTGGAATCGGTCAATGTAATTTTTCATTGTGCCGCATCAGTTCGCTTTGATGACTCTCTCCAAAAGGCAATTTTGATAAATGTTTGCGGAACAAAAGCTATTCTTGATTTCGCGAAAACATTGAAGAAGTTGGATGTTTTTATGCATGTTTCGACTGCTTATTCCAATTGTGATCGCTTGAAAATCGAAGAAAAGGTAAAATTATTTAATTAATATTTTCGTTTAACCGCTTTAATAAAATTTTAAGTAGAAACTTTATTAAAAAAAATTGCAAAAAAATTTTTTTTTAAATATCCTCTTAAAATTTAAATAAAAAAAAAATCAATTAAAAATTCAAATAAACTTCTCAGAACAGAATAAAAAAAAATTAATTATAAATAAGTAAATAATTAAATTTTAAATTAAATTTAAATTAAACAAAAATTAAAAAAATAATTTAATTTAATTTAATACAAAAAATTAAAGAAAAAATCGTTTTAATTTTTTTTTTAATTTTTAAACAAAATCATTAATTTTCACTAAAAGCAACCTAAAAATATATATTTTTCATTTTTTTAACTTACAGATCTATCCAGCTCATGTCGATTGGCGCACAACAATCAAAATAGCAAAACTCATCGATGAGGACACGCTCAACGCACTTTTTGCGAAATATTCGAGTAACATGGCAAACACGTACGTTTTCGCGAAACACGTTGCCGAATGTATGGTGAACGATTACAAAGACGAGCTACCGCTGATTATTTTTCGTCCTTCGATTGTCACGTCGGCTGAAGTGGAACCGTTACCGGGTTACATTGACAGCTTTAACGGGCCCATGGGTTTGATGGTTGCCACCGCAATTGGCATCAATCGAACATCTTGGCAATCGCATGAGGCAGCAATTAACGCAACTCCCGTAGACCTGTGCGTCAAAGGAATTGTTATTGCGGCATCGAAACGCCCAAAGCCCGGCGACGAAATAAAAATTTACAATGCAGCGTCGATTAAGACGACAAAGTATGTGGATGCGGTGAAGCAGGGGAAACGATATTGCGTCACAAAAGCACCACCAAACATGTTTTTTTGGCGTCCCGGTGGGCGATTGACGGAGAATTATTACGAATTTTACTTGAGGGTAATTTAAATTCAATCAAATTTTTGAGAAATATTGATTTTTTTTCGCTTCAGTTAGTCTTTACGCAACTTATTCCAGCAGCTATAGCAGACGTAATGCTACATTTGATGAATAAAAAGACATTGTAAGTCACTTTTTGATCTTTAATTTTAACAAAATCCAAAAATTTACCTCTTTTATAGCTTTTTGAAACTCCAACGAGCTTTAATAAACGCTCAAACAAGTCTCCATTACTTCATGAATAACGTCTGGGACATCAAAAACGACAATTTTTTGCAGTTGAGTCACGATGTTCCTCCCGAAGAATACAACGACTTCAATTTGAAGGAAGTTTATCCAGATTACATTGACTATGGGTCACTTTGTATGTTAGGAGCTCGCAGATTTTTGCTCAACTGGCCAGATAAGGACCTGGAAAAGGGCAAACGGAATTTGCAAATTGCCATTTGGATTGACAAAATTGTCAAGTACACGTTTTTCTTTGTAATTTTTTGGATTTTGTACACGAAATATGTTAAATAGGTTTGTAAATATGTTAAATTATGTGCGGTATTGACGTTTTTTTTGTGTTTGTAATTAAAGCTTTTTTGTAAAATGACTAAGTAATGATTTTTTTGATTGTTCGGGAACCAAATAGGTCAATCAACCATATGACTTTGATTTATTTTTATAACAAACTAATGTTTGTTGGGATTTGTTTTACTTAGTTTCGTCTAAGTCGTTGAAGTGGATTGAGCTTCTTTTAATTTTTTTTAACAAAAAATGTCGGAGTCATTACCTTCAATCCCGGAATTTTTCGCCGGTCGGCAAGTTTTTCTCACTGGAGGGACTGGTAATGAATATTTTAGCAATTAAATTCTTTTTTTTATTGAAAAAATGTTTATTTTTAGGATTTATGGGAAAAGCACTGGTTGAGAAGCTTTTAAGATCTTGTCCAGAAATTGATAAAATTTTCATGTTAATTCGTCCAAAGAAAGGAAAAAAACCTGCAGATCGTGTGAAAGCTTTTGCAAAGGATGTGGTAAGATTTTTTTAAATTTTTAAACCATTTTTAAATATTATGAAAAATTTTTAAATATTATATAGCAACATAAAAAAGTTCTCAAGTAGGAATTTTGAATAAGAATTTTTGAAAATTAAAAAAAAAATAAATTTTAAAATAAGAAATTCTTTTGAAATTTTTTATAATAAATTTGAATTTTTCAAAGAAGTTAAAAATTTTTCAATCCAATAATTTTGGTCAATTAAATTTTTTTTTATTTTTTTTTTTTAATTTAATGTGTTAAAAATATTATAAAAATTGATTCAAAATTGAATAAAGTAATTTTAAAATAATATTTTTAATTTTCTTATACAATTTTTACTATAAAATTGATCATTTTAGCTCAATTTCAATTTTATGTCAATTCTGTTCTATCAATTCTATCAATTTTATGAACTTCGTAATTTTTTTCATTTTTTTTTTTTTTAATTAAATTAAACTAAACTTACCTAATTATGAATTTTAATATTTTTTTTTCAGCTTTTTGAGACACTTTTGACTGCAAACCCGAACGCACTCCAAAAAATTGTTGCAATCGAAGGAAATGTTCAAGCAGTTGGCTTAGGAATCTCAGCAGAAGACTTCGCTCTTTTAGAAAATGTCTCGATTGTCGTTCATGCGAGTGCAAGTGTGCGTTTTGACGATCCCCTGAGAGAAGCGATCCTCACAAATGTTCGATCAACGTACGAAATGATCCAGTTGAGCATGAAACTGAAGAAACTTGATGCTTTTGTGCACATTTCGACGGCTTTTTGCAATGCAGACTTCAGAAAAATTGAAGAAAAAATTTATCCAGCACATGGTGATTGGCGTGATGTATTAAAATTAGCAGAAAGCTCTTTAGATGATGAAACAATCAACATATTGACGGCGAAGTACATGGATTTCCTGCCAAATACTTACCTTTTTACGAAGGGATTAGCTGAGAATATTTGCAACGATTTTAAGGAAAAACTTCCGATCATCATTTATCGTCCTGCGATTGTTACGGGAGCTGAAGTGGAACCTCATCCAGGTTTTACGGATAATTTTAACGGAATTATGTAATAAATTTATTCAAATTTTGGTACAAAACTCACTTTTTTTCTTTCGCAGGGGTCTTGCTGTCGCAACAGGACTGGGCATTCAACGGAGTCTCTATTGCTTAAAAGATGCCGAGCTATTTTGTACGCCTGTTGATACTTCAGTTCGTGGCATTATAAGCAGCACCTGGCGAAAAGTCTTGAATGAACCAAAAAATGAGCTGGCAATCTATAATTGTTCAAATGGAACAACTTCAATTAACGAAATTATGGATATTTGTCTTCATTTCATTCGATACCATCGACCATTTATAAATTTTGTTTGGACTCCTGTTGAACCGGCAACAGCTTGTCGCTTCTATGATTCAATCTGTGCGGTTTTCTTACACTTTTTACCGGCATTTGTTGTGGATTTCCTTCTTGTCAACTTGGGTAACCAAAAACCGATGTGAGTCATGAAGAACCTTGAAAAAATGTTTGAATATTAATTCTGTAATTTTTTTTAGTTTATTGAAAGTTCAACGAAAAATCCGTCATGCTCAACTAGCATTGCGATATTTCATAACCAATAAATGGGAAATTGTTAATGATAATTATGCTTCTCTCACCTGGAGTCTTAAGGAATGTGACAAGTAAGTAAATCTGTACATTTTCTTTGAATTTTTTTTTTGTTTATTCACTAAAACTCAGTAAAAAGCTATAAACACTTTTTATTGAAGGTTTAGAATACTTAAATAAAAATAAAAAATAATTTTTTCACCATTTATTAAAATTTTTGATTTCTGCATTGGGATTTGCTTTAAAAAATTTGTTTTTCAATTAATTATGATATAGGTATTTAAAAATTTAAATTATTTTTATTTCATTTTTAAACAAATTCGCCAATATAAAGACAATACATTCATTGACTTGAGGAACGTTTTGAAAAAAATAATAAATAAATTAAAAAAATAATTTTTTAAAAATTCTTTATAAAAAAAAAAATAAAGAAGATTTGAAAAAAATATTTTTATAAATGTTTAAAATATTAAAAAAAAAAATAAAACTAAATTAAATAAAATAAAATAAATAAATATTAAAAAATATTTAAAAAAAATAAAAAAAAAATTAAAAAAAAAATATTTTAATTATATTAAAAAAAAAAATTCAAAATTTCTTAAATTTTTTTAAGATTTTCCTTTTTGACGAAAATTTTATTTTTTTTTATTTTTTTAATTTAAAGTGATATTTAATAGATTTCTACCAAAATTTTGAATTGTATAAATTAATTTTTTAAACTTTACTCTATTTTATAGAAAATCCTTTGAAACATCGAGTGCCGCAATTTACAACAGAAACAAATACATCATTGACCAAGTTATTTTTTGTCGGCGATACTTACTGAAACAATCAGATGACACAATTCCCGAGGCAAGGGCTCGCTTTTGGCGCTTTTTCATAATTGACAAACTCTTGCGGCTTGGATTAATTTTACTTGTCATTTATTTGATGTTGAAACACGCGTTTAACATTGACTTGTACGCAAAATTGTGATTTTTCTTTGATTAAATAAAAATGAGGTAATGGGAAGATAAAAAAAAATAGTTTTTTATAGCAGTTCATGTTGTAAAATTTTCAAGAAAAGTAAAAAGTTTGTAAACTTTTGACCTTATTGTATGTAAATTTTATTTCCGGCTAAATTTCTGATTTATTGTTCACCATTCACCAAATTGTTGACATTTTTTTTGAATTCTAATTAGGGCAGGAAGTACCGTTGAAACACATTTTGGAGTTGTTTCCCAAATAAAAAGTAAAAAATTAGCGGGAACAAGATGAATTTCACCGCAAAATCGATCGCAACCAATATTTTCATTTTTTTACGAGCTGCCGGTAAATTTTCCATCGGATCTTTGAGGAGATATACCCTTCCGGCAATGACTTGATCCATCATGTACTTATACCGGTCGACATTTTCTTCATGTACAATAAAATCAAAGGCGGGTTTGTCATCTGGAAGGATGAATTCCGGGAGAGAGATGTAATTTTGACACCTCATATCGAATCGTTTCGTCACGAAATATCGAAGAGCATCGCCAGCGTTCGTTACTTTCCTCTGGAGTCTCAAAAGCCTATGAAATTTTTTTAAATAAATTTTAATGAAAAAGTTTTAAGAAATTTAACTTACATCGGAGGTTTTCCCGCCAATTTCAGTACTGTATCCAGCAAAATGGCGGGCAAAACATGCACGAAAATATTGACAAAGAAATAGATGAACGGACTACTGGTGATAGTTCCATTTGGCACCCAAATCGCCAACGAAAGTGGGTATTTTCTGGATGCTTCTAGCAACACGGGTCCCGTCATTTCCGCGACATTCGTTTTTCCCGTTGCACAATTGTAGATAGGCAGCGTTTCCTTATCCAATTTTACGGCTTTTTTCCATGCCGCGACAATTATGGCATTAACGCACGTATCTGCAGGCGTGCAATAAAGCGGCGAATTCATGTCGCAACAAAAACCGCGAATAACTCCCGATCCCGCGCCAACAATAAGTCCCGTTGGTCCATTAAAGTTCGCACACCAACCGGGAATGGGCTCCTTTTGAATGCCAATCACCACCGCAGGACGAAAAATGCTTATCGGTATCTTGTGTTTGTACTCGTCGCAAGCATTTTCCGAAAGACCCTTCGTGAAAACGTACGTATTTGGCAAATTATCCGTGAATTTCTTACAAAGGATGTCCAGCGTGTACGCATCTGTCGTTTCGGCAATTTGAATCGCTTTTCGCCAATCCATGTGTGGCTCGTAGACACGTTCCTCAATGACTTTGTGGTCCGCATTGCAATATGTCGTCGATACATGCAAAAATACTTTCAAATCTTTCAAGGTAAGTGCAAAATCGAGCATTTCCCGTGTGCCTCGAGTGTTCATCAAAATTGCCTCCTTCAGGGGATCGTCAAAACGAACGGATGCCGCACTGTGAAATATCACCGAGACATTTTCCATCAACTTTTTATCGGAATCCGAGAGTCCGAGACCCAATTGTGTCACATCACCAAACACGGGAACAAGTTTCGACAGGATATTTGGGTCTTCTGCTCGAACTTTATCAAATAACTTGAAGAAAAATTAACAAAAATTAATTTAAATCAATTTTAAATTTTTTTAAAATATTTACCGGACAATCTTCAAACTCCTTAATACGATCACTGGCTGCCTTTCCTTTTTTGTTACGCACAAGAATGAAAATTCTATTGATTTCGCTGCATGACCTAAGCAATTTTTCAATCAAAACTTTGCCAACAAAACCTTTGAAATGAGAAAAAATGAGTAATTATAAAAAATCACAGTTTAACGAAGATTCTATGGATGTACTTACCTGTTGCACCGGTAATAAAAACGTCTCTATTTGCATAAAAGCTGGGAATTGTCGGTATTCCAATCATTGCTGCACGATTTTAGTTACGAATGGATTTTTTCTGTAATTATGATGTCTCGCGTTGCGCGGCAAAATGACGACTGACCGTTCTTGGGTAATTCTAGTGCGAGTTTACCGAAGTTTGTTGACGTAAATAGACAATTAGACAAATGAACATAAGAATTTATTAACGTGTAAATGGATGAACTTTTCAATGAAGCTTTGTTCGGAATTAAATTTAAAAAAACTTAAAAAATTGTCACTCGTTCCTTCGAGACTCAAGAGTTCATTTTATTTATTTGTTTTTTGTTTGATTGAAAGAAATATAATGAATTTGCATATAGATCAAGTAGGTATTTTAGAAGCATGATTAAATGGAAATTTCCATTGTTAAAGCTTTGTTTTGGAAATAAACGTCATACTTGTGCATTGACCTTTCATGTGAAACGTTAACTATGACACTACGTTAACTTCTTATTAAAAAAACTTATCGCTGTTCTTTAATTGTAATCGTAGTATAATCGTCCTTGACCTCACGAGTGAGCGAACTATAAACGAGTTTCATGTCAAGATATCCACTGGTTTAATGTAAACTTTTATTTTTTAAAATTTTTAATCTTTCGAGATAAAAATTTCTCTAAAAATGAGAAAAAAAATTTTTTAATAAAAAATTTAAAAGTTGTTTATTTTTGTTAAGCTTTAAATTAATAAAAAAAAAATTAATTAATAAATTATAAATTATTTAATTTTAAATAATTAAATTAATAAAATTAATTTATTTTTTTTAAATTTTTTTTAAATATTTAATTTTTTATTTATAGTCAAATTATAAAATTTTATTTGCAAAAAAAAATCCAAAATTTAAAAAAAACTGATTTTTTTTTTTAATTTAACTTTGAAAATTCGAATTAATTTTAATTTTAATGTTAACCTAAATCCTTAAACGTATCAAAAGTGAAAGTCAAAAATTTTTTCAAAAATTTTGGAAAATATGGGTCAAATTCGTGAAAAATTAAGAAAATTCTCAATATTTAGCGAGAAAAACATTAATGTAAATAAAAAATTTATTTCCTTTAAAAAGTAATAAATTGCTTACCTTCAAATTTCTGTATTTCATGGTAGAACGACGTCTTCTGGTCCGCAATTTTTTATTCTTTAAAATTATTTTAAATTAATTTTTTCAAATTTTTATTTATTTTTCTACAGAATTTATTTTTCAGAGAGTTTTGATCAAAAAAGTTAATAAAAATCGATTTTTTGACTCCATGACAAGTGCCTTTTATTCCAAATCACCATTTAAATTTTTAATTTAATATTTAAAAAATAATTTTTAAAATAACATGTAATCATAAAATTTATAAGCAATTCCTCCATAGAATAAAAACTTCACTACTTTATCTGCCATTATCAGTATTTCAATACGTTTTCTCGCAGCTGGAATTGTCTCATCCGGATCCTTAATGATAAATTTCCGTGCACATTTTTGCGTTTTCTTAATGAAATCGACACTTTCGGCCGTAACATCCTTCATAATCATGTCAAAAGTTTTCTTATCAGACTCATTTAAGAAATTCTTCAGCTGTAAATACTTAAAGTTATGCATTTCAAAGGCATGTGTCACAAAATGAACCAGAGCCAATTGTGTCTTTTGAATTTTTTGCTGCAACTTTAGTAATCTAAAAATAAAATTTTAATTAAAAAAATATTTTTTGTGAATTTTTTAAAAATTACCTTGGCTGATTTCCGGTAAGTTTGAGCGCTGTGTCAATCAAAATTGCGGGTATCATGTGAAATAATACACTTTGGAGTTTGAAATTGTAAATGCAGGTTGTGTCTCCGACAGTACAACGCCAAATTGTCATCGACATGGGTGCGTAATCTTTGATGTCGTCGATATTATAAATGATTTCCTGCGAGCTGGCACGTGCTGAGGTGGAAATGTAGACAGCTGTTTCGGTGTCGATCAAGTGTCGCTTGCATGCTGCCACAATCATGCCGTTAATTGAGGCATCCACGAAAACCATGTCAATGGGATTTTCCAGTCTGCCGTACATACATTGCATAATTCCCATAAAACCGGCAATTGATAAGCCTGCGGGACCGTTTAATGTGGTTGACCATCCTCGTAGCGGTTCTTGACCTTTTCCGATGACGACAGTGGGACGATAAATCACAACCGGGATTTTGTCTTGATACGCTGAGCAAACATTTTCCGCAAGTGCTTTCGTGTAAAGGTATGTATTTACCGAGTATTTTGTGAAACTAGAAAAAAAAAATACAAATTTTTTGATGATTTTGATTATTTCAATTTTTGATAAAATTTGAAAAAATTTTTTTTTTAATTTTCGATTTTAGTCGAATTTATTTTTTTTCCAAAATTTAATAAAAATATTGTTCTTTTTTTGTATCATTTAATAATCAACTAAAATTTTCTCAGTAAAATTATTTTTTTTTAAATATTTTCAAAAATTAAAATTAAAATAAAAAAATTAAATTAATTTAAAAATATTTAATTAATTAATATTATTTAATTATTTTAAAAATTTTCCCTGATTTTTTTCAATAAAATCGTTCGATAAAAATTGAAATAATTAAATTTAATTTTCTTTTTAAAAATTTTCAGAAACTTACTGCGTTGTTAAAATATTCAAGGTATCTGCATCCAAATTTTCCGCTAATTTAATGACATTTTGCCAATCATCCATGTTCGGATACACAATTTCCTTCAAACGATTTGCTTTCACATCCTCGAGACTGCCCAAATCCATGTTACAATAAGCGGTTGACACATGAACAAAAGCGCGAACCTTCTTGAACGTAAGAGATAACTCAAGTAATTCACGTGTTCCTCGTACATGACTCAAAATTGCTTCCTGTTCATACAAAAAAAAAATTATTAAAAAATATTTCTTTTAAATGAAATTTACCTTTAATGGCTCATCAAAGCGAATTGACGCAGCCGAATGGAACACCACTGACACATTTTCCAATCGTTTACGATCAACTTCTGAGACTCCAAGACGAGGCAAACTAATATCTCCTTCAATTAACTCCAATTTATCGAGAGCTTTTGGATTGTTTTTTAACAAATCGTCAAAAAGCTTGAAAAAATTTTTTTTTTATTTTTTGAAAATTCTTGTTAATTTTTTTTTAAATTTACCACTGAGTCGTAAAAGACACTTTTTCGTTCTTGCACTGATTTTCCACGTTTTGGTCGAACGATTGCGTAAATTTTGTTTAAATCATAGCAACTTCTTAATAATTTCTCGATCAAAACTAATCCCAGAAATCCTGTTGAGCCTGTAATTAAAATATCGGATCCCTTGTAAAAATCTGGAACACTTGGAATATTTGTTAATTTTGAAAGCATTTTTTATTGTCTTGCACGAGGAACAACTATTTAACGGCAATTTTTATTTTTGGTGTTGACACGATTGAATACGAACCGCAACTAACGTATTTCGGTAACAATTAGAACAAAACATATGTTCTATTAAAGCGTGAAACGGCAATTAATTCAAAAATTATTAAAGAAATTATGTGCATTTTAATTGCATTTGGGTACTTTTTGTTTAAATTTAGTTCGAAATTAATTTAGTGACAGGGTGACACAATGTCTGAGTATGAAAACCTGTTTTTTAATAAATTAAGCGTCGCCCAGACCAAATTCTTTAAAATTTTGTGTTTAATTTTGTCCATTTTTTTTATTAAAGAAAAAATATTTTAATTAAAATTAAAACCTTTGACAAAAAAAAATTTTTTTTTTAGAGGACAAAATTAAGTTATAAAATTTTCAATTATATTTTAAATTCAATTAAATTTTTACTTTTAAATTTTGACTCAAATTTTAATCAATTTTAAAAATAAAATAAATTTTTTTTTTTCATCACTAAAATTTTTTAAAATAATATTAAAATATTTTTGAAAAAAATATTAAATTGAATATAATTTTTTTTTAAATTTTATCATGAGTAAAGTATTAAAATTTAATTAATTTCAATAAAATAATTTGTAAAAAATATGAAAAATTAATTTTTTTAATTAAATTTTAAATTTTGGTTATTTAAATTAAATTAATAAAAATTTTAAGTCACTTACAAGACACCTTTTTGTACATTTACCTTATGACGATATTCTATTTTTCAAAAAATGAAACAAACAAGGTGCATCTACAACAATCGATAATTTCCATATATTATATCACTTGCACCGTTTTCACTTGTTTACACGTTTTTTCACCTTAAAATTAATGAATAATAATAATTAAAAATTCTATTTAAAGGTTTGCCAGCCACATGCAATAAAAATAAACGCAGGCACTCCAAAACGCAGCTTTGATAGTTTTGTCTGCAAATTTGATGCGTTGAAATTTTTTTCGTGCTGCTGGAAGAGTTTCGTCTGGATCCTTCAACAAGTACTTTCGGATGTGAACAATGGCATTTTTATTGAAATCCGGTCTGTTTTTCTTCTCTTCCATGATTCTGATGTCAAACGTCTTTTTATCTGCGTCATTTACAAAATTGCTCAAGTTCATATAGTTAAAGTTGCAAATTTCGAACGTGTGGGTGATAAAATAATGAATTGCCTCCATTGCGGCTTTAATTTTCCTTTGGACTTTTTGTAATCGCGGTTTTTTGCCGGAAAAGACTAAAAATGTGTCAATTAAGTATGCTGGAAGCAAATGCAACAAAATACATTTTAGCCGGTAATTGACTTTGCATTGCGTGATGTCGACACTTTGGCACCAAATCATGTCCGAGAACGGCAATAAATGTGCAAAGTACTTTGAGGAGTTGATGACGTCCAAAGAAGAAGTTTTCTCAAAGCTGCAATTGTAAACGACGGTAGTGTCGTCGACGAGATGACGTTTAGCGGCACTGATGATCATACCGTTGATAGTTACATCCACGGGAACGACATCCCATGCCACAGATGGGTTTCCGTAAACTACGCGACACAATCCGAGCAATACTGCAACCGAAATTCCATAAGGACCGTTCAAGTTGTTTATCCAACCTCTCATTGGACCGATGGCTTTGGCAATTACGATCGAGGGGCGATACATGACGATCGGGATTTTGTCTTGATACGCCTTGGAAACGTTTTCCGACAATGCTTTCGTGTACAAATAATTGTTCAATGAGAATTTAGTGAAGCTTGAAGATGAGAAAAAAAAATTAAAAAATATTTTTATATGAAAAATTTAATACTCACTGCTGCGTCAAATGCTGCAAAAGCTCTTTATCTAAATTTTCAGCCAATTTTATGACATTTTTCCAATCATCAATGTCCGGATAAAGTTTTTCCTGCACACGAAGCTCCTTAATTTCTTCCAAAGATCCGTTATGCATATTGCAATAAGCTGTTGAAACATGTACAAAGGCTTTAATGTTCTTACAACTCGATGCTAATTCCAATAATTCCCTTGTTCCACGCACGTGACCAAGAATTGCTTCTTTTAAGGGCTCATCAAAGCGTACGGAGGCAGCAGAATGAAAAAAAATTGAGACACATTTCAATTTTTCCCAATCAGTATCTGACAATCCAAGCCGTGGTAAACTCATGTCACCCTCAATTAACTCCAATTTATCCAAAATTTGCGGATTTTTGGCCAATAAATTGACGAAGAGCTAAAAAAGGAATTTATAAAATATTTCTGTGGTGTTTCAAAAATTTATTTTTTTTTCGCGTTACATCTCATAATTTTTTTTTAATTTAAAAAATATTTTACTGGATTGTTAAAAGTTTTATATTCCTCTTACAGTTTGACTTTAAAAAAAATATAATTTTACCTATTTTAAAGAATTTTCATGAATATTTTGATTAAAAATTCCAAAAGTACAAAAAAAATACAAAAAAAAAAAATTAAAAATAATTAGGTATAAAAAAAATTAAATTATTTTTTAACCATTTTTCAAAAATATTTTTGGAGATGAAAAATTTAGTAAGAACACTAATTCAATAAAAATATTTAAAAAACAAAATAGTTCAAAATTGAACAATTTTAAAAGTTTTTTTATAAAAATTCAAAATTTTGTCAAAATATTTTTTGAACATTTATTTTTTTTAACTGTGCAAAATTAAAATTTTTCATATAAAAATATTTTTTGTTCTTTTAATTTTTTTAAAATTTGTGTAGCACAAAAAAAATTACTTTTGGAATTAATCCATATAAATTCCTGAAAAACTTACCTCACTTTCAGAAAAAATTATTTTTCGTTCCTGCACAGATTTTCCGCGTTTCGGACGAACAATCGCGTAAATTTTATTCAAATCCGGACAACTGCTCAATAATTTTTCCACCAAAACGAGGCCCAGAAATCCCGTTGAGCCCGTTATTAAAATATTTGCGCCTCTATAAAAGTCAGGAACGCTTGAAATAGTTGAAAATTTTGGAGTCATTTTCCGTCGTAAGTCAATTCAAGTTCTCAGTTGCAATGAAACTGAAGGCCAAGTACAGTTGCAGACAAAAGTTGAGTAATAATTATTTATTTATTTTCTATTTGACCTTTTTATCATATAATATAGGTATGATTGAATTCAAATTTAACATTGTAAAAAAAACTTTCTTGATAGGTATTTGTCTTTTGATTTGAATGGCAGTTGAGATTTTTTTTTCAATTGTTTTTTCAGTGGAAACTTTCGTTTGTGTTTCATATTTTAAAAGAAAAATGCTTTCCATTTTATTCTTATATGCAGTTAATTTTGCTAACATAAATAAATAATTTACATTTTGAATATTTTTTCGAAATATTCGTTCGTTAATCACAAAAAAAAAGTTAAAATCCCAATTTTTTCTTCGTTAAAGTAACATCTGGAAATTTTTTTCAGGTTTTTACAAGTTGACAGCTTTGCCCTTTCTTGCATGAGGTATTTCGACAGTTGGAATAGCGCCACGGATTGTGGGAATATTTTCTGGATTGGCGTAGACATCGGTTGTGAGTTCGTCCATGGAGACTTCGGGGTCGGTTTTTGACATTTTTTGCGCATTATCGACTTCTGCACGGATATCGGCTTCGATTTTCTTGAGTTCTTCCACGGTAACGAGGCCAGTTGAGGTAATTTTTTCCCTGAATGATGTGATGGGGTCACGCGTTTGACGAACTTCTTGGATTTCGTCGCGTGAACGGTAACTGGTGCCTGGATCCGACATGGAGTGACCCGAATAACTACAAAAAAATTTATTTTAAAGAGATTTTCTTGAAAAAAAAAATTAAAAAATATTACCGATAAGTTTGGGTTTCCATCAAAATAGGTCCCTGTTCACTCAAAGCATGTTCAATGGCAAATCGAGTGGCTTCCCGAACTGCCAAGACATCCATACCATCGACCCAGATGCCAGGTACAAAGTCGCCACGAGTGTAATAGTTGATGTTGGCAGAAGCACGTTCAGCAGACGTTCCCATGCCGTAACCGTTGTTCTCACACACGAAAATTGTCGGAGTTTTCCACAATTTTGCAATGTTGTAGACTTCGAAGAGTTGTCCTTGGTTAGCGGCACCATCGCCATACAAGGCAATGCAAACTCCATTGTTGCCGAGATACTTTTGTGCGAAGGAAATGCCAACTCCGAGAGGAACTTGAGCTCCTACGATGCCATTTCCGCCGTAAAAGTTCTTTGTGTACATGTGCATTGAGCCTCCCTTGCCACGAGCACATCCAGGCTTACGTCCCGTGAGTTCCGACAAAACGCCTTGCAACGAAACGCCCATCAAGTAGGTCCAACCGTGACAACGGTACGCAGTAATGGCGGCATCTTGATCACGCATCGCTCCTCGCATGCCAACAGCGCAAGCTTCCTGCCCGGAATACAAATGACAGAAACCACGAATGATTTTTTCCTTGTACAAGCTGCCGGCAGCGTTCTCCAAACGACGAATGGCGTACATTTGACTGTAGAATTTCAAAGCATCTTCACGAGTTACGGAGACATTTGTGCTGGGACCTTGCTCCAATCGATGAAGCTTGTATGGCTAAAAAAAAAATTAAAGTTTTAGAGAAATTTTTTTCAAAAATTGGGAGTTAAAGGGAGTCTACTATCAACAGTTAGTAACATTTGGGGTCTGAAAAGAGGATCTAGAACAAAAGAAACACAGAAAAGGGGGATACAGGACTAACCTTTGCTTAAAAAAATCAAAGAAAAAGTAAAAAAAGAAAAGAAATCCTGGAAGAGTTGATTAAATCTGAAAAACTGGGCATCGCAAATCAAATTTTCTTTACTTACCTTGGTCTCAAAAGATGCTTCGGTGGCATATCCATTCGATTTGGGACTTGCCGATAGCACTTTCTACAAAGAAAAAAAATTAATTTTATTAAAAAATTCAAAAATAAAAGAAAATTTGAGTAATTTGCAAACAACTACTACAAAGAAGCAAGAAAAGAACGCGCACCTTTCCGATTTCCTTCGTCACTTGAACATTTTTTGATGCTCCCGAACCCATTTTATATTATTAAATTTTTGTTATTGTTTATTAAAAACTTTTATTTGACCTTTCTCTTTTATTTTCGCGTTTCTTTTGTAAAAAAATACTATTCAATGCACTTGATATCAACAAAACACGAGATTCGCGTGAATTATCGCAAAATTAAATCGTTCTACTTTGAAAAGTCAATAAGAATAGCTAGTAGTTGTTATGCAATAAGTACTTTCGATTGAATTTTGAATCGATTTTTTCAGTAATTTTTAAGTACACTAACCAATATTCCAAATAATCCCCGGTTTCCCAATGTTTTATTGCAACTTTTGATCATTTTGTTCGCTTGAATTACGGCAAATTACAGGAAATATTCAGAAAATATTAGATGCTCTGTTGAAAAATGCACAAAAACAAGTCACTGTTCACGAGTCGAATGAAAATGATAATTTCCGGTGGTGTGTCGGATGAATTATTTCCGGGTTGGCGGCGAGAATTGGAACTAAATAAATAATTTTGAATTTGCTAAAAAATTAATCCGTTAAAAGTCACCCGTGAGCTTCGTTTCAACTGTAGATTTTTTTGTTTCTAAAAATATAGAAAAATAATCCAATCAACGCAATTTTCAAAATAAATCTTTAAAAGAGTTTTGCAATTATTTTAATTAAATTTAAGAAATTTTCTTAACTTTTTACAAAATCCTCAGTTATTTCTGTTCTCAAACCTTTTCTCAGTAAATTTTCATAAACTTTAAAAGCTCTAAAAAATTTGTGAAGCAAAATTTGAGTCATTTCATTACAAGTTTTATTGATTATTTATGATTATTTTGTAACAACGAAAAACCAAAAGATTATTTTTATATTTTTTTTTAATTCATCAAATTCGGCACGTGGAGCCATACAATCTCGATTATCAAACTTAAATTTATTGTAAAAGGTAAGCACACTTACGATTTTTGATAACAGTAGGCCAAAAAAAAGCGTAAAAAGCGGTAACAAAGAATGAAAGATTAACATTTTATCAATAAATTTTAACAAATTTTCTGTGAATTATAAAACCTTTGATTTTCTAAGAAAATTGATAAAATAAAATCATTTAAACTTTTTACGATAATTATTATATCATTATCTTTTTATTTCTAGCAGTTTTTTATTTAGAGATAGAATCGAAAATTCTCATTTCTTAAAAGTGAATAAAATTTATTTATAAATAGATATCATTAGAAAATTATTTTTCTTAAATTTGTTTAATTAATAACTTTTTATATTGTTGTATATTTTTCGTTATTGTCCAGAAAAACGTATTTTTACCGATTTTTTTTAAATTTTAAATTTAAATTTAATAAACGAAAATATTTTTCATAAAGATCCTTTTGTTACTATTTAAATAAATTCAAATGAATGAATTATAAAAAAATCCATTAAATTTTTTTTTTAAATTTTCGATAATTTTTTTTTCATTAAAAAATAAAAATAATATTTCTAATATTTTCACTGCCAAATAGATTAAAATGGATTAAAATTAAAAAAAAATTACTTAGTTAGTCACTAAAGAATCATTTTTTATGCTGGTTAACAATTAACTGGATCAGTTAAATAATTAATTGGCTCAGTTTAATGTTTAAACTGTCCCAATTTAACTTTTTTTTCCGTGTATATATGCAAAAAAAAATTTCTTTGAATTTTTTTTTCTAAACTTTTATTTTTTTGCGAAAATTGAAAAATGAATTTTAAAAAAGTTATAAGATAATAATTTACCTAAAATTAAATAAAATAATCTTAAATGAAATTAAAGTTAAATTTTTAAATTAAATAAAATTGACATTTTTATCAAAAATAAAATATAATATAAATTTCAAAAAAACAAAAATTATAAAAAAAACAAAATTTTATATTTATATTCTAAAATCTCCAAAGATCAGAACAACCTTTCACAATAAACTCACCTTAAAAATGCACTTCCCACAAAACTTCTTTAATTTCGTCATAAATACAATGAAACACAAGTTTTACTCATCGCCGTTTATTATTCATTCAAGTGAAGTTGTGAAATATTGCGTCACACGTAAATACTCTGAAATGTAAATAAATCATATATTCCCGCTACTGTTTATTTATTTATTTAATTATTTACTGTCCAGCATTGAGATAAGAAAAAAAAATCACATAAAAATCGCCTTTTTCATCATTACTTTTCTTTTTAATCTAAAACTCAATGTGAATCATATCAGTGACGCACTGTAGCTGATAAAAATTGTCTTATCTAATTGTAAACTTTGCGATAATGAGACAAACGTAGTTTTAATTAATTTAATATTTGACGCAGCATCTAAGTTTTTATTTTTTGTTCGATTAGATTTTTTTATCAATCAGGAAGTGAAAAAAAAATCTATAATCAATTATTAAACTAACAACACTTGAGTTTTTATGTACTTATTAAATTATCTTTATTTTATTTATTTATCGTAAATTACGCGTTATAATTATTTTTTTCTAATACATAAGTTAACATTGACCTAGTTGTTACACTTTCATGTAAACAATAATAATATTTAGTAGGAAACAGGCTTTGCGATGATGCATTCATGAAGTCATACAGTCTCTCGTAGTTATTTGCTTATTTTAAATGTTTTCATAACAACACAGTCGTCTGACTGGCATTTTAATACAAGAAAGTCGGTGTTTGTTTAAACATCACTTTAGTCAAGTGCAACGTTTCCGGAAGAAATTATTCACACAAATATCCGTGGAACTATTCGAGATTTTGAACGATGTGCGGGCGCTGAGCTTTTGTTCCGTCGCCTTTGAGAGATCATCGATATTTGGCAGGGAAATGTTATTTTTCACATTAATTAGCACGACGGAGGACGAAGATGGATGCGAATGTGACGACGACGACGATGGAGGCAGCACAGGTGGCGGGGTCGATGTCTTTTGACGTTTTTCATTGTTGGCAGCGATCCGATTTATCTTATCACATGAACTGGACCGATTTGATCGTCGAAGTTGAGTATTAAAGTCCGCGTTTTCCAGCAGTTTAACGCTGCCTTGATTTCCCGTGTAATTCACGTTGGTGACTTTTGAACCGCGTCCCAAGTAAATTTTTCCGTTATTTCCAACATAATTTATTTTTCCGGAATTTGAGTGAATTTTCACTTTTGTCGCATGCCCAATGACATCCAATTTGCCGAAATTACACTTTAAAATGACACGATTGTTGTTGCCGATAATCCGAAGATGAATTAAATTCGTTTCAATGCGAAACTCCTTGTGATTCCCCACGAATTCTTGTATTTCCAGTTTTAGGCCGGGATCTGTGTCGAATGAAGTTTGTGTGTGTGGCGGAAGTTGTGAAAGTTTTTCACTTGTGGACAAGCCACTGTCATCAATGGGAATCACCATTTTTTATAATTTTTTGTTTTGGGTTTTTAATCAAAAAAAATAATTAATTAACGTCTTTTTTTCAATGTTTGTCAATCGAGAACGTATATTCAACTAAAGACAAAACGAACTGAAAGCGTATTTATATGGTCGTATATTTAAACAAAAAAAAAACTTAATCGGAACTGTTCGTACCTATAAAAGCCTTCGTATACAAACACTTTCAAATACTACTACGAGCTCGTATCTCACTCATCGACGCTTCGTAAACAAATTTGTTGGTGAATTACCTATAATCGCGTACGTTTTGGGAACGATTTGTGGATGTCTCGCACGATAAGAATTTCAGTTTTTATCTAACGATGAAACGTGATGGGCTTTTTTTTCAGAAAATCCCTATTGACTAATTTTTTTTTTGATGAATTTTGAAAATTTTAATTAAAAAAAAAATAAAAAATTTACCATAAAAAATTAGAAGGTTAAATTTTAATTAAATTTATAAATTTAAACGTCATGGAAAATTTATAAATTTTGTAGATTTATTTGTTTACATAGGTAGGCACTTCTCTCTAAGTGGTTGACAGTTATCGGAAATTGTGTGAAGTATGGATTTATTAGTTTATTCTGGTTTCCTTTCTCTAGAAATTGTTTGTATTAAATTGAGTCAAGTTGGTCAATTTTATTTATTTAATATCAAATATTGAATTAACTGCGTTTGTTTAGTTTTACTTTCAATGGAGAGTAACTAAAAATCACCGTAAATATACTTAGAATTATGATGTTTTTCATTAGAAATCATTTAGAAGTTAAGATTTTATCATAAATTATAATAAAAAAATGTAAATAAAATTATTCATGCATTTTAATCTTGAATAGGCTGATGCAATAGTTTAAAATATTTCGGATTAATTTTTTTTCTAATTTTAAAAAATTTATACTCTATAGAAGTTCTTGGTAAAAATGAAAAAATTAAAAATTTTTGGTGCATTTTTTGTCCGTTTTTTAAAAAAATATATATTTTTGTTAAAATCATTATAAGAAGAAATATTTTCTTGAATTTTTAGTGAAAAATTTTATTGTTCTGCAAATAATAAAAATATTCACTTTTCATAATTTTTTAAAAATACCTACAAAATAGTTTTAAGAGACTCCATTGAAAATTGTTCTTTTTTATTTTTCTCGATTACTTGATATTTTTGATTTAATATGAATATTTTTAATTATTTTATGAGCCTTATTAAGAACTTTTATTGCATCGCCGTTGCATTCTTGAGCAATAAATTTGTGTTTAGTAGAGTTTTTTTTTTTTAATATTTCTAAAATTATTTTTATAGATCGTCTTTTCAGAGGAAAATTAAATTATTTGAATTTTAATTAAAAATTGAAAATTGTTTTTCAAAATTTAATAAAATAAATATATTGTAATTACTTTGCTGCCAGAACTTGGCATTGATAAATAAAATAAATATAACATATTTACCACATCGCCCGATTTCAGCATTTCATCAAAAAATAAATGTCATGAGATTTTTTGATGATTTTGTGTTAGTTAGGCCTAAAATAGTAAAAAAAAAACATAAATTTAAAATTCTAGAACAAACTTTAGTTTTTCTATGCATTTTTAGTGAGATTGGGTACGTCAATGAGGTACTTGAATATACCCAAATGCATTAAAAATATCGAAAAATTACTCAAGTTTGTTCTAAAATTTAAAATTTAGGCTTTTTGGACTATTTTAGTCCTAACTAACACAAAATCATCAAAAAATCTCATGAAATTTATTTTTTGATGAAATGCTGAAATCGGGCAATATGTTACGTCAAAAAAATTATTTCGTTGAATTATGCCAATTTTGCATTGTTTTCTGCCAAAAACCCCCATTTTGAACAATATCGATTTGATTTGGACCTATCTAAATCTTAAAAAAAAAACTAATTTAACTCAATAAAATTTAAGAAAATGTTGATAACAGTACAAATAACAATTGTTTTATTGAATAATTGAATTAAAGTACCAAATTGTATTCTGAGAATTTGATATTAAGTTAGACCTTTTAGATTAAAAAAAATAATTTCTCGGAATCGTACAATGCAGTTTCATTACCTACTTTATCAAGAACTTAAAGCGAATCCAAAAAGCACACAATTTCATTCTTTAACTCATATTAATATCTTAAGATTATCTTTACGATAAATAGTGATTGTCACAAATTAAAACCATAAAAACTGACAATAATTTCCGACCGTATCCTAAAAATTATCAAAATTCTGAGAATGATTCACTAAAAAATTATCAATTTAATTGCAAAAATTGTCTTTTTTTGTGCAAATATCATGGATCCATAAAAAGGGAATTTTTTCAATTCCAGATTAGATTTCGTTCTTTTTTTTCTGTTGCCAGTAGAGATTAAAAAATTTAACCTCACAATCTGCGATAGAAATTTTTGATAAATTTGATTGATTTGCAAAAAATTTTGAAACAAAAAAAAATTCACCTAAATTAATTCCCTGAAAAAACAATCAAAGATAAGGTACGCTGATTTTTTGGTTTGTATTGAAAATCAATATTTTTCTTGAGAATTCAAATTTATCTGATAAGTAATTTACTGATAAAAGAAATGCGAAACAATTTTAGTATTTGGTTGAATTAAAAAAAAAAAAAAATAAGTTGAAGTAAAGTAATTCCGAAGAAAAATAATAAGAAAATGTCAGCAGTTGTCTTTAATAGTGCATTCATAATCAATTAGAGGTCTTGATTTTTTTCTTCTGTCTCGTTCGTCAACATCTGCTACCCGAAATAAATAACTTTTTGTTCGATACAATGTATTTATTTAACAATTGCATGACTTTTGTGTTTCATTGAGGAATTGTTTTCATGGCACACGAGCCAGTTTTCAAGGAAGTGAACTCTATGAGGAATTTCTATTAAATTTTTAAGGCTTAAAAGTCGAAAAAAATGAGTTTTCTTTGAAAGAATTAACTTTCTTGTAATTTTTTAAAGTCACCCTTAACAACGGTTTGCTTCCTTTTTCACGTCTTCTGTATAAAAAAAATAATAGATTATCAATACCAGTAAGAAAAATTAATAATATGTCCTATATAATGACGTAAAAATGTCCCACATATGTACTGAATTGCGCGCTCAAATTAAATAAATAAAAATATACTCCGTACCTTTGCCACAGACTCACGTACTCGCACTAACTACCCGTATATCCTTGAGGATCATCTATTCTTTGTACAGTACTTCGAGGCAACAATGTTTAAACTGCGCCGAATTGCATTTGTATTGGTTAGGATTCCCCCCTGGTAAAAGTTAAGTAAGCAGCTGGTTCACTTACGCACACACCGAAACACCGATGATCCGAACGTACATGAAGGTGCAATAACATGAAATATGTAACGGTCGTGGCGCGAAGAGTACACATAAAGAAAAGCAGGGTGTGCTAAGAATTATTTATGTGAAAGAACTTTAGTTGAGTAAAGAAAGCACCAAGGTAAGGACGTGCGCGCGCGGGTTACAAAAAAATTAAATGTGTGAATTTTCATGTGTGTGAAATTGTGTGAAAAATTAGTTTGATCTACAAAAACTAATGAAAAGTAACAAAATTTATAAGAAAAAAGTTCGTTAATCAAACACAAAAAGAAATATTAGAAAAAAATGAAAATTGCAAAATAAGACAAAAAACGAAAAAAAGTGAAAAAAGGGACCAAAAAGTGTGCAAATATATTAAAAAAATAAATTCTAGTGTGTTAATTGCAAAATATTTAAACAAAAATCTAACATGGATAACAGATTCTCGTTTTCTCGAATGTCCTTTGGAAAAGGAAAGCTCAAGAAAGTCAGCGATATTGCAGGTAAGTTAATTTTTTATGCGAATTTCGTAATTTAAGACAATATAAAAGAGTCTAGAAACCTCTTCTAAGCTCTTTTTTCCTGAAAAACCGTTGATTTCACATCCGTTCTCCATGACTGCCTCCAAATACCAACAGACAGTTGAGATTTTAATTAAAGATTGAAGAGCACACAACCCCATAATGTTCTCTCCCAGTTATCTATAAATTCCCTCAAGCATAAATAAAAACTCCAACAGATCAGTGACTTTGTCCATTCCTTCGTCTATCGCGGTTGTCACCCATAGTAATTACACTGCGATCCTATCATCATCGACAAAAAAAAATTTTTTACGCCTCAGTTTTTAATTTCTTAACGTATTTTGCTGTATTTCCTTCACACACAGCCAACAAGTTTCTACTCTAATGAATAATCTTGCGTAAACGGCTTATTCTACGGATCGTCTTATACGTGCATCGTAGACTCATAAAAAGTCCCCTCGTATTATTTTTTTCATTGTTTGTTGCTTTTCCTTCATACACCACGTTACTTGCACGTAAAAATTCTTTTACATCACATTTTATAACAAGACTTTTGTCGTTTTTCCTCCTGATACTTTTTATTGTTATTTGATTTAGTAAATGCAAGATCGCACATTTAAAGATCCCTTCTTGTTACTTCGCCGCTACCTAAGGTGTGCCATTAAGGTACTTTTCGTTTTGATTCCCATGCATGGGGTGGCGCAATTGTTTATTGTCTGCCGATGATGCTTTTGAAAGAAAAAAAAAGTTTTGATTCTTATGTAAATGAAGCTACCGGTTTTTTACTTTAAGAGAGTCCTTTTTTCAGAAATAATGGATATTAAAATAATTGCGAAATGGTTTATTTTTATTATTATTTGCTTAAAAGTGCAATAAACTCTTGGATGGAAGCGAGTGAAGAACCGGATGGGAGACAAGATAATTTATTTAATGCTCTTTTTTTTCTTTTGCAGGAATTGCATCTCCTGTTGCAGACAGTAAGAAAGACAAAGAAAACTCAAAGTCCGCGAAAAAACTCGAGAAACTACAGAAAGAAAAATTGCGATTTGGCAGTTTGGATGCAGAGTCAATTAAGCCAGCCAAGAGTAATTTTTTCAGAACGGTGAGTTTTTTCTCAAAATTTTCATTTTTGAAATCAATTAAAAATTATTTTTACAGCCCTCACTTCCTCGCCGTCTTAAATTCAAATCGTCCGCTGATCCAGTGACGCCAAAGAAAGGCTCTTCTTCGTCATCATTAGAATCAGCTTCCGAGACAAAAACTTCCACTCTTACCCAATTATACAACAAAATTGATCAAAATAAAGCAGCTCTCGATAAGGCAAACAAAGAAAACACAAATTTAAAGCAACAAATTTCCTTCCTCGAGGAAACCGTCACACGCCTTCAAGATGAAAAGACCGAAATTGGTTCGACCAAAGACAAACGCATCGCTGAGCTCGAACGTGAAATGTCAAATCTCAACAAAGCCGATGAACTTTTGCAAAGCATTGCGGAAAAATCTCTCGATAAAATCCGCGAAATGGAAGATGAGATGCGACAAATGATGAAGAATCACGAACAACAACTCGATGGACTTACATCGTCAAAGAATGAATTGGAAACGAAATTGGAAGAGATTATCATCAACTACCAAGCGAACCAAGATGAAAACACAAATCTCCGTTTCGAAAATCAATTCTTGCGACAAGAACTAAACCAATATCAGTCCATGATGCAGTTGCAATCGAACGAATTGAATGCCAAAATTGAGGAAATCAAGTTTTTGGAAAAGAGTATGGAGGAAATTATGGAAGAAAGTGGCGCGCTCAAGGAACAAATTCAATTGTTGAAGGTAAAGGCTGAGGAAGACATCAAAAAGTGCATTGAAGATGCCAGTAGCAATATGCGTGAATTGGAAACGCTGCGACGTGAACGCAGCAATCTCATTATTGACTTGCAAGAAAAGCAGGAATTGATCAAGGCTTTGCATGATGAGCTTGCTGAACGTCAAGTCGAGATCGATGGGCAACAATATGACTTCCAAGAATCGTACAGCTTTGAGATTCACATGATCACGGAAAAGTACGAAGAGCGCATCAACAAGCTGCAGGAAATGCACGAAATGAAGTTGAAGGAAGTTGAGTCCGTTTTCGTGTTGGAAAAGGCAAAAATCATGAAAGAACATGCTGAGGAGTTGGAAAAATTGAAGGAAGAACAAACATCTGAGATTGAACGTGCCAACGAAACTGCAGCAGAAAAGATTAAAATTGCTGAAGTCCAAGCCGAAGAACGAATCAAAGCTCTTGAAGCATCGATCGAAAGCACAGTCGCTCGCGAAAAGGCTTTGTGGCAAGTTGAGATGGATAAATGCCAGAAAATTGCCGAGACTGAAATCATCAAGTGTGAATTAGAAAAACGTGATCTAAAGTCATTGTTGGAAGCCACCAACCAACTCTTGAAGGAACGTGACGAAGCTATTCAAGACTTGCAATGCCAAATTCTCTCTACTTCGGGCCCCGCGCACAAAGTCAAGGAAGAGTACGACATGAAGTTGAAAAATGCCTTGAAAGAAGCCGCCAAACTGAAAACTGAGAAATACAATTACCAACTCACCCTCAGCAATACCCGTTCCACAGTCAATATTCTCATGGAGCGTCTCAAGAAGGCCGATAGCGACGTCGAGATCTTGAAACAGGAATTGGACCAACAAGCTGCCTCGAAAATCGAACTCGAAGCTGCCAATCTCAAGTTGCAAGATGACGTCGAAGAATACAAAAAGGCACTTGCTGCACTCACAAACTCGTCACGCGCATTGGAACAACAATTGCGCCAAAAGGAACAGGTATACGAACAACTTATGGCATCGGAAGAAGAAGCCGTAACAGCTGTCACCCAAATTGGACAACTTTTCAGTAGTCGCATCGACGAAAACATGTCCAAGTACTTGGAGATGTACGATGAAATGAAGAAGAAATACGAGGCACGTGAATCGTACATTCGCGACATGAAA
The DNA here is from genome assembly GCF_036172545.1 of Culicoides brevitarsis. Classification (NCBI taxonomy): domain Eukaryota; kingdom Metazoa; phylum Arthropoda; class Insecta; order Diptera; family Ceratopogonidae; genus Culicoides; species Culicoides brevitarsis. The sequence continues at coordinate 16,599,192 of NC_087085.1, read as the reverse complement.
TTGCTCATGGAGGAATTCGCGACAGGCATTGAATTGGCACGCATCGAACTCGACACGAAGGAAAAGAAGTTGTTTGAGCTCGAGCAAGAGAACAAAGACATCAAGTTGGAAAACATGACGTACAAGTTCAAGTGCGAGCAATTCGAAAAGTATCAGTCAAAGAGCTCCTCGGATGCCACAGACTTCACCAAAGACACCCAAACCAATACTATTTCATGTGATGATGAGAACCTAGTTTCCAATAAAATTATAGAGAATATTATTAACCAATTAGACAAAGATGCCGAGCAAACGATCCCCAACAAGGATGGCGAGGCCGAGAACCAAACCAACACTAACGATGAAAAGTTAGAGATCCTTAATGAAATTATCACAAATGAGAGCAATAAAATTATCGAAGAAAATCAACTTTTGAAGGAAAAGGTAAGTTTTTTTTTTGTTAAATTTAAAAAAAAAACATGTTTTTAACGGAAAATTTTTATTTAGTTACGCACCTGTGAAGATCGTCTTAAGATTCTCGAAGAATTCGCCAACGACACTTCCAGCAAATACAAAGAGCTCCTTGAACAACAAAACAACAAGACCAAACTTAAGGACACAAATCTCAAAGAAATTAATGTTCATTTGAAGAATGTAAGTTTTTTAATCTTTTTTCGTTTTTTGTGAGATTTTAATTTTTTTCTTTTTTCTTCCTTTAGAAAATCGCCAAATTGCAAGAAATGAACAAAAAGCAAGAATCCACAATCATGGGATTGCAGGAGCAGATTGAACAATCGTTCAACTCGCCTCACAAATTGAACATTTCCGCCAAATTTGGCAGTCCACGTACACCAAAGAGTCTCATGTCTGTCTTCGCAGGCAAGGAGAACCAATCACCCATTCCAGGCGGTATGGTGTCGAGTCCCAAGTCGAATGTACTCAAACCTAGAAATAATTAAGCACAGAGAAACATCTGGTTAATCCCTTCTTATGCTGGTTATTAAGATCTTTTGCTAATGATAATTAACTCGTTTGCGCAAACAACAACGACAACGACGACTAAAGACAGACAAACATTTTTGCAATGTCCATTGATGTTACTGTTAAAAATTTTCTACCTGTCCAAATCCTCTTTTCGTTCGATACGCACTTGTCACACACAGTTGTCCGTTCCTAATCCCCCCGTTGATCTCTCCTCTCAGTATATTCTTAACCCATTTTTCTCCCGTGTCTCATTTAATGTGAAGAAGAAATGCTATTCTTAGGCTATTCTTTATGTTATTTGCTATTATTACTCCTTTATGTTTCTGTTTTTCTGCTTTTAAAATTGTTTTTAAATATTTTTTTTCCTTTAAAGTATAATACAGATCCTATATAAACCACAAAAAAAAAGAAAAGAAAATTTGTTTAATATATTCTAGATATTTATAAAAAAAAATGTTTGAAGTTTAACAAAATAAGACATCCATTATGTTTAACGTTTTATTCTTGTAAGATATTTATTTTATATAATAATTAATTGTACGAAAAACGTTTGTTTGAAGCTATTCAACTAAAAAAAGTGTAGGGATTAAAAAGAAAAGAAACAATAAAAAAAGATTATTTTAGAAGAAAAAAAGCACTGTAAAAAATCACCGTTAAATTCATGCTAGTTTGAATATAGGAAATAATTGAAAAAAAACTAATATAATAAAATAATATAAATAATCAAGTTTGTCAAAGGATTCTAAACTAAATAAAATATTATCAATAAAAAAAGTGAATAAATAAAGATTTATAAAAAAGTTTTTTTTTCCTTTAGAGGATTTCAAAGAACTTCCGATTTTTTTTTATCACAAAATATTATAGAGGTATGTATTTTCGCAATTTTAGATATGTTCTTATTCTCCAAATTAGAACGATTAGAAGAAATTTTTCATGAAAATATTAATATTTAAAATTTAGTAAAATAATTTAATTAAAAATAAATTGAAAGTATTTAAAAAATTTACCTAATGATTTAAAATATTTTCAAAAAATTTTTTCTATCAGGATCTTTACAATAAGATTTTCGATACAATTAGCATTAAAAATAAAATTAATTTTTAAAATTTTAAAATTTCTTTGAATTATATTTAAATATTCAGATTTTTAAAAGAAAATCTATATAAAAGTTGCTATTTAAGGAAATTTTCCAATTTTAACGTCAATAAATTTGAATCGAAATAACGTTCAAAACATTTAAAACCAATTTTAGTTCTAAGACAAGCCACAAAAACATGAGGCGCTTTTTAAATTGAATTTGCAAGGCGATTTCTTTTATCAATTTCACTCGTCTCACATAAAAATTTCCAGACGTAAACAAAAATAAAAAGAAATTTTGTGATTTTTCTACAATAAACCCCTTTAGAATAGATTTCTAGCAGTATTGTGACTTACAAGGACATTTTCTCGCATCAAAAGAAACTGAAGAAATTGAGAAAAAATGACACTGGACTCAACAATGGTGTTGTCTGAAAAAATGCAGAGCAAAATTCATCAGGAATACAAAATATTGGCAGAATTGTAAGGGGTTTTTCCAATTTTTATGTCTTTTCATATTAATTATTTTTAATTTTTGCCTTTTAGTAAAATGCTACAAAGCGAATGCATTCCTGGTTTATATTTGATTCCATCAGCAGAATCGTCATTCGCCTGGTTCGGAGTAATTTTCGTGCGACAAGGCCTCTACCAAGACGGAATATTTAGATTTTTGATTTCCATTCCGCAGGATTTCCCAAATACATCACAACCACCTGTAAAATTTCCTTAAATTTCTCACAAAATTCGATTTTTAAAGATTTTTTTCCATTTTAGACCGTAATTTTTCAGAGTGAAGTTTATCATCCGAGTATTTGCCCATTTACAGGCACAATGGACATTTCCGAAGCCTTTCCCAAATTCAGTTCGGACAACCATTTATGGCAAATTGCCAAATACATAATTTATTTGTTCGAGTACCCAGATCAAGGCAAAGTCGTCAACAAGGAAGCATTTGAAGCGTGGACCAACAACAACGCCGAATTCATGGCAAAAGTGAAGGAAAGTGTAAAAATGAGCTTAGATAAGTTGTATGATCCGGCACCCACCGAAGACAAGCACTACATAAAATTTGACAAATATGAGAACGAAATTCACGATCCCGTTTTGGAAGAGATGAAAAATTGTGCGGAAGAGTCTCTGTAAAGGGAGAAAAAAAAATTTTTCACGAAAAATTATGAAAAAAAAAATTAAGAAAAGACTTGTAAGAAGCTCAATCTACTCAAATTACGTAGGATTTAGATGTCATCCACGCTTTAGTCTGCTTTTCGTGTCTTTTAAGGAGTCCTGCTCCTCTTAGCTTTTCCCTTCTAAACAAAATCATGCAATCATCAATGTAATAATAATTTGTTAATCTAGTCATAAGAATCGTTTTTATGTTAATTTTAAGGAAAAAAACACATTTTGATATATGAATATTTATTACAAAGGCTTGAATACAACAGCTTTGCTTACCCAACTATCGTCTATGTCATATTTTTTGTCTCCCCAATTGATCGCTTTTGGTGCCTCTTCTTCTCCGTTCGTTTTAAACTCGAAATTTTTACTCAACTCAATTGCCAACTTCGATCGAATGAGTCCAATATTGCCATATCTCGCTGGTGCTGGATGATAAACTTTTCCCGAAGGCGCCATAAAAATCTTGTCAGGCTCGAAATCGACTGTTAACAGATCTGACGCGTAATTGTAGGTCAAAAGTTCTTTCGTTGGATCCTTTTTGTCTGGCAGGATGTGAGTGAAAACAATTGGAAGATCGTCACATCGCACAAAATTTCGTTCACGACCACAAAGACTCAAATAGGGGAAGTCCTCAGTATAGCGATTGGTGTCGTTGATTTTCAGACGTTTGAAGAAAAATTCGAGAAATTTTTTGTCTTTGAAGCAGGAAGTGAAATTTTTCATACGAGCGTCATCGAGAAAAAGCTAAAAAATTATTAAAATTGATTAAAAATTAAAAATTTGAGGAAATTTCTTACCATTCCTTCATGATTGACAAAGTAAAAATATTCTCGGATCTTTGGTTCGGGAGATTGACCTTGAACGTAAGTTGATGCAAGACGATAAAAGTTTGAATTTATGTTTTTTAAGCATCTAAAAGTGCTTTTTATTAACATTTTTGTTAATTTCTTATATCACAGCCTTGTTTTTGATTAATTTTTTAGGATGTCCCTTAAATTTATTCCAAAAAATACAAATTTTTTAGTCACCCTATTCAATCAGCTGTTGATTTGTCTCATAAACAAACGCACATTGTCGGCATAAATTTACTAAAAATTAGATTTTTAGTAAAAAATGCCATCAAAACTAAAGCCAAAATTCAGGCAACCTCCAAAAAGGCTGCCAAATGACCCTCCAACGTTAAAAGAAAAGGCAAAACTAAAGGAAAAAGAGCTACCCGTAGCTCACAAAAGTCGCCGCCGTGAATTACAAGACGAAGAATTCTTGATACCTGACGCCAAAGCGAAAAAACGCAAAAGAGAGGAAGACAAACGCCCGCATTACATTGAAAATTTCCGTTTCGAGAAGGAAAAAATTCCCGAAGAAAAGCTCCGAAATGCCATTTACAGCGTTTTAACGGAAAAAACTGACAATTTGCATTGCTACAAGGATATTTGCTCGCAACTGAAGGACCAACAAATTCCTCCCGCCATTCCAGATTGTTACGTTCGGACACAATACGAAGCCCGGAATTGTCTTTTGAACCAAGATTGGACCAACTTTTCTCGTCTCCTGTTCCTGCTGATTCAAAATGAGAAGAAAATCGCGCAATATACGACAACTACGTTCAAGTATTTCCTTCTGAGTTTGTTACATGACCCAGAAGTCAAGGATAAAGATTTCCTCGAGGCATTTTTGTCGTCTGTTTTTGATTGCAACACGCCAGCTGAGATGCGGAATTTCATGCGAGAGGTGTCGACGTTGAAGAAAATGGAGTTCAATACGAACAAGAGGACCAAAGTTTATAATGACAAGCCCTACACGGTGAAATTACCGAATATTGATATGGATACGATTAATTTGGAACACGCGAAAAACGCACGGAAACTGTTTATGGGACAGAAACGGAAGGTTTCTCATTTGCATAAGGCGACTGCTCGAAAGACTCATACTAAGAAATAAATTAAAAGTTAAGATTTTTTGAAATATTTCTTTCAATTTTCTTGATTTTTAAGATTTTGACTCTAAAAACAATTTTTTTGTGATATTCTGTTATTTTTTTTCTACCAAAATTTTAAAGTTTGTGAATTTGAGGAATTTTTCGAGGTACAGTCACCTCAAAACTCATCGCTTATAAGAAATTTGTTAAATTTGAGCAAAATTTTGACAAAATGAGACTATTTTAAATACTTTTAAGTATTAAAAACCATAAAAACCTCAATTTTTGAATTTTTTTTACGATTTTTAAGGCTTTTGGATTTAAAATATTGAAAATTGTCTCATTTTGTCAGAAATTTTGATTTTTTAAACGATTTGATTTTTAAATACTATTTTAATATCTCAAAAATTCCTTCAAATCTTCAAACTATGAAGTTTCGATATCTTAATTTTGGATTGGTTTCGATGAAAAAGTCAAAATTTTTGTACATTTATTTTCGTAATTTTTTATTTATTTATTTTATTTTATTTTTTTTTTTTTGAAGAAAAATGACTAAATTTCACAAAAAATTAGTTTTTAGATTTTTGTTTTTTAATTTTGAATCAATTTTTTCGAATTCTTATAGTTGGAGCGTCCTTAATAAAAATTTTCAGACATCGGGTTACCTCATTTGTCACACGCCGCATTGTTTACCTCTCAAAAAATCATAAAATTTCCCTTAAATAATGTCAAAAGAACTCCTTTCCGATCAAGGCCTCCGCTTGGATGGCCGTCGCGCCAACGAATTACGTCGCGTTCGATGTCGCTTGGGTGTTTTCAGTCAACCCGATGGCTCGGCATATCTGGAAATGGGCAACACAAAGGTTCTCGCTGCCGTTTACGGACCTCATCAAGCCAAGAAAGCAAATCACGACGAAGTTGTCGTCAATTGTCAGTACAGCATGGCGACATTTTCCACGGGCGAACGCAAAACTCGCCCTCGCGGGGACCGCAAATCGCAAGAAATGACAATTCACCTGCAGGAAACGTTGAGTGCGGCAATTATGACGGACTTGTATCCACGATCCCAGATCGATGTCTTTATCGAGGTGCTTCAAAGTGACGGCGGAAATTATTGTGCGTCGATAAATGCTGCGACACTGGCTTTAATTGATGCTGGCATTTGCTTGAAGGAGTATGTTTGTGCGTGTACGGCATCACTCGCGAACGACGATGTGGCACTGATGGATGTTTCGAATGTCGAAGAGGTGAGCGGAGGACCTGTGTTGACAGTGGCTACGTTACCAAAATCGGGAAAAATTGCATTTATGGAGATGTCACAGCGATTTCACTTGGATTGCTTGCCAAAAGTGTTGGAATGTGCCACGAAAGGAGCAAAAGAGTTGTACGAAATTTTGGATAAAGCTGTGCGCGATCATTTAGTGGAAGTAGGATCGACAGGCGATTGGGGAATTGTTATCAAATAAAGGAATTTATTTCATATTTCTAATAATTTCCATCAAATGTTTCCGTCTCAAGCTGGAATTAACGCGAGAAATTATCGTTTCCAGCTCGTGTCCGCCATTCAAGAAGCCCTTCAAGTTGTGAACGGTCCCTCCTTCAATTCTATGGTCCGTAATTCGATCCTGATTGAAGTTATAAGTGCGAATTTTCTCATTTCTATTACTTGTGCCGACTTGACTCTTTCTCGACGAATTCACTTCGCTCGATTGTTTCTCAATGTGTGCCTGAATAAGTCGCGCTTTCAGTCTCCGAATCGCTAATTCCTTATTTTTGTGTTGCGATCGTTCCGTTTGGTTTTCCACAGCAATGCCCGTTGGCAAATGAACTACTCGCACGGCACTATCGGTTGTATTTACACTTTGTCCGCCGGCTCCGCTTGATCTTTTCGTCTCAATTTTCAAATCTTTCTCTTGGATGTCGATATTGAGGTCATCCGGGCGCGGAATTATCGCCACAGATACGGTACTCGTGTGAATTCTGCCACTTTTTTCCGTTGCAGGAACTCGTTGGACCCGATGAACGCCTCCTTCGAGTCTCAAACAGCGAAAAGCATCGTCGCCCGTTACTAACAAACACGCATGACGACATCCGCCGACATCTGACTCGTCAAATGAGAGAATTTCGCATTGCCATCCCTTGTAAAGGCAAAATTTGGTGTACATGTCGAACATTTCGTTGGCAAAGAGCATCGCTTCTTGTCCTCCGACGCCAGCAGCGATTTCCAACATAAACGATTCGTAATCTTCGCTGTCGTCCATTTCGAATAATTGTTGAATGATGTCTTCTTCCATTTTTGTCAGCATTTCTGAATAAACTTCACGTTCTTCCTTCACGAGAGCCATCATCTCTTCGTCCTTCTCGTCTTTCATGTCGTTCAAGCTGCTGATGTTTTTGAGCAAAACGTTTCGTTGTTCTACCAATTCGACGACGTCAGACAGCATTCTCATCCGTTTTCGTTGGTCCCTTGTGAGATTTTCGCCGACTTTCAAGGCGTAAAATTCCACCCGGATACTCTCCAAATATTTTTGGACATTTGGATTTGTGATGGAAAGAGTGTCAGCGGGTTTTGGTAGTGCTGAACTGTGTCTCACTAAATTTATTTGACTAAAAATTGGTTTAGGGCATAAGCGAGGTTTTACTAAACCCGCAAAAAAGGAAATTCGCCGCAACATTTTTTCGTTTGTTTTTGTTGATTATGTGATTTTTTGACATTTCACATGATATAGGACGATACAAAGTTCAAAAGTGTTTTCAATTTCATTGATTTTTTGTAATTTTAACTTTTGGAAAGTAAAAATTTTCTTAGAATCGTTAAAAATATAATTGATTTTGTTCCTGAATTTTCTAAGGTGAATATTTTTTATGAGAAAATTGAAATATATTTTCTCAAAATTTAAAAAATAAGAAATTATAAAAATTTGTATAATTTTTAATTAAAATTTGGAATTTTTTCATAAATTTTTGTTCATAAAAGTTCTAAACTTTGAACATTTTTTATCATTTTTGTTACATTTAGTTTTTTAATGAAGAAATTAATGATTTTAATTGTAAAATTAATTATTACCATTTTTATATTTTCTCAATATGAAATTGAAAACTTAAGAAAATATTGAATTTTATATTATTTATTAGTTTTTAATAAATTTTGATATTTGTCTTTTGTCAAAGTGAGTTTTCTTTTTAAAGTTTCTTTAAAATTAAAAAAAAATTCTTTAAAATTTAAAAAAATTAGAATAGATAATTTTTTTCTTTGCCAAGTTAAATATTTTTCTTTGAAAAAATTCTGAGAAAATTTTTTAAAAATTTAAAATTAAAATTTTTTAAATTTTTTTCAACATTCGAACACTCGATTTAAAATATCAATCCAGAAAATTAATTTAAAAAAAAATCAGGATGAATTTTGAAACATTTTTTGAAGTTGCACTTGCCTCAAGTTTTAACTGTTTGTCAATAAAGAAGCGCGTATCTTTAAAATGTATCAAAATCTCACTAAAATAATCAGAAACTAACGCAAAATGATGGATACATCACTGGAATCAGGAGAATTGGGACCCGACAGTCCAACGAACACTTCCGTGAGCTCATTGGAAGAAGGCGAAATCCGTGATTCGGTTTATGAAAAAGTAACGAGATTCGAAACGGTCAAGGAACGACTGCTGAAAAAGTTGAATTTTTCCATTTTGTCCTCGGAAAATGTGGATATTTTGAATATTTCAAAAGTAAGCAGCAATGCAAAGGTGCTTGATTATTTGGATAAGCAAGAAGATGTCATGGATTTTGATGAGGAGGCTGATGAAAGCAACGCATCGTTGAGCCAAACAGTTGTTCATGTAACACCGAAAGTTGCTCGAAAACCACTTGGAAATGTTGATTCCGGCAAAAAGTCGCAAGGAGCTCGATTGGAATTTAGTCAACCGATGCCTTTTGTCCAAAAATGCCAGATTAGTGAAAGAGTAACAAAAAGTTTGACACCGGAAAAGGCAAAGAGCAATAAAAATTCATCAAAATTAGTTAATGAAGAGCTTGTTGCTGACATTCCATCGGAAAAAATCGTCTCAAATCAAGGCAAATTAGACCGTACTTTGTCGCAAATTGCTCCAGAATTCACATCTACTCCAGAAATAAGCCGAAAAATTATCAAAAAACGAAAAATAGAAACCGAAAGCGTTGAATCAGGATTCATTGAAAGTAAATCTATTGCAACTCAGTCAGAATTATTGAGTGAACCGCCAATTTCAGTCCAAACTTCACAATCTAAGACAAGTTCTGATGAAAAAATACCAGAAAATCAAACAAATGAAGTAAACCAAGAGCTTATCGAGACAGTTGCCGACATTCCATCAAGTAATCCGGAAACCATTGTTTCAAATTCCATTCCAAGTCAAGTGAATTCCGATGCTACTTTGTCACAAACTGCTCCGGAAATCAATTTTTATCTCGAACTCGGTCATGAAATCACAAAGAAACGAAAAATTGAACAGGAATATGTTGAATCGGGATTTGTTGGAAGCAAATCTCAGTCGGAAATGTTCAGTGAACCTGTGATTTTGATACAAATCCCGCATTCTGACGACATAACAAACGATGAAACCTTCAAAGAGCTCGTAGAACAATCATCAAGTAATCCGGAATCCATTGAATCAACTTCAAGCTCGAAACTTACTTTGTCACAGATTGTTGCAGAATTATTTTCCACTCCAGAAATTGGTCAGGAAATAGAAATAGAGACAGAAAATGTTGATCAAGAGATCGTTGGAAGCAATTCCCAAACTTCAAGTTCGGAAATTTTGCTAAATTTCATCGAAAAATCACAAATTGAGACAAATTCTGAAGAAATATTGTCCGAAAATCCCTCAAATGAAATAAATCAAGAACTTATCGAGACAATTGCTGATATTCCATCGAGTAATTTGGTTCCTAGCCAAGTTAACTCTGATCCTACTTTATCGCAAATTGATCCAGAATTCACTTCTACGCCAGAAAATATGTTACCTCCAAACAAAAAGCAGAAAATACAGACAGAAAGTGTTGAATCTGGATTTGTTGGAAGCAAATCTTTGGGAGCTCAGTCAGAATTTCATAGTCAACCTGTGATTTTGATACAAATTTCAGCTTCTGACGAAACATCAAACGACGAAACAATCAAAAATATCGTCAATCAAGAGCTAATCGAGACAATCGCTGATATTCCATCGAGTAATTCAGAAAAAATTGAGACAACTCAAGAAGTTTTTATTTCTCCACAATTATTTTCCTCATCTGCTTCGACCGAAAACGAATCAACCAGCAATTCAGCTTTTCAACAACCCGAAAAATCTCCCGTACTACAAAAATCCGCTCCAAAACTGCAATCTAAGCTTCAAAATTTGATGAAACAAATTGAAACTGACAATCAGAGCATCCAAACAGTTCAAGACACCATCACACAAAATACTGAAAATTTTTCGCTTGGATTTTATACGCAATCAGAACCACCTGTGCCGCAACCCAAACAAGCCGTTATTCATCGTCGTCGTTACCGTCCTCGTCATTTCGTGAAAGTTACAATTCCCATCATGGCGCAAGATATTCCAAAAGTCGAAACCGTTGATAAATTTTTGTTCTGCCTTCGTGACCAATTTTTCGACAAAGTCTTACTTTACGGAAAATGTTTCCTCGTGAAACAAGTTAATGATGAGAAAAAAGCTGTTTATCTCTTGGATGACGGAACTGGCAAAGTTATTGTTCATTATCATCATCAATCGAAGAAAATTCTCGGTAATTTAACATTTTTAAGTTTTCATAACAATTTTTTGTAAAAATTTTATTTTTAGAGGAACAAGAGACACTAAAACGGGTCAAAGCGCAAATCAAATCTCTGCCGGCAAGGACAGTTTCAGATTATAGATTGCCCTTACAAGGTTTAGAAGGATGGATGGAGAAGACATTTAAAAAAAATGAAGATGTGTTTGAGAAAAATACGAAAGTCATGGTTTCTGGACACTTTTTTCACAGCAAATTCAGCGGGAAATTGGAAGTTAGTGCCGAGACAATTTTTGTAGATAACGGAAAAAGCAGGAGATTTGAAACGCTGTTTAAAAAGTCATTGAATGATTTTTACGAAAAGCTCATGAAAAAATAACTTTTATTTAAAGAATTATATAGAAATAATTAAAATTTTTGTAAATTTGTAAATTTCATTCAAAAAAATAATTAAATTTTAAATCTCAAAAATTGTAATTAAAAAATATATTTTTATTCATGCAATAGAATTACTTTATTTTATTTTAAAATTCTTATCCTTTAATATTTTTGAAAAGTCGAAAATCTAAAGGAATAAAAATAAAAAGATTAAAATTTAATCAACATTTTTTTTTTAATTTTTGGCTTTTCTCAAAAATTTTCAAGAAAAGTTTCCTTAGAAAAATTCCTTAATTCCTGAAAAATCCTTAAGAAAAATATCTTAAAATTTTAAATTTAATAATTCTCAGAAATCTTTTTAAAAAAAATTTTCAAAAGAAAAAATTTTTTTATGGAATTTTTTGGAATTTTTATGGATTTCTTTTCCTAAAAATATTTTTCACAAAATTACTGCACAAATACATACCTACTTATTTTTAATATTTTTGTTAAAAAATTATGCAACGGATAGTTTTTAAATTATTAATTAATTGATAATCAGCTGATTCAAAATTGCCAAATTGTTAATTCGACCTTTTTCTGCTGGGATTTCGACGAGTGCGGGTCGCATTCGATTTTTTCTCTCTTTTTATTGTAAATTTCGTCTAAAAGTCAATTTATTTATGTCGAAAATTAATTCCTCTACATTGAGGTAAATTTTGTACTTATTGTTTAATGAAAATTTGTATTAATTTTTTATTGAGTTAATAATTTTATATTATAAATTTCCGGATAAATTTTGTGGAAACGAAAAATAAAAGAATTTTTCGAACAATTTTTATTAAAATTTTTTATGTAAAAATACTTATTTTTTTAATTTTTAACAATTTTTTATAAAAAGAAAACTTAATAAAAAATATTGAAGAACGAACAAAAAATTTTTAATTTTGTCATTTTATTTAAAAACTTTATTTTTTTTTAATGGTAATTTAGAACGTCTGTTAAATAAATTTAATTATATTTTGTAAATAAATTCTTATTAAAAAAATATATGCAAAACTGCATCTTAAGACTTATTATGAGAAAGAAAGAATACGGAAACAACAAAATTTGCCAAAAACCTGTTGTGCAATACTCAAAACAGAATGTCTGATGAAAACAAGTTTATGTGCCATATGTCTCAAGTCGCAAACAAGTCATTTTAATTAACAAGATTTCGTGAAGCATGATAACGAGAACATTTCTAACAATTAGTCATACACGAAATCCATCTTATCTCCACACAATTTGTACCTGCTACGCCACTGCACAATACAATTTGTTTACTACAAGATAAGAGTACGCTCACACAAAGAAATTATTATCAAAACTTAACCCGCTTCAACAATAAAAACCAAAAGTTTACTCATTCGTTATTTGTGAGTTGAACATTGAACATCTGGTACGCTTCGCAACAAAATGACACCAAAACAGAAATCCGTAATTTTAGACGTCGATGCTGGCACGGACGATGCTTGGGCGATTTTATTGATGCTGAACAACGAATTGAAGCAAAATTTTAAAGTCAAGGCCATCACCTGCGTTTTTGGCAACTCATCAGTGCAGAATATTGGGAAAAACGTCTTGCGAGTGTTGGAGACTGTGAATCGTCTTGATGTAAGAAAATCTAAAAAAAAAAATAATTTTTTCATGAAATTGAATTTTTTAAATTTTTAGATACCTGTTTATTTGGGATGTGATGAGCCTTTAGTAGTACATGAACCGGTAAATGTCTCTTTTCACGGCGTTGATGGATTTTGTGACGTTAAATTTTCTTCGGAGCCGGATATGAGTCTCATACGAAAGTCACATGCGATTGAAGCGATGCACGAAATTATAACAAAAGATGATGATGTGACACTTTTTTGCTTGGGACCTCTTACAAACTTGGCACTTTTGTACAAAATGCACCCAGAAACTCGTGAAAAAATCAAAGATATTTATGTCATGGGTGGCAATCGACATGGCGTCGGCAACATCACAAGAGCAGCTGAATTTAACTTTTACTGCGATCCCGAAGCAGCATTTATCGTCTTTCAATCTTCCAAATGCCGAATTAAACTCCTTCCCCTGGAAACTATTAATAATTGCAAGCAAACGTCCCTCGAGTATCGTCTAAATGTCCTCGGAAAAACTGACAATAAAATTACGCAACTTCTGAATCCGATTGAGAAAAAAGGCTATGAAGCAATTGGCATGGCAGAATGGTCCCCGTATGATGCTTATTGCGCCGCGAGTTTTATTGACGCATCAATTATGCGAAAAACGGAGGATTTTCACATGACAATCGAGCTAAGTGGCAAATTTACGCGCGGACAAGTTGTCATCGACCACATTGACGAAGTAAATTTCAAGAATGTCACGGTAATCGAGGAAATTGACGTGGAAAAGTTTAATTCACTAATTTTGACGACTGTCGAGGAAGCATGAGACAATCGTGCCATATGATAAAAATGATACTGTATTGTGTAGAATTTATATTGAATCAGCTGTTCTGATGCCGGTAACGACGTAATAAAATTCTCTCAATGTCAATCATATGATTTCATTCAACAAGTTGCTGCTACTCCATTTTCTCTCTCGTTTTGTGTTGGCGCTCTCCGTAACGCATTCCTTATCACAAAAGTCTACAAAAATTTGCCTCCCTATTTCCTTTCTATTCACTGATTTTCCTACGTTGCTTATCTGAACAAGTCTTACGCGTGCATGACTGTCGCGTATGGAGGATAAAATGCAACAACAGAGTATTTACAGCAGAATATTTGGTGATAAGCATCAGTTTAACAACATCCTTCGGCATGGCAAGATGTGAAAATTTTCCGCGGAAAATCTAAAATAATAAAAAAAAAGTGTTGAAACATTCACTTAAAAAAATAATTTTACAAGTAATAAAAATAAAAAACTTTTTTATTGGATTTATTTTTAAGAAATTAATTGGAACATAAAAAATATTTAAAAAAAGGAAAAGTTTCCTTCACCATCCATAAAAATTAATGCATAAAAAATTAATATATTATGTCTAGTCTAGTCAAGTTATTTCATTAAGATAATAACAGTGAAACGAGTGAGCATATAATAATCCCGTAAAGCACAATTTTCTCATGCAAAATATTTAAAACGGGATTATCCGCGCTTTTGTTGCTGGATATTGAGGAACGAACAACAAACATTATTATTATTATCTGATACAGACGAAATTTTTTTTTGTCTCAAGTGATTACAGAAAAAAATTTAAATATTTTAAAATTACAAAAAAAAAAATCAAAGGGTGGTGCATTGACGACGAAAAAAAATGTCAAAAATAGATTAAAGTAAAAAATATACAAAGAAGATATTTATTGTATAAAATAATAAAAAAAAAAGCTTGAATAAAAACCCATTGAAAAATGAATATAAAATAATAACTTCTTGTACTTTTTTGTGCAAATAAAGCAAAAAATCTTTCATGCGTAAAGTTACAAAAGTAAGTGGGATATATATTTATTAATACTTATAACGCATAGAAATTTATGTAAAAAGGATCTCAACAACATCTCATAAAGACTCTTTTGTTGAAAAACGTGAACTTTTTTTTTTGATTTATTATGTGATGATGTGAAAAATTTTCTGCTTTTTTGTGTAAAAGAGTGTGAATTTTGTTTTTCCAGACGAAAGACTAATTAAATGTTATTTTTTTGAATAAAAGCTGTTGAAAACATGTGAGGCTTGTTTGTTACAAAAATAATAAAATGTTAATGAGTGATTATTATTTTGTGGAAAATTTATATAGAATTGATGTTATTTTCTGAATTGAGCTGAAAATAAATATTTTATATAAATAAATTTCATTTGCACGTCAAACCTCACGTGTGTGTTTGCTAATTGGTCATATTGTGTGACAAAGTAAATTTTTTCATAAAAGGCAGGTGCAATGTTTTTTTTTCATTTATTTTATATATTTTTTTTTTTTGATTGGCCTTATTCATGTTTCAAAGACTAATATTTTTAAAAAATATATTTTTTTAAATTTCTACATAAAAAAATTTATAAAACGATGAATTTACTTTAAAAATTTTAGAGAAAAATAAAATATATCAAAAATAACTTTATTTTTGAAAGATATGAATAAAATATATTTAAAAAAAATTTAACATTAAAAAATAATATAAAATAAAAAAATATTTATTAATAAAAATTTAATTAATTATTTTTTTTTAAAATTAAATTTAATAAATGTTAATTTTAATTATAATTATAAAATTTATTTTAAAATTAAATTAAATAATTTTATAAATTAAAATTTTTTAATACATTAAATTTGAATTTTAATCAAATTAAATAATAAATAATTTCATTAATTAAGAATTTCTAAAAATAAAAATTAATTTTTTTAATAATTTAATTTTTAAAATAAATAAAAATTTTATTTTTCCGTTTAAAAATAATTTTAATATGATATTTATTTCTAAATAATTGTAGCCTTATCACACATAAATTATTAAATTCATGTGGTTATGTTTGTAATAAAATACATTTTATTTTCCGAATAACTGTTGACAAAACCATATAATTAAAGTTACTCATAAATTCATTTTCAATAAACATTTATAAGGATATTTAAAGTTAAAATTAAAACGTTGTGGCCACAAATAAAACAAACCACACGCGCGAATGTTAATAACAATAAATTTGAAAAAATGTACAACCAATTAAAAGGAAAAAAAAGTACGACACGAGCCTAGTCAGACAATTGATTTTTTATCCGGCTTCGGTGCAAATTCACCCCTTTTTCAATATCTCAATTTTCGTGAAATTCTTTTTTTAGTACAACACAATGGGCAACCTTTTTGCGTTCTTTTGTACTAATTCAGGAGAAAAATTAACAAAAAAAAAAGAATATCATTGTAACAATTCATGAAATAATTAACTAAGTGGAAGGAATTAGATATTGTACCTGACGTTTCCATTTTAGGCGCTTCGCAAATGAGTTTAATTAAATTAATGTTCACCCTTTAATTTTCGCTGCGTGTCTCAGATGTGAACAAACCACATCCTTCCACCTTTCTACATTACGTGCGCAAACAATACACGTATTTTAACGTCTTTATTATGATATTAATAAAGAATCTTGTTTGTTTTTCTGTAGCTTTTGTACTTGACGGAATTTTAATTATCCTTCAAGTCTAAAGTGTTTGTCTGAAATTTCCTCTTGTAAGTGACGCAATTCATAAAATAATCATTTTATTTGAGTTTTATCGCAAATTCACTCAGCATCGTGTTCCATGAATATGAGGCGTTATGTGAGACTTTGGATTAATTGTTGCTTTTGTGCGATGACATATTGTTTGATGAAATCCTCTCGCACAAAACTTTTCTAATGGTTTTTTAATGTCTTCTCTACTTTTGCATGGAAAAACTTTGTAAATCGCAGACAATGTGTCTCATCAATCTTGCTATCAATATTTCATTAAGCGGGAAGAAGACGCAAAACTTTCAAATTTGTCACTTGATTTGATGTAATTTTCAAGTTTTAATGATGTTTCGATTGACTTTTAACCACTTTTCACCATACAAACTTTTCTCATATATTTTAAATTTAACATCTGGAAATTAATCATGCAATAAATATAAAATTATTGGGTAATCAAGTTATCAAGTTTTTCACGCTCCGGCTAGACAGTGAAAATGTCAACAACGATAGGTGTCTAAAATGCAAATTACCTGATTTATCATAATATTGCACGCAATATAAACGATATCTATCAATATTTTCCCATTATTGCACAGATAGATATCGCTTGTTGATGGAACTGCAATCTGATAACGAATGACGGTAATTTATTGTAATAATTCATTGTTTTTTTTATTTATATTTAAAAGTAATGAATAAATTTTACGGTTATTAGCATTTTTGACAAATTTCGTCAATTTATTTTGGGTTTACTAAAATAAAATGTTTTGACAGTTTTTAAAAAATTTTTTTTAAAAAGTTTTATGATTTTATTTTCGATCAAAAGAAAAAAATTTTCTCTAAAATAAAAAAAAAGTATAATAAAATTTTTATAATGAGTTAAAATTCAAATATTAAAGTTTCTTGTACTTTTATATTTTATTTTATTATTATTTTTTATTTTTATTAATTTTACCATAAACAATTTTTTCATGATTTTTTAATATAAAAATTTCAAAAGGTGTCAAAAATATTTGTATTTTATATTTAATTTTTATATAATTTTTTCGATCAAATCCGATTAAAAAAAATGGATATATTAAATTTATTCGCCTTATTTATTTTTTAATAATCTTAAAAAAAAAAACGATATAATAAGAATAGAAAATTTATTCCGTTCTACAATAATTTTAAATTTGAAGCTCATCCATTAAAATTATTTCAATTTTAATTATATATTAATAAATTATAAAATAACAAAAATTCAACAAAAATTTGCTCAAACAGATACCTAATATTTTTTTTATTATTTAAATATAAAATTTTTATTTTTATTTATTTTTTCTTACTTTAAATTTTTAAATTAAAAGAAAATAATTTTATATTTATATTACATTTCTAATATTACTAACTATTATTACATCGCTATGGGACATTTTCTCTATTAAATGATAAAAATACATTTTATTCAATTTTCTCCAACTTACAAAATTAAATCGTTATCAATATACCATAAGAAAAACTGTTTTCAAATAACATTAAATTGTATTTAAAATAAAATTTTCTAGACTTTCTTGCATTGTCGAGACATTTTCCCAGGTGTTAAATTACATTTTAATGTAAATAGTAATAAACATAAAAACCTTTTTCATATTATTTCTTCGACACCACAAACAACAAAAAAATTGAAGTACACCAACAAAAGACCTAAATCCTTAAAGGTTTTTTTTGTGCATAAATATTTGAATACATTTTTCCTTTCTCAGAGCTATCCATCGTGTGAAATGTAAAAAAATTGAACCAGTTGTGGAAAAATCCACTGCTTTTCT
Organism: Culicoides brevitarsis; assembly: GCF_036172545.1. Classification (NCBI taxonomy): domain Eukaryota; kingdom Metazoa; phylum Arthropoda; class Insecta; order Diptera; family Ceratopogonidae; genus Culicoides; species Culicoides brevitarsis. The sequence continues at coordinate 16,580,939 of NC_087085.1, read as the reverse complement.
GCGTCTTTGTGGGAAAAAATACATGTGAAATGATGTAGAAAAAAGAACTTTTTTCGAGAGTGAAAGAGAGTGCGAGTGAGATATATCTAATAATAATAAGAGTGAAGAAAGAAAGCACAAAATTTACTACTTTAGGTTACACAACAACAACAACCACAACAAAGTGTATGTTTATTTTTCGCCTTGCATTAAAATTTCAAAGTGTTCATGAAGTTATTATGATAATGTTGTGCTCGTTTTTTTGTTACATTTTTCTTTCTCACGTAAAATAACAAGGAAATGTTGAGAGTCAGAGAGAAGGGAAAGTAATAATAATCTATCATGCTCTACTATTCTTTTTCTTGAGATTTTTTTTTGTTTTTGCGGGAAGACTTCTTGCTAATGTAAGAGGTTTACCGGTGAAACAATTTCCATTGTCGTCCATCACTTTAAATTATTACTTGTTTTAGCAACTTTTTGTAAGAAATAAAAGTTGAACTTTAATTAAACTATAGTTCATTTGTTTCCGTGTCAATTAAGGAAAACTGAATTAAATTTGTGAAAAAATTGCACGTGCTTCTTATCTCCTTTAAGGAAAATATTTTTATAGGATCACAAAAAATGGACGTTAAAGGTAAAACATCTGCGAATTTTTTTTTTGACGTGTTGAAACATATGTTGTGAAGAAAAAGTTTTGTGCGTAGAAAATTGAAAAAAATTACAAAATGAGAAATTTTCAGAAAATGACAGAAGAAAAGAAAAAAGTTGAGACACCCACGTAAAAAAAAATAAACATCTTGATAGCTTAATCCTTGAGGCTAAATTTAAAAATATATATAAAAAGTTGACGTTCAGAGAACAATCAACGGTTTTAGTTAATCTTTTTTTTTGTTGATCCTTTAAAAAATTCAATAATATTTAAATAATTTTGTTATAATTAAAATATTTTGATCTATGTGATTTTTTTACCGCGTGAATTTAAAGATATTTTTAAACTAAACATTATTTAAATTATGTGACTTAAAATTTTTCAAACCACGTGACCTAAAAAATTTTTAAACCACGTAACTTGAAAAAATTCGAACCACATAAATTGAAAAATGTCTAGGTCACGTGACTTGAAAAATTTATAAAACCATATGTCTTTAAAAAGAAATTTAAACCACTTGACCTTAAGATTTTTTAAACCACGTGATCTAAAAAAAATTTCAAACCACGTGACCCAAGAAATATTTCAAACCACGAAATTTGGCACATAACCGCATTTTTTATTCGAAATGCGGTAAAAATTTCTTGAATCTACCAGTCGTCTCCATTTTTCTCTGTTTCCTCACAATATTGTATTTTTTTAAACAATCAACTCAGTATTGTTTACGAAACGAAGCAAAAGTGAGTGTAAAATTGATTAAATTATTGATTGGACAAGTAATTCTATTGTACAGTCGTTTTTTAATCAACAATAATTACATCTTCATGCCGACGATGTAAGCACGTTATGTCATAAAAGCCTGGAGTGTGACACTTTTTTATGTACAAATAATAACAATAACTTAAGTTGAAAGAAAAAGAAGAGCTAAGAGAGAGAGAAACCACATGCTGAGTCACACACAACGAGAATCTAATTAAAATTTTACTCCTTTACCAACATCGCACAATACACAATAATAAAAACGTGGAAATTGGATTGACTCGACAAACGGTCCAGTTAACAGTCCGACATGCTGCGTGCTCCGTTTAGAATAAACGTTATGGTTTACATTTAATTTTATGACAACATATGCATAACACGAGCTTTTTTTCACTTCTTTCTTCCTTTTCTCGTCATATTTGCGTCTGACGTTGCTGAGAAAATTACACAATTAGATAAATATGTGCTCGGTTTCATAAAAACGAACAATGGACGAGCAATTCTGAGAAAGAAAATTAATTTATTGCTTTCAAAAGGGAAAAAATATGACTAATTCACACACACATGTTCGAGACATTTTGATCGGGGTAATGAAGACGTTGTAATCACCATCAATCAAATTAGGCTAAAAAATGGATTCGTCTTATTTTTTGTTGTCGGCAAAGTGACGGAAGAGTGAGGAAGATTAAATCATTTTTGTTGACAATGACAATGAAAAGAACTTGATATGGCGTCTGGATGTCACAGACTTGTTGCGTTGCCTGGACACGCAACAAAGTATCGCCTTACGCTTGATGTCGCACAAACATTTTTCCGGTGGAAACGACTGGTCCTTACGGCGTAAAAATATTTTTGTCTCTAATTAAATAAAATTTTATTGACTTTTTACCGCGAAACAAGCTTAATGAAATGAAATCGATACCCACTTCTCTTAATTTCTTGTTGCCGCAGGTTTTGCTCCAATTTACACATTTAATTTTGTGATAACACGAAAACAACATTATCACATTTAATGTTATCGATTTTTGTCTCAATTACAACGTTACGGCGCTTAAAAAAAGTTAATCGAAATCCAATTATTCACTTAGTCGACTGTGACACAGAATCACATCATAATTAAAAAGTTGTACTTTCTCATGTTTCGAGGAATAGTGTAATTTTCTCCATTATTACTAATTAAAATTCCATCTGATCTGATGATTTATCAGTTTGATTCCATAGTTTAAAAAAACTTTAAAAAGTGTTTATCAGTTTTATTGAATTTATTTTCCTTTAGATAAAATTGGTCCATTTTAGGTTCTAATAAAATAAATAAAAAAATAAAAAAAAATAATCAAAAAATAATATTAAAGTAAAAAATTAAATTTAAAAAATTAAAATAATAATATTATTAAAAAAAATATTTTAAAAAATTAATTAAAAAAAAATCAACAGAATTATTTGAGCCTTAAAAATGTTGACAAATATTTTTGATAATATCTTAATTAAAAAAAATAAAATATTTTACTTTTCATGTATAATTACTAAAAAATATCTGTTATCGAATAAACTCGAAAAAAAATTCCATGAAATCTTTTTAAGCCATGGGATAAAGTAAACAAAAATTTTGATATAAAAATTCTTGAAAATCCGTATAAAAATAAAATAATATTATGGCTTTTTATCCCAAACATAAAATAATTTTTAATCCGATGATAAGGGTTCATTAATACAATAATCAATAAAATTTTATGATAATTTATTTTTTTTTTTTAATTTTATTCTCAAACAAATTTACCGTGCGGAGGTATTAATTAAATTGATAATCAAAAATTATATTGCGATAAATATTAAAAGTGTATTAAATTAATATTATCATCAAAATTCGAAAACTGCGGCGGAAGAAAAAAGATTTAACTTGATGCCAACACAAAAATTGATTGGATTGAACATGTTTTCTCATCTTCTCATCGATTCATTAAATGTAGGGTGAAAGGATTAAACTCATGGCAGAGAGGAAAGATAATTTGATGATTGGTTTATAATGACGAAATTAAGACGAAAATTTAATATTAAACGAAACTATTCATTAGCAACATGATATATCGAAATTTAATGAGGTTAACCATTACAAAGGAAATTCTGTAATTATTGCCGAAGAAATATATCCGTAAGGCATAAATTCATGTACATATATTAACCGAAGATATTCAGTGGTTTTCTACTTTGTTCGAAAGTATCTTTAAAGAGCATTAAGAGTCTCCTTGAACAAAGTTTTTCAAGAGATTTGAGGAATTTTTAAAAGTTATTTCTATTCTACTTGAGTGCTTTTCTTGAAACAAAAAAAAATAATTTTAATTTATTGCAAAAAGTTTAAGTAACACCATAATTATGACACAATCACCATCACAGTAAATAAATAAATTTTAAAAAAGTTTCCATCATCTAAAAGTTTCTTTGATGTAGTGTTTGTTTTTGTTACCACACATTTCGTTCCGTTATAAATTCTTCTTAAAAATGAAAGAGAAAAAAAATACTAATCTAGCGAAGGAAACTTGTATAAAATACGCCCATCACGTGCATCGTTATTACGACATCCTGAACAACAACTATTCAACTGTTAAAACAATGTAATGAAAATATTTTCCCAATGAAGAAACTTGAAAAGTTTTCTTTTTCTTCGTCTTTTCTCTCTATTTTTATTATTATTATCACATAACTTTATCATCGTTGTTCCTACTTCACATGTTGTGTATTTAATTTAATATCTACTTCATCATATCATATTATTGAGTTAAAATTGAAACTCTATGAAACATTGTTCAAGTAACTCTCATGATGTCTATCATGTTCATCATGAACATTCAAACCAGACAATGTTTGTGGAATGTATTCTTAAATGACCGTAACTTTTTTTTACCTTTATTATACTTTTTTTTATTTGTAGAGTATCATTCTTCATATGATCCTATGAAAAAGTATTAAAGTTTTATTTTATATAGAAAATAGTGTTACCCGTAAACTTCGTTTCACTCATTGATTTTTTTTTTTTTTTTGGGTATCCAGAGGGCTATCAGAAGACCATGAAGGGGGTGCAAATCACATTTTCTGTTGTAAAATTTGTCATTTTTGTTATTTGAGCTTTTTTTAAAGTTTTTAGTATTTCGGATTTTTTTAATTTTTCACGAATTTTCCGAGGGTATTTCTAATTTTTGTGTTCTTAAATCTTCTCTTAGCTGAGCCTGGAAAAATATATAAGCTTTCAAGGGATATTCGTGAAGCAAAATTTGAGTTATTTCGTTACAAAAAAAATTTTAAGATTTTTAGTTTTATTTTTTTTTAAAGAAACTTTACAAAAATATAGAAAAAAAAAATTATGAAAAATGTTTGAAAAGCACATATTTTTATATTGTCTGCCTTTTTTTAGTTATATCGCTCGTTAAGTTAAATGTATAATTTACAGCACTTTACTCGATCCACATTCACACAATATGTTGAAGAAATTTTTTTTTGTTGGCTAGTCTGGAAGTCATTCTCGGTTATGTAACAATAAAAAAGACGTATAAAAAGTTTTGCTTTAAAAAAATGTTTAGTCTAAATAAATAGATTGTCTGGCCTAACTAGTTTTAATTAAGGTCTTAAGAAAAACCATCAGAAAGTTTATAACGAGATCCTTGCTGCAATTGTTAGTTTTACACACATTTTTAGGTTTTTTCACTTGATTTTAATGACTGACAAGGGTTTTTGTCTACTACGATAAACTTTTAAAAATTATTTCTCTGGTAATTTTTTTTACCGTAAAATTTAAAGTAATTTAAATAGTTGCTAATTTAATGACATAAAAAAGTTAAAAATTACAAAATTTAATATTAAAGTTGTCAATTGAGGCATTAAGTATTTCAATGATTACCATGGACTTATTGCCATTATCTTTAGAGCAAACAACTTCGGCAGATGCTCTGAAATCATGAATATTTTACAATAATAAGCTGGCAGCAAAACATGAGGCACGAAGACAAGACGTTGTCGTCGCAGCGTCATTGTGTCGCTGAACCAAATGTTACAATTTCTGCATTATAATTGTCCTCTTTAATGATAATATAATGTTTAAAGTTGATTATATTTCATTATTATGAGGCACTCTTTGTCCTTTTGTGCTCTAAAACAGATGTTGCTTCGCAGGAAAATGCTGGTCGACAACCGAATGAAATTTTTCCGTTCAACAATTCTTGACACTTTTAATGGCTTAATTATGAGAAGGGTTTAAAAAACTCTTTCAGTGATTTATGATTTTAATAAAAATTTTTGAGGCATGAAATTTTGTCTAATTGAGTCTTAAAAAAATATAAAAATACGAAAAATTAATTAATTTTGAAATAAAATCTGACTTTAACTTAAATTAATGAATTTTCCCAATTTTTTATTGAAGTGTCAGTAAAAAACAAATATTTGATATACATCATTATGGATGTACCTTTTTTAATTTTTTTTTTAAATAAAATAAATGAAAATGTCTAAACTTAATAAATCATATAAATTTAAAAAAATACAAAATTATAAAAAAAATTATAAAAAAAATTAAATAAAAAAAATTAAAAAAAACTATTTATTTATTTTTAATTTTGTATTAATTTGATTTTTAATTTAATTTATTTATTTTTTATTTTTTAAATTTATATTAGGAAGTCAAAATATTAATAATTTAATCAAAAAAAATACCTGATCACTAATTTTGTATGTTTTTTTTATATTTTGAAGATTTTTTGTGCCTAATGTAAAAACAAACATATTCTTCCCATTTATAAAAATTTCAATTTATTTTCAAGTACAAATCGAAAAATCACAAAATTTAAATAAAAATCGTTTCACGAAAATTTTCCATTCGTTTTTTATTATTTTTTTTTTTATTCTGAGAGTTTTTTTTATAAAAAAAATCAGAAAATGGCGTAAATAACAAAAGATTTGCAACTGGGAATGTAATCTTTCCTAAGCACCAGCTGTTTGCCAATCCTTATCGACAACAACGACGCCGTCGAGAAAAACAACAAACAATCAATATCATAAAAGAATAAAATAAAGAACGACATTAATTCCACTTCCTTCTTTTCTCCTGCTTGTGCAAGTAATCATTTTCTTGTTCACTTAACATTCAATTTGCATTAAGACGGGATATTCTTCATGTTCAGATTTCTCAGAATTTTATTTTTCTTCGTTTTTTTTTGCCAATCAAATAAAAATCTCAAGTGTTCCCAAGTGTCGCTGCGGTGTTGATGATGCGATGCCTAACAAACCATTAGGACAAATAAGATTAATGGTAGTTTTTTTTATTATGTTTGTGTCGAAAACCGGAAAACAAGGCAAACTAGTCGTTTGGAATTAGGCATTCGTCATAATAGAGAAAAGTGTCAACAACGGGGGTTTTTCTGTGATTGATATATCAACTTTGTGTTAATACACTTCCTTTTTTCTTAAATCATGTGTCCCTAAAGGACATTTATTTAGAAAATCCCTTGACAAATTTTACTATTTTTGTTTGTATTGGAAAAAATACGTTTTTTTTTAGAAATACGAAAAGTAAATATTTACATGAAATCCATATTAATCTTTGTAATTCTGATATATTGCGGTTTAATGCGCGCACCAACTGTGAAATCATCAACGATTGATTGAAACGTTTTAAAATTTTATTATTTATTCGATGTGTGACTCGGAGTGTGATTTATTGCCCGTAAATTGTGTACACAACCAAAAGGATTAGGACAAAATTGAATTTTGGGGGCAATTTAGAAAAGGCATAATTTACCTAATCTACCAAACAAACAACAAAATGGACAATCTCATGAGCATCACTCATAAAATTTCATTAAAATTTTGTACACAGCACAGAAAATGAGTAAATATAATAATAATAATTTTAATTTTATATTAAGAGTAATGACCTGTGAGAAGTACCTACGATTCGTTTTAAATGAATTATCCACGTACTTTGTTGGAGTAGCTGCCTAGCTGGGGTAAAAGACTCGAAATGATAATAATTTAGATTGATAACATCGATTATTTGTACATTCTCGCTTATTGTGTGTGTGTGACGTAAATAATTTCATTTATCAGCTGACTTATCGGTGTTGAGATAACATATTTTTACATCAATCTATTGGGGTTTTTATGCGGAAATTGAAAATGTATTTCAACCGTGAAAAATTCATTTTTGGTGTGAAATTGTTACTTCTTATTCAAAAAGTTGAAGGAAAAAAATAAGTTACGAAATTTTTTTTAAAAAGGATCAATTTTTAATAAATTTTTAAGACAAATTTAAAAAAAAAATAATACAAAATTAAAATTTAAATAAAAAATAGAGAAAGTAGTCGTCTAAAGAACGACATGTATACTAAACCGCATTTCGAGGTTGCATATATATCTTTGCTTTTCGTACTCCTCAATTCAAATCAAATATTCGAAATTGAAAAAAAATTAAATGAAAAATTAAATCAATTTCAGGCTTAAAACTGGCCAAAAAATGAATTTTTTCAAGTCTTATCATAAAATAAGCTTCATGTTAAATTTTTAAATAACGTTTGAATTTCCAAACACTAAAATATTAAAATTTAAAATTAAATTTTGGGGCACAGTTTTAAAAAAATACACACAGACGACAAGTCGAGTTTAATACGGCATTTTTTCTTCGAAATGCGGTAAAAATTATAAATTAAATTTTAAAAAATTGTTATGTGACGAACAAAATTTTTTTCTATATTATAGGTATGTATAAAATTTGTGTATTATATGAAAAAAAAAATGTGTCCGCATTTATACCAGATTAAAAATTTATTATACAAAACAAATTTTAAAATTAAATTATTAATTTAAAAAAATCCGAGCCGAAAAGGAAAAAAAATAAATCAAATAAAAATAAGCAACAAATTAAAATAAAAGTAAAAAATATAAATATTCACTTAATTAATAAAATTAAAAAAATATGTAAATATTTATTTAAAAAATTTTTTATACAGATTAATGAAAATTAAGGATAAAATTCCTTAAAACAAAAATATTTATTTAATTTAAATTCGAGCTCGATAAAAAAATAAAACAATTTTTTTTTCATATAAAATCTCGTCACGTAATTCAATAAAACCGTTTCAGAAATTTAATCTTTTCCTTGAAAATTCCTTTTCTGTTTGACTTTATTTTCATTTGATCTCATCTCTCAAGATCAAGGTTTTAATTAAATCCTTATATGCCTTTTCAATCCACGAAAAAAAATATATTTTTCCTCATGAAAACAAAATTTCCACTCACACATAATTGTTTCACAGACCCTTTTCGCAGAACGTTTATGTCATGTCTGCCGTTGTCTCGTTGCCGGCACAATTTATTTATTTTTATGTCACACTTCAGACGTAAATTTAATTTATTCCTCATTCTTCCACGACCGACTCGTATATCAAACAAAATTTATTTTTATCATGAAAATTCTTCTAGCACGAAAATAGCTAACAACCCAATCAGCTTCATTAAATGTCAACATATGCGCGTCCCACAACCGGAAAAATTGCAATTTATTCAATACATTTTTATAAAAAAAAAAAATGTGAATTCAATCAACGTTAAAAATATCTTTTAGTATCATAATCATAAGGCGTTTTTTTATTACAAAAGATATAAAATTATGACGAACATTGCGAGCAAGCAACAGTGATCCAATATTTATGATGTGTGATGATGACGACAGCTTTTTATCCATTAAAAATTTATTAAATCCATCAAGTGTGGTTGAATACGGTTGTTAGTTCACTCCATATAATAATAATTAAATAACATTATTTTATGAGTGGTAGTTTTGCGCGTGCAAGGTCAGTTTTGATGTTATCAAGAATAGCATGGTGATTAAAAGTTTTCCATAGTAACGAAACTTTTTGTATCAAAAATTTTCTTCCAATACTTTTCTCTTGACATTTTTTAAACTTTATTAATGAGGTACAACGTCGCTCCTTTCATCCCTTTTTTCATGTAGCACGCCAAAAAAAAGAGCAAAACTTTTTATTTATGATTATTATTATTATGATATTTTAAGACGCTTGTCGGAGCATTAACAGTGTTGACTTAATCTGCTGTAATAAATCTTCCCTTAAATCTCGGCAGTTCATGAAAATAGTAACCTTTAATGTTGTGACGGAGTGCTTCTAGCTGAAAGCAAAATTAATCCGATGTTTTATTTACAGAAGAGTAAGCATCATGTGAAAGTTTGCACATGTATCTCGTTCTATTACTACATAGACTGTAAAAAATTGATGTTTTGCATCATAACTTGCAAACTAAATAATATGCGAAAAATAAAAATTAAAATTTTTTTTTTTAATTTTTTAAAAAATTACTATGCCGTTCCAAATGAAACTAAAAATAAGCTCTGATACCTCATATTAAAAGTCAAAAATCCAATAGAAAAAACTTAAATGTTTATTTTAGTGTTCTCCCTATATACATGTCGGCATGCATGCATGCAGCATATATGTCGACATGCATGTAGCCTAAAATTTACATGTCGACATGTAAAATATGAAAATAAAATTATTTTGATGAAAAAAATTTTTTTTAAAGAAAAAAAAAATAAAATATTTTTACTTTTTTAGTAGCTATTAAAGACCGATACAATAAAAGTCAAATGTTTTGGGTTAAATAGCTTTTAAAAACATTACGACAAATTGAATTTTTTAAGATTTTTCATATTTTTGAACAAAAGTTTTGAGATTTTAAAAAGAGGTTCAATAATGGAAAAGTTTCAATGAAAAAAAAAATGGAACTATAGTTTAACGAAAATAAATGTTTTTCAGATTGGTTAAGCTACAAAATGGTAAAAAAAATTACTTAGATTTTAAATATGTCTTAATTTGAAAATCGGCATTCGACATCACATTTTTGATATTTTTGATATGATATTTTTAAATTATTAATTTTTTTTCATCAATTTTGAAAATTATTTTATTCAATTCTTTATTTAATTATATTAATTCATTTTTTATTTAGTGTGAAAAAAAATAATTTTTTCTTTAAAAAACTAAAATTTGGACTATTGAAATTTTTGAGTATGTTGCATGCATGCAGCATGCATGTCGACATATATGCTGCATGCATGCATGGTTTTTTTACATGCAGCATGTGCCGAACACTAGTTTATTTTAATTTCCAATTAATTTTTTTATATTGGAAATTGTTTTTTTTTAACATGAACTTTCTTTTCCAAAAATAATTTTAAAAAATTTAATTAAAAAAAAAATAAATTAACAATTTTAGCCTAATTAATTTAAAATTTATCGAATTAATTATTTTAGTTTGATTTAATAAATAATAAAAATTACTAAATTTTTATTTTTATATTTTTTTGGCAATATTTTTTTTTTGAAATTATTATTTTTTAATTTGTTACATAAAATTGGCTAAAATTATTTTTAATTTTTTTTTTCTCTTTTATTTTTATTTAATTTTTTAATAAAAAAAAAAACATTTTTTTAAATACTTTTATAATTTTTTGGAAGAATTTTGGAATTTGGAAGAATTTTAATAATTTTTTATTGTAGAGTCTCAATTATAATTATTTTTAATTAATTATTTTAATTATTTAGGTACTTTGAGACTCTACACTAAAAATTTGTTAAAATTCTTTCATTTGGTATGAAAAAAGTATTTAAATTTTTTTTTTTATTAAAACATTAAAAAAAAAAATAAAACAAAATATTTTATGAATTTTCAAGACTTTTCGCAAATTTTTAAAACTTGCGAGACACAAATTTTTCATAATATGTGGTACAAATGATAAAATTGGCTTTTGTTATGTGATTACACATGAGTTGTTTTTCCGTGTTTCATGAGAAGAGATAAAGGAAATTGTGCTGAATCGCATTATTTTTGCATTAAAATTTTGTCTAGTTAATTAGATTATGTTGTGAGTGCCGAAAAATAATGAACTTTTCTCTATTTTTTTTTTGCAGGAAGACTAAGATGTCACAATCAACGACTTCCATCGCATCGACATTGTTGACGAACAAAAGCATGACCACACAACCAATTACTGTTGCAACAATGTCATCAACTGGCATCGACGCAATCCGATTAGTGTCATCGTCATTGTACGACAACGATACCTTTTCCAGCATTTCACCCACGGTATCGCTTACCACAACGCCGCTGCCCTACAACGATTCGTGCGGCAACAGTTCCCGCTCCGACTTTATACAAAACGAAGCGGTGCAAGCGATATTTTGTGTCTTGTACGGATCGATATTCATTCTCGGCATTTTCGGCAATGCCCTCGTATGCTACGTGGTGTTCCGCAACAAAGCCATGCAAACCGTCACTAATTTGTTCATAACTAATTTGGCGTTGTCCGATATCCTGTTATGCGTACTTGCAGTGCCCTTTACTCCGTTGTACACATTTCTGGGCCGCTGGATATTCGGTGTGCCGTTATGTCACATCGTGCCCTATGCACAAGGCTGTAGCGTTTACATATCCACGCTGACGCTCACTTCCATCGCGATTGACAGATTTTTCGTCATAATTTATCCCTTTCATCCGCGCATGAAGCTGTCCACGTGCATCGGCATCATAATTTTCATTTGGGTGATATCGCTGCTCGTGACATTCCCGTATGGGTTATATGTGAAGGTCGCGGATTACAACGGGACGAAGTATTGTGAGGAGCATTGGCCATCGGAGGAGATCCGAAAAGTGTTCAGTTCGACGACGTCAACGTTGCAGTTTGTGCTGCCCTTTGTTATAATTGCCTTTTGTTACATTTGTGTGTCGGTGCGATTGAATGATAGGACACGAGCGCGACCCGGCAACACAAATTCGCGTCGCGAGGAACAAGACAGGGATCGGAAAAAACGAACAAATCGCATGTTGATTGCGATGGTGGCTATTTTCGGTATTTCATGGCTCCCGTTGAACGTCGTGAACATCCTGAACGACTTTGAGTCGTACATCAATTGTTGGCGTTACTACAACGTGCTTTTCTTCATCTCACATCTGACGGCAATGGCTTCGACGAGTTACAATCCCTTCTTGTATGCCTGGCTCAACGAGAATTTCCGCAAAGAATTCAAGCAGGTCCTGCCTTGTTTTGATCCGTCACGAGGGCGAACGGCAAACGGCAGTGGCGGCAAAGGAGCATGGCGTTCGGAGCGCACATGCAACGGCAACAACGACACAGTACAGGAATCCCTCTTGCCCTCCAGTTGTCTCAAAGGAATGGAAATTAAACCACGAGATCCTGCCAAGGAAGCGGGAATGCGTGCCTCGATCCGATCAAGTGCGCGAACCACCGACACAATTTTACTGTCTGAAGTAACGCCGCCGCCGCCGCCCGTGCAATCACAAGGCACAATAATGCTGCCATCAGGTGTCCTCGAAACCCCTTTTGAGTCAAATACGGGAACAACGACGGGCAGAAATGGCGTCGGAAACGGAGGTCTTATTTCGCCAATTGAACCAACGAAGCTAAGCAGCACCGATACATCAACTTCCATAATTTTGCTTGACACACAGCCGCCCGACGAGAAATCAGAAAAATCTTCGCTGGATCAAATTCTGTAATTTAATCATAAATCCATTTAATTCTATCCACTTCGTCTTGAACGAACATTTACACAACCAGTAAATGTGTGTCTGTGTATGGCAACAATGACTGTTTGTACCTTCGAGCATCAAAGATGATCATTTTCTTTCTACGGTAAGTTCAATTAAATTACTTTTTACTCTGTCAATCTGTCCTCGTATGTCATCGTTTCGCCTATAATATTTCAATTTAAGTGTCTTTCAAGTGCTTCTGTTGCGACTTATACGTCAATCAAGAATTTTTTTGTTGTTGAAAGGGCCACACACGCCGAAAATATTTTCATTATTCACTAAAATGATATAAAAAAATGTATTTTCTATACAAATTCCGGACTTAATATCGATCAAATTGCACCCAAAAAAATAAATAAAAATAAGGCAAGTACAATTTTGAAAAATTTTTTAATTTTAATTTTAATCTTTAATTTTTCCCGAAAATTTTTCAAATTAATTTTAATTTTAATTTTAATTTTAATTTTAATAAAATTTTAATTTTACTTTTAATTTTTTTTTAATTTTTATTTTTATTTTAATTTTAATTTTAAATTTTAAATTTTAATTTTAATTTTAATTTTAATTTTAATTTTAATTTTAATTTTAATTTTAATTTTAATTTTAATTTTAATTTTAATTTTAATTTTAATTTTAATTTTAAATTTTAATTTTAATTTTAATTTTAATTTTAATTTTAATTTTAATTTTAATTTTAATTTTAATTTTAATTTTAATTTTAATTTTAATTTTAATTTTAATTTTAATTTTAATTTTAATTTTAATTTTAATTTTAATTTTAATTTTAATTTTAATTTTAATTTTAATTTTAATTTTAATTTTAATTTTAATTTTAATTTTAATTTTAATTTTAATTTTAATTTTAATTTTAATTAAAATTTTAAAATTTTAATTTTAATTTTAAAATTTTTTTTAGTTTTAACTTTAATTTTAATTTTATTTTAAATTTTAATTTTAATTTTTTTATTTTAATTTTAATTTTAATTTAAATTTTAATTTTAATTTTAAATTTTAATTTTAATTTTTATTTTAATTTTAATTTTAATTTTAATTTTAATTTTAATTTTAATTTTAATTTTAATTTTAATTTAAATTTTAAATTTAATTTTAAATTTTAATTTTAATTTTAAATTTAATTTTAATTTTAATTTTAATTTTAATTTTAATTTTAATTTTAATTTTAATTTTAATTTTAATTTTAATTTTAATTTTAATTTTAATTTTAATTTTAATTTTAATTTTAATTTTAATTTTAATTTTAATTTTAATTTTAATTTTAATTTTAATTTTAATTTTAATTTTAATTTTAATTTTAATTTTAATTTTAATTTTAATTTTAATTTTAATTTTAATTTTAATTTTAATTTTAATTTTAATTTTAATTTTTTTTGTGAAACATTTTTAAAAATTGTACTTACCTAACGGAATTTTCTCCGAAAACAACTCTAAAAAGAAAACTGAATCCAAGCCCATATTTCACCGAAAATCATGATGATGGCACATATATTGTCGTAAAATAAAACGGCCAAAACAACAACAAAAAAAGACGAAATAAGAACGAGGACAAATTCCTCGCTGACGGATAAGAAATTTATAACATTTTATTTGATAACAATAGATATCAATTTTGATGTCCTCAATTTTGAGCTTGTCTCTTATTATTTGAGTATCTCGGCATTGTGTAGGTCTTAGGGAAAATTCTTTCGAAATGGATCTGTGCTCTTTTCTGTTCCGTCGTGTTTTTGTGTATAAATCGTGTGATGATGATGTGATGATAAATGCGGCTGAGATCCTTTTCCAGCACTTTTGTGATATAAATAATGGCTATTGTGCGGTTTCACTTGTTGTTTGTTTGTTTCTCATCTGTGTGAGTGACAAAAAAAATTATGTGGCTTTTTTCATAGTGACTGACAATGGATTTTCTTTCCTTTCACTCTTTTTCGCAAAACGATCCATAAAAGTGAAAAGAATGGGAAAAAAGTGTCGGAAGTGTAATCGCGTCGTTTTTCTGTTTCCCTTTTTTTATTATCTCAGAATATTTTTTTCCGAAGAATTTGAAATGAAAAAAAAAATCGTCCATTATTGCAAACTTCAATTAAAAGTAATTAAATGTCTGTCAAAAGAAAGTCGCGACAAAAACATCCTTTTACTTTGAGAAAACATTTTTAATTAAACCAAGAGCTGTAAACATCTTTTCAACGGAATTTTAAAATGCAACCCAAGTTCAACTGCAGTCAAGTGTAAATTTAAAGTAAACATCGTGCGGAAATGTACATAAAAAAGGTGGCGACAACGACATCGATGTCAAGTGTGCGAAAGATTACTTTCTTCTTCAACTCAATTATTTTGCCGGCTTATAGTCTTCGCGTGACGGCTGTGCAATATTTTATGGAAAAATTATTATTATTATTGCCATCAATAAAATCGAATAAAATGTGCATAAATTTTTAATACTAGAAGTGTGTGTCATATTTTCCCTTCGCACACATCACACACGAAGACAGAATTGCACAGCTAATGGAAGAATAATGGTAATGCAAATGTTATGTTATCCAAGTGAGTAGGAAAATTTAATATCGATTTATGTGTGTGTGTGGCTTTGGATCATAACTAGGAGCTGCTGAAACATTTGCGAAGCGAGAGAAGGTTGCAGAAAATACAAGACAAAAAAAAAATATTTATACAAGACTTTTATTTTTCCAAACAAATTGCATGTTTTCTTGTCTTTTCCATTCAACTCTGGCATAATTTTTATGAAAAATATGACTTTTTTGTCCGATGCTGTCGTGATCGAGTGAAATATTGAAGTCTTGTCTGTCGAATTTTCACATAAGAAATTTATGCATTCATCTTTTATTATTCTCTTTTATATTCAGAAATATTTTTTTATCATCAGGTGTATTGACTTTCATTTTTTTTTTATAACATGCAAAAATAAAACGAGTTGATAAAATAAATAACAGTGAGAGGAAATTTGATTTCTAGAAATATTTTTTTAAATTTAAATTTTATTTTTTATTTATTTATTTTTTTTTTTTTTTTTTAATTTTTTTTTTTTATTTATTTATTTTTAATTTTTAAAAAAGTTTTTTTTAATATTTTTTTTTAATTTTCTTTTAAACTTATATTAAATTTTATTTTAATTTTTTTTTAAATTTTATTTTTTTATTTATTTTATTTTTTATTTTTATTTTTTCAAAAATTTTGGACTTTATTTTTTTTTTTTAATTAAATTTTATATTAAATTTTATTTTAATTTTTTTTTTAATTTTTATTAAAGATTTTTTTAAAAAATTAAAAAAAAATTTTACCTTGAAAAAGGCTTAAATTCTTTATTTTTTAATTGTCTGACGCGCAATTTGATAAAGCCTCATTATTTTTTCTATTTTCAGTATTTTAATTATTTAACGATGCAAACAATAAAAAACTCGGAAAAGAGTTGAGAAAAATAATAATTTTAAAACCGCAACGTTGCAACAATATTTTTTTCTCTAATTAATCACTTGCAATATTTTTTTTTTCAAATGTAAACACACACCCCTTTAGCAAGAACGTAATAAATATGCATATTATGATAAACGTGAAGTCGTAAATTTTCTGCTCGCCATTTATAGATGGTGTGATGGTTTAACAAGTTGTTAGTTGGTTAGTTATGAGGATGTATTTTTAAAATATTCCATCGTAATGGAAGAAAAAATATTTTTTTTTAAATTTGATAAATTATCCCGGTTTTGTTTTACAAAAATATTTTTCTGCCTCGCTCCGATAATTACATAATGGAATATTTCATAAGTGACTTTGAAGAGGCAAACATTTATTTTTTTAATTTTTGTGTAAATATTAGTAATTTTTTAAATAAACTAAGCTATTTTTCAAGTTTTTTTTAAATAAAGCTTTTTTACGTATTATTTTCCACAGGCATTGTAATTATTTTAAAACAATAAAAGCTCAGCAAGAAACATCATCATAATAAAAGCGAACAATAAAAATTAATTAAAACCATAGGCAGCAAAGAAAATATAATGATTATTATGATGATTTATACTTAGACGTCAATAGAAGTTATTTTCCGTAATTATTACAAAGAAATGAATAGAAAAAAAATATTATTAATTGTGCAGAATACAGCAAAAAAAATTTTTTTCTAATAACAACGAAGAAAAATATTCATTTATCTTTATTTGTGATATCAAATCATTAATTATTATTTTTTTTATTACATTTTATTCAAGATTTTTATTTATTTATCACAAAATCTACTTTTGCAGTAAATAGAAGAATTAATGAAACTTTTTTTTTATAAATTTTAAACAGACGTCAAAAAATATATTTTTTAAACAAATGAAAATTTTCTGGAACAACTGTCAAGGCTCCAAGTCACAATGTCACTTTATTGTATGATAACCGCTTTCACAATAAATAACAACAACAAAAAAAAGAAACGCAAGAAGAAAAACTTGACTAATGTTTAAAAAGTGTATAAATGTTATTATTGTACGTGAGAAAATCAACAACTTTTCATTCATTTTTGCTTGTTTTATTTGAAAGAACAAACAATAGAAAAGTTTTAATGCACTTTTGTCTTTAAAGTTTGTTTGTTGCGAACAATAAAGTGTGACACCAAAGAGACAGATCTTTATAAAAATTATGATTTTTTAACATTTTTTTTTTTTGAAAAAGTTTAAAAATAATGCAAAAATCTGATACTTTTCAATTTTTTTTCTTACATGAAAATCTTTTTTATAAACAAAAAAGTTTTTTTTTCATTTCCGAGATAACATAATTCACCCAAATTAGACATATGAATGACAAAGGCGTGTATTTTTTCATCAATTTGCTTTGAAAAAAGTCCTTTTGAAGTGTCGAGAGTGCATTTGTTTCATACATTCTTTGAATGCCTCGTGGAAACTTTTCTTTCGCATAAAAAAACGTCATGAATGTATATTTGCTTTTTATATCTAACGACCTTTGAGCCTTTGAACAAAAGATAAATAAAAACGCATATGTACCAACTTTTCCCGTTATATCAGCATGATGCAGAGGAAATTGAGTACTCAGAGTATCAAAAGACTGTTTGTTTGGATTTATCAGAAGGATATTGTTGTTTGCCTTTTTAATAAAAGAAAAATGTTCAACAAAAATTTTTTCAAGGCAATTTTTTTTTCTCTGTGCATTTATTACTATTATTATTATGAATTCTCATAAAAATACTATAGCGTCTAAATTTATAAATATTTTATTTTAATACAGGATCGCACCATGTGTGTGTATTTTTCAAGAATTTTCTGTGTCACAATTTTTCTGGAAAACGAAAATTCTATTGAGAAGACAAATAAATTGCATTATTTTTTTTTTCACAATTTTGTGTAGGCCAGAAGAAAGTTATTTTGAGGAAAAATAACGAACAATAAAATTTAATAATACGGAACTGAAAAAAAAAATAACAACGATATTGAATAAAAATGTAGTTGACTAAAATTTATAATGCAACTGCTTCTTTCCATTGTTGGACCGTTGCTGATCAACATTTCGACCCACTATTGCGTTACATTTTTTCGAGAAGAGTTTTTCCATTAACCTCCATCAATAAAGTTAAATTGCCTGGCAACCGGAAAAAAAAATCTCATCGTTGTTTTTGTACGAGATTTTCATTAAAATTGAATATTCGTGAAGGTAATAAAAGGTCATTCTACTATTTTTTTCCATAAAAATCTCGTAACTTTTTCTATCTCTGTGTCGTGATGTTTATGCATGGGTAAAATCTGCTGCACTTAGCACTAATTAATTTTTTATATAAATCCCACCTTTCTTCGGTAAAATAATTGCGGGTGAAACACCGAAATAAAATTTAAAAAAAAACTTTTGCAAACAAGATTATTGTAAATTTTATCACTGCTCCTCTCGTTCTTCGTTTACTTTGCGAATTTAATTAAGAAAAATTGAACTTAATTAATTTTAAAGTTTTTTTTGTGTTACGAACTTTTTTTTTGCACAACTCAATAGTAGACAGTTTTGACGTTCGACGATTAATTTATTTAAATTTCATTTCATTTATTTATCGAAGAGTTTTTTTTATTGAGTGACTTTAAGTTTGGTATTTCTTTCGCGGAAAATTTGCTTTTTATTGCTTGCTCGAAGGGAATTTGCAATGATAATCAAATTTGTTCCCTTTTTTCTGTAATAAAGTGGCGACATAATGAAGAGAATATTAAATTATCGGCGTATCTGAATTAAAGCCAAGTTTTCGTATCGTCAAAAGAACCACATTTTCCCGAGTTTCTTAATTAATATTGTTTGTTGTGTGTCATTTTCGCCATGCAACGTACCTAATAAAAAACAATATTTTGTGACGACGATGCTTGCTTTATTAATTTAATATCATCATCGTTGTCGTTATAATCAAATGTTACGTCGTCACTGGGTATGTGCGGCAAACGAAGCACATAAAATATTAGCTCGCGGCTTGTCTATTAGTCAGCACAAGAGACACAGCAAGTTTCATTTTTATAAATATAGATAAACAAATAAAACACGTGAAGAGGCCATTTTATTTATTAAATCGCTAATATTGCGCATTTTTTGCGACTTTCGCTTCCTTTTATTGTACATAAATAATAAATAAACAATATAACACAAGGGCTTTTCTCCTTCTTGCGCTCCTCGAACCTTTTTTGTTTTATTACTTTTGTCGTCGTTCATTATTATGATTTTTTTTGTGCGGTGCCTTTCTCCACACAATTTGCTCATTTATATAATTCATTACAAAATTATTCACGGATTCAAAAAAAAAAATAATAAAAAGGTAGACGATTCCATTTAATGACTGCATTCTTTAATGATATCATTTTATTGTTATTTGGCCATTTTTCGTCATTTAACTTAACTTCTCTCTCTTTTTTGTCTCTTTGCTAAAACAATGCCAAAAAATTAAATATTTATTTGGAAAATAAACGACCTAATTTCATATCAGATATTATTATGCTAAATAAAGGAGCAGAAAAAGGACAGACAGACCCTGACCATGTGCTTGTTATTCAAATCACATCAAACAAATATTATTATAATGCACACCAAACATGGTCAATTACCATAATTCGTGAGAAATTTAAATGTTTTTATCAAATAATGACATCAGAACATTTTATTTTATTGTGTCTAGTACATTTTTTTTGGTTCACTCCATTAATCACGATTCAGTCAAAAAAAAAAGCAAACAAGTCTCATTTGGAACAACAATAATATGTAGGTAATTGAATTTGATGCGTCAGATTCTTATCGAAAATTGTTATTGTTCGAATAAAAATAAAAACACACGTGATTTTTGATAAAATTTTCCAGTGGTAGACGTCAATGGCTTCAATATCTGAAAAAAAAATATTTTTATTATTTCATCATCTTGTGCGTAAATTGTGTAAACAATAACAAAGGAAGAATCAACAGAATCAGTTGTTGCTTTTCTAAGAGTATTAAATATCATTTTTCTTTCGTTTATTTAATGTTTTGGATTTTTTTTTCGTGTAGAATGTTTGATATTTATTAGATTAAATTAATCTTTTCAAAAAATGTTTAAAAAATATTTTTAAAAGATAATTAAGGCATTTTTGTTTTTTTATATGAATTAAATTTTTAAAATAATATTTTAATTAATAAATTAATTTAATAAATAATTATTTAATTTTTTTAAATTAAATATTATTTATTAATTAATTAAATATTTTTTTAATTGATAAAAAATTAATATTTATTTTTTTTAAATAAACAATATATTTATAATTAATAAGCAATAGGTTTATTTTTTAAAAATTTTTTCGTAATTAATTTAAATATTTTTTTTAATTGAATAATAATTTTTAATAATATATTATAAAATAGAACTTTCCCTGAAAAATGAAAAATTAATGAAATTTGTTGAATGCCCTCCGCGATACATTAAGATTGAAAAAGAAAAACATGTAAAAAAATAGAATACGTCAATAAAGAAATTAAATTAGAAATTAAATTATTAGAAAATAAATAAAGAAAAAGTATTTAAATAATTGAAAATAATTAAATTAAATATTTTTTAATTGAATAATATTTTTAATTATATTATAAAATAGAACTTTTAAAAATGAAAATTTTTTGTAAATTTAAATTGAAAAAAAAAACATATTAAAAAAAGTATATTTAAATAATTGTAATTTTGCCCTTTAAATATTTTTCGAATTTTCAAACAAAAATCAATAAATTTTTAAATACCAACAAATTAAATTAAATTTTAAATGACTTCTCTTATTTCTGCTATCCAACCAAAATTTTTGTGGTGCTCCAAACTTATTGTTTCAATATATAAATTGTCTTCTTTCTTTTCGATAGAATTTAATACAAATTATCCGGAAATTGTATTTTTTCTCAATACCTGTTTTTGTCTCCTGAAAAAAAAATATCGAATAACAGCCTTGATTGATCCTTTTTGTCCTGCCATAAATGCGTCTCAAATTGATTTTTTTATACAAAGCCTTAAAAAAATTCAATAAAAATGTTTGCACATAAAATAAAAATAATAAAATAAAACCCGAGAACAAATATCCGTCTGTGCACTCTCGTGAGAGTCACTAAAATCATTTATGAAGATTGATATCTTTGTTGGTCCACATTGTCTGTAAAACGCCAAAAATGTCTTCATTGATAATAAAATTTCCATTGTCCCTTGATAGAAAAAAAATTGTTGGCTTCGTTAATAACGTTTTCTTATTAAAAATAAATTATTCATGAGCATTTTTGAGAACAAACTTTTGTGAAAATTTTTTTATTTATTTTTGTACGAGAGGAAAAGATAATTTTTTTGTTTTGTTGACGCTCATAGTAATAATAATACTATAATTATGATGATAAATATCCCATTTGCATAACTTAACTTGCATTAAATTCTTGAAAAATATTAAAATTTGGACTAACTTTTAACATCTTTTAATGTTTTAATATTGTTTATCTTTAAAAAATCTTCTAAGAAACTTTTTTTTACGAATTTTCGATAAAATAAAAACTTAACCTTTGATTGAATTTTGATAGGCTGAGATTGACGTAACAACCTGTGTGTGCCATCAAAACACTTGAAGTGGATAAATATGTAAATTTTGTCAATATAAAAGCCGATATATTCTTTGCACGGAAAATTTATTCAAATAATATGAATCGAATTTCTGCGAAGTGATCAAAAAAAAAGTATACAGAGGCAAGGATTTACTGAAAAACTTCACAAAACACTTTTTCAACCACCGCACAATCGATGATTTGACAGAATAAAATAGTTTGAAATTACATTTTATGTACTTTGACTCGGAGGTGTTATAATAAAATCAAATTGCATTCGTTCGTTGACAATTTTTCATAGCTCTGATATTGGAATTTACCTAGATTTTTATTATGTTGCATGAAAGTAGTTTGATTTTTTTCATCAGTCAATTCAGCTTGACAATTGAATCGAGAAAATGTTTGGATTTGTTTGTAAATGTCAACTGTCAATTCCCACGAAAGTGTGTTAAGCCCTTTTGTGAATGACTGACTGAATGACAGCTCGAAGGAACGTCTTGTATTTCCTTATCATCAAAGTTAAAGAGCAATTTTTATATGTAGGAAACGAAATGCCATCGGGAAATTGTAATAAAATTCCTTCATTTTAATTTTAAGACAATTTTCATTCCGACACACAACAATTTTATTGTCTTATTTACGAAAAAGATGCGACTCTTAAAATTTTTTTCTGACAAAAATTAGGAAAAAAAGCTTTAAAGAGAAAAATGTACATCAAAAAGCAAAAAAAAAAAAAATCTTGTAATATTTTTTCAATTTGTAGAAACATTTGTTATGGTCAGCTTGTTATTGTTCACTCACATAAAAAAAGTAACAGCGACAAAAAATCAGCAACGCGAAAAAAGAAAACATGATTTAATGAGCATTAGACTTATTGTTGTCATCATGATGGAATTATATTTTTCCATCGTTTGAGGTTGCAATTGTATTTTTTTTTGCTCCAAGAAGTTAGTTGAGTCATAAATAATACAATGCGGTGTTGTTGTTGACATGAATGTCGTTTCCATGATCACAGTGATGATGAGCGGTGGTGAGAAAATCTTTATAAAAAATGTCTTTTTTGTTTTGTTTTGTTTGATGCGGTATTACCGCGAAGTGCAAAATGATGAAAAACGTTACAACGGAAAATTACTGTTGTCGCTGTTTTCTAAAGAAGTCGAGGCAAATGTCAATTATTTTATTATAAATAAGTACTTTGAGGACATGACATTTAATTATTTTTTAAATGAAAGAAGAAAAAAATCGTAAAAAATATAAATTGATCATCAATGTCAATTTTTTCTATAAAAATAAATTAAAAAAAAAATAAAATAATTTTTTAATTAAAAAAAAAATTAAAATAAATAAATAATATTTTAATTTTTCAATTATTTATTTATTCTTATTAATTTATTTTTTTAAATAAATATTTTAATTTGTGAAAATAAAAAAAATAATTAAATAAAATAATAAATTATTTAATAAAATAAAAAAAAATCAGAATAAACAGACAATTTCTGAATAAAAATATGAAACACCTGTTCATTTATAAAATATTTCTGAGAAAAAGAAAAAGTTTTGTCCAATTAAAATCTAATAAACTACCTTGTGAATTATTCATCAAATATCATAATAACTCAAGGAAAAGTTTTCTTCCGAAACTTCCAAACATTCATTCAGGAAATGTGCAAAATGCAACCAAATTACCACAAAAAACTTGAAAACAAATATTTGAAACATTCACAAAGAACGAATATTTTACGAGGTTTTTCCATGGTGAGATATTTAACACAAAAGTGCTTTGCAAATATGTTTCAGACAGCTCATTGTTATTACATTCCTTTTCGAATTGCGGTTTTTTGCATTTCACACTCAGCTCGTTATGAGTTTGTGAAACAAATGTATAATTGACGAAAAATGTTTTGCAGTGAGCTTTGTAAAATTTTAATAAATTTACATTTCAAAGTTTTTTCCGCTTGAATTTTTTCTTTAAATTTGAATAAAAAGGACAGTAAAATTTCAATTTCTGTCCAATTTTATAAAAAAAATATTTTTTTCTAGAATTTTGGCCCAAAAAAATTCAAACATGTCACATCATGTACAAAATTTTGCATTTAAATTTGTTATTCTAGGATTTATTTACCCATTTTTACGTGACAGACAACCTTCATGACATTTCATGTCACTTAACCTTAACAAACGTTCATCATCATTAATAATGAGAAAAAATTGTCTGTCATTGTTTTTAATTAATTGTGGTACTTTTTGAGACAAAATCAAATAAAATAAAATACAAAGCGAATCCTTTGACGAGACTTAATTAAAAATTGTTTTACATCAACCTTGAAATTTCTTTTAATTAAATTTTTGCACAAATTGGTGTAATAAATATTTTATTGAATGTAATATTCCATCCATCTGTTTCATTTTTGATTATTTCATTTCAATTAAGCTTCGAGATATACACACAAAAAATACTATTACAATAATAATTCGCTTTTAAGAGCTATGGGCTTATCATGTCAGACCATATATTGTTTTACCTATTATGAAACAATTTTTTTATTTTGGTTGGAATCTAAAATAAAGGCAATAAAAATTTTTCAGCTTGGATCAATTATTTATTTTTTAATTAAAATGTATATATTTTTGATAAAATATTTAAAATATTTTCAATTTTTTTTTCAGGTATGATGAGTTTACTGGAACATGGAAAAATAACAAAAATTTATTTTAAAAAAATAGTTACAAGGTAAATTTTAGTTGAAAACTAATTTTATGATGAAAAGACATCTTTTCTTTTAATTTTCTTTGTAAACACTCTGACGTATAAAATAATGTAATAAAATCATCTTAAACATCTTTATAAAATGACATGCAAGAACAACATTGTATACAAATTTATATTAAATGGAGAGACAGAGTAAATACCAGATGGATTCTCTCGTCTGTCTGTCAATACTTGGAAATATTTGTTCAATTATTGCAAATATTAATTTCATAAGTAAACAAACAATAGAGAGAAAATTTTAATGTTCAAGAGCATTTCAGTTTTTTTTTTCATAAAATATTTTTTTTATTCTCGTATTTTTTAAAAATAATCTCTTAAAACTTCTTAAAACTCCTGTAGGATGAAAATTGACGATAAATCGATTAAATCAATGTCAAAAACTTTTCCCGCATCGGCAAAGACGGATAAGAAAATGATATTTAATCCTTATTGAAGCGTTTACGAAGAAATATGTTTCTCAAGAAATTCCTACAAAAAAAAAGCAACAAATTGATACAATGTTAATGTGCGAAAGATGGAATCGTTTAACTTTTCTAAGTCAATTACGTGGTTAAAAAAGTTATAATTTCCTGGTCATGCTCCATTGATGAGAAAACTTTTTCAAGATCGCACGTTGTCACGGCGGCGTCGAATTGTTTTTCTCTACGAATGGAAAATTTTATAATAAAAGCCGAACTTAATTAAAAGATAATAAATTTTAACTTTGGTTTCTTGTCGGATTACCGTCACTTGACTGCCCCGAGTGCAGTTTCACAAACAACAAGGCTTAGTGTTAAATAAATAATGTTGCAGATTGCAAAGCACTGTAGAAAAACTTTTTAATGTCAAACTTTTTAAAACCATTTCTGTAAAATTAAAAAAAAAATTATTACGGAAAACTAGTTGATACTTAATAATTATTTTAAAAAAAATGTAAATTAATATAAAAAAAATAAAAATTACGGAATAAACGTGTTGCTTTACCCAAAAAAAAAAAAAAAATAGTTAGAAAATTGTAAAATATCCATGCAAACATTATTCCCTTATCGTGCAGAGTTGTTAGCATAAAAGTAACCAATAAATTTAAGTGCTTCTATTATTGTGCAAAGCCCGCATTGTTGCTCAACAAACTACACAATAAATGATCCATGAGAGAGCACAAAGGGCTCCAATATCCTTTGAAAGTAAAATACTAAAAATTTATCGATCGCTCCCCGTATCACTTGCACATCCACTTAAAAGTTAATGTATCAAAAGAATAACATACGAAACGCCATAAAATGTCATTGTTCTCAAAATAAAACGATTTAAATAATACAATGAACTCTTTGTACAATATGAATAATGAAAATGGAATTAATGGGTATTAAGCAGGATAAAAATTTATAAAAAAATATATAAATACTAAACTTTTGTATTACGTTAAATTTTTTGTACATAAAATATTTAAAAGAAACATTAATGCATTTATTATTAATTTAATGAAATATTTATTTAATTATTATTAAAGATGTTTACAGGTAAGAATAAGAAATAAAAAAGATTTTAACAGTTAGAAATAATTAATCAATGTAATTTTAATAGAAAAATATATATATAAAAAATTAAAAAATTAGACAGAAAAAATATTTATTATTAATGACTAAAATAAAATTATTGTTAAATTAAGGAGAAAAAAAATATATAAAGGAAAAAAATTGTGAAGATTGTAATACTCTCATCGGAACTAAATAAATGAATAAATAAAAGGTGATATAATGAAAGGAAATTTTCCTTATTTTTTTTTATTATTTTTTAAAGAACATTGTAAACAAAGGTAAGTTGACAAAAAAAAAATTAATCAAAAAAAATTTTTTTTTCAATTTTTATTTTAAAAAAATAATATTTACCGTTGTGCCCGCAACTAGAAAACAAACACTTGTCCAATTTTGACGACATGCGGTCCAGTTATTTACTCCACTCCAAATGTTATGGTTAATGCTTTTTGACGTGCACAAACACGTTGATTGAATCAATGTTTTACACAAGTACCCCGGGGAAATTTATACTTAAACGAATCACAAAGTTGACACGTTCCTAAGTACTGTTTTCACGATAACCTCGAGGCAACTCTTGCTTTTATTTTTGCTCAAACATCAAATTTAATAAACGTAATAAAAATATGTTTCTGACATGTTTGGGTATCTTTCGCATCTTTTATTTACTGATAAATCTTCAAAAAAAAAAGGCGTGAAATTTTTTTTGTCGCCCGTCGTTTCTCGTTATGCTTAAAGTTGAAAAAAAAGACGGGTCGTGCTAAGTTTGTTAACCGTGATAATAATAATTTGTTGTTTGGTGATGTATTATCAAGAGACAGGCGAGGACGGTTAATTTTTTTGTTTTTAATATAAAAATGTTAAACACGGTGAAAATTAGAAGTTTGTTTAATTCATAAAAGATAAAAAAGGATGAGAGGTGTAAAATTGTGTAATAACCGTAAAGAAAGGTATAAAGCACCTGTACAAAAGTGAGTGTTTTAACGTAATTTTAGACAAGTTTTCATGTATTCTACAGGCGTTGAATTTTTTTTTTGAAAATTAGCTGATTGTGTCTCAAATAAAAAGAGCTCAATTAATAATGATTTTTTTTTAAATTCCTGCAAAAGAAAAATAATTAATCATTTTTCAAGAGAAGTCATTTCCATTATTTCACAAAATTAAACAAATTTTATGATTTTCAACCATTTTTATAATTTTATTTATTTATGTATTTATCATTTATTTATAAAAAAATATAATAAAAAATTTTTTAAATACAAATTAATTTTAAATTAAATTCAAGGTTATTAAATTTTAAAAATAATATAAATAAAAAATATTTAAAATAATTAAACAATCATAAAGTTATGAATATTTTTTATTTATATTTTTTATTTATATTATTTTTAAAATAATAACCTTTACCTAATTTAATTTAAAATTAATTTGTATTTAAAAAGTTTTTTATACATTTTTTTATTAATTAATAAAATAATT
Organism: Culicoides brevitarsis; assembly: GCF_036172545.1. NCBI lineage: Eukaryota > Metazoa > Arthropoda > Insecta > Diptera > Ceratopogonidae > Culicoides > Culicoides brevitarsis. Next base: position 16,553,113 of record NC_087085.1, on the reverse strand, counting down.
AATTAAATTATTTATTAAAAAAAAAATTAAAAAAAAATAATAAAATTAAATTAATTATTTAAAATAAATAATTTATTTTATTAAAATTAAATGGAATAAAAATTTAATTAATTAATGAAATTTAATTAATTTAAATTAAATTTAAATTAAAAATATTTAATTTTAAAAATTTACTAAAATACGCTCAAACATAACTTCGATTTATATACGAAAAAGTGTTCGTCATAAAACAATTTAAATAATAACGTTTGCCTAAAAGGCTCATGTTGTTAAAGACCAACAAATTATTTTGCATAACCTGCCTAAATGTCAATCTTAGAAAATTGCAAAATTGACACAATTAATAAAACAAACAATTTTCGCCATAACACAATTTTCGCACAAACAGCTGTGACCATGCACATGAGTGTATACGAAGAAATTCATCCTCCCTCCTCCATTCATACATTGTTCACCCCTAAAGTACTTGTCTTTTACTGTTATAACGGTATTTTTATGTTTCCCTCTTCACCATTTGATACACTTTTTCACCCACAAACACACATGCAGCACCCCGCGAACAACAACAAACGCGAATTAAAATCACAAATACGCCTGCGCCTCAAACGTCACTTTTACTTCCAGCTACACTTAGTTTGTTATTCACACAAATTGTTTACAAAATTTTCGCACGTCCTTTCGGATAATTGGATCTCCTTTAGTTTAATAAAATATTTAGTGAACTTTTGTGTGATAGCGCCAACCCTTTTTGTGATTAAAAACAGATAAGTTAAGATTTAAGCTGATAAGAAATGGAAGACGCACCGAAAACCGAAGGCGAAGGCGACAAAAAAATCATTCACGTCTATCCCTTAGTTAAGGTAAGATTTTCCGATTTTTTTTTTCAGTGTGTTTTTTTTTTCGCCGTATAACAAAAGCCGCTATAATAAATTATTATTTGTTTGTTAAATCAATACACAACGAAACAAATGAAGCATTCCGACATGAATGAAGAAATGAGAGCGGAGGCAATTGAAATTTCAATCACTGCATGTGAAAAATATGCCCCGAATTATGAGGTAGTTGCGAAATTGAATATTTTTTTTTATTTGCTCGGAAATGACGTTTTTGACGTTTGTAGGTGGCGGCAAAAACAATTAAAGAAACAATGGATAAAAAATTCGGTTCCTACTGGCACGTCGTGGTGGGCGAGGGATTTGGCTTTGAGGTTTCATACGAGACAAAGCACATCCTTTACTTGTTTTTCGGCGGAAATTTAGCGATTGTCGTTTGGAAATGTTCGTAAAAGACTTTTACCTTTAAAACCTTCTTTGAACTGATGCGAAAAACAAACAACCTCAACCTCAACTACAAGAACAACAAAACAACATAAAAACATTCCAAAAAAATATATCGAAACGACTTCCATCCAAACTCAACTAAATTATAAGAAATTTTAATTAGAGATTTTTACCATAAAAATTATAAAAATTGGAAAATAAAAAAAAATAATTGGAAATTATACAAAATAAATATTACAACACATTTTTACTTGCCATTGTCGATTTATATGGAACTATATACAACACACAAGTAAATATCAAAACAAATAAATTTATACAAAGAAAAACGATTTAATTAAATTTAGAGCAGAAAATCAACAAAATCTAATAAATAAATATTTTTTCCCCATTTCCCCATAGTATAAAAAAAGCAAGAAATTATTTAAGAAGCCGCCCGTATATTGCAATAAGCAACAGAGAGCCTTAATACAGAGTGTTGTGTAAATGTTTGACGATGAGAAATATTTTTAATTATATAAAAATCTTTAACTTTGTAGTATTTAAATAAATTATGTAATAAAAAAAAATTATTGCTGAGAAAAAAATAAAAATTATTTGCAAGTACAAATTTTAACAAAAAAAAAATATTTTTAATTGTTTAGTTTTTTTTAAATTTAATTTAATTTTTTTTAATAGAAAAGTCAGGTAAGTGCGTCGCAATAATATGTTTTTCCATAAATTTTCACAGAATTTCAATTAGCAGTTATTTCCAAGAAAAACCTTTCATTTAATGAAAAACAATGGATAAACTGCGATGTTTTGCAGGCAAAGCCAATTAAATTTTTTCTGTAAATAATCCGATTAGAGTAATTTGTGAGAAACCAATCGAATTGTGATTTGACCAATGAACAAATCTTATGGCGTAGTTCAAGTTTGTAGTGCTTCAGTTTTGCTTAATTGGTGAAAAATCCTCTTTGCATGCGATTAAATTTATTAAAATATTTGATGAACTTACAATAATGGACAAAATGCTCCAAAAATTTTCTATCAACTCAAATTCTGATTAGAAAATTTTTTTCGAGATTTTTTGTAGTGTGTCAAGTTTAGCTATGAGAAGGTTTTAGAGCACAAAAATTGGGGAAATTCATGGAAAAGTCGTGGAATATTAAGAAAATTTGCAAATATGTTCGTGTAATGTTCATTGCATACCTCAAAATTTATCCTAAAAAAAATTGATGGGTAAAACGAAGTTTACGGGTGACGCCAATTTAAAATTGCATTCATTGAAATATTTCTCAAAGGCATGTCTTTAACTAAATCGGATTTTATCCTTTTAATTATTTTTGTTTGGTATCTGTTTCGTTATTTTCCTCTTTTCAAACTTTATTTTTCAGAGTTGCATAAAATGACCTAAAACAAAACGTTAAAAAACGATTTTGATAAACATTTTCTCTTTATGGACAGCATCGCAGTCGATAACAATACTTTTAGTTGGAAGCAAAATGTCCATGTCAATTTTGCTGACTCGCACAAATATTTCTATTTTTCACATCACAAACATACTCGAATAGAGGAACATTATCCTTCTGTGTTTGTGCGCATAGAATAGATCAAATTACTCCATTTTCTGATCTGGGTCAATTGAAAAGATGCATCGGGTTTTCATCGAAAATTGTGTAACAATTGCACAATGAGGAGAATTGACTATCATTTCATTGCTGAAAACGACATACACTTACTTAATGATACAATTTGCCGACAGTGATTTTAAAAGAGATAAAAAAAAAATCTGCTCACATGACAATTTTTTGTAAGAAAAATCTCTTTTTTGATAGCACTGTTGCCCGAGTGCATGTTCATTTATTAAACGGGTCTTTTATTGCAAATTACACTTTTTAAAACTAGTTCATTCTTTTACCATTTAGACACTTATCCTTGTTCTCTATTTGATATCGAATTAAGTAAAGCCGCACGGTTTGTTGACAATCAATTGACCAAGCGGCAAAACAAACAATGAAATCAAAGAAAATTTACTGTCTAGTCAAGTGAAATTGTTTGGTGTTAGACAAAGACATTGCGGCATCTAAATTGTAACAAGGACGAGGATCATTTGCTCCAATCAGTAAATTATTTGAGTAAACATCATTATTGTCATGTTAAAGTGGGAATTTGTGCACTCTCTGTCGACTCTCATATCAAATTAAATCAATAGGGGTGAGTGGGGCAAATTAGTTGATAAAATTTTTAAGATCTGGAATTCAAAGAAAAAGGAATATTTTAAAGCTTGAAGCCTTAATTTTAATTGATTCTGACAAGAGTTTGCTCTAACCAAGTTCTAACACTTGACTTAATGTGTGATTTCGTGATTTTTCCAAAAAAGTCAAATTTATGAATGTGCCCCATGGAAATATTTTAGAATATGCATTGGGGCAACATTTCAGATTGTGTATTAGGGTGAAATTTTAGAATGAGTTTTGAGAACAAATTTTAAAATGTGCCATGATATAGTTAGCAGAAATGCACGTTCTAAAATATCACCCCAATACAAAATCTGAAAAGTTGCCCCAATGCATATTTTAATTTTTTTCCATAGGACACATTCAATATTTTTTTTTCGTATTTCTCATAACTCATATTTTTGCAGAATTTCAGAACATTTTTCAATTCTGGTCCAAAATATAGAAATAATTGATCTTTAATTAATGCCCCATCTATAGAAATACCCCATTCTCCCCTACTAAGCACTCTATTTACCAAAAAAACCAAAACCAAGTTGAAACTAATTGCACAAATTCCCATCGTACATTGCCAGACTGCAATTAATTTGAAAGCTGTGTCACAAAATGCGTGGAAATTGATTTCTATTGACAATTATTTCGTCATTTGTCGTTCAAACACTTTGTTAAAAATTCATCTCGGAGACAAAATAATTATTTATAAATCAAATTAAATACAAGCTTGATTGATCGCACAAAATTAGTTTCCAAGAATGCGATTTGATGTGTCACAAAATAAGGCAATTTATGTGATATCTATCGGAAAACTGTTCGTTCAAGCGGCTCAAAATAGAATTTATTGTTCCCCTTAAATTCCCAAAGTTTTTGCATTTCATTGCATTCCCAGCAGTATTCATCCATATTTTACATCCAATCCATAGTTTAGAAACGGCTGCAGGCAATTTGCTTTCATATACTGAATTTTTATCATTTCTTTTTCGGATTATTCCATTTTATACATGGTCAATATGCAAAAAAAAAAAAAAAATTGTGGAACATTTTATGCAAAACCCAAAATTTATGGTTTTGTTGTGTTATTGCTGCGTTGCCTCGCCTCCTTAACTGATGACTTGTTTCAACTAAAAACTTTGGTTTTCATGAAAAAAAACTTTTAAAGATTATTTTTTTGCTTAATTTTCCAAGACGGACATAAAAATCCAGCAAAAATCGTATTTATTTTATGGAACCCCGTTGTTTTTTATGCAAACATGAATGATGATAGCCGATGCGCCTTTTTATTTATTTTATTACTATTCTATTTGCGAGACTCCATTTTTTTTTGCAGCATGAACCTCGTTGCCAGTTGAGAGCAAACAATGGATTTTCTCGTTTTTTTCGTTCGATTTGTTTTCTGTGTCTCTTTTTATTTTATTTTTTTTTGTTTGAGTTAGAATCAGATAAAAAAAGTACACAAAAGATACGTAACTCAAACAAATAAATAAAAAGGAAAGAATAGTTCCTCTTAGACTCGTTTTTTCAGCTATTTATCATTTAAGCCAAAAAAGGAGGAAAAAATGATAAAATAAATTATGTGATGCAGCAACACAAACCACAGAGAGAATTTGTGATTTCACTGGTTTTTGCTGTTTGTGAAACGTGGACAATTTTTGGCAAAATTAGGCCGGATTAGGGATCAAGCAGATTATGGTTGACCGATATCGTAGGAAGACAACAAAAAAATAAACAAACCAGTTGGAGAGAAAATTTTTTGAAATTTAAACAGTGACAAAAAAAGGTACGTAAATTATTTTTGTTAAAAATTTACATTTTGGGCGTAAAATAATTGAATTCAAGTAAATACGTAACATTTCATTAACACCCAATATTAACATTTAAATTGAATTGCAACTGCTTGAATTTTATTTTATGAAAAAAAAAGTTGAAAATTTTATAAAATTGATTTAACAAGCGTAATTTTAATGAGAAAAGGCTAAAAGTGTTAACCACTTGTGTTAAATTATTTTTTGTGTGTAATTTAATAGGAAATTGTTCGGAAATGTCCGAAAATTGCCTAAAGCAAGAGAAAAACGGTCAAGTTTGTAAATTTTAGCATTTAAATTAAACAGCAATGAATAATTTAAAAAAAGTAACAAACATGAAAAAAGGGAAAAATAAATCTTCCGCCTTCGTTTCCTTTTCTCATTTGTTCGTTAAAAATGCTCTTTTTACAAGACTAAACTAGTTTGTTACCCACATATTTGTTGTCAAATCTAATTTATTTTAACTTAGTTTGACACTAATCCAATAAAATTTTGTGTGCAAATTGTGAAAAATTTGTTGGAAAACTTTTTAAATATATGCTAATGCGGCAAAAAAGCGAGTGACAATAAAAAAGAGACTGTTGAACAAGCAACGAGACACCAAAGTTTTAAAAAAGTTTAAGTTTTTCATCATTTATTCAGATTATCAAAAGACGATGATCAAACAAAAATATTCACCGCAAAGACAGAAAAAAAAGTTGAAATTAAAAAGAAGAATAAACAATTTTTTACACAATTTTTATAATGAGAAAGAAGTTGGCCAAGAAAAATTGTGTTAATAATTAATTTTAATATACAAATTGGACCTTTTTGATGTTTTGTGCATTACAATCACTTTTTTTCAGGTCAAACAATTTTTCTTGATTTTTTTTCTTCACTTTTTGTTTTTTATTTTACAAAGAATGACAAATTAATTGAGGAATTTGCATTAAATTTGCATATCTCTGAAATGCAAACTTTAAAAAAAAAATCTTGAAGAAAATATTTAACAGCTTTCTTTTTTGTGGTAATTCTTCTCAACAAGAAAAAAAATTGTTTATAAAAAAAATTAAAATTTGCATTCTTTTATAATGCAGATAAAAAATAATTTTCAGCGTGGAAAGTTTGATTAGTTTCAACTTCAATCAACAAAATTAAATTCAAAATAAAAAAAATATATTTTCAATTTTATCACGCATGTCTATCTTTATTGTTACAGCGATAGACATTTATCAAATGCCATTAAAAGTGGTGTCCATCGAAATGTATTTTATTAAATTTTCTATTTGCACATCAAACATAGGAAATAAATTTAATAAAAATTGAATAAAAAAAGTTTTTGACGTAAAATTAAATTTAAATATTTCACTACAAAAAAAAAAAAAAATAAATAATAAATTTTCATGAAAAATTATTTGCCGTAGTTTTTATTAAAATAATTCTTTAAAAGTAACTTCATTGCAGTGAAAAGACTACCTGCTGATTTTTCTTTAATTTTTCATTATTTTACAGGAAATATGATTCATAGTTACTTATTTAGGAAAAAACTTCCACATAAACGCCTTTGGTTTTGACCATTTTTATGAAAAGGCACGTGCGCGTCAAGGCAAGTAAGTATAAAGACAAAATCAGGGATGCAGAGAAAATTGTCCGTGTTTATAACATTATGAAGTGAAGTGAAAAAAATATAAAAAAATCGTAAAAATTGTAAAAAAATGGTAAATTTGATTTTTTGAAGTGAAAAATTAAAAAAAAAATAAGTTGAACTAAATTTTTTTATTTAATTTTTAAAATTAGATAATTTTATTTTTTTTTTAATTTTTTTATTTATTTATTTTATTTTTTTTATGTAGGCCGCTCCAAATTTTTTTCTATGTTTTTGTCCCCTGCCCCATTTCAAAAGCCGAAAATCCAATGGGGCAAAATTAAAAAAATCTAAAATTAAAAAATTTCAAAAAATTGAAATTTTTTGGTCTTTTTCCAATTTTTTTAAAATTTTAAAATTTTTTTTTTTCCAAAATTTTTTGCTAAAATTTTAAAATGCCTTTAAAGCACACAATTGAATTTAAAACTCTTTAAAAATAGTTTGGAAAAATTTTAAAATCATTTTTTTCCATTATTTTATTCATTTTTTTTTACTTTTTGAAAAATAATGTAAACATTTTTTGAAATTTATCAATAATTTTTTTTTTATTTCTATTTTTTAGATAAAGTAAGAAATTCATCAAATTATTCCGATAAAAAAATCTGTTCTAATGACAAAAATACTTAACCACAGATTGATACCGAAGCCATTTAAAATTTTTCCTTTTCAACTTTTCACAGAAATATCAACTGTTTAACAAAGAATTCCATATTTTCATTTCATTTCATTGCCAGTAACAAGTATTAACTGTGATGAAAAGATATTTCAAGTTAATATGAAACCTTGTAGAAGCTCATCAAAAACGTGTCTCTCGGAGCATTTTTGATTGCTTGTCCAATAAATGTCAGATAACTCAACCTATATGTCGAAAGCTACATCGAACAAGAAATTTCCGATGACCAATCAAAAATAAATTTTAAAGAGAACTGATTGTAAAATATTTTTATTGAGCAGCAACCAGTAGTAAAAAGCAACCTTTTTTGTTGTTGGCCTTTGAAAGATGAAAAAGGTTTGAACACAGAAAAAAATGTTGTCACATGGGAGTAGGAACATGTGCTAAACAGACGATTAAACAAAGTTTACACGACAAAAAAAAATGTCAACTAAAAAAAGGCGAACGTAAAAACGAGACATAAAGAGAGAGAAGATAAAAATCATTCGAATTAGTTACAAATAACAAAAATCACCCCCGAACATAACTTTTTGGACGAAAAGTTATTGAAAATTGACAAACAAAAAAAATTGGAGACGTCCTCCCGCTCGAGACATTGTCCAGCAAAAAGGGCAATCAATTGTGAAACGCAAACAAGGTAATTTCCTCAAGTGTGTGAATTGTCCTTTTTTACCTTTTTCCCATTATTGCTCCATTGTTGTCATAAATATTAGCATCCGAGATTCGATTAACGATTTCTAGCAGATTTTTTTTTTGTGTCCCTTTGTGTGGAAAGGCAGAGACAGACACAAAAAAAAACTGCACAAAGGAAGTTAATTCAATTGAAAATTTCGACACGAAGAAGGTGAACGATAATATTTTTTGCGTTTTGATGTGAAAAAGTAAGAAGATATGTTTGTCGTGCCAAATGTGTTGAGACAAACTTTCAACGAAAACTTACAAATCGAACGTGATTTGACTGAAAATTATCCCATTAATGGCATATTTGTTTAAGTTTTAGTAGAAAATGCCACAGAAATGTAAACAGACAGACGACGACGACGTTCGACGACATTCAAGGGAAAATGGCAAATGAGTGACAGGCATGAAGAAACGTGCAGTGTGACAATTGAAAATTTACTTGATCCAAAATTTTCATTTAGTTCCTCTTTTGCTTACATATCTCTTAGGTAGACAAACTACATCCGATATGTCTTTACATAGAAAATATTGATGTTTCCCGCATGTGTGTTTACTGTATGTGAACTAATATTAAGGTAATGCAAATTATAGACATGTGTTCGTTCTCAGATTTCTACAAGATTATATATAAGACTAAATACACATTAAGAAGGATACTCACCAAATTTTCTCATAGATATAATTTTTTGTTCGGTCATTTGAATTTTTATTATTTTGCTATAAAAAAAAACAAAAAAAAATTAAAATAAATAAAAATTTACAAGGCCGCTCCAAAAAAAACTTAATTTAATTTGTCCAAAGTTTTGAGTTTTTTACATTCATATTTGTGTATAAAAATTGATTTAAGAACATTTTAGTCAAAATTAAAAAAAATGAATATCATAAAAAACAACTATTAAAAATTTTTTGAAAAAAAAATTACAGCATTTTTTTTAATATTTTTTTGGATAAGAAAATCCATGATAATAAGCAATTTTCAATACTAAAATTTTATAAAATTGAAAAAATTTAAAAAATATAAAAATTTTATTATTATTATTAGATCTAAAGACTCTATTTTGATAAAATTTTTAACTTTTTTAATTTTTTTGCCCTTTTTTGGACTTTAAAATGAGGCATTGGACAAAACTATGGAGTTTCATTTAGAGCGGCCTCAGTGGCGTAGCGTCATAGGGGCAATATGGGGGCAATGCCCCCCCAAAAATTTTAAGTTTTCAAAGAAATTTTTCAGAATTTGGGAATAAAAAATTTTATTTGTTCTGTTTGCCCTCCCAAAAATTTTCGCCTTGCTACGCCCCTGAGCGGCCTAAATAAATAAAATAAAATATTTTATTAAAATAATTATATATTTAATTCTTCTTAGGTATTAGTAATAGGTACCTATTTGTTTATTTAATATTTTTTTTGATATTTATTAATTTAGATAAAAATAAAAATTGGGTACAGTAAAATTTTTAATTTAAAAAAAATTTAATTAGTTTTTTTAAATAATTTTTTTTATTCCAACAATTTTTAATTTTTTTTTTTTATTTTTAAAAAATTCATACTTATGATAAAGTATGAGTCAATAATAATTAAAAATGTCAATGAATTAGTTGACAATTTAATTCAATTTTTTTTGATATTTAAAAAATTGTCATAAAATGTTTTCTTAAAAAATCTTTATAAAAAAATAAATCTTCAAAAATTTAAAATTAAATACTCCTGATATTTTAGTAAATAAATTTTCTTATTGTGCACAGAAAATCCTATGAAAAGGATTCTGAATTAAATATTATAAAGGAAATATCTTCTTGAATCTAGAAATGAATGCAGGAATCTAGCAAAGGATCAATGCTTCTTTTGACTGAAAATAATGCCAATAATTTATCAACTTATCGACAAACTATTTTATTTATTGCCAAATTCTGGAAACATTTCCATTTCCGCAAGATTTGCCATAAAAACCATAGAAAAACGTGAAAATTTATACAATTATTATTATTATTAGTATGTGATTTGACTCGAGTTTATGGCATCACGTGCGTAACGCTGCCAAATTAGGCCCAGTCCAAAAGATAACCAAAAACGCATTAAATAAAGCCGTCATGAATTTTATATGAGTCAACATCGCACAACGTTTCCTTTTGTTATTTCAAGTGTAATAAACATGTTGCTTCTTGTTTTGTTCCGAAAAAAAAATTTTTTTGTGACTTTTTTTTTCGTTAGCAGCTCGGTTTATCGGTCCTTTAGGAGACACACTTTGAATATTCGCAGTAGTTGCGAGATATTTATGCTTCAGATTCAATATTTTGCGATGAACGTGAGACGAATAAAATATTTTATCACGTTGTTCGGAGCAAAACCTCGGCAGCACGGCAAGTTATTCGATGCATTTGATACATTTTCTGTAAAATGACACACATTTTCATAACAAAAAGTGGATGGAGTTATTATAAAAGGTAAGATTATACGTGATGCGGAGTCAATATGAAACGCAAAAACATGTGTTGTGGCGACGGTTAACAAGATTTTACAACAAATTGTTCAAAAAGTCAATTATGATCGAAGAGTTGAGCTGCATTGTTGACAAAAAGGATTTCGTTTCCATGACGCGTTCACAATAAAGTGCATGTCAAGCCATTATTTTATCACTAATAGAGACAATGACAGAGGTCATTATACCGTCATTTATTAAAAAAAAACCCAAGATATGGAGAAAAATGTTACAAGAGCGCTTTTCTTGCAGACAATTAGCAATCTTGTTATCACTTTATTCATGTCTTTTGCCATATTCAACCACCTGATACATTTTTTAAATGTAAGTAACGGACTGAAAATACATTTCTTCTCTTGTCTTGTGAAGAAAGAAGATTTTTTTACACCGTTCTTCACCATAAAAACCGTTCCCATCATCACATGATGGCTTAATGCTTTCAGTTATTATTACTATGCAAAGGTTGCGAGAGCACTCGTATCGCACATATGTTTGCTAATGGCAATTTGTCGACGACGATGACAGAGAATGACGGCCTGGTTCAGGTAATATACATTTTCGCTTGTCTTCTTTTGTTCTTTTGCATGAGTTTTCAGGTCTGTGGTACAAAACGAACTTGTAAAGATAATTTTTTTTGTCAGATTTTTTCTTTTACAGCAAAAAATAGGGCTGCAAAATTTTTAAGGCGAAATTAATTGACTTAATTTTTTAAGTATTTGACTTAAGAATGACTTAAGTCATTCTTAAGCTAACATAAAAAATAGTTGAAAAATTACAATTATTTTAAAAATTTAAATTAAAATCAGTTTAAAATTTTTTTTTTTTGAAAAAAAAAATTATTTTTTATAAATTGAATTTTTTAAAAAATATTTTCTAAATTTTTTTATTTTTTTTCCGAAGATTTTCTTGCTTAAAATTATAATTAAGTCTTTTTTAAGCTTAAGTTTAAGTTTAAAATTTTTTAGTTTTGACCAAAAATCGAAAATAAATTTTCTTAGACAGGGGTGAAAAAAATTTATAAGTGAACTTAATCTCAAAGGACTTAAAAAAACTTAAATTTGAGTTTCAGTCGAAAAAAAAAATATTTTACTGAAAATCAAATGACTTTAAAATTTTTGATCAAAATTTAGGAGAAAAAAATTTTTTTTTAATGAAAAATTTGTAAATTAAAAAAATTATTTGACTTAAGTCAAACTGAAAAAAGTTTAAGTCAAGCTTAAGTCTTACTCTTAAGTGAAAAAAAATTGACTTTTGTAGCTTATTTTTAAATTTAAAAAAAAAATTTTACTTTAAATAATTTTCAAAATTTATTGTTTTAAATTTTTCGAAAACCTGAAAAACTTAAATAAACTTTTATTTTGAATTCGAGTGACCTTTTGTTCTCCTGAACTTAATCCGTACGTTACGTAAAACTTTAAATACGAAATTACATCTTCACATGACATTTTTCGTCTCTGTTCCTCGATTGTATTTCCTCAATAGCGATGCCTTGATTCAGTCAATGGAAATTGCAGAAATCTAGCTCACGGTTATTAATTTTTGTCGAAGGTTAACCCCATTCCGCCTTTTCCGCAATTTTCGAGTATGTATCTTTTTTTGCGGTTTCATTGCGTTGATGTGTCGAGCGCATCGTACGAAGCCGGAAATTTGATCAATAAAAGAGCACATAAACATGTGAAAACACGAAATGGAACTCCTAAAAAATTCAGTGAAACAGAAAAATCTCGTATTTCACGTCTTTTTTTGTGTCTTGCGTTTGGCATTACATTCCGAATTTTATATATATTTTTCAGCATTAAAACGAATTTTATACACATCACAAACTTCTTTAATTGAATTTCTGTTGTTTTTCACGTACATAACGAGCATAAATGATGCAAGGGAGGTTTTTTTTGCTCATTTTGTTTCCTTTTTGCGTGCGTATTATAAAATGAGATCATCGTTAAATGCTGAAAAAGGATGCCATTTTCGGATGTCGTTTTCATGCGAAGAAAGCAACGAATCCTGTCTCCGTCTAAATTTGATTTGGTACAATTACGTCTTTTTTTCTCTTGTTTTCCGGGCTTTTCTTTTTGAAAATAAATGGAATTGCATTGTGTGACTTTTCGTGCGTGTCTATGTGCAACATGTATTGTTGTGCCATAATTAAAGCCTTAAATTGACATCAAATTTTACGAGATCTCATAAAATTTTAAAGATAAACTTTAATGACTTGCATGCAGTAACAGGAGAACAATTCTGTCGTGTGTTTTGAAGCAAATGTACACAAAAAAAGTTATTATATTAGAGTGCCCTTCAGGGCGTTTTTGGGTAAAACGAACAAAAATTTGTCGTGGGAAAGGAAAAGTTTAAAATAATAAAATAATTTTGGGCTTCCTAAAGACGAAAAACGGATAAATATAATTAATTTAGCTCCTTAAAGGCAGTCGAAAATATTTTAAGTCAAAATAAACTTAATACTTTTATGCTTAAAAATTAAGTTAACAGAGGTAAAAAATTAAAAGCTTAAAATTAATTAATTTTTTTGAAATTTTTTATGAAAAAAATTAAATTTTTTTGAAATTTTTTTTAAAAAAAATTTAATTTTTTTGAAATTTTTTAGTTTTGACTTAATTAGGTTGACTTTAGGCTTAAAAGTCAGAATAAGGTAATGAGTCCTTAAGGGAGCTTAATTTTGCTTAAGTTAAAGTTTTACGTCAATTAAGTCAAAATTTTAATTTTCCAAAAAAGGAAATTTTTTTCATAAAAAATTCGTTGTGCTTTAAGTTAAGAATGAAAATTCGTTAACATTTAATTTTTTGAAAAATTATTTTTTAAGAAATAAATTAACTCAACAAGCTTTAATTTTTGATTGGTAACCCAAAAGTAATTTTAATTAAATTTTCGTTTGACTTTAAGAGTATTCTGAAAAATATCAATTTCACCCGTTTTTCGTCCGTAGATTTTTTCGAACTAAAAACTAATCTTCTGAAGCAAAAAAAAAGAAGCAACAATATAAGAGAGATATCGATAACTCCATAACCGATGACATAAGTGCGCTCTTTTATGTGGCTTATTATGTCACAAGAACTTTTTTTACTACTTTTAACGCGATACTTTTTTTTTTATCTCAAACAAAAACAACACAACAACTTTTTGCTCCTCCATCCTAAAGGGATAATACGAACGTGCAGCAAAATTGTCAACGACGACGACGACGCCAGAAACACAAAATGTTCCAGATGAGTAAAAACATGTCGTCGTCTTCTATTATTGCAATTGGCAGTTCACATGTTTCTCTGTTTTGTAACAGATTTGATCTAATTTCTTTAAAAGGTATTGCACGGGAAAAAAATAATCGTTTCCTGTGAGTGAGTGAGTGAATGCGTCATGAACTTTTGTAAGCCTATTATTTTATATTATTTCGTAAGAACTTTTGTGTGTATGTGAAAATCTTGTAACAAAATGTTTATAATAATCGGATTTTTCTGTTTTTTTTCTTTTGCATTGCAAAACATGTCATCAAAACAAATAAAGTAAAAATGCAGAGAATAAAAATGTTCCATTGTGTCTAGACTTGAGGAACATTTTTACACAAAATTTAGCAAAATTGAGAAATGAACAAGGAATATTTGCTAAAAGTTTTTACTTTATTATTAAAATGCATAAAAGTTGTATTAAATGTTTTTTGTTTTGAAAATTGATTAAAAACTTAAACATGCACAATTTTAATTTATTTTTCAAAAAAATTATATTTAATTATTTAAATAATTATTTTTTTTTAATTATTAAAAATATTTTCATTTTTTGTCCCATGAGGGTTTTCTCGAGGGGGGGGGGAATAAAAAAATAAATTTTTGTAATTTTTTAGACGTTAAACATTGATTCTTAACATTTATTTAATTTTAGTTTATATTATTTTAAAATTTGAACTTAAAAGTAAAGAAAAATCAACAAAATCTCCCAAAATAAAAATTTTTGAAAAAAAAAAATAATTTTGGTCACGTGACTTTCAAAAAAATGTTTTTCAACATTTCAATAGAAAATGTCGTAATTAAGCAAATTTCTTTAGTTTTTTGTATAATTTTACCATAAACAGTAATTTTTCAATATAAAAATTCCAAAATATGTCAAAAATATTTGTATTTTATATTTAATTTTTATTTTTCCCCCTGAATTTTTTCGACAAAATCCGAAGGGGGGGAGACAAAAAATGGACATATTAAATTTATTCGCCTTAACGATTAAAAATTATTTTAGTCAAAAAATATTCGAGAAAAATTAATTTATGATATTTTATGCAAATACATTTTTTTTACCAATTTTTAAACTTAAAAAAATTAAAAAATAATAAATATTAATTAAAATAAAATTAAATAATAAATAAAATTAAAAAATTATAGTTCAAAGGGTTAATTTGTATTCAAAACTTTTCTTTTATATAAAAGTTAAAAATAGCTTTTTGTGTACAAAAAAAAATCTTAATTTTCACTGTTCCATCAAAGTTACTTTTTTTGAACAAAAAAAAAAAATAAAATTAACAAAATTAAATAAAATAAAATAAAATAAAACAATATAATTAATTTAATTTTCATTCAAAATAGTTTTTTTTTATTATTTTAGGACCACCATAAATTCAGAAAAAAATAGAATCAATTTTAAAATCTTTGTTAACAACACTTTTATTCCATTTTAGAGCAAAAATCTAGTTAAAAATTTTCCCACTTTTTTCGCTAGAATCACTTTTATTACTGCGGATAAAAGTGTGATCAATGTTGTTTATCTTTCCATTGTTGCACGGTTTATCCGCACTACTAACACGACGATGCGATGGCAAATTGTGTCATTTTCTTGCGTCATCTAACTCATTTTTTATGCTCTGATTATATAAATTCCATTTACATAATAGTTGCGATAACAATGACTGAGCAGAGCAAGGTTAAAAACAGGCAAAAAGATAAAAAAAACACATTTTGTCCCTTTTCTCGTCTTTTCTTTGTTGTTCATGAGATAATCTTATGCAAAGTTGGTCATTTATTTTTTTCTTCTTCTTCGTTTTTTTTAATCACGAGATTAAAGAAGCAAGACAAGAAAAAGTTTCATTAATTTGCAATTATCACCTAATTAACATGTTTGAACATTGGCGGGAAAAATAATAAAAAAGTACAAGGCGTTTCCATTGACATGAAATCGGAATCTTTCTAAATTTGTCCAAAGAGATAAACACGAAGACGTTATTCAAACATAATCTTATCATCAACAAGAAACTAAAATTTATGTCATTACTTCCCACAACGCTTCAAACTGCAGGATGCTGATGCGAAATAATTCATCATCGCTTGATTGCAATATCGCACCATGCACTATATTTAGCTCATGCAGACACAATTGTGAATGAGTAAACAAAGATGAATGATCACCCAAGGGCTGTTCGTAACGAGTCGTACATATGCAGAAGGGCATAACAAACATAAGCAAACATAATGTTTGCTTTCATTGTCGAGACTCATTTATTTCTGTGCTTGTCCGTGTGTGTCTATTGCGCTGTACAAACACGAGACATCATCATGGAAAACCAACATAAACGAGTTAAATAAGGGCTCTTAGAATTGTGATTTTATGTGTATTCCTTAAGGTATGCTTTAAACCGACCACACAAGCAGCCAGAAGTTAACAATAAAGCACAGCTAGCTACAATTTTTCGTTTCTGGGAAAAAAAGATTGATGGAAAGAAATGAAAAAATATTTCTTTCATCTTTTTTTTGCTTTTGCCCTGCTTTGTTTTCCCTTTTATTCGCAGATTTTTTAATACCATTAAAGAATTTCAAAAGAAAACAAATAAATATTTTTTTTGTCCTAGATTGAATTCCTTTCATAATTACGAGAATTCCTTGGAGGAACTTATTCGGAAAATTACGCTTAATGCGACGATGATTTATTCAAAGAAGATGAAATATTTTCATAAGGATTTTTTCGTGGAAGGTTTTTTGTTACTTAAATGTTTATAGTAAAATTATTAAGTTGCTCAACATGAAAAGTAATTTGTTTTTTTTTTTTATAAAAATTCTACGAATAAAAAATTTTATGGTTTAAATTTAATAATTAAAAAATATTAAAAATAAAAAATAATTAAAAAAAAAAAAAAATAAAAAATAATTCTAAATATATGTGAATAAAAATTGTTAAAAATTAAAAAAAAAATTAATTTAAAATTAAAATTAATTAATTAATAAAAAAATTAATTAATTAAATATTTTTTTATTAAATTATAATTTATTTTAAATTATTTTTTTAACTATCCGAAAATTTAATATTAATTAAATATTTTAATTAAAATTAAAATTTAATTTTAAAAAATTAATAAAAACATATTTGAACGAAATTTTTAATAATTTTTATTTAAATAAAAAATAAAAATAAAATTTTAGCAAAAAAATCCTACAATTTTTTTGCCTTTTTTTAAATTTAATTTAATTACCTAAATAATTAAAAAATAAAATATTTTTATTCAATGCTAAAATTTTGTCTAAAATTATTTTTTTAGCTTACCTTTGTGTGAAATAAAATTAAATAAATTTTCATAAAAATATAAATAGAAAAATAAATTTCAATCAATTGCGCATTTTTTCTAATACCTTTTCTGAGATATTTTTTTATTTATTAATGCAAACACAGACAAGCTTGTTGAACGCACGTTCGTGGGCAGATTATTGTCACCCATTATTAACGCAACTCATTAACCACAACACTAACAACACCGAGTACAAAATTTATTGATCCCATTTCCGTTCGTTCATGCTATGCTGATTGCTGCTTATGCGGAAAAAAACCAACAAATATCAACAATTTAATTTGCTGTAACGAACATATTATTTTTCTTCATTCACGCAAATCCACACACATTTTCCACTGTTATTTTTATTTACATTTATTCCTTCCACTGAGCGAGACTGTGACAAGATATTTACCCACAAAGAGACGAAGAACACGCGACGAACAAACACACACAGGAAACATTTAAAATTAATGATGTTGTTGAATAATGTGTGATATGGTTCGTATCCTCTACTTAATCTGTATGTGGAAATGTTCAATTGTAATTGCAAGTGACAAATAATGTGCGATATACGGAGAGAGATGGAAAGTCTACAAAGAGCGAAAAGTCTACAAAAAATATTTTTTCTCTCTCTCCCGCTCTTTTTTGTATGAATTTTGTGCGTGGAAAATTTAAGTGATTTGTTTCAATTAATTTTTTCTTACCAAGAAACTCGATATTCTTATTGGATAATAAAAAATAATTATTTTTTTAAAAGCAGGAAATTTAAATTTCCTCAAAAAATAAATTTACATCCTTTAAATCCACTTTAAGCTCATCTCCATCAAAAGTTAATTAAAACCCTCTTTTGTGCGGTTTTTGTCTCACACAATACTAAAACCACATGCAGGAATAATTGTTCCTAAAATTACATCGGAGCCCACTTGCCTGTCTTTGCACGTAATAAATATTCAAATAACGTCAGTCACATGTGCTTCCGACACAAATTCAGAAAAAAAATCCGTCGAGCGTGATGAAATTGATTGCTGAGATGGTCCTAAGTAAATATAGCACCGATCCACCTTCTGCTTGTTTTGTTGCCTCGCAAGGTGCCATTTCGTATAATGATGTCAGTGTCATGAACGAAGCAACTTTGGGGTGTGTCACTCGTGATATTGCAAAACTTTTCTCGATTTATATTTAATTATCTTTTGATCTTATTATTATTAGTACTAAACATAATCAATCAAATCATTAACGAAAGTCTTTACTATTCATTTGTTTCATTTTTTGTGTGTGTGTGTGTGTTTTTGGTTTTTTGATCGTTAATCATTGCTAAAGAAACAAAAAATCGATAAAATACACAAAATGAGGTCAATACAAAAATTATTTTTATTTCATTTTTTCCATTTTTTAGGAATTCTATAGAGAAATATCTAAATTTGAGTTTTTAAAATGCAAGAAAAAAACGGGATCCAAATTTATTTCCCAAAATAAAATTTTTATTTTTAATTCCAAAAATTCAAAAAACGCCAAATTTTAGTGATTTTATGAAGAAAATTTATTTAAATTATGAATTTTTGAGGTTTTTTTCTTATTTATTTTGTTTTGAATTTTAAATTTTAATATTTTTTTATAACACATTTTTTTGCAGTATTTGAGTACCTTTTTTTTATTCTTAAATTTTTTGAAAATTTTTAAAATTTTTCTTTATATCAAATACAAATTCAATATTTCCATAATTTTAAAAATTTTTATTAATAATAATTATTTTATTAAATTTAATTTTTAAATTAAATTTTTATTTTATTAAATAAAAAAAAATATAATCCAAATAATTTTTTTAAAATTTTTCAAAAAATTATGAAAGATCTTTAGAATATTTAAACAAAATTGAAAAAAATTTTCTTAATTTTCATAAGATCCATGAAATCGAAAACATTTTTAATTTTCGTATCGACCTTTAATATATTTCGTCATATTAAAGATCGCTGTTTACTCTCTCATTATTTCCTCAATAGTCACCGTTTATAGTCTCAGGCATCAAAATTTATTTTTTTCTGAGTCTTGTTTCTTTTTCCTTCATCGACAGCCAATTTCTTCATAATAATAGCAGCCGTTACTCAATACTATCGACATCAATAACATAAAAAATGGCCTTTAATCTAACAACATAAAATTTATGAGTACTCTATAAATTACTTATACACTTCCGTTTCCTATCTTTCTATAAAAAAAAAATAAGAATAAAATAAGAAACGAAAAAAGTACTGTGGTCTGTTGCAGAAATGTCGTCTTTTTTGCCTGAAGCAATTTTTTATCTCCCGCATGAAATCAAAACTTTACTCTTGAGTAAGGTTAGGTTTGTGATTTTTCCTCGAGGATGGACATCAAAAAACCATCAATATCTTAGATGATCGGATACGTGCTGGAAAAGAGACGTAACATGCATTTTAAATATCGAAAAACAATTTCGAGAAGACGTTAACGTTCCCTTTTAAACTTTAAACCCCATATAAAATTTTCCAATCCGATTTCGTTCGATCTAATAAATGTCACCATAAATAAAAGAGAGTGAAAATTCACAAACAAAAAAAAAGTTATTTCTGTTTATTTTATACTTTAAAAGCTCGTGACATGTATTTTATTGGTCTCTGGCAGTGTCAGAGTTTTTGTCGTTGCTCGTGCATCGAAGATGAAACGTTCGAGAGAAGGAGAAGTAAATAAGATGTCAAACGAGAGAGTTATTGCTCTTCATTAACTTTTTTGTCGATAAAACAAGAAAAAAAAATCGGGACAAAGGTTATTAAATTCTCTTGTAATAATAACTAAAAGTCGTTTCTATGTCATCGTAGTTCAACAATCTTTTCAAAATAGTTTATTTTTTGCGTCATGGCAACAACTAACAAACGATGCAAAAACTTTTAATTTAGTAAAATGTCAAGTTTAATGTTATTTTGAACGTGTTCTTGATAAAAAGGCTGAAAACTTACAAAAAAAAATTAATTTAATATAATGGAGAGAGAAGCAATAAAAGACAAATTGACCAAATACCACCTTGATGAGTACATGTACGACGACGAAAGTGATACAATGCGGAAAAAGGAAACGGAAGTTCAAGCTAATTATATAAAAATGTGTCTGCGTCCCGAAAAACGTAAGTCAACCTACGCTATTTTTACGTCATTGTTTCATCATCATAATTTCTTTTTTTGTATTTTTTCTTTTTTTTAGGCGAGTAAATTTAATTATTTGACTTTTTGTCTCCCCCTTTAAATTTGAGAAAAAAAAATTCAGGGGTAAAAAAAATTAAAAAGAATTTTTGACAATTTTTTTGTGTTTTATGATTTAAAAAAATTAAAAATTTCATACAAAAAAAAATATTAAATTAAATATATAAAAAATATTAAATTAAGTTAAAGCTTTTAATTTTTTTTTAATTTAAAAATTTTAAATTTTAATTTAATTTATTTAATCATTAAAATTAATTAATTATTTAAAAATTAATTTTATCTGATTTTCAATACTTTTCCATTGAACGAAAATTGATTCAAATAAAATTTAACAAATTATTAAATTTAAAATTAATTTTTAATATTCAAAAATTTTAAAAATGGCCTAAAAATTAAATAATTTTTAATTATTAAATTAAATTTAATTTTTAATTTAATTAAATTTTTTTTGTAATTAGAAAAAAAATATTTATTTATTTTTTTAATTTATTTTATTTAAAAAAAATTAAATAATTTTTATTTTTTCCTTCCCCTTTATAAAAGTTCCGTTAAAACAAAAAAGTCAAATAATTAAATTTAGTCGCCTTATCAATAAACCTGGTTAATTACGTTAAATGTTGAACAATGGCGCTTGTCATTTGCAGCAACTCGTCGGGCAATTCACACGAAGAAATTGTACGAGGAAATGACGAGAAAAGTTTTAATTGAGCACGAATTGAAATTAAAGGAGGAAAATGCCTGTGGTAGTCAACGGAATGCCTCCGAATATATGGAAGGGTATGCGCACAGCTCTTGGGTACCCATTGACTTGACAAAGCACCAAATTTATCCGTTGTACAAGAAAGATGACGCAATTACCTTTTGGACACACAACCCATCCGCCAACTACCATGCCAGCCACAAACCGCCAACGATTCGCAAAATTACGCGATTCAGCAAACCAATTGGCGAGCAATTGGATACACAATTTCATTAAATGATTATCACACTATCCCGGCCGAGAGAGATAGAGAAAAAGTTTTGTAATCAAAAGAAGTAAATTGGCAACTTTTATAATTACACGCAAGCAACTTTTTTTTTCGTGCTCGATGAGGAAATAAATTAACAAAAATTACTTGAAACGGATGAACATGGCTTTTTATTAGTAAAAGATACATCGTTGCTCGTCGTAATAACTTTTGACACTATCGAAATTGCTTCTTTTGTGCAATGATTGGCTTTGAAGGAAATTTAATTGGATTTTGCTCTCGTTTCCCGGAAACAAAGAAAAAATGCAAAAGAAGTGCATGTGAAAGAAAATTTTGCGAGAACAAAGGAAAAAAAATACAAATTTTCATTAAACTCTTAAAAAAAATGTGAAAATCTGTATGATTTCAATCGCCGGCATGGACGACGTCATGATACATTTTTGATCGGAAATTTTAAACAAATTTTCACTCACACAAACACTTTTAAATAAATTGAAAAAAAAAAGAAATCTAAAACATTCGTCCAAACAATTTCTATTTTTAACACGTTCTCTGGAAAATTAACCTAAATAAAATTTTAACAAAGAACAGAAGGCAAAAAAAAGTAAAGTGTGCGTTCATATCTCTGGCTAGATAATTGATTTGTGAGGTAACGAAAAATTGTGTCATAAATTTGTCAAAAAAAATGTTTTTTTTTAACAATGAAGCATAATGTGAGATAATTTTTTTTTAAATCAGGAAAAAAAAATTACGTAAAATTATTCGTAGGTTTTCTATTATTTTTTTTTTTATAAAACTCAATGAAAACTGATAAAAGCATGAAATAAAGGATGTTTTTCCATGAAACTGGAAATAAATTCACTTAGCAACGATCCAACAATTTTTTTTAAATGAAATTTTTTTAATTATCTTTTTTTATTTATTTTATTAAAAAAAATTAAATTTTAAAAATAAAAAATAAATTAAAGAAAAAAAAAATTAGTTCGAAATTCAAGAAAAATGAAAAAACGTGCTCTTTCTGCAATTAACAGAGCAAAAAAAGAATAAAAACATCAGAAAAACGAATAAAATATTTAATTTTACACTTTTTACTATCAACACTAAAAACCTCGACGACGCTTCTAACAATTATCGGTTTTCAAATGATAGCTTTTGAACAAAAAAAAAATCTGTACACAACATACACAAAATGGCCACAGCTGTTGTTGTTTCTTATATTTTTTTATAGTTTGATTTATTGTCAAAAAAATTGATGAGTTTCTTTGCAGCAGTTACACGCGACACAAAATAAATAAAATTTAGTTTTTTTTTCTTAAATTCTCAAATTTGGTTTGCTCCAGAAAAATTTTTCAAAAACCGGTCAAACGTGCCAAAATTAAAAAAAAAGAAATTAATTGCAAACTAATTTTCTTTTGTTGGGACACATCGTCATGCAAAACAGAGACAACAAAAAACTACGATAAATTTACTGTTATCTGAAATTTGACAAGCAACGAGTGCAGACAAAAATCCTACAGCAGTTTTTTTTTCGAATATTTACAAAGTGTGACTGTCAAGGGTACATTTTTTGGTGTAATTTTTGACTACATTTTTTATTTTGTTTTGTAAAAAATTGACTACTACTCTTTCTCTCGAATGTACAATAAATTGCGTGTTTTGACGTTTTTGTTATTTTACATTGGTCAATCTGTGTCAAATGATTTGAAAACAAAAAAAATATTAACGAGTATCTGGCTTTTTTATTGGGAGATTTTTTTACAAGAAAAAAAATAGAAACGGACTTTTAATTGGAGTTCAATTAAATGCGACTCTAATTGGTGTCTTTTTTATTGAAAAATTTGAAAAAAAAATTTTTTTTACAAAGAAGAAAATCGTGACTTCCTGACGGAAAATTTCCTCTCTACGTGATCGCAACTCATAATTTCAAGAGATGTATAAAATAATATAAAATACAGTTCAACGTAAAAAAAAATATTATTGCTATATATAAATAAATATATTATAAACGATCCGATCCAATATGAAGGAATTTTTCGTTTTTTAAACAAACGTTCAACGAATTTCCGAACCGTATGAGAGAAACACACACAAACATATACGAAAACTAAGCGATAATTTAAAATTAAAGAAAAAAAATGAAAATTTTATTATAAAACGGTAAATGGAGGAGCAATGATCTTACTCTAGGTAGAGTAGAGTAAACGTTGATGTTGAGAGAATTTTTTCCGAAATTCGTTCAGTTAATTTCGATCCTCCGAAGAAGTCGGTTCATTTTCAAATAATTTGTCGGCGGCCGCCGTCACTCAAGATTTTTCATTTTTTTTTCTTCCTCTTTTACATGTGTACATTAATTATTATCTTAATTTGTTCGTGCATAAAATATAAATCTACAACAACAACAACATCAACTGAATATTTTACAAGATGGATCTTTTTAATGGTTAAAAGGTGTGTTTTTCTTCTCGCATCCAGAAATAAAAATTATTACAAGAAAAAAAAAGCCAGAAATGTTGAAAAAAGGGGGAGAAACACACAGAAACGATCATCTGGTGGATATAAATAATTTTGTTTAAAATTTTTATTGTTATTGATCGTCACAGATTTTTTTTTAGCATAAAAATATGAAAAACATTAACCCGGTATGTATTTTAACTGTTTATAAAAATATTTTTATCACTTTCAAATCGTTTGGGCTGTAAAAAATAATATCGGCTCAAAAAAAACATCGCTCGACACTTCCATCATTTTTATTGCTTGTCAAGAGAAATATTTATGTGAAAAAGTCGTAAAAAGGGATTATTTATGAAGTAACATGAAAATATTTTAATAATTTAATTTTACACAAAAAAAATCTAAACAAGCTCGTAATTCAATATTATCCAAATAAAAAAGTTTTACTGGAAAATTTTAATTAATTATTTATTTACAATCAAAAATTTATTCGGAGGTTTACACTTGAAAATTCAATTTAATTTGTAATTTTTGTTAAATTGATAAAATTGGAACCACCAAAAAATCAAACAAAACATTTCACCATGCATTTAACGAAATTTCAATGACGCGAGTAAATGTATTTTTATATTATTCAAAAATAAAAAGTGAGAAATTTTAACTGCTTCAGAAAAAAGAAAGGCCGAAAAAAATCTGTGATCTATAATTATCACACATAAAAAAATTATCTGTACAGTGATAAATATGTATATATATTTTTTCGTTTAAAATTTTGTGAATTTTAGACTTTTTGCTACATTTTAATATTAAATTTTATCTAAAAAGTAATAAATTAATGGCAGAAAAAATAAATTCGTTGACACACTTCACAGCCGGTGATTTTATTTTGCTTTTTTTCCAAAAAAATTAAAAAAAAAATTAACCCATTTCAAAAAGTTTGTAGTCATTTGTCAACGACTCACTCATAAAATCTATCAAATATCGAGTGACAACCGTTTGACAGATTTGTCGTCTTTGTTTTTCGCGTTGACATTATTCATTTATTCCATGCCACACTGAGTTGAGTGTCAATTTTTCGTGCCCCTTTGATCATTCTCGTCGCACGGGAATCTATCGAGATCGTTAAATTTCATGAATATGCATGCTTACCTTGCCAGCCAAGCCAAGCGATGCCACCACCAACATCAAACTACTTTTTATAATATATACAATTACAATAAACTAAACAGTTTCCGTTACACATCATATCGAAAATGATCGCCAACGAATCACGAACGTACGACATCAAAGTGAAAATTTTCGATTCAAAGATACCGGCCTGTGTGTAGTGTTTATAATATCATGCGGAAGTTGTTAGTTAGTCGTTCAAAAGTTGTAAAAGAAAACTTTTTTCATAAACACATGAAAATTTTTGTTGAGAAAAAAAAATCTCTATTATTAGTTTACCTTTTAATAAACGCACCCGCAAATTAATATCAGCGCAAGAATTCAGCACGCGCTTCTGAGTAATGCACACAAAAATAAAATTAAAATTTTACTCTTGATGAAAGACAACAAAAATGTGATGTGACAATTTTCCACGCTTAATGCAACTCTTAGAGAGTTTGTCAATGATGTCACGTTTGCCGCTGCTCGTTCATTTTTATATATAGAGACTTTGCTCTTCTTTGGACCACATGACGGGCGTTTGTTGTTGTTTTTCCGATAATTGCACGAGTGTGCGTGTATATAATTTTAAATGTGGTAGCGGTAACAGGAACAAGTTGCCAAAAAATTATATTCTAACCACTTTTTGTTAAAAAATAAAAATTATGCGTCAGATCATATCAGAAAATGATTTTTAAAAAATGACGTGAGTTTGCTGAATTTTTTTGTAAAAAATAATGATGAAAAATTTCTGCAAGGAAAGTTAAACAAAATATTTTTCAATTTTCATATTTTTCATATTATCTCAAAGGAAAATCAAAGTTAGTTCAGTTATGAGAAAATACTTTATTTTTTTAGCATTTTTATTTGTTTTCATTGAAATAAATATAAAATAAAAGATCATACAGTTTTGCAAATATATATGTTTATTTTTTGCAGTAATAATGTTAAAATTCATGAGAATTGATTTTTCAATATTCTGCAAAATGACTAGTGAATAAATAAATAAACTTTATAAAGAATTCATAAAGTTAGAGATAATTTAAAGTTTAGAAAAGTCATTCATTTTCTAGATAATTTTATGATGACGTTATACGATAAGGAAACTATAAATTATAATAATAATATTCTTTATTGGCGTATTCTTTTTACATGTTTTTTTTCAATTTTTACGTACAAATTTCATTTATTTTTAATGTTTTAGAAAAAGTTATATTTTCTAAATGAGAAACTTTTGTTTTGGCGAAAAAAATATTATTTTTATAAATACATTTTAAATAATTAAATAAATATTAAATTTAAATAATAAAATTAAAATAATAACAAATTAAATAAAATAAAAATAATTAATAATAAAAATTATTCATAAAAAAATAATAATAAAATATAATAAATAATAAATTTATATAATGAAATTTAAATATTAAAGAATTGAATTTTTTACTACTTTATGTTAATAAGATATATTTTTATAAATATATATTTTTTTAATTGAATTAATTATATTAATAATTATTTAATAATTGATTATAATTATTTATTTAATTATAATTAATTATAATAAATAATTAAATAATTATTAATTTAAAAATTTTTCGAAAACAATTTTTTTCAATAAAATTTCAAATAAAATTCAACAATTGCTGGAAAATTCTTTTAAAGTATTTAACTAAAATATTATGAAATAAAAACTTTCTGGAATACTCTTGACGACATTTTACTGGATTGTACAAACAACACATTAAATTAACGTGCAATATAAAATGATAATAGTTTGTTTTTAATTAAGTTACAAAACCACTTTTGTCTGAGCACAACAAACAAAAACGAAGTTTCTATCATTATCGTTACCAAGAACATTTTAATTGTTTAGTGTGTAATACTTTTCAAGGAAACGTATTTTATCCTGTTGCAATGACAAAACTATAGCAGAAAATGATAACGAATTAAAAGGTTTTTGAAATTTCATGATAATAATAATTACTATAATATTAATATTATATATATTACGTTACAAACTGCTAAATAATTGTTATAAAACAGAAAACTTGATATTATTTTATTGCAAATTTAACACTTGTATAACAAAGATATTGCATATCAGGCATTTATATTAAAAAATCGTTGCATCACTCCATCGCATTTGATTGTATTCTGGAAAAATGCCAACAAATTCTGATTTCACTCCACGAGAACAACGCACACTGTTGCTCTTTTACTATTTTTATATTAGTATTATCATCCACTATATATTTATATTTGTATAAAAAGGAAATACAATCATCGTGTTTATATGGATATTTTATTAACGTTACTTTTGTATGATTGTTTAAAATACATTTTTTTCCGTTTGTCGTACATGCACAAACATTCCGTTGATGACGTGAGATGTGTAATTTTAAAAATAAATATTTATATTAAAATGTTCTGTGTATTCCAGCAACTCACGTATGTTAGATATTTAAGACGAAAAACGATTTCCAGCATTTTTTGAATAAGACACGAGAAAAAATTCTCCCAACTTTGGATTTTCATGTTGTTTATGTATGATATATTAGGGTGTTCCAAAATTTTGTTTTGCGTTTATTTTTACCAAAAAATATTTTTATTAATTATTTTTCATATTAAATGATTGATTTTTTAAAGATTTTTAGCATTTGAATTTTAATTATCGTTTTAAAAATTTAACTATTTTTAAAGTATATTTATATGGTTATAACCAAAAAGTATTTTATTTACAAAAAAAAAAAAAAAAATAATAACGAAAAAAAAATAAAAATTTATTTTTTTAATACTTTCATAATATTTTAATTAAATAATTTAAATTTTCAAATATTTAAATAATTAAAATATTTACATAAATAATTAAAATATGTATTTAAATGAAATAATAAAAGAAAAATAATTAAATAATAATTTTAATTAAGTTTAATCAATATCATAAAAAATAATTAAAAATTTAGCATTTTTAAGAAAAAGTTCCAAAAATTACAAAATCTATAAATATTTTTTTTTAAATAACAGAAATCGTTTCTGGAATACCCTTATGTTATATGTACATTAATAATATAGTGTTTATGTTGTTTAACAATTTTTTTTGAGAACCTTCATTTCTAATTTGAAAGACGTGTGCATCATATTAAAACGATTTATTTAATTATTTTAAGAGTATTTACACTCTTGATTCAAAAAGTGAACAACTTTACTTTGTAGCAACGTAAATTATACAAAATGAGAAGATGAAGTTAAGTGAGTTTCAAACTTTTAATACAACCTATTTAGTTACTCTTCCTTCATGCCGAGGAAAAAATTAATAATAATCTAATTTAATATAAGTGATTACATGAACGTTATTATTAAATTACACCCAACGTGCTTGCCAGTAAAATCCATATACCAGGAATTGCATTTCAATGAAATTTTATCCGCAAATTGAATTTGGTTTTGCACAAATAAATATAGCATTCAATTATCAAGTGGTATTGTGACCATAACACGTAAGAAACATATCATTGTCGTCTCGAAAACTTAATTAAATCGAGTCTTAACAATAAATAATAATAATAATAGATCAGCTATGTGAGTGGATTGTCTTCTTATATGAGATTATTTCACAGCAAAAGAATTGTTGTTGACATGTTGTTCTGCAAAGAAAATATTTCGGTTCATTGCTATAAATTATTATTATTTAAAATATAAGGACAGGAAATGTCTGCCTAAGAAATATTTTTCATTCAAAATTTCTTCGCATGTTGGAGTTGTGATGTAATGCCGTGTGTGCGAACATAAATTGTAATCGTCATCATAATTAATAATAAATTTTTCGGTGTATGCATCATTTTCATATATTTGTAAATAAAATATAATAATTACTATATTTATATTATAAGCGAAAGTAGAACGGAAAAACGGTTTAAATTATGTCAAATTTTTCATTAAAATTTATTTTTTATTTTTTTTTTCACGGGAAATCCAGTTCAAGTTAATTTTTACCGGAAATTTTACATTTTTCGGGCAATATTAACAATAAAATTATCATAATGTCAAAAATTGCAACAAATTTACTGAAAAATTATTTTGTTGATATATATTTAATTAAATTAATGAAGGGAATTTATCTTCTTTAAAAATTAGGGGAAGATGGGGCATATTTAAACAGAAAACTTTGTTCTTTGAAATTTTATATTTTTTTTGAGATAAATTTAGTAAAAAATCAAAAACTAAAAAATAAAAAAAAAACAAAAAAAACATTTTCCTAATAAATATTCTAAAAATTAAAAAAAAAATCTGAATATGGAGATAAGAGGATATTTGAAAGGTGCCCCATGTTTTAAATTACCCCATCTTCCCCTATAAAAAATAAACAAAAAAGTTAAACAATTGAAAAATTATTTACACTTAAACTTCACTTCTTTCATGTTCTTAATTCGAAGAAAAACAATTTAATAGACCAACTTTAACTAAACAAAATTTTGTCGCAAACTAAAAAAAATAAAGAATTTTTTCGAGTAATAATACAATAATTTTTGTGTTAATTAAGACAAAATAAGAGCAGAACGCAAGAACAAAGAGAAACGATTTACGTTATTTGAATTCTTGAGAATAGATAAATTTTATTTTGATGTTTATGTTGCGACTAGTTTGCCCGCTCTATAAATATAAAAGATAATGATGATGTCTAAACATTTGAGATTCTTTAGTAGAGTTTTATTGATGGCATTTAAATACCAGCAGCGGATCATGTCTGCTTTAAAAAAAAATTATTGCGCGTATGAAAAAACTAAAGCTTTCCCAGAAATTCATAAAAAAAGTGCTTACTAAAAGTGATTTATATAAAAACAAAAAAAGGGATTTATTTGCGTCTCACTTTAGAAAAAAAAATGAATAATATTTTATTCCAAAACTGTTATGCAGGTGCTTTATTTTTTAAACCGTTATGCAAAATAAAAAGTAAGGTAAAGTTTTAAAAGTGAAAACGACAGAAAAATATGTCAGTATGAAAAATGTTCCATTCGTGTTGAAAGTCAACGTAAAAAAATATCCAACGATGGAATATCACAGATAAAAATGTTTTCAAAAGTAAACGAGTGATAACATTTATCATAACAAATCCTTCAAAAATTGTGGTTAAAGTATTTGCGTATTTGTGCGAATTATGTTGGATTTATCTGACTAGAAAAAATCCTTTTCTTCAAATTTTAAAGGACAAAGCCTCCATTAATATATATTTTTAAATAAAAATCCATTTGATAAAACGGAAAACAAAAAAAAACTTTTCTCAAAAAGAAAAACACATCTCGACAAAAAAAAACTTTTTTATGATTTTGTCTGCATTTAACCGCACACACATGTTTCGCAGTGTAGGTAAAAGTACTTTGTACCCGAAAAATTATATTTTATGTTTTTCGCAGATGTTTAGCATGATGCCCTAGGAAAAATCTTTTGTGCAAAACGATTCGTCGACAGACTATGACAGTCACGTGAAACGAGTCAATCGTCAAATTTCTCAAAAAAATGATCAACAGATTTTTTCTATAGTAATTTTCTCGTAAATTACTTCTATCGTTAGCATATTTACGTTAAAAGTCCATATGACACAACAGTGGAAAGAATAACAAAGCACGTAATGGAGGACCACCTAAGTACCGAGAAATCACGGAGAACGTGTATTGTGAAATTAGTTGCCGAAGAAATTTTGTTTGAAAAACCACTGACTTTACTTTCGAATAAAATAAAAACATGAAAAATTTTACTGGAACACCCAACAAGAGATTTCAAGTGTTTTGAAAGAATTTCTTTTTTTTTTTGCGGAATTCCTGTTGGATTTTTTCTATTTACAGGAAAATTCATGCAAAAGGGGATAAACAATAGGAGGGAGGATGTTGGAATAATGAACATGTCTTTCAAAACAATTTATTTTGTTTAACCCAAATCTCACCTAAATACGTATTTAGCCGTGTTAAGCTTTGGTTGGCTCATAGACACATGTGTAATTTGTGTGGTTATGTCAGCAGCACGTAGCTTATCCGCTTAATTTGTTACTCGATATGAAAATTTACTGCGAGAAAATGCTATAAACATAAATTTGTTTACTTTAATTTGAAGGGCTTTAATTATGGTATGATGGGACTTAGGCATTTGAAGGAGTTTGTTGTTTTGTTTAAGGAAAAAAAAAAATAAAATAAAAATATATTAAACATTTAAATTAAAAAAAATTAAATTTCATTTTTTTTTAAATTTAATTTTTAATAAAAATTTATTTTTTATAATTAAAAATAAATAAAAATTAAATTTTTAATTAAATTTCAAATTAATTAATTTTAAATTAAAAATTAAATTAAATAAAAAATAAATTTTAAATTTATTGATTAATTTTAAATTAATTAAATTTAATTTTAATTAAAAATAAATATTTAATGAAAAAACAAATAATTATTTTTTTAAGTAATTTTTATTAAATTTAATTTTTTTTGGTGAATAAAATATTTAGAAAATTTTTATCAAAATTAAACAAGTCGAGTTTAATACCGCATTTTTTCTTCAAAATGCGGTAAAAAAGTGACTTCAAGTAACTTTAATGAAAAAAAAAATTTTTTAAAAATAGTTTTGATAAAATCAAGGATAAAATTTACTTTTCAAAGGATTCACAGAACTCGAATATTTCATATTTATTTCATTGCCAAAGGAGTTTGTTTCAAACTTTTTAAATTAAAGCCTTTGAAAATTGTTTATTATATTTCATCTTCATTCAAACACAAGCGTGAAACTATTGATTCAGAATGTTCATTTCCTCAACTTTTGTTGAAAAGATAAAAAAAAACAAAATTTTCACACTTGAACTAACTTTGTGTTCATTTAGTCAAATTGTATGACTTTTCTTATTTTAAACAATGATTAATTAAATATACAAAAATGTAACAATTTAAAAAAAATTAAACTTGTTCACGAGAAAATTTGTTCCTTTTGAGAAAACCATGTAAGATGATGAGTGAAAATGCCAAAAAAAGAAACAAGAAAAAAAGACGACAACAACGACGCGACATTCACACACAAAATCATGAAAATTCATTGAAAAGACTAATTTACAACTACATGGCAGTTCATTCATATTTGTCATGTTTCTTGTGCGCAAAAATACATAAAATTTCCAACAAGTGTGTGTAACGCAAAATTTCTGTTGTTTCATTTCACATTTTTAGAGCAACGAGAGATACAAATCATTTGACATGTAGAAAAGGTGTACACGTTTTAGACAGAAAGTTGTTTGTCTTCTTACATGTTAAAAAGTATTTTTTGTCAAGATTTTCATCTGTATGATGCTTATGTTGTGATTGTCTTGTGTACGGTTTGTTAAGTCAATGAATGAACATTAGGGATACTCAGTTTTTCGATTTTTAAAGATTTTTCAGATTTTCGTGAATATTTAGCAATATATAAAAAACCAAAAAAATTGAAAAAAATGTTGACCAAAAAAATTTTTTTGTGGCCAAAAAATTCAAGAAAAAAATTAAAAAAAAAATAAAAAATTTCAAAAATTTAAAAAAAAAAAGAAAATTAATGACGAAAAATTTTCAAAACTAAAAATAATTTTTTTTTTAAATGCAATTTTTTAGAGAAGAAAATTTAGAAAGAAATTTTAGGGTAAAAATAAAAATTTTTTTCACATTTTCAACCATAAACGATTTATGTATTCTGATAAGGTTTGTCGTCCTAAGAAAAACTCAATCGGTCATTTTTAAATATGACTCATCGTTGACATCGTTGAAAGCGAGAGGCTTTTTAGCGTAATTTTACTTAAAAATTGAAAATTTAAAATTTTTTTTTGAAATTTTAAAAATACACAAAAAAGTAGTAAATTTTGATGAAATTTTTAACATTTTTTTTATTTGGCCCCATTGGATTTGAAATGGGACATCGAACTTTATTTTTGATTTTCCTTTGGAGCGGTCTAAAGGTTCATTTAACTTTTAAAAAAGTATTAAAAATTACTAAAAGCTATAAAATTAACCACTCAAGGGTTTAAATCAACTCATAAACGGATTAAATTAGGTCTTTTTTAAAACTAAAAGATAAAATTAACTCCCTTGAAAAAAAATCAAAACACTTAGAGTCCCTAATGAACATAAATAACTTTACACAAGAACGCACAAGTACAATTTATTTGCTTAATTTGTTTAATACTCTTCATGCTCTCGAGAAAAACGAGAAAGAGAAAGGAATTTGACATAATTAATGAACATCAAGATTGCTGATAATGACAAGTGATTTTTTGGTCACTTGAACTTTTCTGTTCGGAATCTCTTCTCTTTGCGGTGACGACCAATGATGACTCCAACTCGTAATAAAATCCCGTTTAAATGATTGAAATGAAATATTTTCAATGAAAACTTTTCGCATTGTACCTAAAATGAATACTTAATTATGCAATTTGTAACAAAATACTGGAAAATTGAAAACAATGTGTCAAATTAACACACAAAAGCCCCCCGTATAGCGCAAAGTTATGCGTGCGTCTGATCATCTGGTGTTTTTCATTATTATATTTAAATTAAATTGGCTCACTCATTCTCGCACAACCCGGCAACTGGCAAGTGGGTGTAGGAAGCTGTACGCAATGAAAATATTATTTTGTGCATAAAAGTGATATTAAATATGTAAAATAATACCAATTGACGTAGGTATGCGTGTCTTCGTCGTAAGACAAATCTCATTTCAGTCGAAGCGAATTCATTCATATTTTCGTCGAGTTTGTGCCATTTGTGTGTCTTTTGTGCCTTGAATCGGCAACTATTGCACCCAGAGACGAGCGGGAACAAATTATGTGCCAAGAATATTTTATTGTATGTGTTTCTTCTCAAAGACGTTCAAGACGACGAAGTGAAATTTTGCTCAAAAATTGATTTATTTCACTTTTGAATGCAATAATTTAATAAAATAATGTAATAAAACACAAACTGAGTGCAGTAAAGTTACAATTTTCGGTACAAAAAAAAAACTTGCAAGAAGTTTTCGTGTTTATACACTGTAATGATCTCTCTTGACGCACACGACACGTGACTGCATTTAATTTATTAGTTGTCTTGTTGTACAAGCTCAAATGCATTTCAATCCATGCAGTCCATTGCAAAAGTATTGAATTTATAATTAATGTTAACTTTGTGTCGTAAACAGAAAAGTACGTCATAAAATTTTTTCTTGAACTTTTTTTTTCTAAATAAAAATTTTATCTACTGCCTGAATAGATAAAACGAAGTAAAAAAAAGGATGACGAACGAATTTTAATACATTTCATCTCATTTTTGATCCATTAAAGTCATAAATCAAGAAAATATTAAGAAAAAAAAGGGAATCAGTCCGTCATCTCCATCATCATCAAGTAAAAAAAGATTTTTTATTGATTGATTTTATATTTGAATCTTTTGAAAATTTATTTTATTTCGTCAGCTGGCTGTCTATGTCTGATGGATAAATTTTTATTACTAGCAAAGTAGTGTTCAAAAGACGTGGTTTGAAATATATATCAAGAGATTATCGGTTGGTAAGTTGCATTTGAATCTCTTTAAAGGCTCATAAAAAATTGTCTTTATGTAACAGCAGTTGTAGCAATGTCGTCTTAAAATATGGTCATGAAGAGACATAACCTTTAACATAAATAATCTGGTTTACGATTTTGAATAAAAGGGATAGACACATTTTGACAAAAAAAAAAAAATCAGAAGGCTTTGGACTACATTATCGAAAATTAATGCTTTGAAGCTAAAATAAATGTCAAAATTTATGTTTTTCATCTTTTTTTGATTTTCATGATTTTTTTGGGTTGTCTAGGTGCAGGTTTATTGATCAAAAACTATTCACATAACATGAAATTTGAATGGAAAAGGCTTAAAGCTTTGATGTTGTATTCGATTGGACTAATATTCAAGTAAAAATGATGTTAATCGTCTTTGAGCACATTAAGATCCTTTTTATTTCATCTTTGTCTGGAAAGTTTTTTGTTTTAAAATTTTTTTTTTGTATTCTTCCATTCAGGTTTAATAATTAAAAATCAAATCAAAATATTTGAAATTAAAATTTCCACAATTTTTTGAGTAGGTGCCTATAAACTTTTATGAATTTTTTTCATAAATTAAATGGAAATTTGATAATTAATAATTAATTAATTTAATAAATTAATTAATTTTAAATAATAATTAATTTTAAAAAGTCCTTCGAGTTTATTTTAATTCAAACAATTTTTTTTTTTTTTGCATTCAAGAAAAAAAATATTTATTTATTTTAATTTTTTATTTCTATTTTTTCATTAAAAAAAGTAAAAATTGGAATGATTTTAAGAAATTCTTCCAGATTATTTTATTAAAAAAAAATTTACTTCTCATTTTTTTTATAAAAATAAATAATTAATTTTATGAAATTCTTCCTGGAAATTTTATTACAAAAAAAAATTATTTATGATACTTTTTCATAAAAAAAAATTAAAAATAATTTTTTAAGAAATTTTTTCAGATTTTTCATATTTTTTTAAATTTATCAAATTGTTGAACATTTTCCTTGAGTTAATATTTTTTTATAAAAATTTCCCTTGAGATTAGATTGGTTTTCCTTTTAACAAAAATCATATAAAAACTTTTCATGTTTTTCCTAAAATTTTTATCATTCGTTGAATTTTCCTCGATTACAACATTTTCGTTCCCCATCTTCTTTAATAGTAAAAAAAATTAAATAAAAAGATCCAGACAACAGATTAACTTCTCATGAATTTTCATGATTTTTCTGACACTATGGCGAAGGTAAGAAATTAAATTCACATAAATTCAGCAGTCCAAGGAACATTGGAGAAAAAAATTACACCTAAATCGATTGACTTGTCTTTTTCCGCTTACTGCCGCTCAATTTAAAAAAGTCGACAGCAAACAGGAAAAGACGTCTTAATCGATGATAACAACGAACGACACCGGATTTGCAGATAAATTTCAACACGTGACCAACTGACGTGTATATTTATTACACGTGCACCGATAATCTCGAATTATCCATGGATGATCTAAAATTAAATAAATAAAATATTTTTAAACTGATTTCATGCAAAGGTAAGTATTGATGACGCAATTATAACGAGACAATGTTGGAATTTTCTGACACATTTTTCTCAGTGAATGACATCAACCGACGACAGTTTTCATCCATTTTTGTTGTGATGCATTCTCAATCACAACTAAATTTGAATATTTTATGGGCGCGGTTGTTAACACTCGGACATGCACAAAAAAATTCGATTTCTGGCTGCAAATGCAAAATAAGAGCGCGAACTGAAAACTAGTGCAATGTGGCGCCATTATATTTATATCATTGATTTTTCATATGAATGTTGTAAAGATAAACAAACAAAATTTGTGCTCGGAATAAATTTGAATGGAAATGATATTTTAATATTATTTAGTGTCGTTGTTCGACGATGATGCAGGTCCCATGTGTTGCATGTAAAATTTTATTGGAAATTTATAATTGGCAGGAAATGCAAGTCGTCTCCATCTGAAAAAAAATCGACCTTTGTGACTTCGACAAAAGGAAAAATATCGGAAAAATAAACAACGAATAAATTTTTAAGTGTAAACGATTTTCCAATAAAATTTTCTCTCGAATGTGGGCAAATAAATAAAATTCGTAAGAAAAATACAGAATTTCTCAATTGAATAACAAACAAAGTAACTAACGGCCGCGGTCTTGATTCCAAATCGATTATTTATAGATTTTATTTCGGTTCGTTTACATTTTAAAATCAGAAGAAGGAGAAAAATTAAATTTTTTTTCATGACGATGGTAGTTATAAACACACACATTCAATCACACTTTATACTAAAATATTTTGTGTGCTTCTGTTTTACATTTTTCACCAATGAAAAACCATCTCGGTACTTCTTTTTCTTCGTTTTTCATTAAAAAAAAAAATTTTTTTAAATATAAACAGCAATATAACTTTCATCATATCGCATAAACAGTAAACACACACGAACGTGCCTGCCAGAGTCTTTCCACAAATTATTATTATTACACGAAGCAATTGAAAAATATTTTTAGCCAAATGATTTTCATTGATTGGATTCTGGCCAAATCATACACATTTTTTTCGCAGCTCTTGCCTTTTCTGCTTCGGAATAATATAAAATTTATTATTATTATTTTCTGTATGTGTGCGAGGAAAAAAAATCCAAATGAACGATCGTTCAACTTAATGCATGGCAATTTTGCATGAAAAATATTTGGAGAAAAAGTGTTGAGATTTTTTAAGGCGAAGAAGAATGGCGTTCAGTCGGTTGATTAAGTGAACTTGGGCAATAGTTGTTCATTAATTTGGATAACACTTTAAAAGGGTTTTAATGGAAAGTTTTAAAAAGTTTGACGTTTTAAGAGGTTTTTAGTGTACTTTTATTTATCATGACTTGAAGAAAAATATTTTTGAAATATTTAATTGTTTATCTGAAATAAAATATTTTCTGATGTATTTAAGAGAAATTATTTTCACACAAAAAAAGTATTAAAAAATTAATTTTAATGTAAAATAAGTTAACCAGAAAAATTTTTAATACGCAATATTTGACATAAAGCAATTAATTAAAATTTTATTTATTTATTAATTTAAAAAAAATAATTATTTCATTTGAATTAAAATTTAAATATATAAAATTTTAATAAATAAAAAATAAAATAATGTTAAAAATAATAAAAAAAAAAATAATAATAAAATAAATTATTAAAATTATAATTTTATTACAATTAATTATTTTATTTGTTAGTTTTAAATATACTTTTTAATAAATAATTTAACAAAAATATTAAAATGAAATATATAATAAACATTTTTTTTACATAAAAATTATTAAAATATTAAAAAAATTAAATTATAAAAAATTTTTTTTTTTTTAAATATTTGACAAATTAAAGAAAAAAAATCGTTTTGTTACTGAGCAACTTTTATTTTTTTTTTGTTACTTTAAAAACCTCATTTTCAGTCACATTATTCTGATATTTTTTTATTGATTTTTGAATAAAAGTTCTCACTTCAATAATTCTTTTAATAAAAATTTTACCTGTGTGCATGTGCACTTATTTTATCAATAGGAAACTTTTTTAAATTTTTCTTCTAAAAAATTAAAAAAAAATCACTCAAAAACTTTTCACAAATAACGTTAAGCTTCCGACCTGCATGCAACCGCACATAACATGAAGAAATTCGATACGGCTAAGTAAGTGTTCTGCCGCTTTATATTCCTCAAGTATACTTTATTTTACACCGAATCCAACCGCCTTACTTACATGTTTGTGCAAAATGGAAAAACAGAACAAAATCTCCAATCGAGTGTGAATGAAATTTTAATGGCATGGATTTTTTTCCTCTATTTTATATTTAAAATGAAATAAAATAAACGATTTTTGATGCAGTGCAGCAGCAATATTAGTAGTACGGATAAAAAAGTAGAGTATTGAGCAATAAAATAAAAACGAAATATCTTGAATTAAATGAACCGAAGATTATTTTTTTATTTCCACAGCAGTTCCATGCTGCTGCTGCTGCTTCTTCTTCCGTCGTACATTAAACAGAGATTCCCACTCGAGAATGGTAATTTCACTGATGATGATGGAAAATGTGAAAGTAAAATATTTAGAGATGAAACTGGGTTGTTTATATTGAAAAGTGATTTCGATTTGTTTAGTTTGCTTCCTCGTAAAATTATTTTTTTAACGGCGATAAAATGTTTGGAAAAGTGCTAGAAGAATAAAATGGTCGAGAAAAAATAAAAATACAATAATTTTTTTAAAATATATAATTTTTGGTACATTTACAACATTTTTCTACTTAAAATCTATTAAAAATATTTTTGGTTTATCAGTCATTCCCTGAAATTTTTTGAACAAGTCTCCGTCCCACACACAAAAAATAGTCGAAGGACACACAAAAATCGATCTTTGCTTAATTATTTTCTCCATTTTTCCAAAAAAAAGGAAAAAAAGTCATTAAATATGCCTTTTGTTCTACTAATTCCGTCTTTTTCTCGTCGATGAAACCTCACAAGTCGCCTTTTTTTGTGAAACGAACGTTCTAGAAGTCATGCTAAGTAGTTGAAAACTAATTGTGCGAACATAATTTTTCCTCCTATTTCGTGTAATTGCGAATCTATATGCTCACTGCTTCTGTGTTGGAGAAAAATATTCAAACTAGATGAACTACAAATACACACACGAGAAAGATGTACAATTAAATTTTTCGTTCACTCGATTTAGCAATCGATTTTGTGTTCCTTGGATGGTCATGAAATGCAAATCAATATAAGAAAATCGAGTTTTTTGCTGCTTATCTGTACAAACTGAGCTGCTCTTTCAAATCTATTTCGCTGACTTCACCCGCTAATTGCAATTCCTCCTGTTGTCGCTTTAGCAGTTCGAAAATTGCTGCCAACTGCTGTTTTTCAATCCTTTAAAAGATTTTTTTTTATTTTAAATTTTTATTAATTTTTTTTTTAAATAAAACTTACTCTTTTTCGGCTTGTTTTTGGTCCTCGGATAACGTTTCACGTAACTTATTAAATTTTGCTTTTTTTAAACGCGCGTAAATTCCGTTGGATTCTTCATCTGACTCATCTTCGCTGTCGGTGGATGATTTGTTGTCCTCATCTGATGCGTTGTTAAGCTAAAAAAAAATTAAAATTTGTTAAATTTTGAATTTAATGGAGACACCTGGTCTCAATTTATCGTAATTGCGCAATTAAAAAGGGATTTTCAGTCCAAAAAAGTGCTTTCGTCAAATTTTTACCTCTTTCCCGTTCACAAAATAATTTTCTAGCGCATCCAAGACGCCAGTTACGGTACTTTTTTGCTTCTTACTCAATTTCATGCTGTGAAAAATGTCGAATGTTTCTTTGCCAACAATTGTTAAGAGATTAGCGACGCGAAAAAAATCATCCTCGTTATTGCGTAATCCCGAGGCAAACTCGTAAAACTCAAATCCATTACGGAAACTTCGCCATTCGCGCTTCATGTCGACACAATTGACATTTATCGCGGTTGGGGGAATAACACCTGAGCACGGTACCGCCGCCGCAGCAGACGAAGACGTCGACAAATTAGAAGCACCGTTATTATCATTATCAGCAGATTCCATGTTTTGTTGAATTTTGCTATTTTCAGGTTTTTTCTCGGGACAATGGCAACAATGAACAACTTTTGGTTCAACCTTTAACGATATACCACTTCCTTTATTAATTTTTTTTTTCGTGCAAAATTTTGCAGTGAAGTGGTGAAGACAAGAAGGTGCAACGAAACCACAATAGCGTTTAAATAATTTAATTTTGCAGCATTTTCAATCCAAGGAGAAGTCGGGGGAAAATGCAAAAGAAAGTGTTGAAGTCAGTAATTACACTGACGAGTTAAATTAAATTTTCTTTCTGCGAAAGGCACAAAGAATGAGTTGCATGTTTTGTGAGAAATAAAGAAACATTTATTACTGTAGACTGACAATTAGTGGAAGCTATCTATGGAGTGTGATAAAAAAAAAAATTAAGACGCTCCAAATTTATTTTGTAGTTTTTCAAGTAGTAAAAAGTCGAAAATTGAAAAAAAATAAAGTTTCATGAAAAATTACCCTTTTTATGATTTTTATTAAAAATTTTAAATAAATTTTCTTTTTTTTCAATTTTAATAAAATTATAAGGAATATTATAGGTACATATATATTTTTTTATTTTACAAGAATCTTCTTTAAAAAAATTTTTTTTATCGAATTTTGAAAAAAAAATAGTAAAGAAAAATATTTATTTTTTTTAGAAGAATCTTCTGCTTTAATTTATAGTTATTTATATTTTATTTTATTTTTTTAATGATTTACATATTATTGTTTTTATTAAATTTAAAAAAAATGAAAAAAATAAAATTTTTTGTAACATAAAATTTTAGTTTTATTTTTTAAAATTTTCAGAATTTAATTTTTAATAAATTTCTTAATTAAAAAAAACAAAATTTAATATTGTTTAAAAATTTCTATTTAAATTTTTTTTTTTTTTTTTTTATTTTTTGAATTTTTAATCAAAAAATTCTATTTGGAGTGGCCTTAA
The DNA here is from genome assembly GCF_036172545.1 of Culicoides brevitarsis. Lineage (NCBI taxonomy): Eukaryota > Metazoa > Arthropoda > Insecta > Diptera > Ceratopogonidae > Culicoides > Culicoides brevitarsis. The sequence goes on along the minus strand of NC_087085.1, from coordinate 16,511,946 downwards.
ATTAAAAAAAAAACTATAAAAAACGACGGACAAGTACTTCAATAGATCGTAATCAAAGGGGAGAAATTAATTAGAAGCTGTTTCGTGGTAGTTCGCAATTAACAAGCGCATTTAGCAAGACAATTCAAATGACTTTCTTTTCTTTCATCATGTTTGAATTAAAAAAAAAACTTTTATTTAATTTTCAACCTTTTCATGTCAGTGTTATTTTTTACTCAAAATTTTTTTTTATTTTATTTATTTTTTTTACCAAAAGAAAATTATTCAGAAATATATGAAATCTCCAAAAATATCCAAATAATTAAATTTTCATCACAAAAAAAAAAATTTAAAATAATAGACTTTACCAAAAAAAAAATAATAAACAAAAATCCACTTCTTGGAAATCGTAATTCCATAAGCAAAAAAATTAAATATTTGTCCAATGAAACATCAAAAAACCAACTACAGTGCCAACAAAAATACGAAATAATTACAGATGACACTTTTTTGCCTTATAAAAGACAAAAATCCCTCTAACGTTGCGTGCAATTACATGTGACACGATATCCTCTATCGATTTTCGTGGAAATCCTAATTAATTTTTATTTTTACCTGTTCACGGTCACTTGATCCTTTGTAGAATTTTTTCATGAAAATTATCGTCGTAATGAGAGAAATTATTACGCTAAAAATCATCACATTATTCACTTCGAGAAAGAATGACTGAACGTGTTTCACTAAATTATTCATTTTTTAATTAGAGAAAACTATTATTTTCCGGAATTTTTTGTAATTTAATTAATTTTGGTACTTAATTATTTAATAATTCAAGCAAAAATAAAGCGAAAACTTTTTTTCGTACTTCAATGTTTACTTTTTTGTTTTGTTTCGCTTTTCTCAATGATTCGGGTGACAGTTTCATTTTATGAATGGGACAAAAATTGGAACGTAGAAATTTTTTGAATGAGTGCATGAATGAAAGGAAGATAAATAAATGGACCAGTTTGAGAAAAAAAAATTTTCTTAATAAAATTCTGAGAAAATAAAATAATGAATAAAATTTCTTAAAAATAAAAAAAAATATAAAATTAAAATTCACAAGAAAAAAAAAGATGATAATCGTTTTCGAAGCAAAAGGTGTTAAAATGATAAGAAATTCCACGAAAAAAATCCTTTTCAAGGAAGAAAATAATTTTTTAATAAAAATTCTGAAGTAAAAAAAAAATTACGTTTAAATAAATTAAATAAAAATTTATTTTTTATCCTTTTTCTTTTTTTCCTTCTTATGTTTTTTCGACTTTTTACTACTTTTGCTGTGTTTCTCCTTCTTTTTCTTCTTTTTGCTACTCTTGCTATCTTTTTCGACCCATTCTTCAAAGACAACGGCTTCTTTATTTTTCTTCAGCAGTTCGGATAATCGGTTATCGATGCTCGAACTTAAAAACGCATGTGAAGCTTCAGCTGACGGCACTTGATTAGAACTTGTTGGAGCTATTTCAGGTTTTGCTGATGGCAATTTCGGCCCATAAAATCCTTCTTCTTTGTCTGATGCGTCACTGTCACTGCTGCTATCTGACGAATCTGATTTATTTTTATCATTTTTCGATGCCGGAACTTCCTTGGCACGCGATTCTTCCAAAATATTTTTGAAAATTCCCCGTGGAGGCGATTTATTTCGTAAAATATTGAATTCTACAGCAGGTTTGATTCCAACAAAGGCATCAATTAACTTCATTTTTTCCGCATCCGACATTGGAGGCTTTTCAGGAGGTTTGGCTTCTTCTTCCTCTTCTTCGTCTGACGTATCACAAAAAATTGATTTAAAAAGATCTTTTTTCTCCTCGGGGCGTTTGTTGAGATTTTCTTCGACTTTTTGCTCGAGTTCGGTTTTGGGTTTATTGAATGATGGCAGTTGCTTAGTTGATGTTGATGGAATTTCATTTGAAGTTGTCTCGTCTTTTGATTTTTCTTGATTTTCATCTTTTTTGTGACCAAATAAATTAGGCACAACCACTTTTTGTTCCTCATTGAAGAACTCTTTAGCTGAAACCCTCGGTTTTTCAGGTTTTTTTGCTTGTTGGACTTTTTTAGGCACAATTACGGGTGTCACAAAGTTCGTTTTCGAGTTTGTAGGTACTTCGATATAGTCAAAAACGGAAAATTTCGTTCCTTTTTTCGGTTTTTCTTCGATCAACATGCCGCCAAATGGCTCGGGAACGTTAAATCTTTTGCACAAGTCCTTATGGGGCTTCCACAGAACTTTTGTGCGTTTCATTTTAATGATTTTTATGACTCCCGTGCTTGTTTCTATCACTTCTGGTTTGTCTTTGTCGATGGTTCCTTCAGAAACGAATCTAAAAATGAAAGAAAAAGTTAAATTTTTGGTTCAAAAATCAAAATAAAAACTTTTTACCTGTCAAACATTAGTCCTTCCATCGGTTTGTACAACTTTTTAGCATGCGTAAATTCCTTTAATTCGAATTCTCGGTCCCAATCACTCATGTGGAAGGGTTGCAATGACTTCAAATACTCCTCAGCTGTTGCAAATTCCTCATTTTTCTTGAAATCTCGAAATTTTTCGTAGCGTTCCTGCTTCAAGGGATCGATTGCGAAAGGAATAAACACTCCAGGAGTGCTTTTTGGTAGTTTTTCCGTTATTTTTGCCGCATTTTTTTGAACTTCTTGATTTTCTTTTACCACATTCGGGTCTTGAGTAACTGAATTTTCGGGTTTTAATTCCTCTTCCATGTTAATGACGCCTCCTTTCGTAAAATTGCTTGATTTTTCCAAGATTTTATCTAAAATATTTTTATCGCCATACGATTTGCTTGTACTTGCACTCGGTTTTGGGTCTGATTTTTGCTCCGATTTCTCTTGTAATAATTTTCCTCGTTCGTCTGGCTTCAAATCGTGTCTTCCCAATCCCTGTCTTTTGTAAGAATTTTCTTCCTGGAGTTTCTTTGCTGTTTCCGCTGGCAGTGGTTCGAACCTCGATCGTTTCACCATCCAATTTCGTGGCTTAAAATTCTCCGGCATTTGTACTTTGAAGATTTTTTGGAAGGTTTTTTTCGCGTCTTTGGGTTTTGTGAACCCTTCGATGATATCATTGAACTTTGGAGGGGCTGCAATTGCCTTCATTTTTGGCTTTTTATGGTCGTCGAGCGTAAAATCGTACTTTGACATGTCGTCTCGCATGTAAATATCTTCGTCGTCGTCTTCGAGGGCACCAACTCCAAAGGCCTGTCCCTTAATTGACAGTTTTTTGTTCGTTTTCTTGTCATAAACTTCCAAAGTGTCGAATAATTTGAACGATTGATTGAGCACAGGTTCACGATTCAAGCCAGAATAGCCCAAACCGAAGGAATTATCTTTGACTGTTACCACAAATGGATCAAAATCATCCGGTGCGAACGTTATTTCATAATCGCTGTCGTCAGATTCATCTCCATCCGACTCACTTTGAGCTTGTGACTTTGCAAATGGACCCATATCACATCCGTATTTCTTCGCAATGTACATTTCCTTTGCATTTCGCTCTTTTGCTCGTTTCTTTTCCTTCTTCGTGAGTCTCGCACCCACTCCCTGTCCATCTTTCCATCCCATTTTTCGTAAAATTCGCACGGCAATTTTATCTTTTACGGGCGCCATCAACGTTTCTAGCACAGGAACACCCGGAATTGGTCCTACAGTCTCGTGCTTTCGCTTTACGCCACGATTCGATGACGGCCCCGAGTCACTGAAATCCTCCATTGTCTTGACTCGTTGCGGCGCAATACCAAATTCGCCCAAATCCTCGTCATCCATGAAGTCTGTGGGCTTCTGTTGACGTGCCTGCGCTTTTTCGCCGCGTGACGACTTGAATTCACTCGGTTTCCATCCTTCCAGGGAGCCGACAGTGTTCCAGAAACCAGCGGAAAAGCCTCCCGTGAAGGCTCCGTGAAACCTTCGTCTGCCATTTTCGTCACGAACGATCTGGTCTTGCACATTCACCGGGCGATTGGAGGGTATTTGGTCTGAAATGAAGTGTATTAGAGACAATTGCATCGAAAACGTTTAAAAAATATCAATTTCTTACCTTCCTCGAACGGCTTTAAAGGTGTTCCGAACAATTGGAACTCTGAATCGTCATCCATCGTGTTCGAATGATGTCTTTTGGCAAAGAAAATTTAATATTTTCTGCAAAGTTCGGGAAAAAAATATTATTTTTGTGATGTAAATAAACTGAAATGGAACAGAAGGCAAATGGAACACACAAAAAATGATGCGAATTTTGCCGATTTTCGTCTTTCGTTGAATGTCAGGTCGCTAATTTGATCAAATTTGAACGAATTTTGAACAAATTTTGAATGATTTTTCAAAGAACTTGTCAAAATTATATGAAAATTGAAGAAAAAATAAATAATTTTAATTTTTTTAACATTAAAAATTATTAAAATGTAAGTTGAAATGACAAAAATCACCAAAGTTGGTTACTTCATTACTTTCATACACGTCTCATTGTTTATGTGACGTACCGGCAAATATTTTTCTCATTAAAAAATTAAAATTTCTTAATTTTTAGAACTGCTTGATACGATTTTGTATCGCCAAGGGTTTCTTCAAGTCTTTAAAAAATTGATTCCGATAAAAAAAATTATTTTCAAACTTTAATTTTACGAAATTTCTTTCAATTTCATTCCTTTTCAGGAAGCTTTCAAGGCATTTTCGGGCCCGGCAGTAAAAAAGATGCGACGAGGATGGGATTCGAACCCACGCGTGCAGAGCACATTGGATTAGCAGTCCAACGCCTTAACCACTCGGCCACCTCGTCATTGAAGCTATGGCCTGGCAAACAGCAAAACTCAATCATGGCTACTTTGTCGTACGTTTTTTTACTTTACGCATATGCCGAATCGTCTTCTTATCGCAATTTACTCTTTACTTTTCACATTCTCACACACTTTCGTACACTTTGTTTCGCATCCAAATTAATTTTTGCCATCCAAGTAGAATATTTCGTCGTGTTATGTGAACGAAAGTTTTGCCAACTAAAATTAAATTTAAAAAAAAAAAATAAAATGAAAAAAAATTGCGACGAGGATGGGATTCGAACCCACGCGTGCAGAGCACATTGGATTAGCAGTCCAACGCCTTAACCACTCGGCCACCTCGTCGTTGAATGTATGGGCTGCCAAAACTCAACTATAGCTGTACGTTTTTTGCTGTACGTATGTACCGACTCATCTTTGCTGCACACACATTTTCGTATGTTTAGTCGCGGTGCGTACTGTTTGCCTCGTACTATTTGCCGCAAATCCACGGTAGAACAAAATGAAATAAAATAAAAAAAAATTAGATTAGAAAAGGGTTTTTAACAATCATTTTGTTTTTTTTTTTCAATATTTTTATGATGTTTTAAATTTTTTTTATTTAAGTTTTTTAGAAAATTTTTAATTTTCCTTCGACGTCAACGTAAATTAAAGGAAAGCCATTTAAAAAAAAATAAAAAATTGAATGTCTCCTTTTGACTCAATTTTTTTAAGCGAAAATAATTAAATAAAAAATCATAAAATGATAAAAATTATGAATAATTTTTTTTTTATTGAAATTTTGTTCAATATTTTTTACAGTTAAATTAAACGAATAATTAAATAATTAAAATTAAATAAATGAATTAAAATAAAAACTTAAATAAAAAATGAAATAATAAATTTAATAAAAATTATTTTTCGTTGAACATGTAAATTATTTTCACTTAAAATATTGAGTCAAAGTGAAATTCAATTTTTTAAAAATTTAGGAAATTTTTTTAAGAATTATTTTTAAGTTAAAACTTCGACATTTAAAAAAAAAATTTAACAAATTTTGTATCTCAAAAATTATTATTTTTTTTTTATTAAAAAAAACTTTTAAATATTAGAAATAAACAATAAAACTACACAAAAAGTACATTTATAGTAAATAAATATTTGCACACACACCTTTTGTATACAATTGAAAGTAGATTTTACCGGCTTTTATTCCTCCAATAAATGCAGAATTAATAAAAAAAATCCACATATTGTCCCAAAACTCTGATTATCTGTTTTGCAAAACTCCAAATGTAGGTAATGTTCATATAAAAATAACTTTGTTTGCTCATCATGCTGTCTTATCTTTTTTCTATTAAAAAAAACTCCATTCCTTATCTTATCTCGATACGAATTCAAACGATCGAGTAAATATTCAACGAAATTTTATCAAAAGGTGGGGTTCTAAAGCTTTAGTCATTTTTCAAAAGTCGTAACATTAACACGTTTTTTTATAACACGGGAGATATCAAAAATTTTATCATTGATTTCTGATTAAGAAACCATTAATGGTTCAATAAGTTTTTAGTTAGTCATCGAAAAAGGGGTTAAAATTAATTTTTCACTGCCAGAAAAGTAAAAATAAGAAATTTTTGACTGAAAAAGGATTGAATAGGTGTGTTAACAAAAATTAAAAAATCAAATGAATGAAAAAAAATAATAAAATCTAAAATTTAGTGAAAAAAAAAAATTTTTAAAGGAAATAAGAATTTTAAAAGAAAAATAAAAAAAAAATTAAATTAAATGGTGACCTAAAAAATATTTAAGCATCTTGCTCGCATAAAATCATTAAAGTGCCTCCATTTTGATTTTCCTTTCATTTCACAATCGCATAAACGCGACTTTTTTCTATATATTTTCGTGCGCTTATCGATGCTTTTGTCTCCCTGTCTTATCAGACGGCATTGATAAGCGTTTATCTCTAACTAACAAGTGAAATAGTGAGGTATTTTTTTGCTTACTTAACAGCATTGTGTCATAATTCTGTTGTAAGCGCGATATTAACGACATATTTTCTCACCCAACAGGTGCAAAATGATCAAATTCACAATTTTCCTGTCGCTCGTTTGTCTAGCGATCGCTCAGGAAAATGCGCAAAGTCGGATTCCGCGTTCTTTGGAAGAGTGTTACCGCAATCGCGATCTTTATCAGCGTGACAATCGACTTCCAATGACAATCAACACCCTCATTGAGCTCATTAAGAAGGTCGAAGATACCCCGGGATTGAATATGGATATGCGTGAAGTGGCTCTCAGTTTGGTGCATCGATTCAAACAGGATGGCATTGAAAAAGCGAAGAATATTGATCCATCGCCGTTGATTATTCCTTACAGTCCGGTTGGATTTCAGTTCTTCAAACATCGGATTTTGTTGAAATTGTTGCCGGGAAATGCGTTGCGGTTCCCCAATGAGACTTTGACGATGGAAGAGCATTGCACGTTGCATTTTATGCTGTCGACGTCGATTGACACGGAAATTCGTGGTGACGAGTCGATGAGATGCAGCTCGTTGGCGCAATATCGCGTGAATCGCATTCCAAGAGGCGTGGATGAGGACGTCGAAATGGTGTTTGAAACGAAATCTGGAAAGAAAAAAGGTGAATTGTTAGCGTTGAAAGACAAGGAAGACGATGATTACGACGACGATTACGAAGCTAAGCCAACTTTGGGTCGTTCTGATGTCTTTGGCGTTGAAGTTGACGAAAATATGGTCTCACAATGTCCGATTGAGAACGGAGTTTTACGCAGCAAATGGGGTGCTGTCAGTGCCGGAACACTCCTTAGCGGCATCGCTGCTGGATTAATTCCGCAACAAGTTCGTTCCTCAGATTTGATGCCTCGAATGCGCGCAAACAACAAAGCAGGACGTCGTACAAGACGCCAAACGCAACGAATTATCGACAATCGATGGGCAGCAACGCTCGCCGGTGATTTAACTGAAGTTGCATTACGTCAAGGACCAAATAAGGCGAAACAGACTCAAGTTGGAGCGAAAGGAGCGTGGAATAGCACGACATTGCCTCGATGGTACTTTTTGTCGCAACGTGATCGTTTCGAGATGACTGACGCCGAAATTCGCGGAGGCTTGGATGGATTGATTATCGGGCAGAAAATCAAGCAATGGAGCGATTCCGTGAGTCAATTGCGACTTAGCCAGATTCTTGACATGTATTACTCACAGGTGAGTCATAGAAATTTATTGATACGATAGATAGATAAGGTAATTGATAAAATTGTTTACTTACAGCGAGGAATTTTCAGTGGAGAAGAGAAAGCTTGCAAACGTAAAGATTTGTTTGAGCAAGTCGCACCCAAGAATGATTTGAAACAACAAACTGCAGCATTTTCCACTGTTATGGACAATGACATTAGTTATGTGACACTTAATGATGAGGCTTTTGATCAATTTTCGTCAAATGCGGTTGATGCCTTGTACAATACATTCGTAAGTTTTATGAAAAAAATTATTTAAAAAAATTTAAAGCATTATTTCAAAATTTTTTATACAAAAATTACTCCATTTTAAAAGACAAAAAATTCAATGGGGTTAAAAAAAATTAATATTTAATAAAAAAATTCACTTTTTTTTCTCTTTTTTATAAAAATTTCCCCAAAAAAAAAAATAGAAAATTTTCAATTTCAAAATTTTTTTTCAACAATTTTTTTTTCATGGATTTCCTTTTAAAGAAATATCCCAAAATTATTATTTTTAATTTTTTGCTTGAAATTTTCTTTATTTTTTTTCAATTCACTCTTTTTATAATTTTTAAACAATTTTTTAATATAAATATTCCATTTTAAAATTTTTTTAAATGAAAATAAGAATTTTTATGGATTTCAAAATTAATATAAAACTACTAAACTTTCTTACTTTTAAATTATTGTTAGTTTTTACTTAAAATCTTTTAATTTAAAAAATTTAATTTGCCTTTTTTCGAATAAAATGTGTTACAAAAAGTTTGAAATATATTTAAAGCAGGCTTATTTATCGTTTGATTTTCAAAAATATTATCAAAAAAAAAAAATAAATCTTGAGCTTTCAATTCTAAATCGTCAAGCCATTGAATTGTCTATTAAAATTATTTGTTAAAGCAGTCTTAAAAAAACAGAAATTAATAAAAATATTCTATTTTCAGCACAATCCCTTTCCGATCCATCTTGCGATGCAACTCTCCGTGACGTGAATGACCACAGTTCATTGCGTGCCTTAACGGATCTTTTCATTTTTGTCGACACCCAATACGACTTCCAAAGCATTCAACCCGTTATTGGGTAAGTTTTAAATATTTTCTGTCTTTAAATTAAATTTTTCATTTAAAAAACATTTTTAGTGACATCCTTCAGAACATCGACCTCGGATTTGGAACCAACTATACAATTTTGACTGCCAGCCAAGGAGATGTTCTCGTAAATTCCTCCACGAGCACAGCTTCGTTCTTGCAATGGAATCAAACTGTCCATGATTTATGTAAATATTATTTTTTTTAACAAATTTCAACTTTAATTTATTAAAAATTCGCAGATCCCAAAGGACTTAACTTACCAAGAGTTTTGGAAAAATTACGTCAACTCGCCGGAAACACCTTAAACTGGGAAAAATCAACCTCAAACATGGGCGGTCGTTCAAAACTCGCCTTAATTGTCGTTCAAATGTCGGGTGTGAGCGATGCCGAACGTCAAAATGCCTTGGAACAATTGGAAGTCTTACGAGATGTTGTTCCCGACTTACGAATTATGTTCCTCGCCAACGGATCTCCATCACGTTTTGAGCAATTCGTCAAAGATCGCAAAGACGATTTATTCCAATTGAACATCAATTCCGGTGTGGGAACAGAAATTCAAACACAAACACTGCCTGTTATCACGAGAATCCAAAAATTACCGCGACGACTCGTGAACCACAGATGCGGTGCAGAATGGAATGGCGATCACGGAAATAATAATTTAAATCAATTTATCGAACCAAATAGTAAGAAATTTTTTTTTATGAGTCCAAAAATTCAATTTTAAAATTTTTTTCAGGTGTCATTTACTACCGCCTTGCTCCAAACTACTTCTATCGCCAAAATGACGCGCGAAAAATAAAAATCCAAAATATGGGATATGCTTCTTTGGCTGTTTGTCATTCACGAACTGTCGAATTTCCAAGGTAATATCTTCAAAATTTGCTAAAAATCAAAAAATTTATTAAAAATATTTTAGACAAAACTCTTCCACGAGTCAAGGAGACGTCACGTGTCGCAATATCAATATGGATACCGTTGAAATTCCTCTCCCCAATCCGTGTGACGGTCAATATTACATCCACACATGCAATCCAGTCTATGTTTCCGTCGAATATCATCAAGCAGCGCCAACCAGTAACTTTAGATGCAACGAACTTTCATGCCGAACGCCAGACAGCGCGAAATTCGTCATTCACGGAGAACAATTGGGATGTTACAGTGGAGTTGGACAAGTTTTGGCTTCCATTTCGCTCGTGCTCTTGTCTATTTACACAAGTCTAAGACTTTTTTAAGCATTTATTTTTAAATTTATCCTAAAAGAATAGTTTTTTGTTTTAAGATTTTCAATTTTTCCATGATAAAATATCAAATAAAGTTAAATCCAAATATTTTTAGAAGCTTAAAATAATTTTTCATTCAAAAAAGTTAACGGAAATGTAATTTTTATATTTTTTGAATGCGAGACGTTGTTTGGCTTGAGTCGCAAATGAGACTCGACTGAAACAGCTGTTCGTGACGACTCGAATTTTCAACAAAAACATACAGTTTTGAATACAAATTAGACTTTTCCACAAAATAATTATACTTTTTTAGTCTTTAGGAACTGAGCTTTGTGTCAATTTGCGTAAATTTGGCTTTCACCAACTTCCAAGATTGCAATTAAGAGGAATTTTGGTAAAAATACTTTCAAAAAACGCGAAAAATGTCAAAAATATTCATGCATGACACATCAATTTTTTAGGTACGGAAGTTTTCTTTGTGTGTGTGACTCAACTTTGGGTTTTCTTGTGAAATCCGCATCAAAAGCGCCGCAAAATGTTCAGTTTCGATGGGGACTTTCGCCGCAGACCCCAACAAGATCTCGGCGGCAGTTCGCACAAGCAGGATCGCGTCTCAATTCTCAAAAATGCCCAAGTGCAGCGTCAACGAAGGGAACAAATCCGCAAGGAAACGTCGTCTGCCATCAAAATCCAGTCAAAAGTTCGGAGTTTTCTGTTGCGCGTCGAAACAAAGAAGCAAGAACGAACGAATTTTGACAATCATCTTCGCGTCTTCGGGATCACAAATGAACGTGATTTGGAGTACTTGTTGAAGCGAATTGTATTTTTCTACGAATTTGGGGTCGATGGTGATCGTCTTGATAAATTTGTGTCAATATATCTTGAAGAATCCCTCGATGTTGTATCAAAAAGTGAAGGAAGTGGAATGGTGTCATCGATTGAAACGACTTCTGAATTGCTGCATGAATCAAATTTTTTGTCAGAAACACTCGTCGGCGATCCCGTTGCGGATGTTGGAGGTCTTTACGTCATGCGATAGCGTTTTGAAGTTCATCCAAAATCCGTATACGGTGCAACAATACCTGGAAACGGTCTTTAAATACATGATCAAGAAGGAATATTTCCAGAAAATTCGTCGTTTGATTCAGGAAAAAATTCCGGTGTTGGATGAGGATGACAATTATTCGAGTCCCATTGGAGATGCGATACTGCAAATGCTCGTGAGACCCCTGAAACTGATAGATTTGGGCAGTGAGACGTTACAAAGGGAAATTTTACAATCATTTACCGCGACAATTTTGTCGCAAGAGTTTACAGAACAAATTAAATATTTCATCATTCCGCAGTTGGCCAAACAGGACGATTTTCCGTTTGTGCCGTGGATTAATTATCTCGCGAATTTGCATCGGAAACATACGGATCACAAAAATATGATCCTAATTGACGTGAGCACGGATAAGGAAAAGGACTGGGAAGAGGAGCAATTTTCCACGTTTTTGTTGTACTCGCTACTGAAGTTTGATCGCTTGATTTTCGGTAAGAAAAATTTTTCATTTAGTCGAATTTTTTTTTATTTAAAAAAAAAAATTTTGGAGTCAAACAAGAATCGAACATCTAAAAAAAACAAGAAATTTATCAATTTTTAATAGAATTTTTAATAATTTTGAACAAAAATATCAAATTTGCGTTAAAATTTGTGCCAAAGTTGAAATTTTTTGTGAAAAATGTTTAATTTTTAGAACACTTTATACAAGTTTTCAACAAAAAATATCAAAATTTTGAAAGAAAATTATATCAAAAGTCAATTTTTTCTAAAATTTTAAATTTTTAGTGAAAAATTTTTAACTTTCAGAACGTTTTTTATCATACCAAAAGTAATTTTAAGATATTTTCAAATTCGTTATGAAAAATTATCAATTTTTATAATTTTTTCACTAAAATATCAAAATCTCTTGTAAGAATTAGTCAATTTTTTACAGAAATTAAAAAAAATTTTATTTAAAAAAATTAAATTTCGCAAAGAAAAATAATTTTCATTCTCAATTTTTGAAATTATTTAAAAAAAGTTTAAATTCTTAAAAAATTCTATGAAAAAATTACCTTTCAAAATATTTTTCTATAATTATCTTACCTTTAATTGCCTCATCTAATCAATTTTTTCCTATTTTTAGCTCATTCAAGTGACACAGACATCATTCGAAACTACATAATCGTCCTCGCATCTGTCGTTGACAACATCAAAAAGCTCCCCAAACCACAAAACGCCGTTTTTATGTCGAAAAACTACGACGACGATACCGACGAGGAGGTCGACGACGAAGATATCGACTACCCCATGTACAGCGAAATGGAAATGTCGACCCTGAGATCCGTTTTGTCTCTCTTGAATGACGTTCCACGTGTGATATTTTTGGTACAACGCGTCGATTTGTTCTTGCAAGAGCCGGAAATCCTCTTGAACATTTGTCAAGTGTGTCACGCCTTGGCTTGCAACAAAAATGCCGTCACAGAATGCAAACTTCCGTACATGCTGGCATTCAAACCGAAGTTTATCCGGACTTTGTGGTACACTTTGACGTCGGAATCTGTTCAAAAAGGCATCACGAATCCCATTAGTCTGATATCGAAGGGTTTGGCGTTGTCGAAAAACGAGGCAGATCGCTTTATTCCCATTTTGGCGACGTTTTGCGCGTTATTTGGACGACTTATTACTACATTGCATGACGGCGAGTTCACAAATGACAACACAATCGCCATTTCCAAAATTATGCCATTCACGCTGCAGGAAATTGTGCCGCTAAGTACAACGTTAAAGGAAATGTGTTTAGGCTTAGTGGAGTTAGCGTTTCCCGAAACACGAGCAAATTTGAATGACAATTACCGTACTATGTTGTCGTCGCTCACCGGCAAAGACGACAAAGAACAAAAAGCCATCAATCAGATCAACAATAACGTTTGGGCGCATTTGCTCAAGACATCCGTCGCACTTTTGCGACAACTTCATACACGTGACCTTCGTTTAAATTTCTGCCCCGAGGGTCATTGGACCGCAAAATTACTCCATTTGCCCTTGGATAAGCCAACAGACTTACATATCACACGGAGTCGACGTGGATTGCGACCCTTTCAGCCAATTCGTGACTTTACGCGCGAAGACCTCATGGATGGACCGCCCCTCAGCACCAAACAAATCCGATCAATTACAATTTTACGGGAAATTCCCTTTGTGGTGGAGTTTAATACGCGTGTCAGTATCTTCCAAGGACTGCTGGCGGCGGATCGATTACGATCTCAAGGCGATTTGCAGGGTTTCTTGCAAGGACCGTCGATTCAAATTATGGTGAGACGTTCACATTTGTACGAAGATGCCTTCGATAAGTTGAGTTTGGAGAACGAACCGGATTTGAGACCGAGATTCAGAGTGCAGATGAAGAATGTTGTGGGCTTGGAGGAAGCTGGCATCGATGGCGGCGGCGTTTTTCGGGAATTTTTGTCGGAGTTGATTAAAAGTGCTTTCGATCCGCATCGGGGATTCTTCATGATATCAAAAGACAATATGTTGTACCCGAATCCGTATGTCGGGAAAATTGTGGAGGATTATCAGAGACATTATTTCTTTATTGGACGAATACTTGGAAAGGTAAGAAGTTAAAAAAAACTTAAAATTAAATTAAAAATTATTTCCGATGCCTCTTTAGAGAATTAAAAAAAATATTTGAGGCAAAATTAAAGAAAAAGTTAAAAATTTATCAAAAAATTTTATTTTTGCTGGTTTTTTTTTACCATTTAAAAAAAAATTAATTATTTTTTAATTTTGAAAAAAATGTGTTAAAATTAGTAGTTTTACATTGATATTTTTCTCTAAAATTATTTTTAAAAAAATTTAGAAATTAATATTTTTAAAGTTTTTTGTCAGTTTTTTTTTATTTTTTTTTTTATAATTTTGATATTTTGTATAAAAAAATTCAAAACTTTATTTAAAAAAAAAATTAGTATTAAAAAATTTTGACATTAATTTTAAAACATTAACATTACCCAAGCAAAAAATAATAAAATTTTATTTTTATCATTTCAGGCCCTTTACGAGAACTTATTAGTGGAATTACCGTTAGCAGAATTCTTTTTGTCAAAATTGGCTGGTAAACATTCAGATGTTGATGTTCATCAACTAGCATCCCTCGATCCAGTTTTGCATAGGTACTTGAAAAATTTCATATTTAAAGTCAAAATCTCATAAAAATTTATTATTTTTTAGGAATTTAATGTCTCTCAAGGCTTACGAAGGCGATGTAGCTGACTTGGGTCTCGATTTCACCATCGTCTGTGACGAACTTGGCGAAACAAGAGTAAATTTTTGCAATTTCTTATCATTTTTCACACAATTTTTAACAAAAATTCATTTTCACAGGTTGAAGAACTCAAACCGAATGGCAGCAACATCACCGTAAACTCCTCCAATCGCATCGAATACATCCAACTCATGGCAGATTTCAAGCTAAATCGTCAAATTCGTGCGCAATGCATGGCTTTCCGCGAGGGTCTCGCCAACGTGCTGCCAATTGAGTGGCTTTACATGTTCAGCAACAAGGAATTGCAAGTTTTGATCTCGGGCGCCGAAATTCCCGTCGATGTCGAAGACCTGAAGCAACATACGCGTTACAGCGGAGACTTTAGTCTCGAACATCCAACAATCGAGATGTTCTGGAATGTCGTCGAAAATTTCACAGACATCCAAAAACGTCAATTACTCAAGTTTGTGACGTCGTGTTCGCGCCCACCGTTATTAGGTAAGCCATGAAAACCCCTAAAAAGTCGAAAAATTTTAATTTTTTGAATTTTTTCACAGGTTTCAAAGACTTGGATCCAGCGTTTTGTATTCAGAACGCCTCTAGCACCGATCGTCTGCCATCCGCAAGCACCTGCATGAATTTGCTGAAGCTGCCTCCATTCGACAATGAAGATTTGCTGCGGGAGAAACTCATTTATGCGATTCAGAGTGGTGCTGGATTCGAGTTGAGTTAAAAATCTTCTTTTTGACATGCGATTTTTTAGTGATTTCCCAATAAAAATTTATATAAAAATATACAAAGATCCAGTAGAAATTAATTTTAAGCAAATTAAAGTATAATTTATTTCCTACTCATCCAATTATTGATTGAATCAAATGAAAAATGTGGAATAAAGTTAGCGAAAAAGATGGAAATTTGGTGTTTTCTTGTCGGTTTGTGAGTTATCGGGCATCGAACACGACCACTGAAAATACAAAAATCAATAAAAACGTTAAAAAACTGAAATTTCAACTTACATCTCTTTGTTCGCTTCTTGTACATGATACGATAGCCACATTCTCTGCATCTGATGGGATCACGGGGACGCATTTCGTTCTCATGATGGCATTCTAAAATAACAAAAATTTCATCAGCTTGTGAATTTTATTAAAAAAATCGATAAAATTACCTCCGCACACGTAAATCATCGCAGTTTTTGTGACAGAGTCCTTTGAACTGGGTTCCGACATCTTTTGTGAGGTCTTTTTTCAGTGAATTCCTTAAAAATTGATAAAAATTAATATTTTTCGCAGCAAAATGCGGTGTTTGTGTTCAAAACAAAATCAATGTGTGGTATTCCGGAATGACTTGAGGCGGCGCGACTCGCTGAAAGTTGACCGCTTACGTCAAAAAATTGCTTGTCATCACCATTACGGACATTTTCGCGATTTTGTCTGCAATTTGAGGCAGTTTTTGCTGAAAATTAGAGTAAATCATTTGCCAAATTCTATCAGGAAGTGTACATTAAAGGTAAAAGTTTGCATCTGAATTGCGTGATTTTACGAATTTCATGGAAAAACAGTCGAATTTGTTGCAAGAAATTTTTGGCTGATGAAAATTTAATTAATTTTACGCTTTACGTTTGATTTCGTTGCAAAAAAGCTGATAAAAGGTCTTTGTTCTCATTTGCAGGAAACAAACACAAAAACACGCAAAATGTCAGGCCCAATTTTTGGAACAAGCACACAAATGGGAAGCTCCGGAGGAAATCGGCACCTCGTCGAATTCCGTGCGGGTCGCATGAACATGGCTGGCAAAATGGTGCATCCGGATTCGCGCAAGGGACTCGTCTACTTGTACCAGAGCGACGACCAACTCGTGCATTTTTGCTGGAAAGATCGCACCACAGGCAACGTCGAGGATGATCTAATCATCTTTCCGGACGACTGCGAGTTCAAGAAAGTAGAACAATGCAAAACGGGTCGCGTATTTTTGCTGCGTTTCAAGTCGTCGAACCGAAAATTGTTCTTTTGGATGCAGGAACCCAAAAATGATAAGGACGACGAATGGTGTCGTCGCATCAATGAAGTCATGAACAATCCCCCGTCGTCGAACAGTCTCGGATCGGGAGGCAGAGGCGGTGCTGATAGCGGTGACTTGCAATACATGTTGAATAATTTGTCGCAACAACAGTTGATGCAACTTTTTGGCGGCGTCGGGCAAATGGGCGGCCTCAGTAATCTCTTGGGTTCGATGAATCGTTCTTCGGGCGGCTCCAGTACACGAAATAACGCAAGTTCCCCGAGCAATCGCACTTCCGCATCTGCGACACCTGGCAGTGGATCGTCTGTCGCTGCAACGCCAACAACTGTGTCTGCCTCAAATGCGCCCAGTACTCCGCGTGCTCCCAAAAAAGGCAGCACAACAGCCTCAAATCAAGCACCCACAACCCCTGCGGTCGGCGGCACAGGCGGAAATAGCGACAATTCACGCGTACTTCTCTCCGAATTGCAAAATTACCTTGCGGGCATCAGTACTGCGGGAGCAGGATCATCCTCAGGATCGCGTCGTAATGTCGATTTGGCGAGCTCAATCAACTCCGAGGCACTCGATACGGTTATTTCGAATCCGGACTACGTGAATTCCCTCGTAGCGCATTTGCCAGAGGTCGAGGGCGACGAAGATAAGAAGCAACAGTTGAAAGATACCCTCAGTTCGCCGCAATTTCAGCAAGCACTGTCGACCTTTTCGAATGCCCTGCAATCGGGGCAATTGGGTCCCGTTGTGTCGCAGTTCCAGTTGAGCTCGGAAGCTGTTGCCGCTGCTGTGAGCGGAGACTTGGAGCAGTTCGTTAAGGCGCTGGAAAAAACTCTTGGCAAGACTGAGGACAACAAAAAGACGACGTCCGATCCGAAACCAGATGATGACGATGAAATGTCGTTGGGTTAAATTTTTTATTATTTTTTTTTTTATTTTTATGTTAGGAATTTTGCATTCGCCGTCATTTACTCGAGTGTGAATGCCACAACAACTACTACTGGGCTTAAAGAAACCGAAAAAAAAGAAAGAAAACTTATTAAAAATATCATCAATATATTTACTTTATTTTTACTGTAAAAAAAACTTATTTTTTTTTCTTTTACTTCATATTCTGATGTTTGTAATCAACCATGAAATAGAAAAAATGTTAATTTAGAAAATAGAAACAGTTTTACTTTTATCGTCAGAAATACATACATTTAAAAAAAATCAATTTCGATTTTTATTAAAATTTTTCTATTGACATAGCAACAGTTTTGTCATCTAATTTCATTGCTCAAAAAGAATTATAGAAAAAATTCAAGGACATTTTTCGTTTAGATTTTTACGAATCTGCCATCGGCAACGATCATACGAAGTTGAAAACATCGAATCAACATCCGGTTGGGAACACTGCGTATCATTGTCATCTTTTAATTGAATTTAAATTTTTTCTAATTTTTTTTTTTTAAATTTTTCTCACATTTCATAAGTCGAAAATCCAATCGAAAATCAATGGGGCAAAATAAAAAAAGGTAAAATTTAATTTAAAAAATTGTCAAATTTTTGGATTTTCTTAACAATTTTTGCAAATAAGTTCGTATTTTACAAAAAATTTTTGCAAAAATATATTTTTATCCATTTCTTTAAAAAAAAATCTTTTTATATATTTTTTTAAATTGTTTGATTGCATTTTTAATGATTTTTTTTTTGAAATTTTCTCTTGAAATTATATGAATTTATTTTAAAATTAGCAAATACCAAAACACATATTATTTTTTAATTTTTAATAAATTTAATTAGGCCGCTCCAAATGAAACTCAATAGTTTTGTCCAAAATTTTTGAAATAAAAATGGGGGGGCAAAAAAAATAAAAAAATTTGAAATACTTTTTTTTCATACAAAATACGAAATTTTTCAAAAATTTTTGATCGTTAATAAATATTATTATTGTTTTGAGTTTTTTACATTGATATTTGTGTATTAAAAATTAATTTAAAACAAAATTAATTTAAATTGAAAAAAATTAATATCACAAAAATAACTGTCAAAATTTTTTTGAAAAAAAAATTTAATAATTTTCATGAAAATTATTTTTTAAATAAAATTTTATGTCAAAATACGATTTTTAATACAAAAGTTACTAAAAATTGAAAAAATTTCTTGAAAATTTTTTAAAAAATTATGAAAATACACCAAAAATCGGTAATTTTTGATGAAATTTTTAACTTTTTTTTTTATTTTGCCCCATTGGATTTTCGAAAATAAAATGGGGCATCGGACAAAACTATTGAGTTTCATTTGGAGCGGCCTTAATTAAAAATAATAATTTTTTTCAAATAATTATTCAATTTTTTTAAATGAATTATTCAATTTTTTTAAATGAATTAATTATTTAATAAATTTTTTAAAATTTGCCGTTTTATATAAAAAATTATTTCTTTTTATATTTTTGGAAACAATGTCTGTTTGAAAAAAATCTTTTGTGACAAAAACTTCAAAATAAATTCAAAGCGACCCATATTTTTTAAATAAATTTTGGCAAAAATAAAATAAAATAAAAAAATAAAAAAAATAAATAAAAAATTTTAAAAATTAAATGAAATTTGTGGAGTTGCCTAGTTATTTACCTCTTTAATATTTTTCATTCAAAAAAATTCTTAAAAATTTCAACGAAGCTCCAAACAGTTCAAAAAAGAACTTTCTTTCCACGAAATTCTCCCCACCTACATCCATTTCCTTCTCCAACCATTCCGTACAAAATTCGCATATTCACCGACTTCATCGTCTGAATCAACTTCATTCCATTCAGTACACGCACGCACACACTCTCGTCAAAAAAATTTTCCCCATACACTCCGGCTGGCTGTCTGAATGGATGGTGGCTCACACAAACACACATCATGCCCTTGTACTTATTTTTGCAACGTAGATGAACAACACTCTTTCTGCCGTCGTTGTCGTATTCGTATGCGGTGCTTCGCGTTCTACGGTCCCGTGGAATCAAAATATTATTATTTTTATGTCGAAAAATTCAAGTTCAGGAAGCAAAATTCGCACTTTATGCATGAAATTTGTGTGAAAAAAGGCGCAAAAATCACCCGAATCACGAGAAATGCGTGAAAAACTAAAATTTTAAAACGTCACAGTAAAAAAAGTTCGTGGAAATTAAAAGAAAAATCCATTTACATACAATTGCCGGAGCCGCATACATACGCGAATGTAGCGCGACACGTGTGTACGTAACACAAAAAAAAATAATAAAATAAATAAAGCAAAAAAAGCATTAAAAATTACAAATTCAGAGTGCGTTTAAAGTAAAGTGCATGCAATACGGACAAAAATCGAGCAAAAAACTTAAAAACAAGGAGATTTAAGTGCGTTAACGGAGGTAAAACGAGTAAAATTGCGCGCACACACACAGAAGAAAACGGAAAAAGTGTGAAAAATCCGATTAAAAAACATTTTCTTGACGTCATCCGCGAAAACATCGGACAAATGTGAATTTGCCACATAAACAAGCCATCTTTTCATACAGAAAAGTGAAATAAAAGGGCACGAGACATAATTACGCATTAATTTTAAACTTCGTATACGCGACACATCCGTACTTGTCGTGTCGAGCGAATCTTCTATTTCTTCGTTTTCAATTTTTTTTTGCTGCTTTGCACAAATATGTGTCATTAGTTGTGTGTGTTCTCCGAAGAAGAGCGAACAAATAAATAAATGTAAAGTAAATCGCATGTACATTATCGATAATCATCCGAAAAGTGAAAAGAGTTAACTTGCACGGCACACAGACAACAACAACAACAACGCTCGCTGTATTTGTGTGCAGCGGCAGCGTATGTTCTGCATGAATGAATAAAATTATCGATTTTCATAAAATATAAATCGAGCTCTCTTGCCACTGGAGGTATACAATACTTATTAACATCAACAATACATCGACGGCAGTAATAACAACAAAAAATCGCTTTTTTAAAAAAATATTTTCAATACACGTGAAAAGGCTTACGTTGGCAACTTTGAGCCATCATCGACGTCAACGCGAGTGCATTTTTGATATGAAATCAAGTGAATTGATTATTATTGGTTTTACTCATTACAACAAGTAATTGGATTATTGTTGTTATTAAAATCGACGGATTAACGGGATTTGCCGCTACTTTGCTGGAAAACAGGTAATAATGAACTTTTATGGCAGTTTTGACCCAAAGACTTAGTTAATCTTAAGAAAATGTTGCATGTTGATCTTGAACCGTCTTTTAATTGAAACGAATTATTTTCTGCGAAAACAAAAAGAAAAATGGCCGTGCAATAATATTAAAGTTTTTTTTTGTGTACATTCCTTTCTTTTGTCTGTGTTTGTTCCATCAGACAAGGTATTCGATATTAATTTTTTTTTTGCGTTACAGAACACCATTTAAAGTCCATTTGGTTGTTTTTTTTTCGTTACAGGGAGGATCGTTTTTGCGATTTTTTTTTATTTTTCCGGAAATAATTGAGATTGTTATTTTTTTCAATAAAAAAATTTTTTTTTAATAGTGTTGTTAAACTTTTAAATAATTTTAATCAATTAATTAATTTAATTATTTTTTTTTATTTATTTAAAAATAAAATAATTAATTTAAATTAATAATTAAAATTATTTAAACTTTATTAAATTAATAAACAAATTAATATTTTATAAATTTACGTTTTCTGTCGATTTTTTTCTTTTAATAATTAAAATTAATTTAAAATAAAATTAAATTAATAAATTAATTAATATTTTATAAATTTACATTTTCTGTCAATTTTTTTCTTTGAAAATGATATCATCATAATATCAAAATGAGATCATTTAATTTTGAAAAAAAAATTAAATTCTTGATTAATTTTAATTTATTTTCTGAGCATTGCATTTTTAAACATCAAGGTTTTTAATTTATTTTTTGCAATAATTCGTCTAAATTTTTGTAAAAAAACATGTTCAAAAAATTTACAAAAAAAATTAATTATGATAGATATTTTTTTTAATTAATTTTTTAAACAAAATATTTTTTTTAAATTTATTTTTAATGAGTTTTAAAAAAATTAAATTTTTTTATTTCAATTATTTAAGATTTAATTAATAAGAAATTTTCAAAAAAAATTTTAAGAATTACTTTTTAAGAAAATATTTTTGGATTAATTTTTTAAAATTAATTTTAATTTTATAAAAAAAACTTACTAAATTTTCTATTTAGTATTCTAAAATAAATTCTAAAATATTTTACTAAAAATTCTGAATAATAAAAATTTTACCTGAAAAAATTTTTAAAAGACTTTAAAAAAGTGTATTTTATCATATTTTAGTCAAAATTTTCATTAACTGCTATTGAAAAATGAAGTTTTATATTTTTTATTATTTTTTTTTATAAAATTTGTACTTAAAAGTTTAAAAAAAATTTCCTAAAATAAATTTTTTATTTCATCATTTTTTTATTTTGTAATATTTAATGAACTCACAAGTTTTTATTTTTATTAAAAAAATCGTTCCTTCCTATTTTGTAAATATTTTTAAAAAATAAAAAGTACGCAATATCCACAGACTTTTCGGGTTAATAACAACGTGACATACATAACCATTCATTTTCTGCTGTTTCTTTCATTATTTAATCGTGTCGCTCAACAAAACAAAAGAAGACAACTAATTATCATTTACAATTGCTATTATTTCATTTATGGAACAGTTGTCTGATGATAAAATTTCTCATAAAAGATAAAATTAATTTTTTTATAAAAATTAAAAAAAAAGAAGATGACAATGTTGCTTAACTTTCGTGAACGGACGAGAACCGGTCATTGCTGATGGCAGAAGCACCAAATTCGCATCTCATTCGCTCGGTGATTAATTAAATCGAAATCCGTCGCTTTTATTGTTCTCTTCGTGTCACGCTCTCGTCTCATATCAGTGATTTTAAATAATATACGGCAATATTGTTTTTCGCATGTGCCTCGCTCTTTTAGATAAGCCAACAAACATTTTAGCGAGACTTGACGCGGATATGTAACTAGCTATTGAAACAGGTGATTTAACCGGTTTTCAATTTAAATTTTGTTTCGAGCATCATCATCATCGTCATGAAAATCAGCAGAAAAAAAACGAGCGTGTATTCACGGATACAACAAGAAACAATGTGCAAGAAGCATGAGATGTAAAAGAACGAAAGAGTAACAAACACACGCAAAAAACTTTAAAAAATTTTAAAAGGTCATTGACGATGACCTTCTTTCTTAAAAGTACTTTTTTTGGTAACTTTCTTAAGAAGAAAAAAAAATTGTCGACATTACTTCACGTCGTAGCACGAATGTAGAACAAGATTACTTTGAAACAGATTTTTTTTCTGAGGAGGAAAACTATCATCGTCTTACATCACACAAGACAAGTAGTCCAACATTCACCTCCTCAATGCGATAGGAAGAACGTTTTTTTTCTTCCATGGTGTCTGTACCGCTTCTCATGGCTGACATTGAACTTGAAACGCAATTTCCCATACAAAGTTGCCGTAGTCGTACCTAAAAAGCAACAACAAAAAAGCAAAATATTTATGAAGTAACAAGCTAAAAATTGGCGCATGCTTGATAGACACAAAGCTCTTCTCTATGATTCCCCTCTCCTCGTCTGTGTCTGTGGACTGGAAAGTGAATGACGAACGAAACTATCCCATCCACTGTGACTAACTAACACAAACATATGTTTCGCAATCGATTTCTCGGGTATTGATGGGGGGAATGTTCTCGTAGGCGGATTCTGGTCCGGTCTGCGATGGGAAAGTGAAAAGTTGTTTATGACTTTTTATGTGGTTTTGCGCCGAAATTGTCCATGAAAATGAAAATGGAAGCAGAATGTCATTCGAATTTAGCTTTTTTGCCTTTGGCAATGATCATATCATGTTGAAAACACCGGTTCTCGTCCAACAACCGAAGTTAAGCAACATTTTTATTTTAATTTCCTTTAAATTTAAAATTATTTGTGAAATAGAATTTTTAATTATTTTCAAATTTTTAATAAAAATTTTTTATTTTTTATTTTTCATAATATTTAAAGAAATTTTTTGAAAAACTTTAAACTACGAAATTTTTTAAACCAAAATTAATATTTTTTTAAATTGAATTTTCTCTAAAAATTAACAAAAAATACTGAAAAATTTAAATTTTTGACTGCTAAAAAAACTTTTTTTTTATTTTAATTGCACGAAGTTTTATTTAATTTAAAATAAATATTGAAAACGGTCAAAAATTTGTTAAACTAATTTTTCCAATCCGGTAGTTCGGTAAATATTTTCAGTAATTTTGTGAAAATTTATTATTTTAGTAAAAGAAAATTGCATTCACAATTTAATTTCGGCTTTAAAAAAATTTACAGAATTGATTTTTTTTTTTAATATTTAAAAATTGAAATTTTTTTGTAAAATCAAGATAAGGCCGCTCCAAATTTTTTTTGAACTTTTTGTCCCAAAAACTTTTTTTCAAAATGGGGGGGGGGCAAAAAAAAAAAAAAATTTTGAAATAATTTTTCATACAAAATGACAAAATTTTAATAATTTTTGATCAATAATGAATATTTGAGTTATTTTTATGGTAATGCATAAATTTGATAATTTAAAATTAATCTCAAAGTATTTCAAGGTAAAAATTTAAATAAAAAAAATTCATAAAAATAACTGTCAAAAAATTTTGAAAAGTAATTTTTTTTGAAAAAAAATTTAAAGAAGAAAATTCATCTTAAAATACTATTTTCAATATAAAGATTCTTAAAAATTGAAATTTTTTAAAAAATTTTAGAATATTCTTTGAAAAAATATGAAAAAAAGTTTTTTGAAATGGGGCATAAAAAATAAAAATTTTTTGTTCATAGCATAAAAAGTTTAAAAAAAATTAAAAACAAATTGGAAATTATTTTACTTTTTTCACGAAAAGTTAAAAAAAATCGACTTTTTGAGCCTTCTTGATCTTTCATCCTGTTAAAAATAATTATTTTTACAATTTATTCTATTGGTTTTATTTTAATATATCGCGATGCAATAAACACAAGCAAAATTGTCGTGGCAACAAAACATCCTACAAAAATGTAGAACGTCTCTTCCGTGAAGACATCCGTAAAGGCAGGCATTTCACGGTAAAGTTTCTCAATGACATCCATGCTGCCGCGTTTTTTGCCGAGTTTTTCAACCATTTTGCTCGCTTTTTCACTTGTTTCTTCCTTAAAAAACTATCACTACTTCAAATTAAAAAGAAATTTATTTTCTCTTTCCCGCCTTCTTCTCTGACTTGGTCTTAACCACGTTCAATGGGTCCTCTTTGGGTGCATGAACCGTCACGTATTTGTTCGTGAGTTGCAACAACTCGAGCGTCGTTAAGTTTTTCGCGTTGAAATGGATTTTCTTGAGCTCAATTGCCTCCGCGATTTCGGGTAGCAGTTGAAATTCTACCGTATCTGGCCTTCTATCACAAACAACTTCTGTTTTTAATGCACAATTTGGATTAGTTAGCAAAACTTTGGGCTTCGATATGTTGATCAAAAAGTTTCTGCAAAGAAAAAAAAATTAAAATTATTTTTTTTTTCTATTTTCAGAGTTTAAAAAATGTCAGCAGAA
Organism: Culicoides brevitarsis; assembly: GCF_036172545.1. Classification (NCBI taxonomy): domain Eukaryota; kingdom Metazoa; phylum Arthropoda; class Insecta; order Diptera; family Ceratopogonidae; genus Culicoides; species Culicoides brevitarsis. The sequence goes on along the minus strand of NC_087085.1, from coordinate 16,486,719 downwards.
CGCGATATTGCACAAAACGGGCCCTTGTCCCTGCATCCGATCCCGTATCCGGACATGAATCACATACAGATGAACGGAATTGGGAAACCCTCATATGGTAAGTTCGAGAAAAATTCTCGGAAAATCATCGCCTTATAGAGAAAATTATCGGAAAAGGGCATTTTTGCACCGTTTTTTGCACTCACAAAAGATTTTCTCGTGCTGCAGTCTCGGATTTAACTTTTTTTTGTTGGCAAAACGAAACTTTCTTTTGTAAATATTTATTACGTGGAAAAGTTGTCAAAACGAGTGGAAATTGTGTGAAAATTCGTGCGCATGTCAGGAAAACTCTCTATTGTGACATACCGTGTTTCGACCGCACTCTCATTCAATGGATCAAATGTGACGGTGATTCTCTTGACTGCCTTCAGATTCAGCATTTTCACTTGTTTCTCGATCGCCGCTGGCAAACCCGCAGATCGGGACAGCGTTCCGCCCCGAATTAAAGACATTTTTGTCGTTAATCAATGGGAAATTTATCAAAATTAAAAGAATTTTTTGCCTCTGTTTTTGCGTGATAATTTTTTCCCACGTGATATTTTGAATTTTTCGCAGCCGCAAGTGACAAGCGGTTTGGAAAAACGGCGAAATTGTGTACTGGGAACGGTTTTAGGTGCGCGCTGAGCCAAACCAAACGTCGCATGGTGACTCAAACAACAAGCACCATTTTTCTTTTTATTGTTGCCAGGAATCACGACAAAAAAATTGGATTTGTGTTTTTGTATAATAATTTGTGCCTCGAAAAATAGTGTGATAATCTAGAAAATGTATCCCGTAGGGCAGCGTAAGTACACTTGAGTGCCAATTTCGCGGATAAAGTGTCGAAATTTTCATTTGTAAATTTCTTTGTGAAGTTTTATGTGACATGACTGGCATTAGAAAAAAAATTCTATGTAATCCACACACACAACTACACACACGCTGTACACAAACATACGCCAGAGACTTTTTTCATCGAATTCTCGTGTAAATGTTGTCAAAAACTAATCAAACACATTGTTACTAACACGCTCCACTAATGAAAAATGTAAAAATTTGTAAATAATCCGGATGCGAGCAAAGTGAAGTGCCCAAAAACCACCCGAGAAATGTGGAAGGAATGTGTCCATTTTATGTGTGAAACATTCATAGGCTCGCTACGTGCTGCCAGACACACTCAAACACTACACAACATACTTTTTGTACGCGACGACGAAGCGATGCACACACCACCACTTCTTAGACACATAAAAATTTCTAGCTGTTGTGTTTTTTTAGGTCATCGACCGCGCATCGACAGCAAAATGTGCAAAAATCCCTCCTCTCATCCCTTGGTCACACGAAATTTCCCAAGAAACCCTGCAAACGACTCCTCGAACCTCGACGATGACGAAACGTTGTGCACAACGTGAGCAATTTCCTACCCAAACACACGGAATTTAAATTCGTATTAGACGAACGAGAAATTTGAATGTCTGGAGAATTGAAGTGATTTTAATGCAAAACGACATTTGATCCATTGACTGAACGAATTATCGCTGTGAATCATTTTTCTGAAGTGCAAAAATGACGTCTATCCACTATTTACCTTCCACAAGTACGCAAAAGTAGGTCAACTATTTCAAACGCATTAAAGTCCAATAAATTCATATTTTTTTTTGTGATGAAAAAAATTCTACGCAATTTAAAGTTCGTCGTTTCCTCTCGGAACTCAAGGAGTGCGTTGTGTTTGATTGTTGCGTCGCAGGATGTTGACTCATGAAAATTAGACGTCACTTTAGTAGAACTTTAGATTAGCAGTGTGGGTTGCAAACCTTTTTTTGTGTTGGATTTTTGCACGGATTTTATTTTTTTTTTAATTTAAATCCTTGAAAAATTATTTTTTTTATTTAAAAAAAATTAAATTAAAAAAATTTTTTTATCGTCGCGTATTTCGCGTAAATTGTGTCCAGTTTGAATTTTTTTTAGTTTTAATTTTTTTTTTTGCATGAAATTTTGACTTTGTTGTGTCAAGAAATGCCGTGAAAAAAAGTTAGAAAATTCAAAAGAAAAATCGATTGATCAGAAAAAATGTTTTTTTGTTTTCTTTTTTTATTTTTTTTATAGAATCATCATGGACTTCTTCGCCTCCGAGGCCCCAAAGTCCCACTCAGTCGCAGACCAGCTTCGATACACTCTCACGTAAAACATTAAAAACTATTAACATTCGGCGAAATATATTTTGTATATTATTCATAAACTTTTTTCATTAATTTTTTTTTAAAGATAAAATTACTTTTTGCAAAGTTGCCGCATGAAGGAGTTTATGAATAATATCGAATATATTTTTAACAGTAAATTAAGTTACTAACGTTAAGACCACAAGTGCCTTATTAACAAAGATAGCTTTAAAAAAAATCATTCTCCATTTTTAATTTAAGTTAATTTTCATTTTTTTATGTTTTTAACGTCCTCACCATCTCTCAAACCATTTTTTAATTTAATTTTAAGTCAAATTTCAATCATTTCTCGCTCTTTTCTTTCCTCACAACACTTTCTCCTTTAATTTTATGAGCATTGGATTCTTTTAGTTGCACCAAAAATTTAAAATTTTCTTTGAAAAAACATCGCTAAAAAGGTCTTCGCGCTCAAAATTAATGTTTTACTTGAAAAAATGTACAAAAAAGTCATTAATTCATTGTCGAAGTCATTTTGTTTTGTCTCTCTCATTGCTTTTTCATATGATTTGGTAATCAAATCAGTTGTTTTTTTATTCAATCAATGTACAGATCGCCGTAACATCTTATCTCATGTTATATATTTGTTTGAATCAGCGCTTATTTCACCTAATATAAGAGGAAAGAGGGAAAAAGTTAGCTTTTAAGCAGTATTTTTAATAGCTGAGGGTCTAGTCTAGTTCTAGATTTAAGAGAAAAACGATAGGAGATGATTGAAGGGAACTTTAATTCTGATGCGAAATACATTGGTTTTGGTTTGAGATGCAAAGCAGATTAAAATTTCATGAATTCGCATCAGAATTGAAGAGTTTTGGGGAAATTTTAGGATTTGAGATGACACAAGTGATGAAAAAAATGCACTTTTGTTGTCTCGTTTCCAACATTTTTCACTGCCTTGAAGATTGGTATTAATTTTTTTCTCTTTTTCTCCATTTATTTTATGATTTTTTCGCGTAAACAGCAACCACAGCCGGTCCAACAACAACAACTGTCCCGCAAACAGGCACAACCACGGGCACTGTCACGCCCGGGCTTGGCGTTGTGCCCGTAACAACCACTGCGACGCCAGATCTGCCCGTTTTTACATGCCCACGCCGACCGAATTTGGGCCGCGAAGGACGTCCCATCCTTTTGCGTGCAAATCATTTTCAAATCACAATGCCACGAGGCTTCGTACATCATTACGACATCAATATACAACCGGATAAATGTCCACGAAAGGTGAGTTTTTGCATTTTTTGTCTCAAAAAAAAATTTTTTAACGAAAATTTGTTTTTTTTTTAGGTAAATCGTGAGATTATCGAGACAATGGTTCATGCATACAGCAAAATTTTCGGTGTTCTCAAGCCCGTTTTCGATGGGCGCAATAATCTCTACACACGTGATCCGTTGCCCATCGGCAATGATCGTCTCGAATTGGAAGTAACACTGCCCGGCGAGGGTAAAGATCGCGTTTTTCGCGTCACCCTCAAGTGGGTTGCACAAGTTTCGCTCTTCAACTTGGAAGAAGCGCTCGAAGGTCGCACTCGTCAAATCCCCTATGATGCAATTCTCGCATTGGATGTCGTCATGCGTCACTTGCCCAGTATGACATACACTCCCGTAGGTCGCAGTTTCTTCAGCTCTCCCGATGGCTATTACCATCCCTTGGGTGGCGGACGTGAAGTTTGGTTCGGTTTCCATCAAAGTGTTCGCCCATCGCAGTGGAAGATGATGCTGAATATCGATGTCAGTGCAACGGCTTTCTACAAGGCACAACCCGTCATCGAGTTTATGTGCGAAGTTTTGGATATGCGTGACATCAATGAGCAACGCAAGCCACTTACGGACTCGCAACGTGTCAAATTCACGAAGGAAATCAAAGGATTGAAGATCGAGATCACACATTGCGGCACCATGCGTCGCAAATATCGCGTTTGTAATGTCACACGACGCCCAGCACAAATGCAATCGTGAGTTTTTATTCGATATTTTTGCTAAAAAAATTAAAAATTAACAAAAATTTACTTGTAGTTTCCCATTACAACTGGAAAATGGACAAACAGTCGAATGCACTGTCGCTAAATACTTCTTGGACAAATACAAGATGAAGTTACGGTATCCCCATTTGCCGTGCTTGCAAGTTGGACAAGAGCACAAACACACATACTTGCCGCTCGAGGTCTGTAACATTGTCGCCGGGCAACGTTGCATCAAAAAATTGACAGATATGCAAACTTCTACGATGATTAAAGCAACTGCCAGATCAGCTCCTGACAGGTTTGTCTCTTTTTTCACGAAAAATTTTAATTTTTTTGACTAATTTTGATTCTTTTCCAACAGAGAACGTGAAATCAATAATTTGGTTCGTCGTGCTGATTTCAACAATGACTCGTATGTTCAAGAATTCGGTTTGACCATTTCCAATAACATGATGGAAGTTCGTGGTCGTGTCTTGGCTCCGCCAAAACTTCAATATGGAGGTCGTGTTTCGAGCATTTCGAGTGGTCCGGTGAGTATTTTTTATATTAAATCGTTCTAAATGAAACAAAAAAATAAATTTCGAAGCCCTATTTCGAAATCCAAAAAATATTTTGGGCTTAAAAGTTTAAAAATTTCTAAAATAATCGATTTCTACGCGTTTTTTACTCAAATTTCCAAAGAAATTTAAAAATTTTTTCATATTTGAGTTCAATTTTTATGATTTTTTTTTTCATAAAATTGGAAAAAATTAATTGAATTAAATTTTTTTTTCCAAAAAAAAAAAAATATTTTTTACTTTAACATTGAAATTTACGAAAAGAGTATAAAAAAGGTAATTTTTCAAAGAAAACTTACTTAAAAATAAAATTTTTGTAATTTTTTCTTAAAATATCGACTTGAAATTTAATTTAATTTTTCAAAACTTTGAACCTAGATTTTTGAGTTTCATTCAAAAATTAAAAATTCTTTTAAATTTATTTCTAATGTTTTTTTTCTTTTAATTACAGCAACCAACATCCCTCTCACAGAACAAAATCAGCTTGGCATCACCGAATCAAGGTGTCTGGGATATGCGTGGCAAGCAATTCTTCACCGGTGTCGAGATCCGCGTTTGGGCAATTGCATGCTTTGCCCCACAACGTACCGTTCGCGAAGACGCCCTACGTAATTTCACCCAACAATTGCAAAAGATCTCGAATGACGCTGGAATGCCAATCATTGGTCAACCGTGCTTCTGCAAATACGCCACGGGACCCGATCAAGTCGAACCCATGTTCAGATATTTGAAGAGCACATTCGCTCAATTGCAACTCGTTGTCGTTGTCTTGCCCGGCAAAACGCCCGTTTATGGTAAAATTTTCTTTTTTCTTATTTTTTAAAACAAAAAATTAATTTTTATTTTTTTTTTAGCTGAAGTAAAACGCGTCGGAGATACAGTTCTTGGAATGGCAACGCAATGCGTACAAGCAAAAAATGTCAACAAAACATCTCCACAAACCTTGTCGAATCTATGCTTGAAGATCAACGTCAAACTTGGTGGCATCAATTCAATTCTCGTGCCATCCATCAGACCAAAGGTGAGTCAAAAATTGAATTTCATTCAAAAAAATTACTTTATTCTTAGTCTAACATGTCAAAATCATATCAAGTGGTACAAAAAATATCACGAAAAGTTTAGTTACGAAAAAAAAGTCAATTTTCATTCAACAATTGGCTTTTGGGGACAATAACGACGAGTATGTCCCTTTTTGGCACAAATGGGACATTTGTACTTTTTCAAGACCTCACAAGTGGTCTTTGTATGAGATTTGTAGAAAACCGAGCTGCGTCCGTTATTCTTGCAAAATGAACAAAAAATTTCTTGTTCTGCGTTTCCTTTCGATTTACGTCGAACGTTTTTCTTTGTGAAAGTCGGCGATGATGCAGGTTCCTCTGGTAGATCCTCATCTTCCTCATACGGTCCGCAGTCGATGCCGTTTTCGTCAAAATCTCTCCATAAGTCTTCCAGTTTTTGGCGTACTTCTGAAAAAAATTAAAAATTTTGGGATTCTAATAAGATTTTTTCGAGGAATTTGGGGAAATGCGATTTTTTCTGTACGTAAAGGTACGAAAATCTATAGATGCAGAAAAGTAACGGGACAAATTTGGTTTGGAAATTTTAAAAAACTTACTTTTCTGTTCCTCTTTCATCTTAAAATCATCCAATTCGAGTAATTCCAGCAAGCAATTGATGTCACCTTGACTAATACTCATCGCGGATGGGGATTTTTGGGGTTTACATTAAAAAATAAACAAAAATTTACGAAAAAAACTTTACTTGCGACAGCCATCCGCCAAAATTTCTTATCACAATCACTGTCTTCATGCAAATAAAAATCCTTTTATGACTCTCGTTCGATGAATGCAACACTTGTTGACACAAAAATTAATTTTTTTATTTTTTTTTAGGTATTCAATGAACCAGTTATCTTCTTGGGTGCTGATGTCACACACCCACCAGCGGGCGACAACAAAAAACCATCGATTGCCGCTGTTGTCGGGTCCATGGATGCCCATCCGTCGCGTTATGCTGCCACAGTGCGCGTGCAACAACATCGCCAAGAAATTATCCAGGAGCTCAGCAGTATGGTGCGCGAATTGCTTATCATGTTCTACAAGAGCACGGGCGGCTACAAGCCACATCGCATCATTTTGTATCGCGACGGTGTCTCCGAGGGGCAATTCCCGCACGTTTTGCAACACGAACTCACGGCATTGCGTGAGGCCTGCATCAAAATCGAGGCAGACTACAGACCCGGCATCACATTCATTGTCGTGCAAAAGAGACATCACACGAGACTTTTCTGCGCCGACAAGAAGGAACAAAGTGGCAAATCTGGAAATATTCCCGCTGGCACAACCGTCGATGTTGGCATCACGCATCCCACCGAATTCGACTTTTACCTTTGCAGTCATCAAGGTATCCAGGTAAGGAAATTGTCTGCATATTATTTTTTTAAGAAAATGCAATTTTCAAAAAAAAATTTTATCAAAAATTAAAAAGTTAAAAAAATTAGAATTTTTTGTTAAAAAAAAATTTAAAATTTTTGTAATATTTTGTCAATTTTTAGAAATTTTTGTCTAAATTTGATTCAAAAAAATTTTAAAATTAACTTTTGAAAAATTAAAAGAAATATTATTGAAATTTTTTTACTCAAAAATTGTCCAAAAGTTGAATAAAAACTCTAAAATTGTTTTCAAAATACTAAAAAAAAAAAAAATTAATATTATTGATTTCATTCTCAAATTTTTTTCATCTTTCAAAATTTTAATTTATTTTTTTTTTTTGTCTTGCTCCTATCTCATTATAAAATCAAATTCTAACAAAATTTTCTTAATTTTTTTGTAGGGCACAAGTCGTCCATCACACTACCACGTACTTTGGGATGATAACCATTTCGATTCAGACGAGTTGCAATGCTTGACATATCAATTGTGTCACACGTACGTCAGATGTACACGATCTGTATCCATTCCAGCACCAGCGTATTACGCTCATTTAGTGGCGTTCCGAGCAAGGTAAGGATTTTTCCTCATTTTCATTCGAACAAAAACTAAAAAAAATCATTTTTTTAGATATCACTTGGTCGAAAAGGAGCACGATTCCGGCGAAGGCTCTCACGCCAGCGGCTGCTCCGAAGACAGAACACCTGGTGCAATGGCTCGCGCGATTACGGTACATGCAGACACCAAGAAGGTCATGTACTTTGCTTAAATCAACAATTACCAGAAGAAAAAAAATGCTACAAAGGTTCAAAAACAAGGGATTTTTTTAAATATAAAAAATATTAATATTTAAACAACAAGAAACAAAACAAAAAAAAAAATTAGACAACAATAATTTATATTTTTAGGTATCTCATAGGTTTTTTTTTGTATTATATTATAAGTGCCCGAAAACTTTAAAGGAATGCAAAGACGTACACGCAAAACTACGTCGCACCAGATTATTTTATGAATTAACTCTTTTTTTTCGACTATTTTTTTATATTATTTTACAAAAACACGTCAACAATTGTTTACACATTTCGAATTCTTATTAAAAAAAAAAAATAAACAAGAAACAATTTAATTTAAGAGCAAAAAAAAGTAGGAATAGGAAATATTATATTAATAATCTATAGACTCTAAGAGAATTAAAAGTACATGTAACATTAAGTATAAACATATGAATTAAATGTTAATTTAATAAAAACCCAAAATAAGACGCATGCCAATCTACTACTACATACATTTAATAATAATAAATATTTGATTAAAATTAAGAAGAAAAAAATAGAGAAAAGCAAAAAAGTTATCTTAGAAACATTTTTTTTCGGTAATGCAAAATACCAAAAAAGCTGCATTTCTTTCTAGACCAAAATACAAAAAAAAAATAATTTAGCGAAATTTTTTTGATGTAGTGCCCCGCTTGCAACACCTTAAAATATATATTAAAAATATATCTAATAAATAGATGAAACCTTAAGTCTCCGCGTTTTTGTTTGTCTACCTAGGAAAATTTGCAAAGAGATTTTTTTTATAAAATAAAAATAATCAAATTCTTCCCTTCGAAAGAAACAAACAAGCCTTTAATCCACCTTTTAAGAGTGCAGAATATGTTTTAATATAATTTTTATCTAAAATTAAAAATTTGCTCAAACATGGTTTCTCTTCCTCTCCTCTCACGACGACAATTTTGTCGCATGCTAGTAGAAAATTTTTCATTGTTTTATTGTTACACGAGAGGTAAATATGTTTGAAAATTTTAAAGATCGATGAAAAAAATTGTAAATATAATTAAACATTATTATAACAGTTGCTTAACTTAGATTTTGTGTATATAAAAAATAAAGTTTTGGTCGTTTTTCCAGAAATTTCGAGATTTTCGGTGGAGGAAGTGTGTCAAAAAAAAAAATAAATATTTAAAAAAATAATTATTTATAAAATAAGCTTTATTAATAAATATTAAAAATAATAATCGACGAGCCACTTAATCAAGCAGCAAAGAGAATTAAATCCAAAAAAGACACGATCATGAATTAAAGAAAAAACCAAAAAAAAGTTGTCATGGATTTTAGTCACTGAAAAATGAACTGAAAATTTTAAAAAATAAAATCTTGCTGTTTAAACATAATTTATGATTAATTTATTAATATTTTATTATTAATCGTCGAAGTTATACAAAAACACAAAACCACAAGAAGAACTCAAGGCAATATCTTATAAATCGAATGACACGAATTAAAAGTTGCCTTTAATCATTTAAGTTCTTAAAATGTCTTTCCCTTTCTACACTCATAAAAAACTACCACCAATGGTTTCAAAAAATGTCCTTTTTGAGTTAATTTTTTTTTTGATCTCTCATAAATCGCATTTTTCCGTTTATTTTTTTTTCTTTGAAAAAAAAATGTTTTAATAAAGACAAACACCAAAACTCCTTAAAAATAAAAATAATTAAAGGTCAGTCCATCTGAAAGTAGTCAACTCCTTTAATACTTAAAAAATAACCGAAAACGCATAAAAAAGAAGAAAACTTAAAAAGAACTCATTGAAACATAGATCAAACTTCATTTAAAAAAATATCAGTGCTAATGATCAACATAAATATTAAATTAAAAAAAAATCATTAAGCCGGGAATAGAATTTAAGATTTAAAACTTAAATATTAAAAATTAAGACAAATAAAAAAAAATATTATTGGTAACATAAATTGATTGATTCATATTTAATGTACCTAGAATAAATTTTGCGTGAATGTTAATGTTTAAAAATACGAATAATAATTAATTAATTGTGAGTTTTTAATTCATTAATAAAAAAAAATAAAATACATCTGATGAAAAACCTAATGGGAAAAAAAATAATTAATTACAGAATGTCTTTTAATTAATTGAGAAATGAGGCGAGAATTCACTTTTATTCAAAAGAATATCGAAGAAAAAAATATTTAATTTTAAGAAAATATTAATAAAAAAACAAAACACGGAATAATAATAAATAAAAATTAATTATAAACAATAAATATTTTAGTGTAAAAATGTCTTAGAAGTGGATTTCAAATAAAAAAAAAATAAAAGTTTCATTCAGGAACTTTTTATTAAATAAATTTTAAAAAAGAAATTTCAAATATTGTAATCTATTTAACGATTGTGTAATAATTGGTAAAATATTAATACATATAAAGATATTTAAAAATTAAAATTTTGTTGTTTTCTTCTATTTTTTTAAATATTGAAAAGTTTTTCTAGATTCTTTAAATTTTGCAGTTTCTGATTTGTCAGTAAATGAAAAATTTTTTTTTGTTCCTAATTTTTTTTTCAAATACGTAAATGTGTTTCAATTTTATAAAAAATATTTTTTTAACGGATTTTTAAATTTTTGAAATTGCGGATGATGATTTTTGGGGATTTACATTAAAAAATAAACAAAAATTTACGAAAAAAATTTACTTGCCAAAACTATCCGCCAAAATTTCTTATCAAAATCACTGTTTTCGTGCAAATAAAAATCCTTTTATGCGTTTTGTTCGATAAATGCAACATTTTTTAACACAAAAAATTTAAAAAAAAATATTTTTTTTTGTTTTTTTTAGTTTTTTCTATATTTTTTTAATATTCAATTGTTTTTCCAGCTTCTTTAAACTTCTGATTTTCTTCCATAATGATCTTGCCAGCGCCCGATTTGTCAGTTATTGGACCTTTGTCATTGAATAAACACTGGGCAAACTTTTTGGCGTTGACACAATTATCGGCAGAATGCTCTACAAGAGCAGAACATGCAGCAATTTCATCACCAAGCTCAGAAGCAAGCGGATTATTTTTAGTTTCCTTCATTTATGAACATTTTTTAGGTGAAATTCAACTAAATTTGGAGATAAATTGAAGAAAAACTTACAACAATGCCCTTTTTCGTCAAGATATTGAGGTTTGATAAGCCACATAAGATGAAACATTGGTAGTCACGATTGTCCTTGACAAAAGCTTCGACCATTAATTTTCCCCATTTGACATCTTCAAGTTTCTTGCCTGGGAAAATGCGATTGAGACATTGCTCGTTAGCACTTTTCTGAAAAAGTTTTCGAAAAATATTTGAAAAAAAAATCAAAATTAGCTGAAATACGGACGAAAAATACTTACATTACAAGCAACTAAGGCAAAATAAGCAACAACGAGTAAAAAAATTGACTTTTCCATGTTTTCTGATTAGTGACTTAAAAGAAACTGATTCAATTTTTCTTAGATTCTTCATTTATATATATTGTCTTAAAAATATTGAACAGATGAAAATTTTAATTTTTTCCTTAATTTCTTACAATTAATGAGTTTTACTCTTATAAAAATATTTTTAACAGATTCGATTCGAATTTTTTTGTACGTTCTGACTGTAAATTTAAATTTTTTTTCTTAAAATAATAAAAATTAAACTTTAGATTTTTTAACAGGTGACACTGGAGCAACTGGAATCCCATGATACGTTTTATAGCTGATTGCTAAATTAATTAATTGCAGCCAATTTGTGTCAGTTTGCAGTATTTCGGGACTTCCAAAGACGATGAGAAGACTTTTGGCACGAGAGATGACTACATTCATTCGTTTCGGCTCTTGCACGAATCCCAAAGTGAATTTTTTGTCCTCTCCGAGTTTATTGACGCTCGTTCGTACAGTCGAAATGAGAATAACTGCCTTTTCTTGTCCTTGAAATTCTTCAACAGAACCGATTTTTGGTAAATTTTTGAATTTTTTTGCTTTCAATTCTTCCAAAATTTTCTTGCATTGCAATTTATAGGGACTTATGATTCCGATGTCGTTTGGTTGGAAGCCGCAATGTGTCAGAAGTTTGATATAAGTATTGACGACGATATTTTTTTCAAAGGTATTGAACCACGATGGCGAACTAGATTCGTGTTCATTGGTGCCAGCAACGGGAACGAAATGAATGCCGCTCATCCAACTTTTTCGCTCGGAATAGTGATCGGACATTTCTCGCAAAAGCGGTTGGCATTTCTTGAGTCCAATCATTTCTTTGCATTCGGGATCGTTTTGATCGAGTTTAGCTACCAAAGCTCCGTTATAGAAAATTTCGTTGTAGCCTCGTAAAATACTCGGAATGGAACGATAGTTGTCAATTAATTTCGTCACAAGTTTCTCATCGAATCCCGTGTCTTTTTCCATGTAAAATTGTTCGGCCAACAAACGATCGAGATACGATTGCACCAAGCCCAGTTCTTTAGCGTAACGACTAAACACGATTGGGCCCAATTGTTTCGGATCTCCAGCGAGAATTACTTGTCCTTGTTCCTTAACGAGCGAAATTGGGATCATGGCTTCCGGTTCAATTAGTTGCCCAGCTTCGTCGATAATGACATGGGTAAAATGATTGGCGGGAAATCGTTGTGTCATGAGATTACCAATGCAGGAACAGGTGCCGACAATAATTTTCTTCTTCATTAAGGGACCGATTTGGATGCGCAAAAGGATTCCATCGTCATTTTTGTTGTTCTATAAAAAAAAAGAAATTAATTTTTTAAATAAAATTTTTAATTAAACCTTACTTTTTCAAGGATCGTTCCTTCCATGGCGAGCTCTAAAGTAGCACAATATTCTCTCAGATTCAAGGGAATTGTGTCTTTTTCAACTAAATTATGACCGACGACTCGTACAAGCATGGATCCTAACTCGGGATTGTTTTCTAAAAGACGTTCAGTGATCAAATCAGCTGAGCTATTTGATGGAGTGGCTACCAAAACATGAGCTTCCTCATCAAGTGTCGTTATTTGTTGCACGATTTCTATCAAAGTCATCGTTTTTCCTAAAAATATAAAACAGATGAATTAAAAACTGAATATTTTTGACAAAATTTTCGGAAAAAAAATGTCTTTTTTTCAAAATTTTAACTGAAATTAGGTTTAAAAAATTTAAAAAAATGAGAATTTTGTTTTTTTTTTTTTTAAAATCATATTTTTTATAAATCTAAAAAAAAAATATGAAATCCAAATTTTTCTTTAATTTTTTATAAGCTTTGAATAAATTTGGAGCACCCTAAAATAATTTAATTAAAAAAATCAAAAATTAATTTTTTTACGATTTTTCATGAAAAAGTTAAGAAAATAAATATTTTTTTTTAACCTTTAATTTCTTCTAAAATTCAAATTAATCATTGTTTAAAATAGAAAAAAAATAACTAAATTTAATTTTACTGAAATTTAAAAAAACTGCTAAAAATCACTTTTTTGAACATTTGAACATTTTTTGATTTTTTTTTTCTTTTTTTTACTCTTCTTATTTTCTTTAAATTTTGAAATAAAAAAAGGTCTTAAAAACCTAAAAAAAAAAACTTTTTTTACCTGTTCCTGGTGGTCCATAGATAATATAAGGCATGGGTCTCGCTTCACCTCTCAACACATTCATCACCGCCTTCTTTTGATGCAGATTCAAATTCTTATTATTCCACTTGATTTTCATATCAAATCCGGAGAAAACCATTTCCTCATCGTCATTCAAGGTCAAATTATGGATCGGCGTTTTAATTTTCATTTCTTTCGGGAACAGGAAATTTTGAGAAACTTTTTCGAAGACTCTCTTTACAGCTTCATGTTGTTTCTTGAAATTAGCACGCGAAAACTCAAAGACGAGTCTTACTAACTCCGCATTATATTGCGAATGGAACTCCTGACTGAACTTTAATAAAATTGTATCGTGTCGCACTTGATGAATCCATCCTTCGTGCTTCGTGGTCGATTTGGGATACGATAAAATGACGCGATCCCCGATGACGAGCGAAGGACGTCTTTCGGTCAAACCTTCGACAACCAAACCGAAAAATTCATTTTCACGCGTCAGGCGTGCCTTTTCTTGATCATATTGACGCATCTGATGGTACAACTCAATTTCTTCGAGATGCAACAAGGTACTGAGCTTGCAGACGTAATTTTCGTAGGAAAGTTCTTCCGCCACTTGAGGAATGCTGTTGATGAGATCGTTATTGATTTTGTCATACGAAGCACTTTGGAGGATAATTTCTTTGATCCGATCGGGAATTAAATGCGGCGCAATGGGATTTGCCGTGAATTTTGGACCACGACATGGCTTTTCGCCGGGAATGACGTCTGTTTGTTGCTGCAATAAGCTTTCCGTGTAATATTTATTTTTGACAAGTTCAGCATCTGGGTCGGCATTGTGGATGTGAATTGTGCCCGAGATCACATATGGCTCGAAAAAGAACAAAATTTTCGTGCTGTGAGAGACATTTGTGTTCGTTTTTGCGGAAATTTTCACTTGAAGTATGTCTTTTGGCTGAATATCAACTTGATCGAGCTCTTCAACGAGCTTCAATTCGAAATTTTCTTGATCCTCGTTGCTTTTGAAACGAATTTTCTTCAGTGTTAAGGGTTTGTCGCCATTATTCTCGAGAATAAATGAATTTGTCAGCTCTTCGCCCACTTTGTGAAACTTAAAAACGCATGTTTTGCTGTGAAGTTTGATATCTCGTTCGGCGAAATTTTCCTTATTCCTGTATTTTTCTCGTAATTTCTTCAATTCTCGATTGTGGCTGTAAGTCATGTGCTGTCCTTGCAATTTTATTGTGAAACATCTGTAAAAATTTACTTTTTAATATTTATTTTTTTGATTTTTTTTAGAAAAATTACCTGAAAAAATAATCTTTAGCATTAAATTCTCGCTCACAAGCAATAGTTCGACAAATAACAGTGCTGCCTTTGTTGCAACGAAATCCTTCCGTGAAAATTCGTCTGTTAAACAAGTAAGTCCCGTTCACGATTCCCCAATCGTCATCCAAATAAGTCACAGTGCCATGAATTTCCTTGGTATCCTCGGGATCTGGATACACTTTTTTGTATTTTTGTTCTCCGTTTTCCAGAATTTCGTAATCGATGCTGACAATGTCTCCGATATCCGGCGTGTAACCGTCTTCCAGCTCAATTTCGTCCATGTTAATTTTAATTTTATTTTCTTCATTTTCCTGAATCAGCAAGAAACGGTCACGGATACCAACAACTTTGCAATTGTCGTATGACTCGATGTCGTCAATGGACTCGTCAAGTTGATTATTCTACAAAAAAAAAGAAAAAATAAATAAATAAATAAATTCAAAGAATTTTAAGAAGGTATCGAATTTCTTTTTCGAAGAAATTTTTGACCGTGTGAATGAAATTTAGCAGATTTTGACTCCATTGAATATAAATTTAATTCTGAAACTAGATTTTTTTTTAAACTTAATTCTGGAAGCTGACTTTTTATATTTTTTTTATTTAAATTTTTTATTTTTTTAATTATTATTTTTTTATTTTATTATTCCAAAACTTAAAAAAAATATATTTGAACAAGAATTGCATTTTATTTTTTTTCACTTTTTTCATGTAATTATCACTTCTTATTTAATTTGTATTCTTATCATTTATTTCTTTAATGTGAATAAAATTCTTACCGCCATTTCCTCGTCTTCTTCGCTTAAATCTTCCGGCTCTTTCTGCGAAATATTTTGAAACACTTTTTGCTGCACCGATTGAACCAAAGTCCTCGATATCAAGTTTGCAAATGACATCGTGACTTATATTCTCAAGCTATTAAGTCTCTAAATTTATGCTGATTTTGCTCAAAAATTATAAAAAATATATTTTTTTTAAAGAATAAATGTTCAATCAAGTGCAGCTTCGCCGTAAATGTGTTTTTGTTTTGGAATTTTGACGTTTATTGTACTCAACATCTGTGTATGTTTGTACACAAAAACTATATGAATGTATGTTAAACATATAGATTTATTATATATATTTGTATGTTTTGATTTGTATTTGTGAAAAGTAACCGTCGAATGGGGTATTTTTATATATGTTTGAAAAGTTATTGGATAAAAACAAGGAAAATTTTTAATTTACCTTTATATTAATTTAATATAATTAATAATTAAATAAATAATTTTATATAATAATTAAAAAATATAAATAAAATTAATTTCAAAAAATATTTTTAATAATTTTTTTAAATTTTGTTGTAATTATTTTAATATAATTTACTTTGCGCTGAAGTTGGAGACAAGGTAACCTTATTTTTTTTCTGTGCCAATTTTAAATAAACTTCAGCTAGGATCTTTTGAAAGCCAAAAAGTACTGTACTTTTTGTTTTTGAGTACTAAATGTTTTGTAGAACGCCTCTTTGAAATGTTTCACTCACAATGTCTTCTGTTTGACTAAACATATAAAAACATATTAAATTTGTCTTTAAACATATTATATTTGAAATAATTTGTACGTGACATCATCTTAATAAATACCTGTTACTTCCTTTCTAAGCAATAAAATTAAATTGTCATTAGATAAAGTTTTATTAAATTCGGTAATAAAATGTTATTAAACGTGATCCACTCATAAAATTTAACTTTTTATTATAAATATTTTCATGTCAAATTTCAACATATAAGTTTTTAAATACTTACAACTTATACAAAAACTATTATTAAAATAAAAAAAAATGTTTCTCTGTTCAAATTTCTTTATTTTTTATAATCATCAGCCAATTTTTGATACAATTTTCTTACATGTACAAATATTTTACGTATTTTTTATTACTTTTAATAATAATTATTTATATTATAGAATATATAATAAGGTAAGTTAACATTACACTCAGTTATTATTTTTTTATATTATCATAACTTATACAAAAATACAAACTTATTTTATTTTTATTCATATTGTATTTTTTTTAACATGTCACACTCAACAAAAAATTTCTTAAAAATATTTTTTTTTATCAAATCGTATTTATTTATAAATATAATAATTTTTGTACACACATTTAATGCTTAGTTATTATTTATTTGTATATTATATTATTTTAATGTTGAATATAAACATATATATTTTTGGTTTTTATTAATTTTGTATGAGATTAAACAAAAATTCATGATCAGCACAATTTTATTTTGAGCGTTCAAACAATTAAGATTTTCATTTTCTAATTATACATTTATTGAATCTTATCACAGTTTACTAATATAATAATAAATATTTATTTATTTTGTAATGAAAACACATTTTTTTCGTTTATTTATATTAAACATATTTACAAACTAGAAGAAACAGGACAGAAAACTGAAGAAGGGCAAGTTTAATTAGTTTCTTAAAGTTGCGAAATAACGAAAAATCTACAAAGTGTGAGACTAGAAAAGCAAAATAAAGTGTAGATATTCAGTATGTTTATTGTTATATCTTACAAACTATCAATTATTAGTAAAAATAAATAAATTTAGAAATCACTGAAGAGCATTAACTCATCGTGATCGACAAATCGCGCAGATTTCCAGTCCGTTTCGGGGTACTCGTCGAAATTGCTTGTGTCACCTTCGTGAATGACGCGTGGAATAATTGGTGGTTTCATTTTGCGTGCCAACACTTGGTCCCAGTCAACTTGCTTGAACCATCTGTGACGTTTGATGTCTTCAGCTCCATTCTAAAAATTATTAAAAAAAATTAATACATTTTTTTTTTATTTTTTAGATAAAATCCACTCACCTTCATACTACCGAGACGCTTGACACGATCCTGCACCAATAATTTTTTCAACAAATCTTTCGCCACGGGATCAATATGTCGTGGCCAATCAATTTTACCACTTAAAATTTTCTCGTAGATGCCGAATGGATTGTCATCGTAAAACGGCGGATATCCGACAAGCATTTCATAAATAAGGATTCCTGAAAAAAATGTAAGAAAAATTATTGAAGGTCATTTTTTCAAATAAAGAGCGGAAAACAAGTGTCATCAACACAACATCTATCTAATGCGTGAAAATCGACAAATAATGAGATGATGATGGACATTTTTTTATATTTTTGTGAACTTTTTTTCAAAAAATTGCGAAGAAAAATCACGAGATTGCGAAAAAAAATTAATTTTCAATATTAGACTCTTCCAAAGCCGTTAAATTCAAAATAAACGATGAAAATTTTTGTGTTTTATAAATAAACAAAGAACTTTCAAACAAAAATTTTGCAATCGTCTGATGGTCAATTCGATTAATTTAATTGATTTTTGTACAAAAGGTGACGATATTAATTGCGACACACATGTGAAAACTCACAAAGCGTCATCAAGTCTCATCGTAATTTTTCTAAAAGTTTTTAAAAAATATATTTTTAAGCCCGGAGGTCAATAAACCATCATCACCGTTAAAAAAAATTAATTTTAAACAATCATAAAACGTACAAAAATATCAAATTTTTCATCGATTCGTGAATCATTCCGCATTAATATCGCACTAAAAGCATGCGGAGGCGTTCGCCCATAAATAACAAGCATTAAACATCGTTTATTTTTAACGCAATTTTCCAGTGTCGATCATGACCTGACACAATAAACACTCAATTTCCCCGCAATTTTGCTCACCTAACGCCCACCAATCGACAGCTCGATTATGTCCTTTCGACTGAATGATTTCCGGTGCCAAATACTCCGGTGTGCCACACAATGTCCATGTGCGATCCTTTAATTTTTTCGCAAAACCAAAATCTGTGATTTTTAGGTGACCATCGCGATCGAGCAGCAAGTTTTCGGGCTTCAGGTCGCGGTAGACGATGGAGAGGGAGTGCAAATAGTCCAAAGCAAGGATAATTTCGCATGCATAAAAGTTTGCTGTGAAAAAATAAATTAAATTAAAAATATTTTTTAAAGTAAAATTGAGTTAAAATTACCATGAGAAGTACTGAAACGACCTGCATTCCTCAAATAGGAGAACAATTCACCGCCGCAAACATATTCGAACAGCATATAAAGTGAAGATCTATCTTTGGTGTGCCATTTCCTGTGAAATATGAAGAAACAAAGGGAATTTCATTATAAAAAACTTTTTTTCACAAATTTTTGTGTTGCCAACTAGTCGTCTCCATCTCGAAAAAGGACAAATAAATGACAATTATCTTTTGTAACTTGATAACTAAAGAAATTTCTTTGAAGCACTGGATCAAATTTCAATTGATTTTGGAATTCTACCCAATAAAAAAATAAAAAATTTGTCCTTTTCGTTGGATAAAAGTATCTCACGAGCGAGACACGAAGGCGTCTTTAATTATAAAAACTTGATTGGATTTCACTCACATGTTAACGACGAACGGGTGATCAATTTCCTGCAAAATACTCTTCTCGTTTTTGACGTGTTCCACTTGCTTAAGTCGAATGACGTCAGACATTGCCAGTATTTTCATCGCACGAAACTGATCGTTTGTTTTGTCGCGGCAGAGGCACACACGTCCAAATGTTCCGGTTCCTGTAACGACAAAAAAAAAAAAAAATAAATTTAAACATGAAAGTGAAAAAAAAATTGACAAATATCATTATTTACACAAAAGACGTCATTTCGCACTTTTTTGCGAAAAATCTCAAGAAAACGTAAAATAAACAAAATTAGATAAAAGGATTGAGTACACTTTCTTCTAAGAAAAAAAAACCAACTCGGTGAAGAAAACAAAAATAAATACAAGACAGATGTGAAAAATAATGATGAAATGAGGAAAAAAATCTGAATTATCTTCTTTAGTTATTTTTAGAGTTTTCTCTGTTTGTTCTAAAAATATTATTTTTTATTAAGTCTCGTATGAGAAAATAAAAAAAATTAAAACATTCATAAATTTGGAAACGCGGGAGTCTATTTGATAGTATTTTAATTATATAATAAAATTAATTTATATTTAAACTTTTGACGATGGTGACACTCTTGTTTGTGGCTTTTTCCGTTAGTTTTTCTGTTCTAATTAATGTTTTATTTATTTTCAAGGAAAAAGTGATAAATGTCACAAATGTTACAATTTCCGCGATTTTTTTTTAAATTTTATTTGTTTATTTTTATGATAGTTTGAGCCAAACAGTCTCAGTTCGTTCGAATTGTTTTGCAAAAAAAAATTGCTCGAGCAGATTCAAGTAAGAGATAAAGAAATTTGATCGGGCAGCAATAAAACATCAATGAACAGACATGACTCTGCTAAAATTGATAATTTTACTCCTACTTGGTACTGATTTTCGTCTTAATTCGCGCAATAAATATTAATATCACTTTAATTGGCCATTCAGTTGTAAATGTGTGCGATCAAAGCACGTTTTCGCAATAAATTTAGCGCGGTATGAATGGTTAATGTCTGAAATGTAAGATTTGAACTCATTTGGAAATTTGATTGATTTTTGACTGAGTATGAAATATTTCATTAAATAATTCAAGACATAAATTTCTTTGTTCCGATTGAATCAATTTGATTCATGATATGGATGGGCATTGTGTGCCAATTGAATGAAAAATTTTCGAGACAATTTGTCGACGACATTTTTGGAGTTCAATGTTCAAAGTGGATAAATTGATGTTGTATTTTTTTATGATTCGAGAAAATTCCTTTAAAAAATTTTTAGAAAAATTAATAAAATTAAAGATTTTTTTTTAATAATTAATTTATTTTTTTAAATATTTACTTTTATTAAATTTTTATTAAATTAAATATTTTTTTTTTAAAAAATATTTTTTTTTAAATTTTTATTAAAAGTATTTTTTTCCATCCGAATAATTTAATAAATTTTAAAT
Source organism: Culicoides brevitarsis (assembly GCF_036172545.1). Classification (NCBI taxonomy): domain Eukaryota; kingdom Metazoa; phylum Arthropoda; class Insecta; order Diptera; family Ceratopogonidae; genus Culicoides; species Culicoides brevitarsis. The sequence continues at coordinate 16,465,928 of NC_087085.1, read as the reverse complement.
TTTTATCAAAAATTTTTTAAAAACGCAAAAATATTTTTTAAAAAATTAAATTAAATTTTTAAATAATTATTTTTGAAAATTAAATATTTTTTAAAATGAATATTAATTTTTAAAATTTTTTATATAAATAAAAAATCAATAAATCGTTATTCAACTCAATAATTAATTTAAAATTATTAATTTTGTTGCAATCACAATTTTCTTTAATTTAATTTTCATAAGAAGCAACATTGTATTAAATAAAATTTATTTATCCTTATAGTTCCACTTCCTTTCCCGTCATCATGATAATACAAAATAATAATCATTTTATGCTCGAGTACCTTTTAAATCCTCTTAATGAGCTCTTTTCCTGTAAAATTTCTCGTCATTTCGCTCATCGTTTAGTCATAAATCTGTCGGTGAAAACAGAAGACGAAAGACATTGACTCAACATAAAAAACGTGTTTTCCTGTTGTTGTTTCTGCTGATGATGTTTATCATTTATCATCATTTTCTAGAGACAATAATACACTCTTTACGAGCTCAAAGGTATATGACAATAGTTATAAATAAATAAGAATATATAGGTTATCATCATGAAAAAACATGAGAGAAGAAAAGAAAACATAAAAAGAAATTGCATGCGACACAATCAACTTTATCGTGTCTCTCTCTTTTGTACTTCGACAATAACTTCGTAATAAAAATATAAATTGAACAAACTGCAAATAATAAAAAAAAAGAAAAAAAAAGTTGACGCATTTATTGATAAATATTCTTTTGATTTGTCGTCGTTTTGTACAATCCGATGGAGAAAATAAATATTTTGATATCAATTGACGTTCCTTTCTCTTTCGATCTCTACACGATGAAAAATTCATATCTCACAAGCTTAAATATCAGCGAGATAAAAAAATTTACTAAATTGGGTTCACCAACTAACAAAACGATTGTACATCGGGCAACATTTTAAAATATGCATTGGGCCAAAGTTTCAAAATGCTCATAGGGGCAAAATTTGAATGTTTGAAAATGTGCATTAGGGCAATATCTTAGAATGTGCTTCAGGATGAAATACCCTAATGCTCATTCAAAAATTTTGCGCTAATGAGCATTCTGAAATTTTGACCCAATACACATTTAAAAATTTCACCCCAGTGCACATTCTGAAAATTTTGTCCCAATATACATTCAAAAATTTTGCCCTTATGAACATTCTGAAATTTTAGCCCAATACACATTTCAAAATTTCACCCAATGCGCATATTTAAATATTGCCCCAATGCAAATTCTTAAATTTCAACCCAATTCATATTTTTGAATCTTGTCCCAATGAACAATCCTTTTGTTGGTTGGTACCCAATTTACCTAATTTTCATATCTCGCAAATATTTTAGCTTGCGAGACATGAATTTTTTTTACAGTTACTTGCCTTTGGTGCTTTGTAGCGTTTTTGTTGTGACCAATTAATTGCTTTTTGTTACTGGGCATCATGTAACAACTCTGTTAAGCAGAAACGCAAGGTTAAGAGGCACTTAATCTCCGATGACACAACAAATACTTCATTACACGGACAAGAAATAGCGCGAGAGAGACGCAATCTGAATCAACAATGCATCTTGAGTGACCTTGATGGCGCCATGTCAATACTTTTAACGTGACATTCTAATGGTTTTGATATCATTATGTGTAATATCTACAGTATAATAATGATTCTAATTATTATTTTTACGACGGCGTGCAACACATGACAGTCGCAATAATTCAATTCGTTGCAATTTAAAATGTAATTGAGCATTTAGCTTGATTTTTAATGGCATCTGTTGCTGCTTGAATACATTGTCTCGGGAAAAATTGTCAGAAAAAAGGTTAAAATTGCTTCAAAGTTAATCAAGTTGAGTTGGCAGGTTGATTTCATCACCGTCAACATCATCATCATCGGAGCAACAACAACTTAAAATTGCGTTATACGAGATGCTCCACGTGCACTAATTGCAACACATTTACAAGACATCTTCTTTGTAATAAATCAATTTGCAGCAGAAACCGTCTCGCGATAAAATATTTACTCTATTTTGTTCGTCGGATGGATCATCAACTTATTATTAGTGTAGTTGCATCAGAAAATTATTTTACATCCTACACACCGACGACAAATAAAAAATTGAAAGATTTGTCTCACAAAAAAAAATCTTCGAACGTAAACAAAGACGACACACAGACGACAACTACGAACTACGAAGATGACAAGATAATGGAATTTGATTTACAAATGATTACATGGCGAAATCACTTTAAATAAAAATTTCGCATTTTATTTTTCGAGCCTTGACATTCACCCAGATAAACGAGAGAGGTAATGAAAATAATTACATCTAATAAATTTTTACGATAAATTATTGTATTTCCGCAATTTTTGACCTGTAACCGTAAATTGATCTCAAAAAACACAAAATTTAAATATTCACCCACGCGTCGCTCCGAGCTTAGCCAAAGGTTAGATTCTTACAATAATACCATCTGTTTCTAATGCACAGACACCTACGAGCGCTAAATCATCCATGAATGGCAACAACCTGTCTTTGATCGTCAACAACAACAATAAATACTACGTAGAACAATGGCAAAAGCTTAGATGGTAAATATCAGTGAGTAGCATCATGGGTAGCTAAAACGTGAGTAAAAACGTGCAATTGCGTGATAAAAATAATTCAGAGACCGCGTGATAAAAGAATTTCAAAAAATTAGGTATTTCTCACTTCACCTAGTTTTTTTTTAAGTAATTAAATTTTATTACATAAATTTCTAAATAAATGTTAATGTTATGTTAAATGACGGCAATTTTTATGAAATTAATATTTTTATGAATTAAACATTTGCTCTCTTCTCACATAACATTAACAATTGAATTATGTTTGAAAAAAATTTTGTGTGAAATTTGACGTAAGCACTTTTTTTAAAAATATTTTGCAAATATTTTTTTACAAGATTGAAAAATAATTTTTTTATCATTCTAATATCTTTTTTTCGAATCATTTCTATGTAGAATTTTTTGATTTTAAACTATTTAATTTTTAATTAATTCTTTTTAAATTTTTGTATTTTATTAATTTTTATAATAAATAATTCATATTATTTTCATAATTTATTATTATATTAAATAATTAAAAATTTATAATTAAAATTGAATTAAAATTACAAATTTATTTATCGTTTAATTAAATTGTTAATAAAATATTTTTCTTTCACTTAAATACCATTCATTAATTTTGTAACTCCAATGACTATGAAAACTCAATCAATTAATTAAATAATCGCTTTATTTTTCCAAAATTATCCAAAATATCGCCAGCACGTCTATCTCCTTTGTTCTCTGCCACAAAAGTGACATCTCTCTCTCGTAACCGACGACAGGTAATCGCGACATTATCTTAAATTAAATTATTTATTTTAATTAAAGTTTTAAAAATTCAATGAAATTTTTTAAACAATCAAAATTTATTTTTTTTTATTTAATGAAAATTTCTAAAATTATTTTTTTTATTTATTATTTTTTTATTTGAATTTATTTATTTTTAATATTTTAATAATTTAATTTGATAAAAATTAATAGAAGTTTATTAAAAAGTAATTAATTTAATATTTTCAGATATTCATTCATAAAAATAAAACAGACAGACTTTTTAAAAGCATCTTTTCACCAAAACCGCAAAAACTTATTTACAAACAATTTCCCAACATTTACTTCACGTATGTGGTAGTTTATTCATTTGCACACTAAATCGAGTTTCCCATTCAATTATTATTATTATTAATGTTTACATTACGCAACATGAAGCCGCTCATATGAGTATCATACATTATTTGTAAATATTAAAACATGAGAATTGTCAAATTAACAAGAAAATCCAATTTCGATTGGATTGATTGATTATTTCTCCCAAAATAAAAATAAAACGTGAGAATTTCTGTTAGTGACACGTGAAAAATAAAATCATGTTTACCAATATTTTGCACCTTTATTATCATTTATTTACCGATTTCAATGTCAACGAACTCGACTCTATACACTCGAAGCAAGATTGTTTGTCATTTTGTGTGATTAAATGTTTTTCAATTCAACGAAGGCAAAAAAAAAAATAAAACGTAAGAGAGGCACGAATGTTTATTTTATTAACATCTGATGCGCTTACAAGCCAAGCGACACTGCGTCTGTTCACATGCAGAGAGAGAGAAAAAAGCGGTTTTTGTACTTTCTTCTTCCCGTTCATTCGATTTATTTCACGTTTATGAGATTTTAATGGATTGAATGGCTTTTTTTGGTGTACAAGTGCCGGTAAATATAATTTATTTTATATAACAAAAAACGTGTTTTGGTTGATATTTAATAATATTTAAGAGAAAAAATTACGAAAAAAAAGTTGTCAATATTTACAAAGTATGAAGTTAATCGACAAATATCTGGTAAATCAGGTGTGTGTTTATTTTTTTGCGAGATAATAATTATTTCGTAAGTGATTTCCTGTAAATTCATAAATTAGAGACCGCAGCGATAATAATGCCTTAAGGTGATTTTTTATTGCTTTGAAGATGTTTCGAAGAAGAATGAAAGAGAAAGTGATCACAAGGGCGGCGACTTATTTATTGATGGATTTACTGTGAAAGCTCAATTATTGCACAAAATTATGTTTCGTTTATGTTACTTAATATTGGAATCGAATAAAAAACCGGTTTCAACTAAATTTTAAGAATGAAAAAAAAAATCGAAAGTACATCAGGAAAGTTTTATTTTTTATTGTTGCTCGCGGAAAAAAAGGTCCACTTGTTTAAAAAAAAAATATTTTGCATAAACTTATTATTTTTTTGTTTATTTTTACTTGTCGCGGTTGATAGTGCTATTTTACAGCTGATGAAAGTTGTTTAAAAATTTCATTACCAATATGATGATGAAATTTAGCGAATGTTCATTTATTTATTTTTTTCGTTACTAAGGCAATTAATATCAATTTACATCTGTTTTGACGTCTTTTTACTTTCACGGACAAAAAAAAAATAATAAAATTAAAATCTTACATAACCGAAATTGATTTCTAAGAATCTATTTTGAAAATTTTACTCATGGTGGGCTAAATTTATACACAAATCAACTTTATAAATATAAATAAATAAATAAACCGTAAAACACGTACACAAAATAATCATCTAAATAAGAAGTTATTTGCGCAATATGTGAGTTCTTAAGACCTACTGGAACGTTTTGTTGGGTTTTGTTGTTATTATTAGACCACCATCACTCCATATATCTCACTATTATTATTTTTTTTATTGTTATAGGATGAAAAAAAAACAACTTTGTTGCATTTTCTTTTGTAAAGTTGCTATGCGAAGCAATTTTGGGTGGCAAGCGACCACCATCACTCCATATATCTCACTATTATTATTTTTTTTATTGTTATAGAAGCTATGCGAAGCAATTTTGGGTGGCAAGCGAAGAATTGAAGAAGTCATCACGAGCGAAATGCAACTGACCTGAATGAACTGTAATTTCTTCGTGTATAAGTGAGCACCAAAAACATTATCTTGATTGATATTTTTTTCTTTTTTGTCTGTTATTTCATCATCATCATCATTTATATCTAAATTGCCACACTTTTTGGGAGGTTTGTAGTATTTAACATTGTAATTTGCCGAATAAATTATTTCACGGTCTAGTTAAAGAAAATCATTCTGCTGTGTAAATTGTTTGTTTTGTCTCGCATTCATGTTATTTTTCATATTACACGTGCTTGATGATTTTTTTTTTTTGAGTATGTAAATTATCATTTTTAGGGTTTCCTCATTATTTGTGTTAATTATTTCTTTAGATTAACTTTTTAAATTTTCTCAAACTTTTTTTATAAGACGGAAATTATTTTTTGCACCGTCTCGTTAATGAACACAAAATTGACTTTTACACAAAGTTCAGCAGAAAGTTCTACGAAATTTCACTTTGTTCATGTTAAACGTTATTAAATTTCATCTCTCTGTGTAAAAACAAGCAAGGTCAAAGTCGTGCAATCGTTGTGATGAGATAATCAGTTTTTATTCATCTTGTTTGTCGCCAAATAAAGCAGTATGGAATTTGGAGTCTCAAATTAAATTAAATTAACAAAAGAAGGCGGTGATAACGCGAAAGTGCGGCAAAATTTAATTTATTAAGAAATCATGCGGGAACGTGATTTATTTGTGCCAATTTTTTTTTCATGAAGAATTATTTGAAAAATGACGCAAAATGTGAATTTCAGGTCAATCAATCGGTTAAATGGAAGGCAATAACCTGTAATTTAAACATGAAAAAAATTCTACAAATTTTAGTTTATAAATCCGAAAAATTTTAAATTAATGTTTATACTTCGTTTGAAGCCCGATTGCGGCGGATGAGCAGCAAAAATGCTTTTTGCTAAATTTATTTTTTTGTTGCTTGGGATATTTTCTACTAACATTGTGATAACTCATCAGCAGATCACAAATGGAACTGTTACAACAACAACAACAACTACAAAGGCACCGGGAAATTCTACCACAGCGACTCCGGGAAATACTCCGATTAGATTTCCAGCTGACTAAGGCTCAAGTAGGCGGAATAAGTGGATAAAATAGAAGTTTTAGTAGGAAAATAATAAATCTTTGATCGAAATGTCGAGTGTTTCATTTAATGACGCGAGAGGAACGTATAATTTAATTTGCAAGGGAATTTCCCCATCAATACTTGAGTTGATTTATTTGACCTATCGGTAGTTACTTGCACATCTAGAGCTGTTAATGCACGGATTAATAACGTGTTTCGCAGAACTGAGTCAGGAGTTAAGTATGGTTGCTATAGAAAATTTAATGAAAGATGAAGATGTAATGAATATTTTTATATAGCGGTATAAAATTGGACTTGGAAATATAAATTTTGTAACGAAATAACTCAAATTCTGCTTCAGAAATATTTTAGGAGATTTTTTATTGTTCAGCTGAAAGAAGGTTTTTTAGCAAAATTTTTGATGTAAAATTTTGTGAAATGCTAAGAAAATTTCTATTTTTCAAATTTGGACAAAAACTTTAAATTCTAAGAATATTAATTAATTAATTAAAATTAAAAAAACTTCTGAAAACAAAAAAAAAATTCGATGGATAGAACGAAAACTACAGGTCCAACAGTTTGAATTAAAATTAAAATTTTTTCAAAAAACTGATACTTTTTATTTTTATTGTAACATATTAAACAAATTTTGATAAAACAAATTTTTAAAATTTAAATTAAATTTTATTAATAACTTTTATTTAAAAAATGACCTTGAACAAACATTCAATCAAAATGTCTCGGTTTTTCCTATTTACAGTTTTTATTGATGAGCAAAATCGTTAAAAGTTCAACTACAGTTTTATTATATATAATTTTCTCAACTAATTATTGTTATCAAAAGTTTATTTTGGTTTAACACTCAAATTAAGGGTCTGAAAAATCTCTTGTTTTTGCACCAAAACCCAAAATCTATTTAAGCAAATATCTCACTTGGATTCTGGTTTATTCAAGTTTAAGGTGACCATGAGTGCAGAAGTCACAATTATCAAGAGAATTTTCTTACCCCTCGTTGTTTTTGTGTAAGAGATCAAAGTTGCTAAGAGAATTTCTTAAGTTGAAAATTTTATAATTTAGCTTTCTGACGAGCATCAAAGCTGTTCCATTCAATTTTGATGGAGAAAGTGGCACGAATTGGGACGACAACAACAACGATTGGGGAAATGATAATGGAGGATGGGATAATGGGGGATAACGGAGGATGGGATAATGGAGGGTGGGACGATTGGAATAGCTGGGACAGTGGAGATAATGGACAAAGTTGGGACAACGGAGATAGTTGGAATCAAGGCGATGATGGAGGATTTGGAAATTGGGATGTTTGGGCTTCAAATGGTGAGTCATTTTTTGCATTAAAAGATTAAAGAGATATATAAAATATTTTTAGACAATCAAAATAATAATAATAATGGTTGGAGCGATCCAGGATATACAGATCCTTACAACAATAATAATGGTAATTTTATAAAATTATTTTAAATTTGAAGTATTTTTAAATCTTTTACAATAAATTATTTTTTAAAGGTTTTGCTCCAGCAGATCCATGGAACAATAATAATAACAATAATTGGAATGTTCCAACCACGGTAAGATCTACAATTTTTTTTTAATTTTCAATATGTATTTAAAAAAATTAATAATAATTTTCAGACAATAAAATATCAAGTACCTAATTACACAAATTATAACAACCAGCAACCGAATTATAATAATCAGCAACCAATTTATAATAACCAGCAACCGAATTATAATATTCAACAACCAAATTATAACAATCAGTATGATCCTTATAATCAAAATCCTTACTATAACCAGACCAATATCAATTACGATCCATGGAACACCAACAACAATAATAATAACCAATGGAATAATAACAATAATCAAAATCAATGGAATAACCAAAAGTCGAACGATCCATGGAATAATAACAACCAGAATAATAATCAGTGGAATAATAACCAAAACTCTTTTGATCCATGGAACAATAACAATCAAAATAATCAGAATCAGTGGAATAACAATAATAACCAAAATTCCTATGATCCTTGGAACAATAACAACAACAATAATAACCAATGGAATAATAATCAGAATTACGATCCGTGGAATAATAATAATAACCAAAACCAATGGAATAACAACAATGGTAACCAAAATAACTGGAACAATAATCAAAATAACTGGAACAACAATCAAAATGATCCCTGGAATAATAATAACCAAAATCCATACGATCCATGGAATAACAACAACAATAATCAATGGAATAACAATAATGGCAACACCAACAGTCTTGATCCCGTCATGACTTCCATTCTTGATCTTTTCAATCAACTACAGAATAATATGCAAACCACACAGCCTCCGACAACAACATCTGATCCTGTTACTTCGGATTTGAATTATGCCAACTTAGAGGCGATGTTTGGTGCTTTCATGGATAAATTTATGTCATCACAAACTCGTAAGATTCGAAAGTTACAAAAATGTAATTTTTTATTTTATTTTATTTCTTTTAGCTGCTCCAACTTCTGCTCCGGTATTCAACATTTCCATCCTTTTCCCCGAGTACATGTTCCCTAATTACTATCCTCCTGCTCCTTCGACAACTCTTCCTCCATATGTTCCGGAAGAGACAACTACAACAACAACTGTTCCTGAAACTACTACGACGCCTTATTATGAAGAAACAACAACTGAGTCGACCACTGAGTCAACTACTGAGTCAACTACTGAGTCAACTACTGAGTCGACTACTGAGTCAACTACTGAATCGACGACGGAAACAACAACGACAACCCTTGAAGAAACTACGACGGAAAGTACGACCGAGAGTACTACTGAAAGTACAACTGAAACAACAACTCTCGAGGAAACTACGACAACTCCTGAAGAAACTACGACAACTCCTGAACCGACTATAGGTCCTCATTCCTCGTCATCTGAAGAGGATGATCACTCTGAAGGAGAATTCATTGGATGCTACAAAGAGACCATGGACAGACGCATTTTAGAGTTTAAATTCCCGTTAACTCCACATCTTGTCAGTGTTAATCTGTGTCTGGAGTCTTGTCGCACAAACAATTATGTTTACGCTGGAGTTGAAAATGGTAATGAATGTTTCTGCGGAAATAATCAACCAGATCATAACAAAAAGATTGATGAACATAATCGTTGTCAAACGAAGTGCCACGGCAACCACAATCAAAAATGTGGAGGAAATTGGGAAATTGGAATCTTCAAAACTGGAATAAATAATTGATTCTGACAATTGTTGCATATTGCATTGCAAATTTTATTAATTCATATAATAAAAAAATGCAAAATAACATCTTTAAAAAAAATAATGAGAAACAGACTTTTAGACTGCAGTGCAATTTGCTAATATTAGGCCACAAAAAGTCACGAAGCGAATAACGTCGTTGCACTTTTAGATAAATAAATGGTAAAATTTTATTTGAAATTCATGTCGAACGTGATTATACTGCGATCAATGTTCATTATGCACTCTTTGATACACACAGACTTAGACGAGGGAGAAACTATTGGATATTAGAGGAATTTACAATTCTTACCAATTGTAAATAAAACGAAGGTTCATCGAACCGGATTTAGTATCCAATGTCCCTTGCGAATCATCGCAAATAAAAAAGCACTTATTGCAATTAAAACATGAATTAAAAGTTATGCAATTTGCAGTAAATGCCAATAGACTAGATATTAATGACTTTTACACACCTAAAGTAGCAACAAAGGTCAACAGAATATTAATTACTTAATTTTCATCAATAAATAAACATTTTCATCATACCACGTTGTAAATTTTCCAATTTATTCCATAAGCTATGGAAACTAGACCAGATCACGTTAAAGAGATGCAAGTTTGTCCGGAAATGAATCGAAATATATTTATAATTGTTGAAAATGTTTGACGTCAAAATAAATTGCTAATAGGAAAAAACACACAAAAGCCCCGCATGACACATGCACATGCCACAGACAAAGAGACATGATATCTACGCTGAAAAGATTGAAACTGAACAAGTAATAGCGCTATTTTGCATCAACGCACGTTCCATAGTAAGCCGCACAGAATTCATTTCAATAATCAGGTGTTGCACTTTTGTTCGGAAAAAATCTATTTTCGAACGAATTGTAATGGAAAAAAGCCTTTTGCGAAAAAATTGTCTGTTCTGTTTATGAAATAACTGAGAAATATAAGCTTACTGGAAACTATTTGAATGTTGGAGCAATGTGACTATAAAATTGGTTATCACAAATTTTTGCATAATTTGAAAAGAATTTTATGCGTCATTGGGATAAAGTTGAAGAATGTTTAGTGAAGAATAAATTGTGATGAAATAATTTTACATAATTTTCTAAATTTTAATTTTAAAGAAATTAATATTGGAAAATATTTAATATCTTTAAAATTAAAGATTCGTAATTGTTTTTTTGTTAAAAATAATTTTTTAGTATTTTATTTTAATTTTTTTTATAGAAAAAATATATAAATAATTTTTTAAAATTAAAATTAACGAAAGTTTAAATGTTTTATACATATATTTTTAATGGAAAAATATTTTTAATAATTATTATTTTAATATCGGAACATTTTTTAAAATAATTAATATTAATAATTTTTTATTTGAAAAAATTATTTAATTTTTTATAAGATATTTTAATAATTTTATTAGAAAATTTATTTTGTTTAATACATTTTCATATATGTATAAATACATATTTATTAATAATTTTTAATTTATGAATGAAAAATTTCTTAAAACATTAATGAAAAATATTAAAAAAAATTATATAATTTTTCAAAAAAAAAAAAAAACGCTCAAGTAAATTAATTTAGAAAAAATCGTTCAACCTGCAAATAAATACTAAATACATATCACGAACCCTTTTTAAATTTTGTAACAATGAAAAATGTTCATTTTATGAGATTAAAATTATTATTGAAAACAAAAGTTATTAAGTATTACACAAGACAATTATTTATATATTATATTATTTACTTTGGTGCAATTATCTTTGAACTAATAAATTAGCAAAAAAGCTAAAACAATTAGATATTATCTAAGATCTCACAACTTGAGAGTCTCAAGTCAAAACAGAACAAACTTTGCATTGAATACAAACACAAAAGATTCATTTTTCCTGTACAAAAGCTGAGTTTGCGTTAAACCGGCCGCTTGTCATGCAACAATAATTTATCGACTTATATAAGTTTTTATTTTTTTTTTAATTTTGTAGTGCATTATTAGAATATTATATTAGCTGAAAATCAATTGTTTGAGAATTCTGACAGACAAACGCGATATATTTTATTTGTCAACGACGACGACGATTGCTGACCGCTACTTGATCACTTTTAATCGTTCGGTTGCTCTTTTGTTGTGATTGTTACGATGTAATATAAAACTGGCAATTACAATTTTAATAGTTTGGATTGCGTTACGACAACTGCAGCATTGATGAATGCGCTTAATTATAAATGGAGGAATGTGGTCGCTCGCTAGCTTTTGAAATGGACACTCGACGACTTGTGGGTTTTGTTTTTCTCTCATTAGTGAAAGACAGATAATAAAAAAAAACTCCAAGGTTATTCACGCATTCAATAAGGCAGAAATTTTCTATCGAAAGTGTTAAATGCTGCCATAAAAGATGGTTGTTTTTGTGTTTTTTGCTGCAGTTATCATTTAAACTAATTACTGTTACCTTTTTTATTATTTTTAAATGATGTTTGTGTGATTAGAGAAGGTTAGTTACACTTTTTTTTTATTAATATCACCGCGTAAACTGGTAATGGATGCCCTTAAATGGTCGTTAACGGTGCAACGTGTTGCATGAAATGAGAAAGTTGTCACATGACGTCGTCAGAAGATTTTTCTTTGTTCATCAATCTCGACGAAAAGTTGACGCCTGGTGTTTTTTCGGCTTTTAAAATTGCGTTTTCCGGATGTTTGTCCCAAATCTCAGCACGAAATTCTGGCAAATTTTAAATTTTTTGTTTGAAACATGAGGAGATGCGTGTCAAATTGTGTATTTTTTCTTCGCACCGCTTCGTTTTCGCATTAGGCGTTCTTAATTTATAACGAAAAATCTTAAAGTAGGGCATTCTGTCTCGCGAGATTTTCCGTGAATTTTAATTTAAAATATATATTTTCAAAAGTAAGAAAAATAATTTTTGTGACGGTGACTCGATAAATCTTCACAAAGTGTCATCCGCCGATTAATTGTGTGCATTTAAGTAGCTACAGGCAGAAAACTTGGCAGAAAATTTTACTTTATAAAACTAAATAAAATTTTAATAGTACTTAATTACTCTTGGATTTGATTATTATTATTATTGCGATTATTATGATTATTAACAAACACAAAATAATTGCGCGCCGGCAACCATCAGAGTGGAAGCAAAACAAATAAATTACCCCTCGGAACATCTGTTAATTTGAGATTTTTCCAAATAAACAAGTGAAAATTTGGAAATTACGCCGGCACTTTCGAGACACATGTTCGGGGCAACTGAAATTTTGGCAATTTTCCTTCCACGTCGCCAAAAAACTGCCAAGTTCCTTGTGCAAAAAAAATGTCACATTGCGTTAATGGGCGGCCAGCATTGCAAAATTTCGCTTTAGAGGTCAGGGAAATGTTGATTGTGATGATCTTGATTGATTCGTACAAATGTTGTAACATTTTCCTGCTAAAACAAATTGGACATGCACGAAAGACATTTCGGGTTCTGTGCCAAAATGGCATTCAACACCCATGCAATTCGCCTGCGAACAAACGAAAACTTTGTTATTACATGCTAAATTTTATTAATTACGTTGTTTGTAAACATGTAAAACGTTTGAAATCTGGATCCGGTAAATCTGCCGCTGATTTGTGGTAGCAACTGCACGATTTTGGACGAGATATCAACGTGACATGAAGATGTTCGAAGGTCAAGTGGCTCGTAAAATGTTGTGAACTTTGTCCATGTCACATGTCATCCGCGTATAGATAACTTTTAATGTGTCAATAACGATAATCGTTTAATTTGTAGCGAAAAAAAAATTATCTCCTCACCCAGCATTCGTATATCTCTCTGTATCGCCTTGATAACGTAGCAAGGCTCTTACACAATGTCAAGAACGTTTAAAATATGTGATCATATTTTAAATAAAGTCAACAACGAGTGAGGTACGTGACATTTAATGAGCAATATTTAGATGTAATTTTATTGCACAAGTGTCAATCACAAAAGTTTTGTCGTATGTAACAATACGAAGCAAAAGCCCTTAAATTTACATGTGAATTGATTCATGAAGTTGGTCATAAATTTAAAGCTATTAATAGCCTCACGAGTAGGTTTTTGCAGCACAATATTCAAACTTTCTTTCATGTCAATCGGGGATCTCATTTATCTCACAAACGGGCGACCGACATGACACTTGAGCACATGCAAACAATAAATTTCCGAGAGAGCTGTCGCTCTTGCATTGTAAAAAATTAGTGTTTCGCAAACGAAAATTATTTGCAAGACATGAAAAATTAAAATTTTTTAGAAATTTTTTTAAAATTTTCAAACTTTTTTTTTATGGTTTTGTAATTAAAATATTAAAAAATTGGGAAAAAATTTTCTTAATTGCCGAAAATGCATTTTTTATGTGTTTTTGATCAAAAACATTAAAATTATTTTTCATAATAAATTTTAATAACTATTTAAACCTAATTTGCCAAAATGATTTTTTCTTAATTGCCGCAAATGCATTTTTTACGTGCTAAAATTTTTTTTTATTATAAATTTTTGAAAATTTATTTTTTTTTTAATTTAATTTCCAAAATATGAGCAAAAAAATTAAAAATAAATTTAAAATTCTAAAAAAAATAAAAATTCATTAAATTAATTAAAAAGCACTAAAAAATACTTTGTTATAATTAATTTCATGAAATTTAAAGTTTTTACGATATTTCGCAATTTTTTTAAACACGCGAGACACAAATTTTTTATAATCACTGCATGGAATAATAATGGCAAGTATCCAAGAAAATTTCTTTTCAAGTCAATTTTTTTCGTAAATTCACGTAGAATTAAAGCGTTTTATTGTGACGACAACGAATTCGACGATGATGTTACTTATTAAATTTATCATATATTTTAGACACACGAGAGTGACTTTTTTCGTGTATTTATAGTTAATTTATTAGGCAAGGAAACTCAAAGTTGTTTCTAACAGAAAGTGTGTCTGTGCGAAGAAAACAACGAACGTCAGAATTTTTTTTTACGAGATCTAGCACTTGGGTGATGAAACGTTTTTAGATCACACTTTCGGAAGATTTATAAAAAAAGCATCAATTAACGATCCGATTATGCAAGATCCGAATGATGATTATCATTGATCATCATCTGATGGATGAAATTGTTACGTAAGTGATTAAAAACAGATAATTTTAAGTCAATTTTTGATGATTTTTCTACTTTAAATTTTCTACTGTAATTTTTTGTTACAACATTTTACAATTTTCCCAAAAAATTATAATTTTTTTTGACAATTTTTGAAGTCAAAAAAAAAAAATTAATTGAAAAAAAGTTGTTAAAATTGCTAAAAATCAATCAAAACTCATGTCAAAACTTCTAATCTTTTACCAGGTAAGTACCATGAGCAACACTTTCTTTCGCCGAAATCTACACCCAATATTTATTAAATAACTTTTTGACGCGCTGTCACTCAAGCCAACGCATTTCAAATAGAAGCCGCTTTGTTTATTGAATCTTTTTAAATTTAGTTTAGTCTCCAATTGATTGATTTTAAACAAATGAGAGTGATAGTGATTCATTTTTTCTTCGTATTTGCAATTATATTTGTATATTTTTGCTCAATCGGAGGTCGCATCTGTTTAAGATTGCCTGTCAAACAGGTCTGACCTCATCAAACTTTGTATTGATGGACTCGATTTTTTTTTTGTTTTTTGTTAAATGGAACAAGCTATTTTAATTTTATTGTTCTGATTTTTCATTTTTCACGAAAAATAGTAAAACATTAAAATTTCGTAAAAAAAAAATCACAAAAGAAAGTAACGTTGGCGTTTACGACTTCCTTTTCTATAAAAACAAAAAAATTTTTTAAACAAAGAACCACAAAAAAAGACACGAATGAACTCTCTTTTTATTGCTAATTAACGAGAACGAGAAAATACGTATTTTAAAATGTTTAACAACAAATTTTAATAATAAGAATTACGATTTTTGGTACATAAAAATATATTTTAAAAAAATATTATGGAAAGTGTAAAATATAAAAAAAATCAATAA
Organism: Culicoides brevitarsis; assembly: GCF_036172545.1. NCBI lineage: Eukaryota > Metazoa > Arthropoda > Insecta > Diptera > Ceratopogonidae > Culicoides > Culicoides brevitarsis. The sequence goes on along the minus strand of NC_087085.1, from coordinate 16,450,029 downwards.
AAAAATAATAAAAAACCATTTATAAAAAAAATATTTTTTTTAAAAAGACGTGATAAATTTTATAAAGATTTTTTTAAATTTTTTTTATTTAAATAATTTTCATAAAAATTTGAAGAACAAGTATTCAAAATTGCTAAAATTTGTTTTTGCAAAATAAGAGAATTTTGCTTTGTTTTTATTTTAATTTGTTCAATATTTAAAAATGTCTTTTATGTGTGCAAAGAAAATTTTTTAAATACTTGAAATAAAATTTAATTTCAAATATTTTAAAATTTTTTTTTAATAAAATTTTTATTTTTTTTTTTAAGTTTAAATTTAATTTAATTAATTAATTAATTTAAGTCAATTTAATTTATTTTCATTTTTTATTTTATAAATTTAAAATAAAATTTAAATTAAAATTTCATAAAAAATATATTTTATTAAATTGGAATGCAATAATTGAAATCAGCTGAATAAGTTCTAAGAAAATATTTAATCACACCAATTTAAATATTTTTTTTTCATCCCTGCTAATTAATAACGGAACGTCTTAAGTAAATACTTCTTATTGATAAATATTTTCACGTTATTCTCGGTAAACATGAGATGCGATAAATTTTTATGCAATATTTTCTAAAAAATTATTCAAATTTAAGCAAATGTAACACCTTTAATGCAAATTATCGAATAAATGAGCAAGATAAAAAATGAGAAAAATCACAAAAGTGTTTTTTTCCACTCATCCATCAACATCTCAAATTACACATTATCACAAGTTGAAGTGTATCAAACGTTGTAATTGCAAATTTATTCTACATCTATAAATAACTCGAAAAGACGTTCACTTTCGTGGAAATGAGAATGACACGATATATGACAAGGATACCGAGGAAAAAGTTGATTCGATTACAATCGACCATGAAAGGTTATTAACGCCATTTTTCTCCCTTTTTTGTGTGTGATGTGATGTCCTGACAAAAGTCCGTTATCATCATGGTCATAAATATCGCATGAGAATCCAATAAATTCATATTTCAATAATTGATCACGCAATATTCAGGCATGCATTAGACAACATATAATTTATGTATAAAAAAAAGTAACTTACCAATTGTTTTAATGATTTGAAAGTCATCCAAAGTGTAAGTCCGTTTGCCATTCGCTTTTGACGTTCTAGTTGACTTTCCCTTTAAATCGTCATCTTCGACACTGCCTTCGCTGAAATCACTTTCAAGCGGATCGGAACTGCTGTCATTCGAAGCTGTACTTGCCGAAGACCGATCTATTGTCATTGCTTTCTTGTTTTTGTAGCTGACCAAGCCACCATTACTCGATGCAACTTTTGACATTTTTATGTGGATATCTGCGAATGATAAGAACGAGGAGAGAGATTGTTAATGTATTTGTTTGCAAAACAAGCAATTTTCCATTTCCTTATCTCACAAGTAATAACAATCATTCATGAGGCACTTTCGCTCAGTCCTTGTTGTGTCTCCATTTCACATGATCGTGAAACACGTGCGGAAAATTTCTGTCTCTAGCCAAGGTTTTTCACATAAATAAAATTGTGTGGGGAATTGTGCAAAGATAGCAACATGTGTTTATCCACTCTCTGTCTTCATATCACACACATTTGATTTCTTCATTGAAAATATTGATTTAGATAGCAGAGAGAAAGAATTAAAAAAGAGTATTCTCGAGTACTTTTCTATGCTTGAGCGAAGAATTTAATCATGGAAAATACAGAAATTGATGAGATTTTAATAGGCACGAGCACGAGGATAGGAAAATTCAATAAAGAGGCAGCTGTCACGCGCTTTTGCTGTATAAAAACAACGGGAAATGAGAAAAAAATCAATCTTAATTTTAACGACCTTTCATGCAAAAACTAGAGAAATCACGAAAAACACCCACCTGATGGTCTTTCTATCACAGTCCTAGGTGTCAATAAACCTTCACACTATTCAACGTTAATCTGCTAAAAGATCTAACCTACAAATGCGAGTGAACCTGAACACGAACAATGACTTGCCGAAAAAAAAAATTAAATAGCTTCACTCCCACATTGCGCGAGCTGCGTCAAAGCAAAGACACGAATAATTGTTGTTTATTATAAAAAGCGGTAGGTAATATAAATACTTTGCTGCCTAATAAGTGCATGCCAAAAATTTTTTGAACACCTTTGTAATTTTTTTTACACTACGAATGAAAAACGGATGACATTGGGCCCTTAAGAGATCAGATTAATATTAATTGAATTTTATGATCTTTTGAGGGTCAGTGTGACTCCTAAAGGTTCTATCTGATCTCTTAAGGGTTCAAATCAACTTAATCTTCTTTGAAGTTGGTCATCCGCAGACCCAAAGAGTTAATATATTCAAGAGGTCAAGTCAAGGTCAAATTAATTCTTTAAACAGAATGATTCTTCCAAAAGGGATCAAATTGACCTTGAAATGACCTCTTAAAGGATTTCAATTTTGGGTCTGTGGATAACCATCTCCAAAGGGACATTAAGTTGATTCCTTAACGTCCCTATGGAAGAAAATGGGGTGAAATTAGCCCCTTTAAGAAGTTAATTTGACCCCTTTTTCTTCCGTAGGGCTTAAGAGATGAGATTGATTCCTTACAAGTAAAACTAATACTTTACGGGATCATAAAATTCACTTAAGGCGTCAATCTGATCTTTTTAATTTTATTTTTTTTCACTCTTATCAAACAAACAAAAAAGTAAATTCATCACGCATTTAACTACGTTCCAACTTTATTTCCTTTGTTCTAAGCTGACTAATCGTATCAACGAAAATTATTTCTTCGCACACAATCCGAGCTTATTGAATTTATAAATAATCAGAGTTACGAGCAAACAAAATTACAGAGCAATAGAAATGCATATTTAATCTCAAAATACAATTTAAATTGACCTCTAAGTGTGTTAAATACCGGCTTTTTGTACTGCTTGATTATTATGTTATTAAAGCTGATACATTGTAAGCAAACACTTGAAAGTGTTTCAGGTAACAAACACAAATGAAACATTATCTTCAATTGTTGTTCATGTTGAGTTTTGTACATTGCAGTACGGAAAAGTATGGAGGTGATGTGAAGTAGATTTGTGCTCAAGGATTATTATTTACGTTATTTATTTGTATTTCAGAGAAACATCCTTATTACCATGACATAATAGGGTCAAACGTGCGAATTAAGGCTGTATATTTCTGATAATTGGCGGAATTATTTTTATTTGTGGAAGATGATCATGGATTTGGTTTCGAGGAAGGTATTTTACTTTCTTTTTTGCTGATAAAAATAACATTAGATTGTCCTTGAAACATATTTTCATGGGATGTTTTGTTAAGTAATGTGACGGAAGATGGTGAGAACTTAAAGAAGATTTTCTTGTGATTTTTAGGTAAATTTCGTAACAAACGCCTAACTTTTAAGTTAAGTTACTTTTAAGTTAGGCGTTTGATAAGTAAAGAAAATTCACCTAAAAATCTTAAAATTGATATTTTTTCAGTTCTGAAAAATATTCACGAAATTTTTATTTAAAACATCCCAAGAAAAATTGTTTCAAGGACAACCTAATGCGAATTTAGGGATTTTAAGTCAAATAAAAATTTTGAAAAGAATTCAATTTTTTTATTAGTAATGAGTAAATTCCATTACGCTATTTGATTTTTCACAAAAAAAAAAGAATAAATGAAATTTGCTCATTATTACTGAAAAATTAAATTCTTTTATAATTTTTACTTGACTTAAAATCCTTAAGTTCATACAGAAAAGATAAAATTTTGCCAAATGAAGAAAGGAAATTGATACATTAGGTGATATTTTTCTTTGCGTTGATCAAATTTAATTTTAAGTAATTTTAAAGTTTTTAAAATATTTTTTAATTTTTTTGAAAAATTTAAAGTAATTTAAAAAATAATTTTAATTAATTTTATAAATTTTTTTCAAAAATAATTATTAAAAAAAAAATTAAAGAAAATTATGAATTTTATATTTTGGTGAGTGTTAAACGTTCATATTTAATCATTTTGGAGATTTTCAGGAGTTTTGAATTAAAAAAAAAATTAGAAAAATTAAAAAGGTTTTTAAACGTTAGAAAAATGACACATTTCTTTCAAAAAAGTTTAACTTCCTACAATTTAATTAAAATAGAAATACAATAAAAGATACAAAGCTCGTTTACCGTCACCGTATTTCCTCAAGTTGCATTTCTACTGAAAACCGATTCAACTGAATGCAATATTCTCCAGGATGCTGAACTTTTGTTCAAACATTAATTTCTGCGTAAAACATAATAATCATGCATCTCTACTATTCTACCGCATCTCCATTACCGAGAATCAATTGCGAGAGAAACGAACAATGCAAAGGTGTCATGTCACCTCTGTCGTCACAGCAAGAAAGACAAAAGGAGTGAGAACTCTTGTAAACGAGTTATTAACAAAAGGCAACAAAAAAAAGTATAATCATATAAAATAAAATGATTCTACTACAAACTACGTGCTGTTATTAAATTTGCACTGCTTCATGTTATTTCTTTTTTAGTTAAAAATAGACTTATCACGTTTGCTGCATCTTTCTTGCTCTTTTCGAGAAAAGGTTCATGTTGGTATCATGTAGGAGTGGGTATAAGTAATTGTTGCGGTGTTGTTGAATTTTTACCGGTTTTTTGTAGTTAATGTGTGACTGTGAGTTGAGAGTTGATTATTGCCTAGGATAAGCTCGACTCTTGAATAAAGACGTAAATCATGTTTTTTCTTTTTCTTTTTTGCTTGTCAGGAAATTTATTTTTTCACGACACGAGTCACGTACTAAAAAAAATTGTCTTTTTTTCTAATTATTTTCTTAATTTTATTAAGAGTGTTAAAATTGCTTTTTTTATGTTTTTGTCCCTTATTTTATATTCATAGACCTGGCTAACAAAACGGTCATTAATCTGTGGAAGGATCAGGTCGAGTAATTTTCAGGTAATTTCTATGAATTTTATTGTGCAATTAAGATCTCTAATAAAATATCTGGACGGTTTAAACGACCTGTTGATGGACAATAATTAACGTGGAATGATATAAAGAGAAAAAGATAAAAATTAAAGAAATGGCAACAAAAACAATTATCATTGCCTTTCACCATTGGCATTAAGATATCGACATAGCGGCGATGTCTAGTCTCGAATGCGTTTCTGATGAATTATTTTTGTATTTTATTTATTTTTATGTCGAGTCTTGTTTATGTTTATCAACTCTTGATTACCTTTTCTCTCGTTTTATTTTTTTGTGTTTAATTTTTTTTCTCTATTTTACGATTTCACAGAAAATTTAATTATTGCTCTATTTATCGACTCATCCGAGATAATTCGAGAATCACTTGCACTTTTGTTTATTTTTCTATTTATTTAATACAAATTCAGACCATTTTTTCTATTAATTTACTTATTTAATTCAATTTGCACTTTTGTACCAACAAACGAGGCATTATCACGTTACTTTGCTCAAGTTTCGTAAATTAAACAAGAAATAATCTTAATAACTTCTACCTTGTGTGCAGTTTTAGTAGATAAATTTTTACACGAGCAAATAACTTGTTTTATATCTGTTTTACATAATAAAATAATAATAAATAAATTAAATTGAGAAATAATATTCACTGTATTGAACAGATAAATAAATGCATTTTTTTCTCTTTATGTTTCTTAATTAAAGTTTTTTTTTGTCTAATTGATTCTGAGAGGCCAATTCAAGTTGAGACAAAGTTTTCATTCGGTTTGCATCGAATTAATTTTTGCTTCAATTAAATTGTATTTATGTAGCAAGACAACCAGAGTGTGTGCGGTTTTTACTTTCACGGAGACGACGAACAAAGTTCTTAATTGAATTTGACATCCTATAACCAACCATCCATTCAATTTATCAAACAAACTTGCCAAATTGACGAACAAACATCAATGATGATGATGACACGCTATTCACAACTTTTTGATATAATAACTTTAAATTACACTTTTTTTTGGCAAATTGAATTATTATTTTTTTTAATAAAATTTTGCACTTTTGATCAATATTTTTTTATGTGTAAAATTTATTTACCTTTTTTTGTGTGTGACAAGTTAGGAAGTTTTTAAACTTTATTTATTTTCTGATATTTTTTTCAGTTGTATTAAAAACCGAAAAATGCACAACTTTTTTAATAGAATAATTGCGGTTTTTGTCAGCAATTATGCGGAAAGTATTTAAAACTTTTTTCTACACTTTAATATTTTTTTTGTTCAAAAATAAAATTATTCAATTTAACTTTTAAATTTTTTTTTTCCAACTACAGTCGGAAAAATTTTCCTTTTTAAATTTATTTTATTTTTTTTTAATAAATTTTTTCCAAGATTTTTCAGTATTCACGTCTAGTTCGCCCAACGTTCAATAATAAACTAAAATGTTTCGGTGAGTGAGATGATGTTGTTGCGTGTCGTACAATGTAGAATCGTGCACAAAATGAAAATAAAAGCAACTCACGACGGATTTGTTCACTGACGACGTGAATGAATGGAATATTTTTAAGTGAGTATTTATGGAAATTTTTATCGCACAAACAAAGTGATAAGAATTTTTTTTTTTTTTTTGAATTTTTTTTCAAAACAATATTTGTTAACTGACACAAAAACAAAAAAAAATAAATGGATGTTTTCAATGTAAAAAATTTTTTTCACCTACCACATCATTCACAACAAAACATCAGATGATCGTTCATTTTTCTCTGTATGAAGTCGTGATGCATAATTTATATTAAGCCGGTATAAATATGTTGCTGCCACTCATTCGTGTCTTGCGAGTGTCAGTTTTCGCAAGTAGCTCGCATCAATTATCGGTGTGCCATTAGGTTTGGCCGTTAGTTGCACGTTTCAGCACGTGTTTTTTGTAAAGTGATATGCGGGGAGTGGTGTGCAGTTGCTCTTGTCATCATTTAAGTTTTAATGTGAAATTTTTGCACATCAGTCTAATTCTATTTTAAGTTACATTAGCAAGTGTCTGTCGTAGATGAGAATGAAAAATGCATTGTTTGAGTAATTTAGGAGGATGTTTGTAATGAGATGAGTAGGTAAATATGTGTGGTTGAAGCTGGAGAGTGATAAGATTAACAATGAAAGTGGAAAAATTTTTACGACATGCATTTTAGATTTTATGACGCAAAGGTTTAGGTGTCGGCGAGAAGTTATTTTTAGTCAAGGACTCTTGATTTATAACTGAATATTTTTTTTTATAAAATTTGTACGATTTTTTTGAATTAATGTCGATTAAAATTGATTTTTATTTTTTAGTCCTTTTTCCCATACAAAAAAATAAAATGAAAAATAAAATGAAAAATAAAAAAAAAACAAAAAAAAATTAAAATAATTTTGAAATTTAAAAAAAATAATTTAAGATCATAAAAAATATTTATTTTAATATTAGGTATAAAAAAAAATTGTTTTTTTTTTAATATTTTTTGCCAATTAAAAAAAAAAATTTTTTAAATTTTTGTTTTTTTTTAAAAATATTTATAAATTTTTGTAAAAAAATTTATAAAAATATTTATAAATTTTTGTTTTTTTTTTCCTTATTAAAGCCGCTTTAATTTTTTTTGAACTTTTTGTTCCATGCCTCATTTCAAAATTTAAAAATCCAATGAGGCAAAATTAAAAAAAAGTTAAAAATTTCATCAAAAATAACAATTTTTTGGTCTTCTTCATTGTTTTTACATAAACTTTCAAAAATTTTTTAATTTATTTTAGCGGCCTTAATTGTATTTTTACATAAATTTACTCCTCTAAAAATGTTTTAAAAAAAATATTTTTTTTTTAATTTTTAGATAGTTAGGTATTTTTATGAAATTTATTTTTAAAATTTTCCTTATGAATTTTATTCACTAAAAAAATCACAAAGACAAAACTGTTAAAAAAAATCAACTGAAAATGATTCAACCTTAATTTTGTTATAAAGTCAAATTTAATAACCAGAAAATTGATTTCATAACAATTTTTTCTTGGAAGAGTTAATCAGAGCATTTTTTCCTAAAATTATAGCGGCATTTTACTGATGATGGCATTTTAATGTTCTTATTTTTTAATAAAAAAAAAATCAAAATTACTCTAAAATTGTTCATAAATTTGACATATTTTTATTTGTGCAAAAAAATATAAGATCTAAAAACGTACAATTTTTAAATTAAACGAAAACGATAAAATTTTATTCACTTTAATTTATTCAGATACGAAGGAAGTTATGCAACAATGATTCATTTATCCTTCTTCTCCACGCTAATGGAGTTGTACAGTCTGTTCAATTCGTTCGCGATAACATCTTCCAGCACAACGCCATTCGTATCGATAAAATTAGCTACGGATTTTGTGATTGTTGCTTCCCGAATGCCCTTGGAGTCTTTCACTTGCAACGACAAAATGTACTTGTCATCGTACTTTTTCATATCTGAGCTCGCGGTCCACGTTCTCTTAGTTGTGCCATCATCTTGGTTTGCTACAGCGAAAATTCCCTTCTCCACGAACGTTGTGTAAAGCGTGAGGACACCCATAAGTACAAAATACGAACAAACGCAGATGATTAAAACTTCTCTGTAAGAAAAAATAAAAAAATTCTTTGAAAAAAACTTTTAAAAAAATTTTCAGAAGAAAATTCTTACCGCGATTGTGGGAATGCATATTTGTAATCGTAAGCTAATGCAACAAGGGCAACACCGACTGCCAATGCACAGATAAACAATCGTCCATCGATGATGTTAAAGTTCTCCTTGCAGTTTGGTTTCTTGAGCAAAGCATTTTTCACGGTGTCATCTACGGCATGTTTGGCTGCTGCTCCGTCCCATTTGTTGATTTTGAGCAACTAAAAGAAAATTTGAGGAAAATTGTTATTTGTGACGTGTCCAGAGACCGGGCAACTAATCAAAATTTACAAAAAATGACGAATTCCGCACTGAAAGAGACACTTACCTCCGTTTCCTCTTGCTTGTCGTTCTTCTTAGCCTTCTCTCCAGCCATTTTTGGTACGGAATTATATCAAAGTTGGAAGAAATTCGTGAAAAACTGTGATGAAAATTCAAGTGACGAGTTTGTTTGGCAACTTCAAACGTCAAATTTACGAAATGTCAGTGTATGAGAGAAAAATTTTTTGCATTGGGACACAAAAAATGTGTGTTTTTTTATGAACTGGGCTCTCGTGCACGTATATGGCACAGAAATCCATTTGAAATTTTTAAACGTTAAATTTTTTAGAGAGTTTTGAGCCTTTAAAATTTAAATTTTCTTTATTAAGAAGAATTTCTGCCTCAATAAATTCAATTCTTCTATTTCACTAAATCGATTAGCATCCTAAAATTAAGAAATATCAAAAAAATATAGAAAATTGACAAAAAATTTAGCGGAGAGAATTGTAAGTAGCATATTTTCAAATGAAACAAACGTTGAATTTATATATTTTAGCACAAATAATGTGAAATTTGATAAAAATGCCAGAAATTTTTTATTTTACTTTTGTAATCTTAATGGAAAAGCATTCATTAAGGACCAGAAAATGGATAAAAGTCAAATATTTAGAGTTTTAGGAAAAAATCTAACGATTACTATTAATATTTATTGAAAAATATTCTCATTTAAATCTCATTGGAATGACTTTTGACTTATTTATTGCTCGAAATGATCCTCAAATATCTAAATTTTGATTTTTTTCTAAAAATATGATTATATTTTAAAAATTCAGGCCAAAAAATGATCAAATACCACAAAAAATGTGTTTTCAGCTAAACAATTTTTTGTTTGCTTCACATTTTGAATTTTTTGGAAAGAGACTTATATTCCTTTTAGATTAAAATTGCTTTAAGAATTGCTTTTAGATATCAAAATTACGATCCAAGAGGACATGTTGTCTCAACAAGTACCAAAGTGCTATAAGGAAGCGGAAACACATTTTCTAATAACACATAATATCCTTTTGCAAGTTGATCCTTCGATGAATAACAGCTAAAATGAAACAAAATTTGAAAAAAAAACAATTTTTTTATCACAAAAAAAAAATCTTACGCTAAAATTTCCTGTGGCTCAACAATAGTTTCTGACTTATAAACAGACGCCAAAAAGTTTGTAAATGCCGTCGTGCTGTTGCCTAACGATTCAATGTCATTTTTTGGGTCATCATCATCATTTTCCGGTATGCCATAACGCGTGCCCCAAAATAATATGTGATGATCTTCCGTTAATGCGAGCGTACCTGACGGACTACATTTTACGAGAGTGATAAAACGACGGTCTATTGATTTGACGATATTAGCTTCAGGTAATTTTGCGTCTAATGGGAGAGCTCGTTGACCGTAATTATTGCTGCCCAATACCGCGACATAACCTCCTTCAATAACTATTATAGAAACCAAGTTGATTAAATTTTTTTATTAAGGTAAATTGATACTTACTGTATGCCGCATGAGTTGTGGAAGCACTTAGATCCGTTACTTTTGAATTACCGAAGATGGTCATTTTTCGCTAAAAATATTTTTTTTTATTAGAAAATTATTTTTTTTTTAAAGAAAAATGATTTTCTTACAAAAGCGGTGACCTTTTCGGTATTTTTCCCGAATCCAAGTTTGTTATGAGAATTACTGCCACAACAATAAACTTCTCCCATTTTATTGAGAATGAACGAGCAATCAGGTCCACATTTGATATCACATATATTTTGCATCATTTGTGAGCTGAGTAATCGATTTGGAACTCGTAGCATCGTCGTCTGATTGCCAAATCCCAATGCCCCGACATTGCTCGAGCCCCATTTATAAATATCATTCTCGGACGTGCGACAAAGTACGTGACTCGTTCCACACACAACTTGGATGACTTTTACATTTTTCAGGTGTTCAATTTTCTTTGGAACCAGTAACTGTAACTCATCATTACCGTGTCCCAGGCATCCGTTGGAGTTGTCGCCGCAACTGTAAACACACCGTCTTCTGTCCAGAAAATGGAGAAAGCTTCACCTGCACATGCTCTGAAAGATGTTTTTTGGTAAGAAATTATATTTTATATTTTTATTAAGGCACGTTCAAACTAATTTTTATAAGCCCTTATTTTTAAATTTAACTCGATAATTCAAGCAAAAAATAATAAAATTGATAATTTTCTGTTTTTAAAATCAAAAAATGTTATAACTGACTTAAAATTATGAAAATTGGTAAAAATTTAAAGCTTTTTTCATATTTTATCATTTCTCTGCAGTTTTTTTTTTTAATTTTAAAATTAAAAAAATTATTTAAATTTATATAATGAAATAATTACACAAAATTATTTAAATTTATTTAATTTAATAAAATTATTTAATTTATTTATTTAAATTTATTTAAAATTCAGAATTTAAATTTTAAAAAATTTTTGGAAAATTATAGAAAATTTTTTTATGTACAAACATTCATTCGAAAATACGTTAAGCAAAAGACAAACTTAAGTCTTTACTTGAAAATATTAATAAAAATGAATCTGATCTCTGGCTTATAATCAAAAATTAAACTAACTTACTTTTTCCAAGTCAAAGTTTTAAGTCAATTTGTAAAAAATTAATTTTTCAAAAAACAATTTTTAGCTAATTTTAAAGCTTAATCCTTAGCTAAAAATATTTTTCATTAAAATTTTGATAAAAACTTTACGAAAGCTTTTCAACATATCTTAAAATGATTGAAATAATTAAAATTTTTATTTTTTAAATTAAAAGCAAATCATCATTAATTTCATGTTCTATTCATTCTAAGGCCTAACATTATCTAGATTTTTTTTCAAATAGCGCTTGTGTAAAAAATTAAAAAAAATTACTCACCCAACTACAACAAGATTTTCCAAAGCATCAACTCTCGTCGGATAATGTTTCCACGTATCGACACAATTGTGACCAAGTTGTCCTTGATTTCCCTCGCCCCAGGTAAAAACACGACCATCAGTCATCACAGCAATGAAATGGTTCTCACTCGTACTCACACACTTGATTTTTCCTCTTGTTGGCAGCTGAATCGGCAACATTGACGTACTTGATCCGAATGACTTCAATTGATACAAAACAGAGCGTTCGACAGGCACTTTTTTGTCCATTGTCGCCGTAGATTCGTTCATTTTCTCCATCATGTCACGCGTTTCCATTTCAATTGTTGCACCGGGAATTTCTTGTTCGACCGACGGAGTATTGGGAGTTGTTTCATACGAATATCCGTTTCCCTTTCCCAAACTGCGATGAATAAACGGGATCCAATATTGCAAAACTTCTTTCGCCGACGGTCGATCAAGCGGATGAATTTTGAACATTAGTTTAGTTAAGTAACGCAATCCATCGGAATAACCTCGCGGAATGGGATTATATTGACCTGTCATGATTTTGTGTACGAGTTCCGATAAATTTTGCGCCGAAAATGCCTTTTGTAGGCAACACATTTCACCGAGGACACATCCAATCGCCCAAATGTCACTTTTTTCATCGTAATTACGTCCCTCGCACATTTCCGGCGAAAAGTAATACGGAGTACCGAGAATCGTTTGCGCAACAATTTTCGTGTTAATTATCTTGGAAATGCCAAAATCGCCAAGTTTTACCTGTCCCTTTTGATTAAGGAAGATATTGGCTGTTTTCAAATCGCGATGAATGATGTTCTGCGAGTGCATGTAATTAACGGCACTCGTTATTTGTTCGAGAATTGTGAGAACATAGCGTTCGGGAAATTTGTTATTTGGATCTCTTTCCGCAATTAATGATGCCAGTGTCCCGCCATCGGCATATTCCATTTCAATCAAAAGGGTTTCGTGTCGTATAAAGCTATCGAAATATTGAATGATGTTCGGATGATGAAGTTTCGAGAACACTTCTACTTCATTCATAGCCATTTCACGTTCCACTGCTGCCAAATCCGACAAATTAATTTGTTTTATGACGACAAGTGAGCTATCATGCTTTTTCTCATACAACACAGCGATGCCAAATGATCCTTGTCCCACAACTTTTACTCTGCGATATTCCGGAATTTCCAAGAGATTTACGTCATCGATGTTTGTTTCCGTTTCGAGAATGATATCACGGAAACGCCTGAACCCGGAAGACGTTGAGGCATCGAGGTCATTGCTTGTAGAGGCGACTGGAGCGGTATTTGCCTTTGTTTCGAGCGAAATTGATTCCCACTCATGCGGATGGACTTGATTGCGACCCATCGACATTGCGAATAGTTGAGGTTTGAGACATTTAACGAGCAGTGGCAGAGAATAAAAGACTCAATCACGTCTAAAATTTATGTTTATACGGCATTTATCACCAAGGTGATTGGCTTTAATGCTCTAGTCATGTAATTGTCTGTGTGATTGGACAAATAATTTATGATTTTTCATACATTTGCTGTAACAGACAGTTTGATATACGGGTGTGTGCTATAGAGGTGACATTATCTCTAATTAGACCACTTGTTGCGCTTTGCTTCGTTTGTTGTTGAAATGTGTTGAAAAACGGTTATATGGTTGCGAACGTCACTCAGTCTGTAGTTGTGAATTAATTATTATTTGTCGGAAAATTGATTTCATCAAAGTTTTTTTTTCTTATTTTTTAGGTTCAAGTCTTATTTTGTACGAAAAAAAATTATAAGATTTTCCACGATTGAATCAATAATGAACTTTTTTGATCGACATAAGATGACAACAACATTTCCAGAGATGGTAAATCACAGAGACAACATTTCATTATAACTTAAAAAAAACTTTAAAACAATTTCGTTCCTGATGGAGTAAAAATGACATGAGCGCATTTGTAAACTTTTGGTAAGTGATTTAAATTTTTGAAAATAAATACTTATTATTTCACAATTTTATTTAAGGGCGGATTAGATGTTATCCAAGTCCAATGAAAGCAATTAAAAAATATATCACACTACTAAATAAGAGAAGTCCTGAGGATTAAAACAAATTTGCTTATATTTCGTTTCAGCCTTTTGTAGTTTACTAAATTAATAAAGTGAAACACATAGCAAAAGGAAACCATAGATTACTGTAGTTAGCATGCCGTCATCACATATCATATCGAAAGAAAATACAATATCAAGGAAAATTCATGTAAAATCCAACTTTTCCATCAGGAACTACAACACATTACAGAACGAAAGAATTTTCGTGAATGGAAACAGAAACTGTTAAATAGCAAATTAAATACATTATTAAAATCGAATTTTCTGAAAAAAGGTAAAAAATCCTACAAAATTGACTGTCGAAAACGGAAATTTCTGGTACAAGTTAGACTCGAAGACGTTAATAAAGCTTTGTCACCCGCGTTACAAGAAGTAATAGCAGATTTTGTTTACAAAGAAATGGACGAGATACTCGATTCTGAATATTTAAAATATATAAATATTTCACTGACTATATGATTGCCATTCTTTTGAGCCATGACATGGAAATGACATCTGTAAAACTTACAAAAATGGGTATGAACTATTAAATGCTATAACTATCAGGATAATAATTAATATTGATCGCAATAAACGAAGAAAAATTAAATTTGGAAAAAAAGAAGCTAAAATTAAATGTTTACAATATTGCAAAAGTTGTTATCACGGACAGACTTGCAAACAAAACCATAAAGTAGCAAACTTATCAAAAGAATACATTCGCAAAAAAAAAACGTAAACCACATCCATATTAAAACTCGAAAAGATACCATTTATAACACGCTGCAAGGAATTACTCAAAGTTCTTATTATTTCGCCATACATCACCAGCACTCCATCGTCACATCAGACAGTCAGTCCGTTTTGGTCCCTCGCAAATAACAAGTACACACTCTTGCAATACGTAAAATTCCTTTTGATTTGCCTTCTTGATGATGTTGCTTGTTAGTTGTTCGTCATACATACTAAATGCTTGAGACAGCAGCAAATTATAGTATATATTTGTTTTAAAAAAGACATGATGACGATGCGATGCGATTTTTTCTCTTCTTTCATTTTTTTTTTGCCATAATAATTGTTCAAAAATGGTAACATCATGAATGCTTGTAATGATTACACAATTCTCGTTACATTACATTATGTCGCTTATGCTCATTTACGGACGCAAAAGTCGCCCCAGTGTCTCTAATGAAACATTTTATACATATCATCGCACTAAAACAAATATAAATATGTATGAAAAGGCATTTGGAGTGAAAGAACTGTATTTTTATAATTTTTTTTTTCGTTCGTTCTCTCTCTCGCATCTCACACACAAAACCCAACGTGTATAAATTATCAATTTAAACTTACATATTTTTATGCATTTGTGTATGTATCTTGATCATGTTCAGATTTTTTTTCTTGCAGTGTCAATCATTCAATCTAATTGAATTAGAGTTGATTTTTATTTGCATTTTTAATGACAATTTAACTTATTATATTTTGTTTTTCACATTTTTTTTTGATTGCCATACGAGAGAGGCAAAAAAATCGTTGAACATGCATCAATTACCTTTACCTTGTTATTTTATGGATAATTTTGTATACATTTTATTTTGTCCATTGCTATACAGAAGAAACATAAACAACAACAACAAGCATAAAATATAGTTTTTTCATGTGTGCTACTGCTGCTGCTGATCTTTCCTTTTCCTTGTGTGCCGATTTGAGATACAAATTACACAAATGCTTGATTTAGGTAAATGGTAATTTGAATTGATTTTATTTTGTCAGTTAAAGTGTTGTTTACAAGTAATTGCTTTTTAGGCATTCAATTTATACAATTTTTTATTGAATGTGACATGTGAATTGATAACTTTGGGTAATAATCGTGTTTGTCTCCGCAATTGAAAAAATTGTGTGGACATGCGAAAAACATCTCTTAAAGAGTTGTCAGAGATCGATGGTATCGATAATGCACAACGGAATGCGTTGTTTATGTGGAAATTGTTGTTTATAGCAAACTTTTTTATGCTTGCTCGTTTTTTTTAGTGTATCGTTGTTTCAACGCTTTTTCGCTTCCCAAGTTGAGTTCGATCTCACACACAAAACACAACGTTTTCGGTTTCAAGAAAATGAATCGCTGGTTTTATCGGGTATTTACTTTTTTACATTTTTCCCTTAATAGATTGCAATTTTTTTTTTTGTTCGTTCATGCAAATTTCCCCAATAAGAGAAAAATCGCTGGTGGTCGATTAAGTTGGTTCATAAATATAATCTTTCACGTCATATCCTGCGCTGGTTTTGTGTGGACTGCAAAAACATTAGTCATGCCAAATTTGTGGAATCGAGGCATGATCCCAATGCAAAAAAAATGCGCTGGTCAATTGTTTTTTGTAAATGAAAAATCGCTGGTGGTCGATTAAGTTGGTTCATAAATATAATCTTTCACGTCATATCCTGCGCTGGTCAATTAGGTACTGCAAAAACAATGTATTAAGAAATCATGAAATGTCGCACAAAAAGTGCTTGAATTAAATTTCCTATTTATCACCCCATGTTTCGACATAAATTTGCCAAGCTACCTCTCCAGAGACTGCAAAATTTATGTACAATCAATATTTTTGTTAACAATTCAATTAGCTCCAGCTGATTTCATTTAAAGGCAGGGTGGCTCTCTGTTGGAGTTTCAACTTTCTTATCGTCGTCGTCCATCGTCTTCTTCTTCGTCGTACATAAATAACAAAAGGCACAAACAAAAACTCATCAATTTAGCAATGATATATACGACAAAAAAT
This sequence comes from Culicoides brevitarsis, assembly GCF_036172545.1. NCBI lineage: Eukaryota > Metazoa > Arthropoda > Insecta > Diptera > Ceratopogonidae > Culicoides > Culicoides brevitarsis. The sequence continues at coordinate 16,433,332 of NC_087085.1, read as the reverse complement.
TTACGCTCACATATTTATGAGTATAAATACTTTAATTTCAACTTTTTTTTTGTTTTTAAATTTATTTTTCTTTTGAACTAAAAAAAAAAATAAAAAACGTAGAAATTTACGATAATTTGCGAGCGCAAAAAATCTCTCAAGTATTTCTTTTGCCTCAAAAACGTACAAAATTGTATTCTTTCTATGTGAGAAGGAAAGACTCATTATTATTACATTGCATCAAGTACATCATCCAATTTTTACCTCTTCGTTACGAATTGTCCTCAACAAAGTTTCATATAGTATAAAAATATATATATATTAAATTAAATGTTGAATGTGGGTAACCGAAGAAAAAGTAACAAAATTTATTCAGAGCACGTCGTCTGGCTGTTTTTTCCTGTCTTTGTAATTTATTTTATCATCAGCGCTTCTCTCAAATAATAACAAACGTAAAATTTCATCACATTATATTTTTATTTATATATAATTGTGCATGTACGCAGAAAAAAAAAATGTCGAAGAAATGTGATATGATGATATGAGAATGTGCGAGGAGACAGCAATGTTTAAATTTTTATTTATTTTCGATATGTGCTCGAACCAACAGACACATCAACAAAAGAGACAGTAAGTCTAACGTGTCTTATAAAAAAGCCTGGGATCTTTGCCTTTTTTGTTTTTCGCTCTTCGTCGGTCCGTTCTCGTACTCGTTGCTGCGATGTCGATGTCGATGTTGATGGAAAGAAAGATCAATATTGTACCAATCACATTCCGGTGTGTGTGATTGTGTGTCCGTTGTATGTGGTCAATTTCCACTGAAAAGAAAAAATGCAATGACAACGTCGACGTTCGACGTTATATTCTTAAGAAATAACTCATCATGTGAAAGCATGCGATTTATTGAACTTGTAGCAAAATTCTTGATGTTTTTTCTACCACTTCATCAACGCATGCAGGTAGCAGGATGGCGATCAGGCCAAACAAGCAACAGTAGCAGCAAAGAGTGATAACTTGTTTTTAATAATATGTACGTGATGAACGTTAAAATATTTCTGATGAGATATATCTTGGAGAGATCAAGACTTTTAATGATGTGAAGTGTTTATGGCATCCAAAAAACAGTTGCATTTCATTTTATTTTTATTCTCCGTACATATTTCCAATCGATCGATAACTTTTTCGCTGTCATATTGATTATTAGCTGTGACAGTTTTTTTCCTCTCCATATTTTTTTCCTTCAATTAAAAAAAAAAAAAATTAATTAAAATCATTTTTTTTTCTTGAATTTAATTATTTTATATTTTTTTTAAATTTCTTGTGATCCTGCCTAATATTTTTTTTTGCGACATGGGAAATGTTCCACACAGCAAAATAAAAATTAAAGTAACTAAGAGATAAAATTAAAGGAACGTGCAAGCACTTTTTACTCCACTCCAATTTCCATCTAAGTCCTGGCATGGCATGGCATGGCACGACAATGTCATTCTTTCTCTCTCACTCGCTCGCTCTATATTTGTACATAATTGCATGCAAAAAGTTTTGCAAACCGCACGCGGGCTTACAACCCGAAAAATTTCTCATTTACCAAAATTCTAAAAATTTTAATGACATCGTGGGGGTTCCAAATTTATATTCAGACACGTAAGAATATCAATATCGAGACGTGAAACGAGAAAACGAAGAAGAAGTTTCTTCGGATCTCCTTTTTTGCCGTGTGTACCAAAGCTTGGCATATTTTTGTGCCTTAATAGGAGATTCGATGTTGGAACAATATGCTGCATATTTTTGTCATTTTCATTTTTTTTATGAAACTCTCCTCTTTCGTGTTTTACTCAAAATATGCCCAAAATGTTGCAAGTCCATTACGGGGAAAATATGGATGAAATGTGATTTTCAATTCCATTAGTGCAGTTATTAATAGAAGAAAATTGCTTTTTACACACAAAAATATTATAAATTTTTCAACGAATACGAGAAACAAATATATTTACAGTTTGTGTCATGAAAATGTTGGAAAGTATGACATTTTATGTGATTAATTTTGAACATAAAAAAACACAGACAAAAATAGAAAATGTTTGAATAGAGTTTCAGTTTGGGTGAAATTTTTTATTTATTTTTTTATGCGACTAAATTTGACTTTTTGTCGTATCAGGATTTTAAAAAGCAGTTTTTAGAAAAGGAAAAAAATTATTTAAAAGTTTTTTGACCATAAACGATAATATAATTAAATTAATAAAAAAATAATAATAATTTTTAAAATTATTTTAAATTAAATAAATAAAAAAAAAAAATTAAAATAAAAAAATAATTAAATAAAAATTAATTTTAAAATTATTAATTATTATTTAAATTATTTAATTAAATAATTAATAATATTTATTTAATTTTAATAAATTAATTTAATTAAAATATTTAATTTAATTTATTAAATTTAATTAAATATATTTAAATTAGTTTTAATTTTTTAAATTTTTAATTAAATTTATTTTAGTTAAAATTTAAGAAAATGTTGTTAAATTTTACTAAAATGATTTTTTTAAAAATTATTTTTTTAAAAAATTTTTTTAAAAATTATTTTTTTTTCTATTTTAAGTTATTTCTTGACTTGACTTAAAATTTTGTTCATCTAAATTTTTGATAGATGAATTTTTTTTATCAAAATCGAAACAAAATTCAAATAATTAATTTTGAACGCTCAAAATCTGACGATAAAATGACGCAAACTAAATTTGGCTTTCTATTGTTTCTGACACCATTGTCCATGTTGGAAGACTAGAGGTCATTTACGCCAATTATTTGAAAGAAATTACGGATTCAACGAACATAACGCGATGATTATTAATGCAATAAAAATAAAAAAAAAATTAATGAAAAATTAAAAATTCGGAAACAATGACAAATTTTTATATCAAATTATCATTATTTTATTATCACTCGTTTGCATTGTTTGATCATATTCACCTCATACGAAGACCTACAATTTCGCCGATGTAAAATACAATGTAGAAACAATGAAATTTTATTTTTGCCGGAAGAGGAAACGACACATAGAACACAGAGCGGAGTGAGTGCAAGAGGCACGTGTATTCTGTTTCCTACTTCTTTAATATTCAAAGCCATTTCTCTCGCGGCGTTGTTGTTGTAAAATCATGTGTGTGTGTGATGTGTCATCGGACTTTCTTCCAACCAATAACTAATTTTTATGCCTTTGGAGCTTCGATTATTTGTTTCGGTTGTAATTTAACGCACGTCCAGCGATAATTGAGTCATTAATGTAGGCAATTGTGATAAATTATGTAATTTTTTATGTTTTTTCATTGAATAAGACAGATGTTTTTTTTCTTGTTAGACATCCGATAAAAGGCCATAGGATACGAATAAACTGATTTCTCTTTTTTTTTGCAGCTCAAATGAATTTCGATGAAAGGCGTTTCGAATTCTGCTCTTTTTTTGGAACTCAAGCTCAGTCAGTTGATTGAAAATGGCATGAAAATGATAATTTTTTGAGTTAATTAGTAGAAATTACATGCCCATGTAAAACTACATGCGAGTAAAAATTTCTATGGCAAGCAGGCAGCGCCTCTCAATATTTGTGCCCAAGATGGAGATTGTCGCCGTAAATATAGGAAAATAATTATTTTGTTTTTATTTATTTATTTAATATTAACTGCTTATTTAATGCTGATAATTTTTCGCCACACCCTGAAATTTATTGAGATTTTATAAATGGAAGAGTTGAAATATTTTATTATGGATAGACATTTGTTTGGATTTGTGTGAAGTGGAAAATTTCAAACATCCGACGGATTTTAATGAACTTCTTTTATGATTTTTTTGCGACAGAAAATATTTTTTAAGCCCATATTTTATAAAAATATTCAACAAATTATTATTTTTTTTTCTTTTTTTTTTTTTTTTTTTTTTTTTTTTTAATTTTTTTTTTTTTTTTTTTATTTTTTTTTTAAAAATTTTTTTTTTAATTTATTTTTTAAATATTTTTTTTTAATATTTTTTTTAATTTTTTTTTTATTTTTTTTTTAATTTTTTTTTTTTTTTTTTTATTTTTTTTTTGTAATTTTTGTTTATATTTTAATTTTTTTAACATATTTAAGCCTACAATAATTTTTTTTCTTAATTTCAGCAGCAGGTCAGTTCAAAAATTGATGCCGAGACCATTTTTGTCACATTTAGCGCCTCCAACCTAAAAAAACGGCAGTAAAAATCGTTCAAACAAAAAAGGGAACCAAAACAAACCCTTTTTGGTCTCGTTTGCGGGTGGCATGGCTCGACAGGTGTTACTCTCGTTTTCATCGCCAAAGCCAAGGCAGTCGCGCGACGCAGTGTATCCTTATATATAAGGCAGCGCTCAAATCATTTTTGTCCATCATTGCGAAAAATATGGACTTGCAGTCATTTACCACAGCACAGAAAAGGTGATACCGTCGCGTGTTATGTCAATTCAAGATATTCTAAATTGGATAAAAGTTGTAATCGTTTATCTTTTTGTGTGTTGCTCGTCATCATCAGTTTTTTTTTTCGTTTCGATTTCATTCATTGTTGTAAAAAACAACTTTATTTCGCTTTTATTATTAAAATGTTTGCCATAATTTGGCAGAGTTTCGTTCTTTAATAAGGCGATGCATGAGGCGAGTAAAGTAACGCCAATAATTATGACATTTTTCGTCTAAATTGGGTCGGAAAGGCAATGACTGAGCATTTATCATCCGTTTGTTGCGTCAAAATATGGACAAAGTGAGTGTTTTGTGAGGTTTTTTGTCCAAAAATGGTTCAAACGACGTGTTAGAAGGCACGCGACGCTCATTTTTTTCGTGTTTCTTTCATTGAAAACTTGTAAACAACGTAAAATTATTTTGAAAACAGATACTTTTCATCACGTCTGTAGTACACAAAGATTTTTTTCATCATTAAAATTCTACACAAACACACATGCCGCCGCATGCTCTAATTTCTTCAATACACGGAAAAAAAGAAGAATAGCCGAAAAATTCCCGGTGTTTTATTTATAAAATTTACTTCTACTTTTTACCGAACACGATGCTCGGCATGCTTTTATGTGTGTGTCGTTACGTGAAAAATCATATACTTTTGTAGATCTTTTGTGTGTCTGTGTAAGCAGAATTTTACTCTTTGGCAGTGCATGTGCTCGAGAGAAAAATATTTAGTTCATAAAATAAATAAAACTACGAAAAACTGCGTTGTTACTTGCGACGACTACTCGGCATGAATGTGTGTTTGGCTTGGTTGTTGATTTTTTTTTTCTAAAAAATTATTTTTAAGTTAAAATATAGACGAAAATTGTGTTACCGTAATTTTTTGATGTTGTTGCCCACATGTTAGGCAGGAATCGTCATCGCGCGCAAGAGGTGAAAGTGAAAGTTTTCTTTTGCGAAATATTGGACATAAATTGCCAAATAAATATTTTTTTTATTATTGACGTATTTTGCTAAAATTTCATAATTTTTTCTTTAAAGGATGTGGCAATAAATTGATAAATTTATGAGAAAAATTTCAAGTTTTTTTTTAAATTTATGTGAAATTCTTTATTTATTTTAAAAAATTTATAATAAATTTTAATTTTAAAATCATTTTAATTTTCACATGGTTAAAAAATTTTTAAAAGTAAAAATTTATTAAATTTTATGGAATTTTAGTTAATTATTCTCTTGATTTACAGAATTCTAAAAATTAAAAAAAAATTTCTTTCGCTAAATTCGATCGATTGACTTATTTATTTTTAAAGATAAGCCAAAGTCCTTTAACATTAAAAAATTTTTAATTTCATTACTGAAATGCAGTTCGAAGTTCTAGCAGCTCTCCATTTTTATTGCTTTGAGACATTTTTTATTTTCAATTTAAAATTGAATTTTATTGAATTTTTATACTCATAATTTTTTTTTTTTTACATTTTTGATTGAAAATATTAATTTTAATATTTATTTCTTTAATAAAAAAATGTTTTTAAATTTAAAAAGATTATTAAAAATTAAAAAATTGAACTAATTCATTAATTGATAATTTTCGAATTTCAGTTTTTTAAACAATTAAAAATAATAAAACTTTTATTTTTTAATTTTTTAAAATTATACCTATGTATTAAATATTTTTTTAAAATTATTAATAATAATTATTTTTTATTATTATTTTATTATTTTTTTTTAAATTTTCGGTCTTTTTTAATCATTTGATATTTTTTTCTCGTAATCATAATAAAAATAAAATAAACTTAATTTTTATTTATTTAAATTTTGACAATTTTCGAACATTTTAGTTTGATGAAATATAAAAAGAATGAAACTTTATTTTTTTTAAATCGCTTAAATTAAATTTTTATCCCTAAAATTATTTGAGATTTTTTTCAGCAAAAAAAGTTTTCATTTCCCTGCCTATCCAACCCACCATGATCATTAAACTCATGCATAAAATGTAAAACAATGATGCCGACTGCAGTGAAAAACAGCAAGTGCTTGAATCATCGAAACACTCGTAAAAAAAATACTCAAATTCGAGTACTATTTTTGTAACAAACGCATGTTCGACAAAAACTGTGATGCATTCATTTTTTCTACGTAAAAGCATCTCGCGCACACACATCAAAAAAATCAGACTAAAATAATTCTCATATTACACCTATTGGGTAATAATTCTGCCTCGGCTAAAAATGCACATACGACGGGTGCTGCATCATCGCGCGCGCACATGTGAAAAAAGATCGACATAATTTTCCTGTACGTTCGCTAGTTTTTTGTACCGTATAACCTCTTGACCGCATTTTTAGTTTATATTTGGGATCGTTCTCGCTTACAAACACTGCGAGAATCAATTTTTCATCGGCGTATGTGGAAAATCTTTTGCATCAATGATGATTTCGTTGCGATCGTAAAACGAGAAAAGATAAACAAAAATTAATATTTATTTATTTATTTGAAAAATTTTTCGTACGAGTTGGAACGAAAATTACATCATTGATGAAACTACAAATTAACTACAAAATTGGAAACGAATTTTCAATTTTTTTTTTTTTTAATAATTTTGTCACATAATAAAGCATTGTCTATCGCTTCCTGTTGAAACAGCAACAAATAATTTTTAATGCGCGAATAAATTAATATGAAATTGAATTTAAAAAAAAGAGGATTAAAAATTATTTGCGAATAATAATTGCTTTATAATTAAAAATTCATTGTTGCTTTATTTTATTTGCTTTTAATTGTATTAAATATTGCACGTACACTGGATGCCGCGAAGCAATAAAAATATTAATAATCATAATTATAATCCTTTTTTAGCAATGTTATTTTTATTGTTTCGCTCGCTTGCTCGCTATCTTGATAAAATTGTTACTATTTGCATTTGAATTAAAAAAAAAAAAATAAAATAAAAAATGGACAACAAATTTTGAGGTGTGACTATTAAGACACAATAAATCACCGACTTAAGGATCGCATCTTGTTTTAAACCAATAACTCAAGCGAGCGAAAAATGAAAAAAATTGCAATAAATTCCATCCAACGCAATTTTTGGGTGTCTACAAGATAAAGAATTTTTAATTTTTTTGCACAGAAAAAAAATTAACGATGAAAAATTTTTACTTTTTAACAACAAAACAAGTGTCTGCGCCATATAATTTTTTATTTTCATGCCGATTTTTTGGTAAATAAATATCAACACATGATAACTTAATGAATGCACGTCTATTATATAATTGGCACAGTGGCCAAAATTCTGGGATAGACAAAAAAAAACCGAGATACATAATTTAATTTATGGTTATTTTAGTTGAAATTTTAATTTTATATGGTAAAAAAATTAAAATTTAACAAATTCGTAACTGTCTAAAATTATTAGGTGCTACCGATATTTTGTAAGAAATATATTAGTTCCCGAAAACAGGTGTATTTATAATTTCGCTTTTACTTGTTGGGAGAAAAATTAGAGAGAAAATTTCATGAGACGTAAAAAATATGTATTTTGTCATTTTATTTTTATTCTCTATACCAAATTGTGTGTATTTTGTCTGCTACGAGTTTTTTCTTCTATTTCCGTGCGGCGGAAAAAAATTCGTCGCTCATACAAATACAAACACAAAATTTCGTGGTAAAAATAGATTTTTTTTGGGTTGAAATGAAATTTTTCTCTTAATGGCAAGGACGTAGCACTTTTTTTGCGGTGCGATAAACGTCGATCGAAGCCACACAATTCACCCTTTTTTGACGAGCCAATCCAAGTGACTTAAATCCGAATCGGTTATAGTTTTAGCAAAGTGTCGTTACAGCTGTCTCTTTCTCGTTTTCATGCGATTTTCGTGCTTGAGCAGACTTAAGCTGAATGCGCACTCACAACGCGAACCGATTACACACACGACACGAGAGGAGGAGGAGGAGTTGCTTGAACCGGTCGCGATACATGTGTCGGTATGGTTTAAATTTAAACCCATGTATGAGCGAGGTACGCAGCAGAAAGAAGAAACATAAGCGCACACATGTGTTTTGTAGCGAATAACACACACACAAAAGAGAAATACGAGAGTGGTGGCGGCGTATATTGTCGCAAGTATCATTTATTTCATTTGAATTTCAGCTGTGAAGCTGTGAAGCTGTTGTTCAAAGCTATTATTATTATTATATTTATATTTATTTTTGTTTAAAAACTTTTTTGGTGCACACATAACATTTATTGTTTTATCGTGCGTACAACAAATACAACAGAAAATCAGAAAAAAATACTTAAGGAAAAATAAAATTGGAGCAACCGATAAGGAAAACAATTATTTCGCCAAAGGCAATTTTTCATATATGGAAAAATAATACGAGAAAAAAAATATAAACAAAAATTAAAAAAAAAATAAATATTTGAACAAAAAGTGATAAAATAAAAAAAAATAAATTGCTCAAAAAAAAATTTTTTTTTTTGAGAGATTTTTCACTTTAAAAAAAAATTAAATAAAAAAAAAACAAAATAAAAATTACTCAGATAAAAAATAAAATAATTCAAAGGCACATTTGGATCAATCAACAAAAAAAAATTAAAAATAAAAAAAAAACAAATACGTCAAAAGAATCACGTGGAAAAAATAATTTTCCGGGAGAAAAATACACACAAATACAACGACAGGCGGCAACAGCAAAGGAGACGGATGGTAGCAGATTTTCATCCCAGCTCGCTGAAATTGGAACATTTTACTCCAACCAACACACCCGCAACGCGACGTACGTACGAGACGTGTACAAACATCATCATCATCACCACTACCAACGCACCGAGTTCTGTCAAAGTCAGTCGTTTTGTTATGTTTATTCGGTGTCTGACGGAATAATTTTTAAATCGTCGCAATTTGGAAATTTTGGATCCGTTTTTCCCGTGGAAAGTGCAGTGTTTGTGAATTAGTGGTATCAGTGATGATAGTTAGGGTGATTTGTGCCAAAAACTTTCTAATATCTGAGTAATAATCATTCTCTTCACGAGAATAAGAAAAATATTTATTAAAAAAAAATAAAAAGTGTTTCTCCCCTTTTTGATTAAATTCTAATAAGAAAACAGAATAAAAAGTGCAAAATGGATCCAAATCGTGATTCGCGCTACAACCTCAACTACAGCATGATGATGAGTGACGGCCAAGAAATTTACGGCAATCCAAATGTCACACTTGCTCGCCCGCCCAGCGGTTTAGGCCAAGTAATGTCGCGCGGCGGCGGCGGTGGCAACGGAGGTCAGATAATGCCAAATTCGCAATGCGCCGGAAATCGCGGCATTAAACGTGGCGCAAGCCAGGACTGCTACGACGATCGTGGCATGGCACCGCAGAATATGGGCGGTGGCGGCGGCGGACTCGATTGCGGCACAAATAACGTGCAAGATGTCGTCAACGAGACAAATTATACCTCACTGCAACCAAAGTCGGAAAAGTCGCCGCCAAGCAATGGCAAGAAAACGAAAGGTCGTGTCAAGATTAAAATGGAATACATAGACAATAAGTTGCGACGCTACACGACATTTTCGAAGCGCAAAACGGGAATTATGAAAAAGGTAAGTGCCCAAAATCACCAAGAACTGCCATAAAAGGCTTTTGAAGTAACAGATGATCCGCAGCGCGAGTGCATCTCGTTCTCGTCTCATATGTCTGTACTGTTTATATTTTACTTTTTTTTTTTTTACAACACAAACGAGAAACGTCAAATCACATATGTTCCGCGACGTATTGCAGTGCGCATGCGCAATACTCATACATACGAAGCGCGATGCATTGCGAGTGTGTGCGTGAGATAAAATGCATAGGCGTCGAACTCGATAAATTCCGCATATTTTAAAAGGTACCGAGTTAGTAAACAGTTGAAATTATTATTATTATTTATTACGACAAAAAGCGTTTTATGTTAAATAGACGTGAAACAATGAATTTATATTTTATAAAAAAATAAAATATTAATCATTTGCATTCAAGTCAATTAAAAACAGGTGACTCGTGGGCAGATTTTTTTTTTGCTTATCTACTTTGATTTAAATTTTATTGTTTTAATGAACTTGAAAAAATTGGTTCCAATTAAAAATTTAGCAAAGATTTAAAAAAAAGACACGAAAATATTTCCGCATCACCTTTAAAAAAAAAATCGAACGAAAAAAAAAACTAATTCCTCGCCCTCACAACTTTTGTCAATGGCACTGAACTTTGTGGTACATAACAAACAACACACATGTTCGCGTCGAAAAACTAAGGAGGTTTCTGACTAAACTTGACGAAAAAAAAAATTACCAAACTACAAGTTGAATTTTTTTTTCTTTGCTCTCAAAGTTACTTAAATAACCATAAAAATCGCCCACTTTCTTATGACGTGTGTGTGTTGTATTTTTTTTTTTTATAAAAAGGTATCAATCTGCTGCCTGTTATTTCAGCGTCTTTTGCTATCGTTTCATTCATTCATCCATTCAGTCATTCACATTCTGTAACTTTACAATTTATTTTCGAAGCACAAGAAGAAAAAAAAAATCAAATAAAAATAAAAATTAATAACATATGCCTATCTAATAGTTTGTGAGTGCGGAGGTTGGATGGCGCGGCGTTCCTACATTTTTTTTTTTGTATTTATAATAAAAAGTAATAAAGTAATCTATATATTATAATACTAAAATAATAAAAAAAAACCTGTGTGTGTGTGTATGTTATACCTATATGTTAAAAAAAAGATCGATTGTTTATGATAATTATTTTATATATTTTTTTTTGTTGTTGTTTTGTTTGTCGATGCCCATTTTTGGTAGTGATAGGAAATTTTGCTCATCGCTAATAATGGTTTTAAATTATATGTCGACAAGTTGAAGTGCGGAGATTGGAATCGAGATCAAATAATAATAAACATTTTTGTATCATGTTGCTCTATTTTATATTTTTCGAATGAAATTCATCATGCAATGAAAAAAATTCTTTGGTGGCCAATATTCGATTAAATTTTCAATTCTACAAGAAAAATATAAAAATTTTGTGGCTACCTTTTATATTTCTGGGAATGATATCGGAAAAGAGAAATAAAAAAGTAATAAATACTTTTACAATTTCAATTTCATTTCCTATTTTTTTTTCTCTTATATTTTCTTGCAAGTAATCCTGAATGTATTTTTTTTTTTCATCACTGCCATAAAAACATTCGGGATACAATTTTAACTTTAATTCAACTTTTAATTATAAATGCTTTGATTTACAAAAAAAGGAAGAAAGTTAGTTAGAAGCTTATAATAACAGAAAATTAATGAATTCCGTCGGGTTTTTGTACCGAAATCCCATAGAAAAATAAAATAAAGAAAATATATTTTTCTTTTTTAAATTTTTCTTTCGTTCTCACGTTTTTTTTCGTATTTTATTTTATTGCGTTTCGAATACAAACATTTCCTTTTATAACATTTTTTTTCTGACACACCGGAACGGAACTAGTTTCCACTTTTTATGCTTTTTTACAAAAAAAAATTGCACTGAAAAAGAGGCGAAAGAGTAATAAATTATATAGCTTTTAGCCGCAAAAATGTGGCTAATATTTTGTGATCTTACTACACATTCCAAGACGGAGTTTATTCGTCGACGTACGAGAGAGATGAAAGAAAGGAGAAAATGAACATTTTTTAGTGTTAAAATAAGTTTTCTACCATCTTTCAAGGATTCCGTTTCTTTTCTTCGCCATACAGAATTTACATTCCCTCGGTTTTTGTTGCTGCTGCTGCTGCACCACATTCAATTTTAAACAGAATTTATTTGTACCATTCTCTTCCCCAAACCCGTAGCCACAGAGAGAGAGAAGTTTCCCTTTGGCAGTGTGGTGAAATTCCCACTGAATGTTTTGTGAATTTGATATTATTAAAATTGCTTCTGTTTCGAGCAAATCAAAAACCCGATGGAAAATTAAACTAAACAACGCACAAGGCAAAATTTCTATTTTTTGCTCTGTTTTGAAACAATAGTTCCCTTTTTTGCCGGAACAGATAACATCAAATGAATTTAATTGACATGAATTTGAATCAACTTGAAATACGATGAAAGATACAATATTGGAATCGAGCAAGAGAGATGATGATAAAATTTTTGCATTGATCATTCAAAACCAAAAATTATTTATTGGAGTCGAGATAGAATAACATCAAGTTTCATTTTAAAGCTACATGAATCATAATATGGGAAAAACTGTTTGATTTGTGTTTTTTCTCATATTAGTTCAAAATGAAATGATTGAAATGAAATCAGATCATTTCATCGATTGATTGTTGTTTTTTGCGTGCATTTATTTCCTCTTGAGCCGTTTTTTGAATGATATGTCAGTTTGTTCTGACGATGCATTGTTTCAGTTGAACGTTAATAGAGATTCAATTAAAAATTGTTTCTTTTTTGATACAATTTAACGTGGAAAGGACGTTCAACCGCATTTTAACGTCAACGTTGGATGGTAAGAGAAATTCTGCTTAAAACGAGTATTTTATGTCACTTTTGCCAAAACTCATGAGAGATTATGGTTGAATGCTTCGGTATTGTGTCGTTTTAACAAAAGGCAGGAGTAATAAAAGAAAAAAAAATGTTCAATTTGATAAATTAATTTTTAAAATTATTTTGTGATATTTTTTAATTCAATTTGAAATTTTTATTAAATTTATTAATTTTTAAAATAATTAAAATATATTTAAATTTAATTTAATTTTAATTTTATATTTTTAATATTTTTTTTTAATTATTTTTTTTTTTATTTTTATTCTATTTATTTTAATTTAAATTTTATATTAAATTAATTAAAATTAAAAAAATAATTATTTTTTAAAAAAATAATTTATTTTTGAAAAAATAAAAACATTAATTTAATTTAAAAAAATTAGATAGTTAAATAACATTAAAAATTTTTAATTTAAATATAAAATACTTAAAAATTTCTCAAAGTTCATTATTATTTACTGTAAATTGAAATATTTAAAACAATTGAAAAATTCAAAAAATTTAAAATATATTACAAGTTTTTGATCTAAATCTAAAAAAATTATAAAATATTTAAAAATAATAAAAAATAATTATAAAATATTTAAAAATAATTTTGAAAAAAAGTTATAAAATATTAAAAAATAATTTTTAAAAAATGATTTTTTTTAATAATTTTTTTTTAAATTAAAAAAAAATATTCTGATTTAATGTGGAAAATTATCCGTTTATTGCTTCTGCCTAAATTTCTTATATTTGACTTTCTAAGTCCCTTTAAAAGGAAATTTCTCCCCGATCTGTACTTTTATTTCTGACACAAATCTCGTAGATTAATATTTTTTTTTCTTTTCCTTTTATTTAGTCACAACGTACAATTCCCCTAAAAAAATTGAAAGGAAAATTACGAAAATATCTTATTTAGCACAGAGAAAGCAAACAAATCCCTCAAGAGACGCAATAATGACAAACAACAGCAAAAAATGTGAACTCTTTATTGTACGTTGTTGTTGTTGTTGTGGTGACACACAACCAAAAAAGCAACAAAAAAAAGTATAACAATCAAAGCTCATAACATCTTACTTTTTTTTTGTGTAAATACTTCCACATTGCTAGATCAAATATTGCAAGCTCAATATAAAAAAAGCATCAAAGTTGCGACGAGAAAAGCCACATCACATAAAATTGTGTTAGAAGTCACAAGAAATGATTTTGTTATGGGAAATTACATTTACTTGTCACTTTTTTTTTGTTGGGGTTTATTTACATTCGAGTGAATGTTGAAAAAAAACTCACATAAGGAACGAGAACCTCACTTACTTTCATCAATTTAATCTTTTTATTGGAGCAGATTATTCTCTTGCGGTTTTCATTCTATTTTTTTTTGCATGTGGACGGATTTTTTTATTTGAGTCGAGTTCTAAAGTGGAAATAAATTTTATTTTCCTCACACAAATAACTTTGTGAGTGACTGACGAGTACTTTTTCATTCCGAATAACTCTCTCTGTTTACTTTTGACTTGCAATTTTTTATCGGAACGCGGATGAAGTCGAGTCGCGATGAATGCTGTCATCGTTCAACTTCATCTTGGTTGGTGGTGCGCGGCACAACAACGGTGGTAGATTGACGATGAAAAATGTGCCTTTTTTGTAAATTTTTGTGACTCAATTTTATTTTAACGTCTTTCATGAATGGAATTCTATAAGATTTGCACGTGCTTTTAACTGAGTCCATTTATTTTAATGTTTTAATTATATTTTACTTAAATATTTTTTTTTGTCACAAATAACTGAACAAAAACTTTTTTTATCTTTTGATAATAAAATATCGTCGTCGGTTGTCGGTCGCCGAGCAAAATAAAAAATTCCAAACATGGCTCATACATCAATATCCAGCCGCCCACTTTTTTTTTACTTACTTTCTGTTTGAAGACTGAATGAAGACTGTTTGAAGAGATATGATAAAAAAATAAAATGATTCACAAATATTTGACATGAATTTTTTTTTCGTGAATTGTTTTAAAATTTATGACGTTTGTTACTTACTTTTTCGACTTGAAGAAATTCTCTGAGAGGATTTTTTTTAATACTTTTTATAAAAAGTTTTTTTTTGTGTTTGTAAAAAAACAATCAGATTACAATTCAGCTATTGAACATTTTTTTTTGATGTATAAACCGAGACAGAATACAAATTGTCCCTTTATCCAACATTTTTTTTCAATTGAAACAATTTTTGCATATTTTTATGCTCAATGATGAGCAAACCACCTGATTGTGTATCACATGGGCAAGTAATTGACGTGAAAACAGAAGCTCGGTTTCCAATCGCAACATGAGTTTTATATCGACAACAACGATTCGATTGTATTTATTTTTTTTTTCGTATTATTATTTGTGTTTAATATAACAACAAACAACAAAAACGAAGAAGGAACAAAAAATCACAGGTAACAGCAGCCCGCGTTAATAATAATCATATGTATGTTGTTTGTTGCTTGTTATAAAATATGATGATATATAAAAAAGAGGAAGATGAAAGATAACGAATAAAACGTTCCTCGCTCGCTATTTATTTATTTGTGGCAATTGGAAATTGTATGCGTTTTCGTGGATATGAGAGGAGCATACTGTTATTTATTGCTTTTTGTTGCGTTCGTGAAATACGAAAAAAAAGAGATTTATTGAACGTAACGTGTGCTAAATGATGTTTTTTTAAAAGGTATTTAAGAAATTTGTAGTACTTTGTAATTATTTGTAAATGTTCCGACATTCAATGTGTCACATGAGAATATTGTGTTAATTTTTTATGAATCAGAAAGGTTATCGCTGTTTCTTTTCATTTTTAATAAATTTCAAGTACCTTGTTGCTTGTGATGTGACCGATTTTTTTTTATTTTATTTTTTATGTAAGGAGACATTGGCTTGACTTTCGAGGTTGATGCTCGAAAAAAATAATTAGAAAAAAAATTACGAGCTCGTAATAAAAAATGAAAAAAAACATCAGTTTTGCCACAAAAAAAATTAATTTTAATTTTTTTTCAATTTTTTTAATAAATATTTTTCCTCTTCCAAAATTATAAAAAAAAGTAAAAAATTAAAGAAAAATATTTTTTTATATTTTCTTTTTTCGAGACTTTGAAATCCTTTTTTCAAATTATTTTTTTAAAAATTGTTTTAAAACAAGAAGTCTTAGTTAAAAAATTAAGGATAAAATTTTTATTAAAAAAATAAAAATAAAAAAAAAATATAAATTGAAAAAATATTTTTCTGAAACTCTAAATAACAGAAATTATGGCAAAAACACTGAAAAAAACCTTTTTTATTATTAATTTAAAAATTTTTCAGAATTTTTTAGGAAAATTTCGAAAATTAATAGTTTTGTTTCTTCATAAAAGATTAAAACCAGATTTTTAAATTAAATATTTAATCCTACACTTCTTGCAATTTATTTTAATGAATTATATTTGAAATGATATTCAATAAAGTTTTTTTTAAAATTTATTCACTCTGACTATAAAATATTTATTTTAGCAAATTTATTCAAAATTCGTCAAAAAAATACTTTTTGCTTTGTAGCTTGAGTAAATTTTGTCTAAGTTTTGATCTGAGTTTTAAAAAATTAATTTATTTTACTTTTTCTCCACTTTTTTCAACAATTTCTAAAGTTTCAATTTCAAGTTCGTTGTCTCAATCCCAAAACTTGCCATCTCCAAGTTTGCGGCATCATTTAACGTTTTTCGATGAGGCAAGCAGCAGCAACAGGAACAAAAACACACCTATTTAATTAGTAACATTCTTCAAACATTTGACTCTAAATATGGTTTTGCACTTCCGTATGTTGGATATCCGACCGTGTGTGTGCAATGACGAAGAAGAATTAGTAATCATGCTGCAGGCAGTCAGTTAATTAACACAAACACACACGTGTTGCATTCCAATCAGAAATTTTCATTCCATCAGCATGAAATTGCTTCTTTTTTTTCGTCAATGCGTAACAAGTACAAGAAACAAACAAATAGAAGGAGACGTTTTTCTCAATAGTAATTTACTTTAATTAGGTGCATTCCACTGGGATTGGGATTATTGAATTCCATTCATTTTTTGTTTCATAACTTTCTTTCAAACCGCGCGCACGGCAAACTAATTACCGTAATCAGATGTTATGAGCAGCCTCCCGAAAAAACTAAAAAAAAAAACTAAATTGAAAGTTAAATATAATCAATTACCATCATTACTTCGTCAAACAGTAGCAACAATTATCGCAACTATGCGAGCACGTGTTAATGCACTTTACGTTGATGATTTTTGAAGTTTTGTGGTTTCGAGCGATTTGCTCGTTCAATTGATTGATCTGTGAAAAAAGAACAAAAGATAATGAATAATAGACATGTTCGTTTATTTTTTTCTATTAATAAAACGAATGAATGGAAGAAGAAGATAAATATGTAATAAAATCGATGTAAATTAACGAATAATTGGCATATGAAATTAATGATGAGCTGTGGGGAAGGAGAAAGAAAAAAAATATCCGACTGATTGAAATACCGCACACAATTCACGCTTTTTAATCTAATGAAAGGGTAGAACACGCGCTGGTAACATTTGACATGCATTTCATGAATTCCTCTTCGTTTTCTTTCTCTTTTATGCTCGCATCGCTGCGAAGATGCTTCAATGTAAAAAAAAGTTAAAAAGAGTGTAATCATGATTTTAATCTTAATATGTGTGCCTAATCAAGATGTTGTGTGATGTGGTGATGAAAAAAAGCATCAGGAAAAAAAAGTATATAATTATCTGTTTAAAATTCCTTTTTTTTCTCTTAACTTTTTATTTTATTGTGGCGATGATGTTGCAATTGAACTCCAATTTGAACCCAATAAAAGGAGATAATCTTTAAAATGTAATAAAAATTAAACTCCCAAAGTGAAATGTTTTATCAATGCGCATAAATCAGGTAATCAACGAGCTTTCGGAGAAATATGCGGACCCTCGTTAAATGCCTAACTTGATATAATTTACTTGCTCGGAAATTAATTTATTAACTCAGCCCCCTTTTTTGTGTCTGCTTTTCACTTTGCTGCGAGTTTTCTTCATTAAAATCATTCGAGACGAGAGACAAACGTTCGCAAACTGTCGCATTCACCTGTCACGCAGCTTTCCGCGGAGTAATAAAACATCCCGCTCGTACAAAACTTTAAAATTTTTCAACATAAAAACACCTGTTTCCCTAAAATTTAATGTGTAATGAATTAAAACAATATTGACATTTTTCGCAAAATTTATATCAAAGTTTACCTTGTCTTGCCTTAAATTAAGCTCTAATTTGGTGTGCGTGTGTGTGTTCATGTGAAAAATACTGGTTTCGCATCTGAAAATTTTTAACGAAAAAAAATTAATTTTTTGGTAATTTTTTGACATGAATTAAGATATTTTAGTTAATAAATTAAAATAAAAATTTACTAAAAATAATTTATTTTTAAATTTAATAATTTTATTTAATTAAATTTATTTATTTATTTTTTTTAAATTTTATTCAAAAAAATTTAATTAATAAATTTTAATTTAATTAATTTGTATTTTTTTTATTAAAAATTTAATTAAATTTTTATAAAAAAAAATTTAAACCCAAATGCAACCAAAAATTAATATTTTAAATTTTTAAAAATTATTCGTTAATTAATTATTTTTAACTTAAAAATTAAATATTTTTTTTAATAAATTAATTATTTAATAAAATAAAATAAAATAAAAAAATAATAAAAAAAACATAATTAACTATCATTAGAGTTAATTTTAAAATTTACAAAAAAAAATATAAAAATTAAAATTTTAAATATTTAAATAAAAAAAGTTGATAAAAATAAATTATTTAATTATTATTTTCAAATTTAATCAAGAAATCAAAATTTAGTTAAATTTTTTATAAAAATATATTATTTTAAAAATTATATTTTTATTTGTCTGCATCAAAATTTTTTCATTTTATTTTTGAGGCGCGAAACACAATTTTTTCACAACGTAAGTTAATATTAATTGTGTTAAGAATAACGAGCACGATAAACTTGCTGCTACATGCAAAAATTAAAAAGAGTTAAGTCGTAATATGTATACTTAACATCAGCAATAATAACAAATGAAAGTAATAATAATAGTAGTAGTAGTAGTAATAATGTAAAACGCTAACAATTTTATAACTGCGTTCGTTAGCTGCGACATACGACGACGCGAGATTAAATTATTACGGGCAAAGTGTGTTCGAAGTGAGATTGTATATAATTTGTTGGTACAATTAAAAGCCATTAATTATTTTATTATTGTTTCATGGGTGTCTTGAACATGCAGACGACAGGCCAAAGTTATTTATTTAAGCAATAAATTTATCGAACAAGTCTCGAGCGATATTTACCGACATTGTAAGAGATTTTTAATAACTACGAGGGACAAAACCAATTTTTTTTCCCTCTAATAAAATCATCGTAAAATTTCATCGGACACACAAAACCATCAAGTTCATCTCACCTGTGTGTGTTCCGGATATGTTTGTCATAAAAATAACTACCCTCTAGCAAATTATCATAACGTTAATGTAATGTACTGACAATAAATGTTCCTTTTTTCCCTTTTTTTGTGTGTAGTACACGGAAACCGAAGTTGCACATAAAAATAAATGCTCGTTGTCCCGCCTGCCCGAAAAAAAAAACATTTTTGTATTTTCGGTCACTTTTTTTTGTGTGCGGCTCACATAATTGGGATACTTGTAAGTGCTCTGCTACGGTAGACCTCACGGTACACATTATTATGCCGCCGCACAAAAAAGGTAGAAAAATGAGAGAATATGTTTTTTTTCCTCGTTCATGTACTTTTTTTGCGCTATGAGGGAGAAAATGTATTACATTCACTCACATGTTTCATTTTTGCAGTTTGCACGAACAGAACAGCGCGAGTTAATATTTTAAGAGCTTTCCGTTGTTGTTAATTTTTATGTTTTCTGTGCGGCAACGACTAAAAAATAGTCAGACGAATTACCAGACGCCGCCGTAAAAATGCATGCAAAAATTTTGTAAGCCTCTTAATTCGTTTTATGAAATATGTGTTAGATAAACTTTAACAAAAAAAAAATATTTAACTACAAATATTTTATTATGATATTCACTGGAACGTAAAGTTTTTTAATTGAAACCTTCTAAGAAAAATAAAGGATGGAGAAAATGAAGACAATAAACTTTATTTAGATTTTATCTGAAGTTCTGATGTAATTTTGTTATCATGAAAAGTTTTCTTTGCTCTAGAGATGAATTTCTCCTGGGAAAAAGATAAAACTTTCCATTTTCGAGATCAATTTATTATTTACTCACGTAATTAGTTGCCAGAGTGTTCATTACTGCCGGAGTCAAATGCATGTCAATAAATTCATGGCAAGTCCAAAGGCTCTTTTTTAGTTATTTTTGTTCTCCTGAAAAATTAATTGGAAAAGTTTTTGCGTTAAGCTTTTTTTGTATGAATAAATGCAAAATAACGTAATACGAATGAAAAACCTTAGAAAAGCCGCTCCGTAATAATTAATAAAAGTTGTTCATATTTACATGGAAAGCAAAACTTATACTTTGTGTACATTTTACGGACTCTTCATAAATTTTTATGAAGTTTCAAAACTTCGCCATTTCGCTAATCCGCGTTCTGGTCCAAAATTTTCGCATCAAAATTAAATTAGCGTGGATCATTTGTGCTGCGTGTGAAAATCATTGACCACATCTGGATCAAAATATTACCCACAATTACAATTTATAATTGATGTGTTTCGACATCGCGCACATTTTATTTATATAATAAACACGTAGTAGCTGCTCATTATAACAATCAACGGGAAATTTCAACATAAAATTATAGCTGAAAAAAAAATCCGTTGCAAAGAAACGTATCGAAATATGATTTCGTTTAATAAAATGCGCGTCTATCGGGCGGTCGGCATAGAAAAAGAGAGAGACAAATGATTGAACTAATGAGTTTGTAGATAAAAACCGCTGGAGTTTGTTAACACAGGTAGAACAGCATGATGTTAATAACCTCAATGAAAAACACATTGGGTCTGTGTGCGATTGTGGTTCAATATTGTCGTTGTTGTTGCAGCTCCACTCTCTGCGATATTTATGAGTAATTATTTTATTGTATTTTATGTGAAATGGAAAATGTGCGGACAATGGATTTGTTGCGTGCGAATGTTTGTGTCATGATGTTGCAGGACACTCGCTCGCTTTGTGCGATGTAAATTGGATGCATTTGTGGATTATATGACAAAGTATTTCCGTTTTTTATATTTTTTTTTATGAATGAATGTGGTTGAATTAATCGCGAGTGTCATGTCTCGGACCAACAAGAGGGGTGAGTAATGCCATTTTTTTCGTGTAGGATAGTCAGAGATGTGAAATTTTTGCTTCCGCAAAGGCAAAATTAAATTAATTTTTAATTTAAAAAAAAATAAATATTATTGAATTTTGATACCAATTTTAAAAAAATATGTTACTGTTTGTTTAAATTAAATTATAAGATATAATAATTGAATAATAATTATTAAAATTTTAAAATTTATTTAAAAAAAAATATAAATTAATAATTATTTAAATTTATTTTTTTAATTAATTAAATTTAAAAAAAACATTAATTAATTAAAATTAAAAAAAAAATAATTAATTAAAATTTAAAAAAAAAAATTAATTAATTAAAAACAATTTAATAATTTTATATCATTTTTAAAAAATTGTAATTTTAAATTAAATTAATTTAAAAAAAAATATTTATAAAAATTAAATTTAATTTATTTCTTTAAATAATTAAATTTAACTTTGTACCTAATTTTATTGTTTTATATTTCCTGATTTATATGGAGAATACTATTGAGTATAAAAAATAGCAAAGAGTACATCTTTATATAAATATTTTTAAGTTTTTGAAAATTAAAAAGGAACTTGATATAAATTAATCATTTTTTATTCAAAATTGATCTTCAAAAAAAATCGATCAAATTATGTTGAAATTTTATTCATTTTCTTACATTTTTAACATTTTATGTAGTAAATTTTTGATTATTTTTTTGGCTTAAAAATATTTAATGCTCATTTATTATTTTTGATTTTTTTCTGGTTTTTTGACGTAAAACTTTTAATTTTTAATGAAAATTACTAAATTTAAAAAAAATAATTCAAAACTTTTTTATCAAAAGATGCAAAGCCCTTAAATTTTTAAAGTTCTATAAAAAATATTTTTATTTTAAATTTTAAAAATTTAAAAAATATTTTTAAAAAAATTAAATTAATTAATAATTAAAAAAAAAATTAAAAAAATAAAATAAGAATATTTTTTAAAAATACTTTTAAAGCAAATTTTTAAAAATCTTTCTCAATAAGACAAATCTACTCTCAAGCCTTTTAAACTACAAAAAGTTCCAACACCCCTGAGGGCTTTAAAGCTATTTACTTGCCCGAGTCCCCTATATTTACACGTATATTGAACAAAAACACAAAGCAATCTCATTAAATGCTGTGTTTAGCAGCACGCGCTACTGCTACTGCTTCAGTGCACACAAAAAGATCTTTTCATCGTGATCAACATATGAAAGTAAGGCAAATGTTGTAGCCGAGACAGCACAATAACAAAAGTACAATATCTGCACAAAAAAAGCATTTACATACACACAATTAGCTAAGCGTGGGTGTCAATATAAATATTTTTTATTTCATTACGAGTTTTTGCTTGCTCACTTTTTTTTTGTTGTTTTGTACTTCTGGACGACGAGCGACTGCGTTTCATTCATAAAAACAAGCAGAATGAGAAGACAAGAAGAGAAAAAACTTATCTTAAATATATATTTTGTTGTTGTTGTAATAATAATAATAATAATATGAAATGACTGTTCACCGGTGTTCACAAGTAAAGAGCGCGCGTAGTTAGACGCAACAAGCACATAAAAGGGCAGACAGAAGCATGACCATCGTGAATTTATAAGAGGTTCTTTTAAAGAGAGTGAGTTACTTGCAACGCACTACTTTTTAGCTACTCGATTAAGAAAGAATTGAAAATACAATTGGCCAGGATTGTGTAACGAAACGCAAATGATTTATTCAAAAGGCTACTGTTTGTTCTGCTCGCTTATTTTTTTTTAAAGCTTGTACATTTTTTATCATCATTTTTTCCCATTGTTCTATCGAGAGAGGAGTCTGGTTTTTTTTTCGTTGTTGACTGAGTGAGTGAACAATGTGGTTGTTGCCCATTTTTTTTTACTCGTGTGCTTTGTGATAAAGACTAAAAGGCAGAGGAAAAAAAAAACACAAAAAAAAATCTTGAATTTTTAATGAGCTTGGTCAGAAAGTTGCGTCATTTCATGCTTTTCACTCGATTTTTTTGCGGCTCAGACATTTTTAGTTCTGATTATTACAAATTTCGTTAAAATTAATTGTTATTTACAGTTTTTGTGCAAAATAAAAAATTTAACTCATCCATCATCATTTATATTCCATTCGTTCATCTATCAAAGAACAATGGGCCGAAACATAAATTTCACCAAAAAAATAAAAAAAAAAAGATGAAAAAAAAAAAACATTTGCAGATGATTACTATTTTACTCGTGTAAACACATTGTAAACACATAAATTTACACCTCGATAAGCAACATAAATAAAAATAAAGCAGCTAAAAAAAAGTATTAAGAACACACGTGTATAAACGATGCAATTTTTACCATTGTTCTCCTCCTTGTTGTTTCGCCTGCATTTTAAATTTTTACAATTTATATTATTCACACTTTTTTTTCTCGCTGTAATGTTGCTACTACACGTCTCACCGGTGCTACTGCTGCGTCTAAATGTAAATAAAAAATGATATTCACCTTTTTTTGGCATCACATAAAAGAAATGAAAATAAACACAACAAAAAGATGCAATTTACTTGAAAGGCGTAACAACATATCACCTTGATGCACATTTTTTCATCATCAACCTTCTTTTTTCATCTCTTTGTACTATTCACTGTTACTCACATATCAACAATATGTTTTATACGTGTTTGTATCCTTATAATAATAAAATACAAAAAAAAACAGTGTTAAAGTTTTTTTTCGCTTGATTTTGTTAAAAGATCGTGTCATACATCTCAATATTCTGTAAAAGATTTTTTTTTGTTTTTCGGTAGCTTCTTGAAAAATTATCGTCATTTATATTTTTTTCAACTTGATTGTCTTCTTCATATAGGTGAGATGAACTGGTTTTTATTCTTTACCTATAAAAAAAAAAATAAGAAAAAAAAACGGAGATAAATTTCTTTTGCATATTTTAACCTTTGTAGCGAACGAATGATAATCATGAATATCAATTGCGAGCAATGTCAAGAAGAGTAATTTGGTTGAAATGCGAAATGGTTGGAATATTTAACTAGAAACCCTTTGAAATAACAGACAGGAGCAAAAAAAAAGCTTCACATTAAATTACTTAATTAAATTTCATGTTCTTAACTCATTTTAATGTTTCAACATGGTTTCAATTCCATTATGACATACATTCATTGAAAGGCATTTTCATCACCACGACTTGACTTGACGTAATTCTACTCTTCTCGTCTAGCGCGCAAAGCTGAATAATACGGAGAACCAGAAAAACTAATTACATTTTTCTTTCTTTTTTTCCACTCATTCTGTATCTCTGTGAGGGAAAAGTTTCTTTTTGCTCCTGCTATAAAAGAGCGATAATGAACATTTATACAAAAGTTTTGCCTTTTACTTACTTTTTTCTCCTTTTTTATGGCCATATGCTAGAAAATATCGTTGACTTGTGAGTATTTTACACGTTCTGCATATTAATAACGGGCCATACGAGTGATAATCTCGGAAAATGCGTGTCTAACAGTAGAAAATGCATTCGGGAGTAACTATCGAAAAAGAAAAACGAACAGCACAAAGATAGTTTAAATGAAAAACTTTTACAATTTTGCTGTCTTTTCTCGGTGCTTCATTCTGAAAAGATAGAGAAGTAATAATAAGGATGATAAAAAAAAGTTTTGTAATACAAGAGGAAATGTTGAGTTACTTTTATTGTTTGTTGCATGTCTCAAGGGTGAATATAATAATTCGCAAATATGCATTTTTTTACTATATTGAATTAAAAATAAGAAAATATGGGGAAAAGTCGAGTAGAGTTTAGATATGAAAAATTAGGGAATTAGAAAAAAATATTATGAAATTTTTCAAAGTTATTTTTTAAATTTTTAAACGTTAAACGATAATTTTTTTAAATTTCGTTATTTTCACATTTTTAGTTAAAATTTAAAAAAAAAAATAACTAAAATTTTCCAAAACGGAAGAAAAAAATCATTTAATTTTTTTCGTTAAAATCTAAAAAAAAATTGAAATGCCATGAAAAATAATTAAAATAAAATAAATAAAATTATTTTAAATATAAATATATTTTAATAATTAATATATTTAAACAATTAATTAATTATTTTATAATTTATCTCAAATTTCAAACAAAATTTAAATAATTAATGGGTGTCAAAAATTTTGAAGAACTGAAAAATTCCAAATTTTTTAATGATATATTTTTTCCATCATAATTGAGTTTTTTGATGAATATTTTTGACTTTTATGATATATTTTAACGATTCATGATGTTTTTCAATAAATTGAACCATCCATCTTTTAAATCTTGAACGAGTTTGATGAAAAATTTTTTTGAAAAAAATAAAATTATTTTAATCATAAATATATTTAAATAATATAATTATTATAAATATAATAAATAATTATTTTTTAATAATTAATTTTTTTTAATTAAATTTTTTATTTATTTTTTTTTTTTAATTTTATTTTTTCAATATAAAAAAGTATCAAAAAATGACAGAATTTTTTTTTACTAAATATTTTTAATTTTTTGCATGATTTTTTTAAAAATAAAATAAATAAATTCAAAGCCTAACCATAAATTGCAATTATGCGATTTATCATATTTACCCCTAATCCGTAAGTGGATGAAAATTTTTCGTTGAAGGAAAGTAGTTCGTAGAATATTTTACTCTTTAACTTGCGACAAGTTCAAATTTCTCCTTTACAAAAGATGACATTTGAGGCAATTCGTAGAAGATGTTCCACTCTGATAAAGGTTTAAAATCCTCGTAAAAGTTGAAATTAAATTTTTTTTTTTGAAGTTTCAACATATTTTTCTAACACTTTTTCTTCTTTTTTTCTCTCATTTCAGGCCTATGAACTCTCAACGCTAACCGGTACCCAGGTGATGCTTTTGGTTGCCTCCGAAACCGGTCACGTGTACACATTCGCGACGCGTAAGCTACAACCAATGATAACGTCAGAGGCTGGCAAGGCGCTGATACAAACGTGCCTAAATTCGCCGGATCCGCCAAATGGTGCGGTGGGCGATCAGCGCATGTCTGCCACCGGTTTCGAAGAGACCGAACTCAGTTATAACATAGCCGACGAGGATTCTAAAGTAAGACAATTAGTTTATGGACACGGGCATCATGGACATGCTCATTTAGGTCATCCACAAACGAATCATTACGGGTTAGAGCCAAGTAATTTAATGCATCAGTCGCCGTATTCCGGTGGCCAGTTGTCGCCATTGTCGCATGGGCAACACTATCCGCCGCATTCGGTGCATTCGCAGCCACACTTGACGCATCCATCGCACACGTCACTTATGACGCATACGCATGCTCAGCGGTAGTTTAGGTCTTAAAAGCTTTAAATCGCTCTCAGTTATTAGGACATGACACGCGAAAAATTAAAATGCATTTAACTCCTTGTTTCTTAGATTTAGCCAGACGCGAATTAAATGTACAATTTTTTTCCTTTTAACACCAAAAATAATTTCCCAAAGTCCAAATCGATTAACGAAAACGGTATTTTACCGTTAAATCCCATTAAATTCGCACAGCCCACAACTATTGGTGACCAACAACTTGTCACGTCAACATTGTACAATTTTTACGCAAAGGAAGAAACTTTTTTTTTAAATGTGGGAGCAAGACACAAATTATAGTAAATTTTTATTTTTTTTTATTATTTTAAAATTTTATTAATTTTCGAGAGTTGTTTCCCTCATTTCGAAAATAAACATGAGTCATGCTGGATGAAGTTTCTAGTTGGTTGTTAATAAATACAAAAAAAAAACGCGTCCGTACTATATTAATCTTAAAGTAATAAATAATGCACATTCCGTTTTTGTGGATGACATAAATGTATACAAGTTTATACAATTATCGCCTCAATTTTTTTCGTACTTTTGAGATCAAAACTTTTCAACAAAAGACGAACAATGAGAGAAAGAAACATAAAATCCCATTAATATTGCACACAAAAATTACTTTTTTATTATTTAATGAGAATATCGAACTATCTTCTTTCTTGTTTGTTAAATTATATTATTTTACTTTATTTATGTACATATATAGATGAAAAAGAAAACAAATATACAGCCAATAGATTACAATCTCTAAATAATGATAATTAAATTGGACGCGTCATTTGTTATTATATACAATTCGTTCTATATAATTGTTGTAAAACATTCCTTATTAAGAAATGATGCGCCGTGAAATTTTCACGAAAAAAAAATAAATAAACAACGAATCGTGTGATGATCTTAATTTATTTATTTATTGAGTCATTCATAAAAAAAAAACAAACAAATATAACAAAGAATACAAAAAAAAAACAGATAATTGATCAATTTTTTGATTAATTTTTATTATTATTTAATATTGAACTTGTGATAATAATTGATTAATTATATGTGCCTTAAAATCCGTCCAATTTAAGCATTTTTTCCCTTGATCTTTATTTAAAAGTAATAACTTTGCAATATTAATGATAGACAAAATATGGAACAAAAATCTAATATTATTATTAAATTAAATTTATTATTAAATGAAAAGAAAAAAAATAATCGTATAAACCTAAAAAAAAAGAAAATGAGCACGTCCATGGATTGACTGGTTATTGTGTTGTTTGAGTGTTTCTTTTTTGTAGCTTGCATGTTTTGTAATTTATTTTCTCAATTTTTTTGTACAAATAAAAAAAAAATAAAATGAAACAAATTGAAGAAAATAAATTAAAATAACATTGCTTTGTTTGTATTTTTTGTGTGTATTTTTATTATTTGTAACTTTTAATAATTATTATCTTTTATGTTTAATATTATTTATAAATTATTAGTTAAATTTTCGTATCAAATTAATAAATATCCTCTGAAAAGATAAAAAAAACATAATAAATAAATATATATATATAAATAAATAAATATATAATTTTATAAAAGAAACATATTAATTAGTTATAAATATTACTTTAGTAAAATATTAATATAATAATTTTTAATAAAACAAAAGAAGAAAAGACATTAAAAAAAGAAAAGAGAATCACAAAAATATATGAAAGATAAAAAAAAACCTGAAATAAAAAAATACAACAATTACAAATGAATAATATAAAATTGAAAAGAAGTCATTCGTTTTTGCTCTTTATTGCTGCTTTATTATATATTATTGGTAACTTTCGCATTTATTTATTGGATGGTTTGCCGAAGGACTACATCATTGTCGTCGTCGTTGTTGCTGCTTGTTCAATTAAACGACTGCAAAATTCCAGCAAAATTTCACCAATTCATGTGTCTCGGTCCGAACGTCGATCTTTTGAAACAATTTTAATTACAAAATTTCGTATTTGAGTGAGCTCTAAATATAGAAATGTATTTGATGAAAATCTGGTTTCTTTCGCATATGGTTCTTGTAATGATTTCGTAAATATCTCCATAATTAAATGTTTCGTTTGATATTTTTCTCGTATTTTTTTTTTCTTCATTAAATACTTTGTTGATGACGTTGTTGATCGAAATTGGATTTAGATACTTCCCACTTATTCTTCTGTGATAATTTGTTATTATTATGTAACGTGCTCCATTTCTTGTCATGCTTTATAATAATGGTCTTTCCGATAAAACAAATGTCCAATATTGAATTTCTTTTAACGAAATAAAAAGTCTCATTTTACACATTGATATCTTCATATAATCTTGTTAGGCAGGAATTATTGTCACTTGCTCTTTCGAATACATCTAAATACAAAATTAAAGTTAATACTTGTGATTTTGCTCGGTGCGACATACACGTGTTGCCTTATCTTATCCATCATCCATGTTTTATCTGATAATAGTCATTCATCTTATATATGTGTGTAATTTTATACATCATCAACGAGATACAGAGAGATTATGTATTGGATTAGAGGCATGGAGAGTACGATGATGTGTGAATATGCAAAAAACTTTGTCATGTGGGGCTTTTAGCATCAAAGTCGTCGTAGTCTCAAGCCATAAAACTAATGGATGGGATGTTTCGTGATGCCAGGATGTTGTTTTTTGCCAGCTGAAAAAGTTTTCGAAAGACAATCTAATTAGTCGAGGATTAAATTTTGACGATAAAACGGGAAAGGCCATAAAATATTTTGAGAGTAAAAATTATGATGTGTTTCATAACATTTAGGATGAAAAGACAATTTTGAGGCAAATTTAAAGAAAATTTTAACTTTTTAAAATAATAATATTCAAATTATTTTTTAATAAATTAAAATTATTTAAAGTATATCTCTTATTTAAAATAAATTAAAAAAATAAGTAAGAATCTTTTTTTTTTAATTAATGAATTTGAAATTAATTTTTTAAAATACAATTGAATTATTTTATTTGTTTGTTTTTTAAATTGAATTAAATTAATTTAATTTAAGAAAATCAAATAAAATACCTAATCAATAAATTATTTAAATAATATAATAAATAATTTTTTAATTAAATTAATTTTTTAAATTATTTATTTGAAATTTAATAATTAAATAATTTATTTGATTTTTTATTGAATTTAATTTAATTAAATTATTGAATTATAAATTAATTTGTCAAACATAATCGTGAAACATTTTCTAAAAATTTAATTTACATAAATGTTCTATCTAAATTATTTTATGGATCTTCTTGACAACTCTAATTAAATAAGGAAAGAAAATTTAAACTTTTAAATTTAATTGCTTATAAAATTATTTAAATTGTCTTTAAAATAATATGACAACTAAAACTTGTTTGGCTAAAAATTTTGACTTTTAATAATTCTGTAGGCTCTAAAATTGTTAATTTGACTAAAAATTGCTAAAATTTATCTCTAATTCAATAAATTAATCGAATATTGACCAAAAATTGACATTTTTAAATATTTTTACAAAAACTTACCTTCTAACAACATTAATCGTAAATTTTTTCAACCCGTAGTAACAAGAAGAAGATAAATGTTCCAAACCCAATCGATAAGTAAATGCCACACTTAATCAGCTTTATTATTATTATCATTGAAGTTTCATTAAATAAATAACAAATCACTGCGTGTCCATTATTTTTGTGTAGATTGAGACACGTGTGATTTGTTCGTCGAGCCAAGCCGTCGAGGTGAATGAATTCTCACACATACTCAATATATTACCATATACTGTGCCAACTGCCTCAATCCGCTCCGTTCTCGAATTCTATTGGCTTACCTTTCCGAAAAAAATAAAAAAAAATCACAAAAAAATAAATATTCATCGTTCCTCCGTACGAAACACACGACTTGCTATATTAATAATATACATATTTTGCTTTTTATTAGAATAGTTTGCCATAAATGGCGAGCTCATCAAATGAACGCGCAATAAGCACCCATAGACACAGACACACGAATAATGAAGATGATGATGATATGGTAAAAGTGGGAGCGTGAGAAATTGAGGTTTGTTGTATGGAGAGACTTTCAATATCTAAATTGCTGCTTACTTACTATAATTTAGATTTTAAAACTTTTTTCCGTGAGTCTTCTATCGATGCTCAAGTTGAAAACCAGTTGATTTTATTTTTTATTCGAATTTTGTGAGTGGGCCGGACTTTAATGGAGCATCTCAGCGTTGTTTGTTATTCATCGATGTGATATTTTATAATGAAAATGGCGAATTTAAAGCTATTTTATTGCAAAAATCGCTTCATTTTGTATTTTTTCTCTTCTGTAACTCGTAAAAAAACGACCAAAATGAAGTTTTTTGCGTAGTAGTCGAGAAAGAGGTCAAAAATCTTGTTAAAAAATTTCATTCGTTGGCGAATATAAATTTTAATTTCTAATGTTGATGCTTCATTTTGATAAATATCCCCTAAAAATGCCCACAACTTCTTGTCCTTGAGGTCACCCATATAGCATAAGTGCGTGTCGTGTCATTAATCAATAATAACCGCAACATAACGCAAACTACGCAACAAAACATCATCATCATCATTTTTCGTTGACTTGACGGTTTTATGTTCTTCCTCGACGTCGTCGTTGTCGTTGTCCAGTCCAGTGATACATGTTGCCGGAGAAAGAAAGAAAAAAAAATTACATGTAAGTTAATCCAATTATTTACGATGTGCGATACATTTCAACAAAATATGTCATCTTTGCTATCCCAGCATTATTTTTCGGAGAAGCACATAAATGTCGCTGTTTTGTTGCCTGCCTGCCTGCCACGCTACAATGAGAGCAAATATGATGTTGTTCAATATTTGTGATAAAATAATAACAATAACAAATCTTATTCATTTTGGGGAACAACTACCTACATCAGCACAATTGTAAGATATCCAAACAGAATTAAATCAATATGAACTCGCACAAATAACAATTCCTTCGTGTTTTGTGGCTTTTGGATTGCTTGAATTCGACCACGAAACGTAATAAATTTCATTGTTTGTTTTGGCGATGTTTGAGTTTGGGGGTCTGGACATGTGAACTTTAACTGAAAATTTAAGAAGTTAAAGAAATTTAAGATTTTTGGTATTTTCTATGAAAAATTGTTTAAAAATTAAATTTTTTTTTTAAATTTTTGTGTTTTTATTTTTATTTTAGAATTTCGTTTATTTACTGAAAAAAATAATTTTTAAAATTTAATTTTAAAATTAATTTTTATTTTTAATTTTTATTGTTTTTTAAAGAATAATTTTTTTTTATTTAATTTTTTTTGATTTATTTTAATTAATTTTTTATTGTTTTGAAAATTTTAAGAAAAAATTGTCAATTTAAAAATTAATTTTATTCATTTCAAAGCCCATTTTTTAAATTTGCGTCAAATTTTTTAACAATTTTTTCAAAATATAAAGTTTTGAATTCTAAGAAAAAAAAATTTTTTTTAAAAAAATAAAATCTTGAAAATTTGAAAGTTTATTCTATTTTGAGTTGTAATTAATTGAAAAATTATCACAAAACTACAAAATTTGCAATAAATTACGAAATTTTTTTAACAAAATATAATTAGAAATTGACAAAAATGTGTTCGGAGATCAAAATTTCATAAAAAAATTGTTATTAATTAAATAAATTTAAAAATTTTCTGTAAAAAAATTTACAATTTTAAGTCAATCAGAGAAAATTTTTAAAAATTTATAGGAATGAAAATGGCCAAAAACTTACATTTTTCACAAAATATCTAAAAACAAAGCACTTGGACCACGTCTGGCTTATTTATTGTTCATTATTCTCCTCCTAAAATATTCATTCAAAACATCATCTGCATGTAAACTAACCTAATTATAGCAAAAAACACATTTTGTTACATGATGCTCGTCCATTAAGCTGCAAAATAAAGATTTCCCCGAAAATCCATTTATTTAGCCATATTTTAATGATTTTATCCGATGATCGATTACATTTCAAAGAAATAATTAAATAACTTTTGTACTTGATAACAGCTCATTAATTAAAATGCACGGAGGTCGATACGGAGATTTATGGCAACGCATAAAATTTTGACAACAATAATTTGGAAATATAGCTTGCCGGAGGTGACTGATGTTCATTCATTAAGTACCACCGCCGAATGAGAATTTTCTTGCGTCGTCGTAATTTGCCCAATAAAATTTTTGCAAACACGCAAAAATGTCACAAAAAGTTCCTTGAAACAGCGAACAAAAAAATAAGGTCACAAGACGAAATGCAGCAAATAATAATGATCATCATGAAAATTGTTCTTTTTGTATTGTTTGTGCCGAAGAGGCGTCTGTCTATGCCATGCGTTGTCATCATTCTTGTAAAAAAATATTTTTTTATGAATGAAAAAATTGCCCACTAAAACAGCTTTTTTCATCATTTTCTTGCTGCTGTACTGCATCAGCTGTGCCTTTTATAACGGTCATCTATTCATTTTATCAGTTTTTTGTTGTTCATAATGAAAGACGAAGTATTTTTATTTTAAAGATGAAAGAAAGAAAAAAGGGAGACACGAATAATGTTGAAACGTAAAATGACATGAAGACATCCCTTGAGTCCCAAGTCTTTTTATTGTACCGAGTTGTAAAATAATAATAATGAAAATTTGTCACAAAAATAGCCACAAAATAATAATCACGACATTCATAACAATAATAATCATAAAACTTCAATTGAAATGGAGAAAAAGATGTTTGACCTACATTTTTTTGTTTTTTTTTTTATAAAAAAAGAGAACAAAAATATTTTTCAGGAAATTCTATGAAAAAAATTATTTTCAGTGGGTAAAGATTGATTTTTTTTTTGTATAAAATTAATTATTCAAGTGAGAATTTAACACCTTTGGAATGATTCATTGTTAGTTCTGCATATTAAATTTTCATAACATTTTCTAGAAATAAAAGCCTCAAATTTCCAAAGAAAATTGAATTATTTGAAATGCAATATAATCACCGAGCATTCATTCAAATCAGTTTCTAATGAATTTTCAAAGTTGCACGACAAAAATGTCTCAAGTAACATTTGGAAGTTTATATTTCAAGCTAAAGCATTTATGAAAATTTTTTGCAGAACGGAAATTGCATTTTTTTTTATTTTTAGGCACATTTAGAATTTTTATGATCCTGTGGAACCAGGATATCAGGAGAATCAGGATATCTAAATTTTCAAAAGAAAATATTTGGATTTTTATTTTTAACGAAATTTTAAAAATAAGTTTTATTTAAGTGCCTACTGAAAAAATTAATTATTTTTAAAACAATTAAAGAAATTTTTAAACGTTTTTTAAAAATATTTTTAATATTTAAGAAATTTTTTAAATTTTAATTTTTTTTTTTTTAATTTTTTTAAAATTTTTTTTTATTTTTTGAGAAAAAGAAAAGTTTTTTTAAAAAAAATCAAAAATTAAAAAAAAAAATCTATAAATATTTTTAGACCTTTAAAATTTATTATGTGCCACTGGGTATTTTTTGTCAAAAAAAAAAAATTTTTCTCGAAAAATAAAGAAGAAAGTAAAAAATCGCTTTATTTCCTCTTTTATTGTTGTTTTTACACAAATATCAAAATATGATAAAAAGAATAAAATAAACTGCAATTTAGTGGATTTTTATTTAAAGTTACGGCAATAAATTAATTTATGGTCATCTGCAAATGTATCTCACTTTCCTCCTGTTCAAATTTCACAAAAAAGGCAATCCCTCTCTCTCACGTGGAACACTTTTTTGATTTATTTACCTACCCAGCCCAATTAAGGATCAAAAACGTAATTTATTATTGCACATCGTCTCGCAATTTTTTTCATCGTCTTCTTAACTCATTCAATAATGCAAAAAAAAATAATCACCCGAGGAACAACAAATCATCAATCACGGGCTTAATGATGTACAAACGAAGATTCACGAAAAAAAAAATTGCAAAATTTTTCAACGAGCACGTTGACAACAACGGTGTGTGCAAGGAAGAGATTACTATCTCATTCATGTTTTTTTCTGCGTTCTGTCTATTTGCATATATTGTGTTGGCATCAGGTGCCATCAATATTCATCATTTGGCTCGCTTGCTCGCTCGTCTTCTTCTTCCAGTTAAACACACATTTATTTATTGCACGTGAACGAAAAGGCATTGAAAGGAAATAAAAAAAAAAACAAAAAGTTTATTTGTGACATATCGTGGGGGCATCATCACACACGATGCATATGCTTAACAAATAAATGTTGCACACGCGTCACTTTTTAAAATTACAATGTTTACAAAGTGTGGTATTACATGTCGTTTAATTTTGTTGTATTTTTGTTCGTCGTCGCGTCTTACATGTTACATGGAGTGCCAAGGAATATTTATTTGATGCTTTTTTAATTTATTCGTATGTTTATTGTGTGCTTAGTGCACTTCAATTTCGTAGCCTAAAGCATCACTTTTGTGTTTAATGACTGCAAAAAATTGCATTTTTATTGCCGAAACATTCGTTAAAAACACTTTAAATTTATTTTTTTCGCACTTTTTTATTAAAATAACTCTTGTTAATTTCTATTTAACTTGTTTTTTATTACTAATTTTTTTTTTTGTTTTAATTAAGTAATTTAACGCTAATTATTTTTTTTTAATTTATGTTCTGATTTTTATTTTATTTTATTTTTTACTTTTTTTTGTAACGTCTTTTTATTATTTAAAAAAAATATGTTTATTTTCTTAATTTTTTTTTAATTTATAATATTTTTAAAATTTTAATTTATTTTTATATTTTTTTTTAAATTATTTATTTTTCTTATTAAAAAAAATATTTAATTTCATTATTTTTTTAATTATTTTTTTTATTAAATATTTATTAAATTAATTTAATAGTTAAATTAATTTATTATTTTTAAAAAAAAATTTTTTTTTAATAATTATTTATTTTTTTTTTAATTTTTATATATTTTCATTATTTTTTAAAAAATAATTTAAGTATGTCCTTTAAATTTTTATTTTTTGTATAATGCGCTTAAATAATTGCCAAGTTAAATATTTTTTATTATCTTCCTTGCACTTTATTACTAAATTTTATTGTTTGTTATGAATCATTTTCATTTACTTTGCGGCAATAATTTTTTGTAGGCAATGAAATATTTTGTATGCAAAGCATGTCAAAGGTGTCATCAACATGATAATGCGTTTCGTTCTCTCTTTACCGTGCGTTTCGACTGCAAAGTCAGGTAACAGTTGACAAATGAGTCTGAGTTGAATTCAACTTTCAGCGCAAAAAATAAAAAAAATAAATAAATAAATGAATGAAGGGAAAAAACTACAAAATTGACTTAAACGCCACACATAAAATGCATCGGTGAAATCATAAATTAACTCTGAGTTGAAAAAAAAACTAAAAGGAATCTCTCTCAAATAAAAATTATTATTTTTCTTGTGCCATAAATAATGTGAAACGTCACATGAAAAAAAAGTAGAAAAATCAGTGCAAAAATATAATTTATCGTACTTTTATATGTGAATAATAAATTAAATTGACGATAGAGTTGTTGTTGTATTGTGCACTGTAAAAATCCAACTGTTGTTTATGCTGTACAAATAAATAAATTATTAAATGCATTTTTTTTCGTTATTATTATTAAAATTTTATTTATGATTCCTTTGCATAATAATGTTTTATTATTATTATAATTTTTTGATTTAAATTAATCGTCTTATATTTATTTATTATTATTATTATTTATTTGACAAAAAAATGTTTAATATTCATATAATGAAACATTCGATGTCAAATTATTAAAAAATAATTCAATGCGCCGCCATAAATTAATAAAACAAAGCAAATTGACGACGACGACGCGACATGCCTTGACATGATGAGATTCGATGATGATTAATTTATTGATTGATTTTTTTTGCCACCTACCTTTACCTGTCCCAACATTTGTCTCGTTCCAGATGTTACAATTTTTTTCATTTTATTTATTTACGTTCTTTATTTACACTCAAAATTCGTCTAAAAGTGCCCAGAAAATTTTTTGTGCAAACAATTCGTTAGTAGAAACCCAAACAAAAAAAAATTGTTGTCGGTCATCCATTAGTGTGAAAATTTCTCTGTGGGTCTTCTGAAAAAAAAAATAGATTTTATTTAAATGATCAAAACACAGCTGAATTTAACGACATGTTGAGTTATTTAATCTGATAACAAAAAAAAAATTTTTTTTTGTTACAACACCTCATCAAACGCACAAAATATGCACACGTATTAGAATTCCATTAGAGCCCACACACCCTCGCTTAACCAACAAACACGCACCACAAAAAAAAAGTGTTCACGTGTCGATCGGTTTCCTCCGTAATAACAATAATTTTTGTTATACTTTCACTCGAATACGGAAATAATGTGTGTGTGAGATTTGAGACTCGGAACGCAAAATCAGTATTCATAACACTGTTTCGATAATTGCCACATTTATTATCCTCACCCACTCCCACGTCGTCATATAATAATCAAATGAGAGCACCAAGCGAACAAGAGATATAAAATAAAGTGTATCCAGATGACGATTATGATGAGGTCAGAGTTGTAATGTTGTAAGTTCATGATAGTATAATTTTGCTTCGGCAATCCGACAAAAATAAAATATTTTGTCTCTTTTGCTCGTTTTGTGATAAGAATTCTTAATGTCACTTTGGCAAATTGAATAAAGATTTTAATGAAAATGAATGAGTTTCGGTACGGAATTGTCTACGGCGTTAATCCGAAATGAAAGTAAAACTAAAATTAAATAACAATTGCGGTGCACAAACAACAAATAAACAATAGTTATTGTCAAGTTCAGCATAATCGGATGAATCATTTGCATAAGTCCATTAAAAATGTCGTCTGTCTGAATTTTTATTTATTATTCAATCTCAGAAGTTACTGACTCATCGATAGTTTCCATTAACCAGGGTTTGGAAAAAAGATTATTTTTACTAAATGTTTTAAAGTTTTTTTTGACTTGACTTAAGAACTTAAACTTAAGAAAATGTCATTAAAATTAATAGAACTTTGACTTAAGCTTCAGTTTAAGAAAAAATTTTCGAATTTTTTCTCGAACATTCTATGAAGTTTCGATATGAAGTTTCGAAAATGACAAAAGCAGAGCTGCAAAACTTTTTAAGTCAAAAATTAAAACGATTTGACTTAAGGCTTAAACTTAAGTAAAATTTGCTTAAGTTTGACTTAAGTTAAATTAATTGACTTGATTTACAAAAATTTTCAAAAAAAAAAATATGATATTATTCCAAAATCTTCTTGAAAATTAAAAAAAGAACAATTGACTTAATTTTGCTTAAGTCAAAAAATTCTGTTGACTTAACGTTAAGTTAAAGTTTTGTAAGCTTAAGTTTAAGTCATAAGTCTTTGTAGCTTTGATGTTTTTAAAAAGTAATTTATTTTTGAAAAATTAAGTTTTTATTATCGACTTAAGTGACTTAAAGCTATAACTTAAGAACAATTAAGTAAAATTATTAAGCTTTTATTTTTAAACTTAAGCCCTTAAACGAACATTCTTTGACTCAAAGCATTAAGTTAATAAGTTTTGACTTTTGATTCAAAAACTTTTTTGATCCTGAGGGCTCATATTAGTTGACTTAAATAAGATAATAAAAAAAATTATAAAAAATTAAATTTTTTCACAAAATTTGGTCGAAAAGGCGAAAATTAATGACCTTTTTTAAACTTAAGCTTAGGTCAAATTATTTAAAAATTTTTTTTTTTCAAAATTCAAAAATTAAAATTTTTTTCATCCCTGCTGCCACCAATCAAAAAATAAAATGCACGAGAAAATCAAATAAAGGTCTATAAATAAAACTTTTCAATATTCCTGCATAACAAAAAAAGTTCCTTCATTTTATTATTATATTATCTCCCAACCGCAACCGACACCAACTCTACAAACACACAACATACACACAAGCGGTATAGGTGCAGAACTAATGAATATATTTAGTTTGAAGTGCGCTTTAGCTTTCATATCAACAACTATCACACTTTATTTATCTCTTTGTGTGTTTTTTCGCATCGGCAGCAGTCTCATTGCAAAAATACTTGACCAATCATCGAAGTTTTACACTTTTTTTTTTTGCGTAGGTGGTTTTTGCGTTTCATGCACGTAAATACTCTTTTTTTATATAACAAAACTGGGAGATAACTTATTTTTACGATGCACAAGCCGAGCAGCTCACACACGCCAATCGCTCGGAGATTCAATAAAAATAAAGCTTGATGATTTGCAAACAAACACGTGCCTGCGTGTCAACACTTATATTTGGCTCATGTATGTTCGACGGAAATGCGAAAAGGAAAGGATCCTGTGTGAGTTAAAATGATTTAGATAATAAAAAGACTATTAAATTATTGCAACAAGGGAAAATGTGAGAAAATCATGTCTCGTAAGTTGAACTTTTGACTCACATAAATTTATTTCTTAATTTTAATTAAAAATTTATTTTTTTTTAAATACAATTTTTAATCATTTTTAATTCAATTAAATTAACATTTGGATTTAATTTTATTTTTTTAAATTTTAATTTTTAATATAAAAAATTACAAAATTTTTTTTTAAATTTTCAATAAAAAAATTAACTAGGTAATCTTTTTCAAAACAATTTTTTAAAATATTTTGAAAAATCTTAAAGTAATTTAATTAAAATTTTATATAATATTTTAGTTTTAATTAAAAAATTAATTTAATTTTAAATTAAAATTTAATTGAAAATTAATTAAAAAAATTAATTAAATTAATTTATTTTCAAATTAAATATTAAAATTTAATTAAATAATTTAAATAATTAAAATTTAATTTAAATATTTTTAATATTTTTTATTTTACCTAATTATTATTTTTTTTTTTTTTTTGATAAATTTTAAAAATCAACAAGAAATAAAAATTTACCTTTCGGAAAAAAAACGTAAGTAAATAACTTACTATCCCAAATATAACGAAAATCCTTCGAAAATAAAAATCTTCACAGCATAAATAAAATTTTTCACATATCCTTTTCCTCTGAATATTTATTATGTCATGTGTCGATGAAAGATTCCACAATAAAAGATGGATTTTCTTGTTTAGGGATGTGCACGAAAAATTTTTATGATGGATTTTGCACTAAAATTGATCTACAAATATTGGGAACGTGTGAATGAAAATTTTATGCCTCTCCATTATTTTGTCGGTCTGGGCGTTTGTCTATGCATGTGTGAATAAAAATAGGAAAAATGTAAATTTTTGAGTCCCTCTCATAGAAATGTATTTTTCGACAAAATTTATGTGGCTGTTCGATCCGTCTTTAGTATTCAATCATAAAACATAAAAAGAGGATATTACTTACGTGATCTTTTGCTTACTTTAAGGATTTTTGATGTACTTCAGAAACGTTTTTGAACAAGACACGTTTTAATTTTGTACATTTTATGAGGATGTCAAAGCTTCACTTTACTACTTTTGAAGAAATTTCCTACATTTTATTCGATTCAGATTTTATTGTGACATATGAGACGATTTTCATTTATTTAAAAAATGTCTTAAATTCCAAAATTTATATTTTTAGTTTTCTCAATAATCCCTTCACCTGATGTGCATCGTCTTACCTGTGAGATGAATTTTAAATCTATAAAAGAAAACCTCTTCAGAGAAAAATAAAATACAAAAAAAGATACAAATGTGCTCCAATATTTAGTGGAAATATGGGAAAAATTTAAGACGAATAAACCTTTTTTTTCGATATCCACATTTTTTTTAGCATAAAAAATAAAAAAAGGGAAAAGGATTTTCGTTTATTTGTCAAAAACTAATGCAAACACGTTCCCCAAGGAAATATTTGGGAACCTACATGAA
The DNA here is from genome assembly GCF_036172545.1 of Culicoides brevitarsis. Lineage (NCBI taxonomy): Eukaryota > Metazoa > Arthropoda > Insecta > Diptera > Ceratopogonidae > Culicoides > Culicoides brevitarsis. Next base: position 16,392,742 of record NC_087085.1, on the reverse strand, counting down.
TTTTCCTGACCTTGAACTGAGATGTCAATGAAAAAAAATATCTTCAAATAAACAAATAATGCCACGTGCCACTTTAAAAAAACAAATTTAATAGGAATGCATGTTCAAAAACTCTTAAAAATAAAGATTTTGAGCGAAACTAACAGAAATCAGTAGGTAGATATAAAAGATGAATTTTGATACAAGAAACACAAAAAAAAAATACTGATGGCTTCGTATATTAACTTTTATTAGTAGATTATATACAAAATTATGTATTTTATTATTTCATTAGCAACCAGTGGACAAGCGAAAGAGCTGAAAGTGGGCGAAAATTTATTATTTTTTTTTTTATTTTATAAAAGAAGAGCGTCACAGACGTGGATTACACTCTTAATTTTTATGATGGTGCAAAATGAAAATATAAACCAGAAATGTGCCTTTCAAAAAGTAGTCTCATAATAAACACAAAGTGGTAGCAAAAAAAAATCATTATTATTACTCGGAGAAGCAACGTGGCAAAGCGCATTATCGTGTAATACATTGGAGATTTTCCATTAGGAAGACGTGACAAACAAAAACCATGCCATTAGAGTTATAAAGGATTCCTGTTTGTTTATTTATTCTACACTAACCCGAGAGCGAAGCCACTGCAGAATGCAACGCAACTCAATAATATCTAGGAAAAATAAACAAAACTTGAATCTACTTACCCTTTTCCTTTCTCTCTCGGAAGAATTTATTACTTACATTCTTTTTAATGGAAAATGTACTTCTTATCTCGATTTTTTTTTCTTTATTTTATTTACTAGCAAACGGCAGCGACGAGATAAGAAATGAAATAAAATGAAAATTATTCTGAAAAATTATCGTGCTAGGGATTTAACTGCCTTTTTTCACGTGTTCAAGCCTGAAAGAGACGGAATTCAGCGAGAAATGCAGCAAATGTCTATGAAAAAAATGTTTTTCTTGCTGGAAAGTAGAAAATAATGGCAATGAAATTTATTTTCATTCCGGTTTTTTTGTTTTTCTTCGACTAAAAATGCCTTCTAACGTTCGTTCCATTGACTGCGACTCGAACAAGGCAGCGATTATCACTGTAATTGTGTCGCAGCATTTCAAAAATGAGGCATTTGTGATTTATTGCTTGTCTTTCTTCCCTTTCGTACTTCTTTTTTAGCATACAACACACACAAAAAGAGGTATGTTTGCGTTATTTGACCCAGTTTCTGTTTGTTCTCGGCAAGTTTGTTTAACAATAATAATAATAATAAAAAAAAAACTATGACAATGAAGGATTCCGTATTTATTTGCCGTAGAGATGTTTTTTGAAGCAATAAGAGAAAAAGTGTTCCATTAAATTGTGTAAAAAATTTCTTATCTTTGACAAACCCCTTTTTTGAAAAAAATTGTAAAAAAAATAAAATGGCATTTTTTCGTTGTTGAAAGGAGCGTAATGAAAATCTCAAACACAGACGTGAGCATTCGCGTGAAAGTAACATTTTTGTAGTGATAAAAAAATATTGAGTGAAGGTATAATTTTTTCTTGTAATTTTGCAAGATTTATAAAAAGGAGTAGAATGTCAAAAATATTTTTTTTAAATTTTTCTAAAATTATTTTTTTTTATTTTTTAAATTAGTTGTATACTTTTTTTAAATTTTTAATTTTTTTAAATTTAATTTATTTTGTTTTTTGTTTCATCAAAAATGTTTTAATCTGAAAAATTTTTTTTAGTCACGTGACCTAAAAATTTTTTTTTTAATGATTTTGTATTAATTATAGTTAATATTATTTTCAAATTTGAACTAAAAAATGAACCTTAATATCGAAAAAATTAAAATAATAAGCTAATATTGGTCACGTGGCCTAAAATTTTTCATCTGAATTTAAATATACCTAAAATTAAAAAAAAATATTTTTCTATTTATTTATTTAATAAATATTTTAATTTAATTTAATTTTAAAATTTAATTTAATTAATTATTATTTTTATTTTATTTAAGCGAATAAATTTAATTTATTTTGTTTTTGTCCCATCAAAAATATTTTAAATTTTTTTAAAATGATTTTGTATTATTTTAGTAAAAAAAAATTAAATTAAAAAATTAAAATAAAGCTTTAAAATAAAATAAATAAAAAATATAAATTTTTAATTTGTTTTTTAAATTAAATACCTAATTAAAAAATAAAAAAAAAAATTTTAAAATTAAAAATTTATTAAAATTATTTATTTTAATAAAATATTTAGGTATTAATTTTAATTAAATAAATAAATAGAAAAATAATTTCATTTTTTTTCAATTAAATAAATGAAATATTTTTAAAAATAATTTTAATTTATCGCCTAAAAATAAAAAATATTTCTGAAGATGACACAAAAATATTTTTTTATAAAAAAAAAAAATTGAGAAAAGGCGAGATAGACGTGACGCTTCCACAATAATGCACTTGTCATCAAATCGTGTCTGCTTATCTTTACATATTTTCTGACAATTTTAATGTTTAAGACCATAATTGGAAGTAAATCAGATATTGTTGTCGTTTGTACCGCGCAGCTACTGCCGTGGTGAATATCTCACATAATATTATTGCATTAAAAAAAAAAGAGTTTGTGTGTACAAGTTACACAATGTAGCAAGATTTTTATGAGTCAGGGACAGACATGCGAGACAAAAAAGGGCAAAACATTTCAAAGAAACATGAGGAAACCTCTGTGCTGACGTCGCTTCATCGTCGTCGTTGTTGTTGTGTTAGAATGTCTTACACGAAGATTATTTTTTTATAGCTGATATTTTTTTTATTGAAAATTTTGTCATTTTATTGCGTCACACGCGTCGTCTCTGAGTGCATCGTGTGTTTATGTTCTCTCACTCGCGCAACGTGCTGGCATTAAAAATGATGATGAATGATGTTGCGACGATGATGAAAAGGGAAGAAAGAAATAGAGGAAGTGCAATGGCACGTGACACATTATTGTGCATTTTATGGATGGTTTTGATGAAATTCCGTTAGATAAGGTTTAATGGCTTGTTTTGTGGCAGTAAAACTTTAAATGACCGTTTTCCATGAACCGACAATAAAGATAATTAAAAAAAAAATAGTTCTTCAAAAAATCGTAAAAAAACGGATTTTTGACGAAATTTTTAATGATCATCCCACGCACAATTTTTTTTATTACGAAATGATTCATCCTAATTAACCGTTTGTTCGTTCCTGTCTTTCGCATGTTCAAGGTCGTCTCTGTTGACAAATAACAATAAAACTGAGCGAACTTTTATTTCGTCGCATAATAAAATAAAAATAATAGGAAATTTGCATTTAGAGTAGTTTTCCGTCATTTTTTGCCCTTACTGCCCCGCATAGACATGAATATAAATTAGAAAAGTTTCGCCCACTCTGACTGATTTTTCCTGACATCACACGTCAAAAACTTATTACAGCGATAATTTATGAGTGTTCAGCAAAAAAAAAAAAAGTAAAAGACAATATTGCACCACGTTCTATCCTGACCTAAAAAAAAATTTTTTTTTTCAAATCATTTGTCACGTGCACCTTGCCTCGTAACGAAAAGTGTAACGAAAAAAAAAAGTTAAAAAGGAACAAAATTGTCGTCAGGATGGTGTCACAATTTATTTTTTCGTGTGTGTGCTCCTTTTTTCAAATTTTTATCACATTTTATGATTATTAACGTATTCTATGATGATGATGGTACAATTTTTTGCCGTTACCTCGTAAATTTATTTCGTAGTCTCCTGACAATTTTTTTTTTTTTGATGTAAAATTATTGGCAAAATGTGATATTTTTTAATGTGAAATAATATTTTTTTGTGCGCCTACGACAAAAACGACACCTCGCGAATGAATGAATGAATGAAGAGCAAAAAAAAAGTTGAGGAGACGGTACGACACACGATGACGAGACGAGTAAAGGTAATCACGACGACAAAAAAAAATCAGTTTCAATTTCGAAACTTAATCTTTCGAATAAAAATGCAATTTATTTTTAATGACATTTTGGCATGGACAATAAATTAATGTTTAAAATATATTTAAAATTATTTGTGTTAAATTTCCGTGTGGCACACCCTTCAATTTTATTTATCATCTGTTTTTATGCGTGCAAGTTTACACAAAAAAAAAATTATTTTTTTTTGAACAGGTAAAAATTGTGCCAATTTCTTCAAATTCTTCTTCTTTCATGTTTTTTTTAAGTTTTTGTCGTTAACGGAGAAAAATAAGTAAGTTTTTTTTGAAAATAAATTAATGATCTTTGGAAAAAGAGGGCAAAATAGCAATAACTGACAGAAACAAGAACTTTTCTGTCGATGTCAGGACAGAGTGGAAAAACAAACAAATGGAACTGTAATAGAGTTGAAGCATCAGTTCAGGGATGTAACAATAATTTTGCTTAAAAAGGGGCATTTTCGCGAATTAAAGTACATACAAATTTGACATTTTTGATGTTTCTGAAGCAATAATAGGTTTACAGGCATATTTTTCATGGTAAAAAATAATCTTCTTGAGACAAAAAAAACAATCCTAGTGAATAAAAATTTTCAAAAAATTCATCTTAACTTCCATTTCTTGGCAGACTTGAAGCAATTTTTTTAATTTTTAAGTCGAAAATAAAAATTTTTTGAAAAAAAACTTTTTCACTAGGATTATTTTTTGGCTCAAAAAGATCATTTTTTGCCATATATGAACATATGAACGCAAACCTACCATTTCTTCAAAAACATCAAAAATGTCAATTTTTTACGTCTTGCCGCAAGTCAAAAAGTAGAAAAGTCAAATAAAGGTCAAATTGGAGCAAAAGGTCACAGAAAAAGAGACGAGATGAAATTTGATTTTGCCAATTTTGACCTAAAATCGACAAATGGTGATTTTTTCTGCATGCTTTTCTTATATTTTGATTTGGCGAGAAACACCTTAAGACAATATGGACTTTAGAACAAATCAACGGATTATAATTTTACACTTGGATGTCTTTAGGACCTAATTTATTTCAATTGTTTTACTCAATTATTATTAAATTAGGTCCAAAAATGGCATCAAAGTGACAAAAAATCCTATTGTGATGGAATTATTTATGTCAATACTGATTTTAAGCCATTCAATAATGTTATTCTGAAGCGCAAAATTTTCTTATCGCTAAACTTGCAGTACACAATATTAAAACCTTAATATACCATCCGGTTTTAATACATTTTCATATTAAAATTAATATACTAAATTTAAATAAGTTAACATGAAAATTAGAAAATCAAATTTTTTATTCTTTAACATTTAACATAATTTTTTTAATTTAACGAAAATTTTTTAAATTTTTTTTTATTTTTTTTTTTATTTTTATATATTTTTATTATCGTTTTAGATTCAAAAATATTTAAAAATAAAACTAAAAATTTTTTTAAATGCACTAAAGTTGAATTTGCTTGTTTAAAATTTGGTAGTGATTAAATTTGAGAAAAGCGCAAAATATTTAAAAAAATCTTACCTTAAACTTTAAGACCTTTACGCCCCTGTCCAGCATTGTTTACAAAATGTTATTTCCCGTAAAATCTCTGTGTACACTGATAAGAATGACAAATAAAACGAACATACGTACACAAACTTTTGCATGATATTTTCCGACACACCAGTGTCAGTTTTCAATGTGAAGTGTCCCAATAGTCGCCCAACTGCATATTAAAATGTTTTAATTGCAATTTTGAGTGCAAACTAACATGTTTCAATTGATATTGGAATGAGATGGCAACGAGACGGGTGGAAAATAGACATTATTTTAATAAAATGTCGTCATATATTACACTTTTGCAGAATTTATCTGCAAATAAATGAGAAAAGTTTATTTCATATTTCAATGTGGCGATAAATACCTCCACATCCACACAGCAGCAGCAGCCACTATTGTGACACAAAAATAGAATATTTATTGAGTTTTGTGATAAAAAAGGAGAAACGTTCAACAATGAGCGTCTCGGATGCACATTTCACGCTTATCACGGAAGTTTTTCTCTTTTGCTTTTTGACGTCACAGGCTATTAAATTGACAGTTATATGCAACAACACTTGACGCAAGTCAAAAATCGAACAATAAAATAAGGGTGAGGTTCATGGAATGCGCGTTTTTTTACTTCATTACGCAAGCTGTACTTTTTAATTCACTTATTTGACCCAATAATTTTTTTCTGCCACCATGTCGAAGTCTGCTTGCTACCTAGAACAAATTAAAAATTCAATCAATTCAACCACACGTAACATGCTTCGTGTGCAAAAAAAATAAACTTTGTTATTTTTTCTGCTCCTTGCTGTAACTACTGCAATTTAACGTGCAAAAAAATGTAACAAAAAATTTTTATTGTACAATGTTGCAGTACTAAATTTAAAACACATGGCAAAAAAATCGAAAAAATTCAATTTATGAGTTCATGCAAAAAAAAATGTTACTGCAAAAAAAAAATCGATAAAAATTTTTGTGTGCATGAAAAAAGGTTAATTATTGATATTTTTGTCTTTTTTATTGAACCTTTAAAAATTTTCCATCAAAAAAAATTTTTTCATAATATTTTATAAAGAGTTAGCCTGAAACCCCACTTTAAAAAAAATAATTTAATTATAATAAAATTTTATCAGGATTAACGAGTAGGAAAAATTTTTGCAGAAAAAAAATATCTATATTTATGTACTACACATAAAAGTTAACCCAATTAATAAAGCAACAAAATTGTATTTTTAATTCAATAAAAATCATTAAATTTAATTTACGCTCCACTTTAAAAAAAAACTTTTCAAATTGGATAAATAAAAGTTATGATGGTAATCTTTATTGTTTGGTTTTTAAGCTTTAAATATTTTTTTTTTGTGAGGATTCAAAGTTTTTATCAACTTTTTAATCGTTAGCTGTGCGTTTTAGAGACAAGTATCTCATTAAGATTTATTTTTAGCACGATTAGATGATGATCATTATTATTAAAGTACTTGTACTTACCTACAGTCGTCGGACCGACTAACTGAAAGTTTATCTTGCTCATTTTTCATTCAGGTTTATAATTACTTTGACATAATTAATTCAAAACAAGGTAAAATTTAACAGCGACAATTTATTTAGCTGAATTGGAATTGAAATGAAGATTCGGTTTATTTATTTGTTTTTTTTTGTGCTCCTTCCTGTGTGTAGTTCGCTCTTTGATTCATGTTTCAATCCAGCAACAATCAGCGTGATGTCGACGACTTGACTGCACAATAAATAAATAAAAATGCCCACAGATGAATTAAGGCCACCTACTCCTACAACTCCACATCTCCGTGTTATGGGCATGACATCATGCCCAAACAAACTGATTTTTTGTTGTTGTTGTTGTTGTTGTGCCTCTTTGCTCGCTCGGCTGTACAGTTACGATCATCACGTATGTTGTGACACAGGTGTTAATACGACGTCTGTAACGGAGAGATAGAGTGAAGAAGACGAAAAAACGTAAGAAAAGAGATTTAATAAATAAAAAAAAATGTATAAATGAGTACGAGGAAAAAAAATAAAATAATAAAGATACAAAGCGGTATGTCGGAGCCACTTACTCACATACGGGAGTACGTTAAATTATCACTTTTAACGTAATTAGTGTCTTTTTGTGTGTTAATATAAATCAATTTCGTACTAAATTCTTGTACTTGGCATGTCAAATCTCTCTCGCATTAATGTAATAAAGTGAGTTATTTTTCTCTTATTTTTTTTCGCATTTTTTTTTCGCAAGTGTGTCAGGATCGCCGGTCCATTAATATAAATGTTACGTTATTTTATTGCTAAAGTGTTGAGCTTTTTTTTTCTTCTTGCCAATTATGAGGCGTCTCCTTCGACGTATTCGCAAAATTTATTTCTTTATTATTGCGGAATGTACACACGACTTCTTGGGGGAATCTTTATTCGCCCATTATGTCAATCAGCAGAAACTCATTCTGGCGAGCAAAATCGTAAAAGAAAATGCTTGTTCTTCCACTTCGCTACGAAAAAAAATTATTATTATTATATTTTTTTGTGTACAAGCTAAAAATGTACGACTAAATATTAAATTATTTCCGGTCATTGATCTCGGATGAAATCAAATCACATCAATTGCCATCGATTTCGCCATCATTAACGATTTGAATTCGCATGAAAAATGATTTGTTTCCGTCTTTGATTTTTTTAGGATTTTTTTTTGGCTGTGACAATATTTAAAAATGTTTTAGATTCATAAAAAGTTTAATAATTAAAAATAAAAATTCTTTAAAAATCTAAATTTGATTAAATCAAAAAATAATTAAAAATTATGTAGTTTTATAAATTAAGATGAGTTTTTTAGCTATCGACGATGACTCAGGGGATTTTGTGTATCCAAATCGAGAAAATCGGAAGAAATCCGGAGTGAAAAGGCCTCCACCGATTGTCATTCCCGAAGTAAGTCCCAAATCGATCGAAGAAAAGCTTAAAGAATCGAAACTTCCATTCGCAATTCAAAGAAAGATAACGATGCAGGGCAAAATTAAAATATTTAATTTAAAATTTAATTTTTTTCTAATATTTTTATTAAATTTAATTTAATTTAATTTTTAAATAATTATTTTTTTATTTATTTATAAAAAAAATAAAAATTAATAAATTTAATAAAAAAAAATATTTAAAAATCATTTAAAAAATTAATTAATATGAAAATTTTATTTGAATTTAATTTTTATTTTAATCTTTATTTTATTTTTTATTTATTTAATTTTTTCCTGAATTTATATTTTTATGAAAAACTTTATTAAAAAAAATTAAGGAAATATTTTAATTTATTTAATTTTTAATATTTTTAAAAACCTCAAAATTTTAATTTAAATAATTTCTATTTGTTCCAGCCTATTTTCTATTTAATAAATGATTATTATCGAGTATAAAGACGTCATTCGGTCAATTGTAACACACAAAAAAATCAATCATAATTACTTTCTAACAAAATAATTTTTCATTACGACTTCTTAATATATAATTTAACTTTTACAACTTTTTTTTTGATCCGCTGGACCACAAATTGAGCTATTACTGACATGACATTAATTAGAATCAAAAAGTGATTCATTGAGAACGCTTGAGAAACTTGACGTAATACTGTCGCCTATTATTCAATTAAAATTTTTATTTATTTATCGAACGAAAATGTTCCAGAAACACACAAAAGAAACATTTTTTTCTGCTTTTTATATAATAGCGAATTATTTAATAATATCTGTTCAATGAAATTTATTGATTATGGGTTTCATCGCGAGAACTGTGAACATTGTTTGTGCCTTTGTGCAGCTACTATGTAACTAACAAGTAATAATTGAAAAATTTCTTAATTTACGATTATTATGCGTTAAAGTGAACAAATAATACACAACTATTGAATGGAGTTTGGAGGAGGTGCTGATCATCTGGTTGTTAACTCTTTAATTTTTATGTGCTTCTTTTTTCATTGTATTAATTCACTTTAGACAACGTGATTAATAATAGATCGGCGTTTTAATTGAACGAAAAAAAAAATTATTGGCTCACAGCTGTTTTCTTGCATAAAATTCAGGTCAATCTGATCAGTTAGGGAAAAATAAACGCGACAAAATCGAGTTAGTTTTATTCAAAAGATTGCAATCGTCACCATGTTTTATGAACATACATGCAAAAATTACACTCATGTTTACTCAAATATATCAATAATATCCCTTAATTATTATTGTTTGAACATGAATTTACATAAAAACCATGCAACACAACTAATTTTATTATTATTTTCGTGTAATGTGCATTTTTGTCGTCATGACGCGACGCCAGGGCACACCACATGCACAGATCAAACATTAAAATAAATAAATGGCATGCATTTTTCGTACACACGTGCCACGAGGGATTTTAATGTTTTTAATTTTGTTGTTTTGAAAATTTTGCATTTTGCTAGTAAAATAATGTGTCGTTCAGTTTTTGTTCGTTGTTATTACTTCTCGCAATTTCATAATGCAGGGATCGAAAAAAAATATTTAAATTTTTATTAGAAAATATTTAATTAATATAGTTATGTTAAAAATATTTTTAAAAAATTATTAAAATTAAATTTAAATTAATAAAATTATTTTTTTTAATTAAAATTAATTAATTAATTTTATTTTAATTTATTTATTAAATTTATTTATTAATTTATTTTTTTTTTAATTAAATATATTTATTTAAAAAAAAATAATATTTTTATAGAGCTTGAACTCATCAGATTTAAATGGAGGAAAATTTAAAAATTTTTAATATTTAATACTTAATAAAAATTTTTAAAATATTTTATTAACAGTTTTAGCAAGTTAAATTAAAAAAAAAATAAATTTTAAATAATAAAAATTTAAAATAAACATTTTAAAGTTTTTTAATATTTTGTTTCATAAAAAAAATTATAATTCGTTTTGTAATTTTTTAATTAAATAATTTAATTTATTTATTTTTTTGTAAAATTGAATTTATAATTTTTACTAAAATATTTTTGTTAAATATTACTAAACATTTTTTTAGTCCCTGAATGTGTAATAATTTTATGTTATCCAAATATTCTGCTACTGCACATTGCGCGTTGTTCACTTTTTTTGCTTATTAGACTTACTGGATTAAAATAATTGATTTTGCAAGCGCGCGCTGCGATACGCACATAAATTACTGTCGGCCAGCACCGTAATAATGTAATAATAATCAGATGCATTGTTATATAAAGTTCAATAAATGTTGTGTTCTGATGTGCCGATATAAGGCTTATTTAACGACAATTCACACACAACAGCCTAACAAAAGCCTGTCAATCAATCAAAAGTTTCAAACGCACATTCGAGCGAAAATGTTGCAACGTAAGTGCAAAATATATGTATGCTGTGTAAACATATGGTTAGGAGTGATATTATATGGTGTTTGACATGTATAATATGCATAAACACACACGCACACACACAGGGTCATGTCAGTCATGAAAATTAAAATGACAAAATCATGATGTGTGTGATTTTTTTTTCTGAACTGAAAATTTACATAAAAACAAAGAAAATATTTGTTTTTGTGGTCCGTTCATGAGAACGACAAAAAAAAACATAAAAACATAGTGTTAACGAAATGTGGAAATTGGTTTCATTGCAGACAGCTTGAATCATTAAATTCAAGTTATGGTTGGGAGATTTCACACAATGGAGTCCTTCAATCTGTGTATTTGGGCATTTAATCGTAAACAAAAGAGCGCAAAATAACATCCTTAACGGCATTAATCCTAATTTTAAGAGAAAATAAACGGGAATTTACGTAATGATGGCTCATCAAGTGGTTAAATGCGATTTTGTGAGAAAATTGACTTCATTTCAAATTCGGAAAAATTCAAATAAAAAAATAATAAAATTGATAAACTACAAAAATTTATTCAGAAATCGCTTCGCAATTCTTGGAACGAAACAAAATGCTCAAAAAATTTAAAAGCACCAATGTTTTTTTAATGACATTTTTTTAAATTCTATTTAAAAATATAGGCTTTTTGGCATAGAAAAAAATTAACAAAAAAATCATTTAAAAATCAAGTTTAGGAAAAATTAAAATATAATTACCGAAATTAAATTATTATTTAAAAATATTGAAAAATAATATAAAATTCTTGAGAAAAACTGTAACAGTAAATAATTTAAAGAAAAACAAAGATCTCAAAAATTATTTATTATTTAAATATAAAAATAATTTTTGAAAATATTTTTAACTAAAAGCTTTAAAATAATTTTAAAATAATATTTTTTTCAACTCAAAAGCTTTATAAATAAAAATTTAATTAAAAAATTTTTTATTTTTAAAAATTTTTTTTTAAATTAATAAAAACCTTTTATAAAAATTTAAAGTTTAATTAAAAACATTTTTCTAATTTAAATTTTTTTTTTTTAAATTATAAAATATTTTTAAAAATTAAAAATTTTATTTTTTTATAAATATTTTTATAAAAATTAAAATAATAAATATTTAAATTATTTTTAATATTTATCTTCTAAATTTTTAAATAATTTAATGATAACAATGTCAAAATTTCTGACAAAATAACAATTAAATACTGAAACGGAAATAGCCGAAAATCACACAACACTCAACTACAAGAGAAAAACGAAAAAGAATGAAGATTGAAGTAAATACAATAATAAAAGCTTTTCTCAAAAACACACAATCTCACTCACACTCTCACACGGTCGCTTGATTATAATTGATTAGGATAAAGTAATTTTGTGTATTGTATTTAGTAATTTAGCCAAGTTCTTCATCATCATATATGGATGACAAAAAAAATTATTTAGGCAATCTATCTCAACTAATTTAATCGCATTATTATTGGATGACTGTGTGAAAAACTTTGTCCAAAATAGAAGAACTTACTAATTATGACCTTCCTACCTTGCAGTTATTTGTCACTCATCAACAAACAGCTACTTTCTTTGTGCAAGAGGTCACGACTTGATGAGAAAAAAAAAGTTTTGATATTTATTCCTGGTTAATATTTATGAAACATCTCAATATAATAACATTAACCACATTGATTTATCATTGTAAAGTGAGAAGTAACTTTTTACAAAAAGCGACTTACAAAAAAAGTTTCTCATTCATTCATTCATTACTATTCACTTTTTCGAATCTCGCATTGAATGTTGAAAAAAATATTAGCGTGACTCGATTTCGTTCAATGACGACGTTCTTGAGAGTTTTCTTGGTTCTCGCACTACATCACCCTACGAAAAATGTTAAATAACGTAGAAAATACACTAAACGTACGATAAATAAATAATAAATCTCATAAATCACATTTGTAACGTTATTGGTCTGATGCTCTTTTTGCTCTCCTCTATGTTGCCTTTTGTTGTTTGCCTTTTATTTTAGATGCAGCTTGTAAATTTATTTTTGTATGCTAAACATTTTCTCTGCTGTGTTTGCCGATAAGGGATACAAAACAGGAAGAAATTGCGCGAGCAAGTGGAAAATTTATATGTTAAAATATTGCCAAAAAATGTTTTGTTTTTTTAGTTTTAAATTTTCTCTTCTGGAAAAATGATCGTTTAAATATTTTTCCCATCCATAAAAAAAATCTTACTGGGGATTTTGGGATTTTCGTAATTTATTTAATGATGACAAATTTCATTATTTTTTTTCATAGTTTATAAAAAGCAAAATACAATAATGAGCCTCATCGGACAACGTCGTTCATTATAATATTTCACATGACTTTCTTGCAACTTGACTTGTCAACAAGACTTCTCTCTCTTCTTCCTAACAAACCAGTAAACAATTGCACATCAACAACTAACTGCACAAAAAAAAATAAACGAAAAAAAACGAGAAAAATATATTATTTTCCATATTGTATTCTTCTTTCTTATCCCAAATGATAATATTAATAATAAAAAAAAACAACCAGTTATTTATCTTTCATTTGATATTCTTATATATATATGCCAAACTACTACTTACTAACTAACTCGCTGTGTGTAATTCAAGTAGTTGTGAACTTGCACAATGAAACCGCGCGCACAAAAACATCGCTGCGAACCTTAGCAGCAGCAGCAGTTACTTTGCAAGAGAAAAATAAATTGTAGTTTATTTTAAAATTTTTATGTTATATGCGCGATGCAGCTCTGCGACTAATGCCGATGTGCTCGCAGACATGCACAAAAGATAAAGAAAATATATAATAATAATAACAATAATAAAGAGCAAGCAAAAAAGTACATAAAATATACATTACGATTATCATCAAATGCAATATTATTATGATAATAATTTCGACCTGCAAGAACAAACAACATGTTAGTTAGTAAATTAAGATTGTGCACTACTTGAGCGCCAATAACAAAAAAAAAAATTAAAAAAAGGTAGTCGTCTGAAGAACGACATACTATACCGCATTTCGATGTGTCATACATTCGCTTTTTTGTACTCCTCACAATTTTGAACTCCTCATTTCACAATTTTGAACTCCTCAATCCACAATTTCGTACTCCTCATTTCAGTTATTCCGAGATGGTTATCATCTGTGGACTTTTCCCAATAAAAGGAACATATTGCACAATTTTGTACTCCTCACTTCACAATTTCGTACTCCTCATTTCAAAATTTAAGCTCCTCAATCCACAATTTTATACTCCTCATTTCACATTTTTGTACTCCTCATGACCCTTTCACAGTTCCATACACCTCACAACTCAAAAAAATTGCCCAGAGACCTTCAGAATCCACAAAAAACCAAGAATTACTAATAGCATTAGGACATAGGGACATTGGGACATAGCATTAGGACAAGTCAGGTTTAATACCACATTTTTTCTTCGAAATGCGGTAAAAAAAAAACAATATTGATATTGAAAACGGGTCAAAAGATGAAACTTTATTGAATTAGCATGAAACTTTCTTTAAAAGTTTTTATTTGTTTTTTTTTTCTACAAAGTACTTCAATCAACGAACAAAGAAGAAGAAGTCATGAAAATGGTGTAAATACTTGCTGGCAGCAGCAAGGAGACAAGCAGCAAACAAAATGAAACGAGAAGAAAAAAAAGTTAATGTAATGCAGAATATTATCATAATATGCAGTTTTGTTTGTTTTTTAATTCAAATGGAGGCAAAAATCTTTTGATCGTCATGCAGAAAATGATGATAATTTTTTTTTGTGTGGCAACTAAATTTATATGTTTGGAATTATTTTTGAAAGTACGCAATATTTAACGATGATTTTTATTAATATATTTTGGTTGTTTTTATTTTAAGTGGAAACACTTAATATATATAAAAAAAAATATTTATTTTTTGGCTGCCGCAGCAACGCACTCTCTACGCGGGACCTTTTGTGCGCGCGTAATAATTTCTCCCGCGTGCAAAACCAAATCTCAAGCCATCAATTTTGCGATATTCAAACATGAATTTTTACTCAGAATCAAAAATTTCATACTGTCTTTTGATATTGCCAGACATTTAATTTTATTTTTCTTCTTCGTCTTTTTTTTTCTTTTCATTTTTATTTTAAATTAAAGCAAAATTCATTGTTTTGCGAGAAAAGAAAGAAAACGACTTGCGGAGAGATAGGAAAAAGGACAAACACACACACACACAAACGCACAGAGCAAATACCAAAGAATCTTTTATCTTCTTTTTTTTATACAAATTAACTGGAACAAATAACAACAATAACATTGTAAATGTTTGATAAATAACAAAGGCAAGCAAGCAAGAAAAAAAAGAGAAAAGAATCAAATCGAATCATCATCGACCGAATCATTGTTTTATTCTCTCTTGTTTTACTGTTCCTTTTGTTTTTGCATTTAATTTTTCTCCTTTTATCATCATTAAATATTCGTCAGACAAAATTCCATTCTGATGACAAGCTTACATACATTTCGCGTCTTATCATCATCATTATTTGATTATTTACGTTATTTTTATTTTTTCGTCGTTTAAATGCGTTTAAGAAGTAGAGAGAGAGTTAAAGGCCCAACGGATGAAAAATGGGAGAGATTGATCCTTTAGAAGAGATCATTTTGAACTCATAATATTTAACTTGGCTCAATCTGATCTCCGAAGAGGTCAATATGTGACTCATAAGGGATCATCTGATCTCTAACGAGATCAATCTCAAACGAATTTTGATCTGTAAGGCGTTTTACTCTCTCTCAACTCCTTAAGGAATCAACCTGATCTGATTTGATCCCTCAAAAAACTGATCCCCTTTGGAGTTGGTCATCTTCAGACCCAAAAAATGCTTAATTCACAAAAAGAATTCAAAATGACCTTGAATTGACCTCTTAAAGGAATTAACTTTTTGGGTCTGTGAATGACCAAATTCAAAGGGGATTAAGTTGATCCTACTTAAGAGATCAGATTGATCAGGCTCTTAGGAATCAATATGATCCCTTAAGTCTTATGAGATCTATTAGATCCTTTCAAGAAGCTCATTTGATCAATTAAGAGGTCTTTAGTTACTTCATAATAGGTGACTTTTTAAGGGATCAAATTAACATCTTAAAGGGATCAAACTAACATCTTAAGGGATCAGATTGATTCTTTTAAGAGTTGAATGGGATTGATCCCTTTTCCAGTTGGTATCTGCAGACCCAAAAATTTTGATCATTCTTTTGATCCCTTAAGGGGTCATTATCCCTTCAAGTGATCTTTGAAAAGTTAACTCTTAAAAAAATTCCCTTAAGATCAATCTTTTTCGATCTTCTATAGGGATCAAAGGAGTCAATTTCACCCATTTTTCATCCGTAGAGCTTTTTTTCGCAGTTAATACGCAAAAACATTCCAGCAGCCAAACTGTTTTATCCTCCTTATCATGTCTCATCAGTGACAAACGCCATGTAAAAATCATCCTGCATCTTTTGACATGTATGCAAACCTACAATGTGTGCAAAAAAGCAAAAAAAAAAAGTCACAAATCTAAAATGCATAATGTCACATTGTTGATGGTGATTGTACATGATATGATTTTTGATTAACATTTAACCGGAGCAATATGATGTGCACGTTGTCCTATAATATGATAAATATCTGTTCTGCTGTACAGGTCGCTTGTCGTTCGTATAGATGGGAAATTGTGTGTGAAATCCAGTTTAAATCATTATATTTCATTTATCATCACATCATCATCATCATCATCGTTGTCGGTTGACGTCGCTGTATATGTTGTTACAGCTCTTGTCGTCGTATCATTATTATTTTATCAGCAAAAAGGCGTTTACTCGGTTATTTATATATATTTTATACAATAATAATGTAGAAATTTGCGTTTTTTTGCTCGCTTACCGCAGAATCCGTCTCTCGATGTATTTATATATTGGCCAGACACATAATTTATTACGGATGAGATTCCAATTAAAAATGTACAAATTAATGCTGGGTGTGTGCGTACATTATGGAATATTATCATTATTATGACGATTGTGAATTTCTGATGAAGTGTCGAGATGAACAAAAATAAAAAAAAAAGTTTACAATAACAAGAGGAATACGAAGAAAAGGCACAAAAAATAAGGTTTCCCATTAATTTATCATCACATAAAGTTGCTTTTTTTCTTTAATGCATTAATATTTATGATGATTCCCATTATCAACATTTTATCACCCAACATTTTCTCCTCGTTTTGCGTACATTTTATGCACACAGGTACAAAAAAAAACATAAAAATATTATTGTTATGCTTGGAAATTTGTTTTGTAGTAAAAAGTGTGAGTATTTTTGTCTCGTTAATTAAATTTCTTCCTTGTTAAAATTTTTTCCTACATAAAAACTTTTTTTTTTAAGGGAAATTAAAAATTTTATTTTGCCAAAAATGAAGTTTTTATATTCATAATAATTAACCGTGAAATATTAAAAACAATTAAAGTTCTTAAAAATTTTGGTTTAAATTATTTTTAATTTAATTATTTTTTAATAATTTAGAAAATTTAAAAAATGTAGGTATGTTAAATAACTGAATTGTAATTAAAATATTTTTTTAACTTAAATAAAAAAAAATTAATTAAAAAAATTAAGATATTTTTTATTAAAAAAAAATAAATTATTAGGTATAAAAAAAAATAAAATAAATAATAAAATTAAATTAATTAAATAAATAAATAAAAATTTTAATAAAGTAATAATAAATCATAAGTAATTTTTTATAAATAAAAATTAAATATTTTTATCCATGAATTCATGAATAAAATTCAAATTAAATTAATTAAAATAAAAAATTAAAATAAAATTTAAAAAAAATAAAAACTTTGAAAAAAAAATTATTTACAGATAAAATAAAATTAATTCATTAATTAATAAAAATTGCTTCAATAAAGAAAACCTTCAAAATACAGGAAAAATTATTCAAACACACAGCTTAATCGGATAAAATTAAGTTTCAAATAAGATTATAATTTTCCATGTAAACTTTTAACTGATTTAACAATTTCCATTGAAGCATCTCTCGTACCGAAGAAGTGAGTTTCGCGGAAATTTCATAATCTTTTCATGTTTTATGTTCAAACTTTACGGCATTTTAATTGATGATGATGATGATGTCGAACAAAGTATTTACAAAATTACTTGTATGCAAATATAAAAAAAAATAAATTTCTAACATAAACTTTTGAATGGAATTAAAATTGACTGTAAATGACGTGTCTTTTCACGAATATGTGTGTGCGTTGCGTACTTTAATAACAATATTTTAATAATCTCTTAATAATAATCTTATTTTATTTACTATACAATTTTACGATTTTTTACTACTCTACAAATTTAATCTTACTTTCATGCAGAGCCTGACTCAGCATCTATGTTAAACGTTTTGCGTTGTCGTCGTCGTCATCGTGGCTCACATACGCAACACGCAACAAACAAACAAGCTTCCAAATAAGGATGCACATGTTCAAGACAGAGGCAAATACGACGTCACTTTTCGACAATCTCGCAATAAAATTGTGTTCTTGCGCGAGTTTACGACGAAAACAAACGAAATTTGCATTTGAAAATGGTGTGAGGGTGGTAGTAATTAGCTAAAATTATAATAAATATCACATGTGTTTTAATATTTTCCTACCTTAAACAGCGTGGAGTGCGCATATAGCTCACTTAAGCTATGCACGTGTTTCGTATACGATTTTCGTACGATACTCCAACTAGTCACACGATGTATATTGAGACACTTTAAGAGAAATTGTATTATTATTTTTTTACGTTTTCGGTTTATTTTGTTTATTTATCGCACACCGCGACTACAAAACGTCGACGCAGCTATAAATATAGCTTTTATTATTTATTACATATTCTTCACATGATCTTTTTTTGTGAACCAAGTCAAAAAAGCCACAAAGCAGCGTGTACTTGGGTCACATTATACACGAATGATATTTTATTTTTCTCTTTGTATCACTTTAAATTGTACACATGTCGGATAAAGAAAAAATACAAAACAAGGTAGTAGCAATATCTCATGTACACAATGTGTTAGATACACGAGAAATTTGGCGTCTAATACTTTGTAATACAAAAAAATATTTTTTTTTATCTCAAATTAATTTTAAAAACTTTCAAATTGTGATTGGTATCAGCGAAATATTAACATGTTTGGACATGGAATTACACGATGATTATTAATATTTTTGTTAGTTGTTTCATTTGTAATGCCTCGATGTATGTTATGTTATACAAAATCATCATTTAATGTTCTTTAAATGTTGTAGCGATGATGATTATGATTTGTGTTGCAGATAAACGGATGATGGTTCAAAAAGTTAAACTTTTGTTGGTTTAGTTTTTTCTCTACATGGTTCCCAGTGGAACGATATTGGCTTTTTTAGGTTTTTAAAATAAGGCTTTTGGAATTTTTATAAGAAAATTTTTTTTGACTAAAATATATTTTTTATTTTAAATTTAAAAATAAATAAAAAATTTAAATGAAAAATTTTATTTTTAATTTAAAAAAATTTTTTTTTATACTTTGATTAAAATTAAGCTCTTAAATTTTTTTTTTAATTTAAATATTAATTTTTTTAAAAAATAAAAAAAAAATATTTAATTAACAATTAAATTATTTAACTTTTTTTTTTATTTTATTTAAATTTTTGAAATTTATTTAAATTTTTACTTTTGAAAAAATTTAAATTTTTATTTAAAAAAAAATTTAATTTTTATTTAAAAAAAAAATTAAATTTTTATTTTTGAAAAAATTTAAATATGTAATTAAAAAATTATTTTCTTGTAAAGATTTAAAAAAAATCATTTCGAAAAAATAAAAATTTGGAAAAATTTTCAATGGAAGAACTTTATTTTTCTGAACTTAAAAAAAATGCCATTTCATATCACTGGGCTTATAGCTTTTTTGTCGGCTGGTATTTTCATTTCTCGGAACTATGTGTATAAAAATGTTTTGATTAGACCGGCATAATAATCACCTGGATGGAACAATATATCATGATGATAACCCTGTTAGTCTCTTTCTGGATTATATTCTCTTATTTTTTTTTTGCAAATTCATTGAGAAAATTTTTATTTAGTGCAGTTATATTTTTTTTATGTGTGTACGTTAAAGTGGTCACTGAAATATTTGCCGTGTAAAAACATGAAATAAAAACAAGTCCCTTGTGAGACGAGTTGCAAAAATTCTAAATTATGTGCCCATTGTATTAATATTGCAGCAGTGAGTCTGACGACAGCGTGCACTCTTCAATATCGTTGTTGCTTGTTGGAAACATAAGTGTAGAATGCATATGAAAAAAAAAATAATATTATAAATGCTTGTTTATTGTGTCGGCAGATTAGCTACTATGATACGCAAAGCATGATACGAGCGACGAGAAGAGAAGAATAAGCTGTTGCCTGCCGCATTTTCTCTGTAACTATCGAGTTTATTGTATTTATTCGGAGATCACCAAATATCCTATTGTGTTCTCAATTTTTTTTTTTGCTTCTCCGTCATCATGGCTTATTTTTTAAGTATCGTGGTTGCGTTGCGGGATTTTCCATTTGAAGCTCGAGCAATTCAGAAGTCATGATTTTTAAAGTATGAAATATCAGCTCTAAACGCCGAAAAACATGTTATATTTTTTTTTAGAATAAAAATTAATAAAAAATAAAATTAAAATAAATATTTTATTAAAATTAAAAATAATTAAATTAATTTATTGTAAATTTAACAGTTAAAATAAATTTTTGAAAATTCTTTTCTCGTGAAATTTAATAATTAATATTTTTTTTTACTTTTTTATTCTTTTGATAATTTTTAAAAAATTCTCAAATTTAAAGCTCGAAAAATTACTTTTATTTAATTTAAAAAAAAAACAATTTTTATAAAAATTTTGCAATGCAAAAAAATAATAATTTAAAAAAAACTCAAAAAAAACATATAGGAAAAAAATTAAATAATTTATCAACTTTTGTTAATTTTATAAAAAATAGGAAAATAATTAAAAATTAAAATTTAAAAAAAATCTGATAAATTTTAGTGAAACTTTTAAGTTCTAATTTTTTACTTTAAAATTTACAAAAAAATTAAACTCGAGAGTCAAATAAAAAAATTGGAATCACTTTCCGCCGATAACTGCAACAACACAACAAAAAATAACTACAAAGCCGAGAAAAAAGCGGATACGCGATGTCTTTTTATTTTCTCAAACAACAAGAGATTATAGAGTTTCGTAGTAAAAGTACTATTCATACGGGTTTCAAGTGTCGTGTGACTAACTATTTTTTTTTTGTACCATGGAATGTTTTTTTTTTGTTTGTTGTGTCTTTCTCAAAAACCGTTTAAGCCGTCAATCGTGTCTAATCGAATGAGCAGTTGGTCAAATCCAATTATAAATTAAGATACTTATACATATTATGTTACACATGAAATATTTGTTAATCCTTTTTGTAAATGTAATAATAATTTACAAAAATTCCAATTAATAATGTGCATTAAAATATCAACATTGAATTGTCTTATTAAGATCGTTCGAATACTTTGTCCACCATAAAGACATTTTATCGCAACATTAATATGTTTAATAATGGCATTATTATTATTATTATTATGTGTCTATCTGTGAATCGTGTGTCGTCATCAGGCTTTTATGTTAATAAAATAATAATAATAATAATGCTCATTCCGTAGATTTTATATAATAATAAATGTTTATTCAAATGAAATAGCACCTCGTCTTAGGCATAGTGCATGCAGCCTTGGCTACAAAGGAGAGATATATGTTTAAACACTGTTTGTTCTCGGTTCGTTGCTATGTTTGCTGTGATTGAGTTACTATAATAGTAGTTGGTAGTGGCGTTGTGTATTTTGTAAAAGATTTAACATGTATATTTATTTATGTTTGTTTTGTTTTGCCATGCTTTGCATTTCTGATCCTTTAATACA
The DNA here is from genome assembly GCF_036172545.1 of Culicoides brevitarsis. NCBI lineage: Eukaryota > Metazoa > Arthropoda > Insecta > Diptera > Ceratopogonidae > Culicoides > Culicoides brevitarsis. The sequence goes on along the minus strand of NC_087085.1, from coordinate 16,370,859 downwards.
TTCAACAAGACTTGTTTGCACTCCAACTCCACTCCGCACAACAAAAACCATTAATAAATACAATTATCATAAATATTATATTCATCTCGAAAACATATCTTGTGCTGTTTTAATGTAATAATATTCTGAATAGTTATGTTACATCACATAAACACACTCGAGATTGCATAAAACTTGTATGCAAAAAGGAAAAAATAGAAAAAGTAGTCGTCCAAAAAACGATACCGCATTTCGATTTTCTAAACCGAAACATTTCACTATTTGGAGCTCCTTATCATTTACTGACTTTTTGCACTAAAATTCACATATTTCACAATTTGGTACTCCTCATTCTCTATAGGCGAAAAAGGGGTCAAATTAACCCCTTAAGAGATAAATTCACCTCTTAGAAGATAAATTCACTTCTTAAAGGGTTAATTTATCTCTTAAGGGGTTAATTTGATTCCTTTTTCGCCCATAGAGTTTCACAATTTCGTACTCCTCACGAATTTTTCACAATTTCATACTCCTCATAATACAAGAGACTGCCCATTGACCTTCAGGGTCCTCAAATAATCAAGAGTTACTAAAAAAACACAAACGGACGACAAGTCAAGTTTCATACCGCATTTTTTCTTCGAAATGCGGTAAAAAAAAAATTACGAAGAAAGAGCGCGAGAGAGCGACGAAAGCGTGTAGCAGACAATTTACTACCAAACACTACTCTATATTTTCCAACTATTAGTCACGATTTATGCTTTTTTCGTTGCTGCCTCGATTCAATCAAGTATGCAAACAGCTAGCAAAAAACATCGCACACCAATAATAATAAAAATAATCATCCACATGGAAAATATATGGCATGGAACACATGTTTGGCAAACATTGTCAACAATAATAAAACCCTCTACACTATTTTTTGCATTTTGGCACATAAACTTTTTTTTTAACAAAATTGTCGTGATTTCAACGAATTCTCGATGGTGCAGTAAAAAAATCCAACATTGTAACACCTGAATATCAAAATAACAGCAAAAATCAGATCAATCTCAAGGTCACATCAATCCGCCTTTTTTATTATTAAAAACCACATTATACAAATTTTATGTTAATTAAACTTGAACTTGGGCAACGCACGCTATACGATGACGACGCTACTGTACGGAACTCGAGAGATAAATGAATTATCATGTTTAGTGGGTGGATGGAACAACCACACAAGTTATTGAGATATTTTTCGTCGTTTCGTGTCTCTGCAAGATAATAAATTTTAGTATTTCATTCATCATTCATTGGATTTCTTCATTCATGCACGATGATCATCAGCGTCGTCATCCCGTTTTAATGAAATAAATGATGATAAAAGGATGCTGTGAGGCATTGAAAGGTAAAAGCGAGGCAGCAGCTGATAAATTTCCCAGTATTTGATTGAATTTGGTTGATGGAAATGAAATCAATCGGGGCTTTGCTCGTTAAAAGCTTCGATGAAAAGTTGCGCTCTGTTGAAGTTTATTTTAAATACAAAAAGTTTTGGTAATCCTCGTTATTTTATGCTTCTCTGGATAGTCAATTAAAAGCAGAATTTTGATTAATTTTCGTTTTCAGTACGATACAAGTATACAAAATATAACGAGTTTAAGGATGGTTCGATACGAAAAAATGTTTCACGTCGTTTGATTTTTTTTTTATTTATTTATAATTTCATTTAAAAAAAATAATTAATTTAAAAAAAAAATAAAAATGGTAATTATTAAAAATATATTGTATTAATTTAAATTAAAATTATTAAGTATGTAATTATTTTTTTATTATTTAATTAATTATTTATTAATTATTATTTTTAAAAAAAATTAATTTTTATATTTTTTTTTAATAAAAATAAAAATTAAAAAAATCCAAAATAAATTTTTCAGAAAATTCTTAAAATAATCTTTAATTAATTTTTAATTAAAATGTATGCACCATTTAATAGTTCCTTTTATTTGTTTGAAATGTAAACAAATAATTAAAAATCAAAAAAAAAAAAAATAGACAAAATTTTATTTCCTTGTTCTTTTTTTGCACTGTGAGATTTTTTTAAATTAATTTAAAATTAAAAATTATTAAAAATATTTATTTTATTTTACTTTAATTTTTTTTTTAATTAAAAAAATTATTAATAATTAAATTTAATAAAAATTAAAAATAAATTAAATTTTTAAAAATTAAGCTAAAACGAAAAATGAAGCATATTACACTTTTATTCCAGCCTCAAAAACAGTTTTCCTAGAAAGGATTAACAAACAGTTATAAATTATTCGCATGCAAAAATTCTGAATTTTCCCGAAAAAGCAAACACACAACATACAAAACTTACATATTTGACGTTTCAAGCAAACACACACAGTAAAGACGATGGAAAATTGTTTATTTACATCGCAATTTCCGGTATTTCTAAATTATTCTGTATTCCATCAGAGTCATAAACAAACACAAAAAACATACTTTTTGCATGCATATGTTTGTTTTTATTATTTTTTTTTCTTGTTTTGTGTGTTAAGTAACTAACCTGAGTGCGAGAAGAGGAAGTTTGGGCGAAAGAGTAAAAGAGAGATATAGCATTAAATTACATTTATTATAATTAAAAATTAAAATTCACAGTGTTGTTGTTTGCTCGTCATTACTTATTCAAAAAACGGACAGATAGTAATTATTGTTGCTCACTCAATTTTTTTTTAAATTGTCGCGTAAAGAAAGTTTTTTTTTTAAATTTTCGGAACTAGCTACTGAATTTTATCAGATTTCGGCAGATTTTTGAATTTATGGGCAATCACGATGCACTGAGGAGGAACACTTGAACAAACTTTTCAATACAAAACACTTGCAAACAGGAAGTTTTCGTCATTTCCTGAACTGTGAGTTTCTTTCATTTACGTTTCGTTTTATATTCCAATTTTACCCATTCCAGTCGACTCGACAGCGTCAAAAAACGGCACACATTGAAAATAAAATGGAATTACGTGATATATGATATATCATGTGAACCGTTACTTTTCCTTCCGACGAGCGACGTTACTTCAACACACAAACAGACTTAAACAATGTTCTACGAGATACGTAGCGAGAAGAGGGAATTTGTTTTCCGCAAATGTGTGTCTATTAATATTTATGTAATGAAAAGACCGGTGATTAATATTCTAAACACTTGTTTTTGATGGCTGTGAGAAACGACATCGCATAATGTGATAACGAGAAATGATTGAATCGATCGATAACGCTCTACTTGTTTGGCTAAATGCAGAATCAGCAGTCAGATTTGTGTGATGTCATGTCGCGCTGTTGAGCCAAATATCAATATATGGCAATTAGAGCTATTGACAAGATAAGACATGACCGACGATTGTGATTCGCGAAATCGGTATCTTATCTAATTGGTGTGATAAGGCTCTCACACTGAGTCAGCTGTATTTTTAATAAACTTGCGAAAAAAAAAATCAAAATACGGAAAAAAATTGGAATAATTAGTATGTTTTCTGCCTGCGTCTCCTTCGTGCGTCGCAAAGTGTGCTGCAAAATGGCTGGAAATAAAGAAGTCATTTACGAGTTAAATTTACCGCTAAAAGCGATTGTCTTTAATCACACGGAATATGACAAAGAAACACTTACACCTCGCACTGGCGACGCAGGTGAACAGTTAGTGGATTGTTTACGTAACGACATGCAAATCACCGATATCGATCATAAGCACAACCTCACCAAGATGGAAGTGGTAACTGCCTTAATCAAAGGTAATTTTGCACTGACATTGACAAAAGGTTCCCATTAACTGACCGAAAAAAAAATTCAATTCGCGAAAAAAACCAAAAAATTTTTTTTTGTCTTTCGCAGTCGCGCAGGAAGGTGATAAATATGCCGGTCTTATCATCTGTATTTCATCGCATGGGGAACTCGAGCCCCCCTACGGAGACTACAACGAAATAATTCACGCAAGGGACATGCCGTATGCGAAAGATGAGTTATGGAAACATTTTGAGACGCAGGAGGCCTGGAAAGACAAACCAATTTTAATTTTCATTCAGGCCTGTCGCGGTGCCGATCCCACGCCAGGTATCCGTGCGTATTCGCACGACGTCGATGAGCGCGTCGAAATGCCAAAACCGCAATTCACCGTACCCAAATACCCGAATTTGTTTGTGATGAATGCCTCGCAACCGGGCACCGTTTCGTTCCGATGGGATGACACGACGCCGTTTGTCGAGGCGCTAATTGATGTGCTGCGATGCCGTGCAACGGAGTGGGATTTGGTGCAGATTGCGACACACGTCTGTCATAAGGTTGCAATGAGCTTCGAGGCATGCGATGTCCATCGCGAAGGCTATGAGTGCAGTTTGCAAATGCCGTGTTTCGAGACAACGTTAACGAGGAAGTTTTATTTTCCGGTACGTGAGACGGCGCAGCAAGATGTAGAATTAGAAACTTATAAGTTGCAGAAAAAGGGATTGGCAATGATATTTTTGTACGATTACGAGGGGACAGATTTGCAAGAAAGAAGTTGCGTAACTCATGACGAAGAGCTGTTGGAAGAAACATTCGAAAAACTCAATTTTGATGTCGAAATTCATCGAAATTTGGGGTTTAATGAACTCATTGGGGAATGTAAGTCAATATAGGTCGATACAAATATCAAAAATGTTTTCGATTTCAAAGACTCTTTGAACATTTTGTAGTTCTACGGATTGAAAAGAAGTTAAAAATTAACCTTTTAAGATTAATTTAATCAATTATTTCGGAAAATTAGTTATTCTAATGAATGGATTGATTATTTAATTTTCCGAAATAAAGGATTAAATTAACAACTAAAAGGGTTAATACCGTTATGTAGATAATGTTAAGAGAAAAAAAAAAGATAAATAATGTAGATAAATGTAGATAATGTAGATAAATTAAGAAAAGGCTAATTTTGAAGTTTTTTTAAAAGAATTTTCGTATAAATTTTTGACATTGTTTTAAAACGATTTTTTAAATAACTTTTTATTTTTAAATGCTTTTGACACTAAAATAATAATTTTAAATAAAAAATTATAAAGATTAGTTAAAATTTCAAAATTTTCAGTTAAAAATTGAAAAAAAAAATAAGAATGTGAAGTAAAAAATGCTAAAATAACGAATTTTAACTTTTATTTTCATTAAAATAACAGATTTTGGAAAACTCTTAAAATTATCTACATTACGGTAATAATTTTTTTGAATCCTTTGGGAAGAAGTACATCGAGTATCTAACTGTATAAAAAAAATTACAATTTTAAAAGTTTTTTTGCAAATTAAGAAAAATTCTTTCAAAATTTACAATTTTTCATTAAAAAATTCCAAAATGTAAAGTTTTGAACTAATTTTACATAAAATTTTATCTTTTTCAAAAGAACTGGTCAAAAATGTACTGAAAATTGAATAATTCTTAACAAATTAGGTACTCGACATAAGATATCTCTCCTGAGAATCTCTTAAAAAATTATTTGGAAGGAAATCGAAAACATTTTTGATTATTGTATTAACTTAAATCTGAAAATTTTCCCAAAATTCAACTAAAACTCTTCCAGTAAGTGATTCCAAGCGATTTAAAGACTACGACTTATCCTTCGTGCTCTTCAGTGGTTACGGCGAAAAGGACGAACTGATATTAACTGACGCCAATATTGGTGTCAATGAATTGTGGCAATCATTCTTGGCCGACAAATGCCCCGAACTGCAGCAAAAACCAAAAATATTTGTCATATCAGTGAGTTTTCGCCAAATAATACCAACAAAAGAATTCGCAATAAATAATAATAAATTAATAACAGGCACTGCCATACACGCACGAAGATCCCTCCGTTATCGTCGAAGGTGTCAGTGGAAAGTTTGACAAGTTAAATGTACCGCGAAACCCATCGCAAAATGTGACGGAATGTCGAAAGCATGGCGCTGGCATACAAAATATTCCGGTAACGGCTGACCTTTTACTGTGTTTTGAAAGTGCTGCAGGTGCGCGCAAGTTTCCTTTCATCACTCAATCACTTTCTCCTCTTTTATTTTTCGGTGCGATAACGACGATTTTTTTTCTTAGGACGCTCCCGATATCTCGATGACGACTATGCCGGCACGATTTATTTCAAATATTTGAGCGATGCGTTGCTGGACAAGAGAAATCCTGACTTTGTTAGTGCCTTGGTTGCCACAAATCGACGTTTCAAAGAGAACATGGACGAGAATTACGATGACGATCACGAATTTTATCGCGAAACGCCGATATTTTTTTCGTCGCTGCGGAAATCGGTGCCAATTGTGAGACATTAATTATGAAAGAGAAACAAAAAAAAAATTTTATTTAATAAAAACATAACAACTTGCCTTGCTCCCTTTTTCGCTCATTCATTCTTTGTTTGAGAAACGGAGAGATATAATTTCATGTTGCCAAGTTGCTCGCAATCCAGCAACAACAACAACACACCTCTCTGATTAATTCCTCGTTTATATGAGATGTTCGTGACAAAACTCACTAAATATTATCGTGTGAATTTTATCGGTTATTTCTTGTCACTAATCACTTATATTTTGTTTCGCTTTAATTTTTTTTTTCATCTGGTCTCTCTTTTTTTTCTCCTTTTTGCCAGAGACGCAGTGCATTGACTGCTGATTGTGGCGGGTGTGCGTGCCTGTATGTGAGACAAGACTCACAACAAATATAAACAACATCATGTTGCATTGCTTGTTGAACATGATTCAAAACTAACAACGTACGTTGCTCTACTTTACTTTGATCTTTTATTTACACCTTTTTCTTGCGCTTTATTAACAAAACATACACACAGAGCCAGGCAACTTATCTCGATAACGATCAAAATGTGTGATATGAAAAATAAATTTACTGCTATGCTCCGGACTGACGAACGGAATATATGTGGAAAAATTGCTACTGAATTGAATATTGAATTATTTTTATCGGAATCAGATAAGTGTTTGAATGGTAAAGTGTGTGTCCCTGTTGATCAGCGTCGTCGTCGTCGTCGTTGTGCTGCCTTGTTTGTCAGGAAAGTCACATGAAGTATTAGGGAGCCTCAAAAAATTTTTGTTCTAATTTCTTAAGCGTTTTTTATTAATTTTTTCATGAATAATATAAGAAATTTTGAAGTTAAAAAATGTTCTATGAAATTTCAGTCAAAAACTTAATTTTAAATTAATTTTTGAAATTAAATTAAATTAAAAATTTAAAATTTTAATAAATTTTAAAAATTAAAAATTTTATAAATTATTAAAATGAAGAAAAGCCTCAAAATTTTAAATAATATTAATAAATATTGAATAAATATAATTTTAAAAAATAAAATAAAAATTAATTTAAAAAATTAATCAAAAATAAAATTAATTATTTTTTTTTAAATTAAAATTTAAAAAATTATCCATAATTTATTTATGAATTATTTTATTTAATTTTTAAATTTAATTTTTATTTATTTATTTTTTTTAAGTTTTGATCAATACAGGTATCAAATTAAATGTAAAATAAATGATAAAAAATAAAGCTAAAAACGTCTTAAAATTAATTTTTTTTTTTAATTTATGGATGATTTTTTTAAATTTTTAAATTAAAATTATTAATCAAAAGACGTTTTCTAGTTTCATATTTTTTTTTTTTTAATAAAATTTCTAAAAATATGGATTTGAAATGAAATGAACATGATAACTAGTGAAATAAAAAAATCAGTAGAAATTAAAAATTATTTTATTAATTAAAAGTTCTGAATGAACTTAAGCTCGAAAAATTATCTTCAAAAATTTTTTTTGCCATTTTGCTCAAAATCGGCTTCATGTTTGTAAAATTTACTTATTTTTGACTAAAAAATCATTAAACAGGCCGTTTAGAGATGAACTCAAAAATAAAACGAAGATCCCTAATATACCGTGATGCAATACAATGTGCTAAATTTTCTTACTCTCGCAGTCTAGACTCATTACGAGCGACTGTTACAAACTAACGGACACCAATTTATTTTTCCTCCTCTCGACCTTGCCTCGTAATGCTTTTGAACTTTTCTCTCCGCTGATGCTAGAACTTGATAACTTATTGCCGTCTTATGGCCCAAAATGACAGCGATTTAAAATGTGACGAGCAGAAAACGAAGAAGATTTGCTGCGACATCAAAAATATGTTGCCGAGCTACTGGAATGCGCGTTCGAGATTAATATCTTCTCATGAGATTGACATGAACTTTGATACCTCTTTCTTCGACATCGCATCACATCGCAACACGCCGCATATAAATTTATATTAGTTTGCCTTGATTGAAGTTTGATTGATGTTGAGGGAGTTTCGCCTAATGTCCCTCATGTCTGACACAGGCAGTCTATTATTACCTTTGTGTCGCTTTCTTCTTATCGTGCGATCGCTTGCCTTTTGAAATATTGACTTGAATGCGAAAAAATATATTTATATATATTGAACAAGTCCCAAATGGCTGAAATGATGCCCGGATCCGCATATTAAAAAAATGTTGCAGCGCGAACGGAGTGGGTGTCTAATTTTCTGACCGCTCGCTCTTTTGTCCTTGAACATTATCTCTGACACACACTCGCAATTATTGTGGATTCGAGAGCATTTGAAACTATTTGACAAATAATGATCTGCTATTAAATATTTATAACGACCACGTTAATCAAAATACAATAATTTCCATCGACAACTCTATAATTTACGGTTCTTACAGTAAGAAACGTATTTTTTGAGTTAATGCTTGGTGTGAGGTTAGGGTGCCAATTGCTAAGTTAACCCGTCAACGACAGTATGCATTAAATTACAGACTGCGGCAACCTATCTGATTAAAAATCAATTTAAAATAAAATCCGCCCACCATTAAAAAAAGACACTTTATAATAATATACAATAATAAACTCTTTGTTTTTTTAGTAAATTTCCAGTAATAAATAAGCTGCTTGTCGTTTTAATGAGTTTTGATAAAATAAAACAATGATATAATTAATGTAGATGTTGAAAGGTTGTGTACCCACAACAATTTACTTTACTTTTAACGATTTCGTCGTCGTCTATGTTTGAGCTCATCCAATTATGTATTATTTTAATAATATTATTTAATTATAAAATCAGACTAATTTTCTGATTTATATTTTATAACTGTAAAAATTTTAATTTTGTCTCATTATATCGATCGTCATTTATTTATTTAATAACAGCGATAATAAAGTACAAATATCATCACATTAGATACGCAACAAATACGCAAAGAATGTACATCGATTTTTTTTTCACATATGCAACATAAAATAAATTGTATTAATTGTTATTATGTGATGATATTTATGTTTAATTAAATTATGCCACAACATAATTCATCTCGGTTTTTGCAACGAAACTTTTTTTTGTTGTGTGTTCGATGTTTACAAACAAACGTGGTAACAAAGTAATGCACTGTCAGGCTGGAACAATGTTTGAAAATGTTTTAATTTCTATTTAATTTTTTTTTCTTAGAAAAAAAATTATTAAAAAAATATTTTATTTTAAATATCAAATATATTTTAAAGGTGTTTTATTTTATTTTTAATTTAATTTTTTTTATTTTTAATTTTAAAATGTGTTTAATTTGAATAAATGAATAAATTTAATATATTTAAAAAAATATAATTTTTAAATTTTCGATTTTAAAATTATTATCAAAACTCAATTTAATAACTTTATAATTTAATAAATAAAAATTAATAAATAAAGTTTAATAAAACTTTATAAAAAAAAATTATTTAATTAATAATATAACAATTTTTGTTCTATTAGATAAATTTTATTTAAAATTATTATTTATTAAATTAATTCGATGTTACAAGTTTCTTGAATCTTAATGAATATTTTATTTTTATTTTTGGTTCTTTTTTTTTATTTAATTTTAAAATTATTACAAAAATTCAATTAAATTTTTTAAATTATTTAAAAAATAGACAATTTAAAAAATAATTTAAATTAAAAAGTTTTAAAATTAAATTAAATTAAATTAATTATTAAAATTAATTTATATATTTATTAATAAATTTCAATTTTATTCAAATAATTTTTTAAATAATTATTATTATTAAATTAATTTTTTTTAATGAAAAAAAATTAAAAAATATTATAATTTAATGTTTTTAATTTTAAAACATTTTTCCTCATTGCATCTGCCTTTTGTAGTAAAGTACAGTAGACAAAAAAATGTACAATAATAATAATAGTAACTGGAAATAAAATAAAAATTTCATGTTGTTCTCAAGTTTATTATTACACAGAACTAACACAAAACTGTTATGTTCCTGATATCTCGTACGTTTCCATAAAATGAAGCTATTTTTATTTTCCACCTCTCTTTACGTTTTTTTTTGTGCTGCTTGTTTTTATTTTTCACAAAGCCAGAGGAGCGAGAGAGCGAGGACAGTGCAACGAGATAAAATGTACAATAGCAAAGGTTCATTACAAATGCATGACTATTATTATTATGATGATGATAACTGGTAGGCTGATTGTGCGTTACCATACCGTGTGCGAATTCTTCCGTGCGTCTGTCCGGTGAGAAGAAACGACTTGACATCCGAAGACGAGGGAAAGAAGGTCTGGGAACGCGCACATGGGTGTGAGAGAATAAAGAAGAAATTAAACTACATTTATTAAACATATTAATAAAATATGATTTAAAATACACGTCAGTCTTCTCACGCGATCGACGACGACTTTTTATCATACTTTTTTTTTCATATATCACTTTGATATCATGTTGATCATATTATATATATGTTGTCGTTATGTTGATGCTTGGTGCATATTATATTTTTTTGTTGTGTACATGAGGCTGTGTAACATATATGTATGATGGGAAAATATTTTTGACAACCTTCAAGTTCAGTTATAAATATTTGCGCGCACACACAAGGTAGCAATCAGCAGAAAAAATTGTAAATTTTTTTTATAAATAAAAAAAAACTGGGCCGGACATGCAACATTACTGAATTTTGTTTTGTTCGCGCACAAAAAAAAAATGTAACGAACCATTTTTTGCAGCATTTCACAGGTTAAGCGGAAAATTTCGTATATTTTTTGGGATGTTCATTCATATTTTATTTGACATGATGAAAACTGGTCCAGTCTAAAAATATAAAAATAAATAATTAATCTGAAGGGATTTCATGCAAAAAATTAATTTTGCAAAAGGACGACAAAATTGGTTTTGTCCCTGTATCATGTGCATCGCAAAATATAATCATGCTACAAGGCAAAACATAATTTTACATTCTTTAAAGTGTCATCAACATAATAAATATAATCATCTTATTATGATTACGAGTCTCTTCTTATCGTCGATAAATTCATAATTTTATCAGATTTTCTTCGCTTGCCTCGTCGTTGCTCCTGCCATGCCGATACACATAAATAACACATGCAAGTCAGGTGAAACAGGAATAAGTGATGATAAATGACGGGTAATAATAATGATTTGCTTCATAATGATGTAGGCCTCTCGCAATGTTGTAGGCAAATGAGATGTCTTCGCGTGTGTAAGTTCGCATTGATGTTATATCGAGGGGAGATAAAATACGGTTTGGCCTTTGCAGTCATGACTATGTGGGTTAACAAATTTAACGATTGCACAATTTATGTAGAAAAAAAAAGAGTTTTGATGGAACCGCTTGCTTTAATGTTTCAAAGAGCGAAAAAAAAATTTAACATTAAAAATCAAATCTTGTACAAAATGACGCGCGTACTCTTAATTAAATTACAACTTTATGCAAATTACGATGCAAAACTATAAATTTTCAGTCTCTATGCTAAAATAACACAAATTAACGACGCAGTCAGTGCAACGCAATATTAAAACATTTATGCAGGCACTACACAAAATCTAGAATTAATGAATCAAGAGACACGTGCTTCCACATTTTAAGTCAGTTCGTTACCGTCAAATGGATACCGAAACTCGTTTTTTCGAGAAAATTAAGTCTTTTCTGGTTTAATTTTATTATTAAATATTTTTTTTTTCATTTTTGCTGAAAATGTATATTTTAATACATTTTATATTATTAAATTTATATGAGGTGGTTACATATGTTAGTTAGCTGTAAATAAATTATAAATAAAATTTTTGCACATACATGCACAAAAACGCAGTTATTTAAATATTTAACCCGAAACAAGTGTAGCAGATGTGATTATTTTGATGATGATTATGATAGTAATGTTATAGTTATTACGTCGTTAATGACAAAGTATAGTCGCCGCGATGCCATTTACGATAATTTAATTTAAAAACCGCGGTATTTTGCGTGCTTTTTTTGTTTGTTAAACAGGCGTCTGGTGTGTGTTACAATAAATACGACAAAATTGCTTTTGGGGCACATTTTTTATGTGTTTTTATTAATATTATCATTATTTTATTATATTTAACATATATAAATATAGGTTTTTCCAACATAAATATTTTATAATGGCCCGGGATTGAAAAAATATTAAAATAATTTTTTTTAGAATTCAGCTGATTCAAATAAAGAGAAATCCGTTTCATGAAATTTAAAATTTTTAATTATTTTTCATTATTATTTATTTTATTTTAAAATTATTAATAATTTATTTGGTGGTTTTAGTACATATTTTAAAAATAAATTTAATTTAAATTTATTATTTTTTTTATTTGAAAAAAATTTTGAATTTATTTTAATTTAAATTAAAAATTAATTAATTTAATTAAATTTAAAATTATTCTTATATTTTTTTAATAATTTTTTTTAAATATTTTTATTTAAAATAAATTTTTTAAGGATTTTTTTAAAAATAATTTTTATTTTTTTTAATAAAATTTAAAAAAATTGTTGGCAATCAAGTTTTTTCAAGCTTTAAAATTTTAGATTTTATTTTTAATTTAAAAAAAAATCAAATTATTTTTTTTTTAATAAACTAAGATTTAAAAATTTGTTAAAATATAGAAAGAAACAATGGAATCCCCCAATTATTAAAATTAAAAAATTTTTTTTTCGAATTTTTCAAAATTTTACTAAATATTTCATATATTATCACATATTAAGTAAATATTTCATTATTTTGTAACATATTTTTTTCATCCCTGATAATGATGATGACTAAAATTTGGAAAATAAATGCTTGTGAAGCAATTATTCAAATGTTTTCTGACCCACAACACGCAATTAATTCGCATAACCCATTAAATAATATGTTATATGATATTATTATAATAAATAGGAAGAATCATGTTCTTTTTTCGTTTGTTTATAAAAATAAATAAATGTATGAAAAATAGTAAATTTCATATATATATAAAAATATACTTGTTAATATTTTTTTTCCTGCAAATGCTGAAAGATATCAACACACATCGTCGTAACTTATGCATGCATGCTTCGGCAACAGCAGCAGCAACTCTCCTCCACACAGCAGACAACTATCAAGCCAGAAAATTACTATTAACCTTATGATTTATTTATCATGAATTCAACAACTAAATGTTTTTGTTTTTAAATATCATATGGCGAATAAATTTAAATGTATTTTCGTACTCTCGCAGTACTGTGTCTCCACTGATTCAATTGAATTGAATGGCTTTCTTGCTGTTCAATGCAAATAATTTGACTATTTTGTCTGTCGTCGTCTCTCTCTGTGTGTATTTTTTTTTGTGTCTTGCGAATTATGTATGAGAGAGTTTTAAATTAAACAGAGACGTAATAAGTATCGCGATAACCTTTCAAGTGGCTGCCACGACATTTGTAGATCGCGATATCACGACGAGTAAGTCGCAGCCCTGATTGAGTTAATAAATTATCATAACTCGAATAACAGTAAAATAATAAATATAAATATATAATAATTCATCAATAAAACAGGTACTTACCTATCATTATTATTAAATTATTATTGCGATATGTCGAGGACCACCGAGCAATGTCTTTTTTGAGTTCATTTATCTAACTGCTCTCTGGCTTGTGGTTTGCTACGAAAAAAAACCGAACAATTAGAAATAGGTTAAAATCCCCAACATCACAGGAGGTCACGTTGATGGGAAAATAAAAGAGAATTTTTTTCTAGTTTACGTGAATAAAGAAACACACAAGTAATTAACAGCAACTTCACACTTCTTTACACACTTTTTTTCAATGTAGCCAACACAGAACAAAATGCTTTGATTTACTTTGTGTGCATTTGAGTCTTTTTTTCCTCTTCCTCTTTAATTTTCTTTTTTCTCTCAATGCACAAAAATGCATTTAAAATCGCAACAACACTTAAACTCTTTAATCTTCATCCTGCTTATCTGGCATAAGTACAACACCATATACCGCAAGACTTTCTTTGTGAACTACCTCTTTTGCCGCAACACCTTTTAATTTTCACCTCGCTTCACTCGTGCTTTTATAAATTGCACGTCTTTGACTATTATTTTGTTAATCCCATATTGCACTTATCGGGCGTCGTCGTCGTCTTCGTCGTGCATTAAAGAGTTTGCTGGCGAAAATTGAAAGGAGGCAATAAACCATAATAATTGCACTCGGCAAAAACACCACAGCTGATTTATTTTTAAGTTTATTTCAATTAAATAGTTTACATATTGATTTGAATCTTGTTCGCGTGTTCAATTGATTTGCCTTGCATCTAGTCTCGGTACGGGTACGAGGTTATTAGGGTGACTCGGATTTGCGTTGGGAAAAGTCGATCCTTGTCCGAATTTTATTTATTATCTCTTTTGACCTCTGTTTGAGAGTTTTAGTAACATGGGTCGGGTCAAAACTTTTGTTTCTCTATCTTTCGTGTCTCGTATGCGGTAATTTAATACAGAAATCCTCATTACAATAAAATTACTTGTTGCTTCTGTTCACTGTGAAAAATTGATGTCTCGCATAGTTTTTTTTTATTTTTTCTTAGCTTGAGAATTAAAAATTTCGAACAAGTAATTTTTTTAAAAATATTTTTTAAATTTTTATAATAATTAATAATTTTAATTTTTTTTAAATTAAATATTCGATTAATTTTATAAATTAAATTTTTAATTAATTTTTTAAAATTAAATTTTTAATTAATATTTTTTTAATTATCAAATCACAAAATCACAAAATAATTATTTTTATACCACAAAAAGAAGTCCAAAGAGGCATAAATCATTCAAAATATTGATTTTACGTTAAAAGTACAAAATAATTTATTTTTCAGTTTAAACAAAGCAAAAAAAAAAATTAATTTTTAAAATTTAATTGCTCAAAAATATAATTTTTTTAGGATTTTGAGTTATTTTTTCTCAATTTTTCGAAAATTAATTTATTAAACTTTCAAAGACCCAAAAAAAAATTTTTGATATTAGTTATTTAAAACTTTTAAGCTTACGAATTAATTTTATTAATTTTTAATAATTTTAATTAATTTTAAATTATTTATTTAATTTGATTTTTCAAACTTTTGTAAAAAGATTTTTATTTTTATTCAAGTTTGAATTTAAAATTTTTAGTTTATTTATTTAAAATTTTATTTTTTATTTTAAAATCTCAGCGTTTGAGTCAAAAACATTTTTTTTTTAAATTTTGCGAATTTTTTTATATTCAAGCTCGAAAATTTGCGAGACAGAAAATTTTCATAATATTTCTTTGCCCATGTTGTACAACTCTTTGTGTCTATTTGCATCTTTAATCGAAAACTATTCAACAATTTAGTGTACATTACCGCAAGCAAACCGATGCAAGAAATGTTGCTACACAGTTTCCCTCGATCAAATTAAAAATAAATAGGATTTTATGTCATTTTGTTCTTGTACAACTTTTCTCCTCTCCTTTCTATTTCACCTTTTTTTTCATTATTATTAATGCATAATCGATGTTCTTTTTTTTCCTATACTCTTTTTTTCGACTAAGAGATTATTATTTAGTACAAGGGAAAATTTACTCTAAAGTGTTTTGTGTGTAAAAATCCACTGAAGTGGCAAGAAAAAGTTTACGAAAGGAGCATGGCAAGCAGCCGTGTGTCAATTAAAATACCTTCTTCTTCGTCGTCGTTTTCGCTACTACAACAGAGTTTGTTGTGATTAAAGGTGATTAAAGTTTGTGTTAAAGTGTGATAAATTATAAGGTTTTGTCGTGATGATGAGATAAAGAATGTACACAAGGAAGAGGCAAAAAAAACGTAGAATTGGCTAGTAATTATACGTTGATGACAACGATGATTATCACTTTGTTGGTGCGCAGTTCAATAATAATAATAACTTAATTGGCATCTTCGTGGTAGGCGATGCGAGATTGTTTATCTTTTCTTCGAGGATTTTGTCCTACTTTAAATGGCGCCTCACCATTAGAAAGTGCCATTTCGCATCAGTTTCGGTCATTTTTCATCTGACCCTCAACATCGTCAATTCTCATGAATCACTCTGAACCAATCATGTGTTCGGAATAAATTAACTGTACAATATTTACTAATCATAATTTATCATACGAAAATTTAAAATTAAAAAAAAAATCATTTAATTCCACATCATGCTAAATTTTACATTAAATATTAATAATAACAAAAAAAATAGATATTTATCACACATGTGCGGTGTAATAAATAAATAGTACAACGATTACTATTAGAAAAACATGCGCGTCGTACAACAACATGTGATTAGAGTGAAAGACTAATGAAAAGGGCATTTATCATGGCATTTTGGCTTCAATGGTGTTCCGAATCATATTCACGAAGAATGATACACACAAACACACAAAAAAGAAGAGATGAAAAAAAATTGTTACAGATATAAAGAGATAAAAGAAAAAACAAATCAGTACAACTTACCTCAAAGCTTTTGATTTGAACCGCTATTTAAATATTTTTTTTCTCTACTTTTTTCTCCTTTCTTCGTAACTTTTTTTTTATTATTATTATTTATTGTAGGTCTCTATGAAGTGCCGTGAACGGATGAAATAATTGTAAAATTTGTATGCGCAACATCATCATCTCTTTCTCCGCAAGATTTTGACGGAATTTCGACTCACAAAAGGGTCATTTCATGGAATGAAGTCTGCATTCAAATCAGTTTCTTATCGAAAACAGTCTAATTTCGCATCAACTCACTTTCGTGTGATGATGTCTACGATCGTGCATGTTTGCGTTCACGTCACTTTAGAATTAAACACACTGAGACTTGCGCACATTGACAGTTTATGCGGTACTGACTATCGGTAGTTGCATAGAAATTCGTTGAGCCTCTCGCGTGCATTGTCGCGTCGTACGATTAGGAGATGACTCTTTTTTTCTGTTCGCATATCTGTTTGTCTCTCTTTCGTGTTGCTTTTCGCTTTTTTTACTTCGTACGTCGAATCGGTTATTTTTCGGTGTGTATGCGCATGTAGCTAAGTAACGTGCGCATGTGATTGCTCGGCAGAAAAAAGGTCGGTTTAGAGGAGGAGCTTTCGCTTTTGTTGTTGTTGTTGTTGTGTTAAGGGTTAATTTCGTCATATTGAGCTAAAAAAAATTTTTTTAATTAAAAAAAATTTACTGAATTAATATGATCATTAAATTTTAACAACTTTGTATCAGTTTTAATGACGACAACAAGTACCTGGATTAGCTTCTTTTATTCCATTTTTAATCCGTTTGATTGAGAAAGACACATCAAACACGACAACAGCTAATTTATTAATCAATTTCATCCATAATTTTATGTGTTTTTTCCATTGACAGGCTTTGATTGGGCATTTCAAGCCTGAAATTTGCTCTTTTACGACCTTTGTGTCTTTTATTAATTCTAATTTTTTGAAAAAATACGCTTTTATATTCAATTCTTTATTTTTCTTGTCTCTTGCTCCATATAAAAACTCACATTTTATTGATTTCTTTAATCCGCGTGTACTTTTGATGCATCTCCATCACACACGACTTTACCTAAACATTACTCTTTTTGTGGCAGCAGAAAAAAAATTTATAAAGACACGATCAGAGCTACTCAAATACATACTCGGCATGCCATAAACGGTGATATTTAGAACCATATTTGGTCGCCTTTGCGATTTCTTATTGATTAAATCACTTAAATAAATAAACATTTATAAAAGCATCAGTAAAGTACGTGTTAGTTATTTTTTTTTTCGCGTTCGATTTTTCGTTCTCGTCAACAAACTGTCATTCATTGTGTTTTATTATATATTATGTTATTTTGTTTCATCATCTTATCAATATTTTTTTTTTTTTTTTTTTGAAGACTTTGACGTGTTGCTTTTTTTCGAGCCCTTGTCTCATTTTTTGAATAAATAATGGATCACAAATCAATAAATCACGTAGTGTTTTCGCGTTCTAAAAATATTTTTATTTTATAAAAAAAAAAAAAAAAAATAACGAGTCACCTATGGAATGGGGCGAGAGTATTTTGTAATTGATTGGTATTCGATTTTTTTTTTCATTAAAAATCGAGTTAAAAATTTAATTTAATTAAGCATGGAGTTATTTTTTCATTCATCAGTATTACTGCTGAGTGTTCAGTTTGTTTTTTTAAAATTAAATTAAAAATGTGACTGAAATTCAAATGTCGAACGAATGACGATAGAAAAAAAAATGTTTATTGACCATGACATATGAATGCGATTTTTGTTCTATTTAATTTAATTAGTTAAACGTTGATTAAGATTTTAAAAATAAAATGCATGTTATTTCATTAAATGTTTTTTTTATACAAAATACATTTTTATTAAAAAAAAAATAATTTAAAAACAAACGTTTTTATTGAAAAAAAATATATATTTTTTAAATGTAATTAATTAACAATTTTATTAAAAAAATTTTTTTTTTTTTCTTTCTAGGTGAGTAAAAACCAAAATTCCAAGGATTTGTGAGTAAAAAAAAATATTTTTTATAAAAAATTAAACAAATGGCTAAATGTGATGTCAACAAGTTTCGTTTGCATCAAGCGACGAACCCCATGTCGACCTCTTGTATTCTAACACAACATTATTAATGTTTAAACATCATAATAACAATCATAAGCAATATTGTATATTAAATGTTAACAATAATAATAACAACTTGAGATACAAATTTCCTTTCGCATCTACCGCTGCCTGTTAGAGCGCGCAAACCACACACAAACAAAAGAATTATTATAAATATTTATTTACATTTTTCATATTTTATTGATAATACGAACAACGAACCAACATTTCGTACACTTTTTATTTTATTTTATATATATAATAATCGTTTATTATAATATTGATTGTTATTATTATGTTTATTATCGCACTTTTCTGCATTGTTACTCCGCTAAATATGTGCCGTGTTGTCGTCGTCGTCGTCGCGTATCTTTAGACAAAAGAAGAGTAAAAATAAAATATGAAACAATGCAATATGAAAATTTGTAAGACGCAAGAAGAAATCGGTTTTTCAATGAAAAGAGCCGTGATGTCGTCGATTTTTATTATATTAATATTGAATTAACAGTCATACACACGCAAATACACAAACACGAGATATGTATATGATAATTTTGTTAAATTTCAATGTGCACCGCGGCATTAATGAAAAAAGAAAGAATGAATTGTAAAATGTCGCAATCTCATCTTTTAATCTTTGTTTTCTTTTTTTTCCTCTTACGTATAACTCGCAAGTACCTATATAAAAATAAATGAAACAATAATAGGCAACACTTATATGCAAATATTGCACATGGCATGCATTTTGCATTGTAGCGCGTTTAATTGTGCCGTGTGCAGATTCACAATGAAGAGTTGCCGATATTGTTATAAAAATACTAGATAGGAAATGCTTTTTTCTGCATTATTTTATCAAAAAAAAAAGTTCATAGGGTGCACATTTTGTTAATCGGATTAATTTATGATGAAATTACCGGTAATAAAGTTCATCCTATTGTGAGCTGCGTTGTCGCTACTTATCGATTCATTGATAAAAGGGTTTCCTGTGCTTCATATGCTAAATTGACTAACAATATTATCTTTCAGTCTCTCTCTATGTCTGTATTGTATAGTATTAGTTACAGAAGTTGCATCTTCCTCTATTGTATAATTTTTCTGTGAAAAGTTAATGTTTTGTAAATAAAAAATTTCACGAGACTAAAAAGGTTTAATTTTATTTTTTTTTTTTTATATAAAATTTTTAATAAATAATATTAATTAATTAATTAAGAGTTTAAAAAAAATAAAATAATAATAAAATTTCTTTTTTAATTTTTTTTAATTTTCTTTATATTTTTTAATTTTTTTTTAATTATTTTTTTAAAAAAAATTATTAATATTTTTTTTTAATAATAATTTTTTTTTTTGAATTATTTAAAATTAATTTTTATTAAATTATTTTATGGATTTTTAATTTAAGATTTAAAAAAAATAATTGAAAAATAAATAAAATAAAAATATTTTAGAAAGCCATGGAAAGTTATAAAAGTAAAATATATTTCTTTAATTTTTATAACTTTATTAATTAATTAATTATTTATTTAAAAATAATATTTTTAACATTTATTAATTTAAATTTATTTTAAAAAAATTAATTTAATTTTTAAATTTTATAAATTTATAAATAACATATTTTACTATTTTAACAAAAAGATAAGCTAAAATATTTATTATTTTATCAAAAAAATATTTATAAAATATTTATTTTTACACAAAAAATTTAAAATTATTAATTAATGATTTTTTTTTTTAATTAATTTAAAAATTTTTTAAATTAATTTTAAAAAAAATTTTTTAATTAATTTTTTAAATATTTTTTAAAATAAAAAATTTTTATACCTACCTCGCAAAAAAATTATTTAACAAAATATCAATTTTTCCCAATGTGTGGTTTTGCTTCTTGTACACTTTCCTACTTTCGACGAAAAAAAAAATTATAAAGGAAAAATACCGTGAATATGCGCATTTTAATAATGTACAATGCAAGTTCATTCCAATAAATGTACCTTTAAACGTTTTGTAAATGCTCTTTATTAAAATACGGTCTTGCAAAAAAAAAAGAAAAAAAAAAACGATGATAAAAGAAAAGAAAAAAAAGTATAAGTAGATTTGCAAAAGTAGCAGTTAGTGCACATTGCATTCAAGAAAGTAATATCAATTACAATACTTTTGTTGTGTTTATCGTGCTCTTGGTATGCAATGCGGGTAAAATTCACTTTTATACGGCAAAAGCGAAGCAAAAGTGATTTTCCATCGATTCCTTTGTTATTTTATCGTGACGCAATTCAACGACTTTTGAATCTTCCACTGCAACGCCAACATTTTTTGCCTGCCTTTGATAGTAAATAGCTGTTTTTTGGTGCCATTAACGTGAAAAGACGCAACAAAATAATAATAAGAATAGTATCTTCCTTTGTATTGCTGCTGCTGCTGATGTTTATTTACCTGAAGATGTGTGTGCCTGTGGTGCGCGCTTTACTTGTTCTCCCTTTTTATTATACATTTATTAAAATTAATGAATACAAATCGTACAAACAACAATTTTTGATACAGTCGAGTCGCATTATTATTGTCTTATGTATGTTTTTTGTTTAAAAATAAAAATAAATGCAAATAGTTTGTATTTATATCATTGTTATTATTATTATTAGTATTGTATATCATCTTGATATCTAATTGTGTGTTCTGTTTGTTTCGCATTATTAAATAAGAAATGCGCCCATTTTTATTATCATCATCATGAATGAATGAATTTTCTTCTTCTTCTCCGTCTTCTTGGCTGCTTTTTTTCTGTAAATATCTCATAAAGCATTTTAATAAGTAAGTGGCTTCTTCTGCATACTCCTACGACTCCATATACAAATAAGGCGCACAAGGAGCGAGAGAAAGAGAGATGAAACTGATGTTTTTCTTTAATAAATATAAAGACTATTGTTTGTAAAAGTTAGCTACTGGTTTTACTTTTTTTCCCTGCCATTTCATAAATGAGAACGTGGCGTAAGATAATACTTTTACAATAGCACTTATTATACGTTTTAATAAATTATCAAATGTACCAATCAACGATTAAATTACAAAACAACAAAAACTTTTAAATTCGTAAGAAGTTTTCTACTAAAAATAAATGAATGAAATAGTTGTTCTTGTAAAGTTATAAAATGTTATAAAATTAGCAGTTCGCGGCATGCTCGTGCCCAAACACTCATCACAACTCCCCTAAAAGAGTTTCACGCAAGTAAACAGAAGCTTGTTTGATCTTTTTTTTTCAACAATAAAAGAATATTGTAATTTATCTTACATTTTGCGTCTAGTTGAAAAAAAATAAACATTCTATTGTTTTACGTTTGTTTGTATTTATTTTAAAATAAATTGGTTGTTTAGGCAGTTTTCGCGGTGGTTGTTGTTCAATGAACTATCATTATTCATTATAATACAAATACGCATTTATTCGAAAAAAAAAACTAGAGCGTAGGCGGAAAAATATGTTTAAAATAATTCAAATGTACTTGTAGTTGTCATTTCAATTGTTTTGAATGCGGGACTTCTGTATTTAGCAAAACAATTAAAATAATTATATTTTATTTTTTTATTATTTATTTAAAGTCGTTGTTCATCAGATTTTTTAATAAAGTTAACTGTTCGAGACAACTGAGAAAAAAATTTAATTAAAAATATAATAATTAAATTTTTAATAAAAATATATATTTTAAAATTTATTTTGATTATTTATTAAATTTATTATTATAAATAATAACACAAAATAATGTTTAATTGGCGAATAAATTTGATATATCATACTAAAAATATAATTTTAAAATTTTTTTGACATATTTTGGAATTTTTATATCAAAAATCATTTATTTTATTTAAAATTTAAAAAAAAAATAAAAACAATATTAATTAATAAAAAACATTAAATATGACCAACAGTTTTTGTAAAAAATAATTTTATATT
Organism: Culicoides brevitarsis; assembly: GCF_036172545.1. Lineage (NCBI taxonomy): Eukaryota > Metazoa > Arthropoda > Insecta > Diptera > Ceratopogonidae > Culicoides > Culicoides brevitarsis. Next base: position 16,348,013 of record NC_087085.1, on the reverse strand, counting down.
TTTCTTTACTTTTCAGTTCAAATTTTTTAAATTTTAAACGTCTAAAAACGTTAAAAAATTACAAACAAAAAATTCAAAAATTTTTTTTTATTTGGGACAAAAAATGAAAAATTTAATAAATATTAATTAAAAAATAAAAAAAATCAAATAATCATAATTTATAATAAATTAAATTAATTTAATATATTTTATAATGAATAAATAAATTATTTATTAAAACTATTAAAATAATTAAAAAAATAAAATTAATTAATAAATTATTAATTTTAACTTAATTAAAGGAATTTTAATAAATATTTTAGTAATTTAATATTTTAATAACAATATAATATTAAAAATAATATTTTAAATAAAATTTATTATTTTACATTTGATTTAAATAAAAAAATATTATTTTTAAATAAACATTTAGAAAAGACCCATCACGAAGCATAAATCACATTGGTCTCATAAATACTCGCGTTAATTACATTATTGCATAGGAGTAATTTAATAACTGCCTTTTAACATAATTTATATGAAAAACCACTTTTTGCTGCTGCACCGAGAGTTTATTTAATTGAGTCTACGCAACATACATACATACATGCCTATAACATGTGAAATCATTTCAGAAGCTTTATTGTCTGATAACTTGGTTTTTTCGCATTTAATTTATTGTTATTTTTGTTCCTCTTGGTTATTTCCATTATCGGACGTAATTAAATTATAGCTCTTTTTATTATAATTTAATATAAAATAATTCCGTCTTGCCGGAGGACAGTGATTGCGGCACATGTATTTAAAAAAAAACGCGCATGATAACAAAAATAAAGAGAATTTTTTCTGGCATTTTATCACTCCTTTTATTAAATTTTTGAAGGTTTTATTAACACTCTAACGAGGCTTTTGTAAATTTTTTTTCGAGGTCACCCAATTATTTTTGTTATTTTACGGATGCGTTAAAATTATTTTATTTTTTTTGGTTCACCATCAAAAAAAATATATATAATGATGAACAATTGATGAAATTTCATACAAAATTATGTCATTATAATTTTTTTTAACATAATAGAAGCTCTTAAGCACGAATTTTCGTTTTTCCTGCCAATATATCGATCAAATTCTTACAAATGAGGTACTTTACAAAAGCTTCCTTTTCCGTTTCAATTTACATACAAGCATTATATTACGCGGAAAAGTTGCCCCAAAGCATGTCGATTTATTTCGAAGAAGCATTATAATAATAATAATAATGAATTTTCAATAGGGTCCAATCAATGCACGGTAATGATACAAAAAAGTAACACACGACGCTGGAGATAAACGCACTTTATATACCAATAATGTTATTACAATACAATTGAATGCTGTTAACTTGCCTTATGTTGTTACGATTTTTTTTTTCGTGTGCTCAACTCTCTTTATTTTATTTATTTATTTAAAATTCAGTAATGCCATTAAAAAAATATATATAAACTTTATTTAAAATGAAAATAATAATAAAAGTTGAAATAAAATCAATTGAATAAATAAAACAAAAGGTGGCCGACAATACCGATTATTATTATTGAGGAGCGAGAGAGCAAAACAGGCACAAAAAAAAACGAGTTACGCAAACTAAAACACGGTATATAATAAAAGATTTGCAGCTACTACTTACTCTCGGCAACAATTGACAATTAAAATAATTTTATTTGTCTTTTTTTTCAGCTGTGTTTTCAGCTGCGACATTATTGCGCTACTGTACAAAAAGTCAGTAAAAACGAAACAGTGGAAGTTCTTGGAAAATGTTGCGTTGTCCGCCGCATTAAAATGTATGAGGACGTTTTTTCATGTGTGTGGCTTTCGGACTTTTTTTTTGCCTCGAGATTGATGTGAACTACCGATTTCCGAGAAAAAATGATTGAAATCGCAGTGTTTCTAGCGATAAGTGGATGAAAAGCTGTAGAAACAACACTTGAAAGTTCATAAACTTTTCTCTCTCGTTTGTTGCTTGGCACCACACATTAAAATAAATAACCCATAAACTAACATTACAAAGTTAATATTTCCATACAATATTATAATAATAATAATAATCCGAGTAATAAGCGAGTAAAAAGTGTTAATCTATTGATTTTATGGATCATTGTATTCAATATAAAAAAAAATATATAATAATAATAAACTTTTGCTCTGCTTTCAATTATTACAACGGAGAATTTTCAAACGCATGTTAATTTTAAAGTTTATGCAGTTTTTGGTCCAATGCAACTTTCGAGCGAGCGAGCGAGAGAAAGAGTGTTTGCATTCAAATTGAAAACCATTAAATTATTTTACATAAAATGCAATTCAAATCTATCTCTATTCGCACAAACAATTCGCAGAGTGCAGCAGTAACAAACAAACAAAAACAGAATAATATTTATTTTTGTTCACAACAATTCTACATTAAAGCACTACCCGCACTACCTTTCGCCAAGAACGGCACAAAATTTATTCGCGCAATAACAATATTGTACAATAGAGAACTTTTTTCTCCCGATATTTTTTATTTTATTTTATTAAAATTGTATTTTAAAAGCCACATTAAATTTATTTTGTGTAACACATTTGACACAATGCACTTTTTATGTTATACCTAATGCATAATTTATAATAGAATCGGTCGAAACAGTGGTGACTTGCAAGGCTTTAAAGGCATTTCGGTGACAAAATTTGCAGGTTTTTGTGGAGTCTGTTCCTGTGGTTTTGGAAAAAAAACATACAAAAAATTTGGTCAAAGAAGAATTTTTAAATATTTTTATATAATTTATTAAAAATTTCAAACCACGTGACTTGAAATTTTTTAAAACCACGTGACTTGAGAAATTTTCAAACCACGTGACTTGATAAATGTTCAATTCACGTAAGCTAAGAAATTTTTAAAACACATGTCTTTAAAATTTTTTAAACCACGTGACTTGAAATTTTTTTAAACTAAGTAAATTAAGATCATTACAAATTTCAAACCACGTGACTTGAGAAGTTTTCAAATCACGTGACTTAATAAATGTTCAATCCACGTTAGCTAAGAAACTTTTAAAATACTTGGCCTGAAAGTTTATCAAACCAAGCGACGTGAGATCTTTTTTTTCAAACCATTTGACCTAAAAACTTTCAAACCACGTGATCTGAAAAAATTTCAAACCACGTGACTTGAATTTTTTTAAACCATGTGATTGGAAGAATTTTCTAACCACGTGACCTGAAATTTATTCACGTGACTTAAAAATTTTTCAAACCACGTGAAATTTTTTCAAATCACGTGACTTAAAATTTTTTCAAACCATTTGAGAAATTTTGAAACCACATGACTTAAGAACTTTTTTCAAATCACGTGACTTAAAATTTGTTCAAACCACGTGATTAAAAATTTTTAAACCACGTGACTTGAAAAAAATTTAAACCACGTGACTTGAAGAAATTTTAAACCACGTGACTTGCAAAATTTTCAAACCACGTGACTTGAAATTTTTTCAACCTGAAAATTTTTTAAACCACGTGATCTGAAAAAAAAACATTTGAACCACGTGACTTTAAAATAATTTCAAACCACGTGACCTGAGAATGCGTTAAAATTTAAAATACAAGTGCGATGAGTTTTAAAAAAATGTGTTACAATAGTTTTTTTTTTATACAAATGATAAAATAAGAATGGTTAGCAGCTGTTCCATGTGTCATGATAGCATTACTTTTATAGGTTAAATAGATAACAATGAAGAAAAAAAGTTTTGCAATTCCTTGCAGAATAAAAGCAGTAGATACCCATAAGCCACTCATCATCATTTTTGCATCTTCGTCGAAACTGCAAGAACGAAGCCAGACATAAAACATTAAAAATGTGCAGCCAATACAAAGAAAACATAAAAATTCCTTAGAAAACATTATTTTGAAACAAATTACACATTAAACTCGCGTGGACTCGAAAATGTCCGTACACTGAAATGCATTTTAAAAAATCTCATTAACACCATAGATTTATTTGAAAAATTTTTTAATATGTCTTTATTCTCTTTTCGATGCACATTTCTATACAAGCCACACAGAAAAGGTACACACAGAGAGACAGCATAAAAATGCAATACAACTCGCAGAAATATTTCCATTCGAAATAATAATAATAATGTGGTAAATTTTTAACAAGTTTCACATCGTCGTCGCGTCGCTCATCGTCTCCTTGCGATATCGCCATCTCTGCGCTATGTCTTCTTCTCCGGCTATGAACAACACTTAAAATAAATCTTTTATTGAATAATTGAAATAAAAACAACATTTTTCTCTTTGTATCGCCAGCAGCAGCACATGCACGAGCAAAATCAAATTTTATTTCACAAAAAAAAAAAAAATAAAATAAAATTGTATTACTTTATTATTTTTTTTTTTCATTTTATTTATTTTATATATAATAATTTTAACGATATTGCATCCAAACTACATAGAAATAAAACACACGAATGAATAATAATAATAAAATTAAATTAATTGAATCAAAATGTTTGTACACAGTTTTGAGATCGAATTAAATTGCTTTTCCCTCTATTGTTTCTCCAATTAAGTGACACACAATTTAATGTCGTCGTCAACTTGTACACAATTGTCATTTAAATATATATGTTACACATTTGAATGGGAAAAACGGAGAAACACCTGAACGTCGGTTGACGACGATGACGACGACTTAACTTTTACCGATTTGAAACTGCATTTGATTTGTACCAGAAAATTAAATTCCTCCTTTTGTTGTCGAACAAAAATAAACATTTTCATGAATTTGTACAAAATAACAACAACAAGCCGGTCTTTCAGTTGTACAGATTTTCTTTCGAAAAAATATCTTTTAATCCGCTTTTGTAATAAAATTCAAAGACCTTTCTATGCAAAGTTGCGATACAAGCAAAAAAATAGATATTTTAAATATACGCAAAGAGAGAAAAAAAGAACATTCATCCTCACAAACATTCGTACAAGACAAGACGAAGAAGCAGCGATCCACAAAAGGATGACTAGTTTGTTAAACTGTCAATAGTGTGCCTTTGTAATACATTAAATCGATTTGATTTCCTACTTTAAGCTTTCTTGTATAAGATATCTTTTGACATTATATAAGATAAATTGAATTGCTTGTAAGGTTGTACTTTTGTATATTAAAAAAGGAACGACAACGACGACGATGTCGACAGGGGCGGTCACGCGGAAAAAATATTCTGATAAGGAGGAAAATTTAATGAATTTTCATTGAAATAGCTTGAGGGATTTTTTTTTTCATTTTCACCTTGAGAAGGACAGAATTAATTTTTTTTTCTTGAAAACACGAAGATTTTTTGATAATAATAAATTTTAAAATTTTTTCGTAATAAAAATAATAATTAGAAAGATTTGTTAAAATATTTAATAATTTTATTTTTTAATAAAAAAACATATTTTTATAAATTAAAATATTTTTTGTTCCGAAACTTTTTAAATAAAATTAATAAGAATATTTTAAATAATTAAAAATAATAATTTTGATATTAATAAAAATAATTAAATAATTATAAATAAATATGTAATTATTTAATAAAAGTTTTTAAATTATTTTTAAAAAAATTAAATTTATTTTTTTTTTGTTTTATATGTAAATTAAAATATTTTTTTATTTCGAGACTTGTTAAACAAAATTATTTGAAATATTTTTTTTATTATTTAATTGAACGAAAAAAATTTTCAATAAATAAATTAAATATGTAATTATTTATTAAAATAAATTATTTTAAAAAATAAAATTTTAAAATCATTAATTTAGGAAAAATAAAAAAAAAAAATAAATTAGGTTTTTTACATTTTTTAAATAAATAAATAATTAAATAAAATTTTTAAATAATTTACAAATAAAAAAATTAAATTACAAATAATTTTAATTAATAAATTAATTTAAATAAATTTAATAAATTTAATTTAATTTAATTTTAGTAAATTAAAAAAAATGAAAATAATATTTTTTTAATAAATTAAAAATCACCTCCATCCCTGCAAATAATTTAGCTAAATTCAACATGTGCTTGACATATCGTAGTAGCAACAAAAAAAAGGAAAATTATTTATATGCTAATGTCAATCTGTACCAACATTTATTTATTTTTTATTTCTATTGAAAATAAAACGAAAACAAACAACATTTTATTCTACTAATCTATATAAGATTGATTCACTTGCGTTGCACAAGTACTACAACCAAATAGTAGCGCAACATTGTAAAACATAAAATTTATTTCAGCTAAAAAAAACTTGAATTCAATCGGAATTTGATTCATTTTTAATTCATTTTCATGCAAATCACCTCTAAATGTTTTACCGATACAAAAAAAATATCTAGAGAAAATTGTTGATGTTGCCAAACTGTCTACTGCTAGCACACAGCATCACTCTCTTTCGCATTTATTATTCTAACAGCATGGCAATTCTGCTCTCCTTGTTTGTTTGTGTCCATCTCTCGCCCATAATGGATGGAGTGGAGGTGCATCGTCATCCATGTGAAAACGATGTTTCATTAAAAGAAATTGCACGAAAAAAAAAGGTACGACAAAATATTCTTTTTTTTTTGTCATCATCATGCTGACAATCATCAAAACCTTTAATTTAATGTCGTCGAAGATGTTGTTGTTGTGTTGTTATTGTCGTGATAATCAGTAAGTTGTTTGTACCTTTTTTTTCGTTTGTGTGTGAAAACAAGACCACGCATATTTATTAGAATCGTAAACGGGTTTCAGCAAAATGACGATGATGAGCTGATGAGAAGAGAGTGTATTCCAATTGTGGGAAGAAAGATGAGAAAATTATTTTTTTTTCGCGTAAAGAGAGGTGTACTGCAAAATATATAATAATATTGTACACGACAAATAATGGCAATGTGATCGATATGACATGAATAATAAATGAAAAAGAACATTCTTTCCCGTGTGCATTTCTTTTTCTCTTCCTTTCATTGCATTTATTATTTTTATTATTATTATTTTTATCATTTCGTTCGCAATGTTCGATATTTTTTCCACATATTTTGTGTGATTTTATTTTTATATAACGCACAAATAATTGTATAAAATTATCGCTTATCTGTCGTCGTTCCTCATAAACACACACAGCAGCCATCGTGGCATCAGCAGCAACCGTGTCGTCAATAGTGCATCATTTCTATTGGGAAAATAAAATGCATGCATTTGACGCTCCTTCCCCTTCATACAACGCGCGCGATATCTATCTAAAAATGCATTTTATTAAATATTTGACGCGTTGCTGTCAATGCTCGCTGAAAAGAGATGAAATTGTCACGTCGTGTCCATATGCTTGCCTGCGAAAAAAAAAGAAATTTTTAATTAAATTATATTTTTATCGCGATGTAATTTAATATTCTTCGTCTTTTTTCCATCATCGTGATCATCTGTGAGCTGAAATTAATTCAGTTTACTTCTTTCTTGATGCGCTTTTCGTCGTTAGACTGATTAAAAGTCATTTTTAGCAGCGCATTGTGCAAGTCAATTGTTGTTCAACCTACAATGACCTCTCTCTTCGCTATAAATAACGAGAAAGTGCATATCGAGAAAAGAATATTGAAAAAGGATTAAGGAAAAATTCATCATGGGATTCGTGTCTGTTTCAACGATAAAATTATTTCCTCTCCTTGGGTGAAATACAATCGAACTGAAATGTTTTTTTGCTTTAATTCAATTGCTTTTTTGCAAGAAGATTACTTCTGCAAGCTAATTTTCTGTCAGTTGAACACAATGACTTACAACAGAGATGTGCAAAAGAAATTAAAATTTTTCATGAAAAATGTTAAATTAATTTTGTAAATTATATTTGAATTTTTTAATAAAAAATAATTTGGTCTCGAATTTAATAAGAAATTATTTAATTTCTAAAATAATGTTCGATTTTGAAAATAATTTTTATAATTTATTTTTTTTAATAAAAAATTAAAAATAATTTAATAAAATAAAATATTATTTTAAATTAATTAAAAATTAATTAATTAAATGGAAAAAATGTAAAAAAATATTTTTTTCATTTTCTTGTAATTTTAATAACTTTCCATTTAAAGTATATGAAAATAAATTAATTAATTATTTATTATTAAATTAAAAAAAAATATTGTTTAATTTAAAAGATTTTTTTTTAAAAATTAATTTAAAGAAAAAAAGATTTTTAAAAATCAGGTAATTTTAAAACTTTTATTTTTTTTATAATTTTAAAAATAATTTATTTATAATTATTAATTAGGTAATTATATTTTAATATTTTATTTTAATTAAAATTATTATTAATTAATTAAATTAAATTTTTTTTAAAAATATTTTCATAAATTAAAATTTTATTAAATGTGTTATTAATAAATTTTATTAAAAATTTTTTTTAATAAATTTTTTGTCCTATTTTTTAAAAATTTTTGCTACTTTTCAAAGTTTTTATAAGTTACTGTAACAAAATTATTTTTCTGTAGAATTTTTTGGCTTCGAATATTTTACTCATGTCCCTGAACTTAAAAAAAATAATGAACAAACAATTATCTTCTGTAACAAAAATAATTGAAATAAATCCATTTCCTGAAGTAATTGCGAAAACTATTAGACAAAAGAGAACTTGAACTCAATTTAACGAGAAAAACTTGAAAAATTTCCATCGGAAGTGGCTCAGTTGCCCCGTTTTTCATCGTAACTCATAAATTTCAAATTAGAAAACATTTGTACGTCAAGCAGAAAAATAACGGAAATATATTCACACACGTTGCAATCTCCTCAAACACGTATCGGAATCAAGTTTTTTTTGTTGTTGTGATGTGCAATACTCTTTTTCTTGTTATTATTAACTTTTTTTTTAGCTTGATTAAATTCATGTTTAAAAAAAGAGGCATGTACGTCGCGTTTAATAATAATTATCGTCATTAATGTGGGAATGGGAAAAAGAAAATCATCGATTGGCAACGAACGGACTGAAACAGTAGGTCATTAGACTGGACCATGTCACGCTGTGCCGGACAAATGTTTTGATAATTTTGTGCGCATCTACTGCCATGAACTGAACAGTGACTTAATTACACCCGATAACCGATAGATACGCGACTCGTAGTGGCAACAATGCAATAAAGAGCGGAGAAAAAATTTTCTCGAGTATTAATATTGCATTACCGCACAAATAACAAATGTGCGTCATAATAGGTAGACTACGCGGAATATTATTAGTACATTATTACTCGCATACTGAAAATGGACAAGAATGTTCACACATCAATCGATATGACTTTTATCATGATTTCAAGGAAATATTTTCACATAAATGGCGCAAAACGTGGACAAGTGGATGTAATTGGCCGAGACCTAATTTCGTTGGCGAGTTATTAAAAAATTGATGAGTAGCGCACCGAAATATTGGCAGGCAAATGCAACACCACTTTGGGTCTTTTGTGCGATGAAAACTCTTGAAATGCGCTTCAAACTGGAGTGGTATGACGTCATGCAGGCTAAAACAATAACAAGAAGGGATTAGTTATATCGAATATCTAAAATTTAAAAAAAAATAAATTTTGCTACATTTTTAAAAATTTTTTAAAATATATGAAAATTTCTGTTAAAATATGATTTAAAATTATTATATAAATTTTATAAATCATATTTTACAATTAAATATTTTTAATTAATAATTTAAAACAATAAATTTGAACGAAAATTAAAAAAATCTATTTAAATGGATCCAAATTTGATTTTAAGAAAATTTATAGAAAATTAAATTTTTTATTAAAAATTATAAAAAAAAATATTTTATTTAAAGAAATTTTGATCCATATGAAAAAAAATCTTTTAAAATTAAATCAAAATTTGAACAATAAAAATTAATTTAAAAAAAATATATCTAAAAATTTTTCTTAATTTTTAAAATTTAATGAAAATTATTATACAAAAAATGTTACTTTTTCATATTCTTCGGAAAAAAAAAATAATATTGAAAAATATTGAAAAAATTATTATTTCATATCGGTCTCAATTGATGAATATTTATGAAATAATTTTTACCTTTTCTGCGGAGGATCTCCGATCACGCAACTTCCATATCGCACTTTGATACATTTTTTGCACCCATAAATGTGCATAAATTAATATGCAAACTTTTCCAGCAACACCAAAGATAAAATTCTCGAAATTCCTCCGCACCATAAACTCTCTTCTTCACGTCGTCATCGTCTTTGCTGTTGTCATGTACACTAAAAAACATTCAATTATTAACTACATTCTTATTCTTGTTCCCGATTATTATTATTATTTTTATTATATTAGCAGCAGTACTCTTCTTCGCTCGTTTAATGTTAACGTCTTGCCTGAATTAGAAAGATGTTCTTCCCATAAAAATACAAATAAATATAATCAGAGTTGAAAACAGAGTTAACTTTCTTACGCGCATATTTGATTTAACATTGTCATCATGTTACATCTCATCGCATTGTCGTGCATAATTTGTTTTCTGAATTGTCTCTTGTCAATCATCTTGTTATTTTTTACCTGTCTTTTTGTCTCTTTTTTTTCATCATATAAAATATCGAGAGCTGCTGGCAGTTACGATGATGCCCACGAAAGGAATAAATATAGCTTATGTAATAATGTCTTGATTTCCGATATTTCTCTGCAAAAATGTCTAACTGTCGCAGGGATCGCTGATAAAAAAATAAAAAGAAAAAAAAATAATAAATTGATAGATAAAATATTTCTTCTTTTTATATAAAAAAAATGATAAAAAAGTATTAATTTTTCAACTTGGGGTTCATTTTTTTTGTGAAGCAATAATATTGGGCTTTTTTTCTTGTTGACCTAAGCACATGAATTATTGCTATTGAATGGAATGAGGGGCATGAATGTCAAGGTTGGTCAAATGTTTGATGTGACATGCTCGACGGAAATATTTCGACAATGTGTCTATCAGAGTTAAATTGACCGAAAGGAAAATTGTCGCTATCAAAAAAAAAAGTTTTTTTTTGTTGTAATAAAAGAACAAAGAAACAATTCGATTGATATGGTTAAAATTTAATAAAAAAATCGATAATTTCTGATATTAATAAAATCAATGTTTCAAGCAAAAAAAATATATGAATTAAAAAAAATTTAAATTTTGCATCCAATTCTTTATTTTTTTTATTTTTAGTATTAATTAAATTAAATTTAATTATTTAATTATATGAAATTTATTTTTTAATTTTAATTAAAATTTTTTTAAAATATTGAAATGTATAAATGTTAAAATTTAAATATTTTTTTTTTTAAATTATTCACTTAGTTAGATTTTAAAATATTAAGAAGATTTTTTTTTTGTATTTTGAATCAATTTTTATTTTAAAAATATTTTTAATGATTTTTTTTATAATAATAAAATGAAAAAAAACTTACTTGACTTAATTTCTTTTCGCCTCAAAAAAACATTTAATTTTATTTTATTTTCTTAAAAATATATAAAAAAAAATCTTAAATATTTGAAGAGCCTTTGATACCAATGGGAATAATTAAAATTATGTTAAAAATAATAAATTACTAAAAACTTACCAAAATCAGCAGTAAAAATTCACAAAAATCCAAATCCAAGCAAAAAACCTCTTTTCTGACATATTTCTTTCTAAATTAACCTTTAAATAAATTTGAGCCAACATTTTACGTGTGACAGGTGCCAACATGGGAATCGACACGAACCTCTTCAAATCCCAAACAATAAACTACAATTCTGGTCAAGCAATTTTCGCACAAACGTAAAAGTAATCTCTTACCTATCGATTCTCGATAAATTTATGTTCTAATGGCCAAATTGGGTCTCATTTATAAATCTCATCAATTGAAACAACTTTTTTGCTAAATTCGATTTTTTTCCTCATTCTTCTTCTTTGACAGAAAAAAGTAATAAATAACAATTTTTTAGAGTTGCCCAAAAGTCTACTTGGACTGTTGACAATAAAAATGCACCTTTTGCCCCTTTTTTCAACAACAAAGTCATTGAATAAAGTCAACACGACCGTAAAACGGAATAATACGAAAAATCGATAAGATTCTCATTAACGCTGCATATAAATAAAAAAAATTCCCCGGTTTTTGTTTGTTTTTGTTCAACAACTTGACACTAACAACTGCACTACTAATGAGGAACAAATATCGCGCAGCGATAAAATAAATTGACTTTTACACGGAAGTTTGACCTGGCGCACAATATTTCACGACAAGGACATTCCTTCGCGAAATATTTTTGGCAAAACAATCAATTCACATAATTAAATTATTCCAAATCGTAAATCGTGCATTATTATTTACATAAGTCATTTAATCTCTTAATTTGCATTAATTTTGCAAGTTTAGCTGCACAAATAGCACTAAAAATCTCACGCGTTAATGATAATTGCACGAAACTGCGTTTTGCTGCTGTTAGCCAGGAATGGATGCAAAAGCGCACACTTACAACATTTTTTGTTGTGCTTCGCTCGTAACACGTGGATCAGCCATAAAAGGGATTTTTATTATCGCTAATCTGTAATTTTAACTCTTCTCTGTGCGTTTGGTGTGTGCGCGCACTACAAAAAGTGAAAAATGTCTCTACACGGCGTTGTAGAAACGAAGAGAAGAGTAATGAAGACCGACGGTCGGCAGTGAAATAATCCATCCCATAATTGGTTAAAATGGGAATGTAAATGAATGAAATATGCTTAGCGCCTCTGTTTTGTTCAGCAATTTACATACATTTAGCATAAGTCAGGTAAATCAGGTTTAAAATCTTAATTTGTTGCTGCAAAAAAGGTGTTAGAAAACAGGGCTGAAAAAAATTTTTTGACTTAAGTTTTCAACTTAAAAAATTTATTTAAACTTAAAATTAACTTAAGCTCTTAAGTTTTTTAACTTAAGCTCTTAAGTTTTTTAACTTAAGCTTGACATATCAAAAATTTTGTAACTTAAGCTTAAACTTTAAAGACTTAATACTCAAGTTATGTGAAAAAATATAAAATATTTTAACGTAAGCTTAAGTTAAGTCAAAAGTAAATTAAGTTTTGACTTATTAACCATTTTTTGAAATTTATTTAATTTTTTTTTTTAATTTTTAAAAAATTTGCAATTTAAGTTATATTATTTGACTTAATATCAAGCTTAAAAAAATTATTTTAAAAAATATTTTGACTTAAGCTTTTCTTACGTTTTGACTTTTTCGACAATTTTTAAGAAAAATATAAATCTTTATATTAAAATTTTAAAATAATATTAAAAATTAAGTTTTTGTACTTGTAACTTAAAAGGTTTTGAGACTTAAGCTCAAATCTGAAAAAAATTAGAAATGTTTTTTAACTTAAGACCTTTTGACTTAAGAACTCTTGGATTAAGTGTGGATTAGCTTGGATTGTAGTTTGATTTTTCAAGGTATTATTTTAAATTAAATTAAATTTAAACTTAAAAAATGGAAAAAAATGACTTAATGTGACTAACTTAAGACAATTAATTTCGACTTAAGCGAGACTTAAGAGTTTTATCGACCCTGTTCAAAAAACGCATATTTTTGCTAGAACCAGAGGTTAAATCAATCAAAGTTACAAACGACGCTTTGTCTAGCACTTCAAACTTTTTGTTGTTTCGTCTTCTCAATTCTCTTTCCTTCAGCATATTTCTCGCAACTCATACTTCCCATATTTGAAAAATGAGACATTTGCCAAGAATTCTTGCGATGCGACAAATAAGGTAGTAACGCAGCTGACAAAAGTTGCATTAATCATTTATCGATCGAGTCAAGTAGTCTCTCGGCCTCTGATATGTTGCGTAGATGCGTGTTTATGTCTCTCAAATAATAGAACCTGCTTCACATTTTTTTTCTGTGGTTGCATTTTTTTTAATTATTCAATGTCTATTTTAGCGATAAAATTGTTTTGCATTACATTATGGTTGGATCAGGATTTAAAAATAGATATAAATGTCTAGGCAGTGTCGACTACTTTATTTTATTTTTATTATTATTGTCACTGCTGCTGCTGCAGAACGTGAGGAGTCAATAATAGAAATTCTAACTAGCTAAAAAAAAATAGATTTATACGCTCGGGGACATATTTTCTTTAAGCTTTTTTTCTGTTTCTCGCTCTTTTCATGCATTTTATTAATAAAATTATTGTTATGGAATTCTAGTTGTTCCATATGGCGAAATTCACTAGAGAGCTGTTTGAAATTATGCACAAGTACCCATCAGAGGCCTCTCTTTATTTGACCATATACAATTTATGTACTGCTCCTTTGTCTCTTTTTAGCTCGATTGGGCCAACATCGTTCAAATGCCTCTACAAAGAAAAAAAAATATTGCTTAATGTGTTGCAATGCAATGCAAGATATTTAAAAATGTCGCAACAAGTGCATAAAAATCATGATACCTTGCCATTTGTTGCTGCCATAGACGAGAAATATATAATTTTTATACCAAATTAGTTCCATATCTGCATTTTTTATGTAATTTTATGTCAATTTTGCCTCATAACTCTTTACGTCGCGCATATAAAGGCATTTAGAAGCGGAGCACAGCGCAAAAAAAATCACTCATTAAACAAATTGTGTCTCTGTGGTCTCTCTTGGCGCGCATGTTAAATGCGAATGCAGCACATCACGACTGGCTGCTGAGTTATTATTAGCGTGTGTTAGTCGGTTTTTATCAATGAAAATGCCTGAAGCCCAAATTTGGTAGCTATACAGTGTCTCAACTCCCGTCACCATATATTTTGCCAGGCAGCGAACAAATGCTAATTAGCTGTGAATAAATAATCTCTTAATTTAAAGAGAACCGTCAATGTTTTCTTTGTCACGAACCAAAATTTTGTTTACCTTTACTTTTTGTGCCTTTTTTCTACGTTACGTTAACTGATGACAGATTCAAATTAAGATTGACACTAATTTTATTTTTTTCTTCCATTTTTTTCAGGATGAACGATCTGGTGACTCATCAGGTGCCGAATCCGACGATTCGTCAGGAGCAGATTCGCCCGGTCCCGCATCTCTTGGTCCTTCGCAACTGACGCAAAGTAATTTGCACAGCTTTAATGGAAGTAACAACTTTGTTTCGTCCTCCTCGTCTAACATGCCAAGTTTATCGATGCCTTCGTTGCAAGTAACGACATCAGCGGCGGCGGCGGCGACAGGCTCTTCTTCGTCAGCAACGCAAAAAATGGATGCAACCACAATTAAAATACCGACGCTTACGGCAACACCAACATTATCGGGCAATGGAGTTATTTATCCGGCGGCTGCGTTGGCAAACTTACCACAGGTACGGAAGTGACGTGTTAATGTAATTAGGCTAGTGCAATTTTTAAAAATGTTTTCGATTTCATTTTCAATTGATTTTTTGAGAAAATTTATTTTTTTCAGAAAACATTAAAAAATTTCCGTTAAAATTAATAATTAAATTAAATAAAATAAATAATAAAATATTTTCATCTCATAACTTTCAAAATTTATCCATAAAAATATGTAAAAACTTCAAAAATTGAAAAAAATATAATTAAAAAGATAAAAAAAAATTAATAATAAATTTAAAAAACAACTTAAAAACTAAAAAATATTATATAATTATAATCATAAAATATTTAAAAATCTTGCAAAAATTTTAAATTTTTAAGAAGATAATTTAAAAATTAAAAACATAATTTTTTTAAATTTAATAAATTTAAATAATTAGTAAAATTATGTTAAAAATGCATAAATTGATCATAATTTATAAATAAATTAGGATTTTTCAATTATCTTAAAATAAAATATTTTAAAATTAATTTAAATCCCAGAAAAAAATCAAAAATTTATAAAATCGAAAACATTTTTAATTTTTGCATCGGCCTAATTACTTTCCTCATTTTTATTAAAATATTTACCTATTTTTCTTTGTTCATTAATTAGGATGTTCTGGTTCAACTTGTGCAATCGGGTCAGCTGCAAGTTCATACGGATGCCGACAGTGGCAATCAGTACATCACAATTCCGATTCCGTTGCATCAAGCGAGCAGCGGATCTCCCTCTACCTCGTCGAAAAATGTCAAAAGTATGAATGGTGACTCGCCCATGCTAATGAAAGATATCAACGTCAAAACGGAGATTAACAATGATTAGTGTATGATACTTTTTGTGTTTTCTTTTAAAATATTCTTTTTATTGCTCTAATGAATGTCTTTTTGTTTCCTGAAAGAAAAAGAAGAAGAAAAAAACATGAAAATCATAAAATTACAGTACAACTTCATTTTTAACGTAATTTTTTTTTATAATAAATATAAATTTTTTTGTTTGTTTGCCAAATTTGTATCTCTTTTGTCTTAAAAATATTTTAGTTTAGCTTAAAAAAAAACTTTTGTTAGTTCTACTTAAACAACACTAACAATCAAAAACTTTGTTAATTATTATAACTACGACGACGAGTTTTAGTGATTTAATTCGGCCTACATAGTTTTTCTACATAATTTTCTCATTGTATAGTGAATCAAAAGTGGTTTGGTGCGAAAAATGCATTCAACATACACATTGAAGAAAGTAAAAACTCATTAGCATTAATTATACCGCACTATTCCCGAAGCATGCAGCGAGCGGGTGGTGTACCTTCTGTTGTGCAAGCAACAAACAAAACTTTAATTATAATACATTGGGAAAAAGTTTCGTCCCGTTTTATCACTTTTGCCACATACATCTTCGTTAAAACGCTTTATACATCGAGAAAGTTGCTTGAAATTTTATTTTTTTACTCAAATTTAATTTTTTGTTTGTCTTTGCCGTAACATGCAAGTTTTAACAAGTTCAAGAATAATAAAATATAAAACAATGCCGACTGTCACAATAAATTTTGCGGGAAGGAAGATATAAAATTGGTTTTACGCTTCAAATTATTTCTTTTTAAAATCTTTTTTATTCTCGTTTTATTTGCTTCCCATCCTGTATTTTAATTGTTTTTTCAAACATAAAATCAATTTTCATAATAAACTAGTCCAAAAATCATTTTTCGTTCTTATCAACTAAATGACAACACTCTAATAATTATAATATTAGTTATAAAATAATCAGCTTAAAATTTATGTTAGAAATAATTATTATAATAAAAATCTGGATATTGTTTGTGTGATATGCATCATTATCAGGACCAAATTTAAAAAAAAATCAATATTTATTGAAAAA
Organism: Culicoides brevitarsis; assembly: GCF_036172545.1. NCBI lineage: Eukaryota > Metazoa > Arthropoda > Insecta > Diptera > Ceratopogonidae > Culicoides > Culicoides brevitarsis. Next base: position 16,330,845 of record NC_087085.1, on the reverse strand, counting down.
GACTATTAATTTTGCATGATTGTACTCTAGAAGTGCATTTAATTATAATTTATATAAAAAATGTATGTTATCAGTAAAATTCATTCATGTTATATTTAATGATTAAATTCAAAAGAAAAGTGTATTTCTAGTTCAAAATATTATTATCATCATTTTTTCATACATATTTAATATTTAACATATATTTTTCATATATTTTTAATCAAAACTCATTAAACTAACATAACAACGCTTCATATATAATTAAAAAAAATACATATTGACATTGTGAGGAGATAATTCATTTAATTATATAAAATTAAATTATATTTGTAAAAGAATTTAGTATCATTAAGAATCCTTAATAATAATAAAATAATAATATTTTTATTAAATAAAATATTTAACAAAGTTAAAATAAATAATCATAAAATAATATAATATAATAAAATGTGTATAAACTTAAATAATTAATTTATAAGTGAATAAAGATTATTATTAATAAAATTGTATATATTTTGAAAGGAATTAAAATAAAATGACATGGTAAGTATATGATAATCAAAATATTGATATAAATTTTAATTAAATTAAACATCCCAAAAACTTTTTTTTAAAATGAAAAAGAAAAATTTTTGAATTAATCAATATTTTAGTTGGTTTTATGGTTTCTACATTGAAATAATTTATGTTATCTCAGAAATTTCAAGTTAAAAATTTAAACAAAAATAAATATTAAAAAATAATACTTTTTCGCATATAACAATTATTATTTATTTATTTAGTGGCTCTGTTGTGACAATAAATATTCAAGAAAAAAAAAATAATAATATGTTTATAATGTGACACGTTATTCGATTTACTCTATTTGGTTTTTCCGGTTTCATTACCATTTACAGATTGCATTTTGCCTCTATATTTGGTAGCAAAATATGTGAAATATTAATAGAATGGTTAATAATAATAAAAATAAATAAATAATCAAAAGACATTTTTTTTCTTTATTTATTTTTATTTGTAATGTGAAGCTAAGCCTGCGAAGTCAACAAATATAAAAAGAAGAAGAATTGCAATAATTTTATCGCTGACTACAATCTTTGTGGTTGTTTTATAATTTACCATATGAAATAGTACTGGTTAATTGTGAAATAAAGTCTCAGTCATTTTTTTCCTCCTTTTTGCCTAATGGACTTCAAATTTAACAACCTTTGATAAAACGGTTCTAAAACACCATTAATCATCATTTTTGTCCGAAACGATGTACTTAGCAAAGAAATATTGATCGATTTCTAGGTTTGACTCTAATATTGGTCTCTAATGGGAACTCGATACCGAAAAACTTTTTTTTTCTTGTTGTTGTTGTTAACAAAATGGATCTTTTTCTGCTCTGCATGAATATGAATTAGATTAGGTTGTGAAAGGACATGAAACCGGATATTTTTAGGCATTTATGGGACGAATGGATTTTTTTTTGCAAGAAAAGAGTTTTTTAAAGACGAAGACAGAATTGATTGATTTTAATGTATTGCCCGTCAAAAAAAAAAGTCGTCCAGAAATTGATCCTGTTTTTATTGATTCAGCAAAAAAAAATAAGAAAAAAAATAAACAGCTTAATTTTTTTCTGCGAAGGAACTATTTAAAGGGAAAAAATAAGCTGATTTTGTCTTCCGAGTAGTCCAAGTTATCAAAGATAATGAGAAAAGTTTTCCACGTTGAAACGTGCGCGACAACGAAAGAGTTATTAGAGTTCGGCCGAGAGAAAAAGTCAAGGAACTAATAATCATTTTCCGTGTCAAGGCGCGCCAAATTTCATTAATTTTTTATGATGTCCAACAGATTAATGGTAAACAATCGTTACCTGCAGCTACACGTTACTTACCACTCACTCCTCGTGCTTTACTTCATTTGTCGTCGTCGTAGGTCCCTTGTAGAGGAAAAAAAATAAATAAAGCGTGATATCGAGTCAAGAGTTAACTTTGTGTTCGTGGAAATGGAGTAAAGTAAAGTGACAAGGGGAAACGCACGCGCGCCATGACAGTCCGAATCGCGTGGACAGATTTGTTTTTTTTCTTTTTCTTGATTTTTTTGATTTTTTTCATGAATGAAGGGATAAATGACAATTTTCCAGCATTTAACGCCAGCACCTTTTTAATCCAATTGGAATATCGAACATCAAGTCATCCCATTGCGTATCGGAAACAACAGCTAATGTCATTGAGAATATCCAATCCAATACAATTACATGCACACACACGTTCCACTGACTGACATGACAGTCTTTTCCTCCGAAACATTTCATTAAGTATCGCTGCAAGCATTTACCTGCCTGCGCTGCAACACACTTTTTCCCATTCATTCAGTTTTATTTTCACAGACACCGGATATAGCAGCGTTGATTGAGTTTTCCGACTGTTTCTGCTTCTGCAACGACGACTGTCCTGAAAAAAAAATATTTTTTTTTCGTTCGTCATCGCATCTTTAAAAATAAAAAAATAAACAATAAAAAAAGCTTTTCCGTTTTTTCTCGCATAAAAAAAACCGAAGATTGTCAACATCCTCGTCATATTTATTTAAATCGTTGATCTGTGATTGAAATGTCGAATCACGTATTTCAACTAGAAAATTGATTATAAATTATTGTATTAACACCCTCATCTGGTCCTCTCTCTCGTTTCGTCTCATATCTCGTCAAATTTCATATCCGGATCCGGACCAAAAAAAAAACGAAGAGGGAAAAAATATAAATAAATTTGCTAAATGTGTTGTTGGTGATTGATTGACATGGGATGTGGTTCATCGACTGCTCAGACCGCGCTCGAATCCAATATGCCACATAAGAACGGAGCAGAGAAGAAGTCTGATGATGCGATGGAGCAAACAAATGTGCCAGCAATTGATATTCGTGAGTAAATTTAAGCCTTAAAAAATGGTAAAATTCAAAAAAGTTAAAAAATGTTTTTATAAAAATTTAAATCTCGATTTAAATCTTAATTCACATTCTAATTTTTTAACTTTTTTTTGGAAATGAAAGTCGTAATAATGATTTTAACATCGATAAAAATATTAAAGTGTTTAAAGCAAGAGTATTTAAAAGTATTTAAAAAAAGTTTTCATTTAAAATTGTAAAAAATTTTAATGTTATTTTTTAATTTTATTAAAATATTTTTTTTTATTAAGTATTACATTAATTTTATTTTTTTATTTAATTTTATTTATTAAAAAATTATTTTTTAACTAAAATTGTTATTAAAATTAAATATTTTTTTATTTAATTCTTTAAGAACTAAAAAAGTCGTTAAAAATATTGCATTTTTTACTTTAAATTAAATTTTTAATCTTATTTATTTTTTTCAAATTTTATTTCTTATTTTATTTATTTTATTTTATTTTATTTTATTTTATTTTTTATTTATTTATTATTATTGTATTTTATTTTATTTTATTTTTTTTTTTTTATTTATTTTTTTGTAAAAAAAATTAATTAAAAAATCCTTATTTATATTAAAAATTTTTTTAAAAATAATGAAAAAGATAAAAAAAATTAAATTTTTTTTCTTACCTGTTGTAATTTCTCCTACTTTAAAATTAAAACGTATCTTTATGATTTTCCGATTTATTTAACAAAAAATATTTCAGCTCCTCCGGAGGCCTTTGAAATACCCTTTGACGATAACGGCACGAATGGCTTAATTAAGAGACATCCACCTAAACGACTACAGCGTCTTGAAGAGCAATCAAATAACTTGGCACCGCCAACGATAGAGGATCTCGAGGAAAAATTGGCTACAGCGGAATTGCGAAGAAAGGAGGTTGGTAATTATTTTACATGTTAATTGTCCATTTTGCTCTCATGCACATCACAAAAACTACGTGCTCAAGTGGCAAAAACGAGCAAAAATTTCGTAACGCGCCGGATTTTCATAAATAAAAGATTTCTCGCTCGAGACAATTGTTTTCCATTTAAAACTTATCATTCCGGAATTTAATTTTCACCTTTTTCTCTATCCAACTTTTTTTTTTGTGTGACGAACAGTACTTGAGTCAAAAAGTAACAATGGCAAAACAAATGCAAAAAACAGGAAATGAGAACGACGACGATGGGACGGAGGAGGATGCAAACACAACAGACGAACCCACTAATGATGGAAATTAACTACTTATTCATGCTGCTGCTGCTGCTCTCGAGTATGCACAACAACAAGTAATTTGTATTATATCGCAATTAAACACTCAATTTCAGCTGCAAATGAACTTGTGCGCATTTGAATGACTTTTCAAGTGGATGAAATAAGACGATGATGTGCTTTTAGTTTTAAATACGATTCTATAGCGATAGAAAAGCTGTACAAAAGAATTAAAATTAGATTATAATAAAATAAAAGAAAATTAATAAACATCAAAATATTGATTTTTATTTTAATTCGCACAACTTTCATAACATATATGATGAACTCATGTCGTTCCAAGTACTTTTTATCGCATCAATCGTATATAATTATGTCTATTTGTATTACACGTTAGGTTATTTTGGATTTGTTATGGATTAATCAATCACCAAGGCAACTATTCTTCGAATCAATTTCAACTTGATTCATTTTTATTTTAGCAATAAGTGAATGAAATATAAATAAATTATATTCTAATACATTACCTTGCACCGGTGGTTCAAAGTCATTGAAAAAATCGTTAGTTTTCATCAAATGTTTTCTTTATTTTTTTTTTATTTAAACATACATTTATATATCTTGTTCATTTTTTTTATAAATAATATTATTATTATATTCAGTAGTTACCCGTATATATGTCTTTATAAAATATTTTTTGTTCACTTTTTAATCATTATCAATAGTAATAATAATAATAATTTTTTATTTATTTTTTTCCAAACGATTACAAATGCTATATGTAATATAATAATATCAATTTTCTAAATTTTTATCATATAATAGTTTATACAATATATTTTCTTTTTTTTTCGTCCTAATAATCTTTTTTCTTTCTATTATAGTTAATTATCATTATTATTACATTTCATCGTACAATAAAAATAAATAAATTTTTATTATTATTATTTTCAATTTATATAAATTTTATATAAAACAACGGAGATATATAATATAATAAACGTTATTATTTTATAATGTTTTTATTTATGTTTCTATTATGTTTATGAAATATAAAAAAATTATATATTTTTTTCAATTTCTATCAAGTTTCATTCATTCATTTACTGATTTTTTTTTTGCTAATTACGAAACATATATAATATATATTTATTATTATTATAAATTTTCTAATAGTTTTTTTTTTTATTAATAATTACATTCATGTGTATAAATAAACATCATCGGTAAAAATTCATCTTTTCCATTTATTATTATATTTTTATTATTTTTGTATATGTTTATTTATGTTTTTTTTTTATACAAATTCACATTTATTTATTATTGATTTTATTGTTTATGTTTTTATATGAATCTACAAATTTTTGTGGTATTTTGATAAAGGATTATCATAATAGCTATAATATTGTTTCTGCGGTTTTCTTCGTGATGTGGATAATGGTTTTGCATGTAGCAGGATAAAAAGTTTATATGCTATTTTTTATATTTTTAAATGTTTAGTTGTTTGTGGTTTTCATTTTGAGCGTCATCAGTTATAAAATGATGAAAAAAAATATCAAATGATGAGAAAAAAAATTTAATATATATTTCTATCATAAGATTTTTCTTTTTTAGAGACAATCTCCAGAAGAAATGTTTTAACAATTACTTTTTTTATATATAAATTTGAAAAATTCTAAAAAAAACACAATTTTATAACATTCTTATTATTTTTTGTAAATTAGGCCAAAAATGTTATTAATATTTTTTTTACTAATATATATTTTTGATGGGACTTTCTTCCGATAGCTATAATAATTATTTTTATTAATGAATTCGTGGATGATATTTTTATCAAAATTAGTGTACTAACATTTTATTATGCTTAATGAATTTTCTTTTTTGGTATAAAACTACAAACAAACCGATTGTTTTCATTTATTCTCGTTGTGTTTTAAGAACAACTGTGGTCATTTATTCCTTTTTATTTGTATATTTTTTTTTATCGGATAAAAAAGGAAAATATTATTTTCGGATATATTAAAGGAAAAAAGATACAAATTTGATTTAATTATTTTTATATATATTTTTTATTATTATTTTTTTATGTTTATATCGTTTTGATTGAAATCCGATTGAATTTTTCATATTGCGCGTTTCGTTCGTTTTAACTCATAATTCTATCATCATCAATTTTTTTTCACAACACACATTGACTGTTTTATGACTGAAAATGTGTTTTTTATATATATATATAAAATAATTTATATATTTTTTTTTTTTTTTGTTAGGTAAATGGTAGCGTTTCGTCTTTTCCGATATATTCTTTTATCAAATTGTATTTTTTCTGTCTTTACACGCATAAAATACTAAATATTTTTACTGCTTTCGTCTCACACACATTTTTTTGCTTGATTTATATATTATAATATTTCCTTATTTTCACTCTGTCATACATCCTGGCAAGTAATGCTCTCCCATTCTCTCGTTTTTTCTGCTCTACGAAAGCAAGTTTGTTTGTTCATCTGCTTTTTTCGTGTGGATTTATCCCTATTATATATATATTTTGTTTTCTCTATCTCATATCAAATAATTTTCTATGTACTTTTGTGAAAATGTGTGTCTCTCACTGTATGTCTTTGTTTGTATTTGTGTATGTATGTGTGTGTGCGTTTATTATTCAATCAATGTGTAACTTCCAATTCATTTGATTTCGATTTTGTTATCTCCTTGCTACCGTTTTGTTTTTGCTTCTATCTAATCAATATAGTGTCGTCGTGTATGGCGTCATCCATTAATGGTGTCGGATGTTTAGGGGGAGTGGGGTCTAATAATTTAAGATTATTGTATATTCAAGTATGTACAACTTTGAAAGGGTTTTAAAGTCAATTGGTTTTTTTTTCAAAATTTTCACGAACTTTGAACTTTTATTAAAAACCAGTGAGTGAGGGGGGTGGGAGAGGGTCATGATAAAAAGGTACATCATAACTGTCGTAAAAAAAGTGCAGGAACCTCGTTCCCGGAAAATTTACAAAAATCATAGAGAAATTTAAAATTTTTAAGAGAAAAATTTCAAATTTAAAAATTAAATTTTTAGAAAATGTATAAAATTGACTTAATTTAGGATATTTTTCATTATTTTGGGGTTAAAAATATTAAATCTAATTTTTGGACATGACTTTGGATCCTAGAAAAAAAAGACTTTAGAAAATTAGAAGGGTTTAATAGATTTCAATGGTTATTGAATATAGGGGGCGTGGGTCAAAAATTTTATCTGACGCCATTAATGAACGACGCCTATAGTAAAGTTGTTTTTCATTCATTTATTTATTTAAGCTAATTTTATTACTTACTATTATTATTTGTTGTATACATCTATCTAAATTTTCTTGTTGTTCTTTTTGGTGCTTTCTTAAAAATGTAGTCACTACTTGAGATTGTGAGAGTGTTTCCTTACTTTTTTTTTATTAGCATTATCTTTTTTTGCTGTTGTGATCATAAAATTTGCTGATGTGTTTCGTAGAAAACAACAAAAAAAAAGTTGTTTCATGTATAAAACAAATAAAATAAATCCTCGTTGAGAGAAAACTCGAGGAAACGTGAAAAATACGAAATTAGGTCAATAAATGTTTCTGCTTTTTTTTATATTTTTGCACAGAACGGAAAAAAGTTATTTTCATTTCAATTTGTTTGCGCTTGAAAAATGTTTTAATTACGAAGCGTGTACACAATTTCAACGACGAAGGGCAACAAAAATATCAACAAAAAAAGTCTTCAAAGTAAATATTGCCTTTTGCCGAACCGCACTTTCCACTTTGTGTAACTTCCTTTCGCTAAAGGTCATTTATCGTCGTCGTTGTCGTCGTCGTCAAAAGCATTTTATGTGAAGAAAACGTAACAGTCATTTTCCGTACAAACACTCGCCTTTCTTGCTAATAATTTTGCACGCTTCAGCAAACATCTAGTCCATAAAATGCTATTGTTACGTCGCTCGCTCTCTCTGTCATTCTCATGGCTTTCTCGTTTATTAGAAATTGTCTTCTTTATGTGCGAGATGATAGCAGCTCTTATCACATTGTTAGCATAGAATTTCAATCTGCCAGTATCCAAATCTCCTTTTATTAATCTCTGCAGCAAAAGCGAGACATTTATAAAGATAATCTGCGCAAATAAAAAAGAACGAGATAGAAACATCAAAACACGAAATTGATTTCCAAAACATTAATCCATGTTATTTTCTGCGTTCCTTGCTGGCTTTGTTAACGAAACATGTCATTGTCGTATTTTTTAAATACATTTTTAATATGATGCGAAAAGGAACGAGCCCCAAAGAAAAATACAAACTCCAACGCAGATCTTCGGATAACATCAGAGACAGACACACATACCAACCAGCATATCTTTCGTTAAATCGCTCCTTTTTCAAAAATATATTCCTCCTACATGTATAAAGGGACCTAATTTACTGTCAGTCATGTGTAAAAAAATCAAAAGCAGCTAAATGTTTTATAAAGTGTTTCTATTTATTTTTTTTTTTTCAGAAAATGCTGGAATTTTTTCTCTGTTTGTGTCAATTTAACTTGCCGATCGAATCTCCATTATATTTTTCTTGCTTATCTCTCGTGTATTTTTTATGTTGCTCTTGATATGAATGAAACAACATTTATTTTTCTGCTTGGTGACTCGAAGCAATTTGCTGCTGACCTTACTTGAGATTGGAGATGAGCGTTTCAATTGAAATTATCTGGGGCATAAAAAGTGATCAGATTATGATAAGAATGAAGTTGCACCCATATTACCGGTAGACCGTATAATCAAATAAACACGTTTCTGTGTGTTTTTGTAACCACGCACACGCAAAATATACATTTTGTGGAGCCAACCAGGAGTGTAGCTGATATTTTGATAAATTTAGAAAATTTTCAAAAAAAAAATATATAAAACTAATATTAACAAAATCTTCTTTTAAGGTTAAAAAATTACAAAATATATAATTTATATATTTAATTTAATATATAATTTTTTTTCGATTACTTTGAGGAATTTGTGAAGAAAAAAAAATATTTTAGTTGACAGAAATTTTTTTAAGACTTAAAAAAATATTTTTTTTTAATTTTCCAAATTTTCACGAATTTTTACGAAATAAAAATTTAAAATATTTTTTTCCTGTTTTTATTCGAGCAAAAAATTTATGGAAAAATTAAATTTCGAAAATATGACAAGCAATTTTTAATGCATACTTCGTAAGTAGCTAATATTATTTTTTTCATATAATTTTTAATTTTTCTTCACTAATTTACTCAAAAATAGTTTTTTTATTTTAATTTTTTTAAATTAATATAATTTAATACATATAATTAAATTAATTTTTTATTTTAATAAAAGAAAACTATTTTTGAGTAAATTAGTGAAAAAAATTATTTTAGCTACTTGCGAGGTATCCATTAAAAATTACTCGCCATATTTTCGAAACTTTATTTTTCACGAGTTTTTCCATGCGTTGTACTATTTTTTTCTGCTTCAAAAGCTTCCCACATTTTAACTTGATACACTAAAAATATCCTAATGAACTTCTTGAAGCGAAAATTGAGTTATTGCGTTACAAAATTTACATGGAATTATTTTTTGTGTTAATTCATGCAAATTTTGCCAACTCAAATTCTGCTTTCAGAAATGTTTTGAGGTTGTTTAAATTATGATAAATTTAGCTAAAAAAAAAATTAGGAACAAAAAAATAGAACAATTCGTGGAATCTCGTGAAAAATAAGGAAAATTCTAAAAAATTCACTTTCAACCCATTTATGGAACCTTTACATCGACAAAAAAAATAATAAGATACATCCCTGGCAAAATTTCACCCTACAATACAACGCAAAACCGCAAACATCTGCATATCAAATAACATTTCCGCGCGAAATTATTTTTCCATTAAAACATCAACATACAAAAATTTCGGGACAATAAACTCTCGTACATACAGACAATCGTAAAAATAAAAAAAAAATCTGCCTGCCAGTAATTTACTTACTCGAGAAAGGTCGGGTATTCAATCCACCCACTTGCCATTCGTCATAAGCTATTTTATTAACGTCGTCATCATCAACCAAATTCCCGCGTAGGCTCACATTTATTTACATCTTGCCTGTCATGCACATGAAAGACTTGATAATTGCCATCGTCACTTTTCCCCGGCGTGTGGAACGGAAGTTATCTCGAAATGTTTGAATATTTGATCGTCCTACACGTTTTGCCACGTGTTACGGATTGTTTTTGTTCAAAATTTGCTGGGAATTTACAGCAACGAGATGATGTGAAATATGAGAAATTATTGAAAATGTTGAAACTGAGAAATGCCTTAAAGTATGCAATGTACATCGACATTAAATGGAAACGACTGGTATTTTACTAAAAAATATTTTTAAAATATTTTCAGACAAAAAAATCTGCTTTGTAGTCATCCTTTCATCTATTTCATGTCTGATGTGTGCATATCGATTTCATTTTTTTTCCTCTCCAGCATTTTAAATATTATGTTTGTGGTCAAACAATAAGTTTAATGTGATGGAAAAAGCAAAAGTCGGTTGAGAGGCCATTACAAATACCCTTTTCATGCATTTTCACCGCAAAATTTTCCGCCCATAAACGAAAGTTTGTTAATCCCCATGCTTGTAATGTCCCACATTGTTGTGCTTTTTTGTTTTCTGTTATTCTCCCATTCTCATGTCATTCCAATTTTTTTTGCTCGTCATGGAAAAATAACAGACAAGCATCTACCTACAAAGTCTAGGTACAAAAAAAAAATAATCATAAAAATTTAATTCTGATGAGAGATTTTTGTGTGTGTTGGCGTCTGTCTCACACTCATTTATCTCTTTAAGCTCGTTGCTTTGGTTAACTCTTTAATGAAACGTACAAAAAATATCAATTATAAATATTTGCCCAGAATTTTTTTTTTTGTACATTTCGTATAAATCACGGACATGGCAGGCACGTGTGCACTCGTTAATAAAATAGAGAAAAAAAAATAGAGTGAAGCAAATTCTGGACATCATATGACGACAACTGATGTTTTCACGAGATAGGGAGCTGAATTTATGGCAGCTATTTAATAAAATAAGCACAAAAAGGGCAGATAATTAAATTAAATGGAATGCCCTACGGATTGAAAATGGTTAAATTAATCCCTTAAGTTATTAAATTAATTCCTCATTTTGTAAAAGGGATTAATTTAATACCTTAAGGGATTAATTTAACCTCCAATGGAGGTTAAATTAATCCCTTAAGGTATTAGATTAATCCCTTTTACAAAAAAATAAAGATTAATTTAATAACTTAAGGGATTAATTTAACCTCCTTTGGAGTTAGTCATCAACTGTCACAAAAAATAAATCCCTTCAAGAGTTTAATTTAATCTCTTGAGGAGTTAATTTAATCCCTTGAGATGTTAAATTAATCCCTTGAGCGATTGAATTAATTTCTTCGAGTGGTTAATTTAACCCCATAAGCAATTAATTTAATCCCTTCTAATAAATTAATCGATATCGATGAAAATATCAGAAGGGATTAATTTAATAACTTAAGACTTAAGGGGTTAAATTAACTACTCAAAGGAATTAATTCAACCGCTCAAGGGATTAATTTAACATCTCAAGGGATTAAATTAACCTCTCAAGGAGTTAATTTAATTTCTAAAGAAATTATTTTTTTGTGGCGTTTGATGACGAACTCCAAAGGAGGTTAAATTAATCCCTTAAGGTATTAGATTAATCCCTTTTACAAAAAAAGAGATTAATTTAATTACTTAAGGGATTAATTTGAACACTTTTCAATCCGTAGGGTAGTTCTCGATGGTCCTCGTGCGTTTCCAGTGTTTGAAGACTTTTGAAACCAAAATTAGTTTGTCTTCATTAAAACAATTTTCTCTCTTTCAGACAACAACATTAAAGCAATATTTGAACATCTGGCTTCTTCTTCCGCTTTTCGCTCGTTATATCGATGGTTGTCTTAATTAAACTCGTATTTTCTTTTATTAAGACTTTTATATCCTGTTTAGTGGTTCGTAATATTTTTTTTTTCTTCATACATTTTTCGGTTTTCCTTCCTTCGCAACATTTTAATTGAAAAATCAAACTTTGTAATTATTATTTTCGAGTTTCGTTTTTTTTTTTTTGTCTCAAGAGAGTCGCGGCGGCACGAGGAAATGTCGCGTTGTCAACCGTTTTAGAGCAAAATCAAAAGTTTTAATCAAAATATGAATATTCAAGTGAATAAAGGGCGTGCGTAGGTTGAATTTGAATAATTAAATAACCGAAAGACAAACGATTCTCGTTAAAAACTCGCGCGCTTCTTGACATTTGACAAAAATCCATCAATTTATGGGGGTCGTTGATTCACCTAAAAAGTGGAAAGGTGACTGTACCCCCCGAAAAAAAATTTGTTTAAAGTCAAGAACATTTCAATTATAAATAAAATTTCGCGCGACAACGAACATTAGTAAAACAAACATTGAATCAAGAAATCATCTAATCATTCGTTTAACAAATCGCACCTCATTATTTATGCATGCCGTACTTCTGTTGTCGTTTGTTATCATTATATGCCGTGCCTCTTTTCGGGACTTTTGCGCGCATTGTCCGAAAAATATGAAAATTTTACGAAAACAAAGAAAAGCGAACACGAAATAAAGCTTTGTTTAATTTATGACGCGATAAATCCTTCGCACTTCTTTTGTGTGGATCGCGAGGATGGCGCGATAATAAAAGTAACAACGAAACAGCGGATAACCTTCTTTTTATGTTTTAAATTATTTTTTCGTGTCAAAAACGGGGACCAGCTGAGTAAAAGATTAATAAAAAAGGAAATAGAGAAGGATAAACTTTCTTCGTTTTTTTTTCGTTTGTTCCTTCGTTTATCATCAGATGAGCTTTTAGTCTTAGTGTGAACTGTGTTTGCTTAGTAAATAAAAAAGTGAGTATTTTTCAACAGCTTAGCGCGCTGCAATTTAACACGAAAGTTAAATAATACTAAAAACAAGTCACGCATTTCAAGTGATTTTGGAGCTTGAGTTTGGTTGATTGAAGCTCGAGCATTTGATAAACGAGGTTTTTGAGATTCAAGTCTTCAAAATTTTTAAATTTTAATAATTTTTTTAACAAAAATTAATTTTTTGACCAAAAACCCATTAAAAATATTCTAAATGTGGCTTTTATTTTAATTAATTATTTTGAAAGATTGTTCTCGAACTCAATTTTTTTTAAATTTTTTTATTAAAGCTTTTATTTTTGGCCAAAAAAATTTATTAAAATTAAAATAAAAATTTTATTACTTAAATAATTAAATCAATTTAATATTAGATTAATTAATTTTTAATTATTAATTAAGTAATTAATAAAAATTAATTAATTTAATTGATTCAATTATTTAATTAATAAAATTTTTATTTTAATAATTTTTTTAGCTAAACTTTTAATTAAGCTTTAATTTTTATTTAAGAATTAATTTAATTTAATACCAACTAATTTTTATTTAAACAAATTTTTTGTCCAAAAAATGAAAAATTAACATTTTAATTATTTAAAAAAATTAATATAATTTTTTTTTTTAATATTTACAAATGAATTTTTAAAAAATTCAAAGAAAATTTAAAAAATGTCTATTTTGATGCTCGAGTCTGACGACAGAAAAAGTTTAACGTTCAACTTTTTGGCATCTCTACGCATTTAAGTTTCAATTTAGTTTTATACAAAAGACGAGTAATGTCCCTTTGACGAGAAAATGTAATGCTCTGGCGTGAAAGCCCAACTAATTGAAATGAAAATAACTGTAAAAGAGATTTTTCTGTGTGTGTGGGTGTGTGTGAGAGAGCTCTTTGTTCTGTGCGACAACGACCGACTATCAAGGGTATTATAAAACTAAGTGACACTGACATTTACAACTATTAAAGCTATTCATTCAATTCATTTTATTTTATGTTTCGTGTTTTAATTGTAAACACCACGCGTCATTGCTTCTCTTGTTCTCGTGTGCCACTTGCACGTCAAAATCCGGATGTAGGTACGACGAAAAGACGCGTTGCAAAGGGCATAGCACACGGGATTAATTGTGGAATTGATGTAGCAAAGGGCGTAGAAAAAGTCCCACAACTCCTGCGGAATGCATTTGGCGCACGCGGTCAACGGCTTAACTAAAACTAGAATATTGTATGGTGTCCACGTGACAATAAAGCTAAGTAAGATTGCTGATAGTGTTTTGGCGGCTTTCGTTTCCTGCCGTTTCTCCTGCGACTTTTTCTTCTTCTTGACTTGCCGCATCGCGACAACGGGCTGCTTCGTCATGGGCTTCGGGATGATTTTCGCGTTGAGCGGAATGCGAAAATCGGGCGCATGCGATTGCCGTCGCCCGCCAACGAGGCTGTAGTCGGAATCGCGTGACGGCAACGGGCGTCTCGGTGGTACTGTCATCACGGGCAAAGGAACATCGTCTTGTATCATCTTGATGGAGGGTGCGCGCTCCTCTCCCTGCCCATTGTCGGGCGGGAGTCGTATCAAAATCGTATATACAGAGTCTTGACTTACCGAACGGGAGCCAAGGCGATTGCTGGTAGGCAGGGAACGCGAGTCACGAGCTCCCGGTTGTGAGGCGGGCGTTTGGGCATGCGGCGTTTGAAGCGTTGGCGGCGCTGCCTGCGTTTGTTCCTGCAACTGCGATAAAGGCGCTAACGGTGGTCGCACGGGAGTCGGCGAAATGTCCGGAATCACACTAACCATTCCGCCGCCACGAACACCGGCTGTCGCATACGGATCGCGAATCACGTTCAGCGACGTACATCTAAGAAAAATAAATACAAAAAAAAACATTTTAGACACGAAAATAACAAAAATTGAACAGAAAAAGTCAGACGACAAAAATTGATCGGCTGCCAAATCCGTGGAAGCCAATTCATTAACATTACATTAGCTTTCAAAACAACATAAAGAAACGTAAACAACGTTATGGAAGCTTGTTTTCGCAACTCTTACGTGTCAAAATAAGGTTCAAGTTCAAGCAACCATGAAAAAAAAATAAAATCTCTTCTAATAAAATTTAACAACACTTATTTTGTGAGTTGGTGCGTTTTAACGTCAAATCATAAGAAAAAATCTACTTTTTTTTCGACAATGCAACTCATAAATCATAAAACAAAACAAATTTTAATGTGCTCGTGTGTGTTTCATCATCCACAAAAACTATTCATTTGTTAGCACATTAAAGTCAGTATTTTTGTTCTACCTGGAAACTGAGCTTGGTAAGGGAGTTTCTATCGATACAGGTGTTGCATACCCTAAATCTGATGGGTCCTCTTGTTCATACCCGTTATATCCGTCGTCGGATTCTTCGCGACCGGAATGCCACCACGCGATGCACCATTCCTTGATGCCACCGAAGAACGACGTCGGTTTCGCCGTTTGTATCTGCAAAAAATGAAGGAAATTTGAATAAAAATCAATGACTTTCCAATTGATGCCAATTTAAGTGAACATTTTGTTTACAAGAAAGTCGTTTCGACAAACCAATCAAGCAACACAATTTTATTTTTAACGTCTTTCAGAATTTATTGTGAAAAAATGAGATATTTTGCCCATCGAACGTCTGTCTATCCATAACGATATATAAATTTGCCTTTTGCTAATTCAAACTTTTTTATGAAACTTTTTTATTGAATTTTTACGAGTTTTCAAATATTTTCCAAAGTTTTTCGTCAATTTTATGTTGCTTATGAAACTCATACAAATATTTTCAATTTTTTAAAAGTTTTTATCAACTTTTTGCGGAAAACTGAAATATTTTCTCAAATTTTTTAAAGTTCCCGCGAATTTTTATCACATATAGAATTTTGTTTTATTTTAATTAAAATTTAATTAAGGTAAAAATTTAAATTTTAATTAAAATTATTTTTTAAAGGTTAAAAATGTGTAATGAAAATTCGCAGAAACTTCGAAAAATTTGTAAAAATATTTTAGTTTTTCGGAAATTTTTTTAAAAATTTTGAAACATGAAACGTGAAAGTGACAGTTGGCGAAAAACTCATTTATGAAATTTCGTGAAAAATCGGAAAAACTTGAAATATTTTTAAATATTAAAATATTTATGAGCAACGTTGCAAGCAAAATTCGAAAAAATCTTTAAAATCAAAAACTTTTAAAATGCGGTTAAGCTTTTCGTCAAATCGAATACTTTCCAATATCGTTCCATTTTCAAACTATCACGACATCAATGGACATAAAATATTTTACGAGCAATAAAATGTTGCCACACTCGATTTGTTTGTCGACTCGCATCTCATCACATCTCACATGCTGGTTGTTTGTCCCTTTTTTAAGTCTTATAAAATAAACATGAGCATGTTCGCACGCGTCAATGTTTAAAATCAATCGGAAAATGATTTCACCATCGAAGCAAAAATACTTACACTTGATCGTCGTGATTGTGGTCCATGGGCGTAACCGGAGTCAGAAAGTCCGGTATTTGTTGTCATGTACATGCTTTCGGCATCGCCCGACGATTCGGATCGCGGTCGTCGCCACGCATCTGTCTCTTGAGCCGCTACTTGTGATATCGTTACAGCACCCGTGTGATTTACAGCGGTATTTTCGTCACTGAAATAAATAGAAAAAAAAAATATTAGGCAAGGTCATGGAACAAAATTTTTTCATTATTATTTCGGAAATTAATTTCCCATAAGATTCATAAAAATCCGACAATTATGTCATGTAAGAATATTAAATTTCGTAAAAGATTTGCACAGTTGATGGAACAAAGGAAAATTTTCCTTTAATTTAGCTTTTCTTTAATAATAAATACTCATCATGGCATGCAGGCTTAGGCAAAAAAGGGTCAGGTATAGCATTAAAATAATGCTGATGAAAGGCTTTTTACCTTGTCGTCTCTTCTCGTCTTCGGAATTCGCTTACATTTTGTCGTATGAGACACACGTGTTTTAAATTAAATGATTATGTTTGATTGAACTTGGTTACAATGAAAACTGTTATTTTTTTCTCTCTCTCGTTTTCAGGGAACAGAAAAGCTTAAATTGCTTTCTTGTATATAGTTCATTTTTCGGGTAGCGATTATAAAAGGCACAATTCAATTATGTAACTTTATCTTTTTTGGCAACACATCCCATCATCATCCAACGTCACCACCGACGAGCTCACACAATTTTTCGTGAAAAGGATGGTAATAATAATGTTCTGTATCACTAAATTGAATTTTTATCTGCGTTGTTTGGAATAAAAAAGTCGTTTCGTTTATTTTTTTTTCTCTCTCTCTCTAAGGTCGGTCCAAATTTTTTCCAATTTTTCGTCTCTAAAATTAAAAAAAAATAAAATAAAAATACTTTAAATTTAAACAAAAATTATAAAAATTAAAATGAATTAAAAAAATATTTAAAAAAAAGGAAATAAATTTGATAAAAGAAAATAATAAAAAATTTAACGAAAAAAATTAATTAATAAAAAATTTATAGAAAATTACAAAAAAAAAATACAAAATAATTTTGGAATACTTTTTCATATAAAATGACGAAGTTAAAAAAAAATAACAGTTTATCAAAATTTTTGTATTTTTTTTAGTCATTAAAATTTTAAAATTGATTTTAGAACGTTTTAAGTTAAATATTTTTTTAAAAAATTACCAAAAATTTTTAAAGTTCATTTTTTTGTGAAATATATTTTTATAGGAGAAAATCTATGTAAAAATACAGATTTTTGTAAACAAATTTCAAAGTTTTTCAAAAACTTCCTTAAAAAATTTTGAAAAAAAATTTAAAAAAAATCAAAAATATAAAAAAAAAAATATAGGTGAAGGTAATTTTTTATGAAAATTTGTCCCATTTGATTTTTAAATGAAAAAAAAAAAATAATAACTTGGATAAGCATAACAAAAAATAATGGAAAGTTGTTGGATTTTATGGGACCACTTTATTTTTTTGCTAAATAATAAGCTAAATCTTTGCCCTTAATGTGTGTGATGACGTAACATTTTCCATTGTGTGAAAAAACCTGACCTTTATTGGCTTCCTGTCTATTAAATATGGAGACGACTGGTATCCCGAACATTTCCTATCATCGCATCATTCAACATTTATTCATGTGTACGTGAAGCAATTCACAAGTGTTTCGTCATTTTATATTTATATCGTTTGGTTTCTAATCTTCTGCTTGTTCGGTATTTTATTTCAACGATATTCATTGGCACTTACTTGAACGCACTCGAGATGTATGCAGAATATTTCCTCGAATATCAATCTACTTGTCATAAATCATTTCAGTCTAATGCTTTTAAAATTACATATCATTTTACAACATATTGATTTTCCTTCCTTTGAATCCTCTGCGATCTCTCAACATATCATTTTTTTTCTTCTTTCTTTCGGGAAACGTTTTTGCTCCATTTTTATTGTTTTTTTTTCATGTGCAGAAAAAAAAGATAGTAAAAACGGTAAAATAGGGGGGATAATCATGAGTTTATAAGAACAATAAGTTTTTTTTTTTGTTCAAAAAAAGGCTAAGTGTTCCTTTATTCGAGTGCACTATATCGCAAACAATAAAATACAATTTTTTTCGTTTCATGAGCGATTTACGTCCGTGTGTTAGTTTAAGCACAATACCCATACACACACGAGAGATAACTCTTCTAAAACACTTCATCATAAATTGAATGGAAACGCAATGTGAGCATGAACAAGAGAAAGTGGGGGGAACGCGTCGCTCATATGACGGATATGGAAGACACACGGACATGTTAACTCTCGGCATGGCGGAAATGAAAAAGAGTGAATTGTATTGAAAGTGATATCATGAAAATTAAATGTGTCATTTGGTGTAAAAATTATCGGTCGATGGGGAATTTGAAACAAAAGGTATGCAAGGTTTGGCAGGTTAGATGACGGCAATTTTCCGCACTTTTATCAAAAATGTTTGTGAAATATGATATTTTTCTATTGAAATTATTTTGCAGAGAGGACTTTAATGATGATTTTGACCAAGGTTTCAAATTTCTTTTATTCGTGTAGGTTTGTTTCATTTTTTTGGAAAATAAATAACATTTATAAGTTAAAAATTTATTCCAAATATATATTTAACTTTTGTTGAAAAAAATTTTTTTTTTAAATAATCAGTTGTTGAATAATTTTGTTTAATTAATTTAAATTATTTAATACTTTTATTGCATTTCGAAGAAAAAATGTCAAAGTGTCAAAGCCATTTTTGTCAAATCTTGCTCCAAATGGATAAAAATTTGTCAGAGGACTCTAATTTATCATTTTTAATCATTTTATAATTCAAAACTGCTAAAAAATTGAAACTGAAAAAAAAAATTTTTCTTTGACATGGTTTTGTTTTGAATGTGTATGAAATTGCGAAAGGGTCATGAGGAGTACGAAAATGTGAATTGAGGAGTACAAAAAATCGTAGATATATAACATCGAAATGCGGTTTTTTAGACGGTTCTCTATTTTTTTTATTTAATTAATTATTTTATTATTTGTTTATTTTTTTATTTATTTTTTTTTATTAATTTTAAATTCGATTTTTACAAAAAGTTTAATTTTATTAAATTTAAACTTTTAATCAATTTTATTTTCTGAGAAAACAATTGAACGAAGTAAAACAAGGATTTTTTTATAAAAAAATTTAATCTTATCTCTTGAGTGAAACAAATTCTTGTTATCTTTTAAAAATTAATTAAAAAATATTAACGTATAAAAAAATAATTATATAAATTTTAACATTTTTTACATGAAATTTATTTATTTTATTTTCTTAAAAAATTAATTCAAGTTTTTAGTTCAAAATTTTTTAAAAGACTTTTTGAAGCAAAAAATCGAAAAATAAGAATTTTCATCTGAAAAAATCTTTAAATTTCTTAACCTTGTAACAAAAAACGATTTTTTTCACACGTGTAACTCGATAGTCAACACCCTTTTAGAAAATATTTCCATGATAAGCAGAAACGCACAAATAGTTTCATATCGATTATTTTTTTCGCCAACAATTCAATTCAAACCTAACGAGGCTCACCAAAGCGCGTGTCGTCGTCAAGAGCTAAGCTTAGCTTTAAAAAAATAAATTTTATAAAAAAAACGAATAATAAAAAACGGATAAGAGCCCTGAAACAAGGAACGCCGACATTATCATCTTCATGCATAAATAAATTGAAAAACTGGTTCTCATCTTATTTTATTTTATTTTTCACAACGAAAAAAAAAATGACAAAAAATAGAAATTTTCTTGTCATGTGAAAGTGTGCGTGTGCGAACGAGTGACACACGATGACGACGCCGATTGTTTCGCATTGAGACATTACTAGCGCGTTACGTACGGTTATAAATGAATAAATAAATAAAAAAAAGGAAGAGAGAAAAATATAAAATGATATTCAATATTCAGCAAAATGAATGACAGAAATGATATGTGACAAAACAATCCAGCACACAATGAGACAAAAAGTTGTGTCATGTCGCCTTTCAATTTGCTGCGTACATTTATTGCGACATCGCAACGGAATATCAATGGCAAATAATATGCGATGATCGAATTTTCCGCTCGAAATGAAACAAATAGGTGTTTTTCTCGTTAAAATGAATGACATTGTTGTTGTTGTCATTTTCGTCGTGTCGGAATTTTCTCGCAACTTTTTTGAGGAATTCGCGAACATTTCTGTGGAAATTTTCTGATCAAATGACAACTTTGTGTCTCGCATGACAACGTAGGTAATTAAATCATTATAACGAAATGTGAGCCCACTTGAGGCTCACATCTCATTTGAATGCATGGAAAAGTCGATTGATCCCATACAAACATCATAATAATGATAAATAAATATTTTGCTAGGACCAAATAAACAGGAAAAAGAATGTTTTTAATATGAAAGGAGTTTTCTCGTTCATATTTTTTTTCTTTTCTTCCCTTTTTTCTGCACAAAAAGAAAATATAATAATAACGTGTAACATGAAATGAAAGTGCTCTCGGTCTTTTCCTTTGTTGTTGTTTGACTGAACAATATTTCCCGTCTTATTTGTGTGTTTGCTTGCCAAGCACTTTGATCATTTGTACGAGAAATAAGAGGAATTCGAAGACGATATCGCCCGAAGTTGTTAAGAATTTATTTTTTGTATGCCAAAAAAGAGCAATAAGAAGTGGTTATGGGTAAGGACTTCTTTAAAAAATAAACGAAAAAAAATATCAATATCTTCACTTAGGCGAATAAATTTAATATTTTCATTTTTTGTCCCATTAGGATTTTTATAGGGGGGAGGGGAAATAAAAAAAAATATTTTTAATTTTTTTTTAAATAAACTTTTAACGTTTTTGGACGTTAAACGATGATTTTAGTTCAATTTTATTATGATTTTAATAAGACTTTAATTTTTCATGATTTTTTATTCAAAAAATGCCAAAAAAAAATTTTAAAATTTGAATTTTTTCGACAAAATCGGAGGGGGAGGGGGTGAAAAAAAATTTCTTCACTTACCTTGAATTGGATCGTTTCGAGGAATCCTTCTTGCCCGCTTGCAGATTCGGCAGATCCTTTTGGCGCTTCTTCGTTTCGCGCCATATTCTATAGTAGAGGAAACACATGACTGTGACAGGCACATAAAAGGCTGCAATCGCTGTACCAAACGTAATGTAATGATTTGTCTCGATAAACTGGATATAGCACTCGTACTGCGGCACGGTGCGTTTGCCCTCGATATAGGGCCAGCTGTAGATCCACGGAGGCCACAGCAGCAAACTGATGCCCCATGCCGCACTTATCATGATGGCGGCACGCGTCGTTGTCCGTTTCGCACGATATGTAAGTGGTCTCGTAACACTAAAGTATCTATCAAAACTTATAATTAGTAGATTTAACACAGAGGCATTTGATGCTAGGTAGTCGAGTGCGAGCCATGTATCGCAAATGTAGGGCCCCAGTGGCCAGTAGCCCAAAATTGTCGATACCGCAAACAGTGGCATCGATATCAGGCCAATTGCAAAATCCGCTATTGCCAGGGAGAATAAAAAATAATTGCTAATCGTTTGCAGCTGCTTGTCAATCTTGAAGGAAATCATCACCATCACGTTGCCGGCAACGGTGAGGACACTCAGTACGATTGCCACGACGCTCAGGATAATTTGTTGCGCGAGATTGTACGCTGCCGTGGGACGTGCATCCGCCAGCGTCGCATTTATCGCACTCATGTTGGCATCCTCGAATGAGGACAAGAAGTACGTTGGGGTCGTCGACGGCGGCACCAGGGTTGACAACTTTGTCGTTGTCTGATAATATTGTACAGCCATGGTAGATCTGTTGTACGCGATATCGCGGTCGTCGTCGTCGTCGTGGTTTTGTAGCGCCGGTTATTTGTACAGACAAGCCTTTTTCTGCTTATTGTACCACATCTGGAACGAGAGAAAGATAGTAGAATTTGAGAAACTTTAATTGCCATCACAAATATAGCAACAAATAACCCTGTGGGATTATATTAATAATTTTTAAGGTAAGTCAATAAATTGTAATTAGAAAATTTATGCAAATTTTTCTTTTAATTAAAAAAATAATAATGATAAAATTGAAAAATTTTCTTTTTTTAATTTGGTTAAATAATGCTTTCCAAAATTTTATTATTTTTTATTTCTATAAATTCTCTACAAAAATAAATTAAAATTTAAAAAAAAAGTATACCTAAATTAAATAAAAAAATTAATAAATTTTTTTTTCAAAGTTTTTTCTTTTATTTTTTCTAAAAATAATTTCCAATAATTTGTTAATTTTTAATTAAATTAAATTAAATTAAATTTTAATTAAATTAAATTAAATTTAAAAAAAAAAAATTCTAAATATTTATATTTTTGAAAGAAATATTTCATCTAAAAAGAAAAATTAAGAATTTGTTTAAAAAAAGCAAATTTTTCCTAGATAATATTTTTTCATTTTCTCTTATGATTTTCAATTTTTAAAATTAGGTACCTTGAGGTACCTAAAGTCTGTCAAAATATTTTTTCCAAATTATATTTTTTTGAAAAAAAACTCTTTTAATTTTCTTCAAAAATAAATAAAAAATTAAATTACTTCTATTTTTTTATTAATTTTTTTTAATAAAATAAAAAAAAAATTAATTTTTAAAAAATTAATTTTTATAATTTAAATTTTTAAAAAATTTTCATATTTTTGAAAGAAATATATCTAAATTTCTTAAAGTTTGTTGAAAATTAATTTTTTCAAAAAATTAAAAAAAAAATGAAAAAAATTCTTTTTAAAATTTGGAGTAAAGTGATTTCGTTCCACAGGGAACTTTAAAATAAATACAACAGAGTGTAGTAAACTCGTTGGCAAATATCCTTCGGCGACACATTAATTTAAAACTTGTTCAAAATCATCATGCCGAAGATTAATTGTCTTTGTTCTTTTAGACAACTTTTATTTACAGATCAAACAATACTGATAAATTAGGCGGAAAATTTGCTAAATTTTCAACTCTCTCTGTCTCCCTCTCCCATCTCTCTCTTTTCTCTCTCTCTTGCCTTTTTAATGATTTTCCATCAGAAACAAACAAGCTAGAAAATTCCTTTTCATTTTATATTTAATTAACAAGCTAAAACCATTCATTATTAATTCCATCCAACTCAAAGTTAGTTTAACTAAATAACAGACTTTGAAAGCGTAAAAAGTGTCAAGTGCAGAGAACGAACGAAGAGAAATAATAACAATAATTGTACTTGTCTCAGATTTCCACCATGTACGTTACGTGAAGCAGTTAAACTGTAACATGTGTTAATAATAATAATAAGTAGGTACATAACAAGCCATCACTTGAATGAAATTTCTTCAACTCATTTCAACATTTCATATTTAACTCTCTGTCTCTCTGCATTTGGAGGAGGGAATTGTAACGATAAATGAATGAAAACCGAGAGGAATCTGCGATAAGGAGCATTACAGCAGAAGACGAAGAGGAATATCTCGCATAAAATAACCATTTTGAATAAATTTTACAAGTGTTTGTGTCTCTTTTTGCATGTTATTTGTCGGTATTCCCACGTTAATACAGACTTTTGTGTCACAAATAGCGATACAAGGACTCACCAAGAGCGTTCTAATGTAATTTGAATACGATATTTTCCTCCATGTACGTAATTCACTTGTCTTGTCATAAACTGGGGGGTGCGCACACACACACACACAGGATTGAGTCACAATTGGATTGTGTAACTACTTGTTTTCAACATGATTCACATTAATTTAACACAAAAAAACACACACGACGAATGCCGCTTTAAAAAAAAAGTAAAATGAAATTCTCTCAAGTGCTTTTCATTTTCTCGACAAGCGTTATTGTTTGTGTCACTCGTGTGAAATCTCGTTTTTTTACGATGATTTTTACTTTTTTCGTCGCCCACATTTGTCGGAAAATTAATTTTAATGTGATTTATGGGACGTTCTTGGTAATTTTTGATTGAATTATCCATGTCAGTTGTCAGAAACGAGCTGCATTCGCTTTAATTGTTGGACATTTACTATTTGCGTTGCTTTGAAAATTGCTTGCCACAAACAAGCAAACAGGAAATTCATAGTTAGTAGTCATAAATTATTTCTTGCTACACACCTTCCGCTTATGTAAATATACACAAAGTCATTGCGATTACTTCCCAAAGTAAAGTTGTAAAGTACAAAATTATTCTCTAGGCACCCCTCGATTGCTTGGCGTGCAATAAAAGAAAGATATATGGCTTTATTTCGCTCGCGTGAAATGCTTAATCTTCAAAAGCGGCGGCAGCAGCGTCGTCGTCGTCGTTGTTGAAAGAGATCAGTAACACAATTAATTTTTAAGTGCTACTCCTAAATCTTCAACGAAAATGAATAAATTTTATCTTTTATTTATTTTCTCTCGCTTATCGCTGTCGCTCATGAATGGAGATGCCATGTACTCCATTAAGGCATGACTCTGCATAAAAATTCACGATAAATAATTGGAATTGATGGGAATTTGTATTTGTTTGTCTTTTCGTTACTCAGTGGGACAAAGTTGCTTTTTTAAAAAATATTTTTTTTTTTAAAAAAATAAATTTTAAAGTTTAAAAAAATTCTCCAATATTTTATTCTAATTTTTTAATTTTAATTTTTTTTAAAAAAATAAAATTTTTTAAGTTAAAAAAAAAGTTTTTTTAAAAAAAAATTCTAAAAAAATGTTTTCGCTTAATTTTTTTATTTTTTCCAGATTTATTTAATATTTTTTAATCTCTCAAAAAAATTAAATATTTAAAAAAAAATTAATTAATAAACTTTTCATCTAAAAATTCTTCAAATTTTTGATTTAATTATTAGATATTTTTATTCTAAAAAAAATATTTAAATAGAAAAAAAAACAAAATTTATTTAAAAAAAACTTTTCATTTTAAAATTATCCAAATTATTTTAATATTTTTTATTTCCTCAAAAAATAAAAAAAAATAGATGGAAGCTAAAGCAGTTTTTTTAATTTAAAAAAAAAAATAAGTAAAATAATAAACTTTTATATGTATATTTTAATTTCCATTTTTTTTTTTTTGTTTTAATTATTTCATTATTTTTTATTTTTTCAAAAAAAAAAAAAAAAAAACAATAGAAATTTTTTGATGAAAACTTAAAAAATCTTATTCATCCCACAGGGTAAAAATTTCAAAAGAACTCGAGAAAATTTGACAACTCCAGAAAAACGTTTTAAATTTTAAATCAAAACCATAAAAATTAATCCAAACCATTAATTTTGATTGAATGTGTCAGAATATCGAATGCATTCCAATTTCCGAAATTAATGCCAACCAAAAAACCACATAATGAACCACTTTAATCAACATTTACGGCGGCGGCGTCGGCACAAAATGAACGTTAATTCAGACAAAAACCCCCATTTAATTCAAAATCATTAAACATATAATCAAAATCAAAACACATTAAGAGGATTAAAGGGAACTCAAGCAAAAGACACACAAATCGATTCAACAATTTTCTGTACAAACAAGCCGAGTCGACATATTCCTTTTTTTTATTTCATGTGTTTTGTCTGTGTGCGTTCTGTTGAAATCATTCCAGAAAAACACACACAACAATTTTTGGCATTTACCCAAGTAGGTGACACATTCAATACCTTTAAAAGGGTTGTTTTTGTTTATTTTTTTGCTTTTTTCATGTATTTTGTCATTGACATCCCGAAACGAAATGAAAAAATATTTTTTGTTTAATGATCAAAGGCAGTAAAAAATTTCGATTTATCTTAATTGAATTTTTTGTGACTTTTAAAATGTTTCCAATGAATATTGCAGAGGACTCGGATAAAATAAAAAGTGGGTCATTTATTTAATTATTACTCTTCATCAATATTTACAAGGGAATTTTATGGTTTTTATGTTAATAAAACAACATTAATTAATATTTATAATGAAGGAAAGGAAAAGCCATAAAAAAAAGTTAATTTACTTCTGCTTTATGTCACTTAATAACAATATAATATAATGATATAAAATTTTCATAACTTCCATCCTGAACAAAAAACGGAAAACAATTAGCAAGAAAGGCAAAGAAACACAAAAAATAGGATTTTAATTAAATTCTTTGTGTTTTTTGGACTAATTTTTCAAAATTGCCAGAAGCAACTTTTCTTTTTATTGAATTTTTAAGATGCGAAACATAAAAAAATTAAAGTAACACTTAAAAAACTTTCATCATTATAATGTAATAATAATAAAATTGGGTTATTTGCAATATTTTTCAAAACTAATAAAAATATTATTATGATTTTTCTTCAGAAAATTCCAAGTGCTGCAATAAAAAACGACAAAGTGACTACCGAGCATGATATAATAACTTTTTATTCGCATGGGAATGAAAATGGAAGACAAACAAGATTAGCAGAGAAGAAAAATAAAATAATTCTTCAAAGAAAGTTGTAAGTGAATTAAGAAAATGCTACAATTTGGCACAAGAATTCATATAATCTTATTACAAAAGTTACATACATTCGGAAACTTTTGAGAAAATTTTGATACTCGTGTGTTTTTAATCCGAAAGGTGACACACGTGTCAATGAACAATTAAATAATTACACAAAACTTTTAAACTACTTTGCAAGTTTTACATTCAATATTTTAATAAAGAAGACGCCTGAATATTTTTTTTTTCATGCAACGACATTTTTTTTTTAACTCAATTTAAACTCAACTCGTCAATAAAAATTATTTTTCAACTTTCCCTTAATGATAGTTGTTGTTTAATTTCTTCGCCAGAAGACGAGAAAATAAAATTATAGACATGTGTAAGAAAAATGTCGCCAGTTATAATTTACGTGAGACACATGTCTTGTTATCGCAATTTTCTAATGCACGTTTCCTGCTATTAAATGTGAGCAGGACATTTATGAGCAGTTTGAAATTAAAAGGAGGTCAGATGAAAGGAAAATGTCAGTGGAAAAGGACTTTATTAAGGAAGTGTACGATGCTTTCCGGGGAAAAAGGGATCCCACGTCATGTCAACTGGAAATTGTGTTGGATCGATTGAGGTATGTTATTTTTTTAATAAAATATTTAAAAAAAATCATCCATTTTAGAATCAAAAAACATGTTAGGCGGAAATGAAATTTAAATATTAAACAAATTATGACCTAAAAATTTTTTTTCTGTATTTTTACAAAATTTTTTAAAGATAATTTTATATTTTTTTTATTGAATTAATATTTAATTAAATTTTTCTTTATTTATTATTTTTTTTATATAAAATTCGAACAAAAAAAATTAAAAAAAAAATTTTCAACCTTTTTTTAAATTTTTTAATTAGGTTTCTAATTGAACTTTGCAACGTTTGCAAAAAAAATTAAATAAAAATTTGATCAATATTTTTTTAAATATTTTTTTTTAATTTTTACTCATTAAATTTTTATACTTTTAAAAATTAAATTCAAAAATATAAAAAATAAAAAAAAATAAATTTAAAATAATTTTTAATAAAATTTAATTTTTTTTTTCTTAAAAAATTTTTTTTAGATTCACCGGAGTCTTACACAAAAACCGCCAAATCTCAAAACTCGTTTTGTCAGTCTTACTTTTCAACATCGCTACTTTATTTTACTTCATAACGACGACAAAAGACGTCATTGCTGCCTTAGACAGCACATTAATTTTGATGGGATTCTCACTAATTGCCGCCAAATACAGCGATTTTCTTCAAAACTCATCGAACATTCGAGACTTTTGTGGAAAAATTATTTCTCACTACAAGAAAATTCAAGTTCATCCTGAGATGAAGCCGAAATTCCGTTTACTCTTTGCCATCAATGGATTAGTGAATTACATTTGGGGATTATGCTTAGCTGTTCAATTATTTTCGGCGTTGACGTTTCATGCGTTACTTCATTACGGAACAACTTTGCCGTATGAGGCTCGATATCCTTTCTTAAAGTCGTCGTCGTCTAAGGGAATTTTTTTCGTTTTGACGCTTTTTCAGAGCTCCATGTACCTTTACAGCTTATTTTTGGTAGTAATTTTCGGTTCAACGATTATTTGCTGCATTTTTTATATTTTTATTTTTCTTGAGCTGCTTCAACATAAAACAAAGGAATTGGATAAGCCATGGATCGATGATAACCAAGCAAGGAAAATTTTGAAGGAAATTGTCGAGGAACATCAAATCCTCATCGGGTAAACAAAAATTTATTTTATTTCGAAAATATTTTAAAACTGAAAATATTTTTAAAAGTTTCACTAATGAGACAAATAAGACATTTAACGGAAGCTTGACAGCTCAAATGGTTGCCAGCTTTACCATGCTCGGCTTTAGTGGATTCATGGCAGTTGTTGTGAGTAAAAATCCGTAATTTTAAAATATAAATAATTTATGAACTTTTCTTCACAGACAACTGATTCGCCGGCACTTTGCCTAAAATTTACTGTTTTCTTTTTTGCTGTCTTTTGGCAAGCGGTTTTCTGGTGTGTCAATGGACATCAACCATATTTTGCGGTAAACATCCTCATTTTTCATCCGAAAAAAACAAAATCTCTTAATTTCTTCAAATTTCAGAGTCAACAACTGGGTGACGTGTTATTTAAAACGAGCTGGCACGATCGTTCCGTCAATTATCGCCGGGATTTTCTCTTCGTACTGGCACGATGTCAAACGCCATGCCATATTTCCGCAAAAAATGTCTGTATTTTCAACTACCAGACACTGTTAATGGTAATAATTGTCAAGTCTATCCCAAGAGACCGAAAAACCGCCAATTTGATTGATTAAATTTTATATTGTGTTACAGATATGCAGGAAGTCGTACACTTCGTTCGCCTTACTACGCACTATGGTGGCCGACATTAAATTTAATTGATCAATCAAGGGGCGGAAACAATGTTAATTTATATTTTGCAGCAGAGAAGGGATTAGTTTAAACAGTTTTAATCTGTTTGTTGTTTGTGAGATAATAATCAATAAATATTTTGGTAATAACAAGGCGTCTCCATCTAAAGCTATGTTAATAATGTTAATGAAATTTTATGGCGCTCTTTTGTGAAATTTGTCATAAACAGGGACCAAAAAAATATGTGCTAAAAATAAATTTTTCTATTCTAAATAAAATATGGATTTATAGAGGAAAAAAATTGGAAATTTAGTAAATTTTAACAAAAAAATTCATAAAAATGCAAAAAATTGTTTTTTGTTAAAAAAAAATATGTAAAAAATATATTTATTAAATTATTTTAAAAAAAAATAATTTTAAAAATTATTTAAAGAAAATCATTTTTAAAATTATTTTTTAAAAAATTAGTTTTTAAAAATTTAATTTAAAAAAAAAATAAAAAAAAAAAATTTAACATTTTATAAAAAAGAGACAAAATTTTAAAAATATCTTTAGTGAATTCTGATCTTTATTTTAAAATCCAAAAAAATTTTTGTTTTTGACCTAAATTTTTATTTTTTTTTTTAATATAATTTTTTTAATTTTTGTTTTTTTTTCAGTTTTTATCTTCAAAATATCCTAGTTTCCTTAAAAAATTTAATTTTTCTTTTATTTCAAAATAATATAAATATTTTTTTGATCCCTGCTTAAAAACTACGAAGCTATGAATGAAAAGCAGAAACCAGATTTAATAGTGAAAAACGAACAAAAAGTAACTGGCATAAAAGAAAATGTTTATAAAATATATTACTTTCGCCATACAACAGCAACAACAACAAAAAGTCGTAAAGAGCTACAACGACGACCGAACGCAATTTTAATAATTTAGAAAAATTACCTCAATTTATCAATCTTATATATCTGGGGCACGCATCTACACACAAAATAGCAAAATTGGATGCGGAACAAGAAAAAAATGAATTCCAGATAAAAGCTTTTCATCATTATAATAAACTGGCGGAGAAACTTTTCCGTTGGTTTGCGGGAAGAAAAATTGATAGAAAGGTATTTTTTTCGCGTTTTCCTCCCTTCATAAAATTTTTGAAAGCCCCTTCTCACCTTTCTGACACGACAACGACGACTGAAGTTGTACAGAAATGATCAAATAAAATGGAAAATGGTCCATACCACTTTTTATGTCCATTTCTTTTGTGTAGATACCGTCGGCAAAAATCATACAAAATTCATCACCATCCCATCCATTCATCTATCATGTCATAGGAAACGGAAGTATTTCAGCTAAGAAGACGTTGCGATGATGACGACGACAAAAAGCGACGTAGACGAAAAAAAAGGGAAAGTACGATGGAGAATATTTAATTAATTGTGTTCCTTCGTACAACCCATTTTTTATGTGTTTTTCTTATTTTTTTTTCAGAAATTTTTGCGTTGTAATGATGTTAAAAGGTTGACGACGACGACGGCGAGATATCTTAGTTGATAGTCCCATCGCGCTTATTTGCTTCATTTGTATTAACATCTTTTTCGTCTTCTCACTCTCTTACTCGGCTTGCTCTATGATGGGCTTCATCATCATCGTCATCATTTGTTTACTAAATACGTACAAACTACAGAGCAGAGACGACGAATTTGATGTTAAAGTGATTTTCTCGGTATTTTACGTACTCGTGTAATTAACTTCCCGCTGTTTCTGTAATAGCTTGTCACTGGTCTCACACACACACACACATGCCACATCTATCAAACAAAGTAGCTAAATACTCAATCAATATCGTAAACGGTCTATCCGAATTTTCGTTGTGGTATTTTCTGCAACGAAAAGTTTTTCGAGTTAAATTTACGTACGATTTCCCATTTAACGGATCGGGTTATATTTACAAAACGGTGATGCTATATAATGAATATCAAAAATCATACAACTGGGTTTTTCGTCCCAGTGCATATTTTAAGTTTTTAAATTATTATGCACTCGAAATTTACCCCAGTTGACATTTTAAAATATTTGACCAATGCACATTTAAGATTTTTGACCCAATGTGCATTAAAAAATTTGGCCCAATGCACATTTAGTATTTTTGCCCCAGTTGACAAATTAATATTATTGACCCAATGCACATTCAAGATTTTCGACCTAATGCACATTTTAAAAAATTAACCCAAAACACATTTAAAACGTTCGAGCCAAGTGACATTTTGATATTTTTACCCCAATTCATATTTAAAACTTTCGTCCCAATGCACATTTTCAGCAACTCCGCTAAATAGCAGTTTGGTTAAATGGGAAGTTGTACGTATTTTAAATTACGATACATATCAAAAAGTGAGGAATTTGAAAAATAACTCATGAAATATTAAAAGTTGTTAAATATTTTGCGAGGAATTTTGCCTTTATAACTTTTCCCTTCGACTTTTCATCATTATCGCTCCATACAAAATTTGAACAAAATTTTACACTTCTCTGAATATAAATCCGTTTAGTTCGCAAAATATTTATCTTTTTACATGCAAAATTTCATTATTATATTATTATTTTCTGCCCACTATCCCATTATTATACGCTAATAAATTCCCAACATTAAATGCGAAAATAAATTTTCAGAGTATGCTTTTAAAAGATAAGACTCGTTGTCGCTCTTTTTCTCCGCACATAACACTCATCTCTCACTTTTGCCGTATACACACATTAAGTAGCTTATAAAGTATTTTTCGCTGCGAGAGAGAGGCGAGAGACGCCGAAAAAAAGGATGCCATGTAAATAAATTTATTTACTGTTTCATTTCAGCTTTTATTTTTATTTCACTTCATCCTTTTTATTCATCGCGTCGTTGTCGCAAGTTGTAAGTTCATGTTACGTATAAATGTTTTAAATTAGAGAAAAAGTCTCTTTATTATATCGCTGAATCTTTATTATTGAGTGGGGTAACATTCAGATTTTATTGTTATTTAAACAGGTAAAGACACGGGGGATTTCTTTTATGCTCCGCATGAAAGTGATTTTTTTTCTTTCATATATATTTTTAACTCTGATGTGGTTTTTTTTTAATAGAAAAAAAATCAAAAAAATCATAAAAGAGCAAAAAATTAATAATAAAAAACGTCTAATGCAGTAAATAAACAACCAATAAACACTTCACCTTTCGATCGAACAGTTTATTGGCCTACTTTTCGACATTCATCAAACATAAAAAAAAATATTTATTTTGCCAAGTACGCAAAAAAACGCAAAACACACCACAAGAAGCTGTTTATGTTATTTATTTATTATCCTTGATTATTATTTTCTTATTTTAATTGATGGTACTTTTTCTGTGAATTGACTCTTTCTCGCTTACTTGCGGCTCGAACAGAGTAGTTCAATGTTATTTACACCCTTTTACTTCATTCAGTTCGATATAATTTCTCTCGTTTCTGTTTACTTATAATTTACTTATTTATTTATTTTGCGTTCTTGGTAAACATAAACAAACGAAGTCGAGAGAAAAAATACAACTTTACTAGAATAAAATGGATAAAACTTATTTCAACATCATCAAAGAAGAAATTTTAAATTAAATTTAAACTTTAAGCGAATTTTTGTTGCAAAACTTACTTTATCAGATATTCCATAAATTGATTTCCAGCCATTTTATACCAGAATCACAAATATCTACCACCATTGTTTTATATGATAATACAAAATTTTTATTAAAGAAACACTTCATAATATTTAATCCTTAATAAATTAACATGTTATTTGATTTATATCATAAATATATATTATTTTATTATTATTATTTATTATGTTGTATATTTTAATAGAAAATGTTACGATTATTATTAATTTTATTATTTATTACTTAGTCACACTGATTTATTTATTTATAATTTTATTTTATGTATTTATTAGGATTATATGTCGTTAACACTTTATTATTATTTTTTTATTATATTATTTAATGAAGGTGTTTAATATAATATAATATGAATATAGGAAAACATTTATATATTTGTGCCACACAGATTTTGTCTTTTTTTATTAACTATTTTTTTTATATTCGAAATTTTTAATCCAATTCCAAGTTTCAGTTGAAATACCTGTAAAAAATAATATTTATTTTATTAATTAATTTATTTAAAAATTTAATATATTTAATTTAATTTAATTTTATTATTAAAAAAATATTTTTATCAACGAATTTAAATTTTAATAAAATTTTAAACAAAATTTAATAATTAATTAATTTAAAAATTTAATTTATTTTTAATAAATTTTTAAATTTATTTATTTATTTAAAAATATTTTAATCAACGAATTTTGTGAAATTTTAAACAAAAATAAAATTAAAAGTAAAAAAATAACCTCAAGTGATATTTTCGTATACCATCATTGTTTAAAAATAAAACTTTTTGCATAATTTTCAAACAAAAAACAAGTACCGCTATAACTATAAAATTCATTCATTCACCGACATTATTATAATAAGCAACTTCCATTGATTGACAAAAAACGCTCAAAGGTTCCACGCGAACAATGATTATGAACAAGAAAATGGTCAAAGCGCAAGCAAAAAGAGAGAAGAAATGTGAAGGAAATTGAAAATGCCTTTATAATTATACAATGTTGCCTTCGAAGAATTCTTTTAGAGTATTGAGATACAAAGAAATAACAATAATAATACAGCAGATGGTACAATATTTTCCGCTAATAATACGCCTACAGCTTTTTCGGGGTATATCATGTCTAATTTGCCGTATTTTTTTTCTTTTTTCTCCAATTTAATACAATATTTATAAAGTAAGTAAGTTATTGGATGAAAATTAAAGGTAAGCGACGCGGCTTCATAAAAGTTCATGATTTCATTATAAATTATTGTGATATTAAATTATTTTATAGAAAAATCTAACACACTCCCTTGGTCCGTGCTTGTAGTTAATAATAAAAAAGGGAGAAAAAAAAAGTTTTTCTTACACACAAAATATTGAATATCAAACCGCAAATCAAAGGAGTGGCTCGTCGTCGACGATATTGTTGTAAGGAGGGGTGTGCTTTCCATTAAGGGCCATTTAACCCGCTCACTCTTTGATTAGACCGTTCGATGTACCTCTCATTAAAAAGAGGAGCGTCTCGCTAGCAACATTCTCGTCAAAATATGAGAAAACTTTTTAATTTTTTTTTTTTTTGTAAAATTTATCGACAGCTTTTCAATTGAAAAAATTTGTGTTAATAGGTTTTTTCGAACTTGACACATGTTCACACTTTTCAACTGCCTTTTACATAAAATAAAGTTGAAAGGTGTGAAATCTTGAAACGTTTTTCCCAGTGTGTTGTAATAAAAATAAATAACAAGTACACACAAAATATTTTTCCCTTTTTTATTTTTATTTTTAACTGATTTTTCCGCATGATTTCCCAATTGTTTCACGCATTTATGCACAATGTAAGGCCATTTTATTATTAAAATTATTACACGAGCATGTTAGGAATTGATCGACGCTGTCTGTGTCATATAAAAAATTAAAATAAATAATGGAGGTAGGTAAACAAAGTACTGTTTGAAAAAAAAGTGACGATAAGTGGGAAGCGAAATGATTTTTAAAAATAATATAGTACCACAGGAAGTAGGGAAAATAGACAAGAATACTTTATGGTAATGCAATTAAGTTTTTTAATTAAATTTTTAATGAGAGATTTGCATAAAAAAAACGAGTATGTTATGCTGAGAGTAAATTTAGTACTTGAAAAGGGAAAATATAGAATAAAAACGTGTTTTTATCATTTCGATTTTAATTTTCGCTTTTCAACAACTCGTAAATCAATAGATTTTTAATTTAATTTTATTTACTTGGATTTATAAAGTACCAGTCGTCAAAATATTTCATAATTTACCGTAATGTAGATAATGTTAAAAAAAACCGTTAAAATTAAAATGAAACGGAAAAATGTAAATAAATTAAGAAAAGGCGAATTTTACAATTAATGTTTAATTTATGAAATTTTTGATGTTTTTAAATATTTTTTAAAATAATTTTTAATTAAATTTTAATTTTTTTTCACACTAAACTTTAAAATAAAAATCCAAAATTAGCTAAAAATTTTTAAATTTTTTGTTGAAAATCTTCAAAAATTTGAGTTTGAAACAAAAAATGTTAATGCAACGAGTTTCGACTTCTATTTTCATTTTAAGAGAACAGATTTTTAAATTCTCTTAGAATTATCTACACTACGGTAATTGAATTTAGACGAAAGATTTTTAATGACGTTACAAGAAATTTTAATTAAATTTAAATTTTAAAGGGAAAAAATTGTTAAAATCCAAAAATTATTTTAAAATGTATAAAATTGTCTTAATTTTGAATTTTTTAATTATTTTGGGATGAAAAATTAATATTAAAAATTGAAAAATCACGCGAAAAATATTTTTTTCCATCTCTGCTTAATGAACCATTTCTCTATAAATGCATTACTAAGACATCATCATTCAACACTTTAACACAAGGAATTAACCGAACAATGATTTTTCATCTATTATTTTATCTCGAATCCCATTTAAATAACAGATTTTTATCAAAAACAACCTTTTTTCTCAATCATCGTTTTCCTTCCTTTTTTCTCGTCCACTTCCCTTGAGTGTCACAAATTTACTAGTACAACTTTTGATACATGAAATACAAAAAAGAAAAAGGTTAAAGCCCTCTTCTTATGAACTGATTGCACAAATTTAATCAAATTAGCCAAAGAGAAAGGGTCTCGTGTGTGTGAAAGCGAACCACTTAGACAAAATTTGTTCATATTTTTTGCGTAAATTATTTTTTTTCCACTAAAAATATTTTTTTTCCGGAATATTATCGAACACTATTTTGCAATAAAATTTAATAATATGCGAAAAAGGAAATAAATCACGAGAAAAAAAAGATATTTTGTCACACACGTACACAAACAAAATTTTGGGGATTATTTTTTTTTATCTGATAAGAATTTTTTTTTCTTATTATTTGACAGTCGACACGTAAATAGTCACACACAAACACACATTCGCTACATTACGAGATTTTTATACGGAAATTTGTATGTGACGTGTGTGTTTGTATGAATGGGGAAAGTAGATGAGCAGATGCTTTTTTCTCGATTTTTTTCTCATTTCACACTGATATTTCGTACACAACAAACTGAGGTCACCGTTTTCTATTTTTTTATATTTTTTTACAGGGAACTGATAAAAATGATAAATAATTCATTAAAATTCGTTGATATTTTTTTTTGTACGGAATATTTTTTTGTATTACATTTTTTTTGTTGTTGTCTTCTTTTTTTGATGTTGATGATTTTCACTGTTTTTTTAATATTTTTTTTTAATAATTATTTTAATACACTGAAAAATTCCTTCGTTATTTTATTTTTTTTTATATTACACATGAATCGGGTTTTACAAATTTATGCGAGAGAGTATTTTTTGTGTATTTCTATGTATGACGATGAAAAAAAATCACTTTTTTTTGTTAAATAGTAGATAATTTTTATCAAAATACAAAATGTATCATCAAAATTTTAACGTTAAACTTTTCAATTCCTTCAAATTTATTATGTTTTATAGATTAGAAATTTTCCTATGTTCGTTTTTCGCACTAATTCGCAGAAAATTGTGAGTTTTTTTTACAAATTTAAATAATTCTCTTTCGAACACGAATTAAAGCGCGTTGTCATTACAAACTCTCGTCCGGGACTGACTCATTTTGTCTAGATTCCGTTTTATCCTGTGCAAAAATGTGTTCGAAATGTGCGAGAGAGATTTCGTACACACACAAAATTTCACACACACAGAGAGATGACATAAGTTTTGTACTCTCCATTCATAACAACCATCTAGAAAAGTGGTACATATTTTGTCTGCCTCGTCGTCTCTGGCAATCCAGACATCATCGTACAGGACACGTAGCGCCACATCGGATGCTGCCGTAGCTGTGTGCCGTGCCGACGGAGCAAAATCTCTTCTCGCTGTGTGGCACCGTGTCGGGGCGCGTCACGCAAGCGCACTCATTATTAATTGATCGAAAACCGAGCTTTCGTTCCCTGTTGTTTGTAACGCGTTCGGTGTTGTGTATGGCCGTTTACTTCGACAAACGAACGTACGACGAGATGAGAAGTTTTCCCATGTAATCAAAGATGAGGAAAACACGTACACGAAACAACAAAGTCTCGAAATTCTCGTGTGATGTGATGATTGTAGACAAAAAGTTGGGTTATACGCGACACACAAAATGTATAATGAATGGTTTGATCCTAGTTTTAATTTTTCCTCTACGAACGTTCGTTGAAGCAAAAAACGTTCAATTTACTAACTTGACGTTATTTTAAAGTAAAATCGCGTGTAAAGTACCAGACGTTTCCTCTGCAATAAAAAGAACAAAAATTAAGTAAAGGATTAAATTTTCATCAGAAATGTTTTTCTTTTGAAGACGGATTACATGAGCTTCATTTCCACAAAACAAGAAGAAAATTGGTAGAAAATGAAGAAGTCGCTTTTGTTTCGAATTTTCTCATTAAAATCCCATCTTTTGCCAGTGATGACACACATACACATGCGTTTACATTTCTCGAACTTCAACAACATTAATATTTTAATTTAATCAGTGTTATTCTTTTTGTGAGGTGGAACTCCTCTTTTATGTTATTTCATCATTGTGTGCTCACTTTTGTTGAAACAATGTCGTTAGTCTATCATAATATACATTCTTAACAGGGTTGAATAATTTTTTTATTAAAGAAAATGGACTTAAGACTAAAAAAAAATTATTTTGACTTAAGCTTCGACTTAAAAAAAAACTTTAGAAAAAAAAATAAACTTTAAAACTTAAAATTTACCTAATTTGATTAAAATTAAATAAAAAAAAACTTGACTTTTTTTCAAAAATTTTTTTCTTCATATTAAAGTTTTAGCTTTGCTTAAAGGCTAAAAAATCTCATGGCTTTAACTTAAGCTTGAAATTGAAAAAATCTTTAAAAATATTTCGTAAAAATCAAAATATTTAAATTAATTTTAGAAAATAAAAAATATCTTGACTTAACGTGACTTAAACATATTTTAATCTAAAATTTAATTTATTTTTTTTTTCTTAAAATTTCTAAAAAAAAATTAAATTATTTTTCTCAAGTTAAAATTAAAAGCTTTTCGGCAAAGCAAAAAAATCTTATGACTTTTACTTAAACTCAAATAAAAAAATTCATAAAGTCTTAAGTCAAAAATTAGGCTTTTTAAGTTAAAATATTATTTTTTTTTTTACTAAATTACAATTTTACTTAATTTTAAGACTTTTAAGTTTTTCACCGCTGATTAAAAAAAACTTGAAATTTGAAGTTGATAAAGATATTTAAAGATTTTTTTTAATTAAAAAAAAATAATTTTAATCAAAACTTTAAAGTAAAAGAATAAAAAGAAAATTTGACATAATTTTTTTTTTTTTGACTTAAGCTTAAATTTAAAAAAAAAATAAGCAAATTAAATATCTTTAAGTTTAACATTAAAAATTCAATAAAAAATTGAATTAAAAAAAATTTAACTAAAAATAATTAAAAATCTTAACAAAATAATATTTTTACTTAAGAATTTTTGCCTTTCTCTAATTAAATAAAAAGTTTTTTCGGCCCTGATTCGCACATTCCGCACACCTTTTTTCCCTACATGTGACCTATTGTGTGTGTCTTCTATCAAGATCTAGAAAATTATAAACTAACCTGTGTGTTTGTTTGGAAGCCAAATACGTGCGTTGACTCATTTACGCGCGAGGCCGTGCATGGAAAAATTAAAAAGTTTCCCTTCAACTTACAGCGCAACAAACATCAGCAGAACAAATATTACAAACATTTTTCAACCTTACCCCAGGCGATGGAGATGCTTTTGCAATGGAAAATATTATCTTCATGCTCTCTTCTTTATCTTCTTCTTCGTCGTGTTGCCGCTGCTAGAACAAGCGACCGAAAGCAGCAAACGAGAGTAAAGACAACAACATCTGTTGTCTCTATGACAGTGTCTAGTTATATTGTTCCACAGGAAAAAAAAATCCAGCACGAACAACACTTTGACACACGACACGGCTGCTTGTATCACAGAGCAAGAGACAAACTTTTGCCTTTGAACACACACACATCAGTTCATATTTCAAAGTAATCTATCGCCTAGCTAGAGGTGGGTGCGCTCCCACATCATTATACGCGTTTCAGAAACTTTGTGAAAAAATGAAAAGAAAAAAAAACGGGAATTTAAAAAGACAACTCCGAGAGACAAGAAAAACAAAGACTGACATATGATACATTTTTCTTGTACCTGAATTCATGAAATATGTAACATTTTTTTTTTCGTCGTCTTGTTATTAAATATTTCGTTCGCCGCAACTTTGACATGTAATTTTTGTCAACCGTACGAACGACGACGATCGAGACAAAATTTCTAAAACCATCTCAAAAAATTTCCGAATAAATACAATTTCATGTTATGTTGAGCTCACGTCGGTCGTGTGACATTGTTATGTTTGTTATTTCACGCTTATGTACTTGTCTCTGTCCCGCGTTTTTTTTTCTGCAAAAAAAATAAAACAAAGAACAAAAAAATTTAGTAGTATCCAAAGACGTTTTTTTTCGTTTGTATGAATGAAGTTGAGTTAAGGGGGGTAGTTGGCACAGTTATCACAAAATATAGATGATAATTTTTGACACGCGATTGCGCATTTTTGTTTCATTCACCGTTTGTTGTTATTACGTGTACTTTACACAAAAAACAATCAAAAATGTGTGTGTGTAAGCGCAAAAACAACGTGTTGCATCTCGTTTGCTTTGATTAGGGTTACCTCGTTACTAAATACATAAAGGAGCTGTTAAAGAAAATGAGGAAAGTTGAAAAAAGGGATTGCAGTTTTTTTCTCTTTGGTGATTCTTTTGAAGTTTGCTACTTAAAAGAGCATGAAAGGGCAGTAAAGAGATGATTCAACAGCAAAGGGTTGAAAGAGAAGAACGTTGTGATGAATTGGATTGAAATTTTATGTTTTAAAAGTTTTTCTTGAAAATTTAAGGTTTTACGAATTTTCATTGAAATAAATATTTAAAAAAATAAAAAGATAAATATTTCAAGAAATCAATTTTAAAAAATTTACATCCGATGATTTTCTACTGAACTTAAAAAGCAAAAAAAAATCTGGCTGTAATTTTTTTATCGTTCAAAATCTTAATTTGTCTCAACTTTGTTAAATTAAAAAAAAATTAAAAAAATAATTTATAATTTAAATAATTTTATTAAAATTAAATATATTCAAAATATTTACAAAAAGGCGTAATATTTATTTTAAAAAATATATTAAATTAATTTGAAATTTTTATTTAAAAATAAAAATTTTAATTTTAATCTTTGAATGAAATTAATAATTTTTTAAGATTTTTATATTGAAGAAAAATTAAATATATTTTATTTATATTTACACTAATAAAGGCTACATAATTATTTATTTTAAAAATATATAAAATTTATTTACAAAAGGCATTTTGTGGAAGCTTTAAGTTTTAATAATTAAAAAGGCGCGTATTTTAATTGTGCTATTTTGCGAAAAATTTAATGCGTTTAGATTGGAAGGCTCTACTTTGGAGGAAATTAATAATTTTTTAAGATTTTTATATTGAACGAAAATTAACAAATTCTTTTCAGAAATTTTTTATTTACAAATTTTATTTAATTTTGAATATTAAAATAACCTTAAGCCTAAAAAAATTTCTAAGAGAAGCACAAAAAGATGAAATTAAAAATTTTAATTAAACATATTTTTTGGCTAATATCAAATTTAATATTTTCAAAATAATTTAATTAAAATTTTTTTCGTCAAATTGTAGAAAAAAATCTTAAGAGCATTTTAATTAATTTTATATTGAAAATCAATTTTTTTTTTCATATCAAATAATTTTTGATAAACATATATTTTTTAAAATTAAATTAAATTATTATTATTTTTTTAAAATATTTTAAATTTCTTCGTAAAACCTGTTAATATTCCATTTAAACTTAAAAAAATATTATTATTTTGCTACACATAAATTTTTTTAATTTTTTGCTTTTGTTTTCTCAAAAAGCTCTCATAGACAAGACAATTAAAAATTTTATTGTTCCCTAAATTTCATTCACACAAAACTTCTATTGAAAAATAATAATAATCAACTTTAGTTTTCAATTCCATCTCACAATTACCGTTTAGCACAAAATAATAGCTTTGAATTCTTCTATGAAAATATATTTTACATGTTACCAAGTTACTCGACCGGAATGTGGCAGATGTGATCCTCCCATGACCGACAATAAGTGTGAAAACAAAGAAATTCCGAGAATCGAATGTAAACAATCCTTCATCTGAAAAAGATCAAAGCAGAACTTTTAATGCACATGTCGAGTGAAAAATAGTTTGTTTATTCAGCTCATTGTTGTAATAGCAGTAGACCGCACAGTGTAAAAGGTTTATTCAGGATTTGCATGTTTTGTGCATCGAATGTGTTCGTTCCAACTTTTTTTGCGAATTCAATGTGAGCGGCAGTAAAATTTACGTTTATTCGTGCTTTTTTTCAACTTTGAGCTTGAAAGACTTGGTTGCTAGTATTATATATAAAACATGATAACTAAACATTACACAATCGTTACATAAATACACGCGGTACTCTTTTGCCCTGACTTTTGCACAAGTTCTCCCCGTTTGTCATGCACACAGTATTATTATTACCCCAAAGGTTATTGCTACTTTCCATTGCCTTATTTCAATCAGTCATGTTTTGTTAGTCACTCGCGGAACAGCATTCGTCCCATTTTTTATTAATTTAAATTTTATTTTTCGTAAAAATCCTCAAAAAAATGGGCGATCACTTGTTCACGGTGAGTCGCGCGGATATTTTCGAAATTTATCCGAAAATTCTCAAAGAAATTCTCACGTCGGAAGAACTCGCCCGAATACGAGTTGCCAGTGCTACAACAACAGCTGGAACGACAACGACGACAGCAACAGTGGAACGAGTCATCGACATACCCTCGGACTTTGAGTGGCAGTTGAAGATGTATTTTAAATTACTTGAATATCAAAAAAAGATAAATCATGCTGTGGAAAAAGGGATGTAAGTGCCGCCTAATGTATTGTAGATTAATTTGTGAGCGAGAGTGCGTGTGATGTATGTGTGTCAGTTACATGCCCATCTCACAGAAAGGGGCCCCATTATTTGGATGGCTTGTGTGTGTGTGCGTTACATGTTGAAATTTGTATTTCGGCCTGGACATGACAGTGACTATTCAGAAAAAAAAAATAAATGTCAGACAACTTTATCAGAGTAGAGAGGGAGAAATTTTGGTAAACAATTTTTTATTAAAATATTATCTTTTTTTATTTTTTCCAAGAAAAAATTCCAAAAAGAAAATTTTGACCAATGTTTACCCAAAATTACCCTCTATTTAATAGATTCAGCAATAAATTATTTTTTAAAAAAT
The DNA here is from genome assembly GCF_036172545.1 of Culicoides brevitarsis. Taxonomy (NCBI): domain Eukaryota; kingdom Metazoa; phylum Arthropoda; class Insecta; order Diptera; family Ceratopogonidae; genus Culicoides; species Culicoides brevitarsis. Next base: position 16,287,889 of record NC_087085.1, on the reverse strand, counting down.
AAATAACTTATTTTAAAATTTATAAATTTAAAAAATATTTTAATTTTTGCTTTTATTCAGATCAAAAAAACATAAAATTAAATATTTAATATAAAAAAATATGTAAATAAATAAAAAAAAGTGCTATTTAAATTAAATCTTTAATAAATTTAATTTTTTATTATTTTTTTTTAATTAAATTTATTAAAGTTTTATTTTAGATTTTCTTATTTTTATTTATTTATTTTATTTATTAATTTATTTTTATTTTATTTTATTTTATTTTTCTTTATTTTATTTTTGTTTCATTTTTTTTGATCAATAAAAATTAAAATTATTTTTTCATAAAAATCTTGAAAGAAAAAAAAAATTAATTAAAAAAAATGTGAAGTTTTTTTTATTTATTTTTTTTTTTATCAATAAAAATTAAAATTATTTTTTTACAAAAATCTTTAAAGGAAAAAAAAAATTAATTAAAAAAATCTAAAGTTATTTTTATTTTTTATAATTAAATTAATTTAATAATAACATTATTAAAATTTTATTAAAAATCAATAAAAACTCACCCAATCTAACGGAGCAATTTGACGATGACAAAGTTTGAAGGTCTCAGCATGATGTTAAAGATGTTTACATTGTCGAAATGTTATGCATGAATTTTCTAATATATCATCGTGTGTCTCTCGTCTTCTCTCCATATTCCACGCACTCACATGAAAGGCAGAACAATAAACAACAACAACAACGAGCTTAGTGTTTTATGTAATAAAATTTGTTTTTGGTCTCTCACATGAGATCACAAGATGAAGCAAGGGAAGAAAAATAGAACGAGACATATGAACCTTATTTAGACGCTGTGTGTGTGTGTGTGTCTGTGGGTCAAACAAGCAATTGATAAATAAGTGGATTTAAATGATGAATAATGTAAATTTCTGGATAAATATGCAAATTTTACAAAAGCGTCATTCATTCGTGAAAACGAAGAAAATTGCCTGTAAACTTTTTTGACATGATGAGTTGTTAAATCAAATCCAATTTCTTTGCACATGACATATGAAATAAAAAAAAAACGAATTTTTCCATCAGATAAAGACATTCAATGAAGTCATGCGATACTTTTATTTTTTTCTTTTATCTAATGATGCGGATCTAATCAAAAATTTCAAATTTTAAATTGGATTTTTCATGTGGATTAAACCAAATTGACGGTAATTTCTTGTTAATAGTGAAATATTAACAAACAATAAACAAAATACAAAAGAAACATTTTTTACCTCATTTCCATGCATTCCTTGTCAATGGCATTCTATTCTTGTCATTTACATGTAAAACTCACACACAACGATAAAATGTATAAAAATTCCGCAAAAGTATAATATAACTCTTCAATTTTTATTGTAAGTCACGGAATATTATCATTTTTTGTCTTCTCTCATTGGAAACTATTGCATTCCACTCAAATTCCTTCGAACAAGACAAAATGTCAAAAAAATGGTAGTAGTAAAAAGCGTATAAAACAGAAGTTAAATTGATGGCATAATGGTCTTGTTTATTATCGGAGCGATAAATAAAAAAAAATATACGTTTGTGTTTATTTTATTTTATGTTATTCTTAAGCATTAAGCTCCGACAAACAACAACAAGAGAGAGAAAAAACACAAAATTGTAAAAGACGTATAGTTGCTGTAATAGAAGTTCTTGTAAAACAAGACAGGAGGAATATTTGTTTTGAGTTATGGTTTTGGATCGACAACGACGAAGACGACGCTCGACAGAAACAACAACAACAGAAATATGTAGAGCGTGTTAGAATGAAGTTAGCATTACCCAAGCTCAAAAGCGTAAAGGAGAAATATGCAAAGTATTTTGTTTTTATTTGAATTTTTCGTACATTATTTGCTACGAAAAATGTATTTTTGTTCAAAGGAATTTCTCAAAGGTGCATGAAAATGGAGGTGACTGGCAGTTTGTTACAATTTGTCACCCACGAAAAAACAGTTTTTAAAAGTGAAAATTGACATTCAAATGTATGCACTTAACTAATTTTTTATACGTTTTAAAAAAAAGAGTTTTACTCCTTTGAGTATGCAATGAAGCTTACACGTCATATTTTATAATTTTTGCTTAATTTTCCACGAATTTTCACGTACACATATCCGGATTTATTCGGTTTCAAAACCTCATATCAACTAAACCTGATTCACTACGAAAAAACTCAAAGAGAGCCACAAAATAGAATTTGAGTTATTTCGCTACAAAATTCCTATGAAATTTGATTTTGAATTTTCTAACGAAATAACTCAAATTCTATTTTGCGGCTCACTTTGAGGTTTTTTGTAATGAATCCGGTTTAGCCAAAAGTAGGTTTTGGATCAGAAAAATCAAAGCGATGCATGAAAAAATTCGTAGAAAATTAAGAAAAATTCCCATATATGACGTGTAAAATTCATTGCATACCATATGATATTTTATTCCATTTATTTTGAAAATTGCATCGATTGCATAGTTTTGGAGTATGTTTCTGCTTTTAAAAACAAATTGAGGTTAATTTATAAAAAAAAAAATATTTTTATAATTTTAATAATTAAAAATAAAAGTATGTAATTAGAAACAATAATTAAAAGAATTTTCATTTTTTGCATTTTCAAAAATTTTCATAACTAAAAAAATTTAAATAAAAATTTAATTAATTTTTCATATATTTTTTTTTAAATTAAATAAAATTTTTAAATCTTTTGAAAAATGTTCGTAATTTTTTTATATTTTAATTCAAAATCCTTTAAAAAAATTTCTTGATAAATTTGAACTTTTTGAAACTAACAAGATTATTAAAAATATTATAGAGAGCAGCAAATATTGTAAAACAAAACTTTTAATTGTTGCTTGGAAAACTGCACTTCAATATAGCAAAACAACCCTCTTCTTACCGATTATTTCAAGTACAGTTTCTTGTTTATAATCGCATTACATGCGCTCTCAAGAACAATAAATTCTTCAATATTCCGTCTAGCTAGACAGAACTATCTCCTTTCATGTAATTCGTAAGCCTCTTCTCTCTAATACAAACTGAAGCATCTGCATAATCTGCCTCACAGCTGATAGATAAGTAATATATATTGATAGATAGTGATTTATATTTTATGCAAACGTATCCACTAGAAATAACATGAAATTCCTTTTAAAAATGTTTCCGTTTATTCCCATTTTATTCTCGCTTTTCTCCATTCTATCCAGTGCACAAAGTTAAGCGGATTGCAATATAAATCGTTGACCTGTCAAACCGATAAATTTATAAAAAGAGACAGGCATCACGTGCACTGCATCCATGTATTTAATTTAAAGTCGATTGAAAGAAGAGAAAAAAAAAGTTAAAGAGCCCACTTGATGCTGTTTTTCTTTCAAAAGAAACTTTCGTCTCTTTCATAAAATGTTTTTCACTTAACTTTTACTTTTTTTTTGCACGTTTTTAGTTTGTAATTTTCACTCTTCAATATCAATCGACGAAAAAAAAAGCTTTTCAACAAAAGTTTTGAACGAAAAAAAAATTGAATAATAAAATACTTTAGGAAATTTAAAACAACAGGTAAGCCATTGGGGCGGTTTCTATGCAAAGTATTTATTACGGTACAGACAGCTTGAGTGTGAGAGTCGCGTCGTGTATTAATAATAAATTCATTCAGGTTGATTTCCATCAAAAGGAAAAAGTTGGAGCAATAACTTTTTGATTATCCGATATTTCATGTGGAATAATTAGCGTTGGTGCCGAGAGAATTTTGTTCATTTTTTTTTCGTTCGTCGCTTTTGTAATATTAGCCGAGCGCACACGCTGCCGATGTCGACGACAAAAAGTGATCCTTGAAAAGTTGAAAGACGGATGTCGTTCTACTTTGAGACGCAGGTGCTTGATATTTAATGAAAAAAATAAAATTCATCAAGTGGCTCTTCTGCATACATTTACTCCGTGAAACATTTTAAAAAAAGACAATAAAAGAAAGTTATTTTTATTTTTTTTGTAGCCCACTGGAACAGCTCATCTACAAACGCGACCGAATAATGTGGGATCCCGTCATTGACGCACGAATTTCACCTCATGATTCACCTTCCGACCTACAAAGTGTCTTGGATTTGCAACACAAAAAACGAATTTGTCCCATTGGTGATGGTTCGTTGGATTTTGCGCTAATTGACGAGGTGCACCTTTGGGGACTGGAGGATTATGCAAAGGCCGGAAAGTTGCTACATAAGCCACCGATACACGTTGATTTCATAGACGAGCACGAAATGAGGAAAGTTTATTCACTAATCTACGATGTCTTTCGATGTAAGTTGATTTTTTTGTTATTTGGAATTTATTTTCAATTTTTTTTTTTGTTTGTTTGAATTGACAAGTAGATGAAGTTTCGAGAGAAATTCCATTTATTTATTCATTCATGTTGGTTGATCGATCTTTGAGTCGAGATAGATAGAGAGAGAAGTTTCTTTTCAATTTGTTTACCAACGCAGTCAAGCCATCTCGAAATACCTGTCGAAGAAAGAATTTTCTTTTTTCAATGCTTCATGGACGAAAAACGGAAGAAGTTTATTCTTTAAGGGATCAAATTGAACTTTTAGGAGTCAATTGACCCCTCGGGAGTAAAATTGACTCCTTAAGAGTAATATAAATCCCTTGGGAGTTATATTGACTCCTCATGAGTAAAATTGACTCCTTAAGAGTAAAATTGAACTCTTAGGAGTCAAATTGACTCCTTAGGAGTAAAATTGACTCCTTAGGAGTAAAATTGACTCCTTAGGAGTAAAATTGACTCCTTAGAAGTAAAATTGACTCTTTAGGAGTAAAATTGACTCCTTAGGAGTAAAATTGACTCCTTAGGAGTAAAATTGACTCCTTAGAAGTAAAATTGACTCCTTAGGAGTAAAATTGACTCCTTAGGAGTAAAATTGACTCTTTAGAAGTAAAATTGACTCCTTAGGAGTAAAATTGACTAAAAAGGAGTAATATGGATCCCTACGGAGTAACATTAAAGGGTCCATTTGACTCCTAAGAGGTCCATATAAGGGTTCAATATGATCTATAAAGAAATCAATATCTCCCGTTTTTCGTCCGTAGAGTGCTTTCCATTATGTTTGCCTCGCAAATATGTGAGATATTTGCTCTTTTTATTAGTTGGGAAAATATAAGACAAGCACGTGCGTGGCAAACTTTATCCACGAAAGAAGTTCCACTTTGCGATTCTCCTCGAAAAGTAATCAAATGCGAATCTAGCGGAAATATATAGGTTACTGTGCGTGCCAAAGAAATCAATAGGCAATATGTTGCCAGACATGAATGAAATTCCTTATCAGGTTGCGAAAAAAAGGGGAAAAAAGCACAATAAAAGAACATCAAAACATTACCCACTAATTCATAACATGCACTTGCTACAATGTCGATGGCCATTGACTTTGCCTCGTTCGTCGTGAATAACTGCAAAACTATGAATAAATTTTCGATCAAGAGTTCTTCTTTGGATGTACAAATTGAAGATGAAGTGAAAACTAATGAAAATTAAATTTGTTCGATTTGTCATTTGATCAATAAACTTTTTGTATCTCTAATGAAGAGCAACTTGTCTCTTTCTCCGAGAAATCTCATCTTCTTCAATTTTATTCATTCTTGTACGGAATAAATGTGTCGCCAAGCTGTTTGTGATGTGATAAAAGCTCAAAATACATCTAGAAAATATGCAAATTTTAGTTTTCTCTTGCTTTCGTACACTGTTTTCGGTCTCCATCTTCTTCTTCTGCTGCTCGATAACGGCAGCAATAACACACACGAAAACTGCAAATGGCATGGCATAACAAGATAAATTTTGTTATTTACTTTTATGCAAGATTTGTAAATGTTTGTGGGGGTAGCAGCAGTAAAGATGTGTTGTAATACATTTTATTTGTAAGTGCTCCTCCGGAAAACGACAAACATGAGTGAAAACACTTTTATCGGGATTTTTTTTGTATCTAGTCTCAGCAAAAGTACGTGTAAAAAATATTTGAAAAAAAAATGTAAATAATTTTTGAAATTTGAAAAAAAATCAAGATTAAAAAAAAATAAAAAAAAATCTTCGAAGCTTTGTTAAAAAAAATTTTTTTGAATTTACAAAAAATTCTTAAAATATTTATTTTTTGAGAATTTATTTAATTTTATAAAAAAATATCTGTAAAAAAATTTCAAAGAAGTATAAGAAATACCTTTTGAAATTTTAAGGGACTTCAAAAATCAAAAAATAAATCTTTGAAATTAAGAAAATTTTTTTGTAAATTTCAAAAAAAAAATTAAATAACTTTGTATTTTTTTCCGAATTTATAAAAAAAATTAAAAAAAAAAATATTTTATTATTTAAAAAAAATATATTTTAATCAAGTCCTTTAAAATGTATTTTTTTAAATAATAAAATATTTTTTTTCAATTTTGACAATTTTGAGAATTTTTAAAAACAAAAAATATAAATTTCATAATTATTACAATAATTAAAAAAAAAATAATTCAATTTTTTATTAAACATAATCTTAAGAAAAAATATGTTAAAAAAAGCATCCTAAAGCGTTAAATCTATTCCATTTAATTCAAACCAAGCAATATTACAATATTCAAATACAAAATGATTAGAAAAAATTATTTTTCACAGAATTTAATCAAAAGCCAAAAACTTCGAAAACTAAAGACTTAATTTTAAATCAAAATATTTAAATTTTTTTTCCTTCTTAAGTCTCTTAAGTTTAAGTTTACGTCATAAGTCTTCAAAACCAATAAAGTCAATTGCCAATTTCTTTAAAAAACATTCAAAACGAAAATTTATAAAAATCTTCTGTCTCAAAGGAACGCTTTAAATTTTTTTTTCCTATCGCATTCGACACCAACAAAGAACACTTTACATTTTTACAACAAAGTTCATGTTGCTTATCAATGTCGCACACTTTAGCGTTGGTGTTTCCCCTTTACTGCCAGTTCGTGTCAGTTTGTATTGAATTCGCATGAAAATGACAATTTAAAGAGAGGGAGAGAGCGTTACTTGGAAAGAGATTCCGGTAAAAAGTTCAAACATTTCCTACAACTTTTGAAACTTTTAATGATGTACAATAATTTTTATTATTATTTTTTTTTCAGACAAACTTGTGCTCAATCGAACGTTAGCTGATTCGGCATTTTTCTCACAATATCCAGAGGTAAGTCATGTAATTTATTCGAACGTTGTCTCCTTTCGTTCAAAGTTAAATTGCTTCTGTGACATTGAACCACAATGAAAGCCTTACCTTGCCATACCTTGCCCTTACCTAGCCTAATAAAAAATGGAATTTATTATAAAATCCACATAAAATCATAACATAACAAGAAATCGGCCAAGAAAAAAAATCAAAAAAAAAAGAAAATGTTGGATATCGGAATAATCAAGGTTAAATGTCTGATCAATTTATTTATCTTTTTATTACTTTGTTCATTTATTGCTTGTTGTCATCCATGTTATTTTTATGGCTTGTTCATTTTCATGTTAACACACAAACAAACTTCATCAGAGAAAAAAAAATAAATTTTAATAGAATAAAAAAAGGAAACATTTTGGTAACATATTAGTCTAAATACACGCGGAACTTTAATGATGCACGCTACTTTTTTATTTTAATTTATGATGTAACATTTTGTTTATTTAACTTTTTGTGTTCTGGAATAATGGCATAATTTTGTGTGTAATAACAGTTTTTCTTCATAAAAAAAAAAACGAAAAAACAAGCAACAAGCGTGCTAAATGATACTGCCGCGCGCTCGACACGTAAATAACTCAAAAGTTCAAAATTAAATTAGGGGTGAAAGGAAAACAAATGACGTCGATGTCAAGTTTTGTAAAATGATAACTACTATTCTAGACACCTACTACTTGCCTAAGGTGCAATAATGGCAATTGCGGTGACGCGCAAGAATGCAATGCCAATGTTTATTTTATTTTTTCCCTGCAGAGAAACGGTGAAATAATTAAATGATTATTTCATGACAGCTGGTGTCAAGTTAGATTTTTTTTTTGTTTTAAAGGAAAAATTTAACCACGAAGCCACAAAAGTTATTTTATGATAATTCTCGGTTTTAAATTAACTTTTTATGAAAAAATCTTGGTTTTAAATTTTTTTTATGAAATTTAATATTTTTTATGAAATCTCCTAGGAGATTTTTTTTTTTTTTTGAATAATATGAATAAATATAAATATTTTAAATTTGATAGAAAATAAAAATGAAAAACACTTTATTTAAACTTCAAAAAAACAAATTTATTCTACATTTAAAAAAATATTTACAATTTTGTACTCCTCATGACAATTTTGCAATTTCATACACTTTCAAAACAAAACTGTGTCAAAGAAATTTTTTTTTTCAGTTTCAATTTTTTAGCAGTTTTGAGTTGTAAAATGATAAATTAGAGCCCTCTGGACAAATTTTTATCCATTTGGAGCAAGATTTGTCAAAAATGGCTTTGACACAGTTTTTGATTTAGTTTTGCTCAACTATGTCAAAGAAAATTTTTTTTCAGTTTAAATTTTTGACAGTTTGGAGTTGTAAAATGATTAAAAATGACAAATCAAAACTATGTCAAAGAAAAAATTTTTTTTCAGTTTCAATTTTTTAGCAGTTTTGAGTTGTAAAATGATTAAAAATGATAAATTAGAGCCCTCTGACAAATTTTTATCCATTTGGAGCAAGATTTGACAAAATTGGCTTTGACACAGTTTTTGACACAGTTTTTGATTTGGTTTTGCTCTTGATTTAGTTTTCAAAACAAAACTATGTCAAAGAAAAAATTTTTTTTCAGTTTCAATTTTTTAGCAGTTTTGAGTTGTAAAATGATTAAAAATGATAAATTAGAGCCCTCTGACAAATTTTTATCCATTTGGAGCAAGATTTGTCAAAATTGGCTTTGACACAGTTTTTGACACAGTTTTTGATTTGGTTTTGCTCTTGATTTAGTTTTCAAAACAAAACTATGTCAAAGAAAAAATTTTTTTTCAGTTTCAATTTTTTAGCAGTTTTGAGTTGTAAAATGATTAAAAATGATAAATTAGAGCCCTCTGACAAATTTTTATCCATTTGGAGCAAGATTTGTCAAAAATGGCTTTGACACAGTTTTTGATTTGGTTTTGCTCTTGATTTAGTTTTCAAAACAAAACTATGTCAAAGAAAAAATTTTTTTTCGGTTTCAATTTTTTAGCAGTTTTGAGTTGTAAAATGATTAAAAATGATAAATTAGTGCCCTCTGACAAATTTTTATCCATTTGGAGCAAGATTTGTCAAAATTGGCTTTGACACAGTTTTTGATTTGGTTTTGCTCTTGATTTAGTTTTCAAAACAAAACTATGTCAAAGAAAAAATTTTTTTTCGGTTTCAATTTTTTAGCAGTTTTGAGTTGTAAAATGATTAAAAATGATAAATTAGTGCCCTCTGACAAATTTTTATCAATTTGGAGCAAGATTTGACAAAATTGGCTTTGACACAGTTTTTGACACAGTTTTTGATTTGGTTTTGCTCTTGATTTAGTTTTCAAAACAAAACTATGTCAAAGAAAAATTTTTTTTTCAGTTTCAATTTTTTAGCAGTTTTGAGTTATAAAATGATTAAAAATGATAAATTAGTGCCCTCTGACAAATTTTTATCAATTTGGAGCAAGATTTGACAAAATTGGCTTTGACACAGTTTTTGATTTGGTTTTGCTCTTGATTTAGTTTTCAAAACAAAACTATGTCAAAGAAAAATTTTTTTTTCAGTTTCAATTTTTTAGCAGTTTTGAGTTGTAAAATGATTTAAAATGCTAAATTAGAGCCCTATGACAAATTTTTATCCATATGAAATAAAAATAAATATTTTCAAATTTTTACCAAAATTTTAATTATTTTTGAAATTTTTTTTTAATTTTTTAATATAAATAAAAGCTGCATAAACATTAGTATATAAATTTTAATATTTATAATTATATATTTCACAATTTTGTAAAATAAACAGTTGCGGAAAATTACAAAATTTAGGTAATTACGAAAAAAATAAATACAAAACGAGCCCTTTGATGATAACAGATCACTTACAAATCCAACCCATATATTTTTTTCTGCCTAATCGTCAGTAAGTCTGATTACAACAATTAAAAAAATTATGCAAAAACACTTTTTTTTTGTTCCCATGAAAATTAAGACAAAAAATGAACAAAAAACACCGCTTTCATGAATAATTAATGCCTCTATTCATCATCCACAATGACCATCTCCTCAATTAAATGGTCGTGTCCCGCTATTACAATTACATTCTTTTTCTCAGAACAACAAAAAAACGTACAATTTTGTGGAAAAGTCAACATTGAAAACACTTTTCAATTTAATATTTTGTGTGCTTCATATTAAAATAATAATGAAAATAATCATAAAAGAAAGAAAAAACTTTTTTATTCATCTTTTATTTTATCATTATTTCGTTATTTGTTGTGTACAAAAATAAATGAATGAAAATTAAAAAAAAAAGGGTTCGAGCTTGGCGGCGGCGTCGGTGATAAAAAAGAAAAAAGTTTTGAATTTTTTTTTTCTTGAAGGGTAAGGTAATAATGTTAAAAGAACAATAAAAATAACAGATGATTAATAAAACGAGGGCGACATAAAATCAAAACTTTAATAATTTCATGACACTTTTCGTGTGGATGACACCTTTTTTTTTCTTTGTGTATTGATGGGAAGACGTTGTAGGTGTTTTTAACCGTAATTTTTCTAAATTATTTTGTAATTTTCAGTTACAACCGGATTTATTTCGTGTCTGGCTCCTGTTATTCGATCTGTACTTGCGAAAATTCAGTAAACGAGATCCCGTGTGTATGGCGTTGAAAGACAAATTATTTGCCGAGGCACAACTATTGGGTAAGTGTTCTTACATTTGTTTCCTTTAATGACCGTCATCAATTGTCACAAGAGACTTTTCCTTATTTAATGACTTTCGTTCCATGTTTCATTGTCACCCATCCTGCAAAAAAAAAAAAAAAAAGAAATTGAAAGCAAATTGTACGCGAGCAAGACGAAATTGGCAGCGAGCATTACTCGATTACGGGTGCAAAATAATGCACTTCATTTATCACAATTACTACCAGTTCATTTGCAAGATGCCAAGGTGGCTGTGGCGGTTTCCTATCCAATTCTCACAGGCTGGATCAATACGTTCAAAGTGAAGTGAGTGAGAAAATTTCTTCTTTTTTTTTTTTTTTCTTCTATTTCATTTGTATTTATTATCCCGTTGCACATTACTTGCAGAGATAAGGAGCAAGCAATTCAATCACTGAACAATATGGGCTTAACGGAGGCAACGACAGAGAAGCATCGCAAACCGCCCGCCATAAAACGCAATCAATTCCGATTCGATAAATTATGTCCGCAATTCTTATCGTGCTTCCCCTACGATCGCAGCAAATTCACTCGCATCGAGATGATTCAACGGCACGAACTGATACTGCAAGATAAGACCTTTTCCATTGGTCCCGCTGTCTTTTCGCAACTTTTGGAGTATTTGGAATTAGAAGGAGATGTCGTCCAAACTCACATTTCATCCCCGAGATCCACAGCATATCTGGCTGCTTTGCTAAAAAATAACGAAAAAGTGAAGCAATTTCTCGTTTTTGGCGCTGGAGCTCGCAAACAAGAGTTTCAGGATTATTTCAACGAATTAGGAGTCGACAACGTGAGATTATTCGGAGATAATTTCGTCGAAGTTTCCGTCACTTCAACACTTTTGGACAACACAGTAGGGATTTATGCATGTCCTCCATGCTCTTATTCCGGCATCGCGGATCCAATTGATTTAATTTGTAGTCGCGGCGGAGATTTGACAATGCTCGAGATGCTGTCAGAATCGGAAATGACGGACGACGGCAAACAACGCGTCGCTCAAGTACTCGAAGAGCAAAGGAAAACTCTCAAAAAATCCATGTCCCGACCACAAACGCAGTTCATCCTTTACGGCACTTATTCCATCGTCGATACGGAAAATCAGGATATGGTTCAGAATGCCATCGATTTCATCAATAAACGAGCGAAGGAGAAACATATTTTGGCGGCAAAGGAAAAAGCGAGGTTAGAAGCTCTTGCGGCTTTGGAACAATTTACGTTTCCCGGGCAGGGAGGTCGTCGCAAGCTCGAAAGCGAAGAACAATTGACTTCTATCGCAACTTCTCAAATCACTTCCGCACGTTTAGATAAAATTAACAATAGCGAACCGGACTTGCTTCAGATGCAACAACAATGCGAAACGGCAGCGCCATCCGAAAAAGACCTCGAATACGAGTCGGAAACGGATGACAGCAAAAAATCGAATCGCCAAACGGATTCAAATGCCGATGAGGAATTTGCCAATATTGAAGTGCCTCCCACAGATATCTTCGAAACGATGAATTTGCCGGATATTTGTGAAAATCGCGATGGTTGTTTGGATTTTCATGAACTCGGATGTTATTTAACGCTCATTCGACGCAAAGAAATTGTCCATTTAGACTCGAAATATCTCATCAAAATCGCTGAGCTCCGTGGCATTTTCGGCGATAAAAATGCTCCGAAGAAACCAAAGTCCAAAGCGCAAAAACGCGCCGAACGTGAAGCGGAAAAGGCGAGAGAAGCCATGCTCGCTGCCGAACGCATGAAAAAGATGAAAAGACGTGGAAGTAACTTGAATTTACTGCTGGATCGAATAAATGCACCGACAGTAGCTTCTATTAAGCGATCACATTATGAGGGAATCTCCGTTGCCATTAAACGAATGTTATTTTTCCGCGAAGATTTCGTTTGTAAGAGACACATGTGTCATCACAGCGAATACGATGGGTCGCTTTACATCAGTTCGCGTCTCAGTAATTACACGAAATTCAGAGATTGGTGGAAAAAGGCTGTCAGATACATTCGGAGGATTCGTATGATGATCATCGATGAGGATTTGGACATTAAAGAGATTATCCATGAAGGTCCGTTGAACATTGATTTCTTGCCGCCGTTAGTTTTCGATAGAACTGTTCAAATTGAAGTCCCACCGCCTGTTGTTGTCGTTCCCAAGCCAAAAATTGAACGCACAATTTATCCTGTATCACTTAATTTCTTCGAATTTGGGCAGAATTTCCGATCGGAAGACAAGTAAGTCAAATTTCTGTAACAAAAATTATAAAAATTAATAAAATTTTTTTTAGCATTTTCCACTGCACCTGCTTCAAACAAGAAACCACCTTTTTCGCGAAGCAACAAAAGCAAGAACGCCTAAACGGCTCTTACTACGGCGCCACATTCTGCGGAAACAAACGCCCGAAACGAGCATTCGACTCATCAGCATCATGTTGGTTGTAAATTTCACACATTTGAATATCATGACAACATTAAATTTAATTATCTCTAATACGCAACACAAAATGGCAAACTATGAGATTGTGGTTCTAATATTCCAAAGTGTAGTACATCATCAGCAAAATGTTGAATAATTTACTGATAGCGAAATATTCAGGCGAATTACATTTTATTCGTTCAATTATTATTATTATTTTGCATTTTACTTCCATTAGGGTATTGAATGATTGAGTGGAAGCATCCAAAGCAGAAAAAAATATTTTTTTTATCACTCTTGGAGTAAATAAGCTAGAAAGAATTTTTTTTATTCAACCGGCATACTGTATGAGACAGATTATATTAAAAAGTTTCAATCAATACGTGAGTAAATAACGTTGTCATTAGAATATGGTGTAATCATACATGATAACCGCAAAAACAATCATCATCAGCGTTTCATTAGAACTTGAAAATCGGAGATATGAAAACAAATATTGTGTTCATTTTGAAATGGAGATCCGTTCTATTGGAAAGTTCATAAGTTTAATTTATGGGTTGATAGCTCATTAGATGGCTTCATTTAATATTTTTGGATTGTTGTTTTTCAGTCGAATGATTAAATTTGTAAAATTGACTTATTAACAATTTTTAGCTGCTTATATCTTAGGGAAATAATTTTAATAAATTTAAGGTAAATTTTTGTTTTTTTTTATATAAAAAATTTTAAAATATTTTAATGTTTTGTTTTAAAAATTTAAATAAATTTAATATTTTAAACGTATTTTTTGAATCATAAATTTAATTATTTTAATTAATTTAAAGTTTTAAATAATTTTAATTAATTTAATTTAATTCAATTTATTAATTCAATTTAATTTAAAAATTGAAGAGAAATTAAACATAAATTTCTCATAAGTACAGATTTGGTTTTTTTAATGATTTTCTAAAAAAATATTTTTTAAGAATTTTCAAAAAAAATGATTTGGTCGAATTTTTTAATTTTCTCATTAAAAAAAATATTTTTTAATTTTTAATTAAAATGTTGATTTTTTTAAAATTTTAAATTTAAGAATCGACTTAGTTTAAATTAGATTAAAAAAAATTTTTTGAAAATAAAAATTAAAATGTTGACAAAAAAATTTAAAAATTATATGAAAAATTTCCAAATAATTTTTTTAAGAATTTATATCAAAAAATTCGAATGACTTGAATATTTATTTAATATTATTAAATTATTAATTTATTATTTTAATTCAATAATTTTGAATATTTTAAAAAAATATTAATAAAAAAGTATTTCCAAATTTTTTCTGAAAAAAATCTCTACAAAAAAAAATTGGAACAAAAAATATGAAATAAATTTGAAGTGCACTTATTGTAAATTTATCCCCTTTAATTTTTATCACCTTAAAACGCCTTCTTAGAAAATAACTTTATTAAATTTTGACTACGATCGCTAATTCATTTCTTCTAAAACAAAAAAAAATATAAATAATATCTGGTAAACAAATATACGTGCCGCGTACTCAACTCATGCTCTTTAAAGAGATGATAACATGAAATTGTCACAAAATAAATCAGTCTATCGGCATCTCTGTGAATGTCAACATTCCAAACTATGGATTTTCATGAAATTGAATTGGATTTCAAAAAAGGTAAGTTTTTTCTGTGATTTCCTTTTATTTACTTTACTTTTCTTGTTTCAACGAATTTTTATTCCAAATAAATTTCGTTACAGAGTCATCTAGTAACGAAATCCCTACTGGAATACCACATCAGCTGGAAACGAATCAAAACAAAACATCGCATCATCGGAAGCAACAAGTTGACGAAAATTCAAGCGATAAAAGTGACGATAATGACCGAGATATGACACAAAATACGGAAACAATTGGCGTGGTAGCGATGGGTCTTAACGGCGTAACGAGTTTGACGCTCCTGCTAATTACCGGATTCATTTCCTACCTGGCACTCATCAATGGAGTCGTTCTTTTTTCATTCCATCCCATTTTTATGGCTGTTGGTGTAAGTAAACAAATAAATAATTTAATCCCTTCTTTAATTAAAAAAAATTTTTTTAGTATCTCGTGTTAATGTTCCAAGCAATATTATCAATGTCAGATTTAAATTGTTGGACAGCCAAATTGAATTACAAGCAACGTGTCACATTCCACTGGATTTTGCAAGCTGCCTCACTTTCCTGCATCACAATTGGCTTTGTCGCCATCTTCGTCAATAAAGTCCGTTTGGGAAAGGAACATTTTCACACGCTTCATGCGATTTTTGGTCTTATCACGTACATTCTCACAATAATCGTCGCTTGCGGTGGCATTTGGACAAAATACAGCTTCCAACTTCGCAAGTACCTGAAACCGGTATACGTGAAAATTAATCATTCGTTAATGGGTGTCGTCGTTTTTGGACTGGGAATTACCACTGCGTGTCTTGGCGTGTATTCGAAGTGGTTCTTGAAGGTATCGACAACCGACATGCAATTGCCCTTGGTGACAGCGATGATTTTGTGTGCATTGTATGTTTCGTATAAGCCGATGGAATTGTGTCTGAAACGAATCACAAGTTCACTAAGATCTAGTTTGTAGTTAATTTTAATTGAATATCAAGAGCTTCCAATATATATTTTTACATCTTAATGAATTTTTTGAATTTTAAGGATGATGCATGCCACAATTTGTTCCTTTTGGATTAGCTTGCACAATGACGACAATATAAGAAATGATGGAAGAAATTACCTGAAATGAAAAAAAAAAAAATAGTTGAGACGAAAAACGTAAAAATTTGACTTACAGATAAGATTAAACGATGATTGCACTCAAACATTTGCAAAATGTAGACTTTTGGATCCAAATGTATCAATTGCAGTTTGAACTCTTCCAACTTTTTTCGTTCTTCCATACTTTTAGATGCAATTAAATCATCCTTCAGTAGTAGATTTTTCAATTTTGAACATTTTTCCAGCAAAAAATTGCATCCAGATACTAAATAGTAGAATTTAATGCACGAAATCGAGGCAAAAAATAAGTTCATGATGGCATTTAAGAAAAAAATATCGTCCTCGACTCCCTTAAAAATACAAATAACAGCAGCATAGACTGAAGTGACCTGAAATTTTATAAAATTAATAATTTTTTAAAGAATTTCGAATAACTTACCGCCCAAACGAAGCCTGCAAATACAGAAAGTATCGAAAAAGCCAATGATAATTCCACTATTTGAGCAAATTTTTGAGCCACATTCAATATTTGCCAATAAAAACTTGCAAAACAATCGATTTTATCGGAAAATCTACTACAAAATCCTGAATGAGCCTCGTGATTCTCCAAATGTTTGATCGTAATATCGATTAAATGTCCATTAAAATAATAAAATGAACAAAAGACGTTAGTTAAAACACCATCGAATGGTGCACCGTACAAAAAATATAAAAAATTAACAATTTGGTGAAATATTTCGTCTTGCCTCCCATAAAACATTAATATTGAAATAATTAAAGTTGATGCAAAATCAAAAATTAATTTAAAATTTAACCATAGTTTTACTTTTTTAGACCAAATTATTCCCGACCCATGCAAAAATTCAATATTTTTCTCTAAAACGAGTATTTTATTAAAAATTTTTAGGATTTTTTGTCGTTTAAACAAAATTGTTATTGAAACGGAAATAAAATACAAATAAAAAACGACTCCCGTTAACGAAGTAACAATTACAGCAACTTCATTGAAGCTTTGAAGTCCATTAATTAGAGAACGATCGAGCGAAATTACCAAAGCAGTAATTATTATTTGACAAAAAATAGAAAAATTACTCAAAAAGACGACCCGACGAGAGGAAACTCGAAATTTGTTTGATTTTGGATCAAATAAAAAAGGAAAAAAGCCGTAAAATTGCCCGAATCGATATTGCAGGACAAAAAAGAGTTTTGTAAGGTGCTTAGAGGCGAAATTCATATCGATGACTGATTAAAATCGAACGAAATTAACTTGTAAATGTCGATTACAACGAAGATAAGTTAATTAATTGGAAGAGCTTTTACATGTAATTACATTAACAGGTAACTTTTTTTTATTAAAATTCTATATTTGAGAATTTTTTGACTAATTTTCTTTAAAAAAATATCAAATTCGAGCTCAATTTCATTTAATTTTATAAAATTTTAAACAAAAATCAAGTTTCATAGCAATTTTGTTCAAAAATTTGTTAAACTTCAACGATTTTTTTCATAAAAATTCAAATTTCAAACAGCTGTCAGTGTTTTTCTGCCTACGAAAACAAACAAAAAGCCGGATCGAGTCCCTTTTTACCCTCAAATTCTCGTTTTATTCAATTGCACAACATTCGGAAACATGGATGACCAAGCCTGCCCGAAATGCAAAACGACAAAATATCGAAATCCGTCGCTGAAATTGATGGTAAACGTTTGCGGTCACAATTTATGTGAATCTTGTGTGGAATTGCTTTTTGTTAAAGGTGCGTTTTTACGAAATTTCTCATTTTTTCCCTCTCTAATCGTCCTTTTCTCATATTTTTAGGATCTGGATCGTGTCCTGAATGCGGAATCCCCTTGCGACGAAACAATTTTCGAGTGCAGCTTTTCGAGAATCCCATGGTTGAGAAGGAGGTTGACATCCGAAAGCGCATTCTGAAGGACTACAACAAAAAAGAAGAGGATTTTGCGTCGTTAGCGGAGTACAACGACTACTTGGAGGAAATCGAGTCGATAATTTTCAACTTGTCCAACAACATTGACATCATCAACACCAATAAACGCATCGAACAGTACAAAAAGGAGAACAAAGATGTCATTTTAAAGAACAAACAACGCATTGGTCGCGAGGAATTCGAGTTGGAACAAATGCTGGAGATCGAAAAGGAACAAGAAGAAGCTCGAAAACAAGAATTGACAAAACTGGAACAAGAAAATCGCCGAAAAAAGACACAAGCAAAGGAGGCACTTATCGACGAGCTCATGTTTAGTAACGAAAACGGAGCTGCAATCGTCAGTCAATTCGCGAAACAAGTCGAGGAGACATATAAAGAAGCGAAAGTGATCCCACCGCAACCAAAAGTCACCCAATTTTCGACAGGAATTCAATTTGGAGCAGGAGCCCTTCAATCGCAGTTCCTTCCGATACCGAAGCAGGACGAAGGTGTCATCTACGAGTATCATTCGCCTCAATTACAGAATAATGGACCTGCTCCGCCAAAGCCAGAGCAACTAGATGAACTGGGTTACATGAAATACATCCGAACGGAACTTCCATCGGAGAAGGCAGGCGGTTATCGATCACAACTCGCGTGTCTTCGAGCCTTACAGGAAGCCCTTCAAGGCCTTTACTCGTAAAAAAAACTTAAAAACCATTAAAACTCGTTAAATATTAAAAGAAAAACTGGAATTTATTCCTTCGAAGCCATGTGTCCCATTAGATTTCCCGTGAAATGCTCAATTTTCTTCAGATCTGGCATGGCTTCGGTTTTGTATTGCACACATTTGACGTTATCCGTGATCTTTAGCAGCAGCTGGTTCTTGGAATGGATGTATTTCATTGAATATCTGCATTTATCGGGTGCCTCCAGATACATTTGTTCCGCAGCAATTTCAAATTCTTCCCAGTTTTTCACGTACATGTCTGAAAAAAATGAGAAAATCCCGTTAACCTCAAAATGCATGAGAAACTTTGCATAAATTTACCTGCCTAATTAATGCCTTGATCTGGTTTAAGTAAATTAATGCAGATTTAATGCCGATTTCATGCAGAGAATAGAAAGTATCGTCGTCGTGTTGTTTTTAATCAAATCTGATGACGTATCGGGGTGTTTTCGAAAAGCTCAAATTGTCTAATGAGACGAATGAAAGTGATAAACATTTTTTGTTAATTCAAATTTTTAAAAGTTAAATTTCCGAACACATCCTAACGATTGTCAGTTGCCCCGCGTAAAGCGAAAAGACGCACCAGAGTCAAAAAAGGTCATTTCTCGTAAAGCCTTCCAAGTTAACAGATAATTTTCGTTGGAAAAAGTGGAAAAAGTCAAAAGCCGTCGGAAAATGACTGAATACTAGTGATAATTTTCGAAACTCTTGGAGAAATTAAGATAAATTAGGAGCTGTGTGTGTGTGCTGTACATAGAAAGGTACGTACAGATTTTGTTTTTTTCGTCTCGGCGAAGAATTCTCCTTTTATGATCGTTGCGTCAGAACGAAAAAACCTAAAATCAGGGCAAAGATGAAGAATTTGAAAGTAAAATGTTCAATTAACGCGTAGATTTATCTACTATCTCTTACATATTCGTTTATTTACCAAAATATTTGCGACGTGATTCTCTTTTGCCTCCAGATTCCCATGCAAGAGAGGTACCTTTGTGTATATGGATCACGACGACGGTAGGTAAATACGATGTGTGACTATGTATACCGAAGTAAATGCGCAAACAGAGACGCTTTATGATTTAATTTCGCACACAATCACTACAGAGCGGCAATAGCAAACAGCTTATTTTGGACAAAGTACCTTTTTTTGCTTCATTATTTCTTTTTTGTGATCGATTTACATAACTGATTATCATAACATTTTTTTTTTAATTTTTGCTTCGTTTTCTTTTCATTGCAGATCACTCGTAGCAGTGTAGTGTGTCTCTGTATTTGGTCAAAAAGTGTATTTTTTTTACGGAACAGTAACCATTCAACTATTTCTTTTTAAGTATGACGAACGTAGAGTCGAATAGCGATAACGCAGGTGCAAGTTCGCGAGATTCGGGTCGTTTCAACTACTTGAAAAACCTCAAAGCGTACCGTGATCACGGCGAATCCTTCGAGGATCCGTCATTCGGCGACAGTGGGTACGGGCATTCGCGTCACCTAACCTTCAATAGTACCGAAGCGGGCGCCAGTATCCTCCGACACTCACATTCCGTGCTAAAAACCATCGATGAGGAGCCCCGAAATGCCGTAACGGCAACGCCTGCAAGCACTTCGCGTGCCAATCCCGCAAAACACGTCACAATTCTCACGCCAACCACACAAAGTATCCAGCGCATGTCGAGTTTGCATCTTACGACGCCCGAAGGCGGTGGCATGGCATCTGCCGCTATGGATATGTCACCGTTCCCGACGTCAAACGACGATTTTACCGAACCAAAGACACCGCCCGAGCTGCTGTTGAGCTTCCAGGAGCCACGTACTGTCAATTCGACGCCGCGCAAATCCAAAATGTACGGACGCAAACGCTCATTTCGTGATCAAATTGAGACCACAGACACGGAAAATGAGAATTACGGACAGAAAAAGTTCCGTCCCGCGTATGCCAAAGATGATAATGACGAGAAATTGGCACGTCGCATGCCCTTTTCTCCGGTTGCCGTGAAAAGTAATCGTCGAACACTGAGACAAAGGAGCGTGAGTGACAACAATTTGGGACTTGTGTTGCGTTCGAGTACGCCAAAGACGTTTTTGATGCGACCACCCATCGCGGAGGAAAATACTCTTGGGGCGATTCCGAAAAAAGCGCTTGAAATTTTGGAAGATGATGCTTCGAAGATGGAAGCTCCTAAGAGAACGCCCAAAAAGACGCCGAAAAAGACTTTGCGGCGGTATCAGAGCTTTAGTCCGTCGAAATTGGCGAAAAAAGACTCGGATAGATTTAAAAAGTTCTTCAATGACTTGAATCAACCCGCAGTTACGGAGGAGAAAAATCTTAAAAACATTCCAGAAGAAGAGCCACGCTTTACGCGTCAAGATGCTCTTGATATTTCGGAAACGCGCGACATGCCAGAAAGCGTTCATTGCTCCCTGAACATCCCCGAAGTGGATTTGTCCTTTTTAAACGGTGTCGCGAAAAGTATTTCGCCTATTAAACGTCCCGCGCATCTCGATACGTTATTCGAAGCGCCTATCCTGCAGTCAGATGACATCACATCAATTACTTGTCCATCACTGAATGCCAGTCAAACGTTGCCGAGCATGAGTTTTCTCTCTTTTGAGAAACCTTCATCGAGTAATGGAAGTTCTTTGGTACCTCCATCGCCGTCGCCATCGAAAAAGGGACTCGTTTACCGCGATTTGCCACGAACGCCGAGCAAGGGCACGTCTCTCGTGCGTACTAAAAGTCAAACGCCATCCAAGAAACATTTGCTGGAGCGACGCACGCATTATTACGACGGCATGGAGTTACTCGATATCATTCATCGGCTGCAAAGTCAGGGCGTTTGTCACATCATCGAAGATATTTTCCAGTATTTGTCTGGCGAAGATCTCATCAACTCAAGCAAGGTCTCAAAAAAATGGAGATCCGCCATTCTTAACAATAAATTCTTGAATAATCGTCGCTTGGAGTACATCACACAAATAAAAATTCGAAATGCCGAAAATTTGTCAATAAAGGAACACGTAAACAAGGACTTTTTGGATATTCCCAACCGGAGACCCTTCTCGTCGCACAACTACGATACCCGAGGAATGGAACGTATACGTCGACAAAGTCAATATTCGCCGCCAGCCAGTCCTGGCAAAATTAAATTCAGGGAGAACCAGAAGGTAATTTACCATTTTTTACGTTTTTCATTAAACAAAACTGAAAAAAACAATTTTTCTTTAAAATTTTATAGGTGGTTCGTCGTTTAAGTCCTCGTGCGATGACAACATGTCCTCGCTGTGCGAAACCATCGCCAATTATAACACAAAAGAAGCGCGATTGCATCATCAAGATTGGTCGTTCGACACGTAGCAGTGCGAAAAAAGCCGCAGATTTAACCCGAACATCGAGTGACCCATCCCCGATCCTCTCGAGATACCGTCATTCCGTCGATAGATCACCAATTTTCGACTTGGATGACAGCGGAAGCAGTAGCAGCAGCAACGGAAGCAGTTGCGAACGTAAAATCCGTCGTACATTGTTCCCTGCGGCACGTTCGAATACTCTACCTTATGATATTTCGAAGCGAAGCAGCATCAATTCGTCCATGAATTCGACAAATAGCTCGATGGCACGTCGCAGTCGATCATTCCAAACGCCAGACGCGAATAACGATGACTCCTTGGAGGAATACGCGATGTGCACCGGAAAATTATGCGGCTTCCGATTTTGCGTGCGCTGCAATTGCGAATATCACTCGAATCACATTTGTCACGCGTCGATCGTGCTTAATTCACCAAATCGCGATGACGATTCCGTCGTCGGTGTCAACAAAAGCAACCGCTGTGGATCACGTCAGAGCAAACGGAACCTCAAAAGACTCTAATTTTCATCATCATATGATATTTTCATCATTTCTCACTAGTTTGAGGACAACTAATTAATTTTTATCTTATATTTTTTAACTCGTATATTTTGTACTATTCTCTTTTTTCTCGATTTTTTCCTGAAAACATTTTCAAAATTATGCCAAATCTTGCGCAAAACTATTTTATATTTTAAAAAACATAAAATTTGAACAAAAATTTGATGAAAAAAAATTTCTCATCGACCGATGGCGGAAATGGTTACAGTATTTGTTGTTATAGAATTTAACTTTCTCGTTGATCATCAAAACAAAATAATAAATAAATAATAAAAAAAAATACAAACGAATGCCTGGGATTGACTTTGCTCAAGCATTTCCCCTAAAACTTAATATTTAATTTATAGAAATTTAATCGCTTAATTTATGATATGAACTTTTAGTAATCATTACATTTTATAGTCATAAGATCAATGTGTGACTGATAAACTCGTAGAAAAATGTTAAATAAAATTTGTGTGCAGAAAATAATCAGTGGTTTTATCTATCGACCATAAATAACGGTGTCCAAACCTGTTTTCACCAAAATAAAAATAAATAAACAAAAAATTTGCTCGTGTATACCGAACGGAAGGAGCCTCATTTGTATGTATGTATTCAGCTGCATTTTAAATCTAAATGTGTATTATGAATAAAATCAAGTTCATTTCGGGGCAACAGGTTAGTTAAAATTTTTTTTTCAATTTTTTTTAGATTGATTTTATTTTTATTCATTTTTTGAACGACTTAGGTTAAAATTTATTTAAAAATTTTTTGCTCAATTTTTTTTGTCGCAATGGGAAAAATAAAAAAAGTCTTGAAATGAATTATAAAAAATAAAAATTTTTTGACCCATATTCAATATTTTTTAAATTTATGATCGTATGTATGCTAATTTATTATGTACCTATATGATTTAAATCATTTTATGTGAAAAATATTTTTAAAAAGCCCATAAAAAACAATTAAAAATTGACAAAAATATTCATGTTCAAAAAAATTTTTTTTTTAATTTTTATTTTTTTTATTTTTTTGAGAAGAAAATTCAAGTAAAAATACAAATTTTATTCACAGAAATTTTTTGAAATGGAAATTAGGTATTTAAAAATGTCTTGAAAATTTATTTAAAAAAAAATTTAAAAATGGGTGCATTCAAGAATGCCCATCGATGGACATCAATGATTTTTTCCAAAATTTTTTTCATAAACGAAAAGTCTTATAAAATGGATTGTTCAATTTTTTAAAAAACATCAAAAATCGTTAAAATAAATCATAAAAGTCAACAATATTCATCAAAAAAACACATTTATGATTTGATTGTAATACTCTTAAAAATTTTTTTCAAAAAAATTACTTTTTAAAATTTTTTGAGTAGATTTTTTCTCTAAAATATTTTATGGACGCGATGAGTGATCTTGAATGCACCCAATATTATACGACAATTTTTTTTCATTGAAAGCTTGAAAAGTCGAAAAAAAATAAAATGCCTTGAAAAATAATAAAAAAATTGACTTACCGTAAAATCTTTAATTATTTTTTTTTATTTATTTTATAAAATTGAAAAAAAAAATCCATTAAACTCTGGAATTGATAAGAAAAAGTCACTTTTTTGAACATTTATTGAGGATATTTATTTAAATAAATTTTTGTATCGTATATAATAATTCGAAGGCACAGCTTTAAAACTATTTTAAAGAACAATTTTTGAGATAATTTTCTTATTTTTCTTAAAAATTACAATATTTCACAAGCATTTTTTCTGTACAAAGTAAAAAATTTTGATTGCTTCTCACATGAAATTCTACAGGAGTCGTGAGAGCTCCCGATGTGAAAAATAAATAAAAATAAAATATTTATTGATATTTTTTTGCTAAGTTTTCATTGCTTTTAAATTATATTTACATCAGTTTTGTAATTTTTTTTTTCGTTTCATTTTAAATTATTTAATTAAAAATAATACACAAATAATTTTCTTTTTTTTTTTGTAAAAAATAATTGTCGCTTGCCTTTTACCGAACAATTGTAAAAGACACTTAAAAGGCAGATTCGGCTAATCCGTGCGCCTGAATGTGCGCTGAAGCCACAACTTCATTAATTATATCATTAACGATGGCTTTTTGGTCGACGGGTGGCGGAATATGCGAATCGCCATTCATTCGTGCGGGCGTGCATTCCTTCTTGTGACCATTTTGGGCAGCGAATCCGTTCATTTGGTCATTTTCCTCGTTCTCTTCGTAGATGACTTCGCAAACGGGACTTCCGACGTGCGCTGGGTTCGCGAACATTTGCATCATGGCACTCGAAATTGGCGGCGGAGGGATGACGGGCGGAAGTGGCGTGCCATTTGGAACGGGAGTGCGACTTTTGCTCTTGGCACGCATCGGTGGAATCATTTGGACAGGAGGTTGACCGGGTTGTTGTTGTTGTTGCGATTGTTGTTGCTGCTGCTGAGCTGCTTGTGCAGCTTGTTGCTGGGCAACGACTTGAGCATAGGGCGGCAGACTGTGTGAATGCATCATGTTCTGTGTGTGCTGTTGGAAAATTTGGATCTCGCGGAAACGTTCGGTGAGGATGCGTAAATCACGATCTTGTGCTTCCACGATGCTCTTTAG
Organism: Culicoides brevitarsis; assembly: GCF_036172545.1. Classification (NCBI taxonomy): domain Eukaryota; kingdom Metazoa; phylum Arthropoda; class Insecta; order Diptera; family Ceratopogonidae; genus Culicoides; species Culicoides brevitarsis. Next base: position 16,262,687 of record NC_087085.1, on the reverse strand, counting down.
CTCCGTTATTTGACGCAAATCTTCCGGACGAGGATCACGACGCTCGTAGCGCATTCTCATCTCCTCAAAACTAAGAAAAAAAAAATAAAAATTTAATTAATGTAAATTCAATTTATAAAAAAAAATCAAATTTAATTAAATAAAAATTAGATAAATTTAATTATTAATTAAAATTTATAAAAATTTAAAATTAAAAAATAAATTTAATTAAAATTTTAATTTTTACAGAAAAAGAACATTAAAAATGAAGAAATGACCAACAAAAAATACTTACAGTTTCGTGAGACAACGACACTTTTTGTGTAACGTATCAATTTCCTGCACATTCTTGGCATCACGTCGCTCCAAGGCACTCCGTTCCGACGTATGGGCTTCCTGAAGTTCCTTCAAGGCCTCTTCGTGGCGCGTAACAAGCTCTCTGCACGTGCGCGATACATGCAACGATGGGAAAAATGTACAAAAATTATGAAATGGGCGTGAAAAGGAGAGAAAAAAAAGAAAAAGGAAAACAAAGCGTCATCAAAAAATCTTTTTATTGCTAAATAAGGAACTAAAAATCGTCGTGGCATGAAATGCAGTGAAAAATTTCGAGGGACGTGTCCAATTTTAAATTTTTAGATCTGTTTAATGTACAAAATGTAAGCTAACGTTAAAAGTAAGCACATAAATGCAATGGGAAATGATCCGGTAAAGTAAAACATTAGGATTGATGGAAACATGATCACAGGACACGCCCCTTTCATAATAATTGTGCTTTGCATTTTTGCTGTGGCGGGCTCATTTGCAGCCGTCAAGAGCAAAGATGTGGTGTACGTTCTGGGTTAAGTTGAATTTTGTGTGCATGTAATATTTTTTTTTTATAGAGAAGACGAAACCAAGACGTAACGATGATGAATGAAAAAAGAGCACAAAACACAAAAAAGAAATGAAAAAAATTTTTTTTTACAAAAAAATTGGCTTGGAAACATGTCGAATTTTGATTTCACAAAAATTCAGAAGTTCCGAATTTAAAAAAAAAATATTTTTTAATGATATTAAAAAATATTTTAGAAAGAAAATTAAAATTTCACTTTTTTTAAATCTAAAATCAGTTTTTTATGATTTTATAAAATTTTTTAAAATTACTCGAGATTTTAGTTCCAACATATTTTCCAAAGCCCAGAAATTGGTTCATTTTATGTGAAATATGTGTGTGGACTATACAAAAATGTAAAAAAATCGATGAAATGAACTTACCTTATATGATTTTCAGCTTCTTCAATCTTTTTCTTGTGTTTTGATTCAATACTTTGTAATGCCTCTTCCTTTTCTGCTACCAATTGTTTCCATTGTTCCTCTAAAAAATAATTTTTAAAACATTAAAATCTTAATTTGGTAAAAAATTAAATTCAAACGTACCCATTTCCCGTTTGTGTTTCGATTTCAGGAGCTCCGTTTGGTCTGAGATGTCCCTTTGGTATTCCTCCTGCAACCGTTCAAGTCGCGTTTCCCATTTTTGTGCCAACTGTTCAATTTCTTGGTCGTGTTCTTGTTTCATGGTTTCTGTAAAAAATTAAAATTTCTAATTTAAATAATTTTTCTTTAATTTTTCTTCAAAAATTCTTACCAATAACGCTTTCCCGCTTCCTAATTTCCCTCTCCAAAGCAACCTGACTGTCACGTTCCGCCCGATCCAAATATTGGCGCGTCTCCATCATCGTGGAATCAGATTTCGCTTGAAGTTCTACGTATTCCTGTTGTTTCTTCTCCAACGCTTCTTTCAAACTGGCGATTTCTTGCTCCAATTCTTCCTGTTTTGCGGTGAATGTTGATGTCAAAGCTTGTAATTCCTCGTCAGTTTCCTTTCTGAGCTTTGCGAGAGCTTCTTGCTTCTCTTCGAGTCCGATTTGTTCGAGTTCCATCTTTAAACGGGCCATTTCTTCGAGTAATTTGTCTTCCCATTGCATGGCTATTGTTCCGCGAGCAATATCAATGCGGTTAATTGCATCTTTTTCCTTTTCTATCATTTGTCTAAAAAAATTTTACAAATTATTAATAGATTTTGACATAAAATTCAATAAAATTAATACAATAGTCGAAACTTTTTTTGAATTTAAAGATTTTCAAAATATTAGAACAAAATGTTCATAGAATTTGAAAATTTTTGTAATATTTCCTATGGAAAAAAATCCGAATATTCAAAAATTGCTGTTTAATGTAACAATTTTGAAGTTAAAAAACAATATTTTTCAATAATTTTTTGGAAAAATTTTTAATTTTAAAAATTTTTTTCAAAAATTAAAAATTTTAAAAATTCAGAAAAATAATTCATTCTCAAAATTTTTGTTTAAAATATTGAAAAATTGCGAAATTTCGTTAAAAATCCAAAAGTTTTACGTAAAAATGTTAATAGAACGAATTTTAAAAACTATTTTCGTTAATAGAACGTATTATTTCTTTTTTTTTCATAAAATTTTTCATTACGGTAATTTTTTGTAATTCAAAATCTTTGTTAAAAATTAATGATATAATCTGCAATTTCTTGCATTTCAAATACTCGAAAATTAAAAAAAAAAAATTAATAACGAGGGCATTTAAAAAATTTTCTACTATTTTAACACTTGAAACACTCACAATTCACATTTCTTCTTAATATCCTTGCAATTTTCAATTTCCTCATCCAATTTCTTTGTAACGGTCGCCACTTCAGCTTTCAACTCGTCGATTTGTTGGCGATATTGAGCAATCGTTTCATGTTGTCCATTTGTTAAATTCCGTAATTGGCTGAGTTCCAGTTCATAGCTCTTGACATTTTGAAGCTGCAGGCAAAAAAAAAGGAAAAATTTTAGTAACAAGCCGAAAAATGCATTTAAATTCACATAAAAACCGCAAACGCAAAGTTCAATGTCATTTTGCCGCACACCAGATCAAATAATATTTATTCGTATCTCCTATATATTTATTATTTTACTTGCTTTTCATCGTAAACATTTACTTTTGCCTACAAATTATCATCTGTATGTACAGCGAAAAACAAACAACGATAAATCCGTCACGTCGAAAAGTCATTTTTTTGTGTGCGATCATCGAGTAATGAAGGAAATCCACATCGTTTGCGTGGAAAAGTTAATAAATTTTCTCGAATTACGTTTCAATTGGTGCGCTTTGCTCGTCCGTAGATCATTTTGATGTTGTTTATGAGACACGCACACATCAACGGCGATCATCATCATGAAAATGAGACGAAACGAGACACATTTTTTATTGAAAAAGTTTATTTTGGTTCGCGTATGGCGTCAGCTGTTTCGTTTTAGTCAATGTCTTGTGTGTGAGAGTGAGTGAGGCGTATTCGTCAAAAGTTGTTTTATTATTTTTTTTTTGTCTTTTGACGACGTTTGCGCACCGATTATAATTGTCATACGCAGAAAATGTGGTCGAAAAACGGCAGAGATGAAAATTTTTCGTTCAGACACGAAATGTGTGCACACGCCGCCCGCCTGCCGACTTTTCCCAAACAACATGTGTGATATAAATACGTCATGCGCTACTCGTACAGATGTGATTTTTTTGCTTGAGCAAAATCAGTCGCGATAATGTTCAATTTTTTTAATATCGAAATTGTGTCGTGTTAACATTTTGTGTTGGCAAGCTGCATTAAAACTAAAAAAAAATAGAAAAAAAATTAATTTGAGTTCTTTTACCTCGATTGTGTGACGTTTGCAATCCTCCTCGATTTTTGTCATTTTTTGTACGGCAGCAAGACGTTCCTTTTCCGCATTTTCCAGCTTTTCTTTGCACTGTTTCTGCATCGAGCGCATCTTCCATTCGCAATCCTCCATGAGACGCTCTTCGCGGTCCGAATTAACGTTACGCAATTGCTCAAAGTCATGCTTCCACTTGGCCTCGATCTCATTGCGTTCCTTGATGGCTTTATCGAGTGCCTCGCGGAGCACTTTTTGCTCCTCCGTTTTCTCGTCCATGAGTTTTTCCTTCTCTAACTGACACTTTTCCGTGTCACTTCGCACATCGGCAATCTGTATCTGCAGCGATGTCGCTAACGTTTGAGCTCCTTTTAACTTTTCCTCGGTCTCGGCATGAACTTTCTCCAAGTCGTCTAATAACATTTAACGCGAAAAAATTACCGGAAAAAAATCACAGAAAGAAAAAAATTATTAAATTTTTTTACGAAATCACAGAATTCACGCGCTTGTATGATATTAATGGGTAAAAATCAAAATTCAAACTAATTCAAACTACATAACGAAGATGAGGAAAAACTCCACACAACACATGTTTGTCTGCGAGACGAGCAAACATATCGCGTGTGTGTGTATAATTTCTCTCAATTTTTGTATTTTTGAAAAAAAAAATAATAATAATGTTACACTTTTCCGCATCTTGTATGTTTAAATAGAGACGATTTGTACAAAATTACACGAAAAAACGATTTTCTGCTGATTTTCACAAATTTTCTGACTTAACTTTAAATTTTTTTAACAGAAATCCGCTTGAAATCGTTTTTTCGTGCACTTTTCCGAGTCAAACCCGCTCTATTTCGTCTATTCATTCATTTATCTTTCGTTTCACCGACAGCACAGTCACTCTAACTCACAGTATTTTTGTCTCCATTCCTCCGTTTGGTCGTCAGCCTCTAACCTTAGTCGTTCCAACTCTTCCGCTTGTTGTTTCAACTTCATACGAACCGTTTCGGAATCCTTATTAGCAGCATCAAGCTCGGCTTGGAGACCTAAAATATAGAAAAAAATCATGAAAAATGTGTCGGATGAAAAAATTTTGATTCCGGAAAAGTTTTTTTTTTCTGAGAAAAATTTTTTTACTCTCACGCACAGGAAAATTCTCTCACAAATACATTCTCAACGAAAATCTCGACAGTTAATAGATCAAGAAGACACGGGAACAATCTGACAATTGGCTCATTGTTGTTTTTGTGAGTTTTTTGTTTCAAAAAAAAAAGAAAAACATAAAAAAAATAGAGGACAGAAACACACATCTTGGACTTTCCCGATACATTTCGTAATTTTTTTTCTATGTACGAGGCAAAAAATGGGTATTTTATGAAAATTGACTTACTAGAATTCGCGCAACTCAATTCGTTTCCCATGTTTTTTGTTGTTGTTGTCTCTTGTCTAAATGTCTAAATTTTAAATTTCACAAAAAAAAAATCGCTACAATTCACGCACGTTTCTAATTTTTTCGTCAATTTTTTTTCTCGGTATTTAACATCTGACACCATCAGAGGAGACACGAGCCGGAAAATTAACGTCAAAAATGACAAAAAACGCAATGTCGTCGTGATGTCTTGATTTTTTTGCTTCATTATTACGAAAAAAAAAATAAATCTTGTCACGTCATTAATTAAAAATTAATTTTATAAGCGCAATAAATAACGAATTTTCGAGACAAGAGATGAAAATGCATCGCGCGTCATGCAAGACAATGACCGAAGACCATACAAAGGAACGTTTTTTTCGCGTCGCCGTGTCTTTATTCGTTATTTTTAAAACAAATAGCAACGCCAACTCTTTGTCATGACGGTACACTTACGTTCTTGCACTCCAGTTTTGTTCGAAATGTCGCGTTCCAGCTCGTTAATTTGCGATTTCAGCTCGATGACCTTTTGCGCAGCCGCTTCCAGTTGAACATTGTATCGCGATTCTTGATTGACGAGATCACGCCTGCAAAAATAAAGGAAAATTTTCGTACATTTAGTGAAATTTGTCATGAAATATGAAAAATATGAAGTGAAATTAATTTTTCGCGTGTCATTAAAGTGACATCCGAACGCAATAAAAGTGTGAAGTTGATTAAGTGGTACATGAATTGAGAGATTTAACGGTTTTTGTTGTTGCAAAACTTTTTGTCTACAGAGAAAAAAAGGGAAATCGCAACTTTTACATTTTTTGTGGGAGTTAAAGTACAAGAAAATGCATGAAAACATATTTTTTGACAATTTTTTTGTGTTTCTACCCGAAATTCGTTAGAAACATTTTCACGTGTCACAACAATCGTCGCTCAGATACGAATTTCAAAACAAACAAAAATTAATTAGACAATATTTTGGTAACCTTGAAAGTCAAAAGTCTCATTTTTCGTTCACAGAATCGGGGAAGTGCGTCACATTACGCCAATAGAATCAAATAAAATCAGAAGAACATATGCCTCTGCCTTAAAAATTTTGACGCTTCGACTTTTTTTCAATAAATCATCAAAAAAATAAAATTTCCTGTGTTACATTCTGTGGGAATTCCATGAAATTTTCCATTTTGAACATGAAAAAAACGTCGATGGAGACGCCTTGTTACCAAGTAACTCACTAAAAGTCATAAATCACGAAATTTTTAACCCACCCTAATTTTTCACATTTATCTAAATAACGAGAAAAAATATTCTGACAACTTATAAACAGATGAAAAAAGAGAAAAAACTGTTGAAAAGCGTTGCGTGGGCTTTTTTGATTATCAATTAGTATAAATTTATGCACAATTAATATCACGCGAGTGTGGGAGAATATTTGGGTTAACGTCCCATGCGAACTACCAAACATCGAAAAAAATCGCAACAAAATTCGCACAACAATTGAACGTGCCATGTGAGTGAAAAAGACGAAAAAAAAATTACATCCGCATCGTTATCGTTCAAAGTAATTAATTAAAAATTGCCAGAAAAATGTTTGTTTTCCTCGTTGCAACAAATGGCCTTTCGTTTCAAACAATGCGCAGATCTGCATTCCACTTGGTTCAAATCGATCGATCGCCAAACGTTAAAAATAGCCAATCAAGCAACAAAAATAACTTTTTTTTTGTAAAATAAAGAGCAACGAGAGAGAGACGAGTTTTATCAAAGTCATTGCAAAATTTTTTATAAAAATGATTCCCGAGCGTGACCTGCTTTTGTTAGAAATTACAAACAGAAGATGCAAAATAAAAAATGATGATTAGATGAGGTAATCTTCGTGCACATCTGTTTAACTTTAAAAATACGATGCGGCGGTGATTTGGGTTAATGCATTTTTGTTTGTTGGTTTCATTGATTGACTTATTGGACGCAGAACTTCACCTGAAAAACAAATTGAACCCCGATTCACAAGTGTCTATTTTATTCTAATTTCTAATAACGAGAAATCTAAAAATAGAGCCACAAACATAATAATTTTGAATGGTAATAATAATCCTACGTTGGTCGTTAATTTACGTACGATTCACCTAAATTTATGAGATTACATGTTTCTTTTGACTCTGTGTGTCGTAGGTTTTTGTTCCATAAGAAATTTTCTGTAAGTCGTAAAATAAAAACTTGACCACATTCACGTTGTAAAAACAACACAAAAATGGAGAGCTGGTGATAAAATGTTGGTCAAGATGCAACGGACGATGCCACAATTAGTGAAAATCGTTGTAAAATTTTTATTATCAAAGGTTTTGAAATCAAAATTAAAAGGCCGTTACAATTATGAAATTTGTTTCATGTTTTTTTTTCATTTTAATTTGTGAGTAATTATTTATTTTTGTTTTTGAAAACTGTATTTAAAATTCATACTTATATTTTTTTTATTTTCTTAAAATTCATGTTTTTTAATTCTTAAAGATTTTTTTGCATATTAAATTTTTGTAAGCCTGAAATATAAATAGATCAACCGAAATAACAAAGTAAATAACTAATTTTTATCGGTACAATATTGTGATATTATCGCAACATAAGTCAATATGTTTCATGCATTTATCAAAAATGAAGTCAGTACATGGGAAGACAACAAAGAATCAAGAAGGAAAAATTATTTCGAGTAATTCGTGACAAACAGTCAAAGATTCTGATCCTGAAGCAAAAAAATTGCAACAAAACAAAAAAGTCTTCGTAGTATGATTAATAAACTTAAATTATTTTTTAAATTTTTAACTCGAAAAATTTACATCGGAAATTTGCGCGATTCCAACAAACTACGTCGTCCACCCGTGAGAACTTTGTTTGGTGAACTTTTCAAGAACCATCTCTCTTTAACATGTTACCATCGGAAGTCCGTAATATTCAGAACACATTGCGATTTGTTTCATCTGTCAAGAAAATTCTATCAACCCGTGAAAAATTGGGTATTTTACTGGGCGCCATGACTAGATCGACAAACGCATGAATTCACTGGCATTAATTATCGTAAGATTTTTTTCTTGTTCTCTCTTTTCATCTTTATCTATAATGAAAATTGTAATAAGCTTTCCTTTATACACTAGTCAGGGTTTTCTTTAGGAATTCCAATTCTTAAATTAAATTAACTTGCTTCAGATAAGTAAAATAAATCCTCAATGTACAGCATAAAGCCCCTTGCTGCAAGCATAAAGTCCCTTGCCTGAGGTATCTGAAAACATCATGTGCACAGTTTACTACTACAAGCATTCAAAATGGACTGGTATCATGAAACTTTTTGATGAATTGAAGTTTTTCAATTTATATTATTTAGATTTCGGGATATACTTGTGAATACTGAACAGCTTCATTAGTTTCTATTAATTTAATTAAATTTGATTTTTTTAACATAAAATATTAGATAGGAAACAACTTTGAAAATTGTAACAACCTAAAAGCGTCTGTTATTTATGTATGTCAATCACTGTTTTTTTTCTGAAAATTTTTAGATGTTTCTATAACTTATGAATATTCCTACCAACAAAAGCAAGGACCACCGATAATTTGCGAAATCCCACACATCCAAAAAATTTCGTCATTTCTATTATAAATTATTCGAATATCTGTTTGAATAAATCGCTGACGTAAATCAATGGAACGAAAAAAAAATAAAACGCAAATTTTGAATGGACAATGAACGTGTATTGTATGTTGCAAAGATTTTCCGTCTTTCAAAATATTATTTTTTATTTTTCTGAAAAATTTTCTCTCTTCTTCATCTTTTTTGTGTTTGTTTTAATCATTGACACGCGAATAAACGTTTATTATTGTAAATTTTTGTGCGCCGCCATCTTCCAAGGTCACTTTTTGTGCTTAATATTTAGATTTTTAGAGATAACTTTTTGATATTACTCAAAATGTTATTTATTTATTTAGTTTTTTTTTGTCAGAGAGAGAGAAAATGTTAGAAAAATAATTAAACGGGAAATGAGTATCACGACCTTAAACTTTGGAAACTAAGGCGGTAATTTATGGCTTTAAAGTCAATCGGCACGTTTTAAAATTATCGGAGATTTATGATATTTTAATTCTCGGTTCTATTTTTGCTTTTATTTAGTAATAAAAAAATGTTTTTCATTGAAAAAATCTGTTAGACAGACAAAAGAAATAAAAATTTAGAAGAAATTCAAACTTTCTACAAGGAAGTAATTTTCTCAACTAATTGTTCGTTCACACCCCCGAGTGATGATGATGCAATTTGCGAATTTTTCACATGAAAAATTGACGATTTGACAGCAGATTCCCCAAAATTAAACAACCGTTCATCCGTTTCGAGTATTTAAACATCAAAATTAAACAAAGAAATCGGATTTCGCATCAAAAACGCACACACAGGCATTGTTTAAACTAAAATGACAGCATAAAAGTTGAAGATTAATGTGCAAACATTTTTACTAGAAAGACTACGAAAGAAAAGAAGAAAGAAAAGCGGTTCTTAAAATAAATCTGTGTGAAATACGCACAAAAATCGTGAGAAAAACGAGAGACAATGCACAGAAATTTTGTCTTTTTTTTCGTGGGTGATGCAAAATTCACACTTTTTGTTCATTCAAGCTTGACTTGCTCGCTAATTGGATAAAAAAAAAATAAAATTTCTTACTTTTCATCGGTTTTTTCATCTTCTGCTATTCCATTGAGCGGATGATTGCTGGACTCAACAATGTCCGGTAAGCTGATGGTGTCTTCCATGTAGAGATTTTTCACTTTTTCGTCGTTTTCGTTTAAGGAATGAATATTTTCACTAAAATTTTTGTTATCAGTCGATTTTTTCACTTGATCTTCTTCATTTATTTTGTCATTTTCGGCGTTGTTGTTGTTGTAAATGCTTGTTTTTTCTAGATTTTCAACGTTATTTTTCTCACAATCATCAACATCGACATCGTCATCATCATTAAATGCACTATCGTGAGAATTTTCTTCGTGATTATTTATTTGCACATTATTTTTTGACGATGGCGATTGCACAATATTTTCGTAAAATTCATCGTTTGTCACAAGAACACTAATTGACTGAGCTTCCTCATATGTCGACGTTATGTCGTCGTCGTCTTCCTCGATTAGATCAAAGTCTTCGGCATCTTCTAAAGGAACTTTTTGCACATTTTCATCACTTTTGGAATTATCTAAATTATTTGGCAGCGTATCGAGCGACGTTGTCGATCCGAGACTCGTCTCGTTGGCTTCGTAGAAAATATCATCCGCATAACTACACAAATTTTCGTCGTTAAAACGGACACTTTTAACTCCGGGACTTGTAGCGCGCTCCGTGGGGCTTGTCGAGTCATCCGAGCCCATTTTGATGTCTAACTGGCTTGAGGATGTTGCTGCAGCTGCGTCTAAACTCGCACTCGAATCATTTTTCGGGAGACCGTTACTACTATTCGGACCGTTTTTACTATTCGGTTGCCCCATTTCATCTGTCTCACAGTTTTCGCTGCTTATTTCTTGGCGATTTTCCCCCAAATTTTCTACAGCCTCTTCGTCGTTGGTGTCACTCGGTTGATGTATCGTCGCTGTTGTGTCGCAAGTCTTACTTTTCTTCTCTGGCGGAGCAAATTCATTCGAATTTTCTCTCGAAAATAATAAATTTGAGGCGACGTCGTTGCCTTCTTGTTCATTCAATGGCTCCGTGTGAATGAATGAAGATGCACCGTTTTCCGTCGTCGTCGTCGGCGACGAATGTTTTTCAGCTGCGACGTCACCATTAACGTCAGATTCGCTCGCAACGTTGTTATTTTTAACGACATCTCTCACTTGCTCCTGTTTCTCTTTGCATTTTTCACGCTGCTGATTATCGCCTTGGGTTTTTCGTTTCTCAGGCAATGTCGTCGAATTGAATTTTTGTGGCGAATTTTCATCATTTTTGTTGTTTTTCTTCGTTTCAGCAGCAACAGCGGCAGCAGCAGTTGGGGTGCCATGTGACGTTTGTTTGTTTTTCGGCGCATTTTTCTTCGGCGGCGGCGTTTGAACGGGATTCGATCGCGGACCGCGATGACGATTTCTACCTTTGCCCATTATAAAGTCATTAAAAAAACCACCAGAATTTGTGTTTTTGTCGTTTCTCCGTGTCGTCTCACGTAACGCAAATAACTTGGGTGAAAATTTCGAAATTGGTTCACTTGTTAGCGCAAACGTTCTCGCATCGTAACTGTCATCAGCGGACGTCGTTTCTGTACTGACACCACCTTCGTCGTTGAAGCGCTGCCGATCATCGTTACCTTTAGTGCTGCTATTATTGTTCCTTACCTCTCCGACGGCAGCGAGCGTGAAATTTTTATTTTGTGACACTGATTGTGCTCCGTGATGAATTTCCCTGAATATTTTTTCCTCTTCAACGTCGTCGTCGTCTTCGTCGCAAAATGCTAGCGATGAATTTAAATGCAACGCACTTACTAAACTATTTGCACAGCGATTTTGTTTTTCTCGCTCAGCGACAGCTTTTTGTTGTTGTCGTGCATCTAATGCGTTCGTGGCCTTAGGAATTTTCTCTTTTTTCCGCGACACACAATCGCGACTTGCACCCGTGTCCGGCAGTGTCTGTTGCGCGTTTGAACATTGTTTTTCATTTTTATCGACATTTCGTGTTTTTGAGCGCTTGAAAAAATTCAAAAACATCTTTTGCAAGTGTTTTGTAAATATTTGTTTCAATTGAAAATAAATATATAATTTTTCTATGTATACGAAAATTTTTACATGTCTATGTGGGTGCTCTAGAAATTTTCTCTCTATTACACTTTATTTCTCGAAAATGTGCGTTATTTATGTCTTTGTACTAAAAAATTTTTTTATTCGAATTTTCATATTTTGTGTCTGAAAAAATTTTCTTCATTCATGTTTTTCGCTCAACCGTAGAAAATAGCATGAGAACTAAAAAATTAGCGCCATCATTTATCAAACAACATAAGCATAAACTTTTTTTTAGAACAACATCTGGTTTTTTCTGCAATTTCTTGTTTAATTAAATCCAATTATTATTTTCACGATTATTGCGGATTACGATTGATAAACAGAAAATTGTTTGATTTTATTGTAAAAAAAAACATTTTGATTAATTGAAATGGAAATTTATTGATAAATATTTTTTTTATTTCTTTTTTCGAACAGATGTTGCGAAAAGTTGAAGGTTTTTGTTTCAAATCAAATAAAAACAAATTCTTGTGACACTTTTAACGTCACACAGTTGATCAAACAAAAGAACGGAAAAACCAGGTGTTTGTCGAATCGAAAAAAAAATAAAATTTTACTGTATTTGGATGACTTCCAGAAATCGAAGACAGAGTTCAAGGTCGGTGATTTCAGACGACAAAGTTAGAGTTCAAGTCAAATAAAAATCGAGAAGATTCCAACTTGTCTCGTAAATTGCTTTGGCAATAAAAAATAAATGTTGCGTCAATCAATCTAATGCAATGACCTTCGTAGGACTAAATTTTGTATATTGCTCATCACAACAAGAAATTTGTAGACAAAATGTTTTTTTTATTTTTTTTTCTTGTATGAAAAAATAAATTTAGCATCAATGCTTCTGGGTCAAGAATCTGGCACGTGACCCTTTTAGTGAATGGCGGTTCATTAGGAAATAAGGTGTCATGTGAAAAAGGATCAATTTTCAATTATTATTTTTTTTTACTTTTTTGAATGATTAAAAATTTTGAATTTTTAAGAAATTTCAGTTTATTTTTTGTAAAAAAAAAAAATTGAAAAAAAAATTAAATATCCAGAAATATTTGTTTTGAATTCCAATAAAAATATTCCAATTTCTAAACGAAGGTTAACGATTTTTTTTACATTAATTTCAAGGATTTCTTAAATAATTTTTTAATTTTAGTAAAATTACGTAAAGAAAATTCGCATATTTTCCAAAAATAAAACAAAAATAATTAATTAATTGATTTTCAGCAAAGTAACGTTAATTCATTTTCTTTTCAATTAGAAACATATTCTTTCTCTTTTTAATTTTAATTTATTTTTGTTTGTAAGACATTTATTTTTAAACGTGTCAATGTTCATCAAGTACAACTCACATCATAATTATTTACGCGACAATTACAATCAGCTGTGCTTGGTGTTGTGGCTTTGGCATCGTCGATGATTAATTAAATGAAATGAATTTATTTAATTGAAACAATTGTCTACCGCCTTGACATTTTCTTCGATGAAAAAAATATTTATTTTTCTCGATTTATTTTTTTAATATGTGTGGCTTCTTCCAGGATTATTTATTTATTTTAATAAGTTTTTAGATAGGCTTATGTAAAAATAGAATTTAGTTTTATTTTTTTGTTTTTTTTATTTAGTTTTTAAATGTTTTTATTTTTAAAAAATATTTAAATAATAAAAATATTTAAAATAAATATTTATATTAAAAAATATATTTTTTTTTATTTATTTAAAAAAATAAATATTAAGAAAAACTATTAATTATTTAAAAAAATAATATTTTTTAATTTAAAAAAATAATCAATTAATTTAATATTCGATTAAAAATAAAAATTTAAAGCAAAAAATTAAAATAAAATTTGTTATTGTAGAAATTTTCTTGAAAAAATAACATGAAAAATATTCCTTAATTAATAAAATTTTTTCAATCAAAATTTTTGCAAATTTTTTATTAATTACTTCCTCCAGGAACGGCATACGCTATTCACTATTGAAGAAGTTTGGTACAAAAAAACATCAAAAATGTTTATAGTAAATATTAAACTTCATATAATGTACTGCGTTCTTTCGTCACGCTATTCACGTTCCTTGCCTCGCCCTTCGTTGGCGAAATATCAAAAAAACCACGAAAAGTCACTGCGATGCTTCTCATTCATTTTTATTAAATTCTTTAACGTTGCCTTTAATCGAGAGTAAAGTGTATCAAAACATGACAACAAGCCGAACTTGCTTGCGTATTCCATCATTTATGGTCACACTTGATGCATGTAGCTGTCGGTCGTTGCGGTGCGCAGATAATGCCAACAGATAGACATGTCTCGTGTCTCGTTGTGTCTCATACAAAAGCTATGTGAACTAAGATGAAACGAGTATTTATTGATCAATAACAAAAAATAATCTTATCAGTAGAAGTATTTGACAGCTAATTCTGGCAAAAAAATAAAACTTCTAAATCGTTGAACAAACAAAACAAAAAATTTAGTGAGACGTTTCGTGTCTCTACAGACGATATTTGCATTTGCAGTTAGTTGTTCGTTATTATCATCCTCTTCATCGTTTCTTGAGATTACTTGTTTGTACACACCTTAAGTGTATGATAAATGAGGCATATTATGAAGTATGTGATAAATGTACGTAAATATTGACACACAAGTATGAGAATAAAAGTGAGCAAAATATTAATGCGAAAAAAGTGGTTTTTGGTCAAAATGTTACTTTTTGCTTCTTTGTTTGCAATTTTTTACTGAAATTTGACTTTTGATGATTACTTTTGCTCAAAATGTTGAAAAAATTATTTATTTCCGATTTATTTCAATATTTTCGAAAAAATTAAGGGAAAAAAATTTTAAAATATAAATTGCGAAATTTTTTACATTTTTTTAATGAAAAATAAATGAAAAATATTTTTTTAAATTTAAATCACAAAAAAGAACGAACAATATGCAATAAAGAAATTTTATAAAAAAAAATTAAAGAAAAATAATTTAAGTCACGTGACCAAAATTAATATTTTTAAAAAAAAAATCTATTTTGGAAAATTTAAGTTAGATTTTTTTTCAATTTTAAGTTCAAATTTGAAAAAAAAATCTCCTCATCAATTCTTCAAAACCCTGATGAGTCAAAAAATTCACTTAGCTCTAAAAATTTTTATTTTTTAATTTTTAGAAAAAAACAACATTTTTAAAGAAAATATAATTAAAATTATTTAAAATATTTTTTTTTCATGAATTTTTTATTTTTACAAAGCAAAAACATATCTGATCTTTTTTATGAAGATATGATAAGCAAGATCGATGATATTTAATCCGAAAGTTTTAGGAACGTCGACATTTTATGTAAATATGAAAAAATTAATCATAACGATTTATTGGAATATTTATTTTTTGCAAAAAAAAAAAACATAAATTCACTAAAAAAATATTAAAAACTAATTTTTGCTATTTCATTTCATTTCTCATGCTATTTTACTACAAATAAATCACAAAACGACGCGTGATGATGATGCGCCAAAAATTTAAATTTGTTTATTTTTCTCTTATTTTTCTTGTTTCACGTCACACACGCGTTCATTTGTCCACTTTGATAAAAAAAAAAAACAAACAAAACACAGTTAAAGCTTTAAATTTTATCGAATTTTGACAATTACGTTCGATTCGGTGTCAAGAAATTTGTCACTTTCAATGAATTAATGGACAATTTTTTGACTGACACTTCTTTTGATGTGAATTTAGAGACTTTTTTCGAGGAAAAATAGCCAATGTCGCCGCTTGAACAACCGATTCGAAACTAGTGGATGAGAAAATAATTTTCGTTTGCCATACCTCGACAAAAATTTTCCGACGTACTCGATCTTATATGACGAAAGAAACGCAGATATGAGGAAAAACCGACGAGTTGGCGTTTTTTTTTATTTGTTTTTGTGTTCAAATAATAGCGTAGAACTGAGAAGAGCTGAAAATTTTATACGATTTCATTCAGAATCTTTAATAATTTCCCACTCGTTTCATTCAAGGAAAGAAAAACAGAAGGTAGGTAATAAGAGTGTGGAGTCACACTGCGAGTGTTTGTGCGAAAATAAATAAATAATGGTCTGCAATCACTCAACAGATGCTAATTTCGAGTAATAAAGTCAGTATTGGATGTTTATTTTCTTTTTTACGAACAAGTTTCCGTTCATCAATCGTTGTGATAGTGACCTTTTATTGTCACAAAATTAATTTTTATTTAATTATTAATTTTTATTTTTAATTATAATTTTTATTTTATTTATTTATTTATTTTTAATTAATTTAATTAATTTTTTTAATTTTATTAAATTAATTTAATTAATTTATTTAATAATTTTTTTTTAATTTTTTATTTTTTTTATTTCTTTTCAGATTTTTAAAATTCAAATTGGGCAAAATAAATTAAACGCCCTGTACCTGAATCAAATTTTCTGCATGAAACAACAAACAAACTCCGACAATTTATTTTAAACCTAAATTTATGAAATTCGAATCCGGAGCACTCAACAAATGCATTACGATGGATGTAAAACATCAATTAAGAATCGCGTAATTGCATCGTTTAAAGAGAATTTAGACGTGATTTTGGCAGCCGTACAACATTTTATGACTAATGAAACGTAGCTAACGGTCTTAACGAGTATTAAATAGGAGGAAATTCGATGAAAGGTGATTGACTTGATTTGAATTTAAACAAAAAAAATTATTAAAAAATATTTTTCGTTGCTTTTAGGAACTAAAAAAATTGATCACGTTAAAAACTTTTCATGAAGAAATCAATTTTTTATCAATTTTCGATGTTCATTGCATATTTCAAGGGGATTTCCGCCACAAAATTTGTCACATTCGATTTTTTTCGACGTCATTAATTGCCGTCGCCACAAGAAACGCACACATCGTTGTTTCTTTTATTGTTTTTTAATTTGCTTTTACAACAAGAGAGCCACTTGCAACGCACGCTGTATGCTTTGGCAGCCATCCAAAAAATATTAAACTTGTAAGTAACGACGAAAAACTGATGTTTCTTCAAAAGAGATGTAATAAAATTAATAATAATATTTGTCTGTGCGTGATCATGACGCACTTTTAACGGGAAAAAAGATGAATGTCGCTACGGAGGAACATCAACTCGTTAATAAAGACATCAAAGCGTGGGAGTCAAATTTGCATCGAAACTTGTAAATCGCATGTCCTTGAAAAAATGCATGGAAGTGCGCACCGCGATGTTTTTCTCACTGATGCTTGATTTATTTTCGCAGGTGCCGATTTTGTAACACTATTACAGCCACGCGATCGTTCGAACGAAAAAAAAACATGAAAAACGGACATAAGGCCGAGATGTTTTTTGTTTTGAATTTAATAAAAGTGACAGAAAAATAATAGTTTGGCGTAAAATGACGAAATAATAATAAAGTTTTTTTTTTGTTTTTCATAGGAAAATGGATGAAACAGCACAAATCGAGAAATAAATCGAAAATATTGGGTGTTCTTGGCAAAAAGTGCATCGAGACGCCAATTAATTCTGTGTCGCGGAGGACTAATTGCTCATTGACGCAAACGGAAGACGAGATGCGACAAAGTTTCGCGATATTTACGGGCCAACCCCCACAAATTTGTCCAAAAAATTGCAAGGCATCAATTTTTAAAGTCCAAAAAATAATTAATGTCACAACGACACATGTTACATTTACTAATGATCAAGAGTAGTAACTTAATTAGATGCAAAATGATGCTAAATTTTACACAAAACATCGAGTTTGATTAAATGCCAAACGAAAATGTGACGAATTTCTCTAAATTTATGAAAAAAATCGTGACTAATTGACGTGTAAGATTATTTTTCTTAATTTTTTTTTCATTAAAAAACTGATGAATTTGATTTTCCCAGAATTGCGCACAGAAAATTCATCAAAAACCAGTCGTTTCCACGAAACACGTCGAATCAGCTGTTACTTAGACATCTTCTCGCTAAACAAAACATCAAAATAGCGCATCACAAAAGAAGAAAGTAGGAAGTGCAGTCTAATTTTAAAACCATGAGAGGCGACTTTTTACAAATTAATTCGCTTGTCAAGCCGAACATGCCGTTAATTTTTTCTCGGGGAAGCTCATGATTGAAAATTCAAAAAACAAAAAACTCACCAGTACCCGAAAAAGTTATTCAAGGCAGTTGTTTGCGTATCGAGCGTGTCGGAAATCTGCAAATCTGGAAAGTTGTGCGGGAGTTGCTGCGTTTCTTCTTCGGCAATGCCGCTGTCGTCTTCGCCTTCTTCCGTATCGCTGACGGCAACTTCAGTTTCTTCGTTTTCCTCGTCGTCGCCGTCGTTGTTATCGTCATCGCTATCCGCTGGACGATGGAAGTTGTTTTTGAATTTTAAAGGTATATTTGCAAAATAATTCATTTTTTAATAATTTTTTTTGGTTTTTTTTTCAATGAGGGAAATTCACTTCAAGAAGGTTCGATGTCACAATTGAATTTTTATGAAAATATTATGCAACACTCATTTTTTTTCTTCAATTTTTAATTAAATTTATTTTTTTTTTATTTTTACTTTATTTTTTTTATATTTTTTTCAAAAATGATCTAGAAGAATTTTTTCACTTTTTTTTTTAAAACTCATCAAAACTCGCATCTCGTAAAAAACTAAATTAAAACTGCTTTTACGATCGTTTTTTCTTGAAAAAAACTGTAAAAAATTGAATTTCGAGTCAAGTTCACTCTTTTTGTGTTTCTCTTGTTTCTAACGTCGCACAATAAATCTCTTCTTTTCACTACAATTCACTAATTAATTTTGCATCAACAAATGCAACGACTGTCTCTCGCGCACACAAAATTGCGCAAGAACAAAACTAACAAGATTATCGTAAAATTCAAAATTTATTTTTGGGACTTGTCGCACGCTGACGACGACGCATCGACTGCTCTTTTGATACTGTTTCAGCAGCAGCAAAGACCCGGCATCGAATTTTTGGTTGGTAAGCACACAGACATGCACGCAACGTAAACACATTAATTTTAGTGGCGCTCTTATAAATAGCGTATGCACGATGATGATAGAGTCAAATTTAGAATGAAAATTTCGAATAAATATCGAGCATGTGGGTGATTTTACGCGTTGAAAGAGGAAATTAACCGTAAAATCGTCTTATTCATGGGTTTTCTTACACCGTGCCGCGATTACGGATGATTTAATGAATTGAATTGCTACCAAGTTCAAGTTTGAACATCTGTCTTGCGAGAATTTTATCGCGAAAATTCATTCATGCATCGTAAAAATATGAATTTTCACCTGAAATGTGGTCTTTTGAGCATTTTTACGCAGGAAATGAAGATAATTCCTCATTCAATTGCAGTTTTTGTCTCATTTGAGTAACTTATCTTCACGATGAACCACTTTTATTTGAAAATTTTGCTGTTAACGTGTCTCAATATCCTCATTGAGGCTCGAAAACTTCCAAATTCTAATCCAAAATCTACTTCCAGTTGCTCCTTTGACATCAACAAGGACCTGCCAGAGCGTCAACCTTTGTTATTGTCTCCCGGCTCCAACAATTCCGTTCTTCCAAGTACCGCTGATGGTGTTGTCACGCTTTCCAGCAGTCAAAATATCGAACTTTTCTGCACCGAAGGCTTCGAAAAGTTGTCCAACGCCAAATCTCTGCAAGCGTCCTGCTCTCGGGCCAATGTCGTGAAGGTCAATGGCAAGGAAATGAACATTCACGACATTCAATGTCAAAAAAGTTCGAGACCTCACATTCGAGAAGCTGGAAAATGTTACAACGGAGCGTCTCTTCTTCATATTGGGTATCAAATGGGAAGTCGTTTCATGAAATTGATTGAAATTTGTTTCGATCGCAAAGAAGAAAGGACTTTGTATGCACATGCGACACTTACGAAAGCGAATGCGGCGCATCAGAAAAATGTCGATCGCGGAGGTTGGTCTGCTGGCAAAGGATTTTTCTCGAATACGAATGTCAATAAATTGTATTCAGTTGAGAATCAAATTGAACGCGCAAAAGCTTTAATTGGTGCCTCGGAAGCGAAAAAGTTCATCAATAAAAAGATCTTTTTAGCACGAGGACATTTGGCGCCCATGGTTGATTTCATCTACGGAGCACATCAACGAGCAACGATGAATTTATTGAATGCCGCACCGCAATACAACACAATAAACGGCGGAAATTGGTTCCGGATTGAAGAGTCAGTGCGAGATTTGATCGAAACGGGAAAAGTGAGCGAGTTGGATGTGTATTCGGGCACTTTTGGAACACTTGAGATCAAGTCAAAGCCATTTTATTTGGCCTTAAATAAAGAAAAAGAAGGCGTTATTCCTGTGCCAAAATTATTTTATAAAGTCGTAATAGATCGAGAAACGAAAAAAGGAGTTGCTTTGGTGATGACGAATGATCCGTTTTTGAAAGAAAAAGATTTGCCAAAGAACGAAATTTGCAAAGATGTCAAAGAAAAAATAAATTGGGTGCAAAAAAGGAAACCAGAATTGAGTAAGGGTCATTATTTTGCTTGTGAAGTTGAAGAACTCGCGAAAAAAGTGCAACACTTACCCAGTGAAGTTCGAACAAAAGGACTCTTGACTGGTTAAAAATAAGATTAAATTCTGTACGAAGACTAAAATTTATGAATTATAAAATATTGTTGATTGAAAACTTGAAACTTCATTGGTTGAAACTTGAATATGAAAAAATCGTTTTTTTTTTATTTCTTCAAAAATCGAGCAGATTGCATGGAAATCATCTTTAGAATGAATATTTATTCAAATAGCTTTGAAATTTCAAAAGTTGGTTGAAACTTGATTTTTATTTTTGCTCCTCATATGAAAAAATCGTTTTTTTTTATTTTACTTAATGTGAGAAAAAACAACGGTTTTTGCTCCTCATATATGCATGGAAAACTTTAGAATGAATATTTATTCAATTTTAGCTTTGAAATATCAAAAGTTGGTTGAATTTTTGCTCCTCATATGAAAAAATCGTTTTTTTTTTATTTTACTTAATGTGAGAAAAAACAACGGTTTTTGCTCCTCATATGGAAAAATCGTTTTTTTTTATTTTATCAAAAATCGATTAGTTATGCATGGAAATCAACTTTAGAATGAATATTGAAAATGAAAAATGAATGAATATTCGAGACACGTTCATACAAAAATCCAGAATTGAGTTTTTCAATTGTATAAAATTTACGATACGCAGAACATTTCAAATAATTTTCTGATTTTACGGAATGATTTACAATTTACAATGTTACACCTTCGAAAATTGATACGAAACTACTTTATCGAATACAATTTTTGCAGTTGTTTATGAAATTTGTGTAAAAAGAACAGAATTTTTGCCAAATGAACCGTGAATCATTCTTTGAAAAATATTTTTGACGTAATTGAATATGCAAAAAAATAGGTAAATTTGCTTAAACAAGACGTTTTATATTAAATACAAGTGAAAAATTTTTAAAGTCACGTGACCAAAATATTTGTTTTTATTTCAAAAATTTTAATTTTGTAAGATTTTGTTTAATTTTCTCTAATTTTGAGTTCAAATTTTAAAAAAATAATAAAAGGTATGTTAAAAAGTAACGTTTAACATCTAAAAACGTTAAAAAAATACAAACAAAAAATTAAAGAAATATTCATTTTGGGACAAAAAATGAAGAAATTAAATTTATTCGCCTAAATTATAATATTTTAAATTTAAAAATAATTTTTTTTTGTATTAATTTTTTTGAGATTTTAAAACAAATCAAATCATATAAAAATTATGATGAAAAAAATTATTAAATTATTTTTGCCAATCTTATTTTGCAAATATCTTTTTTATCAGAAAAAATCCGATTATTATGAAGATAACGTGCTTTATCAATATTTCATTGATAAGAATGGAAGAAAAATTCAATATCTAAACTGATAATCACTGATAATTTTATTTAGATGTTCGCACTTCTTGTTTTTTTCTGTCGCATTGCCGATAAATGTCAATGAATTTCGCTGATTTTTTTTTTATACCTAGATACCTGATAAGAAACTCTTCGGAAGTTTTTTTTATCAATTTTTATTTGTTATAAATTCTTTCTTTTTTCCGGAGCATCAAAGCTTAACCTTCATTTGTTGTGAAAATTGCACAAACATTTTATTTGTAAATTGTTTACATTTCAATTGAAATAAATATAGTGCAGCAACAAATTTCTTTAAAATTACAATTTAAAGGCTTGAAATGAATTTTTCGCTAAAAAAAAGCGATCACGTTTCAGAAAATCTTCCATAAAGTCTTCGATCAAATTGATCCACACGCAAAAATCACGTAAGCAATGTTGACATTTGATTGGGAAGTAACTTCTTAGTAATCTTATCACTCGAGCAATACAATAAAATTTAATCTTTCATATCTCGTTGGGTTTTTTAAGACCAGATACGCGCGAAACCCCGTATAAATTGAAGTGATTTGTTTATTAATGGCGTTTTAAGAAATAAAACCTCGCAAGAGTAACAACCAAACCTCTAAAAATGTTCAAATTAATTGGAACATTATTCGTCCTCGTACTTTTTTCAAGTGCCGAATCTCGTGTCGCCCTTCCGGTACACACAAACGAAATTGTACCGGAATTTTATGCTGCCAAACAAGGCGGTAAGTATTATCTACTGACCTTTTTTAACAAAATTTGTTCTAATTTTTATAATTTTTTGATTTTAGGTTGCCAAATCGACGTGAACAAAGACTTGAATGAACCACAGCCGTTAATCCTCATTCCCGGAACGACGCAATTTCTGCTGCCCAATGACACACGAGGCATTGTTTTCCTGAACAAAGGCGAACAAATCGAAGTTTATTGCTCCAAGACGTTCGATGGCCTGAATAACGTTCAATCGCGCAACATCACGTGCGAATCTGGAAATGAATTTCGCGAAAATGGCAAAATATTTTCGTTCAAATCGTTAAATTGCACGCAATATCCTTACCACAAAGCTGAACGAACGAATCGGACATGCTTTAACGACGCTCGTGTCTTGGATGTGGGTTTCGATGTTGGCACCCGTTTCGTCAAGCTTTACGAAATTTGCTTCGATGAAGTGCTTGAACGCACATATTACGTCACACACGAGTTTACGCCGCCTTATGCCACACATCAAAGCGGGTTTCCACGCCCAAGTTTCATCTCGACGGGATATTTCAACGGGAAAAAGGTCGATAACTTGTACACGCGCAAAACGCAACGCCAAACAGTCGCAAAAATCCTCAAATCCACGGAACTCGCGGAAAAATACATCCAAGATAATACGGATTTGTACTTGGCACGCGGACACATTTCCGCGAAATCGGATTTTATCTTCGGCGCACATCACCGAGCCACGTTCTACTTCATGAATTGCGCACCGCAATGGCAAACTTTCAACGGCGGCAACTGGCAAATGGTCGAAATCGCCGTCAAGAAGTTTGTTGCCGATCGAAACATTGAAGTTGACGCGTATACAGGCACTTGGGGCACCACGACGTTACCAGATGCGAAAAATAAGAAGCACGAGCTTTATTTGGCTTTCGATGAGAACAACAACGGACTGATTCCCGTCCCGATGCTGTATTACAAAATTCTCGTGGATCGTAAGACGCAAAATGGCATCACGTTGATCGGCGTGAACAATCCTTATTTGGAGATGAAGGAAATTCTCGCAGATTATGTCATTTGCAAAGATATCAGTGACATGATTGATTGGGTCAACTGGAACAAGACAAATATCCAAGTCGGTTACTCGTACGCGTGCGACGTTAACGAGTTCATGGGCAAAGTAAAGCATCTTCCCGACTTGCGAGTCAAAGGATTGCTTGTGTGATAATTTTTTTCGTATTTATTTATTCGTTGTTTTTATTTAGTTTTTAAGTTTTTTTTTTAATTCCTCATGTGATTGATTAAGCATAAGAATTAAAAGTTAATTATCATATCAACTTTTTTTTTTGTTAAATCAATGAACGTACTTTGAGACGCAAATCCAGACAATTGAAAATTTGATAAGATTAAAATTTTTGACAATGAGATGATTAGAATTAGACGCCAGATGTTCAAAGCATGGAGGTGTGTCTTGTTTGGGGTTTTCGGCTTGTAAATATTCGATTATGTAATTTGTGATGGTTTAACTTATCATTTAATTGAATTTTATTTTATAATTTTTCATGAGCTTAAAATTTTCCTTTTTTTACAATTTTTTTTTAGACAAAACGAAATATGAGCTTATGTCCTAAATTTGAACAAAAAAAGGGTTGCAGCACTCACGAAGAAAAAAAAATTTTTTAAGGCAGAAATTTTTTTAAGAAATTTTAAGCGGTACAAAAAAAGTTTTAAAAAATTGAATCTCAAACAAAAAAAATATTTTCAAATTTTTTTTAATTTTTTTAGCTATTGACACTTAATTTATATCACAACTTGAATGAAAATCTTGAGAATAATTTTAAAAAAACATTACTAAAGTGATATAATTAAAAAAAACTATTTTACTTTGAAAAATAATTTTAAAAAAACATTACTAAAGTGATATAATTAAAAAAAACTATTTTACTAAAAATTCTCAATTAAAGTTTAGTAAAAAGGAGTTCTTTAAATCACTTTAAGGTAAAAACTTTTTTAAAAATTTAAAATAAAAATTTTTTTTGGGATTTTTTGTTTTCAACAAAATAAAATTTTCAACAAATTATAGAATTTTTAAATTAGATAATTTGAAACGATAAAATTTAAAAAGTTAAAAAATTAGAAATTTTATTTTTTTTTATTTTTTTGATTTTTCTTAGTTTTTTCTGATTTAGACTGCTTTAAGCCTTAGTTAAGAAAATAAAATTTTAAACGTTAAATTTTTTTTTCAAATCAGAAATTCTAAAATTTTATCACTTCTTACGTTGTTTACGTAATTTTTTTTTATTAAATTTAAAAGAAAAATCAGAATCCTTTTAAGCACAAATTCAATCTGCTACATGACTTTCTTTCATCTCTTTCGAACCCTTTCTCGTTAATTAACGACGACACTCTAACACTTGTCTATAAAAGGTCACGTAGAAAGCATTTCTCCTTTCAGTCTGCATTCTTCGTTCAAATCGTGTAGATGTCAAAAGCTTCATTAACCTTAGTCAAAAGTTGATTTTAATTGCACGTGTTTCAATTTAAAGCAATAAAATTAAACATTTTACCGTGTCGTTTGTAAATATTTGGAAGTTTGTTCACGTCCTGTGTACCCAAAAAAGAACTTGAAACAAAAAATCCAAAAAAAATTACAAAATTTAAAACAAAAAACCCACAAAAAAATGAGTCAGGATCCCCAATCGAGACCTTCGCACCAACAAGGTCAACAAAATCAAGGGCAAAAGCAGCAACAGCGCAATCGAAAATCGACTGAAAAGAAGGAAAAGGACCAATTCACCTTGAAAACAGTCGATCGTGTGTTAAAATGGCCCATGGTTGACATCGCGTGGCATGAGTCGAACCACGTGTATGGAAAAATTAAAGGTGAGAATTTGGATTTTTTGCTTGACATTTTTTTTCGTGAAATTTAATTTTAAGTAATTTTCCCAGATTTCAACGTTGTGTTCACAAAGTCATTCGAGTTGGCGGAAAAATCGTACCAAACTGTGGTAAAGATGTCGTTGCCGCTCCTCATGACCTTCGAGATGCCAATTTCGCTCGTGGACAACGTCTTGGACAAAGGTCTCGAAAAACTGGAGGCGAAAGCTCCGTTCGTGAAAGATCCCCCGAAAAATATCTACAACAACACCAAGGAGATTGTCATGGTTGTCGTGCAACCGCCTCTCAATTGTGCCACAACAATTTTGCAGTACTCGAAAGACCAAGCCAACAACATCCTGGCAACGTCGTATGGGAATTGGGCTGTCACCAAAATTGATAATTTTTCCGCTGGTGCCGAGAAACTGATCGATCGCTTCATTCATCTCGAAGGTGAGGGCGAAGACATGAAAAGTTCTGGTAAGAAATTCAAGTTTTTCCACAAAATTTTCACTAAAATCTGAATTTTTTTCATCAACAGTCAAAACTCCGGCTACCGAGGACCCCGTGATGCACGTGGTTGAAACGATTGGATCGCTTTTCGGTGTCGTTTCTCGACGTGTTCTTGTTAAATTTCTAGGTTAGCAATCAAACACACCGCAAAACCCACAACTTTACCATTTTTGTGATTTCATTTAGCGATGAAACAATGGCGGAAATCTCATTTCTTTTGATTTTAGTTCAATTCTCCTCCGCGTTCCTTTGCTTTGCGAAATAATTTTAATTTATTTCATTTAAAACATTAAAATACTTGCTGGAAAAGTATGCGAAAAATAATTGTTGAAGTACGATCGATGTTGGTTGTCGACAAAATAAACCAAATTTTTGAAAATTTCTCTTAAAAGTTGACTTTTTTTAATAAAATTCTGCGAGAAAAAATTAAAAGGTGAGTAAAAAACATTTTTACATCCAATTTTCTTTATTTCGAATAAATATAATTTGTAATTTGCAAGAGTAAAATATCTTTCGATGTGTAAATTTGTAATTTTTCCTGAGAAATTCAATAACTTTGTTTATAAAATGCTAATTTTTTTTATAATATTTTTTATTTTAATAGAATTTTCCTGCTTTGGTACCCTTTTGAAAGGTTTTGGTAAATAATTTTTAGATTTTAGAAACCACAATCACCCATTTAGAAGAATTTTTAAAGAATTTTTCATTCATTAGAGGTTGAATAAAGTCATAAAATAATTCGTGACTAAATTCACACGTACGGAGATTACTAATTAATATCAATGACCTTCGATGCGACAAAGAGGTCTCTTTCGGTAACGATTGAAATTCTTACATTAAAAATGGCACAACACACAAAAAACACGTAAAATACCGAGCTTCGTTGCTCTTTCAATTGATTTTTTTTTTACTTTGCAGCTTCCGGAGGGCAATCTGGTTGGGAGCTTGGATGAGCTGCCCGGAATGCTGGATGTCCTTCCAATTCGCGATCGATACGCAAAATTGTCGGAAACGGTCTCAAGTCTACGTGAAATCGTCTTGCGTTGAAAACTTGCGGAATGAGACAACAATCAGCCAACGTGATGTCGTCCCCGACGCAGAATTTGCCAGCAGAGGTAGATAATAATTTTTCTACCGCACGAAAACCTCGAGTAATCCAATGTTGCGCCCATTCCTTCTTCTTTTCCTCGCCAACGTGGATGAGGACAATTAAATTTTGCAGCGGTTGAATGCCCGACGTGATTACTTCGCAAATTTCGCGTGTCTTGGCACGCTTAATGACGTCTTGCGGCAAAAGTGGACGACTTGGGCGTGTTTCCTCCAAGTAATACATGATGCTGAGCGACTCGATGAGCGTATGACCGTCAATTTGCAGTGCCGGAACTTGTTCCATCGGATTTACTTCGCGATATTCATTGCAATGTTGCTCTCCTCCGGACTTGATGAGCGAAATTGGCTTGATATCGTAAGGAATTTCCTACGAAAAATATTAAAATTTAATTTTTTAGCTTGAAAAATTAAGTTTTGAAACAGTTACCTTCAGATTCAGAGCAATGCGAACCCTCCAGCTACAGGAACTCCTCCAGTAGCTGTACAAAATCGGCTTTGCAAGCGATTGCACGGACATTCTTTTATAATTTAACGACTGCGTTTTGGACGATTTCTAGTTACGAACTGACTGAAAAAAGTAATTAATATTCAAATGGAACTCGATTAGCTCGTTTATCGATAGAAACTTTGTACTATTCCGGTTTTTTAGTCGCTCGTTTTGTTTCTGAGGTAGAATCAAGTGGTTGTTTACGAAAAAAAAATCAAATGTCAACGCCGTCGTACCTCCATCGACACAGGAAACCGTACATGTAACGCAGGGTAAGTGTTCAAGTAACAAAAAAAACTTTATTTTCCTGAAATATCGATACAATTTTCAACTCCAGGATACTTTGGGAGATCTAAAGCGTATTTTTCATGCAAAGCTGCTGGCACAAATCGTCCTCCAAGAAAGTGAAATTTCCCGGTAAACTTTTGAGCGCACAATTTGGGCGCCGTTAAGCTAATTAAAAAATCGGGTTTGATGCAATTTTCGTCAGTTGGACCACTTTCGACATTCCAACCCGAAGGAATATCAATGCTGGCAACAGGAACACTCGTTTCCCGCATGAGATTTATTATAGGAACGAAACTCTCCCTCACCGGTGGCTTGAAACTGAATCCAAAGAGCGCGTCAACGATCAAGGAGTAATTTTTGTTCGCATTTTCCAACGAAGGGCAGTCATTAACGAAGGCAATTCCCATTTTCTCACATTGTGTCGTCAGATTTTTGTACAATTCCTTGTCCGTTCGTTTGGGATAGTAAATTTCTGGTTGAAAATTGAACAAGGAGAGATGACGAGCAGCTACAAGACCATCGCCGCCATTGTTTCCGGGACCACAAGCAACGAGGATTTTCTTGTCAAGACTGAAAAAAGTGAGAAAAGTCAAATTTTTAGCAGAAAATTCGTGAAAATCCATACTTTGGATAACATTTGGCGATCGCAGTGGCACAAGATAGTCCAGCAAGTTCCATTAGTTGATCGACGCTGAATTTGTACTCGTTGAAGAGTTCCAAGTCGACATTGATGGCTTCTTCTTGATTCAAGTACTTCATGGTCGAAAGTCTTCTTACTATCACTGCAAGAGGCTTAAAGGTTTTGAGCATTTCAGGAATATTTATCAACAATTGGAGCACTTTTCCGAGTGTGACATGGGATTTTTTTTGACTACAGCGAATTCCGAAGACAATTGTCAGTCAAATTCAAAGGACAAACAACAACGAGGATTAATTATTTAACGATTTGCGAGTGTAGTAAGGATATTCTTTTGTTATTTTTGTATTTTTTGACCTCCTAAAATCCTTTTTTGCAGGATCATCAATAAAACATAAAAATTTAAGCGGTGCACTAAGTAAAAAATCAACATGGCAAAACGCGGTGCAACGAAAGAACTGAATCATGACAACTGGAATGACGAAGAGGAGCCAGAAGAAGCCGGCACAATGGCTCGTGCGTCGAAAAATGAACTGGAGAAACGCGTAATTATCAAGGCCAAACGACGCAATGCCACAGAAACGGACGGCAAGAAATCAGCTTTCGCCGGATTTGCTGGTTTCGGAGCAGTCGCAGCAAAACCTCCAGCGTCAACTTTCTCATTTCTCACCAAATCACCGGCGGCAACAACAACAACGCCTTCAACGGATGACAAAAAGAAGGAAAATGGCAACGGAGTCGACACGTATTCGGCTGACATTAAAAAATTAAATAGCGATTTCGCAAAATGGATCCAAAAGTGCGTGGATAACAATCCGCTGTGCAATTTGACGCCCATTTTCGAGGATTACAAGAAGTATTTGAAGGAAATTGAATCGGAAAAGGACAAAAAACAACAAAATAGTACAACGAGTGCTCCAATTTCCTTCGGCGCGGTGAAAGACGACAAAAAACCAGAAACTTCTTTGCCCGCAGCAGCGTCAACGTTCAAATTTGGTGATGCAAGTACAACAACAAAGCCGGCAACGTCAACGTTTAGCTTTGGAAATGCTCTGTCATCGTCCTCGAGTGCACCTAAAACCGATACAGCGCCCAAATTTTCCTTCGGATCGAGTGCAAGTGCCACAACAGCAACTCCAGCGGCAACAACGACATCACCTCTCGCTTCTGAACCGGCAAAGGCGCCCGTTTTCAGTGGTTTTGGCACCTTAGGAGGCTCAAAACCTTTTTCATTTGGCACTTCGTCGACGCCTTTTAGCTTTGGAGGCGTTACACAAGCCGCTGCCGATAAAAAAGACGACGTCAAAGAGGAAGAAGGCGACGACGAAGATCAACCGCCCAAAGTTGAGTTCACGCCCGTCGTCGAAGAAGACAGTATTTACTCGAAACGATGCAAGGTCTTTGTGAAAGTCGATAAAGAGTTCAAGGATCGCGGCGTTGGCACGTTGTACATCAAAAGTGTGGAGGACGGCGCGAAAACTCAAGTGATTGTGCGTGCAGACACCAGTTT
Source organism: Culicoides brevitarsis (assembly GCF_036172545.1). Classification (NCBI taxonomy): domain Eukaryota; kingdom Metazoa; phylum Arthropoda; class Insecta; order Diptera; family Ceratopogonidae; genus Culicoides; species Culicoides brevitarsis. Next base: position 16,232,813 of record NC_087085.1, on the reverse strand, counting down.
GGGCAACTTGCTCCTCAATATGTTGCTGACGAAGGAGACGCCAACAAGTCGAACAGGCAAAAATAACGTCATGGTGGGCACCGTTGTCGATGGCAAGCCAACTTCGGTACTTTTGCGTGTCAAAACGGGCGAAGATGCCGACGAATTGTTAGCGACGTTGGAAAAAAATAAAAAATAATTTCGTTTCGTGATTAAAATTTAGAATTTCTAATGTTTATGTTCATTGTAGAATTTCTTTCCAATAAAAATTATTTCAATTAAATGTTAATTTAACACGCTTTCATGTTTGAGAGAGACAAAATCCTTATCTCCAATTAGAAGAGAGTATTCCAATGTTTGTTTATGTTCATTGTAGAATTTCTTTTCCAATAAAAATTATTTCAATTAAATGTTAATTTTTGAATGATTTACCGACAGAAGTAAGTTTTTTATTTGAATATTTTTCTTGAGTCGTAGATGCTTAGATACATATTTTCAATTTTTCAGCTGAAATTTCGTATTTTGGATCATCTGGATGCCTCATCGTTGAAAAGATGTCGTTTGCTGAACAAACTTTACCTCAACTTGATCGATAATTGCGAGAATTACAACAAACATTGGATTTTGGATGTTTCTAAATGGGTAGTTAATGCAGATCAAGAATTCGTTCAACTTTTTACGAACTCCAGCATAAAATTTGGACATTTCGTGGATAATGTTTATTCATTTTCTTTCATTCGGTCCTTTTACCGCAAACTCGGAAAAACAGTGAAATATATCGAAAATGTTCCATTTGAAAAAATGGACCAAAAGACAACCGAAGCAATGATTAGGGCTTTCGATAAAGTGGAAGACCTCAAACTGTGTAGTGATTCGTTGCTCATCGATATGCGTCGATGGAAATTAGTTTGGCCAAGTGTAAAGCGTCTCACAGTTGCTTGTTACAGTGAGCAACGTTACAAAGGAAATTATTCTGAATTTCCGAATGTGCAAGAAATTAGTCTTGTGCTCAACTATAGGAGCCCGAATTACTGGTTGAGGATGGTAAAAGCGTGTCCGCAAAAAGTCACTAATATCAGCATGAGATACTGCAAAAATGAAGTGGCAAATGCAGTGACAGTGCTTTCCGAAATACAAGGCTTGTTACTGAAAGAAATCAACATGGATTATTATGACTTGGATTCGGAAAAAAAATTTTTGTCACGCCAAACCAAAATTGAAGCGTATCATGTGAAGACCCATTTCGGCTCAAACTTGCAGTTTCTTCCGGAGTTTAGAACTCAAGCTTACCTTCATTCGTTGGAGCTAGACGTGCAAGGCAAAACTAAATTTCGATTGGATTTGCTCCAAAATATGCCAAACTTGACTAAATTTTCCCTAAATTTAGTTGACATATATTCTGAAGATAATTCACGATTTTCTTATTATCCTGTAATTGATGAGTCCAAGCCTATTTTGTGTTTTTTGGAGTCTCACGATGTCCACGTTAACGTCAGTGTAACAAAATTGCATTTCCGTCCCGGCAAACCTTTTAATATCGGCAAATTATCAAGAATTTGTTTAAAATGCGTACGTTGTTTGATATCATCTTTTACTTACATAAAGGAATTGGAATTTAACAACCTTATCTTGAGTCAAAATCGATTTTATCATTTCTGGAAGTCACTTAACAGAAATTTTAAGAAAACAGGAGCAGGCAAATTTTTGACAGTCTTGAAAATACAAGAAGAATATTTGAGTCCAATGAAAGTTTCTTGTGACAACTACAAATATTTCAAAGTAATGGCACATTTTCCAAACTTGAAGGAGCTGAGCTTGATAATTTCACATGTTACTGTTACACAACGACATCTCATGACTTTTTGTGACAAATGCCCAAATTTTGGTTTTCTCATTCATCAATTGAAATATTTGAAACATTTGGAGTTTCGCACAATTTTAACTCATATAGAAGAAAAAGTGCATGGAGATATTTATGCCAATGTTGATATTGTTGATACACTATTGAAAGTTCCATTCAAGCTTTGGGTAAGAAAATCTAAACATTTTAACCTAAAAACTATTTTTTTTTTATTTTAGTTTTTCCACATTCCGATTGCGTGCGAAAACGAAGACATCATAAAAATTTACAACACGGACAATGTCCAAAAAATTTTTGAAATGTTTGAGAAATTTCCTTCGTTAAAGGAAATTCAAGTTTTGGAGCCAGTGAAAAATCGAAATTACGGAAGAGTGGTCATAATTACTCGTAGTGAATTTTATTATTATTATAAAAATTGAGAAAAGTTATTGGAAACAAAATTATAAAATTTTTTGAAATAAATTAAAATTTTCATTAAGGCGGTATAATATTTTTTTTTTTTTGAACTTTTTATTTATTCCATGCCCTATTTTCAAAATCGAAAAAATGGAAAAAAATAATTTCGTTTCGTGTTTAAAATTTAGAATTTCTTATGTTTATGTTCATTGTAGAGTTTCTTTCCAATAAAAAATATTTCAATTACATGTTAATTTAACGCGTTTTTATTTGCGTGAAAGAGACAAAATCCTTATCTCCAAATAGAAGAGAGTGATCCGTTATTCCTAGAAATCCATCGGCCATTTGTTTATATCGTGTAAATGTGACGCTCTATCAAAAATTTCTTATTTCACAAAAAATATTACAAAATATTGAAGAAAAATCATAAAAAATAGTAAAACCCGACAATGGAGACTCAATTTTTGCTCAAAGTAATGTTCCAAGGGAGCCTTTTGAATGATTTACCGACAGAAGTAAGTTTTTTATTTGAATATTTTTCTTGACTCGTAGATTAGATCTTTAAATGTCTCAATTTTTCAGCTAAAATACCAAATTTTGGACTTTCTTGATGCCTCATCGTTGAAAAAGTGCCGTTTGCTGAACAAAACTTACCTTAATTTGATCGATAATTGCGAGAAATACAACAAACATTGGATTCTGGATGTTTCTGATAGACCTCTAACTGCAGAACAGGACTTTGTTCAACTTTATACGAATTCAAGTTTAAAATTTGGACGTTTGATTGGCAACACGAACAAATTTTCCTTCGTACCAAAACTTTTCCAAAAGCTCGGAGAAACTGTAACCTGCATCAAAAATTTGCCATTTTCCGAGATGGATCGCAAAACAACCGAAATGATGATCAAAACGTTCGACAAAGTAGAATATTTGAAGACAAGTGAGATTTTGCTGCGTAACATGAATCGTTGGGGATTAATTTGGCCGAGTGTTAAACGATTGACAATATTTTGTGGAAGTATTCCGCAATACAAGGGAAATTATTCGGAATTTCCCAATGTTGAAGATGTTACCATCGAATTTTTCGGTATGTTGATGCTTGAGGCGGCCTGTGCAATGATAAAAGCATGCCCAGAAAAGGTCACTGGAATCAAAGATAAAATGCTCAAGTATTTGCATGGTGATTTTGGGCCAGCATTTGAGAAAATTGAGAATTTGAAACCGAAAAGGCTTAAATTGCGATACAATGAAGAAAATAACGAAAATATTTTCTTACCCACACTCGGTGAAGTCACATGGTACGACATACGAGCAAATCTAAGTCGAAAGATGGAACATTATGCCTTTGGAAAAGTACTACCTGAACACTTTGAACTACAATTTATTCGTGATTTATCACTGGACTTGATGCGCAAGTCACTGATACCCCTGAATGCCATTGAGAAAATGCCAAACTTGATCAAATTCCGTATCACGTTGTCAAAGGAGCTCTTATATTACACAAATGCAGAACAACCAACTTGTTTTTTGGAACATCATGAGACAATTTTGAAACCTAAAGTGATAAAATTAGTTTTAGACACAAGAGGTTTACCATTTACTTGCCTCAAATGCATCCGCACTTTAATATGCTCTTTTCCGAAAGTCAAAAGTCTCCATTTGAGTGAGATGAAATTCATCTCTGACAATAACGTTCATCATTTTTGGAAGATGCTTAATGGTGTGCTGAAGAAAACGGGCATTTTTCAACACTTGACTACTTTTCACGTTGATTTTGATGAAAACGAAGCAGAAATCGACTCTTATGAATACAATATTTTTAAAAAGATGACACCACTGCCGAATGCTAAGCATGTTCACATTTCAACTTACCTGGAAAATATCTCACAAAATAATCTGAAAACGCTTTGCGACAAAATTCCAGCTGTAAAAAGGTTATATCTTGGAACAGGACGTGACATGGATTTCAACTTGGCAGGTTTTCTCATCAGCCAACTCAAGTATTTGAAATATTTAAAGTTTAATACGTACACAAATGACTACGAATATGAGGAATTAGGAGAAAATGTTGCCAGTCGTGATCTCATTGACACTTTGTTAAAAGTCCCTCTGAAGCTTTGGGTGAGATTTGTAGAATTATATTTAACTCTTAAAGGAGTGACATCGAGTATCTTAATATTTTTTTGTTCAATTTAAAAAAAACATATTCAAAATTTTTGTTTAAATCAGGTTAAGGCCGCTCCAAATGAAAATCAAAAATAAAGTTCAAAATTTTTGAAAATAAAAAGGGGGTGGGGCAAAATAAAAAAAAATTTGAAATAATATTTTCATACAAAATGACAAAATTTTTAACTATTTTTGAGTGTTAAATATTTTTTATTTATTTTTTTTAATTATCTTTTTTGCTAATTTAAAATAGATTTCAGGATATTATTTATATATTAAAAATTAAAGAAAAAAAATTCATAAAAAATAACTGTCAAAAAAATTTGAAAAATAAATTCAGTAATTTTGTAAAAAAAAATTAAATAAGAAAATTTATGTTAAATTACGATTTTTTAAACAAAAATTATTAAAAATTTAAAACTTTTTAAAAAAAATTCTAAAAACATCTTGAAAAATTATGAAAATACACCTAAAACGGCCATTTTTGATGAAATTTTTAACTTTTTTTTGCCCCATTGGATTTTCGACTTTTAAAATGGGGCATCGGACTTTATTTTTGATTTTCAATTGGAGCGGCTTTACTATATAATTTTTCTTATTTTTTTAATTTATACTTAGTGAAATATCTTCAACTTTGTTTAAATAAAATTAACTATTAATTTTAATTTTTAAATTTAATGCAAAAATTTGGAAAATTTAAAAAAAAAATCTATTAATCTCACTTAATACTGTAGGATTTGGACGTGAAGATAAATAGCGAAACTAAGGACACATTTCCGTTGTTTGAGAAATTTCCTACACTGCGAAAAATGGAAATCCAAAAGGAAGAAAATTCAACAGATGATGAAGATGTTTACAGAACTGAATATTATGATCACATAAAAAAGAAGCCAAAGAAGAAAAAATCTAAATTGGGTTTCAAAATTTACAAAAAATTTTGATGATTTTTTTTTTGAACGAAAAATTTTCATGCTTTCAAAAATATTTACATAAATTTAAATATTTTTTTATATATTCAACTTTAAAATAAATTTAAATTTTCATTAATTAAAGAAATTTAAAAAGTTCACTAATTATTCTTATGAACCCCTTACCGTGCCAGAAAAATCCTAATCTAAATTTAATGTTTCGAATTAACATCGCGACAACTTCATTTTTTTCCTAACATTTTTAATCAAATTACGCTCCCGTTAATTTATCATCAAATGTCTCCTCTCCCTGTTGACACCAAAATCAACAGCAGCAAGTCACATTAATATCCCATAAAAAAATATTTCATGCAAATCTTAATTTATTACATTATGCAGCGGTTTAATGTCTTCATCATGTAAGTATTTGAGGCGACAACAACTTTTCTAAGGACTACTGCTGCGTTGCGAAACTTTTTTTTTTCGTTGTGAAAATTTATTGCCATATAAAAAAGTTGCATGAAACGAAGTGGAGCAAGAGAAAATAAATAGTTGGATCATCCAAGCTCAAAGTTTGAACAGACACTAAAGTAATAAGAGTAATTTTCTTCTTCGGAAAAGTCAACGGTGCGTCAAAAGGAGAATTTTTTTGATATTAAAATCCGGTTGAACCGAAATCGGTTCAAAGGACGAAAAAAGCCACGCCTATTATCATTGAATGAACCAATCAGGGGGGAGATTTCCTGTACAGATTTCGAGACAGGCGCGAAAATTAAACAAAAAGTAAAGATAAAAAGAAAATAAAAGACGAAAGGGTGTAAATATCATTATGTTTAAGCATATTTAAACACAAATAATAATGAAACAACAAATTACAACCAACATTTAACAACATTAAAGACCTTTTAAATGGTATTGTAACCCAATTTTTAACTCGTTTCGCTTTAAATGATTTTTTTAAGTAAGGTACAGAGATTTTTTCTTCATTAGAAGAACGGCGAACCCTTTCAGACTTTTTTATTTTATGGTCATTTTATTGATAATGGGCTTCAACAAATAGGGTTTGAACTCGTCTTACAGCGTTTTTTGCCAAAAAATGATTTTTCAGGATGAAAAATGTGAAAATTTTGGACGAGACGCCCTGTAAATGGCAAAAAACAGCACGGATGCGCATGTTGAATAAATATTATGGTTTCAAGCATCTACCACATAGTCTCTACACATACATTGGGGGAGAAAAAACACTTTCATCTTTTTAAATGAATATTACATTTTGATTGGATGAAAACCAGTTTGGGAGATAATTTTCATCGAGTTTACAACTTCCTTAAAAAGTTTTTCTTTTCATCGTTCAGTCGTTATCCTTTTCGCATTATCATCGGTTTTCGGGCGATATTTACACAGCGAGAGCGAAATTGAGTTTGTCTGTGTCTATTAACGGTTCGGAAATATAGACAGCGAACTGATTAATATTTTATTTAGTCAAGTAATTAAAGTTTATTGCAAAAGTGTCTGGCACAGTGAAAAAAAAATAAAATGGAAGAACTCGCGCAATTCGTTACAAAGTCCTTCGAGTACAACAACAATCGTGTCGTGGATTTACTTAATGTCGCCATTCAAGTAGATAATAACCGGAAATCCTACAAATCCGACGAGGAAAGTATGGATTTTGACAAACGCAGTGAAAGTATCGACGACAAAGAAGACGAAAGTGTCGAAATAAATATTACAGATTTGTCGGACACGAATGAACTACCGCCGACGAGCGATGCTGCCGTCGCTGCGAGCAAAAGTAGCACGGAAAGTGAGCGCGAAGAAAACTCGACATCGCCGTTGCCTTTATTAAAGAAAAATAATGTTAGTGCCACGAACGGTGGCAGCAATAAAAAGTGCGTCACGCGAAATTGGCTAATTTCCGATACAACAAGTGACAAAAGCCAAGCAAGTGATAAAAATCAAAAAGTGTGTGACGAAAATTTAAAACCAAAATTAAATTTGCCAAAAACGCCGGATTCGGCGGAATATCAGTTGAGGCCGAAACCGGTGACGGAGCTGCTGAAGGAGATACGGAAATTTCAGGAACTTTCGCCGCCTCCGTTGTCGACGAGACTTGATAATAATTACGAGAGTCGGTCTCCGTCGCCGGATATTATTGAGGAACAATCAAAAGGTGTGTGTGTTTTTTTTTTGTAAGAGGCCTTATTTTTTGACCCCTATCTCAAGGAGTTGCGGGAATCCTTAAATTTCAGTAAAAAATAAAAAATCGCAACATCAAAAGAAAACTTTTGTAAAAAGTAGAATTAACATAAATTATACTGAAACATGTAGTTTAAATGAGAAAATTTAACCCTTTAACACATTTTTGAAAACTCTGTAAAAATGAATATGAACTCATGAAATTCTTTATGTAGCACATCATTTTAGCACGCTCCTTTGATAAAAAAAATTTTTTTGATATTTTTAAAACAAAAATGTCCAACTGTGGACAAAAACCTTTAGTCTCGAAATTTTCATCATCAGATTTTGAAATTTTTTTGTATTGATTATAAGAAAAATCAAACCAATTTAATATTTTGTTGAAAAAAAATAGTTGTGAAAAATCTTAAGAATAAAAATTCATGGGAAATGTCCAAGGATTCTCTTTTTCATGATTTTTTCAAAAATCAAATGTTTTCGGATTTTTTTAAATGGAAAAAGTTTTTAAAAGAACAAAAATAAATTTCGCCTGATTAAAAATTTTTAGTCTCTGACATTTAATTTTTCGTAAAAAAAAATTTTTGCTTTTTTCGAGATATGACTTCATGCTTTTTAGGACCAAATGAGAAAAAACTTTGAAAAAATATCAGGAATTCTAAGAGTTTTATCAATTTAAAAAATGTCCACCAGTGTGGCCAAAACACGGAAAGGGATTTTTAGTAAATTTATTTCGAATTTGTCGGATAAAATAAAATTTATTTGATTTTTTGAATTTTAAACATGAAAATTTAAATTTCAAATTTGAAACCAAATTTGAATTCAAATTCAAATTTGAAATTCAAATTTAAAAAGTTCAACTGCTTATATCTCGAAAAGTATTCAACTTTTTCAAAATATTTTTTCAAATCCTCAAAGTGCTTGAAATTACCTTTCCAATAATATTTCATTTTCATTTCGCAAATTTGCTGTTTTTTCGCGAATAATTTTTGTATTGAAAGGCAAATACATCGTGATTTCAACAAAAATAATTAAAATTTGTGAATAAAAATCTAAACAAGGATTCTCTTCACTCAAATAAGTTATTTAAATTAAAAATTTTTGACAAGAATAAATTAAAAACTTCAATGAAAAAAAAAAATTAAAATTTAGGCCGCTCCAAATGAAACTCAATAGTTTTGTCCGATCCAATAAAAATCCAATAAAATAAAAAGTTAAATATTTCATCAAAAATTACCTATTTTTGGTGTATTTTCATAATTTTTCAAGAAATTTTCAATAAAAATTTTTTCAATTTTTAGTAATTTTTGTATTCAAAATCGTATTTCGACATAAAATTTTCTTTAAAAAATAATTTTCATGAAAATTATTGAATTTTTTTTTCAAAAAAAAATTGACAGTTATTTTTATGATATTCATTTTTTTCAATTTTAATCAAAATGCTTTTAAATTTTAAATAATATTGATTAACGATCAAAAATTTTTAGAAAATTTGGCATTTTGTAAGAAAAAGAATATTTCAAAATTTTTAAATTTTTTTTTAATTGAAAAAAATTTGAAAAATTTTCTTAAAAAGTTATGAAAATTGGTAGAAAAAAACATATTTGATGAAATTTTTATAAAATTTTTCTCTTCTGTTTGTTTTTTTTTCAGAAAAACTCGAAAAAAGTAGTTCTAAAAATGTAATTTTAAAAGGATCAAGTAAAGATTCAGACGGTGATCAAAAATACGGCGACAAAATCTTTTTAAATAATAATTTGAACAACAAACAACGAAGATCAAGAACGAATTTTACGTTAGAACAATTAAATGAGCTTGAAAGATTGTTCGATGAGACTCACTATCCAGGTAAAAAATATTTTTTCTTAATTTTTTTCACTTTCTTCAATTTTTTTATTCTTCAGATGCTTTTATGCGCGAAGAATTAAGTCATCGTTTGGGATTATCGGAAGCGCGTGTCCAGGTAAGTGTTACTCAGTGTTAATTATTCCCTTCAGAATTCTTCGATCATTCGTTGGTTGAATGTCTCTAAAGTTATGTGACAGCGGTCGTGTCATATTATCGTAAAGCTCCCTCAAATTGCTCATTTGCTTCGGATTTATTTGCATAATTTTCGTGCTAACGATCCAATTGACGATTTCCGAGCACGGTGGTGTCGTAAAACTGCCTCTGTAGTGCGCATAAATGAAATTTGTCGGAATCATTTCTCGCAAATTTATTTTGGCGCCTGGCAAAAATTCGGATTCGCCTTCTTTCTTCACTTTCTTAACCAAATCGAAAAATTTGATATCCGGAGCATCTTCTGCGACGTTAAAGAACACACCAATTACGGCATACCCATCGGAATAGCTCAGTGCATTCGAAAAGTTCTGATATGCCTTGTTGAAAAACACAAAATGCATCTCCATGGCATATTTTTTGCCATTGAGTGCATGCTCGGAGCCATCACAATCGAGAATACCCCAGTGACAATGAACGGAATCGAGGAGAAAGGTGCTGCTTAGCGGTCCTCCATGGAGATACGGTTGTAATTTGTTGTAAAAGAGACGAGCACGTGCCGTTAACGCCACATTTGCTACTTCGACCTTGTGAATGGGCGAGTCAAGACCCTCCAAACGAAGTTGTGACGTAAAAATTCCGTTGTTGAGATGTGGCAAGTCAATGTTAATCGGCGACTGACGATTCAAACCACAATCTGGATACTTGTCGGACCAGTGATGGACACCATAAATGCTATCGGGATCGTATGAGAAGATGATTGGACCATCCTATAAGATAAAAATTAGATTTAAATTCAATTTTCAACAAAAAAAAAGTCACTTACTTCACCACTTGATTCACCGAAAACGGGTGAAATTAGTATAAAAATTGCCAAAATGAACTTTACCATTTGAAAAACTTTGTCTTACTGAAGTGCCGAAAGTCGCAACACTTTTAAATATTATTTTGTGTTTTCTTTTGTTTTATAAAAATATTTTGTCTGGCAGTAAATAAATGCCGTGATAATATTTACTATTACAACTTCCTGAAAATTAAACAATTCTTACTAATAAAAAATCATGTTATCAAATTTAAACTTAAAAAAAGTCCGTAAAAAACCATTTTTATGCATAATGGCACGTAAGTGCGTTAATTTTTTTTTTAATTTAATAATTCTTGCTAAGGTGTCTTAATCTAATTATTTAATTTATTGCCAACTATTTTTGATAAAACTTTCAAGAGAGAAAATTAAAAAAAAAAAAAAATTTTTACATTTTTTTTTAATTTTTTTATTTTTTTTCCTTGCGTTTATTTTTTCTCATTTGAACTACATAAATAATTTTAATTTTTTGATTAAAAAATATTTTAAAATTTCAATTTACATTCAAGTTATATATAGAATAAAAAAAACTTCAATTTTGACTAAAAAAAAATCAAAAAAAAATTTTAAAAAATCATAAAATAAATTAATTTAATGTAAAAAATATCGTTAAAAGCGTTAAAAAAAAAGTCATTTAATTAAATTTATTCATATAATAAAAAAAAATTGTTATCAAAATATCCATAAAACACAAAATAATTACACGTTAGTACTTAAAACAAAAATCAGTATCTCACCACAAAAATTTTCCACGATCAAAAAAGTCAAAATTCTCAAGAGAATGACTTCTAATCGATTTATTTCGCACCCATCCTTCATCCCGATGTTGTTTGTTGGTCAATACTTTGCCAAGAAATAGCATTCACGTCCACTAAAGACATCTATATCCATTAGATGATATTGGCTAAAAGTTGAAATGTCATGTACGAGTAGATTTATTGCCATTTCAATGAAATTTATTATGATAGCAAGCCACACACTTGCTCTCCATTTCTCTATCTGCCTTTCGTGTCTTGATTGAATTAGAGAAAAATAATAAAAATATCGAAAACTTGATTTGGCAACAAGTTCGATTGGAAAACAACATAAAACTGCTTATAACGATGATAAAGATGATGATGATGACGACGAGACCTGGGAGAATAAATTTTGGACATTGACTCTAATTGACTCCCTCTTGCAGAAAAATATCGTAAAAGAAACCATAAATCATTGCGTTTCCCGAAAACGATTCAATTACATGACGCCACTAATCAGTTAATGATTATTAATCGTCTCAAAACTTTTTTTTTTCGATTTTTTACAGGTTTGGTTCCAAAATCGTCGTGCCAAATGCCGAAAACACGAGAATCAGTTACACAAAGGTATGTAAATTTTCTTTTCTTTTTGTAAATTAAATTGAGTGAATTCAATAATAAAAATTGAACATATTTTCATGCCACTTTTACGGCATTTATGTTGAAAATAATTCAAAATATTACCACTTCACCCCTTTTTGAGAGAAAAAAAACATGTTTTTTATCGACTCCCGGAATTTTTCCTTCAAAGACACGAGAAATGAAATAAAAATAAAATCTAATCCCGTTATAAACATCCGTACACACTTGATTCAATTACGCTAAATAAGTTTAGAGTTAATCAAATAAATGGAAATGCTGAAATAATATTAAGAGAGAGCATATATTTGAACATTTATTACGACATTTGTAAATTTTCCGTGTACGAGGGTGGAAAATGTTGCATTTTTCAATCGAGTGACGACGACGCACCGAACAAGGGTGTGATTTTGTGAATAAATAATGCGTTTTTCTCTCGTGATTTGCAATTTTCATGTATCCGGTTACCTTGTTTGTTACCTTTTTCGACGGAATTTCGGCTCGGGATGCTGGAAAATGCAACCAAAAAATTTTTTTTATCATTTTCAAGTCGGACCAGGAACAGGAAAATTTTTAATTTTATTTACCCAGCAAAACTAAATCATGGCAGTAAATAAAATTATTATTATAAGGGGATAAAGTGACAGGATTTATGTTCTTACCAGTTTTTTTATATTTATTTTATTTTTCACTTTATATGTGAGAGCACACTTGATTTGATTATAAACGAAATTACAACATTTTCAATTTGTATCGTGCGGCTTTCTGGATTTTAAAGTTGCCTGTGGATGGTCGATAGTTTAATTCTTGCAAAAATAGACGGAAGGAATGCTCTTCTCTTCGAATAAAATGAATTCTGAGCAATCAAATATGGAAATGTTGAGCAAATAGAGATGCACAAACAAAAATAAAATAGCAAATAACATGACAAACAAAGGAAGAACGTCATAAAAAAATGATGATTTAATTAAGAGATGATTGGTTTCATCAATTTAGAGATTTTAGTTTGTGTTTTTTCTTATTTTTTACTTAAAAGAAAATTTTTGTGTTTAAATTTTTGACACTAGTCAAGAAACATAATTTTATAAAGAAAGATTTTATATATTTAGTGCATCAATTGTCATGCGAACCTGATTTTAAAAAATTAATTTAAAATTTTCATAAATTTAATTTTTTTTTAATTTTCAATTTTTTGACATTACCTCCAAATATTTTTTTGAATTTTTGTCCTATGCCCCAAATCAAAAAAAAATTATTAATTATTGTCAAAAAATTATTTTAAAGTTATTTCATCAAAATAAAATCAATATTAAAAAAATGGTATATTTTTTAAGGAATTTTTTATAAAAAAATTTTTTAAAAAATTTAAATTTTAAGAATTTTTGTATTGAAAACCGTATTTTAACATGAATTTTCTTCTTTCAATTTTTTTTTTTAAAATTATTTTGTATGAAAAAGTATTTTTTTTTATTTTTTTGCCCCCTTTTTAAAATCAAATCTACAATTTTAAATAATATTTTGGATCAAAAAATTTTCGAATTTAATGAAATTTTAAAAATATTTTCCAAAATTTTTTAATACCTAAAAAGGCCTAAATATTGAAAAACAATTTTTGAAAAATCTTTTTTTTTATTCGTATTAAAAATTTTAAAAAAATTTAAAAAGAAAAAATTAATTATTATTTTTATTGTCAAAAAATTTCATTTAAAAAAGTAACAAAATTTTTATTTTTTTCAAAAAAAAAATGAAAATCAAAATTTTTTACTTAAAAATTTGAAAAATTTTTTAATCAAAATCTTGTAAATAGTTTAATTTTTTTTATTTATTTATTTTCATTGAAAAAAATCGAAAATTTTTAACTATTTAATGACTTAAAGTAAAAAAATAGTTGTAATAAACTATAAAATTTTCCTTAAAATCGAAATATTTTTGGCTTAAAAATCAAAAATTTCCTCCTAAAATTGCTAAGAAAACAAACAATAACTGCTTTTCACGTACTTTTTCCCTTAATTATCGCCAAGGATTACTAAATGTTTAATCAATTAATTAACATTAATGAAAATGATTGTCAAGTCGTTGCTAATCCTTTCAAAGTGAACCAGAGGATTTTCTTTCTTTCCTTACACTTGCATGAGAAAGCAATTTATTATGTCATTATTTATATCCTTTTGTTTTTCTCGTGCTTCTTTTTTCCTCGCAAGTAATTAATTAAGTGAAAATTGTTTCGTTTTAATCCTCTCTTGATATCTTTCTTTCGAAACGGGTGCTTTAATAAATATTTAAGCGTTACCCGAAGAAAAATCTGTAATAAAATAACATTTAGTGAGGAGCGATAAACGAGGGGGGTAAACAAGCATAAATTGTTATTTTATTACAATGATCTTGTTGTAAAAGTTTTTTTTTATCTCCGTCTTGTAATCGGCAGCGATAAATGTTTATTAACACATCTTTCACGTTTATTTGAACGGGTGGCAGGCATATTAGGTGAATACCGTTAATTAATTAAAGATTAACTTTGTTTTCATTCAATTTTCCGTCTGAATCGCAATTTTTTGAGTCTGTCATTCGCTTGTGTATTCGTAATTGTTTATGCAAATTTGATAAATAAAACAATTTGAGCAATAATCAATGTTTTAAATGTTCACATTTGTCAAGCAGCATGTCGTCACATACGTACAAGAGCGCTTTTGTGGAAAACTTTTGACCAGAAATGCCGATTTTTCACGTCGAAATGAACGAGGGTGCTCACTTTAGCGTGCTTGTTGTTCGTTTAACGTCATTAAATAAATTTTACATACAAATAAAACAATTTAATCAACGACGTGGATGTTGAATCATGCATGAGTGTCGTTCGTCTGGATGGAACTGCGCTAACAACATGACAACAGGAACGTGATTTGTTTTGATGAATTGGAATTCGGGTGTCAGCTAGTCGTTTTACCTTCCAAAATGCGCGTTCCAGCTCATTTCCTCCCAGTGAACGCTATAAAAAAGGGAGAAATTTCATTCCTAAAAGATTGTTTAATGGTCCTCTTGGGATTTTTTCGCATTACTCCAAATTTGATTTGATTATATTTAATATAGGTCGAGTCGTACATACCTAAAAATTACTTTTTTATTGCGCTCAGAAATTAATCACTCAATTTTTTTTAAGCAAAAAACGCTTGGACTTGAATAAATCGTTCGTCATAAATAATGAAATAACCCCAATTTTTTTGCTTTTTTTTTCGCAGGTATCGTCATGTCGAGCAACAACAGTAGCAGTCCGCCAGTTACAACGCTCGAGCCATGCAGGATTGCACCGTACGTTAATGTTCCATCCATGCGCGGCGCCAATTCCAGCTCAACAACATCATCGACACCATATTCGGCTGCCTCCGTTTTTCCGCACTTTGATCCTGCGCTCTTGTCGGCAGCACATCAGGTTGGTTGTTTGATTAACGATCCATGTTGTTTTTTGCTAATGTTGTCGTTTTTTGTGTTTTTTTTTAGTATGCTGCAGCGTTGACAGTGTCGTCAAGTGGTCTTCTCTTACCTCAGTATCCGTTAGGCCTTGCCGCTTTCACGGCAGCGCAATGCAAGAACTCGAGCATCGCTGATCTGCGGATGAAAGCGAAAAAAATGTATTCGGGACAGACATGAGAAACGCTAAATACGACAAATTAAGACTGGACACAAGAGGTTTATGCTTTGCAATCGTAGTTTACTTTCGTCGTGCGTCGTTCTTTGAACATCAGAGATTTGGAATTTGGCAATTTTTGTTCTTTGACACTCCTGAAGGCTTAACGGGAATCATTACTTGATTATTTTTCTTCACTCCAATGTCAAAAATGAAATTTTTTGAAATATTTTTTGAATTTTTCTTAATATTTTGGTAAGTTTATAAACGATTTTTCAAATAATCTTTTGTGGACTTTAATTTTTTTCTTCATTTTTATAGGTTTTGTTGCTGATTTTTTTTATTTCTAATGATTTTATCAATGAGAAGGAATTTACGAAGCTGAAAATATAAAAAGCAGAAAAATTATTTAATTAAAATTAAATTATTTAAATAAAAAAATATTATCCAAATAATTGAACGATGGCTTACGAAAGAAACTAAACCTTTATGTGGCCTTTTTGTAAATTGTAATTAGTTAAAATATTTTTTTTCTGTTTGAAATAAATTTTGTCAGTTTTGAAAACGTATTTTTTTTTTAATTTTCTCATCAATGCCAAAACATTTACAAACCGTTTTTTAAAAAAATATTCAAATAGAATCGATTTTTCTATTTTTATGGAATTTTTTGAACAATTTTCATCAAAGTACCGAATTTACTTGAATTAAATCGAAATTCAATGAAATTTTTCTAACATTTTTACATGCAACGTAATTTTTCTAATCTAAAATTTGTTAATTTTTCAAGTTTGGTCAATTAAATTCTAGTAAATTATCAACATTCAAAATTAATTTTCAATTTTCATCAGCCTCCTTCTTCTGCAAGTCTTCAAAATATTCCGTACGAGCGACTCGATGATGGATTGGCATTTCTCCTTGCATCTCTAAAACTGTTACACCTTTCAAAGATGGAAATTTTTCGAACAATTGAAAGACATCCTTCCTCTCACAACGTATCGAAAGTTCTAAATACTAAAAATAAATTGAAATAATTTTAAAAAATTAAAAAAAAAATAATAATAATTTTTACCCAAAGTTTTAAGGGAACCATTAACAAGCCCTGAATCACATCAACATTTGCAAAAATTTCTAAATCAAGCTCTTTTTCTGTATGTAAATCTTCTTCCTCATATGGATCCATTTCGTCTTCTGATCTCCAATCCGTAATTGTCAGCGTCTTCAAATATTTTAACTGATGAATGAGAAATCCGCTAAGCTCAAAGTCAAATTCTCGTCCGATGCCGAAAACTAATTTCTTCAAATTGGGACATTTGTCACAAAAAGTCTTGAGCGAATTTTGTGAAAGGCCTTTATGATACATTTCTAGCTCAAGTTCCTTCAGATTTGGCAAGTGAGTCATGACTTTGAAATATTTGTAATCCTCGCAATTAATTTTTATGTCAGTTACATCTGAATTTGTTCTCATAGTAAATTTCGTCAAACTTTTAGAAGCTCCAGTTTTCTTGAGTACTTGATGAATCATCTTCCAAAAGTGACAAAAATCGAATTCAAAATTCTCGATACGAAGTTTATTCAAAAAAGGAAAAGATTTGAGTAAAGTTCGAACGCACTTCAAGCAGGCTTCGGAAACTGAATTGAAGTTGAGGGCAAGTGAAGTTACGTCATTATAAGTTAAAACATCGTGAGTTTTCAGGAAACACGACACATTTCCACAAGAAGCACAGTCACAATGAAATTTTCGGCGCAACTGTAGACCAAATTTTTTCAAGTTCGGCATGTTTTTGAGCCATTTCATGTCAAACTTGGTGTCTCTTTTGATCTCAACATTCACCGAATGGACATTCGATTGATTGATGCACTGCGGAAGTGGTTGGATGAACTCGTCTTTCAAAGTAACATGAATTTGGTAGGATACAATTCCCGTTTGACGTTCCAAAAACTTCTTATTCACGTCATCGTGACGCAATTTGAGCCGTTTCAAGGTCAAATCAGGAATTTTATAAATCGATTTCATGAAATTTTCGCCGAAAAAAGTATCGATTCGTTTGTCTTTGATTCCAGTGATCTTGCTGGGACACGTTTTGACCAAATAAATCCCTGGCTTTTTCATTAAATTCTTAAAACTAACGTTAATTTCTTCGACGTTTGGAAATTCGGAATAATCTCCTTCGTATTTTTTGACTTTCCGTGAGCCAAGTATGGTGACGCGTTTCACACTTGGCCAAACTAGTTGCCAACGACGCATGTTGCACAGCAAAAAATTGTCGTCCAGTTTCAAGTCCTCAACTTTGTCGAAAGTTTTGATCATCAGTTCGGTTGTTTTGCGATCCATTCGTTCAAAAGGTAAGTTTTCAATGTATTTGACGGTTTTGCCTAATTTTGCGAAAAATTCCGGGATGAAAGTGAATGTAGTTGTATGGCCAATGAAACGTTCGAAATTCATTCCGGAATTCATGTAAAGTTGAACAAATGCTTGATTTGCAGTAACTGGCCAACAAGAAACATCCAGAATCCAATATTTGTTGTATTTCTCGCAACTATTGATCAAATTGAGGAAAAGTTTGTTCAGCAAGCGACACTTTTTCAACGATAAGGCATCAAGAAAGTCCAAAATTTGGTATTTTAGCTGTGAAATTGGGAAATATTTTAGTAAGTTCGGTTGAAATTTTGAAAAAAAGTCTTACCACTGCTGGTAAATCGTTGAAAAAAGTGTTTTGATGTTTGAATTTTTCGATCAAAAGAGTCTTTTTGTTTGATTTTTCCATTTTTCTGCAGTTTTTGATGAATTTTCGAAGGTTTTTCTTGATATTTTATGATTTTTTCTTGCAAGCGTCTAAAATGGCGTCGATCATGCAGATGGCGCTGTTTTAGTTCCCGTAACGGCCACTACGAATGCAGATGGCGCTATTTTATCACTTTCATTCGTCTCATTTTCATCCGAGAAACCCAGTGCACACGCGATAGATTTCTGTCAAAACATTGAAAATTTACGAAAATTGAAAAGAAAAAAAAAGGATATTTTTCAGAGGATTCCGCGACTTTTTATACAAAATTCATAGCTTGCAATGCGGAGACTGTGCACCGGTTTATTCCTTCTACTATGGATAGCTTTAACAAGTGCTCGAAAGCACCATTTGGAGATCAGGGTAAGAATTTTCAGACAACAAAGAATTTTCCGAGATTTCATGTTTTCCCTTTTTTGGCTGCAGGATGATATGCGACAATACATTCCACTGAGCAGTTTTGGCTTTTATGCTGGCGGAGTTCTCGATGTTAGATTGTCAGACTTTCGCACCGAACCAGATCTTGATACAAAAATGGTGACCACTGTGAGTCAAATTTTTCAAAAAATTTTCTTCCATATAATTTTTAAAATTTTCGTTTCGTAGTTTGGATTTTCTCTGGACAAAACAGCGAGTGACGCGATGAATCCTTATCTGGACACGCATCAAGATCACTGCATCCTCAAGGAACCAGCTGCCTCGCAAAATCACGGTCCAATCGTCTTGTTTTCGATGAATATGACACGTAACGAGTTGAAAGTGGAAGCTTCCGCTGACTGGCCAAATGTTCGTATCAAGTCGGATAACAAGGAAATTGAGCCGATTCATGTTGCGGGAACAGAATCCAGCGGAATTAAATATGAACCGATCCCAATGGTGGCCAGACCTGATGGACCTTTTGTGTATTACAGTTTCAACGTAAGAATTTACAATTTTTTAAAATATTTTTTTTTTTAATTTTAATTTTTTTTTTTGTAGTTCACAATGTATGTCGACAACAAATTGCAAGAAGGTTTATACAACTTGTACTTTCACAACTGCCCGAATTACGTGACAGCTGGCAATATCGCATCGTTCAATCTCGATTTGGAAGAAAGTAACTTTGGAAATTACTTGTCGGCTGGAGAAATGCCATTGCCAGCCCTTTATTTCATCATGTCGTTCCTGTTTTTCTTGAGTGCGCTCTTTTGGTTGTTTATTTTGCGTCGTACCAAGCATCCCGTATTCAAAATTCACTATTTAATGGCAGTCCTTGTATTTTTGAAGGCATTATCGCTCATGTTTCATGCCATCAATTTCCATTTTATTCAAATTAAGGGAGAACATGTTGAAACGTGGGCCGTTTTATATTACATTACACATTTGTAAGTCAAAATTTCATGTTTTTAAATAAGTTTTTAACAATTTTTGACATTTTTTAGGATCAAAGGTGCTGTTTTGTTCGTCACCATCATCCTAATTGGCACCGGTTGGACATTTATTAAACACATTTTGGCAGATAAGGACAAAAAATTGTTCATGATTGTTATTCCATTACAAGTAATTTCATCTTTTCTTCTAAAAATCAATTAAAATTTTAAAATTTAAAATTTTAGGTCCTCGCCAACGTCGCAGAGATCATAATTGCTGAAAGTGAAGAAGGAGACAAAGAACATAGTACATGGCGTGACATTTTTATTCTCGTAGATTTACTTTGTTGCGGTTGCATCTTATTCCCCGTGGTTTGGTCCATCAGACATTTACAGGATGCATCGGCAACGGATGGCAAAGCAGCAATAAATCTCCGAAAACTCAAGTTATTCCGACAATTTTACATAATGATCGTCTGTTATATTTATTTCACGCGTATCATCATTTACCTCTTAAAAGTAAGTAATTTTTTTATCACCTTATCGGCAATAATTGATAAAATTTTACGTTTTTTTTAGATAACCGTAGCATTCCAATATGCATGGCTCGATGAATTTTTCCGAGAAATGGCCACTTTTATATTTTTCGTGTTGACGGGTTACAAATTCCGACCTGTTTCGCAGCATCCCTACTTTACGATGGGCGACACAGATGACGATGAATCCGAAGTCGAGATGTAAGAAAATAATTTTTCATTAAAAAAATTGAATTTTCAATAAATTTTTGTTTGTAGCCTCACGCAATCCGGCATCACAGAAGGCTTGAGCAAAGTAACAAACAGAACGCAGCAAACGTCGACAATTGTGGAGCACAATGAGGACGAGCGGGAAAACTTAATTAGCAAACGAGAGTCTAGTCATGAGTATGATTAAGCTAAATTAATGCAAAGAAGACAACGAACTGCGCCGAACCTCTTGTGATTTTTTTCAAAAAAACTAAATGATGAAGCAACCAACCCAATGTAGACATAATATTTAGATGATTATTTGCAAAGATTGTAGCTTTAGTCAATGCCTATCCTCCCAATTTTCTAGTTTGTAAGCTGGTATTTGAAAAATAAAGAACAATTAACAAAAGTTTGGGATTTTTTATGGTCTTGAATCCAAAAATTTCATAAAATCATTAGTTTTAGGTGAAAAAATTTAAAAAATTCTAAAATTTTACACCAAAAATGTTAAAAATCCTTCCATGATTTCCAATATCGCTTCCATTATTCCAGGCTGGATGCCTGTTTCTATACACATACACGGTACGATGATGTCTGTACGTCGCTACAGAAACCCGTATGTGAGCATAGTGTTTGTACAGAATTTTTTTCTGTGAGCTGGGAAATGTACAAAACCATTTTCTGTGAACTGGGTCACGTACCGACATTTGATTGTCACCTGGGGCCGGTCAGAAGTCGTTGTTTGTCACTTGGGGCATGTTTCTTTTTTTTGCACTGGGGCAAACACTCATTGAGTGCCGTGAGTTACTGTGAGTGCCATGAGTTACTGTGAGTGCCGTGAGTTACAAAAATGTAAACAATAACACGAGAAATGTGAAAAATTGAAGATTTTAAGCGAAATTCCTTTAAAAAATACAAAATAAAATGTCAGATAGTGACGATAGTATTCCATATTTAGATTTGGAAAATGTTCCATACGACGAGGATGAGGTAAATTATCAAAATTCAAGATTTTCTCTTTAATTTTCCTTAATTTTTTATTAATTTTAGCCAATTGACATGGAAATTTCACTTCCTTCAACATCGAAACAACTTCCCTCGACATCTCGTACCGCCGATTCACGATCTATCGATGAGATAATTGGCGGCGAAGACCTCCTACGGAAACTCGTTAGCGGCGATTTGGGCGGTCTGGCACCGAATCTCGATGATATCGACATGGACATCGATTTAGATGGCGATGCCGAGAAAGAAAGTGCTCCCAAAAGCAAGGGAAAGGCCAGTAGCAGTTCCACAAACATCAGCGATCAAGCGCGTTGGGGAAAACGTTTGAAAAAATTCCTCCCGCCCGCACTGCAAGGCCTAATGGGACAAGCAAACTTGTGTTTCGCTCGTGGCGAAACCGATTTAGCTGAGAAATTCTGCCTGCAAATCATCAAAGAGGAACCTTTTGCGCCGGAACCGTTTCTCACACTCGCCCAAATCTACGAGGGACGCGATGTCGACAAATATACGCAATTTAGCTTGATTGCGGCGCATTTGAATCCCGGCGACGTCGATCAGTGGATCCGTGTGGCGGAGTTTTTGATCGAACAGGGCGAAGTGAAGAAAGCCATCACGTGTTATTCGAAGGCAATCAAGGCAGAACCACGAAATTTCGAGAATCGACTGAAGAGAATAGAGTTGTTGGAGAGTATCGGCGAGGAAAAGCATGCGTTTCGGTGTTATCATGCCTTGGTGCCTCATATTCCGGCGGAAAAGGGAGATTTTTTGATACAAATCGCGAAAAAAGTCGCTATGAAGTTCCATGAGGAGAAAAATGTTTCAAGCGCGCTGAATGTGATAGAGGTGGCTTATAAAAAAGTCCCAAAGCTCTTCAAATTGGAAGATTTGAATCTTTTTCTCGAGCTTTTAATCGAAACTGAGGCCTACAAGAGAGCCATTGACGTTCTTTGTTCGCATACTCAAGTTAAAATCGTTTTCGCCAAAACTTCAAGCAAAAAGGAAGTTTCTGTAGAGTCAATTTCAATTCCAGACGAGCTAATTCTCGATTTTCAATCAAAACTGATCGTTTCTCTCATTCACTTGCGTTGCTTTAATTTGCTCGATCAACTGATTCAACACATTTTTGACAAAATTGACATCGAAGATGCCGGCGATTGTTACCTCGATGTCGCCGAAGCCCTCATGAAGGAAGAAAAATTCGAGTATGCCTTGAAATTGCTCACACCACTCGTTCAAAGTACAAATTACAGTTTGGCAGCTGTTTGGTTGCGTCATGCCGATTGTCATCGAGCGATCGGAAATCTAGCTGATGCGATTTCCTCTTATCGGTGCGTGATAAATTTGGCGCAACATTTGGGAGCACGTCTCACATTGGCGGCGTTGCTGAAACAAAAGGGCGAATTCGACGAAGCTCTCGACGCGTTATACCAAAGTCCCGAAAGTGGCGTTATTGATCCGGGAGTGCTGTATGAACGATGTTTGCTGTTCAAAGAGATCGGACGACACAAAGATCTCATCGAAAATGGATTTTTACTGCTTTCGAGACATTGCTATAAACTAAGGAATCGTCAGGAAATGCAGGCAGTTTGTATTCAACGCTATTCCAGCAGGATACAAATGCTCAAGGACATGCGTCAAAGTCGTTGTGAGCCTCTGGAGGACCTTGACACACTGGAATTCGGTCATTCTGATCTCGAACCGTCTGCGGAACAGGAATGGAATTTACTGTTGGACGTTCTTAAGGCATGTTACACGCTGAAAATGTTCGAAAAACTACAAAAAATCGTTTTTACGATATTTTTCTCGAAACGTCTCGTGTCATATCAGAAAGAAATTGAATTTTTAGCATTTTTATCGTGTCTGTACTCGCGCGATTACAATTTTGGATACGCCTTGGGCAAAGAATATCTCGCAAAAGACATGAAAAATAAACGTTTGTGGAATATTTTCAACCAAATCATCCAAAATGCCGACGATATTCGGTACATCCGTTTCGTATCACGAACTTTTTCCAAATATGACGTCCCGCAATACGTGAATATCATTCAGGGCAACAATTATCTCACGTCAGGCTCTTACAAGTACGCCATGAACGACTACATTGCACTGTACAAAGACATCAAAGATCCGATTTTGCCCCTTTTGATCGGAGTCACTTTAACGAACATCGCTTGTCAGAAATATTCGGCGAAGAAACATTCGGTGATGACACAAGTAATTGCCTACATGGAAGAATATCGAAAGCTGAGGGAGCCGGAAGCCAGTCAGGAAGTTTATTACAATTTTGGACGAATGTTTCACCAATTGGGCTTGGTGAGTTTAGCTCTGGACAATTATCAGAAGGCGCTGGAGGCGGAAAATGAATGGACACGAAAATATCCACAATATTTATCATTAAAAGCGGAAATTGCTTATAATATTCATTTAATTTACAAAGCAAGTGGAAATTATGATCTGGCGAGGAAGTATTTGTATGACAACATTGTAATATAAAAATCTTTTTTAAACTTAAATTTGAGTTTTTCTCAAAATTTTGAACATTTTTAGTGCATTTAAAGAGTTTTTCACTTCCAAAAAGCTATAAAATTAGGGAAAAATTTAATTTTTTGTCTTAGAATGAGTAACGGACAGACATGACTTAACCTTATAATCACTTTTTTACTTAATAACGCAAGAAAAATGTAAACAAACATAATTTTGAACACCGCAATGGACTCTGAATCTCTTGATTTGGAGACAATTCAATCAAATATCAAGCAAATTCTACTGCAAAATGGCTGGGATCAATCTCTTCTCGTCGAAACCTTAGAAAGTCGCTACAAAACAAACCATCAACGAGACCTTTCAACAGATTGCTGGCAATTTCGACGATGCTCCGTAGAGGATTTCCTCGTGCGCTCCGAAATCTTCCGTTTATTCCTCAAATCTGGCAAAACTCACGTTTATCTGCATCCCGATAAGCTTGAACAGCCTCTGCCGCCCACTGTTCCGCCTGCCAGCACCGCCAAACGCTTCAAACGGAAGAAAAAACGACAACGCCGCGGCGACGAAGTAACTGTCATCAAATTCAAGGCAAATCCATGGGGCTCGTTCGAGCCAATTGACGAAACACAAACGCCTGTCGAGTCTCAAGAACTGAAACCGAGACCGCCAGCCTTCGATTTGTATTCCGATCATGAATCGGATACGGATGATTGTGAATTAGTGCCCGTACAAAGTGAAATTTTGCCTCCTTTGGCTGTTTTACCATCAGATGACTATCCAACGACAATCCCATCGTTCAACGTTGAATATCCGGTGCAACAATCAACGCCTGAAAGCGTACAAAGACCTTTTTTGTCGTCGCAACAAATCGACGGACCAACAGCGCAAGACTTTCACGAGGAAGAATCCGAACCTGAACCTCCTCCGACAATTTTTGGACTTCAAGACCTTTCGTTGTACGCATTACGACAAGAAGAATGCAATCGCTTCAGTTACAACGACTTACCAAAATTTCGCCAATGCATTAATTTTAATGCACCTCGTTACTAAATAAATAATTTTGTAAAAAAAATAAAACAAGATTTTTTTTTATTGAACTGAATCCTTTATTCTGAAATGTAAAAATCATTACAATCTTCTTATTTATTATAATTTTTTTTTAATAAATTAAAAACTCAATTAAAATCAAGTCAAAATTTATAAAATCCTTAAATCCTGATGTTTCGTATTTAAAGTTCAATAATATTTTTTTTTATAATTTTTTATTTATTTGTCATATACGTTTTTTTTTTGTTTTTGATAAGAAATTGTTTTTTTTGTTGTTTTTATTTATTTTTAAACAAAACGAATAATGGAACAAATGGTGTGCAAATCGCTGCAAAGAAAAATTTGACTATTTTTTTAATAAACTGGATAATAATTATTAATAATAAGATAACAAAATATTTTTTTTAATTGAAAATTTGTTTAGATACGGATGATTTTTTTCTTTTTTTTGATAGAAATGATTCATTTGAAATGAATTTTATTGGTATTTTTCTGTAATTTTCTTTTCTTTTTGTGTTTTGGCGTGAGATGGAGTGCATCTCATGTGTAATTATTTTTTTTTGTTTTTTTTATATTTTTTTTATATATAATAATAATTTTGATGGCCTTTATCAGAGAGAAAATTCAAGTCTTTTGCTTCTACTCGTTGTCAGTGCCACTAATTTTAAAATAAAAAATTTAAATAAAAATAAAATGTGACTTTTTATGTGAAAATAATTACTTTGTCATTAAAGTTTTTATTTTCTGCTGTCCTTTTAATTTTTTTTTTTCATTCAGAAAAAGACAGAAAGTCGACGTTTTTGTGGTTACAATATTTTTTATATTTTTTTTCCATTAAATATTGATAGATGCATAATATTTTTAATGTATTATAAGCTAATCCCCAATATTTAATTTTATTCTTATATTTAAGGCGAATCATAATTTGAGTGCATTCCTACTTTTATCGTAACTTGCGTGATTAAAGTGAATAGTCATCCAAAAAATGATTCATTTTTTATTAATTTTACAATTTTTTTGAAGGGTTTTTTTAATATTTTTATATTTTATGTGTATTTTATTTTATAGTAATTTTTTGCTGCAACGTGACTGACGATTGATTTTTTCATGCTGCAACGCAATGAGTGCTTTTCTTCTTCTTCTTCGGATTCATTGCAAGAAATTATTGCAGCGGCGACAATCACGATGCATATTTTTGCAGTTTTTTTGTTTAAATTTTTCATTTTTTTTTTATTTGTATTTTTTATAATTTTTCTTCATCATCATGCGGTCGCCTTTCACATGTGACATTTTTTTGCTTTTTTGTTTTGTTTGTTTTTTAAAAAAAGGTTTTATAACCGATGTTTTTTTACGTTCTTGTTTTAAATCAAAAAATTGCAGAGTTGCTCTTTCGTCATTTTTTTTTTCTTTTTCTAATCCATATTTTTGTATTTTTTTTTTTTATTTATTAAATTTCTTCTATTAAAAAGTTCAAGGTCCATTATTATAATAATAGTAAGTTGAAAATGGTTTGGGATTCGATTTAAATAAAAATGAAAAGTCGTCGCATATTCAAAATTAACAAATATCTATAAAATGCTGACGATTTCTAAAGTGTAATATATGTACTTTTGACATAAATTTGTGTGTTTTTTCTTAAAAAAAAATGTTTTTTTTTTAACCTAAGAGATTTCAAAGTAGAAATTTTCTTTTAAACAAATATTCCGTTTTTCCACTTTGAATCAAAATTATTTTTTTTTTGTTATGTTTCCCATTTATTATTTTTACGTTTCATATGTCTACGACTCTATTTTTGAGAATTTGTCTATTTTTCATTTCATTTAATAGTTCATTATTACTATCTATCTAATCAAGGGTCAAAAATATTTATTTTGTGTAAAAAAAAAACAGTGAAAATTTGTCAAATTTGGTTATCGAAATCCCGTAAAATTTACTTGAGAAGGGTGAGGGGGGGTTCTAATGTATGCGTTTAGATCTTCGACTACAATTTAAAATAAAGATTTTCATACATTTTTTGGTTGAATCGCTGCTAATGGATGATGATGGTTGATGCGTTAGGTGGACGTCTATTCGATTTTGCCTTGTACATTTTGTTTGGCTTGGTGAGCTTGCAAGACGGCAACAGCTTCGTCGACCTTCGTCATAAGTGCCTCGCTGTGCTCCAACATGTGCAACAACTCGGAGTTATCGATTTCGAGCAACATGCCGGTAATTTTGCCAGCCAACGACGAGTGCATTTGCTCGATGAGCGGGAACAAGCGTTCGCCCAACATTTGTTTTTGGTCGGCAGGTGGCGCCGATGCCAACATCGATGCCGTCAAAGGTTCCTGACCCTTGACGAGGACAGCTTGCTGCGGTACTTGTTGTGCCTGTCCCATGGGCAATTGAGTCGGGGGATTGCGCATGTTTGGCGTGTATTTGTAGTTGCTGCGTTGTTGGTTGCCTGCTGGTTGTGTAATAACTTGGCGGGGTTGCGTACTGATGGCGGCGGCGCCTTGTTGCCCGGTAATGGGACGCGCTTGACCACGCATCGCAGCATTTTGAGCGCCTGCTTGACCTGGGGTACGGGAAGCGGTACCTGAAACATTGTAGATTTGAATGTCCACAAAAGTAGGGTTTAGGGATAAAGCTTACCTGGTCGATATCCGGCATTTGTGGCAACCATGGCATTTGGATAGCCAGCAGCTCCGGCAACGTTGGCGCCTTGAGCGGCAGTTGCGGGACGAACTTGGGGTTGTTGCGATGCCCAACGCGGTGTCGTACGGATTGAAGCAACTTGTGGTCCGAAGAAACGATTCGGTTGCGGAATTGTCGGCACAAAGTATCCACCAGTGTTTGAAGGAATGAAGGGTTGTCCCATGTGTTGCATGCGCATATTTGTGACGCGTTGCATATATTGCGATGCCAAGTGAGCTTTACGATCTTCCTTGCGTTGTGCCAAGGCAACGTACAACGGCTTGCTTCCGCAGATGCGCCCATTCATTTCGGTAACGGCTTTTGTGGCTTCCTCGGGTGACGAGAAACAAACGAAACCGAATCCCTTGGAGCGCCCATCTTCCGACATGACTTTGGCGGATGTGATGGTGCCGAATGTCGTGAATTCCTTGCGGAGACGCTCATCGTCGATGGTGTCATCGAGATTCTTGACGTACAAATTGACGCCGTGATAACGGTTCAAACGCTCAATCTTCAGTTGCTCGAAACGACGCTTCAATTCCATCTGACGTTCGTTCTTCTTTTGTGCACGTCCCACATACAAAATCTTTCCGTCACCCAATTCCTTGCCGTTCAAGTCTTCGACAGCCTTTTCGGCGGCTTCGGGATCATCGAACGCCACAAAACCGAATCCGCGGGATTTGCCTTCCTTCGTCATGACTTTGTGACTCGTGATTGGTCCATACTTTTCGAACATTTCCTTCAATTTCTCGTCCGTGAGCTCGTCACCAAAGTTCTTCACGTACACATTCGTGAATAATTTTGCTTTTTCGCCCAATTCCTTTTCGCGTTCCTTGCGCGGAATGAAGCGTCCTACGAATACCTTTTTGTCGTTCAACAACATGCCATTGACTTTCTCAATTGACATGTTGGCGGCTTCCTCTGTCTCGAAATGTACGAATCCGTAGCCCTTCGATTGACCGTCGGCGTCTTGCGCTACCTTGCACGACAAGATGTTACCGAAGGCCGAGAACGTGTCGTACATGGCTTTGTTGTCGATTGTTTTGTCGAGATTTTTGATGAAAACGTTTCCAACGCCCGATTTACGGAGTGAGGGATCGCGTTGCGACCACATAATACGGATGGGACGACCTTTCATGGTGTCAAAGTTCATCGTGTCTAACGCACGTTCAGCTGTAAAAAATTAAATAAAAACAAAAAATGAGCAAATTGGGTCAAGTACGCTGCGAAAATTGCGTGTCTCACATACAAAACTCGTTTGAAACGCATTAATTCGTCATTTGGAGAAAATATTTTTTTAAACATTCATGAGTTTCCGTTGCTGATAAGACAATGCTGGTCTCCAATCAGAATCATTTCTTATCGCATGCTATGCAGATAACACAATTCCAACAGAAACTTTTGTTGTAAAACACTCGAATTGCGTATTAATAAATAGTTGTAGTAGGCAACGACGAAAAAAAAACCAGTTGTTGCCTTTCACATTTTTTTTCTCTTCAACAAAAACATGTAATTGAAGTATGTATGCTCGTGTGTATGTGAAATATTCCACATATATGGTCAATCGCGAGAAATTATCGAAAGGGCAAGTGAAATTATTGGTTTTGTATATGGAATGGCATTGACGACGGAGTATCTTGACTCGACATCCAATGTCACCAGAGCATTTTTACACGAAAAAACAATGAAATTCGACCATTTCAACTACTTTTTATGTGTCTTGAGGCACGATAAATAATTTTTCGCTTTTCTGGAACGCAATAAATGCATCGCATTATTTAATTAAGCACATCCTCAAGGATAAAACGGCAACAAATTACACGTAATGTGATGCAATACGAAAAATTAGTGTGTGTGGCCAAAGAGAAACTGCATTTAAATCAGAAACAAATATGGCGTCGCCCGTATAACGTTCATACAAATCGACACACGCACGAGTTGTTATGTGAACACGTGGACAAAAGAGGAAAATAAATTTCTCGCATCGTTTTTGGGGGGAAACGACTCCGTTTTACTCACCATCAGCGGGCTGTTGTGATGCAACACGAGGCAGCAACGCAGCAATTGAGTGATTTTTGATGAAAATAGAAGAAAATTGCATGTTAGAACATGGGCGAACTGGCGAGACGACAAAATTTCCCTTACCTGTTGGAAATTGATGTACGCATATCCGAGAGAACGTCTGGTAATCAAGTCACGACAGACACGGATCGACAAAACTGGCCCAGCAGTCGAGAATTTTTCGAAGAGTGCTGCTTCGGTAATATCATGGTGCAAGTCTCCAACATAAAGGGAGGCCATTTGATAGTTTGGTTGCGAAATAGCCATTCCTTAACAATCAAAATCTGCGGGAAAAAAACATTTTTTTTTTCGTATCACTTTTGCATCACTTTTGAAAATGCCACAAATTAAAAGTGACAAAAATTAATAAAAAGAAAAGGAATTTGAAAGAAAAAACCCCTAGCGCGTTTGTATGCAGCACGTATACACACACACACGCGCGCGAGAGGGAAGTATGACTCACGCGAAAATTAATATGAGCTAATTTTCTGGCTTTTTACAATTTTTTCGATTTTTTTTGGTTATTTTTTGTATTTTTTTAATTTTTTTTGTATTTTTTTTATTTTTTTATTGTTTTTTTAGCACAAAAAGTGACGAAGTTGTGTTTTATGAGAAATTTAACAACTTCACACCTTAGGCGACGAATGGCGACTGAATTTCGAACGTCACGCAACTGTCAAAATGCATTGAATTAGCGTGAAGGCAGTTGGCGTCATCCATTAATGATGTTAAAAACAAAGCGGGGATTAAAATTTGATGAATAACGCCGAAAATTTTTAAATTTTCTTACTTTTTTCCTTTTGAATTTCGTTTTTCACTGATATTTCATAATAATTTAACAATTTTTAAGCGAATTTTCTTGTTTTTTAGAGGCAACAACTAATCAATAACGAAGGTAACAGAAAACTGAAGGAAATTTCAAAGTCATGGCTTGCTCAAAGGAAAATTTTTCAGTTTTTCATCTAATTTTTATGTATATATTTTATAATAATAATGAATGAAGGTGCTCAACAAATTACATTTATTCATTTTTTTAAAACCTTAAATTTTACATGATGATGATGAAATTTCAGAACACTTATTTTTAGGTAAAATTTTAATTAATTTAATGAAAAAAATTCATGGCAAACACAATGAGATCCTTCCTGGTAATTTTTTTTCTCGGGATCTCAAAACCAACGAGAACGTTTCCCGAACTATTTTTCTCTAAATTTAGGAGTTCACGTGGTCTGAGGCCCGTTCTATTTTTTAAGAGTTATTTGGCTTGAGTGGATAATCATAATAAAATAATTCCTAACATATTTCTATCTAAGTAGCTAAGTAACAACGAAAAAAAAATGGAATGTATTTAGTTGGTTTCTCTCTCTGCTTCTTTGTCTTTTCTGTCACTAACTAATTTTACGACGACCTTTCTCTAGACTACATAATAAGTAATAATAATATTTGTAATGATGAAACTTAACATACACATTTAATCTAATTTCCGTCTGAGATCAACTGTTTAGACACAATTTTTCAAAATACTTTTTTTTTTTACTATTTTTTTAAATATAAATCCTTCTCATCTTTAAATACTTTTCCTTCTTTCTCTTTTAAAGGTGCTTAAATTTAATTAATTATGACTTTTTTGATCTCATTTTGATTAAAAAAAAAATTAAGGGTGAAAATTTTAAAAATGAATTTTTTTAAATACTTTTCTGATATTTTTTTAAATTTTTAATCTAATGATTATTTTGTTTTTTTTTTATTTTTCTGAATTAAAAAAAAATAAATTTGTTTAAAAATTTTTAAAACTTTTTTTTTTAATTTTTTAAAATTTACTGGAATTTTTTTCTAAATTATTTTAAAAATTTTCTGAAAAAATTTTTTATACAAAAAAAAATCATAAAATTTAGATAAAATTATTTTTAGTCACGTAACGAATTTCTATTTCCATTAATTAATTAATTAATTTTAAAAAAATATCGAATTAAAATCATTAGTTATAAAATGGCATGATAAAAATTATATATTTTTTCTCTTGATTTATCAAAATTCTGTTGAGACAAAAAATCAAATAATTAAATTTAGTCACCTTAAATACTTTCTTGTTTTTTTTTTAATGGTATGGGTAACGACGAGTGAGTTTAGAGATGATAAGT
The DNA here is from genome assembly GCF_036172545.1 of Culicoides brevitarsis. Classification (NCBI taxonomy): domain Eukaryota; kingdom Metazoa; phylum Arthropoda; class Insecta; order Diptera; family Ceratopogonidae; genus Culicoides; species Culicoides brevitarsis. Next base: position 16,201,181 of record NC_087085.1, on the reverse strand, counting down.
ATATAATACAAATGTCTAAAAGTTCTAAGGCGAGACAAGGAGTCCAGTATTCTCTTGCGTGGACAACAAATATGTATCTAAATTTGCCATTATGGCCTCGGTAATGACCCGATCGAACGCTAACAAGATTTCGTTATTGTGATTTTTGGTAATTGTGTTGCTGCTGATGCCGCTACTCGTGCATTTGGGCGGTCTTGGTTTCCGATTTCGGCTGCTGGAGCTTTCGAGGGTGATGAGAGTGCCTTGTTTCCTCAGCATTTCCACGATATTGGCGTCAACGAGAGCGGAAGTCGTCATGTCTTCGTCTTCCGTCGAATCACTCGGCATGAGAATGTACTTTCGCGCGTTCTCGTTCTCGTCGTGCACGTGTCGCAAGTGCTCTTGTCGCAATGCAGCTGTGGCAAAGCGACTTTTGCAATAGCTGCACTTGTACTTTTTTGCATAAGGTTTTTGGCGACGTTTCAGTTCAAACGTGTTGTCGTCGTCGTCGTCATTTGTCGTTGACGAGACAACTTCAGCATTTTGATGTGCTAGATCGGCTAGAACTTGCCTGTTGTTGCCTGCTGATCGCCCCACCACCCTCTCCAGCGGAAAATTCGGCCTCCGTCGTTGCTCGTTCTCCTTTTGGTCCGTCGTCTTGTTCGTCGTGTAGCGTTTTTCATTGCGATTTCGCTCCGATTTTGACGGCGAGTTGGATGACGAGTGTGCCTGATTGTTCCCTTGATCGTTCTTGTGTTGCAGCGACCACCAGTTTATCAGCCAATTGTTACAGCTATAGCATAAGAACTTTTCTGTGTCATTTTCAGCCTAAAAAAAATTGAAATTTAGGTCAATTATTCAAAATTACATGCACGCGAAAAGAAAACTTACTTTGATATTGTACTTTTCGTAGATAACATCCACCAAATTGGGACCTCCGCGACCTTCTTCGAAGATATTCACCAGTTGACTTGTGCGGATGCCACAAATCAGACAAGTATTGTAGGTAAGACGTCTCTGAATGTCGTTCATGCTGGCTGCCACCTGTATTCCGTGTGCACGACGCGATGTGTGAACTTAATTTGACTGAAGATCGATTTTAATTTATTCTCCAGACACACACAATGCAATAAAAAAACAGCAGGTGCAAGAAGTCGACGACTTACACACAGAGAAAATATGTTTTGGTCACAGGCTTCCGTTCAAAACTCGTTTTTCACGACAATTCGCTCCATTCTACCACTGTCTCTCGTCGTTTTACATCGCTACGGGATGTCCGGAGATCAATTTCACTAAAATATCTCGAGATTTTCTAAGGCTTCCGTCCAATCCTTTGCTATTAAAGGACTTATCACCTTCATTCGTCTCAATTAAATTTGAATTAGCGTAAAATTCCCAAGTCAAAATACAAAAAACACACAAATGCTGATTGGGACTCATCAATTTATTGAATTTTGTCAACAAATCAACTCCAATCTGCAATAAAATTGTGGATTTTGAGGGTTTTTTGTGAATTTTTCGTGTCAATTTTTGTCAAATATGTCCCTCGATCGTTAAAGCTTGCATCGAAAATTGCAAAAGCTTCCTGTGTCACGTATGAATACGCGTGAAACGCGATTCCACAAAGTTGATTCATCCGATTTCAGTGACAACAGCAGTAGTAGTGAAGAAGACGAAAGAACCAAATTAATTATGGATGCTCCAATTATGAGCACAGATACGCGTCGACGACTTGCTCCCGGTGCAACAAATTACGGCACAACCAATCAGGAATTTGTTCCCGCAATTTCCGCACAACACGAAGGAGGACCGGGATCCGGCAATCAAGACGCTCCCGATATTCCCGTTTTAGTTGTTGCTCCGAAACGAACTGTCTCGCGAAATGCTGATGCCGGCGCCGCTCCAAGTAACGATCCCCAACGACGACGTACGAGCGAGCAAATGGAAGAAGAGGAAGGTCTGAAGTACGGCGCACAGCACGTCATCAAACTCTTTGTTCCGGTAACGTTGTGCATGATTGTCGTTGTCGCCACAATCAATACCGTGAGTTTTTACGTGACGAAAGACGTGTATTTGGTGTACACGCCCTTCCACGAAAAGTCCGAGGAGACCAGCACAAAGCTCTGGAATGCGATTGCCAATGCGCTCATTTTGATGGTCGTGATTGTGATAATGACGGTCTTGCTGATCGTTTTGTACAAATACAAGTTTTACAAGACGATTCATGGATGGCTCATTTTGTCGTCTTTTATGCTGCTGTTCATCTTTAGTTTTTGGTATTTGGAGGAAGTGTTGAAGGCGTACAATATTCCGATGGATTACATCACGGCGACGTTCTTGTTGTGGAATTTCGGAGTGTTGGGCATGATTTCGATCCATTGGAAGGGACCGTTGCGCTTGCAGCAGGCTTATTTGATTTTTGTTGCTGCATTGATGGCTCTCGTCTTCATCAAATATTTGCCGGAATGGACTACGTGGGTTGTGCTCGCGGTGATTTCAATTTGGGATTTGATTGCGGTGTTGTCGCCAAAGGGACCTTTGAGAATTCTCGTTGAAACGGCGCAGGAACGGAATGAACAAATTTTCCCTGCACTCATTTACTCGTGTAAGTATTTTTTTTTTTTAAAGAAATTAAGATCGCTTTAATTTTTTTCCAACTTTTTGTCTCATGTTCAAAATTTATTCAAAACGACCGATTTTAGGAATTTTTTCATTTAAGAAAAAAAATATTTTATCGTGGATTTTGATCTAAAAAAATAATAATTTTTCTGAATTTTTCAAAATTTTTTTACGTATTTTTTTAAATATTTTTCAAAGCTTAAAATCCATCAAAAAGACATTCAAATAAATTTTTTTTAAAAATTTTTTAGTAATTTTTTCTTTGATTCAATTTCGAAACACAAAAAATTTTAAAAAATCATCAAATAAAAAAAAAGGAAAATTAAAAATTATGTAATTTTTTTTTTAACGTTTTTTTTATTTTTCCCAATTTTCAAGCTTTTGAAATTGTATCAAAAAGAAATTCAAATTAATTTTTTTATTAATAAAATTTTTAACTTCTTTCGTAAATTTTTTTAATATTTTCTTTAAGAAGTTCTTGTTCAAAAGACTTTATCGTTTTTTGAAAATTTTTGTAATTTTTAAATGAACTTTCAAAAAAAAATTACGTTTTACAATTTTTCAATTTTGAAGCTTAAAATCCATCAAAAAGACATTAAAATTTAATTTTTTTATTTAAATTTTTAACTATGAAAAAATTTCTTTTAAAAGTTCCAAATTTTTTTTCTTTTATTTAATCCTTTTTTAAAATTATGAAAAAATTGGAAAAGATCCAAAGATATTCAATTTAAAATAAATTTATGAAAAAATTTACTTAGAAAATATTTTTTTACAGCTACCTTCATTTACACATATGTCTCGATGGCTCACACGAACGACCCGAATATCACAACAACACCAAGCGGCGGAAGTGAGGGACGTCAGCAAGGCGCAGAACGAAGACGCAACAGTGAAGGTATACCCTTAGTTGAATTCGGACAAAATTTGAGTGAAAAAAGTGAACGGAACGGTATGAAATTCATTTTTGTCCGTGTGTGTGATAGTGAATCGCTTCTAAATTCATATTTTCTCATTAAAATTCACGAAAACAGCAAAATTTTTAATTAATTTTAAATTTTTCGATAGAACCCGATGCTGGTTTCACATCTGAATGGCAAGCAAGTAGCGGAGAACGCGTTGAACGACGTCAATTGGAGGTCCAAGCAAATCTCGGAAGCAATCCAAATCGCCCGGAATACCGTACAGTAACGGCTAATGAGCAACCACAACAGACCTTTGTACCACAAGAGGAACGCGGTATCAAATTAGGTCTCGGTGACTTCATTTTCTACTCAGTTTTGGTCGGAAAGGCATCCAGCAATGGCGATTGGAATTTAACAATTGCTTGTTTTGTTGCAATTTTGATTGTAAGTTTTTTATTTAAAGTTTCGATGTAATTTTTGTTAATTTTTATTGATTTTTTAGGGTCTCTGTCTCACTTTACTCCTGCTCGCCATGACACGCAAAGCTTTGCCAGCACTCCCGATCTCTATAGCTTTCGGATTGATCTTCTACTTTTCAACTTTGTTAGTTGTCCAACCATTTGCCGATAAATTATCCGCAGAACAAGTATTTATTTAGGAAAAAAATATAAAATTAAATAAAAAATGACGCTATTCCCTATGAATAACTAGACTAAAAAAATTAATATTGTGAATTATATTTAATGCATCCCCGCTTTAATACAAAAAATTAATAAATTTTTTTGATCAAGTTTATTTTTTAATTTCTACAGTACTTCAAGTGTATAAAAAATTAAGGAACGTCTTGCTTTCTACTCAATAGCGATTGCGACGTTGTTTGTTTTGTTGGTCATAAGAGGAATTCCAATAAGAATTCACGGGATTGTTCGTTGGATTGTACGAAAAAGGCAAAACTGACGTAGTCCAGGGGTTCACAGTGTTCGACATGTAGTACGGTTGCGATGTCGAAGTCGTATCCGGAGCATCGTTGTAATATCGCTGCCCGCCAGTCCAATTGCGATAATCAAACGGAGTCAAATTGCTGTAACTTTGATAGTACTGCGACAAAAAGTTGTTTTGGTAGTCGGGCGGGGTGTTTGCGGTGCGTGCTCGATTCGCAGTTGGTCGATATGGCGGCGGAGTGGAACGATTTACACGACGACGGAATTTTTTGGGTCTCTTGACTGTCGTGGGAATCGCTTCCGAGTCTCGTGTCTCTGACGAAGCCTCTTGCGGAGCGTGTGACGGTTGATCTTCCTCTTTTACCGTCGAATAGGAACGCATGACGGCGTTGCTGGTTGAGGAAGTTGGCTCGGGTTTCTCCTAAAAAAAGAAAATGCAAAAAATGACATCCGATGCACGTTTGGAACCGAGAAAAAACTTACAACTTTGATGGGAATTCCAAATAATTCCTGTTCACTTTCGTTCGTGGGACGCATGTGGATGTCAAAAGTCTCATAAGTGCCCAATTTCACGCTGAATTCGTCGAATTTTGTGAGGAAATGCGGAATGCTTTCGTAGCCCGCTTGCATAACCTCCAAGTAAAGATGCTTCTGCGAGAGATCAAAGTAGTCCAGCATCAGTTTCGTCAGGGAAATTGCATTGTTGTGTTTTTTCACGAGCTCCGCAATGTCCTCCTTGAGCTGATTCATTGTGATTTGTGTATTATTTGTCCAGAAATAATTAAGAAAACGCGATCGAAGGGCTTTTCGACGTTCTTGTGTGCGTAAGAGTGAGTGAGATGCGAGAGATGATCAAGGGAGACAAAAACATCGCATCGCCTATTTCGATTTTTTATCAAATTTCTTTATTTTTTAACATGAAAATTGAAAAAATCGACCAAATATTACGAAAATTATTAATTTTTCGTAAAAAAATCGAGTAAAATTGTTCAAAAAGTCAATAAAAAGAACAATTTAACGGTCAAATTTTTAAATTTCATCAAAATGTGCCTTGGGAACTGAAACCCCACAGCAATTTCGAACGCTTTAAATTAAAATTTTTGCATCGCGTTCGTATTTTTGATTAATTTCTGAGAAATTATCGCTTAATTAAGGACAAATTTGTGCTAAAAGCGTTCAGGTGAGTGTCTTTTGTCATAATTTCATGAAATTCAGTGGAGTCAATTACAGAAATTTAACTTTTTGAGCGAAACAAAATATCGCATGCATTTTGTTGTTTTGTTAAAAATTGCATTTTAAGCATTTTTTTATGTTTCTCGTATTTCAGCGTGAATATTCGGAATTAGTTACGTAGTAAACAACGTAAACTTGGAACAAAATGTGTGACGATTGGATTGAGGACGAAACGCCTTATCAGCCCTCGCATGAGATGCTAACCTCACCGCGTAGTGATCGGAAGCGTGCATACGATTCACGTGGGCGACGTGGAGAAGTTCAACGCCAGAGCAGTTTTCGGGACTCTCGTCGTGACGAAAATAGGGATGATGGACCAAAACTCGAATTTTTGATTAATTCCGTCGATGTAAGTTTTTCCCATAAAGCTCCAGTAGAGTATATTTTTTAGAGTTTTTTGTCAAATAATGTTTTATTTTCAATATTTATAAAATTAGTGGGAGAAAAAAATTTTACAGACTTTTTTTGATTACCCATAAATTCCACCAATTATTACATAATGTTAAGCATCTCAGGCACTAACTAAACGCATATAAAGAAAACTGAAAGTTTATCAAAAAGTTAGGTTTATGGACCAAAATGTAGATTTTGTTTTGATTTTGAATGAACGAACCCTAAATAGAGCACTTTGAGCTAACAAAATTTGGTTGCCATACGCTAGTTTTACAGAAGTCGGTGAGGCAGTGTTCGTATTGGGTCAAAATGATGGGTAAATTGAGCAATCCAGCCTACCCTCAAAAATTCATATTTTCAATAAGTACTGAACTTTTTTTTCTGAAAGTAAAAAAAAATCATAAATTTCCAGGTTGGCACAGTAATAGGCAAAGGCGGCTCGACAATCCGTGAGACACAGAACAAATTCAACGTCCGTATTTCCGTAGACAAAAATGTTTCTGAATACGGAAAAGCCAAAGTTGTCATTTCGGGACATTCGAGTGCTGCATTGAACGATTGTCGCAATTTCATCGAGGATTTGTTGCCAAAATCGCCGCCTGCTAACGAAAACTCTGGCGGTAATGGTTACGATGACGGTCCAATTGATTGGGATGCTGCCAATCGCCGTTCGGAAAATGCGATTCGTGAACGTTGGGCTAAATGCCCACCACTGGAGAAGAATTTCTACAAGGAACATCCCGATGTAAAAGCCTTGTCACCGGAAGCCGTTGCGGAATTTCGTAAAAACAACATGAATATCAAGGTTTCACGCACATTCGAGGAAAATGCAAAAGATTCAGACCCGATCCCGAATCCTGTGCTCGAATTTCATCACGCGTTTGCCGAATATCCGGATTTGATGGAGGAAATTCACAAACAGGGATTCAAACATCCGTCGCCGATTCAAGCGCAAGGCTGGCCTGTCCTGCTCAAAGGGGAAGATCTCATTGGAATTGCTCAAACCGGCACCGGGAAGACATTGGCGTTTCTTTTGCCAGCTTTGATTCACATTGAGAGACAACCGGTGCCGAGAGATCAACGTGGCGGTCCAAATGTGCTTATTTTAGCGCCGACAAGAGAACTGGCACAACAAATCGAGAACGAAGTACAAAAGTATCAGTTTCGTCAAATTCGTGCGTGTTGCGTTTATGGCGGAGGCGATCGTCGCAAGCAAGTTGACATCGTAAAAGCTGGCGTTCAAATTATTATTGCGACGCCGGGACGTTTTAACGATTTGGTGTCGAACGGAATCATTGACATCACGAGTGTTACTTATTTGGTCCTCGATGAAGCTGATCGTATGCTCGATATGGGTAAGAAAATTCGAACTTTTCTCAAAATTCAATTTTTTTAAAATTTTTTTAAAGAAAAATTAGTTTGAAAAATCCAAATTTTTTTTGAAAACTTTAAAAGCCGGAAAAATTAAAAAAAAAAGTTAAAAATTTTATGTTTTTTACATTATAATTTTTCGTTAGTGTTTTTTTTTAAACTTTTGTATTGAAAATGATATTTTTACAAGAATTTTCTTCTCTAAATTTTTTTTTTCGAAAATCATTAAATTTATTTTTCATTTTTTTTTCTTGAATTTTTTTTTTCAATTTTTAAGTTGAAATTCTCTGAAATCAAAATTTCAATGTCCAAAATATTTTTTTGTCATTTTGTAAATATTTTAATTTGAAAAAAAGTTTTTGTTCGAAAAAAATTTGGAGCGGCCTAATTCAAAAATTAGTTTTGGTAAAAAAAATATTATTTTCGCAAATTTTTTTTTAAAGAAAATTGAATTCAAAATTTCACTCCAAAATATTTTTTATGAAATTTTTAATTCGAAAGTTTTTTTTTTTTTTACAGAAAATCAACTAGAGAATGACACAAAATTTGAATGAATTTTTTTTGAACTCCAAAATTTTTTTTAAATTTTCAGACATTTCATTTGAAAAAAAAATTGATATTTCAAATTTTTTCCTCTGTAATTCCGAAAAAAGTTCTGAATTTGATTTTATTTTTTTTTTCAGGCTTCGAACCACAAATCCGCAAACTCCTGTTGGATATTCGTCCTGATCGTCAAACTGTGATGACAAGCGCTACATGGCCCTCGGCTGTTCGTCGTCTCGCCTCGAGTTACATGAAGAATCCCATTCAAGTTTACGTTGGTTCTCTCGATTTGGCTGCCACGCATACCGTTACTCAAGTCATCGAGGTCATCCAAGAAGACGAAAAATTCAAGCGCATCCAAGAATTCGTTCAGAGCATGGGACCACATGACAAAGCCATCATCTTTTGCGGGAAAAAGCAACGTGCCGACGATCTCAGTTCCGACTTCAGCTTAATGGGCATTCCCGTGCAATCGATTCACGGAGATCGTGATCAAAGTGATCGCGAACAAGCGTTGCGTGACATCAAAGAAGGTTACGTTAAAATTTTGGTCGCCACGGATGTTGCCTCGCGCGGCATTGACATCGAAGATATCACGCACGTTGTCAACTACGATTTTCCGCGTAACATTGAGGAATACGTTCATCGTGTAGGTCGCACAGGAAGAGCAGGACGTTCCGGAGTTTCCTTGAGTTTAGTAACGCGCAGCGATTGGGGTTCAATGATGGAACTGATCGACATCCTGGAAGAAGCAAATCAGGAAGTACCAACGGAAATTCGTAACATGGCTGAACGGTTCAAGGAAATGAAACAACGTCGCGAAGACGAAAAGACATCCTTTGGCATGGGAGGAGGAGGCGGAGGACGATTCGGTGGCGGCGGCGGCGGAAGTTTTAGTCGACGCGATGACAACCGAAACAGTAACGCATTGTCTTTTAGCACACCTTCGTCGAATGTCGGTGCCATCATTGGAAAAGGAGGCAGTAATATACGCGAAACGCAGGAAAAGTACGGTGTGCGTATCGATGTCGACAAAAATATGGGTTCCGAGGCGAAAATCACCGTAAAAGGGTCAGATTTTGATGGCGTGAAGGAAGCCGTGGAATTCCTCAAATTGATGTGCGAAAACACACAAACCCGAGATAACGATCGTCACAGTTATCGTTAAACGCGTAGTGTAGATCACGAAATATTTTCCAACAAAAAGTATGTGATAAATTTTTTTGACCATGAAACGTACTTTATTTATTTTCTCGAATGGCAATTTGAAGCCATTTTCACAAATGCAACACTTGAACTCCGAGGCTGTTAGAAAAATATTCTGGGCTATTTAGCCATTTTCTGACATAAAAAAAATATTTAAAATGACAAAATAATAGACAACACAAATATTTATAAGACACAAGATTTATTTAAAAATAAATATAATTTTCTAATATTCCGTTTAAATTTATTGACCTATTAAAATTCAACAGAAATGATTTTAATAATGATTGTTTTACGTTCGAAATTGGTTTAAAATTTATAAAATTTTTTCAGCTGTTTTTGCAAAATCGTTCCTTATCACCATCCTTTCGTATCCAGTACCATCGCCCATAAAAACTTAAAAAAGAACGAATTCAGAATATATTGAACTAAAAGATGAAAGAACAATTTACCTCCAATTTTCTAAACTTGTTTTCTGTATTTTTTATGAGTTTAGTCCAGTCAAAGCGCTTGAAAATCTCTTTAATATCCTAGAGTTGCAGACTTTATCGAATTTTTCTTGCTGGTAATGAATCCTTTTCCTGGTAAAGAAAAACAGAAATTTATTGTGAATTTTTTGGACTTTAAATGAAATAAAACCAGAATTACTTTTTTTTCAATTACATGTCGTCTTTCGGCTTTTTGGATCAATCTAGAATCTTCCTGTTTAGATGAAAAATAAAAATTTTTCAAACAAATAAAATGAATAAGTCATCTTGATTATAATCGTTTTTTTGTTTCGTTAGATACTTCGCTGGTTTTTTGATGAACATGCATTGCACTGCTTAATTATCAGTTTTAATAAATATTTTTCACAACAACTTTATTTGAGACAATTTTTTTTATTGGTTTTGATGATCAAAAATTATTGCCGGACATTTCGGGTTGCTGGATGATGTGTTTACAAATTTTTCTTTTATCAATCTCGCAGAAAATATTTTTTTTAATTGTTTTGATGTCATTTCGTGTATTTTAATCAATCATTAAACATTAAATCTTGACAATTAACATTTTCTTTCAATTATTTTGTGCTTAATATTGTTTTTAATATAATAAATCGTCTTAACACGTCGTTACATCTCAACAATGCACGAGCAACTGACACATAGATGTCAAAAACTATCCGGCGCCTCAAAATAAGGTGATAAGAAAACTGTTAGAAATCGTTCCTTCGCTAGATATCTTTTCGCACACGAATATATCAAGCCATCATTTTTGCCGTTTTCAACCATGAATCGCCAAAATTTTCCATCAACATCGACTCCAGCAGCGCCAAACCGCGTCCCCGGACCGGAGAGGCGTGAAAACCAGCTCGGTAAGAGAAGTGATAGTGATAAAATTAGAATATTAAAATTGGTGAATTTGTGCCTGCATGCATCAACTTTTTCTTTCAATAAAAGTTGTTTGTTTGTGTTAAACAGACTTTGCATTCAGCACAAAAATTTGAATAAGAATGAAAAATAATATAATAATTGAAAAAAAGGAGTAAATGATAAAGTGAAAATTGAAAATGAAATAAATAAATAAAATAAAAAATATAATGAATATAATATATTGAATATAATTAAATATAGAAAATAATATAATATAATATAAATAAATATAAAAGATATTTTGTGATATTTCTAATAAAAAAAAATAAATTCGACTTTTGGAAAGTGTAAGAAATGTAAAAAAATGAAAGAATTAAGCATTTTTATTATTCAAAAAAAAAAATATACATGTCGGTCGAATGGTCGAGAAAAGTAGCTAAAAATAATAAAAGGAACTGTTTAAAAAAACATATAACTATAAAGTGTCTCAAATTAATTTAAAAGGAACTCACATCTGCAAGTAATCCTGAATTATTATATGTGAAATTAAATTGTAATGATTTTTTTTTTTTAAATTGGCCCAATTTTAGTTGAATTATTAAGTTTAAGATTGAATTTCAAAGATTTAACGTTTATTTTACTATTTTAGTGAAATTATTTGTTATAATAATTTATCTAAGTGTTGAAATTAAAGATCTAAAATGTCTCTAAAACACTCAATGGAATATTAAAACTCTTTAAAAATACTGAAAAAGTTAGAAAAATCATCAATGTTTTCTTTTTCATCATTAGTATTCAATACTTCTATGTTCTTACTTTTTGAAGTCCAAAATAACAAAATTTTTTGAAATTTTAAATGCCTTTAGAATATAATTAAAGGTAAACTTACTATTTTTATAGTTTTTTAATCAAAAAGTTAAAAATTTTCACATTTAATTTTTGTCCCTAAATTGTTTCGAGAGGGTTGATAACATCAAGTGAAATAATATAAAAATATATTTTAAATTAGTTTTAATATTTTTTCTATTAAGGCCGAAATGAAACTCAATAGTTATGTCCATTGCCTCATTTTAAAAGTCGAAAATCCAATGAGGTAAAATAAAAAAAAAAGTTAAAAATTTCTTCAAAAATTACCGATTTTTGGTGTATTTTAATAATTTTTAAGAAAATTTTTATATTTTAAGTAATTATCGAGGTAATTATAGTATTGAAAATTGTATTTTGACATAAAATTTTCTTTTAAAAATAATTTTCAAAAAAATCAATGAATTTTTTTTAAATTTTCATAGATGTTTTTATGATATTCAATTTTTTTTTCAACTTTAGTTAAAATGTTTTCACATCAATTTTAATACACAAATATCAATGTAAAAAACTAAAAACAAGAAAAAAATTGATAAACGATCAAAACTTTTTTAAAAATTTGGCATTTTGTATGAAAAAGAGTATTTTAGATTTTTTTGCCCCTCCCCGTTTTTATTTAAAAAATTTTGGACAAAACTATTGAGTTTTATTTGAAGCGGCCTAAAATAAAAAAAAATCAACTAAACCTACTAAAGTTAAAATTTTATTTTTTTCTAAGATTTCTGTTTTATTTTTTAAGTTTTCGTTAGTTTTTTAGAAATGTTTATCAAATTTTATTTATTCCTACGAGATTTACTGATTTTATTATTTTTTTATTAAATTCTTATTCATTATAATTCACAAATACCTACATGTTGCTTACCGAATTTTTGTTTGTTTCAGTTTTTGATCCCGAATCGTTCGTTCTGCCCGATCTTCAGGAATTCGTTTCTCGTGAGGTAGAAGTCATCTACGGCGGAATGCAGACGATGTCTCAGCAGTTTGGAGAGATCCTGAGTGGTCTGACGCAGACAGTTGCTGTTTTGACGCAGGAAGTGGCAGCCCTTCGTCACGACTTCAACCAACGCTTGCCGATGGAGCAGAACCAACAAGGCCCTGCAGTTGTAGAGTCGCCAGGGGTGTCGCCGATTGTGGCTGAACCGTTGTTGGTGGCGCAGCAACCGGAAGCCCAGTCCCGGCACTCCATCGAGGATATAGCTGTGGGGTCCTCAGCTCACCAGCCGACATCGGATGATACGCTGCCTTCACTCCATCAGCCTTCGCCTACTCGTCGCACACAACAACAAATCCGCCAAGCAGCATCTCTCCGCGATGCTCCAGCTTCTCCACCAGTGCGAGCTCCTCCTCATCCTGAACCGCAACCGTCATCATCACGTGAACCTGCTCGTCAACATGTTCCATCTCGTCAACATGTTCCAGCTCGTCAACATGTTCCAGCTCGTCACCGTTTGACTCCGGAACAAATTCGCCGTCGATTCCCGTTGAAATACGACACGGAATGGCACGACATGGAAGCGGACCTGGCTATCGAAGGACAGCAGACCTTGGTGTTCGACTACATCAACCGTCGTACGGCAAATGTCGCAGATATACACTTTGTCAGAACTGTGTATTATTTGCTGTTCGGGCCGACATTCCAAGGCAGTTTGGGTTGGATGAAAGACGATGGGAGATTTCGGCTGAAACGCTCAAAACTATTCAAGGTGGTCCATGATGTGGTCCGTCGAAGGAATTTGATGAGCAACAGAGACCATTACGAAAGGTGGAGTCAACTCATCAGGTCAAAACATCATGAGCTGAAGATCAAACAGCAACGCCGTCGAGATCGGAATAGGAGTCGTTAGTTCCTGAGTTCACTCCATTTCTTGACAAGGTTTATCGATAGATAATCCGATTAAGTTTGCCTATTGCTTTAAGCAATAGCCAGTCTCAAGCCTGGATAAAAAACGAGAGGCGGAGAATCTATTTAAATTTTTTTTTTGTATTTTTTACTTAAAAAAAATTATTTAAAAAAATTAAAAGAAACATTTTGGTTTAAAAATTGTCTTTTTTGGTTTCTTAGATTTTAGTTAGAATTTAAATAGAAAAATTTAAAAAATGTTTTTTTTTCTCAAGTCAAGTTCAACTTATTTTTGATATATTTCAAAGCTGAAATTGAATAAATATTCATTCTAAAGATGATTTCCATGCATTTCTGATCGATTTTTGATAAAATAAAAAAAACGATTTTTTCATATGAGGAGCAAAAACCGTTGTTTTTTTCTCACATCAAGTTTCAACCAACTTTTGATGGATTTCAAAGCTAAAATTGAATAAATATTCATTCTAAAGATGATTTCCATGCATATCTGATCGATTTTTGAAGAAATAAAAAAAAAACGATTTTATCATATGAGGAGCAAAAACCGTTGTTTTTTCTCACATCAAGTTTCAACCAACTTTTGATGGATTTCAAAGCTAAAATTGAATAAATATTCATTCTAAAGATGATTTCCATGCAAATCTGATCGATTTTTGAAGAAATAAAAAAAACAACGATTTTATCATATGAGGAGCAGAAACCGTTGTTTTTTCTCACATCAAGTTTCAACCAACTTTTGATGGATTTCAAAGCTAAAATTGAATAATTATTCATTCTAAAGATGATTTCCATGCATATCTGCTCGATTTTTGAAGAAATAAAAAAAACAACGATTTTATCATATGAGGAGCAAAAACCGTTGTTTTTTCTCACATCAAGTTTCAACCAACTTTTGATGGATTTCAAAGCTAAAATTGAATAATTATGCATTCTAAAGATGATTTCCATGCATATCTGCTCGATTTTTGAAGAAATAAAAAAAAAACGATTTTATCATATGAGGAGCAAAAACCGTTGTTTTTTCTCACATCAAGTTTCAACCAACTTTTGATGGATTTCAAAGCTAAAATTGAATAAATATTCATTCTAAAGATGATTTCCATGCATATCTGATCGATTTTTGAAGAAATAAAAAAAACAACGATTTTATCATATGAGGAGCAAAAACCGTTGTTTTTTCTCACATCAAGTTTCAACCAACTTTTGATGGATTTCAAAGCTAAAATTGAATAAATATTCATTCTAAAGATGATTTCCATGCATATCTGATCGATTTTTGATAAAATAAAAAAAAAACGATTTTTTCATATGAGGAGCAAAAACCGTTGTTTTTTCTCACATCAAGTTTCAACCAACTTTTGATGGATTTCAAAGCTAAAATTGAATAATTATTCATTCTAAAGATGATTTCCATGCATATCTGATCGATTTTTGAAGAAATAAAAAAAACAACGATTTTATCATATGAGGAGCAAAAACCGTTGTTTTTTCTCACATCAAGTTTCAACCAACTTTTGATGGATTTCAAAGCTAAAATTGAATAAATATTCATTCTAAAGATGATTTCCATGCATATCTGATCGATTTTTGAAGAAATAAAAAAAAACGATTTTTTCATATGAGGAGCAAAAACCGTTGTTTTTTTCTCACATCAAGTTTCAACCAACTTTTGATGGATTTCAAAGCTAAAATTGAATAAATATTCATTCTAAAGATGATTTCCATGCATATCTGATCGATTTTTGAAGAAATAAAAAAAACAACGATTTTATCATATGATTGTTTTTTCTCATCAAGTTTCAACCAACTTTTGATGGATTTCAAAGCTAAAATTGAATAATTATTCATTCTAAAGATGATTTCCATGCATATCTGCTCGATTTTTGAAGAAATAAAAAAAACAACGATTTTATCATATGAGGAGCAAAAACCGTTGTTTTTTCTCACATCAAGTTTCAACCAACTTTTGATGGATTTCAAAGCTAAAATTTAATAAATATTCATTCTAAAGTTGATTTTCATTGATATCTGATCGATTTTTGATCAAATAAAAAACATCAAGTTTCAACCAACTTTTGATGGGTTTCAAAGCTGAAATTGAATAAATATTCATTCTAAAGAGGAACTTTTTCATATGAGGAGCAAAAATCGTACTTTTTTTCTCAAGTCAATTTTCAACCAACTTTTGATGGATTTCAAAGCTAAAATTGAATAAATATTCATTTTCCATGCATATCTGCGATTTTTGAAGAAATAAAAATATGAGGAGCAAAAATCGTTATTTTTTCTCAAGTCAAGTTTCAACCAATTTTTGATGGGTTTCAAAGCTAAAATTTAATAAATATTCATTCTAAAGTTTATTTCCATTTATATCTGATCGATTTTTTTATCAAAGATTATTTCAACCAACTTTTGATGGGTTTCAAAAAAATCGATTTCCATGCATATCTGCTCGAAATGCACATCAAGTTTCAACCAATTTTGAAAAACAAGAAAAAGAAAAATCCAAAAAATTATTTTTAAATGCGGAAAAACGTCAATTTTCAACCAACTGATGACTCAGAACCAAAAAGGACCGATTGGGATTTGTTCAGGATGACAAGGCTTATCCGCTTACGGAATTTTAGCCAAATCGAATTTTTTACTCAGATATTAAATAATTATGCCCATACATAGTAATATACATACACTTACATATTTTTAGGCTTGAAAACGAGTAAGAAATGGACTTAAATAAAAAAATCTAATTTAAAGAGTATTTAAAAAACACAAGATAATATTCTTTTGTAATATTTGTTTATTCATTTTATGTTTTATAATAATTATAATAATGTTTAATACAATAATGCGTGTAATGTGCGCCTATAAATATTTCAATACGTTCCTTTTTTTGTTTTTTTTTTCTCTACAACTCTATAATATTCAATCAATATTTTTTTTTGTTTTATAGATGAGTTTTAATGAATATACATAAACTTTCGATTCTTCCTTAAAAAATGTTTGCTTTTTTTAAATGAATAATGAATGTTTACTTATTAAATTTTTCCTACGTAATTGCCTTTTAGAGTTTGTTATACAAGACAATTTTTCACTTTTATAAATCGACTATATAATATTACTTTTATTGTTTATTTATTTATTTATCTAAATACTATAAATGTGTGTAATGTGACTGAGTTTTTATTTATTTATTATTTTATTCTAATCATATCATTTTTTGTATTCATTTCTTATATATGTATAATTAAATTGTTTGAGAACGAGCGTAATATTTTGTAAAATAAAAATTTGCGAAGAAAATGTTTGAAGTAAAAATTTGTGTGTATTTTTATTATAATTGTAATAATATCATATTGTGTTACTTTATAAATTTTGAAGAAAATTTTTTCGTATATTCATTAATAATAAAAAGTCTTGTATATAATGTTTTGTAGTATATGTATAAATATAAGGAATATTCCAAAAGCCTGTGTGAGGTGCGTTTTTTTTTTATTATTTTTGTGAAAAATTATTCTAATTTCACTACTTTCTAAGTTTTTTCATCTATAAAGTTTTTCTTTTGTCGTTTCTTGAAGATATAATAATTTTTTACAGCTCCTAATGTATAAATTTTTAATAATAATAATAAGGATGAAGAACTAACTCCTTAACATTTATCATAATAATAATATATTTATGTATATAAACAAAGGGATCGTAGGACTAGACTAGAAAATAATGGCGGTGCGTGAACCTTTGTATTTATCATACATTATTTAGTTTATCATTTAGTTAAAAAAAAAATCGAATTTGAGCTTTTTTGTCATAAAAAAAGAAATCAGTTCATAATTTTTGTATGTGATAAACTAGGCCAAAGTAATAATTCATCATTATTATGTTATGCATAAAGTAAAGTAAAGTAGTGTAGTCAAAGTTTTGCTTTTTACATGTTGTAAGCGACATAGATGGGATCCAATTGATCAGCTAAGAATCCGTCTCTCAGATGCATTCGTTGTTTTTCGCCGCGAGAGTTGATCGGAACAACACCTTAAATTTAATTAATTATTTTTTTTAGTGAAAATTCACAAAATCCAAAAAAAATTCTTACCGGGATCAACTACAACCACAACACCCACAATCAATTGGTGTTCTTCGAGTACTGTATTTGTCACGAGTGGCACTAAATCAAGTGCTTCCGACTCGTTTCCGTCTAATTCGACAACCACGACAAGTAGGTTGGTCCATGTAAAGGTAGCGCATTCGGCAATTTTCTTGTGGCACCGCAACACAGACATCTCAATGTCGATCGGATGGTAGTTCATGCCACGCAACGTGATTAATTCATCGAGAGAGCCAACGATGTAAACCGCATCGTGCAGTTCCGAGTCTGCAGACGTTTGATGCGGAATGTGACTCTAAAGAAAAATAAATAAAAAATATTGAAAAAAATTGAAAAACCAAAGAAATAAAGGAAAATTCACCTGTGACGAGTGAAGAGAATCGTTGTCGGAATCGCGACTAGCAATGCTCGGTGTGGTTTCGTCCAAAACAGAGCCTGCTTGTGAGCATTCCGTTCGCCGGAGGAATCCAAGGTAGCCTGTGCGGGCCCATTGTTCCGTTGTTGAGCAACCAGTAACGAGTTTGGCATTGAAATGATCATTATAGTCCGTCTCGTCGCCGTAAATTGTAAAGTATCCGTTCGAATTGTGGGGAGATTGGACCTAAAATTAATTTTTTCCATTAAAAATCATCGATTTTTGACTTAAAAAGAGGATATTTACCCAAATTTCTCCCAAATGAGAATCGCCACACTGTCCTTTGGTATCAGGATTTGCGATAATAACCTTAACGCCAGGCAATAATTTACCAGACTCGACAATACAAAGTGAATTTGGAGCACCACGTTCTACTAAGGCCACACGATTGTTACGTAATGCCCTTAAATCGACGTAAACCTGAAAAATTTCCACATTTTAATATTTTTCTTTTTAAAAAAATTAAATTTAACTTACCTGAGCACTTTCAGCTGAACTAGCACCTTGCACGCAAATCGCTGGATTAACGCGACACCCGAACGAAGTCGATACACATCGCATATTGAGACCCAATGCCTGGAACAACTTGCAAAATTGCTGTGTTAATTGCACGCGAGGTCTCTCCTCGGCAACAACGACGCACGTTCGCACGCACGCCAAGTTGATATTTCGTTGTTTAAGCGCTTGAATGGAATTGCTTAATGCTTTGGTACATAACTCAATGACGCCATACGAGCAGAAGGTATCACGAACGCGGTATTGCGAGAGAGTGCTGAGCCACAAACTTGGATTTGCTTCAACCTACGGGAAAAAAAGTTTATTAAAAATCCAAAATTTAAATTAAAAATCGAAATTTACCTCATATGGAGCAATTAAAATGGAATGATGACCACTGTAAACGCTAATAAGGGTCCACATAGAGAATCCAAGACCACAATAGGGGTCGAGACATAACGCGACATGACGACTTGGATAGAGCTCGCATTGAAGTTTGAGACTAGCACACAAACTGGAGAGGGATCTGTTGAAAGAAAAATAAAAAATTACCAAAAAAGTTCATGAAAAGTAAAGAAAATCTTACCTGTGAGTAATAATTACTCCACTAAGACGCCCGCAAGTTGATACACTGAAGTCAATGTACGCCGTTGAGTCTAACGTAGCATTCGCGATAGCTGTTTTTTACAAAAAATATTAAAAATTATTTTTTATTTACTAAGGGTGTTCCAAACCCGTTTTCTGTTTCGCGTTACACGCTTGAAAAAAAAAATCCATGGGGGAAGAAATTTTGTATAGATTTTCGTTTTTAGTACTATTCATTATGGAAAAGTAAAAAAATTGTTCAAATTTGAGTTATTTTCTATGATATTGTTATAAAATAAGCGTTTTGACTTAATTTTTCCTTTCCAAAAACTATGTTGAAAAATTTATCTAAAAAAATAATCTAATTTAAAAAAGTTTTCAAAATGGCTTTGACACAGTTTTTGATTTAGTTTTGCTCTTGATTTGGTTTTCAAAACAAAACTATGTCAAAAAACAAAAATTTTTTCAGTTTCAAATTTTTGCCAGTTTTGAGTTATAAAACGATTAAAAATGATAAATTAGAGCCCTCTGACAAATTTTTATCCATTTGGAGCAAGATTTGTCAAAAATTACTTTGACACAGTTTTTGACACAGTTTTGCTCTTGATTTAGTTTTCAAAACAAAACTATGTCAAAGAAATTTTTTTTTTTCAGTTTCAATTTTTTGGCAGTTTTGAGTTATAAAACGATTAAAAATGATAAATTAGAGCCCTCTGACAAATTTTTATCCATTTGGAGCAAGATTTGTCAAAAATTACTTTGACACAGTTTTTGACACAGTTTTGCTCTTGATTTAGTTTTCAAAACAAAACTATGTCAAAGAAAATTTTTTTTTTTCAGTTTCAATTTTTTGGCAGTTTTGAGTTATAAAACGATTAAAAATGATAAATTAGAGCCCTCTGACAAATTTCAATCCATTTGGAGCAAGATTTGACAAAATTGGCTTTGACACAGTTTTTGACACAGTTTTTGACACAGTTTTGCTCTTGATTTAGTTTTCAAAACAAAACTATGTCAAAGAAAATTTTTTTTTCAGTTTCAATGAAAAAGTATTTCAAAATCTAGGTATATAAAGTTTTTTTTGATAAGACGATTTTTGATAAAAATTTGAATTTTTGAGGAAACGTGAAACAGAAAACGGTCTTAGAACACTCTAAAAAATTTTAAAAAAACTCACTGGTTAACTTTCTCTTTGGATTATCGTCGATATCGAGTATCAATGGCCAACTCTTGGGATCAATTGAGGCAGCAGCTTCCCTGGATTTCAGTAATTTAATAATACTTTGAATGGAGAGGACGATGCCACTCTTCGAGACATCGACAATCATGCGGACTGTTGGCAGTGTTGTTATCAAATTTTGCGGATGCGGTGGACGAATAGTTATTGGGATGGCACCCAAGTAGAGACAACCGTAAAAGGCGCATATCAGATCGAGTCCAGGCGGGAAAATGAGAGCTATTGAGGAAAAATTAATTAAAATATGATTTTATTTTTAGATGAAACGAAGGAAACTTACCAACATGATCGCCTGGATTGACTTTTCCACGTTCCTGCAATAACGCGGCAATTTTTTCCGCTCGCTTATGCAACTCGGAACACGTGAGGGTACGCGCTACAGCTCCTTTGGAATTCAAAAGTGTATAGAGAACGTGTTCGGGGGATGTGTTTGCACGCCAACGCAGGACACCAGTTATCAATTGATGCTAAAAAATAAATTTTTATTATAAATTTATTTAAAAAAAAATTATTTTAGGGGTTTACCTTCCGCTCTGTATCGTCAGCGAGTCCCATATCACGTCCCTGCGCCGACGCCAGCCGATTTCCTTGCACTAAATTACCAACCATCACAGATGCCGGTCCAACTGACGTGTCTGTAACACATCCAGATGAAGAAGTTCCAGAAATAGAAGCTTGATGAGGGAGGGAGCCTTTGGAGTTTTTTTTTAGGGGGGGTTAAGTGAAGTTCCAAAGGCGCCGCCACACACGATTAAGTGATTAATTTTTTTAGTGTGTGTGAAATTGTGCATTTTAGAGATTAGTAGTGGAAAAACCGTCAAACCACAGTTTGTTAATCGTTTTAGTTTAGGACAGATTTCGTATGTACAATTTCCGCGTTTCATTTTTTTTGAAGATGACGACGACGAACACAGAAATTTTACAAAAGACGCACACATTTTTTCATTTTTTTATGTACACAGCGACACGTGAGTATTTAGTTAACGGATTTTTAACGATTTTCGGTGATGAATGCAGCAAAAATTAAAAAAAGAGAAAAAAAGACAATGAAAATATAAAATTTGTTGTTAAAATTTGCCAATTTCTGGATATTTTATGGTTCAAATTTATTTTATTTTATTTTTTTTTGGATAAACGTTTTAGAGACTTTTATCCAAAAGGTTCATGCCAAAGAAAACACGTTCATTCATAAATTTTGAAACTCAAGAGAGAAATGAAAAGAAATCATATGGTAAAAAAATGAGGCAACTTAAGCAAAAAGCCACAGATGTGCGTTTTAAAGCAATTTCGGTGCGTTTTTAAGTGAAAAGACGAAAAAATAAACATCGATGTTCTCTTCCGAAGAGGGAAATTTCCGTTAGTTGCGATAACTTTTGGAAATTTCGGGAATTCGCGTTTCATAATCGTTAACTCAAGTGTTAATTAACGTAAAAAAAATGAGTAAATTCGTAAATTATAGCAATAGAAGCGTCTACATTTATAAAAACCACACACCAGAGATGGAAAATGTTTCAATTCGTTACCTTGATGCAAATCCCGTGGCTTCGGTAGATTTGTGACACACGTATGCGGACACATGAGAACGTTTGCGGGATGCAACGAGCCCTCCATGAAGCGTCGTCTCGCTTCGCACAAGTGAATTCCGCCCAAAGGTGTCTTTGGCAGGTGATTCGGTGGTACGAGAGCCAAACAGTAAATTCCCACTTGATGGATCGAGTCGACAGCTTGCAAGACGCGCGACATCCACTGGAATGACTCTTCTTCGCTGCAATCGGGACGTTGTTCGGCTATCACACAAACACGTTCGTCGCGCAGCACTTTGATGCTAAAGACAGCGATGCGACCGCGATAAATGAAACGCATTGGCTCGACAGCGAGCACGGTAGCGATGATGTCGTCGGCATTGTGTTTGCGACCCGTAACTGTCATGAGACCATCGCGAGATCCGCAAACGAATACGAGACCTCCGGGTCCGAGGAAGCCCAAAAGACCGCTTCGAACGTACGTTTCTTCGCCAATTGGCTTGCCAGGTACTGCTGTTTCGCCTTCTTTTGCGGGAGGAGGCTCGTGAAGGGGTTGTACCTACAAGAAAATTTATAAAATTTAATTTTTTTCCTTAAAAATTTTTTTTTATAAGATAAATTTATTGTAATCTCTATTTGAAATTTTTTTTCTTGAATCAACATAATTTTTTTTGGTTTATAACAAGACCTTTTTGTAACAAACTTCCCCTTTTGAAAAGATGAAATTTGAAAAATCATTGATTTTTGAGCTAATTTTACAAATTTTTTAAAATATTTTTGATTTTAAATTTAATTTAAAAATTTTTGGAGTAAAAATTAGTTTTTTTAATTTTTTTTTCTTGAAAAAATATTTTTTACAAAATTTTTTGAATATTTTGAGAGATTTATTATTTTATAATTTTTTTTCTATATTTTTGATTAAAATATACATTAAATTTTTAGAATTTTTTTATAATTTAGATTTAATAAAAATAACCAAAAAGTGAAAAAAGTTCAAAAATCAATAAAATTCAATTTAAAAAAAAAATCAAGATAAAACAAAAATTAAAAAAAACTGTAAAACAGCGAAAAATAATTAAAAATTTGATAATTTACCTTGAAAGTAGCATTCGATAAGCCATCCAAGCCATAATACGAGATACCAGTTGACCCGGAAGTGACGCAAATTTCCCCAACTTGATCCGTTTTGCACAAAGTTGGAGGTCCTTCGGCATTTACAACTACCATTTGAGCAGCTGGCATCACCTGACCGCAATCTTGCAACGTAAGTGACGTGAGCGAGTCCTCACTATCAACTCTCACAACGCCATGCGACAAAGCAGCCATTGACAACACGCCGCGTCCCGTTGCCGATTGACTAAATCCGCCAGTTGAGCGTCCCGGGCGTCTCAGAGACACCGTAAAAACTTCCGAGCTACTTGCACACGGACAAATCGCATCCGGTCGAAGCCCCTTCGATTGGAAAACACTCAAAAACTGATCACAGCTGGAAAGAGACCATGGATTTGCTCCGTCAGCCACGAGCAACATACGCAACGACGCCAGTGAAATGTCTTTGTGATCTTTCGTCGCCAATAATCCCCAATGCAAGTCACGGCTTTTCACTAAACAACATGAAGCACGATATTTTGTGATTAATTGCATCCACGACGACGGACGAAGTTTCATCAGGGCATACGGAATGAACAAAACATGCATTCCATTGAGCACGGATGTCAAAACGCTGTGCCACAATCCAACTTCTCGCTTGAAATCCAACACACAAACCGTTGTTTCGCCTTCCGTGTAGTGACAGGCCATCGTGAGGGCACGACAATGATTAATCATCGATTGACGAGTTACTGTGACGCCCATGACACTGCCATCTTTGTCGGTTGTGTATTCAACGTAAGCCGTGGAATCTTCGCTAATTCGTTGATTTGTGGGATTGTAGTCCTTTGGCGTTTTTGGCAAGTGTTCCGTCACGAACCAATGTAGGCGAGGCCATCCCTTGAGTTTTGTCACTTCTCCCGTTGTCGATTTGGGCAAACCTTTCAAACAGGCCTCCGTTGTGAGAGCAACTTGAACGCCACAGGAGCTCAAAAGGAAGCCCACTTGTTGCGGCGGCGAGTCAGATGTCGATAATGGAAGCTCGATTGGCAACGGGACGAGTCCGCGGAACATGCAACCGTACCACGCGGTGAGGAAACTACAAAAAAATTTCATTAAAAATCACTTTTTAGGAAGAAATAGCAAAAATCTTACTTTAATGGATCCGCATTTGGATAAACGAGAGCAACTCGATCTCCGGGCTTGAGTACAAACTGTTCCGCTCCCTTGCTGAAAGTTTTTGTCGACAAAGCATACGCGATTTTCTGTGCGCGCGACAATAATTTTCCATAAGTCAACGTTGTTGTCATCTTTCCATTGGGATCTAGCACCGTCGCCATCGGAGCTTTGAACGAACTTGTGCCGTAACGTTGTAACGCCTGCTCTAAAGTACGTGGCAATCCACTCGGAATCACCAATTGCTCGCCTGTCACAGGCGTCATCGTATTTCCCTCGGGCTTTGGCGCATTCGGGTCTTTGGGATTCGCAGCTATCTCTAATTCTATGTCGTTATCTTCGTAAAATTCAGGTAAGGGACGTCTTTTAGGCCGTTTAAGGGTATTCAGCAACTGCTGTATCTTCGCAGAGACTTTCCATCGACCCGCAGTGCCCGTGTCTCCAGGCTCCGTTTGATTCAGATTCACGTAACGCGTGACACGATCAGCACCCATTCCGCGTTTTGTGTTGTTGAATTGTGTGATATCCGGAGCGACGTCTAAAAATAATTGAAAATTCGTTAAAAAATAATTTTTAATTAATTTTTAAAAAAATTACATGATCGCATTGGCGGCAAATCCGGAATATCTGTCATGTCGTAGCTGTTCTTTTGATTTCGATGCACAGCTGGGGGACTGCCGGCACTCGAGGTATCCGACAATGTTGGATGCGACGGAAGATTTTGCGGTCTACGTTCCGAAATGCGATCTTTGTGATGTCCGCCGCCGCTTGAGTGATCGCGCGATGGCAACCGCATCTGTTCTCGCGTCAAAATATTGTCACGTGGCAAGTTATACCCATCACGGTCTGGCGTGGAAATCCTTTCCTCAGGTATTGATTCGTCATCTGTTGTAGAATCTAAAACATAAAAATTTAATTTTTAAAAATTTTTCATAAAAAAATTCAAAAATTGTCATTTTTTATGTCCGTCAACCTATAAAAATTTATTCAAAAGCTCAAAAAACTCTTCAAAAAAATTACAATGTACAAAAAATGCTAGTCAGTTAATAATTTGCATGATAAAATGATACAAAAATATGAAAATGAAAAACTCTCACGACAAAGGATTGACGCAGCGGAAGGAGAGTGCTGGATTTTTTTTCTAATGATTAGCGATGTGTGTGTGTGTGTGATAAACTTACCTGTGTCATCACGATCTCTGTCAGGACTTCGATTGAGAACTGAGCTACGTTTGGATGGCATTGGCAAGCTAGGCTTTGGACGATTTTTTAGCGCAGCTAATGCTTGCTGAACAGCTTCCTGACGCACTTCTACGTTAGCGTAATGACAATTTTTTAATTGGTAGGTGGTACATCAATTTTTTTTTATTAAAGGAGGAGAAGAAATAATGATCGTGAATGATTTATATTAATTAATTATCAAAAAAAAGTAAAAAATAAAAAAAAATTGTAAAAAGTGCAAATTTTGGTTGTGATTGAAAGTGAAGTGAAACAGTGTTGGATGATTTTTTTCTAAGATCTAAAATGTAAAGCACAAAGTACCAGACGTCTACATTAAAAATAGATTTCTAACACCTAATTTAAATAAAACTACAAATTACGCTATATGAATAAATGAATTAAGGCGATTTAAAATTTATTTTAAATATTTGGTTCCTCATTTGATCATTTAAAATATAAAAATATTAAAAATTTCAATTTTTTATAATAAAATTTTAATTAAATTATTTAAAAATTTTAAATAAATTTATTTTAAATTTTTAATTAATTTATTTATTTAAATTAATTTTTTTTAGTAAAATTATTTTTTTTATTTTTTTAAATTAATTTTTTTTAGTTTTTTTTAAAAAAATTATGCGAAAATATTTTTTTTTTAATTTTTTATTTGAAATATTTTGAATTTCAAATACATTGAAAACAACAAAAATATTGATAATTGATAAAATAGTTTTAATAATTTTTATGAAAAATTTTGTAAAAACTTAATTTTTTACTTTGAAAAAAGTTTAGGACCAAAAGTTTAAAATAAATTTAAAGAAGCCTAAGTAGTAAAAATAAAAAAAACACTTGATTCGTCTCTCAGAACCGTTTTCAAGTCAAAAGTGATTGATTTGGGTCAGAAAGACCCTCATGAAAGATATAATTAAAATGTCTAAAAATGGGCAGTCAAGGTTGTTTCATGCAGAACCGTGCGTCGTACAAAAATAATAGAACGATGACTCGAAACAAAAACAATCCGCAACCGGCTTACAATGTGATACGATTAACAATGACGACGAAGAAACCACATTGTCCACAGAAAACTCATCATCATCATGCTAATTTTTAATTAAAAGCACGGCACATAAAGATTTCATTACAAAGATAGCATTCAATATTGTTTCGTATCGCGAACGGCAAGTGTTCTCTGTAATTATTTGACTTGTAAGCAAATCTGATGTAAAGTCCTAAGAAGGAATCGCCGTAAATAATTGAAATTCCGAACATAAGCGGTGCTCTTTTATTCACGACTTGAGTCATCCGATGCAATAAAATAAAAAAAAATTATCTCGATCGATGAATTTCTCGCATTTTTCTCAATGCCGCTGAAGGTCACTGGAATGATGTGATTGATTAAACATCGCAACGAAACTTCGTTATGGCTAATCGACTCTTTTCACTTCTTTTGTGATGCATATTTATCATTTCGTTAACCGAGTGGAGTTTATTCACACGAAAATTGGGTTACCCACGTTCATTGTTTCACACTTTTTATCTCGTTTTGCTCATGAAATTCAAATTTTTCTTTTATTTTATTGTTTTATAAACGTTTTTGATAGTAAAAAATGTAAGAAATGAGTGAATCACAGACAGAGAGACACATAAATAAGGTCGGTCGTGAACTTTGAATCATTTAAAAGAATTTTTCTTTGGAAAAAATCACATGACGACACTTTCAAGTTCAAATTAATTTTCAAAAAAACTACAAAATGAAGGAATAATTGAAAACGTGCTGCTATCGGAGCGTTTCTAATGTGACGCTAACCAGGTTTATTGATTTTCTTCCCTGTTTTTGCGAATAAATAAACATAAAATGGAGAAAAAACGCAAGAAAACAACAAATCACTCTCATTTAAATTAATGTCATGCCTTGAGCGCTCCTCGCGATTGATTTCTCTAAGTCTAAGACATTTGAGACATGAGAAAAAAAACGAAGTAATTGCCCATGAAAAATAGAGCAAACAGTCCATAATCATTTAAAAATATGTGTTAAAACTAGCGTGGCACTTAAGGTAACCGCAACAAGGCTAAAACATGAATATTTTATGTCTTTTCGATGTTTTGTTCTGGGAATCAATTTTCTCTCGTTCGCTATTTCGGAATGATTTATACGACGGAGTCACGTTGTTTCAATTAACATCTCTTTTCTGAGTGAAAAAAATACGTTTTCAATGAATTGTTATGTGAAGTTTATGGTTCGATGGTAATGAAAAAGATATTTTAACACTCGTTCGAAAGCGATGAAAGGTCAAGCGACATTTTTTATGTACTTTCACAGGTTCTGAAGTTAAAGTAAATTTTCAATTTCAAAAGATTTTTTTAGAAAAAATAATTTTTTAAGTTAATTTGACGAGCTTTGAATAATTTTTAAGATTTTTATATTTTTTTTCTATTAAAAACTTATAAATAATTGTATTTTTAAAAATTACATCGTTTGATTATTTTATGACTTATCCATTTGAATTTTTATGAATTATCGAATTGGATCAAATTTAAAAAAAATAATAATAAAAAATTATTATTAAATTTTTTTTAAATAAAATTTTTATAAAATATTAATTAAATTAAATTAATTTTAATTAAATAAAATTTTAATTATTTAATGTATTTAAAGTGTACAAAATATTTTTGAAATAAAAAATTCCATCTAAGGTTTAAAAAAAAATAATGAAATGTTATTAGATATTTTTGAATTTTAAAAAAATGAATATTTTAATTATTAATTATATTTTGACAAACTGTAATAAAAAATTTTGATGCAAAAAATTAAAAAAAAAAATAAATTTGTTAAAAAAATTAACTTTAAAAAATTATATTTATTTTAGAAAAATTCAGTAACAAAAATATTAAATATACATTTTTTTAAATTTATTTAATTTTTGTTAAAGTATTATTTTTTTTTTGCCAAATTTGATCCCTTCATCAGATTTCTTTTCTCAAAATTAAAAAATTACAACTTTTCACTTTCAATTTAATAATCTTCTCCGCGAATTCAATCAACGAAACCCGTAATTGTCTCATATCTCATCGTCTGTCCGTCAAATTATTTTTTTTTCGTAACAATAATTAGCAGTGTTGTTATAATAAATAACAAATAGCATGAGATTGACAAGTACACTGCGGTACAATTACAATCCATAAAATGTGTCTAACTATGTAATTATTCGACGACTTGCACGAGTTCTTGCATCAATAACGTATAAAATCGCAAAATTGAATCAACTCGTCATCGTTGATTATAAAACACATCGGCCTCACACAGCTCAACTTGCGAAAAAAAAAACAAAGAGTTATTAAATTGAATGATTTTTTGTGTAGTTACATAACGACGAATCGAAAAATGCGTTCTTGACTCGAATTGAGAGAAATAGTAGCAGAAAAAAAAATAGATTAAGGAGTGTGTAATAACAATAATCTATTCTAGCAGTATTAATGAAGCTGTAAGTTACAACAATTACAGTTTTTTTTTGAAACTATGCTATTTTTTGAGAAACAATGAATCATGAAATTGATGTTAATAGCAGTTATAGGTCTAACAGTAAATAAATATGTGATAGAAAAAAAACAATAAACTCCATTATTATTTTGTAGAAGAACTGCGCCAGGTCCAGCCTTTTTTTCTGTGAGCTTGGATGTCGGTCATTGAATTTAATGTGTTTTTTGCGCGACAACTACGGTGATTTACTAGAATTAATTTTGTCAAGGTGTTTCGATGAAGCTTCTAAGGTGAGTTTTTTTTAATGAAATACTAAATTTTTGTTAAAACCTCCGATTTTTAGGTAGAAATAGGGGACAGAAAGCGGTTTTTTGATGAAATAGTAGAGAAAAGATGAGACAAGATCTACTTGAAGTCTCTAAGAGTATTTAATAATTTTTATTATTACCGCTTGTGTAACGACTTTCGTGTCGCCCTAGTCTTCTATTATTGCGTGACTGTCCCTTACTATTCGTATTTTTTTCATTCTTACTTTGATTAGTCTGGTGTTGTTGTTGTTGCTGCTGCTGCTGCTGATGCCTGTTCGGGACCTCTTGCACCAAACTTTGCGCAAATTCGTTCAAATCTTGTTCCTGTTTCTGCTTGTGAAGCTTAATTTGACGCAAAATTTGCTCTGTTGACGAGATGGAAGAAGCTGGCGATGAAGATGACTTTGGTTCGGGAATTTGTGCAGACTTATAGGGGACTTGTTTCTGTTGCAGAAGTGGCTTGTTGCCGATTTGGGAGATATCTGGCGGCGGTGACTGTGTGTTGTGCATACCAGCTATTCACGTATTTTTTTTTGTACAGGAGAAAAATCACACAGACATGCAATCAATTTGATACAACAATATATAAAAAAATAAAAAAAGAGAAAAAAAAACATAAGAAAAAAAGTTCTATTTATAGAAAAAGTTTCTTAAACTTAAAATAAAGGCAGGTGTAGTTTTAAAAAATGTTTCATATTTTAGCTTATATATTTTTTTTAGAAAATCCTAAATAGATAAAAATTAAAATTAAAAAAAAATCTTTTTTGATTTTCAGATTAAAAGTTGATGAAAAATGTATAAAAAATGTCTTAAAATTGATAAAAATTGAAAACATTTTTTTAAAGTTATTCTTATCTTATTTTTAATATTTTTGATTTTTTATAAAATAAAATATTTTTAAATTAAATAATTTAAATAAATTTTTACATATGATAAGATGATAAAAAAGGTACTAACAAAAATTCTAAATTTTCATTAATTTTAAGACGTTTTAGTGACATTTTTCATTAATTTTTAACTTCGAAACTCGAAAATTTTTTTTTTAAAATTACAAAAAAAATAGGTACATATTTATGTTTATTTTTTTTTATTTAAAAAAAATAAGAAAATTACCTATTAATTTTTTTTATATAAAATTTTTAATTTTATTTATTTCAAATCTTTAAATGATTTATAATTAAAAAAATTAAATAAAAAAAAATATTTATGATTATTTTTTTAAATTGAAAAAAAACTTTTTTTTAAAACTTTAATTTTTTCTACAAAATGATCTTTTTTAATTAAATTTAAAAAAAAAATAAATTAAATAAAATAAATAAAAATTAAATTTTTTATTTAAATTTTAAAAATTTTAAATTATTAATTTTTAAATATTTTAAATTTTTAAAATACTGAAAATAACTCAAAAAATCATAAAAAATCCCTCCTTTATAAAAATTTAAAATTCTATAAAAATATGAAACATTTTTTAAAACAATAACAGCCTCTTGCTAGAATTAATCTTTTATCCATCTCCTCCTAGTTCGTCGTTTCTTGTTGTTGTTTTAAAACTACAATTAAAGTTATTTATATTCATTAAAATTAACATGCAAAAACTAAAAGATACTGAGATTGATACGTCTATTAAAGCCTCTTCAATTACATCCAATCAATCGTGCTTGACATTAATTGACCACATATGTTCTTTCTCTCATGGTTGCTGCGATAATAATCGCTGCGGATCGACTTTAATGCAAATCTGCGTTCCTTCGTTCGTTCGCTCATTTATTCGTTCACGAGACTAACGATCTTATGTGAGGTCTTCAATTAAGTCAAGGGAACGCCACTGTTATTCGCTTTTTTCTATTTTTTTTTTTGCTCTGGTAATCAGATATCCGTCGAGAGAAAGAGAGCGAGGATAAAGCGCATGCAGAAATAAAATAAACACGTAATTAAACATGCAGCGTCTTTTTTTTATAGACAATCATCCATTCATCTGTTTCAATATTTTTTTTTTGCTCTTTTAATTTTTTATGGAATAAAAAATGCAAATTGGAGGACTTGGATAGTCCTGAAACGTGTAAAAAAAAATAAAATTATGTGTAAAGGGTGTTTGAACTCTTCTCTTAATACTTTACGACCAAGAATCAAGAGAGATACAAGAAAAAAAGTGTTTTTATGTGTAGCAGAAAAAAAACATAAAAAAATTTCAACATAAAAAAATTCTTTAAGAGATTCACAGAGAACAGGTCTAACCTGAATGATATCGTTTTTCATTGTGTGTCACACGACGTTGCGTTCTACGTTGACGTGATTGTCCTTGATAATGATGATGCCCGCCACCGCCGCTACTCGAGGATTGCTTGTGCGGCAAAACGGGCGGCGGCGGATGATGAATCTCATTTACGTAACCCGCATTTCCACTAATTACAGGTTGGTTGGATTTTGGCACAACATAACCGCTATCACCTTTTTTTTCGGTTAAATTGTTTGCGTAAAAATGAGAAAAATTTAATTCGATAAAAATTTCATATAAAAAATTGACAATGAACATAAAACGGGTGTTGAGAAAATAAAATTAAACATAAAATTTTGCATATATGCGACGATGACGACCTTGAACGCATTAAAATAAAAAAAAAATAAACATCAGGTACAAATTGGGCAACTTGTAATTTAATTTGAGCTTAACCACAACAAAAATCGCGCACGAGAGAAAAGAAAATAAATAAATAAAAGAGATACAAATGCGGTTCGTGGTCGTGCTTCGAGTTATGTAAAAATTTAACCAACATGATTAATCAAAAAAATTACAATTTATTTGATTGAATGCCCTGTTATCTATTTTTGTCTTAAAATAAATCCTAACACGAAATAAATCGTGAATATTTTTTAATTGGTGTTACAAGCTCTTCTTTCTTGTGCAATTTGCACACTTTTTGCAGTTATTCAATTGATTGTTACAAGAGAAATTTTTTTTCATGATGAGTGTCACTAAGGAATTGATTGACGTTGCATCATTGTAATAAAATGTTCATCATAAATAAAGTGTAAAGTACGGCACTTTTTCTCATTTCATGCCTATTATCGTAAAATTGTAGTATTAGGTATTGCAACATTTTCTTCTCACGTTCTTCGCCGTGTAAATGTCCGTGAGGTAATTGTCTTAATTTAATTGACTTTTTGACATAGGGCCGCTTAAGTGATTGTTGAGTGTTGAGTGCACGCATAAGGAGGCGATCGTTTAAAATAATTTGCAATTAACACCTAATTTTTGAAATTTTTTATATGTTGTGTGTTATATAATCAGCTAATAAGAAATAGCTTTTGAAATTTATTAAATTTTTAATATTTTTTTTTATATTAACGTATTTTTTAATTTAAAAATTTATACCCAATTATTTTTATATTATTAGAAAAATTATAAAAAAATTTTTTATGCAAATTATCATTATAATTAATATATTTTTATAAATTTTCCTTTTTTAATAAACAAGTAAAATTGCTGTTTTAATTTAAAAATTAATTTAAGTTCCTTTTAAAATTTTACAAGTCATTTTTTTCATTTATAAAAAGTATTATTTTTTTTAAATTAAAATATTTTATTTTTTTATAAATTAAAAATTAATATTTTTAAACAAAATAATTAATAAAATAATAAAAAATATTTTTAAATAAAATTGATTGAAAATTTTTATTATTCATTATTGATATTTTGTATTTAAATATATTTCATAATTAAAAAAAAAAAACAAATAGGTAATATTAAAAAAAATATAAAATTTTGAATATTTTTGATGTTTCTTAATTATTATGTTAAAATTTATATTTTAATATTTTTTTTAAACAACTGGTTGTATTTACATTTACATAGTCGACTCGCTAAAAACCTTGAGTTTTATTAGAAACACAATTAAAACAAGATCGATTAATAACATTTTAAAGAGCTTTAATTAACCTACATCCATCATGTTTTACATTTACATCCTATTTGGGCGTGTTGTTATGTTCAAAAAATATTTATTTAATGTTCACTACGAAATTGCTCAAATATTTTCACTTTTCTTATCATATCAATTTGAAAACTAACAACATTATTATTTTTATTATATAGACTCGTCTCGCCCGAATGTAGGCCATTTTCATACATATGATGCGTTGCTTATGTATGTTACTCAAGTTGTAACAAATAAAATAGAAAACGAAATCAAAATAGAATGTAACAGGTTATGCTAACGAATACAAAAAAGATGCAATATATTTATGCAAAAAACATGTAAAGTGCAAAATCGAAAGGAAAATCGTTAAGTCGGAACATTTTTATATGCCCAGTTGTAAAATTTAATTTTTATATTGATTGGTTATGCTCCTTATAAAATGCGTTAGTTAATTATATATGATTATTATTATTATTTCTTATACATTGTATTGTATAGGTTTCTTAACATAACATAATAAAATTGATAATTAGTAATTACATTTATTTATATTTTTTTTTGTTATTTTTTTCTTTTATTATGAGACAACAAGTTAGTTAACCGTGCATGCACCCAATATAACATAGGAAATTAAATGTGGTTATTATTGGTTTTATTATTAAAAATTGAACGGTAATAAAGTCGTGTGCTTCTCGTTGATGTTAATAATTGTTAGTATTATGTATAAGCCATCAGTTAGTGAGCAATTCTTCTCTCTTTTAATTAAAAACTAACTGCACATAAAATTTTCTTTTTTTTTTTTAAACAATTCTTATAATATATATTTATAGATAATAATAAATTATAAACATAATAAAAGACTTTTGTGGGTGAAAGTAATTAATAATAATATTGTGTAAAAACGTTCAATTACCTGGTTGTGATGATTTGCTTAAATAAGGCTGCAATAATCGTGATCGCTTCTTTTCATAACCCTTTTGTGTTATATCGCCTATAAAAAAAAACAAGTAAAAATTGCATTATGAGTAACAAAGTATATACAATTATTATTTAATAACATTAGGAAGTTATCATGACAAATCATTCGATATGCGACATGAAATTACCGTGAAATGGTCAGTTCTTTTTAATGATAATAATCTAAAATTGTTTCCTCATATTAAATTTTTATATTTTTGTTTGTTGATCGAGACCCACTTTTCATTTTTGGAAATCATTCCAAAATTGCTTGTACAAAAAAAAAATAAACATGAACAATAAATCATCAAACAACAAAATCAACGAAGTCGAAATCCATTACAACACCTAAATACTCTGAATTTTTCGCAGCAATTGCTGCGCCATAAAAGTCGAGCGTTTCAGCGTTGTAATTTATACAAAACATACTTAGTTAATTGTGTGAAAAGCGAAACCATAACATTACTGTTGGGAAGTCCATATGTTGAAAAAATATGTTATGAGCGCCGTTTCTTCAGAAAAAAAAATCGTAGAATTGATTAGTTTTGATGATAATGAGTGCATTGAAATTCGTAACATAGAATTTAAGCCGCGAGCGGTTTTTTAAACAGGGTTGTGAAAATTTATGAATTTAATTTTAAAATTTAAAATTAAGTTTAATTTATATTATTTTCAAGCTTTTAGAACAAATTTTGAAAAATTATAAAAAAAATAAAAATTTTTATAAAAATAAAAAAAATAAAAATAATTTTAAATTAAGTCAAATCCAATAATTTATAAGGATTTTGACTTAAGCTTAAGTTTAAATTTTGAAAAATAATTTTAAAAAATATTTTTTTGTAATTTTATAGAAAAATTATAAATTAAGTCTAAAATATACAAATAACACTAATAAACAAATTAAAAATTAAATAAATTAATTTATAAAATTAAAATTGGATTTAAGTCTTAAGTTAACTTAACGCTTAAGCCAAAGCCAATTTCTCGAATTTTGTTCAGATATTGGAAATTAGAAAAAAAATGTTCATTTTATTCAAATTTTTCTTCTAAAATTGTAATATAAGTCAATAAATTGAATAAAAATCAAACTTAAACGACTTTTACTTAACCTTAAGTCATAACTTAAACTTTCGACTTAATAATTTTTCCAACCCTGTTTTCTACAATTGAAGAAAAACTAAATAAACGAACAACTAATTACATAATTACTTTATATTCGCATTTTTTTTGTTTTAAGCACATCCGATTTGTGTCAACCTTGACTCGCTGTGCATCTTCGTCCCATCATCACAGTTGCAATTATTAAAAGCTGCAACGTTGATCTTAACCGGTCTCGGCGCTGTCATAAAAGGCGTTCATTTAACTTTGTTCGCATCAATTTTTTCCCTTCTTACTTTTAATAAAAACAATGAACGGAGACGCACAAAAAGATGTCGCCAACACTACTATTTATAGACATTAATTTTATCTCGAAGGCTATTTATTATTAAATATCGCAGAAAAAAAAAATAAAAACACAAAAAAAAAACGAAGAAATGAGAAGGATTTTTAATGCGATTAATGCCGAGAAACGTCAGAATTTCCTCTTATTCTTTGTTTTAGTTTTCGCTATTTGACGTTGTTGCTATTATTTTTTTGTCATGCCAGTTCACTCTCTCGACAATAATAAAAAGGAAAAGTATGACGTGCCGCAAACTTGTTTGCAGAAAAAATATTGAAAAATATGCAAAACCCGGTCTATCTCTTGTCCCAGTTTTGTTTGGCGAGCAAATAGTTGGAGAAAGGCACATAAAATGCATCTTTTAAGCATGTTTCATTTTTCTAGGTGTGCGTTTTTCTGCAGTTTTCGGGTCACAATAATCTGTCAAAGTGTCGCAAAGCTGATTTATTTTCAGAAAAAAGACTCACGCCACAGATCGTAATAGAGCTAAAAAGTGATAATAAATGAATTAATTGAATATCGCGATAAACATTTACAATTTTACAAGTTAGCGTAGCTCGACTGACGTTGTGGTGTGAAATATGACGTATCTTTGTTTAGCTTGGCGTGAGGTTTGTCGGAAAGATTTAATTTAATACTTGACTTGATTGTAATTTTAATGAATAAATATCATAACGATTGAAGTTGGGAAAGAAAGAGAGGCGTTTTATTGAAATTATTTTACGAGCTGAATGCACAAATTTAATAATAAAATAATAATGGATCTAAAATCATTTCCTTATGAATAATTTTTCTTTTTTTAGGTAAGGTAAGAAGATCACACACCTTGATCGGTAGACCGACAAAACTTAAAAAAAGAAACAATAATCAGCTGTTGCAATATTTTTTAACAACTTCCTATAAATGGACAGTCTGATTGAATTTTGGTCATTACACTTGCGGTTACCGGAGACAATGTTTTCATTTCTTGGTCGCGAGCACAATATATTTTCGAGTGTCATGTTGCTCGGTCGGAGCAATTGCATAACAAAAGCATGTCATTACCATTTTTGGGGGGTACCCAACATCAGACGCCCACCCGCGTGATGGTGATGAACATATTTTATGTTGTTCGAGTGACTCGTGGACCAAAACACAACAAGCAAAAATGATGAAATATTTAAAAAAAAATAATATTAGAAAAAATCTTAATAAAAATTTATATTTTATAGGACAGCACTAAAAAGAAAAAAAAATAATAAAATAGTATATCTTATTTTTAGCTTTTATATATTTTATTTAGATTTTTTTTAAAATAGTTTTTTTAATTATTTTTTTTTTATAAAGAAAATCTTATTTTTACGTTTTTATTTAAAATTAATTTTTTTTCCAAAAAGCTTTTATTTTTTTAAAATGTTTAATTTAAAATAAATACATTCAAAATTTAAAAATTAAATTTTATTATGTTTAAATAATTTTATTAAAAAAATTTAAGAATCTAATTAATTTTTTTTAATTATTTTAAATAGGTAATTTAAATATTTTTTATAAAAACTTATTTTTTTATTTAATTAAAATAATTTTTAATTATTTTTTTTTATAAATTTATTGGATAAGTATTTATTCCATCAATTTTTTAAATAAATTATTTTATTTTTATTTGTTATAATAATATTTATGTCATTAATTAAATAAATTTTGATCATTAATTTATATTTTTTTTTAATTTATACATAATTTTATTCAAAATTAATAAAAAAAATTAAATTGGTTCATTTTTTTCAAACATAATTTTTTTAAATTAAAAAATTTATTAAAATTTTAATTTAAATTTTAATTTTAAATTAGGTAATAATTTAATTTTTAAAATTTTTAATTTTTAACAAATTAAAAAAATTTCTGGAATTTTTAGAAATTTTAACACTGCAATATTTCATAGATATCTAAAACCAGTGTTCCATAACAAACATAAACAAACTTCAATAAAAAACACAAAAAATTGGTGTCGATAGATCATGTTATATCATAAATCAAAACATTGTTAAGGGAAATCGAATAATGACTTCATGATTGACACCACTACTTGAAAGGGTGTTGTTAAACATTTTATTATGATTGTAAAAATAGATTTATACTATCCATTAGCTCATTTAACAACTTCCGAATTGATTTCATTTTATTTATTTTTTTGATTTCACTCGTCGATTTCGATCAAAAGCTTTATGAACAAAAAAAGCTGTCCTTGAAATCTGTGGTAATTACGAGTAAATAATGGCAAAAAGAGGGCGTCAATTATACTAATATTAGTTACGTTCATAATGCAACGCGAGACAACAATCGCACATCGACCAGAAGTCACAATACTTAATTAGGGGTTCAATTAAAGTTAACATTGTACAATTTGTAATTTTTTTTTGTGCGTTAAATTTTAAACAAATTTTTATAATAAATACACAAAGTCGCCCACGTCTTCGTTATTACTGGAGCGTTACTGAGTTATTTATTGTTCATTACTTGTTCACGCAGTTGTTTGTTATTTCGCCAGACGTCTCCACTTTTTTTTCGTAACACGACAGGATGTTAATTGTTCGGCATTAGACAAAAACGGAAACCGAAGAAGGTCTTCGAAATTGATTCAGTGACTGCTTCTGAGGTTATTTCGACAATTATCGCAGCACGGGATCTTCTTAATCAGAAATTCGTTCGAAAAATCACGAATTTAATTAAAAAATCAATTTTTTTAGTTATCATATATATTGGAGTCCATCACTCATAATTACATATAAAAAAATATATGTTGCCTATTTCTGCGAAATGTTGAGATAGAGGCTCAAACACGATCAATTGTTGATTTTTTATGTTATTACTTGTACTCTAATGTTCAATAAATGTTTAAATCTCATTATATTTTTCGTGTATTCAACATATATGTTGAAAGGTGATCAATAATAATAATAATTGAAACATAATATGTTGATTTTTTGTTCATTGAACGGCTTTGTATCCCTTTAAAATGGTAAATAAACACCAAAACTAATCCGCAAGTGATTGTTCAATGTCAAGTTTACAACCAAAGGCAATTTTGATGATTTTTTTCTAAGCAGCTAATCTGGAACACAGTAGTTAAAAAGCAATTAAAACGAGTTAACACAACTAATTCGTGAACAAGGAAGGATTTAAAAAAAAAAATCAATGAAATTCTTTTACAATACTTTTCAATTAACGTCATAACGCACCGCATGCCGGTCGTTATTACAAATAGTTTGTCATTTATTCCGTTTGCAGTAATAAATCAATCACCCGAACTTTTTATGTTGCTTTTTTTATGGGATTGGCTCTTATTGTATATCTATCTCTTTTGAATCAAACCTTTCCTGAATCATATTTATTTATAATTTTAGGCAGACACAAGAAAAAAATGAAAAGATTTTTTTCTCTCGATGCAAAAATTATGCTTTGGAACACTGATTGAGTGTGTCTGTCGTTATAAAAAAAAATAATATACGTAAAGAACCAGATCGCCCACGTGCCAAATAATTATTATTAGCTGCAACTTTTTTTTTCTTCGACGTTATAAGGAACGTTATACAGTTAGATACGCAAAACAGTGAGGTAGACAGTTTTGCAATTATTATAACGTGTTTTTTTGTCGCTGCTCGTAATTAATGCAAATATGACTCGTTCTTAACATTATGCGAGAGTTAATGGAAAAAAATTGGTTATATATTAAAATGTTATTTTTTATAAAAAGTTGTAAAAGCTGTCAAACATTTTGTTTTAATTTTATAAACATGAAGAAAAAAAGTTCTGGGAATTTCCTTGATTTATTTAAATTTAAATAATTAAGCTTTCTAAAAATTTTTATTTATTTTTTTCAATTTTTTTTTTTATTTAAAAAATATTAAAATAAATTACAAAATTAAATAACAAAATATATTAATAAATAAATAAATAAATAATTAATTAAAATAAATAAATATTTATAATAATAAAATGAATAAATAAATTGAATTACGATATTTTCACATTTTTTAAAAAAATTTTTTATTTAAATTTTATTTTTTAAAAAAAAAGAAAATGTTATAAAATTTTATTTTTTAGCTTTTATTTATTTTAATTTTTTTTTTTTTTAAATATTTTATATATTTAATTAATAAATTAAAAATTCTAAAAAAAAATATTTTAAATTCTTATTTCTTTTAAATAGTATTTTTTCTAATTTAATTTATTTTTTATAAATAAAAATAATTTTTTATTGTATGTTTTTATTCATAATTAATTTTTTAGATAACTTAATTTATTTTTTAATAAATATTTAGATAAATATTTATTTATAAATAAAATTCATTCAAAATATTTATGCGAGAATTAATGAAAAAAAAAATGTTTTTATATTAAAATGTTAGTTTTTATAAAAAGTTGTAAAAGCTGTCAAACATTTTGTTTTTATTTTATAAACATTAAAAAAAATCTGAGAATTTCCTTGACTTATTTAAATAAAATAATAAAGCTTTCTAATAATTTTTATTTAATTTTTTTTTCAATTTTTTTATTAAAAAAATTAAAATAAATTACAAAATAAGGTGCTAAGTGTATAAAAACGATATTTTCACATTTCAATCAAAACCTTTGATTGACTTTTAAATTCAACATAATTTCCCTATTGTTTGTCTCTTCTTAATCTTATTTTAAATGTTTCCAATATAATATTATTTATATTGTAACAAAGCCATCTAATGAACAAACAATAACACAAATAATGAATGAATACAAAAACCAAAGAGGAAATTGGTTCATTTTTTGTCGTGTTAGTGCAATTTCTTTTGTTTTGTTTGCACTTTTTTTTTGTTTGTTGTAAATTTTTACATGTAATATGAAGAAACAATTATTACAAAAAACTGACTAATTATTGTCTTGTCTAATGTTATTACCTTCGATATGTGTTCATGTTGCGTTTTTTTGCGCGAATTTGTGGTTGGATTTGCACAAAAAATTGCAGGAAATAGGCTTTTTAGCCGTCAATCTGTTTGTTTGCTTTTTTAATGGCACGCATTTTATTTTTACATAACAATATAAGTATAAAAAGATGTAAAAAGGGCCGTTACTTATGATTAGTACAATAAACAACGTTACAACATTTATTACGAATGGTAGTCGAAAAAACCCGTAAAAATTGATTTATTGTACAAATATATCTTGGGATGCCTCTTATGGTCAGAATCGATCAATATTTCATCAACAAACAAAAAAAAAATAAATTTAAAAAAAAAAATTTTTTTTTGGTTAATATTTTTCACAAATATCGCATGATGACTGTGTGTTAAGCTTCTACATAATTATTATTAATATTTATTGAATAATATTTGTTATAAACTAACAAAAATATAAAACATGAATAAAACTTAATTCATCAAAAACAGCATGAAAGTTGGCGATGATAGCCATCATGTAGGTCCAGTTCCAAATTTTTTATACAAAAATAACGAGAACATTATTAATAATAATGATTTAACAAGTTGAATAATATTTTTTTTTTTTTTAAATAATAATAAATATGTAACAAGATATGAAGTAATAATAAAATTAATAATAAGGCTCATTGATGATTAATTTTTATTTTTGTGGAACATCAAACGAAATTATTACACAAAAAAATGTAAATAAATAA
This sequence comes from Culicoides brevitarsis, assembly GCF_036172545.1. Lineage (NCBI taxonomy): Eukaryota > Metazoa > Arthropoda > Insecta > Diptera > Ceratopogonidae > Culicoides > Culicoides brevitarsis. Next base: position 16,160,333 of record NC_087085.1, on the reverse strand, counting down.
CAAGTGCAGTAAAAGTTACGTTCTCTCAAAAAAATTAAATTTAATGTTTTCTCGTGAATTTCATAACTTTTTTTTTGTTTTTACAAAAAAAAAACATGTAGAAATTTAATAATAAATAACCGGTCCATTTAATGTCGTGTAATCTTTATCTTCAAATGTAAGAAGAAAAAAAAATGTTAAACATGCATGTTGCACTTTACGAATGACGCCAAATTATTTTTTTTTCAGTCGTTATCATTAAGCGATTTTTTTATATTATTTTTTTTGTACGTGTGAAATATATATTGAAATGTTATGTTCTGAGAGAGAGAGGCAAAAAAAAAAAGAACTTGCTAATGGAAGGTCGATAAACTTTTAAAATGATGTTTGTTGTTCTTCTTACTTATTCTTACATTTCTTTTTGTTTTTTTTTTATTTACGCACAAAACAGATAAGATTCTGGTTTCGTGATAGGCTTCGCAAATCGTACGTAATATAAATTAGTGCGGAAAAAAATTAACTGGTTTCGCGACGACGACGAATTTTATCCATTTCTGGTATCAATATTTATTATTGGTGAATTTTTTTTATTCATTTCTTGCGAATTATTTTTTTTTTTGTTTATAAAAAAAGAAAAAAATTGCTTACCATAAAAATAATCCCGACGAAGCGTTGAGTGATTCTTTCGTACGCGTTTCTTGGATCGGCGTCGTTTGAGGCTTTTCATGGTATTTTTTGCATTTGTCTTCTTTTTCTGCCCTGCCTCGTCGTCCGTATAGCACTCGCAATCACTGTTATTTTTATCACAAGTCGAGCAGTAAAGGTCACCACCGAGACAGTTGGCAATGAATTCCTGCTCACTAAATTCATCGCTGTCGGATGCGATGTCATGCTTCGGCTTTATCTCATCATTCACCGATGGAAAGATATCTGCGAGCGACACTTCGTTCTTTTCCGTCTCGAACGGATCGACAAAGCGATCTTTGAATTTAGGAGCGACTCTTTCACGGCGCGATACCTTGCGTGACAACTTCCAATACGGAAACTGATTAAAATCTTTGTTGCTTCTCAGATTTTCGAGTGTTTCGTTCCGGGCACTTGCAATTTCCGAATATTTCGTACCGAGAATGTGACTTTTGAAGGTACGCACTTCGGGGAATTGCATCTTGCTGCGTTTCTTGCCGAGAGCGATGCGTTTGTCGGGATACGGGAAGAGATATTCCGGCGAATCGCGACCATTTTCGCTGGATTTTTTGCATTTGAAGCGAAACGTATCATTACGCGATACAATATGCGCATCATAAAATTCCTCATCATTTGCATAGTCACGATAAAATTCCCTAATTGCCACCTCGTTCATTTGCTTTCGCTGCAAATAATAGTGTTTCAGTCGTTTCAAGTGTTCTTCGTAAAATTCTTCTAGGTCATTAATTTCTTTATTGAAGTGTTTATTGCGATTGCAAAAGTTTTCAAAGTCGCGCAAGATGCTCTGGTTCTCGTAATCATTTTCCGACAACACTTGATCGGCATAATTACCACCTAATTTGGTCCAATTATCGTCGTATAACGCCTTAAACACGTCCTTTCCTTGCGGACGTTGTTTCTTGTTGTTCTTCTTGCGTTTCGTCGAGTTGTGTTGCACCACCATGACACGCTTGAAATATCCATCACGGCTCACGGACAACTTTGGTTTACGACGTTGCTTCTTCGATTTCCTCCGAAATAAATTTTTCGGCTTTGTCAGGGTCAAACTAAACCCCGAATCGTGCGAAGACATGCTCTTAAAGGATTCATTTTTGGGTCTCAGTTGCTGTTGAGGAGCTGGAGGCATCGGCAACGGATTCGTTGAAATAATTTCCTCTTCTTGTCCGAGATTGACTTGTTTCCAAATCCGACTCGTATTGACGGCGGATATCTCTTTGTGCTTCGTGAACGGATTTTCTTTGATTTTTAACGGAATTGCGATGCCTTCGGGCGATTCAACGTCATTACTATCAACACGATAGCTGATATTATTCTCCTCCTCAAAATAATCCTTGGGAAAGGTAAATTTTTCGGACGTCGTTTTGTCATAAGTATCCGTACAGTTAATACTTGGCAAGTCGAGCATGCTGTGACGCGGGCTTTTCAAATCAAAAGTCCCGTTTTTTGGACTTGAAATTTCCAAACTTTCCGTTGATGCGATAAGCCCTTCGTCGGAAAGGACTTCCTGCTTATCTTTTAAAGGTTTTTGACTCAAATGTGATTCAAGACGTTCCCGTCGCGTGTCCTTCCTTTTGTCCTTTTTCGGGTTTTTCTTGTACTTGGCTTCTTGTTTTTCGAAAGCTTTGCAAATTTTTTCATACGTGATCGTCGCATTTATTGTCGATTTTTCCTGAATTTGGTTTAATTTTTCGACACTGCTATTGGAATCAGCTTCCACTGCGGAATCATTGCTCGATTGTCGATTCAGGCGATCTTTTTCGTCGTTCTCATCGCTGCTTTGTCGCTTACTTTGATCATTTTTGTCATTTTCTACTGCGGGAATCCGAATTATCACGCCTTCACGGGACTTGCTCTTCACCATTTTAAACGTTTGTGTGTTAATAACTGGCTTCACGTAAGTTGGTTCGTACACCAGACTAGTAGTTGAGATATTTTTCGTATTTTTCACGAGTTTTGATCCTTGTTCGGTATTGCTGCGAGTCGTATTTGTGTCAGTTGGACCATCAAAACTCGTTTCCAAGTACTTGCCTTTGAGATTTTTCTTGTTTTCGTTCGTGTCGGACTTGGTTGATTGGCAATAAGTTGTGAAAGTGAGGAAACTATCTTGTTCTTGTTTGGAATTTTCCATCGCTTGGGAGTAAGAAATGCTCCGGGAGTAGTTGGAATGTCGCGTTGATGCGGTATTTTGATATGCTTGACTATCCAAGGTAAAAGTACTGACACTATAGAATGAAGTTTGGTCATCTTCGAGGTGATTTGAATGTCTTTTGTCGGAAGTTGCGAGAGAATCCGTGTTTGTCTCGCCCGTGAAGAGAATATTTATTTGCGACACAGTCTTTGAGCTTCTCGTGAGATCGTTTGTCTTATCACAGATACTATTTTCTTTGCTAATTGCCTCGTTTTCCCGGATTTTTTCGACTTTTGCTTGCGTTTGTTTCTTCTCACTCCGTTCTTTCAGCTTTGAATTCCGCGGCGGCTTCGGAATTGCTGAACTTTTCCGTTCAACGTACTTAGCTTTTTGATTTTCGCGCATGTAACGATCGTTGATCTCCTGCAAGGCACGGATTTTTTCATCGATACTGGCATCTTTGCGTTCAAGTTCGGCAATTATCGAAGGTTCTTGCGAACTAAAGTCTTCATCGGGACTGGCATCGCGACTTTTGTTGTTTCGTCGTTCGAGCGACGATGAGGTACTTTTGATTTCGATATCGTTGAGATCAAGGACGGTTTTTGAGCGTAAAACGGCCTTTCGACGCCCGCGATCCAAGTAACTTTTGCGTATGCTGATGCGTTTGAAAGAATCACTGCGCTTGAAACTCTGGTCGATTCCTTTCTCTTTGCCTTTCTTCTTGGTTTTCAGCAAATTTCGTATCACATCGAACGTTATTGGTTTCATTTTGACGTTTTTTCTCTCGATTTTGATTGATGTAATTATTTAAAAATTATTTTTGTTTCGTACACATTCTCGAAAGTCTTTATTATTTTGATGTACTTTCTTATTTAACTGTCTTTCAGTGCCTTTTCAGAAGAAATAAATGAATATTGAATACACTCGTTAAGGTCGTAAAAAGGTACTTTGTCACATATTTGCATCATCATAACGGTAATCGTCACTTTTTGGCATACTTCGGTCTGAAGATCATTAAAGAAGAAGAAGACGAAGTAACAGATGTGTGGATGCAAGGGAATGCGGTAGAAGATAATGATGATAGCATTACATTCAAACTTTTTTTTTCTTTCAGAAGCGCGCTTAACAATATTATTTATTTATCAATATTGATCGAATAATTTCCCCATCATGCCTTTTTTGTGAACCTTTCTACTTATAATTTTTTTTTTTGTTGTTGTGTGCCAGTATCACACAATTTATAATGATTATTATTGCTTTTCTATTGTCATGACATAATCACGAACAAATGCGAATACAATAGGAAACGTTTGCATATATTTTTACATTAAAACCACTCAAACAGCAATAATAATAAACAATCATTATTATTATATTTTTTTTAGATTTCTATGTGACTCAATGTTGCCCGGCCTGCTTGAGATGAAACGAGATGTTGATGAAAGAGAACTAATACGCACAAGAAAAGAAAGATATTTGTTACGGTTATGGTACGAGCCAAACCTTGCCTCTTGATCTTTTCTTCTTTCTCGTCAAATCATAAAAATATTTATGATGAGCAGGGACCATAAAAATATGTACTCAAAATCTCTAAAGAAGAAATATGAGTTAATGCATTAAAAACTTATTTATAAAATTAATAAATTTGTAGAAAAAATGCAAAAAAATATTTTTTGAGAATAACAACAAAAGTTTACTTAAAACATTTAAAAAATTAAACAAAGATATCAAATTTTAAATAAATAAATAAATATTTTTATAATTTTACATATTTTGTAGCTTAAAAAAATTTAAAATTTTAGAATTTTTACTATTTAAATTTTTAAACATTAAAGCAGGTCAAAAAAAATTTTAGAGTCAAAAATTTATATTAAATAAATTTTGACTTAAGCTTATTCAACGTAACATTAATTCAAATACAAAAAAAAAATAATTTGCAATTTTTTAAGAAATTTTTTAAATAAATTAATTATTTTCCAAAAATGGTTAAAAAGTCATTTAAATTGTTTTAAAACTTTTATTTTAAATTTAATTTATTTTTTTATTTTTTAATTTTAGCTTAAGACAGAAAATACTTTCGCTTTTGCAGAAGCCTAAGCTAAAGTCTCGTAAGTTTAGATTTAACTTTATTTATTTTCTGTCGTTGATAGAATCCAAAACATTCAAAAAATATCTTAAATTCGGTAAAAAAAATTTTTTTTCAGAAAAATTATTAAAAATAATTTTTTTTATCATATAATTGGGCTTAAAAATCCGAAAATTTCATGAAACAAATTTTTCTTTATCTTTCAATGAGCTAAAAAATTAAAATATTTTGTTCGTCCCTGACAATGACGAGAAAAGTAAGGAGTGTGATGCATTAAATCACATCACATCAAAAAATAACTGTGAATAATTCTTTACTTTTTTTTTCGTACATTCACTCTTGAAATTTTCGATTAATCAGAATCGCAGGAATTTTCCGGTTCTTTCGCATGAGAACCGGTATAATCAGCGAGCTACTTGATTACACAAAAATATCATAAAATTTCTTGTTCTTTTAAGTTTTAATGACTTGTGAATATCTTTTGCGCATCCGCTATACTAAACACACACACCGTAAATTAATGTTAGCTTATTATTATTATCATAACCATTACAGCAAACTATTCGCGTTCAACGTGTTTTCTCTCCTCTATTAATCAAGAAAATGGCTTAAATGCATCAATGTTGCATGATGTTACTTTTTGAAAACGGTTAAAAAAAAGTTTGCCAGACAAGAAGAAAAAAAAAATTTATAAAATGCATTATATTTGCGTCATAAATTACCTACGCTTGTCCTCTTTTATGAAAAGTATATAACTTTAAAGTATAACAAACATAACAGCAGAAGGCATATTTAACACAGTGATTTATATATTTAAATAATTTTTGCATTTTTTGGTAGTTAATATTTATTTTTCAAATAATTTTATAACTGGTTTGGCTTTTCAATGCATGACGACCGTGCAAAAAATAAGTTATGTGTGAGAAATTAGATCATACATGTCGATTGTGTGGAAGCTTTTGTGCAACTAACAAAAAAAATGTAAATATCCTGTGGCGAACAAATTAAAAGAGCCAAAAACGCACCCAAAAGATCTTTAAAAGATCATGAGTCATTCATTCGAGTTAAAGAAGATTAATTGCGATTAGCTACCGTTTTGTCGTTCAATATCTGACGTATCATTAAACATCCGTTAGACTAGACGACAACACGTTCTCAATCAACTGCGGTGCACCATAAACCAATAATTAACATGAGATAACTGTTGGCTGCTAGCTAGACAAATGTCAGCACGTTATCGCCTAGCGATCGGTGTTTGATTTAAGCATTACGGGAGAAAAATTAACATTAAGCTGTTTCAAATGGGAATTTTTTTTCATGTGTTTTAAATTCTAAATATTTAAAAATATACCTAGTAAAGGTTTCTAGTTAAAGAAAAATTTTTAAAGTTATTATTCAAATTATTTAATTTTAATAAATAATTTATATTTTTGTATTTTAATTAATTTTTAGTTATTTTATATAAAAAAATATTTATTTTTGTAATTTATTTATTTGTAAAATAATTTTTTTATTTTTTTAAAATTAATTTTTATTTATTTTTATTTTAAAATTTTTTATTTCAATCATATTCTTTTTTAAAATCGTCAATTATATTTTTGAATAAAAAAATATTTTAAAAAAAATATGTATAAAAATGAAATAATTTTAATTTAATTTAATTTTAATTAATTTAATTTTTATTTAATTAATATTTTAATTTTTTAATTAATTATTTTTTATTAATTTAATTATTTTTTTAAATTTTAATTTAAATAATTTATTTAATTAATTATTTAATTTTTATTTATTATTTAATTTGTTATTAAAAAATAAAATAAAAAAAAATAAAAATTAATTAAAAAGTTAGGTAAAATATGCAACATAATTGCAAATTGCTTCACCCTTTCTGTTAAGATCTGAATTTATAGATATATTTAAGTTACATTTAACTGCAATAAAATTTAATTGTGAGAAATTTCGATTAATTGAAAACCGGTGTAAATACATATCGAACAGTTTTTATTATGAAAAAGGAGACAAGAATGTGTGAAGTTATTCAATAAATTAAAATACAGCGCGGAATGCAAAAAAAAAAAAATTCTCAAGTGAGAACGATGATAAAGTAAACAATTAATTTGCAACGGAAATCCTTAACGATAATTGCAGTTTCCGAAGAAGACTCGTCGTTGACGATGCCATTGAACTTTCGTCAAAGAGAGACGGAAATGATAATTTTCATCATCATAATGATAGGCATTGAGGTTACTTTTTGCACGTAAGTTTCACCCTCGTTCAATTTTTCACCTTTTATAAACTTTTTACACTCTGATTGCGCTCTTTATGTCTCTGGCGTGTGTTTGTGCTTAAGTGGCATAACAAAAGCAACGAATAAAATTGCCACATAAATTTCTGGAATTACTTTCAATTACAGTCTAGTCAACAAAACTACCATACTTTTCCTGAATCGCGAGATTTATTCGGTTGATACCGACTTTTACTCTCGTTTGAACTCTATATTTTAGTTTTTTGCAGTTAAAAATGTCAAATCTCGTGTGATTGCTTAATCTAATAGGCGAAAGTTTGTATTTTATTGCATTTTGACAGTGACTTATCTATCAGGCGATCATTAAAAGGTGTAAATACGCTGTATTGTTGACCCCACAACCGGACTTGGGACGCATTTAAGTGATTATCATCATTATTATGAAGATAAATATGAAACTTTAACGCTTCATTATTCTTATTTGTTTTTTATTTTTAGTTTATAAAGACGTGCGCGAGCCATTTAGAAGAATAATAGAAGAAAGTGGATAATAAAATGAAATTATAGTTTCAACTTTACACCTGATATGAATCTAAAAAAAATTATTTCATTAAAAATATGAGTGAGAGTAAAAAAATAACGAAGGAAGATACCAAAAAATATTAAAACTATAATTAATCACTTTAAAAATTATTTTCAGCTATCCCTTGAAGGCATCAATTCTTCTCTCGTATTATTTGGGACACAAATAAGACGTATGGAGAAACCGTTAAATAAAATCGTTTTTGCCATAAAACGCGTGTGTTGATTCAAAATAATAAAATATTTGGCGTTAAAATATTTTGACAGCCCAAATAAAATAAAATAATTTAAGAAAAAATTAAAAATGAAAGAAAAATGAGGTAATTAATAATAACTTTTAAGTAGGTGTCTGAATTCAATCAGAGGACAAACATTTACCTTCAATTCAATTCAATTACTTTGTAAAAATTTGATAATAATTTCAAACTGTTTTAATTTATTTTGACAGCGCGCTGTGTGAATCCGATATTTTTTGTCTTGACATTAGACGACCATGACCTTTCAATTGCGAAGTGAAGCATAATTTTAACGCTCAATTTAGTTTTTTTTTTGTGAAATGAAATGTTTCTTTCATAAAATGTATGATTGGAGTTCAAGTTTGCATCTTTGAACTTTAATGTCGGTTCTTGCAAAAAAAAAAAAAAAAAAAAATACAAAACTTTAGATAGACAGAGAAGATAAAATAATAATGACGCTTATTGTATTTTACTTTATTCCAATATTTTGTGTTGTTATGGAAATTGGATAAAAATAATAATAAACATCTTAGAATCATAATGTAATCAAGGTCAAATATTTTTATTACTAACCCCGGTTGTAAAAATAATAAAAATTAAGGTTATTATGATTTTTTCTCTGTTTTTTTATGAAAATGATCTGAAAATGTCTATACAATTGTTTCGCAGGTAACACGCTATAATTTTATTACCTTTAAAGGTCGGTCAGTAACATTAAGTTAGGTATACTGAAGTGAAGTACAGAAAAGACGAAAACAAGACTAATTAATTATTTTTTATTTAAAATGTAATTTTTTCCTCGTAAATCATAGACAGAGAAAAAATTTTTATTCGGAAGAGTAACTTTGGCATCGAAAGAAAGGAAAAAATGGGAACAACGTGAAAGTCACACGATAATTACAATTAAGAGTGTTTGTTAAAGAAAATACAAAAATAATAAGCGTAAAATGTTGAACGTTATCATATCATATACAACAAATTATAATGGGCAAATAAGTGAATATATCAAAGGAAATTATGAAAAATTCTTTCTTTTAACAAAAAACTACTGTTTTTGTATTATAAACCTTAAGCAGCAACAACAGGGTCGTGAGATTATTTCTTATTAATTTTTTTTTTCAATGATTTATTCAGCTAAAAATTTATAATGTTGTTCATTTTGTTCATATTTTGTACACACATAATATATATAAAAACAGTTTACTAGACAATAACAACAAAATATAAATAAATAAGCACAGAAGCTCTCTCAAGTGTATAGCTTGGCAAGACATTACTCGTGGTTGGTTGTTTTAAAATTTAATTATAATTAATGTTTTAAAGGTTCACAATTTATGGCTGGTGTACTTCTTTTATTTTTTGCATAAATTACATTTTGTCCTACATTTTTACGTAGGCTCAAAAATTTTTATAACAATAAAAAATTTATTTTATTTTTGGCCGGATGTCGGCAGTTCCTTCATGAAAGGAATTAGTGCACAGATTTAAAAAAAAAATAATTAATAATAAAAATAATTACTTATTTAAACATTGACATGAATATTTTCCGAAAAAGGGGTATTATTATTAAAAAAATTTGTTTTTTTTCAAACACGACAACAATCGATCATTTAATTTTAATATTTTAACATCATTTTTTAAATTGTGCATTGATTGAATGTTTGTCTTATTATCGCACGAATATGCAAAAAAAAAAAAATACAAATTAAATCAATCAGCTTCGTTTAATTTGCTCCATTGTTTGATAGTTATACAATATGCATAAAAAATTAAAATTATTTTTTAATGATAATAATAAACGCATTTTTTAAAAATTTTCAATAGCATTATTATAACTTTGACCTTAATCTTATAAAAAAAAATAAATTATATATATTTTTCAAATATAATTTCATATTGTTTGATGAAATTGAAAATTAAAAAATTTTTTGCGTCATGCAATTGATTAAATTGCTCCTCTTTCATGCCACATAAAAATAAATAAATTCGCACACACACGCAATACAAATGTAATAAACATAATTTTTCATACCTTTATTTGTCGTGTCAAATGTGTAAAATTACAAAATGAGCGACGACGACCGAGAATGATGATGAAAAATTATGACACACATTTCCACATGCACAAAACTAGAAAACATTTACATGCTTATGCTGAGTTATGTTAAATGTTGCCATGTACATAAATAATAAACATCAAAACAATAATTTTTGCATCACGTACGGCTTTAAATAACGACATTAGTAAAGGTTCGTACATGTTTGTTGCACATGTGTAAAAAAAATGATTTAAAATTACCATATTTAGATGAAATGAGCATAATGTGTGGTTAAGATTGCTCTCAAGCTCAGGTGAGGCTAGAAATTAAGTGCACACACACTTCAACAACAACAACAACAGGTTCATTAAATATTTTAAACATGTTAAAATTAGATGAAGAGAAAAAAATTGTGACCTGTTTAATTTTTTTTCGTTGATTGTTTCGTGCATGTCTCTTTAAATAAGGAACATTTGACTAATTAGTCCGTCCATGTATGGCTTTAATTCCGTATTTAAATAAAATTAATTGCAACCAGGTGTGAATATGCGCAAAATGACGAGTTAAGTAAAAAATGTAACACATTCTTACAACATTTGTAGCTGTCAATTTATCTCGTCGTTGATATCAAAGTATCACATCTTTACAACATTATTATTAATATTCAATTGTTGTTACATGTAAAAATTTTATTTTTTTTATAATTTAATTCAATTATGACAATTGAATTGTACGTTTGAAGGTAATTTTAAATTAATTTTGTCTAATCTCACTCTCTCTCACTTTTATTATTATTTATTATGAATTTGTATGGAGATTGCGACTTAAGAAGTCAAGAACATGTCATGCAGGAAGAAAAACAGTTAAATTAATATAAAATATTAAACAAGCGTGTAAAATTGCAAAAACATCAACGTCAAAATATTTATTATTTCTATTAAATTTTATTAGCAGTTTCGCTTTTATTTCTCCATTTTTTACAGTCGCATATATGAAAACATTGTTCGTTTCCCTCATCTTAATAATGTTATTATATTGCCGTTATTGTAATCAAATAGAAAGTAAATTGAGTAGGTGTAGCATAACAGCAACAACACCTTAGAAGGATTTTAAATTTACGCCAATTTCATGTTTTTTTTTTATTTTTTCATTTATTTCTATTAGTCTCGTTCTTATCACTTAACACTCATCTAACACTACGTGACGATACTAATTAAAAGAAATAAATGAAAAAAAAAACAATGGAATTGTAACTTATTTAGCGCTTATTGTTACAAATTTGTGCCATTTCGTGATGCACAGTGAAAAATTTACGTTTCGCGCCGTGACGTGAAAAATCAAATTTTTTGGCTTTTCTGAGGCTTACGAGAATTTTTTAGGATGAAAAATGATCTACTTGAGACGACAAAAAATTATACTAAAAAAAAAATTAAAAAATTTCGACCTGATGAAAAATCCCAAAATTTTTTAATCCAATTTTTTTGGTAGTTTTGGAATTTTTCATCAGGTCGAAATTTTTGAATTTTTTTTTCTCAGTTAGAAGAAATTTTTGTCGTCTGAAATAGATCATTTTTCACCCTCAAACCTAAAATTGCTTCAGAAAAGCCAAAAAATTTATTTTTCACGTCTCGCGTCAAATTTTCACACCGCGAAACGTAAATTTTTCACAGCAAAGAATAACAAGACATTTGTTTTTCTTTTCAACCCAAGAGAGAGCGAAAGTTATTGTCGTTGTTCAGTAGTTGGGTTGTCGCTAGTCGTCACGGTGTGCATCAAAACGGTAGTTAACGCGTAATCTTCATTGTTGTTCCTAATTCAGCAAATTTCTGAATGTGTGTGGCTTGAAAAAAAAATGGAAATGAGCCCGCAAATGCTAATGACGCTCCAAACATGGAATTGTGGCAGGCTGAAGAATTGGCAATTAGGTGCCTTTGTGTTCGGTCAGCAGGTGGTACCACAAAAAAAAGTTATGAATAATGATGCGAAGAAGAGTGAAATCAGCTTGTTAGTCGCTCTTGTTAAAATTAGCTCATAAGTCACTCGGTTCTGGCGTTAATTGCCGATTTTTTGTCCTAAATTCGCTTAACTGCACAAAAAGCGACAAAATATGACATAACGTAAAAGACGCCAAGCAAAAACCAGTTATGGGCTTGCATGTACTGAAAAACAATAAAAATGTCAGTTATTGCCGTAAAATAAATTTTAAAACAGCTGTCTGGGTTGAATTGACCCTGCCTGCTGCAATGTTCGCGATACCGTTAAAATATATCGGCAATTAACGCAGAAAAATTATGTTAACTTATAAATTATTATTAAATTTCTAAATTCACGCAAACTACTACTCGATTACTCGTTAATCATGTTCTACTCACTTTTCACTCAATTTATTTCACAGTTAAACTCCCATTCATAACAATAACAGGCACCACCAACTTCAATGAACAACGAAAATCATGTTTATGAAAAAAACTTTCTTTCGCGCAGTGAGCAACAGAGGTTAACTGGACCTATTAAAGTCAAGGTGAAATTATACATTTTATGACTTCTGGACTGCGTTTTTGACGTTCTGTATAATTTTAAGAAGAAATTTATAATTTTTATACTGTAACAAGTTCTGTTACAAAGTATATAAATAACTAATAATCAAAAAAATAGATGAAGAAAAAAAAGAAATTACAGAACGTATCACGCTTTCATAATTTATAAGTATATTGCATGTGCGTTTATTTAGCCATTTATGCAGTTTATCCACATTTTATAAATAAACAAAATAAAAGTCTACCGATGCTGGAGGTAAACCAATCAAATATATGTTACACGGAATCTATAACATAAAATAAAAATCCAATATGTTAATAATGTTATAAAAAAAAGTTTAAAATATATGTTGCGAGCATAGAATAGACTTTAATTTGGACTGATGAATAATAAATAATAATAAAAAAATTTATCATTATTTGAAAATAAAGAAAAAACAGAAATACGTGATGTTGGTTTCCATTCATCAAAGATTTTTTTGTTGTTAATCTAAATCTTATTTAGCGGATTATATAACTGTTTAAACATGTATGTTTTTCTATGTTAAATAAATTAACAGAGCAAGGTGGATTTTTTTTCGATGTTATTGCGGTAATCTTGCTCATTAAACTTTCTATCATTATTAATGAAATTTGATAGCCACTCGAGAAATTTCTTTAAAAAAATTTTTTAAAGAATTAAAATTTAAAAAATTTTTTTTTTTTTAAATTTAAATTAATTTTTATTTTTTTTTATTATTTTTTTAGCTAGTTTAAATTATTTTTTATTAGAACAAAATTATTTAGTTTATTTTAAAATTTTCATTATTATTTTTTTTTTAAATAAAAAATTGTTCTTTTTTTTTTTGCCTCAGGATAAAAAATTGCTTTGTGATAATAACAATAGAGATGATTGTTCTACTTTAATGATTTTAAGCGTTTTTCACTCATTTTTTAAAAATAATTATTATTTATTCTAAATATCTTCCGGCGATTACTGACATTAATAGTGTGTCAAGCAACTCGATAACTAAAAATAACAATTTCTGACTCACACAAAAAAACCAGTTCACATGAAAATAAAAAATCTAGAATATTAGCGGCATATTGGTACCTCAACTGAACATGTTACGGAGCAAAACCACAAAATTTATCAAATTAATCTTGTCAATAAAATATATATACTGTTGATTAGTTGCATGCGAGCGAAATGATTTAATGGAATGTGATCTATATATATTGCCACACAGTAATAAATATTAAAACTTTTGCACTTTTTAACCTTGCAATTGACAAATACATGAAAATATTTCTGGAGACCGGCTTCCTATATGCCGTTATTTCGCTTAACTGATGGTGATCGACTGGTAATTTTCGAACAATAAATTAAACGCATTGAAATTGACCAACTTTTTTCTACACAATTTACGAGAAACATTAATTCTAATTATATAATAATAATATAATAATGTTAGCCAACCCATATTTTCTCACTTCATATATTTCTTGTATTTCTTTCGAAGCTAGTTCAATAAATTATTTTACAAAATTGACAAGACACCGAAAGATTTAAATCAACGTGCGCGCGTTAAATTGACTCAATAAAAAATATATATATTTGCTTAACTTTGTTTGTTAAACCATTAAACATGTACAAATAATAATAATATAATTCATCATGATAGTGCAGTAAATTGCTTTGTATGCATATGAAGCCACTACTAAATAAATAATGTTGCGGTGAGAAATTTGATCAATTTTATCATTATTTTTTTATTATTATCAGAGATGTGCTCGAATACATGATAATATTTTATTCGTTATTTTATCAGAACTTTGTATCAAAAAAAAAAAGTTATTTTGTAACCAAGTAATTTTTTTTTTTTATTAATGTTTGAATGTAATGCAATCTGTTCATCATTATATACATATTTCATAGTAGAAAACGGTTGGAATTTTATTTATTTTTATATATAATTAATGTGTAATTGCGTCAAACAATTACAAAAATCAATTCCGATGCAAACGCGCAACAAAAAATGTGACATCTCCTTTTCTGGCATTAACGAGTATTAATATTTATAACATTGTGATATACAATTGTCATCGTGTATTATGCTTTACTTTACCATTGTAATTTTATTTTTATATATATTTTTTTGTATTTTTATCATTTATTCTTGTAAGTATTGTTATTATTCTTGTTTTATTTATTTTTTCAAACACAATTTACATATAAAACTTTTTTTTTCTCTTTCATATATTTTTATATATGTTACAATAAAATAAATGAAGAGTACTTTTATTTTATTTTTATTTTCATTTTCAACTGTGTGCTTCCTTTGTATTACTTTTTATTTCACGTGTTGTACGTGTACATTTAATTTTATTTATATATTCTTTCTTAAAAGGGATCATTCACGATTCTAGATCATGGAATGCACGACATTGATTTGAACTCTGCTATTGTCATCCCTTTTATTGTATTTTTTTTTTATTTTTATCTTTGATTCATATTTGCTCTTTTATTATTTCTCTTGCTGCCAATGTACTATCATTGTTTTATTTTATTTTTTTATATTTATTTATAAGTGACAGCTCTTTGATGATTGTTGATTACAATTCATTTAATTGGTGAGCTTTCTTCCATATGTACATTTAATTTATTTTATATTTATTCAACGAGCGTTAAGCTACACATTTTTCTTGATAAACAATAATTTATAATTATTTTTTAATTATTATTAATATAATTTCACTTGTGGTGCTTGCCACCACATTAATTCATCCTTTTTTCACTTTTCACTGTGAAAACACGAATTAAAGATGATTGAAACGCTTTTTTGCACACGCACTTTTTTTTTGTTTTTTTTTTAATAATAACTCGCGCGATGATGTTTGTTAAACCGTTAAACCGCTTATGAAATTTCTATTAATAATTAAACTTCTTCTAATTAAAAATTTAAACATAAAAAATTGAGCACATCGCGGTACAACGATGTTAACCGTACGAAAGATTTCAATGCACTAAAGCGAGAAACTTTTTTCATGCCGCTGTTTGAAGTTTTAAGTCACTGAGAGAGAATGAGAGAGAAAAACTTAAATTGAGAGAGCATTTTTAAGTTTCGTTAAGTCAAAATGTTTAAACTTTATGCAGTTAAGGTTTCATAACAAAATAAAAGTAATATCGAAAAAATCGTTTTTTTTTCTGAATTTAATATTGTTGTGTGGTGTTGTTGAAGTTGTTGCGCTGTGTATGTTTTGTTACGTTTATTATTATTTGATCGTGATCCGGGATGATGATACTCTTATTGTAATTGTGTTATGTCAAAAGACGCTTGTACCCTTTATGCTTTGGGTGCGCGATTGATTTTTTTTTCTTATTGTAGGCAGAATGAAGTAATAACTAATTTTTGATTGAAAAAAAAAAAAAAAAAATTTTTTTTGCAGATTTAATTTTTTTAACATAAATACAAAAAATAAAATGAAACACATAAATTTTTCTACGTGACGTTATTCTTTTATGTTCCAGTTCATTGTGACATATAATAAATTTAAGAACCTGAAGATGAAAAGAATGGTCACGTACATGAAGGAGGATACAAAAAAAAAAGAAAAAAAGGACTATCCATAGCGATATCATCATACACTTGTCACTTTTATGCTTCTACTTGAATAAAAAAAAATAAAACGAGAATGAATGTGATTTTTTATATGAATTCAAACTGAAGAAGAAGAAAAAAAATTAAATCATGTTCCTTTATTATGTTACATTTATTATTATTACGTTGGTAGATGTAGCATTATTTTCGTTTTCTTTTCGTTCGTAACTATAAAAGAGAGTTATAACAAGAGAGAATTGAAAAAAAATATTTTTTCTCTCTCTCAACTCAGAATTTGAACTAAAACACGCAAAGTTTATGCACAAAAAAAAATCAAAATATTTTACACACATAAATAATGAACCATCAACAACAACCGGCTTATGTTCTTGTTTTAACCTTTTTTTAGGATATGGATTAAAAACACACAAGAAATCCGTAAGAAATAAGATACCTAAATTATATGTTGGCATAAACGACGAGGATTCCTTCGAAAATTACTTCGGGCAAAATTAAAAAAAAATAAATAAAAAAAAATTGAGTGGGCACGCAAACAAATTTTTACGTAAAAAGTTAATTATTTCCACAAAAAAATCTGTAAATTTAATTGAATTTTTTTTTTTGCACTACTGTGTTAGGTCCGCATCAGAACTTGATTTATTGCCACTATCTAGAACGGTTCATTTTCGGCGAATCGTTTTTATTGCAGCATGTCGACAGCTAGAAGCCCGCATGATATAAAAAGTTCGACGAAAAGCGAAGACGTGAAGAAAAAGAATTCTTTAACACACGTGCGTTAAAAGAAGAATTCTTACATGTTCGAATAAAATTAAAATTTAAATTTACCTTCGTCACTTTGAGGTCCATTGCATATCGAATGATTTTTTTTATGTTGAATGTAAATTGACTTCACTTACCTAAAATAAAAAGAAAAAAAAAGAAAATTATTAGATTTGAAATTAAATTTTATGTTAAAGACATGATAAATAATGTCGGGTGATATATAACATGCAACAATGCCATAAACAACGAAAAAACTGTAAATTAGTGCCATGAAAAATTGAAGAAAATTAAAACTTTAAATGCATCTCCCATGCCGCTGCCTTGCTCAACAAAAGTATAACAAATTTGAACATCCCATAAAGAATATTGTGGTGATGTTGCTTTGAAAAGCCATAATTGCTGCGATAAATTTTGTTGTTTTCTTCCTTGTATTTTATTTTATTTTTCAATTCAAGTCAGATTAAAAAAATAAAAATGAAGTCATTCTAAGCTTTATTGTTTGTTTTGTGTCTGACAAGTTCTACAACACGGCAGTTATGTTCACTGAGTGCGTGTTAAGTGTCCATCATATCAACAAATTAGATCAGTTTTTTCCCACACAATTTATTTTTTGTTTTTTTATTGTGGTATGTGACACATTTTTAAGCAAAAAAAAAACTACCGAAAAAAATGGGTAATAAAAAACCGTTTAAATGGCAAAAATTGTTAACGACCAGTTTTTTGTTTATTTTGATTTTTGAGATAAATAAAAAAAATGACCATAAAAGGCCCATGATGCACATTTTTTGAGCGCGGCCTTGGTATAATTTTTTAATTCTAAGCAGAAATAATTATTTTTTAATTCTCGTTGTTTAAATTCAAGAACCGTTTTGCTCTTAATTATCTGTAATCAATCTTCGCGAACCGGTCGACAGCAACGACGACGGAATTTTTAGCGGCTCTTCTTTATGTTCATTAACTTCGTGCAGATACACCAGGAAATTGTTTCATTTTTTTTTGTGTTTATCTAGAATTTAGCTATTTGTTTGCAGAAAAAGCTTGGAAGCAAACAAAAACGAACAAATTTCTATCATTTTTGAATTAATGAAGTTGTTAATCCGCTTTCAATTAGTGTTTGTTAGTGTATTCGACACATTAACTCTTTTGTACAAATAGTAATAATAACTGGTCAATAATCGCCACACGCACTCAAGAAGATCCCTCTCGGAAGTAAAGTTTGAATTTTGCGTGATTTGAGATGATGACTGTGATTTCTTGGAGGAGATGTCTTATTTACGCGTAAATGATGTGAGCAGTAAATGACAATGATGAGGTTATTTAACTTCGTTAGAACTGGATTATAATTGCTTGGCTGCCAGTCGTTAAATTATTGTTATTTTTTTTATTAAAACTCATTTAATTGAGAACATGAGATGAGTAATAGACATTCAATGATGCTTGGATTTTTTTATTATAACAATCATTATTTGAGTAGACATGAATGAATTAAGTTATAATGAGACGAATTTATAAATATTTATGAAAAAATTGTGTCTCGGAATTTATGAAGTTCGAATTTTTTTATTTTAATTTTTTTTAAAACATATTCTAATTATTATTATTTTTTTAATTTAAATATTTTTTTATCAATTATTAATAATAAAATTTAAAAAAAAGTAAATTAAATTAAAAAATATTTTTTTAAAATTTATAAATAAAAATTTAATTAATAAAAAGTTTTTTTTTTAAATTAAATAATTTTTAATTTCAATTTTATAAATTAAATTAATTAAATAAAAAAAATATTTAAAAAAAAATAATTATTTTAAATTTAATTTTTCTGAATTTTCAATAAATTTAATATTTTTAAATTTAATTAATTAAATTTAAATTTTTTTCTATTTTTTTAAATTAATTTGTTAAAAAAAATAACTAAATAATTCTAATTTTTTTAAATATTTATTTATTTTAAAATTGAAAAATATTAAAATTCTAAAATAAATCATAAAAAAAATGTAAAAATAAAAAATAGAAATTTTGTATTATTAAAAAAAAAATAATTTATGTCTTGTAAAATTTTTTAATGCGAAAATATTATTTTTCACAACTTTACTTTTAATGAGATAACAAGACATGAAAAATCTTGCTATATAAAATTGGCACAAGATAAAAACGGGTGATGTGCAAATTATTATTTTATAGTGTCTCTTGTATTTACTGGTTCTCGGATCTGGATTTGTTCATTACCGTTACCTTTAAAAGAACTTAAATCCAGTGTAAATATTCTGACGCAAATCGATAGCATGAAACGAAATGACGGTAACTCGATAGAAAAATGTCGTCCATTCATAAAAAAAACTTTTTTTTTCACAGAATTGATAATAAAAAAATATTTTATGAATCAACTTGACAACTAACTATTCAACTTATTTTACGGCTTTTGACACAAAACCAGATAATCAACAAAAAAAGCTGAGAAAACTGAGAAGAGAAGAAAGAATCCCAAAGAATAAATTTCAATTTAAATACATTTTATTACGAATTCAATGAAGTCAATTGAAGTGCTGCTGCTGCTGCATCGCTCGTCGTGGCTTGTGAATATCAAAAGAGGCACTTTATTATACACGAAGGGCCATAAATAAAGGTGCGCATCCTATCTTCTTTTACCGGTTCATATCTGATTTATTCATTTATTTAATCATCATCTCCGCAGAGAAACTGGTTTGCCGGTCTTTTTCTCTCTCTCACACATAAGAGCAAATACCATCCGTTGCGAGAAAACTGACGAAGAAGACGACGACGACGACGAAGTAACGTTAAAGACTCCTTTTTGACGATCAAGCTACGAGATGATCATGTTAAGCTCATTTTATTTACATTAATTTGTCAGACTAGATAAATTTATGTATTTATTCAAATAAATCAATGCAACCGTTTTAAATAACCGTAGATCGTCTCAATATATTATAATTAAGTCATACGCGATAGTGTCACAATATTTGGTTTTGTCTCCACGAGACCTCTAGAAAAGTTAGAATAAATAAAAATGGAGCTCAATAAATAAATATAATGAAAAAAGAATGCATATCATTAAAATTCTTCAACTAACTTTTAACCTTGTCATTATAATCTTGTTATAATAATCCTGATGTGTCATTATCTGAACGAACAAACATACTAAATAAATAAGTTTAAGCATGGAAGTTATGATACGATAAAAAAAATCTTATTAACACGTCATTTCGATAGAGATAGAGGAGGAACCTGATTTCATCAATTCTTGTACGAGTACTTTAATTTTTTTTTCTAACACAAATTGTTTAGTGAAGAAATAATAAGACTCTCTGGCAATTACTTTAGAGAAGAAAAAAAAATAGAATTGTTTCGTTATTTATTATCTTGTCGTTGGTTCTCTGTTTCATCTTCAATAAAATAAAACAAATAAACATTTAAAATATTTCAGAGTTCAATGCTTCGTCGTCGTTTTTTTTTTATCAAAGAGTATTTTAAAAAGGAAATGAAAAGAACTTTATGTTTTTATATGAATTTTATAAGAAAAAAAACTTTAACCACATAATTAAGAATTTTTTTTTGCCTTGTCGATAAGCAACTTTTTTATGTTATTTTTTTCTTTATATATTAAAATGTATAAAATATTCCTTCGGGTATAGTATATTAAGTAAATTGTGATCAAACAAGTTAAATATTTGGAAGTCATTTGAATCCCATTAAATATAATGAACATTTTATGACCATCGAATCCGCTTCAAGGCAATTTTTTCGTTGTGTTTTTCATTATTATTATTATCTTAAAATTTTTACAAGAATATTAATAATAATAATGATTTTATGTTCTCAGACATTTTGTTATTTTTTATTTTTCAAAAGATTCCTTTTTTAAAAAAAAAATATATAATGCAAATAAATAGCAACATTCATAACTCAATGTTTGATAAAAATCTTTTGGTTTAAAGTTACTCTGAGAAAAAGATTCTAAACGGAATGACACGAATATAAAATTAAGTTTTTATCTAAATTAATGTTCAATCAAGTGTTCAAAAAAAAAAATAATTAACTTGCCTCTGGGGATCAATCAATTTTTTTTCGTGCGTGTTCAAGTAAGTATAAAATACAATGTAAATTTACAACGTAATTAGATTGACTGACAAATTTTTTCAAAATATTTTTTTTGGAGTTTATAAAAAAAAGTTTAATTAAGGTACCAGTTAAAAAGGTTGTCGGACTTAATATTAATTGGATTAACAGCACACGCCTTATTTTTTTTAAACAAAAAAAAATCGAGGAAGGAAGGGATTTTTAACTCGTTATTTGGAGATTATAAAGGTCGTGATAGGAAATGAAGCTCATCATCAAATCTCGAAATAAAAACACAAAACAAGCAAAAAAGGTAAGTGTATCATAAATCATATAAAAATCCAACAAATCATTGACCGCTGTTTTTTTTTCATGTATTTAGAAATACCAACAACAAGGATCGCAAACACACACACATAAAAATTTATCTCGAAGGCATCACAATTATAATAATAAATGCAATGTTTATTCAAACACTGCGGCGGCGACGATGACGACGGTGATGGTGGTGCATGTTGTTCTAGCTGCCGTTCCATTTTATTTTATTTTTGTATATTTACTTTATTTTATGTTTTGCTTCGAAGCAACAACAACAACATAATATATTTAAATAAGGTATAAGAAGGTAGGTAAGAAGATATGTTTTTTTTTGCGATTTTTATGAAAAAAGTACACACACACACAATTTTTACTATTTAAGCATCATGCTAAGAAGTCAAGGGAAAAAACTGGTTTATTTGTTTGCCAACACACACACACAGCACACGCATTATTAAAGAAGAAAAGAAGCAACAACACTTTTTGAGCTAAAAATAGCAACAAAAAAAACGTAAGTATTACACTTTTGCTCTTTTCTTGGCAAAGCGAAAAATGTAAAGAAATGCACGTTCAGGAGAGGAGATGGTTATGTTGCAACGGATGCTGGCTTGCTGGTTTCGTTAAAACACATAACCTGATCTCGAGTGCACTTGCATTGTATTTTTTTTATTTTAACTCTATCGAGATTATTATATTGTACTTATGTAGAGTGGATGAGGATACCTTAAGCTCTTTATTGCCAAGACATGTACTCGACTCATTGTATAAAAAAAAACTTTTTACTTTAGTTAATTTATTGTTGAATCGCGGAAGTGCCTACTTTGGCATACAAAGATAAAAATAATAATCGCAATCTATTCAATTAGGTGACCTTGTGTACTCTCTTTCTTTTCGCTACAACATCTCCATCGTTTTTTTTATTTTTAAATACCTATGAAAATACGAGAGATTTGACTGAAAATGTCACAAAAAATTTTTTTAATTTTTTAAATTTTATAATTTTTTTTTTTTATTTTAAAAAAATTTTTTTTAAAAATGTTATTTTTATTTTATTATTATTTTTTATTATAAGGCCGCTCCAAATGAAACTTAATAGTTTTGTCCGATACCCCTTTTTAAAACCCAAAATCCAATGGGGCAAAATAAAAAAAAAGTTAAAAATTGCATCAAAAAAAGGACCATTTTTTGTGTATTTTCATAATTTTTCAAGAAATTTTCAAAAAAAAATTTTCAATTTTTAATGTAATTTTTGTAAAGAAAATCTTATTTAGAGATAGTTTTATCAAAATAATTTTCATAAAAATTACTGAAGATTTATTTCAAAAAATTTTTGACAGTTATTTTTTATGATATAAATTTTATAAACAACAAAAATATTAAAAAAATATGAAAAATTTCAAATTTTTTTTATTTTTTTTGTCCCCCCTATTTTTGTTTCAAAAATTTTAGACAAAACTATTGAGTTTCATTTGGAGCGGCCTAACTATAATAAAAAAATCAAAATACTCGACTAAATAAGAGTCTAGTTTTTTTATTTTTCTAAAAACACTTTTTTCTTAATTTTTCGAATTTTTTAGTTAAGAGTTATGATTTTTATTAAAAATAGTATTTTTTCAATATTTTCGTTTAAATGAAAAAATTAACTTAAAAAAAATATTAAGAGCAAAATATTTTTGTTTAGAATTTTTAGTCGATTCTCTCGTATTTTCATATTTAAATAAACACAATCGACGTTATTTATTGATTTTTATCTAAATTTTAAATATTTGCATATATGTTATGCATATTCATAGCTGATACAATGTCTTAACCCACAGAAGAGAGTAAGAGAGGTCTATTGTTAGAGAGAACAAAAAGGAGGTTTACTATATAATTTTATTGTGTGTTGATAATAGGCTTCTTTCTAATGCGCTGCCCACCATCATCATCATCTTTTTCATCCTAGGTGCTTTTTAAATGCAAATAATTGCTGCGACCGACATTTTTTAAGGTCAAATGCTTCGCTGCTTTGCATAAAAGTAGTTAGAAAGAATAAATTGTTCATCGCACAACAAAAAAAAAACTAAATAAATAAATTCACAAGAAGACAAGAACAAGAAAGTTCAGAAGGATGCCTGAAGCTAATCGAATTCCATCTTTGCTTTGCGCTGAAATATTATTTATTTTACACTTGGCTTATTTCTATTTTAATTTATAACTTATTCTCGGTTGGACCGTCGACGACGACCACTTTTGGTTTAAAATATTTAATAATGTTGTCAGTTATTTAATCACCATCAGAAAAGAATGTAAAACAATTGTATTTGACATTCAACTACACCTACTTACTCCTAAAGGCATGCAAAATAGCCACATTATGTGCGCTTTGTGTGTAAAATGTGACTTTTTAAGGAACTATGCCTTTTACTTCGTTACCCTCCCACATCTAAAGTAATAAATAATTATTGTAATTTTAATCCTACAATCATATTTTTTTTATTACAATTCGCGTTTTCTCTAATTCTTTGTGGATTAACTTTAAATCCGTGAAAAAATAGCGAAATTTGCACGATATCGATTATTTGTTGTTTCTTTTATGCTCGACAATAATCGGTTTCATGCGTTACACGGAACACAACAGAGAAAAGTGATTGATCTTCAATATAAAGGAGTGCTATTACAACAAACAAAACGTTTTTTCCTCTCTCGTTATTTAGAATAAATGTCTGCAATTTTGGGCATATTTATTCAGAATCGTGACCTTGGTATAATTTTTTTTTACATTGAACGATTTTTCATTAGACTTTAGAAAATTGTCTGTCTGTTAGTGATCAAAAAAAGACGCTCAGATAAAATTTTTAGTTTATAATCTTTTAAAATTCGCATCGACGTGAGAGTTTTTTTTGTTACAGTTGATTGATTTTGTTGGTGATTCTTATTTATTTTATTTATTTGCCATATTTTGATCTTTATAAGTTGCTTTTAGGTATTTGGTGAGGAGAAGATCCGATTTTGGCAAAGTCAAGAGGAATGTCACTTGACAAATATTCAACCGCACACGAGCTTAGCTGCATTTCTAAGAAATATTTTTTCGGCGACATTTTAAGGATGACATTTAAAGAGTAGATAGGATAAATCGCACATGTGAGCTTTTAGATAAAATGAGAAAAAGTGATCTTAAGTTTTTTAATAATTTTTTTAAAACTCAAAAAATTTAACATTTTTGTTGGCTATGGGTGAGTATTCTATTTATCTGCAATGAAATACAAATTTATAAAAAATTTGATGTTTTAATAAAATTTTTCAGATTCAGAAATCAAAGGCTTGAGGCTTTCAAGCCTAATATAGGCCTGATGGGTTTCGCAACAGATCGAATTCATACCATATATTAAACATGTACTGTTCACACATTGGAGTGCTTCGATAAAAAATGTTGAAGAGCTGAGGAAAATTGATTTACAGTTACATTTGATGGAGCAGCTCATTAAAAAAATGCCCGGCTTTCCTTTTGCAACAAAAGCAAGTCCGTGATCGAAAGCCGTCTTGAAGTTTTCTGATCTATTACTTACAACAGCAGAAAAAATATCTTTCTGGCAAAAATCTATCAAGAAGTGTAAGAAGAACAACGGGTAATTTTAATCCGGTATCACTTCCTTATTTTTCGTCGCTTTTGTCATCATTGACATTTGCAGTAATTGTTGATTGTTTGCTTAATTGTGATTTGAACATCAAACTTTTCAGCATATATTTAATTTTGTCGGAAGCACGTCAAATATAGTAAAACTTTATCAAATGTTCCCTGAACATCGAGGTTGAGGTTATTTTATTTTATAATTTTTATTTAAATATATTTTATATTTCATTAAATTTGCCCAAAAATGCGTTTATGCGACTTATCCTGTCAACCCTTGATTTTTAATTTTAATTTTTGCAAATTCTTTCAAGAAAATAAAAGTTTTATTTTTTTATTATCTCATTTCTGTCCACAAAAAAGCCGTCGAATTATTTATGGCATATCTTAATTCTTTTCAAATGCAAAGCAAGTTCAATCGATCGTCGTCGTTCGTGAGTTACTTCGAAAGTAGTATGCGTGTGTTACATATGACTGACGACGAAGACGACGAACGATATACGATCGACAGTTGAAGAATAGCACCAGACAAAGAACCAACAAATAAATAATAAATATTATTACTCGCGTATAATCGCATTTGTTACTCTTTCTTCCTTTGCCAGAAAGCAGCAGCAGCAGCGTACAATTTTACAAGCGATAGCGGTACTTTTACCTATACTTAATGATGATCATTCTATACACGTCGAGTTTATATTTTTTTTGTTGTTGTTTGCTGCGTGATGATGATGATGATGTTTTGCTATAAAATATGTGTGTTTGATGTGTGTGTTCAATAAAGTGTTCTGTTTGTGTGTAGAGTGCGCGAGAGACGAGTGTTTGTATTAAAATGTTTTTTTTTTCTGTTTTTGTAAATGTTAATGTACCGCTAATATATAGCAGCGCAGCAACAGGTTCTTTCACTCCTGCTTATTATTATGGTTCTCAGTGTTATTTTGTACTTTGTCTTGGAGAAATGCTTGTAATTTTGTGGTTTTTGCGTTAGACCGAGATATAAATAAATACAAAACTATACGGTTGTTTATCGCTAAATTCGGACGAATGCCGATTATTTGATTGAGCCACCCATAAAACAAAGTGTGACAAATAAAAGAAAATAATAAAAAAGAACAATGATGATGATGTGGCTAGTAGTGATCGTCAAAGTGCTTCTGTGTAACTTTATCGTGACGACAGAAGCTGTCGAATCGAGTGCTATCTTTCTGCCACAGTTTGCGAAAAATGCCTTGGAAAATAATCCGGTGAAAGGTTGGTTCAATCGTGATTCCAAACCACCGGCACACGACACTCCGAGCGGAAATTGCAACTGCACGTGCGGCGAACGGAACGACGAAAGTCGCATTGTGGGCGGTGACAAGGCCAAAATTAACGAATTTCCCTGGATGGCACGTCTCAGCTACTTTAATCGATTCTACTGCGGCGGCATGCTCATCAACGATCGTTATGTCTTGACAGCAGCTCATTGTGTCAAAGGCTTTATGTGGTTCATGATCAAAGTTACGTTCGGCGAACACGATCGCTGCAAGGATACAGTGCGACCCGAGACACGATTCGTACTTCGTGCCATTTCGCAATCCTTTAGTTTCAGCAACTTTGATAATGATATGGCACTGTTGCGATTAAATGATCGTGTCCCAATGACAAATACCATTAGACCGATTTGCCTTCCCACAAATCGATTGGAAACGTATGAAGGAGCCATTGGAACGGCAAGTGGCTGGGGAACTTTGAAGGAAGATGGAAAGCCATCATGCGAATTGCAATATGTCGAAGTTCCGGTGATCTCGAATGAAGTTTGTGTCAAGAACACAAGTTACACGGAAAAAATGATCTCCGATAATATGTTGTGTGCTGGGTATGTTGGAGTTGGAGGCAAGGATTCGTGCCAAGGAGACAGTGGCGGCCCATTAGCAAACCGCAGACCTGATGGAAAATATGAACTAATTGGAGTTGTTTCATGGGGAAATGGATGTAAGAATTTTAAATCGTAAATTTTGACAAAAATTCATTAAAATTTGTTTAAATAGGTGCTCGTCCCAACTACCCCGGAATCTATACCCGTGTCACCCGATATTTGGATTGGATTTTACAAAATTCCAGTGACGGCTGTTTCTGTGAAAAGTACAAGCCGACTTAAAAATTACCTCAAAAATTACTCAAAAAAATACTCTAAAATTTTTTTATATATGATAAATTCAATTAATGGTGATCCATGCATTTAAGTTATGATTAAAGTAACTTTTATTCTAAAAAAAAAAATAATTTATGTGTTAAAATACAGTTTTACTTCTCTCATCGTATTATTAGAGCGTCATCGTAACATTTTTCCATAAGTAATAATTTTTTTATGTTTAATGATGTTCTTGTTCATTAAAAAATACATTTCAAAATATTTTTTTTATAACAACATGCACGCAAGAAACATGTTAAAAGCTAAGAACATGATCTCTACATTGTTGCTGCTGCGTTTCTATACCGCTTTTTTATGATGCTGCGTAATGTAAGAAGAAGAGGAAGTCTTTGTTTGAATTTTTTGAACCCTTTTCATCAAGGTTTTTATGAGAAAAGTAAATTAAATTTACGTAAAAAACGTCTCATGTTACAAAAGATCGGAAATCTCGTTGATCAATCGATCAATTATTTCCACTAAATATAGGCAAAAGATACGAAAAAAGTGCTAAAAGGTTCATTTTTACTTTCACACAGCTAGCATCTGTCACGCATGCTTAGCGCATTAAAAAAGGTCGGTCACTTACAGCGAAAAATGTCTATAAAATGGGCAAAAACATGCATTTTATGGCTTAATACGGCGAACAGAGCGAGGAAATGCTTTTTAATTGCAAAGTGTACGAGAGAGGTAAAGAGGTTGGTTGTATAATCCGCTTGTTTAGCGCAAAAAACACAAAAAAAAAGTTCGTCGCTCGTCGATAGAAGTGCATTTCATAACAGTTACTTGTTCAAAATGTAAAATGTTTGACCTTTTAGGGCTTTTGATGCTTGTTCGCTCGAGAGAACAGGCGACCTTAAATAGACACAAATGAAGAAAGAAATTACTTCTTTCTTGTTTAGAGGCATTTCTAATGATTTCTCATGCCAAAGACGAATGAACGAAAGTATGTTGATGTTTTTGTTTATTCATATCGACACACAAAAAGGGAACAAGTATTTAGTGCCGCATTTCATGGCATGGCATGGGAAATGATGAAATTAAATCACTGGCACATTTTTTCGAGTAAATGCATATTTGAGTGTCTATCTATGATGAGCGGATGTTCGTTTAAATTGTTTTTTTCAATAAAATAATATCTTCATTTTATTATTTTTTTTTGTTCGAAGACACTTTTCATTGTTAATTGTGTTTAAAAAGATTCGAATATAAATAAAATTTTTAAATCAAGTGATCAATAAAATGAAATAAATTCTTGTTCAATTGTGTTACATTACGACGAATTTACATTTGCCATGATCTATCTTGCTGGAGGTGCTCTAAGACAATATTATTCGTGTTGTTTCACGAAAATAAAAAAAAAACTGGAAAACACAAAAAATATGTATCAAAAAGTCATGACAAATCGTAAATAACAGAAATATTTCGTTGGAACAATAATAATAAAATCAGCAAACAAAAAAGAATTATTTAAAGAAAAAAAAAATAAAAGTGTAGTTGTTCGCTCTCTTGCTGGTTGCTACAGACACTTGTAAGCAGTTAGTACGAGTTCTTGTACAAACAACAAATAATCGTGTCTTTGTGTCACACACAGCGATGTACCAAAACGCGACATGCAAAATATGTTAAAAAGTGTACAAGACGATGATTTTGTAGTTCTGCAGTGAAACAAAACAAAAAAAAATCAATGTATGGTAGGGCAAAGCACTTTCGTTGAACAACATTAATAAATTTTGTACGATGGAAGAGGAAAAAATCTGCAATGAATAGGTTTTATTTGAGAGGATGGAGCAATTTTGCAAAATTTTTCACAGATTTAATATTTTTCTATTTTAGTGAGCTATTATTTTTTTTTTCGAAAAATAAAAAAAAAATAATTTAAAATTTTTAATTTTTTAAAAATTTTTTTAAAAATTTTAATAATCTAAAATTTGATAATAATTTAAAATTAATTTTTTAATGAAAAAAATATCAAAAAATAACAATTAAAAGTTAAAAAATATTTTGAGTATTTCCAATAGATTTTTTTTTTTTTTTTTGTAAAAAAAATATTTTGACAATTAAAACAAAAAAATCTTTTTGAAATAAAATCAAAATATTTTTTTTAATTTTTAATTTATTTTTAACGAATTTTTTATAAATTTTTTTCATTAAAAAAAATTAATTTTAAATTCTTATCAAATTTTAGATTATTAAAATTTTAGTTGAAATTAAATTTTTAAATTATTTTTAATTAATGAAATTTAAAAAAAAATAACTTAAAAAATTTATTTTTTTTAAATTTTAATTTTTGTAAAAAAAGAAAAAAATCTAAGACTATTTGTTATTTATTTTTTTTTTAAATTTCAGGACTAAAAGTGAAACATTTTTGCAAATTGCACCAACCTTGCATAAACAAAAACGATATTAATCTTGGTATTGTAAAATTTACGATTTTTTTCTTCATTTTTTCTTGAAAGCTTTAAAAATCCGGCCAATCCTTAATTTCTTTCGTAATTTTAATGTCTGGTGCACTTTGACGACTTTGTATGCAGAAGTGAGTGGCATCTTTTTTTTTCGTGGTTAAAATGAAACTCAACACACGAAAAGGTGTTAATCGTGTCACATGTGTGCCAAAGTGCCTGGATGAAATTGGATTCTGAATCAATAAAAATTTTACATCTTATTTGTGTGCGAATCATTTTGCATAAAGCAACGATAAATAAAAGAAGGTGAGGTAGAATATTTATTGGGAGCAAAAGGTGACGTGACAGCATCATCATCAGCCATTTTTTATTTGCTAAAATTTGACGTCTAAATATTCAGACGAAAACATTTATTAGCGGTTAAACGATCGTTTATTAGAAAATTATGATGGGAAAGATGTTTCGACGGGTATTTAATTAAAAAAAAAGAAATAATAATCTGTTCCGATGAAGTAATTTATTGAAAAAAAAAGAACGCGGCAACGAAAAATCATTAAGAAAGAACATGCATGCAGACACTATTCATGGGTGCCTGTTTGATTAATGGCATTACTTGTTGTGGGAGCGAATCGTCGTTCTTTGCATCTTTCTTTGCGCGATAAATTCTATTCTCGTGCTTATGGTCAATATTTTTGCAAATAATTATCGCTGTGGGTAAACATCAGCCACATGACCTCTTAGCACCCATTTTTAATTGGTTTTCGGTCTTTTCGCCGAGATGTCTTGATAAATTTACGACGCTTTTGTCACTTTTGCATTGATTTATTTGCAATTCTTTTTAAAACTTATCGCGGATTGATGATGATGAAGACATTCACCGTTAATAAAAAAAAACTAAAAAGGGAACTTAATTAATTTTTATCTCTCGCACTCTTTCGCTACATGCGTCCAGGGAGTAATTAAATCTCTGTAACAACATTTTTTAACCACACTTGCATCATCATCATCATAAATATTGAAATAATAAAAAGAACATGTGTAAATGTCTTGAATAACAGTTATGCAATGCAAAATAGACGTCTCGTCGGGATGCAAGGTGAAGGAACTTGCAAGCGTGAGATTTATTTTAAAAAAATAATCAAAATACTTCACGTGTCAATCACAAAATGCACAAGAGAAGAAAAATGCGTATCATTTATCATCATAAATATTTGAAACTTGTAAGAAGAATCTGATGAGAAATCGCTCGAAGCGTATTTTATTGAGAAATTCTAGTGTGTGGTGGTCGAGATTTTTTTTGTCACGTTTGAATATTATTTACCTTGAATCAGATCAAGAATATATGTGTTTAGCGCGGAATAAAAAGCTATTACATGCGGAACACGCCTTTTAATTAAAATTAAATAACGGATTAACACCGAGCTCGACTCTTGACTAGACAAGTAAATTAATTAAGTTTTTTCTCTCTTTTCGGCGCATCCTTCTGTAACGCATGCACATGTGTTCATCGCGTTTTAATTAAATTATTTTTATTTTTTTATTCGAGTTAGATGTTGATATCAATTTGAATCAGTTAAGAAAAGATTCATGAACTGAAAGAAGAACTAGAAATTTTTCATGTTGAGTAAAATTAAAAGAGCTAGATTTATTTTAAATATTTTTTGTGGAGTTCGAAGTAAATTTATGTGAAAATCGTGAAAATTTAATTTAATTAATTAATTTAATTTAATTTAATTAATTAATTAATTTGATATAATTTAATTAACATAATAATAATGTTTGGTCTTGAGATGCGAACCATTAAAACTAAAAAATTAAAAAAAAACATTAAAATCTCAATTAAATTATTTAAAAAATTAATTAATCAAATTTAAAAATAAATTTAAACTAAATTAATAAAAAAAAAAAATTAATTATATATTTAATTCAATTTTTAATAATTTTAATCTGTAGGTACCTAATTAATAAATTTTAATTTAAATTTTTAAAATTAATAATTAAAAAAAAAATTAATTAAAAAATTAATTAAAATTAATAAAGAATATAATTAATTTTAATTAATTAATTAATATTTAAAATTAATAAAAAAAAACTAATTTAATTTAATTTAATTAAAATTAATTATTTTTTTATTTAAAAAATAACCAGTCGTTTCCATCAGATCAAACTGCCATCTGTGATTTCAACGTGTAACTAAAATCGTTATTTATCAATTTCATTCGTCTCGAGAATGAATTAGCGTGAAGGCATGCTGCTTGAATTAGCTCGTAGGCGAATTTTCTGGTTTAATTTTTTCCGTTGAAAATATATGCAAAACAGCATTTTCGGAGGTTTTTCTCGGGAAATCCGGCAAAATAGGACTCGTAAAATGTATTGAACGCGAAAAATGACCCACAGATGCAAGAATTTCACAAGACAATTCAACAAATTTATAAAAATCAGCTCAAAAATTGTCTTAATTTCATTTAAATTTGATAAAAAATTATCAAAATAAACACTCAAATTGTTAATAAATATTTAATTTTGTCTCAAATAATTTTTAAATCAACAAAAAATATTCATAAAAATTTCGCCAAATAAAATTTATCACAAAAACTACCTCAAAGTTATTTATCAAACATAAACAAACATCTGGCTAGCAAAAAAAAAACACCACAACATTAAAAAAGAACAATTCCATTAAAATTATTATTAATATTAATACTTTATAATGACTCGCAACACAATACAAACACTCCTCTCTCTCTTCCTTTATAAAATTCTAAGACACACATTTTGTTTCTTTTCTTCCTCTTTGCTATCTGGATCAAACAAAGGTTTTATAATGCAAATTTAACCGGTTGTTGTTCGTCAAACGATCGCGATGATTTTTATTTTTTACGCGTTTAATAAAAAATAAAATTAAACGACGTCGTCTCATTATGATGCGATACAGCATTTTATGCTCTTTTGTTTACATACGGGTTGGGTAAGTTTATACTACGCAAGCTACTTAGTAACCGTCGTAGTGTATAGTTTTTCATTATTTATATATGTATTTTATAGTACTCTTACTTACTTGATATTTAATGTAAACACAAAAAAAATTAAAAAAGAAATGGAAAATATTCTACAATTATTTATTATCTACCTACACATAATAATGAAGAGTCTTTTTTTTGCGCTACATAATAAATAAAGAAAAAATAGTAGTAGTAATGGGAATGAGAACGAAAAATATAAACAATCAGCACGTTGGAATTAAATAATAATAAAATAAAATGACAAATGTACAAAAAAACAAGAGACAAGCGAAATTGATGACGACGAATTAATTGCCGTTCTGTAATGATGATTCCAGTCGTTTACATGAGAATTAATGTAACAATAAAAATAAAACAACGAGAATTTAAAGAGAGGATTAAAGTTATTTTAATATCATTAAGGTCGGATTTTGGTTCTGATCTAACCACTCACATAAAAAAAGTATTCATCATAAAATGGTTCCCACAATTTTTTTTTTGTCAATATCAATACATATACTTTGAGCTGTATTAACGCTATTTATTTAAATTTTATTTCTTTTTACCATAAATTGTGTTCGTTTAACGCGTTAAACGTCGTCGACGTCGTGTGTAATGAATTTATAAACAAATTAATTTAAATTTTTCGTAGTTTATTTTGAGAAAGTGTTTCATTTTGACGTAAAATTTATATTTAAAAATATCTATTTATGTGAAGTGCCCTTTACCTACTGACAAAATAATTTTTTTCACGTTCGAACACTCGGTTAACGCATTAATTTGTAACTTTTCATGAGAGAAATGGGCACGCGATGTATGCCCTTCAGTAATTTTTGTTGTTGTTGTTAGTAAGTTTTGTATCTTTCATCATATATTTTGTTGTTTCTTTCATAAATTTAAGTTTAAAATTTTATAAATTATTGTTTATATTTTCAAGATACATGATTTGTGTACAAAAGATGTTTAAATATAACTTTTTTCACGTAGTATGTGCACAAAATGTTACAAAATTCGCCAAACCAACGAAAATTTTTACACAGATGCTTTGATAATAATAATAATTTGTCGGAAAATTTGCATTAAAAACTCAAATAATATTCAAAAATCAAAATATTGAATTGAAAATGATTGAAAATAATCAATC
Organism: Culicoides brevitarsis; assembly: GCF_036172545.1. Taxonomy (NCBI): domain Eukaryota; kingdom Metazoa; phylum Arthropoda; class Insecta; order Diptera; family Ceratopogonidae; genus Culicoides; species Culicoides brevitarsis. Next base: position 16,126,712 of record NC_087085.1, on the reverse strand, counting down.
AAAATGGATTGATGCTTGTTTAAACATAAACTTTTTGAACAAAAAATAAAATTTTCTTAATGAAACTTCCTCTTGTGTCTTGCGAAAGAACTTCATGGCGCCGTCAATGCTATCATTTACTCTTGTAGGAAGTTATAAACTTGAAAATTTTATCATACAAATGCATTTTCTGCTTGTATACACAAAAAATTCGTGTAATACACAGACACATGTTTGTCCAAAATGCAAAAATTAAAAGCAAATGTTGACGAAGCATTTTTTTTGTGCATCAACACACATTTTAACGTTGATTTTTTTTGCTTGGATAAGCGTCATTGCTTGTTGTCGTGTGTCTGGTACAAAATTTTTAAGAAATTTAAAGTAAAGTTAATAAAAGATGGCACAAGTTTGTATGAAGAAAGTCAGGAACAAGTAAACAGGTAGTAAATATAGTTAGAAATAAGCAAACAAACGAACGAACGAACGAGCGTCTCACAAACAATAAAATAATGGGTTTAACAAATAGTACGAGTTACTATAAATAAATGTACAGATAAAGGAAGTAGACCTGTAAATAGTTAAACTAGTTCATAATAATGATAATAATAAATGTAATTTATGTAATTTTGTTATTATCGAGCCTATTTTGCATTCTCGGACTCTGTCATTAAATATTCTGCTGCTCATTGCTCTGAAAAAAATCGTTCATCCCATGTTTCGGTTTAGAAAAATTTAATGCATAACAAACAATTAATTAGAACTTGAATCAATCAGTAAGACAATTTATTCACTTTTTCGTTCAGACACGATGACGACGACGTTGATGAGTCGTTTACGAGAGTGGGTCTGCGGCAATAAATCTCAATCTTTTTTTGTAAAGTACATAAATAAATGAAGTAAGTAGAAAAGAAATTTAAATTGGGTCAAATAAGATTGACACTTAAATCAACACACGACGTTTCATATATTGATTTTATTTTCAAGACACACACGACTTCCCAAACAAACTTGCAATCATCATCAAAATAAAGAAGAAAAATAATAAGACTTTGTTACAGCATCAATTACATCATTTTTCGCACATCATCACAAATTCATTCAAATAAATTCAATTACAAACAATTAATATTCAAGGTTTTCTTTCGATAATAATGCGCTTATTTATTTATTTTTACTAAATATCAGCATGTTATTCACTCGCATCGAAAATTTACGGTGTTTGTGTTTTTTAACAGCGAGAAAATATTAACAACCTGTATTTCGTCACTTATGTTTAGAGATTCATAAATGCAGTGTTGGAGGAAATTTATGTCTCGCGTATGTTTAGGTTTAGGAAATATTTTTTAAAAAAATTTATTTTTGAATTATTATTTTTCTAAAATATTTTTTTAATGAAATAATTGTAATGTTAGACAAAATCAAATATTAATTTAATTGAAATTTTATTTTAATTTAATTTTTAATTTTAAGTATTTTTATTTTCATATAAAATTTTAAAGTTTATAAAAATACTTTTAAAAATTAAAAATATGTTTATATATTTTTTAAGTTTATGATAAATGTTATTATATGTATTTAAGTTTATGATTCTTAAAAAAAAACTTAAATATTAAAAAGAAATTTATTTTTAAAAAAATTAATATTTTTTTATTAAGTATAAACTTATCAGTATTATAAAAAAAAATTAAACATTCTTATGTTTTTATAATTATTATTTTTTTATGTTTTTATATTTTTATTTATTTATTAGATAATTTTTTTTAATTTTTATATTATTATTAATTAAAATTTAATTTGAGATAACTAAATATTTTTAATATGTAATTATAAAAAATATTAAAAATTAATCAAAATATTAATTTGAAAAAAAATATGATGAAAATATTTTTTTATTAAATAAACAAGTTCATTAAAATTTTTAATTTTTTTTATAATTTTGTTTTATTCGTTATAAAAAAATATTATTAGAATTTAATTATATTTGAATAAATTGTATAAAGGTTAATAATTTAATTTAATTTTAATCAAATTATTTTTTTTAAATTTACATAAAATTTTTTTGCGAGACATAAATTCTTCACACAGCAAGCCAATGAATATTTATTTATTTATTTTTAAACAGCTGTTTTTTATGTAATTTCATTCAGATTTCATTCAAAATATTAAAGTACCATTACGATACGATAAAAAGTAAAAATCAACTATAAGTGCCCAACATTAAAAATCCATTTCCTTGATCTCTCTCGATGATTTTTTATTCAATGCATCATAATACAATCTCTATAATAGAATGTGGGTTATCAATATAAAATAATAATAATATAATAATTTGTAACGCGTACATTTTTACACACTCACACAATGAATGCACTACCTCTGAATCGCATTATCTTCATGTAAATACGCATCAGTGTAGGAGTTCGTTGTCGTTTGGCGTCGACGATCAATTTACCGGCAGTGTGGCTGATTTTGAATAAAAAAAAATCATATACAAAAACGGTAAAAAACTGCTTTTATGGAATATTAAACAACACTTTTTGTGTGGTGAATTCCCTTTCTATTGATTTATTTCGATAAAAAAGTTTCTTTATAAATAAATTTTATTCAATTTCTTGACAAATTATAATATTCTCCTACCTTTTAAGAGGTATTTATTTTTAGATCTGCCGCATATTAAAATGCAAAATAAACATTTTTCTTGATACTGATTAAATTTGATTGAAGAAATGATTGATTTTAAATTGATTTCATGCTTATCATCGACGTCTCGGAGCATAACGAATAATCGAGCGACTCTCTTCCGATATGTTTAAAAAGCATTATTGGCCGAGACCGAACACACGAACGAACGAGCGACAGTTGTTGGTTCATTTATAACAATATGTGAGTATAATAATAATCGTGAAATGAAAAGATTAATAGAGCGTTCATTTCGCAAAAGTTGGGTCTTTGTGTGTTTTCATGTTCGATTTTTTTTATCTAATATTTATAATTTGAAAGCTCTTTCCTGTATTTGAGGCGATTCACAAAGTTTGTACTTTTATAACTTAACGAACATAAAATAGATAAGAATAGAAATGTTTCACTTGTGAATTCGTTCAACCCTTTATTTGTATATTTTTGTGATATTTAAACGTTGTTGATAAGAAGAAATTGTAAAATTATTTTTATATATTATCAAATCTGGCTTATCTTCCGTATAATAAATACTATTTTTATCGGTTTTGATAAAAAGTATACATTTCTGTTGAATATCGATCGTTCAGTATTTTTTTCCCGAACTAAACTCTCAATTGAACAACGCAAAAAATCTCTATATTTTATATTAATAAATGACATTTTGACATCATCATGGCTGTTAGTTTCGTCTGGTTTAGCGCAAAAGAGTCTCTCATGATATACAATAATGATATTCTAGTTGACCCATAAATATACGAAAGGGCAACGTACGTGGCTAATTTCAATCAGTCTCAATTTGCGGTCCATGTCACACACGCAGTAACAAACAATAAAATAGTAGAGACAAAAATTTAATATTCTATTAATGTTATTATTTTTGTTATCATTGTTTTTGTTATACACAGCGAAAAAAAAACAAAAATAATCAAACAATAGAAAGATATTTAGTTTTCTGATGTATAACATTAAATTTAAATGTATTAATTGAGACTAGTTGGCGACTTATGACGATTTGATGTGCGAAATTGTGAAAAATAAAAGTTTAGCAAACGAGGTAATTTTCGTAAGACTCGTAAAAAATATTAAAAATTTAATTTTTTTAAAATTATATTTAGAAAAATATTTTGTAGTTGTATAAATTATTTAAAAAATTTTGATTTCAAAGTAATTTTTGTATCAATTTAAGTTCTTACTTTAAAATTTATAAAAAAAAAATTAAGTTTCATAAATTTTTTATAATTTTAATCTGATAAATTTACTTTTAATTTAATTTAATATTTTTTATTTATTTATTTTATTAATTATTATTTATTTTTTTAAAAAAAGCTTATTTTTATAAATGAATTTATTAATTATTAATAATTATTTTTTTATTAAACATATTTTTAAAAATTAATTTTTTAAATTTTTCCTATTTGAAAAAAAAAATAAATATTTGAAAAAAATTATAAATTATTATTATTTATTTTAATATTATTTATTTAATATTTTTAAATATACTTTTTTATAATAAACAAAAAAAAAAGATATTTATACTTTGCGAAACATAAATTTCTCACAATAATTCTCGCAAAAAAAACTTCATTTGTGATAAAAAGTTATGGTTACTCCAATTAATAAACATTAACTTTTTATTAATTTTTTTTTTCTAGTCTCTTGATTGTGGTGAGATATTTTTATGTGCGGAATGATGTCATAAGCATGCCGCGACATGATGCTTGGCTCACCATAAATACAAATAGAAAAGCAAAACGACAGGAAAATGGCGACATTCTATAGATTTTTTTTAAAAAATAAATACAGAATATTAGACACACTACATTAAATGTGTTTATCGACACCGCACTCTATAAAAAAAAGTGTTATGGTTCGATAAGATTCGAGTTCATTCATTCATGTATGCGTAAATTGGTAAAATAAAGGGGCCTTATGGCGTTTTTGGCCAAACGGAAAGTAAGCTACCACGATCCAAAAATAGAAATTAATTGATAAAAATCCAATTTAAAATGCGATTGTTTACTTTTCTCATCGTCTCCCGAGTTTGATCATAAAATGTCAGTAAATTTTGATTATTTGTCCAAAAAATCTGGAACGCTCCAATTAGTTAATCAATTGAATATTTTGTCTTTTACACCAAAATGCAACGTTGTGATTTAATTAATTGACTCGAATTTTGTACAAACATTCGTTAGAGCTTCTCAGTAAATATGTCAAATTTTGAATACTTATCGCCTTGATGTCAATTTGTAACCAGTTTAAACGATCCTTACCTAGAAAGAGACCAAAAATATATAAAACGATTAGTAAAACTTGTTATTTGTTGATAAATTTCATTCTTAATTGGCAAAACCGCTTGGGAACGAGCGGAGCTAATTTCGACAAAATGCATCAGAGTAATTTTCAGAACGGAAATTTGTCTCTTTTGGGGATTTGCATGTTGATTTTAACACTCGAGTGAGTATGAATCAGAGACTTTTACAAGTAAAAAACCAGAATTTCGTTATTTCTTTGTGTTTGTGCCTTTGTAAGATCTTCAACATCATCAACTCTCTTCGTCATTAATATGCATATATGTTCCTTTGTGTGTGTTTGTATCATCAACTTTGTATTTCGAAAAAAAAAGAACAAGAAGCGAAAACGATATAAAACGTTAATAGTGATTGGATTACGGTTCGTTGTACATCAAGTACATGAAACGTTATGATTCATCTGTTTCTCGAGTAGTACGTGAGCTGAACTGATGCTGCTGTTGTTGTTGTTGTTGTTTGACAGCTATTTAATAATAATAATAATAACAAGATTCCTATTATTATTGCACTTCTCTCTCTCGCTCTTTGTTCTTCGTAGTCGTCATCGTCGTCAGCGCGAGAGAAAAACGACAAATAGAAGATATAACACGTGCATTTAATAGTACTTGCTATCGAGAATTATATAGATTTTATATTAAATAAATATATCAATGTACCGCTGCGTTCCTTCACATTTAGTTACAGAGTAGTGCGAGTGTTATGTAGCCAATATTACCAGCAAGAGCACAGCAGAAATCACATTTGATTTATATCATGATGATGACATAAATGGTTATAATAATTTCATATTAACAGCTATTCTTGTGAATTTGGACAGGGTGTCCCGAAGATTTTAATTTTTATTTAATTTAGGTCAATTTTATTTTATTTTATTTTTTATTTTATAAAATAATAAATAAAAATTTTAATATTTAAAATTTAAATAAAAATAATATTTTTTTTATTTAATTTAAAATTTTTTTTAAATTTAATATTTAAAAAATTAAATTAAATTAATTAAATAATTTTTTTATTAAAATAAAAATCAGCCAATACTTAAAAAAAAATTTTTGTTTAAATAAATATAGGAAACAATTTTAAAAAAATCCAAAAGAATCCGATTTTGATAACTTTTCTCACATCTTAATAAAAAAAATTTATTGAAAAAGTTAATTTTTGTATAAATTTTATATGACAATTCGATTAAAAATCTTAAATTTCAAGGTGTGATAAGAAAACTTTCACTTGAAGGGTCATATTTCTGTTAAATTTAAAAAAAAAATATTACGTCATAAAAAGTTTTAATTTAAAGTTAATAATTTAAATTTAAAAAAAAAAATTGACTCTACAGATAAAATTTTCTTATTATATATCTTGAAATTTAAGATTTTTTTAAAGTTTTTTAAATAAATTCGAAAAAACTAATAAAAATATTTTTTTAATAAAATTAAGATGCGAGAAAATTTTTAAAAATTTGATTTTGTTCAATATTTTAATTAATATTTAATACAAGTTTTTAATATTTTATTTTTTTCAGTTTTAAAAATTTTTAAATTAATAAATTTTAAATAAAAAAATAATTAAAATTCATTAATTAATTAAATTAAATTAAATTAAAAAAATTAAAAAACAATAAAAAATAATGTCAAAAAATGGTGACCTAAAATTTTATTTTAATTTTTTTTTGTTATTTTTTACTGAAATATTTTGTTCTAACGCTTAAAATAAAATTGGGGTCCCAAAAATATATTTCTAATAACTTTATGAACCGTAGAACCGATATCATAAAATATTTTTTATTGCTCTGTACATAAATACATCAAAAACTTACAAATCTATCACATACACACATCACCTATCAAAGGAGAAAGGTTCAATGAGGAGTTGACAATTTATAAATGAAATCAAGGTGACATTCATCTCATCACTTAACCATCTAACAAAATGTATGTGAAAACAAGTTATTTAGGGGAAATCGATTGATTCGTACATCAAAAGCCCATTGATTGCACAGACGTGCCTAATACGGATCAAAATGATGCAAAAAAGGGGTAAAGATCTCTCAATCACTTTTTTTCCTTTCAACTTGTAATAAAAAAAAATCTTTCACTTTAATTTCTCTCTTTTTACTTTTTATTCATAGAGGAAACGAACGAACAGAATAAAAAATATACAAGTTGATTTCAATTTAAAATCAATGATGATTGACTTCTAAGTGATTCTGTTCATTTTATTTTAAAATTGTAATCAATTAAGAGATGTAGGTATTTATTTATTTATTTATGAGTAATGGCGAAAAATGTAGTTACTTAATGTTTCTTTGTTTCCAGAAACGACTTGCGAAATAAGATCTAAGCTAAATTATTCAAAAAATATTTTTTTTAGAAACAAAACAGGAACAACGACAAAAAGTGAACGTGCATTTTACGAAATTTATACAACAACTGCACTTGTTTTTTATGCTAAAATGTTACAATCGTTGCAGTAGGTAGCAGCATGAGTCATGTTAATTGGTTTAAGGCTGTGCTGCATTAATGAACAGACATTCCGATGATTCACGGATTTCATGGAAGGTTAGTTTCACCTGCAATCGTCAATAAATCCCTTTAAAAAAATTTCCTTTTTCACAGATTTCACGTCTAATGAGTCAAAAACAAAAACAACATCTTCTTTACTTTCCATTTCGCACTTCTACGGTCTATTTGACTTGCTAATAAATAAAAACGTTCGTCGTCGCAAGATCATTTGTTTGTTGTTTTTCTTCGTTAGAAACCGCACCAAGTTTTGTCTAGTCAAGCATTTCTTGGGAAACAACAAAAAAAAATTTTTTTCTTGTGGCAAATAAATTCTCTTTTGCAAAATTTACAACAACGACCGTAATTTATTTGTATTTTTCAACCGAATTAGGTGACACGAGGGTTAGGTACGTGAATCTTTTTTCCTCTTCAAGTAACAGTAATCCCTTGCTTTCTTACCGTAATTGCACCAAATGACAGAAATGTAAATAAATATTTTATTTATGTGAAGAAATTTAATTCCGAGAAAAAAAAAGGAAGAAATAAACAAGAAAACAGAAAATTAAATCCCTTTTCCATCAAAAATAATGATTTGCATAAGTGTCTGTCGGTGCGATAAATCTAAATTGCCATTATTAGCTGTTCCAAAAAAACAAGCGAAATTGATTTACACCGAAAATAGACAAAAATACAAAAAATGAAGAAATTCAATAAAATTTAGGAGTGACACATTGTTACCCATAAGAATGCACATAAATTTTCCACGATGTCTTACAAGGAAACACGTCGAAAAAACAGTAAAAAAAAAAGAAAATCAATAAATTTGCCGGCAATTTGTTGCTGGAAATGTGTGTATGGCAACGTTTCCTGCCGACGTCTCGACGACACACGCAGAAATTTAACTTTGCATGTGTTTATTTGAATCAGAATTGGCTCGTCAAGTCAATCTTGTAAACATTTATCATGATTTCTGTCCAATTTTATTTTTTTTTTTGTATTAAAAAAATGACTTGAAGAACGAACAAAGGAAATTAAAGGAAATGAAAAAAACAAAAGGACTTAATTATAAAGAATTTTCTATTTTTTTTAAACAAACCGAGAAACAAACGCAACTCGTCCTTGACTCTTTTCTTCTTGCTTCACAAATCACATGAGAGATATTTCAACAGAACATGTCAGATTGCATGCAGAATAATTTTCGTCTTCTTTCTACATGAATGATCTCCGGTTTCATTTATTTAAATGTCTAGTTATTTACGTGAAACAACGAAAAAAAAAACATTCATCTAAACATCGTTAGAAGTAAATTATGTTTTTTCCACAAGGTCGACGTGCAACCTAAATTTTTGTTTATATTTTGTGATGAATAGAAGAATGAAAAAAGTCACAAAGTCTCATTTTATAAATAATAAAAATTTAAAAGACTCGAGTTAATAATATGACAGAAGAAAAAAATGTGCGACAACTAAATAAACAACTTTTCTTTCTCTCATTTAATTTGATTTAATTTTTTCTTGTTCCCAGTGTTCTTGAAGAAATCGTCGTTGTTTTATATTTTATTCTATTTTATTATGTTTTGATTGAGAATTAGTATGCTCAAGAGGTCAATAAACTACACTAGAGAGTGTGTGTCGTTTTTTAATGCGTTTCTATTTAATGATCATTTGTCTTTATTTATGGGCATTAGAACTGATGATTTAATATAAATAATAAAATTTTATTAAATTGTGATAGGAAGTCTTAAATTTTTCCTGAAATCGTTAATTTTTAATCATATTTTTTTTATTATTTATTAAACTAATTATAAATATTAATAATCTAAAAATATATTTTGTGATTTATTTTTAGATCTCAATTAAAAAACACATTAAAAACGGTAAAACACAATTAATACTGACTTGACCCATTCCCTAAAAAAAAAACGTTTTATTTTAGAATTTCGTCGACTATCTATTTTTAAAAAAAAGATAAAAAAAAAATAAACAATAAACTAAACACCTGACCATGTTTATTTATGTCTTTGTCGACACATACACGCATCGTGGATGTTTTCGTGCCATGCCATCGAATAGACAACATTTAACCAAGTGGTCTTTTATCGTCGTCGTCGTTCGTACTTAGACGACAGGAATTAATATTTGTTGAAAAAAAAAATGGAAAAAAGTAAAAGGAGAATATGCTGGTGGTAACGACAAGGCGACGAGTGTTAAGTAACATGATACATCCTGTGTCTCCTTGTTTTAATATTTGTGTGTCTCTGTCTTTGTGCACTTCGATGTCTTTGACGGTATTTGTCATCGTATTTTTTTTTTTGTTTCATCAAAAGGTGTGTGTTTGTTGTGCTTTTTATAATTTTTTCTCTTTCTTTCTTTTTTTCTAATTTTTTTTTTAATACAATGTCTTAACCGAGTCTAAGCCATTTTTTCGAACATTATGCTCGTCGGTAATAAAAAATGTTCATATTTCGTGTAAACACGATATTTTCAAGTCCGGAAGCTACCTTTTGGATTAAGGTAGGTAATTGTCAGTGAGTGAGAGAATGAAAGACATTGATTAGCTAAACCCTTTTCTATCGCTAAGCACTATTTTTCGTGTAAACCTTTTGATGACTTGAGGCACTATTTTATTTGATTCCATTATTTTTATCGCTTTTATTTATGGCGCATCCCTCCGTATCTTAAGTACTGGACCAAACAAATTAATAACGAAACATTTTATCTTTCTAGCTGTAAATCCACTTCAAACGCAAGAGATAAAAAAAATATTTAGGTTGACTATTTTCAGACACTTTTTTCTTCTTCATTGTATGCAATAACGTCTATCTTGCTATTCATAGAGAAAAATGAAAAGTATTTTAATTAATTAAAAGCATTATAAAGCCATTATGATGTTATTCAAGAGTTTTAGACTCATTTGTATAACATACAACAGTAGATCTATTGAAATCGTCCGGACAATTAAATTTTACAGGTTACTTTTAAAGTTGAATAGAATAGAAGAAAATATGTTTAAAAGTGACGAGTAAAATGAGTTACTTGATCGTATTTCATTTTTTGGTATTTTATGATTTTATTAAGTTACCCGTTTACTTCGTTTTACCCGTCAATCTATTTTATAGAGAAATTTTTAAAATAAATCGATTTGATGAGGTATGCAATGAATCTTACACGACATATTTTGGAAATTTTCTTCATTTTCCAAGAATTTTTTAATTTTTTTTTGTTGCTAAACCTTCTTCTAGCTAAACCTGACATATCACAATAAAGCAAAAAGAGATTCGTGAGGCAAAATTTGAGTTATTTCGTTACAAAATTTACTTGTGCTTTTGGAATAAGTTTTGAAACGAAATAACTCAAATTCTGCTTCACGTTTTTCTTTGAAATATTTTCTAGAAAATAAGATTTAGCTAAAAGAAGGTTTAGGAATAGAAAAATTAAAACAGTGTGTGGAAAGATTCGTGAAAAATAAAGAAAATTTCCGAAATATACCTTGTAATATTTATTGCATACCTCATCAAATCGATTTATTTTAAAATTTTCTCTAAAAAAAAATTTGACAGGTAAAACGAAGTTAACGGGTAACTTAAAAAAATCATAAAATACAAAACAACTGAAAAACGATAAAGTAATTCGTTTCAAGATTCATTCATAGAATTTTATTAGATTTATTTTTAAAAAATCTCTTCAAATGCTGATAAAAAGAAAAAATTGATGGGTAGAACGAAGTTTACGGGTTACGCTAAAATATACAAATTTAAAAATTTTTTATGATTCTTTAGAAGAAAATTTTTTGAGGAAAGACTTTTTGATTTTTTAAAAAGTTTTTTAAAGTTTACTTTACAAGAAAAGATAAACAGACAGACTATGAAATATAGCAATTAACTTCTCAAAAATCCTCTAGCAAAGTTATTTCTTCATTAGAAAAAGCAGTAAGCGGGAGATGTTCGTCACTTAGTTCATCATCCGGCAAGAAAAACAAAAGAAAGAGCCGTCATAAAATTAATGTTTGCATCTCCATTGTGTGTCGTGCGTTGGCCGATAAAACATTTAATTAAAGATAGTTATCTCTTTAAGAATTGTTAAAATATCGCAGCAGACCTTTGATAGGTATGACCTTTGACATCACTTCTTTTTTTACTTATCGCGGCATTTTTTATTAAATATTTTCTTAATTTCATCCAGTCATCATTCCATGACAAAAAGAACAACTTCTTGTATAACTCGCGCGCAAAAAATAACATTGTGTAATGTAATAAATCATTTCTGTTCTCATGTTTTCAATTTCTTCAGCAGTAATAACAAAAAAGGTGACATGGCAATAATTTATCATATTACAGATATTGTTTGTTTAAGCATCACACACACTTTTAACAGACAAGTAGAAGTCAGTTACTGCTGACTACTAAGATATCATTATTATTATTAATTCTCGTTCCTACTTGAAATCGGGTTTAGCCACCTACAGATTAATTATGGAGCAAGTTATTAGCGAATAAACATGACAAACGAGCTGAAAATAGCTTTAACCCATTTCTTTTATGTACTTTTTTTTGCGTTACCGATTACTACGCGATTTAACGGATAATCACGTAATACACATAACTTTTACTTTTAATTAATTTGCTCACAGCTCGTGATAAGCGGATTTATGTTGCTCGGTGATGAGGAGTTTGGGGTGTCAAATTTGCATGTTAGTAGAGTGTCTCGTTTAGCGCAAACACATTAACTGCCTCAACACACCTTACTTCCAATCAAACAATAGACACGACATGACACAAGCAGGCAGGCAGAGTTGTAAAAACGAACAGGTTTGACCAGACAAATGACTATTTTTTGTCGTTGCTGTTAACATTCGAGCGTCGAGGAGTTATTAACGTTCAACCACAAAGAAACAAATCAAACACACACACCACTTTGCTTAATTTCTGCTAAATTTTTAATCGCATGCAATGAATGAATTTTCGGTTAGTTTTGTGCGAAAACAGAATAAACAAAATCAGAATGATCGTTGTGGAATGCAAAGCGATTTTTTTTTCGCGAGTTTCACATAATAATAATATTAATTATGTTATCAAAACACATCGAATCGTAAATTTCCGTGTAAACAATGAAACTCAAGTGAATGTAGCGAACGAATGATAAACAAAACAAAAGAAAATCGTTGATGACTTCATTCGTGTCTTGACAGCCAATGAAATGGGAATTTTTGACATTTAATCTATGTAAATACTATTCAGCGGAATATTTAGCAATTAAACATGTATGCGAATCGTTTATGATACACACACTCTCGGCAGGTCATTAGAAAATTAATTGGGTCACATAAGTTTTCAATTAACGGAAAATTTTGTGTAAACAAGCAATCAATTGTGAAATAAGGGATTCCGGAGAAATTTATGAGCTAATGAGGTTGAGATGTTAACGCAATTATTTATTTAGAAAGGAAGGTTTGGTAACGGAAATGAGGTTTTATTACCTGATAATGAGGTTGAGATGTTAACGCAATTATTTATTTAGAAAGGAAGGTTTTTGCTTTTTGGTAACGGAAATGAGGTTTTATTACCTGATGGACTAGCTGAAGTAGTTTTTAATAAGTTAACTGTAGAAAATTGATTTTTAGCAATAAATTTTGTGATTTGTATCAAATTTGAGGTTAGAAGATCTTAGAAAAATTTTGAGTACTCGGTTTTGACATCACTAATGCCTGTGAGATCGAAGATCAATAGTCGATTCAATAGATTTCTTTAATTTTTTTACTTTTTGTAAAATTTGGTTAAGAATAGTAACTAATTTGGACAAAGTAGCGGCAAATCTTGTCATCTTAAAAAATTTTAATATGTAGTTTTGTAACAAATTTAACATTTTTTTAAATTCGAGATCGAAAATTTCAAGTCGATTCGAATATTTTGTTTGCCTTTTCAATAGAACTTTCAAATTTTGCTTCAAAACAACTTAAAATATTTTCAATATTTGAATGAAAATATTACCTGATGAATTTTTTTAAAAAAAAATTGGCCCTCCAAAAATTTTTAGATTTTTACGCCAAACGTTACAAAAATTAAGAAAAAAATTTCCAAAAAAATTTTGAAATATTTTTTCATAGAAAATTTCATTTTAGTCATTAATAATTTTATAGTTGTTTTAATTCTATCTTGGATAAAATTTAAGAATAAGAGTAAAGTTATTTGTGACTTTGAAAATATTTCAATAAAACAATTTAAAAATTTTTGTTATCAGGCCATTTTGGATCCATTGTGGCATCCAATCATTGGCCCATTTTGTCGTTTAATACAAATATTTTAGAAAATTGAAGCTCTCCAAGAATCTTTGATAAAAAATTAAAATTAGGTAACACTTAATTTCAAATATTTGAATGAATTCGAGAATTATCACTCGATTCGATGTCTTTTTTATATCATTTTGACAATAAAATATACAATATGTTTTTTTTGAATTTTAACTCATTATCTATCATCAAACATATTTCTAAGGCCACTCAAAGTACATTTTCCACATCAACATAGATTTAAATCAATCACGTAGTTACGTAACAAATCTATTAAAGCTTGATTAAAGCAAAAAAAGAAACTTAAACACCTCTCAAAAGATTATTCGCACGAAAACTCAATCCATGCTATTTTTAACTGCTAACTAAGTATCGGATAATGGATTATAATACACCTTTTGTTATAAAAATATCATATTAATTGATCATTAATGAATGTTGCAAAATGATTCTGTGTGTACCGTGCATCCACACACACATCACCTTGACCAACCCTTGAATTGCATGCGCCGCCATGCCATTACCATATTACCTATAACATGATATAAAACACACATTCGTGTATCAATTTATATGGAAAATCTATTCTGCAGGTGACACACTGACAGCTATAATTGAATTTAATATTGCTGTTTTTTTTCTTGGTAAAATTTTTTTTTCGTTCAACAATAGAATTTGGCTCAACCTCATAATAAAACAGACCAAAAAAAAAAAGGATGTTGCCAAACCCCGATGTCTTTCACAGAAAAAAAAAAATAAAAATGGGGACTCGTGCACATATATTTTTGTGTAATTACGTTCGATGACCTAACATGACATTTTCTTCCTCGAATGTGTGTGTGTGTGTTTTATTTTTAGCTACAGTAATGACGTGTCACTCGAGTCATATTCTCATATTTTTTTATTTTATCGAGGAATGGTTTTGTTTGTCTTACTTCGTTTTCATATTTTATATCATTACACGTTGAATGGAATATTTTTTTGTAACATTGCACATGCCGGTCGGAACTAACTTTCAGAACAATGAGCAACAGTTACATTTAATAAAAGGGATATCTAGGTTGACTGTTTTTTATGTGTTACTTACTTTTTGCTGTTATTTTAAATAATGCTTGGTCAGAATAAAAGTGCAACAATGGACAGAGTTTTGAATGTCTGATTAGAAAGTTTTGTTTATTTATTTTTTGAGTTGTGATTGCTTTTTTTTGGGACATTTATTTGTTTATTTATTGAAAAAGTTTCAATTGTCTCGAAGGAGTTTGCATTGTTGGATGAAATTGAAATCCGTTCACAAAAGGGAATAATCCTTAAGGACTTTCTTGTCTTTTAACACGCTTGACACAGAAAAAATATATAAGTTTCTTTACAAAGGTAAAATGTTCTTATTATAATTAAAAATAGAACAGAAGAATAAAAATGCAAAAAAGTTTTATCTTCTTTTATAAAATCAAAATTTATCGAGCAACAGACAATTTAAGCGTATTTTAAGTTAAATTTGTAAAATTAAATAAAAAAAAATATTTTTTTTATAAATTATTTGAATGTAATAATTAAAATTAATATTAATAAAATTTTATAATGTAAAAAATATATTTTTTATTTATATTAATTAATATAATTTATTTTTTATTAATTTTATTATATAAAATTATAAGTTATAAATTCTATATATTTTCATAAATTAATTTTTTAAAATAGAATAATTTGTTGAATAATAATATTAAAATAAATTACATATTAATATATTAATTTTAAATAAATCAATAAAAATAATTATAAATAAATAAACGAGTAAAATTAATAAATTTGCAAAGTTTATTTAAATAAAATTAAATTTTATAATTATTAATTAAATAAAATTAAATCGTTTAAATTCCAATTTTAATTTTTTTAGAAAAAATTTATATTTTTTTTTGCATGAATTCTAAAATTAATCATATATTTTACGATTTTTCTAATTTAAAAACAATAACTCAAAAATTTGGGTTAAATTTTTTTCTCCTCAAGATACCACAGACTGACAACTTTGCGAGAACAATACCGCATTTTTTTCAAGAAATTCATCAAAATACCACAGAAAAAAGTTTTATATATTAATTTCATCCACAACCGACCATAACATAATTTTATTATGAAGTAAGTATATTCTTTTTTATTCTTGTCTTGATCTCACAACCACCGCTCACTCTAGCAGAAACTTAATTAAATTGTGTTGATTAGATATTTCTGCCAGATGTAGATGATTCTTTTGTATGCATAATATTACTTCACGTTCCAAGTTTGGCCCAGATACAACTAACCTGAACTGGCATATTATTACTTTCGTGCTAAATGAGTTAGCACCATGATTCTAACTCCGAAAAAATACTTGACTTTCGTCTTATTTAGTATTTGACTTTAATGTAATTACCATTATTGAGTACAAGTTAAATATAGACACCTTGTCGAGATTCTCTCAAAAATAAACCTATCCCAGTTTGTTATGTAAACATCGTTCTAACTTCTTTTTTTTTTGTTTATTTTTATTTACGGTAAAGTGCATTAGTATTTTTTTTCTGTGTCTCTTATTAGAAAGCGATTGACCACAAAAAAAACCGTTGAGAGTGTTTATTAACGATTCACGTTTAAACTGATTTCGCTTGTTGGTGATGATTCATCAACGAGTTTTGTGCTGCAAAATACATGTTTTCGTTCTATGGTTCATGAATTTGATCATCATAAATTTTTTTATTATTCACAGATTGCCATGCGATGCCAATTCATTCACGATTTTTTTTTATTTTAATTTTTTTTAAAAATAAAAAAATGAATTTTTATGACAGGTGCAATTCTTGGACTTTCACTTCCTAATAACTGCGTTTCATGGTCAACAAAGGTGCTTTTCTGCTTGTGTTTGAGGCAAAGTATAATGATGATAATTACACACAAAAACTTTAATTGTGATGAATTTCTTGGAAAATAGTGAACAGATGATATGAATGAATGAAGCTAAAATATTTCTCGAATTAAAGTCCTTCTTAAAAAATGCTTTTTTGTAATGAAATCAGTCTAACAGAAAAATGCTTCTCTCGAGTGTGGTTGAAATACGTGGAATATCAATTAAAAAGCAGTAGTTATTGCAGAAAAAAGGAAAATAAAAGCAAAGTTACAAAGTGCAAGAGTGCGTAAATGCAAAATATGCACGTCTGGATGCTCTTTTGAGTGTATTTAAGGTTGAAATAAGGTTTCGCTAGAACAAAATTGAGTTATTTACTTTGAGTTTTAATAATATTATGTGTGCATTAGTTGAACAAACAATAATAATATTAAAACATTTCAAACGTAAGACACCTCTGCAATGTTATGGTCTTATTTGGTTGTTGCTCTGTTACAAGTAAAAGGTGTGCAATAACGCAGAAAACGGTAACGAACGAGAAAAAGACGGAATATGCATAAAAAAAATAACACATAATGCTATAAAACAAATCAATGTCAACCACCTCGATATATAATAATAATAATCTGCAATGCATCTAAAGAACATTATTTTTTTTTACACACACAGACACAACTAACAATAAAATGATGAATCTTGCAGTAGCACAATAAACAAAAAGTAATTTAATTCTTACTTTAATGAAAAGAATTAATGAAAAAGACCTTGGAGTACCTGTTTCTTGCCTTTTTTTCTTTGTTTGAGCATTTTTTGTGTTAATTTTAATTTTTTATCGTTTTATTTGTAGTTCTAAATTGGCTGATGATGTTTGATTTATGCCCGCAAAGAATACGTAACAAATACGAAAAATTACCGAGATGAACTTCACACACAATTTATCATCACAAACATACTCCACTCTACGACGACGACGACGACGAGAGATGTGGAAAAAACAAAAACAAAATATCGATCCAATCTGTCTAGCTGCAGTGGTAATGAATATGCGAGAAGAAAATTGAAGCATTTTTGCCGAATTCACTTTCTGCCACAGAACAGCGAGATTTACGTACCTTCGGACAATTCTAAATCCAGTTCTGCCAATTTCTCCCGAATTTCGCCTGGTAAATCCATGATTGAGTAATCCGATAAATTTGTATCACCCATTTTTTATTCTTGATTTTTTTTTTATTTAAATTATTTTTATTTTTGTATCACTTTTTTTGTATATTTTGTGTATTATTCTCACTAAGATGATATTATTTTTAATTTTTATTTGTATTTTTTTCTCTAAACTCGCAAAAGCTTCATTTTGCCAGTAGAATATTTTTTTCCTCTCTCTCTCGGCAGCAGCTACGCGACGACAATTAATGAATCATTAACAATTTTAATTCACTTTTCGGCAGATACGCCATGCAGTTGCTATCCAGCGGGGTGTTTTCCGCGAGTCTGGACACAAATGAGGAAAATTGCAGGGAGTTTTCTTTTACAAAATCAATTTTTTTTATTTTTTCACTGAAGTTCCTGCCGAAAAGCAGGGTAATCGCTTTGTTAAGCCTTAAAATTTACCATTTGGTGGTTTTAGTGGTTTGCATCGGCGATTTCTTATCAAATCCGATCAAAAACAATAATTAAAAGAGATGAAACGCGCACTGATACACGTCCTTTCTCATCGATGGTTCGTACCGTACTGGATTTTAGAGTAAATTTAGAGCACTTTCATCACGTAAGCGGGACCACGGGCGAGAGAAAAAAACGATGCAAAAAAAGTAAAATTCTAATGACGGATTGTTGTGCACAAACTACTTTTCTCGGATCGATTTTTCCGTCGTGAATGAAGGAAAATTTTTTTTCTCGAGTTTATGGCCCATATCACAATTGGAAATTCGTTCCGGATGTGCCTTGGGTCGTTGCTTGGAGTTTGTTGTTCGCTGGATCACAGTAGTCATTGTTGTGGCGCCATTCATTCATGATGTCAAGAAAATGGCATCGTTCATATAAAACATCTGGCGACTTATCACTTTCGTTCGTCTCAAAATTAGTTCCAATTCATGCCGCATTTCCGCTTTGGTGGCTCCAAACAGGATGTTGACAAGACCTACAGCGCCATCTGGCGACTTATCACTTTCATTCGTCTCAAAATTTCAAAATTCAGTTCAAAATTAAATTTAAAAAATTAAGGATCAAATTGACCTCTTCAGTAAATTTTTGAGGGATCTGATTGATTCCTTCAGGAGTTAAATTATTTCTTGGCTTAAGAGATCTGAAAATTCAGTCAAGGGGCAAGTTCAGGGGTTAGTAAGATCCCTTAAAAAGGAGTTAATTTGATCCCGTTACTCGTTTAAAAAAAGGATTTTTGATTTTAAATTAATTTTAATTAAAAATTTAATAAAAATTAAATAAAAAAATCTTAAAACTTGGGTTTTTGTATATTTTTTATTGACAATATTCCATGTAATACAGTTTACATATATAAGTTATGTTAATGCATTATATTATATCAATAATAATATATAATTATATTCAAGCTCACACTTAATCTATTTCAATTTTCTTTATAATATTTTATAATTATCCATATTTTTTTTAAGTTTCTCATTCATATCTTTTTCCTTTTATTTTATTAAATTTTTTTTCATAGTTTATATTCAAGTATCTTCTCTTCATGTTTTTAGTATGTTGCATCTCAAGGTGTTGTTGTCTGACGATGTGTGTAGAATGTTTTACATCAACATAGAGGCTCAATGTATCAATAACGAAACATATTTACTAAGTTTATTTATTTATTTATAATTTTATTATTTCTATTCAGATTTTTATTATTTATTATAGTAGTATTTATTATGTGACAAAATGTGTGTTTTTTTTTGTGTGTAGAAAATTCTTTGAATATTGACTTCTGAACAAGTTGTAGTGAAAAATTTCTTGTGTGGATATTACTTTATTATTATTAATATATATATTTATATATGTATAAGGTTTATTAGAAAACTGTGCCTATATAAATATCGGTTCAATTCATGTTTTTTTTTTGTTTAATCAATGGAATATTAACCTTGAGTACATTAGTAAGAATTTTTTTTATTAAGGATTATACATATCTACTAACTTGTTTAATGTTCTTGTTTGTTGTTTGTCATTTTTTTTCTTTAAATTTGATTACTTACTACAGTAATAATAATAATAATAATAATATTAGTTTACTATTTATATAAATTAATTTAGATTATCATATATATTATGTTTCATTGTTGTTCTTTTTTTTTTGGGGAATTATTAGCAAATATATAATATGAAAAATTTAGCCAAGTCAAGATGTTATTAGACTTGATGAATTTTTATTTGTAACGCCAAGGATGAGCAGTTTATAATTTGGAAGTCGGTAGGATTTTTCTTTGTAAAATAATTTATTTTAAAAAAATGTAAAAAACTTCAATGTTAAAATCACGACTCATCCTCCGGGCCAAAAAGTGCATGAAATTTGGTTCAATTAAAACCAAAAATATACAAAATTTGTCTATCAAATAAAAATCATTCATGTGCCAAATTTAGTCATATTATATATGTATATATAACATTGTTGTTGTTGTTGTTCATATGTCGATCATAACATATATTATGTGTGTTGTTGTTTAATTTAATATATTTTGAATAGAATTTATTTTTGAAAACACCTAAAAAATTTATTATTTTAATTATTCTAAGTAATATTTTTAGTAATAATTTATTTTGTTTATATCATTAAAGATGTTTCAAATATTTTTCATGTGTTTCTTTTTTTTCAACTCTGAAGAGTTTTGATTTTAGTTACATAAGTGTTGTAAGAAGATGCAAACTTAACTGCTTTATTTTTTTATCATTTAAATAACAACGCAGTAAAAGTATTTTCTAATCGCGTCTTTTTTTAATGTTATACACAACACAAAAAATATATATAATTTTCTGTAATTTTTTAATTTACATGAAACATATATATTTTTTTCTTTTTAATAAAGCATAGCTGATTTGAACTAACTTAATTCATTTTTATTTTTTAATTTTTTATAAGCATAAAAATATAATAAATTGTACAAAATTAGCGCACTCAAGCATCATTTTTTTTAAATTTATTACTTAACTAGTATCCTTATCTTCATATATATTTCTTTTTTACCACACTCAATGGTCTTATCGTTCCATTTCAAAAATGTCTTTTCTTTCTACGCATTATTAAAAAAATCAAATTATCTTAAATAGCGTCAACAATGTTGATTTTTTTTTCAATTTTAATTTTTTTTTTGTTCAATAACAAGTTTATTTAACTTTTTTTTATTCATTTATTCAAAATTATAAAAAAAATAATTAAAAATAAAATTAAAAAGTGGATTTTTATTGCATTCTACATTCTATGTCTTACTAAAAAAAACTCGTTGTTGTTGTTTGAAGCATGATTTTTTTATCATATATATTTTTTTTAAGTAATGAGCTTCGTTTTTGACGTAGTAAAAAATAAACTTTATTATTTTACTGGATATTTTAATAATATTAATGGATGTTTCTAGTTTCGTCTAAGGTTGCGTTACTTTCTACTATGATTTATTTATTGAGTATTTGTTGTCAATGTTATTTTATTTTACGTTATCAATGTGTATCAAAATGTAAAAAATCTGCTGTTATCAAATATTTTTTTGTGAGTATTTCTATTATTTTTAATTTTTTTGAGCGTTATGATTCGCCTTGAGTTGTTAGTTTTGATTTTTTTTTATTATTTATTGATTTTTAATTTTTAGTGAAAAAAGTCTGGTGGCAGTGTAGGGATTGAATCATAATAAAAATTGAATAGTAAAATAACTTTTTGTGTTGTAATAGAAAAATCTACCGTCATTTCTACCTAAATTTCGTCTTTCGTTACCTGTCTTTGTCCATTTCCTAAATACTTTCTATCAATCAGTTTATTTCTTTCCGTAAAAAAGTTTAAAAACTTGTCTCACTACTACACGCTAACGTAAAAAGAGAGTCTTGGAATCGCATTTGTCTTAAAAATGTATAAAAATTGTGCCTTTAATTTCATCAATTTTTTCTCTATTTATTTAATTATTTTTTTTTTTCAAGTCAAAGTCGTCTTTTAAAACAACATTTCGCTCTCTTATTACACCTATGTGCTAAGATGAAAGAACTGTGTTACAAATTTTTACTTCACATCCGTCATTATTCATATGTTTGCATGAAACTACGTCCTTTTTTTATTTTTTAAAAACTGTTCTGTGTTTGCATGTAAAAAATTTTGGAAATTTAAAACGTGTTGTGTAAAAATTCGTGTGTTGGCACAAGATTTCTTCTTTTTCAATATAATATTCATTTATTTTGTATATTATATTTAGTTAAGTTGTAATAATAAAAACAGTCATCAATTTGCGTGGATGCAAGAATGATGTTGTCCCTGAAACGTTCTTTTTTAAATTTATTTTCTATTTTAGAAATTAATTTCTTTTTTAGACGCCGTGTTTGAATCATGTGCCTTCATGCTTTAAATTGCCCTCATGTGTATTTTTTAATCAGCTTCATAATAATTATCATTTTTTTTATGAAGGATGTTTGGTGTGTTTGTGTATTTTTGAGTAATCTCTATAGCACTACAAGAATGTCTCTACGAACAGAAATGCAACAAAAAGATGGAAAAATGGGGGAAAAATCATAAAAAATAAAAACAAAATAAAATTATACAAAATCTATAGCTTTATTTATTATTCCAAAATAAAAGAAATGTTTATGTGTGTGAAAAAAATGAAAACTAATTACTGTTTACAATGTATTTTTTTATATTTATATAGAAAACATACGTTTGTCGTTTTTTTTTTTGAGAGATGTTATCATTAAAAATTATATACGCTTTTTTATGTTATCATGAAAAGTCTTAAACTTAAACATTCATGAAGTTGCAATAATAATTATGTATAATATATATATTTTTTCTTCTATAATTATAAACCTATATGATAAATTGTAAAAATAATAAGAAAAAAAAATAAGAAAACTGCACATTTATTTAATTATTTATTTAAATTATAAAAAAATAATAATATTATTATAAAAAAGAGATGAAATGAATTTATGTTCTATACAAAAGAAATATAAAAATTTGATCGAATGATGTAGTATAATATAAAGAAGAAGAAAAAGCGTTTTTTCATATATATGTTTGATTGTGACAGAGCAAATCAAAAATAATAATGAAAAAACGCTTAAACATACATGTGGAAAATAAATGCATACACAATATATATTATAATTAATAATTATTTATAGACTTATATAAAGCGTACAATTATTTAATCTTTGCAATTATTTGAACGAAAATATATATTTATACGAAATGTTGTTGTTGTTGCTACTCTTCTCTAAAACATTACACAATTCTTTCAAACGAGAGGTTTTCTATCAAACATTATATTATAAAAAATTGCAATGTTTATTTATTATAATATCATGTTTTTGTGTGAATATAGTTTTTTTTAAATATCATTTTTTTTATAATAATATTAGAAGAGTATATAAAGTTTATATTTTTTTTATTGTTTAATGATACATCATATTACAAATTAAAAATATTTATTTATTTATTAAAATATATAATAATAATAAAACTAAAAAATATTTTCTTTTTGGATTTCTTTTCTTTCATGTTTCGTCCTTAATTTAAATTCTAAATAAATCGTTTTTTTTTTATTAATATTAATAATTTTTTCTTTTCCTTCTTAGCTTTTAAATTAATTAAAACAGAAAATAAAGTTATTACATATAATAAAAATTTTACATTTAAATGATTGATGATTTTTTTTTGATGTTTTTTTTTGTTGTTCAATTATTATTTATATATTATTATTAATATTGTTGTTGTTTTGTTTTGTATTATACTTTTTTTTCGTATTCCTATTATTTTTATCTTGCTTATGTATGTCAAAACTAATTTATCATCGTGTTTGTTCTATTTTATACTTATGTTGGAAAGTATGCGTGTGTAAACTTTTTACTTGGCTTCTTCTTTATCTTTGTTTTCTGTTTTCTCAGTTTTCTCGTCGGACTGCAAAAATAAATTAAGAATGAATTTTCGTGATGATAAAGATAAAATCATTAATTTACCTTATCCTTATCCTTTTCTAGTTCTTCATTCTTGTCATTCTTATCTTGTTCAGCGGTTTTTTCCTTGTCATCGCCTTCCTTGTTTTCCTTTTGTTCTGGCCTGTTATCGAAAAAAATAAATTAGCATCGATTTCAACGTTGATAATTTTTTCTTTTTACTTACTCTGGTTTTGGTAAATGTGCATTCAAGTCTAATTTTGTGCAGATTTCATCCCAGTCTGGGTAGCAGCGTTCCTTTAATCTCGAAACGAATCCGATCAAGTTTTGGCAGTTTTCAGTGAGGTAATCTCTGAGTGGGTATTTGACATCTTCAGCCAAGAAGTGGAGTTGAGCCAATACTGAGAAAGCAACGCAATCGAGCTAAAAAAAATATTTTATTAAAAATTGAATGAAATTTTTTATTTTTTGGGGGTAACTTACGGTTGTTGGTTCATCACCGAAGAAGAATGGTTTGTCAGCCAACAAGTCAGACAACACTTTCAAATCTTCTTCGCCGAATTTCTCGATTTCCTCGGCAGAGTGGACACCGATACCTTGAGCCTTGACCTTCTTTGAGAGCTGAAATACGATTTTTTTTTAGTTTTTATAATTTTTTATTAAAAAATTTAAAAATTTACCTTGCGACCATAGTGGAACTTGAAAATGAAGTTCAAGATACCGTTGGGCAAACGAGTTCCCAAAGCGTGTTGCAAGTTGACTTTGTATCCCTTGATCATCAAATCGGGATTCTTGGCTCTCCACCATGCCTCGACCCAGATCAAGTGATTCTCAATCATGGAGACTGTTGCGTGCGCCACTGTCTTTTGCTCGGGCGTCAAACCGGCATCCAAGTCCTTCTCGAAGCGCTTGCTCAACTCCTTGAGGATGAGAGCAGAATCGGCAATTTCCTCACCATTGAGCTCAACGAATGGCAATTGTCCCTTCTTGGAGCGGAATTTGGTCTTGTGATCAACATTCTGCAAGAAAATGAAAAAAAAATTTTTTTTTAGAAAACTTTAAACGAGATTAAGATTAATTTATCTTTACATTAACATCTTGTATTATTATTAGCAAGAAGAAACGTTACAAAAAAAAATTTTTTTAGGGGAAAATATTTTCTTTGCGTGTATTTGTGTGCGTCTGCCGGGTAAACAACACCCTAACAATTTATTCGTTGTTGTGTTAGTGTGTCCTTTCGTTCGTGTCGCAACAGGAGAAATTCTCTCTTCGGCTTTTTCTCTCGGTTTGAAATTCGAAACGAATACGTGGGTCGTTTCTCGTGAAAAGCTCGTTATCGATCGATATTCCGTTTTCTCCTGTTCGAAAGTATGGCAGAACATGCATATATCAGCTTTTTTCTCGTGTTCCTTAAAAGGAAACCTTTTTTTCCTCTACAACAATGCATTTGCCGTGTAGAAGAACAAACAACGGTGAGATAAAGTGTATGTCAATTTTTCACTGTCATGGTAACTATATAGGCGATACGAGTCCGTGAGACGAACTTTTCTTGTTTATTCTATTATTCAATCCCGAAAAAGGAAGGAGCGCGCGCGAGGTTCAAGTGATTTGTATGCCAAACCGACAACATTAAGGTGGAAAAATGATATGTAAATTGAGCATCCAACCATGTTTCTTATCATCATCACGTTAATGTGACATGTTGGGTATGTCTCGCGTTACGTGTGCAAAATATCTCCAAATTTTTTTTTCTCATGAACTGACGAAATTCAATACTCTAGAGTAAATATTGGAAAAAACCCCGTCACACATACGCAATAAGCAAAATAAAATGCTAAACAAAGACGAATAAATGGCTTTCGAGCTGAAACTATTGTACTTTTCGTTTGTTTGTCTCTCCGATGAAAGGAAAATAAAATACCATGTCACAAGAAATCTGACATAATCAAAAGACAAACAAATTCATATACATTATTTTTTCCGTTTCGAAAAAAAAATTACACCATGTAATAAATGGGCAGAGGATGCGGAAAAACGACGAGAAGAGAAGGAGAGACGACGACGTCGACGACACTAGTTTTTTATTGTAATAATAACAAGAACAAGAAAAATGTGTTTAAAATATATTATGACAGTCTTTTCCTTTCAATTTTATTTTATCCGTATCGTGTCTGCCTCCCTTTTGCTTCTTCTTCTCGTCGACGTCGTTGTCGTCTCGTATATAATAAAAGATTTTCTCTTTACTCCATTTTTTCCATCCATATTCATGTTAATGTATAATGATATAACCGCACGTACAGCACAAGAAGATGTGAAAAAAAAGGAAAAATTTATGGAGAGAAAAGGCGCGCCATGTCTGCTTTAATATTTTCGCCCTTCTGATTTTTTTTTTGCCAGAGGTGTCTCTTTAACAAAATAAAATTTTTTTTCGCCAAAATAAATTTATTATAGTCTATTGAATCGGAATTTTCAAGGTTCTTACAAAGGAGCTTCACCCCCCGATAACTAATTTTTCAAAATATAAAGCTTCGAATCGGTTTATATTGCTGCGTTTTAATCCAAAATACTTAAAAAGCACAAAAATTCTGAAATTACTTGGAGTTTCAGAAAAATGTAGTACAAGATTCTTACGCCTTCGAAGGTTTTTGTTCAAAAATTCGATGTTTTTCGATCTATTTTTAAGGTTTTTCATTCACGAAAGCAAAAATTTGTAATTTTAATATATCATTTAAGAGGTGAATAAAGTCCTCTTTCATAGTACATTTTAAAAATTTTCTTTATTTTTATAATTTTTTTAATTTGTATGTAAAAATTATGTAAACAAATGTATCCATATCGGGTTATATCATATAATCGTTATATCATATTATAGTTTTTATAATCAATCTATTTTATGTCAAATTTACTTTATTTAACTTAATTCCACGCGAGTTTTACATAAAAATAATAAAAAAATGAAATAAAAAACAAAATACAAAAAATTCCCATATAAGATGACTTTCTTTGAAAATTGCAAATTTTTCAATTCCGTAAAATTTAACCCGTAAACTGCATCACATAAAACCCAGTTCTGTTCTATTTTGTTGTAAACAAAGTCCTCTATCTCCTAAAAATATAAACTTTTGCTTTCTTAAATAAAAAACCTAAGAAATAGATCGAAAACATCGAATTTTTGAACAAAAGCCTTCGAAGGCGTAACAATCTTGTACTACATTTTTCTTAAACTCCATGTGACTTCAGG
Source organism: Culicoides brevitarsis (assembly GCF_036172545.1). Taxonomy (NCBI): domain Eukaryota; kingdom Metazoa; phylum Arthropoda; class Insecta; order Diptera; family Ceratopogonidae; genus Culicoides; species Culicoides brevitarsis. The sequence continues at coordinate 16,099,754 of NC_087085.1, read as the reverse complement.
ATTTTTGTGTTTTTTCAGTATTTTGGATTAAAAAGCAACAATATAAAATCGGATATTCATTGAAAGTTTTTGCCGTTTCGCTTAAAATTTCCTTTCATCTCAGTAACTTTGTTTTGAAATTTCCTTTCATCTCAGTAACTTTTTTGGCCCATAATCTGTGTTACATGTTATATAAATAACTCTCAAGAGAACAAAATATATATATATGTTCGGACGATGAAGGAAGAAAAAACATATTTATTTAATGGTACTGTTGCTATGCGGGCTCCGATGGTCAACATAATCGGAAAAATAATATTTTTGTGTAATAAAATTCATTCATCTAATCAGAAAAAGTTGATGACTTGTTTATCCTATCCTAACATTTTCTTATTTTTTTTGTCTGTGCGAGACAGATTGTTGATTATTACTATTATTATTATCTTTTTACATAAAAATATGTATGTTGCTTGAACAAAAAAATATATATTTATTAAAATATTTAAATAAATGGTAATAAAAATTTCCCGACTCATTTTCTCTGGCAAAGGCAATTCAATTTAACTAGAACGATTTTTTTAGTCTACTAGGTTAGGCAACTTTTGTACATTCATACACGATTATCCTATATATATATATGTTGTATAATAATACAGACATTGTATAGAACAGGATGAAAATAAGGGCGTTGGCATGGTAGATGATCATGATGATGATGACACAAAAAATAGCAGCAGAAAAACAACAACTTGTACGTCGAGGACATCGACTGAGCTTTTGTCTCGATAGAAAAATGTACAAATATAACATTGTTGTTGGCACGAGTCTAGTGCTCCAGGGATACTACTTTTGTATTGTTTTGTACATATAACATTTATTATTATTATTATTTTTTTGAAAAAAATTGCGATTATGCAAACTAAAATGCAACGTCGTCTCGGTGGTTGTCATTGTCTGAGATAAGAGAGTTGTGAATGAGAATCAGGAAAAGCCTGTCATATATTTTAAATTTATTCAGAGAACATTTATTTTCTTTAGAGAAAATATTTTTGAATATATATTGAAGCATGATTCATCAATAAAAATAAAATTTAATGCAAGAAACGAGTGAGATGAGTTAGAAACAAACAAATTAATATTTATAAAACATTTTTTTTATAAATATAAAATTAATATAAATAAATTTAATTGAATATTCATAATTTAGGCGAATAAATTTAATGTTTTATTTTTTTGTCGCCCCCCGGAAAAAAAAATCAAGGGAAATTATAAAAATTTAGTATAAGATGGAAATATTTTTGACATTTTTGGGTATTTTTTGAGTTAAAAATCAAAATGAATTATTTTTAGTTTTCAATTAAATTATATAAAAAAATAATAATAAAATAAATAAATATAATAAATTTAACTTTAATAATAATTTTCACGTTTTCTATTGAAATATAGATGATATTTTTTAAATTAATTATTTTTCTTTTCTAAAAATTCTATTTTGATTTTTTTGCAATTTTGAATACAAATTTTAAAAAAATGTTATGAATCAACGATTAACGTCAAAAACGTAAAAAATTGCAAAAAAAAAAAAAAATAATAAAAATTTAGGTATATAAAAAAAAATTATTTTTAATTTTTATTCATTTAATTTATTAACTTAAATTTAATTTATTTTATAACTTTAAAAAAATTTACAAGGGACAAAAATTATAATATTAAATTTACGCCACAATTAATCAATTCTTTCTTTCTTTCTTTTGTTCAAAAACACAAAAAGATACAATAATTGTTTAAAAATTAAATAAACATCATTCTCTATTTCCAAATTAGAATTAAATATTCAATATTTATTTTTTTATTATTTATTATTATTTTAGTGCATGTGTCGATGACTTGTTGAACAACACTTCTTTAAATAGACATCTTATTGTATATATATTTAATCTCCAGCAATGACTAGCACTTTCGGCATACTAATTACGAGTTTCGTGCCTTTAAAAGGAAATGTTTCACTAATACTTTGCGGAGGAAGAACCTAAAAGTACATGTTGCAAAATTTTCGCTAAAAGTAACTTTTTTATAACAGTTACATTTGACACGTTGTTGTTAAATAGTTATTTTTTGCGAGGTGTGGTTGAAAACATTTAAAGAAACAAGACGTGTGCGTGTCTTTTAATAATTGGACGCAACAAGATAATTATTGCAGATAAAAATATTTTGTGGTGTTACTTTAAATGGATATTTTTTTTCGCGTGAAATATCTTCAAAGGAAGGAAGTTGGAGTTAAAAACCCACAAGAAAATATTATTTTTGAATGGAAATAATCGATTCACACTTTATGAATTAAAATATAATAATTTATTTACGCCATTTAATCCCATTTGAAGTAAAACACCTTGATCATTATCATCATCTTCTGCCTATTCTTCTTGAACATTATGTGTAACGTATTAACGTCTGAACCTATAGCGCCAATTAATATAAACAAAGAATTAAGTTAAATAAATTCTCGTCAAAAGTTAAATAAACCTCGTCTTTTATACACAAATATTAAGCTATATTTAATAATAATAATAATGTTGATGATGAGAATTGAGCGCGGCGCGTAAGGTAATTAAAAATTATCGTAACATACATAAAATGAAGCGCTAAGAAATTGTTTGAATTTTTGGGTTTTTACAAGAATTTTCCCTTCTTTTCTTCTTTTATTATGCCTTTCATTAAAAATAGGTGCAATGTAAAATTTAAATTTTCTGTCTAGTTATGATAATGTTAATATAATTATATGAGCCATGATAATCATTAACATTAACAAAGGTTATTATTATTATTTTTTCTTTGTTATTTCACTTTGTTTAAATGAGTAAAATAAATAAAATAAACATTTTACATTTTTTGAATTCTTTTTGTATCCAATTCTATAAATGTAAAAAGAAAAATTCAAAAAATTAACCACGAAATCACGAAAATTAACCCGATGTTGCATTCACTGATGCACGGAAGCACGTTTAATCGCTTTGTTTTCCAATAAAATTAGGTATTTAGGTTAAAAAAAAGAGAATTTCGAGCAAATTCTATCCATTCATTCATCCAAAACAGCCGGGGAAAAATAAAAACGGAGCTCTTTTAATCACACGAGGTGGTCCATTATTATTCCCACTTATTCTTGAATGTTTCAAAAAAAATCTAATTTTAGAAAACGACAACTAATGTCATAAATAAACACTTCTCCACTAATGGAGAGTCTCATGTCGTTTTCAATATGTATGACGATAAATTTGGTATAAAAGAAAAAACATTTTATTTGTTTTCGGTAATCGATATGCTTGTTGTCATTACAAACATATAGAAAACAAAACATAACGGCTACCGGTTTTTTTTTAAATGTTTGTTTTCTAATAATATCATCTAGATTACGATCTCTTGTTCGACAAGAATAGAAGCTTTATTTTCATTGTCACACCACTTAACACGTCTTTTTGTTCTTTTTTGGGTAAAAGATATAAAAAAAAGTAAGAGTTTTTTTTTCAAGAGTTCATTAAAAAAATTTACGTGGGTTGAGTAAACATTATTATGAGAAAAAAAATGAAAAGTAAACATATTTAGTTATCTCTTTATCAAATAAAGGTCTACTACTACTTCCAGTGATGAGTGATGCCTTTAATTCAAAAGCAGGTGTTAAGTGAGTAAACAAAGTCATCGAGTCAAAATCCGTTGAATTTATGTCGTCATGAGCCCACAGAGACTTTTTTTATTTAATTTTTTGAGTAAATGTTTGTTCTCGTCGCGGCATAAATTTTCATAATTTTCGTATAAATTATGTTTCAGTGGTAAAGTAGTAAAAAAATGTTAACTTTTAACACTACTTTTTACATAAATTATTTAGAAAAAAAAAGTCATCATCATTATTCATCCACATCATGTTTCGGAATTAAACCTGCCGTTCGTCGTCGTCGTCGATAAGATATCTTTATTTTTTTTTTATTCGTTAGAACATGAAAGAATTTTAATGTTTCCAGCTTCACTTTCGATGTACAAAATTTTTTTCCCATCGTCGTATCATTTGATGGTTATAGTCGCACTTCAGAACTTCCGAGCATGCCATACAGCCGTTAATATATTAACATGGGTCATTAACCCGATGTGATGCGATGATGCTCTGTACTATTTTTCCATATGAAACGTGCGTTCTGGATTTCAAGCACAGACAATTTGAACTAATTTTTTTTCATTTTTTTTTTTTTGGCAATGACATGCCGATGGATCAATATTGCAAATTTACTCGGATTACTTTCGTTGGTTGGTTATTTGCTAAGCTGAGGTCATCTTTTATTATTTTTTTGTGTTATTGGGGTTAATGAGCCACGTAGGATAGCAATTTTCATCAGATAATGAATGAATTGAAATCATTCACACTCAGGCGATTCCTTTCACTCATTTTTGTAATTAAAAATTATTTTTTGTTCGTTTTTTATTTTGAGTAAAAAAAGAGTTGTGAAAAAAATTTATCATGATGAATCATTTTGTTAGAATTAATTTTTTTAAGTGCGAGGTTAAAAAGCGTAATTTATCATTTTTTTTCATTAATAATTTTTTCGTAAAATTATATTTAATATTAATTTAATTAAAATAAATTTATTTTTTTTTATTTTATTGATTTTAATTTTAATTAATTTTTATTTAATTTAATTTTTTTTTATTTTAATTTTTTTTAAAAAATTTAAATTAAAAAAAAAAAAGGAAATAAAATAAAAATTTTAAATTTTATAAAAAAAAAATATTATTTTTTAATATTCCTTTCCCTCCTTTTCCGTTCCGTTCGTTTTCTTGTCTTTACTAATAAATGCAATTACGACAAAAAAAAGTGTTATGTTTCACTTCATTTATCACCCAAAGAATATTGTCGCCGTGTTCTCTTCAACGGAGTAAACAAGAGACACAAGCTTTTGTGATAAAAATTAATTAGAAACGTGCATCAATTCTGCCACGCCTTTATCAAATATACACATAATTGTGCCTTCTTGTCTATATTATAATAACACAAAATGGCTCGCAAGCCATGAACGAGCGAGTAGATAATTTATGAATCGATAGCTCGTTCGCTCACTTCGTCTTTGTCTCTTTTTTTGTTGTTGTTTTATTTTGAACAAACAAGAAGAAAAGTACATTCGCCTTTCTTTTATCGTCTCTTTTTGGATGGATAGACAAATAATAAGGGTTCTCGAGTAAAGAAAAAAAAATAAATAAAAGCGATTTAATATAAAATGGAAAAATAATTTGTAGTTTCTTATTCATTCTCAACTTTTTTTTCAGTTGTTGTGTTTGATTTAACTTTTTTTTTTTTTTGAAAATTCATTTGAAATTTTTCATCTTCATAAATTATATGCAGCAACAACAGGCAGTCATCTAGCAAATAAGCTCATTATAGAAAATTGGTGTCTCGCAAAAATTTCGCGAGAAATACAAAAAAAAAATTAAAAAAAAAATTTTTTTTTAAATTTTATCGAATTATTTAGCTTTCAAAGTACATATATATTTGGCATTAATTTTTTTTTTTTAATAAGAATTAATGAATTTTTAATTAAAAAAAATAAAAAAATATTTTTATAATTAATTTAATTTTTAATTATTTTATTTTTTTAATAAAAATAATTTCTTAAAATTGCCTTTATTTAATATGAAATTTAAAAATTTATAAAAAAAGATTTAAAATTTTTTTGACAATTAAAGTTAAAGATTTTGTTTGAAAATTAAAAAAAAATTAAAATGTTTAAAACTTTGTTAAAAAATCATTTAAAAAATTGAAAATTTTTATTTTTCGAAACTTCTTAATTTTCATTTCTCGCAAAAATTTTTCTTGAGAAAAATGAAATTTTTACAGTAAAAGCAAAAGCAACATGAAATGATAAAATATATAAAACGAGAAAGCAAAACAAATGGGATTTTCATGATATTTATTTTGCATTCTTGCACATTTTTGCACACACACACACAAACTCATCTCTTTTTCGCACACATAAATATTGCCTGATGTTGTTTTGTTTGAAGTCTCTTTTTTTTCGTGTGCAAAATATGATGCACTTGAGCATGGAACGGCACAAAAAACGGCTGGTAACAAGGCGTAATGTTGTTTTAACTTATAAATTTGAATACAATCTATGTGGTGAGTTGCTTTATTGTGTTGTGAATTTTTGTTGTTTTGTGGCAACGGCTGCTGCTGTTTCGTTTCATGCATTTTCAGAATTGTTTTTCCCGTTTATGCGATAATAATTTAAGATTTTTTTTCGAGTGTTTTCCCAAAACTGTCGGAATTTTCTTAATTTAAATATTTCATCATAACCGCCTTTTTCTTAAAATATAGTTTTGTAAATATAAACAATCATAAATATTAAAAAATTATAATTAAATTTTGACGTATTGTTAATAAATTTTACTTCTAAGGTACCTCCCAAAAAAAGAAAACTTGTACCTAACAAATTTTTATCACATTTCTTGTACAAAAATATTTTTTTCGAGTGACACATTTATCTATTTAGGAAAATTTATGCACTTCAAAGCAAAAAATAAAGGTCTCTTTTTTTTAATAAAGTAAATTAATTTATTGCTTCGCTAAATTTAGATATCATTTGTGTGATGAGAACTGATGTCGTGTTGTCATAAAATTAAAGAAAAAAAATTCTCGAAGAGAAAAAAATGTAAAAATTAATTTATAATATGTATAAGATGCTTGTTAGTAACGTACAAGAAAAAAATTATTTATTATGAATAGGAGGAAGTTCTCCCGCTTTATGGCTTGTTTTTTCGGTTAACACGACACGCTAGAAATTTTTATTATCTTATGTCGTCGTCATAACATTATAATTCAATAAAAAAAATCGCTATCGCACGTTATGACGATTATAATATTTTTATGATTAATGCATACTACATATAAATTAGTTTCGGGAAAATTTGCCAATTTTGACAATAAAATGTCGCTTTTTATTGTTTTTCCATTAAAATGACAATCAAGACATGGCTATAAAAGACCGGAGGGAGTTCCCTTGATACTTTGCTCTCTTTTATGAATTCTGCGTTAGATAACATCTTTTTGCATGATTTCGTATCGTTTTAATGCGAAATTCAATGAAAACTCAGACAATGAGTTCATTCATTAATTTTATCAGCAATCATCATCTCCTCCTCTTGTATTTATTCTTATGAGAATTTTACCTTGACCTAAATTATTATTATTTTTATGATTCTGGATGGAGAAGAATAATAATGTGAAAATTTATGTAGTGTTAAATTATGATTTTAACTTTTTTTTTTTATAAAAAAAATTATAATTAAAAAAATTTAATATAAAAAATTCAAGCACGTGGTAATATCATTGTTAATTCTTTTTTTTTTTCTTGATTATCATCAACATATGTTGAAAAAACCCTAATTTAATTCTATTTTTATCACCAACGTCAGCATCATCATGAGTTTCGTTGACATTCTTTGAATTTATAAAATTCTTGACGACGACACGTTTTAAATCCGTACAAAGCCGCAAGGATTACCTCGTTTGCTGTGTGTAAAATCGACAATTACATTCAATTTAAATACATTTTCCGAGTCAAGTGGTCTGTTTTCCATCCACAGTGGTCTAGTAAATTCTTTGATTTACGTGAATCATTCATTTTTTTAATTTTAGATATGATAAAGTAATCGATAAGGAATTTTCCCGCTTTAAATCTTGGCATTACACGTGTAATATATTTTTGTATATTTACGCATCGTTCGCATCTGTTGTTTATTTATTTTTAGCTATTCACATGTGATTCGAGTGGCAATATCAAAAAACGAATGAGATATAATTTTTTTTTGCTTAAATTTTTTTCATATTTTTTTTAGTTATTTATTTACAAATGATTCTAACATTGATATTGAACATATATACAAAAAAAAATATGTTTATAAAATTATTACAAGGTTAATTTTTTTTTTCATTTTGGAAAATGGAAGATAAAATAAAATGATGATGATGATGTAAAAAGCATAATTTTTGAAGAATGACACAATGACGAGAATATAAACTTAAAAAATTTAATTATAACTCTTCTTCGACGGTTTTTCAAGGAAAAGCAGTAAGTGTATAATTGCTGCCTTGAACATCAATTAATTAATTAATTTGAAGAAAAATGTGGAATTTTTTGTTTGAGAAACATAATTATATTTATTTTTGCATGTGGAATTTTAATGTCTTAGGAAACGTCCATAAAAATAACTGTTGAAATATCGTTTGTTTGATTTTTTTTTTCGATAATATTTCACAATAAATTCGTCAAATGACGATAAGTATAAAAGTGTTCATTAAAATATTTTACTATTTTTTAAAGAAGGGAAATCGTAAAATAATAAAAATAATTGTGCATTAAAACTGAAAACTATAAAGATTCTTATCAATAACAGTAGTCGTTGTATATTTTTTGTATATGTTGTATAACAATATAAATGTTAATGCTTTTTCACAACAACAACGAAAACTCGGCACGACCGACAAAGTTTATTTGTTTTATCGTAACATTTAAATTTTAAAAGCCAAACGAGGTAGAGAAAGAGCAAATGCAATAAAAAAGTGCACTTTTTTGTACTTTTACAAATATTTTAAACAATTGCTCTTGTGCACGAATATACAACAAACAAACGAAAAAAAAATCTATATAGTATAACATTAAAATAATAAAAGTAAAGTAAGTTTAAAATAGAGAGCGAAACCATATCAGAATCCTTCATGCGTAACTCGGTAATGACTTGACGTCATGTGAGTGAGCAAAGTTAAAAAGTTTTACAGCACTTAACTTGAAATAAGAATATTGTTTGTTTGTTTGTTTCATTTTTGCTTATTTTGTGTATATATGTTAATATTTATATAGTTTTTATATTTTCCCGCTCTTTCTAATAAAATGAAATTTAATATTATTGCCGAAAAATATTTAGAAAATTAAATTTCTTGCAAAACTTTTTAATGTTATAGATTTTTCCAGATTTCTACTTATCATCATCTTCTAAGATTTAGACAGTCACTTGAGTGCTTACCTGGAAAGATACAAGAAAAAAAACGAAATTAGGTTAAAAATGTGAACTTATTATTAAAAGTTTGTGGGAAAAGTGAAAAAGTTTTAATAGATTGTTAAATTTTAAATTAAGTTTTGAGATAATGACGTCGATATTTTAAAATTAATGTAAGACAAAGTTCTTCTTGTAATTATATTTATTACGATATTTACCGAAAACATTTAATATTCTCTCTTTTTTCGATGAAATTCTTGCTAATCTGTTTTCTTGCAAACAACAAACAAGAGAAAAATCTTCACGTCTCCCTTTTTTCTGTGTGGCAGCCAAAAAATTAAACGTGACGTTGTTATGTAAGGATTCTCCTTGTTCTTATTTAATTCAAGTTAAGTAAAGTAATGCCCTAGAGGGGATGTACGCTTTGGCAACTTTTTTTTATGATACTTTTTGTCTCATCCTTTTATTACGTTGCTCGAGCTTGAAAAACTGTGTACAAAGCGAAATTTTATAGACATTTGTTTTTATACCCAAACAATATAAACTTTCGTCTTTTGGCGCAACATCAACTTGTGTGTGAGAATAGTGTCTTCTGTGTCATTCAAAGTTTTTTTTTTATTATTATTCGTATTTATCTTTTCCAACATGATATACCATGCTTTTCCATTAATATTCATTTAACGGAAATGTTTGGGGTTAAATTGTTTTCTCTCGCATTCACTTTGGTTTGGCTTGACAACACAAAAAAAAAATGTCCTGGGAGCAGTAAATGTGGTTTCTCCTTTCTTTCATGTCGTTAAATGGCGCGATATGCCGAATAAATTACTTTTAGGTGGCAGTTGTTTCAGTGTTTCACATTACAAAAAAATAAAATAAAATAAAAAAAATGAAACAACAGAAAAATTAACTGTGAAAATTAATTAATTACTGTTTTAAAAAAAAATTTACATATGATATCATGATACATGACATTTGAAAAAAGATAGTAGTAATAAAGTACACACCATCTGGAGTCATGTTCGAGTTGTTTTAGTGGCTAAGTGGAGTGATATACAATTCAAAAATTATTCATTTTATGAGAGAAAAAATAAGTGACGACGACGTGTGTCGCATGTTATCTTTCCATTCATGCACAAGGTGAAAAAAAATATTCTTTGAATGATGTGAAACGCGTGATTCAAATAAAAATTAAGCACTTGCATAAATAATTTCTGGTTCTGACTTGACATTGATGCATCGAGAAACCACACAAGATTTATCGAGTGTTTATTGTTCAAGAAAAAAAAAATACTTTGCCTCATGATTAGCTTTATTTGTACAACATAAGCTCAAAAATATATCAAATTACACAAAATAATAACAATGATAACTTTTCTTTAAATATTTATTATTATTTAAACCGTTTGTTATAGAAAATAAACAAAACTCGTGTATTTCATGCTTAGTTAGTTTAATTTTCTTATGAGCATCATTTTAAGCTTGTTAAATGTATTTTATACTAAAATAATAATAATGGTGCTTTTTGTTTAACAACAAGTTATGACGATTAAAAGAAAAGTTATCAAAGGAGCAATAAAGAAAATAATCAATCTTACTTTGTCTTGCCTTGAATAAATATACGAAAGCCCGTAAAAGACAAGAGGAATGTAAAATAAAATTTATTCAAGCAAAATTTATGTTTTTATATTCAAATGTGAAAGAAAACACAAAATAAAGCAATTATAAGAATCAGTCTTCCGAGAATCTGATATCAAAGTCTTATATATTATATATATATTTTATTATTACTGTATGTTACAGTATGTGAAAAAGAGATATGTTTTGACATTTTTTTGACATCACACAGTAAACTTGCGTGTAATTATATGTTACATTTTTTATATATAAAATATTTTAAACATATATAATTAATTTTTCTTTGTGTGTCAAATGAAATATTTAATATATATTTTGTGTCTAAAGAATTAAATTTCGTAAATTTTGGTTATTATTGTTATAATTTAGAAATATTCCTGCTGGGAGGTGGTGAAGTGAGTGTGAAATTAGATTTTATTGTATTTTGTTAAAATAATTTGATTTATAATTATTTTTTTTGTATTTGATTTATATATGAATGAACATGAACACTGCTGGAAGTAATTTTAAAAGTAAAGTCTGGACATTTTTAAAAAAATTCTTGGTATTTAAACTTATGAATAATTAATAAAATCATCATCATAAGTAATACAATATTTATTATTTATAAATAAACAAAAAAAAAATTGTCTAGAAGTCTTTAAGACTTCTCAGAATTACGTCTTTATTTATTACGAAACACAAAATAAATTCCAAAATGTCAATGTGTGGTAAGTTGTAAGTAATTTCAAGGACAACTTCTACATAATACGCAAATGCATCAAATTCCAGAATGTTTGTGGTATATCTTGTTCGACGCATTTCTGCAATAATAACAATATAATAATAATTATTATCATACATGTGTCATGCATATCAAGTACATGCAAGTACAAAAAATGTCGAATACTCATAAATCTTTATCATTAAAAAAATTTCTGTCTGTAAAACTATTCAAATTGAAAAAAAAAAATTAACTTGTCTCGTTTGGAATTTGTCGTTATATTATCATTAACATAACAATTAGTTACGATGAATACAGTTTTAATTGATATTTTTGCTCTTGTTTAGATATCAGGAGGAATGTAACGAGAATTACTTGCATGAATTCAAATTTAATTAAGAAAAACTACAAATTATTTACAATGTTTTGCATGCTGACTTGCAAATTACCCTTCAGCATCATTAAATTGAACTTGTTCGATTTCTTATTTTTTTTTTATTTATTTATTTAATCGCCCGATAGAAAACAGCGTTAGTCTGGCGTTCGTCTTTATACATTGTAAAGCGTGTTTCGTGATCAATTTAAATATTGAACAACATTTTGTATTTTTTTTTTGTTAATAGAAATGTAAATAAAATGATGAATATTAGTTATATTGATTGAGTGTTTTTAGAAATTATACGATAATGATCTATCATAACTCAATTATCTCTTGTATATATCGCTTATTAGCTTGTTTTTGGTAGTGTTTAGTTTAAACAGATACGAGCTTAGTCAGCGTTTTTTGTTTTTTTTTATTATTTTTTATTATTATATGATTTTATGATAATAAAAAATAATAATCCTATCAAATCTGACATATATATGATGAAGATATATATAAACTTCAAGAGTGCACATTATTTATTATTATTCTAACTGTTGATCCACGATTGATTGTGCACTCAAGACGGGCATGTGTGCGCGATGAATTACTAATTTTTAATTTTATTTTATCATGATAACTATTTTGAGATGAGTAATCATAATAATAATCATGCATATTGTAGGAATTTTTTAATAATATGATGACTGTATCCGCATGCGGCAACTTTATCATGATTCTAGTCTACAAACTTACAATGTTGTCGCGTAACACTTATTTTTTTTTTTTTGTAATTAAACAAAGTTATATAAGATGAAAAAAACATCGTGCTCTACAATTTCTCTTTGTTCTCCACTTTTTTTTACTACTTTAACAACGAGGAGAATCAATAAAGATACAGTTACAGTAATTAATTTAGTTCTTATTTTTAGTGAATGTTCCCTTTTTCTTTTCTTTTTTATGATTCTCTTCCTTTGCAACTGCTCTCGGGGCACTGCACCATGTAATAAATTAACTTTTATCGCGCTCCTACTTGCAAGTAAACAAATCAAGTTCAAAACTTATCTCATAAAAAGCAAGTAAGTAGTTAGCTCTTGATATCTTTTAATGTTATTTTTGTCTTCCATTTTTTCCTTTCCTTTAAACGATCCGATAATCTCCACGAAATATACGCTTTAATAGGGCAATTACAGAATATATCAAAGAAAACAAAAAAAAAACGTTTACTGCTTCAGCATGTAACCGCAGAATGCATTCTTTATCTAAAATGTTTAGGGAAGTCATTCGAAAGTAACTGTCTACAGCATTATTGTACGTGATATCAGCAGTGAATGTAATTAACTCTGAATCTCTTGTAACGACGCGAGAAGAGTAATGAAGAAAAAACGTTTCTTATCGTCTTCTTGTAATTTCTTCTTTCATCAAACTCGTCGTCGTCGCTACTCGTCGTCTGTATCAGATACCACGATAAATTTTTATAGTTCAAGTAATCGCATAACAAGTGTGAAGTATAAAGTAGGTAGTGGGTTTTTGTTCAATCTTCAATGGATTTTTGTGTAAAGTGTCAGTAATCTTTGTTGTACACATTTTGATAATCCTACGTAAAACATAGAAGAGTTTTATATTATTATAACTTGAACAAGGCAAGATACAAGAAAAAAAATCGATATAAGCGAAAAAAAATATATTTTAGGCACGTATGTGTTGTTTTTTTGCTTCACTGCACCCAATAACAATATTTTATAGACTTAATTTTTTTTATTTTTGCAATTGGAACAAGAACAAGTAGAACGATGATCTCCTTTTGTTATTAGATTTTGGTATTTTTTTCATTTTTAGGCCGCTCCAAAAATTTTTTTGAACCTTGAACTAAATACTTCATTTAAAAAGTCGAAAATATGTGGGACAAAATTAAAAAAAGTTAAAATTAAAAATTTCTAAATTTTTTAAAATATTTTCAATTTTCAAAATTTTTTGTATTGAAAATTAAGCTTTTTTCTCTAAAATATTGTAAAAAAAAATTATTTTTCAAAATTTTTCAAAAATATTTTCAAAATTTTTTAAAAATATTTTCAAATTTTTTGAAAATTGAGTCTTTTCTCTAAAATATTGACAAAAAAATATATTTTTCAAAAATTTTTGACAATTATTTTTATGATTTTTTTTTAAAAACAAGTTTGTTTAATTAAATTTTTAAATTGTATCTAATTGTTAAAATTTTATCATTTTCGTAAAAAAAAGTTTTTGGAACAAAAAGTTCAAAATAAATTTGGAGCGGCCTTATACAAAATAATAAAATTCTAGAGACTTACCACCCACTCGAAAGATAAAATTTATAAATCACGCATTTTTATGATTGATTTGATAACTCACCTGAAAAGATAAGAAAAAAAATATTAATACATAATTCAATGGAAAAACTTATAAATCTTATTTTTTATGATGATAAATAAACAAGAAAAGATACGCAAATTTTTTTTTTATATTAAAATTCCCAGATAGAGCCATTTATTATGATTACTTTATTTTTTTTTTTTTTTTTTTTATATTTTTTTTTTGTTTGGGTCTCGAAACCTATTTATAGAATCAAATTTCTTTGTACGTCACAAAAATAGCAAAAAATAAACATTAGCCGGTTTTTCTTATCTCATGCGGTTGTTGAAACATGACAGCTACTAGCCATGATAACGTTGTTAGTAGACAATTTGTCTCCGTTTTGTCTACTTTAATATATAAATGTGTGTCTGACATTTTTTTTTGCTGCTTCATTCAACAATAGAAATAAAAATAACAAAATATAACTCATCAAATACTTGACGGATCATTTGAAGGTTAAGTGGATCATCTCATTTTATTTTTTTTTTTATTTTCGTTTGCAATAATGCGCCATTATATAGAAAAAAATGTTATACGATACTCCTTGATAACCTTTATTGTTATTATTAATATTTTTATTGTACATAAATAAATCGCAGGTATTTGTCTACAACCGCTCAATATATAGGAAATCGTGTTTAAATATTTATTTTTTTTTTTTGAATAACCAAACAAATTGCTTTGATAATATTATTTATAAATAAAATAAAATATAGTTTAATTACTCACGAAGCAATTTGTTGGGACATAAATTAAATTAAATGAAAAATTGATCAAAGGGAGGGAAATGAGTCTCCAAAATACAGCACGAAGCGCAAAGGGACATGACAATGCAAGTCAAGTAAAAATGTTTAGAAAAAATAACAATTATGTTGCGTGACAACGCAACGACACAAAAAAAGTTACATTACAACAAGTTACATTAATATTGACAATTGTGAGAATTTTCGAAAAAAAAAGAAAGCGGAATGAACTTCAACATAATTATTTCGTAGTCACAATCATCGTAAAAAAATGTAAAAATTTTTAAATAACGTACAATAATTATCTTGACACGCTCAAGTATTTAAAAATTGAGTTTCTTATCACCATTGTAATTTTTTTTCTTTACAAATGCAGCAGTAGCAGTCCATTATCACAGCAAAAAAGTCGTAAAAAAAATACGCCAAAGGAATTTATAATAATTCATAGTCGTCGTACGACAGGCAAAAAAAATGATTCAATAAATTTCAATTTAATAATGTGGTGAATAATGGCGACAATGCCAATAATAATATTTAATTGCTCATAATTTTCGATTTCAATCATTGTTTGCAGTTAGCAAGTCGTCATCCACTTGACGACGATGGAAATGCAATAAAAATGCAAATTAGAGAAAAATTCATTGTGGTTTTTTTTTATGGTTTGAGGTGATGATGATAAGAAAGTTGATAAAATTTGTTGCGTAGAAAAAAAATTCAAAGAGGCGAGAATTAATTTTTTTTTAGCAAAACAAAAATATTCAATCATCATATAAATTACCTACGAACCATTTATGGCAAAGTCAATTGATTTACACTCCATTTGCTTCCAACAATCGCACGTAGCGAACAAACAGTGATCAAGAACGGATGAACTAAAATTCTCATTGAATTGAAATTTATATGACAAAGTTACACCGGAACAGACAAAAAAACGGCCACTTAACAGAAATTTCAACAAAACTTTGTCTGACTGACATTTTTCTTCGTTTTTTTTTTTTGATAATAAAATATTGATAAGTAGTTCAAGACGAGCATCCTACCCTAAATTAAAATATTTCCTGGAAGGTCATTAATTTCTTTTTTTGTCGTGTTTATATTAACATGTCAATTGAACGTCACTCGAAATAGGACGACGACGACACGTGTCTAGGACAGTTTTCATATTTAAATAAAAAAAAATTAAAGCTATTTTTTTTTTGCAATTCGACACAAAATTTAGGTTTGTTGTCAATCATTGCAGCGAAAAATGCAGCAAAAATGTTACGTGCGTGTGTGGTTTCATTTTTTTGTTGCCCAATTGTTTACATGAAATCGTTTCATAAAACAAAATTTTCACGTTAAACACGAATATCAATCATAATTTAACACTCCATTGTACAATAATTGTAAGAAATGTACGCAATGAGTTTTTTCTTCTCTCTTCTGGAAGTGTATTATTCACATGACGACGAAAAAAAAATGAACGGAAGAATCTGGAACAACGTTCGGACATGCCATTCAAAAAAAAATTTAACTGGCGCAGAAAAAAAAAAAGATCATCATCATCAGCACGAATACAAATGATTTGTTTATATCAAATGGACGTGAGATTATGTTAAATGTGTGGCCAAGATTTTTTTTCTTACTTTTCTCTCGCTTCATCATCATCATCATTATTATTGTTATTATTAAATATTGCAAGATTCTTATGCTTCATTAAATTGGGTTACAAATATCAAAGTTTTTTTTTGCACGCAAATCTTTTTAATGTGATAAGGGTTTTTTTGTGGGGGGAATTTGAGGGTAGGTAGGATAAACAAGGACTTGAAAAGACATTTTACAGTCAAGTCTATGTTTTTCCTCTTTTTATCTTATCTTGTGATATGCGATAAATAAACAGGGAAAAAAAAATTTATGTATTAAAAAAAAGTTTTTTGTTTTTCAATATTTGACAAAAAGTTTGATGAAAATTATAAATCTCGTGTAAAAAGTTTTTTTTAATATAATGGAAAAATTATTTAATTTTTTTTTTTAATTATTTGAAACCCTCTAATATTTTTTTTAATAACAAAAAATATTCAATTTTTAAAAATAAATTTTAATCCTTTTATAATGACTTAAATTTTTTGTTTGAAAATTGTATTACTTATTAAAATAATTAAAAATTAATAATAAAAATAATTAATTAAAAAATTTCACACATTCCTAAAAATGAGGATCATTATAAAACGATTAAAATTTATTAAAAGTAAATTAATATTTTTTGTTATTTTTTTTTTTTAATATTTAAGTGTTTCAAATAATTTTAAAAAAATTAAATATTTTTTTTATTCGTTAAAATAATTACCTAAATAATTTTTCTATTATTAAAAAAAAATTTGTAAATTTTTAACTTTTAAAAAAAATCTAAAAATTAATGAAAAACGGTGAAAATTAATTAATTTTATAAAAAATATTATTAAAATATTTTAAAAATATTTAAAAGCTCCATAAAAAAATAATTTAATATTTTTCTCATCCCTGTTGATAAAATATGACTTTTTCTCGCATGTTGTCTGTGTTTTTATGCCAAAGGGCAACAAAGACAAGTAAAGCCGATAGCTTTGTGTATCATAAATTGAAAAAACAGACAAGCTAGGCAAAATACCCATAGGTAAAAGATTTCATTACAAGTCTCTAGCATACTTTTTTTCATGGGCATGTCTGTATCCTTGTTATTTTTCCTCTCCTCTTTCACTATCAATAACAAACGCATTTTATTTATTTACCTACTCATATGTTCAACTGGGATACAAATAAATAATTTAGCATGGAAATGATAACCAAAGAAAAAAAGGACTGCTCTCTAGTGTATTGGAAAAAATGGAAGTATTTTCTCATTATTTTTTTCCTACTTTACTACCGCATTTTTATTGCTTGCTCACTGATAAGGTTAATTGATTTCTAAATTACTTAACTTTTAATGAGTCATTTTTCCGAAACTTTTTTTTCGGTTCCAGGAAACGCTAATAATAATGATGATGGACGTTAATAATTTACTTGTAAAAATTGCGCTTGGCCCAGCGAAAAAAGCAGCAGACTACAGATTTAAAACAATGATAAAAATAATGACCCTTGTCATAATTTTCATACTTGAATTTGAATAATTTTGTGATTATTTTTTTTTGTTTTACAGAAAAAGGCATGGCCGAAAATGAAACTTTTATATGGAAAACCACAAAAAAAGTTTTAATTATTTAGGCTCGTACGAACTTTATTATCATCATCATGAATTTCACCTTTTTTTGCTCATTTCATTTTCATGGCGAACATTTTGGGAGCGAAAATTTCAATAATTGATGAATTGAGTGTTTTAGGCCGGAGGACATAATAGCACAAATATAATGAAGACATTATTAGTTGTTGAACATTAATCAACATAGTTCATTTATATTTTACTAAATAGTTTGAGCAAAGTTTGTTGAACCTTTTGTTAGCGTCACACAGCTTTATATATTTATGTCATTTAATCCCTTTTTTATTCCGTGTGCACCAAATGGTGTGCGGTGACAGAATCAAAAAGCGCATATAATTCAATTATATTTTTTTTTTCAAATTAATTCCATTAATATTGTATTATTAAAATTCTAAAATACTACCAAAAGGGATCAAATTACCATCATCAAACTATTTGCCAACGTTGACATGTCGCACTTTATTGGTAGGGTCTGGTAATTAGTTTTATTGGCAGAAAATAGTAATAATTGTCGAAAAAGGTCTCTATTTAATATTTAAAACGAGACAAGAGACTAAAACTATTGAATTTCACCGAAAAAAATTAAATACCAGACAAAAACGAGCCAGACACATATTTTCCAACACTTTATAAAATTCGGGCCTTATCAGTAGAACATAAACTATTTTATTGTTATTACACCAAAATTGAACATCCATCTATTAGCAGTCGTCTAGGCCATTGAAAAATCAATCATTTGTAAATTTCTGGCAAAAAAGGGACCATTGAGCTCAGGTAGACCGAATAATAACGATTTATTGTCGATTTTCTATTTATTTATTACTATTACTCTCTCTTTCCAAGCGATTTGAAAAGAAAGTTAAATCCAGGTATTTGAGAATTTCTTTTGTTTCAAAAATTTTATTGCCATTTATTTATTTTTTGGAAGGGATTTGATGACGAACCGAGCATTAACAATGATTGATGTACCTTGACCACATTTTTGAATAAATTTTCTCTCTCGAGAGACAAATGACCTGATAATCTTTCTCATTTTATCTAAAAAAAAAAAATTTTTTTAAATATAAAATTTCAACAAATTTGTCCCGTGCGGGGAAATTTTTCACGCATTTTTAATGAGAAAAAATTAGAATCAATTTGTCAAGCTTTCAGCATTTATTATTATTATTATTTTTATGAGTGTTAAAGTAAAAGCGAGTCGTTAAACTTTATTTATTTACTGAAGGTGTTATTTTGCGTAAAAATTACTGTATTATTATTAATAATAATGGAGTCGAAGGGGGACGAATGTTTCTAGGCGAGACAGGAGACGAAAGACGCTTTGAAGAAGTAAAGTAGGTGTGTATATTGAATATAAAGCACCTCATTAACTAAAAAACTTTTTTTTTTGTTGGTTTACTTAAATAATAATGTCATTTTAATATTTTTTATCTCGATTTTTCGAACCCTTCTTGTGGATATTTTTTTGAAAATTTCGCAAGTCATGAAAAAATTTAAAAAAAAATTGTTTACCAGCATAATGTCCTTGCTTACGCATTGTTCAAGCCGTAAAAAAGGGGCACCCATATTTATTTTTCATTTTTTGAAAAATTTCAAACATCAGCAGACGCAAACACAATTTGTTCTTATGCGACATTATCATCATATTTTATCCCCAGGTCTATTTTTCTTCTTCTTAGGTAGCTGTAACGGAATGTCTCTCTCGGAAAAAAAGTTATAAATTCGATTTGATGATTGTCAAACAAATAAAGCCGGTCGAAGAGTCATTTTCTCGAGTGAGTATGGAATTTTTTGTATGCATAAAGGATAAAAGTGTGTTACCTTAAAATTTATACGTTTGCAGGTAAGAAATTATTATTCAAGAATATATATTGCACGTTTTTACTGTCACATGCTTTTTTTTCTTCACACAGGAATACGAAGCGGGAACGTTATAAAGAAAGTATTTTATTTTATTACACTTTATATATCAAATTACGTCTATAGATACGTAATATTGCACATAACATTCAATTTGAGTGCGATATAAAAACTATATGTACTTTTATTCCAGGGAGAGAGTGCGACAACCTTCGGGCGTTTTCAATGCTGTTACCATGTCTAAGACGATAAATGCATTATATTTGCGTGTTTTGTTTCTACATTCGTCGTAGACCGCATGTGCGTACAATTCGGGAACAAAGACGGGAAAAAAAATAGGGATTGCTCCTTGTTTTGTATTCGGCTCGGCAAAAAGGAATAAAATGTATGTACGGACTGGTACGCATGCCTCAGACCGTTAGGAATTGCAGTAAGTTATGAAATATGTATGTTTTCTGTATTATTATTTAAAAAAAGACGAAACGAAACGAGGTACAGAAACATTTTTGCATCTGTCAAACTGCTTTATTGTTTCGATGTCTATTTCTTGATTTTTTTTTTTTTTATTTTTTTGAATTAAGGCCGCTCCAATTTTTTTTCTATTTTTTCGTCTCAACCAAAATCAGAAATCCAATTAGGCAAAATTTCATTAAAAATTACCTTTTTTTTGGGGTTTTTCGTAATATTTCAAAAAAAAAAATTTTGAAATTTTCTAAAAATAGTTTAATTTTTGTATTGAAAATTATTTTTTTTTAAATTATTAAAAATATTTTCAAAAAATTATTTTTAAAATTTTTTTGACAATTATTTTTATGAAATATTTTTATTTAAATTTTCTAAAAAAATAATTTAATATTTTTGTAATTAAAATTAAATTTTAGCATGACTTTTCTTCCCTAAAAATATTTTTTTAATTTTTTTTCAGTTATTTTTATAGTTTTTGTTTAAATTTGTTAATAATTTTAATTAATCAAATCTCAATGTAGATACAAAAAAAAACAAATAAAATATTCAATAATGACCAAAAATTGTTTAAATTTTGTCATTTTGTAAGAAAAAGTATTTCAAAACAATTTTTTTTATTTTGCCCCTATTTAAAAAAAATCACATGGAACAAAAACATCGAAAAAAAAATTTGAAACGGCCTTAAACAGAATATTTTTCCATACAAAAGAAAGTGCTCGTCTTTAAATAACCGCAGAAAAAATGCACTTTACAATCATCCCGTACTTCTTAATTGAAGTTCATGGGAATACATTGTCTGTCTGAAAGTCATATTAAACTTTATTTCCTTGTGCATTTATTTATTTTTTTTTATAAAAAAAATACATTCTCTCTAGCGCAGCTCAACGTTATATTAGTTATGATTAAAACTAATTTAGTTGTGTCCCGGCCGGCTTATTATTTTTTATTGTAGTTGATTGTATTATTGATTGAGACATTCTTTCTTTCTTTCTTCGTCGTCTTCCTTTTATGCGCTTCGTTAATAATAATATTATTCTTATTATATATGAATATATATGTTGTTTATTGATACACTTTTTTTTATAGCAACTGAAAAAAATACAAAGATTAATGCAATGATAAAGGCAATAAAAGTCTCAATTGATACAATTAAATGTTCGCACAAAGAAATTTTTTTTATAACAAGTAAAATCGAGCGAAATATTTTATTAAGTGGACATCATCATTCAAATGTTAAATTATAACCGACGAGTAATGTCCAGGTTCATCGTCTATTCACATAAATAGTACCTTTGATACATCATTCTACATGAGTGTACGTAGAAAGTCAAGTTTAATGACCTCCTTTTCCTTCTTCGATGACCGCGAAGTATTATAATACAACAACAAAAAAATATATGTTTCCACTTGTGTGAACGACGACGCGATGTATGGAACATCATACATATAAAAAAAAAAAATTAAATAGAATTAAATGATTTTCCTTTCCTTTTATGTATTTGATTTAGAAAGCAACGGTTTTTTTTCTTTCATTTGCTAAAAAAAAAATTTTTTTTAATCAAAAGCGTACGAACTCCCGCCCCGTTGAGTCACAGCTGTGACATATGGTTCGTCTCGTAATTACCTAACATACATTTTGATATTATCATCATCATTAGATTTTATCTAACTTTTTATTTTATTTTACTAAAAATATGAAAAAAAATGTGGGGGTGAAAAAAAAATTTTTTTTTTATATGAAAAATAATATTTGAACAGCCCCGAGAATATATGAAACGAAATCATATATAATTAAAACGAATAAAATTTTTAAGTAAGACCTCTTACGTAACCATTTTTTTTTGCGAAATAAAAAAAAATAATAATTTGTTCTGGTTCTTTAATTTTCAGCATTTCTGGCCTATATTGTAGCGTGTGGAATATTAAACAACAAAATATAAAAAGAGGGTTATCTCGCGATGCAAAACGACGTATGCCAACTTTTTTTATTTTTTGCAGAAGGTGAATTGTGTCGTGATTGACCATCGTCTCATTTTCCCTTTAAAAACGTTTGTTTGAAGTGTATCCTTTTTCCCTTTTGTATTATTACTGCATAGTTTTCCATGGTAAGTATACATTACCCCCTTTTTTATGATGCATGGGAGTGCGTAAGTTTTTTTTTTATTTTATTTTAGGAAAACTACTCTATTGAATGTTTGGGTAGATAAATTGATTGTCTGACACACGACCACCACTCGTCGTGCCTAATGTATACAAAATATCTACATAAAATGGAAAAAGGATTATTTATTCAAATTTAAATTCAAAAGCTTTTCTATTGTTGCGATATAATGATTATATACAGCGTTTTGTTGTGCTACTGCTGATGCTAAAGTGTATCAACAATTGTTCGTCACCCATCCGAAGTATCAATTTTTGTCCGTTATACGATTTGTGTGACATATCATTAATCTTTGTCTCACAAGCCCGTCAGCGATTGAAATCACGTCGTTCGTTTTTTTTTTATTTAAATAATAATCTAGAAAATTTTCTTATTTTATTTTTCAGGAATTATTGACGCGTTGTAGTTTTGCATTATCACGATAACACGCCATGAAACAGAAAAAACAAAAGGGCTGAAGACATTAACATTACTCACTATGCAAACTTAACTCTGGCATGGCATGCATGGAAAAAATATATTTAAAAAAAGGGACACAGCCAGTGAAGTAGAACGAAAATCATTGAAACGACAATATTAGTGTTTGATGACAATTTAAATTATGATGACGACTGCACGGTTACCCTCATAATTTTTATGAAGAAAGCAACAACTGCAACAGCTTGTATTGTGTATTTGATGTGCGAGTGGCATGTAATTAGGTTTAGATTTTTTGAATATAATTATTATGTATTTAAAATGTGTCATTAGTAGGATAAATGTTGTTTGACCGTTTTTTTTTCAACATTTTTTTTTCTGAAAAAAAAAAATATTTTAAACAAATATTTTCTTTTACCGCAGTAAAATACCCCAGAATTTAAACAATAATAAAAATACCATTGAAAATGATAATGAACATGAAACATATGCTGCAATGTTGGTTTTGTTCCTTTTATTTAAAAATATTTTTAATAAATGCATTTCTGTGTGTTCTGTATGATGAAACACAAACTCACACATGTTACCGAAACTGTTATTCGGTCTTGATTTTTGCTCGTTCGCTATGATATCTGTCAGAGAGAAACCGCTATGAAACTGAAATTAATTGCCCAAATGCATTGACCATCAACTATGATGATGAAGAAGACGAAGAGGAACAACAACAAAAAATGTAATTGTAATTATTATTACTTTTTTTTCTCTCTCTCCATAGAAAAAAATATCTATTTATTCACTAGTAGAGCTAAATAATAGCGATATGATTTCTCTTCTTTCAAGCATTTTAGTTAAGGTTTTTTTTTCATTGTGTGAGAGGAAAAATTTTCAAGCTAATTTTGCTTTTATTTTAGAAAGTGCGCGATGTGCGTTTCCTTTTCTAATTTATTTATTGTCTTTTTTTTACGAGTTATCTTCTTGATCAGCGAAAAATAAAAAAAAAAACTAAAACTAATTAAGAAACTTACCTCGTATTTCAGTCCAGCAAGACGCAACCATGTCTCGACTTTCAAGCAGTAGGGCGAGAGAGATGGGAGCAAGGGAGTACGCGAGAATTGGTACAAGTAGACGGTGTCTTTCTCAAAGTCCAATTTGTGCACATTGGGCTTGGGCTCAGCGGGCTTCTTGGCCTCAGCTGGCGCCGCTTGTGCCTCCGTATGATTTTCGGACTTGGCTGCCTCCTCGGTGACTTCCTTCTTTTCGGCGGGAGCTTCGGCAACTTCCTTGGCCGGCTCTTCCTTCTTTTCTTCCTCGGTGACGACGGGCTTAGTTTCGGTTTCTGCTGCCATTTTTAATTATTTTTTATTTTATTCCTTTTTGTAAAAATTTATTTTTAATTTTTTTTTCGGGATAAATCCACACACTTTTTTATATTTTGGTAAATGAGTAAAAATTCGTTTTTATTTTTTTAGAATTTTTATTTTAATAATTTTTAAAAATTATTAATTTTTTTTTATTTTATATATTTTTTCTTTTATCAAGCAGAGACTTGTGTCTGATTTTTGGTTTGTAGTATAGAGAACACACGGATAATTTTTTTCAACACTTTAACCGCTGTTTTTTCTTCTTCCTTACACAGGCGTACACTCACGATAAATGTTAAAAAATGACTGAAAGTCAAAGTTAAAACACTATCAATTATGATTATTTAATAGCAAAGAGTATTGGAGTAGTTGATAATTATTAATCTTTTTTTATTATATTAGAATTTCTTATTAAAGAAGACGCGGAACACGAATTAAACACGGCGTCCTTTTACAAACACAAATTCAATATGGCTGACTGTATAGCTTTTTGGAAACTTGCTAGCTTAGACCATCCCCACTCCAATCGTTCTCGCTCACTGCCTCTCTCTCGGCTTTCGTCGTCTTTGTGCAAAGGGGAAATCGTAAACACAAACTGGTTTGTATTCTAGGCACATAGAGGTATCAATCAAATTATATATGTTTGTATGTAGATACGGGGCCCTTTAAATTTTTTTTGCTTGCTTTGGGTAACTTTAAATGTACGATTCTGAGCTGGAATTGCAATAAAACGGATGAAATCTTTCGGAAAATCCAATAATTTGGGATAGATTTTAGAGGATTTTCTGGAAATTTTCAGTCAATAAAATACATTTTCAATTTTTTTGCATGAGCATTAATCATATAATTCATTAGAGTGCATACAATGTGTATGGGTAACTAAGCAACAACGGGTGCGGTTCGTATTTAGGGTTGCCATTTAATGTAAATTTAAGAAATTTTGCTATTTTTCCTTTCAAAAACTCATCGTTATGAAAAGAATTTTATTTAAATTCAAAAATAAAAGCTTAAAAATTGAATTTTCATACAAAATTTCATTTAAAAAGCATTTTTGGTAACCCTAAAAAAATCCGAAGTTGCGTTTACTCTCTTTCGTTCTCTCAATTGAGGGGAAAAATGTTTAAAATAAAGATGAAGGGGACAAATTGACTCACTAACACAAACGCACGGAACATGGATTGGTGCATAATGCTCGAAAAAATCAAACGATGCACGGCAATTAACGTCCAATCGAAGGGAAATTTGAGTGCAAGAGATGTTTGAGTTTCAATGTGAGTGAATTTCATACAATTTAGATGGTGTTAACGCATTTCCTACAAAAAAATTTAAATTTTACGATGTCTGTCGGTTTGAAGCTTTAAAAAAATTAATGGACCCGTAGATTCGTTCTACCCATCAAACGTTTTTTTTGTTATTTAGAGAAAAAAATTAAAATTATATACAACCAATGTTAGCTTTCAAGTATATTATGTAGAAACATTTAAAAATATATAGAAAAACTTGAATATTTTCTCCCAATTTTTAACTTCTTTTAAATTATTTTCATAAAAGTAAAAAAAATCCAAAGAGATTGTTGAAATAAAATTTATAAGACTTTTCAAATTTAATAAATAAATAAAAAATAAAAATATTTAAAGTAAATATTTAAAAAAATATTAAAAAAAATATTAAAAAAATTTTTTTGTTGAAATTTTAATTTAAAAATTTAATTTAAAAAAATATATTTTAAATTTTTTTTTTTTTTTCTTTAAAAAAAAATATTTTTTTTTATATTTTTTATTGAAAAATATTTTATTTTATTCAATAAATGTTTGTCAAATTCTGACAGAAAAGTTAATTTTTAAATTTAATGTTAATTTTATTAAATTTTGAAAAACAAAAAATTTAAGAGATCAAAAATATAACTTTTCTGTCAAAATTTGGCATTAATAAAATAAAATAAAATAAAATACTTTTAAATAAAAATGTAAAAATGCTGAATTAATTCATTTTTACATAAAATTTCGATACAAAATTTATAATTTTTTTAAACTTAAAATTTTAATTAAAATTTTAACTAATTCTTAAAATTTAAAGTTTAATAGTTAAATAATCAATAATTAAACTTTTAATTTTAAAATTAAAATAAAATATTCAAAAAATTCTATTTTTGTTAAAAAATGCGATCATGTCTCACAACTTTTTCCATTTTTTTTTTCACAAAAGAACGACAATAGATACAAGAAGAATGCTTATGGATAAATGTATACCAACAACTATTGATGCTACTCTATTGATAAATATTTCATTAATTTGTTTATCTTGTTTTGTACATTTTTCTGCTTGCTCCGTTTTTATTTTTTTTTGCAGTTTCTTTGTTCTCCATACAAATTGCTTAGAATTTTTTTTTTGTTGTTGTTATGAAAAACATCATCAACCTTTTATCAGTCAAAATATTTAAATTAACATGTTTATGCGAAAGTTGAATGTTGAAGGAATGTCGTTTTAAAAGGAAAAGAAGAATAGAAATGATGGAATTATGCGCCACATGTGCAAATTAGTTAAAGTATTATTACTTTTTTTCGGCTCAATCTTTGACACATGTGGTCGTTGTATGTTCACACTGGAGATCTACCTAAAGGGCAATGATTTAAATATTTTATTAAAGAAAAAAAAATAATAATGTTATAATTTTGACAAGTTAACGATCGATATTCTCGATGATTCTCAGATAAATTTTAATCAAAAATATTAGTTTTAATGATACGCCTTCTGAATGCATGAAACGTTTAACAAACAAAATTTCTATTGCATTCATGACATTCCTTTCCCAATTAAAAAATATTAGAGAAAGAATAAATTAATATTAATATACTGTTTCATTTTATTTTTTTTTAGGTACGTAGTCGGTCTTCTTCACAATTTTTTCCAGGCGACTCGTAGCATGACACATCATCATTTATGAATGAATGACGGTAGTGGAACGCTTCTTCTTTTCATTATTTTACACACAATTATCGTCCGATATACAGAAAAATCCAGACACTCTACGGATATGTGAGAAATATCTTCCAAACAAGAGTCAAGCATTATTCATATCATCATATATATATTTTATATCTAGATTGTAAGACGAGTACAATGCGGTTCATCACACTGTCAAAGCGTTTATTTTTATTTTATTTATGTGTGTTTGAAAGTTTCGAAGTGAAGTGGTAGAAAATGATAGGAAATTAAGTGGCATATGAAACTATGCAGGCGACATGTTTTACGATGTTTATTGAATATTATATATAGTTTATTATAATTGTCTATTGAATACTATTTCTTATGCATAAATGCATAAAAGAAAGCATTGTTTGAATATTTTTATATGGGGTGTTAAAGGATGGTTCGCAGCTCACATGATAAAAATAATAAATTAAAAAAAAAATCGAGAAAAAAAATCACATCCATACTAAACCTTGTTAAAATAATTGACATTACAACTATATAATTAATATCATCATTATTTAATTTGTACCAACATATAATGTCATTTCAATTTAACTTGCGCCCGTTTTACGAGTGTAAATATAAATTTATGTCCACAACCGCTATATCATCTTTTATAAATAAAATTTTAATATTAAAATAAACTTTTAAATTGATTTACAATGAAAAGTACAATAATTTCTAAACAATCATGTTTCCTACTCAAAAACCATTAAACATGCTTCAAGAGGAAAGCAACCTTTATTATGAGATTCAATCACGTAAATACTTAATGATATGTTGTAGAATGAAAATTAAAAATGATTTTTTTTAGTGAATGAAATATTTTCATGATTTACTATGCGATATCAATATTATTTATGTTTGATACGTTTTTACACTCGACACGTGTAATGTATACATTGTTATTGTGCTTCTTTTTTTAAATTTTATAAAAAAATCGGAATAGTTGCTGTGTCAGCAACGAAGGTGCTTGAACTTGAATTTTAACGGATTTCTTCAATCCCCGATGATAAGACAGATTTTTTGTGATGTGCATCAATTATTATCGCACCTCTCGCGTAAAACGTGTGTAAATGGCTATTTAAATTGCATTTTTTTATTCGTTTAAAGTACAATCGCAAGATGATTTGCTTAATACTAATAATAATAATGTATTATTGAGAAATACTTTGAGGTATATATGGGAAGATACGCAATTATTATGTTAATGTGTGTGCGGTAAATGTTTTGCTTGCGGGCAATTTTCTTCATTTGTTGATTGTCATCATTTCGCGGTGCTGATGGAGTGATGAACATTAGCACCTTTCATTTTATTTATTGTTGTAATTGTGTATTTTTTCGGCATTTTATAAAGTTATTTTTATTTTTTCATATGTGTAATTAATTTTTTTTTTGTATTTTATAAAATTTTATTAATTAATTTTATTAAATAATTTTAACATTAATTATATATTATTAATTTTTATCATTTATTTTAAATTTTTAATTTATTTTATAATATATAATTTTAAT
This sequence comes from Culicoides brevitarsis, assembly GCF_036172545.1. Taxonomy (NCBI): domain Eukaryota; kingdom Metazoa; phylum Arthropoda; class Insecta; order Diptera; family Ceratopogonidae; genus Culicoides; species Culicoides brevitarsis. The sequence goes on along the minus strand of NC_087085.1, from coordinate 16,070,955 downwards.
ATTTTAAGTATAATGTAATATGTTTATTAAATATTTAAAAAAAATTTTTTTTCAATAATTTATTTTTCTCAATCAAATTTATATTTTAAAGAAGCTCTCAAAATATTTTAGGTCTTTTGTATAATTTTCTATTTAAAAATAATTTTAGACAGAAATTATCTTTTATTAAGATTCATAAAATTATTTTTTTTGTATTTTTATAAAATTTGATTAATTAATTTTATTAAAATAATTTTAATATTAATTAAATATTATTAATTTTTATGATTTAAAATAAATAATTACAAAATTTATTTGATTTTAATTTTAAATTTAATTTTTAATTTTTTTTAATTATTTTTAATATAATACAAAGTTAATAATGTAATATTTTAATAAATTTTTTTAAATTTTCATTTTATTTTTTAATAATTTCTATTTCTATTGAAATAAAACTGGTATTTTCAAATTAATATTTTTAGGTTTTTTTTTAATAATTTTCTGTTCAAAAATAATTTTACATAAAATTAAAGGTTATTTTATGAAGATTCAGAAAATTATTTTTTTTATTTTAAATAATAATTTAATTTCTGTTGATAAACAAATAAATATTGAAGTAGAAAGTCTAAAATTATTTTATTTTGTATAATTTTACAAAAATAAAATTTTTTTATATCCATAAAAAATATTATTTAATAGAATTTTTATATTTGTTTAAATTATTTTATTTTGTTAATATTTTTTTAATTAAATTAAATTTTTAAATTTTTTATAATTAAAAATTTACTTAATTTTAATAAAATTTTTATTGTTAATTTTATTTTTATTTCAGTAAAAAATTATATAAAATAAAAACTTTTTAAAATTTTGTCAAAACAACAAACAAACTTAATGATCATTGACAATCAAATTGCGAAAAAAATAAAAATAAACCAATTTACTCTTTCTTTCTCGAAAGATTTTTTTTCCTTTCCATCTTGAGGTCAATTAAAAACAATAAATTGTCTGTCTCTCCGTTGAATTATATTAATATGATTAACCGCATCGTCGCTGCATATTTGACATTCCACAGCGAAGAATTTTATATTTATTTCTATCACTTTGTTAAACAAATAAAGTAATAAACTGTATCATTGTATTCCGTCCATCCTTCGTCTTTGTTGCCGTTGTCTTACACGACGAGATCAAAAGCAATCTTTCAGGCAACTCAACTCGTCTTCTTGATTCACAGAACGCATAATTGGGTTAGTAAGAAAATAATCATAAATACATTGCTTCCGGTGCGTAAGCCGAACAACAAGAAACAACTGTTGTTATGTGATGATGAAGATGACAGTTAGTTAATTCCAGAGGCTTCTTGAGAAATTACGTAGACACGATTCAAGTGATTTTGCAGGAAATCAGATCAGAAATTTGAATGATGAGCACCATAAATTACTACTTACGTGGCATGCAAAAAGAATTTCATTCATTCGTTCGGACAACAACAAGTGCACGCGTCACAGTAATTAATTCAAGAATGCCATTGTTGCTGGTTAGTCGGAAATAGTTTCCCTTTTTAAGAACAAACTGGTTTTTGCATATCATTAATCGACGACGACGACGAGCTGGCAAAAATGTCATAAGAAAAGTGATGTTTATGATTAGCATTATAATTAAAAGCAAATGTGAGTGAATACCAATTACGCTTAATTATTTTATAATAAAACGATTTATGATGACAAAAGTACGTCAATTGTAGCTAATAACTGGGCAATCAATATATAAAACTAACATTAACATGCGATGCATGAAACCTTTGTTGATCGAAGACATTCCAAGCAGCACCTGCGAATGCGAAGATGAAGAAATCTCGTTGTTGCAAACCACAGTCGGGTTAGTGTGTCGCAATCAAACAAGATTTAATATATATGTTCAAGCGCTGCTGACAAAATGTTCATCAAATAATAAAAAAAATAAATTCTTATTGTTTTTATTTCAAAAATATTTTAATCTTATGGAGCAACGACGTCGTCCAAATGCGTAGTATTTGCATGAAGCAAGTGGCATGAAGAGATATTGATTAAAAATATGCGAAGGTCACATTCCATTGATGATAATATACTTAATTCTATTTAGATGAGTGGCGGTAGTAGCTTGCAAATGTTTGCTCGTACTACAAAAAAATACAAATAATGTGATGAAGCGTAACTTTGATTTGTCAATATCTATATCACACGTGCATTGTCTGTTTAATGTAAACAAAAAGAAGAAAAAATTCAATTTAAAACACGTTCAAATATTTTTTTTTGACTGACTGACAAGGATTTACAACAGTGGCATGTTTTTGGCTATTAGGTTGATTAAATTATCAAAAAAAAAATTAAGATTTTATCTCAATTAATTTTTTTTTGTAACAATTACCGTCTTTTTAAATTTTATAATTTAATTGAAAAAAAAATAGTTGAAAATTATTTAAAATAACTTTAGCTAAAATTGTTGGTTAATTAATTTTAAATTTGTAAAAAAATAAAAATTTTTGTTAATTATTATATTTAAAAAAAATAATTTAATTGTTTTTTTAATCTAAATTAATTTTGAGTTATTTTAAATGTAATTTATTAATTTTTATTTTTTTTTTTTTTTTAATTTAAAATTATTTATTTAATTTAATTTATTTTTTGTTTTGATAATTTAAAGTAATTTTTTAAATAATTAAATTTTATTTTTAATTTATGAATTTTTAAGTTAAATTAATTTGTTTAATGAAATAAATAATTTAATTTAATTAATAAATCTTTTGATAGATTTTTTTTTATTTTATTTTTTAAAAATTTTTTTTTTAAAAAAAAAAAATTGTAACAATAAATAAATTTAATATTTTTGAAAAAAAAAACATGTTTTCGACAAAAATATTTTGAGAATTTTTATGTTATTTTTATAAATATTTTTTTCATACTAAGTATCAAAAATTCTAATACATAATGGTTATGAATTTTTTGTAATCCAATAAATTAAATTAATAAATTACCCTTAACTTAAATTAAAAACTTTTATAATTATTAAAAAAATAAATTTGCGTTTTCGTTAAAAAAATTTTTTAGTCTTTCTTTAAAATTCTTTAAATGATTGAAAAAAAATCACGAAAACAATTTTTTCCTTATTATCTTAACCTTAACTAAAAAATTTACCATTTAAACAAAAATTAAATATTATTTTATTTAATGATCGATTTTCAACATAACATTAACGAGACACGATTAGCTCTGAGGTTCTAGATTGTTTGACCACCTATCTATCGACATACTACGCAAAATTATATAAACCTTGTAATTATAGATGTTTATTAATTATATCGGCATGTAAGTAAGTATGACGCTAATCTAAATGAAGCTACGTCGTGAAGTGAGAATCGAATGCAAATTATGGTGGTGATTCATATGTGTTGTTAAGTAACTAAACTATCGAAAGGAATGTCAAGAATTCAACTCATTACTATTGTGTTGGTTTGAAGGGTGCACATTGCACTTATCTTATCAAATTAAGCAAGTTGTAATGAGTGAAATTAATATTCATCATAACAGCATGATCGACAAATTTAAATTCTTTTAAACTTTGACACTCCCAGTAATCATTCAACTTTCGAAACAAACAACTAGGCAAGATCATTACACTTGTTTAAATTAAAAGTCATCTCGTTGTCGTCGTCGTCGTCGCATACCTTCTTCTTCATCCATCCATCCAGTTAGCAATGCCATTTCATTAATTGGGTTTAATTAATCTAATTAAAATTTTAAATAAATTGATTATCTAATTCCTGTATGCATGGAGAGAAAAATTTTCGTACTGTGTCTTGCTCTCCCATATAAATTTATTAAATTGATAAGCTTTTGACATCTAGAAAAGATATTTTTAAAGCGACTGACTCCACATTCCAAGCTCGCTAAAATAAATAATTATTATTATTTTTATTATCTTATGTGGAGTTGCGTTTGTTATATTTTTGTTGTTGTAGACATGTTTGTAATTTGCACTTGGTGATTAATTATATTGTTATTATTATAGAATTCTTGAGCAAATTTTATTGAATTCCGAGTGGTTATAAAATTAAAGAAATTATTTTAAGTAGGTATAACTATCGTGTGATCGAAAATTGTTATTTTTTGTTTTTTAATATTTTACTGTATTATGAAGAAAATTAATATTAAAATATTATTAAAAATCATTAAATATTAAATTGAAAAATATAATAAAGAAATATAAAATAAAAATTAATTAAAATTTTTAAATAACATGAAAGAATAATAACAATTTCATAATTTACAATTAGAGAAAATAGAAAATTCAGTTAACTACATATTTATTATTTAATTTTTTATTATGAATAAACACTAAATTAATGAAAAATAATTTAAAAAATCATTAAATAACTTATATTTTATTAAATATTTTTAATTAAAGTATTATTAATAAAAACTTAAAATTATTATAATAAAAATAAAAATTATTATTATTTTTTTTTGCAATTTTTTATTAAATTTTTAATAGTAAAAATTATTATAGTTAACTCTAAATTATTTTCTAAAAATTAAATTAATAATTAAAAAATAAATATTTAATTTTTTAATAAATTGAAGAATAATAAATAAATTTAATTATTAAGTTATTAATTAAATTAATAATAAATTTTAATTTAATTTTTATATGATTATGATTTTCATTCGTCTCACATATCGGTTTAAATCGAGCCAATCGGTTATCGGTTCAGCGAAGACATCAACCATTACTTGAACGGTTGTCTTAAGCACCCTCTATGGGAAAACTGGATAAATAAGGTAAGTATTCCAGCTGCTTTATAAGCCTCTTTAACGGCTTGAATAACTAAAAATTCTATATAATTTAAAGAAAAAGAAGACTTAGGATTTTCTTGTGAGGTTTAGTTGATAGTTTTTCTTAAAAATATAAATATTTTACATAAATATGCTGTAAAAAACATAAAAATTAAACTAAATAATTTTAAAATTTCCACAAAATTCAATGAAAAATCAACGAAGTAAAAAATAATAAAATTTATGTACATTGGATGTCCTTATAAAAGCGATATCATTATATTTTAGAAAAAAAAATACAAAATTTTATGTTAATTTAACAAATTGATCTTCACCAAAACAAGACAAAAATATCGAGTTTCTTTGATGAGATGAAATTCTTTCCAAATGAAGTCCCCTATTTGCCACATTTGGTTTATCGACTTCTATCATCGCAAACGCAACACATATGATCGATGTAGGTATATGATAACGGTTTGACGGCAATTAATCATCGATGATGTTTTGCTTTTTTTCCTCTCTTTTTTTCTTCCATCAAGCTATCAGTCTACATATGAGGAGCTTAATGACTTGTAAATGCCATTCAAGTAATAATTATATAGGCACTCAATTTCTTTTCAGAAATAAATCAGGGTAAAAAAGTGTTAGGTCAAAAAATTAACTTTCTAAAACAGAAATAGTTAGTTCTACGCGTGCCTCAGACAATTTCTCACATCAGTTGACTCTTTGAGTTGAATCAAATTATGTTCATTGAAATGACAGAAAATTGAAAATTAATTTAGGAGGAATGCGGGTTGCACTTTGTTAGTTTCTTCCAAGAAACGAAAAAAAAAATAATCGACTAATTATTTAAACAAATTACAGAACCGTACACTAAAATTATCATAATATGCAACGTTGCATACATAATCCGATTTAATCAAGCGATGTATGTTAAGTGCATATATGTTGTTACACAAAAGCCACTTGATACAAATCTAAATATTTTTGTGGAAGTAGGTTTTGTGTCTTTCGTACGAAAAATGAACCAGTTTTTATAATTTAAAGGTATATAGTTAACATACTTTCGTTCGCCTTCATGTGTACGACGCAAATGACATGCATACTAAATTCAACGTGATTTTTATATTAAAATTATTATTTATTTTTGTCAGTTATGCATATTAACGTCGAAACATTGTAACGTTTTTCTTTGTATTCTTTATGATGCATACCTAAAAATTTGTATTTTTTTTGTAGGTGAACTATTAAAAATAAAATTTATATGATAAAATACCGAAAACAGCCTTAGGATGATGAGCTAAAGACACACGAACATAAATTATATATTTTATTTTTTTTATATTTTAATTGAATGAACTTTACACATTGCGTATTTAATTTATATATGATAATAATAACTCGTAGTTACTACAATGTGCAATAAACGTGTTGTATAAATAAAAATTAAAATTAATATGAGAAATATTTTCACTTTATTTTTGCCTTGATTAACGGATTATTCGCTCTGTGTGTGTCTGTATAAAATCGCAACAACCTTCGTTAAACAAAAAAAGACAAGTGCAAAAAAAAAGTAAACAACAAAAAAAACTATAAATTGCAAAAAGATGTGTAAATATTAATTTTAATTTATTTATTTCGACGCAATAAAAATTTACAATTGAACTTTTTTTTTCATATATCATATATTTTCATCTAATTTAGATAAAATAAAAAGTTGAATGTCAATGAAAGTCGTGTGAAGAAAAAAAAAACAAGATATACATTTAATTGTTGCCCTTTATACAGACCCGTATTATGTTAAATAATAATAATAATTATCATTATTATAAAAAAAAATCAATGTCTCATACTTATTGAGAGAAAATCCATTTCACATGTTATGATGATAATAATAATGAACTATAATTTCATATTTTTATTAAAATAAATTACCCTTTACTTGTTAATATATTTAATAATATTAATAATAAAAAAAACGTACATAAAATGATTTTATGTGAAAGGAATTTATTTACATTGAACATAATTTGGGGTGACGCATCATTAAAAAGAAAGCTTTTTATTCTACAGAAAATCCCCTGATTCATCGTCGTGACACATAAATTAACTTAAAAAGTTTATGATTTTTTTAATGCTTCGATTAGCGATATTTTGTCTTTAAAAACACACCTCTGGCTAGTTATAATTGGGCTCTAAACAACGATATTTTTGACATTTCACAGCGGCTGTATGCTAATTAAGTACATTTTATACATTCAAACACGTTCGTGATAGTAACATAAATGACACACTTATGAAGCTTACGTTAACATTAATAAAAAACAAATTTATATATATTTAACTGTTATAAAGTAAAAGTAATAAAATTTTCCACATTTCTTTTTCTATCAAGAAATTTTATTTATTTATTTTTTTCTTCTAATAAAATCCTGTTTTATTTTATTTTATATTTCTTATTTATATACAAATATAATGTTGTTGTATAACATATATACAAACATATATAAAATATATTTTATGATAATATTGATAAAAAAATTCTATTTCTAGAAAATAACAGGTTTTGTGCGAGTAAATTCAATGTCTGCCAACGCCAAAAATTATGTCAAAAGATAAATAAACTTGATTCTTGTTATTTTTTTCTTTCCGATATATTTATTTTTTTTTTGCGCGCAACGCAATTCGCGACCGACACACAAACAAACAAGTTTGACAAGAATTTTTTAATAACAATAATAATTATAATACACAAAAAAATGTTGGAGGTTGAAATTGAATAATTATGCAACATGTTCAGGTTTTTAATTTAATGCAGATTTTTTTTTTGCATGCGAACTGATTCTATCACCCAACTTTGTTCTGGTTTGTTCTCAAAAATTAAAAAAAAAATAAATAAAAATTTTAACGCATAGTTACGGTATTTCGTTGTACTCGTGATTGGAATAACTCATTTATTATTATTATTATTTTTTAAATATATGCGATTTTATACAAAGATATATTTTTATTAGTAATAATAAATAATGAATGGAAGGCAAGACACTCGTCCGCGTCGTCGCATGTTTACGACTTATACCTGATAATATGAAAAATAATGCATAAGAGGTGAATAAATAAACAACAAAAAGTGTTATCGTTAACAACAACACGGGAATTTGCTGAGTGAAAAGAGTGACATGGAAGAACTTTTCAAAGAAGAATCTGCAACAAAAAAATTGCATTCCATTCCCGACAATGAATGACTTTGCATGGACATGCCAATCGCTTTCTTCGCCGTAACTCAGCAACTCACGCGTTCAGTAGGTGTCCAACCGCAAAAGTATACTCACACATTCAGTGATTGCTTACTACCTAACAAATACAAAGAAAAGGTATACTACTCACGTATTGGGAACAGGTGAGCGATGAGGTACAGTTAAGAAATATTTTTACTTTAGTTGCTTGGAATCTTTTGTTCGGTACAGACGACGAACCTCGGTTGCTCGTTTTTTTTTTTGCGCGTTACCGTGATTACTTTTTTTCTCTTCCTCTGTGCTTCGCTGTGTACCTACGTAATATAATATAATAAAATATAACATAAAATAACATAAGAGTACAGCAGCGCAAGAATCTCGTTCACGTTACATGTGAACAAAAAAAAAACCTGCCAAAAAGTGTTTTATTGAAAAAAATTTAAATAAATAGTTTTTGTGATTTAAAATAAAATAAAAATAAACAAAGAAGAAAAAAAACAATAATAAAGTCATTGACTACTGGATAATTTTATATAACTTTAATAAATAACATTAAGCAAGATATTTAAAATTTACACAGACAAAAAAAAATCAAATAATCGATTAATTTTGCAACTGGAATTTTATTTACAAGTGCGCAGTGCAATTGTGTATGTTTAATAAGATAAATATAATTTTTTATTACTTTACGACAACCTTTAATAAAAATAATAATAATAATAAAAAAAAATTATTTAAAAAAAAATTGACTTGATTTCTACTACATGTATATATTTTAATATAATATTCAACAAGTTTAAATTATAATATGAACATAAAATCGAATGAGATCATCGAGTATATGTATATTGAGTAATTCTCCACGGTTTTCTTTTGAGGCAACGCGCAAAGTGTGTAGTATCAATCGAAAATTCCTTCATGAATTTAGCATTAAAAAGTATAAAGTGTTGAATTTAAAAGTTATTATATATATTATATATAGAAAAAATTATGAAACAAGAGGAAAAGTACAAAAGAGAATGAATGCAATGAATAATAATTTTTCCTACATTTACATAAAAAAATAAAAAAAAATCATAACAGAATCTTTGCTTAGAGAGATTCACCTTTGTATCGTTTTTATATAACTTACATATATAATACATACATATATAATTAAATTATTATTATTATATACATAAATTCATACTTAGTTGTGAAAAAATACTAGAAAAAAAATAAAAATAATTATTATCATAGAGAACACTCCTCGCCTCGCTCACACTAACTGGATTAAGTTTCCAGCTTTTTTATTATTATTATTATTCTAGTAATCATATTTTTCTCCATAATAACAATTATGTTTACTATACATTGACAGACAGACAACTACAACGATTTTTTTTTTTTAAAGTTACTTACCAGTTATACGGAACGAAAACGGAAGATTGTCGTCGTCCCCTGCTGGAACTTAATACCTTAATTGTGAGTATTTTTCTTCTTCTTTCTCTTTTTGGAGGCTGTCATGTTGTGTAATAATAATAAAAATAATTGTTAATATTATCTGGCGTATATGAAGAAATAAAAGATGAACGACGCAGATAAGAAAGCGAGAGAAAAATCATCATTAGTGTTATGAGTCTGTTACAGTCTCGGTCAAGATAATATTTTTTTTCTGTTAAAAAAATATAAAAAATATATGATAAAGAGAAAGGTTTGCAATGAAAGGCGTGGAATGACACTTAAATCGTTATAGACTTAGGCCAAGTTCTAATTGATTCAATTAAGCTCTTTTATTATTATGTTTCATATTTTATTATTTTCTTGTAAAAAAATGCTAGAAGCATCTTCTTGTCTCATTAAAAAAAAAACATTAATAAACATAACTTCCGTCAGTAATTTAACAACCCATTTTTGGTATATTTCCTTTGAATTTCAATTAATAACGGCACCTTACCAAAAAAAAATTACCCTAAAATTATATTGTTTACTTTTAATTTACACAATAAACATTCAATTCATGTTCTATCAACTTCAAATTTTAATGAAAAAAAAACTGACACCCAAAAACTAGCTAAGCTCCTACATAGCTGATGTCATTTCCATTCATTTTTTGGCAATGCCACGTCAGTCCCGTTTCTAAGCCGTGCATTCATTGATATTTCCGAGGGTCATTGATTCTTTTCTTGCCCGCTTGTCGATATACAGAAATGACATCAAAACGTGTTGCGTGCAAAAATTAACGAAAAATAATAAAAAAAAAACGAAAAAAAAATAACGTTGAGTATGTAACCAAATCAAGAAGAAAGTGTTGGCGAAAAATATGTGAAAATTAAGCGAATGTTAACAGAGCGCAGGTATGTGCGGCAGGTATGCGTGTTGTGGAGTAGACAGTAAATAAATGATGAAACCAGTTATGAAAGTGCGAGGCATTTGGTCAATAAATAATGAAGGTCATTTACTTCTGAACAATTTTTTTTTTGTTTTTTTTATTTTTTTGGCTTGAAAGAAATGAAAATTAATTGGAATTTTTTCAGAAGAAATTTATTGATATTTGGTGAATTTTTGAAAAAATATTTAAAATTAATTAAAACTTTTTCAGAGAAAATTTTGTAAATTTAAAAAAATATATTGAAAATATTTTTTTAAAATTTTTTGATTAAAAATGAACATTGATTGGGATTTATTTTAAAGAAATTTAATTATTTATCGATCATTTTATAGAAAATATGTAAAATATTTTTTTTTTGTATTTATTATTTTTTTTTAGATAAAAAAATGAAAATTTATTTGAATTTTTTTTTAGAAAAAAATTATCGATAATTGGTGAATTTTTTAAAAAAAATATTTAAAATTATTTTTTCCGCGTTAAAAAATTGAAATTAATTAAAATTAGATTAAAATTAATTTTTTTAAGAAAAAATTTATCGATAATTGGTAAATTTAAAAAAAATTTAGAATTAAATTTTTTTTTGAAAATTAATTGACATTTTAGTTAAAAAATTAAAATTAAAATTGTTTTTTTTTTTTATTTTGAAGAAATTTACCTAATTTAATAAAATTTTTTTAATCGATATTCGTTAATTTTTTTTTAAAAATTAAAAAAAAATTTTTACGTGAAAATATCTTTCATCAAATGCTTAAACATCCACTCAACCTAACAACTCGAGGCTAAGTGTGCTTAGAAGTCGTTGAAAAATCACACATTCTTTCATTTATTTTTTTTTATTTTTATTTTCTCGCAACAAACACCAGAAAAATACATAAAAAATTTTATAACGCACGATAATCTTACGTTATCTGTTTATTATGCTTGAGGAAAGAAGAGTCATCCATTGTTATGTCTCGCGATATATTTGTTAGAAGAACAAAAAAAAAATCTACACAAAACGATAAAATAAAAGAGGTGAGTGAATATTTATGTCTAAAATTATAAAAAAGTACAGTTTGTCGCAGTTTGTGTATGCACGAGCAACTCGGCGGACGATAAGGTCATGAGCATGACTTAACTCTACCTGAACTTTTTTTTTTTGCGTGTTTGTCTATAATATTTTGTATAAAGATATTTTTTATAAGACAGCTACAAAATTTTATCTTCTGAAGACGCATGCAACCAAAGTAAATATTTTTATTGTACATCTTTAAAAATTTTTTAAGGTTAAGTATTTTTTGTCTTATCTTAACATTAATAACAGAAAATATTTCTTTTCTTTTATAAATAAAAAAAAAAATAAAAATCACTCGAGGCAAGATGCAAAAGTCTGATAAACGAGGAAGAAAGTGGCAATTTTATATCAAAAAGTTCCATCGTGATAATTTTTTTGTATTTTTGTACAAAGAAATATTTCTTCTGGTGGTGCAAAAACCTCAATCATTCAATTTATTTAAATATCACCTCGTGTTTTATGCTTTAGAAAGGTTACTTTTGATCGATAGATCGACATTAGCATGAATGATTAGATTTCAAAAGAAATAATTTATTTATCTGATGCAAAACACCGTACGAAAATTGCAAGAGAATTGATTTTATTGTTTGTTGCGTCATTTATAGCTGACGGAAAATATATAATGGTTCTTATTGTGCAGCAGCATATCTGATTGGATATCTGTAAAAGTGAGTGGCGAAGTCAATCAGATGTTTCGTTTTTTTTCCTCTTCTTCTTGTCTTGTACGTTCATCTTAAGAATGCTTTTTTTTTTCGAAATAAAATAAAAGTAAATATTTACCGTTAGTCATAAAAAGAAACAAAAAAAAAATACTCAACCTTTTTTTTTAATTGTAAAAAAAAAATTAAAATTTCATCAAAACCAAAAAAAAAAGTAGTGCGCTTTTGATGATTGATTGCCCATTAAATTCATCTTGTTTTTTTTTTGTTTAACAATTCACCTCACAAACACAATAACTCCAATTGTTCTTCAATTGTTATCTCCTATTTTTCTATTACAACAGTCCATAATTGCCGACAGGTTACACCAAAGCGCAGTCATTTCATTTAGAAAAAAAAACTAGAGAGAGAAAAAAAAATCAATTACATCATCATCACCTAAAGAAAAATGTTTTAAAATTCAGAAGTTAATTTAGTTGCAGCGTAACGTTTTTCTCCTTCTTTGTGTATCTTCCTTTGTGGGTTTATCTGTCTAAGCAACAGTAGCTTTGAAGTTACTAAAAAATTAGTTATTTTCTGAACAATGAAAGACTCACGTCAAAAAAATAAAAAAATATGAATTTTAATCATGTTATGAATAACTCTCTCATCTTTTTTTATGATCACATTTCGAGAAAAAAAAACATCTGTAACTTATTGTTTGCTACTATTTCATAATCGCAGGTTGCATCTGTGCAAGTTCTTACGTCACTGAATGAGTTGAAAATTTGGCAGAGGTGTAGCTACTTTTTGAATTTTAAGTGCAAAAAAATTTAAATTGTTTTTAAATAATTTATTAATTTTTTTTTGACTTTTAATAAAAAAAAAATTACTTTATTTTTAAAAAAATATGTTTAGGTATTTAAAAAAATATATATTTTTATTAAAAAAATATATTTATTAAAAAAAATATTTTTTTATTTTAAAAACTTTCCATTACCTAATTCCATTTCAGTTCATATAATTATTTATTTAATATAGAAATCTAAATAAAAATTATTTTTTGACATTTTTGGCAAAAAAAAAATATTTTTAATCTTTTCAATTCTTTGAAATAATATTTTTAAAATCATTTTTTTTCGTAAAATTATTTTTAAATGATAAAATAGAAAAATAAAATAAAATAATTAAATAGATTTTTCTTAAAATATTTTAAAGTATTCGATTTTTTTTTATTTTTTTTTCTGACATTTAAAGTCATAAATTATTTTAATATTTTTTAAGTCCTCAAAAAATTTTTTTAATTATTTTCTGACATTTTTGGTAATAAATTTATTTTTTAATATTTCTACAAAACAATCTTCATACAAAAATAAAAAAAAAAATTTTTTAAACATTTTTTGAACTAAATTAATTTTTTAAATGGTAAAACCTAATTTTTTTTTAATAAAATTTTTTTATTATTTTTGCATTTTTTTTTTTATTTTTTATGTCAACATCTCTGCCATTATATGACATCATTACACCCAAAGATGACTTTTACAAACAAAAAATCATAATAATAATTAAAATTTTAGCTTCCTGTCTACCAAACTATCATTAAACAAAACTCTAAAATTATGTATAATTCGTTAAAATTGTTTAATTGACGGGTTATAAAATTCTATTCTTTAAACAAAAAAAAAAATCATTTAATTTAAAAGCTATTGTCACATTTCGTACTCTCGGCGACCTTGTCTAGAATTTCGCTTTTTTTCCCATAACTCCAAAAACAATCATTTTTAATGTATTTTCGTCGTCTATTGTCTCGCCCAGATGAATGAAAGTTGTTATTTTTTTGTGCGGTTACGAACTATTTCTTTTTAATTTTTTACATGACACTTTGTGCGAACGCATTGTTGGCCACATTAATAGTGCATGTAGTGAACGTGAGTTATGAGCGATTCAGATAATTGAAAATAATATGTCGCGTTGAAACTTTCGCGCAATAGTTTCAAACAAACAACGGATTGTAATAATAACAATCATATTAATAAAGATTTGCAAGTGAAATTTTATTATTTTTCATCAAGAGAGTCATTTTACTGCAAATGTTATTATTTTTTATGAAGATCATGGTTAATTTAATTAAAGAGTCGTTAACGTTTTAGCTACACGTAATTTTCTTGTTGGCATTTAAGATAAAAATAATAATATTGTTATTATGTTTGAATAAATTATGTCTATTAATTATTCAATAAAAATGCAGAAAATCGAGTTATGATAATAAACTTTTCCTTTTCTGACCATCATCGTGAAGTTTTCCTCATACGTGCGAGATCAAATGCGTCAATGACCCTTGATCGGTAAAAAATAATCGCTAAGAGGCGTATTGATCAGCTTAAGTTTAATCGACCTTACAATGTCAACTAACCAACCAAAGCGACAAATATTTAAATTTTACACGAAACAAAGTTCAATATCATCAAGATTAAGTTTGTTTTGCCATTCAAACGGAACGTGCAATCAATTGTCACTTGTGAGAAATTTGTTGTTATATTCTGCCTATGTGGCCATGGCATTAACTCGAACCTGTTACTCAAGCAAGTTATCATAATATTAATAATAAATAAATAAATACACAACTTTTAACATAATTTCATTCCATTTTTCAAAGTGAAAGTTATTCACTCGTGTAGTTTTTTTACTTGCGGTGCGGTGTGCTGGTCGCAAACATAAATATTATTAAATACACTTGAGACTTTTGAAAATCTTGTGAGACGATACAACATTGATTAGCTGTACGCCAAGTTATCTTGCATGATATAAAATAAAAAAAAATAAAAACAAGGCATGTGGCTTGAATGATATTGATAGCAAACATAATTGAAAAGAAAATCAAATCATGAGAAACAAGAAAAAAATATCACTTTTTCGAGTATCATTCGTTTGTTTGTTCAATTGATACAATTGTATGTTAAGGTAATTCAGTAGTTCCCTTACTTTGTATTTTTTTAGCTTTTTAAAAAAATCAGATACATGAAAAAAAAAAACATTCAAAGAGTGCTAAAAACATAAATAAATGAACAACTATTTTTCCGCTCTTTGATTCAAATTTACAAACAACGAGTTTGTGCTCGAATTAAAATAAAAACCGTGATATTGATGAGAAAAAAATTTTTTATAAGATTTTTATTTATTTATCAAAAAGTGACGGAAAGAGATCAATTCGTATCGGATGCTGTTAATAATTTCCTGTCTTCATGAAGTGTGAGTAATTTACGCAGTTTTCGTGATTTTTATAGCGGTAATGGTTAAGATTCAGCGAGGTCGGGTCATATAGTTGTTTTATTCATCTTTTGAATTTTATTATTTTTTTTAATACAATTTTTTTTAATTACTTTATTATAAAATAAACAGTTTCCTCCAATATTCTTTAATTTTAAATTAAAAATTTTATTTTAAAAAATAATTTAAAAAAAAGTTTAATTAATCAATTTTTATTTTTGTTTAAATGTCTACCAATATACATATATATTTTTTTAAAATTTAATTAAATTTAAACTTAAAATATTATTTTTCAGTTTCTTTTTTTACTTTTTTCTAATTTTAAATAATTTAAACAAAAAATTAGTTAATAAAATATTCTCTTAAATTCAATATTTTTAAAATTTTTTACTAAAGTAAATAAAATTATAATTTTAATAAAATATTTTTTTTATAATATATTTTTTTAATTTAATTAAAAATGAATTAAAATATAAGAATTTTTATTTTAAATTATAAATATTTATGCAAAAAAATAAAAATAGTTTTGTTTAAAATTTTAATCATAGTTAATAATATTATATTTTTAAAAAAATTATTTATTTTTAATTAAAAAAACTAAATTTATTTTTTTATTTTTTGTTTTAAAATTTTAATAAAAAATTAATAAATTAATCTAAAATTATCAATATTTAAAATATTTTTCAATAAATTTTATTTTTTTTTAATTTTAATTAATTAAAATAAATTATTATAAATTTATAAAAATTTAAATTAAATTTTATTTAATTTTAAAATTATATTTAAATTTTTTTTAAAATATTTTTACTTTTAAAATATATTTTTACATTATTTTATCGATTTTTTAAAGTATATGTTGAAAAATGAGTCATGTAGTAAATATCATTTCACTTTCTCAATTTTAACATTACATTAAACTTCAACACCAACAAGTGCTATCAGTTTCAATATTTACAATTTTTATGCTAACAAAGATGATATGGCTTCGAAAAAAAAATCAACAACAAAACTAATGAAATTATCACTCTCTTTTTTATGTAATTTATCACGCAACACCAGATAAAAATTATTTTATTTCAAATATTTACTTTTATGCTTTTACGTGATTATGGTTTCTTTACCTACGGAGTTTTTCCATGAAAATTGAAAGTTTTTTTTGATGTTGCTTCATTGGTGATATTAATTACTTTTACTCTCTTTTTCTGTTTACGTGTTAATTTGTTAGCATCTCTAACTAGCTGAGCTAAACTTACTTTGTTGCTGCTTTTGAACGAATCGAATTTTATGATTTTATTTTATTTCTTTGTACGTTCAGGCGTAAGAAAATTTATTGCAATAAATTTTGTGATTTTTGCCTTTTATGGGATGTTGAAGTTGTTCTACCTACTGAACGTTATAAAAATTAGCATAGATGCAAATCATGTGACATAAGGAATAATTGTTTACAACTAGATCTGGTTGTTTGAGATATTTAGCCACAAAAAAAGTATTTTTGCTAAAATACCCTGCGGAAAGGTCCAATGACCGTTTTTAATGGTGTTCGCAGAAGTTCATGTGTGTCATGCAATGTCGTGTCATTCCACCTTGACCACGTTTCACTCATTAAATGTAAAAAAAATAACATAAAAGTAGCCATAATTGAAAAAAAAATGTTCAACCTTGACTTTGGTTTTTTTTTATTTACGGTGCAATATTATTTAATGGATTTGTAATAAATAATTTTTTGAATGCGTTTTCTAGTGTTTTTTTTTATTGAATAAATATTTCGCGATCTTGTTGAATCTATAAAGTTGTCGAGACATGCAGTGGTGGGCGAGGTGTTTGATGAATGTTCTGCTTTGGGTTTTTTTTTTATTGAAATATTAACAAGAAGGACATTACTTTTAAGACAGAGAATGTAAACGTTTTCATGGCCTTTGTTGCCATTATAATAATAAAACTAATGAAGAGATGGAACAAAAGCGGCACGACTACCGTAACATTCTTAAACAAGTTTTTGATGAAAAAAATTCCCTTCCTACACTAGTTATTGTTAAAAATTCAAATTTACTGCGAGAAATTAAATTGAAAGTCATCATCGGCATATTTAATCAACTAAAGTTCATTCTCTAAAAAAATATCTAATTCTCTTCAAACACAACGGAGGAGTGTGCGTTACATTGTAAGATAAATAATGAAATAAAAAAGATACTTTAATGCATAATTTATACAATAATAACAACAAAAAACAACAATAGCTCAGAGATAACGTTTCTTAAGTAATAGGTTTGGCGCATTCCTTTCACGCACACAATGTAACATAATACTGCATTCTTTCATCAGTCAATTTAAGTGTGCGACGAAAAAAAAGCGAGAATATATCATCAGTAAATAAAAAAGGTCAATGTTGTAGGAATTATTATTACTTATTATGTCGCTGTGTCGATGATATTCTTTGGTGACAATGACTTTCGTCGTTTGTTATTGTCATCCCACAAAATATTCAAAAGAATATTTTTTTTAATGGAAAGATGGAATTCGATTTTTTCGGCAGTTTTGGAGGTTCTAAATTTGGAACTTGCTGAAAGCTCGAGGTTTTTTTTTAAATTTATCGATTTTTTATTACAATTTTTTTTTCATAAAATATTTTTAAAAAAATATTTTTCAAGAAAATTTGACTATGAAAAATTTTCAATATTAAGAACTTAATTTTAAAATTGAAAAAAAAAAATTTTTTTTTAATGTTTTTTTTTTTATTTTAAATAATAAATTTTTAATTTTTTTAATTAAAATTATAAAAAATTTTTTTTTGAAGAAATTTCGCCGATTTTTTTTTAAAATAATGAATTGTCGTCAAAAAAGAATTTATTTTAATTTTATTTTAAAAATGTTAATTTTTCTGTTAAAAATGATTTAAATATTAATAAATTTGGCCTGTTATTAATTTTTGAATAAAATGACATTAAATTAATTTTAATTCTAATTAATTTTATTTAAAAAATATTGATTTTAAGTACTTGTATAAGTAAATAGAAATGTCAATAAAAATTTTACAAAAGTAGATCTTGACATTAAATCATCAATTCCAGTATTTTTGTTAATTTTTTTACAAAACTTTTCAGATTTTGACAGAATTTTAATAAAATATCGAATAAAATGATTTCGGAGAATAAATTTATCGATTCAAACCATAAACAATAATTTTATCGAAGAAATCTGTAACAAAAAATTCTGAAAAAAAATCTTCATTAAGCCTTCTTTAAAGTTTTTTACAGCTAAAATCTCTAAATTCCCGTTATTCTTTACCTAAAATAATAAAAACACGTGACTTTTGAACTTTTCTAGTTTCAACATGCACTCACCGAGTCATTAAATCTTGGGATAAGAGATAATACCTGATGATAAATGCACTTCTCTCCTCAACGCGTCATTACGATATGTGGTTACGACGATCATATCTTTTGCCGTTGATGGGTGTGTGACACTGACAAGTTGCTCAGATTTTCGTTTTGCGTAGGAATTTTTTACGATTTCTCGCGGTTGTCGTCTAACATCATCGAGGAAGCTTCAACATTTAAATATAATCCGCATTTACTATTAAAAATCAATCATTCGAATTGATTCGATTGTTTGAAAATTTTTAGTTTCATTTTACGTTTCCTCGTCCAATTCTCAAGGTTCGTAAATCTGCGTAGTACCAACCAACCTAAGAGAATGTAAAATATCGATTTCATTATTTTTTTTCTGAGTAACGTTTAATTTATAACAAAAAAATTTATTTAGATATTCATTGTTGGGAGACAATCAAAAAATTAAAGTAACAAGCTTGTAACGCTAAATTGTGTCTCATAAATGAATAAGAGATGTAAGATGAGAAAAAACCCAATTACCTAAATGAGCATACGTTTGAATGTATGAAATTAAGTAATTTTAAAGGTATTTTTGTGACATCATTAGCGTTCATGTGGCAATTGTGGCATGTAACAAAAGTGGGATTCAATGCATCACGACCTCACCTTAGTAAATTATTTTTTAGCGAAACGCTGTCCTGTAGGTAGGTCACCCATCTGAACGCCCATTTTGAGATGCGTGCAAAACAAAGAAAGGCGACTAAATTTAATTAATTGACTTTGCATCTAACAATTTTTAAAATTTTTTTTAAATAATAAAAAAAATATTTAAATTAAAAATTTAAATAAAATAAAAATAATAAATTAATTAAATAAATTTAAATTAATTTAATAAATTTAAATAAATTAAATTAATAAAAATTTTCATGTTATTTTTATATTTTTTTCACCAAAAATCTATGATTTTTTGCATAAAATAATTTTTTATTTTTATTATTAATAATTTCAAGCCAAAATAAGAGTTCTTGAAAAATTCAAGTAAAGTCATGTGACTTAATTTTTTTTTTCATATAAATTTTAACATTTAATTTTTTTTAAAGTAAGTATAGTAAATTTTGTTAAGTTTTTATGTAAAATAAAATTTTTCAAGATTTTTTAATGAATAAAATTTCAAAACTTTCCTTGTTTTACTAAAAATTTAAATTTTTTGCCTTAAATTTTTTCATCAAAAATCAGACAATTTGACAAAAATCAAGGGGAATACTAACAAAAAGTCAAATAATTAAATTTATTCGCCTAACAAAGAGAGATTCTTAAAAATTTACATCTTCTGACCTATCTTGACAATACTCTTGCAAACACTTCCCACGTACCAACTACTTCAGCAACGTGTGTCTCTAACATGATGCGTTAATTCTTTTTTCCTGTTCAACCGTTGTTTGTAGTGTTACATGCTCACAGCAATTATCTTTCGGATTTCCATGTCGTGGTGTCTTGTTGATGTTGCAATCACTGAAAGCATGTTATTTCATGCTACGAAGAAAAAAAAATCTGATGCACACAGTAGCATCATTTGTCTACCCGCCTTCTGTAAATAAAGTACCATTTAACTTTAACAGACACAAAAAAACGAGAAAAAAATAAATACCAGAAAGGTCACACGTTTTATGGTCAACTCCTTCAGATATGCGTGCTAATTGAAAATCAAACACAGCATGTTATTAAGTCTCTTTATGTCTGTCGAGGCGAGTAATTCGTCGCGATGGACTGAATAAGAACGATCCCACATGTTATTTGTCAATTTAATAGCCATCATCATTCCCTCTAATTAGTTGTGTAAACCGATAATTGATCAAATTCTTCAATTTTTTTCCCATTCCAGACACTTTTTTCAACTGGAACATGTCCAGCGCCTAATTTCGTTGCATCATCGACACTAATGCCAACGCCAAGATGACATCGAGCTACGAGAGAATAAAGTCAGAGTGCAAACGGAAGAACACTCTGTGGGAAGATCCGGATTTTCCGGCGATTCAAACTTCAGTTTTTTACCATCAAACGCCGCCTTTTACGTTCCAGTGGAAGCGCCCGCACGAAATTACCGCAAGTCCCGTCTTTGTGAACGATGCGAATGCTCAATTTGACATCAGTCCCGGCAAAATGGGAGACAGGTGGCTCGTTTCGTGTCTCGGAGTGCTTTACCTGTCGAAGGGATTGTTTTATCGAGTAGTGCCGGCAGATCAGTGCTTCGAGAATCCGTATTATGGCGTTTTTCGTTTTCGTCTTTGGTGGTGCGGAGAATGGGTAGAGGTGTTAGTTGATGATCGACTGCCGACAATCAATGGGAAATTGGCTTTTTTGCAGTCTACCAACACAAATTCGTTCTGGCCGGGGCTATTGGAGAAGGCGTATGCGAAGTAAGTATTGAAAATTGATGATAAAAAAGTCGAAAATATTTTTAATTTCCTTTTTCTTAACTTTTTTCTTTAATTTTTCAAAAAAATATCAAGAATCGAATATTCAAAAATTTGAAAATCTATAATTTTTGGTACATTTTTGACCAATTTTGAAAAATAAATTTAAGAAAAAAATTTAATTTCTGTCTAAATAATTTTTAAATGAATTTTTTTTTCTAATTTTCAAAATTTTAGTAAAAAATGTTCAATTTTGAAATTATTTTCTCTTAATTTTTGAAATTTATGCTGAATTATTTAGAAAAATTTGAAAAATTGCTACTTTTTATTCTATTTGATACTCGATTTTTGATATTTTCCTTCAGAAAATTTGTGAAATCCAAAATATTTTTGACTTTCATTGAAAATTATTTTTAATAAATAAATTTTTTAGGTTACACGGATCATACGAAGCCCTAAAGTACGGCACCTTATTAGATGGCTTGGCAGACTTGACGGGCGGCATCACAGAAAGCATCGCCATCAAACAAGACACGACAATTATTCGACCTCCTTTGCTACATTCACTGCTAGATACAACGAGCATCATCACCTGCACCGTCAATAACGGCTTAAATACTCAACTGCGACATCAAATGGAGAAATTAGCGAACGGCATAAATGTCGGCACAAATTACCGACTTTGCTCGTTAGATAAGGCTGAGACACTCATGGGTGATACAGTGCAACTAGTCCGTTTGCGGGATCCTTTTGCCGTGGTGAATTTTGGCACAGCAACGAGTGGCTTTACCGGCGATTGGTCCAATTTCAGTAATTCGTGGGATCGGGTGTCAATTCAGGAACGCGATCGACTACTTGGGCAATTGGATGTCGGGGAATTTTGGATCTCATTCATGGAATTGACGCAAACTTTTACGCATCTCGAGTGCGTGCACTTGGACTCGGATACGGCAAGAGACGAGCCTTCGTTGTCAGACAAGAATCGGAAGTGGTTAATGCGATTGTATCAAGGAGCATGGAAACGTGGAGTAACGGGCGGCGGATGTCGTAATAATCCGGATTCGTTTCATATTAATCCGCAGCTGCAACTGTTTCTCACGGAAAAGGAAGATGTCATCATTTCACTCAATCAACATAGTGTGATGGAACCAAAAGTCATTGGATTTACGCTCTATAATCTAAATAATGGTAAGAAAATTTAACTTTAAATCTAAAAATTTTGATCGATGTTTTATAAAATTTAAAGAAACAAAAATTTTTTGAAAATTTTTTAGTGAAAAAATAAATTGATGCATTTTTATTAAAAATTTATTTTAAAATTAATATTTATTAAAATAAAATATTAAAAAAAAATAATTTTAAAATTAATTAATTTATTTTAATTTTATTTTTTAATTAGATTTTTTAAAGCAAAAAAATAAATTTTAATGTTCAAATTTTTTTTTTAAATTAAAATTTTTAAATTTTTTAAAAAAAAATTTTAAAAGAAAAATTTCGTTTTTTAAATAATTTTTATTTTTTTTTAATTTATTTTTTAAAATTTTGCTTATTTCTGCTAATAAATTTAAAATATGTAAAAAATTAATTTTTTTTGAAAATTTAAAAATTTTTTTTTGTAGATTTTTTACCAAAATTCTTTTTTTCTTAAAAATTTTTTAAAAAAATATTTTAAATATTTGTATTGTGACAAAACTAGAGTTTAATTTGAGCAAATTGATTTAAAAAATTAATAAATTTCAATTTTTCAGTTCAAAACAAAGTCACCGAATGCCTACCAAAAAGTTTCTTCAAAAAGCACAAAAGTCTCGTCAACTCACAGTACACCAACTCCCGTCAAATCAGCCATAGATGCACTCTGGAAGCCGGTCGATACTTGATTATGGCAACAACATTCGAACCAGCCGAGGAATCGGCATTTAGCGTAAGAGTCCTCGGAACGACAATCCGTTTAGCTTTATTGGAGACCCAAACGATGCTCTTGCTCGATCCGTTTCCATCACTCAATGTCTCACAAAAACTCCAACCAGACTCCCCAAATAACAATCAAACGGGAACAGCGCAGTATGAACCAGTTTTCATGCAATTAGCTGATGATCACAAGTAAATTTTCCTTAAAAAAAATTAAATCGAATTTTTATTAATTTTTTTTTTTAATTTTTAGGACAATAAATTGCTTTGACTTACAAGAACTACTGGAAGCATGTCTCCCAAACGACTATATCCGATCATGTGCCAGCCTTGATGTTTGTCGTCAAGTCGTTTGTCTGATGGATGTGAGTTTTTTAATAATTTTTCTTGTAAATTTTATTAAATTTCATCAAAAATTGTAGAAAACCAATCGGGCTCGAATAAATTTCAACGACTTCAAAATGTTCATGGTTAATTTGAAGACCTGGCAGAGCGTTTTTAAGATGCATACTAAAGAAAAAGCTGGAATTCTTAAAGCTGAGCGGTTCCGTGACGCTTTATATGACGTAGGCTTCCAACTAAGTACTGATATTTTGTCCACACTCATTTTAAGGTGAACTAAATTTACAATTTTTTGTCGAATTTGTTTATAAAAAATGTTTTTTTTTGTAGATACATGAGACGCGATGGAACAATGCGACTAGCTGACTTCGTATCTGCCATATTACATCTAACAATGGCCTTTGGTGAGTCCCTGATTCAATTTTTAAAAGATTTTTTTAACAAAAAATATTTTTTCGCAGAGGTCTTCAAACTGAAGGACACAACACAAGAAGGTGCTATCAAATTAGGGTTAAACGAGTGGATAAAATCCGTGTTAATGTGCTAATTACTTATCCGAATCTTACTTGTAAAGTATTTTTATTGCATATTTTTTAAAAAATTAAATAAAGAATTTGTTAACAACCGACTTCAGTCTTTCAATGTCTCGGCAAGCGACGGATAAACGTGCCATGCCACAAGATTTCTCTCGGAAAATGCCTCATTCCAAGTCTTGTTTGGATGTTTATTCGCCATTATTGGCAGAAATTCTTGAACAGGCACCATTTTACTCAAAGGACTCGCGTTCAAGAGCTTTTTAGCTCCTTCCAGAGTCAAGCAATAAGCAGTTGTTGAAGGTGAGTAAGCAGTTTCATACAAATTTTTCGTGCCATCTACTCGAAGCTCATCTCCTCCTATCCATTTACGCGTAAAATAGAGCAAATCCCAATTTTTTCCGGTATTTTTGGCTTCATCAACAGCTTTTAAAACATTTTTCTTGAAATCAGGCTTGAAACGAACGTCATCTTCCATCACAAGGACCAAGTTGAGGGACTTTTTGACCATTTTTTGCCAAATTTCATGATGACTGAGGAACCAACGGATCTCAAATAATGTCATGGGACGTTTTTCAACGGGATGTTTATAGTCGGGTAGTTGAGAAATTCCATGTTCTTCGATAAATTGAAGGGTTAAGCTCTTTTCATCGATTAATGGGACACGTTGAACACTTAAACCCATAAATCGTGAGAGAAGTTCAAATCGGTTTTTGAGGTCAGTGTCGTGATTTACGACAAAAATGCGATCCATTCCAAGAGTGTCACTAAAATTCATGAAAAATGCTTAAAAAAGTCAAAATTTTTAATAAACTGAACTTACGGCTTTGGATAAGTCATGAAATTTTTGAAACATTCCTTGACATCAACAGTTTTAGTTGCACTTTTGTCCAAGATTTCGACCAAAACGTTCACCAAACTTTGCTTTTCCTTCTCGAGAGTGTCTTTAGGAGCAAGAGGATGCAAGACAAAGCCATAAAAGTGGTCATTTGCGACATAAATTGGAACATCTGTAAATATTTTGAATGAATTTATGTAAATTTATCAAATCCAAAGCCTTCAACTTACTTGCTTGTTTGGCTGAAACACTAAAAATCACATCAGGATCCAATACTCCTTCATAATAAAAGCCTTTTTTGTTGTTCAAAGTATTTAAAACTTTTTTATCGAACGTCAAACCATCTGAATTGAGCAAATTTAAGTTCACGAGAACAACATTCGAGACTCCGTCAACCTTGAAATGTCCTTTTTTGTCGTAATTTTGAATTTCTTTATCCAATATTTTTTCATTTTCCGGTCCAAGTTCAGTCCTGTACATAAATTTTCATTAAATTTTTGATAAAAATCTAAAATATTTAAAAATACTTACCAAAAGTTCGTATATTCCTTCTCCGTAGTCGACACCATCGGAGCTACAACTGCCAAATCCAAAGCAATCAAATTTTTTAAGACATCCGGATTTGACAGCAAAACATCCGCATCAAGAAACAAAACAAAGTCATACCAATTTTTTCTTGCAAAATTCAGAGCTTCTTCTTTCATGTTTATCACATGAGTCAATCTCTCATAAGGCCAATCTGACTCGGATTTTTCGGTGCGTCTTTTGTCGTTCACCAATTTGTACTTTTTGTTGACTGTGTGATAAGCACTTTGAGTTGTATTGAGCCACGCGTCAATAATTTGCACAGAATTGTCAACATTGTGATCGGAGCGAATGAATAATCCAAGACGATTTTTCGGATAATTTAAATTTTCGACAAATGAAAGGGTATATGGAAGGACATGAGCTTTATTTCGAACGAGAATTGAGATTAAAACAGCAGGAGATTCCCTTTCTTGTGCTTTTATGGCAATTACGATGCCGAAAAGAACGAAAACCGCTACTTTCATGATAACGACTGACGATAAGATAAGTGACAAGCTTCAAAAGTAGTATAAAAGTCAGTTTTTAGTGCAAAAAGCTACTGACCAACGGTGTTTTGAAAACATTTTTTTCAAGGTCATTTGGAGACATTGTGCGAGGTCTCGTGAAATACTTTTGTTTTGTGTTTTGATAAGAATTTTTTTTAACAAAATTTCATTAAAAATGAGACTTGAGCGCATTTTTTGATGATTATTTTTTAATTTTTTTTTACTTTCACAAAAAATTTTCAGAAAATTATTTTAGTTAATATTTTTAATTTGTTAGACTCTTAATTAAAAAAAAATAATTTTTTTTAGAAATTTTAATAAATAAAAATATTTTTATTAAAAAATATTTAAATTCAATAAATATTAAAATTATTAAAAATATTAAAATTAATTTTTTTTAAATTAAATATTTATTTAAATTTTTTGATTATTTTTTTTAATTTTTTGAATTAAAAATTTTAAATTAATTAAATTTAAAATTTTTAAATATATTTTTTTCAAAAAAATAAAAATAACGAAACATTAATCAACCATATCAGAATGTTTTTGCGTCAAATTAAACAAGCTGTTGTTTAAAAAAATAATAAAACAACGAAAAATAATGTTTGTTCACACTGAAATTTCTCGACAAAATTCATTCTTTTTTCAGGTGTCAATTAGAAAAAACGTCTAGATGTTTCATATTAAGTTCAACTATGCGACTTTGACTTGTTTAGTTTAATTTTGAAAACGCGACGTGAAAATATTGAATTAATTATGAAAAAATTATTGAAATTTTTGATTGTTTTTGTCACAATCAACTCAATTTATTGTGATAATAGCTTAGAAACACAGAAAAAAGATCCTTCGTTACTGATTGTTACCTTAATTCGGAATAAAGCTCACACTTTGCCTTATTTCTTCAGTTATTTAGAGCATCAGGATTATGCTAAAGATAGAATTTCTCTATGGTGAGTAACAAAATTAATAAAAATTTCAAAATTTAATTAATTTTTGTAAATTTCAGGTTCAAATCAGACCACAACGAAGACGACAGTATTAAAATAACAGAAGCTTGGATCAATTCTACGAGTCATTTGTATCACAACGTCCAATTTTATCAAGAAGGCGCTCCCAGAAGACGTAAAACTGAGAATAATTTGTATCATTGGTCGGATGAGCGGTACTTGGATATCATAAAAATGAAAGAAGAAGCTTTCGATCATGGCAGAAAAATTTTAGCGGACTATATTATGGTAAAATTTTCTAAAATTTAATTTTTTTCATAATTTTTTATCATTTTAAACGTCTTTTAGTTCTTAGATGCTGATGTTTTCCTCACAAACCCTTCAACATTAAAGACTTTGATCAATTTAAACCTTCCTGTAGTCGCTCCCTTGATGAAAACTGAAAGCCTTTACGCTAATTTCTGGGGAGGAATGCGTGAAAATTACTTTTACAAGCGCACTGATGAGTACATGAAGATCAAAAAGTACGAAAAAGTTGGAGAAACGAAGGTGCCATTAGTTAACGCGGTTATTTTGATCGATTTGAACAATCCAAAGAGCAAATATTTAACACACGATAAGGTAAAATTAATTTCTTACGACATAAATGGCAGTGGGCAGTACAACGGACCATTTGACGATATGATTTTGCTCGCCAAATCCGCGGATTATGCTGGATTGGGAATGTACATCTCAAATAGTCACAATTATGGGTACATGATGGCACCAATTGAGCATGACTCGACATTTTACGTCGATAAGGCACAGTTAACGAACGTTTTGGGAATGATAGTTAACGATTTGGGGGAGTTACGAGTTGTCGACAGCATGAAGGATTACTTGCCGAAAGTGAGAAAGTAAGTTTTTTTCATTAAAAATTTAACTAAAATTTAACAAAAAAATATTTTTTTAGGACAAAAATGGGATTATCAAAGATTTTCGTGATAAATCTCGAACGTCGCAAGGAAAAATATTTAAAATTAAAGAAATTAGCTGACATAATTGGTCTTGAAATTGAACGTTTCGTCGCTGTCGATGGAGATACCTTGACCACAGATCATTTATTCGACGAAGGAATCCGTCTTATCCCGGAATACGAAAACATGTTCGAGAAACGCCCGATGCGATTAGGTGAAATTGGTTGTTTTCTCAGTCATTACAAGATTTGGGAGCATATTGTTGACTACGGGCTCGATGAAGTCCTAATTTTAGAAGATGACGTCGTTTTTCAGCATTATTTCACGCAAATGACCGAAGCAGCGTTGACTGAAGTGCGAAGTTTGATCAAAGATTATGATTTGTTGTATCTCGGAAGAAGTCCGTTAGGCAAAGATGGACCAAGTATCAAAGGATCAAAGTTACTGAGAGAACCGGGAGCATCTCTGACACTTTCGGGATATATTTTAACGTTTGAAGGAGCTCGAAAATTAATCAACACTGAACCGTTGAAGAAAATGATTCCAGTGGATGAATTTGTGGGAATTATGTATGACAAGCACACGAATGAGTTTTATAAGAAATATTTTCCGAAACGACATTTGAATGTGTATGCGATGGATCCGCCGATTGTGTCGGTGCCAGAAAAGGGAAATAATGGATGGATTTCTGACACGGAAAATTCGAAGGAAATTGAAGGTAAATTTTTTGAATTTTTTTTTGTTTAAAATTTTTTTTTTAATTTAAAAAAAATAATTTTAATGAAATTTTTAATTATTTTTAGACATTGAAAAACTTTACGTGGAAGTAGAATCTAAGAAGAAGGACGAGCTGTGAATGTTAAAAAGACAAAACTAAGACTGAAAATTGCCTCTTAAGACTTTTTGCTGTCGACTTATTTATTTATGAAATAAATTTATTAAAATGTTAAAAAAATGTAATTGTATTTTTTTTTTTAATTTAACTAAAATTTTCTAAAGAAAAAAAATATATAAAAAAAATATTATTAAAAATATTATAAATAAATTCAAACTTAAAAAAATTATTGAATTTTAACCAAAATATTTTTTTGAATTATTTTTTAATAAAACTTAAATTTGTTCAAAAATGAAAGTTTAAAAATTTTGAGTCTTTGATTCTGTTGATGTTCCAAATTAATTTAAAAACATTTTTTTAATTTTATTTTGAATAAAATTTTTATTTGAATAGCATTTTTTTATTTGTCATTTTAAGAAAAAAAAAATTAAAAAAATTTTAACCTTTTTTTAATTCATTTTTTATCATTTAAAATCTTAGAATTCAAAATTTATTTTTTTTTTTCAAATATTTTAAAAATTTTAAAGCTATAAATTGATAAACTTTCAACAAAATTAAGAAAATTTATTAAAATTTAGAAAATTTTAAACTGAGTTCTGAGAAAATACAAAATTTTTCAGAAAAAAACTAAAATTTTATTTTTTTTATATTTTATTGTTCATTGGCTTAAATCTTTATTGCAACATTTATTGTCATTTATGACTACAAAAATCCTCATATGCAAAAGTAAGTCTCGGTCATTTTTAAGAATTTTTAATACTTTGAGAGCTAACTATTTATTTTTTTTGGTCCCTAAATATGGCAAGCTGTTTTCCTACGAGATTCACAGTTCAGTTCTTTGGTGTTCAGCATTCAGTTCTTGATGCGAAAAAATAGATTTGGAATCCGAAATGACGGCGGGCTCCAGATTGTTCGCGTTTTCATCGGATTTTGCATTCGTGACTTTGATTGTCAATGATTGTTCCGTGTCGGAGATGTATCCCTCGTCTCCAGTGTAATGTGTCGGGAAGAGAAGCAGCGGCGCCGTACTCCAAGCTACCAAGTCTCGTGGGTTGAATTGCGACTTGTAACGTTCTTTGGGATGATGATTGAACATTATTGGAAGATATTCGTCAACGGGCACCATTTTCTTTTGCGGTTCTTGTGCCAAGAGCTTTTGCGCACCTTTCAGAGTCAAAACGTATCCCAAAGTCCAGTAACTGTACCCAACTTCGACTAAATTCGTTGTGCCAGGTATGTAACGTTCATCTTTGTGACTCAAAGCTTTTCTACCGAAATAAAGTAAATCAAAAGTTTTGCCGGATTTTCTTGCTTGAGCTAAAATATTTGTGACACGCGTTCTAAAATAAGGTTCAAACTTGACGTCATCTTCTAAAATCAACACTAACTCGAGTTTTTCTTCCACCATTTTCTTCCAAATCAAATAATGGCTCATGAAACATCCAATTTCGCCATAAGTCATGGGGCGATCGTGATACGGATCAACAAATCCCGGCATAAATTCGATTCCCTGCTGTTTGATCCATTCTTCGTTCATTTGTTTGCCATCAATTGCCGCAAAATGCTCAACTTCCAATCCAAGCAGATCGAAATTCTTTTCCATCTTTTTACGACGTTCATCCCGACGCACCAAATTCACCATGAAAATTTTTGAGAACTCGAGACGATCTTTTTTTGGGAACTCAATAAACTCGCGCATGCTGGAAACTATGCTAATGTCTCCCAATTCGTTCACAATCGATAACAAGACATCAGTCAACTTTTCCTTATCTTTTGCCATGGTCTCGTCACCCTCGAGTGGCACCGTGATATGCCCAAATTGCTTCTTATTCGAAATATACATCGGAACATGCGATAAATTGGCAGAAACAGCAAAAGTGATGATGTCATCGTTGGGTCCTGTGTACTCCTGATTCGAATTTGCGAGCATTTTATTCAAATTCGGCTTATTAAAAGTGAGAGAATCGATTTTCGCAAGTCTCATATCCAGCAAAACCGCAGAATGGATCATTGGAACACTAAAAATTAACCTTTTTAGTACAAATTTTATCCAAAAATTGAACTTAACTTACACAAACTCTCCCATTTTCTCGTATTTCATAATTTCCGTGTACTCTTCCGTGCGAACGTAGTAATATTTTGGCGTCATTCCGCCCCAGAAGTTGCTGTACAACGACTCTGACTGCAACAACGGACCCACAATCGGCAATTTCAGCGACGTCAAGTACCTCAAAGTGCTCGGTTCGGTTAGAATTACATCAGCATCGAGGAACTAAAAGCAAAAAATTACAATTTCTTCGTAAATGTCACCAAAAAAATCACTTACAAATATGTAATCGGCCCACATGACCTTTGCCTTGTATAGTGCTTCCTCTTTCAGTCTTATCACATCGTTGAATCGTTCATTTGACCAATCGTGGAACGAATTTTCCGACGCTCGGCGCTTCGGTTGCACGCTAAATTGGTAGTCGACGGAGTGATACAAGTCCCGAGTTGTGTTCAACCAAGCATCGATGATTTGCAGGGAATTATCTTCGTTGTGATCTGATCGAATCCTGAAAAAAAAAATTTTTTTTGTGAGAAATCTTGTGAAAATTCGATAAAAATCAAGGCTTACCATAGCGAAATCCGATCCTTGGGATAGTCTAAGCTCTCGAGATAGGAAAAGAAATATGGCAAGATATGCGCTTTGTTTCTAATCAAAATGGCAATTAGAACAGTCGACTCTTTCTTGTCGACATTGTAACCGGAAACACATATGGCTGATAAAAATACCAAAAACGCAACTCGCATTGTGATTTTTTGAGTATTTTTGGCTAATTTTGATCTAATTATGGCTCTTTTTGAAGTACACTTGGTGCTAAATTCACATTTTTCGAGGAATATTTATTTATTTATTTCCCTCAATGAAACTCGGTTTGTTTATCAATGAATCGTGCACATATGTGACTGTATAATGAATGAATTTTGTATGTACCATATGCTGGAATGAAGATGTCAAAATGTTCTAAAATGATTATTTTTAAGATTTTCTTTGAATTTTTGTGAGTTGAAGTTTTTTGAATTAAAAGAATTAATTTTTTATGAATTTAAAATTAAATTTTAATTTTTTTAATGACTTTTGTATGAAAAATTATCTCAAAAAATTACAATTTTTGTGTTTTTTATTCAAATTTTTTGTTTTAAAAATTAATTAAAAAATATTTTTTCCTTATTTTTGCTCCTGAAAATTATTTTTAATTAATTTTTAGGCTTCAAATATGTTAAATTATTTTTAAATCATTTTAAATCCTCAAATTCAAGAAAAAAATTAAAATTTATTAATTTAATGAATGAATTTTTTCCAACGTATTTTTACATCTGTTCCATTTCAAACCAATTCATGAAACGTCAAATCACGAAAAAGCAAAATGGTTCTTTTGTTTACAAATTTTGCGAAAAATTAATTAAAAATCCCAGAAATCCGACTGATTTTACTGCGTAAAAATGGAAAAATTGACGCTAATTAGCGCCACACTCTTCTTAGCTGCTGATGTTTTCGCCATTATTGCTCTGGCAATGCCCGATTGGATAGTTGATGTTGGAGGTGCGTAATTTCAAATTGTTTATTTTCCTCATTAGACCCTTTTTCAACTCAAATTCTTGTTTTTTCCAGGTGAAACACGTCTCGGACTCATGTGGAGTTGCTTTCAGCTGTATAATCGCCCCCAAGTTTGCTACACGCCCGAATTGCAAATCGAATGGTTGATCGCTCTCATATGTATCTTCGTCGGATGCATTTGTGTCACGACCACAATCATCCTTTTAGCATCCAGCAATTGGGACCGACATGTCATAACGTATGCCCGATGGGTCGGTTTCACGGCAATGGTTCTTTTTTGCTTTGCTGCCGTCATTTTCCCACTCGGATTTCACGTCGACGAAATTGGCGGACTACCATATCAACTTCCCAACAGCTACAGCGTCGGAATCTCGTACATAATGTTCGTGCTGGCATTGTGGATTACCGTCATCTCGGAATTATTTGCGGGAAAAGTTTGTCTTCCGCACTTTTGAATTAAATTTTCGCTCAAAATTTTAATTTTTAAGGATATTTTTGTATAAAAAAAAACGTACTGAATTGTTTTAAATTCTTATATTTGTAGGATATAAGTCGCTATTATCAAATTAGGTGTAATAAAAAATATTGTAATCAATGACTTAAAAATCTAAAGTGGTCCGTCTTCTTACAAAGGCGTTGGCAACGTTTGAATTTCCGCTCGCAGCTCGTCATACAGATCTTTGTACTCGCCATGTTCACGGATCAGCATTGCCACGGAACCACGTTTGACCCCCATAGCGACTCCGAGATCCTTTCGACTGGGCGTAAAGCAGTAGGGAATGGCTTTTTCCTCGCACACAGCCGGCAAGTGACACATGATATCGATGGGAGTCACGTCGCCAGCGAAAATAACGAGACCCGTTTCGCCTTTTCGCAAACGAGTTTGTACATCTTTCAAGCCATTTCTTAAATAAGACTTTTGTTTGGCAGCTAAATGAAAGGAAAATTATTATTTTCAATCAAAAAATCATAAAAATTGAATTCTTACCTTTTTTAATCAACTTGTAAATACGCTTGGTTAGTTTCTTGGAAGCCAGCGGTGCGGCAATCTTACAAACGTTCTTGACTTTTTCCTCGTACGTATCTTCCTCCTTGATTTCCGGCTCTTCTTTCACGCTGACGACACTTTCGTCCAACTTTTCCTTCTTTACTTTGCCCATGTTGTGCTTTAAATTGATGCAAAAATGCCTTTTTCCAAACTAAAAATCGTGTTTGTTTTTAATGTCCTCCTCGTGGATACTCAATGACACATGTGAGGCAAGTGCAACTTCAAAAAATGTTTTACATTATCGCCCCCCTAATTTTTTCAAAAATCTAAGATGGGAATAATGGAATGAATGATCGTGGAAAAACATAGAAAATTGACTTAAAAACATTAAATATTTGTCAAAATCTATAATTTTTGTTATATTTTGTAATTTTTGAAAGATTTTGATAAATTTTTAC
This sequence comes from Culicoides brevitarsis, assembly GCF_036172545.1. NCBI lineage: Eukaryota > Metazoa > Arthropoda > Insecta > Diptera > Ceratopogonidae > Culicoides > Culicoides brevitarsis. Next base: position 16,037,380 of record NC_087085.1, on the reverse strand, counting down.
CAAAATATTTTAAAATTTAAATTTAAATACAATTTGTCAAAAATTTTGAAATTTTAAAAAGAGCAGTTTTTCATCGAGAATTTTTAGAAAATTTGAAGTTTTAGATGAATTTCTCAAAAATTTTTAAAATAAAAAAATTATTGAATTTTTGAAAACTTAAAAATTTGTTCAAAAATTGATAAAAAGATCTTTTAAAATTGAATAATTTAAATCATAAATAAAGCTCCTTAAAAATACTGAAAAAGATGAAAAATTGTTAATATTTTCTTTTCCGTTTCCATTATTCATTACTTCCCCCTCCCTAATTTTTGGTCCAAAATAATTTTACTTGCCTAATTGTATCAGCCTTAACATCATTTTAATTCGTCTCAAAATGTCATTGGAAGACAGTAAAAGTACTTCAAAGAAAACAAACCTCAGTTACAAAAACCCGTCGGAAGACAGTAGCAGTATAAAAAAAATAAACAAAGGTTACATGGTTGAATTTTCCGATTTTCTGCCATTTCCTCGCGAAAATTAATTGAAAATTCGCTCAAAAATCGCGTGCCGTGTCCCGTTTTTGTCTTTCTCACGTAAAACTGATCGATTCGTGATGGCATTTTGCGTAAAATCCAACATTTTCTGTTGTGGCGAAATTCGACGATCATTTTAGGTAAGAATTTTATTTTTAATTTAATTAAGGAATGCATTTTGCCGTGCGAACGAGTGATTGTCCTTCGACTGTAATCTACCTTTGCCAAGTCAGAGACCCACGATTTGCGGCGATCAACGACGTATCAGGCGTCTCCTCGTCTTTTTAATTTTTTTTTTTGTAAGAAAAACTCTTTCGACATGAGATTGATCGATCATCTCGCAAGTTAATTTAAAAAGAAAATTGCTTGAATTTTTGCACCCATTCCTTTTCCTGTGTTAGACATTAGTCACCTGTTACATTTTTTTTCTCGCCGTTTCAAAAAATCAATTTAAATTTTAATTTCTTAGCATTTTCTTATTTTTTTTTAGTGTCTGACCTTCAACTTGTTTAATTTATTTTTTCGAACGAGAAGAAAAAACGCAAAAAATAAACAATTTACGATGCACACATAACACATCTGCAAACACGCACGGCACTTTCGAAAATTGGTCCAACTATTTTTCCCAAGAATTATTTGTCAATCATAAACAATTCAATGTGGAGAAATATTTATAGACGAATGCGACGAAAATAGTCTTGTTTGTTGTTTTACGTAAAATCGATTTTTTTTAAGTACAAATATAGCGATTTTTGGTGGCTTTTCACGTAATAATCACTCTAGTCAAGCAAAAAATAAATCATTTTAAAAATATCACAACCACTCATCAACGTGCATCACCCAGCAAAGCAAAAAAAAAAGCTGTAGTAGTAATGCAATAAATTTTCATTCATCTGTGCGTTGTGTGAGTCGCACGTGAAAAAACTATTTTTTCCGCGGATGATGATGAAAAATGTACATCGACCATTAAATTAGAATGTCAACTGCCAACTGCCGAACCAACTTGAGTCATGCTGCCACACATCGGGCTGCTTTAAATCTTCCAACCACATGACCGCTGCAACTAAATCAATTAAATGCAATCGCGAGACAAAAAATAAGCGAAAATCCCTGTATAATATTTTAATTGAACCGACTTTTGTACGGCATCGTCGTCGTCGTCGTTGTGATCTTCCAAAAAATGTTAATTTTAGACTTTTGCGCTTGTGTGAGTTGTGCGGTCGAGTAAAAAAAATTTTTCATTAAGATATCCAACAACGAGAAAAACACTTTTCCTCCACACACAACGAACAACCGGCCCTCGCAATATCGTCGACGTTCGGCTGTACGCGTGACGCTCAGATATTTTTTGACGTAGCTGCATTCCTTTAACACCTCTTCATTTTCTCACAGAAACTCACTGTGTGTCTGTTTTTAAATAAAATTTAAAAAAAAAAGTTAAATTCACATAAGATTTACGAAAAAAAAAAAAAAAATAGACAGATGTGTGTGGCGACCCATACGTGATTTTTATTACATTTTTTTTTCTTTGGTCGATTAAAGTGGAACGACGTAAAAACAAGGAAATTCCACTTCTTTTCACTTCCCCTCGGTGGTTTCCAGAAGTGTCTCCTTGAACTTCTTCAATTTTTTTTTTACAAGAAAAACTATCTTCAGTGGGAGAGAAAATATGTTTTGACAATAAATTTTTACGACAATTCCGAGAAAAAATAAATAATAATTGTAAGAGTGGAATTTCGAACAAAAATGTACCAGACGTCTCCATGAAAATTTCTGTAAAATGCCACAAAAACTATTTTTAAGCTAATCGTTGGTTATTTTTGTTCCTGTTGCGATAAAAAAATTCTTTATCACGCTACTTTGCTGGGCATTTTATTTACAATCTTTCTCATGATATATTTTTAAAAGTGATCTAGTAGACATTTTAATAGTGGGATGAACATGAACAACATACAAAAATACACAACAACAACAACAACATCAACGCTTGAGAGAGATTAAACAAATTCAACGACGACGACGACGACGCTTGTACTTTGGATGTTTTATTATTATTTTTAAATAAACTGCGTTGATACAGTTTTTTTTTTGGTTGAGAGAGAAGAGTGTTAAGATGCGCCGATACGATAAAAATAGACGCATTTTAGTGGTTTTTAGATAATCTAATAAAAATTAAAAAGCTAAAAATATCACAAAATGTGCTTCTGTGACGTAAATGATGCGAATTTCTTATCAAAATTGTTACTTTCTTGCGGTTAAAATCCCTTGAGTTTTTTTTTGTTTATCAAATGAGTGAGAAATAAAATTCAGAGAAAAATAATAATGCAATTCATGACCTTTGAAACAACAAAAAATATTTTTTCTTGATTTTTTTTTTGAGCTAAGGCTGGTTAAAATTTTGTAAACTTATTTTCTTTTGAGAAGTCGAAAATATAATGTTGCAAAAAAAATAAATTTATTAAAAAAAGTATTTTTTTTTAAATTTTTTCATAATTTATGAAATAATTTTAATTAAAATTTTTATTTAATTTGAATTTTTCAATTTAAAATAAGAAATATTTTAAGAAATTTGTTATTTCGAAATTTTTTTGTATCAAAATTAATTATTGAACATACATTTTCTTTTCTAAAAAAAAAATTGTCAGAAAATTACTCAAGTTGATTTTTTTTTAAATTTTTTGACAAATTAGTTTTTATAAAAAAATCAAAAAAAAAATAAAATTTTTTGCTTAAAATATTTTTAAGTCACTTTTGACTTAAAAATAAAAAAAAAATTAAAAAATTAAAAAATTAAAAAATAATTAAAAAATGAAAAATAAATAAAAAATTAAAAAATAATTAAAAAATTAAAAAAAAAATTATTAAATTTTATATGAAAATGTATTTCCAAATTATTTCAAAATTTATTAAATTATATTTTTGCTGAAAAAATTCGAAAAAAAAAATTAAAAATAAATTTTAAGCAACCTTATTTTCAAAACAAAATTTAAAAAATAAATATATTTTTTTAAATTTTATTTATTGTAAATAACTTTTGTTGTAAATAAAACAAATTAAGCATCTGTAACTTTATCTTCAGATTTTGCCAATTAATTGAAAAACTTGTGAATGAATAAATTTTATTTTTAAATTTAGAGATAAAAATAAATACATTAATGAAAAACAACAAAAAAAAAATAATCTAGAATACCCCATAAAACCGTGAAAAAATGCTGGCAATCTTTTAATGCTTGTTATTTATCTAATAAATCAACGCAACATAAAAAAATATAAAAAAACGACAAACGTCAAAACAATCTAACTCTGAACTGTGAATTTTTACGCAGTTTTTTTTATCACTACTTGTCTAACGAAATTTATTGTGCAACATAACAAATAATAACAAACGACGGATTACTGTTAACACAATAACAGGAAATGATTAAGAATGAAATTTATCACCGCAAAGAAGAAAAAAAATCAAAGTTTTATTATTGAAAAATTTTCATTTTTCATGACCTTCGACAATGTCTTGCATCTGTCACGGTAATCAATGACATTTTTTTGTGTTCAATGTTTCTTTTTTCATTCGAGAAAAACAAATTTTTGAAAATCTGGTCTCGTGGGATGAGTGACAATAGATCGTCGCGTCGCGATAGTCACTTGAAAAAATATTGTCCTAGTTGCCATTAATTTTTTTGTTTATTTTTCTACGTTTTTATTTTATTTTTTTTTATTATTAATGTTTATCAAATATTTTTCTGTAATTAATAACTGTTGAATAACATTTTTTAACAGATTTTTTTTTAAATAAAAAATGCAGAAATATTTCCTCTGTACGTGTGAAAAATTGATAAACAAACAGGTCAGCAATAATTTTCCCATGCATCGTATGTGGGATCAAACAGAAAACTTAATTTTTTGCCGTAAAAAATTTTTTTTTCTATGGAATTTCCAATTTATGTTTTCAACTTTTTCGTTAATCATGGGAAAAGATGCGACCAAAGTTGATATTTTTTTTTTGAAAAATTTTTATTAATAAAAAAATTCACTTCTGATGGTTATTAGCAAATGCGAAAAAATATTTTGACTTCGAAATTGACGTCAATGGTGTCGTCTTCCAGAAAATATATGATTTTCGGAATGTCTCGTTTTTTTTATCTCAAGATGCAAGAAAAGCTTTTATTTAAAAAAAAACGTAATTTAGTGTTAAAAAAAAATAAATAAATGCGCGAATGATGAACGTAATACATTATTAAAATTTATTATCCAAATTAATAGGTTTAAACATGCTTTCATGCGCGCCGAACACGCGAAGAAATGAAATTAAAGCATCCTCCCCTTTTTGGGTGTCGATCGTCGTCGGTTGCGTCGCATTTTTCGTCAACCTGGCTCAATATATCAATTAAGACTGCAAGACTAAATAAATAAAAGTTTCATAAATTTATTGTGATGGCAGATGAAAAAAAAAATAAATAAAATTTTTAAGTGCGATGTGCTCAAATTTGTAGAAAATTTAAAATATTTCACACAAATTTTCGCGTGCGCTACAATGTTGCATAAATAAATAGTTTGCTTTATGTTATTAAAAGCATTAAGAAGACCCACAAATTGCAAAGTCGACGTAAGTCATTAAAAATTTTGAATGAAACACACCTGTTCCTCATATAAATCTCAACACTTTCTTTCGGCGGCGCGAGCAAGGAGCAGCATGCACGACAAAAAACAACATTGATCTTGATAATTTTCACTTCAAACTACAAAAACGCAAATTTTTATGATAAATTCTTTATTTTTAACTAGATGACTCGCAATGCACAACAATTTTTTCTTGTCACTTGTTCTCGTTCGCTGACAAAATCTAAGCAAAAAACTTTTACTTTTCAAAGACCTTTTGCGTATTTTTAGTTATATTTATTACCGTGATGGTATTTATCACGAAAAAGAAAAAAAAAATTTTTTTCGACGTCATCAACAATAAAGAGACAAACAAAATTTTTGTGAATTAAAGTAACAATAATAACAACACATCGCTGCTCCGTAATGCTAAAAATAGCTCATCTCTGCCGAAAAAATTTTCTCAATAATTTTTCTTTTTCACTCTTAGAGCATATTTGACAAACAAAAATAACACTAAATTAATACAAGAAGAGACCGGACCGTGTACATGAACTTTTCATCACAGCCACTGGGACAGATATGTTTTAACCGTCTCAGTGATTGCCTCGCAAAAATATAATTTTTTAATATTTTTTTTTTTTTTTTTTGAAAAAATAACCGCGCGGAGGAAATTCTTCTGACAGTAACTCGCAGTGCTGTGATAGAGGTTTAAAAAGTCAACAAATAAAATTTCTTTGTAGATGATGACGATTAATGTATAAAAATACTTTCATAAAAGTGTAAAAAAAATCAAAGATACTTAAGAAAAAAAATACAAGTCAAAAAAAATTTAAGTGAATTAACAGTTGCTGAGCATATTGGATATTTTCAGACACGAAATGGTTAGTGGATGTGTTTTTGTGTGAAAAAAATATTTTCGATTCCGATCAACAACACGCAAGAAGTGCCATTTATTTTGAAAATATGTTTTATTTCGCACAATTTTTTGGGTTAAAAAAATTTTTTTTCTCATCAACATCAACTGAGAGTTGTCTCAGGATAAAATTCGTCGGTTAGATAATAACGTTAGTTCAATATTTATGCTCGATTATGTCGGATGGTGTGCCATGAAGAAACTGCAAGTGTTATTAAATTAAAAATAAATTAAAATAAAATTAAATAAAAAAATTAAATAAAAAAAATTAAATGCTTATATAATAGAAAAAAATAATAAATTAAATAAAAAAATAAATACATTATCAAAATAAAATAAAAATATTATTTAAAAAAAAATAATAATAAATAAAAATTAATGGGATAAAACAATTAAAAAATATATAAATAAACATTAAATAAAATAAAAAAATTCTTGTGGTAAAAATTTTGTAATAAAAAAAATTAATCACCTTTAATTTATGATACGGATCAGACAAAGAATTTTCATGAATGAATAAATAACAAGACTGTCATGATTTGCAACAACTGCCCACTCACAAACAAATACAACCGTAACAATTTCCTCCATACATGAAAAATAAAAGAGATAAAAAGTGACGAAAAAATCAGGTATTTCAAGAGATCACAAGTGAAAGATAAAACAACTTTTTTGAAAGTCAACGTAATATAGATGCCGGTTAATTACATTACTCTAGTAGTATTTGTGCATTGAAAAAAAATTATTAAAAATATAAACTTACGTCATATAAAAATATATAAATGTATTTTTTGTCACCAACACAGATTTATTTCAACAAGACATATAAAAAAGTACCTTAATGAATATTTTTTTTAAAAGACAAAGTGAAAATAGTGGGCGACACAATTAACATTGCACTCAATTAGCAGTTTTTAAGCGCATATAATTGCTTGCAGTTATCTGATTGGCAAACATTTTATCAAAGTAAAAGTTTTTTTTACGTGACCTTCATTATTTAAGCATAAAATTGAAAAAAAATCAATTTTTTTTTATTTGGGAGAACGAAGTAAGTAACATGTAACGCCATGAAATCGAATTAAATTCAAATTAAAAAAAAATAAAAGTTTTCTAAATAAAAAAAAATTGCGTAAATGATTAACAAATAATAAAATTAACTACCGTGTGCGTTATATAGCTAAGCGTTTCAAACAGTATTTTATTATAAAATAATATAATAATGAAGAAAAAAGAAACTAGAGCACATAATTTCAACTGATTTATAGTGTCTTATATAACATAACAACGAATCGATACATTTCTATTAGATTTCCTTCGCGAACAAATCACTGCCGGTCGTTCGTTCATGTCCATTGGTTGGCGCGCTACAAACTAACTTTCCCATTGAAGAATGCCAAAAGGTCCTCTTTCGTCTTCAACTTGACGACCATCGGTTTCAGTGCTTTTACATCGCGGATTGGGGCCTTTGTTGTAGCTGTCGTCGTTGTTTTTGCCGTACTTTTGACCGTTGATGCTGTTGCCACTGCCTCCGCTGCTGCATTTTTCGTTGCGAGACGATTGTTTCGCAACAACCTCTTTGAACTCTTCGGAAAAACGACCTTGGGTCCGGATGTCATTCTGTCGCTTTTATTGTCGCTTGCACTTTTTGATGTCTTAGCGCAAGTACTTACGGCAATTAAGACGGAACAGATGAGGAAAATTACAATGTAAAAATTCTTCATGGTGTTTTTTGCTTTTATTTGCTGCTTCTTTGTGCGATGCGAAGAGGAGATGTACAAAAGTAATAAAAACAACGCTACTTGTCTTTAAAAGAGTAGTTTTGTTGTTTTTTTTGCTGCAAAGCGAGCAATTCGAGTGCACTTTATTGAATATATTATTGTTAATATTTTATGGCGCCGCCACACGACGTACTTGTCCGAACGACAGACAGTAAGTGACTAGCGAACTATTAAAAAAGCAACATAAAGCAGCATTGCATAAAGAGGCAAGTCGGCTCACGTGAGAGTGTAGTGGTAGCTGCTTTGAGTTAAACTTGATCCTTTTATACCTTGAAATAAATCCCATGCAAGTTGTGCCCATATAACTATCAATTACTTTGCGTTTTTACGAGAGAGTTGCTTTGCGTATTTTTTTTTCTTATTTATTATTTAAGAGACAGGTTTTACAACTTAATTATTACAATTAAGCGAGAAAAAAATGTGTAGTGCAAGAAACGGCAATTACAAGTTGCCTTAAAGTCGAAGTGAGGCGATTGAATTTAATTATTTCATTTTTTTGTCTTGAACAGATTTTGATGAATGGGGGAGGTATTAATTAAAAATAAATTATTATTAAAAAAATTAAATAAAAATATTTTTTTTTTAATTTAAAAAATTAAATAAATTAAAATTAAAGATTTTTATTTTTAATTTATTTTTAAAATAAATTATATGCGTTTTTGAACGTTTATATTATTTTTCAATTTTAGTTTTTTTTGTCATTTTTTTTTATTGAAAAACTAAAAAATGCACTCATATTATATATTTTTAAATAAGAAAATTTTCTTTGTATTAAATAATAAAAACTTTACTAACTAAATAAAAATTATTAAAAATTTTAGTCATATAAAAATTTTAAACTTGAATTTTCTTTAATTTGATTTTTTTTAATTTTGCTCTTAAAGTTTTTTTTTTAATATTTTAAATAAAAGAAAATTCTAATTTTAATCGAAATTTCAATAATAAATATCACATTTAAAAAAAATATAATTAAAAATTTTATTTTAGGCATACCTACATTTTTTTGTAAATTTTAATTTTTTTTTTAATTTTAAGTATCTTGTTAATTCTGTTAATTTTTATTTTTTTAATATTTTATATCGATATTTTTAAATTAAATTTTAATCAAAAAATCTCAAAAATATTTTTTAGAATTATTTTTATAAATTTTTTTCTTCATTTTATTTTTGTAAAATCAATGGGGGGAAGTTGACAAAAAATGAAAAAATTAAATTAAATCGCCTCAAAGAGTGTGCGGCGCAAATAAATTAAATCTCGAATGTGTGGATGTGTGAATTATGAGAGTATCTAGCAGTAATTAACGGTTTCCGATTTGCTTTTTCGTTGCAGGAATTTGTAGTTGAGGCAATAATGGCTGAATATGGCGGCTAACTTCTCAGGGCTGCCTGCTGCTGCACCATCATCGAAATCCCCAACGAAATCCACGAAGCCAACTCAATGTTCGTGCTCGAACATCAGTATCATGCAATTATTTCACGAAATGAAACAAGAATTTCCGACAGTGCCTGATCATGTGGTAACGCAACTTGTCGCGGAAAATTGTCACAATCGTCCGAGGTGCATCGAAAAACTCAGTGAAATCGAAGAGGAATACGCACTTTCGACACAAGCGTATCCCGTGCAATCGATCCGGAATAACAAACCGCCGACTCCGCCGCGTCGGTGCAAAAACCCCCTGCGCCAGCTTGAGCTGGAACAAGCAAAAAACACTCGCGATAAAAGTGCGGATCGTAAAAAAAGTGCGAAAAGTGATGAAAGTAGTTGTGAAATTATACTAAATAGTCAAAATAATAGCAAAAATCTAAAGGAAAATATGTGTAAATTCGAAAAGTCAAAACAAAACTCGGGCGATGTGACGCCTCTCGCGTACAATCGACCGGCGCCGCAACGTCCCAACACCTTAACCACCCACAAAGTGCCTTCGTCGCGTGATTCGTCGCCAAGACCGCATCGTGTGGCACCGCCGCCGCCCATTTCCGCCGGCATGACTGTTCTTTCGCAGAATCCGAATGCGGCGCCCGAAGCTCTCAATGTCTCCCTGAATGTCTCCGTATCGCCTGTATCAGGTCGTCGTCCTCCGCCTCGCCCACGACACATTAGCGAAGTTACCGTGCAACCCGAAATGCCCTTCTCGCCGGCACCCGTGCCCGCCAACGGAGCTCCTCGCAGCTACACTTCCGTCAATTTTACGCTGCGACCTCCGTGTACGACAAGTGCCCAAAGCCCGATCGACATTAGTGCGGGCCCGAGTTTAACGTATTCCAGTAGTTCGTACGATGCGCGACAGGGATACCAAAGTAGTTTACAGATAACGGTAGGAGGCACGGGAACGCCGCCCGTTTTTAGTGCGATGAGGACTCGAGCGCAGCAATTGCAGGATGGCGAAAGTGGGAATGAGAATGTGAGTGGATGCGGAACGGGAGCTGTGCAGGAATTGTGTGATACGGGAGACATTTTTGACAAAATTTATCAGCAACGAACGAGTCCGCTGTCTTCGAATACGACAAGTTCGACGGTGTTTCGACTTCCGATGCTCGGAACAAGCAGTTGTCAACTCATGTCGTCGTCATTAAGAGAAGGTAAGAAATTTATTTTATTTTTCGCAAAATTTTCAAAAAAATATTTCACATTTTCTTCTTTATTATTTATCTGAAAATTAAATTCAAAAAAAAATATATTAAAATTTTAAAATTTAAAAATTTTTTTTTTTATTAATTTTTTGTAAAAAAATATTTTTATAATTTTTAAAATTTATTTTCTTGACATTTTTTTAATTTTAAATTTAATTCATAATTAAATAATTTTTTTATAATTTATTATTAAATTTATTATTTTTTTATTTATTTATTTTTATTTTTTTTATAAATTGAATTAATCGTTAATTTAATCAATTGACCCAAAATTATAAAAAATTAATTTAAAATTAAATTTTAAGAGAAGAGAAATTTTTCAATATTTAATTCCAAAATAATGTGAAATATTTTTTTAATTAATTAAGTTTGCAAATTTCGTATCTTAAATGTCTGTTGAACTTACCCAAAAATCATAAAAAATTAAAAAAAATACCCAAAAACGTCAGTTCTTTATATTAAACATTTTTTTATTGCATTTTATCCAATATTTTTTTTATACATACATCAAAAAATTTAAATAATAATTTTTATTACATTAAAAAATCATAAAAATTAAATTAAATAATAATAAAAATATAATTCACACAGGAAAAAATAAAATAACTTAAAAGCCAATTAATTTTATAAAATAAAATAAATTCACTTAAAACACATATAGCAATAATTTAGTCATCAATCAGTCGAATCTTCTTTTTAAAAAATAAATATTTCCTTAAATATACACATAAAAAAATCTCTCAAATGAGTCTCAACCATTTTTTGTGGGGGTCTTCATTTGCTCCTCCTCCATCAACGAAGGATGATGTTTATTACAGCTCTCATTAACTACATCCGCTGTCGTTGCCTCGCCGGCATCCGTAACAGCAGAGTTATTAGCTACATCACAGTCCATGGCTTCTGTAAGATCATTTTGATGATTTTGTTGAGTTTCTATTGCAGTAACGCGGGCTTCGACCACCGTCGTTGTCGATGAATTTTGGTCGACGCGTTCCCAAACGTACGGTCCCGGCAACGGAGTCTCTGTTTCAAAGTCGAAATTCCATCGTGAAGCACTTTCCTGACGATTTTGACGTCGCCACTCTTCCAAACAGGCATTTGCGTAATTCTGATCAGCTGTTTCTGCGGCAAAGCCATTCGGTCTGCTGTGTTCAGGTGCTTCGTCATCGTCTTCGTCATCGAATTGCAATCGTCTACACGTCGGTGGTTTAAAATTTGACATTATTACGGGCATTTGGATGCAGTTTTTTTGATGAAATTGTGCAGTCAAGTGTCTGAAATGAAAAAAAATCAGAAAATTAATTAGATTTTTATAAAAAAATAATTTTTTGTTAAAATTTAGCACACCTTATCTCATTTCTCTCAATATTCGACTCAAAAATTAAATTTAAATCCCGTATTTGAGTTTTCTTTGTGTGTTTACTTTTTTGTAAATCAATAAAAAATTACGTTTAACACAAAAGTTCCCTACTACTATGTTGATGACGACACGACTCATGCACTACTGACTATCCCATATTGCGTGAAACGTAATGCACGGCACCTACGATAACTGAGTTCTATTTAAAAGGCAGAGAAATGCAGTGAGTGACTAGACATGCGCAGTACAGTCAGATTTAAATGCCATCCAAGTTAGAAAAATAAACAGCGCAATTGCCTTTAATGCATGTGTCCCTTCGTACATAATAAATCGCTGTATGGGAGAGAGATCGCGCACATAAAAATAGAATGTCAATAGCACCATATGTTCTTATTAGATAAAAAAAACTGAATGAATAAAATGGGTCTGGAACGCGAGTGTTGTTAGATAAATAAGCAGAGGGAACAAATTCAATGATCGTGAATTCCTTTCTCCCTTGTTTTATTTTTCGTTTTTTGTGCTTCCCATCCATTCTTATTTGAAATTTTTGTGTAATTCAATGATGATCATCGTCATTGTGTGAATAGTTTTGTGCGTGGCAGTGTTACCATGTCTTTGAAATATTTTAATGCGAAGGGAAGGGCCGGCAATGATTTCATTCTAGTATTGTCTAGAATTGTTAATCGCCGGTGTCTGATTTATTTTAGAATTGAGAAAGTGACAAAATATTTTCGTTGTTTGATATTGATTTTTAGTTAAAATATTTTGTTGAAATATTTATTTATTTTTAAAGAAACAAAAATTTAAATTAAAAAAAAAAGTTTTTAAAAATATCCTTTTGCCCTTTAAATTATCACATAAATACCTAATAATTAATAATAAATAAATTATTTAAATTAAATTTAAATATTTTCATTTTTTACATAAAAATTGTCATTAATTTCACATTTTACTTTGTAAAAAATAATTAATTATTTTTTCTTTTTGAAAAAAACTTAATATATAAAAATTTGAAATATTTAAAAAAAAATTTTTTTTTTTAATTATTTTGAATGTTGATTTTCGTAGAAAATAATCTATTTCGAGTATTAAATATTTAATTTTTTTTTTTAAATTAAATGTAATTGTTTTTAACTTTTTCATGTCATTCAAAAACAAAAAAAAAATTAATCTAAAATTTAAAAAAATTCTAAACTTTCAATAAATCAGCTCACAAGCCATAAATTAAGACACAAATTGAGTACAAAAAAAATGGTTTCTATTACAAGGTTAAAAAATTGAGAAGATATAATAGAAATATCTTCTTTTGTTTATAAAACTTTTATTTGTTTAAAAACAATCAATTTTTCGTCAGTTTTTAATTTTCGTAAACAAAATCTCGATATTTATAATACAAGAAATATTTTTTGTAAAAATATATTTAATTTTTTTTTGCGCAATTGTCTAAAACAAATCACAAAAATTATAAATTAATTAAAATTAATCAAAAATTACTAAAAAAAATTATTAAAATATTATGATTTATTCAAAATTAAAAAAAAATATATTAAAAACTTATTATTTATTAAAAATTTAAAAAATTATCAAAAAATTATTATTTTAACCATTAAACCTTGTTTTTTAAATTCAACAAATAATTAATTTTCATTTTTTTTTTGTAAATTTACTCAATTCACTTTGAATCATTAGCATCTGTAAACTAAATTATTTTTAAACCTTAAACATTAGAACAAAATCCTTTTATGCGAAAACCGGTTAAAATTAATTCATTCACGTTCCCAACACTAATTTGATAGCATAATGATCTACACTTCACACAAATTATTTAAACATTTTTAAAGGGCCACGCAATATCCGACAGACATTCACATCACACACACACCAAATTATACAAAAGAAAAAAAATGCGTTCAATACCCTTTTTTGTATGTTGTTTATATTGGCCCATTCGTCTTTTTTATATTTTTTTTTGTTCATACTTATTTAATATTCTAAAGCTACAAAAAAAAATAATCATTTTTAGCCAAATATGTTTTGTTTGTTTGTCGTTCTATTTATCACTTCTTTCAATTAAATGATAATTTAAACGTGGTTTTACATCAATTAATGGAACCTATAGGGCAGTTTTTTTTGCTCTTAAAAAAAATCGAGTGGGGACATCGTAAATTATTATCATGACACTAGAAATTCGATATTTTTTTTTGGCTTGCCACCCATCTGTGATGTTCAGATAAAGGGCTTGGAATTCATTAAAATTTAAAAAAAATTTTTTTTTGGCTATCATGATCTGTTTTAGGTCTCATATAAGGACAAAGTTTTTTTTTATTTCTAATAAATCTCTATCTTAGACACTTTTAATGTAAACATGGGCGATTTGAAACGATCCCGCGGTGCGGAAATTATGATTAATTTAATGTTTCCCTCCACTTGTTTCGTAAAAGTTGTCTAAATTACAGATTATTATAAAATAAGATGAATCATGTTCATTTGACCTCCACTACAAAATAATAATATACTTAATTCCATATCACACAACGAGAGAGCAGCACAAAATTAAACCGCAGAAAACTTGATTACCCGCGTCCAAATTACAATCAGCAGCAGCAGCAAGATAAATACAGAAGCAATTTTTGATTATTGCTCGCTTTTTTTTTCTCATGTACAAATATTGCTTTTTTTTGTGCCTCGCTACTTCAATTTTAATCCAATTTCTGAACAACATGATGACTGCAAAAAAAAAATCACGGCAATGTTACGCTTTTTGCACACATTTAGCAAACGACGACATTGATTTTGCAAAAAGATTGTAAAATAAAAATGTACAGCACAAAAAAAAACGTTAATCCATGTTCATCAAGCGTTTCAAGAAAAAATCTCGACTTGAAAATTTGTATTACGGGAAATGTTCCAGTCGATGTCTTTTTTTTTCATTGTACTGATTCTGAACTTCCTTCTCTTTTTTCTGCCTTTTTTACGTGCCTTCGCGGTGAAACACTTGAAATTCATTTTTTTTTTGTGGAATAATGACCGACTTTTGACCTTCTTTGGCATTCAATGTGTGCACTGTTAATTTTCTCTTCACATTTTTTGTGTCGACTTTGCAACTATTTGCACATTCTTAGACGTTCCTCGTCTGATGACTTCATGATTTTTATAATTTATTAAAAAAAAGTTGTTATTGTACCGTTTTTTTGCTTCGTGTCATGAACAACGTCGTCGGTCAGAGACACACATTTTATGGATGCAAGAAAGAAAAAATTAATTAAGCGAGTATTCATCATGAATTGTGTCATAATTAGCTCAATAATGAGTGTAATGGTCAATAACTGCCCACACTTCATAAAAAAAATTCTCAAATGTGTCTTGATGATGAATGAATGAGACATAACTGATAACGTTAATAAAAAAAAATTTTTTTTTTCAACCCACTGTGGTTGTTATTACAAGTGTCAATCACTCCATATCGGTCATCATCATCATCAACGTATAATTGAATCAAATACGTCGCGCACACACATTTTATTGTTGTTGTTGTACCTACGAGACGACAAAAAATTCAAATATACGACGAACAATTGAGGCGAATTAACGTTATGCGCGCGAAGATGCAATTTGAATGCAATTCCAGACGATAATCATAACAATAAAACTTTATGGTCGTCGTCGAACATTTTTTAATTTATTTTAATTGTTTTTTGAATGATTCGTGTTTATTTAGCTTTTTTTTCCTCCATCATCATTCATGTTATTGTTTTAATTCGCGTCGTTGTCGTGAACGTTGTTTGTCCCCGTTGCAAGATCATAATCATGTCTCCTTCTTTCTTTTTTTTTCGCGTATATTGATTTCATTTGCATCGAACGTGTTTATTTTTCTGATTTCTGTTCGGGGAGTGCTATATGCGTTTGAAACAAGTGCTGCAAGATTAACGACACTCATTTAATTTTATGTGATTTATGATTGCATCAAGTAATTTTTTCGTTCTGTGTGTGTGTTGAAATTTATTCCTGATAATGCTTGTTTTTTTTCTTCAATATTAATAAATAAAAATAATTCGTTGCAATATAGGTCTCTTGTGTGCGATGTGCGTTTCTGCGACCGGCATATTAATGATGATGTGCTAAACTGACAAGTGAAGGTGTCAAACACCTTTCGAGTATTTTTACGCGCGCGCACGTTAAATACAAAAAAATTTTTTTTTACAAATACTCCAAAAAGTTGTAATTTATTTATTTTTTGATAAAGAGGGAATTGAAAAATAGGTCAGTTGTATGTTTTTTTCGGGTGATAAGGGAATTTTTGAGTTGTTTACAACTTTTTTGAAGGTTTTTTGTTTGTTTTAGTGTTGTAACTTGTTTTACAGACACTATCATTGGCATTTAAATTTTTTTTTACTTTTCTTTTAATTTTTGGTTAAATTTTCGCTTATTGAAATTTTTATTAATATTAAATTATTTTTATTTTCTAACTTTAATAACATAGGAGGATTTTTGATTCATGAAAATTAAAATCAAAATTGGTTAAAAAATAAAGAAAAAATTATCAAAATTTAATTCGACTAAAAATTTATTCTAAAAATATTTATTTTATTTATAAAATTTAATTAGGTTAAATTATTTTTTTTAAATATTAGAAAAATTAAAAAAAAAATTTAAAAATATTTTTGTGCTACTTTTGAGTATCGAATCAGTAAAAAAATATTAAAAACTAAAAAAAATCATAAATTAAATATTTAAAAAAAAAATAAATTTAGACATTAAATGGATTAATTTGAACAAAAAATTTACTTTTTGTAAAACTTTCAAAAAATCTCTTAAATTTTTTAATTATTACTTATAAGATAACATTTTTAAATTTGATTTAGTTTTAATTAATTTAATTTTTAAATTACTTGAAAAAATAAATATTTATTAAAAAAAAAAAAATAAAATATCTTTTGTTCAAAAGATGAAAAAATTAAATTATTTTAACTTTTATCATAAAATAATTTTTTGGAGGCTTATAGCTTAAAAAACTTAAAAAAAATTTAATTTTATTTTAAACATTTTTTTTTAATTCTTGAAAAATTTAAATATTTTTGATTTTTTTCTCCTCACATGAAAAAATTAAAAAAAAAAATTTAAATTTACAATTGATGCCTATTTTACATGAAACACTCTGTAACAAAAAATCAGTAGCAAAAACATAGACACCTCTAAAAAAATTGTAACTTAAGATCTCAAACACGCGTCTATCATTAGTTAATCCACTCTCATTAATGATCTAATCAAGCGAGACCATTAATTATAAGCAATTTTCATTAGTAATATCCAAACAACACGAAAAAACGAAACTTACAGCCCAAAAATGACTAAACGAGTATTTAACCACGATAAAAATCAAGGCGGGTACCTCACGTTCACCTCTGTATTCATGCCCATTGTCCACAACATCAGAAGCCCTCAAGCTTCAGTTTTTTTTTTCGTTTTGTACTAATTGCTTTTGCTCGATGATGATTATGATTGATTTTCGACAATATTTCAAACAAATTACATAAATTTCACACTTGGTCTTTTTTTCTTGTGTTTGGCGAAACTAATCCCATGTTCGTTAACATTTTTTTTATTGGTTTACGACTCCTGTTGCGCGCATAAAAAGCGATATGAATCTTTTTTCACGTGTAACAAAAATCTGGTAAGTCGGTAGCTGCGATGTTTCGTACGCAAGATAAATGAGAATGTTAAAATTCTGTCTTATCTCGCTTCATTGCTGGATCGTTGCTCTTCGTTGTGGTCGTGTTTACATGATATTACGTAAAATATACAGAAAAAAAAGAGTTGGAGATACACATGAAATGATTACTTTGTAAGGGGTCTTATGATCTTGTTGATGCCTCTTGCATGTCGCTCTTCCCTTCTCCTCTTTCTCGTCTTTCAAATACAAATAATAATATTATCATTATGATGTTGATGATCGTGAAGTGGATATAATGGAATTAAATGTCTTCGCTACAGACATATACGTTACTATTTTATGTTAAATACAAAGGAGTTCTTTAAACTTTAAATTTCTTTTTCTTCGTGTCTTCTTCTTCCTTTTATATACATATTTCGTTGTTGTTGTTGTTGTTGTATTTAAATCGCCATTCGCTACTACTGGTACTTACTATTAAGAGTAAAGCAAGTACAATTTCAAAAAATGTTTTATTTTAGAACATAAAACATTAAAAAGGAGAAATAATATTTTTATGATTTTCTAAATTCTTAAAAAAACGAAAAAAATTTTTTTTTATATTTTCCTTTTTAAATAAAATAAAAAAAATAATAATTTAAATTTAATAAAAAAAAATTATATAAAATTATTTTTTAAAAAAATTAATTAAAGTTATTTATTTTAATTAAAATAAAATTATAATTTTTTTTATTTTTTTTTTAGTAGAATTTAATTGGAAAATTAAAAAATAAAAATTTTAAAATATTTTGTATTATAAATTATTTAATATTTTATTTAAAACTATAAAATAAAAATTATACAAAAATTATAAAAATATTTTTTTTTAAATAAATTAATATTTATCATACGTATGTTTTATAAAAAATCTTAAATTTTTACAAAATTTTAAATGTTTTTTATGACACTTCATCATTTTACCCTCGAAAATTTAAAATACATTTTTTTATAATTTTATTAATAATTTTCACTTGAAATGTTCAAAAAATAATTCAATTTTGATAAGAAAAAAATATTAAAAATATTAAATATGACAAAATTTTTAAGTTTTTATAAATCTTTTTATTACATTTTTTAATTATTTTCATGCCTATTTAAATCTTTTAAAAATAATAAAATTTTATTTTAATTATTCCTTCTTAAAATTTATGAAAAAAGAATAAAAAATGAAACATTTTCAAAAACTTCACCCGCCTAATACGTTCAATTATCCTGAGATTTTTTCGAAAACTCGCTCTATTGTTTTGCTATCCGAATGTCAAGAAATAGTAGTAGCGAGAAGTCAAAAATAAAAGAGAAACAAGGCAAAGCGAAGAAGCGAAACGAAATAGTTAATAATGCCATGGATGGCGTATGAGTAGAGAATGTTATTATGGTAAAACAAACAAAGGTTAAAGACACTGAAACTTGTCTATTTTTTTTTCTCTTTGTACATTCAATGCGAGTACACCAAAAAAAAAACATTATTTTTATATATTAAACAAACTTCTTCAAAAACTTAAACACACTTGACTCCATATGCCGAAAAAAAAAATCGTGCGATGACAGATGCATTTCACACTTTTTTAAAATTTATATAAATATTTTTTTTATTTCGCAAAACTACAACAATTAAATTTTGTACTGCTAACTTTTTTCATGCGCTTTTTCATTAGCAAGTAGACGTGACGCGCTGTAAAAATGTATCAGGGTCACACTTATTATCGACAACTTGCATTTGTTCTTTGTTGAAAAAAAAAGTTATTACTTTGCACACACATGAACTTGGTTCAATAAATATTCCAGTAGTTAATGAGACACTTGAAAGTTTCTTGATAACAATAACTTTGACTCACCGTATTGTTTATTTTCGATAAAAATCCTCTTTAATTGTGAAGTTTATTTATTTTAATTATTTTTTAATTATTTATTTATTTTTTTCTTATCAAAGCAGATAGCCCGTAATTATCATATCCGCTACCTGAATGCACTTTGTTACACAACTATTTAAATTTTTAATTTTTTTTTTGCTGTTACTGGGCGTGTTGCGGCTATCTGTCTATTTTTATGTGAATTTATTGCATTTTTTCTGGAATTTATTTGAATAAATAGACAATTGTCTGCGAATTTTTTTACTTTTTTTTCTCTGTCTGGCGAATTTTCGCAGACAATTTTTATTATTTTTTTTCTGTTTCTCACTAATAATTTATTTAATTGAATTTTATTTTATTTTTATTACATCGATTTTTTTTTATTTTTTTTTTATGATCGAGGAAGCGACACTTTACAACTCCGCGTCTCACTGGAAACTGACGGCACTCACGTTCAAATGAAAAAAAAAACTATCATCAATTCAAAGAAGAATAGACAAATGTATTAATTTTGTGTGTTAGAGAAGCTGAGTTGTTGTTGTTCTTGCGAACGGAATAGAAATACGATACGGCGTTGATACTCTTTGGCTTGAAACTAACAAACAGCAACGACGACGTCTCCACACAGACCGACACACGATCGACGAGTGAATGGAAGGAACGACATGTGAACTAAAATGATGTTCGCTGTGTTGCTTGTACGATCGTGTTTGTGCACGACGATCGCGGAGGCAGGAACGTTTCCTTATCTAATCATTTTTTTTTTTTTTGAAAAAAAAAATTTTTTTTTTGATAATTTTTATGAGAAAAAAAAATTATAAAAGTGAAATTTGATCCAAAAAAAAAATGTTCCTATCTAATCAATTCCTGTACGACGAGTAAATCTACGCGACTACTACGTTCGTAGTAAACTACGCCGGCTTTGTTGTTATTTTATCGATGTGCATTCATGACCGACCTCTGTGCGCAATGCGAGTTCGTTCGTTCCTTTTTTTTGCATGAAGATAGTAAATGATTCGTGGAAATGTAAAAGTGGGATCGCATATTGAACCAAACTCACAAGTTCAAGCAGAAAAATACAAAAAAAAATTACTCTTTATGATGAAAATATGTTGAACTTTTGATGCCACATACAATTTCAACGCTGCAAAATCATTAAATGCACGCATATTTCTTCTTTTTTGATCCATGCGTGCATCAGATATGTGCAAGCGATGATTTTGAATACACTTATAAAAAAAAAATAAATAATTGTAATTCGCAACAAGAACAACAAAAAAAGAATGAAAATTGAGACGATCCACACGAATGTTTATTAAAAACAGAAAATGAATGTAATTATTGTTTAAAGGTTTGTTTATTGTAAAAATCTCTCGTATGCAGCGCGCAATAAAACTAATAAATAATAAATCGTGTGAGTCAGTGTGTGGGAATTTCAATGCATTTCTTTTCAACAAAACCCACGTCGATCATCCGCAACATTCCATCGCTTCCTTCTTTATACGATTTTTTTTTTGCTTTGCGCCCTGCCCTTTACGCATCTGTTTAGTCTGCGGGCCATTTCGTTTCGTCTAATTAGATTTGATGAATGAATTAGCAAAATCAAGTGGATCCACTATCAATTTTCTGTACAAATATCATAAGTTACCCAGCCAAATGGTTGAGCTTTTGTTTTATGCTGTGTGGTTTCACGGATTGTATGCTTTTTATTTTTTTTTGTACAGATGGATAGATGAACGTTTATAACGATCACCCTTTATGGATGAAAGAGAAGATCGTGAGTCGTGACTTTATGGACGAATGCTTGATAATCAATGTAAATGTTCAGATTTTTGTAAAAAGGTTTTTTTTTTGTATTCAGTCATCGTAATTTTAAAGGCGGTTAAAATTTGGGAAATATTTTTTTTTTAATTTTTGTATTTTTTTTTAGTAAAAAAAAGTCTTAATAGCTCGTTTTTCGGCCGAATCATTTTTATTTTATTTTTTTAAAATTCAAATTATTTATTTTCAAATTATTTAGTATTGATTTTCATTTGAAAATTCACTTTATTTCTCTTTTATAATTTTTTAAAATTCTTTCTTGTTTTTGAATCTTTTTTATACCGTTTATTCTTGTTAAATTTTGATTAATTATTAATTTATTATGAATTTTATCGTTAATTTAATATTTTTCTTAAAATCAAATTTCAAATTGAATGAAAAATAATTAAAATCAAAAAAAAAAAAAATTAAAAAATATTTTAAATTTAAAAATTAAATTAAATAAAATATTTTTTAACTTTTTTTTATTAATTTAAAATATTTTTTTTTGTTATTAATCTATGGATTTATTTCATTTATAGTATTATCAAAATTTTCTTGATCATGAGTTGTTTTAATTTTCAGAAAGTTAGGTAACGTTTCTCGAATAAAAACTTCCCGTTCGTATTGTTCTTCGTTGAGACATTCAAAGTTATCTACTGACTTCACAGGATAAATTCGTGAACGTAAACTTGCTGCATTAGATTTAGAATGATATTGTTGAAAATCGTCTCTCAAATAGGGACTAATTGAATTTGATTTGCAAAATGCATCGATTTCCTCCATTCGATCACAAGTTAAATCTAAATCTCGTATCAAAACAAATTTCAGGTTTGGCATTTTTCGTTTATAATCTTCAATTTCAAATGATAACATCGGATTGCTTCGAACTTCGAGATTTTGCATAGAACCCAATCCCTCAAATGTCTCGGGTGGTAAACGCAACAGTTTATTATTGCATAAATCAATAGTTTGCAATTTTGTTAATCCTCGGAAAAGTCCAACTGGAATATTTTTCAGCTTATTGTTGTTCAAGATGATTTTTGTTAATTCCTTATTTTGGCTGAACAAATTTTCGTCAAGTTGTGTGAGTTTATTGTCTTGCAAATGTATCTCTCTTAAGTTTTGACACTTATCAAAAGCTCCAGGTTGGATAGTTTTCAACGAAACTCCTTTTATTTTGAAAATTTTTAAGTTTGGAAAAGTTTCGCAAAAGACGTGCGTTAAAGTAGTTACATTTGATGAAACAAATTGCAATTCAGTCACTTCATTCGGTCGCAAAGATTTTGGAAGAAACGGAGTGGAATTGTCAATTACGACGTTTTTCAGGACACAAGTTGTACTGGATATTTCCTCACAGCGATAAACTTCAATGTAAATTGGATCTCCTTTTATTTGGGAGAATAAAGCCAATAATAGGCTTAAAATAATTATTTTCATTTTTGCGACTTAATTACTGGAGATGCAATGAATAACTAAAGACAAGATTATTTTGCAAGTTTAGATGAAAACTTTTGATAATGATTGATTTTTGAACTAAAAAAGCAAAAAAAAAAGTTTGTTGATAAGAAAGATTATTTTGATTTAAATTTTGCTAAGATTTAACAAAATCTTTTGCGACTCATTTTCTAACTCGAACCTTTGTTACGTGTTTAACGGCAAAAAAAATTAAATCATAGGAATCTGGGTTCAAAAAGTTTTCCTAAAAAATAAAAAAATTAATCATTATGCCCTCAACCTTCAAGAAGAAAACATCGAAAACAAAAAATAGTCCAAATTGCCTTTTGCAGGTAAAACAATCTTCAATTCAAAAATAAAAAGCCTTTTAAACAACCTTATTGGTTTGATTTTGATAAGAGTTTAGTTCTAATTTAATTTAATTAATTTTTAAATTCAATTAATTATTAAATAATTTTTTTATAAAGCTCTCATTAACTTTAGTAATTTAAATTAATTATTCATTAAAATAATAATATTAAACAAATTGTTTTTTTTTTTAAATTATTTAATTAATTATTTTTTATTATTAATTTTTACAATTTATTAAAAATAATTCTTCCTTATAATGAAAATTATTCTTAATTTTTTTTTTCAAAAAATTCAATTTTTTTCATTAAAAAAACTTTCACACGCAACCAAAACGCAAATTCTGACCCGCCTTAATATCTTAGACGAGTTTAATATTCATGATCCGTAACATAAGGTCAAAGAGAAGATGATAAATTTGATTTCTTTTCCTTTTATATACATAACACACTTAACTCTGTCTCTTTTTTTTTAAATTTTTGCACAGAATGGCAAGCATAAAGCACAAACACAAAAATCACATCATTCACGTAACGTTCTGCACATACAAACTAAATTTAGCATGATTATATTCTTTTCGTTAAAGAAATAATAACAATAATGATACAAAAAAAAAAAACATGTAATTGTTAATCTTAACAAATCTCAAAAAACGAAAAAAATAAAAAAAAATCATTCGCTAAAAAAATTCAAATGATAATAAAATTCACAAAAATCATCTCCATGCCATAGATCTTAATCGTCTAAATAATTGGGCGGAATTCATCAAATCTCATAAAGACCACTTAAACCACGTCATTTGCCGAACAATAATGGAAAAGTATCGTTATTGATGCGAAATTCGTGATATCAGCAAAAACTTGTAATAATCACAATGAGTGTTTAATTGAATTCGAGATCAATTAAGATATGTACATTTCAGTTGAGACGTAATTTTTTCGTCAAAAGATTATAGAGCAATAACCTTATATGCGAGAAGTGTTTCTTTTTGTGTGCAAATTTTATTTTTTTGATGATGTGTCGAAAGAAATTTGATGAAAAAAAAATAATAACAACTTATCAACATTAACACGTTCTCTGAATTTAAGTTAATTATGACAGCGAACTATTAGAAAGAACACTTTAAAAGCATTAAAATTAATGACCTAATTCTGCCTACTGCTTGTCTGGTCTTGTTTTTCGGATTGATGTGATGTGTGGATATGAGTTGCAGCGCGTGCCGTGTCATGTTAGACACTTTTATCGTGATGATAATCGGAAAGTCTAACCTTTCTTTTATATTTTAATTTGATTGGTAATAAAATTTTTTGTTTAGAAATTTTTGTCAGACAATTTTTTGCGCATGATGTCATATTTTTTTTTTTTGCATAAAACGTTTTAAAAGTGATGAAACAGGTGTGTAACTGTATCGAACACAGATTTACAACAAAGCAAATTTTTATTAAAAATTCACTTCAAGTTTTTTTTTGTTGAAAATGTAAAATATTAATTAATTCAATTTTATAATAAATTTAATATAAATAATTATTTTATTATTTTTATTTTATAAATAAAAAAAAAACATTTTTCATTTTTCACTCAAAATTCATTTTTTTAATAAAAAAAAAAAATAAAAATAATATAATTAAAAATTTAATTTATTTAAAAATTTAGTTTTTTTTTAAATCCAATTTAATTTAAATTTATTTTAAAAATTTATTTTTTTATTATTTTCGAAAGAGCTGAATAAATTCAAAACTTAAATAAAATATGAAACTTAAAAAAAGCTTGAAAAATTTGGGGAAAAATCAATTTACAATTTTAAAATTATCAATTTATTCTTTTTAAAAATATATTTTGTTAATGAACTAAATTAAATTTTGTGCTTAAGTCAATTTAAAAAAAAATCAATTAAATTCTGACTCAACGATAATTTTTAAAGATTTTTTTTGAAATTTTTTAATTTTTGTAAATATTTAACTTTATTTGATCCAACGTGGCTAATCTTTAAGTTTAACTTTAAAATTTAATTTAATTAATTTAATTTTTTTCATGTTTAATTTGCGGTTTTATTTTAAGTTTTGAATTTATTTTAATTAGGTATTTGATATTATTTTTTTTTTATTTAATTTTATTTATTTTTTTTTTAAAGAATTTATTCAAAATAATTTATTTTTTTAATTAATTTATTTGAATTTTTATCGTTCTTAAATTTTAAGAATCTTAAATTTATTAATTTAAAAACTATTAAAACCATTTAAAAATTGACTAATAATACACAGATTTGTAAGCTACGTACAAAATATTTACTAGAAACCAAACAAAACAAAAAAAAATGTTTACGATGTTGATGATTATTTTTCGAATTCATGTGTAAATAAACACACGAAGAATTGTTTTCACAAGTGTCGAATTCTTATCTCTGTCACAAAACGCTGTCGACGATCAACGCAACGAAAGAAAATGAGAGCCAATAATAATAAATAAATATTTTTTGGTGTGTGCACTTAATTTATGTGAGTTGATTGTTTCCATAACTTATCAAAAAAAAAAAAGTATTTAACGGCACGTCATAAATTCTGACTTCATTATTAAATTTTTATAAAATTATGTTGAATGACTTTGAAAAAAATCCGATTCATTTCCAATAATTATTCTTATATTCAAATAATAATAAATAGTTCATCACAGTAAATAAACACAAATATTTGTAAAAAAAAAATTATCTGATAAGGATTGTGCAATACACAGAAATAAATACAAAATTACGGGTAGTTCACAGACATTTACAGCGATTTGAAGTGTTCGGTCGTGTTTTACGTTCCAAATAAAATCGGAACTATTTTTCGAAAAAAAAAATTATGGTGAATGTTGGTACTAATGCCGATTTGATGTTTCTTTCAGACGAGATCGTCCAACGACAACTGAATCGCAAACGAGTGTTGGAGAAGGAGCTGCACCGCGATAAATATCGACTGGAAATAATGCAGTACGACATCCACGTACTCGAGTTGACGTTTCCCCTTTCCGAGACAGATAGACTGACTGAAGAGATAAAGCAACTGCGGAATGAATGCAAGATGCTCAACGAAATTTTAGATAAGGCTGGCGTTGCTGTGTTGGGTGATTTGTCGTCGAGTGTGAATGGTGAGTTTTTTTTTTCTAAAAAAAAATTCTAAAAATAAAAATTATTTTTTTTCTCGTTTCCAGCTTTGAGTTTAACGAATCAACCGATCATGAGTAGCAATAGTAGTTGTAATAGTGCGCGATCACCGAAACGACCTCCGTTGCCAGCGGCTCTGCGGACCGTTACCTCGCCTCAGCGTGCCCTTCAGATGCCCGCCTTTACGAATTTGCAGCATCTCAACTTGCACCAGACACCCACAGACATTGTCAACAACACCATTGATGCCGCCGCACATGACGTACCATCGTGGCGTTGTAGCGTTTGCACATTCCAAAATCATCCGCTCCTCAATAAATGTGAACAATGCGAGCAACCTCGAAATCCCTTGGGTACAATACACATTACCGCTGCACATTTTGAGCCTCGTTTTGAAAATGTACAATACCAACAGCAAGCGCATACTAATCCCGTAACTGCAAGAAGCTTTTCGCTCACTAACAATGTGTCGTTGTCGCCTGACAGTAAAATGAGTGACAATCAAATGGTGCCACAAACTGCACCACCAAACACGAATTGTCCTTTTTTCATTCCAAATAACAGTAATTTTAGTAGTAACAGTAGGATAATTTCTAGTTTAGAGGAACTTCAGTATGAAAATGTTGTTCGAGAAAGTAATTTAGAGGAACACACGTATGTTAATGTAGGAAGTTTGAGTTTAGGAAATCTTCCGGAAATTTTTACGAATGACAATCAAGAAACATCTTCAACTTTTGTCAAGGGACATCGTTACAGACCTTCAATGTGAAGTCTTAACAAATCGAAAAATTAAAGAACTGAAAAATTTTAACTGAATTTGCGTCTTAAAAGGTCTAAAATGACATAAAATAGCCTTAAATTACTTTTAAAAATAATTTTTTTCATTAATTTTTTTGTAAATTTACCCGTTAAACGTCTGGTATTTTATAAATCGTCAAAAATTGTTCGAAAAAATATTTAAAATTAATTTTAAAAATTTTTTGTATTATCTTCTGAATTATAAATTTTCAAAAATTTAACATAATATTAATCCTTAATTTTTTTTAAGTTTTGCATGAATTTTCTACATGCGTGTGTTATTATTAAGTCTAAAAAATATTAACATATTAATTAATTGTTACCTTGTTACGAACTTAAATTTATAAAAAAAAATCTTATGACTGTATTAAAAATTTAATTGATAAAAAAATAAAGACAATAAAAATATTCTAAAAAAATGCATGAATTTTGTGTGATTTTTTTTTTTTTTGAGAATTCAATAAAATAATTTAATTAAAGATTTAATTTAAAATTAATTAAAAATTTAATTTAAAAAAAAATAATAAAATTTTTTATTAACATTTTTTTAAATTAATTTTTATTTAAATTTTTAATTAATTTTAATTTAGATTTTTAATTTATTTTATTTTGATTTAATTAAAATAATTTTTAATTATTTTTTTTATAGTAAACAGTTCGAGCCACAATGAAAATGTTCATATCCTGTTGTCAACTATTGTAGGACGAAGTAAGAATTTTAAATTTTTAAAATTCTAGAAAAAATATTAAATTTTAATATTTTTTTTTTAATTTTAGAAATCGTTCATTCTTGGGTGGTTTAGAGAAAAAGAAGAGCTCGGCAAAATTTCCTATCAACTTTAAAAGAAAAATACACACAAAAAAAAACGTTCGGACTTGTATTCAACAAATTCCTATAAAATTTAACTTGTTAAAGATTTTTTACAGTAATTTTTTTTATAATTTAGTGAATTATGAGTGATTGTTTTTCTGAATGTTTTAGAAATTGTCTAAAAAAATTAGTAAAAAATGCATGAATTAAAAAAAATGATACGTAATTTTGTGAATGAATGTTTTTTATAAAATAAATTTAAGAATTGTTAAAAAATGTTGTTATATGGATCAATTTAATTGATTCTTTAGGTTTAAGTAGCTTCAAATTTGGCAGAAAAAATTAAATAACTCAAAATTTTTAGAATAGCTTTGTAATATTATTAAATATTTATTTGAATAAAATAATATAATAAAAAAATAAAAGTTTTTTTTCTATATAGCTGTTCCTCGTTCCAAATTTTGTTTGATTTCCTGCGTATATTCGCCGTAGAATCGATCGAGTTTCTTGTTGAATCGCGCATTTTTGTCGTTGATATAGCTGATATCTTCGTCGTCGTTGTGTGTACGTCTTCTCGAGTACTTTTTCCTCTTCGCGATTTGCCCGTCAAGGTCTTTGACCATTTTATCCACTGCTTCCTTCGAGTCTTTGTGCAAGCCAAACAGCACGGGATTACTTCCGCCGTAAAAACTGTCGCCCAATTCCTCCTTTTGTCTCTCGTACTTTGCCATGTCAGGAGGAGGCATCTGTTTTATCAGTCTTTGGTACTGTCTCGCTGTTGCAGCTTCATAATCTGAGAATCCTGGATCGCCGTTCTTCTTCTTGGCCTTCAATTTGTCAATTCGTTCCGCTTCCACAGCAGATACATTTAGCAATTTGACTCTGTCGTAATCGAGACCTTTTTCGGCAACGGCATCTCTCGATTTTTTATCCTCAATTAACCAGTCTGCTTGTCGTTTCTTGGCTTCCCAATTTTTCGGGAGTTTATTACGTTCGTCCTCGGCGATGGTTTCTTTGTGATTGTCGACTCGTGCTTCATTTCGAGCGTTGTGCAGCTTTTTCAACCGTTCCATGCGTTCTTTCATGCGATCAGCTACTGAGGTGCCGGCTTCACTCATTTTTATTCGGATTTAAAAGCGAGAAATTCAAGAAAATTAATGAAAGTTATGAAATTTCGTCGTTTGTTTTGATGAATAATTTTATTAATTGTGCATTGGGTTATGATACCATTCGTGAGACGAATGAAAGTGATAAATATCCTAATGAGAATTCAAAAAATCGCTGTCAAATTGTTGTGAAATGCCAGCTGGGTGAAACGTCAAGCGTCCACGTTCTCTTTTCGGTCCGTCACCTAGCTAACAAAATGCCAAAGGTAATGTGTCCTCAATTTTAATGGAATTTTTCGAGTTTTTCCAGCGAATTTCCATGCTAAAACTGTTTAATTTTCATTTTAGGCAAAGAAGGAAGCCATCAACGCTGTTCAAGTCTTCGGACGCAAGGTAAATATGCGAAAAATTGCGTGAAAAATATGCGCCCATGTGCAAATGGCTGCTCGTATTGACAACCAGTGTGTAGTGAATAGTGAAAATTACAACCTTTCAAACCTTTTTGTTACTGATGAATTTCGAACGCAAGTTCCTAACAATCTTTAACAAGACAAATGAAAGGCAAATTAAAGTTTCTTTACAAATTACCGCTCAAAAGTTAATTTTGGTGGTATTATCTAGGGAAGCTACATGTGTGTCATGTGTTAAAAATCAACTTTTCTGAATAATTTTGTACTTTTTCTAATGAAATTTTCTTTTTTTGCAGAAAACCGCCACTGCTGTTGCTTACTGCAAACGTGGACGTGGTCTTTTGCGCGTAAACGGACGTCCCTTGGAACAAATTGAACCTAAAGTATTGCAATACAAGTTGCAAGAACCTCTTCTCTTGTTGGGCAAGGAAAAATTCGCCGGCGTTGATATCCGTATCCGCGTCTCTGGTGGTGGTCATGTCGCCCAAGTGTATGCTATCCGTCAAGCCATCTCCAAGGCTTTGGTTTCATACTACCAGAAATGTAAGTAAAAACTTTTTTTCGTCATCCCTCCTACCTTTTTGCCACTGGAGAAGCCATCCTCCGGTAGCAAGACGACAGAAGGGCAGAAAAATCGTGACACTACTAAACCAGTTTTATTCATTTTAAGAGTTTCACTGGATTCCATCATGTCATACATTTTCACTCTAAAAAAGATTTTTTTTTTATTTTGAAATTAATTTTTGTTGTTTTTCGAATTTTTTAGACGTCGATGAAGCATCCCGCAAAGAATTGAAGGACATCCTTACCCAATACGACAGAACTTTGTTGGTTGCCGATCCACGTCGCTGCGAACCCAAGAAATTCGGAGGTCCAGGTGCCCGTGCCAGATACCAAAAATCTTACCGTTAAGGTGGTTTTTTGTGTACACTGCTGCGTGTGTGTATATTTCGCAAATTGCTTAAAGATCATGCAATTTACATTCAATAAAACGATAAATTTCTAAGAAGACAACATTTTTTGTTTTATTTTTTGGAATTAAGGCCGCTCCAAGTAAAAATTAAAAAAAAAGTTTAAAATTTTTGAAAAAAAAATTACAAAATTTCATTAATTTTTTACCATAATTAATAATTTTGATGTTTTTTTAATTATCTTTTTTGAGATTTGCAAGTTAAAAAGTGATTTCAGATCATTTTAAATTAAAAAATAATAATTTCATAAAAAAATATCTGTAAAAAAGTTGTGAGAAATAAGTTCAGTAATTTTATGAAAATTTTTTTTAGAGAAGAAAATTCATGTTGAACAATTTTTCAGTAAAATTAAATTTAAAAGTATTTTTTTTTAAATTTTTAAATTTTTTTATGAAAATAGACAAAAAATTAACATTTTTGATGAAATTTTAAAAAATTTAGTAATTTAAAAAAAAATTTTGCCCCATTAATTTTTTTAACTTTCAAAGGTCATTTGAAAATCCTTTCAAAAACTCCTTTCTGTTCTTTTTCCTTCAAATTTCTTCCGAAAAATTTCCCAACGGTTAAAAATTCAAATAATTTCCCCTATTTTGAGACGAATGAAAATGATTAAAAATTCACCTTTTGCTAATTCACAAATTTCCCCAAATCACTGAATCAGCAAAAAGGCAATTTTTAATGTCAACTGTCACTGTCAAACAAAAAATTCGTTAAAAAGCTGTTTGTTTACGCTTTGTTCGGACAAAAAATTCCTTTTTAATTCCTCAAAAATAAATTAATTACCACACAAAAGCATGTATATCAAGTCTGTCGTAATAGACGGCTTCAAATCTTACGGGCGTCGTGTCGAAATCCCCGGATTTGATCCCGAATTCAATGCCATCACCGGTTTGAACGGAACTGGCAAAAGTAACATCTTGGATTCAATTTGTTTTGTGCTTGGAATCTCCAATTTAGGACAAGTAAGACCCTTTTAACGTTCAAAAAACTTATTTTTAGACTAAATTTCCGTAAAATTTCAGGTTCGCGCAACTTCACTGCAAGAATTGGTGTACAAAAATGGTCAGGCTGGAGTTACCCGCGCAACTGTCACCATCGTCTTCGACAATTCAGACAAATCGCAATCGCCCATCGGCTTGGAAAAGTGCTCCGAGATCTCTGTGGCACGTACCGTCATCGTCGGCGGCAAAAATAAATACATGATCAACGGCAAATCCGTTCAGAACAAACGAGTTCAGGATTTATTCTGTTCCGTGCAACTGAATGTCAACAATCCCAATTTTCTCATCATGCAAGGTCGCATCACAAAAGTCCTCAATATGAAACCACACGAGATTTTATCAATGATCGAAGAAGCAGCTGGCACCAGCATGTACGAAACAAAAAAAGAAGCTTCTCTGAAGATGATCGAGAAGAAAGACGCCAAATTAGAGGAACTTAACGCCTTGATTAAAGAAGAAGTTGAACCGCGATTGGAAAAATTGAAACAAGAACGCGAGCAATATATCGCCTATCAAAAAGTTTTGCGTGAAATTGACTTTTTCACACGTCTCCACATCTCGCATAAATATTTGCAGCTCCAGGAAGCCGTCAAAAACAGCGAATCGATGATACAATCGATCACACAAAAAATTGAGGACCACAAGAAGAAAATTTCAGAAAATATCGAAGAATGTGCGACCATCGAGGAAGAAACAAAGACCTTACAAGCAGCCATGGACAACGATACGGGCGGCGCAATAAAAGAACTCGAAGAAGATTTGGCAAAAGTGAGCAAAGTTGAAGCCGCTACATCGGGAAAACGGAATGCCGCCACGGAAAATATCAATGCTGAACGTCGCAAATTGAAACAATTGCAAAAAAGTATTCAAGACGACGAAAGAGTGTTGCAAAAAAAGGAAGCTGATTACGCAAAGGTAAAAATTTCACTTTTTAAAGCGAAAAAAAAAAATTTTTTTTAAATAATTTTTATTAAATTTCAAGGTCGGTTCAATGTTCGAAGCCCTCAAAAAGGCAAACGATGACGACGCTCAAGCAGCTGAAATTGCCGAAAAACGATATGAAGCTGTTTGCAGCGGCTTGTCTGTCAACGAAGACGGCGAAGCAGCATCTTTACAAGATCAATTAATGGCTGCCCGTTCACAAGTCACCGAAGCAACAACAACCATCAAAACGTCAGAAATGGAGCTAAAACACACACAAAAAGTTTACAACGAAAAATCGAAGCAAGCGAATGTCCAGGATTCAGTCCATTTGCGCGAAACTAAAACCATCGAGGAAGCAACTCGCAAAATTCAGCATTACACGAACGAGTTGTCGAAAATCCGATATGAAGAAGGTTCATTGGAAGCTTTGCAAGATAAGCAGCTGGAATTGACGAATGAGGGTCGAAATATCAAACGTGAGATCCAAAAACGCAACGGGCATCGTTTTGATTTCGTCTACAAAGATCCCGAACCGAATTTCGATCGTCGTCGCGTCTTCGGGATGCTGGGCAAACTCGTTCGGGTCAAGGACAAAGTTCATGGTGTCGCGCTAAATGCTTGTGGCGGCGGCAGTTTGTACAGTATCGTCACCGATACGCAAGTAACTGGCAAATTGTTGCTCGAACGCGGTCAATTGCAGAACCGGGTGACAATTATCCCGCTTAACAAGGTCAATTCGGGCGTTATGAATCCGGAAATCGTGCGAAAAGCGCAACAATTGGTAGGACGAGACAATGTTTGGTCCGCTTTATCGTTAATTGACTATGACGAGGATGTTGCTCCTGCAGTCCAATATGCTTTCGGGTACCAACTTGTGTGTCGCGACTTGAATATCGCCAAACAACTCGCCTACAATCCGCAAATTCGCAGCATTTGTGTCACCCTAGAAGGAGATTTCGTCAATCCCGAAGGTACTTTATCGGGCGGTGCTCGTGGAAATTACGGTTGTGCCATCTTGGAAATGGGTGCGGTGCGTGAACTCGAAGATCGTTACACCGCCATCGAACAAGAACTGCACCAGATTCATCAGAAAATCCAACAACTCGAACACGTTGCCGGGCAATTCACGAAAATCAAGCAGCAGCTCGACCTGGAGAACCAAAATTTGCAGGCAGCTAATCAGCGCATCGCTAATTCCACGTTCAACATGAACCAAGCGGAAATTGACGCGTTAAAGGAAAAGTGCGAAACACTAAAACAGGCGATTGTGGCAGCGAAAGAGTCCATGGCGGAGGGAAATCGCAAAGTGAAGGATGTCGAAGCGAAATTAGCGGATGCGAAAGGTTATCGGGAGCGAGAATTAAAGTCCGCCGAAGAAAATATGAAAAAAGCTAAGAAGAAAAGTGAAGAAAGTAGCAAACAATGGAAGGCACGAGAGCGGGAATATGAAACAATTCGCTTGTCAATCGAAGATTTGAAGACAACGATCGCTGCGTCGCAAGAAAAACTCGTGAATCTCGAAGAAACCATCAAAAATTTGGAAGAAGATTGCGAAAAATTGGTACAAGAGAGTGCAAAGGCGACAAATGATGTCTCCGAGTTGAAAGCAAAAATTAAAGAACTCAAGGACAAGATGTCGGCGCAAAATAAAGAAATTAAACAACGTCTCGCCAAAAAAGATCGCATGTTGAAGCAGAACCAAGATCTCGAGTTGGACATCAAAAAACAAGAAAACGAAATCACAAAAGTTCGAAATGACAATAAAACCGGGTATGACAACATCAATGCGCTCGAGAACAAGTACACGTGGATCGCCGAGGAAAAACAATATTTCGGCGTTCCAAAGACCCGTTACGACTACAGCCAAACGAATCCGATCGAAGCAGGCAAAAAAGTCAAACAACTGAACGAACAAAAGGAGAAAATGGGCAGAAATTTGAACCAAAAAGCGATGATGCTGCTGGAACGCGAGGAAGAAATGTTCGGGCAACTCACGAAACGTCGCACGGATCTCGAAAATGACAAGAAAAAACTCCTGAGTGTCATCAAAAATCTCGACGAAAAGAAAAAACGCGAACTCAAAAAAGCTTGGGATCAAGTAAATGCCAATTTTGGTGGAATTTTCAGTTCAATCTTGCCAGGAGCGAATGCCAAGCTCATGCCGCCTCCCGGACAAGATTTCCTCAAAGGTCTCGAAGTAAAAATCGGTTTCAACGGTTTGTGGAAGGAATCGTTAACGGAACTATCTGGAGGACAACGATCCCTTGTCGCACTTTCCCTTATTCTTGCCATGTTGAAATACAAACCGGCGCCCTTGTACATTCTCGATGAGGTCGATGCCGCCTTAGATTTGTCACACACGCAAAATATCGGAAATATGTTAAAACATCACTTTACAAACTCACAATTTATTATTGTCTCGTTGAAAGATGGCATGTTTAATAATGCCAATGTGCTTTTCCGCACGAAATTCGTCGATGGCATGTCTGCCGTTACGCGAACCGTCAATCCGAACTTGGGGAGGAAATAATAAAATATAATTTTTTTACTAAGATTTGAAAATTTTGATTAAAAATATTTCTAAAAAATTAAGAAATAAATATTTTTTTACAGATTATAATACTGATTTTTATTTGGGACTACGGAAAATTTATTGCTCGTCACTGTCGCTAATGCGGTCAGCTACTTCTTCGATAAGTAAAATAGGCACAGCTAAAGTTTGTTTGGGCTCGGTGCCATTTAAGGCTTCTTCTTTTTTCGTGTCGTCATTTTTAAGTACATTTTTCGGGGTATTGTTCAAATATTCCATTTCGACATCGGGTTTTTCTGCAGGAGAGTTCCAGCTTTGTAATTTTGAGTCCGCGAAAAGGCAGTAAAGAACTCCTGAGATGATTAACATGCCAGCGGTGATTAAAAATACATATTCCCATTGCTTTGCTGTTTGCTAAAATTTAAAAATTTCCAATAAAATTAATATTTTTGAAGATTTCAAGTGAGTTTTCTTACATTATTCAAGGTTAGCAATCCAACAACGATTGGGGACACAAATCCGCTTGCAACTCCAACCATGCCACTAATACCTAACGTGACTCCAGCGAAATTCGGGGCAATATCGACCACAGCAGCTAATGGTCCGGTACTTACGGAGCCATGTACTCCAACAGCTAATGTTAAGAGAACAATAGCTGCTAAGGAATTGCATCCTGAATATGCTAAACCGACGACGAAGAGTCCTTTGACAATTGTACCTTCGAAAAAATGTTTAAAATTTAACTTTATTTGATGAAAATTATGAAAAAAAAACTTACAAACAGCTGTTCCAAACTTTCGTACATTAGTTCGAGACATCTTTTCGTTTCTCAAAAGGTAATCTCCGAGCCATGAGAAGAGCAGCGCGAACAACATTCGAAGTAAATGTGGGAGGCCACTCAAAAATCCGCTCTAAAAATTCAAGAAAATTAATTTTTAATTGCATTTTTCACGTATTTTTTACCATTTTGATATCCCATCCATGAATGTACTTGAAATACGTTGGAGCTTGCGTCATTAGAGTAAAAAGTCCCCAAATACCTCCCCATTGGGCGATTACAATCATCCAGACAATTCGCGAGGTTAAAATTTCTTTCCATGGTGTTGGATAATTTTTCTTCTGAACTGTTGTCCCTAAAGATTTTTCGATGTATTGGCGCTCGTCATAAGCTATTCTTGGATGTTTCGCTGGAGTGTCATAGACAAAGTAGCACCTGATAAAAAAAATAGTGAGATAAGTACGAAAAATTAAAAATTTTAATATCTCTCTCTCTGTTTTTAAAAAAATATAAAAAAATACATAAAAAAATTTCAAATAAAATATTTTGTAGGTTAAAAAAATTAGGAGAAAGAATTACTCCAGAATTAGGGTGTTCCAAGATCGTTTTCTGTTTCGCGTTTCCTCCCCCATCATTTTTATTAAAAATCACCATGGGGGATAGAAATTTTGTATAGATTTTGAAATACTTTTTTATACTAAAATGACTTAAGAAATCAAGATTTTCTAGCTTTTTAGCGATATTTTAGCTGTTTTGAAAACTTTGACATTTTGTTTTGAAAACAAAATACAAGCAAAACTAAATCAAAAAACTATGCAAAACTTTATAAAAACTCAACTGTCAAAAACTGTGTCAAATCAAGCCATTTTTGTCAAATCTTGCTCCAAATGGATAAAAATTTTCAGAGGGCTCTAATTTTCATCATTTTTAATCATTTTATTTTTCAAAAAAAAAATTTTTTTCTGCATAGTTTTGTTTTGAAAACTAAATCAAGAGCAAAACTAAATCAAAAAACTATGTCAAATTTTGTCAAATTTTTTATCATTTTTAAAAAAACTGCCAAAAAATTGAAACTGAAAAAAAATTTTTTCTTTGACACAGTTTTGTTTTGAAAACTAAATCAAGAGCAAAACTAAACCAAAAACTGTGTCAAAGCCAGTCAAAACATTTTTAATCATTTTATAACTAAATCCAAAAACTGTGACATCAAAAACTGTGTCAAAGCCATTTTTGTCAAATCTTGCTCCAAATGGATAAAAATTTGTCAGAGGGCTCTAATTTATCATTTTTAATCATTTTATAACTCAAAACTGCCAAAAAATTGAAACTGAAAAAAAATTTTTTCTTTGACACAGTTTTGTTTTGAAAACCAAATCAAGAGCAAAACTAAATCAAAAACTGTGTCAAAGCCATTTTTGTCAAATCTTGCTCTAAATGGATAAAAATTTGTAAGAGGGCTCTAATTTATCATTTTTAATCAAAAACTCCAAAAATTGCTCCAAATGGATAAAAATTTGTCAGAGGGCTCTAATTTATCATTTTTAATCATTTTATAACTCAAAACTGCCAAAAAATTGAAACTGAAAAAAATTTTTTTCTTTGACACAGTTTTGTTTTGAAAACCAAATCAAGAGCAAAACTAAATCAAAAACTGTGTCAAAAACTTTGTCAAAGCAATTTTTGTCAAATCTTGCTCCAAATGGATAAAAATTCATCAGAGGGCTCTAATTTATCATTTTTAATCATTTTATAACTCAAAACTGCCAAAAAATTGAAACTGAAAATTTTTTTTTTCTTTGACACAGTTTTGTTTTGAAAACCAAATCAAGAGCAAAACTAAATCAAAAACTGTGTCAAATCTGTGTCAAATCCAATTTTGTCAAATCTTGCTCCAAATGGATAAAAATTGGTTCAGAGGGCTCTAATTTATCATTTTTAATCATTTTATAACTCAAAACTGCCAAAAAATTGAAACTGAAAAAAATTTTTTTCTTTGACACAGTTTTGTTTTGAAAACTAAATCAAGAGCAAAACTAAATCAAAAACTGTGTCAAAAACTGTGTCAAAGCAATTTTGTCAAATCTTGCTCCAAATGGATAAAAATTCATCAGAGGGCTCTAATTTATCATTTTTAATCATTTTATAACTCAAAACTGCCAAAAAATTGAAACTGAAAAAAATTTTTTTCTTTGACACAGTTTTGTTTTGAAAACCAAATCAAGAGCAAAACTAAATCAAAAACTGTGTCAAAAACTGTGTCAAAGCCAATTTTGTCAAATCTTGCTCCAAATGGATAAAAATTCATCAGAGGGCTCTAATTTATCATTTTTAATCATTTTATAACTCAAAACTGCCAAAAAATTGAAACTGAAAAAAATTTTTTTCTTTGACACAGTTTTGTTTTGAAAACCAAATCAAGAGCAAAACTAAATCAAAAACTGTGTCAAAGCCAATTTTGTCAAATCTTGCTCCAAATGGATAAAAATTCATCAGAGGGCTCTAATTTATCATTTTTACGCATTTTATAACTCAAAACTGCCAAAAAATTGAAACTGAAAAAAATTTTTTTCTTTGACACAGTTTTGTTTTGAAAACCAAATCAAGAGCAAAACTAAATCAAAAACTGTGTCAAAGCCATTTTTGTCAAATCTTGCTCCAAATGGATAAGTTTTGTTTTGAATTTGTCAAAGCCATTTTTGTCAAATCTTGCTCCAAATGGGCTCTAATTTATCATTTTTAATCATTTTATAACTCAAAACTGCCAAAAAATTGAAACTGAAAAAAATTTTTTTCTTTGACACAGTTTTGTTTTGAAAACCAAATCAAGAGCAAAACTAAATCAAAAACTGTGTCAAAAACTGTGTCAAAGCCAATTTTGTCAAATCTTGCTCCAAATGGATAAAAATTTGTCAGAAGGCTCTAATTTATCATTTTTAAAAATTAAGGACTTACCACGCCATATACCAAACAGTTCCAAATATCCCACAAAAATGAAAAACATTTTCCCAACAACTCGATGAAATAATTGCACCAAAAAGCGGATAATTGATAAAAACTCCAAATGAACTTCCGAGATAAGCTGATACGAATTTGCTTCTTTCATTCGGCGGAATCCAACTTGCAACCATCGTATGCATTGCGGGCCAAGCGAATCCCTAAAAAAACATAAAAATAATTTTAAATTTTTTTTTTAAAGAAATTCTTACCGTTATTAATCCTTGAAACACTCTCAAAAAAATCAGGACATCAAAACTCAAATAAGAAGCCATCGGCATCAAAAAACACAGCAACGAAGACACAAAATTAGCAACTCCATAAACGAGTTTCGGTCCATACTTCTTCGAGAGAATCCCTCCAGGCACTTGCGTCACCCAATGAAGCCAATAAAACGACCCCAGAGCCAATCCTTGTTCATATTCGTTCCAATCGAAACCTGCTTCGTCAATTTTGAACTAATAAAAAAAGATAAAAAAAATATTTTTTTATGAATGAACTAAATTCACATGTCTAATCTTCCGTGTTTTGTCTGAATGATAAGAGATAAGACACTTTAATTGGTCCACACGTGACAAAATTAAAATTGGCATGTATGTCATTAACATTTTAAGTAGGCGCTTGTTATTCAAAACAGTTTGTGACACGCGAAAAAATGTCGGATTTCAGTGAAAAATTGTTCTTTTCCTCCAGTTTTGGGGACACTGCGGAAAATATCCCGAAGGAAAGGTCTCTTTTCAAGATGGGATTGAGTCAAAATAGCATTTTCAAATGGGATCAAATTAGTCAGCCACCAAAAACGGATTTGCTGGTATCTCTCGATCGAATGGTCAAAAATTACACAAAAACCGACCTTCAAGTCTTGATTGGCGATGAAATTTTCAACTGTCACAAAATAGTTTTGCAAGCATATTCCAAACTTTTTTACGAAACCCCCACGGAAGCTCAAACTGTGAGATTAGCAGCTGATAAAATCACGCCAGGAGCATTTTCCGCCATTTACGAATGGATGATCTCGAGCAATCCAGTGGTGAAGCGTCAAGGAATTTTGCAACTTTTTATCGCAGCTCGTTATTTGAAGATCTCAGAGTTGGTAGAGCAGTGTTGGAGTTGTTTCGATTCGGATAATTTCATTGAAGACCAAGCTTTTTTGTTGTATCTCGAGGCACGGTTCTCCGGCGAGACGATGATAATGGAGCTCATGATAAGTCGCATCAGTAAATTTTTCCTAACTCTCGTCGCATCAAAGGAATTCTTGAGTTTGAGTCCCGATGAGGTCTGTTCCTTCCTCAAATGCAGCCAAATTGCCGTTCATTCCGAGCTGGAAGTGCTTTATTCCGGTCTTCGATGGATTTTTCACGACTGGGAGTCACGACAATCGGAAATCGTCAAAGTTATTTCCTGCATCCGTTTCGCTCTGATACCCCCATGGCAGTTAGTTGAGTTCTCCCGAACGTCAGATTGCTCGGAAATTGCTGAAATAATGAAATATGGCGAAGTTATCAAAATGGTTCGTGATTCCTTGGATTATATTGTGTCAGATGCT
Source organism: Culicoides brevitarsis (assembly GCF_036172545.1). Taxonomy (NCBI): domain Eukaryota; kingdom Metazoa; phylum Arthropoda; class Insecta; order Diptera; family Ceratopogonidae; genus Culicoides; species Culicoides brevitarsis. The sequence goes on along the minus strand of NC_087085.1, from coordinate 15,997,414 downwards.
TGGTACCGCAAACTCAATAACGCCGATGTTGCTGAAGCCATGGAACGATTGAAGCTGAATGGACCAATTGATCGTGTCTGGATCGATGATAAAGTCTTCCATAAGTTTGTAGAGTCGAAAGGATCTTATGTTTATAATTACGACACGTTTTTGACGTATTTGGACACAATCAAGGACTTGGGTATCGATTTCTGGCGTTCAATGAAGCACGTTGATCCACCTCTTCATATGACGGACATGCACAATTATGAGGTTAGTGTTAGCGAAATTGTCAAGAAAAAGCTGGAAGAGAAGTCAGATGTCGAGCATGGAGTGAAATTGAACTGAAATATATTTTTTTAATTGACTTTTGTACCTTAAACCTTAGACGATGCAAGTAAAAGAATAGAAACCGTGCCGAAAGATGATGTTATTTACTCATAATTGGCAATTAAGATTAAACTATTGTAAACAATCGTTTAAGTGAGCATTAGGGATCCTCAATTTTTCCAAAAAAAAAAAAAAAAAAATTAGAACATTATTGAAAGCTGTTTTATGTTTATTTAGCTAAAATTAATAATTTTTTGGCAAAAAAACAATGAAAAATTTATGAAGTGAATTTTTAGTGAAGCAAAAACGATTTTTTAGTTTCTTTGACTCTTTGAATTGTCTTTCTTATTCGATTTTTTTTTTAGAGAAAGTAGTTTTAAATAGCCTTCAATGGTTACACTTCAATATAAAAAAAAATAAAAATACAAAAAACATCGAAAAATATAAAATTTACACAAGACTTTTAAGCTTTTCATTGATTTTCGTTAAAAATTTTGTAATTTTTTTGGATTTTTTTGTTATTCAAAGTAAACATTTTTTACCGAAAAAGTAAGAAAAGTCCATTTACTACAAAATGGGGTGATAAAAAAATGTTTGAGAAAAATTAAAATTTTTTGCTTCGAACAGAAAATGCTCAAAAAGGACAAAAACTTTTGACGAACACACACATTAAAAAGCTTGAAATTTTGTTTAAATTTTATATTATTTTATTTTTTTTTTTGTCGTAATTAAGCAAATTTCTTTAGTTTTTTGTATAATTTTACCATAAACAGTAAATATTTTTTATTAAAAATTATAAAAAGTATTTTATTCTTAAAATTTTTTATTCTTGAAACTCAGATAACGAGTTATTATTCAAGGAGTCGAAGAACCTTAAAAATCGTTTTTAACACTTCGTTAAAAATTCATTTCATGCCGTTTTTCACAAAAATTAATTAATTTTAGCTTAATAATCAAAAACTGGCGATTAAAAGCCAAAATAAGATTAAAATATATTTTTTTTTTTTTAAAGTGAAGACCCCTAAGAAGCACGTTATCATCAATTGTTTTCATTTTTTTATTCTTTTACGCGCCAGTCGTCGTTATCATGAGTCACCGCACTCGACTCAATTTAATCAATTGTGCGAACAAATAATTTACTTCCGTGGAATTTCGTGCAAATTTCCTAACTACACAACACGGCGCTCTAACATGATAACTTTTTTTAGTTTTTGATGTCTTTCATTACATCAGCTTCACAATCTTATCACGGTTGTCTTAATAAATTTTATCAATGTTGATATTATTTTCGCTTGACACTCGCGCACACAACTTGTAAATACCATAAAAGGTTATCAGTTGCAGCGTTATTTGCTCATTTGGATAAGATTTAGGATTACAAAGTGGATTATCATCAAAAATTACCCCAAAATATCGAAGAAGGCTTTTTTCAATGGAGCCGCCCGTCATTTCTTTCTTCTGCATTTTCGTTGGCGGGAGCAATATTGTGTCTGGAAATTCACTTTCGTTGTAAGTTCCGGTGATTTTGGGAATTACATCGTTGTTAAAAGTGTCCAAAGTGGAGTTGAATTTTTTTTCAGCCAACAAAATTTGATCTTTTGTCAAACATTCGGCAGTTTCGACGGCGGATTTGGTATTAAGACGTTGCTTGACCATCACGACAACAGTCATATTGATGTTGATTCGCACCATGTAGTTCACTGCCATGCCGACGAACGTCAGGTACCATAAAATTGTGCGACATTTTATTTTTTCTGAAAAATTATGGAAAATTTTTAATTTTTCTTATCACATTTTTTTAAGGAAAAAGGTACCTTTTCCCATTTTTTAATTTTTTTTTCAGATTTATTAATTAAAAGCACTTATTTTTATCACAGACTTTAAATTTTGTCTCCAAAAATTTATTTTTCACTTCATTTTTTTTAAATTTATCCACAGATAAGAGATACAAATATTCAAAATTTCAATGTCACTTTAATAATTCACGACGATAATTTCTCGTAATATTCAGCGGTTTTCGATCTTAATTCCGCGATCGCGTAACTCGTACTGATCTTCAGACTATCTTCATGAAGACTTATCTCACAAACGATGAACTGAGAACAAAAAAAAATTGCAAGTCGTGTTTACTACTACTACAGCCGAGTGTCGACGACATAATCTGAAATAAAATAATGTTTCTTAATTTATCACAAATTAGTGAAGAACGAAAATCTTGGCGATTATTAGCGCTTGTTACAAGTTGCTGTTGTCATGTCTTATCAGTTCCAGTTGTTTAAATTATTATTATTTTATAATTGTTGTAGAGATAGTACTTTTTTGCGTCGATTGTCGCATTTTTTGTGAACTTTACTTGTAAATTCGTCAAAAAAACATTGGTTTATTGTCGTTTTTTGCGAATGCAATTTTAATTGTTTGAGTTTTTCGCCGATTTTTTGTCTAAATTTTCTATTTCAACGTCATTTTCTGTCTCAGGTGAGTTCCATTTTTGCAGTTTTGAGTCTCCAAAGAAACAATAAAGGACTCCTGAAATGAATAACATGCCAGCGGTTATCAGGAAAACATATTCCCATTGCTTTGCTGTTTGCTAAAAGTCATTTTTTAACAATTATTTTCGATTATTTTAGGAAAATCAAATGAACTGACATTATTTAAAGTCAACAATCCAACGATGATTGGCGAAATGAATCCCGTGGCACAAGCTGTTGTTCCACTAATGCCCGATATGATTCCAGCATGGTTGGGAGAAGCATCTAACATGGCAGAATGGGGTCCTGAACTGACAGCTCCATGAAAACCAACTGATAAATTCAACATTACGATGGCTAAAAATGAATTGCAACCAGAATAGGCAAGTCCAAGAACGAAAAATCCATTGACGATTGTGGCTTTTGAAGAAAAATAAAAATTTTAGGTTTTAAATTTTGAATAAAAAAACATAAAATACTTACAAATCGCTGTTCCAACCTTTCGTACATTAGTTCGAGACATTTTTTCGTGTCTAAGAAGATAATCGGCGCACCATGAGAAAAAGAGTGAAAACAGTATTCGAAGTAAATGAGGTAAGCCACTCAGGAATCCACTCTGAAAATTTAAAAAAATCATTTTTAATAAATTTTTCTTCTATTTTTTGAGAGTAATTTGGCTCAATTTTTTTAGGTTTTCGATTTTGTGCGAATAATTACTTAAAAACTGAATATTTTTCAGATTTTCTCACGAAAGTGATTTTTTTTTTGTTATATTTAACATAAAATAGGTCAAAGTTTCTGCCAAAAATTGATTTTTTAAAAATCATTTTTAAAGTTTTGACTTGAAATTTTTTACCATTTTGATATCCCATCCATGAATGTACTTGAAATACGTTGGAGCCTGCGTCATTAGGGTAAAAAGTCCCCATCCGCCTCCCCATTGAGCAATGAGAATCATCCAGACTATTTTCGATGTTAAAATTTCTTTCCACGGTGTCGGATAAATTTTCTTTTGAACCGTTGTCCCCAAAGATTTTTCGATGTATTGACGCTCGTCCTGAGCTATTCTTGGATGCATCGCTGGAGTGTCATAAACAAAGTAGCACCTGGAAAAAAAAATTTTAACTAAAAAAATATTTTTTTAATTTTTTTTTTTACTTACCACGCCAAAAACCAAACAGTTCCAAAAATCCCGCAAAAATGAAAGACATTTTCCCAACAACTAATTGAGATAATTGCACCAAAAAGCGGATAATTGATAAAAACTCCAAAAGAACTTCCGAGATAAGAAGACACGAATTTGCTGCGTTCATTTGGCGGAATCCAACTTCCTACCATTGTTTGCATTGCAGGCCAAGCAAAACCCTGAAAAATTTTTTTTAAATATTTTTCTATGAATTTTAGTGAATTTCTTACCGTAACAACTCCTTGAACCACTCTCAAAATAATTAAAGCATCAAAACTTAAATACGAAGCGATTGGCATCACAAAACAAAAAAGAGCTGACAAAAAATTCGAAACTCCATAAACAACTTTTGGTCCATATTTCTTCGAGAGAATCCCTCCAGGCACTTGCGTTAACCAGTAAAGCCAATAAAAAGACCCAAGAGCCAATCCTTGCTCATATTCGTTCCAATCGAAACCTTCCTCGTCAAATTTTATCTAAAAAAAAACCAAAATAGATTTTAGACAATTTTTTATGAATGAGAGTCAACGTGCACGAATTAATCTACTTTTATTTACATGAATCATCACTACAACTACTTAACCCAATTGAATTATCAAATAATTGAATTATGTAACAGAATTAAGTTGTAAAGTTTTGAATGAAGCTTACCCCAAAATAGCTCAAAAGACTTCGTTCCATGGAATATTGTGTCTTTTTGTGATCGAAAGTCGCATTAAAAATGTTAATTCTGTTCAAATTTGAATTATTCCATGATTTTTCTGCTAGTAACATCTGATCTTTGTTAAACATTCGGCAGTTTCAACGGCAGACTTTTGATTCAACTTTTGTTTGGTCATCACAACAATTGCCATATTCATGTTGATTCGAGTCATGTAGTTTACTACCATGCCTACGAACGTTATGCACCATAATATTGTGCGACATTTAATTTCTCCTAAAAAAAATATAAAAATTTTAAATTAATTTTTAAAAAATTATTTTAATATATAAATTAAACTAAATAAATAAATTAATTTTTATAAAATTAAATTAATTAGTTTTAAAATTAATTTTATTTTTTTTCAATTTATTAAATTTTTATAATTTTTTAAACAAAACTTTTTTTTTTAATTACAAAATAATGAAAATTTACCCATTTTTATTTAAAATTAATTTTTAAAGGCACAAAATTAGTTTTCTAAATATTAAAAACTTCAACTTTGAATTAATTTTTGTAAACATTGGACGAAATTTAATCTAATAAAAATCTACCGAGCTTATTTCCTTGATCGCATTTATCACACTGATCATCTAACTCTCGACTTGAGTGCCATTCACGCTAATCAAACTCTCATTTCAAGATATAACTCTCATAAAATTATGAGAATAATAAACGTGACGTCTGAATTTTTATCCCGCATTTATGAAAATGTCTTTTAAATTGAAACGAGACATATCTTACAATTTGTTATGCATTTTATTGTAATGGCTCCATTTCCAAAAAAAATATTTCCGAAAATAAACGAAAAACAAGAAAAAATGTCATAATATTAAATAAACATTTATAAAAAGTGACACCATATAATGATAAAATATTCAAAGTGTCTCTAAACTTCGGTGTCGGAATGAAAGGTTTTTCCTTTTTATACATTTTCAATTTCTGAAGGAGGTGCACGTTTGTTTATATTTTTATGATACCTAAATGTGTCGCTCAATCGATATGGCACGGAATAAAAGACATTTTTGCACCGAGAAAAGTACTTCGTGGAAGGATAAAAGCAACATAAAATTTTATCTTTATTTGATTTGGATGTTCCAGGTGACATTGAGGCAATAACAAGAATGAGTTGGAGTCGTAAAACGACCGAAGACGAAGTTATTCAGAAACGATTTATGAGTTTATTTCGAAAATAGTGGGAGAAAAATTTTCCGTAAAAGCTTTTAAAAGTTATTAATATGTGATGGAAGGAGTAAATTTACAAGCAAACTATTTTTTTATTCTTATCATGAGTTATGTGTGTGACACAGTAAAAAGTTTTAAAATTTTCCTCATAAATAAATTTGCGAAAGATAAAATGACATAAAAAGCCTTTTAGTGGGAATTTTATTAAATTATTATGAAGAATTATGAAAATTTTATATGAAAATGTGTTTATGTAACAGAAAAAGTTCAAAGGGAACAAGTTTACATTTGTGAAATAGTGTTTCGTAAAATAAAATTTTATTGAAGATTTTCGTGAAAAATTCTTATAGGAGAAACATTTTTTTTAAAAGTAAAAAACTCAAACATTCAAAAGAATTTCATTAAAAAATGTTTTTAAAAGCATTTTTCGTCGAAAAATTTAATTAAAAAAATTATTGAATTAAAAATAGGTATATAAAATTTAATTATTTTTAATGTTTAAACTAAAATAAAATTTTACAATTTAGTTTATTACCAGAAGGAATCAAGCGCCAAAACTATGCGTTTCCGAGCATATGTTTCATGGAAAAAAGTGATTCTTATGACTCGACGCATGTTTAGCGCGAAAAAATCGGCGCCTGCGAATCACAGGAATGTTACATAACTCCTTCTTTCTTTACCACTAAAAATTTTCAGTAGTTATACTTTTTATAGTTTTAAAAACCGTACTTAGCACTATAAAGTATGAAATAAAAAAAATATTTAAAAAAAAATATAAAAAAAATATTTAAAAAAAATATTTAAAAAAAAATATTAAAAAAAAATATTAAAAAAAATATAAAAAAATATAAAAAAAAATAAACAAAAAAATAATATTAAAAAATGTATTTTATGAAGTTTTCAACTTCTAAAACAAATTTATATTGAAAAAAAAAATTAAAAAAAAAAACAAACTATAAAGTATGAAACAAGTAAAAAATTCGAGGAGATTAAAATAAAACAAACTATAAAGCAAGAAACAAGTACCTTATTAGAGGGAGACTTATCATATCATGAATTTCTCGCAGAGCTCGTCAAACTTTTAGGGTCAAGATTAAAATATACTCCTGACCAAAATGATATAAATTTTGGGCAACAGTTTTCAATTAAAGCTTGTAAAATACAGTAACAAAAACGTCGAAAGCTTATTAATGTTGATTGGAAAAAAGATTAATAAAAACCAAGTTTCCAGATTCAGCACAATTGCCCAAAATTTATATCATTTTGGTCAGGAGTATATTTTAATCTTGACCCTAAAAGTTTGACGAGCTCTGCGAGAAATTCATGATATGATAAGTCTCCCTCTAATAAGGTACTTGTTTCTTGCTTTATAGTTTGTTTTATTTTAATCTCCTCGAATTTTTTACTTGTTTCATACTTTATAGTTTGTTTTTTTTTTTAATTTTTTTTTTTCAATATAAATTTGTTTTAGAAGTTGAAAACTTCATAAAATACATTTTTTAATATTATTTTTTTGTTTATTTTTTTTATATTTTTTTTTTTTTTTTTAATATTTTTTTTTAATATTTTTTTTTAAATATTTTTTTTAAATATTTTTTTTTATATTTTTTTATTTTTTTTTTTTAATTATTTTTTTTTTTAAGAGGATAAAAAATTAAATATTTTAATAAATTTTCAAAATTTTGTGAAAAATTATTAATTTTGTAAAGGAAAATGTTTATTTTAATTATTAATAATTTATTTCAATTTTAATATTAATTAAATAAATAATTTTTAATATTAATGAAATAAATAATTTTTAATTATTTAACTTGAAAAAATCTAAAATTAGTAAAAAAAAAATTTTTTAAATCTTATTTAGGTATTTTTATGAAAAAAAAATTCTTTTAAAAATATAAATTAAATTATCTGATAACTTCATGTTGTCAACGTTTTTTTTACAAACAACAACATAATCATTTAAATTTAAATAATTCTCATTTATGTTTATTCAAATTATAGACCGATAAATATTCATTCAAATTCAAAAAATTCCTTTATTTATTCCTCCGCAACATTATTTCTTCTTTATTCGTGCCTCTGCTTATAAGAGCTCGAGACACAGAAAAAATTTCTTGTTTTTTTTCTCTCATTGTGAACGAAAAAAAAAATGATAATATACAATGCAAATCTCTTGAGATCATCAACGAAGGATACAAACACTCGCTCAGATAAATAAATATTGTATACAAAAAAATTATCTTCATACCGTTGCAATAATTTCTACTTTTTTTTCCATATACCTACAAAAAAAATCGCTTCATGAAAAAAAAGAAAGGAAAAAATATTGTATGGTAGAACAATAAAGAATAGGATTGCAAACGAGCGAACGCGTGAGTGTGTGGAAAATAAGGGAGCGTAAATTAAAAAATCACACGTTGTTTGACAGAAGAGCTTGTGTGCGGTGGATCATTTGCATTTCGATTATTTTTTTCTTTTTTTTTTTATTAAAGCACGTTGTAAACTTCGCGCTCAATAAAAGATGTGTGAACAAGTGTAAAAAGATGTTTTACACATTTTTATTATTTAGTGCAATTTTCTCTCCTTGTTCCAAGTAATCAGTAGAATAATGATGTTATGCGGTTTAATTTTAAAGATTTTCCGGAGAGAAAACCGAGTCAGTGGATGATAAAAAATTTAAAAACTCATAAAAAAAAAAATTTCAACACACGAAGGAGAACAAGCTGCCACAAATTGAATATTAAATTGCAATTTCTTTGTCTTTTCTTGTAAACTTTAAAAGTTTTGCTTGCGAATGCGCCTGCAGCCATTCATACAATATGCAAGGACAAAGTAAGCGCCCACGTCCTACTTTTTTTGCCATTGTTTGAAATTTTTATTTGAATTACCTGTTGTAATTTTGTTAAAATTAAATAAACTCTGGCGTTGCTTTAAAAAAGCGCACGTTCGCCAATTTGCAAGGAAAAAATGTACAAAGACCATTTATTATCCGTCTTGATTATGTCTTCATGGAATAAACAGTCGTCGTCGTTGTCGGTGTCTTGCTCTTTATAAATTCATGAACTTTTCCACAGTTTTCTCCGCAACGAAATTTATTCAAATAAAAAAAATCAACCACAAGATGTTTAAAAAAATAAAATTCAATTCAGAAAGTGAAAATTTGTAAGGGAGATCAAACAGACAGACCACACATGTGACAGAATTTATTTAAAGAAAAAAAAATAAATAAAAAGGTGTCACTCGAAGAAAAGAGGATGACTTTTGATATTGCAGGATCAATTTTTATTCATCTTTCTGGCGGCGAACTACTTTACTTCTTTTTACATTGATTTGAACGTCTCACGGGAATTTTCTCTTAAAAAAAAAAATTTGACACTTTTCAAGACTTGCGGCGATACTGCGGTGAATTTTTTGGCTAGATAATATAATAAAAAAAAATTCAAAAAGGAAATATCAATTGACTGATCCAATAAAATGTAACCAAATATACTCTCACACATGAAAGATAATAAAATTCTGGATAAAAGCAAAATCCAGTCCAATAAATTTATACAAAAACACGGCTCTCAATTTTATGGCATTATTATCATTATTGATTTATGTGGAGAAAAGGACCGCCGACTTTTCGTTTTTTAGGATATATAATGCAATAAAGTGTAAAAACATATGATTTCCATAAAATTTGGGAACATCCCCAAGGATATTGCTTTTTTGTATATTTTTTAAAATACAAGAAAAACCCTCCATTTAAATCAATATAAATATTTTTCTCTTGTTTTTTTTTCTGTTTTCTATTTATTTTGAAAAAGGTGAAAAAAATAGAAACAAATTTATTGTCACACCAAAAAGGAACAAAAAATATGCATTAAAATATTTTGTCACAACAGAAATAAATAAGATTTACGTTTGATTTGTATTACAAATGAAAATTAAATTTATTCTTCAAACTCAGAAGAATTTAGAGATGAGAAGAAAAAAAAAGAACAAAACGCGGTAAATTTGATTTAATGGATTTTTCTGTCAAATATGACAAATGATTTTTCAATATTTTCTGTTTAAAATGTAGATGATGAGGATTGATTTGAAGAAAAAATGTTTTTTTTTTGTCAGTGAATAGATTAATATTGAGATTGATTGCAGTTAGATGTGAATTTGATGATTCTTGAAAAAAAAAAGTTTTTACAAAATTTAGGAATTTTCGGCTTGAATTTGAAAATGTGTTAACTCGAGTTCAATTTTTTGTGGAAAATTTTTGAAATATATAAGAAAATATTTAAGGCGTCAAAAAGTGGCTCCACCCAGTAACTTTTACATAAAACGCCCAATGCGCAAGAGCTGAAACACATTACTTATACAAGAGCCTGAAATGTATATAAGTGGACGTATGTTACTAAATATAGAGAAAAAAAAGCAGTTTTCTTGTTCAATGTAATAGTAGAAAAAGTTATAATGAAACGCAAAAAAAAGAGAAGAAAAGAAAATGGTGGAAAATTGGAAAATATTTAATTTGATTGGTCATTCAATGGATTTTACCAAGAAAAATCCAACTCTTCCCTTTTCTTCTGATGAAAATCAAGCAAATTCACACAAATCAATTTTTCGATAAATTTTTGGCTAACCTGAACCGAAGACAATTTATATTTTATTCAAATACCCTCAAGATCCAATTCTTTGTCAACACATTTAATAACCTAACCGACAAACCGCCACACACATATATCGTAATCACCCAAGTGGCATGACTTGCTCTCCTTTCGCAAAAACACACACACGGAAATATGAAATCATCAAAATTTCAAATCAAAGTTTATCTTTTGTCCTAATATAAATTGCATCCGTTCATCTAGCGCAATGTGCCGAGCTAAAAAGTAATATCGTCATTTTTGCTGAAAATTTTGCACAACTCTCTCTCTTTGCTGGTTTTTGGCATGATGTGTGCATTCACACGTAAGCAATGAAAGTAAAATAATCATATTTTATTTCTAAAGTGTGTGTTTTGTCGGTGAACATGAAGATGATGATTTTACAGTTCATGACATCATCAAATAATTTAAATGGGAACGTGTCGTTGCCGGTCGTTGTCTTTCCCAAATAAAATGCAGGAAAAAAGGAAAAATATAATCCTTTTCACTGGTCACGAGGGATTACTTTTGTGTGCAAATATTAAAATTATCAACGAAAAAAACGTAAGTACATTCGCAAGTTATTAAAAGTTGACATAATGTCTCTCGGAAATGCGGAGGAAAAAAGTAAATTTTATATTATTATTATTAATCAAAGGAAAGATGAATGATATGTCATCATTATGAGCAAACATTGGATTCGAGAGGCTAATTTATTGCATGAAAAAACACAATTTGTTTATTTTTTGAAAGCGAATGTTAGTGGACCCCCATATCATGAAGATTATTGGCACCTTTATCCATCAATTTCAACGATGGATGATATTTTCATCTAATATTCATACAGTTTTTGGTATTTAACACCACATCCGTTCACTGGCTTTCGCAAAACATTAAGGAATATTTCTGTTCATATATTCATTTTTTCCACATGGGAATTGGTCTCATTTATGAATAAATAGCCAAAGGTATCATACCGAGATTTGCTCCTCGGTTATAATGTTTTAATATTAGATAAGTCTCTCTCTCTTTCTCAGTATTCTACATTGGTCCGTATACTTTGTGGCTTTCTGGTTACGCAGTGAATAGAGGAAAGTTTTCTAAATAATTAATTCGATTATAACTTATAATATGAGAGGAATATGTGTTAGGGTAACTTATCAATTTTGCGAAATTATAGTAGTAAGGCCGCTCCAAATGAAACTCAATAGTTTTGTCCAAAATTTTTGAAATAAAAATGGGGGGGGGGCAAAAAAAAATAAAAATTTTGAAATACTTTTTTCATACAAAATGCCAAATTTTTAAAAAAATTTTGATCGTTAATCAATATTATTGTTGTTACAAAAATTACTAAAAATTGAAAAATTTTCTTGAAAATTTCTTGAAAAATTATGAAAATACACCAAAAATGGTAATTTTTGATAAAATTTTTACTTTTTTTTATTTTGCTCCATTGGATTTTCGAATATAAAATGGGGCATCGGAGGAAACTATTGAGTTTCATTTGGAGCGGCCTAATTATACTTAAAAAAATGTGTATTTTTTTACTAAATATTAGATAAATCAATATTGGGAGGTACATAAGAAAATCATCTAAAACTTTTTTCTAATATTAAGGTAAGTGTTTCAAGTTCCTTTGCTGTGTTGGGAATGTTTTTTCTAAGTTACTTTGAAGGAAATATCAAAGTCCAGTCGTCTGTAGCGGATGTGGTTTCATTCATATAGATGAGAAAAAGAAGTGGTCCAAGGAAAGAACCTTGCACGATCCCACGAGTGAAGTTAACTCTGGAGAATTTGTAGCCATTACATTTGACATTTTTACACTTCTCTTTAAAAAAAATAGTAGCATGTCATATTGACACAATTTCTTGAGTATCTTGTGTTTTACGATGTGGAAAGCATTGGAGAGGTCAATAAAGGATCCAGCAGTTGTTTTTCAGATGTTGTCTCATTCTTTTAGCACATGTTACGTCAGGTCTTTGGCACAGTTTGTTGAGTTCTGAAGCAGAACATTTCGAAGTGCAATCGCTGTCTATCGTATATTAGAACTGTAAGCAAAAACCAGCGTATTTTTCACGAATTTTTTAAATATTTTCAGCGTGTAAATTTAGTTAAATGAACTAATTGACACGGAAAAGAATATCAAAAAGTAAAAATTCGTAAGTAATTTTTATTTTGCTACTTAACTGACATTAGGACAATATGATAAAAATTAATTAATAAGAAAAATCAGTTGATGAAAAATATCCGAAAAATGAATTCTAACTAAAAGCCTTGTTATCAATCTATATTTTTTTTAAATGAGATAATCAACAAGCAAATGCTAATATTTTCTCTGCATTTAATTTTTTTTTAGTTTTATCGAAATTGATAACTTACCCTATGAATTATACCGACAAAAACCAAAATATAGGACCATATCACTTCTCCTTGTGCTTCTTTTAAAGAGTTCAAAACCACAATGAAGAACTTTTCTTCTACCAAAGTAATAACTTTATATTCCGACTTTATTCAATTAGGAGAATTTCACAAATAAAATAAGAAATCCATTTAGGGAATCGCTTATCTCTTAAAATATGATGTAAAATGTCTGTTTTAATTAACAGAATAGTTTTGTTTAGAAATGTTATCATTTATGATTAGCTCGTCCCTCCATCCACTCGATCAGACACACATCAGAATTAATTTTAGTTCTATTCCCTGTTTGCTCGTGTTGTTGCTGCTGCTGCTGCTGTAAGCAATGTCTATAAAAATTTATTCAACTTGTTCAGTTACACCCAGTTAATTAATTACTGTCACTCTTCCCGCTTGATGTCACTATAATTAAATCTATATAAAACAATATTGTTGCTGTATTGCGTTTTCAATATCTGCCCGAAATAAATTATGACATCATTTGCATCACAATTTCAACCGAAACATCATTATCATAATAATATCGGGCATTTTCCGTGAAAAAAGCAACAACTTTGTGACAACGCTGCAATAAAATTAACATATTTAATAGTCATCTAATTAAATTAGTGGTTAACCCATGCTGTTTGTATGTGTCCATTGTCCTGTTTAAAAATGACAATAAACGGTAATTAGTGTCTCGCGAATGAAAGTCCGCGTTGTTTACGAGCCAAAACAATAAAAAGAGTGACTTGTGGAACATTTTCACACCCATCGCATTTGATTATCGGTCGTTGGCGTCATCCGCTGATAAGAGTTTTGCGGGAGATTTATGAGGTGCAAAGGGTTCGCTTTATGTTAATTTAATGTCTAATTCTCATGCAAGAGGCTCTTCTTCAATAGCTTCATCGCTGGAGTATCATAAAATAATTAATTAAGTAATGTCACAATATAAAGTGCCGCATTATTCTCGGCGATAAAGAGGCCTCTTGTCGAATAATTGAAGCCAGGTGACCAAAGGTGTAAAAAGATTACATCATTTATTTCCCACATACGAGCATTTGTGGGTTGTGCCCGTTGCGATGGACGTCCAACAGAGACTTGTTTGCATATGCACCCTTGAGATAAGCACGATTTCAACTGTCAACACGTGTAAAGTGTAAAAAAATAAAACGAAAAAAAAGTGTAAAAATTTACGTGTAGAAAAAAAAATTGGATTGTCATGTACGCGATTATGTATTTTGACAATATTACCCTCGCGGTTTATTTTTTTAAAAGTAACATACGCATAAGCTTATTATTATTGCCATACACACGCGGTTTTTTACACTTTTTTTCATCATTTCAAACCAATTTTGCGGAAATAATCATATCATCATCACATTATTTGATGTTTTATGATTGTTAAAGTGGATTTTCACGAAAAAATTGAATTCAAGGCTTTAACTCGTATTTTTTTGCAGTAAAATGTCACGTTGGTTCAGCGTAAAAACGTTTCGAGTTATTTATTGTTCAACCAAAGTCATTTATTTATTCTATGCCAGTCCTGTGCCTTCGTTATTCTCTCAGTTTTTACTCTCCGAGGACATCTTCTAGACATTTCCTTCCATTTTTTGTGTGCAAAAGTTTTTTTTTTGCTATTCAGTGACCGTCCTCACTCACTCGTTCATCCACAAGAGACATGCCGGAGTTGTCTAAGTTAAATTGGAAAATTGTCCGACGTCTTTTTGATTAATTTTTCTCACCATCTGATTTATTGCAGGCGTGACCACAATAAAAAAATACGATGATGGACACGGAAAAAAATTAAATTTTGTTTTGAACTTTTCTTTGTTATTTTTTTCCCCTTTGTAAGTTTAAGTTTTTCTCAGATTTTTCCTATAAAATTTTTTTTTTATATTCCTCGAGGAATTCAAGTATAACTGACCATCAGGTGATGATTTATTAAAGCCGGCTTATATTTTTGTAAAAGATATGAAAATTGTTACAAATTGTTTTTTTTTATCTGATATCCAACTCGAATCCCTCTGAAAATCAAGAGCTTTAAAAGTTTAGGTCTTTAAAACAAAATAAAAATAATTCAAAACAATTACAAATAATTTATATTCCATTTTTACTTGATTGGATAAAATTCCCAACGGTTAGATAACCATTTAAAAAAATGCAATAAAAATATTCACCACTACCTGATTTATATTTTTTAAATTAAATAATGCAATATTTTTAATGTTCCGTAGCATATTTTGTACTAAACCCATAAAACATAATTTCCGTTTAAATAAAAAAAATTGTTGAGAGCCCGAAAAAAATAAATTACAAAAAATCTTCCTTTTTCATAACAAAAAAAAAAAGTTTTTTTTGTTGTTTATGCAAATAAAGTAATAGACTTGATCATTTAAAAATTTTTTCTTTCTCCTCAACGACGAATAATTTTTATCCCTCTCTATTAAATTTGTATCCTGCGTAAAAAAAAATCATAAAATAAAATTAGAAAAAACCACATTCCATCGCTCGCTTAAAAAGTCACATACAAAAAAAATATTTACAGCGAGAAACAAAGCAAGCGAGGAATTTGATGGAAAACTGTAATGAAAATTATGTTCTTGACTCGGTCCTATTGAAATGGTTTTTCCCAATGGACCAACTTATCATGAGAGTGTGCGGCGGAAAATATATAAAATTATGTGCGATCCTTCAAGAACGAAAAAAAAATTTTTTTTTTAATATTTATTATTTAATCTCGCTTGTGTGTTTATTTTTTTTTTCAGGAAAAAGAAAGAAAGTCAACCTTAATCAAAAGTGGAGTTAATCAAATGAAGAGGTCAATTGTGTGTGGGCGCGCAGAACATTTGAAACGAGGGTGCATTTATAATGATATCCAACTTATGATTGACATTGTTTTATTTAATTTTATTTTTTTTGTCAAAAGGTAACAAAAAAATTCACGAAAATTTTATAAAAGTTGTCGATTTGTGGTCTCCAAAGACATTTTTCGTAAAAATTCAAGGTTTTTTGCAATATTTTATGAATGTCACGATCATTGCGATAAATTTACGTCTAAATTTCTGCATTTTATAGGAAATATTTTAGTTTATAATCCCATTAAAATGTCAAATGTCACCATATATTTCTGCAACAAACTATCTTTTGTCTCGTTACGTGACTAGAAAATTGTCACAAAATGCCGAGAATTGCAACAAATAACGTCTAATGTCGCACTTGAGTTAATTTCTGATGCATCACGGAATGATTTAACTCAGATGTGTGTCTATAAATTTTGGTGCATTTCTCTAATGCATTAAAATGTCACCGTCTGCGAGGCAACTCTGGACGACAACCGGAGTCGTCATGTAACGCGATAATTGCTGTGAACATGTTCCGGAACAATAATGATGTTTTGTTGCATCTAATTACGGCCGGACAATGCACCACCGCTGATGTTATTTTGAATAATTTTGTCCATTTTATGTGGAAGTCATGTTGTTGTTCGCCAAACTACAAACTAGCCAACATAAACAAGGAACATGGAATAAATTAACATGGCAGCTTGTAACTTTGGTAATTGACATGAATTTTAGCGCAAAGCAAGTCTCTGTGAGGAAATTATTTATTTAGGTTGCTACAAATGAAAATTATTTTTTTATGCCCATGTTTAAAAGTCGAAAATCCAATTTGATAAAAAAAGTTATAAATGTCAACAAAAATTAATTTTTTAAGTTTATTAATCATTTTTTTTTAATTTTTATTTTTTTTAAATAAATTTTATAATTTTTCTAAATTTTAAATATTTATTGACAAAATTTTAAATTTTTGGTGATTTTTGTATTGAAAATCGTAGTTTTTAATTAATTTTTTATCTCTAAAAATAATATTCATACAGTTACTGAACTTATCTTATCTGGTTTTAAATATATTTTTTATAAAAATATAATTTTTTAATTGGGCTGCTCCAAATTTATTTTCTATGTTTTTTCCCTTGCACCATTTCAAAAGTCGAAAATCCAATGGAGCAGGTTTAAAAAAAAGTTGAAATTTTTATCAAAATTGACCGCTTTGGCCTTTTTCAATATTTTTTTAAGGAATTTTCATTCATTTTCAAAGACAAAAATTTTTATTGAAAAACAAAATTTATTTTGAATTTTTTTGACTAATTTTTAAATATTTTTAATAAAAATTTAATTTCAAAAATTTTTTGACAAATTTTTACCTTTTAAATACTCTAATTTTTATGAATTTTTTTAATAAAAAAAAATAGTTTAATTTTTTACCTTGAAATACTTTAAAATCAATTTTAAATTATGAAATTTCAATGTAGATACCACAAAAACAAAAAAAAAATATTTAAAAAAATATTTTTTTATTTTGTTTTTATTTATTTATTTTTAATTTAATTTTTTTTTTAAATTTTATTTTAAAGTTTTTAGATTTAGTTTTTGATTTTCATTTAGGTCGGCCTTAAACAAAAAACAATAAAAATCACAAAGTTTATGTCTGTGTGTTTAATAAAACAGCAAATTTGACCATTTCGTGTGCAAATATTGGACGCAAGCAAACAACCACGACTTTTCTCCGGCGAAAAAAGAAAAAAAAAAATACTGAGAAATTGTACGAGGAAGTAATAAGAAACAATAAAATAGAAATAAAGAAACATAAGTTTACCACTGGTCGCTTTCTTTATTTATACCTCGAGTTACGGGCAACGAGTTCATTTTCTTCGACTGCATTATTTTTTCAATTACCCTTGGGTGTAATGAAGTCAATACAAGTAATGCGAGGTTGTAAAATACGAATCCCGAAAAAAAAAATAAGAAATTATATTAAACCATGACTGCGCCACCGTTGTAATTCAGGGAGATTTATCTTTAAATTTGTACTTGGATTACACATAAAAATCATCACGGCAACTGTTTAACGAGGAGAAAATGAAATTAGAGTCGGTTTGATGAACTTGACTCCCGACACGAGCAATAAATTTTGCTCTTTTTGACACCAAATCGATGATTTGATATAAAAATTTATGATTTTCTCGCGTCATTTTATAATTAATTAATTTAAATATTAAGAAGCTCATTTTAATTTATGGCGCGTCTTTAATTATATCTCAGCTAGAATATTAAGCTTTAATTATCCAATTTGTAATCCGTATACTGCAGTGTCACTCTCTCTTGGCAGTCTTTCGTGTGCAAATGAGTTTATGATAATAAATTAAAATAAAAATATTATAAGCAGCCCGAAAACATTAAAAGAGGACAAAAAGTTAATTTTTCTTTCCCGCGTCTCCCTGAAGGATTGTTTCATCAAGTGCTTATAAATAAAATAAAAAGTTTAACGAAGAAGAGGACAGGATTAAGTTTTTTTTTTCGTAATTTGTTGGAAATTAAGACGACAGAGGGTCGTTTAAAAGACACTTTCTTCCTTTAATAAAAGTTAATTCGTTGCTTAATATTGTTAATAATGAAAAAAAATCTCTGGAAAAACTTTTTTTTCGGGTACGAGGTGTTCTTGCGAGAAGAAAAAAATTAAATTAAATATTTACAACGCACAAAATATCATAGAAAAGTGTAAAAATGGTGTGTTAAACATTAGCTTAGTTAATTATTCATTCATTTTTAATCCTTCCCTAACACTTTCTAATAATTTTCTTTTTTTTTTCCAGCGGGTGACGACGTTTCTTTTTTGCGTGTAAAAAGGGATGAAGTGGATTTTATGTATTTTTAATTGAGTACAACACTTTTGATGACTTTGTCTTGTCTCATTACGGCAACATTTTGTCTTGAGGAAATTATATTTTGATGGAAAAGCGAGCCGCAAACATTTTTAATGACATTTTAAATATGTAACTAGAATTTTATTATTAATACAAGCAAAACGGGGAAGTTTTGTCGTAAAAAACTAAGCAATATTTTAATAAATCTTAATTTTTGTTTTCTTTAAACGGGTCCTCAGAGACTTTCCTTTGAAAGAAGTGCTAAAAACGTGCAGCTTTATTGTGACAATAAGTTTAATATTAGAACATAACAATAAAAAACTCACAAAAAAGGATAAAAACGAGTTGGGTGGATCATTTACGTTGATTGTCCCTTTTTGCATAATGTCATGAAAAATAAATGCAATTGTCTCTGTTTTAACTACATCTCATTTGAGACAATAATCGTGTGTTTGAATACTAAACAATTGTCTTACGCAGTTTTTTTTTGTTTTCATGACGACTAACTGACAACATTCGGTAAAATAAAAATCTTTCTTTGGTACATATATGTGATTTTTAATATTCCCATTGGGGAAATTATCGCCAGCGTGCTTATTAGAAAAAGAAAGACTTCCCGAAAAAAAAACAGAGACTCGTGTAATAGACTAGAAACGTACAAGACATCATCATCCATTGTTTATTCAGGAAATGATTATCTTTGTAGCATTTCTTCTTTTCATTCAGTCAGTCGTTTAAACAGCATTTCGTGTGTTCTTTCTAACGATGTGTGATAATTACGGTGTGTTCTAAGGTTGTTAAGATAAACGTGACGACTTTCTTTTCAAAACGAGTCGGGAGGAGTGGGAGTTTCGTGAAATATTTTCATTGCAAGTACGTTTTTTCTTCATTTTTAACAGCCTTGATAATTTTTAAAAAGAAAGATTGCTGAAAAAATGTGTGTCATTTTGAAGAAAAAAAACAGAATATTACAAACCTCAAAAAAAAAAAAAAATCTTTGAGTCTTGTAAAAATTTATTTAATTTTTAATTTAATTATATTATTAATTTTTTTATGGCTAAATTTTTATTTTTTAATAAAAATAAAAACTATTTAAAATAAAATTAAAAATTATCCGATCGTTATCCGATAATGATTTTATTGTATTGAACTTCAATAAAAAAATATTATTGTTACTTAAAAAAGATTTTGATTTAAGCTTCATTCAGTTAATTTTAAGGAATATCTTCTTATTTTAAAGAAGAAAAAAATTTATTAATTTAAAATAATTTTTTATTTAATTTTATTTGCATTTCAAAATTAGTTTATGACTTATTCTCAAAAAATTAAATTTTTTTTCAAATAAAATTAATTTATTTTAAATTAAATTATTTTTCTCCATTTTTAATAAAATATTTAAAAATTTAATTAAAAATCATAATTTAAATTATTAAAAAATTTTAATTGATTAATTATTTATAATTTTATTAATTAATTTTTAGTTTAATTTTTTTAATTAATTAATTTTTAAATTTTAATTTAATTTTATTTATTAAAAAATATTTAATTAATTAATTTACATCTTTTGTCCTTGAAAAGTTGTAAAAAAAATATCTTGACGGTTTAAAACAAAAAATTACTAATTTATTTTAAGATTTAAACAATACAAAATTTATTTTAAAGCTTAATTCGTAGTTCAATTTGCATTTCTACCTTGTCTCTTTCTATCAGCACGACCATCACAACAACTTCGTCTGTATGAAAATCGCAAACTTAAACAAATAATTCAATTTAAAATTATCTGACAATCAACTGCCAATCAAGCGCATATTAAATTTAATTTTGACTTTATCCAACTTTTGATTTGATTTAAAATTTTCTGCATTTGAATGTTCAGATTGTTCCGGCACAGAAAACCATCGAATAACAGAAGAAAAAATTAAATAAAAAATGTGATACAAAATTAATTATTAACAAGAAAAAATCTGCTATCCAAGCAAAGTTGAACCAATTTTTTTTTCATTTTTTTCCTGTTTTGCAATTAAATCGCAATCCAATTAAATTTTTTTTTGCATCTGAGATACAAATTTTTTTAATTGCACAAATTGTCATCTTAATGTAATTACGATATTCATACTTTTGTTTCCTCGTTTTTTTCTCCAATAAAAAGTGTAATTTGATCTCATGCACGTTCGGTGAAAAAATTGAGAGGGAGTTGCGGTTCATTGTGTACACGGAATGTCTAAAGGGACATTTTATGGCTTAATAAAAGGGTTATTATATTGGCAAGAGTCGATGTTAGTTAACTCAATTCCCCGAGCACCAAAATTCAATGAATTTTACGGGCTTGATGTTAACTTTCTGTTCTATTGACACATTTTTTCGGGAAACCAAAAACACACAAAAAGCAATAAATCTCTAATAAAATATTAATTGAATCAATAAACTTTGATCAAGAGAAGACAAACTTTTTTCTCATGTTCATTTCTTGATTATTTTCATAAGAAAGGGTTGTCATTCACGTATTTCACGATGGAAAGAAAAGAAACTAAATTAAGAAAATATTTTACGTGACATTAAACTCGGGACTTCATAAATCAACGACGACACACTTTATCATAATAATATATTAATAATGTACTCGGCAACTCTTCTTGCATGTAATTTATATTAATGACGTTAATAATAAGAAAAACTTATTTAAAACATCCATTAAATTTATTCAACGTAAAAAGCCATTTTCTTGCATATATATGAGGTACTTTACTCTCACACATGTGAAAGGTAGTTTTACGCGTCGTCGTCGTCGTGTGTGAAAGAGTTACTAGACAAATTTAATGTTTTTGTTTAAATAATTAACGAGACAGAATCTGGGTGACAAACTATAAAGGGATTCCATTTCTGCAAAAAGTACCCGCAAAATAATTCGCTTTTCATGTAAAAGTCCTTTAATTACACACAAAAAATGGACTTTATAAAAAATGAGTTTATATTAATCATAAAAGCAAACAAACATGCGAGAAATGAGCAAAAAGGACCGCTTTTAATAAATTTTATTAAATTTTTGCCTCACTTCATTTGATATGTGAAAGTAGCACTCATAACTTTAATGATGCGGGTTCAAAGTGGAGAATCATGTTGCCGTGAGATATTAAAGGATCATGAAATCACATGTCAAAGGTCAAAATGTGTGTGAGAGTGGGCGACTACTTCCTTTAAAATTTACTTAAATGGGAGTAAGAGGCACGAAAATGCTTTTCAAATCTCCAGTGGATACCGGTTTTTGAATTAAAAACTGTCTCAAATCCATTATCTTGAATAAATATTTTGAGAATTTTGTCATTTCTTGGATTTTAATGTTATTTGTAGATGATTTGAGAGTAATTTGGAGAAATGATTTGAAAATGAGGACAGTGGCTGAAATGTAACTTTAAGCTTTTATTGAAAGGCAAACATTTTAAATTTTTTATTCTAAAAATTTTAAAGAAAACTTAATAAATTAACCCAAAATGGATAATTCTTTAAAAAAAAAGCTCAAAGAGGCCAAAAAAGCATTTGACTTTAAATAAAAAAAAAAATCTATTTTTTTTCTCTTTATTTATAAAATTTTCAAATTTTGTTCAAGAGTAAAATTACTATTTGCTCAAATTTTTGACTTTTAAGTCATGTTTTAGAAAATAATAGTCCATGACTTTAAGTCGTAAATATTTAAGAAATTTTTGTAAATCAATTTTTAAAAAATTTTTTAAGTTAATTTTTTAAGCTTTAAATTTGTCTTAACATGTTTTTTTCATTTTATCCAAGCAAAAATCAATTAATTTCTCCATGTTTTGAGGGCCTTATTTTCAAGACCCCAGGGCAATTTTAAGATAAAGCAAGAAATCAATTAGCTTTGCCCTTTGATTTAAAAGTTGACCTTGATTTGACCTCTATACTTTAAAAGGCCAAATATACTAATTCAGTTAGAAAAATTTTAATTTTTTAAATCATTTTTAAACAAAAATACTCGAAATTGTCAAAAATAATTCAAAAACCTTCTGAAAAGGTCGAATTTTTTTCCAAAAATTAATAAAAATCTCTGTACTCACATCCCTGAATCCCCATTTCTAAAAGATCATTTACATTTACTTAACTCTCGGGTTGGTTTTCTGCATCAGAAGTTTCTCCATTATATCTCATCATGTGTTTGCCATAAATGACTATTTGCCTAAAATAAATGGAAAGACACATTCCTTCATCATTCTACCAAAAAAGACAGAAACGAAGAAAAATAAATTACATTTTCCATTGCTTAACCATGCCTTATACCATATGGACATTCCTCATCATCATCATCTACATGAAAATCTACTTCGATTCGATTATTTCGTCTCCTTCTTCGGAAAATCAAACAAAATGATGTTGATTTGATAATTTTGCGGGTCCAAGGTAGATAAAGTGATGAATAATGTAAATTCTGCAGAAATTGGTTTCTCATTTTTCAACGTAGATCTTTATTTGAATACGCAGATTTTTTTCTTTCTTCGTCGGAATTTTCCTATGCTGATGATTTATTTAAGTGCAAAAAATGCAATTTCATTTTATTGATGAATTCAGGACCTCTTGGGATTGCAACGTTATTAATAATAACCTTGATTGGAGGAAAAAAAAGGAAGGAAAATAAGTAATTACTTTTCCACCACTTCATTTGTCTCAATTTTCTTCCTTTTTCTTTCGTCATACGGAATTCTGCAAGAAAAAAAATATTAATTAGTTTTATTACAATTATTGGTTTCATTCCCGAGTGAAAAGTGTCTTCTTCTATTTTTTTTTGCATCTCGTCAAAAAAATTCGCAATTCCCATTGAATTAGGCAAGAATTTGTCTTGCGTTAAATTTAATACGGGCCTCGTCGTGTTTATCTTGAAAATTTGAATTGCTTTTGATTAAAACAATGTCTCCCCAGTGCATGTTTTGCCACACAATAATGAGGTCGTTTGCAATTGTTTTTATGTCTTTTATTAAACACCGATATCGTTTTCGGATTAAATTTTGCGAACGGAACACGACATCTTATTTGTTCTGCATCGTTTCATCAAATATAATTTTATTACTTGCGAGTCATTTAGGCGGCATAAAAAAGGCAAAGGGAGGCATTTATCTTGTTAGCTTGTACAAGACGAGCAAATTAATCGCATCACAGATTGATGTAAATGTGAATGTCTCTTATCTCGTCATCTAGATTTTTTTCTCCCGTTTCTTACCTTTTTACTCCGCATTAAAAATAGATGGAAATTTTATGCAAATCTGCCATGAGCATTATTCAATTTTTTTAAAAGGTTTTCGACTTCGACACAATGTAACTCTCGCGGGAGATTAAATTCCGCTCTTTGCACAAACAAAACTCTTTCGACGTGCAGGCGAGGTGCGACGCAACTTCAAACGAATCAACAACAACAAATCCTTAATCAACCAGAACGATTCACTCGAAACAAACACATCAACCACATATCTATTGTCACATTATCGCATACGATATTTCCGCACATCATCTTGCTTTTGACGATGCGAGAAGCCAATTTTATTGAATAAATTTTGGAAAAGGCAAATCAACGTGTGTCGTTCCATTAGAACGATGCGACGAAGATAGATCGAAGGAATTTTTGGTGTCTTTGCTTGACAACAACCCCTTACCGCATGCATGATGGCATATCTTTTGTAATGTGTGCATGTGTGATAAACAGGGATAAACATAAACAATATTCAAACAAACAATAAGGCAAAAAGAGGCGCACATACCCTTAAGTGCCTTAACCTGTTGAGATTTGAAAATCCCCGAACGATTTCTGTCTAGTATGCCAATTTAATGAAAATGAAAATGTTTTTATTTTTTTCGGGCATATATGTAGATTCCTGAAGTGAAAAGTGTCTTTATGTGCTTTACGAGAAGAAAACTATTGAAAATTTCATCAGGAACCAACGAAATATAAAAACTGCACATGGTCTTTTGCATATCACCCGATTTCATCATTTCATCGAAAAAAATTTGGCATGAGATTTTTTGATGGTTTTGTGTTAGTTAGTCCTAAAGTAGTCGAAAAAACCTAAATTCAAAATTCTGGAATGAGCTTCAGTGTTTTTAGGCACTTTTAGTTTGGTTGGGTATGCCAAAGAGGTACTTGAAAATCCCAAAATCCAATAAAAATTGTAAATAACTCAAATTTTGCTTCAAGAATCGCTTTGTAGTTTTGTAGTATTTCACGTTCAGCTAATAGAAGAAACAGAAAAAATACGGATAAAAAAGACGCACCTTTTCAAATAAAAAAAAAATAAGTAGATCTAAATTTGATAATTTTTCATCAAAAATTGATGAAATATCAACAGAAATCCTCTGTGGATATTAAAAATATTTTTGAAAAAGGTAAGAAAATTATATATTTGTTCATTTTTTACCAAAAAAATTTCAAAAGCGGCAAAATTATCAAAAAATCGACCAAATATCAGTCAAAATGAACTTTTGAATGTCTTTTATTTTGCTTTTCTTTCAATTTGAGGCTTGATATTGGTCAAAAATGAATATTTGAAAATATGTCAATTTTTAATTAAACTACAAATATTATCAAATATTATTTTTTGACCAATATCAAGCCTAAAAAAATGAAAGAAAATACATTCAAAAGTTCATTTTAACTGATATTCTGTCAATTTTTTGAAAATTTTAGCAAAGACAGTACTTTTCGAAATATTTTTGGGTAAAACATGAACTAATATAAAATTTTCTTACCTTTTTCAAATATATTTTAAATATCCACAGACAACTTTCGTGAATTTCCTTTTCACCGTAAACCACATTCATCTTTCCTTCCACAAAAATATTTCCTCCACAAACACTGAACATATCATGAAAAAGTCTCACAACTTTGTCGTTCTCAAAAATAAATAAATTTTCACATTATTCATTCTTTATAATAATTATAATTTGTCTGCGCTCCGTCTCTCTTATACACAAACATCCCCTTCCAGCAAATTTAAATTTCCGTATGTTTGATATCGTAATTAAAGGATTAAAGGATGTGTGATGATGCTCATATAAGTAACAGGCAGTAAAATCATTCCAAGTGGATTGCGGCTTAAATTAATTGGGTTACGGTTGATACTATCAATTTGTGTCGTTTCTTTTGACTTTTCTCGTTTTTTCTTCTCGCGCCCTAAAAATTTAAGCTGAAAAAAGAAACAAAGAATTTAATTTAATTTTTCCTCAGGAGAAACGTGTAAATATGAATGTACTTTTTAAATTTTTTATGCGACTTTTTTTTGTCGTTGTGTCGCAAGGAAAATGTCATTCAAGCAAACGATGCACGGGATACGGTCAAAGTTCCCCGAAAAAAAAAAGTAAAATAATAATAAAAAGACATTTATTTTTATGATACTCCACTCGTATACTGCTAAATTATTCACAGAAATGTCTCCATCTTTGCCCATAAAAACCAACAGCCTATTTTTCAAAACGACCAATTTTCACATGTTTAAAGGCAGTTAAACTTTTTTCCTGTGTGACAGCACTTTTTTTGGGCTTCTTAAATATTTTAATAGTTTTTTTTTTATTTTCAGGAAAAATTCGGTTCTACTTTACCGACATCGGGTTTCCTTCATATTCTTGATTGAACATTATCAATCTCTTACGCTTTTTCTTCCTTCGTCGCGTCCCTCTTAGAAAATCGTGCGTATCCAACAACATAACAATAACATCATCATAGATAACGATTACGGGGAAAATTGAAAGGTTCTTTGACGAGAGAAAATAGGGGAAAACGCATACTGTAATTACACGAGTAGGAGGTGCTTACGTAACAAAAATAACACAGAACGAAGCAACAGGTGATTAAATGCGCATGAAATGCATCTTTGATATACTCAAGCCGTAATTGCTGATGAATGGATCGCTGTTAGAAGCACTCTATACAAATGCAAGTGAATGCAAGTAGAAGTTGTAGCGGATTGACTGACAAATCAAATTCTTCCATTTTAGTGGTGCGCTTCAAGAATGTCAATGTACGCGATACGATGGAAGTAATTTAAATTGTATACAATTAGTAACCGTCAAATCTAATTTAAAATAATCGAATGACAGAATTTCTACATTGTTTCAGGAAAACGCGTAATTAGATGGCAACGAACGGCAATAAAATTCATGAAGTTGTCGTCTAACCTCGCTCTATCTGTCTCACTGGATGGCATGCGGAATAGAAAACGAAATCATCGCGTTTGTTTCAATGTATGCATCGTTATTGCCTCAAATTTACATATTATGGATGAAATATTGGTGCGAATGGAGTTGTTAAACATATTCATAAATTTGAGTTACAAACACCCTTGTTTGACTGTCATCCAAGTCATTTATATTCATTTTTTCGTCTTGAACTTTTTCAACTGTCACGAAGGTTGAAAAGGCTGAAAATACAAAAAAAAAATGTAGGTATTTAAAAATATTTAAAAAAAAATTTTAAAAATATTCAAAATATATTTAAAAACATTTTAAAACATTTAAAAAAATTAAAAAAAATTTAAAAAATTTTTAAATATTTATTTTCATATTTATTTAATTTTTATTTTTTTTTAATTATATTTTTATTTTTGATTTTTATTTTAAAATATTTTAATTGCGCTTCTTCAAATATAATTGAACATATTTTTCACTACTGCAGAAACCTCAGGTCATGATGATTTATAATAATATTTATAATTTTAATAATAAGGGTACGCAAACACCGCACTGAAACAAATATTCTACCTAATTTTCGACTTACCAGCAAAACAACATACGATCCCGTTACCATTGATAAATTCTGAAGGGTACATGATTACTGTTACATATGTTCACAATTTTACCAAAAAATGTTTCCATTACCTCTCTACTGGTAACCTACAAAAAATAAAAGTAAGTACAATACTTGAAA
Source organism: Culicoides brevitarsis (assembly GCF_036172545.1). NCBI lineage: Eukaryota > Metazoa > Arthropoda > Insecta > Diptera > Ceratopogonidae > Culicoides > Culicoides brevitarsis. The sequence goes on along the minus strand of NC_087085.1, from coordinate 15,969,929 downwards.
AAGAAAAAAAATGAAACGAGAAAAAAACATTGAATAAAACAAGAGGTATTATCAATTATTCTACTTGAAATATATTTTGCTGGTGGATTGACTGCATTCTTGCTGTGTTTTTATCTCGTTTCATTGTATTCAGTCGACTTTGATATCAAGCAAAAAAAAGTGTACAGACAGTGGAAGTTTATTTGTTCCACATATGTGAGTCGTATCTCGTATCGTCCCTTGCTTACTGCTTGCATTTCCATCCAAATATGAACGGAGTTACGTATTAATATTTAATCGAATAAAAAAGGATGGTTATAATTGAATAGTTAATATATTATTTATAAAGGGCACAAAAAATATTTATGTATTTTTATGTTATGTTAGATTAACTGTATACGAGAGAGTGGAAAAGTAAGAAAGATGATCCTCAATTGTAATATTTTTGCGTTAAAATAATTGAAAATATTTCCCCTTTTACGAATTCACTTGTCACGCACTTCATTTATCATCGTCGTCGACGAAAAAAATATCGAATAACAATTTGAAAAACAACAACAATAATTATTGGCTTGATTGAAATTAATACAACGCTCATATGCTAATATTTCTCAAAATTCAAACAATTACTGTCATGTTGCTTGAGAGTGTGTCCCCTTTGTGTGGTTCTCATCTGACAATTTTTTGTCATATACCTTTCAACTGAACGAAAAAAAAAACATTGGAATCAGCAATCTGCCAATATATATTTGCATTTTAAAATTATATCTCATTTTCAGTGGTGACGCAGAAAAATCAACAAATGTGGCATAAACAAAAACTAAAACAAAACAAAAATAGACAAAAACTAATAAGGACAGGGCGTTCAATGGAAGTTGACTTTGCAGTGATTTTTTTGTAAGTACATAGTTTAGAATTCAATTAAATATTAAACGAAAGATTTTATAGTATTTAATTTGAATTTCTTTTTAACTTATATTCTTACAAGATGGTCGTAGTATACTTATTTGACTTTCCATCTAAAGTCTTTGATGTAATCTAAAGAGGCGATCTTGGAGACTCTCCGAAAACCTAGAGTCGAAAACCTAGAGGACATCCAATTCAACACTGTCTGCTCGGAGGGATATGTAAAAGTCTACGCGAGAAATGCGCTGACAATTAATTGGATCATGGGAACTTTCGCGGCGATTGAATAGGTTATTGCAAAATTGGAGCTGCCAGGTAAGAAGCCGTTTGTGAAGGCGACTCTGAGAATAAGGAAAAAATTTAAACCCGTGGACTGGAAGTTGTTAGTCGCTACTCTGGAAAGGCGCAACAAAGGTCTAGATTTATCGGGTTATTTTATAGAAAAAGTCGAGGAACTAAAGAAACGTGAGCAACGCCCGCCTAGACGCCGATCAGCTCCGGCATTAAATGTAGCTCATAGACTAGTAATCTTCAAACTCGGTGAATCAACCGCGTGCTGTTATTAATTAAGATTGTAAATTTATTTTTACTCAAAATAAGAGGACCGAAATTACAAATGAAAATAATTCAAATATCAAAAAGACTTTGGATGATCCAATATTTTGATAATATCTGAGCTAATAAATTTTTATTAAAAAGACAACGGAAACTAAAAATACCTCAGAAATAGGTTTTTAGGACATCATAGTAACAAAATAGAATTGCAAATAGAATTGTTTTTCAACAAAAATTAAGTCATTCTATTGAGAAGTTAAGGACAAAATTATTTAGGGATTTGTAGACTTTAATATAAATTGTGAACTAAAGAGCTTAATTTTTTTTTTTGAAAAATATTTTGTGTAACTCAATGTTAAGAACGCCCTGTACATTCATTATTATTATGAGTCTATGTTTTGATTTACCTCTCGCACCAGTTTTTGTTTATGTTCATTTCACACTTGATTAGCTCATATCATTTCAACTGTTCGCACAGCAATAATAATAAACTTTTTGTTGTTATACCACATGCCTTTTGTATTGACGTGACAATGGAAAAACCGCGGTATATTTTCAATTAATTTATATTTAGTACGCGGTTGATTTTAATTACTCCACTGACAGTCTATTGAAGGGTTATTTCAGGTGACATCTGATTTAAAGAGTTTAGCAAAATTTTTACATGTAATAACAAGTTATAATCTTCTGGTAATCCCTCCTAAACATTTATAGGATAAACAAACCCACACACGCACTTGAAACATTTTTGAATAATTTTTTTCAACATAATACGCTAACGAGCTGCATTCATAATTATATTTTCACCAACGAAAAAACTACCAGTCTTTATACATATTCGATTACATATAATTTTATTACAATGCACACATGTTACGGAAAATCCGGCGTGTATGATTCACTTGTACCCCTCCTGAACACACAATCACATTATTCTCTTATTATTACTTAACGCATTGAATTATAAGAGTAATCCAAACAACGCACGAGAAGAATTACATCATTCAAATAGTTAAAGACTCATTTATCATATTGATCCTGTGTACGAATGCATGGGCGAGGGATGCGAAGAGCAAAAATTGAACCATATTTTGCTCGGAACAATACCAAACTGATTGCAAATAATAACAAACATTGTTATGCAATGTGTTTAATATTTTTGTGAAGAGAATAACAAATGTTTCGAATATTTATGAATGATGGCAGGGATAAGAAAAGGTCAGAATTCTTAAATTTAATTATGAATGACAATGATAAGTGACGCAAAGTGATTGACAAATATTGATGCCATTTACATGAAAATCAACTGAAAGAGAATTTTTCCTATAATTTGTTCCTTTTGGGAATATTTAAAGAGAACTTTTGTAATTTCAGGAAAAATCTGAACGATTTTAATTTTATTTTATTCAATTCAATTCCGTTTCAATCCGCAATCAATATGACATTATAATTATGGTAATTAGTGCATAATGCAGATTTTTACACTGTTAAAAATTTTCAACATGCATCTTCGAAAATATTTGCATTTAAAATTGAATTTTAACAGTTTCCGATAATTCGTTCAGATTCCCAAATAAAAGCCTAGAGAAAGCAAGCGAGATAAACTGCGTGCATTTTAAAACACATTAATTTAATTACTGAAATGCATTTTCCGTTTTTAATAGCATCGGGTGTGTGGTATTTGTGCTCTTACGTGCAAAAAAGTAAATTAAATGCACTCATCCAGATTAAGTGTGTGAGCGTTGCGGCGGACCACAGATTCAATTCACCTGCGTTCAAATTTATTTGTAATTTGATTTTAAATAATAACGAAAAAGATTATAAATGGTTTGTTTTTCGGGGACAATTTATATAATTAATATTTCATTTAATTGCGTTATTATTCGATTTTCGAAATTTTTTGGGTTTTTTCCATGGAAATTTCCAAACTTCTCCGAAACGGATTCACAGGAGGTACAAAAGTCGTACAAAATAATACAAAATATTTATCCAACAATTGAAAGGCTCACAAAAAATTATTAATCGTCGAAAAGTGCAAATCATCACAGAACCATTTATCATAAAAATTATGAGTCCTTCTTCATTTATCTCTAAATCTGTGTGTTTTTGTGAGGCGTAAGGCATTTTCGATTGTCACCCAACATGAAAAAAAATGAAGATGCAGATGGTGACCATTATATTATTTATTTAAGGAATGTAATAAATATTTGTCTTGTAATTCCGATTGAATTTCGGACGAAACAATAAAAGGACACGAAGAAGTTTTATTGTTACCAAAAATTTTATCTTCACTGCCAGGCTCTTTTCATCTTTTTATGTGAAGCAATTGATTCACAGTGTTGAACAAAGTGGACGTCACTTCCCCTGAGACCCGATGGAAGAAGGCGTTTGGTTAAGGAATTGCTTGTCGATTTTTCATATCAATGCTTGCCACATTTGTAATCATTTGAATGGGCAATTCGGAATTCATCATAGGAAAAAGGTTTGTAAGTTTTTAGTATTCAACGTCAAAAAAAAGAAGAAAAAAAGGATTTCATTGCAATCACGTTTGTATTCTTATTATTATTGTGATGGGAATAAATTTTCTATTTTATTTACGTTTTCTGCAGAAATATTCATGTATGAGAGTAATCCTCGTGTAACAAGCCGTGCAGAAGTTGACCAAAAGGAAACTGCAGAGAAGAGATTTGAAAAGACATGAATTTTGAATGCCAACAAAGTGATTGCTGGGCGTGTACCGCAAGTTACCGGAATATGAACGGCTTGACTTTGTGGCATTTTAAGATGCGAAGAAAATGAAACAATATTGTCCCAGCGGAATACATTAGGGCACATTCTTGGCAAATATTATTACTAAACAAGAAACCTTTTTTTCTTTCTTTTATGTGATTTTTTTTATTACAATTTATTTATATTCATTTTATAGATAAATCAAAGTTCGTTAGGACGGAATAATTTATTCAATTTCACGTGTTGCGCTTCTAAGAAAACTTTAAAATCAATTTCCTGTTAAGCAAACAAACTTTTTGACCAATTTTCAAATATTTGCACTTCATCCCCCTGCTTTTGTCCCATGCAGACAATGCAATTGTGTGCCAAAGAAATTACTTTGTTGTGGACAAACACATTATTCACATGAGCAACCAAGCGACAATTTTGATTTCAATTCACTGTTTTGATATAAAATAATATTTTTAAAATGCATCAAAACAAGTTCATCCTTCCTGATCGCATCCGTTGTTTGTTTGTTTAAAAGCGAAGGGTGAGATTTTAAAACTAAAAAAAAAATAAACATTAAATGCAATTCAATGCACATGTATTCCCTTTACCTATCTGCTGAAGTAATTGAAAAATGATGCTTTTGATTCAATTTTGATTGAAAGTGAATTAAATCTCGTTGTACCTTCAAAAAAGACAAATATATCAATTTCATGTTAAAAACTGGCGTGTGGGCAAAAAAGAGAACGACGAAGGAGTCAACGTGATCGATGTTTGATGATGAAAATTATAACAGATGTAACAGAGTCTATTAATAAATAAAAACATGTTTGCTTGTTACGCATCGTTAATTGTTGATGGTCCATTCATTCACGCAGCAATGTGTTTGTTGTTTTTATGTAGGAGACACAAAAAAAAGTAAGAGAAAGGGCTGGTTTTTTGTATAAATTGAATGTGATTGTCTGGATTGACTTATGAAGTCATGAATTTGACCTTTCTGTGATTCTGAAATACAAAAAATGAAAGAGTAAAAATTTCATAGATTTATTTGTGATTTTGAGTTTATTTATTTAATAAATTTTTTTCACATTTTATGTTTTTTACATTTTTTTATATTTCATTTTATTTTATTTTTATATTTTTAATTGTCTATTTTTCTAATTTGATTATTTGTCAAATTATTACATTAAAAAAAAAAAATAATTAAAGAAAATATTAAAAATTAGATAAATTAATTTATATTAACGGGTAAAATATTTTTATGTAAGAAAATTTTAAATAAATTAATTAAATATTAAGTTTAATTAAATTAATTCATTTAATAAAACTTTAATGATTTGTGATTTATTTTTCAGATTTTTTTTCGATTTTCAACAAAATATGAATTAAAAATATTATAGCTATCATTTCAAGAGATTTTTTGAATTAATTATTTTTTCTTGATTTTGGAGTTTTTAGACTATGTTTATTGCTTTTTTGTATAATTTCATTAGTAAAAAAATTAATTAATTACTTAAAAGTTTTAAATTAAATTTCATATTGAAAAATGATAAGCCTTCATTTAAAAAAATTTTTCTCGATAAAAAAAAAATTAAAAATAATAAAAACTTATAAATTAGAATTTGAAAAAAAAATATTTTAATGTTTTAAGTTTTAAATAAAAATTTTAAAAATAAAAGTTATCTCTAATTAATTAAATTTGGGCTAAATTATTTGCTTTTTTGAAGTATTTAATAAATTAATTGAATTTAATTAATTATTTGATTTAATTAATTAATTAAAATTAAATAAATAATAAATCAAACCAAATGAAAATAAATTATAATTAAATTTATTTAATAATATAAAAGTTTTAAACAAAATAAATATTATATTAAAATTAAGGAACCTCTTTTAAAAAGAAAAAATCCCGAGTAAAAAAATATTAAAAATTTACTTTGCGGAAAAAATTTTTTTTTTAATATTTTGAGTTTTCAAACGAAGGTTCATCATTTATTTTTTTACATATTTATGTTTTTACAAAACTTTATTTAAAACTTTTAAAAGATTAATTAAATTTATTTTCATTAGGTAATATTATGGCCTAAAAATCTGAAAGCCACGAAAAAAAATAATTTAAATTTTTATAAAAAAAATCTCTTGAGCACAGCTAAAATTTTCATTTTGATCATCAAGAAAGAAAAATAAATATGTTTGCCTAAAAGATAATCATCGTACCTTTATTCGCAAACAGTAATTAAATTATCATATGAAAAACATAACATTTTCCAATAATTCCCATAAATTATTGATAGATCCGGATGTAGGAATTCTCCAATGACTCTTATTCAAATATATGCGCAAAATTTTCCTTACAGCGATTATTATCGACAAACACTCTGAGGTGAAGTTAAATAGATTAAAAGTTATAATGTTATTTTATATGTTAATTTTTACTCCTCTTCCGAACGTCTTCCTCTCCCGTCGTCACACAAAATAAGACATAACAATATTGTCAGTTTATTTAAATACGAGAAAAGATTAGAATGATGGCATTTTTTCGGGTAGAGAGAATGTATGTATGTTAGAAAGAATTGAGATGCAGGAAAAAAATGTAAACACGAGCATTAGAACATGTGAATGAAAATTATAAATATATTCCATTCTTTAATATATTATTTCCCTGGAGCACAATAAAATGTATTACTCAAGTAGGCGCTCGAGTACGAGTATGTTATCTGCAAGGAGTGTGTAATAAACAATCACCTCTTCACTGTTTTACAATAACAACATGGATATGCAGATCAGTCTCCCCTTGTACTTATCATATAACATGCGAGAGTTAAAAGTCAAGACCTCTTAAATATTTTTTTCCGTAAATTTTTTAGAACAGTAAATAATCCAATTCCGTATGAATTTACAACTTTATTTGATGTCTTTCTATTGTTAAACATTTTTTTTCGCGTACAAGATACTTCACAAGCAATAAATTGAATGTTAGATCCCCATGCCTTAAAAAAACTCTGGAATAAAAAATGGATTCGATGTAATTTTTTGACACACGTAAATTATCATGTAAGCCATTTACGCTTGTTTATTACGTCAGATACAGGATTCGATATAGAAAAAAGAAGGAAAACTAGACGAGACAACTACCTTTTTCTTATCAATGGCTCGCGGCAAGTCCAGTTGACCCACAATACAAAAGTCACTTGCATACAAAATAAAATTTATGTACTTCAGATGCAAATGGTACAGAAATTGTACAGAAACATACAGTATGCTAAACATCAGTCAATTGATGAATTTATGAGTCTCAGAGCGAGTGTTATTTGCGGTCATGGTACGTCCTAATGGGATTACTTATAACCCTTTTTTATTTGTTTGAATGCGTGTTTGACTATTTTTGTGAGGGAATTTTTTGTTTTTTTTTTAGAAAAAATTCCTCTTCTTTAAATTCACATAATTTTGAAATATTTTAAATAATCTATAATTAACATTTATTTGACTTTTATACGAATTTTTGGGTATTTACTAAATATAAATAAATAAATATTTACGAAATATTTAGGGACATTATGAAAAATTCATGTCTGTCAAGTCAAAATATTTGCGAGACATGAAAAATTTTGAAGATAAAAAAATTTAATTTTTTTTTAAATATTTTTAATAAATAAAAAAAAATAAAAAAAAATTAAAAAAAAATTTAATTAAAAAATTGAAAAAAATAAATATTAAATTTTTATATATTTAAAATTAAAAAAAATAAATTTTAAAAAAAATAATTAAAATTGAAAATTTTTAAAAAAAATAATAATAATTTTGTCCAAAGTTTAAATAATTTTTTACAAAATTTTAAATCTCTCAAAGACCAATTTTTATTTTTAATAAATTATTTTATGTTAATATTTTTTTTATTTTTTTTGTTAAATATTTATTTTTTTTAAAATAAATTATAGTAAATGATGCAAAATCTCCATTTATTAACGCCATTAATAATTTTTTGCTTTTAAAGAAAAATTTACATTATGATAAATTTAAAAAAAATATTTTTTTTTAAATTTTTTCAAAAAAATTTTTTTTTAATTTTTTTTTTTAAATTTTATCTCGTGATCTTTTGAGCTTTCGAGACACAATATTTTCATATAGTTTAATATTGACTTTTTTCATTCACTCTCAAATTTGCCTTTTTTTTTTGTTTACTTGACTTTTTCATACGATTATCTCTTTTTTCTTCTTTTTCATGTCCGAAGTACCTGCGAAATGAACCAAACAAAAAAAAAACCTGACTTCTGGCTAAAAAAACACAACAGACGGCAACACCTCCGATACTTTTTGTTTGAAACAACTCACTCAAACAGTTAATTTTTCACAAAAAAAGGATTATTTTGACTCAGTAGGATAATTAATGGGACAAGCTTTCTTGTTCTGTTGTTACAGAGATATTTTGTATGCGGTTTGAAATTGTTTGCAAAGTGATTATCTTGTGATTTTCGGAAACAGTAGGATATTGACTTTTGTGGATTTTGTTAACAAAAGAAATATTTTTATTTTTAAATGAGATTTTTTTTTGCTCAAACAGACTTGAGTTTGCGCGATCACGCCAAATTTTTCATTGGATCTTCAGAAAACGCCTCAATTTTAATGTGTTTTTATGTGAAAAATAATGTTTTTATGCGTTTCTGAAAGGCAAAATCCCATGATAGATGGAAAAACACTTTGATTTCAAGTACAATTTTTCACGTATTTTTGTTCTTGTTCATCAGTCATCACGCGTCATCGTCGCATCACTCGCATGTAAAAACCATTTAATATCTCAATATGGATTCTTTCTGCATAAAATATTAGTTCCACATCATTTATTCATAATATTCATCCATCTTTGCGTCTCAATCCATTACCGTGCTGCACAACAACTACGACGACGACGACGACGGACCAACAATACAACACTTTAAATTATTAAAAACATGTATTCCACTCGCACTTCGTTAGTTGATCGTGCAGCAGCAAGTGGAAATTGTGCATACATAAATTTACTCCTCCTCCGTTTTGGCTTGCGACACGACACACGAACGACACGAAATGCAAATTTAATCAAGGCAAACAAGTAAAGAATGATTACTGGACCGTCATTCATTCGAATTGATGCGACGTGATGACCACGATTGTTCTTTGCTTCGTTCTGCAAATGCAAATTGCCGGGACAACAAATGACCGGACGATTAATAATTTGTTTTTCCCGAAATTTGTTTCGCATTCAATATGTGATGCATATAAATAAATAAAGTGCATGCACTTGAATGGAAAAGTAATGCGAAGGGTACACAAGTCAAGTGCATCGCAATAAAAGAGGGGACAAATACAGGCATGGATTAGAAGGCACATGGAGACAATACAATGGATGAAATGTAGTAATGATGACAGTAATCGAATTATCTTGATTATTCAAATTATCTGCGTTGTAAGAAGGTGAGACGTGAATCTGAACAGTTAATTGAAATTTAATTACCGTAAAAGGTGATTTTGAGCTCTAAGAAGAGGTAAACATTTTTTTTAAATTTTAGTAAAAAAGCTTTGACGAAAAAAATACTTTTACAAAATAAGAATTGAAATTGAATTTTTTTATAAAATTAAAATTTAATATTTTTTTTGTCCAATATTCAAGTGAAAATCAGAAAACAAATTTTTTTAGTTCAATGAAATTTTTAAAAATATTTTTTGACGATTTCCTAAACGAAAAATATATTTAATTGAAGTTGAATATTAAATTAATTTTTTTAATTTATTTTATTAATTTGAATATTTTTTTTTATTTTCTTTTATTTATTTTTTTATTATTTGAAAATTTTAATTAAATTAAAATTAAATTTAAAAACTTTTATTTTTAAAAATTTATTCAAAATTTAAGTAAAAATCATGTGATCTCTTTTAATTATGTTAAAATCTGTGCTTATGTGCCTGAGTCCTTTTAATATTCACATATTTATTTATTTCATCAAATTAAGATTACAGCATTGTAGTTCGAGGAAAAAGCATAAAGCTTAAAAAAAGTTATCTTTTCGTAATAGTTGATAAAATTTTTTATCAAAATTAAATATAGTCTATTCATGTAAATTATTTCGATGGAATCAAAAATTTTTGGATTGTAAAAATTAAGTGAAAAAATTTAAATCGATTAATTTTTTGAAAATTTTTGATTATACGACATTTATTTGATTTTTAATTCACGTTTTAAAGATTTCGTTAAAAGTTTTATAAATACTACGAAAATTGATCATTTCGGGAAATTTTTCAAATATTTTTTTTCATACTCGTTTAATTAAAATTTCAAGATCGTTTAAAAAGTGCAAATTTGTAATATTTTTAGTATTTTTTAAAAATAAAATTTTCAAAATTTATTCTGAATTTTTAGCAAAGAAAAACATTAACGATCGCGAAAAAAATCTTTTGAATATTTTTTTTTCGTTAAAATTCCTTTTCCTCCATCTAACATTTGGCTTAGAGAGACGCAAAACTAAAGAAATCCAAGAAAAAACTAAAGTTGCCACCTTTTTTCTTCGCTGCCAAGTTACTTTCCAATCTACAACTCGACATATTTATATAAAAGATAAATGAATATATAACAATATGATAATAATAACAAGCTAAAAATGTGTAAATACATAATGAATGTGTGAAAATGGGAGGAGCTTCAAACACTTTTCAACATCAAACTTTCTCAATAAATATTTTAATTCGATTTCCCGAATTTTCGTTTGTCTAAAATGGTCTTTGGATAAATAAATTGTCTTAAAATTGGTAATTTTCAATAATCTTGCAGGTCAAATAGTGGTGCAAGATGCAAATAAGTTTCACAGCTCTGCATTACCGACCAACGTTTGCTTGTGTTGGTGCTGGGTTGGCATTCTTACGTTGCGTGGAGGGGATAAAATGCATGCAAAATGGGCGGAGAGTACAGGGACCTTCAAAAATTCCTCTCGAGATATCCTTGTGCGGCGTGTGTGTGTATTGTTGTTATTTCAATGATGTATCAATTGGGAGTACAAGAACAAGAACAATGCGCAGTTAGTGAGTACAGGGAATTTCTACATGCATTCTCGCGCGCGCTCCGCATCACCTACATACGGAACATGTAGGAAAAACAGAAACATAAACAGAGGGATTGTAAATTTTTCCTCTCGCACATTATGTTGCCACGTACGGTGCTTCGATGTACGTATGGCCATGTAAAGTATTTTGTACATTACCAACCAGAGTGGCAGCATCGCAGCACTGCAATGTGATATCGTTGTGTCGTCAAGTTGCTGGTTGCGTGTACGGCGGCTGTATGGATGGAACGAAAAAGTACAAGTAAAATTGTAACTTGTATTATAAAGTACAGATTCAAATTTCAGTAGGGACTCAGACGTCACTCGGGACGAACGGTTTTCGTATATCTCCAGAGATCGTAAAAAGGAAAAGAAATTTTTCCTAAAATATTATATTAATATATTTTTCTCACAAGTCTCATCATAATATCAATTCGAGTTATTTTTGGCAGAGAAAATTTTTCTACATCACCAAAAATCGAAGTGTCACAAGTAGCTCGCAAAGTGATAAAATTTGTAACGAATGTTTCACAAGTTGAAAAATTAACGTGTCGTGTATCGTAACCGGAAAATCGTTTCGTATCGGAAGTTATATCGGAAAATTACAAGTCCTTATCAGAAAAAAATTACAAGTGAAGTGATCAAAAAAATTCTTTGAAAAAATAAAATAAAGAATTAAACTAAGAATTTATAAAAAAAATCTGATAAGAAAAAAAAATTATTTTAAAAAAATTAAAATAATTTTGAAAAATTATTTAATTAAAAAAAAATTAAATAACATTAACAATAAAAAAATAATTTAAAAATTTTTGTGCGTCGGTTAATTAAATAAAAAAAAAAATAATAAAAAATTATTAACACAAAAAAATAAACAATAAGCTCACCAAATACTTTTTTTGTGAACAAGTTCCAATAAATCATAAAACTGAGATCAGACGAGGCAGCGCCGGGCTTCAGCTCGGCCTCTCCCTGGCCAACGCTCGAATTCGAATGGGGTCGAAAGCTATACCCATCGACAGGTCCTCGTGGCACGGGCGGCCTAATGTTCGGTTTGCCACCCACTGGAGGAGACCTCAATCAACCACGCGGTCCCGTTACATCGCTCAAAGAAGAACCGCTTGGGGCACGAGCCTGGATGCAACCTGTCGATCAATCAAAGTAAGTTTCAAAAAAAAAAATTTTTTTTTCGTCAAAAGAATAGGACATAAAACATCTCATACTCCAAAAAAAAATAAAAAAATAAAGTCCAAAAAACACGCGTTTATAACAATGTAACAACATCATAAAACAAACAAAATAATGATGATGGCAAAAAGTGTTAAACTTTTATGTGTTGAATTTTTCACAGTAAATATAAATATTATTATTATTGTGTACAAACAAGGCACAAACTGGCACAAGATCACACATCATCCTATATAAATAAATAAATGAATATATTTATATGGAAAACAAGTGAAACGTGTTGGAAATTTTATCGTAATTGCGGGTAATTTATAAATCACAAAATTTTGGTATAAATTACAAAGTCCTATCAACGGTTCATAATTAAAATTGTTTAAAAGATATTGTGATGCGATAAATATTATAAATTCATGCAGTATGTTAATATTTATATTTTTTACGTGACTCACAAAAAAAGTTCGCTATGTGTATGTGTTTCTTTCATTCACGAGGCGTGAAAATGGTGATAAATATGGAAAAGTTGTAGGATGATCTGTCAAAAGATATTTTTTTCACAATAAAATTTAACTTTATTATAATGTAATAAATTAAAGGTGAAGTGTTTATGAAATTTATCTCTTTTTTATTAAAGGAAAATATTTTTATTACAATTGAAATAATAATTATTTAAAATAATTGTAACATTTATTTGTGTGTGTGTGTGTGTTTTTTTTTTTTTCTTAATTAATTAAAAAATATAATTATAAAAAAATAAAATTATTAAATATAATAAATTTGAAATAATATTAGGAAAACAATATTTCTTTTAACAATATCATGAAAAAAATTTTTATTTTAATGAATTAATAAAAATATTAAAAATATATCAAATTAATTTAATTTATTTAAAATAAAATATAAATAAAAATATAAAATTACAGCTTCCTTATTTTGAATTATTTTTCTTATATTTTATTAACTGGTGAAATATAAGGAGTAAGAAAATGTGAAATATGTATATTTTAGTGAAAAAATAAAGGTAATATAAAGCTTTTGCCAAGAGGAATATAATAAATTTTAAATAATATTTTGGAAAATAAAAAATATATTTTTTAACAATATAATGAAAAATATTTTTAATTTTAATGAATTTCGTTTTCCATTAAAAAAAATTATTTTTGTAAGAATTTCAAATTATTTGAATAAGAATTTAAATTTATTAATTAAATAAAATAAATATAAAAACTTAATAAATAAATAAAAGTACTTTGAATAATAAAATAAAAAGTATAAAAAAATACTAATTTTTATTAATTTAAAAAATTATTTGTAAAATTAATTACTCATTTAAACGATTATTTATCATAATATCATAATATTCATAGCCAAACAAGCTATCATTAATTTTCAATTAGCTACCTCATACTTAATTTTCCCTAAAATATATCATATTAATTATGATAATTACCATTCACAGCCAAATTCCGTCATAAATTAAGCAACAATCAACAGTTCAAAACCTTCGATTAATCAAATCGTATCAAATGTTCATTATTATAAACATTGTTGGCGATCATTAACTTGTCGCATTAAATACTCAACTCCGGTAACTTTTTGTTGTTGTTGTTTTTTGTCCTCATCGTCAGTTAGTCATATCATAAACAAGTAACGAAAGAAAAAGTTCTTCAACGTATAGAAATAAACGCGATACTATATGACTTTTATTTATTACATTATTCATGATTGTACATATGTGGTAATTTTTTCTTCGACAGTCTGTTTTTTTTTCTGTGTTTGTGTGACGTTTCATGTTATTATATTTATTATATTAGTATGATTGTTTTACGAGCGATGCAACTACCTACCTGTTTTTCATTCGACGATATTTTGTGAATGATTAATTTGATATGTTTTTCCAGCGCGATACGAGGCGAGTACTTGATTATCATTAATATCATCAAGTCTGAAGCAATTCGATGGTGGTAAAGTGTGTGGTTTTGTGTGTGCGATGCTCATTAAGTCATGGTCATTCGCGTCCATACTTGGGTGTTCCAGTGTGCGTCTGAGTGAACGCGATGATGTGACAAGCGAACGGATGATATAAAAATGGTAAAAATGATTGTGATTAACAAGACGACAAGACAAAAAAACAACAGAAAATTAACATGAAACACACAAAAAACTTGATGAAATAATTAGAACATTATTAATGTATGCGATGTAATTATATGGTCATTTTCTGGTAATTAATTGGTCAATCATACGGTTACGTTTTTTGACGCAGATGATAAATTAGGACACAGCCAGGGGTCACCGAAATCAAGGAAACTAATGAAACAAAGAAAATCCTTTATAAATTTTCATTTTATGACCAATTTCACACAAACATAACATTGTAACATGTTCGCAAAATTTATTTTATTACAGATTCAGGCCAAACACACGCTCATATATTATTACCAATTGGCATTCAATATTCGATATCATTAAATTGAGATAGGCAATTGAGCAAACTGATCAAATAATAATAAAAAGCATCGTCGTGTGTGTTTGCGGAATCAGTTCTCGTACATCGCGCATCATTTTTTTTAGTTTTATTTTTACTCCAAATTTATTTTCACATTTATTTTCCTACAGAAAAATAAAAAACCGGAAAAATTTTTTGTTTGCTAGATGATAACTAGCAGAAATTTTTATTTTTATTGATGGTTCTCGTTTTTTGTACGAATTTGGCAAAAAACGGCAATTTTCGTTGTTGTAACTCATAGAAATAGTTTATGAACTTCCGATAATATTTTTTTTTGTTCCTGTTGAAGATTTTTTTTTAAATATTTTTTTTTTTTTGTAAAAAGACGAAAATATCGGAAAAAAATTAACGGACACTTCTATCGTATTATCATCCTTCGACACCCATCACGAAATAACCATATAATAATTGCCAAACGTATCATCATCATTATTGTTATTATTATTATTGCTCAAATAATACAAAAAAAAATATGTATCAGTTTGTGATATCATGTATTTTTGTTTATTATGCATGAATTTACAGTTATTGACTACACTCCGCATATCCACATATCGCCTTCAACAAATAACACACATATTATTCGTTCAATGGCTCAATAAAATCCTATCACACGCATTTTATTATGAATTGTATATTCATCGCCAGAAGGATTTTTCGACGAAACGACGAACGACCGAACACATATTGAAACAATGTATGAATTTATTGGAATGCATGAAAATGGTGTCGC
Organism: Culicoides brevitarsis; assembly: GCF_036172545.1. Taxonomy (NCBI): domain Eukaryota; kingdom Metazoa; phylum Arthropoda; class Insecta; order Diptera; family Ceratopogonidae; genus Culicoides; species Culicoides brevitarsis. The sequence continues at coordinate 15,954,277 of NC_087085.1, read as the reverse complement.
TCGCTTGTTTCGCATCTGAATGCCAAAAAACTACCCCTTTGGATGGAAAAATGTGGTAGCGAGAGATATAATTTACAGTCAATCGAAAGGCAATCGAATAAATTTTGGTCCGTTAATTTTAAATATTTTTTTTTGGAGTGAGATTTTTTTTGTGTATCTAAAAATTTACATTCTAGATTATTTAATTTTTTTTTGCAAACATTTTTATTTTTTCATAAAATATTTTAAATGTTAATTGATAATATTTGAAAATATTTATTAAAAATTAATAATTTTTTTTTTCAAAATAACAAAAATAATTTTATAAAAAATTATTTCTTTTAATTAAAAAATTAAATTATTTTAAATTAATAATTTTTTTGTATAAAAAAAATTAATAATTTTTAAAAAATTTTATAATTTTTAAAAAAAATTAATAATTTTTAAAAAAACTTAATAATTTTTAAAAAAATTTAATAATTTAAAAAAAAAATTAATAATTTAAATAAAAAAATTAATGATTTTTAAAAAAATTTAATAATTTAAAAAAAAAAAATAATAATTTTTAAAAAAATTATTGATTTTTAATTTTTAAATAATGACAATTTTTGTATTTATTTTTTTTCAGTCTCGGAATCGGACGTGCTCACTTCGAGAAGCAACCACCCAGTAATCTAAGAAAATCAAACTTTTTCCATTTTGTGATAGCCTTATACGATAGAGCCGGACAACCGATCGAGATTGAGCGCACAGCTTTCCTGGGATTCATCGAAAAGGATTCAGTAAGTACTTTGTTGTTGATGTAAAAAAATTGCAACTAAATATTTTTTTGTTAATTTTTATTTTTTTGCTAGGAATCAGAAGGTCAAAAAACAAACAATGGAATACAATATAGACTACAATTGTTGTATGCTAATGGTGAGTATTTTATATTTTATTTTTTTCTATTTTTTCTGCGTTATCAGCGTTTTTTATTTATTTTTTTTTATAAAAATATACAACACACATGTTCGCATATCCAAAGAGCTCTTGCATGAAAATGAAATAATTGCAGACCGCAATTAAAAGCGGTTTGTTTGCCACACACAAATTCACTGACCTTTGGGAAAAAATAAAGTTTTTGCTTAACAATTTCTTTATTTAAACAAAATTAGACAGATTAGAGTTTTTTTCATGATTTTTTTTTTGTTTCATGAAATTTTATGACTTTATCGACAAAGTTGGGGCAATCTGTTTATCATTAAAGTTTCGTTTTAAAGTAAATACGAATGTATGAAAAAATATGTAGTACAAAATTTGCAAAGACCCATAAATAACAAAAAAGTATTATGTAGCATTAAAAATATGGACATTATGCACTTGTACTTGATAAATTCATTTTAGCAGAGAATTATGTACGTTTTGCTTTTAAAGTCTGGTCATTTTGGCTGGAATTGTGTCTACTTATGCTGCAAACTGATCGATTTTTATTGCTTTTTTCATATTTTTAATTTTAAATATTTATTTAATAAAAGAAATAAAAATTTTAAATATAAAAGAATTAAAAATTAATTAATATTTTATAAATTAAATTATAAAAAATTAATTTTAATTCAAACCAATAAAATTTAAAAATAATTTTAAAAAAAATATATTTAATAAAATAAAATAACAATAATAATAATAAATTAACTAAAATTATTTTTTTTTATTTAAAAAATAATTAAATTCAATTAATTCAAGTTAAATTTAGAAATCGATTTAAAAAATAAAATTAACATTTTTTTTATTTTTTCAGGAATTCGTCAAGAACAAGATATCTTTGTGAGACTCATCGACTCCGTCACTAAGCAGGTAAGTCCCTTCAGAAAAAAATGAAACAAAACATATTTGTTTCTTCTACTCAATTTAACTTTTTTTTTATTTTATGTGACACGTCATTTGTTCGCCCTTTTGCCAAACGTAAAATAAAACAAGAAAATGATTCAACGTGTTAATCCAATTCCATTTGAAATTGCAATAAAATCTCAATTTCTGGTTAAAATTTCCTCTCAATTATTTCCATTCATCCCCAACAACAAAAACAGCACTGCATGCCTTTCAGTTCATTATAATACAAAAATAATGTACTCGAACTGTATTATAATCAACTCTACAACGAAAACAACTATAAATAACATAAGCAGCGTGTTCAATTGATTTGGTTCCAATTAAATAAGGCGTTTAATGTTTGATTTGATACACTTGCTACGCGCAATTTCAACCCACAATAACGGCATCGTTTGTATAATGATATGTTTTGATCAAGGACTCCTTTTATTCGGCGTGTTAACCCGTGTGTGTGTATTTTTGTGTAAATGAATGAAATTTTATGTACTTTCCAAAAAGTGACATATGGCAGAAAAAAAATTTGGGGTTCGTATTTTTTTTTTTGGTCTCTTACCAAAGGGTGCTTGATCAACCCGACAATGCCATTAATCTCCAGTAATAATGATGTAAAAACGAAAATTGATAAAAAAAAGTAAGAAATCAGGTTCAAAGATCATCTCCTCGACGAAAGTCAATCCTGGTAATCGCCCTCTTTTATCTCAATTTAGAGAATAATCCATAAAGCTTATTTTTCAATCATCAATATAATTTTTCATTGCACCGAAATCCTGGTCTATTAATCTCATCAAAAGGCACAATGACAAACAAGAGCGAGAAAACGGAAGGCAATTTACAAACACATTACAACGTCTAATATTTCCTCTCTGACTCACTGTGAAAATTTAGTGTTTCGCAAAAAATAAATATAATTGCGAGACATGAAAAATTTGAATTTTTTACCGATAAAAATATTTTTTACTTTAAAAAATATTTAAAAAACTATTAAATAATTTTATTATTTTCAAAAAAAAAAAAAAATAATAATTAAAAAAAAATTAATAACTAAAAAAATTTAAATTGTTAAAAAAATAATTGAATAAATAAAATAAGCATTAAAATTTACAAATATTTGCTTCAATTTACGACTGTAATTATTAATTTTTAATAATCTATAAATTTTTTTTTTTTTTTAATAATTTAATTAATTATAAATATTTGATAATTTTTAATAAAATAAATTTATAAATTGTTATTTTTTATGAATTTTCCCCTTCAAATTTAATTTTTCTACTTACTGAACAAAAAAAATTTTCATTAAATGAATTTGTGAAAAATTTTATTAAAAAAATATTTCAATATAAAAATTAAGTATAAATACTTACTCAATACAAATTTGTACATTTTTTTTGAAAAGTTTGCTCAAAAAATTTATTTTATAAAAAATATTTTTATCCTCTAGAATATTTTGAAATTTTTAAATAAAATAGAAAAAACGAGAAAATTCTTCAAATTCAGAATTTTTTCAAATATCGCAAATATTTAACATTGCGACATGTCAAATTTTCACATCGCTCCATCGGTAATCTCTTACAATTTTACATCATCCAGCCCGCCTCCGTCCTTTTTTGCCTCCGTCAGACGCTCAAATCGATTTTAATCACACGTGGTTAGGACGCCACGTGAATGGCACGTGCCATCGATAATCATTTTACATCGGAGGGCCTAACGCACTAGTCAAACACAAAACGATTTCCTTTCAAAAAAGACGGAGAAAAAATACAAATAAATAGTTTAATAATACAAGTTTACTTTTTGTTGTACAAAAAAAAAAACGATGAAGTGATTTAAACGTTGGTCTGTTATCGATATAGGGCGTATTTTTCCTCATTTGAAGTTTATTTGCTTATTATGTTTTATATTTAAACTATATTTTGTGTGACTTGAATCGTAATAAAGTTGTTTGTAAAGCCGGATTGATTGTTCCTAAAGTGTTTGCCTAAAGATTTAAAAAAGCAAAATAATTTAATTAAAGTGTCCCGGCACCGGTTTTTTCGGAACAAAACCCGATCTGAGCGAAGATAAGAGAAATTCGTCACCCTCAAACCCTTTTAACGCTCAAACTCTTCATGCAAGAAAACCCTTTCAAGCGAGCGAAAAAACTCATCATATTTCATTTTTAATTGCCTTGTAGATAGTCGCTTATCAGTTATTGCCATCAGTAATATTTCTAATTGTATATAATAATAATTCCTCCTTTCTTGTTGTTCAATATCCGCGTCGATTATATCACTCGACTCCGTTTGTTTTTATTTAGAAAAATATTTAATCCATGTCATTACAATTTTTTTATATCCATAAATATTTGCTCGAAACTTTTATAAATGACACAAAATTACGTGTTTCATGAGGAAAAAAAATCCAAATGTTTACCGTTACACCTTCTTACATGGCTTTTAGCTCTTCATTTATGCATGTTGACTGTATTTTTATCGTGAAATATCGCTGTCAAATTTGAAGCAGATACACAAAGATATGATACGGACGACATGAAAATTGCATGCGTTGACATGGTCATCAAAAAACATGTAATTTAATTAATAAATTGTATATATTTTAACATTTCATATCGAATGTTTTGTGTTTAACATGTTAATAAATGTCTCTTTTTTGTCCTGTTTACTCACTGAAAGTGCATGAAAAATTTATAAACACGTAAAACCGCATGTCACACCCAGAATGTGCCATTAATTGTTGGTTGCTGATGATGACATTATTATTAAAAAAAATTAAGATCGATTTTTTTTTCTCGTTTCTAATCAGCTGGTTGGAACCTGTAAATCACAAAAAAAAACAAGGGACGACCTTCCCGGGAAATCGCTTTAAAGTTGAAACAGTAGTTGATACAATCTACTTAGCTTACACAGATGAATGCGTTAAATAATACAAAAGAAATAAAGAAGGGTTACATTTTTCGATTAAGATCTGTAAAATGCTGCTCACTTTTGCGTGTGCGCTTTTTATTTTATTTTACGCAAAATAAAGTGACGTGCCCTTCACTATTTAGTTTGCATCGAGAAAATGTTTTTGTTTGATAATTTAAATTATTCATAATGGCAATCTAATTTTAATGCAGTTACAAAATAAATAGACAAAATTTCGGGGATAAAAGGGATTGATTTGAACTGATGCGATGGAAATTCGAGCCAAAGATGCTACAAAAATAGATTGCGATATTATGCGAAAACAGGAAAACACCAATGAATTTTTTATTCGCATACGAGATTTTTTTCTGTTTTTCTGTAGAAAAAAATAAAAACAAAAATCGAGTCACTTCCGTTGATTTTTTTATTATTATCCTAGTTCATGGAATGACAGCTCACTGAAAAATAAATAACAATTAGAGTTCATCTAGTGTTTAAATTCATTTTTAATTCTTTTTTTTTAGTTTCCGGTCATTTTCCGCACGTTTTTTTCTAATCCTTTTACTCGCTCGAGGAAAATAAAAATAAAAAAAAATAAATCGACACAAATTTTCACTTTTAATTATTCATAAATTCTTCTTCAGAGAGAAAAAAAAAATAAAAAATACGAAAAAAGAGAGAAAAATCACATCTATTTTAAAATGAAAAATGAATCTAAATAATGAAAATGAATAAAAATATTACAATAGTCGCGCTTACTCATCTCGTCGCATGTAAAAGTGTGTGTAAAATTTAAAAAAATGGGCATTTATTTGTTTCAATTTCTCATGGGAATTGTTTACAATTAAATTGATTGAACGCATACACACACAGAGAAAACTGATACAATTTTATGTTGTTAAAAAAAAAGTGATCGCGACAGACAGAGAAGTGACTTTGAAGCACAAAGGGCGTATTTTTAATAATTATTTGTGAAAAAATTATTGTCACGTCACTGCTTGAAACATTTAACAATTCCCTGTATTTATCTTCTTCACTTTGATTTTTTCTATCGTCCATTGTCGATTTTTAGAAAAAGGTAATTAATTCAAAAAAATGTTGTAAAAAATCGAGGATTATATTTTTACAATTTTTTTTTTATTTAAAAATCGAAAAAAAATCAAACAATATTTTTTTTCGATTTTTAAATAAAAAAAATTAAATGCATCACTTAGATTAATTGTCACTATTTTTTTGTATCATCGCGAAAAAAAATCATGCAAATTGATGTGTTGTTGAAATCTATTAGCCGGCTCAACCAGCAACAACAAACACTGACAAGCCAGTAATTTTTCATGTCAAAATTGGATTTGTAGACATAAGCTGACTTGTTAGCCCCACAAAATCCTGTCTAATGTAAATAAATGAATTATATTTGCATTATCTATACAAGTTGCGTGCTATGAACCCCTCGAAAAAAAAATAACAAATCCAATACCTAAATAATAATGATATTGATGATGATCGAACCAAATGTGTATCTAACTAAGAAAAATGTAATATTTTTTTCTGTACTTTGATTACCGATGAACGGACTAACGACAGAGATTCAAGGGGTTCTTGTACGATAATTCTTTGTAAGTCGACGAATGTAATGAAATGTCGCAGATGAGAGAGAGAGAAAAATAAAAACGAAATGTCATTTATAATGACTCTGGTCACAAATATTTATTACGTTTATTTCGGGAAAAAAAGGATGACTTGGAAAACTGGACCAATTTTTGTCCCTTTATCGTTAAAAAATGGATTTTTTGGGCATTTTTGTGTCACTCTACCAGTTAAAGGGTGTCATTCTCACCATTGTTTATGTTTTTGAAATTGAAATGACCATTAGGGCTTAGATTTTATTTATTATTTTGGATAAACAGGGATTTGTGCTGTAGTAACAATATGAGAACATATGATGTCACAAGTAAAATATGTTACAAAAAAAAAATATTAACTATCATTTTTTTCGTATTACAGGCCATCATCTACGAGGGACAGGACAAAAATCCCGAAATGTGTCGCGTATTGCTGACACACGAAGTCATGTGCAGGTAATTTTTTAAAAATCATATTCAATCACTGTCGCGTCAAATCTTTTCGTGTTTTATTTTTTTGCAATTGCACAACAACGACAACGACAAAAAAAGACAAATCACAACGATATTAGTTAGATTACTTCAGTTTTTTTATTCGCTTGAGAGAGACATGCATCGAGTAATTTACTTGATTTTTCAATCAAATCAACTTTTATTTTGTTTCATTTTTTTTCGTCCATATTCGCAGTGTTATAGGGGAAAAACGTGACATTTATTGCACTGCACTATTGTCTCAACCGAACCATCATATAAATTGAGAGTGTATGAAATTCAGTAGTAAGATAGGTTGCACAGCGATTCAACGATTCAGCTAAAAGCAATAAATGATGATAAATTTTTTATCGACCTGCCAAATAAACGTTGTAGGGAACACAAACTAACATATCTTTACATTGACTTGCTGTATAATTTATGTGACAAACATTAACTATATACTTGCTGCGTTGCTCGTCGCACAGTAGGCTTGAATTGAAAAATTTCTATTCCAAAACCTTCTTTTAACTAAAACTGATATTTCAGGAAAATATCTAAAGAAATGCAAAAAGCAAAATTTGATCCAAATATCTTAAGACAAAATACCTTGGTGAGATAATCGATGACAAACTGAATTTGAAAAAGAACGCAGAACATGTACAGAAAAAAATGGCAAAAATGGTTGATTTTCTAAACAGAAACCGTAAAAAATTTTCCGTATGGAGCTAAAATAACACTCTTCAAAAGCATGATTGGATCACATATCGACTACTGCAGCTCAAAAATGTATCCCAACAGAAAAAAGAAGACATTGCAGCACTACAAAAAGTATGTGACAAATGTCACAAATGACGTTTGAGCTTGTCGTGTAAATCTCCCGCCAAGACTGAGAAAAGAAGAAAAATTTATTCGCTGCAAAAATTAGTTGAAATATTTCATAGAATTTGTGATCATAAAAGTAGAGGAAGTGACGAGGCACATGAAAATTTGTGTTATTTCTCGCACTGAAATCATTGTAGAGTTGAGGATAAATTACTAAAATCTTGTTAATTGAGAGTCGAAGCGCCGAAATTGCGTTGAGAATACTTGAAGCAATAAAACACACGAAATTTTGAGTCCTAGACTGACAAAACCGTGCATTTTATTTACAAAGTACAAAACTGAGCCCTTAGAATATTGACGCATGGAAACAGAGATAGCAGTGTTCGTCTAATGTTAATTTCGTTTAATGTCGTAGTGTTGAATTATAAAACAACAAAGAATCTATTCTCTAATTATCTGTCTATTTAAGAAATAATGCAAATTTAAGACCAAGTTAAGAAATATAATACAATGAGTAAAAGTCTTCTGTGATAAAATTAAAATATTAAGAAGAAACGCTTTGAATTACGTTAAATAAATGTTAAATTAATGTTTAATAGTATATCTTGCCCAAATCATCGTAATATGGACCTGATATCAACAAAAACAATAAACTTTGTAACGAAATAACTTGAATCCTGTTTCGCGAATTTATTTGGGATTTTTGAAGTATGTTTATAACCAGAAGGTTTATTGCAGAAAATTCAGCAAAAATTTCGTAAAAATTTCCTTAGTTTTTAAAAAAAGCTTGGTTTGGAATAATTGTTAATTTTTGGACCACTGTGCATCACCGTGCGCCCATTCATAATATCAGTGAAAAAGTTTTTGCACACCAAAGTGTGTGATATCTCGAGGAGCCGGCCGCTGTTAAAGTAAACGATATCAGAATAATAGCTGAAAAGATATAAAAATAGACATTTTACCTCGTTAAAAAGACGAGGGGTTGATGTGTCGAGCAAAAAAAAATACTTACGCGCGCCATATACACGAAGAAGTTAATTTTTGGGTGTTTGTACGACGAAAGACGACGACAACGACGACAGACATATTTTTTTCCTTAGTATTATTATTATCAGCAACACAACACAAAATATTCCCCATAGCATGTCGTTTTCTCAAGAGGGAGATGTTCTTGTGTACACGCTTACTTGATCAGAGTTACACCGAACATCTCAAGGGACAAAAGGATACACATATTTGGCTACTTTTTTTTTCCTTTTTTTTTTTGCTACATCGTCTTGTTGATACTTTTTTTGTTGTTGTTGAGTAGATTCCCTCACTTCGTACGGGTCGAAGTGATATTTGATAGACATGAAGACGTCTATACTCAATATGATTTTTCGTGAAGGTTATGGAGTGTATCTTGTTCGCGTAGCGTACACGAACGAGGAAAGTCCATGATGCGAATCGCATAATAAATTCAGAAATTAAAATAAATTAAACGAATAAAGACAGGTCTATTGTCGTTTTTCCTCTGTTCCAACGCCATAAAAACGATTCAGATTTTTAATAACAAAATTTTCTTTTATTTTTAGTCGATGTTGCGACAAAAAGAGTTGCGGAAATCGTAATGAAACGCCATCGGATCCGGTTATCATTGATAGGTAAGTTTTTAAAATTTTTCATTAAAAAAAAAATCATCTCAGCTGGTTTCCTTGACCTATCCCACGAAAATCTCAAATTTCGCTGTAAAAAAACATAACAGAACAATCTTCGAACTGTCACTTGTTTCAAATGTAGTGACATGAGCTGTTTTTAGTCGTTTTCTCGTTTGACAAAAGGGAACATAATAAACAAGTGAAATAATAATAACAATTCCAAACAACAACAAAAAAAAAAAAACTAAACATCATCACACAAGAAGACGAAGTCGTCGCAACGAACGAAGAAAAGAACGAAAAAAGAGCAGACAATAAAATGGCATGTCTTAAATTGATTGACATAAGTAATGTGAGTTTGCTTTTCATCTCGCATGATGATAGCATCGCATCGACAAAACGGTAATCATTACAATTTTCGTTTGTTCTTTTTGCGGTGCGTCGCATATCGGTGGAAAGTGATCCGATCACCGAAAGTACTAATAACAAATCACGACAAAACGAAGCATTTCGTAATCTAAAATACAAAAAAAAAATATAATTGGCATAGGCATCTTCTAAAACGGCAAATTTATGGCAAGAATGCACGAGGCACGTGATATATGAAGCAACATGTATAAAAGACGTTTTCGTCAAATATGTCCACGACAACTACCACACAGTGTCACAATAGCAGTACATAAAAATCATAAACGAAATAATAATGATTTGATTTTATGAGGCTTTTTGTTTATGCTTTTATCGACCGTTGTTTATCTCGAAAGCAAAAAAAAAATGTAAAACTTTCGAACGGAGGCAGAAACGAAGAAACAAAAGGCACAAAAAATGAATTATTTATCAATTGATTGATATAGTTATTGACAATCAAGGCAAGTTTTTGCAGCTTTTGTATTCATCTCCCTCCTCTATCTTGTAAATTTTGCTTGTTTTACATTTCAAACAAAATACTGAAAATGTTAAAGAAAAGAAATTCGCATACAATGGCATGAATTACAAGATTGTCGGTATCGATCGTAGTTGCGCGATGCTCATTAAATGTCAAGTAAACTACGCCACTGAAAAATTATCACCTTTATTCTCGTTTGCCATTTAATTGTGAAAAATGCAAGAGATGATTGATAATTTTTTTGCTGCCTTGTCATAAGAGAGAAGAAATAAATAAAATGTTACAATTTTAAACATTTATTCTTATCGCATACGTTGCATCGTAACTTTTTTTGTGTTTCTCTCATATCTTTCGAATGATAATTGGTTTTCCATTAATTTTCAATTTAAATGCTTATTGATGGCTAATTAAAGCAATACATAAAGTTTTTGTTGGTGTCTTGCAACAATGCCACAAAATAATTACCTTTCGAAAAATTGCATGGATTTTTAATAAATTAATGTAAAGTGACCACCAACAATTATACGAGTTTTTTTTTGACGTATTTGTCAACAACTAAGTAGCCATAAATCTCCGATATTTCTTTAAAAGTTCAGTCATAAAAGTAACGAATACCAATAAATTGTCATAAAACTCAACCCGAATTCCTTAATAAGTATTTTATTTTATTTTATGGCGAATTAAATAACCTTAAAAATTTATTTGATTTTTTTTTTCGTTGACATTTTTGCTACTTGACAACCTCTCACTTAAAAATGGGTTCACTTAAAAAAAAAAATTAAAAATTTATCTAGAAGTTGTCGCATCGCATCAAAAAGGACACGCCAAAGCCCCAGCATCTTTGGAGGTCTAACATTTAATCAAAACACTTTAAAACATGATTTATTTCTTTTTGTCAATGGCACAATTTATGTATTTTATTCAGCACATTATTGAATTATTTTTCATATGTGTCGAGCATTAATAATTGTGTCTTGATGGACATGCGAGTGTACAAGAAACGCACAAAAAAAGAGAAAGAAAATACAAATAAAAAACCGCAATGAAGGAAAAAAAAGAGATAAGAACTAGCTTTTTTTTTGTTGTATTTTCTGGTTAATATGATTAACAAACATCGTGTTCTCTTGTCTCTCGGCAAGTAAAACGCGCTGTAAACACAGAAAAATCTATGCGGAGTTTCCATGATTTTTCGCAGCAGCAGCAAGCAAGTAAGCTGCAAGTAACGCAACGAAAAACGAAACCGGTTGCGGGCAATTCAAATCAAATGTAATCGCATATTATTGTGTGCTGCTTATGCTCATTTAATTGAATTGATCATATTTTTTGTGTTACTTGCGATGTTTGTACAAACAAACAAAAAAAAGTATCAACCGTCATTGTGGCTGGCATGACATTATTGCTTAACTTTACCACATACCGTCTCTCTCGCTCGCTCCGAAGTATCACTTATTATTATTAGGATGGTGTGATTTTGAAAAGTGTTTCACTTTACTTCACTTTTAATTGTGAAATTCAGAAACATATGAAAAAATAATTTAAAAACGTCAAAATTTTATTAAAATCCAATTAAAATTTTAAGTTTTTGGTAATTTTTTAACATATAATCTGTTAAATTTAGAAAAAAAACTGTAAAAATAATTTGAATTTTTTGTCATTTTATGCAGTTTTTCAAAAAAATTTATAAATTTTTACATTTAAATAATATTTTCAAACTAATTTAAAAAATTATTAAATTTTAAAAAATTAAAAAATAAAATAATTTAATCTAAAATTTTTGGTAGATTTTTTGTCAATTATTAAAAAAAATAATTTTATTTAATTAAGTTTGATTTTTTTTAAATTAAATTAATTACTGCTATCCAATTAATGAAATTTAAAAAAAATAAATTTAAAAAAATAATTTAAAAAAAATATTATATTTTTTTTTGTTTAAAAATTGACAAAAATCTACCAAAAATTCCAAAATAGATTTCAAAAGAAAAAAAATAATAATAAATAAATAATAAATAAATAAAAAAAAATTAAAAAAAATTGAATTTATTTTTTTTCCCTTCATATTAAATATTTTTAAAGTAACGTTTTGAAAAAATATTAGTTTCAAAATAATTCAAGGTCCAATTAACAGAAAATGCAAAAAAATATTTATTTTTCAAAACAATCCGAAAAAAAATTAAAAATAATAAAAAAATAGAAAAATGAATAATATTTTCTTCGAAACTTAAGTTAGGTTTGAGGATGCATCACCGCGGTCCGAAGACATATTTTGATCGTGTTCGAAACTTTTATTATTCATGATTCTTATCTTAAATATTTTAAAGTCCTGACAAATATTTTGAACAAATTTTCATATAAAATTTAAAAAAAAAATTTATTCATGAAAATTCCTAATTTTTTTCCTATGCGAAATTCGGAATTATTTAAAGAATAAAAATGAATGTGAAACATTTTCTGCAATTGCACTCACCTAATATTATTATATATTTCTTGCGTCTCCGTCATCGTCGTTGCTGCTGCTGTTGCTAAATGAAATGCAGTTAACAATGTTTTGTTAACATTTTTCCACTGTACATATGATCTTCACATGTCACTACGACGACTTACCGTTTTATTTAGCATTTCTTTTTCCCATTTTTAGTATGTCATAACATTACTTATTCCTTTCGTGTTTTCGTTCTGAATGCATACAATGGCATATTACGCTCTGCACACACACGTTGCTGCTGCTGCTGCTGCGGATATGATATTACAAATAAACATAAATACCATATATAATGAAATATTGTTTTCAATTTAATAAGACAAATTAATTGGATGACGAATGTTCGCAACCGACGACGACGACGAAGGTTCTTAGCTTCGTGCATGGAATGCGCTTTTGAACACTTTTTTTTAAAAAAAAAAAAAAAAAATGAATCATCACGAAAACAACGACGACGATTTTCCAATCTGCTTAATGGACTGTTTCAACCCCTTTTTGCATGCAAGACGAAGTGCGATGTGATGACACAAGCGACAAATTTACGCTTTCCGCATCCTTCGTAAGACTGTGTGTCCTTCTTAGCACAAAAGAAAAGCCAATAAAATTCATTGCTGATGTTGGCAAATTTAATGGTTGTAATTTGTTCAAATTAATTTTGGCATCGATTTCTCTTTAAAAAAATAAAAAAAAAACGCAAGAAAGAAAACAAAAATTTAATCCGAGAAATTAATTCATGCCAACTGCTTCGAGTGAATGCCAAGATTTCTCGCAATCGTAGACACTTTGACGATTTTTATTGTAAATAAATACGTGTTAATTAGTTTTAAACAGAAAAATCTTCCTTGCTGCAAGAATGACGAAGAAAAAGACGAGCAAAAAAAAATGGATTCCCCAGTTATGGACATGAAATGAGCAACATCCATAGAACAAGTTCATTAACAATCGTCGTTGTTAGCTCGTTGGAGATTTGCGGTATTTTATAAATGACATTTTCTTACGTTTTTTTATGTCCAGTCCACACGTCTCATGAGCATTTATTGTTACTCGACGATTTTTTCGATTTTAAATTCTGAATATTTTTTTTTGCCTTGCTGCGTTGTTTTTGGACAACCGTATACCCGCAAAGTATTTTTCTTGCAGCAACTTTTTGGCTTGGATGCAATTTGTTTGCCATGAAAGGCGAACGTGTGCACAAAAATGTGTGGAGAAAGGGCAGATAAATTTGTTTTTTGCATTCCTCAAGCTCTTCGCTGCTTGTGGACGATAATTATAATTAATACAGTTGTATTTTTTTCTGCTTATTAATTTAAATTTAATTTTTTTACGCACCGAATAAGGCACACTTCAAATTTTTTCGCGATTTTTTTTTTTATTCCGAGCGAGCGACCGGAGGAGGTGCAGTATCAATTTGTTCGAAAAAAATACCTGAGAAAAAATGTTTATGAGACGACTTGACCTCCATTATCGCAGGAATTTCATGCCGCATTGTTTAAGCCATATAAAAGTCAGTTACAAGAAAAAATGTTTGTTTTTTTTTCGTTCGAACCGTTGCAATGCAATTTATCGATAAAAACGAAGTGATTGAAACACGCGACGCAATGTGGTGGCAAATACAAGTAAATACATAAATACCATTCATTAAATGAATTTTTTTGAAAAAATAAATTTTGTTACAATGAAACTTTTTAATTCCTGCGAAAAAATGTTGACACGACGGATTCTCGTGCAACTAAAAGGAGACAGGTGATCTACAGCAATAAATAGCTGAATCATCAAAAAACCGCCATCCATAAACTTTTCCTTGTTCCAAAAGCAGACATTAAACTTTTCTCCGGCAACGCAAACAAAGCACGTTGAGTTATTTTATCTGTTGTAAAAGAAAAATTTCATGCTGTGCTAATATCAATTCTGGCCTTTATGGCGAAGTAATGATGGCGAATCACGTGATAACAATTTTAATCGCGTGTAAAATTAGCCAAACTCCTAGGAAGCTGCTCTCGAATTGAAATTCAGACAAAAAATGGCGACGAGAAAAATTTAATTTTCATTCATTTACGACGTTACGTAAGAAAAAAAATTTCGTTTCAAGTCAATTTGAGGGGAAAATTGTTGCTTGCGTGTTTAACATGACCGGCAATTAACCGTCCATTCATGTGGACTTAAAAAGACGCACCGCGTCTAATCCATTTAACTAACTCAAACATGATACATGATATCAATTTTCCACGAAAAAGAATGTCAAATCATTTAGTTTATTCAATATTCTGCCATATGTGAGCATTTTCTTGTGTTCTTGAACTTTTCGTTTGAGCTCCACTCTACTTTTTGTGTGCATGTGTGGAAAAGTAGCTCGCATGAATAAAATTCATATGAAAATGTGTGGTCAGAAATGAAAAAGACACAAAATAATCCATAATTTTATTTTAATCTACTAAATGCATTTTATGATGATGGCTTTTGTTACAAAAAAAAATATTTTTTTTATTATTTTATATTGATTAGATTTTGATTGTTTTAAATCGTTTTTCTTCATAAAAACATGAATCAATTTTTATTTATTAAATTTTGATGAAAAAAAAGAGAAATCACAACAAAAAACGTGTAAATGCACTTCATCCCTAATTTTCGATTTTTGTCTATTGGTTTTTTGTGGGCACGAAACAAAAACGAAAAGATGACGACGACAATAATAATAATAAATGTAGCATAAAAATCTCCGTTGTTATCAATATCTAGCTTTAATACACAAGTCTTATGTATCTGCGGAGGAAAAAAGGATGCCGCAAGCTATAAACGAACCTTTCCCTTGGTTCATTGTGAATAATTTGTTTCTCGCAATTTTTTTTTATTAATTTTTTAATAAATTAGATTCAATAAATATAAAAATTTAATAAAAAAAATTAAATATTTTTAAGATGTTTTCGTAAATAAAAATAATAAATCAATTAATAAATTTAATATTATTTTTTTTCAACAATAATACTTGATCAAAGTTTAAGGTGTTTAGAAAAAAATATTGAAAATTATTTAAAATTTTATTTTTTTTTAATTATTTTTTTAATTTTTGAAAAAATAAATTTTTAAAAAATTACGAACCGAAGGTAAAAAAAATTTTAACTGAAGTTTAAAAAATTAAGATTTAACTTTTTAAAATATTTTTAATTTTTTTTTAAGTTTAAAATAAAAAGTCTTTTAAATTTTTAAGCTTATTAATTTTCGACCATCTTTGAAAAAAAAATTTTTATTTTTTTTTAAATTTTCAAATTTTAATTAACGTGATTCTTTTGAAACTTTAAAATTGTTAAAATTTTAACTAAAAATTTTTTTTTCACATCTCGCTAATTATTTTTCTTTGCGAAACTCAAATTTCTCACAACAAACCAACAGATGTTTACAGTCAAAAAACGAATATTCTCCCAATATTGAATGGCTATTCTATAAATAAGGCTCCGAAATCCACAGCATATGAGTAAAAATATAATCTTGCCACTATAATCTCCTTTCTACTTACGCATCCAGTCGAATATTCGACCAAAACTACAACAACAACAACAAAAAAACGGAAAAAAATCTTAGTTGTTACATTTATTTATCTGGAATTATTATTTTATCATAGCCAGTATCTTTTTTTCCTCGTTTTGCAAGCATGTGCGTCGCATGGAGGACGAGCCGACCGACATATCTTGTCATATGATTATAAATTATAAGGGGGTAGATAAAGGGCTAAACCGAATGTAATGCGTTTTTAAAGAGAGAGAAAAACTTGGGAATAATTTTTTGTTTAAGAATTTAATTTTTTGCAAGATTTTAGTTTATTCAAGGCTCATTTTGAGCTTTTCATAATTTTTTTGACTCTTTGAATGTCATCGTTTGTTGTTTAACGGTAATTAGGGTGAAGAATTGCGACTCAAATTGCAGACCGCATGCATTTCGTTCATTTTGCATTTAATAATGAGAAATTTGATACCTTTTTTTTCGTGAAAAAGGAACAAAATAAAAATCCACTTTCGTTTTCTGTAAATTTATGTGAATAATGCTCGTCATAAGTGCGCTATCTCTACAGTTAATCTAATATTTATTATTAAGCGTATGCTCATTTTTGATCAAAATCGAGTATCTCGTGTGTGTGTAGGCAAATATAAATTCAATTCTCATGAATATTACATTCATGGACGATTGTCTGGGTAGAAAGGCCCCTAATAATAATATATAATATGAAGTGTGCCTACAATAGATTATAACAACAACAACAACGTACACGGAGGAAGAGCAAATTGACATAATTAGATTTCTAAACAAAATAGAAGCACTATAAGAGATTTTTGGTGTACACGACGAGCAAATCCTTTAAATAATAATCGAATGAATCATATGAGCAATTTGTTGAGCAAAGCAAATCATTTGAATTTGAATGCCAAGCGACCCTTGTTCGAAAAATTATTTTTAAAATTTTCCGCCAAAAAGGCACACAACACGGAGATCGTGCCATAATCACCCAATTTGTATTTATTATCCGGAATGCATTTCGAGTAATTATTAAGGCAAATGTGCACTTTTGCAGCAACAACAACATTAGTAGAGTGGACGACAGGAACGCACGGATATAATTATTTGTCGGTGAGACACCTCCTTATGTAAAATTTAAATTGCTTTAGCTGTTAATGCGGTGCCACTTGCCTTCAGATTCGTAACGTTTGTGACAAAATTCGAGGACTGCGACGTTTTCCAAGCATTTGAAGCAAAAACTATCGAAAATCCTTCGCAAAACAACCCTCCAAGTAATCTAGCCAAGTAACAAAAACGCGAAGTGCAAATTATAATTCAATTAATTTGACAACAGCACACACACGTGTAATGGCGTTTCGGTGTCTACGTATGAATTTACAATCAAATTCCATCGAATTGAATCAAGTCGCCGGCATAAGTGACAAAAAGTCTGAGAGCAATAAATTATGCGCGCCAACTAGCTGTTCGACACACAGCTGATCCAATATTCATATTTTTCCGATAAATACACAATAAATCAGCGAAATGCAGAGAAATTATCCGCATAAGTTGTATCGATGGGCGTCTCTTCGCTAAATAATGATGCTTTTTCACAATATGCAGCAGCAGCGGCGGACGGTGTCTCGCGCGTCTAATCAGTAAATGGAGTCCATGCACAAAAATAAAATAATTCGCGTATGCAATGAATTATGCGACGATGTTCCTTTGGTGAAGGAATGCAAATTATCCAGATGCGACTCGGGGATCTGGAGTTTAGGGATGCTGCATTTCTAAAATTTTGCCATAAAATAAAATGATAATTACCTCGCGCATTATTAAATGCCTTTTTCGGTGATAATGATGATCATTATATGTATCAGATAAATATTTATTTTCCCCAAATATGTTTAAATCAATTTTAAATATTATTATTTTCATTTAATCACCGATCTAGATAGTGCCCGTTTGAATTTAATTGGTGTCCCATACGACGACGAGAGACCTCCTAAACAACATCTCTAATCGATTTAATGTACATTTATTTGCATTTATTAAAATTTGTTGTAGTTTTGTGCGATACTTTGTTGTGATTCGGCAGCAATGCAATGTGTGCAAAGAGATAATCTTAGTAATCAAATTATTATGGCACAATTTTCATGCTAAATTTACTATAATAACATTAGCAATTAAATCAAAAATATGCATGAATTTTGCACTTCTCCGTGGTTGTGAAAGAGATACGCAGTGAAGAGATAGAATGTGAGTCAATTCATGCAAATTTGTTAAATAATAAGTGTTCATAAAATGCATATTGAGTGGAAAGGAAAATTCTTACAGTCAATTCTCAAAATTTAAAATAATTTCAAAGAATTTATAGTTTTCTTAACTTTTATATGAAATAATTTATTTATTTTGAAATTATTTATTTTTTTTAAATAAAATTAAATTAAAAGAAAAAAATAAAAATTAAATAAAATTAAATTAAAATAAAAAAATATTTTTAAAAAAATTAATTAATTAATTAAATTAATGGTTAAAATTTAATTAAATAAATATTAATTTTAACCATTAATTTAATTAATTAATTAATTTTTTTTTTTTATTTTAATTTAATTTTATTCAATTTTTATTTATTTAATTTTATTTAAATTTTAAAGAAAAATTTTTCAAAATAAATAAATTATTTCATATAAAAATTAATCTTTTATATAAATAAATTTCTTTAAATTGACTTAAAATCTTTAACAAATTAATCAAATTAATTAAAAAAAATAAAAATTATTTTAAATATTTAACTTAAAAATTACTATTAATTTTATTAAATGTTTATAAATTTATTTAATTTTTTATTCAAAAAAAAAAAAATATTAACAATTAATTATTTTAAAATTATTTTATGAAAATTATTATTTTTTAATTAATTTATTTGACATATCTCATTTAAGCCTTGAAAAGAAAATAATAAAAATATTAATATAGTGAAAACTTTATAGCATTTATATTAAAACATTATTTTAAATTTTCATTAATTTGAGTAAAAAATTCTTTTCAAAAAATTTTTAATTTTAGAACTTTAATTTTTTAATAAATATTTTTTAATTTTAAATGGAAAAAATATTAAATAAAAATATTATTTTTAATGTTTTTCTTTTGACACAGAAAAAATATTAAAATTAATTAAATTATCATTATTTTTAATTTTTTTGTTAAAATTATTTATATTTTTAATTAATGGAAATTTTTTTTTATTAATTTTGTAATTTTTTTTTAATTTCTGTCAATTTATAACGAGAAATTTGATTCTTAAAAAAAATTAATAAGAAAAATTTATTTCCTTAACAAAAATCATATTTTTTCCGCAAATAATTCCATTTTTAAAGACCTGTCTGTACATTGAAAATCTTTAAGATGTCTCGTCATGACTTGAAAGACGACGACTTTAACCTGCAATAACCGAAATATATCACAAAATATTGCGAAGAAATAGTATATCCTGACTGTGTGTGTGATACCGGATCAACTTCCAATAGACACACTTTCCACATACACTTAAATAAATTTTACATTATTGATATCTTAAAGCACTTTGCGTTCACATATAACCCTCTTACAAAGACATATCTTTTACATATCAATTGTTGGAAGCAAGTGCGAGCCAGACACTTGCCGAGCTACGAATGCAACGGAAATATCAAATTGTCGGTTCATATTCTTCTCCGGTACAATGTACCACTAATAATAATAATAATCTCAAATTCTAGCAATAGAAGATGAATAAATGAATGAATAAAATGTTCTAAAATTGACTAGAGGGTATGTGTGCGAATAAATACATATATTTATGACTTTTCCTCATGCGAGTGTGTGTGTGTTCCAAAAATACACCTCAGGAAAAGTGAACATCATGTGAATGCCTTCTAATAGTATAATCCAACATTTTATTGTGTGAAATTTATCATTGTATCAGACACTTTTTATTGTGTGTAGCTACGTTGCAAAAACTTCATACGAATAATTCAATTTTCATCCTTTTTAACATAACATCGTTAGACCATTGTTATGGATTTGCAAAATTGAAATTGAAACCGAAATGCACTTTTGCCTCAAAATATGAGAAGGCTGATTACCTTTTCTCTTTGATGCCATTTGATGCTTCAGAGTGAGGCAAAATTAGGATAACGAACCCATTAATTCCGAAAAATTTCCGAAACTAAAGGGGAAAACCACTTTAATGAACGTCTTCACGATTTATCAAAAAATTTCTCATTTTCTCGAATCGACGTGAAATTTCTTCGTCATCACTCGAACTCGACCTTACAACATTATAACACCCATAAAAATATTTCTCTGCCGTTTTTTTGTGTGCCTTTTTGAACATTTCCACACACAATTGTCATAATTTACTGTTGTTTTGCTTTGATAGCATCAATTTGGGCTGCAAACGACGAAGAAGCTATTTAAAACGGAAAAACTGTGTACGGAGGGGTGATGGTGTGAAAAATAAACAAATGAAACATTAAAAATTTTCTCTTTAAGTCGGGCTCTGTATGAAAATGAACGTAATCAGATCTACGAACAACGAAAACAACATGGACCATGAAAAATTCACGCATTTTAAAATGTGTTACAAATTTTCTCTCTTGGGTATAATGATGGCCGACATTTGGGTGGCTTAGACTTTGTTTCGTCTGTTTTTTTTTCTTGACATTTTTTTTTGAAGTCAATGAATGAAAAAAAAACAAAACAAACAAAATTGTTTATTCCGTTACAAATTTATTTTTTTTTTTGAGAATCGATTCGATGAATGAACGTCGTAAAATATTTATTTTTTTTTCTTGTTAGACTTGTTTGTATCACGTTTTGAATAATAAGACAAAAAAAAATTTTTTTTTCAGGGGTTGTTCCCCATTTTTTTCTTGTGAAGATATTTTTTTTGCAAGTATTTAAATGGGTTTTATTAGAAAAAAAAAGTTTTGTGACGAATTTGCAATCAATTTTTTTTTCTTATAAATTCCAGTCACAAAAAGTTAGCCAACCTTTTAAAAAATCACATTCAACAAGGACAATAAAAATAAAGAGAAACACGAAAAAAAAGACATTTATATTACATTGCCTTACTTTTTGTTTTCTTCGTTCTTCGTGCCTTTTGATCTCGAATCGTTGTCCACTACACAAAATTATTGTTTTTGTTATAGATTTTACCCCCATTTCGGCACGAGGCACAGTACACCACGCGGAGAACAAGAGAGAGACACATAAAAAAATTTGTACATAAAAACCGTCTGTTTAACATTTTCGTGCTCGGTACGGAGCAGCATCAATTTACTTTCCCTCGTGAGTCATAGAGACACGACACACACACACACGCACGTAGCGAAAGAGGTTTTCCAAGTCCCAACAGCATGGTTTCGAATCCCAAAGCCTCCCTTTTATTTTTCGGCGTTACATGTAAACAAATCACAAATACACGCGCAAAGAACGAACAAAAAAAAAAGCGACCGTGAAAGAGTGTGTTGACAAGAAATATTTTCGCCGGCAATCCTATGGGAATGAAGAAGACAACACTATATGCGAGTGTGTGTGTGTGTTACAGCATCCACTTGTCAATGTATTGGAGGGAAATTCGCCTCCCCACAGAGAGAACGAGTGATGATTTTTGTTGTTTGCTGCTTACTTCGAGCGACTTGTTTCTATGAATGAACGACCATTCACTGAATAAATTTGTTGGAAAATGTTTTGTTTTTAAGTGGTACACACACACACACAGCGAAACTCGAACGAAAGTGAAAATTCTCTTTCTTTTTATGGTTTTTACGAGCACTTTTTTTTAACACACTCGTCTTCTTCTTCGGCAGAAAATCTTTTTAAACAACTCTTTTTTTTCGCTCGTCGTTCTCAAATTGTCTTCAGAAGTGATGAATGTAACGAATGTTTCCGTACAGAAAATGTTCGCAGGAAAGGCAAAAAAACAAATATATTTATTTGCTAACGAAACGTCTTTCAATGATGATATTCATGTATCGCTTTATTTGATGCCGTGATTTACGTTGAATATTTATTTATATCGTCTTTTTTTGGGGAAAAAATATGAAGATGATGAAAAAATTGGCGTGTGTGGGTTTTTCACGTTAAACAATTTCATGAAAATGTTTTTGTATTACTTAAGACTTTAAATTATTTGGAAAAATATTCGAGTAACAATTACGTAATTTTTTTTAGTATTTAAAAAATTATTAAATTAAATTAAATAAATTAAATTAAATTAAATTTAAAAAATTATTTGAAGGAAATTAAATATTTTCCATAAAATTTAAGTTAAATTTTAAAGAAAATAAAATTAAGTTTAAAAATTTCTTACGTCTTTTGATTTTTATTATTTCAAATTTTATTTTCTGTTTGAAAATTAAACAAAGAATAATTTTATAATTAAAAAAAAAACATTTTAAATTTTTTGACAAATGTTTATTAAATTAAAATTTTATACATATTCTGGAATTTAATAAAAAAATAAAACAAAAAATTGAAAATTTAAAATCCTTAATTAACTTTTAGACATTTTTCAAAAAATTTTTACCTCAAAATTCCAAAAAAGCCATTGTTATTATTTTTTTTTCACATTAAATTTTTATAAAAATTAAATTCGATGAATTTTGAAACTTCTTTAAAAATTATTTATTTTTTTTTTATTTTAAGCCTAATTTTTATTTTTAAATTTTATTACTTAAAAAGAAAAATTTTTTACAAATTTTTTTAAAAATAATTTAGCTTGAAAAAAATAATTTTTGTGGAAAAATCTTGAACTTTTTTAACGCCCCCAGATCTTCCTGTAACGCAAATAGAACAACGCACGTCAGGAAAAAAAACAACAAGAGCTTAACATAGCTTATAATTTAATAAACCAAACAAGTTAACAAGGAGCAAAACGTAAATTGTTTTGGTTGTATAACAAGTCGTTGTTGTCGTCGTCGTCGTTGTCGCAAAATGAAAGAAAATGGGGAGCAGGAGGAAATTCTTGTGTATTCTCTGTGCACGAAAGAAGCAAACAGCAAAGACGATGTCGACGTTTAAGGAAACGTTTAATAAATAAAAAAGCGACATTTCCTTCATTGTACACACATTTTGTACCTTCTTACAAAGCAACATAAATAAATTGAGTTAGGAAATCTTTCAAGTAACTTGTTTGTGTTTTGTTGTTGTTTTTTTTTTGCTTCACGTACACGACGACTTCGATAATGATCGCATGAGAGGAAGATAAAAATATGATTATTTACACCACGCATCATTTAATGCCAGACATGGGTGATGATTACCTCGGATACCTGTTGTGCCAAAGTTGTTTTATTGATTTTTTGACCTTATATAGCTGGGGATGGTGCTGTCTTGTGTCTCAATTACCACGTTTTGACCTAATTAGCATAAAACGAACATTGTCTCACATATGTTCTCGATGATGTCTGCAATATCGATTTGTCGATGTTTCTTGGATGGACCTTCTTTTTTGTACATACGCACACTCGACGATTTTTCTCTCACTATCATAACAACGGCAAGTGGCAGCAAGATTGACCTACGGATTGAAAAGGGGTTATTTTAACATCTTAAGAGGTTAAATTAGTCCTTTTTTTGATAAGGGGTTAATTTAACCTCTTAAGTGTTTCATTTAATCTTTTTAAAGGAATCAAACTGACTTCCTTTGGAGTTGATCATATATAGCCCTTCAAATTAAATCCTTCAGGAGGTTAAATTAACCCTTGAGAGGTTAATTTAATCCCTTGAGTGGTTAATTTAATACCTTGAGAGGTAAATTCAATACTTTCAGAAGTTATTTTAATCCCTTTTGATTAAACAAAAAGTATCAAAAGGGATTAAAATAACATCTATAGGGATTAAAATAACTTCTCAAGGGATTAAATTAACTTATAATGGTTTAAATTAACATCCTGAAGGAATAAATTTATAAAAGTTGTAGACGATCAACTCCAAAGGAAGTCAGATTGATTTCTAATAAGCTTAAATTAACCTCTTAAGGGGTTAGATTAGTCCCTTTTCATAAAATAAGGGACTAATTTAACCCCTCAAGGTGCTAATTTAACTCCTTTTCAATCCGTAGAGCAATAACAACAGAAAAAAGTGATATCATTTTCTTTTTTTGTGCTTCTATATATAAACACTTACACACACACACAGACACAAACAAGTTACGATGATGTCTCCATTCTAAGCGGTTTTGATATTGACTCTCTTTCCCTTGAGCTTTCGTCAATACATTTGGGAGTTATTATGTTATGGCCCATATAGATATGTTTCTATTTATTTGCTCTTCTTTTTTTCGTACTACAGCAGTACTTTCAAGAGAAAAAATGGCTTGTGTGTGTGTTGATGTAACATAACATAACAATGGAAATTTTTGGCACACACAAATGTACACGAACTTGAACATTTTTGGGGAGATTACACAAGCAAAACAGCCATTTATTTTTGCTTTTTTACGTTTGACATGCGTCCACACATGAACCTCCATGTGTGTGTGTTGGTCCCCTTTGGAAAAAATATTTCGATTTTTCCAATGTCTTTGAACTCTTATAAATAGCTTTCGGGATCGGTAGCATGTCAATATTCAAATTAATTTAATTAATTGACGATAAATTTTCAATATTCATCGACCGACATGCAATTTACATGACAAAAAGTCATCTTATATAATGTTTATGTTTATTATGTAAGACATTATTCTTAATTTGATCATATTCACGGAAGGAAGGTGCTTAGTGTCTCGTGTACAGAAATAGCGTCAGAAGGATAATGTTGAAAAGAGAAAAAGGAAGGAAAAGTTGTCGTTCGTTAGACACAAGAAGACTAATAATAATCAAGATAATTTGTAAGATGCTGCTAATTTGGTGTCATTTGCTCCTGGAAATTTACGACCGTCTTTTTCTCCGGTGCGGTTAAGATATTTTTAGCATCCTTCCTTGTCTTTTCAACAAAATTTTCCGTAATCGCATAAAACAATCGTCACAGCAACACATTATCTACACATTTTATAATTGATTATTAGCATTATTTTACCTACAATTTGGTACTGTTCCACTTCCCATGCGACGTACATAAGATTTAATTCATGCCTTATTATGTGATTATCTCATAAAATCTATATCTTTCAACCAGCAACCAATAGATTCCTAATAAGTATGTGTTGTCGAGTAGAGTTATTTATTTTAAAATACAGAGGCACACATACACACGTTCGAACTGATTTTCTCTTGGGCATTCCACTAATGTCAGGAAAATGTTATAATGAACGACACACACAAGTCATGCCAAAGCAAAAATAATAACATAAGATCATAAATAAGATTATTATTTATTATTATTATTTTGTGCGTTGTTGTTTTTGTCGATAAATTAGAATTGAATGCTGCTGAAAGTTTTGTATTTTAATTTTTTTAACGGAAAATTGGAAGCCGACATGATTATTATTGAAACTCCATCGATCCTGCGGGGAATTGTCAGTTTTCGATATTTATAATGAGGTGTTGTGTTTAACGTGATTTTGAGACATAAATCGGTCAGAAACGACTCAGAATTTTTTTTTAAAGGGTGTGAAATTTTTAATAAATTTTAAAATGATGTTTAAAATATTCAATATAATTTTTAAAAAATATTTCTTATCTAAATAATAATTTAAAAAAAAAATAAATTGAGTATTAAAATTAAAAATAAATCGAAAATAATTAATAACGTTAAAAAAACATTTTGTTCCAAAAATAATAAAATGACCTGAATTACGATGAAAATATTTAAATTAAATTTGCAAACAAAATAAAAGCAAAATACATTTTTATATTAAAATAAATGTAAAATAATATCATAAAATATTCAATAATATTTAAAAAAAAGGTTTTTTTATTATAGATCCTTTATATTCTTATAAATAAATTTAAGAAAAATTCAAAATGAGTATTTTAAAAATATTAAATAAATTGAAAATGATTTATTTTATTAAAAATTTAAAAAAAAAAGTTTGTGCCAAAAATAAAAAAAAAATATTTATAACAACCATTTGTTAAAAAAATTAAAATTATGAAAAATATTTAAATTAAATTTTCTAATTTATTTAATTTTATTTTTTTTTAATAATTCATATTAACTTAAAAAAAATATTTTAAAAATTATATATTTATTATTATATTATATTCATTTTTAAATAAATAATAAAAAAAAAATAAATAAAATAAAAAAAATAAATAAATTTAAATTAAAATGGATATTTTTTGAATAATTAGATTTCTTAAAAAATTTAATTATTTAAAAAAACAATCTTGAATATTTTTTCAAAAAATTGGAATTAATATTATTTTTATGACTTCCAATTTATTATTTTTTTGAAAAATTACATGCACAACGTCCCAAAAATTAATAAAATAACAATAATCGTGTTACGTCTATATCATATCGGATCCATTTCCACTTGCACCCCTAAAATACTGTGTGTGCATTGTTAAATGTAATTGAGTTACGTCTCCTCTTGCACAAGTACACAATTTTATTTGAACACACATAACATGCTTAAACTAATTAATACACCCTCCTACTTGTGCGCGAGGGCAAACTACCTGCGGCATCATTCTTCTCGACCAATTTATACACGGAAGGAATAGTGCAAAAAAATTAGCTTCACTTTTGTTCAAAGTTAAACTGGTGCATGTGGTTGGATTAAAAACAGGAGAAACTTCCGCGCGGCTATGATACGAAGAACACAACAGATGTCAGCCCTTAAGGCAAATTATTTTGTAAATAACTCAGCGGGAAGTTTATACAACATAAATTAGTTTATATGAGTTCGACTTATGTCCCGAAAAAAAAAATGTATTTGATTTTGCGTGGCGCAGCAGGACATTCACTGAGAGGTGTTAGATACTTTTTTATTATTATTATTATCGTTTTTGATGATTACGCTGAGTATCAATAAAAATTTCGCTTGAAGGACGATAAAATTATTTACGAGGCGATTCCCTCTCTTAGAAAAGAAGACGAAAATTATCACCATTTTAAAATTATTGCGATCATAAAAAGAATTTTTTTTAAAGAAGCCCGTAATTACACGGCGCATTTCTAATTGTTCGAAAAAAAAAACTTGAACAATTTTTCATATTTTTTTCATGAATTTTTTAATTATGATTAATATTGTCATGCATATTTAAAACAAAAAAAAAAGTTAAACACACAGACAATTTTCATAATTTTACATAATTTTCATATCTGTAAAAATAATCAGGGATCGTCCTTGCAAAAAAGTAGTTTAATATGCATTTTTTTGTGTCTCTAACATGAAAAATGAAATAAGACACCGAATATTATTCCATATTTCTACTCTCCCTGTCCCATTTATTATCTGTTTGTCACAATTATGAATCTATTCTAGCATGTGTGTGTATAAAAAACTTTTTTTTTTGTCATGTTATGTATTTAGAAGGGCAAGCAAAGTCGACATATGATCAAGAGAGAGAGAAAAGGTCTTGTGCGGTGGATAAACGTAATTGTTGCAACATTATCTCTCGTCGTTGTTCGTTTATTCCTCTTTTTTGTCGTACTTTTTTGCATTGTCCTCATAATAAATTATGTTGTCTCTTCATTAGTTAGATTTCGAGCAGTCCACTTTTTAAGTGTTTTTATCTGTTCACTTCATTCAGTACTAGTAGTCATCAACCCTTGGAAATCGTCAGAGGGGTGCTAAAATTAAAAAAAAAAATTATGAATGATGATCTTGTACCAGCGCGATTTTTCAACCCATATGGTTTATTGCGGTGTTACAAGTGTCTCTATCACTCGTTCATTAGATTAGTTTAAATATTCTAGTTTTTTTTGTTTGTTTATTTATGGCACAATGATCAAGAAGGTACTTGAATTAAATCTGAGTAAAAAATTTTTATTTGTTGCCGTATGGTGCAAATAACACAAAAATTAACATGCGTATTGTTTATTTTTATTTACAATCTTCTCGAGGGCTCTTCAAACGTAATTGAGAGGGTGCTTCATTGGTTTTTTGCCGTTTTCTTGTTCAATTGATGTTTTTATCAATGCGAGGAAGAACAAACATTGTAAAAGTAAATATTTAACTTTTATCGGCAAAATTATTGGAAATGCTTTAATTTGATTATTTTTTCATCCCTACTTTAATTTTACTTTAATTTTTAAATAATTTTTCTTCGTCTCAGAAAAAAAAAATTCTCTGAAAAAATAAGAAGATTATTCATTATTATATTGATCAGATTACTTTCAGATAAATATAATTTTTTTCCGGTATATTAACTTTGGCATTTTATTACAAAAGTAACTTTTGCCAGAAATGTCTCGGAAATGTCTTTAAAATTTAATTAAATGGCGAATTAAAGCAGAACATGAAATAAAAAATTATTCGTTTCGTTAAATTTATCAAAAAATTAATTTTTATGACATCTGTTGACACTGCCTGACTTCTGTTTTGCTTTTTCCAAGTGAATTCCGAGAATGCCAGACCAACACTAGACTTCCTCGTACTTGTACCGGATGACCTCAGAGGTCGTTAAAAAATAATTTGTTAAGTTTTTTTCGGTGTCAAATGAATGTTGACTATAAACACACACTTTTTGTCGATAATCGACACTTTTTTGTCATCTGGAGTCTGGTCGTAACTTGTTGACATATCAAAATATGTCTTGTCGAAGATGATAAATTGCGGATCGCTTGACGGAAGTATTTAGTCCAAAGCTAAAAACAAACAAGAAGGAAGTGATTGCACTGCGACCTGATTGATGATTCGCAGAAAAAGGGAATTAACACCTAAAATTTTTGTCCGGAAGGTTCATTTTTCGATAAATGTCCTTGTTGATGTACATAAAATCGTAATAATCATAAAAGGAAGCACGTAAATCCTTATCTGGCAGATAGATCACCCTCACGTTTGTGACGAAATATGTGTGTATGTTGCTTCTTGGAACACTTGTTGTAGGTTGATTAACTGCCAAAACATAAAAATGGGACAAATTGTTGAATCTGGCAGTAAAAAAAAAAGTTTTTTAATTACTTTACTTACGTTTCAAAAGGAAACCTGCTAATAAAATTATTTAAATTTCAAAATTCTAATAATTTTTTTTTTAATTTCAGATTTTTCTTGAAATTTTTCCTCAAATGTAATCAAAATTGCTTGAAAAACGCCGGAAATCCACGTGATATGAGACGATTCCAAGTAAGTTTCTTCTAGTTCTCTAAAAAAAAAATTAAAAAAATATTATTTTAATTCGTAAATTCAAATTTTTCTCATCAAATCGTCACAATTGCAGGTAGTGATAGCGACACAAGTCACCGTTGAGGGACCCCTTCTCGCCATCTCGGACAACATGTTTGTGCATAACAACTCGAAGCACGGACGTCGCGCGAAACGCATGGATCCCGAAGGTACTGGCAATAGTCCATTGGGTATTTCCGGGCATCCTTTGGCACCAGACAGTACGTACGACGGTCGGTTTCATTCAAAATTTTTAACAAAAAAATTTTTTTTTTGCATTAGATTTTTTTAGTTTGAATTTTTTTTATTATTTTGTGTGGTTTTTCAATTTTTAATTTAAAAAAAAAATCAAATCAATTGGAATCGAATTCTATAATTTTTATTATTTTAGCCGATAAGAATGGTTTTGTAAGTGATCGTTGTTCGTACTTATTGTGTGTCTTAGTTTTTAGTTTTTTTTTTACGATAAAAGAGAATTTTTTCCACTTCTAAAAAAATATTTGAACGACATCACGTAATGTTTATCCTACAAAAATTCCGAACAAAATACACACAAAATTGTTGACTTTTATGATGTCATGTAAAATATCAGATACAATTCATGTCATCATCGTGTTTCACATTTTTTTGTGAGAAACAATGGCAATTTACTCGGTGCAACAAATTTTCTGATAGCATTACAAGAACAGCACATAAAAAACTCACCTGTCTTGTTCATGAAAAATCCAGTCATTTCATTTAATCTATTAACGTGTATCTCTCTTGATGCTAAATTTTCACTGATCCCAACAAAATTTACCTTCAACACAGAACAGTTGAAGAATGGCAGTTAGGCAGAATAGTTGACAATGAAATGACACTCTGTTTATTTCTATTTGAGTGTGGTTGTTGGAAAATGCACTGCAACCCTTTCGGGAATTTTTTTTTCGTCAAAATTTTTTAAAAACTTTTTTCATCAAGTTGACTTTTAATTTTTTTTTTTTGAAGTTTTTAGACATTTTTGATAATTTTGAGTACAAAAATTACTGAAAATGTCCAAAAGGGTACCCATCTTGCCATAAAATTGTAAACATTTTGGACAAAAATTGGTCAATAAACGCCTGGCAACACAAACATGCACTTGACTGGAGTGTCAAGCCAATAAATATTGTCCCAGTTTGTGGCATACGAGCACGATTTGGTGAACTTCACCACAGATTGTTATTAAAATCCATGCTGTGATGTGCATTCAACATGAAACAAGAGTTTTTGAACATCGCTTGATAGACGCAGAGCAAATTTTTTTCCATGTTGGTGGTTGGTGCTTTCAACAGATTTTTAATTATCATTGTCATCGTCCTCGGGGACTTCTTACACTCTTTTTTTAATTCGCACTAAATTGTTATAACAACTTCATGATAGATGATGGAAGATAAATCATTTGTGAGTCCTTTCGTCAAATTCGCGTTCCCTACAAAAAAAAAAGTAAAAAATGGAATGTAAATTTATGATAAATGCGGAAAAAATATATGGAAAGCGAGACTATTAAAGGAGTAAAAAATTACCTAAATATAAATCAAATAAAACACCTATTTAAATAGCATTTTACATATTTTTCATTGTGAATGGCTGTAAAAAAGTAACAAGATAAAGTGTGCTTGCCGGAAAAATCTTTTTGCAGTACATGCTATGTAGCAGTTGTGAAAACTTACTTAAAATCATAAAACCATAAAATAATTATTTATTTTTATGGTGTTACTTGAGCGAGTTTAAAATGCCATAAATATCATTGTCTGCCGTTCCTTCTTTCTGTAATTGCAGAAAATTGTATTATTTCGATAGGAAGACGAGATTTAAGTTAAAAATTTTTTATGTATGAAATTTCATTCGACTTTTATTTTTTTTCCAAACTTTTTGACCAACATTTTTGGTTTTGAAATTAAAAATAATAAAAAAATAAATAAATAAAATAAATAAAAATTAAATTAAAAAAAAAATTAAATGAAATTAAAAAAAAATAAATTTAAACAATTTTCAGTAATTTGCTCTTTTTGAAAAATTTACATTGAGATTTTTTTAAATTAGTATTTGTAAAAAATAATAATTAAATTAAAAAAATATTTAAATAAAAAAATCAATAAATTTTTTAAAAATAATGTTAAGTAATATTTTTAGTATTTTTACCTAGAAAACTTTTTAGAGAAGAAAATTTATATTTATTTTGGTACAATTTTTTTTTTATTAAAATTCTATTGAAAAAGAATTGAAAAATATTTTAAGCAATTCTGACAAAAATATTTTAATAGAAGAAAATTCATTTTAAAATACTTTAAAAATTTTTTAAATTTCGGCACAAAACTTTATGAGTTGAAATTTAAAAAAAAAATCCTTAAAAAAAATAATCAATAATGAAAAACGAAAATTTTTGATAAAATTTAAAATTTTTTCTTTGAATTTTTGACTTTTCAACTCTTTAAAAAAATCGAAATAAATTCTTCTGAAAAAACAGAAAAATCAAGTAAAATGTCCATTGTTCAACCATTTTGTCTTTTTCTCTCAAAATGCGTCAATTGCTTCTCATTCATCAAACCTCCCCCATACATTTCATTATTAAAACTACTCATACTCACACGAGAAACCATGTCATTTCATGCAAAAATTTCCAATGTCTTCATGAGATATCTACAATTTCCCTTGACTTTTCGTACTTTGACTGAAAATTCAAGTAAAACTAAAAAGAAAGGGGAGAGAAAGAATGAATTTGTGTTGTTTATGGCGTTTCATGTAATTTTTCCCTACATTGCGAAGAAAATGGGGGACGATGATTTTCCGCATGTAGATTTTTTTTTCACAAGTTGCGTAGAAAAGACAGTAAAAATAAATATGTAGCGACAAAAAACACATTAAAACACAAATAATAATAATGTCGTCAATGTTACTCGACCATATTTTTCATTCAAGTGGAAGACATTCTCTTTTTCCTTCTACGATACGGCGACGTGGTAATATATCTAGCGACTTGTACACATTTATGGTAGCATAGGCGAACAAGAAAAGTAGATGTAGAGAGAGAGAAGAAAAAAAAAATACGAGGAATTAAATAAATGATGTGCAATTAATAGAAAATTTGCAGCAACGTTAATTTTTATATGCCATTTTGTCTTGCAGGCATTTATCCACCATTACCTATGGCAACGCCTTGCATCAAAGCAATTTCGCCGAGCGAGGGATGGACAAGTGGCGGTGCACAAGTTATAATTGTCGGCGATAATTTCTTCGATGGATTGCAAGTTGTCTTCGGCACGATGCTTGTGTGGAGTGAGGTAAGTTTTCTGCACGAAAATGAACTTTTGGCATCATATTTAACTTTCTCTTGTTACTTTTAGCTGATAACCTCACATGCGATTCGTGTGCAAACACCACCTCGTCACATTCCGGGCGTCGTTGAAGTAACTTTATCCTACAAAAGCAAACAATTTTGCAAGGGATCACCCGGGCGCTTTGTCTATGTTTGTAAGTAGTCCCGAAAAAATCCGCCAAAAATGTTTATTTTACTCAAAAACTTTATCTTTTTAGCTCTCAACGAACCAACGATCGACTACGGTTTCCAACGACTTCAGAAACTGATTCCACGTCATCCGGGCGATCCGGAAAAATTACCCAAAGAAATTATTCTGAAGCGTGCTGCAGATCTCGCGGAAGCTCTGTACTCGATGCCACGTTCGCCGGGCGGATCGGGCAGTTTCAACTCGTACACGGGCCAGTTAGCGGTCAGCGTTTCGTCGGAAGGTCAATGGAACGAAGGCGATGAATATACGCGAGCGCAAAGTAGTAGTGTGAGTCCACGAGGAGGATATTGCAGCAGTGCCTCGACACCGCATTCGTCGGGCGGCGGATCCTATGGCAGCGGCAACGGCTACGGACCAACACCAAATATGACGTCATTACCATCGTCGCCAGCGAGCGTTTTCAATTCGGCATCAAGTAAGTAAAAAATTCATTTGATATAAATTCTTTTGAGTTTTTCGCTTGTGTCGTTGATGAAATATCAGGCATTCTGTTTCTGCTTTAAAAAAAGAGATTTTTAGCAAAATTTCCTACTTTTAACTTACTTACAGCACTGCATTGGGCACCAACATTTGGTTTTTAGGATACGTACAATTTAACGGTTGCTGCCACTTCCACGACAAATTCGACAGTTTACTCCTCTTATTATAACAGTGACCAGCAAGCCACTCACGAGTGTAAGTTCAAGTCAGATTGCCTGATAATTCTCTAAAAAAATTTTTGAAATAAAAAAAATTAATTATTTTTTTTAATTTTTTTTTAGGAATGAATGGTCACAACAACAACAACAACATGAATGGACTCACATCGACATCGTGTTACAATTCTTACCTTATGCCACAATGCAGTACGGGACTCGAGCAGCAACCGAGTAGTTATGACATCACAGCAAGTGCGCTAGTGACTTCAGCTACGAAGTAAGAGAGGAACCAAAAGAAATATTTTTTAGACATTTTGTGCAATTAAAGCGAGATTGGAGAACAAAAAAAAATATATTTAAAAAGCACCAACTTTTATATATCGTCTGTATGTGTCACATCACCAACAACCACACCAATCACCTTCTAGAGAATTTTAAAAAATTAAATTAAAAATATCATTAGTTGTAGTTTAGCGAAGAACAAAAAAAAATTGTAAATATAAATAATTAAAAATTAATGAATTAAATTTATATTTAAAAAATAAAAAAAAATATCACGAAAGACCAAAATTAATGGAAATTTTGTAAATATTTAAAAATATTGTAAATTATTTATTTCTTCATATCATAAAAATAATTAAAAATAGATATAAAAACTCTTTCTTTAAATGTTTTAAAAAATTGTATCTCTAGAGAATCGATTTCATATCAAAAAAAAAAAAAATATTTAAAATAAATAAATATCTTTAAGACACATATCTCAACAAAATAACTCAAAAAATACAAAAACTTACCCCCAACTTTTTAAAAACATATCTCACATATAAATAAATAAATTAAATAACATTAAAGGTACAAGAAAAAAATATAAAAAATAGATATCAGTCTTTCTAAAAAAAAGTAGTTTCACGAATCTCTGTATACGAAGCCATTTTCTCACTCCCGGTGTAATTGTACTGTAAGTCCCCCGTGTAGTTATTTATCGTTGACACAAAACAAAAAAAAATATATCACAAAAAAAAATTTTAGCATCTTAAAATTTGTAAATTTGATATTATTCCAGTACTTGATATTAATATAAATTATTTACTCAACAAGAAAAAATAGCAAGAACACTAAGACATTTAAATTAAAACAAAAAAAAAATATTTAATAATTATCTAGTTGTACTAAAAATAAAATTGAAAAAAAAACTTGATGAAAAATATTTAAATATTCAAAAATTGTGTTTTTTTTAATTTATTTTTTTGTAAAGAACGACATGATATTTTTGCTGCCAGTTGCTGCTTTGGCTAATTTTTCGTTTTTCTGTTTTGCCTTTTTGTCGTCTTTTGTTTCCGGAATTTTTTCTAATTTTATGTCTTCTTCTAATCTGGATTTTTTGTTTATACTGTTCTCGAGATCAACGAGAGATTTTCGTTTCGTGCCATTATTTGATTTTGATTCCAGCTGAATGTTCATGAAAGTGGCTAATTTAGTGCTTAGGTCGGATGTTATATATTCTGAGACGATTCCATGAGCAGTTGAAAGGTAAGAGTCTAAAAAAAAGAAAATTTTAATAAAAAATTACGATTTTTATGATAAAAACTCACTTTCATCCACGGTATCAGTGACATTTACAAAAGTTTGTGACGTGACATTTTGTCCCGTGCGAACATTGGATTTCTTGAGTGCTTCAACGACAATGAGACATTTCTTCTTGAGCCATTCAAGGACTTTTTCTTCGTTATATTTGAAGGCATTCAAGTCTTCCGGCCCAACTTGTTCCGCAACTTTGCTCAAAGCTTTCATATCGATCAAAGACATCAATTTTTTCGTTTCTGGAAATTCCTCGTCGACGAGTACGTAATCCAAAGGCTCGACTTTCTTTGAATCGCAATTCATGAGATAACTGATGGCAATGTAAAGTGGATCAAATGGCATCGGCATGTAAATGAGACCATTGGAGGCAACGGAGTCATCAATGAACCAACTTCGATTTTTCTCATTGAAGGTCATGATTTCGTAGAGTTTGTTGTCGGACAGCAAGAATTGAGCTGGTTTTGCGGTTCCGGGATGTCGCAGCGTGAGAGACTCGAATTTCTGTCCTTGTAGGGATTCATCTGGAATGAAGTTTAAAGAGAATTTAAGATTTTGCGGTGAAATTTAGGATTTGACACGGACTTACCTATAACAAATATTTTTGTGTCGAATTTGTGATCCATGATTTTATGGTAAATTGATTAAAATTCTATAAAATTTGTTTTAAAAAAGTGATTTCGCGCTAATTTGTTTACCTTTTTACATGGATCAAAATAATACTCCTCATGGTTCGCTCTGTTATACTTTGAGTAGGTTGAAAGTGATACTGTTCTACTGGCGTCATCCATTTATGCATCGGAAATTTAAGGGGATTGGGGTTCAAAAAGTTTGAAAAGCAATAATTCCGTATTATAAAAAATTTCCTTTGATCATTTTTGATTTGAAAAAATAGAAACTGAAAAAAAAAATTTTTCTTTGACATAGTTTTGTTTTGAAAACTAAAACAAAAACTGTGTCAAAGCCATTTTTGTCAACTCTTGCTCCAAATGGATAAAAATTTGTCAGAGGGCTCTAATTTATCATTTTTAATCATTTTATAACTCAAAACTGCCAAAAAATTGAAACTGAAAAAAATTTTTTTCTTTGACACAGTTTTGTTTTGAAAACTAAATCAAGAGCAAAACTAAATCAAAAACTGTGTCAAAGCCATTTTTGTCAAATCTTGCTCCAAATGGATAAAAATTTGTCAGAGGGCTCTAATTTATCATTTTTAATCATTTTATAACTCAAAACTGCCAAAAAATTGAAACTGAAAAAAATTTTTTTTCTTTGACATAGTTTTGTTTTGAAAACTAAATCAAGAAACTAGTTTTGTCAAATCTTTTGAAAAGAGGGCTCTAAATCAAGAATCGTTTTATAACTCAAAACTGCCAAAAAATTTGAACTGAAAAAAATTTTTTTCTTTGACACAGTTTTGTTTTGAAAACTAAATCAAGAGCAAAACTAAATCAAAAACT
The DNA here is from genome assembly GCF_036172545.1 of Culicoides brevitarsis. NCBI lineage: Eukaryota > Metazoa > Arthropoda > Insecta > Diptera > Ceratopogonidae > Culicoides > Culicoides brevitarsis. The sequence goes on along the minus strand of NC_087085.1, from coordinate 15,917,635 downwards.
GTGTCAAAGCCATTTTTGTCAAATCTTGCTCCAAATGGATAAAAATTTGTCAGAGGGCCCTAATTTATCATTTTTAATCATTTTATAACTCAAAACTGCAAAAAAATTGAAACTGAAAAAAAAATTTTTCTTTGACATAGTTTTGTTTTGAAAACTAAATCAAGAGCAAAACTAAATCAAAAACTGTGTCAAAGCCATTTTTGTCAAATCTTGCTCCAAATGGATAAAAATTTGTCAGAGGGCTCTAATTTATCATTTTTAATCATTTTATAACTCAAAACTGCCAAAAAATTGAAACTGAAAAAAATTTTTTTCTTTGACACAGTTTTGTTTTGAAAACTAAATCAAGAGCAAAACTAAATCAAAAACTGTGTCAAAGCAATTTTTGACAAATCTTGCTCCAAATGGATAAAAATTTGTCAGAGGGCTTTAATTTATCATTTTTTATCATTTTATAACTCAAAACTGCCAAAATTAAGGGGTCAAAAAATGCCTTATCCGACTTCATTAATGTATGACGCCTTACAATTCTGTTATACCGGCGCAATTTTTTAAACACAAGTCACGTGACTAAAACTTTTCCAATCACCAACTCGTCATAAAATTCTCAGATAATAAAAAATGTTGCATCAATCTCAAACCACAGAGATAAACTTCTCATATCTCCTTCTGGTTTTTGTTCGTTATCTTATCGCCATTTCGTAACGATGAATCTACAATTTCCTATTTAAACTGTCCATTTAATCTGAAATTAATTCAGTATCATTTCAGACTTTACACATTTCCCATTTAATCAGGTGAGTTTTGTTTTTGTTTACATTTTCTCTATTTTTTGTTGTAAAAATGATTCGTCATTTTACAGAAAAATTCGTGATGAAAGTAGCTGTTGTCGGCGCAGGAATTGCTGGTCTCGCATGTTGCAAATACTGCAAAGAAGCAAACATTTCCGTGGATTGTTTTGAGCAAACCAACAAAATTGGAGGCACTTGGGTTTATAGCGAAGCAACAGGTCAAGACAAACATGGACTTCCCATTCACTCGGCAATGTACAAAAATCTCTACACAAATTTACCGAAAGAAACAATGAGTTTTCACGATTTTCCGTTTGATGGCTTTGACAGAAGTTATGTGACACCCAAGGAAGTGCTTGAATATTTGGAAAAATATGTTGAAAAGTTCGGATTTCGTGAAAGTATAAAATTCGAACATTTAGTGACGAAAGTCGAACCCATCGAAAACGGAAAATGGCGCGTTGCTTCACAAGATTTGGTGAAAGACGAACAAAAAACTGGGATTTATGACGCAATTTTTGTCTGCAATGGACATCATTTCACGCCAAATCTTCCAAAAATCCTCGGAATTGAGAATTTCAAAGGCAAAATAATGCACAGTCACGAATATCGCGTACCTGAGCCTTTTACAGGGCAAAAAGTTTTGACAATCGGAGCAGGTCCTTCGGGCATTGATATCACCAAAGATTTGAGTTCCGTGGCAAAATCGGTCGGTTTTAGTCATCATGGAGATCCTTTAACAACGGCAAGTTACGAAAGTGTCTACAGCAGCAATGTGATGCAGTTACCAGACGTCGCCCAAATACTCGAAGACGGAAAAGTTCATTTTTACAACGGAGAAGTTTACGAATTTGACACAATTATTTATTGCACCGGATATAATTACTCGTACCCGTTCTTGTCTCCTGAATGCCAGATCAAAGTTGAGGACAATCACGTCACTGAATTGTACAAACATGTCATCAACTTGAACCATCCAACGATGTATTTCATTGGAATTCCCTTTTCAACACTAATTGTGCCGTTATTCGATCTTCAGGTAAGAAATTTTACAAATTTTTAACAAAAATTTAAATTTTTAATTTTTTTTAGGTTCGATTTTGCTTGAAATTCCTCACAAAAGCTGTTGAACTGCCTTCCACGGAGAAAATGCGACAAGATTTGAACGAAGATATCTATCAACGCCAATTACGGGGCTACAAAAAACGAAAAATGCATCAACTGGGAAAGGATTTTATGCAAAGTTACATGAACGAATTGGCGACAATGGCTAATATTGAGCCTGTGAAGCCCGTTATCTTCGATATTTACTTCCGCAGACAACTTTTGATGCGAATTGACTTGAGAAACTATCGAAATTTTAACTATAAAATTTTAGATGATTTTAATTTTGAAGAAACTCGACAAGAAGTTCTTTAAAAAAAATAAAAAAAAATCACAAATCATTGAAATTTTCGTAGAAAACTGCAAATTAATGTTGATTGCTTCTAATATCTCTAAAATTTTTGATTATATACAACTTTTCTTATCACGTTATCACACAAATTGCTAAATTTAATCTATTTAACTCATTTCAAGTTGTAATTTCATACAATCAACATCAAATTCACTGCTAATAATGAAGGTCGCGGTCATTGGCGCAGGAATTTCTGGTCTTGCAGCTGCCAAATACTGCAAAAAAGCAAATTTTTCGGTGGATTGTTTTGAACAAACCAACAAAATTGGCGGAACTTGGGTTTATAATGAAAACACAGAAACAGACAAACACGGATTACCAATTCACTCGGCCATGTACAAAAATTTGACGATCAACAAGCCACAATTGAACATGATGTATCACGATTATCCTTTAGTTGATCCCGGAAAATCATATGTTACAGCGGATAAAATTCTGGAATATCTTGAAAATTACGTCGATCACTTTGGATTTCGAGATTGCATTAAATTTGAGCATCTAGTGATGAATGTCGAGCCATTTGAGGACCAGAAATGGCGAATTTCATACAAGAATTTGTCGAAAAATGAACAAAAAAGTGAAATTTACGACGCAGTCTTTGTCTGCAATGGAAAATATTTTAATCCGCTGATCCCAAAAATTAAAGGAATCGAAAATTTCAAAGGAAAAATCATGCACAGCCATAAATATCGCATGCCAGAACCTTTTACAGGGCAAAAAATATTGACAATCGGGGCGGGACCCTCTGGAATTGACATCACAAGAGATTTAAGTGCAGTTGCAGCTTTTGTCGGCTTCAGTCATCATGGCTCGATTTATCTTGCAACCGGAAAAGATGATTTTGATGCTAATGTCATGCAATTTCCTGATGTTGAACAAGTTTTAGAAGATGGAAAAGTTCGTTTTCTCAACGGGGATGTTCATGAATTTGATGCCATGATTTTTTGCACTGGTTATAATGTTTCCTTTCCTTTTTTGTCGCCCAAATGTGACATAAAAGTCGATGACAATCACATAACGGAACTTTATTTGCATATGATTAACATCAACCATCCAACAATGTTCATCATTGGAGTCAATTTTGCAACGTTAATTGTTCCTTTGATCGATTTGCAGATTAGATTTTGCTTGAAAACGCTTACAGGAGCTCTAAAATTGCCATCCACGGAGGAGATGGGTCACGCCATGAACGAAGATATTGAAGAACGTCGAGCTTTGGGCTACAAAAAACGAAAAATGCATGAATTGGGAGCGAAATTTATGAGACCTTACATGAACGAGCTGGTAACTAAAGCGAATATTGCTCCTATTCGTCCCGTGATCTTCGAAATTTATTACCGCAGACAACATTTGATGCAGCATGACTTGAGAAATTACAAAAAATACGATTACCTGATCATAGATGATAATAATTTCATCGAAACTCGCCAAAAAGATTATTAACAAACGTTTATTCAATCACAGAATTTGTTTAAAATTTTTTCTAATTTTGGTGTTCGTGTTGCGCTTCCGATTCCCGCCACGTTCTCTTGATCATTTCGACAATTTGGTTGTAGAATCGTGACTGTGAAAAATAATAACAAGCACAAACGATGATAAAAAGCCACGAAATCCACAACCAAATGTCTCGTTCATGGTCGAAGGTCCCACTCATATTTAAAGGACCATTAAAGTCGTCTGACGTGACGTACGCCGCATTATTAATCGCCTCCAAATTCGTGTAACGATGAATAAATTTGATGAAATTCTTCACGGAGTACGTCGTTTCGTTATATTTGACTAGCGGTCTGCCCTGATGGAAGATCATGACTGTGGGCAATCCAATTATTCCGAATTCGCTGTTCAAGCTGTAATGCTTAAGGGCGTCAATTGTGGCGATTTTCAAGTCCGGGAATTGGCGGGGAAGCGCATTAAAGTGCGGAGCGACCATTGCACTGCCCGGACAGGATTTTGTGTAGAAAAGTACGAGGGCGCAGTTTCCAGCTTCCGTGCGTTTTGTGGAATTGCCATTTGGTTGCAGCATCAAAGCGAGATCTTTGATGGAATCGAGCATCAAAAGGGTTCCGTTGCCGCCTTCGTAGGGGAGACATTTGACACTTTTTCGTCCCTTGTCGAGTTTTGGCTCGAGATCCACAAGTAGGTCATCGTCGGGGAAGCAAATTTGTCGTTTTGAGATGTAATCAACGAAGGAGTTTCGGCAAAAGCCTCGATTGATGTCTTTTGGCGATTTTGCTTGAGATTTCTTCTTTGAATCCATAAAATCTCCTGAAATGAGCTGCACGAGAAATTGAAGACCTTTTAGCTCGAGTGCAGAAACGATGGATATTCCAAAAGTCACTAAAAATGAAAGGTTTTTAAAAAATCTTTTGAAAAAATTGAAAATTGACTTACCTGAGACTGTCAGAAAAATTATTTTGAAAAGAAGCATTTTTCAAAGGCTTTAATTTTAATATTTTTTAAAAGAATTTTCGAGTTTGTTTTGATATTTTTTCTTGGTAATGTGTTGTTACGGTATGAAAACTCATGGTAAGGCCGGTACAATAATTGAAATTTTTTTGGATTTTTTCCTTCTTTATTTTTTTGGGGAAATTTTTAAAAGGGATAAGCATAGAAAAAAATACAAAAAAAAAAAAATTTCATTAAATAATTTAAAAATAAAAAATATTATCTTTTTTTTTCGAGACACCCTTTAAATTTTGTTAGAAATTTTAAATTTTTAAAACATTTTTCATCAATTTCAAACAAAACTTTTATTAAAAATGTGAAAATTTTTCTTAAAATAAAATGAAAAGTCAATATTTTCTTACATTTTTAATTTTTAGTAAAAAAAAATGTTCAATTTTTATAAAGAAAAAATTAACCCGATGGACAAAAATATGCAAAAACTTAAGAAATTTTTGAAAAATTCTCAAATTCAATTGAATAATTAAATATTTTTATATGAAAATTTTACAGAAATTTCATTAAAAATTAAGAAAATATATTGGATTTTTGACTTTTTAAATGGGGCATCGGACTTTATTTTTGATTTTCATTTTGATTTTTCAACTGAATTGAACAAAAACGTTTAAATTTAATAAATTATTTAATAAATTGTTAAAAATTGATGAAAAATGTTCTAAAAATTAAAAATGCTCTTAAATAAAATAAAAAGACTGAAATTCAAAACATTTTCTATAATTGTAATGGCCTGTAACTCAATTTTCATTGTGGTTTCTTATTCAAACAAACACTGTCGCCAAACGTAAACAATTGAATTTGAGGTTGCAGTGACAATTTTTCGCATTTAAATACATTTCAACCACCTAAAAAAACCAAATTCAACTTCAAAATGGTTGAAGAAGTAACCCGGCACTCGGTTCACACATTAATTTTCCGATCTTTGAAGAGAACGCACGATTTATTCGTAAGCGACCAAGGAATTTTGCCGGAAGACGATCCAGAAACGTAAGTTCCACACTTTTTTCTCTTTTTAACATCAATTTTTAACGAAAAACTTTCATTTTAGTCAAAAGTTCAGATACAATGTGAAAGCTAAGGACAGTTACGGAACGATTCTCGATCGCGTTAAGCACACAAAAGAGACGAAAACACATTCGAACGACACTCATGCGGAACCGGAACACTTGGCAATCATGGATACTCCGTCTCAAAACGCTACTCCAGCTCCCGGCGAAATGTCTCTCGTGCCAGTTATTCAAGCGAAATCCGGAACATCTGCTCCCAAACCTTCCGGGACACAATCCAACGTTCAACTTATCCCGAAAAAAGCTCCCACAATCCCCAAACCCAACTGGCATCCTCCATGGAAACTCCAACGAGTCATTTCCGGACATCTTGGATGGGTTCGTTGTGTCGCTGTCGAACCTGGAAACGAATGGTTTGTCACCGGAGCAGCTGATCGCGTCATCAAAGTATGGGATTTGGCGAGTGGCAAACTGAAACTTTCGCTTACGGGTCACGTCAGTACGGTTCGTGGCTTGGCAGTTAGTGCCCGACATCCGTATCTCTTCAGTTGCGGCGAAGATCGTCAAGTCAAATGTTGGGATTTGGAATACAACAAAGTCATTCGTCATTACCACGGACATTTATCTGCCGTTTATTCGTTGTCGTTGCATCCCACAATCGATGTCTTGGCAACAGCAGGTCGCGATGGCACAGCTCGCATTTGGGATATGAGAACAAAAGCAAACATCCACACACTCGTGGGACACACAAATACTGTCGCCAGTGTCGTTACTCAAGCAGCAAATCCGCAAGTTATCACGGGATCGCATGACTCGACGATTCGTTTGTGGGATTTGGCAGCGGGAAAAAGTGTTTGTACTTTGACGAATCACAAGAAGAGTGTCAGAAGTTTGGTTATTCATCCAACTTTGTACATGTTTGCATCCGCGTCGCCCGATAACATCAAGCAATGGCGTTGTCCGGAGGGAAATTTCATTCAAAATTTATCGGGACACAATTCGCTCGTCAATTGCATGGCAGTCAATCCGGAAGGAGTGTTGGTTTCGGGCGGAGATAACGGAACACTCTTCTTCTGGGACTGGAGAACGGGATATAACTTCCAACGATCACAAGCTGCGGTTCAACCGGGGTCCATGGATAGCGAAGCTGGAATATTTTCGATGACTTTTGATCAATCTGGATCACGTTTGATTACCACGGAGGCTGACAAAACGATTAAAATCTACAAAGAAGATGAAACTGCCACAGAAGAGACTCATCCGATTAATTGGCGACCTGAAATCTTGAAACGACGAAAGTATTAAGGACTTTTCTGAAAATCATTTATAAAATAAATTGACAAAAAATTTTAAAATAAGAGACTTTTTTCTTTAGAAATTTGAATCTTTAATTTTGCAATCTCAGATATTTTTTAAAAATTTCAAATATTGTCTGAAAAATTTTTTTAAAATTTAATTTTATGAATTTTTTTAGTCAAATTTAGGCCGCTTCAAATTTTTTTCTATGTTTTTGTCCCCTGCCCCATTTCAAAAGCCGAAAATCCAATGGGGCAAAATAAAAAAAAAAGTTAAAAATGTCATCCAAATTGACTATTTTTTAGCCTTTTTCAATATTTTTTCAGAGAATTTTTATATTTAAGTTTTTAAAAATATTTTAAAAAAATTCATTTAAAAAATTTGAACAAAAAAAATCATTTTTAAAAAATTTTTTTAAAATTTTTAACTTGAAATACTAAATTTTAAATCATCAAATTTAATTTGTCGTTTCTAAAGGGCCAAAATTTCTAAAATTTGACTGTAACAAATAAAAACTTTTACAATTTCAAATTTTGAAAAAAAACTTTAATTTGACAAAAATTTGGAACGCATAAAAATCATTAAAAACAATAAAACGATAATATTTATAAAAAATGTTTTTGAAGTCAAGATAAGCTTTTATATGAAAAGTTCTATAAAATTACCAGAAATAAAACAATTTATAATAATGAAAATTAATTTAAAATTTTTAATGGACAAAAAACGTACGAAAACTTTTAAACATTTTTTGTCAAAAACATTTTTATATTTATATCTTTTTTGAAATTTAAAATAAAAATTTTCATAATTTCAAGTTATTTTAAAAATTTTTAAAAAAAATGTTTACAAAATTTGCTTGAAAATTAAAAAAAAATGAAAAATTTGATAAAAAAAAATGTCAAAATTTTATTTTTCATATCTCTCAAAATATTGAGAAAAAAATTTTTTTTTTTTAATTTTTTTAAATATTTTTAATTTGACAATATTTGCTTGAAAATTATTTTTAATTAAAAAAAATGTCCAAAATGTTTTAATATTTAATTAAAGATAGAAAAATATTTTAAATTTTTTTGAAAATTTGCGAAATTCGCGAAATTTGGTCTCAGTGCAAATTTCACACTCTCTCATTGACTTATATTTATCACTTTCATTCGCCTCATTATTATTCACGTCGTCGCTCGTGTTTTTAGAAATTTTTAGTAAATAAATCAAAAAATGCCCAAAAAGAAGACTGGACAGCGCAAAAAAGCTGAAAAACAGAAACTTCGACAGAAGGAGATCCGAAACAAAGAATCCGATGTCGCAGATCATCCTTGCAATGCCACAATGGAATGCGATAAGTGCCAAGTAAGTTTTGTGCCTCGAACATTGTTGCAATGTTTTTTTTTTTTATAACAATTATCTAATTGCAGCGCAAACAAAAATCCCGAGCCTTTTGTTACTTTTGTCAATCCACGCAAAAACTCCCAATTTGCGCGCAATGCGGCAAAATCAAGTGCATGGCTAAAGGAGGCGATTGCATCGTTCGACACGCAGGCAATTTCGTGACGGGCATGTCGATGGTAGGAGCAATTTGTGACTTTTGCGAAGCCTGGATCTGTCACGGGCGGAAATGTCTTCAGTCGCATGCGTGTGCCTGTCCTTTAAGAGATGCCGTTTGCGTTGAATGCGAACGTGATATTTGGAGTCACGGCGGGCGGATGTTCAAATGTTGCTTTTGCAACTCGTTCTTGTGCGAAGACGACCAATTTGAGCATCAAGCGTCGTGTCAAGTGCTCGAAAGTGAGGATTACAAGTGCAAATCGTGCAACAAGCTCGGACAATATTCCTGTTTGCGGTGCAAAGTGTGCTACTGTGACGAGCACATTAAGCGGAAAGGATTCAAATATGACAAAAATAAGCCGCCGCCATGCCCGAAATGCAATTATGAGACGTCGCAAACGAAAGATTTGTCAATGTCGACGAGAAGTCACAAATTTGGACGACAAACGATCGAAAATTATAGCGACGACGACGATTACGAAGGAGCGAGTGGGTATGGATATTATGGAGGCTACGGAGGCGGAAGCGGGGGTCAAACGAGTTATGGCAACGATGATGATGATGATGAGTCCGACGAAGATTACGAGGATGACGACGACGATGATGATGATGAAGATGATGACGACGATGAAGAAGAAGACTCTCAGGAGTCGGAGTCGGAAAAGACCAAGAAATAAAAAAAATTGGTATTCAAAAAAAATTTTTTTTTGTTATAGGAAAAAATGAAATAAATTGAAAAAATTAAAAATTTTAACAAAATTAATGAAAATCAAGGTAAAACGAGGTTCAAAAACCGATCAGTAGACAACGTGCATAGAAAACGGGATAAAACCCGTTCCCATTTGTCCCTGAAAATGCACACTTACCTCTTCAAATGAGCAAATAAGGTGATTTTTTTACGTCTCATAAAATTCTATTTATTTGTCTGACCCATAAAAAATTAATAGAATATTTCTGCATAAAAAGTGTCTTTTTTTTGTAACAACGAGACACAGAAAAATCATCCTACCATTGAAAAAAAATTGTTAAAAATTTCCACTTGCCGCATTTTTATTTAAAATGTAAAAAAATTGGTCTTTGTCCAACATTTTTTTGTTGAATTAAATCAAAACGCCTCGTTTTAAGAATGAAAAATTTAAATTTTTGCACAGCGACCAGCGAATGACGAAAATCGGATTCCCCTCGCACTTTAAAAATAAATTATGAGAAAATGATGAGAAATTTTTAAACGAAAATCTATGAATAGAAAATTTTTGATTGCCCGCAAACACGTGTGAAAATTGTGATTGCAAAAGCAGCGAGTGTCTTTCGGTTTTCGTGACAAGTAGCGACATGCAAAGTACTCGTGGGTGAACAAATTTCTAAAAAAAACTTACCTATCTCACAGAAATTGGTTGAAACAAGAAAAAACGTTTTTTTTTAATTTTTATATTTTTTTCAATGCATTTTATTCTGATTTTGTTCTCCTTAATTTTAAAATATTTTTTAATAAGGATTTTTTTTCGTACATTTACAAGTTAACATACATATTTGATTAATTTTTCTTTATTTTTTTTTCTTAGAAAAAATCAGTCCTTTCCTGTATGATTTATATTTCTAAATTTTATTACATAATAGTGATAAATCGACCTCTAAGATCGTCATCTAATTTTCTATCCATTAATATAATTTTATATTTTACACACTTCTAAGTGAACAAAAAAATTATTAAATGTACAAATTTTTGTTTATATTTTTATTTATAGATAGGTACAAAAAGATTATTATTTTATTTGGTAAAAATTATAAATTTTTTTACGGGCATCGTTTTTTTTAACGGGTTCATCATTAAGGAACTTTTTTTTAAAGGACCTGGAATGAGTTTTATTTTGTTGTTGTTTGTTTTTTTTTTGTTCTAGGAAAAAGGTTTAAGGATTTCGTTTAAATATAAAAAATAATAATAAAAGTACTTCGTTTCTTGCTTAATTTTCTTGTAAATTTGTTTTTCATAAGTATATTGTGTTTTGACATCTTATCACTTAATTTTATTATATTATATATAGTTTATTAACGTAACGTCTAATTATTAATTTATTTTTCCCTTCTTATCAAAATCAACATGTATATAAAATTTTTACCCATGAACTTTTGTTGTTGTTGTAATTTTTTTTTATAATTCCTGCTTGATAATAATATATTTTATTCTAATTTTGCATCATTAGTTGTTAACATTCATAAAATAGTAATAATCAATAAAAATAAAACATAAGTACAATCTTAACAATATCAATAGTATTTAGTAATAATAGTAAAAAAAAACTTTTTCTTTAGGATTATAAAAAAAATAATAAAAAAAACATTTAAAAATTTCCAATATAAGTCAATGACACAGTCGTTGTGATAAATGGTCGTTCGTGCCAAACCTTTTCCCGTTTCTGCGACGCTAGTCACTATGACTCGTACACAAGTCGCTGATAATGTGGATAAATCTCGTGCGTTGGAACATGCAAACTGAACTCGAGTGCAACTAAGACAGCAAATTCGGACGAAACGAGTTCTTTACGATTGATACGGAACACACTTTCCGCTTTCTGTTCAAAAGAATGAAAAAAAAATTGTTTATAAAAGAACATTTCGTGACAAACGAATTTTGCTTACCTCAAAAAGACTCTTTAAGACGTCACCTTTGATGTCATTCAATTTGGCACTCAGTAACAAACACGCTGAAAAAAATAATTTATTTGAATTAATAAACAGTACAGTAAGGGTGTTCTAATTTTAGGTCGATTTTTTTTATCGAAAGCAAATTTTTTTTTGCCATTTTTTTATTTTTTGAAAATATAAAAAAAATTAGAGTAATTTTGATTGATATTTGTCATTTTCAATTTGAAAATTTAAAAAAAAAAATTTAAAAAAATTAAGCTTAAAAATTATATTTTTTTAAATTAATTAACTTAAATTAAAAACTAATTTTAATTAATTTTTAATAAGGGAAGGAAGTTAAAATTTTAACATTGGTTAAAAAAATACAATTTTCATGAAAAATTCTAAAAGTAATTTTCTTCATTAAATTAAAAAATATTTTTTTCGCTCCATTTCTAACTTTTTAAAAATATTTAAGGCCGTTCCAATTTTTTTCCGATGTTTTTGTCCCAAAATATTTTTTTCAAAATGGGGGGGCAAAATAAAAAAAAAGTTTTGAAATATTTTTCATAAATTGAATTTTTAACTTTTTTCGTTCGTTTTCGAATATTTTGAAAAATTTTATGGTATAAAAAAAAAATTTGGTAATTTAAAAATGGTCAATTTTAATAAAATTTTTAAAATTTTTTTTGTCTTCATTTCTTCGATTTTTGGGGCATGGGAAAAATATTTTAAATAAATTTCTAAAAAAAATTCTGAAAAAATGTCAAAAGACTGCAACTTTTTAATTAATTTTTAACTTTTTTTTGCTCAATTTTTGACTTTTCATAAAAAATTCAAGAAAAATTTAAAATGACCTTAAACAAAAAAATAGAAAAAAAAAATTACCTGCCGCACACAATTTTCTGTTTGCCTTGTTGATCATGTTGGCCAGAATGAGTTTTTCAAAGTAAACGTAGGCCGTGGCAACCGTAAGCAGATCGATACGCGAATCCAATTTATTGATGCGTCGCATTTCACGTTTTAAACTGCAAAAAAAAAAAAGAAATTAAATTCTTAAAACGTTAGTCATGTTAATTCCGTTTAAACCGAATAATACCTTCGTAATTTGCTCAAAGTCAACTGAATGTGCGGGAATTTCTCCTTGAACTTGTCATTCAATTCCTTCTTCAAGTCGCTCGGGCGCACGTAATCGATGATCGACGTCATGTACGACTGAAAAGTCAGCATTGTGCGATGTTTGCCGGCAATCAACTCCGGGTCATCCAACAAATTCGCGGAATATGGAACACTCGAAAGTTGCGTCATCATAGCGGCATCATCGATTTCCAGTTGTTTCAACTCGTAAATCGGTGCCGGACTTGCGGTGAGATGACGTCCTGCATCTGCGTTGTACATTTGGCGCGATTGTCCGTAACATTTGATGTTTGGCGTACCGACAACCGCATCGATCGTTTCAATGGTTTGATGTTGTTGTTGTTGCTTCTTCTCCTTCTGGTAGAAACGGGATGGGGTGAGTAGATGCCCGTATGACAATTCCAAACCTTGTTCCACAGGTCGCTCAATGCCGAGCAAATTAAAGGCGTCAAAGGGTTGATCGTTAATCGACGACAACGGACGATTTCCGGAGATATTTCGACGACGCTGTCCCTGCGCTTGACGCATTTCAGTCCGGGCATTTTTGCCTTTGTGGTAGGGCAGCACGGAAAAAATCATAAAAGGAGACTTTTGCGAAAGGACCACAATGCGATCGTCTTTAAAGTTGAAATTGTTCGTGTTTGGCTTGACGAAACGGATCTCCTTGGTGTCGTTGATCGAGACATTGCGACCAACTTGGCGCGACATTAATAAACTTTCCGTCGAGCTATTGGGGAAATAGTCGCCTTTCTTCTCGTCTGGCGTGCTGCCCATAATTAATGCACGTTTTGCCACCGGGTTCGTACGAAGAGACCCGGAGTTCAATCGATGACGCTTTTCCGTGGAGGAACTGAGTGCTTCCAAACTTGCAGCTTCATTCCTGGTTAGCACGTGCGATAAAAATAAGAGAAAATTAAACAAAAATTAATTTTTGTGTAAACAGAAAAAAAAACAGAAAGCGTCTTTTTCGGTTGTTATTTTTGACAATAACAAATATTTGCTGACATTTTTTGTCTTGAAAAAAAAAAAAGAATAACAAAAAGGTCGATAAATTGCACTTTTATTTACTTGCGCTTAGTAACCGACCAAATATTCTATAAAAGTCTAGAAAATGCCCAAAAAATGATTCATCGCAAAAAAAATATTTTCTCACAAAATCAAGAACGCAAAAATTTTTCGTTCTCCGCAACAATGTAAATTTCTGCGGAACGGAAGTTATCGTATCGGATGATGTTGTTATAAAAAAAAAAATTAAATTCCTCATCAAATTTCTTTGTGTTTATAAATATCTTAAAAATTAAATAAATAAACAAAACATTTTTTGTTATTATTCTTTTGTTAATTAATCAATTAGCTTTGCGAAAATAAAATTCCGTTCCATTTTTGTCATTTGATCCTCGTGCTCATAATTTAACATGACACTTCAAAAACAGAACAAGAAGAAAGAAAGAAAAGTTTTGCTGATCCAAAAAAATTTTTTTCATTCAAAGCAAAAAAAAAATAGTTTAAAGGAATTTTTGTGACATGACTCATTTGAAGAGTCCAAGGTAGTAAATAATAATATTGAATATCAAAATATTGACGAAACACTTCTAGTTGTTATCGTTTGATCGAGATTAGAAAAATCCAACGACAACAAACTGTTGAATGACCGAATTTGAGTTCACGAAACTATATCTGGATTGAACTGGGTTTGATATTTATTTACTACTTTATTTAGCTAATAAAAGTTTTCGATCATTAAGACAATCTCTTGTTAATATCAAGTACATATAATTCATTCAATAAATATTTTTCCATATGACAAAACAAAACAATTACAAATGATGTGTAACTACTACAACTGCCAGCTGCTGATTCGTTCGTAAACATTTGATAAATTTGAATAAAAATATGAGATGAAAACAAAAAATGGTTTGTTTACAAATAAAGAATTAAAATATTATTCATAATCGCTTTTACGAGTGTTTCGTGCATTATACGATTTCTGTGGTTCATATTTCATAAAATTTTTTAGATCATTTCGCATTAGAAAATTGCTCTTTTGTGGAGTCAGTTTTCTGAAAATTTATAGAAGGTTTAAAATTTAGTAACAAATTACTTTTTTGAATAAGAATATAAAAAAAATTATAGAAAAATATCAAAAATTAAAAAAAAGTGAGGTTATGTTTAGATCTTAAAAAGCGCGCCAAAATTTGTATGTTCATAAAATTAGCAAAAATTCTTAATCTCATAAAATTTTATAATTTTTTACAATTTTTTGCAAAATATATAAATTAAAGCTTTGAATATTTTCAGTTTAATTCTTAAAAAAATTGAGGTTATATGTTTATCAATGTTTTTTTAAAGATCTTAAAAAGCGCGCCAAAATTCGTATGTTCATAAAATTAAAAAAAATTCTTAATCTCATAAAATTTTATTCTTTACTTAACAGTTAAGTTCTTTACTTAAAAAAATTGAGGTTATACTTTTATCAATGTTTCTTTTAAAGATCTGAAAAAGCGCGCCAAAATTCATATGATTAGATATTAAAAAAAATTTAGGAATATTGAAATTGAATATTGTATCAAAAATTTATCTTAAAATCAAAAAACGCTTAGATCATCTTCATCATATCCACAAAAGACGTTTTTCATGTAAAAAAATGCGGCAGCAAAACCAAAACAAAACAAATACAAACAGAATCTACAAGGTTGCACAACATCGTTTGTTTAGAAAGATAAGAAGAACTTGTTGATCCATTTAATGTGAGATGGGAGTAAAAAAATAAGTTAGTTGCGTGATGCGTTCTTCCGTTGCGCAAACAGATCTAATTGATCCGTAATTGATTGCTAATTGTATAAAGAGCTACTCTTCTTATGCAAATTCAAATCTAATTTCATTCATTATCTTATCGGCTATAATTGACGGGCAAACTACCTAGTTGGCAGGTAAAGTTGTTATTCGTACAAATATTCATTTCAAGGCTAAATTCTACGGTGATGAAACGAACAAGGAGCCAATCAGTCTATTTTATTTATGTTTCTTTCAATGACAGCGTTGATTATTTAATTTTGATCAATTTTCGAGTTAGATTGTAAAATGCCGCAGTTCGCTACCTTATCAATTTTGAGTGTTTTATTTTTAGTCGTAAATGATTAAAAATATACCGAATGACGTTCTTTCTTGCCTCTTTTTTTATTTTTCGTTCTTTATAAAAATATCAAACATAAAATATCGGGTGTGATATTGTGTGTCGAGTTGAAGAATTATTATATAATTTTGTGTTGTTTTTATTTTTTTTATGAATGAATGTTACGTTTTTTAGTCACGTTTATAATGAATTCCTTCGTTTATATTTATGTAAATAATAACTCGCGACATTATCGATACTAATATTTTTTAAATAGAATCGCCACTCGCTAACCGCGAATCGAAAGTTGTTAGAATGTAATTTGAGACCTCGATTGAAGTTCAAGAGGGTTCATAAAACCTCCCATATCGAGTCTCCTTCGAATCATTAATCAATCACAGCGAGTCGTGTAGTACGAGTATTTATTTTATAACGTTTGTGTTAATTAATAGATAAAAATATTTTTATACTGAATCAATAACTTGTTTGAAACAAATCGTACGAAAAAAAAAACTTGTCACAGTTGTGTCTGCTTGGAAATAGCATCGTTTGCAGTGCATTTGTTGCATGTAACAGATAAAAGGTGAATGAAACTTTGTTTTCTAGGTTAATATTGTTACACTAAAAATAGATGTTGTTATTCGGTGCAGCGACGTGGTCCACAACGACGATGTTTTTTTTTCGTCGAATGCAAAAATGCTTTGTTATGTTTTTTCCTTTGTGACTCGTCGAGTTGTTTACAAAAATTTGCATCTGGTTTTATTGTTTGGAATGGTTTTTTCCTTTCTCTGTATTCATCGAACTAATTTTCAGAGACGTAAAGTTGATAATTTTTCAAAATATTTAAAAAATTGCTTAATTTTTAAAAAAAGACGCCATTTTAAGTATTTTCCCGCGCTTTTTCTGATCAACGATATAGCGCCTCTTGCGGTGAAAGAAAAAAGTTCTTTCAAAAACAAACAAGGATCTCACATGACTCGAGATTTAACGACGATTATTGTTCTGAATCTCTTATCTGTTGTAATTTATGTCTGTTTAATTGTAATAATAAGATAGGAAAATTACTTCAAATAACGAAAGCCTTTCAATTCGGAAAACAATGCAATAAATTAAAGAAAAAACATTATTTACTCAAGTCAGATGTCAGTCAGACCGGATTAGAGCTGCAACAAGAACATGCCAATACACAGACGGAAAATTTATGACAATTGTCATTGTTATGACTGTACACAAAGTCTCTCTCGATGGTTTAACGTGCAAATTGTCACGCAAACAAAAGATTTTTTTGTGTCTGGAAAAGGCAGTTAGTAAAGAATATAAATTTTGTCATTTTATTTAACTCGCAAGGAAAATATTTATGTATTCAAATGGAATTCATCGCTAATGTTCTACTTTGATATTTTGGCGTGTGGCAAATCCTACGCGGTGTCATTCTAAGGTCATTTAAGTTGTTTACAAACTTTCTATCCAAATATTTGGTTCAATCCGAAAATCAATTCAATAATTCATAAGATGGTGATGATGATGATGATGAATTGACGTGGACAATGTGAATGGAAAACAAAGACGCAGAATCATGCACCTGATTAACTGAAAGCACGACAAAAACACGTGATTATGTAATGCTGGTAACATATGTATGCTAACACTAACACGCATCATTTGTTTCGAAAGAACATAAAAAAACGTAAACAAACATTTTTTTGTTGTTGTTCATAAAATGCGGCGGAATATTCCAGAACACGAGAGAAAGAAGTAGAGGAAAAGGGAATGGAAATTATGCATAATAGCAACACTCGTGAACAAAAATTTTTGTTTTTTCATCAACATTCAATGAGACGATATGACCTTTATTAAGGTCCTGAAGGTCTTAAAATTGAGCCCTCTAAATTTTCATTTGTTAAGATTTTTCCAAATTTTTACTTTTTTTTTTTATAAATATTTCATTAATTTTTGCAAAACAAATTTTTTAAGAAAGTAAAAATTTGGAAAATTCTTCAATCTATGAAAAATTTTCAGGGCTTAATTTTAAGACCTTAAGGGCTCCAAATTTTTTTTGAACTTAAAAAAAAATCCGTTTTTTTTTATGATCATATCGTCTCATTGAGCAGAGAAAAATTTCAATTTTTAAGTCTTTAGGATGATAAAAATCATTTTTTTTCAAAAAAAAAGTAAAATATATTTTTTATTTAAATTTTTACCTTGAAATACTTTGAGATTAATTTTAAATTATCAAATCTCAATGCAACTACCATAAAAATAACTCAAATATTGATTTATCACAAAAAACTGTTAATTTTGTCATTTTGTATGAAAAAGTATTTCAATTTAAAAAAAGTTTTTGGGATTCGAAAAAAAGTCTTTAAGCTCGTCTTTGAACAGCTCTTTAAAACAATTAAGTCTTCTTGAGTTTAGATATAAGTCTTTGAGCTCTTTGAAGCTCTTTGAAATTTTTTAGAAGACTAAATTGTTTTATTTTAAAAGATTTATCATCCTACTATTAAATTTCTCTGTTGATGAAAAAAAAAATCATTTTTGTTCCTCAGTGTAGTCATTAAAGGTAGTTGTTGTTGTTGCTGTAGCTGTTGTTGAATCGCTGCGCAATAGCCTGATTTCTCCGTGCCTATAAATAATTTTATTACCAGGACTTCGAGGCATCGTTATGCTTTGTTTAGTAATTCGACCAACTTGAGTATATTTTATCGTGCACCCATCATTGTTATTATCTTTTTATATGAAGAAACAATACAAGTGGTCATTTTCATGATAAGGCAGAATAAATGATAACAGCACGTGAGTCACATTAAATTCGAGTCACGAAACAAGTTTTCTGCTTTAATTTTTTAACGAAAATTCTTCTTTCTTTCCGTCTTTGAACGTGTGTCGTTAATCACCATTGTGTCGCTTTGTGTGCAAGACCATAACAAAAAACACATGATACCGCGTATGACATAATAGAGCGGCAACGGTTCAAGGACATTCAAGGACTACAACAACTACGACGCAATTTTTCACTCCTTTTTTTGCATATAAAGCAATCAGTACGTGCGGCAAACGGAAGACGAAGCAAGGGAGAATTCTGGTTGCACAGATGAAGAAAAAAAACGAGTTTTATCGAGAAGAGCGGTTTTTTCTTGTTTTGCTTATTTATCGGGATTAGCAATCTCATTTTTATTTTTAGACTTCTTATTTATATACTTTGCAAAAAAAGTGGGCTTTAAAAAATGATGAATCACGAATTCAGGCTTTGTGTTTTTTTTTAAATTCGCGTGGAATGGAAACCACTTCTTCACCTTTCTGTAAACTTTTTGTAGGACAAAGGCACGTGTAACCAGCTTTTATATCAGAAAACGAGACATACGTGTGTGTGGTTGTTATTGATTGAACAACAGACACGAGAAAGAGAGAAAAGGGATCGTCGCAGTACATATAAATTTGCTGCAGCAATGTAGGACTTGAAACGAGTGTTTGTCTAGTACATATGTGCAATGTTGTTGTTTATGTTGCGAATTTTACTACGCAGTTACAAATTTTTCATTAACAACCGGCACTTTCTGTTTCTTTCGACATAAACTACGATAGTTTGTTTGTTTATGATTCGGTAACAACGCAAAAAAATGCTTACCTCTCCTTCAGTGGCGCCTTAAAACGCGACCTCAACTGGACCATAGCACTATCGGAATCCGAGCTATCGGCTCCCGAATAGTCTGGACTACGTCCCAGCTGGCGTTTATGCTTCTGACCATTACATTTTGCGCGTCCCGGTTGCGGTGTTCTGGTCATAGAAGGGTTCTGTATGATTTTGGTAAAATTGCCTGACGTTTCGCCATCTGTCGTGCAGTCATCGGCATCCTTGTCCATAAGACCGCCGATGCCGCCGCCTCCTTGGCTGCAGTCACTGTCATTATTGTTATTTCGCACTTTGCATGCATTATTGTTCAAGTTGGTATGGCACTGTTTGCCACCGCAACTGCCGTAACGTGTATCCGCGTGAGTTCCGTCTAGGGAAATATTCGAAAGGAAAGATATCGCAGCCAATCTACGTCGATATCTTGTTCTATTGAGTGAAGCGGTTGCCATTTAATGCCAAGAGAAAAGTGAAATATTTGCTTTGTGCTTGTTGGCTTTCGAGATTAATTTTTTTTTGCAAGAGTTTTTCAGTCTTTTTTTATCTTTATTTATTATTATTCTTGTTCTCTCTCGTAGTTGCTTCCTTGTACTTCAACTTTGTATTTTATTTAAAATAATATCAACTCCCAACATTTATAAAGACACATGTAACTATATTTATTTTCATAACAAATCGACAATAATATTAATATTGTGTAAGAGAACGTTGCGAATACGCTCTGCTCTATGATCACACACACTCGCGTTCGTAAAAAAAAGTACACAAAATATTTTTTTTTTCGTACGTTACTTCAGTAGATACTGATGGCTTTTAACTGTATGTTAAGGAAAAAAATCTTGATGTTATATTTTTTTCATACACTAATCGATACTTTAATTCACAATTTTATTCACATTAACACTGCATTTCTAAGAGAAATATTATAAATGTTTAGTTCTTGCCATCTTGGTAGGTTATATTTTCTTCAATTCACAAATTAAAATGACCAATTAGTTGGGTAAAAACACCATTTAAGTACGATGAGCTTTTCAAGGCGAATGAATTTGAAATGAAAAATTATTTGGTTATGTTCCCAAGTGACAGCCACGTAGGTCGTATGTTGTACGGCGCTCTGTATTGTTTTTTCAATTAGGGATGTCAATGGTGCTCTCGAGTTGTAGTCTTTTGAAATTTCTTTTTCAAAATTTTTAATATTTATTTTTTGACCTATAAGAAAAGTTAATTTTACCATCAATATTAAACACAACGTTAGATTTTCATAAAAAAAAAATTAAAAAAACAGGAAGATCAGAAAATTTCTTTCAATTTAGTCTTATACCTTTTTAAATTTTTATGAAGATTTAAAATATTTTCACAGCATGTTAAATATCTAAATATTTAAATAGTCCAGAAAATAATGAAACAGTGTGTCCTCTTACCTCTAAAATTTTTGCAAATCCTCAGTATGGATATTTAAAATAAAAAAAAATATAAGCATTCAATGATTTTTTGACCACAATTTCAAAATTTCTATAAATATTTTTTCGTTTCACTATTTTTGACCTAAAGCCCAATTTTTAACAAATAAATTTTTTTAAAATATTTTCTTGTCTTTTGTTATGTATAATTTTAATTTACCTATTAATTTTTTTTTAAAGATAGAAAAATAAAAAAAAAATTGAAAATCGATTTTAGTTTAAATTTGATCAAAAAGCTAAAAATAAAATTACATTTTTAAAACAATTTTACTGAATATTAGTGTTGATTTGCAAAAAAAAAAATTTTATTATTATTTTTTTATTTTTTATTTTATTTTTTAATTTAACTAATAAAATTTTTGTATCAGACATACTAATTAATTCGATTTTCAATAAAAAATTCAAAAAATTTAATATTTTTTAATGAAATTTTCTTATTTGAATGTATTCGAGTACTCGTTTGACCGAACTCTTCATTGACACCATTAGTTTTTCTTATTTGAATTTTTGACAAGTAGGGGGCAGATCAGTCACTTTCAAATTTATGCGTTAAAATCATATTCAAATGTAAAGTTCGTTAGAATATTTCTGAATATTGCTTCAACTTTTTCATATGAACAAGATAAACAGATAATGATAATTTTTTATCAGTAGCAAAGAGATAAGAACTAATCAGCAATAATGTTTCAAAATGGGTCATCTTGTTAATCATAATTGCTTGGCGCTCATTTAAAAGTCTCTTTATTTTCATAAAAAGCCAATTAACTTTAGATGTTTTCAATTTATTTTAATATCAGACTTTTTAAACGTTATATGTGAATTGATTCAAATTAACCCAATTATCTCGTACGACTAGAACAAGCTCAGATTTTTCATATTTATTCTTCGTTTAATTTTTATAACTCGCATTAAAATCGCCGTAAAATTATTATTAAGTTGTTGATAGCTAGATTATTGCTCATCAAAATACCATTCAATAAGTACTCCAATTAACTTTTAGCTTAATGCCACTTTTCAAGTACTGTTTTAACGACTTGAGTCATTGAAGAAACCCCCATACGATATGATGCGACATGATTTTTATTGGCAAATAAATGATTAAATTGTAACGTTTATCACGTGATTATTATTAGTGTTGTTGAAAGTAATGAGTTGGCAAGTCATTGACCAATTAAGGACGGGGTTTTATCAGTAAACTTCTCCTTTTTTGCTCTCAGGCAATATGTAAAATTACTTTTGGCAAGGATTTCGTTGAAAAGATACAGACAAAGGAATTATTAACAAGCTGAATAAGCAGGTGTGACACCAACACGTGTTTTTATGACTGCTAAAAATAGTTGGTTGCGAATCACGTAGCAATGCCGGGAGACAGAAAAATTTAGTTTGCTGTAAAATTGATTGGGAGCATTGATCCTTTGTTACAATTTGAACCCTTATACGTGACATTTTACATGGCAGCGCAACTTGTTTATGAAACAAAGTTTTCTCTAAATAAAGTAATTAAATGAACGTTACATAATTTTTTTCTTCTTCTAACATGACCTGCCTCAACCTAAACCATTGACTCTAACGGTCCAACTTCGTGTGTTTTACATTGTCATGCCACATGTTAACGAGAAATTTATTCTTTGACAACCTAGTGACACAAAAGTCGATGTTGCGGCTAAATACAAAAGAGATTCTAAGAAATCAAAATTATACTAAAAGTTTTGTGTTTGTTAAATTTTCTCTCGCTTTGACTGCTTTTATATGCAAAAAATATATTTTAAAGTTTTCGTTTGAAGGACAAACGTTGATTGTACCGCATTTTAATTTTTTTAACTTTGTGATCATTTTAACCACGTGGTTTTATAAACTTTTGAACAGGTGATCTAAGAAATCTAATAAAAATTTCAAACCAAAAACCTTCTTAAACCACGTGGTTAGAAAAATTTTCAGGGCATCAGAAGGTTTTAGGTTTGAAAGGTTTATAAGATTTCTTAGGTCATCTGTTCAAAAAATTTATAAAATCACGTGGTTTAAATGATCATAAAGTTAATATGAAAAGTTTTGAAACAATTTGATCTGATAAATCAAATAACCACGTGACCTGAAAGAAAATTCAAACCACGTGACCTAAAAAATCTTTAAAGTTTAAACTATTTCATCTGAAATTTTCAAACCACGTGATCATATAAAAATTTCAAACCACGTGATCTGAAAATTTTTTCCCGCCATAAATCTTATGAAAAATACCGCATTTTTTCTTCGAAATGCGGTACAAAAATATTTTTTGCTAAAAAAATAATAAATGTGAGATTCTGCTTCTCGAATTTTAAAAAGCATGAAAAATAGTGTTGTGTTTAGTTATGTTTTTGCACATGTCAGTTTTTTATTTGCGTTATTTTATTACGTTTATTACTATTATTATTATGATGAGGGGAATTTCATAAAATGTAAAATAACTGTACCTTTTTCACATGTGATTTGAATAAAGAATTAGGAGAAGAACCGAAAGTCTATTCATTGCAAATACAAATTCACAGTGAAGTTCGTTTCGATGCTGTTGGAATTCATTCCACTTGAGGATAATAAAAACGATAATACACTTCTAAAATTCCCTTTTTCGTGTTAACACTGGACTTTTAGAGGGATTCTGCAAAATAAATTATCTTGCGAACATAATAAAGTCAAAAACAATGGGAAAGTAGTTGGAAACTACAATAATTTTATTGAGCATTGCGAAACAATTCTGTTTCTCTTTGTGGTTGAACAAATAAAATACCTTTTATGTTTTCATAAACTTTTTTTTCCTGTACAACACGAGGTTCTTTATATTCAATTAAATCGGAGAAAAGTTAAAAGTTTTTAACCCAAATATGTTTTAAAACTAGCATCCGTAACTTTTAATGACTTTCTGGCAGGAAAAAGAGAGAAAATCCAGACAAAATCAAATATTTGAAACATTTTGGGTCGGATTTACTTTTATGAATGAAATATAATCTTGTAGGAGGAGAATGCGAAATATTTGTTCGTGCACGAGCCACAAAGCATGGGAAAAAGTTAAAATGATTCGGTCGGATTGTTACTTCTAAAGAGGTAGGTGTTGGGTATTGTTAAGAATATTTCTGTGAAAAAAAGCAAAAGTTTTCAAGGAATTCTTCTAAAATAAATAAGAAAAGATTACTTGGCATGTATTTAGGACTGACAGGTAACACTTATCTAGGACATCAATCTTTTTCGCAAGCCCGAGTGACTTTTATGGCTTCGACTTGTTAACCATAATATTAACATAATAACTTTATCATCACATTATAAAATTAAATTAAATAAAAAATTACCTTTAATACCTATGAAAATTCTAAAATATATGTGTATGATGATGGTCTAATAATATAGTCATGCCTCGAGATATTTGCTCTTACAAAATCTCTTCCAATTAGTCTTTAACATATAATATGATATTAAGCTCCGGACTTAAAGTCTCCTTCGTTCATTGTTCATCCTAGCGATTATTTATTTTACCTAATTATTATTATTATTATAAGCAGAGTCTGCAACATAAGAATAACAAATCATGTAACGTCGTCGCGATCTTGAATATTATTATGTGTGTACCAGAAGATTAACGACAATTTAATGAGAGGCACTTCAGATGCTCTAATTACTAATTGATAGTGAACAGCTTTATTTTTTGTTTCGTTTTTCATTCTTTGTGGTTTTTATTTTTTTATAAGATAGATTCCTTTGTCTTGTTATGTCAAGTTAAACAGGATCAATGATCGTCATGGGACTTACTTATTTACAAGAATAAGATGTCATTTAATTATTTTAGTCCATTAATTCTATACGAATGTTGTTAAATCGTAGGTTTTTTGTTTTGAGATATTTTAGTGTTTATTGACCTTCAAAATTTAGTAAAATTTTAACAAAAAATTTAGAAATTTGTATGGTTAGAATTGGTAAAAAAAATTATTTTATTTTTTAAAAAATTATACAAAATTTATTTTTCAATCGATTTTGTAATTTTTAGTATTTAATTTAAATAAAATGGATTAAATATCAACAGAATTTTTTTTTATAAATATTTTTATAAAAAATTAAAATTTAATTTAATTTTTTTTTTCATAAATATTTTTATATAATAAATAAATCTTTTTATAGCATTACAATATTTATTTTTTTATTTTATTAATTAAAAGCTTATCAACAGAATTTTTAAAAATATTTTCATAAATATTTTTATGAAAAATTAAATTTTATAAATAATTTTAATTATAATTAAATTATTAATATTTTTAATTATTTTTATAATTTTTTTAATATACCTAAATAAATCTTTTTTATAGCATTACAGTATTTTTTTTTATTTAATTAATTAAATAATTTTCATTCATTTAATTTATTTTTTTTAAACATCCATTTTTAGTTACATTTTGAATTTTTGAAGATCAAACGTTTTGAAATAAAAAAATTAAAATATTTTTTAGACTTTTTTTTATATAAATTTTCTTTTTTTGATAGAAGAAAAACACTTAACTACTAAAATGAATAGAAACCTCACCTGAATCCGTCTCATAAATTATTCATCCGCCGCCTGATAAGTTAATTTTCGGTTGCAACCGTCGTTTACTACGTGTGATTCCTTCCGTTTGTTTCACTTCCTAACTTTACCTTTTGTCTTAATTGCCACGTGCCATCTTTACAAAAAAAAGTTTTACCTGACAAAAATTTACTTCATGATTCTAAGTTAAATTACATGAAGAATTTCATGAGAAAAAAAAAGAAAAAATAAATAAGAACACACAAAAATGCGGAACGGTTTACGAAAAACCACTTAAAAATAATCAGAGTAATAAAGACAAATTGGTTGACATTTCATGAAGCGATATCAAATTGTAAAGAACCTCAACAACAACGAGTACTACAGTGCTTTATGTTCTGTGTGATTTGCGTAAATAAATATAAACCACGAAAACAAACCAACTTTATGTATTGCGATGAAAATATTTCTCTCACGAGTCCCATGCGTTTGCAAGTTTGGCACCAAAAATGCTCTTTTGCATCAATAAATTTACATAATTATGAATGTATTGTCTCTTATGCTCCGTGAAACAATAATTGTTATCGTCAATTTTGTCAAAAATACATTTTGTGGTGCATTTTCGAGAGTCAAGAACCTAATAAAAATTTTAATTTCATGAAAATTAGTTTTAATGAACTTTTACAATTCACTTGAAGTCTGCTTTAATTTCAAATTATTTGATTTCCTGATAACTATTTCCAATTAAAATGTTGAAATTATTATCAAAGGCACCACGAGTTTAACCAAAAACATGACATGACGTCACTTGTGTGTCAAACTTTGCTAATTTCATTGCACTCTAACACGCTATAATGTGCGTAATTAATGGAAATTCTAAAATAATAATTATTACAACGACATTGTTGCAATTATTGTTGAACCGCAAAACAAGAGAGAACGAGAGAGTGTAATGAACTTTTGTGATGCGATGTGGGTATAATTTCAATAGTTGGTTGTAAATTGAGACTTATTAACGTGCAAATAATAAATGAATTTATTATAAAATTGTAACAGGTTGGACAATCATAACCCACAAAGTTTACGCAAAAAATGCAAAATGTTTGTATTTTGCAACAGACTTTTAATTACAAATTCGAACTCATGTTTACACAATATTTTTGGTTGTTAAGGCAATATGGAAATGGATGTTGCGGTCATAAAGTTGGAAATGAATTGAAAAGAGGGATTTTTTTTTCATACAAATGTTGGCAATAAAAATGCATTAATTTAATAGAAAAAACATTAAAATACATGCGCTGCTATCGATGATTATTTATTACAGGCGGTTTCGAGATTTGTTTCACGCGGCATGGCAAAAAATGTGAAACATGCATTTTTGTTAAAAAAAAAAAAAAAAAAAATTGAATTGAAAGTGTGAAAACAAATGTCCTGTTATGGTTTTTTTATTACTTTAATTAACGAGGAACAAATATTTTCCTTTTTTTATAATTCTGTGTTAAAAAACACTGTTCCTGACTAATGGACAAGGCATCGACAGACATTACTTTGCTCTCAATGTTTTTCTTTTAACAAACACCTGTCTTGTTCCTACAAAAGTTATTATGCACATTTTCAATGCCAACAAAACGAAGCGATCATAATACAAAAAAATGCAGTCAAACACAGCTAAAACAAAATAGAACTAGTCTAAAGATAACAGGCAATTAGCACAGGATGGTGTCATATACACAAATGTGGAAGAGAAGAAAAAAGAACTATTTTAATGGTACAATTTTTCGTATAGTGTTTCGCACTTAGTTAAAAGCCTGCTCGTTTAAGTTACAGATACATCATCCACAGATTTGCTGTGAGAAATTCATGTCTCGCAACTAATTTTTTTTAAACAGCTGAAAAATCTTAGGTTTGTTCTTCTTAATTTTCAAATTGGGCTCAATTTTTAATAAAGTTTTATGAAAAATTCAAAATTTGCATTCAAAGAGGTTTAAATTTTAGAGTTTGCTATTTTTGATAATTTTTGGTAAAAACAAGAAATATTTTAGCTAAATATGCAAAAAATAATCAAAATGAACATTATTTAACAAAATTCTTTAAAAATTGAAAGATTTATGGATTTTCCGTGAATTTTTTCAAATTAAAGAAATAATTTGGCTTTAGGGGAAAATTTTGCATTCAAAAATTTCATAAAAAGTTTCCTAATTTTTTTCTGTGTATTTTTTTTAAAAAAATGTTTTGATGAATATTTTTGACTTTTATGATACTGTTTAAAATTTATGATTTTTTTGAAAAAAAAAAACTTATTTTCTCAAATTAAACGCGTTCGATGAAATGAACTTTTGAAAAAAAATCAATTTTCCATGCCAATAAAACCAATATTTTTTTAAAAAATAAACTTTAAGAAAAATTAAATTTTTTTTTGCAAAATCAAGTTTTGAATTTAACTTAAAATTTATTTAAAGGTTTAAGTTAAAATTTAATTATTTTTGACCTTTGAATTCAATTTTTTTTCTAACTTTTATTTTTTATTTAGATGATGTTTAGGAGTTATTTAGAAATGCTTCAAATTTTTTTATGTTCATTACTCTAAAAATCGTGAATATTTTTTTAAATACATCAAGTTCTTTACAGTTATAACAAAGTTTACAGATAGTTAATCCTTTAATTATTCCATTGCACGGTAGTGCTGCACGTTGCTTACATGAAAAAGGCAATCTCATGCTGCGATGATTCTTCATTATACTTCGTGTTAAAGCCGTCGCAAATCCATCCGATGTCATACAAGATGCCAAGTAAAGTTGCATTCCTTTTCGCTTTGCAATAAATAACATTTTTTTTATGCAACACTTGAAAGCTTTTCTCTCATTCGTCTCATATTTCATAAATGGGGGATTATGATAAGAAAGAATCTTCTGCTTTTTTTTCATCCGCCTGCATTTACTGTTTTTTTCATGCCTTGTTGCAGATAAAAATGCACCGTAAAGAAACTGTGACAAAAACCAAAGCACGATGCCAATGAAAGTGTTGCTCCCGTCAAATATACGCTCTCTTGTGATTTGACATGGAAAAATAAAGAGTAAAAAGTAAATAAATGAAGATGCCAGGTTACGCTTTTGCTGTCAAAGACCAACTTTGATAAGGCAAAGTTCAAGTTGTTTGCAAATAAATGTCTCTTCAGAGAAATATTTCTGTAACTACTTGCATACGAATGTCAAACAAGTTCCCTTAACCCTGATATTGAAATAGTTTTCCTTCCCTTTTCTCATAACGAGCTGACATTGAATTATTTACGTTCAACTGCATTTCCAGGCAATTATTTTTGATTTGATTTAACACAGAGAATTTTTCGTTATTATTTTCTTTTGGCCAAAAGTCAAAGCAAAAGTTTTCTCTTTGATTTTTTATCCTTTCCTTTTTTTCAAGGTGATGGTCAGAAAACTTTGTTGGCGGTCCCCATGATGATAGAATGTCAAGTTGGTAATGAAATCACTTCCGTTGAGTTACCAACACGCGATTTCATCAATCAAACAACAATCAAATCACTGAAGTCATTAAACCTGCAGCATCTCACGCAACAAAGTGTAGCCCGGTACGCGACAGGATAATTGTATTTTTTTTTCAGTCAATGGCTCCGTGTTGTAACAGAGATTGAATTTTTTTCTCATGTCATGTTTATTGAATTATTTATACAGAGATAGACGTACCAGACAACAATCAAGTTGTATAGTGCTGAGGAATTTTTATGTGATAAATCATGTTCCTGTTTTTTCCTGGACATTTTTCGTACCTATAGGAGCGAAAAATTGAGTTAATTTTGCAAACAAACATTTCCGGTCATGGCATGAGGAGAAACTATCGTACGTTGAAAAGATAACAAGAATGAGAAAAAACAAGTCACGTGAAAAAATTGATAAAAAAAGTTTTGGTGCTATTTTTATCACAGAGACGAAAAAAATTTCTTTAGTTTACATTTTCATCGCTTGCTAGATAGTATTTAAATTTTTGCCACATCATCAGTATCAGCGTCATGAATGCACGAAATTTCATTAAGCAAAATGATGTTCTTCGAAATTAAATCAGCGAATGCGTGTGACGGCTGGTATGTCCTGTGAATCGACAAAGAGGTGAATTTAGGGAAAACAATTCATTTTTAAAGTTTCAAATTCATAAGCCAGTTGATAGATTCAGGGCTCAAATCTTTTAAATCTTGAACATCGCCATCGAATTTAAACAAAGGACATTCCATCATTATGTGTTCTGTTGTTTGTGTTGACGGCTTCACAAGATCAAGCAGGACTTTCAACATAATTCCATTTGTGAAGTCGAAGTCGTTTTTTCGATCTAAGTCTATATTAAAGAGAAGACTTCCTTTACCACTGGCAATCCAAATTGACTTCCATTCGTCATTTGATTCGAAATTTGTCAAATTCAGTTCCCGTGGAAGTGGTATTGCAGGCTTTCTTGATTTAAGACGAATGTTTGATGAATTTTGTTGTAAGTCGTTGTGTAGTAGTATTAAGGGGTCTATTTTTTCATTAAAAAAAACTTATGAATATCAATAGTTTTAGTAATAATTCAATTTTGATCAGTTATGTTCAATTTTGACAGTCTTGTTGTACTCATCCAGGCCCAGTTAGAGTGTAAATTTTGTTGAGGTGATCACAGAAGATAAAAATAATTTTGATTAATTCAAATAAATTTTATTTTAATATTTCAAGGAGCAAAACTTACCCATTTTCCAACCGCAAAAAGTTTCATCGCAATCAATTACATCACAAAAACGATATCATCTCTCTCTTGGTGACTTGCTGCTTTTTGTCAGTCAGTCAGTTTATTTACTGGAAAAAGATACAAACACGTTCTCTTTCCTTCGCCACTGCTGCTGCTGTGCCTCACATTTATGTTCATGAGTCCTCTTTGTGAAATTAACATTTTACGTTCATTCGGCGTTGCACATCGATAAAATTGTGGTCAATTACCTTTGAAACTTTGCTGATTCATTTAACGATGTCATTTCAAAAACAATTTTACAACATCGAAAATTTTGCTCCTCGTTTGTCAACGACAAAAAAAAATTTTTTTAAGGATACTTGACATAGATGCTCATTGACTGCAAGTAATGATCCCTCCTTCTCTGCCTGACTCTTGACTGACAGTAACTCGACATTATTTGCATTTAAAGTGCCTTTAGAGTTTTGAGAATCATTTTACATGATATGACGATGAAATATTACGATTCATGCTGTTGCTTCTCAAAAATGGCAAAAAAAAAGATGTCAATAAAATCGTGCTTGATTGCTCGCAAGAGGTATTAAAAATTAAGAAGAAGAATGATCGGTCAAAAAATTGACGCGTGTTATAAATATTTTAACTCCTCATAAATTATGTAAATAAACTCTTTAATACATGTAAATCCGAAATTGAGCGAGAAAACTCGCAAACACATTAAAATCTCATTAAAATTTTATGGGTTTTTGATAAGCGATTACCCTAAAAATCAACTAAAATCCATCAAATGTTCTCAACTTTCTTTTATTGTTTTATAAAAAAAAATATTTTTTATTTTAATAATAAAGAAAAAAATTTGAATTCAAGTCATAAAAAAATATTATTGATTTTGCATGCTTAATTAAGGTAGCGCCAAATTATTCGCGGAAAATTTTATGTTTTATTGCCAAAGTTTAAAATTTATCGCTTTTAAATTTTTTATTATTTATAAAAATATAATAACGCATAAAAAATGAAAATCAGGGTTAAAAGAACCATTTAAAATCAATTAAATTAATTATTTTGCCAAAAACTTCCAAGAACTTGTGAAAGTTGTTGACGAAATTGTGTCATCGTTCAATAAAATAAAACAGGAAATAAAAGTTTTGACATCTTTAAAGTTCACAAAAAATTCGAAAATTAAGGTCATTATGTTGATTACCATTAAAATTAATTAATAAAGTTAAATATTTACTCTCCTTTTAATAAACTTTATTGAACGTCCAATGTCATCATCATCGTTCATCAAGTTACTTTTATTTCGGTAAATTTTATTATAAAGACATAAAAAAATATTTTTGAGTCAATAACCTGCCGTTTATCCAAACCATTGTAGTTAATTTTTATTTTACCAAAACGTACCATAAAAAAAGCTTTTTAATGAGTGGCGTGTGTTGGTGGATCCTTAACAACGTAATAATTTAATCTCGTTATTTATTCTCACACCAAAATTAAGACAAATCTGAATTTAATTACGTTTCTACTGCGAATTTTATGTAGAAAGCACTTGAAATTTGTGTAGAATCACTCAGACAAAAGCACTTTTGATGATTATTTTAGGCACGTGAATGTCTAATTAATGTCTCTGATGATCAAATTTGATAAAAAAATTTTTAGAAAATTTTTTCTTTGCATTTAAATGGATATTTAATTTTTCACCTAAATATTTTTCATAAATTTAAAGTGAATCAAAAAAGTTTTATTTTGGTAAAGGTTTTATCTCTGCTCATAAAATTTAGTTTAAAAATTACAGTGTGATAATGAAGTGCAGAGATAGAGTTCATATAAAACTTTCACGTATATTCACCACAAACTCGTAACTTTAGTTAATAATTTTATCATATTTGTAAGGTCTTTGCCAAGGTCGTGTAATTTCATTTCATTCATCCAACTTACATGTAAATCGTGTTTCAGCAATATTTCAGATGATATGAGCTTGTATACATGTGTTTTTAAATGACAAAGAAATAGCACGTGATTGAATTATAGTAATTCACTTTAAACATTTCGAATCATCGCCGAACAAAATCCATTCACTTTATATTATTTTTTTTATAATTTTTTTTTTTCAAGCTTTATAACTTTTTACATTTTCATCTTCTAGAGCTGGATTTACGTATCCTGTATCTCGTCTAGTTTTATACCGACCATTGGATTTCATCTCCATAACAGATGATGGTTTGTCTTCCGTTGCCCAAGGCTGGACTTCTGCTGATCCAATGAAGAAATACAAAATTGCGCCGAACAAATAAATGGAGGCAGTTGCTAAAAATACGATGCGCCATTCATTGGCAAGGGATTGAGGATCATCTTTTTTACTCTAAAAATTAAATAATTTTTTTTTATTTTTTAGGAAGAAAATTTTAAAAATGTAGGTAAGTTAACTATTTAAAATCTATTCCAATTAATTCAAACCAAGCATATAAAAATTAATTTATGGTGAGTTTTTGTCAAAACTCTTCGATGAAAAAAAAAATGGGCCAAAGTTATGAAAAAAAACTTACATGAACAACAAATCCTGTCAGCAAAGGACTCAAAATTCCTGAAATTGTGGTGAATGTGTTCCCAAATCCCCCGATGATGGAAGAAAAAGCTGGCGCAATGTCAATATAATTGACTCCGATGCCAGAATATGTGACAGCTCCAAAACCAATTCCGAATGTGATGCAAATAATATTGAACGTAGGATCAACAATGTATGTTGCCGCAAGGATAAATGCTGATTGAATCGTCATCGAGACACAAATGAACGTTTTTCGTGTTTGAGTGACTGTTAAAACCTTATGAATGAGCAGCTTATCTGCCGTGTAACCAGCAATCAGGAGCATTATTGTCATCGTCAGATAGGGCAAAGCTGATAAAAGTCCATTTTTGCTAATTTGATAGTCCATTATGTCGGACAAGTATTGCGGAAGTTGGAAAAGTACCGTAACGTAACCATATCCCCATGCCATGCCAGCTAGAGATACAGCCCATACGGGAGGCGATGTTAAAATGTATCGCCATGGGATACTTTTGTTACTTGTAGATTCTCCAACGGTCGCTGCGATATATTTCAATTCAAAATCCGATATCCATCGATCCTCTTGTGGACTCTTTTTGATGATAAAAATCCACAAAACGAACCAAATGACACAAATTGTTCCAGTTACGTAGAAAATCCATTGCCAACCGTAATATTGCCCTACGTAACCCGAAAGTGGTAAAATTATGACAATTCCAACAAAAGCACCCGATATAGCGATGCCATGCAATCGAGCTCTTTCCAACACTGGACCCCATATTGTCCAAAATGCCAAGAGACATGGCACAGCGACACCTTGAAAGAGTCCCATAACGACGCGACTTGCAATCAAAACCCAAAATGGGGCACTTTCGGCAATGAGGGGCGTAAATAAAGTTAAAATTCCTGGAACAACAGTTCCTATTCCAAAAACAATGTGAGGCGGCATTCGACGAGTTAGCAATCCGCCAAGTACTTGCGTCACAGCATAGCCGTAATAAAAGGCACCCAATATTGCTCCTTTTTCCTTTGGAGACCAAGAAAACTCAGATTTGGTCATTGCAACGATAGCTACTCCCATGTTGACGCGACACGAGTACATGTTGAACATGCCCAAAAATGCCATAATTGCGAGAATGTATCGACGATTTCGCCATACTTTCCACCAGTTTGGATCGACGGCGGGAGTTTCACTTTTGATTTCGCTCATTTTGGTTTTGATGATAGTGAATTAAAGATGCGCGAAGTGCATTTCGTTGCACAATCAGATCAAAACTGTTGTGAATCTTCAGATTTTTTTTTCGTGATGGCAGTTCTCGAGAATTTACGTGCAAAAATGACATGCAAACGAGTAAAAGTTATTCGTGCATTACTTTGAAACAACAAAAAATCGCTTAACTGACATATTTTGAATTTTTTTAAATTAAAACAAGATAAAGTCTTTGTAAAAAAATTATTCATTATTTTTTTTATTAAAATATTTTTTAATAAAATTATTTTTAATTTTAATTTTAAATTTTTTAATTAATTAAATAATTAATAAATTAAATTAAATAATATTTTAAATATTTTAATAAAATAAATAAATAAATTTTAAATTAAATTTAAAAAAATAATAAATTAAATTAAATAATTAATTAATTAAATAATTTATTTTTTTTTCTATCAAAGACCTTATCTTGTGTTATAAAAAATATTTGGTTTTTGTTTTTAAGATAGACAAATTTATGTTATTTATTAGTCAATTTTTAAATTAAACTTTAATTTTAAAATTTAAAAAATGCGAAATTTATTCAAAAATTAAACTCGTAGTTTTTCATATAAAATCGTTAAATTGACTTACAATTTAATTTTTTTTACGTTAACTTTCAAGATTATAACAAGTTGCATGCAAACATACTGTTTTAATCGAAAGTTTACAAAACAATAATTTTTATTGTTCAAATATAACTTTTATTGTCATTTAAGTTTGATTCAATGTCTCAATGATGAATATTTTTTATTGTAAAAATTTCACTAAAAATATTTTTCGATTTTTATCAATAATTTTTTCTTCTCCATAATTAATCAAAGTTTGATCAAAATTCTATTCACATGACCACAGATCAAGTTTTTGAATTTTTAGATCAACATTTTTATTTTTTTTTGCATGAATGTTGATGGAATTATCATATTTGTCATAATTTCATGCTTTAATTCAGCCTTTCATAAAAAAACAAAGTGCACCAAACTCTCAAAGCCATTATTCAAAAATAGAATGTCGCTCAAATCAATCTTAATTATCATTAAGTAGCTTCTTTCTTTTTTCTTAAGAATTTTTCACAAAAAAATCCATCAGTTTCGTGGGTGTCTGTCTCTTTTATAAGCCGGATTATAATTTTATTGATTGCGACGCCGAAAAAAAATTTGCCATCCATATTTTTAGCCACGCAATTAGTCTCATTAAATTTTCTTAACGACATAATCTATCATTCGAATTTTTTTTGTTCTGCTATCAACGTATCTTACGAGATGTCAACAGACTCTTCGGGCATCATGTTCCTCGTAAAAAAGTTTTTGCGTAATAAACAAAAAAAAAGTTTGAGATAGGAATTATTAGATTATGGAAATTGCGTCGTCATATTTCGCTCCTTTGAGTTTTGCAATTCGAAGAAACAAAAATTCTTTAAACCGCTAAAAAAATATTTTGTGACACTTTTTTGCTTACATTGTTGTTACTGTGTCAATATTTTTTTTTTTTGTAAAAATATGTAAATTTAAACCTGTTTTCGAGCGCATTCAATTAAAACACCTCTTTAAAGTGGTTTTCTGACCTATATTTGAACGTACAGCACAAAAATTGCATTTCTCATATTCCAACAAAAAAATTTCCTTTTTAATCCGCACGTTCGCTTTACAAAAAAAAAGTTCATCGTATTTTATAGTGTGTTAGGTCAGATAATGATATAGATTATAAAAAAATCGTAAAAATCGCCAATGGGTAATTTTTTATCACTTTTTTTCGTGTATGAAGAAACGAAACGAACAAAAGAGAGCGAACAAAGAAAAAGTAAAGTAAATTAAAAGGAGAAGCAGGAACAACCGAAAAATTGCATGATATTCGAGAGTGTTGTCAAAATCAATTTACTTTTAACACAATGCGTGTCGTATACAAGGCAGAAGCGTTTATTTATGTTGTACTGCAACTTTCAGCCAAAAAACAAAAATTCCTTGCGAGACAAAAATTAAATTAAATGAGTTTTTAAAATTGTTTGTATAGTCGCGAAAGAAAGAAGAAATTTTTTGACGTCATTCGCGCTGATTTGTTGTACTTCTTTAATTGATTTTTGATAAATAATGACCGACTTTCTTCGGTACTTGAGACTGCAGAACGGAGAATTGATCAGGTAACGGAAAATTTTTGATGTAAAATAATCATAAATTTAATTAAAAATGACATCGAAGTAATTTTTGTATTTAAAAAAAAAATTTTTTTTTCCAATTAAATTCTATTTTTTTACAGAACAAAAAAAATTAAGCGTAATTTTTAATATTTTTCTAGTGTGCTCTGAATTTCAACAAGAAAAAGTATTAAAAATCACGACAAGCAAGAGCGAGAGAAGAATTGTAAGTGCATCAGAATTACTTTTAGAAAAGGTAAAAAGGTCCGTACGTGAAAGAAAACATTAATGGAGAAAATTAAGAGTTTAAACACACGAACACGATCCATATTCGGAAGAAACAACTTTCAGAATTCTATTTCTTTATAAAAAAAAACTTGTTCATTTCTTCTAATTACAAGTCAACAGAGATCGTTTCGTAACATTTAATAAATAACGTTTAAAAATTCTAGATTGTGGGCTGAAATGATGTCCATTTTTTATTAAAGAAATAAACATTTCGCAAATCGTTTTTGAATGTAAATTAATAGAAGATGACTTTATGGGAAGGAAAGTAACTTCTCTAATCTGATTTTAAAAAATTACTTTAAATTAGCATTTAAATCATTTCTGCGAAATAAAAAAAAATATTCGCAAAAAGTCAAAACGGCAAACAATTTACAACACCTACCTTCACTTTATGAACTGATAAAAAGTTTCTTCTTCATAATTTGTTCGCAAAAAAAAACAAACAAAACAACGAAAATCAAGTAATTTTTAATAAATTTCTGCTGATAAGGCCATTAGAATGTTTTATGACTCCCTCGTTGTCTGCTGTTGACATTTATTGTTAACTCGCTGATTATAATAATTTTACGAAAGGCCGAAAAAGGTTCAAAATTCTCACGGTTCAACGTACTTTCCGTGTGAAAGATGATAAACATGTGTTAAGTAGGTAGTCCATTAAAATTTGCGTGCGAGAAATTTTTTTTTCTGTAGAGGCGCCATTAAAAATCATGCAATTCATCACGATTTTTTTTTTCGATGAAAAAAAGTTGATAAGAAGAGGAGTTGAAACGATTTTTATCAGATCAAAATAAATCATTCGCTTATTTTGTGGTTTTTTATGAAGCCTTTTCATTAATCAATTAAAGTAATAAGGTGCTTGCGTCTTGCCTTTCCCCACTTGTGATGATGAATAATCATGAGTGTGTGTGTTTGGGTGTAACTAATGCGATCATGTGTGATAATAGTCTTTATCTTGTGCGTCTTCTTGGGGGTGTTGCGTCTTTATTTTCGTCGTCAAAACGGTTGTATCCTTTCTTTCTTAACTTGGTTTTTCTTTCGTGCTTTCATTCGTGTCGTTATTTAAATTATTATATTATGCGAAAATTTCATCCCATTTGTCGTGTTGCGTAATGCGAACCTTTGATGCGGTTAAGAGTTTATTCAGCAAGAAAAATTCTTGTGGTAGGTAAAGTATCAATTATTCTACGATATAATTTTATTTCAGATGATTATACGCTTCTTCTTTCGATTTACTTTTTTTTCATTTCGTTACGTCTTTGTTAAATTTTTATTAGTCTTGTGTTGAAGTTTGCTCTATAGACGAAAAACGGGCGAGATTGAACTTTTAAGGGTCAAATTGACTTCTTTGGAGTCAAATTGACGCTTAAATGAGTTTTCTGATTCTTTAATGGATCAATTTGGCCTCTTTAAAGAATATTAATCTGATCCGTTTGTAACCGGCGACAGGTAATGTCGCGATTACCTGTCGTTGGAGCGTATCGCAACTCGGATTTGACGTCTTCGAGTTTTTCCGATACTTGCGCGTATTCCATATCGGAGTTCAACAATGCCAATAAATCCGTTTCCGCGAGGTTAATTAGATCGTTGGGGTTTCCAAGTATGTTGCGGACAACAAGGTTAAAAATTGG
This sequence comes from Culicoides brevitarsis, assembly GCF_036172545.1. NCBI lineage: Eukaryota > Metazoa > Arthropoda > Insecta > Diptera > Ceratopogonidae > Culicoides > Culicoides brevitarsis. The sequence goes on along the minus strand of NC_087085.1, from coordinate 15,880,039 downwards.
ACAATATGCCGGTAATTTCTCGGATGATGAGTTCGTGGTTTTTCCGAGTTTTCTCTTCCTTTTTCAAGAAATTGGAATTTACCCTTCGTTGAGGGATGCCAAATGTAACCCCAATGACTATGAAAACTCAATCAATTAATTAAACAATCGCTTTATTTTTCCAAAATTATCCAGAATATCGCCAGCACGCCTATCTCCTAGGTTCATATTGATTCTTTAAGGAGTTATATTGACCCATTAAGGGGTCCGAAAAATCTCTTTGGCTCCTAAAGGATCAATTTTACCCGTTTTTCGTCCGTAGGGTGTTCCTTAGCACGAAGACGGCCGCTTACAAAATTGAAAAAAGACAACAGCAGCGAAAGTGGTTGATATTATAATTATTTTCAATATACTTGAGGGAGCATGACTTGAGTCCATTACATGTCTTCTCCGCATTTAATCATCTTTGACCACAATAAAATTGCAATTACTGCCAGATAGTAATTTGATAGCGTAATGATTGCAGTGCAACATGCAACATAATAGTGAAGGCTGCTCTTGTAAAGATGCAACTTTTTTTTCTTATTCTATCGCAGATCGATTGTCGGGTTTGACTTGACGTGACATACATTGAGTTGCCAAGCGAACATCTCTCGAATCTTCGTTGTTATCACAAAAAAAAACTTAAGAAAAACGTCGAGACACACTGTGACGGCGATAATTTCATTTCGATCACATTACATCAGCGGAGAGTGCTGAAAGGATAATTGAATGTAATAATATACACAGAAGCAAATGATGCAGAAAACGAGTGTGTAATAACAATCAATAGGCATGCGAATCACCGTGTGATAAAATAAATATAAATTATAGTTATGACATGGCTGTCATTCAATTTGACGCGAGTGTTTGATGAGTTTTTTCATGCTTATTTATTGATTTTGTCTGCTGCACATGTGTTGTCGACTGGAAAGTTTTCTTTGTTTCGAGACGTTTGCGTTACGAGGGAAAAGTGTACTTAACGAAATTAATTTCATGTTCTACATTTTTCGCATTAAGTAATGCATATTGAAGACATTGACGATGGTATCAGTTATCTATCGGATCAGTAACTTAACATGACACCATCTTCATCATTTTTTTTTCAATAAGTTGAAACATTAAACTTATTCAAGGCTAAGATAACAAAGAAAAAAATTGCACTTTTCCTTCATTTAAAATAAATTTTCCTTTATTTAAAAAAAAATTAAACAAATTTTAAATTTAATTAAATTTCAAGGTTAAATAAATTTAAATACATTAATAAATTTTAAAAAAATTATAAAATTAAATTTAAAAAAATAAAATAATGCAAATTAATTAATAAAAATAATTGATTACTAAAAAATAAAATATTTTTAAATTTAATTAAATTTCATGTTAAATACCTAGAAAATTTTTTTAAAAATTATAAAAATAAATAAAAAATTAAATTTAAAAAAAATAAAATAATGCAAATTAATTAACAAAAATAATTAATAATAAAAAATTAAAAAAAAAAAATTAAATACGTAACCATTAATTTATTTAAAAAAAATTGTTTTAGCTTAAATTAAAAATTAAAATTTAAAAAAATTTAAAAGAAATTAATTTATATATTTTTTTTGCTAAATTAATTCTATCATTAAATATTTAATTTTTTATTTAAAAAAAATCAGAAAATACGCTTAGAATAATTTTTACTTAGCATACCTGTCTAAATATATCCTTCTCAGCACTTTTTTTCAATTAGACGTTTTGTAGAAAAAAAAAAAAATGCTACAGGAAACTTTTTTTCCTTCCAGAAAACTTTAAATGCCCTTATTTTCATAATTCTACCTTTTTATTATTTAATACAATTCCCATTACGAAAGAACAACTTTAATAAAGAAGTAATGAGGTTCTTATCGTTTTCCATTAAAATCTCCTTTGTACTTCATTACCTCTTCATACAACGCATGATTGCCAGGTAGACAAGTGATTTTTACCTTTATGACCGCTAATCATGTATTTTGTAATTGAGGGAACGCATGAACATAAAAGTGTACGTTTATCGTGTTATTTATAGACAATCATTCACACTTGGAATTTTATTACTAGTTTCGAAGATATCTGTCGTTGCCCCCTAGTTATGACTAAAAATAGCTTTCAATGGCTTCTTGGTGGTCTGAAAATCACTTTCCTTCAGAAAAAAAGCGACTTTCGCTTCTGAAATTCTGGACGTCTGTCAAACATTAAAATAATTACGGCGTCACAAGGAATTTCACAGCATCACAAACACGTTTTTACTGCAAATTAGAATTAAACGTGCATTTAACGCTCCTAATCAAAAGTCTTTTTTACTGACACATTTACCCGAAGCAGTGTCGTGGCTACCTCACAACAATTATTATATAATGGGTAATAATGATGACAAAGTAATTGCTGTACGCAACTAAATAACGTCATAAAAAGAGTAAAGATATGATGCAGAAAAAAACACAAAATTAGTCTTTTTTCGTACAAAAAGTGAACATTTTCTAAGGAAGGAATTGCTCGAACTTTACAAGTATGTCGACTACCCTTAGGCTATACAAACACTATAATGAAGTCTGTACGAAATGTAAATAAAAAAAAATATGAACATGAACTTGACTGGAGTAAAAAAAACTTTATGAGATAAACGTTGCTGCGGTTGTATGCACTTTACGATGATAATTCATTTATTTTAGTGGCGTTATTAAATTTTTGTCATACGAGAAGAGCACTGAACTTCCTTTAACTGTCTCTTTAACGTATGCTCGAAACGGTTATTGATATTGACTTCAACGGAAAATTTTTTTCATGAAGAATTTTTTTTCTTCTAAGTCAGAATGAAACCAAAAAAGGGCTTAGTGCGTCATCAGTTTGTCGTTTAGACTGTTTGCGTAAATGTTAACGGCACATTTATATGCATTAAATTTCAGTTTTATTTAATAATAATCATAAAATAAACACACCACTCCTCTGTAACCCATTTTTTTCCTTCCGTGCTATTCTTCTTCTCTGAAATAAAAAAAAAGAAGTGCACAAGATGAGTCCACTATTTTACATAAGTAATGAGATATTCTTGAATAAATATATCTTTTTTATTCTTTCTCGGTATTTTGATAGCAAGTGCACTTAATCGCATGACATCATGACAAGAAAAAAAAGACGGCAAAGAATAAAAATCACAATAAAAAAAATGATTCTTAAAAAAATACATTTTTTGTAATGAATCAAATTTTTTATTTTATTTTTTTTGTTATTTAAAAAAAATATAATAATAATGATATAACAGTACTTTTAATAAAAAAAATACAACAAAAAACCGGAAATATTTTTATCCTTTAAAGAATTTTTAAAATTTGATAATTTATAAAAATTGAAATTTTATTTCCAATTGTTACACTTTTCAGTTGTATTAATTTCAGTTGTAAAATTTTTAAGAAATTTTTTGGGGCAAAATAAAAAATGGTAGAAAGTCATTAAATTTCTCTTATTTTTTTTTAATTTTATGAAAAAATATTTATTTGAAAAAAAAAACAGTTTTAACAAAAATAATAAAAACACATAAATCAAGAATGATTTACTTTTGCAAATGATTTATTGATACAAATATTCAATAAAAAAAACTGTTACACGATAACCAAGAGTGGACTTTCTACGAAAAAAGTTCTCATAAACCACAAACACTTTTCTTTTATTTTTTATTTGTTTTTTTTTTTGTAATTTAACACTTTTGTTCTTTTGTTGTTCTACAAAAAAAAAATGTTTGCGTCATTTTTCTTCTACTTTTCCAATTTTTTTTTCTTCTAAATAGTCTATTAAAGCCTTTTTAGAGACATTCCATGAATTTACAAAATTTTATCTTTTTAAATAAATGTTACCAGTGGCTTTTAAATCGTAATAAGAATTTGTTTTTTATTAATAAAAAAAGTGCAGTAATAATAATTTTTATTACTGAACAAAATCGGGAGTTTTAATTGAATTTTATTTTTTTCTCGTTTTTATTTATTTTTTTGGCTTACAAAGTATTTTTTTAATAAAGTAAATAAAAAAATTACCAGAGGTTATTGCACGCTATATTATGGGTGATTATTAACATGTTGATATTTTACGATTGTTAAATAATTTTGTGACATGCCGGTATTAATTTTCAATCGTGTGACATAAATGTGTTGTAAATACGTGTAAATAAAAACAAGGAACAAATTTTTACAAAAACCACACACACGAACGTAATTTATGAGAGAAAAAGTTCATGTTATCGTGACAAAATTTTATTTTTTTGTGACATTTAATTTTAATGGAACTTTATCATCCTCAAAAAAAAAAACATTTGCGGTTCTTTAAGAATTTGAAAGGCGTTTAGTCCGGAAATGCCATCAAAAAGTTAAACGTAATGAAAAAAAAAATTAAAATAAAAAAAACTTAAACTAAGACAACGTCAGAAGAGTTTATTAATTAAAGAAGTCTACACTTTTTTCTCGCAATTTCAATTAACTTTTTCCAACAATATCGTCAACTTAATGAGCTGTATTCCATAAAAAAAAGACGAGAATAGTTTTTCTTTTCTTCGGGCAGCAATAAGACGAGCGTTTAACTCATTAAAATAAAATTAGATTACAATTTTATTATTTTATCGTGTCGCATCACGAGCATCATCGTCTTTTCTTTTTTTCATAGGAAACTTTACATAAAATTAAAATTATATTGTCAATAAGTTTGTAAGTGAATGCTCATTAAATGCATTATTATTATTTGTTCAAGGCAGAGAGCAAAAAAAAATAACAAGACCTGTAATAAAATAATGCAACTTATACACTTTTTTCGTATTAACGCATCAACTAGCGACAGATCGGAAATTACTGAAAGCCAAGAATTATACATTTTTTGCTCTTACATCATCATTTTATATGTGGACGTTGTCTTAGACTGGGAGGTGAATGGAAGATAAATACAAGTTTCATATCTCGTTCTTTGGCGTCCGTTTTGCGTTTTATGCAGAAACACGAGACTTAACTATTAAAATATATTTTAATATTTATAAAAAAAAATAAATAGGGAATGAGCAAATAAAAAAGAAGGATTAATTTATGCCGTTGGTGGATGAACTTTTTATTAACTACAAAGTTGAAAATTGTTTTAATAGAATGATGGAATTTTTTTTATAATTTTTCTTTTTTAAGTTTCTATTTATTTTTCCAATCGAAAAAAAACATTGTAGTCCCTATTGTAGTCATATATTTCAGTTAATTCCATTTGCTACGAGACATGAGAAATCAAATTCATACAATTTTCTTGAGGACCGACATTTTTCTACTGAAAACCAATATTACAATCGAAAGAAAGCGGCAATGGAAAATTCCCAAGAGCATTCGTTACGGTAAATATTACAAAAAACCCGTAATACAACTTTCTATATTTTTTGGTAATAAAGGAAGCGCCTGGTTTTTCGTAGAAAAGGACTTCAAGGACATTTTTAAAGGAATTTTCCCTGAATTTTTTCCTCACTTTTATTTTTTTTTCACTTTCAAGTCTTTTTTGGTTCAAACTTTTAAGATTTCCTTCGCTTAACATCTAAAGGATTAACGTCATCGTCTATTAGATTACAGAAAAACGTAACAAGTTCATGATTTTGACATAATTACCATCCAACTGTCATATTCTGTTACGCCACACATCGATTCATTTTGCTACTTCTTTTTGATGCCATCCTCGTGATAAGCTCAAGTGCGTTTGTTTTTCCACATTACTTATAAAATTATAATCAAAGGGCTCTCATAGCAACTTGTCTATCTAAAAAAAAAGAAGTTGGTAGGCGTATCTCGTTGCACATTTGTGTCCAACCGTATAATGAAGCAGTAAACATAAGAAAATAGAATAAAAATAATAATGTATGTTCTTGCCAATCTTAAGCCAGTTTCATGTATGTGCTCTACGGATGAAAAACGGGTGATATTTAACCCTCTGGAGTTAAAAATTAGGTTCAGGAGGCAAAGTTAACCCTTTATGAGTCAAAGTTAACCCTTTAGGAGTCAAAGTTAACCCTTTAGGAGTCAAAGTTAACCCTTTAGGAGTCAAAGTTAACCCCTTAGGAGTCAAAGTTAACCCTTTAGGAGTCAAAGTTAACCCTTTAGGAGTCAAAGTTAACCCTTTAGGAGTCAAAGTTAACCCATTAGGAGTCAAAGTTAACCCTTTAGGAGTCAAAGTTAACCCTTTATGAGTCAAAGTTAACCCTTTATGAGTCAAAGTTAATCCCTTAGGAGTCAAAGTTAATTCTTTAGGAGTCAAAGTTAACCCTTTAGGAGTCAAAGTCAACCCTTTAGGAGTCAAAGTCAACCCTTTAGGAGTCAAAGTTAACCCTTTAGGAGTCAAAGTAAACCCTTAAGGAGTCAAAGTTAACCTCCAAGAAGTCAAATTTATAAAATTGAATCCTTATTGTATCAAAAAAGTAACTTAAGGGGTCAAACTAATCCGTTTTTCATCCGTAGAGCAACTCGTAATAAGAGTGTGTCGTGTAAATGTCATTCATCCTTCCTTTCAGTCATCCTCATACACAAAAAAAAAACCGATGATTTTATTGAAGACACATTCTCGGGAACAGGTCAAGTGCAATGACATTGATTAATGACAACATTAATCAATGTTGTCCAAATAACCAGGAACAACGATCCTGTTGGCATTTATCAGGAAAAAAAATCCCCCCTAAAGAATTGAAATTAAGTGTTATTTATGGCACTCAATCATTCCGCTGTAAAACACAAATTTGGTCAAAAAAAAAATTTCTTTTCATCCGAACAAGAGAAAAGAATTATAAGTGAGTGCAAAAACAATAAACAAACAATTCCTCCAAGACTCTTTTTTCTTTGTGTGTGACAACCGTGTAAGAATTCAATTGGCAACAAAAAAAAAAGAGACCAAAATTTTTGTAGCTGATCAAGTAATAAAGTAAACAAAATATTTTGAATGACTCACGTAATTTTTTTTCTTCGTGTACTTACGAGGAGGAGAAGAAGAAGTAAGAATTCTGTCGCTCGTTGGCAACTTAAATTCATTTGTATCGCACATTCGAACAAACAAAACAAACAAAAATATAAACAGAGAGAAAGAAGTAGGAGGCAACGACGAAGAAAAGTAATCATGCCAAAAAGAAAAAAGTATTTTTGTTCATATTTGGGGCTTCATTGCTGTCATGAATTATTAATTTTTTGTTTCTCTTGCCAAATTCTGCCACATATGTCCTCAGCACACATATTCGCACCAAGTAAATTTCTTTCGTTCTTTCTTTTTTACCGTTTCTCGTGCTTTTCGTACGTTTTATACACGCTGACCGTTGTTGCAATAAATATTCACTTGCAATTATTTTTTATTATCAAATTTGTTGTTTTTTTGTCTGTTATTGTGTTACTCGATACCGTCCTCCGCAAGAAACTCTTTCACTCACTTTAATTTTTCTTTGCATATTTTGGTGATTGTTCATTATTATTATCATCATTAATTTAAATTCTTCCTTATGCTTTATTATTATTTATTTTGTTATACATATACTCGCGTATGTAAAGCACGTCTTGCGTCTGTGGGGCAACAAATTTACGAATTTATAACTTAATTTATTAATTTATAGGATGCGGTATCAAAAGCGATTATTTGATTAATGTTTCTGTTTATGCCCTCTTTCAGTGGTAGTGTGCTTGGCATTTTTCGAGAAATTGAGTTGTCCTTAATAATATTTTTGTTTATGTGAGAAAAAAGTTATAAATTATGTGAAATTTTATGGGATGGAGAAGGGCTCCGAAGAAAGTTGTTTTGATTGATTTGCTAAACTTTTTTTTCTTCTCCTTTATCATTGACGAAGAAGCACTGTAAACAACCTGTCATGAATAGCAAATGAAAAAGGGACAGTCTGAAAATTTATTAACCCATTTTATTGTCAATTGTCCTGATTTTCTTGACAAAATTAAATTTCATATTTTTGCTGATAATAATTTATTTTTGTCATAATTTTACGCGTAATTTAATGTCAACGCAATGTCAATCCTTTCGTTAATTAAATGAATAACGGGATCATTGAATCATTTATTAAATTAAATTTATGCCATTCACGATTTTTTAACCCTTTTCATCGCTTTTTGTTTTCTTCTAATCATGCAAAGAAAACATTTTAAATTGTGAGTAAAAATGTTAGTTTTATCACTTCACACAGGATTAAATTTAAATCGATTTAAATAGAATAAAATGAGCTTGAGTGGAAATTTACAAGAATAATATGCCTAGAGGATTAACTTTACGAACAACCTGTTTAAAATATAACAAAACTAATGGTACCCGTAGATTTCGTTTCACCTGTCAATTTTTTTTCTATCCTAAAACTATGCAATCAACGCAATCTAAAATACGTAGAATACAATATGATGAGGTATGCAATGAATATTACACGACAAATTTGCGATTTTTTAAGGTTTTTACGAATTTTTTTTAATTTTTTTTTGTTCGAAAAATTTCTTTAGGCTAAACTTGATACAGTAGAAAAAACTTCAAACAAATTTGTAAAGCGAAATTTGAGTTTTTTCATTTTCAAAAAAAGTTTAGTTTTTTTTTGAAAATTTCACAAAATTTTGAGGATTAAAAAAAATTTTATATACTTGATATGATACATTTTAAAATTTTATTTAGTTTTTTTATTTAGTTTTAAGTTCAAGTTAAGTTCTAAACATAAACAAACGTAATTTCTACTCCCACTTTTTCATATTAACACAAATACGAACAACTTTGATCATGCAACACCTGTGGCAGTATGAATGATACATGACACCAACTCTCAAAAAATTACTATTCAGCTCTTCACTTGATCACAAATACATGAAAATCAACTCATACTCATCAATATATTTTGTATTAAAAATCATTAGCGAACACTCACAACTACTTTCGGCGCACCACAAATGATCAAATACCTGTGAGATCAGCAAAATTTATACTGAAATTGGTTAAATTTACCACAAATTTACAAAACACTTCTCCATACCTCGGTTGGTTTACATTTTTTCCTTTGCGTTTTTATCTGCGTTTCTCTGTGCAAAAAATAACTTTAAAGTTACTAACTCATCTTCCTTCAACAGGTATGCGAATACAAAAACGTGCACGAAGCGGTAGTTTACATATTTCTGTAGAAAACTGTGTGTAAAAATTTCGCTTTGCTGTCGTACGGAAAGTTTGTTGAACGTGTGTAAAGTAAGTGGATCTCAAAAGCTTTTTTGCATTTAAAACGGATGTTTTTGCTAAATCTTATTTTAGTTACAAAAGTTACAGTGATCCGTGCGTATCGATCAGGTGTGCTCTCTCTTTCTTCCTCAGAAGTTTATTAAATTAAATATTTTTTTTAAAGAGAAAATAATTTTATTAAAATTGAAGAATAAAATTTATAGAAAAGAAAAATATTTTTAATAAAAAAAAATTGTGCAAATATTTTTTTTTATTATGATAAAATTTTCAGTAAATGGAATAAATTCCCATAAATAATAATAATAATTTTCCTTTCTATCAATTTTATTTAAAGAGGTGAAAAATTTATAAACTATAAAATAAATGGATTGAAAAGTGAAAATTTTCAAAAAGTTTTCCATAAATAACATTAAATGAAGTAGAAAATTAAATTCAGGACTTTTTGCTTTATCTCCCAATGCATAGCAAAAATAATCTTTAAAACATATTCACAAGAAAAAATCTTTTATAAAAAAAGTTTGACGTTGAGAATATTTAATAAAACTTTTTTTTTTCATTGAAAAGGGAAAAAATAAAAATTCAGAAGTGAAAAATCAAGTTTTGCATCAACGAAAAAAAAGGATGAGGGTCAAATTGAACTTCATCTGCCTGGTAAGTGCTAATTTTTTTCAAAAGTTTTTTTTTTATAAGAAAGTTAATAAAAAACTCGTATCTTCAATCAGTGTCAAAATTTAATAAAAAGAAAGAGTTCATTAACATTGTAATGTCCTAATAAAAAAAAGAATACGGAAAAAAATATTATAAAATTTCTTTCACAAAATAATAAAATCAATGTATGTGGGACTCGGTTTATTTATTGAATCAATATATATATTTTTTGTTAATCTTCCGAGTTTGTCTTCTATATTAGCGGTTATCTTTGCAAATGTTCACAAGTGTTTTTTAGGCAAACGATAATCAATAAAAATATTTTTTTACGATTTAATTTTATGATTTTTTTATGCGATTGTCACTGATTTTTTGGTGAAGCAGAACCAGTTTTTTTTTCGTAAAAGACAAAAGTGTGTTAATTTTACGAGAGAAATTGTTCTTATCGTGATTTTTTGATTATTTTTTGATTTTGACAATTCCGGAAATTTCTTTCATGTTTTTTTTTTGATGACAAGAAAAATAACATGACATCACTAAAAATAAACAAGATTACATTCAGTAGCAAAATTCAAGGCTAATTTAAATAAAAATCCAATAAATTTTTTAGTTTGAAAAAAAAAATAAAAAAAAAAAACTTTGTTGATTAATGTTCTTACAAAATATTTATTTTTACATAAATGAGACAAGTTAACATCATCGGTGGCTATCAATTAATTGAGACAAGTGTTAGAATATTAACAAAAACGATACAAAAGAAAGATTTCTGATGATAAATTGCTCTTTTTGGTTATTTAGCAAACCAAAATAACCCAAATGAATAATTTATAATTGATCTGAAATGAATTTCGGACATTTCAATAATTTTTTTCGTCACAAAAAATTAAAGAAGCAATAAATCTTCTTTTAACTCATCAACTGAAGACAACGCACTTTTTTTTAAAAAAATAACTTGTAGCACTACTTTTTTATATTTGCCTCAATCAAATATTGCATAACAATTATGTTAAATAATAATAAATAAAAAAAGCCGGCTAAATGTATGTTTAAGTAATTATACGTTAAAACTTGAAATTTACGCGTACAAAAGAAGAAACTGAAGGTTTTCTTTTATAATATTATAGTTTAAGTGTACAAAATTTCATTAAAAATTTTATTAATATTATTTATTTTTGATTGATGCTCTCAGTAGTTTTGTGCAATAGTTATGCTTATTTAATAATGACGCCTGCGGATTTATTTTTTTTTTTGTTGATAAATTATTTGAATAATCAAATTTTTTCGATATTTCGCTAAAAAAAAGTTCAAATAAATATTAAAATATTTTTTATACATTTTAATTAGTAAGTAATATTAAATTAATTGTTACTCACTTTCCTCACAGTGGGATATTTTTTTTAAGTTAATTTTTTTTTCTTATTTTTATCCATGTTACATATTCTATTTTTCAAGAGCTTCAAATGAAAAAAAAATATGAGAAAAAAATATTTATAAAAAAATCTTAATTAAGTAATTTTTCTTGAAAAAAAAATATTATGATGGAAATTTTTTTTATACAAATCCGTAGTAACAACATCAACAGTTCGTCGTCTCATTATTCTAACGTAATGATAAACCTTTTATAATAATTAACTCGCACTTTTTATGAAGTCGCGACTGTTGTACTATATCTTGTCTAGTCAACTACAAATTATAGGTCACATCGCGTAAAGCTCGTAATTTAATAGCAGTTTATATTTTCATAAAATTTTATGTCTTAGACAGCTTTATTATTTTTGGATTTATTACCTTATCACGATGATGAGTACTTTCGCCTTATTTTCTGTAACATCAAGACGGCATGATGTCATCTTCCAAAATTTTCGTATTTTATTATCATAAATAACATTAAAATAATCATAAGAATAATAATAACGGTAGCTGAAAATGCATAAATATAACGGAGCTTGATGTTTACATGAAATTTTAATAAACTGCTTATTTATTTTTGGCAAAGCAAAGTATTTCTGACGAAATGTTGAGTCTACGGAATAATCTCTAACGAGATTTAACGACAAATGGAATGCTCCAAATTGATATTCTGTCCATTATGCGTCCTCCGTAATCCACAATAATTGCACCACGTATTGTCGGAGACAAAAGAAAACCATTAAACTGATGAACTTACCTGATGATGCACTTTATTTCTCTTTCTCTTGCGTTTTATTGTCTACTGGCATGCACCTTAAAAGCCGGAAGCATCCCTATAGCAATAATTCCCCAATTAAGAGACATACGAACGGAGTGTAAGTAGTAACAAGGTCGAACAGTCAATAATTCGTGTATACGATGAAACTTTTCGACAAAAACCGGTCGACATTTAATAGCTCTCTTTCAAAAAAATTAAATGTTTTCACAACGTTGTTGTACCTACACGCGAACGTGCTTTGAATATTTTTTCCATTTATTTCTTTCTCTCTGCTGTGGATCATCATGTTAACGCGAAATTTCTTTTGACATGTTCAAATTTATTCATGATACATTTTTTTTAGCAGCTAAAACAGACTCGTCCGCAAATTTGATAAAAGTTGAGAGAATTGGAGGAAGTTTCCTTAATTTATTTTATTGTGGTGTCAATTAATTTTGTCGTGTCGTTGTTTACTTTAAAAAGTAACATCTTATTGAACAAGCACTTTTATTGAATTCCAAGCAGTGATATAATGTTTACTCTTGAAGTAATAGAATTTTATTGTATTTATTGATCTTGTAGCAAATAACACGCGACGAAAATTTATTAGAACAAAACTGTGAAGTGAGATTCACGAGTGGTGATTATTTTTTCCCACATTGCCATTTATTTGCCCATAAAATATTCTCCTTTTTTGCTGATTTCACGAGAAAAATGAATTTATTTTCATCTCAACGAGCAAACAGAACCTTTTTTATTTATTGCTCTATATTGTCAAGGAAACTCTTTTCATGACACTTTTTTTCCTCTTCTTCTTCCTTTTGAACAAAGACGGATCTCTTATCGTTTAAAAAATTTTGCATGTGAAACGTAATCCAATTATTTATTTTGGCAGCTTATTAATAATGACAAGCACGTGCACTTCTCCTTCTTAGTAATATTTTTTTTTTTTGCAAAATTTCACTTTTATTATTTATGTTCTTCGTCACGAGCCGGCAAAATAACCTTAATCTGGCTCGAATTTCAAATCGATTAACATACTTTTTTGCTTGTCCATTCCACAAGTGATGTTTTGTGGATTAATTTTCGGCAAGTACACTTCAGATTGCGGTTTGAATTTCAATTTGCTCGATAAAAAATTTTATTATGTCCAACAAAAAAATAATTGAATCAAATTTATTGGATTCTTATTTTTATTGTTATTCTGTTGTGTTTTGATGCAAAAGTGCATTGAATTTATTATGTTTGTCTGTTTGTTCTGTAATAAATGATGGAACCGCCACAGTAACATTTACACAGTCCATAACTCTTCAATGCTCGTGCACGACTTTACTACACAGGGAAATGAAGTGAAAAGCACGCGCTCTCTTGTTGTTATTTAAACAAACAATAATTGCCGTAAGCATCGTGTCAAATAATTTACGCGTAGAACATGCGACATTGAATTTATGGAGAGTGATATTGGTTTGGACATTCGAGGAGCACGAGACATAATCTTAGGGTGATCGCATGTGGCTTGAAAGAAAAAAGGTAATTTTGTACTTCGTTAGAGCATGATACTTACCATAAATGTCCTACGTGATTTGTCCCTTATTTTCTCGGTAAAGTTCAGAGTCAGCGGTAGGGCTGCAAAATATTTAAGAAAAATTTCAAAACTAATTTATTTGAGTTTATAGAAAAGTCTTGAATAAATTTTAAATTTTATAAATAATAATTATTTAATTTTTTAATGGAATTTAGGCGAATAAATTTAATATTTTCATTTTTTGTCCCATGAGGATTTTTACGAGGGGGGAGGGAAATAAAAAAAAATATTTTTGAATTTTTTGTTTATAATTTTTAACGTTTTTAGACGTTAAACGATGATTCTTAACGATGATGAATATAATTTTAAAATTTAAACTTAAAAGTTAAGAAAAATCAAACAAAATCTCCACAAAAAAAAAATTTTTGAAAAAAGTAAGTTTGGTCACGTGACTTTCAAAACATTTTTTTCAATATTTCAAAAGAAAATGTCTTAATTAAGCGAATTTCTTTGGTTTTTTGTATGATTTTACCATAAACATTACTTTTTCATGATTTTTTAATATAAAAATTCCAAAAAGTGTCAAAAATATTTGTATTTTATATTTAATTTTTATTTTTCCCCCTGAATTTTTTCGACAAAATCGGAGGGGGGTGACAAAAAATGGATATATTAAATTTATTCGCCTTATTAAGATTTCTTTAAATGATTTAGAAAAAAATGTTAAAATTATTTGATTTGCTTAACTTAACGTAAACTTAAGTAAAAGTCACTTTAGTTTGACTTAAGTCAAATTATTTTATTTTTTTTAATTTTCAAAAAAAAAAAAAAAATTTCACAATCAGGTCAAAAATCCAAAAATTAAGCTTTTAAAACTTAAGCTTTAGTCAAAAGTCAATTTAGTTAAAATATTCATTGGACTTAAACTTAAGTTTTTTTACTTTTTTGTTTTTTTTACTTAAACTTTAGTTTACTTAAACTTAAGTTAAGTTAACTCGACTTTAAGTTAAAGTTTAAGTCACATAAGTTTTGTAAGCTTAAGTTTAAGTTTGTTAATTTTTTCATAAATTTTTAAGTTATAAATTTTTTTATAAATTTACTTAACAATTTTTTATAAAAACTTTGACTAAAGTGAATGAAAAAAATTTTTGACTTAAAGGTGCTTAAAGTTTTTTTTTTTATAATTTTGCAAAGTCAAGGATGTTTTACATCAACATTGAGAAAATTTGGTAAAAAAAATTAGTTGATTTTTTTTAAACCTAAGTGTAAATCGAAAGAATTGAAGTCATAGGATTTTAGATTTTTTTTAACTCAAAAATCAATTCATAAATGCTGCCATGACATTTACGTGCATTGATCACCCTATCCTATCCAAAGCTTAGTATAACAAATTAATTATCGCCTTATGTCACACTCTGTTCATGGAGCAGTAGCAAGCAATCGATGGCAGAATAGGAGACCACTTTAACTACCGCAATAACTCTTCGTACTCTGTTGAACTAAGCAAAATACACAGAAATAAGTAATAAATTAAATTAATATAGAAACTTTTATTAGTTTATCTTGATGACATAACTTTGATAATCTGTCTGATTTGGAGCGATAAATCATACGAAAGCAATAAAGTCTTAATTATTTGCATAAAGCTGACAATATTTTGCGTTTTATTACTTTGAGAATTAGCAACCGCACTGTGGATTCTCTCATATATCTGTCTTATTAGTGGTTAGCAATTAAAATTTAACACTTATTTCATAATCTCTCTCTCGTTTAATGTTTACCAACGAACGAACGATGACGACAACGACAACGCGCACCGACAATGATGGCAATAAATAAAAGGTGGGCAAACATAATGTGTATGTGTCTTGACTTTGACACACCTGATTGATGATAAAATTCATTTAAATATGTGACGAGAGTGCTGTTGTTTGTATTAGAAGCAAAAACATTAAAATGTATTTAAAAGCGACACAATTTGCCGTCAGCATTGTTCATGTGCGAAAGTGAAAGGAATTTTGATGATGATGATGGGATCATCTCGACGCGTTGTTTTGGAATGTTCATTAGAACAATGAAATTGAATTAATTTTTTTTTAACCAGAAAAAGGTTAGATGGGTATGATGTCACATTTGTTTGTGGCGCAGATTAGAATCAAGCGATTGTTTTCGTTTCGATGTTACACGTTTAATGGAGCTTCGTTATTCTAACACTCTGGGGAATATTTATAAAAGAAAATATTTGCCTAGCCACTCCGAACCAGAGATGATAAAAGTTTTCTATTTTCAATGATGCAAAAAAAAAACGTTTTTTATCTCCTTTTCGCAGAAAAGTCTCCACGTTCCATGGATATTTACTCTTCTTATAGATGTACTCTGAGCAATTCCTTGCAATTTTTATTATTGAATGCATAGAATAGATGCAAATCACAGTCAATATTTAAATAAGATTGTGTCAATAAAGCACTCCATTCAATATGCATTCTCCGGCACACTTGTGTTGTTCGTTACTTCATGCAAGCAAGCAATTACCTTAGCCTTAGAATGTAAACAACAAACATTTTCTCGTTATTCTTTTATATTTTTTTTTCCTTTAAAAAAACTCAGTTTTTTAAACAATTTTAATGGCATCAATATATTGCGAAGAAAGAATTCAATGAGAATTTCTTCCTCTTGTACCTTTTTGCATGTCCAAGTAGCTACAAATTGTTTATTCAATTAACGAGCGGAACTATTGAATTCCGATCTCATGTAAGTTGCTCAATTACGAGCGAAAAATAATCATTTTTTCGTATCTTTTGCGACAAAGTATCTTTGAAGTTGAATTTTTAATTAAATTTATTATTATGATAACTTTTTTTTAAATTTGAGATTAACTTTATTAGTATATAAATTTACATTTCTTAGTTTTATATTATTTTTTTAAGGAAAAACTTTTATTTTTAAAGAATAATATTTTAATGAGAATTTTACTTTTAAAATATTGCCCTTTTGTTATTGATCTAACGATTATTATCAACGCGAATAGTTAATCTAATTGTAGTTTGTCACATTAGCATTAAGTTAGCGCAAAACATTATTTATTATTACCATCGAAATATCATCGAGGCACGGTAGATAAGTGTCAAGATTATCGCATTTCGCCATCATGAATAACAATTTATTTTCAAAATACGAGCGTTTATAAGCGAGCTAAGCTTATGATCATAATGAGTTAATGAGATATTTATTTGGTAAATGCATTTTGATGCATGTTTCTGCGGCGAATGTTATTCGGTACGTTTCAAATACATTTTGAATGCGAAATAAATGTTGGCGCATAATTTTCTATTATTTATAAAATTAAGTCCGAATTTTTTTTTTGATAGAATTTTTTACATGAAGCTTAAATATAAGATCATTGAATTAATTTAAAAGGAAAATTAATCAACAAAAAAATGTTTTTTTGATGAAAATAAAAAAATTAACAAAAATAATTTAAATTTTAAAGATTCAAGAACCTAAACATTTTAAAATTTTTAAGTTATTTTTTTTATCGAATTTTTTTTAAAAATGTGGAAACAATAAGTAATTTTAATTTTTTTAAATTTTATTAATTTACCTATTTTAAAAATTTTTAATTTTAATTTAATTTTTTCATCAACCTTAATTTATTTAAATTTAATTACTTTTTTTGGCCTCCAAAAATATACCTATAATAAAAAATCTATAAATTTCACTCGCCTAATTATTATAATTTTCAACCATAATTAGCTCATTTATGCAATTTAATAAATTATTACTAAAACATGTAATTGTCATTAACACGATAAACATTTAATCCCATTTTAAATTTAATGAAAGGTTTAAAATATTTATTTACCAATTTCGGTGACATTTGATAACCACTGTAAAGAATTTCTCTCAATGCCAAAAAACATAAATTTTATTTAGAAATTCTTTGTTTTTGGGATATAACCAAGGAAATATCAGTCTGACACGACAAAATAATAAAATAAAAATAAATGAAATTTTCAGACAAAGTCCATTATGTCTGTCTGTTTTTTTTACAACAAAACGTGACAAAATAATTTTATATTGAAGTACACTTGTTTTTTTCATCTTCAAATTTAATGTAAAAACGTTTTACGGTAAATTTTATCAAGAGACTCTACAACTTAACTGAATCAATAAAATTTTCGTATTTTTCCTGTTTTTCTTCTCGTGTGACAAATGAACATCCTGGAACAAATTTATCCAAATTCACGTGAATTCATCAGTTATTCAATCAAGCCACAATACATTGTTATCCATTCGAAACATTAAATGAGTTGTGAAATCCAATTCATTCCTCGTTGGCAAGTGCTGATAACACGAATCTTGTTCAAATATCAATAGAAGGGAATCTAATTGAGTGTAAAATGTCCAAAATGTGACTTTTCTTGCCCAAATTTATGGTGATGAAAGCAGACTCATTAAGCATGAAATTTTTTTACCTTACGTAATTTTTTTTTGAGATCAGCATAGCAAAAAAAAACAAATTGGTGACAATTTAACACAGCGAAATAAGAGGAGGGTCAATGTCAAGGTTGCTTTTCACTCTTATTTTTACGTGAACAACCGTAAATTCGCACGAATGAAACCAGTTTTGTTTACGGTTAATAACAAATGAAGACGTAAAAGTGGCAACGTAAACGATGAGTAATTTATATTAATTTACTGACATAATGAACGTGTCTTCTGTGGACTTATTCGTTAATCCATTGTTTCCTTAAATATTTTACCAAAAAAAAGTGCCAATCACATAATTTGCAAAGTTCAATGACAGCATGACACAGAAGTTTTTTGTACATTGATCAGTTGCTGAATATTAATTAGAGTTTTGCAAAAAATAAAGGTCATTCTCATCGTTTTTAAATAAGATGAATATTTTATCAGTACTGCTGGGAGATAATTTTAATTTAACAGTGGCTGGGTTTTTGACATTTTTCTTTAGTATTCACCTTATTATTCAGATAAAATGTGTTTATTTTACGAAACAAAGATTGATGTTTTCTATTCATCGTCTGGTCAAAACAAAAACATTTTTATGGAAATTTTTCAATATGATTGATGTGAAAATAAAAATTGTCATTTGTCAAAAATTTGTTACGTTTTGTCCATTTTTAAAGATGACAGAAAAACAACCTTGCTTAAAATAATTTTTTTTTAAATTAAAAAAAAATAATAAGTTAATTAGGCTGAAAATATGTTGAGCCTTTTCGCAAGAAAATTAATTATTATTGTTTATCTTCGTACCTTTTTCCGTAACCAGTAAAAGTGAGGCAATTATCATTTTTCTTATAATTTTCAATATTAAAAAGAAAGAAAAATCAATGCGATTCGTTAAAAAGAGATTATCGAGATTCAAGGTAAATCAATTGAAATAGAAACAACACAAAAGTAAGATTAAAAGTAATTTTATTTTCGTTAAACAAAAGCCAATCACGGTTACTTGTCAGTGAACTAATTTGTTCAATTAAACGGGCTTTATCGTTAAATTTAGATAATTTCTACTAAAAGTTTTCTTTTCTCTCTCCGAATTTTCTTCGAATTTTCATCCTATTCAACCACGATGAAAATTTTTGACCTAGTTTCATGTTCATTTGAGTGATACTGTTATTGGTTGGGGTACGGGAAGCAATTGGTTTTATTAACATTGTGATAATAATGAAAATTACTTTACCGAGTTAATTAACTAATTCAATTTGAGATGGTACTTTCGCTTTTTGACATTGGAAGAAAGGGTAAAATGGCAATATTTTAACCGATTTCTAAAAATACTTCTGACAGAAAGTTTTGAAATTTATTTATCTTTCGTTTTTTTTTGATGTTGTTTTGTCTGGTATCCTTTCAAAAATCGATAGAAAAGACGAGAAATACGAAAGTTTTAATTACTCAGACACCTTACCTCCTTGGTTTTTTTTTCGTCGTAGAAATATGTTGTAATTAAGAGATTGATTGTAGAAACTTCTACAATGTAACTTGAAACGTATTTGTCTTGCTTGTATTTATTTACTTTCCAGAATTGGTTATATCATCTTCTTGAGAATATTGTGGTATTTTAGCTCTTAGTTACAATAATACTTGATCTTTAAAATGATCCTCAATTGAAGATTTCTAATTAAAATCTTTCAATTGCTTTCTTGCAAAATGTTTCGTTAGTGTGAGTTTCCACATAAAATGTTTAAATTTATAAGAGGTTTTATATTTCTCTTACTGCAAAATCAAAGCATTGCTAAGTTTACAACTCATCGTTTTTATTGGTATAAAGTTTTTGTTACTAAATGTATGCAATCGATTTTTCATACATATTAGGTCTAGCCAAAACTTGTTGGTTATTTCTCACGAAACACCTTCAAAAAGAAATCGTAGAAATTAATTGATCTTTCTGTCACACACATGAGTAACTTTTGAAGTAAAAAAAGAAAATTGTATAGAACATTGTCTATTACTCGGTCTTTAACTTTCTTAACTGAATTATTTTTTTTTATTAATTTATTGATGCTAAATGTTGTAATATTGTTTTTGTTCTTTTAGATACTGGCATTAACTTTTTGGAGTACTTGCTCAGCCGAGAATGAAATTATTGTCGATATCGATGAAACTGGACATGACCAATATCATATAGCAAACTTCCAGAACAGTAAGTGTGGAATAAATTTATGTTGTTTTCAAAAGTTAAAAGTAATATTTGTTTTAAAACAAAGGCGCCTACCAATATGGCTACGACATTGGACCTAATGGGCAATTTCATCATGAAACGAAAGGACCTGATGGTGTAACTTATGGCTGCTATGGATATATTGATCCAGATGGTAAACTGCAAGTAACACATTACGTTGCTGACTCTAATGGATATCGAGTTGTTGAGCCAAATCAGCCAACTACTGTCTTTGCCAGAACTATTAACGAATTTGATGATGCGTAAGTTTTTTTTAATGATGTTAGCTGATTTGTTTTTTATTTTATAGGAAATTTATTGTTTTTTAAAGACTTAACTCGGATAATGCTGTAGAATTTGTTCGAATGCTTAGAAACTGGGATGATTTGTATTTCCCGAAAGGATGTGGTAGAACTGAAGGCGGTGTTCCAGCAAATAAACCAACTAAACCGCCAACTCGCCCGCCGACAACAAAACCCCAAACCTATACAACAACAAAGAAGGGCACTCACTATCCTCATACAACTCATGGTCATCATCACACTTATCCAACTCATACAATTAAACCATCAAAACCAAGCTCTACTCAAAAACCTTGTAAAAATTGTCAAGAACGTCCAAAACCTCAAGCTGGAAGCTCTGGAGGCTTGGGTTCTCCTGCAGCTCCCGGAGGTTATCAGGATTTGAAACCTACGATTCGTAAGACAATCGGCTATTTTATCTTTCATTTATATTTAATGAAATTTTCTTTTAGCAACAACAACTGAGAGCTACATTTACTCTGAAAATTTCCAATTTGGAAATCAACAAGGAACAATAACAAGTCAAGGTTCATCTTCTCAGGGAAGTTATAATAATGGAAACGAAAGTGGATCAATTAGCTCAAATGAACACTCGCAAACTGTCGTGAGTTCAGGTCCAGGGTCTAATTCAACATCAAATCAATGGGGAAGTAATTCATCGAACAGCAGCCAATGGAGTACAGGAGATCCAAATAATTGGTCATCTGGCGGAAGCTCTTCCTCTCAATGGTCGAATGGAGGAGGATCCAGCAGTAGCTGGGAAAATCAAGGAGGATCAACACAAACAAGCACTGGAGGTAAGATGTCAATGAGTTTTTCATATCTTTAAAAGTTCATTCATGTACATAAAAATTCATATCATATCACATCATTTCATCCTCATCACTTAGAAAAAGAAATAGATTTAGACGTTGAAAATGACATTAATCATAAGAAACGTTCTTTACCACATTCATCTTTCACAAGTCAAGGCTCTTATTCAAAGCCTGGTTTGTTTGGACAATCTCAGGGATCTTGGAATTATCAAAAAGGTATTTGGTAACTTAAAAATAATAAAAATGCTTCTGTAAATATATCATTCATTCAATCATATACTAACAAAAAAAAAAATTAAAAGGTCCTCAACAAACATCGAATAATAATCAAGCTCAAAATCAGGGATCACAACAAACACAAAGTCAAAGCGGCTCTGGTTTTCAATATCAAAATTCAGGTTCATACAATCCATCTTTTCCGGGTATTCCAAGCTCGTCATGGCAATACGGGGGGTCTTACAATAAGGGACCAAATAATCAACAACCTCAAGCACAATCGAGTGGAAGTCAAACACCTCAAGGACCTCCGCAAGGAGGATCTGGCTTTCAGTATCAGAATTCAGGATCTTACAATCCATCTTTCCCGGGTATTCCAAGCTCGTCATGGCAATACGGGGGGTCTTACAATAAGGGACCAAATAATCAACAACCTCAAGGACAAGCGAGTGGAAGTCAAACACCTCAAGGACCTCCGCAAGGAGGATCAGGCTTTCAATATCAAAGTTCAGGTTCATATAATCCATCTTTTCCGGGAATTCCAAGCTCGTCATGGCAATACGGGGGATCTTACAATAAGGGACCAAATAATCAACAACCTCAAGGACAAGCGAGTGGAAGTCAAACACCTCAAGGACCTCCGCAAGGAGGATCGGGCTTTCAATATCAAAGTTCAGGTTCATACAATCCATCTTTTCCGGGAATTCCAAGCTCGTCATGGCAATACGGGGGATCTTACAATAAGGGACCAAATAATCAACAATCTCAAGGACAATTTAGTGGTAGCCAATCACCTCAAGGACCTCCGCAAGGAGGATCGGGCTTTCAATATCAAAGTTCAGGTTCTTACAATCCATCTTTTCCGGGAATTCCGAGCTCGTCATGGCAATACGGAGGATCTTACAATCAAGGTCAGGGAAATCAAAACCAAGGCGGACAAGCTCAATATCCCCCATCAAGTCAAGGGCAATCTCCTCAAGGTTTCCAAGGCTCTTATCAGGGCTCTTATAATCCTTCTTTTCCTGGAATTCCTTCTCATTCATATAACAATTCATACAATTTTGGTCCGGGAGGGTCAAATTTTCAAGGATCTTATAATAAAAATGGCAGCAATTCAGGGTCTTCATTTTCATGGCAATACGGATCAGGTAACTTCACAATAATCATGAAATCATAATTAGATATCACCAAAGTTAACACTCATGCTTTTATTTTCTAAATAATACTAAAAAAAGGAGGCCAAACATCTCCCTCAAATCAATATCCGCAAGCACCAGGTAGGAGATAATATTATTATTGTCTTGTTGTACATAAGAAATTTCATCTCATTTTCTATCCTCATATCTTTAAAATCATGTGAATTTAGTTTCACAAAGACCAGCTCCTGCCTATGGACCACAGCAATGTAATAACCAATGCAATGTTCAATCAGGCAATTCAGGTAATCTAAACAATATTGTATATACATAAAAAATTGTAAAAAGAAAATCCATGCAATCATCCAAAACATATTTCATATGCATATTCATAAACAAAATATTATCAATCATTATTCATTATCATCATTTCATGAACTTAAAAGGTGGATTTAACGGAAATTGGCAATATGGTCAAATAAATGGGCAAGGTATATTTATGAAAATATTTTGCAATTGTTTTAATTGTACAATTTTGACTAAAAATCAAATTATTATTTAGCATCCGGTGGACAAAATGAAAATCAATGGGGATCAGGAGGTTCACAAAGCTCACAATGGGGATCAGGAGGACAAAATCAAAATCAATGGGGATCAGGAGGTTCACAAAGCTCACAATGGGGATCAGGAGGACAAACTGGAAGTCAACAAGGCTCCGGAGGTTCACAAAGCTCACAATGGGGATCAGGAGGACAAACTGGAAGTCAACAAGGCTCCGGAGGTTCACAAAGCTCACAATGGGGATCAGGAGGACAAAATGAAAATCAATGGGGATCAGGAGGTTCACAAAGCTCACAATGGGGATCAGGAGGACAAACTGGAAGTCAACAAGGCTCCGGAGGTTCACAAAGCTCACAATGGGGATCAGGAGGACAAACTGGAAGTCAACAAGGCTCCGGAGGGTCACAAAGTTCACAATGGGGATCAGGAGGACAAACTGGAAATCAACAAGGTTCTGGAGGATCAGAAAATAATCAATGGGGATCTGGAGGGCAAACTGGAAGTCAACAAGGTTCTGGAGGATCAGAGAATAATCAATGGGGCTCAGGCGGTCAAACTGGAAGTCAACAAGCTTCCGGAGGATCAGAGAATAATCAATGGGGATCTGGAGGCTCTCAATCTTCACAATGGGGCTCTGGTGGATCACAAAGCTCACAATGGGGTTCTGGAGGAGGAAATAATAATCAACAAGCATCAGGTGGGTCTGTAACATATCCCCCAAGGCCAGAACAACCAAGTACACAATATCCACAGCAACCACAATATCCTTCTCAACCTACACAGCAACCTCAATATCCTTCTCAACCTACACAGCAACCTCAATATCCATCACAACCAATACAGCAACCTCAATATCCATCACAGCCCACACAGCAACCTCAATATCCATCTCAGCCCACACAGCAACCTCAATATCCATCACAGCCCACACAGCAACCTCAATATCCGTCACAGCAACCTCAAACAAGACCCCCGACACAAAGACCAACACAGCAAACTGTACCAACAAGAAAGCCTCAGCCTGTAACACAATCCCCTCAATATCCATTAAATCCTTCACAACAACCAGGTAATTGAAACAAGTTTCATACTTCATTATTTTTCTGATTATCATATCATATCCATTTGTTCACAAATTTTCATTTTTGTCATCAGGTGCACAATGGCCTCAACCTACTTATCCAGGTAAAAATCCAAAACATTTTTTTCATTTTTCAATCTTTCATTTGAATTTTCACAAAATTTGTTAAGCTTTAAAAAATTTAACAATTAAAGTGTGTTTTATTAACTCATAATTACAGGACAACCTCAACAACCGATAAATCCAGAACAACCATCAGGTATTAGAAAAAACAATAATTTTGCTTTCATTCCCTATCCCATATCATCTGTGCATATATCCATTCGCATGAATCACCAATTCATATCATCTCATTTTTTTCACATCCTAACATGTCAAATTCACACATAATAAATGTTCATTAGCTGGTCATACTCATGGACCAACATGTGGAAATAATCATGGTAATAATCCTTTAGGACCAGTTCAACCAACTAATCCAATAACTGAAGCTCCAGCACCTGTTAATCCTGAAGGTATAGACGATACTTAATTTATTTGAACAAAATAAGATAGAAATTTTTTTCAGGTCCTTATGTTCCTCCAGCAGGAGGAAATGTTCCAGAACAACCATCAAGTGGAAGTCAAACACTGCCCGGTAATTTTTTACTTCATCTACAAATTATTTTATAAGATACATCATGTTATTTTTTAGAAATTCCTGAACAACCTAATCAAACACCTGTTACTCAAAGTCCCCCAATCGATTACCCAACGCGCCCGACAAATATACCTACATATCCACAATCGCCGGGTACTCATCAAGGCGTTCAACCTCCTACACAGCAACCTGGAATTCCCCAACAACCTGGAAATCAATATCCGCAAGTCCCTGAACAACCAGGAAGTCAATATCCTCAGCAACCTGGAAGTCAATATCCTCAACAGCCTTCGAATCCACAGCAACCAGGAACTGGCGTTCCTGAACAACCTGGAAGTCAATATCCTCAACAACCAGGAACGGGCATTCCTCAGCAACCTGAAAGCCAATATCCTCAGCAGCCTTCGAATCCACAGCAACCAGGAACTGGCGTTCCTGAACAACCTGGAAGTCAATATCCTCAACAACCAGGAACGGGCGTTCCTCAGCAACCTGGAAGTCAATATCCTCAACAGCCTTCGAATCCACAGCAACCAGGAACTGGCGTTCCTGAACAACCTGGAAGTCAATATCCTCATCAACCAGGAACTGGCGTTCCTCAGCAACCTGGAAGTCAATATCCTCAACAGCCTTCGAGTCCTCAGCAACCTGGAAGTCAGTATCCTCAACCGCCTTCGAATCCACAGCAACCAGGAACTGGCGTTCCTCAAAATCCTGGAAGTCAATATCCTCAACAGCCTTCGAATCCACAGCAACCAGGAACGGGCGTTCCTCAACAACCTGGATTCCCTGGATACTATCCATTTGCACCAAACTTTGTCCTTATTGCTGTTCCAATTTCTGGTCTCCCTGGCGGTTGTCCTTGTTACTATATGCAGCAAAACAATACACAATCTCAAGGTTCACAACCCGCACAAGCTGTCGCTCAACCAGCTCCTGCACAGCAAGTTCCATCTACACAACCTCAATATTATCCAGCTTCTAATGCTTATCCAACCGTCGTATTCTATCCATCTTGTCCATTTGCCCATCAACAAGTTTCCCAAATGTTTACAGGAGCGACTCAAATCCCATACTCATGTGATGCTTGTGCTAAAGCTCAAGCAGCACAGCAGCAGCAACAACAACAAGCACAACCACAAAAGAGACGTATGAATCGACGACGACGCATTAGTGCTGGCAGTAACTAGAGCAAATCATAAACGTGATAAATTAGCGAATTTCCGACGCTTGCTGTTACACTTAACATGAGATATCAAGAGACTCACTCATAATATTAATTCAACTATATTTAAATGGAAGACTGAATTTTTGTCAATATCTTCATTCATTCATTTGCGAAGATAATTTGATGATGCATTCAGTCTTTGTGCAGTTATAACTGCATAGAAAATCTCTTAGTTCGTAAACTATTTATATTTTAATAATTTATTCGTATTTATTTTATACCTACAATTTTAGCAATCGCTTTAGCTTTAGAACATAGTTTGAGTTGAAATTGTAATCTCAAAAATAATTTGATCGATCTTTCAACTCAACAAAAGAAATGCTCCATTCAATTGCCGCGATAGTTCATTACAATAGAATGAAAGTTCATGACAATTGACGCGTACTTTAATTCTAGAATCTGTCATCGATGACATCATAAAAATTACATGAAAATAAAAACTTCTTTAAAACATAACTACAAGTCTTTCGTTTCTTAAAGCGCAACCTTGAGCTTGCATTTTGATGTGTCGACATTTCTTACAACACATTGCACAAATTGATGTGACGTAGTGTGAAAATGATTTAAGGTATTGTATACGCTGCCACGCCATTCCAAGCCAAGATAAGGTATTTGAATATGTAAATTACATTTGAAAATGTGTCAAGTTTATAATAGAAATTCAAATAAAATTTTTGGTGTGGCATATACGAAAAATCTACCGAAGAAAATTTTCATGTTGAAAAAAAGAATAAAAAGATTTAATGCTACAGTGCATCCATATTTTTTCGTACATATTTGTATATAAGTTACTAACCTCGACCACGAACAAAACAAAAGAATTCTCACAATTCGAAAAGCCATGCAGACTGCTTGGTTGATGATGTACTTCTCAATGTAAAATCTCGCTGAATGACCTGAATCTATGGCAAAGCTTGTCTTATCTTGAAACCGCTGATGTGCATCTTAGGTTAAGCGGCAATTTATTTGTCTTGAAATATGACGAGTGATTACTCACATTCGCTGTCATTCATTTTGATTCCGTTTAAATTTATGTCTGAGAACATTCGTGTCTGACTCATTTTTTGCAATTTCTGAAACAAATCTCCGGAAACAGAATTGGGATTCTAGAATTCGTTTACATCATCAACAATAAAGTGACCATCAAGCATGGGAATTATGCTGCTTGAAGACAAAATATCTTTATTTTTATTATGAAAGTTTAACAAATGAAGATTTTTGTTAATTAAGGTAAAGAAAAGAAATTTACATAATGAAATATCGATTACAAATTTTACGATCGCACACCCTTTTTTCTTTTAAAGTAAGTATAAGTATCTCTTATCTTTGTAATTTTCCTTTATTTACATTATTTTTATGTTCCGATGTGCGTTTCGTTACGCTTATGTTACTTTCCGCTCAAAAAGAATAAACAGAGAACAATAGAAATTTGTCTTATGGAAGTTACTCAATGAGTAAGTGTCTTGTTTGTTTAGCGTGATATAATAGATAATCACTTAAATTTCTACGCTATACACAGCCATGCTCAATTTTTGTAAATTTTATTAGTTGTTATTGCTATCTAACTTGTGAAAATAAATACAAAATTGGTTAAATTAGCGAGAAACAGCGAACGACAATGATAAAAGGCAATTCTTTATATTTTAACAAATGCATATCTACCTAACAGCTTATAGATAGACAATTTGTCTTCACACATCATTATTAGGTTCGTCTTGTTTGAACATTGTTGTACCTACTTGTATGTAAATGCGCGTTGATCTCTTGTACAAGAATATTCCCAGTGGAAGCTATAAATTTGTTAGCAATTGTTGAAAAAAGTCTATTTCTTCAACCGATTCGCGTGCAAGCGAACGTCTTTTATCAGCTAATATTATTTTTTATCAGAAAACTAATAAAAAATTCACGGAAAAACATATTTAACTTATTAAACTTTGTTTAATCGCTTAATTATAATACACACAAAGTGTCTTCGTTTGCGCTACGGAGTCAAGACCGTTAAAAATATAATTAAAAAAGAGAAAAAAGCGACAAAGCTTCGATAAATAAAAAATGTGTGTTTAAAAAATGATATCGTTTGAAAAATGAGAAAATAAATGAGATTTTCTTTAAACAAAAAAAAAACTAGCAACAAGGTTAAACAAATAGAAAGCTTTGTGAAATTAATTGGATTTTTTTTTTCACATTATAAACCAAAAGAAAAAAACCAATCAAACAAAATTTCCTCAGTGTCTTTCCCAGAATATCGAATAATTAAAAGTTGAGCATCATGCATGGCACAAATATCATGATTGTTGTGAGTATATTTTTTTGTTTGCGCTCTTTTTTATTTATTTGTACAAAGGTCTTTTAATGTCAAGCTCAGTGTTGCATCCCTTTAGTTCAAGGATTGTTATTGTTTGTTTTTTTCGCAAATGGTGCCAGAAACTATTCTTTTTTTATTCTATTTTTTTTAAATATTGATAGAAAAAGTTTTAACATTACTTTCTATAAAATTTATAAAACCAGATCAAGCTGTATCCGTACAGCGTACGTTCAACGGTACCGCATTTCAGGTGTATAAGTTTAATGTTGTTATTTAATTGGGATATTTTAAATTTAATTATTTACCCGGAATGTCTCGGAATGCACCCATTTTGAGTGCATTTTGAGTGCATTTTGAGTGCATTTTGAGAACATTACGGCTGCATTCCGGCTGCATTCCGACTGCATTCCGGCTGCATTCCGACATTTCAGCTGTATTTCAGCTTCATTCCGTCTGCATTCCGACTGCATTCCGGCTGCATTCCGACTGCATTCCGGCTGCATTCCGACTGCATTCCGGCTGCATTCCGGCTGCATTCCGGCTGCATTCCGGCTGCATTCCGACTGCATTCCGGCTGCATTCCGCATTCCAGCTACATTCCGCATTCCGGCTGCATTCCGACATTCCGGCTGCATTCCGGCTGCATTCCGACATTCCGGCTGCATTCCGGCTGCATTCCGGCTGCATTCCGATATTCCGATTGCATTCCGGCTGCATTCCGGTTGCATTCCGGCTGCATTCCGGCTGCATTCCGACATTCCAGCTGCATTCCGACATTCCGATTGACATTCCGGTTGCATTCCGGTTGCATTCCGGGTGCATTCCGGGTGCATTCCAATTAGGCCACACATGACGTACGACATCTCCAGCATAATACCGCATTTTTTCTTCGAAATGCGGTAAAAAGGAGAAAAAAATGTTTCGTGCCTTTTAACAAATATAAAAGATCTTAAGGTCGCTCCAAATGAAAATCAAAAATAAAGTCCGATGCCCCATTTTAAAATTCGAAAATCCAATGGGGCAAAAAAAAAGTTAGAAATTTCATCAAAAATGATCGTTTTTTGGTGTTTTTTAATAATTTTTCAAGATGTTTTTAAAAAGTTTTAAATTTTTTATAAATTTGTTTAAAAAATCGTAATTTAACATAAATTTTCTTATATAAATTATATATAGTTATAGTTAAAAATTTTGTCATTTTGTATGAAAATAGTATTTCACAATTTTTTTTATTTTGCCCCCCCCATTTTATTTTCAAAAATTTTTGACTTTATTTTTGATTTTCATTTGGAGCAGCCTAAATTGAATAAAAAAATTTATTCAGTTAAAAATAATTCAATTTATTTTTTGTAACAAAATTTTTGCCTTCGAGTCATTGTAAATTAGTCAAATATTTAAGTTAATAAGTTCTCCAAGACATTAAAAATGTGTTACAACCAATAAAAAGTTAAACATAAAGAAAATATTTTAAACTGTTTGACTAAGAAAAGATAGCAATAAACTTTTCCTTGTCACTCCTCTATTAACTTTAACTTTTAACATTATCTTAAATGATTTTATAGTGTAAATCTGCGATGAAATAAATGAACCAAAACATTCCCAAATTAACTAGAATAAGCTAAAAATAAGATTTGTGAATCCCTTTAATGTTTTGGTTTCCTAAAAATAGCTAAAGAAATAACCAAAGTCAAATAAATCCTTTTAAAGTTAGTTTGTAAAGAAAAACAAGTTAAACTGCCCTCCAGCAAAGTATTTCCATTCACGAACTCGTTTTAACAAATTTAAGAACGCATGGTTTAAAACATGAAAATTCCCAGAAATGTCTCGACTAAATGTCTTTTAAAAACTAATAATTCAACGCCTATAAGCGTTACTTGCCAGAAAACCCAATAAAGTTCACTTGACTCGAGTGTTATTTTTCACTTGTACAACGACTTGGCGATAAAAATTGCAAAATTTACTGAAACATGAAAACGACGATAAAACTAACAATGAGAGAACGTTTACACGCATCGTCAAGTAGCGAATTCAGAGAATGATGATAAAACAATAACACGATTAAAATTCAATTAATTTCTACGCTCAAGCATGAAAGTAACTTTTGACCTCTCAGTAAACTATCATGTCAACTAACAAAAGTTTTACTTGTTTTTCTACCGCACAATGCTGGTGACTCATATTTGAATTGGAAAAGTTACTTAGGAAAATTTAATATTTATTAAATTCCTGATAAGAGCAAAAAAAAAAAAGTTTTCACATCAAAAAAGGCAAAAACAATTTTATCGCATGTGACAAAATATCAAAAGTATTTATATAAAAAGGCAGACTTCTTAAATGTCATTTCCTGCTGACGTCAAAGACTTCAAACCATTCAGTAAACATTGAGCTTGTTGTTTAGTATTTTTTTACATTTTTTTTCTCTGGAAAAATGGCAAGAAATTGAGAGACAAAAACATTTTTAATCTTTTGTTTCATTCCGAGTTATCATGAATTTTATGTTTCTTTTGTGAAATGCATGGAAAAAAACTACAAGCAAGGAAAAATATCAGCTTGGATGAAAACGGCAGCAAAAATAATTTGATATTCATTGAGATTGTGCAGACTTGTCTTTTATTTTTCTGTTCGCTTTACAAAATTATGTTTTGAAAAAATTGTTGCTTCTTTCTAAAGTAACCTCTGGATAATTCTAATGAAAGGAAATTCAATTGATTGGATTGGATTCTTTTTTCATTTCCGCACAACAAAAAAAAATCGATGACAGACTCTGATTCAAAATCTTTCATAATAATGAAAAATCAAGAGTGAAGGAAGTATCTCGTGTAATTGCAAAGTATGACAGGAAATAAATCAAACAGAGTATTATGTTGCCACTGTACAACTAGCCGGCAATTGAATTTTACGTAAACCCTGCTCTATCCCCATAAATGTGCGGCAATTTTTCAATCTTTTCTCCATATTTGCGAGCATCGTGTTACATTTGGTAGCAAAACGAGGCTCGGCACATCGCTTACGTCAATGGCTTTCCATAATTTCGAGCATGATAAAATTTTTGCAGCTAAGAATGCAAACAACATTTACATGAAAATTGAATGTTGAAGTCTCTTTCGTGTTGAAAGTGTTGAAATGCATAAATGAATATATTAAAAAGTCCTCTTTATTTTGATTTATGAAATAATAATGATAAAATTTCATGTTTTTCAGTTGGCAGTTGTTGCAGTCACGTCTTTGACATTTTGTCAAGGATCTCCCGTTAGTCAGCAAGGCAGCAGCAATACGGCGTTCAAAGCAACAAGTACGAATGGCGTGAGTGGAAATGCAGTGAAAGACGTGGAATTTCTTGGCGCAAATGAAAAATGTAAGTTGAGATTTTTATTAAATTGTGTAGTTTGCTTTTGAGTGTAAAACACGACATAAATATTAACGCAATTCAATTGGAGCCTGAAATGTAATAAAATTGAATGTGTTATGCGTTCAAAGACTTTTTAATATATTTTTGTATTAGACAAGGGAAATTTTATATTTATTTCACATTTCATTTTATTTATTTTTTTAATAATAGGTCTTCATGTATTTTTAGATTATTTTGGATTTTTTGAAATAAAATTATTTTTAAAAATTTTTTTAGTAAAAATTAATAAAAAAAAATATTTTTTAATTTTCTTGTTTTTCACAATTTTTCTGAATTAATTAAGAATAAAAATTTGTAATTAAATATTTTAAATTTTTTAAGTTTATTTTTTTTATATTTTTAAAATTTTTAAAAGCAAAAAAAAAATAAAAATAAATATTAAAAAAAAAATTAAAATTTAAAAACAAATAAAATTGACTGAAAAATCTTTAAAATTTATTAAATATTCATTCAAATTATTTAAGGACTTAAAATAAAGTAAATCAATATTTAAAATTTTACTTACCTTTTTTCAAATAAAAATTTATTTAATTCCATTATTTTCTTTCTACTCTTTCAGTATTAGATTTATTCAGCAAATATCCCAGTTACAATTATCCCAACTACAATCGCCCAATTTATCCTGGCTATCCCAATTACTATCCATACCAAGGCAACTTGAATCCCGGTTTCGGAACAGGAGGCTATCCCGGCATCAATCCATATCCAGGTTATCCCGGCTCGACATATACACCTGGCGTAAACTACATCGGAAGCGGCGGATATGGCGGCTATGGAGGTGCGAACGGTAACGGAGGCTTGCCCTCGTACTCGGGCTATAACAATAACAACTACTACGGAAACCGGAATATGGGCTTTGGTTACTACCAAGGCACCAATAGTTTTGGTCTTGGTGTGCCAACACTGTCCTCGAGCTCCAATTACAACCCGGGCTTGAGTAACACTGCAAGCGTAACTACACAAAATCGCCCT
This sequence comes from Culicoides brevitarsis, assembly GCF_036172545.1. Lineage (NCBI taxonomy): Eukaryota > Metazoa > Arthropoda > Insecta > Diptera > Ceratopogonidae > Culicoides > Culicoides brevitarsis. The sequence goes on along the minus strand of NC_087085.1, from coordinate 15,847,130 downwards.
ACCGGATTCCGAGGATACAATTAACACATTTTTTTGTTTAAGTTTTTGTCTTATGTATATTTATTTTATTAAGTGTAGTGCCGTTAGAGAATTTGTATTTGTTCTAAGTGTGCTTTACTTTAAGCCTTGATTAAAAATTGCAAAGACAAACAAGAGATATTAAAATATGAGTGTGCATGATAGAAACAAAGATTTTCACAGTTCTGTGTTTTTTTTTCTAGAATTTATGCCAAGATTAACCCAAATACGTCACAAATCAACAAGTCCTTGCAAATCTTTTTTTTTTCTATAAAAGTCTGACCCATATTTCAACTTGACAAGTTACAACGGCGTCGTAATTAGATTTTCTGATACAATTGTCGTCTCTTATTTTATTTCAATTGTACGTAAGCCTTATCGTGAACAAAACGTCAACACTTTTATTTGCATTAATTTTATGTTTTGTTGTTATTTTCGTCTTTTGTCATCGTCATTCGTGTCGTTTATTATTAAAATGTTGTTTGTAGTGAAAAAATTATGAGACATTTTTAATTATCATTCTCTGTTTTTGTTCTTGTGACACATTTTAAGGTATTTCAATGTTGATCTTTTATGGAAAATTACAAAAATAATAATAAAACCTCTTTTATTTTCAGGAATCGGTTATCCAGGATATGGCGGTTATTCTGGATTTTATTGAATGACAAGCATTTTAATATAATATAAAATATATAAACATATAAATATAACTATATAACATTTATTTTATATAAAATATAATATATATATAAAACGAGAACCCATTAAGTACTGTCAAATTTAAATAAACACACAATGCCAAAAAAAAACTAAATTGCTTGTTCATTGAAATTTATTGAATTCCCAAATTCTTTGGCGTCTCCAAATGTCTTGAATGTGTAAATAATCAAGAGAAAACATCACTTGCCCAATCCAAAAGAGTGAAGAATGAGTTTACTTTTTCTTTCATTTTGTTTATTGGATACATGTAGAACATGTGTTACATTTAATATTAAATAAAAAATGTTGGAATTTTTGTGTGTCTTTAAAAGAAACTTCTAACCTTGACTTTTAACATTCATTCATTGCGATATAAAATTCATTTCTGTATCAAATATGGTAAATTTATGGCAAAACTTTAATATTTATTTTACAAAATTTGTACAAAATTGAGAAATTTAATGTGCAAATTTTAGCAAATTTTGTTTTTTCAACAGATTTTTTTTTCTAAGAAAATAAAAAAAAAATGTTTTTTTTTTATTTTTTTTTTCAAAAATAAAAAAAAAATTCTTGTAAAAAGGGTTCAGTTATGATAATTTTGTATTTAATCTTACAGCAAAAGATTAAAAATTCTATAGAAACTTGTTAAGCTGTGATAAAAATAAACATCAAACATGACATTTCATTCAAATTTCGTTGAAAAAAATATTTTTTTTTCACATAACTGAAACAATCTGACATCCAAAATTTATTTAATGAATTAGATTTTTTTATCAAACAAAAACCTTTCAAAACAATAAATATAAATACGGGTACATATTTTTTGCAAGATAACATTGAATTTATTTTTTCTGAGAAAATCTAACCAGAAAAATAACAATTTTTTTTCAATGTTATGTTGTTACATTTTTTATTTATTTTTCGTATGGAAAAAAACAGTCAATGCCTTTATTAAATGAATCCTTACCTTTTCATTAATTTTTTTATGAATGTGATCCGCTCGTAATTTATTGACAATATTGACATTGAACTTTATTTCCATGAAAAAAAAATCAACAAAAATTCCTTTGATATAAAGTTTTTGAATATTTAAATAAAAAAATGCACGTGCATTTCGAACCCATTGTCAAGGTTAAGAACTTTCACTTGAATCCCATTATAATGATTCCATGAATCATTACTTCTCTTTTTGTCAAATAAATGGTGATTTTCACAGAACAGTTATTAGCATCAACAATAAATTTGACGCCCTCGTATGTCGGTAACGCACAGAAAAAAAATTTGTTACTCCTCCTCGAAATCTTGTCTATTTCGGGAGAATGATTACCCTCGAGAAAAGTTAAATATTTCAACAATGAAAGAAGAAAAAAAAAAGTTTACGCATATAGGTATGACAACGAAATTAATCTTATAAATAATTTATGAGTTGAGAACAATAAACAGCTAGTCATGTCACAAAAATAGACACGTTCCTCCAGTCCATTAATTACGAGACTGCTCCAACCCGCGTGTTTGTAGCATCTTGTAACAGAAGAAAGAGAAGAAAAGTAAGAGAAAATGGAAGCGAAAGTTTTCTCGTTGAAAATTACATTATATTTACTTTAACTTTGTTCAACGTGATGAAACATATAGTTCCTCCGACTGTTTAAATGTGTCGACGTCGCCTTCAATGGTAAATAATTTATTTGATTTGATAGGATCTCAAACACAGGAAATGAAAAAAATAAGTTTAACTAAACTCCCATGACATGGCGAGACATTGGTTTTTAAAAAAATAATGTTAAAAAACACCTGGCACCCCCATCGCTTACTTTTCTATGCTAAAAATGCAAAATTATTCCGATTTTCTCATTCAAGGTCATGTTTCGCAAAAAACTAATATTTTTAATTCATTTTGCGTTAAAATGCAAATTTTTTTTTCTCGAAAAAATAAATATTTTTTCATTCAGTTGAATGGAGCTATCTTGCGTTTCTACAAGTAATGTTGCCAGCTCATATTATCACCTCGTTCTGCATGCACAAAAAAGCAAAATATTGTCTAGACCGGCAAAAGATGCGCGCAAACGCAAACTCTTCCCCTTTACGAAAACTGTTCCGTAAGTTGCTCATCCATGTCGGTTTGCAGCATTCCATGGTTCTGTCATATGTTTCGTGTGTCTACAAGTGAATGTTATTATCAATGTTTTCCATTCCATGAATGAAAAATTTTGGCGAGTACGGTTGGTTGTGTGTGAATGTGCTGCAAACAAGTGGATCACAGCGAAGAAGAAAATCTAAACTACATTTCAGACAATCTGCTCGCGATAGTCTAGTGAATCGGTTGTGTTTCTCGGGTGTTGGTAAATATTATATTTTACTGTAGCAACAAAAAAATTAAGATAAAATTATACATCGAATGCGCCAAGATTTTTTTCTTTTGAAAAGAATTATTTTTTTTTTACAAAAAAAAAAGTTGGAATAAAAAATTATAAAGTGACAATAAAATAATGTGAAATCAATGGATTTGTTCAAGTGAAAAAAAATACTTTTGTGGAATTTTTAATTCAAGTAAATTCAATGAAAGAAAAAAAAATAAAATACATTAAAAATTATTAAATTACATTAAAATTAATGTTTTAAAAATTAAAAAAAAAATTAAAATAAAAAATTTAAATTAATTTTTTTTACAAAAAATAAAAAATTTTTAAAAGACAAACAAAAATATTTTTTAATAATTAAATTTAAAAAAAATAAATAAATGAAAAAAAAAATTGTGACTTTTTTACTTTAAAAAAATAAATAAATTTTAATTGAAAAAAGAAATGCCAAAGGAAAAATTTCTTTGAATTGCTATTAAACATTTTCCATTAAAATGCATTTCCCTAATGACGTCTTCGGAAATTGCAGTGAAGGAAAAATAAAAATTTTCCATGTGTAAAAAACAATAAAATTTTTTTTATAAATTTTTATCATTGAAGAAGCCAATTGTTGACATGCAGACGTAAAATAATAAAAAAGAAACTGTGCGTAAAAATTGTTTCAAATAAAATAAAATCACGAATATGAATGTTCAAGAACCAACAAAAAAATATAAAGAATCATAAAAAATTGCGAATAAATTTAATTTTGCTTCCATAAATTCTACATAAGAAATATTCGTTCTGCAAATAAGCAAGAACAACGTAATGCCAAATTAAGTTTGTCGTCATCTCACGCAATTTATGACACACAAAAAAAATAAATATGTAAAACACAGCAGTGGAAAAAATTAGCATCTCTTCAATACAACAATAATAAAAAATCAAAAAGTGACATTATCACCCCTTTAAATTCGTGTAGAAATCACATTGAGGCAAAAATCAGATAAATTTGTGATGAACAAAAGATGACAAATGGAGAGTTCTAGCTGAGTTTCCTGTCACATTCGTGTCTCTAGGCAAAAAATTTTGTGTGTGTATAAGGAAATGCAAATAATAAACGAAAAATTTTTGTGAATAATAATGAACAGCTACGTCGTCGCTGTTGACGTGGGAGATGTATCAATCAAAGATTTGCATAATAACGAATATATTTTTGTGACATCATTCAGGGTTTAGCAGCTGCTGTTTAAAAAAATAAATTAGGAGTGCGCGCTCTTAAAAAAAGGTAATAAAATCAAGTGCTCTGATTTATCCCTTTTTGATATTTTTTATGTTTTTATAATTTTTTTTTGGTTGGGTAAAGTGCCAGAAAAAATGAAATATGTGCCAAAATAGGGACTAGCTTAATATTTTATTCAAGCATTTTTTAGTAGCAAAAAACGATTTTATGGAAATATATTTTTTTTTGTTGCGGAAGAGTAATTGAATGGTGAAGGGAGTTAAGTAGAAAAACACTAAAAAAGTTCTATTTTTATTTTAATTATTCAATAAATTTTAATTTAAAAGGAAAGCTTTTAATGTAAAAAAATAAATAAATTCAAACAAATCATTAATTTTCCGATATTTTACTAAAACAATCAATAATTTATTAAAAATTAAGATGAATTATTGGAGTAATTAATTAAAAATAATCTATGTAATTAATAAATTATATAATTTTTTATGTGTAATAGCAACCCAAATTAATACTCATTAATTTAATTAACACAAAAAAGCTGTATCAAAATTTGTTGGATTTTATATAATTATTTTAAAAACAACAAAACAACCAAAATTTAAATTTATGTAACTATAAACAAGTTATTATGTTTTAATGTTGAATATGATATATGTAATTTTCTTTGAATTTTGTGGCTCAAAGCTTTTAAACTTGTTGATTATATAAGCAGATTGTTATTAAAAGCATTCTATGTTATTTTATGGTTTTTCAATTTTATTGAATTGAAAATATAACATATTTATTAAAAATTTAAATTATTTAAATTAATTAATTTAATTTATTAAATTAAAAAATTAATTTATTGAATTGAAAAATTAATTTATTAAATTTAATTTTAGAATTTTAATAGCTTTACAAAAAATTCAAAAAGTTTTTCATTTAGGCCGCTATAAAATTATTTCCAACTTTTTGTCCCAAAAACTTTTTTTCAAAATTGGTAAAAAAAAATTTTGAAATACTTTTTACTACAAAATGAGAAAAATTTAATTGATCAATATTTTTGTTGTTAGGTATCACTTTATCTACAATAAGAATTTTTATTCAAAATTTATTTCAGAAAAATTCAACTAAAAAATTGAAAAGAATATTTCATAAATTTTTTTTTTTTAATTAAGTTCAATGATTTGTTAAAAAAATATTTTAATAGAAGAAAATTCGTGTAAAAATATTATTTTTCATAAAAATTTTTAAAAAATTAAAGAAATATGAAAATACACAAAAGACAGGTCATTTGTGATAAAATTTTCAACTTGTTTTTTTTTATTTTGCCCCATTGGATTTTCGGCTTGTGAAATGAAACATGGGACAAAAAGTTAAAAAAAATTGTGGAGCGGCCTTTAAAACTTTAAAAAGAGTTTTTTATCGCAAATTTCATGAAAGCAATCATATTCTAAACAAAAAAAAAATAGTTGTAACAAACTAACTTTCTTAATATTTTTTTATAAAAATATAAAGTCATTGAACCTCAATGCACCATAAACGTTTATTTCATTTAACGTTTTTGAGCAAAAACAAAATGCACGAGTTTATAGCAAAAACTTTAAGCACCTCAAAAGAAACGTGCAACGATGAAAAAGACTTCCCGGGGATCACGTTCATACATTTTGCACGATACTTTTTACATTTTTGTCCGTATAAACTTCCATTTATTATTTTCAACTCTAAAAAAACTCAACCTGTTTGACTTAATAAATAGGTCAAATAATGCTTATATGTTTTATAAACTCTGAATAATGTTACACTAAAAACATCATGACCTAAATATTTTATTATTACTATGAAGGTAATTAAAACTCACAAAATAACAAAGAAAAAAATTCGAATTTTTATCTTTTTTACTTTTAACATTAGGACATATTAAAAACACAACAAAACATATTAACTTTTATTTTTTGCGTTAACATAAAAATTAATTTTATGATTCACATAAAACGTGTCTCGTTTGTTTATTTCGAACAAAAAGTACAAAAGGACCATCCATTTTTTTTTCGTTTCATCATATTCTGACAGTTTTGGTTAGCCCGCAATAACTCGTCAAGAGGAATCATATTAATAAAAAGACACTTCAAAGACCTTCATAAATCGAGCATTATTGGAATTGACATCTTTTGTTTTTGCTCGTGTTTTGCCACGAGCATCAGTCAAACAAAAAAAAAGGAGTTTCCTTATTTAGTGGTTCGAACAAAAGATAAATGTGTAAAGCATTTTTTGCCTCATAACCTCGGGCTTTTGAAAGTTTTCTCACAAGAATGTACGCAAAAAATGCGTGTTTTGTTCTTTGATCATTTTAATGAAATTTTACGCGTTGTCGTTTTGTCGTTTTTAAGCGACGAAAAATGCAACACGTCTCCTCTTATTACATTTTAAAGCTAAAAACATAAATTAATTCAATTATTCGGAGCTCCTTTTAACGCATTTTTTTTTCCATGATATGCTAATTAGTTCCCTTCACTTCAACGGTATTCGCGCGCGAAAAGTGACATTGAGAAATTTATTTTCATCTTCTTGGAAGAGGGAAAAAAATATTTTTTTTAAAAACTTTCTTATAAATCACTCTTGACGCGGCACATGAATGGATGGCTGCCACGATGAAGAAAGAAAAACAGATACTTACTGTTCCATCATGCAAATTTTTTTTGAATGAAAAATTGGAAAACGTGTTGAGTGAAATATTATTCGCATTAAGGAAGATGCATGCATGGAAAGAGAAAACACGCATGAAAGCGTATTAAAACGCAGATAAAATCCATTTTTTCTTAACAAGGATGGGTTAAATTGTTTCGCCTTTAACATATTTTTTGTTTAAAAATTTTCCTTATTGCTCTTTTATTGTTTAAAAATAATCATAATCGGTATTTAAGTATTTCTTTTTGGTAAATTGATTGATTACACGGAAGTCTTATATAAAAAAAGCCTTAAAAATACGTTTCCTGCCTTTAATTATTTTCGCGCACACAAGTTCAATAACTCTTCCCCCTATTAAATTTAAAAAAAAATTATTGCTTATCTTTCGTCAACAGGATGTCCAAACAGTTTGATCTGGATAGCGTAACAGCTAATATTGGCATTCGTAAAATCAAAGCAAAACCCAAATAAATAAAGTTTGTCGATGATTTCCCTCGTTAAATCTAATCTAATTTAAAAAATAGAAAGAAAAACGCAAAAAGGATGTAAGATTTTTTTTTGCAAATCCGATTTTTGTCGCCTCTTTGTCAAAGTGATGCTGACAGGAAATTGAATTGGACCACAGAAGATGACATTTTCCCTTCAGTACATTGAGTTGTTATATATGATGAAAAGATGAACAAAAGTAATCAATCAAAAATTTATGCGTGACGCGAACAAAAAAAAATCACTCGTATTTATTCAAATGATATTTAAATTTGTGCGGTGCCGAGTCACTCAATATGCTGCGGTGACAATATTCACTAGATTTTTTAATATTTTTTTTGTGATTTTTTTTTTACTGATGACGTTGGCGCTGTCAACTGAGGCAATAAATTGCCTTTTCTGCAATCAATAGTGAAAAATGGAGACGCATGGTGATTTGTAAAATATTTTGTTCGAGAACAAAAATCATTAAAATTATTATTATTATTGGACGAATGTCACGAATATTGAAATGAGATAATTGAATTATGTTGTTTACAACTCATTTTACATCGTTTTGTTTGTAACGGCGATAAACAAAAATTTTATGGGATTTTTTCATTTGTGTAAAATTATGATGTTGAGGGTGATACAATTTTTCAAAATGTTTTGGATATCATAGTTTTTCAAAAAATAGGTATTAGAAAAAAATCGAGTATCAAGAAGAAGAGAAAGAACCACTTTAAATAAAATTTCATTAAATTTTGTTCATCAATTTTGAAAAAATAAATATTAAAAAATTACCTAACAATAATTAAAAAAATAATTATTTAAAAAAAAAAATTAAAATTTTTAACTTCAAAAAATTTAAAAAAATGGGAAGAAAAAATAATTCTTTTAAAATTAAAAAATAAAAAAAATAAATAAAATAAAATAAAATTATATTTAAATAAAAAAATTAAATAAAAATTAAATTAAAAAAAATAAATAAATAACAAAAATAATAAAAATATAACAAAAAATAAAATAAATAAATAAAAAAAAAAAATAAAAAAATTTTTAGTTTTTGATATACGATACTCGATATTTCTCTTTAAAATTTTTAAAATAATTAAGAAGGAAAATTTTCAAAACATTTTCGATAATTGTATCACCCTGATATCATTTATTATGCAATACGAGAGAAAAATCTTGACGCCAATTAAATTGATTGTTCTGTCAATGAAGATCTTTGACTTTCGCAATTTTCACTTTCACATCAAATAATCTCGATTTTTAATCTTTGATGAGTAGGTAGTAGTAATAAAATAATTACACAACTGTTAGACACTAAATTTTATTACTTGTTTACCAGAATTCGCTCCGTCAATCCGGGGGTATTCAATAAATTTTCGTTAACTTTTGTGTTTGTGTGAGAGAGAGAGAGAAATTTTTAACGATTTACTAGTTCTGGATGAAAAACAGACAAATTGACGATGTAAATCATAAGTAATTGCTGTCTGCCGGTATAAAACACAAATTTTAATTGCAAAAGATAATCTGTTGGTGATTTGCTGCGATTTTTACGACTGCACTTTAGACAACAATGGAAGCGAATTGCCTTGATGTGTCAAAAATTTATTTATTGGAACAAAGTGAAATGTACCGTAAAATTGCGATATAACGGTTCATGGAAATTCTTTGTGGAAATTGAAAAGTTTTTTATTGACCATTTTGGTGACACAAAAATCGTCAATACAAAGTTTTATTATGGGTTTTTTTCTATTTTCTAATGAATATTTTTATTCGCTATCTTATCAAACGCCATAAAAGTTTATGGATAAAATTGCCTTTTGCTTTGGTTTCGCAGAACAGAAGGTTCAATAGTAACTGACCTTTAATTTGTTATTGATTATTTTTCTTCATTTTGACATAAATTGAACTAATTTAGCTTCTTTGAAATCAAAAACGATGCTTTTGATGACTGGACAATATTTAATTGCAAATTGCATGCCATTCTCATAAATGTCGAATTTATTGGCAAATTTTGTTCAATATAACTCTTGACTGACATTTTCAACTTTTATTGTCGAAATTTGAAATAAAAGACAAATTAAACATGAATTCGACACGATTCTCATCATTGCAGATTTATCGCGAAATTAATAAAGGAAGTTCGTGCGCGTGGCAAAAATTATTATTTCACACAACGCAACACAAATAATTGATTTAAATTAAAATAGTACGTGAAATTTTTGTATGAGATAAATTTTGAAATTTTATTTATTATTAAATAATTAGATTTTTGCTTCTATTCGATGATTTCCAAAAACATTTGAGACTCCAAAATTTTTTTAAAAAATATCGAGTAGAAACAAATCTTATTTTTATATTAATTTATTAAAAAATAACAAAATTTATCTCATCATGAATTTTCACGTATTATTTAATTTAAATCAATCATTTTTGTTGCGTTCTGTGAAATATTAATTTTGTGCTATTTATATAAATTTGATTAATTTATTTCGCATTGAATTTTAATAAAATTACAAATTCTTATAAAAATATTTACTTTAAAAAAAAGTTTTTAATATTAAAATTAAAAAAATCTTTTATTTGATAAAAATAAAATAAATAAATTGACTGACCAAACAATAAAACTCAAATAAAAAAAAAGAATAAAATTTAAAATAAAAAAAAAAAAATAAAAATAATTAAGTTTAAGTTAATTTAAGTTTCTTTTCCTTCTCTACATCTTTTCAAAAATCTTTCGTTAATTTATGTCGTTCATTATATGTAAAATCCCAACAAGAGTTGAAGTAGTTTTTTTTAAGCTAGAGCACTCAAAATTTCATGTCATCTTGTAAATTCATCGTTTCATGAATAAAGTTTATAATTAATTAAAATAAAATAAAAAAAAAATTAAATTTAAAAAAAATAATATTAACAAAAAAATTTATTAAAAAAAAAAATCTAACAATATTCTTTTAAATTTTGAATTTATGACCATCAAATCAACCAGAAAATACGATTAAACTTGAACACGCTTTTTATATCTTCACATCACATTTTCCAATCAAACGATTACATTTTGTGTTTAATACTCGGATATTGATCACGAGATTTAATGTGGTGCAATATAAACAAGATGGACATTTCACACTGATATTACTCTCATGTAGCAATAATATTATTGTTGTCGTTGTTTTACTCTCTGTGTGCTTTTGCGGCACTTTACATGTGAATAAATTTCTATTCACTTCTCTCGTTTGGAATTAAAATTAAACAAAAACGGATCAAACGAAAATATCTGCGATCAATTAATAGACACACACTCGAAACAACAATCATACACACTCACATATTTGTGGATAAATAAATTACTTAATGGGATTTAAAATAAGCGTGAAAAACAAGCAATGCGAAAATATCGCGTGTGAAAATATTTTGACAGCACATTGTTTGGCTACAAATCCGCGTAAATTACTAGAATATTTTCGTTAGTAAGTTAATAAATATTTATTGCGAACATTTATGTCAAACAGGTAGCAAAAAATTTCTGTTTGCGTCATTTGATTGTTTGATAACTTTTTTTTTGTATTAAAATCAAAAAAAAGTATCATTTTGTGTTTTAATTTTTTTTATGGTGAATTTTTCAATTGCTTTTATTTTATTTTTTTCCATTGCTTCAAAAGTTCAATTATTTCATTGTCACTCAACCAACCCATTGATCTGATTCGCAATTTGTAATTGAGTTTCCATTGTTTAAAAAAAATAAAACAAAAAATTGCACTATCCAGTATCTGATTAAAATTAAATTCAATAAAAGCGAGATGCGGATGTGATTTTTTCATCAGCTTTTTTTTTCATTTGTTCGTGATTTGTGTTGTTTTTATGCCAAATATCCTTTAAAACAGAGGCAGAAAGGAATATTGGCCCGATTATTTTTAAAATATTTTTTTTTTCTTCAAACGTAAAATTTTAAGGGTTTTTATAAATTGAGTTTTTAATGGATTTTTGTTAAATTTTTTAATTAAAATTTTAATAAAAATATTAATTTTAAAGTATTTTAAATAAAAAAAATATAAATTTAATATTAAATAAATAAATTAAAATGTCAAAAAATTTTATTTGTTCAAAATTACTTTTTTCCCAAATCCATCACTGCTTAGAAAAGTTTTAAAGCCTTGGGCGATCAATACCACGTGTAAATCGAATTCAATCAGTTTCGTATTTTCCTCAATATGTTATTTGTTTGAAAAGAAATACGTAAAAAAATACACATAAGATTTTTAAAAGTCTCTTATTTGCTTTGCACTTCTCTTTCTTTTCTTTTTTTGACTATTTTTTTTCCTTTACAACAGCAAATAAAAGTCTCACATTCAAGTATCGTTCCCTAAAATCCCTCAAGGGAGTGGGTAACAGAATAAAAGACGAAGATAAATATTAATAACGAATGCACATATGAAGAAAAATCGATTATTATATTGGCGTGAATGTGTGACCAAATTTATTTGATGACCATTTTTTGCGTATCAAATTTTTTTTTCGCTCTCATGTGTGACTTGGACAAATATTGACAAAATCGTAAATTTATTCCACAAATCTCTTTGAGTGCTTTCTCGTTTAATATTGTCACGGTCGCAATTTGTTTTGATAGAGCCAAATATTAATGGAGGTTGTGTCACTTAATGAGGGATAACTTTGAAAGCACGTTTTAGTGACTCATATTTTTTTTTTGGCGGATGAGTTTTTTTCCGGTTGTTTGGATAAATTAAATGAGTTGCGCTTGCACGAAATAAAAGTTGGCAAGTGTTAATTAAAATATGTGAAAATACTTTGGACGTGATGTTGCTTACTTTTCAAAAAAAATTTTTTTTTAATTATTTAAAAGCAAAATTCATCAAAATTAAATTAAAATTAAATAATCCCATAAAATAAAAATTTTTGTCTAAACATTAACCAAAATATTCATTTAAAACCTTCAAAGTTATGAAAAACTCATAAATATTTCTGTGTGGAATTAAAAATTACTGAGAACTCTTCACTTTGTTTAACACCATAAATGTTGAAATTTCTGAGCAATTGTTTCAAAAATTTTCCTTGTAAAGTTTATAACGCTCTTATACCAAATAACTTCTTTCTTCGGTGCTAAACTGTGAAATATAATAACAATAATGGCTGTAATGATGATACATTTTAAACCGAAAATGTTCTACAAATGTTTTAATGGTGCAAAGATATGCTAAATAAATGCAAGTTTTTGATAAGTTTATAATAAGTCTTATGAAGCACTTTTTTTTCATAACGCCATAAAATGCTTTACAAGCGAAAAAAAAGTGGTTGGCAACACTTGTCAGAGCTCTCCAACTGCAGTAAATCAGCAGCGTACCGCACATATCAACGTGTTTCGTAAAAGTTTAATCACCATCCGGTACTGTTTCCTTTAATACAAGAAATATAAGTTTCCTATATTACGTCAAACGCTAAAAGAAGCGGAAATGTGATCAAAAAAGAGGGAAAAACATTTTGCGAAAGAATTTGTTCAAGTTTTGTGTGGGTAAGCATGATATAAAGAGAGAAGCATGCACAAGAACATGATTTATGCACTTTTCTATGCATTGAAGGCGTTGAAGAAATTGGCGTAAATTACTATAGGAAGCTTTACTTTTTGTGAAAAGTTATTTTAATACATCCTACGGATTGAAAAGGGTTGATATTAACTTTATTAAAGGAGTTAATTCATTTCCTTAAGAAGTCAATTTAACCGCTTATGAGATAATTTGAATTCAGAAAAACCCTTTTAAATTCGTAGGGCCCTAAAATAGCTCTTATAATCTCTCGAGATGTTAATTTAACCTTGAGAGCTTTGAAAAGAGTAATTCAAAAATTGGACCTCTTAATTAATTAAAATTATCTCTAAAGGGTCAAATTAACCTCTTAATGGGTAAAATGAATCATTAAGTGTCCCGAGCTTCGAGACAAAATGATACGCCATCAACCGACAAGAAACTTGAGATTCGAGCGCTTCTTTGAGCTGTTGTTGTTGTTTTTCTTTCCATCATTTACGATGATATTGCGGCGGTTTTTTGGCTAATTCGTTTAATATCACTTTTTTATATACTTATTTCGTTCATCACATATTGTTTGGCCTTAATTTTAAAAGTCTCTAAACTATCATCGTCTTTATTATCACATATCACAGTCATTTTGTTAAAATAATTCAATGGGATTTATGCCAACAGTGGTCATATTAACTGGTTTTTTCACCCCAAACAATGGATAATTATATTATTGGAGTTTAATAATGGAAGCTGAAACATTATAAGATTGAGTTGGTTAGATCTGAAACTTTTTATAGATGTTCTTTGTCCTTTAACCGTTTTAGTAGCTTGTACACAAATGAAATATCTGCCTGTAATTTTAAGAAATCTGTACTGTTAGAATTAAGAAATATCCATTAAGATGAAGACAAAAGGATGGGTTTTATTCAAGTGGTTATCCAATATTGGCTTTTTCACCCCAAGACTGCTGCTTTTTCTGTTGCACTTCGACGCCAATTTGATCTTTTGTACTCCAAGAGATTATATTAATTCATTAAGAGGTTAAAATAATCCCTTTTAAATCCGCAGGACAACAAATTGAATATAATGAAACTTATAAAGAGAAGATCTTATCAGAAAATGTTAAACTTGCTCATATGCAGGTAATAACCTTCATTAGAAATTACTCTTAATAAAATAACGTATGAAGAAATCCGTACTTAATATGTAAGTTAATGATTATTATCATATTTTCCATGAATAAATAATTTGAAAATTTTCCATTGGCGTACAAAGTCCAAGAAATGTAATTAAATTCGATCCTCATCATCATAATATAATAACAAAAATTAAATTATTCATCGATACTCCGAAAGGTAAACAATATAATAACATTATTTGCAAATAATTTTAAAGTTTTACAATGTTCGATATGCATCGAAATGAAAAATAATAAATACAATGATAAACATTTTATCCCACGGAATTTTAAAATTTCTGACTTGAGCTGCATAAATTATTGAGTTTTAAATTTTCCATAATTTTTTCACTATTGATAAAACTTTTCACTGGAAATTTATCATTTTACATAAATTCAAAATTTAATCAAGTCACAAGAGAATAATTTTTAATGAAGCGAAATTAAAAGATAAAACTCGTTTTTTTATTCTTCTCAGACAAACAATGTTTTCCGGCACAAGTTTAGTTTGCCAAATTTTTTCACATAATTTAAAGAATTTTATTCCCGTATGTTTAGATAGTCATTTATTGCATTAGCGTGATATTATCCGTTGAACAGTGCATTAACAGTTTTTCTTCTTTTTATGCTTTGTTTGTATTTTTCCTCAAGTGTTGATGCTCGCTTTTGTATTTAAAACATGAAAAAATATTTTTTTTGTTCTCAAGAAAAAAATAATATTAAAAAGAAATGCCGTGACTACGAATAAATTTCACAAAGCGTATTTACGTTAGAAAAAAAAGCAAAAATAACAAAGAACGATGATTTTTACAATGGGAAAAAAAAGAATCCCGATCGAAAATTAGGTCACTTGGATTTCGGAATCACATTAACTGTCGAAAAAAGTAATAATCCATCAACGCTTAGGAGAAAAATTCAATTTAGAGAGATGTAAATAAGATTTATTAGCAAGTCTACTGTACATAATGATGGGTTTTTGAGAGGATGTGCAATATATTGTCATTACACCAACTTTGCAAAGGAAAAAGTTTGTTGTTGATGCGAACAAAAAAAATCAAAGATTGACAGCTTTAATGACGGCGCGCTTCGACAAAAAAAAACAATATTAGCGCCTGAAGGAAACTTTGAAAGTTATAAATGAACTGCGATCTCCGCAAAAGAAAAAAAACTGGGACAACCGCTCTATAAATAGAAAGTTTTTGCTCACGTCTTCTCGGAAAAAGGTAAAATTCTACAAGAAAATTCTCTTTTGAGTAACTATGTGCCTCATAATAGTTCATCATTTGATAAAATTTTATCATGAAGGCGTGCTTACACCAAAAAAGTCTCAATTTACGTTTCACTTGTCAAAGACAAATGTTGAATGTTTGAAAAAAACATGTTTTTACAGGGTTTTTCGTACGAGTTATGGTTGCTTTAAAGTGAAAATGTACTATTTTACACTTAATTTCGTAGTAAAAAGTGCATTTGTCTCTATTGTGTATTGCTTTTGAGTAAATTTGCCAGTAACAAATAGAAAACTTCACATTTATTTGAACAAGTGACTTATTTATCACAATGAAAATGTAATTTCTTGATTTTATTCTGAAATAAATTTAGTTGAGATATTATTTTAAAGTCACATTGTTCAAGGAATGTGTTTTTTCAACTTACATTTTGTAGAAAATAATATTTTAAAATGAAAAATAAGGGAATAAAATACAAAAAATTCAAGCTTCAAAAAAAATTTGCCACAGTAAAATAAAGTAAATTATTATTTTGTTGCACATTTTTTGTGATATTTTTTAAAATAAAGCGAATAAATTTAATATTTTTATTTTTTGTCGCTTCCTCCTCCGATTTTGTTGAAAAAATAAATTCAAGAGGAAAAAGTGAATGGGAACGAATTTTAAAATGTTTGGGCAATTTATTAATAAAAAATTATGAAAGATTTTAATTTTTATTCAAATCATACAAAAAAACGAACTAAACTTGCTTAAAAATGATCCTTTAGGCCGTTATAAATTTTTAATTAATAATTTTATAATTTTATTAATTTTTTTTTAGAAAAAAATTTTTATGAAATACCTACTATTTAATTCATTTGATAAAATTTTTCAAAAAAAAAAAAATAAAATAAAATAAAAAATAAATTTAAAAAAAGGAAAAACAGCCAAAATAGATCATTTTTGATGAAATATTCTTGTAAAAATAATTTTGATTTTTTTTTTTAAATTTTGAGATAAATTTAAAAATTATGTAAACTTAACTTATTAATTTATCTAATTTATACAATCATCGTTTAACTTAAAAAAAAAAAAAAAAAAAATAATTTTTTTCTTATTCACCCTTTTATTAAAAAAAAAATATATATTAAATTTATTCGCCTAAATAAATTTAAAAAAAAAATGTACAAAAATATCATTGAAAATAGGAATTATGGGTTCTTTAAAGATTTTGTTCTAGAAAATATTCTAAATATAAATTCAAACTACTCCAGCTTTTAGTAAAATTAAAATCCTCATGAATTTTTCATGACTTTCTTTCTCAAGGGTAGTTAATTTATAATCCCTCAATTACAACAGATTAAAATCTTTTTAACCGACAAAATGTACAATCATAACAAATTAAGCTTTTGTTTTTAATCCCTGTTCAATCCGCGAGATTTTACTCGACCAACGGTAGTCAAACGCCGTGTCACATAAAATATTCATTAATTTCAAGTATTTTTTTTTTAATTAAAAACTGCTCCTGACACACTACATTGCAACAATTACATTCCATAATTTATCTGTTATTTCAACATGGAATGCAGTTTATTTTTTCATTAAATCCTTATTTGAATATTTAAATGACAGAAATTAAATGTTTCACGAGAAAAAATATGTTATCTGTCACAAAAAATAACAAAAGATGACAGAAAAGGGGCAATTACCTTTCACTTACCTCATTAGGGGGTCATGTAACTTCTGACAGGCTGTTAGTTACCGATTTTCTTCTGATTCTCGGTATTAATGCGTTCGTTGTCATTTGTCGGATTTCCATTTTTTTGCGTTTGCCTTTCTTTGTGTGTCAATCATTATCGACCTTTTTATAATGAACTCGATGAAAAAAAAAGTTAAGCCGATTAATTTTTGTCAATTCCAGGAATGAAGGGACTGTAGAAAAATGATAAATTTCTAATTTTTTTTTCTTCGCCTTTCTTCGAGTTTATTTAATGCTGATAACAGAATTTTTATTTTTCTTTGCAGTGAGCAATTTAAACGAATTAGGTGAACAAAAGAAAAGGGGAGAAAATGGACATCACACCAAAAATCAATGAAAATTCAACGATTTATCGGTTACTCAACGGGAGCATAAATGCCACAAACGACTATCAGATTATCCGTGAAGAAGGTAAATTTCTGTGTGTTTTTTTTTAATTTTAAACGTGACAAATTTTTGATCGATTTTCGCATAAATTGTCTGCTTTCTAATTAAATATAAACCTCCTTGACAGCTAATTACTAATTCACAACTTAATCTTGCTCATAAATTTAATACAGCTCAATTTCGTCGTCGTCTTCATCGTGATTCACCTGCGAGTTCCTACACTGCCTGACTGAATTTGTCGTGCAGATTCTAATTAAAATTTATTCACAAAATTAAATTGAGCATCCACTTTTCCGTGTGTTTCAAGTGGTTTCGTTAAGCAGATGCTCCGCTTGAAACATGAAACGCAATTGGCGTTAATTAAATTGATGGAGTTTACGTAATTTAACTGCAAAAGAGAGTTTTTTTTTTCGTTCCGGACTTCAATTAATTTATTCGATGGAATGTTTGAACCGCAATTCGATCGCTATGGCAATACAACCTCTTTTAACTTCACAAAGTACTGATGATATTTATATCTTACTTTAAACTTTTTCTCGCGATGTTCGATAATTTGAATGGATGTTATGATGTTAGAAAAGTAACACTTCTTTTAAGAAAGTCAACAGGAATTTTCTTCATAAGTTTTGTTTAAAAAGTTGATTTTCTCTGTGGTTCGTTTTTCTTCTCGTTCGTGGTTTGTAAATATAATTGGATTTAAAACAATAAAAGTGCTTTAATTTTAAAAGTTTTCCATGCAATTTTATTGCAAAACGGCAATGCTGTAGCGGAAAAAACACATATTTTTGTTTGTTTTCTCGTGTTTTTCTCCTAATTTTTTGGTAAGCGGTGGATAAACAATACACGAAAACAATAAAAGGGATTTTAAGTTGAGAAATAAAAGAGTTTTATTTGATTTTGTTTATTGAAAAATTTCTTTTCAATTGATTTCTAGTATTTTTAATGCCGATTGAACTTAATGTTCTTACTTAAGAATTGATTGTTTATTTATTTATTTAATTTATTTATTTATTGCAACAACAGGTTTAAAACCCTTGGCTACATAAAAACTAATTTTCATTTGGGGCGAATTGTTTGTTCAATGTTAAAATTTAAGCTTAATAAACTTAAGTAGAAAATTTTAAGTCAATTAAGTGAGTTTCTTTGACTTAAGTCAAAGTTATAAATGACTTAACGTGACGTAATGGATTTAAGTTCTGAGCTTAGTGAACATAATTTTAAAAAAATTCTCAAGGTCAAATTGAAGGTCATAGAAAATTTTAACATTAAAAGCTTAAAATATTATAAGACTTACCTTAACTTAAGTTTAAGTCAAAATAATATCTACACTTAAGAGCTTAAGTTTAAACAAAACTCAATTCGATCACAATAGGTCTTCGGACCGCGGTGATGCATCCTCAAACCTAACCTAACTCAATTGATTTCTGATTTTTGTTTAGAACTTCGAGAAAAAATCAGGGCTGCAAAAACTTAAAACTTAAGCAATGTGACTAAATCTTGAACTTGAGTTTTTGTTATAAAAAATATTTTGACAATCAAATTTCGACTTAAGCTAAACTTTTAAAAAAAGTTAAAATAATTCAAAAGTGAATTTTTCTTTTAATTTATAAAAAAAAATTGCAAATAAAAATTGTAGTTTAAGTCAATTCATTTGACTGCTTAAGTTATAAGTAAAAAAGTTTTGTGAATTTTTTTGACTTAAGTCAGAGGGACGTAACTTAAGTCAATTTAACACAAATTATTATCCGGACCTGAATTTTTTATAAAAATTTTTTTAGCATGATTTAATAATCCCGGTTAAATACATTTTTTTTACACGTGGACTTAAAATTACATCCATTGTCAATCCTTTTTATTTAAATTCATTTCATTTCAAATTCAAATTCTTTTATCGCAGCTCTTAATTCACAGAGCGAAACCACT
Organism: Culicoides brevitarsis; assembly: GCF_036172545.1. Taxonomy (NCBI): domain Eukaryota; kingdom Metazoa; phylum Arthropoda; class Insecta; order Diptera; family Ceratopogonidae; genus Culicoides; species Culicoides brevitarsis. Next base: position 15,827,711 of record NC_087085.1, on the reverse strand, counting down.
TTAGAATTTTTCTCGTCTTTTAATATTTTTTCCCTGTTTGCTGTCACTTATTTTTTCCCGTTACCCATCATAATTTTTTCTCTTCACTATATTTTTATTATTTTTTCTTCTTCCTTTCTTTTTTTTGCAGAAATGCTGTATGACGTGCCTATCTCAATAATTGTGCTGCTCTCACTGTTCTACGGCACCATCAGCATTCTCGCCGTTGTCGGTAATTCACTCGTAATATGGATCGTCGGCACCACGCGACAAATGCAAACTGTTACAAACTTTTTTATTGCAAATCTGGCGTTAGCTGACATCACAATCGGGATGTTTACCATTCCATTTCAGGTATGTGTCATTCCCATTTTCCCTTTTATTAAATAAAATTATACATAAGACGTCAAACGAAACAACAAATTTTCATGTTTTATTTGATTCCGTTTCAGTTTCAAGCGGCGTTGCTGCAACGATGGAATTTGCCAGAAATTATGTGCCCTTTTTGTCCGTTTGTGCAGTACGTTAGTGTCAATGTTTCCGTATTTACATTGGTAAGATTGGAATTTTTGCGGAATAGAAAATTGGAATCTGATAGATTTTATTTTATTAACGTTAAAATTCAAATGCGACATTTCAGACTGCCATTGCCGTCGACAGACATCGAGCGATATTAAATCCCTTGAGGTAAATATTTGCATGGTTTTAATTGCAATTTTCGTTACTTTGCTTGTGTTTGCACGCAAAAAGAAGTACCTTAAAAGAGAAATTAGATTTGTTCGTAAAAGTTAATGGCAAAAAAGGAAATTTGGCGCGTGAAAAAGCGAGAAACAACGCAATTTTCTTCTAACTAATTAAGTTTTCTGCTTTGTCTCTAACGACAAACTATTTTTCAAGAAAATTAAAGTATCAAAACTACAACAATTTCTTTCCTGTTTTTTCTTAGAAGTGCTCTCAGTGGAATAAATTCTGTACAAACTATTTGTGTCACTGTAGGAAAAAGAGGTTAAAAATATTTTATAAACTCCTTTGCGAATATTACAGCGAAATTGTTCATTGTTTAAAGTAGTTTACAAGTCAAATCTCATTAAAAATTTAACAATTTGTCAAAAAAGCAATTTAATTTAATTTTTTTATGTTTCATGAACTCACTTGAACTTTAGGATTTTCTTTAAAAAATATCTCAAGAAAAAAGGACAAGAAACTTGAAAAATCTTTTAAGCACGCTTGTCAAGATAAAACGATTAAAGGTCATTTCAACATTCAGTCCAAATGTTCAAGTAAATAGCAGTCGTACTTCTTTTTAAATTTTAAAGTAAATATAACACTGTTTAACAAATTTTTTGACGTTGCTTTAAAAACTCGGAATTGAATTATTATAGAGGACTAAAAAAATCGACATGTAAATTTATTTTCTATGAATTTTTGAAAATTATGAAAAAAGGTTCTTTTTGCTCCGATAATTTTAAAATTTTCAAAATTTTTTAATTAAATTGTAATTGATTTTTGCAAAAATTGTTTCTTATCATCTTTTGATAAAAATTATTTTTTTTTATAATTTATAAATTGATTTATTTTGAAAGTTTCAGATTTGCTTTAAAATAATTTTATTTTATTTAAAAATTTTATTCTTTATTTTAACTATTTTTAATTTAAATTAATTTCAATATTTTTTTTTTTTTTTGAGAAAATGAATTATTGAGATTTATTCTAGTTTAGAGCAAAACTGAAAACTTTCAAAATTAATTAATTTATAAAAAAAACTTAATTTCTATTAAAAGATGATAAGAAATAACTCAAATAATTATTGGCAAAAATTCCAATTAAAAAAATTAAATTATCCCTTTCCCGGTAAAAGGAGAAAATTTGGAATTAATTTTTTTGAATATCTTTAAGTTAATAAAAAAAAAAGCCAAGGGTTTTAAATTATAAAGCAAAAAGACAAAAAGACACTTTTTTCATAATTTTAAAAAAATTCATAGAAAATAAATTTACATTTCGAATATTTTTTTCTTCCTCTTCCATTTGCATTCAATTCCAGCAATGTTAAAGCATGCCATAAAATTTGTTAGACGGTGTTCTTTCCTCAAAAATTCTTCTAAATAAAGAAAAGAAACTAAATCCTGATGAATTTAAGTTGGATCAAATATATTTTTTTTCTTTTGAAAGTGATACTAGTCATTTGAATATCCATAGGAACAAGACAATATAAGTATTCTTTAGCTAAAAAGGACAAAAGAAAAAAATAAAATTCATTGTTGTTTGAAACGAGTCCACGAACTAATCTTACATAATAAAATCTCCGACAAACAAAAAATAGCACCGATCAATTTCAGACACAGGGATCCTTTTCCGGCTATAAAAAAGTTGTTTTTATTGTAAAAAAAATATGATATACTCAATAACTTTATCAAATTCATATGAGCTCATGTGCCATGTTCTGTTCCTCTATGACAAAAATAGAAGAACAACAGAATGCTGTTGTTGCTTGAATTTATGAGTGCCCGATATTGGGTTTCTTTTAGTTTAGTGCTCGTTCGTGTCGTGTAAACTGTCTTGTCACGATGGGCATTGAGGTTGTTTTTACACAATACTAACAATTTTCCTGTTTTGGCTTATCCCCCCATAACTCGGTTGTTTAACATGGAGCACTATTTTTTACAATGCTTGACTTTCACCTCGTTAGCAACGCATTCAGGAAATTCATGTCATGTAATTTATATGAATACAATATTAAATTTCACCCCACAGACATATCTGTATGCACTAAAAAAAAAAGTTGTGGCAGTCGCAAGGTTATAACTTTTGAGAATATTGTTCAACTCTTTGAATTTCTTCGAAAAGTCGTGTGAACAAGTTTGTTGTTTATAGCCCTGATTCATATCACGGTGCATGAAAAGTTATTTTTCTCTTGCAACAAAAAAAATCAACTGTTCGGAACATTTTGTGTTTATCGGAGGAGAACAGAAAAAACTTTTGGGTTTCATCACATGTTCATACAGTGGAATTAATTTTTCTTATCTAAATATTCGCTGAGTTTAATTCTCTAATGGGAACTTTTTGTCCTACTTTCAACTTTCATTAGTTTTTATGATATTTTCAAAAGTTCAAAAAGGTCTTTTTATTCGAAAAACATGCGTCATTATACGCCAATATCGCCACTTCAATTACTGAAAAGCGACCAATATTGAAACTGCCACTTTGGTGTCTGTTTATAATCTTGTTTTTGTTCGCATAAATTTAATGTTGCAGTCTAATACGTTGCTACATTGTACAGATGTTGCTCCTCAGTTTATGTTCACGACAATTGGCTTAGTTAAACGGTTGATAAAGCAGACTGTGATTATAATTATGAGCAGCCAACACCAATGAAGTGTGCCATTTTCGAATATTGTTTACCGAAATTTGAGCTTTGTATGTCTGGCGCGTGGAAAATAACATCGATTGCAGTTTGTTACCTTCATTTTAGAAAAAAGGATGTTTATGTTTTGCTTCTTTACTGAGAAAATATCAAAGAAAATTTTGTTTTCCTTCCGGATGATATTGTAAAAATACTTGTTATGCGATGTTCGGAGCTGATTGAAGATTATTTTCCATACGAGATATGAGAGTGTTGATTTTTTGCGGAATAGTCTACAGTGCGTTCAACTAACTTTTACAATACAAAAAAAAAATCAACTTTTGGGAATTCAAATAAAAATACTTGAGTAATAATTTATATTTTTTCTGAAATTCGTGGTTTTAATGAAACTTTTGGAGTAAAAATAATAAATTTTTCGGTTTTACTTCCTTTCTTATTTTCGTCTCTTTCGAATGAAATTTAAGTTTAATTTTTCGAAAAAACAAAAAAAATATTTTTATGCAAATGTTTCAGAAAAAATTTGCTAAAAAAGGAAAAGTAGATTCTTTATAAAAAGAGAGGAATTTGGAAAATTAAAAACTTAAAAAAAAATATTTATTCTTAAAAATATTTCAATTTTTAGAAGATACCTATATTGAAATTTAAAAAAAAATGCCTTTATGCTAATGAAGCGCCATTTACTCTTTATTTTTAAAAATATTTGTAAAAAAATTCAATTTTTAGTAAAAGTTATTAATTTACAATAAAAAAAGTTAATTTAGCGATCTAGTATGAAATATAAAATAAAATTAAGAAAAATAATGACGAAATAAGTTAAAAATTAAAAAAATATATATTATTTTTATTTATTATAAAAAAAATTTTATAATAAATAAAAATAATATATTCTTTTTGGAGAATATTTTTTTTTAATTTTTATTATTATTAAAGTAAAATTTTATAAAGTTAGACAAAATAAAATTTTACTTTAATAATAATAAAAATTAAAAAAAAAATATTCTCCAAAAAATATATATTATTTTTTTTTTATTTATTATGAAAATTTTTTAAAATTTCGTCTGTTGCTAGGTTGCCATTATTAATTTTTGATTAATTTTTTCGAATAAAATCTGAGCTCACTGTACAAAAATACGTCATAATACCTAACTTTCTCATATCTTGAGCAAAAGCCGACTTTATTCAATGTGACTTGTGTTTTTTCTATATTATTCGCAAATATCCAAAAAATGAACACAAAACAAATGGCCAAACAATATTCTTGTTTTAGTTTATCCGTTTTTCCATGAAGTGCAAAAATAGAGAAAAGAAAAGCTCTTTTCACGAGAGAAAATTATTTCTTTTACCAACACTCTTTGTGCGATAAAATCCGATTTCCCCGTATTAAAGCACAGCTGATAGTTCTAAAATAACGAAAAGTTTGCGAATTCGATGCAGATGTTGGTTTGAAAATTTCTCCATTCAACTTTCCTTTGACTGCTTTGCCTTTTTTTGTTTTCTTTTGTAAAGAAGTGTTTTTGCCTCAGTAATTCCAAGTTGAAATATTTAATTGAAATCCCACGTTTTTTTTTGCAGAGCTAGACCATCAAAGTTTGTCTCAAAGGCTGTGATTATTTGCATCTGGGCATTGGCGATAGCGCTAGCAAGTCCAATCGCGTATGCCTTACGTGTGCGGCAATTGGAGGAATTGTATGAATGTAAGTATCTAAAGTTTTTTTTTCGAAAAAATCATTAAAACATTTTTTTTGTAGCACAAGATCTCGTCCAGAGAAAACCTTTTTGCCAAAATGTGAATTTATCCGAACAACAAATGCTTATTTATCGCTACACGTTGGTGTTTGTACAGGTAAGGAGACTTCATGACATTTTTTTTTGGTGTGTGAATGACATTCGATTCCAACGTTTTTTTTTTGTGCGACAAGGGTGACACATAAAAATAAATGCGTCGTTAAGTTGTAGCATCGACCGCGACATTATTGCAGACACTCGAGAGAGAAAATGATCAATATCGACATTTGTTGCTTGTTTGCATAACGCCATCAATGAATAACAAACAATTTGCGTATAAATAGATGACTCTTGAAGCATGTCCTCTTATACATGTGCTTATTGGAGTTTTTTCCACAAACATTGTTGATTCAAAATAAATAGAATATAAATGCGAAAAAATACTGTTTTTTGCATATTTTGTCACAAATTCGACAGTTATACTCATCAAAGTGCACATAAGCCGATTTTCAACTATGGCACGTGTAAAAAAAAATATTTCAAGTGTGAACTTATTTCTCCATTTTTATATTAAAATATCATATTTTTCTTTTATTTTGAGCATCTTCATACTTATTGCGCTTTAAATATTGAAACTGAGCCTACTATTGTAGATAATAATATTGCCGAGAGCTGTAGGTGCAAATATTTATTGTATTAGATCGTTGTTGGGGCGTTAAAGCGAGAAATATAATAAGAAGTGATTGAATATGAAAGGAGGCACCGAGCCAATAAAAATAGGGAAACAAGTATTGGTACGGAAGTTTATGTTTCTTCAATGTTTTTTAACAAAAACTTTGTATTTAAAAATTTAAAATATTTTTCTTCCTTTTGAATTTCTTTAAAATATTTTCTTTTAATTAAAAAAAAATACGTGCCATGAATTGAACTGACAAAATTAAATTTTTCATATAAAAACCCATTTTTAATTAAATTATTTATTTTATGATATCGATTTATTATTACCAAAAATAGCATTAAAATAATGAAATAATATATTTATCATTTTTAATTAAATTTTAACGAACTCCTTTTTAATTTCGAAAATTGAAATGACAAAACCAACACAATCACTTCAAGTTATTTTATATGACCAGCGGCTTATTTTCTCATTCAACATAATTACATATTGTTCTCAACTCTTGTCTCTCAATTTTTTTTACCGCATTTCAATTTTTTTTAAATGCGGTTGTTCGCCCGTTTGTCCGTGTATCGTACTAATTTGCCATTTTTCTAATTTAATCACTTTATATTGAGGTATGAATTAGCGGGTTTGGCGATTTTTTTTCAAAATGACAAATTTGACAGCGAAAATAAAGGCGAATTACATAAAAGTGAAAATTTTCAGAAAAAATCGGAAAATTTTCAGGCAAATCGGAAAAACTTTAAAATTTTAAAAATTCAAAAATATCAAACAACGTAAAAAGTAAATATTTATTAAAATTTTTTGTAAAACTCTAAAAATAAAAAAAAAAAACTGTAACTGAACACATTGAAATGCGCTTAAGCCATTCGTTATAAAAAATGCTTTTCACTCTCTTTTTTTGTAATTATATTCATTTAACAATTTTCATAATAATGAAGAGATTTTTCTCCCACATTTTGATGGTCCGCATCATGTTCTTTGTGCAGAATGTCAAAATGTTGCATTCAAATACTTTTCTGTACTTCCTGCTGTTGCCACATCCTGTAGCAGTGCAAAAATCATGAACTGGACAAAAAGTTTATTTTTTTCATATATTTTTTAATAAACCTACAAAATATAATTTGGTAAAGTGCAACGATTTTATAATACATATTAAAATTTAATTCTATCAAAATTTTAAACTTCCCTGAATTTGGTTAATTTAAAATTTCCATCTGATTTTTTTGAATAAAATTTTTTGTAAAATACCTAGACCAAATTCTGACAACCTAATAATGAGGAATATTTTCATGTTACATAATATTTTTATTAAATTCCTACGTCTCATTGTATAGTGTTTTGATAAATATGGGGAAAATTAATAAAAAAAATTAATTCTGGTACATTTGTCTCGAGAAATTTCTTATATACGATTACGTCATTAGATCAAAAGATTCTTAAGTGCCAGTGTCAAATATATTTAAGAGAAAATTAAAATAAATTCAATGTCTGCTTTGAGCAAAGAAAATTTTCATTAAAAAAATAAAATAAATACTTTGCAAGAATATGGGGCCTTAGGTGAATTGTTGACATAGGTACTCGTCGAATCCTTTTTCCAATTTGATCAAATAATAACAAATTTTTTTGTTGTGAAATTCAATTTCAACTTTTTCTGTTGTTTTGATTTTAGTATATCATTCCGGTCTGTGTCATCAGTTTCGTGTACATCCAGATGGCGGTGCGTTTGTGGGGATCCAAGACGCCTGGCAACGCTCAAAATGCGCGTGATTTGAATTTGCTGAAAAATAAAAAACGAGTAAGTTGATCCTTTTTAATGAAAATTTATTTACCAACGACACCTTTTTGCACTTACATGCAAAACAATGCCCCCCACCCTTTTACTACATGACATGCTTTATTGCCATCCTACATGCGAAACGCACGTTTCTCACTTCTCGTTCTCGATATTTATATTTAATTAACAGGTGATCAAAATGTTAGTTGTGGTCGTTATATCATTTGTATTGTGTTGGCTACCGCTACAGACATACAACATCCTGCAAGTTACATATCCCACAATTAATGAGTAAGGTTTTCACCCTCATTTTACCCTTAATAATTGTTTTGTTTTTGGTTGTTGTTGTTGTTTTTAGTGTCATATGTGTGTTCGTTTGACCCGAACAAATATTTTATTATTTATTTACAAATTTTCGCACAGGTACAGATACATCAACATTATCTGGTTTTGTTGTGATTGGCTCGCAATGAGTAATAGCTGTTACAACCCTTTTATCTACGGCATTTACAATGTAAGTAAGTTTGGGATTTCCATTTTTTTTGGTATTTTAATTGAATTTTTCTCCCTCTTTTGCAGGAAAAGTTTAAACGGGAGTTTAAGAAACGTTGCCTTTGCTGCAAGTTGGGGTTCCACGAGACTCTGCCAGACTACGGAGACAAAACGTGCACTTCCATGCACACGCGCGCCAGCTCAATCAGGTCGAATTGCGCCAATTCATCGATGCGCGTTAAGTTTCCCATAAATATTTATCACAACTCCACTTATACTCCGGCAGGCTTAACAACAGCACCGTCACCTCTGCATGTCAGTAGCAACGGACACAATCGCGTGAGAAATGGCTTGCGTTACAATAATGCGGGCATTGCAACGACCGAACTGAATTGCAACAGTGCGCGCCACAAAAATCATCACAATGCGAGATGGCAGTGCAACGATGACAATGACGACGACGAGTATCGGGAGTTAAATGGCTCGACGGAATGCGCGGAGAGATATAGCATGGTTTATCACAAAGTCGGTGGTGCATCGACAAAGGGACCGCCCGGAGACAATAGACAAATTTATCAGCAGTTTAGAACGAGTCTCGTCGACAATAATAACAAGTGTTTGTGTAAATATGACGACGACGAACATTATGATAGGCTGTAGGTCGAACTTTTTTTCGGTGTAAGAAATATGCCACACGGTAATAATAAAGATAACGTGCCTACGGGACTTCATTCAGAGTAATGTTGTTATTTTTCCTAAAATAAAAAAAAAAGAAAATATCGTTAACTTTGCGCTTTTAAACTTGTTTAGAACAAAAAAAAAACTTTTTAATCCATTTGCGCGATTTTTTAATCTGATAAGTAGAAGTAATGTAAAATAGTTATTCATTTGCATTTTATTATTAAAGCAACCAAAATTTTAAATAAACGTTCGCGGTTTATACCAAAACCAATAAAACTAACCATAAATTTCACCGAATTACTAAATGTAAAAAAAAATGCTGTAAATAATAAATTTCCATCTATTTCTCGGAAAATTTTAAATAATAATTTATTTGTACTGCAATCTGCGGGGCTAAAACCAAAATAAATAAATAAATATTACTGAAATTGATTGTTAGCTTTACAAATACATCAATTAATAACAAAAAACAAAATTTCCATAACGTAAACAATTTTTGCGGACAAACTTTTTAAACGTGCCATTTTCATAGAATATAGACTAAATAAAAATATCGTGCTCCATCGTGTTATTTTGACAAGTATCAAAAACAAAACAAACTGATGTACCTTTTGTGCTTTACAACTTTGTGAACATGTTCAACACACAAAAGAATAACAAAAGCCACCACAAAAGTGTTTTTATCGTTTAGTCACGACTACACTCCAACGTATAATAATAAAAAGGAAAAGAGGAGAAAAAAATAATAAACAAAGCCAAGTATTAGAAAGCTATTTGTTTTTGATAACACATACTATTAAATGTGTGCCGAAGTAACAGGAGAACGAAAAACGCAAGTGAAGAAAAATTGTCTCTGATTTGCGAAGAAAAATTGTAACGTCAATAAATTGTGGCAAGAAAAAAAACATACAATGCGAAAATTGTGAAAAGAGGAGAAAAATACAATAAATGTGAATCAATTATTTTGATGAAATGTGTTGTTGTTTTTATTTTTTGTGGGCAAGTATTTAAAAAAAATTTTCTCTTTACTGAGAAAAAAAAATCCCAACGTTTTTAATTTTTTTCTTGATTCTTCTGAATGGCTTCAGGTTGTTCAATGTATTTTTTTGTAATTTGAAAATATATTTTTTTATCAGAAATATTAAACGAAATTTTACTTTTTAACGAAAATTTGCTTTTAAAAAATTCAAATTTTGGCGCATGCCCTTTTAAGAGTTTTAGGAATAGAAAATTTATCCTGAATTTTAGTTATTGATTCATAGATGGACTTATTTTTGATTTAATTTTTTTTAATCATTCGTTAAATATTTACTTTCTATGTTGAACAAAAAAAATTTTAATTTTTGTATATTTTATGAAAAAATTAAATTGAAAAATTAAAATAAATTAAATTGCTCAAAAAATAGTTTTTAATTTTTATTTTTCCTTAAAAAGATTCGCACTATAAAAATATTTATTTTTTTTTGTAAAATTAAATATTTTATTAATAAAATTAATTTATATTAAAAATATAAATGAAATTTTCTCAAAAAATTTTTATTTAGATTTTTAAAAATTTTAACCTCAATTTGCATTTTTTCTTTTAAATTTCAGCAGTAAATATATTTTTAAGAATTTTTTAATATAAATATTTTCCGAGAAATTTTTAAAAAAACTTTTCTGGATATTTTAAAATAAAATAAATATGAAAACTTTTAATCCTTCGTGTGCCATGAATATTTGAAACAAAAAATGTTCATCCTAATTTTCTGATTCTGCGCAAAAACGGCTCAATTTAACGACATCTACAGTTCTTTCTAAAGTTAGAAAATAAAAACTTTAAAAAAGAAACAAATTTCATACGTTACGCAACTCTTTTTTTTATTTAATTGATTTTTTTTTAAATTTTGATACATACAATCGACATAAAATGATATTAAATCGAATACTTTTCGCGCACAACCACAATCCCGCTTTATTATTCGTTTCCACTCAATTCTCCCCGGTGATCTCATTACGTTTTAACATATGATGTGATATATGGCCATTGGATTCAAAAATATTTCGCAATTTGTTTAAATAATTTACGATGTGATAATTGATATCCTTTTATCACCAGCAATACCCAAAATATTATTTTTACGGCGTAGTGAAGTATTTTTAATCTGAAAATGAAAATTCGTTTCATTCGAGTCAAGTGTATTAAATTTTCAACATTCCAGAGAATTTACCTCAAATAATGCTGTCGCAATTTGACTACTTTTGTCATATCCTCTTTGTAAAAGTACTTTTTGATGCCGGGCACATAATGGTAGAAATAATCCTTCCAATCGACCGTTCGCAAGTCAAATTCCAGAAAAGCTCTTTCGTGATTAGGTAGTTTACGGTGCATCTGCTGGACATTGGAGTTGTCAAAAGTCCAGTGAATTAGTCCGAAATACGAGAACGAATGAAGGTTCCGCACAATTTTCTTGTAGGCAGCTGCGTAACTGCGGGTGTAATTGAATTGTTATGTTCGTTAATTTTCCAGAAAAAAAGTAAAAATGAGAAAATGCCAAGATTAAGATCTTGCGTACGTACATGCGTGGCTTGCCGGTGATAAATGCCAAAATATCCAGTAAATGGCCCGGAACCGTATGAAACAGAAATGATAATGGCTTGAAAGTAAAGCCGTTTTTTGCGATGATATAGCTGTAGTACCTGTTGATGTTTGACGTGCACCATTAATTCACAAAAGTATCATTATATTGTTATTATTCTTCCGAGATAAAAGGGATAAACAATGGAGCAAAAAATAAACAACAAAAGGAGACAGACACAACAACACACACTTACCACAATGATTTTTCAAGCGGCTGATGTAATCCCCGACGAACATTTTTCATATATTTGCCCCACGTAAGATTGTTATCGGGATATAAATAATTGTAGAGAGGCACTTCGTACGGCCCACAGTCTAACGCCTCCTTATATCGTCGATTGACGTCCCAGGCAGCACACACCATCGCGTTGATACAGTAATCCACTGGCACCATATTGGCGTTCCGCTGCTTGTCGCCCCAAATTACGTGAATGAGACCTTTGACGGCCCACAAACAGACACCACTTGGTCCATAACTGATTGCCATGAAAAAAAAATATGTGTCAGATTATGGGAGCAGACTGAAAGTACACACAGCAGACATAACAACAACAACAACAGAACATAAATAATTTGATCAATTAACAAAAATATCACCATCATTTATCTCAACACTCTGTGTACTTACACATTGTCGGTCCATCCGCGTACTGGCTCCTTATATGTGGAAATCACTGGATACGGTTGACGTGATGTGACGACGACAACGACGATATGATGTGGATGGATGATAAAATGAAATCAGAAATCATAACTCTTATTCATGTATTTATTCAATCTTTTTGCTTGCGGAGAGACAACGACGACGACGACGATCACGAATGATTGCTTGTTTGACCCGAATTTATAACATATTCACGAGTTTTAAAAAGAGTGAGTGAGTCGTTTTGTTTGCTTACCGATAGGTGGTCTGAATATACCGGTTGGCATACATTTTGCTCGATTAAACACCATAATCTCCGCACATCGTTTTGTCATCGTATAAGTGTTTGGCATGCCGTCCAACAAACAATGTTTAATCTTTTCTAAATCGCCCGGCTGCAGGATGCGGCTTATCTGTGTGTGGTGTGTGAAACATTGTTATGGTTAAAAATTTCTAGAGGTAAGTAAAATTTTAAAAAGTGTTTCAGGTTATTTCAGGACCCCAAAAAATTTTGAGGTAGGAAATTAAAGGTAAGATATGCACAATTAATTTGAATAAAGTTTTATAAACTTGTCATATTTTTTCAGAGCCTTGTTTAATAGACAAACCTAACAGCAGCAAGTTGCAACTCAAACCTTATGGAAGCATGGAAAAATTTAAACCTTCGTCAAATCAGAATTAACTCTAAGGAACTGATACCATAAGATAATACACAAAAATATGAGGACATGATTGATTCGAAGAATGCTGAGACAAAAAGAACGAAACATATGGATGTTAAGTTCAATTACCTGTGCGAATGTGTAGAAAGAAAACAAGTTCAACTGGTATATGTGAAGAGCGAAGACCAAATAGCAGACATGATGACGAAAGGATTGGGTCACGACAAACTTCCAATTAACATTCATGCTAAAAAGCTAAAAATTCGCTACTCGCAATAAAATATCATAACTAAAAGAGCTCACGATTCGTACTGTCATACGCCAACAAAGAGTCGAATACATGGCTGAAAGTTGCATGGAACTAAAAAATTGCTTATATCTAAATGTCGAAGTGCATTTCTCTTGAATGTCAAGCGTGTCAATGAAAGTATCCGATCCAAAACCGCTTAAACCTTCTAACGATAACATGCCGATTGTTAGATGAAAAATTCTTAGTAGAAAAATTTTTAAATACGAGAACCAAGTAGATATCTCTATTTGAGACCAGATTCAGGATTTTGAATTTCAACAAACTTTCGTTTCTTTTAAGTCAGTTATACGAACTTTTTATTTCAAAAAGGGTAAAATAAAATTAAAATGTTCACCTTTGATTCTCGAAAGAATTTGGTCGAATGAAATGTGAAACATTTTTCAAAATTGTACTTGCCTGCATTTTATTATTTATTTATAGACACAGAGACAAAAATTTGATTAACAGCAGACAAAAGAAAGTTGGCTTTCATGAAAATTTGATAAATGCTCGTTCAATGTAAATTTCCCGGGATAAATGTCATATGCTCAAATAATAATAAATTTTCATCTTTGCAAAAGTTTTTTTTCCTTTGATCGACATTATGCATTAAAATCAACTTATTGTTTAAAATAGCAAACAAGTCAAAAGTCTACGATTTGAGCAGGAAACACACACACACACACACGCTCTAAATAAAACATTTTCCATTTTATTCACTTTGCTCGTCAGTGTGTGACATTGATTGACTCTCAGTTTTCTAGAACGAAAAAAAAACAGCGGAAGCAGGAATATACTTAAACAAGTCGATGATTGATTAAGTGATGGATGCTGTGTTTCTAGCTACACGCGAAAAAGTTTCCGACGAAGAAAATTTTTGAATATATTGACACAGTATTTCAATAACAGACGCTGCGAAATATAAACAAAAAAAGATTAAATGCATTTTGTGTCTCATCAATGGATTTTTATACTTTATCAACTCCCTTCCTCCCTGCTTTTCGCTGATTACATTGTCAACAAGTTCTTAAAGTTGGCACACACAGTTGAAGTTTCTTACATCACATACGGAGTGTTAATTTTAATAATCTGCTAGAAACCGATTAACTTTCTATTTGGCCTCATGCGTCGCAAAAGTTTTGTGTGGTGGTAATCTTACTACGTCAAACTTTTGGTTTTCACACAAAGTTTTAACGCACAACACTCGATATAATGTACAACACTCCAATATGAGGTCAAGGATCGAGAGTGTTTTCATTTTGGTTGGGAAGTTTGAAAATTTAAATTGATTTTTCATGGAAAAATTGTCCATCCGTTAAACCAAAGGATTTTAAATAAAAATTTTTTATAAATCTTGTTTTTTAAATTTGGTTAAATCTTTTCAAGGAAATTTCTTCGGTGAGTGAGGTTCGAGGAAAAAATTATAAATCTTTTCATTTTATAAAATTTTTAATGTAATTTCTTTGAATCAATTATTTTTCTCTTCCTAAAATTTGATTGTCAACTTTTTAAGCTAATAATAGTAAAAATATTACAAAAATTAATGTTTCTTTTTCAATAAAAAAAAAACAAAATCGATTTTCAATGAGTTAAAAAATATTTTGTGAAAAAATAACCTTTTTTGGGTTTTAGTCAAATTTTTATTTTTTTATAATTTTTTAAAAGTATTGAAAATAATTCGAAGTTTAAGATTAAGTTAAAAAATTTTCATCAATTTTTAAAGATTTTGTAAAATCTTATATTTCGCGTGTTTTTAATTAATTTTTATTAAAAAAAGGAAGCAACATTAGCAGACGGAAACAACAATAATGCGTCTCAGTTAAATCCTTATTAAGAGTGTCTGTGAATGTGTTGATGGCACCAGCTGTTCTTCAGTACATCCTTACAGTTGTTAAAAAACAAGAAACAGCAGGACATAATAAAATGTTTATGTTTCCATTAGTAGATAATTAATTTAATTTAAAGATTTTCACATTCCAACTAATGACTTGTAGAATGTTCTTTTTTTTAATTTCTTGGTTTCCAGATTATTATTATTGTTTTTCCGAAATGGCCTTAGATGATGCGCGTAATTAAATCAACAAAGGCATTACTAGCTACAATGTTCGCTTGAGGCGAAAATTCTCTGTGTTTGAATTGTTAATGACAGTAAGTAGATTAAAAGCACTTTAAAATAATAAACAAATTAATTGTTACATTAAATTAATGTATTTTTAAATGAGTCATTATGGCAAACGCAGTATTGGACAACACACCACTCAATTTCGCGACAAGGCAAAAAAAAACGACGACAAAAAGCTAAAAATAAAATCATTAACACCCACAAAAACATTCTAAAATATTCATGATTGGCATCCCGCACCACGAACCACTTCTTCGCTCGCCCACCGAAAAGAAGATATTTTACATAAATAATAGAGAAGAATGAAATTGAAAACTCACCTGAATAATTTTCTCGTAGCCAATTTCCATATCGTACACTTTCTCATCAATATGCTGACGATTGCAGTTCGAGTATAAGGTCGAGATATGCAAAAACGCCTTGTTAAAACAAAAGGAGGAAAAGAAAATAAAGAAGACGAAAGTAAGAGATTAACCTTTTCTCATTTTATTATTACTCAATCTTTCAAAGCATCTTCTCAAAACATAACACACTTTTTTTCTCATTTTTTTTTGTTCCTTTAAAGTAGAGAGGATTGAAATCAAATACTTTTTTAGTAGGGTAATGTTGGATAGATTGGAAAACGATGATGAGAACGGTGCTGGTGTGGGCGTTTATCGAAGAAAAACTAATTTTCTGTACCTCTGCGTTCTGTGAAGTCGTCGCAAAGCCACCTAAGATCAAATGAATTTTTACGCTTTACTCCTTTCCTTTGAATTACAAATATCTTAAAATATTTTCAATTCATTTATCTTTGTATATTTGATATCTAAATAGTGTACCGATTTGCACCTTTCGCAATATTTTTCCTATTTTTTTTTTTTTTTTTTTTAATACAATTGAAAGAAAAAATTCTGATGATTTTGTGTCTTAAGAAAATTTTAAAGCATTTTAAGATTTTTAAATTTGGTATCGTTGATTATTATTTTATTTTATTTTTTGCAACAAAATTCAACGTTTTATTTGAATTTCTAATAATCGTAAGTCTTAATAATTTTAATTTGGACAAAATTTCGACAAATAATTATTTGAACAAATAATTTGATGCAGAATTTAATTTAAAATTTTTAATTTAATTAATTTTTAAATAAATAAAATGATATCCTTTATTTTAAAATTGTGCCTTTAATGTCAAAAATAAAATTTATGTAACTTAAGTATAGTCATCTCATGTAAATTAAGTCGAAGGTACAAAACATTATTGTATTGTATTTAAAATTTTTAATTTAATTAATTTTTTAAAAAATAAAAAAAAAATAATTTTTTTTAAATAAAAAAATATTTAATATAATAAAAGTAATTTACAAAATAAAATTTAGAATTAAATTTAAAATTATTAGATTATTTTAGAAAATATTCTTAAAAATAAACCAAAATAAGAGAAACAAAAAAATATTAAATTAAAAAATTTAATAAAATTGGATAAATCGAAAATTTTTCAAATTTTATTCTTAATTGTATTTTTTTCTATTTTTCCGAAATTTTTAATTTTTTTTAATAACGTAAATATTGAAAAAAATTATTTTTGAGAATTTTGTTAACTAATTTACCTTTAAAATTTAAATAAAATTTTATTTTTTTTTTTTGAAGTTTTTAAATTTTTTTAAAATTTTTTATTAAATAATTTTCAAATTTAATAAATTCCATCTATTTAAATATTTAAAATTTTAACAAAAATTTCTTTTAATTTAATGAAGGAGGAAAAAACGAAAAATTCTAAGCAAACCCGCGAAAGGGATCGGAAAAGCAATAATAACCCCATCATCGTTCTCATTTTCCAACCTTTCCCTAAAAATTCACACTAAAATGCTCGAAGGAGCAAGATGCTTTGTGTGTATTTGATAGACAAGAAGAGACACACACACACATAAAATTCCTTACCTTCAAATTCTCTATTTCTTTTGCCATTTCCATCACCTTTTGTGTGCCGAGTATATTGATATCAATAGCACTTTTAAGTTTCTCATTGAATTTTACAGAGGCCACAATATTAAAGACAATCTATGCATCGTTTCGTCGTCATCGGTGCCGTGTGAGTTTGTGAATTTTTGCATGTAAATGAAAGGAACAGAAGACAGAGCGTTTGAAAGAAGAAGAAGAAATAGCAGCAGCAGCAGCATCACATAAATAAAATTGTCTGGTTAATTTAGCATATATTTTATCACCATAAATATCAGATTGGAAACTTTTTGAAAACTATATATCTCCATCTCTAGCGTCGTCGTTTCGTGTGAGAGGGACTTGATGATGTCTGTGTCGCCTCGTAGAAGGATTATAATTTTTTTTTGTTTCTCCATAGTGTGAGGCGGCATGAATTAGAGTGTGACAAATCGAATGTGACAGTGACACATCTCTCTCTGGCACGGATGCAATCAAGCGGGATTTTATTAATTCAATATTTCCAATGAGAAATCCGATGCACGCATCTAACGAGCACCCTAGTTCAGCAGAAGAAGAGTACTTTTCTCTCTAGAAAATAGCAAAATATATCATCATAATGTACATGATGATCGTTCAGAGGTAAAACTTTCTTTCTTTGGTGAAACATTTTCTACACTTTATTGAAAACTTTCCACTCGGTATAAATCTCTGAATCTTTTATCATCACTAAATACTTAAGAGAAGTAGTCGGAGTGAAGGAGTGAAGAAAATAATGATACAATATTAGAATATTCGAGATGTACTCTACCGCAAATTTGAAACCATCATAAATATTTTATGAGTTAATTATTCGAACGAGAGAGATAGACACGAAGACAGACATGCAACAAATCCCCCACATCAAATTGACATCTTTCTTATCGTCATCCTCATCGTCAGTCAGTCGTCAGTGTCACACCAAAATCACACACAGAAATCGACTTACCTCCACTTCGTGCTTAATTATTGATTTATTTTCCGCACTAATATCTAGGTCGTCTGCTTCGAAATCCGTACTGATAGCAACCACTTTTCTCAGTACTTCCGGTGACGTTTCACGTAATCGATCAAAAATCTATTCAAATATTCATGCAAGAGAAAAAATAAAAAGTCAATCAATGAAATATGACCACGACTTTTTTTTACGGTGATTAAAAAAATGACATGAATCGAAAACAGAATTAATTATTTTTAAGCATGTCCGATTAAACATCAAACACAAGCAGAACAAAAAAAAATGTAACGTACACTCTCGTTGAAGAGGGCCTGCAATCGATCGTCTGCATTCATGTTGTTTTTGTTGCGGATTAAAATGTAAATTTTTTTCACATCAAACGCACGCAGGATTTTTTCAATTAAGACCTTTCCGAGAAATCCAGTGCCACCCGTTATCAAAAGCACGGAATTTTTATAAAAGTTGGTGATTGTATCTGTAGCTGGCATGCTATGCTCTCCATCGATTTTAATGTAATTATTGGCCATTGTTGCAATATCTGACGAAACATAAAAAATAAACAGAATTTTTTTCATTAATTTAATTTTCTCTCATGAATTTTTTTTTGTGTGGGAAAGGATTTATGTTTATCATGTTTTTTTTTCTTGTTAATTATCACCATTATATAAATTAATTTTATTTTAATTACCTTCCTCCAAAATAATATTTTCATGGACAAATTCTTCTCTTTGTGAATTCATTTTATTTATTTTTTAAAATTATCAACTGAGGTTCTTTGTTAAAAAATAAATATTTTATGGGCTTTTGGTTTATTTTTTTATTATTTTTTTTTATAAATAATATCTTGTTTTTTTCACCTTGATCAAAATAAATATTTATTTTCACAAAAAAAATGTTTGACGGATTTTCTTTTCAAATTTTTATTTTCTTTTATTGAAAAAAAATATTTAATATCATTATTTTTGAAAAATACGTCTTTTAAACAAAATAATCAATCGAAAACTAAATTCTTCTTTGCTTTTCACGGTTCAATATGGTTATGACGTGAAAAAAAAAATATTAAAATGATATACAAATTCCACAAACAGAGTTTATAAATAAAATATTCAAACCAATTATGAATATCCCTATCATGCATGTAAAATACAGAGGCATCCTACGTACAAACATAAAATCATTATAAATTCTTAATAAGATTGAAAATTAAATAACAAGGAAAATGTAAATTTACATACCACACAGACATGGAATGCGTTTCAGGCAAGGTGTGTTTCACGAGCTCAACAATAAAAATTCGATTTATTTACGAATAATTGGTTCTTGCTGTTCCTGCCTAGTAAGCAGTTAATATGTTGACTTTCAGTATTTATATGTGGTAGAAAACGCTCACAATAAGGATTCAATAATTTTAAATATTTAAATATGTGTACAGAGAACAACGACGTCGGTTCGTTAATAATGTGGGAAAATAAACAGATTTTTCTTACTTTATGCACGCGGTCGTGGCAAGCGTACATGAACTTTAATTTAAATTCAAGTGAAATGAAAGTAGAGCGTTTAATGAAGGTTTTCCTGAGATATCAGGTGATTTTCGTTGTAGAACGTCATTTTTTGTTGGCATTTATAGAAAGTGGTTCGTTTTTGTTATGTGAAATTAGAATATTAATTTTTATACTTTGAGTCCGTAAAAAAAAATTTATTTAAAATTTTAATTTTTATTAAAAAAAAATTATTAAAAAAAAATTAATTAAAATTTTTATTAAAAAAAATTGTCATAATTGTTTTTTATTTATTTATTTTTTTTTAATTTTATTTATTTAGCTTTTTTTAAAAATTAATTTGTTTGTTTTTAAATTAATTTGAGCAATTTAATTTTTTTGGAAATTTTTTTTTGGAAATTTTTATTTTGAAATATTTTTAAAAAGTGAATTTTTCTTCCAAATTTTATCCTAAAATTCCTCAAAATAATAATTTCCTAAAAATTTATTTTTAATTGACTTTTTATTCTAATAAAAATTCGAAAGTGCTTCAGAAGAGTCTTTTCAAATGTAAATTTTACTCAAAAATGATCAAAAATTGACTTTTTCTTCCTTTTTTGATTGGAAGTGCTTCAAAAAATAGCTTTTGGTAAAAATTTTACTAAAAAAATTATCAAAAAGTAGGTATTTATAAATTTATTATAATTATTTTTTTATTTTATTATTTTCTTTTAAAATGTAACGTTAATTTAAGTTTTGAAAAATTCAAATATTAAGTTTTTTTCCTCTTTTTTTTCATGAAAGGTCACTCGAGGTGAAGGACGTTAAATTGCGCGATAAAAATAAAATTAACTCGTGTCCAAATTAACGCAAGTGTGAAAAGCTCATTCATAAAATAATTTAAAAAAACGGAGTCTTGCTAAAAAAACGTGTAAATGATGAAAAACGTGCCGTTATCCAAGCACAGCAGCGTGCAATCATTACAACAAGTCCCAAGTTCACGTGTTCATTACGTTACGTATTTATTCTGCTTGTCCGTCTCGTTAAACCCTTGTAACAACGATTATTGTTTCTTGTTATCATGTATCATAAACGGCTGTCTTCCGCCTACAAAAAAAAAATATACAAATTTAATTAGCTGGCTCGCCATCCAGATTTTTACCCAAATTTTGTGCATTTCGCATTACAAAAGAGTAGCTGAAATTGTGTGTGTGCTGAAAAAAAGGTAAATTACCGGTCATTAAAGTTTCCGGCGGTTGTTTGCCTTTTGACGTCGGGATTTTTTTTTTCATTGTTACATGTAATAAAATTATAATGTGGGTCAGCATTACAAGTATGTGCACTTAAAAAAAATTGTTTAAAAATTAATGAAATCAAGTGTGGCTTTGAGAATGGACACTTTAATATTTTTACATATTTTTTTTTTCAGTCAGAGTCAACTTTATTTTTTTTTTCTACGGTATAATTACGAAATAATCGTTAGACAAGTTTTCCATGCAGAAAAATCCAGCATCGTAATAAATAATTACTTCCACAAAACAATTTCCTTGAATCCTCGTTCTTTGCATTTGTGGCTTACGTTTTCTCTCTTTTTGAATGCAATGCACTTTCACCACAATATGCAACTTGTCCAATTATCGAAACAAGGAGAAAACTGAGCAACTGGCAATAATTTTCCTGAAACTTTATGTGCAAGTACAAAAATCATGCATTTGCATCCAACCTTTTGTAAGCATTCCACTGGAAGAAAGAAAGAAACAACAACCCATTTTTTTTTGCAAAATCTTTTATTTTTGCTCGACTGAAAATATAATTGCTCCTCCATTTTACTATTAGTTGCAGTTTACTTACAACGAGCGAGGAAATGTGCAATTTTTAGCATCCCTTTATTGTTGTATTTTATTTTTTTTATGGAGAGCAGCAGAAGTGAGTTCAACAAAAAGAAAAAAAGGGGGCAATTGAAGTAAAAATTGTATATTATGTGAGCAAAAAAGCGGGAAAACAAATTTCTTTCTCTGTTGTTGCTCCTTTGTACATTTTTTTGTTGTTTTTTTTCTAAAGTAGCAGGTAGCATTTTTACATCTCTCAAATCAGAATCAAATTGCAGAAAAAAATATGACATTGTAAGTTGTATGCAGAGTTTTTAATATTCTTCACTTATTTATGGTTTTTGTTTCAAAAAATTTTTTTCTCGCATTTTTTGTGCCATTTTGCATTGTTATTTATAATGATTTTTTTCCTCTTTTGCATTTTTTTCTCCCTGTTTTGGCACAACAACATTTAAAAAAACGTCATAGAAAGCTTATTTAGTTCACTTCATGATCTTATCATCAAAACATGTTTTTAACAACTTATCTTTTGTGTCAAAAAATTTTTTTTGAATAAAACTTTTTTTTTTGTACTAATTTCACGGGAAAAAATATTTTATAAAATATAATTGAAAAATAAAATAATGCCTTTAGTTGTTGTTGTTTACTACAAATCTTTGAGAAACCCCTTTTTATATATATTTATAGTGATGAAAAAAATTCAAATATTAAAAAAAAACTTTTTTTCACACACAATTTAACTGCAAAATTGAAAATTTTCTTTCATTTTTTATGCCTGGTAAGATTTTGTGTGCATAAAATGCGATGATGATGATGATGTTACACACTCACAAAAGTTTTTCTTTCATTTCGCCTACAATTGTTTAATAAATATACCTAATATACATAAATATTTCACCCTCACCTCAGAAACAAAGTACAGAAAAAAAAATTACTCACCAGCTTTTTTTTCTCTATTTTTCAAAGTAAAAAGGTAAGACAAGAAAATTGATGTTGAAACTTTTTTTTCTCACGAATGTTTTACTTTTGATGTTCTTATTTCGTTTGAAACATTTATTATTACAAAGTAAATGGTGGATGCTTTTTTTTTTTTTGATGGAGCAAATTTTGGAGGTTACGATTTTATTTATTATATCATGATAGAAAGAAGAGAATAAAACAAAAATAAGACATATTTTTCCTCTTCATCGTTTTTTTTTTTGTGCAATAAAAAAACTCTTAAAAATGTTTTGAAAAATATAAAATAAAAATACACAAGAGGAAGTATAATCTGTTCTCGATGAATGAAGAATATTTATTAAAAAAGTTTTGATTTGCCTAACTTACGCCTTACTAATGTGAATTTCCGTTTTCCGACGTTATATTATTGCCAAAGTTTACCTGTATTTTCAACAATAATAATAACAACAGTATTTTTACAAAAACAAAAACGATGTTCAAGTAATAATAATATTCTCTGTTGATTTATATTGAAAAAAAAAATTTTTTTTTAAAGTAAAATAAAACACAGATTCCGTTTTATTACATAATAATACATCGTTTCTCATTTATTTTTACTCAATTCTTCCATTTTTTGTTATCAATTAATAATAAGTTATTTATACAATTTTATTTTTCTTGCATTTTATTTATAATATATTTTTTTCTGTTTATTTATTTATTTATCATTATTTAATAATAATAATAATATGACTATAATTTATAATATATATGTTCATTTGTTTATTTTAAATTATCTGTAAAACTAACGTTAGCATAGTTCAATTTTATTTTATATTATTTTCAAAAACTTCTCTTTTGTTTATCACTATTTAAAAATCTAGTGTATTTTACAAATCATCGTGTTTTAATGAGAGAGTTTATTTATATGACTATTTTGTATTTTTTAGATTATATTATGTGTATAGCTTAGGTGTACATTTTAATTTATTATTATTATTGGTTTGCCAATTACTGACTAAAAATGTTATTTTTAATAATGAACTCGTATTATTTTGTGACGAAGCTAATTGTTTTTGTACAAAATCAATTAAAACGGGATTATCAACAAATTTCATCATCATCATTATACTGTGTTGTATAATGTACTTGTATAACATGAATATAAATTTGTCGTCGTTTAAAACTAATAATAATAATTATGTTATATAAATTCATACATTTTCCTTTACATTTAGTATAATATAATTATAATTAATTTTATTATTTAACATTTATTTAACTTTTCCCTTAAACTTCTTCGTTTTTTTTTGTCTGTATTTGTGTTATAAATATAAAACAGTAATACTTATTTCAACTAACTACGCGCTAATTTCCTAAAAAATATTATCCTTCTGTATTTTTTATTTATTCATTATTAACATAAATCACATATTTATTTTTCTATACTTTTTTTTTAAATTTTATTGTTTGTTTTGTTTAATAATAATATTTTTAATATAATTAATGTTAATTCATGTATAAATAAAGTTTATTACAAACAGCAACAAAATATTGTCCATAAAGCTAATAAAATCAATAATTTCAGCACAATATTATTATTTGGCTTAATTAGCACGGAAAAGCCCGTTAACGCGGAATTATCGGGATCGCCGCGTCCCCCATTCCGGTGATCGTAATTTGTCGGATGTATTCTGTCACCCATGTAGTAGTGATGGTTATTTACCACATAAAGCTCTTGTTCTGTCACACCATGATACAATTTAAATATATTTGTTTCACAACGGATGAGTATGCGATTCGTGAGCGGTGAATATAGGCGATTGTCAACAAATGCCACTAACTCGGACCACGACTCACCGGATTTACGGACGCCGGAATTTGTTTCCTATTTTATTTAAAATAATAAAAAAATATTTTTATTTAATTTTAGTTTAAATTTTATTTCAATTTAATTTTAATTTAATTTTTATTTAATTTTAATTTAATTTTTATTTAATTTTAATTTAATTTTAATTTAATTATAATTATTTTTAATTTAAAATAAATTTTAATTTTATTTAAAACTTGTAAAAATTGGTTTAAAAAAAAACTTACCGAAAATCTTTCGTTATTTATACTCCATGTAAAATTGACGGGCGGATGCGATACTGGCGAGATGCAAGTCACCTTAAAATTATCTCCATAAGAAATGAGTATTTTATTTAAATTACTATTCAATTCGGGCTGCGGATTATTCACAATTATAAAAGGTTCTGTCGATGGCAACTCGACAACTGTCATGAGCGAGCCACTACTTTCGGTGTGAAAAAGGGGTGCATCTGCTGACACCTCGCACTGATACAACCCGCTTTGTGTTATTTTTACATTTTTTATGTTCACTGTGCTGGCATTCGATTTCGTCAACTGAAAAAAAAACATTAATTTTTATTAAATATTTATTTATTATTTTAGGCGAATAATTTTTTTTTTGTTTTCATTTTTTGTCGTCAGTCCCTCTAAGATATTTAAATATTTAGGGAAAAATATAAAAAGGAATTATTTTCGAAATTTTTGGAAATTTTTTTAAATAAAAAAATTACACATTTCAATTAAATTATACAAAAAATAGACAAACTTGCTTTAGTATGATGTTTCCTATTTAAATAAAGGTAAAATATTTTTCTAAGTCACGTGACTAAAATATTTTTTTTTTTCAATATAATTTTCAATAATTCAAAATTAAATAATTAAATAAGTTCAAAAATCAACGTTTTAATGTCCAAGAACGTTAAAAAATACAATCAAAAAATTTAAAAAAATATATAATATTTTTTTTTGATTCCCCCTCATGAAAATTCTCATGGGACCAAAAATAAAAATATAAAATTTATTCGCCTTAATCAAATATTAAAATTTAAAAATAAAAATTTTTAATCAAATTATTAACAGGTAAATTATTTCCCGCTAATTGCACTCGTCTAAGCACACACAAAAAAAATCTGAAACACAAAACTTTTTCTGCTATCGTTATTCCCGCACTAACCGATGGAACGAAAAAGTTTGCTTGAATTATAATAATTATTATTATTAGAACAAAAGTCAAAAAGTTATATTTAATTTTTATTGGAAAGTCAAATTTGTTTAATTAATTTTGTAGGTTAGAAAAGTTTTTATTGCAGATTGGTTTCGCTCAGATTGAGTAATTTATTCAAGTTATTCGAGATTTTTATACGAAAAAAAAAATATATTAATTAAAGCTGGTATCGTTTTCAACTTGTTACACCATCGTGCTAATAATAAGGTGAAACATTTTTTCCCTCTTCTTCATTATTATTAATGCGAAACAAAAAAAAATCTGAAAGGAAACCATATTATTGTCATTTATTAAAATCACGGTTTGTTCCGTTTTTTTACTGCTTCTCAACTCATATATTTTTAAATAGACTAAATATTATTATAACACAAGCACGATGACTCTTTCACCTCTTTCACAGAAGTTCACACAGACACAGTGATGAGGCTTATTCTGAAAAAAAATTAACGAGTCGACAACGACGACAACGTCTAGATGAACCGCTTATTCTAGAGAGTGTAATAATAATAAAAACCATTACATTAACTTGTCGAGTCGCGCGAATGTCAGCAACGAGCAACTGTAAGCAATATGCCGCTTTAATATTATATATGTAGAAATGCATGCTCTTTTATCATGGTTTTAGTTCTTTTTTTTTGTACTCCTTTTTCCATTCTGTATCGCGCTCTGTAAAAATAGGAAGAGACCGATGAATGCGATTCTGTATAATGTTATAATGCATCCCCGCACTCCGTACACACCCGTTATTGCAGTAAATGAAAAATATAAAAGGGTTTTGTGGTTTTTTGTATGAAAGTGCAAAAAATGAGCGTTAGGTACATTGAAAAGGAACGCGTGTGTATGAAGTGATACAATAATGCACACAATTTGTATGGGGAAGCAGTAATTTAATTGCTTTTTTTATTTCTTTTAATTTAGTTCAAAGAATTTTGTTCGTGTGTGTGTGTGTGTTGCTGCAGTTGGGTTGCTGTGTCGTTGTTATGGGTTTGAAGGTATAATTAAAAAATGTATTATTTTACTGTGTGAGATTTCATTCACTTTTTTTTATAATTAATGACATTTGCAAAGTGAGACAACAAACAAGTCGTTAATGATGTTCCTTTTGTTAAGGTCTAACGATCAAACTTTTGAAAAGGAATGAAACAGGGTCAAAAAAAGGTTTTGAGCAAAATCTAAATTATAAATAACTTTTTTATTTTAGCTTGACTTATTCCAAAAATTTTAAATAAGGTTAAGTTAAAATTTAAAAAAAAAATTATTTAAAATAAGGCTGCTCCGATTTTTTTTAAATATTTTTGTCCCATGCCCCGTTTATAAAGCCGGAAATCCAATGGGGCAAAATAAAAAAAAAAGTTAAACATTTCATCAAAAATGACCGTTTATGCCGATTTTTATGATTTTACAAGAAATTTTTAAATATGAATATTTAAATTTTTTAACCTTTTTGTATTGAACATGATATTTTATCAAGAATTTTTTTCTCTAAAAATATTTTTTCAAAAATTAGTTAACTGATGTTTTCAAATTTTTTTAAATTTTTTTGTAAAAAATTATTTTTCAATGTTTTAGTTTAGTTGCTCTGCAATTAATTTAAAATAAGGAATTCTCAATATTGATACATTAAAAAAAACGAAAATATTGGTCAAAGTACAAAAATTCATTGAATATATGTCGTTTTGTATGAAAAAGTATTTCAAATTTTTTTTTTGCCCCCCCTCCATTTTGAAAAACAGAGTTTGGGACAAAAAATTCGAAATAAATTTGAAGCGGCCTAAATTTTGAAAAAAATAGGGCTCAAAAAATATTATTATTATTTTTAAAATATTAAAATGTATGAGACTTAAGCTTAACGTTAGTAAATTATTCTAAAATGCTAAAATTTAAAAATAGTTTTTAAGAATAATTTTCCTGTTTCATCCCAATTTTGTGAAAAATATCTTATTTGGTAAATTATTTTAAAAAATTGTAAAACTTTTAATTTGACAAGTTTATTTTTGACTATAGGCTTTAAATTTTAGCTTTAATTTTTCAGATTTTATTTATTTTTAATTTAATATCAAACTAAGGCTTCAGTCAAATATTATTTTATTCAAATAATATTCAATTCAATTTATTAAGCTTAATTTAATTGATTTAATTTAAAAAATTGAAATTTTTAAAATTTGGTCGAAATTTCAAACTCTTTTGAGTTTGAAAATTGACTAAAATTTAAGCTAAAGTTTAAGTCACTTAAGTTTTATAAGTTTTATTTAGTCTCATATTTTTTTCTTCATTTCATTTAGGTTAATTTAAGATTTTTTCAACCCTTTGTTGTTCTGAAGCATTAAAATTCGAATGAAATTTTCATACCTTTTTGAGGAAAACAAAGGAAAATTTATGTGGTTGACATATGCATCACCTACACCACATATATTTAATACTTTTAGCACACATGAACTCAAAACTTTCTAATCTCTCTGCATTGGGCGAGAGAAGACACACACATGCGATAGACCACAAAATTATAACAAAATTTTCCGTAACTTTCATTAAGTTAGTTTTTCGTAAAATATTAAATGTAACTTGTTAGCACACATATTGGACGCATTTTCCCATGAATGGACCAGTAATTCAGGTCAACATGCTCCAATGAATTTATAAAATTGCTACCGACGAGTCCCTTTTTCCATTCAAATCGCTCTTCAATGCGAGAGATTTTCCTTTTCTCAGCAGTTAAAAATCGCACAAGACGACAAACAAATATCCCAGAACCAAACGAAAAAGGATAATAAGCACTTTAGTAGTCCATTCCAGTGGCAGAGAGGACCTATTTTTCTATATATCGGACACAAAATCAACTGCGGCGTATCAAACATCGTCCCCAATATTCTCACACATAGTTTGCGTTTGGTCGACATTTTACGTAGCAGGTGTTCAATGTTTTGGTTTTTCGGTTCCGCACTCAAAATTGCACACACAAACACCGAGGGCACACACATTCGGCGACCACTATGACTAATATTTGCTAATTTTACTGCTTTGAACCAAAATATACTGGTTGAATCTGTTTTATGTACTTCGCAGTAGGCACACACGAAACGTTTGCAAAGAGCACCGGAAGCAATTTTCAATATGAGGTCCATGCGATTATTTCACTACTTGGCTTGCGGACGATGCATGTGTGTGAGAACAAAACATTGGCGAATTGGTCTGTAAAAGGGAGCAATTTCAGAAGTGCGGCACAACTTTATGACTGTGGACAAAAGTCAAACAGCATTTGAGAAAGTCAATACTGGTAATTTCGTCTGTCATTATTTGAAATCTATATTTTTGTGTGGACGACGTTGGAGAATATTGTTTTACAGAATTTCGTCGTAGATGTTTTCTGATTAAATTCATGAGAAATTTGGATTAAACGGTAATCCTTTGCAGAGAAGAAAACGTCATAAAAAGTCGAACGAGCTACAAAGCAAACACATCAAAAGTTTTTGTCCCTGATCTCTCTTTTCATCACTAATACTTGTTTTTTGCGATTTCATGCCGTTTGTCTTTTACTCGATTTATTTGTGGCATTTCGGAATAAAATATTTTACTGAAAATCACGTTTGAGCCGTTGCATCTGTTAAAAAAAAAATTAACAGAAAATTAAAAAAAATTAAGAAAATTTTAAAAAATTGTAGATTTGCTCTAAAAAAATGTTTGAAAAAAATTAAATTAAAAAAGATGGAAAATTATTATTAAATAGGTATTAATGAAAATAAAAATTAGATCATTATTTTTTTGATTTTTAAAAAAATTAAAGAAAATTTCAAAGTTAATAAAACAATTAAAATTTTCTGAACTAAAAATTATCTGAACTTTCTCCAATTTTTGAATGATTTTTTTTTTCAATTTTATAAATCTTTGAACTATTTTTTTGTTTTAAATAATTTAAAAAAAAAATAATTTTTTTAAATTGATAAAGATTTTTTTTTTTAATTTTTATGATTTTTTAAAAGTTTAGCAATATTGCTAAAAAATACTTTATGATTTTAATCA
Source organism: Culicoides brevitarsis (assembly GCF_036172545.1). Classification (NCBI taxonomy): domain Eukaryota; kingdom Metazoa; phylum Arthropoda; class Insecta; order Diptera; family Ceratopogonidae; genus Culicoides; species Culicoides brevitarsis. Next base: position 15,798,425 of record NC_087085.1, on the reverse strand, counting down.
ATTTTTTATTTTATTTAATTTTATTTTTTATTTTAAAAAATAATTAAAATTTTATGAAATTGAAAAAATTAAAAAAAAAAAATATTAAAAATTCAGAATATTTAATAAATTTGTGAAAAATATTAAAAATAATTATTTAGAATTATTATTTTATTTAAAAATTATTTTTAAAATTATTTTGAATAAAAATAATTATTTACCATTAAATAATAAATAAAATTATTATCCGCTTTAAAATACAAAAAAAAAATAAATAAAAAAAATATAAATTTTAAAAAATTAAAAATATTTTATAAATTCTTGACAATTCTTTAAAATATTGAAACATATAATTAAAATTTTATTTCAAAATACGATAAAGTCCTTCATTCAATTCAAAACGAAAAATAAAAACAATTTTTATCTCGTTTTTTGAGTAAACAGATCGATAAAAACCATTACTTTTTTTCGTCTCTTTGCAAGTTATTTACAAAGAAAGTAGATAGTACAAATGAAATCTCAAAAAAGACGCTTCTGAAACAAAAAAAAAAGATATTTGTACTTTACTCAATTCAATCAACGAAAACTATATGTCAATAAATGAGACATGGAGCAAAAAGAGTAAGTCACACACGTATCAGTCATCGCTTTTATTCTTATGTAAGGATAATCAATGAAACAAACATGACGACTTCGACGACGGTATTGTATGAATAATCGTAAAACATCACCACCAATTTTTTGCCGCTTCACTTTAATAGCGCAAAAAGTGTTCGTATATAATGCACGAAGAATAAATGTTAGAGCAAAAAACGAACAAATTCTATTTTTTATGTCTAGTACATGATCAATTATGTTGAATTCTCTCTTTTTATTTTAGGTATGTGATTTTTTTGCCGCTGCTTATTTCTTCTTATTGCACACGAAAAAAAAAACTACCGTCGCCACATGAAAAGGATAGTAAGTGAGTAACCGAGTTAATTTTATTTTGTCGTTTAGCGGTGGGACGTTTCCCACTACTTTCTAAACGTGAAATTGGGTATTGGAAGATTGCCGGCCACGCACTTATTTTTTTCCGAGAAGTATCTTTTGTGTGTCACTTCCTTTGATACAAACGCGCAAGCCAAACAAAAAACCTAAAGTGCTTGCCTATTATAAAAAAAGAGAAGAGAAGAAAGTAAATTCTAGTAAATCCTTTGAATAATAATCTTGAGACATGTTGTCCTTTCATTCTGCCGCCGTTTTCGTTTCGTGCCCACAAAAGCGTGTTAAAGTCAAAGGAAGAGTGAGGAAAAAAGCCGCATATGTCTGTGCCATAATTGAATACATTTGAAGGGAAAAAAGTAGCATTAAAAGATAAAAACGAAGAAAAACATCGAGGAACATATGCACGTAACACACATTTTGGGCAATTCAATTTAATGTGGTGTCGAATACGGGTTTGTCATTTGATGATGTTATGTACTCTCTCGTTCCCGTTCATTCGTCATCGTAACGAGAAATTCACGCAAGAAAAATGATGACAACCATTTTTGCAAAGTGATACAAGATTTTACGCTCTTCTTACTTACTTTTCAAAAATTGCTGTCAATCAACTATGTGATGCACTCGGCAATATTTCAAACCAAGCACAAAAAGGCAACATGCACATGACATTGCGCTATCTCTCACGTCTCACACAAATCTTGTAATTCGTTTTATTATCCTCGTCCATTTGTGCATGACGTCGAAATTAAGTAATTGAATGTCCTACTTACATCCACTTCCAACTCGTTCGTGTTAAAATCCCGGCCAGGTGGTTGTTCCTTCGCAACGTACCGATAAAATTCTTCCGAGTCGAAATACCAGCGTACGGAATAGAGAGCCGCACTTTCCAGGTCATAATCGCATGATAGCGTCACTGTGTCTCCGATGGCTACGGCTTCTGGCACTTTTACATTCAAGTCTCGTAGGCAGATGACTGGAAAGAGAAAAAATAGGAAAATTTGTTGAATTAGCAAATTTGAGTAAATTTTTATTAAATTGTTTATATGTGAAAAGATAATTAGAAATATTAAGAAAAATTCGGTGAGTAAAATTATTTTTTTTTTATTTAATTTTATTTCCATTTTTTTAATTTTTTATTTATTTATTTATTTGTTAATTTAATACAAATTTAATTGATTTTTTTGAAACAAAGAAGGATTAAAAAAATTTAAAGGGTTTTTTTTTAAAAATCAATACATTTTTTTTAGATTTCCTCTTTTTTAGTTATTTTAAAAATGTACAAGAGGAAACAAGAAGTTTTTGACATTTTAGTAAATTTTTGATCAATTTTATTATTATTAAGATAAAACCAAAAATTTTTTTCTTTTGTAAAAGTCATTTTTTTTTAGATTTCCTCCTTTTTGCTCGAATTAAAAAAAATAATTTTTAATTTTAATTTTTAAAAGTCATTCCTTTTAAAAAAATTTGAAATTCAATTTTTTTTGAAAAGTAAAAAAAATTTTTCAACAAAAAATTTGAATTTTTTCCAAAAAAAATAATTTTTGACAATTTTTAATTTAGAAAAACATTTCTGTATTTTAAATTAATCAGAAATTCATTTTTCTTCATTTTTTTTTTAATTTTTAACTGATCCATCAATAACATATGATTTTTATAATTAAAAATTTCTTATGTCAAAAAATTTGATTTTATATTTTTTTTGTGTAATTCGGTGTCATTTGAACATTAATTATTTTTTTCATTAATTAAAAATTATGATATTTAAATTAAAATTCAGCAATATCCCGTTAATTTTTTGTTATTTTTGATGTTTTTTAGGGTAAAAAAATAAAAAAAAGGCATCAAGAAATTAAACATTTTTTTCTCTTTTTTATAGTTTCAAAGTAATTCAATTCCGTTAATTTTTTGTTATTTTTCGGGTAAGGAATCAAAAAATTAACCATTTTTAGTTTCAAAGAACAAAATGATACATGAAAAAATAAAAAAAAAATTAAACAAAACTCATCAAAGTGCATAGATTAAAGATTTATCAAGTCAAGAAACAAAGACTTCTAATTAATCCATCACTTTTCACATTTTTCTTTCTTGTTTTTTTTTTCAGCAGAAATAAATGGCATAAAATGTGATAATTTTTATCCTATTAGATGGAATTATGTGATACACCAAGTTATCGTTTGTGCATTGTGCCCGGCGATGCGGAACACACAACAGACACACAATAATAGGATAAGAAGGAAAAAAACTGCAATCATGGCATTGTTGAACTGCTGGAGGAATGGTAACATCATGTCACGTCCACTTTCTTTTTAAATACAGGAATTTTTATTTTTCTACAGAAAAAATGTCCATTTTTCGGTTGCCTTTGCCAGGATTTATGCAAGAATCTCATCTGCGAACGTTGGACATGAGATTTCTTTGTTCTTTTTTTTTTGCTCATACGAGACGACGACGACGACGACAACAACAACAACAGCGGACAGGTATATTAGTGGCAAATGCAATAGTCTCGCCAAGTCGTGTGCAAATAGAAAACGACCAGCATTTTCTTAGGGAAGAAAAAAAAACTAAATTTTGTATTCCACATGCATCAGTTGCACTTGTTCGTAGAATAATAAGCAGCGAATAAATGAATGGAACGGATGGCAACGACGACGACAGCGATGAAAAACGAAGAAGAGAGAGAAAAAGAACTAATGTAGGGAACGACATGAAATGGTTATAAATTATCTTATCTGATCAAAAAATCTGTTCGTCTCCACACACCAACAAACAGCAGAAGCGACACACAGGTTTGCACCACAAACGACAAAATGACACGATGAAGAGTTTCATGATTTAATATGTTCGTCGGTGCTGCGAATTGCATTGTCGTCGTTAAGGAAAGAAAGAATGACACTTTAAATTGGGAATGTCGATCTTCATTTGTTTGTGCACGGAGAAATGTTAATTAAAATGGAATTTTCACCCGCAAAATAAAAATTTTATCGAAGACGTTCAACTTACTTCTTCGAACGAAAATTTCGACAAGTACGACGACGCCCGGCAAACCGATAGATTTTCCACACAATCAAGAAATTGATAAATGAATCGAAAAATTTTCAAGGGAAAAGGGGTCTTCATCACAAATTCAACATCCTTTACAAATATTGGAATAAAAAATAACAATTTCTCCGCATTCCGAGCCAATCATCTTCGTGCTGTTTGCTTACGCATTTCAATTTTTTTTTGTTTATTCCAAAAAAAAAAATCGAGAGCTCTTGTAATTTATTTTTGGATGTTGATTGTTTAGCATCGAGATTAATGATCGTTAACCAGAAAAGTGCTCGAAGAATTTTCTCGTGCTTTTTAATCAGAAAAAATTTTCCATTGAAGTATCGAAAACGAAAAATAACGATAAATTAGGAAAAAATTGGACAAGCAAAATCTATAAAATTTATTATTAAATTTATTGTGGGACATTGCATGCAAGTTCAAAAATTTGCACAAAAACTTGCAATATAATAATTTTTTGTGTGAGCCAACCGGAGGAAAGAACTTGTAAAATTTATGAACTTAATTACATAAAAGTAATAACTATTACCGATGTAAAGTATTCTCGCATCGATACAGACACACAGAGAAAAACTTATCAGATCAATGTGCTCCGGCTGCTGCTGCTGCTGTAGCTTTGGCAAGAACACAATTCAAAAAGTTATCCAACTTACACGACTCATTTAACAAGCACATCTCGCATTTTCGCTCAAACACACAAAAATAGAAGAAGAAAACGTCAGATTATAAATACATAGTGGAAAAGGTATCAAAATCACGTAGACGATAACTCAAAAAAAGAAAAAAAAAACTTTTTAAAAATTTTTCCTTTTTTGTCTGTTCTTTTGATATAGTTTGTAATTTTCCGTTTTAATTTTCTTTAATGATAATAATGGCTTAGTACTCAACTGTTGAGCAAACTTTTCCGTCAATTCTGAGAATTTTTTTTCGTGTATGGAAGTGAAATTCGGGATATTTTTAGAAGAACGAAAAAAATAACAAATTTCTAATTTTATCTTGTTTACTATTTATAAGGAAAAAGGAAAAAAAAGTAATTAAGTGGGAGAATTTTCTCATCCGCAGTTTATTTCTCGTTATTTTTATTCTGTTTAGGTACGTTGTAAGGAATTAAGGTATTGCAAAATGTTATTTGTTTTAAAATCATTAAAGGTTTCTGAATTATTTACTTTAAAAGAAAAATTATGTCTAACTGATACCTAAATACTATGTTTAAAATTTTTGAATTAAATTAAAAAAAATTTTTTTAATTAAATAAATTATTCAAAATTATTAATAAAATGAATTTGTATCAAAATTTAATTAAATAAAAAAAATTAAAATTAAATTAAATTAAAAAATTAATCAAAATTATTAATAAAATGAATTTGAATCAAAATTTAATTAAATTAAAAAATTTTGAAAACAAAAAATTGTTAAAAAAAATAATTAATTTAAATTTAATTTAATTATTTTTAATTTTATTCAAATTTATATTAATTTTAATATGTCTAATTCGTAATCTAATTTTTGATCTTTTTTTTCACAATTTTAATGAAACACATTTTCAATGAAAAAAAAATTCAGTAAAATTCAGTAATTGAGCAAAAAAAATCAATATCGAGTAATTTTAAACACTTTTTTTCGGTAATAAAATTGTCATTATTAATATTTTCAATAATTTAATTTGTAAAGGTAAAAAATGTATTTAATTAGTCAAAAATTTTAATTTAAAAAAAATTAATTTACTTTAAAAAAAAATTAATTAATTTTAAGAAAAAAAAACACAATGCAACGCTCCTTGACAAATTTCATTTGCAAGACACTCATTTTTCACAACGTCGCTATTTCTATGAAATTCCTTCATCGTCTTATATTTATAGCAAAATAATCTCTTGTTCTCCTTCTGCATTTAATGTTAAATTCCTAGGAAAATCTCAAGACATCTTGCAAAACTATAAGGGAAGCAAAAACGAAGAAAACAGAAGAAATGATACAACAAGACAGGAGATAAGCCAAAAGAATATATGTCAACTTACATTTGTAGACCTACATATCGCATTTACAACACAAAAAGCCGTATCTCAGCTTTAATTTAAATTAAAATTTAAAGTTTAGTTAAACTGGCGACACACAACAACAACAACAACAACGCGAGCAACTGAATGAGGAGGAAGACAGAAGAAGGAAACTCTGAAAATTGTAACAGTCTGGAAATGAGACATTTTTTGTACACCGACACAATTTACAAGAAGAAACATTATTTTGTTCATATATATAAATAACGACGAGTGGAGGTAAGTTTTATACTTTTGTGAAAAGTTTAAAAATAAAAATGGGGGATAAGCCAACATACGAAAATAAAAGTTGTATAAATAAATATTCTGCAAGAAAAAGAAGAAAATATATATATAAAGAGATTACCTCGACCTACGAGGCACACATGTAACTTGACGACGACGAGGTCTTTCTTACTCATTCAACTTTAAATTGGTATTAGATTTTGTGTCGTCGTCGCTTGGCAGCGCATCTTCCGTTCCTGATAAATGAGGTGCCGACTTAGGAAATCCTTATAAATGTAATTACACTCATCACTCACGTTTCCAAAGGTTTTGCAAAAATGAAGCCTTTTTGCGGAATGTTGCATCGCACAAAAAAAACTAGTGGTTTGTTGCAAAATAAAAAAAAAACTCGGTACAAAATGCAACGAATATGTAATAAAACCGTATGTTTTTGCCTTCCAGTATTAAACGAGATGAAGTGCACTGCGATGGTAAGCTTGAATTATTGTTGCAGAGCACGTTCCTTGGGCTTATCGATGTGAATGTAAGTGTGTCGCTGTTTAAAATAAATTTTTCAATTTTTTTTTCAGGCTTCTCTTTAAACAATGAAGGACCAAAGACATTAATTAATTAGGGATTTACGGAGAACGAGAGAGTAGATAAAAGTAATTGCATTGGAATGGTAAATATAAACAACACATTTAATGTTTCGAATTACATTCATTTTTTTTTCGGAACAAAACTGGCAGTTTCCAATAAAATTAGCAAGCAAATCATATCAAATTCGCAAATAATTCGACACTGATTGTAGGTAAATGAGGGATAAGTTGATTTGCTCGCAATACAAACGCACGAACACAAAAAGCAAAGGAAATAAAAGGAAAAGAAAACGGAATAAACGAAAATTGGGGCAAAATCAACAAATAGTAATTTCAAATGAAATTCGATACACATCTGAAAATTATCCATGTTAGATAACGGAATAAGTATGCTACAAAGGAAGGTAGAAAGTAAGCAATATCGAGATATTTCCTGTTATATTTACTTTTTTCCTTTTCTTCTTTTTTTTTAGGGAAAAACCTTTGAAAAACGATAGGAACTCAATCTGAACGTGTGTTTGTTGTGTGTTATAACAAATACTTATCATTCACCCGAACATTTCTCGCAAACGAGCCTTGGAACAATATTAATTTTTATATATTTATGGGCTGAGAAAATTTTCAACTTAATAATACTAAATAACACAAGAAGCAAACTCCGTATTGAATCGTTGCATCAGTATTTTTAATTCAACCTGTGATATGGATGAACAACGAGACTTATTTGAATGAATTACAAAAAGTGCAAAACCAAGCTTTAAGATCACTGACTAAATCAAATCGGTATACTAGAATCTGTGATATGTTGAAACAAACTGAATTATTGAGTGTCAAACAGAGAATAAACTTTAATGTGCTTGTCCTTATTTATAAATGTGTCAAAGGTCTCTTGCCCGATTACCTAAGAGTAAACATATCACATGTTGGAGACGTTCAGCCTTACCTTTTGAAAAGAAACAATCAACTAAGACCATCAAGTAGCCTGCTAACCAACTCAGTATTTTACAAGGGATCAGCATTATACAACGAATTATCAAAAACCTGTGATATTAGTGAACTAACATTGAATCAATTTAAAAAAAGAGCCTGTATGAGTACAATAAGACTGTCAAAATTGAACATGACTGATCAAAACTGAAGTAGGTCTTCGGACCGCGGTGATGCATCCTCAAACCTAACCTAACATTATACTGTTTTACGTGTTTTTTTATAAAATTCTATTCCATTTTTTTTATAAATTCGAAATTTTTTTCTGTTAAAATGAAATTTTATAAATTTTTAGAAAATAATTTTTAAAACATTTTTGAAAATTCAAAAGAATTCAAAAGAACATTTATTTTTGAACAATATTTTTTATGGCAATATATTGCATATTCCAATATTATTATGCCAAGGTTTTCTCATAAAGAAAACACTTTGGATGCCATATCGCAGTGCAAACGAGACGCAACTTTGCTAACTAACGGAAACATTTTCCTCAAACATTTTCATCAAAAAAGTAAAATGATATAAATGTGGTTATGTTTCTTCTTCTCCTTCTCCATGTTTCCGATACAAAAAACGTAATTTTTATATTTCATACACGTTTCACATTTCAAGATCAACATTCATTAGAAAAAGAGAAATGATTATATAAAATAAAGTGTACATGTGTACACACGATGACGAATGTTTGACCAAATAAATGTGGCACAAACAGCGTTACGTGGGTTCGCCAAACACAAGGAAAGCCACAAGCAATATATAACAATAAAATAAATAGTTTTGGGTAGGAAAAATACTGCATCATAAATGTTTAACTTGCACGAGTCGAGTATCGTAGTGCCAAGGATGAAACATAAAACTTGTTCTCTCGTACAAGAAACAAAATTAATTACTTGCGAGAACAAAGTCCTTACTAAATTTATCAATTGTTCTCAAAGTGACACCTTAGTTATTTTCCAATAAATGTATAAATAAATGGAAATTCTTTGTCCAACAATAAGGACCAAAAATCCTGCATATTAATATCTATCGTTCTTCTCCTTGTATTCAAAAAAGGGTTAATAGTTGAGAAATGAGTTTTCGAAAAACGACGAACAAAGGATACCGATACTGCTATTTATAGACAAACAACGAGCGTCATGCTTAGCTGCACGAGCAAATTATTGTTCTCTCCAAAAAACTTTGTCCGATTCAGCACAAAATATGAAAAGTTTTTTGTCATATTTCCCAAGTATTTAGTAGTTTACACACAAACACAGAACAAACAGTGGCATAACAAAGAAAAAAAGGATCATAATTGAAATGATTAGTTATACAAATAGACTTTGCCCATAGTCACCAATGTACACAGTGCGGAGGAAAATGGACACCAGGTGTTTGTTCGCTAGTGTCTAAGTGAAAACAATAAACGTTAGAAGGTAATTAAGATGTAAATTTATCCCTTTTTCTGTTTTTCTTTTGTTTTTTTTTGCACGGCAACCCTTGGCGTGACAATTTTGCGTTTTTTGAGGGGATAAGCACGAAAGAGATAAATTTTATTTTATTTTCAAAATTAAATAACAATAAAAAAATTTTCAAAATGACATTTTGATTATGGACTATCCTTTCGTGCTAGCTGTAAGTGGATGACAATTTTTATTATAGTGCTTGTCGTTAATCCAATTTTGGTTAAAATTAGTTTTGAAACTGTGTTAAAAAGTTTTTATTACTTTGTAATAGTAGAGTAGAGTCTTTGTCACAGCAGCAGCAGCAATGGACGCTATTAAAAGGCAATAAACGGATGATGGCTCTTAAAGGGGTAACGGTATTTAAGGTGAGAAATGCTGTCAGCAAGGAAAAGTTTTGTTACTCGGTTTGTAAGAAAATTTTGTTTTTTGTCACAAAATTAGTGTTTAATGAATTAAAATTTTAATTATCTTGTAATTTCTAATTACAATTCAAAATTTATTAAACAAAATTAAATTTTTGAAGCTTATTATTTCATAATTTTCGTAAAATTGAATTTTTGGGTGCAAAAATATTTCATTAAGTGAGGCAAGTGTAATTTAAAAAATTATTTTAAATTATCTCTCATAATTTTTAAAAATTATAAGAAAAAAAATATTTATTAAATAATAGAAAATTTCCTTTTTTTACTATAAAAAAAGTTCGAAAACTACATTAAAATATTTAAAAATTATTTTTTTTATTTTTTATTAAAATTTGATAAAAAAAAAAAATATTAAAAATTTTATACTAAATAAGCTAAAAAAATTATTAATTTTTTTTCTTCTAATTTTGACAGATTTTTTAAGTCCTTTAAGAGTACTAAATCCAATAATTTTCATTTTATTTAATAAAAAAAACCACCAAATACCGCGTAAAGTTAATTAAAAATTCACAAACCTTCGTGCAAAGGAAGAAAAAACTCGACGCATGACAAACTCATAAACGCCAAGCAATAAAATCTTATAAATCCTTTAATTTTTAAATACTTTAATTTCGAAATTACCTAAATTTGTACACACACACACAGCCATTGTCGTTGCATGGAACAGGTGTAAAATATGCTAACATTTAATGCTGAGCCATAAATAGGAATAATGTACCCTTTTTTCCTCTTCCTCGCACACTTGGCTTTAAATTGTGAGCGTCGTCTTTGCACACCGACATCTTTATTTCTCTCCTTCTCTTGGAAAATGCAACGAACACTCGTTATAAATACTTTTTATCAGTCGCTCCCTACCGTACGGGTAATTGTACATAAATTTCACACGTTTCTCCATCCATATGTTCAATGTTCATTATGTTCAACAATTAATTTTATTTCATTTATGTCTGCACGTTCTTAAATTTAATTGATCGTAATAATGAAAAGAATTTTTTCTCGCTCAGTTTTCTCCTCTCGTTTTTTTTTTCGCACATGGAATTAAATTGTGTGAAAGGATGTGCAAACGTGTGCCATTTAAAATGAGGAATAATAATGAGTAAAATTAAAATTCATGAGTTAAGATAACGACGACGCACACATGTGAGAAAACCCTTTTTCTGGGGATTTTTTTTTCATAACTTAATCGCATTGCTTACTGTCGATTGAAGAAAAAGAAGGAGAAAAAAATCTTAATCTGAGTCGCACAATTGCATGGCTCTATTATACGCCCCATAAATCTATAATCGGTACCCAATATACAAATATTACGCTTCATGCTCCAACAACGATTATCATTGTGCAAGTATAATATAATAACATAAGTGAGATCCGAGTCGAACAATATCTTTCAAGTCAAAATTTATTGATATGGATATTTTGCTGTTTTCTTTTTTTTTCCTCTCTCTTCAAGGGCGGATCCAGGAAGGCATCAGGGCATTTGCCCCCCCCCCCCCCCCTTTTCAGTTCAAAATGTACTAAAAATTACAAAAAAGACCTCAAAATTAACAAAAATGACAAATTTGCCCCCCTCCCTCCCCCTTCATAGGTTTCTGAGAGCCCTCTGGATCCGCCGGCATTGTCTCTTCTTCTCTCTCCCGTTGCTTTTACATTGTTGTAGGATCCACAAAGAAACTTTTACAATATAATAACTTATCCCTCGTCTGTTTGCCAAAAAAAAAAATGAGAATATAAATTGTCTACACGCTCGCCTTTGCCACTGTTCGCCTTGTAAAGCCATTTGATTATTTGTGTTAGATCAATTGATTTGGATGTTGTCTTGTTAATGCTCTATTTCCATTCAACTTTTTATGGGAGTTATACATGACCAAGACAATGATTTCCACGCAGGCAGAGATAAAGCAAAGCGAAAGGCAGCGAGGGAGAGTTGTTACATTATTATGATTATTATCATGCTAACTAGAGTGTAAAAATGTTTTTCTTTGTCAAATTAGTTTTCTTTAAATATTTTGTCGTCTCTGTTGTCGTCCAAGACAAAAATGTCTCATGCTTCAAACGAAACTAATATAAAAGCTAATCAAAGCTAAACTATTGAAGCGAATTATTCGCGAAATTCATCCAACTATTAGTTTTAATTGAGTGGAAGATTAAATCGATACACATATTTTTCGACGAGAAAATTAGTTTCTGAACATTTTCTGCGTTATGAAAATGAATGACGAACAAGATCGTTCGCGAGATAGTTGAAATTTATGTACGGCTAAGTAATTGTTATTGCAAAAAGCATTTATAAAAGTCCTTCAAAGTTCAATAAAGATGATGAGCCACTTGAAATTTCTTAGGAAATGAAGACAAAAGATATTTATTGAAAATTTTCTTGTTAACTAAATAAGTGTTGAAATTATGACGTTACCCGTAGTCTTCGTTCTACTCGTCGTTTTTTTTTTGTTTAATTAATTAATAAATTAATTTTTGTAATTGTAAAACATTTTCATAATTTTATGTGACTTAAACTTCAGAATTTTTTGACTAACTGACTTTTAACTAAAGCTTAAGTTTCAGTAAAAATTAAAATTAAGTCAAATGTTTGTTGAAATTTCGACCAAATTTTGGGAAAAAATTCAATTTTTTTAAAAAGTTTTTAAAAAAATTAAATTAAATCAAATAATTTGACTTAAGTCAAACTTTTATGAACTTTACTCAAGCTTAAGTCATAAGTCAAACAATTTTTATTTTTGACTTAATAAGTTTTGCAGCCCTGTAGTATTTGTTGTTTCAATTTTGATTTTATATAAGTTAGAACTGAAATTAGAGTTATTAAAAAAAATTGGATTAAAAAATCTCGTCATGTCAACTTTTAAGGTGAGTTATATAGGAATTCGTCATCAATTGAAATGGAATTTTATATCTTTTATTAATTTTTCCACTCGCCAATTTGACGTTTGCGCATTTTTACAGGTCATAAAAACATAAAAATAGAAATTTTCCATAATTTCAAGGGATTTTTTAATAATTATTGGAACTTTTCCATATTTTATGAAGACTTATATAATTTAAAAAAATTCCCCTAAATATTTAATATTTTTATGGAAATTTTTTTTTTCGATATTTTTTTTGTATTGTTCGCCCTTTTTAAATTTGTTTGTGATTGATTTAACAATAAACAGATAAATCTTGAAAAAATTCTTTCAATTTTTTAACAATCATGCAAAACATTTATTTTTTTTCTTTGAACATGTATGAGAAAAGATACATCAATTTTTAACGAAAATTAGTATTATCTATTAAAATTAATTAAATTAATTTGAAACACCAAAAGAACATCAAAATTGTATTTTAAAAAAGTTAATTTAGTAATTTTCCAAAAGACGTCCAATAAAACAATCTTCCAATGTGTACCCCTTATAGTAAAAATTCTCCATAAATTCATATCTCGAAATATTTCTAAACTTTTGTAATTGCTCAAGATTATCGTACAAAATTTCCATCACATACTCATCTGAGAGATCATCAAATGTGGGAAGTGTCAAAGCCTTCAAAACCTTTCCTTGTTTGGCAATATTTTCCACAGCTGCCAATCCCTGTTTTCGACACACTTTTCTATTGACTGATTCCGTATAAACATGCAACTCTTCCAACAATTGATATTTCTCGAGAATTGTCGTTACTAACGAATCCAACGTTGTTTCGTCGTCATCAAAGCTGAGCGTTAATCCCGTCAAATTCGGTGATATTTGGTGCATTTGCTCAATGTCCTCCGGCGAAATCAAACAAAAGTGTCGCACATTCGCTGTTCTCATGCTCGGTCTTTGTTTCATTGATGTCAGGAGTTTTTGGACATTTTCCTTCGAAATGAACTCCGAGTCACCTTGTTCTATGATGCCTGCAGTTTTTAGGATATGAGCTTGAAATGTCAATAATTTCAACTCTCGATTTCGGAAGTCGACGTGAACGTTTTTCATATTCGGAAAACTGTTGTTGATAAAGCTGAAACAAACGCTGCACTGACAATGCTCCGAGAGAATTTTAAAATTTTCCACTTTTAACGGTTGAACGAGCTCATGAACGAAACAGCAGCCCTCGTATTTGCAAATCATGAACAAAGATTTTAAATTCGGGATGCAATCCATATATCGTAGGGAGTTGATTGAAGCTTTGTTTTTAATTTCAAGGGTCAAATCAGTGATTTGTTCGAAGGGAGAGTTCGGAATGACGGTTGACCATAATTTTATCTCACGGATGCCACTTGCTGCATTCACAACTTGGTTCAGAAGCTCAAAATTATTTTTCGTGTGATAAATTAACGAATCCAGAGAGACGTTTTGCAAACTCGTACTGTAAATTTGTGATTTTTTATGAGATTTTAAGACAACCTTTATATCTTTCACAATCGATGGAAGTTGTCCCAAAATATGCTTATCTACAGAAGTTATCATTCCCGGATAAATTTCTTGCAGTTTTGGCATTGCACGTTTGAGTATCTTCAAGCTATGAATAAGTTGATCCAAATTGGTTTCGTGAAATTTTAAGGTTGTAACGTTACCAAAAGCTTTAGGCAGCAATTTTTTCAACTTGAACCAACAATCGCTCGAAAGCTTATTATGAGATTCAATTACTCGGAGATTCGGCATTTCCTTAAGAATCAACATTGATTCATAATTTAACTCAGAAAGTGAGATTTCGGTGACAGTTTTGCCTAAATGGCGCCAAAATGGTTGAACATCATCGAAATTTTTGTATCGTAATGTGTTCTTGTTGATTGTAATCTTGTCGTAACCATAACGATTCTGCATGAAAATCGATGCTGGAATGCGATCCAAGCTTATGTGACAGTCGGTGAGGAAAAGATGACGATCCGATGAGAAAACACTGCCAGTCATGAGAAGTTCAAGCCATCTTTGGCACACGAGTTTGCATCGGAGACGCGTTCGACGGTCCAGATGCAAGAAAATTATCTCAAGAAGCTGAAATATTGGATGAAATTTGTCTTAAAGGTCCACTTTTTTGGCATAAAACCTCAAAAATTTACATACCTCGACAGGTAATTCAGCAATATTAACCATTTTTTGTTAATTACAGCTAAATTTTTTTGTACTGATAACACAAATGATAACTGATATCTAAATTACTGATAACAAAAAAAAATGTGACAGATCCGTTATCACCGAGCTCTCAACAGGTACTAAACATTTTTCCGTTCTTTTTTAAATATTCGCTGTTTCATGGTAACTGTCTTTCCCTCCGTTTTTAATGCACGTGTGGTAGAATTCCATTGTTACCAAGACAGCCTTTGAATTTTCTTCTTAGTTGCTAATGAAGGGGATGCAGGAGGGTACAAAATATTCTATTTCATTCATAAAAAGATATGAACATCCCATTGCAGTATTAAAAAAAAATGTAAAAAAATTCCTTTTAGAAACATCGGTAAACATTGCGAAAGATAAATAAATCGACATTTAATGAATATTAAATTAATCAATAAAGTGAAAGTATTCCTTCGTAAAAAATAGAAAAAAGGAAAAAATCAATTCAGCTGTCATTAATACACGTGTTATGATGAGTTCCCCCTTGTTTTATCTATTTTGTTTTTTTTTTGTGTATTATTTAAGAATGTTATTAGTGTAATTGACATGGATAGATATACCGTTAATTAAAATTAAAACATGAATTATTTAAAATTTATTATTAATATCAAATTATTTAAGTTTATTATTAACACAGAAAAGAATATTTGTCGAGCCAATAGTAAAAATAATTATTTTTTTGACAGAATTTTTTTTTGTTGAAAAATAAGTGAGATGATTAATTTTTCGTTTTACAAAATTGATCATATTCATTAAAATTTTAAAAAATTGGAGAAAGTAGTCGTCTAAAGAACGACATACTATACCGCATTTCGATGTTATATATTTACGCTTTTTTGTACTCCTCATTTTACAATTTCGTACTCCTCAAGTCACATTTTCGTTCTCCTCATGACCCTTTTGCAATTTCATAAACTTTCAAAACAAAACCATGTCAAAGGAATTTTTTTCAGTTTCAATTTTTAAGCAGTTTTGAGTTATAAAATGATTAAAAATGATAAATTAGAGCCCTCTGACAAATTTTTATCCATTTGGAGCAAGATTTGTCAAAAATGGCTTTGACACAGTTTTTGATTTAGTTTTGCTCTTGATTTAGTTTTCAAATCAAAACTATGTCAAAGAAAAAAAAAATTTTCAGTTTCAATTTTTTGGCAGTTTTGAGTTATAAAATGATTAAAAATGATAAATTAGAGCCCTCTGATAAATTTTTATCCATTTGGAGCAAGATTTGTCAAAAATGGCTTTGACACAGTTTTTGATTTAGTTTTGCTCTTGATTTAGTTTGATTTCAAACCAAAACTATGTCAAAGAAAATTTTTTTTTTAATTTTTTTCAATTTTTTTTTTTGAGTTATAAAATGATTGTAAATGATAAATTAGAGCCCTCTGACAAATTTTTATCCATTTGGAGCAAGATTTGTCACAAATAGCTTTGACACAGTTTTTGACACAGTTTTTGATTTAGTTTTGCTCTTGATTTGGTTTTCAAATCAAAACTATGTCAAAGAAAATTTTTTTTTTAAGTTTCAATTTTTTTGGCAGTTTTGAGTTATAAAATGATTAAAAATGATAAATTAGAGCCCTCTGATAAATTTTTATCCATTTGGAGCAAGATTTGTCACAAATAGCTTTGACACAGTTTTTGACACAGTTTTTGATTTAGTTTTGCTCTTGATTTGGTTTTCAAATCAAAACTATTAAAAAAATTTTTTTTTATAAATTTTTTTGGCATTAATTATAATATTATTAAAAATGATTAAATAATTCAAATTAAAATTAATTTTAAAAAATTAATATACTAAACTAAATTAATTAAATTTTATATTTTTTTTTACTAATTTATTATTTATTAATTTTTTTATATATTTTATTATTAATTCAATTCAATACGAAGAACTATTGAAGATTTTTTTTAATTAATAAAGTATAATTCAACATTTCGATAGAAAATTTTCAAATAAAAAACATTCAAAAAAATATATAAAAAAAAATATTCGATAAATTTCTGTAAATTTTTCCACTGTTAATCGTTAAATCTTTTTCATTATATTTTCTTAAATCGATCCTGCCCACGTGACGCAACATCTTCAATTCAATTACCCTCTCTAATCCGTAAGACAGACAAAAAACCTTTTTTTAGACTTAACCCAATAAAACCCCAATTGAGTTATAATCCTCCTGTCCTCCGAACAAACAAAAAAAAATTGATCAACTAAGCAGGATTTTATCGTTGTCACCCATCGTCATCAAACACGGCAAAAAAAATCTTCATTAATATCGATACTAAATAATAAATAAAAAAAACATCCCATAAAAAGAATATAATTTTTTTTTCGCGAAAACTCTGACCCATCCGCATGACTAATGCGCTCGTTGTCCAGTTCAAACCCGAAAAAATAATTCCAATAAAAATTGATGGCATTGCGTGACATCATTAGTCGCATCAATAAACTTTAGATAGACTCGAGAGTTGATATCACGGAAGAATAAAAAAAAAATAAACATTCATTTTTATTGTCAATTGCTTGTAGTAGATGGACTGCTTTTTTTATACGGAGCAATGTTATCACCATATTGATGAGCGAGAGAAAAAGACGAAAAAAGCTGTTTGTTTGAATTGTGCGAAAAAAAAATATAACAAGAATAATAACGAGAAAGGGAGAAATAAATGGACGAAAGAAGAAAAATGATATGGCGTATTATTGGAAATGTCTGTGACACCTTATTTTCCTGATTCTTGCGATTTATTTATCATAATGATGATGAGAATGGTCCGAGATTTCGCATACGAGGAAAAAAAGTGCCACACAAGATAGAAAGACAATGCAAACAATTCTCCCATTAAATATGTTATTTATCGCTAATAATGTGTCTAAACCATGTACTTTTTCTGCTTGTGTGCCTTTTGTGCGTCTCGTGATGATAGAACTTTTTCCCAAGTCAGTCCGATTCGAACAAATGAATCCATTTATATTTCGGCACACACAAAAAAAGTGTCCGTTCATACGGTTAGTGGAATAATAAATTGTCGATAGATCTACTGTCGAAATATCTCTCACAATCACACGCACACTGAGAAAAAAATTCCAAGAAGAAAAATAATAAAGCCGAGAAGAAAGAGGAAAAAGAGATGAAAAAAAAAACAAATTGACTTTCTTACCTTTTGTTATAAATTGTAGAAAGAACCACACAACCTCCAATCTGCCAAGCGATTTGAAATGTATCCGTTTATTTATTCCCATGTTCGTTTATTTTGTTGCCGTTTTTTTCCTTCTTTTGTTCTTTTGTGTTGTTTGTTAATATGTAAGATGCCACCACCACCGCTTTTTTTCCTTTTCTTCTAAAATAATCGTTTTCACTATTGTTTCTGGTTGTCAATTCACTTTTTTTTTCTGTGTTTCACTGTTTGATTGTTTGGATGTTTGTGTGCGCGTTCACTTATTATGTCCAATCGAACAGACACTTTTAGGGTGTTTCAAATGATGAAACTTTGGATTTTTGGCATTTTTTCACACATTCCAACGATTTTTCCTTCATTTCGGATTTTTCTCTCTTTTTTAACATGTGTTCGTTCGGTTCACCTGATTCTGTTTGGCATGACAAGTTCAGAGCAAAATAACACAAAAATAAATAAAATATCTGAGTATTGATGAAATTTAATACACTTTACAACAATTCCACTCTTTATTATTGACTCTCGACGATTCTTGAGTAATACACTTCGTTGTTGTGAAATTTATATTTGATTTTTTTTCTGCAGTTTTAGATTTTTCTTTGTTTAGTAGCATTTATTTATATTTTTATCTCTCTATGTGCTGGTGCTGCCCCAAAGCAACGGATTGTTGTGCACGTAGTAAATCCTGCAACAATAAAAAAAATAGAAAAAAAACGTAAAAATATTGCAGAAATTGATTGTACAAAGACAACAATCATCAGTAACAGGATATTAAAGTGTTATGTTACAAGATCTTTCTAAGCTTAAAAGGAGCCGCTCTTTGTCATCGTTCATTCGAGGTATCTACACTGTGAAAAATCTATATTTCGTAAGTGAAAATATTTATTAGATATGAGAAATTATAAATTTTGGCCAACAAATTTATTTTGTTTTTCAAAATTTTTCAGTTTTTGCACTTTTTTTTAGCCTTAATGCAAATTCTTAAATTATGCCCCAATGCACATTTTAAAATTTTGCCCCTATGAAAGTTTTTAAATGCCCCAATACAAATTCTAGAATTTTACCCTTATGCACTTTCTTGAACTTTGTCCCAATGCAAATTCTCAAATTAAGACCCAATACACATTCCAAAATTTTACCCTAATGCACTTTCTTGAACTTTGTCACAATACACATTCTAAAATTTTGCCTCAATGCAAACTCTACAACTTAGTCCCAATGCACATTCTAAAATTTTGCCCTAATGCAAATTCTAAAATTTTGCCCCAACGCAAATTCTCAAATTAAGCCCCAATACACATTCCAAAATTTTACCCTAATGCACTTTCTTGAACTTTGTCCCAATGCAAATTCTCAAATTATACCCCAAAACACAATCTAAAATTTTGTCCAAAATAAAAAAATTCAAAGAAAAAAGCTTTTTTTCTCATCAAACTGAGTTTTGTAAACTTTCATGGTACATATCTCGCGGATATTTTTGTTTGCGAGCCATAAATTTCTTATAAATTAGGCATCTGTATTGGAGAAAATTGCAATTTTCTTCGTGGAATCTGTTTCAAGATGCATTTCCAAGTATTATCTGGTAGCAAGATTTGCAATGCGATGAATTGTAAAAAAAGAGGCAAAATAAATTTATATAAAACGAAAGAAAAGAGGATATTTTGAGAAAATGCATTTTCCTATTTTTGTTATTATTTTTTTTTTCTTTATAAATTTTCAGAGGAACTGTGCCATTGTTTCGTTGTTGCCTCTGAGATATTTTCCTACATCCAAATACTGAAATAGAGAGTTGATTTTGATCGATTAACGTAAAAATGATTGCTTTGCAAATACATTTCCTCGAAAATTTTCTGCAGCAAATCAATGGAGAACAAATCAAACAAGTACAACTTTATGCAAGTCATTTCACTACAAGAAAAAAAAACACAACAACAACAGGAAAAATGTTGAGGGTGTTGTAGTAGAATGTACGACAAAGTAAAAAAAAAATACAGGAAAAATGACTTTGCGATAAAGATTTTTCACAGAAATGAACATCATTATACTTGACTGCTCTCTTTTGCCATTAGTGTTGTTGTTGTCGTATTGGGCGATGCGTCGTTGTTGTAATAATAATAATAATATCTATTGAGAATTTTTTGAAATGGTTCAATGCCTTTTGAGAACAGCCGGCTTGGCATGCAGGCATGGATGCTAAAGTGTAATCGAGACAAAAATAACAGCAATATGGAAAGGAATTACTGTTGTTGTTATTATTATTATGCCTTTATTGATATTGCCGCCTCTTCTTGTGTGTATAACGCAATGAAAAGCACTCAACATTTTTTTATTTACTTTTTTTCTCTCAGTATAAAAATTTCTTGCACATATCTACGTTCACAGACGAGTTTATAGATTTTTCATTTTCAATTTATAGTGTTGCAGAGTTTTTTTCTTGTTATTATTAATAAATATGTTGTTGGAAAATCTTGCAAAATGTTCCTTTCAAAGAAAATCATTTAATAATAATTTTTATTTACTCACTTTTCTCGTTCTCGTTGCTGCTGTCGCTGTTTGTTGATTGGAAGTTGTTGCACGACAACAAAATAATTAAGTTGTTTTGATGTCTGCCGTTCACTGAAATGATACAAATTAAATCTTGTTAGTTTTTTTTATTTTTCTATTTTATTTTTTCTAAGAAATGTTCACAAAAAAAATAATTTATTGCGTCTATTTTTTTTTTACTATAAAAAGACTTAACTTTTATTTCAAAACTTACTTTAATAAAAAATTTAAGGTTTTCTAAGAAAAAAAAATATTGGAAATTGCCTCATAATTTTTCCGCTCAATTAGTTGCTTCCTCCAATAAAATAAACACAAGAATGTGAAAATTAAATATTACGAGAAAGTTTTGCCATAATTCTATTTCGCGTACAAGCGCAACACATTCTCGCAAAAAACCAACATAATCCCGTCGTATTAGTCAGGACAAATTACCATCATCATAATTTTGCTGGCACACAACGTTCGAAAAGAGAGTGAAAGAAGCATTTTAAAAATGTGTTGACACATTATTTATGAGCGTCAAATAAATTAATAATGTAATAACGATGATGGTGAAGAAAATAATAGAAATAAATTGGAACAAATATCAATTCTGGAATCCTTGTACACGATGGCATTCCGTGTCACATATTTCTCGTCGAAATTGCTTCGAAAAGTTTTGTGTAGCAGTAAAATGACGACCGTGATTCACTTTTTGCTTTCATAATTTTATTTGGGTATCTCAGGATTTTCCCTTCTCACGCAAAAGGAATTTTTCTATTCTAGCAACTGTCATATTTTATCTCGAATTTTTTTTACGTTGTCCCTTTTTTGTTGTTGTCAGGCTCTGAAGACGATGAAGAATCGCACACAAGAAATAATAAATTAATAAATCTTGTGTCATTTTAATTTTGTGTACTTTTTACACAATGGAACGTGAGTTCAGAAGAAAAAGCCAAAAAAAAAAAAGTTGTTCGAGAAAAATGCTTAGAAATTACAAATTTTTAACATGCAATTAAGATAATAAATTAATTTATCACTTAAAAGTTTTTTTTCTTGCGTTACAATGGAAAAAAGGTACAAAAAAACGTAGGATATTAAAGATTAAGAAAATTTATGTTCGGGTTAAGAAGGGTTTTCCGTGTATTTGATTCAATCAACGGAAAGATACTAATAAATTTATTAGATAATCAAATGTTAACGCACACACACACCTCAATTTAGGCACCAAAGCAATCAAAAGCGAAATTAAATCCCATAATAAAGCAAAATAACAACAAATTTCATAAGAAATGAGACACAATCAAAAAGTCAAAGTATCAAATTCAAACTTTTTCATTTATATGATGATTATGATAATCATAGAAAACGGAACGAAAGATGATGATGATGAAGATGGGAAATAATAATAACAACAAGATTTTTATATATACGGAAAAAGTATTATATTTGTTCCATTTGAGTTGTATCTTATATAATAGGCTGATGCGATTAATAAAAATCATTCAATTTTTTCTTAAAAGCTTTAGATAAAAATTTAAGAAAAAATAATAATTATTTATATTCGTTTTGGGATTTATTTTAATTAAATTTTTTAATTATTTATAAAAAAAAACTAATAATTAATAATTAAAATAATAGTAAAAAATTAAAAAAATTAATTAAAAATTTAATAGAAAAATATTAAAATAAACAGAAATAATTATATTTTCTAATTTTCATCTAAATCTTTTGCGAGAAAAAATAAATAAGAAAAAACAATTACATATTTCAAATTTTTTGGATCAAAAAAAAAAATAAAGAATATTTATTAAGAACTCGTTAATAAATAATTTAATTTTTAGAATAAAAAAATGAAAAGTACCTAATTTTGTAAAAAAAAAATCGGAGTGAAATATTATTTCACAAAATATTTAAAAAAATCTGTGCAAAAATTTAAAAAAAATTAAATTTGGTTTTTTAATTGTTTTAAAATGGTTTAAATAATTAAATTAAATTAAATAAAAATTAAAACTTTTAATAAAATTATTTAATTAAAAATAAATAAAATCCTTTACATAACTAAATTAATGAGAAAAATTCCGAAAAAGATGGAAACATTTTTCCTCATTAATCCATCCTCCACACAACTGTAATCTTATATGTACATTCGACGCTGATTGTGTGCGAAGCTCCGATGAACAGCACACACATTCACACAAATGAAATAAGGTAAATTGAATTAAATTATTACGCCTTTGTTATATAAAACGAGGATTATTGTTTGTAGTTAAGTGGTGTACTTTATATATATTTTGCGTATTATGTTTCATTCTAGCAATGTGTGTGTGTGTCGCCGTAGAGAGAGAACTTAATATAATTCTTTCCTGTTTATAATGATGTGCCTTTGTTTTATGCCATCAAGTGAGCATTTTATTATGAATATTCAACGAAAAAAGCACACTTTTCCTAAAATAGACAGGAATTTAAGGGAAATTTTGTAACCACTTTTCCACGAATTGTCGTTTGAAACCTTTTTAAAGCAAAGTTTCGAGACAAAAACAAATTTCATTACCTTTATTATTGCCATTATCTCTTAACAAAAAAAAAAAGATAAAGAAAGTCGACAAAATTGTTCCTATTACAAAGTCCATGACCCCATTCAAAGAACCATTTCTTTTCACTTCTCTCTCCTTTTATTCTCGTATTTTTTTTTATCTTTTTCGCCATTAAAAGTCTTCTGTCCTGTCCACCACTACCGCCATCGAACCCGATAAAAAATTCAGTAGTGCGCGTGTATTTTTAGTGGATTTTAAAGCGGCAGTCAAAGCACATAATGGTTATAATAATGATAATCATCGTGATATGCAGTCGACGATGAGGAGAACGACGACCTATTTTCAGTTAAAGTTAATTTTTACGCATTTTGTCTGAATATTATTTTTAATGTTTCACGGCCTCTTTATCCCTGTTGTTATTTTTTTCCTTAAAAATTATATTTTTTTTTTATATTTACTTGCGCGCCATACCGTCGTCGTCCTTGTGTATTAATATTACACAGAGATTAGCGGAGACGACTTCAGAAAATTACAACAACAACAAAAGTACCAATATTATTATTTTAAACAATTTATATTTGTTTTGTGCGCGTTTGAATATTTTTTGCCTGTCGTTTTCCCTTTTTTATCCTCTCGTTCTCGTTTTTTCTCTTTCTCTCATTACATCGCGGTGCGTCAAAAGTAATAAGATACACATTGTTAAGAGTCTCATTTTTTTGCGTTTGTGTCGTACTTGCCCTATCAATTCAAAAGGGGTTATATTAACCTCTTAAGGTGCTAAGTTATTACTTTTGTATAAAACACTTCAAAAAGATTACTTTAGGCCACAAAAACCTTCTTATTTCTATTTATTTCTGAAGCACTTTGAAGTAAACATTGGTATTGTAGAATCTGATGCAGCGAGGAATGGGTGCTTTGTCAAGGTACTTTCTTGTAATCGTTGCTTGAAAGAGCGGTCCCTGGCATCTCGAGTCATATTGATGGTTTCTTTCAACAAATTTATTCTTGGTGTCATTCGACACGATGTTGGAGCTCAGCAAATCAGATGTGAAAATGACATAGTTAAAATCAAGAGGTTTTTTAAATAACTTCAAGAAATGTTAAAATGAACTTTTGAAGATTAAAAGGGATTAATTTTTTTAATGCTTTCAATGGATGATTAATTTCAATGGAGTTATATTTTAACTAATTTTGAATACGATTAATATTTCTTATAATGTCGCTTCTTTCAGGTAAGTTCATAATTGTTTCCTCATCCTTCATATGTCTGTTGGAGAAGTGTTCGGATGCTTCTCCGCGCGTCATTTAATTGATCGGATCACCTTCTGGACCCTTATTTCGATCGTCTCCTTCTCATGGGTGTAAGAAATTTCAGTATTTACAATAATTCATAATTTAGATTGATAAAAACCTATATGAAAGTGTATGAAAAAACGTAAAAAAAATATAAATATAATGTTTTTAATATAGATACATGAAATTATTGATAGACGTATATAATTATTAGAAAACTTTACTTTGGAAAATATAATCTTATAGACAACTTTTTTTTTGAATAGACACAAACATATGTTATAGACGAATATATGTCATTTGAATGTAGACATTATACATAGTGTGAGCAAAATGTCTTGTAATCCTTGTAAGTTGTTAGATTAATCTCTTTTTTAATATAAGTTACTAAAATAACCTCTTGAAGGCTTAAAATCACCCCTTTTCAATCCGCAGGGCACTTATGCTTAATAAAGAAAGAAGTGGATACGCTCTTCTATTGCGAGAAAGCGAGGCATGTAATTTAAATTATTTCTTCTTTTTATTCTGCATTCTTAGAACAGAACCGAATTAAATAATACTCTCGTTTGCTTTTATGTATCAGGGTGCGTAAATTTAGGACTTTTTAATCAGCAGAACATTTTTTATAGGATGAACAGCGTTCCAACAGTGCATGAATTTTTAATGCAATTTATTCTCGTGAACGTCCAGTTGAGTTACGATTCAAACGAAATGGACGTTAATGAATATTTTTTCGGAATTCACAAAGGACTTTTCCTTGACCAATGAATAATTTGCAAGAAAAAAAATGTTGCTTTTCGTGAAAAACGGTAAAACATTGACCTAATTTCGTGTTTATAAAGTGAAAGTTTTTTTTTCGTTTATTTTATTTAGATTTTGTTTGTCAATCTTTAAACATTGAAAAACTGCAAAAATGACAAACTTGGAAAAAGTTTTGAATTTTATAAAGTTAGTGGATTACATTTGTGGAACTGGATTGTACGAAAATCAACAAAAAAGTGTTATGAGAAAATTATTTTTAATAATTTTTCGGATTTCAATGGTCTTGAACGTCGCAATATTGGGAGCTTCAACGTTAATTCATGAAAAATTTAATTTGGTGACAATTATTATTACTTTCGCATTTGTTGTAATTTACATCGATTCGCTGTACTTGATTATTTTCATTTCGCAAAATAAGGATCGAATCATAAAGTTGTTGAGTTGGTGTCAAGGACTGTACACTTCGGAGTCATTTGTTCCCGTGATGCAGGAAATCGCTCAGAAAAACTTGCAGAAAAAGCAAAAAAAATTAATCTGGACCATAAAGTTCGTGGCAATATCATTTTTTACAATAGTTGTGTCAGGTTTTGGCATAAATTTTCTGATATTTTCAATGTCAACGAACAACCAAAAGTTTCCATCGTTACCGATTCCCATGTACTTTTTGCCGTTTGAGGATCAAGACACGTGGATTACCTTCACATTAAATTTCTTATCACAAATAAAAGCTACGTCTGAAGCTAACTTCTTTGGAGTTCTTGGATTTAGCATCTTTATTTGCGTCGTGCATCATTGTTTCATCGTCCTTGGAGTCATCAACGAAACAATTTCAAAAATGGGAGAAAATTTGAAATTTTTAACGGTTGATCAGTGGATCCAACAAATTGTGCAGCAAATTAACGACGTAAACGCTGCTTATTCTGAGCTATCGGATTTATTTTCAACATTTTTTCTGATTCACGAAATGGGAGTTTTCTGTGCCTTGTTGGTTTCTGCCTTTCTAATTGTAATTTTGAAGCAACAACAATTATTTGGTCTCGGAGTCACCATGTTCGCTGTTTGCTTATTCATCATTTGTTACATTAACGATGCGATTTTGGGAAGATTTAGTGACGTTTCAAAGAAATTTTATAATGAAATTCCGTGGTACGAGCTTTCGCCGTGCGAAAGAAAATCCATTTTAATGGCGATGAATTGCAAGAAGATCCAATTTGGGTTCACAGCATCCGGCACTCACAGAGTACGAATAACGAGATTTACGAAAATCATTAAAATTGCATACACGAATATTGTGGCGTTGAAGAATTTGGTGGAAAAATAAATAAAAGTTGCAGGGAAAATTTTGAAGTCAAAACTTAAGACTTAAAATTTAAGCTAGCAAAAGTCATTTTTAACTTAAACATTAAGGGCTTAATTTTTAACTTGAGAAAAAGTAAAAAAAAAATTGACTTAAGCTCAAGTTAATAAAATAAATAAAAAAATATAAAGTTTATAAATTTTTAAGCAAAAATTAATAGCTTATAAATTCTTAAAGATCAAAAAAATATTTAAAAAAAAAATTAAAATTTTTTGAGTTAAGTTAGCTTAAGCAGAGCTCAAATCAGAAGTCTTTTCGACTCTGGATTTAAGTCAAAGTAAAAACTTTAATTTAAAAAAATTTTCTAAAATATTTTTATTTATTTTTTTTTCATTTTTTCTAAAATTTAATAAAAAAAAATTACTTGACTTAAGCTAAAGTCGCACATAAGTCGAATAAAATAAAATTATTTTTTTTTCTCAAAATTTTGTCAAAAAGCTAAAAAAAATATTATTAAAAAAAATTATAAATTATTAAAAATTCAAAAATTATTTTATTAAATTAAATTCTTTTAAGTTGCAAAATTTAATTTTTTTGTCTTTTATAAATTTGTTAATTTAAAGCCATGAAATTTTAAAATGATAATAATAAAATGACACCCTATAAAAATTTTACAAAAGCAAAAATAGAACACGTGACGCGACCAAAGTAGAGCAAAAATATTTACAACGAGCTCTTAAATTAGATTTGCATTTGAAAAGATGGCCTTTTCTACGGTTGAACAGAAACAAACAATACGCGCCTATTGTCGCTTTATTTGACATTTTCTCTCGTGCTTATCATTAAATAATTTTCCTCATTTTGCCATTTTCGCACCCTCGCAGTGGCATTGCGTATTTAAGCGTAACGAAGAACAATAAAATATATTTTTTTCCGACGAAATAAAGGCCGAGTTAATCCAAAGGTGATTAGAGTCTCAACAATTAAAACAGAGCGCTAGAAGAGAGATTGTGATAAACTTAATTACCATATTTTTTATATTTCCTTTTTATTTCATTGTAATATCCTTCTTCGTTTCAATTTACACTGACAACGACAACGACGACGATGGAACGAGAAAAGAGACACAGACATTTATTGATAAGACGAAGATACCGACAAATACGGAGGAGCTTGTGCAATTGTAATTAAAGTATGAAATTTCCATCTCGTCTTCAATATCTCTCGGATAAAACCCAGTATCGTCGTTATTCTCATCATCACCGCCATTATCGTTGGTATCTTACTTGCAGCAGAGACTACCACAAACAACGCCGCAGTTAGCTAGGCTCTTACCCATTTAAGTGTTGCCAAGGAATATCGTCGTGCCACGAGATGCGATATAATGATGCGAAACACAAAACCATTATCATTTTACTATTAGATAGCATACAATTTTGATGAAAATAAGACATTTGCATTTCAAAGTAGCTTGAAAATTTTATAAAGTTTCAAACCGACACGATGTCTTCTTCGTCTCTCGATACTGCTAAAAAAAATGTTTTCTTGCATTACCTTTTTTTGTTGTCGGTTGTTCAAACAACAAAGGAACTCCACCTCGTATCTCGTCTTTCGCTTTGATGAAATACGTCGTGCAGACACAAAAATTACCATTTCTCGGCAGTATCGATACTTTAATGATAATAATGGCACCCGATATACTTCACATTTTCATCCCTTTTCATTAGAAACCAATAATAAAATGTGTGTGTGCGAGTGTTTCAAATGTACAACGAAAAAAAGGTGTTTGTGGGTTGTGGAACATTACAAGAGAAACAATCAATTTAGACACACAGAACGAAAAAAAAAGTGTAATCAGTTGAAGTGGTAAATTGGATTTTTTACATCATCATCATCATCATCATCATTATTATTGCTGTATATTATTGGGTTTGTGGTCTAGTTTTTATTTGTGTTTCGTACAAAAAAGGATTCGTTTGGATTGGAAACATGTTTGAAATTAAAATTTTATTTGCATTTTTTTACAAAATGTTTTTAATGAGAATGGAAAAAATTTAAATTAAAAAATTCGAAAAAAAATAAATTTTAATATTTTTTCTGTAAGATTAAAAAAATTTAAAATTAAAATAATTTCAAAAAAAGTTTTTAGCAAATTTTAATTTAACTTTTTTTTAAATGATAAATAGAGAATTCAAAATTAATTTATAAAAATTTAATCATATGTGATCATTTAATTGTTTTTAATTTGATATTTTTTTAAAATTTAAAAAAAATGTTTTCAAAACAAAAATGTATTTAGACGTAAATTTGTAATAATTAAGTTCATATCAAGCAAATCACATATGTTAATGTGTGTGACGCACATATGATATATTCTCATATATAAATATTTCAATTTTCTTAAAGGTATATATCTAAATAACTTTTTTCGAAATTTTTTTATTTTTGATTTATTTTAAAATTACCGTTTTCGCTCTACTGTGCGACGTCGACGATGGAACGAGAAAAGAGACACAGACATTTATTGATAAGACGAAGATACCGACAAATACGGAGGAGCTTGTGCAATTGTAATTAAAGTATGAAATTTCCATCTCGTCTTCAATATCTCTCGGATAAAACCCAGTATCGTCGTTATTCTCATCATCACCGCCATTATCGTTGGTATCTTACTTGCAGCAGAACTACCACAAACAACGCCGCAGTTAGCTAGGCTCTTACCCATTTAAGTGTTGCCAAGGAATATCGTCGTGCCACGAGATGCGATATAATGATGCGAAACACAAAACCATTATCATTTTACTATTAGATAGCATACAATTTTGATGAAAATAAGACATTTGCATTTCAAAGTAGCTTGAAAATTTTATAAAGTTTCAAACCGACACGATGTCTTCTCCGTCTCTCGATACTGCTAAAAAAATGTTTTCTTGCATTACCTTTTTTTGTTGTCGGTTGTTCAAACAACAAAGGAACTCCACCTCGTATCTCGTCTTTCGCTTTGATGAAATACGTCGTGCAGACACAAAAATTACCATTTCTCGGCAGTATCGATACTTTAATGATAATAATGGCACCCGATATACTTCACATTTTCATCCCTTTTCATTAGAAACCAATAATAAAATGTGTGTGTGCGAGTGTTTCAAATGTACAACGAAAAAAAGGTGTTTGTGGGTTGTGGAACATTACAAGAGAAACAATCAATTTAGACACACAGAACGAAAAAAAAGTGTAATCAGTTGAAGTGGTAAATTGGATTTTTTACATCATCATCATCATCATCATTATTATTGCTGTATATTATTGGGTTTGTGGTCTAGTTTTTATTTGTGTTTGGTACAAAAAAGGATTCGGTTGGATTGAAAACATGTTTGAAATTAAAATTTTATTTGCATTTTTTTACAAAATGTTTTTAATGAGAATGGAAAGAAATTCAAATTAAAAAATTCGAAAAAAAAAATAATTCTGATAGAGAAATTCTAATTTTTACCAATTTTTATTTATTTTTTTTTTTTTAATAAAAGTAATAAAATTAAAATTAAGAATTCAATGTTTTTAATATTTTTTTAAATAATTTCAAAGAAATTTTTTTTCAAATTTATTTTTAAGACACACACACACTGAAAAAACTTTTTACACATTTTTCAAAAAATGGGCAAATCCAGTTTAATTTTGTATTTCAATTTTTTAACAAAAAGCTTTTGACTTTTGAAGTCAAATAGTTTTTTAAACGTAATTTTTTAATGGAAAAATTTATTTTTTAAAAATTTTAAAATCGGATTAAAGGATTGCGAATATTTAAAAAGGTTTTGTTCAGTTTTTTTATAAAAAATCACAATTTTTTACGACAAAAATTTTTGAAATTTACGAGCTCAAAATTTAATTTTGCGTGCATTTAAATTTTTTTTTTTTATCAAATTTTTGTTCTTTTTTTAATTTAAAAAATTTATTTAAAGATTTTTTTTTTAAAATTAAATTTTAAAAATTAAATTTATTTTTATTTTTTAATAAATTTAATTTTTAAAAATTTATAAGCTTTTTTCATGCGGTATTTAGAAAAATTTAAATTATTTTTTTATTAGGATATCACGATGTACATAAGAAGAATTTTTAAAGCAAAAAATAACTAAAAAAAATTTTTTAAAAAAATTTTAATTTTTTTTAAATTTTGCATTTTGTATAAAGAAAAAAATTTTTTTTTATTTTTTTTAAATTTTTAAAAAAATTTTTTCGGCCCTGGTTAACACTTAAAAAAAAATTTTTTTTATTGCAAATAATTTTGTAAGTTCAATTAAAAATTTTTAAATATTTCCACATGAATAAAAATTTATTTTTTAAAAAAGATTTTCAAGACTTTATTTTTTTAAATGAAAAAAAAAAATAAATAAATAAATAAATTAAAATATAAATAAATTTCGTGTAAATTTTTAAACATTTTGTTATTTTTCAGCAAATATTTTATTTGTTAAATAAAATAAAATATCTCACTCTCGAATATTTTTTCAGCAATTACTCGGACCACTCAGATCACTTACAAACACAAACAACTCCGGCGTAGTAATTAATTTTACAGCATCACTCGCTGCTGTTGGTTACTCACACTACTTTCGCACCACGACTACCGCAGAATTTTATTCAAATATTTAATTGTTGCCGAAAAACGGTTTAATATGAAAAATTTAGGGACATTGTTGTCATTGTATTAAATTTATTCTTTATTCGTAAGAATAAAATTTTTAGGGTTCTTTTAACCTTGATTACTACTTTGCCTTTTAACACACAAACCGTTTTTTCGAGATGGTTCTTTGTTATAATCACACACAGATAAATTTCAACCACTACTAATATACTCTCACCCCTAAGTACGTCACATACGAGCACGACCGAACGGGATACATTTGAAATGTTTAAAATTTGTGGTTTTTATATCGGACAATTTGCAGCAACACACACTCTGACACCACAGTAATTTTTTTGCGTACAACAAAAAATAGTTCAGTTTTGTTCTGTACTCCAAGTCGTAAGCACTACTCGTGTATATTTTAGAAACTTTTATGTTGCACACATTTATTTTGCCGGGCGAAATAAAAAAAAATAAATAAATTGTTCTCAAATGAAGTGTTGATTAGTTTGCGGTTGAATAAAATAAATTCCTGCCAAATCATTTGGAAATACAAGTTTTAATGTGATAAATAAACCGAAAAAAAAGTAATAAAAAGGGTTTTTATACAAATTGTAAATATCCGGCAGTAAAATTAATGTGAATTCGTGAAAATTTTCCAACAAAAAAAGAGAAAAGAATCCATTAGGAACGTGTTTTAATCAATTATTTAAAGTCCGATCAACGAGGTGTATTGTAAACGTAAAACGAACACACATACGAAATAAAAATGGGCAACTCCATGTTATTAATTGTTGCGATTAATCTCCTGGCATTCCGACATTGCATTGGGGTACAAGTCAATTTGGACCATGATGGCGGATCAATTTTGAAAAGTCAATTGATGGATACAAATTGTGCGGATGAGAAGGATTGCGAGCAGTTTCGAGCGGGAGACATCAAGCAAGTAGCGTGCGACGACAAGAAAACGTGCATTTGCAAAGACGAGAAAGATAACGTTATGGCGTGCATGCCGAATGTGAGTAATATTTTTTTTTCATTTTTTGCGGTTTTTTTAAATTATTTTGTTTCCAATAATATTATTTCTATTATTTTATTTAAAAAAATTATTAAGAAATTATTTGTGAAATTTTCTAAATTAAAAAACAATTTTTTGTAAAAATTGAAGAAAATTTTTATTTTTTTTTTTTTTAGTCAAGCACAAGTTGGCACATTTTTAAAGAAAATATTCTTCTAGCTGATTTTTAGTGTCTGTCCGTACACAAATTATTAAAATCTTAATTTTCTCAAATAAAATTACTGATTAATAATTTAAAAATTATTAATTAATTAATTATTTTTAAAACAAATTTTTAAAATAATTTAAATTAATTATTTTTTCCCCAAAAAAATTTTTAAAATTAAATTTTACATTTGAGTAAAATTTTTATTCTCAAATTAAATTTTTAAATTTTAATTAATTTACATTTTTGCCCTTACTCAACTAAAATTAGTAAAAAAAATTTTATTTAAAATAAAAAAAAAATAAAATTTTTTAAAAATTTAATTTTTTTGAGTTTTTACGAAGTTTTTCAATTGTTTTAAATTTTTTATGATGAAAAAAATATTTTAAATTATTTTTTTTTAAATGCGCTCAATTAATAATTTTCATAACATGACAAGTTTGTTAAAATTTGTTTCATCTTTCGAAATATTTTAATTTTTCTCCCTCAGGATCAAAAACTTGCAAATGAAATCGGAATGGACTGTCCCTGCTTGATCAAGCATAGTATCTGCAAGAACAACAAGTGCGAGTGCAAGGCAAATTTTACAGCAACCGAAGACAACAAACACTGTGTCCCAGGTAAGTCGCATGTGTTTTCATGTTTGTGTGTGTGTGTGTGAGTGTGAGAAAAGGAGAAAACACGTTTTATTACAATGCCTTGTTAATTATTCAACATCTGAATGAAATTTGATTTAATTTTCTCGTAACCAAATTAAAATTTTAATTGGGGGATTGTTCATACATTTATGCCAAACTTAATTATGCATATGTAAAATGTGTGTAATTGTGTTTCAATATTGCAATAAATGATTCCTTTTGATAAGACGGATTATTTGGGGAATCAATTAAAATGCTTATCTATAAGGGTTTGATACTGATTTCTCAGGAAAAATTCTTTACAAACGTGATTGTGTGAATTTGCATTCATTCCTCGTATCATAACCGAGATTGAATTTCAACTATAATTAATAAAATATAAACACACAATCACACACAAAATTGATTCAATTGCTAACATCGATCAATTTGTATTCCTGTTGTGACAATTTCTATTGATACATTGATATATTTTAAGGTATAATTAGGAAAAATCGCACATTTGCAATTTTTGCTTTTTAGCTCTCTACTATTTTTGAGCAGTTGATTTCAATTATTTTTAATTTTTCATCATAAAAATACAAACATAAATTTTTTTCCTTTGAACTCTCGGAAATTTGATCAGTTTATTTCAATTATTTTTAATTTTTCATCACAAAAATAGGTACAAATAAAATTTTTTTTCAACAATTTTTATGACGAATGTTTGAACTTAAAAAAATTTTTCCTGTTAAAAACATGATACAAAACATTAAAAAAAATTAAATTTGACTTAAAATGCGAAATATCTAAAAAATTTGTAACGTCATAATTCAAGATCTACTTCAAAAATTATTTTTATGGTTTTTGCCGTGAATCTGGATTAACTAAGAGAAGGTTTTGGTCCAATTTTTAACCAGAAAAAATCTTGCATAAATTAATAATTTTTGAAAAATATTTTTGAAAATGAATTTTTCATGTTAAATTTCGTTTTTCAATACAAAATTCTTGAAAATTTAAAATGTTTTAAAAAATTTTGAAAAACTCTTTGAAAAAATATGGGAAAAGATTAAAGAGTTTCATTTTTGATGAAATTTTCAACATTTTTTTTTTATTTTGCCCCATTGGATTTTCGACTTTTTCGAATTTTTTAAATATTTTCAATTTTCAAGAACGAGATCCATGGGTCCGCTATTTTTCTTAAAATTTTTGTTTTTAATAAATTTTTTACATAAAAACATAAAAAATGCCAGATTAAATTAAAAATAAAAAAAAGTAAATGCCATTATGCGATTTATCACATTAATTCCCGATATTTGTGCCAAATTATCTAACTCGGCAGCGAAACGGTTGCAATTATTCTCGCGCAGTACTTGAACAATACAACAACAGAGAAAATAGGAACTCTTGAATTAATTATTTTACTTTTGTTATTTTGTCCCATATTATTTTCACATTTGTCGCTGTATATTGTTAATCAACACACACACACACACACACACACACACACACACTGCATAATATTATGTAGAATAATTGAGTTTTGTATGCTCATTTACTTGCAAATCGAATTGATGCGGTTGTTGTCTGCCTACAGAATGCATGGCAAGTCAAAAGGATTCAATATTTATTCATTATTGGTCATTTAAATGAGGTTTTAAAGATAATTAACCAGCATAATTTGGAGTTTGTGGCTCTTTCAAGTTTGACAGTTGATCAATTTCTGGTTACTTTCTTTAAAATTTTGATTTAATTTTTTGCAGTAACATCCCAACTGGACGAAATTTGTGAAATTGATTTGAATTGTCAGCGTGCTGAGCCATTTTCCACTTGCCTGGATACGAAAATCTGTGAATGTGACCAAGGATTCACAAAGGAGAATGGAACTTGCTACAGTATACTTGGTATGTTATTTTTTGAACTGTGATGAACTTTATTAATTTTCCAATTATTTTTGCAGATAAAGTCGATATCACGTGTGAGGGTCATCAAACTTGCCATAACAACACCGCAAATTCCGTTTGTGCTGCCAAACATTGTGTCTGCAAGCAAGGATTTGTTGCCTCACGCAACGAAAATGTATGTCACCATCGAACATCAAACTCTCTCTCTCTATCAAAAATTGATCAATATATTTTTTTACGCTTCAGAAATGTTTGCCAGTAATGAATTTCGAAGAATCGTGTGAGGAGCATTTGCAGTGCAAGTATCGCTTGGGTGAAGGTGGTCAGTGTTCCCATGGCAAGTGCTCGTGCAAACCCGGATATCGTGAAAGTTATGTCGAATCTGGATCATCGCAGGCCGTTTGCACTCGTGAAATTAGTAAGTTTATGTGACGCTTTAGTCTTCGTTTTTATCACAATTCGCACGGAAAAAATCATCCAACCGTTTTATTGGACCAGAAAAAGTAACGATTTAATTGTTATTTTTTTTATCTTTCGTGGAAAAAATACGCAGTTTGGCGGGGACACGGATTAAAATGGGCACGGAAGCAGCTGTATTGCGAGTTGTTTTTATTTATTTTTGTTTAAAAAACACAAAAAGGACTATCCACAACGCATTTCATGTTTATTATCATTGGCTTGAGTGAGAGCCCAGTGAATTATTGCCTACATTTTATATATCAAATTTGATTTTTTCCCTCGGGAGCACTTACTTTTGCCCGAAAATATTGCCTACACATGCCAGCACGGCATGCCGTTTATCGGCCATTTAAAAGTAGTCACAGTCACGTAACACTTTTGATTCATATTAATTACTCCTTTGAGTGTAAACATCCACGTACATCTCCCACATAATTTTATTACACTTCCCTGAACTGAATTTATTCTTTTTTTTTTGTTCGTTTTTTTGAGACTAATGGCGCCCAACTCTTTTAACATCATCATTGTTATCGTCATTATTATTATTTTATCATTACAAAAGTAAATCATCGTTTCGTGTTTTTTTCTCCTTCTTTATATTTTCACATCTTTATTGACGAATTAAGATAAGAGATAAGCCGGAAGATAAACACGCTTTTTTGTGTGTGCGATAAAAGAATGTCGGTCGTTGTCAAATAAAATTTTAGCCTAATCAAAGAGTATTTACTTACACAGAAACAGCTCAGAGCGACAAAAAAAAATCTCGAGAGAAGGAAAGGGACCGATTTTATCGATGTCAATAATAATAGAGGAAGAGAGAGAAAGAAAAAAAAGTGAGATTTCACGTAAATGCTATTAAGATCTCAATTGGTCCGCTTGAATGAGCTTTCGAAGGTACGAATTGTCGTACCGAAGAATGAGAAAAATATTAATAACACTTTTTTCCGTTCTGATAAATGTCCATCGATATTACAGTGAGAAAAATGTACGTCTCGCGACGTGAAATGTGATGTGAAACGTATGCTAAACGTTTAAAATCAAATTTTTGGTTTTTTGAAGCAATTTCAAGTTTCAAAAATATATTTGATGGAGAGAAATGACAAAAATTTCAACCTGATCCTTAAAAAAAATCCAAAATTGTGTAAAAATCGAAAGTTGAGTAAATGGAAGCTTTCAACATTCGATTTTTGAGCAATTTTGGATTTTTTTAAAGGATCAAGTTGAAATTTTTGTCATTTTTTACTATCAAAAATAAAAAATTCGTCAATCTATTGCTTCAGAAAACCAAAAAATTTGATTTTTCACGTCTAGCATAACTTTTTGTACCGTGAGACGTACTTTTCTCACTGTACGTTAGGCAGGATCATTTTACACAATTGCATTTTCCTTTGCGATTTGATCTCTCTCACGCTCACCATTCTTCTCAATTTCTTCCGTTACGGCATTTTTCACGGCAAACCCGATTACGCCTCCAACAAAAAAAAAACACGTTTATCAGATATCATTATAATTGTTGTTTTACGGTACGACGCCCAACATTTCCCATTTTTTTTCCTGTCGCCATTTCCGTCGACCACGCCAGATGATGATGATATTTTACCCTTCATCGTCGTCGTCGTTTTCGTTTTCGTCGTCATTTATTTGTTCATTTTGGTGCGAACGATAAACAAAAAAACGTGAGTTGCGTGACCCAATTCACGTAATTTGGATTTGCCGCCCAATAACTGCCACTTGATATGAATTGGTGAAAATCCCGTAAAAAAAAATGACCATTCATGACGACGACGGGCGACGATGGTTCGATGGGCAGCGGGACGACACACGAGCGACCATGATGAATGAATTTAATATTATTGGGATCCCGTTGTTTGATTTTCACGTGTGTGTGGCTCCACAAATAATAATAATAATAATCACAAGTATTTGGGTAACCAGGCTTTTATCCCTTAATTTATGAATGTTGAAGTTGAACATTTAATCGAGTTCGCAGAAAAGGGATTTATTGTTGAAACGTTGTTTGTGCGGTTTTTATTTTAAATTAACGAAAAATGTTGAAAAATTTTTTTTTTTATTTTTAGCGGTTGGCATTGACTGCACGACGCCCGTTGATTGCGTTCTCGAGCACGAGGATGATCCGCACAAATCATCAATGGTTTGCAGCAACAACTCCTGTATTTGTCGCAGTGGCTTCTCGCTGGTTGATGAAAAGTTTTGCAAAGAAGGTGGTACGTAACTTGATTCGATTTTACAAAAAAAAAAAAATATTTTTAATCCCTTTCATTGTTTTTACCTCGAACTCGTCAAAAGAATATCACTACAGAAGTATTTTTTGCAATTATTATTAATTTTTTTCCATTTCTCTCTTTTATTTCCTTTTGTTTTGTTTTCCCATTTTAATATTATTATTTTTATTGTTGTTTCAGATGCGGTTGGCGCTGCTACTCAAAATGGAATTATTTCCCATTATTTCGTACTTTTGTTCGCCACAATTTTCTTCTATTTTTGAAACTGGCGTATTAGGCATTCATTAAAATATTTATATGTATAAAAAGAGAAAAGTCGAGGAAAAAACTAATTAAAAGTTTTCAATTATGCATAATGAAAAATATTTTTTCCCTATAATTTTTTTTCGTTCTGTATGTTTCAAATGTCATTGTGCTCGTGAAAAAAAAAAATAAAAATAGTGAAAAGTAATAAATGCAAAGTAATAAAAAAAAATTTTTTTGAGAAACAAATAATTATAAGAAAAAAAGTCAATAAATAGTTTCAAAAGTGAGTTAATGAAAAAAATTGTGGTTTTGTTTTCCATTCATTTAAAATAAAAAATTAACAATCAACTTCGAGTTTCTCTAAATTATCAAAAGATGGAACAAATTGATAACGAAATGCAAGAAATTAAGAAGGAAATATTGTTTGTAACAACTTTCTCGCATTATATCGTTTCTACTTAATTCCATTTTTCTGACTCATTGAATCCTCACAAATGTGACTGCAAATGAGCAGAGACAAAAGATGACATTTGCACTCAACTGCCACACATTGTACACGGAAACTTGTTCTTCGTCTCCTTCGCAAAAACAACAAACATGAAAAAGACAACATCCATTTACATTCATTGAAAATAACTTTTCTTTGTTAGTTCCATGCCATCAGAGTTTGTGTCTGTTTTAATGTATGACACAAATTGTTGTTTCTTTTTGTTTTTTTTTCTCTCTCTGTGCTCTCTCTTGTGTCATGTCGCTCCCCAATATTTTTATGTAACATGAAATAGTTTTTATTATGTTAGAGTGACGTCGTTTTCGGGGTAAACAAACAAATTAGTTTCAACCGAACAAATCTTCGACTAAAACTTTATTATGTCATTACAATATTTGCACATATTTAGGTTGCGTGGTAGGTACTATGTAGGCGATGCGATGGACGGTTTTGCTTCAACATATTGTTTTTGATTACTTTTACTACCACATTTGTCTTTACTGTATTTTTGTTCTTCTGCGACATTACCGCATTTCGGGGAAAAATGTGGTAATTTTTATGCAGTGAATCATAAAAATCTACAAATATTAAGATTTTTAAAATTTAATTTTTTTTTTCAATTTTAATTTAATTTTTTACTTAATTTTTAATTAATTTTTAATAAATTTTTAAATTAATTTTTAAATAAATTTTTAATAAATTTTTAAATAAATTTTTAAATAATTTTTTAATTAATTTTCAATTTATTTTTAAATGAATTTTTAAAATTATATTTTTTTAAATTTTCGCGTAAATAAAAATTAATTTTTTTTCTACCAATTATTTATGTATTTGTAGAAAATTTTTTTTATTATGAAAAAAAATTGAATTAAGTACCGAATTTTAATAATTCTAAATTGAAGTGACTTTAAATTCAAAATCAATATATTTATGCTTAAAAAATTTTCAGCCCTAAATACAAAAAAAATTTTTTTTTAAATTCGTTGAACTAAATTTATTGCAATAATTTTATATTAAATTATAAATAATTATTAATTAATAAAAAAAAAATAAATATTTAATTTAAAATTAATATTAATATTTAATAAAATTTATAATTAATTATTTATTAAAAAAAAATTAAAAATTAAAATAAAAAAAAAATAATAATCGAAATTAATTCCATAATTTCAACAATAATTATTTTTTTAAAATTTAAATTTTAATTAAATAAAAAATTTAATTTCAAAATGAAAATTATGAATTAAATTAAAATTAAATAAAAAAGTAAAAAAAATGCGATTAAGTTCTCAAATAGTTGCTCAAAAACTTTTATTTCTCATTTTCTTTCATCATTTATCGACGTCGTCATTGTGCTTTGATAATTTTTTGTTATGAAAGCCAGTAAACGATGTTATTTAGGGCCAATGATTGGAAAAATGTCTACACATACACAAACGATGGATACTTTCCTAGACATATTTAATGTCTAATTTGGAGCCTCGATCATATTACTGTTCTGCTCTGCATATCATTGTTTCAATCTTTATGACGGTTGTAACGTATGTTTGTGTATTTTCTCGCAACTTTCTGATTATATATCGCAAATTGCTTACAAGAAATTGCTTTTTGCGAAAATGCGGTGACCAACTATTCCTCTTCTTTCAATTTTCGTTCGAAAAACAAACTAAACTCCGACAAAACATTCATTTATTATTATCCGTATGTAGTGTAAGAGAAAAGTTTACGACCAAAATTATTCGATATATAATAAAATAACAAATATAAATTGGAAAATACAAGTTTGAACAATCTTGTAAATTTTGCAGTTGATTATATTGGTAATTGTGCCATTTTGTTCGATGTAGTTTATTATTTTTGTGTGTGACGTATAGAGAAACAAGAAAATTATCATTTGTCTTTCAATTTTGCACAACAATTGATTTATGTGGAACATCATTTCGTTTTGAGAAATGCGAGAAAATGAAGGAAATTGATTGAAAAATTTTTGTGGGAGTTAAATTAAAAAGTTTTAACAAGATTTTTTATTAAATATTTCATGCATTTGCGAATTTAATTAAGACAGTAACGAACCGCATGAAAAATTTATACATTTTCATAAAACATTCCTCTGCCTCTGAGCGAACAAAAGGCTTTTAAACGATGCTTTCCTGAATGTAAAATGATAAATTTCATAAAATTTTAAACTTTTTTTTTATTTTATTTTGCCAACGGAACACAATCATTTACACAAAAAACCATTCATTATTGTTTGACTGAGGCGCACAGAAGAGAATTCGGAATTTTCACAAAGGTAACTAACGATGGCCAGAAAAAGCAAATATGTACGATGGGGGCTACGAGTTGTTGTAACTTTGCGTCTCATCTCATTTATTTTGCTATTCCGCAACGAAATCAGGTTAACAGATGTTACCTTTCATATTAGCAAATAACAAGCGAGAGAGGAAAAAACTTTTATCATTTTGATTGACAAAAAAGTACGAGAGCACGATGCCATAAGTGCGTGTTTTGTATTAATATTTCGAGATGCGAGAAATTTTCACTGATTGTCCGTCATGAAAAGTAAAAGTTACGAAAGGTGAATTCACACGTGGTTACAAAAAGTTTATTTTTTTATTGAATTATTGTCGAAATGTGAGCTTAAAGCTTAAGAAAAACTTGAAAAATATTCATCATTTTTGCTTTTTTTTCTAGTTTCGCGTTCGTAAATGATTAAAATAATAAGAAGTCGTGCAAGAAAGACAAGAAAAATCGAAACAAAACAAACTTTAAATGAAAAAAAAAAATGGCAGACTTGCTCAACCTGCTACCAAAATCCACACACACAGCACTCGAGCAACGAGAAAGAGAGGAAATATGAAGAAACTTTTTTTCTGCCATACTACGTGATTGATTTTTCAAGTATTTTTCTGACACACACACAACGTGATCGAGAGCAGCGAAACAGTGATAAACTTAATTGATGCGTAAATAATTTGATGGAAAAACAATCGACATCAATGAAATTGAAATTTCACTTTTATATTACATTATTTTATTATTAAATTATATTTATTTGTGCGAGTTGCTGTGTAGCGAGATGAAATATTAGCACTTTTTATCGTCTTTTGCATCAGCTCAGCTTCATCAGTGTTGTGTCAGGCACGAATGAAAAAAAAAACGGTGGCGATGAAAATTTTCCAATATTTATTCACGAATATGACGCAAGACAACTTAATTTAGCATAACCTGATTTTTTTTACATACGGGTCCACAGTTGTATATGAGGAGAAATATTGCTCTAAATTCGGTTCTGTCAAGTGTTAACAAGAAAATACGTAATTCAATTGGAATGTAGGTTAAGTAAATGTGATGCGGGATAAATATTTAATTGAATTTGCTTTTCTTTTGTTTGATTTTAGGTTTTATTTATGGAAAAAATTTTATCCTTTGATTAGATTTAGACAGTTATAATAATAAATTTTTATTTTTCTATTAAATATTAATGAATTAATATTTTTTATATAAAAATTTATTGGCAAAAAGCTAAAATTAATATTGAATTTATTAATTATTTTTATTTTTTCATTAATAAATATTAAAAAAAATGAATAAAAAATTATAATACATAAAAAAAAATAATTAATTTAATAATTAATAAAAATTTAAAAAAATATTAATTGATCAAATATTGATTTTTAAATTATTAAAAAAATAATGTTTTTATATTTTTCTAATGTTTTTCAAAAATAAATAAATAAATAAGAAAATATAAATTTATTAACAATTTAATTTTTTAAATCAAGTACTTTTTCAAACACAAGATTTTATGACAAATTGTTTTTTTTATCATTTATTTATTATTTTTTTTTTTTTGAATAGAAAAAATTAATTTTATCCGAAGCTTAAAAATTTTTTTACGAGTACATATTTATTTAATTAATTAAAATTTAAAACTAAAATAAATTTAAATTTTTAACTTTATTGACCCTAATTTTTATTTATATTTTAAAAACAGTTTAGAGTACTCAAAATAGTTTAAAAAAATTTTTTTATGAAAAAAATGCATATAAAAATTTATTTAATTTTTATTTTATTAAAAAATTTAAAATTTCATCAACGAAAAAATATTTCGTCATCATATCTCTTGATTTTTAAAATATTTCATAAAACCATAAAACTATAAAATAAATGTTACAGTTGCAATATGAAGGAAAAGAGTAAATGAAAATTCCCTAAAATTTCAAATATTACATTTTCATCATCTGAATGTTATTTGTGCGGCGTTGGTGCACCTACGTATCTATCATCAAAACAAACAGAAATCCCATCTGCTTTGCAAATTGCACTTTGCACATAAAAGTACAGAGGCAGCAAAAAGAGCAAGCTCATGTGCAACGAGACAATCTAAACATTTATTTAAAAGAGATTGCGATTCATTAGATTTATGTTTAATTAAAAATGTCTTCATTCATGTGATGATAGTTGTGTGTGCATCACTGAATATTGTGCAATCACATCGTTGTAAAATTTTGCAAAATTTAGACATATTTTTGTACAAACTGCGAAAATTTCTTTGCTTCGCACTCGAATCAAATACGAGTTTATACAAACATTTGTCATTTTCTGGTGAGTTTTAAAAGATTCTGTTTATATATTTAACACCATCACAGAATAAATATGGCTTCCATGGTGCTAGAGCTCCCTTCAAATGAGAGACGACAGGATTTTGATGGAATTTAATTTGCGTTGAGTGTTTCTATTCATAATAATCGGGTGAAAGACAAATATTTGCTTTACTCTCTCCGGACTTACAAAGGATTTTTCGAGAAATCGTAAAAACAACAACTTGGTCTGTCTTG
Organism: Culicoides brevitarsis; assembly: GCF_036172545.1. Classification (NCBI taxonomy): domain Eukaryota; kingdom Metazoa; phylum Arthropoda; class Insecta; order Diptera; family Ceratopogonidae; genus Culicoides; species Culicoides brevitarsis. Next base: position 15,755,386 of record NC_087085.1, on the reverse strand, counting down.
TGGCACAAAAAGGGCTATAAATAGTTACAGCAGATTGCAAAGTGGAAATTAACGTCACTTTTTGGCAGGCCATAGTAAAACTACGATAAATTGCAAAAATTATAAGAAAAATATGAAATAAATGTATTGAGCTGTCAAATAAATAAAAATGACTTCCTTTTGGAAAAAAATTTATGAAATAATAACAGAACAGTTGAAAAATAAGCGCAAAAAACGATGAATTTGAAAACTACTGCAATTTCACTCAGTGTAGACATCGACGACTGACTGTAATTTCCAACCCAAACCATGCAACATTTTCCGATATAATTTTTTGCCTCACAGCAACAACAGCAGCAAGCGCGCGTCGAATCGTTTCCCCAAATAATAAAATATTTCTTATGTTTCATTGTGTGAATGGAATATTTGTGTCTGTAGTAGATTTCTACGCAAAGCACCCAGCCAAAGACAAAATTGCAACCTGATTGCTTTCCCGCCTGTTTCCGCTGCGGTTTTTGATATATTTTTCTACAGCATTTCCTGTCTTTTTACCTCGCACTACGTAATTCGTTATTTTTTTGTCTGTGACAAATATCTGGGGGAATAAGACAGCATTCGGGATAAGCTGAAACAAAACATGCAAAAATACACACATTTTCTTAATAATAATAAAAAAAATAAAAAGTTTTCGTTGGCGAACAACCAACAATGGTATCGCATTACAAAACCGTTAATTACAAAATTTTAACCACGTGGTTTTTTTTTCATTTTTTGATCACGTGACTTGAGTTATTTTCAAACCATATGATCTGAAAGTTTCTCAGATCACGTGATCTAAAAATCTTCAAAGCACGTGATTTAAAAACCTTTAGTTCACGTGATTTGAAAATCTCTCAGGCCACGTGGTTTGATAATTTCTCAGGTCACGTGGTTTGAAAATATCTCATGTTACTCGATTACAAAATGTCATAATTTTGAAGAACCCTCATGTCACATGATCTAAAATATCGTCAAAGCTGAGATATTTTCAAGTCACATGGTTCGAAAATATTTTAAGTCACGTGGTTTGAAGTTATCGTAAACTAGGTGACTTGAAAACTATTGAACCACGAGACATGAAGATTCTTCAAAATTGTAACATTTTCAAATCGAGTGACTTGAGATATTTTCAAACCACGTGACCTGAGAAATTATCTAACCACGTGCTTTGAGGATTTTTATGTCACGTGATCTGAGTTATTTTCAATTCACGTGACATAACAATTATTATAACCACGTGATCTAAAAATCACCATCAAACTGATAATATCACATTTTTTTCTTCGAAATGCGGTAAAAAAATCGCGTGTACCAGGCATCTCCATCATAAACTTTGATATTTATGGTTTGATCGATTTTTCGTCTGAACTCGTTTGGCTTTCATTGCGTTACATTTCATTCGCATCTCATTTTTTCTTTGAAAAAAGTTTTATAAGCTTTTGTTCTAAGTAAACAAAAGAAACCAATTTTCATATCTTCGACATATACGAAAAACTCCAACACGCTACACAAACACATATTTGTCAAGTGTATTCCGTTCCAGTTCACAGAACAACAAACAACCCACTTTTCAATAACTGTTTGTCTGTTCACCTATCATCTGTTTGTTATCAATTTATTGTTTTGCTTCATACTTGATCCCGATGCCTCCGTAGCACCATCCGATGTTTTGTTGATTTTGCAATTTAGCATATGTCTGTGAGTGTGAAGGCAAGCCTCTTATTCCAGTTCTTTGACATAAGCTATGTGAGCTGGAAAATATATACGTAACAAAAACAAAAGGGTTCCTTTAATATTTTTTGATGGCATAAATTGCAAGAAAATTGGCAAATTTTTCAAAAATCCGATTTAGATTTTTTTTTTTGTAAATTTTTTTCTTTTGACGTTTGCTCATCAGTGAGTTAGTTTTCCGTTACGTTTTCCTATCTATCAGGAAAAAATAGTTTACAAAACGATTTCGAGTAAAATATTACCCCATTTTGTACTTTTTATTCGTTTTTTCTGTTCTTATGTTTATGAAATATGGTTCCAATTTGTGTTTGATTGTGTGGGAAAGGCAACATTTCCTTTTAAACTTTTTCTGTTTTCATTTATTTAGGAGCTCCATGCCTTGACAAATCTCAAGAAACGCCTTCTGCCATGCGATAAATGGCCATTGAGTGCTAAACAGTCCGAGAATGTCACAAAACGTGCCATTTCTTATCGAAATTGGATGCAACAGTCAGCAAATTAAAGTCCATTATTCTCAAGTAGACCATCTTAATGTCACAAAAATACTTTGGAGCTGCATCTTTTGCACCGTACCTCTCGTATATGGCAAACTCAAGTTGTTGGAAAACACAAATAATGGAGAAATAAAAACTCGGGAATTTTTCTCATTTTTTTTTTTTTTTGCCGAGACACAAATATACGGACAAGAATCTTTCCAGATATTTAATAAATACACACAGCTTTAAAGTTGTGGAGTATTTATGCCATTTTGTGCACATATTTGTGTCAAAAGAATGCTTTTGATAGATCGTGTACTCAACTCATCGTCATAACTCTTTTTTTTTTTTGCTCCACTGTTTGCTCGTGTTGTCGTTATTATATCACCCTCCTGGTAGTACATGCGACCGAATCTCAGCATGTATCACATTGTTATTATTTTATTGTTGTCGAGAAAGGCTCAGGCACACACACACACACACAGTGAGCAGACACAAGAGGACAATCATTCACAGAGAAATATGCCATCAAAATTTCAACAGCAATCTTTTGCCATATCTTTTATTATTATGTGTGTGTAACATAGTTGGTGTTGTTGTGTATTTGTCATATCTCCTTTAGTGTAGTAGTGAGTAGTCGAAAGAATTGCTACTAGCTGTTTTCCATTGAAAAACATCGACAATGAAGACAGATAAAAAAAACGAACATCTATCATTTAAAATGCCTAAATAAAATTTTCAAGAGATTCTGAACCGGATCAAGTGACATTGTGTATGGGATGGGTATCGACACCTTTTTGCTGCAAACGGAGAAAAAATATTATAATAAATATGAAACATCAATTTTTGTCGTTCGATACAACTAAAACGCATCAGTTGACATATCGGAATTTTTATGGAACGATATTTTTTTTTATTTTTCATTTTTATATGAATTTATTTTTCCAAAAGATTGTCTTTTTTTACATTTAGGAAAAAATGCAGTTAAAGGTTTTGAGTGAATGAAATTTTAAATATATTTATTTTTTTATTTTGAAAATTTTACAAAATTTAAATTTTTAATTTTAATTTTTTTATTTTATTTAAAAATTTTTTGAATTTTTTATTTATTTTTAATTTTAATTATTTAAATTTTATTTAATTTATTTTTTAATTTTATTTAAAAAAAAAAGTTTAATTTCATTTTAAAATTGAATTTATGTTTATTTTTTCAATAAATTTTCAAAAAAAAAAATAAAATTTTTGTATTGAAAAACGAAATTTAACATGAAAAATTTTTTTTTTAATAAAATAAAGTTAATTGAAATTAATTAATAAAAACAACTTTTTTTAAAAAAATTGTTTAAATTTTTTCAATTTGTATTTAAAAATATTTCAAATTTTTTTTTTGTTTTGCCCCGCCCCATATCTTTTGGGAAAATTTTTAAAAAATTAATTATAAATTTAAAAGCGCTCACCATAAAAATATTTTTTTTACATTTTTTTCTTGACAATTTTCAATAACTAAAAAAACATCTAAATTAATTTCTTTATATTTAAAAAAAAATATTTTTGTCACTTTTTTATAAATTTTTTTCTTGTTAAAATATTTGTGTAAAATATTGTCATTGCTCACATTTTATCCTGTTTTGTTTTGTCAACATTTTTGTTTTTTTTTTTACAATAATAAAAAAAAGAAAAATTCCATCTTTTGTTTGTGCATTTCAAATTTGATGTTACAAGACAAAAGATTCCAACTGAAAAAATGCGCAAAAAATAATCATCATCGAAAACCCAGACAGCTTTATTCTCATAATAAAAACCTGGTGAGCATTTAAAATATTTCTGTTCACCTAGATTTTTTTTTCATTTTAATTAAAAACAAAAAAGTTCAACGTTTCAACTTGAACTCATCCGAGACACGAAGAAACAAAAGCGTTTAAATTCTTTTTTTTTTTCAAATAAAAATTACACAAGAACAATTTTGTCTAAAAACATTTTGATGAAAGTTTTCTACTACAAAAGAATGCTCGGTTTACTCGTTGTGTGGGAGAAACAACGCAGCCCAAGCGAGATAAGCGACGATGATAATTGTAATGAAATTTCATTTACACTTTGGTGCATTTTAGAGCAGTGCATATTCGACTTTAGAGAAAATTATGGGCGGAAAAGCATTAGATAAATTACAGCGTTTGCCCAGTGTTTGCAAAGTTTGAAAAAAAAATGGAAAATTATACAAAAATTACTGGGATTTCTGGTTGTTTCGGATGTAGGTCGTTCACATGATGAATTTTTTTAAAAAAATAATGGAAACGCCTGGTTTTTTATTGAATTTTGTTGAAATCCACACGGTCACAAACAATAAGCACTTCCTTTTAATTATGAAAGGATTATAAAATAAAATCCTTTTTTCATTACCGCCCTCTTATCTCACAGCTAATTCCACTTTTAATTTAATTTTCGTGTGTTGTTCATTCATTTTGTTTAGCGAAAATTCACAAAGACGTAAAAAAACATATTTTTTCGCATGTGTGTATCAAGATAACCAATATTTATTGTAGTGACAACATATAAAAAGTCCTTGATATTATCGTAAAAGTTATTGCATCCATGATTCGACGCAAATACGACACACGAGGAAAAAAACGACGACACAACAAAAGGGAAAAATTAGTTAAATTTATACAAGTGTCATAAAAAGGAATTGTTTGAGATGCGCGCGGATTGAGTGAAATTTTGCTTTGTACCCCGAAAAAACGAGCACAATTGTCGTAATAATACAATCATCAAGTTGTTCCTTTGTTCATGTTCTGCATACATTATGTCGCCCCTTTTACAACAAATACCTTCGTTCGAGCAAGGATGTCAATGTATGTAGATTTTTGTCGGAGATTACTCACACACAAAATCTTCTTAGTCTCTCTTTGCGATGAAAACAAGCAACAATTGCACATTTTGTGTAATAACTATATGTTTGAGTTGAGATAATCAAATTTTGATTCTAATAAAACGACAAAATTCGTGCCACAAACAACGGGAACTGGAATGTCGGTCGGATGAAAACAACTTTTGCTCGAAACATAAATTTACGGAAACGATGTTTTTTTCTCAAAAAATTCTTTTGACATTGGTCAACAACTTTCAAGCAGGAAAATTACAACAACATTACGAAACATGTTGCTCGTTCGTAAGTTTCTCTCCATCTCTGACATTATCATGTTTTCATATTATGTTGCTCCTTTTATGTGTCTCTGTGTATTTACACACTAACTTTATTAAAAATAATTTTTGAAATAATTCAACAAAATCTCTTTTGTTACGCACACAAGGTTGTTGTACAAACATTGACAAATACAACAACAGCACAAAATGTACCGAAAAAAAGCGGCAGTACGCTGAAAATTTGCTTATTGTTTAAGGAATGGAATATTTTTTGTATAACTAGGTATGTAATGTTATGATGATATACCAAAAATGCTGCATTTAGTTTAATAAAAAAATATTTCGCAGATGATGTGGAAGTCGTCGACGAAAAAATTAAAGAGAGCAGTGAAGTCGCTTTTTAAAAAAGTATTTTTCGTTAAAAAATTATTTTTAAATATTATTTTATTTCAATTTAATTTTATTTAATTAACTAAATAATTTAATTTTTATTTAATTTAATTTTTAAAAATTTTATTTATTTATAAAAATTTTGATTTAATTTTCATTTTAGAATAATTTTTAATTTAAGAAAAAAATTATATAAAAAATTTTAAATAAAAATTTTTTTTCTGAATTTAAATAAAGTAAAAATTTTTCAAAATTTAACTTTTTTTTACATTCTTGTGAAATAAGCTTACAATTATTATTCAAAAAATTTTACAATATTTCAATTATTGAATTAATAAAATTATAAAAATATTAAATATCAGAAAAAAAATATTTTCTCCATTTAATAAAAAAAAATAATGTAAAAAATTTTTATTTTTAAAAATTTATTAATTTAGGTACTTTAATTTTTTTTTTAGAAAATAACTGTAAATAAATAATTTTAATTTAAATTTTACATTTTTTTCAAACTTAATTTTGATTTATGACTGAAATTAATATCAATTATTCTTTTATTTATTTTTTTTTTGACTTAGATGATTTTTCGGCCCTACTCAAGATCTTAAAAAAAAAGTTTGTTTTTTGCACAAAACATATTTAAAAAAAATGTACAAAATACTCGATTGTCCATAAAAAGACATGAAAATCTCCTAAAAAACGCAGTTTGAAGATAACTGTAAAATAACAAACAAGCAAAAAAAACAGATAATAAAATTTTCGCAAGTCTGTGTATATAATCTCTACTTTAGAACAATACAACAACAACAACATAACTTTGTTAACATTTTTAGATGAATAAAAATAATAATAATAATTATGCACGTATGCCTGATTCGAAAAATGTTTCTCTTAACTCTGTCGTCCTTGTCGTGTCGTTGACGCTGGCACACTCTACTAAAATTATTATTTTTTTTTCTCTCTCTCATGAAAGCAACAACAATGAAATAATAAAAATGCGAAAGAATGTTGCTTTAATGAAAATTACTAGTGTATGAAAGCGTAGATCCTAATTAACACTCGACACAATCTACTTGCGAGACTTTTCTCTCTTCCTCTCTCTCTCCCTCGCTTGTGCCTATAAAAGCGTAACTGTCTCCACTTGGCATGCGGTCGTAAATGAGCGCATATGTGAGTCTGTGAATATGACAAATAATTTTGCAAATAAAATTAACGTGTAACAACGTTCTGCGATTTCTGTTGTGATATTATAAAATTTTCTTTTGTCTCTTTCGACTTTTCTGTACTAAACGAACAAAAAAAGTCGCAAGCAAAGGAAGATGACAAAAAATTTATGAACCGCAACGAAGACGAGGAAAATAATAAAAATATATGTTTGACGCAATTAAAGGCAACCATTTTTGTGTCTTATCGCAGATCTGGCATGTAACATTGCGCGACAATGATTCAATAAATAAAAATGATGAGACAATAAACGAAATTAGGGAGACAAGAAAAAAAGAGAGACAAATAGAATTAATGAAATTTTTCACGTTAATCTCAAATTGTTTCATATGACACACAGTAACAGCAGCAACAACAACATGAAACTGTGCCAAACTCATTTCCAGTATAATTTAAAGTAATCTACTCGTTTAACAATAAAAATTATTTCTAATGAAAAGAAACGATTATGATAACGAGTTTCAATATATTTATTTCAAAAGTAAGGCCATTTTCTCCGCAACTACTGTTTAGTGTGCGGTTAGTTTGTAATACGGGCAAAGATGCTGCATTGACAAATCTGATAACAATGGTAATGCAGCCAACTGAGAATGTTATTGAATTAAAGCCTGGAGTAATAAGATTGAATATTGTTTAAAAAATTCAGTGACATTAAATAAGTTTTTTTAAAGGATTTTATAAATTTTAAAAATAAATTTAAATTAATTTTATTTAATTATTTAATTTTTATAATTAAAAATTATTAAAAATTTTTTAAAATATTTAAAAAATTATTTTTTTTTTTGTACTTTTTAATTTATTAAGTTTTTATTTACTTTTTTTATATTATATTCATAAAAAATTAAATAATTTGATAAAAAAAAATAATTAAAAAAATAATTTTTTTATTATATTTTTCATTCCTAAATCTGTACAGAATAAATATCGTAATTTTTAAATTTTTTATTTTTTTAATTAATTTTTTTTTATTTTATTTATTTTTATTTATTATTTTTTTTAAATTTAAATTTTGAAAATCTTTTTATTTTTCTACCAAATTTTTCTAATGAAAAATAAAATTAATTTTAAAATAAATTCCATCCCTGCCTTAAAACTTGAAGAAATATTGCTCAGTGACAATGGAATAATATTAGAGGTCGACTAAATCCTGTTGTGTAGAGCTCAACAAAAGCGGATCAATCGATTTTCTGTTCATCTCTTCACACGCCATTGGCATGTCAATAACAACAAAATCTCTCTGTATATTGCTGTGACAAGAAAAAATAGAAAAAAATTCAACTACAAAACGATGATGCACACAAAATTAAATCTAATACGAAAGGGTTATTATTATACTTGAGACAGATAATATTTTCAGTTTGTATTTTTCACAAACATACCCGATGTTAACATAATCGCAACACAATAGAAAACTGTTTTCGAAAAATGCACTGCTCGAGAGTATTTTCGTTCGGTGAATGTCAATTTCACAGAAAAAAACTAATAAAACGAATGTTTGTGTCATCAAAGGATATATTGAATTGTATTTCATGAGAAAATTTTGAGAAGTCCCTGAATTTTTTCAGCTCAAATCCAGATTTTAATTAACTTTGTTTTAGTTTTATCTCGGTTGATCTCGGTAATTATCAAGAAAAATACAAATAATGGAATGTTTTTTAAGTATTTTTCTCATTTCCGCACTTTATTATCAATTTTCAATCAAATTATCGCATACAAAGACCAACTTTTAGCATTTACTGAAGCGATGATCCGTTAAAAAGTGGTGACGTGCAACTATTTTTGATGTGCTAAAGTACTTTTTTTTCCAACTCGACAATGGAACGCAACTTCTTTCGATTTAAAATATATTTAAAAACTTTTTCTTTCTCAGTTTATTTAGAGAGAAAAAAAGAACGAAGAAGTATGTGGAATCTAGGCACATTTTTCATTGAATTCATTGAAAAGTTCACTGTTGTACAAAATCAAATTCAATATGCCTTCGTTTATGATGAATAGCATTCTTTTCCATGTACACAGTTTCTTACTGCCAGAAGACGAAAAAAAACTATTAAAAGAGAGGCAACAACAACAAAAAAAAGTCTTGGCAGAGAAATTGGCATTATTCAATACTTTTTACTTGCAAGAATTGAATTTTACTGGTTGAATGCCACTTTGCTGCTGCAACGACACACAACGACGTGCCGTACAGATAAAAGTTGGAGGAAACAGGAAATCCAATCATGAATAAATGGTGGAGTACGGTTCAGTTAAGCATAAGTGTTATAAGGGAAAAAGTTGTTGAATATCTTGTCGATTTTCGTCGTGTACATATGGGTATGTAGAATTGTAATAGACAGGGTCTGAAAAAAATTTGACTTGAACTTTTTAAATAATTAAAAAAAAAATAGATATTTTTATTTAAAAAAAAAATTAAAAACGTTTTTTTATAAAAAAAATTTACAAAGCGAAATAGATTTTTAACTTAAGCTAAAATTCAAATATTTTTGATTGATTTACTCAAGCACAAGCTAAATTAGATAGACTTACACTTACCAAATATCAAAATAATTTTTTTAAAATCCGCCCGGCAAAGAATCTTTACTAAATTTAAGTCTAAAAAATATAAGTAAAAGTTAAAAGTTGTCATTCAGTTCAAAAATTTCTCTCTCATCTGTAAGGTGCAAAAAGTAGCTTCAATTTCTTTTTAAAGCTAATCTTTGGTAAATCAATATCACTCATAGCAAAGGTTGTTTTAAATATGCTATTGCGACGGTTCAAAGTGGAGTTTGCCTCAAAATTAGTCTTAGCTCTCTTCTCCATAAAAGGACGTTGTCTTCTTAGGTTGTAGGGCGTAATTCAAATGCGTTGCAGATATGACTAGAATTTATTTTATTAATCATAAGGCTAAAAAACCCTAAGAAACGTAAACTTATGCCTTGACGACTTAAACTTTAACTGGAGTAAAAGTAAAAATTTTGTGACTTAAAATGATAAAAAAAAATTAAATGTTGGCTTTTCAAACTATTTTCTAGAAAAAATAACACCATATTTTTAATTATTTCATAAAATAAAAATTTAGTTAATTTAAATTGATTTTTATTTTAAGTTTTAATTTTTTTTAACTTAATGAGTTTTTCAACAATGGGAAAAAATAATTTGACTTAAACCAATAAATCGAAAATTAATAAGAATTTTATTTTTTACCATTTAAAAAAAAAATTGAGAATTATTTAAATCTTTTTGCAAATTAAGTTGTTGACTTATTTGAAGTTTAAGCCAAAAGTCAAAATTTGTTATTTTTACAAATTAAAGTTTTCTCGACCCTGTTAGTAATGTCGATCGATCCTCTCAAAAGCACAAAAGTGAGAAAGAAACCGGGTGGCAAAGAAAAATTCTAATCTTTTTTTTTCATTTCATAAACATAATAATCTCTATCATAATAATAATAATACATGTCTGTGTAAGCGTCTGCATTATTCAGACCCATTTTTTTCCTACTTCTAATTTTTTTTCCTGCTTCTCACACAGCTTGGAGTCGCTTGTAGTGAAAAAAGGCACTTTTTATATGACATTTACAAAATACCATTATCATTCTCGGTGTTCATCCTCTCTCTCGCTCTACAAATGGTAGTGATACGGTTGATGTTGTTAGTGGTATTGTTCCTTGCATGCATATCGCGCGCGTCTCCGTCGTCGTCGTCGATGAAATATAAGAAGCGAGAAGCGACGCAAAGGCAATATGTGTGAAAGAAAGTTAACAATCTACGTCTGAAAGATTATTCACAAAGCGCTTTGTATTCCGCAAGTGATGCTGTGTGCACGAGAGCCAGAGTGTGAAAGTAATAATATTACACCATTAAATGTGAAATGAAAGTACCTCGCGTCTAACAAATATGATAATATGCTAAACCAAAAGAGGAAAATATCTGAAACCACATTGATGTAAATGTGTGATGTGATGGAATAGATAATAATGTGAAAGGAGGCAGCATCCTACCCTGTGAAGTAGCGGCAACGAGAAAAGGAAGAAAAAATCATATATGCGGGATAACAAGACAAAAAAAAAGTTTGGAGTAAATGAAGAAGAAGGAGCTCGTTGTGCGTAAAGCAAAAAAAAATAGGATGACGCAATTTTTTGTGTTTATTTTAAAAAAAATCTCGAAACAAAAAAAAATATTTAGAGACACCCTCTTTATGAACTGCATGAATAATTGAGTAGTTATCACGTTAAGCATGAGTTTTTGAAAGATTTATTTAGGTTTTTCGCAAGGAGCGAGCGCAAAAAAAAATAAGCAAGAAAGGTAAAACCACAAAACACATCGAAATCATGTGTAATTGGGTAGAAATGACAGACAAGTACATGAGCTCTGTGCAGAAATTCTACGAATGACGACACACATGGCTTTAAAAGATGACTGTAATTTGTAAAATTGTAAGGTAAACTTTGTTGTTTACAAGATTTTTCTATTCGCTTCGGTTGCGACATCTTTGGGAAAAGACGTTGCCGGCATACAACATGAGGTTAACTTGATTACAGTAATTTTCCTTATTAAATGATGTCAAAAATTTTATGTAACAGTATATTTTTTTTGCGCTTCGTCTTCTTCTTCTTGTTCTTTGCGGCTCATGGAGTTGACAGGTTGCCTCTTGATTAATTCAATTTATGGCACTTTACACTTTGTGTGCGTCTTTATCGCGGTTCAATTAATTTTAGAGTATCGGGCGTCTCCATTTTCTTTCATAAAATTTTTGTATCAAAAGTGAGGGGCGTAAATTAAATTTAAGAGTTCTCGATAAAAATATTTTTAAAATTTCTTTTATTTTTTTTAAGCCGTGAGTTCTTAAATTTTTCTATTTTTATTTTTAAAAATATTAAAAAATATATTTTTTGGCAAACAAAATAATTTGATGATTATTTTTTTATTTAATTTAAATTTTATTTTTTAAAAATATTTTTTTAGCAAAATAATGAAAATAAAAACTTTTCGATAGACACAAAATTTTAAATATTTAAATGGAAGCAAAAATTTAAAAGTTGGTTTCTTACTCTAAATGAAGAGTAAAAATTTTTGAGAAAAATAAATTAAATATATTTATTTAATAAAAAAATAGCAATTTAAAAATAAAATAAATTAATTTAAAAATTTATTAAAAAATAATTAAAGAAAATTAAAGAAAAATAAAAAAAATATGAACCTAAAAATAAAATAAAAAAGTTAAGTTTTTAATTTAAAAATTTAACTATTATAAAAAGAATAATTATCAAAAAATTTAAAATAAATTTCTAAAAAAAATTTCCTTTTTACTATTTATATGCCTCCAGTAAATTGCTTTACCACTGCCAAAAACACATTTTGAAATATTTATTGATCGTTTTGTGTAAAATACGTCTATCACATCAATTAATTTAATAGAAATTGCTCAAACATTTATCAACAAGGCAAACGATAAATTTGCTGAAATATCGAGATCATCCGAGAGAGAAAAAAAAACTACATTTCCCGATAAGATAATATTCGAAACAAACATACAAGTTGAATCTTAAACAGAACTCGATGCGAAGAAATATGAACCTTATCGAGATTGTGAAGCGTATGCGGCGAGAACCGTATCAATATAAATGTCAAGACGTAATTCATGACTGGAAACCTTTTACACCTATCATGTTTAATCGTTTCTGCTTCGTTTTCTCTGCTCTCTCTCTCAAATGATGATGATCCTTATTTGTGTGTTATATCTGTTTAGATAAGTCTCGAGGGCTGAGAAATCGCCGGCAGCACCAAATTTCACATCGATGCGAAAAAATACGAAAAATCATTGGGAACAACAACCCTTGCAGCATCGATATCTCTTCATCTTCTTATAACAAAAACACACAGAACAGTAGAGACGAAACATCTTTTCCACATTAGACCATGTGTGTGTGCATTCGGAGACCACAGGAGAAATCAAATAGACAGAAATACATGCCATCACATGTATTATTTAAAACAATATCATTTATAGAGCTGTTTTATAAATTGTATTTCTATTCATTCGTCCATGTGTGTGAATTGAAAAGTTTGCATATGCACAAGATCCAAGAGGTAAATTGTCTGTGCGTATTTTATTTATCGTGCTCACACAAACATTTTAGTGAGAGATAAAAGGGTGGAAATAGCACCTGTCTGTAATATGTTATTCTGTTTTTCTTCCGTCTCGCATATTATTGTTATTACTGTTATATCTCCGACTGCAGCCTCTGCAGCAAACAAAAATGCATCTACGTCATTTGTGTGGTGCGAGCGAGAGATAGGAAAATGTGCAAAATACAAAAGACAAGACGACATTTTCTCATTTAAATTTCAATAGAAAACAAAAGCTGGTCAATTTTCCGGATATTATTTGTTGTTCTATTTTATTTCATTTTCATTTGGAAAAACGTTTCAGTTCGTGTGTTGATGTAAAATGCTTTTTGCCGGAGATAATAGGCTGAGGAAATAAAGAGAGAAACTCATTCAAATGTTTACTCGAATGTTGAAAAGCAAATTATTGAGTAGCACATGTGTACTTTTTGGTACAATAGTCACTTTTTCCCAGAAAATCAACAGACTTTTAATTTTGTTAATTAAATGATGAAATTCAGTTTGAATGATTGGTTGTGTCCAAAAATCAACAAAAAACTGACGATTCAAAGAATTTTTCGATCACAAACATAAAACTTTGTCTCACAGAACAAATCTATGATCAGAGATGAAAATTGTTTTTTTCTCGGGATCTAAATTCGTTTTTTGAATATAAATATAAATATAAATATAAATATAAATATAAATATAAATATAAATATAAATATAAATATAAATATAAATATAAATATAAATATAAATATAAATATAAATATAAATATAAATATAAATATAAATATAAATATAAATATAAATATAAATATAAATATAAATATAAATATAAATATAAATATAAATATAAATATAAATATAAATATAAATATAAATATAAATATAAATATAAATATAAATATAAATATAAATATAAATATAAATATAAATATAAATATAAATATAAATATAAATATAAATATAAATATAAATATAAATATAAATATAAATATAAATATAAATATAAATATAAATATAAATATAAATATAAATATAAATATAAATATAAATATAAATATAAATATAAATATAAATATAAATATAAATATAAATATAAATATAAATATAAATATAAATATAAATATAAATATAAATATAAATATAAATATAAATATAAATATAAATATAAATATAAATATAAATATAAATATAAATATAAATATAAATATAAAATATAAATATAAATATAAATATAAATATAAATATAAATATAAATATAAATATAAATATAAATATAAATATAAATATAAATATAAATATAAATATAAATATAAATATAAATATAAATATAAATATAAATATAAATATAAATATAAATATAAATATAAATATAAATATAAATATAAATATAAATATAAATATAAATATAAATATAAATATAAATATAAATATAAATATAAATATAAATATAAATATAAATATAAATATAAATATAAATATAAATATAAATATAAATATAAATATAAATATAAATATAAATATAAATATAAATATAAATATAAATATAAATATAAATATAAATATAAATATAAATATAAATATAAATATAAATATAAATATAAATATAAATATAAATATAAATATAAATATAAATATAAATATAAATATAAATATAAATATAAATATAAATATAAATATAAATATAAATATAAATATAAATATAAATATAAATATAAATATAAATATAAATATAAATATAAATATAAATATAAATATAAATATAAATATAAATATAAATATAAATATAAATATAAATATAAATATAAATATAAATATAAATATAAATATAAATATAAATATAAATATAAATATAAATATAAATATAAATATAAATATAAATATAAATATAAATATAAATATAAATATAAATATAAATATAAAAAAAAATAATTTTTCAGTTAAAAAAAAATTTCTCAACATTTTTTTAAATTTCCACACTTTTTCCGCCCCCGTTTTTAATTGCATTTCATTGCAATAATAAATGTTTCAGATGCAATCAAGCGTCAATTGCTGCAAAGTAACAAAAAAGTGCTGACAACTTTTGATGCTCTTTTTCCACACAAAGTTACACTACAAGAAAATCCAGTACAAGCGATCATAAAATAATGATTTAAAAACTTTTGTACTGAGTCAGGAAGAATTATAGTGAGTGAGTGAGTTATAATAGAGCAAATAGATCTAACGAAGCCAGGTTAAACTTCGATGTGTAAAAGTTCGCTCAAAAAACAAGGAAAAAAGTTTTTGGATCAAATTTGTTTTTCTGTTTCCCTTATTTCAATATTTATATCGCCAGCATCATCATTATTTTCTTCGTCTCTATACTTTTTGTCGCACTTTCGCAAAAATCGCAGGGAATAAAAGTGAGCAATATAACATCATCATTGTCGTTGTCGTCGTCGTCGAATTCTTCCTATACAAACATTATAATAACATGCTAAATATACAATTCTCAAAGTTTCGCTGTGTCGTGCCGCTCTTACGTGAACGATGAAGGCAGTAAATATAAATGAAAAGATAAAGAGATTAAGAGGTCTGAACTTTATCTTTTACGCTAAATTTTACTCTTTTCGATGCGATAACCGATCTATGTAGAGCTAGGATATGGGAAGTAAATGTTGAATGAAATGTTTGCCTCAACAACTTTTGCTCTGAGATACGTGGAAGAGCATACCCAGAGGAATGAAATGGATTTTTTTAGGGTTCAGAGATTTTAAAATGAGGTCCTCTAAAGAAAAATTTCCATTTTTTTTTTTTTTTGAAAAAATCATTTTTAATTATTTAAAAAAAAAAATTGGAAAATTTTCCTATAAAAATTCTGATGGCTTTATTTTCAAAAACCTTAAAAAAAAGTAATTTTTTGTCCACTGAGTGATAAAAAAAGACGATAAATATATATTGGGAAAACAAAACGACGATTATGATGGCTTAGTCGTACATTCAATATTTTTAACCCTTTAACGAGCTTCGTCCAATCCAAGCAACTCAGGTCAACCACAACTCCACACAAAATTTTTCCTTTTTTCAATAGACTTGACGATTTGTATTCATATCATATTTACAGTGAAAGTTTTTTTTTCGTTTTTCTTTCTCGTTCAGGTCTTGTGTTGGAGCAGAGAATGCGGTAAACTGATAAAAACATTATATTATCGCTTTATCTCTACATTTTAAGCCTACTTAATTCATAATAATATCTATTTGGAGTTTTCGTTTTCTGCCTTGCCTTGCTACGGTACGCTGATAATAGTATTAATATGCATGATAAATACAGGGTAAAGTGGATTATTTTACAACAGACAGTACAATCAAAGGCAATAAAAGTCGGAGAAAATCTTGGAAAAAGTTGCTTTTGTTGTTGTGTGATGTAAGCTGTTGCGCATCATTATTATTATTTTTTTTTTGTGAACGAAAATATTTTATTTAACTACTTACGGATGATTTTGATAAGGAAGTGGTGAAAAATTTACCTGCAAAGAAAAAAAGGAAAATATTTTTATTGAAAGTAAATAATTTATAAAATTAAAATCCTTATTAAAATAATTAATAAAGGATAAACGGTGATTTTAATTTCTGTCTGAAAATTAGAAAACAAATTTTTTCAAATATTTAAATAATTTTATTAATTTTTTTTAAATAATTCGAATATTATTTAATTAATTTAAAATATTTTATAAATTTTTTAGAAGGCTTAAACTACAATTTTTTAACATTTTTAACAACTGAAAAATTTTCAATTAATTTTTGATACTAATTTCATGAACGCGATGGGGGATTTTTAAAGATTGTTGAACTTTTCCAAATTACAAAATGGATCCTGTTTTAATTGTAGAATAATTTTAGATTTTAAGTCACAAAACTGCTTTTTTGCATTTACCTATTTTTAAAAAACTTAATTTTAATTAATTTCTTAATAATAATTTTCGTTAATTCCTCACCTAATTTCAGAGAAAAAAAAAAGAAATACGTCTTTTAAAATCTAATGTCTCTCTCAAAGGGAGGAGCAATTATCGAATTTGTGACTTTTACATTAAAAAATAATTCTTAAAATGTTACTCGGGTGCGTTCAAATTTTTTGAACGGTTATTCTCGTTCATAATATTTTTTATAATTTAATATTACTAATTTAAATTTTGGAAAAATTTAAAAAAAAACATTGAATTAAAAAAAGTCTTCTTAGAGCACCGTTTCCCACATTCACTTATACGAAAAGTAATTAACTTAATAATTACATGGTTTTATCGAGAATTTATTATCATTAGTCTTATTACGCAAATTTATTTATTATTGTGTGCATACCCGTCCAACACATTCACTCCTGATGATGATGATGAACGAATTTAATGAACGTCATAACCACACATCCCGTCATGTACAGGTTTCCGTTACTTACTGCAAGAGGAGACGACATAAATGGCATTTGTAATAAAATAATGGCGATAATAAGGGCACAACAAGTATGTCACGGTCAATTACTTCCACATCAATGATAATTATTATTATGGCAAATATTAATCTGTACCCTTTAAACTTCTTGTTATTTACGCGTGGCATCTTCATTTGGTCAGGGACGATGGATTTAAGTAATTTTTAAATAATTTCAACTCATAGAAGAAAAAGAACGCCACTGACTGCGTTCAATATGGGGTCTCATTAATTTCAATAACGATGATGATGATGCTTAAAAGTCTCCTTAGCATGACACGCATTTTTCTACGACTCTTTTTTATATTAAATATTATTATTATTTTTTGTCCTTAAGCACAAACTCATACTTCATCCCATTTTTTTTTTTCGTTTTTTCAGTAAAAAAAAAAGTAAACAATGAACGCTCATAAAAGGACCAAAGTCCTGATAATACAATAATAAATTTTATATTGTACACCACTTTGAATGACTTATTATTAATAAAAATGTGATATTTTTAAAGCTTTTTTTTACGGCGAACAGCGTTAGATTATAAATAAAAATATCCCGTATGGATTTTTTATTATTGTCCCAAATATCGAGCAATTTTTTGATCGTGGTTATAAACATGAAGTTATAATAAATAATAATTTTTACATAAAAAATTGGTTTTCATAGTTTTTTTTTGTACGAAACGTGTAATCAGAACAGATCAGAAAATGCCCTAAAATATTATTTATTGCATTCCGCGGTGGGATGGAAATCTATCGAGTAATTATTATTATTTTCCCGGATGTTTTTGATATTTTTTAATAAAAAATCCAATTTTTCGTAGTTTTAATCAACGAAAGCTATAAAGCAATTTGCAAAATACGTATTTCAGTAATTACAGAAAGTTGAGTCAATAAATCCAACAAACAAAAAAAAACGGAGCAATTGAAACCAACAATTTGCGCCCCTATTTTTTCGAGTGCTTCGACATCATCGCAAATGGCCATTAGTCGGAAAAATGACCCGAAATAAAACAAAAAGTGATAACCGTTCTCATTTACGACTCTTTTTTCTCATTTTTTATGTCCATTGTTGATGCCTTAGCCTGCGAGTCCCTTTAATTTTTATTGTCTTGCTTTTGTTTCCACTCGTTGTCCGTTGATTTCGCATTTGTTTTCGCCGCTAGCAAGGATTTTACGGCATTTCTTTGTGCAACGCAACAGCAGCCCGTAATGATGCAGTAAAGTAACTTTTTACGCCGTTAATGCGATGCTCTTGGTTCGGACCTTAATTGAAATATATGGAGGACGTCTTGCAAGAAACATGCACTTAACACTGGCATTTAAACGAGTAAAGCGAACGGAGATCATCTCATATGACGAAAGAAGCCGTTTTATGATGATACAGTGGGTTGTTGTCGAGAAAGAATTTTAAACCTGCACGATGAGACAAGAAAATGTTAAATTTTATGACCTGAACTATCTCAACGTCATCAGAGTTCATGTTTACGGTTATTTGTCGTATGTCGCACGTCTTTTGCGCTCTCATGTAGAGGAAGACATATTTTCATGTTTCAACGGCAGCATTTTTGTTTGTCCGTTTTTTTCTTTCCTCGTTTTGAGGCACACGACAACGACAATGACGACGACAACGTCGACAACAACCCATTTAATGCTTGATCTTTATTTTATATTTTATTAACATCTCGGCATAATTTTACTCGGAGGACGATATGTGTGAACGCGTTACGATTTTTTATGACTTTCGCTTTTATCCGAGAGATACGATGATAAGAAGACAGCAGGCGTGACATCGCTTCGGGCAAGGAAAAAGTCGAAACGTCTTGGAATGTCCTATTAAAAGTTAAAAATAATCTTAAAAGTGGACAACAAGGAAAATATTGAAATTTGATGAATTTAAATTTTAAGTTAAATTATAAGTTAAAATTTTGAATTTATTTTAAATTAATTTTTAAAATAAAAAAAATATCAACCGCCCATGAATTTTATTTTATTTTTTATTATTATTATTTTTTATTTATTTTTTTTTTTTTTGAATAATTTGGAATTAAATTATTTTTTGCATATTTTTTTTTTAATTTTTAATAAATAATAAATAAAATTAAATTTAATAAATTAAATACCTAAAAATAAAAAAAAATAAATTAATTAATTAAAAAATAAATAAAATAAAAAAATAATTTTTTTAACTAAATAAATCTTTATTTCACCATTCCAAAAAATTTTAATTTGTGTTAGCATTAATTAATTTATTATTTTTTAAAAGCGTGCTCTTAATTTTAAAATAATTAAAGTAATTTATAAGTAGCAAGAAATAAATTATTTTTTTTTATTTATTTTAAATTATTTTTAATAATATTAAAGAAATATTAATCTATGTATGTACTAAAAAATTATTTAAAAAAAATAAAATATTTCATTGCAAATAATTAAATTTTACCGGGAAAAAAAATTAAATTTTAAATAATCAAAATAAATTTTTTAACCGAAGATATTTTAAGAAATAAATTAAATTAGAATAAAAATAATAATTTTTAAAATAAATTAAAATAAATTTATTTATTTATTTTTTTTTTTTTTTTTTTTTTTATTATTTTCCTTAAAATTTTTCTGTATTTTTTAATAAATTCTTAGTAAAATATTGTTTCGCGTTAAAAATTAAATATTTAATAAAAAAGGTCGAAAAAATAACTTTAAAACTCGTTACAAAATTGTTGATAAATTGCATTTGTCTAAATAAAACCACGAAGCTGTACCTATAGTACTAAATTTTCAATAACGAATTCTCCGAATGCCACCCAATACAAAAAAAACTCGTAAACATAAACAAGCAATGGCTGCAATTATGCGAAATATTTTATTTACAACGCAGATAGCTTCGTCACCAACGACGAACAGCACAAAAGGAACAAAAACTGAGAAATGTGCAAAACATTTAATTAGATTTTACTTATCATTTTTTTTATTTTCATTTAAAAACAACATTCAGGGAAAAAATTTTGTTTAGAAATAAGCCTCTGGCATGTTCTGACATTTACAAATCTGTTTACCTTCCTTTTTTTGTCTCGCAGTCACATGTATGAATTAAGATCTCAGACATTTACAAACCTAAAATATTTTCATATAGCAGCTAAAACGCACATAAATATGACAAAAGGAATGCTGAAAATATTAAATATAAAAAGAATTGTGTACGAAATAAGTAAGAATGCATGTCACCAAATCCCATCTGCACAAATGAAAAATATTACGGATATTAATTTTTTGTCAGGTGTGTGTCTCGTATTCTGAGATGACAACAAAAAAAAATTTTTTTTTCGACTCAGCACGAAGAATGTTGTAAATACTTCGTTCTGTGTTAGATGATACTAGTCACTTTTTTATTATTATTTTTTTTTGCTCGTGAACAGAAAAACACAAGGACAACAAATGCCACATAGCAAAAAAAAAAGTCAAGTGAATACAAATCTCAAAAGGATTGTATTCATTAGTAGCTTGAGATCCCACATACATTTTTTCATATTTTTCCATTTATTTTCTGTCTGTGCGCCGTTTCGCCTGTAGCATCAAATGCAGAAAAAAAGATGAAAATAAAAAAAAAATAGCAACTCTGCATGCACGATCTTTATAGAAATTAATCGAACCATAAACACGACAGAAGGTGATATATGAGTTATTTCTATTTTTTTTTTCATTTTTCTCATCCTTTTGCACTGAAATACTCCACTCGACTCGCATAAAGGTAGTTTGCGGTGTGATTCGTTTCTACGTTTGTTATGCGAACATAAATAACTCGTTCCAGCAAAAGAGAGAAAGAGCAAAAGAGAGCGAAAAAAAATTGTGATACAAAACAAAAGGACGAAGGATGATCTACAACACTTTTGTGTCTATCCTTATTTATTACAAGCCAAAACGATGTTTTATCATTTTTTGCCCGTCTGTGTACTGTATTTCAACAGAAATGCTGTTGCTACGCCCAGAGTACTCGACAGCAGCATAACACAACAATGTTGACCATTTTATATTTCATTTGTAGGTTGTTATGCCGTTACTGCTGCGTATACGTTTGTAAAAGTAATAATTTTTGTTAGACCTCAATGTTTTTGCAGTTACCACAAAGGCGATGACGTCCTTGGAGATTTTTATATCGGTTGCTGCTCCAATTTATTCTGTGTATTTTGTGAGATGAAAGGTTTATCATTGTGAAAAATTTTTGTTTCGCAAACAGACAAGATTTTTTCATGTGTGATAAATAAAAATTTTTTGACATAAGATTTGCTCTAAAAAAAAATTTAAAAAAATAATTTAAAAAAAGTAAAAAAGTTGCTCTGAATCAGTTTTATATGAAAAACGTATCAAAGCCAAGATCGTTTTTTGAAAAAAAAAAAATTAATCCTTTCAAAATGAATTAAATCTTAACAGAAATTTCAAACTTGAGAAAAAAAATCTTAAATATTTTTACTTAAAATATGTTTTTCTTAATCGTACGAGTTTTCGACCAAAATTGAGCAAAGAAATATATTTAAAAAAAAATTACAAATAAAATAAATTTTTTATAAAAACTTAATTTTATAAGATATATTTTATTAAAATGATTTAATTTATTAAATCAAATTTTTGTAAAAAATATAATTAAATTAAATTGAATAAATTAAAATTATATTTAATAAAATCAATTTTAATTTACGAATTTTTAAAAAATTATCAATTTGTATCTAGATTAAAAATTAGAAAAAAAATGAAAATTTAGGAAATAAAATTTTAAGTTTCTTTAAACTTCTGATAAATTTTATTTCAAAAAATAAAGAAATTCAAAAAAAAAATTGAAAAACTTTTCATAAAAAATGACAATATTAACAATTTTTAATCGTCAAAAAATTTTTAAAAAATATTTGTCAAAATATTTATTTGTCAAATATTTGTAGAGAAGAAATATCATGTTAAAATTCCATTTTTAAAACAAAAATTACTAAAAATTAAAAAAAAAATTGAAAATTTCTTGAAAAAATATGGAAAAAGAGCAAAAAAACGGTCAATTTTGATGAAATTTTCAACTTTTATTTTATTCTGCCCCATTCAATTTATGACTTTCAAAATGGGACAGGAGATAAAAACAGAAAAAATTTGGAGCGGCCTGAAGATAAAAAAACTTAAATCTCGCATTTTTTTTCAGAAAAAAATTCAGTTACAAAACACAAATTCCTCACAATGCACTCTACTGAACTAGATTTCATGAACGAAAAAAAAACGGAATGCAAACAGACTCTTACTTAATCTCGTTAGCGATTAAAGAGTTTATAGAAGCATTTCCTCTCGTCGTCGTCGTCGTCCTCGAATTGCGTCGCCTACTCTGCACACCTCTCACATTCCATTATCAAACTTTCAGCGAGACACAAATTGATTCGAATTGGGCTTTTGGGTATTTAAATGGCGAAATAAGCAAATAAACTGTCTACTGCTTTTCTATTTGAATTTTTAAACAAGAACGACAAACAAGCACCGAGAGAAGAGAGGGAGAGAAACAAGGAATGACTGACGACAACGGCACTGATAAAGGTAATGGACGGGTATTAATTAGGAAGCGTTAGTGTGTGAAAGGAATCATTTTATTAAGCAAGTTTCCAGAAAACATGCCAACATAAAATATTCAAAGGGGTTAGATTGGCAAAGTGAATGCGAAAAAGCACCTCGGGGATTAATGACGGAGTGAGGAACCTATTTTACGGTGAAAATACTGCCTAGTTGCGAAGAAGGAAAAAATCTTTAAAATTACAGAAACTTTTCGTTGTTACGGAGTGTGAAAACCTCATGTAAAATTATAAAATTTCTTGTGTGTGTGGAAAGACGAAATTTCTGTTTTCTTTGTCATCCCACAGAAATGTTGATGAGAAATTTTTTGCCTACCAAACTTATAAACAAATTTCATTGCTTTTTGATTTATTCTGTCAGACAAAGCCATACATGATGGAATAAACGCAGACATCATATAAAATTGAAATGAGCAAAATATTTTATGGTTTTTCCATCGAAGCAAAGTTCAAGGGAGAGAAGGAGAAGGCACAAAAACGAGACTTTGAATGTTTGATAACTTTTGTTATTATTTTCTGTAACTGAAGCGTTTTTCCAACGCACACACATCAACGAACATTTGGAGCAAAAAAAATACATTCAAAGTTATCAGATGAAATTTAATGGATGAGTAATGGTTTTATTTCGTTTTGATAGCTCATAATAAAAATATATTTTCCTCTATTCTCGTGTCTCATTTTGTCCACAAAAATACTACTTCTATTTATTGATGATGGAAAGGAATCAGTCACACAGTTAGGATGAACATTCGATGTTGTTCCGACAATTTCAATTGTGAAGCGAGACATCCGACCGACACACACGACGAAAGATAAAAACATACGTAAAAATAATATTAGATGATATTGGCGACAGATATTCCATTCAAACGCTGCCATGGCTACATTTATGAATAAAGAAATATTATGACAATCAGGCAGAGCACACAGCGGAATATTTGGCATAAATAGTCAAAAACCCCAAAAATATTGTATTATTATTTTATTGTGTTGTCAAGTATTGTCGAAATCTGGTAGGTTATTAAAATTGATGCAATAAAAGAGATAAAAGGGTCTCGCTGGTATATTTGATGTGATTGTTATCATCAAAGAATGTGTATTTACCTCCTCTTTCCGTTATGAGACTGGAATGTTATGCAATAAAAAACATCACATGAAGCGAAATTTTCTGTTGGCAGAAAAATCCGAATGAAAGAAAATAAATTAATTAATAATAAATAATAGAATTTATAATTGCCTCTTATGTGAATGTTGTTCATTATAATATGTTGAGTAACTAACTTCGAAGAATTAATTTGCTGATAAATTGATTTTTTTTCTTCACACGAAGAAGGATTCAACCGTTGATAAAATTTTTAAATAAAATTATTTAAAGAGCTTTAAATAAAAATTAATTAAGACATTTTGCATCTTTTGTTTTTAAATTTTTCAAATAAGGAAAAAAAAATTTCAAGAAAAAATTAAAAAATTTTTTAACGACTTTTTTAAAATTTAAAAATTTTTGGCAAATTTCAAACGATTTATTTTTTTTTTCGGATTTTTTCTATAAAAATTAGTCTAACCCTTTAAAAATTAAAATATAACAAAAATATAGATTCAACCAATTTTTGATGATTTCCAAATAATTTTTTATGTTTAAGGTTAAAATTTTCAAAACTATTTCTTATTCCAATTTTTGAATTTTCGGAAAAAGTAAGGTGGGTGGATTTTTTGAAATATTGCCTAAATTTTTTTTTCTTCGCATTCAACCGTTTTTTATTTAAAAATAAATAAATAAAAATTAATCAAATAAATTAAACTTCGTATGTTTTTCAAAAATTAAAAAAATTAAACATTTTTAAAATTTTGTTACTAATTTTTTTTAATTTAAAAATTTATTAAAAATTTAATTTAATTTAATTTTAATTTAATTTAATTTTTTAGTTCAAAAATATTTAGTTGATTAAAAATTAAAAAAAAATAATCAAAAATATTTTTATTTAAAAAAATAAATATTTATTGATTCAAAAAAAATTAATTAAAAATTAAATTAATTAATTAAAAAAATGAAATAAATAAATAAAATCAATTTTAATAATTTTTGTACAAATTCTACAAAAATTTTTTAAATTAATTTTTTTTATTTTTTTATTATTTATTTATTTTTTAATCAATTTTTTTTTCTATTTTTTTTATTTTGGTTAAGAAATTTAAAAAAAAAAACTATAAAATTGACATAAATTCCTCTTCAGTAAATCCAGAAAAAAATTTCCTCGCTGTGTGATAATTTTATGATCAGCAGATGCTCATCAATTTATGAGGCGCCATAATTTTAATAAGGATTCGATTGTCGCAGACCAAAACAGATTAAATCAGATTATTATTTTCTTATTTAGTTTTATTACGTTATTTTTATTGTATTTAGTCTTATCTCTTAACCTATCTCCTTTTGATAACTAGCAAGTATTCTCTCATCTGATCTCCCTCCTTTTTTTCTCTATTTTTCTCTGCCACGCCATTGTGACCCCTCTAAATTACTTTATTATTCTTCCTCCTATTTTCCGTATAATTTTGTACGAATAAATTTCACTTGTTTATTTCCAACTTGCTTCCTCGTGACTTGTGACTCGAGCGAAATAAATGAGCAAAACGAAGAAGAGTCGAGTGAAGGAAAAAGTTTAAAAAGACATTTCACTTCACTCATTTAGCTTTCGCGTGTCGTACCTACACGTGGCCAAGCCATGACGATGACGACAACGACAACGTACAAAAGGCTATAATTTTTCATTAACTGATTCTGTCATGTCAGACTCATTAACGCTTATCTTCCTACACACTTTGTTAACATTTCTGAACGCTCATACATATTTAATGGAAGAAAGCACGAGCAAACACCAAAGTAACTACATTAAAAGACCATTATAATTTTCTTTAAAGGAAAAAAAGTGATAACACACAAAATACAAACATTGCCGCTGTAAAATGAATGGATAGCCGGAAAGGAGCATAATTCATTTGGACACGTTAATTGATTTTGTGTCAAAGTATAAACTAACGTTTATAAAAAGATCCCTTTTTTGTTTTATATTTTTTTAGAGCGAATTCAATATCTACCGAAAAATATTGAAAAGACAAAATTTTCCAGTGATGCTCAACTGGGGGCTTCATTTTACAAAAAGGGGGCCTTAATTAATACAAAAAATGAATTCTATTAATTTTGCTCAGTAACCACAAATTAAAATTCAAAGTAAACAATATTTAAAATTCACTAATTTTTTGTTGAAAAATTCTTTGATGAATGTTTTTCTTCAAAAAAATTCTCGCGGGACTTAAATTTCCCTCAAAAAAAGTTTAAAATTACAAACCGCCCCTTCTAAATTCGTTCCGCTGTGAATTGTGTCATCATTTAAAACCAAATAATGACCCAAAGTTCTTCAAGATCCATATCTTACTCAAGAATAGATAGATAATCAATCACCATCCATTATTAAGTACGTGTCGAAATAAGACACTTTTCACTCTCTCCCTCATCATCTTCATCATCGTTGCCTCATCCTCATCGTTGGACATTGTTTCAAAAGTTTTCGGTTTTTTTTTTCATAAAAATAACAAAATGGGTACCACATCAACCATAATAATCTTCCATTTTATATAATTAAGTTTTTACATTAACTGCAATTAGTTTCGAACAAAAATTTTTCGTCGTCTTTTCCTGGTAATGACGATGATGAAGTTGTTTTCTCAAAAAGCAAAAATTTTTATTTATGGCAATCTTCATTAACGTTGTAAATTTTTTCATGTTTCCTAGTTTTTTCTCTCTCTTTCTTCCTTGGTTTTTGTTCGCTGATTAACTATTTGCCAAGTATTTAAGAAGAAGTAAAGTAAAAAGTTATTTTTGTCAAACTTTTTAATAAAAAGTTTTTAAAAGAAAAATTGAAATTTATTAACTTTCATATAAAATTTATTCTTTATTTGCGGAAATATGTCAAAGTCACATCAACTTTTATTTAATGGACCAATAAAAATTTAGTCGCGTGTAAGTCATATCGGTATGACATTTGACCTTGGAACGATAATCCAAGAAACAGCTACGCGAGAGAAAATCTTATCAAAATGTTATTTATCACCCAGACGTATTTTTTTTCCTTTTTACAAAAGGGAACAATAGAGAAATATTGCTTTTAAAAAATAATCTAGGTGTCACTTATTTTTTTTCTTTTGTTTTATTTTTCTGCGTCAATCTTCAATAGTGTCTTCCTATTTTTTTCTTAACGCATTTTAATGAAAAATAAAAAATACTTTTGGTGGGATTGTCCTTAATTTTTTTTTAATTTTTTTTAGCAGGATTGCGATTATAAAATTTTATTATTCAGTAGAATTTTTTTTGACTTAAGCTCGAGTTTAACAATAATTTTTGAAACTTTTAAAAAATAATATTTTTGTTAATTATATTAAAAAAATAATTTAAAAAAAATAAATTTAAATTAAAAAAAAATAATAATAAAATTTTAAATTAATCATAATTTTTTTATTTTTTTAATTTTTAACTTTTATTTTTTAAGCTCCAATTTTGACTTACGAAATTTTTAAGCCTTTTTTAATTTTTTTTTATTTATTTTTTAATTCTTGGATAGATTTGAAAAATTTACAAAATATTATTTAAAAAGTGTGAACATCATATTTACTAAAATTTGTATTGCCTAAGGTCTAAAAATGCGATAAAGTCAAAATTTTCCATTGAGAACTACTTCAATCTCGATTTTTTATTGTTGTCGGTATTTTTCGTATTTTTTTTTATTGTGCTCTTATCAACATCATCACCAGCAAAGATAGAAAGAAGACAAAAAAGGGAATATTTTTAAGTCAATTGTCATGAGAAGCAGCAGCGTCACCCACACTAAAAACCGACAAAAAATACTAAAGTGATAACATAAAAGAAAGAGAGACACAGAAAAAAAGAATGTCATGTAATAAAATAAAAGCGGAAACAACCCGCTAAACAAAATGCGACTGTGTGTGCTCCTTCCTCCCGATTGTGAGTTCATCAATTTGATTTACTCCTCTTTAGAATGACATTTACTGTGCTCCCCCCGAGTGAGTGCGTGTTATCTCTTCCATGGCGTTGTCGGTGACTTTTGTACAAAAGCGAAATAAATAACGTGGTTTCCCACAATTTTCTCGTATACTTTTTTTGTGTCGAAGCGCTCTCATCTCCTTCTAGCTTTCTGCGAATTTTGAATTTTTCCACAAGCGGCAATTGAATGTTGACTGGCGGTATCACGGGAAAAAATAAAATAAATCATGAGTATGTCATTCGAGCGATGCTGAAAAGTGCCTCCGATATAATAATAAAATGAACACTCGAACGATTGAATCTGAACACACTTTTTAATATTTATTGCACAAGGTTCTCTCTCTCTCTGTGCGATGCTTGACAATTTAATTCAGATTCGTCTTCATGTTTTTTTTTTGCTCTGTGTACGAATGTAATGTTATTTATATTTGACTTTTTTTCATCTACTAACTGAATGCGAAATAATCCAAATCAAATCAGTTTCTGACAATCAAACTCACAATGGATGAGTTATTATTTATCAGTGTGATGGCATGCCAGAGAGACGAAATTGTGATCCAAGTGGCATTCAAATTGACTTTTTAATCTACTTTTCGATGGGGCAATGGATGTGTTGCAGGTTTTTAATAATTCAAGCGAAAAATACATCAAAATTGGCAGAATTTTTAATTTTTTAATTATTTTTTCGACGTTTAGAAATCCATTGGTTTTCAATTTTTTTTCTGATAGTTTTTCCCTGCATTTGTTTTTTTTTTTTTTTTTAAAAAAAAATAAATTTTAGTTGAATTTAATTTTTTTTAAAATAATAAATAATTTAATTTTAAAAAAAAACAAATAAAAAAATTTTAAAAAAAAAATTATTATTTTAAAAAATATCTAAATTTAAGAAATAATCCATTTTGTAACAATTAATCGTATGAAATTAAAAATTAATATTTTTTTTACATAAAATAGCGATATTTTTAATCTTATGATTTTACAAAATTTGAAAAATATCAAATAATTAGAAAAATTATGAAAAAAATATTTTTCAACATGTAAGGGTTCTAAAAATAAATTATAAATTTTCCAATGGAAACCAAAACAAATTTTATCCTTTTCCTATAATTTATCATAAAAATCGTAATTTTTTAAATTTGAAAAAAACTAAAAAAAAATAATTTAAAATAAAACTTATATTAATTAATATTTAAATAAAAAAAAAAAATTTAAATTAATTTAACATTTAAATAAAAATTTAATAATTTTTTTAAAAAAGCTCCTTGAAACCCTCAAAATATATAAACATTACCTTAAATCACAAAAATCACTTGTCACTAAATTCAAACAGCCATAAAAGCAATTTAATTTTCGCTCGGCGTCAGATAAACGTTTTAACATGAACAAAGTAAATTGTCTGCTAAAAGTTTCATTTGCTGTCCTCTCACTACTTTTTTTTTGCTCTCGTTCTCCCCACTCGAAAGACAACCAAAAGTTTATTTACACTATTTTACACCTCATATTTACAAGAATTTTTATTTTATTATCTGTCACAATTTTTATGCAATTCTTCCTTTTGCCTCACATTCCCTCAACTTTTATTTTTTTTTTTTTATTTTTGAACTGATGTCTGTTTTGTCGGTGGCTGTGTGTGGCGCACAGAACATGAAAGACACAACATATGGCTTGCTTGTGTATAAAAATAACAATAAAAATGTACATACAACTTGTGTGCAGAAAAGTATTTTTAGAGTATAAAACAGGAAAATAAAATGTGAAAAATGCAAACAGACACAAATGAAGACAGATAATAAAATGTAATATAAAGTTATTGCTTAATATAAATCAAGAGAATTGTCTGTGCGGTGCTCTTTTGCGAAATTTGAAGAGGTGTAGGGAACGTGTGGGTGTCTAGAGAAGATTATTGTGGTTGAGAAAAAATTTCAAGGAAAATATGTTTTTTTTTATGTTTCTCATTTTGTCGCGCAATTCCATCGGAAATGGCGCAAAAAACGAGGTTAATTGAATTTTGCAGCGTGATGCTGATTTCTAGAATTTCAATCAATACTTTTCTGAAGTTGTCATGCGAAGGAAAATTTCATCAAGAAAATTTACTGCCGGCAAACAACATGTCACAATCAATTCATGTCCACTCAGCTGTCACGAAAATTAGCAAATGCCGTCTAAATCAACATCTTCATTTGTCCATCAACGGAGGCAAAACATTTCTCCCTAAAATCACTCGCATTGTTAAATGAGAAGAGGATGCATGCATGCCAAATGAGCCGCTATTATCGTCATATTTCAATGATGCGCTCGTCGTTTCGTGTCTGTCATTATATCACCCTCATGTTTGTTAAAATGTCTATTTATGACATGATGGCACTTTATAGAAAACATCAACGCGTCAAACACGCCATGATGAACATGAATGATCGCATATCACATTTGTACAATGTCAAGTATCATTAGAAATATCTCTCTAATTTTTTTTATTTGTTTCGTCCTTGACTACTAAATTTTTGCACTTGACGTTGACGTTCAAATGCACCGCATGTAATTAAACCAGATTCCAATAATTTAATGTATAATAAATATAATTCGATGTGAAACACTTAATCATGCTTATATGATTACTGCATAATTGTTGTTATCATCGTGGTCAATTCCAATGGGTTTTATGCATCAACGAGCCTTGTTAATAATAATTAACTTTGAAACACCAGACAATTGTTTAATGTTGATAAATTTTGAATCAAAATGCCAAAACAACGATAAATTCGGCAATCACTGATCCGAGAAAGTGTGTGGACCGCATCCTTGTGTTATTTGGTAATATATTGATAATAAAGTTATTTGTATCAAATAATTAAATTTTTAATAAAACTTCTTTTAAAATATCGACGACCGATAATAAATATTTTAAAAAAAATTTTTCAATTATTTTTCAATTTCGAGAATTTTTTTAAATTATACCTATTTATCTCTTTTTATTTTTTTTACATTTTTTAAAATATTTTTAAAATTTCGTTCTTTCAATTTTAAACAGAGAATTTTTTCTTATTTAAAAAAAGTATTTTTTTTTTTAATTTTAATTTAAATTTTAGAAACATTTTAAATGTTCCTTTTAATTATTTAAAAAAAAATAGATTATTTTTATTAATTAATAATTAATTTTTGATTATATATAATATTTTCTCCAAATTTTTACTTAGCTCTAAGACTGAAATAATTTTTTTTAATTTAATTTGATAACTTTAATTTTTACTTTTTTTATTTTATTTTTATATTCATTAAAATTAAAATTAAGTAAAAAAAAAATTAAATTAAAAAAAAAATAAAATTATTAATTATTAATAATTAAATTAATAATTAATTTATAATTATAAATTTTCAATTTAATTAATTTAATTATTATTAATTAATTAATTTTTTGTAAATAATTATATTCTCCAATCTAAAATAAAAAAATTCATATTTAAAAAAAATAAAAAATTCTTTTGTTACAATTTGTCATGATGTATTATTCACCCATATTTTTTTATTAACTAATTCATTTCAATCCATACTGTTAAATTATTCTCTATCTAACTTTGAACCTTTGTGAACATCATAAATAAAATTCACATATTTTCATTTATTTAAAACATTTTTTCAACTTTTTTTAATTTTTTTCCGCTGCACTGCCTGATTAGTCTTGTACATCATCAACATTACGTTTCATTATTATTTTATCATCTAACAACAACTCCTACAAAAAAAAAGTTGCTACTGAACTATGTCATACTCATCACAACAATATTCGCTGAAGCTTAAATGTTAAGCCACAAAAATGTACTCGTTGTACTTTTGCATTGTCTCGTTCATATTTATATATAAATTTTGCCAGAGAGAAATTCATCACTAGAATTTTTGGATGAAAAAGTTTTTAAAAGCTTATCCTTTATGGGTTTCCTGTTTGTTTTTTTAAGCAACAAAAAAATACAGGAGTTTATTATGTATAAATCGTAGAGTGCAACCATATTTCCATGCGAACAAAAATATTTCGCTCAAAAGTTCAACACAAAAATGGGCCACCTCAATTTTAATATAGCAAAAAAAAAAGTTCGTCTGCTAGTTCCTTTGAAAAAAAAAATTAACCATATATCATTTTACGTGAATCATTTATTCACTTTGTATTACATTTCATAAATACTATATTTAAAATTTTACTTCAACCTGATTTCGAAACTTTTTTTTTCTCTCTTTTAAGTTATGACGAGAATTTGATATGCCTCGTTGTTCTGTTATTATTTTTTTTTTCGATGTATAGAATAAAAATAAACACGCAAAAGTTATAAAGTACACATATATGATGAAAATGATTCGTAACGAGGATGCTGATGCTGAAATGGGAGAACACTAAATTAGTTAAATAAATATACAAAACGCAGGAAACGAGTGTGTCGTGTCGTCGTCATTCCAGCTCTCAGGCAAATTTTTGCACAAAATACACAAGATGAACGGAAATGTGTCATAAATGAAATGAGATTATGTTATTATAAAATTATGTTTTGTGAATTTCGGAACGGGAATGGCAATGATGATGACATGTGATGGTAAATAGGTAGCCTTAAAGAAATAAAGGCGCTGTTTGCTTTTTCACGTTAAATTTTCTAATGAAAGTTCTGAAGGAAAAATTAATGATTTTGTTAAAAATTAGCGTTACCCGTGAGCTTCGTTCCATCCATCAATTTTATTTTTCAGTTTTTACCATTTTTTTCCAAATTTTTTTAATTTTTCTGCACATAAACCTTCTTTGAGCTTTACTTAACACACTACAAAAACCTCCAAATAGATTCGTTAAACAGATTTTGAGTTATTACATTTCAAAGTCAATTTTTAAGTTCAATTTCATGAATATTCTATAAATTAATAAAATTTTTATTTAAATTCACCTGACTGCTTTGGAAGACACTCACCTAAAAAGAAAAGAGAAAAAATATGCGGTTAGTTTTTCCATCTACCAAAGAAAAAATTATTTCTTTAAAAGTTTTGATGCATCAACAAAAAAAAATCGAATTCATCTTCATCAGTATACCATGCCTCAATCTTCGTGCCATCATCATGTCAAGTGTAATCACGATGATTTGTAGTTACTTATAGAAATTTATTGAAAACTAAAGTTTATTTCTGTAAAAAATTCGTTTCTGTATCAATTCATCTTTAAATCTTCTTTCATCCTTCTTCAAATACTTTTTTGTTGCTTCTTTTTTATTTTATTCCTTTACCTTACATACATCACTTATCCAATTTTTTTTCTCTTTTATAATACTTTTTTTTCCATGGGAAAAACCTTTACTTTCGCAAACTGTCTATCAAAGACATAAAACTGATTATCTTTTTCGTTGTTGAAAGGAGAAAAACCGAGGAAAAGGAAAAAAATCAACATTCTTGCATCTTGTTTATCAACAAACTAGGCCAAAAGGAGTCTTTATTGACATGCATTTCCTAATCATTCAAAGTGTGTGTGCAGTTTCTTTCTTTACTTTTCACCAACAAAATGAAATAAAATCAGAAAAAAATCATCTATACGTTAAAGGAAAGCTTGGCCTTGTATCTTGGACTACATTACATACAGAACAAGTTTTATTGATATTGAAAATGTTCTTCTTTTTTTCAGCAACATCATCAGACACATTTACCATTCATCATTCAAATGGAGAGACAGAGAGTGGTAATCTAACATGCATATATTCTGTGTTACTTTTGTTGAATATGCTGTGAAAAATCTACGTCTCGCGTTTAAATCACATTTTTGGGTTTTTTGAAGGGTATATTTTAAATTTTGTATTATTGTAAAAAAAGATCTACTCGAGACAACAACCAATTTTCCTTTACAGATCTAATCCGATCGATCTAATCTCATCGATCTGCTTCGATCGATCTGATCTCATTGATCTAAACTGATCACCTGATCTGATCGATATGATCTTATCGATCTGCGATCAGATCAGGCGATCAGTTCAGATCGATGAGATCACATCGATAATATCAGATCGATCGAAGCAGATCAATCGATCTGCCCTTATCGATCTGAACTGATCGCCTGATCTACACGACTTGATCTGTTCGGTCTGGTCTGATCAACTGATCTGATCTAAATAATATTTTTACTAAGACTATTACTTGCCTCAAATAGATCATTTTATAAAAATATCAAAGCAAACCTATAATTACTTCAGAAAATACCAAAAATGTGATTTTTCACGTTAAACGCCGCGAGAAGTATATTTTTTACTGTGTAAAAAGAAGCAATCACTAACAACAACAAATTTCGAAGAATTTCTCTCGTTCCCTTATCAAGGATGTTTCAGTACTTTTTATGTAAATTTTTTATCATTGCAACGATGGATGTGGGTTCGAAATTTCTTATCGCACAAAATACGGCTTTAAGACATTTTGAACGAAGAAGAACGAAGAGAAGAGTTTAAAGTTTTCAAGTGTGATATTTGGAAGAGAAGTTTATCTTTTCCTGACTTGATGACGACTCCTCCGATATCAAAGCAAAGAATATTCGATTTGATTAATAAATAAAATATTTCTCACAGACAAGTCTCCCAGAAATTTTGTTCATTTAAATTCTCGAATCGAATTTCTAAAGGCATACTTTATTATATCTCATGCATTTCTTAGTCAAAAATTTCAATATTTTAGGCAGCAACGCAGCAATAACAAAGACAAGCGCAACAAAATAAATGCAAAATCTATAAATAAATATATTTTTGGGCATAAAATGTTGCAATCAAATGTATGATGATGATTCGTTGAACAAATATCTATCAGAGCCATTATTTAAATTTGAAATTGTGATGCATTTTAGCATGGCTTGTCTTGTCGTTCCCTTTCCATCCCGTACAAAACGCTTTTAAAAACATGAAACAAAATCAAGGGAACACAACAGCAAAAAAAAAAATCATTTGAATTGATGATAAATTCAAAAGATGCAAACAAGGGACATGACAAGACAAGAAAACGTACACACTACAAGTCAAATTATGGCGCAGGAAGACTCACAAAAGTATATGGCGAAAGATGAAGTTTGTGTTGCAATTTGCCTGTGAATGTATCTAGATGAGCATTCATCCACGTACTTCCATCTTTTCAACAATGTACATTTATGAGGGATGATGAGACAAAAAAAAATCGGAATAAAAGAACAAGAAGAAAGAATCAAGGAATCCATTGAATTTCAAATTGTATACAAAACAAATTTGAATGCAATTCTATTTTTTGAGTCATGAAAATTTCTAATAAATTCTGTATTTTAAAGTTTTTTTTTTGTTGTCAAAATTTTCCAAATAAATATCACAAAAATATTTTTTTTTATTAAAGGTAACTCGTTGAACATTAAAATGTCACATTTATTTCCCATTAATATACATTTCGCAAAACAAACTTTGAGTTGCCTGTTTACTTTCTTAGCCTACTTTAAAACTTTCTTCTTCCTCTCCTGGCTGGTGAGGTGATGCGCTGCTGATGAAAAGTTTTGTGAACTTTTTTTTTCTTTTTCCGCTTTTACCGTGCGGCGTTTCAGGAAAAATACTGGAAACGGAGTAAGAGTCCATCTTGCTACTACGTCAAAAAATTATAATAATATTTTTTTTGTGTAAAAATGTAAAGAAAAAAAAAGTTAACAACAACTACAACTGAACAAACTAATGAATACAGACTTGAAACTTATTCAAATATTTATGAGAAGATACAAGAAATTCTTCGAAAGATAGTTTATACATTTCTTGTTCCTGCTTGTACTTCTTCTTGTTGATGTTATTTTGCATCTTTACTCTCTTTTTTTATCGTTTTTATCAAAATGCAGAATAAAATATGATGAGGAACGAATGGAAACAAATTGCATCTATATTACGGAAAAATATTTATGTACTTTTATATTTGTTAAGGTTGATGATCAAAAAATCTACAAATTTTAATATGTTCAAAGAAGTCGATTAAATTTTTAATTTTTTTTTTTATAAATCGAAGGTTTTTTATTCAGATTTATTATAAGATAATTTATTTAAAAAATCTAATTGTCTTTTAATTTTATTTAAATTAATTAAATAAAATATTAAAAAAAAAATAAAATATTTAAAAAAAAAAATTTAAATTTTTTTTAAATAAAAAAAAATTAAATAAAATAAAATATTTTAATTAAATATTTTAAAAATGATTTGAAAATAAAATAAAAAGTACCTTGAATAAAATAAATTAAATTAAAATTAAACCTTAAAAATATTAAAATTTAACTTTAAAATTGTTTTTCTAAAAGCAAGTTTAATTTCATTTAATTAAAATTAAAAAAAAAAAAATAATTTAATAAAATAAAGAAAAAAAAATTTATATCCTAATTTTTAAATCTATTTAGATCAGACAATCCTTAAATTTTACAACTTAATTTACTTTATTCATTTAAATATTTATTAATTTTTTTTTAAATAATTGCCCAGTTACGTCTAAGAAGCAATTTATTTCTCTTTTCCCACTCCAAAGTATCATAAACCTCTTTTAAGATGAAATTATAATCGAATTTACATAATGGCATATAGTGGAGTAGCCGTTGTACGTTAAACTGCAACGAAAAACCTCAAAGAAGTAATTTATATGAAAAAAAGATTAATCCCTCTGGTAACTGTCAAGAAAAGTACAAAACAATTTTCCATCATTATAATTTTAAATTTTGTACGTAATTTGTAATGAAATGCAACTTAATGGGACTAATGTACAGTTTTGCAGTTCGAGAGAAATTTTTAAATTTGTAATGCAGGTTTATCACTGCAGTTAAACTGAAAAAGGTTATGATTTTTTTTGAGAAATGAAATTTAATAAATTTCCATGTAATTTGATGCTTTTTAACAATTTTCCAGACAAATTTCACAGAATTAAAACAAAAAATGATTTTAATACCTATTGATACTTAAAATTCCATGAATTAATTAAAAACTATTGAATTGGCAACATTGAATTGATAAAAAATTTTTTATTATGATCAACGTGGAGGCGTCTGGTATAAAAAAATACATTTTTTATTCAATATTGTCAAAAATTCAAAAGCAGTAACTGCTATTTATCAAAATCACAAAATTATGATTGTCTCCGAAAATTATGTTTGCATAATCAAACCTCTACAAATATTATGCAGTTTTAAACATTTTTTTGTCCTCATCGTTTCGCACGAGGAAGCACAAAAAAGCACGTCCTAGCAAATATCTTATAATAATCCAACTGGGAATATAAACACATTTACGCTCATACCGTGACGTAAGCCTTTTTTATTGTTCAGCAGTTACGGTTCGCTATCACGGACTCTTTTTTTGCAACTCGCCTTCAAACAACCATCATCATCATGTCAGTATACGAGAAGTAGTGAAAAAAAAATACATCATCATTTTACAGTTGTTTCAATCCCCCATTCAATTTTTCTGCCGTTTCTCGTCATGCATACGTCGCGCCTTGCAATCATACACAATTTTTTTATGCTTTAACATCGCGCCAAGAAAAAATTTATGAGCCATCATTATTTCGGTGCTTTAACGCGGCGCTGCCTAGCCAGCATATCATAACGACGACGCGGCGATGAGTGTGTTTCAGTGTCTAAAACTGGCTTAAAAAAAGGCGAGAAGCAAAAAAAAAATTTGCACGAAAACAAACAGATATGAGAGGAAAAGCAACATAAGTGAGAGAGAGCGTATAATAAAATGATACATGCATGATGTATGTTCTGAGAATGCCAGCTCCCAAAGCAATAAGAAACACTCTCGATATGTGTTTTCGGTGGCGGTGGTGTTGTAGTAACAAAACAACAACAACCCGAAGACACACAAAGGCGAAACAAAAAAATTCATTTTTTATTGTTTTGTTATTTTTTTCGGCGCCATTCAAGATTCATTTTTTACACGACTTTCTTGTATAATAATATTTACAAATATTATTTTTCCTCCCATACAAAAAAGTTAAAATATTTACTTTTAATATTCCTCACAATATTTTGAATAACACGAGAAACTTTTTAGATAAAAATATGTAGCCATGGGGTCGCTAAATATTTGAATAACAAAGTTCAACTCTTTCTTAGATTTTATTTAACGTCTTCCCACATTCACAGAAAATAATAATGACACCTCTTTAAAAGAAAAAAAAAAGGACAGACGAAAATTCACAAGAGATAGTGTCCGTTCAAAGAAAAAAAAAATTAAAAAAGTAGTCGTCTTAAGAACGAAACACTATACCGCATTTCAATTTTGTTTACTTTACAGTTTCGTACTCCTCATTTCACATTTTCGTACTCCTCACCCAGTTGGAAGTTAAAGCCTCAAGGTCTAAAATAAAAGCCCTAAAAATTTTCTGAACAGTTTTTCAACTTTTTATTTTTTTTTCGAGGAATTTCTTTTAAAAGAGTTGAAAAACTGTTAAGAAGGCTTTTATTTTAGATATTGTAGATCAAAAAATAATGCTCAAACTTCCGACAGGGTGAGGAGTACGAAATTGTGAAATGAGGAGTACCAAAATGTGAAAAGAGGAGTACCAAAATGTGAAATGAGGAGTACCAAAATGTGAAATGAGGGTATAAAAAAAACTGAAACTATCCACAGGGAGCTTCATATTATCGTACACCTCAACTCACAATTTCTTCTTTCTCATTTTCTTACTCCTCATGACCCTTTCACAATTTCTTACTCCTCATTTCACATTTTTGTACTCCTCATTTCAAATGAGTACTATTCATGACCCTTTAGACAAATTCCATACACCCAAGGGACTGCTCATTGACCGACGACGACAAATCGAGTTCATTACCGCATTTTTTCTTCGAAATGCGGTATAAAAAAAA
Organism: Culicoides brevitarsis; assembly: GCF_036172545.1. NCBI lineage: Eukaryota > Metazoa > Arthropoda > Insecta > Diptera > Ceratopogonidae > Culicoides > Culicoides brevitarsis. The sequence goes on along the minus strand of NC_087085.1, from coordinate 15,716,376 downwards.
AACAGACAACAATAAAAAAGTTATTTTTCATTTATTTGCAAAAAACCCTGATAAATCACACAAAAAAACGAAATGAAGGAGAAAATTCACCGGCAACGACCCTTTATAGTTAGAAATATAAATGAAGAGCATCATTTCGAATAACGGTAAGTAATTTCAGCAATATGCGTATTTAATAAACGTGCAACGTTTGTGCGACACAAAAAAAGGCAAAAGAAGAGATAAGAAGAGCAGTTTTTCAACTGTCGATTTCCCGTTATTTGAGCTTCCTTTTTCAAGTTTTTTTCTTTATTTCATTTTTTATTGTGATATATATTGTGTCTGTGTCCTTTCCAGAGAGCGCAATAATACGCCAACAACCCCTGTCGCTTTTTTTTTATACCGATGCCGATGATCGAAGGATCGAATTGAAACATCTGCTTGAATTTACGTACATTTGAATATTATTTTGTCTTCCTTTTTTGTACATTTTCTTTATTATTATTTATTCATTCTTCTTCGTTTTTGTGTGTAGGTCCCTTTTTTTGCTGCGATCAGTGGAGTGACGAAGACGACGACGACCAACATCAATATCAAAAAAGACGTGGCATGGTATAAAGTTGTAACCCATTTGATTGATTTATTTTCTCCATTTGTCCTCAAATTAGGTCATCAATGTATATCAGAAGAGATTGGATCAACTTCCATCGTTCGTTCGACTTTTTCATCGTTTGTTGTTGTTGTTGCTGCTACTGTAACACAATTGACTTCCACTTTGTTTGTGTTATCGATAAGTTACACAAAACACACACAGCGTTATCTTTTGTTACACAAGCAAGAAAAAAAATTAAAACATGAGCCGCAAACGCAGGATGTTGTTAAAAGCAAAAACAAATACATCCAAAAACTGATAGGAAATCGCACAAAGTCAATGTTTTTCTTTTGTGGTATGTCACACGTCTTGGGCATGCATGTTACTTCTGGCCAGATACACGTAAAGTAACACAAAGGCAAACACGAATCAAAGTTCCATCGTACAAATGAAAATAAATGAAAGACAAACATTCATCTCCAGGAAATTGATTCTTTGAATTTTTTTTCTCCATGTCCTTTGAGTATTTTTGTTATGAAATGCCCGGAGATGTTAAGGTAAAGCAAATCAAAAAAAAAATGTTCCTCAGATATTTTTGAGCTTGAATAGGAAAAAAAACTTGTACGTTCAATGGCTTATCAGTTTTCCTAGAAGAACATTAGTGAATCGCAAAGAAAATCTCTGTAAACAAAAATCACTTATCTCTCTTGTGGATATTTGGTCTGCAAACCCTCGAGGCGTAATTTGATTGGTATACTTTTGAGCTATATTGGAGAAAATTTGCTTAAAGCGTCACAAAATGTGTTTGTAAAGATATATATGAATGTAGTTAACTATCGATAACATTCTTATCCATATTGAAGTTAATCAATATTTACATTTCTTGGAAATTTTACTTCTTGTAAAAAGTTTTATCTTTTTATGATTTGTATTGATTTCGAAGAAACCGAAGAATTCGAAATGAAAAATCATCTTGAATTTTATTTGTATTCTAACTAAAGGTTAGAAAAATATTTTTATATTCGAAGTCTGGATAAAAGGCAAAAATCTCAGACAATATTTTAATATTTCAAAAGTTCAAGATATGACAAAAATATTTATTAAATTATTTTTACGCTTAAAATTGATAAAAAAAAATAATTCTGGACCTAAAATGATAAAAGAAAAGAAAATATTGTTTTTCTACCTTCTTCAATATTTTATAATTTAAATAATTTTTCAACGACTTTTTTTGAAATTTCAAAATTTTTGTCAAATTTCAAATTATATATTTTTCTCACTTTCACCTCGTATGAAAATTAGTAAAAATCTTTGGAAAATTAAAAATTATAACTGAAAATATTGTCAAAATTTTGATTTTCGAGGAAAAAATGCAGAGTTCGAAAATGTTAATTTTTTCCCGAGATCCAAATTTATTTCTCAAAATTAGAATTACAATTTACCCAAAATAGTTTTTAAAAAACCCTAATTTAAGTCAATTTTATTAATTTTTTAAGAACATAAATTTTCAAATTGTAAATTTTCCGAATTTTTCTCTAAAAAATTTTAAATTTCTCTATGATTTTTGTAAATTTCCCTGGAACGAGGTTCCCGCACTTTTTCTACAACCGTAAAAAATGAGAAAATACTGTATTTTGATTAGTAAAAAATTAAATAAAATATAACACAAAAAATTACTTTGACATATGTTAAAGTTTTTCTAACATTTTTAGTAAAAAAAAAAATATTTTAAAAAATTAGCATAACATAATTTTTTTTTTTTTTTTGAAGTTAAAAAACTTGTTAAAATATTTTATTTAGACTTAACTCAAAGAATGAGAAAAATAAATATTACAAATTTTCTTAAATTTTTTGAAAAAATTCATTTTAAGAAAAAAAAATCGCTAAAAATTTAAATATTTTCACTTGAAACATGTCACGAACGACATCAGATGAGAAACTTTTTAATTCATGCAACAAAGTCTCCGCAATAAAATTCGGAAAAAATAATAAAAGAACACTCACCACATAACTAAAATTTAACATTGACCAATAAAAGTATTTTAATTCTCGGGGTCAATTTTACCAAATATATTTAAAAAGGAAAAGCTATTTCCCTTTATTTTATTTTTAAAACTCATCATTAAATTTATATGTGAGAATGTGAGTATTTTACAGAAAAGTTCATTTCATTTTAATGCTACTCAAATTCACAAAAGAAATAATTGAATGCATTTTATATACTTTTTAAATAGGTTTTTGTGGTTTTTCCTCCTGTTGTCAGATCTCCCACAGAATTTATTACCGAAAAATCCTTAAAAAGTTTTCATACAAAATGTGTGTGTGTGTGCGTTACACCACAAACATCAATCGTAAAAGTTTCGGATGTTTACTCATTTTACTTTGGCCTCTACTGAGTGCTCTCGTGCAAAGTGTGTCATCGTGTCGTCGTCGTCGTTCGTGTATAAATATTAAAACTTTTAAAGTTCATTTAAATTGATTTTCACTTAAAATTGGAAAAGTATTACATAAATTTTATTTTAGTGTCCTTGCTTCAGCCGGGTCGCCTATTAGTAGATAAAAACTTTTATATTTTAGATTATTTTTTTAATAGAACATGGGCAGATGTTTGGCTTATGTACACAACAAGTATGTCCCCAAAAGGTCTGTTACGCGACGATTTTGTCACTCGTGGATTTTATTGCAAAAAATTTATATCGAAAATCTTTTTCCTTTTTTTTATTTGTGGTTTTTAATGGTCTTACACTCAAGACACCCACGAAACACGACACAAACAATGGAAAATTTTCACTTTTATCTTTATTAACGATCTTCGAGATTGTACGTTCCGGCATAAATTTTGCGCGTAAGATCATGAAACATTTTATTGGCCTTCGTCTCTGCGATTTTTTATTTTATTTTGTGAGCCTGAAAAAAAAATTTTTTTTTTCTGTAAAAGTCAAACGAACATAAATTTGATTTTGTGTCGTAGATTTAATGGATTTGTTTTAATAGTGAGTTAGCGATGGAAAAAGAGAGAGTTTTAAAAAAAAAGTTAAACGATGTGTCTTTCAGGTCATAAAATATTTATTTAAATAAGGTGATTGCTCAATAAATTACCAAACTTTCTCCACTAAAAAATTCGATTTAATTCAAAAAAAAAAAATATTTCACTTCCGCTAATTCAAAAAGACTTTTTGCGCTTCAAAAGAAGAGAAAAATAAATAAACGCACAAAAATTTACCGCATTTAGCGAAAAATGTGTAATATTATATGCATGCTTGTTACGCAGGCAATGATATTATTTATAAACTGAACAACCGTTTTGTTTCCTTTTTTTCTTGCGCTCAGCACAATAACAAACCACAACTTTACCACATCTGACAATATTTGAGCGAGCGAAGAATGAAACGGAGAAAAAAAAAGGAAAAAGGGACAAAGAGGTAAAATTTTTATTCAACATTTTTTTGGTTATACTATAAATTTTTTTATATATCCTTTTTTTCCAGCGAACGAAGAAAAAAAAGTGAATCGCAGTTGTGTCGTTTTGCGAAAATTTTGCGAGGAAATTGACGCGAAACATCCAAAGTTTTGAGCAAAGAGAAAAATCCTTTTAGATACACTCGAATTCCTGCCTTAATTGAGTTAATTAGCGTTAGAAAATAATCCTAAGAAAATATTTAGTGTTCCCCTGCGATATTCATGTCGAATCACAGCTGGTTGCCATCGTGTCGTTAAAATCCAATTGCTTGACGATTATTAGCTGTGAGTGTCTGTTGAGTCAACATTGGTGCTTCAACGACCAAAATCCCGTCGTTCAAGTTGATTTGAGCTTCGGTCGGATCAACATTCGACGGCAATAAATATCGGGTTTGTATTTGTCGAGCACTTTGGCTATTTTGGGACATTTGACGATGTGTTGCTTTGACAATTACTTCGTGATTTTGAATTTCGACTTGAACGTCGTTCGGATTGAAATCAGAAACGTCAATATTGAGCGAGAAATTTCCATCACGAATTTCGGTTTTTATGCGAGAATTTAAGGAATTGTGACGAAAATCACGGAAAATATCCATTTGTCGCATCATGTCGTTGAAATGTTCCTCCATGCGAGTTAAAGTGGCGTTAAACGGTGTAATTTGGTTATCAGCGGAATGTGGAATTACGGCACGATTATTATTTCTACGAGACATCTTGATAAATTTTAGTGCAAAAAAGAAACTACGCAGCAAGAAATTTTGACAATCATTGACAATTTTCTTGGCATGCTACGAAAATTGGAATCCAATTCATCTTGAGTGTGGTTTAGAAAATTACCGCACAAAAGGGAAACGAATGACCATTTAACGAAACATTTATTACAATTTTATGTCAAATAAATACCGGACATTACAATACCACATACTGACTTTTGCTGGTAAACAGTTGGAAGGAACCCAGTTGAACGAAATTGCTTTTTTTAAGAGTTGGGGCTTAATTTTTCCAAATAATTTTAAATATTTTTTTTTTAATTAACAAATATTTTTAAAATTTTCGTAGGATACAAAATAAATTTAATAAAATATTTTTTATTTATTATTTTTTTTTTTTTTTTTGACAATTTATTTTTAAAAAATTATTAATTAAAAAAAATATTTTAAAAAAATCCAATTAATTAATGAATTAATTAATTAAATTAATTATTTATTAATTTTAAATTAATTAAATAAATTAAATTTAATTAAAAAATAATTAATTAAATTTATTTAATTATTAATTATTTAATTTGCTATTTAATATTAATTTTATTTTAAATTAAAAATATTAAATTAAATTAATATTCATAAGAAATTGAAATAAATTAAAAAAATAATAATTTTTAAATATTTTTCCAAATATTAATTTGTTTTGTATATTTTTAGAAAAAATAAAAATTTGCTATAAAATTTTTCTATTTTTTTATTTTTGAAAAATATTTTTTAAACTTTCTTAAAAATTAAGAAAAATTCTCCTATGAAAGTTTCTTTATTTTTGAACTTCCAGAGCTTTAAAAAAATGCTAAATAATTCCACTGGGAAAAACATCGGGCAATAGTGTCAAACAAGCAATCATTTAGTCATCTGTTTGCCCAATTATGGGACCAATGATACAAAATTGTCCTCATTAGGAAACAAACTTCACTTTTTCTTCCTTCATAATAATTTTTTTTCTTCTTGCAAACTTGCTCACTCAGGAACAGACGCAAACAAACATTTATTAAATAGAAGTAATCGAGAGAGAGAGCAAAAAAATCTACAAACTCATTTTATGACGACGATAGTTCTCGTCCACACTACAATCCTGTGAACGTTTTTCGTGAAACAAACAAGAAGAACTTTAACTCGTATTAAGTACAACAACATCCTGCCGGTCAAAAGTTTTTCTTCTTCATCGTCTTTTTCGTATAGGTACATTTTGAGTTGAGTCACATCTACCGAACATTCATATAAAAGTTTTTGGCACAAGTTATGGTCATTTTACTCCTTGTTGAACAAAATCGATAAAAAAAATGTTTTACTATGTTGACCGTACATTAGAGAAAGTTTCGGCACTTGATCCGGTATCATGACTAAACAACCAGTAAATGGCCTTCAGTCGTACAGTGGTGTCAAAGCCCTCAAAAGGTGTCCAATATCTGACTCAAATTTTCCTTCACTTGAGACAAAATCGCTGAAATTCGTCAAAAACAACAACAAAAAGCGAGATTGAACAAGTTTTTTGGCAAATAGACAAGGAAACGATGAAAAACAAGCAACAAACTTCACACAATTTTGTCACAAATAATTATCTTGTACAAATTAATTTACACGCCTTTTTGTTTGGACCGCACACAAAACTAGTTTTTTGTTTGTTTTTCATTCAATTTCGCATTCCACTAATATACCAAATATTTTTGATGCCACAATAATCAAAAATAAACGTGATATTTTTGTCGTTTTAATTGACAAAATCAATCATCATTTGTACGTGCTACGTTTCAAAATTAGAAGCCAGCCACAAATTGTTCTGTGGATAAAAAAATTTTAAAAAAATAATTTTTTTTTTGCGATAATAAATATATTTTTTATATATTGAAACAATTTGTCATCGTGTATGTTTGATAATGTCAATCAAAAAATTTAAAAAATAAAAAAAACAATTTTATCTGTTGGCAACCTTCATTTTCGAGAAAAAAATATTTATTATAATTTTTTTTTTCAGAAAAAAAATATATTTATTTATTTATGTAGTTAACTTAATTTTGTTCGTCATCCTGAATTAATTGCAAATTGTTTGATTTTTTCCTCGATTTTTTCACTGCAACAACTTTTGTTTGGTTTTAATTAATTTTGGGCTCTTGTTGTTGTTTTTCGTGCTTCATCAAGGTAATAAAATCAACGAAAAAAAAAACGATTGTCATTCAATTTTTTTTTATTTTTACGGAATTTTAAAGTTAACTGTCTCTCCTTGCCAAATGGTGATTATTTCCGGTCAAAACAACTTTTTCTGCTCAATTATAGTCAGAGTTGACGCAAATAATGAGTGACTTGTGTCACATTTGACACGAAAATTAACTGTGGGATATGCTGCATTTAATTTCAATGTGTTTTTTTTTCAGCAGAAATTTAAAAACACGAAAAAAATTTGTCTGGATGAAAAATTTTTCAGGATTTTTTTTTTAATAATAAACAAAAAAAAATACATGAAAATTTGTTCGTAAAAGACCCGCATAAATTAGGGAAATTATTAGAGGCTAATGTTTCGCCTTGCTTTAAATTATTCATTTTCTGCGTTGATTCTGGCGAACGGAAAAACAAAATCTTCTTGCACTAAAACCTCATCCAATACAAGTGCACTTGAAATTTAAGTTGAAAAGTTTTAATTATATTTTCAAAGACTGAAGGTAATTTATGCACACAGGTACCGTACGTACAACGTATTGTGATAATAATAAAAATTATAACCGAAAATTTATTTTAGGTACAGGACCAGCAAAAATTTTTGGCGCACAACAAGTTCAGGTATTAACACTTGAGAAAGTTTTCCCTCTCTCTCTCTTTCTCTCGCTCAAAAAAATCTTTTTAAAATTTTGTGAAACACTTGCTCTTCATTTTCTACTTTTCTTCGTCGTACTTCTTCGTGGACCTCTGCGATAAAATATAAAATAATAAATAATAATAGTGTGTATAGGAAAAACCACTTTCATAAAGTGTGATATTTCCATTATGTGAAAGTAGGTACTTCTAGGCACTGCACACTTTTAATGCTATTCCATAAAAGAGCCAAGATTTATGTTTCGTAAGAGTTTCTTTTTTTCTTTAAGGCGAATAAATTTAATTTTTTCATTTTTTGTCCCATGGGGATTTTCATAAGAAAGGGGAGGTATGGGTAATTAAAAATAAATAATTTTTAATTTTTTTATTTTTATTTTATTTTATTTTATTTTATTTTATTTTATTTTATTTTATTTTATTTTATTTTATTTTATTTTAAATTTATTTTTATTTTTTATAAAATTTAAACGTTGATTCTTAATATTCAAATAATTTTATTATTTAATTATTATTTTCAAATTTGAAAACATCTCCAAAAAAAATTATTCTGGTTACTAAAAAAAATTTTCATCAACATTTTAATAGAAAATTTTTAAATCAAATTTTATTTTGTATAATTTAATTAAAAATTTTAATTCTTTATGATCTTTTATTTGAAAAATTACAAAAATGCTTAATTTTAATTTTTCCCCTTAATTTTTTTTTTAGAAAATCAGAGGGGGAGGCGACAAAAAATGAAAACACAAAATTTATTCGCCTAAAGAAGTTATTTAATTTTTTTTCCATAAAAAACACAAATTTTATGAGAAGAAAGAAGAAAATCACTGCAAATTACTTTTTCACTAATAACAATGACGAAAAGTGTTCTTAAAAAAGTTTTTCTTTTGCATAATTTCGGTCACTCAGTCACAGATTGTCTTAATTAAATTTTAATCATAAAATAGCGATTATTATGCAATTTGTATGCGACGGAGAAAGTTTTACTTTTCTTACGTGAACAAACTTTTGAAGCACGATTCAAAGACATTTGACCCTTTTAAGTCTATTCAAGCGTAGGGAATTCCTCAGAAATTCCAAGTTAATTGCATTAGAAAACTCATTGATTCTCGCGTGTTTTTTCGGGAAAATTTCTCTATACCTTTTGCACAAATTATTATTTCACCTGATTAAATCCAATTACATCCAAATAATTTTCCACATTTTAAGCATACTTAAACTAATTTCTCCCAAATTGAAAAGTGACCTTTTTCAAGTCGGTATCTTGTCTATGCCGCAGAAAAAAAAACGTTTTATGTATGTCGTCATCATGATCATCCATCTCTCTGTGTTGCCTTTTCAACAAACACACAAAATATTTCCTCTGAATATCATTTCAAGCGGAAGTTTTTTTTTTGCCTCTCTAAAAACCAACATTTCTCGTCTGATGCGAAGAGTCGACAGGTAAACGACGGGAAAATATCCTGCAAGAATCACTTTTCATTTTCTAAATGTTTAATCAAGCATTTCAACGACTTTTGTAAAACGACCTGTGTCGTAGTAACAAAAACAACGAAGACGACAGAGATTTTGTGGAAAAGATATCTTGAGAGAGAAAATGTGTGTGATTGTCTTTGTGTGTCATGTCGAGTTAGACGCACATGGGAAATTCGAAAGACGACGAGCAACAATAATCTCTTGAGCAGGGGAATGTGATGATGGTAATCTGAAACGACTTGCCCTACCTTGAATTTTAGTTTTTCTCTCATGTAACGAACCTTTCGCACACACAGAATGGATAAGATGATTTAAGGCAATAAATTTTCAAAAGGAATGGATTAACCTAGAGCCGCAAGCAAATTTTTGATTTATTATCATGTTTCAACTGTACGTCTTCTTACAAGGTTAGTTTTTTCCACTGTGCTCTTTGTGCCTCTTTCAGTAGTTTTTACGGAAAATGTCGCTTTTTATTTTTTTATTATTATATTTTTTTCCTCTCAGATAAATATTTATTTTCTGAATAAAAAAAAAATGTTGACTCGTTGAAGTCGTCTAACTAGAATGCTGAAGACGTATAAAAAATTCATTTATCAACTTCTGTGAATTTACAGGCAGAATTTTAATAAGGAATCGCTTCCAGGAACGTTTGAAGTTTAACGCTTCAGACATCTTTTCATCGTGTTATTTGATGTAAATAATTGCATCACAAACACACACGACGACGATAAAAATTCATTTCCACGAAAAACTGTTTAAATTTAAATGCAAAAGAAAAACTTACACCTGTTCATGAAAAAAATAGCTTACGAACGCACAACAAAAATGTGAGTAAAGCAACAACTGATCAGTATCACAATGTTGGTATGTGTGACGATGATAGAGCGAGAAACGACACAATGTATAACAAAGAATTCGGTAACAAAAGAATTTTTGATGTTGAATATTATTGTCATTTTTTTGATGTCAACGCACAAGCAACAACGACAAAAAAAATGGCCAAAGGGTGAATGTTTTTGTGTAAAAAGATGGAAAAAGTACGTAAATGAAATGTGACATGCTACAAGTATTTAATCGTATTTTTCATTTTTTTAGGATTTTTTTAAATTTAAAATAATTAAAAAAATTTTAATTCTTATTTAGATAATTTTTAATAATTTTTTTTGATTATTTTTAAATTTCTTTAAAATTAATTCATTAATAATTTCAGCAAATTATTCAATTTTCAGAAAAAAATTAAAATAAATTTGACCTAAGTTTAAGAAAAAAATTAATTAAAAAAAATTAAGTTTAATTAAGTTTCATTCATATAAAAACGTAATTTACAAAAAAAAAATTGAAAATTAAACAATTTTTTTTCTAAAAATAATCAAAAAATAAAAACAATTTTTCAGTCGAAATTTTGACTTATTTTAAGCTTAGGGCTTAAAATAATTTTAATAATTTACCTTTGAAAGCTTAAGTTAAGTCTTTATAATTTTTCAAAGTTTAACTTCAAATAAAAAAATTTTTAGATCATAATTTTCTTCTTTAAAATCTAATTTTTTGCTTATCATGAGTTTCTGATTATCATTTTTCCCTATTTTTTTTCCTTATTAATTTTCAAAAATTTTCTTGAATTAAAAAAGACAGACAGACAAATTTTCATTAAAAATCTTCATAACAAAATACGAAAAACGCTTGAAAAATGTTCGTCATTTCCGTTATTTTATTTTTTTTTTTTTGCGAAATTTTTCTCAACAATTTAAAAAACATCCGAGGAAATGTAACGAATTTAAGAACATTTGTCTTAATTGACAGCTTTTTCTGCCTCGCAAAAGAAGGTCAACACTCCAAGGTGCGATTTAATGTGAATTTAATCAAGAATAAATCAGTTACTTTTTCGTTCGCTGCGAAAGATTTATTTGTTTACTTGTAAGAACCTGCTGAATTTGTATGCAAACAACATTATTTAAGCCGTATTTACTCCGGGTTTATGTCATGCACGTGTCTTCTGTATATGTTTGCAATTATACCAGCTTTGGACTTTTCTACCAGCAACGCACTCACTGTCACCATAACAATTTATCTGTTGTTTTCTTTTTCTCGTGTCTTTCGATAAAAACCAATTTTATTCACATTTTTTTATTATTTCTGAAACGTGACAACAACGAAAGCAACTAATACTTGCCAGTTATTCAATAATATCAGCATCAACGCGATTGAAAAGAAAAATGATAACGAACTGGTTGTAATCAGGATTATGAGCTTTTGATGTAAAAGGAAGAAAAAAACTTGGTCTTAACAATTTTAATAGTTCATCTCTGTTATGACATCATTTTTGATTTTTTTTTCTCTTGATCCAAATTTATTTCCCAAAGTTAGATTTAAAATTTTTATCCTTGATAAAAAATAAAAAATAATTTTTTTAACATGTTTATGTAATTTAATAAAAAAATAAATTCAAATACCTAAAATATTTTTTAAAAAAAAATAATTTAAATTTAATTTTTTTTTTATTTTTATTATTTTAATAAATTTTAATTTAAGTTTTAACTTAATTAGTTATTAATAAATTAATTTAATTTTTTTTAAATTTAAATAAATTTTAATTTTTAATTTAATTAATTAATTAAAAAAATTTTAAATTCTTAAATTTCCCTAAAGATTTTTTTTAATTTTAATAAATTATAATTTAATTAATTAAATTAAATTTAAATACAATTAAAATATTTAAAATTTCCTAATTTTTTCTTGAAAATTCAAAATTTTTCATTTTTATAAATTTTTCGGAACAGTTCTCATTATAGCAATTTTCTGTGAAAATCACGTAGTTCCCTTAAAATCTAAAAACCCTCAGAACACTTTAATACCTAGGTCAAGGTCAGTCATGAATCCAAATAATGTAACATAACAGGGAAAAAACGCAAAAAGACGAAAATAAATGTATATTACTTGCACTTTATATATTATTATGCCACAAAATGTGAAAAAAAGCAGAGAGAGCGAAAGAAAATATATTTTCCTCTCCACCTTCTGTCGCGCGGCAACTTTTGCATGCAGCAAAATCTTCTCTCTTCTTTTTTTTTTCATTTTCACGAAACGCCATCCGTACCACATAAAGTTGCTAAATCAACATTAAGTTAATCTTCAACAAGAAAATTTATTATGTACTTTTGCACCGTGTCTAGATATTAATATTGAGAGTCAGTGTGTGTGTGTGTGTATTTTTTCGTGTCGCACGAGAAGAGTACTTATTTTTTTTTCTCTGAACAACATGAAAAACGTCGTTGCTGTGTAATGCAAAAACACTGCGGTTTTCGGTTCAAATTTGGTTTATGGTAAAATGGAATAAATGAAAGATCTTACACCTTTTCTCCTTCAGTTTCTAACTTATTTTGTCGGATCCAACGGAAAAACGAAGTGAATTTAGGAAAAATGTAATAAAAAATATTTCAAGTGTCGTAGGGCTTCGTATCTTTGGCAGGTGGAGATTATTTACTACTACAAGTACTCTTAAAATAATAAAAAAATAATAATAAGGGAAGAATGAGAAAATCTTTATTGGTTTTTGTTGTAAATCCGAAGCGTTATGAGATAATTCCTGCGGTAAATCAAACTAAAATTAGGTCACCGCAGATTAAATTATTTCTTTTTATGCAAATTTTCCGTTAAAATTTAATAAAAAAAAATCTTGCGACACAAAAAAATCGCCAGATTGATGAATGTTACAATCAGAACATGATTGATCCGTTTTTTTTTTAATTATTAATTTAAATTGTTTGTTAAAGCGTGCCGTTACAACAACGACGAAGGCGGCAGCATCGATGTTGTGTAACATTAAATAATTTATAATTGGCTTATTAAAATTCATTTCAAATTGTGTGCGCGTGTCATGTTGTTCACATGTAATAAAATGTTTATTATGTGTGTTGTACGATAAGTAAATGTTTATAGCTTGTGAGTGACATAAATATTTACAATAACTATTGCAGTTGCATTGAAACGGAACATAGGTTGTCCCTCAAAATTTACTCTTTTTTCCGATACGAACAAAAAAGGCTTTGCATCCTAAACGTCAGTAAATAACGCCTAAATAAAATACTTTAAATAAACGTGACGTTAATTATGCGATCGTGCCAGTATTTTGTGTGTGTTTGCTTGCATTTGAAAGGGTGAATAGTTAAAATTTTATGTTTTGCACAAAATGTAATTAATTTAGAGTGAGCTTAATTAGCTGTTACAATTTTGTAGTAGAACCAAATAAAATATAAATTAGAGTTTTGACCTGAAAGCAGGTAGACTGCAGTTGAACTGGAAAAATGCAGTAAAATTTAAACAGAATTTTATCTATTTTTTATAAAAATTTTATAGTTAGATTTTTTGAATTAGAAAATTTTAAATTATGTTGTAAATGTATTTTAAAATTAAATATGTTAAAAATATAAAATAAAATTTAATTTAAAAAAAATACATAAATTTAATAAACCAAAAAAATATATACCTAAGTTTAAAAAAATCTGAATTAAAAAATCGCAACATCAATTGCGATTCCCCTAGATAAAATAAATTTTTAATAATTTTTAAATATGTTTAAATAAGTTTAAATATGTTTAAATAAGTTTAAAATTTTGAGGCCCATTTTGATATTTTTAATGATTTTTAAATAATTGATATTTATTTATTTTAATTTATTTATTAATTTTTATTATTTTTTTTTTAATATTTATTGATTTATTTTAATTTTTTTTGTAAGGAAATTAATTTATTTTTTTTAATTTTCTTTGTATTTTTGTGTTATTTTTAATGAGATCATTTTCCACTCTGAATTGTCATCAATTGTTACTAACTTTGATTATTTATTAAAATTTCCCGTCAAATAATTTTTTTCAATTAAAATATCAGACAAAATTCAATTTGATTTATAATTCAATACTGTCGCATATTATTCGTGGAAAAACTATTTTCAACAATTTTTTTATGATATTGCTTCATTTTTGTACAAAAATCCTATCAAAAGCACAAAAGTTTTATTTCGTTGTAATTTTTTAATAATTTTTTTTTTAAATACCAAGAAATATGACAAAAAACTGAAAACAATTTTAAATAAATCGCATCATATTTTACTATGCACTCCAAAAATTCACATTGATTCTAGGAAAAATAAAATGCAGCACAAAAAAAACTATAAAAAATACATTTTCTGGGGACAAAATGATCAAATATTTTTTTTACGAAATAAATTTGTGGTATGCAACTTGTACAAAAATCCTTTATTTTAGAAACTTTACACAAAGTGCAACAAAAACCCGAACTTTGGTAAAAAAAAAATGTTAAAATATAATAAAAAACATTTTTAAAAAAATCCGTTTTTGTTAAATAATCAAACAATGTGACAAACTACAAAAATATTCTGCTTCAAAAAAAAAAAAAAAAGCACTTACATTCCAAAAACACTCACAACTAACAAAAATATGTAAATTTAATATCTCATGCAAAATAGTTTTTGTGTAACATAATCGGATTGAATTAATTCCGGCACAAGAGCGGGTTCCATCTTGCTCATCATCATCATCGCATAAATTGAAAATAAAAAGGGCAACCTTGTAGTACGGCGAAACGTTGCGCACTTTAAGTCTCTTATGTTTCACTGGGTTTTCATTTTATTTTATTAACATCAACAGATTCGCCGACTCTCACATTTGACACGTTGTGTGAATGAAAATTTCTGTTGTTACTGTGTCGTCGTGTAACTCGCATCATTATTATTATCATTACGCTGTCATCTGTATAAATGAAGCAAATATGTCGCAGTTTAATCCTCTTTTGTGTATTCTACGAAAATGTCGTAGTTTTGTATTTCGAAAAACATATGATGGAAATTTTAGATTTATTTTGTGTGGCACCGAATTTTCACACAAAATTTCGCATCATTGTCAATCTGTCGTGTGGCACGTAACAGATAAGATTTTGTGAGTTGCGAAAGTCTAAGATATGTTAATGAAAATTGTTTCGAAAGAAAAGTATTTGCACATATTATGAGTGATTATAATAATTTTATTATAAGAAAATATTTATTTAAAAATTTATTTAAAGCAGTTTTAGTTAAATTTTATATTTTTTTTGCCACTAATGAGCTTAGTGAAAACAATACGTTAAGTTGATATAATTCCGAGCGCATCAATGAATAGAAAATAAATAAACAAACCTACGGGCGAAAAGCGGATCAGATTGACACCTCAGGAATCAAATTTCCAGTGGGACGAAATAACCTTTTTTTAAAGCTCTGCACAGTAAAGCCTAGTGAAAAAATTTTTTTTTGAAAAAATTTTGTTTTTCGACCAAAAATTCAAAAATTGCTTGAAAATCAATGAAAATCGTTAAAAATCGAAGTTTGACATTTTTTGAAAAATTTTTTTTTCACTTTGTTTGTTGTCTCGATGGAGATCATTTTTCACCAAATATTACCATTGCTTCAGAAAAGCCAAAAATATCAATTTTTCACGTCTCGCGCCACGTCTCGCGCACGTCTCGCATCACGTCTCGCGCCGCGAGACGCCGCGCGAGACGTGGATTTTTTACTGTGTGGGGTCTTGAAAATAAGGCCCTCAAATTTTTACATGGAGAAATTCCGAAATTTTTATTTTTTTGTAAAAAAACATTTTTTTCATTTTTTTTATTTTTTCAAAAAAAATAAAAATTTCGGAATTTCTCCATGTAAAAGTTAGAGGGCCTTATTTGAAGACCCAAGTGACTTAAAAAAAGGTTATTTCGTCCCACTGGGTTGATCCCTTAACTTAAGGGAATTTTCTGATCCTGTAAAGGACCGATTTATTCAGCTAAGGGCTCAGTTTGATCCTTTTAGGCGCCATTTGATTCCCTTTCAAGTTGGTCAAAGATCTATTTTTGCAAGAGATCAATTTGATCCCTTAAAGCTTAAGATATTAACTTGATCTCTTGAAGGGATCAAATTGATATCTTATGACCTCTATTTGACCTCTTGCAAAGATTTTTTGGGCCTGTAGATGACCAACTCAAAAGGGAATCAGATTGACGCCTAAAAGGATCAAATTGAGCCCTTAACGGAACAAATTCCCTTAAAGGATCAATTTGACTCCTGAGACGTCAATCCGTTTCGTTTTTCGCTCGTAGGAAATTATACTCAATGGTATCACATATCAACATATTTTACAAATATACTGCCCGATCATCGGTTTCAAATGCAATATAATATGCTTATTATTTATTCAAAGTATTTAAATTTGATACAACATCACAAACACAAAAGGGTGTCCCAAATCCACTGCGTGACTGGAAAATTTTCAATAATCCGATATTGATACTGATTAATTTCACATTAATTTCCCTTTTGATATTTATTTAATTTGGTTTGATAAATTTACACGAGAATCAAAATGATCAACCATTCATTAACACCCCGTGATATTTAATGCAGTTGCATTGCCACGCAATATTCACACAACGCGAAAAAAAAATATTTGAAAACCTTATTTATTCGGTGAAATCGGTATCAAATATCAAATTCACACACAAAACGCAACAAAATTGCATCAAATTGTATTTGCACGAGAGAGACTAAAATATTCATTAGGGATATCAAAAAAAAAAAAAAAACAAAAAAAAAACTAGAATTGCAGCAGTATTTTATTTAAATACCACGCTTGTTGAAATATTTACACAAATGCACAGACATGGTCTTTTATTGATAATAATAAACTCGCTTGGTGCTCGCTAGCGAGGTTTCGATTTCAGTTGGGATGCTGCTGTCACGCGTTGTGCAATATTCGGTGAACAATTTGCATATGTGTGCAATTTAGTTGGTTCTGGTTTAGTTGTTATCCTTTTTTTTCCTGTGCACTTCGTTACCGGATTCGATACACGAAATGCATAGCAAACCAAAAATTTTCTGCTACACTGTATCGCTTGTATCATTAAATTTTGTTTGTTGGTGTCACTGATGTACTACCAACAGTTGTTGTTGTTGCTATTTTTTTCTATGGAAAATTTATGCCCGATGGGTTCGTAAAGGAAATTTATTTGCAGCAACCAGAACCGAAAATCGTTTAAGTTCCTCGGTTTGATTGCAAATTTTATTAAGTCAAAATTTAAGTTTAAATAAAAATTACATTAGTTTGACTTAAGTCAACTTAATTGACTTAATTTACAAATTTTTATTTAAAAATTATAAAAAGAAAGATATTTTTCCAAAATTTTACAAAATTTGAAAAAAAATAATTGAATTTAGCCCAAACTTAAGCTTATTAAGTCAAAATATTTATTTTACTTCAATTTAAGTTCAAGCTAAGTTTAAGTCAACTTTAAGTTTAGTTGAATTTTTTTTTTCAAGTTTAACAGCTTTTTATTTTGACTTAAGCAAAAACGTAAAACTTTAACTTACAGAAATAATGTGACTTAAACATTAACTTAAGTTTAAGTCAAAAAAATATTTTGACTTAACAAAATTTTGACTTTGGCTCAAGTTTTAGAAAAATTTAAAACAATTCAAAAGTCAATTGGATTTTCGACCTAGCTAAAGAAAAATTTCATTTTTTTTTAATTTTGCAAAAAAAAAAAAATTATTTATGAACATAAATAACTGAGTCTCAGATTAAGTCTTATTAAGTAAAAGTCAAAAGTTACTTCGTCCCTGACATCAACCTCCATCGGAAAAAAAAGTAAATGAAACAAAAAAATTTCCATAAAACAAGAAAAGTTTTTAATGAACATGATGAACCAGTTACAGTTGACCATGAAAGTTTAAATTTTGTCTTGTCTCCTAATCTGCCTTTTTAAAAAACATTCTTCCGAGACGCTGTTTATTTTGTAATTTATATTTTTTTGTCATCTAAATTTTTTGTTGTTGTTTCTAAACGTGTCACGAACACATTTTTTCTCTTCGACCAACAAACACATCCAAAACAATTTTGTGCATTTAGGTGTGCCAAAAATTGATTAAAGAAATTTTATCTGCACACAGTTGTTAAACTAGAAAAAAAAATAGACACAGACACACACCCACAGGAAAAACTTATCTCAGTTATTTTTTTTTTCGTTGCTTCCAGATACTCCACAAAAGTTCTGCTACATTAGATCCAGATACGAGTCACATGTTCTCAAAAAAAAAAAGCAAAAAAAAAAGGAGAAAAAAAATTCGGAACATTTTTGTTAAATTTTTCTTTCCATGCAGAATACCCAGGTTGCAAATAAAAAAAAAGTGGAACGATGAAGGAAAAAAAAAGTTTATGCACAATTTTGCAATATATTCACGATCAGAGACCATAATCTAATGTAATATACATTACGATAAATTCATGAGAGCATCTTTTTTTCTTTTTATTTCACATGTTTGTGCGACGACTTCGTAGTAAAAAGCGCAAGAACAAAATATTTGGTGTTTAAAAAAAATCTAACATGCATGAAAATTTAAGTGGAAACTATAAAATAGGATTTTTCCCTTTTTTTTGCTCATTTCACATATGAAAAGGAAATTTGTTATATATTTATGTGTGTAATGAAAAGACTTGCAAGAAGATGCTTTGTAGGGAGATAGACAGACAGCACAGTAAAAAATCTACGTTTCGCGCCTAAATCATATTTTTAACTATTCTGAATGATTTCTTAATGAAATTAATCAAATTCAGAATTTAATAAAAGAATTGAACAAACAATTTGAAGTGATTTAAAAAAAAAATTAAAATTTCAACCTAAGCCTTCATAAATCTAAAATTTCCCTAAAAATTGAAAGTCAAGGGAAATTTTTGAATTTTTGCTGTTCAATTTTTCTGAATTTTTTATTGGATATTATTTTGAGTTAAGATCCACAAAAAAAATTGAAGAAAAATGGTTGCTAAAAGTGAAGAATTTCAAATTTTTAACCAATTTTTTTCTAAATTTTCTTTAATTTTTTCAAAAAAATAAAAATTTCTTTTTTTTGTAAAATTTTGATGACCTTTTTATTTTTGCAAAGAAAAAGAAGCTTTTTTTGTTATGAATGAAAATGTAATTTTAGTAAAGTTCAATTTTTTTTTGTTTTGCAATTTGTCTAAATTTTTTTTTTTTTTTTTGAATATTATTTTGGTTAAAAGTTTTTCAACGGATTTTTTTTTAATTCTAAAATTTTCTATAAATTTTCCGAGTTTTACCCATTCTTAATTAATAAAAAATAATAAATAAAATAATAAAAAATTTAGATAATTTAATTATAAAATAAAATTTAATTAAAAAAATTTTTAAGAAATTTAATTTAAAATTAATTAATTTTTTAATTTTAATTTTTCAAGCAAATAATTCTTTTGCAATAATTTCGAAAACTAAATGAAAATTTAAAAACATCACATTTTCAGATAAATCTTTAGTGAAATGTTGATTTTTCACAGTAATGCAGATTTGCGCACTGACTCGTGTAAAACATCATTCCACAATATTTTTGTATGTTTAAGTAAAAATACCTTAAATCTTTGTATGTCTTGAATAACTTTGTAGCAGTAAAAAAAGAGAACATTTGAATCTCTCAGAAAAAATATTTATGAAAAAAATTTAATAAAAATGTTTTGCTGATGCTCTTTTGCCAAGCAAACATACATTTTGCATTTTGTCAACAAACAACTGAGATTTATTGCGAATTCATCGAAAATCATCTCCTTTTCTAATATTAATAATATATTATTTGATCATATATTCAAAAGTTGATCATTTATTGCAGAATTCCGAAGAACGTTGGTCAGCAAGACAGATTATTATTATTTTATTTTATGTGCAGTTCATCATTTTCTATCACAAATTTTTTTTTCGTGAGTAAATTCTGATGTCTCTCTTGTCTTTTTAGGCCGATTTCGCTGATGCACACGAGCGAATAATAATAGTAATTTAGCACTTGATGCAAAAAAAAAGTTGTGCTTGGCACATGAACAAACAACGATGACACAGAAAAAGGAGACTCATAAATTGACAGTTGAAGCATAAAATATATCGTTTTGCGATAAAATGCATTGTCGCCCGAATAGGTCCTCCTGGTACATGCAATGGCAGCCGTTTCAGATGAAATAATAATAATGATGATGATGTTTTATATTTCATGCACAAAGAGACATGTGACGGCATGTGATTGGAGTAGTAAGTGAGAAATACGTCAAATGACGATGATGATGCACCAAAAGCCTTTGTTTGTATAATATATTGTTGACGTTTTAAAAAATTGAATAACGTTTATTTTTGGATTGATAAAATACATGTTCACAGCGACGACACGAACGACAGGCAGACGGGAAATTTATGTGACTACGTGTTTTAGATATAATAATAATGATGAAAATTTATGCAATTTATGTTTACTTTTTTACTGTGTCAATATAATATTTTTATAATAATAAAATAGAAGCGCGACGAAAAATATTTTGATGGCTTTAGCGTCACAGCCATACAACTTACATTAACATAAAATTTAAATTTTTACTTACTAAACTGCCAATTTTGACACTCACCTGCAAGAAAAAAGAGAACAAGAAAAATAAGACATCATTAGTATCTATTTTTTGTTTTAACAGCAAAAAAAAACAGTTCAAGAAAGGCAAAAAATTGTAAAATTAGGCCATTTATCTCCCTTCACCTAATCTGCTGTAATTCAATAATTTATCGATTTCTGTCGCAAATAAATTGATTTTAATCGTTGGCTATGGACGCCACGTAATTTAAATTTATTGATTCGTTAAAGCGGGCGTCACAAGACTTTTTATCAAAATAAACGACGTGAAACGGAAAATCAGTGAAAGTTGAAGTCTCGCACATTTGAAGGGCATTTGTCTTCGGAACATGAAAAAATGTTGATTGAAAAAAGCGCTTTTTGTGTTTTTTAACAAAAAAAAATTAAATAAAATTTAAAGAATTTAAAAAATTTAATAAATAAAAAATTAATAAAAATTTTAATATTTTTTTTTAAATAAATAAAGAACTTTTAAAAATTCAGTTTTTCAATTTTTTAAACAAATGTTTTTATAAGATTTAAAAAAATTTTTATAAAAAAAATAATTAAATAACAATTTTAATAAAATCTCTAAAATCTTAACATTTTTAAAAAATATTATGAATAAAAAAATAATTTAATAATTTAAATAAATTAAATAAAATAATAATTCCCAAAAAATTTTAGGGATGCCAATTTAAAATTTTCACATTTTCGTACTCCTCAACAACATTTTCTTGATTTTTAGACAGACAAAGGTCACAAAACAGATTTATTTCGAATTTTTCTCCAAAATTCGACGAGAAAAACGTATTCCCCATCTACGCACCGTCAAGTTAGCTGTAAAGCATCATCAATCATCGTCTGTCTACGCAATCTAATGTCGTCGTTTTTTTTTATTGTAACAGGATATTGAACCTTTAAATAAATTGTTTTCTCTTGTCTCCCGAGTCGTAAAAAAACGAAGGAGATTTTACACAAAATTTAATCTACAAGATGAAGAAGACAAACACACACACACACACATATTTTTCGTTGTTCTCAAATATTCGCATAAAATATAATCTTTTTCCCGGAAACACTGGAGAATTTTTTTTTGTGTGTGCCATAAACCAAAGTTGTGGGTAAGTAATCATATCTAAACGACGGCTGTTTGGGTTTTGTGGCATGCGTGATGAAAAAAAAGTAGTATTAGAAAAGTCTCGAGAAGAAATCACAAAAAAAATTGGACAAATTACATTAATTAAGAAAACCTCAATATATCCTTTCGAGAAGAGGTTAGGTTTTTATGTGGGCATGGAGAAACACTTACTTGTGCTAACAAGCAACAACTCTCTCTGAAAATCATACTTCAACTTTTGCTCTTCATGTCTTCTCACCCTCTTTTGTCTTACTTTTTTTTTGTGTTCAGATGTGAACAAATTTTCCATGAAAAAGGAAAAAAACTACATCTACAATTATAATCAGAGACCATGATGTTTTGGATGCCACAGTGCGGTTTCCTGTTTGTTTTTCAACAATCCTTATCAAGCTGGTTGCCCACTTGTTCCAGACAGTCTCTCAAGGATTGTTTGAAGAAAAATAAGTTGTTTTGGCATAAAAAAAGGATTCAAGCGAAAAATTAATCAATAAAAGGTAAAGTCGAGTGTTTTTTCTCGGCCGGCAGACAATAACCTTTCGATGATTCCTTTGTCGTCGAGGTTAATTATCTCGACAAAACGTACCGTGCATCATTTAAAATCAAGTGACAATCGTTAGATGTACGATTCGAATCATGTTTAAGTTGATTACACCAGAACGACAAACGAAAAACAATGAGCTAGTGATACGGTCTGGTAGTTTTTTGCCTTTTCTCCTTTTTTTTCTCTTCGGCTTCGGCTATGTTAATGACTGTTCTTGATTACCACTGTAACTATAATTAAATTTTTTCTTGTTCGTTCGTTTATCTGCTTTTCTTACACTAACTGGCTGCCTGTGCTTTGCATACCAACAACATAAATCATTTTCACTGAATAAATTCGAACTTGTGCGTCAAGAGCTCCGACAAGAATTCTCCGACGACGAGTGGGAGAGATACAAAAGTCACATCGTTCATTTCACTTATTCATTTACGTGTCTCGACAACTTTCAGACACTTCTTCGGCGAACATCGAAACATCGACATTTATCTTCCATCCCAATCATCCAAATTTAACGAGAAATGGTGCAGACAAATTGATTCAATCATCATACAATGGCTCACATATCGAAGTGAAATGGATTTTATTAAATTCTCTCTCGCTCTCTCCCTCCGTGCAACAAAAACGGCAGGCAAGAAAGCAAAAAAGGTGAAAAGATCAAATTTATGGGTCACTTTGTATAGCAGCAAAAAAAAACACGTGTACTCACAGAAAAATGACATCGCACAGCAGGCGGCATCACAAACAAACAATGGTCAGAAATAACACACACACACACACACGAAGGTGAATGTCAATCTCAATATCATGCCATAGATGCGAACTTTGATTTGTGCCACACAAGAAACAAGATTTAGCACGGATAAAATTGAATAAATCAAGTAAGAACAGTTTTTTCTGCTGTATCCCATTATTATTATGATTGTTATTTTTGATGTTGATTGGTTTGGGGTGAACATTCCAATTTGTGCGAAATCTAGCGTGATAAGAAATAAACACCTGTCACAAACAAATTCCTGTTTCTTCGAGTTCTCAAGGGACTTTCTTCGCAAAAAAAACCTGTGACAGCCTATTCCATTGTGCATCGCAGCAAATCGTTCTTTTATTTTTATCAGCAAAAAAAATGATAGATATGATAAAAATTGTCCGAGACGACCACTTGTCCGAAAAAAAAACACATTCGTTCAATGAATGTTCGTTAGATGAGTTGTCCCTGAAGGACCAAAACAAGAATGTGTTCGTTCGAAAAGTTAAATCGAATACACAGAAATGAGGTTGAAGAGTATTCGTTAAAACAAAGAGCTTGACTGCATTTCAAATGTTATGTTTAAATATTAAATTTTTATCCATCACATTTTTCAATGGAAATTTTTTTTAAATTATTAAATTTTCTTTGAATTTTCCGAGTTTTTCCAAAATTTTTCATGAATTTTCACTTAAATTGTATCTCACAAGACCCTCACGAACTTTTTTTGATCTTAAAATTTTTCAAGCACTCCTAAGTTTCCACGAAATTTTCCAAGTTTTCCCGCGATTTTTTACAAATTTTCTTTTTTCACGTTCCTTACTTCAAAAATCTTCCAAATATTTTAAAATTTTAAATTTTTTTTTACAAATATTTCAGGATTTTTCAACAATTTTAAGAATCCTTTGAACTTTTTTTAAGTTTCCCGACTTTCCTTGAATTTTCAATTAAATTTTGTTTCTCAAAAGACTCACGAACTTCTTTTGACATTGAAATTTTTTAAGCTCTTCCATAAATTTTCCAAAGTTTTCCTGAAATTTCTTACAAATTTTCTTTTTCCACGTTTCTAATTTCTAATATTGTTCGATTTTCCACATAAAATTTTTGATTTTTCATTGATTTTTCACCAATTTAAAGACTTCTTCGAACTTTTTAAGATTTTAAACTTTTTCTAATTTTTCCGATTTCCTTCGAATTTTCCAAGGTTTTCACGAGTTTTCATCTCATTCGTTCTCAAAATTTATCTTTAAACTACTTAGAGCGATTTTATTGAATTTACCTTCTGCTGATTCATGAAAACATTCATTTAACAAAATTTGAATTAGCAAATGGCAAATTTACACGTCGTTACGGAGTGACGGACAATACAAAAGGAATTACCGTATTTTTCAAAATAATTTCTGAGATGCGATAAAAAAAAACATATGAAGAGGAAAAAATTTCATCAGAATGTTGCAAGAAAAATATAAACGAGAGAAAGAGAGACGAAAAAATTTGTACATGTTTATGATGGAACGATGGCAGATGAAGAGACAAGTGCGAAAGTTATGTCCGTTCGGTTATGTCCTTCAAAAAAAAAATGTGATACATGTGTCTTGGCATCTGTAATGTTTGTTCAACTTGAAAAAATGACATCCATTTTATACCCTGTCCAATCCTCTCATTCACGAAATTTGTATGTGTGTGCGAGAGGAAACGAACCCACACACGCACGTTCGATATTTTATTACAGGGATTATAATTCCTCACTAATAAATGTTATTCCAGCCCACTGAACTGTTCCTAAAGATCATAAGTAATATATCCTCTAACTGTGGCCAAGTGCCATTAAATTACATCCAGCCATATATCTACGTCGTCGTCGTCGTATTTTGGGTGAAACTTTTACATTTGAATCAACAATAGAACTAGCAGTGGAAATCATCCAAATTCATACATGCTATTTTATTACGTATCGCTATGATCTTCGGTCCTTCACTTTTTTTTTCGACACGATATGGTTTCCCAAATATTGTATTTCATATATCAGTTCACACTTTTATGGGCCGGAAAATTGGTCATAATTTTTTTTTCTTCCTGACAAGAGTGGCGAGCACTGAAATGAAGAGAACAAAGTCTGGAGCAATTTTAAAGGAGATCAAATGGATCGTTGTAATCTCCCTTGTTTGACGTAGATGCAGCACAAAAGACGTCTTTTGTTCATTGGGCACATGAATTTGCTTGTAAACAGACATCCCGAACCATTTTTCCTTTTCTTCTTGTTAAAAAATCTATTTTGTTTGAAATTTATAACTAAAGTTCCCATTCTTGTGTTTAATTTATGGTTTTCTATGAAAAAATAGGATAGAAAGTTGTAAAATATCAATTTTATTTGAAATTATTATCTAACTATTCATTACAATTTAGAGCTAAAAATAAGTTTAAAATAAGGAAAATATTGAAATAAAAATATTTCGTTAAAAAATTGATTAATTTTTGTGTTTGTCATATTAAAAAATTGCTTATGGCCTTTAATCATTTTTTTATAAATTTTTTTAAAAAAATTAAATTTAATTTAAAAAATAAAAATTTTATTTAAATAATTATTTAAAATTTTAGTAATTTAATTTAAATTTTATTTTTAATCTTATTTAATTTAATTAAATTTAATTTTTTAAATAAATAGTTTTTTTTTTATTTTTAATTTTTTTAATTAAAATTTATTTTAAAAAATTTTATATAGAAGAAAAACACTTTAAATTTATTTGCTATAAAATTATACTTAAACAAAAAAAAATATTTTCCATTAAATTTAAAACCAAGGCAATGCCCCACAAATTACTGAGAAAAAACTTCATAATGAAATGTTTCTACTTTTTCTTTTTCAATCAAATGAAGTTTTATAGTTGCTTTGAACTTTCCTCCCTCATAACTCAATTTTGCATTTTATGACGTTTGCAATGACGCACATTGAAAGAATTAATAAAATGAAGTTTTAACCACATTAACCATTTATCGCATGACAGAAGTAAGCAAAAAAAAACGCTGAAGCAAATAAACCAGCATCAAGCAAATTAAATAACAATAAAAAAATCTTTCTTTCTGCCAAAGTCCCAAATTCCCATGGACTAAATTTACCTTTTAATTTTCTAAATGGTTCAATGATTTCCATTAGATTCCGAAATATAAAGTACTTTTAGTAATACTTTTTTTTCTTCTTGCTACATTCCTTATCCACCGAACACCCGAACAGCAACGAGGCAAGCAACACAAATAAAATAGAATAAAAGTATAAAAGGTAAAATATATTTGAAACATTTCATTTCATTATATGCTCGGAGTATATTTATAAATATAATGGAAATAAAAGTTGCTCTACTCTAGCAAAACTTTTTTTTTCTACTTTTCTGTGGGATTTTGTGTGTTTGTGTGTGTTTTGAAGAAATGTCCTGTTTCACAGTAAATCTACCTTTCATTCATGCATTCAGACTGTCAAACTTTTCTATTCCCTCTCGCTTTGCCAAACTCACAATCCCACACAAAAATGTATTCATCCGTAAAAAGACAAATATTGTACTAGCAGCGTGGCAGTTTGTTGTAAAAGAGAGATTGAAACATTGAACTATTTAAAGAGTGATATACGACGAGACCTATTTAAACTTTTATTTATTATTATTATTTTATATTTCATCCCCCAAAGAGACCTACTTTCGAAATAAAACTTTGTTAAGCACAAATAAATTATTAATGATTGAGTCAAATGGGACGCCGTCGACGACGACGACAAAATATTTTGTATATTTTCCAATTTTTAACACACACACAGAACCACATTGGAAAAAACAATTTTAATAATAATTACACCGCATAATTTGTCATCTTGTCACACAGTTAATCTAACATTTCTGGTGCGACGGCAACAGCAACAAAACTACACAAAATGAGCGGTTTCATACGCGTGCGATGCCGGAAATTGCACGAGTAATGTTTGGGTTATTTTTGCGGTGTGTTTTCTATAATAATTGCAATTATTGTTTCATTAAAAATATAATCGGCGTACATGAAATTTGTAGATTTTCGCCGCGAAATGACATTTGTTTGTCGAATGGTTAAACAATACATAACAAACAGCAACCAGGGATGAAAAATATTTTTTTATAGATTCGGACTCAAATTCCTTTAATTTTTTAAATTTTTATCACATATTTTAGCAAAAAATATTTTTAACATAGTTCAATAAAATATTGATAAAATTTAACTTATTTTTAGAAAATTTTAAATTTGACTTATTTTTAAAAAATTTTTATAAATATTTTTCAAATTAAAATAAAAATTATTGGAATTAGAAATTTGGCGAACTTTCAACAATTTTAAATTATTTAAAAAAAAAAATTTTATTTTATTTATTTATTTTTATTTATTTATTTATTTTTATTTTATTTTTTTAATTCAAATTTAATTATTTAATTTTAATTTTTAACTTTAATTTTTTTTAATTTTAATTATTTTAATTTTTAAACAAATTGTAACGAAAAAAATTATTTAAATTTTTGAATTTTTTGTATTAATTCAGATTCAGAATTGCTTTGAGAAAAATTTTTTTTTTTTCAAATTAGAAAAAATTCATAAAATTTGAAAAAAAAAAATCCCAGACATGGAAAAAGTTTATTAAGAAACTCATTTCAAAAAAGAAAAATTAAAACAATTTTGAAAAAATTAATAAAATTTGAAAAAAAAATCCAAATATGATTCATAAGGTGGCAAATTCTAACTTTAAAAATAAAAAAAAAATGTTCAACGGGTAAAAACGAAGTTTACGGGTGACGCTTGTTTCAAAATAATTTCAAAACTTAAAGTTAATTTAACCAAAATTTTTTTTAATTTTTTTTTAATTTAATTTTTATCAAAAAAAATTAAATTAAATTATTTTAACTCATATTTTTCTGCTCCCTGATATCGACGAATCGAAAAGAGCGGTTCCGATTTCCGTACATTTTAATTTGTTATTTCCTCACGTTTTATTGATGCCTTCGCCTATGATGCCGAGGTGAATGCTATGTATTCCAATTCAATTTTTCGGAAAAAGGGCAAACGAGCGCTGTGTTGCACAAGACATTCATTAAAATCACAGACATGCCTCATGCTCTCTCTTCGTGTCCGTAACTCGCACAAAATAATTTTACATGTTCAACAACATTTCCAATATAATAATAATGGATTCGAGCTGGATTTGGTAATAATGACGTGCTCTTGAATAAAATAATATTGATACAAGGGTTGGTAACGGCATCCACGTCAGCAGCATCAGCAACAGAGGCAGCAGCATCATCATCATCATCATCATCACATCAAACAATCGACACAGATAGACAAACATACACTCACTTACAACGAGCCATTCCCATTAAATGTGATATTAATACGGCAAACGAACACACACACGAAGGTACAAGTTCAAACAAACTGACACACTCTCCGACAATTCTCCCGTGTGTCTGTGTGCGGCGTGTGTTTATTTTTCGCTCTATTATTATTATTGCATTGAATGTCGGTCGTACAGCAGCTACACATTAAGAATGGATGAGAATTGTTTGCGTTTGTTACTGTTTATTGTCACGATCATCATCATCCAAAACCGCCATGGGACAAAATAACAGTATCAGTAGCCCGGTATACCGACGACTCGTGGAAATTGAAAACATGTATTTGAAAATAATTTGTATCTCTTTTTTTTATTACATTTACATCGAAATCTAATGTAAACATCTACAAAACTGAGCCGAGCCGGAATAAATACCAGGAAACAGTGTCTCCCGAACAAAAAAAGGAGGGATTTTTTAAATTTGGATGTTGTTGTCATGCAAACCTACGAATCGCACACATACAACGCCTAATCTACCATCAAGCAAAATATGTGTATTTATACAGCACTTATTGTGACAACATATTCAAATAATAAAATAAAATGCGTGATCATGTTGATTATATAGCTTGATTGGAATTTAAGTGTCTGGATTTTCCCTCTCTTAAAAAATATATAAAATGAAAAAAAAACTTTGTGGTAGAATGGAGTAGAATAGAAATGTGGTACACGCGCAAAATTGAGTTTTTTCCGGCGTACTTGAGCAATATTCATTCAGCCAAAGTATATACTTAAATTGTTATTTTTCATTACTTTCTTTATGGAGAATTCATGTTTCGCAAAAAGAAATTTATGCGAGATTTTAAAAAATAAATAAATAAATTTTTAATTAATTTAAATTAAAAACTCAACTTAAAATTAATTTATTAAGTGAAAAAAATTAATTAAAATTTATAATAATAATTAATTTAATATTATTTAAATTTTTTTTAGTTTTCTGAATTAACATAAAATTTTTAATTTAAAAAATTTTAATAATTTTTTAATCAAATAATTTTTAATTAATTTTTTAAATTTTGTTAAATTAGATTGTTAAATTTTAATATGACCATAAATATTTTTAATTTTTAATTAAAAAAAAACTTTATTTTTATTTTACCTTTTTATGTTTTAAAATAAAATTTAAGAGAAATTTAATTTTTTTTCAGTTTTAATTAAATATTATTTCAAAAAAATAAAATTAATTTTCGAAAATTTTAAAATTTTTCAATTATTTTTTTAAATTCATAGAAATTTTTAAATTAATATTTTTTTCTAAAATAATATTCAAAATTAAAAAAAAAATAATTTCTTTTAAATTTTTTTTAAACATAAAGGAGGCAAAATAAAAATCAACCACATTTTTGGCCAATTATAAATTAAACATCCACATCGCAATATTTTTAAATTAAGAAATTTCAATTTCTTACAACCCATCTAGCTCTTCACATAAAACGAGTATACCAGATCTGCTGGATTTGGAAAATTGCGTAGAAGAGGCAGACATACCTCCGATAAAAAAACGATTGATGTTGAGATTTTTCGTATTTAATGTTTTGTCATTTTATCGGTGTTTTTACTTTACCCGCACCGAGGATTTTGAAAAATTTGCTGTGACTTTTTGCGAATGAAAATTCATCTGATATACGACAGGGGCGCGTGCGAACAGAGATGGCTTATCGATGTCTTTGTTTTGTTTAAAAAATATTTCTCTATCGATTCATCCATAAAATTTTACAAGGCAAAGTTTCGTCGTGTCGATTAAAATATTCAATAAAAACCGACAAAACTTTTGTTCGCTGCCTTAGTAAAAATAATAATAAAACGAACAAGAAGAAAACAGAAAAAAAAACAACAATAATATTATCTAATCAACCTTGATTGAGAGAGAGAAAGACGCGATTTTTTGTGTGTTCTTTTGTTTCGACATAATTTAACTTTCTCATGGAAAAATTCTTGTTGTTGTTGTGGCGTTATGGCAAGTAAAAGTGTATAAATTATTTATTATTTTTCGTGTTTTTACCCATATAATAATTTGAATGGAGAGCAAAAAGAAGGAGTAGAAGCGTTTTATGCTGGAAAATTTAATTTTTCTTTGTTCATCAAAGTTTTTTGTTTATTATTATTGTTATTTTGTGTGGTAATTTTAAAGGAATTTCTCATTCTTTTATTTTTTTTAAGATAACAAAAATTAACACAAGCAAAAAACAAGCAAATAAAAATTTAATGGGAACATTTTTTGTCCCAGGTACGGAATGAAATAAAATAAAAGAGACAACTTAAATTGTTTCACACCTTCAGTCATGATGATACACAATCAATCTTTTGTTGCGGATCAGAAGGGATGGAAAACAAACCGATGACAACAGACAAAAAACAGACACACACACATTCGCTCGGCAACGATAAAAACGCTGGAAAACATTTCTGATTCCGAATTCCAAACACACATAAAATAAGTTAAAATGTTCAAGCAAAGGTATTCTTGTTTATTTTATTGCCTTTTCTTCATATATGAACCCTATGGGACGAAATTGTTTTAATTTAAGGCTTTAACGTTTTTTAAGTTTTTTTAAATTCTTATTTTTTTAAACTTTGTCAAAAAAAAAATTAAAGCTTTGTTAAAAAAAAATTTAAAACTTTGTTAAAAAAATTTAAAATTAAATTTAAAAAAATATTTTTTTAGGGTCGAGTCGCTATCTACCGTGATGTTTAGGATTTTTATTTTGAAAAAAATTTTTTTTTTTGTTCCAAAGTTAAGAAAAAAAAAATAAATATTTGAAAATTATCCAAATTTATATTTTTTAATTTATTTTTTTATTAAAATTTTTAAAAATTTGAAATTAAATTTTTTTAAACAAAAAAATCACGGTTTTTTTACTTGATCAAAAAATTTAAATAATAAAAAAAATAAAATTAAAAAAAAATTCGATGAAAATTTGAAAGACTTTTTTAAACCCCAAAATCCTTTGAAAAAATCCATTCCGTCCCACTGGAAGTCGTTTTCTTTTCTCCGTCTTTTTTGTTATTTTAGTTAGAGCATATAATCAAGACACAGCAAAGCAAAGATTTTGTCAGCAAGGAAGCCTTTTTTCCATTTTGAGTGATATATTCCGTGTGTATTTAAAAGTATTTGTTAAAAAGAGAGCAATTTTATACCTTTGTAGAATTTTTAATGTTTTTTTTCCTCCTGTTCTGCTCGCATTTGCTATTTATTTGTTCCGCGTGTGTGAAAAGATTTTTTTTTGTACCCTAACTACCTTTTTTGCCATTTTAAAAGCTTCTTACACACTCCCATTTAATTTGTGGTTTGCTTTTCTTGTGAACTTTTTAATGTCTTCGAGATGTTTCCTCACTCACACTCCCACTCACTCGGGCATCTCCGACGAAAAGTGTGCGAATTGCTTGACTGACTGACATGACTTAACAAAAACCTTGCCTAGAAAAAAAAATCAATTGTACGGAAAAAAAATAAATTTTATATAAAGAGAAATAAATAAAATATTCTCGTGGCATGGCGGCGACGGTAGCTACAATGACAATAACAAAACAATCCACTAAAGGTATAACTTCCGCCGTAAAATCAATTAAGGGATAATCTTTCCACATAAAAAAGCCTCAATTTTTTTGTCGTTGTCAACGCACACTCGCACAAAGAGTCACGATGATGATGATGATGTGAATAGAATAAAAAATTGGTTTTCTCTCGCTCGCTGTTCATTCAACGTGCGACACCGAAAAAAAAATGAAAGTTCAAAAAATAAATGTTTATACAATTCCCTGATGC
This sequence comes from Culicoides brevitarsis, assembly GCF_036172545.1. Classification (NCBI taxonomy): domain Eukaryota; kingdom Metazoa; phylum Arthropoda; class Insecta; order Diptera; family Ceratopogonidae; genus Culicoides; species Culicoides brevitarsis. Next base: position 15,684,252 of record NC_087085.1, on the reverse strand, counting down.
CTCTTTCAAAATTAAATCATCATGCGGCATTAAGAGATATTGTGGAATGAAAAATACTTGTTGTGGGTTCTCGTAATATTTTATTATTACTTTTTTTGTTGTTGTTTGGAGCAACAGCCATACCCGAAAAAAAAAGTACAAAGTAAAAGTACGATGATGATGAAGATGATGAATTTTGTGGATATTAAAGGTGAAATGTTGGTAATTATTTAACATTACATTAGCATACGCAGCATCATAGGAGACTCATAAAATTATTTGAAAAGAGTCATTAATTTTGTCTTTATTGCGTACATTTTCTATTATTTTTTCCCTCAACCGAAATATGTCTTAATTTTCGTTTCCTTCTTTTTCAGCAAAAAAAAAAAAATTCGTGTGACCGCTTCAGAAATTTCCTTTTGCCAATTATTCACGTATTTATGAGAATTAAACATGAAAAAAGGAAGAAAAAAGGGATCTTTTTAACATGTGTCTACCGTTAAAGCCAAGATTTGTGAAGATTTTTATCATCATCGCATCGTTCGCCACAAAGGAGAAAACGCAAAAAAAAATCTTGTCGTGTAACATTTTCATAAAAGTAACGTAATAATAATGCGAATACATTTGTAATGATATGCATGGATATCATAGGCTTCCTTTTCATCGCCGCGTGTAAGGCCGCTTCAAATTTTTTTTCTATGTTTTTGTCCCATGCCCCATTTCAAAAGCCGAAAATCCAATGGGGCAAAATAAAAAAAAAATTAAAAATGTCATCAAAATTAACCATTTTTTAGCCTTTTTTCAAAGAATTTTCAAAATTTTTTAAAAATATTTTCAATTCTTAAGAATTTTTCAAAAAAATTATTTTTCAAAATTTTTGGACAAAATTTTTTATGAATTTTTTTGTTTAAATTTTTAACTTGAAATACTCTGAGATCAATTTTAAATCATCAAATCTCAATGTAAATACCACAAAAACTACTAAAATATTCATTAAGGGCCCAAATTTGATAAAATTTTGTCATTTTGTATGAAATAGTATTTCAAAACTTTTTTTTTTATTTTGCCCCCCCCCCCCCCATTTTGAAAAAAAATCTTTTGGGACAAAAACATCGAAAAAAATTTGGAACGGCCTAACGCCGAAAAAAAAATCTCAGTAATAAAAAGACAAGCCGCAGTATCATCATCATGCCACGACAACACACGTCTAAACGCAAGCAGCGCACACGAAGACTTGGAAGATTGAAAGAAAGAGAATTAGTTTATGTGGTGTCAAGTGGGTGAAAGTGTATGCGCGTTTTGAAGATAAATCTTCATCTATTTTATGAGATACTTTTTTGCTCATCCTCTTTTCGTCTCTTTTCTTTTTTCCTCGTTTCGTTTTTTTTTTCTTTGTTACTTTTTTTTCCTGCTTTCATTTATTCACAATTTCACGTTTCCGAGAACGAAACACCTTTGCCACCTTTTATTTCTTCGTTTAGACGTCTGACACGCAAATCCTAATAATTTGGATGTTTTAATTTAATTTTTATTTATTTCTCTTGACTCGACCGTTTTTGTTCTTCGTTCATAATTTAGGAAGCTCTCACTATTATTATTTTCTGTTGTTATTTTTTTTTGTACGTACCGAGAGAATTTTCACAAAATTTATCACTTTAATTTACATAAATATGATATTTTGAACGAAATACGGGAAAAATACGGCAGCAGGAATACATTACCAGCATGCAGCTTCTCTCCTCTTCTCTGACGGCCAGCACCTAAAAAATGCATTATTCAAAAATTTTAATACTCCACACACATAAAATATACAACGAGCGATGTTTGCTTTTCTAAACGCACACTTGTCGAGCACAGTTTTCGAATGTGACTTTAAACATCGAAAGCGAGAGATTTCGGTAAACTCAATTAACTGGATTTAAGTGGAGATGCCTGGTATTTTTTTCATGAGGAATCGAGAAATTTCGCTTTAGGTAATCCTTTTGAACTTTACGGTCCATTTTGTAATTGTTCGCTTTTATCTGTCCATCAACCTTTTCTACTCTTTCATAATTCATTATTTTTTCTGCTCGCATTTTATTTGCTTTCGAGCAATTTTCGAGCGTTATTATCATGTTTTTGTTTGATAATCTCTAGCGTTATTTGTTTAGGCTGTCCAAATGCCTTTTGTCACAATTTTATTGCTTGCAGGCAGGCGACGACGACGACGACGGAAAAGCTGAAAAATTGCTTTATTTTTCGCTTTTTCATTGGAAACAGACTGTAAACAATTTTTCATCTAATTAAAGCTCGCAGTAATTACGACCTTAATAAACAACAATCTTTCGTTCTCTCAAGTACCCTCTAATTTTATTCAAAGCAGCTGAATATTGTTTGGCTGACAAACTGCTACACAACATCTCCTCCTCCAACAGTTTTTTCTGTTTTATTCGTCGTCCTCCTCCAAAAAAATATGAATTATATGCCAGTAAAATACTACCTAGATACCAGTTAGCTTTGGAAAATGTTCACATTATCAGAATTTAGAAGAATTTTCGTGCTTTATTTGCTTTATTATTATATTTTTTTCTCTGTTTGGCGCGCTTGCAGCACAAGTGAACAAGCTCTGGTCGTCGTGTGTGTATTTTTGTTGAATAAAATTGTCGAGAATATGAATAGAAAATATTTTTTTGGCATAAAAAGGTCTTTTTCACACACTCCCTCACTTCGCAGCGAAAATAAATAAATGTACATTTAAATATACTCAAATACAGTTTTTTTTCGACGATGTACCACCGAGACGACGACAATGATAAAGAGTATAAAAATACGTTTCGCGAGCGAAACTTTTGGCGAGAAGTAAAAATTATAATTTTTAGCTTTTTTAAAACAATTATAGATTTTCAGGGATGTATTTTGGTAAAAAATAATTTATTTGAGACAAAAAATCAATTCTATTGAAAAAATTTCAAAAATTTTAATTAGAGAAAAATTAAACGTTGAGTGAAATTTTTTGAATTAACATGTATAATTTTTCATTAAATATGAAATCAAAATTAATTTAATTAAATTTAAACTTATTAACATTTATTTTATTTAATTTAATTTAAAATTTATCGAGTTTTATAAATAAACTTAATCATCATAAAATTATTTAAATTAATTTATTTAATTAATTTCATTAAAATATTTTTAAAAAATAAATTTAATTAATTAAATAAATTATATTTAAAAAATTATAAAATTACTAATTAAATATTTCAAAAAAATAATTTTGGCCAATTTTGGAATTTTTGAAGAATCAGATGAAAATTTGTTGAAAATATTTTTTTCAGTAGAATTGTTCGTCGTCTTAAATATTCAAATAATCCACAGATCAGTAGTCGTTTGTCAAGATTTTCTTCAGTTCAGCTTTGAAATGGACGAAATTCTCAGCTCGTCGGATGTTTGCAGGAAGCTCGTTAAAGAAGTTTGACCCTTCATGGAAAATACTGTCGAGAGTTTTTCGATATGGCGAAATTTGAAGTCCAGATCTTCTTCTTGGAAATTGATTATTTTTAAAAAATATTTTAGAAAAGTAAAAAAAAATCAGGTCTCGCTTAATATTTTGTGCCGCGAAATGTGATTTTTCTACAGTGTCCTACTCACGGATATATAACCGAAAAAAGAACTGTGAATGACTGTGTTGTTTCGCATTATTTTCTATTCATGCACCTGATATATGGTATTTTGTATTCTTTTATCCCGTGCTGCCGCCGCCAGAGCATGGTTGCATTTGAAAATGCTCGAAAAAAAAATAAATTTTTGAACCTGAATTATTTGTTTGGCGTGTTTGCATAAATGTACATATTTTATCATGTACACATGCATTTAAAAAAAGGACGAACATTCTAACACATTCCTTTCATTAAATATTCATAAATATGAAACATTCGTATTATTTTTGTGCCCGGACAAAAGTACATAAAATAATGAGGGTGAAATGTCATTCATGCAAAATTTTTCCGCCATCACGACGAGCTTTTTTACGACCATCCTCGGCGATGTCATTAAATTGAGCCATAAAAATTGTCAATTGACTTGATGATGGCATGACGGCCATCGCCAGCTAAAATCAAATGATTTTTCATCTTTTTTTTTCTCTCTCTTTATTATTATTAAATTCACATTTGACTGAATGTGCAAACAAAAATTCTATTTCAATTTAAACATCGAGAATCCCGTCTCTACTCTTGAGGTAGAGATTAATGAACATTTAAATATCAGAGAGAGAGAGAAAAAAAAAATTATATTTTCAAAGAGAGATTGCTTTTATGAATAAATTTTGCGAATTTCCATTCAATAAAACTTGTCTGGCTGCGCGCCCATTCAGATGCAATCGATTAAATTTTTATGATTTCTTCGTCAATAACCATCAAATTTGGATTTTCATAAAAAAAAATCGTATTAAATTTAAAAAATTTTTGCTTTAAAGGTATTTTTCGGTTCAATGCAACGATTAACCAGACGTCCCCTCTTTTTTTAATACTATGTAACTTTTACCCTTGTGCATAATTTTTTGTGACGATGTCAAGTCAACCGGCACTTAATTTTTTCTCATCATTTATCTCATTTCGTAACATACTGATTATTATGCGGCTTCCATCAAACTTTTTCGTTGCGTATGTTACGCACATTTTGAGACATGTGACTAATTTGCTGTATATTTTTCTTTTTTACTACCTACACGGCTGCGGCGTCGGTATTTGCTCCCCTCTTTAACTTATTGACATGATTTCATTTGCATTAATAAATTTTATGGATATTATTGACGCTCGTTCGCTTTTCTTTCGAGCAAAAAAAAAATATTTTTTTTATGATATTAAAGAAAAAGTTTCCCATTGAATCTATAAATAAATGTACCTATCTAACGTTGTTCCCCCTTTTTTATAATCCACAAGGATCGACGTCTATAGATAACTTTTATTATTATTATTTGCTACTTTTTCCTGCTCTTTCGTTAATAAATGGGATGCATACTCAATATGTATTTTTTGCCGCGCGCGCCGAGAGAGAATCACACGAGACGCCATTCAATAATGGTTCAATGTTATTGCCATCCCCATGATGATGATAATAACAATAATAACGGTGCCTACCTCAGTAACACTAGCGGTAAGTACTCTTTCTGCATGGGAATTTGTTATATTAGTAAACTACTTGTACCTGTCTAACGCAAGTCATGCACACAAACATTAAAGCATATCCTCTCGCTTTTTGCTCTTTCTCTTCTTCATCGCTGCAAAAAAGTTCACCGATATGGGAAATATTATTCTAGTTTGCAAAAAGGTGAAAAACTGAATGATATTTAAAATCAACTCGGCAGACCGAGGCAACATCAACGGAGAGAAAGCAACACGGAGGAATATAGCTATAATGTAATGTAATAACGGCATAAGCAGCAAAGCAGTGTGTGTGTTTCGGTGAAAATTGAAGTTAAATAAGGAAATGTGTATGTTTAAGCTCTTACCGACATACCGCGTATCGCGTCTACTTTGCTTGTTCATTCATAAAACAAGATGAAAAAAAATTATAAAGTTGGCGTTTGGAGAACAACCAAGGACGGTAAGGCATTTCAATTTCATTAATTATTTTTAACCACGTGGTTTTAATAAGTTTATAAACCACGTGGTTTACTTATTTTTTTAACTTGAGAAATTTTTTAAACCACGTGATCTGAAAGAAGATATTTAATACCACGTTACTTGATAAATTTTCAAACCACGTGACCTCGAAAATCTTTTAGGCACGTGATCTGAAATATCTTTGAACCACGTGACTTAAAAACTTTTAAACCACGTGATCTGAGAGATTTTTGAATAACGTGACTTAAAAATTTTTCAAACCACGTGACCTGAGAAACTTTCAAACCATGTGACTCAAAATATTTTCAAATCACGTGGCTTGAAATATCTTCAAACCACGTGACCTACAGTTTCTTAACTATGTGCAAGAAGGTTTTTAAATCTCAAAGATTTTCAAATATTTAGCCTGAGAAATTCCAAAACCACGTGACCTGAAATTTTTAAAACCTTTAAAAATCTTCGCATTTATTCGAAATGCGGTAAAACGCGGAGCATATAAATTTAAATCGTCAGTCTTCGAGCAAGGGAAGTTATAGATGGTAACGGAAATGGGTTGTTGTTTGTTGGTGTCTTCTTCTTTCTCTTCCCCCAAACACAACAGATGAAAGTGAACAAAAAATCGTTTCACCCCGAACAGCGTTGTTTTTTCATAAGCTGTCTTATTTACAGACAACTCTATCGTCTTCCGTTCCATCATCATTTCGCCTCACATATTCTTAAATGTTTTGGAACAGCAAGCGCAAAAAAAATCTGAGACCATATTCACAAAAATTGATGGGGTAACAGCAGCAAGTTGATACTGTCATGGGTGTCTTTTCAAAACATTTCCATAAACCCTTTCGATTTTTTTTCCATACCCTTTCTTTTGTCATGCGACACGATGCCAGAAGAAGAAGCAACAAAAATATTGATATGACTTCCTCTGTTAGAGGTATAGAGTTTCTCCTGTTGAAAGGTAGATTATTTGTATATAAGAAATTTTTATGAGATTATTTTTTGCCTCGTTTTCCTTTCATTCACTCATTCATTTTGCCTGTTATGTTATTCATTGTTTGCCTGAATGGCACCGCGTTTCCTTATAATTTAACCTTGATGGTCGTCGTTTGTCGCATTTTTTCTCTACATTTGTGACCGAAACAATATTGACAGTTTTTCATGATAATATTTTTATCACATTTTTGATTTTTTTTAAGAAACATATTTTTGAAGGGATCACATTTTTAGAAGTAGAAGGTCACGTGGTTTGAAGATCTGACAGATCACCTCAGATCACGTAGTTTAAAATTTAAAGTAACTTTTCAAATGAGTTTGGCTTGATATTTGAGCCACGTGACTTATATTTTTTTAAACCACGTGACTTTTATAGTTTTTTAACCACAAAAAATATAAAAACCACGTGGTTCAAAAACTATAAAATCACGTGGTTCAACAAAAAATGCATAAAACCATAAGGTTTATATAAAATTTTAACCATGTGGTAAAAATTTTATCAGAACCATGCTAATAAAAAATTATAAAGACCACGTGATTCTAAACCACGTGGTTAAATTGATCACTTAGTTAAAGAAGTTTAAATGCGAAATTTTTGATGGTTATTTAAACGAAAACTTTTTTCATTTTTTTTGCAATTTTTTCTAAAGCATAGAGCAATTGAGACAAACCTAAAGGTCCACAAGGAAGAATTATTATTCAAGATCAACCTTTTGCAAAATTTTATCTTCTCCCAAAAAAAAAATTATATTGATGAATTGACGCCTAGCAAAAGAGTAAAAAAAAAGGAGAAAGGGAGTGAACGTAAAAAAATTATTCAATGAAAAATTCATGAATTATTAATATTGATTGATGTTATTTGTATTCTTTTTTGTACGTTTTATCATCATATTGATTGTAAAAATTTACAAGCGTTGTTGTACGACTTTCGACACTTTGGGAGCAAATTGTTTTATTCATTTATTAATATTATTTACACTTCACCTTTTTTCATCCTCTCTCGTCTTTTAAATAAAAAAAGCATCATCAATTTATTTATTTTGCGATTCAGTCCCCGAGAAAGAAGCTTGACTTTAACTGATACAGCAACAAAAGATATCGGCATGGTATTGTGTCGTTGTGGTTATCATCGTTTACACAAAAATTAATTCAAGTCTTCTGGCAGTCCCACTCAAAATTTGTTGTGTAAATATCAAATTGCTAATCAAATATACACACACATACAGAGGAAAGCATAAGATGATAAATGCCTTGGTAAATAATGTATCATATCATTCAACATTGAAACGATTTTGAACAAACAGTACAATTCATAAATTGAGGGAGATCTGACATCATGAAGCAATTCAAGAGAAATCCCTCGTTAAATGGAAAAACAATAGAATTTCACATAATAATGGAGAAAATGGTGATTATGACAAAAGAGACGATTATTTTTTTTTTTTTCAGCTAAATAATACCGAAAACAGCCTTTTACCACATTAACCAATATATTTTGACATGATATCGTGTTACGAATAATAATATTTTTCCGCCAGTCGTCCGCATTTGTCGCTAAAGTTGACACCCATCCTTCAACGAGTTTCTCGTCATTTTTTATCGATTTAATGCGCTTTCGCCTAAAACGCTTTGCTACAACGCCAGCATATTGTCCTTTAACTCGCAGCACTTCTCGAGCACGAGACACAAAAGTAAGTGAAAGAAGAAAAATTATTTGTTCGTGCCATTTGGCGCGGCGTCTTAATGTCGTCTTTGCTTATTTATTATTATTTTTTTCTTCATCTTCCTCCATGTGTATAGCGGAGACTCATCTCTCCATATAATATCATCATCTCCTTCTGTGTGTGTTTGCTGCGTATATATGGCGTTTATAGGCGCAAGACAAACAAATATTTAGTGAGATACAAATTGAATGTGGCATGGTCTCTTTTGTCTTTATTTCAGCTTTTCTCTCATATTTTTTTTCTCACACAAAATTCCTCCCCCGAAGAAGAAAAAAAAGTTTCATTCATGAAAAAAAACTTCGATGTTTTCTATTGACTTGACTTGAACCGTATTTGTCTTAGTCATACTTATTAATTTATTCCTGACGGCTTTTTTGCTTGACTCATATACAGCGGCAGCGGCGACGACGGAAAGTGAGTTTGTGGTGCGAATGGCATGTCATGGGAACATTACAATACGTGTGCAAATAAATTTGATACTTTTATGAATTTAATCATTTTTGGCATTGCCTTCTTTCTTTTTTTTCGCATTCGTTCGCTTGTCTGTGTGTGACTTTTTGTGAGATGCGGACTACTAATGGAATCTCTTTTTTCGCATATTTGTCTAATGATACAATGTGTTATTATCGAGGCACTTAAGGCATCATAATTCAAGTATTAATGTGACTATGTGGTGATGGATGTTATTAATCAAATTATAACGAAAAATCAACACTGCTTGTGTTTGATGTGAATGTTTTTGGATCATCCTACTTGGCAACACACAGATATGATGACAGTTTTTTGTCTTTGAAATTAGCAAGAGATTAAGAAAAGAATTTGTTAAAATTAACTACAGAAAATATTTTTTAACGGATTTTTTTTATGTTTTTCAATTCTTACGGCTTTTTATGAACATTTTCAGATTTATGTTCAAATGTTATAGATTTTCTTTAAATTTTCCAAGTTTTTCCGATGTTTTCCACGTATTTTCCGAGTTTTTTTTAATTAAGTTTTAAATTTCTAGTTTTTTCATGACGATTTTCAGGTAAATTCATGAAATTTTCCGAATTTTTCTAACGGACAATCATTTTCCTTTTTTAATTTCCCAAGTTTTTATGAGGCTTTACATCAATTCTTACTTTCAGGACTCATATGAACATTTTCAGATTTATGTTCAAATATTTCAGATTTTCTTCGATTTTCCAAGTTTATAATTTTTTTCAGACGTTTTTAACGAATTTTCCGAGTTTTCCACAAGTTTTAATTTTTTCAACTTAAAATTCTCTATTTTAAATTCAAATACCTAAAGATGATAAACATGTTTAGGTGAAGTCATATATGAATGGCGCCATATCTTGAATTAACATATGGAAAAGGAGATGGAGTTACGGACTGACGGACAGTCAATGCGGACAAATTATCACATTTTTTTAAAATAAATTTTAAAATGTTGTAAAAAAATCAAGACTCTTCTTCATATTATTTAATTAATTTGTTTTTCAAAACCATGCACCAAAAACATGTTCGGATTTAATTACTTGGCTGGAGATGAGACGAGAAAAAAAAACTTTGGTCCCAAATTGCCTTTAATACCTTTTCATTATGTTATTAACATAAAATGAGGAGCAGACAAAAAAAATCACACACTCACATAAAAACAAACATGGAAAACATTTACAAAGGCAAGAAACTCTCTCTTTCTCTCCAACTAATGATCAATACAATGGGCCACTAGAGGATAAATAAACATCTTTACTGCCACTCGTTGAAATGCGTGTGTCTAACTAAATACACAGAAAAATAGCACGATAGAGCTAAAAACGAGGCAAGTTTCGGAGATGGAGCAAAGAAATGGAGCAATTAAATTAGTAATCCGATTATTTTATTTTACAAGCCACTTGAAACTCTCGTTTCCATGAAAAATTTATTTGTTTATATACAAAGAGCTAGAACGAGCAAAAATAAACACACACACGTTCATGTAATTTATTTATTGTCTAGTGTAAATTGGTGTTGCTCTTGATGTATTTTCACCTGGAATTGAAGGCAGAACTACAGGAAAAGTGCATTTCTCGTGTAAACATGTTGATTGCCGAGCATACGTCTCACTTCGAAATCAATTATATAAATATACTTGATGTCATGACTACTCCAAATAAATGAAGACATATTATTTACCTGCAATTTCGACTGTAAATTTACTGATTTTCTCTCTTACATAGCTTTGATATGCTTTTTGGAACGATTTGTTATGTAAAAAATAGAGAATGAGAGAAATTTACAGCGAAATGTCATTAAAATATCAACAACGCATGTTTACCTTAATTATTTATTTATCAACTTTGTGACAACATTTCATGTAAAATGGATAAGAACAAACAAAATTTCTACCTGCGAGTGTTAATTAAAACAGGAAATCATAATAATTAATAAGTTGTCAGTTGTGTAAATGATAAGCATACAAAAATTGACTGATTACACACAAACTTTAAAGCGATCGATGTTTTGTTGGAATTTAAGCAGTTTATGAAATTTCCATAAATTATTCAAAAACAATTATTATTATTATTATTATTATTACAGCTATTACAAAAAACAACAAAGAACAAACTTTTTTGTCATGCAAAAAAAAATTCTAAAGAATTATTTGGTTCGTGTTTTTACACATTTTTTTTAATTAATAAAAAAATCGCATGTCATTGGTCTTTTTGTCCAAATAATTTTTAAAAAAGTAAAAATAATCTAATTCAAATTAAATTAAAATTAATATTTTTTTAATAAAAACCAGAAAATTATAATTTTAAAAAATAAACATTTACAATTTTGAAAAAATTCTTAGAATTTAATTTTAAAAAATTACAAAAAAAAATAATTTCTACTTATTTTAAAAAAAATTAAATTAAATAATTTAAAAAAAATTAAATTTAAATTAAAAAATTAAATACATAATTAGTTAAAAAGAATAAAAATTTCGAATTATGGAAAATTCTCAAAAATTATACGAAAATTTAAAATATTTTAATTTTTTTAAATTTTAAACACAATTTTTTTTTTCAAAACAAAAAAATTATTTTAAATAAAAAAAATAATAAATTAAATTAATTAATTATTTTTATTTATTTATTTATTTTTTTTTTTTTTTTTTTAATAATAAAAATGTCATTTGTGTCAAAATAAATTTGATCAAAAAAAATTTTTTTAATATTAATAATTAAATCTGAAAACGCGATTTTATAATTTTTACAAAAACTTTCTTTAATGTCCGTGCAAATTATACTCGTCGCACGCAAATCACACAAAACCGAACGACAAAACGACTTACAAAGAAAGAAATAATGAGAATGTTGTTTTAAAAAATTAGGACAGAGAAAAAACGAATGTCTTAATTAGAAAAGGAAACCTATTAATTAACGTATTTTTTCCTGCTTTTGTTATTCGCATTTTTTTCTACTCCAGTATTATTTTTATTATTATTTTTATTCTCCTCTATTCCAATAGTATAGAAGAATCAGTCAGCGCAGTAAATAAATGTTAAATATGCAAAGAGGAAAGGGAAAATTGTAAAATAGATGAGCAAATAAAAAAAAGAGCACAAGGAAAAAAGTTCTGTCTGCTTATTTTTTTAAGCTTTGTGACATTATTTTACTGCTTGGTAGACATTAATGAATAATAATTAAAACGCTTCCATTTTTTTTTTATTTAATGCTTTCTTTCATTTCTTTATATTTTTTGAAATAATTTTTTATGAGATCCTTGCAAAAAAAAAAAATATGCGAAATTGTTTATGTTTTGCGAGTTTTTTAATTAAAAAAAAATGTTTGTCTTTTCATCTTTTTTCCTGATATTCGTGATGACAAAAAAAAAGTAGAAAAGCTGCCTAAGCACCATGAAATTGAATTGATACATGGATAAAACGAAACAAAACGAGAAAAAAAAGTTTAAAGTGATTTTCTGACACGTGACACACTTCATTTATAAACAAATCATCAGTCTATTAAGAGAGTTTATATTGTTGTCTGCACTTCATTCTCGGCGCAACGAGCAAAACGTCATAACATAAAAATATACGCAACACAAAAAAGCATCACACGTACGCACACTTCATTAGAACCAAACAATAACAAGCGATACAAAGGCAAAATATGTTATTACCAATTATACTTTGGTACGTGTTACTTTCCTAAGCACAAATATTTCTCTCTGCCGCCTCTCATACATGTTTGTTGCAAAATGTTATTATCAGACATGATGTCTGGAGTGGCGCGCTACACGGATTGAAAATCAATATCAAGAGAAATTTATGTCGCTTTTTGTTCGATAAACTTAAAGTTCCGGAAATTTCATTAAATTTGTTTGAAAATTACATTTGAAAAAAAAAATCCTATAAAAAAATATTTTTTCATCATGTCACATTGGAACAACAACCACCGATGATGATGACAGTCCTCGCAGTAATTTGCAATCAATATGTTGCCTTCAACGTCCATCATATGCCGTAAAATTTTATGTTGGTGCCCCACATCCAATATTTTGCTTTCACTGATTTTTTATTTTTTCAAAACATTCATGTGTCACTCATCGCATTGCATAACGCGGCGTAAAATGCCATCGCAAAAAATGTTGTCGGTACATACCAGAAAATAAACACATGCAGCGATTTCACTTGGAGTTATTATATTTTTTTATAAATGTAAAAAAAATGGCAATTCAGGCCCGTTGTGAGAATAATTGCATGTGCGTATCAAAAAATGTAAATAATTGGACTGCAGGCTATCAAATAGGAATTTCAGTAATTTACGTTCACATAAAAATTGAAGTTTTTATTAAAATATTGATTTCAAAAAAATTTTTTTTTTAATTTAGTGCATTTATGAAAAATTTCATGCGGCGCACTAACAAGCCCTCAATCAAACAAATTTCGCGTTGAAAACTACCAACAAGAGTTCAATTAACTTTCGTGCGTCAATCAAGGCGTTAATCAAGTTAAAATGCCGCGATAAAAGTATTTGTTCGTAAATTGAAGGCATTCAAGCAATTGCACTGTCATTTTCTCTCCCACATTTATGACAAAATATAAATAATATAGTATTTAATTGAAAACGAAAAGTTTTTCCATTGAAAGTGTCTAACTTTCATAACAACTGAAAATATATGGTGCGATGCTGTATGGCGCGCGAATAGAAACAAAATATCATAAAACTCACTTACCTACCACAATTAAGGATTGTTTGACCTAGTTACAGTTGTGGAAGAAGATTTTTTTTTCTTTTTTCGTCTCTTGCCAGAAAATGTCTCGGGAGTAGATTTTTTTTATATTTTTTTCTTTTAATTAAAATTGAAATGGATTTTAATTTACTCTTGTTGTTATTATTTTTCAAATAAACAAGTTGTTTCAGTTATTTATATTTTTATTTTTTTTTTTTAATTTTTATAATAATTATTATTAATAATGATGATACTTTTTCGTCAATGACGATAAAAAAAGAGACAGTTTGTGTAATTTGATTAATTTACCTTTTTAAATGCAGTTCATTTTATTTTAATTTATATTTTTGGTTCATTAAATTTATTCAGCTGACGCGCGCGACTTGCACTATATTAATTACTTTTATTGTCCACCCGAACTTTAAAATTTATTCATATATTGCACAGTTTTTTCGGTAATGAAATTATATCGATTGAATAATTTTAATATTATTATTAATTTATTAACAATCACTTAATAAAGATAATTTTATCATTTTTCACGTGCTTGCAATATAATAATTTTATTTTTTTGTTATCGTCATTTTTTTTTATTTTTCATTAACATTGGAACCAACTTTTATAATTATTATTTTTATTTTTACCGTTATAATAACAACAATACTCACGTTTATTTTATGAAAGTTATTTATCTGAATTTATTAATAATAATGTATAACCGAATATATATATTGGAAAACACCCACACTATAGTTCTATATGTATAGTATACTTTTTGTTATTATTTTATGACATGCTTTTATTAATAATAATAATAATATTCCTCGGAAAATATTGTTTCAATATTTTTTTATTATTATCATTTATATTTATCTTTTTGTTGTTATGTTGTTGTTGTTGTTGTTATTTTACTGTTTTCGGTACTACTAAAATTTTCCACTTCTCATTATTGAGTGGATGATGTCGCTCGCTCCGATGCAGCTACATAAGCACATGGTGTGTACCTAAAAAAGTATATGTATGATAAATTACATTAATTATTTTGTGTTTTTTGTTCTTTTACTTCGTACGAAGCCGTGCATGTGCATATTTTGCTACGACAACGATGATGTATGTTCGTAAATAAATTTTAATTTAATTTAAATTCAATATAAAATTGGAAAATATTTTATGTATGTATATAAATATAAAACAATAAACTCTCGTATTATTATTATATATCGTGCTGTAGTCTAGAAAAATGTGAACAAAAAATTATAGACAAAGAGCAATTCGCGAAATATTATTACTGGAGGCGATAAAAATAACTTTGTAAGTATTTTATTATTATCATTTTCAGATATTCAAGGACTTTTGCCCGACAAAAAAAAATATTAATGATTTTTTTTTGCTTGAAGTTTAATTTATTTTTAGAAATTTTATGAAATATTTTTTTTATTCATTTATTTATTTATTTTTTATAAAAAAAAATATTTAATTATTATCTGTCAACTTTTATTTTTATTAATTTCTTCGTAATATCGTAATTTTCTTCGTATAATAATTATAATTAATATCAAAATAAATTTAATAAATTAATTTTTCCATGATAAATTTTTTGAAATATAAATTTTAAAATAAAATAATTCAAAATTTTTAATTAATTAATTAATAAATATAAAATTTATAATTTTACTTTTTAATAAATTTAAATTTTTTTAAATAAATTAATTAAATAAAATTTAATAATTTTAAGCAATTTTTTTTGTTACCAAGCGTTTGGAGGGCAAAAGTTTTTTTTTCGCATAAAATGTTTTGTGAATAGTAGGAGGATTTTTTAAGCATATCCTGTTCGTGACATTTATACGGACCGTATATAATCCTTTTTGAGCCATCCGTAAAAATTTTTTAAAAAAAAAAATAAAAAACATTTTTAAAAATACAAAAAAAAAATAAATTTTAAATAAAAATCGAAAAGCTTAGTACTACCACTTAACATCCTTCTCAATGTAAACATCAATTGAATTTTGCGGTGGCTACGTTGATGAACAAATCATCAATTTCAATTTGCCATATATATACTTGCTACATTAAAGTACTGTACATAGTAATCGATTGGACGAGCAAAAGTAAACACTTGAAACCCTTTTTGAAAATTCAATTAACATTTATTCATTTTACTTTATCATCATCAGTTGCCCAAAAACTGATTGCGACTCGAACGATGATGATGTTTTTCATTCAAATTGAATTTTTGAGTGTTTTTATCAACTCCGACACACACACGAAACTCGAATTTTGATCATTTCACTGCAACTATTCAGTAATATTACCACAGTCGTTCTGATTACACTGAAAAGATACGAAAACTCGAGTAAATTGTAAATGTGTAAATTCAATTCCAAACATTTATCCCAAAATATTTATTTATTTCGCTTAGTGTATGTTTGTGTGTGTGTTGTTAGAAAAAAGAGATTTAAATATTTGGTCCAAATTGGTTTCAGAGGATTAATTTTTAGACAAATACGTAAGTTTTCACCACTATTCAACAACCATCAAGCCACTTTATTATATTTATTATTGTTAAAACGACTGGGTTTTAGTGCAGTTTAAATATGAATACAAAACTATGATCATTATAATTATTTGTATAATTGGGTAAATTTTTGGTCTTTCACACGTACACACACACAATCAACGCTTTATTGCACCGGATATGTGCACAGAGAAACACGTCACGGAGCTATTATGAAAATTTTTGTGAGCAATTTACGTGTTTACGTACATCATGTCACTTATTTAAATTCCTGTTGATTATTTATTTATGCATGTTTAAAAAATACAACATGTGAACCAAACTTAATTATTATTATATGATACGTAGCTGGAAATGCAAATTTTTCCATCTCTAACATTTCCATCCCCGTATATCGTAATTATCAAAATTATTCATTCGCCTCAACAAACTGCACTAATCAATTTAAGC
Source organism: Culicoides brevitarsis (assembly GCF_036172545.1). Classification (NCBI taxonomy): domain Eukaryota; kingdom Metazoa; phylum Arthropoda; class Insecta; order Diptera; family Ceratopogonidae; genus Culicoides; species Culicoides brevitarsis. Next base: position 15,667,804 of record NC_087085.1, on the reverse strand, counting down.
CTCAAATTTATTATTATCGTCGTTCTATTAAAATTATATATTATATAAATATATATATTTATAGTTGTAGCAGTAAAATGTCACATTGTATTAAAACTTTAGCCATAATCATAATAATTCGCCCTTTTTGTGCACACATTATGGAACGCCAGCATAAATCATTATATATTTTCGGCGGTGCTGGTGTCAACAGACAATATAAACCTTTAGGCGGATTATCTATTCCACTTGTTCCAATATATACGTAAAATATTTTTTTTTTTACAAATTATTGTCATCACCGTTAAATAAATTTTACCTCGGAAATTTATTCAAATTTATCGTCACTCGAATTTTTTTATTTATTTCGTCAGAATTTTATTTTTTTTTTCTCAGTTGAAAATATTTTTGCCAAAAAATTTTAGCACGCGCGCGATTTCGGACTACTTTCTAACACGGTTCGTATAACACTGAAACTACAATTTGAAAAAACATACAAATTTCGCTAAACATCCCTTATCATGTACCACAAAGAAGACGGGAAAAAAGGAGAAATCATCTCGTGCCTTCGTCGTCGTCGTCATCAAAATACCGACACACAAGTTAAATAATGTCATCTACGTTATTCGGGCTTCTCTGGTGGTCCTTTTTCCTCTTATTTTGTTTGAATGTTTTTGACGTTTCTCGATTTTCTGCTAAAATATATTTATTTCGCTCGAAAAGCCGAATGGGATTTTTTGATGTATAGTTGTCCCTTTTGGCGGGTCCTGCGCATGCGTTGGTTGTTCGTTTTTTAGATGCATTTTTATTGTTCTCGCTGTGTGTTTGTTGTTGTTGTTGTTGTAATTTTCATTACAAAAATGCAATAATTTGTTTACATTTATTATTATTTGATTGCTGATGCTGTCGTACGGAGAAAAGTGTGCAGGAAAACGTGCTGTAAGTGTCGTGGACATGCGGAACGATTTTTTTTTTCATGTTAGACCTTTCTCAATCAGGATGATATTGTTTATTTTTAGTTTTTGCATCATTCATACGATTTTTCGCGCCCACACAAATGCTGATTACTACTTCAAAAAAAAAAATTTTTTTTTGTCCCACATGAAAATTTTATGCGCTACTTTAGAATTTTCTCCCTCCGAAAAATTATTTATCGTTTCAATCATAAACTTTTTTATTTGCGTTTTTTTTTTTGTTTTGTTGTACTCTTTCTCCAACTCTCTGGGTTTATTTGTCTTTTAATGCTGCTGCTCAACTTTTGAACAAATAAAACAGAAATACTCAAACTCGCTCACACACACACACAAGTTCCTAAACTACTGCTTTGGCTAAAAATTTGCTGCCATGTTCACATCATCCACGGAATGTACCTACTACAACATAATTTTTGTGCAAATAAAGTCAAATGTGTGTGCGGAATTTTTGAGAACAAAAATCTGTAGTTCTCAGCATTTTATTCGGCAAATGAGCATGAACGTGAGACCAAAATATGTAGAAGCGTTCGAGTTTGTTTAACTTTTTTTTTCTTGTTTCTTTTCTATTTTATTAATAAACTGCAGATGAAATGCAAATTAAATATTAAATTTATTGTTTTATTTTTTTTGTTCTATTGAATTTTCGGTGTTGCAGCCTCTTGGCAACGTATTTACTACCCCATTATTTCTAGATTATGATCCACAAAAAGGACACGTTCACACAATTGACAGACAAGATTATTTGAATATTTTTCGATGTTAGGCTGGTACAATGGAGAAAAGTGTTTCAAGTTTCAATCTTATAAAATTTTTTGATTTTAATTAAATTAAAATCTTAGTCCTTAACTTACCAAAAAATTTTTAAATTCAGTGAATTTCAAAAACTAATTAGTTTTTGGTTTTATTTTAATTAATTTAAATTTTAAATCATAAAAATAGTTTGGAATTTCCTGCATTTTTTTTTAAATCCTTAAAATTATTATAATAAATTTTAATTGTTTTTTAATAATTAAATCTCTTTGTAAAACATATTTTTAAAATTTAAATTAAATTAATTAATTAGAATTAAATTAATTTTTAAATTACTTAAATTTTTTTAATTATTCATTTTGTACATTTTTACAAAATTTAATAAAAAAAATATTTTAATATTCATATAATTTACTTAATTAAATAAAAAAAATATTTACCTAATTAAATTAAAAAATTATTTAATTAAATTTAATAAATTTTAACTCAATTTATTTATTTAATTAAAAAAAATAAATTTAATATTTATTTAATTTACGGAAAAAAATTTAAAAAAAAATAATTTAAATTATAAATCAAACAAGTTAAAATGATTTAATTCGATTTATAAAATTTTTAAGGAAAAAAATTCATCAAAAATCTTAAAATTAAATTTCTTTAAAAATCTTGTTATTAAATATTTTAATCAAATTTCTTATTAATTTGTTAATTTTAATTTATACATAATTTTAAAATATTCTAATTCTAATTTAAATTCTAATTAAAAAATAACTAAAACTGGATTTTTAAATATTTTTTGTATTAAAAAATCTTAAATTAAAATAATATCTAATTTAATAAATTAAATTAAAATTTTAATTAAAATTAATTAAATTAAAATGTTAATTAATCAAGATAAAAAAAGTAATAATTAAGTTTCCCTTTGTGACTTGAAACATTTTTCCTCATTGCTTCAGCCTAATATGTAAATATGTCGAGAACTGAGTGCAACCCTCTTCTCATTTGTTTTGCAAATTGAAATCCTAAAAATTTAAATGTCTGAATAAAAATCCATTATCTCACCATCCAAAAAAATAAAAATAATAAAAACTTTCTGTAATGGAAAATAAATTGAATAAACGGCTCTATTATTACATTTAATTCGAGGAACATGTGACCTCAACATCTAATTTGTTGTGGAGTTGGTGTGTAACCACACTTTGAACGTTCGTTTATGCGTAAAGCTGCAAAGGATTCGTCGTCGTCGTCCCCTTTTTTGTTTTCAAAAACGCCAAAAATATCATTTCTTGTCACTGTCACATTCTGTCAATGCGAAAAATGAAGAGAAAAACAACCCGAAACAGCTTTTCCGTGCTTTTCTATTGTTCGTCAAATCTCTGTAAATACCATTCCATTATCTGGCGCATATAAAAGCGACAAACATAACCAATCATAAAGACAAGTAGCAGAGGGTAGGCAAGAAGAGACGATTCCACAGAAAATTTTAAATAAAATTTCCTAATCAAAATGGTAATGACACATGTATATTCAAATGGGAGAAAGAAAATCTTTCATCTACTGTTTCAATTATTTTCTTAAGCATACCCTAGATGCTCTTTATATTCCCATAAAACCAAGAGATAATAGACCCATATATCGCTACACACAGAAATGAGCTTTATTACATCTTTTATTTGCCGCACTCGCACACACAATCACAATATTCTGATTATTTACAGCTCTTTCATAGCGTGCGTATATTTCCATGCCAAACACTCTGCTGCTGTTGCCTAATATCTAATTCAAGCTTAACAATTACCCTTAGAACCCCATCCGTTGTTATCCTTAGACAAACACAAACGACGACAACGACGACGCGTACAAACGAAGACACTTTTCTGTCACCAAAATCATAAAATTTTCTACATCATCTGCATGTTTCTTTCCTCTCCGTCTTTTTTTCTTCTCTGCTTCGTTTTCTCCACGATTATATCAAGTGCAGATAATAGTAACGGAGCACCGACAGCTCGTACATTCAATTTTATGTAAATTTAGTTAAAACACAAACACACAGAGCAACTCACTATTTATGCCGACAATGAAACAACAAACGAGCTAACGAAAAAAACAGCACATGCACATGTCGCTACAACAAAAATACAGTCATCATAAAGTACTTTAACAAAAGAAGGAGACGTCGAGCGACTAACAAGAGACAAGATACTAAATACAAGATAAATCAGCTAACAAAGAGCCATACCTACACATTGTAACAAACTTCGTGTGTGTGTCACATGTATGAGGAGGAACATCATTTGAGGACAAAATTGTATGCAAAGCACAAAGAAAAACAAGAAAAAAATAGAAGCGAAACAGAGAATAATAAAATTTAGATTACGATTGATGTCATTGTGTTTTAGTTAAACTTCAATGGAATACTAAATTTTTCGTGGTGTTTGGAGGTTGTCAAAGAAAACGTATAGGTCTCGGTTATTTTTTCTCAAGTCTGGTCCCGCAAAAAAAAATATGACGTAAGATGAAAACTTTTTGAGTAACACACAAGGAAATGACAAAACGAATAAATTATATCGATTTGCCGAGAACAAAAAATTGTTTACTTTTCTATTTTAATATTCAATATTTGTCTATTTTATCTACTTTTTGACATTTTTAGATATAATTTTTGACAAATCTATGGGAGTTTGGTAGTTGTCGATTTCTACGAGATTTGAACAAAAGTCATCATGAATCATTTAGAAGCTGATAAAAGTGCATTTTGAAGAAATTTGTCTCAAAAATTAAAAAAAAGTTTATGAGAAAATTTATGAAATTGAATTGAATTTGAAGCACATTCAGCTTGTGATTAACGATTATTTTTTCAATAAAAATTATAAAATGTGAAACGATAAAAAAATTTTCTTTGCGATAAATTGATATCATTTTGCAAAAACTGTGTCAAAACTGTCAGAGGGCTCTAAAATTTTTAATCATTTTATAACTCAAAACTGAAAAAAAATTGAAACTGAAAAAATTTTTTTTCTTTGACATAGTTTTGTTTTGAAAACTAAATCAAGAGCAAAACTAAATCAAAAACTGTGTCAAAGCCATTATTGTCAAATCTTGCTCCAAATGGATAAAAATTTGTCAGGAAGCTCTAATTTATCATTTTTAATCATTTTATAACTCAAAAATGCCAAAAAATTGAAACTGAAAAAAAAAATTTTTTCTTTGACATAGTTTTGTTTTGAAAACCAAATCAAGAGCAAAACTAAATCAAAAACTGTGTCAAAAACTGTGTCAAAGCCATTTTTGTCAAATCTTGCTCCAAATGGATAAAAATTTGTCAGAGGGCTCTAATTTATCATTTTTAATCATTTTACAACTCAAAACTGCCAAAAAATTGAAACTGAAAAAAAAAATTTTCTTTGACATAGTTTTGTTTTGAAAACTAAATCAAGAGCAAAACTAAATCAAAAACTGTGTCAAAAACTGTGTCAAAGCCATTTTTGACAAATCTTGCTCCAAATGGATAAAAATTTGTCAGAGGGCTCTAATTTATCATTTTTAATCATTTTATAACTCAAAACTGCCAAAAAATTGAAACTGAAAAAAAAAATTTTTAACATAGTTTTGTTTTGAAAACTAAATCAAGAGCAAAACTAAATCAAAAACTGTGTCAAAGCCATTTTTGTCAAATCTTGCTCCAAATGGAAGAGGGCTCTAATTTATCATTTTTAATCATTTTATAACTCAAAACTGCCATAAAATTGAAACTGAAAAAGGCGGTCCACGAATTGTCGCTATCTGATTCGTCGATTCGCAAGATCTTTATAGATTCCAGAGGTTAGTTAGTTGCCCCCTACCCTCTCTGATGATGTTGGCTTCTGAGAAAGTAGAGCGTCGCCAGATGTTTTGGGGCGACCTTTTCTGCGGCTTTCTTGCGAGTTGTATACTTCTTCGGGATCTTGCCGAAGGTCATGCCCGATCTAAACGAATTTTCTCCTACATATTTCCAAATTTATATTCGTCATACTGGCTGTTTTCAGTAATTCTTGATTAGAGATCCGGTTTGGCCAGAAAATACGCAGGATTCAGTTGACGAAGATCTGTAAAAAAATAAAAAATGTTAAAATTTCAGTTTTTAATATTTTTAAAATAAAATACGTTACTTAACCTAAAAACCATTTTATTAAAGTTCCTCACAAAAAACCAATCAATAAAATTTAGAAAGTTCAACAAAATCCTCTAGCAAATCGATTAAAATTCCGAAAATAAAAACAAACTTGTCTCCTGCAAGTCGCTTCGCATTCCGAGAAAAGTATGCCACACAAATATTTATTCAAAATAAATTGTTTTATTGTTCTAGCAAATTTGTTTATGCTTACTGAATGTGTTGTTGTGTGTGTGTCATATCATCTGTGAAACATCATCAAATATCGCATAAGCTCGAACAACGGAGAAAATTCATAAATCAACATTATTAATATTCTTTATCAAGCGCATTTAAACGTGCAATAATTGTCTTTAAACTGTATCACCTGCTATTTGAGCGCACATAAAATTATAGTATTTGAATAAATAAATATGGCACGACGAACAGAAACAATACTTATCTGTATTCATTAACATTTCACATAATAATAATATCTTATAATTCTCTTTAATTCAACCTGGTGCTCCTTGTACGATATGCGGTGGCAAAAACACCAACAACGACGATGATGATTCCACTAAATTGAAGCAAGTCAAATTTGTCTCCATTAAACTGACATAAAACACAACTTGTGCACTTTAGATTTTATGTGTGTGTTATGTTGCCACATAATTGTCTCTTTTCTCTGCGATTTCCATATTACCTTCCTCATCAAATGTACACACACACACAGAAACTTATCTGCGATGCATGCAATGTTCAGAACGGGATCGGGGAAGTGAATACATACATTTAACATGCCAAAATGTATTATGTGCAATGTAAATAAAATTATCTGTGTCTTTATGATTATGTCTCTTTTCGCATGTACACGCGCCCGAGTGCCTTCTTCCTCCCGTAAATGAACATTTATTGCAGGATCTTACATTAAATCGAATTAAAATGGCATTGAATTATCCACGATATGGCGCACAAGATGCTTCCTTGTAAATAAGTACGGCACGGGCCATGCTGGAAGAAAAGAAAATTATTTTATGGATGCAAATAATTAAATTTTAAGACATCTCGAGAACGAATGCTGCCTAACACAATTACGCTCAATACAATGCATATTCATTAAATGTTTTTACATTTCATTGCCGACAGACAGACAACTATCATTCTATTATCACTCGATTAAAATGATTATTTGAGATTAATTTAATGCCGTCTTTCCTCTCTGTACTGTCGAGGAGGCATTATTATCGTCGAAAGGGGTACGTAGCATCAAGTAACAACAACAATTTATGTTTTACTCGGTAGAATTGTTTATGAAAGGGATTAGCAAGGGTTAGTTGCTGGTTTTGTAAATTTTAAAGAGAGTTTAATCTCGAGCAGTTGTCAACACCTTAACCCTCTCTACACCCAGAATTCCTTAGCTGCAGGCGCATTTTCTTACTACTACTTCTTCTACTGCTCTTTCTATTACAATAAACATGAACAACTTATTTGATTTTCTAGCAATTTTATTCACATTGAATTAGCAGTAGTACAACTATTATTATGCTGGTGATACAACTTTCGTCGCACAGATGTGCACACTGCGATGTTTTTCACTATTTATTATTATTATCAGGGACGGAAATTTTTTTGACTTAAGAGAACTTATGAGACTTAAGCCATTTAAAAATTTGACTTAAGCTTAAGTCTAAGACTTAAGTTTTAAAATAAGTCAAAAAAAGGAAAAATTTTAATTCTTTGAAAATCATTTAAAAACTTAGTTAAAACTAAAACTTAACTTAACTTAAGTGACTCAAATTAAAACTTAAGTATAAATAAAAATAAATATTTTGACTTAAACTAGATTTAAGAAAAAGTTTAAATAAGTTGAATTTTTAAAAAATTTCGAGGAAAAAAATTCAGTCAAATAATTTGACTTAAGTCAAACTTAACTTAACTTATTTAAAGAATCTTAAATAATTTGGATTGAGCTTAAGTCTAATTAAGTCAAAAAAATTTTTTATCAATTTTATTAAAATTATTTCAAAATATTTGCAAATTTTATTTTTTTTTATTTGAGTACGGAGCTGCAAAAACTTAAGACTTAAACTTTTAAAAATTATATAACATAAAGTTAAACTTAAAAAAAATACTTTAACTTTATAGACTTAGCTTAACTTTAAGAAAAAGTCAAAATAAGTCTTAAGTCAAAAAAAAATTTTTTTAAATATTAGAAAATTCGTAAATCAAAATTTTAAATGTTTTTTAATTTAAAAATTAATTGAATTAAGTTTTTTATTCTTAAGTTAAATTAAATTAAAAATTTAAATTAAAATTAAAAATTAATTTAACTTAAAACTTAACATAATATTTTTTTCTGTCCCTGATCATTATATTTTTTTATTTTTTTTTTTTCAACAAAATTCTACTTATTTATACACAAAAAGGAGACAGAACAACATAGAAAGTGTTAGACTTGCTTTTATTACTCTCGCTCGTTCTTCACACACACACAATGCTTTGTATAATTTATGTTTGTTGTCCTTCCTTTCTTAATTGAATTTGTAAGAAGTGAAATAAATGTGAATAATAGTAAAAATAAACAAACTGTCATTAGTTATCATTACAGAAGAATGTTAAGAGTGGCAGCAAAAACGGAAACGACAAGTGTTGCAAGTTCGCAGGACGAAAAACGGTGGAATTTTAATTGAAAGGAAGGTCGTAAATTAATTGTAGGTGACAACGAAAAAAAAGCGTTTCCTTAATTTTGCTTGACTAACTTTTTTTGTTCTGCCAGAGAGAATAATCTTATCTCGTTGTTGATGAAAAACAACAAAATAAATCTCAAAATTTTTCTCTCCTTCTAATAAATCGAGAGCGCCTAAGTGCACTTGACTGCCTTTTTCAACAATTTATTTATCGTATATTGACTTTTATCCTGCCCCCTTATTTAGCTCACTTATTTTCTTTTGTTTCGAGTATTTTGCTGATGAAATTCTCCCACACATGTCACATGAACTTTAAAAGTTTTATTTATGTTCAATCTACGTTATTACAATTTTTTTCTATTTTTTTTTTCTTTTTTTTTTTTGCATAAATTAAAATGTCATGTTTTCTTTTGTGTGTTTTGTGCTGCGTTGGCAAACATAATAAATATGCGTTTCCCAATCATTCACAGACTCCCATATTGACACACCATGGAAATAAATTTTGAACATGCATTCGGCAAAAAAAACATAAAATAATATTTTTACCACGCCTAAACAAAACACACACACACACGACATGCCTGCAGATTGCTGGCAGATTCTTAACGGGAAAATTTCTTCACCTCGCATTGCCTCGACGACGACGACGACAAGGAATAACACAAAAAGTGGGTGTTCAAGTGTGTGTGTCTGTGTGATTTATAATATCAAGAAATATTTTTCATTCTTTTGATTTTTCGTGAACAACAAACAAATCCTCTCCGAGTGCGACTGAGTGTGTATTTTGTACTTTAAAGTTAAAATATATAGTAATAAATATAATATTTTCAATATTTTTCTGTTTATTATTTCATGTTTTTATTTCGTCTCCGTATGGTTTTGCATCCGGAAATACATTTTTATAAATTGAATTGAAATCAAATCAAAATTTATCACACACAAATATACGGAAAGTTCTTATTTCCAAAAAAAAATCCAAACAGCAGAAAAAAAATAAAAATAAGAAAAAGTCAAATGCAGAATCAAACTGTGGCGCCACTGCCATTCATGACAACTACAACGCAGCGTGTGTACACAAAAGTTATCGCTGCTGCCTAAAAACTGATATCTTGCAGGTTCATTTATTGTGCAAAACGAACTGTTATATTATTAATTTCCTTTGCTTTTTTTTTTATTGAAAAATAAAGAAAAAAAAACGAGGAGAAACGGGAAAAAATAAGAAAAGAATACAACAGAGAAAGACGAGGAAATGGATAGAAATGTATGGGAACGGAAATAGAAATATTGCAACTGCATTGTAAACGGTAAATTTTGTGCAAGCTGGTGCATCTAATAAGCTTGTCACGGATTTTTAATTTTGAAAGTGCATTTTTTAATGTAATTTGTTTTCTTAAAGGTTTTTTTTCTTTGTTTCTGTAACTGTTGTGAACAGGCAAGGTGAGAAATTGGGTCAAGCACTCTTCATTTCAACACATTTCAATATGCTTGTTTTAATTACAGAGAAAATGAATAGTTTACTCTGATGCTAGAAATAAATTTTTAAAAAATCACATCCTTACTATTTTTTTCTAAATTCAAATAGTAAAAAAAAAAAATAATAAATGAATTTAAATCATTCATATTTTTTGGATTTTTAGCCAAAAATATACGAAAACTGACTTGGAAACATTTAAAATTTGATGGTATATAAGTTTTTCAAACTTAAAATTTTTATAAGTTTTTGGTTTTGGCCAAAAGTATTTTTTATTACCGTAATGTACATAATGCTAAGGGAAAAATCCGTCAAAATTTATTAAAATGGAAAAATGTAAATAAATTAAGAGAAGGATAATTTTGAGTTTAAAAGAACACAATTCCTCTAATTTTTTATTTTTTTAAATATTTTTTTTGAGAATTTAAAGTTGCATTTTTAAAATGACTTATAATTTTAAAATAAAAAAATATATAAAAATAGAAAGTTTCGCCAAGTTAGCTAAATTTTAAAATTTTTACATAAAAATTTTCAAAATCAAGAATTTGAAACAAAAAATGTTAAGAGAACAGATTTTTAAATTCTCTTGAAATTATCTACGTTACGGTAATTTTATTTTTTTTTTTTGTTTTATTTAATAAAATAAAATTAAAAGATTAAATTAAAAAAAATTATTTAATTAAACATTAAACAAAATAGTTAAAAAACGAATCATTATTTAATATTATATTTTTTTAAAATTTTAATATTTTAAAAAGAAATCTTTGTGAAAATCTTGAAAAAAAAATTTATTAAAAAAATTATCCAAAAGTTGCAAAAAAAAGGTAACTTTTTATTGAATATTTAAAAAATAAAAGCTCTTTAAAAAAATTACTGAAAAAGATAAAATTTTAAAATAATATTAAATATTAATTAATTAAATAAAAATTAATGATTTTTAATTTTTTTTTTTTAATTTTGAGGTTCAAAGTAAATTAAAACAGTTTTTAATTAACTTGCCTAAATAAATTATTTTAAAAAGTAAAACAAACATCACACACGTAAAAACTATTAATAGTACTAATAGATTTTTTTATTTGAAGTAAAAAATTTATTTCCAGAGATAATCCAGAAAATGTTGAGAGACAGAAAAAAAGTTGTACATCCCTTTTGCCTTTTTTCTCAATATCCTAAATAGTTTACAACACACACTCAACTTAATTCCTTCAACAAAAACTTTCCATCTGGCTTTGAAGGGAAATGATTGTTGTTTTGCTGTCTGTTTTCAACTCTTACAATCACCATTATCATCTCCAATTGCACTTTTTATGTTCCTTTGCTTATCGTACATCACACACACACACACAAAAACGTCCGATAAAAAAGTGTTGAATTATTTAGCTATTTCTTCATGTTCTTCTCAGTGTTTTCCTATTTTTTTCCTACTGTCCTCGCTTATTACAAGTTTGCATGTAGAAACTTAAAGGGTTGGTCGATTGGGCGTGCATAACTCTAAAGTGGGCAATATAAACTTGATCTTTGCTTGGAAGAAAAAAAAACCAGCTGCAGCTAAACGAACGAAAAAAAACCGTCGATAACGTTCCAGTGTGAGACCCTTTCTTCTTCAACTTTTTTTCCGTATACTGCATGTATGTCAATAACTTTACTCAACTGATTTTCCTCTCAATTTAAAATTTATGGCATGTACTTACAGAATGACTGCGTTTTAGCGTGTGCATGGGCTGCTGCATGGGAATATTGAATCATCGGTACATTTCGGTCGATTATGAGTTGCACCGTACACAGTAAGAACTTTGGATATGTCTGTGTTCAGTAAAGTAGAAAAAAAAGTTATGTCATTGGCATTCATTGATATAAGCTATAAAAGTATGGCTTTTTTCTGTAAAAAAAAATATAAACTTTTTTTCATGGCAAACGTTTATTATAAATAAAAAATGAAGTACAGGCAGAAAAAACCACATGAATGAACCAGAATTTAAATTATTGGCTTTTTGTTCTGCTATTTTATGGCGAAATTTATTCCTCTAGATTAGTTTTTCAGAGCGTTTATGAAAAAAAACGACGAATGAAAGTAGTTACCGACAAGAACAATTATGGAATCTGTCTGCGTTTTTTTCGTAGAAAAATTTTTTTAAGGATTTTTTTATTATTTTTTTTTTTAATTAACGAATTTTGTTTTAATATCTGATGATTTCTTGTGATACTTTATTTCTTTTTATTGTCAACCTAAATCAAGTAAAATATTTTTTTAAAATTTATTTATTTTTTTTTTGTTGGCAAGTTTTTCCATATTTTATAAAAAAAATAAAAGCTTATAGTTGTGTTTAAATTTAAAAAAAATATTTCAATTTTTTTATTATTTAATATTATTAATAATAAAAAAAATTTATTAAAAAATAAATTTTATTAATTTTTCGTAAATAAAATATTTTTTAAAAATAAATTAATTTTATTAATATTTATACAAACACACATAATTAAATGTTTTAATTAAATGTTAAAAAAAACTAAAATTTTTTGAAAAAAATTTTTTTTTTATTTTTGAAAACTTAAAAAATTAATTAAAGGGAAAAATCGAGGAAAAAATTAAAAAAAAAATTAAATTCTTCTTCATACAAATTTTAATTTTTTTTAACATCAAGGTTATTTAATTAAAATAATTAAAAACTAAAATAAAACAAATCTATTAAAATATCATTAAAAAAATTTTATAAAATAATTGAAAAAAATTAAAAATAAATAAAAAACAATTTTGGTGAAGAAAATCCAAATGAATCTAATTTTTTACATCATTAAAAAAAAAGTTAATAAAATGCGCTTAAATCAAGTAAAAATTCAAATATTCAAATTGCCCTCTAAAAATTTGTGAGACGACAAAATACCTCACATTATCTTCCTCTTTTTTTTAAATTGCATTATTTCATCGTGTAATAAGTGAAAGACTTTCCTCCTTTCTTGCATAAATATGCCAAAGACATAAATAAAACGAATGAAGGAAGCACACAGCCCGCATCTTATAATAATAATATGCCCTATAAATGAACAAACAAAAATGCATAAAATATACGGCTTGTTATGTTGATACTCACAAAATTTTGATATAATAAATTTGAAAATGTTGCATCAATATTAAAATTGTTTTGCACAAAAAAAAACTAACAAAACTCGGAAAAATGCTCCACGCCATTTCATAGAAACAAAAAAAAAATACTGGGAAAAACGGAGAGACGCGTGTTGGCGCATTATGTTTCTGAATCAACTTTTGTGCCACTGTCGTACGCGACGCAACGACACAATGTTTGCAAACTAATAATTCAAGCCAAAGACATGCACTCCGGCACACAAACATTCCCCATGTAATGCAATATACCTTTTAATGCAGTTTTGTCATGTAGACGCTTGCAATGTTTGGTTGCACGAAGAAAATATGCTTTGAGACTCTGTTTATCTTGCAATCCCGTTTTGCGCGAGTAAATAAAGAAAGCGGCAAATTTACCGTCGTCAAGCAAGAAAATATGGAGATTCAGCTAACTTGATTCAATTTATGCAACGAAAAAAAAATAAAAGCAGAAAAATTAGTCAAGAATTAAAAAAAAAATACAAGAAAAAAATAAATCACTCGCATTCCAGTCTAATAAGCTGAGGAGAGAAACATGCATCGGTTAATATGTGTCACAAGTTCATATTTTTCATTTTTCTTCTATTTTTTCTATTTTGCGTACATTAAAAAGTGCACCACCGATGCTAGAACAACATACACGAAGCACATGTGTGCATTATTTTAATTTTAAAATTTATGAACTCGTCTTGTGCCGTTTTCCATGCGCTGCACGAGAATTTGCATCAAGTTTAAAGGTTGGAGTTCCTAAGTACATAAACAACAAAAAACATTATTTGTTCACGTCTGTTCACGTCTTGGGAAAACTTAATTAAGTTAAATTGATTTAAATCTCTCATAAATATATTTTTGTGCCGTATTAATATTTATTCAAAACGTGGAAACGAAAAAGTTTTGAAGGTATCAAAATCCTGCGAAACGCACACAAATAAAATATTTAATAGAATCTAGCAATTAAATGTCTTAATTATTTAAAAAGAAAAAAAAATTAAGACACATAAATCTGATATGTATGTTGGAATTTTAAAATTATATTTTTTATTCCGCCTCGGGAATGCGCGTAACATCAACCCTCCGTGATAAATCTCAAGTGTGTATAATCACCCTCTTTTGCAAAAGTGCGTCGCGTCGTAATTGAGAAAGATTTTTTTTTTAAATATCTCTCTATCTTCACACGATGTCTATCTTTAACAAAGAATGTATCAACTTAAAATTATAAAAAATTTGTGTTTCGCCGCCTCATTTTTGCTCTCTAAAAATTATTTGATTTTTATTATTTCTTAATTTTTTTCATGTTTTAATAAAGATAACAAAAATTGTTAAAAATATTTTAAATGATTTTTTTAAATTTTTAAATCTTAGATTTTTCTTTTAAAAAAATTTTAGAAGTTTAAATATAAATTATAAATTATATAAATAAAAAATTGTTATTATCAGATAAAATGATATTTTTTTTAAATATAATTTTTATCATATTTTGCATATTCTACTTCCAAAGTCATAAAAGTCAAAATGTGACAAAAAAAATTATCATTTTTAAAAATAAATATTTTTTTTTGTTAAAAAAAAGCTTAATTGTTATCAGAAAAAAAAAATTTTTTAGAAATAAATTATTATTTTTTTTTGATTTTCAAAAAAAAATTAAATTTTGAAAATTAATTATTTTTTTATTAAAAAATTTAAAAATTAAACTTTTGGAAAAAAAATTGACTTTTTAGAAAAAAAAATATTTTTTTTTGTACTAAAATTTAAATTAATATTTTTAAAAAATTTTTAATGAAAAAATTGAACGTTTGAAAAATATTTTGAACAAAAACAACAAATTTTTCAAATTCTTTCATTCATTTTTAAACGAAATCAATTAATTATCAATTTAAAATTAATTAATTAATTCTGACAATTTTAACTGAGTTTTTGATATTTTTCTTAATTCTTTGAGACACTAAATATTTTTTACATTAAAAGACACTTTGATATCAAAAATTTAAAAAAAAATATTTTTTCATCAAATTCCCGAATTTTCAAAATTTTTATAGTTATTTCGCATTTTTTTAAAGTTGCGAACTCAAATTTTTCACAATAAAAACAAAAAGAGACTGAAACACACACACACACAAAGTAGGAAAAAGTTGATGTACATTTCCTTTTCCGCCTCTCTTCTAATCCTTTTATACGACACGCTTGGTTACAAAGGCATTTTAATTTTGTTAAGTATTATTATTATGAGATTCTTTTTCTCTTGTTTTTTGCCATTATCATTATTATTCTTCTTCCGTGAGTGCTGTTTTACTTTTTTTTACAATCGTCTCGTCTGAAAAAGATAAAAAAAAAACTTTTTTTTATGATACACTGATTTATACAAATAATTTTTATAATGATGATGATAATTTGTATGAAAATATGATAATTAAGACTAAGAACATTATTAATTAAAGGAGAAAAACAACGAGTCACGTTCCAAAGTAAAGTTGACGACCCTTCAATGAATTTCAAAATTGTTCAAAGAATTTGCGTGACACGCACGACCAAAGTTCATTTTCTAGTTCTGGCAAATAAACTGCAAAATTCCAAACATATGGAGAGAATTTTATGAACATCCAAAGCCAAAAGTACAAAGTCTTTAATCTTGCTAAATTTAATTATTTCATTAATTTAAATTTATTATTTCATGGTGCACATTATTTCGGTACACATCACAGACGGAGAGAGAGGTCATGCAATGATGGTAAGAATTTAAAACAACAACAAACAACAAATCCTTTCTCTTGTGTTGTGCAGCAATTTGTTTTCCTTCTCCAAGCATTAAAAGTCAAAGGACTAAATATTTCATGTTTGTTCATCATACAAAAAATAAGAGACAAAGTATTGTCTTCGTCGTGCAACACTCTCTGATGGATGGATGGATAGACACTAGACATAATATTTGATCAATGTTATGAAAATATGCTAGAGTTCGCATCGTATGCACACATTTAATTTGTGCTCCGAAAACTTCTACCTGCCCCAAAAATAATTGTTGCTATGCTAGAACGATGGTGTGCCATAATTGAGAGAAGGTGATCCATCTATCTACGGATTAAGGTTAGACTTCCTAGATTTATTCGAGACAATAAACGATAAATTTGACGATGATAATAATAATAATCAAGAAAAGTTTCCTCTCTCGTTGCAACGACGACGACGACACTCCATTATATTGCCATCAGGGTGTTTTTTGTCGTTGTTTTACATCGCGCATTTGATATTTTATCGCTCCGCAGGAGGAACATCATTCATGGGCACATCTAATGATATGCGACATGCATTCTGCTTATGACATTATGATAAAAAGATGCATCTTTTCCCGCATCATTATTCCATTTCTCTGTCTCATTTTCTCTATTTCTCTCTCCATCTCATATATTATTACGCAGAAAAAAGAGAACATTATTTTTATCATCGTTATCGTTATTATTATGATTATGTAGTCTTTCTGATTTTATTGGAGATGCAGAGATTGGAGATAAATTGCATCATTAGATATTTTATTCTACGTGTTCAAATTTAAATGTCGTTCCGTTTGCGACGACGACGACGACAACGTATTAACTGCGAGTGAATATTCAAATTGGATGTTTCATTATTATTACTACTAAAACCGGAGAGATAGGAAGAAAAGTATAATTTTTTGACCTTTTCAGACGTAAAATCGGTTTTATTTGTCTAGACGTATAATTTTACCCGAATCTTAATGTTTATCTATTATTTTGAGACAAATTTCTTTTATCTTGGTACGCATCTTTAAAATCCGCAACATTTTTGTTTGTAATTAATGGTAATATTATTGCCGAAGATTTATAGATGAGTTAACGGTTGGAAAATAAATTAGTAAATATTTATAAGGAATGTTAAAATACATATTTCTGAAGGTTTTTACTCGAAATTCAATTAAATTTTAACATAATTATTATTTTTATTTACTTTAATGTTTAAAATTTTCCATAAATAAATAAATTAAAAAATTAAATCAAATTTAATGACTAAATTTAAATAAAATTTTTAATATAATTTTAAATATATATAATTTTTGAATTTTTAAATAAAATTTAATTTTAATTTTAATAAATTTATGAATTAGATTCAATTTTTTTCAATACAAAAAAATTAAAATTTGATTATATAACAATTTTATACAAAAAAATTAATCAAAACTAAAATGTTTAATTTTATTTAAAATTATTATGGCAAGTTTATAAATCTCGTTACTTTTTTCAATAAGCAAACGTTTAATCTTTAGCTTAATTTTATCGATTGTCAAAATTTCGTCAATGTTTAAATTTGTATCGTTGAAACTCGTCAATATCCTTAAAAGCAAACGAGTAAAAATTTTAAAGACATATAAGATCTTTCATTCCAACATTTGGACAAATATCCGTACAAAAATTCAATAATTTTCCAACGACTTTTTTGAAATTTTAAAATATTTTGCAAAATTCAAGTATTGAATTTTTCTACTTTTTTTAGTGTAAATTGATCAAAAACGCAAAACCTTCAAAAATAAAATATTTAATTTAAAAAATTTTTAGTCAAAATTAAAAATTTCATTAAGTAACAAATATTAGCTTTTATGAAAATTTAATAAATTTGAAAAAAATATAAATGAGAAAAAAGCAGTCGAATGTTAGTTAAATAAGGCGCCATCCATTTACGGCGTCGGATAAAAAGGGACATTTTTTGACCCCCACTCCCCCTATAATCATAAACCGTCGGAATTTAAAGACCCCCCCCCCTAATTAACGACGTACTTTTGAGTAAAATACTCCTCCCCCCTTTTTCAAGCAAAATTGTTAAAAATTAGCTCAAATTTATATGGAAATTTGTGAAAAATTTTACATGTTTACTCAGTAAGTGAAATGTAAGCGCTGAAATATTACAACAAAAATCTTAACTATAGAGAATTTATACGATGTCGTATTTTCCTTTTAAAAGTCGAAATCTATCGGAAATGTTATTTCAATAATAAAAAAATAAAAAAATGGAAATTATAAAGTTTTGAAAAAATAATTCTTTATAAATCTATTAATAAAATGCGATAAAGTTGAACTTTTACTAGTACTTTTGTATAATATCGTTTTTCATAGTTTTGAAGCACTGCAAAAAAATTAACCGCTTGTTTTTTTTCTGCTTGGCAAAACTTATATTTTGTTCCTTTGATCATTGACCAAAAGTTAAATTGAGCCACATAAGTTACCTCAACCAGCTAATTACCATTTATTTCAAGTGCAACGCTACTTCAAGAGGTTCCGTAATTTGACGAAAAAAATACGCTCCAAAACACTTTTGAGAGAGAAAAAAAACTTTCAACTCATAAACAAGTACTTTACCATTACAACATCCTTTCATCTTTATCCTCTGTTGTTGTTGTTGTTGTTGTAGTTCAGCTTTTTTAATTACATTAGTAAATCCCGGAAAATATTCTGTATGTTCTTCGTTTTTCTTGAAAAAACTAAGGCCACTTACATACAAAGTCTCGTAGCAGCCCTACACACTTAACTGCCTTATCATATTTAATAAACACTTTAATATAATAATAATGAAAAAAAAAACACTCGCACACAGTTCACACAAATGCAAATTTTCTATTTTGCATAAACATGAACCAGCATCATCATCATGATCTTCTTCTACTTCACTCTCTTTCCTTTTCATAACAGCACATAAATTCTATCCGTTTTCCTCAATTTTTGCATAACAGCGTCATATCGTGTGCACGAGAGTAACAGGAAATGCTTTACACAAAACTATTATGTTGTTGTTGTTTCGAAACTAGTTCACTTTTTTGTGAATTTATTTCTATTTACATATAAATAAACATGTTAGACAAGCAGAGTACTGTCTATTACATTTTTTATTGTTTTGTGTCATCATCAGTATTTAGCAAGGTATTAAGAAATTTGAATTTTCTCACAAATTTTCGTTTCTTGACCATTTAAAAGTGTTAATAGGTCAAAAGAATAAAATCCGAAAAATACAGAAAATTTTCAGATGAGGACATTCGAATGTACTTCCGTCGCTGGAGTTGTGCTATAATGAAAACAAAACGTCACGTATAGTAAGTTTATAACAAAAGTCAAGTCAAGTCCTCTTTATATTTTATTTCTGGTCTACGAGAGTGTATAAACAACCATTTATTCTTGGAAAGTTTTTCGTAGGAAAAACAATAAGTACTGCACTTTAACTTTAAAAATTACCTCCAAACAATAAGCTCGTGTCCTCGTACATGCCGAAAAATTTATCAAAACACGTATTTTGCCTTGGATACGAGGAGGCAGCAGCATCATCATCACGTACTCGAAAAACTTCAAAAATACAATGTAAAGTATCACAAATATTGTAATTAAAAAGTTTTATTTTATTACACAAGTTTGCTTTTCGCTCTCCATTTACGTAAATATTGGTGAAAACTTACCTGGCATTTTCTCATATTTTTCTTCGTCGTCGTCGTCTTTTTCTTGTAAAGTTGCGGTAAGACGAGAAACTAAACAATTTTCGTGGAGCAACTTGAGAATTTGAAGGAAACACTGCACGTTTTTGTGATTTGTGAAGCAAATATCGCAGGATGAAATCGAAATAGTTGTTATTTTTAACAGTAACAACAAACATATGTCATAACTTTGAGATGTGAGGAACACGTGAGCGATATTTATTCGGAGAAGTTGCTTTGATAGTGCTAATCATTTCAAATAGACGCGTGAAAATAGTTTCTTGTTTCATTTCCAAGAAAATTTGCAACAAAGCGTGAAGAGGAATTTTCCTGTGCGAAGCTTGGAAATGATGTTAAATTACGCACATTACTCTCAACGTGAAAGAGAATTCATTTTAAAGCACTTGAGATAATTAACAAAGCCTATTTTTGGAATATTTTTTAAAATTAAAATGAAAAATTAGCAACAATTGAAAAACTTAAGTAATAGATTAACGAACTTTACAGAAGAAATAAAAGCTAAAGCTACAGAATTAATTGAAAAATTCAACAAAAAAAATCACTCAAAAAAAAAACTTCCAACTTTTTTTTATTTTTTACAAAAAAAAAAATATTTTTCCCGAAATACGATCAAAAATAAATGCAAATTTTCTTTCAAATCATTAAGCCGTTTGACGAAATTCCTTTTCGATGTTTTTGTCATTTTAAGACTTTTTTTTTAAAATTTTAGTTCGTTGAAAAATAAAAATCGCATGGTTTTGAAATACTTTTCCATACGAAATGCCAAAATTTTAGCAATTAAATTTTTTTTTTGTCTTTGATGAATATTTTAGATGGTCAATGGTATTTGCATTAAGATTTGATGATTTTAAATTGCTCTGAAAGTATTTTAAGTTAAAAATTAAAAAAAAAAATTCATAAAAATAACTGTTAAATAAATTTTTGATGGTTTTGTGTTAAATAGGCCTAAAGTAACAAAGAAAAAACCCGTAATTCAAAATTCTGGAATGAGTTTTTCAGATTTTAGACATTTTTAGTGGGTTTGGGGGTTTTCAAGTATTTTTTTTTTGGAATACCCAACCGCACTAAAAGTACCTAGAAACTTTGAAGCTCATTCTAGAATTTTGAATTTAGGTTTTTTCGACTACATTAGGTCTAACTAACACAAAACCATCAAAAAATCTCATGACATATTTTTTTCGATGAAATCGGGTTATCCATTTGGAGTAACATTTGACTTCAAGAGGGTTTTATTTTAATATTTTTGCTTATTAAAGTTACTTAAAAGAATCTGAAAAGATTTTTTTCTATAAATAAATATGAATAATGAAAATCCAAGAAAAATCATCATAATTTTATTAAAATTCAAGACAAAACAAATAAACTCATCATTTCTTATGAAAAAAAAATTAAGCCAAAAATTGTTTTCTTCAATAAAATTTTCTTGAATGACGTAATAAAGTGCTACAAAAAATTCTCATCCTTTGTTTCTAATCAAAACTTAACAGCTTTAACAAAAACGGTCATCTTTTCTTCAAAACAAAAAAAAATGTTTTTGATGTATTGTCTTCGTGCCTTTCGCTCCCTTCCTTATCCTTTCCATTCACAATTTAATCCTTGTAATTTTTCTACTTTTGACACAGAAGCAGCAGCAGCAACAAAAAAACGTTAATTCCACAATGACAAAGAGCCACTGCATAAAACATTATTTTTTTCTGTTATAAAATATACAACAAGCGAGGAGACACAAGTGTCGTCGTCTAGGTAGCACAAAATCCTTCCAGTTAAAGTATTATAATTTATTCTTAATGATACCTAATTTCATGATTACACAAAAACGTGTTACCTAATTGTTGTACCGTTTCGTGTTTTGTGAAAAAAAAAATGAGAGACTTACAGCAGAAAAAAACAAAACTTTCAACAACAACAAACACCATCTTAAAAAAAAATATTATGTAATCTACAAAAAATGACAAAACGTTAATGCCATTATTCAAATTTGTTAATCTGGAAAATTATGTCGTCTCATCCATTTATTGTTTAGGTGAATTTATGACTGTCATAATTGAGATTAAATCATATTCTTCAGTATTATTTTTGTGAGGCTTTCAGCGCGAATGAGGTGAAGAGCTTCTTTTTGTATAAATATTCAGTTAATTGGTGTTGTTATCACGTCATCGCCGCCGTCGCTCGTGGTGATGTCTGCGTTATTGAAAAGCAACAAAGTTGGGGATTTCGCAGAATATCTCTTGATTCAAGAGTACTTTTGAAATGAACAGCTCTTACGTAGAGTAACTGCGAGAGATCATCGTCTTTTGTTGCTGCCTGTTTATGTAAATGCTTGTAAAACACTCGGTTTCTTTGAATAGTTTTCAATTATCACTTGTTTTTGTTATCATTTCTGTGCAAACATAGACCACATTTTTCGGAAGAAGAAACAGATCTTTCTACTCGCTGACAAAAAACGGGTAGAATTTTTTTTATGACTTTTATGAATTCACTATAAAAATAAAAATTTTATAGGATCACTATAAAAATATCCGCGAGACATTTAAATTATGTAGAATTTTTACCAACCAACAAAAATATTGTGCATTGGGCCAAATTTCAGAATGTGAATTGGGTTGGAATTCAAGAATTTACATTTACAGGGGAAAGATTTTAACTCAATTCACATTCTGAAGTATTTCCCCAATGCACATTCTGAAATTTTCCCCCAATGCAAATTTTGAAGTTTTGTCCAAATTCTAACCCAATTGACATTCTTCCGATTGTCGCAATGTACAATATTTTGTCAGTTGGTACTTAATCAACCTTACTTCGCGAAACATGGATTTTTATAATGTACCTTAAGGAATAAATTTGACTCCTCAAGTTCAAGGGAGCAAGTTAATCCCCTTTGAAGTTGGTCATTTGCAGATCAAATAAATAATTCTAACCAAATAAAACACTCCACCTGGGCCTGAGGGAGGACTGTGATATATTCAATGGCAACGGATTAAATGGCGCACTACCAACAAAATTAAAATATGAAAGAAAAGATGAGGTTCTTTAAGCTTAATGCTTTTTCCTCCAAATACCTACAATGCTGTAATCTTAATTTGATGAAATAAATAAATAAACAAATAATAATCTGCGGATGACCAACTCCAAAGAGGATTAAGTTTATTCCTTAAGGAGTAAACTTATTCTCTTAAAATTCACCTAAGGTGTCAATATGACTCCTAAGGGGTCAATATAACCGAATGACCAACTCCGCCTAAGGTGTCAATTTGATGCCTTAATAGCTCAATTTCACCCGTTTTTCCTCCGTAGGGTGTGTTTTACTGAAGAACACTTACTTTGTTGGAGTTTTTCCTTTCAATACTTGTCGCCAGATCCTCAAACTATTCAAGTACCAACAAACTCCTTTTTTACAAGAACCACTTGAAAATAAATGAAAAGAAATTTGTTAACAGATAAACTCAAGAAATCAATTAAACAACAAAGTGCTGGACAAAAACAGAGGCAGATAGACTAAACTACAAAAAAAATTGTTAATGGATTATATCAACAACTCTTGTGCTCTCGATTTTTATCCTCTTGACAACATTTTCAATTTTAAAACAATTTTTTAAATAAACAAAGGCAAATCAGTTCATTTGTCCGTTTCGACTGCAACACGCTCTCAACAACAGGTATGCAGATACAATCCAACCGACTATTTTTTTTTTGTATTTTCAAGGATGATGTTTTGTATATTTGCTTAGTGAAATTGAAAATGTAAAATATATTTTTTCACGTAGATGAACACTCGTTAGATGCAGTTGCACTTCATATAAAATTCATTTGCACGAAAAAACGAATGGTCGGTGCTCTAACATCCAATTGCAGTAATAAATACATCCAACCGGATTTTATCATTTTATGATGATGATAGTTCGGTACTTCGATTTTCCATTTGCTCTGTTCGTTATAGGGAGGTACCTATACACGTATAGGAAAGAATGTGGAGGAACGCGGGTGAATTCCGCTCTTATTTGAATAAAAAATTACATTGGAAAATTCTATTTTGCACAATTAAAATTCTATGTAACAATAGCAATTAAACAAATTGGATATCGATTTTAATTTAATTGTATATTCATATAATGGAGTTGTTAGTTTGAGTGGCTCAATGTGTATTCAAGACGCATGTTCGATCAATTTGAGTCAGATGCACTCACACACAAACGCATGAATGATGATTGTTGACATACAATTTTAATTTTTGCATCAAGTGACATGATAATATTTTTTCAAAAATTAATTAAATTTGCTTGTTAATTAACAGAATAATTTATTTATTTTTAAAATAAAACTGAAACTTTTTTTATTAGTTTTAAAAAATACAAAAGATTTTTTTTAAATTCAATTGAAAAATTTTTAATTTTCAAGTGACTTATTATTTTAGAAAATATTCTTAATAATTAAATAAGAAAAATATAATAAATAGTTTTTTGCTACTTTTTGATTGAAAAACTAAAAAAATAATTTAATTAATTTTTTTTAATAAAAAATATTTTGATGAAAAAAATAAATCACGTGAAAACAATCATTTTTCGAAAATTTTTATTTTGAATTTTTTTTATTTGTTTTTAACTTTCTTCAATTAAGGTACAAACCAAACACTAATAAATATATATACTTTTTTTTTTAAATTTGCAAACAAAGGAAATATTATGTGAATTTTAATACAATTAATCATGACTTAGGTCATTAAATTTAATTTTTTCACTTTATGTCAACCCCCCCTCCGATTTTGTCGAAAAAAAATTTAGAAAATCCTTTTAATGATCAATTTTTTCAAAATTAAAAAAGGAAAAAAATTTGACATTTTTTTGTACTTTTCGATTAAAAAACATTTACATTAAAAATATATTAAAATTGAACTTATTTTGTTTAAATAACACATTTTTTATCGAAATTTAGATGAAAAAATTTTTTACTCACGTGACCAAAATTAATTTTTTTTTCTTCAATTTTTATTTTGTGAAATTTTATATCAATTTTGAGTTAAAATTTTGAAATAATGAAAACAAAAATTAATTAATATGAAAAATCAATGTTAAACGTTCAAAAACGTCAAAAAAGTAGCATATAAAAATTAAATAATTTTTTATTAACAAAAAATAACTTTAAAATATATTATGATTTTAATTTAATTTTTATTAAATTTTTTACATAAAACTTTTACAAAAAAAAAAAATAAATTAGCTTATAAAAAAATATTAAATTTTTTACATAAAACTTTTATAAAAATAAAAATAAATTAGGTAATATACTGTATAAAAATTGTAAAATATTTAATAATATATTTTTTAATTTTACAATTTTTACAAATTAATAAAAAATAAATTTAGTTATTAGTACAAAACTACACATTTACCCTTTTTCTGTTATAACTAGTTTTACCGCTTGAACGAGTTTGAGTTATTCATGCGTTCACAAATCACCCCCTTTAAACGTTCGTCAAGGACGTTAAGCATAAATATAATTAGAATCAGGTGTTTTTTGTTTTGTTCCATTCATTTAGTAAACAAACATTCGAATAAACAACCATAGGAACTAGTTCACCGGCTCGCGAGTTTCCATGACAACCGATGGTCTTAGCAACAACAACACAAATTATTTCTATTTTTTTCTTTTTCAGCATTAAAATATTATAAAGTATAAATTTTCCGAAAGAGTTTGTAAAAGATTTTTTCTTATATTTTTCATAAAGTTTAAAATATTGCCAAGCACTTTATTTGCATGGCAGAAAATTTTCCATCGCTAGACGGAAATATGGAGGAAGTAAAGTGTTCTTCAGAAATTAATACGAAATTTAATGAAATTTTGCATTATCTTACAAAGTAGATGTTAATAAACGTGAAATACTTTCGCGAACATAAAATTCATTATTAATAAGTTCTCGCTAATTAAAATATCGAGCTAAGAATATGTCGGCTGATAGAATAAAGTTCATCATCAATACGTCAGGTAACGGATTTTGCTGCATAACTAATGAAAAAAACATTTGAAAACTTGATATTTTGCAGCCGATTACTTCAACGTTGCACCCGCATTCGATGACGATGAAGTGGCAATTAGAGAATTTTTCGAAAATGATGACTTGACGGTGCTAACAGCTACGCGCACCAATAATCACGTCATCTTTTTGCATGAGATACCGCAAGAAGCGGAATTCTCCCTTATTTTCTACAAAATTCCAAAATCAAATTATCAAGTGCATCAGGGAGCCGCCAATAATGAAAATCATCATCAAGAACAACAACAGCAAATCGGATTATTGACATTGGAGGGAGGCATGGTGAAATCTATCTATAATTCCGTTACACGAGTCTTTTCTGCAAAATCATCTAAAGTAATTAGCTTTGTTTGTTTATTTGTTCTTTTTTTTGCGGGAATGATGATGATGATGAGTGTGGTTAATGCAAGAAAAAAAAACACATTCACTGAATACAGGGGATTATTTGTGGGAAAATAACAATATCTCATTAATTTCTCTAAAGTTTTAAATTAGAGTGGCGTTGTGTGTTTTTTTTTTTAACTGAAGAGAATTAAAGAGAATTAGTGAATTTAACTAATCACTTAATTTCTAGGCAGAAAATGACAGAAAGCTCTTTGTCTGATTTATAAGAGACAATTTTTTAGAGGAAGTTTTAAAAGAAAAAAATTTAAAATTGCAAATCTTTCTGTTTAAATAATTATTTTATTAAGCAAAAAAAAGTTACCCTCAAATTTCGTTTCACCTGTCGAACTTTTGTTAATTCTTAAAAGTAGACATCAACCCAAAACTATCCTATCAATTTTATTTTCAAATCTTACATGCCTTATTTGGGAAATTTCATTAATTTTTCCCACAAATTTTTCTGATTTTTGTATTTCTAAACCTTCTCTTAACTATTTCTGACATGCTACAAAAATTTTTGAATAGATTCTTGAAGCAGGATTAGAGTTATTGCGTTACAAAAATTTAATAAATTTTGAGTTTCAATTTTGTAACGCAATAACTCAAATTCTGCTTCAAGAATCTCTTCGAAAATTTTTGTAGCATGTCAAAAATAGCTAAGAGAAGGTTTAGATAAATAAAAATCAGAACAATTTGTGGGAAAAATTAAAGAAATTTCCCAAAAAAGGCTTGCAAAATTTGAAAATTACATTTATAAAACAGTTTTGGGTTAATTTTTAGTTTTAAGAATAAACAAAAGTTCGACGGGTGAAACGAAGTTTGAGGGTAACTTCTTTAAAATATCAAAAGTCATTAAAATTTAACAAAACAAAACAAAGAACAAAACCCATCATTAATTCAATAAAAACATCGAAAATCGAATTAATTTCATCATTCGTCATCAATTTAAACTAAAATAGATAACTAATTACAAAAACTACGCAATAATTTATTCGAATAGCTAAAATAGTTGAAACGGAATAAAATTTATAACAAACTAAAGCCTATTTATTTAAAATTTTTTGCCACTTTTTTTTTGCTCTGTATATATTTTAATCCTTCCATCTAGTCTACGCAACAAATAATTGTCTGTTTGTATTTTACAGCGCTCGGAATATTCACCGGAATTAATTAATATCATTGAAACATTACAAACAAATTTGAGTAATACACTTGGATTATCAGATACTGGCATCCATTCAATACAAAATGAAATTAATTTTTGGCGAAATAAATTATCACATGCATCCACGAAGGCAGACAAGGAGGCAGCGAAAAATTTCTCCTACTCTCTGGAAAAAATCAATGAAAGATTAACGTAATGTTCTTACTTCTTATTTTTACTTTTGTTCTGTGCTATATTTTCCATTTTCTGCCGTGTCACGCCTCTCGACACAAACATTTATTTTATATTAATAGAAAAGAGGAATTAGATTCCCTGTCGAGCATCGAGGAATTTTTGGACTTTTCGAACAATGCGCTGGACGAAATATGGCGACTGCCGTATCAATATCCCCAGAATCGCATGAAAAACGTACTGGATCTCCTGTGTAAGTGCCGCGTTTTAGAACTTTGGCATGTCCTTTTTTAATAACACACCCGAAACATTTCGCAGCCTCTATTATTATCACCGGTTGCATTGACATCACTTCAAAAGAGGATATATGGAATGCTAATCCTATTTACATTTACGGTACAATGACTCAGGCAAAAGAAATTGCCAATTCATGGATACAACAGTGTGACACTTTGACACGGTTGTTTTGGACAAATTACAGTCAGCACACGTGGATCGGTGATGCCTATGTCCCGATGTTGGCGGTCCATTTCAAGGAACGCATAGAAGAGGTATGTGACACGAACGAACGAAAAAACTGTCTGTTTGTCATAAAATACTAAAAAGTACAAAGATAAACAACAAAATAAATGATTTTGCATGCACTTTTCTCTGACTAGCTAGTTTTTTTTTGTTTTGCGTCGTCTCTAAAATATATTTTCTGTACTTTGTTTGGACGACAAATAAAATCTAGATTCTACAAATGAAAAACATCCACAAACAAATATCCACGCTATTTATTCACGAGCAACAACAACATCAACAACAACACCAGGACCAAATATTGTTAAAAGCGGAATATTTATTTGCACCTTTTAGAGGTAAGTTTATTTGTTTTTTTTTCTGCACCGAAAAATGTCATAAAATGGTTTTATAGCGGTTTTTCGTGTTGTGTCGTTCAGTGGAAATTCTTTTTTTTTTACATGTGAGTCGCATAAGTGGATTATGAGTCACACTGCAATCAACTTCTCTTGTGAAAACTTTTATTTTTTCGCACCACAGATTTTCATACAGTAAAATCGGGATCGAAAAGCATTTGTCGAAAACGAATAACTTAACCGCTTTTTGAATTTGGACATTTTTTAGCGGAAAATTGTTCAAAATTATCGAATTTGTGGGTTTTTTCAATGTTTTTTCTAAAATTTCAATTTTTATGTTATACAAAAGATCCCCAAAAAATTTTAGGAATTTGAAATTTTTCAATACTTTCCTATTTTTTATGAATTTTCTGAGTTTTTTCGTTTTTTTTTTTGCAACAATTTTACATTTTCATGTTGTATAAATTTTTTAAAATAACAAAACTTTAAATTTTTTAAAAACATCAAAATCACGAAGAATTTTTTGAATTTCCAAAAAATTTTTAAAAAACTTTTTGATTTTTTTTTAATTTTGGATAATTTTTTTTCGATTTTTCATAAATTTTCCAAAATTTTTCACGAATTTTAATTTCCTACGAGAAAATAAATTTCCTGTTAAATCTTGAATTAGCAATGGCAAATTTGCACGACGTTCCGGACAGACAACACAATGGACAAAAATTCGATTTTTTCAAAAAAAATTCTGAAATGCGATAAAAAAAACAAAAATTTCCCATAACTTGAGACCTTTTAATAAAATGTTTTTTTTTTCGATTCAAGAGGAGTGTTCAAGTTATTTTCTATCAAAAAAATCATCGAAAATAATCATGTAACACTCACTTGATACATTTTTATCGTTCACGTACGACACGAGTGATGTCTACTTGAATATTCTCTCAAATCGCATAAAAAGGGTCTGCACAATTTATTGTTATTTTCTGTTGTAATGAAAATGTTTATTTGTCTTTTTTTTTTGTTTCGAAACAATCCCATCACCACATTTGCCCTGAAAATATGTCTTTATTTATTTTGCATATTTTTTATTATTATTATTGTATCGAGCAATCTATCTTTCGTTCTATGAATCTTGTGCACACCCACAACAACAACAACAACAACAACGTCACTTGACATCGACAAAAATATTTTTTTCGTGCAGAGATAAATATCTACGATATTGGACCGTTAGGGCAGAAAAGATGGTACAAAGCCAAAAAAGAATTTGAATATACATTGACACAAATTGATGATAAAATTGCAATTTTACTAAAAGGATTGATACATAACCATTTGAATAATACCCGGCAAGTAGTGCACATTTTCAATAAATACCAAAATGTATTGTCTCGAGATACGGTGCGAAAGGCATTGGTTGCCGAACGGGAAAATTTATTGTCCACTTTGCCAAAGTTGTTTCTGGATTTGCGAGATACGCTGATGCAGAGTCAACTGGATGTCGGCGATCGTTCGCAGATTGTAACGGAGTCCAAGTGGCTGAAAATTGTCGAGCATCAACTAATTGAAATCCAGAAGATTTGTGATACGGTACTGAATGATTTAAAGGGCTTCGACATTGTGTTTGCCCAGCTGAAGGAATTCATCGAGGAGACGCAGGCATTGTTGAAAGTAAATTTTCAAACGTGGTGCGAACGGAGTCTTGATGCCGTACGTTCCGGAGATTTAGTGTAAGTTTGCCCGTAGCAAAGTAATTTATTTATTTTTACTTCTGAGAAAACAAAATAAATATTTTAGGCGATTAAAATTTATTGTCTCACTTTTTGTCGGATTTTTTGTTTTTATTTTTTTTAACGTTCAACAATAATTTTATATTAAATTAATTATTTATTTTTGGTCAATTTTTAAATTTTTTAATGACATTTTACAAAGAACAAATTTTATTTTTGAATTAAAATAAAAATTATTTAATTTTTTATTTTTAATTCTTAAATAAAAATTTGATTAAATTTTATAAAAATATAAAAAAAATATGAAAAAATTTGTTAAACATGAAAATTATTTAAAATTTCAAATATTTTTCAAAAAAAAAAAATAATTTTTATTTTAACTGAAATTTTTCATGAAATTTCATTCAAAAAAATTAAATTTATTAAATAAAAATTAATTAATTATTATTTACTTTTTTCCACTGATTTTTTCGATGAAATTTAAAAAAAAGAAGAAATCTGACAAAAAATGAAAAATTAAATTTTATTCGCCTAATATTTAAATCGAAAAACACACAAGTGACATTAGCACAATCAAAAATTCGTTTCAGCTTGCACGACAACGCTCCCGTGGTGAAATTTGACGAAGGTGAAGGCCTGATGTTTGTCACCTTCAATCCCATGTTCATCAATTTCTGTAACGACGTACGCGAATTCGAGGCTTTGGGCTATCGGGTCCCCACAGAATTGCACACATGTGCCCGTCACGCGTCCAAATTCATCTCGCATGCACGTCATCTCCAGCAAATTGCCTCATTTCACAACACAGTTGGCGACAGAATGGTGCCGTGCCAACGTCCAATTATGCTAAAGAACGCCGTGGAATTGTCACGCCTCGTAAAAAGTGAAAGTGTATCGTGGAACGACGAGGCATCTGTCACACGGTACATCGCGATGCTGCAAGCTGCCGTAAATAAGTTATCGCACGATAATAATTTACTCACGGGATATCACATGAACGCAATCAAAATTGTAAGTATGCCACACATTCCTCGGGTCTCACTAAACATTTTATTGTGTATTTATTTATTACATTTGAATTTTGACGTGACATCACGTGTCGCACATGAACAATTGATTACAATGTACTTTTTCCCATTTTCTCGTGCAAACACCCGCCTCGCCGCATAGATTGGCAAATTAATGACAACCGATTTGATCAGACAAAGTGGCAGCTGGAAAGACGAAATGAAGAGTCTACGTGACATTATTAGCACTCTCGAGCGACAGGGATACTCGAATTTGAATGCATTCAAGTTGCATCTCGACCATCAGTTGTACAAGGTGCTGGAGTATCAATATATCACCGGACTAATTGACATCAATCACAAGTTGCCCGAAATCAGCATTGACATTGTGTTCCGGCAGCAACAATTGCAATTTCGCCCCACAATCGAGGAAATTCGATCAAAGTATTTCTCGCAGCTGCGAAAATTTCTCGAGAAACCGATGAGTTTCCGGGGAGTTTCCGACCAGGGTGGCAAGTTGTTTCGCACGATGGTAGAACGCAATCGAGAGAGATTTACGACGTTGTATCAAGCTGGCGACAATATCCTGAAGAAATTGGAAACGGTGAAGGAAACGTGGTTGCCATGGGTGGCATTGGGCTGTGTCGATATCGAGGAATTGTGCAATAAGCATCTCAAGACGTGGGAACAGTGGGACATGAATTTCAAGACTTGCAAACATTTTAGTCAACAAATTGCGAAAATTCAAAAGTAAAATGATTTTTTATGAATTCCAAATTTATTTTGAAATTTTTTATCCCTTTCCAAAAAATCAAAAGTTTGTTAGAGTAAAATTTAAAAAAATTAAAAGTTTTTCATAAAAATTGACTCAGTTTCATTTTTGACCGTAATATTTTTTATAATTTTTTAGATTAAATTTAATTATTTAAATTATTAAATTATACCTAAATTTAAATTTAATTTCATTTAAATTATTTAAATTTAATTTCAAGCAAAAAATTGAAAAAAAATTTTTTTTGTTAATTTGCAGGCAAAAAAAATTTAGAAAATTTTCTGAATTTTTTATTTTATTCTCCACGATTCTCTATTTATTTATTTAATTTAAATATTTTATTTTGATTTATTTCACGATGATTTAATTTTTTTTTTAATAATTATTCTTTTATTTTATCTTTTTATTGTTCTTTTATTTTATTTTTTTTATTTTTATTATTATTTCATTTTTTTTAGTTTATTTTTTTTTTTTTTTTGAAGAAATTTCTAATTTTTTTTATTTTAATTCAATTTTCAATTTTTTAAATTAGACAAGGGGCAAAAAATTCAAAATAAATTTAAAAGTAACCTAAATAAATTTAATTAATTTTTTTAATAATTTTTTAGAACTGAAGAACGTCTCGATTGTTTCGTCATCAATTTATCCCCTTTGAGATCGGATATCGAATTCATCAGCAGACGTTATTGGGAAGCCTTGGTTTATAGTCTTCGCTCGTCAATTCTCGAAGACATTTCAATCTTGCAGGAATATCTCACAAATGCTCTTCAAGTACTTCAACACATTCCGCTCGACGAAAAAGGAATTATTGACACAAGTGCTAAATACGAAAAAATTGTAGCTGACTATCCAAAGGTTTGTTTTTCCAAAATTTTCTTTTAAAAATTTAATTTTTTCATGATTTTTCGTAGATGTCGAGTACAATCCAATCAGTTCAAAACAAAGACACTTGTCTCGCTGGTTGGTGCAAGGAACGTGTAAGTGCCCTTTCGACTCTCATTATGCAATGGGATCAACTTCAACCCTTGATCGACAACCATCAAACACTGTTGCAAGGACAACTTGACGTCATCAAGCAAAATATCGAAGTGCAAGTCGACAAAATGGCTGAAGAAGCAAGCAAATTCGCACTTCGTTGGGAAGCAACTCTCAAAGACTTGGAGGTGATTTAATTATTTTTTTTTTTATAAAACTTGCACAATTATTTTTCACGCGCGCCGCACCAAAAGTCAGTCACGAGAAATGCAAAAGGAAAGATAATGTAATTCATCTACTTAAAAATTCATAATTTTACAATTATCATTTTGAAGAAACCAGAACAAAAACTACTTTTATAATAATAATGAAAATGTTCATCTTTTAATTAAATTCTTTACTTTGGTTTCTCATTCATTCGTTCGTCGTGCTTCTTCTTCTTCTTCGTCGTCGTCTCTCTCTCTTTTTCTCGTTTACCGAAATGGAAAAAACTTTCCTTTTGTACCGCGGACTCCGTGAACGAATGTGCGTTAAATAAAATGATAATTTCTTTTCCCTTTTTCTACTTTTTCAATTTTATGATTACGATTATCAAACTAACCGTCCAACTAAATCTCGACAACGACGACGACGACGACGTTCCATAATTATGATTGTCAACGACGCAGGCGAGCGACGAAGCCGACATTACGCTATTCAGGGAACGTCAAAATCAGTGGAAAATGATACAAGATAAAAAGGATCATCTTTTGTAAGTTTTTGAATTTAAATTTTTAAATGAGAATTTTTCTTTTTTGTGGTTGCAAGTTTTTTTTTCTGCCTTTGTGACGACGCAGATTTATTTTTGTAATTTACGACGAAAATTGTACGGACTTTTTAATTAACACACGCGAGTTATCTCATGATTTAGGGCAAAAATTTTAAAAGTTAACGAGTTAAGGAAACTTTTTTTTTAAGTTAAGCCGTTTCAAATGAAATTCAATAGTTTTTTACTAAATTTAAAAAAATATAGAGAATAAAAAATAAAAAAAAAATTTAAAGAGTAATTTTACTAAAAAGTGACAAAAATTTTTTTTTTATTTTTTCCCAAAAAATATATTTTTCTTCGTTCATTTAAAAAAAAAAATTTAAAAAATAGATTTTCGTTTAAATAATTTTTAAATAAATTTTAATGAGTTTTAATAAAATTTTGAAATAATTTTTCATTTAAAATTGTCAAGAGAATTTCTTTGAATTTATTTTTTTTTAATTAAAATTTGAAAATTTTTTCAAAAAAAAAGATAAAAAATAATAAAAAAAAAATTAATCTTAAAATATTAATTAAAAAATATTCATTATATTAAATATTTAATTTAAAAAAAAATAAATAAAAAATTAATAAAAAATTTTAAAAAATATTTTTTTTAAATTATTTTTTTTTTAAGTGAATATTTTTATGTGACATTTTTTGAACCATATTGTTTTTTTAATTTTTTTTTTAATTTTTAAATGAAGAAAAAACTATTTAGTCTCATTCGGAACGTCATTTTATACGAGACACACGAAATATAACGGCCTTCATAAAGTATTATGCAAATAATCTCATACTGTCTTATGAATGAATGAATGGAAGAAGAATCGAAATAATAAAGCATCATCGTTGGCAAGTTGTACATTTGCATTTATCTATTTTTTAGCGCATCGCGAAAGAAAAAAATACGGAAAGTAAAACTATGGGCTGTTCCATTTTATGGCAACTTCCTCGATAAATTTCCATAAAAGCACTTTCGTCCATTTCTGGTAATGTTTTTGACTTTAGTTGTTCAATTTTACTTTTTTTTCTCTTCTTCACTCTGCGATGCTTTTCGGCCCAACTATAAAAATAAATTATCATCATAAAAATATACTTTCCATAGATATTTTTCTTGTTCGTCTTGTTGCTGCGTCGTCGTCGTCGACGTAGACTTTTTCTTATTATTTTTTATTTTACATATTTTAATGCTACAACATTACAAACTCCGTGGAACAACAACACTACAAAGTTGCTTCTGTTGCCGCATTTCCATGCCATTTCAGTTTTTCTACAACTTCCAAAGACATTTTTGTCGTGAATACAGTGACCGTTGTCTCCGCCGCGACATAACTCAGAGAAATATTACGCTCTGACGGATTCTGAGTGCTGCCACGACGAGTTTTGTCGCGCAAACACACAACGTTCTTTCCCTTAGTTTTGCATTACAGATGTACCAACAGCAAAAAATACACATTTCTTACACAATTTCTTCGTTTTTTTTCTTCTTCTCGTTTCAGAACTGACTGCACGAAATTTAATGTACAGTTTCCGGATAAAGTGAATGAAATATTTGCAAAAGTTGAAAATGAATTTAAGAAACAGAGTGAACAGTGGGAAGTTTATGAGAACTTTATGGCGGAATATGATGAAGTTGGCACCGAAGAATGGGCTGTCTATCGGCGTCGTCCGTACCTTCTAACGGACTTCCTGTCAAAGTGGGAATCGAAATTAGCTGCGACTGCCGTGACGATTTCCAGTGTGCGGATTCAGAATTTAATTAGTCGCATTCGCGGGAATTTGCCGAACATCACGTTGCTGCAATCTGACGCCTTGGTAGACCGGCACTGGGCAAAAATCATCCAAATACTGGGCATGACATCGAAATCGTATCACGATGTCAAGCTGAAGGAGTTGCTGACTGTTATTGATGGCTTGGAGCAAAATACCACGGAAATACAGAATATTGTGCGGCAGGCGACATCCGAGCAAATTGTTCGACAAGCGATCACGGAGTTGGAACAGTGGGGGGTAACGGCAACACTCAAAACGACAATTCACACAGACAGCAAGGGAACACCGCTGACACTCGTGAAGGAGTTTCAGGATGTCCTTAATAAAGTAATTTTTATAAATTTTTATTTTAGGCCGCTCATGAAACTCAAAAGTAAAGTCCGATACCCCATTTTAAAAATCAAAAAATGGGGCAAAATATAAAAAAAGTTAAAAATTTTATCAAAAATTATAATTTTTTGGTCCGTTTTTATAATTTTTGAAGATATTTATTTAAAAAAAAAAATTTAAATAATAATTTTATTTTTACTAAATATTGTTTTAAAAAAATTCTTCTCTAAAAATAATTTTCATAAAATTATTAAAATTTTTTTTGACATTTTTTTTTTATAAAATTTTTAAGTTTTAACTTGAAACGATTAAAAGTCAATTTCATATTTCATTTTCTATTTTTTTCTCAAATAATATAATTGAAAAAAACAAGAAAAAATAATCATTTGTCAAAAGTTGTAAAAAAATTGTCAGTTTGTATAAAAATATTATTTCAAAACTTTTAAAACCCATTTTATTTTCGACTTTAGTTTTGATTTTTATTTTAAAAAATTTGAATTAAAATTTTTAAAAGTTTTAAATTTTTTTTTTCTTAAATTTTTAAACCTTTAATTTAATATTTTTTTTAAGATTGGCGACAACCAATGCCTCTTGCAATCAGCGAAAAATTCTGTAGCTTTCGATTCATTTTCGGACCAAGCTGAGATCTGGGAGACAAAACTCACGAATTTGGATTACATTTTAACGAACATCAATCAAATACAAAGAAAGTAAGTAGTTTTAAATTCACCAAAAGCCAAAAAGGGAATTATTTTTGTCCATATGACAGCAATAAAAATCAAATAATATTTAATAAAAAACGGCAAAAATCCTCCTATAAAATTGAAATTTGCATAATCTTTGACTCTCGTTCTTTCTTTTTGCGTGTTCGAAGACAAAATTTCCGAACAATAAAAAGTAAGATCTACATAATGGTAAATTTATGTCTAATTTAAGTCATAATAAAATATTATATGAGCACGAAAAAGAGAGTGAGAGCATGGAACCTTTCAAAATATAATAAATATGTGATCATTTTATATGGTTTTGCATAAAAAAAGGTAATTTCTCGTTTTTCTGCCTCTTTACATTTTTTTTTCTTCGCTCCCTATTTTGGAGAGGAAAAAAATGTCCTGGCAGTTCTAATGTTAACTCATGAAGAAACACTTTTACGTCACTTTAGTGCACCAACATAAATTATAGTTTATTTTACATATGCAAACTGTACGTGTGTGTATGTGCGCGTCCTTGCTCGATAATAATAATGCTCAGTCAAAGTCACAAAGAAACGAGCTTTGTGCGATGCGAGATCAAACGACGACGTTACCTCAACGTTAAGTAGATGGAAATAATAATAAAATGAGGAGAAAAAAAAAGAAAAAAATGGAATATGACAAGAAAATAAAATAGGACTAGGACGTGGGATATAAAAGTCAGAGGCCATTACTTTTATTTTTGATCCATGTTACAAAGCATGTGGAACACAAATCTTAAATATTTCTTTAAAAAAAAAATTACACTTGAAAAATTTTAAATTTGAATTTATTTACTGAAATGACATTCCAAGTATTCAACAACAACTTTAATAAAATAATAACCAAAGCTGAAAGTTATTGTAAAACATTTTATTTTTTTCGAAAAATTTTTCTTTGCAAAGAACTTTATTTTTTTTTCTTAACTTTTATTTCCTCTTTAAAAAAGATATATTATTTTTTATACACGACATGATATGTTTTCGCTCAACTTTTTCTTGAATCATGGAAAATAGGTAGAAAAAAATAAAAAGTAGCAGAAATGCTCCTGAATTTGATTTAAGTGTGCATGATGGTTTTACTTTTTTTACGGTTGGCATAGATTGCGTGTGAGAAGCTATGCGAAAAAAAGACATCATTATTGTTATTGCTTTGAAAATGATAATATATGGCAAGCATTTCGTGATCTTTCTTTGGTGTCATATATTTTATTTTTGAAAAAAAGGAAAAAAAAAGTTAACGTTTCTCTCTCAATTCATTGCTTGCCATAACTTTCCCATTGAAAATTCACACAAGAAATAAAATTTATGATTTTTCTTCGGATTCTTTCTTTTTTTCGTTTACTTATGCGTTTGAATTGATTATTGTTGATTTTTATTGAAAATGATGAAAATTTAATAGAAAAAAAGTGGAAATTTTGTTATTTTTAGCTGAGTTTCAATTAAGTATTATTATTTTTTTGAATAAAATATTTTTCACTTAATTTTTTTTTAATATTTTGGTGATTTCAAATGAAATTTTAATGAATTTGATTTGAGATGTT
The DNA here is from genome assembly GCF_036172545.1 of Culicoides brevitarsis. Taxonomy (NCBI): domain Eukaryota; kingdom Metazoa; phylum Arthropoda; class Insecta; order Diptera; family Ceratopogonidae; genus Culicoides; species Culicoides brevitarsis. The sequence continues at coordinate 15,629,959 of NC_087085.1, read as the reverse complement.
TTTTTAAATATTAAAAACTAGTAGGTATGACAAAAAAAAAATTACAAAAATTGTGAAAAAAAATTATTGAATTTTACGACATTTTTAGAAAATTTTACTAAATTTTTAGAATTAAAGTTAATATAAAATTAAAAAAATTATTAGACTTCGATTAAATTTGTTATTTTTTATTATTTTTAAAAAAATAATTTGTTTAATTAAATTTTGTTACTCTGCCAATAAAATGTATAAAGAAAATAAAAATAATTATTTTATACTATTTTATAAAAAAATTATAAAATATAAATAAATATTAATTATTATTTTGATAATTTCCTACAAAAATAATTAATTTAATTATTATTAATTAATTTAATTATTAATAATTTAATTATTAATTAATTTAATTATTAATTAATTAATTTAAATTAAATTAATCAATTATTAATAATTAAATTAATTAATACAAATTTAAATTAATAATTAATTAATTAATAATAATTTTTTCATTTTTTTGAACTTTATTCTTGAATTAAAAATAAAATTAAAATAAAAAATACACATACGAAAAAAACATTTTGAATGACAAATTTTAAAAGGAAAAATAAATATTATAATTAAAAAAAAAATATCATATTAACCCACACTCACAAATGGGCCCATTTCGTCAAAAATGAGTTTCACTCAAATTTTCACTCTTGCATTAATGCGGAAATGCATGTACTTCGCTGCACATAGTAATTTGTTGTTTACCAAACATACTCGCAAAAAAATTATTAATGCTCGAAAAAATAGGAGCTCATTATAATAATAAGTGACATTCTTTTGTAATGATGTTTTCCAACTATTTTTCTCGTATTATTTTTAGTTTAGCACTTTTTTTATTAATAATAATTTATTTCGCCATTTTTCATTGCAGATGGATCTATTTAGAGCCGATCTTCAGCGTTGGCACTTTGAAAAATGAGGAAAATATATTTCTCCGCATTGATAAGGATTTTCGTTATATCATGCGAGAAATTGAGCAAGATACAAAGATATTGTCACTCTTGAAAATACACAATATCATGTCGATAATAAATGCACTCATCAATCAATTGACACGATGCCAGAACACATTAACGTCATATATCACGGCGAAACGAAATGCATTTGCTCGCTTTTATTTCTTGGGTGACGACGATCTGCTCGAGATACTGGGACAGTCAACCAAAGAGATAATTATACAGAAACACATTAAGAAATTATTCCCAGGTGTATTTAAAGTCGGCATCGTAGTGCGAGGTAAGTGATTGATTTTTGTCTGTCGTGTGCGAATTTGGAGCAAAGTTTCTCTATGATTTTGCATAATAATAGTGCGATGCTGCCACTAATAACACAAATTGAAAATATTCAATCTCTAATGACTGCGGTGTCACGCACTGCACTTAAAGATTTATCTCCTTTGCGGATTAAAGTGGTTTGAAATTGTACGCGTTTGTCTGCATTTTAATCACATATGCTCTTTGATTTTGGATTTTCGGAGTCAAACAAATATTGGCAAGTGCCTGAGGATTAATCTCGACATTAATTTAACGTCAAAAAGCATTTTTTCTCCCTAAAGCTTTGATTTCTATTTTTAAAAGTAAAATTTTGCCTTAAATAAAGCAACAAATGTTCAAAAAAAAAAAAAGTAAAAAAAAACGCATCGTTTACTTTCGCATTATAAAAGCTTTAGATCACACAAAGCACATGACTTGCCCTCGTTGAATGGATACAAAAGCAAGAATCTAATAATAAAAATCCTTTTCTATCTTTCGTTTGCCTTAAAATCTCTTACTTACACAAATACATTACTATTTTTTTTTTTGCAGATAATACTTCCTTTATCACGACGATTTATAGTGCTGAAGGTGATGAAATTAAATTGAAAAATGATGTGTGCATGAAGAGTTCAGTTGAGGTTAAAAGAACGATTAATCTTTTTATTGTTGCTACCTCTCGTTCTCAAAACTAACTGTGATGTTGGTGTACATGTAGTATCTACCAACTCACAGTTAGATGCGGGAGTGGGAAACTATTTTCACATTAACTTACACACGAACAAATTTTCTTTTCATGTACTTCAAAACAACGTCGGGGGAAAAAAATTGCAGGAATGGCTCAATCAGTTTGTCAGTGAAATTAAGAGTACGATGAAGGATTTAATTGTAAAATGTTGTAAACACGAGCAGATTACGTTGGATCAAATTAAAAAATATCCCATGCAGGTAATATATGGCTATTACTTTGAGAGGCGTTCTTTGAGCAAAAAAAAATTTTCAAATGTCTGTCCGTTATTTTATTTTTTTTTTATTTTTTAAATTGAACAATTTTGAGTGAAAAAAAATTTAAAAATTAAAAAAATATTTATTTAACCAAATTAAGGCTAAAAATAAATTTTAAAAAATCGACTTTCTATTATTTTTTGAGAAATTTAAAAAAATTAATTTAAATTAAAATATTTTTCAATTTTTAAATAATGAATTAATTATATAAATATTTGACTAATTTTTTTTAAATATCGTTACTTTTTTAAATCTATGAAAAAAAATATTTTTTTCACTTAATTCGGTGGTTAAAAATTTTAATGTTTTTAAAAATTTTTCGTTTTTTACATTTTTAAAATAATAAAAAAAATTTTTTTTTTTTTTGTTTTCTTTAATAATAAAAATGAATAAATTAAATTTAATTTTTTAAAAATTAATTTTTATTTAATTAAACTTTATTTATTTTTTTAATTGATTTAAATGTTATTGAATTTTTAAATAATATAAAAATTTAATTTATTAAAATAAATATTAAATAAAAATTAATAAAATTATTTTTAAAAAATAAATTATTAAAGTCAAGACACTCAAAAACCAATAATTCGATAATGCGCGCATTTTAAGATTAAAAAGTCTTAAAACATGACTTGCTCATAACTTGTTATCCTATTACGTTTCATCATTACATTTGAAAAGTTTCCCGTACGAGAGTGAAATAATTGAGTCTTACAATTAAAGTATTTTGCAGTTATCATGAATGAGTGCTTTTACTGATTATCCTGTTATTTTCGAAAAAGAATTCAACAAAAAAAACTGATATTACGAGAAAACTCTTAAAAAGCAATTAGAATTTAATTTTGTTTACTCGACACTTTGAACATTTTCTTTAACAAAATCTCGTAATTAATCGGTATTTTACACTTTATAATGTGAAGATGAACTCATTCAATTGTCTATTAATTTTGTAAACTTTTCTCAATCCTTCTTTCGGCGAACCAGGTAATCTGTCTGGCAAATCAAATTTCGTTTACAAAGCAAACAGAAAAGGCCATTGGCTCGATGACTTTACAAAATCACCTGAAATTCATAAAGGTAAGGAATTTTATTTAAATAAATCTCGATAAAACCATCAATTTGAACACTTTCTAATGAACTTGAATCCATAAATTATTTTCAATAAATCTCAATTACAGCAAATATGTGTAATTAATTTTACAAATTTTCCAATGTAATAAATTTTTGGTCTCAGTTCTTGATTTAAGAATTGCATTTTAACCAAATTTTCACTAAATTTATTAAAAAATATTTTTCGTGTACAAATTTAGACCTCGACATGAAGGACAATTAATTTAATTTTTTCATGCACTAAAAAAAAAATCGTGCCCTTTTTGTCGGTTGTTGTTATTTTTTTTAACAACGATCGAATGCATTTACTAGCTAGTCATGCATTTCGCCTTTTGTAGTATGTAGGTCGTTGTCGAGATAAATGAATGTAAACAGAAAATTAATTAAAATGTTTTTATTATGTATAATTTTTTTTTTATAAAATAACAACAACAACAACGAAAAATTCGCTCGCCTTGACGCATATTTTGGCATGTTCATCGTTATTATTGTTATTATTGCCAAACATGTTGTTCTTATCATCGTTTGTCGTTGGTGCCGTCATCATCATCATCGTCATGGCCATCGCAGAATTCAATCAGCCAGTACTCCGGCATATTGCAGCAACAGCAACAACAACAGGACAACAGCCACCAAAAGGCACCCGAGGAACAAAAAGTGCATCAAAATTTGATTCAGATTAAAATTAGAGCGTTATTATTTGACTTGGTATGGCAGACCACAACAATAGAATATTTATTAAAACATAATGTAACAAATTTGCAAGACTGGCACTGGCTGCAACAATTGAAATTCTATCTCAATGAGAGAGACCAAATTGTGCGAATCCGTATGGTTTATGCCGAATTTGAATACTCCTATGAGTTTCTGGGGAACTATAGTAAACTCGTGTACACATCTTTGGCACATAATTGTTACTTGACTCTGACGCAGGTGAGTGAATTTTCCTTTGAAAATTGATTTTATATGAAAATTTCTTGTTTGAGAGTTTATTTATGAAGTATTTTCTGAATGATTTTCGGTGAACTTAAGCTCCCGGTAAATTTTCAAAAATTAAAGAAAATACCGTAATGTAGATAATGCTAAGAGAAAAAACCGCTAAAATTAAAATAAAACGGAAAAATGTTAAAAAAATTAAAAATAAGAAAAAACTTAAGAAAACACATTTGTCTTAAATTTTTGAGGTTTTTTTAATATTTTTATACCAATTTTTCAAATTTTTTAATGTTTCAAATTTTTTCCTTCGTACTTTTTTTTCGGGAAATTTTCAGTGTTCAACAATTTTTAAGAAAAAAAAAATAATTTTTAATAATTTATCTAGGTTTCGAATTTTTATAATTTTCTTGTTAAAAATTAAGGCAAAAATTGAACAAATTTTTATTTTTTTAAATATTTGTTTCTGCGTTTAGATATGTCCTTGACACTCTCTGAACGAGAATAATTAATAAAACTCCCTAAACTTTAATTTATGTTATATCGGAAATTGAAAAAAAATTTCGATACCTATCAATATCTTGAAAATTTAATAGTAAAATTATTATTCAAAAAATTATTAAAATTAAATTTTATTTAATTAAATTTATTATTTAAAAAAGATGTTCAATATTGTTAAATAATTTTTTTTTAAGTATGATAAAATTTAAAAAAAATTCTGTGTTGCATAAAAATGTTAATTTTTTATACTGATCGAAAGAAATTTGATGACTTTCTTAATATTTTAAGGCCTATAAAATTTAAAAAAAATGTTAGATCTTGTATAAGATAAAAAATAGAAAAATTTTCTTAAATTTTATTCATTAATTTTTTAATTAAAAAAAATTGAAAAAATATCTTTAGCACTATGCTTTAAAACTTTTGAAATTCATTTTAAAAAAAAAATTAAATTTAGTCAAAAAATTTAATTTTTAATTTTTTGAATGTCATGATGTCATTAAAAAAAATCTCGTAAAAATAATTTTTGGGATCCCGTAAAAAAATTACTTTTCCCATCTCCTAACAAAATTTTGATAACAATTTATCCTCCTATAAATAAATTTTCTTTGAAAGAACACCTCTTTGAGAGCTACCGTTTGCCTCTTTTAATTCAATTAAGATAACAATAAACTCAAATTAAAAGCTTTTTAGTCGAAACACAAACTAAAGAAGATTATTTTTGATTGTTTCTCCCAAAATAATATCTAATAACAAACTTGATATTTTGTCGAATTTTGTTTATCTACATCAAGAAGTCTCATCCCCCATGCAAACGAAAGGTCAAAAGATTTGTATTTCCAATTTGTATCAATTGTGTTAACATCTTCCATGTCTTGTCCAAGTCATGTTTTTATCATACAAATGATTATTTAAGCAAAGATAGTCTCTCTCGACAAAAAGCTACTTGGTGACTCCATATTTGTATGTCATGCCTCCTAACGATCTTGTAAATAGTCTAATTTCGAACCAATTATCTTTTCTTATATCTTTACAATCTTTATATCCTTGTTGTCCTCGTACCACTCGGAGCATTATGCGGTCTCATATTCATTTCATTTCCACAATAAAAAAGGATGTTGCATAAATATTTCCATTTTCTCTCTGCGTCTCGGGTTTAATTTGATGTTATATCTCGTGTAAGGCGGTTGGCCTGTTTGTTTATCTTTTCTCTCTCATCCCCAATATACTCGAAAGATACCACAAAACGCAAGTAAAACATCTTTTTGAAATTGATGTTCATTTTATGCATTAGACAAAAGGCATACGGACGGGTGTATGAAGGCGTGTTTTTTTACATGCAATGCAAATGTTTGTACCGAGGAAAATATTTTGGTCTGGTTTGTGTGCAAATTTTACCCACAATAATAACTAAAGGAGTACTTCGGTAGTTTTCAGAAACAAGAATTTAGGAGAAATAATTTTTGTGTTTCAACGCAAACGAGTAAATAGGGTAAATTTTGGGATTCATAAAATCTCTTTTGAATTGGGATTCCATGTGATTGAAATTAAATTTAATTATTTACATGTAAAAAGTGTTTGCAGATGGGTCGGGATTCACAAATGTGACACGAAACCACGCAAGAATATTAAATTACTGTAAAACTTTTGACCACTTCCGTGTTTTTTTTTTCTTGTTTCAAGACTAAAAGAAACTTTCAAAGGTGGAATCAGTTTTTATGACAAAGTCACTCAAGCAACTCTTCATACTTTGGTTTCTTTGAAAAAAAAAAGAAGAAAAAAAAGTTTTAAGAACGTCGTCCTTTCAATCCATGATCGTCGTGCACTTTAACCTACTTTTTATCGTTCGTGCCATGTCTGGAAGAAAAGTTTCGTTTAATAATATAAAAATGTAACACATCGGTGAATTGTTATAAAAATGTTTCAACATACCGAAGACCAAACCAGTTTTGGTGTGTGTTGCAAAATGTGAATAACATTAAATATATGAAAAGCTTGGTGAAAGAGAAAATGTAAAAGTTTGTCTCGAACTTTTTCATTCTCTCTTTTTTTTTTTTTTTTTTTGCTAAAATTTCATTTTTACAAAGGCAATGCATCTGGGATGCGGTGGAAATCCTTTCGGACCCGCTGGCACAGGCAAAACGGAATGCGTTAAGGCACTCGGTGCGATGCTGGGCAGATTAGTTTTTGTCTTTAACTGTGACGAGGTAAATAAACATAAACATAAATTATGCATGAAAGGTAAATAATTTGTTTTAAACTTGGCATGAAACTTTTTTTTTTCGTTTTTTTGCTGCTTCATGCGAACAAAAAAAAACAGAATATCGATACTACAGCGATGGCTTTAATACTTTCTGGCTTGGCACGTTGCGGCGCTTGGGGTTGTTTTGATGAATTTAACCGTTTACAAGATAGTACACTCTCGGCAATTTCCATGTTGATTCAACCGCTGCAAACGGCTTTAAAGGAGCAAAAACGAGAAGTTTGCTTAATGGAGGAGAATGTGAGTTTTTTTCCCTCTTTTTCCCTTATTTTGCACTGGAAATTAATAAATAATTATATTTAGATCCCATTGAACCCACATTGCTGCATTTTTGTGACACTGAATCCGGCGGGAGCGGAGTATGGGGGCAGGCAACAGTTGCCGGCGAATTTGCAAGCGTTGTTTAGACCGATTGTGATGCAACAACCGGAACCGAAGGAGATTGCGAGAGTCATGTTGTTTGTGGAAGGATTTCAATTTGCTGATCGGATTGGATTTCGTATTGTGGAGTTGTTTGATTTAGCGCAGTAAGTATTGCTTTTTGTTGTTTTTCTAATTTATTTCGAGGTTTTTTCTTCTTTTTCGAAAAAACGGTCATGAAAAAAAATTTTTTTTTATTGTATTTCTTCAAAAATCAAGGAGATTTTGATGGAAATCATCTTTAGAATGAATATTTATTTAATTTTAGCTTTGAAATCCATCAAAAGTTTGTTAGAAATCCATCAAAAGTTTGTTAGATCTTGACTTCAAAAATTTTTTTTTTAAAAAACGGTCAAGGAAAAAAAAAATCTCATGGAAATCATCTTTAGAATGAATATTTATTTAATTTTAGCATTGAAATCATTTCATGACCGAAAATTTTTTTTTTATTTCTTCAAAAATCGAGGAGATTTTGATGGAAATCATCTTTAAAATCCATCAAAAGTTTTTAAAAATTTCATGACCGTTTTAATTTTTTTTTTTTTGAAAAACGGTCAATGAAAAAAAAAATTTATTTATTCAAAAATCAAGGAGATTTTTATGGAAATCATCTTTAGAATGAATATTTATTTAATTTTAGCTTTGAAATCCATCAAAAGTTTGTTAGATCTTGACTTGAAAAATTTCATGACCGAAAATTTTTTTTTTATTTCTTCAAAAATCAAGGAGATTTTGATGGAAATCATCTTTAGAATGAATATTTATTTAATTTTAGCTTTGAAATCCATCAAAAGTTTGTTAGATCTTGACTTGAAAAATTTCATGACCGTTTTTTTTTTTATTTCTTCAAAAATCAAGGAGATTTTTATGGAAATCATCTTTAGAATGAATATTTATTTAATTTTAGCTTTGAAATCCATCAAAAGTTTGTTAGATCTTGACTTGAAAAATTTCATGACCGATCATGGAAATCATCTTTAGAATGAAATTTATTTAAAAAAAAATTTTTATTTCTTGAAATCAAAAATCAAGAAAATTTTTTTTTTATTTCTTCAAAAATCAAGATTTTGATGGAAATCATTTTAGAATCAAAAATCAAGGAGATTTTGATGGAATTCATCTTTAGAATGAATATTTATTCAATTTTAGCTTTGAAATCCATCAAAAGTTTACTTAAACTTGAAAAATTTCATGACCGTTTCTATTTTTTTTTATACAACAAATTTTTGATTTTTTTACTAAAATTTTGTTGAGTTTTGAAGTTTAATGTTTGTACCTTTTACAAAATTTCATTCCTATTTTTTTTTTATTTATTTAGGTATTTGTTTTTTTTTATTAAAGTTTATTTTGAAGTGGAAGACAAAAAGTTTAAAATAATGTTCAAAGTGATATTTTTTTAAACTTTTAATTTTTTCTTTAATTTATAGAAAAATGTTATCATCTCAACGTCACTACAACTGGGGACTACGTGAGCTAAAAACAGTTCTTCTCGGCTGTGGTCGCATCTTAAAAGAAATAAAAACATCCAATACCGTCACAACATCCGAAGAAAAAGAAATGGAAATTGCCGTACAAGCACTCCGTTCCAACACCATGTCAAAACTCACCGTATCTGACGGCAAACGTTTCGACATGTTAATTGCCGATGTCTTTCCCAACACGAGTCTCACGGTGACATTACACGACACCCTTCGTACATGCATCCGACAGGCATTTAGCGCTACCGGCCTAATTGCTAATGAGCGACAAATCGAAAAGTGCCTCGAACTGTACGAACAACTGCAAAAACGGATGGGGGTCGTGATAATTGGACCGCCAAATTCCGGCAAAACATCAATAATTTCATTACTGAAGGAGGCACTGGCGCTGATGCAACAAACGATTCGTACGTACACAATTTCGCCGAAATCTATGACACGTGACCAATTGCTCGGGAAATTGGATCCCGATACGCGTCAGTGGCATGATGGTGTGCTAACAACAGTAGCGATTGCAGCAAATTCTGAGCCATTGAGTAAGTAGTGGTGCATGCTATGTTATTACTTCTGTACGGGGAAACTTTTCACGGAAATGAAAAAATATCCATAGAAATTTATTGTTTCCTCGTGGAAACGCCTTGTACTTTTCACTTTTAAGCAAATTGATGCAACAGTGTATGCGGCTTTCGTCATACATAATTAATTTAACAGATATTTAACATTTTCCACTTTTTAATTTTTATATGCACTCCCGCACACACAAAAAGATGTTACGTCATGGACCATTTGCGACGGAGACTGCGACCCCGAATGGCTCGAAGCACTCAATTCTGTGCTAGATGATAATCGGTAATTGATTTTTATCGCATTTCCATTTCATTAAAGTGGTTTTAATTCGGAATGTTTGCGTTATGTGTCGCGTTTAAACGAATTTCGTTGCGATATTTAAACAAACATGCCGAAAAAAAAATATTGAAAACATTCCAACGCTCAACCGAATTATTTTGTCGTCATTTTCATCTCACATTATATTTAAATCGGAACCGCTGCCACATTACTACTCGCGCTGCCATACACTAATTGAAATCAAAACATACCCGCAGTCTACTTACATTACCATCTGGATGGCGAATACAATTTGGCAATAACGTTAATTTCATTTTCGAAACGCACGATTTGTCGAATGCATCACCAGCGACAATTTCTCGTATGGGAATAATCAATTTAAGGTATGTAGCTGGAAATAGATGTCGCGATACATAATTTTTTTATTTTTTTTTTTCGTACCTGCGAAATTATTTTCGCATTAAATTATCACATGTTGGTGGTTTTGTTTGTTAAACCAAATAAATATTTTTCCATTTTTTTTTTATATTTCGCTTCCAACGTTCGCTCGCTGATCTGCCAGTGACGATAAAAATTTATTTTTATTTCACATTGAATCATTTTATGTTCATTTTATAAGCGTAGCATTTTTTCTCGTACATTCACAGCTCGGAGGATTTAAATCACACCCTTATAATTGAATCATGGCTATCAAAACAAACAAACTCAGATGATTTAAAGTACTTTATAGAAAATTACTTTTATAAAGCGCTGAGTTGGATCGAGGATACAAAAAATTGGTAAATAGATTTAAATTTTTTGTGTAAACTCTCGGATGACGACGCAGACGACGGACGATGTTTTTTTTAGCGACCGCAATTGTAAATATTTTAAAGGACGATTTTTTTGCTGGCTGTTTATTGTTTACTCGAAATGTCAGTCACTTTGTTATTTTTGTGAAAATTTAAAAAATTTTCGGGAAATGCATGTGTGGATGAATGAAAACCGCTTTGCATCCGTTAATTGTGTTAAAAATTTTGTAAATTTAAATTTGTATTTAATTTGTAATGAACATTCTATTTTTTAATTACACACTTACAAAATTATTCAGTTGTAAAGACTTTTGTTTTTAAAATAAAATTGACAAAAGTGCATTTTTTTTTCTTCAAATTTGATTAAATTTTAAAACTTTAAATTTATTTCAAAATTTTTGCCAAAAAAAATAATTTTAATTAAATTTAATTTAATTTTTAATTAAACAATTTAATTAAATAAATAAAAAAATAAATACCTAAATAAATTTAAAAATAAATTAAATAAATTTTTTAATAATTTTTAATTAATTTTAATTTTATTTTTAATCAAATTAAACGTAATTTTTAATTAAATTAAACATTTATTTTTTTAATTCAATTAAACTGAATTTTTAAGTAAATATTTTTTTTTGTTCCTTTAAAATATTTTTTTATATAAAATGACTATCATTAAGCAATTTTAGAGCAATTATCAATTGTTTATTTATTTTATTTTTATTGAGTTCCAAATCTTCTATTGAGAAGGAAAGCAAAAATTAGAGTAAAAATTTTTTTATTTTATTTTTCTTTAAAAAATACATTTATTTTTTAAAAAATGGCTTGAAAATTACATGAAATGAAAATTTTTGACCAGTTTTGATTTTTTATAATTTTTTATTTTATTGAGGTTTGTAATTTAAAAAATTAATTAAAGAAAAACGAAAATTTCAATAAAAGTTAAATAAATTGTAAATAATTTTTTGCGATAAAAAAAATAGAATAAAAATAATTAAATGTTAAAAAATAAAAAAAAAATTAATTGAAATACAATTTAAAAAAAATAAAAGTTCTGAAAAAAATGTTTATTAAAATATTTATAAAATTTTTCAAATAAGACAAGCCAAGAAAATTTTTAAATTTTTTTTTTTAATTTGACGAAAACAGACAGACCTCAGATTTTACACAAAAATAAATAAAAACGACGAAAAAATATTAAAAATTTCTCATATATTCAAACACAGGCCCGATTTTACAACCCAGATAGGATTTATAAAGTGCGGTTTACAAACAGTTCCAGCAACCGTACATAATAAAGATGAATTTTGTATAAACATGCTGAGAGGTTTTACCAGCGCCATGGATATAGACACTCGCAATGAGTTTGCTAATAAGGTCGGTGGTATGCAAATATTAGGAGATTGTAGCACAGCTGTTAATTCGCATTGTGTTCTCTACTAGCGGAAAACTTATCTTCTTCACACATCGCACACACACACACATTTTAAATTACTTTCACTGTCTAATGCGGTTTTTTTCCTCGTGTTGGCACAATATGTTTCGCAGTAGGTGTGCGACAAGTTTTCCATTTGAAGAAGAACTAAGACCAATCTCTCTCGTTCCCCATGTTGACACATCATTTAAATAATTAACACACAATTTAAACAACGGCAGCACAACGTTCAAGTCTCAAAACGAAAATTTCATAATGGGAGTTTGATGATTCAATTAAATTTTGTTTGTTTGGTGTGTGTGTGTTGTAAAAAAGATTTTAATTTCTAGATAAATGAACAAAATGTGTAATGATATCTAATGATTACGAAAATATAATTGAAGTTAATGGAAATCATGTTCAGGAATTATGTAAAATGATAGCGGAGGGAATTGCGATACTGATTTTCAATTTGTTTGGCGCGGTATTGATTTAAATTGACAATGAAAAATGTTTTATTTTTAAATTAAATTTTAAATGATAATGGGGCAATTATATTAACACGAGATAATGAAAATTTATTGTTAGTTAATAGGATGACATTTTTTAAAATAATTTTTTTTATTCCTTCCTGACCCAAATTTCATCCCAAAAAAATAAAATAAATTTTAATTCCCTACTTTTTATAAAATTTTACAGAAAAAAAAAAGATAATTTTGGTCCATAACTATCACATAATTTATTTTACAGCTTTAGGTTGGTGTCTCTTATCTAAAGTCCCTAATAAAAATTATTACCACTGTTTACAACGACACATTGTTCATGCATGTCACACACACATGCTTATCATCGTCATTTTTGTGTCACACAATTTTTTTTTTTTTTTATTCAACAAATTTTATAATTTCAATAGGTTTTTCAATGGGCTGATATCTACGTGCACAATCCCGGTGTTGCAGAATATTGTTTTTACAATAATTTTCGTAGTGCAGTTGAAGTTTATGACACTGATGAATTATCGACAACTGCATACAATGGAAGTGGAGGCAGCGACAACAGCATTGGCGTCACGCATAACGTCCTGATAAAAACGGCAATTGTTAAAGTTAATAGTGAGACATTAAGGGCATTTTTACGGAGCGACGAGAAGCCGTTATTTTTATTGGTTGGCTTGAGTGGCAGTGGCAAAAGGTGAAGTATCTACATTTTTTTTATCGTTAACGTCATCACAAATTTTTATAACTTTTTTTCTCGTCCTTTCGATTTATTACTGAATTGTTAATTAAATATTTTCAATCTTTCTTTCTTTTTTTTTGCCTTAGAACGCTTTCGTATTTGCCTTAAAACCCGTTCTATTAAAAAAAAACTACTTTTTCAAAAAATGACAAAATTTTTCAATAATATTTTCATTGTTTTATGGTATCAACATTGAGATTTGAACTTTAAATTTTTTTTTCAAAAAAAAAAAAACGGCAAATTTTGATGAAATTTTAAACTTTTTTTTTATTTTGCCCCATTGGATTTTCGACTTTAAAAAAAACTTGATTTTTTTTCAGCCTATTATTGCAGAATGTAACAGCCGAATTCTCCGGTTATCAACTTGTCACAATACATTGCAGCGCCCAAATAACTGCCAACTACATTACGTACATTCTGAAGCAGGTACGGTGTTGATAAGGGATTTGCATTTATTTGTGAATGTGTCGTGTTTGATATTGGCACATTTAATAGTTTTTAAAAATTGTCGAGATTTTTTTTTTTTTTTTGAAGAAATGGTCTTTAGTGGGGTGAAAAATTGTGCAAACACCATTAGTTATCGACTGCACTTACAACAAAAAAAATCCAATACATGAAAATTTGCAATCAAATCACAATTGCGAAAAGTAAATCAACTGCAAGGAAATAGATAACGAAATATTTCGAACTTCTTGCCTCCTCAGTTTATTTTTTGCAATCATGTTGTTTGAAAATATTTCGTTGTCTAATCTCGTGGAAGATTATTTAAATACAAAAGAGAGAGAGAGAAAAAAAAGCAATTTTTCCGATTGATTTCGATATTACGAAAGAAAGTTATTTAAAAAATTTCCCTATGCGAAGAAGATGTAATCAACGTAATGGTATCCATAACATTGCCACCTCAATTAAAAACCATTTCGCATGTAAACTAATTGGAAATCTCGTTTTCTGCATGGTTATCTCTTTTACATAAAATGCCTAAAGTTTTTATCCTTTCTCTTCTGCGTTATTTCTTTTTTTTTTTTGTTATTGCAAAAATTTTTAATCCTTTTTTTTATCGTTTACTACAACACAGAATTGCATCAGTGTATCTGGCGTTCGTGGCAAAGAGTACAAACCGAAATTCGTTCGTTTAATCTTGTATCTGAAAAACATTGAACTGTGTCCGATTGATAGCTATGGATCGAGTGAAGTTATCGAATTGCTACTTCAGGTATTTAAAATATTTTTTTCATTTCTCTTTTGAATCTTTTGAATTTTTTTTACAAAATAACGCTTTTTCATAAAAATCAGTAAACCTTTGTTGCATTGGTTTTTACTGTTATTTTTTTTTTTTACCTACATACGTTTTTATGTCGAAAAAAAATAATAATTACTTTACTGCGAAAACCACATTCATTTGATCTGTTATTTCATATTTTAGCACGATGAAGCTCAATGAAAAATATTCGGATTAATTGTGTCCTTCCGTGTATTTAAATATGAGGCTTTTACTGATGTCGTCAATTAAGAGACACTTGAAACAGGGAAGACGTAGTTTACTTTCTTTTAATTAATTGAATAGAAATCTAGAGCTGTACGATCATTACAATGCCCAAATCAATTTTTTTTTTTTCAAAAAGAGGGGAGGGGCAAAAAAATATTTGAAATACTTTTTTATACAAAATGATAAAATTTAAACAATTTTTTGCCATTAATCAATTTTCTTGTTGTTTTTAAGGAATTAAAAAATTTTAAGCAATTTAAAAATTAAAAAAAAAGATTTGAGTAAATTTCAAGTTAAAAATTCAAACAATAAAATTTCATAAAAATAAATGTCAAAAAAAAATTGAAAAATATTTTTTTTATAACAGTAAATTCATGTTGAATCTCGAATTTCAATACAAAAAATCTAGAAAATTAAAAATATTTTGAAAAATTCCTTGAAAAAATATTGAAAAAGACCAAAAAACGGTCAATTTTGATGAAATTTTCAATTTTTTTTTTATTTTGCCCCATTGGATTTCCGACTTTTGAAATGAAGCATGAGACAAAAAGTTCAAAAAATTATTATTTAATTAATATGTAATTATATTAATTTTTATAAAAAAAATTAATTACCTAAATTTTTTTTTAAAAAAATAACTCTTTTATTTCTTCGCTTAGAAAACAAAAGTACCCCGTAATAAGCACCCAAAATTCAAATAAATGTACGAATTAGAAAATTTTTATTCTCAAATTGGGCATTTCCAAGTTCATGAAAATATCAATTTTTCGAGAAAATTCATAATTAATGAACAGTTTTACTAAAATTGTTGTAAAAAAAAAAATAAACGGGCTTCTTATATATTTTTTTTTTTTTTGCTAAAAATCTCATAAAATTTTTCAAAAAGCGCTCACGTATCTCATTTTTTTTTAAATTTCCGATCCCAAAATAATTCCCTAATTTTCATTGAGCTTTTATGAATGCAGATTTTCACATTTATTTTTTTGTCTAAACTTTTCGTTATTTTTTTTCACATATATGCATAAAAAATATCTAGGTAAACCTCTTGCAAAAAAATGCAAAAAAATATACATTTTTCTATATCTTTTATATGTAACCGACATTTGTGCAGCTTATCAATCGAAATGGATTTTATTCGGAAACACTTGAATGGATCAGCATATCTGGCCTACAAATATGTGGCTCGATGAATAGCATTACGAAACAAAATCTCTCCAGTCGGTTTTTAGCAAAGGCAAAATATCTGATAATGGGGTATGTATCCTTTTTATATGGCATCTGTTCGGTTGTTGTTAGTTGATGTTGCAATATTTTATGAAATTTGCAAAAAGAAAAGTAACATCATAGATTAGAGTTTTTATTCTCCAATGTACACACAGAAAATGGCTTCTTAATCCCCAATCACTAAAATATTATTTTGAAAAGTATTTATTTTTTTTTTGTGCAATTGGGACAGAAGCGATTCAGATGAAGGTTTTGAGGGTTTTTTTCGATTTTTTTTTTCACTTGACACATAAACAACTGAGTTATAACTCAATTTTTGCATGAAAAAAACCAAAAGTACAACAATAAACACACTCTAAACATTTCATTCTACACATATTCTTTTTTTTTCGCCATAGATATCCGTCTGCAATGGACATGCAAAAAATTGTACAATGCATGCTCTCACCTGTACTCAATAAATTTGACAATATGAATGGAAATGAGAACATGAATCAACTGGCAGAGTCCATGATAAATGTGTATAGTGAGGTGAGTTGACATTTTTACTGCTTACGTTTTTTTTATCATACAATTTTTTTTTCGTCTAAATATCATGAATCATGAAAAAAGTTACATTGTGTGAAAAGTAATTGCTAGTATGCACGAGAGACAGTGAAAAAAAAACTACATGAAACTTTAAATCTTTTTAGGATTCCTTTTTTTAATATTCTTGGGTCGTTTATATTTTATTCATCTTTTATAACTTTATAGCACGTTTGGTTATTGTCTCGCTGCCTTAGCATACGAACGCAATTTTCTGGCACTGATTCATGCTGAAAACGTTAAGCAAATTTCACGAGTAAATATTTTTAGACAGGAAGTTTTTTTTTCGTTCGCTTTATATTTTAGTTTTCTTCATCCATCTACACTGCTCGATGAGTGCGGAAAGGACCATGAAGGGAAAATCGAATCGAAATTTTATTAGTTTACGTGATTTTTGAGAATTGAATGAGCTTTTGATTCATTTTTAAAATTATTTTATAAAATTTTTTTAACAAGGCGTCTCCACTGAAAATTGACTAAAAAAAATGCTAATGAAGTAATTAATGTTGATAAACCGCATTTTGACATAGTTTTCATTCGGAAAACTTACAATGCAACAATGAACGGAAGGAAATTTTCTCTTCTTGCGCTCGCACAAATAGAGAACAATACGCGATCTGCATAATATGATGAAAAAGTCAAAGTTTGCTAAAAGCTGCATTAACAATTTAAAAGAAAACATAAATTGAAATTGTTTTGTAAAGAATAAAAATAAATAAATACACAACGAAAGAAGAGAAAAAAACGATGCACATAAAATGATCCATTTTATTTTGCTATAAAGTAGTGGAAGCAGCAGCAGCGGCAACGGCAGCTCACACACAAACAGGAAAGGAGTGTCTGGTTATTATTGTCTTATATTTCTATTTTTTTGTTTTCAATTTCCATTCGAATGAAATATTATATTATTTGTGCATAAAATGAGCAATGCATAAATGCAATGCGCATAAAAAAAATTGTGAAGGGAAGAAAAATAAGAAAATAATTTCACATTTTATTCAATTTAAGAAGAAAAAACAAGAGAAAAACGTTCTTGGTGGTGTTTACTTTAAGATGCCTACTTATGAATTTAGTGGAGTGCATCACCATTTATTTGTTTACTAGTATCTGGTTTTCTTCCCTACTTAGCTTCAAGTAGCTACGGCACTTCAATTTTGCGGCAATGTACGGAGACAACGAATTCCTTAAAACATCAGTCACGTCTGCACCTACTTAAGATGGATAATTTATTGTAGCAGTTTGCAGTGAAGACAAAACAGAAAAAAAACTTATATTTGATTGAAATTGTGTGAGGTTGATGGAAGATTTTTTAAGTCGCTGTGTGTGTCTTTTGAAATAATTTTTTTACATTTCTTATTTGGTTACGAGGACAACGAAGAAGAAAAGAAAAGACATGACATTTCAGATTGATGCATCATCCGACGTTATGAAACTGCAGTTTTGCATAATCCTCTTCGGTTTGAATGACTCACGAGAAAAAAATCACATGTTAGAAATCTTTTGTGTGCAGTTCAAAATCTCACTAGTCACCACAAATCTATCTTAGAAAAGGTACATTTTTATATTAAAAGTGAGGTAATTGAGAAAAATGTTTCATGTTTCCAATGAAAGTCTAAAATAAAATATAAATTTTGTAAAATTTATCTAAATTTTTGAATAATTTTAAGATAATATTTTATTTTTCAAGAAAAAACATTTAAATTTGATGAAAAAGGTCTAAATTTGTTAATAAAAGTTTTAAATGTCAATTCAAAAAATGACCGTTAAAAATTTGAAAATCGCTTTTTTGCTAATTCAATTTTTTTTATATCATTCAGTTTAGTGCATATTTGAGCCCAAAAAATTTTTAATTTTTTGAGAAATTTAAATTTAAAAAAAAATTAAAATTCTTATAAAAATTTCTTATTTAGAACTTAGAGAAAATTATTATTAGAATTTAAAATTAGAAAAATTAATTCTAAAAAATTTTTATGGAAATTTGAAGAGCAATCTTTTATTCCAAATTTTATTTTTTTTTTAATTTTTGAGAAAAAAAAATATTAAAAAAATTCAATATATTTATTATAAAAAATGAATTAGCAAAAGAGCAATTTTCAAATTTTTAACGGTCATTTTTTGAATTGACGTTTAAAATTTTTATTAACAAATTTTTCATCAAATTTAAATGTTTTTTCTAAAAAAATAAAATACAATCTTTATATTCTTAAAAAATTTAAATAAGTTGAAACATTTTCCCCTTTTGGATCTGCTTTGTCAAGAAAATTTTTCTTTTGGACAGAAAGTGACGTGAAACCGAGAACGAAATAAAGAGAAGTCAAATTTAATTTTCCTTTTAAAAAATTAGTTACAGTTGTATGAGGTAAATGCGCAAATAAAGTAGTCTTATCCATCTTCAAGTAAAATGCAGAAAATAAAAACACACAGAAAATAATATCAAGCAAGAAAGTAAAGTCGTCAAACGAAGAAAAATACAGATGACTAGAAAAAAAAAAGAGGAGAAAACTATGAATAAAAGCTAATCAAATTAAATTCTTTATAATACTTTGTGTGTGCCGTTCATAGTACGACTGAAATAGAAACCATCCACAAAGCTTATCTCTAAAATTTGATATACAAATATGTAGGAGGTATATTTATATTGGACATCATCATTGCAACTTTGTCTTCTGCCCAGGACTCGTCTTTTGTATTTCAGCTAGAAAGGCATCTGTTTGGATTTTTATCTCCGAAAGACTCGAGATATGGTGAAAAATCACTTTTTAGCTGAAAAATTTTCAGTAATATGAACTATTTCCACCAAAGTTTTTCATTGTCTTTTATATCTCTGACAAAACTTATGTTCTTCTGCATATTTTTGGGCAACAAAATGAAATTTATAAACGAAAAAAACTTTAATAAAGGAAATTTGATTTTATATTCAATTAATTAAATGAAGGATTTGAACGAAAGATAAAATTTAAATACAAATAAAAGTTTTTCGTTTCAATTTTTTTCCACAGATCACAAATCGTTTCAATGCGAATCAAAGTGTTCATTACCGATTCTCGCCAAAAATGTTGGAAAATTGGATTAAAGGCATCCAGCATTATCCCAGTGACAAGATACGAGAGGCCATAATTTACGAATGTGACAGAATTTTCGGAGATCGCTTAATAAATGCAACGCATCACGAGGAATACGCGAAATTTGTGCAAAAATCCTTCAAAGGAACACCCTTCACAAGAACCGATGCCTTCTTCATTCCATCGAGTGCAAAATCAACTCAATTACAGTACAATTCAACGGAACAATGGCAAGAAATCTTATTACGAACGCTTTCGATTGCGAGTAAGTAGAGTCCTTCAACTTAATTAATATAAATTTGAAAATTTTGTCATTTTCCCGCACACAGACACGGAAAATCTATTTATCGATACGCCAATCACGTCGGAATTGCTCGATTTAACGGCAAACATTTGTCGTGTGCTGTCTCGACCGAGAACGAATTTGACGGTGTGCGGCATGACGGGTAGCGGCAGAAACGAAGCGATTGCACTGGCAACGACCTTTTTGCATATCAAGACGTTTGGACCGACGCCCGTCAACTCGTACGGGTTGAATGACTTTTATAACGATCTGAAAATTGCGATGCAAGTGGCTGCGTTGGAGAATGAAGTTGTCGTTTTTGTCATAGATCAAACGTGGTTGTCCTACTCGAAGGATTTGATGAAGCCAATTGAAGCGGTTTTGGAAGGCAGTGAGATTCCGGATCTTTTTGGGGATGATTTGGAGACGATTGCGGGACCCTTGAAGAATGCGGCGCAGATGGAAGGGTATCAAGAATCGCTCGTGATGTATTTCCAAAGACGTGTGCAACGAAATTTACATTTAATTTTGACTTTGGAGACAACGTCAAGTACTTTACAAGAATTATTCGAGGAATATCCCGCAATTTATCGAAGCACAGAAATAATTTGGATCAAAGAAATGAGCGCTGAGACACTTGAACTCCTTCCAAAACTTAATTTGGAGATTTTGGAGCCTCCGTCGAAGAATGAACCACTTGCTGTACCGCAATATTTCAATTATCTCAAGAATTTTGAACTAAAATGGTCGAAATCGCCTAAAAGATTCAGTCAATTGATCAAAACTTATTTCCATATTTACAAACAAATGAAAGGACAGAAGGAAAATTACTTCAATAAACTTAAGGTTTGTTAATTTTTACGAAAACATTTAAAATTTAGGCCGATCCAAATTTTTTCCGATGTTTTTGTCCCAAAATTTTTTTTTCAAAATGGGGGGGGGGGCAAATAAAAAAAAAAGTTTTGAAATACTTTTTCATACAAAATGACAAAATTTAAACAATTTTTGGTCCTTTATGAATATTTTAATTGTTTTTATGGTATTCACATTGATATTTGGTAATTTAAAATTGATCTTACAGTAATTCAAGTTAAAAACTTAATCAAAAAAAGATTGTCAAAAATTTTGAAATTTTTTTTTTTTTTTTTTTTTTTTGAAATTATTTTTGTGAATGAATTTTTTATACGAAAAAGTGAATTTTTTGAATTTTTTTATGTCAAATTACGTTTTTCAGTACAAAAATTCTTGAAAATCGAAATTATTTTAAAATATTTTTGAAAATTTCTTGAAAAATTATTTAAAAAGGCCAAAAACGGTCAATTTTCATGAAATTTTCCCCAAATTTGTCCCATTGGATTTTCGGCATTTGAAATAGGGCAGGGGATAAAAACATAGAAAAAAATTTGGAGCGGCCTTATTGAAAAAAAATTTTTTTTTCTTGTAGAAAGGCGTTGATAAGCTCTCCGAAGCCCATTCCGTAGTCGATCGCTTGAAAACCGAAGCCACCGAACAACAAACAGCCGTCGCTGAAAAACGCAAACTCGCTAATCAAGCGCTGGAAATGATTTCAATGACGATGCGGAGTGCAAATAACCAAAAAACCGACATGCTTGAGCTGAAAAAACAAACAGAAGAGAGCAGCAAGAAACTCATGATACGTCAAAAAGCGATAGAAGAAGAACTAAGTCTCGTTGAACCCATTTTAAAAGAAGCTAGTGCTGCTGTTGGTCAAATAAAAAGTGAAGCTTTGTCAGAAATTCGTTCGTTACGAGCTCCCCCCGACACAGTTCGTGACATTCTCGAAGGCGTCTTGCGATTAATGGGTATCCGCGACACCTCCTGGAACAGCATGAAGACATTTTTAGCGAAACGTGGCGTCAAAGAAGACATTCGTTCACTGGATCCGGCGAGAATTAGTCCCGAAAATTGCGCTTCAGTTGAAAAGTTGTTAAAAGCCAAGTCAGACTCGTTCGACGAGAGAAATGCAAAAAGAGCATCAGCAGCTGCTGCTCCACTCGCAGCTTGGGTTAAAGCGAACGTGCAATATTCGAAAGTTATTCAGAGCATTAAACCACTTGAGAGGGAACAAAACGAGCTGCAGGCGAATTTAAGGAGAGCTGAAGCTGAAATGTCTAGTTTATCGTCGGGACTCGATGATGTCAATGCAAAAGTGAAAAAATTATCGGATCAGCTTAATATGTACACGCAAGAGGCAGCAGTGCTTGAAATTAAACTCAAAGATGCCCAATCGACGTTATCGTCAGCAACGGTTTTAATTGAAAAACTTTCCTCCGAATACACGAATTGGAGTAAGGAGCTGGAAGTCATCACGAATGAGATCCAACAACTCTCGTTGATCGCTTTTGTCGTCAGTTTATGCATCACGCAACTCAGTGACATGCTAATCGACGAACGTCTCGTGATTCTCGAAAAATTATCGAAAATTTTGAACATCAAAAATTTTTCCATCGAAGACATGATACTAAAAAGTCAGGATAAAGTCATTTACGAGTCGATTGGATTGACTCCCGATCAACAATCGATGGAAAATGCTGCGATTTTAACACAAATGTTGACATTACCCTTCGGTTCGGCGCCTTTACCACTCTTACTAGACCCAACCGGGCAATGTTTGAAATGGCTCAAAGGTTATTTGGCCTTGAAAGAAACTTCTTTTGAGGAAACCTATCAAAGCGCCGACCGTTTCACGTATAATTTGGAACTGGCAGTGCGTTTTGGCAAAGTTGTAATTGTTCACGAAGGACAGAATCTGAGTCCGCCGTTGTTGTCGCTCATCACGATGAAGACCTACAACAGATTTAACAAGAAAATGGTCCAAATTGGCAACAAACTCGTGGATTTGCACGAGAATTTTAGACTAGTCTTACACACGAGCTCGAAATCTGTGAAGTTAAATGGAGATTTGAGTGCTTTTTTGACCCCAATTCACTTTACGATCACGAGTCTCGGATTTACGGACCAACTGATGCTCAAATGGATCGTCTTGAAGAAGCCGGAATTGGAGCAAAAACGTGTGGAATTGCTGCGAAACGAGGGAGAATTGTTGCAAAAGAAAACAAAGTTGCAAGATACGTTGCTGGAAGAGTTGTCGAATGCACAAGGTGACATTTTGAAAAATGAGGTAAGATTTCATTTTATTTAATATCGTGTTTCGTGTCATCACAGCGATACGAACGAGGTAATGAAAATTGTTTCGTAAATTAAATATATTTTACAACCATATTACAGCAACTTTTTAATACGCTTAATAATATCAAAGAGAGCACAATTTCCATTGAGGAATCCCTAAAAGAGTCGTACGAAGTACGGAGTAAATTAATGGAAGACTATAATGAATTTAAACCTATTTGTAGTAGTTCAGCAAGGTTTTATGTTGGGATTAGCAAAATTTATAATTTTACAACAATGAATTTCGTACAATTATTTTTAAAGGCAGCCGACACAGACAATGTGAGTATTCTACAGTTATAGATAAATTTTTCCAAAGCGAATCACTTTAAATGCAACATTTGTGATAATTGTTACATTTTTAGGCCACTTCAAATTATTTTTTTTTTACATTTTTTTTATAAATTAATAGGGGGAGTTAAAAAAAATTAAGTACGAGTTTTAGTAAAAAGTAACAAAAATTAGGATTTTTTAAAAAATATTTCTTTGAAAAATTATTTTATTTATAAATTTCAATGTTGAAGATAAAAAATTATTTAATAAAAAAATCAGATTAAAAATTTATTATTTGTTCAAAAAAATTAATTTGATGCATAAATTTCAATGTTAAAAAAAAAAATATTTTTTAATTTTTTTTTTTTTTTATTTAAATTTAAATTTTATTTTTAATTATTTTAAGATAGATTTATAAAATTTAGAAAAATTATAAAAAATATAGAAATATTTACAAGTTTTAAAATTAAATAATAATAAATTTAAAAATATAAATTTTGGTAAAAAATAATAAAATTAAAAATAAAAATATGATTTTTGTCATATGAAATTGCAAAAAAAAAACAAATTAAAAAATTTTAACGGATCATTTAAGAATTTTATTTTAATATTTTTTAATTAATTTTTTTATTTTATTTATTTATTTTAATTCATTTCAATTTTTTTATTTAAAAATTTAAAAAAAAATAATCTGATTTTTTAACTTAAAATTTAATTGCATTTAAATTTAGTGACTTAACTTTGTCAGAAAAACAGTTTTGAAAAACAGTTTTGAAAAACAGTTTTCAAAAAAAAAAATTTAAAAAATTAAAATTTTTTACTAAAATTCTTACTTAAAAATTTTTTATTTTGTCTCTCTAATTTTGTTTTTCTAAAATTCAAAAATATAAAAAAAAATAAATAAAATATAAATAAAAAAAATTAAATTTAAAATTTTGGGACATATTTTTTGAGTTTGAGCAGCCTTTCTCAAAAAAATACTAAAACAAAAAGTCTGACACAGAACAATTTACATAACAAAATGATATCATTTTCACCATATTTGGCTTGTGTACTCAAAAAAAAAATGTTGTAGATATATTTTTTGCAACATTCTAAAATAAGATAGAAAACAGCATGGAACGACACACACAAGAGGATACAATTATATATGCAAAGAGATTATGAGATTAATTTCGTTTGTGTGTGTCTCTGTGTCAGGATAATTATCTTCTCTAGACGAGTAGTTTGGAGGTAGAGAAAAAAAAGGCTGCTGCTTAAAATTTTTAGTACTACATCTGTACACATATTTTGTAATTTACGCTTGATTCATATGACTTTTTTTTTCTTCTTTTCTTTTTTTTCATCCTCCCTCGTGTTTCACCTACGCAATCTAAGCAGACATCTGAAACGGAAGTCATATACAAAAAATTAGTTCGGCAAACGTACATTATCCTAAGTAGGTCCGTCGCACGAAAGGATCAAATTGCTCTAGGCCTGAACATTTGTAAGCATGCATATCCAGATGTGGTACCGGAAAAAGTGAGTTTAATTTTTTTTCTCTTTTTTTAAAAATTTTCTTTAATAAGGAAATCTGCCGCATTCTTTAAATTTGATGTTTGACCCAATTTTTATTTTTTCTTTATAATTAACAGGAATGGGAGTTGTTCGTGTTTAATTTCATGATGTCCGAAAATGCTACAGATGACCAATTACCAACGTGGATCCCAACTGAGCTTACACCGAAGCTGCAAAGTATTAAGGTTAGTTAAGTGCGACAATTATCGTTGTAATGCACGAATGCAAGTCCGAAAAACGTTTTGTTGAAAGCATTACATTAAACGGAATATTATCATTTCAACACCTGTTAAAGTACACATAAATGATAATTAATCATCTTATCTAGATCATGTTGTTAGGAATACTTATTCGTTGCGATAGTCTTGTAAATGGGAAATTATCAAAGGTGTTTATAGTAATCTACATGAGACATAATTGGAGCTTGAAATAACTCAACAGTCCAAAAAGTGTGTGAAAGTTTGCATCGGAATTGGGTTTGGATGTTTTGAGCGTATTTTGAACGTGATTATTATTCAATTTAAAATAAAATTTAAAAAAAAAATTTTTCCAAAAATATTGAATTTCGTTATTTTTCTTGATCCAACGTGATTTTTTTTTAAATTTACCTAATTTAAACAAAATTACTATAAAGTTTTTTTAATTTTAAAATCGCTCCAAATTTCAAACTTTTTATCCCAAAAAAAAAAATAGAATGGGAAATTTACCTAAATAAAATACGTTTTCATTTAAATTATGAATTTAAACAATTTTTGATCCTTTATTAAATAAATTAAATTTATTTTTTATTTAAAAAACATTTAACTACTTAAAAAATTATTTTAAGTTTAATTTTTATATAATTTTTAAAATAAATCTGCAAAAATGATTGTCTTATTAAAAAAATTGTTAAAAATAATTTTTTTAAACTTTTTGAAAGAAAAATTTTTGAGCTGAATTAAAAATTAAATTTAAAAAAAATCATCAAAAATATTTAAAAGACACAAATTTCATATTTTTAGCAATTTTCGGTGTCAAGAAATTATTTTCTAAAGCATTACTAATTATTCTTTATTGTTATCTTTCTCCATCTTCATTAATTATCACCTTATCTTGATCCTGTTTGAAATCTAAGCTTTTCTAACAATTCCTTGTTAGTAAAATTTTCAGTCTAAAAAATATCATTCTAGACCAAACACAAAAAAAATGGAAATTAAAACAATAATTTTGTGGATTTTTAAAATTTTTGGTCTCTGCATTGACCACAAATATTCTTTCGTGTATCAAAATACTTCTAAAAGCCAAAAACTGAAGCTTTTTCTATGGAAATTAATTTATATCTCGATTGCAGTTTTGTTCTTGCTCAAAAGCATTTTCATCAGTTACGAAACTTACAATCAAAAAACGCATTTAAATTGTTTGTTAAAAGGATTTCTATCATTACTACCATTTTTATGTCACTTAACAATCATCATCGAAAGCATTCATCACTACAAAACGCAACAAAAAATCTGGATTTTCATCGAAAAAATAACAGGAACTTTAAAATATCTTAAAACTGATATTTTAGTAATTCTTCAAAATATTTTCTGGCAATTTCTGATACATGTCATCGTCATTCAAGGAGTTTGTTTGTGTTTAGATTTCATCATAATTTATTCCGTATCGAACCTAAAACAAGAAAATACTGATTATTATCACTGGTTATGGAAAACATTACCACTCTGGATGACTCGAATGAGTTTATTGCATCACGGATTTTATGTGACTCTCATTGAAACCTTCATGAAAGCCGTTATTTCGGAAATTTATCACGTGGGAACGCTTTCTAAGAGATTGAATTATGTCACAGATGAAAAATTATTGATTTCTAAATTACTCACAATTCAAAGGATTTACGAAAATTTGATTAAAATGAATAAATTTGTCAATGAAATGTTCTTATTCTCACACTCGGTCACAATTTTCAGCATTTTTATGATTTTGACGAACAGTTTTTATCAACTTTTTGTTGCGCTGCGTTTGGGATCCGAAAACTTGATGGAAATTGCCTTGACTCCTGTTGGTTGGATGATTTCTTTGTTTTATCTGGTGATTTTATGTCACAAATCGTTGGTTGAATGTAAAAAGTTGACACATGTCCTGAATAAAATTGAAGTTGAAGATGATCAAAAACATTTGCGAAGCATGATTTTCACGATGAGATTAAATTTTGAACATCAACGAATCAGACATGGAGCAGATTTGTTCTTTAACGTGGATCCAGTGTTACTGAAGGAAATTTTTTCGTTGGTTTTTACTTTTGTGATCATTTTTGTGCAGTTCCTGTAAAAAAAAATAAAATTAATCATCATGACAGGTAAATTAATTTTTTTTTTCGAAATCAATTAATGATTTTTATCTTCAACGATTCTTACCCAAAAAATTATTTTTTATACGTTCAGTGTGAAATTGAATTCTCAGACGACAACAACATGAAAATAATTCGAATTCTGTTGAATATTTTCAAGTTTTGTGGAATCAGCACCTTCAACCCGTTTAATAGCTCGGATCAATATTGGCTGCTTTTTTGGACTTGTTGTCACATAATTTTCGCATTTTCCTTATTCGCAGCTATCATTTATCTCAAGGACATTGTTTTCGATTATACCTCATCCATCGCCAATCTTACGGATGTTTTTCAATTTGTTATTCCCAGCATCACTCATCATGCAATTTTAATCGAAAATCTTCTAAAATTCAAGTTACAACAGCAAATTTGGCAATTTCCACGGAAAATTACTTCAAATTTCGTTAAACTTGGTGTCGATATCGAAATTAAGCTTCAACATGCGCTCTGGAAATTTTTGTTACAAATGGTTATCGTGCAAGGACTCAGCTTGGCAACAGAATTGACGATTATTTATGGCATTTCTGTCGGTCATGCTTCATTTGGATGGATGTTACAGTGGATTTTTAAGCTTACTCCGTTTTTCATGGGTCGGATGGGTTTGCTTTTTAACGGAATGTTCGTGACTTTCATTGATACTTTTGTAAAAGCGCTTCTTGCGGAAGTTCATCATGTTGGAACGTTGTCAAAAAGGAAAAAATCACTCTTAAAAGATAAAGAGCTTTCAGAAAAAATGTTAATTTTGAAGGAAATTTATCAGGATCTCGCTTTGATGAGTCGACATGTGAACAAACTCTTCACTTTTTCTCACACTTTTAATTTTTTATCGATTTTTATCACGTTAGCGGCTTGTATCTTCTGGATTTGCCATGCAGCGATCTTAGGAACGATCCATCCAATCGAAACAATGTTGTGTCCTTGTAGTGCTTTTATTATTTTAATTTTTATCACGGTGATTTGTCAAAATTCGTTGAATAATGTTGCGATGTTGCCATATGAGCTTCATAGAATCGGTTTAGTGGGACGAGATATGAGGAATATTGTTTATGGTTTTGTTCTCCAGTTTGAGCATCAACAGATACGACATTGTGCTGGATCACTTTTTGAACTAAATGCGAAGCTTTTGAAGGAAATTTTGGCAATTACTTGTACTTTTACAGTTATTTTTGTGCAATTTTTACCAAAAATTGAATAATTTTTTTACCAGTAAATATTTCGAAGTTCTTAAAGAAATTTAATTAAATTAATTATTTAATTAATTAATTAATTAATTATTATTTATTAGGCAAGTAATTAATATATCCATTTTTATGTCCTAATTTTATAAAATTAATTATTTAATTTTTTATATAATTAAATTATTTAAAAAATTAAGAATCTCATGTGTGGTCATTTTATTTCCGATTTCGACAAAAAAATCAACAAAAAATATTTTTTCGTCAATTTTTAATTTAAAACATTTTTATTAAAAAAATGCAAAAAATTGATCAAATGAAAGTACAAAATTGAATTTAAAACTTTTTTTTTAATAATCAATTTTTCCATAAAAAATTTAAATTTAAAAATTTTGACTTAATTAATTAATTATCAAAATTTGAAAAAAAATATTTAATTAATTAGGTATCAAATAATTTAATTATTTAAAAAATTAAATATTTCATGTCTGGTCATTTTTTTCCGATTTCGACAAAAAAAAATAGTTTTCGAATTAAAGCAAAAATTTTTCATAAAAAATTTAGATTATAAAAATTTTGACTTAAATCAAAATTTGAGAAAAAAATATTCAACTAAAAATTTAAGACCTTATTTTTTTACAAAATGAAAAAAAAAAATATTTTAATTTGTAAATTTTTAAAAATATTTAAAAAAAAACTAATTTTTCTCTTCTTTTTCAGAGTCAAACACCCAACTTTTACACCGCACTTCAACTGCAAGACGAAAACATTTGGCGCAAATATGTCGACACATCACGTGGCGGTACCCCCGAAATTCCCGTTAACGTCACAGATTTCCAAAAAATACTCATTGCACAAGTTTTTCGTCCCGATTTGTTAGTTGCAACCATCACCGCCTCCGTTTCAAAAATTTTAGGCATCAAAAACTTGTCTGGCATGCAACTTTCGATCAAACATTTGTCCGAGGAAAGTAGTGCTGATCAACCTATTCTCATTGTCGCCTCATCCGGAGCCGATCCAGCAGCTGACATCAAGGAATGTGCAAAGAACAACCGAAAAGAGCTCGTTGAGGTGTCCATCGGCAAAGGTCAGGAGAAACATACGTTGTCCCAAATAAAAAGTGCAGCGGAAAACGGCAATTGGATTTGCATCAAAAACGTTCATTTGGCGCCAAAATGGTTGATTTCGCTGAACGAAGAGTTCCGTATCGCTGAGTTGAATCCTTCGTTCCGCATGTGGATGGTTTGCGACTCGGACAAAGGATTTTCCGAGACTTTCGTCAATAGTTGCACGAAAATTGTCTTTGAACCCCCAGTTGGCATCAAGAGCAAAATTAAATATTTGTTCGAGCAATTCTCAAATGTGATGAGTGTCAAGCGGAATTTCAGTTATATCAAACCGCACGTCGCTTTGTTCATTTTACATGCAATTATTCAAGAGAGACGTTCTTATGTGCCGCAAGGATGGTGCAAATGGTACGAATTTGGCGAAGCGGATCTCAAAGCTGCCATGGATTTGCTTGCGATGATCTTAAAAGCGAACTCAACAGCAATTGATTGGCCTTTATTGCAAGGATTATGCAAGAAAATCGCCTACGGAGGAAGAGTAGATTACTTACAAGACTTTGACAAACTCGAGGAATTGCTTCAAGAGTTCTTTGATTCAAGCATCATGAACAATCGATGGTCCCCCTTGAAATTGCCGATAATTTTATTGAACTCCGGCGACGTTCAAGAGTACTTAAATGTCATTGACGAGCTCCCCGATGGCGAAAATCCCGAAATTATTGGTTTGTCACCTTCAACAAACATTTCCAAAGATTTAATTTTCTGCCGAAATCTTTTAAAGGATCTTCGAAGCAAATATTTTAACGTCGAAGAAGGACAAAATTACGACAAACGCATTAAACCGATCTTGAATTTGTGGAAAAAATTGGTTTCTGTAACAACTGTCATGAAAACGTGCGAAATGCTCAAAACCGATGTGCCCACAGACGATCCTTGGATCATTTTTAAGCAATCAGAGTTGATTTTGGGCGGAAAGTTGTTTAATTTGATCCATAAGACATTAACTCGATTACATGCCGTGATGAAAGACCCGAATGCGATGTCCAAACCAGAAATCGTGTTAATGAAGTGCCTTTGTGAGAACCAAGTCCCGTTGGAGTGGAAAAAATTATGGAATGGCCCGAAACTTGCAACGGATTTCATCAAAAGTGTCGTCACGAAAGGAGTTGAAGCGGAAAAACGATTCCGTGGCAAGGATCGCCTCGAAGGAGAAATTAATTTTGGAGAAATTTACAACGTAAGAACGTTTTTAGCGACTTTCAAGCTCATAAAATCGCGAGAAATGAAAGTTTCAACGAGTAATTTGTCGTTGAGGACCAATTTTGACTTGAACAAACAACATAATGGATCGGTTTTGATATCGCCCATCAAGGTATGAGTTTTTTTTTCATTAAAATTTTTATAGAATTTCATAAAAAAATGATTTTTTTGTAGATTGATGGAGCTTCATTCAAAAATAATCGCCTAATTCTCACAACAGACAAAAATTCATCCGTTTCAAAGACAGACAAGTTCGAAATATTTTACGTTTCAAAGGTAAATGGCAATTTAGGGTCTCCATTAGCAACGAATACCATGGAAATCCCTCTTTATAACAACATTTTGAGAGAAGATCTGATTTGCATGATTCAAGTGGAGGTTGTTCCATCTCCATCTGACGTCATTTACTCGGGAGCTGCTTTTATCGTTCCCGAATAAGCCTTTAAAGTTTTATTTCACGTGAGTTTCTAGTCAAAAATAATAAAAAAAAAATTAGTGCACTTAAAAAAAATATTTATTTTAGTAAATTGGAATGAGATCTTTGTCCTTTTCAACTTTGTATTTAAGTAATTTTGCGTATTTCAACAGTAATTTCCTCCAATAACATTTAACATCTTTTATTCTCAAGTTGGACCAGATCTGTTCATGACCGGCTTCAGCAATTTTCTGTGCTAAATCGTCATTTCGTTGGAAAAATTCAAGTAATTCGCGAATTTCTTGCTTGCTGGCATCGGATTTGACGGGAACGTAATGCACCCAAGGCTTCAGCGAGTCGTAAAAAAATTCTTTCCATTCATCGCCGACGTGAAATACCAAAGATTTGCATAAAAATAAATGTTTGAAGCGAAAACTGGCAGCTACTCCTCTGTAATTGAACAAATATTTGTATTTGCAATGTTCTTCCAAGCTGACTTCCGATGCTGGTTCTTGTCCGAGTGTATCGGCGATACTTTTCCACGCCTGATTTTTCGTGTATTGCGCGTCAACGAGACTCATGTCGTCGCGCGACAGTAAAATGAGGTTGTCGCGCTCCGATGACGTTCGAGATCCACGGAAAAATCCTTTTTTCAGTTTTTTATCCCATGGATGAGATCTGCAGCTTTTGTTAAACGCTTTCGATGTTCATCCCACTTGCCAAGTCCCGTTGGATACAAAGAAATTGCAGGTCCGCCTTCCCAAAATGACCATGCGGGATACATTATGTCGAGATAATCGGGAGTTTTGCTAAAAGAAAAAATCGGAGCAAGTGGCATTCCCCAATTTTTGTTGATTTGAGGCCAATCCCGGCAATTTATGATGAGATCCATGTCGGGCAGCTTCTCGAGCAGCGGTTTTATGAAGTATTCCACTCCGGAACATCTCGCAGGGAACAAACAATCCTTCTCGCGATACAATTTGTGATTGAAAATTTGATATTTCGTGCCGCGATCACGAATTGCCATCAACATTTCCTTCTGAATTCCCTTGGAAAAGGGTTTTAAGTCGGCATTTATGACGGGTAAGTAGCAAGAACAGTTATTTCCGTTCTGACATGGCGTATAAGCTTCAAAGGCTTCATTTATTTGTTGGAAAATGACGTTATCACCTGTTGAATTAAGAATTTTTAGCAAGTTTTTACAAAAAAATTAATCATAACTGACCTTTGCTGTACAAATTTTGAACTTCTTCTTCATCTTCTTGTACTTGACATTGCTCAGAGTCACATTCAGGACTCACAGAAATGTAACAAGTGACGAAAATTATAAGGAAAAATAATTTCGAGACCATTTCAGCAGCCAACAGCAATAATTTTTGTTTATTTTTTATCGTGAGTGTCGCTTATAACTAAAAATTCTGTCGCCAATGATTCGAATTTTATTAAATTTCGTGATTTTTGTTAAATTTTCACCTAAAAAATATTAAAATTGAGTTTTTTAATTAAAATTTTATCAAAAAATCGAGATTTGTGGAAAGAATCTTTATTTTCCCGAAGAAAATTAAAAGTACATTATTAAAAATATCGAAAAATGAATGCAAACTCGTAACAACTTATGACTTCAAGCCTAATTTTTCCTTCTTTGCAGCCTCCAATTCAGCTTCGATTTTCTCGTATTTCTTAATCAACTTCTCCACTTCGTCGTTG
Organism: Culicoides brevitarsis; assembly: GCF_036172545.1. Classification (NCBI taxonomy): domain Eukaryota; kingdom Metazoa; phylum Arthropoda; class Insecta; order Diptera; family Ceratopogonidae; genus Culicoides; species Culicoides brevitarsis. The sequence goes on along the minus strand of NC_087085.1, from coordinate 15,597,040 downwards.
GACAAAATCTTGATGACGGTTTTGTCGTTTTCGCGCGTCAACGTTGCCATCTCGACCTTTTCCGCCGTAAGTTTTGTCATATCGAGCGTTTTACTCAAAATTTTCACGGCCAAATCTTCCGCTTGTGACAACGTCTTCAACTCATTTTCGTTGAGTTCCTGTTTCAGGGCTGATACGGCAGCGGGAGCATTGTGTCCGATGCACGTTGCCTTCCATCCGCCATAATTTCCGCTCGGATCCGATTGGTACAACTGGTATCCGTAGTGCTTGTCCCATCCCATGTAGAGAATTGAGACGCCGAAGGGTCGTTTGCCGCCGTATTGCGTGTACGCTTGCTTGATATCACACAAATACGAGACGAGTTGCTCGCAGGGCATGGGCTCGCCGTAGTTCAGTTGGTAGCGTTGTGCAATGAGACGCAGTTCGTTCGTGAGAACATTCGCATCTGACGTGATGCCGGCAACGGAACACACCATATCCTCATTTAACTTGTAAATTTTCTCGGAAAAGACGACGTTGTCGAGCAATTTGTTTGTGTCGCGCTTCTCGGCAGCCAGGAGAATCCCGTCTTTCGCTAAAATGCCCAAACAAGTACCTGCATGTGAAATAGCTTCCATGGCGTACTCAACTTGGTACAAACGACCTTCGGGCGAGAAGATTGTGGTGCGGGAATCATATCGACGAGCCTAAAATTAAAAATAATGGAAAAATATTAAATCGTGATTCAGCAAATTGCTTCTGTAGGAAATGTACGCATAACCCAACACCGGTCCAAAAATTGTTTTATTGCAAATTTTAAGTCAAGTTGTGGTAATTTTCCAATATTTTCGTATATTTGACACTCACCATTGTGGATTCTCAAACGTAAATTGGTTAATTTGAAGAAAAATCACTTAAAAACTGCAAAAATTCGATAAATTTATGCGACGACTTGAATATTTACCAAATCACCGAGTTTGACAGTTCTTTGACGTCTTCCTCTGATTGGCTAAAAACGTCAGCCAATCACGTAAAATCGCAAAATAACAACAACACATGCCGAGCAGAAGATGTATTTACGAAAATCCTCAAATTTATCGCTAAAATGTGTTCGACACTCGCTGAAATCCTTAAAAAATGTTCAAACGAGGGCAGTTAGTAGTGGATTTAATGAAGTAGAAACGGAAATTACCTTAGATTCTGGGTAAATTTTGATTTTTTTTCGCCTTCATTTCCAAAAAATAATTTTTTTATAAAAATTTTAGCCGGTCAATTTACATTTCAACGGGAAAATTCGCGAGATTTGCGAATGGCTCGGCGATTGTTCGTTCCGGCGACACCTCTGTGATGGTAACTGCTGTCTCGAGTCAAAAAGCAGGCACGCAATCTTTCACTCCCTTGTCTGTGGATTATCGTCAAAAATCCGCCGCTGCAGGTCGTATTCCCACAAATTTCCTGCGTCGTGAATTGGGACCGTCGGAAAGGGAAATTCTCTCGGGACGACTTGTGGATCGCTCAATTCGCCCACTTTTTCCTGCCGACTTCCGATGTGAGACGCAAGTTGTTTGTAACATGTTGGCATTGGATTCTGTGAATGCGCCAGATATTCAAGCGATTAATGGAGCATCAGCAGCTCTTGCGATCTCAGATATTCCGTGGAATGGACCTGTTGGGGCTGTTCGAGTTGGTTTGCTGGGCAACGATTACATTGTTAATCCAACGCGACGCGAATTACAGACTTCTGAATTGGATTTAGTGGTGACCGCAACGAAGCAAAATCTCGTCGTCATGCTCGAAGGCAAGGGAAATGTCGTGGATTTGGCAAAATTGCAACGCGCGATAAAAGTTGGGACACAACAAGCACAACATATCGTCAGAATGATCGAAAATCTCCAAAAATCGCATGGAAAACCAAAAAGAACACTTGAACCAGCGCCGGAATTAGACCCAGAAATTCAAAATGCGATCAAGACAATGTGTGACATGCGCTTAAAAGAGGTTTTTACGAACGAGCAACACGACAAAATGAGTCGAGATCACGCTGTTAACGAAATTCGCAGTGATGTGATCGATCGTGTATGGAGTAATTACCCTCAAGAGGAACGACAACTCATTCAAGACTACTTCAACAAGCACTGCAAGGAAGTTTTTCGTAATCTCATCTTCGAAAACGATCAAAGATGTGACGGGCGAGGCCTAGATGACTTACGAAAAATTGAATGTCAAGTAGATCTTCATAAACCCCTTCACGGCTCGGCACTTTTCCAACGGGGACAAACTCAGGTATTTTGTACAGTTGCTCTAGATTCGCTGGAAAGTGCTCTAAAGTTGGACAGTTTAACGGCATTGGATACAGGCCTCAAAAAGAAAAACTTTTTCCTGCATTACGAGTTCCCGCCTTACGCAACGGGCGAAATTGGTCGAATTGGGCCCGTCGGAAGACGAGAAATGGGTCATGGATCGCTTGCTGAACGAGGATTGGTCCCGATAATTCCTAATGATTACCCTTTCACGATACGATTGACGTCGGAAGTGCTGGAATCCAATGGTTCGAGTAGTATGGCGTCAGTTTGTGCGGGTTCAATGGTAAAAAAAAATAAATTTTTCAAGAAAAAATAATTTTTTAATAAATTTTTGTTATTTAAAGGCTTTAATGGATGCAGGAGTGCCCATTTCTGCGCCGGCAGCTGGTGTGGCAATCGGTCTTGTGACAAAATATGAGAATGATGACACGAAACACATCCAAGATTATCGGATATTAACGGATATTTTGGTAAAAAATACTCAATAAATTTTTTTTTAATGATGAAATTTTGTAAAAATTAATTTTTAGGGCATCGAAGACTACCTCGGCGACATGGATATGAAAATTGCGGGCACACGAAAAGGCATCACTGCTCTCCAAGCTGACATAAAAATTCCCGGAGTGCCCTTAAAAATCGTCATGGAGGCATTAATGAAGGCCACAGATGCGAGACACAAAGTAATTGACCTCATGGATGCCTGCATCGCCACTCCTCGTACTGCCAACAAGGAAAACAAGCCTGTAACGGAAACATTCAAAGTTGAGCCGCATCAACGTGCGAAACTAATTGGACCGGGCGGCGTTAATATCAAAAAACTCTATTTAGACATCGGCGTGCAACTGACGCAGCAAAATGACACGGAATATTTGCTTTTTGCGCCGTCACAAGACGCCATGGATGAAGCGAAACAACTCATCGAGGAGTGGATGCAAGAAGATCGGATACCAAATCTCGAATTTGGAGCCATTTACACTGCCAAAATTGTTGAATTACGAGATACGGGTGTTCTGGTGACCCTTTATCCGAATATGCCGCCAGCCTTGTTGCATAATTCGCAATTAGATCAAAGAAAGGTTTGTAAAAAAAATTTTTTTTTTTTTTTTTTTTTTTTTTTTTTTTTTAAAAAAAATGCTGATTCAATATTTTTTTTTTTAGATTGCTCATCCGTCAGCAATAGGATTAGAAGTAGGACAAGAAATTCAAGTAAAATTCTTTGGACGTGATCCTGTCTCAGGCCACATGAGACTGTCACGGAAGGTGCTACAAGGACCAGCAACCCAAACCATTCGTAGTTTAGACAAAAAGAAACCTCAAGATGAAGGAGTTAATAGCAATTGACTTTAGTGAAAATAAAAAAAAAAAACTAGACAAATTCTGTTATTTTGTGTTTTGTATCCTCATAAGCCTCAAAATGAAAGAAAAGACTTCTAAAAGTTCATTACAATCGATATGCTGAGGATTAATGAAGAAAAATAACTCAGAGGTTGAACTTTTTCAAATATTGGAGAAAAATTCAAACTTTCAACTCAATCAAAAAGAAGAAAAATTTCCTTCGAATCCTTTAGAAAAATTTATATTTAAGAGAAATAAGATTAAGAACGCTCCAAATGAAACTCAATAGTTTTGTCCGATGCCCCATTTTAAATTCGAAAATCCAATGGGGCAAAATAAAAAAAAAAGTTAAAAATTTCATCAAAAATTACCGATTTTTGGTGTATTTCCATAATTTTTCATAAAACTTTCAAGAAAATTTTTCAATTTTTAGTAATTTTTGTATGAAAAATCGTTTTTTGACATAAAATTTTCTTTAAAAAAATTGTCGTGAAAATTTTTGAATTTTTTTTTTTCAAAAAAAAATTTGACAGATTGACAATGATATTCGTTTTTTTCAATTTTAATTAAAAATTTTTTAAATCAATTTTGAATACACAAATATAAATGTAAAAAACTCATAACAACAATAATATTGATTAAAAATAAAAAATCAATAAAAAAATTGGCATTTTGTATGAAAAAAAGTATTTCAAATTTTTTTTATTTTTGTAGTATATGTTCCATATACTACTTTGTTTTTACCGCACAAAAAGGGCCCATTTTGTGAAACGCCGGCCTAAAAACATCGAAAAATTGTCAGAATCAAAGGCGGTAAGGTGCTAAACGACAGTAAACATTCCAAAGAATTCGAATTGAGGCAAAGAATTTCCCGACTTGAACAAAAAAATCTGGGGCCCAGGCCTCAAAGTTGTGGAAAATGACAAAAACATGGCTTTTTTTGAGCAAAAAAGTATCCTTATTTTTATAGCCGAGAAATTTTTTGAAAAAAATTTTTTTTTTCAAATTTTTTTTTTTCAAAAATTTTTTTTTTCAAAAATTTTTTTTTCGCCTGTACATTGGAAACGCAAAATTTAGAAAACTTGTTTCTAACGTCAAAACCTTCATTTTGAGCCGGAGAACCGCGGTAGCCCTCGTTTAAACGACAAAAACATTTTTTTCGCCTCAATATGAACAGAAATTTTTAAATGGCTTCAATGAACAAAAAATTGTTACGTCAAATAGAAAAATCGTCCAAAACAAAATTTGTTTCTAATCAAAACCTTATTTGAGATTTGAAATTCCAAGCTTAATTTTTGAAAAATCGGTATGTGAGCCCTCATAATAAGAATTTTGATTAAATTTTTTTTTCATCAATTTTTTTCGCTAACATCTTTAAATGGCTCCTGTACATCGAAAACGCAAAATTTAGAAAAAGTCCAAAACAAAAGTTGTTTCTAACATCAAAACCTTTATTTTGAGACGGAGAACCGTGATCTAGCTTAATTTTGAAAAATCGGTATGTGAGCCCTCATAATAAGAGGATTTTGACTTAAATTTTTTTTAATCAATTTTTTTCGCTAACATCTTTAAATGGCTCCTGTACATCGAAAACGCAAAATTTAGAAAAAGTCCAAAACAAAAGTTGTTTCTAACATCAAAACCTTCAATTTGAGACGGAGAACCGTGATCTAGCTTAATTTTGAAAAATCGGTATGTGAGCCCTCATAATAAGAGGATTTTGACTTAAATTTTTTTTAATCAATTTTTTTCGCTAACATCTTTAAATGGCTCCTGTACATCGAAAACGCAAATTTTAGAAAAAGTCCAAAACAAAAGTTGTTTCTAACATCAAAACCTTCATTTTGAGACGGAGAACCGTGATCTAGCTTAATTTTGAAAAATCGGTATGTGAGCCCTCATAATAAGAGGATTTTGACTTAAATTTTTTTTAATCAATTTTTTTCGCTAACATCTTTAAATGGCTCCATCGTAACATCGAAAAGAACGATCAAAAAACTGGTATGTTAGAAAAAAAAGGATTTTGACTTAAATTTTTTTAATCAATTTTTTTCGCTAACATCTTTAAATGGCTCCTGTACATCGAAAACGCAAAATTTAGAAAAAGTCCAAAACAAAAGTTGTTTCTAACAATAAAACCTTCATTTTGAGACGGAGAACCGTGATCTAGCTTAATTTTGAAAAATCGGTATGTGAGCCCTCATAATAAGAGGATTTTGACTTAAATTTTTTTTAATCAATTTTTTTCGCTAACATCTTTAAATGGCTCCTGTACATCGAAAACGCAAAATTTAGAAAAAGTCCAAAACAAAAGTTGTTTCTAACATCAAAACCTTCATTTTGAGACGGAGAACCGTGATCTAGCTTAATTTTGAAAAATCGGTATGTGAGCCCTCATAATAAGAGGATTTTGACTTAAATTTTTTTTAATCAATTTTTTTCGCTAACATCTTTAAATGGCTCCTGTACATCGAAAACGCAAAATTTAGAAAAAGTCCAAAACAAAAGTTGTTTCTAACATCAAAACCTTCATTTTGAGACGGAGAACCGTGATCTAGCTTAATTTTGAAAAATCGGTATGTGAGCCCTCATAATAAAAGGATTTTGACTTAAATTTTTTTTAATCAATTTTTTTCGCTAACATCTTTAAATGGCTCATTTTAGGCTTAAACGCAAAATTTAGAAAAAGTCAGTTTTGTAAAAGTTGATTTTTATCGAAAACGAAATTTAGCAAAATTTTCTTAAACAAAAATTGACTCTAACAAATCAGATTTTGACCAAAATTTTTTTGTTTCAATTTTTTCAGAACATCTTTAAATGATCGAAAACGCAACTTAATTTTGAAAAATCGGTATGTGAGCCCTCATAATAAAAGGATTTTGACTTAAATTTTTTTTAATCAATTTTTTTCGCTAACATCTTTAAATGGCTCCTGTACATCGAAAACGCAAAATTTAGAAAAAGTCCAAAACAAAAGTTGTTTCTAACATCAAAACCCTCATTTTGAGACGGAGAACCGTGATCTAGCTTAATTTTGAAAAATCGGTATGTGAGCCCTCATAATAAGAGGATTTTGACTTAAATTTTTTTGCACCTAATCAATTTTTTTCGCTAACAATCTTTTTAAATGAATATTTATTCAATTTTAGGCCTGTACATCGGAAACGCAAAATTTAGAAAAAGTCTTTTTTGTAATTTTTAGTACATTGTGTTTATATGTTTGTCCAGCATATGAAGAATTGGCAATAATTTCTCTTAAACTAAACAATGACTCGGTACACAAACGGGTAATGTAACAAACATATACTACAATTCGAATTTGCTTTGCTAATTCAAGGTACTTATTTTTTATTTTAAAAAATTTTGGACAAAATTATTGTTTCATTTGGAGCGGCCTAAATATGAAAATAATACTTTTGAATTTTGGACAAAATTATTGTTTCATTTGGAGCGGCCTAAATATGAAAATAATACTTTTTTAAAAATATTTGGTAAAAAATATAAATATTAGTTCCAAAAATTTTAACTGTAACTATGTTCCATCATATCAACATCGAAAAACGGAACTTCGTTATCTGGAATATCTGGCAACGGTCGAAGTCTTTGATTTTGATAAACATCTTCCTTCTTACTCTCCGCCGCTGCGCTATTTGACAATCTCGTCTGATTTCTCGAGGCTCTTGCTATCGATCTTCTTTCCTCGATCAGGTGTTTCCCTTTGCCACTAAGCGACGAACCCAAATTCAGCTCTTTACTCGAATTCCATTTTCGCAAAAAGTTTTTCTCCAAATCACTTTCGTCCACGTGATAGCTCTGTTGCTGCTGAATATTCCGATGAATCGTGTTTCGACGAACATTTTTCTTCGAATTGTCCGTTTGTTCATCTGCTTGCGGCGGTTCGGGTCTCTGGAGAATTTTTGCAAGTAAAACTCCCGTTTCTTTGAGCTCAGCGACGGCAGTTTTGTCTTCTGCTTGCTTGTTAAAGTACCAATTGATCTCCGTGGAAGCGAGAATTTGCGAAATGGTTTTGAAGCGATGTATTAGCATTGCCACAAACTGAATGGCGAGAACGACACCGAAAAATATGACAAACATAAAGCCAATCGGTTCAAGTTGGAGGTACTTTCGTTTGATGGTAATTTCGAAAATGTCCTCGTGGAAGATGATTGTGTTGTCGGCGTTGAAAGGCCATTCGTAATGGAGTTCTTCCTTCTTTAGTTGCAGCAGGAACACACTTTAGAATGAATATTTATTCAATTTTAGGCTTAAAACTGGTCAAAAAATGACTTGCAAAAAAAATCAGAGTTTGAACCTCCAAACTCTGATTTTTTTGTTTCATCGACCCAATATGATCAGAAATCCTCTTTAGAATGAATATTTATTCAATTTTAGGCTTAAAACTGGTCAAAAAATGACTTGCAAAAAAAATCAGAGTTTGAACCTCCAAACTCTGATTTTTTTGTTTCGTCAAATATCGACCCAATATGATCAGAAATCCTCTTTAGAATGAATATTTATTCAATTTTAGGCTTAAAACTGGTCAAAAAATGACTTGCAAAAAAAATCAGAGTTTGAACCTCCAAACTCTGATTTTTTTGTTTCGCCAAATATCGACCCAATATGATCAGAAATCCTCTTTAGAATGAATATTTATTCAATTTTAGGCTTAAAACTGGTCAAAAAATGACTTGCAAAAAAAATCAGAGTTTGAACCTCCAAACTCTGATTTTTTTGTTACGTCAAATATCGACCCAATATGATCAGAAATCCTCTTTAGAATGAATATTTATTCAATTTTAGGCTTAAAACTGGTCAAAAAATGACTTGCAAAAAAAATCAGAGTTTGAACCTCCAAACTCTGATTTTTATGTTAGGTCAAATATCGACCCAATATGATCAGAAATCCTCTTTAGAATGAATATTTATTCAATTTTAGGCTTAAAACTGGTCAAAAAATGACTTGCAAAAAAAAATCAGAGTTTGAACCTCCAAACTCTGATTTTTTTGTTTCGTCAAATATCGACCCAATATGATCAGAAATCATCTTTAGAATGAATATTTATTCAATTTTAGGCTTAAAACTGGTCAAAAAATGACTTGTTAAATTTATCAGCGTTTTATCAGAACCTCCAAACTCTGATTTTTTTGTTACGGCAAATATCGACCCAATATTAACAGAAATGTTTAGAATGAATATTTATTCAATTTTAGGCTTAAAACTCAAAAAGTGACTTGTTAAAACTTCAGAGTTTGACTCAAGACGGGTTTTCTTTTTAAAAAACGAAAAAATATTTAAAATTTTAATAAATGTTAAACGCAAAAAAAATTAAATTTTACCTTTTGTTGCGGAGACACATCATACGGCTTCAAGTACGTATCGATGAGATCTCTGAAAAATTCTGCCTCGTCGATGGGAAGTGTGTCACTTTGACTGTCTTTCAAAGCAGGATCTACTTGCCAATCCGGCAAATATTTAATAGGAGCTGGTTTTTCCAGTTGTTTATTAATTATTTCCTTTTCCTCAGTGGTGATTCTGATTTCAGCAGGCTCATCATCGAACTCAGGTGCTTCATCTTTTGATATTTTTCTACAAAAAAAAAATTAAAATTTAATATTTTTCTTTATTTTATTTTAGAATTACCTCTCCAAATCCTGCATTTTCTTATTGAGAGTTTCCAATGAAGCCGCAATGACCGTTAGTTGCTTCGTACTTTCATCATTTTGGGGATGCGTACACAACATACAACGGAAAAGACCTGCACATGACACCTCCATGCTTCCATTTTCTTTGACATTACTCGTATCTCGTAAAAATCCCAATACTTTATCGATCGGGCCTTGTGGTAATTCAGCTGGTTTTTGTTCTACAACCGTGGGTTCGTCTTCTTTGGGTGCTTCTCGCGTTCCCCATGACACATCGTTCAAGTTAAATAGCGAATAGATGATCAGCAACATGTACATCGATGGAATTGTGATGTAATAAACGCCAAACGATGGCAACGCTCCAATTTCCTGTGGATGTAAGAAGGCAGTGACGATAATTTGGGCAATCATGAAGGCAAAAAATAACGAAGCTGGTGCAAATAAGCCGTCTTCCTTCAATTGTATGACAATGCCGACCACTACAGCGATCATAATTAGTCCATAAAGCACAGAAATGACGAAAGCTGCTGTCAATTGCCATTTTTGGGGCGCAAAATAACATAAACCGATGAAAATTAAGAGTGGTATCATGTTAAAGTACAGCGCATCGAAGAGACTTAATCCCATAACAGCTGAAATTGAACCGACCATCATTAAAAAAATTGTTCCCGGACCCAAAACTGTTCCAATCATCAAAACTGCTTGATACACGATGAACGGCATCGAAATACTATTGTTCGTTTTTACCACAGATTTCGCGTCGCCCAATAAATCCATGATATTTGCCATTGTTGAGGGGATCCATCGTCGACGTTGGTTGAAAAATTCAAAAAATCCTTCGGGCGCATGCGTGTACGAGTCAGAGGCGGCACAATATTCAACGCGATATTTTTGCTTCAACAACAAAGTACATAACCAACGATCTTCTCCTTGATCGTATTGCACCATGTGTCTTGCCTCCGTGGATTTCGTGGTATATTTTTTCATCACACAATCCTCCATCAATGCACGTCCTCGAAAAAGTGAAAAGCATCCCGGAGAACAAAGAACACAACCGATCACGTGTTCCGTGGCTTTTTGCAACCAATGACCTTGAAAAATTGAGTTTTAATAATTTTCATTAATTTTTTATAAAATTTCTTACCAATCGCGTATTCGAAAGTTTGATACCAAACCATCGGTCCTGAGCCTGTTGGATGAATGCGACCACAAGCAGCTCCTATTTCATGGTAAAAACATTAAAAATCAATTTTTTATAGAAAAAAAATAAATTTTTTCACCTAAATGTGGATCAACTTTCATCCGATTCACCACAAGATGAACAGCTTTTGGCTGAAAATCGATGTCGCCATCCAAAGCGAGCAAATATGTATTTTGCGCGATGACTTCCTTCCGTTCCGGCGAACATTCCATCTGCATTATGCGATATCCGAGTAAGTAATACATGTACATGCACTGTGACCATCGTTTTTTATGACGAATTTTATTTTTGTTCTTCAGATGTGCGATCATCCGCGTTCTTCCGGGCAAAATCCAAATTAATCTGCCACCGTACGGGGTCTCAATTTTCGTTGGCGCTTGAATTTTGATGTGTTTCTTGTAAATCTTGTACGCAGCTTCCTCTATACTTTCAATTAACAAGTGAACGTACGAGTTCATGGCGTAATCTTCGGGAAATTCGACATTTTTTCGACTTAAGAGAAAGGCGTCGTCGAAAAAAATGTGAGCTAAAAATTTAAAAATTAATTTAAAATTATTTTTTTAAAGAAAAATTTTAAAAAAATTTACTTTCTAGGTCGTAATAATCACTATCGATGTCGGATTTGTTGTCCTGAATGTACTTCAAGTTCAGCCGTCTCGCACACTGATCCTCATCAAGTCGCAGAATGGATTTCAAAAATTCCAACATTTCATTTTTCTCCTCGTGCCACATGGTTGCGCAGATATAAATTTGTGGAATTCGGTCTGAAGGCTTAATATCGTCGCCCATTTCATCCACATAACTGTCATAGCACTCCTCTTTCTGCTTAATTATATCCGCGCGCTTAACAATTTCGTCTTCGTCATCCCATCTGCGATTCAAGGCCAAATCCTGATCAATTAGCAAACTGTTGTACATGGGAGACACAAAAAGTTTCTCTGTCGCGGCATTTTTCTCGCTCTTTGGCGACCAAATATGCCTCGTAATCCATGTCTGGGAGAAAAGCCACAACAACCAGACCCAGCTAAACTCATTTTTGAGATAACTTAAGAAGTCATATCGCTCATCGGGCATACTGAAGAACAAGTAATCCGGTAAAAATCCATGAAAAACGCACGTATTGAACTCCCGAATGCCAATTATGACGAAAAGAAACGTAATTGTGACCGGAACTGCCAAATTAATGGGAAGCGCGAACGAGAAAAGTTGAATTTGAATTTTGCAAGCCCATTTTCCGCAAATATAACACAAGTACGACGAAGCAATGTGCACTAAAAATATCACGAGAACTGCATTCGGGGTCGAATAAATGAGTTCATTGTCTAAAATGCTCGTGATATCGGTGACATCCAGCTTGGCGCTTGTGGCATGATCATTGTAGATGGGAACAACTTCCGTCACGTTGATTGTATGGTTGCCCCAACCAACTTCGAAGCTATTGAAGAAGTCGTGAAACGTGACGCCCGTGAAAAGTGCTCCAAAAATGCCAAAAAGTGTCATTTTGAGAGGAGCTATTAGTAAGTAGATCCGGTATCGTGACTGATAAATGTTTTGTTTGAACGTTGCAAAGGCACGAGAGAACTCGTATTGCTTTCCGGTTGGATTTGTGTGATTTTTATCGTTGTCTCGATCGAGGTACTTGAGTAACGGCGACTTTTCCGACAAATAATTCTCCCACCAACCAAGCGAAATAAGGATTAATGCCAGAGGCGTGAACCAAAGCACGAGATTTCGACTATTTTGAGCGGGCCAAGCTATTAATCCGGTAAGTTGTCCCAAAAGTGCCAATAAATCCATGGCTATGATGAACGGGAAGGTCCAATTTTTGAAGGGACGTGAAATTATGCCTTTAAAAAAATATTTTTTAACATTTTTTTTATGAAATTTCTTTTAGAAAAGATCTTACTGAAGACTGATGGCAGAAAACAGACACAATTCATCAACATGACACCCTTAATAACATCCAATTCCGGTAAAATTAGGAAGACAAACATCGCCAAGCCAGTTACTGATAAAATTTCACAAGCAGCTACTATGGCAATTTCACCGTAAGTTGGTTTTCGGTTATTTTTGAACCAACAAATGCGTAAGGCGCGCACAAAAGTTCCCAATTCCGGGACTCCAAAGGCGAAAATTAGACACCAAATCCATGCAACACGTTGCGGTTCGGGAATATTCGCGACATATTCTTTCTGCGGTTCTAAAAAATAACAAAAAGATAGGAAAGTTTATCAAAATTTTGATAAAAAAAAAACGTTATCAAAGTTATTTCGAAGAATGTTATCGAATTTCTTCGAATTCTTATCTTTGTGTGATTTTTCTGTTCAATACTTACGTCTGTAGTAGCAATATTTGACTTGTAGGTCTCGCTGAACATGCGACGTCATAAAGAGCATTGTAGACTTTGAGGCAACCGAACAAACTAACATGATGACGAAAACCAGGCCATACACGAAAATCTTCAAAAGTTTAACTGAAGTGTTTAACCATTTTAAATTTACGGAAGATCCGTAAGTTTCTTCGGGCGGATGGTCTTGAAATGAGTCCCAAAGTCGTTTGTCTTCGACGAGAATTGTGTCGCTTTGGGAGTTAAAATTTTTAATCAATTTTCGAAAAAAGTAAAATTTGATTTTTTTACCGTTTCGCTTCGAAATCTTCTAGGGAGTCGTCATCGTCTTGAGCATCGTGATGCGGATAATTGTAAGAAAATCTTCTATGAAGATCGTTTTCAAAAGCAGTTTCCATTATTTAGTTTTTTCGTAATTTTTTCATTGCAACTGATCGATTGGACAATTAAATTATGACTGAGGTGAATCACTCAAATAAAAGAATATGTTTTTAAATTTTTGATAAGGAAACAGTAAAATGATAAGATTAGATAGGTTAACAGAAAAATTTATGTTTCTTTTTAAGAGATTTGATTTCGAGATAAAAATTGAAATTTTTAACGGTTGAAGATTCGCTGTTGGATATATTTTCATTTTCATTAAATTTATTTATTTAAAATTTTGAAATTTTATTTTAAAAACATTAGGAAGACTGTGTCAAAGCAATTTTTGACAAATCTTGCTCCAAATGGATAAAAATTTGTCAGAGGGCTCTAATTTATCATTTTTAATCATTTTATAACTCAAAACTGGCAAAAAATTGAAACTGAAAAAAATTTTTTTCTTTGACATAGTTTTGTTTTGAAAACCAAATCAAGAGCAAAACTAAATCAAAAACTGTGTCAAAGCCATTTTTGACAAATCTTGCTCCAAATGGATAAAAATTTGTCAGAGGGCTCTAATTTATCATTTTTAATCATTTTATAACTCAAAACTGGCAAAAAATTGAAACTGAAAAATTTTTTTTCTTTGACATAGTTTTGTTTTGAAAACCAAATCAAGAGCAAAACTAAATCAAAAACTGTGTCAAAAACTGTGTCAAAGCCATTTTTGACAAATCTTGCTCCAAATGGATAAAAATTTGTCAGAGGGCTCTAATTTATCATTTTTAATCATTTTATAACTCAAAACTGGCAAAAAATTGAAACTGAAAAAATTTTTTTTCTTTGACATAGTTTTGTTTTGAAAACCAAATCAAGAGCAAAACTAAATCAAAAACTGTGTCAAAGCCATTTTTGACAAATCTTGCTCCAAATGGATAAAAATTTGTCAGAGGGCTCTAATTTATCATTTTTAATCATTTTATAACTCAAAACTGGCAAAAAATTGAAACTGAAAAAAATTTTTTTCTTTGACATAGTTTTGTTTTGAAAACCAAATCAAGAGCAAAACTAAATCAAAAACTGTGTCAAAGCAATTTTTGACAAATCGTGTTCCAAATGGATAAAAATTTGTCAGAGGGCTCTAATTTATCATTTTTAATCATTTTATAACTCAAAACTGGCAAAAAATTGAAACTGAAAAAAAAAATTTTTTCTTTGACATAGTTTTGTTTTGAAAACCAAATCAAGAGCAAAACTAAATCAAAAACTGTGTCAAAGCCATTTTTGACAAATCTTGCTCCAAATGGATAAAAATTTGTCAGAGGGCTCTAATTTATCATTTTTAATCATTTTATAACTCAAAACTGGCAAAAAATTGAAACTGAAAAAAATTTTTTTCTTTGACATAGTTTTGTTTTGAAAACCAAATCAAGAGCAAAACTAAATCAAAAACTGTGTCAAAGCAATTTTTGACAAATCTTGCTCCAAATGGATAAAAATTTGTCAGAGGGCTCTAATTTATCATTTTTAATCATTTTTTAACTCAAAACTGGCAAAAAATTGAAACTGAAAAAAATTTTTTTCTTTGACATAGTTTTGTTTTGAAAACCAAATCAAGAGCAAAACTAAATCAAAAACTGTGTCAAAGCCATTTTTGACAAATCTTGCTCCAAATGGATAAAAATTTGTCAGAGGGCTCTAATTTATCATTTTTAATCATTTTATAACTCAAAACTGGCAAAAAATTGAAACTGAAAAAAATTTTTTTCTTTGACATAGTTTTGTTTTGAAAACCAAATCAAGAGCAAAACTAAATCAAAAACTGTGTCAAAAACTGTGTCAAAGCAATTTTTGACAAATCTTGCTCAAATGGATAAAAATTTGTCAGAGGGCTCTAATTTATCATTTTTAATTATTTTATAACTCAAAACTGGCAAAAAATTGAAACTGAAAAAAAATTTTTTCTTTGACATAGTTTTGTTTTGAAAACCAAATCAAGAGCAAAACTAAATCAAAAACTGTGTCAAAAACTGTGTCAAAGCAATTTTTGACAAATCTTGCTCCAAATGGATAAAAATTTGTCAGAGGGCTCTAATTTATCATTTTTAATCATTTTATAACTCAAAACTGGCAAAAAATTGAAACTGAAAAAAATTTTTTTCTTTGACATAGTTTTGTTTTGAAAACCAAATCAAGAGCAAAACTAAATCAAAAACTGTGTCAAAAACTGTGTCAAAGCAATTTTTGACAAATCTTGCTCCAAATGGATAAAAATTTGTCAGAGGGCTCTAATTTATCATTTTTAATCATTTTATAACTCAAAACTGGCAAAAAATTGAAACTGAAA
The DNA here is from genome assembly GCF_036172545.1 of Culicoides brevitarsis. Classification (NCBI taxonomy): domain Eukaryota; kingdom Metazoa; phylum Arthropoda; class Insecta; order Diptera; family Ceratopogonidae; genus Culicoides; species Culicoides brevitarsis. The sequence goes on along the minus strand of NC_087085.1, from coordinate 15,581,522 downwards.
AAAATTTTTTTCTTTGACATAGTTTTGTTTTGAAAACCAAATCAAGAGCAAAACTAAATCAAAAACTGTGTCAAAAACTGTGTCAAAGCCATTTTTGACAAATCTTGCTCCAAATGGATAAAAATTTGTCAGAGGGCTCTAATTTATCATTTTTAATCATTTTATAACTCAAAACTGGCAAAAAATTGAAACTGAAAAAAATTTTTTTCTTTGACATAGTTTTGTTTTGAAAACCAAATCAAGAGCAAAAAAACTGTGTCAAAAACTGTGTCAAAGCCATTTTTGACTGTGTCAAAAACTGTGTCAAAGCAATTTTTGACAAATCTTGCTCAAAATGGATAAAAATTTGTCAGAGGGCTCTAATTTATCATTTTTAATCATTTTATAACTCAAAACTGGCAAAAAATTGAAACTGAAAAAAATTTTTTTCTTTGACATAGTTTTGTTTTGAAAACCAAATCAAGAGCAAAACTAAATCAAAAACTGTGTCAAAAACTGTGTCAAAGCAAAATTTTTGACAAATCTTGCTCAAAATGGATAAAAATTTGTCAGAGGGCTCTAATTTATCATTTTTAATCATTTTATAACTCAAAACTGGCAAAAAATTGAAACTGAAAAAAATTTTTTTCTTTGACATAGTTTTGTTTTGAAAACCAAATCAAGAGCAAAACTAAATCAAAAACTGTGTCAAAAACTGTGTCAAAGCAATTTTTGACAAATCTTGCTCCAAATGGATAAAAATTTGTCAGAGGGCTCTAATTTATCATTTTTAATCATTTTATAACTCAAAACTGGCAAAAAATTGAAACTGAAAAAAATTTTTTTCTTTGACATAGTTTTGTTTTGAAAACCAAATCAAGAGCAAAACTAAATCAAAAACTGTGTCAAAAACTGTGTCAAAGCAATTTTTGACAAATCTTGCTCCAAATGGATAAAAATTTGTCAGAGGGCTCTAATTTATCATTTTTAATCATTTTATAACTCAAAACTGGCAAAAAATTGAAACTGAAAAAAAATTTTTTTCTTTGACATAGTTTTGTTTTGAAAACCAAATCAAGAGCAAAACTAAATCAAAAACTGTGTCAAAAACTGTGTCAAAGCCATTTTTGACAAATCTTGCTCCAAATGGATAAAAATTTGTCAGAGGGCTCTAATTTATCATTTTTAATCATTTTATAACTCAAAACTGGCAAAAAATTGAAACTGAAAAAAATTTTTTTCTTTGACATAGTTTTGTTTTGAAAACCAAATCAAGAGCAAAACTAAATCAAAAACTGTGTCAAAAACTGTGTCAAAGCAATTTTTGACAAATCTTGCTCAAAATGGATAAAAATTTGTCAGAGGGCTCTAATTTATCATTTTTAATCATTTTATAACTCAAAACTGGCAAAAAATTGAAACTGAAAAATTTTTTTTCTTTGACATGGTTTTGTTTTGAAAGAGTATAAAATTGCGAAAGGGTCATGAGGAGTACAAAAATGTGACTTTAGGAGTACGAAATTATGAAATGAGGAGTACAAAAAAGCGTAGATATATAACATCGAAATGCGGTATAGTATGTCGTTCTTTAGACGACTACTTTCTCTATTTTTTTAGATTTTTTCAAAGATTGCGTTTTTTTTGAAAAAAAAATTGAAAATTGGGAAATATGGTAATATTTCTTAAAAAAATAAATAAAAAAAGGTAAAATATGGATGAGAAAAATTCTGAAAAACAAAATTCTTGGAAAAAAGTTAATTTTCTTTTTTGAAATAGAACATTAGTTCGATATTTTAAAAACAGAATTAAAAATTCTTAAAATTTAAAAATCTTAAGTACCTACCTCTTTTGAAATTTTTCAGTAATTTAAAATTTTTTAGAATTATGGAGAGCAAAAATCTATTAATTTCAATGAAATACGCAAAATTTAAATTTTCAAACGTTTCAAATGTATTTCTATCTTTATTATTATAATATTTACATGCTAGTTCTATCTAACAATTTTTCATTAATTTAATCTTTATTTTCTTCTGTCAATTTTTTGTCGTTTTCATCAACGACATTTTCTTCTACTTTCTCTTCATTAATCACAATTTCGGTCCCTTTGGCAGGGACAAGTTGATGTTATTCACGGAATTCCTGCTCGTTCTCCGGCTTAATGTAAACCGGATCAAACTTCGACATGTATTTCTTGATAAATTCCCGTGCTTTCACCTTCACGGACTCCGTGACGCCCAAATGAACGATCGTGTTGTCGCAGTGCTTCAATTCCTTCAGCATAACGAAATGCGTGAGTTTTCGCGCGAGATGCTTAAAGTCTTCGGAATTCGTGATACGACCAACTTTGCAGTCCTCCGTCATGTAAGGCTTCAAATGATGCACAATGACGCCCGCGATATCAGTTCTAAACTTGTCTTTGATGCGACGTGCTTCCTCGCTGTGAAGATCAACGAGTGTCGATGCCTCAGCTGCCTTTTTTCGTTTTGCACTGCGATCGTCGTCGGTTTTCTGCTGTTGTCGTTTCTTCTCGGCACGGATTTTTTGCTCTTGTACCTTCCATGCTTCGTAGGCGGAGGGACGTTTTACCTCCGAGGAGTGAAGAATATCGAGTTCGTCGACGATTTTGGGTCTGCTGTTTGGATCAACGGGTGTTTGGGGGTCAGGAACTGCAGTTGATGGGCCTCCTTGGATCTGGCGACGTTTAGCTTCTTCCTTGCGACGACGCAATTTTTCTTTTGTCTCTTTGTAGCGACGCATTTCGAGCTGCCCACGACGTTTGTCCTCCTCGGTACGTGGACTAATGCTGCGTTCTTGCACCAATCCCGAACGTTTTCGTTGAATTCGTTTGATATTCGGTAAAATTGCATCAAGAGATCGTGTAAAGTTGCTCGCACTGTTGAGAATATCAGCTTTAACTTGTGCCCCAATTAAATTATTGGTCTCTTCGATACTTGGTATCGTTCCAAGATGCTTTTCGTCGTCATCTTCGTTCATGTCACTCGGTTTCGCGAGCAGATCGTCCAAATTAAACTGAGTTTTACTCTTTTCCTTGCATTCTTGGAGGATATTCAGCTTTTCCTTGAGCTCTTCTTCCTCAGAATCGCAAGTGTCGGTTGTACTTGACTCAGATCCGTCGTCAGATAAATGAAAATCTACAAAAAAATATTTTAAAAATCAATTTTTCATGTGAAAAAATTTATGCTTACCATCCTCATCATCGTCATTCGGTTCACTCAAGGGCTGAATCTTAATTGGAGGCTTCCATTGAGGAATTCTGATCTTAATGTGGTAATAATAAATGCGACCTCGATCATCAATGGCGAATTTCCACATCGGCGGCAGATCCATGGGAGGTAAATCGTATTCGCTTGGATTTGTTGGCAACGGAGGCGGCACAAATTTCATGTATTGCTGCAAAAAAATCAAAAAATTAATCAAAAAATCTCAAAAAAATCCAAATTCACGCTCTTACATGACTCGGCGGCGTTGGCAAAGGTCTCCGATCCGCCGTATAATACTGCCCCGTAATTGGATTCATCATCGCGGGAACATCTTGGGGCGCCACATGTCTCGGATTAATGCCAAATTTCAAGCAATTTTGTTCGTGACAATACCAAATTTCTTGTTGGCGACGTTCGTGCTCCTGTTGCGCTACTTTCATCTCGAACAAGTGTCGGCGTTGCTCTTTGGACAAAAGTGACGTTTTTTCCTTCGGCGGCTTGGGGAATGTTGTTTCGCGCGTTTCATGCGGGCGTTCGCGTTCTTTGTCGCGGTAACGGGAAACGTAACGATCTTTGTTGGCGGGTTCGGGAGTTTGATTTAAGTCGGCTTCGCGTTCGTGTTCCTTCATTTGCTCGATTCGTTCCTTTTTGGGGATGCGGAAACTCTCTTTGAGGTCTTTCCAGGCGTTTAGAAGTTTTTTCGCTAATTGGCAGAGCTCGTTTTTCAGATCTTTGAATTGAATTCCGGGCATTTCGGGAGCTGTTTCAGCAGGTTGAGATTCAATTTTGACAGTTTCTTCGGAAATTTCTTTAGATTCTTCTTTTTTATCGTCTTTGGGTTCAGAAATTTCATCTTTTGTGGTAGGTTCTTCGACTTTAGTTGACAATTCTTCACTTTCGGAAGGTTTTTCTTCAACAACTTCTTTTGAAACTTCTTGGGATGTCTCCATTTCCTCAAAAATTTCTGATTTTACTTCTTGTTTTTCCGTATCAGATGCCATTTTTTCAATTTCTTCCGATTTTTCCATTGTTTTTTCTTGATTCGAAGTCTCATCAAGTGCCATAGATACATCTTTCGACCCTCCATCCTGCTTCATTTTACTTTTTTCTTCTTTTTCTTTCTGAACATGTTCTCGAATCTCGCCACACGTGTCAATAATGTGCTTCAACTCATCCACGCCAATCGTTTTGATCAATTGTTCGCTTTGTTTGATCAAATCCGGAATGTGTTTGAACATATCCGCATTAAAAGTCGTCGGTTTATTCGCGTCATTTGTCTCCATGGGTGTAGCTGAGCCACTTTCGCTCGATTCATCATTCGGCGAACTCGAATTTGGCGACGTATCATGTTCCGAAGCCCATTTCTGGACCGTTGACAAAACTTTGCTGTCTTTCAGGATCGTTTTATTCGTGATTGGCAGCACATTCAAGACTTCCAGCAGCAAAATACGGAATTTTAATAATCGTTCTTGATCATTATCTTGCGAGTCTTCCATCCAGCCATGAAGTAATCGTAACCCATGGTAATCGAGAAATAGACGACGACATGCAAGTTCACCATTTTTCAGCAAACTTAAGAGTTTGCTACGAGCTTCAAGTAATTTTGCACGAACCATCAGTCGACTGAGCTTCAAGGTGTGTTGTTGATTTTTCAAGCCTGTGCTGCACAACATGTCAATTTCGTCATCGAGATCCAGGTCATCCAATATTTCTTGACGCTTTTTACGACGGTAAGCTCGTTTTTTGCGTTGAACTTTCGCTTTTTCCTTCTTTTCTTTTTCCACGGCTTTCTTTTGTTCAATTCTCTCTTTTTCCTCCGTCGAAATTTCGGGTTTCTCATTGTCAGAGGCTTCAGATTCTTCAGAAACCTCACTTTCTTCCGCTTCACTCTCGTCATCGCCCGGCGCTTGTCCGATCCATCCGCGACAATTTGCTGCTTCGCAATAACATTTTTGCGCCTCTTTTCCGTACCGCTGAAATTGGTAGTCAAAAGTGATTTCTTCGCCAGCTGGAATGAATCGCGTCGAAAAAAATCCAATTCGAAGTTCGCCGTTAACTGTCCATTTTTGCGTCTCTGCATTCGGATCGCACGAGTGATTTATGAAACGAGAAATATTTCCACGGGTTGTGGCATCGATAACAGCATCACTTCGCAACGCCATGAAGTAATAATGCTTATTTTTGTCGTTCGAATAGTCGTTTGCTCGTTTCTCGAATTGATCGCTATCGAGAACTTCGCCCACATACTCCATGATAAATTCGTTGGGTTGAATTGCGCGTGCCGCCATGATACCGAAGCCCTTTTTCTCCGTACGGAACACTTTACATTTCGCATATTCGGCATTTTGGAAGCGTTTATTCGTGCAACGATCGCCAATGTTGCATTTTGGACCACATTCGATCATCAACATGCGATTTAAACAGTCTTCGCCGCATCCCAGTTCGCCTTGGTCGTACTCTTCTTGCGTCAGGAAACAATCGCAGAGCATCTTTTTCGCTTCTTTGCTGATATTTCGGTCGCATTTGTACTCGTTGTCTTTAATTGTGACAAAATGCTTCAATCTTTCTTCGCAAATTTTCTCTTGGCGCAGCTCTTCGTCAATTTCTTCCTTCGTTTTGCCCGAATCCGCCGCATCTACAGATTGCTCTTCGGTACGAACGCCCATCTCGATTTCGCTTAAACGGCGCCAACGGGATTTTACTTTGAGCGCATCTGTGCATTGAGTGGGGATGGAAGTTTCTTCGGAGGATTTTTTGAATTTTTCACGATCTTTGACGAGTCCGTGACCAACAGAGCGACGATTTTGCGTGCTGATGGTTTTGATGCGACGCGAACGGCGGATTGAAGTGGAGTTTTCGTCATCGTTTGTTGGCTCAGTGGTAGGTTCGGGATCAGTTTTTGTGTCAACTGGTTCTTCTGAAGGTTGTTCCTCTTCTTTTTGGTCAACTTTTGAACTTACGGTTTCTGGTTTGGGAGAATTTTCGGTGTAGAAGGTTCTTTTGGTGCAGGAAGTTCTTCAATAGCGGAAATTTCTTCAGATTTTGAAGGATTTTCAGTTTTTGGAGTCTCTTCAGTGTCTTCTTTTACTTGAACTGACTCTTCTTCGACTTCCATTTGTTCCAGTTTTGGCGATTCAACAGGAGTTTCTTCTTCAATTGCGATTTTTTGCACTTTTTCTTCCAATTTTTCGACAATTTCGCATTTTTCTTCAACAATCGACTCTTCCTGAATTTCTTCCATTTTCGTTGGTGACACAGAATCTTCATTTTTGAGACGTTCAAAGGCTCTTTCCTGCAACGCTTGTTTCTTCGCGGTTCTTTTTCCTTTTCCAAAGTTAATGTGCGTTTGCAAGTCCACGCTATCCATTGTGGCATCGGAATCCGAGACGATTTCTGCTACTTCGTTCTTGTCGTCGCTTAATACTGTGTCATTTTCATCCAAATACACGATACTGACTTCCTCTTCTTCGATTGGTTCTTGTTCAGTTTTTTCTTCGGGCGCGTTTTGTGAAGTTTCTTCCGTTGGAATGCTCGAAGGGTCATCAAGTTGCATCGAATTCGAGTCCTCGACAATTTCTACACGGATTTCGGGGGAATTTCCTTCACTGATGTCGTATTCATCGGGATTTGCTGAAGTAGCTGTTATCGGAGATGAACGTTTTTCTTGGGTTTCGTCGAAATTTGAGGCAGTACTTGAACTTGTGTGTTCTTCAACAACGATTTCGATGAATTCTTCGCCTAAAGCTTCTTCGGCGTTGGCATTTTCGTCGCCCTGAGCTTCCATTGACAATTCTAAGTCTGTGAAAAAAAGTTAAATTTAGTACAAAACTCATATTTTTTTTTAAAGAAAAATCTTACCAGAATTCTTTTTCTTCAATCGATTCGAGATTCGGCGATTTGCTGGTGAGTTACTGTTCGATCCGGAGCTCATTGATCCAACATCCGTCTCATCGGATTTGATTTTTTCAACTGCATGTGCTACTGGAGGTGTTTGCAAGTCCGATTTTCTTGGTCTTCCTCGTTTTTTTGTTTCTTTCGGTGCTTCTTCTGACGTTTCTGGTTCATTTGAAACATTTTTACTTGTTTGTGGTTCAACTGTCGCACTTTTTCGTGGTCTTCCGCGTTTTGGGACATTTACGGGTGAAGTATTTCCCGTTGTAACTTCTGAATCTTTTGAAATTTTCTTTCCGAGAGCTGAATCAGACCGCGTGGCGGCCTCTAAATCTGGATCGGCATCCAATGGGTCCGTGGATTCAGCTGCAGGAGCCTAGAAATCATTGAAAATTGGTAAATTTGAAATAATTTTAATAAAAAAGTTAAATTTTACTTCTTCAAGTTGCTTCAATTGAGCTTTTGTCAATTTTTTCGGCTTCGAATCTGGATCACCGCTCCCGGTTGGTTTGTTTCTTCGTGTTCCTACCATGATTTTTGGTAGATTTCCAATGGATTTTTGTTAAATGACTTAGATCGGTGCCTAATCTATTAATTTTTCATATTTTAAGTGATTAAAAACTACAATTAATTGGAAAAATTGATTAATTTTCCGATTTCTGCTCTTTTTGTTTACGTTTATGATAAGAATTCGTTCTTTGCTGATTCAGTCAAGACCTCTGGCGGCAAAAAAAAAATGGAACTAAAAAATAAATAGTAAACAAAGATCAAATGATTAACAAAATTTCAATTTTAAAGTCGAAAAACTCATTTTACAGTCATTAAAATAATTGAAAAACGTTCAAAAGTCAACAAAAATTAAGAAAATCAACGTAAGAATCACAAAAAATCAAGATTTCATGCCAAATTTCGTGTTCGTCGAACGATGGCAGACGAATCAAAAGACGAGCCACAACAATTCCCAAATTTCCCTTTGAATATCACGATTAAGCAGGAGAAACCGAGTCCGAAACGACCTTCAGTCACGGACGAGCCTGCTAATGGTGAGCATTCAAACGGAATATTTGCGTCGAATCAGGAGGACAGCAAAAGCTCGTTGTCCTTGGATCCGCCCCCGCTAAAGTCGAGTGATGAAATTTTAGCAGAGTTATTTGGCGTCTTCAATGCAGAAGTGCCCGAAATTTTAGTTGGAGGCGATGGCAAGCACAGCAAGAAAAGCAAAAAAGAAAAGAAACACAAAAAGATCAAAGAAGAACCGAAATCTGGCGATGAAGGCACAAGCGAGAGTGAATCGAGTGACGATTTTGACGTAGCAGCTGATGGATCAAAGACCAAAAAGGTCAAGAAAAAGAAGAAGAGCAAGAAAAAATCCCGCGAAGGCTCCGTAGACTCAAAGGGCGAGAAGAAAAAGAAGCACAAGAAACACAAAAAGCACAAAGTCAAGAAGGAAAAGACGAGCGACGCCGAAGAAGGCGAAATTCGAGTCAAAAAAGAAAAGTCTGAGGAGAAGGAGAAGAAAAAATCCAAAAGCGACAAAGACAACAAAGAAGATTTACGAGATTTACTCAAAAGTCGGAAGCACAGTAGTCGAGATCGCAGTCGGGAACACGACTCAATCCGCAAAGAAGTCAAAGAAAAGCCCAAAATCCAAATAAAAAGTCTCGTCAACAGCACAATTCTTAAAGATGCCATAAAAGCAGCTGATGATCGGCATCGCAAGCATGAACGCGATGATCGCCGAGACGAGCGGAAACGCAAAAAGAGCGAATCAGACATCAGTTTATCCGACGAGGAAGACAGTCGCACATCAAAACGTTATCGAAACCCCTTTTCGAACCCCATCAAGTCGGAAACGTCATCGCGTTCCAACAGATTTTACGATGGCTATTACGAAAGTTATCGCCATGGACGCCGCCGAAGCAGATCTCGCAGTTACGATAGACGTCGTCGTCGATCACGAAGTCGTTCGGGACACAGATTGGACATCGATAAGAAGCAATTGTTGGAAATAGCGCGAAAAAATGCCATTCAGATGCTCAAAAATGGAACATTGCCCGGCGTTCAAAGCTTAGCGCAAGAAACTAAGGATAAATTAATGGTTAAAGTTAAATACGGAGGTGAGTTCTTACTCAAATTTACCTTTTTTCGGTCAAAATTTGACAAAATCGCTTATTTTTCACAGGAAAATCCGTAGCTGAACTAACAGACTATTGCAAAAAGCTGTCAAACGGCGAAATTGGCGACTCGGATATCTCCGACGTGGATAGCGATGTCGAAGAACGGGCTTTCCATCATCCCTTCGAGCTGAAAGATTATCGTGAACCGATAATTATGAACATTCGCAACTCCGTACCGATTCAACCGAAGTCAGCAAGTGAGAAAAAGGAACTTTTAAAGCTTTTCCCTGTCTCGTCGGGGCAAGAACATCGCAAAACCGAGCTCGAATGGGTTCCTGTTACTCCTCCGCCTGCTGCGATCGAACCAAAAGCTCCGTTAGCAGCAATAATGCCAGCTCCAGTTGCTGCTCCAATTGTTCCTTTACTAAATCCTCAACCTCAAGCACCTCCAAAAGTCGTTGAACCGCTTCCTGTTCCTGCTGTCGTCCCGACAACTGATGTTCCGGGCATTGCGCCGTTAGAACCACCCCCATTGCCGCCCTCGTTGCCAAGCAGAAATCCCCAAGTGGATTTAGAAATTGCCAATTCGTGGAAAAGTAGCGATTTTGGACTTGCTGGTTCGTCAAATGCGACGAATTCGGGTCCAGCGGTGTTTAATCAACCAGCACAAGTGAGTTTTATTGAATTATTTTCCCTGAAAAAAATTTAAAATTTAATTTTTTTGAAGGATTTGGATGTTTCACAAATAATAACGATGAGATTAGATGCCATGAGACGATTACAGGACAACCCAAGTGATATCGGGGCACAAAGAGTACTTGAAGATACCCAAAATAACGTAAGTTTTACCTGAAAACCTAATTTTATGAGACAAATTTCGTAATTTTTTAATTTTTTTAGATGTCAGCATGGGCTTCATCTAAATACACGCCAGGACAATTCCTCGGAAGTACAGGTGCCAATTTGTTATCTGCCAAGGAGCTTGCTGGATGGGGCAATAAAGCGTATGCAAAGAAGGTGTGACCAAAATCTCTCAAATTCTCAATGAAATTCATCCAAAAAAATGAGTTAATGAATGAGGAGATCACTTTTCTGCATGGGTCAAGTGATCTTTTCATGTCATTTTTGACCGGCAATAGCACCAAAATGAACAATTTTCGAAAATTGTGAAATAAATTTCTCCATTTTTACTGGAATTTTATCTCACAAATTTTCTTACAACAAAAATTTTATTTTACAGGAAGTTCTTTTGTTGCTGTTGACTGCGTCACTCAAAAGATTACACTGAAATTTTGCAGGTCTTCTTCGAACACTTAACTTAAAATGGTAAAAAAATTGAGCCTAAACCTGCATCCGTTACGAGTTTTTGGCTTGAGGTGCAGTTTTAGGCTCAAATCTCAAATAAAACGAACGAATTCTTGATTCTGAAACAAAACAAATGACAACTAGAACAACTTTTTCTAGATCCTGTCTTTGTTTTGTCTTCAGAATCTGTTAAATTAAAATATTTAGACGATCCTTTGATGACAAAGCCCAATTCTTTTATGTGGAAAAAAGCTTTTTTGCACGAAAATTTACTAATTCAACTTTTTTTCTTATAATTAATCGCTCTTTAGGACACTCTGACTTCAACTAAGCCAGTTGAAAGTGGAATGGGCATGCATTTGTTACAGAAAATGGGATGGCGTCCCGGCGAAGGCTTAGGCAAAGACAAATCTGGATCTCTTCAGCCTTTGTTACTTGAAGTCAAAAATGATCGTCGTGGTCTTGTAGCAGGAAATGAGGTAAAATTTTCTCAAAAAATTCACTGAAAATAAATTTTATTAATTTTTAACTTTTTTTCAGAACTCACGAATGAAGAAAGCAGTCAAACGTCCTCTTCGCATGAATCTCGAAGGAAAGCATCCCGTGTCAGTTCTTGGTGAAATTGCGGCAAAACGGAAATGGGGAGTCCCCCAATTTGATGTGGCGACAGAACAAGGACCGGGACATGCGAAATTATTCGTGTACAAAGTCAGAGTAAACGGAATGGAATATCAGCCAGCCATTGCGAGCAATACGAAGAAAGAAGCAAAAGCTGTGGCAGCAAAGTTTTGCCTTCAACAAATGGGAATTTTACCGACTTAGAAATTTTTTGTTAATTTTTTAGAAGTTTCTTTGATTAAATTATGGAATAAAATTCAATTTAAAAAAAAAAATTTAAATTTCTTATAAGAATTTCCAATTTGAATTTTCAAAATATTTTCAAATTTTTTAAGAAATTTTCAGAAGAGATCAAATTTTGATATAATTTTGACTAAAATATTAAAAAAAAGATCTAAATTTCGTTAAAATCAGTTCAAAAATTTTTTTTTTTTATACATTTTCAAATTTTTATTGAAAATTAGGCCGCTCCAAATATTTTTGAACTTTTTGTCCCATGCCCCATTTTAAAAGTCGAAAATCCAATGGGGCAAAATAAAAAAAAAAGTTAAAAATTTCATCAAAATTGACCGTTTTTTGGTCTTTTTTCATATTTTTTCAAGGAATTTTACAAAATTTTTTAAAATATTTTAAATTTTTAAGAATTTTTGTATTGAAAATCGTATTTTAACATAAATTTTCTTCGTTAAAATTTTTTGCAAAAAAATTATTTTTCAAAAATTTTTGACAGTTTTTTTTACGAAATTTTTTTGTTTAAATTTTGAACTTGAAATACTATAAGACAAATTTTAAAATCAAAAATTAGATCTAATTTAACTAAAATATTGATTTATCACAAAAAACTGTTAAAATTTTGTCATTTTATATGAAACAGTATTTCAATTTAAGAATTAAAAATTTTTAAAAGATAAGTCGATAAACCGAAAAAAAAATTTGATTTTTGTATCGGCCTTTTTTTAAAATTAAATTTTTAGGCTCCGGATATTCAACTGCACTTCATTTTTCCTAATTTCTGTGACCGACTCTCGTCAGGAGCAATTTTAATCGTCGTTTTTCCATTTAATTTTTGTGTATTTTTACCATCTTTTCACAAAATCGACGAAAATGAAGCGTGGATATTCCGAAATTCATGAAGATTCGTCAAAACGAGTCAAATTCATGCACAACAAAACGATTGACGACTTGCCGGTTGAGGTTAGCATCATTTTTGTTGTTCCCCGAAATTTTTTTTTACCCCGGAAATTGTTTTTTACATAGATTTTGATGCTCATCTTTGAGAAATTGTCATCCACAGAAAGAAGGAACCTGATGTGTGTTCGACAGTACTATATGGCCATCGTGAATGAACATTTTTCGCGAGATAATTGTTTGATTCTTACGAAAAAATTGGATTATTCTCAAGATGGCGAGCTATATTCGACGTTCCAAAGACGTGAAAACTTTGAAAACGTTCATCGCACCTTTCCGTACCTCGTGATCAAGTCATTCCCCTCGAAATTCAGTGATTTTGTCAAGATGACACGCTTTATCGATCTGGTAGCCACGGAAATCCAAAGTCTGAAGATCATCCATATGCCGCTGCTGGATATTGTGACGCCGAGTAACTTTTACAACGAATTATTCTACTTGAAAATGGAAAATCTCGCAGAGCTGGAAGTTTCTGACCCGAATTTGCTGGGAAATTTATCGTTTCCCGACTCCTTGGAACGCATCGACATCCAAAATTTGATTTACGACGTCAAACTTATTTACAAAATTCGAGCACTGAACATTTCCACGCTGAAATCAAAGTCAATTAAGCTGTTCAAGAACTCGTACAACTCCATGGATCACTTTATGGATCCCGATATGAAAGAGGCGCTAAACGAGATCTTCACAAAAACAACTTCCGTCATCGTTGAGAGCAATTTCAACTACTGCGGCGAAGAGAAAATATCCTTTAACGACGTTACTTGCTTCAGATTCGAGAGTGGCGCTCGATTTTTATGTGCTTCTGATTTCATGCGCTTCACAAAATTAGAAACTTTGCACATTTGCATACACGAATCGTCGAATCCGATGCCCTTGATCGCGAATGGCCAGTTTTGCGGAATCAAAAATCTGGATCTATATGCCATCAATGCGCCTCCAGTTGATCAATTTGAGAAAATATTTTTCTCTTTTCCTGATTGCGAGACACTAACGATCGACGGATTCAAGTTGCAAAGTTCGCATTTCGCTTTAATTTGCAAAAATATGCCAAAATTGAAGAATTTGATTTTGTTGAATGGCAGTTCGATGAATTTAGTAAGATTTTTTTTTCAAGATTTTGAAATATTTTAATTTTTTTCTCGTTTTAGATATCAGTGAATGCTTTAGTATCGCAAAATGACGCATCACTCAAAGACTTGAAACATTTGGAAAAAGTAATAATCGAAACTTGTGAATTGGTGAATGCTGTTGAAGAGCTACGTTGGCCTGAATTACCAAATTTGCATACTCTAAGCCTTTCTGGATGGTGTTTCCAGCAATTTAATGAGGAATTGTACGAATCAATGGCACGAAATTCGCCAAAAATTAACCATTTGAAGATCAATACGGAAGGCGGTGCTTGTCTCAACTCCTGTTTTGTGCCTTTGATCAACACTTGTCCTTTAATTTCGTTAATTTTACCGGGCGAAGGTGACGAATACTCAGAAGACTTTGAAAAAAATGGTTTATTATTATCAAATATCGCTAAACACTGCAAACAATTAGAATTTTTGTCAGTTAATGACTCAAAAGGACTGTTAATGGGTCAAGAAATTTTACTTTTCAACGCAATTCCGTCACTGAAAACCATAAAAAGTGTCATCGCTTACGAAGATTTCCCCGATACAATCCGAGTTTTCACGCGCGAGGACTTATTCAACCTCAAAGAATATTTAAAGATTAATTTGCACAAATATAAAGATATATTTGATACCATTGAATATGTGATGAGTAACATAATACCATTTAACGACGTTATGAATATGCTAGATGAATACGCCGAACAACTTAACCATCGAATTGAAAATCTGGAACATCTCGATAACGTACGAAAATTATTTATAGTCGGAGTTAAATTTCTCCAAATGGACAACGTTGATTTATGTCGTATTGCATACGCAGTTACTCAAACTTAAATTTGAGATTATTATTAATTAATTATATTATTTACTTGAATTTATGATTCAAAGATACTTTCCTTAAACTTAATTAAGCATTTTGTGCCAAAAATTGCAAACAAAATTGTATTAATTGATTTAATCAAACATTATATTGCTAAACTTTACGAAAATAAAATATATTTAAATAAAATTTAAAAATAAATAAAATAAAATTATATTAAAAAAAAATCATTTTTATCAAAAATCACCATGGGGATATAGAAATTTTATATAGATTTTGAAATACTTTTGCATACTAAATGACTTAAGAAATCAAGATTTTCTAGCTTTTTAGCGATATTTAAGCTGTTTTTCAACAAGCTTGACATTTTGCACTATTTACGAGGTTATTAAGAGGTTATTTCGATTAAGAAATCAAGAATTATTTTTTTACAAAAAATAACGATCAAAAACTGTGTCAAAGCCATTTTTGTCAAATCTTGCTCCAAATGGATAAAAATTTATCAGAGGGCTCTAATTTATCATTTTTAATCATTTTATAACTCAAAACTGGCAAAAAATTGAAACTGAAAAAAAAAATTTCTTTGACATAGTTTTGTTTTGAAAACCAAATCAAGAGCAAAACCAAATCAAAAACTGTGTCAAAAACTGTGTCAAAGCCATTTTTGTCAAATCTTGCTCCAAATGGATAAAAATTTGTCAAAGGGCTCTAATTTATCATTTTTAATCATTTTATAACTCAAAACTACCAAAAATTGAAACTGAAAAAAATTTTTTTCTTCGACATAGTTTTGTTTTGAAAACTAAATCAAGAGCAAAACTAAATCAAAAAACTATGTCAAAAACTGTGTCAAAGCAATAAAAATTTGTCAATTTTCTAATTTATCAAATTTTTATAACTCAAAACTGGCAAAAAATAGAAACTGAAAAAAAAATTTTTCTTTGACATAGTTTTGTTTTGAAAACCAAATCAAGAGTAAAACTAAATCAAAAACTGTGTCAAAGCAATTTTTGACAAATCTTGCTCAAAATGGATAAAAATTTGTCAGAGGGCTCTAATTTATCATTTTTAATCATTTTATAACTCAAAACTGGCAAAAAATTGAAACTGTAAAAAATTTTTTTCTTTGACATAGTTTTGTTTTAAAAACCAAATCAAGAGCAAAACTAAATCAAAAACTGTGTCAAAAACTGTGTCAAAGCAATTTTTGACAAATCTTGCTCAAATTTATCAAATTTTATAACTCAAAACTGGCAAAAAATTGAAACTGAAAAAAAATTTTTCCTTTGACATAGTTTTGTTTTGAAAACTAAATCAAAAACTGTGTCAAAGTCATTTTTGACAAATCTTGCTCCAAATGGATAAAAATTTGTCAGAGGGCTTTAATTTATCATTTTATAACTCAAAACTGCCAAAAAATTGAAACTGAAAAAAAATTTTTTCTTTGACATAGTTTTGTTTTGAAAACCAAATCAAGAGCAAAACCAAATCAAAAACTGTGTCAAAAACTGTGTCAAAGCCATTTTTGTCAAATCTTGCTCCAAATGGATAAAAATTTGTCAAAGGGCTCTAATTTATCATTTTTAATCATTTTATAACTCAAAACTGGCAAAAAATTGAAACTGAAAAAAATTTTTTTCTTTGACATAGTTTTGTTTTGAAAACCAAATCAAGAGCAAAACTAAATCAAAAACTGTGTCAAAAACTGTGTCAAAGCCATTTTTGTCAAATCTTGCTCCAAATGGATAAAAATTTGTCAGAGGGCTCTAATTTATCATTTTTAATCATTTTACAACTCAAAACTGCTAAAAAATTGAAACTGAAAAAAAAATTCTTTGACATAGTTTTGTTTTGAAAACTAAATCAAGAGCAAAACTAAATCAAAAACTGTGTCAAAGACATTTTTGTCAAATCTTGCTCAAAATGGATAAAAATTTGTCAGAGGGCTCTAATTTATCATTTTTAATCATTTTATAACTCAAAACTGCAAAAAATTGAAACTGAAAAAATTTTTTTTCTTTGACACAGTTTTGTTTTGAAAACCAAATCAAGAGCAAAACTAAATCAAAAACTGTGTCAAAAACTGTGTCAAAGCTATTTTTGTCAAATCTTGTTCCAAATGTATAAAAATTTGTCTGAGGGCTCTAATTTATCATTTTTAATCATTTTATAACTCAAAACTGCTAAAAAATTGAAACAAAACTAAATCAAGAGCAAAACCAAATTTTTTTCCAAAAAAAAATTTTGAATTTTCCAAATGTATAAAAATTTGTCTGAGGGCTCTAATTTATCATTTTTAATCATTTTAAAACTCAAAACTGCCAAAAAATTGAAACTGAAAAAAAAATTTCAAGAGCAAAACTAAATCAAAAACTGTGTCAAAGCCATTTTGAAAAAAAAAATAATTTAAAAAACAACAAATTTACAAAACTTACCTTTTTTAATTTTTTCTTTTAATTTCCATTCCAGGAAGTAAAAACAATATAATTTTGTTTTTTTTTTGGGATTTTTATTTCACAAATGCAACTTTATTATTCCATTCATGACATTTTTTTAGTAGTAATTTTATATTTATGTGGTGTATTTAATGATATATAATCATAATAATATTTACTGTTTATAGGTATAATAATTTTATATTATAAAGCGAGCAAATACATCTACAAATACGTTTTAACTATTTTTTTTCATCATTACATATTTTTTAGTTATTTATTTTTTATGACGTGAATATTTTTTTCAAACATTTTTATTGTAATTATTATTTATTTTTTTGAATAACATTTTACTTTTGGTTAGTTAGAATGATTGAGAGATTATTGTTGGGTTATTTTTTTTTTATCTATTTCATTAATTTTGATTCTAATAGTCTTATAGTGACACATCGCATATTATCATGATTTTCATTCCACTTGATTAAAATATATATATTTTTTTGTATACTATTTCATAATAATTATTACTTTTTATTTTTAATTATTAATAGACGGCAATAGATTTTAAATGATGATAGAAAAAAATTAAATTTTTACAAAAAAGGAAGAACTTAAAATTTATTCAATGCGTTAAAAGCATAAAGATGGAAGCAATTACTGAAAATTATAATCACAACGTTGTTTCTGGTATTTTTTTATATGACTTTATAATATATAATTAATTAAAAATTTACAAATTCGGTATTTAAATGAATAATTAATAATTAAAAAAACCTTAATCCTTAAAAATATTTTATAATGTAATTTATAAGTTAGACAGCTAAAGCATAATTTTATATTTTATTAATAATAATTAAGAAAATGCAAGTGATGACAGTGATAATTAATTATTACGCGAGTTACACAAAAATGTAATAATAAAAATTAATTGTATCAAAAATGTTATACAGCTCAATTATACATATTTATTACTTATGAGATAATAAATTACAATTATTTTGATCTTAAAAGGTAACAAGAAGACGGAAATTAAAAAATAAAATATTGGAGTAATTTTTTTTATCATATTCATGTTTGAGTATTAAGCTATTTTATTTATTTTTGCGTTTTCCAGTGTTTTGTGATTATCATAAATATTTTTTTTAACTATTTGACATGAAAAGTTCTTTATTTTGTGATGACAAAAATTGTGTGGGATACATTTTTTTTATTAAAATTGTGATGTGAGAAGATGATGATGAAAGGTGAAAATATTTGGTTGAAAATTTAATGGTATAAGTTTTTTTTTGTTAAGTTTAATTCGTATGTTTTATAATATTAATTATTTTTTAGCATTTGGATAGTATTTGTGTATGGCTGCGTTACACAAATTTTAGACGAAATTAGAGAAAGAATCTAATCTACGAAAAAAATAAATTAACAGAGATACAGAATGGGAAGCTTTTAGAAAAATGTGCTTTTTTTCATCAAGGAGCATTGTCAGTATTTTTCAGTCTAATAACATATCTTTGGCTTTTGAATGTTTTTTTTTCATGATGTTTCGTGTTTGTCCTTTTGTTTTGTATCAAAAAATATTTTTATGTTGAGAGAGCTCGTTTTTGCTCTTTTTTAAGTGCTACAATTTCTATTGTTGAGCAATGTTACTGAATTTTTTGCTAGTTATTCAACCATCGAAAAATTCAGAATTGAATTTGGTCAATGACTTCGGAAGAAATTATTTGGGATCATAAGAAACTTTTGAGTTTTTATACAAAAAAGACATGTATGTTGTGTGAAACCCACAATTATTCTCTCTCTGTACTACTGGAAGCTAATTCAATCTAATATAAATAGCAAATAATATTTTTTCATCGTTTTGTATTTTTTTTTTACGAAAAATTATATTTTAATGATCTACTTTTTTTCATTTTTTTAACACTATAATAAATTTTAATCTTTCAATAAAGCAACAAAGCTAGGACTCAAATTATTTTTTGCTTTCTATAGTTTGCTTATAATATTTCTTTTTCAACCACTACATCAATTTATTTTATATTGTTTTGTTTTGAGTAACTTTAGTGTATTTTCCATAATTTTTTTCTTTAATTTATTTATTTTTTTCCTTTCATATCCTAACAGTATGCTAACGGAACTCAATCAAACACAAAATATATCTAACGATGTAGAAAAGAGGTCTTTACAAAAAGTCTTCCAAACACTATCCAATTATCCACTGCTTTTCATTTTTTTTTTTTTTAATATATTTTTCTAGTATTTATTATTATTTTTTATAATTAATGCTCGCATATCTAAAGAATAAATTTGATTTTCTCTTGGCTATATTTTATTATTTTTTTTTTGTTTCATCTTATTTCTAGATTATTATTATTGGATATAATTTTGAAAATTACATTCGTTTACAGTGAACATCAATATCATCAATGTTTGAATTTTTAAATATTTTAAATTTCGAAAATATTTTTTTTCAACTTTTAAAAAGGTATATCTTTAACATTGCATAATTTTTATTTATTTATGTTAAATATTTGTTGTAAAATGCATAAAATTAATTTTTTAATTTAAAAAAAATGATATGAAAGTTGCTACTGCAATTACGAATTAAATCACAACTAAAAGTTACATTGTTTGATTAAAAAAGTGCAAAAAAAAATTAAAATAAATCTTAAAAATATAATTTATAATTGTAAATAGTTAAAACCCTTGGTAAATATTTCTGTTTCAGTCAGCAAATTTTTTACCCTTTTTTTAATTATTTTTTTTTTCTTTTTAAAATCACAGCAATAAATGATAAAATGATATTTAAACCAAAATGAGGTTCTTGAAGATTCCTAATTTTTTTTTTAAGAATTAAAATTAAATTCAAACAACCTTAAAAACTAAAAGCACAACAATTTATACCTTTTTCTGACACAATTGATAACATTTGTGCGTTCTATCACTCTCTTGTTAGTGTGTTGCAAATTATTTAATTTATCGTTTAGATCCAATTGTTCCTTCCGTATATTTTTTTAATTAAAAAAAAATTAATTAATTCATCACTGGTAATTTTTCTGTGAAATTTTTTGACTAGTTTAAGTTTTAGGAGATTATTTTATTTATTACATTTATTTTTTTATCTATTTGATGTCTACATAAATATAACGAATAAGAAGCACACTGATATTCACACCAATTTATCTCTTTATTATTTTTTTTAAACAATTCAAAGGGAACTATTTTTTTCGAAAAAAAAAATAAAAAAGCACCCTAAATCGAAAAAGAGTAAATATATGGCGCCCACTACATGCACAACCTTTTTTAAGTTATAAGTGTAAAACATCGTCGATTTTTTTTAATTATTTTCTTTTTTTTTTCATTAAAAAAAGGGAAGTTCTCTATATATTTTGTGTTCCATAAAAAACAATTTTGATTTTTTTTTTCTTCCAAAAATTTTTCGTGTAAGTCTTGTTTTTATTAGAATTATATTTGTTTTGGTGTTGTTTTCTTTTCTCCTATACCGGTTGTCTATTTATTATTATTTTTTTTTATTCGGAATAAAAGCTTGTGATGTTTGCGTGATAATTTTAAAAGCATTTGATTGTGATTCATCGCGTTGGTTCAAAATGTGTAACAATTCGATCACTGGCCTTTTTGATTTTTTTTTATGTTTTTAAGTCCTCCAGGGACTTGGAGTTTACGAATTCACATTTTTATGGCGATTTTTTGCGCATTGTGAGTGGTTGGGGCTTTTCGCTAGAGAACAATTGGATCATAAATGGAAATATTAATATTATATATGTAATAAGTTGTGGTATCAAATATTTTGTTTTGTAATTTTTTTTATGAAAAAGACAAAATTTGTTTACCACTAAAACTAATTTCTTACATATTTTATAAAAAAATTTATACAGAACATTTTTTTTTGCATTTATGGTGGTAAGAAATGTTTGCAAATGTAATTTTAATAATCATACACACACATGTTCGTTTAGTTTATCTAAATTTTTTACGTCTTTTCCTTACGACTTTTTTTTTCATCTAAATATATATGTTGATAATAAAAAACTTATTTTCCTATAAAAAATTTATTTAGAGCTATTTTACTCAAAAAAGTTGTGTAGCAACGTTATTGTTTTTTTTTTATTAGAGATGATGATGCCACTTTTTTTAGTGGTTTAGGTCTTTTTAGAAATTTTTTAGTATGACTTCGTGTCTTACTTGCATTTTCTTTTACATCACCGTTTTATTTAAAAATTATCATTTTTCTTTCTTTGCTATTATTAGTTATGTATGTTCGATAATGAATATATTTTTTTGAGTAATTATTCATATTGCATATTTTTATAATAATATTTATTTAATTTTTTTTTGAAAATCGCCTACGAAATTCCTGTATATTGGCACTAAATATACCATTAAATATTTTTTTATAATAAAAATTATTAGCTTCGTGTATTTTTTTTTTTTTGTTTAAGTTGTTTTGGTAGAATATGCATATATTTTAAATTGTGTATATTATGTTGTAGTTTTTTTTTATTAGTAGAGTAAGATGGCAAAAATTTATTTATTTTTTTGAATATATTTTAGTTAGTTTGTCTTAAGATAAAACTTAATTCAATTTTATGTGATTTTTTGCTTAACATTCCATGTTAAATGCGATTTTTTGCTGCACAATTATTCAGAGATTCGGTTGTTGGTTGTGCTACTTACAAATTACACTGCCATAGTATCGTAGGCTGTGAGTCCTGTGGTGGGGGCGCCGGTTTGTTGTTGGGCGTACTTGGGGCCGACTTCGTTTCTATATGAAATTTTTATTGTGAAAAAAATTTTGTGTTATGAAAAAATAAATATTTTTATAAAAAATAAATCAAAAAAATTAAAATAAAAATTTACATGCACATTTTTTCAGCATTTATCATGCAGTTAGTTACAATTTAATTAAAATTTTTGTTAGTAATTTTTTGTATCGTTTTAAAATTCATTATCGCGCCAATTCTAACAATAAAAAATAATTATTTCGGCGGAATAACTTACTTCTCTCTGCTCGAGTCGATTTTTAAAGTGATTTTTTGTGTTAAAAAATAAGCAGAATTTATAATTTTAATTTTAGTAAATATTATTTTGTTAAAAAATTGTCAAAAAATTTAAATTATTAATTTTTTTTAGTAAAACCCACAACCAAATTCCCATAAAAATGTGAAATATTTACAAAAAATGTTATTAATTAGTGAAAATTTTGCATCTATTGGCACAAAAGTGACATTTTGTTAATCACACTTCTAAATTTCATTACCTTTCTAACAATTTTCTGACTTCTTCAGTATGAACTTTGTCATTTTGATTTGTACGTGGCGATCGTACAGCTGTGAAAAATAAATTAATTTAACGGAATGCAATCAATAACTTGGATGAAAATAAATAATTAAACTATTTCGGGAGATGATTTGAATGATATTTGATCGTGCATGTGTTACACGATGATCCAAGATTATTTTGTTACTAACATTATTTTTTTTTCGATTTTTTATATTTTTTTTTAAATGGAAGCAGATGAATGAACTTTAAAAAGCGATTTCGATAAATCAATAAAATATTTTTTTTTAAATGAATTTTGAAAATTTTTTGGTCGCGAATGACATGCAATGAAGTTTTATTGCTAATGACACAGAAAAAAAAATCTAAAAAATATTGAATGTTTTGTTATTAATTGTTAAAACATAAAATTTTATAAAAAAAAACACACATAAACATGCAAAATATATAAAAAATGATGATTATGGTGAGCATTTTCGGTTGACGTTGGATGAGGATGAATCAATTTCATGAGAAAATAAACGGTTCATAACGAACGACTTGACAAAAATTAAGAATCACGTGAGGAAAACTAATGAGTTGAGTGATG
This sequence comes from Culicoides brevitarsis, assembly GCF_036172545.1. Classification (NCBI taxonomy): domain Eukaryota; kingdom Metazoa; phylum Arthropoda; class Insecta; order Diptera; family Ceratopogonidae; genus Culicoides; species Culicoides brevitarsis. Next base: position 15,558,943 of record NC_087085.1, on the reverse strand, counting down.
AGAGACGTAAAATGGGTAAAAATTGTGAAACAATCATAAAAACTGTTGCGAGAAATAATATTTCATTGGAAAAATGTTTCGGATGAGACGTTCTCTAATACGGATCAAGGCAGTTTTGATGATCTCAACTCACCCTCAGTATCGTCTATAACGAGGTAAAGACAAGAAAAGTAAGGGAGAAGACGGATTTTAGTCAATTTGGAACATGATTCTTGTAGCTCGGTAATTTTGAAGTACAATAAGAAGCATGAAAGACGAGAAAATTCACTTACCGCCATAATTTCCTCGAGGTCCATTATCTCTATCACATTCGGCTTCGGAAATTTCGTTGCTTTCTTTGGAATCATTGAATGATGAACTAGCGTCGTGGTTTCTTGGCGGGGGTGGGGGAGGTTCAGGAGAACCATTTTGCAAATTACGAGCAGATCCTAAAAAAAATCACGATTAAAATGGAAATTTATTGAAAAATTCAAAAAATCTTACCTTGGTTAAGATTACCAATAGAGCCTCGTGAGCCATAGTGATCGTATGGTCGTCCATAAGATCCTCCATATTGCGATTGGTATTGATCTTCCTCAGCGCAGTTGGCTGGATCGTCATATTCGGGTCCGCCGTACATTGAGCCTCCTCCATTAACGCGAGTGTAGCGACGCTAATGATAAAAAATAATTTTTTTTAGAAATTTTGTTAAAAAATTAAGGAAATTGTATTAAAAGAGTTCGATAAAAAAAAACTTTTCGAACACTTTTTTACGTTCCAAAAAAAAATCTTATTTAAAAATTAAAAATAAAATAATAAAAGAAGTTACATATTGATCCTCTTCAGCGCAGTTTGCTGGATCATCGTATTCCGGTGCCGGTTGGTAGATAGAGCTTTGTCCTCCTTGGCTATTCTTGCGTGCATATCGGTTTCCGCGGGGCTGCTCGATTAACTGAATTATAGATTTCTTTTTTTTATGGGGGGCGCTGTGCACTTTTGTGCACAAAGGATACTTACCATTGATTGAGAGCCGGAGCGAGAATGAACGTGTCCCGGCATTGGCATGCTTCCGTTGGGGCCCATTGTGCCCATGTTACCGTTTTGATGGGGGAACGTTTGGAAGTTCATGGCTTTTGTGGGATCCATTTCTTCGCGGAAGCCGAGCAAATGGAAAGTGGCATAAGGACAGATTTCATCTTCCATGCCTGAGTGAAAAAAAAGTAAGAAAAAAATAATTTTTTAAAGAATTTATTCAATCAACGTATGAAGAAACTTGCTGTTAGTCAAAATTTTTATTAGTTACGTGTTAGTTTGGTGCATCAAACGTCATTTTATTATGTTTGAACATTACAAAAGCAACAGGAAAGTGATTTTACATAAAAGTTTTTATTAATTACTTGCTACGTTGATCACTAACCTTCAATTTTTTAACTAGAGGTGTTATTGCCACACTTTAATATCCTTATTTTACGAGTTATTTGTTAGTTTTAATATTAATTTTATATAAAAATACCATGCAATATAATTAAAAACTAAAAATTATTTAAAAAATCAAAAAAAACAAATCTAATGAAAATTAAGGGAAATTTAAAATATAAAATAAAAGTAATTTTAATTTTTTTTTTAATTTTATATTAAAATTATTATTTTTTTTAATAAAACAATAATTTATAATTTTTTTATTAAATTTTATTTAAATTTTATTAAATTGTATTTTTAATTAAATAAAAATTAAAAATAATTTTAATAATTAAAAAAAATCCTTCAGATATTTTAAGAGTTGATAAATTTTTAAAATAAATAATTTCTTTTTTAAATTAATTTTTTAAATATATTTTTGACTAAAAAAAATAATTAAATAAATTTTAAAATTACTTTTCTCTAATTTTATTAAATTTCCCGCAATTTCTTAGTAAAAATTTAAAAATTCTACAAAAAAATAATCAAAACGAAAATCCATGCAACTAAAAATCTACCAAAAAAAAAACGACAAAAAATACCTGGCTGATGAGGATGGAAACATTCTTTGGCTCCGTAATCCTTGAAACGCTTTGGAACTGGCGGGGCATCGCGTAATTCTTCATAAATTGGTTTTCTTGGGTCCCATGTCGAGTTCGCAGATCTCATACTGCGACCTTTTTTTACACATATTTAATTTTTTTTTCACATAAAAAATTATAATTTTGTGTAGGGTAGGTAGGTACATAGAATAAAATTTTTAAAATAAATCAAAATAATTTTACGAAAAAAAAATACTAATTGCTTGCATTAATAAATAGAGAATTGAAGCATGCATCTAATTCTATTAGGAATTGAAACCTTAACCTTAGTAGCGGTTTTTGTGACGTTTAATTGCAATTAATCGCAGTTAATTTTTTTTCAGAGCGACACTTACTTATGACAGTTCCTCGTTTGATGCGATCACACGTGTTGTAGTTCGAGCCAGGTACGGGAGGAAGTTTGCGATTTGGTGGTGCAATATATCCAAGTTCATCGCGTAAATCGGGACGACGTTTGTCGATAGTTGTCGCGCCTGGGCCTCCCATTGATTGATTATAAACGACGTCGTCTACGAAAAAAATCATTAAAAGTTAGTTTTAAAGGTTTAAAAGAAGATGAGACTTCTGAAAGAGAAATTTCGAAATGGATTAGTAGCGCCAGTGTAACCTACAGTAGACATCTTTGGGTCCGTTTCGCATGTCGTCGCCGCGTCTTCGTGTAAATGCCACGCAAATGACGAGAATGCCGACCGTCACGACAATAATTGTCGCAATTAGCGGCACCATCACGTTGAGATCGAGCCATTCGGGTATCCAGGGCATGTAGCCACGCATGCCCGGCTGATGAATTTCAATCGCTGGCGCAATTGTACCTAGTCAAAGTGGCGAAGAGGATGGAATTTGGTTAACATTTGTCATATATACCTTTCATATTGTTGCCTTTGCTACGCAGTACACAGATGACAATAATGAAGATTATAATTACAAGGACAGCTACTACGGTGGGTACCAACAGATTCAAGTTAGACAGAATCAAACGAATAGTGTCCTCAGCGGTTAAATCGGGAATACTAAGTGAGGGTGCAATGGTCCCTGAAACAACCAATCGAGAAAAAAATGTTTGTTTGCACTAACTATTTACAGGTCCCTTTTCATATTTTTTTATTAAATTATTCACAATATTTTAACTTTTACTTTAATTAATCAGTTTGAAAATTAATAGAAAAAAATTAATTAATGGTTGAAAAAAATTGAATGGGATGCCAAACAAAAAAGGGAACTAGTTGAAACATAAAAACTTCATAAATATGATTGTGAGTATTTAGTTTGGTTTTACATTAAAAATATATTTATTTAAATTTTTTTTTAAAGAAACAAGAAATATTTAAATTTAAGTTTTATCATTCATATTAGCAACAACTAACAGTTATATTTTGTATTTATAGGTGATGTAGCAATATAATGATAAACGAATTAAAATAAAATCAAAAATTTTCATCAAATTTAATCAAATTTAACTAATTCAACATTCATCGGTGGTTATAAAAAAAAATATCGCGAACATTCAGCCAGGTGAGTCAAAATTAGGCAGCGTCGCACGAAAAATGTTTTCAAATTTTTTTCGCATCGTATTGAAGTATGTGTGAAGTATATGATGATGATAGATGATGGAAAAATTAAGAAAAATTGAACAGATAAAACTCAAATATAATTTAATTAATTTAAGGCCCAATAAATTTCCTTCAGGTGTTTTAACATAGAAATTTATACTTTTCTTTAAAATAAATTAATTAATTTTCTAAACATATATTTTTAAAAATTTTCTCGAATTTTATATATTTTTTTTTACACAAACAAAAAATAATAGGTTGTTTCAGAGACATTCTAACAACGGAAGTATACAGATTTCGGAAGACAATTAAGGATTTTTTTTCACTCTTTGACATCATTTTGTGTACTGTTTAATTTTAATTTGTAAAAAGTATGAGGAGGAAGTTGACATTTTTTATTTATTTTTTTTTAATAAAAAATGTTAACTTCCGAATGTACAAAAAATGTATGATAAAGCAAATTAAAACAAAAAGTGAAGCAAAATAATAGGAGAAAAAATCAAACAAACCACAAAAACCTAACACACTTTTTTTTTGGTTTAAAAGAAAAAAAAATTTTTAGGAAAAACAAAGAAAGATAGAGAAAAAATTTTATAAGGGAAGGTTTCTCATCAAAAAAAGATGAAAAATCTTCAGTGATTGAAAGGATAAAAAAATGTGTTTTGTATGAAAAGTGTGACAAAAGGTGACTTTGAGTGAGAATTTTGGGGAGAAAACATTAAAGGTGCTGACAAAATGTATTAAATTTTTCATTTTTAATTTTTTAAATATTTTTTCAAGTATGGAACTGAAAATTTTAATACATTTAATGAAAAATATGGCACACGAGAAAACTTCTATCAACTATCAGTATCTATTTCTATGTAAATAACACCAAGAAAACATTCTAGTTCTATCAAAAAACTGTCTATTCTAAAGAAAAAACTCAAAATCAACCAAAATTTCATAATAAAAAAGAAAAAAAAAACTTGTGTCGTCGTATTGTACATGTGTGATTGTGCGTTTCATGGTAATGAAATCAGCAAAGGCAGTCAAATTTTTTCATTGAACATTTCTTTTTTTGTGTGTATTGAGTGTGAATCAAAAGCAAACAAAAGAAAAATTGTGTGCGTGTGTTCAATGTTCAAAAATTTGTTCATTTTTTCAAACTTTTTAACAACATGCAAAAAAGTACTTACCACCGGTTGCAGTTAATGTAGCAAATTCGTATTCAGCTACTGTGAAACCTGCACTGTTGTGAGCAGTGACACGTAGATTGTACCATGTTGCGGGTTCGAGATCAAGTACGACGAAATTGCCGCCTGGCTTGACGTTGTTGGAGATTTGGTTCCATTCGGTTTGTTCCCTGAAATTAAATTAATTTAAATTATTGAATTGAAAATTAATTTATAATTTGAAATAAATAAATTTTTTTCGTTTTAATAAAATTATATTATATAATAAATTATATTATATTATATTAAATTATATATTAAAATTTTAATTAAAATCAATTAAATTAAATTATTTTTTAAAATAAATAATTAATTTTTTTTAATTTATTTTATATTTATTTATTTTTTTTAATTTTTTGTTTAAATATTTTAATTAATTTTTTAATTAAAATAATAAATTAAATCAAAAATTTATTAAATTATTTATTAAATTAAAATGAAATTAAATTAAATTATTTTTTAAAATTAAATTTTTTAAATTAAATATTTAAATTAATTTTTTAAAATTATTTATTTGTTAAAATTATTTTTTTCTTAAATTAATTTTTGAATTATTTTAGGTAATGACAAAAAAAAAAAAAAAAAAATCTTACTTTCGTTTGTGTTCAACGACGAAATGTGACATACGACAACCTCCATCTTTCCATGAGGGCAAATGAAGAGTAATAGAATTCGATGAAACCTCAATGAATCGCGTTTTGTCTGGCAAAATTGGTTTGGATCCCTTTGTGCGTGTATTCAAAATGTCCGAAGGCTCGCCGGCGCCAATGGAATTATAAGCAGTCGAGTACACTTGATACCGTGATCCGCAATACAAATTATCGACAGTATATTTGGGGGCATCTAACGCAACATCAATCGTTTCCCATTCTCCAAATTCAGGCTTGTAATGCAACGTGTATCCATGTAACGGAGCCATATCTCCATCATGCGGTTTCAATTTCAACGTTAACGCATCCGTCGTGGTCGAAGTCAATGTCAAGATGGGCGATTGTGGCGGCGCCAAAACAATCAATTTGTGCGTTATTGAATCCTTGGCAATGGAATTTTCGGCAGTGCAAGTATATTCTCCGCTATCCTGTCGAATGACATTCTTGATGTACAACGACCCTTCGGGCAACTGACGAATTCGATCTGATGGCACAAATTCTGATCCGCGAATCTTCCACGTGATATCGGGCGTTGGGACACCAACAGCTTGACACTCGAGCTTGACATCTTCCTTAAACGTGGCAGTTATGGTTTCGTCGAACGATGCAATTTTGGCAGGTACTTTTTCGCTGGGCATCGCAACAATGCTCTTCGATGATTGTCCTTCGCCAATTATTGTGCTGGCAGTTACCCAGAATTCGTAGGGTTGATCTTTGTCGAGGGCAGCGGCTTCGTAACTCATTTGGTAGGCAGGAACTTTGTGACTCTTGGTTTCGCCATCTTTGGTACTCTTGACGTAGACCGTGTATTGGAGGATGATACCGTTCGGGTTGGCAGGTTGACGCCATGACACGAGAATCGCTCCGCCGGACATTGCAAGGGCTTTTACGGCAGTTGGGGCTTCAGGAACTGTTGAAAGAAGAAAAATTGGTTTTAAAAAGTTTTTTCATAAGATTTGTAGAAAAATTACCATCTTGTTCGGTTTGACAGTGAATAGGAGCAGATCGAACACCATCGCCTCCCGAAGTTTGTGCGAGAACTTGCATTGTGTAGTTTGTGTATTTCTTCAAACCATGCAAAACTGTGTCACTTGAAGCGGTTTTCTTGTAATCCTTGTTCTTATCGTCTGTGAAATAATTTTAAAATTAATATTTTATCAATTTACCTTTTTAAATTAAAAAGTTTTTAATTTCATAGACTTCTAAAAGATATCGAGCATTGTAAAATTTTTTTTTAAAATTATTTTCACTTGATTTTTTTAAAATACTAAATATGGAAAACAATAAAATCAAAACAATACAATTTTTTAAAATAAATAAAAAAATCTAAATATTTTTTGTTTAACAAAAATTTCAAAATTTATTTAATTTTAGAAAAAATTTAAAATTTGAACTTAAAAGTTTTCCTAAAATGAAAAAATTTAAAAAAATCCATTTCAAAAAATATTAAACGTTTTGAAATTAATTTCAAAAAATATTTCAAATATTTTTTTTTTTTTTATTTTTCCCCCTGAAAAAATCAGTCAAAAATTTAATAATTTACCACAATTAATTTACCAAAAATCAAGAAAATTTAAAATTTTGAATTGAATTTCACCAAAAAATTCAATAATTTATAAATTTTTACAATTTTTGTCATTTTAGAGGAACTTACCATGCCATAATTCGCTTGGAGCATAAACAACTTTGTATCCCTTGATAACGCCATTTGCTGATTCCAATGGAGGACTGACCCATGAGACACGAATCGTTTGCGAAGTCAATGTTGTGCAACTTGTGTCACTTGGAGGTTGATCTGGCGTGCCTTCCGCTGTATATTGTCGTTCTTCATCACTGACAGGTCCTGCGCCAATCTTATTGTATGCCTGAATAACAACCGAATATTGCGTGTAAGTCTTGAGATTCGTGATTTCCAAGCTGTGTTCCTTATTTTCGCCATCTTGTTGGAAACTGACAGTCTCGTAAATGAACGAAGAGTTACTTGAGCTGAGTTTGTGTCCGACATAGTATCCTTGGAGTTCGCCATTCCAGTCATTTTTCAATGGAGGCTTCCATGTAACGAGCAACGCTGTCTGATTCATCGGTTCAATCTTGATATTTTGTGGTTTGCCAGAGGGAGCTTCTTCCGCCGTGATAATTGTAACAACTTCAGACGAATCTGAGACGCCAATTTCGTTTTCAGCGACGATGCGGATGTTGTAAGTCGTTGCGGGGCTCAATTTCTGTACTTGTGCTTCGTTTGTGTGACCTGGTACGATAACGCGATCAATATCGGTGTCCCAGCTGCCTCTCATGCGCTTAAATTCAATCAAATAACGCTTAATTGGTGAATTTCCGTCATAGGGTTTCGCCCAACTGAGTGAGATAGTTCTGCCAGATTTGTCCAAGACCTTCAAGGCATACGGCATTTCGGGAACTTCTTGAATTATCATGTTGATACTTGTGTCATCGCTGCCAAAAGCGTTCGTAGCCATGCAAGTAAACAACGCAGAGTCAGCACGTTCCGTACGTTTGATGGATAAGCTCGACATGACGCCATCTTGCAAGATTTCTTCACGAATTGTGTAACGATTGTCCGATTTGGGGTCCAAACGAATGTTATTCATGTTCCACAAGATGCCGATTGGCTTTTCGCCCTTTGCTTCGCATTGTAAGACCGCAGGTTCACCACGTCGGGCAGTTTGGTTGCGTAATTTCTCCGAAAATTCTGGCGGAGCTTGAACACTAATCAAGATAACGGCACTCAATCCAGATCCGATACCGTTAATGGCTTCGCACAAATAGTATCCTTCATTGGTTTTTTGAATGTTTTCGATTAACAAGGCGCCTCCATCATCAACGCGAATTGTCGTTTCATTTTGACGCAAATCCTTGTATTCCCCAGGTGTGTCGCCTTTGAAAAATTGAATTGTTTAAGATTTTTTTTTCATAAAAATCAAGAAAAATGGTACTTACCAACAGCTTTCTTCCATGTAATTTGTGGTTTGGGGAATCCATCGGCTTTGCATTCAACTTTGGAGTTTGAACCTTGAGCAAAGGCTTTGTCAGTGGGTTCAAGAATCCATCTTGGGGGTACTGTAGTTCAACAAAAGTTGAAGAAAAGAGAAAAAATCACGTTAGAATACGATTCAAGGGTCTTTTAATTTTTTTTGTGGCTGTAACCGTCTTGAATTAGCAAAAAATGAGAATTTTTGGATATAAAAACTTAAATGGAGACAGAACATTGTATAAAAATATGTTCCATTAAAGTTTTTTTCAAAGAATCATGCAGCTTCAAAAGTAACAAAATGAATAATTTTATTTAATTTTAAAATTTTTATCAAAAAAATCTCATTTTGTTACCAAAATTTCTCATTTTCTGTCCAAAAATGCATAAATTCAATTAAATAATTTTAATTTTTAGCTTGAAAATTTTTAATTTTAATGAAATTTTTCAAAAATTCTTAACAAATTTTATAATTTATGCATTTTTATCACTAAAAAACTTGCTCATTTGACTAAAATTAATATTTTCGCATAAAACAGGCGTGTTAAAGTCACACAAAAAGCAATCAAATGAGCAAATCCTTTAAAAAACGGTTCAAGAATCAAACGGAGGCAATTATATTTCAAATCACTTCCGTTTATCCTTTCAGCCTTAAAATTATTCAAATCATAAAAAACCAAAAAATTCTAATCCAAAACCATAAATAAAAGGATGTTAGTAAGGGAGGTGACAAATTAATAAATAAACAACTAAAAAATAACCTCTTGAGTTAAAAATTGTTAGTAAAACGTTAAACATGCAAAAAAGAACATTTTACTATCAATTTTATTAATTCAATTGTTAATACACATATTTTTATATACATTCAGTACTTGCTATAATATGGTACAGTGCAGTGTTTTTTTTTTGTTTAATTAAAGACAGCATTAAAATTTGTGCAAATCGTTATTTAATAAATATTATTTGTGCAAAAAATTATTAAAAATCGTCACTTTCTTTAGTCGTCGTTTTTTCAAAATTTATAGCAAATACCTTTTTAATATCTGTATCAATTCTAAAAATCTACTTGAAAATAAACCAACAAATGATAGATCTACGAAAAACAAATAAAAGAAAAATACGGGATTTTGAGGATTGGGAAATTTCGCTGCACCGTTTGATTTTTTTTCTTGGAACTTTTGAAATTTTTGAAAAAAGTCGTTCGGTGATACCAGATTTTTTTTTTTTTGAGAGAAATGCTGCGAAGACACCTTTTTTAGATTTTAATCGGAAAAAATTAAATGAAAATAAAAAGAAATTAACAAAAAATGAAAGATTGGGATCAAACACACCCTTCACAATCAATTCTGAGCTAGAAGTCTCTTTTCCGCCTTTATTTGTGGCTGTGCAATGATACGTTCCAACGTTATCTGCCTCAACGGCATCGATAGTCAACGTGCTCGAACGACGCGTTCCATCGATTTTGATATTGTCCAACACACTAATCGACTCATTATTGAAACCCCACTCAAATCTGATTGGCATGTCGCCGTTCGCGGAACAAATGAACTGAACAAAGTCATCCACGTAGAAAGGATTGGCAGCTGATGCCACGAGGGAGACTTTTGGTGCAACTATTCGAAAAAAAATTAAGGAAGGGTAAGGAATTTTTTTATTAAAATTAACATTTATGAAAAATTAAAAGAATCAAAAACGTCAAATTTTTCCTTTAATGAACCTTTAACAATGAGAGTCGACGATAAATTAGTAGCTCCGGCACGATTGGAGGCAACGCAAGTATAAATTCCAGCATCTTCACCATTTACTGACTCAATGCTCAAAATACTGCTACGTTTCGTAAATTCAATTTTTACATTTTCAGAACCGAAAATCGTTTCGTTGTTATGGAGCCACGTGAAAGAAATGGGAAAATCGCCATGCAACACGGAACAGTAAATTTGGAAAAACTCATCCATGAACAATGGTTCACTCAAGTCGGGAAGAGGCGATAATTTAGGAGGAACTGAAATCCGAAAAAATTAATTCCAATTAAAAAAACTTTTTTTTTTCATAAAAAATCACGAAAAAAACGATCGCAGCGAAATTTCTCCGGGGGAAAAGTCAAACTTGGAAGATCACTCTCAAAAAAATTACCCTTAATTATCAAATTCGTCGTAGACGTCACAACCCCCGCCTTATTGCGACCCACACAAGTATATTCCCCTGCATCTCTTCCCTGCACAGCATCAATACTCAAAGTGCTACTTCTGCGATTTTTCTCAATTAAAATATTGCGATCGTTATTTTCCGTCAACGTTTCGTTCTGAAACATCCACGTTAACGCCACATTTTCCAAGTCGCCAGCAATAATCGTGCAAACTAGTTGAAAATATTCCCCCAGATAAATCGGTTGTCCGTCAAAGTTAAAAGGTGCCAATCTTAGCGGAACTATCATCATCATCGGATTCGTGCAAGAAAGAATTTAAAAAAAATCTATTACTAAACCGAAACCACGGATGTTAGTAGCTTGTGTTTAGCAAAAAAAAATTTAAAATTAGTTTTAATTTTTCTAGACTGTCTTGTAAGCCCATTTCCATTTTGTGGTTTCTAAAGCTTGATTAATTTTCGGATTAGGAAAAATTTTCAGAAGAGCAAAAGTACCCTTGACAATCAATTCGGTCTTGACACGGGAAATGCCTCCTCGATTGCTAACACGGCATTCGTACTCTCCGGCATCTTTGTCGCTCACAGCTTCAATCACTAAATTGCTACTGCGACGATTAATTTGCGTCACTTTTGCATGTTTATTGTAATAAATGGGACGCCCACGAAAAAACCACTTGAACGTGTAAGGATAGTCGCCGGAAATGACGGTGCACGAAAGTTGGAAGTAATCGTCGGTTTTGAGGGGTTCCGTGGCAGTGTTAAAGGCTGCCAGCGTTACAGGTACTGGGAAAAATGTCAACGGGATTAAAATTTAAAATCAAAATTGGACTAAAACTTAAGATAAAATTAACGAAAAAAAATCCTGACGACTCAAATTTGTACCATTAACATTCAAAACTGCCGAATAACGAGCGACACCAGCAGCGTTTGATGCTTCGCAAGTATAATTTCCACGATGATTGTCGGAAATTGAGTCAATATTCAGTGCTAAACTACGTTTTCCGAGTTTAACGATCGAAATGCCGGAAAAAGTGTCGTCGTCGTGAATTACTTCTCCATTTAGCAAGTAACGAAGGTAGATGGGCGTATCACCGGTAGCGGTGCATTGAATTCCCACAGAATCAGCGAAATTTGAGGGATCTTCGCCAAAGTCGAAACCAAGGATTTTTGGAGGAACTTTAAAAAATTGGGTTCAAAAAATTAATTTGAGGGAAAAATTAAACAAAAAATTTAAATAACGACAAATATTTAAAGAAATAACCATTAATATTGAGCAACGTAGAGAACTCTGCCTGTCCAGCCCGGTTCGAAGCTCGACAAGAATAATTTCCTTGATGTTCGGCGCGTAAATATTCAATTGTCAGAGTTGCTATTTTTGAACTTTTTGACACGGTCATGCCATTTTCGTCGATTACGGGCTTGTTATTGTGGTAAAAAGTGAGTCCGATGGGGGTATCGCCTTTTGCGGCGATGCATTGAACGGAAACTGTGTCTCCTTCATTTAAAGTTTCGTCCCCAAAAGTAAACGGAAGAATATGTGGAAGAACTAAAAACGAAAAAAATGTGAAATAAGCGAGGTGCTTTGAAAAAATCATCACAGTGCAGCTTTTTTCGTGGGTGTTGGAATCGATGAAATGGTAAAACTAACAAATTTCATGCAGTTAATTCATGATTTTTCTATATAATGACCATTAATAAGCAATTCAGCTGTGTATTCGACTTGGCCTGCTCTATTTGATGCTTGACACGTGTAATTTCCTTGATGCTCCGCACGTAATGACTCAATAGTCAAAGAAATTGTTTTTGCACTTTTGATCACAGAAACGTCATTTTCATCATTAACTGGCCTGCCATTATGATAAAACGTAAGACCCATGGGAGTATCACCTTTGGCAGCTAAACATTGAACAGCTGCCGTATCACCTTCATTTAAAATCTCGTCGCCGAAGGAGAATGGAAGGATGTGAGGTAAAACTGAAGAAAATTAAGAACGATAAAAATTTTGCAGCTTTGGGATGAAGGAAGGGAATTAAAAAAAAATTACAAAAAACACGCAAAAAAAAATTTTTTTGAGTCATTAACCATTAATATTCAATTCAGCTGAATATTCAACTTGTCCCGCTCGATTCGAAGCTCTGCAAGTATAATTTCCCTGATGTTCGGCTCGCAAGTAATCGATAGTTAATGATATGGATTTTGCATTTTTCGTTACAGTAATGTCATTTTCGTCAATTACGGGACTTCCGTTATGGTAAAAAGTAAGTCCGATCGGAGTATCTCCCTTTGAGGCGAAACATTGAATCATTGCGGCGTCGCCTTCGTTAAGAATCTCCTCGCCGAAGGAAAATGGCAGGATGTGAGGTAAAACTGGTGAGAAAATTCGATTTTTTTTTAAATTTTATTTTTGAAAAATGGGTGCAGCGATATTTTTTTGTTAGGATACCAAGGAAAAGGAAAGTTAGGTTGAAATATTTTAAGGAAAGTTTCTGAAAACCTCAAAACCAAGTACAAGAAAAAACCCGAAACGAATTTTATTAACCGTTAATATTCAGTTCTGCTGTATATTCAGTCTGTCCAGCTCTATTTGAGGCTCTGCAAGTGTAATTGCCTTGATGTTCGGCACGTAAATAGTCGATTGCGAGTGATATGGATTTGGCACTTTTTGTTATGGAAACGTCATTTTCGTCAATAATTAGTTGGTTATTGTGATAAAAATTCAGTCCAATGGGACCGTCACCCTTTGAGGCATAACATTGAATGGCGGCACCATCTCCTTCATTCAAAATCTCATCACCGAAGGAGAATGGAAGGATATGCGGAAGTACTATAAGAAGAAATTTTGGTTCAAAAAAGGTTCGTTTTCTAAACGGCAGCAGCTCTTTTGATTTTTTAAGGATATTTAAGGATAAAACTAAAATTTTAAATTAAATAGGTCTGAAAAAACGATTTTTTAAGCATTAACCATTGATATTCAGTTCAGCCGAGTATTCAACTTGTCCAGCACGATTCGAAGCACGACAAGTATAGTTGCCCTGATGATCGGCACGCAATGCTTCGATCGCTAAAGAAATTGTTTTTGAAGTTTTTGTGACAATCATTCCATTTTCGTCAATAACTGGAATGCCGTTGTGATAAAAAGTGAGTCCAATGGGAGCATCACCTTTGGAAGCCACACACGAAACGAGAGCGGTATCACCTTCGTTTGGAATTTCATCGCCAAAATCAAACGGAAGAATGTGCGGAAGGACTGTTTGATACAAAAGTTGAGAGAGGAGGTCAAAAATTAAGGTAAAAAAATTAAAATAAAAATTCTACAAAAACACTTAATTGGCAATTAATGAAAAATTTTTAAGGATTAACCATTAATATTCAAAACTGCAGAATATTCGACTTGTCCCGCTCTATTTGAGGCTCGACAAGTGTAATTTCCTTGATGTTCAGCTCGCAAATATTCGATTGACAATGTTGCCATTTTTGCACTTTTTGACACTGAAACTCCATTTTCTTCGCTTACCGGAATTCCGTTATGGTAAAAAACGAGTCCAATTGGAGTATCACCTTTCGACGCTAAACATTGAATTGCCGCAGCATCGCCTTCATTGGGAATCTCGTCACCGAATGAAAATGGCAAAATATGTGGAAGAACTAACCAAGAAAAGGCGTTATCAAGAAATGCAACGAAAGGGTTTTGAGGATAAAATTATAGGTAAAAATCTTAAAAACTACAAAAAATTAAAATTTTCAAAAAATGACCATTAATATTTAATTCAGCAGTATATTCAGCTTGTCCAGCACGATTCGACGCTCGGCACGTATAATTGCCCTGATGTTCTGCGCGAACATTTTCAATCGTTAAAGCGATCATTTTCGCAGCTTTTATGATAGAAACTCCATTTTCGTCAATTACTGGTACGTTATTATGATAAAAAGTCAAGCCAATGGGCATATCGCCTTTTGTAGCAACGCATGAAACTGACGCTGTATCACCTTCATTCAAAGTTTCTTCGCCAAACGAGAATGGAAGGATGTGTGGAAGGACTAAATGTGTCAAAAATTAAAATATTTTAGTTGGTACAGCGAACAGGATGGAAATTAAATATAAATTTGTTAAAAAAATTCGAAAAATTGCTAAAAGTTCAATTTCGAAGTAAAAATTAACCATTAATATTCAATTGCGTCGAAAACTCAGCTTGTCCAGCCCGATTTGAGGCTTGACACGTATAATTTCCTTGATGATGAGCCCGTAACGACTCAATACTCAACGTGGCGGTTTTAGCACTTTTTATTACTGTCATCCCATTATCGTCAATTACTGGTTTTCCGTTGTGATAAAATGTTAGTCCGATTGGGACATCACCTTTTGCAGCCACACAAGAGACGAGCGCGGTATCACCTTCATTTAAAATTTCATCTCCGAAGGAAAAGGGTAAGATATGTGGAAGAACTGACGAAAAAATTTATTTTAACGGTGCTTTGATTTTTTTTTAGGAAAGGAAAAAGGAATTTAAGGGGTTGAAAAATCTACTTAAAAACGTTTTTCGTGATTTTAAATAAAATTAACCATTAATGTTTAGTTCAGCTGAGTATTCAACTTGTCCCGCTCGATTCGAAGCTCTGCAAGTATAATTTCCTTGATGTTCGGCACGAAGATTTTCGATCGTTAAAGCGATCATTTTTGGACTTTTTAACACGGTTATGCCATTTTCGTCGATTACAGGTTCTCCGTTGTGATAAAATGTCAAACCGATGGGCATATCGCCCTTTGCAGCGAGACAAGATACTGACGCTGTGTCACCTTCATTCAAAATTTCGTCTCCAAACGTGAGCGGAAGAATATGTGGAAGGACTGTTTTCATACAAAAGGATACAGGATTCAAAATTAAAATAATTTTTAAACCAAAAAAAAATCTAAAACATTAAAAATCTAGTAATTTTCCTAATTTTTAGGTACCATTAACATTCAAAATTGCTGAATGCCGAGCGACACCAGCAGCATTTGACGCTTCGCACGTGTAATTTCCCCGATGGTTGTCTGATACTGAGTCAATTGTCAACACCATTGTCCGTTTACCAACATTTGTCGTATAAATCCCGCTAAATTTTTTACTCCCATCATCTTGAATTACCTCGCCGTTCAACAAAAATCGCAAATAAACAGGATTATCGCCAGAAATAACGGTACATTGAACCGAAGCGGAATCTTGGAAATTCGATGGCTCTTCGCCAAATTCAAAATTGAGAATTTTTGGAGGGGCTTAAAGGAAAAAAGAGAAATCTATAACTAAAAGCGAACCAAAACCACTTGGTCGGATGTCAGTGCAAGATACAAAGCGGGTTAGTCAAGTTTTTTTTTTCAATCAACGGACCATCATGCATCAACATTTGCTCATTCTGCCTAATTTTTTAGTTAATCAAGCATCATTTTTACCGTTCACAGTTATATTGGTCGAATAGTGCGTTTTGCCTGCCCAATTTTTAGCATTGCATGTGTAAACGCCACTATGATGGATGGTTGCTTGCGGTATTAGCAAAAGACTAGATTTTGCCGAAATTTTGCTAGTTTTAATTTGTCCTAAAAGTTTGTTTTTGTCATTCAAGCCATGGAAGCTCCATGAAATCTGTAAGCCTTGCAAGTCACCCTTCACTTGACAAATAAGCTCAATGGAATCACCCAAATTTATTTCTTCGTTATACGAAAATGGGATCACCGATGGCAGCACTGTGTGTGTTTGTGTGAAAAACATGAAATTTTTGTTGTTGTGAGAAATTTTTTTTTTGGTGCAAACATTTAAATATATAAAATTGTTGTGATTTTTGGGTGCAGTGAGGTTTTAATATTTTTTTTTGGGAGAAAAAATAATAAATAAAAATTAATAAAAATTTTTTTTTGGAATAAAAATTAAAAATAATTAGATGTTGTTCTGTAAATGTTGTTTTTTGTGTACCATTAACTTTGAGTTCTGATCCATTTTCTGCAATTCCAGCGAGATTCTTTGCCTGACAAACATACACGCCTCTGTTCATGTCATTTATCGATGCGATATTTAGTAGACTCGTTTTTGCGGAAATATTTATGATATTGACGCCGTTTTGGCCATTTTTGAGTGTTTCATTGTTAAAAAGCCACCCAATTGTCACGGGGCTATCTCCTTTAGTCACGATACACTGAACGCCGGTACTATCGCCGGGACTAAATGAGTCCTCGCCAAATGTGAAAGGCATGATTGTTGGAGCCACTTTTGATGTAAAATTTAAATTTGAAGTTAAATAAGAAGGAAAGATGTTAAAGCAAAATAATATAGACAAAAATAAGGACAGAGTTTAAGGAAAATCGTTGAAGTACGGTGCAGCGTAGATTTTTTTTGAAGGAAAAAATAATTAAAATACGAAGATTTTTTTAAAAATGTGAAAAATAACCATTAATATTCAATTCCGCAGAATATTCAACTTGTCCAGCACGATTTGACGCACGACAAGTGTAATTTCCTTGATGTTCGGCACGCAAAGACTCGATTGTGAGAGTTGCAATTTTCGCGCTTTTTGACACGCTCATTCCATAATCGTCAATTATTGGTCTGTCATTGTGATAAAACGTTAATCCGATGGGAGTATCGCCCTTGGAAGCCACACAAGACACAAATGCCGTATCACCTTCATTCGGAATTTCATCGCCAAAGGTGAATGGAAGGATGTTTGGAAGAACTAACGAGAAATTTTGTAAAAATTAACGGTGCAACGTGATTTTCGGGAAAAAATTAAAATAAAAATAATAAAATTTTCTATAAATATTTTGTAGAAAATTCAATGACCATTAATATTCAATTCAGTCGAGAACTGAACTTGACCAGCACGATTCGATGCTTTGCAAGTATAATTTCCACGATGTTCGGCACGTAACGATTCAATACTTAAAACGGCAATTTTAGCACTTTTTGTTATTGTAATTCCATTATCGTCGATAACTGGGACTCCATTATGGTAAAAAGTAAGACCGATTGGAACATCACCCTTGGAGGCGATGCAAGATACGGAAACGGTATCACCTTGATTTGGAATCTCATCACCGAAAGTGAAAGGAAGAATGTGTGGAAGGACTATTTTGGTAAAAAAATAAATCAAGGTAAAAATCAATTTTTCAATAAAATTAAAGAAAACATGCTAAAATTTGTTAAATTTCAGTTTTTGAAGTACCATTAACGCGCAACATTGAAGAATGTTTAATAATTCCCGCTTGCGATTTGACAATGCATTCATATTCGCCAGCATGTCGCGGTTGAACGGACTCAATATAAAGCATTGCCATTTTTGAACCACTTCTTGTTACCAAAATACCATCGTTGGAGTCGACTTTGTGTCCATTTAACGTGAAATGAATGTCAAATGGACCGTCACCTTTTGCTACATTACACATAATACTCGCAGATCCAGTGGCATCAACGGGATCACCGAAATCAAACGGAGCAATTGTTGCGGGGACTTGAAAATTATGATTTTTTTAAAAGGTTTTCAGCGAAAAAAGGTAATTTTTGGGATTCAATTGAAATAATAATAATAAAAATCTACTAAAAATTATTTTTTTCTGAATTTCAGGTACCAGTAACATGCAATTCAGCAGTTCTTTCGATAATTCCTGCTTGAGATTTTACGGAGCAAGTGTAGTTTCCTGCATGACGCGCTTGAACTGATTCAATATTTAAAATGCTGAGTCTTTGACCACTTCTTGTTATTAAAACTCCATCATTTGAGTCTAACTTTCGACCATCTTTCTTCCAAGAAATCTCAAATGGGGGATCGCCTCGTAATATGGCGCAATTAACCATCGCAATGTCATTCGCATCGATTGGATTTTCAAACTCAAATGGGATAATTTGTGGAAGAACTGAGAAAAATGTCAAAAAAACGGTTCAGCAAAAGCTTTTTAGGGTTCAAAGGATGAGGAAAAGGGTTAAAACCTTAAAAATAATTTTTGCATGCAATTATTTCGAATATTATTAACCGTTGATATTCAATTCAGCCGTGTATTCTACTTGACCAGCGCGGTTTGAGGCTCGACAAGTATAATTTCCTTGATGTTCAGCACGTAAGTACTCAATATTTAGAGTAGCAACTTTTGCTCCTTTCGTGACAAATACGTTTTCATCATCATTTATCAAGTTTCCATTGTGATAAAACATAAGCCCTATTGGGGTATCACCTTTTGCCGCTACACAAGTAACAACGGCGGTATCTCCCTCATTCAGAATTTCATCGCCAAAGGAGAAGGGAACGATATGGGGAAGGACTTTGGTAAAAAAAAAATAAAATTTTTAAAGAAATCATATGAAATACGAATCAATTTAAAATTATTTTTTAATATTTTTAGCAAAAATGGCGCTACCATTAACGCGCAACGTAGATGCATGTTTAATAATTCCAGCTTGTGACTTGACGATGCATTCATATTCGCCAGCATGTCGCGGTTGAACGGACTCAATATAAAGCATTGCCATTTTTGAGCCACTTCTTGTTATGAGAATGCCATCGTTCGAGTCAAGTTTTCGTCCATTTTGGGTAAAATGAATATCGAATGGCCCATCACCTTTAGCAACACTACAAATTATCGTCGCAGATCCAGTTGCATCGACTGGATCACCAAAATCGAATGGAGTTATTGTCGCGGGAACTTAAAATGAAAATATTTTTTAAAAATTTGGTGCAGCGACTTTTTTTTTGGGTAAAAAAATAAATTTACAACAAAAATTAAAATTATTTGATGAATATTTTTTTTAGGTACCATTAACTCTCAATTGAGTTGTTTCTTCGATCATGCCAGCTTGAGATTTGACAACGCATGTATAATTTCCAGCATGACGAGGTTGAGAGGATTCAATGTTCAATAAACTCAAACGTTGCCCACTTCTGGTAATTAAAATCCCGTTATTGAAGGAATCTATTTTCAAGCCGTCTTTTTTCCAATAAATTTCGAAGGGGGGATCTCCTTTGACATTACACATCGAACTGGCAGAGCCGCCAGCGTCAATTGGATCATCGAACTCAGTGAGAGATATTGTTGGCATGACTGACAATATAAAATTTTTAAGATTTTAAAGGGAAAAAAAAATATTTCGGTGCAGCGTTTTCTCGTACAGGGGATCAAAAAATCATAAAAAATTACTTTTTTGAACTTTTAACGTAAAATTAAAAGTACCATTAACAAAAAGTTCAGCTGAATGTTCAATCAATCCAGCTTGTGATTTCACAACGCAAGTATAATTTCCTGCGTGACGCGATTGAACTGACTCAATGTTCAAAATACTCAATCTTTGTCCACTTCTGAGTATTAAAACTCCATCATTAGAGTCAATTCGGCGCCCATCTTTCTTCCAAAACATCTCAAAAGGCGGATCGCCTTGAGTAATAGCGCAACTAACTGTCGCAATCCCATTTTTATCAACTGGATTTTCAAATTCAAACTTGGAGAGTTGGGGAAGTACTGAAATCGTTGCAATTAAAAATCAAAAATGTGCAGCGAAAAAAGGTTTTTCAAAAAAATAAATGATAAAAAAATATTTTTTTCGAAGAAATTTCTAACCAGTCACATGTAATTCAGCACTATACTCAATGATGCCAGCTTGTGACTTGACTTGACAAGTATAATTTCCCGCATGTCTCGCTTTAACCGACTCAATATTGAGAATACTCAACCTTTGACCACTTCTGGTAATTAAAATCCCGTCGTTGGAGTCTAATCTGCGATCATCTTTCTTCCAAATTATTTCAAAAGGGGGATCTCCGCGAGAAATGGCACAACTAATCATTGCCATGTCATTCATATCAACCGGATTATCGAACTCAAAGTGAGTTATTTGAGGTAAAACTGAAGAAAAAATATTTTTTTTAACGGGCAGCGAAGTTTTTCAACAAATAAAAAATAATTTAAATAATAAAAACTGCTAAAAAAATCTTTTGAGATCAAAATTTGTACCAGAAACATGCAGTTCAGCACTGTACTCGATAATTCCAGCTTGAGATTTCACCGAGCATGTATAATTTCCTGCATGTCTCGCTTGAGCTGATTCAATATTTAAAATACTCAGCCTTTGTCCACTTCGTAAAATGATAATTCCATCATTAGAATCTAGTTTTCTACCATCTTTTTTCCAAATAATTTCGAAAGGAGGATCACCTTTTGTGATTGCGCAATTAACTTGTGCAATATCGTTCGCGTCTACAGGGTTTTCGAACTCGAAATGCAATATTTGAGGTAAAACTAAAAATCAAAACACGCAAAAAATTACCGAAAATAAATTTTAAACGGGCAGCTTTTGATTTTTTGGGGCTTTAAATTAAAAATAATAAGAAAAAACTACGAATTAACAACATTTAATGACTTTTAAAGTACCCGAAACATGTAATTCAGCGCTATATTCAATAATTCCAGCTTGAGATTTGACGGAACAAGTGTAATTTCCTGCATGACGCGCTTGAGCCGACTCAATATTAAGAATGCTTAATCTTTGTCCGCTACGTAGTATGATAATTCCGTCATTTGAATCAATTTTTCTTCCGTCTTTTTTCCATGAAATTTCGAATGGGGGATCGCCTTTCATGATAGCGCAATTAACCATGGCGATATTATTTGCATCGACGGGATTTTCAAACTCAAAATGCATAATTTGAGGCAATACTAGAAGAAAATTTATTTTTTTTAAACGAGCAGCGAAATTTTTCACGGGAAAAAATTAAAATTTAATAAAAATTGGTCTTGAACGCTAAAAATTTGGAATTAACCATTAATTTTTAATTCTGCGGAACTTTCTGCTTCTCCAGCGAGATTACTGACGCGACAAGTATAATTTCCCCTGTGCTCCCCTCGGACAAAATCAAAATTGAGCGTACTTAATCTCGCTGACATGTTCAAAATATTAATGCCACTCGTGCTCGAATGTTTGGGAATTAAGTTGCCATTGTGAAGCCATTCGATAGTCAGAGGAAGATCCCCTTTCGCGATACAATTAATGGCTGTCGAGTCCATTTCATTGAGAATTTCTTCACCGAACGAGAATTCTTGTATATGCGGAGGAACTTAATTTTTTTTTAGGAGAAGAGATAAAAAAAAAGAAAGATATAGAGAAAAATCATCGTAACAAAGCGATCGAAGTACTTTTTTGCAACTGAAAAAAAAACTAAAATAAACGACGAATTGTTGACGCTTCTAACCATTGACTCTCAATTCTGTTGAAAATTTTGTTACTCCAGCACTGTTTTCTGCGACACATGTGTAATTTCCACGATGTCTGTCTCTCACAGACTCAATACTGAGCATACTGATTCGTGGACTATTTCTACTGATCACAATTCCATCGTTTGTTTGCAACTTATATCCGTGTTTGTGATCAAATTCGGTCTTTATCCAGTAAATATCGAGTGGAAGGTCTCCCTTGTTAACGGTACACATGGCAGAAACCATATCATAAATATTTACTTCATCCGCGCCAAATGAGAAGTCAACAATGTGTGGCTTAACTGAATATGATAGAAGTGATAAGTACCAGTATAACTCCAAAAACGTCGCTTTTTATGGTCAGATTAATCGATTTTTTTATGCGTGTTGTTTTGTTGCGCATTAGCGTAGGACGTTTACATGATTAGACGATGGTACTTTGACAATTCTGACCTTATCGTGTTCGAATTACTTACCACTTAAGATTTATGTTTATTGCGAGATAACGTTGTCGACATGTTTATTACGCGTCGTTTTATTTTAAAAGAGATCAATATGGGTTTGTCTTTTTGAGAGAAGCATCAATTTTTATCTTTTTTATATTAAAAATGTTCGCATTAATTTTTTTTCATGATGCTTCTTCTCAAAAAGTTATTTTTTTAATTAATTTAAACCTCTAACTTACCCATGACTTGGATTTCGAGTGTTCCGCGTGCGCTGTAACCTTCGCTATTTTTCGCCACGCAAGTATATGTTGCTTGATCGGAGTTACGTTCGACGTTTTCGATGATCAATGTTCCGTTGGGGAAGACTTTTTGCTTTCTGTTGATGGGCAATGGACGATTATCACGTTCCCAGACGATCGAGTCGATGGGGTAACCAGCAACGGGACAGGTAACGACTAAAGTTTCTCCAGCGACGATTGGTTTCTTTTCCATTGAACGGATGAATGGTAAGCCGTAGATGTTTAATTTTGCTTCGTGGGAAACTGTGCCGACCTGTAAGATTTGATTTCTTTTTTAGAAAAATATTCGAAATATTACGTCGTTAAAATTTAAAAAAAAATCGCTCCTTGTTCCATTGAATAAGTTAAAAAATAGAGAAAGTAGTCGTCTAAAAAACGACATACTATACCGCATTTCGATGTTATATATCTATGTTTTTTTGTACTATTCATTTTACAATTTTGTTTTCCTCAATTCACATTTTCGTACTCCTTATGACCCTTTCGCAATTTCATACACTTTCAAAACAGTTTTGAGTTGTAAAATGATTAAAAATGATAAATTAGAGCCCTCTGATAAATTTTTATCCATTTGGAGCAAGATTTGTCAAAAATGGCTTTGACACAGTTTTTGATTTGGTTTTGCTCTTGATTTAGTTTTCAAAACAAAACTATGTCAAAGAAAAAAAATTTTTTTCAGTTTCAATTTTTTGCCAGTTTTGAGTTATAAAATGATTAAAAATGATAAATTAGAGCCCTCTGACAAATTTTTATCCATTTGGAGCAAGATTTGTCAAAAATGGCTTTGACACAGTTTTTGACACAGTTTTTTTGCTCTTGATTTAGTTTTTAAAACAAAACTATGTCAAAGAAAAAAAATTTTTTTCAGTTTCAATTTTTTGGCAGTTTTGAGTTATAAAATGATTAAAAATGATAAATTAGAGCCCTCTGACAAATTTTTATCCATTTGGAGCAAGATTTGTCAAAAATGGCTTTGACACAGTTTTTGATTTGGTTTTGCTCTTGATTTAGTTTTCAAAACAAAACTATGTCAAAGAAAAAATTTTTTTTCAGTTTCAATTTTTTTGCAGTTTTGAGTTATAAAATGATTAAAAATGATAAATTAGAGCCCTCTGACAAATTTTTATCCATTTGGAGCAAGATTTGTCAAAAATGGCTTTGACACAGTTTTTGATTTGGTTTTGCTCTTGATTTAGTTTTCAAAACAAAACTATGTCAAAGAAAAAAAAATTTTTTCAGTTTCAATTTTTTGGCAGTTTTGAGTTATAAAATGATTAAAAATGATAAATTAGAGCCCTCTGACAAATTTTTATCCATTTGGAGCAAGATTTGTCAAAAATGGCTTTGACACAGTTTTTGATTTATGATTTGGTTTTGCTCTTGATTTAGTTTTCAAAACAAAACTATGTCAAAGAAAAAAAATTTTTTCAGTTTCAATTTTTTGCAGTTTTGAGTTATAAAATGATTAAAAATGATAAATTAGAGCCCTCTGACAAATTTTTATACATTTGGAGCAAGATTTGTCAAAAATGGCTTTGACACAGTTTTTGACACAGTTTTTGATTTGGTTTTGCTCTTGATTTAGTTTTCAAAACAAAACTATGTCAAAGAAAAAATTTTTTTTTTGCAGTTTCATTTTTTGACACAGTTTTGAGTTATAAAATGATTAAAAATGATAAATTAGAGACCTCTGACAAATTTTTATCCATTTGGAGCAAGATTTGTCAAAAATGACTTTTGTCAAGTCGAGTTTAATACCGCATTTTTTCTTCGAAATGCGGTAAAAATTGGTCTTTTTCATAGTTTTTCAAGAATTTTTTTTTTAATGTTTCTATTTTGATTTTTCTAAAATATTCATTTTTCTACCGAACTTAATATTTAAAAAATTAAAAAAAAAATTATATTTCAAAAAGGTAAAAATAATTTGCGCAAATTTACTTTAATTTTTTTTTATTAAAAAGTTGTGAAATTAATTTTACACTTTTGATAAATCTCTCAAAAATTTTCAAAATTTTTTTTAATGTTTCTACTTTGATTTTTCTAAAATATTCATTTTTGTATCGAACTTAATATTTAAAAAATTAAAAAAAATTATATTTCAAAAAAGTAAAAATAATTTGCGCAAATTTACTTATTTTTACAAAAAATTAATTTGAATTTGAAGCGATTTCAGTAAAAAAAATGTCCTTACCTTGCTTGAAGCTGTACATTTATACAATCCTCCGTCATTAGTATGCACCGATGTAATATTCAAATATGACACAACTGCTCCATTTACCGTCACATATTGTCCTACTTGATACCGTTCATTATTTGCGATTTTCTTGCCATCAAGTTCCCATGAAATTTCAGGTGTGGGATTTCCGTGAGCGATACACCGCAAGAAAACAGATGGTCCAGGATGGAGAGTTTCCTCATTAAACGCTTCCTGAATGACTGGCGGATCAAAACGACCTCCCAATTTCAATTCAGCACTAGCTTGAGCACTTTCTTGATCGTTGCGGACAAAGCATTGGTACATTCCCTTGTTCTCCTTCTTGACAGATTCGATTCTCAAAACCGGATCTGAGTGTTTAATCGACTTGCCATCCTTGGTCCAGCTAACAGTCTTGATGGGATTTCCGGAAAAGTGACACGTGAAAACTGCGGGACGCCCAAAATCAACGACCTGCGTTTGGGGATCGACCTTTGCGGAGAGCGGGGCAGTTACAGTCAATACGGTTTCGACACTTTCACCGCCAACGGAGTTATTTACGACGCACAAATATTTTCCGGAATCCTCGACAACGGCATCTTTGATAATAAGTGTTCCAGACACTTGTTTGACGCGATCATCCAAGACAACGGCGGATTTGCGGGTAGTACCTTCGATGTATTTGTACCATCTGGGGAGGAAAAAAAAATCGAGATTAATTTTTTATGTCAAATCTGTATGCGTTTTATCCGGAAAATTATTTTCAATGAACTTTTTCGCATAAAAAAATTTGTAAATTTATCAAAAATCTTTAAAAAAATTTTATCATTGAAAATAATTTTAAGTTGGATCGTAACGCATACATTTAAAAAAAATAAAAAAAGCGAAGCTTTTCTGAAGAATCGCGATGTTTGAACTGAAAAGCGATGAAAAACTGACTTGAACACCGGAGTTGGATAAGATTGTCCAAGACAAAACAACGCGGTTGACGTGCTCGATTTCGCCGTGTGATGTATAAATTTATCTCGATCGTCAACTTTTGGAGCAACGCTTCCAATGGGCTCTGAAACATTTTTATCGCAAAACGTTTTTTTTTTAAGAAAAATTTCAAAACGGATTTTTTTGACCTGAATGTTGAGACAGGTTTTGTTTTTTTTTTCGCGCAAGTCCTTTTTATTTCAACAAAAGACTTTTTTTCGAAGACGACGAACTTTTTATTACCTATAAAGTGCTGTAGGATAACTTTGCATGGGACAAAGAAGTGTAAATGTTGAATTCAAAGCAGTTTCTAAGAATCGTATTTTGTCTCCGACTGACAAACGGGGCTTCACAAAGCCAATTGGTTCTAAAAAAACGTTCATTTTTGTAAGTTTTATTGCAATTTTAGAGGATTTTTATAACCTGAATGTCATTTT
Organism: Culicoides brevitarsis; assembly: GCF_036172545.1. Classification (NCBI taxonomy): domain Eukaryota; kingdom Metazoa; phylum Arthropoda; class Insecta; order Diptera; family Ceratopogonidae; genus Culicoides; species Culicoides brevitarsis. The sequence goes on along the minus strand of NC_087085.1, from coordinate 15,532,802 downwards.
TCGATAGGATTTGAACTGGAAACTTACTTAAAAACTCCAAGAGGCCACATTTGAGCTTGGCACAGTAACGCAAAACTTGTATTTGAATACTTTTGGAACGTGCCGCTCTTTAATTCGGACGAAAAAACGGGTGGCTTGAATTGGATTGGCTCTAAAATTTTAATTTTCGTTTTAATTAATTAAATTTTCTTTATTTTAGTGACATAACCTGAATGTTGAGAACGGAAAATTACACGAAACATTACCTAAAGATACCCAGAGGCCACATCTGAGCCTGACATAACAATGCAAAACTACTGTTCGAAGGTTTTTTAAAGGCGTAACTTGTTAAATCGGTCATAAAAGCGGGAGCTTTAAATTGAATCGGTTCTGAAAATTTACGATTTTTCATTTTTGTTACAAGGAAATCATAAAATTTTCACAATTGAATTTTAAAAACCTGAATGTTGGGATATTTTTCTCAATTTTACTCACTTAAAGACACCAACTGGCCATGCTTGAGCTTGGCACAGCAATGCAAAACTTGAATTAGTAGCTTTGACGAAGATGCTACCTTTGGATTCAGTCGAAAAAGTTGGAGGTCGTGAGCCAATTGGTTCTAAAAATTTTCAAAATATTTATTTTTGAGACGAATTTCTTTTAAAATTTTATTTTAAGCTTGAATTTTTATAACCTGAATGTTCTTTTATCGATTTTTCGCGAGTTACTTACTTAAAAACTCCTACAGGCCAAGCCTGAGCTTGACACAAGAGAGCAAAACTTGAGTTTGTGGCACGCACAAAAATGCTACCCTTTGAGTCGGTTGAAAACGTGGGAGGTCTTGAACCGATTGGTTCTGAAAATTTCATTAAAAGCTTTTATTTAGTCGAATTTTCATAATTTTTTGAATAACCTGAATGTTGGAATTTTTCTGTGACACGAAATTTTTTTCAAAATTTCGCGAATTACTTACTTAAAGACCCCTACAGGCCAAGCTTGAGCTTGACAAAGAAGTGCAAAGCTAGTATTGGTTGCTTGTTTAAAAGTCGTACTGATCGATTGCGTTGAAAATGTTGGAGGACGAGAACCGATAGGCTCTAAAAATTATTTTTTTAAAATTTCAATAAATTTTTTTCTTAGAGGAAAATTTTAAAATTTTATAACCTGAATGTCGAATTTAACAAAACTCACTTAAAAACCCCTACGGGCCAAGCCTGAGCCTGACACAAAAGCGAAATTGACGAAGTGGCATAAGCTTCGAAAGCTGTACTTTTTAAATGTGTGGAAAAAGCAGGTGCTCGAAAACCGATGGGTTCTAGATGAAAATTAACAATTTTCGTTAATTCACAAATTTCAAATTTTTTCTTGAACGATAACCTGAATGTTGGATGAGCTTTTCACTTACTTAAAGACACCCACTGGCCAAGCTTGAGCTTGACACAGTAACGAAAAAGTTGTTCCCGCGGACTCTTCGAAAGTGATACTTTTGGAATGAGACGAAAATGCGGGAGCCCGAAAGCCAATAGGTTCTGAAAGTGTTTTGGTTGATATTTTTTAAATAAAATTTTGACGAATTTTCGACGATATAACCTGAATGTTGAGATCCGAGAGACATTTTTAAAAAATTACTCACTTAAAAACTCCAACAGGCCATGCCTGCGCTTGACAGAGCAAAGCAAAACTCGAATGTTCTTGCTTGATAAAAAGACTAATTTTTGACTCGCTTGAAAATGTTGGAGGTCTCGAGCCAATTGGTTCTAAAAATTTTTAATTTTAATGAACTTTATTTACTCAAGTTTTCTTGTATTTTATGACCTGAATGTTGGAATTTTTGGGATAAATGAAAAATTTTTTACTCACTTAAACACTCCTACGGGCCAAGCTTGAGCTTGACACAATAAAGCAAAGCTTGAATGAATTTCTTTTATAAAAGTGCTACTTTTTGATTCGCTAGAGAATGTTGGAGGTCGGGAGCCGATCGGTTCTAAAAATTATTTGAACTCGATTTAGATTGAAAAATCTTTTTAATGAACATTTTATAACCTGAATGTTGAATTTTCAGCTTTTACTTACTTAAAAACCCCCACGGGCCAAGCCTGTGCTTGACAAAGTAACGAAAATGTCGTGCCTTCGAGTTCATCAAACGTGCTACTTTTAGAATGACTCGAAAAAGCAGGGGCGCGAAAACCAACAGGTTCTGAAAATGTTTTGTGATTTTAGAGATTTTTATCTCTCGATCTTTTATTTTGGAAATTTTTTAACCTGAATGTCTTTTTGGGACTGATACTCACTTAAATACCCCGACAGGCCATGCTTGAGCCTGACATAAAAGTGAAAAACTTGCATGTTCTTCTTTGAAAAATGAACTTGTCTTGGAATCGGTTGAAAAAGTGGGAGGACGAGAGCCAATGGGTTCTGAAAATTTCATTTTTTGCAAAATTTTAAAGAAATTTCTTTGTCTTTAGAGAAAATTCTTTTGAGAAATTGTCAAAATTTCTCAATTTTCGATTAACAAAAATTTTATTTTTATAACCTGAATGTTTAAAAGGGAATTTTTCTTAAGAAAACTTACTTAAAAACTCCCACAGGCCAAGCTTGAGCTTGACACAGCAGAGCAAAACTTGTGTTTGTTGCTTTTTGAAAAGTGCTACTTTTGGCTTCGATCGAAAATGTTGGGGGTCTTGAACCAATTGGTTCTAAAAAAATTATAATTTTACGTCAAAATTTTTTTTTTATGAAAAATTCTGAAATTTTTATAACCTGAATGAGAGATAACGCGTTCACTTACTTAAAAACTCCCACTGGCCATGCCTGAGCTTGGCAAAGTAACGCAAAACTACTGTTAGTCGACCTTCGGATGCCGATATAATCCGAATCAGTGGAAAATGTTGGAGGTCGAGAACCAACTGGTTCTAAAATTTTACAAAAAAATCGTTTTAATGACGTTTCAATTAAAAATTTTAACCTGAACATTGGGAAATTCGACCCGAAATTACACAAAAAACTTACTTAAAAACTCCTACAGGCCAAGACTGCGCTTGACAAAGCAACGCAAAACTACTGTCGGTACTTCGTTCGATACCGATGTACTTGTTATCGTGCGAAAATGTTGGGGGACGTGAACCAATGGGCTCTAAAAATTAATAAATTTCGGATTTTATTTTGATTTCCATAAAATTTTTCCGAAATTTTATAACCTGAACGTTGATTTATTCGTTAACTTACTTGAAAACACCCACAGGCCAAGCTTGAGCTTGACACAATAACGCAAAGCTACTATTTGTGGATCTTTGAAACGTGATACTTTTCGAATCAGATGAAAATGTGGGAGGACGAGAGCCAATAGGTTCTGAAAATTTACGTTTTTATGAAATTTTTTGACCGAATTTGCCTAATTTTATGACCTGAATGTTGAAATATTGGGCTTTAACTCACTTAAAAACTGCTACGGGAAAACTTTGGGCATTGCACATCAAAGTAAAAGTCGTGTTTGACTTGCAACTAACAACTTTTATGTCATTTCCCGAGATAATTCGTGGAGCAACGGTATTTATGGGCTCTAAAATTGATTTTTTTTTTTAATTTTTTCATAAATAATTTTTTATTGTTTGAAAAATCTTATAACCTGAACACGGAATTTATTTCTACAAAGCTTTGTGTTGTGTAAAAAAAATATTTAACAAAAACTGATAGAAAAATGATCGATTAATTGTGTCAGATCCAATTTTAAAATTAAATTGACTTCAATTTGGTTTCTTTATTTTACTGAACTCAAGCATAACTGTGTGACATCTATATTTTTAATAACAACTTTATTAAAATAGAGAGAAGTAATGGAAAAATAAGCTGTGCATACACATATAAAATTGAAGCAAAACATTTTATAATTGAATGATGATGCATGTCAAATGAATATTTTATAATAAAACAGCACCAATTGACTTGTTAATCCACTTTATGGATCGAATTTAGATATAAATAAAGCACGTGATGAAATATTTGAGAAATGAGTCAAACAGAACACAAGGATGACGTTAAAAGAAGCTGATTTCAACTCATTTACCTTCCATTTATTTTTTGCTTCATGGACATCAATGTTTGCTTCTTACATTTTTACCAGTCCATGGCGGAAGGAACAAGTGCTAAAAGAACAGATAATAAACAGAAATTATTATCGATCATTTTTTATATCAGATTTTGTTGATTTTTTGACGCGATTTTGTCACTTAACATCGAAAAAGGGACATCAACTCACTTATAGACCGGCACAGGAAACGCTTGGGCGCCACAAGTAATACTTAGGGTAGCGCCAGGTTTGACGTCGAAATATTCAACGGTCTTGCCGTTACTGAATCGAGGGGCCACAGATCCAATTGGTTCTTAAAATTTTAAAAATTTATCAAAAAATGCAATTTTTTATTTAAAATTTAAATCAGAACTGCAAAAATTTTACTTGAGTAAAAAAATCAAAAATAAATTAAATTAAATGGAATTAAATTTAATTATTTTGACTCAAGCTTCAGTTCAAGAAAAAGTCAAAATTAAATTATTTTTTGTTTTTTCGATCACATTTTGAAAAAAATTTTTTTTTATTTTTAAAAAAAAAATTTTATTAATTTTTTTTTTTTTCAATTTTGAAATTTTTAAAAAATATTTATTTTATAAATTTATTAAATTTTTTATTTTGATATTATTTTGACTTAAATATAATCTATTTAAGCTTAAGTTTGATAATAAATTATTTTCGACCAAATTCTAGAAAAAAAATATTTTTAATTTAAATAATTTATTTCGACTTTATTATCACTTAAAAATTTTCATTTAAACTTGTCTTAAGCTTAATCAATTATTTTTGTCTTAAAAATTTTTGCAGCTCTGACAAAAATTTTATAACCTGAGGCACCCTTGATTCATTACACGATAAATTTTCCGCAAAAACTTACTTAAAAACTCCAACTGGCCAAGCCTGAGCCTGACACAGCAAAGCAAAACTCGAATTTTGATGCTTTTTAAAAGTATAACTTGACGAGTCAGACGAGAAAGTTGGTGCTTTAAATTGAACGGGTTCTAAAAAAATTAAAATTTTCCATCAAAAATTGTCTCTCATTCGACTTTAATTAACTGAATGTTTGGGATAGTGCACGCAACGCCATTAATTTTGACCAAATACTCACTTAAACACCCCCACGGGCCATGCTTGAGCTTGGCACAATAACGCAAAACTCGAGTTCATGTGTTTGCGAAACGAGTAAATCGAAGAATCGGAGGTAAATGTGGGTGCTTTGAATTGAACCGGCTCTGTAATGAACATTTTTTGTGTGTTAGAGACCGAATTTGATGAAAAATGAACCTGAATGTTACGAATTTATTTGGGTCACCCGTATTTTTAGGCAATTTGGTAATTTGAACTCACTTGTAAACAGGTACGGGAAAGGATTGAGCGCCGCAAGTGAGACTAAAAGTGGCTCCTCCTTTGATTTCGAACACTTGAATGGTTTGACCACTCGTGAAACGAGGCGCGACAGATCCAATTGGTTCTATTTTGAAATTATTTTTTAAATTTTCTTATAGAAATTCAAGGAAAATCGAAAATTTTAATGTTGGGATAGGACGAAAACCCGTTTTGATAATGAAAATTAAGGAAAACTCACTTATAGACAGGGACAGGAAACCCACTGACGGGAGCAACAATGGCAATTGTGGAGTTAAGCTCAACTTTGAGAAACGTAATTGCCTCGGCGGAGGTCAATTTTGGACTGACACTCGTAACAGGCTCTTTAAACGTAAAATTTTTAAATAATTAATATTTTTTTTCTCTTTTTCAGATTTCCGATTGTTGGGATAAAGTAATTTTTTTGAACTCACTTATAAACGGGAACTTCCCAAGCCTGTGTTGGACAAAGAATTCGAACACTTTTACCGAGATGAACTTTGATATTTTTCGAGTCGTCACCCTCATTCAGTTTTGGAGCGACTTTAAAAATGGGTTCTTAAAAAAAATAATAAAATACCGTCAGAAACCCAATTTTTCAATGAAAATAGTTGAGATAAGGTCTCCTGTGTGATTTTTTGAACAAATTTTGAACAGAGACTTACTTATAAACTGGTTTAGGATACGCTTGTCCGAGACAATTCAAGCGAAAAGTTTCTCCCGAGGAGACCGTTTGAATGTTTAGTCGATTTATTTCATCAACTTTGGGTTTTGTGCTCGCAATTGGTTCTAAAAATAAGATTTTTTGTAAAAATTTGAACCGAAATTATGACTTGAACGACTGAGATAAGGGTTCCTGTGTGTTTAGATCACTTAAAAGTAGATGAACTCACTTATAAATGGGCTTTGGATAAGCTTGACCGATGCAATTCAGTCGAAAAGGTTCACCAACATTTGCTACTTCTCCATTAAATTTGTTGTTTTGATCGACTTTGGGCTTTGTACTGGCAATTGGCTCTAAAAGTCGAAGTTTTTATGAGTTTTTAGGAATTTAAGAGAAAAAATTTCTGAATGATGGAATATTGTACCAATGTTACAATCAAAAATTTAACAATTTAATTTGTTTTCTTTAAAAAGAAAATATTTTAATAGAAAAAACAGCAAAAAATAATTTTTTTAGCATTTTTGGTGGTAAAATGCTCTAAAAATGTTCTTTTAATGAATATTTTCTTACTTGTAAACGGGCGTAGGATACGCTTGACCAAGACAATTTAACCGAAAAGTTTGTCCACGAGTCGCGACTTCCTCAGTTAATTTATTTATTTGATCAACTTTTGGTTTTGTGCTTGCAATTGGTTCTAAAAATTGAGAAAATTGCACGAAATTCATAAAATGAACTTCAAAACAAGGCCCTGAATGAAGGAAAATACGATACCCTGTCATCACACGAGAAAAAATCTCAAACTTACTTAAAGATCGGCGTTGGCCAACCCATTGCGGGACACAAAACGTTTATCGTGTCATTCAAATATCCGCGCAAATCACTAAAATGATCTCCTTTATTCAGTTTTGGACTTACAGGAGAAATTGGTTCTATTATTTGACAAAGGAGAACGAGGAAAAAAATTAATTTTAAACCGAAAAATTACTTTTAACCCCTGAATGATGAAGGATAGAGTACGAAAAGTCATGAAAATTGAACGAAACTCACTTAAAAACGGGAGTTGGCCAGCTCATTGCCTGACAAAGAAGCGTTATTAAGTCATTTTGTTTGACTTTTATTATGTTATAGTCGTCTCCTTTATTTATTTTTGGACTCACAGGTGAGATTGGTTCTTTATTTATTAAAAAAAATATTTAATTTTAATTTTTTACGATTTTTAAAAAATTTTCTTGTATTTTAGAACCGGAATGTCACGATAGGGCTTAATTTCATACCAAATACTCACTTATAAACCGGAGTAGGCCAACTCATGGCGGGACAAAGTAAACAAATCACTTCATTTGACTCCCCTTTAACGTTATTCAGATCATCTCCCTTATTCACCTTTGGACTAACCGGTGAAATGGGTTCTAATAAACAAAAATTTTAGCATAAATAATCTCTTTGCATGAATTTTTGTTGAGATAGGGACACCCAAGCACTTGTTTACATCAAAAATCTCAAATTTCTCAAAGCAAAATATTAAATTTCATAAAAACTCACTTATAAATTGGTCTTGGATATGCTTGACCTAAACAATTTAATCGTATACTTGTACCGGAATGCGACGTTTGGTGGTTAAATTTATCAGACTCGTCAATTTTTGGCTTTGTACTTGCGATTGGTTCTACATGACGAACAAAAAATATCTCAGTAAGGTAAACATTTGACCAGAATTGACCCAGAATAATGGAAAAAGGTCCCCTGTGTCGCCGAAACTTACTTGAAAACCGGTTGAGGGTAAGCCTGAGCGGGACAAATCATCCTCAGAGCTTGTCCTCCCTTCTCTTTTTGGACATTGAATAAAAACATGTCGTCTATTTTGGGTTTTGTGCTCGCAATTGGTTCTAAAGACGAATAAATTTTAAAGAAAATGACGAATTTCTCAAGAAATATGAACTAAAAACACAATTGGGAGAGGGCAACCTGTGAAACTTCAAAGCATAAGTTCTTAAACTTACTTAAAAATCGGAGTTGGATAAGCCTGTGCCGGGCAAATCAATTTAAAAGCTTTTCCTGACTCTTCATTTTGGACACTGAACCGATAAAGATCATCAATTTTCGGTTTTGTACTCGCAATGGGCTCTAAATTCAAAGAAATTTCGATAAAAATCCATCAAATAACAAAAACACCCGAAAATGTTGAGATAGGAACCGTTTCAAGTCAGTTTTCGCCTCTGCAAAAAAAATTGTTGCATACCTATAAACACCTGCTGGATATGCTTGGGCAAGACATTGCAAGGTTGCCGTATTTTTGGACATAATTTCGAAACTGCTTGTTTTGGATGTCGTCGAAAATTTGGGAGAAACTCGTCCAACGGGGACTAAAAATCGTACAAATTTGGAAAGTAATTAATGACAGACGGTTGTTATCACCCATCAAGAAATATTTTATCGAAAATTCAATAGAAAACCTTTAAATTTTTGAATTAATTTATTTTTTTTAGTGAAGTAGAAGGTGCGTGAGTTATGTTTAGTGTGCGATGTTAAAGTAGCAACTTAATATTGTAGTGTAACAGATTTGTCCTCCCACACGCTGCATTTATTATTACAACCATCTACCATAATGTATTAAAAGTTTTACTATCAACCTATTTGTTTCGTATAGTTAAATATTTATTTTGGTCGTTTGACAATTTTCTGATAAATTTATTGCTGTTTTTCGTTGCATTGCGTCTTTCGACAGTCAATTAATTTTTTTTTTTATAAAAAAAAATATTTTTATATAAAAAAAGAGAAAAAAATTGATAGGAAAATAGGGTCCCTGTCGATTTTTTTTTATTTAAATCCAGAAAAAAATCTGTTCACTTCAACAAAACACTTCCAGAACTTTTTTAACGTCAACGATTAATGGACGGGCGCACAATGGTTAAGTAGCAAATTTATAGTGTGAGAAAAAAAACTTTGTAAAAGAACATAATACGGTCATTGGCCGTTCCTTGTTTGTCTTTCTATGTATTTTACGAAAGAAATTTGTTACGCGCGCGTTAAGTGACGACGATGACGACTTAGTTAACACGAATGTTTTACTTAAATTAATCACAATTATCATAATAAGTGCTCCTCCGTATGAGATTGTCGACTCAGATACCGGCATTAAAATTGAATTTTGCTGTAGACCGAATTTTTTTATTAATCGTGTAACACAGGGTACCCTATCCCAACATTCAGGTTATAAAATTTCAAATAGATTGTTCAAATATTCTTTAAAAATTCATCAAAAAATTTTAAAAAAATACTTGAACAACCAAAAAATAATTTATTCAGACCATTTTTGACAAAAAAAATCAAATTTAAATTTTTTTAAACCATGGCGTCTAAAAATTTTTTGTCAAAAATATTCTGAACATGTAAGGTAATTTATGTTTAAACAATGCGCTTCGTTACAAATGTGAGCAAAACCGCGACATGCATTTCTTTTTACGGTACAATACAATACAAATATTTAAAAATGCAAGAAATGTGACAAGTGTTTCCGACGAAGAAGAAGCGAAACCGCCGACTCTTGAAAAAAATATGAGAAAAAAACGTCGCTGCGGTGGTGTGAAAAAGATGTATATTTTAATTTAAATGTAAATCTAGTTTTGCCCACATATGTTTCTACTGCCGCTGATAATAATGCATTAATTTCTCGTGTTTTTTGTTATGGTAAATATTAAAAAGTAAGGAATTTGCCACAATAAAAAAATGTGAAGAAAAAAAAGCTTGTCTCGACTTGTTTCTAACGTCTTTTTATTTTGTACGCTGCTCATGTACTCAACATAAATATCAAATTAGAATACACAACGAGCATAATTTGATTCACATTTGGCATGAATTAAAATACTTCTAAGGCTGTTAAAAATTTATTTTCAATTTTTTGTCTGCAAAATTAAAAGCCGAAATTTCAAAAAATTAATATATTTAAAAAATATATATAATTTATTAAGATTTTCTCATAATTTTAATTTTTAATTAAAAAATATTAATTTTATTATTAAAAAATATTAAAATATTATTTAATTTTAATTTTTTTTCTCACTGTTTTTTTTAATTTTATTTATAAAAATTTTTAAATCGTGAATTTATTATGAGTTTGTTGAATTTTTAGAATAAGATGAATAATTTTTTACATGAATATTTTTTTTCAAGCATATTTTTAAAGTAGAAAAAGAAAAAATATAAAAAAAATTATCGACAATTTTTTTTATATTCATTTTATATAATTTTTTGTTTTATATTTAGGTATTTATTTTTTTATAATATTTATTTTTATCATTTAATTTAATTTATATTTTATTTAAATCCTTCAATTAATTTGTTTTTTAAAATTAAAATTTAATTAATTTTTAAAATAAAAATATTATTTAAATTAAATTAATAAATTTATTTTAATAAATAATAAATAAATTAATTAATTATTATTTAATAAAATTAAAATAAAATATTTATAATTAATTTTTTTTAATTTAATTTATTTTTTTATTTATGAAAAATGATAATAGGTATAAAAACTTTTATTATTTTGTCCTCTTTCATTCCGAAAAATATTTTTGAGACAAAAAATTTAAAATAAATTTGAAACAGCCTTTAACTTACAAAAAACGAAGTTTAAACATATGGAATTGTAGTACCAAACGAATCAACATGCAATAAAAATCGTACTATGTTGTGTATTTTAAAGTGTTTGAGAAACGTTCATGACCGTTAACGATCTTTTTGTTGCCTAATTAATTCGCTGATTCACATGTCATTTCGTCATAAGAATTTTTTTCTTAGAAACAAACTTTTTTTCCTACAAATTCTTATTCAAATTCCTGATTATTCTCTTTAGTGACGCGAATGAATTAGAATTTGTTTATTTTTACGTTTAACATATTTATTTAGTGCAATGTAAAATTTATTACTTTATTAATGCATTTATTATTATCATTGGCATCAGAAGCGGATTGTCTGAAATAAATTTGAAATAATCACGTAAACTGTCTTATTTATCACAATAACCGCTTTAAACATATATCAAGATAGAAACTTTTTATTGTTATTTTTTTGTCGCATGCCTGTTCATATATATTTTTTTTTTAAAAAGATATATTTTTTGTATGATGATGAGACGTAACCGTAACAATGGTAACAAAGTGTGGTGTTTTATTGATACAAATTATTGTTCTGGCATCAAGTCTCACGTCTCTCGTAATATTTCACAATTTGTTTTTTGTTTAATCATCATTTTCTTATTATATCCATGTCACTTCCCATTCTGGGGGTTAAGAATTTGTTAGACGGGAATTATTTTTAAGAGATATTTAACAATTAGGCGCGTCTTTTATGGTCCTACCTAATGACAGTATATCTTAATATGTAATAACAAAAGGTAGGAGTGCCAAAATAATGTAAGATTAATATTTTTTCTTCGAAATTTTTGACGCACGAATTTTTTTCATTACAATTATCATAATAATAATCATCAACATAACAATAAAATTAGAACAAAAATAAACGACATTTCTTGAATTCTTGATATTGTTGCTTAACGAATGCACCGGACTTTAAATTTCAGAGGGAAAATATTTTTTTTAAAGATTAAAATTATGTGACAGTTATCTTCGACGTTTTACTTAACGACATGATTATTTCAGATTTATTTCACTTGTTGTGCAAATCTTTCGTCATTTTTAAATTAACGTTAATTTTTTAAATGTTAAGAAAAATTAAAAGACGACGGATTTGCACATCAGTCTTCATCTTTTGAAAAAAAAATCTTGTATAAATTGCGTGTGAATCATGTTTTTACTCGGGAATCACATGATGACGTAAAATTTATTGCCGACAACATTTGCCGGTTTTACTACAATTTTATTATATAAACATTTCCGAGACGGAATTCGCAATTAAAATACAAGATTTTTTCACAAAAGTTACGAGCAAATTGATAGCAGCGCTACTTCTGTTTATTGTTTCAATATTTTTTCGTTTTTCTTAAAAAAATATTAACAAGAATCAATGTTAAGACATCTGCTAACAATTTGCTGCATTGAAAAATTTTCAAAGTTAAATAAATAAATCTCCACAGAAATGACTTACCTGTGATGACGAGACGACCTTTGGTGGCGCTTAAACGAGTTTCGCCAGTCAAACGATGCTTGGTACGACATTGGTAGCTCTTGTAACCGTCTTCCGGGCCAACTTCCTTGATGTGCAACTCACCAGATGGCAAAACCAAGTATTTACCGTCTAATGTGTTTTTTTAATCATTTTGATTAAAAAGAGTGGGAAAAAAGAGAAAAACAGTATTAATAGGTGCACTTAATGAAAAAAAAACTATAATTAACTCATGCATTTTAATTAAAACTAAAAACTGTTGTAATATGAAATGTGATACGACTGCTCTAAAAATTAATGAAAAAAATAAAAAGATTTTAATCGAACCACGAAAACATTACTGGTTAACCGCTGCTGTTAAAACAAAATGAAAAGGTCAATTTTTTTGACTCATAAATAACTTCATATACGCAATGCCTACGTCGAGATCGGTAATAAGAACTTCTTCAATGTTTTATATTTATCTCTGTGTATTTTTATTTTTTTTCGGTTTATTAGACAAACAGAAGCTTAATTATTCACTTGATCGCAGCAATAATAGATGACGAGTGCGTCGGTTGAACAAAAAGAACGATTTATTGTAATAACAAATCATTCGTCTTCTCTGTAAAAATTCATCTACATTGAATATATTTCGTATGCTGGTGTCGATGATTGATTTTATTCATTTTTTTTTCTTTTTCGTCTATCGTCAAATCGCGTAGTACAAAAATTTATGAATGAACTATTTTTGAATATTTTTCTCGGAGGAGTCAGTATCACATATTTCAATATTTCAACAAGTTTTGCTCTTAGAAAGTTTGTAAGAAAACAAGAAGTTAAACAAAAACTGTCAACAGTACAAATTAGTTCCGAAAATGATGATAAATGAATGTTTTCTTTGTTTTCTTACAAGCATTCTAAAATGTTTTATTAAAAAAATGGAGATGACAAGTCAAATATTGGGGAGTTAAAGTTCAATATTCGTTTTTGAAAAAAATGTTGAGAAAAATTTTTTAAATGTTTAATATTTGACTCGTCAACTTTTGTGTGAAAATGTACTTTTGAAGAAATTTACGACATTTAATTTAAATTTCTTAATATATGTAAATTAATTATTTTAATAAATAAAATTGAAATAAAGCAATAAAAAATGATTGAATTAGCCGAAAAGCGATTTTCAAATTTTATAATTGTCATTTTTTAAATTGACATTTAACAAATTTTCAGTTTTTATTGATTTTTAACAAGTTTAAGCTCAGTATTTTATTGATTTACTGAAAATGATTCTTTTTAATATTTTTTTATTATAAAAAATTATCAAATTCATCACTTCAAAAGTACATTAAAAAATAAAACTACAGTAAATGTTTTGTTTACAAGATAAAACTTTCATATGTTCATGAATTTAACAGTTTTATGATAGTTATTAAAAATACTTTTCGGATCACACACACAGATTTCTTACTCGGATGTGTGTCAGACGATACAAATTTATCTGAAAAATTTCATCTTGTAAACAGAACCAAATATTTTATATTTAAAACCTGCTCTTTCACTATAAAAATAAATTATTCAAGTACAAATTTTGATCTTTAAGTTAAAAAAAACATCTGCAAATAATTTTTAATATTTTTTTTTAATTAAAAAGAGCAGCTAATAAATATTTTTACCTTAATTCTAGGTGAAGGAGGATTTTTAGGGAAAAGGTAGGCAAGGAGCTGCCCATGGATTTTTTGGTTTAAGGAAATTTAAGGATTTTTTAGGATTGGACCACGAACTAAACTGAACTTTAATTGAACAGAACTGAACAAAACTCAAGAAATTTTGATTTATGAATAAAAACTCGAAACGGGAATGGGCCCTAACACGAATTTAAATTTTCAAGACACCTCCTAACTTTTTTTTTTTTTTTTTAGGAACGGATCGGAAAAGGAAACTTAACAAAAACCGTACCGAATTGCATATTTGGATAATATTCGGCTCCTTCATCATCTATCCACGCATCGACCGCCACAAAATCAGACACGAAACTGGGAATGTGACATTTGAGAATTGCAGTATTTCCGCGCAAAACATGCTCGTCCATTATACTAACGGAATACGTTTGGGCGACAACTGAAAAAAAAAACACAAAAGGCATGAGAAACGGGATTTTTGAAGGATTTTTAAGGAAATCTCTTGGAAAAAGCCTTATTTGATGAAAATGGGTACCGCTATTCAACTCTCCGCTTGACGTCGCATTATAAAGTCCGCCTTCCGTATCTTGCCAGGAGACAATTTCAACGTGATCCGTAACGAAGGAAGGTATTTGACACTTGAAAATTGCCGAATTACCGCGAATCACGAAAACATCGTAAACTTGAGCCTCAAAGTACTGATTGACAACTAGAAAAAAAGTGAATTTAACGGTAAAAATCGATCGAAATTAATGGAAAAAGGATGTTGATGTAAGGAATTTTGTGAAATTTTGTTATTTTTGCATAAAAAGTACCCAAATTATTATCGTTCGCTTTAAATTCTTCGTCTTCGCTGGTAATCCATGCCTCTACCTCAACAAACTCGGTAACGAATGACGGTAATAAACACTTTAGAATGACTGAGTTACCACGCAATACGAATTCATCGATCACGCGAACTTCGTAAAATTGATGGACAACTTGAAAGTTCAATTAATAATAGAAAAAAAATGAAAAATTATTGTACATGGTGTGAAAATAACTTAACATAAAGTTTTTTTTTTGTAGGTAAATAAATAAAATAAAAGTATGTTGACATGAATTGATTTAACAAAATCGCACGTTCAAGTGAGGGGGAGTAGTCGGAATTACGTTAATAGACATCAAAATTAAATTCCGATGAGGACGACTACCTGCGTAGCTCATATTATTGTAAAGGTATGTTTTCCCTTCGGAATCTTCCCAAGAATCGACAAAGACAAAGTCGGCAACGAACGAGGGAATTTCGCATTTCATGATCGCTGAATTGCCTCGAATGACGTACTCGTTATCAGCTTCTGCCTCATAGACCTGAATGACAACTGAACGAAAAAAATCATCAAATGGGAGAAATTGGAGGGAAGAGGATGTCTTAAACTAACAAAAAATATTAAAAATTTGTTCTAACTGATATCGCCGTTGATGGAATTATTAAATTCATTTCCGTCTTCATCGAGCCAAGCTTCGACCGTGACAAAATCCGCAACAAAAGACGGGATTTTGCATTTCAAAATGACAGAATTGCCACGAATTACGTATTCGTTCTCTGCTTCGCTCAGATAATACTGACTAACGACTGTAAAAACAAAAGTTTTTTTCGTAAATTAAAAAGGAATTTTGGTGAAAATTAAAAATTTGTTGGATGCGAGGAAGATTTTTTTAAAATTTCTTGTAGTAAATACCAAAATTATTTCGCGTCACATTATAAACTGATCCGTCATCGCCTAACCAAGCCTCAACGCGCACAAAATCCGCCACAAAACTGGGAATGTTACACTTTAGCACTGCCGCATTACCTCGAATCACGTATTCAGACAAAACTTCGGCTTCGTAGAACTGCGTAACGACTGTGACGAGCAAAAAAAAAGCAAATGAAATCATCGTGTCAAAGGTCAGGAGATCGATTGATAGGAAGTTTGGTGGTTTTTTTATGTTCTAAATTATTTTTAAAACCTTTTGCGGCATCCATGTAATAATTGCCACCTTCATCGTCATGCCATGACACGACCGTTACAAAATCCGCAACAAATGACGGAATCGAGCACTTGAGTATCGCAGAATTTTTGCGAATGACATAGACGTTGTTCACCTCGGAATCATAATTTTGCTGCACGACTACGGAACGAGAACACAGAGAGACAGACAGAGAATAAAATATCACAATAAATAAAATGAAAGAGTGTCTGACGTGTTTTTGTCGTCGTAGTCGGAACACATCGTAGCCAAATGCAAACAATGATAATCAAATTAATAATAATAAAATATATTCTTTCACGTTGCGCGGTTCTGTGTCTGATTGTATTTGATAACTTTATAAATATCGCATGGAACGATGGAAAGAAATGAAACAATGGTCTTGTTCAGCCAAGAATCGTGATGCCTTTTTCGGAAGTTATTATATGGAACTCGAGGGACGTGATTTTTATGAGTAATGGGCGATCTATCAATCAAGTGGATCGGGTAAGTCCATTGAAAAATTTTGATAAAAATTCAAATTTTAAACATTTTTAAGGATTTTTTTTTATGAATTTTAACTAAAATATTTACCTAATTAAAAATTTTAAATTATTAAAAAAAATAAATTATTATAAAAAATTAAATTATATAAAAATTTTTTAACTTTTTTTTAAAAAATTTTTAATTTTTAAAAAATTTTTAAATATTAATTTTTTTTAATACTAAAATACGAAATTTTTGAAAAAAAAAAAAATTTTTAATATTTTGTGTTGAAATTGATACAAAAATTATTTAATAATTTTTTTTTTAAAAAAATTATTTTTTTTTAAAAAAAAGTTTTATTTTTTTAAAAAAAAAAATTTCTATTTTTTCATTTAAAAAATCTTTTAAAAACCTCTGTACGTTATTTTTGAAAAATTTAAAATTTTTAAAAATTAAAAAAATTTTAAAAAATTTATTAAATCAAAAATTATTATTTTTTTATGAGGAAAATCTAAAATTATGATTTTTTATGAGGAATTAAATTTTTTTATAAAAAGTGATCAAAAAATCCATTAAAATAATTCAAAAAATCCATTAAAATAATTCAAAATTAATTTTTTATCAAAAATTTACTATTTCATGGACTTGCCATTTTCGATAAAACTCAATTTGGATTCGATTTGGATCAGGAAATTGGATATGATATAAGGAAAAGGAACTATTTTTCACACATTCGACGAACCATATTTGTCATCTGGATAAAAAGTCTCATCTTGATCAGTATGCCACGAAATAACCGACACAAAATCCGCAATGTACGACGGAACTTCGCACTTTAAAATGGCAGAATTTCCACGAATCACATAAACTTTGTGAACATCTGTGTCATAATGTTGAGCAACGGCTAAACGAAAATAAACAGGAAATTCATAATTTTTCATCGAATAAAGGAATTTTTGATGGGAATTGAGGATTTTTTATGACTTTCAGCGAGACAAACGGAACAAACCATATTTATTATCGGCATAAAACGTTTCATCCTGGTCCGTATGCCACGACACAACTGACACAAAATCCGCCACAAATGACGGAATTTGGCATTTAATAATGGCCGAATTTCCCCTAATTACGTATTCCTTACTACCATCCGTGTCATAATGCTGCGAGACAACTACAAAAACATCGATCAAAAGTCAAATCTCAGATAAAGCACGTCGTGTTTACAAGAGGATTAGGGTTTTATGTGATTGAACGGGATGGAAAGGGAGCGATTTTGCAACAAGTAAATTGTTTTAACGACAAACCAGTGTTCGTTCCCGGCGTAAAAGTCTCATCTTGGTCTGTATGCCACGAGATAACATTCACGAAATCCGCAACAAAGGAGGGAATTTGACATTTCATGATCGCAGCATTGCCTCGAATGGCAAATTCTTTGGGGATATCAATGTCGTAGTACTGAACAACCGCTATTTATGACCGTAACAAGTCGAAAAAGGGACGAGAAAGGAAAAAAAGGAATTAAAATTAATAATTTTTGCATAAGGGACAAACCATAGTTCGTTTTGGGAGTAAATGTCTCATCTTGATCGGTATGCCAAGAGACAACTTCGACAAAGTCGGCAACGAAAGACGGAATTAGACATTTTAGTATCGCCGAATTGCCGCGAATAACGTGCTCTTTGTTTACGTCTGCTTCGTAGTATTGCGTTACAACTGTTGCAGAAATAAAAAAAATTGTTTTGTTTTGTTATTTTTGCCGGTTCGCAAAGAGCATTTGTGTATATTTAGCGGGTGGGGTGAAATCGAGTGGAGGTTTACGTTTCAAGAAGACGAATGAAAGTGAAATGGATGTGAGTCGGCGCACAAAACTGACCGTTATCTCTTGTCTCGCACATTGAAACAACGTGAATCGGAGGGAAAAATGGAACAAAATATGGCATATGTCGTGTATTACGAGGGAGTTTTCATTGAGGATCGTAGTACTACTACTGCCACTGTGCATCGTGAAAAATTTTTCAGAATGAACCGTACTACTAATGTGTTTATTTTTCTTCCCATGCATGAAATGTGTGACAATGAAATTTTCGTAGTACACAGTAGCACTCGGTTAAATAACGGAGATATTAAGAAGGGGTACACGAACTTTTTTTTTTTTGTGAGTCATTGAAACGCGACGAGGAGACGATGGAGGAAGTTCAATGTGAGGAAGAGGGAAAGTTAAAGAGAAAGACAAGAAACCAAGTTCACACCAATTTCACGGCCAGGATAGAAAGTTTCATTCTGGTCGGTGTGCCACGAGACAACAGTGACAAAATCTTGAACGAACGAGGGGATCTGACACTTCATGACAACCGAATTGCCACGAATGGCAAACTCTTTAATTACATCGGTATCGTAGTACTGAATGATCGCTGTAAAGTAAATTGAATATTATTAAATGTAAAAAATAGACAAATGTAGGGTAAGCCGAGTCCGATTTGTGTTTTTATAGAAGGGCGCGAGTAGAATTTATTACGTTACAACGTAAAAAAACGCAATCGTGAACAATCTATAGAACAAAAAACTACTTTTTATGATGAATAAATTATTGTTTGTCACACTTGCAGTCATTTTATGAAACAAACAAAAAATTGTTCACATTACGTAATTTCGCGATTTTATAAAAGATTCATTTAATACATCGCGTATGTTGTCCTTCAACTGTCAAATTTGTATCCAGTTTGATATGAAAATGGATTTTTTTTATCAAATTTTAGTTGAAAAGATGTGACCTAAATATTCCCTCGTTTAATATTTCTTCAATAAATACTCGACATACGGTTCTTTTCATTCATTAGTATTATTGTTATTGATCTACATCTCATTTCGAATACCAGGAAATCGATTATGCATAAGAGATTAGTATAATGGCAGTAATAATAGGTCTCGCTATTCATAAAATTAGCGGCAAATAGGGCAAATATCGCGTTCTATTGTTTTGCTGTGTTCGATATTTTTAGAAAGATGCGTAAAAATTTTCTTTTCTTTCATAATATTGAACAAGGTGCAGCCATACGTTGGCCCGATTCTGATGAAAGTGTTACAGTTTTTTGAATGAGGCTGTTGCAAATTTATTTTTAAACTTTTATTAAACTTTTTTATTTAACTTTTTTTAATTTTTTTCAATTTTATTTATTTTATTTTATTTATTTTATTTTTAATTATTTATTTTTCTTTTTTGAATGAGGAAGCAAACAAATTTTTTTGTGTATTAATATTTTTGAAATTCATTAATATTTCCGAAATTAATTTTAGAAATTTTTAATTTAAATATTCAAAAAGAAATTTCATGGAAAATAGTTTTTAAAAAATTTTGAAAAATAATTTTAAGAAAAATATTTTTTAGAGAAGAACATCAATGGTCGAAAAATACTTTTTTTGGTACAAAAAAATCTAATTAATTTTAATAAATTTAATTTTTAATTTTATACAATTATTTATTTAATAATTTTAAGAAAAATTTCAAAAAGACGATAATTTTTCATGAAATTTTTATTTTTTTTTTAAATTTTCAAGCCGGCAATATACAAAAAGTTAAAAAATAAATTCGAAACAGCTTAATATTCTTTTTGCATGACTCATCGTCGTCGACCTAATTAAATTCAAAGAGAACATTGTCTATTTTTTACACTTCAAAAGGGGGTATCAAAAAAATTTTTTCGAAACACTTTGCCTTACCAGCTCTGACATGAACGTCGCGCGAAATGATGGAACCAATGCTATTCTTTGCCATGCATGCGTAAACTTGAGCGTGAACTTCCTGACGATAATCCTCGGCGCGGAACGGTGGGAACACCAAATTGCCATTGGAGAGTACTTGACGTAATCCGGGTACGTCTCCGACGGCGGTGCCGCTATCCGAACGTATCCAAATGATCTCCGGCGGGGGATTTCCGCTTGCACGACATTCGACGACGGCGCCAGTAGAGTTCGAAAAGTCAATACGGTTGAGTGGTTCTTTGGTAAAAACGGGTCCTTTTAAGTCAGCTTCGTTGCTGTTGACGGCAACTACACCTAAAACGGAAAAGAAAATGATATTTTAATAACGTTTATAGCGATAACAGAGGGTTATTCCGCATTCCGAAATAAAAATCATAATCACATAACGTGAGAAGATCGGTTTTAATCAAAAGAAACGCTTATCGTTTAATGCCCTATGGATGAAAAACGGGTGAAATTGACACTTTTGGAGTCAAAATTGACCCTTACAGTGAATAATGAACTTTTGAGGAATTAATTTAACTCATTAAAGAATCAATCTGACCCCTTTAGAGGCTAATTTGATCAATTAAGAGGTTAAATTGAGCGATTAAAGCTTAACTAGTAGACTTAAGACCTCAATTTAACCTCTTAAACTGTCAAATTAGCCTCTTAAGGGGTCAAATTGATTCCTTTATGAGTAAAATTAATCCATTAAGGTATCAAAAAGTTCACTTAAGGGCTCAATTTGACTCCTTATGGTATCAATTTCACCCGTTTTTCGTCCGTAGAGCGAAATTTCATTCAACTTCACACATGAACTCAACTAAAGTGCGTTTTTTTCAGAGACATCCGACAACATTCTTGCGTGATTGTAATTATATACAACGCTAATTGTCTTATCACATTCACTTCGAAAAAAACCGAGACATTTCTATTTTTATGCTCTGCTTCTATTTTAAACATTAATTACTTCCTAGCCTAGACAATGATTGTAATTATGTGCTTCCATGTGAACTTGAAAAATTATTTCAAATATTCACTTAAAATTTGTTGAACTCGAAATTCTCACGATTAACATTCCTTCTTATCATCGAAAATCTTCTTCTCCACTAAAAAAAAACGTGGCCTACGCAATTGATTAAAAATACGAATGGAAGTGTTGAACCCGTATAAAGCGAGATTATTATTGCATATTAATGACCCACACACACACATGTTCACGACAATTTGCGTGGAGAAACAAATTAATTAATAATGGGTATAATATTTCGATAATACTATGATACGAAACGATACGCGGTTCGTATTTTTATTTTTCGTGAATGAATGAATGGCGTGAGTTACGAAACGTCATGTTTTTTTTTGCAGTGATGGATTCGTCGAAATTAAATATTAGGTAGGAATCTCCAGTGGAATAGCAATAAATTTATGAGAGGTGTGTGTCAAGTGATGAATTTACTATGAAGATATTCCGTGAAAATGATGTCATTTTTATAGAAGATGCAAGTTATTAGCATTTTACGTGCTTACGAAAAATTATTAATATGAAAAAAAAGAACGAAGCAGAAGTAAGATGTTTACGGTCTGGATTCCGTTTTTTCGTAAAGTAGTTCAATCAACAAGTTTGATCTGTATATTATGAATATATATATAATTTTTTTTTTGAAGTAGAAATGCAAAATGTAAACTGTGTGGCGCAAAAATATTTATATTCATATGTACAAAGTTGTGGTAAGTGGTAAGTACAGGTGAGTTCAATGAAAAGTGATACATATTTTCGATCATGAATTTTTATTTTTTTTTAATTGAATTTTTATGCTTTTTAAGCTTTAAATTGAAATATAATTCAAGATTTTAAATTAAATTGGTTTATTCATACTAAAAAGTTAGAAAATCAAATTTTAAATTATACGAATATTTTGAACAGGCTTAAAGATAATTTATTAAGTTTATGATGAACGTAAAAATTGAAAAAATTAAATTTTTAGAGTGATTTGAAATTTTTTTTTAAATTTTTGTGAAAATTATTTTTAAAAAATGGATTTTTGTCTTTTTGAAAATTTTTCAAAAAAGATTTTTTTGAATCAAAGGTTAAATTCATCTCTAAAAATGATTGAAAAAGCCTTAAGATGGTCTTAGAATTTACTTTTTATTGTGAATTCTTAGAGATAAAATAAAAAAAATTGAGAGTTTTTTAAATTATTTTATATGAAGTCGATACAGAAATCAAAAATATTTTCGATTTTATAGACCTTTTGATCATTTTGTAAAATTTTCTATAAAATTTCTTAAGATTTTGAATATTTTTATTAAAAGTTTTACACATCAATTAAATAAATTATAACGGATAAATATTTTTCTTTACGAAATCGATAATTTTTTGCTAAAATTTTGTAAAATGTATGAAAATATTGTATGTACATTGAACTGATTTTAAAAGAAATTTTGAATTTTTTCAGAAAAAAATTAGGTCAAAAAGCACTAAAATTTGAAGTTTTGAACATTTTAGGTACTCGATATTAGATAAATCTACTGAAAATTTCTTAAAAAATTTAAAGTAAAAATAAATTTATCATGTTTTCGATAAATTTTAATTTTTAGAACTTCTCAAACACATAAATTTTCACTCAAAAATTAATTTATTTCCGAAAATCTAAAAATTCTCTTCAAAACTCTCTTTAAAAAAGTAATAAATCACTTTTGAATAGGTCCTAATTAACCATAATCACCAAAAACATTGCCAAAAACTCCTTCTTCAAATTTTCATGGACAGGTGTCATTAAACCAAACCTCTCTGTACATCCAAAACTTTTCAACATATGGCAAGTACATGTATTAGACTCCATAGACACACACGGTTAATGCCCAGTTAATACATAAAAAAAAGATCTTTATTTGATTGTACAAAATGCAGCTGCCGTGCAGCTGTTTCTGGATTGTATTTTTCTTCTGTCCACAATACTTTCGGTACCTGCAATCTTGCCTTGTACATCATAACTGCAGACGTGAATTTATGAATCTTTAACAAGTTCTTCATTTCCTTTTTGCACTTTTTGAATTTCCTTTGTCTAATAGGACCATATTTGTTTTGTTTCTTTTGCACAACAATTTTTTTTGTTCAAGTCTCGCTCGAAGCAGTATCTTGTTACAGATTATATTCAAGCCATAGGTGGGAGGCCTGTGTCGTTAGTATGCATAACGCACTTGACATTTTACATAATTTTAAATTCTAATCTAGTAGCGTACACGACCATTATACTAATAATAGAGTAATCACTTGTGTTGTTGTCGTCGAGATGGAATAAAATAAATAACACGACACTTACCAATTGAATTATCAATGAGGCCCGGTAATATAAAAATTACCGTCCACATCCAATATATTATAAAACACTTCATTTTGGCGACTTTGTTTTGCTCTGCTTTCTTAATTTTTATTTTTTTTTCTCTCTTCTTCTTAATTTCTTTTTATCTTTTATCTAGATTTTCGTTATCACTGAAGATCTTAGTCGCCTTAATTTTAATATTTTAATTTTTTTTAATACACGAACACTTTGAATATGATATTTCTCAAATTCTATGTGAGATTACAAACACTTTACACACATATAATAAATTTATTTACTACACCAACACACGTAATTTTATGATTTTTGTCGCTGCTCCGTGTGTATGCTTTGATTAAAATATTTATTTTTCTTCTAATACTCTCTTATGCACTCGTTGAGATATTATTTTGGTGAATTAAATCCAAGCTGGATGCGACGAAGTGATGATTTTCTGCTAGATTCGGTGACGAGGGAACGCGAGGCCGCCCTTTCCGAAGGGGGCTTTCTGTGATGCAAATCGGATCCTGTGGAAAACTGCAAGTGAAAAAGGATAAAACAGGATAAGTACAAAGGAAAATTTTCAAAAAACATTTTTCAGCACTTAAACCCCCAAGAGTCCCGTTTTTCGTATTTTACGGAACGTAAAAGGAGTTTATTTGTATTTTCGGAATTGTTTTGGGGGATTTTTGTCACATTTTCTTTATGAATTTCCCGAAAACAAATTTTATTGATTTTAATGTGGGACCAACTTGAGTCATCAAAATATTTGCATTTTTATGACTAAAATGGCACAACTTACGTGAAATTCTCACGGAAAACGACACATACGACCGTTAGACACACGTTTTACCCGAATTTGAGGGAAAAATCGCCCGAATTTCCACAGAATTTAATTAAAATACGCACGACCGACGATAAACAGGATCGCATTTAAAAACAAATCCATTTGCAACTCACAATTTTGACACGAGCGAAAATCTAAAAAGTGAACTTTTTTCATTTTCCACTTTTGACAGAAAAATGACAAAACGCTCTGGGAATCGAGGTTTTTTGAGTTTCACATTGGGTCTCAGACATCAGCTGATTCACAATTGCCTACTCCTCACAAAAAATTATCAGAAATTCAACAAGTTGAGAAAAACAGTGAAGAAAATTGCAAATTACTCCGGGAAAAATGCACAAAAATTGCTCAAAAATGTGTTAAAAATAAAATTGAACATTTAATGCATGCGAGGAAAGTGAAATTTGTCACGGGAATGCATTAGTTGGGACATGAGAGCAAAATAAAAATTCGCACCACATTTGTACGTAGCACAAAATCAAATATGGAGACGCAAACGCAATAAAAATCAATTTTACCGAAGAAAACTGTGAGCAAAGACATTTTGCAACGCACGCCACAATACTCAAGAACACAATTAACCAACTTATGAAGGAATTTAAGACTGAAAACCGCGAATAAAGAGGAGAAAATGGAAACAAGTGTCGTCGCAGCTGTACGCGTACAGAGAAACGACAACAATAACGAGGTATCAGCTGTGCATACGGTACAATATCCCACAACTGATAACTATGCCGAGACAAACAACATGATTTTAGCCGGTGTGCAAGTTGCGGGAAAGACTTTTCCCTGCAGTTTTGCCTTCCCCGAGGAGTCTGACCAGGAAGATGTCTATTGTCGGATGCTGGCTGCTTACATGCCGTCCTTTCTGGAAGGGTTCGATGTCTCGATTGTGAGTTACGGACAGAAAAACACCGGAAAATCTTATACTATTTACGGTCCTGGGCTGGATTGTTTGTATAACGAAGCCGATTATGGGTTATGTCAACGATTTATCCGAGAATTATTTCATCATTTGATGAAAAGGAGCGAAAGGACGTACCAAATTAGTATCAGTTGGACCGAAATTACGGAAGAAGACGAACAAGTAATAGATTTGCTCAATAATTTGGGTCTCGTTCAATGTAAATCCGTTAAAGAATGCTTCGATTGGATCCAATTGGGGATGGCGACGCGAAACGGAGACAATCACAATATTTTTACGTTGATTCTGGAACAACAATGGATCACAGCCGACGGAGTGAACCAACATAAATTATCAACTTTGAGTTTTTGTGATTTATCTGCGTCAGATCGGAGATTTGTGCCAAACGAGCTGAATCAAAACATTAGTGTACCTCGGAATTTTAGTCTACAAGCATTGGAACAGTTCATTTTATCGTTAACGGATCCCACATTCGTTACGGATAACATTTACAATCAATCCGCGTTGCCGGCATTGCTGAAAGACTCCTTTGGAGGACGTGCTCAAACCGTTTTCCTCCTTTGTGTGTCGCCCACCGAAGAAGATATCGTCGAAACGACGTTCAATCTCGAATTTATGACAAAAGTCCAGATGGTTCTGAATTTTGTGTACATGAACGCGTATACGGACAACAATGTGCCAATTGATAATTTGTACCAGCCGAGTTTGAGTGAAAATGATTTCCGGAATAACAATGAAAATGTCACCGAAAGTCAACAATTTGCCATGAATCAGTGGATGAAGTTGCTGCAAAATGCCGAGGGACTTTTTAATCGAATTATTCACACGAGCAACGTTGAAGGCCTGAAACCTGAAGAAATGCAGCAAATTGAAGAGTGGTTGTATTTGAAAGCGGAATGTGATGAGTGCATTAATGTGAACGAAATGGAAGATGTACCGCAAGAAACGCGAAGTTTGGGTCCCATTGAGGAAATTGACGAATGTGAGGAAGAAAATGTCGGCGGAAATACAAGTGAAATCGACAGCGATAGTGAGGTGTGTCAAAAAATGGGAGATATTGACGATGTGATTGAAAAATTGATTGTCAAGTTCCAAAGTGAGACAGATAATTTGGTCGAAGAAGGCTATCGTGACTATTTAAAATCACATCCGCAGTCAACGTTGGATAGTTGTGATAGTTTTAAAGCCGATAAACAAATTGTAAGTATTTTTTAAGTGAAATTGCTTTAAATGAAACTCAAAAAATTAGGTTTAATTTTTTTTTTGAAAACATAAAAAATTATTTTTTTAGCAGAAATTTAAGTTAAAAAAACATAAAATATAATTTTTAAAAAAAAATCCAAATTTTCTAAAAAAAATAAAGTAAATTTTTTTTTTGATTTTTTGAATTTTTTGATTTATTTTTTATTAAATATTTAAATTAAAAATGTCTCTCCTTTTTTTTTAGATCGTCGAGCCTAATTACAGTCGACAACGACGTCGCAGTTTGCAACCAGGATCTGAAATCAGCAACAGTCATCTTGCCATGTTGAATTCCTTAACTAAATCCTCCAGCGACGAACGTCCCAAACACAAATCAAAATCGCATGCCTCTGTCGAGAACAATTTAAAAAATTGCCAAACGAACATTGAAGCGCTCAAAAACCAAATATCCGAAGTCGAACAAACAATCAAGCTCAAAGAAAAATTAATTTCTGAACTTACAAAGAACAAAGACACCCGAACAACCGCCAAAAATCGTTTCAACAAGAAAAAAGCAAAACTCGAGGCAGAATACGAAAAAGCAAAGAAACAACTCGCTCGTGCCGTTACAAGTTCAAAGCACAAATCGGAAATCGACAGATTGAAACTCGAAACGACCCAATTAGAGATTAAACTGCGTGACATGACTTCAATGCAATCGATTGCCAGCGAGTCGACTCAAAAAATCAAAAAAGTAAAACAATCGTTGCACGAATCAAAAGTCGATTATGAAAGATTGCAGAAAAATTTGAAGGCTGAAAAGAAAATGCATGACACGTTGGAGAAGGAATTAGAAAATAAACATGGAAAAGACACAAAATCGGGATATATGACAGTTTCTGATGGCAAAAATAAAATCCGAAACATCAACGATCGCATACAAAATTTGGATCTCATCCTAAAAGCAAAGAACGAAAACTTAAAACAAGTCGATTCGGACCAAGCTGATTCATTACGTCATGAAATAGGAAATTTACGAAAGACAAAAGAGCATTTGATGAAGCAAAGATGTCTTTTGGATGAAAAATTGAAAAGACAAAAGTCTCTTTCGTATGATGAGGAACGCAAGAGATTGGAATGCGGTGAAGCAATTGAAGCCATCGATGTAGCAATTGAACTTAAAAATGAATCGATTTGTGGCAGGAAAAGTGTCGACATTGACGAGAGCATTCAACGTGAAAAAGGTGAACAATTGTTGATTTCACGTTTAAATCGCTTGTCAAACGACGAAATGCGGACTTTGCTCTACAAATATTTCCAAAAAGTGATCGATTTGAAGGAATCCAGTCGAAATTTGGAAATACAATTGATCGAGCTCGAAAGACAACGCGAACAATGGATTTGGCAAGAGAAACAACTCAAACACACAATCCGTCAAGCACGCTTCGAAGGCGAAAAGAACATAATTTTACTCCAAAGACAGCACGAAACAAAGTTAAATCTCATGCTGAAACATTTCGCGAACGAATCGTGTGCCAGTTCCAGTTACAGCACCATCAACAACGACGTCGTCCCGATGCCGCAACACGGTGAACTCGATTTATACGATCCGCGTCGACAATATGTCGATGATTCCATGGAAATGTTCAAACATCCCGCCATCAAGCATCACAAACCCGAGGCAATTGCGCATTTCTCGTCCTCCAAATACAAGCCGCTGGAAAAGATGAAGGAAAAGGAACGAGAAAGCAAGAACAAATTTCTGGCCAAATTCCAAGTTCTTACGCGTTACCAAAGCAGCAGCGAAAAGAAAAAGTTGGCATCGCAACAAGGCATGATATCCTCCGTCATACCGCAGCAGAATCTCAAGCAGCTAAACAACACATGCAACACATTGCCAAATTCCACAAAAGTAACGCGACAAAAGAACAAACTCATTATCCAGCAACAAGACAACTCTTAATGACTAGAATCTTAAGTATTATTTACCGAGCAGCAATTTAAATGAACAATCACACGTTATTTTAGACATTTAGTAGAAGATAGATTTCGTGCAGTAAGTAGTGAGTAGTGCGAGGGCAAATATCTCAAACAAAAATACTCGCAATTTAAAGAGACTTAATTATGTGTAATTTTAGTGTCAAATGCTTCCAACAATGTTGAAATCACATTTTAGTGCCAAATTCTTTGTCTGTCCCTTTAAATTAATTTTATTGAATTTTTTTAAATGTTAACTGAATTAGGATTTACTTACTATGTAAGAGACGCCCTTTTATCATTTTTCTAACTGACTGTTTTTAAAACAAATAAAATTCTGATGAATGTCGAGTGTATTAAAAAAAATATTTTTTTATTTTAGGCCGCTACAAATTTATGTTGAAGTTCTTGTCCCAAAAAATTTTTTTTTCGTCAAATTTGATTTCAGACTTATTTTTTTTTTTTTATTTTTTAAATTAAATTAAAATTTTTTTTTTTTTTTTGTTTATGCCCCATTTTAAAAGTCGAAAATCCAATGGGGCAAAATAAAAAAAAAAGTTAAAAATTTCATCAAAATTGATCGATTTTGGTCTTTTTCATATTTTTTCAAGAAATTTCCCAAAATTCTTTAAAAAAATTTAACATGAGTTTTAACATAACTTTTAATCTTTAAAATTTTTTTCAAAAAAATTATTTTTAAAAATTTTTTGACAGTTATCCAAACGAAACTATTTTTAAAAATTTGTTTCCAATGAGGTCAAAAAAAAAAAAATTTCAAAAAAAAAATTTTTGAATTAAAAAATTTTCAAAACTTTTTTTTTTAAATTTTGCCAAATTTTTTTAAAAAAAATTGGAATTTTAAAATATTTATTTTTATTTCAAATTTAAGTTTTTTGTATTTAAATTTTTTTATGAATTTTTTTCTAAAAAATTTTTAAAAATTTGTGAACATTTTCAAAATTTTGTTAAAATTTTTTGTTTAAAAATTTTTAAAATTTTTTAAATTTTGTAACCCCTTTTTATTTCGCAAATCTCAAAATAGATAATTTAAAAACAATAAAAAATTTTGAAAAACGGTTAAAAATTGTTAAAACGTTGTCATTTTGAAATTTAAAAAAATTTTAAGAAATTTAAAAAATTTTGAAATTTAAAATTTTTCAAAATATTCTTAAAAAATTTTAAAAAGCAATTTTTCAAAAAATTTTAACTTTTTTTGCATTTCTTTAATTTTTTCTCAAATAAGAAGAAGGATAAAAAGTTCAAAATAAATTTGTATTGGCCTCATATTAATTTTTGTATCAATGAAAAAAAGGTAAGATTCTCACCATGAAGAAACGATTTCACAAAAGACGTGAAAAAAGGAACGCCACAAATGAAATATAACACATAATTAGTTTATGCAATTCAATATCCATAAAATTTAGATTTATAATGGTTAAAAGGTGTAATTTTCTGCGATAACAATCAATTATGCCTCGCAATAAATCAACACAAATTTCAAATATATGAATATGAAAATAATGCGTGAGGTTTTTCCTTCATTTTATACGAAAAAGCAAAAAATCCACGATGCGATGGAGGCGAATGTGCAAAGAGAAGACGACGACGAAGAACAAAACGATGAAAAAGTAAGACGATAATTGAATGATTTATTGGTTTTATAAATTTTTTATATCCCATATAATATTACAGAAATGCAGCGATAGTGTTATATCTGACACTATTAATTGAAAATTATTCAGTGTTTTACATGAGCTCTCACAAGAAGTTTTTTTTTTGCAGGCACGAAAATGAGCAAAACGACCGCGCATAAGGAATGTATCACGTCTAGTTGTCTGGCATGGCATGGCAAAAGAGTAACAACAACACATGTTTTTATCTGTGTAACATTAAAGCTGTAATTATGCACCGTTTTTCGTTATTTATTGCGGGTGTAATTTGCAAGTTGTTATTTCGTTTGATCATTCCAAAGAGTACGCCAAACGGACGAACGGAAAGGAAAATACATGCGTCGCACATTCGATTTTATTTATTATTAATATAATTTTAATATATTGAATAAAATGTGCATATAATAATTTTTAATGTCGTATAATGCGCTAATAGGTGGGTAAACGATAAAATTACAAGGTGTACGACATTACTGCTAAGGGGGTTGTAACACTTTGGAAGAAATCCTCCGTCGTTCTCTTATTAAATTAAAGTCAACTTTTGAGTTATTTATGGGCTGCTTGAATGATATCACATTAAAAATAAAGTGTTTCATGTAACATGCAAAGTTTTTCGTGGAATTTTCATTATATTTGCAAGTTAAATATGCAGCTTCGCTTTGAATTATTCAACGCACTTCTTTGAAGTTTTTTTTTTCATAAAATTTTTATTCAGATTTAAATTTCTTTTGACAAAGTATTTTGAGATTTTTTAATGTTAAATACACTTATTACCTAAATATTTGATTAGTCAATCTCTATTTTTGTAATTTTCCTAAAAAATAAAAAAAAAACATTTTATTTATTTTTCAAACCTTTCCATAACATATTCGATATGAGATAATTTTAATTTTTTTAGAAAAATACATTTTACCATCAAGTGAAATCGGTCAGATATTCTAAAAGTGATCATAAACTTAACTTTATTTTTAAATTTAATATTTTTATAATTTATATTTAATTATTTAGTTATAATAATTTTATTTAATTTAATTTTTATAAGAAAGAAATATTTTTTATCATTTTTATTTAAATATTAATTGTTTTTTTTTTAATTTTATATTTTTTTTCTCGTTTTCACTATCATTATTTAAAATAAAATTAAATAATTTAAAATTATTTTTAACAAAATAAAAAATAAAATAAAATCAGTTTGAGCGATAGATTACAAAAAGGTAAGAAAAAAAGTATTTTGATCAACAAATCAATGAATTTAAATTATGAAAATTCAACAACAATTGATTTCAGAATAATATTTACAAATGTCAGTAATATTTGGGACATTCTCTTTTATAATTATTTAGAAAAATCAGAAAGTTTATCAATTCAAACAGCAAATTGTGCAATTTATTACGAAAAATTTACAAAAATACAAAACATCATATTTCTTAGTTTTTCTAATTAAATAATTAAAAACAAATAAATTTAATAATTAATTAATAATTAATTAATTATTAATTAAATAAATAAAAAAAATAAATAAACATTAATAGCAATTAATTAAATAATAAAATTAAAAAATTAATTAATGGTTTGTTTAATTAATTAATTAATTGTAAATCCTAAAAATTCGACATTTTGCCAATAAGCCTGAAATATTTTAAGATTTTTTTTAAATTTATTTCTTTTAAATTAATTTAATTTATTTTTAAATTATTTATATTGAGATAAATATTATTACCAATATTTCTTTAAAAAAAATATTAAAACAAGAAGGTAAGAATTTTTTTTCCTAACTTTAAAATTCTTAATAATAAATAATTTCTTCAAAAACTATTAATTCAAAAATTCAATTGAACTTCACTTCACCTGTAATGTACCTTCCTCATACCTTTTATTATTTCGCTTTTAACACCATTTTTAATATCATTTTATATCTGCAGAAATACGTTTCGATGTATTTGTGTTAAATACACTCCCATGGCATTTTGATTGGTTAATCTCGATACAATTGTATTGTGTAGGAAACGTGAATGGAGTTGCGCAATGTGTGTGAATGAAATTCATTCGGTACGTTAATAAAATGAATTTAATAAAGCTCATGTATGTGTGTTTGTGTTATTCTCTCTCATTTTTTTTGGTTCCTTTTATTTTTTATGTATTTTGAGAAAATTGAGAGAAATGTTTTTTATTTATTTATGTTTTGTAAAATTTAATTTAAAGAATTTTTAAGGATTT
The DNA here is from genome assembly GCF_036172545.1 of Culicoides brevitarsis. NCBI lineage: Eukaryota > Metazoa > Arthropoda > Insecta > Diptera > Ceratopogonidae > Culicoides > Culicoides brevitarsis. The sequence continues at coordinate 15,500,590 of NC_087085.1, read as the reverse complement.
AATTAAAAAAAATACAAAAAATCAGAAAAATCCTTATGAAGTTATCATAAAATCTTTAATAACAAAAAAAAGATTTTTTTAATAAAATAACAAAACACGAAACGCCTCCGTTGCTGATAATAATTCGATGACAAAACATGAGATTACACAAGGATTAACTTCAATAAAACTATTCATTGTGCGAATCTCCGCCCCGTTCTTCAAAAAGAGCATGCATTCATTCATTCAACGAGCGTAATAATCTCTTTTATTTCATTCTTCTTCTACTGCATGTTCTTTGTATTAGTGCTTTATTTTCATATGCTTCACCCATATGCGACTCGGATATGAGAAATCAGTTGTTAAGCAGACTCCGATCGAGACGGACTTTTTTTTTGTGTGCGTTCTCAAAACGACGTCTCCGAACCGGTATTTCGAAAATATCTGAAAAATCAAGAAAATTGAAAATTTTAATTTAAATTATTCGGGATTCTTTAACAACAAAAAAGTGAAAAAAAAGGAAAAATTAACCGAAAAAAAAATTAATAACGAAGGGACTTGAACAACCTTCAAATCAAACAACATTAGAGTAGAGTGTATGGTAAAAATAAACACACAAACGACAAAAAAAAATTGGATCATCTCAAATTACCATTAAGTTAATGGTGAATGCATGACAGTTTGTAATATAAATAAAATATATATAGTGCAGTCTGTCGAGACGCGTTTTCGTCATCCAACAACAAAACTAATAATGTGGTGAACAGAAAGAGAGAGAAAAAAGTGAAATTCAATGCCGCCACCAATAATCCCAATTTTCATTGAGTGACTGCGAAAAGTTATTGATTGATTCATTGAATTATTTTACGAAAGTGATATTTACGGTTCCCAAAGAGTAAGCAGTTGTTTTTTTTCGTCGTATCTGTAAATTGGATTACAACCACTGATTGATAAGGCGAGCCTTCAGCGGTGTGTTGACGAAATTTACAGGTGCAAATGCTTTGATTACATAAAATGAACATTTAGTGGTCAGCAAAAAATTTTTTTCAAATGAAAAATTAAGAAAAAAAAGTGTAGCATTGGCGCGCGGGTCTTGTTTCGTTGCTCAGCTGCCATCATCACACGGCACGGCGCACGTCGTTGTGTGTTTTCATTGAAATCGAATATAATTCTGTGTAAAATTTCAGATCGTGTGATTTTAAAAATAGAAATATTATTTCAATACACTGCGAGCGCGAGCGTACAATAATAAATATACAAGAATTTTGGCAAATTGCCCGAAAAAATTATACTTGGATTTCACTCGAGTCATTTAATCTATGTATCTCGCGGCAGATGTGTGTGCGCGAGGTATCTAGTTATATCACACGGTTCCGTTTGTTGATGAGAAAAATCATGTGTGAACTGCTTGAGGGAGCAAAATTGACGTAAATACGACGCACAACCACTCGCACACTAGATTGACCTCATCCGCGCGCTGTGTACTGTCATAATATGATATATTTTTAACGCTCAAATCCTAAATTCATGAGGACTTTGATCAAAGACAGACCACAATGTATCAATTTAAGTGTTATGTGATGTGATGATGCGCAGACCCTCGTTCGGGGTAAAATAAATTTTAACAAAATCTAAATTTTCTTTGTAACTTTTTTGCCTCAAACGAAACCAGATTGCGCGAATTAATTGCTGTGCTACACAAAATCATGTTCATTATTACAAATGTGACTAAATGAAAAATTATCATAATTAATCTGTTGCAGTGCGACTAAAAATATCATCAAAAATGTTATAAATAAAACAACAACAACAACATTCAAAAAATAAAACATCTGAGAAAAATGATTTAAAATCAAGCAAAAATCGCAAATGTTCGCCAAAAAAACTAAATTAAATGAAATCTATTGAAATATCAACACGAAAAATTAGAAAAAACGAAAAAGTGATAAGAAATAAAGAATAAAAAAAATGCTGCAACACACAACAAATGACTTTTATGACTTGTCATCAGGGTTAGCAGCACAAAATAATCGTCAAACGCCTCCTTCGTACAGCCCCAATGGTCCTTCCGGCATGAACAATAACAATAACAACAACATTTTGGATGTCGGTGGCAGCGGCAGTGGTTCCATCAACGCCTCCGATCGTGACTCGATGCCCAGTTTTGGATTTACGCAGGAACAAGTTGCGTGCGTTTGCGAGGTAAGTTCCTAAAATGACGAGAAACAAACATTCGGTTAACATGTGTGCATAAAATTATGAAAAAACGGAAAGAAAGAGAGTTAAAACTAAAGAGAATTAACCGTACTTAAAAAAAATACAAAAAAAAAGAAAGAAGAGCAAAAATGACATTAAACAGCATCTTTAAAGACTTAAAAAAATCAAGAAGCTTATGAATATTGACAGTGCGATACAAAAAAAAAGATAATATCTGCATTATTTTATCGAAGATTTTTTCGGTTTCTGGCAAAAACAGCTGAAAAACACTCTCCAACCACTCGAAAACAAGTCAAAAGCGCATTCTAAAATTTTAAATAGGCGACCTGTTGATCTTCTTTGAAATTCTTCATCAAGTATGCATATCCGTTCCGTGCGTCAAATGTTTGCATAGGCAGGACATGCCGACGGCACTTTTTTAAAAGTGATTTTTTCTCAAGAGATCTGAAACAAAAACACGTCTAGACAGAAATTTAGTGATATTGAGGCTATTTCGAAGCAATTTCTAGTTTAATCACCTTTTAATGAAGCAAAGATAACTGAGCGATAAACGTAATAAACACCCACAATCGCGCATCGGCATGTTTATGAAGCAAATAATTTGACCGAACGCTCTAATCTCTTCATTCCCAGCTCATTACTGCGTTGACATCAGAAAATTAAAAATAATTTAAATTTGTGTGTTTCGAGTCCCAAACGAGCTCAAGTAGGTAATTAGCTCAACAATTATTGCTCGCTTGATTAAATTAAATGATAAAATTATGTTAAAAAGGTTCGAAAAAGATTTTTTTTTAAAGTTCAGACTTTCTACTAAATAAAAAAATGAAATTAAGTGGGTGTGATTTGTTTGAATATTTTTGTTCAATAATTCTAAATGTTTCCGTTTTCTCTCGTTTTTTCGTTTCCAGGTGTTACAACAAGCGGGCAACGTCGATCGCTTAGGTCGTTTCCTTTGGTCCCTGCCACAATGTGATAAATTGCAACTAAATGAGTCCGTGTTGAAGGCAAGAGCAGTAGTTGCTTATAGCCGAGGACATTACAAAGAATTGTATCGCATACTGGAAATGCACTCGTTTTCTCCGCAAAATCATCCGAAATTACAAGCACTGTGGTTAAAAGGTGAGTTTCACATCGTCGTCGCTTTACACATTCGTTAAATTCCATGCTTGATCTTTGTATGGTTTCGCACTGTTTAACAACGCACTTTTTGTAACGTTCCCTTGTTTTATTTTTTGTTATCCTTGTAGCGCATTACAACGAAGCTGAAAAGTTAAGAGGAAGACCATTAGGTGCTGTCGGCAAATATCGTGTGCGAAGAAAATTTCCACTGCCACGAACAATTTGGGATGGGGAGGAAACGAGTTACTGTTTCAAGGTAATTTTAACAATTTTTTTAAAAAAATTATACTAAAGCCGATATAAAAATTAAAAAATGTTTTAAGAAAAATTATGTAGAAAATTAAAAATTATCAATTTTTTAAACAATATTTCAAGATTTTGCATACATATTTTTAAATCAATTTTTAAAATTAATTTAAAAAATGAATAATTTCAGCTTCTAACTCATTTTCGAAATTAATAAAATTCAAAAGTAAGCCCTTAGAATTTAAAATTAGAACCCGCTGATTCCAAAATATCCAAATTCTTTAGTAAAAAAAGTTCGGTGGACTTAAATTCATACTTGTAAGGCATTTTGAGAAGCTGAAATTATTCATATTTTAAATTAATTTTAAAAAAAGATTTAAAAATATGCAAAATCTTGAAATATTTAATGAAAAAATGAAAATTTTTAACAAATGTCGTTTTTTGACCAAATCTTCATATTTTTTCATTACATTATGCAACTTTGTATACTCAAATTGAAGAATAGTATGGAAAAATATAAAAATTTAATCAAAAAATGACATTGAAGTTGAACCTCAAATAAAATTTAGATCCGCTGAAAAATTTTTCGTTGCTGATTTTGGATGTTTTGGAATTTTTAAAATGCAAATTTTTAATATTTTTGAAATTTGCCTATTTAGAAAAAAATGAGAAAATATGATCAAATTTCATTGAAAATTTTAAAAATTAAAAAAAAATATTTTAATAAAATTTTTACGAAATTTCTGATCACTTTTATCAAATTTCGTTCAAAATCATGTAAATTTGAAATTTTTTCTAACATTTTAATTTTTTTTTTTAAACTTAAAAAAAAAATTAATTATAATTTGTCCTAAATTCTTTAAAATTTTCACAAAAAATATTTTTTTTACAGGAAAAATCGCGAACTGTTTTACGGGACTGGTACACACACAATCCCTATCCATCACCTCGTGAGAAACGTGAATTAGCGGAAGCCACTGGACTGACAACGACACAAGTAAGCATATTTAAACACTTTGTAAAAACCATTTTGTTCAACTTTTTTAATTGTCTAGGTATCAAATTGGTTCAAAAATCGTCGTCAACGTGATCGTGCTGCCGAACACAAAGAGTGAGTAATGCTTTCATGACTTGACATTCAATATCTGCCTTTCTTTACTTCTCACGACGACAACAACGACGTCGACCAAGTTTTTGACGTATTATGTGGCGCTCTTGCTCCAATGAAGATTTATTTTCGATAAGTTGTCTGGCTCTGTGTGTGTGTGAAATTGATACTCGAATATGGCAAATTGTTTATAATTTATGGTCCGCACAAAAATTCTTATCAAAAATTCCCACATAAACGTCATGATATTTACACCCATTTTATGTTTATTTTATTCGATTTCACGTGTAGACCCCCGGAATGTGTCTGTACGAGATTGAAATTTCATCTCTTCACACATATTGGCTACAAATTGAATAAAAGATAAAATGTTAGAGATGGCACACACTCAAAACAGATTTTTTTTTACTATCTGACTAATAAGATGATTATTTTATCTCTTTTATCACCCATCGTTGACATCTATCAATTTTTTTTGAATTTTATGTGTTTAAACTTTTAATCGCTTATTTCACGTCATGGAGATCAAATCTCTCCTTCTTCTTTTGTTTTTGTCTCTTTTGGGTGTTTATTTTTTGTACATTAATGCTTGACCAGACTCTTGCTGACTCACATCACTATTTTGTCGTTTATTTATTTATTTTAATTTTTAATAAATATCGTAGAGTGAAAATGTCCAAATCAAATAAATCCTCCGTTCTTTTCGTTCTCTTCTTCTTTTTCATCGTTTTTTTTTTTGTTTAAAGAGGAGACAATATTTATTTTCATCCAGATGATGATCGTAAAGCACCACACACTCGCACAGTATGACATGTCACCGTTCTGCAGGTTTTCAGGGATGTGTCGTCTTCGGGGGTCATCCAACGACGATAATCTGCGAGAAAAATCTTTTATTTCGGACTTTGACCTGAAATTAATGATTTTCTTTGTTTTCGATTTTTGACCCTGTGTCGTGTATGTCACACACCTGACGATCAGGTATCTCTCGAGATCTTATCTAAAAATATAATCGTGTCCCGTAGTATAGCGTGTGTGTGCATATAAATCGTTTCTAATAAAATTTAAATATTTATCTTGTTTCTCGTCGTTTTTATTACACTCTTTATAACATAAACTTTTTTTTTGTTGTTGTTTTGTATTTAACATCAGTCAAATTGTTTTAAACTGTGCCATATAGAAATTATTTTTAAATTTACGATATCGTCTTCCTTCTTGCTCTGCTTGGAGTTGTTGTCATTTGTCGTTCTAGTTAGTCATTATCGGATTTTATTTTTTTTTCTCGACTAAAATTCGTGATTTTAACCTAATTTTTGTCGATTAACATTAATTTTTATGTTGACACATTGCATCGAGGAATGCTGAGTCATCCGAAGAAAAATCATGAAATCCGATCGCAACTCATAAATCATGTACGGAAGTGCGAGATCAGCGAGCGGCGATCTCCTTCCTTCTCCAAAGCGACACTGACTGTTTGTTTACACAATTAAAAAAAAATATTTTCTCATAAAATTATCTCGAAACTCGCTTCAAAGAAATCTTTCGCGATAAACATCAGATGTTCTCATAAATAGCTGGATCGGAATTTTTTCCAAACTCATAAACGAGCAGAATCGAATTTGTCAAAAGACGCACAAAAAAAAAATTTTTTTCTCCATACAAAGAGCCAAAAAAAGAAAGAATCGATCGAGTGTTGTTCATCGTCATCGTATGTTTATTGTTAAAACATTTCTATATGGAGTGCCTGTCTTATGGTAGATATTGATGTATATACTGGCTGCCAGTGTGTAATTTGATATCCCATTAAATTAAATGAATCAAGCGAGCAACGATACGTTCCTTGTATTTCTGCTTTGCTACACAGGAACATTGTATGTGGTGGTAGACGACAGTGAACAGAGACAGAACCACCAACAAAATCACTCTGAAAAATGTAGAAGGCAGTCTTGTGTGTGATATGGCATGGAATATTAGGGTGCACCGTAATTGAAAATTTTGCCTTTTTATGAGCAATAAAGTTATTGTTGATGTTAGAGGAGCCATTTTGGACTGGAATTTTATGTCCAGGAGATTTTTATAGCAACAGCTGGAATGAGAAAAAAGGATTAATTTTAGTATTTTGTTTTAAAAATATTTTAAACATCGTAAATTTTTAATAGAAAAGCAATTTTGACCTAAACAAGATATAATTATTAAATTTTTTTTCAAAAAATGACAAATATTTTTGGGACAAAAATAAAAATTATTAAATTAAATTATTTTCATATTTATTAAAAAATTAATATTATTTAATTTAATAATTCAAAATTAATCAATTTTTATCTTGGTGAAAAGATATTCAAGTTATAATTTATTGATGGTTGATCGATTTTTCGGACTTAAAAAAATTAAGTCTTTAAAATTTAATTTATATATTTTTAATTAATTGGAGATTAAATTTAAATAGAAATTCAATTAAAAAATATTTTCGAAAAAAAAGATAAATTTTGGAAAAATTTTAAAAACAAATTGAAAAATTTATAATTTTTTAAATTTGAATTTTCAATTAATTTTACATATTTTGAAAATATTTTAACTTTTCTTGGTAAGACAATCTAAATTTGGGACAACTTTTTTGATTCTGAAAAAAATTATAACATTAATTTTTGAACAATTAAGGAAATATGAATTTTTTTTGGAAAAAATGTTGGAATATTTTTTTTTTTCTTATACAAATTTAAAAAAATAAAAATTTTCAAAATCAAAATTAATAAATTCTATAGATCAAAGAGCCAAGATTCCGCGAAACTCTATGAATTTCCTGAAACACGATTAAAAATTGTAAATTTTATTGAAAATCTTATAAAGTTTTAAATTTAGATTTATAAGTTTTTGATATATTTTAACATATTTCAAAGTTTTTTTTCTTAATAAAATATATTTTTGGTGAAAAACTTAATATTCTTATTTTTGCGAATAATTTTTTTTTCAAAAAAATAAATAAATAATAAAGCTTATTTTTTTTATTAACCAAATAAACTTAAAAACTTACGTAGAAAAAAAATTGAATTTTTAAAAAAATAATTTTAACGAAAATTTAAGTTACGAAACATACATTTTCACATCAAAAGTTGCAAAACAAGAACATGAACTACTTTAAATATTTTTTTCACTGAATTGAAAAAGTTCTTGCGAAATGATCCGAATCACAATTACGAGTAATGATCTCTCGATTTCACTGTTGTCCGTGCGTACTAATTGATACTCGTTTACTTCGAGAAATCATTCTGATCAAATTATATTTATAACGAACAGATGAAACCAATACTGACAGTAAAAATTTTAAAAATCGAAAAAAAGTGAAGGAAAAAACATGAAAACATATTTCCAATTCCACGAAAAACTCGGGGAAAAATCAATTGTGTACATATTGCGTGTGAACGCGTAAACAAACCCAAATGGAATGTCTATATATAGCGGACGTAGCGTTGCGTTGGATGGAATAATAATGACGAAATATACATTTTTTATGATAGATCAAATTACACGAAGCTTTCAACACTGTGTTTAATTTGCATACAACATTTTCTGTATTTGTTCTCGATGTTCTGCGTTCTCGCTGCCTGTTCTTACCAAGGTTGTAGGTTTACGTTTTTTTACGTTACGTTTTTTTTTATTTCATTTTATTTTTATAACAAGATTACAACATTTATACCCGAACAGCATCTCTATCTTCTCGGTTTGTGAAAAAAAAACCGCGAAGGATAATCTCATTTTTTTTTAATAATTTATCAAATAACACAAATAATACTGTTCTCTGGTTAAATGACACGCTCTTGTTTTCATTCCATCTTTTTTTTATTGCTTTATTCTCACATAATTACATCACTTTTCATAAGCACTCTCGTTTTGCATGACGATGCGATGTGCGGATAAAAAAGGGCAGAACAATAAATAAATAAAAGGAATTCTTTACCCACCCAAATTGTTCTTTTGCAGCGTATTTTTCCCGTTTATTTCTCGTTATTCTCGCAGCACATGTGAAATAAAAAGTTTATCATCAGCAGATCTGCCACTTGCCACAAATAAAGCGTGATAATTAATTTAAAGCATTTTGTTGTGCGATGATCATTACATGGTTATCATGATTATCATCGAATTACGTGTGAAAGCGCGTTTCGTTCTTGTGACTTGTGTTGCAACAATTAAACGTCTTGCAATATTTTATTATTAATTAAACGAAGATAAAAATTTGTCTCATATGAAAATTCGAAGACAAAGGCAAGTTAAAAAGAGAGATTATCACATTTTCGTCGTCACCTTATTTATAAATAAAATATATTTCAAAAAAGTTCACACAAACAGACGACATTGTAAGAAAATGAGAAAAAAATATTAATGACAGATTTAACAAAGAAAATTAATGTCATTAACTTTAGACGTAAGACACACACACGTATGAGACTCGATCTCTTTTAATACCGTAAAAATATGAATATTTTGTTACAAAAATATAAATTTTTATTTAAAATAAATGCGATTTTATCATATTTCGAGTGTATATGAGTGTTGTGCTTCTTGTGCAATTCTTCGATTTCTCGTTTATGTTTTTGTGTTCGTTTGGATTAAAATAAATAAAAGTAAATTTTTCAAGAAATGATACGTTTTCTTGTCAAAAAATTAAAAATACGACTGATTTGTATTAAATATTTTGAAAAAATTATTTTTTTTTTAATTTTTTAAAATTTTATAGGTATCACAAAAAAAATTTTAATTTATCAAAAATAATTAAATTGTCCCTTTAAATAATTTTTTAAATTTGTTAACGTGTTATTTGATAAAATATCAAAAAATATAAGAAAATGATAAATTTATTTTTAATTAATTTTTTTTTTTTAATTAAAATAATTTAATTTTTTACTATAATTTTTTTTAACAAAATTTTAAAATACAAATAATAATTTTTTTAACAAATTTTCAATAATATATTAAAACAAATTAATAAAATTTTTCTAAATTAATTTTTTAATTGTAGTTTTGGAATAAAAATGTTTCAAAATAAATTAAAATAAAATTTTACAGTAAATTAATTTTCCAAAATTTCTTCATAATCTTAAAAAATTCTTAAAAAATATTCAAAAATCATATAATTTTTTTTTTTAAATTTTTTGTTTTTTTTTTTAAATAAATCATTTTTCATTAAAAGTGCATTTTTAACTAGTTTTAATGAAAAATCGTCTTAAAATCTCATGCATCAGTATCTAATTCGAGGCCACACGCTCCTTATCTCGTTCTTTTCCTATGAACAAATCTCCTGAACTACCTTCCATACACAATAATTCAAGCCAGCATATTCACTTGCCGATCTACACATAATATTTACTTTACAAATTTGATCAATAAATAAGATAAGAAGATATCATTTGTATTATAATAATGTGTAGTTTATTGTCCATTTTATTTCGAACATTATTCTTTCTTCTTTATTCTTCTCAACATCATCAACATCTCACTTGTTCCAACAATTTGTTAAAAAAAAAAATAAAATAAAACCCGAGGATATGCAGGAAAGAAAGAAAATCACTCACAATACTTAATACGACTAATATTATTGACTGATTCCTTGAGAGAGATGCACATTCACTTGCTTGTTATTAAAAATGAGACTTGATCTTTTTTATCGGGCATTTAAAAAAAAAATAACAAGAGGATTCACTTTGAAAACAAAATTTAATCATAATTAAAACATGCTTAATACAAGAAGGTACAACATGTACCTGAAAATTAGATTTAATCCAGTGATTTTGAGTCTTGTCCAAAACTGACAAATGCCTTCCAAAGACGATCATAAGCTCTCCGTATGTCTGTCCTTTTAAAAAAAAATGCATTTCTTGTTCCTTTTTTTTATTTTGGTTTTCGACCAGAAGAGAGAGACGAGAAGAAAAAATTCGTGTCGTCGTGTTCATTCAACTTTTTCAGAAATCATCCAAATGGACATGATTAAATTGGAGCCAGCCGTATTTTTCTTTTATTTTGTTTGTGTGTTAAAACAGAAACCGAAACGAATGGTTTTTTTTTGAGGATCGGAAAAGAAATCCGATTAAAAGTTTTTTTTTGGGTCTGCGGTGAGGAAATATTTTTTAATTTTTTTTATTTTCAAAAAGTTACGCAAATTTCAAAAAATCTTGAGAACAAAAATTTTTAAAAAATAATTTAAAAATTTATAAAAAAAATTTAATAAAATTATTTCAATGATTTAAAAAATATAAAATTAATTAGGTAATTAAAATAAATAAAAATTAAAAAATATTTTTTAAAAATTTTTTTATAAGACTTGAAAAATATTGAAAAATTAAATTAGAAAATTTAAAAATATTTTTTTAAAACTTTTTATAAAAATACCTCAAGGACTTGAAAAATTTAGATTAAATAATTAAAGTTTTTATGAAAAAAATTTGAAAACTGAATTAAAAATAAATTTTTAAATATTTATTTTAAAAAAATTATATAAATATCTCAAGGACTGATCAAAGAATATTTTTCTTTTAAATTAATTAAGGTGTTAAAACAGAAACCGAAAATGTTTCAGTTTCATAGAAATCCGATTCTGAACATTAGGTAGGATGAAAAATAATATTAAAAAATTAAATAAAAATTAAAAATTAAAATAAATTAAAAAAAAATTAAAAAAAAATTAAAAAAAAAAATTAAAAATTAAATAAATTAAAAATATTTAAAAAAAAAAATTTATAAATTTTTTCAAAAAAAATAATTGTTCAAACATGTTGAAAATAATGAAATTTTTGAACTTTAACAATTTTTTTTCTATCGAAGAATAAAATTTTGACTCCGGAATAAAGAATTTCTTTCCAGACCCGATTTTTCTAAATGAAAAGGACAATATCCTCCATTAAATTATACAAATTGCTGCCATTATCATCATCAATAGCTAAATTGTCTCTCTTACTCCGAAATAGACAACAACGACCGTTTTGTAAAATCCATACGTTTCGAAAAAAAACAACAACAACAACAGAAAAATATGTTATTTTTACAAAAAAGGGAGATGAATGTAAATAAAAATATCAAATTTCAGCCACAGTATATTTAGATGAAGTGTACAATGTATTATAACGCTGGCAGTATGCATAAGCATATGAAATGAAAACGCGTTCATATTTTAAGACACACAAGAGAGAACACACATTATTATTATATAAAAGCTTGTTCTACTGTGGATATGAAAAACCTTGTACAGCAACCAAGAACAAACACAAAAAAAGTGTTTCACTACATAAAATAGTTGTAGTAGTTGTGAGAATTCATTGCACTAGTGGGCAATAAATTTGGACAATTTTCTATCGTTTGTGAGATTTTATCGAACAACTGTTAACAAAAATTTATTTTCGATACCGAAAAGGTCACCAGATGAAATTCTTTCATTACATTCTCATTAGCGATGACATAAAATTATTTAAAAACACGCACCGCATAAATTATCCTGTTAATCCGAATTAATGACGGGTATCATGTTTGTTTGTGCGGTTCGGTTGGAAAATGATGTAAACAAGATATCCCGTAAAATTATCCAATTATACGCAGATTTTTCACGCAGTAATTGAAAACATCCGACTCGGGTACCCCAAAAATGCTGTCTAGGCAACCAGAAGTATCACGTGTTAAAATATCCATTAAATTGCTCAAAGTTACATCAGGACGCCGAGAATTTATCTTTTTAACGAGCGACCGAGAAAAGGGCATTCACAACAACAAAAAATCATTGATGTGAAAAATAATTGTGTAAAACCACGTCTTTCGCTCTCTTCATCATTATTTTACCGGTAGCAAAATTTATTTATGTTCTCTGTCTGTGCGTTACGTTGAAAATTAATTTTTGTATTCATTTACCTTTTTTCCTCCTTTCCTCTCGTAAATAACGAAACGTGTGTGTTGCTATGACGAGGCATGCTGCGTACCTACGACCATCATCATCATCATAAATTAATGGAAAAATGTTAGATATATCACATTATAACTCTATTGTTAACGTAAAATGTGTAATAAGATATGTTACAATTATACTGTTATTATTTATTATTTCTCTCTTTTCACAAAAAAAAACTTTTTTTCCGTATTAATTTTTTTTTTTGTAAAACTTACAATTGAAATTACTTTAAAAATACTTTATTGTCTTGGCATTGTCTCATTTTTGATTACGGAAGATGTAATTGTCTTCAGAAATGTCCTCGAAAAATTTTTGACTATGATTGACTCTCCCCTGAAATAAAAAAAAATTAAGAAAAAATAAGTAATAAATCCAATTATTGCTCAATAAATGAAATAAAAGAAGAAGAGATCTTCATTAAAAATTATTTATTAATTTATTGTTAACAAGTATTGACACTTCAAAATGCAGTTCCTTAAATTTGTTGACACATTGTTCCGGTGTCGGTCCTTTTCTCTGATTTTTACTAATAATATTTAAAGGATATTTTTTTGTACTTCAATCAAGATTAAAATAATCCTACAAAATAAGACTTTTTGTTCAATCAGTTCCTTTTGAATGGCGTCTCAAATCTTTTAAATTTTTTTCTGTGCTTTCATTTTTGTTACTTTTTTTTGTGTAAAATCTGTGGAAACTTGAAAGGAACAGTAAATATGTGACGAGGAGTAAATAGAACAAAAGATGAAAAGGAGTCGAATGCCTTCGTTAAGTACTTTTTTGTGTCCCATTCAAGATTTTTTTTGTCAATCGTTAAATATTTACTTTGACATTTGTTTAGGGAACAATGCCGATGGTTAGTTTTGGTTAGTTGACGCATTTTTATGGGTGAACATAATTTTTGAGAGCAGTTATTTTATGTCTGAAAAATTCATAAAAATTTATAGTTGTGCTGAAATTAAGAAAAATTAAAATTTTATTATTACTTTTTTTATAAAAAAAAATATTTTTTACAGTAGAGATTATTATTAAGGAAAATATTTTATTTAAGATGTTTTAAAATTAAAAAAAAAAATAAAATAAAATTAAAATTTAATATAAAAAATAAAATATTAAAATTATCATTCAAAATTAAATACAAATACATATTTGTATGAAAAAAATAATAAAATTAATTAATTAAAATTTAAAAAATTAATATTTGTTTCAAATTTTAATAATTTTGAACAGAAATTTATATTTAAATAAAAAAAAATAATTTTAAAATATGCAAAAAATTAAATAAGGATTAATTAGGTACAATTCTTGTAATATAAATTTTTAAATAATTTTGGATATAAATTGATTTATTAAATTTTAATTTACTTTTAGTATTTTTTATTTTTTTTTAAAAGAAGATTAAAAATGCAGATTCTTTACTTTTACGAAATACAAGAACTGTAAGTTTCATATTTTTAAACATGTTTACGGATATTCTCTATATTTTAATTTAAAATTTTGAAAAATATATAAAAAATAGAATAAATATTTTTTTTTAATTTAAAAATAAAATTAATATTTTTTGAAAACATTTATAATCTCAAAACAAAACCAGAAGCTCTAATATTTTTTTTTATCAAAAATAAATATCAATTACATTCTAATTTGTTTAAAAATAAAAATAAAGAAATAAAATTTTCATTGCCAGACCACTGACATTGTTTCTTGAAAGTATTCACGTGCTTTGATGTCCATAAAAAAATATGTCGAGTTACTGTCTAGTTCAATTATGTTTACACTTGACACAACAATCACACAGAGACAAGACTAAAAAGCACGCAGCGAAGATCCAACAACATATTTGTTATTAAAAATGTAACAGGTTAACAACTAAAAGATAAAAAAAAGAAAAATATTTTCAACTGGAAATTTAACCATGTGTAAAAAATGTAAATAAATTTCAACTTCCTCTTAATCCATTTTGATTAAAAAGACCACATAGAAGTTCAAGTTTTTTTGTACGGCTTCACTCGTTGTTTTATTATGATTTTTATTGCTACAGATTATGATGAAAAATAAAAAAAAAAGATGAAATTGTAACGGAGAATAATTTTTTACCTTTCTTTTTGTGTCTCGTTGCAGTAACGGTGGTTCCGACAAGCAAGCGATGGATTCGTCGAGTGACAGCGAGATGGAAGGCCCAATGATGCATCACGCCGCCTCCAACAACAAAAGTCATAGCAATAGTAACAACAACAACAACATCAGTGATAGTCATGGCATCGGTTCGGGCAGTCAGCTGACGGCAAATATGCATCTGTCGGCAACGAGTGCGGCAGCGGGATCCCATCACGCGAGCCAATTGGGCTCCGCTGGCAGTCTAATTCAGTCATCGCAGAACAGTAGTAGCAGTAATAGTAAAAATTTAGGTCAAATATCGTCGTCAGCGGCACTGTCAGCTGTCGCCTATTCACATTTGCACAGCGTCATGGGAAATATGCCAATTTATGATATGGGCGATTATCAACATTTATGATTTTAGTTTGGTAGTGCATAAACAAATTACACAAAAAATAGGTACTTTGTACGAAATTTTTCGACAAAATATTTAAAATTAAGACAAATAACTCGCACGCCATGTGTCGTCAACGAGAAACGTAAAAATAGTTTTATTTTTTTGCTTTGCTCGCGTCTTTCTTGGATTAAAAATAAAAATTCTGTGACGACAATTCGCCTCATAAATTGTTACAAAATGACGTGTCGCAACAACAAGTGTGAAAAATTCACGAGAAAAATAGCTTTGATTGTAAAATACGTAAATAAACCTACAATTTATGCAGTACCAAATTTTTTTGCTCACACAAATGTAACATAAGAAGATAATAATATTTTGTATAAAATTTATTATTATCATCAACGCAGAACAAAAATGTATTATAGTTAAATTTATTGCACCACACAACATTGACTGTATAAAAAATTCTTAGAGAGAGAGACAAAATATTTCGCAATTCTATTAAATTTCATCGTTAGATATTATAATAATAAAATGTATTCATCTCATCGCAAACATTAATTAAATATGACATGCACACGTTTTTCGCCGTATAGTAGACGCTCATTATATTTTCCACATTATCATAATAAATAATAATAATACACGTGCACACATTTACTTTTTTTTTCGAGGATATTTGATACATTGTAGTCAACATGCATTAGATAAAATAACACACAGCACAATTTCGTATTATAATATCATTTATTTATTTATTTCTCTCTCTTTTTTCGGGAAATGGAGACGTTTGTGTTTTGCAACAAAAAGCAACAGCATTAAAAACGAAATTTGAGATCTAATAACATTACGATACATTTCCTCCATTTTTGGCCTACAGGTGAAAAAAAGAAAAAATCAATATGTCTCTGTTGAAATTTTTGCTTTTTTATTGTAATAATTTTATTAATATTTTGTATAGTAGAAATATGTAGAAAATGAATCTTTTTGCTACTTTGAATGTTAATTCTTAGAATATTAAATAATTAAAAAAAAAATAAAGAATTGTTAGGTTTTAGATATTAAAGTCGTGTAAATGCTCATAAATACTAGAAAATCTCTCGAACAAATTTTAATTAATTAATAAAAAGGAATGTAAATTATTTATAAATTATTTTTTTTTTGCTTTGAAAATATTTTGTGACATGGAAAGGTAAGTGAATTATCCTGATTGGATGTAATGTACCAAAATGATGATTTTGCGCAGAATTTATGTTTCGTTATTAATAAGGGTATGAGATTTGGACAATGAATTGAAATAAAATGGCTGATACATTTTTTTGATGACAGGAAGTTTTTAAAATATATAATTTTTAAATTGTGTTCTTGTTATTGGGGTAAAATATTTTTTTTTATATTAAATTTATAAATTAATGGAAAAAATATTTTTTTTGAAATAAATCAAATACTTACTTGGAATAAAATTTCAACTTATCAAAACTCATATTGATATTGCCGGAACCCAAATTAATATCCTAAAATTATATTCTCAATATTTTGACCTAAAATAGTTGAAAAACTCAAAATATATTAATTTTTTATATTTATAAAAATAAATTATTATAAATAAATAAAATAAATTATTAAAAATAAATAATTAAATTAAATTATTTTTGAAATAATTAAATTATTAATTTTATTTCTATAAAAAAAAAAATTAAGAATTTTTCATTTTTTGTTGTTGTTCAAACATCAATATTTTTACCTTTTTTTAATTTTTTTTTTAGAAAATTAATATTATTAATTTTTTTTAAATTGAAAACTCTTATTTTTTGAAGATTTTATCGAATTTTACTCAACTTATCCTAAAATATTTTAAATTTTTTATCCAAAAATAATTTTTTGGCCTTTTGATCATTTTCCGATATAGAAATCCTTTCACAAATATTGAATTAATTTTGTTCATTTTCATTTCAGACCACTTTGAGTATCAAATATTAACATTTTCTGATATATTAGACAACAACAGAAATTACTTCATGTTGCCTTGGCAATGTCACATGTATTAACAAACTTTACAAGAACCATCCGGATTATGTCACGTAACACAAGAAACTGTTCAAATTTGCTCAATGCCTCCGAATAATGAAATTTCAGACAAGATCATGTGTTTTCTCCATTAAAATTCTCTAAATTATAAAATTTATCATATCGTATGAGTTATGTGTGTAACATATTTGCTTGAAACATAATAATTATTATTTGTGCTATCATTGATAGGCTGTACTTGTTTTGTTCAAAGATAATTTTTGGAATGTTTTTAGATAATTTTCATAAAAATGGACACTGTAAAAATTTTTTAAAATTAAGAAACATTTATCAAGGTCATTGGAAATTGCTAAATATCTGCTGCGAATGATAAAATTGGAGAATATTTAATTTTTTACTAAAGATGTCTTAATTTTTTAGTGACGGCAGCTTCCACAGAGCGTAGACAGAGTAATTAGTTTCATCATTTTGTGTGGTTTATTTCCACAATTTTATGCTCGGCATTTCATTTTGAAATTATAATTCTGCAAGTTCAGTTCAGTTAAGCTGCACTCATGTTTCTCCAAGCTTTAATTTGCATTTTTTTAGTGCAAAATATTTATCTGGCAGCAAATTCAGAAACTACCGGAAAACCCTTGAAACGAAAGGATGGCAGCATAAGATTAATTGGCGGTGACAGTTATAACGAAGGAAATTTAGAAATTTATCATCTTGGTCGATGGGGTGCTGTTTGCGATCACACGTGGTCCGACAAGGAAGCTGGAGTCGTTTGTAAGCAATTAGGGTTCTCCGAGAGTCACAGAGGAGTTGCGAAAAAATCATCGCATTTTGGAAATTCTAAAAGTGAGTAAAATTTGAGATTTTAGTAAGGTAAAAAAAATTAATTAAAGCGAATTAAAGGACTTTACTGGCTTTCAAAGGTGATTTGCAATGGCAACGAAGATAAACTTGTGAACTGCCAACTCGATCGATGGGGCGAAAATAATTGTTCCTCAGCGGAAGCTGCCGGTGTTATTTGCGAAAATACGAAAATGCCTTCGAAAATTGTGAAACCAGTGAAATTGAGTAGGAAGAAATTTATTAAATCCAAGGACAATATGTTTGTTCGGTTGATGGGAGGGCGTCATAGTACGGAAGGTCGTGTAGAGGTAAAATTTTTTTTTTTTTTTTTTTTTTTAAATAATAAAATTTACCTTAAATTTCAAGGTGAGCTTCAATAATAAAAATTGGGGAACGGTTTGCGGTAACGATTGGTCCATATTGGAAGCGAATGTCGTATGCAAAAGTCTCGGATTCGGATATGCCAGCGATAGTTTCAACACAGACATCTTCGGAGGTCAAAATGTGTCTTCGCCGCTTCTGAGTGGGACAGTTTGTCATGGCAACGAGACCAAATTATCGGAATGCACTCATGAACAATACGGAAGTACGTTCAATTGACTCGAAAAAAATCAATTTTTAATTAAATTTTAATTTTAGAAGTTTCCTGTGGTACCGAGAAAGAATACGTAGCAGCAGTAATTTGCACCACAACGCTTCCTGACTTAATTTTTGACATTCCTGAGTTAGAACATTCACTCCATTTGGAAGATCGGATGTTATATTTTCTCCAATGTGCCATGGAAGAAAATTGTCTCGCCTCAGAAGCTTACAATGTGGATCGAACAAACGAAGATTGGCCATCGGAAACGAGAAGACTGCTGAAATTCACTGCCAAAACCTTAAATGCTGGAAATGCTGACTTTCGTCCTCACATCCCGAAACATCAATGGCAATGGCATGCGTGTCACATGCATTTTCATTCCATGGAAGTTTTTGCCAAATTTGATATTTATGATCTGAATGGCAAAAAAGTGGCGGAAGGACATAAAGCTTCGTTTTGTTTGGAAGATAACCAATGCAAGGAAGGGGTGAAACAGAAATATGCGTGTGCGAATTATGGAGATCAAGGTAATTTTTTTAATTTTTGAATTTTTTTAAGTACTAAAAGTTGAATTTTTAACAGGAATTTCAGTAAATTGTTACGACATTTATCGTTACAACATCGATTGCCAATGGATTGATATCACAGAAATAGATTTCGGATATTACATTTTGAAGATTAAGATAAATCCGGATTTTAGAGTGCCAGAAATGGATTATCATAATAACGGGGCGTCTTGTTCTTTGATTTATTCGCCATCGAATGCAATGGTTTATGATTGTAAATTGGAAAGACCTTAAATATTAATAAAATTATTGGAAAATATTCGATTTTATATTAAAATTTTGTAAATTTTAATCTTGCAAATATGTAACTTTAATTTTAAATTAATTTTTAACTCGTTTTTATCTAAAAGCGCAGTGCGCAATAACGAATATTGAAGAAAAAAATATTTAAAATTAAAATTAGTTCAAAATAAATCCGAAAGATGGAGCTAATTAATGACTGAATTAGCGTGAAGGAAATTGGTTGAATCAACATGACGTAAGAAAATTTTGAAAAATTGGAAAATTTATATTCTTTTCATAAAAAAGTATTAATTTTTAAATTATTAATCAAATAAACATCTTTAAAAAATTAATTATATTTTTAAATAATTTTTTAAATTATTTTTTTTTGGCCCACTGTGCCTTAAAAATAAATTGAAAATGAAACTTCACTTATGAATGATTTTCAAAAATTAATTGAAAAAAAATATTTCTATCATAAAATAAAAATAATTTAAATAAATAAAAAATTAATTAAAAATAAAAAAAAATATTTTCACGAAAAACTCTTTCAAAATCTTTCAACTTTTAATTCAAAACCCTTTAATTAAAAAAATTACTCATACCATTTCTCTCACACACAACCACACATCGCATATGTAATTTTCATCACACATGTTCCATTTTCAGAACTCTTTTTTTTTTTTTGAATCGACACACCGCCAGAAAAACGAAACAAAATTTTCTTCAGTTGTTGTTGAACCGTAGCAGCGTACAAACCCGTGCTTTATTTTGTGCATGAATTTTAATTAATAAAAAATATTATTAATTAATTAAAAAAAAATATTATTCGCGAATTATTTTTAAACACAATTAATTTTGTGTGTCGAAAAAAAATAAATAAATAAAAATTAAAATAAAATAAAAATAACGACCCGTGGAAACGAAAAATTCTTTTAATTGCTGTATGATAAAAGTGCCTACAAAGCAAATAATTAACAAAAAGAATTTTTATTGAAACAAATACATAGAGCGGCTTGAAACTGATATTCACGTTGTGGTGCAAATATTAGCCGCAAGTAAATATCGAGTGCACGAATGAGAAAAAAATTAAATAAATAACAAAAAAAGCGAAATTTAATTGTTCTTAAGTGAAAAAAAAAATACAAAAATTCCACTTGACTTGAATTAATAAAAAATATTAAATCAAAAAAGGATACAAAAATGGCATCTATGAAATTCATTTTACTCGGACTACTCCTGTTAGGATTAATAAATTCAGGTAAGATTTTTTATTTTTTTACATTTTTTACGGCTTTTGTCTTTTTTTCTACAAAAAAGGAAGAACTGTTGTTACAGAACACAAACAGAAATATTTGTCTATAATTTTTAACATTCATTTCTTTTTATAACTGCTATTTATTCTGTTTACATATAACAAAAAAAAAAAACGAAAAAAAAAGAAAGAACTTCTTTTATAATAATATAAAAAATAATGATTATTTTATGCAATTCGTGCATTTTATTATTCAAATTTTATTCCGTTTGTCGAACAAAAGTAAAAAACGACAGTAGCACATTGAACACTTACTGTTTGTTTTTTTTTGTACCCAAAGGTGACATAGTGTGATCTAGGATTTTTTTAAAGATCACATACATAAATTCTAAAGTTTTAGTTTTCTCTATAGAAATATAGAAAGACTTGGGCAATAAAATAATTTTAATCTCTTTTACATAATCTGAGAAAATATTTCTGTGTAATATAAACATTTGATTACGAATTTCTGTATATCATTGTGCCGCGTGTAAAATTTTATTAATAAACATCAGGAAGGTCCGAAAATAAAAAATAAAAAAAAGAATGTTTACTATTTCGATGCACAGCATGTCTATAATGTGAAATTTGTTGTGAATGTACGAAAGAAATTTCTTGTGAAATTCAAAAAAAAAAAAATCTAAAATTAAAATACTCGCGCCAAAATTGCAAAATCTTCTCGTTCTACACATTCATCGTCACAGATAGGAAATGAACGCAACGAAAAAAAGGTTCGTTTTCTTCGTGTAGGTCGTTCATATGCGATCGTCGTTATGATGCGATGTGGTATGCATTTAATCACCGTCTTGACAATCTTTTTGCTTTGCATCTGCTCAATTCATGTTTGTTTGTCTGCCACAGCCAACAATGTGCAATATCTTATTTTTGTTTGTTTTTTATTGTCGTGTCTCTTTCGATGTTACTGCAGAAATTGCTACACACAACGCATAAATTGTGTAACACAAAACACACCCACCCACCTACAATATACGAAAATAATAAATAAATATCATATTTTTTACACGATTGATGGTGATTCAGCATTCTAAGTAGTTGGTTGTCGGCTTCGGCATGCGATTCTCTGATGTGCTTATGATAAATTTCATAGAAGTGCATTAATGCGCTAGACAAGACTTGTTGAAGTTCCGTGGAATTTATTATTTTATATCGTCTTCTCGTTAATTTTGCTTCATTTTCATCTTTTTTCACTAAAAAAAAATTTAAAAAATACAAGATCCGGCCTTTAATTATTTTTTTTAAATTAAAATAAATTTAGAACTGCACCAGAATCATGTAAAAGAGATCAAACCGGTTATTACAAGCAAAAATAATCACGTGGTACTCACCAATGTTGTTGTTGTTGTTTCGCATTACATTGTGATAATTATCTCCTATGCTGCTGTTTGTAAAAGCAATTTGCATTAGCATTCAAAAAAAATGTATTTTATCATTTCGGGGCATTAGTTCACTCCAACTCGTCGAATAATGGACGAAAAGTCGCTTAATAAAATATATTTTCTCACATATCAGAGTCATAGATCAGTAAATGCATTAAAAATCTATTAAAAAACTTTTTTTTGTACTCCGTGCTTCCTCTATGCGATCGTATCTGACTACTCTTTTCGCTTGTTTTACATTGAAATTGTTTATATTCGAAATTAATGTTGAAAGACAAGACGATTTCACAACAAGTCAAGAGAAAAATGTGAAAAATAAAATAAAAAATAGGATTCGTAAACAAAAACATATGTAAATATATGCAAGAATCCAAGCACGAAGAAAAAGAAATGGACATCTGTAGAAAAAAAGTGTCTTCCCTGCGGTTTCTTTCGGGTTTTTTAATTGATCCGATGAATGGGAGGCGCCGCTCGTGCACTTGTCGTTACAAAATACCCGAAAAAAAAAGTGTGGGAACAAACAAACAACAGCTGTTATCAGGGTTTCGACAGATTTTCGTCTGTAACATTTACATAATTTTTACAATAATCGACCTTGAAATTCGATGTCCGACTAATTATGCGACACAACACAATGCATCTCCATCTCGATAATTTGTGAGGTTTGCCATTGACGTGCGTTTAACAACACAATTATGATAATTAATCACAATAAAAATAAAATAACGTGAGTTCGTCACCTCCTCCAGTCATTCGGTATTCGTGAAAACCTGATGCATCACAATATCTTATCAAGCTTTTGTCAGATATCCATCGTTTTTTTATTCACCTACAAAAAACAGAAAAAATATGTAAATAAATGTGCCAAGTTATGATATCACTATTGATAAGTCATTCATTATTTTTATTCACGTTTATTCATTCATTGATGATGGTACCAATTAAAGTAAAATAGCAGTTCAAGTCATAATAAATTAATAAAACTATCAAT
Organism: Culicoides brevitarsis; assembly: GCF_036172545.1. Taxonomy (NCBI): domain Eukaryota; kingdom Metazoa; phylum Arthropoda; class Insecta; order Diptera; family Ceratopogonidae; genus Culicoides; species Culicoides brevitarsis. Next base: position 15,477,588 of record NC_087085.1, on the reverse strand, counting down.
ATGGAATGACGTGATTCAATAAATATTTTCATATATGGCTAAAATGATCTTGCTATCATCTGATAGAGGCATCATCGTAGTGAATTATTATTAAAAATAGCTGTTTCCCGTGTATTTTTTCACTTTTTAATGGAAATTGTTTAAAAGTTTACGTGAAATTTTAATAAAATCGCATTTTTAAAATGAAATTTGAATTTTTCACATTTTTGTACTCCTCAATGAAATAAGACAGGATTTCTCGGGCAAAATATTTTTTTCTGAAATACAAAAAATATATTTTTTTATTGAAAATAATAAAAAAGGATGATGAAAAATTTATAAATTAAAATTTATAAGTACTTTTGTAAAATTTTTACATTTTTGTACTCCTCAAAGAGACGAAACCAAAATGTTTCAGACAAAATTTTATTTTTTTTATGTAAATTCTGGCAAAATTTTATTTTTTTAATGTAAATAAAAATTATATTTTTGATTTTTATTAAAATTTGTAGAAAAGTTGTCAAAAAATTTTTTAAAAAATTAAATTTTCTGAGAAATTTTATAAATTTTTACATTTTTGTACTCCTCAAAGTAAGTGACTGTTCGAAACTACCCCGAAAAATCGGACTTTTTTTGGAAAATTTCATTTTTAGAGAAAAGTTGACTAACAGTAAATTAAAGTTAGGACTCCAAGCTACAAAATGTAAATTAAAGTTCATAAATAAAAATTATATTTTTAACCGAAATTTGCTGTGCGAAAATTTGTTGAACTTTGAAAAAAAGTTGACAAAAAATTTTTAAAAAAATTAAAATTTCTGAGTAGTTTTTAAATTTTTTACATTTTCGTACTCCTCAATGGCATAATGGACAGACATGACGGACAAAATATTTTTTTTTTATTTTTTTTTAAACAAGGTAAAAAATTGATAAAATAAAAACACAACTCACTTTCATGTTCCCTTATCTCATCCACTTATTTATTTATAAATATTCATTCATTCAATAAAAAGAGAATCTTGAATGAAATTTGCAGACTTATCGCAATCGCATTAATATGCATAAAAAATTGCAAATTGTAGCTTCTACCTAATAAAAAAAAGTAATATGCGCGAATAATAATGATATTCATTAATTAAGCATCTAATATTTACTACACAAGTGCAACTTTGGCGAGGAATTTTTGTTTCATACATGTTTGAAAGTTGTAAACATTTGTCCATACCAAAGTGTACGTCTTGAACAACGAACGACGTGTAATGATTAAAACATTAGTAATCAATATGTCATTGTTTATTTTTATTTTTTTTTATTCCAGGTATCGGCGATATCATTAGATACAATGATTGTAACGTTGCAATATCTATTATATATATTTACATTAGTCATTGATCAATGCTTGAGTCTGCGAAAAATATAATAGTGTAATTTATGTTATTTTATATTATTTTATTTAATTTCATTGACGAAGTAAGAAAAAAATAGATATAAAATTAAATTGACGTTCCATTATAACTATTACGATGCTGTCATGTTTCAACTCGGGTTGATATATTGTTTGTTCAGTTATGTACTTACCTGAAACTAGTAACGGAGCAATGAATGTGCATTAGAGACAAGCTTGATTATCGCTGAAGAGAGAAAAATAACGATTGTTTATATTTTCCAAGTAGATTTACTTCCAAGATTGATACTTTAACACGTCTGTCGACAACTTCTCTCGGAATTTTTTTGAGATAATCCTCCTGTAAAATAATAAATAATATTTTATTTACAAAGTTTCGCCAAACAATGTTATTTACTCACACATTTCGAAGAGAAAATTCACAATAATTATCAATTGCTGCTCGTTGATTGACGCCTGACTTGCAAGTTGACGCCCTGCATTAAAGTAAATATTAATTGTTAGTTACGGCGTAATTTTTTAATCACAAGAGTTTTTAAGAAATATCGTTACAATAAAAAAAATAAGTGTTAGACATTTAATCGCTCGCAGGCAGAAACTAAGCGCATCTAATTAGATCACAAAGCTGTGACGAGACCATTTTATTGCCAAATGGTTCTTAATTTCATGTCAAAACTAAAAAAAACTTAAAATTCATTAATTTGCATGCACATCAATTCGCTACGAAAATTTAAATTTAACGAATTTATTGCTATTCAATCAACGAGAATTGCATGCAAAACACGCAAATGATATCGAAGAATGGACAGAACTGTAAAAAGAAAGAGAATTAGAAATAAAAATGTATCAAAACAGAACAATATTCCACGAACGATCATAAATTGTGGATTCTTTTTCATTTATTATGTTGTTGTTTTATTAATGTTGGTTGGTTGGACCACCCTTTTGATAAATGCACAAAAATATAAAACCACACAATGGATTTTTATTTTTATTAATAAGGCAGATACAATATGTGAAAGTGTTTCATTTTTATAAGAATATATATTGAAGTCAAATTAAATTTTTAAAAGTCAATTAAATTATATTAAAAATTTATTTACTATTAATAAATTTTAAAAAAATATTTTTTAATAAAATTTAATAAAAAAAATTATAAAAATAATTAAATTGAATTAATTAAAATAATTTATTAATTTTGTAATTATTTTAAATTATTATTCAAAAATCAGAAGTTATTTTTTTATTCAAATATTTTTTAAATTAAATAACAATATAAGAAATGTTTAATATTTTTATGAATATATTATTTAAAAAAATCTTAATAAAACTTTTAATTATATTTATCGTTTAATTTTAACTTTTTCTCAAAAAATTTTTTTTTAAATTTGAAACTTTTAAAAAATAAATAAAATAAACAAAAAAAATAATAATAAAAAATAAATAAACAAAAATATTTTTTATTAATTTAAATTAATAATTAATTAATTAATAATTATTTTAATAAATAATTTTTTTTAATAATTAATTTTGATTATTTTTTTTAAATAAATTTTTAAAATAATTATTTTTGTAAATTTATGAAAAACTTCTTTCTTTTGCGAAACAAATTCAAAATTGCCTTAGCCTTATTCCAAAATTCAATTTACTTACACTTGCAATTTCCTGGAATCCCAATATTTTGACAGTTCCAGCTATTTCTAAACAAAAAGCATAAAAAATAATTGAAAGACACGCAACGCTTCTTTATGTCTTCTCGATCACTATCATTATTGTTTTTTTTTCGCTTACGGGGCATTGGCCTACTAGCTGAACTCCTGTCCACGCTGGATTTCGTGAATGAAAAATACTCGTAACACATTCTCGATATGCTTAATCACACGTTAATAATAGTAATTGAATGAAAAAATATCTCAAATTTATTTGTTGCTCAAGTGTCTTTTTTTCAACCAACACGACACGATCTCCTGCTTCATGCCAAGTATGCTTCTTCATGCACAACTCACATCATTGATCTCAAGTGACCTTCAACAACGTGTAACAACGAGAGTGTAAGAGATGTTATTGTTGTAAATGTAAATGATACTTACTTTACAAGAAGATACATAGACGAGAAGAACATCATTATCATCACCATGCTAAATAACAAAAAAAAAACTACATGCATTGCTTTTAAAGAGATCTTTTTAAAAGTAACGAGAATGAGAAAAAAACGATGAAAATGCAATAATATTACTCTTTACTAATAAACTGCGTGATAGTTAGTGATCAATATTATTTTGTAATAATGTGAGTCGATAAAAATTTTTTTAAAAGAAAAAATAATGAGAAACCTTTGATATGAAAATATTGAACATTAAGCGTTACAATAATAATCATTAAAATACATTGCTCAATATTTATCCAATATGTTAACGAATCAAACCGAATCATGTGTGAATTGCATTGTTTACTTTTTTCTCCAATCTAATTTGTGTAACTATGTGAAAGTTTTCAAAAAAAAATTCAAACAATTATTAATAAAATATTACATCATTACATTGACACGACGACGTTCATAATTCTTTTTTTTTTAATTAACTGAAAAAAAAATTTCACAAGGAAATTCCTCAAAAAATTTCGTAATAACGGAAAAATTTTAATTTTCACGTTTTCTGTGAAGTTTTATTTTTGCCCGAACAATTACAAAATAAAACATGTCATTTTCCGCGCGTCAAACACGTGGTTCGGCGTATTAAATAATTTTTATTAGCTAGAAACAGATGCTGTTGACGCCCCATATAATGCCATATATATAAAAGTAAAATTAGAACGATCAGTCATGTGCGCGCGCTCGATGGTGAAATTCTAATAATAATGATCGAAAAATAATAAATGAGTAACCAAACCATGTCATATGGATAAATTTATAAATGATTGGAAACTGTTACAGGCCAAAAACACGGAAAAAATGTTTATTTTACTTGTTTCGATTTTATCGTCGCTGCTGTATTTATTTTAATCAATGAATCTAGTAATAATAATATTAAACCAGATTTTTTGTTTTTTTGATTGAAGCGCCCACCGCCCGACTCGCTAATGCAATAAAACTATGAGGAAAAAACCACTGCACTGCTTTTTCTTGCTACACTGGCATTTTAATCGTCTTCACGAGAGAAAAACAAAAAAAAATTGTGGCAACCAGATACTTTGCTCCAAATATTTGCGTGCGTGTGTGTTTATTATGTTGAGCAAATGTCTATAAATTTAACGTTTCCTGAAATATTTTATGTTACCGCCACACTAAATAAAAAACGAGTTGCGGATCGAACGGAAAAAAATGGAGCAAGTTAACAAAAAAAAACCTCGGAGATTATGTTATATGTTGTATTATTATGATTTTGTGTCGATCTGAGTTGGAACTATAAATATATCGATCACGTCATCAACACAATTTTTTTCATTTGTAGACTCATGGGGAGAGTCGTAAAGATGTTTTCCGAGGAATGTGCAATAACGTATCGGATTTTACAATGGGAATGCTTTTGGAGATTAACGAGCATTAAAATGGAGTTTTATGACTTGAAGATTTTTTTGAGCTTCTATTTATTTTTTTTAATGCAAGTGATATATATATAAAAACACTTGTTTCATCAAAAGTAATTCTTTTATTGTATTTGTTCTTCTATTGTAAAAAATTTGAGTGTCGGAAATAATTTTTTAAAAGAAAAAAAAATTATTTAATTATAATTTTTTTCTTAAGAGATTTAATAATAAAATTTTAAATTATTTTAAATAATTGAATTTATTTTAAATTAATAATTTTTAATTAATTATTAAAATTTTTTTAATAATTATTATAATTTAATAATAGGTAATAAATTAAAAAATATTTTCAAACTAAAATATCTAAAATAAAAAAAAATTAAAAAAATTTTTAAATTGTTTTTAAAATTCAAATTAAATTATTTTTAAACTGTTTTTTTTTATTTTAATGTTTTATTTAATTAATAATTTATTTTATTTTTAAATTTTAATTTAAAAAAAAAATAAATAAAATAAATTTTTATAATTTGAAACATGTAAGATTTAGTTTAAAAATAAATTTAAAAATTTTTAATATTTATTTTATTTTATTTATTTTTTTAAAATTAATTTAATTTTAATTAATTAATTTTTAATTTATTTTATTTTTTTAAATGTGATTAAAATTGAATCTCGCAAAAAAATTCAAATACCAAAACATGATTTTTTCACAATGTACAAATAAATATTTTCTTCTATGATAAAAATATATATCTTGAGACACTTATTACATTGTTTACTTTTATTTGTCATACTCTTATCATTTCTAAATAAAAACGACGCAATCATAAAAAAAAATTTTCAAGGTTGACTTTTATTATTAAAAAACTATTTTTACTCAACAAAAGCACTTTAGTAAAAATTATGCCAGACAAGTGGATGCTACTTAAACATGTATGTCAATAATTACGATTGAATGACAGTGTAAACACAACCGATCGAGGAGATATTATTAGAACTTACATCAAATTGTAAATAAATAAATATCCTACAAACATTGTATTGAACAGTTGCACAATCGGCATTTGTTTTGCAGCAGCAGCAGCGGCGATATTAAACACATAATAATGACGATGATGAAAATTATGAACATTATTCAACACATCAAAGCAAAAATTAACGGAAACGTCGTTGATCGAGAATTTTATTGCGATAAACTTCTTGATTTCATGTCTTTTGTGTGTAACTTAGTAAATAAAAAGACAAACAGCAGTTCAGTTAATATTCATAAGAAAAATAAAAAATATATTATTATTATGAATTATGCGGTAGTAGAGTCGCATATGATTAAAAACACAACCGACCAACATTAATAAGTAATAAAGCTTGATATAACATGATCTCCTCCTGTGTTGTGTGCAGCAAACATTTTTTTTTATTCTACCATTTTTTTTATTCATCATAAATACATAAAACATGTATGTTTGTTTGTTAATTTTTTGTAAATACTTTGGGTAATGTTTTTTTTTGTTGTATGCATAATCGGCTTATAAACACATGACTGATGTTACTGTGAAAATTTATTATTATGACGAATTCGGCGCGAAATATTAACATGTGGTGCACAAAATTACCAAGAATTGCCGATGTTGTGTCAAGATAAGAAAAAAAGATTAATCGATTGAAGTCTGAATCATAACTAGAACCAATAATTTTACATAAAACACGTTAAAATGACCAAAAAATTTAATGTCACAGTTATTTATTTCAATTTACCACAAAGTTTATGCCCAATAATAGTTCACTTTCGATCATTAAGTGCCCAAAAAAAATTTTAAATTATTAGATACATGCACGGTTGAGCGAGAACAGGTGTTTTGAGTAAAATTTCTCACTAGACACAACGGATTTTGGTGACAACGACGTGTAGTTTTAGACAAATTTAGAAATTCTCACCGAAATAAATAGTAAAGAAAGGGTTCATGACCTCTGCATTAACCGCATTAAGCTATAAGCCACACGAGAAAAGGTAAAATTTTATTACACCCATATAATAGTGGATTAAATTTTTCGTCAAATTCACATTTTTTTGTCACATGTGATGCTAATAAAAATTAATAAATGAGAATATAGCGGCGGCGACAGCGTTACGTCACACAAAAACCAACAATAAATAAATTTTAATGAAAAGTTGTGCCAAGAATATTATTTAGACTACACGGAGTTTCTTTTTTTTTTTTTGAGTTAATGTGCATGTTTTAAAAGAGTCACTCGCGCTGGCGTGCTATTTTTAGGGAAGTAGGTTATATAATTTTATTACACAGCTTTCATTCTTCTGTTTTTCCATTTATATTTAAAATGCATGTAAATTATCAAATTAATAAATAAATAACATGGAGAGAGAGAAAAAAATGTGTGGCACGTCACAAGACATTCTGTCGTCAGTTGTCCCTCTCCGAAATTAACTGCATGACACAAAATGCATACAAAATGCGTTATTTTTATAATAACATTATTATTTATTAATTAATTTTTCCATTTCACATGGTCCGATGGATTTACGGAACGCACTTTTATTTTTTGGGTGAAAACATTTTTATGATCATTTTCCTCTGTCTCTTATTTATTCTCTCTCTAAAATAATGAATAGTTTCATGTTTTTTTTTTTGTAAAATCAAAAACTCATTAGACCAGGTGCAAGCTGATTAGGTGCGTTATGATTATTTTCTGACCAGGAAATGTATCGTAAAAGTTGAAAGTTTTATTATACAAAAAAAAAATAACAATAAAAGGGTTTTAGTTCTAATATTTAAAAAAAATCATAAAATGGAAAAATATTTCTTTGCGGTAAACTACTGAACCGGAACATAATATATACTTACCTATGATGATACATAGCTCATGTTTTGTCAGAACAATGCCTTGTTTTTGACTTCATTTGGCAAATTACTAACATTCAAATAGCAGGAATGCAGCTACGGGTCAAAAGTTTTTATATTTTTTAAAAAATATTATTTTTTAAATTATTTTGATTATGATTTATTACTACACGGGAATTAATTTATTTTGACTGAAATTTATACACTTAACGTGCATGCACAGGAAACTCACAAAACAATTAAAGAAATATTTTTTCGTAATAATAAAGATATCAGAGGCGGTGTTTCAGGCTGGGTCTTAAATCAGAATTAAAACAATATAAATAAAAAAATATGAATATTTTATGATTTTTTTTAGATAATAATTTACAAGAAGAAACAGTTGTAAATTCAGGGAACCGTTTAAAAAGTACTCGAATTTTAGTGTAAATTACAGTTTTTATGAATATTTTATAAAAAAAATAATAAGACGAATAAAATTTATATTTTAATTTTTTGCCCCCTCCGATTTTGTCAAAAAAACTCAAAATAAATAAAAATTGAATAAAATTTTTTTTTTTTAATTTTTGGGCATTTTTTAAATGAAAATTATTTTTTTTAAATAAAATATTATTTAATAAATAAATAAAATAAATAAATTAAAAATAATAAAAAATAAATTTAGATAAAATCTTATTAAGTGACGTGACCAAAATTTTTTAAAAATATTTTTAAATATTCTAAGATTATTTTTTGATTTTCTCCAAATTTTGATTCAAATTTGAAAATAATATAAGATAAAATTTTTGTCAATGTTTAAGAATCAAATTTTGATTTCCAAACACGTTAAAAAATTTCAATAAAAAAATTATTAAAAAACATATATTTTTATTTCCCACTACCTCCCCCTCATGAAAATCTACATGGAACAAAAATATTAAATTTATTCGCCTAATTTAAAAAAAACTCATTTTGTATCATAAACACCTTTTTTTTCAAAAAACATAAAAGTCATAATATGATTTTTTTCTCAGGGCCTCCCATAATGACTTAATTATCAGTTTGCAGACGTTTCTGTACATTAAACATTTCCACTGCAGTAACGGAAAGAATAAAAAAAATCATTATTACAATGTAAGCAATTTGCCAAAGAGGAGAGCACAAACAATGCACAAAACATAACACATTGGCACGTTCTGTTTCGCTCGTTTTTTGATCGACTAATTATAAATGCATTTACCTGAAGTGAACCACAACAATGGCAGTTTGCTACTGTGAATGCTCAAATAAAATGTTTGCATGCTTTTGCATTTTGCCGCAACATGCGACACGCAATCATTCGAGCATTTGATGAGGAATTTAGAGCAAGAGGAAAGACGAAGCATCGCAGTGACAGCTGATTTATTTGCAAAAAAAAACGCGTCACTGAAGTTCATTGATCGTTCATGTTTACTCGATTTTCATACAAAGTTGCTTTTATTTAGAATTTTTTTTTATTCTAGTTTAGGTCATTGATCATTTAAATAAATTTGAATGGTGCATCGTCTCTTAGAATGCATTCCTTTGTTGTGCGTGGTTGGATAATAAAAATAACAAAAATAAAAAGAATTCATTTGTATATATTGACACACATTTATATTTGGGTGATCATCCATTTTTATGTTATTTTTTTGTATTTAATTTAAATAAAACGTCATAACATCGAATGAGAGAGAGACACAAAATAAACAGACACAACGACGATCGTAGTGATGTCGTCGTCGGCAATAAAAAATTCTTTCTTCTGATCAAGTCTTGTAGATCACTTTTCTTTTTTTATTGCTTTACGATACTTTTCTCGCGATGCAATTGAAATCTTGAAGGGAGACAGAGAGAAAGATCATGACTTGTGTACAAAAGTTAGCTGTTGTGTCATCTGTAAATACTTATTACATGGCGTTGTCTCCAAACAAAATTCACTTTCATGTGGTTTTTTTGTGCATCTGTTCAATGTTCAATATTTTTTTTTGTATGATGTCATGATTAAAGTCATTAAATTTCCAGTAAATGCTAAAAGTTTAAAAAAAATAAATTAATAAAATTTTAATAAGTGTTTAGGATGTTTACAAAAAAAATTGTGAAATGAAAACGAATAAAAAATAAATAAAACAGGAACATTTATTAATATTAAATAAATCTTATGTTTCCTTTGATAATGAAAAACATGATTTATTGACTATCAGAAAATTATTAATTGGTTTTTTTATCCGGTAATGTTTATTTATTTCCATTTTATTACAGTTTTTCTAACTTTTTTTTATGAGCTGTGAAGTTAAATAAATAGTTGTATGTTTAAATGATATTTTTTGGAGGTCAAACATTCGTAAAAGCGGATTTCAGTGCAATTAGGTGATCAATCTTACTTCCAGACCGCATGCTAAAAATACAATTGACGTCCATTTTAATGCTAATACCACAAGGAATGTAAATTTTATTGATTTTTCTGCACACCAACACGGACCTCTAAGTGCTTATTTTTATTTTTACTGGAAGCGAGTTCAAGTTATGGTGAAAAAAAAATATAGAGGAAAACTATGTTGATTGCATGTTACATGCATTCCTCGCTTTTATTACCATTTTCCTTCCATTTAATATTTTTCACAAAGAACTCTTTCATTTGTTGACGTCGTGAGTCATCCACATTTAAAAATTTAATGTTTTTTTATTGTAAAAAAAAAATTATGTGGATTTTTTATGTTCGCGTCATCCATCCATCCATTCACGGTCTAATTAAAATTATTGATCACAACGTTGCATTTAATCACAATAAAAACGCTTTCGGTGATACCCTTTTTATGTTTCTCATATACATCAAAGAACGCGTGCAAGATATTTGTTGCTTGATAAACAATTTGAAATATTTTTTCCACATACGTCACCCGGTTTGCTGTTGCTTTAAATGACAATTACGAGTGGCACTCCATACCGAAGAAGAAGAAGCGTGGTATGGTATTTCATTTATTTATTCCATTATTATTATTATTTTATTAAAAAAAAAGTTAAGCCCTAGGTCTAAAAAAAACAGAAATTCAATTTAATACTGTAAGTATTTAAGAATCACACACAGCTTTTAACAGAACAGAAGAAGTCAAGTACAAGACAACAAACAAACATACAAATAACAAATGGAAGAGTAATAACATTACCTAGAATGCGGGTTGGTCACGCTACCACACACACTCTCAGAGTGTTGTATGAAAGAAAAAAAAATAAAATTAATAAAAATTGAAAAATATGTGAACAATTAACAGAGTATTAGTTTTCAGAGAGTAATTCAACACAACATTTATTTATGAAGAAAGAGTAATTTAATGTAAAGTAATGAATGGGTTCTCTACACTTTTTTCACATAACCAAAAATAAATTTTGTTTCGTTCACATTAAGATTATATCACGTAATTGATCAAATTATTCATAATTTAGCTACTTTTTGGAGTGAAATATTTTTTTTTTCAGTAAATTTGTGTGTCGAAAGAGTTTTATTGAGTGTTAAAACTAAAATTTAAAAGTTTGAAAAATTTATAAAAATAGTATTTATATTATTTATAAAAAATAAAGTAATTTTACATTTTTAAATTTAATTTGAAAAAATATTTTTTGGATTAAAAATTTTAATTTTCGGATTATTTTTAAATAAAAATTTAATTTTCAAAATTATTTTTAATTAAAATAAAATTTTATTAAAAATATTTGTAAATTTTTCAATAAAATGTTCGTTTCCTTATTCGAGATAAAAATCAAAATTTTAAATAAATTTAATTTTCAAAATAAATAATTTTTTTTTTTTTTAAAATTTTAAAATTTTAAATTTTTAATAAAATTTCGTTTCCTAAAAATATTAAAATTAAAATTTAAAAAAAATCTTTTAAATAAAAAAATAATTTCTTTTAAATTAAAAAAAATATATTTTTTAATTCTTATTTATTTAAAGAATTAATTAAAATAATTAAATTAGTTTTAATGAAAATAAAAATTTTATAAAAAAAATCGAACATTTAAATTTTTTACGACGAAATGTTGTTTACCAGATAATAAAAACATTTAATAGCATTAAATTAAATGTTTTTAACAGATTAGCAATAATTTCGTTGTAATTCAATGTAAAACGTAATTTTATTGGAATTTTATTAATCCATCTATTGTTTACATGAGCCTATTTTAAGCCTATCCAACGACACACCCAATTCCAATTGAAACAACTAAATTATCGTTATCTGACAAGATCTTTACTGATTTCATAATAAGGCACCATGTTAAGCTAACGCTACGTTCGGTGAATAAAAATGTAATAATTTATCCACGTAGCAAAGGAAAAGAAAAAAAAAGTTAAAAATCAAATAAACCTGACCGCACACGCAGCTTAATTTTCTCCTCCACTAGAGAGAAGATGAGAACTTGATCAAAAGGATTTTCGAAAAAAAAAAAATGAGAAAAATATAACACGAACAAATTAATGAAATTTCTTTAAAGCGTAACACATAATAATAATAATGTAATCAAATCAATCTTCTTCATGCGCTTCGTGTGTTCACAACAACAGACATTTATCAGAAGCGAAGAATTATAATAAAGGATTGTATTCAAGAAATATTTTAATTAGTTCAAAAAAAAAAACAGTCGATTAACTATTTTTTCATTCATTTAAATTTATTTTAAATTTGAAATGAACATAAATCTCGACTTCATTTCATTTTCTGGGTCAAGTAATTTGTTCTTCTTCTATTTTTTTGTACTTTACAATGTAAATTTACATTCTTCATTAAAGCCAAAGAAGAAGATCTATTTCGTTTTTTGGTATAATGTGGAACAAAGAAACGTTTTTAAAAGTCATAATGAAATACACAAACAATATTTTAATGAGAATTCTCAAAATCGTACGAAAGAAGATCCTTTTCACGTGTCTGTCTTGTTGAAAGAAGAAGTCAACAATAGAATGAGAAAGTCCCGCTATCACCTGCACACCCATGAAAAATCATCGATCAATCTGAGATAGTTCACATGGCACAACATTGTAAGACAGGAACGACGAAATGGCTGCACCTACACAACAAAAACATGACAAACACTTTTTTCTCTGTACATTGTTGATCATTCTTATTATTATTAGTTTCATGTCCATATCGCATCTTTCCATCTTTAGAGATGTTTTGTTTTGAATAAAGAATTTTGTAGAAAAAAAATGTAAACTACACAAATGATCAATCATCAGATTTGTTAAAAGAGACACAATTACACGAAGCAACATGAATACGAAGTAAAATGCAATTTGGACAGATTTGTATTTGCACTTTTTCTAACATATGGAGTCACATGTCAGTCATGTATTACATAAACATACAATTTATCAATTAATTCAAATCTCGTCTATTTATTCTTCTTCGGTTAAATTCAGTTTTATACAATCGACAATTTATTTTTTCTAGCACACATTTGAATTCGATAGTTTTCGAATCAAAAAAAATTCCAATAATTGACTTTTTTTCTTGAAAAATGCGTATTTAGATAAGAATCCGGTCTTCGTTGTCAACGCATGGCTTCGAGGCAGAGGAGAAGAAGAAGAAAATATACAAAACGTGATACTCGTTAATAACAAAAAAATAAATAAAAAAAAGAAGAAGCAATCTAATACAAGAAATCGTGAATCAAATCAATAATATATGAGAGTTAGAAAGAAGAAATTCTTTTCACATGATCATTAAAGAAGTGTATCGTCGTGTGGAACGCCAATAATGTTTCTCTAATGAACTCAAGATCAATATGAATTTATGTAACTTATTAGATGGTGACGATGATACAACGAAAAATTCGACCCAAGAGACATTGATTAGGACAATTTGTCAATTTATTTAAAAACGTTCGATGACCGCCGCGAGCGTTGATTTATCACAAAACAAAAAGTTTATGGTCAATTTACTTTTACTTTTGATTGGTTCAAATGATTTGTCATTGAAATTTTATTAAATTTTCGATTGATTTTTGGGACTAGCTTTAGATGCATATAAAAGGTTTGAAAATTAGTTCAATTCTGAACCATTCTGAGAAAATGTTAATGTTTTGGTGAAAATTTCAATTGTAAGAAAGTTAATGAGGATGTTTGTTGTTGTATTTTTTTCCATCATTTAGATGATATGTTACTTTACTATATTTTAATGTTTTTAATCACATAATCTTTTGCTCTTTTTTTAAATTGATTCAATGTTAGTTCACTAATATCACAGGTTTTTGATAATTCGTTGTATAATGCTGATCCTTTGTAAAATACTGAGTTGGTTAGCAGGCTACTTGATGGTCTTAGTTGATTGTTTCTTCTCAAAAGGTAAGGTAAGATGTTTCCAACATGTGATATGTTTACTCTTAGGTAATCCGGCAACAGACCTTTGACACATTTATAAATAAGGACAAGCACATTAAAGTTTATTCCCTCTTTGACACTCAATAATTCATTTTGTTTCAACATATCACAGATTCTAGAAAACCGATTTGATTCAGTCAGTGAGCATTTAAGTATTTTAAGTTTATTTTAAGGCAAGAATTTTAGTCTCCATGTGAATATGTTAGTTTTTCTAGATTTTGCTGTGCGAAGTTTCACAGATGTTTCAGAATTTCTGTGAAAAATTATTCTTTTGAGTGTTAAATTCTGCTGAAATTTCATTCAAAGGAGTTATCTGTAATTAATGAAAAATTAGGTCAAGGTTAATTAATGAAAAAATACTTCAAAAGGATTGAAATGGCGTCACAATTAATTCCAATGAAAAGCTCGTGTAATGGCGTCCTTTGGAGCAAAGTATAAAAAGAGTTAGAAAGTTCCAATTTGTTCACAGTTTGTTTTAATCTCTTACTCAAATAACCTAAAAATTAAAAAAAATGGTGAAATTTCAAACTTTTGAAGAAATTTTTACCTTGTTACAAAAACAAGATTTCCGCAACGGAACTTTTTTCATCACCAAATACAAACCAAAACTAATCTCTCACAATTTGGCCCGCCTTTTCCTGTTCACCGGTCTCATCCTCGAAGTTTTCTTCTTTTCCTCGGCATTTTTCGGGCACGATCTCTTAGTTTTCATCTTGGAACTGATCGTTGGCATCATGTATGCAAACTTCGTCTTCAGTGTCATCGTGTTGAAGTTCAAACCTCGCGATACCGAAAACATTTTCAAATTTTGTCACGAAATGTACGACATTGAGAAAATGTTTCACGAAAAATTTCGCGAAATCGCACGGAAACACATCTTGATCGCACATGAGAGGGCACGGAAATTGATTCGTTGGATCATCTTAGTTTTCTACTTGGACACGATCCTGATGGTTCCTGTAACGGCTTTCATCTTTCATTTGCTACCAGATTCTATTATACCAAAATATAGCTTACCCGTGCCATTTAGCTTCATGTTTTTCAAGAATCAAACGACACCAACTGCTTATTACTTCACGATCGGGGCACAAACACTTTGTAGCTTGCAGATTTCAATTGGAGGAGCTTTGTTAAATTCCATACTTTTTGCGGTGATTTTTCATGTGTTTGCGTATTTGGACATCATTAGTGATATAACTGACATGTTGAACCAAGAGATAAAGGATTACGTTAAGGCTCGTCGTGAAAATAAGATTCAAGAAGATTTTGACTTACTTTTTTGGATCAAAATCATCGTTGACATGACCTCAACTTTGAAAGATGCCATGAAATCATTCAGTGCCGTGTTCAAGGGATTCTTCTTACTTTCTGAAATGGCAGCATTTGGCGCTTTTATCGCTTGCGGAATGGTTTTCTTGGTCTTAAAGAAGCAATACTTACTTGGAATTGGCATCACAGTTGCTAGTTTGCTCTTTTATTTGCTTTGCTATGTCAATGAGAAGATTGTCACGAAACTCTCGAACATCCGATTTAGCTTGTACGACATTGAATGGTACAATTTGAAGGCACGGGATGCCAAAAACTTACTTGTTGTCCTGAATGTTGACCGATTAAAAATTGGCTTCAGTGCATCCGGCATTCATGACTTGACGTTGGACCGATTTGCAACTGTAGCTAAAAGTGCGTACTCGAACTCCCTGATCTTGATGGATATTCTCACAAAATAAGTTGCAAAATTTAATCGCAAATTATGACTCACAGTTATGCAGTCAATTAATTCAATCGTGAAACTTCAACGAAAAACTTGATATCGATAAATATTTACTGATTTCTGTTTGTTTTGTAATTTATTTTAATTTAATGTCTATCTTGTCTTTTATAGTTTAGTTTTTTTTTCAATATCAAGACATGAACAAGCGCACTACCAGTAGAATTTATGTAAAATAGCTTTTAAATTTGCATAATTCTAGTTATTTATTGATAAATGCATGTTTTTATCTGACGCTTGAATGCCATCTAAATTTAGGATTGTTCGACAAATTAACTAATTTATTTATTTTATTGATTTTAAACTTTGCTGAAACATTTCTTCGTTTCTAGTTTATTCAATATCGGACACTTTTTCATTTGAAAATCATCCTGAATGGTGCATTTTATGGCATTCCTTGCTGCTTTAATTGAATTGCAATGCAAAACTAACGATAATGGCACGAATTAAGTGTTTGCACAGCGCCGTGCACGCTGCAAATTGCCCGATAAAGTTCTAAAATGGCATTAATATAACGACCGAGTGACATGCAGTAAACTGTGTTGCATGTTTTTTAATGCTCTCGCGACTTTATGATGGTGTGCTAAATAAATAATTGAAATTAATAAATAAAATAAATGCTTCAGCTTAGAGAAAAATAAGTTTTTTATTGATGGTTGTGTCCTACTTCTTGAATTTATAAGGAATTTTTATTCATGGAAAGTTTTTTCTTCATTTTAAAGAAAATATTAAAAATATAAAATTAAATTAAATTAATTTTTTTTAAATACTTAAAAAAATGAATTCTCAAAAATAAAAAATAAATAAATAAAAATTTAAAAATAAAAAAAAAAAATTAAAAAGAACATAAATTTTAAATATAAAATTTTTTTATGAATTTTTTTAAAAATTTTAAAAAAGTTCGTAAAAATTTTCTTTTAAAAAAAATTAAATAAAATTAAATTAAAAAAAATAAATTAATAAAAAAAAATCTGAAAATATCTAAATAAAATTACGAAAACTGACTTTGAATAAAATTACAAAAACTGACTTTGAATTACAAAAATTAATTTAAAATTGTTTTTTTTTTAGCAAAAAAGTTGACATAAAGAGTTAAATTTTTCATAACTTTAACAAATTTTTAAAGGCACGTTTTTCAATTTTTCGAAAATTATTAATTTTATTTTTTTTAAAGTGATCAAAAACTCTAAAATTTTCTATTTTTTATTTTAAAATATTTTTAAAAAATAAAATAATGAAAAGTCAATAATATTTACTAAAATTTATCAATATTTATTATTTTCTTCTAATATTTTAAATTAAAAATGAAAAGAAATATTTCTAAAAAATATTGCACTTGTTTAAATGTGTTTCATAAGCTAAAAAAAATATTTTTTAAAACATTGACCTTTTTATGCCTAATATCTAATATCAAATAGATCTAGAAAACTGAAGTTTTTAATTAAATTGTCTATCAAAAAAAAACTCCAACTACAACAAATTTGATCGTTAATTTTATTAATTTTTCAATTAAAATTTAACGACTTTTCCCATAAAAATTACTCAGTACACTTGCACCAAGATACCATAACGAAACGTCATCAATTGTGCATTTCATAGAAACGGAGTTGTTGGACACTACGCCCTTTTAAACGTAATCGAGCTCTGAACATTTCGAACAAACAATACAATCACATTTTTAATTTATTGTTTGTTATTTTATTCCATGAATATTTTTTTATAAATACATAAAAAGAAGTATTTCGTGTAAATTGTTGACTATGAGAAGCGCGTCACATGTAAATTAACGTTTGTTTGTTTGTTTGTACAATTGGAATTTTTTTTAGTTTTAAATATTAATTGGAACGTTTTTTTTCTCTCGTATTTGAACAACACTTGACTCATTGCCAGCGAATTTTTTCTGAGACTTTAATTTTTTTTGAATAGAAATATTTTTTTTATGAATGACTCAGTAAATGAATGAATGATCGAATTTTGTTCTCAATAGCTCCAAATAAATATTTAATAAAAAAAATTGGAAAGCAAGAAAAAAAGTGATCTCATTTGAATGTTAACTATTAAATTTTTAGTTTCACTATTTACAATTTTTTTCACATATGCGCCTTCAAATAAAAGTCTTAGACTCGAAAAGTACACAAAAATCCATAAAAAACACGATTTTTGAAGTTTATTATGTTATTTTATTATTTTTTCTATTACTCGTGTTCGGAGTCTTTAAATGCAGATGCTTTGATTAAATTTAACATTTTTGGAGGGAACATGCTGTTTTAACAAGTAAAATAGCAGTTAAACACTTTCCGACGGAATGACGTAATTTTCCGCTTGTAAAATGTTTATTTTACATTTGAAATCATATTCAATGTCGAATCATTTCAAAACATTTATTCCTTATCTCTTTTTAATTCCGTGATTCCTCTATTTTTAAAGAATTATGATTAAATCGCGTCTAGTTCCTAAAAATAATCATAATGAATAAATAAATGTTCGTATCACGCTGTCAAAGGTAATTAATTTGGTCATATCAGTAGTTGATCGTTGAAATGAAAGGTCAATTTTTTTTCAAGTACTCGAAAAAAATTGCGAATTTGTTAATCATCATCATTTAAATTTGAATTGTTCGAAGTTTATTGCCCTCTTTATGAATAAATTCAACTCCTTCTATTTTTTTTTTTGAACAAACCTTGACAAGTTAACATCTTATCCGTTAACTAAATTCTTGGAATTATTTTTTTATTTACGAAAAAAATCGATCGGTCAAGTTAAGCCGCTTTACAAATGAAAATTGGCTGACCTTCCCTATTTTCATGGCTGACAAGGGAGAAAAAAAATTTCCTTCTGTAATAATAAAAATATTTGTTATTGTTATTCTTGCATTAAAGGGCAAACAAGTACTACACACCCTGAAAACGGACACCACCAACTGACTAACTGACCAAAAAGCGTGTGCTCTGTGCGGTTAATGCCCACAAAAATGCGTATGAAGTAATTAAACGGCCTTCGTTTGTATTTTGATACGTATTTTTAGGGGAAATTACATAAAGTTTTGATCTATTTCCGTGTTCTGCGGTTCATCTTTGTCGTGAAAAAAAAACTTTAATGGACTTTCACGCCAACACTTGTCAAACATTTTCACCTACTCCATCTTTTTTTTTGTCTTTGATGTAATCGAATATTGCGCTGGAGGTGCATAAAAATTTACAAAAGTTGCAGTCGACACCTCATAAAACACACTTTGATTACTTTTTATTTGATATCGATACCTTTTGTGCATTTTTAAGTATTTTTAGTGACAGTCAATAATATAATATTTATTGCTTTGTAATATGCGCTGATTCGAAAATACTCCGGAAAAATGTGTAATTCGATATGAATTTCAACTGGGCGAACATATGGTCCGATTGGGTGTAATAAACTCTTAATCCAACGACAAAATTTTTAATTTTTTTTTTCATGTCAGCGTCACACTCAGCGTTACAACGTTCATGAAAATAATTAATATAATTAAGACGATAAATTACATAGTTTAAGTTTTTTAGTCTCTCGCTTACTCTATCTCGCGTCCCCGGCAATGATGATGTGAGTGTTGATAATAGCCGTATCTTCTATCTTTATCGTGCCATAAATACAACATAAAAATTTAATGAACGAATGGGTGCTTTTGCATAAATAATTGCCACTTTAATAACGACCGTTTATGTAAATTACGCATGAGTCGCGCTACCGAGAGCCGCAGTATCTCATGTGTGTGGTTCCAAACTTATGTTTATTAATGAAGTCAGTTTTCAACGAGATATTATAATTAATTCATGCGAGATACTAGGAGAATTAGAGCAGCCTATGGAGAGAAAAGGGGTTAATTTAACACCTAAAGAGGTTGAACAAGAAATATCCGCTTAAAAATTTAAATTTTCCCTAGTAGCATTTAAAGAATTTTAATAATGTTAAAAAGTCACAATTTGAGCGAGAGTTCCTCACTTTGAGAGAAACTACAGACAAATCAAGACGTATTTTTTTCTATTTCTCAATAATAGGTAAAGATCATAATTAAATATTAAGATTTAAAATTAAGGTACATAAAAAGACAAGAAAATCTGTGACTTCAACATTAAATTCTAAAATTTCATCTACGTTTAATTCAGGTTCCATTTTGTTTTTTTTAAATCATCACCTATTTTGTCATCCCCCATCTTATCCAGGGGTTAAAATAATTCCTTAAGTGGACAATCTAACACCTTAAGGAATTATTTTAATCCCTGAGAGAATAAATCTACTCTTCTCTAAAGTAGATCATCTACAACCCTAAAAAATCAATCCTTTTAGGAATCTACTTTGACCCTTGAGGTTATTTTAACCCCTTGAGATGTAAATTTAATCCCTTTTGATCTTTCTTTTTAGCAACAATGGATTGAAATAACTCTTCATGGTCTAAAAAGTAACAAAAGTAATTATAATTTCAACCTTAAAGAGTTATTTTTGATCCCTTGATGCTAAAAAACGATCAAAAGGGATTAATATAACACCTTAATGGCTTTTATAACATTTTAAGGGTCAAAGCAAACTCCTGAAGGGATTAATTGCTTAGGGCTGTAAATGGTCTACTTCAGAGAAGAGTAGATTTATTCTCTCAGGGATTAAACTAATTCCTTAAGATGTTAGATTAACAACTTAAGGAATTATTTTAACCCCTTTAGGTGTTTAGAGAAGATTAATCCTCTCAGAGATCAAACACTTAAAGAATAAGATTTATCCTTTTAGTTGTTAATTTCATCTCTTTTCAAACCACAGGACCTAAATTTAGTATTTTTAGAGTGATTTTTGTGTCCCCTTGAGTTAAAAATTTTTCAAAAATTATTATTATTACTGCGTAAAAATTCAATAAAATTATAGATAGATCGTGTATTAAACATATGTGACAATAATTTCACGAGAGAGACATGCCGCATGAGTAGATGACAAATGACATCGAGATACACATGCTAAGTATTTAAT
This sequence comes from Culicoides brevitarsis, assembly GCF_036172545.1. Classification (NCBI taxonomy): domain Eukaryota; kingdom Metazoa; phylum Arthropoda; class Insecta; order Diptera; family Ceratopogonidae; genus Culicoides; species Culicoides brevitarsis. Next base: position 15,456,697 of record NC_087085.1, on the reverse strand, counting down.
AAGGCATTACAAGTTTTACCATTAATATGCTAAAAGTTATATTGTTTCGCTGTGGGTAACATGTAACATCGGAGAGATTATCAGAAACATTACAACAATTATGTTTATTTAAGTTTCGAGTATCGTGTAACCAGGAAATAGAAATATACTCACTATTTATATAGATAGAAAGTTTAACAAAAATTATGAAAAGTGCTTCGATGCGTCCCTTCGAACAAATATAAAATAGTGCGGATCATGAAAAATAAATATCAAAAGTAAATTACTGCTCAATTGAAGCATGATGCAATTATTATTCAGACATCACAGACATATGTTCACTTTGTGTCAAACTAAGTTCAAGGTACATATATTTCACATTTTATTTATTGACACACAAAAATTTTGTTTTTTTTTTACGAATCACAGATAATTGCCGTGTCGGAAGTCTTTGGACCAGAACAGAACATAAATTTTGGTCTTACCTTGCTCGAGACTCAAGTGCCGCATAAATTTAATCAAATTTTGACTATAATTGCACTAACGGAACGCGATTGTTCTTTAAAAGCTAAGTTAAAGAACAGAAATGCGTTTATTTACATTAAATTGAAAAGTCATGTAATTTGATTTATGAAGGTTCACTCAACTCTGATGATATTGATGAAAGTGAAAAAAAAATCTATAATAAGATAATGATGATAAAAAAATTTATAATCGGTTTAATTTTTTTCTTAATGTTTTTTTGAAAAGAAGATGGAACGTTTATTTAAGCGGCATGATCACCTAAAAATACAACACTCATTAAGAGGGCGTTCATTGAAGGGCGTGTACCGTACCTTTTTGTACAAGAACACAAGAAAAAATTATTATTTTAATTTTTTTCACCGTATTTTTTGTTTTTGTGTAAAGAGTTATTTTTTCTCTTTCGGCACGATCTCGATCGTCTTCCATCCGAACACTTTAGAATCTTTTTTCGAACCTTGAATGCACACATCATCACACGGAATAATTACTTTTATTTTTATGTCTAGACATAAAACTATGCTGTGGCAGTAAAATCAGAATAAATGTACAAATATTTGACAGATAATAAGGTTTCATCAGGTACACCCTAAAAAAATTTTTTTTTTTAAAGAATGATGATTATATGTTGATCTTTCTTTCAACTGTTTGACATTAACACTCGTCATGATGTCACCTTACGTTACATGCTCGCCTTTTGTTTTGTTACGATGATAAATGTGACTTTACTAATCATTTTCTTTTTTTTTTCGTTTATTTGCAGGTATGAAGCCAATTACCGCTGAGATATTATTAAGTGATGACTTGATCCTCGAGGTATTTCAAGGTTGCATAGTTCAAGTGTTTGTGGCGGCATGAAAAAATTGCAACATTAAGATATTTTAATTCAACGGAGGAAAGAGAAAATAGTTATAATAACAAACAAACAATGTTTGCAATCTTTAATAATAATTTATTTGCTTATGTAAAATGTTTGGCCGGTCTTTGAGTCGCCGGTTTTTTACTCTCTTACTCTTTTTGTGTGGCAGAGATGTGGCTTAAAAGTGATGAAATTGGCAAAACATGTAAAAATTGTTTATTTTTGTTTAAAAAATATCAAAAAATATTTTTTTATTAAAAATTTTTAGATTAAATTAAGCTCGTTTTTACAAATTTTGGTTAAAAAATAATTTTTTTATTGAATTTAAATTTTTTAATGCCAATAAGAAGTTTTCAGTTAAAAAAAATAACAAAAGAAACTGATTTCATTAAAGAAAGATCAAAAAATATTTTTTTGCAAATTGCAAATTTTCTGTACAAATATACAAATAGAAGAAGTAAAATTTATTAATATTTATTTAAAAAAAAAAAAATAATTAAGAAGAAAAAATTAATAATAAAAAAATTAAAAAATATTTGATAAAAAATTTGATTTGCTTTTTTTTTTGAAAAAAAAAAATATTTTTAACTCACATTTCAAATTTTTTGATAAAGTAAAAAAATAAAAAAGTTAAAATTTAAAAAAAAATAATTTTAAATCAATTTTTAATTTTTTGTTGAAACTCAAGACAAGCTTTTGTTAAAAATTTCTACATAAAAAGCCAAAATTTTTACATCTCTGCCGTTTGCATCTCTTTCAAATCTCCCATACGGCACAATATTATTAGTTTTCATGATGCATGTGATGTAAAAATAAACATTGAGCATTTCCTTGAGAACACAGTTGAGCAAATATTTGGTTGAGATATTTTCTCATGCCATACAAAAGTGCATCAAGGACAATGGTCTTTCATTGTTTCCCTTTATTTATCTTTTTTGGAAGACTTCCGAAAAGACTCGAGACATTCGAGTGACAGATTACATTAATTTTACACCATCGACTATAGAACACAACCTCACAACTATTTTGACACATCGAAACAGGTTAATAAACAACAATTTTTTTATTACATGACACGGATTAATCGATTGATTGGCCATTCACATGTGTTTCGTTATACCTTTTTTTTTAGCTTTGGCACAGGTGTAAACTTATTTTTTTCTGCTGTTTAATTAATTTTTCAAACATTTTTTTGAATTTTTATTATTAGATTGTCCGTCAACAACTTGATTATTTTTTCGCAGGTTGTTGATGTCACGCTGTTTCAAATAAAATTATTTTACTGTTAATTTTATTGTTGACCGCATTCTGACAAGTAAGGTGCTTAATTGGAAATGATTAGGCGTGAGAAATGTCATTTGCTGAAATATTATTGTGCAAATTCTCAAAAGTCGTTGACACCGAGAATATTTTCTTTTTATGCAACAAAATGTCATTAAACGATAAGAAATGCACTTTTTATCGCTTCCTCTAGCTTGTGAGCACATTAATTGTTATGAAACCAGTATTTTTATTATTTGCTGATCTCATAAAGTTACAAAGAAGAAAAAAAAATAAACAGCGCACACTTTGTTGGAGGAAAAAAAAAAGATGTTGCTTTGTATTTAATGTGATAATAATTGCTGAAGAGACAATAAAATGATAGCTGAGGTAGAAAAAGAAAAGTTAATGTCTCATTAAGTGCCGCATAATGTATGATTGTGTGATACAAATAAATAAACGAAACGACAATGACGACGCTGAGATGCTCAAGATGAGGCGTTAAGTAATAAAGCGTTCTTCTTACCGCAACAACAACCTGTTATCTTAATTTAAATTCTTGCAGGACGTAGCGGAGCAGAGAAAGGTAAATATTTGCTGATGAATGTCAAACAACGTAAAAGAAGAGAAAAAACAAGAAAAAAAATGTTTTTGTACCAAAAGTGCATGAAATTGGTCTGGACGAGGAACAAAACAGGGCTGGAAAAAATTTTAAGTCGAAAGTGGGAAAAAATTGACTTTAAACTTAAGCTTAAGTCAAAATTTTAAAAAACCTAATTTAAAAAAAAAATTATTTTTTTAAAAATAAATTAAAATTTTAAATAATTTTAAATTTTTTAAAAATAAAATAAAATTTTTATTAAAATTTAAAATTTTTTAAATTTAATTTTTCAATTTAAATTAATTTTAAATTTATTTTATTAATTTAAATTTTAAAAAATTAATTTTAATAAAACTTATTAATTTTTTACTAAACAATTTTATTAATTTTTTTTAAATTATAAATTACAAATTAAGTTTTTTAATTTTGATTTTAAAATAAATAATTTGGCAATTTTTTTTATTTTTTTTTTATTTTGCCAATTAAAGTTTTCTTACTTGGTCCAAGTAACTTGGATTAAAATTTTAAATTTAACTTAATCTTAAGTCACTTAAATTTTTTCTTAACTTAAAACATTAAAATTTAAGTCAATTTTTTTTGAAGCCTTGAAAAAAAAACACAGAAAGAAATTTGTTGTTGTTGTTGCTTCTTTTTCTTATTCTTCTTCTAAAATATTTACAAAAAGTGGCGGCAACGACCGACAACTCTTCAAACAGATCATTTTACGATTTTGTTTGCTTATCACTTCTTGGTAATTTTTTGTTGGCACTCTTGAAGAATTTCCAAATTCAGAAGCTTTACAAATTCCTGCATCACATCAATTTCCAATTTGTAACAAAATACTCCCAATTCCGATAACAATGAGGTAGGTTACGAGCGGATTAGCCGATTTGTACATCGCACATTATGGCAATAAAATTGAAATGTTAATCCATTAAAATAGCTTATGGTTAAGGGCATCTGCCACATAATTTTAACCACATACTGTCCATGTACGAAAAACCGATAGAACGTGTGGTTTTTGTTTCCATTAAGACTTTTATTATCATTAAAAGTATAACAATCGGGGATCGGCCTACGTACATGTTACACATCTCCATCAACAAATTATTTATTATGAATATTGATTTGTGTTTTGTTTTTATGACCGATCATTGTCTAAATAAAATGAACCTTACACACTTTTTTCCTCCGATTCGTCATTCGAGCCAAATTTATTCACGTGATTGCCCGAAAAAATCACTTTAATTAGAATTTTAATAGTTATTTTAAGCTAATTTTGGGAAGACAGTCCATTTATTTTATTTTTACATGCATGTGTGGGTCGACACAGTGAACTCATTATTCCTTTTCTGTAGAAAAAAAACACACGTTCGTTCACCTATAAATGCCACGACTTGTTCAGCGTTTTGTTTATTTTGACATTTTGGTCGTAAAAATTCAAAAATTACAACAAAACATAACAAAAACCGAACAATATCGTTGATGCGTGCTTTCGTGATCATTCAACGCACACAAACAATCAGCCAGACATGCTTAATTGATCATTTTTAACACATTTTTACATTGCCCCATGCGCATAAGCAAGAATTATCAATTAAATATTGGCTGACCATAAATTAGGCGTTTTCCGAAAATTACATCGGACCCATCCCAAATTGGCGTAAATCACATGGGTAACTACCGTTGCAGCATAAAACTTGTGTTTTACTGAAAAAAAAGTAAAAATTAGCAGTTTTGATATAAAAAAAGTAGGACACCAAAGAAAATTTTAATCAATAATCGCTAAAATGTACAACGATTCGCAATAAAACTTATATCAGGAAGAGGCCCTGCAAGACACGTGCGTGTTAGATAGCACTAAAAATGGCAACAATAAAAAATTTTACTACCACTATCAAGATTGTCCTTGAAAAAAACGTTCCTTTTGTGGTATTTTTGCGATTTTACCAACAATTTTCCTACGTGGGCACTTCCTTATTTCTGAATCGTGAAAAATCGTGTGATTTTCATTCAATTAAGGCAACGCGAATTTTGCGTTAATGATGATAATGAGTTACAATCTTGAATAACTTCCACGCCTTAATACTAAAAATATAATGATTCCTTCTATTTTCGCGTAAAGTCCTCGTGGAATGGGAATTATTATAGTAAATGATCATGACATTTGTTCATTTAATGTCCTTTTGCCGTTTTTGTGCTTTTAATGATCATTATTAATTAAGTAAAATCTATAGAGACCCGTTTTTGTAAAAGTTGTTAATTAATTCAAAGAGTTTTAAATTGTTTAAAAGGCAATTTACGCCTCAGTTCATACATAAAATTACATCATTAGATTCGTCATCGTTTATTTCTGTACAAAAAAGTGATGGAAACAGGAAAAATTTCAAAGGGTTCAAAAAAATTTCCCATACCGGGAATCGAACCCGGGCCTTCCGGGTGAAAGCCGGATATCCTAACCACTAGACAATATGGGACACATACAAAGAACCGAAAAAATGCGTTATTGAATCAGCTTTTTATTAATAGTACACACAAAATTTGTACAAAAAAATTATATAATGTACAATTTTTGATCGTTATCTGTTTTTGTTAATGATTTTTGTTATCAGCGGCTTTTTTTTTCAAATAATTTCATTAACCTTTTCATTATTTTACATCACTGCAAAATACCGGTAACGTAATTTTTAATGATATCTCGTCTTTTTGAAGCAAACCAGACAACATTTGCCAACATTTCTTATTTTAAAATTCATTATGATACGGACTATTACTATTTCTAGGTTAAATTAAACATTTTTTTTAACTAAAAATTTACACAATACTCTCTTCTTTCTACTTTTCTATGTTTCTATTAATAAACACAATACGAAAATTCCACATAAAAATCATCATCATTGAGATGCATTCATTATATTTTATTAATATTGTTGTTGTAGTAGTACTAAAAGCTGTTTATGTTTCATTCGAACAAGAATACGAGAAGAGAAAAAAGTTAAAATTAAAATAAAACATAAATAAAAATATGTACAATATTTATTATTACATTTCTGTGTAACTTTTAACGATATGTGCATTGCTTTATTTTCTAAACGTAAATACTTAAAGTTTCTAACGTGTCTCTTACCACAAAACATAGAACAACAGTTATTTATCTCGCTCTTTTCCTCTCTCTCGCTCGGTTTTTCATTATATTATTATTATTTTTATTTAAAAGAATAAAATAAATAATAAAACAACATTCACTACTGCCAAGCAAATAAAATATGCATTTTATTTTTAACGTTTCATGTTATAATAATTTTTTGAACTTTTACATGCCTTTGAAGAATATGAATTTTAATTTTAATAATAATAATAATCAAAAAACTGAAAATTGAAAAAAAATTAGCATAATAAATAATAACAATAATTTTAAGTGCTAAAATATTTTTTTTGTCTTTGTTAAGACTCAACTTTGATCATTATTATTGTAATTTAACAAGCTTTAAAAATCTTCAGTTTTGAAATTTAAAAGAACGAGCGTTGATAATGTTAAATTTGAATTGAGAAGAAAAAAAACATGTTTCTCTAATGATTTTGGTTAAAAGCAAATTTTTTTTTGTTATGTGTGGGAATTTCGCAAACGTTTCACGATTATTTTCGCAAACAATTGAAAAAAAAGTACTACGAGAATTAAGTGATTGTTTTATTTTTATCATTTAATGTTTCGTATACATAATTCAATTAAGTGAAAGTTCCTTCGAGACAAAAACAATGTTCTATTGAAACATTGCTTGCATTGATCGATCTCGCCAGAAGGCTTTGATTTTTTTTTTGTATGCAAATTACATGAAATTTAATGTATTCAAAGGTTATTTGCGAAAAAAAATCAAAGAAAAGGTTATCAACTTATTTTTTCTTTGAAATTTTAAACATGTAACGACATTCAAAAACTTTTGAAGCGAAAATAGATTCTGACATCTCTTAATTAGAATTGATTTGTCAATCTATCTCATAATATCAATCAATTAATAATTGCCTTTGTTATTGTTTGGAATGTTAGACAAATCTCTCCTACGATCGTTCGTCTGTCACTAGCTCTACAACATGGTTCACTGAAGATCAATTTATCGTTTTTTATTATTTCAATATATTTCTTTGTACATTTAAACAAATATTAATCAAATAAATTAGTACAAAAGTTAATAAATTTTTTATAAATCAAATGTAACATTTTTATCCCACTAATTTGCCTTAATAAGCATCGTCGATGGCGATAGAGTCGTGCAACTTCCTTAAACAAAAATCTTAAAATGAGCACACCTTGTATTTACGTCAAAAAATGTGAAGAGAATTTACACCTTGTTACTAATAAATCAAGAAGAACGTTCAAGTGAGGCGCTAAGGTCATTACTTAAAGGGCGTTTGTGGCGTCGTAATTGGCCTGATGTCTTCTTAAAAAAAAAATTTTTTCGAATATCTTCAAAGAAGTACATTTATTTATCTTAAAAGCAGCTTTTTGCTGTAGATTAAAAAAAATCTCCTTGTTTGAGGGATAAGGAAGGTAAAAAATAAATAAATAATTTGAAATCTATACCCTACTCAAGAATTTTAGAAAAAAAATTATTATTATTGGATTTCCTAAGAATTATTTGCAGTGTCTAGATTTTTTTTGTTTGTTGTCTGTTCGTTCTTTTCGTAAGAACTTCTTATTTGTGGAGTTGGTTAGTCAATAAAATGCTACCAACTGAGCAAATATCTGATTTTTTTTTTAAATTGAAAATATTGAAAAAAAAAATTAAAACTTGAAAATAAAGCGAAAAATAAAATAAATTAAAATAAATAAAAAAAAATTGAAATTTTTTAAATAAAAATTATTTGGAAATTATTTATTTAAAAAAAAATAAAATATATCTCCAATAAAATATTTTCCATGAAAAAATTAATTTTCAAAATTAAAACAAATAACAATAATTTTTAAATTAATTCATTAATTTCGATAAAAATATTTTATCAATTTTCTAAGAAAAATAATTAAATAAAAATTTTTAAAAATCTCCAATAAAATATTTTTAATGAAAAATTAATGAATTTCAATGATTTTTTTTTAATTTTCTCAAAAAAAAATAATAAATAAAAATTTTGATAAATTTCCTATGAAAATTTTAAAATTCTTGATTTAGAACCTTTAAAATATTACCACATTTTTTCTTCGAAATGCGGTAAAAACTAAAAATTAATAAAATTAAACAGAAAAAGACAACCCTTATCCGAAAGATGTCTCGCAAATAATTTGAACGTTTCATCTTTCCTGTCATATACTTGCAATATGTTCCCTTTAATTTAAAAAAAATCAAGTAATTCAAGGTTCCAAGTAATAAACTTCTCAAAGTGAAGATGATGCATCATCATCTAAAATTTCTTATCATCGCTGGAAATCTCTTGTGAGTGTTTCAATACACAGACAGTTCATTTAAAAATATATTGAAAAGGAATGTAAATCAATCCCTGTTAAAATTTTGTTTCTCTTCTTAAATTCTTGAACAACCAGCAACAACAACAACAAAAAACAGACACACAATGAATCTTTGTCTGTGTTTGTGTGTGTGTCTCTTCTGACATTAACCTTCAATTTCTGATCCTTTTTCCATCCGTTCATAGATTTTTTTTTGTGCTGTGAAAAAGGTAGAAGAGGTATCGAAATGCATCTAAAATAGAAACCTGCTGTTTTTTCTACCAACACAAAGTAATGAATGTGTTACCTTGTTTTTTTTCTCTCTCTCACTCTTTGTTACATTCAAAAAAAAAATTCTAGAATGAGTTGAAAGTTGCACATTTTGAATCTTTGTTAATAAGGAACAATGCTGTTACAGCTGCCTCATTTTGGCATGGGTGTGTGTGTAATTTGTGTGAATCGTCCTGAACAAACCAGATCAAATGAGCGTGATAAAGGATATGAAATTATAATTTTTTATTATAAATAAAAAAAAAATATTTCCTCCTATTCTCCGAGAGACTTCACACGAGGACCAGAAAATGAATAATGACGTCATCGATCATCATCATGGAACCCTTTCAAAGTGTCGATCGACACAAGATTGAATTGAAGTAATCATTCTCTCATCATCATTGACTTGGTAAAAACATGTGTTCCATAAATAATAAAAAATAATAATCGATTGCTCATTTTATCGGTCTCCGTACAAATTTAATCGCAAACAACAAAAAAAGAATCAAACACACCTCTTGGATTATTATAGAGATTTACCTCCTCACAATATTTATCATAACATGCTCTCATAAATCAAAATGCAATGGAAATAAATTTTAAATTTTTTTTTGTGTTTTACTGTTTCTAGTTTTGTTTATAGAGCTGCTGAAGTATTTCAATTTTGCCGGATGATTTGAAACACATTTTGTTGAGAGTTCAATGCTTTCAAGAGGCTGGAAAAGACAAAACGTAAATCATTATATAATATGAAAACTGGAAAAAATTTCAGGGTCAAAAGTTCGACCTACCTTGAAAAAATAGGAGAAAATTTATTAACCGGCCTTGATTGAAAAAAAAACTGCATTTAAAAAGAGAATAGGGAAGAAAGTTGCATTAAAAGAGCAATTTCTCGTTATAAAATGCAATATTTATGCCTCGAGGGCATGCATTAACGACCAAATTGTATCATGTTTCATTATTGGATTAAAATTTTTTTTCGATTGTTACAAGGAAGATGAGCAAATGTGTTGTGCATCAAAGGGCGATTAGAATATATTTATCAACCGCGCCACGGTTCATCGTGAGATAAGAAACGAATTTTAATATTTATGCACTCTCAGTCTCTTTTCACCCTAACTTTGCTCTAAATATGTCACATACTAAAAAAAAATATTTCTTAAATTTTTTTTTGTTATTTTTACAAAGTGAAAGATTTATGTGCCATAAGGTAAAACATAAAATTTCGACCAGGAAGAACATTTAAACAATTTGTTACTTTTTTTTATTGCATTCTTGACTGTTCACATGAAGTGCATTATTATTTTTGTTCCTTCTCTTAAAAAAATGAACAACGCAAAGCAAATAATAATAATGAGGAAGGTCTAGGTCGAAGGGTGTTGTGATTTTCTACTGTCACAATTACCTCATCATATACATGATGGGACAATATTCTACTTCTCCGGCGTTATTTATTACGAACCAAAACCAATTTAGTGCAACAGTTACCGAAAAAATTGCCAACTTGAAAAAAATTATGTTTTAAGGCCAATACAAAAATTAAAAATGTTTTCGATTTCAATTTTCTAAAAATGAAATTTTTTAGATTTTGAATATTTTTCAACAAATTTAAAAATTTTCTTTCACTAAAAATTTAAGAAAAAAAATTATTTTGAACTTCTTTCAATAAAAATTTTGATATTTAAAAAATCTAACAAAGTTAAATCGAAATTTAAAAAAAATTTTAATTTCTGAATAATTTTTGATTAAAATCGGTATACTTTATTAAATATTATTTTTTCTAATAAAATAATATGTTCAAAAAAATTTTGTTATTTCAAATTTATAAATTTTTAAAAATATGAATTATTATAAAAATAATTTATTTTTTAAAAAAATTTTGAAAATATAAGAATGATTAGTAAATTATGAAATTATAAAAATTTTGATATAATATTTACAAATTTAATATACTCAGTATTAAAATTTTTATTAAAAAATGTTCAATAATTTTTTTTCCTAAATTTTTCGAGTTTATATTCGAAATTATAAAAATTAAATTAATTTTTCAAAATTTTACAAAAAATATAAAAAAAACATAAGAAATTTTAATGAAATATTTAAAAAAAAAATAAAAAAGGACGAAATCGAAAACATTATTGATTTTTGTGTTGTCCTTTAGTTAACAATATCAATTATAAGTAAGGGGGAATTAGTGATGCTAAGAGGCTTAAAATCCAATTGAATTCCCGAAAAAAAAATATAACTGAATCGTGCGTATTTTCATTGAGAAGCAGGATTATGCGAGAAGCCATGATACCGCCTTTTGTTGTGTGTTTACAGTTGACTGCGTCTTGCGTAGAAATGTTGTGAATACGAAATGAAAGGAAAAAGCACATTAGCTTTGGTGTCCTGCCAGGTGTTTTGAGTTTTCAACTAAATAATTTTTTCATGACACGAGCGTCTCTTGAATGAATGAGTGAACAAAAACTTACAAAACCAAACAATTCTTGGAACAAGTTTTTTTTTGTCTTTTTGTTTTGTTTCGTTTTTGTCGTGTCTTTAACTGTAAATTCTTTTGATTGACTGACAAAATTGTGATTGGACCTAAGCTACCTATTATTGTTACACTGACCTTTGTTAGCTGCTTCATTACACAAAAAAAACACAAATAAAGCGAAATATCTTATTTTAGAACGGTTGATTCATGATTTGTCATTAATCTAAACACCTGTAATGTCTGGCGGTGAAAAAAAAATTAAATTTATCTCACTTGATTGCAAGTTCGCAGCTTGCGATGAAACAAAAAGATCATTAATAACTCAAGAAAAAGTACCTCGAGGCACGTTCGGACTAATTCTTTTGTCTTTTTTTATGAAATTTTGTTTTGATACAATTTATTCACACACATTTTTTATTTTTTCTCGTTACAGGTAAGGCACATAAACATGAAAATTACGACAGAAGTCACAACATATGAAAGTGCGATGACACGAAATTAAAAAATCAGGAAAAAGTGATCATAAAAAATTTTTTCGTCATTTTTTTCACGCACGTTAATGTATGAAAAATTTTTAAAATACCTGAAATATTTACAAACAACGAAAAAAAAATTTTTTAGACAAATTTTAACGCACGCGACAATTTTATAGCGCATTCTTTGCTGATTTATGATGAAAAAGTATCAAAGCATCCCATAAATTTTTGTAAATTTCACAAGTTGATCCACATATCGCTTGTTAATGTCAAACGTTGTCACTTTTAATTCCCTTCCGCGACTGTTTTGTGTTAGAAATTTACACAAATTGACCTAGATTTGAAAATTTGAAGCGCGAAATTGATCTTACAATTACAAAAAATTAATCCAAGCACTTTATTGACCATGAGAAAAATCCGTCTAATCATGCCATTTAATATTTTATGTAACAAAAATTCGATATTGATCATCATCTCATCGTGACTCTCTCGCGATCAATGTTTTGTTAATTGTGCAATGACTTGACACTTTATTTTTGATATAAAAAAGATGAAAAATTTCTTATTAATAAAAACTAGAAATTAAATTCTCATAAAAAAACAGTAGCGGACACTATTAGTCATCAAATGCGGGAAAAATTTAATAAATTCTCGTTGAATAAAATTTTTAATGAATGAATCTAGTTCAATGTTATATTTTTTTTTACATGAAATAGGATGACGAGTCTCTTATTTATATTTTTAACGTGTCTCGGCGCGTGTAAGATAGCACTTCGGAAGTCCCAAAAATAACAGATATTTGGTTCTAATCAAATCTAATGATGTTTCTGTTTGCCACAAAGCAAAAAAAAATTGAATTTTTGCCAAATAACCGCGTGGTTCGCTGTAAAAATAAAAATATTGATACATAGAACAACAAATATATTATTAGCTGTGCGATGATGATGAAATTAGTAATGTGTCTGGCAGTTAGTAAATTGCTTGGTCTTATGGTTTTGCGGGTATTATTATTAAAAATGTGGTATTTTTCGTCTTTTCCGCCGCCTTGCCACACACATTAGCGGCAGAATATCAATGTCAGATCCGTTTTTGTGGTTTGTTTTGTCTATTCTTAGACTTTTGTTGTAATAAATGATGAACGATGTTTGTTTGTCGTTCAAAAAGAAACAAAAACAAGTCCTTTTCACTTGTTTTTCTGGAGAAAACTGAATTTATGACGTATCAAATTGACCTATATTGACAGGGAAACCCGATAAAAACGCGAAAAATCGATAATTTTCCCCCCGAAAATGCTTTGTAAACACTATCAATAATGTTGAAAAAACATTTTTTCACTATAATTTGTAAATTGTTCGTAAATAAAGTCTTCAATGAGACATTACGAACATTTTTCATTGTTCTAATTTCATGTTTCTAATAATTTTTGGGGAGTCGTTTGGCATTTCACGACTTTCTACCCTCCAAAACGCGCGACAGAGGCACAAATAAAAATATTTGATGTCATTTTTATTTATTCTTATCCAGTCAATGAGGCATATTAATGCGGAAACTTTATTTTATTCGTCATAGTTTAATGATTTACTGTTTCTGTTTCTTTTTTTCGCTCTTTATATGGCATGTCTCGACTGTTGATATGCAAAGAAATTTAATAAATGGGGTGTTTTTCAACTGTAACTCCGGAGGTGACTCATCTTTTATGACACAAAAATTCTTTTCATTCATGCAAAACAATTTGATACAATAAATTCTTTCTTTTTTTTCGTTCCTCTCGTGAATTTTTATGTCGTTTATGTAAATAAACTAAACATATTAAGGGATAATAAATAGTTTAGACCACGAAAAATAGCATGTCCAGTAAGAAGAGCTGATTCAATAAAAATTCGAAAAAATTTTATCTCCAGGGAAAATTTCGCATGACTCATGAATTTTTGTTATTTTTTTTTTCGTGTTTTGACTCAAAATATTCACACATCGCACGACTTCACACATGATTCATTTTGCGTTTTCATCTCGTTGTCTGATTCTAATCACATAAATAATAAATATGTTACAGAAATTTCCTTATCTGACGTTTGTAATCAAATCCAATTTAATAAATAAAAATTTTCTAGATCACGATACTTTCACGATATGCAGATGAAAAAAAAGACAAGCCCATAATTGAGCATAAGTTTACTTTTTTTTAGGAGGAAATATGAACATTGCATTTTTTAGATGTTAAGTACTCTCAATAGGGGTAGATATTACTTTTTTATCAAGATGATACAAAAAATGGATCAATTTCGGTTAATAACAAATAAATTGAGCTATTTTAATTAGATTTCCAGTAAATGTTAGTTTTTGGCGTAAATAAGTGGATTGTCATAATGAGGACTTAATTAACTCCTGCTGCTGCCTGAATGACTTTTTATAATTTTTTTTTTATTAAAAACGTGCCACATATGAAAAAAAAAATTGTTGAGGGAGGAAGCGATAGTTTTTTGTTCTAAATAAATATTTTAAAGGCTAATGCAATTTTAAAAAATATTTCACATTTTCTGACTTTTTCTAAAAATCCCCTAAATTAAAATAAAATGTTCAAGAGATTTTTTTTAATTTTCAAACAAATTTCTTACTTTAAAAAATTTTTACAGAATTTTTTTGAAATTTAAAAATAAATTTAATTATTTTTTTTCGATTTTTCATACAAAATTTTCAAAAGTCAAAAATACTACTAAAAAAATTTAAAATTTTATTTTTTAATATTAATAAATTTAATTTTGCCTAAACTAAAAAAAAATATTTTTAAAAAAATTTATAAATTAATTAAAAATTAAATTCAATTTGTTTTTTATAATTTCAAGAGATCCTTGAATAAAAATATTATTAAAAAAAAAAATAATTTTAAAAATTGACAAAAACAAAAAAAATAAAATTTCTTATTTCAAAATAAATAATAAAATTAAAAATTAAATTATAATTAAAATTAAATTATAATAAAAATTAAATAAAAAAAATACTGAAAAATAATGAAAACTTGTACTTGCCTAATAATTTAATGAAGATGTCGTGATCCATAAAAATATGAAAAATAATGGGTTAATTTCATAAAAAGCTGTCTTCGCTTAAAATAATTGGTAGCAGTAAGTCGTGTCCTTGTTTTATTATTAGCACAGAAGCGCATCTCCGCATCACAGCACTTTACACATAGCGACACGTTGTTGTCCCCAATAAAATGGCAGAGTGCGCATATCCTTGTGCCATACATTCGGAGAATGTCGAACTAACTCCCGTATGCGGACTTACATAAGTGTTGTTCCGATAAAGGTGGCGCCAAACAGGCGGCGCTCTTCTACCCGTACTCAGATTTGCTTTTCTGCGTCGTTGTGTTATGGAGCGAACATCCTTATAGCGCACGTCATGCCCCACATTCCATTTAGAAAAAATCGAGCACAGACATTGTTCTGCACTTTTATATTTATGTACTCTTGTGGCAACGAGAAGAGAGTAGGCGAGGAACTTCTTGCTGCAAATAAAATGTTATTGTCGATTGTTTTGTTATGTATTTTCTCGCATATTTATCTCGGCATTATGTAATAAATCTTCCACACAACTACGGAATTCTACGATCCCATTAACATGGAGACAGATAATTTTGTGTGGAGATAAAATTTCTTCTTTATTGAAAATGAGACGATAAGGCCAAGGACTTGAAAAACATTAGAAAATCAATAGGAGACGACGAAATTTTATCTTTTGAATGTCGTCAAAACAATTTGTCTCCTACCAGAAAAAAATCTAACAATTTTTTTCTTAAAGTTACATAATGTACGTGCATTGACCTTTGCATTGACATGACATGCAAACCAAAAAAAGCAGTGTTGAAACAGTTAACACCTGATAACTATTACGAAATTCATGCAACCAACACCTACCGTTTAACCCATCGTTTTAATTATATAACTCCACAAATCACCTTTTTCGCTCAATTATTTTAATGGAATTAAAATTATTTTTCATTATTCTCTGTTCTTGCTACCTGAAGCTGAAATAAAACGTTTCTAAGTCAGCTAATTACTTATTCGTCACGGTGCGTTGGGAAGACCAGCTGATTCTTTAATAATTTAGATCATTAACTCGTGGTCAAACTCGGATCAGTGACTCCTGCTGGGAGTTGAGAGTTATCAGATCTCGGGAAATGTTTAATGAAAATATTAATTTTGATGGTAATTTTTATTATATTGCTCGCTTTTATTATAATGTTGTTTAAATATGAGTTTTTTTATGAAATAAAATAAAAAAAAAATATTATGACTTTTAAATAAAATTTAAAAATTCGCTGAATAAATATTTTTCAAGATTTTTGTACTTTTTTAAGGTTTATGAAAATAAAAATAAAATATGTTTATATGAAATATTTGTTAATTTAAAAAAAAAAATTAATGCTTTTAATAATATTTAATATTTATGTCTCAATTAATAATATTTAATTATTTATTTTATTTTAAAAAAATAATTTTTATTTTATAAAACTAAAAAAGTCTTTTCAACTTTAAAATTAAAAAAATAATAATTATTTCACTTTTTTTTATTTAATTTTTTTAAAATTTTTTTGTAAAATACTTATTTGATTAAAATAATTAAAAAAAATATTTTTTTACTTTTATTCATAATTAAAATAATTAAAAAAATTTTTAAAAAAAATATAAAATATTTTTTTGTAAAAAAAAGTTTCAATTTTTTTTTATTTTAATTTTTTTTTTTTTGTTAATGATGTTAGAAAAGGTTAAAAAAATTTAAAAAAAAATTAAAATTAAAAAAAAAAAAAAAAATAATTAATTTTTATAGAATATTTTTTTTAAATTCTTTTAATTAACTTAAATTTATTTAAAGAAATAATTTTAAATTTTTAAATCGAAAATATATTTTAAAAAAAAACTTTTAAATTGAATATAAAGGAAATAATTATTTTTTTTAATTTAAAAGTTCAAAGGACTTTTCTAAACAAGAAAAAAAACATCCATATATTATTCCAACCTGACTTTTGTTGTCTGCTAACGGCTTTCTTTCTCCTATTCGTCTAAACCAACAAAGATTAACTGCCTTTTGAAACGCAACACTTTCCCTAATAACAACCGAACATGTCCCGCAAGTCCCTTCGTGGTGTGGCAACGAGCCATATATCGCGACTTCTAATCGCTAGAATCAAAGCATGCGAGTTTTTCTGTCACAATATTTCTGCTCAATTTCACCGAAAACGGAAAATTTATATCGTCAACCCGATACCGTAAATCATTCAAACAAGGAAGGGGGTAGCCGTTTTGGTGACAAATAAATATACGAATAAATAAATAAATTAAAATGGACAAACTTAATTATTTGACAATCACACCTAAAGTTGTATTTATTATTAAAATAGATAATTTGGGTGCATTAAAACAAATACGGGCGCTAACGCCGAACAATCCCGTATTTCCGTTGAAAGTTTTTTTTTTTGAATTTAATTTATTGCTGTATGTGATAAAATTTATCGATTATCGCGAGATTAAATTTTTCGTAAACGGAGATTCAATTGTCAAGGTGTCGGATAACGATAAAACAACTTTTTATGATGATTACTTTAAAAGAAAGTAATTTTATAGATAAATATTTGCATTTATTGTTCGTTGTTCACACATGTAGAATCTATTTAGTGTTCGATGCCCATGGAGTCGAAAAACGAATAAAAATTTATTTATTTATAAAGAAATGAAATACATCGTGTTCACAGCGGGCATTCCTTTATGTTATATGCATTTATTAGTAGTTTAGTTACACGCTAGTTTTTTTCTTTTCTTCAACTTTTATTACACGCCATGAATTATTCGACGCAAGATAATCGCTCCGAGATGCTAGAAACCAAAAGTGTTTGTGCCGAAGACAATTTTTCATGCGATTCTGACGCACGAGATGACAAAAAGTAGAAAAATCCTGCATTGTGATTCACTTCGGAGCAGAAAACAAGTGTGACTAAACCACATTTTGATGTAGGTAAACATTTTTTTTCTTTCACGGGATTTCATACAAGATAAGCGCGACTCATCATTTATTCACATATGTCTCTTTAACAAATCATGACACGTTCATTTTCATTTATATTATTTTGTGATTTTATTTCGATGCACCTTCCATGATGACTTGACAAGCGCGCTAGTATTTGAATGCTAATTATTTCTAGCGTTCTTCTTGTCGATTCCGTCGAGTATAAATAAATCAATAGTGACAAAGACATTAAAATTCCTTCACTCTTTGACTACTTGGTTACGGATTTTGATTAAAATTCCTCTTGAGAAAAGTTAATTTTGGGTTTTAATGACTCTCTTTGCATAAAACACCTTGCTTTGTGAAATTTTTTTATCTTTGTGTTGTTAATTACTTTGTTTGAAGTGGCAATGAATGTTAACCTTCAACATAAGAATAATTAAGATGACATATGTCGAGAAAGTGCCTCATTTGTGTCTGCGGCGACGATGTTGTGAAATGTGGGGCAAATTATTCAAAGGAGTGGTGCTCTCTACAATTACGAGACATTAAAACGCGGGTAAATTACGGGTTGCATAAATCACGTAACGTTTCTTTTCTATTATTATGCTTTTTTTTTCGAAAGTTTCATTAAAATAGAGCTGCTGCAAGAAAATGTGCTTAGTAATTTTTATTGACGAAATATGATGAAAAGAAATTTACATAAACAATTTTTTTTTAATTTTTTGAACAATTTTAGAAATTGAAAAAAAAAATAATATTTGACTTTTTAGATAAAATTTTAAATTAATTTTTAATTTTTTTTAATTTTTAATTTAATTTTTAATTTTAGTTTAATTTATGTTTGTAGTTTAAAAAAAAATTAAAATTTAAAAAATTTAATAAAAAGAATTTTTGTAAAATTTTAATTTTATAAAAAATAGTTTTAAAATAATTTAAAAAAAAATTAATAATTAATTTTAGTAAATTTTAATAAATTTATAAATAATCTAATTAATTTCAATTTTTTAAAGAATTTTTGGAAATAAATTGAATCTGTTAAAAAAATTAATTGTTCTATTAAATTTAAAATAAATTAAATTTTAATTTAATTTTTTTTTTATCAAAATTATTAGGTAGGTAATTATTTAAAAAAAAAATAAGATTTTTATTTTATATAGATGAAAAATTATTTTTCGCTGCAAAAAATGCATTTTTCACAATTTAGTAAAAATTTTCTATTTAACACAAAAAAAAACCTTTCGACATTTCTTGTTAGCAAAATCCTTTCATATTTTTCAATCGATTTGTGCGATTTTATCCAACACAACACGGAGTCAATCAATTGCTGCCTTTCAACACATCGTGCATCATATTTCGCCACCGGCTGCAAGAAAATAACACAAAATAACAAAAAAAAGCAATATAATGAATGAATTGCAATTTTCAATGCAACGTTGCAATATTGACAAGCCAAGACGCAAGACAAACAAGTAACAACCAGACAATTTGTCTGCTTTGTGTTCACTTTAATTTACCTTGACATATAACATCTATTGCGTTGCAAGTAGTTTCTGACCGATAATCATAAAATAAAAATTTCTTATGATTATTTTTATGTGTTTGCACTTTCCATCATGGGTTGTGTCCATTTTTTTCGCTTGCACAATCGGTTTTATTGAAGAAAAGGAAGTAAAAATGCATGTGTGTCATTAAATATCGCCACCTTTTATTGCTTTTTAGCTTTTTTCTAACATAAATGATGACATCATGTATGCTCATCTATAATAATATTTTCACACCTGAGTGATTGACATCAAGGGGAAACTTTTTTCGTTGTTGTTGTTGTAATTTGGCCTGAAAAGTAAAAGCCAACTCAACCCAGGAGAGTAATATTTTTATTATAATTTTTTTCGTTTTTATCATCATTTAAAATCAATTTGCATTGTGAATTATTACGCTCAGTGCTGGACTAACATCTGTTCTAAGCGATTTTTTTGACGTTAGAATAATAAAATTAAAACGAAATTTCTTTTTTCTCTTCTGATACAGAAAAAAAAGATAGGAAACGACATTGGTCTTAGTTTTTTCGCTTTTTTTTATTATTTTTGTTATATAAAAAAGATTGCTAGAGCAAGAAAAGTCCATTAAATACATTAATGCTGATATGTTTGGCAAACAAACCTTTTTCTCATTGATTTTTTCAACCCACTTTTAACGCTGCCTGGTTGTTTTGTACATTTTTTTTTTATTTTTTTGGCAAATCATCGCACCGTCGTACACCACTGACACACTTTTCTTGCCACACGAAGATAAATAGAACCTTGTTATCCTTGAAGGATGATTATCATATCGATGTGGATACGGAATAAATATTAAAAGTGACACATTGAGTTACTTTTAGAAACGAGGTGTGGTTAACTCTAGGAAATTGCTTTTATAACACGTTTCACATGTGTTCTTGTAAGTGTCGGGGAATGTGATTCCTGAAAATCGTAATTCTTGTAAAAGTAAAAGTTCATTTTTTTGGGAACTTATCTAACAGGTTTTGATAAATAATTAATTGAAATTAATGTCCCTAAGGATTTTTGGGAGTGTCTCTTTATTTGTGAAAAAAATGTCTAAATTGCTGTTTTGGAACTGTGAAAAATTATTGTTTCTCAATGTATTATTTTTCTGATTTTTTAGTAAATTTTAAGCTAACTTTGAAAAAAAATTATCAAAATTTTTTTCTAAATATTAAAAAATGATAATTAAAAATTTAAAATAATAAAAAATTAAATAAATAAGTGTTTTTTTTATTATTTTAATAAAATTTATTAATTAAAAAATTTATTTATTTGAACAATTGAATTAAATTAAATTTATTTTTAATTAAAAATATTTTATTTTATTCATAAATTTTATATTTTAACTAAAGATTAAATTTTTATAATATTATTTTAAATTAAAATAATTTAAAATTTATTTAAATTTTTATTTGTTTTTTATTTTAAATAAAAATATTTTAATGAATTTTTTATTTCTTTATTTTTTAAAAAATAAAAATTAATTCTTTAAATATTTTTTACAAAAATTTAATAACAGATCAAATTACTTCTGCTAAAAAAATATTAAATTTTATTATTATTTTATTTTTATAAAATTTAAATAATTTATTTTAAAAAATTATTTTTATTTATTTTTTAAAATATTAATTTTTTGATCGAATTAATAAAGTAAAATTTAAACTCCTTATACCTCGCAAATTATTTTTTACTCGAAAAACTTTCATTTTTCACACTTAACAAAGGGACACACGCGAAATCAGTTCCCATTAGCCGTGCTACAAAAAATAATTCATTCACCTCAGGCCCTACCTTAACACTATTTAATGGTCAATGCGATAATTCAGCGGAAATGTGTGACACACTTATAAAAACAAGAGCTCTCCTTCATCACTTCCACACATTATTAGTGATTTGGCAGCGATATATTTGCACAACACAGATCATACATTGATCGGCAAACAACACCTCGGGTTAAGAACAAACACGGTAATAATTATTAAAACCAACATTATGTCATGCCGTCCAATATTTACGCAAACGTTTCTCATATTGAAGACTTTGCGTGGCGTATACAACTCAATCATGATCGAATCAAGTCATCGACACGTTATCTTTTTTTCTAAAGCGACTCCAACGTGACATTCCTCCACAATTTTTTTCTAAGAAATTCGTATTTAAATGAAATTAATGGTTCGCGTATTGATTTTCAATTGTGTTGTGCAAACAATTTACTCATCAATTCAAATATAGCACAAAAAAAATGATGATGATTCAGTACGAAGTCGATAAATTAAAGCATTTTACGAGTCTGAGATGATTTTCAATTAAAATTCGGTGCTGACTGACAACTTCATGAGTCAAAAGATGCGGTTAGAGAGTCCAGAAGAAAAGTTCCGATGATCACATCGCTCGAAAAAAAAGTATTTGACAAAAAATAATACTTTTACGTGACATGACTCCAAAAATTTCCTCCGCATTCATGATTCATAAGCCTCAAAACCGCACCAAAAGACAATTTTTCGTGAGTTGTCTAAAAAAAACAAAAAAATTTTTGATGACGTTATCAGTTTTGGAGAATCAAGTGCCGTTAATTTAATATTCATAACGAGAAAATTTGAATAAATGCTCAGATTTTTAATTGTTTGGTACATACCGGTAATAAAGTGCGTGTCCGCGACTCAATGTCACTTCTTTAAACGTACCTTTTATTGTTGTTGTTGTAATAAAAACGTTTTAACGTTTCACCGAAACCCGACATTATGACCGTTTCTCATGAAAAGTTGGATGATGCTCGAAAGTTTCGTGTCGGAGAGTCAAATACTTTGTCTTTTGATGTAACTTTTGAGGTCATAACGCACTTTTAACGACTGACAAACAACTACAAAAAATGTTGCTTACATGTAATTCCATCATTTCAACACTAATTAGGCACTGTTATAAATCATTTCTCTCGCAGCATGCACGATAAACGATAAATTTCCTCAAGTCAAGTCCATCTATTTTGTCTGTCGTGTTACTATGTAGCGATGATGATAAAAACAAGAAATTTTTCAAAAAGTGCATAAATAATGATTCTATTAACGAAAATGCATCTGAGTCGTTGAGAAAAGGCGTGGGATTGATGACGCTGCCACTGCAATGTTACACTTAATAAATAGACGTGAGTGAAGACAATCTATCACTTTGATGATAAAAATTAATTAAAACTCACCAGTTTCTTCTATTTATTACATTAAGTTAAATAGTTTGGTGTCATCCATTTCACGAGAAATTCATTCTTCAACGCTTTTCTGACAAATTTTTGTAACACGATAACTTTTCTGGACTGCAAATTCCTTATCGGCGTTCTAGATCTCTAAATTTCTAAGCAATTCTGAAAAATAAAGAAAAAAAATCACGAAGATTAGTTTTACATTTTATTGTTGTTGTGCCATTAAAAGGAATTATTCAACGTAATAAAAATAAAATACCTTGTCAGTCATCATATTGATCGCATCTAACGATAATAAAAAATGAACGCGCGCAACTCTTCTGGTTAGGTCAAAGCAATATTTGAGAATGTTGTCTATTTCCTGAAGAAAATATTTATTATAAATTTCTTATAAATTCTCAGAAATGTATCTAAAATATAAGAAAACTTCAAATTTTGTAAATTTTTTTTATTAATTTTAATTAATTTTTCTTTAATTTAAAAAAAAAAAAAATTTTTAAATTTATTTAAATTTTCGAAAAAAAAATAATTATATAAAATTAATATTTTTGCATTTTAGTAAAAAAAAAAACTTATAATTTTATAAAGAAAACATTTTTTTTTAAATTTATATTCAAAAACATGTAAAATCTATAGAAGTTTTGAGAAAAATTGTAAATATTTAACTATTTTTTTATTTTTAATATTTTTAAATATTTTTTTTAAATATTTTTTGTAAAAATTAATTTTTTTAAATAAAAATTTGTTAAAATAAAATAGTAAAAAAATTTTAAAAAATTTCTTTTTATTTTTAATTTTTTTACAATTTTTTGATAATTTTCTAATTTTTTAAGGAAAAAAATATTTTTTTTTAATTTCATTCAATTTTTTCCTAATTAATTAAGTTGTAATGTTCAGAAGGTCTATGAAAACGAAAAAAAAATTATTTTTGTATCGGCCTTACTCGTTGTCCTACATTTAGAAAGTTAGACATCATCAAACAATATAAAATTATAATCATCTATTGTTCACTATTTTTTATTGTAATGTTGACAATAATTTAATGTACATTTTTACACTCGCCGAAGAATCGAAAAAAGTCATGAAACGCATCTTTTTAGATTTTTTTTCTATTTTCATAAAAAAAAACAAATTGTGTAATCATTTCGCGTACATTTCTACAAAAATTCCATTGACAACTTTTTTTTCTATTACAATTCGATTCGAGTTCTCGTTCTGGAGTTGCTCTGAACTTGTATACTGATCGACACACAATACCGTCATTGTAATGAGTTTTCTAATGTATTTCTCGTACCATGCGTTGATGATGATGAATAACAGACCGATAATAATAAGAAACAAACAAAACAATGAAAGAAAGAAAAAAAAACTTGAGGAAACGAGTTCATATCTGATCAAACAACATAAATCTCAATAGCTCGCTTGTGCTAAAGATATAATCGGGGAATGTTGTTCGAGTCAAGTGGTGACGATTGTGACGACGACGAAGCGACATGTGGTTTATTTTTATGTTATGCGTGTGCATATGCGGAGAAAAGTGTCGCGTTTTAATATCATAGCACAAGCATAACGAATTTTACTTCATCATTATTGTTATTGATGAGTGGAATTGAAATAACATAACTTGATAATATATAATGAGCGCTTGACGACATGATGGAATGTTTTATGGAATTGCATCGAAGGATCGATAAAAAAAAGTGTCTTTTAATTTTATTCATGTTTTGTTGTAGGTGTATGAAAATCACTTCAAAAACGATATTTTATCATGAATTTAGTTACTAAAAAATATTTTGATAAATTTTTTGAACTCAAATTTGAATATTTTTTAATCAAATTTAAGCTTAATAATCTTATCTTGTGTCGAATTTGATAAAAAAAAATACAAAAAATGCAAAACTTTAAAAAAAATTTAAAAATATTTAAAAATAAAATAAATAAATATTTAAATTAAATAAAAATTAAACTTAATTAATTTATTAAAAATTATTGATAATTTAAAATTTTCTGTAAATGATATTTATCTGAAAAAAAACAAGAAAATTACTTACAATATAATTTAATAAATAAATTTAAGAAATTAAATTAAATAAATAAATTATTCAATTTATTTAAGTTTAATTCAGATTCTTTTAATATATATTTTAAACATTTAATAAATATTTTTTCATCATAATTAATTTTTAATAAAATTGAGCGTGAAATATATTAATTAATTTTAAATTAAAAGAATTTCGACACTTTTAATTTTTTTTGAATAAATTCTTAAAAATTTAAACAATTTCCAAGCTTAAAATAATTTTTTTCACTGTTTTTTAACAATACAACACATATTAGTTACGCCCCTACTCATAATTTACATAATAAATTGTCATAAAACTAGCATCTTTCTCCCCATTATAATGATAATCTTCCGAAAAATGCATCGATCGAAATTTCTTATCAAATTAACCCACTTAAGTTACGGCCCGAAGCAGACAGATAGAGACATCACCAAATAAATTTATTACTTTTGCATTCAAATGACACACAGAAGTCATCACTTGAAGCTTAGAGACAGAAAAAAATAAAATAAATAGTTTTTTTTTCGAAACGCGTGTGATCTGTGAGTATTTTGTCTTAATAAGGCAAGAGACACCAACATAAGAAGCTTATCAATCAATTAAAAATGTGAAGAATGTATGGCGGCAAAATACCCATAATGAGTTAATTTAAAGAAGAAGTTGTTGTCAACAATTGAAAAATTTATGCTCTTTACAAATATTCTCATAATTACGAAAAAGTATAGTAACCTAATTAATTTAACGAGACATTTCTGCATCGCGCTTCTTTATTTTTTTTTTTTTTTTCTCTACCAAATTAAATGGGTTAAAGGCTAATTTTAATTTTCTCTTCATTAATTTTATTTTTTTTAAGAGAGAGAGAAAATGAGTTCTAAATATATTTACTCACTTTCGTTGTTTTCAAATTGTTCAACTAATCAAAATAAATGCACTTCGGTAGGTATGCAAAGTTCTTGTGTGGCGACGACTTTTTAATGCACACACAAAAAGAAAAATAAACAACGTGTCACATGAAATACGACCAACTGTGAATGAATTTTACAAATTTTTTTCAATACATCTCCTAATATTACCTTTTTTCCTTCGTCGTTTTTCTCTTATTTACCCAAAACATGTCAAAATACGATTTTTTTTTGTTTTGATTTCGTTTGACACGGAATGAGATCCGAATCTGTGACGAACAAAAATTTGTAGTTCTCAAAACAAAACGGCTTTGTTTGTTTTGTTGCAGCGGATTAAATGTAAAGTAGCGTAAAAATGCGTTGGCAGTGCAATGAAAGAAGAGAAGTAGCGGAGATAAATATATTTCTCTGAATGATGATGATGGCCCTAAGACGCAGATTTATAAAGATAAATATAAATAAATGTTCGTCTTTCGCTTCTTTTTTTTTGTGAAATGTGAAACAAGAAAAAACATTGGAAATAAATTACGAGACGACTTTACCACTGATTACTATGACTCGGTTACTCGTGCTTTGTCTTCGAAATGAAAGGAACGAAATTAAATGTTAAATCAACATTTATGTCTATTGCCCCGTAGCAAACGTAATCCGAAAGTATTGAAATGCAATTTTCATAAATAACAATTTTTTACGAGTTTAATCTTGTTTTGGCGAACGTCTAACTGTCTGTTGACCATTTGATGTCAAAAAATTCATCTGAAAAATAAAAAAAAAATAAATTTAATCAAAACTAATAAAATAAATATTTTGGCGAAAATTTGTCATGCATGACAACAACTAATTTTTTTTTTTTTTTTTTTTGGCAGAACGACATAAATAAATAATTTTATTTTATTTAAAATTAATAATCATTCAATAAATTTGATTTCTAATAAAAAAAAATATGGGCATGTGCCTATTTTCGTCTTAGAGAGTAACTATCTAACTTGATGACATGAAGGCGCATGTTTGCTACTTGTTTTACGTGATCAAGTACACAGATTGAAGCCCTTTCCTTTTATGTCACATAAAAAATGCTAATGCGACATGTTACAAAACGCTTTCTATTTAATTCATTTATTTATTTTTTTTGTAGCAGTGACCACTACAAAGTCGTGCTTATGAATTAAAAATAAAATTTTATGAATGAAACTGCGATCTTGACAATTTTTTATTAATACCTTGACATTTAATTGAAATATTTTGTAACTCGAGCAATTAATTCGAAACAAAGGAAATGCATTTTTTTCGTTTTTTTTTTGTTTTTTCTTGATTGACGACTTGTTTCCGCATTTTTTGATGATTTTTGTCACAAAATAAAATTAATTGACGAATCTCAGGTTAAACTTTTCGTCAAAATAAATCATTCGACCCCTTTCAATTATCCGTGAGACACGATCGGGCGAAGCTTATCTCTTTTTACTTGCGTGACAAACGTCGATTTATATTAATTAATGGTCTCGAGCTGTTTTCGAGTGTGTTGGGAATTAATTTTTGTCTCTTTTTTCTTTGTTTATATTAATTTTTCTTTTTTTTTAATTTTGCAATTATTTTAAAAGTTAAATATTGATTTTTTTATTCGTTTTTTGAACTCCTCTGATGTAAGTAAGAGGTATAAAATTAGAATAAAAGTTAATTATTCCTATTTCGCTCCATATTTTATGAAATTATATGGTCATTCATTACCATAAGCCACCCATCAGACGCTTCTGTGTGGAATAGGACATAAATCTAATTTATTGGTTTAGTGGGTTTGTTCGTCTATAATAGCATAATTGTGATATATGAATAATTAAAATGATGAGGAATGGTCTTAATACTGTAATTATTATTAATTTTAGCTCTCTTTGTTCTTTAACATTTATTTCTCCGACACTCGAAAGTCATGTCTGATTGTTTTAAAATCATGTTTTGCCACGAGCCTTATCTGCATGTCATATTGTACACGATTCATTTATCACTTAACCATTAATTTATTTTTTTTCTCTTATAAACCGAAACCAACAACTGACACCTTGTCAAAACAATTCAAAGAGAAAATAAAAGTTAAATAAAGCTAACCCTTTTCTGCAAATAAAATGCATTTTTTGTGTGTTAAGTCAACAGAAACGGACGTAATCTCATGCATATTGAATATCGCACGCCTAATATTAAGGCTGATACAAAAAGTGAAAATGTTTTCGATTTTATAGAAATTATAAATGTTAATTTTTAATTTTTATTAATTTAATTTAATTTAATTTTAATTAATTTTTTAATTATTAATTTTTATTATGAAAAATATTTTTTTTATGATTTTTTATACATAATTTTTAAAAATTAAGACTGATAATTTTTTTTCTTTTAAAATTGATTAATTTTTAATTCATTTCATAAATAAGATTTATAAGTAAAATTGATTTTTTTGGAATAAAATTTAAAAAAAAGAAGAAAAATTGAATGTTTAATTTATTTTGATGAAAATTTTATTATTTTTTACAAAAATTTCGTTGAACATTAATCAAAAAGTTATTGAAAATTTATTAAATTATGAAATACTTATTTTTAACTGAAATTAGTATCTATTCCCTTATGAGAATTATATAATCAAAAAGATCGAAAACATTTTAAATATTTGTTCTGGCCTTACAACACAAATTCCAGTAAATCTAGAAATCAAAGACATCTCTTATTTCATTAATCATCATAATAAAAATGATCACAAGTCGAGGCGTCACCCTTACAAAAACAAATTCCCATTATTATTAAAGGTTTCTTATTAACCCAGATAGATCAAATTAACATTAAAACAATCAGCTTTCGATGTGATGACAATAAATTACAGTTAAGTGCTTGCGATACCCTTATTGAGCGGGAAATGTTTAATTTATTAATGACTCAGTTTTCATGCGAGTCATTGTTTATGGAGCGAGAACTTGCTACAAAATCAAATTTAACTGTTGTTTATAAGACCAAATTTTGACAACTTCAGCGAAAAATGAGCAAAGTGCGGCGCCAACTTTAATTTAAATCATGTTGTCCAAAATTGTTGAAACATAATGACTCATAAAAAAATACAAATTAAGAAGTAATAAAAATTCGGACGTGATAATTCATTCGAAATTTGTAAACAATCAATTTTACTGTTAATCGGATCTTATGACACAAAAATTCTAACACGATCGAATATTAATTTTTTAATTTTCTTTTCCTTTTCAGGTCTTAGTAGGCCAGAACCTGCCAATGATAATGACGATAATTATCAGAATGATGCAGAAGACGAATATCAAGACGATGACAACGATTATGCGCAGGATTATGATGATGACACCTCGAAGGATCAGTCAAATCAAAATAAGAATAAGGAGGAAAAGGACTCAGCTCCGGCTTATTTTGAAAATGATAAGATGTCAAAGGCAGCGAATTCGTCACAAAATGTTGTTTTAGCTTGTCCCATCAAGAATCTCAATCCAAGTAAGTTTTGCCTAAAAATTAAAAAAAAAAGAATTTTTTATAAAAAAAAATTATTTTTAAAAAAATTATTATAATAAATTAAATTAAATTAGGTATAAATATTTATAAAAAAAAATACTTTAATTTAATTAAATTTAATTTTAAAAAAATTATTTTTTAAAAATTTTTATAAAATAATTTTTTTAATTATTTATTTTATTTTATTTATTAAAATAAAATTATTATTTTAAAAATTATTTTTATTTTTATAAGAAAAAATTATTTTAATTCTTTAATTTTTTTTTTAATTTTTTAGAAAATCACGTCATCATGTGGTACAACTACACAAGCTTATTGTTCCAAAAACTCGCAAAAATCTCGACCGATTCTCGTCTCACACTCGATGACAACTTTTCGCTTCACATCAAGGACGTTCAAGTAACTGACTCGAACATGTATTTGTGCAAAGTTTTCCCCGAAAAGATTACCTACACTGTCAACTTGAAAGTCCATGGTCCTCTTACGCGTGCTTCGATCTTTGCCAATAACGTCGATGTAACGAGCAAAAAATTAACTTATGACGTGCGTCATCCATCTCCCGAGTTCAATGGGGAAGTTTTGCGTTTGGAATGTCGTGCAAGTGGCGGAAATCCCGCAGGACGTGTCACCTGGTCTCACAAAGGCAAAAAATTCGAGCAAGGAACTGCCAGTCATCACATCCATGTCTACAACAATACCTTGGAAGTGCGTCATATTACACGCAAACACGCTGGAGACTACCAATGCTTGGCTGATAACGGATTTGGAAAGCCCGTACATGCCTCTGCTGAGTTAGTTGTTGCACGTAAGTATGAAAAATATTCAAAAAATCACAGATTTTAAGAATTTTCTATGAAATTTTTCAGATAAACCAGCATTCTTGAAGGAAGAAAACGCCGTGAACACAGCTTTCGGCGAAACAGCCCAACTTCACTGCAAATTCGAAGCCAATCCCGAGCCACAACACGTTCACTGGTACAAAGTTGAAGGAGCGCAAGGCAACGAACGCATTCACGACACCGAAAAACACACAATTAAGAACCATTTCAGCAAGGATGGCGGCGTTTCGACCACAACTCTCGTCATTCACAACATCAACCAACAAGATTTGCACGAATACACGTGTCAAGTAGAAAATGCCATCGGAAAAGCCAAATCGAAGATTTTCTTGAACAATACACCAGCTAGCCCACAATTGGTATCGCACTCGTACAAAGCAGGCACATTGACAGCCAAATGGGAAATTCACAGTCATCAACCGTTGGATGAGGTAAATGTCATGACACGTGCCAAGGGACACGAATGGGTCTCACACGTTACTGCTGTCACAACGGAACACAAGCCACGTAACAATGTTTGGACGTAAGTTGTTGAAATTTTCCTGAAAAAATAATTTTTATAATTTTTTTTTAATTTTTTAGCGTCAAAACTCACATTAACTTAGAAAACGGTGATTACGACATCAAAGCCAGAGCCAAGAACATCGAAGGATGGTCCGCAATTTACAGCGATGAACACAAACTGAATCTCGAAAAAGGTAAGTTTTACTAATAAATTTCAAAAAATGTCATTCCAAAAGCGAATTTCCGTAAATATTTCACAAAAATGTAAGAAACGGAGTTTTTTTTATTTATTATTTGAATTTATTACCACACTAATAATATTGCTTGAAGTGAAATATTTTTTTTTCGAGTGTTTTTTTGAACATTTTTTTATGAATTGCCATTTTTAGAGTACACACTAAAATCCTACTTGATTTTTACTTTTTTTTTCTAGAAAAATTCTTAGATTCACAAGATACAATCAATTTCGTTGAAGATGGTAATGATTTTTGCACCATACACACGACGACACAATTTTTTTCTAAAAAAAATGCTTTTTTATGTGTCCACGTTTTTCTCTACACCTATTATTTTTTGCAAAAATTGTCGCTTAAATTTATGTCACGCCTAATTTTTTGTTAGAAAAAAATTCGGAATTGTTAATTTTTTTGATGTTCTTATTCTATCACATGGTTTGGTCAGTTCCTTATTCAATTTTTATGGTTTTTTGGGTTCTCCAATCTATTTTTGATGGAGTTCTTTATCGTTATTTGTTGTCGCCAATGTTGATAGAATAGCGCTTTAGTAGAATAGAAATGTTTTAATTAACAATTTTATGTTTGTGTTGTTCAAAGTGCTTCGAATTTTTCGCATATTTATCCAATATTTCACGATTATTCGATAATTACTTAAATTGTTTGTGAATTCCCAATGTTTCTAATTCAGTGCTCTGTTACATGTTGAAATTATTATTTTTTTAAATAAATTTTAAAATTGAAATTAATTAAATTTTAATAAAATTTTCAGACACTGATGAAATTGCAGTCGCCAAAATCGGCGGAGGAACTGGAGGAAGTCAATCGATATCGAGGGTGTCCGTTTATGCCTTAGCTTTACTGGTTTCTGCTGTGCTATTTATCCGTAACTAAAGTCATATAGTTGTTAATAATGATTTAAAATAAAGAAAATTAGTTTAATAGGTAAGATAATTATTTTTAAATTTTTTGTTAAATAAATTTTAATAATAATTTTTTTTTTATTTTTACAGGAAAAAATAATAAATGTTTATTTTAATTCAAAATACTGGCAAAAATTCAACAAAAAAATGTTATCACGCGAAGATGCTTTGGAAAAGTTAAAGTAAAATTCTAAAATGAATCAAAATCTAATGAAAAATTATATAACTAACTTAATAAGTATTAATTATGCATAAAGTAATAAAAAAAGAAGAAATAACGAAAAGGATACCAAAAGAAAAAAAAACTGTAGTTAAAATAAAAATGTCTTACCATTTAAAATTATAGAGAAAAAAATACAAAACTTCCGTATGATTTCACTTCTAAATACCACACACCGCATCATTCTCCACAAAAACTACAAAAAAAAAATACTTATAAAAAATGTACTATTATTACTACTACTACATATTATAAATAAATAATAATATTAAATATGACTAAACTACTTATAGATGCCATTTTGTCCATTTTCATTTTATATTATTTTTTCTTTTGTTGCATATCGTTGTATTTTAAAAAAATAAATTAATAATAATAAAATAATTAATTAATATTAATTAAAAAAAAAGAGAAAATCATTAATATTTTTTAAGTTATATATTATTAGAATTAAAAAAATACAAAAGAAAACAAATTTATGTATAATGTAACAAGAATGAAAGTGCATTTGAATATTTATCAAACACAAAAAAAAAATAACGCGCCAACGATGACACCTTCTATTTTCATCTTCTTGTAGTCTAGAACTAGAATTATAATAGAAAGTTTATTTTTACGTGTAAAATTTTGTTTGAACGAAGTGTAAACATTAATATGTATTAATAAATAATAATAATTATAAAAAGAAGTGAAAAATGAGGAAAAAAAGTTAACCCACTTTACAGTGATACGACTTTAGAGAAAAGAAAAAAAAAGTAGAGGAAAAAACGAAACATAGTCGATGACAGCAAATATATATGTTACAAGTATTTTTGTCTTGTTCCACTTTTTGAACATGCATAATAATATATAATCTCTACAAAAAAAAAATTGTAATCCACCCGTTTCAAAAAAATATTCAATCATCATCATGAATTAACAAAAAAAAATCTTAAAGTGCAACGAAAATTTTTTCTGCATACATTCAATCATGTCTTAGCGAGTTACTAAAAGAAAAGTATTTTCCTAAATATATCACTTACCTATCTACAAATGAATATACTTAGATATTTACACACGAAGATGAAAAAGAAAACACATATATTTATGTAAATGGACGTACTGTAGCGAAAAACAAGAGTTTTGTCGTAATCTTAAACATATGTAACATGTCTGATAAGTTGTGTGAAGGAAAAAAAACTTTGAGCACACAAAAAAGTCTCAAGTCATACCTGATACTTTTTTTGTGTGTCAGTAGTTTTTTTTATGAATCAGAAGTCGAATGAGTAAAATCGCCAACAAAATATTGGAAAGAAAAGTAGTGTGCACAAATGCTTAAAAAAAAACTCATACAAAAAAATATTTAAAAAGCAACCAAAGCTTCAAAACACGTCCATCAAACTGCATCGAGGATCGTATTATAATTTTTTTCTCTCACTGTATTATATTATCGTGCCTAAAATAATAAAAACGTAAAAAAAAATTAAAATCAAACATTATATATGAAGACTAAACTTGTAAGCGACCTTATCAAAAAATAATAATAATAACATATTTTTTATTAAATATTTATTTATTTTATTATTTTTTGATAAATATTTAAATTATATTTCACATTTCAATCGAAGGCACGCTAAAAAAATAAATAAATAATATAAACTGCACATTTTTGTAAATATTTGTCACTTTAAAGTTTTTTTTTCTATATAAATAAATAATTTAAATAAAATGATTAAAAATTTTTATTTTATTATTTTAAGATTTAATCGTAAAAAATAATGAAATTAATTTTGAATCATTAATTAAATATTAAAATTTAATGAATTTCCTTTGTAAAAAAATTATTAGAGTAACGCTTGAATATTAAGTTAAAGATTTATTAAAATTTAGATAAACAGCCTTTCAAACGGAATTCTCATTGATAATAAATACCAAAATAAAATAACTTCATGAAAATCAATTTAGAAACAATAAAAAAAGTGGCTTCACGATTAAAAATAAAATTAAATAGTAAAATGTTACAAATTTCAAAAGAACACATATTTTAATAAAAATATTGCAAACAAATTAAAAATACAGATCTAACTAAATTAAGCGATGAATGGATGTTGAACTTGTAAAAAAAAATAAAATATAATAAACTACTTAGTAAAAACAAAAAAAAATGATTTTTAATTAAATTAATTTTAATACATTACAATTAACGGGACATGGTTAATTGTTTATGGTAAGTTTTTTAAATACTTTTGATGCAAAATTGCTTTTAACATAGCTGTTTTAAGGATCAAATTTTTAAGTCATTTTTTAAATTAAATTTTAAAAAATTTTGGATTTTCTTAATAGTTTTTACTTAACGTAGCTTAATCTAAGATAAAAGCAAGAAAACTAAAAAAGTTGACTGATTATCAAGAAAAAGTTAAAGACTTAAAAATTTCATCTTAGCAAAATAATTTTTGTAATAATGAAAATAATTTTAAAAAATTTTTAAATTTTAGATTTTCTTTAAAAATTAATTTTACTGAAAACTTTAATTAATTAGGTAATTATTTAATTTTATTATTTTAATTATTTAATTTTATTATGTATTTTAATTTTATTATTATTATTTTACGTTAATTAATTAAAATCAAACTTAAAAACATTTCATACTCACAAATTAAGTTAAAAAATAAAAAGTTTTGTTAAAAATTTAAATTTTTACGTGAAAATGGTAATAAAACGAATTTTCCTTTTCCATAAAAATTTTCACATTACGGTAATTTTGAACCCGACATCGGAAGTTGCGGACAAAAATTGAACTAACGAGTTGTGAGCTCCAACCCATTTACGACTTCTCATTATTTACAATTTTAAGTAATGTAAATATTGCTGATTTCTTCAAAAATATCTAATTTTCGACGAATTTTATTCAATTTCTAATTAAAATTCAATTGAAACAACTCAACTTTTATTGATTTTTCTTGTTGTTTCATTCATAAAATT
Organism: Culicoides brevitarsis; assembly: GCF_036172545.1. Taxonomy (NCBI): domain Eukaryota; kingdom Metazoa; phylum Arthropoda; class Insecta; order Diptera; family Ceratopogonidae; genus Culicoides; species Culicoides brevitarsis. The sequence goes on along the minus strand of NC_087085.1, from coordinate 15,421,916 downwards.
AATAAAATTTCGTTTTCAAGTTTGTTTTGATAAGCGAGGGTTGGAATACTTCTCCATCGAACAAAGAGAACTGTCAGTTTAGCAAAAAAATGTATTATCGAATGTGATATACGTGTGAAAATCCATTTTTAATTTAAGATTAAAATGCCAAATTTCATAAATTGTCTCTATCTAATAGTCCTAATTGTACAACCGACACTCTATGACGCAACCCGCATCACCGGAAGCTACAGAACGGATGAATTCTTTCACTTCATCAACAAATTCGGGTTCCAGAAGACGGACAAGCACTCGCAAAAGGACAGTTTTGGCTACATTTTCGGCAATATCACGTCGAACGATGACTTGAAGGAGACCCCAATTACGCTCGCGGTGCAGGACAAGTACACCTTCATGGAGTTCTATGGGAATCGCAGCATCAAGGATCGTGATGTGGCATGTGCAAAAATGTTCGAAAAAGTCGGAAGAATCGCCTTCGACAGCGACTGCAACCCGGATGCCAAGGGCGACTATTTTCGGAAGATTCCGTGCAAGCCAGGCACCGTGTGCAAGGATGAGGAAAGGTCGACAGTGATTCCCGGCAGCCAATTAACTTTTGAAATTAGTGACTTAAAGCAACCACGGTAAGAGTCAAGTTACACAATTATTTTCATTACAAGTGCATGTAACTGTGTATGCCTATAGAAAGTGTGGGGCAAAGAGAAAGGAGAAAATAATTATTGAAAAACACTCTTTGATTAATTATTCACACACTTGTGTACTTTTCTCATTGCCATCTTGAACTTTTTGCCCTATCAAGTGGTGTGCGCCAACGTTTCATGTTTCATATTTATTTTTTTTTTGCTCGTTCACAGATTCTGGTACGTGAGCATGGTGGCCTGTTATCGAAATGTAACAACATGTACATGGCACTATTACGACTATCGTAAATTCAATCATGCCCGTGCTCCAATCATTTCGTTCGACTTGTACTTGGTGAACGGAAATCCCAAACAAACTACTGCAGACAATGTATTCGACTCAACAATCAGTCCTCTAGAGTACCATTTCTCGTTCGATCGGCAGTACATTCTGCAAATGTACTTGATATTCTTTGCGGTGTACTTGGTTTTAGTGCCGTTACAAATTGCCGCAGCACGATTGCAAAAGCACCCCGTCACACGGCTCTTTACCGTCAGCTTGACGTTGGAGTTTATCAGTTTGTGCTTCATGCTGGGACACTGGGTGCGATTTGCCTTCGATGGAGTCGGCAATGAAAATTTGTCCATTACTGGATCTATTTTTGATATTTTTAGTCGGGTAAGTTTTTAAAAATTAAAAAGCTTAAAAATTTTTTTTTTAATTACATATTTTTTTTTAGATTTAATTTATCATTTTTAAGAATTTTATAACTCAAAACTGAAAATTACATAGTTTTGTTTTGAAAACTAAATCAAGAGCAAAACTATTTTCATTTGATATCATTTTGAACTTCTAAAAAATTGAAACTTAAATTATATTTTCATTTGATATCATTTTGAACTTCTAAAAAATTGAAACTGAAAAAAAACCATTTGACATAGTTTTGTTTTGAAAACTAAATCAAGAGCAAAACTAAATCAAAAACTGTGTCAAAGCCATTTTTGTCAAATCTTGCTCCAAATGGATAAAAATTTGTCAGAGGGCTCTAATTTATCATTTTTAATCATTTTATAAATCAAAACTGGCAAAAAATTGAAACTGAAAAAAATTGTTTCCTTTGACATAGTTTTGTTTTGAAAACTAAATCAAGAGCAAAACCAAATTAAAAACTAAAAACTTTCAAAAATTAAATTTTAAAATAGATAAAAATTTGTCAGTCAATAAAATAAACAAAAAAAATTAAACTTTCAGAAAAATTTTTTTTTAACATAGTTTTGTTTTGAGAATTTTTTAAAAAATTATTTTAAATCTTAAATTTTATTATGAAAAAATGTATTGAGACAAAAAGTTTAAAATAAATTTAAATTATATTTAATTTTAATTTAATTTTTTTTTCAGACATCATTCATGCTGATATTACTACTTTTGGCAAAAGGATGGGCCGTCACTCGCCTGGAAATCAATCGGATCGATTGGTTAATCTTAATGTTAATCTGGATACCATATTGTATATTCCACATATTTTTGTACATCTGGAATAGAGTAGAAGTTGACATAATTTCCGACATTGATGAGTATCAAACGTGGCCAGGTTGGCTTGTGCTCGCCTGTCGCTCCCTGATGATGCTCTGGTTCCTGTATGAACTACGAAACACCATGAAATACGAACATTCATCGAAAAAATTAGACTTTTTACTTCACTTTGGTGCATCTAGTCTCGTATGGTTTATATATCTGCCTATTGTAGCATTAGTTGCTTTACAAGTCAGTCCATTATGGCGTTATAAATTAATTTTAGGTAAGAACTTTTTTTTATTTTTTACTTAAAAATATTAATTTTTTATTATTTTTTGTAGGAATAACAAACTCAGCAGACTGTTTGGCATACTGCGTAATGATGGGACTCTTGTGGCCCAATCGTACGGGTCAGTACTTATTATTGGCAGCATCGAATTACGCCGGCATGGATGAACTGGATGAATTTAATGAGGCGCCGCACGTTTTGCCGCGACAAAATTTCAATCCGGCACTTGCCAATAGCATAGAAGATGACGACGACAATGGCCTTGATGCCGATAGTGAGACACTTGTGTTAAGCACAGATGATCTTTTAGTGAATAATCACGGTGATAATGCTGAACATGTTATTTTTTCACGCGAAATGAATGGACATGCCGTCCATGACTTTACACGAAATAGTAGAAATGTCGCATAGAAAGTTTCGTTCTCGACCTCGACACACACAAAAAAACACAAAACACTCGTTATTGTCGTTATTTAGAGTAGAAAAAAGACTTTATATTTATTATTGTCTTATGTGTTATAGACATTTAATCAACTACTAGTCTGTGTCTATCTTTTAAGAAAAAACTTTTTTTCCCTATTCTTTCTAACAAGTCAACAATCTGTACTTTCCATCCATCCATCCTCTCTTTTTGAATTAATAGCAATATTTTCTTTTCCTTAATTCAACAAAATACTTACAAATAATTGCCAAAATACATATATACAAATGAAAATTATGACAGGTTATATTGTTGAGATTATTTTTTAAGCAATGTTAAGGCGCGGATTTTGCTCACTCGCCTTTTGTATTAAAATAATTATTTATAAACAAACATATATGTTAATTTTATATATAAAAAAAATATATTTTACTTAAAAGTAACAGATATATATCATATATAACATATATTATTATTGTATATATTATAAAACATATAGAAAAAATATTAATTTTAAACTAGATTTTAAACGTTTAGAAATTATAAAAAATTATATAGACGTGAATAGTTTTTAATTTCACACATTTTAGACAAAAGAAACACTAAACACTATCAAAAACCTATTTTACACGAAAACAAAAAAATATTAATAGCAAAAAAAAATAGAAAAATGCTTTTAATGTTCCTAAAAAATAAACCAGATCAAATAAATAGTATAAAAAAATAAACTTCAGGATAATTCAAACCGCTTTATATGAAAAAATAACACAAATAGTACAAGATAATGTGAAAAGCAAGTAAAAATAACTAAATTTTGTATGCATGCGTCCATTTTTGCTAAATAACGTTATTTTTCAAAAATATTTTCAATTAACATAAATGCACATGTCAAAAAAAAAAAAAATAACTAAAAAATAAGCAAAAATTAATCCAAGTCAATTGAAACGAAATCCAATATTTTTTTAACATTCCCATAATTTTGCGTGATACAAAAAAAATATTAAAATTGTTTGCTTCCAAAAAATACAAATTTATAAAATTGTGTGATTATTTTAATTATTAATTTAAAATAAAAAATTAATTTGAAAATTTAGTACAAACAAAAAATTGGAAAAAATTTAAGAATTACGGCACTAAAAAAAATTTTAAAAATTACACGATAAAAAAAATAAATTTTATATATAAAAAATTATTATCTAATAAAAAGATAAAAAATAAACGGTGGCAACTAAATTGATAAATAAAATGAAACCCATGTACGTAATTTTCGTTGTATTGTAACTTTTTTTGCGATACAAAAGAAAACATCTAGTTGTATTGATAAATTTATGATTATTATTAATTAATTATTAGATAAAAAATTATCAAAAAAAAACGATCATTGATATTATATTTATTTCAAATAAATATTAAATATTAGTGCAAAAAATGTTTTTCATTCAAAAATATCTAAAAATCCTCACTCTATTGATTACAATTGTGTTTTCAGCAAATTTTCGTTATAACTTAGTATGTAAAAGGGTCAACCACATTTTGCGCTTCCGTTCAACATAAATTCACCTTGGACATGAAATTAATTCTGTATGTTGTGGTTGGTTGCGTTTCAATTTGATGATGAAGGAAAAACCTCGTTCTTAACTAAGGATTTTCTTGTGTTACGTTTCTTTCGCACGTGATGTGCAAAAATCTTGAAATTCCTTCAAATATTGGATTTTTTGTTATGAAATTTGGACATGAATGAAAAATTTTATTTTTTTAATGATGCGAAGAAATTTTTTGTGAGTAAAGTCTGACCTCTGTCAAAGTTGATACGCATCACCTTCAAAAAAAAAAGCTTTTTATCGTGCTAATTAAAGCAGTTTCCTCATGTTGTAAATGACCATATGTGTGGAAAAATTTAACATATTACTGTCGAAAATGGGCCGTGATTTGTTTCACTATTTTTTGTGCCTTTTTCGTGTTAAGTTTAGTCATTTCCACAAAAGGAATAATCCTCACAGTAATTCTTTTTTTATTTGTGTAATTTTTTACGAGATACCATCAACGAGACTGTTGCTGTATTTTTCTTTCCATCAAGAATTGTAATTATTTTGGAGGTATGGTCGAGACTTTTGTGCTTATTTTTGGTTCAAACACATTTTCAGCTTTCGTCTCATGTCACAAAAAAAAATCAAAATTTATCAACTAATTTTATGGCAATTAAATGTGAAATCAGGGTTGGGAAAACTTTTAAGTAAACGTTAATTAACTTTTAAGAAAAAGTCAGGTTGAGGTTTAATTTAACTTATTTTAATAAGCAAAAAAATTGCAAAATTTTAATATACTTGACTTTTACTAAATTTTTAAACTTTATCCTTATTTTAAAGCTTTTAAGTCAATTTAATTTCAAAACTATTATTTAAATTTAAGCTTAAGCTTTTAGTTGTTTCGAAAAAATTTTTTTATAGGAAACTTGAAATAATATGGTCTCGAAGTTCATTGAAGTTGTTACCATCAGGAAAGTCCCACGAACGACGAGATCGGAGGCTGGGATCAAATGGGTGCGACACATGTTGTAACCAGTTTATTCATTAATATTTTACTTCAATAACATTATTTTTGGTTAAGTCAACATATACGGAAATATTTACGTAAAAAACTGTGGTGATGATAAGGATTATTAACTAAAGTTTAGTTTGTTGGCGAGTTACCCTTTTGAAAATAGTTTGTTCTGCATCTTCAGTCGACGGATCGTTTGCTTTCGTTTGCTTATGCGGTTCCAATGGAGTGTTTGCCTTCGTTTTCTTGGTCGAAACTGATTGTACGGCGTTTGCCTTCTGAGGAGACGGATATCAGCATTTTTTTTGAAGAAAAATCAGCTTGAAGGCAGGCTCTGAAGTTTGTGTGGTCAACGGTCGACATCAAGTTGGTTATAATGTTTCGAGTACTGTGAAGGAAGATTGTCCCTTTGGCGAATGGAGCGCATTGGTTCTCTTTGGTCGCGGATTCGTTCCCTTTAGGGATGCCAGAATATAACCAGAATATAATTTAATAAATAATAATTATTGATTTAAAGTCAAAATTTTTCCCAACCCTGTTCATAAGTTTTTTTTGTAAGTTTGACTCAGAAGTTTTTTCGACCCTGTCTGAAATGATATTTTGGTTTGAAAATGGAAATTACAATGATTCAACAAAATTTCAAAAAGTTATTGCTCTTTCTCGAATGAATCATCCAAAATCAGACGTGCAAACAAAAATCCTTAAAAAAATTAATTTATAAATAAAGGTCAATGCATGTCCCACTTATTATCCTAAATTAACCCAAATACATCAAACATTAACTGATTACTATTCATTTTGGTCGCGGTAATGAATTATGATGTAAAAGATCGCATTTAAGATATGTTTTTGGGACGTTCCTTGAGCTAGGACACGCTTGACATTTTAAAAACCTAAAAAAAGGTTATGGGCGTTTATTGGCAAATATTTAATTAAAATCTGCCCACACTTCAAAAAAATAATTATTATAATAATACATGATGATTATAATGTGACACACAAAAAAATAATAGTAAACATAGTTATTATGCAAAAAGAGAGCTGTCGTCGCTACACAAATCCACACAACACGCGAAACTCTTGCTCTTTGCCTCAGAGAAAAAGAGAAAATCAAAGTTCCTCGTTAAAGTTCGTTTTCTTCTGCAAAACAAACCGTTCTCCCGTGCAGTCGTGTAGCATGAAAAACCAAATATTGAAGTGTGCCTTCACATTTACTTGCTGCCGTCTCTTGCAAAAATCGCTAAAAGTTGACGTGTCACGCGAAGAAAATGCCTCAACGACTCAGGGCAGCAAATTTTATACTTTCAATTCTCTTTTATGGAATTGACTTGAATGGGGTGGCAAAATTGTAGTACCCTCAATATTAAAATGCTAATAACACCATTACCGTGCTTGCTGCTGGCAGTTGTGTGGAAAAATGTACAGAAAAAAAAGAGAATATCGGCCAGTTTCTGCTACATGCATTGAAATGTGTGTGTGTGAGTTTGTGTTGGCGTTTAGCACTTTAGCCATAGTTATTTCTTTCTTTTTATGACACAACAGGTTCGTTTCTAGTGGTCAAGTGAACTCCTTTTCAGTATATAATCGTTATTTGTTTCACTTGCAATAAGAAATGGAGAGGTGGACTCGTCGGTAGTGATTTTTTTATACAATTTATACTCAAAAAAGAAATTTTTTGGAGAAAAACAAGAAAATTCATTAAAAATTTGTGATAAAAAAAATAATTTAATTAAATTTAAAAAAAATGTGTGAAAAATTTTAAAAGTTGAACATTCAAGTTAATACTCATACCCTACAATATATTATATAAAATCGAAAAACAACGCTTTGTTGTCCTAATTAAAGGTTGTGAACATTTTAGCCGACCGACGTCCACTTTTTTGTACGGCAAGTTTAAAATTTTTGTGAATATGGATTTGTTTAAATAAGAAAAAAATGAAAAATATCAAGAAAATAAAGAAAAGAAGGAAATAATGATATAGGATCGTGATACAAATGATTATCATTAAAGAAAGTGTTATCTAAAAAAAATAAATTTTCGCATAAATAACAAAAGAGAAATAAATGAGCAATTTTAGTTGCACATTACGGCCCACAATCAACAAACACTGAATGGTTTTTGCATCAAATACTAAAAGCATGTTAATTTTACGTAACATTTAGTGGTTTTTCTATATATTGTTCACCCAATTTCTACTTTTGTACGTGCTGCATCACATGTATGTCGTGTAGTTTATTCTAAGGACTCGAAAAAAAAAAATAATAAGAAAAATATGAAAATTTGTAGTTAACCAATTACATTAAATTAATAGTAATAATAATAAATGTGCCATTTTTACCACGACGACCGAGTGTTCTAAAAAAATATATTTATAATGAATAAGTTATTGTAATTTCTGCCACCACGCACAACCCATACACGAAAGACCTCGAAAACATGCATGGAATTTGGGGTTTTTTCCGACAACATAAACAGCAGCAGCAACAACAAAGACGACAAGCTCAATAAAATAATAAAGCATAACGAGTGAAATACAAATAAAACGAGTATAAAAAGAAAAAAATTATTAATAAAAAAAAGAAAGAAATTACCGGAAAAGCATCATCATCATCATCATCGTCATAAAATGGAGCCGTATCAGTTGTCATCATCATTACGATCGCGCTACGACTATTACTACTCCATTTCGTCGCCGCCGCTCATGTCGCCCGCCTGTAACTACTATGACAATCAGGAAGCCAGTTTATTTGGGGATCCAGTGCCGCCAGCACCTTCCACAACCTCCGGATTCTCCGACACGTTTAGCAGCAGTCTTCTTGGGTCCTTTTCGCGTCACATTGATCCAAAACTGGCAATTAGTTGTGAAAAAGCCGATTTATGGCAGAATACAAACAAAAATATTTTCAAACCGCGCGCTTCAACGGCAGTTCAGCGATCGGATAGTCCGTCATCGCAATCTGTGACGTTGGAAAACCCAATGTACCGCACAAAAAATGTCCTGAGAGCAAGTACGAGTATGACGAGGAAACGACCGAGAGCGTAAGTTGATCTTTTTATTTTTCATTTGAGGCGATTAAATTTAATTATTTCAATTTTTGTTACAATTAAATTTTTATGAGGGGAGAAAAAAATTTTTTTTTTTAATTTTTGAACAAAAAAAAAAACGTTTAAAATTAATTGAGTTATAATTTCTTAATTTTAATTTATTTTTATGAATTTAATTTTAATTTATTTAATTGAAAAAAATAATTACATTTATCAATAATTTTTATTTAATTTTTTTTTTTAAATATTTAATTAATTAAATTTATTATGAAAATACACCACAATTAATTTTAATAATTCTCATTTTTTATTTAAAAATTGATTAATGTAAAATTTATTAATTAATTCCATTAATTTAAATTTAACATTAATTTAAATTTCAGTTTATGCCATTTTCTATTTTAAACAAAAAAAAATTATTTTAACTCGCCAAAAAGTTTTTTTTTTTTGTAAAATCTCGAATATTATTTACAAAACTTTTATTTAAATTTTTGCTTAAATTAATCTTAAATAAAGAGTTCAAAAATATCATACAAAAATTTATTTTTTTTTTTATTTTTTTTTTTAAGTTTATAACTGAATTAACTTTTAAAAAAATTTGCGGAAAAAAATTAATAAAAATTAAATAATATTTTTTTTTGAATTTTTAAACGAAAAATGAAGAACTTTCGCTATATTCTCAATAAATAAATAATAATTTTTTTTAATCTAATTCTTTATAAAAATTTCTCATAAAAGCAAATTTAATTAATTTTTTTGTGTGATTTTAATAAAAATTAATTTTTTTTTATTGTTTTTTAACTAAAAATATGAAAACATCTAAAAAATTTTCACTTTTTTATATTTTAAAAATTTTAATCCTGAATTTTCTCGAGAAAATCATATAAAAATGACAAAAATTGAAATAATTTTTAAATAAATTCAATCGCCTAACGTCTTTTTTTATTCATGGTCCTGTCCGTAAATCATTTTTCCTTATCTTATTTCTGAAAAAAATGAAGGATTATTAGTAGTAATAGTGAAGAGTCTAACGAAAGGTATGTTCTTAAGTTATGTTTGCTGTTCTATAGAGCTTCATGTTTTAATGTTCATTACAAAACCAAAAGTTAATGGCAATGCTTTCTTAATACGAAAATTTATTGCTACAACTGAAAAAAAAATAATTATTGTTGTTGTTCTAAATTCAAGTTAATTTTACAACTGAAACGTGTCGCGGTACATTGACTTGAAAAGCTTTCGTTTTTTTTTAATGTTCTTTGGCATGTACAAGAGCTCCATTAATCGTTTTCTCACGTTACAGGGACTACTCGATGATCAGCACAATTACGAAGGATTGTCGACAGCCGTCTTTCACGAAGATTGACTACCCCACGGACTACGACAGCGAAACAAATCATCATTCATACTGTCATTACGCCGCCACTCCTTCGGATAATGGATCGGAATATAATTACAATTCGCGTCTGATACAGTCGGCGTATCCGGGAAAACGGCGCGTTGTGGAAAGTCCGAGTGTGCAAAGTGTTTGTGTGAGACCGTACTCGCGGTTCAGTCAATATAACGAGTGTTGCATCGAGGAGGAGGACGAGGAAGACCGGATGACGCCGCGATCAGCTATTGTTTCAGAAATTGTGCCAATTGGGGATGGATATCGGTAGGAAATTTAACTTTTCTTTAAAAAAATTTAAAAATAAATAAAATTTTAAATTTTTTCTTTTAGGATAAAAGACGCTCGAACCCATAAAATTTCATCATTTTCGGTCATTAATGAGAAAGCAGCAAAACGATCTCGAAGTCCTTATTTAGTAGATCCCCTAAATGAAGTTCTTCGACCCAGATCTGCATCTTTAGACTCCACTCTGACACGACAATCGCGGAATCTCTTGTCTCCCGACACCGTTCGTGACTTTAAATTCGGTAAATTTCCGCGATCGCAAAGCAGTTTGCTGCTAAGTAAGAAACGCGCGCACGAAGCAACAATTATTCGTCCGGAAAAGTTCAAACAGGAACCAAATGCGACAATTGGCAAGTCGCGTCGCACGTATCACGGCAAAATTCCGCAATATTGGAAACGGGCGGGACACGATGCGCGCGTCATGAACAACCTGAGAGAATCTTCGATGGGCACCGACATTAGCACAACCTCAAAGACTGAATCCGCCGACAAAACTGCCACCGATCCGAAAAAGTCTTCCAAGCTTCTCAACATTCCGAATCCGACGAGTAAGCAGCGCGGTTTGTTGCGTCAAATGACGAAGGACAGCAACGATCATTACGAGCCACGTGACGTGACGCGGTCAAAAAGTGCCATTAAAATGCCCGTTATGACGGCAGCACAAAAATTGGCTGCGGAACGAGCGCGGCGAGCAAAATCTAATTCGCCGGCGCCCACGCGAGACAACGAACCGCAATTTCTCGAGGTAAAAAAACGTTTAAAGACCCCGTTTGAAGTTGTCGAGAAGGATGTGAAAGATCCAGCACCTGAACCGCCGCCAAATGTGAAAGGAAAAGTCTCGAAAGCGAGTAACTTGTCGCCGATCGCGGGAACGCCAAGCAAGGAAGGCGAAGAGAAAAAAGACAAGGAAAAATCAAAGTCCTCCAAAAATAAAGATAAATTAAAGGAAGCAACGACGGTACGAGGACGCCTAAAAATTGCCGTGTCTTCGGGCAAGGAGAGAGATAAAAAAGATAAAGACAAAAAAGGGAGCGGCAAAGAAAAAAGCACATCGCGCGAAAAATCCGTCGATAGTGCAGGCAAGAAAAAAAGTGCAGTTAGCAGACAAAAAAGCACCGAAAAGAAAGACAAATCTTCAGCACGTGACAAATCCGCGCGAAAATCCGGAAGAGATTCGGAAAAAGAAAGATCGACAACACGAGAAAAGTCTGCAAGAAAATCCGCGAGCAAAGATCGTCTCGGAGTTTCAGACAGATCGAGTGCGAAATCAACTCGTGGCAAATCTGGAAGAACTTCTGCGAGACCTGACAAAGACAAAGATAAAAAGGACAAGAAAACATTCAAAGAAAAGGGCTCATTAATCAGAAATCTCGGTTTTTTACGTGGCAAGAAGAAACCTGAGAAGGAAAAATCCAAATCGGCTTCCTCACAATCGGGCAAAGATTCTGCCAAATCGCGCAAAAGCACTGCCGTCGAACGCAAAGGACCAAAATTGAAGTTGCAAAAGAGCACATCTGCCGGCACACTGAAGAGTCAAGACTCGATCGACCTCAAAAAGGAAGCGGAACTCAACAAAGCCTCCAGTTTCCGTATGAGTCGCAAAGATTTGACGTCAGCTCTTTCCACGCGACTCAAATCTGCGATGAAACGTGACGGAGACTCCAGCGGGCAAAGTAGCAGATCGTCTTCGATTTTTAGTTTGACTCGCATGAAGGCAATTTCGCACAACAAAGCCAACGAAATCCGCAAAGTTGTGAAAAATCGAAGACTTGAACAGGAGTTGATTGAAGAAGATGCCCGCAAATCCGCGAGACGTCTCGAAAAAATCGAGTCAAAGGACAGTTTGATGTCGCAAGCAACGGCAGCGGGCGACACCCAAAGTATCACGAGCAAAAAAACCGTTATGAGCACTGGGAGCAGCACATCGCTAAAACGCCTCAAAATCGGAACGCCTAAAGGGGGCGTGAACACGACAATTCTCGCCGCGAGCGCGAGCAATTTAACCGGCACGGTAACTGAGTACTTTGACCAAAAAGAAGTAGGTAAGAATAATAAAGACGACAATAACACTGAGATCGGAGCATCAGGATCTGACATTGCGATACTTGAAAAGTTGAAAAGTATTCAGCGTACAGTGAGTGATGCTGCTGACGAAATCCAAAAAACTATCGACGAGAATTTGACTGATTTACAAACTTTAGATAGATCGGTGCCGCCATCCGCCAAGTCCAAGGTGTCAAGCAGGGGCGGAGGAGGAGATGATGGCGTCAAAACCACCTCGAGTCGCATTGTCTCTCAAAAATCCTTCGAAAATGAGAGTAACAACAACAATAACAACAACGTCGACTTGATTGACGTTGAGAATAACAATACGATACCGATGGTTAGTAACTACGAAAAGGACGCGATGCAAGCGAATATGAGTCGCATCGATGTCAAGAGCGACAAAATGTCGATGAAAAACGACATGGATAAAATTGAGAGTATGCATAGCCCCAAAATGACACCTATGGCGGGTCCAAGTACGAGCCAAATGAAAATTAGTGGGTAAGTTACGAAAATTTACATTTTTTTAATATTGCAACTTGATTGGATACGCAATAGATTAAGACGAAACCGCGGTATGACAAAGGTAAATATGCCATAAAACAGTGAATGAATGAACGTATTAAAGAAAAAATGACATGCCAAAGTTAGTAATCTGTGTTAGATATCATGACCTAAACAAAGGATATGAATAACACGAAAAACAATCGTAAGAAAATCAGAACAAATTCGTAGCGGAAAGAAAATGACTTAAATTTTACTCGATAAATTTTTAATTTTCATAAAAGTAAATTTTTAAAAAATGTATTTAAAAGTAATTTTTAAAAATTTAATTTTTTTTAATTAAATTTATTTAATTTTTGAATAAAAAAAAAAACTATAAAATTTAATTTAATTTTAAAAATAATTTTTAAGAATTTAAAAAAATTAGTTCAATTTTTAAATTAAAATTAATTAAATTTTTGACTAAAGTTCATTAAATTTTAAAAATAAATTTAATCTAAAATTTAATTTAATTTTAAAATTAATATCACTAAATTTCGAAATTAAAATCAATTAAATTTGAAATTAAAATAAATTCAATTTAATTTTTTTTAAACATTTAATTAAATTTTTAAAATAAATTTATTTTTTATTTTTCTTAATTAAGTTTTTAAAATAATTTAATTTAAAAAATAAATTTAATTATTTTAATTATTTTTTTTTAGTTTCATACACAAATTTCAATCAAATCCTTCCAGTCGGGTCGAAAAATTCGACCAAAATGAAGAAAAATATCGCGTGACATCAACAAACTAATGAATTTAATTAACACTGCAACGCCGACTCTCCGTTGTAGAAAAAAATTCTCTCTCAAATCCGAAGCTCTCTCGAGCAAAATCAGGATTCGTTACCATATTTTAGCATAAATGCGTGTTAAAAACGAGACGACTGCTCTACTTTTTATTTCATACCTAAAAAAAATACAAAAAAAGAAAAATAACAAGTTACCGGTAGTACACAACACATCAAGTTACTTAATATATTTTGACGCCGTACGAGTTCTTCACGCTCCTAAATGCGTGTTCTGATTCCATGTTCCGATAGCCTCAATATCTTGCGTCGTTAAATTACAACTCAAAAAAAAATGTTCTAATTAAAGGGAAAAAGTATATTTTCCGTTCTGATTTTTCGCCTTGTACGTCATGAAATTTAGAATTTTTTTCCATTATCTTAAGCGAAAATATTGACCCAACCCAATAAAATTTGAAGGAAAGGGCAAATAAATCACAAAATTTTAATGGATGATGAAAAATTTTCAATTACAGTGTGAAAGTAAATGTTTAGGCACGAAACATGCAGGCCCACACCCACTTGAAAAATTGGATTTTCTGCATGTTTTTTTTTTTTAATTTAATTGGAAAACGGGTTTTTTCAATCATGATAGAAGCATCATAAAGCAATAAAGTAATTTTAGATATCCTTCGGTTGTTCCTTTTGCATGTCATCATGCATGAAGATATTTTTAACGGATAATTTTTTAGGTCTATTGAATTATTTTGACATAAAAATTTAAAAAAAATAATAAAATTCTTGGCCAAAAATGATTTTTAAGCGAAAAAATACTTTTTTTGACCAAAAAAATTTTTTATGCGAAAAAAAAAATTTTTTTTGAAAAAAATTTTAAAATTTTCTTCTGTCAAAATAATTTTAAAGACTCAAAAAATTATTTTTGAATGAATTTTTTAACAATTTTTCAAGACTCAAGCCCCAAAGAAGCTCCAATCAGGTAGGTGAAAGCTTCCACACTGAATTTCCGTTTAAAAAAATCACTAAGCACGTGTAGATTGTTACTTGTTTATTTAGTCAATGCATTTTTTGTACTTTTCACGACGTTTTGCTTGACCTCCTATAAATTTAATAACCGGCCATAATTATTATAATGTAGAAATAATAGTTGGAAATGAACCAATACCGTAATAACAGAAGAAGACGATGAAAAAAAGTCGGAAAATCGTCTTCCAAGCAACAAAAATGCCTACCCGCTACATGTAATTTAACGAAATTCATTCATACCATATCATTAGGAGAGCCAAAAAGAAGCTTTTGCGCCGAAAGCTTTTTTGCCATACACACGTACAACTTTTCCGAGGGAGTAAATGTAAGATTTGAGTGTGAGCATAAGAAAGGAACATGTTTGTTTTCATTAAAAAGTACAACTTCGTGGCAAGAGCGGCAACGAGGAAGCCCGAACTCGTTCGTGTAGGCAATAATTAGAAATATGGTAGGGCCTAAAGACGTTTTTATTGTTATTGTAGTAAAAGGTGTATGTTAACAAAAATTGTTTAAAGGAAAGTCTTCATAAAATAGCAATAATAAAGGTTTTTGGTCGGCATGTTTGATAAAATCTCGGCTCGGAAGTGTACAAGTTGTTGTCGAGTAGCGTACGGGAAAACAAAAGAAAAGGGGAGGTGGAAATTTCGTACGTTCGAGCACGCTGTACTGAGGGTTTATAAAAATTATTTAGCATTTTTCAGCGACTCAAGTGGAATGTGCTTAGCTGGACACTGGTTAGTGTTGAAAGGAATGTTGTTGAAAAATGTACATAAAAAATTGTTGAAACGAAAGTTGTAAATATATATTTGAACTGTTGAAAAATACACAAAAATTTTATTCAGTGATATTTTAAAAAAATAATTTCGGGGAAAATAACGCTTTTTTATTGAATAAATTAAAAAAAAAAATAATTTTTAAAAAATTGTGATAATTTCAAACTCTTGAAAAATTAAAAAAAAATAAATTACCACAAAAAAATTAATGAAATAGATAAAGCGGAAAACTTTGGTAATTAATTCCACTATCAAGTCAACAAAGCAAGAAAAAAAAACTGTTGGAAAGTTCAAATAATATGGTATACAGTATAACTTTGCAAGGTGACGACGACTTGACGAGAGTAATTAGTAGGTAAGCGCAGTAAATTAACACGCAAGACGATGAAAAAAAATTGAAAGTTATACCCCGATGTTAACCCTTTCTTCTTTCACGAACAATTTCGTTGACTTGACACACATTTGGGGTGAAAGAAAAAAAATGCTATATTTTGTTGTGTCGTCATAAAATTTGAGGTTGCTCGTAATAATGTAAATCAATAGAGGAAAAATGTGTCGATGTCGCATGTGTGAGGTCATCATCAATGAAAGTGTTTTTTATTTAATTTTTTATAAATATTTTAAGCAATTTTTAGTTATTTTTTCAAAAAAATAAATTAATTTTTAACTAAAAATAATTAATTTAAAAATAAAATAATTAAATAATTTAAAATAAAATAATTAATTAATTTAAAATAAAATCAGTAAAAAATTTTTATTTTTAAATTGAAAAAAAAATTGATACCTAAATTTTAAAAGATTAAATTAATTAATTTTTAAATATTTAATTTAATTTAAATTAATTTTTTATTAAAAAAAAATAATTAAGAAAAAAAAAATTATATAAATTTAAAATATAAAAATTTAAGTTTTAAGGATAAAAAAAAACTAAAATAAATTTTAAAAATAAAAACTAAAATTCAACAGCATAAATTAAAAGCTTTCTTTTAAATTTTTAAATTTATTTTAATCAAATTAAATTAAGAACCTCAATCAAAATAAAAATTTATTGACTTCTACAGACCTTTTATTAAAACGTTATAACGCTATTATTTTTTTTAAATCGATCTTAGGGGCGTACCGACCCTAAAATTTGGGTGCGGCGATTTGAAAAAATGCGCCTTTTTGGCTTTTGGCGCCCCCTCCCCCTTAAATGTTGATCAAAAATTCCTTAAATTTTTCGCTTTTTAGATAAAATTTTTGAATTTAAAATAGAAAAAGTGAATTTGACGCTCTAAAATAAAATTAAAAGATTGAAAATTGAGAAAAAACATGACAAAATAAGTTCAAATTGGGTTCAAAATTAATGAAAATTCTCAAAAAAAATTTTTTTTTCATTATTTCTCATTTTTTTTCCTTTTTCTCCCCGAAGTTGCGCCTTTTCCTTTTTTGCGCCTGCGGCGGATTGCCGCACTCGCCGCACCCTTGTTACGCCCCTGACTTTGAGTAGTAGCAAAGAACTTGACCTCACCAAAATATTATAAACGAAACAATTTATGCATCCATCGGCAGTACCGGAACACAAAAAATGTTTGCACAAACCCATTATTACGGGAAACGCTAATTTCAGTCGGGAACTGAAGTCCCTTCGTATCACTTGAATATATTGACGAAAATTAACATGTTTATTTATTACTCTCCGTATAAATTGCCAAAGGACATGTTAATTTTTCGCGATCCAAGGAGGTTCCTTTTACGAAGAAAATTTTGACGAGTCAGTTGATTTTCATTTTTCATGCGGACAACAACAAAAAAAAAGGAAAAATCTCGAAAAAAACGCGTTAAATGTGGCGAAAACGCATTTTAGAACGACAAAAGTCGTCCATTGAAGACGAAGAATCCGCTCATCCATCAGAAGATGAAACGCGTTCGCAACATTCTGAAAATTCGGAAGAAGGTTCCGACAGAAGTGGCGAAAGTTCAGCGAGATCTGATCGTTCTGACCAATCGGAGGGCTCTGAAAGGTCAGATCGATCGTCAGCTACTTCCGAAAGTTCTGGGTCCTCGCGATCGACAAGTTCATCAGATACGAGGTAAAAAAATACGAAGTTATATAACGAACACAAAAAAAGTAATTTAAACGAAAATTAATGTGGAACGGAACTAATCAAGAGTACAAAAGAGAACACTGCATCGAATGAGGCAATTTAGAAAGTTTTCCGAGCGTTTCATTAGCATAACAATTAAAAACAATTGTTCCGACTATCATAAACCGATTATCAAGTTCTTTAATATTTTTAGGCCGAAACAATAATCTAAAATGTTTTCAATTTCCTACCCATCTTGAGGAATTTTTAGCAGAGATATTTTTATCGAATATCTAAAATTCAAGAAAATTTTCAAAATTTAGTACTTTTTGGTTCAATAATTTCACGAAAATGAAATAAAAAATCGTTAAAATAAGTTCAAAAGTAAAAATTTTATTAAAATTTCTATTTTTAGAATGAAAATTAAACGAAATTTGAAAAAAATTTGAATACTAGGCTTTTGCACAATATAAAAATCAAGCAAAATTTCACTTATTTTATCTAAATTTTTATTTAAAAAAAATTAAATGATTTAATTAATATTTTTTTAAATAACTTAATTTAATTTAAATAAATTAAAAATTTTTATTTAATAAATTAAATTAAATTTAATTATTTAATTAAAATTGAATTAAATTAATTTTTAAGGTTTAAATAATTCTAGAACTTGATTCTCTAAAAATATTTTAAAAATATTAAATTTCCATTAAAATTGTACTTTTCAGCTCGATTTTTATGCTTTTTAATGTTCAAAAAATCTAATGAAATCGAAAACATTTTTAACTTTTGCAACGGCCTTATATGAAAACACTCGTAAAATATAAAGAAAAAGTGCCGAACAATTTTCTCGAATACCAAACCAATAAAAAAGTGAAGGTCACACCAAGCACATTGAAAAAAAAATGTATTAATTAACGTGAGCAGTCAACTAACTCCCGTTTTGATTTATGACTGGCACGAGAAAAAACGTGGAATAATAATTAAATATAATGAAAAGCAAAATCCTTGTTTAGAAACATGAAACGTGTAAAAAAAGGTTAAATGCTTTGATGGATTACTGGATAATTTTTTATGTCTAAAAAACCTTGTAATGCTTGACTTTTCACTGTAATTTAAAGAAAAATTATCAAAAAATTTTCCCCGTTATCAAATCAAAGTTTTGCAACAAATTGTAAAAAATACAGGAAACGCCTCTAATAAACTTAACTTGCATCGCTATTAACTAACTGCTTTTTTGCGATGCATTTCTGAGGGGAAACTCTTGTAAATTAATCAATTTGTCTTGCATTGCGACGTGGCACAGCGCTCGAACAAAAAAAGTTAAATGCAGGTATACTTTTTTTTCAAGTTCCTCAAAACAATTGCGATAACTTGCATTACGACAAAAAAAAAGTTTTCCCACATATCGCATTAGATTATCATGCGAGCGTGACTGAAAACTTGTGTAAAAGAAAATTTATTGTTCTGTGTGGGTGCTTAATTTTGTGTGTGTGTGTGTTTTTAAAGCCAGAAAAAAATTACGTGTCTGCGTTTTTTCTTTACATTTCTTTAAATATCGCATTCCATGGGGTGGTTTAAACCAAGTAGCGGCAAAGTCATTATTTTTAAATGGATCACTAAGTGTTTTTGTTTCGTTGTGAAATGAAGAAAAAATGATCTAAAATCTTTTCAAATGGAAAAAATTACAGGTTTAATTGCTTTTTAAAATTTATTCATGGCTTAGCTTTGGAAAAAAAATTATTTCAATGCATTTTCTAACATTTTTCTTTGTAAAATATTTTTTTCAGTTCTGATGATATTCAAGACGAAGCTAAACAAGGTTGCTTAGGTAAAATTTGTGGTCCGTGCAAACGCAAGAAGCCTGACGACGACAACGAAATGCAGCCTGGAAGTAAATTTGCCGCCCTAAAGAAACTTAATTGTTTCAAAAAACAAAAGAAAGAGGTGAATATTTCAATTTTTTTACAAAAAAAAAATAAAAATTTATTTTATTTAATTTAAGGGCTCGACGGCGACGCTACAATCAAAGGACAGTCAAATGATGGAGAAGCCTGGTTTGTGTACGAGACTTTGTTGTTGCCGGCGAAAAGATAAAGTCAGTGAGAAAAAATCTGTCACAATGATGGATTCTGAACCCAAAAAAGGACTTGCGAAAATTTGTCCATGCTTTGCGAAGAAGGAAGATAAGATGAAGGCATCGAAAGCATGGTCGAACAAGACGAGCATGAGTACCCAAAGTGCACCAAAAAAGGGGTAAGTATTTAATATTTTTATTTTTTGATTCTTTTAATAAATAACAAAATTAATTTTTTTTTAAATTTAGATTTTGCGCACGTTTATGTGAAAAATTGATGTGTTGTCGAAAAAAGCCAAAAGAAGAGGACAACCGAAGAACGAGTATTATCAGTAAGAAGCCAAGTATCGGACCGACAGTCAAAACTGAAGTAAAAATAACAATTTTTTTAAAAGAATTTAGTGATTAATTCAATTTTTGACAGGATTCCGGACCCAAAATCGATGCAAGTCTAGTCGAACATGCGTCAATGATGCGAGCGGCAGTGCCGATACTCAAAGTACCATTAGCGTGGATTTGTTGCGTTTTAAATATAATTATTCCGGGATTAGGTAAGTTTTAGTTTTTCACTAAAATCGTTTTTTAATCATTTTTTTTTTTCAAAGGAACCATAATTTCTGGCTGGCTGTGTCTCTGTTTCGGACATCCCCGATTTTCCACAAGTGATAATTGGCGTGGAAGAATTGGAACGTTCATCATTAACATAATTGTAGGTGTCTCACAGGCATTTACGATTATTTTCTGTCTCGTTGGATGGGGATGGTCAATTTGGTGGGGCATGATGATGATAGAATTAGCAAGTAAGCACCATTTTTCATCGTATTTTCTATAAATTTTTATAAAAAATCAAAATTTTTTTTCATAGAAAAACATAAAAAACTCTCAATGGACGCAGCAATGGCAGAAAATGTGGAAGAAGGCACGATATCGAGCAATAAAACGGGAGCAGGAGCAACAAACCCGCCAGCAGCTGTTCAAAATAACGGCGCACGATAAGAAAATTATTAAAAATTGGTTTTTGTTGTTTTCTTACCTGTACATTTTTACAAAGAAAAATAGCTTTTAATAAGTTTCTTCCTGTCAAAATAAATATTAGCATGTTAATTAATGATAAAAAGTGACTTACTTCATTGATTGAAGATTTTAAAAAGGATTTTTTTTAATAATTTTGTAAGTTATAAATAAAAGACAGTTTTTTTTATCTTACGATACAATTACAGAACTTTATTCATGGTTCATTCAATCATAGAGAGAAGAAGAAAAAATACAAACACATCTCACACTCATTAATAATAAAATAAAATAAAATTGTAAAATATAAAGGATATGCAGTTGTAAATAAAAATTTATTTAAAAATTTGAATACCTAGTTCTATTATTAACTATTATTATTTATGATATTTATATAAAATAAAAAAATAAAAACAAAGAATTGTATTTTTTTCATATAAACTTGAGGTTATTTTTTTTTATAAAAATATGCTATGTGTGTGTTTATAGAGATAAATGATATCCAAAGGAAAACGTTATAAAATTTTGGGGTAAAATTTTCAATAGAAAATGTAAATAAATTTTCTGTACTTTTCTTTTCTTATAATATATAATATAATATTAATATTTTTTGTGATTTAATCTTTTTTATGTTTTTTTTTTAGTTTTCCGTATGATAAAATTTTTAAACTCTTTACTGTACATACATGTATTTTTTTTATTTCTTGTTTATATATAATAATATTTTTTTTTTACTCTTTTTATATTGTATATAGTAATATAAACGTTCTGAAAAGGTGTATACAATATATAATAATGATGACAAATTCTTGAGACAATTTTATGGTCTCTATACATTCATATGAGATAGATCTATTGATTTTATTTCTGATTTTTTTTTATTTGAAAATTAAAAATTTATAGTGAGACAAAGGATAGAATAATTCTTTTTCTGTTTTTTTTTCTTATTTTTATAATTTAATAATTAGTTTTTTTTTTATTTTAATGTAATAATTACAATCTAAGCAAATGTAAAGAAATGTGCTGAGAACGTCGCCATCTACATATCTTTAAAAATTGTATTTTTTTTTGTCCTGCTGAAAACTGCAAGATAATCTAGTAAACTTTATAATATATGTATTATTAACATCTTTTTATAAGTTTTATGTTTTTTTATTTATCGTTTAAAAATGAATTTTCGAATTTGTGAAAATGTGTGTTTGTGCCTAAAACCATTGCTATTTCCTTGTTGAATTTTTGAATGTCCAAAGTGCAATAAATGTGCATGATTTCTACGTTTGCTAAACGACAATGCTTCACAGTATTGCTTTGGATAGAGATTTTAATAGATTTTTTTTTCATTTTAGTTATAAGAAAATGTCTTGTAATACAAATATCAAAAATGTTGCTGTAAAGTTACTATAATTCATAACACCTCTTTGCATACATTTCATTTTATTAAAGATATTCTTTTTTTTAATATTTGCTTATAGTGTATAGACCTGAATTTTTCTGTTTATTTAAATTTATATATGCACAAAACATATATTTTTCTTACAAAGTATTGTATATATTAATAAAATAGATCAGCGCACTTGAATTTAATATAATTTTACTTTTTTTTAAAACATGCTTGTTATTATTGTGTCATTCATCATTTGTTCTGGTTTAACAGTGTATTTTTTAAAGTTTTACAACAAATAAAAGAATATAAATTAAAAGCTGTTTCTATAACAATCAATGTCGATTTGAGTGAACAAAAAGGAAGAACAATCAATGAATACCAGAATAATGTATTTCATTTCATTTTTTTATCTTTTTAAAATTTTTCAGATTTTTAGGGGTTTTTTAATTTTTTTTTGTTTTTTTTTTAATTTTTTTTTATTTAATTTTTTACGCTACAGCTGAAAACTTTTGTCATTTCGAATTGTTTTGCAATGCGTTATTTATCTGTGTCCACAACTCTTTTTTACACGATTTCGATCGACGAATTGACTGGAGCCAATCCTTGAATTGCTGCGGTCCGTCGGGCGTAATTTGGAACGCATTTCGAGCCGAGAGAATTGTGCTCGTGAACACTTCGTAGTCAGCAACCGTCAAATGATACAACTTCTGATGAATGCTCTGAATGTACATTTGTTGGCATTTTTGCACGAGGGGACTCAACGCGGATCTCAGATGTTGCAGTACCAATGTTGGGTTATTTCTCGCGAGATAATGCGCTGATTCGATTGCAACTTCGTGCAAAACGAACGGACTGACGATGGAATTCACAACACACACACAAAATTGATGCAAATATTGCGTACCGAGACGTTTTGAGATACGAAGCAACCATTTGATGTCGTCGCCATACGGAGGATTTCGCGCGTATTTCGCTTGAGGACGATCATCGTGAACGCGACGTGCAAGTGTTTCAAGAGCGAGCATACCAACGTTGTATGCAGCGAGTAGATATTTCAACTGTGTCGGGCTGAATTGATGGGGATGACGAGTTCGAGCGCCCATCGCTTGATTTGCTCCTGGCACATTTCCGGGATTCATGTTGTTATATTGGTTGAATTGCGCTGGATGCGGATGTCCATTTTGACGCATTTGTTGTTGCTGCTGTTGCTGGGCTTGCTGCTGTTGCTGAACTTGCTGCTGTTGTTGCTGAGATTGTTGTTGATTTTGCGGAGCTCCTTGTGGATTGGGAACTTGCATATTGGGATTGTAGAAGGGCAAACCTTGTGGCATGGGAGCTCCATTTGATCCGGGAACGGAAACCTGAACAGGCGGTTGAACCTGTTGGAATTGCTGTGGCGGATTCACTTGCATCTGTGGGAAATTTTGATTTGGTACAGGCGGATGTACCGGAATGGCAGGGAACTGACCATTTACGGAGTTATTGAATGGCTGTGGCGGCTTGGGCTGCTGTGGCCCATATTGGAATTGCGGCATATACATTGGCATCTGATTTGCGTGGAACGGAATGTTCTGATATATGCCTTGTAAGTGATAATTGAAGGGAACGTATGGCTGCACGATACGCGATACGGGGTTGATGCCTTGGGGTGGGAATCCTGTTGTAGG
Organism: Culicoides brevitarsis; assembly: GCF_036172545.1. Classification (NCBI taxonomy): domain Eukaryota; kingdom Metazoa; phylum Arthropoda; class Insecta; order Diptera; family Ceratopogonidae; genus Culicoides; species Culicoides brevitarsis. Next base: position 15,398,474 of record NC_087085.1, on the reverse strand, counting down.
ATTTGCGGCAACAACTACAGGGGGAATTGGAGCATTCGTGTTGGGAGCTTGTGCATTATGTTGAATATCTCCCGATTCGATCAACGGCATGAGATTGACATTGAAATAATCATTTTGTTCTTCGGGCTCTAATTCACCTCCAGGAGTATTACGCAAATACAGTTCATACCAATAACGAGCAACTTGGAACAAAACTTCTGGATAAACACCTCCGCTCTTGGCAGCATTTTCCACAGTGAGACATGCTCGTTCCAACATAAGATCACTTTGTTCCTTACACTGCAAAATCGCTCTCTGAATCTCATTGGGATTCAAAGCTGCAGCGTGTGGTAAGACAGAAAGCGCTAATTCAGCAGCTGGTAATACCATATTACTGTCCCATCCACGAGATGATGCACGATCAGCCATAGCTGCGGCTTCTGGCGGCGTTAAATGACCTTCCCAAGTGTCGATCATGAAAGAAATTGCCGGAGCTCCGATTTCCATAGCTTGTCCCATTATCCATGATACGTGTGAAGAATATGTTCGTGACAACCAGTTTGAGCTAACGCAATTATGAAGTCCCAAAGCATAAAGTCCCAATTGGAAAGCACACATATGAAGTGCGCGATGCGGTCCATGATGATTGTTGTTCGTAGAAACTTGCGTAAAAAGCGATGTAGAGCTCGTACCGCCGGCTTTCGTTAAAACGTTCTTCGCTAATTCAAATATAAAGTGAGCTCCTGCTTCGGAAGGTTGATTCGGGATGCTCGGATATGATCGTTTGCCCTTATAACGTGATTCCTTTGATCGATTGGTTATTGAAGGTCCCGGATTAACCATCGACACTTGATTCGTAGTCGGTTTTGCGGGATAACAATTGAGCGAAAGTGCGGAAATATTGTTTTCGAGCTCAGCACTTGTACTGCTTTGCGGACGACTGTTTACAGACAAATCGTTTTGCACAGACTCATTAATGTGAATTCTTGCACCTTCGTGATCTTCCAAGCCTCTCATCTGAGACGATTGACTTCTAATTGGAGGGTTGTTTGAATAATAAGATGGCAAGAGAGGCGTTTTGATCAACGTATGAATATCTCTATCCAACAACTTTTCCATGATACGACAAATATTACGTGGCTCATCTTTGTAATGATAGAGTAAAGTCAATGCTAAATCGCCTCTTTGTCGTCGAGTGCCTTCACACAACAATGGATGCTCTGACTCGGCAACGTTAGCTTTCAAACCTAAAGCAGCAACAGCTGCTTCAAAGCCAAGCTGCTCATCTGTTGGTAGTCTATAGGCAGATAAAACTTTCGGTTTCGGTTCTTTTGACACATTGTTTGACGTCACCAACGCATCAAATATGAAACTCGCCAACATAATTGGCAACAAAGCATTTCCACGAGATTTGAATGTGCCATCTCTCAATTGTTCAGCCTTCTCTCTTATCTTTTTCAACTCTTCCGGACCCAAATTGATCTTTTTCAAATGTGCTAACAAATCAGATTCCTGATTGTTTAATTTCACTTCGAGTGGTTTTGTGCTCGCTGGAGGACGTGCCATCTCCAATCCGAACAAGCAAACACGGAAAGCCAAGTGATAATGATCGCTATTTTCCGATAACACGGTGCATAAGAATGCACACTTGGCCAATGTTGCAGATGCCAATACACTAATTTGATGGAAAATGGGATTGACGTTGTGTTTCTTGCCCTTTCGCTTGACTGGAGGAGCAACATCAACCATCAAATTCGGCGGATTTGCAAGCAATTCTTCTGCCAAACGGATACCCAATGTACAAGCTTCTCTATCGTGACCATGAGCATGTAAACCTTCTGCACGAGCAAAAAGAATATCCCAAGCATCTTCGGTTGGTCGAATATTGGAAAATACGGGAAATTTCGAGGGTGTCGCTTCTTGTTGTTTTGCCTCGATGTTTTTGAGTTTTTCCTCTTCTTCTGCATTTGCTGCCTTATTTGCATCGTAATAATAGACACTAAAGTCATCTTGATGGCTTTCAGAACTAGAGAAGCTTTCGTCTTTCGAAGGTCTTCGATTTTGGGCAGCAAGTGCTTCGGCACCAGCTTCATCTCCTTGTTTCTTCGGCGATTCAACGGATTTAACTTCTGCGATATTTTGTGGCTCGCCACTTGTCGAGGGTTGTTGTTGATCGCGTTCAAATGCCGCTTGCAACGAATTTGAGTCGTTCGATTGAGATGATGACGACGAGGACGAGCTACTGATAGAAGAGTCTAATGCCTGTGTATTTGTTACCAAAGCATTCACTGAAGTTTCAGCCTTTGAGTCTTTTGCCTTTTCTTCGTTCGCTACAGCAGAAGATTCAAAGACATTCGAGCTTGAAGACGCTTGCACGTCGTCGAAGCCAACCGAGTAATTGGCAGGCAAGCACATATCATTTGACGTTGCCGACGATGAAGTAGACAGTTGTGAATTTAATATGCTAGAATTGTTGTTGTTACTACTACTATTTACATTATTAACAGTATCTTTCGAGTTAATATTATTACTACTATTAGAACTACTAACTATTTCAAGTGTAACGGCGGTAACAACTGAATTGTTCTGAGATATTATAGAGTCGTCTTCGTTTTCGCAAAAACCTTCACTACTTACGCTAGAACGATTTCCCGGAGCACGGTCCTTCAAAGCTGCTGCGGCGCCATGTGATGATGTCGATGCGTGACCCTTGCTCTCGGCGCTGCTGTTACTGCTACTGGCCATCTGTTGTCGATCGCGATACGCTTTCTCGCGCTTCTGACGAACAGCATGACTGTGATGATGCGTTACAGCGGGATTTGACGTGCTACTATAATGATGTGTGTTGTTCGTGAGTACCGCCTGACTTGAGTTTATCTTGCTATTTATTTCAGTCTTTGAATCCGTGTGTTTAAAACATGTGAAGGGGCAGTGGTACATGGGATTTGTATCAACTGTATGCGTTATACCTGAAATTAGAACAAACGGCAATTAGTGTCATGCTAGACAACAAATAATATCAACCTTCTAACGTACCTGCTATTGGATAATCCTCCCAATCTAAATAACATGCCTCGATGGCTGGCTTGAATCCGGTAAACAATTCTGCATCGTTTCTCAAATTTTGCTGTTGTTTACTGCTGTGTGATGACGACTGCACAAAACACTTGGTGACACGATCAAGAATTTTCAAATGCCAACTCGTAAATTGTGCATGTAACATGTCTCGTTCATCGGGCGCCAACTCAGGATTGAGAGCTGCTAATCTCCAAAGCACCACTATCTCGTCACATAATGAAGCACACGCGTGTTGCGTAGCATTCGTATTACTGTGTGTGCTACTATGTTTGCCTCCTCCATGGGCTCCAGACCCAACGAGAAGAGCTAATTTTATATTAAACCACCAAACTAAAATTTGATCGCATGCCATGCATTCCTCGGTGATTATTTCCAACAATCGGATGGCATTGCGATCGCATCGTCTGTACATCTCGCGAACAATTGATAACAGATTCCACATTCCTTCGGGCTCTCGACCACGCAAGGGACGTAACAGAGAGCTCCATTCAGCTGCTGCTGGCGGCGCACTGTTTGTCAGATAATTCACATCGCTGAATACCATGGGAGTTGGCAGACAGAATTTTGTCAAGATTTTCTTGATGTTATCGTGCAATGTCTTTTCATCGAGATACCAATTCGTTTGATCATTTACGGAGGCTCCAGCGGTTGGATCAGGCGCTCCACAAACGGTATTGATTGTTGTTGGTTGTGAACTCAACAATTCGTCAAGCAAACGTTGTGCTGTCGGCAAAATTTGTTGAGGCAACTCGCTTATCAAATATTGCGCAAACTTTTGCAGTTGATCGCGTTGCAAGCGTGTCAGCGATTCCGAAACGGGCGCTCTCAAACTCACCTTGCTCGAGCAATGAATGCGATACAGACAAACTGCAACAACATGAGAGCACCAATACGCAGCTGATGTACATGTACAGTTACATGATGAGATCCGTCTTCTGTCAAACGTGACAGCTACATTATATTGATTTTTTGGTTGACTGGTTACAACAGTCGCTGACAAATGAAAACCAATCTGCAAGGGATCCTTGACGGCGCGACTTTTGAAAAGTTGCTCGCCTCGATGAAACTCCTCGGGTGAACTGTTCGCAAGACACGAATACAGTCGAATGTCCTCCTCGTTATCGGGAAAACTCCAAAATGCAATTCGTAGTTGCAGTTGCTCCGGTACGGGTGGAAAAACATTTTCCACTAATTCAAATGGTATATAAGTAGCTACACAAAGTGCAGCTAATTCTGTTAGGGGAATTAGGGCATCTGGCCTTCGTGCAATTTGTCCATTATTTAAGACAATTGAACTGGGTTTCTTCCAACCGCGCCAATTGTTGCACAAACTTTCGGGCTCTGAGCTCCAACTACAGAGGGAATCTTCCTCAAAACGATCGGAATCTTCGAAACTAAATCTGTCGTTCTCATCATTGTTCCATTCGCCAGCAGCAGCTGCACCATTGGCTCCATTGCCAATGTTATTGGACGAATCTGACCTTTGCACACGAGCTCGGGCCGAAGCGCCAGCTCTTTCTCGATCTGACCCGCTCGCCAGTCTGAATGTTTAAAATATTTTACACTATGATTTGCTTTTCACTTTTTTAGACGACTTCTTCTTTTTTTTTGTTAATTATTATTATGTATTTTTTCCTTTCTCTGCACGCACACACACAGATACCTTCTGTATTTATTGTGTATATGTCTGTGTATTTGTATATTAACAAAGACAAAGACAATTGCTGCAAAATATTTTCCAACACATATTTTTCACATTTCCCGCACCTCTAGTCGCTTTTCTCTACGATACGCGTTTTCCTTGGCCAATAAACTCGTGATTTGATAATTTTTTAGACGAATTTTTACAATTTTAATTGAGACAAAATGAATGAAAAATACCCATAAAGAAAGGCGAACAGCAGCGGATCGATGACTATTCCACCCAAACAAAAACCTTCTACTTGTTTGACAGTTGTGTGTTTTATTCAGTTAAAAACGGTACATGTTTCAATTGTGCACTGGCAAAACTTCATGAAATTAAGAATTTTTGTTAATTTTTCGTAATTTTTGAATGAAAATCTTTAAAAAATAAATTAAAAATGATTTTAATTGATACTTACATCAATTATTTAATTTTCTTCATAAAATTTTCTGTTTTGAAAATGAAGCCAAATGAAAAAAAAAACAAAATTTATTGTAATAATTCTTTATTTTTTATTTTATTTATCAATAATCATATATTATTATTATTAGTGTGTACACGTATCCAAAAGCAATAAATACATTATTTTATGTTACCTTTATCATACTTACAGATATTTTATGAGTTTATTTATTTAATAATTGTTTAATTTAATGATTTTCTTTAATTAATTTATTTATTTAATAGAAGACTTATCCTGTGTGTAGTATGCATAATATGACCAAAAATTTCGTTATGGCCTTTTTTTACTGAAAATTGAATCAACCAATTTGTTTCAAAGCTTTATAAGAATATTCTGTATTTAGTTTTTCTTTTAAATATTTTTTGAACTCAGAAATACTTTTGATTTTTTGAATTTGTTTGAACTGTTTTTGGCAGACAGTGTATAATAATAAATATATGTTAAAAAATAAATTGTTTTCTTCACACACACCCGTGGAAGATCATTTGTCTATGGAAATTCTACTGTTAAAGTTTCTTTTATAACAAAATACTTGTTTTCCTTTCTTTAAATGGTTCATGGTTTGTGTGCGTGTGTGTCAAAAATCTAAACTCAGCTAAATGTTTTGTAATTGTTCTTGTTGTTGTTGTAAATATTGATCATTTTATTTTATTTATATTTTTTTTTAATTTTTGTATTTTTTTATATTTTATGAAGATGTATAAAAACTATTCATTAACCATTTACTTATTTTCGATGTAACACAAATTTTCCTTAGAATTTTTTCCTTAATTTATCGAATATTTTTTTTAGTATTTCACGAACATTCAAATGGATTTAATTTTGGAAATCATATCTCTCAAAAATTGATTGCTATTCAAATTAGGAATATATAATATTTTATACTAAATCTTAAATAAACTATATTTTAGACTATAAATCGCGCGAGACATCAGTTGCTTTTTATATTAAATTTTCAATAGAAAATAAAATAATAATCAAATTCTAGCAAAAAATCAGCAGATTCTTTCAAAATAAAGCTCATCAAGAGCCACACAAATACTTAATTACTGATCTTTTTGTTATAGTTTCGTATCAAAAGGACAAAAAAAAGTTAATAATTTAATGAAAGAAAAAAATTAAATATAATACAGTGTATAATACGTAAATATAATACATTATGTTTGGTTACTTTTGGATTTTAAATCACTATCAAATGTTTTTTATCATCATGATCCAGGTCATTTATTTATTTTATTTTGTAAATTAATTAAATCCTAAAATTATTTATTTTTACTACAAAGGTAAGGGGGTTTGATAATAAGTAGACAATAAATGCTGATGATTTGTAAATATATTTTTAACATAATAACAATTATGAATGTTGTTGTTCTTTTTTAACAGGAATCTGTTTTTATTTATTTTAAGGTATATTTATTTTTTGATATAACACATGTTATGTGTATTTTGTGTGAGTGGTATTATATTTTCACGGTAAATACGATGGTAAATAGAAAAATTTTCTATTCTATTAATAGAGTTATAATGGTGTTGTTTCCTAATAATAGGCTCTTTTAAAACTTTTTCGCAATGTATTATGCTATTATTCTGGATCGATTTCACATTTTATTTATAAAGGTAATGATTATTATGAGTTGTTCTTTTCTATAATTATTTATAATTATTATCATTATTATGTTAGTATTGTAAAAAATTCGTGTATTTTTCTACATATTTCCTACCTTTTATTATATAAAAATCGTTTTTAAAGATTATATATATATATAAATATTATGTTTCATATACACACGATTGATTTTCTTGTAATTTCTTTTCTCTTCTCTTTACGATTCCATTCCTTTGTAGTAGTAATAATAATGTATTTATAGTCATATTCTTCTCAATCTTGTTATTTCTTGTTTTTGTTTTGATAAAAAAAAGAAACCTTCGAAGCATTTTGATGCAATTTATGTATTATTATATTAAGTAAATGTCTTCCAATTGTTTGTTTTTTTCCTTTATGTATATTTACACGGACAAAGCTACTCAGGTATATTTTTTTAATATATTTTGTTTAATACTAGTGTATTTTATTTTTACGAAGCAAGACATCGTTTATGCGTTCACACTGTTTATTTTTATTTTTTATGATGATGTTTGCCGGTAAATTGCTTTGCTGTTTTAGAGATTAATTTATAATATATTTTTTTAATGAATATTTCCATTAGTGTGAGATCAAAACGTTCATTATTCCGATACTTTCTTAGTTGAATTATAATAAAGTAATAATGAGTCTAGCCGACCCATTATTTTTGTATTATTTTTAAATGTTTATAAAGTGCGCATGATAATAAAGCTTGTAAAATGTCTAGCTATAAAGAGGCAAATTAAACACGAGGTGTGATATTTTAACAATCATCAAACATTATCTTACAAAAGTTTACTTTTTGTTAATTCTCCATGCAGTACAATTATTAATTATTTTAATTTTTTACGTAAAAAAGGTAAAAATGACGATCTTTCTCTCAAATTTATCAAAAACTTGTAATTTAAAATTACGTTATAGCCTTTATCATAAAATTTTTGTGTTTTCTTTATTTTTACTACTTAATCTGATTTCATTATTGTTTTATTTATTAAATTTTAATTTCGTATGAATATTATTTTTGATTATAATTAGTTGGTTTTTCTTGTGTGTTTGTGTATAAGATTGCGAATATAAATCGGAGTAGTAGTCTAATGTAATATAGAATCATCAACATCATAATTTTATTATATTTTATTAATTTATATACGTATGAACGAGCGAAAAAGTTGGGAATAAGATAAGTTTTCGGTTGATATTGTTAAACCTTTTTTTATTTATAAATATTTTTTTTTTGTTCAATTCAATAATTAATTTTGTTGAATGTTTTTTTTTCTTACTAAATTTATTTTTAGTACAATAATGAATGATTTTGTTGTATAGATATATTTTGTAGTGTTTTAAAATAAATGATAATCTTGTTGTAAAAAATACTCACGTCGCGTTTCGTCGCTTAAAGGATAAATTAGAAGCTTTACCTACGATTAAATTCAGACTTGATCGCTAAAAAACAAGAAATTTCATAAAAATTTAAGTTAAACTTGTGAAAAATTTAAAAACTTACCTTCAATTATCTCCTGTTTCGCCTTTGCGATTTCTAATTTCACTTCTTGTATGATATCAGCCTTAAAGTTTTCCAAGTCAATGGCACTTGGAATTGAAAATCCTTCTCCGTTCACTTGCTGCACATGAAAAAATACAATTTTTCATGAGAAAAGTTTTTGTTTAAATTTTTTTTCAGAGTCTTACCTTCAAAATGGTTTCTTCGCTGGCGCTTCCGAACCGTTTACGCAGTGGCTTGGGTGACTCGGATCCATTTCCTGTATTATTACTGTTCGAATTACTGGAATTACTGTTAGCTCCAAGTTTGTGTGGCAATGTGTTGGATTTCTCCCATGGTCGTTGACGCGACGAATCGTCGTTATTTGAGTCCGGCTGTAAATGTTAAAACAAAAAAAAATATTAAAACAATGTAGATGCATTTAGTAAATTGCGCGTAATTGGGTCACATCATATGCACAATTTCCATTATTTGTGTCACAATAAAAAAACGTCATCTTTTGTTTTTTTGCTCTTACCTCCTTTTTATCTACTTGTGCACGACGTCGTGCCAATGTTTTTGCCATTTCATCCATCATAGATGCCATGCCGCCCGTAGTACGACCTAAAATAATTACGCCATTAATCTCTTTATCGTCGAATGAATGAAGAAAAATGCGATTTTACCGATTGTGCCGTAATTTCCACTGCCTCCGCTTGATGTGCTGCTTCCACTATTTTCTGTTGGTTGCGGCGCCGCCTTGGGTAACGTTTGACTTTTCTTTAATTTTGCGGCTTGCAATTGTGCAGCTAATGATGACATATCCATGCCATTTGATTTTGAGCCTCCGCCCATTGGCATTGGGGGAGGAGGCGGGGGACCTGCGCCTCCCATTGGCATTGGAGCAGCTGGCGGCTAAAATTTGAAAAAGGTAAATTAAATTAAAGAAAAATTCAGAACATTTAAAAAAAATTAGAAATTTTTAAAAAAATTTTTTATCGAAATGTCGAACAGTGAAAAAAATTTTGAAAGAAAAAAAAAATTTGAAAACTCTTTTCATCTAAATTAGAATTTAAATTTCAAGTTCTTAATTTTGATAAAAAAATTTTAAAGAAAAATTATTTTTTTTTTTAATTTTAAGAAAAGACAAAGAACAAAAAATCAATTTTTTACAAAAATTCAAGAAATTTCATACCTGTGGAGGAGCTGGAGCAGTCATTCCATTTCCAAAATCGGGCGGAGGGGGAACAGCTTGCGGCGGACTGCTAACTTGTGGCACTTGAGGTGGCATTGGCTAAAAAAAGTAATTTCATCAATAAGAATTTGACCAAAAAAAACGAAAAATCAAAAAAAATCTCTTACAATTTGCGACCCATATTGCGCTGGATATCCTCCGTTGGCTTGAACGTGTTGTTGTCCGTAGTTATTCATCATTTGTGGCGGCTGCGGCGGCGCTTGCGGAGCCTGCGGAACTTGTGACGGTTGCTGCTGCTGCTGCATGGGAGGCGGCGCAAACATGTTAGGCGGATTTGGAATTTGCTGTTGTTGCTGCGGAATCGGAGGCTGTTGCTGCATTTGTTGCTGCTGATTTACTTTTGACACGTTCGATGGTACATAAATTGGCCCGTTACGAGCATTCGGTTGCGACTGACTATTCGGTATTTGCGGCTGTGGTGGTATCATATTTTGGCCTTGTCCCTGGTACATTTGTTGCTGTTGATTATATTGCTGTGAGCGCGCGAGAGAGAAAAAATTTCCAATTAGATCATTAATTTATGCGATTTGCACGGAGAAAAAAATTTAATTCGTTCAGTTTCAGAAAAATTTAATATAAAAATTAACAAAATTAAGTATATAATTAATTTTTGTAACGTTTCGAGCTAAGAATTTACCATAGACCTCTAAAACATTAAGAATTTCGGATATCGAAAAAGTACTTACTAATTTTAAATTTTTCAAATCTTGCATATTTTTCATCATTAATTTTAAAAATTAATATGAAAATCTTTATAAAATTGAACATTTTTCACTAAAAATGAATTAAATAATGGAAAATTTTGATCTGATTTTGACAAAATTTTTATATTTTTAAGTTAAAATTTTTTTAAAGTTTTTAGAGTTTGAATATTTTTTTTATTTTTAGATACTTGATATTTAATATTCTACCTAAAAATTCCTCAAAAATTAGAAAAATTAAATTATGAAACATTTTATGTTAAATTTTAAACTGAACGAATTAAAATTTTTTTCCGTGTTTTTCTATTAGACAACGGAGGGTCAGATACTCACTTGGGTTGATACATAGATTTGACCTTGTTGCGATTGCTGTTGCTGATAATTCGGTTTTTGCTGAACTTGTTGCGCTGGCGGCGGAACTGGCGGGGCACTATTGGTGCGATGATGACCCTGTGGCGGACTTTGAGGAGTGCTTGTTGGTGTTTGCGGCGAGATCACATTGTTCGGTATAACATTATTGTTTTGTTGCATAATGGCAGCATCTTCGCGCGTCATTGTCCGATATCCCATATCGAGGTCGTCATATCCCATACCGGGTCCCAAAGGCGCCGGTATCCTGCCACTTAGCACCTCTAACGAATGCATCATGGCACGCGCAAATGCCTCCGCATCTTGTTGACTCGAAAAATTTAGACCATACACGAATTTGGAGTCACGCCATTGATGGAACGTCGCTGTTGCCTGATTGTACTTGAGTCCCTTCAGGATGGAACAATTGATAACAACCTCGTGATCTTGTAGCTTACGTCCTACAACACGGAATGTATTATTTTGCTGATGATGATAAATTTGAACCTTGCTAAGGCCAGATGACGTTCCCGAGGGAATCCACTTTTTCTGATTATCATCGTACACCATGACGGACGCTCGTGCGCCGATAATACTTTGCTCGCTGAAAAACACAAAAAAATTGTTTAAACAAGTTATTGATAGAAGATAACGAAACAGGTCATCAAACAAAAAACCAGGAATAAGTGCAACGATGAGTAAGACAATGAGATTTACATTACTTCAATTAGTTAATATCTTTTTGTTTTTCTGTCACACACTCACTTGTCGTCGTTGTCGCTTTTATGACATGACAGAGGAAGGCATATGTTAATTTAAAAGTGTTTATCATTTTATTATTATTATTAAATTTATCTTGAAAATTTGTGCGAACGCGGTTTCTCGGCAAAGAATGACAAACAGTCAACCAGGAAACGATCGCTTAATTAGGATATCACACAAAAGTCACACGTCTTTTCTTTCTATTTTTGTTCTGTACACAAAAAAAAAAACGAATATCTTGATTGAAGAAAGCACACATGTGAATAAATCTAGCGAGTAGCAATAAAAAATCAATTTATATGCGGGACGTAACGTTACGCAGTGAGCAGAACACACACACAAAAAAGTCAAAACGAAGTTTGAGATTTGTTTCATCTGTTAAAAAATTTAATGTGACTGCTTGTGCAATGAACGATAAGAATATTTGAAGTACACTTGCTTTTAAAATTATTTTTTTTTTGTGTCGAATTACATTTTATCAAATATTAAAAGAAAGAAAAAAAAAATGAAACAGAAACCTTTTTAAAAAATGAGGCCAAAACAATTAGATATTAATTTTTTTTTTTTTTTTGATTTCCAACCAAATTTTTTTTTTAATATTATTTTTTTTTTTTTTGATAAATTCTGAAAAACAATTAAAATGTTAAAAAATGTTCCAATTTTAATAAATTGTTGGTAAATAAAATTTATAAAAAAAATATCGCTAAAACCAATTCAAAATTCAATAATTTTAAATTTTTAGAAAAAAAATATCAATTTTGTGATGAAAAATATTATAAAGTACAAAAAATTTTAAATTTTTAAAAATTCTAATTCAAATCAAAATATTAATTTGACTAGATTTCTTTTGAAAAATATAAAAATTGGAGCTTTTATCAGTTCAAAATTCAATATTTTTAAAAATTTTAGTGAAAAATTATAAATTTTTTAAAGAAATATCTTCATTTTTAGGTGAATAATATTTTATTTTTTTTTTTTAATTTTGACGAAAAAACTCAGAACAAACAATTAAAAAAATGTAAAATGGGAAAACTTTTGGCATTATTTTGATTAAAAATTCATGAATAATTACAATTCTCAACCAAATTAAACCAAAATAAAAACGAAGAAAATTTACTTTTAATTTATTCGCCTTTCTAATTTTTACTAAAATCCTTAAAAAATTCTAAAGAAAAAAATTTAACTTGGCTGAATTTCATAAAAAAATAAAAATTTCTATTAAAATTAGTTCAAAATTGATTGAAATCGAAAAATATTTTTGATATTTGTACCAAACTAACTCGATCGTGTATTTTTCTTTTTTTGGGCTAAGCTATTTTTATTGCCAAATCGATTAAAAATTAATATACTCCCACACACGTACCTTTCTCTATCCATTAATGTTATTGTCACAGTATTCTCTTTAACACACAGAAAACCCTAATTTAACATGGTCAAGTTCACGACACAAATGTGACTGTCAGTTTCACTTTTTTTCTCTCTGTTTGTCGTCTTTTGTATCGTGACGTATAATTTATTTCTGTTTACATAATAATTTAATTTAATTGATTCATAACGAATAAAGGTACATATCGATAAGACAGCGGAAGTTGACTCATGGAATACTTTATTACGCAAAAAAAAAAAATCACTGTCACAAATGTTTCTCCAGAACGAACGAAAAAAAACATAAATAAATAAGTTACTGACATTCCATCCATCGACATCCAGCTATCTATCGTGGCTAAGTATGTAGTAGAAGGCTTGGCTCATTTTCAATGTAAATGTGTGACGACCTTTTTGTCAGTTTATTTTTCTTTTTTTTTTATTTTTCGCTCTGAACTACTAACATCAAACAACAAGCCTATAATAGTGTTTAAAAAGTGATTTTTCGTTGCTTTTTTCGTAATATTCGCATGAGAGACGTTTTTCGTATTACGTGCAATAAATGACTATTATCACACGGGACAGGACGATATGCTAATAATAAAAAACGAGACTTTGTAAAGAGCAAAGTTACAAGTCACAATCATTTGGCACTAGTTTCGTCCTTTTTGTGTGTGTGTGTGGTTTTGTATGTACACGTGTCCTGTCACTGTTCCGCCATATAGACATTGTTATTATTATTGCCTCATAATAATTTTTGGTGTGTCACTCGAATTCAGCGAGGGTGATTTTTACAATTTTCCTGCACTTTAGAATTTTTTTTTCGTTCTGTGTTAATTAGTGGGCACTTTTGTGTGCATTTTGCGTGCCCTTGCAAACGGCATTAATGAATAAACAAACAAGCAGACCATTGAGAAAAAGTCAAAAATGCATAAAATCGCTCCATTTGCGCTGTACGAGTGTCCATTGCATGATCATTTCGGGCAAGCACTGTAAAAATGGCATAATAGAACAAAGTGAAATACACAAATAATAACAACACCGAGAATAGAGAAAAGCAGAATGAATTAACATCTGCGTCGTGCTCGGCAGTGCCGTGCGTTGTACGTAAAAAGATGGATGTCAACTGCGGTGCACGACGCCTCATCGATAGACGTATGCGCGTTCAACGCACAGCCGAAGAAAGAAAAATGTTCCTGGTGGGAGTTTCCTCATTAGATTATGTATATGAACTTTTTTTTGTGTCCAATTTTAAAACAAAAGGAAATTCTATTGCCGATTTCCGATCTTCGGCATCAATTCAAGGACATCTGAGTCACAGATCCGCACTTTTAAAGGGAATTTCCGATAAATATTTCGTTCTGTGTGTGAATGGTGGACCATTTCAAAACACACACACAGCAAAAAAAAACTCATTCCGCGAAATGAAAAACTTGACTGCTCTCGAATCGGCATGAATCGGAGCGATGCAACGGCATAACAGTGTTTGCTTAATTGCATCGTGGAGTTGCTTATGCATGAAGACCATTTCTCGAAAAAAACACAAAAAAAAATATGAAAAGAATGAAAATGGATAATGCAGGGCGCACACATACACAGCGGAGAGAATCTATTTGATTGTGCAAAAAATGGAAGTCGCAAACTTACCACATCTTTTATGTGCTCGGGATGACGGGTTTTTCACGAAATTTCCACTCGATACGATTTGGCGACACTTGATTCACAAACTAGCACACTTTTCAGCAATTAAAGGGCTCGTGCTTCCATAATAAGTGAGAAAACAAGCAGGAGACGACACAGTTTTCAATGGTGTTACTGTTTGAGTGATTCACGGTACGGCGTTGCCTATTGGTTTTGCAGCGGGTAACGTAAGATGTATGGGTTTGTATAGTGTTGTTCACACAATTGTGCAATGTGTGACGTTGAAAAATATTTTTATTGGGCTTTAAATATCATTTTCATTCGTCTCACTACTGAATTTGCTCGAAAAGAAACACGCGGCGTGGGTTGTTTTCGGAAAATGGTACTGTCTTCCGAAAAAATAACCGAAAATTTTGCGAGAGAATACGTCAGTGAGACGAATGAAAGTGATAAAGCTAATTTCTGTTGAATTTTCAATCATTTTCATGAAATTTTCTTCCATGAAATCTTAAAAATGATCCCTTTTTCGAATTTTTAGGTTGAAAATTATCTAAAATATCGAAAAATTCATGAAAAATTTCAAAATAATTATTAAAAATTGCCTTCCGTTAATTCAAAAAATTATTGCGACGAGGAGTACTGAATTGTAAATGCATGAGGCGTTCAAAAGTGATTTCATTTCGGCAAGTCATCAGGCACAGCAGCAAAACAATTGTACAATTTTGCAAATTTTTGATAGATTTTCGTGATTAAAACAAGAAATAATGGCTCGCGGAAGTAGTGCTGGCTTCGACAGACACATTACCATCTTTTCGCCCGAAGGACGATTGTATCAAGTTGGTAAGTTGCGAAATTTCATCCGGTTTCTCCTCTTCCTCTCACTAAAAATCTTTAACTTTTCCAGAATATGCCTTCAAAGCCATCAACCAAGAAGGCCTCACAACGGTTGCCTTGAAGGGAGCCGATTGCGCTGTTGTTGCGACACAAAAGAAGATCCCCGACAAGTTAATTGACCCGAAAACGGTAACACATTTGTTCCGCATCACGAAAAACATCGGAGCTGTAATGACTGGCAGAATTGCCGACAGCAAATCTCAGGTGCATCGCGCGCGTTACGAAGCCGCAAATTGGCGCTACAAGTACGGCTATGATATCCCGATTGATGTTTTGTGTCGTCGTATCGCCGATATTTCGCAAGTTTACACGCAAAATGCCGAAATGCGTCCTCTTGGGTGCAGTATGGTGCTCATTGCGTACGATGATGATCTTGGACCTTCGGTTTATAAGACAGATCCCGCTGGTTATTATTGCGGATATCGCGCGATTTCTGTCGGCGTGAAACAAACCGAAGCCAATAGCTATTTGGAGAAAAAGTTGAAGAAGAAAACCGAGTTTAATGAGGAAGAAGCGATCCAATTAGCGATTACTTGCTTGTCACAAGTGCTCGGAGTGGACTTTAGAGCAAGCGAAATCGAAATTGGCGTCATTACGAAGAAACATCCGGAATTCAAGGTCTTGCAGGAGAACGAAATTGAGGATCATTTAACTGCCATCGCCGAAAAGGACAGTTAAACACATTTTTTTTTTGTTTTTTTTACACATATTTCCTCCTTACATGTAATCAGTTTATTGGAAATACAGAATAAAAATCCTTAATTCTAGTTTTTTTTTCGTATTTTTTAAGATTACTTCCCGCCAGCACTCGCCAAGGGGTTTCGCAAAACCAAAATCACCGAATCGC
This sequence comes from Culicoides brevitarsis, assembly GCF_036172545.1. Taxonomy (NCBI): domain Eukaryota; kingdom Metazoa; phylum Arthropoda; class Insecta; order Diptera; family Ceratopogonidae; genus Culicoides; species Culicoides brevitarsis. Next base: position 15,382,353 of record NC_087085.1, on the reverse strand, counting down.
CTCGCAGGAACATCTTCGATATGAAACGATCCTTATTGACGGGTTTTGCCTTTTTTCCTTTGCCTGTTCGCGGTACTTCGGTCCACATCTCCTTGACATTCTCCAAGACCATGTTGCAGTGACGATCGAATGCTTTTACGCGACCCAGCAATTTTTTGTTGTTGCGGCAGTTGATGAGTACCTGAGTGTTGTTCTTGACGCTTTGCGTGAGGACCGAAAGTGGGCCGGTGTCGAATTCTTCTTGTTCCAACTTTGCCAATTCCTCGGGTGTGAGTTCAGATTTGGGTTTTGCCAAAAGAGCCCTGAAATTTAAAGAAAAATTTAGTGAGAAGGTTAGCTTCAATAACAAGCTTTGCTCAAAAAATGAGTTTTTAGCAGGATTTTTGGGTGTTCTTGAGTGATACTTACATCGTATTGTGTTTATTTGACTATTTCTAGCTAAAAATTTGCTGAAAATGCCTTAAAAATGCGAGAAAATTGTGAAAATGGCAAAACGTTTGTCGAGTTCGGCAATGTTTAGTAGGATGACCAGATATGCGAATCAGGGACATGGGTTCAAGTTTCTTGTAGGCGTCATCCATTAATGCGGTCGGCAGTTTAGGAGGGTTTAAAAATTTTTCGTTTTGAATTATTTAAAATAATTTTTGAAATAGGTATTTCAGACTTTGCAATCTTTTTTTTTTAATTTTTATTTAGGCCGCTTCAATTTTTTTTCTATGTTTTTGTCCCCTGCCCCAAAAAGTTACAAATTTCATCAAAATTGACCATTTTTTGGTCTTTTTCCATATTTTTTCAAGAAATTTTCAAAAATTTTTAAAACATGTTCGATTTTCAAGAAAAACGAAATTTAACATGAACTTTCTTCTCTAAAAATATTTTCAAAAAATTTTTTTTCAAAATTTTTTGATAGTTATTTTTATGAAATTTTTTTGTCTGAATTTTTAACTTGAAATAGATTTGGGAAAAATAAAAAAACAAAACAAAAATTGAGACGCTCAAAAATTTTAAATTATTTCAATCTCAATGTTTCTAAATACGGTAAAAAATATTACTAAACTACTAAAATATTCATTAATGATCAAAAATTTTTCAAATTTTGTCATTTTGTATGAAAAAGTATTTCAAAACTTTTTTTTTTTTGCCCCCTTCCATTTCTAAAAAAGTCTTTGGGACAAAAACATCGAAAAAAATTTGAAACGGCCTTAATTGAGTTTTTTTTTTCAAATTTTTCACGAGCCCTCATTGAAATTTGAACTGATATTAAAAATTTACTTTTCAGTAAGGGGGGATCAAAAAATGCCCTATTTTAGCCGACGCCATTAATGGATGACGCCTGTACAAATCTTGTTATCAAATCTGGCAACCCTAAAGTTTATTGAAAAACAAACACCCAAAACAAAGGAATTTTCCCATATTTCGGGAAATTCAGACAATTTTCACGAGCGCATCATGAAATAAACCAAAGAAAAGCTAAAACTTCATTCATCGAATGACAACTAGTCGATAGTGTTAACCAAAAACGTAGAATTATTCACAAATAATCGATCCCAAAGAAAAACCAAGTGAAAAACCTAATCAATAATTTTTCACAAATTCAGTACAACGATGTTTAATTAAGTTTCCGTCAAACCTCATCAAAGTTACCTGGAACAGATTGCATGAATTTCAGGTGAGTTTTGAGCGTCAAATTATTTTTTGCGGAAAATTGTCATCTTCATGGATCGGGTGGAAAATTCACATCAAATGCACACAATTTTTGTCTGTGGTTGAATTTATTGCTCATCATTTGCTGCTATTTTTATAAATAGAACAATTTTCACATTTTTACACACAGAAAATCAGCTCCCACTTTTCTCTTAGTTTCGAGTGAATCTCCTTTACGTAAAGTCGATTTCTTATAAAATTTGGTCGATAATTTTTTTCAACTGCAAAAAAAAAGTTTTATTTTCACGAAAACGACGATCTTGAACCTGCTTACGCATCAATCAATCATTTCACTTGTTTAACTTGAAAAATCCTAAAATAAATTCGCAATAGTGCTGTAAAAAAAATAAAAAATAAAAGTCAAGGTGATTTTAGTGAATGCCAATTATTCGTTGCACATCCATAGTGTCGTCGCGAAAAAAAAATCGCGAATTGAGTAGTGTGGCGAAAAATAAAATAGAAAAAAAAAGAAAAATACGAACTTCCAAGTAGCAGCTTCAATTTTCCTCGACAAATCTATTAATAAGACAGACAATTGTGTAAGCGACCGTTGGTGTGTACAAGCGAAGAAAATATCTTGCGAACAATCTTTTTGATAGATGACTTGAATATTTTCGCAAAAATCTAATGCTTTTTACGAAAGAAATAGTTTAAAGCGAAAATTTAAAGTGAATATTTTCATCTAAATTCAAAACAGTGGCAAACACTTCAAGTCAAGTTTCAATTCAAAACACCAAAAAGTGGTCGTCGCAATTGAATGCTCTCTCGCAATTAATTTTTTACTCTCCTCTCGTGAAGCGTGCGAAACGGAAGAGTCAACGAGATGTGGCTTGAGCGGGTTTTAAATAAAAATTTGGAATTTTTAAAAATGTTTAAAAATAATTTTTAACGATTTTTAATTAATTTTTTTAAAAATTTTAATTTAAAAAAAAATTAAAAATTCAAATTTATAAATTTTAGTACAAATTTTACAAAATTAATATTAAATATTTTGATACTTCCAAAACTTTAAAAGCAAAAAATAAAATTTATTTTATTGGAAATCAAATTTAAAAATTAGTAATTAATTAATTAATTTAAAAAATTGATTATTTAATTTGATCATTTTTTAAATTTTTTTTTTCAAAATTTTAATTTTTTTAAAATTTAAATTTATGAATTTTAATAAAAAATTAAAAAAAAAATTAATAAGAAAAAAATTAAATAAAAAAATTAATTTAAAATAAATTAAAAATTATTTGAATTTTTAAATTAATTTTTTGAATTATTTTTTTATTTTTTGTCACATCTAGTATTTTAAAAATAATAATTTAATTTAATTAAAAATTTTAAAATTAATTAATTAATTATATTAATTAAAAATATTATCAGTAAAATTTTTGAAATTAAAAATTTTTGAAATAAAGTTTAAAAAAAAATATTTTTAAAATTTTTAAAAATTGTGACAGACAGACATCAATATTTAAAAAAAAAAATTTAAACGCCACACCACTCATTTCGCTCAACTCAACCATTCACACAATTTGCCGTTTCTGTTTTATTACATTTTTCGTCGTTCGTTCTCTAGGCTCACTACTCAATCAAAATCAACACAACTGTTATTCTAGCTTTAGCAACGCAACTGTTCAAACCATATATTTGGCCAAATTTTAGCGTGAGTGTGTGTCAGTGTGGCAGTTACGGAATACGAAAACAATAGAAAATAAAAAAAAAACTAAAAAATATTGCCAGAAACAAGATAAATAGTTCATTCATACTACTACAAGAAAAATATTCAGCTTAAAATTATAATTAAATAAAATTAAAAAAAAAACGACAACGAGCTTCAATACGAAAAAAAGTGTGAAATTTATCGAATAATTGGTGAAATATTTTACAATTGCCAAAAAATAATACAAAAAAAAAATATAAAAAGAGAGAAGTGACAACGCAAAAAAGTGATAATTAAAAAAAAAACAAAAATATGAGCGAATGACTTCATTTATTCTACTTTATTTATTAAATATATACCGGTGTGTTTCGCTATTATAGACACAATTCAATACAAAACATTTATTTATAAATTTATAATAATTATTTTGAACTTTTGACACGCGGACGACGGAACTTTCGGGTCATCGATATTTATTGATATCAAAAAATTGATTTGGATTAAACACGAAAACAGGTAAATTTGTGCTAATGAAAACGACTGGTTATTAATTCTTTAACGATTCCTATCTAAAAATTAGTTGAGGCAGGTGTGTGTAAAAAAACCGGTACAAGATAATGTCACGTCAGATGTTTGATAGACACATTTTACGACAACGACACTTTCTTACGATATTAACGCGAACGAAAAAAAAAATTGAGGAAAGCTCATTATTATTATTAAAACTCGCCGCAGCCGCGGATTATCGTCAATTCAACTGTCTATAATCATGTTATGTATGTTTGCAAACAAAACACACAAAAAAAAAAGAAAATAAAAAACCAAACACATCTATATTTAACTTGAAAAATTTTTATTCAAAACAAAAATTCAATATTTAAATTTATTTTAGAACTATTGAACAAAGAGTCGTGCGAACAAGCGTGCAACGATGAGACGCCATATGTTCGTCTATTTTAAATTAATTTTTTGAGAGTAGTTGAAAATAAATGTAGTGAATTTGCAAAAGCGTGGGGGCTCAACTCATTTTTCATCATCGATAGAAGGATGGTGTCAATAACCAAAAATATTTTTAATTTTTCACTTAATTTTTTTTTTATTTTTTTAAATTACATACAATTAAAAGGTTCGTTATAAAAATCTAAAAATTGAAAATTAAACAAAAAATAATTTAAATTAATATTTTTTCATTAATTATTTTTAAATTTCACGAATTTGAATTGAAATTAAATTAAATTATCGAAAATTTATTTAAAAAAAATTAAATTAATATTTATTCAATTATTTTTTATTAATTTCACGAATTTAAAATTATTTTATTTTTCATTACATTTAATTTATAGAAAATTCACAAAAAAAAAGTTTTCTAAATTATTATTTTTTGTTTTTAAATTTGAAAAAATTTTCATTGAAAATTCAAAACAAAATTAATTAATTAATACGTTTTAACTTGAAAGTTTTTAAAGATTTTTTTTAGTTTTTTTAACTAAAAATTTAAATTTATATTAAAAATTTTAAATTGTAAAAAAAATTAGAATTTATGAATTTTTTTTAAAAGAATTACAATATTTTTTTAATTTTTTAAATTCCATTAAAACTAAAAATTCTCGAAAATTATAATTAACCCAAAAAATGTCTTTTTCGAAACCTAATATATTTTTTCACACTGATCCATCCTAATTCAAAATTTATTGTGTTCAATAAACTTTTTCGGTACTTTTTTGGCGTAAGAACCAATAAATGGATGGATGAATGGCATTAATGTGTGTTTATTCAATATCGATTTGAGGCCAAAATGGCTCTTTTTAAACTCATTTAATTGACTGGCGTAAACTGGCGTTGCATGATTTGGGTAAAGGACGAGCAGAACTAGGTTTTTTGGCAGAAAAAGCTTACAACACACGCGATTTTACAACTTTTTATTCATAAAAAAATTATTATTTAAATTTATCCAAGCTGATGGAAAAACAATAACAAGATTTTGTTTCATTGCAGCGATATTTACCGTTCCGTGCAATAATTAATTATCATCATGCGTAACAAACAAAACAAAAAAAGCATCATCTTCATTACCTACTTAGTTTTTCTTCCAATATTTTTGCATGGCACAGCAAAAAAAATGGATCATCATTTAATGATATGCAAAAAAAATCAATTTCAAAGTTTCTCAACCGTGACAAGATGGGCCATGAAACTAACTTTTAATAATCAGTTCTGTTCTATTAAATTGACAAACGTTCAATTATAAATTGCTTGCCAATGAGTGACCAACATGACACAATTTTTGACACAAATGAGCGTGATTTCCAAAAAAAAATTGCCTCGAAAGTAGGTCAAAGCATAAATGTCACACGAATTTCTCAACGGGTTGTTTATAAACTTTTTTTTTCCAGTTGTTGCCGTTGCTCTTTTTTCTATAAATATAATTGGAGAAAAATACGATAAGTTTGCGAGTGGATTCGTACTATGGACTATGAACGCAATTACATACCGAAATAATAATTATTATTTATACTTTCAGTAGTAGTTGGTCATTATAAACAGTTTTTTTGTAGCTCATGATAAAGTTCAATGTCAAACGTTTTTTTTTTTGTAAAATCTTGAGTGAGCAAAGAGTAAATTCCACTTTTTTTTGTTCAAAACTATTTCTTTTAACGTTTCATGGCAAATGAATGTTGGTTTTAATGCCAAAATTTGCTCAACAAGACCATTAAATTTCAATTTCGTTTTCATTTCATTCTGCATTTATGTAGAAAAAAAGACTGAATTGTAAATAAAATTGAATTAAATGAAAGCTTTGAGAATGAAATGCTGTCGCTTTAACAAATTACATGTTATTTAGTCTAGCATTTTTTTTGTTTGTTTAGTTTTTTTTTTCGAATTACATTGTTGCGCTTCGGTATTTGTTTAGTCATAGAACGGTAATAAATTATGCGAAAAGTGTCGAGGAATGAATAACTTGAGCGTTTTTTTTTATTTTTTTAAATTTAGGCCGCTCCAATTTTTTTTTGAACTTTTTGTCTTAAAAACATGTTTTCAAAATGGGGGGGCATAAAAAAAAATTTAAATAGTTTTTCATACAAAATGACAAATTTTTTAATTAATTTTTGACCGTTGATCAATATTTTCGTTGATTTTAATGTATCTTAATAAAGATCTTCTTATTTAAATTGATTTCAAAGCAATTCAACTAAAAAATTGAAAAAAAAATTTCATGAAAAAAAAATTTTTTTTAAAAAACATATGTAAGTTCAATGATTTTCGAAAAAAATATTTTTAGAGAAGAAAATTTTTGTAAAAATATCATTTTTAAGACAAAAGTTAAAAAAAAAATTAAAAAAAATATTAAAAAATTTTTGAAAATTCATTGAAAATTATGAAAATAGAACAAAAAACGGTCATTTTTGATGAAATTTTCAACTTTTTTTTTTTATTTTGCCCCATTGGATTTTCGGCTTTTGAAATGGGGCATGGGACAAAAAGTTCAAAAAAAAAAAATTGGAGCGGCCTTATTTTTGATTTGACATTTTTTATTATGAAAAAGTTTTTAAAAAAAATCTAATAATTTTATTTAATTAAAAAATTAAATTAAATTAAAAATTTAAAAAACATTTTTTTCACTCAATTAGGATCAATATTAGTAATTTTCGAGCAAAATGTGATGTTTTATTATTATTTAATTTTTTTAACTTATAATTCACACAAAATGCATTAAAAATTACAAAAACTTTTAAAAATATCGATATTATTATACATTATTTATTTTTTTTATTTCATAAATTTCCAAAACTTAAAAGTACAAATTTCAATAGAAATTCTGAAGATTTTACATTTGAAAATCCATCAAAATATACAGAAAATGCAATATTGTTTGATTAGAAAAAATTTAAAGAGAAAAAATTTTAAATATTTTTTGACTGAAGCTTTAGTTTTAAAATAAGAAAAAATCAATCAATTTTCATTGTATTTATTTAAAAAAAATTATTTTTATTAAAAAAAAAAAAAAAAAAAAAAAAAAATTTTTAAATTAAAAAATAGAAATTTTAAACATTTTCTTATATGCAACAACATCGATTTTTTCAAAAATTCTCGAAATGCTTGAAAAAATAAATTTAATTGTGGATAAAATAGAGTTCAAGAATTTTAATGATCGTTCATTAAGTTTCGTCCTTCGAGAAATTAATTTATGAAAGCTTCACCTGAGCCACACTTTTTTTCATTCTCGATATTTATTTGTGAATAATTCAGACTTTGTAAACGTTTTACGCCTAATTTGTTTTCCTTAATTATCAAATTTAGACATTGCACTGTCGACTGCCAAGCCCATTGTTGTGTATTTTTGGATGTACAAGCCGCCACAATAGAACATAATTTTTCACACAATGTATTTCGCATAAAATTACGTCACTTTTGCCGCGCGCTCTGTCTAAGACAACGAATTCTGCTATTCAAATTAGAATAAATGTAGATAAACCAGTCTAGGAGAAGCACTTCTTGAGCTTGAATGAAAAACAAATAAATGATGATGACTTTAACATCGTCGAATATTATTTTTTTCATCGCATTTATGACATCACCATCCGAATGTTGATTCTTTCACGACAAGCTAAAAATAGATTAACTTAATCTGCAATCTCTTTTGACGTTACTTTACTGTTATTACGTGCCACGAAGTCGTTTGCCAAAAAAAAAAACGTTTTAGAATCTTTCGTGTATGACCACATGTTAGCGTTTTTTGGCTTGTGACGGCACTCTTTTATTTATTTATTTACACAGTCAATTTTGAAATGACGACCACTTAATCGATACATGCCATAATTATTAGCTCATATGATTTTTTGTTGTGTTATCATTGTTTGACCTCATTATTGGCGCAGTTGAACACTGGTTGAACCTAATTAATTTTTTAGTGATTGCCGGTCACTCAGCACGGAAAGTTGATTCAATCTAGAAATAAATAAAAAAAAATATTTAAATAAATTTTCTTTGAGGTGAGAAAGGGAACAACAGCTGACGTGACATTGAAACTTTTTCATATTCATCACATTAACACTCGATATTTTTTGGCACAATCAAGTCCAAAAATGACTATTTACCGGTAAAACATGTTTTAGTGAATGGCGTGTGTTTTCGCCATAAATCCGTAAATTGTGCGTATGACATCATTTTTTGCCTTTTTTGTACTTGTCAGTGGTTGATAAAGAGTTTCTTGCGGCAGTGGCTTATCTCAAAGCAAATATTATTGACGTCTATTGAAATTTTTACTCACATTTTTCTTTCATTGCAGATCGTCAAACAGGACAAACATCAATCTGTGATAAAAAATCAGAAGAAAAAATCCATATTTTATACGAAACTTCACTTTTGAACATCCTATCAGGCCTTCATTGATGATGGCAAACAATTATTGACACGCTGACGAAGACATATTATGGCAATTGAAGATCTAGCAGATCAAGTTGAAGATTACATTTGTACATTTGAAGGTTTCGGAGACATCGCGATGGATTCCTTGGCTATGTTTGTATTTATTTGGTCCCTTTTTGTCCTCATCTCCATCTGGCTCGGCAAATATTTGTACGCAAAGTACATCAAAAAAGACGCTTCGGTCGAATCAAGCACGAGTTCAAGCACAATATCCTCCGTGACAGCAAAAACAGCAACTTCCGTGTCGAGCAGTGCTCCAATTCGCAAGTCGGAACCGCGTGAAATTCATCGAAATGGCGCCGGAATGAGTCGTGGCATGTCCGCCACTCCATCACGTGCTGATACGCCACTCGCCAATCAAGCACAACTCGCCCGCAAACGTTTAAGCAGAAAAAGTCCCGGACCCGAGTTGCGAACGAGAAATCGTTATACGCCAGTGCCGCAAAATATCATGGGCGAAGATTCAACCAACATCACTTGGGTTACGAGAACGTTCCGATGGTTGTACAGCGACTTGACGATCGTTAATGAACTCTTGCAAACATGGACCACGGCGGTAAATGACTTTATCCGAAGTGAATTGCGCAAAGAAGACATCACGATTGAAATTGTGCGTATTTTATCGGAAACTGGTGCACCAAATTTGGGCAATTTGTACTGTGAACCTACCGGAAATGCACAAGAAGTGGTAAGAAATTTCAAATTTTCATCAAAAAATCATAAAATTCTAATTTTTTTGTTTGAAATTTTAGTTGCTTACCTGCGATTGCGACTGTAACGTCGTGTTCCAAGCCAAAACGTTCACCAACAACAACGACAAAGTCGAGGTTTCGCATTATAAAGTCACCGTTTCGCGTTTTAAGGCTCGTTTGGCAATCGTGATGAATTATATTACCTTAAAGGGCAACATGCGTATCGAGGGCTATCCAGAAATTAAGTTGGTTATCAATAGTATCGGCGCTATCAAGCCAGGAAAGGAAGAATCTACCGTTCAAGCTGCAATTAATGAGACTTTTGTCACTGCATTGCGTGAAACTATCTATCCAATTGACTTTTCAATTTATGCAACGTGTCCTCGTGGCATGGATATGGAACCCAGTTATGATAGTTACTCAATGACAACGGTAAATTATGATTAAAAATTGTTGAAAAATGTTCAAAATTTATTTTTTTACAGTCAGAGGAGGAGTACAACATGTATAGAACTCGTTCCCCGACACTTTTATCCTCAGTTTCTTCTAGTCGACGACTTCTAGGTAAGAAATTGAATTTTAAAATACATCTGTCTCCATTAAAATTTAAATTTTTAATCGTTTCACAGTCAAAGTAGTTCGTGGCGAACAAATTCTCGGTGCTAAAGAGAGTTATTGCGTTGTAGAAATGGACGAGCCGGCACAGAAAAATCAAACAAACACAAAAACTGGCGATAGTCCTTACTGGGATGAACATTTCTTGTTGTAAGATTCCTCATCAAATCACTTAAAACTATTTTTTTAATGAAAATTATTTTTTTGTAGCAACTTGTCAGCAAATTCCGCTGAATTACTCTTCGAAGTATACGATACTCCCTTAAAACCGAATGGTGCTCCGAAATTCTTGGGTTTGGGTCTCGTTGGCATCGATGAACTCTCGATAGGACTCGCATCCACGCAAATTCTCACGTTACAGCCACGCCCGTATGAAACGGAAACCGTGCATGGCTCCATTACGGTAGAGTTTGTATTTATCGAAGGTGCGAACATTGACGCAAAACGACCTGAATTAGTGCCTAGAACATTAAGACACGCTGCACAGTCACCAGCATCGCCAGCACATAACGGTATAAAAATTCACACAAAATCTAATTTGTATTCGGCTACTACTCCGAGCAGTAGCAGTTTAAATAGCGACTCAATTTGACGAGAAAATTCGAATTTTTTGATCATCTAAAATTTTTTAAAGCAAAATTTGAGCTTGTAAACATTCATTTTCTCATTTAATTTTGTTTTTTAAGTCTTTTTGTAAATATTTTTACCTTCTAAAAACGAAAAATTCATCAAATAATACCTTCCCTCTCATAGATTCCACTTTGAGAACTACAAATATATCCCCAATCAAACCCGAGCCCTACGATCGTCGAAACCTCTATAACGATAACAAATTAAATGCTATGCAAACGAATGGAACTAAAGAGCCTGTAAGTTTTTTCATGCATGGTTTTGATCATTTTTCTATATTTTTAGTCCGTAAATTACCTACTAATTCGATTTTTCTTTTTAATTTCTCATTTTTCATCAGTTAATGACATCCAAAGATACTCATGCCAATACTAATGCAAGTCGCAATGCGAATCAATATCATCAGAATGGTTTGCTTAGTCCCACACCCGTTAACTATCATAACTCATCCGCAAGTACTAATAACAACAACAACACATTATCGCCGTATTCGGGAAATACGCTGAACGGAGATCACAAAAATGATGCCAGCAGCAAGTTAATTCATCAGGAACAGCAAAAGCAGGAACAAAATAATTTGGATGACAGAGGACGTGCGAAGGCAAAGAGAAATTTCTTTGGAAATATTAAGAAACGGTAAAATTTGTTAAAATTATTTTGAAAATTTGATTAATTTTTGTTTTTTTTTAGTTTGACACGTTCTAAAAGCAGAGATCGCGACAATTACAACAGCATGGACTCGAGATCAGCATCTTCTGATCGTCCCTCGACTTTACCTCTACCTCCTCGGAGTCATAGTGAGTCTTGTGTTTTGATTATTTGCATTGGCAATGAATTAGTTTTCAAAATTGCATCGATTTTTAGTTTATTTTTTGTTTTGTTCTTCATTCCGAAGAGTTCTGAATAATTCGTAGAAATAGTTTTCAAAATTAGTAGCGTGAAATTGCACTTTATTTATTATTTTTTTGAGAGATTTTTATTAACTCTTATTTTTTTTCTTATTTTCTTTTCATATTTTTCGAAACAAACGCATCCCGAATATTTTTTGTAATGAAAATGTACCTGTTATTGTGTAAAAATAATGTTGTGTCGTGTGTGTAAATAGCTGGGGGGTCACAAGGTGGTACCTTGCCGTCAATGAATTTATCACGTCGATCATCTGTTTCAGAATCGTCAAATGTTTCGGGCTGGTCAAGTGCATCCGCCAAGACATTTGTCCACGAATCATCGACTCTCGTACTGGAAACTGTCGAAAATGGTGTCAAAAGGTAAAAATTTTATTAATTTTATTTAAAAAATTTTTTTTTGACGAAGAAATTTTCTTGTAGACACTTTTTAGTTCCATTGGCTATTGCACAACGACCACGATGGAGGCGCAAGGGAACAAAATTACACATTTATAACGATCATACTTTCATCGCGAAGCATATTAGTGGGTAAGAACCGTTAAAAAATTTAATTTTTAAATCAATTTCATTGCTAAAAATTTATTTTTTTTAGTGGAGCAATTTGTGAAGTATGTAATCGTTCGATAATGCGTCGTCCCGGCAAGCAAGGTTACGAATGCCGAGACTGTGGACTTAAGTGTCATAAGCCATGTCATGTTAAAACAGCACAAGTTTGCCAAAAATCAACAATTTTATCAATTGAATTGTAAGTATCTGACCGTTGAAGCATATATTTTATAACAAAATTGGCCTAAAATGCACAAAATTACACTTGCACCACTCCAAAATTACACATTCAACTAAAAATGACACAATTATTTTATATTCACTTTTTTTTTCTTTTTTTCCATTTCTTTTATTTCGTTTCTGTATCATTTGAAACACACACGAAAAAAGGTCTTCTCTACCAGTTTTACAAGAAAATAACTTGTAACACAGAGAACATGGTAGAAGCTCTATCAAAAAATCAAAAATATATCAGAAATGCTTCTTTTTTACTTAAATTACATTAAAAAAATAATATATTGTCAATACTTAATGGGATGAGGGTTTTCTTGTGTAAGGTAAGAAGTGAGATAGTTTGTTGCTTCTCTCTAACAAAAAAAAAATTTTTTGACGAGTGAAATTTTTTAACTTTTTAATTAGCTTTCATTCCTTTTTCCGATAAAAAAAAACGCTAATATTTTGTACTTTTGGTTAAAACTCATTTTTAATGCTCACTGCCAGCATGATTAATAACTCTTAACTCCCACGTTTTGAAAAATTTAATTTTCAAAAATTTTTTAAATTAATTTTTTTCACAGATTCAAGTTAAATGACGCCGAGATGGATCGCTATACGCGTAAGCTTTAACAGAAAATTTATACTTTTATACCTATTTTGTGGATATTCAGCTTGAAAATAAGATATGCAGCAAAGATCAAAAACACAACAAGAATAAAGAGCATCGCGCACCACTGAACGCCGAATGGAGAAGAACAAAACGTGATGCCTTACGAATTTTTTGCTAGACAAACGCAACATTAAGGAACTTTGCTACTTAACTTTTGTTTTAAATTTTAATAATTTTTTTTATGCGGAACGGAGCCCGGTGTTGACACTTACTCTTAGTATATTTATACTACTTTAATATAATTTATTGGTTCAATTTAATTTTTTCGAATTTTACTTTAAAAATTTTATTTATAGGAATTAATAGATTTAAGTTGTTGACTACTGTAAACCACAAATCGTGCTTTCTCATCCAAAATTTTTATAAAATCTCACATTTTTTATCATTTATTTTACAAATCATGACAGCTTATGCAACTATTTCAAATAATTTCGCAGCCATGTAGTCCTTTTTAAATCTTTTTCATTTAATTTTTTTTTTATTTTAAACCTCTTGGCATGATTTTGTTTCAGATTTAAAAAGGGTTGTGAATAGTTTTGCATAGCATTTAATTTTTTTATCCTTTTTCGGTAACGACGTGTCCCCCTCTTAAATCTCTCGAAAAATAAAAATTTTATTTATTTTATTATTTAATTTAATATTGTTCCTTGATGAAAATCCGCACTATTTTGCACTTTTTAGAAGGATTAACGATTTTAGTGTTTAAGGTTAATTTTAAGAATTGTCGAATATTTAATTTTTACACAAAAAAAAAATATTTTCTCGTTTTCTGTCATTAATTCAAAAGTACATATATTTATTAAGATGTGATTGTATCTCATGGTTGAAGAAATGTCTTCTCATTTTATATTCTTATTTATTAAAATATATTATCTACTTAAAAATATTCAAAAAAAATTACGTGTTTAATTGACAAGAATGTACTAGTGAAATAATTTTAAAGTAAATAAAAAAATAAATTAACAAAAAAACCTAATTTTTATGATTTTTTATTAAAAATAAAAATATAAAGTTGCGAAAATACTCAAAAACACGAAAAATTTCATTTCTTTAAGTTTTAAACCCGCACCCGGTGCTGGAATATAAATTTCCGGATCAGGCCAGAAATTCCAATTAATTTGACCCGTTTTTACAATTTCAGCATACGCTCTTGCCGAAGCTTTTGCATATCTCGGTCGTTTCGGGTCATTGTAATCAACATAATACATTCCAAATTTCTCGATATAACCAGCGAGCCATTCAAACGAGTCCATTAAACTCCATGCGATGTATCCGGTGACGTTGCAACCTTCATCAATGGCATCCAAAGTGGCATCTAAATAGCTATAAAAATATTTGATTCTTTCTGTGTCATTCGTACCTCCTCTGTCACTGACTCCAGATTCGGTAATAATAACCGGAGGATTGTCATACGTTTTGCTGATCCATTTCAATAAATTATAAAATCCTTTCGGGTAAACACGAAGCCAATCGCTTCCACTTGTTGGCCAATTGGGATCTATTGTCCTGCCGATGTTCATATCGTGCAAAAATGACGGCACTTTGTACGTATTGTTTGGTTTCGCTATTGTCACGAGATTTCCCGTGTAACTGCAAATGCTGAAATAGTCACTTGTGTTCACGATTCGATCGATTTCTGCTTCGGTGAACGTTGGGAGACGTGATTCCGTGAATCCTTGTTGTTTACTGAGCTCCCCAATTCTTTCGATCATGACAGGCGGATAATTTCCCTTGAAAATTGGATGAGCAAACCATCCAAGGAAGAATTGCAAGCCTCGTTCTGCTGCTTCTTTGTCAATATCGGATTCTGTTAGCGGTTCTAGCCACGAAGAATCGAAAGTTATTCCAATTTGACCCCCGAATTTCGGTTGAAACTCTTCGCGATACATGTGAACTACCTCCGCATGAGCCTTTAAAATGGTATGTCCACACAAATATCCTCCGATACCGGGCAAATCCACACCTGGAGCCATAAATCCCTCTTCATATCCTTGACAAATGTAGTATGGCTCATTAAAAGTCGACCAAATCTTGATTCGATCGCCGAAAAGTTCGAACATGACCCGTGAAAAGTCAATGTAGTAATCAATCATCTTTGAATTTGTCCATCCGCCGATTTGTTGCAAGCGTTGTGGTAGGTCCCAATGATAAATTGTGACCATCGGAGTGATATTGTACTTCAAAAGTTCATCAATCAAGTTGTTATAGTACTCAACTCCTTCCTTGTTGATCGAGTCTGGAAATCCAGATGGCAAAATTCGCACCCAAGACATCGAAAAACGATAAATTTCGACTCCTAGTTCTCGTATCATCTCAACATCACGACGCCACTGAAAAAAATAACAATTTAAAAGATATCTTTAGATGAAAAATTATCAATTACATTGCGATAACTATCAGCAGTCGTATCTCCGTTGCTTTTGTCGCGGATTTTGTTTGGATTGGTGTGCGTTATGTAATCCCAAATTGATTCTCCTCTTCCTAAAAAAAAAGAATTTTTCAAAAAAATAATTATTTATGAGAAACAAATTTTATAACTGACCTCCTTCATTCCAAGCACCTTCAATTTGATATGACGAAGTTCCAATTCCCCATTTAAAGTCCGATGGGAATTTGCGTTTAGCGGTTTCAGATGTCGTAAATTCATGATTTCTAAGGAAAAAATATTTTATTTAATATTTTCATAAAATAATTAATCAAAAGTAATTTTTAGGCAAGTAGATTAAAAATACTTACAAAATCACGAAGAGAAGGAAGAAAAATATTTTCGAAGGATGCATTTCATGAAAATTTCTCTCGATTTATGGCTAAAAAATTAATGAAAATTTAAATCCAAAAATGTCTCCAAAAATTAGTTTTTCATTAAAATCACTCGAACGACTACAAAAAAATTAATCAATAATTAATATTTTAATTTTTTATTTTTATTTTATTTTTTATTAAAATGTAGTTTTTTATGAAACTTTAGAAACATTTTTTAGGAAATTTTAATTTTACCTTCTGCTGATGCTCGATCTACTTTAAAATTTTTTTAAACTAAAATAATTTTAAAAGATTTTTCTTTGTTCTGAATTTTTTAAAAATTATTCTTTGCTTTAAAATTATTCAGAATTTTTCGTCCTGACACTTCACACTTCTTTTCTCAATTACTTTTGATCAATTAATGTGTCCAAGGTTGGCAATCACAGTCCCTACTGAAAAAAATCAATTAAAGATAAGCTAAATTTTGTCATTTATCAGGTATTATCATTGTTCATTAAAGGTAAGCACTTCAGGTTCATTAGAAGTAAGCACCTAAATATCACTTGACTTTATTTATTTAAATAAATAAAAAAAACACAGTTTACGATGAATATTGACTTACCTTACGAAATACATTTTAAACACAATTTAATAGACATTTATTTCAAATTTTTCAAAAATTGTTTATTTATTCTAATAAAATCGTCTTTCAACAAACAGTTCTGATCTTACACAGAAAGGAATTATTTTTTACTATCGGATGTGGATGAGGGGTTCTTATATTTTGATTTCTAAAATTTTAAGAACAATTTCTTAACGTTTCCTGTATTTCTTGTGAATTCAATTAATTACTTTTTTAACTAAAAAATCTAAATATTTTTTTTAAAAATAATACAAGCTGACTAATACATAAAATTAATAAATTACTGTGTGTGGGTTTGTGTGAAAAAATCTCAAAATTAATTAAAACCAAATGCGAATCTATCAGTTCTGAATAAAATATTAGTAAATAATTGTTAATATTTTTTCTATACGTATAATTTGTGTTAAATTTTATAATTAGTATTTTTTTCAGTTTCTGGAATATTTTTTAAGATTTTTTTTTTAATTTTAATATCGATCAAAATTTTTCGTTCATTCCTTTCGTCATTTACTTCCGATTATAAAAAATTTTTGCATACTTTGAGATACTCAAAACATTTTCAATTTCTTTTCGAAAAATTAGTAAAAAACTTTTTTTCTTTGATAAACACTCTAACTAACAATTTTCAAGAAATTTTCCTTTTTTTCATTGATTTTTTTTAGATAGAAACTGAAATCATTCACGATCTAAACATTAAATAGTATTTATTATTAATATTTTTTTAAATATATATTTCTTTTAAATTTACTCTGAAAACGTAACCACTAAACAACTTAAATAAATGTTGGATTCTAAAACAATTTTACACATAAATTTGTTCCAAGTTTCTTTAAAAGTGACTTTTGATCGAATAATCGAATTTCTCAAAACAAAGATATGTCACCGGGTATGTTACGTACTTTAAATAGATTTTTTTTATTTTTTTGTTTTAATATACCATCATTATTACAGTTAGTAATATATGTGTGACTCTATTATAATTTCTAAAAATTCGAATAAATATATAGTATCTACCATAATTAATTATAAGAATGCATGTTTGTGTTCGGGTACATTTTGTGATTGGGTTTTCTTCTTTTTTTGTGTAATCTAATTTTTTTGTTTTATTATCTAACGCTAAATTTCCTCATAAATGTTATAATAAAAATAGTACGCACTTTAGTAACTAGCTTCGTGTCCTGCCAGAATATACAAATCATGACCTTCATCGGTGCTCGATGATGCTTGAGCATTGCGGGTCATTAATTTACTTTCAAGCATAACCACTCTGAAAATAAAAAAAAAAGTTAATTTAGAAAAAATTACGACGAAAATTGATGAAAACTCACTTATCACTGCCTAATAATTTGTAAAGTCGACTAGTATCGGTAATGTTTTGTGTAATCTCTCCGTTCCGAAGAGACCTTCCTTGCATGCCGTGTTTGTGGAAGGCTAATACGCTGTCAGGTAAGCAAACTACAAGAAAAGAATTTGATTAATTTTTTTTTAAAGTAGAAAAATTAAATTTTCTTACCAATACTCTCAATTTTGAAATCAAAATTGATCTGGGATATAAATTTTTTGCTATGTTTTGGTTGTCCTTGTAGATTTACAATTTGAACCACGCTGTTGTAGCATACAAGAATGGCATCTTTATCCATCTGGATATGAAAAAATAGTTAAAAATCTATTTTATTAAAGAAATTTGTTACAAAAACTCACCTGATGGACTTTAATTGTATTGACAAGTTCCCGTCGAGGAACCATCGTTGCTGTTCCATCAACTTCCTCATCTGGATTGAACCAACTTGTAGCTAAAATGACATTTTTTCAACGAAAATTAATAATTTTTCAAGACTTTTTTAAATTTTGACACTCACTGCTATTGGTATTGATCAAATCTAACTTCAATCCGCCTTGATAGTTTTTCCGTACGCCCACACAAATGATCGGATATTCCAGTTCTGGCGTAATTACCAACTCAAAAACGCTATTTTTCGATGGATCGTGAGCAATTGAGGGATTCACGCCACCGCCGTTGGGACTTAATGCCGCTGGCCAATCACAAGTCTTTAGCAACATAAATTTGTTCAGCGGATCATACCATTGCATCAGAAAAATGCCACTTGGTAACGCGCCACACAAATATTTGTAACCATTATAGGGGTTTCGTGTGACACAACATTGACTGCATCCTAAAATTTATGGAAAATTTTTAGTTTTTGAGCAAGAAAAAAATTTTTAGGAACAAACCTTTCGTATCTGGCACTTTTGTTGTGAGCGCAAACTTCCTCGGAACAAGTTTCTCGGGAATTTTCTTCATATGGAGTGAAAATCTGTGCGTTTGCTTTGAATGTATTGCTATTAAATCATGTCGATACAATTGAGGGGTCTTGCCTACGAAGAAAAAAAAATAATTAAAAAATTTCAAAAAAAAAAAATTAAATTTACCTGAAAGACTCATGACAAAATCCTTAATTACGTACAACCAAGTGGTTCGTCGCGGATAAATTTGAACAATTTCGGCTTCGTGCAACTCGTTCATGTTCAATGTGAAAATGCCCTCTTCGGCGCCAATCAGCAAATGTTGATCGCGCGTCTCGGGATGAATCCAGGATGCCGTGCAATTAATTGTGAGTGGACAACCGTTGAATACTTTGGAGAAACAGGCTCCCATGTGGACTTTTGGGGTAGGCGGTAAGCCATTGGCGACAGGTCGAGGCGGCGTATGACGTCTACGGTGATTGCGTTTGGGCGGAATGGGGGGTGTGTTGTTCAAGAGGTCAGGTTGTGACGGATCTTTTGAAAAAAAAAAAAATCATTAAAAATCGTTTTTTAAAGGAATTCTAAGAAAAAAATTACCATCATGATCGCCATCGCTCAAACTCCGTTGCCGATTATTGGATTTGCCCATCTCATTTAGCAGTCCCATAATTTGATCCATTGAGTTGTGTCGCTTTGGTGACTCTTCAGAAACTCCGTTCTACAAAAAAAAATTAATTTAAAAACTTTTTTTAAATATTTTTTAAAAATCTTACCCTTGTAGTTACTTCGCCATTGTTATCATACACATTCAAATTTTCCGTCACATCATTTCCGTAATTCGAACCTGCTGCTCTGTTATTCATGTTGTTTGGCAAATGATTGCATGAACAATCCTGCGATATCAGATCATTCATCGACAATGGTAGAGTAGCTCTGTAATTAAAAAAAAACATTTTTTGGTATTTTAACACACAAAATTCCGTTAATTTAATTTTAGCCCGCACCAAAATAAGAAATCACACTCTTTGCATGTCTCTAATCGATTATTTAATTTGCAACAAAACAAAAAAAAATAAAAATAAATCATGCAAGGTACTTTTAATTTCATTATTATTATTATTTACTTTGCTTTTACTCTATTCGCTTGAAATTCAGTGCCAAGGTCGTTCACAACACTTGACGCACACTTGAATAGCAAAGAAATTATGTAAAAAAAAGAAATTAGCAAATATCCAATTATGTTCGCTGAAGATGTTGCATTCACTTTTATTTTCATGTTTCGATTGACTGAAGCGGAATGCGATGCAAAAAGGTGAATCTGGAGCAAAAACGTGATATTTTGCCGGCTTGCTTCGGCATAACTGATTTTTTTTTAAATTTCATTTATTTTTATTTTTTTATTAATTTATTTTTTATTTATTTAATTTAATTTAATTTTTATTTTTATTTTTATTTTTATTTTATTTATTTTATTTTATTTTTTTTTTTTTTGATAAAAATCACTCTGAAAACTCAATTGTGCTAATTTTAAATAAGTGAAAATAAATTTCTACACACACAAAAAAAATAATAATAGGGAAAAATAAAAAAAAAACAACAAACACACGCTAAGTAGTATGTTAGTTATAAATTATCGTTATTTTGGTAATTATTAAGCTGTTACTGTCAATAAAGGCATTTCTTATTAATTTATTGTACTTTATCGATCATCTAATAGCAATCACATAAATTAAAATTGAAAGTGCTTGAATTTTGTTTTCCTTCGCTCATGTTTTGTTGTCTCGCCAATTTTTTTTTTCATTATTTTTATATCCCAACATGAGCCTAATTTAATTAGTTTTGTTATCCAACCTTCACCCATTATTTTTTAAAATATTTTTTGTGCATGCTTTCGTGCAATTTACATTTTTTTTCTTGCAATTCCGAGAGACGAACGTTTAATTTTATTATTTATTAAAAATATTTTTAAAGAATTTCTACCGAAATTAGTATTTTTATTATTACCTTAGTTTTAATTCCTCGTCAATATATTGTAATAAACTCCTATAAAAAGAAATTATAATTGACAATGTTGTAGAATTGATACAATTATAACGCATAAGAACAGAATTTGAAGAAAAGAAGAAAAAGACGTTTAAAGAAAAGAAAGAAACGAAGCCGAAGTCAATTTTTTCTGAGAAATTATCAATTAGAAATAATATTTTAATTAAAAAAAGTGATTAATGAAGGAGTTTTTACAAGTTTTTTTGTTTGTTTCCACATTTTCAATTAAATAATTTATATTAAATTGCCATTATTAATGAATATTAGTGCCACCGATCAAAAAAAGTTTTTTTTTATATGTACAGGGAAGCAGTCAAGCGAATCCTCTTTGTGTTTCAGACCGATGACGAGCGATGAATGAAGAAAGAAAGAAATGATAGGCTAATGAAACAAAAGACGAAATAATAATAAAAATAGAAAAAAAAGAAAGAGCAAAAATTTTGTTCCAACGCAAGCAAGCTACCAATTCAAATCTAATAGCACAAAGCACTTTTTTTAGTGGCAGCGGCAATTCCCATTTTTTTTTGTCTGTACAAGTGCAAAAGTAACGAAAAACACGCAAAACAAGTACTTACATATCACTTGGCATAGTATCCGGACTAATTGATCTATCGTTCTGTGATGTTGATTCTAAAAACAAAAATAAAATTAATTTTTTTTCTATGAAAAAATTCGAAAAATTTACCATTGTAATTCATATTGCTTGTTGAAGAAGTCATTTTGCTTGGTATCCGTTGCGGGCCATTAGCGATCGCGATGTCAAGATCGTCGTCAGGCGGCTCCACGTAATGCTGATGCGGACTATGGTACTTTTGCAGCAAATCTAATGCGAGTCTAATTGACATGTCGTTCTGGAAAAGGGCATGTTGCAGCAAACGATCCGCCGTTGGTCGTTTTTTGGGATTTTTTGTGAGTGCGGTTTTGATAAAGCTATTGAACGTGGGACTGTATTTGTCCTTGTCTTTCAACGAGGGCGGCTTGAAGCCACTTTTTGACATCAAAAAGAGTGCTCGCATTGGATGTAAGTCGAACATGGGTGGTTGGAGTTCAGCCAATTCTAAAAAAATATTTTTTTTAATGAATTTTTGATTTTTTTGAGAGTTAAAATAGAAATTTTTACCAATTGCTGTAATTCCAACAGCCCAAATGTCACAAAGTTGGTTGTAACCGCCTTTTCGTTCAACCGCAGCAACTTCAGGCGCCATCCAGTAGGGTGTGCCAATGAAACTCCTTCGTTTGTTAATTGTTGCGGTAATTTGTGCCGAGACACCAAAGTCTGCGAGTTTAACGTCGCCACTTTCGGTCAAGAGAATATTCGCTCCCTTGATATCTCGATGCATTTTGCCCATGGAATGCAAATAATGCAGTCCCATGAGCGTTTCGCGACACATGTAGGCAATCTGGAGTTCCGACAGTGGACCAGTAACTAAAAAAAATAATTTTTTATGTATTGGAGACACGAAGCAACCTTGACCTATTTTCGCGTTACCTTGATAAATGTCCTGTAAACTCCCTCCGCCACAGTATTCCATACAAATCCATAGTTTGTCGCGTCTCAAGTACGATCCGTAGTACATGATAATGTTGGGATGACGACAATCTCGCATCATTACGATTTCCTGTTGAATTATTTGAATGTCATCGCCAGGCTCGAGCTTGATGACTTTGATCGCCGCAAAATCATTCGTGCCAATTTTTTTCGCCTGCAAAAGAAAAGAAAGAAAGTGAGTCAGAAACAGGTTTTTTTTACACCTTGCTCGTCAAATTAGCTGCATTTGAGACGAAATTATGAAGAAAAACAAAGATTCGTCGCAAATTTCGAGACAAAGATTTTAGATTTTTTTTTAAATTCCAACGACGCGTGTGTGCTCTCCATGATAATTAAGTACTTATAGAGACGGAACAATGAAAGGGTTACAATAACAAACAAATAAAGAGTCCCCTTTCATTCACTTTTTTTTTCAAGCCCAATTAAACCACAAATTGTATTCTTTCCAGAACGGAATATTGTGTCGTCTTATGTAAGTTGTTGTTGGTTTTTTGCACAAAACAGATACATTTCACAGATAAGACACGTTTAGAATCGATATTTCGATGCAAAAATGTAATTAATCCGAGTCGATGAGGGTGGATGGTGAAATTTTGTCGACCTTGTAACTTTCACGTTGGAACCTTTTTTCACTGCACTTTTTAAATTAACTTTAAAATGTCACTTTTCGCGTGTCGGAGGGCGTTTTTTATGGCACACAGATGTGAAAATCGTAAAAATATGTACCTTGTAAACATCGCCATAAGTGCCAGACCCAATTTTTTGCACTAATTCGTAAAAATCCTGCGGATTCCTACGAGATATGTCACTCATGCCTTGAGCCATGTCTGCACTTGTGTATTTTCATCAATTTTGTCTCTTGGAATGGACCACGAAGCGGGCTAGAACATTTTTAATTGGAGCTCGAAGGAATTCTCTTGTTTTGTATCAAATTGAGACGACTGAAATTGATAAAAGAAAATTGCATTTTTGTTAATTCATGCAGTTCAGTTACATGAATCAGCTGGATGCGATTTGATTTATCACTTTCTTTCGTCTCACAAAGCGCCATTCATTAATGACGTTAGATGTTTGGGGGGCGGGGGTCAAAAAATGACCTTTTTTATAAGACGCCATTAATGGATGTCGCCCAAGTGCTGTCGGAACGCGAGATCAATTTTAGGATTTTTCATTAAATTTCACAGAGAAAAAATGCCTCGCACTAAAGTAGCCAAGAACAACAAGCGAAGTCGTGGAGTGAACGACGAAAAATTGCAAGAATTCGAGATAATGGGTAATTTCAAGTTCTGAAATCTCGAGTTTTTTAATGTTAACCTCATCTTTTTCCATAGTTGATGTCAAATTAAACGAGCTTGAGGAGAATTACCAAACCGCATTATCCGACATCGAACAAAAGTTGAACTGGATACGCAACCAAATGCCCAGCAAAGTGCTTAAACTGAAAATGTCTGAAGTTCGGAAGATCACAACTGGCAGCTTCATCGATTCGCCCATCGTCAATTCGAGTCTCAAAACGAGTGGCACCAACAGTTTCCAATTATCATCTCGTAACGTCGCATCTCCAGCCTGTCCTCCGACAATTGCACGATCTCAACACTCGGACGAGGGATATTTAACCCATGAGGAATCCAGAAAAATCTCCAATGGTCCCGCACGAATGGGTCCTTTCATGTCGGCACAGAAGAAAAATCGTCGCAGCAGATCGGCAACGGGGTCCTTGTACACTCCACAATTGATGGGATCTCGTTTGGCGCCACAAAATCCATCTCGTACCTTGCTGAAACGCACACAAAGTGGCTTACTCGGTGCTCGTCCATCCCGCAACAAATTCCGAACTCCGATAATGAATGGGCGCACAAAAGCCGTCAGTGTTGATCGCTTGATGATCACGCCAAAGGTCACGCCAAACACTCCGATGGCAGTTTTGCGTCATGCTCGTACTGGAGAAAGTGTATTTTCCGTTACCGGAAGCCCTGTGATTACTTCGGTGTCGGGCGAACGCATGGCAAACGTGAATATTCCAATTGGCGATGCTATTTTATCGATTCGCCCCACGGAAATGGGCAACATTGATCCGTCGTATGTCTCGCGAATCGATAAAAATACCATTCAGCACTTGAAGGTGTTGCAACAGAATATCAATCGGATCATGGAGACTGCGAGTCGTGTTCAAATTGATCAAAACTAATTATGTGATAGATAAATTTCGTTTTAATTTGTAGACAAAATTGTAATTTCACATTTTTTTTAATATTAAAATTCAATTATTTTTGTTGTAATTTTCAGTCAGAGATGAATTTTTGTATCATGCAAATAATTTTGCAAATTTCTTCTTGCGGTAAATTGAGATATCCTGATAGAATGACGTACAATTTACGAACGCCGTCGTAATCGTCGACCTCGCGGTATTCTTCCAAGTACATTTCGTACAAATGGATCACTTGTTCCATTGAGATCACGTGATTTAACAAAAAATCCAACGTATCTTGCATATCCTTGTAGTAAATTATGTTCCGTTTCAAATATTCTTTGAGGTTGTGCAAGTCATCTCTTGTCATAACTCGCGTTATTGTCGATAAATCCTTCAGCGTAATGATCGAAGTGACAGTTTGAAGGGTTGGAAGCTTTTGAAACAATTTCAACTCATGTTCGAGCGAAAACCCACAATTTTCCTTGATGCAAATACTTTGTAGATCATGACAATGATTCATCACATTGGCAACGAGAATCGAATTACGACAAATATAGTAATCCACTTCACCGGGAATTTCCAAAGTAGTCAAGTAAAGTCCGTAAATTAGAGGTAGAAGACATAAAACGGAGATCAATCCGCCTTGAACATCCAATTTGAATTGTTCTATCAAAGGACAATTGTCAGCCAATTCGGTAACCATTTCCTAAAAAAAAATATTTTACTTGAAAAAAAATTTAAAATTGAAAAATTAATTTTCTTACTTCACTCATGAGAGAAAATCCAATGCCAGTAAGTCTCAAAATCCGTAAATTCGACAATCGAGGCCATTTTGCATCATCCGAAGGTGCTTCGCGGGATGATGTTTCAAACACAAGTTCATGCAAATTCGTCAAATCCTTAATTGAGGGCTTGTTTTGATCCAAAAGGGAGTCGATGCTGATCTAAAATTCAAAATTTTATCATTTAATTGAAGAAAAAATTCAATAAAATTTCTTACCGTAACATTTCCGGTGCCATGCAAAATGAAAAGATTCCTAATTCGCGGCATATGTTCACAAAGAACCGAAAAATGGCTACTTTGGAGAGAGAAATTCTTAATTTTCAGGTGTTGGCAGTACGGGTAAAGATGAAGTTGTAATCCGTTCAAGACATCGATCGACTGCAATTTTTTCGGCATCACCATGTTGCCTAAAAGAACCTCATCGAGCACTACGAGACATTTTAATTTCGGCATTTTAGTGTAAAGTAACTCGTTTAAGATGTTTTCAAAGGCAGCATCATTCAATGTTAGTAGGCTTTCGATTGTCATATTTGTGACGTCTTCTTTAACGAAATCCAGGAAGCGAATCATTGTGAGGAATTCTTCAAGCGTTTCGGGAAAGGATTTGATCTTTACATGCGTAAATTGACGCATTTCCATCGTGATGCGGTCGAGAAAAGTATTGAAAAGCTCTCCGTTTCGGCTGTAATTCATGTCTTTTGTTAGAATTAAGCAGCTGGCAGCGGGAAATTCGGAATTTACAACTGATAACCATCTTTTGTTGACTGTCATGACTGTTCGTTTTTCATTTTCGGAGAGAAACGTGAAAATTCTTGCCAAATCCTGTAAATTTAAGATGCATTAGATGACGCTATAAATTTTCGGATCTACTTAAACTAACCTCTGTTCGTAAATCATTGATGGTTGTCGCGTTCTTTTGTTGCAAAATCATCACTGGAGGCTCATTTATCTCGTAATCCATGCAAAAATCGTCCATTTTCGCGATTTAAATGCAAATTTACACAAAATTCGAACAAACAGACGCGATCCGCCATTTAAAATTTCCCTTTTTACAAAATGACAGATTGCAGTGCCGGACCAAGATGAAATTTCTAAAAGGGCTCCATCCCTGCTTTTTAAATTTTTCATACGTTTTTCCTATATTTCAGGTGTTTTTGTGGAAATCCACAAGTGAAACCGTAAATATTCGTGCCATGTAAATTTGTTGCCCGCAAAATAGTGTAAATATTACACAGATGAATAAACTCTGAAAATAATAAAATTGTAAAACTTTATCAAAACATATTCTAGTGATACCAATATTTTACATATATCGGTTTCATATTGCACACATATGCGAATAAATAAGTGAATTATCATAAATGCCACGCTTAAATGAAAATTATGATCTAATACAGTTCGCGCGTTGAACTAACGTATTTTTATGCAAATTTTGTGTGTGTTTTCATTGACCGTCGATGCACTGAGTGCACCATTATAATTAAAATTGACCTTAATGTTATAAATATTTTTTTCGAAATTAAGCTTGAAATAAATTTTTGATTTAGTGGGCAAGTTCATTAAATTATTTTTGAATAATTTTAACCAAACAGGTGTCATGTGGTTTAAAAACAAATAATTTTTTAACTAATTTTCTAGATGTTTATTTTACAACTATTACAAAAAAAAAAATAATTATAGGAACCTACCAAATAAAAACTATTTATAAAAATAATAATAAAAAATAAATAATTTATTATTATAAAATTTTTTAAATAAAAAAAATAAACAATTTTTTTTTTTCATTATTATTTATTAAATATTTTTTTAATTAAATAATTTCAAATAATTTAATTTATTACTTAACAATTTTTAATTAATATAATAAATAATTTCACAATTTTTTAATTAAAAAAAAAGTAATTAAAATGTAGAACAAATTTTTTGTATAAACTTAATAATCTTAAGTCAAATATTTTAATGTAAGTATTATTAAATTATTTTTAAATATTTTTATGAATTATAATTATTTTTTAAAAATATTTTTTTATAAAATACTTTGAAAAATTAAAAAATTAAAAAAAAATGATGTAAAAAAATATTTAAAAAAAATTTAAGATATTCATATAAAAAATAAATTAAATATATAATTGACTTAAGTTCCTTAAGTTCATAAAAAAAGTTCAGTACATGTATGACCCGTTAACTTAAACCATTTAAATAAAATAATTAAATTCAATTGCAACATTTTGCAACAATTTCTGACACCTATCATATATTTTTTCGCGTCAAAACTAATTTTTTTTATGGACTCACCCAAAACATGTGCGATGTTATTTTGTTGTGATGGATAAACAAATCGATTTATTTTTAAATCTTTATGCATTACAATATCTTGAATAAATACTTTTAATGACATTATCTAATAATTACACTCAATATATCAATTTAATACAAAATCTGAGAATATATTAGCGCAGAAAAAGTAGAACACATAACCACACCCAATTAATGAATAATGATAATAATGTATCTGTTATATGTCGTAGGTATAATATTAATATGTATGTTAATGTTATTGAATTCAAAAGATAGATTTTTTGGTGTTTTCCTTCGCATAAACATTTATCACGTATGTAACATGCAACATATCTGATTGCAGGCGCGAGTGTATTGTCCGCTGACAAAACACACAAAAGCAATAATAAACAAAAACAAAAAATGTAGTTGTTAATTTGAACAACTTTTTACAATATATCAATCAGCCACTTACTTTTTACCTTAATTTTTTTTCGATTTTTTTTTGTGACTAATCGAATTGCAAATAATATAATAAGAATTGAATAGTGTTAAAATATAAATGACTGGCAGTTTAGCAGAAAAAAATAGGAATGTTCAAGCAGCTCAAGATTTATGTTATGTTTGTTCTCTCCAGCCATTCAATTGCTATTCCATAAGTCATTTCTCTGTGGAGGCGACTGGTATTTCAACTTGATTTGCATAATAATAGTTTTCATAAAGTCTAGACTGTTATTATTTATGATTATTAGTAAAGCATTACATTAGAGCATTTTTGAAAGAAATTTGTTTTGAATTTATCTCAACAGCCAATGACAATTAAAGTTATCACATTGTGATTTATAATTTTGTAATAATTGTAATTTATTGTGAAAAAACACAACACTTGTTGCCTCTAAACTGTTTTATCGATGAAAGAATCGGAATATATTATGTTCGTTTGA
This sequence comes from Culicoides brevitarsis, assembly GCF_036172545.1. Classification (NCBI taxonomy): domain Eukaryota; kingdom Metazoa; phylum Arthropoda; class Insecta; order Diptera; family Ceratopogonidae; genus Culicoides; species Culicoides brevitarsis. The sequence continues at coordinate 15,353,877 of NC_087085.1, read as the reverse complement.
ATCAGTAGCAGCTGAAATTTTTGAAAAGTTGTTTACAATAAATTTTAAAGTGTTATTGAAATGGAAGAGATAACTTGTAATATAATTAAAAATATAAAAGAACGGCAAATGTTGATTTCCCAACGGCAATGTCATTTTAATTACAGCCTTTTAGAACATCATTTTAGTAGCGCGTGAGTCATTTATTCCATATCGAAGCAGTTGCAATAATTTCAATGCATTTAGGCGATTTAATTTATTAATCTTAATTTTTGTCAACTCCCCCCTTTGATTTTTTTTTAAAAAAAATAATAATTATTTTATTATTTATTTTTATTAATTTTTTATTATTATTTATTTTAGATAATTATTTTAAATTATAAATTTATTTATTTTTTTATTTTATTAAATATTTAATTTTTTAAATTAGGTAGTTTTTTTTAATATTTAAATTTTAATATTTATTATTTTAATTAAATTAATAAAAAATTATTTTTTTTAAATAAACAAGTAACCTTAATGAGACAATTATATTCAAGTTTATATGAAAAATAAAAAAAAATTAAGCGAAATTTTTTTCATTTTAGAAAATTAAATAAATTTTTTATTTATATTTTATTTTAATTTTTAATTTTTAATTTAATTTAATTTAATTTTTATTTTATTAAAAGTTGTAAAAGTTGTATTAAAAGTTGTATTTATATTTTAAAATTAAATTAAATTAAATAAAAAAAAATAATCAAATATCAAAAATTATCATTTAACGACTAAAAATGTTAAAAAAATTAAAATAAAAAAATATTTTGATCTTTAATCTGATGGAACAAAAAAAATAAAATATTAATATTTTTCGCCTTATTAACAAAAAATTTGTTTTCATAATAATTTAATGATTCAATTGGAGACCTACACACGTGCGTAAAGTATTTTTTAATTCTTTTGACTGTCACACAAGTCAGTCGCGCGCATAACTAACATACACAAAGTCGCATGATGTAATAAAGTATTTATCATGCATGTACTGAGAAAACTTTTTCTAGTTGCAAAAAAATGTAAACAACAAAACTTCAGGTGTGTATGAGTTCTTTTGAATGCAACGAATGGGTGTAGAAGCGAGTGAGAGAGAGGTAGGTTTGCAACAAACGAACGACCTAGGTATCGGTTCAATGTTAATTCTAGATCATAAAACTAAATTTTGAATGCTCAAAAGTTCACCTATGTTAACACACTGCTGGTAAAAAGGTATAAAAAGCGGTGCACTTGCAACTGCCAAATCACAGTTTTAAGTTTCGCACTGCAAAAGCAACACGCGTGGATAATTAAAAATGTTCAAAGTAAGTTCAAAAGAGAAAAAAACACAAAAATATGTGAAATTATTGGAAAATTAGTGTGCCAGAAGAGCAAAAAAAGAGATTAATTGTCTTTGACATGCAAAGTGCTCGACGATGTGTCGTGATAAATGATTTAGATATTTTAACTTTTGTTTGCGATAAAATGCAGTTAATTGCTCAAATTGATGAAATAATGACGATACATTGTGTGTCTGCTGTCAATTTAATTAGTTAATTTCCTCGCAAATATTTGATCTAATGCTCTCCAAAATTAATTTGTAGTTCGTCATTCTTGCTGCCTTCGTTGCCGCTGCCAATGCAGTTTTGGCTCCAACTCCTTATGGAACTGCCGTTACCAGTCAACATGGCAACATCCTCCGCTCATACGGAAATTTGGGACAAGTTTCGACCTATTCCAAGACCATCGATACTCCCTACTCTTCCGTCAGCAAATCTGATGTCCGTGTAAGCAACCCCGGAGTTTATGGAACTCATGCCTATGGTAAGAAATTTTTTTAACTAAAAAAAAATTAAAAAAATTAATTTTTTAAAATTTTAATAGCTGCCCCAATTGCTCCCATTGCCCATGGATACCACGGATATGCCGCTCCAGCTTATCATGGATATGCTGCTCCCGCTTATCACGGATATGCTGCTCCCGCTGTCGCTAAAGTTGCTGCCCCAGCAAGCCTCTTGGGTAATTTTTCACCGAAAAAAGCAAAAATAAAAAGGAAATTATTTTTAATTGAATTAATTCTACTTTACAGGAGTTGCTTACTCTCCAGCTGTTGCCGTTTCTCACATGAGCTACCAAGCACCTGCCATCTCTTATGCTTGGTAAATTTCTTAACACTTGAGAAATTTTGTATTGAAGACATTTTTTTTATACCACAACTGTTACAAAAAAAATCTCGCAGTCATTTTTTTGTATTTTTAAATAAACTTAATTTATTTATTTTTTGTTATTGTTACAAAAAAAAAATTGTCTATTTCCTTTGCTTGTCGAGAGTCCTACGCCGAACTACTTTACGTTTCTAGAGAAACCAATTGATCGCATTTATCTGTCGTCTGTTGTTGACACACAAAGAAAAACAAATTACGTCGAATATTTGTTGGGGAATTTTATGATAATTCGCGGAAGCAGGAGAGGAGAAGTGAAAAGTAAAAAAAAAATCTTGAAATATTTTACCTTGCAGTTTTTGTTGTAGTTGGATAACTTTTTCATGTTTTGCATGTTTTTATGTTAAATAAATGATTTTATTATCTTCTGCGAAATTTTTTGATGAATGTTAACAAGGTGAGAATTATTAAAAAAATATAAATTTTGTAAAAATACTAAAATAAAATTAAAAAAGTTAAAAAAAAACTTTAAAAAAATAATAAAAATTTTAATCCAAAATTTTTCTATATTTTTTTATAATTTTTTTATTTTAAATTGATAAATGTTTTCAATGTAACTTTTTAAACGAATTATTTATATTTATTTATTTTATCAAAAAATTTAAATGAAACAATTTTTTTAAAAAGCAAAAAATTAATTCTCTTGAAAATTCAAACATATTTATTTTTTTATAATTTTTTAAAGAAAATTTTTTCAATATTTTGTCAAATAAATTTCTACAATTCTTAAAACCTTGTGAGATTTTAATACCTACATTGAATGAATTAAATTATTATTTTTTCTTTTTATAAAAATAAATTCATCAAATAATTTTTTTATACAATTTTTATATTAAATTTTATTTAAATTAATTTTTTTTTAATTATAAAATTAAATTAATTTTTAAAAAATATTTTTTTTTTACTCGAAATAAAATTAAAATTAAATTAAAATATTTTTTTATCAAAAAGTTGAATGCACTAAAATGCTATAAAAATGCGACAAAAACATTATTTTATACATAAAAACAACACCTTAACATTGCAATAAAGATCCGCACCCAAAAAACACTCCATAAATGCATCAAAAGTTATGAAACATTTTCCAAGCAAACTAAATAAATATGATTGATTCAACTTTTATCTATTCTGACAACTTGTCTTACTACAAATAAAATGTAGAATATTTCTCAAAACATTACACTAAACGAAACAACAACATAAAACAGAAAGAGACACGATTGTTTATTCATAAATGCCTCAAACTATTGAATATGGTAAAACTTTAAACACACCGGTAAGGTATATATGCAAAATGTGCCAATTACTATATTTGGACACGAACAAAAAAAAAACTTTAAATAATAATATTAATTATGTTGTCATTAAATTAATACGAAACAGTGTTAATGGTCCGTAATTGAATTAAATTAGGATATGTTTAGATAAAAACAATTCATTTGTTTTTCATGTAAGGCAAAAATTCCAGAAATGCTGAGGTTTGTATGCAAACACCTTTCCATTTCATGTGTTTCTGTACGAAATATCTTAACGATATACAATCGTACGAAAAGATATTCGTATTTTTACTGCTAATTTTCTTCAATATATTTATGTGTTTATATCATTTACAATTGAATATTCTTTTCTTAAGGCGTTTTAAATAAAAAAGTGGTTTTTCATTGTTCGAGTGTGCAAAAAAAAAATATTATGACGATCCTCAGTTTCGAAAAAAATTATAAAAAATATTAATTTAATGAAAAAGTTCATAAAACTCAAAAAATTAAAAAAAAAATATCTTAAAATGAATTAATTTTAAAAAAATAATTATTTAATTAAAAGTTTTTAGAATCTGCAGTCATAAGAATTTAATATCTTAATTAAATAAATAAAAAAATATTTAAAAAAATAATTAAAGTTATACATACATTTAAGTTAGTTAAATATTTTAGAAGAATTATTAAAATTTAAAAAAAAATTAATAATTATTTAAAAAATGTAAGAGATTAAAATTAAAATTATAATAATTAAAATTAAAATTCTAAATTAAATTAAATTAAAAAAAAAAAATTATGTTAATAACATTAATTAAATATTTTATAAAAATTAATTGCAAATTAAAAATTAATTAAAAACATCAATTATTTTTTAAAATTATTTTTCTGCATTTTTTTTTGCAAAAAATAAAATATTTTTTAAATAAATAATAATTTAAATATAAATAAAATATTTTAATTTAATTAAATAATAACTACCAATAAATAATAAAAAAAAATAAAAATTTAACAAAAAAGGCGATAAAGTTATTTGCACGATTTAGGATGTCAACTACAATTCAAATCTCATTTTATTATTATATCTGTATTATTTTTTTTGCTTGTAGATATACCAACACCGCACATCAAATCGTCATGAATTTAAAATACGTGTGGAGAATCTTGTTAACAATTTATCCATTGTAAAATATATATTTTTATGTACATTATTTACTTTGCTTTGATGTCCGCAAAGAGTGTGTGAGAGGTATATTTGGTATAGGTGCAAACTGATTTTAAATTCACGACTCTCATCAGTTTGATTTAAACCTTTGACGTAGCAGCGAGCTCAAAAACAACAAAAAGACGATAAAACTCTAGAATGTTGCTAGATTAAAAACTTTTGTTTTTTTTATTGCTCCAAAAATTGTGGTTTACGCGTTAATTGTGCTTCGCGGAAAAATATTATGATCTGCAAATTGAGACAATAAAACAAGGATTAAATTTTTGGAAAAATATTTTAATAAAAAAAAAGTGTCTGCTTTGAAGGAATATCGCAATTTGAAGGAATGTAAAAGGAAAAGGAGAGGAAATTAACATGGAGGCTACTCAAGCAATTCTCTACGAACGTAAGTTTAAATAAACATCTGGCTTTTTAATTAGACGAAGCAACAATCTGTGAAAGAGCAAATTAATTTCATACCTTTTCGACACACATAAAATATACGTGATAACGAATAAAAGTCAGACCAAAAGACAGAGAGAATAAAATTTTATGTAATTTAATTCAAAAACTCTCCAAACACAAGTGTGCCGTGATTTTATATATAATATGATAAAAAGTGTAAAAACAAGATATCTGGTTGCTAACTTATATAAATTTAGGACAATTTAGTTTTTTTTTTAGATTATTTTGTATGTTATACAGAACTTTATGATCTCTCCGTAATTTTTTTTTCTAAATTGTCATTTCCTTCTACACAAAAAGTAATCTGTCCATCATAAAAAAAATATGTGGCATGTGTGGGCCTATTTTTTGATTTAAATCATATTGAGTGAAATTCGTCTTTTTGTTGTCTCAACTTTTTTTTTGTTGTGAAAATTATTGTTATTTGATGTGGTTAAAAATTGATGAATGAAACAGTTGCGGTTTTCAAAGTTAAAATTTTCTTAACTAAAAATTTCCTTTAATTTTTTTTTTTTTTTTTATAATAAAAAAAAGTTTCTTATCATATATCAGACCGAAAATCTAGACGCCTTTTCACCTTTTCACAAAAAAAATAAATAATAAAAGATAAACATTTTGTTATAATGCAGCGAAATTTAGCCCGTAGGAAAATTGTACGACATGACCTACTTTAGACACAAAAGGAAAATTTTGAACAATTGACTTCAAAGTTGAAAGGTTGATGAAAAATTCGCAAAACCTCCGTCGTTAATTAATTGCGGTTAAAAGTCTTTTAAAAAATTCCGCTGCGATGAACAAACTTGTTGCTATTGTTCTGCATTTATAATAAAAAAAAACTTTTTCTTTTGAGATTTTTATGATAAATCTTTAAAAAGTTAAAAAAAAAATCCAAAAAGAATCAACATGGAAATACTTTGTTTATATCACACCACGCTAAAAAAAAAGTTTAAAATTGGATCAAGGTTTTTTCGCTGTTCGAATAGAATTAGGGGAGACCATTAAAGTGATTTATTACCTCATTACGTGTAAGGTACATGTGATGTGACAATTATAGTTCAGTGAACTTTTGCTCACTTTTTTTTCCACATCAACAAGTTTTAATCCTTTTTCCTTCGTTTTCGCATTTCAAAAGACAAAAACGAACGAAATCCATTTAAAACGATTACCTGTCCACAAATCAATTACGAGAAATTTGGATACAATGGAGCTCCATCCCAGCGTTTCAATTACTGCTCTCTCAGTTGGATAAATACACGCTCGCACCAACTCTCGGTAAATGAATGAATCAAGTATGTTTGACGATTATGCACACACAATAGAATTTAAGTGCGGATAAGTGCACTTCAGATTTAAGTGTATCACCAACAATATCATGATGATACACAACACACACACAGGGAAGAACATTAAATTTAATTTTTTGTTTGTTTCTATTGTTGCAAAGTTTTGTAGTTGGACTCTCGATGGTTTTTAAATATTCTTTTTGTGCATTGTTGAGAATTTTTTGGGAGTTTCTTTGTTTAATTTTTGAATGTATTGTACAAAAAGTGATGAAAAATGTTTCAAAGCTTACAAATAACTTTAGAAGAAATTTATTGCAGTAGAAATAAAAGAGTTATGTTGCAAAAAAAATTACGTTTTAACATTTTTTAATAAAAAAAATAATAATAAAAATTAGTTGTTTCGAATTTGTTTTGAAAAGAAATTGAAAAAATTTTTTAAATAATTTAATTTTAAATATTATTTTTTTTAACTTTTAGAAGAAATTTAGACATTATAAAAATTTATTTTAATTTAATTCAAAGTAATTTATAAAATTATTTTAACTTATTAAAAATATACCAAAAATTATTTTGAATAATTATAAAAATAGTAATTTTTTTATTTTATTCAAACAAAAACTTTATTTTAAAATTACCAGAAAAGTTTGAAAAGTAATTTATTAAATTAATTTAACTTATTAAAAATTCAATTAAATTAAATATCAAAAATTATTTTGAATGATTATTACAAATAGTAAATTTATTATTAAAAACACTAAATTTTAAGTACAAAAACATTAAAATAATAAATAAAATGGTCCATTTTAAAATATATTTTCATAAAATTTTTTAAATATAAAGAAAATTTTTAATATACCGTAATATAGATAATTCTTATGGAAAAATAAAATACGTTCTATTGGCGAAAATAGGTTTTAAAAATCGTTATATTAACATTTTTAAGTATAACTTATGAATATTTAACAAAATTTCAAATTTTTTCAACTAAATTTGTGAGAATGAAATACTTTAAGGAATTTTTATTAATTTATTTCATGATTTTACAAGAAATTATTATCCATTAATTATTAAAATTTTTTGAGTTCGTATGAAAAAAAATGTACTTTGAATGAAATAAAATTACTAAATTAGGTTTTCCAAATGAATCGTTATTTTAAAATTTTTGAAATAAAAATATAAAAAAAATAAAAAATTTTAATTTTTAACAAATGTCAAATTTTTTAAAAATTTTCAATTTGTGAGAATGAATTATTTTAACGAATTTTTATTAATTTATTTTAAAAATTGAAAAAATATTTTAATTAAAATTGAAAAAAAATTAATATCATAAAAATTTTTTTTTTGAAAAAAAAATTCTAAAATTTAATGAAAAAATATTTTTTATTAACTTCAAAATTGATGTTCCATTAATTATTACCATTTTTTGAATTCGTATCGATTTTACGGATTTTAAGAAATATCTACTATAAAATTACTAAATTAATTAAAAATTAAATAAAAAAAAATCAAAAAATATCCTGGATTTAATAAAAAAAATCCTCATTTATAATTTATAAATGAAAGTTAAGAATAATTAAATTTAAATTATATAAAAAATTTTAACTTTCAATTATTATTTATAATTTTATGATAAAAAAGGTGAAAGCAAGTAATATTCTTAAAAATGAGCAATTTAGCTTAAAAAATTAATTCCAATAAATTATATTTGAACTAGAATGACAAAAAGTTCTCGATGTGTAAACAGTAAATATCAAACGTGACGTCAATAGAGATATGCCTTCAAACGTTCATTACGTCGACACCTTGTGATTATTTCCATTTGTCTCTGTCTAAAACGCATCAACGACCACTACATACGGCAGTAAAAAAGACCAAGCATCCATGGGTAAATATGTTCGTTCAACTTACTACAATATTGCATTAAAATACATTAATCTACCTCTTGCCGAGACACATCCACATTGCAATAAATGCAAAACTAAGGATTTTATTTGCACATAACAATAAATAGATAGATTGTGCCAGTAGTGTGTGGTGTTTAGGTGAAGGCTGTCGGGAGGATAACGGTCCAAGGTTACATTTTCCATCACATATGCTACGTGAAATACTGTTTTTATGCATCATATAAAAAGAGATTACTACCATTTTCATTTCCACGAATCTCTACTATACTTCGACGTGATATGTTTCGGCAAACATATCGAAAATATTACAATTTCGATTTGGCGAAAGAAGATCTCGGCTGATGGTACTACTTAAGTGAACAGTTCACTTGAACTGAGTGCAACGATTGTTGTATCATCGTCGTGTCGTCGGTAGTTGGGAGAGTGTCATCTCAAAATCTCGCACACATCATGTATCTACAGAGCAAAAAAGAGGAGAATTTTTAAGAATTAGTGGGGTAAAAAAATTCTTCGTCTCGCAGAGATCATGCATTGATGACCAGCAGAAGAAGAAGGACGATTGACCACGAATTTAATTAGAAAAATAAATGAAATGATTAAATTATTTGTGAAGAGCGATGTTTGTGGAATAATTAATTGGATTCACGTGAAATGGAAAAATGACCCACCTTCCAAGAAGACGAAGACGAGGACAGAAGAAGTTTTTGTATTAAAATCAAATCTTACCTAAATCTGCAGAGATTTACTTTGTACACATAATTATTACAGGTGGTTTCATTAAATCTCCTCCGTGAGTAACGTACAGCGCGACTTTCCACGACATGATGATGTATCCCCCAAATAGGCCATATATTGAGATGTTTTCATAGCTGTATGGAAAAAGATACGTATCCTCTCCACTTGATGATACACAGACCATGCCAATTTTACTCTCAATCACGATCATGCGTACTACTTTTGCACTTACATACGCGACACCCAGAGACTGATGAGCGGCGGCAATGTGTACGATACTGCACGATGTTCATATTTTAATTATAAAATAAAAAAAAAAGATAACAAATAAATAATTTTGCACCCAAGTGAGAGTGATCAGTTGTGGAAAAGCGAACACACAAGACGGTCGAAATTGTTTCACGCGTGCAAAAATATTTTTATTATCATCCACAGTGTTGTGTGTTTTGATTAGGCATTCTCTTTCAGCAGCAGCAGTAGTAAATAGAAAGTCAAACAAAGTGTACGTGATTTTTGTGATGAGGAAAAATTTTTTTAAGATTTAAAATTCTTACAGTGTAAACAAAATTCGTGTAAATTTATGCTTTTATGACACAAATTTTTTATTTATTATTTTTTTTTCGACCAAAATATTTGCACATTTTACAACAAAAACGAAAGAAACACAAAGTGAGCTTCAGCATGTTTTTAATTAAAAACATTGCAGCAACACACGTTAAAATTCATTCAAATAACAATTAAGTGAAGGAAACAAACAAATAAATCATAAAATTCTATTAAATAGTGAATTTATGTTTATTGCAATAGACAACTGTATTTTTTCCGATCTAAATAAAATGCATTCGCAGCAGAAACAATAATATTAATTTAAATTTTGAATAAACTTTTTAATCTTACTTCTTCCTATTTTCCCTTCTCGCATTCGTTGCGTCTCCTCACGTAGTTTTTTTTAGTGAAAAAACGTATGTATATCTATTTATTATTTGCCACATACCTCAAGTTACTATTAAAAAATTTATAATATCAAAATGAATACAAAATGTGTATAAATAGATTCAGAGCGACACATATAATATTGATGAGAAGTGTGTGTTTGTGTACCTCTAAGAGTATTTTCTATCCACATTGTAGTAGTTTTTTTTTGTTGTTGCTTACTTGCTTGCTTGCTACCAGAATATTGTAGTACTACAATAGACACTTGACTTTTATTATACTCCTTACTATTATATTGTTGTTGTTATTGTTGCCAGTGTTGGTTTTGTTTATTTTTTTCTGAAGCCACAATGTTTTGACGTGTTAATAATTTACATTTCTTTTCTTTTCAAAAATTATATGAATGATATTTTTAATAATTGTGTTAATTGATGATTTTTTTTAAAGTGTCATAAAATTATTATTTTTTTTAATTCATCATAAAATAATAAAATTTAATTTGTTTTTTTTTAAAATGAAATTCATATTATAAATTTATGAGATATTAAAAGAGATGGACTGTCGAAATGTATATTTTTCTGAAAAATAAATTAATTTAGCAAAAAAAATTATTTACCTAAATATTATAATTTTTATTCATATTGCAATCAAAGCAATTTTAATTTTAATATGCAAAAACATAGTTTTTTTTTGTTTATATTTCAGATTAAAAAGATTAAATTAATTAGAAGATCGAAAAATTAAAAAAAAAATCTATAAAACTTGTTTTTAATCAAAATCAAAATAACGTATATAATAAATTTATATACATATATAATAAAATAAAATTAAAAAACTATATTATAAATAATAATTATAATTAATTTACGTTTATGGAAAAATTCAGAATTTTGATTCTTAATTTTTTTTTAAATTTAATTCATAACTATAAATTTTATTAAGTTATAATGTTCATTTGAATATTTATAATATTAATATTTAACTATTGACAAATAAAAATTAACTTTTTAAAAAAATAAATAAATTTTATAATAATTTGATTAAATTCAACAATCAAAATTGCATTGTATATTTTTATTTTTTCAACTGAAGTAAATTTGATATTCAATGAATTTTATTTATTTTTACATTTTTTTAAACAAAATTTATTTTAAATTAAATTATTAATTATTTTATAAATAATTGAAACATAATTTAATAATTAATTAATTAACTTTATAAAAAAATAATAAATTTTATAATAATAAAATTCAACAATTTTTTAAAAATATATTTTATTATATTGAAACATTTTTTTTTGATAATTAATAAATTATTAATAAAATTATTTATAATTTTTAAAATATGAATTTATAACAAAAAAATTGAGGGACCCTTTTGTAATTTTAAAACTATTCCATCTCTGGAATTAAAAAAAAAACATAATGACAAATAAATATAAAATAGTCGAGAATAAACAAAACAAAAACCTACACAACACCGTTTTTAGTACAAATTTAATCCAATTAACTTGTTTAAAATGTAACTCAATTCTCTTTCATTTGATACTTACTTCATATCTAAAAGATATATGTTCCGCGTTCAGCAGATTCTATAAAAATATATTTTATTTTTATTAATTTCCCAACAAACCATCCTCTTGAAGTAGTAAGTCCACGCAAAAAATAAATCACACGCATGAGGAAAACCAAATTATTTATACGAGCTCTCCAAAACTTTTTCTTTTCTGAATTATTACGACGAGGACAAGTGCTATTCAGTTCATACAAAAAAATAAGTAATATTACGACATAAATGTATGAAAGCACTTCCGTTTATCATTTTGATTCGATTATATTTGCCATCATACATTTAATGACACTTGAAAAGTTATTGGGAGTGCTCGACTATTTAGCAGCACGCGCCAGGAAATTAAATCACTTGTGCGTTTTTGTATTCTCGACTTTTTCGGTTAGCAAGTTGCCAACAGGGCATCCACTTTATTGATGATACTCAATAAAGATAAAATAACTATTGTAATTAGTTTAGTTGTTTTTTTCTTTTTTTTCTCTTGTATGAATGGAGATATCAAGTACTTAATCTTCGTTACATTACTTGAAGAATGTAGAAGATAAATGATTGAGGAAAAACTAACTTTATAAAGTTTAGATCAATTATATTGGCTTTTTCCCGTTCTTTCCTGTTATTTATCTCACATTAACTTATTTACTCGGGGGAAAAATTATATCAATAATAATATTATTATATTATTTATATACTAAAGTGGTTTTCCTCTTTTTTTATTGAGTTTTTATACATATATAGAAAAATGTATATTCGAGATGATAAACTTTTGTCCATATTCAATCCATGTTAACATTTTATCTTTATTATTGGATTATCGCATTCAGTATATCTTGAAAAAGAAATGTATATGGTCAAGGATTGTTAAAAAAAAGTTAAAAGAGTAACCCTTACATGAACAACTTAAGCGTATTTTGATTTTTTTTAGAATTTTTATATTTATATATATTTTGAATTTTTACATTTATCTATTTTATATTCAACACAAATTATTAAGAATATTATTTAAAAAAAAAAATTAATACTATTTCACATCTATTTCGGTATTTTAAAATATTTAAATAATGTTTGATTTTATATTTTTATTTTAGTTTTTTGATCAAATTCAAATAAAAAATCATTAAAAATAAATCAATAATTTTCTAATGATTATTTTTAATATTTAAAATTATTTTTGAATAATTAGAGTTTTCAGCTATTTTTGTCAAAACTTTTCAAAAACTGCTAAAAAATTACAAATTATTAAAAAAAAAATGGTTTTTTGCTAAATTTGGTAATTTTTATGTATTTCTTGTTATTAATTTATCATTTTTAATCATTTTGCAACTCAAAACTGCCAAAAAATTGAAACTGAAAAAAAAAATTTTTCTTTGACATAGTTTTTTTTTTGAAAACTAAATCAAGAGCAAAAAAACTGTGTCAAAAACTGTGTCAAAGCCATTTTTGTCAAATCTTGCTCCAAATGGATAAAAATTTGTCAGAGGGCTCTAATTTATCATTTTTAATCATTTTATAACTCAAAACTGCCAAAAAATTGAAATTGAAAAAAAAAAAATGGATAAAAATTTGTCAGAGGGCTCTAAGTTATCATTTTTAATCATTTTATAACTCAAAACTGCCAAAAAAATTAAACTGAAAAAAAAATTTCTTTGACATAGTTTGTTTTATTTTATATATTTTTTTTTAATTTTCCTCTAAAATCAATTAATTTTCTATAATATTTTTCTAAAATTTCTGAATTATTGATATTTTCGCTAATTTTTTTAAATTAACATTAAACGGACAGACATAAAAACGCACAAGACTCCGTACTTTTTAAAAAATGTTCCAAACTGCGGTAAAAATCACAACGTAATCTCCTTGTCCATTTATTCATTCTCGCTTCACAAACATATCGAAAACAATGTAATCTGCGCGGAACAATGCCTTTTCACCAGAAAAGTGGAAGTAAATCATTTGTCTCTATGGAACCATTAAATTATGTTCATCATTACGTTACGATGGCCATTTAATATTTAGAGATCCATTTTATTATATTATCACTCCTGTTGTCTTAGTGCATGCTTACCGGTATCAGGACATGGCATTCTCGTCATCATCACTCCGTTTAAGAAGATTAACTGTTTGAGTGATTTCGCTTGAATATAAATCACACGCATGACAAACTATGTATTATGGCACAGGATTTGAAGAAAATTTTATCACCATGATGACGATTATATTTAATGTGGTCCTAATCGTATTAAACTAGCTTTGACACTGCGCCAAAAATACTTATCTTAACTGAACGTTTATTTTATTTTATTAGTTTTTTTTTTGTCGAATAAAAAAATTTATTTGAGACGCCCGAAGAATCTGTGGGAACAAATAAAACAGATTTAGCGCAAAATAAATTTTTATAATTATGAGACACAAGTTTTCACATACGCGAGCGAACATCAAATAAATATTATTATCAAAGAACACAGGAACCAAAACTCAGCGACTGTCATAACATAATGCCATAAATCTCGCAAAATCCTTGGATTCAATCAAAGTCCAAGTGTTTGCGTGTTATTTTTATCGAAAGAATCACAAAATTAAAAAAATTCTCTCTCGATGAAATACATTTTTTTGGCGTTCAACTAAATAGTTTGTGACAAAATAATTAAATATTTTGCGAAACGTCTTCTTTAGTGGCAAAAAATTCGTTCAGTCATCAAAACGTTGTCTCACGGTTAAAACATTCATCGAGAAAAGGGTTTCTTTCAGTTACAACAAACACGTCGACGATTCTATTTAATTTTTTTTCTTGCTTTGATGTTGTCGGCGCGTTGATGACAAGAAAACGAAATTCAAGTATTTCAAATATTTAAGCCTCCCTCGTCATCTTTTCAAAACTATGTGCAAGTGTTTTTGTTGAAAAATTATTTTTCTCACACCGTTTTTAATGTTCAACAAGTTAGAAAATTATTTGAATTACATTTAGACATTTTTTTTTTCGTTTGAAACAGTGCATCGCACGCGACTCAACAAGAAAATCAACAAGCAGTGAAAAAGTGAATGACAAAAAAAAATGAAAACTAAAGAAGAAAAGTGATACAAAAAAAAAATAAAAAATTCTCAAGAAATGTAAAACATATCACACACGTGAAACAAAAATCACAGTGGTCAATTATTGTAAAATTTGGAAAATTTTTGAGAAAAAAAAATTATGAGTGAAGAAGGTAAGAAAAATGTTTGTTGGTCAATCAGAATCACACGAAAAGCACGTGTTCGGTAGTTTGTTGTCTAATAATTGTTATTGTAGCCAAAATGACGAGCAACGAGAACATCTGTTTGCAATTGACACATTTGTTCTGCCTCTCTCTTTCTCTGTCCGAGCTACTTACTGGCTAGACAGCAAGTCACACATTTTCTGTGTACATTGCTAATTATTATTGCCTGCGATATGAGGTCACAATTTGTCAAGTACGGTAGGCAGTGCAGTAGATTATCAGAATTACTTGTCAAATTTCTTTTATATCACGCGCCAAGCGTGGTTGTTCATGTGAAGAGCTGAAAAAAATTTTAAATTAAATATTTAATTAATTTTAAATTAAAAAATTAATAATTTAATTAAAATAAAATTAAACAATACATTTTTATTAGTAAAATAATATTTTATTTGATTTTATTAATTACAATAATTAATTTAATTTAAATTAATTTAATATTTAAATGTAAAATTAAGAATTTTCAAGTTTAAAATATTTTTTTATTGATTAATTTAATTTAAATAAAAAAATTAATTAATAATTTTAATTTATTTAATATTTAAATGTAAAATTAAAAATTTTCATATTTAAAATAATTTTTTATTAATTAAAATAATTAATTTAATTTAAAAAAAATATTTTATTAAAAAATTTGCCGAATTGAAAAAAATAAAAATATTTTCTAAAGACGTGCAAAATTTCATAAAAATATTAAAATATTATGAATATTTTATTTATAAAAAATTTTGTTTAATTAAAATATGAAATAATTTTTTAAAACAATATTATTTTCTGAAAGATTTATGAATAATATAAATTTTTATAAAAGACAGAAAATAAATAAAAAAAAAGAAAATTCAAAGTTAAATAAAAAAAATAAATAAATAAAAATGTCATCAAATCATTTTAACTATTTTTTAGTTTAAAAAAATATCTAATTTTTGTTTAATTTTTTTTTTATTTCCGGCTGATACAAAAAAAAATATAATCTAAAATTATTTCTTAAAATAGACCATTAAAAATACGAAACACGCGAAATAATATAATTAAAAGTTATTTTTACGTCAATAATTCCAGATCTCCCATTTTCTCACAAATAATTGCAATTTATTTATTTTTTTTTGTCGCCAAAAATTAATGGAAATCAATTTCGCGCAGACAAAGTATTGAATTTTGTTTGAAGAGCATTTGCTTTTACAAACAGACAATCGCGCAAATATTTACTACAACACTTGATGATTACTTTAAATCCGTTTAAAATGTGACTATCTCAACCTCTTTCGTTTGGCGACGCGCCAAATAATCATAGACACTAGTTGGTGACGACAGCGCCAGTCAATTTTATTTTATTTTACCACAAACCCCGCGTAAATAAACACGAATTTGTTTGTTTCCTCAGTTGGCAAAAAAAAAAATAAAATAAAAATTTATCTCGTTCTAATTAATATTTAATGAGACAATTTCTAAGATAGTGTAAAATTTATTTAAAATTAGTGGGTTAGTTTGTTTTAATTATAAACTCATTATCAGTCGGAAAGGGGAGGCATGCACCGCATTTTCCAAAGTAAATGTGTCAGTTTTCCGGCGCGCGTATTAAAATTTTATAGAAATTCATGCAAACGAGAGAGAAAGAAAAAAATGCGCGCGCCAAGATGTATTTTTTTATTTAATTAAATCAAGGTGACTAATTTGATGCAACGTCTTGTGAAAAAAAGATCACATTTCGTGTCGTGTTTGTTTTCCGCGTGACATGATGAGCGACGTGCCGTTGTAAAGGGTGCGCTTTTACAAAATTTTAAGGATTTTCGCTACACACACACCTTTTGTTTGTGACATCAAGTTTTGTGTCGTACCCTCTGGCAGAAACTTTTCTCATGATGAGAAGATAATTTTTCGATTAAGTTCACACATTATGTATTCCTGTGTGCAGTCACGAGTACGTATGAGAGGCTCTTGTGCACATGTCGAGCCTTCAAAGCATAAAATTACACAAGTAGCTGCGACAAGAGGTCGTTTTAATTAAAGGGTTATTGGCATATCACATTTTTTTATTTGAGAAAAAATGTTTTTTGTTTTATTTAAGGCGAATAAATTAATTTATTTTACTTTTTTTATGTTTATCAATTTTTAAAAAATAAAAATTGAAAAATTATTTCTTTTTCAAATATTTTTCTTGTATTTTTTAATAGAAAAATTCTTTACAAAAAATTAAATTAAAAAAAATAATTTAATTTAAATTAACATTTATTTAAAAAAAATTAACTAAAAATAAAATTTAATTTTTTTAAAAGTTTTCGGATTAAATAAAGGGGACAAAAACAATTTTAATTTAAAAAAAAAAATTAGCTGAACTTTACTTTTTCTGAAGAAATTCGAACTATTTTTTTTAAAAATAAAAGTAAATTAAAGAAAATTAAAAAATTAAATTGCTTTTTCTGAAATTTTATTTAAAATTTTAGTTAAATTAAATTAAATTTAACTAAATTTTAATTTTATTAATTTTTAAAAAATTAATTTTAATTAAATTAATAAATTAAATTTTTATTCAATAAACTTGTTGGCTTAAAAATTTTATTAAACATTAACTAAAATTAATTTAATCATCATTTTACGATCGAAAAGCGTTAAAAATAGCATGAAAAATTTAAATTATTTTTATTTCTTTTTTTATCTTGATGCAAAAAAAGTCAAATAATTAAATTTAGTCGCCTTCGAGAGCTCAAACGGCATATCGTGCAACTTTTTCAACTAATCTCCAATCATCAATTAAATGAAGCTCTGATTACCTTTGAGTCTGTGTGCCGATGCCGATAATAATTAAGAATTGACCGACATATCAGAGAGATCATGGACTTGTGTGAACACATATTTGCACGAAAGTAGTAAATAAATTAATTGTAATTACATTTTACGAACTCTACTTTCATGTTGCTTCTCTGTCGGAGCAGTCGTATCAAGTTTTTTACTATTTTATTTTTTTTCTTTGTTTATTTGCAGTCAACTTACGGAAATCCGATGTAATGGTCAATTCCACGGGGTCAAATAATGAAACAGATTTATCACTAAAATGCCCGGAAGACGGGAAACATCAGTCTGGCACGGCGGCACACCAACTTGCCGATGACGAATGTGATATAATCGGGACACTGATAGGCGATTACGGCAGATGGCAGTTTCTTATGACCCTATTATTAGCTTTATTTCAAGTTCCAAATACATTTCACATTTATTCGCCGACGTTTCAGGTGAGATTTTTCTCGATTTTCTTCTTTTTTGCGTCGAAATTTATTTTTTTTGTCCATTAGGCAGCCGATAAGGTTTATTGGTGCAAAAGGCCCGAACGTTTTTCCAACTATTCCATAGCAGAATGGATAAAATACTCAAATTCATCAAGTAATTGCAGCATGTATGACCTGAATTACGATCATCTAGTCGACGAACAACAGGCAAGTTTTTTATCTTAAAATGCGAATTTGCATCTGGCAGACGATAATTGCCAGTAACAATCCACTTTTAATTTTAATGTCCAAAAAAATTACGTCAACTCGTTACAAGCAATTAAAACGATGCACCTAGAAAGCAATTTCATGGTTCACATAAAACCAATTTAATTCCCAACCACATATGAGAAACAATTTTGCGCAGATTCTGTCTCTCTTCGCATAAAGTACGTAATTGATAAAGCCTCAAACACAGAAATTACACAAAATTATGGTTGGTAATTAATACGTAAATGCTCAAAATTATTTTAATGGACCAACGTCAATTTGTGTCTGATGAGATTTTGTGAGTTTAATCGGCTTTCAAATGGTCCTTTGATTAATATTTCATGATCACTCAACTTTGTCTAACTCCTTCTACTTAAATATAAATATCTTCTCGAAACTAATCTTAAGATTCTGTAAATAATTCCCTTTTAATGCAAATTGGTACAAAAGATTTACATGTCTCGCTTGTTCGGAAATTTATCTCACATTATGATAACAATATATGACACCCTCCTCCAACCCCCAAATGCTAATTAATAGATAAAATATTCACGAGATATTAGCGAACATTTGTTTTGGTTCTCAGAACTCATGCTCAAAACATTAACTCATTTGCATTAATTAGCCTTTACTAACAAAGTTTTCTCGGCGATATGTGAAACAGTTTTACATGAGGACGGAGCAATAAATGAAAATGTTTCTCAATATTAGAATTAATTAATTTTTTTTTGAACATAACTTTATAATTTTTTTTTTATTTTTCACAAGTTTTAAAAATATTTAACAAAATAAATTTTAATTAAATGTTTTAATTAATTAAATAAAACATTAAAATTTTTAGTTTTATTTAAAAAAAACTATTTGAAACAAGTTCTTATTTTTTTTTTCTAAAAAAATACGTGAAAGTAAAGTTTTTAATATTTATTGATAATATGTATTTTTAATATTAATTGATTTAATATTTATTTTTTTTATTTCTCAATATATATTTTAAAATTATTTTTATTAATTTAAAAATTTTGTTCTTTTAAATTTACCGACAAATTTTTTTACAACAAAAAAAATTTTTATTAAAATTAAAAAAAATTTTTATTAAATTAAATTAAAAAAAAATTAAAAATTAAAAAAAAAATATATAATTAAAATTTTTTAAATTTCAAAAAAATAGAAAATTAAAAAAAAATAAATAAAAATACTTAAGAATTTAGGCCAAAACTAAATGAAAAGCTTTAAATATATTTTAGATTTATTAATTAAAAATTATAAATATTTTATTAATATTATTAATTGATGGAAAAATTGCTAATAAGTTAAAAATGTTGAGAAATAAATTAAATATATTTCGGTAAAAAAACAATACATACTACTTTTGACAGAAAATTTTAAATACCTATATTCACTAAAATTATCATAAAAAAATTAAATTTTAGAAAATTAATTTTTAATAATAATATTTGACAAAAATCAAGATTTAATTTAAATATCAAAATTTAAAAAAAAAAATTATGATAAAACTTAAAATTCAAAATTTATCTAAAAAATTTAATTTTGTTATTTTTTTAAATTATCTTTCACAATAAAATTTCTTAAAATAATTCTTAAAATAAAAAAAAAGAAAAAACATGAAACATTTTTGTTCATTGCATCTCCATGCGAAACAAGTAACGATGACGAAAACATGAGAAATGCAATTAAATCTATACCTAAGCAGCATATTGAGAGACAGAACACTCGCTTGAACTTAATCTATTTTGAGCTTCTTCAATTTGAAAGTGAACCGATATGATATTAATTAAAAGTTATGCATGTGAGAACAAATTCACGAGAACACATATAATAAATTCATATTTATTTATTTAGAAAATTTTGTCGTATAAATCATCACCTTTTTTTTTGTCGTTGGCATCCAACCAATATTTACATTTATTTGCATGTTTTTCATGTTCGCAGAGATTACAAAGTGGCATGATTTCCTGCACGGACTGGGAATTCAAAGAGGATGATCTCGGCAACACGTGGACGTCACAATGGAAACTCGTGTGCGACAAGGAATGGCTGAAAAATGTCGCGGAAATGTTTTTCTTGGTAGGTGTTGCGTCGGGCGGCATCGTAAGTGGCGTCTTGTCGGACAAATTTGGAAGGAAACGTCTTTTGTTTATTTCAGCAGTATTACAAACGTTTTTTGGTGAATTAAATTCTTGAGAAAAATATTATTTTTATTGAATTTTTTGATTAATTTCAGGCTTGGCACTGTATTTTGCCGATTCCTTTGAACTTTATCTCTGTCTGAGAGCATTGCTGGGTCTCGTTTCCGTGTCTGTCACATATGCCGGTCTAATATTGGCAATGGAGTTTGTCGATGGCAAGTGGCAAACGATCGCTGGCATGTACAATTTATTCCCATTACCTGTTTCTTACATCATGATATCTGGAATTGCTTATCTAACGCAAGACTATCAATATCTTCAGTTATGCATTGGCTTGCCGGGTGTTTTCTTGTGTCTGTTATGGTACGTAACAACATTTTTTCGATTATTTTTAGAAAAATCTTATATAAAAATTAAATTTTTCCACAAAGGTTCGTCATTCCCGAATCACCGAGATGGTTGCTCATCAAGGGAAAAACCGCAGAAGTGAAGAAAATCGTAAAACAAGCTGCTGCTATGAACAAACGCGAGTTACCGGAAGACCTGGATATGCTATTGCAACCGCCAGTTGTGGAGGAATCCAATGCCGAGGTCTCGGAACTCTTTAAATCGAAATATTTGCGACTCATTACGTTTTGTTTTCTGTGCATTTGGTTCACCATGAACTTAGTCTACTACGGATTAGTATTAAACATGAATGCATTAGGTGGCAACATTTATTTGAATTCGGTAAAATTTTGTTTTTTTTTTATAAAATTTTAAATTAACGTAATTTTTTTTTAGACTTTAGCTGGTCTGGTCGAACTTCCTGCGATCGCGCTTGCCATGTACATTATCGGAAAAACAGGCAAGAAATGGCTATTTTGCGGAACATTGATGACAGCAGGTCTGGCGTGTTTAGGAGCTGCCATAATGGAGGGAAACGACGAAATGCTTTCGGTCAAATTAACTTTCGTCATGATTGGTAAATATTAAAATTTTCACAATTTTTCAGGAATTTTCTCTTCAAAAATTGATCTTATAGGAAAATTCACAATTAGTGCTGGTAACACTATAATGCCAGTTTACACGGCAGAACTTTATCCCACTGCCATTCGGAATATCGGTGTGGGAGCTTGCAACGTTTCTGCTGGATTTGCGCTCATTTTAACACCTTATTTGTCGATGTTGGTAAGTTTTCTTCAAAAATAACTTTTTTAACAAATAATTTTCTAAAAAAAATTTTTCAGACGAGAATCCAGGTATACTTATTTATGGCAATTCTCACTGCTTGGTGTTGGTTCGGTGCTATTGTCGTAATGTTTTTACCGGAAAATCGCATAATTCCTGCCACAGATTTAGATCGAAGAAGATAAGATAATAGGCAACAACCCAAAATTAACAATTTATGCTATTTTAAACAATTCGTGGAATAATATGATTGAAAATTTCTTAATTTGAGGGACGAAATCGAATCCTTTCCTTATATCGGAAGAAACAAAAAATATTAAATTACCTGCGAAATTGTCACAAAATTATTAAAATCGGCGATATGAAAATTCGTAACATGAAAAAAATGTAGAACTTCAATGAATGAATGTTTAAAAAAATATATGTAATAACTACATTACAGCCGTATTATAGTTATAAAAATAGTGCAAAATATTATTTATGTAGTTTTAGCCATATAAATTATATTTAATGAAAAAAATTTAGCAACATTTTAATAGGATTCCATTAAATTGTCAATTATTGTTATATCAGAAGAGGATGTATAATAATTTTTTACACATAAAATATAATTTGTTTAAATTATTACGTACTTACAACATTAATAATTCTCTCTAAATAATAATTTTGTTAAAATTTCAGTATAATTTATTGGTTACTAAAATTAATGAAAAAAAAAACTTATCAATGTGTCGTCAATTAGATAAATAAACACAAGTCTGTAATACATGGCACTAAGCGTCAATTGAACAAAAAGTTGCAGATAAAAATTAACATATATAATAATCGTAAAAATAGAAAAAAAAAGTAAAAGTATCACAATAATAGCATTTATTTGAAATAATAACAGCAAAAGAGTAAACTACATTAGTGGAAATAGAAAAATATTTAACAATAAAAAAAATATTTCTAACAGGTTTTTAAAAGATACAAAATTTGGCTGGACCAAATAAACATAAATAAAATGGATTTTTTATTATTATCATTATTATTAAATAATTTTTTCTTTAAATAAAAAAAAATATTTAAATAAGTAGCGAAGCACACACAAAAAAAAATAGTAATCGTTTCTACCAAATTCAAAATAAAAAAAATCAAAATTAGAAAAAAATCAACAGAATTTAATGTATAGTGCAAAACTTAGTGGAATTAATCGTTGAAGGCGATCAAATAAATGTATTGAGTGTGAATGTTATTTCAAAAAAACAAACAAAAATGTACCATTTTGAGAGTAGTTAGTGTTAAAAATTATATAAATGTATGTTCATCCACAATGTAGAGAGTATAAAAAAATAAAAGTCATGCATATTTGACTTAATGTATAACTAAAGTTTTATTTTTTCAAATTTAATCAAAGTTAAGGGAAGTCTTCAAAAGTAAGTATAATGAAACAAACAACATTATCTTATGTCAACATACATTATTTCCTTTATTTTTTTCTTCTTTTTTTATATTAAATATACTCACAATTCTATTTTGCATTTATTTAATTTTTATATATATTTTTTTCATTTTAATATTATTTTGTGTGAGATATTTCTTCTTTCCAAAAAATCTTTTCGGTTTCTTCATTATCATTATATATATATTTATTATAATTATTAATATTATTAGTAAGTTTCCTTTTATTTATCTTTTTTCTTTTTTTTTTAATAATAATACATAATAATAATATTAAATTTATTAATCATAAAAAATTGCTAATAAAGTTAGCTTAATGATAAAAATATTACTTTGTTAGTATAAATTATATATAAAACATGCGTCGGTCTTTTGATGGTGACAACAAAATTGATTGTATTGTATTGTATAGTATTAAAACTTAACATTATAATTTAACTTTAATTAAACAAACTCAATAAAGATGCAATATTAGTTTTGCTACAACCTTGTTGAAAAAAGCTCCGCTTCACAATATATATGTTTTTTTTTTGTATAAATATGTTTTTTATTTTTTTTTTTTATTTTAATCTATACTCGATTTCTTCAAAACAACAGATTTTTTTTATATATGTGTGAGTAGATGATGTTTTCAAATTACACATCTTTAGTTTTTTTTTCGTTTATAAACCAATTTCATGTAACATTCTTTTAACTTTAACTATTTTTTTCTTTAAATATATAATATAATTTTGCAAGCAACTATGACAGTACAGGATTGAAATAACATATGTAATTTGATAAAGAATGCAATTTTTCATTTTTATCAAAGTAACAGTTTATTTCGGCATTGTAAGAAAATGTATTTTTTAAAAGATTGTATAGATTCAGAAGTAACTTTATGATAATTCTATTACCATTTTAGAGATATTTTTACCATTTTTTTTATTATTTAATACAAAAGTATGTGTTCAGTATTTGAACTTTTTTTTTTGTTAGTTTTCTTTCTCAGGAATTTCAAAAGAGTACTTAGATAGTTTTTTTTTTATTATATTTTTTTTCGACATAATAATGTTGGATATTCTGGAATATTTGCAACATTACCACATTATTATATACATACATGATATTTTGTAAATATAGAAATGATGGTGAATACAAAATACATGTAAGGAGAAAGTGAGAGCTCATTTCTTTGAAAATGTTTATTTTTACTATTTAGCTTTCAATTATACAGTCAATACACCACATTTTAATATTTACTTATTTTTTTTGTTTATATGTAATGTTTTTGTCTGGTTATACACATTTTGTGTCATTTTTAAGTATATTTTAGTATAATTAATACTTGTTGTCTTATATAAAGGACGAAACATATAACATTATTTTTTGTGACTTATTATAATTCTTGTTGTTTGTTACTCTTCTTATTTACGTTCATCAAAGTTGTTCGTTTTTTTGCACTTCTAATCTTTTTTTTTGGTTTACAATTTACATTTTCTTTAATTCTTAGTTTATTAAAATAGTCAATTACTTTGCTTTATATATATATTTGTATTTATAATGAAAATGAGCTTATTGTTTAACAATTCTCATATTTTTGTGTTTTTTTTTTTGTATAATTTCAAATACATTTTCTTATAAATCGCATTCATTATCTGTTAATAAATTCTAAAATCACATACTCTAATCCCTTTTCAAAAATATACTATGTATAGTTTATAAATATTTATTTTCTATGTTTTTATACGTATTTTTAATACTCTCTCATTCACACAAATCAGTACCATGTGTTTATTTTTTTTCACTTTTCTTAAATCTTTTGTCCAGTTTTTATTTTTATTTTATTTTATAATTAATATTTTTCTGAACTTTCATACAAAAAACAAAAATTGATGTTTTATTTTTTAAATTTAACATTATATATCGCTCTGCAATGAAATTGTAAGTACATAAATAAAATAATGGCAAACCAGCTAAATAAAATATTATTTTGAAATACTATTTTCTCGTCGCAAATTTCAGTCCAATGTTTTTCAAAAATTTAAATTACACTTAAAGTTCTTCTTTTGTGGCCTTAACTTTTTTCTTTTTTTTATTAAATATTAACATTAATTTCATATATATATATGCTATATAATAAGTATAAATTTTATTATATTCAACGTCAATGTATTTATTTTCTGGCCAAAATCCCAATTTTTTCCTTTTTATAACAAAATAAACGGTAAATTCAAATTTAATAGTGCAAATTTCGAATCGAGGCATGATCCCAATATTTTTTTCCTTTTTTTAAAAATATTCGTAATATAATTCGTTTCTGAACAATTTCTGAATGCTTTTTGTATAGTTTTCTTTGTTTAATAGTTTTTTTGAAGCAAACACTGCAATTAGATTTTTCTCTTTCTCAAGAAGGAACGAGATTTTTTTTTAAATATTTTTTTTTCAGTTAAAAATTCATAGTTTAATAATTTCTAATGTAGTTTAGTTAAAAATTAATCATATATAGTCAATGAAAAATAATATTTTTGTAATAAAATATAATAATTTGTTTAAAGTTAAGTATTTTGTTTTAAATCAGTCTTTTGTATTAATTTAATGTATAGTTTTTACCATTTTTTTTAGTAATACTTTTGAAAATAATTATTTTTTACTGAAATTTTTTCAGTAGTAGTAGAGTTGCAGTGTTTTGCAGAAACAAGAGAGTGACTACGTCTAATTAGTTTTCACTAATTTCATGTGCTTGACTTACAATCATGATAAAATAATTAAATTTGTGTTCGTAACTTAACAACTTATCTCTGAATGATTTTCGTTTGGAGCAATATTGTATCTATCGTTGAAACCTTGGATGGTAAACGGTGTTTGCTTATTGTTTGCTGTATTGTTTGAGCAAAGTTTGTCTTGTAACTCGGACAGATTATTGGCATTCATCATCTTTACGTTGGTGTACGGTGCGCCGCCATTCACTGCATTCGCTGCCGTCTGTTTGTTCAACATTGCGGGATCCAGCGTAATCGGTTGTTGTTGTTGTTGTTGCGCTTGAATTGATGACGGATCTGCATCATTGTTATTTAAAGCTGATAAAGGCGTGAAATTCATTGGTGGCGGTTGAACGGATGTTGGTGTTTGTTGTGGCGTGTCTAAGCTTATTAGCTTCTCGGTCTGTGTGAAAAAAAAATTTGTTGTTGATTTTGTACAATTTTGCAGAAATTTTTAAATTACCGATGATTCCTTTTGCAGCATCTTATCGCTGCCGAGGGGTTTTCCATTCGCCATCGAGAACGACGTTTCCCACGATTTTGTGTTGAGCGGAGCACTCATCGTCGTCATCGTATCGGGCAACGTGACACCCGTGGCTTCAGTTAATAGACGTTCAACTGCGCTCTTGGGTGCCGAAATCGGAATCAGGTAGTCTGAATTGTGCACTGGCAGACAAAAATCGTCGTGTCCCGGCGGTCTCATTATCGTGGTATCGCGTTCATTGGACTGCGGTCTGAAGAAACTCGGGAGCGGCGCATTCATAATTTCCGCATCTTGCGAACATGCCGTCAGGCGTTCAAGTAAATTCGAAAATGAGGGTCTCAGCTCAGCCGTTGGATTCCAACAATCTGCCATGATGCGGTAAATGGTTGGAGAACAACCCAAGGGAGCATCGAGACGTCCGCCGCCCATCACGAGTTGCATCACATCGCGATTCGGCAATCCCGTGTACGGCATTAGGCCTAAACTGAAAACTTCCCACAGCAAGACACCGAAGGACCACACATCGGTTTTTGATGTGAAAATGCCATCTAAGAATGCCTCCGGGGGCATCCATTTGATCGGAAGCATCGCTTTGCCGCCTTTGCGATAATAGTCGGAACGATAAATGTCACGCGCCATACCGAAATCCGCGATTTTGACGACCCTTCCGGGACCTTTACTGCTCAGCAGGCAATTTCTCGCGGCAATATCGCGATGAATAAAGCGTTTACTCTCCAAATACCGACAACCTTTGGCAACATCAAGTGCACAAAATACCAAATCTTTCATTGTCAAAGGTGATGGGCGTTCCTAAAAAGCAAAAAAAAAATATTTAATTTGAGACAGACACGTGTTTGTAAAAAAAAACTCACAGGTTTGTTCCTTCCTTCACGCAAAAAGTTTTTCAAATCGCCGCCGGCGAGCAATTCCAACACAATAAAGCGCGGGTGCCTATCAAAACAGACACCAATCAAATGGACAATGTTAGGATGGTTGAATTTTGCCATAATGGCAGCTTCCATGAGGAAGTCAGACTCTGACTGTCCCGTTGACATTTCTGGAAGGGTTTTCACTGCAACGGGCATTTCCACAGCATCGCCATCCCGATGACGATACAATCCCTGATACACTTCGCCGAATGCGCCTTGACCAAGGGCTCTGAAAAAATTTTAAAAAATATATTTTTCCTGAATTTTAACTGAAAAAATCACACAAACTCACTTTACTAATTTGAGACTTTCTCTCGCAACTTGTGGCAAGCTTTGAACTTCCACATTTCCATTGTTCAGGATGCCGTCGCAACCGTAGTCGATATTGACTGACGGGGAAGTTATGCTATCTGGAGTGTTTCGGAGACGACTTAGTTGCAAGTCTTGCTCCAAAAGCATTTTGTGTCGTAGTTCTGCTTGTTTTTTACGTTGATATCGGTTATCTACGGAAAAATGTCATTAAAAAAGGCACGAAATCGGAGT
Source organism: Culicoides brevitarsis (assembly GCF_036172545.1). NCBI lineage: Eukaryota > Metazoa > Arthropoda > Insecta > Diptera > Ceratopogonidae > Culicoides > Culicoides brevitarsis. Next base: position 15,326,149 of record NC_087085.1, on the reverse strand, counting down.
TAAAAAGCAAAAACTTACATAATATAAAGATTAAAGCTCCAAGTGCTATTACCAAAAATACTGCGACAACAATTAAACCAGTTATGTAGTATGTCATGGAAGCAGGATCATGTAAGGTTTCAATAACTGCAAAAGGATTAAAAATTAAATTCATCAAAAAATCCGTTGAAATGCAAAAAAAAACTTACTTTCACATGACGTTTGATTATATGGACTAATTTGCCATCCTGGGGGGCAGATACATGTTACATTGGCTCGGTATTCGTCTAAAGCTACGCATCGGTAATCACAACCGCATCCCTCGATAGCGGGAATTATCGTGACTGAACCGTCCCCGCTATTGGCAGCTGATTCGATATTGAACCATGTGTGATGTTTTCTGCTCGACGACAAGTAAGAAGTTCCTCCTTGCCCGTTTGACGAGTTGAACATTGTATCTCCGCCGGAATAACCTCCGCCGCCGCCGCCCTAAAAAAATTATTCATTTAATTTTTCTTTAAGAAAATTTATTTTAAAAAACTTACTTTGCTGCATCCTCCGCCGCCTCCTCCGAAGCCGCCAAATCCATGATAACCACGTTGATAACATGCCAATCCTCCAATGGCGCCCGAGAGTAAAGATAATCCTGTTGTATTGAGCAATGGTTCGTCACCGTCTTGCCATCCGCCGCCAGGGCCTGCAGCTTTGTCATCCATTGAGATGATGCTTCCGGTACGATGCTCGTCTTCAACTTCTTCTTCTCGACCATGCTGGAAGTCGTCATTGAAACGCCCGATGCCTAAGCCACCGCCGCCTGCAGCAACAAGTAACGGCACAGGCTTTCTAGCGCTATTGAACTGTTAAATTGAGAAAAAAAATTATTAATATTTGCTCAAAAATTAAAATTCAGTTGATCTAAATTTATTTTAAATTTTTTGTCTAAAGTTTTTCTGAATGGGGAATTAACTAAAAAAAAATTTAAATAATTTTTGATAAAATGACAAAATTAAATCAAATTTTGCTCGTTTATAAATATTTTTGTCGTTCTTCAGATCTTAAGATAATCAGATTTACTAATTTAAAATAACTTTCAACGCATTTAAAATTAAATTTAAAAAAATCGTGAAAATAATTTTAGAAAATTTTGAAAAATTATTTCAATAATTCTGTGAAAAATATTTTAAGAGAAAAAAATTAAATGTCAAAAAATTCACTTTGGCACTAAAATAACAAAAAATCTTGAAAAGTAAAAAAAATCCAGAAAAAAATCAAATTTTTACAATTTTTTAATTATTTTGCCTCATTGGATTTTAAAATTTTTAATTTGAGCAAAATAGAAAAAATTCAAAGTAAGTTTTACTAAACTAAAATTTTACTTTACTAATGAAATTCTTACCAAAAAGACGTAAGAAGCACCTCCGCCTCCTCCAGCGCCGTCTTCAATATGCATCTCTCGTACCTGAGAGACCTTCGACTTGATGTTTTTATTTTGAGCTTGATGTCTTTCTTCACAAACTTCATCTCGTTGACCCATTGTCTACAAAAACAATTTTTTTATAACAATCCGACATTCAACAAGTGCAAAAAATTACCTTTATACAAGCATGTTCACCACTTTGCCCAACGAGAACATTAATTTCTTCATTTTTATGAAGTTCCATAACAGACATGACGGAAGCGCCGCGAGAAGATCCCACGCCAGCAGATCCCAAGCCTCCTCCTGCTCCTTTAACGATGATTCTGCAAGTAAATTTGACGAGTTTTAACCTAAATTCACTGAAAAATAATGAAAAATCTCACGTGTAATATCCCTCATTCGGCACAATCCACTTTTGGGTACCGTTGAAGGGAGCTTTTGTTGAAACAGCAACTTTAACATCTGTCCCGTTGTAGGATTTGGTGCAATCATTGGGTGTCGGACCGTATCTTCCTTTTGCTCCGCACGTTCCCAACTCATAATCTACGGAAAAAATTATAAAAAGTTAAAATTATGATTTTTTCATGAAAATATTTTTCTTACATTTTGTTTCCTCGAAATCTTTGTGCGGTTCTTTATACTTGTCAAAGTGCGGATCCCAATAATTATAGTCATTCAGGTGTTCTTCCGGTATATTTAGGCCGAAACATTCTGGACTGAGTGAAAAATCGTCAATTGCGACATCCGAGAAAATTCTCATTCCCATTCTCGCTTCAAACTGAAAGTAATATCTCGACGTTACGTTCGGTAATAATTGTTCAGCACGTTTCCACGATTCCCCAATATTTTTTGTGCTCCACCAAAGCGTTGTCGTAATGTTTTCCTTGTCCTTCATCTCGACAATGGACAAGTTGATGCTTCCCGGATTCGGTCCAAATTGATGCACATAAAAACGCACCATGCACGAATTGCGATACGGCGATGTGGCGTTCGCATGTACGCGCGGCGGCGGATTAAAAATTTGCGAATTTATGACTGCGTTGCTCGCAAATCCCATATTGCTCTTTTTCTCCGAGTCGTTCGCATGTTGATTCATGTTGACATACAAAAAGTGTCCTTCGTACGTGTCGTTATGCTCAAAAGTGTGATCGAAATTGGGACCCGTTTTGTCTGTGGGTGTCGGACCCGAATGTCGACTCCATTCCATCATCGCTTTGCCCGTATTTTGCCATCCGCACCAATTTTGCTCAAAATCGCAACGACTTCCAAACGGCATTTTGTCACAATTTTGCAACTCGTCTTCGTGCTGATCGCAATCCACGTCAATGTCGCAAATGCGATCCGAGCGAATGCAAACTGGCACATTTTTCGCCGTGCAATGCACTTGTTGCGGACTGCATTTGCCGGTGTGAGCGCCTTCGGGGAAACATCGCACGAGACGCAAATTGTCGATGCTGATGTGACCTCGCGTTTGTTTATTTGTCCAATTTCTGCCGTTCGGGAAGACTTCCAACTCAATCTGGAAATCCTTCGAGACGCGACCAATTTTGAAGGTATGCAACTGCCATCGGTTTAAATTGTCGCCGGCAATTTCGGCGGGCACCCAACTACTTTGCGGCGTGTCTTGCGGTACAATTACGATTTTTACGCTGCCGTAACTCATTTCGCTTTCGTGCAGCAACACCTCGAGGTAGCACTCGTCTCGCGTCGTACTGAAAACGGGAGATGTTAGACTCAGTTGGGGAGTGTCTTGAGTGATGCCGAGATGCAAAAAGTGACCGAGAGCGTTGTTTTGTCCATCCACTTTGGGACCGGGTTTCATGCCGGTGCGATTGGATTCGGTTAAATTGATGCCAGATACGACTGTGAAGCCATCTTCGATTGTTTGATCGTATTTCCATTTGCATGGCGACTCGAAATCGCATGTGACACCCAACATTAGATCCCATTCGGTTGGGTCGGTTTGCGGGTGGTAGTTGTTGTACTGAAATTGGAAAAGAAAAAAATATTAGTTAAGGATTTTACTGACGATGAAAACACGAATGATATTCAAAATCGATTTCACTCAAAATTTCAATTTTTCAGAAAATTTTTTGTTAAAAGGTCAAATTAATTTTTTTGAAAAACATGTTTTTAATGTAAACATTTTTTTTTAGAAAAAAAACATTTTAATGTATCTTTAAATTTGATTTTAGAGCAATTCAACTAATTTTCTGAAAATTAAAAAAAAAAAAAAATAAATGAAACTTTTTTAATCCTAAAAAAAAATTGAAATATTTTTAAGAATATGAAAAAACGGTATTTAAAGAAATGAGGTTTTAAAAAAACCCCGTTTCTTTAAAATTTAAAAAAATCTTTAAAAAATATTTTGAAAAATTTTCACATGTAAGTAAAGAACTTTTAAAAAATGCTAAAAAAATATTTATTTTTTTAATTTAGAGGGAATCCAATTTAAAAGTTTTAAATGCAGATTTAAAAGATTTGAAGAATTAAAAAAAAATCTTTATTAAAAAAATTCTAAAAATTTATAATTCTGACTTAAATTTTTAAATAAATTTAGAAAAATCCCTTTAAAATTGCTAAAATACGTTTAGAATGATTTATTTTTTTTTATTAAAAATCTCATTGAAATATTTTAAAATAATTTATGTGAAATTATATTGGGCTTAATATTTTAAATTGATTTCCCTTAAAACAAAATATATAAAATTATTTTTTTATTGAATTTAAATTTTTTAATGAAAATCTTTTTTTCTAATTTTAATGATTCCAATTTAAAGCTTTTAAACAAAAATTTAAGAAATTTTTAATGAAAAATTAAATTGATATATTTAAAAAAAATAATTATTTAAAAATTTAAATTTAATACTTTATATTTTAAATTGATATTTTTAAAATTAATTGATTATTTTATTTAAAATATTTGAATTATATTCCCTATAATTAGCTGAATTCAAAATTATTCAATTTTTTTAGTCCCTAAATTTTAATTATTTAAAAAAAATTCTTAAACCTCAGTTAAAAATAAAAACACTTCCTATTCTCTCAAGAAAAATATTTAAATCCTTAAAAAATGTGAAAAAAATTCCCTCCGATCACTTGTCAAATTATTTTTTGATCCATTTACGTTAAAAAAATGTCATCTTATTCAATTTTGTAAATAAGATATCTCCACGCATTACACGAAAAAAAAAATACAATTTTCACCCACTCTGTGCTTCGCCGCACGTATGTATCTACTTCTACGGACCAACAGGTGAAATAAATTTTAAAATGTCAAAAGTTAAAGTTATGTAGCATAAATTATGTTGCGACGACGAAGAAAAGTCACGAGTGAAATTTTCCGCAAGTTATGTAACTCAGACCACACATATCAAAGTCTGAGCCCACACGACTTGCATGCGTGCTTTTTTTCCCGTTGTAACCATTATTTTTTCGTAAATAAATACAGGAAAGGGCGATGAAAATGAGAATTTATGCTTCAACAACGAGCCACGTGTGTTTGTGCGGAAAAGTTTAAAGGTCACAGGAATTTCGGACAAACATCATTAAATGATTTTTTTTCTATGTTTTTGGGAAAAATAGAACAATGATGCTGCAACTAGTATGACCCGAATAAATATTTAATGAAGATTTTATCGATCGAACTGTCGAAAGTTGTCGTGGGTGACAAATTTTTAAGGTAAAAATTGCCAGACACTTTCTTAACCAAACACACAGGAAATCAAATTTTATCTTCTTCTGGCAGGTAGAACGAAGACGAACTACTTAATAGAAAATGATTTTCTCTCGTTGCTTCCAGAAAACATTTATGTAATATCGCCAATCTCCTGTGTGTGAATCGTTTTGAATATCATTCGGTTATCGTGTTTCTCTATTTTTTTTTCGTGTCGTCGTCATTCCGTGTCGGTCTCACTTAATCGGAACACTTGACGGAAATACTTTCAGGAAATCTTATCAATTTTCTTCACTCTTGCGATAAAAATTAAAGAGAACTCACCTGCCATGTCGCATTTTTCACATAATCGAACGGATTATATTTGGTGCGTTGCGGATCGGATGGCAAATTGGGCACATTATCGCCCTGAATGGGATTATACTTGATCAAATTCTTGATAATGTCCATGGAATTTTGCCCGCGACCCTTTCCATTGACGGGCAAGCCACTTTTTATCAGCCCGTTTGCGGCATGCACCGACGCATTTCTCCCAAAACGATTATCTTTCGTGTATTTTGAGTTAAAGTCTCGCAGCTCGGAGAACTTGTTGCCGCCAATGCGTCGATTCATGGGTTCCGTGTTGTTGCCGAGCTTCGGCGGAGATGGAGGACGTCGCATCTCATTGCGATACTCGATGCTGTGCGGTTGTTGGTGGTGCGGCGTTGAGGGCGATGCCGGTGCCAGCGTCGACGAATTCACAATGGGACGTTGCGAGTGCACGGTATGCACCAACACCGCGGACAATAATACGAAAATTCCAATTTTGGGCGACATTTTGCTGATGGGGAATTTACACTAAGTAAGTTTTTCTAACTTTTTTCTATCATTTAAGTGTTCTGTGATGCACTTATTTACTAATTTAATTTTTTTTTGTATTTTTTTCGCAAGATTACACTACAAAAGAAGTGCTGATGATATAGGAAAGAAGCAGTTTCATGTTTTTAGTCACTATTCACTATGGAGTATCCATTTTTTTCATAGATTTTAGTAAGTTTTTCATAAATTTTTACTTTTTTATGGGTTTTTAGTCAGTAAGTTGTGACGGAAAATTGCGCCACAAGTTAAATTTTGAGTTTTTTCTCGCACTGCATCTATTTACCAGCACATAGTACATAAATTGACGGACATTTTTGATCCTTCCACAACTATACTATATATTATATGGCTTGGTATGCTTATGTATTATACACAAATTGAATTCTTCTTCGTCTTATGATAAAGCAGTGTGTAGGTATATTTTTGTTGTAACATACGAACATTTTCACTTTTCCTTCTTCTTCTTCTTTTTGCCTCACTTTTCTACGTTCGTCGACGTATGTTTATGTGTCAATACTGATAATAATAAAAAAAGGTGTAGAGAACAGATTTTTCTTCTTTTTTTTCTTCGTTCAACTTAAATACGATGCACTGAACATGAGCATGACCTTTGGAATTTTTGCATGCACAACATCCGAAAAAAAGTCATGAAACTGACTTTTTTTTGCTTTTTCTTAAGTTTTTAGGTCTTTTTAAGATTAATTTTTTTATTGAGCTACACTATAGACATTTTTTTTCGCTAACACAACCTTCTGTTTTTCCGTCTTTTAAGTTTTTTTTCGTGTGAAAAGGGAGCTTAAAACGTTAGTTTGACACTTTTGACGCTAAATAAGGGGTTTTAAACACCTAGATAGAGCACTAATGGCACAAAAATGTACAAAACACAATATTGACGCAGCAAATTCGTCTTTTTCGGATGTTGGAGTGTGTGTTGCCAGAAAATCTACGCACGCACACGGAGGAAAAAATCTGGCGTAATATCGTTTGTATTGTCTCTGTCGTCGTCGTGCTAATGATTTTTGATCTTGTCCATTATCACTCGCGATTTTTCATCTGTTTTCGCGTTAAATGCGTTGTTTCGCCGATTTTTTCAGAATTTTCGGGGACAGAAAATGTACCACGTATGCGTATGTGTGTTTGTATTGAAAAGAAAAATCCTGTACTTGTTGTATTTTTTCAGCGGAGCTACTTCCTAAGTTTCCTTTTGCTACACTTTTAACATTTAAAGCATTCAAATCTTATAAAAATAACACTATGTCTAAAACAATTACACTATAAAATTGATAAAAATCACACAATTGTCAATTTTTCGTTAGTTTTTTGTATTTTTCGGGGCAATTTTCACGAGAGTAATTGGCGAAAATGGCTGCACGTAGTGAAATTTTCATCTCCTTTATTCTGCAATCCGAAAATTCCCATACACGTCGTACAGCGCGGCCACAGAACGCGTATGGAAAAAAGATTTTTCTTTTACAGTTCGAGAGAAGAACACGAGCGACATTGCGGGATGCTGCTAAATTAAACGCATACGAGAGTGTCATGCGCACCGTAAACTCACAGGCAGACGACAACGACGACGACGACGACATGAATGCCGCACGTACTACAAATTGTTGTTATTGTAGGTACGTTACGGTTGTTTTTTGCCCAAGATTTTTCGTGTTGAGTCTCTTCTCCCGTTCGACACCGACATCGACGTCCAAAAGTCATGGCACACATCCAATATGAACGAGACGAACGGCAGTTGGGCACCGTAAAATTTTCGGTTAAATTAAAATTTAGGGAAAATAACCGGTCGTCTCCATCGAATAAGATGAACAAAACAAAAATTTATAATTTTAATGAATGAATGTTAGGGATTCTCAAATTTTTAATTTTTTTTTAATAATTTTTATGATTATTTGGCTAAAAAAAATTAATTTTCTATAAAATATGGTTAAAAATTTCAAAAAAGTGCTGAAAAACTCGTGACTTAAGAATTTAAAAATTTGAATTTGAGTAAATTTTTATTAATATTTTAACTTAATGGACTTTTAATGAAAATTTTAGTCAAAAATCATTTAATATTCGGTAATTTGACAAAAATTTGAGAAAAAATTAGGAAAGTTTATCATTTTTCGAAAAAAGTTCAAAGTTTGTAAATTAAATCAATTAATTTGGCTTAAAAATCACAATGAAGTGACTTTTACTTTAATTTTTTTGAAAAAAAATGTTTAAAATTTAAGAAAAAAATTTTTTTTGAAAAAAAAAAATAAAAATTTTTGAAAAAAAAATTAAAAACTTTTAAAAACAAATAAAAATTTTTGAAAAAAAATTTTTTTTTGCAGAAAAACCAATAAATCAATAAGTTAAACACATTTCTCGACAATTTAATTCTAATCAAAATTTTTTGATTTTTTTCAACTGTTTTCATTTTTTTTCTTTCACGAAAGTATGTTTCGGGGTCTCGCCTTTGTCGGAGAAACCTCGAAAATTATTTTTTGCTATTTTTCTAAAAATCATTTTATGAAATTCGTTTTTTTTTCGCATAAACTTCTAAATTTTAGCTAAATAATCATAAAAATCGTTTTCAAGTTGAACAAAAAAAAAATAAAAATTTCGCGAACCCCTAACAAGTGAACAGGTGAAATTCATAAAAAATTACTAACAATTTATTAAAAAATCAAAAAACGACGCGACAATTACATCCTACGCGAAATTCTAAATAATTGCGACCGGATATGCACTTTGACAGTGACAATCTATTTTAGTTGCACTTTTTTTCTACAGAATCTATTATTTTTTTTTTATTATTTGCTATTCGCGCTTTAATAATGATGATGTCTCTTCGTCGATCGACTGAAAGAACACACGCGATCTTTACTTCGTCGAGTATTTCCATCAACTAATCTCAATTTTAAAATTTTATTTACACACAAGATGCTCTTCTTGCTCTTGTTTTACATTTTTATTTAGTCTCCGTCGTCTGTGTTGGCATGTATTTTCACGTGTTGTTCGTTCTTTCTTTCAAAATGCACATACATTACTTTTTCGTGTTTGTTAAAATGTTTGCTCTCTGCTGAAATTTTGTTTTTCTTTTTATCGGCGATCGCGTCGTCTTCGTGCTCGTTGTGAGAGTCGTAACACCTACACATCAAGTAGTGAAGAAAAAAAATATTTAATTCATAAAATTTTTTGAATCTCTTTATGAAGATCGCACATATGTGTCTCGGATTCACGTCCGTTCGAGTACAAAATTAGAGTTCATTAAGGAAAAAGAGAGCACGTGAGCTTCAATTTTTGTATTAAATAACAAACAATAATCAAATGCGGAACACATTAAACTCTAAAAGTACTCCATAAATAATTTTATGTTATTTTTTTTTCGTTTGAAAATGCGAGATTCTTGGAAATCTGTTTTTATTATTCTCTAACTATTATGACTTGCTTTTATTTTTAACTCGCAACCTTCAATCGGTCTGCTTTCGTCAACATTCATTCATCGGCATCGTATTTTAGCGTGTATCGAATCTGGCAAAATGTCACATATAAACAAAATAATAAATCAGCGGAGAGACAACCGGAGAGAGAGATGACGAGAAAAAAAAGACGGAACCACGAAAACATGCTAAATGCACATATGTTTAGATTTTTTGTGTGTAGTTTGCGTGAAAAAAGTGATTTTTTGCAAGTTTTTGAGTCATTTATAGGAAACAAATTGAAGTTTTGATGCATTTTGTCGTTTTTTGCGACATGAATACTTTGCACTTTATTTCCTTTTTGTTTTAGAGAATTTGCATTTGCTTCGTCTGTTGAACGGATACAAATTTATTTGAATTTTATACTAAAAACTCTTCTTTTTAATGAAAAATTAATCATGTTTGTTGTTTATTTAGAAAAAAATTAATGTCGAATTAATGAAAATTCTTAAATTTTGAATATTTGGTCGAGAAAAAAGTTTTAAAAAAATTTAAACTTAAAAAAAAAATAAAATTGTAAATTACCTAATTATTTTATTTTATTTTAAAAATTTAAAAAAAAATAATTAATTAATATTAATTTAATTATTTTAATTAATTAATTTAAAGCTTTTTGCATTTATTTTTGACAATAAAAGTCTAATCTGTCCAATAATAAAAGTCAATTTAAAAAATAATAAAAATAGCTTTTGATTTTGAATAAAATAAAATTAAAAATTATTTTATTTAATTTTTTAATTAAATTTGTAATTATTTATTTAAATAAAATAATTTTTACTGAGAATTATCATTTTTAGGCAAAAAAAATAAAAGAATTAGAGAAAGAGAAGAATAAAAGAAAAGTATCGTTAAGTTTGAAAAATCTATAAATTTTTGATAATCGTAAGATTTTTTCTAAAATAATTTTTTTTTAATTTTAGGAAATTTTTTGAAAATAGCAAGAATAAAACACGTCAAATTTACTTTTTACAATATTTATACTTTATTGATATTTTTCAAGTAATTAATTTTCACCGTTTTTCAGATTTTTTTTTACTATTTCTGGTTTCTCTTTTGATTATAACTTGATGATTAACTGTAGTAATACAAATATTATTAATAATAAAGATTCTTTTGATCCAAATAAACGAAGCAGCTGTTGTTGTATATAACGTTCTTGACAGTATTCTTGATGGATTTATTTTTTTTTATCATAAATACGTTATTTCTAGTTTTTTAGGCTCCCACTTATACAATATTAAGTTATTATTATTTATTTCATTACAATTACTTAGTCCGTATTTATGTAAGTTACCCAAAAATGTTTATAAAAATAAGGCTGAATGTGCAACTTATACACTTTTTTTATACATTTATTATGGAAAACTCTAAATTGACGACGACTATGATGCGACATAGTGAACATTTTTTTGTGTGCGTTCCATTTTTTGATACCTTTTGTAAAATAAGGCTTGCTACATCGATTATACTCGTTGATATTTTTTTTCTACTTGTGTATAGTTTTTTTTTTCAAAAATTTAAACTTCAGTCCAAAAATTTTTATTAAAAAATGAATATAAACAGAAAAAAACGGACATTTATAATTGGAAACACATTTTTTATGGCACCTTGATTTTCAGTTTAAACTTTATAGAACCATTAAATTAGCAAATAGTACTGATTATTTGTTCCTACAAAGTTTTTTCTTTTGTTTTGTTCTGTTTACTTCTAGGAAAAAGAAGGCATTTTTTAAGATCTTAAAATTTACACGATATAATAGCACTTCGTTGAATCATTTTTTTGATATTTTGATTTAATTTCAGTTAAGTTTTTTGATATTGTGGGACTCTGTGTGGTTTTCTTGATATAATTTTTTGTTTTAATTTCAAGTCAGAGTTCAGTTTCAGCCTTTTTTCATGATTAAATTTCGGAGTAATACTAATTTTTCACATTATATATGTTCTACTTGAAACTTTATTTTAAAATTACACGACTAGCATTTACAAATAAAAATTTAACCAACTAAAAAAAAATTAGAGAAGCCAAACAAAAAAAAACTTTAGTTGGTCATGAGACACAAAACAAATTAATTTTTAAACTTTACATTTTTTTTTAAATTTTCTTTAATACTGAACACTGCTTCGTCTACGTTTTTTTTATAATAAGTTAACCATAACCGCAAAGATATGAGATTGTTTAGGTATATGTTTAAATGCTACTATTTTTGTATATTTCTGATTATTATTTCATTTTTCGAATACAAATTTTAAAAAAATAATTATTTATTATTATGTTATATAAGTACCGGTTAGTGCATATAATTTAAGGTTCAATTAAAAAAAAAATTGGTCAAAAAAAATTTTATATTTACTATGATGTATATTTTTACGAGATTTTGATTATATATTTTTGTTACAGTATTTTTTTGGAATGAATTATAATTTTTTTCATCATCAATATATATAATAATAATTTTACTTTTAGAAAGATTTATATTATTTCAGTTAGTTAGATGTGTACAAGTTCATATACTTTTCATAAAAATAATGTACACAATTTTTTTTAGTTAATACTGAGATAGATTACATTTATTTATTGGTATACTTTTCTTGTTTTTGTCTAAAGGATATTTATGTATATTGGGAGAAATCTTATACAAAGGGCATGTAACTCAATTTTTTTTTACACAATAAAGCATTAAAGAATTTGTTTTCTTGAAATAATAATATCACATACAAAAAACGTCATAATAATTTTAATTGGTACGAAAAAAAAAATCAAAAACCGAAAAATCTCGAAAATTAATTTTGTGCTTCATCTTTAAAATTATCAGATTATTGCTTGAATATTTTTTAACTACTAAAAATATATTTATATATTTTTTTTAATTGCCATTGGAAAGAATAATAATTTAAAATACTATCATTAATATTTTTTTATTTTATAGAGTTTTTTTTGCATCTACTTATTTTTATACGTATTAATTTCATCATATAATATTTGAAAAAAATAGATTTAAAAATAGTTAAACATAATTTATGTCTAGTGTACATCATATAGCAGCAAAATAGATAATAATGATAATGATAAACGTAATAATTTACAGGGTTTTACACTTTACAATGATAATAATTAATTATAAAATATTTTTTTTTAATTTAAATTATATTTTAGATAATATTTATATTTAATATAAGGCGACTTTTTAGTCTTAATTTTTACTTTTTTGCTTTGTTTTAAACTTTTTTTTAGGTTTTAAAGCACCGCACGAGAAAAGAACATTAAAAAAATTTTAATAAAAAAATTCGAAACGCTCTTTAACGGTAGAGTAAAAAAATATTAAAAAGCGATCTTCTTGCGTAATTTGATAAGAAGACATTAAAACAGTGTCCTAAGTAAGTTTATTCGGGTTGTTTTTCTTCATTCAGTTCGGGAGACGGTTCTGCTGATTGTATTTCGACATTTTCTGTTTTTGGAGAATCAGATTCTGCAGGTTTGTCGGTAGTTTCTGTTGATGCTACTTCTGCTGCTACATTCGTTGATGAGGACTCGTCGAGTACTTCGTCTTTTTTCACTTCAGTTGGAGTTTCATCCGTGTTTTCAACTGTTTTTTCAGTTACGTTTGGCTTTTCAGGGATTTGTGGAGCTTCCTGAAATAAAATTTAAAGTATTAAAATTGGAAAAATATTTTTTTATAGGAAAATTACCTCTTTTTCGATAACTCGCTCGTTTATTGAACTCAACATTTCACGCAAATGTTGATTTTCCCGTCGAAGTAAGTCTCGTTCTTTTTCACGCTGACTAATGATTGGCTGAAAAGTGATGAAAATGATTGATTAGTTGATGGATTTGTTGAAAAATGATAAATATAACTTACCATTAGTTGTGAAATGTGTACGGATAAGGCATTTAGTGCGGGCGCCAACAGATTACATGGAACAGCCGATGGAGGTTCGACCAATAAATGATTGTAACAAGTTCCTTTACAAGTTTTTATTGACTAAAACGGGAAAAATTTATTAAAATTGTGATTTTTTAATGAAATTAATTGAAATTACCTCTGATATTGTTGACGCCGTTATTCGACTACTGTCCTCGTGCAAACTAGTATCGATAGTTTTGTCACCATCTGTCGTACTTTGCATAATTTCATTACGTATTTCCTCAATTTCGCAGTAGCCGTCCTCATCTTCGATGGGAGCAGCGCGCACAGCAATCGCCGTCGCCTCACTCGTACTCGTGGATGAAACCATAGACGAAACCACGTTATTTCGATCGTTATTCAGTGCTTCACGCGCCTTATAACAACTATCACAGAAGCTATTTGAAACAGCTGCCACTTCACGGAACATGTTAACTTGTCGCGGTTGACAAATGTTCTCCGCCAGCAATTCATTGAGGGTCTGAATTTGCGCGAAAGTCGCCAATAAAAGGTCTCCGGGCTCTTTCGCCGCTTCCGGTTGTCCCGCAATATCCGCAATTGCCTGGAAATGTTCGACAGGCACCTTAAACATATCACACACAATCTCCTGTTTTCGCTGCAACACACTCCGGAACTCCGAATCGAGCCTGTTGAGGGTTTCTTCCGTGCTGAGAATGCGATCGGCAATGTGCACTTCATTTTGTGTCACGTGGATCTCGGAGGGCGCAATGAGCGAACTTTGTTGCGTTAGACGACGCGAATTAAAGTTATTGAGATCGGGTCGTGATGGAGATGCGCCTCTGTATGACGCTTCCGACGGATGATTTTGTTTCGTGTCGTCGTTACTATCACTCGTACTTTCGCCGTCGGCGACGCCATTGCTCGTTGTCGAACAGGAGTTCGTCGAATCACTTTGTGGCACATTATTGTTCTCGAGATTTGCTTCGTACTCGGTTTTGTCATCCAATCGACCGGTTTGCTCGATGCCATCTGCATCTTCGGACGACTTGGAATCAGGCTCGGGCGTACCTTCGGGTGCTTCTTTGGCGGATTTATTGAGATTTGCCTCGTCCGTTTGGTCAGTCTTCCCTTTGTGTCGTTGCTTGTACGCTTCTGATGCTTCCGAAATGTGTCTGAACCAACTAAAAAACGAAAAAAAAAAATCATTAAAAAATTATTTTTGGAAAAAATTATTAAAAAACTTACTTTTTACAATCAGAACTACTCGGAGCAGAAAGCTCAAGCATCTGTGACACGCTAGTATTGATGAGGAAGAATGTATTTTTATCTACAGCACTCTGTCGCACAAAAATAAGACTGACTTTCGTGATTGGATTGAATCTGCCCTCAGCACTTTTGCTTTCGCCGACTACAGCAGGTATCGAATGTTGTTTCAAAATGTATTTTTCGTCCTAAAAAAATCAAAAATGTTTGAAAATTTCAATTTTTAACAAGAAATTTTAGAAAATTTTACCTGTTTTTGCAGCAAAACCATCATATTTTCGAACAAAAGTCCATAAAGTTGCATACTCGGGTTCTTTTTCATGTTCAGTGGTCCATCATGTATCAACTTATGTTGCGTCAAATCAATATTCTTAAATTCTGGCGGCGCATCTTTGTCCGATAACTTGTCGTAAGCACTGCGATCTAACCGTTTTTGGATCATCTGCAATTTATGTCGATCTTCTGCTATTCTCACTTCTTGATTCACGTGATTCAAGATCTTTTTGGACGATTCCAGGGCAATTGAGATCGCTTGCACTTCCTTTTCGTTAACAGGCGTCAACTTACTCGTCGCCTTAAGTAGACTTTCGAACAAAAGTGGGTATTTTGTTAGTCTTTGCAAGACCGTTGGAAGCAAATCTTTCAGTTGCAACCGTCGACATGCCTTGTGCGACTCGTGCGTTTGCAAAAATCGATGTAACTTATCGTCTCGCTTACGGGCATCTCGCAAAGCATCCAACGCGATTTGTTGTCGAGCACAAAATTGTGCTGCATGTCTTCGTAACTCCTCGCCTTGCTCACCGTCGAATAGCGAAAGCAGTAAATCGCCAATTTCCCGTACAATTTGTTCGTGTTCTTGTCGTCTCAATTTAATTTTGGCCTCGAATTGACTGTGCAACTCCTGCAGCTGCAAAATAGACGGCGGAAAGAGGAGATTTAAGTGATCGGCGCTTATTAAGTTTGATTTTTGCAACGGTCGCATGAACATCGTCTCCAATATTTTTATTGTGCGTACGTGATTACGCTCTGTCATATAGATTTCTGTTAAAAAAATTAAAGAAAAAAATTATTTTTTGCACAAAAATTGAAAATTTAAAGAAAAATTTACCATTAATGATTTCTTGTCTTTTCTTTTCAACATCCGACATTGTGTCAAGAATTTCGGTGGAAATTTTCGAACTCCAATCTGTTTCGAGTTCATCGTCATCACCCAATTCGTCGTCGACAATGTCCTTGCTGAGTGCACTTGTCCCGCTAAAACTGCTCGTTTTCGAGTGATGTGACGAGGATGGAGCCGTGGGTGCCTCCGTGATTGCCTCGCACGATATCGATGGGCTTTCGACCGTGGATGAGAGACTAGAATTGGAGCTTCCTTCCATTTTTTGTTGACTTTTGAAACTATTGAATTGTGGCTCCACACTTTCATCACTGCAAAACACAAAAAAAAATATTTAGTGAAAATGTAAAACTAACAAAGACGACATCTCAACGATTATCGCGATAATAATAGAAGGAAGGCGTGATTAAGTACGGAAAATTTCTTGGTAAGTGTTTAAGGTTGATGTTCCAATAATGCGATGGAATGGAAAAACACATAGTTTTAATTAAATTTGTTAATACAAATTAATCCCCGGTGGTTATTTGTCACCAGCCACGGTTTTCTTCCATGACAAATGAGGAAATTTTAAACTGGAGTTAATTAAACAAGTTATCCTATCATTATAAATTCCACATTTGCTTTCATTTTCCATTAAATTATATAGCGGCCTCTCACCCTTCGCTACACTAGGCAAACAGTCATAATTTTTATTGCGAGTTTCACCGGATATTAGTGTCTAGCACAGTTTAAAATGCCACTATCGTCATTCCTTCAACTCTTTTTTCACACAGAAGCCGTAATATTCCATCCGTCCTACGACACAATTTTCAGCGGAAAACTACAACTTGTGTGTGTGTGTGGCATTTGTTTGTGTTTCGCCTTGTAGACAATAACAATCATAATAATTTTCCTGACCATTTCATCTAATTTAGGTTAATCGAATTAAAGTCACGAGATGTAAGAAAGCGAGAAAATTTTGTTCGAAAAACAATAATGAGCACATGTGTGTGCGCTTTATTGGCTTAAATGGTCCGATGAATTAAATGTTTTGTCAATTTTTCTAGTTGTTTTCGAGCTGTCTTTATTTTTTGTTTTGGCGCAACTTCGTCATCATCAATCCTAAATAAAAACAAACGAGGTGACTCAAGCTGAACTCGTGTGAAGGCGAAATCGCCAAGGCGGTTCTCGGAAAAATACGCGGAAAATTTTTTGGCATTGAAAGAAATGTAAATTTTAAAATTTATTTGGTGTTTGGTTTCATAAAGAAGGAATGTTACTTTTTTTTATTAATTTATCTACATGAATTTTCCTGTGCATCTGTTTTGCCGCTGAACAGATTTTTTTCATAAAAGGCCAGTGTAACTTTGAAAAATGTTTCATTTTTTAATTAAATATTTTTGAAAGTTTTGAGAAAATTCTAAGAAATTATAATAAAAAAAATCAAAAAAATAATTTTTCTTTGGAATTTTTGACATTTAAATAAGAAAAATTGTAAATGTCAATTCAAAAACTGACCGTTAAAAAATTTTGAAATTCTTTTTTTGATGATCCAAAACTAAAAATATTAATTTTTTCTGAAAGTTAACTGAAAAAATTTAAAAAAAATTATTTTCTTGACAATTTGTGAGTTCATAGACGTTTTAAATCATAAAATTCTTAAACGTCAATTCAAAAAAATTACCGTTAATTTTTTTTTATTTTTTTTCTTGCTGATTTTATGCTGAAAATTAATTATAAAAACTAGAAACGACAATAAAATGTCTAAAAATATTTTTTTTTCTTCAAAATTCTTAAGTTTTTTGACGTTTAAATTATAAAATTTGTAAATGTCAATTCAAAAAATGACCGTTAAAAATTTGAAAATCGTTTTCTTGCTAATTCAAATTTTAAAATTGATTATTTTAACTCAAAATTTATCAATAATAATTATAAAATTTCTACTTTGAAACATTTTCCTTATTGCTTTAACCTTAATATATTTATTAAAAAATACACAACGATGTTGTTGTTGAAAAAAGCATAAACAGAGCCAACAAAAATGTTCTGTTTATAGAAGTAACGAATGTATTAACAGACGAAAGACGTAAATAATTATGGAATTCATTCATTCATTAATAAATGTTCTAAAATTTACTTATTATTATTTTTTTTCAAATTTTAGAGGCGAAGAAAACGAATTTGACATTCAGCTCAACAGATGACGATGACGACCAAAAGCCAGGCGGCAGGCAAGCAATAAAGTTGGTATGGGCACTGTGCAAACAAATCAAAAAAAAAACAAGGCGATGCTCGTAAAATCTGAAAATTGTATAATTTGATGGGTTTTGTGGTTTTAACGGAATTTATACTGTGCGTTAAGGCGCGCGCGTTTTTGCGACAAGAAGAATCAATCGGGGATGAACAATAAAAATAAAGTAATTAACTTACTACTCGTCGTAGCCATACCTCTCAGCATGAACTGCCATTATATTAGTTGCTCGATTTTTATTTTTTTTTTCTTTTATTATTGTATGTCGATCGATTAGTAGTTTCTCCTCCCAAGAATACCCGGAAATTTTCTCATAGTTTTTTTTTCATAAATATTTAAAATGTCATCACTTTTCACTTTAATTATTATCTTTTCTGTTTTTCTTGACAAGCGACCGACGTAGATTCACGCCTCAATAATAATTATTCTTTTTTTGTGAGTGTTTGGAAAAGATAACAGATGATTTTCACTTGTGTCAATATTCTACATGTTCATCATTAAATGTGACACACTTCTATGTTGCATTTCACACAATGTACAAATATATATTTAAACTCGTACCTACACAGTGCGAGAGAAG
Organism: Culicoides brevitarsis; assembly: GCF_036172545.1. Classification (NCBI taxonomy): domain Eukaryota; kingdom Metazoa; phylum Arthropoda; class Insecta; order Diptera; family Ceratopogonidae; genus Culicoides; species Culicoides brevitarsis. Next base: position 15,307,709 of record NC_087085.1, on the reverse strand, counting down.
AAAATGGGTGCGGAAAACAAACAAATTAACTTTTCTTCATTTTCTTAAATGAACTTTTTTAAATATTTTTTTTATTGTGTAAAAAATCGCTTCGGCACATTATTATTGGCACAAATTTTGTATTTCCACTTTTTTTTTCGTGGTCTCAGATTTATTTATTTATTATATCCAGATGCGACGACGAACGACAAACGGCACGAAGGAGGAAAACGTGACCGATATCGAATTGATACAAAAGAAAACTGAGCAATTTTCGCACGGAGCAACGTTAAATGCAACACTTTTGTGATATTTTCTTCGAGAATGACACATTTGAGATCGCCATTGGAAAATGAGAGCGAGAAATTTTCCATTCGTACCGTAACTGTACGTCGTTTCTACATGTATGCCACTGATTTCGAAAGGTGTCTCAGAAAAAAAGGTGAAAAATAAATAAAAAAAATTTTTTTGACCTTTTTTTTTTGAATCACAATTCAGAGCAAGAGATTTTTTTTAGAACGCGAGACTAAGATTTTTTCCTCGAATGCTCTAATTTTGAATTTGTGACAAAAATAGACACCGTGACAAACCCATGACGAATGAAAGTGACGGTCGCCAAAATGTCAAGTTAATTTTTTCTCGGTATTTTTCGCATTTTCTTTGTAAAAGTCATCCGCCATATCACTTGAAACATGTTGCCGAGAATATTTTTTCGGGCTATTATTATTACTTTTTCCCGTGTATTGGTAAGACATATGTTTGGAATGGATGTGCTAAATACTCTCATGGGAAGTAAAAGCATGCGCGCGCGAGAGAAATGGAAAATTATTAATCTTACGGATTTTTTTTTGGGAAAGTTCATGTCAATGGAAGTAAATGCAATGCAATATTATGACGGTAGTCGTTGAGAAAAGGTGATCGTTTCAATTTTTTTTTTTTTTTTTTTTTTGTAAAAAAATAAAAATTAACTTACATATCTTTGCCCAGACTAGGATCAGAAGTCTTTCGTTTTTCACGATTTTTCCTGTGCGAACGTTCTTTGTAAGACTCGGAGCGACTCACAGAAACAGGTGCCGATTTGGATTTGCAACTATCTCGTCGCCCGCTGTGTTTACGCTCTTCTTCGTGAAATAGCGCCGTGGCACCGATGGCTGACGAATTCATCGAATCCCGTGATTCTGCGGTGTTTGGTGCAAAGGTAACGTTATTCACAGATTCGCCAGATCTCCGATCTGAGGGATTTCGCATGATAGAAACGCATGTCGTTGGAGGACGATCTACATCGAAGGTGTCTCCGCCTTCGCCGTCTTCTTCGTGTCGTCGACCACGATCGTCTAAAAAAAAAATTAAAATTTTAGTAAATTTTTTTTTTAAATTAAAATTTTGACTTACTTTGACTGGAATGATGTGTCGTTCGAATTTTTTCAATAATTTTGCTGATTTTTCCCTCGCCCGTTTTCCTCGAAACTGGACCGGGACACGTTTCTTCGAGCATTTTCGAACAGGCACGATGAATATTCAACTCACAATTTTCGCATTGATACCCCTGCGGACTCACACCCCATATTATCGTCTGACAATGATTGCAGTGCGTCACCTCGTGATACTGATGCAACACCAACTGATGCCCCCGGACATTTGTCTTGCGCGATTGCTTGCCCATGATGCGCGATTTGAAGCTTTTTTCGCGACTCACGTACTGCGTCACCTTGTCAATTGGGCTGCCGGGATTCGTTTTTGTCATAAACATGCGGAGCAACACTGTCGAAAGTGCTGAGCAAAGTCCGATTTTTTTGGGGTCTTCGTGCGGCGCTTCCTTCTCTACTTCCTCGAGATACTGCTGCAATTTTGGTATCAACGTTTCTTCGACGATTCGCTGTTCTTTGGCTTTGTCACCTTTGGCTTCGCTCAAGACAGTGTCGCTCGGGCCGTACATCGTGCCCAAACCAGCAACACGTTTCGCCTGGAATTCCTGCAATTGGTTGTAGATGAACTCCTTGGCGCGGATCCGTGATTTCCAGAAGATTTTTCGGAGGCATTCTGGCTTGTCGTAGTCCGTTTGCAGCACGCCATCGACTTCGCGAGCCATTGTTTCGTCAACGTTGGGCCATAAAAGGGGCTAAAAAGAAAAATTTCATTTAAATTAATTTTTTTTTAGAAAAATTTGAAAAAAAAATTACCGCTCTTGGAACGAGAAACGTCGAATGAATCTCATAAGCCCACTTCCGCATTTCCTTAACGTTGCCCTCTTTATACAATCCCGTTATCAGGTAGAACAACAACGGCGAAGGATCCGAATTAGACAAGACATAATTGAGAAAAACCGCCAAATACGACTGATTTTGAATGTCAAACAGCTGCTTGATCGAATCAAATGGTCCATGCTCCTCAATGTACGTTTCCTGATCGGAAGTTTCGTCATCCTCCATCGAAATAATGTTCGGTTTTTGGGCAAATTGCGTTCCTTGTGCCAAATTGCTGTCCGTCGAGTTATTCATGAACGTCGGACTGCTTGGATGCGACATCGGCGAATTAAATCCGAGATCCGTGATGCATTGGCCACTCATGGAAGACGCATTCGTCATGGATTGCGACAAATAAGGAGGCGGCGGAGTGCCCGGGGGCGTATCTTCGATCTTGCTACGATCATCTGTTGTCGCGGAGCCGGGCGAGTGTTTTGACGAACTATCAGTACTTGGCTCTTTTGATAAGCGTTTTGAGTCTGTGTGATCGGGAGACGTTATGATACGACGATTGCGGGACTGCTGAAATTGCTGAGGATTCTGAAAAAGTTTTAAAAATTGTTAAATGAGGTTTTTAAATAAAAAAAATCATTTTTTTGTTAGTTTTAGTGAAGAAAAAAAAGAAAAACGGAAATGCGTGGAGTGAAATTGAAGTCCCTGCCCTGCTATTTTGTTGAAAATTATAAAAAATAAATTTTTTAAAAAATAATTTAAAATTTTAAGCAAAACAAAGACCATGCCAAGCACAAAACTAAAACAAAAATGATAAAAAAAGTTAAATTACAACAAAAAATTGATTAGTTTTACTTCCACCTTTCAAGTCAACTTGCATCAAATACTAAATAAATACCATCACCAACCAAAATTCTACTAAAATATAAATTTTTCTACCATGCGAAAATATTTCTATAGTTTATTGACTTAAAAAAACAGTGAGATAAAAGATTTTTTTCAGAAATTCGAATAATTTTTTGGACAATTACCAAAGTAAATTATGCGCGAGATCGTTTTCTTGTGTGTCGCTGTTGTTTTTTACTGTTGTAGGTAGGTTGTGTGAGATGTAAATTCAATCAAACACACATGTGTAACACACTCGAATGGAACAAAAAACATTTTTAATTGATCAATGACGCGAATTTTCTTTCTATTTTTCGTTGTTGGCAATTTTTCAATAAGGAATAACAAAAAAAAAACTTGAACGTCATCCGAATGCTTCCTTTTATTGTTTATTATTCGGAATTTTTCTCTGGAAAACTATTTCTTCAAAAGTATGCGCCACGCAAAATTTGTAAACATTTTTTTTTCGGACTGACTTTAAAAATAGCAACTCGGAAACTCTAAAAATATCACATGATAATAATGGAAATTCTTGGAATTTTGTGAGCATCATAACAACAATCATGATAATAAAAGATAAAAATAAGGGTAATGTCGAAGAACATCGTCGTTACACACATTTTTATTCATCATTTACTCAAACTTACTCATATTCCTCGTAAAAAAACGGGCTGCGTGGGATTTTATTATTATTTATTTTTTTTTCTTGTCGCGCTTCATCATTAGATTCGTCTTTGACAAAAATAATAAACATTGTTTATGACAAAATTGTTACGATGTCTTCTCTGTGTTTACGAATGTTCAACTTGTACGTATAAAAAAAATCGTTCCAAATGGTAATCCAATCATAATAAAATCGAAAATAGTTGAAGAAAATGTAGAACAACAAAAGTAAAAAGTTGCTTCCTGTTACTTTTTTGTTTTTTTTATAGAATTTAATAGGCAGTTCTTCAAATGAAAATCAATAATTTTGTCAAAAAAAATTTTTAACAAAAAAAATTATTTAAAAGTTTGAATAAAACAAGAAAAAAAATTAAATTTTTAATTTTAATTAATTTTAATTAAAATTTATTTAATTATTTTTTTTTTTAAATAAAAAATTAAATCTGTAGTTAAAAAATGTATCAAAATTTAATATAAAAATAAATATTTAAAAAATCCAATGATTAAAATTTAAAAAAAAATATTATACCTAAAAGTTTATTTTAATTTTTTTTTTTTTAATTTAAAAACTGAAGAAAATTATTAATTATTTATTTTTTTGTTTTTTTTTTCTTTATTTTAAATTTATTCTTTGAAACATTATTTTTCAAATAATTTTTTTATTAAAAAAATATTAAATATTTTATCCAAATAATTTATATGTATGTATTTAATTTAAATTTAATTAACTAACTAAAACATTAAAAAAAAATTATAATTACAAATAGAAAATTTTTTAATTTAAATTTATTGAAAAATTATTATTATTTTTTTTTTAAAAAATTGTAAACCTAAATTTTTTAATTTTATTTAAAAAAAAAATTAAAAAATTAATTATTTTTTTTAAATTGTTTACAAATGCAAAATAAAAAATTTTTACTTTGAAACATTTAGAAAAAACTGCCAAAATATTATTAAAAAATTTAATTTGGCAAAAATTTCGAAATTTATAGAATATCCGTAGCAAAAGAAAAAATCGGAAAAACTATCGAATTTTGAAGCAACCTTTTTTGACGAAAAATAACAAATAATTTCGAACCTACTTTCCAAGTCTTTCACCTCAAATTGAAAATTACAGAAAAAAATCGATATTTTTAAGGAAGAAGCGATTGTTAGTTGTGATAAGGATAAAATATGTTGTGTGAGTGTGTGAATAGGACAGCCAATTACAGGTACGTGCTTTGCCAATAATACTTAGAGGTAGGTGTAGAAAGAGTGTTTGTGAAAGATAGGTGAAGAAGATAAGAAAAGTGCATAAAATTGCCGTTTGTTCTCTCGTTTTCTTTTTTTTTTAAAGGAAAAACTCTGTCGTCCAGACAATTTATACAGAACATAATCTCATTCAACGTGTTTCAATGTGTTTGTTTTTTTTTTGTTACTTACAGTCGATTTGTTATGTTGCTGATGTAGTTGCAGCTGTTGCACGATATTCGGACGATGTGACATCGGAAAAGCTGCGAAATTGTCTCTGACTGGCGTGCACGTAGCAACAAGCGGATAATTCATGCAAGTGTTAATACTGTTGGGAAGACATCGACCATTCTGATCGAGTCCGCTGCTGGATGTCGTCGAGTTGCCCAAATTTTGCACCGGTTCAGCGAGACTTGGTTGTCGCGGCGGTAAAGGAGGCGGTTCCGAACCATCACTCATGCTACGGATTTCCATTTGCAAAAATGCTTGTGTACTGATTTTCGGATCGGAATGTGCCTTTTTGCCTTTGCTGCGTTTCCTGCTTGCACCAGTGACGCCATCTACGGGCAACGATACGTTATGCGCCTTTTGGACAGCTCCTTGGGCCGTTTTGCTGCTCGTGTGACTCGTGATCGATGCATCCAAGTCAGAGACTTTTTTATTGTCACCCGAAGATTTCGAGCTGCGACTCGCCACGTGATTGGGACTTTGATTTTCGGGACTTGTGGGCAGCGATTTTCGCATATTGGCGACATTATTGCGTTCCGGCAACGGAGGCGGTTGCGATGTGTCGGCTTTTGACTTGGATTCGGTGCGACTGTGTTTCTTCTTGCTGCTGTGCGAGACACTGGAGTTACTTTTGGTCGCGTGATTCCGTGTTTGGCTTGTGGCGCCATTGCTAACGGGTGTTTGTGCGGCTTCTTGGGGTGCTGGCAAAGGGCCCGATGATGGAGATGTCACACCTTTGTCCGTGGGCTTCTTCTTTGTGCCGAGACTCAGCGACGATAAGGAACGTGGAAAACGCGATAAAAAGTGCGGCGTAAAGGAATTTTGATTGGGAGTCATTTGGAACAGAGGCGTTCCCGTTGCTGGCACCAAAAATGATAATGTAGGATCCTGCAAATTTAGATGAGTTTGTTTGGTTTGACATTAAGGACATTCACTATGCAGTTACAATATTTATATAATTATTTATGAATTATTTTGATGGTGATACAGACAAACAACGAACAAACAAACGTTTGGACATAAAAAATGCCACACTAAATAATTTTTGTTTATGTTATGTAGAACGATTAAGCTGCTGAGACAAAACTGAAAGCAAACAGCTGCCATTTCCGCGCTAAATTCATTCGATTTTCTTTGATACAACCAAATTTTATCATTCTACAAAACATGTTTTGTTTGCCATATAAATATTTATATGTAATAAAAATTACTACTATCTACAAAAATAAAATAAACATGTCCAAAATTACTCATTTTAACAAGAAATCGATTAGATAATAAAATGATTTCTTATTAAACATGTTTTTTTTATACATATTTTTTGCTTCTTTTTATCAATAACTTATAAAAAATTGATAAATAAATCAAAACTACTGTTTTTTTGACATGACGCGAGCATTCATACTTTCAAACTATAATTTTGATGCAATTTTGTTTATGTTCAATATATTTTTTTTGTATAATCGCAGTTTTTCTCTCTCTATTACATCAATTATTATTCAAATTCAAGGTCTTGTTACTTTAATGGGTTTATGTTACTCGGAAATTTGCCTTGTTTATTTTCTTTTGAAATATACAAAAAAAAATATATATATTGAACATACACAAAATAAATATAATAATGAATAATTTAGGAAAAATCTATATTTATATTAAAAAAATTGTAATAAATTGCCACTGAATGAATGCAAACTCTATAAATAATAATAAATATTTAATAATAAAACACACAATTACTGCTAAATTTACTCTTACTGAAAAAATATAACTTGTATTTTCTTAACTTCTAGTAAAAAATTTTAAATTTGAAATAAAATACGTTCATTGTAATGAAAAAAATAATTATTTATAGTTGAATACTTTGTTATGTTTATAAAAAATAATACAAAATAAACAAAAAAAAAATGTTTTAAAAATAAAATATTAAATAATTCTGGTGATATTTTTACTTTTTCACTTTTTTTTTAATTTTCTATTTTTTTCAATTTTTTTTTTTTAATTTTTAGGAAATAATTGAAACTTTACTTTATTCTTCATTTGATACACAGCAACAATTTAAGTCGCAAATTGACGATTAGTACGAAATGTGTTAATCTCTGTATTTTTTTTCTCTTGTGTAAAACGATTCCCAGTGATAATTATTATTCACGTAAATTAAAACCAAAGAGAGCTGAAAGACGGCTGTAATGTGACTAACTGAATCATCATCGCATCAGTTCAAAATGGATTTGTATGTTAGACAAATTATTAAAAGTAAATTTTAATTTTGAAGAGAGACGTCGTCGCCGTTAGTTGTGCTGAGAGAAAATTTTGTGTCTGTGGCCGTTTAAAGTACACAATTTTGAATGAATGAAGGGAAAAAATAAACAAATAGAAATAAATATTATATAGATTAGACAAATAAACGGAGATACGTGAATGTTTGTATACAAATTGCGTTGTAAGACACTGAATAATTATTTTTTTGTGTAAGACTGACTTAGATTTGTACAAAAATTTACACATGATCATCGTTGTTTTATGAATCATTTGGTATTGTTTGTCAAGTGGTGTTTAGAGAGTGAGATTTAGATCATCATTTTTTTGTATATTATATAACATGATTTTTAATTTTTTCTTTATTCCGAGCCAAATTTGTTCTTAATTAAAGACAATTATCTGCGGAGCTCAACTCTTTTCCCACCTCATTAACGCCATTAAATTGTTCTCACAATTATGGACCTCAATGATGCATAAAACCGACTAATAATTCTATATATGAACGTAAAATTAACCTTTTAATAATTATTTATTCAGCTTCACGAATTAAATATAAATTATAAGAAGAGAGAGAAAAAAATCGTTTAAACTATACACAGAATAATATACAACTTTTCTCCAAGTAAAAATATTTATAAAATGAAATGTTTAAATTTGGGTCTATTAACACGTTCATCTTCAAATAATAAATAAATAAAAAAAAAGATTCAGTTACTGGCCCATGGATATTAAAGTGCTGGAAAATTTATTCGTCTCTACAGGTTTTTTATGGAAGTTTTTTTATACACTTGCAAATTTTTTTTGGATATTGCCAAAAATATTTTTAAAAGAAAAACAAAAATAAATTTTGCTATTATGGTGATGCGATGAGAAAAAAATGTTTTATAATATTTAGTTTACCCATATATATTGTGATTTTAATATAAAATAATTAAAATTTTTATATAAATTTTATAAAAAAAAAAGTTATGAAAAATTAAATTTTGAAGTAAAATCAATTAATTAATTGATTATAAAAAAAAATCAATTTTAGTTCAAACGTTTTTCAATTATGTCATTTAAAATTTAATTTTTTTATTTAATTTAAAATATAATTTATTTAAAAAATATTTTAAATATAATAATAATTTATAATCAGGTATAATTTAATTAATAATTAAATAATTTAAATTAATTTAATTAGTTAATTAATTTAAATTTAATTTAATTAATTTTTTAATTTAATAAAATAATCAATTTAATTAATTTAAATTATTTTATTTTAATTTTTTATTAAATTTATTTATTTTGTTTTTAAAAATTTTAATTTTTTTTGTAAAATTTTTAATTAATAAAGTTTAATATTTTTGAAAATATATAAATTTTAAAAAATTTATAAAAACTATTACCTAATTTAAAATGAAATAAATTAAAATTTTAACCTAAAATTTAAAAAAAATTAAAAAAATCAAATTTAAAACATTTTTCTTCATAGCATCAACCTAATTTACTGTCAATATCTCATTTTTCAAGAGCAAAAAAAATATTCACAAGTTATTATTGACAGTAAATCATCACTAAACGGCATCGTTTAGCTTCCTCCAATATTTTAAAATAATTCAACATTGTTGCCTTGAAAGACATTTGATACAAAAATGTATTTACAAAGTATCGCAAGTGGGTGAAAATATTTCACATTTGATTAAATTAATCTATTAATCTTGTTTAATTGGGCCAAGTTCTGAAATTGAACTAAATTTTAAGACAATTATCGATAAATATCACGAAATTCACAATTAAAAAAAATATTTTAAGACAAGGTGGTTTAAGACATTGAAGTGCTTTTCTTTTAGTTCAGTGAAAATTTTGGGTTACAGGGAATTTTTTGTTAAGAAGACATTGAAAGCAGCTCTTTTTGGGTTACAGCACTTTTAATTGTGAAGTATTTGGTTTTTTTTTTTGTATAAAAGTGCGTGACGCTTGCAAATTAAACTTATTATCACATTTATCACAATTTTTGATTAATATTAATTAAAATTATTTGCTTCCTATATATAAATTGTTTTGTTGTATCATTTTTTGCTGTTTTATTATTGATGTGATTATTAAATTATTATTGATTTATTCTCGGTAAATATGGTAAGAAATTGATAGAAGGAGATGTGCGAATGATTGCGAAGTGATAAAAAAAATGAAGCAGAAACTTACCTCGCCACACACTTGATTCAACTGTTCCTGCAGTGTCCGGATTGTGGTTTGAGCTCTGGCAATTTCAGGTGACTGTTGATTCTTGTTGGCCAGTACTAAGGCTTCGAGATTTTTCTTTTCCTCATCCAGCATGAGACGGAGCGTTTGCATCTTTGAGAATTCCATTTCTTTTCGTTTTGCAAGCTAAAAAAAAATATTTTTTTTAATTTTTCGACTATTTTCAGATTTTTCTTAAATAAAACTCACATCAACAGGTAAAGGTGCTGTAATACTGCTTCTTTGAGCTACAGGTGTGGAAGGACTATTTGTAATGGAAGTAGACATTGGTCGAGGCGTTTGTGAAAGGAGGTGTTGCTGTTGGTGCGTGTGACTTCGTTGAATTGTCAAATGGACAATTTCCGATGCCTTTATCAGTTTTACGACTTCGACGTGGGACGAATATCTCACAGGCGTCCCATTAACACGCAAAATCATATCGCCCGCCATCAATCCGGCACGTTGTGCTGCCAACGCGGGTTTGACACTTTCCACAAAAACGGGATTGTCGCCTGACACTTTCATGCCGTAGCCGCTGGAATCTTTGTGGATCGTCAACTCGATTGTATTTGCATGGACTTTGCCGTGTTGATCCGATGTCGTGAGAGTCTGGGGACGTCGCAATTGAGCACCATTGAGCACAGCAGGAACAACGTCATTACTGTTGGCCGAATCTTGGCTTGATTGCCTAAAAAGATACAAATGAAAAAAAATGCATTTTAATTTCACAGCCTTGACACTGACATAACTGAAACGATTTCCACATACACTCATACACTTGACCGAAAAATTTTAATTTATTCTGTATTTATTTATATATTTACTCTCTTTTTTTCTTCTTTCTTTCGTTACATGCACAGCAACAACAACATAATTACACTGCGCACAAATTATTTCAACGCAAATTCATTCACAGAAACATCGGGTGATGATGGTGACGATTTGACGATGAATTGCAAGTTAAAAATAAAATATTCGCTAACGGCACACACACTTCACATATATCAAAATTTTTAATAAGGCAAAAAAAAATATTTTTTTCATTTTTTGTCACATCAAGATTTTATTGAGGGGAAAATATTTTTTTTTTATTTCTAGAAAAATTTATTTTTCCTACAAAAAATTTCTTAATTATTTAAATAAATTAAAAAAATAAATATTTCTTCATATTTAATAAAATTTCATATTTAATTAGATTTCAAATTTAATTAAATTTTAATTAATTTTTTTTAATTGATAAATTTAATTTTTAATTAATTAATTTTTAAATTAATTCAAATTTAAATTGATTTTTTTTTAAATTAATTTCAAATTTAAATTCAAAATTAAAGAAAAATATCACAAAAAAATAAAAAAAATTGTTGATCACGTGACTTATTTATTTTTTTAAATATTTTTTTTAATAAGAATTCTAATGAAGCATGTCTTACTAAAGCAAGTTTATTTCGTTTTTTTGTATGATTTTAAGAAAAAAAAATTTCAATAATTTTTTAATCAAAAAATTTCGAATTTTACAAAATATTATTATTTTTGCCATTGATATTTTTTGGAAAAATCCAAGGGGGCAGTTACATAAATGAAAAAAAAATATTTTTTTTCGCCCAAATGGAATAAAAATAAAAATAACAGCAAAAACAAAGACGACGAAAAAAGCAACATCTTGAATCTCATTTAGTCTAAACATAGTTTTATTTTCATAAAAGTACTACGCGAACTGTAGAAATTTGTATTCAATTAACTTTTTATTTCCGGTGTGTGTATGGCGACATAAACGGAACATATGTTTCGTCGAAAAAGTGTCTTCATTCGCAAGTAGTAGATAAAGTGTGGGCATGTCCCCGTAATAATAATCATCTTCGTCGTTGTAAATATAAATGATGACAGAATAAATTTGAGAAGAATAAATTTTCGCTTTATTGGCGTTGATAAGAGACAAAGTTGACAAAGAGACAAGGAAGTAAAATTTTACAAAGGAAGCAAAGTGAATGTGCGAGACAGACAAAAGTTCTCCAGACGACGATGACGACTGCCCGCTAACAGACCTTCACTTTGCCAATCTTGGAATCTAATCTAGTACAGACAAATAAAATCAACATTTAATGACTCAGTTGTAAATTCAAAGGGCGTCAAAAATCCCCGGACACAAATAATACGAAACACAAACGATTAAAAATCGCAACCAACAACATCTGTTTTCGCAAAAAAAAAACCAACAGTCAGAAATAAATAGTTTTTCCTGTCGAATTAGCGCAGTCATGTCCGACGTCGTCCCTCATTCGTTTTGCCTTTTCTTCTGTTAATCAGTTCTTTTCCATCAACAGCACAGATTATCATAATATGGTTTCATTTCTAATAAAGTTTGCAACGTTGATACCGAGCAACAAAACACACACAGAGACACGATTGCGAATGAATGAATCAATGAATGCAGAACGCAGATTAAAAAAATGACGACGACGACGATATACAATTCAAAAGTTGAGGCAGGCAAGCAAGCAACAATAAATGATGTATAAATGGCATTTTCTGTGCTTTTTTGTTTGTTTATTAGGCAGATGCAATGAATTAAAATGTTTCATGTTTTATCAAATTTTTTTTTTAATTTTTGCAAAAATTAAATTAAATTAATTAATTTTTATTTTTCAAAATTTAATTTTAATTTTTTTTACTTCTAAAATATATTTTATTTTTTCGAATATTTTTCACTTTAAAAAAATACCCCTTTAATTTTTTTTTAATTAAAATTCTAAAAAAAATATGATTTTAATTATTTTTTTTTGATATAATTTAATTTATTATGACGAATTTCGGTCTTATTGCGAAGAATCATCATCATAAATAAATCATCATAAAAGTGACTTTCGTTATCTTATCAACATCAAATCCTTTAGATAAGAATCAATACGAACCGACTCATCAAAGGCTTTTCAAAGAATGTCAATCAAAAAAATGTTTAAAAAATTAAATAATTATTTTTAAGTAATTTTTTTCAACTTTAACCGATTTTCATTGAATAACTTTGAAATAATATAAGAAAAAGGCTTTAAAGAAAATAAAAAAAAATTAAATAAATTAAATTTCATTTAATAAAATTAAAATTATTAAATTAATTTTATTAATTAAATTTTTAAGTAATTTTTTTTAATAATCAGTTTCATTTTTAATTATTTATTTTTTTTTATTTTTATTTTAAATATTTTTTTGTAACATGAAACATTTTTCGACATCGCTCGAACCTCAGTTTATAAATAAATGAGTAAAATGCTCCTATTATTATTATTATTATTATTATTTAAAGGTCAAACGTTACAAAATGTCTCCAACAAAATGCAGTTGAAAATTCTACACAAACGCTATAAAACCAGATAAATTGTGTGCCAAGTAAGTGCATTACCGACCGACATTAGGTACTATATGGAACACTTTATAAACAATTGAAATTAGAATTCTTTGTGATATTATTGTTTGTGTTTTTTTTCTTTATTATTCCAATTTTTGCGTTCAATTGTGCAAAAGTCCGCCAACTGAATAGTGTTAGAAATTGTATCGCTGATTGTTAATTTTATTATTTTTATTTTTTTAGAAAATCCAGAAACCAAGGCGGAGTAGATGGACACCCACAATCATCATAAAAAACTATAAAATAATCCGTAAATTCATCAAAAGGAGTGACAAGACCATGATTCTTGACATTCGTTTCATTTCCATTACGAATCGCAGAAAATGAGACTTTGTAAAAAAAAATAAATTTTAAATCAGGTACTCTTCATCATCTTCTTCTTCTTTTTATTTCCAATTTTAATATTAGATCATCTTTTCGAGATGACACTTGTTTCGCTGTCGTCGACGTCTTGTTCGTATGATGCAATCTATTTTTTTTCTGTCTACTCATCTCGCAAGACGTTATGTTCAATCTATATTACAATTATTATTACATATTTATTTATTTATATGGTTTGCTGAAGTCGATCTCCAAATGACGACAATGTTCACGACTTGCAGCGGTAATAACAATAATAATATGCAATAGTTTCAAGGGCAAATATTAATGGCATAATAAATGTGCATGACAATTAAAACTAATCATTGAGAAAAATTTTCTTCTTTAAATAGAGAAAAAAAAAGTTTCTTTGCATTTATTTATCGAGAATAATAATAATGCAAGTACATGATATATGAGAGTTGCAAATGCAAACAAAGTGAATATAAAATTATATTGTAATGTATTTGTTATTTAGAACAATTGTCAGGAAGCAAAATGATTTAAGTGTAGAATCTTGTTTCGGATTTATTTATTATTTTTTAAAAGGAATCGATAAGAGTTGTTTCATGTTCCGTGATAAAAAAGATAATAAAACGTTGAATACTTTGATCAATTGCGATCCTTCGAATTTTAATATATTTTTGAAGTGATTTGAATGCAATTAAAGTTTTAGCCTTTTAAGGTAAAAGCTTAATTTTTTTTATTATTGTTTATCAAATTATTTACTATTTTTTTAAATGAATTAAAAATAATATTTAACATGATTAGATTCAAATTATTTAATTAGTTTGTGAAAAATTGTGGAAACTTAAGAATCTTGTTTTCGGAAAATTTCCAGAAATTATGATAAAAATTTGAGTTTTTAGGGCAAAAAATGGAAAAAATTTAATTTTTAATAATTTAAATTTGTGAAATTACTTTAAATATGTATGAATATGACTTAATATAGATTTTTTTTGCATTTCCCATTTGTGGAATAAATAATCTTAGGAATGGAAAATTAAAAATACCTAATTAAATTGGAAAAATTAATTTGGATTTTAAACATCATCACTTTTAAAAATGACAATTTTTCCAATTCTTTGGGGCAAAAAATTTTCCCCAAAAGAGTTAAATTAAGCGAAAAATAAATTACGGAAAATTCAAATTAAAAATTCGATGAAAATTGCCATACATCACTTTTATTTTTTATAAAATAAATGTTAAAATATTTTTTTGCATTGGGAAGGTCCCATTTGTGGAATCGACAAAAATTTTCCCCATAAAAAAATTATAGCAAGAAAATTAAATTTAAACCGAATCCCAGTGCAAATTTCAAAAATCTAATGATGCACAAATGTTTGTCTCGTCGAGATGCACAACATTGCCATACATCACTTTTACCCTACGGTTCTCTAAAATAATAAAAATAAAAATTTTTTATTTTTTTTGCCCCCCCCCCCCCCATTTTCATAAGAAAATAATTTATAAAAAAATTAAATTAAAGAAGTTTTTTCAAAAAATATAAAATTAAAAAAAACAAGAGGTTTTACAAGAATTTTATGAATTTAAAAAAAAATTAATTAAAAAATTTTTTTTTTACATATTAAAATTTAAATATTTCATTTTAAAGGATTTATTCATTTTTAAAATAAATTTTAATTTTTAAATTAATTTCTTATTTGCTAATTTTGAAAAACGATAAATCTATTTTTGAAATGTTGAAAACTTCTTGTAAAATATAATATTAATTTTACATATAATTTTTTAAATAATATTAAATAATTTAATTAAATATTTTTTTTTTAATTTAATAAAATATTTTCCAAAAAAATTATTTTTTTTTGTCAAAAAATTTTTTTTAAATTTTTTTTTTTTAGAAAAAAATATTTTTTTATTAAATTTAATATTTTTTAATTTTATTATTAAAATTAAATTTTATTTTTATTAAAATTATTTAATAATAATAAGAACAAATAAACATTTTTTTTACAAAATTTATGATTAATTATTCCAAAACAACAGTAAAAACATTTGAAATGAAATAAAAATTTCTCTAACTAACTCAACACAAAGTCAATTCACATATTTCGCATTCATTAACCGAGTAACAGTTTATACAAACAACGAAACACGAAAAAAAAATTGAACCTAATATAAAAATATTCGACCATATGATTTTATTTAAATAATAAACAGTTGCTATTAATAGCAGCAAAACAAAAGAACCAGGCACGAGCAAGATGTTTAGACGATTTACTCGCGTACAAAGTAAAGTTCGTTGCTTTTTATCGCAATGCGAGCAGGCGAAACGACGGATGGATAGATGGTAACAACTCAACATAATCAAATATAATCTTGTCGCATCGAGAGTCATTAAAATCCTGTTAATTTAATTGCAAGCTGTACAAACACAATACTTTCCATCAACAACGTCGTCGTTGTCGTCGTCAAGCCGCGGCGCATAAAATGTTCTATTCTACGAGAGAGCAATTAAATTAAATCATTATTAGTATAATGCTAGAGCAGAACATGATTCGGTTAGACACATCTTTAAGCAAATTATGTCATGCCAGACTAGTTCAAGCCATTCCTTTGTATTAATTTTTTTTCGCTCGCTGAAATGATTTAAAAGTATTTTGGTGCGGCGCGCATGTATTGAACTTGTTTATTATTATTTTGTGTGTTTTTTTATATAATAATGTTATTATTACACACATTTTTTTTTCGTTTTGTAGAAGAAAACGGTGCGCGTTCAAGTAACACACGAAAAAATGTGTGTGCAAAAAAACACGATTCCATATAGTACGAGAAAAAAAAGTTTTAGTCTATCGTTCAATGTGCGAGTGAACTTCTCCATGAATAGCAGCGCACTAGATGTGTCGATAGCGGCAAGAGGTAAGCTAGTTAGTTACAGTTGTGTGTGCCTAGATCGCGGCATGTGTGTAGCATTCACAACTACAAGTGATTTAAATAGGTGGGAAAGGTACGTCAGCAAAAGTCAAGGCAAAAAATAGCAAGTTGAGTCAAAATAAACAACAACAACGACGAAAAAAAAAGTGATGAGCAAAGCACACATACTCGTTGTGTGTGGTTTGAAGTTGGTTTTTTTTTTTTTTTTTTTGATAAACGGTATATTACTACTTTATTTATTACAAGGCGGTGTGAAATTGCATGACATGCCAAACGGAGTGTTAGGTACTAATTGATAACATAATCTTATGAAATCACTTAGTGGCTACATGTTTTTTGAGGTTTTGCGAAGAGAAGTTCTCGAAAGTTTTCAAGGTAATTAATTTTCTTTTGATTTTTTACAGAATTTTAATGAAAAATTTACTTTTTGGATCATGAACTCATAAAATTTAGCCATATTTTGACGTTTTTATAGGAGTTTGATGACGTTTTTGTGGTGAAATTCATGCAAATTTGAGATGCAAAGAAATTTTCGTTTAAAAAAATTAAAATTTTTTGTGACTTCATCCGAAAGTTGAATAAGAAAATTTTAGTATTTTTTATCCAAAGATCAAGAAAATACTTGATTTTTTAACATTTTAAACTTTTTTTTTTCGAGATTTCTTAATTTGAGATTTTTTTATTTAATTTTTTGAAAAATATTTAATTTTTTAACACTTCTTTGATATAAAATTTAGAAAAAAAAAAATTTTTTTTATAATTTCCTTTCAGTTGCAAATTTTCATTACAAAAATGAATTATTAAGGATTAGTAGTATTTTTCCGAAACTCAAGAAAAAAAAATTATTTTTTATCATTTTTAATTTTTTTAATGTTAAAATTTAAAGAAAATTTAAAATTTGATGAAAAATCCTTGATTTTAAGCATTAACTTAATTTTTTTTTGTTGTGAGATTTTTAAAAATTTTAATAATTTTTTGTATTTTTCTGACAGATTATGGTAAATGTAATTTTTTATTATTATAATGAATAATTAGGGATTCCCCAAACTGCGATTACATAAAAAATGAGTCACATATTACATGAATGTTCAACATCAATTTTTGATCGAGACTTCAAATAATTAAATAACTGAATTCACTCCAGATAAAATTTATTAGATATCTAATGAAGCTCCATTAATGTAAAAATTCATAAAAATTATAAATTTTTTTTTATAAAAATTAAAAAAAAACTAAAATTTCTCAACTTTTTGCTTTACGCAATTTTTACGGATGTTAAAATTAACACCTGATATCATAAAAATATTGCCAAATTTCAATGCAAAAGTTATTTTTTTGCCGTTTCATCCATTTATGATGTCATATAAATTTCACTAAAAGCTGAAACAACTGAAAAAACTTTAAGAATTTCTTCTCAAAAGCAGTAAAAAAAAAAGTTAGAACAAAGAAAAACCATATTTCCGAACTATTTTCGTCAAAATGGGTCTGACATAATTCACAAAGGCGCCACAAATGCTGTTAAATCCCCTACTTATGCATACGGAGCAGATAAATATAGGAATTGCCACACACAACACGTGAACCAAAAAAAAAAACAAACAAAAAATCAATTACTTTATCTCGTTAATTAGGTCGTTCATTGATTGTGTGGTCACCAGCAGTTCACCTGACATGGAAGGTGTTTTGTGTATTTATTTATTAGAGTCATAAAAAAACTCACGTCACTCGTTTCATCTTTTTTTTTTGTCTAAACGGTGTTGAGTAGAAAGACCCATTGACTGATATGTCTTAGATCATCATCAATGGACTGGATTTGATAAGCTTTTGTCATCAGAAACGCGTAAATGTGCTAAAAATGAGTCAGTGAGTGATTTTAATGTGAGCTATTGTCTATTCAGGCCGTTTGTTGTTGTTGTTGTTGGTTTTTTTGCGCTTGAATGACACGCACAAAATTGCGTATCGTACGCGGAGAGTGTCGTAATAATTACTAACTCATGATAAAAACCATTGAAAAAATAAGCAGTTTCATTGTAAAACCTTCTACTTACTCACACACGTAACATATGTGTGGCACACATATGTAGCGTGAAACAAAAACAACAAAATGTATGTGCGATACACAACATGCATACTGAACACAAAAATTAATATGCAGTCTCGTACAATTTCTCCATTTTGGGGCGGCTGGAGTTTTGTGTGTTTTTAAAGTGTATGTGTAATCGCTCGCATTGACGCAGGAAGTCCGAAAAACTTTCCCGGATCTCGGTCTCGCTTACCTCTCGGGAAATGCGTTCTTTGTGGTATCCATCCTTTCCGTGTGTGGCGATGCGATGCAATCAATTGAAGATATTTTTTCTTTTCAAGAAGAAGCAGTAAATTTGTAGTATCCCACACACATATACACAATTAAATTAATTTAAATTAACAGCAAGCAAGCAAGAGACGACTCTGTGGTGATGATGAACTAGAGCAATTTTTCTCTTGTTATTTTTTTGATTTACTCTCGGATTGCTTGTTAGCGTAAATTGTAGTTTTCCTTTTGTATTTTTCGATTTTGTATCCGTCGCAGAAGCCTTTTTCTCTTCTTCTTTTTCTCTTTTTGCGACAAGCTTCATTTTATTTTTCTTGTTTTTTTTCCTTTCTTTGCACTCACATTTTCGGCAGTTGTAACACAAATTTTCGCACTAAAAACACTTGTAATCAACTTAGGACCGTCTAGTTTACGATTCAAAGGCACTTTACATCGTTTACTCGCGACAAAACTAGCGAAAACTAGCGAAATTCTTGAAAAAAATAGCCTGCGAGCTGCGACGACTGAATCACTACCTAAACTCGACTGAAGAAAATATTAACTGGGCCTCATATTAGCTTCCTATTGCACAATTGGAAATTTGGGACCGACCCGAGGCACATTTGAACAATTTCCATTTGTGCTATGGGCTTTGGTAGAATTAGCAGGTAGCGATTTTGCTCATAAATTTCATTCGTCTCAAAAAATTCAAGCAATTTTGAGAATTTTGAGTGTTTTTCTTGTAATTTAATCGAAAAAAAGCCCTTAACAATGAGTTCGGGGTTCGTTACAGAGTCAGAGATCGCCGAGGCAAAACGTATTCGTCAAGAGGAATGGGAAAAAGTCCGAAGTAAAGAAGATCCCGAAGAAGTAAGACTCGCATCGAGCTGATTTGATAAACAAAACTAAAAAAATTTAACTTGTTTTTAGGCTCCTGAACCTGAAATTGATCATCGTTCGCTGTTCGATCGTTTACAGGAGCAAAAACAGAAGAAAGATCTCGATTATGAGGAAACCCACAAATTGGTTAGTTATTTCTTATTTCCTCTTTTCGATTCTATTAAAATTTTACAAAATTTTTAGAAAAACATGATCCGTGGATTGGATGACGACGAAGTGCAGTTCTTGGATTTGGTCGATAAAAACAGATTGGAAGCCGAAAAACAGCAAAAACTCGAAGAAGCTAAACTTTTAGAGGAATTCCGACAGCAATCCACAGCCAGCAGTCAAGTAGATCTCAAGGAAAAGCTCAGTGCGGAACTCAATGCCGCAAAAAACAAACCGAAACCAATGGCAGCGCCATCAAGACCCTCACAGAAGACAATTTTAGCGGGAGTTGTGAAGAAAAGAAGCACATCCGAGGCAAATGGAAATGACGAACAAGCAGAGAAAAAATTAAAAACTGAAGAAAATGCTTCTACAGGACTTCGTTGCATCGGAATCTTGCCAGGCATCGGAAATTACAAAGACACAAGTGACTCGGAAGACTCAAGTGATCCCGAAACTCCAACGGGATACGATTTGACAGGCAAAAAAATCGAAAAGAAATCTTGTAGTGGCGGCGAATGATCGTTAGATGAAGTTAGTGTCTCGTCTCTGTTGTCATTTAACCAGAAATAATCTTTCTTCTTCTCTTTAGAATTAAGCTCAATAAATTTTATGTCTTCATTAGAGAAAAAAATCTTTTAAAAAACTTAAAATTTAGAATCAGAATTGTTCATATTTCAAATTGACAACCACTTTTTGACACAATTCATGCCGTTGTGTATGAATAGTCCCATCAACACGCGATTTGGTTGGAAATTGTGGAAATTCGAGTGAAAATTAAAATGAATGTCGAGGATTACGATGCCCGTTTCAACTTGGTGGATGCAAAGACACCCGTTAATGAGTACCTGACAGCGCATTACAAGCAGTAAGAATTAAATTTTTTGAATTTTCCTTAGAATTTCATTATTTTTTCTTTATTTTTCCAAAGGTCATTAGCATTTTTTACGCTGCACGATCGATTACCCCGAATTATCACAGAAGTCATCGATAATTTGTCCCGATGCAAGGACCAAATTGTCGAACAACTGGGCGAAGCATCTCGCGAAGAGGTCAAAACGGTCATCGGACAAATTTCAGAGCTAAAATACGAATTACAAACAGACAAAGAGCTAAAAGCCCTTCCCGAGTACACGGAAGAATTGAAAAAATGGAACGAGTTCCTGCTGACATTGGACAATAAAAAATCCTACTTTAGCGCCGTTTGGCTCTATGCGGAATGTTACTTGTATCGACGACTAAAATTGATTTTTGAAGAGACGTAAGTAGTTTTTTTTGACTATTAATCGATGAAATTGATTAAAAGTTGTTTATTTCATACGTAGGGAGACCTTGAAAAACTACGATTACTTTAAAAATCAAAAAGATCAGACACTGGAGCATTGTTTGCAGTCGATCAAGGCTATCGGAGCCACTTTGGAAGAGAAAAAAATCGATACTGAAGACGAAATTCGAGATTATTTGTTCAAAGTTATCAAAGTAAGTCCTAAATTACATTTAAATTTCTTCATAAAAACAATTAAAATCCCTTTTTTAGTTAAATTTATGGGGAAATCGATGCGACTTGAGTGTTACGGCAGGCAAAGAAGTCAAAGTCACCCTAGATCCCTTTGCCGGGCTCGAAGGTCTCGACAAATTCGTTCTCATAAATCAATCTTCCGAGATCTGGGACACCCTAAAAGCAGCAAACGGGGCAGCTGATGTCCAATTCATCAACGACAACGCTGGTTACGAGTTATTTACGGATGTTGTGCTGGCCGACTACCTAATCGAACATAAATTAGCGAAAAAAATCACTTTTAATCTCAAAGCGATTCCCTGGTTCATCTCGGATGCCTTGGAACACGATGTCGAATATTTATTTGAATTCCTGAAAAAGACAGAAGATCCAGCGTTGATGAGATTAAGCGAAAAATGGAAAGCTCGTTTCGCAGCGGGAGAATTTACGATTCACAAACCTGTCGATCACTTTTGGACATCCGCATATGAGTTTTGTAAAATGGAAAAAGCCGATCCGGAGTTGTATGCGAGACTTGCAAAATCGGATTTACTGATTTTCAAGGGAGATTTGAACTACAGAAAGCTTCTTGCGGATTTCTATTGGGATCCAACGACGTCCTTCAAAGATTCGCTCAACGGATTCCTTCCCACAACTTTGTGTTCATTGCGTACCGTTAAGGCTGACGTCATTAGTGGGCTGGAAAAAGGCAAATCCGAAGCATTAACGGCATTGGATGCAAATTGGATGAAAACAGGAGATTATGGTGTCATACAATTCGCTAAAAAATAAATCATTAAAAACTTAATTGAGCAAAAATGTGAGATTAAAACCAAAAAAAGTAGAGATTACTTCACAAAAACTACAAAAATTAAAAATTTTAGATTATTTTTTAAATTTGCTTGAAAAAAAGCGCATTTCACTGTTTTTTGTTATTCTAATAATATTTTGCGTGTGTGATTTTTTAATGAATTTGCTAGTCGTAGTTAAATAAAAAAAGGAAATTTATTTAAAAAAATTGTAATTTATTCATTAGCTTCGTAAAGTACGAATTTTTATTAAATTATGGGAAATAAAAGGCATCAAAGTAGCAAAAAGGCTTAAAATTTATTAAATTTTCCAATCTTCAATAAACAAAAAAATATAACTTTCATTTTTTCACAAAAAAAAACATAAAAAAATTCGATAAATTCGAAATTCAAAGGCTGCAATTATTAATTCAAGAAATTTTTAAAGCTGTTTTTCGAGAATTTATTAGATAATTTCCCATTCGGTTGAAAGATCAGCTGAATCATCGGCTTCCTGAGCGACTTCTAACTCATCACACACTTTTTCCATCTTGTTCCACAAATTCGGGATCTTCATGTAGTCCGAAATTTCCAAAACTGCGACGCCGCTGGGACTTGGTTGATCGTACATTGACTTTGACATGGTGCTTGACGGAGCTTTTTTCGATGAAACTGAGGTCGTTGATTGAATCATGACTTTTTTCATGTCGTCACTCAAATTGTTCTCCAACAGTTTTTCATCGTCAGACACGGATGCCGAGTCAAAATTGAAATGTGGAATTAATTTTTTGCTCTCAGTGGTATGAGGAGCTGATATGAAAGTGCTTTGTACCACGGGATAGGACCATGTCATGTTTTGTGTCTCATCAATGGTTGGGGTAGATGCGGGTTTTGATGTGATAGGCTCAAGTGAAACCGATTCAATTTCTAATTCTTTCGCCAATTCACGTTCTTTGAGCTCTCGATCGGCCTTCGATGTGTCTCTAAAAAATTAAAATGATGAAAAAATGTTGAAAATTTATGAATTTCATGCAAAAACTTACGAATTGTTGTACAAACTGACATCCATGTAGGTCGAAAGTGATTTGTACGAATCTTGTTCCCCCGAAAAAATATTTTCTAATTCACTTTTGATGTCTTCCTTGTTATTTTCCGACTGAGAAGCGTTCATTTTCTGTAAGGCAGCGATGTTTGGTGCACTTTTGGTACTCGATTTGCGACTGCGATCTTTGCTTTTTTTCCTTCCGCCGCGAGTTTGAAACAAAATTGGATCATCCGTTGATGTATCGATGTGACTAAATTGTTCCAACTTCTTGCACAACATTTCATGGGACTTTTCAAGTGCTTTTGGGATGCCATCAGGCATGAAAGGAACAATCGGCGGTAAATCGAGACATTCTTCAGCTGCATCTACTGTGTCTATGTCTTGTTCGTTGGTCCATAACGGATAATTTGCTGTTACTTTCTCCATGGATTCAGGATTTATCGAAAGTCGTATCACGGATCTTGAAGTTTCTAACACAAATATCTCGGGAAAATTGATGGCGATGTCAATGACACTAAAAATTATTTTTAAAAAATTAATTTTTTGAATTTTTTTTTTATAAAAAAAAAATTAACTCACCCCCTTAATTGATCGATAACTCGTTCGATTTTGAGTGTTTTCAAGTTAATCACGTAAACGACGTTGTCGCCAAAGGTGACAATCCTGTCCTCGCCATAAGCGTAAACCACGCCAAAGTTCAGTGGAGTCCATGTCATGGGATATTTCGATGGATTCAGCAACGGAATGGATGAATATTGTTTGTTCGTAAGCTCTTCCTTAAAAATCAGCGTTTGTGTGACATTTCCATCCAAATTACTCAACCAAAATCGGTATCCAGGTCGTGTCGTTATCACACTAAGGCTCTGTTTAGCTCCCAAAAATGCTGCACCCAATTTACACAACGTCTTTCTGTCTTTTTTGCCTACTTGATAAACACTCCACGAGTCATTCTGCTGCTTGTGGCAAATAATTGTGCGGAATGTCGTGCTACAAAGCAAAAAAGTCTCACGAACAGCCAATTGAACAACTTCATGAAACTCATTTACTATTTCCTTGGAATGACTTGTATGCTAAAATGATAAAAAATTGTTAAAACGCAATAAAAAATATTAAATTCCGCAGTTCTTACACTCTGATAGTCGATTTCTGTGAGTGCAACAACTCCTGTCTTATCACCCGAGAACAATTTCATGCCATTTTTCGACCATGCCAGACATTTTATCGTATTTTTGTGCACCCCATTTACCGTGTATCGCTCAATGGGCTTTGGTTTCTTCGCCAAAAGGACTCGAACATCAGGCGGATGCTCCTTTTCAATCTGAAAAATTGACAATCGTCCCGTTTCATCGCCACATGCCACCATATACTCCACAGAATCAATGATTTCCAAGCAAGTAACCGCATTTGACGACTCTGTTCGCAGCTTTTGCATGTCCCGGGTCTTCCGATTATACCACAAAACCATGCCAGAGTCCGTGCCAAGGGCTATAAACTCTGGTAGTACGGAGATACATGTTAAATTTTGATCGACGGATTTTAAGAGACCCGATTTAATGGGGATTTTTGAGAGTAAATCGTCAAGTGGTGTCCATTCCTTGAGGTTTTCCGGATCAAACATGATCGGAGACACGAATTTTAAACGAAATTTCCTCTAATTTCTGCTTTAATTCGAGAATTTCATTAAAGTACGTTCCAGATTCTTTGTTTACATTTGAGCGATTTGGAATAAATTTGTCACTTTTTGACAGATTTCGCTGTACGAGCTCACGTGGAGTGTCGATGTACGACCGGGAAAGGAAAAAAAGTGAAAAATCCAGGTTTTTCATCTAGTTTTTAAGTGAAAATGGGCAAGATTTTGGTAATTGAGGCTTTTTATGGGGGTTCACATAAGCAACTCATCGACACGGTCATGCAAAGTGAGATTTTTTAAAGGTTTCATTCAAAAAACTTCTTAATTTCCTTTACATTTTAGATTTTCATCATGACGAATACGATTTGTTCACTTTGTCAGCCAAAAAGTGGCATTGGAGAGCTCGAACCTCAGCTCTTTACTTCTCACAAACTATTCCAACGGATCAAAATTACTCGTTAATTTTTGCTTCTTCCGTTTTGCCGCTCGCTGAATTCCTTGGAATGAGACCGGATCTCCAAAAATGCAAGAAAATCGTATATTTCCACGAAAATCAGCTCGTTTATCCGCGTCAAGAGATCAAAAAGGAGCGTGATTGTCAATATGGACTAAATCAACTGACGACATGCCTCGCTGCTGATGAAATCATCTTCAATTCAAAATTTAATCAAGACTCTTTTTTAGACAATATAAATTCGTTTCTCAACATTCAAGCGGATTACAAGCCTCGAGGCTTGAAAGAAAAAATTCTCGCCAAATCAAGTGTTCTCTACTTTCCCATTCAGTTCGAGTACTTGCCAACACGCGAAATTTCCAATGACGAAAAATCCAAAGTACTGACTCTCGTTTGGCCTCATCGATGGGAACACGACAAAAATCCGCAGTTACTGACGAATGTCTTGCAGGAACTAAATAAACGCCAAGTTGACTTCAAAGTTTCCATTTTGGGACAAAATTCTCAAGTCATTCCGGATTGCTTTGCAACACTCAAAGACGAACTCGGCACGAAACTAGTCAATTTCGGATTTCTCACCAAAGATGAGTACTTCAAGACGTTACTCGAGGCAGATGTCGTCATCTCAACTGCTGGACACGAATTTTACGGAGTCTCAATGTTGGAAGCTACCTTTTGCGGATGCGTTCCAATTGCTCCCGCGAGACTTGTGTACCCGGAAATTTATCCAAAAGCCAATTTATACAACACATCGAACCAATTGTTGAAGATTTTGTATAATTGGGCACGAAATCGGCATTTATTCAAAGCGGATCGTGAGAAATTTTTCATGAACTTTGATTTTAAACAATATTCTGCGAAGGAATTGGTACCGCAATACATAAAAAGACTCAAATCAACGGAAGAAGTTGCAATTCTAGCAACTAATTGAATGAAATATTCAAAAATTTAGTGAAAATGGGACCACATTTCACAGTCAACTAATGAATTTTACTCATATCGTACGGTTTCAGTCGTAATTTTTACCAAAAATCGCTCGTTACTTGTTAATTTAAGAAATTTCAAGTTTTTATTTTAAATAGGACAATTTTTGAGTCTTCCTTGTTGTGTTAAACTCATGAGCAACGAACATTTTTTTAATAAAAATAAAAAAATCTCGATGTTAAAGTACGGAATTTAGCTAATCTTTCTTCAACAGATCCAAATCGTATCCTTTGCGGCGGTTTTGAAGGTGAGTTTTTGCAATGGCGATATATTGAGGTCTTTGTAACATCGTGTAACCAGCAATTAATAAGGGTTTTGCCACTTCTTGCAATATTTCCAAGCCAAAACAGAACAAATCGATGCCCAATTCTAACGAAGTCGCAAAATCACTTTCATCCACGGCGATGTAAGCTGCCGTAATGCAAGGTTGCAGTGCATCCATGGCCAAATTAAAGGATTCCTTGTCTTCTTTATCGATTGTTTTGAAGTTTTCCAGCATTTTTTTCAAATTTGCGTCGGAAAGTTGCAACGGGCGATACCCAACCTTCGTTTTTCGATCGACTTCTGCTACAATTCCCAAACGATGGAATGTCCGACAGACAATTTTGTCTTCGCGTTCTGTGATTTTCTCGTCTTTGTTGGTGAGACTGAAGCCCTTTTCCGTTGCCCAGTCCTCCAGTTGTTTTTTAACTTTGTTGACTTGCGCCTTGTTGAAGGGAGTTGCTACAAAATCCTTTTCTAAGAAATGAAGAACGGCTTGGAAGATATTGGCAGCTACCATTTCCATCTCGTATCCTTTGTCGGCGTCGTTGCGCGCGATGAGACATTCAGAACTTTCGACAGTTGCATCATCTCGCCAATATCCATAGTGAATGCAGGACTTTTCCTTCGCCAATATTGTTTGGAATTCGGGCGGATCGTAGTAGAAACGCCAATGCGTCAAATACTCAATTGGTTCGAATCGCTGAAGATCCTTGAATTTTCCGGCAAGAACATCGAAAGGTCCCACGAGTTTCAAGCCAAACGACTCGAATGCTGTTTCGGGGCCACGTTCGGGCTTCACAAGTGTCTTGCAAAACTCCCAAAAACTATAAAAGTCCGCGGGCATTGTTACGAAGAACACTTGTTTGATGAACAACGCTGGATCCGAGAGCCATTGAGTGTATTCCGCTTTCGAGGCACGTTCCTCGCCAGCTGCATAGGGATCCATCAGCATTCGGGATGGCTGCTGCGATTCGTCTCTTGCTCGTTTTGTGTCGTGCCCGTTTCCATTGTCGGAATTTGGACGTTTTGCTTCACTTCCATTCTGGACTTCTTCTTCTGCTTCTTCGGTTTTCCGCTCTGGATGGCTATATTCTTCCAAATGTTGCGGGTTTTTGCGATAACAATCGGCTCCGTACATGCAAGCAGTCTTTTTATCTGCCATAATTTCGTGTTTAGTGGAGATTCTTTTGAATTGAATTTGCCGGCAATATTTGTTTACCGTCAAAGCGACTTTGTACACTATTTCTCTTAATATATCAACGACTGAGGGTGAACAACATGAATTTTATAAATTGTTTGAGACTTAAATATTTCAAGCCTAAAATTGAATAAATATTCATTCTAAAGTTCATTTCTGTTCATATTGGGTCGATATTTGACAAAACAAAAAAATCAGCGTTTTGAAGCTCAAACGCTGATTTTTTTAACAAGTCATTTTTTGACCAGTTTTAAGCCTAAAATTGAATAAATATTCATTCTAAAGTTGATTTCTGTTCATATTGGGTCGATATTTGACAAAACAAAAAAATCAGCGTTTTGAAGCTCAAACGCTGATTTTTTTAACAAGTCATTTTTTGACCAGTTTTAAGCCTAAAATTGAATAAATATTCATTCTAAAGATGATTTCTGTTCATATTGGGTCGATATTTGACAAAACAAAAAAATCAGCGTTTTGAAGCTCAAACGCTGATAAATTTAACAAGTCATTTTTTGACCAGTTTTAAGCCTAAAATTGAATAAATATTCATTCTAAAGATGATTTCTGTTCATATTGGGTCGATATTTGACAAAACAAAAAAATCAGCGTTTTGAAGCTCAAACGCTGATTTTTTTAACAAGTCATTTTTTGACCAGTTTTAAGCCTAAAATTGAATAAATATTCATTCTAAAGATGATTTCTGTTCATATTGGGTCGATATTTGACAAAACAAAAAAATCAGCGTTTTGAAGCTCAAACGCTGATTTTTTTAACAAGTCATTTTTTGACCAGTTTTAAGCCTAAAATTGAATAAATATTCATTCTAAAGATGATTTCTGTTCATATTGGGTCGATATTTGACAAAACAAAAAAATCAGCGTTTTGAAGTACAAACGCTGATAAATTTAACAAGTCATTTTTTGACCAGTTTTAAGCCTAAAATTGAATAAATATTCATTCTAAAGATGATTTCTGTTCATATTGGGTCGATATTTGACAAAACAAAAAAATCAGCGTTTGGAAGTACAAACGCTGATTTTTTTAACAAGTCATTTTTTGACCAGTTTTAAGCCTAAAATTGAATAAATATTCATTCTAAAGATGATTTCTGTTCATATTGGATCGATATTTGACAAAACAAAAAAATCAGCGTTTGGAAGTACAAACGCTGATAAATTTAACAAGTCATTTTTTGACCAGTTTTAAGCCTAAAATTGAATAAATATTCATTCTAAAGATGATTTCTGTTCATATTGGGTCGATATTTGACAAAACAAAAAAATCAGCGTTTTGAAGCTCAAACGCTGATTTTTTTAACAAGTCATTTTTTGACCAGTTTTAAGCCTAAAATTGAATAAATATTCATTCTAAAGTTGATTTCTGTTCATATTGGGTCGATATTTGACAAAACAAAAAAATCAGCGTTTTGAAGCTCAAACGCTGATTTTTTTAACAAGTCATTTTTTGACCAGTTTTAAGCCTAAAATTGAATAAATATTCATTCTAAAGTTGATTTCTGTTCATATTGGGTCGATATTTGACAAAACAAAAAAATCAGCGTTTTGAAGTTCAAACGCTGATAAATTTAACAAGTCATTTTTTGACCAATTTTAAGCCTAAAATTGAATAAATATTCATTCTAAAGATGATTTCTGTTCATATTGGGTCGATATTTGACAAAACAAAAAAATCAGCGTTTTGAAGCTCAAACGCTGATTTTTTTAACAAGTAATTTTTTGACCAGTTTTAAGCCTAAAATTGAATAAATATTCATTCTAAAGATGATTTCTGTTCATATTGGATCGATATTTGACAAAACAAAAAAATCAGCGTTTTGAAGTTCAAACGCTGATAAATTTAACAAGTCATTTTTTGACCAGTTTTAAGCCTAAAATTGAATAAATATTCATTCTAAAGTTGATTTCTGTTCATATTGGGTCGATATTTGACAAAACAAAAAAATCAGCGTTTTGAAGCTCAAACGCTGATTTTTTTAACAAGTCATTTTTTGACCAGTTTTAAGCCTAAAATTGAATAAATATTCATTCTAAAGATGATTTCTGTTCATATTGGGTCGATATTTGACAAAACAAAAAAATCAGCGTTTTGAAGCTCAAACGCTGATAAATTTAACAAGTCATTTTTTGACCAATTTTAAGCCTAAAATTGAATAAATATTCATTCTAAAGTTGATTTCTGTTCATATTGGGTCGATATTTGACAAAACAAAAAAATCAGCGTTTTGAAGCTCAAACGCTGATTTTTTTAACAAGTCATTTTTTGACCAGTTTTAAGCCTAAAATTGAATAAATATTCATTCTAAAGTTGATTTCTGTTCATATTGGGTCGATATTTGACAAAACAAAAAAATCAGCGTTTTGAAGCTCAAACGCTGATTTTTTTAACAAGTCATTTTTTGACCAGTTTTAAGCCTAAAATTGAATAAATATTCATTCTAAAGTTGATTTCTGTTCATATTGGGTCGATATTTGACAAAACAAAAAAATCAGCGTTTTGAAGCTCAAACGCTGATTTTTTTAACAAGTCATTTTTTGACCAGTTTTAAGCCTAAAATTGAATAAATATTCATTCTAAAGTTGATTTCTGTTCATATTGGGTCGATATTTGACAAAACAAAAAAATCAGCGTTTTGAAGCTCAAACGCTGATTTTTTTAACAAGTCATTTTTTGACCAGTTTTAAGCCTAAAATTGAATAAATATTCATTCTAAAGATGATTTCTGTTCATATTGGGTCGATATTTGACAAAACAAAAAAATCAGCGTTTTGAAGCTCAAACGCTGATTTTTTTAACAAGTCATTTTTTGATCACTTTTAAGCCTAAAATTGAATAAATATTCATTCTAAAGTTGATTTCTGTTCATATTGGGTCGATATTTGACAAAACAAAAAAATCAGCGTTTTGAAGCTCAAACGCTGATTTTTTTAACAAGTCATTTTTTGACCAGTTTTAAGCCTAAAATTGAATAAATATTCATTCTAAAGATGTTTTCTGATCATATTGGGTCGATATTTGACAAAACAAAAAAATCAGCGTTTTGAAGCTCAAACGCTGATTTTTTTAACAAGTAATTTTTTGACCAGTTTTAAGCCTAAAATTGAATAAATATTCATTCTAAAGTTGATTTCTGTTCATATTGGGTCGATATTTGACAAAACAAAAAAATCAGCGTTTTGAAGTACAAACGCTGATAAATTTAACAAGTCATTTTTTGACCAGTTTTAAGCCTAAAATTGAATAAATATTCATTCTAAAGTTGATTTCTGTTCATATTGGGTCGATATTTGACAAAACAAAAAAATCAGCGTTTTGAAGCTCAAACGCTGATTTTTTTAACAAGTCATTTTTTGACCAGTTTTAAGCCTAAAATTGAATAAATATTCATTCTAAAGATGATTTCTGTTCATATTGGGTCGATATTTGACAAAACAAAAAAATCAGCGTTTTGAAGTACAAACTCTGATAAATTTAACAAGTCATTTTTTGACCACTTTTAAGCCTAAAATTGATTAAATATTCATTCTAAAGATGATTTCTGTTCATATTGGGTCGATATTTGACAAAACAAAAAAAAAATCAGCGTTTGGAAGTACAAACGCTGATAAATTTAACAAGTCATTTTTTGACCAGTTTTAAGCCTAAAATTGAATAAATATTCATTCTAAAGATGATTTCTGTTCATATTGGGTCGATATTTGACAAAACAAAAAAATCAGCGTTTTGAAGCTCAAACGCTGATTTTTTTACAAGTCATTTTTTGATCAGTTTTAAGCCTAAAATTGAATAAATATTCATTCTAAAGATGATTTCTGTTCATATTGGATCGATATTTGACCAAACAAAAAAATCAGCATTTGGAAGTACAAACGCTGATAAATTTAACAAGTCATTTTTTGACCAGTTTTAAGCCTAAAATTGAATAAATATTCATTCTAAAGTTGATTTCTGTTCATATTGGGTCGATATTGGACAAAACAAAAAATCAGCGTTTTGAAGCTCAAACGCTAATATTCATAAATATTCATTCTAAAGATGATTTCGGTTCATATTGGATCGATATTTGACAAAACAAAAAAATCAGCGTTTTGAAGCTCAAACTCTGATAAATTTAACAAGTCATTTTTTGACCAGTTTTAAGCCTAAAATTGAATAAATATTCATTCTAAAGTTGATTTCTGTTCATATTGGGTCGATATTTGACAAAACAAAAAAATCAGCGTTTTGAAGCTCAAACGCTAATTTTTTTTAAAAGTAATTTTTTGACCAGTTTTAAGCCTAAAATTGAATAAATATTCATTCTAAAGTTGATTTCTGTTCATATTGGGTCGATATTTGACAAAACAAAAAAATCAGCGTTTTGAAGCTCAAACGCTGATAAATTTAACAAGTCATTTTTTGACCACTTTTAAGCCTAAAATTGAATAAATATTCATTCTAAAGTTGATTTGTGTTAATATTGGGTCGATATTTGACAAAACAAAAAAAGCGTTTTGAAGCTCAAACGCTGATTTTTTTAACAAGTAATTTTTTGACCAGTTTTAAGCAAATCAAATTTAGCAAAAAAATCAGCGTTTTGAAGTTCAAACGCTGATAAATTAAACAAGTCATTTTTTGACCAGTTTTAAGCCTAAAATTGATTAAATATTCATTCTAAAGATGATTTCTGTTCATATTGGATCGATATTTGACGAAACAAAAAAATCAGCGTTTGGAAGTAAAAACGCTGATTTTTTTACATGTCATTTTTTGACCAGTTTTAAGCCTAAAATTGAATAAATATTCATTCTAAATTTGATTTCTGTTCATATTGGGTCGATATTTGACAAAACAAAAAAATCAGCGTTTTGAAGTTCAAACGCTGATAAATTTAACAAGTCATTTTTTGACAAGTTTTAAGCCTAAAATTGAATAAATATTCATTCTAAAGATGATTTCTGTTCATATTGGGTCGATATTTGACAAAACAAAAAAATCAGCGTTTGGAGGTTCAAACTCTGATTTTTTAACAAGTCATTTTTTGATCACTTTTAAGCCTAAAATTGAATAAATATTCATTCTAAAGAGCATTTCTGTTCATATTGGGTCGATATTAACAAAAAAATCAGCGTTTTGAAACTCGAACGCTGATAAATTTAACAAGTCATTTTTTGACCAGTTTTAAGCCTAAAATTGAATAAATATTCATTCTAAAGTTGATTTCTGTTCATATTGGGTCGATATTTGACAAAACAAAAAAATCAGCGTTTTGAAGCTCAAACGCTGATTTTTTTAACAAGTCATTTTTTGACTTGAAAATTGAATAAATATTCATTCTAAATTTGATTTCTGTTCATATTGGGTCGATATTTGACAAAACAAAAAAATCAGCGTTTTGAAGCTCAAACGCTGATTTTTTTAACAAGTCGACCAGTTTTAAGCCTAAAATTGAATAAATATTCATTCTAAAGTTGATTTCTGTTCATATTGGGTCGATATTTGACAAAACAAAAAAATCAGCGTTTTGAAGTACAAATGCTGATAAATTTAACAAGTCATTTTTTGACCAGTTTTAAGCCTAAAATTGAATAAATATTCATTCTAAAGATGATTTCTGTTCATATTGGGTCGATATTTGACAAAACAAAAAAATCAGCGTTTTGAAGTACAAACGCTGAAAATTTGTCTTTTTGCCATTTTAAGCCTAAAATTGAATAAATATTCTTCTAAAGTTTTTCTGAATATTGGGTCGATATTTGATCAGCGTTTTGTCAAACGAAACAGGACCAGTTTTAAGCCTAAAATTGAATAAATTTCATTCTAAAGTTTCTGTTCATATTGGCGAAATATTTGACAGAACATCAGCGTTTTGAAGAGCTGATAAATTTAACAAGTCATTTTTTGACATTTTAAGCGAATTATTCATTCTAAAGATGATTTCTGTTCATATTGAATATTTGACAAAACAAAAAAATCGCGTTTGGAAGTTTGTAAATTTAAAAGTCATTTTTTGACCATTTTAAGCCTAAAATTGAGTTGATTCTGTTCATATTGATTTTGACAGTTAAATCAGCGTGAAGTACAAACGCTGATTTTAACAAGTCATTTTTTGACCAGTTTTAAGCCTAAAATTGAATCATTTCATTCTAAAGATAAACTGCATTCATATTGAAATTTGACCAAACAAAAAAATCAGCGTTTGGAAGTAAAAACGCTGATGTAACAAGTCATTTTTTGACCAATTTTAAGCCTAAAATTGAATAAATATTCATTCTAAAGATGTTTTCTTTCATATTGATATTTGACCGACAAAAAAATCAGTTTTGAAGTAAAACGCTGAATTTTTTTTGACCAGTTTTAAGCCTTTTGAATAAATTTCAAAAGTGAATTTCTGAATTCTTGTCGATATTTGAAAAACAAAAAAATCAGCGTTTTGAAGCTTTGAACAACGATAAATTTTTGGCATTTTTTGAATTTTAAGCCTAAAATTGAATAAATATTCATTCTAAAGTTGAGTTCTGATCATATTGGGTCGATATTTGACGAAACAAAAAAATCAGAGTTTGGAGAATCAAACTCTGATTTTTTTTTGCAAGTAATTTTTTGATCACTTTTAAGCATAAAATTGAATAAATATTCATTCGATGTTGATAAAGGAAGTTATGGAAAAAGTCGCTGAGAATTACAAGATTTGTCTTTTTTGATGGATAAATATTGAATAAATGCGACATATTTTTGATAAACCTGGAATGTCATATTTTTTGCATTTTTGACTGATAAGCCTAAAATTGAATAAAATTCATTAAAGACTGTTCCATCAGTTTTAAATATTCAAACGCTGATAAATCATTAAAAACAGAAAAATCATTTTTTGAATTCGACTTTGTGACATCAAAACTCTCGTAAAAGCGGATAAAATAGCAAAAAAATGGAAAATTCCCTTTGAACTCGCAAAAATATTTGAAACAATCAATAAAAAAGGTAAAATTCCGGGTCATGTAGCAGTTCCTGTCATCATTTCATGCTACCCAGATTTATTAAAAGCTCTTGGAACCGAACTTACTATTCTGAGTGAAGAACTAAAAGTTCCTTATGACACACTTTTTGATGAAATCATGCTCCAATGGAAGCCTTTGAAGACAAATGCAAAAGAAACGTTGAATTGTCATTTCGCCAAAAGTCAAATTTTATTCCTGCGGGAGGTTTTGGGCTACTTCAAACCCGGCGATTCGTTGAAAAATAAACTTTACAGTGGACCACACGAAGATTACAGCATCTATTCGGAAATAATTCAAGCGAAAACTGTCACGTTTTACAACAAAAGTTTCAAAGGCAAAATTTCCGAACATGTTCGGATTTGGTATGACTTACTTGACTTGAACATTGTGACAATTTTCATGTATTATAGTGGTAGAGAATCATCAATTTTCAAGTATTATCGTGGTAGAAAACCGTCTGTGCTAGAATATTTCCACAAATACCTGAATCCGAGGTTCGAGTCGCTGCAGCAATATGAAAAATTTTTCCGCATTTACTCGATCCTGGTTGTCGAAATATTCGAAAGAACGTTCATCAGTGACAAAACCAGGCAACAATTCTCACTTTGTGATTTTGTGAAGCTTTTAACGGACATTATGCACTTGATAGCACGAAATTTGCAAAAAATTTCATTCGATCCTGAGAAAGATGAAAGAGTAAAAAGCATTTTAAAGTCCCGATTGGATTCAAAAGCAAGTGTCTTGGAATCTGTGGAAGCTATTAGAGAGGAAATTAATAAAATTTGCTCGTGAAACAACTAAATTATCAATTGTAGTAACTTTAAATTGATAAAAAAAAATACGGAAAAATTACGGAAAAATTGAGCTAACGGAAAAATTTTTGTTCTAAAAAATTTTTTACAAATTTGCGAAAAAAATATTATATACAAAAAAAAGTATTAAAAAAACTTTAATTTTTAAAAAAATTTAAAAAATTCAATAATTTTAAAAAAAAAATTTTAATTTTAATTTTAATTTTAATTTTATTTTAATTTTTTTTAAAAGCGTTTTTAAAAAAAGTGTATAAAAAATATTAAATTTTTGAAAAAGAATAACGGCTCAATAAATTCAAAAATACTGCATCATGAATGCGCATCGATGCGCTTTTTGAACCCGCCCTTGAAGTGAGGTGATCGAACACTCCATTGACTCTTCTTTTTTTCGTCCATGAATTAAATATTTTGAAATTTTTTTAATTAGAATTAATTCGTTTTTAAGTCCTACACCTAAGAAAACATCAACTCGAGCACGTACTTGATACCAACCACAGATCCAGACCAAAATGAGCGATAGGTACAAACGAGGTATGTGATTATTTATTGGTTTTTCACTTGCTTTTCACATCATTGCAATTACAACATGCAATTTTCCGAGCAACAAGAAAGCAACAGTTTAATTGCACTTTCATTTAGTTGCATTGTGCGCTTGTAACAAAGGAATTTTTACAATTTTTTTCCGAATTTTTATTCAAAATTTCTCTCATTTCCTTGAATTTCTTCATAACTTTTGGCAAAACTCATTTAAGAAAAAATTAAATTTTTAGCTAAAGGCTTTTAATTTTGGGGTGAGAACCGGTAAAAAGACAAAGGGATTCCAAAGACCTCTTTTACTCAAACAAATTTTTAATTTTGCCAGTGTTTCACTTACTGCAGGATACGCAAGCAGCGGCGGAAGAAGTCGTCGAAGTCGCTCCAGGTCACGTAGTTACTCGCCAGACAGGTACCGCAAACGATCTCCCGATGACTATTCGCGCAGCAGAAGATCTCCCGACAGCTACAGTCGCAAACGAAGTCCCGATACTTACCGAAAACGAGATTCACCAACGAGATATAAAGATCGACGCAGCAAGGATTCGTCAGATGAAGACTTGCCGAAAGCTCCGCCAGCACCCACGATTACAGCGAAACCCGTTGCCATATCAATGTCGAAGTTTAAGGTGAGTTTTCAAGGATTTTAGAAGAAAATTTGAGTTTTGACAAGATTTTTTCGTTTTAGGCACCTCCAAAAACTGGCATTCAGTTGAAGCTGGGCGGCACATCGAAGAAAGAGACACCAAAACCAGTGAAAGTTGCGAGCGTTTTTAACAACGACAGCGACGAAGAACCCGAAGAGATGCCAGCTGAGTGTAAAATGCGGATGAAAAACATTGGACGTGATACGCCGACATCATCGGGCCCCAATAGCTTCGGGAAAACCAAACAAGGCTTTTGCGATTCGAAGAAAATGTTTGAAAAAAAGCTTAAAGAAATGGCAGCAGATTAAATAAAGGCAAATCTAAATGTGTGAAAAAACAATCAATCAATAAATAAACTAAAAAAAATATAGTTTGACGTAAAAAATCTGAGGTTTTATGAATGAAAAGACCAAATTTCTTCATTTTTATGAATTTATATTTTCAAAGAGTTCGCATCCATTCCTCAAAGTCTCTTACTTTCTTTGTTGGTTGGCACGGGCAGCGTCCCTTTGGAATCCACGTTGTGGAGGGGTACGAATTCTGCGGGCTTCCTTGGATCTATTACGGACTACCTTGGAGTGGATAGCGCATGAGACGCAATAGTGGAGTTTTGCGTACAATTTGGGGAGAACGTAAGCTAAAAAAAAACATTTTTTTTTGTTATTATTTCTTCTTTAAATAGGGAAATTAGAGGTTTTACTCACTTCCATAGACAGAGGCTTCGGTAATATCACGAACAGCGGCAGCTTCGACGATGTTACGGATCACGAATTTCTTGATTGCCTTGTCCTTTGGGACGCAACGTGCGCAGTTGGTGCAACGAACTGGCTTGACGTGTCCACGGTTGTGTTTACAACGTCCTCCATTACGGCGTTTCTTAGTCTATTTGCAAAAAAAAATATAATCTTTAAAAATTTTATTCTGTCATGCCATTTGAGTTGACAGTCAGCAGCCACGCAAAAATTATTTTCATCATTTTTCGCGGTAATTCACTTGTTAGACCCCGTTTGCGTGCATCTTTTGCATTGTGGCAACTCAAATGACGAAAATAACACATTTTCAGGCGTGGAAATGGGCGAAAAACAGGTGAAAATTAATAAAATAACTCGCACACACCATTTTGATATCTTGTCCCTTTTGAACACGAGGAGAAAAAGACAGATATTTGACAGTTCAAGTGACAGTTCTTCAGTGAGACGAATGAAATTGATAAGGGAATTCCAGTCATTATCCTGCAATACACACTAATTTTCCAAGTTACTCACCTCCGATACACACTAATTTTTCGAAAAATCCACGTTACCCACCTCCCTGAACACACTAATTTTTTAAAAAATCCAGTTACTCGCCTGCTGTGCACACTAATTTTTTTTCAAAATCCAGCTACGAGCCTCAGTTATGACAGTGATGAATTAGCGTGGAGGCGAATCGGGTTATCACTTTCATTCGTCTCACATCATGAATTCATGTGTGATTCATGCATGATTCGTGCATTAGGGTAGCCCATAGGGTAAGTCATATTAGTCCGCGAGCGAGTGTTTTGCCCAAAACTCTTTTTTTCTGGACATTTCGACGCAACTATCAAGGTACTTTTGCGTTTGCCAGCTTCCCTGAACTCTCTTTCGTAGAAATTAATAGCTAAGACATACGAAAACACCATGGGAAAGCGTAAAAATCAGCCAGTAATCGACAGCGACAGTTCCTCCGACTCCGAAAGTGGCGATTTGGACTCGGTACGTCCCTTTTATCGATTTTTCTTTGATTTTCACGCATTTTTTGCGTAATATTTCGACGCATTTTCATGGAAAATTCCCAATTCACTTCTTGAAACAACGGGATTTTGTTAATTTTCCGAAAATACGTCGAATTTTTCACATTTTGCGTGTTTGGTGTCATGACGTTTCTCTCTGTAGGAATTCTTGTCGTTGGCGAAGAAAAAGAAAAATGCTCGTCGCAACTCAGATTCCGCGAGTAAAAAGTCAGATTCGGACGATTCTGATTGGGGCAGTAGTGCGAACGAGCGTAAAACGAAGAAAGCGAAGCCAGCAGCGTCGTTATCCGATGATTCGGATGAAAATGACGACGATGACGAGCGAAATGGCGGCAGTGAGATGGAAGTTTCAGCTCCGGCAACAACGTCGTCAGCTTCGCAAGTCAACAAAGCGGCGGCTGAAAAGAAAGGCGATTCCGAGCCTGAAGAAGGACAACTTACAAGCGATGATAGTGATAGCGACGGAAGCTCCAGCGATGGGTCTTCGAGCGAATTCAACGACGGATACGACGAAAATTTGATGGGAGATGCCGAAGATCGGGCCCGTCTCGAAGCGCTGACGGAAAAAGAGCGCGAAACGGAAATTTTCAAACGTATCGAACGGCGTGACATGATGCGAACGCGCTGGGAAATCGAACGGAAACTCAGAATGGCAAAGCGTTCGGAAAAGGACAAGAAGCCCAAGTCACAGAAGAAAAAGAAGAAGCCAAAACAGCAAAAGGAAAAGTCGCAAAAGGCAATGCACGTGGAAAAACCTCTCTTTTCGCCGCCAAGACCTACATCAACGCAAGAATCCGCAACGCTTCCGTCGCCCGTCGAGTCTCCCGACAAGAAATCCAACGACTCCACAGAGTACTTTGATCCCAAGGAACGATCGAAGGAACGCAAAAAGAACGTCGAAATGAACCGTACCGACGACAAACGAAGCAACGCAATGGCAATGTTGAAGGCACGTCGCGAAGGCAAGGCGAAACGCGAAGAGGAAGAAGCCAAAAAAGAAGCGCAACGAAAACAGGAAGAAGAAAAGGACGAAATTGAGGGTGTCGGCGGCAAGTCTTCCGTCAAATTGAAGGCGTCAGATATCTACTCGGACGATAGCGGAAGTGAATCTGACGAGAAAATGTCCGATAAGAGATCAACAACGAGCAGCAAATCGTCCGGCAGCGAATCAGAAGATGATGAAAAGTAAGAAAATTTATTTTTTTCTGTAAAACTTTCGAATTTTATGAAAAATCATTTATTTTTAGACCACAAAAGGAGAAGAAAATCGAATATATCAGCACATGTGAGCAACTCAATAAACTCCGACTATCCCGTCACAAAATGGAACGCTTCCATATGATGCCACAATTCGAAAAAGTCGTCACAGATCTTTTTGTTCGTGTCAGTATTGGAAATCACGCTGGTTTACCAGTTTATCGAGTAAGTTTTTTCTTAAAAAAAATATTTTTTCATAAAAAAAATAAAAAATTTCATTAAAGGTCGGTCAAATTGTTGGCGTTGTGGAAACGGCTAAAGTCTATCAGTTTGGCAAAAATCGAACTAACAAAGGATTACGCTTAAAACATGGCACACAAGATCGTGTGTTTCGCCTGGAATTCATCTCGAATCAGGATTTCACGGAACAAGAGTTCACAAAGTGGAAAAATGTGTGCGACAGTCAAGGTGTCGAGATGCCAACTGTAGATATGATCGAAACTAAGGCTAAAGAGGTTAAGGAAGCACTAACTTATGAGTTTAAGGTAAAAATTTTCCTTTTTTTTCTTAAAAAAAAATATTAAATTTAATGAAATACATTTTTTTAGGACGAAGACATTGACCGAATAATCGAAGAAAAGAATCGTTTTAGAGCTCATCCAACAAATTACGCCATGAAAAAGACACAATTACTTAAAGTAAGTCTCTTTCCGTATCGATTTCGGATTAAAATTAACAAAAATTTCTTACAGGAACGTGAAGCAGCTATCACGCGCGGCGACGACGACTACGCAAAAGATCTCAGTATCCAAATTGAAGAGCTCGAGGAGCGTGCCAGTGAGCTAGACAAGAAACGTTCGAGCAGTATTAGTTTAATTTCGTACATTAACAACCGGAATCGCAAACAAAATGTCGAAATTGCCGAAAAAGCAATTCTGGAAGAGGCTCGTGCCAACAAGGGCGTCAAAATTGATGATCCGTTCACGCGACGATCCACTCAACCAACGATGTCATTCAAACGGAAAGACAATTCTGAGGAAATACCATCGAAACCGTTTGAACCTCCTCCGCCGCCCGGCAAAAAAGATACTGTGGACTCGAAAAAATCCACAACGGCACCAAGTAGCGAGAAAAACTTGTATTTGTTGCATGATTTCGACATCGATCTTGATGTTTCGTTACCTGGTAAGAAATTTTTTCGTAATTTTTCCTTTTAAAAGCTACTAAATTTGATTTTTTTTTGTAGCTACCACTGTGAACGTCGTTCCGAAGCCATTAGAAAAGATTAAGGAAACCGCCCCCAAACGCTCCCTAAACTTAGAAGATTACAAGAAGAAACGAGGATTAATATAAATTAGTATATTAACGAAAACAAACAACAACAAAACCCTAAAATTAAGAAAATTATTCAAAAAAATCACACGATTTTAATTGTCTTTGAAAATGAGACAATTTCGAGTCGACATTAAATTATAAATACAAAAAAATTAAATTAAAAAAGGACAAAAAAAAATAGTAATAACTACTCATTCAAGTTACTATAGTAAATTAAAATTATTTAAATTTAAAAAAAATAATAAATAATTAGGGAACCATGTTTTATTTTTTTGAGCTATTTTTTTTTGTTTGTGAAAATTTCAAATTTATTTTTATGTAAACAACACAGATAATTAAATAAATAAATGAAATTGTATTATAAGACAAGTAGAAAAAAATAAGATTTTTTTTTTAAATATTTTCAGTCAGAAAAAAGGTGAAAAATTGTAAAAAAAACAATTTTTTTGATAATTATTATTTATGAAATTTTAAATTTTTATTCTTTCCATCGTTTATAGGTACTAATAAAAACTTAACTCCTAAATACACAGTTTCTCATGCGCTGTAAATAATCCATATTTAATTTTTTTTATAACCTGCTCTTTTTTTATTTTTTCTAGAAATTCATTTTTTGAGTTTATTTTTTTTTGTTTATCACTAAAATGCATACACAGATGATGATCATTTATTGTGTGTGAATTTCAAAGATTATTCAGCCATTCATTACTTTATTATTATTTTTTTATGGTACGTAGTATGTAGTAATAATAATAATAAAAAGAGAATCTACTTAAAAACTTTACTTATGCTTTTATTAATTTCCGTTTTGTTTTTCACTACAAATTATTATTTATTTATTTTTTTTGTTTAATTATTATTGATT
Organism: Culicoides brevitarsis; assembly: GCF_036172545.1. Lineage (NCBI taxonomy): Eukaryota > Metazoa > Arthropoda > Insecta > Diptera > Ceratopogonidae > Culicoides > Culicoides brevitarsis. The sequence goes on along the minus strand of NC_087085.1, from coordinate 15,266,038 downwards.
GAAACAATCTCAAGTATTATTATCATATTTTCTGCATTGATACACTGTTTTCGAGTTTTCATGCTCTCTATGATGGTGATTAAGTATTTTCTGTTTTTTTTCTCATATAGTAAAATAATTATTATTTCTCTGAAATTAAAAACTTATTCTCTGTTCGTTGGCTAAATAACAGGCTGAGTCTGTCACATGCTTTGCGAGAACAGAATCATGTCAAAAAAAAAAAGAATATCTTTTAATTATTATCATTTAGCGTGGCTTTTCGTTTAACTTTTTTTTACTTTACAAATGTGACGTGCGAGCAAATTATTACGATTGGGCAAACACGAGACCCTCGCCGCCACCTTGAACGGGCTCCAAATTTTTGATTAGCAAGGCTAACCAGTGTTTTGTGGAGTTGTCCTCCTGTAGGCATGCTGCGAAAGTGCCGTCACGCAACTGGTCTGGGAGACATTGGCGGAGTGCTTCACGAGCTCTGAAAAAATAGAGAAAAAATTGTTAGTAAATTGTGCAATTTTTACTAAAAATTTGCGAAAATGTTTCAAATTTATATTTTGGACCTCGAAATTTTATGTAGAAGCGAAAAAATGATAATTTTAAAGAAAATGTTCTAAAATTTTTAATTTTTGTATTTAAAAGAGCTTAAATGTTCAAAAAAGAATTTAAACGAGATGTAAGAACGAAATTTATTTAATAATTTTTGTCCCAAATTTTTTAAGTCAAAAATCCAATGGGGCAAAATAATAAAAAAAAAAGTTAAAAAATTCACAAAAATTAGCGATTTTTGTGTTTATTTGCATAACTATAAAGTATGAAACAAGTCTGCTCCGAGGAAAACGAAAAATAAACAAACTATAAAGAATGAAACAAGCCAGCCTCGAGGAGAAGGGAAAAACTGTGCGCCAAAAAATATAAAAATTTGTTTTACAAATAAGGTCAAAAAAAAATTTAAAAGATTTTTTGCATTGAAAATGATATATTATAAAAAATTTCCTTCGTTAAAAATATTTTTTTAAAAATCAGTGAACTGATGTTTTTAATTTTTTTTTTTCAAGTTTTTTTTTGTTAAAAATTATTTTTCAATTTTTTGCTTTATTTTCTCTGAAATCATTTAAAAATTATTTTGTAATTTAAACAATATTTTGGACCATAAAAATAGAAAATCTTGAACTTTTCGAACAAATTAGAAGACAATTTGAAACATTTTTTTGGAAAAATTAATTAAGGCTGCTCCAAACGAAAATCAAAAATAAAGTCCGATGCCCCATTTTTGAAAAAAAAAATCCAATTTTGGTAAAATAAAAAAAAAAATAAAAATTTTATCAAAATTGATCATTTTTTGTTGTATTCTCATAATTTTTCAGACATTTTCAAAAAAATTTATAAAAAATTTTCAATTATTTTAATTTGAAAATCATATTTTAACTTAAATTTTCTTCTCTAAAAAAAATTTTTCATAAAATTACTAATTTTTTTTTTTCAAATTTTTTCGACAGTTATTTTTTATGAAATTTAATTTTTTCAATTTTTAACTCAAAATGATCTTAAATCAATTTTTAGTTTGAAAGTTTCAAAGAAGATTATTAAAAAACAGCAAAAATGTTGATCAACGGTCAAAAATTGTTAAAATTTTGTCATTTTGTATGAAAAAGTATTTCAAAACTTTTTTTTGATGAAAAAAATTTAGTTTTTAATTAATTAAAAATTCAAAAATCATTTTGTAATTTAAAATTTTGGACTTTATTTTTGGATTTTCATTTAGAAGACAATTTGAATTGGTAAAAAAAACTTACCTTGGGTTATCGGACAGTCTCAAATAGCACCTTACAACATGTTTAAGTAGGCGAGCTGAGGGTTCTTTTCCAAGTGTAATGACCATTTTAGCCTAAAAATAGAAATTTTTGCAATTTTTGTTATTAAAAATGTCATTTTGAGAACTTACCAAAATGATTGCGACATGAGAAAACCTATCATAAGTGTAACAAATGTATGACAGTCCACTGTCGTCTAGTAAAATCTTTTGTAATATAAATGTAGCAACAGTTTTACTCAATTCTGATCCAGATTCCATAATCCTTAAACATAGTGGTATGATTTCGGTAGTTAATAAGAATGTAATGACTTCTTGTTCATCAGTCTAAAAAAGAAAAAAATTAAAATTTTATTAAAAATTTGAAAAAATGAGAGAAAATAGAGAAATTACCTTAACAAGCGCTCCAATGACACCCAAACTGGTTAAGCGTAAATATTCAAATGGCCTCGTTTTGGACGTTGTATGTAGAAATGGATAGAGAAAGAGTGGGATATGAGCTTGTAAGAACACAGATCTGGTTTCGGGATGCGAGGCAACGCACTGCAGGAGTGCCAGGGCATTGCATACGCGATTTGACTGGTGCGCCGTCAGCGTTGGCGGATTAATTGATGGATAAATGTTGATAATTTCCTGCAGCAAGGCCGCTATTGTGCCAAAACTGTGCCATAGCATCGGCGCAAGATCAGGTACACTTTCTCGCTTCTTACTTAGCAGTAGCAACGCATTTTCACGCGTTTCGGGGTTCGATAATTCATTGATCCACTGATAGACCTGCGTTCGGGGAAAAATGAGACGATTATTATTAAAAATACGAGAAAAACAAGAATATAAATAGAATGTAAAAAACACACACAAAATAGTAGTTACATAAACGCCCTCATAGTTTTACTTGTTATTTATTTTGTTATGATTATTGCTCGTAAACACGATCGCTGCTTCTACTTTTTTTTATTTCACGTACAAATTTACATAAATTTTGACAAAGATTCAAGGTCACCGAAAATCTACGCATTTCGCTTGTTGTGTGTAGCACAGAATTTCCCGAAAAACACTCTGGCGCGTGTTAAATTAGCAAATCGGTTCCATCTTTGGCTACACAACGACGCGATGACGACATAAAGAGACTCATACCGACAAGAATTCCATTTTTTTATTTACCGTAAAATTCTTCTTTAATATGTTATCTAATTATAGCAAAAAAAAAAAACACACCCGTGTCTGTGTGCCAAACGGGAACAATACGATTTTCGCTTGTTATTTATTGCAACAACAACACCGAAGACCCCGATACCGACTACGACAACGACGTCGACGAAAGCAAAACATCATCAATCAATAATACGCGATTATAAAAAAAAAATACGCAAAGAAATGGAGTGAATTTTTGTGGTACTTACCGAATCCAAGTCACCACTTTCAGAGTCGGATAATGCATCGCCTTCCATCGCTGGTTGATTTTTACGTTTCCCCATTACCTTTTCCAGCTTTGCAAATGTTCAATTTTCGTCGTGGCGGCGTTAAATACAGTGCTGAAGCGTTTTTTCGACTGGAATTTGCTTTGTAAAATTAGTTTAATGGCCGTCGTCGAGTTTTTGCTGCTGTTGATAGTGATGTTAAAAGTGAATACGTTGCGAATACGAGTTTTCTATTTATTTGCGATATTGAAGCTCGAATTTTATATATCTCGAGGGGAGAAGGTATTTATTATTTATTAAGGCGAATAATTTTAATATTTTCATTTTTTTTTACCAATTTTGTTGAAAAAATTCAAGAAAAATTAAATTCTAAAAATTAAATTAAAATTCATACAAATTTTGAAACTCCATCATGCAAATTCTGATTCACGAATCTTTTCGAAGTTTTTTGAAGTGTGTAAGGATAAGCTAAAAAGAGGTTTTGGAATGGAAATTGAAATGTGTAAAATTGAGAAGAACTCTACGATCTTTTATTAAAAACTTAAATTCGTTGCATAATTTTTCCCAAAATTTTTATATTTTTAAAAGTCAAATTGATTGCATAGTTACGAAAGTGGATTTTTGACGCGTAACGGCGAACGAAGTCTACGGGTACCGCCAGTTATATATAAAAATGGAAATTTTTTTAAATAAAAAATCATGAAAAATTACAGTTTTCGTTAAAATCACGTGAAAAACGTACTAAATTTGCCCAAATAAGTCTTCCTCTATTGAAAATTCGATGAAAAAATGTAGGTCACGTGATCAAAATTATTTCTTTTTTCAAAAATTTAAATTTGTGGAAAAAAAAGTTAGATTTTTCTTCATTTTTGAGTTCAAATTTGAAAATAATATGAACTAAAATTTATGTAATAAAAATATTTAAACAAAAAATTTTAAAAAATATTTAAATAGCTCTCGAAATTTGAGTATTCACTTTTGACATCATTGGCTATTGCAAAAATTTCGTGTTGAGTGGGCTTAAAAACAACCAAAATTGAGTACTGGGACGGAAAAAGGAACACAACAAAGACACCGGATGAAAATCTCGTGAAAATTCAGAAGAAAACCCGGAGAAAATGCCATAAAAAATCATGGAATTATTCTCCTTGATCGTTGTTGTGTCCGTGCTGTATTTGATGCTCTTGTTTTTCGACTCGGTATTCAAGGTAACTTTTTAATTTTTTCAATTTTAATGAATTTTTAATGCAAAAATTAATATTTTACCATTTTAGAGTTGCATGCATCACCCTTACGATGCCTTCTTGCGCAAAACTGGCATTTCTATCAAATTTTTTCGTCTTCAGTGGCACACAACGGCCTTTAATCGGCTCATCTTGAAATGGCGATATATTTGTCCGCGACTTCTTTCGAAGAGTTTCGACATTGGCGTTTACGTGACGCTCATAATTCTCCCAACTGTGACAATTTTATTGCTAATTTCCGTTTTTTACACGCCTCCGAAGAATTCCGTGCTGGGGGAAAGTGTGAAACTGCAAGTTGTGCTGCCCTTTGTGACACTGCCAATTGAGGAGATTCCATATTACGTGATTGCGTTGATCGTTTGTAGTGTAACGCATGAACTGGGACATGCGATTGCTGCTGCCTTGGAAGATGTGCCCACGAGAGCGTTTGGTGTGCATTTGGTATTTTTTCTGCCATTCGCTTACACGGAAGTAGATCAGGAGTACATGAGTGGCTTACGGATATGGAAAAGGTTGAAAATTCTGTGCGCTGGAATCTGGCATAATATCGTAACGGGGATGATTTGCTATCTGATACTCGCCAGTGTGCCACAACTGGCATCTTCTTTCTACAATATCAATGATTCCGTGATAGTGACGAGTATTCGACCGAGATCTCCGGTTTCGGCGGGCAATAAGGGCTTGCATGTACATGACATCATCACTCATATCAACGATTGCAAGGTCCGAAGTATCAAAACGTGGTTCAATTGCTTGCAGGAAGCGATTCAATATCAACCGGCTTATTGTCTTTCGACAGATTTTGTTCGTGCCAACGACGAATCTGTCTTAGTTTCACACAACAACCAAATTATCGACTGTTGCGACCCAAAAAACAAAAAAGCAATTTGTTTCGAGCATATCTTGGAGAAATTTGATGACGATACGGAGCTTCCGCAATTTATGTGTCTCGATATTCGGAGTAGTATAGAACATTCATCCGGGTATTGCAGCAGAAAACATCGTTGTCGCGAAGGACAATGCTTCAAACCGATCCTGGACAATTCCACAACGATTCTCCAACTGCAACGATGGTACCAGAACGACATGATCTACATCGGGCACTCGAACGACTTTAGTCGCAATGTAAAAGTGTCGGAATTTGTACCAAAAACTTCTTGGTTCTCACCACATATCGCCGACAGCATCAGTTTAATGTTACGTTACCTCATCGTTTTCTCATTCGGACTCGCGAGCATCAATGCGATGCCTTGTTACGGCTTTGACGGACAACATTTGGTCCATGCACTGCTTCACAACTTTAAAAATCCCCGATTTCCCAATGACAAACATCGCAAAGACATGATGGCATTGGGTATCAACACTTTTGGTACTGTGATTCTGTTCATTCTTGTCACCAAAACACTGTGGATCTCTCTAATTGGTCACTTGTGGTAAAAATTTACCAAAAAAAATGCCATAAAAAATTATCCTGAGTGCATTCAGATTTTCGCTTTTATTTATTTAAAAAAAAAAAAAAACATTTAAGAATTAAAACAAAATAAACTAATATGCTAAGAAAAATGTTACGTGTGTCCACTGAGCTCTAAACTTGTTTGTAATTCCTTCAACGAACGATATCCGATTTGCAAGAAGGATTTTATTGCTTCCGGTTCTTTGACGGATTGGTGTTGACGAAAGTCGCTCCTTGCCCAGTGCTTCAATTCCTCTCGTGAATTAACGTCGGGTACTTTTCTGATGGTCCGGAAAATATCTCTGTACAGTTTGAGGACTTCTTGTCGGAGCATGAACTGAAAAATTTAAAGAAAAATTAGGAAATTAGGAGATTTCAAGAAATTTTTTGATACAAACCTGCTTTAGAGTCAACTGAGTTTTCACAACTTTGCTCATTTTTGGATGTCTTGAAGTAGGAAAGACGCCAGAATGAAAGAAAATTCGGAGATTTTCATCAATGTTTATTTTTAAAATTTTATTTGCTTATCCCAGGCGAAAAATATCACAATTTTCAATACATTGGCTGAATTTTATGATGTTTCACGTCTGAATACTGAATTCTTTTAAGGTTTGAAATATTTGAACGTTGCATGAAGGAACAAAATTGAATATTTTACAAGTAAGTTTTAGTCAAAATTTTAAAATTATTAAAGTTTATAGTCTAAAATAATTCAATTTTTTAAAGTTTTAACTTAATTGAGCGACTTAAGCTTAAGTTATAGTTAATTCACATTAACTTAAGTCAAATTAATGAAAAAAAATCCAATATTTTCAAAAAATAAATTACATATTTTCCCAAAATTTATATGAAAAGACAAAAACTTATCAATTTTTGATTAATTATTAAACTTAAGCTTAAGTCAAAAGTTTTGTTTTTTATTTTTACTGAAGTTTAAGTCTCTTAAGTTTCTTTTAAGTCGTAAATTTATGCAATTTTGGTTTCAATAATTTTTGATGAGAGTAAAAATTATTAAATTTTTTGAAAATTTTCCTCTAAATAATTTTTTCTTATTCAAACTTAAAAAAAATTATGTGACTTAAGCTTAAACTTAAGAAACTTAATCAGAAAATTTTTGACTTAAGCTTCAATTTTGACTTTTATCCAATTATATTTGAAATTTTTAACCAATTTTGTAGTCAAAATTAATTTTTTTAACAAACATTTTGCAAATTTTAGTTTTCATGTTTGACTTAATATGATTTTTTTTATTAAACTCAAGCAAATTAATCAGAAAAATTTTGACTTAAGCTTAAGTCAAACAAGAAAATCAGTTAAATTTGACTTTTAAACCGCAAATTAGTTTTTTTTAAAACTTTTTCAAAATTTAAGTTTTTGTATTTAACTTAATTAGACTTATTCCTAAGCTTAAGTCATTTAAGTCATAAGTTATTTTGACGTAAAAATCAACTTTTTACCTTTTTTAAGTCTTAACGTGTAAGAAAAAAATATTTTTTTAAAGCATATTCGATAGACACTGCAAAGCATTTCCATCAATTTATTTATTCAATCACATTTTTCTTAATTTGCAGCACATGTGCCTTCTTTTGCGTATCGTCAAACTTAACAGAGACCATATTCTCTCCCAATTGAAAAGTATACACTTCCGAACCGTATCTCGTCTTGAGATAAACAGATCTCGGATCACTTTTCAGAACATTTCTCAACGCCTGCTCATCAACGCACAGCTCTCTTCCCTGCTGCACCGCATTTTCGCTAAAAGTGACATTAAATTTCGTTCCAGCTGCTATCCAATCGGGTATTTTGACTGCTGGCGATGATGGTTGTTGCATTTGTGGCTGCGAATTACTCACATTTTCCTCGCCATCGGGCGCTTCACGACAAATTTCCATCAAATTATTCGGTGTGTCATTCAGATTTGGCTCGTAAACTAACTCGGGATTGTCGTAATGCGGAATGTAAGGCTTTATATCGAGAACCGGAGTGCCATCGACCATATCGGTGCCTTTGAAGTAAATGCAATTGTCCTGAATGTGATCTAATTCGACTAAACTTAAGCCGATCGGGCAGGGACGATGCGGCGATCTCGTACTAAACACTCCGGTTCGCTTTCCTTCCAAGCGTGGCGGACAAACTTTCGCTTTGGGATGCGACGTGTTCCGATGAAAGTGATAAATGAGCCAAATGTGCGAGAATTCAGACAATCCTTCGATCGAATGTTCCGGATTTGTAAAGACCGAGGGAAGGAATTCCATTTTTGATAAGAATCCGGCGCCCAGAATTGCTTGACGAGGTAGGCAACGTTTTTCCGGGAATTGTGTGCGAATAACTCCAATTGGCTTGAATTTGATTGTCGAGTCGTCGTTGTCGTCATCGTTGCCGGTTGCACCATCAGGTGAGTTGGAATTTGTACTATTTTCGTGTTCAACGCTTGAAATTGAGTTGCAGGTGGGACATTTGTGAGTTTTGAGAGCTTGTCGGACCTTTTCGATTTCTTTTCGTTGAACGTGACTTAAGGATTGTATCTCTTGTCTAAAAGAAAATTATTTTTATAATTATTTTTACGACTGAAAAATCACAAAATTTACCGTAAATTCTTAATTTCGTTTCTTGCAGCAGTCAATTGTCGTCGAAGTAATTCAATTTCTTCAATATTTGCCATTTTTCAACCAACTTTCGTGAAAATTTTCACTGAATCCGAAAATCAAAACAAATTGTATCAATTTCATTCGTCTCACTTCAGGCAAGTACAATTTTAAAAAAATATTTTTTAATTCAATTTTTAAAGGAAAATTATTTTTTCACAATTTCCTGAGATTATTTTTGTAATTAAAAATTTTTTTAAAAATTTTATTCAAATATTTTTTTAAAATTTTTAGTCAAATTTGGTCAAAAATGTTGAAAAATTTAAAAATATGGGACGTGAAACACTTTTTAAAATTACACTTTCCTAAATAAACAATTTTGAAGCACAAGTTTTTTCGAAAAATTAGAAAAAATTCAATAAAAAATTAATTTTTCGACATAAATTGTAGGAAGCAACGATGATTCAGTTGTATTTGCAACTCTTGAAGCCACTGAAGGAAGATGACACTCGAGCCTTTGTCAGTTTAGAGTCAATTTTTCCGCTGTTCATGCATCGATACCTCAAACTTGCCGAAAAAGTACAAATTTTGTTTGTATTACGAGAGAAAATTGATCGCATCGGTTATTGGATCCTTCTGGAAGACCTCGAATACAGTTTGGAACATGAACAAGAATCGTGGGTGACCGCATGTGAGCTTCCATCGTTGAGAATTGACAACGTTGGGATTTCTGGGTTTTGTTGTGTTTGTCGGTAATGTTTTTTAATTTGAATTTTTAAAGAAAAATTAATTATTTTGATGATTTTTTACCATTTTAGACAACTTATCAAAAGCACTGATGAAAAAAGTGACCTCCAATTGCTCGGATTTCGTCAAAGAAGTCTCAATACTCCGAGCGACGCCTCACCGTGGACCAAATTATGTGAAGTAGAATTACCAAAATGCCTTCATGAGATACATTTTTGTACCAAAGAGAGTTTTTGGGATATTCCAGAGGAACTTTTACGACTTGAAATGCATCTTTCACTGCCATTGAAGGTTCATAACATGCCAAAATACTTACGGCAAAAGGCTGATAACGACGATGAAGTGCGTTTTATTGATTCTCATCAATTGACGATCCTCGATATAATTGTCTGGATCTCGTACAATTTAATTTTCGACAGTATTGGACGCGATAATTTACGAACCAAAGTGCCTCATACCCTCGAATGGTTCGGAAATGTCGAGCCTTTGTTAGAAAAGGACTTTGGAAAAGTATTATCTCGCACGAATATCATTAATGGGAGTAAAATAATCGATTGTCGCATCACAAAAGAAGTGCGTAAAAGTACATTTTATAAAATCGAAGCGAAACGAGCGGGAGTTATTCAAAAGTATACCGTACAAAAAGACGTCGAAAGTGCCTTAGAAAAACTTTCTGAGCTAAAAATCGACTATAGCAGTAAAAATCCCGAAGGATATTGCAACAATTTTGACTGGAAATCACTGCCAACGGAGGTAAATCCCTTCAATGGGGACCTGCCAGACAAGAGAATGCTGCGGAAACAACAACAACTCGAAAGTATGGCAATCGAAGTCGTTCGTATTTCAAAACCGGGTGACATTATCGTGGATTTTTGTTGCGGCACGGGTCATTTGGGCATCCTCATCGCTTGTCTCCTTCCGAAATGTCAAGTTATTCTCTTAGACAACAACGAGGAGTCGCTTGTAGTTCGCGCCCGTGCTTGGGTTTCAAAGCTAAAACTCACCAATGTCTCATTTTTCTTGGGAAATATCAATTATTTCAATGGAAATTTCACGACGGGCGTTTCTTTGCATGCTTGTGGCTCCGCAACTGACATCGTTTTAGCAAAATGTTGGGAAAAACGAGCAAATTTCACATGTTCTCCATGCTGCTATGGGAAAATTAGTGAAACGCCGGTCACAAAATACCCTCAAAGCCGAGTTTTTAGAGAAAAAATCACCTATGATGATATTATTACGATCGCTCATTGCGCGGATCAAGGTCACGAACCACTCCCAGGCATGGAGGAAAATGATCTCGATGAACAAGGAAGTATTTGTACGGATATTATTGACACCGATCGCAAGTTAAAAGCTGAAGAACTCGGATATAAGGTAATTTTAAAGAGATTACATCCGGAAAGTTGTACGCCGAAAAATCGATTACTCGTGGGATTCGTTGAAAAATCATGAAATAAAAGAAAATTAGCAATTATTAGCTAAATTCGCTACTTTTTTATTGACTTTTCTTTGTTCTGTAAATAAATAACAAACCAAACAAAAGATGAGAAACCCAAGAAAAATTATTTAACATCTAAAAGCAAAAACGTATTATCACTAAAACTGATTAAATGAGATTTTTTCATAAGGTAACAAGAGGCGCGATTAAAAATATCGAAAAATTTCACTTTTTTCCGTTATCAACTTGTTTCCGTGGATTCGTGGAGTCTGTGTGCAAAGTTGATGCCGGTTGAAAAGCGAAATTTTCTGAATTTCGAGAGAAATTGAAGTCGATGTGCGTAATTTTAATGTCTAAGTGAGCATTCTTGTGTGTCTTTATCATAAAATTGTATCGGTAAGTGTGCAAAAAAGAGAAAAAAATGTCTTAAAACTAATGCGCGACGGTTTAACTGCCGCCTCCGCCACCCAATTCATCCTCATATTGCTTCCTGAAGCAGTCACCGACGGGGAAGAAGTCCCAACAACGTTGCTGGTACATGTTCCACACATATGTCTCCTGTCCCGTGTATTCCGTATCGGGCTTATTGATGAGATGCATAAGGAAGAACATGTAATTGGCCAGATTGTGTTCCTGCTGGACATGCGTATCGAAGCCATGCGGCACTTTATCGAAGTAATCCTTGCCGATGCCGCAAATGAAGCAATTTGACTCCATGTCATCTTGCACCGATTGCAACTGGTCACGCAACTCACCGAAGGCATCAATAATCAAACCTTGGATGATGGCAAGCAAGATAACGATAACGAAGAAGAAGAACGTAATATCGAACATGATACGATAAACTTCGTATTCGTCGCCATCTGGGTCCCCGATTTCGTCGCCGATACCGCCGCCAGCTCGCACACCCTTGTACAAGTGGAACACGAAGCACGTGAGCATGTCATGACACTTCCGGTCGACTTCGTCGTCTTCCTCCTGCACGTAAAACTTGCGGAAGAAATTGAAGGCGATTACGGTGTAAATGTACACGATGATTGTCAAGAGCATCACAGTCAACATGAGTTGTTTGCCGTTATGCGTTACGGATTGCAAGATCGTACGCAAGGCAGCTACCGCAACAGCGACATCCAATAAATGGGCGGCGAAGAAAAAGTTGTTGAAATTACCCAAAATTGAGAACGTAAAGTACCACAAGGAGTAAAGGAAAGCATTATCTGTCACAGTTACGCCTGCTTTCCACACTTGATAGCGCCAATCGATGTTTGTGATGAAATTAATTATTCCGCCGCCGCCTTCAGTTTGTTCCTGTGCTGCGAATGCGTTCTTTTCCATGCCAAGCAAGTTGGAGATCGAGTCAAAGTCGTATGTTTCGCAGTACTTTTGACGAACTTTTTTCTTCACAAATTTGTCCCAGTAGTTCACGGGGAAGGATTTTGCTGAAATAACGAGTTTGTCCCAGTGAGACTTGATGTCGTCATCTTCAGGTTGTTCGGCGATGAAGAGACCGTCGAATTCTAAACGACGAGCGATTTCTTTTTCACGTTTGAAGATGGCAAGAGGCACCTTGAGATGGTAATAGGCGATCAACATGCAGAGCGATACGATACTGTGAAGGATGGCAGCGACTTTCATCACGTGTTCCATGTAGAAGAAGTCCTCGTCGACTTCGACAACTTCTTGGGGACCATCGTCCTGAAAGAAAATTTTAGGAAAAAGTTTAAATTTTTTTTTTTTAAATTATTTTCTACTTTTTTATAATTTGAAATTTTTTATTTTAAATAATTTTTGCAATTAAATTATTTTTTTATATCACATTTTTTTTCAACTTTAAAAAAATATTTTTTTAAAATTTTTCAATTTAATACCTAATTTATTTTTTATGAAAAAATTTTTCTAAATTAAAAATAAAAAACTAAATTACATTTTAGATAAAAAACAAAAAAATTTTAAAAAATAATTAAATTTAGTTAAAAATTAAAATTAAAAATGATTTTTTAAAAAAAATTTAAAATTCATAAAAAAAATTTTTTTTTTTTTGATAAAAAATTTTGTGAAAAAAATTATTTTTTCAAAAAATGAAAAATTTTAAAATCTTAATAAAAAATTTCAAGAAAAAAAAATTCAGACAAAAAAAATTACAATTCTTAAAAAATTTTGAAAAATTTTTTTTTTTTTGAAAATTTTGAAAAAAAACTAATAATTTTTTTTCAATACAAAAAATAAAAAATCGAAAATTTTAAAAATTTTTTCGAAAAAATTGTAAAAAAAAAAATTTTAGAAATTTTTAACTTTTTTTTTAAAATTTTTGGAAAAATTTTTTTTTTAAATGGGGCAGAAAAATTATGAAAAAAAAAAAAAATAAAAAAATTTAAAAAATTTTTTTTTTAAATTTTGCTTCATTTTGGATTTTCGATTTTTCAAGGAACAAAAATTTAATTCACAAAATTTTTAGAAAATTTAACTCACATCATCATCTCCTCCTGTCGTAATTCCATCTCCGCTTCCTGCTCCGCTACCAATATCCAAACCTCCGCCGCCTGATCCAGCTCCTGAACCCGAAATCAATCCGAACAAACTATCACCTGAACCCTCAATTTCAGCTTCTGCTTCGCCAAATGTTCGTACTTTGTAGAACAACAGCATGAAATTAATGCAAAAAGCGAGAACCAAAGCCACATATTTCAAATTGTAGAAATTACGAGCCAAGAAACTGACAGCTTTCTTCGTGTAACTCGAGAAATCGATTTGATTAACAGCAGCTGGTTCAGATGAAACATCTTTTCCTTTCTTGGCTTCCGCATCTAAAGCAGCCAACGTTGCTTGTTGCAACTTTTGGGCTTCTTCGCGTTCTTGTTGTGCGCGTTTTGCTGCCTCGCCTCCCAAGAGATCCACTAAAGTCATTGGCATTTCCATTTGTTCACCCATTTGGGCATCACCAACGACTCCCAATGCGACTCCGGACTCGTCTTGACTACTTTCGCCCGTTTCGTCGACAGAACTTGTTGGAGATCCAACCGGGGATTGATGCGGAGCGAGTTTATATTGACCATTGTCTTCTTTGCTGATGTCCATTCCAAACGCTTGCACAGGACCTGGCGGTTCTTCCTTCGGTAATGACGGCAATGCAGGAACAAGCAAGTCATCTGTTGGCGGAGGTGCTTCTTCTTCGACTGGGCCACGCATGAGCGACATCAAAATGTTGACGAAGAATTTAATTACCAACGAGACGCCATATCCGGAGTAGTAAAAGGCATAAAAGATCATCTTGAAGAAACCAATAATCAATTCGGGAACAGATTTCGTTTGAAGAACGGCGATTTGATGTTTAATATTGCCCGGGCTCAACGAGACAAAAGCCGTTTTGAGACCTTCTTTGACATTTTGAATGGTTCTCTTGACGGGATCTTTCGCACTCGGGTCTTCATCGTCATCGCCAATGTACGTATTTGTTGCATATTCTCTGTTAACATTTCCACTTTCGTCTTCCGTTGCCATCAATTCTGTCGCGTGAGTCATTTCAAAGATCGCATCTTCGCAGAAGTTGACAAAAGCTTCCAATTTTTCCTTATCACCTCCCTCAGTAACGATCGAATAGAAGAATGCCCGTTTCGACTCCTTAATTTGTGGTTTTTCCCATTGCTCGATGTTGTCTTCCTTAATTTCGAAGTAGACACGTTCGATGCGCTTCGACGAACCCATAATCTCGATACGACCCAAGAACGATTCGAAATAGTTCAATACCGAACCAGCTGTTTCGAGGAATTTGGCAAGACGGGGCTCGTTGGGCATGTGTTCGGACAAGTTTGTGAGCAAAACGGCAAGATTGAAGCCGATTTCCTTGGCTGGTTCATGGAAACGATCCGTAAATGCGATATAATCGACTTTTCCATCGTGATTTGTTTCGCAACAGGCGAGGAGGAACTCGATTTCGTCACTAAAAATAAAATTTTTAAAGAAATTTGAAAGAAAAATTTAAATTTTTGACTTACGGCGTGTAAGATTTTTGTTGTTCCATTTTTTCCTTGAAATCTTTGACGGAAATCCATCCATCGCCGTTGGCATCAATCTCCAAGAAACTCGCAGAAGTTGTCAAATCCTTCAATTTCAAGAACATATCGAAGTATTTGAGGATCAATTCGACATTGGCAGCCGATTCGACGAGTGTGTCAACCATCTGTTTGCCAATTGTGCCGTTAACGACGTTACCTTCAAGCATCGAAAGCATCATCGTGATCATGTCTTTTTGTAAGTTGAGCAATTCCTTGAGCAAGTCGTTCTGGCTCGCGTGTTTCGAGAGTTTGTCTTGCATGTGGGAGAAAAGGAAGAGGAAACCTCCAACGGCATCCCACAATCTACGATGAAAATTCATTATTTCTGTTAAAAAACGAAAATTTCTACATTTTCTTACCTCGAATGTGCCAAAGCCTGTTGATTCTGTGTGCAAGGACCTTGAATAACCTCAGTAAGTGTGTTGAAAACTTGACTTGCCACTCCAATAGCTTTGAAAAAGTTTGCTTTTCCCGCGGGATCAATCACTTCCTTGCTCGAATAATGCCAGTAAAAGTCCATAATTGACTCTTGAAGTCGCAACAAGTAATCGACAGTGCAAATGACGACATTAACAGTTGTCGTGTTACCAGCTTGCGTTCTCAAATAATTCTGCCAGTCCAAATTGTGACCTTCGCACGTCAATTGGATGAATCGGAACAGAGCGCAAGTGAATTCAGCATCATGCATGTTCTTTTCACCCGCGGCACCTTCAGATCCGACGCCTAAACCTTCAGCTTTCGTGTTTCGCTCAAATGCATCCAAATCCAAAACGCTGCAAGAGTTCATCAAACCAGCGATGGATGTGAAAAATCCAACGTCTTTCTTCTCTTTCAAGTGATTTAACATGCCCATTTGGATATCGATGTTGCCGCCACGTAAAATAGCGATACCAAGCTCTAAAGTTTTCATGACCATATCTGATGGGACACCCTTGGAGGCGGAAATGTGTAGCAAAACCATTTCAGCAACACCGCGATTACTGAGACGAGCTTGATGGAACAAAAGTTTCTGTTTTTCCATTTCTTGTTCCTGTTAAAAAGAAGAAAAAATGTTAAAATTTGATTTTTTTACATCGAAAATAAGAAAAAAATGGGTTAGTAAAGGTTTACCGTTAATTTTTCCATTTTATTGTTAGACTATTTTATAAAAAATGTGAAAAATTTTTTCAATTGTTAAAATTTTACTAAAAAATTTTTCTAAAAAAATACTTACATGAATACTTGCTCCTCCTTCTTCCTCGTCTAAAATCAAAGTTTAACGAATTAAGTAATATTTTTGACATTTTTGAAGTGAAAACTCACCTCCGCCTTCTTCTTCTTCCTCTTCTTCGCCGCAAGATTTGGCAGCAATTTCCGCATAAGACATGTACAACGGGTCTTCTTGTAACGCTCCGCTTCGCTCAGTCATGGCACCACGACAGAATGTTGTTACTAATTGCGTCAACGGATCTGGCTTGCTCTCACCTTCTTCTTCATCTTTCTTAGACTTTTCTGCGTCCTCAAATGATTGCTAAAAATAAAAATTTCTTTTAAAATTTCAATTTTTCAAGATTTTAAAGTCAAATTCTTACCGTCAGATCTTCAATCATGATTTCTTGTCCAACATTCTCCTCTTCTAGCCACAAATCACAATAAGTACGAGCGAATATGTTACAAGCCTTGTGTCTAAATTTTAAGAAAAAATATAAGAATTAGTGATTTTTATCAAAATTTAATGGCAAAGAACACAAAAAACAAGAAAATTAGTGATGAAAGTCGAAAATGAGTGAAAAAGTTAGTCACGTGATTCAAAAAAAGTATGAAATTTTGATGAAAACGACGCAAAATGACATGAAATGAATCACCTGCTCATTCTGTATAGCGGTTTAGCTCTCAGTCTTGCAATAACCATGGCTTTTCTGGCTGCCGACATGACATGTTTCCAATTTGTTTTCTTAGTTTGCTTACTACATGCCTTTACGTGTTAAGAAATTATTGTAATTGTTAGTATTAAGCTTCAAAAATTAGTAGAAAAAAAATTTTAAAATTAATTTTTAGTACGCTCGGGTTAAAGAAAAGCGCAACGAAGAAAGAAAATTCTGTTAACCTTGGCAACGAATGTAACGACGTTTGACGGAAACAGGCGATAACGGCACGTTTTCTTTGGAAAGAAACGACTTTCTGATAGACATTCTTACTTTGTTGTTGCGGATGGTCAATCTTAATTTTTTTTTGCGGAAAATTCCTGTTAAAAATTCTTTTTCAATAAAAAAAAGAGGGAAAATCTTACCATGTGCAATCCGTAAAGAACTTTCGCCATTGCTACAACCCGTTCGACGGTATCTTGAATGATTGTTTCCTTCTTCTTATCAAGCGACGTGGATTTTTCCAAAATTTCATCGATATTTTCCTCTTTTTTGCCCAGTTTGGAGTACAAATAATGTTGCCAGGACATTTCATCGGCGGGATCTAGTTTGGCTGGTGCTGTTATTTGGGCATGTGCGAACTCCGAGACTTCCTCTTCCGGTAATTTCTTTAAGAAACGATCTTTGCAATGTTGAACGAGTTCTTGTTCTCGCCCAGCAAAGAGATTTAAACCAACAGGCAGGAGACGTTTGAGACAAGCAACCATAAGAGATGCTTGAATTTCCTTGTCTTTGTCGCGTTTTTTGCTGCGGTCCTTTTTCTTCTTCTTCGCTTTGCCGCCTTGCACGGGACCCCCTTCGGACATTGTGGTTTGACGACGCGAGGCAGTTGGCATAATGAGGGCCATGTTATCGATCTCATTGGCGGAAATGAAATTTTGCTCTTCCTTAAGGAAATATTGACTCTTGGACCAAACGTTGAAAATTTCGGCAACGTAGTTGTAAAGTTCCTCCGCTTCGGCGACATTATCGCGCAACCAGTGATTACGTTGCAAGTCGACATATTTGATCAATAACGGGTAGAACGAGTAGATGTCACGTACTAACAACGACCAATCTTCTTGGATTTGACCTTCAATTTGGGATGTGTCATCGTTGGAGCTCTTCAAAAATCCTCGTAAACTCTCTTCTTTGTGGAACATCGTGTCAACGCGTTTTTTCACACGTTCCGCAAGTGGCAAGAAAACATCTTTCAACAATTCTTCCGAGCTGTTGATGATAATTTGTTGCGTATAAGCAGCAATGCGAGTCATCCAAGGAGCTGTTTCGTTGCCAATGTTCTTTTTAATCATCTTCAGAACATTTTTCAGCAGTTGATTCATGTAATCTGACGTCACCATGGTAACATGATTGCCTGAAGTAGGCGATACATTATCCGGACCTTGAGCCCACCAATAAGGCAGGTAAGAACAAAGTAAAGGAAGAATGACATCAATGACATGTTGAGCTTCCATGTAATTTTTCTCAGATTCGACATATTGATCAACTTCTTGCAAAATCGCTTCAAGAGTTGGCATTGCACCTTCCATCGTCGCCATAATTTCCTGCGCTTCGAGCGAAGTATCGGCAATTCGGTTCAAAAGTGAGAATTGATTGTTTTTGTTGCAATGTGGCTCCAAAAAGGCAACCGGGAACGTCGAACTGAAGGCTCCGAGACACGATCCAAGTGCTGGTTTGCCACGTTCGAACTCAGTTTTAAGGAATTTACGGTCTTGGTGAAGAGTGTTATCCGTTCCCAAGCAATAAAGTGACTGAAGTATTTTGTATGAAGCGACTTGAATCTCATCCACTGTTGAAAAAAAAATAATTTTAATCAAAAATCTTTAAAAAATTTAAAATTTTTTCACTTACAAAGCAAATCACTGCCATAATCGTTCGTTGCAAGATGATCAAACAACGACGTCAGTACCGGCAGGATCACCGTATTGATATATCCAAGCGAAGTTGATGTCTTCAAATGCGTTCCTCGTAAATGGCTGTAACGTCCTTCTTGCAAATTGTGAATTGTTTGTCCCAAATCGTCGGCTGTGTTGTTAAAGAACGTCAACATTGACGTACGAATGAATTCCGGGCAATTTTTCACAATGGATTTGGCATCAATGCTCTTCACGAGTACTTGCAAGCAACGAACGGTGATTCGAATATCAGCTCCGAACGCCGACAAACGATTTCTTAGTAAACTGGCGAGTTTGCAGAAAAGAGCAGCGACCATTTCCTTCTCTTTGAGCGATGCAGCTCCAACGTTATTTGTCGCAGTCGCTACAGCAATGAAGTAACCGCGATTGGTATTGAAATATTTCTCAATTAACGGCAAAACGACTTTTGAGAAGAATTTGATGTCGCGCGAGCTGGTTTTGAATGATGTGCGACGACTGAAAGTTGAGGAAGGTTTCAAGAGCTTCATGTTGATTGTAGCTTTGTCCAAGTAAGCAATTAGTTTTTCGAGTAAAGTGTAAGCGAAACGAGTTTCGGCAGCAGCTGCTCCGGTGAGTTGTTCTTCATCGACTCCGCCACGATGGGGTCTGAAAGGATTTTGATTAAAAATTTATATTTTGGGGTAATTTTTAAATTATTTGAAACTTTTGTCACATTTTTCATTTGAAAAGTCAAAAATTAATAAAAATTTTCAAAAATAATAAAAAATTTCATTAAAAATTGTCATTTATTGATTTTTTTAAATTTTTAAAAAAATATATTTTCAAAAAAATTTTTATTTTTTGTTATTTTATATTTTTTAAATAAATTTTATTTTTTTTAGGTCAAAAAAAATGATAATGTATTTTTAAATTTATAAAACAATTGATACCTGTTTGTCTCGTCGAAGCATGGATTTTATTCTTTAAAAATTTTTTTCATAAATTTATTGAAATTTGAAAAAAAATTACATTTAATTTTAATTATTTTTTGTTGTTTTCGAGGTATCTACGCTAATTTAAAATTAAATTTCAAGTCAAAGAAAAAAAAAAATAAAATAAAAAAATGAAAAAATTATTTTTTGAAATATTTTTGGAGAAGAAAATCCATAACAAAATACCTAATATTTTAAAAAGGTTATAAAAAAAATATTTTTTTTTAGAAATTCTTGAAAAAATTTTAGTTTTTTATGAAATTTTTCAAATTTTCTTCAAAAACTAGTCGACTTTTTAAAAGAATCCAGGGAAAAAAGTTTAAAATAAATTTTTAATGTTTAAAAAAATACTCACTTATGCAACTTGTATCCTTGATATTGCAAATATTTCAAGAACTCTTGTGACCTTTCTCTGTCCTTGCGTTTCTCCTTGTCCGTTAACAAGTCATACGGCACAAGTTGTGGATGCACGGCGCCTCCACACGTTTGCAACTCTTCCATCTTCTTCTTCGCCCAAATATCGTGAGCATTTTCCGCGAGTCGTTCCGCCATATTTTGCATCTCTCTGCTGAGCGTAAGATTCGTCATGTCCACTGGATGTGGATGGTAATTGAATGGCGAATCCTGAAAACCCTTATTTGGTGAATCCTTCATTTTTTAAATTTATGGGAAATTGTTAAAAGGTGCAAACAAACGTGCAGTTTTTTTGTATTCACAGTTAGGTTCAGGTTCATTTTTGTACATTTTCAGGTGATTTTTGTCCAATCGAGGTGATTTTTTGTTCGGTTAGCATTAATTTTTGTACATTCATTGAACATATAAAAGAGAAAAATTAAAAATTTTGTTAATTAAAATAATTAAATAACGTAAACTTGCTGTAAAAAATTGAATTAATTAATTAAATATTTTTTAAAAAGAACATTTGAACAAAAAAAAGTGAAAAATTAGTGAAACTTGCGTCATTGCAAGGATCGAAAAAATTACAAAAAACAAAAATTTTAAAAATAAATTGAAAATTTTCTTACATGAGATGCCGATTGACGTCTAATTGATCCGCGATTCGATGAAGGCAAATCTGATTCTTGATGTTCGACAGTCCATCCGATCGCCAACAAAGCTTTCAAACTCTCGCGAATCGGTTCCTTATAACGTTCTCTTTCGTAGTCGTTCAGCATGTTATACGGCTTCAATCGTGGATGCGTTTTATTCGTATCAGTCCAACTATCGCCATAAGTCCATCCGTACTCGAGTTTCCTGCTTGCCCATGCATCGTGATAATGTTCGCTGAATTTCTGCACAATATTGTTCAAGTCGTTGTTCAAGTTGACACTTCCCGTGTTGATCGGCTGCGGATTGTATTGCGGTTGATCCGGTTGTCCCGTTGGTTTTCCATACAAATCATCATCGGAAGTCTTCGATAAACTGTAATCCGGTGGCAAAGCGCATCCAATGGCAATCAAACAAGGCAACGCTTTACCGAACAACTCCGGATCGTAATCCATGTTACTCAGAGAGTCAAAAATGTTGCTAAATAACATCATGGTGAGACGTTTTTCCTCATCCGATGACGTTCCGTAAGCACCTTGACCACTTGTTGAGCCGTAATATTTGGCACATCTGTCGTAATGCAACGTCAAGAGACGTAAAGCGACTGTGGTGTATTCCGAGAGTTTTGATACGTCAACTGTGAGTTTTCGCAGCAGTTTTAGCAACATGGCAGGTTGCATAGCGGCAGTTAGAGCAACCAAAAAGTCAGAAACGCCCTCACGTTGTCCTTTGGTTAACATGCGGTTCTTGGAAAGGCGATAAACGGTGTGCAAACTGGCATCTAGCAAACTTGCGTAGTTCTCAGCTTCGTTGTAGAATCTCGAATGACTGATCAATAACGGGAGAATTGAGTTGCCGATGTAACGATTCATCGCGAGAGCCATATCGGATTCAGATCCATCGGTCTGTGAACGAAATTTTTGTTAAATTTAGTTTTCAAATCAAAACTATGTCAAGTTTCAATTTTTTAGCAGTTTTGAGTTATAAAATTATTAAAAATGATAAATTAGAGCCCTCTGACAAATTTTTAACCATTTGGAGCAAGATTTGACAAAATTGGCTTTGACACAGTTTTTTTGCTCTTGATTTAGTTTTCAAAACAAAACTATGTCAAAGGAAAAAATGTTTTTCAGTTTCAATTTTTTAGCAGTTTTGAGTTATAAAATGATTAAAAATGATAAATTAGAGCCCTCTGACAAATTTTTAACCATTTGGAGCAAGATTTGACAAAATTGGCTTTGACACAGTTTTTGACATAGTTTTTGACACGGTTTTGCTCTTGATTTAGTTTTCAAATCAAAACTATGTCAAAGAAAAAAATTTTTTTCAGTTTCAATTTTTTAGCAGTTTTGAGTTATAAAATGATTAAAAATGATAAATTAGAGCCCTCTGACAAATTTTTAACCATTTGGAGCAAGATTTGACAAAATTGGCTTTGACACAGTTTTTGACATAGTTTTTGACACGGTTTTGCTCTTGATTTAGTTTTCAAATCAAAACTGTGTCAAAGAAAAAAATTTTTTTCAGTTTCAATTTTTTAGCAGTTTTGAGTTATAAAATGATTAAAAATGATAAATTAGAGCCCTCTGACAAATTTTTAACCATTTGGAGCAAGATTTGACAAAATTGGCTTTGACACAGTTTTTGACATAGTTTTTGACACGGTTTTGCTCTTGATTTAGTTTTCAAATCAAAACTGTGTCAAAGAAAAAAATTTTTTTCAGTTTCAATTTTTTAGCAGTTTTGAGTTATAAAATGATTAAAAATGATAAATTAGAGCCCTCTGACAAATTTTTAACCATTTGGAGCAAGATTTGACAAAATTGGCTTTGACACAGTTTTTGACATAGTTTTTGACACGGTTTTGCTCTTGATTTAGTTTTCAAATCAAAACTGTGTCAAAGAAAAAAATTTTTTTCAGTTTCAATTTTTTAGCAGTTTTGAGTTATAAAATGATTAAAAATGATAAATTAGAGCCCTCTGACAAATTTTTAACCATTTGGAGCAAGATTTGACAAAATTGGCTTTGACACAGTTTTTGACATAGTTTTTGACACACTTTTGTTCTTGATTTAGTTTTCAAATCAAAACTGTGTCAAAGAAAAAAATTTTTTTCAGTTTCAATTTTTTAGCAGTTTTGAGTTATAAAATGATTAAAAATGATAAATTAGAGCCCTCTGACAAATTTTTAACCATTTGGAGCAAGATTTGACAAAATTGGCTTTGACACAGTTTTTGACATAGTTTTTGACACGGTTTTGCTCTTGATTTAGTTTTCAAATCAAAACTGTGTCAAAGAAAAAAATTTTTTTCAGTTTCAATTTTTTAGCAGTTTTGAGTTATAAAATGATTAAAAATGATAAATTAGAGCCCTCTGACAAATTTTTAACCATTTGGAGCAAGATTTGACAAAATTGGCTTTGACACAGTTTTTGGCTTTGACACAGTTTTCAGTTTCATATTTTTTAGCAGTTTTGAGTTTAGTTTTCAAATTGTCAGAAAAAAATTTTTTTCAATTTTTTAAATCAAAATAGCAGTTTTGAGTTATAAAATGATTAAAAATGATAAATTAGAGCCCTTTGACAAATTTTTAACCATTTGGAGCAAGATTTGACAAAATTGGCTTTGACACAGTTTTTGACATAGTTTTGCTCTTGATTTAGTTTTCAAATCAAAACTGTGTCAAAGAAAAAAATTTTTTTCAGTTTCAATTTTTTAGCAGTTTTGAGTTATAAAATGATTAAAAATGATAAATTAGAGCCCTCTGACAAATTTTTAACCATTTGGAGCAAGATTTGACAAAATTGGCTTTGACACAGTTTTTGACATAGTTTTTGACACGGTTTTGCTCTTGATTTAGTTTTCAAATCAAAACTGTGTCAAAGAAAAAATTTTTTTCAGTTTCAATTTTTTAGCAGTTTTGAGTTATAAAATGATTAAAAATGATAAATTAGAGCCCTCTGACAAATTTTTAACCATTTGGAGCAAGATTTGACAAAATTGGCTTTGACACAGTTTTTGACATAGTTTTTGACACGGTTTTGCTCTTGATTTAGTTTTCAAATCAAAACTGTGTCAAAGAAAAAAATTTTTTTCAGTTTCAATTTTTTAGCAGTTTTGAGTTATAAAATGATTAAAAATGATAAATTAGAGCCCTCTGACAAATTTTTAACCATTTGGAGCAAGATTTGACAAAATTGGCTTTGACACAGTTTTTGACATAGTTTTGCTCTTGATTTAGTTTTCAAATCAAAACTGTGTCAAAGAAAAAAATTTTTTTCAGTTTCAATTTTTTAGCAGTTTTGAGTTATAAAATGATTAAAAATGATAAATTAGAGCCCTCTGACAAATTTTTAACCATTTGGAGCAAGATTTGACAAAATTGGCTTTGACACAGTTTTTGACATAGTTTTGCTCTTGATTTAGTTTTCAAATCAAAACTATGTCAATTTAGTTTTCAAATCAAAACTGTGTCAAAGAAAAAAATTTTTTTCAGTTTCAATTTTTTAGCAGTTTTGAGTTATAAAATGATTAAAAATGATAAATTAGAGCCCTCTGACAAATTTTTAACCATTTGGAGCAAGATTTGACAAAATTGGCTTTGACACAGTTTTTGACATAGTTTTTGACACGGTTTTGCTCTTGATTTAGTTTTCAAATCAAAACTGTGTCAAAGAAAAAATTTTTTTCAGTTTCAATTTTTTAGCAGTTTTGAGTTATAAAATGATTAAAAATGATAAATTAGAGCCCTCTGACAAATTTTTAACCATTTGGAGCAAGATTTGACAAAATTGGCTTTGACACAGTTTTTGACATAGTTTTTGACACAGTTTTGCTCTTGATTTAGTTTTCAAATCAAAACTGTGTCAAAGAAAAAAATTTTTTTCAGTTTCAATTTTTTAGCAGTTTTGAGTTATAAAATGATTAAAAATGATAAATTAGAGCCCTCTGACAAATTTTTAACCATTTGGAGCAAGATTTGACAAAATTGGCTTTGACACAGTTTTTGACATAGTTTTTGACACAGTTTTGCTCTTGATTTAGTTTTCAAATCAAAACTGTGTCAAAGAAAAAAATTTTTTTTTCAGTTTCAATTTTTTAGCAGTTTTGAGTTATAAAATGATTAAAAATGATAAATTAGAGCCCTCTGACAAATTTTTAACCATTTGGAGAAGATTTGACAAATTTGGCTTTGACACAGTTTTTGACATTTGGCTCTTGATTTAGTTTTCAAATCAAAACTTGTCAAAGAAAAAAATTTTTTTGACACAGTTTTTTAGACATAGTTTTTGACACGGTTTTGCTCTTGATTTAGTTTTCAAATCAAAACTGTGTCAAAGAAAAAAATTTTTTTCAGTTTCAATTTTTTAGCAGTTTTGAGTTATAAAATGATTAAAAATGATAAATTAGAGCCCTCTGACAAATTTTTATCCATTTGGAGCAAGATTTGACAAAAATGGCTTTGACACAGTTTTTGACATAGTTTTGCTCTTGATTTAGTTTTCAAATCAAAACTGTGTCAAAGAAAAAAATTTTTTTCAGTTTCAATTTTTTAGCAGTTTTGAGTTATAAAATGATTAAAAATGATAAATTAGAGCCCTCTGACAAATTTTTAACCATTTGGAGCAAGATTTGACAAAAATGCTTTGCTTTTTGACACAGTTTTGCTCTTGATTTAGTTTTCAAATCAAAACTGTGTCAAAGAAAAAAATTTTTTTCAGTTTCAATTTTTTAGCAGTTTTGAGTTATAAAATGATTAAAAATGATAAACTAGAGCTCTTTGATAAATTTTTATGACACAGTTTTTGATCGTTATTTTTTGTAAAAAATTTTTTTTTTCGATACTTTTCTTCTTAACATTTTGAAAATTTTATGAAATCGAAAATAATTTGATTTTTGTCTCGACTTAAAAATAAAACTTACTCTATCCAAAATTGTCGCAGCTCTCAAATCCGGCAAGAAAGCATCTTCCAACAGTCTAAAGAACAGTTCTGGCGTTTCGATGCCATAGACACGTTCCAAGAACAACACAACACTCTGTTTATGTCCCGGAATCAAACCCGGCGGTATGTCAGATTTCGGCTTATCTTCTCCAGCAGCGGGATTTTGGATGACAAACTTCAAGCTCAACACGCCTTGCAAGTCTTCCAACGGTACAAGAGATCTCAAAATAGCTCGCGCACGCAACGATTCGTTCTTGCCTTGCTCAATGACGGCAATATCGGGTGCACATCGTCCCAACAAATCAACCAAAGTACAATAGAAATTGAGAATTGCTGCTCCCGTGTCGATATAATCCTCATCGTCTTCACTTTCGGGCAACGGATGATTAAATCCAAGCGTTGAAATGGTGCCTTCCGCTTCATCTTGCATCTTACGACGATCCGCAATGCGTTCCGACATCTTGTTGGCATCGATAATAGCTTTTAGCAAGCCATCGCCTTCACCGCGCAACGCTGGACCCAAACACTCGGGACGCCGAATCAACAAACGAATGACCAAATTGGCATTTTCCTCGACACTTTCGCCATTAACCCACACACAGAAACGTAAAAAGTCGAGATAACGTTCACCTTCGACGGGATCCCAACCAAGATCGGGATATCCCTTTTCAACTAACTCACTGTTGCTTTGTAAGCCGCAACGTGAGAGATAAACGGCAATTTTCTCCAAATAATGTTCACGCAAAGCCAATGCCAGTTCCGTGTTTTCCATCAAACTAGAATAAGCGACATCCAAGGGCGTGGATCCTCTCAAACTTGGACGAGATAGTAAAATATTCGAATTTTCCAGCAAAAAGTCGAAATGATCGAACATGGCTTTCTGGTTTTGACGTCCTGTGCGACAGAAATAACACAAGAAACGACAACAGGCGACGACCATTTCGTGCGACGTGTCTTTCTCCTTGGCTGGAGCTTCGCCGCCTTCGGTAACTGCCGGTGCATCGCTCTGTGCTTGAGCCCGACGACCCAAAGTGTTCATCATGACAGCCATGACGTTCTCGTGAACACGCAAAATGCGAATTAAATCGGGATGTTGGAAGAAAGTGTGATTATTGACCAATTTCCAGAGACGTTTTCGCATCAATTCTTCCTCTTCTTGACTCATTTGTACCGGGAGAAGGGCACGGATCTGCGAAAGACCCACCCACATGATAGCAACATCGTCTTTCGTTTTGCTATTGATGACGTAGGTCTTTTGCAACGCTCGAATCAGTTCTCCAATTGTATCGTATTGACGCACCAAAAGACTAAACATTTCACGAACGAGCTTTGGTGTCTCGATTTGGGTCTCTTCCGCCCACGAAACGATCGTGCGGATCAAAACTTTGCGGAAAATCTCTTCAGGCGTTTTTGTGACAGGCTCTTCTGGCGGCTTTGGATCTTCTTCCAATTCCTTCACGGTATTTATAAAGTTCATCAACTTCTTAATGGGACCATGTTTGTTATCGTCTGTCGTAACAACTTCCTCAACTTCGGGCTCTTGCAAGGCATTCAACGACACTTTTGCCATAAGTTCACTATGGAAGTCATTCAAATACGCTCGCAAATCCAATCCGCAAGTACAATTTTCCTGATCATCCTCTTCCAAATTCTTAAAA
Organism: Culicoides brevitarsis; assembly: GCF_036172545.1. NCBI lineage: Eukaryota > Metazoa > Arthropoda > Insecta > Diptera > Ceratopogonidae > Culicoides > Culicoides brevitarsis. The sequence continues at coordinate 15,238,894 of NC_087085.1, read as the reverse complement.
CCGAGAATGGCGTTCATTTGTTCACGTGGCGGGCAACGGAACTCACGAGTTTTCTTCGCAGCAACGGCACTCGGCAAGTCAGATTGTTTGATTTCGATGTAGCGACGTAGCTGATCGGCTTGTAGGTCACCCACGAAGTTCAAGGAGAAGGCGATGATACTTTCAACACGATGACGGAGCTGCAAATCGCATAAATGATGGAGTAAGTAGCACATTTGAAGTTTTGCTCCTTCAGCCATTTTCATTGTGAGTAAACCTTTGCGATGTTCGTCCTTGCCTTCCTTTTCGTATGTTGGATCCCAAGTTTCGGGATCGATCATGATGAGAAGTTTCTCGATATCTTCATCTGTGAGGACGCCAACGAGCAAGAGACGATCAATGAGCTTGATGAGAGGCCTAAAAAGAGAAAATTTCGTTAAAAATTGTCCAAAAAACTCAAAATAGGTAAAAATGTTTTGGATTTAGAAGGATATCGAGCAATATGAAAAAGAATCTTTTAAAATAAAATTTCAATAGAAAAAAGTTTTGAAATACTTTTTCATACAAAATTGAAAATTTTAAAATTTTTTGGTCCTTAATGAATATTTTAGTTATTTTTAAATGTTTTAAAATTTAATAATTCAAAATTGATATTAAAATATTTCAAGTTAAAAATATAAACAAAAAAAATCATTAAAATAAATGTTTAAAAATAAAAAAAAAAGAAAAATTTTTAAATATTTTTATTGAAGAAAATTTATGAGAAATTTCGTTTTTCAATACGAAAATTTGTGAAAATTTTAAAAACATTTTTTAAAAATTTTGAAAATTATGAAAAAAAGTCCTAAAAACGGCAAATTTTGATGAAATTTTCAACAATTTTTGAAAAGGGGCATAAAATAAAAATTTCTAAAAATATTTGGAACAACCTAATTTTTTTTTTAAATTTTAACTTTTAATTTTTGAAATTTTTATTGGCTCAACTCTCAAGCCATTAGAAATTTTTCGAAAACTTATAAAAGACCAAATCCAAAATATTTCCTAAAATTATATTAACTTCAACGAAAAATTACTCACAAGAACAGATTTTCATTCGATCCGCCAATAGGATCCCGATTATGGATTTGATTAATTTCCACAGCTTCCTTCACAGCTCCCATAACGTACGCACGCACAATTTCCAGCGGAAATTTAGGCGAATACAGCTGATCGATTACCGGTATCGGCTCACTAGAATCAGGCACAGGATTTGGAACAACAGAATTGTTAGATCTGTCGTTTGTTTCGTTCAATTTAATGGATTTTACGGAATTTACGGGACATCGATATTTTGTACACGACATGCAAAGCAGGTAGCAGGGTTCAATCAATCAAGCGAGCATATGTATAAAAAGGGAAAAAAGTAAAAATATCGTTAAAAATTTACATTTTACATCCAATATGTAATTTATGAATGCTGAAAAAGATAAAAAATTAACGCCGAGGATTTTTGTACAACTTAAGCCAGGAAGTTATGTTGCAATATTACAACATCGATCACAGTTAAATGTACATTTTAATGATTTTCGAGACGTTAAATGTTGAATTTTTGCAATTTCTTACCCGATATCTGTCATTTTCATCAGAGGTCGAACAGATTCTGTGCGTTGAGATCGCAGGGAGTGACACATTTCCGGATCTGAGTAAAGTTCTTTCAAATCGTCACCCAATGGGATGATAAATTCGTTCTTACAGACCTCCCTAAAAGTCGAAAAAATTAAAAATTAAAAAAAAAAAATGTTAAAAATTTAAAAATTTACATCGTAGTTGCATGCGATTCCAAATGCAGGGCAATCAACAAGTCGTAGAATCCTTGACGCAGTGGTCCGCTCATGTATTCCGCTTGAATGGCATACAAAAGTTGCTTTTGATCGACATGTTGGCACAAATTATGAGCAGCTCTATAATTAGATTGGTAGCATAACGCAGCATAAAGTGTCAGGGTATGCGCATGGAACGACAATAATTTGTCCATTTCAATAAGTTCCAAAATATCAATACATCTATCCTCTTCAGGGATATGCAGTGCCAACATCGAGACCGGATCTTCACACAACATCGACCAACCACGCAAATCGCTCAATTTCAGGGCATGAATTTGAAGAGCAGTGTTCGGAACACGAGCCCACGAATGCGGTTTCAAGCATTGCACCTTCAAGCGAGGCGGCGATTGGGGATTTACGTGTTTGTCGCCCGTCGGAAGCACCGCAGCCGATAACGGAAGTGTCGTTGGCGTTCTTCCAAGTTCAACTTGCAAGACATCTTTACTCGTAGCTTCGACAAAAATCGCGGGGAAGAGTTTCGTATCGGGTTCCATTTGCCAAACGTGAGAAGTTTCCTTGCCTTCGCACGTAAATCGGATTTTACCGGTAGCAGTATCGACGAAACACCCGACAAACATGCCTTGAGAAGCTCCCTTGCCAGAAGCGTCTTGCGTTACTTCGTTAAAAAGCTCGTCGGCACGCACCATGTAGCAACTTTGACGATCAACTCTGAAAAAAAAATTTTTTTGATGAATTTTTGAAGAAAATCACAAAAAATTACTCACTGTTGCAAAATTTGGTTCTCATAATCGCCCGCAATACAAACGGAAGCACGTCGAACCTTTTCTTTGTTGAATTCGTGACCGTGGAAGTGATACTGAGTCGTTACCCAACCAACGTAGACGTGTGTGGGATCTTGACCCGGATAAATTCTGACACCGTAGAAGTACTCATTAATAAGTCTTAAGCATTCGGCATCGAAAATTTCATTTCCAGCGGATTCAACGTTGCCTTGTGGAGCGGAAATGCTTTGTTTGGCAGTTGGAGATGGAGCTTGAGATCGTAAATCAGCCTAAAAAATAAAAATTTATTAAAAATCTTGAAGATTTTTTAAAAATTTTGAAGCTAATTAAGAAGCGTTCAACTAGAAAATAGCAAATAAAGCAAAAAATCTCACATTGGAAACCCTTACAGTAGGATTTCTCGTTCCTAATTGCGCTTGAACGACATTTCTGCCATGAGCTAAAATATAAAAAATTATTAAATTTTTTTTTTTAAATGAAATTTCAGCCAAAAAACTCACTCATGGGACGTCTTTGAGCATCTTCCTGTTGCGCCTTGACCTTATCTTTGCTCTGATCGCGTTTCTTGCCAAACAACCTGAAGGGACTTCTTCCTCGTTTTCGCTTGTCATCATGTTCGCCGGTATCTCTCGCCATATCAAGAGCACTTGTGGATCGTTGCATGCCACTTCCGTTCACTTCCAACGTTGGCGCATCAAATCCACTCGGTCTCGATACAGATCCCTTTCGCGGAGGACGATTTGGACCATTTCTGCCCATATTTTCATCAGCTTCAGCTTCGTCGTAGTTTCGATGCAAATTTTTAATGTCATTCATCGTAAAACCACTTTTCATGATGTGATCCATGTTCGAGGTCATGACATTTTCAACCTCATTTATCAATCGATGTTGCCGCAAACGAATTTCTTCCCATCGACGAGCCTTTTCTTGCTCCGTGATGAATTGACTGTCGCACGTAACAGGCAACGACAATCGCAAAAACTCCCAATTTGCCTTTTCCATCGTTTCGAAAGTGTTGTGAGAAATTTTTAAGCATGGCGGCGTATCAGCTCCTCCCGGGATACGATTGACATCGATGACGCCGCCTTGAATATCTTCCGTATTTTCGAAAATTGGCAAGTCTTTTGTGTACCAATGCGTAACGGGACGACGCATGTTGACACAGAACGGTTCGTAACCTTCTTGTAAACCGCAGGTCGTGAAGAATTTCAAGGAATCTACATTTTGACCGTAAGTCAAACGAGCTTTTTGACCAACCTAAAAAAAATTCAGTTAAAAATATTTTTTTTTAGTTAAAAAATCGAAATTTACCCCAATAGTACATGCAGGAACAAATCCAACGCCATCAGCGGTGACATCAGCAAAGGATGTTTCTCCTCCAAGAGCATCCATGAGAAGTTCTCCGTTCAATGAAAAGCCTAATTTCATAAAAAAAATCATCATTAAAATGGATTTTCATCACAAAATCGAAGGTAAAATAATGCAATCATGTTTCTTTTTTACAAAAATTATCAACTTCGACGTATGTTTTGTGTGAAAAATTAAAAAAAATCCATGCAAAAATCACATTTAGACAATTTTAAAGCATTCTGAGCTCAGAAGTTGCAATTTTTCTACTTCTACTCTATTATTTTATGACAAACAACACTTCAAACACTCAAAAAAATGGAAAAAGAAAAGGATTTCATGCAAATTTTATCGATCAAAACAAATTTAAACGGTGCACTTTTCGCACAAAAGCAGGAAAAAGTTCGTATGGTGTGTAATTTTAAGCTTTTCAAGCCATCCTCTAACTATTTTTTTATACAAATTGTGAAAAAGCATTTTTTTTTGTGTGCTAGCAGGCGATTTTATAAAAAAATATTTTTTTTTCATACATACGTCGTCGTGTAGTTTGTTGCTTTTCAAAAGATCATTACAAATTTTCCTAATTTTTTGTAATGATCTTCATTTAAAATTAAAAATTTAAACAAAAAAAGCAAACATGACAATTTTTTTTTTGTTCCAGAGCCTTACTAATTGTATGATCGACCAAATCGAGAAAAACACCGACGACATCGCCTGGTCCCCATTGTTTACCAAATGTTTCGCCGGATCCACCATACACTTTTTCTTCCTATTTTTTTGAGGGGAATTTCAGATAGAATAGTGGGATTTTATTTGTTAAAAAAAGAATTAAAAAAAAAAAATTTTTTTGGGCCGAAAATTATTAAAAAAAAAATTATTTAGTGACGCAGGAGTGAGAGACAGAGAAAAATGATGGGAAGAACGATGACAAAAAATGATAAAAACGCGAATTTTCTTACTAATTATTGAGTCATTGACATCAATGAAACATCCAATGACGTCGCCCGTGTTATATTTTTGCCCATAGCTGTACGATTGACCACCATGGAATTTGCGACACTACACGAATTTTTTCGATTAAATCAAAAAAATGTATAAAAAAAGAAATTAAACCGATTTTTATGACAAAAAACAAAAATAATGACCGCTAAAGGTACATTCAGAGACTTCTGGGGACATCAATAAAAGATGCTGAAACTCAACGTTAACTTAAGTCATGTGAAAAACGGTTTTTGTACTTACGTTGTAACCATCGAAGGCCCACGAGGCTTCGTCATTTCCTAACATTGTGCCTGGACTGACATCAGCGCGAGCCCATCCAACCTAAAAATTCATTAAAAAAATTAAAATTTATTTTTTCATGTTTTTAAAATAATTTTTTACTCTCATAGGTCCTGCAGTGAGAACTTCAAACTCGAAATACCACTTTCCAGAAGTCACGGCGTACGTTTTTTCCACGCGGTATGTTCTAAAGGCGGCATATTTCAATCTAAGTGCTTCCGCTAACAACGCTTCGTTCGCTTCTCCAGTCGGCGGATCGAGATTGTAACCGTAGACAAGGAGAGTTCTTACAGTTTCTGATGCTGTATCGCGATTCGCCTTCTTGATGGCTTCGTCAACTTTGCTATATGGCACTAAATGAGGACTACGTAACGTTTCGGAGTCTTCTTCCAAGCCATAAGTCCATCCCTGTTGGATTCGCTCTTTAGCCCACAAATTATGCGTGTTTTCAGCCAATTGATCGACGAGTTCTTCCATTTTTGGATTTAAAGTGACTGCTGACAAGTCCAATGGAGCTGGTTTGTATCCATTTCCTTGCATATAAATGTCGTTCGGCAATCTTATCGGGCGGATTCGAGCTGGAGGTTTATCCAAAGTGATGTAATAACCCAAAGCAATGATCGTTTTTAAGGTTTGCACTGCTAATTGACAATCGTAACGCTTTTCCGCAGCAGGAAGTTTCTCGAAACTCGTCAAACAGGGATGAATTCTGTGAAGATCGTCACGACGTTCGCCCCAACTCCAACCGGCTTCGATTTTGTTCAAAGCCCACATTTCGTGGATATTTTCCGCGAGTTTGTCTTTTATGTTGTCCACTAATGCGGGCAGCATTACTGGCGTGATGTCAACGGGATTTGGCACGAAAGCGGTATCATCTTCGATGAGCCAGGGGCCACTCAGAACACTTTTGCTCAAATTTCCAAAGTAGAAACACGGATCCAAGCTGAGATTTTGGTGCGGCATGAGACATTGGTAAAGCGGGGAGAATCCCAATGGCGGATTGTAACGCAAACGACCGTGATCTCCGCCAAACAAGAAGCGACAACTGAGTTTTGAGGAGCAACTCAACACGGGGAAGAACATGCCATCTAAATTAAAATTTGTAAAGCTTCCACGAACGGGAGATCCGTTGAAAGTGAACGTTATAATGGGAACACTTAAGTCTAAGGCACAACCAATGACGTCTCCCTTTTGAATAAATGGCTCTGGGGGGATTGTTTCGACAACAGCTGTCTTTCTTCCGCCGGTCCATAAGTAAACTCCATCAAATCCGAAGGAAAAAATGTCGTCACCGACGCCATTTCCGCCCCATTTCTCGCCGCCGCCCGGATAGGGCATGTATCCCGTCGAATTTGCCCATCCAATGCGCAAATGTGGCATCATATGAGTCATTTGCTCGATGTGATCCATTGTTACCTCGAAATACCATTTGTGATAAACGGCAGATCCTTCGACGCGTCCCACGAAAATGTTCGGGCGAACGCTTGAAACGTGATCTACCAACTGCGTTTGCAAGAGCAAATTTTTTCCAGGCAACAAAAAGTCCGTGATATTGTTCTGGGATGAACGCACAGCGACTCCGTTACCAACGCAGAGTGAACACAAGACATCCAAGACTTTTGGATCGCGTCCGTGCTTCTCCAACAGCGAAATAATGACTTTGATGTGCTCATCTCGCATCATGTTCAGAGCTTCGGGCGAATCGATCAAGACACAATGCAATACATCCAACATGCCGCTACCTTCGCTGGATGCTTGGCTGCCCAAACGGGAGAAAAGCCAGTTCAAACGATTGGAGTTGGCGAATTGGGCGCAATTTGTGTGGTTGCCTTTGATGATGGCGGCGAGAAGTTGATACAAATACATCGAAATCATGTCCCAACTTTGGCCGCTTTCGTCGTTTGCGAGGAAAGAGGCAAGGAAGCCCTGTGACGTGATCAGATTGATTTTGTCGATGGCATCGAGAACGAGATTTAGTACGCCTTCTTCTTGGAACAAGTCTTGGCGATTGCGGAGAGCTTTTAAACGGTTTTGTTTCTCCTCGTGTTCTGTAAGAAAAATCATTTTTTAATAATTTTATAAAATTTTGGTAATTTTTAAATAATTTTTTTTTAGATTACTCTAAATTTATTTCAATTTTTTTCTAAAAAAAAAACTCAAATAAAGGAAGAAAAAATAAAAAAAAATACAATTTTATGTAAAATTACAAAATTTTATCAATTTTTGTATAATTTTAATTTTTTATAGATCCCTTATATTGATTTTTATTAATTTTAATTTAAGATTTTCTAATTTTAAATTTCATTTATGATAACCTTTTTTTTTATTTTTCTTCAATATTAAGTTTTTTATGTTTTAAAAATTATTTTTAGAGAAAATTTTATAAAATATACTAATTTTTTATTATTTTCGGAATCATTAAAAAATAAAGATATTTTTATTAAAAATTTTACTATAAAAAATTTAATTAAAAATTCAATATAAAAAATTTCAATTTTAAAAATTTACGTTTTTTTATTTTTTTTAGAAAAATAAGGAAAAAGGAATTTTATAATTTTTTTTCTTCTTGCTTTTTTAAATGCGACAAGCGAAAAAAATTATAGAAATAAAATTTTTAAATGGAAAAAACTTACCCATATCATCCTCAGGTTGACAGAAATACAAAATCAAATCCTCGAGACACATGACCATCTCTCCCAAATTGACACTTTGGAAGAACAACGAAGTACGACGATTGCCTTGCAACGTTTCCAAGCCATTAATGAACTTCGTGAACAAATGATTGCACTTCCGGATGACGCGAGCAGTTCTAGACTCTTCCTCTTGTGAACGTGAAAAGTCGAGACCGTCATCCATTTTTCCTTCTTCGTGCAAAATGGCTTGTTTCTCCTCAACTTTACCGACGCCCTTTTTCTTTGTCTCGAAACTCTTGTAACTGAGCCACAACGAAGTCTCACAATGTTGCAAAATAACGGTAGAATCACCGTATTTAATGATTGCCGAACCAATAACTTCCAAATCTTTGTCTTCAAGAACAACTTTTTGATCGTCTTTTTCTTGGCGCAAACAGAACGTCGAAGCAGCTGTTGTTGCTTCCTCGCGACGCATGAGAAGCAACTCGTTGTTCTCATTGATACCCAAATAACGACCTGTTGTGATATGTTTGATACGTAGTGGATGGTACCAATTAATAAAACCGCCAGACCATTTGGTACGAGCGAGTTCCAAACGCCACAGGGATCGAGCTTGAGACATTACGGAACCGCCCTCGTAAACGACCATGCTAAAAAATAAAAAATTATTTTTTTTATTGAAAAAAATTTAAATAAAAATCTCACTTTTGTCCAGGTTGCGTACTCCAAGTGCTAGGAATTGTCAAACATTCGTCGCCGCCATGGAAGAAACGAAGCACATCGCCGCCAAAAACGTAACCGACATACTTCATGCGCGAAATACCCGTGCCATAGGGTTGAACACTCCAATGCGTCACATGGAAGCTTGCATTAACGATCGACTCCTCATTTTCCTTCGTGGTATGCAAATAACGTTCCGTCGCCACAGACACGAGAATCAAGTCGTCACCAACACGGACCTTCTCACCCTCGGATCTTTGTTTACTTGCGGGATGCACGGTCCACCAACAAGCCTCGCCTTGACTGTGATCTTGCAAACCCACGTCAAACGACAATTTATCTTGCGACGAAGACGTTGAAAGACATGCCAAGTACTGTGTGAAGAAGAGAGAAGAGACAATCCAGACAATTTGGTGCCAATGTGATAATATAAAAAAGCAACTTACCATATCACTGTTTCCATGTCGCAACAAAATGGCATTACCATACAGCAATGTTCTATGTCCCGAACCAGTGCCTTTTCCCTAAGTAGTTGTCAACAAAAATTTGTTTTTTTTTTTACGGAAAAAAGTGAAACAAAACAGAAAAATTACATTTATAACATTGGAATTGACTCGGGGACTTTGAAAGATGTGTCATTTTTTTTGTCATTTAATGAAAGCAAACAAGAAAAACATCAATCATTTTTTTTATCATTTTTATATCTAGACTTAATTAAATTAATACAGTCTAGATTCCTTAAGATAATATTTTTTTTCATCAGATATCGTCACAAATAATTAAATTACGGGGTTACAGGTGAAAAAGGGTTGAGTTAGTAGTCTTCAGTTACAAAAATATGAGGAAAGGTGATGAAAGAATAGACAGAGAAAAAATGATGAGAGGTGTGCAAAAGCGAACACGTGTGAGAATTATTCTATTTAACACAAAAATTCGAACATATGGTCATTCGCATATGGTCATTTTTCTTTATTTTCTTTTATTCTTTTAGAGTGTGGAATGTTTGTTGTCCTTGATTTTGAGCCTAAACACGCATTTAACGTCGAATGAATGGACAAGTCACGCAGGAAAGGCGGAATATTTAAGAAGGTACGTTTTACAAGCCAACCTCACAATTTTGGAGTGAACGAAAATATTTTAAGACTTCGATTTGGGTCATAAATTATAAATTAAAGGGAGAAAGCGGAAGAAGAAAAAACGTGTAAGACATTCTTCAATGGAATATTTGTTACAAATTGGCTGTCTAATGTCTATCCGTAAGTTTATTTTTTTAATTTTATCTACATTTAAAAAAAAAATATTTAAAATGCTCTCATTTATTCACAGGAAAAATATTTTAAGCAATGGAGAAGCTTGAAAAAACAGCTAAATCTAAATCTAAAAGCTTCGACACTTTTTAATATCTGTTAATATAGTACATGAACAAGACCTTTGAAGCACAGCTGACCTTTGACAGGTCGCAAGACAACTCTTTCTCTTTTTTTACCGACGTCAACGTGTAAAGACGTACAAATAAATCGTTCTGAATAAAATTAAATTTATTAAATATTTCTCGAAACAAGTGCTTTCATTTTCCTTGGAAAATCTTTTTAAATCACCCAACAGGTTATGGGCCCAGCACGCTTCCACTGCTTCCACAAAATTTTTTTTTCAGAACGAATAATATCCATTAATATTTCTCCATATCAATAATTCCTTAGAATAATTTCAAATTAAAACACAAGTGAATTTTTTGTAGCGAAGGAATGTAACGTGCTTTTCCTAAAATGATCAATAAGAAGAATCTTTACGGTGAAATGTATCATAATTTCAAGAGTCTGTCTATTATGAAAAAAATGATAAGGCGATTGACGCTTTATTTTCGGAGCGAGAACACAAAGAAAACCAAGAACAAAGAAAATTCGATGTTCAGTGTGGAAATAAATTTGTTTAGTTAATTAAGTGAAATTATCGTTCAACGAGATAGAGATGAAAAGCAAGTCCGAAATCTTCAAATAATTACTAATAACACTTTCCCATCTGGTTTTTTCTTAAAAATTGGAAAACATTTCATTTTTAATCTAAATATTTATCTTATATCGTCAAATAAACTTATTATATCTCGATCGTATTTAATTTTTCTATGACAAACATAGAATATTTTTTTTGAAAATGTAGAACATAAAGATTAAACAACACTTCAGATTGCTAAATGAGCCAGAAAAAAGACGAAATATCCGATTATTCTACCATCATCTATTTAGAAAGAAGAAAAATTATCAACGATAAATTCGACAGAAAAATTATGGTCCATTAGTTGTCGACCCATTAGTCAAAGCCTACACAAAAATTAACCGAAATAAAGAAAATAAATACTTCATGAACAAAGACTAAATAAATGCGCTCAAATGCGTAATGAAACGAGTCAAGACAATGAGACTGTGGTATGAAGGATTAAAAGTTAAGATCAAACAACGACAAAGTTTTAAAAAAATGACGAACAACCTTGTACTTCATAAGAAGAAAAACAAGAACACCAAACCTACAAAATTTATCACATTAGTATCGATTAATTTTGAAACTTTTCAAATATTGAATTTGAATCAAACACATGACACAAATTATCTTGACAGGACGAATCTATCTGTCTCTCAAATTCACATCACAATTATTGAAATTGAGTTTTCACAATTGAGGTAATTTAATAGCGAAACACATTTGTTTAATAAGTTTTTTGGTTTGTTTGTTTTTTTTTTGAGGAATTGGGGTTATGCTCTAACTACATAAAAAAATTTTGAAAGTCAAGCCAAAAATAAAAACATGAAATACTAATTTGATTAGATGAAAAATAAAAACTATTTTTTTTTATCCTAGACAAAAATTCATATACGAAAAAAAAAACAGGAAATCTATTTAATTTTTTTTTTGACTACACAATCATACAGACACAAGTTTATGCTTTCAATACTTACTAAACCGGCATTTCCCTGTTTTTGTTCAGTTTTTCGCGATAAAATTCGAAAATTTATTTTTTTTTTTTCGGGAAAATGGGAATAATTTTGTTTCGGACATGAAATTAGATACCGGATAGAAAGAAATGCATTAGTTTTTGTTGTTTTTTTTTTAAATAAAAAATATAGAATAAAATATAAAAAGTCACATTTAAATAATTTTTTTGATGATTGCAATAAGCTCCAATGGATACAACACAAATGTAAAAATAAACAAAAGGACAAAGTAACAGGGAAATTGCACCCACTACTATTTTTAAAAAATAAAATCACAGAAAAAATGGTGTGGGATATGCTAAAGAGGTGTAGTATAGGTTTCAATAAACAGTGCCTAAGAATATAAATTACAGTGCTCTTTACTACAAAAAAAAAATATAATAATTAATTCATAATTAGGAACAATTTGGAGTGATAAATTATATACAATTTCAATAATTGGTTCATTAGTCAATCGTAATTTTATGTATCGGTATCAGATCATTATTATTGTGACACATCAGTGACGAAAGTCTTTACATTTTTCAAAAATTAGAAACAAAACTAGTAATTTGTGTATTGATTTTACAACCTACATACTGTCATTGACGTTAATTACATAAATAACATTAAAAAATTTAAATAATTTAATTTATACATACCGTTTCAGAGCCTGCTGCTGTCACCAATTCCTGCAAGGCACGAACTGACAAGGCTTGTTCGATGACAAACACGCATTGCGATAGATCTGGCGGGATATTCTTGTCGGCGATGTTCTCGAGGAAACAATGACGATTGCCGAAACCTTCGGCGGCGAGACAAACACGCTCGCCCGTTGCTGTGGACGAAAGACAGACCATATCTTCCTGCGGAAAAAAATACGTTGTTTTGTTATTTAATTCAGAATTCAGAAAAAAGTGATCAATTATGGACCAGGCTTAAAAATCTGTCCTCAAAGAGCTACAATTGGTCAAGTCAAGGAAATTTTCTTTAATTTTCAAATCGATACTTTCAGACATGACACACTTAAATGCCGGGTTCTTTTTTGCTGCAGAAGCGCAACTCGACACATGTCAACACACTGCATTAAGTTTTCACGAAGAAAGGTGTACCTTTTCCAACAACGGACTGATATCTAATTGTGGCATGTTTTTTTCTTGCTTATTTTGTTTTTACATTTGTAATTGGGCCACTCGAATTGATTTTTCGTGTTTTTGCCTTTCTAGGTCTTTGTGTCGTCTGTTACTGTTTGCATTTGATGTAAAACTAATAAAATGTGGTGAAACATGGATTGTTACAGCTTTTGCTCGTGTCCGCCCATTTCGTCGCAGTACCAAATTAAAATTCGATTTCATGGAGCATATTAAATAATAATAATAAAAATATGACGATAATAAGTGATGAACGTGAAAATAATCGAAAAAACAAGTAAATATAGACATTGTTAACCCACGCCACGGCACTATAAATAAGCACGATAAAATTAATTGGACAACTAATTCGTTTTGTTTGTTTCACTTTTTTTTTTAAATCAATATGGCATGGCGTGAAATCGAATGGCACGTGCATTATCGGTGCTACTTGTGTCAGGCAAGGATGAACTTGTTGTACAATGACCTGCCTCAAAAACGGCTCGTGTGAAATTTTATTGTAATTTTATGGGGAAATATCATCATCGTGGTACCATTTCATGCTGATTTAATCATAATAAAAACATATTTGAATTTATAATGAAAACACGCCGAAAATGTGTGCAAAAGATGGGATTTTATCTTTTGTTTCCCTTTTCTGGGGAACGTAAACAATGAATTTCAATAAGGAATAAACGTGAGAACATTTTTACTCCTAATGAAATATCTCTCGAGAAAGTAGGTCGGCTGTCTCATTTTCAGTTTCGAGTAAAAAGATAATTTTTTCATACAAATTTAAGACTCCCTTGAATGCTTTGGGCTACATTTTTTAAAGATAAATATCAATTTTCGAGTTTCCTGTTATTTTTTTCGAAGTAACGAGAAAAGTCTCGAATAACGAACTTCAACTTCAACTGAATAAAAGTGTGGATTACGATTTTCTCACGTCTTGTGATTGATTTCGTTCACTACACTTGCAGCAATTTGCTTTGATTGTTTTCTCTGTACCTAATTCAGTGATCAATATTATTTTCCTCCAGTAGTGAAACTGCATCCGCATTGGTTTTCAATTTATTTAAAATGCATGAGAAGATTTTGCACAAAATATTTTTTGATTAATAAATTCCCATCATATCCGCACACAGCATGGACACATTTTTCTGAAAAGGTCAAGGATTTTAATTTCCGCTTTTTAATTATAGTATCTGTCACATTCACATTTACAAATAAAATGGTTTTTATGAGGATTAACGTTGTTGGAGGTACACAACGTACTACTTAGAGGAGACATTTAACGAGCTCAACTGGATTACTTTTGTGTGTTCAAGTCACATCGAGAGCTGCTTGGATAGAAGAGTAAGACATAAAAACAAGAATAAAGTTAAACTAGAAACAGAAGAGACTGAAAACTCTTGTTTTATTAAACAATAAGTAATCGTCTTGTGAAAATAAGGTTTCATTTAAAATGGGTTCGTCTTTTGTCTTTGATTTGGAAGTTTCATGAAATATTTACATTTTCTTCAAGAAAAATAGCTTTTGTGTGATATTTCGTAAACTTGAACTCATGTTTTGTATTTTTGGAAAAAATATAATAAAGGGAAAGTAAATTAGGTATAAAAACAAAAAAAAAAAACATTTTTTTTTGAAAAATATTAAATACAAAAAGCTAAGATAAAAAATAAGAAAATTAATTGAAGGAATAGGTATTTAAATCTATTTTATTATTTTTAAACAATCATCCCAGATTGATGACATCAAAATGCCAAAAATAAATTTTAAACATAAACTCAAGTACTAAATTCAATTTCCAGGTGAGCCAAAAATTTTTTAATTGAAGCAATTTTAACACTCTTAAGCGAATTAATTTAATTTTTTCACTTTTGGCTAGCCCCTCTGATTTTTCCAAAAAAATTCAGGGGGAAAATTAAAAATATTTAGAAAAAAGGAAACATTTTTAAATTTTTTTGGTACGTTTTGATTAAAAAACGATAAAAATAGCAAATTTAAATTAAAAGGATATTGAAGATATTGAATATGAATTTAATTTGCTTAAATAACACGTTTTCTATCGAAATTGAGATGAAAAAATTGAAAGTGACCAAATTTTTTTTTTCTTAAATTTTTATTTTTAAAATTTTATTTCAATTTTGTCTTAAAACTTTTAAAAATGAAAACAAAAATTTATTTACCTAATACGAATAATCAACGTTTAATGTTCAAAATTTTTAAAAAGTAGCATATTAAAATTAAATAACTTTTATTCAAAATCCTCACGCGACATAAAGTGAAATAATTTATTTTATTTTATTTAATTTATTTAATGTTATACTTTTCGATTTTGTCGAAAAAAAAATTAAGAAAAAAAAATTTTAACATTTTTTTTGATTGAAAAACGATACCAAATTAAATTTTTTTCTATAATTTCTACTTTTGAAAATTTTAGTTTAATTTTTTTTCAATTTTGAATTTGAATAAGAAAGAAACAATCATCATTACATCATCATTACATATAAAAATGTTTAAAATAGGTCAAAAATTAATTTATGTTCATTTTTTTCTTGTAAATAGTAGTCTTTATTATAAGTATTTGAATAATTAAATTAAGAAATCTTGAAAAAAATCAATTTAAGAGTAAAAGTCATAATATTCTGACTAATTTGACCTAATTTCCAAGCAAAGAACTGCAAAATGAATCACAAGTTGCATATTGATCCAATTAAATTTAATTTTATTAGATCATCATTATTTTTATTTTACGAGTAAAAATGTACTTAGAAGATGAAATTATCCTAATGTCAATATTCGAATTAGAATTAATGTTCAAGAGCAAAGTAATTCGTCGTACATGCCCTTGCTTTCAATTTAATTTCATTCTTTGTCCATAACAACTACTGTGCCTTTTAAAAACATCAGAAAAATCGAAAGACACAAACAAAACAAGAAAATGCTGAATAAATGGAATGAAAAAACGATAATAAAAATCATTTCACAAAAATGAAAATGCATCGTTCGTCTGCTATTGTTGCCTTTTTTTCTGTTCTGTTTCACATTCGTGAGTCAGCAACCGCCTCACTCATTCATTGTCATGAATGTTGCTCTTTTCATTAAATTTTATCAGAAAAATATTTATATTTCATTCCTGACGTAGTACGAGTGACATGTCACGACAAGAACTCTCGACACGAAAATATTTTACTCGAGACTCTTTAAATTCTTTATCACTCGTCTAAATATTTATCAAAAAGTCTAATTGGTACTTGCCAACTTATGACTCTCAAGAGAGACGAGACGTGCTTGCCTCAAATCTGGGTTAACAAAACACCTGCAAAATACATATAATTTACTCGCTCAATCAAGTCAGGTGGAAAAATATAACAAACATTTGATATTTACCCAAAAGTTTTACGACTTTAACCGATAAACCGAAGTAGATACAAACGAAGCAACAAATATTTTTTAATGGCGCATTTATGACTGATTTATCTCTTTTGAAAAGTTTTTCAGGTGTTTGGGTTTACAAGAAAAAAAAAAGTTTTTAGACACGTTCGACCTTCAAGTGTCACAGTTAATTCCTTCCATTAAACGAAAATCACGCCATTCAATTGTTTACACTTCCCATGATGGTACTTTGATTTAAATTAAACTATATTTAATCGATATTTTATTTTATAATTTCTTTAATTTCAAAGCATTTTTTTAAATAAATAATAAATTAAAATGATATCTTTTAACATAAAATTTACAGAAGCATGAGTTGTTTTTCTTCAAACATATTTTCTAACATTTTTAGCTGGAAAATTACCACAAAGCCGTAAGTAGATATTAAAGTTATAGTGGAAAAGGACATGATTTTTCACTTAATCTGTTTTATTTCTTATGTTTTCATGGTACTTACGACTTTTGCACATAATTCTTGCTAACAAATGATGTATACTGACTTTGAAAAAAAATAATAACATTTTAATGTTTTTTTTATTCAAAAAAATTTGAAATTAATTAAAATTTTATAACTTTTTATATATATTTTTTTTATTGAAATAATTATAAATATTTCAAAACTACCAATTTCAATAAAAATGTGGACTTAAAAAAATATTTTTAATACAAATAAAAAATAAGAGGAAGAATCGTGAAAAATTTTATTTGACTTGCAAAATTTATCACGATTTTAATTCAGCATGAGAAAGAATCGTGAAAAATTTTATTTGTTCGAAAATTGAGAAAATATGAATGGAAATCATCTTCAGAATGACTTTTTATTCAGTTTCAAGCTTAAAATTGCTCAAAAATTGAAAAAAAAACTCGATTACAAAAAACTCGATTTGTCAGCATGAGGAAGAATCGTGAAAAATTTTATTTGACTTGCAAAATTTATCACGATTTTAATTCAGCATGAGGAAGAATCGTGAAAAATTTTATTTGTTCGAAAATTGAGAAAATATAAGTGGAAATCATCTTCAGAATGACTTTTTATTCAGTTTCAAGCTTAAAATTGCTCAAAAATTGACTTGGTACAAAAAACTCGATTTTTTGTCAGCATGAGGAAGAATCGTGAAAAATTTTATTTGACTTGCAAAATTTATCACGATTTTAATTCAGCATGAGGAAGAATCGTGAAAAATTTTATTTGTTCGAAAATTGAGAAAATATGAATGGAAATCATCTTCAGAATGACTTTTTATTCAGTTTCAAGCTTAAAATTGCTCAAAAATTGACTTGGTACAAAAAACTCGATTTTTTGTCAGCATGAGGAAGAATCGTGAAAAATTTTATTTGACTTGCAAAATTTATCACGATTTTAATTCAGCATGAGGAAGAATCGTGAAAAATTTTATTTGTTCGAAAATTGAGAAAATATGAATGGAAATCATCTTCAGAATGACTTTTTATTCAGTTTCAAGCTTAAAATTGCTCAAAAATTGAAAGGTACAAAAAACTCGATTTTTTGTCAGCATGAGGAAGAATCGTGAAAAATTTTATTTGACTTGCAAAATTTATCACGATTTTAATTCAGCATGAGGAAGAATCGTGAAAAATTTTATTTGTTCGAAAATTGAGAAAATATGAATGGAAATCATCTTCAGAATGACTTTTTATTCAGTTTCAAGCTTAAAATTGCTCAAAAATTGACTTGGTACAAAAAACTCGATTTTTTGTCAGCATGAGGAAGAATCGTGAAAAATTTTATTTGACTTGCAAAATTTATCACGATTTTAATTCAGCATGAGAAAGAATCGTGAAAAATTTTATTTGTTCGAAAATTGAGAAAATATGAATGGAAATCATCTTCAGAATGACTTTTTATTCAGTTTCAAGCTTAAAATTGCTCAAAAATTGACTTGGTACAAAAAACTCGACTTTTTGTCAGCATTAGGAAGAATCGTGAAAAAATTTATTTGACTTGCAAAATTTATCACGATTTTAATTCAGCATAAGAAAGAATCGTGAAAAATTTTATTTGTTCGAAAATTGAAAAAATATGAATGGAAATCATCTTCAGAATGATGAGGAAGAATTTTTTATTTGTTCAAAATTGAGAAAATTTGGAAATCATCTTCAGAATGACTTTTTATTCAGTTTCAAGCTTAAAATTGCTCAAAAATTGACTTGGTACAAAAAACTCGATTTTTTGTCAGCATGAGGAAGAATCGTGAAAAATTTTATTTGACTTGCAAAATTTATCACGATTTTAATTCAGCATGAGGAAGAATCGTGAAAAATTTTATTTGTTCGAAAATTGAGAAAATATGAATGGAAATCATCTTCAGAATGACTTTTTATTCAGTTTCAAGCTTAAGATTGCTCAAAAATTGAAAGGTACAAAAAACTCGATTTTTTGTCAGCATGAGGAAGAATCGTGAAAAATTTTATTTGTTCGAAAATTGAGAAAATATGAATGGAAATCATCTTCAGAATGACTTTTTATTCAGTTTCAAGCTTAAAATTGCTCAAAAATTGAAAGGTACAAAAAACTCGATTTTTTGTCAGCATGAGGAAGAATCGTGAAAAATTTATTTGACTTGCAAAATTTATCACGATTTTAATTCAGCATGAGGAAGAATCGTGAAAAATTTTATTTGTTCGAAAATTGAGAAAATATGAATGGAAATCATCTTCAGAATGACTTTTTATTCAGTTTCAAGCTTAAAATTGCTCAAAAATTGAAAGGTACAAAAAACTCGATTTTTTGTCAGCATGAGGAAGAATCGTGAAAAATTTTATTTGACTTGCAAAATTTATCACGATTTTAATTCAGCATGAGGAAGAATCGTGAAAAATTTTATTTGTTCGAAAATTGAGAAAATATGAATGGAAATCATCTTCAGAATGACTTTTTATTCAGTTTCAAGCTTAAGATTGCTCAAAAATTGACTTGGTACAAAAAACTCGATTTTTTGTCAGCATGAGGAAGAATCGTGAAAAATTTTATTTGACTTGCAAAATTTATCACGATTTTAATTCAGCATGAGGAAGAATCGTGAAAAATTTTATTTGTTCGAAAATTGAGAAAATATGAATGGAAATCATCTTCAGAATGACTTTTTATTCAGTTTCAAGCTTAAAATTGCTCAAAAATTGACTTGTATTTTAATTGAGAAAATATGAATGGAAATCATCTTCAGAATGACTTTTTATTCAGTTTCAAGCTTGAAATTGCTCAAAAATTGACTTGGTACAAAAAACTCGATTTTTTGTCAGCATGAGGAAGAATCGTGAAAAATTTTATTTGACTTGCAAAATTTATCACGATTTTAATTCATCATGAGGAAGAATCGTGAAAAATTTTATTTGTTCGAAAATTGAGAAAATATGAATGGAAATCATCTTCAGAATGACTTTTTATTCAGTTAAAATTTGAAAAATTTTATTTGTTCGAAAATTGAGAAAATATGAATGGAAATCATCTTCAGAATGACTTTTTATTCAGTTTCAAGCTTAAAATTGATCAAAAATTGAAAGGTACAAAAAACTCGATTTTTTGTCAGCATGAGGAAGAATCGTGAAAAATTTTATTTGACTTGCAAAATTTATCACGATTTTAATTCAGCATGAGGAAGAATCGTGAAAAATTTTATTTGTTCGAAAATTGAGAAAATATGAATGGAAATCATCTTCAGAATGACTTTTTATTCAGTTTCAAGCTTAAAATTGCTCAAAAATTGACTTGGTACAAAAAACTCGATTTTTTGTCAGCATGAGGAAGAATCGTGAAAAATTTTATTTGACTTGCAAAATTTATTACGATTTTAATTCAGCATGAGGAAGAATCGTGAAAAATTTTATTTGTTCGAAAATTGAGAAAATATGAATGGAAATCATCTTCAGAATGACTTTTTATTCAGTTTCAAGCTTAAAATTGCTCAAAAATTGACTTGGTACAGGAAAAACTCGAAAAATTTTATTTGTTCGAATTGAGAAAATATGAATCGAAATCAAAAACTTTTATTTGTTTCACTTGCAAAAAAATTTATCACGATTTTTTGTGAGGAAGAATCAGCATGAGGAAAGAATCGTGAAAAATTTTATTTGTTCGAAAATTGAGAAAATATGAATGGAAATCATCTTCAGAATGACTTTTTATTCAGTTTCAAGCTTAAGATTGCTCAAAAATTGAAAGGTACAAAAAACTCGATTTTTTGTCAGCATGAGGAAGAATCGTGAAAAATTTTATTTGACTTGCAAAATTTATCACGATTTTAATTCAGCGATTTAATTCAGCATGAGGAAGAATCGTGAAAAATTTTATTTGTTCGAAAATTGAGAAAATATGAATGGAAATCATCTTCAGAATGACTTTTTATTCAGTTTCAAGCTTAAAATTGCTCAAAAATTGACTTGGTACAAAAAACTCGATTTTTTGTCAGCATGAGGAAGAATCGTGAAAAATTTTATTTGACTTGCAAAATTTATCACGATTTTAATTCAGCATGAGGAAGAATCGTGAAAAATTTTATTTGACTTGTAAAATTTATCACGATTTTAATTCAGCATGAGGAAGAATCGTGAAAAATTTTATTTGTTCGAAAATTGAGAAAATATGAATGGAAATCATCTTCAGAATGACTTAGAATTCAGTTTCAAGCTTAAAATTGCTCAAAAATTGAAAGGTACAAAAAACTCGATTTTTTGTCAGCATGAGGAAGAATCGTGAAAAATTTTATTTGACTTGCAAAATTTATCACGATTTTAATTCAGCATGAGGAAGAATCGTGAAAAATTTTATTTGTTCGAAAATTGAGAAAATATGAATGGAAATCATCTTCAGAATGACTTTTTATTCAGTTTCAAGCTTAAAATTGCTCAAAAATTGACTTGGTACAAAAAACTCGATTTTTTGTCAGCATGAGGAAGAATCGTGAAAAATTTTATTTGACTTGCAAAATTTATCACGATTTTAATTCAGCATGAGGAAGAATCGTGAAAAATTTTATTTTTTCGAAAATTGAGAAAATATGAATGGAAATCATCTTCAGAATGACTTTTTATTCAGTTTCAAGCTTAAAATTGCTCAAAAATTGAAAGGTACAAAAAACTCGATTTTTTGTCAGCATGAGGAAGAATCGTGAAAAATTTTATTTGACTTGCAAAATTTATCACGATTTTAATTCAGCATGAGGAAGAATCGTGAAAAATTTTATTTCTTCGAAAATTGAGAAAATATGAATGGAAATCATCTTCAGAATGACTTTTTATTCAGTTTCAAGCTTAAAATTGCTCAAAAATTGACTTGGTACAAAAAACTCGATTTTTTGTCAGCATGAGGTAGAATCGTGAAAAATTTTATTTGACTTGAAAAATCACGATTTTAATTCAGAAAAATTTTATTTGTTCGAAAATTGAGAAAATATGAATGGAAATCATCTTCAGAATGACTTTTTATTCAGTTTCAAGCTTAAGATTGCTCAAAAATTCAAAGGTACAAAAAACTCGATTTTTTGTCAGCATGAGGAAGAATCGTGAAAAATTTTAAATATTTGGAGTTCGATAGAGCAGACTCAACTCTACTCTAATAATTATTAGAGTCGACTTGGAGCAAACTATGAAAACTCCGGACGTTAGAATGTTTCAAACTTTTTTGTTTAAAAAAAATTTAAATATTTGCTATTCTTTTTTTTATTTTTTTTTTTAATTATTTATATTTTTTTTCACATTTATCTACTCAAAAATAAATTACTCAAATATTTAAATCTTTTACTTGTTACACATTTCAGAAATTTTCAATTCATCACACGATCACTATCTTTAAATTTTAATACTTTTTTTTTGAATACTAACCGTCCTAAGAAATGAAACATCATCCTGCTCGGATCCTCCTTCAGCTTCTGCCATTATTGAAGCATATAAGAGTTACTTTCAGGAATAATCCAAAAATTTTTTTTTGTGATTTTGTTGTTGTTGTTGTTGATTGATTGGCCACCTGTTATCCGGGTGATAAACCAATCTCAGAGTGGTTGACGTTGAAATATATTTTCCTTGTTTTTCTTTTAACAATTAATTTTATTCACTTTTTTTTTGAAGCACTTTATTTAATTTTTTTAAATCTTGTACAGATTTTTTTTTTGCTATTTTTTTATTATAATTTATTTATTTTTATATTTATTATTGGGACTATAAATATTTTCTGCTCTAGATATCGCAAATTTATTATTAAAAATTTCATAATTTATTAAAATTAATATCATCACTCCCGAATTTTCCATCACAGACGCGAATAAAAGGTGATAATTGCCTCATTTGTTTGGTGTATCGCGCGCGTATTATGTTACTACAAAGGAATATACATTAAAAAGTGACCGTTTTTCCTACACATTTATATATTTATGTTATGTACAACACATTTTCCCGCAGTAATTTAGCATTATTTATAAGCCATGCATGGACGACAGGCATCTGCCTTGTGCGAGGAATGAAAAACTACTGAAGTCATCTGTTTTGTGTGTTTATATGGGAAACAGTTACCAACTTACACTGTTAAAAAAGCAAAATTTCCGTATGAAAATAATGCCGGTGGTTGCTCTCTTGGTTTCGTATCACGTAAATTAAAGGATATACACGAACGAGAGAGAGAGAAAATTCAAACCGCGCGTTATTTCATTCACGCATTGCCGACAGAAGAAGGGCAAACCACATAATTGACGAGTGGTTTGAGATGTACATTAACCATTATTTTGTCATTTCATCTCTCTTTGATCTTCGTACTTCCTTCTTCTTCTTTTTCTTGTTTATTCAACTAAAAGATTTTTTTGTATTGTTTCAGGGCTAACACAAGACATTCATTGAACTTTTTGCTCAGGCATGCGAAATGGATGTTTGAACTTTGCAGTAAAATGATGATGATGCAGTAACACCTTCACTAAGTGTGTGTTTGTGCGGATTTTTATGTCATTAACAAACGGAACAACGCACGGGGTAAAGTAACAAATATTTTATACGTGGAAAGCACAGCTGGAGAGAAGAAAAATAAAAATCAACAGTTGTTGGTAGTTTTTCGATAGACTTCCGTGTTTCCACTATTTTTATCACGTGTTGGTCACGTATTTCTTCTTCTTTTAGTTTTATTCGTTTTTTATCGACTACTTTACTCAATTATCTTTTTTATTCGATTTTTATGAATTTTATTTATAAAGGTACGCGTTTCTGTTGAATAATGGAAACGCCTGGTTTTTCATTAAAAATTTATTTGATGAAAAAATATTTATTATTAAAGTTGCCCCAAAAATAAAACTGAATAGTTTTAAAAAAAAAAATTAAAATAATGTAATAAAATAAAAAAGGTCCAATTATCGATTTTCGATTAATTATTTTTTTTAAATATTTAATTTTTAATATGCGATTTTTTTATAATATTTTCATTTAAATAGTTAACAAAATAAAATTAAATTTTTTTTGACATTGGAATTTTTTCTTAAATATTTAATAATTTTTTCTGTAATATATATTAATTTAATTTCGAATTTGTTGTTGTATTTCTTTCCATCATTTACGATGATATTGCGACGGTTTTTTAGCTAGTTCGTTTAATATCACTTTTTCATATACTTAATTCGTTTATCACATATTGTTTTGCCTTAATTTTAAAAGTCTCTAAACTATCATAGTCTTTAATATCATATATCACAGTAATTTTGTTAAAATAATTCAATCCTTTATGCCACACAATTTAATTTAATTATTTTTCTTAAACTTGTTTAATAATAAATTAAAAATATTTTTAAAAATTTAATATTTAAAATTAAAGTATTCTAAAAATTTATCTTTAGAAATAAAAAAAATAAAAATTAATTAAAATTAATTAATTAATTTAATTTAATTGAAAAATTAAAATAAAAAAAAAAATAAAAATTTAAATTAAAAAAAAATGATAAAAAAAAATAAAAATAAAATTTATTTTAAATTTGTCACGACAACCCGGCAAAAAGTACATTGCTCTGTTCTTGACAGTGAAAGTAAAATTTCATAAATATCCGACGACGAAAGCAAAAAATTAACGACTATCATTTAAAAACAAATTTTCTAAATAAATATGTCAGAGTTGAAAACAAAACAAAGTTTGTTTTTAGGAACTGTGCCAAGAAGGTTGAATTCCTCTCTCATGTTTTATTTATATTTTTCGAATTGAATGTGTCATTTTGAAAACGTGTGCAAAACACCGACGGACCGACATCATCATCTATTATTGTTTCTTTTTTTGTTCGATTGTTGGTTGTTACATCGACGTAACAGACGCGACCAATAAATTATTTCACTTCATCATGGGTTTAAACGAACGCTCGTCTAGGAATGCGTCGATTTTTTATTGAGAGGCGTTTTGGCTTAAAGTTTGATTTTTTTAACGCCTTTTAATTTTTTTTATGTTTTTTAATTTTTCTGGCACTTTTAATTGTCTCATTAAAATTCAATTGTTTTCTTTAATTATTATTGAGAAAAATTTCAGTCGATATTTTTTTTTTAATTGAAAGAACAATCAACGATTTAATGATTTATTTATGCAAAAAGACGATACATTTCCGCGTTTGTTTGATTTTTTTTTTTATTTAATTTGATTTCAATCCAATATTGAATAATGCATCGATGTGTGTGCGAATTGAAGCAACAACCACCGTGCACACTTAAATTTCTCCCACAAAATCTCGAACTGTGAAGCGCTATTAATAGTTTTTTTCGTCTTTATAGCAGTACATTTCCGTTTGCTCAAAGCAAAAATTTCACAATTTGTGTGTAAAAAAGTTCGAAAAAGATAAAATAAAGAAAATTATATTCGTTCATCGCGACGATTCGTGAGAGAAAATCTCAAAATTCAACTGACATTTTCCATTTTTTCGTCGATTTCTCAGCGAATTTTCGCATTTTTTGTCTATTTTTGCCAAATGATCGCCATTTATTTCGTGTCTGTGATGAAAATTCGCGAAAAATTCCATCATTTTTCACCTTTTTCCAGAAATTTTCGTTGAATTTTTGCGTGATTTTCGTGTTTTTCGATCGCACACAGACTCGCAACTACCGATTCCGATCACCGATAACGCGTTTTCTGGACTTTTTTCATGGAAAAAGAAGATTTTCTCTTTTGGTTTTTGTGAAAAAAATCGTAAAGTGAACTGCAAAAACCGTAATCCACGGGCCGGTTTTTGCAGAGAACTGACCACTTTTCGTGCTCAAAAGTGCCTCGGCAGCAAAGTGATCGCACGAAGCGCGCTAAAAATAGGTTTCACGCAACCACATTTCTAAAAATAACGGATTTTAGGTGAAACAGGGACGGGAGGTTAGGTGGAAATTAAGGGAAGAAAAGTTAAAAATTATTTGAATGCATGCCAAGAATCGGTACGGCACTGGGTACACATGTTGCGTTCGGGCATCTTCGGATGAATTTTCAAAATGAGATATTTTTCACATGGGATCGTCCACGATTGAGAAAAATCAAAAATTTTCTAAGAACACAGTTGAGCGTCGTTCATGATCTGTACCGAAAATGGAATTTGAGCAGAAATTTTTCGCTCTTTTTAAATTTTCCTGAGATCAAAACCCTGTGGAAAAAAATTATTTTTCAAAAAGTTTTAGAAAAATTACTGAAAAATATTTTTTAAAAATTTTTTATGACTAAAAATATTTGAATGTTTTCAGAAAATATTAGAAAAATTTAATTTTTAACAAAGAGTCTTAAAATTAACATGCTTTAGAACCACAGGGTAAAAAATTCTCTGAAGCCATAATGTTACCCGATATCTAAATTTTCTTTAAAAAAAATAATTTTTTATAAAACAAATTTTAATTCAAAAATTTTTAAAATTCAAATTCCGATAAATAAAAAATAATTAAAATTTTTACATAAAAAAATCGAGCAACCCTACGTGAAAATTGTACCCCACTCAATACAATTTGAAGAAAAATTTTAACGACCGATTCTTCTTCTTGATTTTGATGTGTATTTTTGCCAGAAAAATTTTAAAATAAAAAACTTCATAGAGATCTCACTTTAGCATCAATTTATAAATTTTCTATTTTTTGTCGTGATTTCTCGTTGTTGTTGTTGCTTTTGTCGCTACAGTCGTCGTCTAATAATATGCCTAGTTAAATAATTCAACAGGTTGTGCGACGAGAGATGAATATCTAACTCTGTGATGTGATTCGATTGTTGATTGGAATAGAGGAAAAATAAATATTTTTAGATGTGTTTACCAACAAATTTTTTTGTACGAAGTTCAATGTTTGGGATGGATATTTGCGAGTGTGATTTATTGTTATATTTTATAGAAAATGCTGAAATAATGGAATTGACCGAATTAATTTTTAATGGTGCTATGCAGGTAACATTTATTTGTAGAAATTTTGTAGAAATAACTAAAATAAATTAAATAAAAAATTTAAATTTAACTATTAAAAAAATATTACAAATTAAAATCGTAACTTTCTGGGAGGAAATATTTAATTTAAATCTTTTTAATTCCTATTTTTAAACTATTTAAAAAAAAATAAAAATAAAATATTTAAAAAATCATTAAAAGATTTATGTTACTAAATCCCTTTTTTCGAGTCCTTATGTAACATAAAAAAATCCTTGTGGTTTTAATTACATACATATTAACGACATCTTAATTCTAATAAGTTTGCAGAAAATGTAGTTTTTTGAAAAATTAAAAATTAATGAAATTTGTTGAATATCCTTAGCGATACATTAAACTTGATGAAAAATGAAAAAATAAAGTGTTCCAATTAAGAATATTATCAATAGAATCAAACCATAAAATTTTTGATCAGATTTTTTTTCCTTATTTCATGTTTCTTTTTCTCTTAATTGAAATTTTAAAAAATTTTTATTATTTAAATTGTTCTAATTCATTAATGTATCCAAAATGTACTAAATTAATTCGGATGAAAGTTTGAAAAAAAATGTAATTAAAAGGCAGAAGATTTGAAAAAGTTATCCATTAACAACAATTCAATTTGTCAAAATGATTTGTTTATCTTTGCAAATTATTAAAAAAAGAAAAAAAAACGAACGTTCGGTCAACATATTTCGCCACAATATTTGATGTTCTTCCGTCAACAGCAAACAATCAAATGATCACCTCTTCTTTTAAAAAATTTTTCACACTCAACATTTTCAAATAATTTTCTCACTTTTAACATCTTACTCACCGACATGTCGCGACACCGCAATTAAATAAAAATCATCACACCACTTAAAAATAGATAAATTTTTGTTTATACATTGCGCCAGGTCATCCGCTTTCTCTCACAATTAGTTTATTTTTACAGAAATAAATTGCCGACAACTTGTTAGACATTCGGCACACGACCAACATTTTTTATAGCACCCCAGCTGATCTCTTGCCACACTTACGCACTGCTTGAACCACGAATTTGTTGAATGAAATTCTTCTCGTCGTTCAATGATCTTTGCAACTTTTTATTTATCGTTTTTTGTTTATTTATAATTTGGCATCGCTTCAAGATTTGGTCTGTGAACCACTTGTTAACGGCGCCACATGTTCTGCTAATGAATGGCAATGTTTTTTGTTTAATTTTATAGATCATTGTTTTAACAAAATTTATATTGATTTTGAAAAAAATATTGCTTCTAACTTTACATTGCTGAATTTTATTTTCCATTTTACACTATACTTAATTTTCTCAATTTGATCGGTTTTTTAAAAGAACTAAATATTTTTCTATAATTGGTAGATTTTTTTATAGTTTTGCAAAATTTAAATAACAAAATTTAACACTATTAAAGTTGAAATAAAAAAAATATAAAAAAATATATGATAAATTTTTTTAATATTAATTATTAAATAAATAAAATAAATAAGTTTATAACTTTTTTTTTAAATATTTTTATTATGAATGATGTTAAAAACGACAATTATTCAGTTTTAGCTTTGAAATTGATCAGAAATAGGGTCAAAATCGACTTGCAAGTTTCATAATGGTTTTAGGTTCTCATGAGAAAAACTGTATTAGACCTCGTCGATAAATAAAAAATGAAAATAATTGGGTAAATAACTAGTCGTTTACACTGTAAAAAAAATAAAAATTCTAAATTAAAAAAAAAATAAATTTAATTTTTTTTTATTTCTCTTCCAGTCTTCCCGTTTTCCAACTTTCAATTCAAATCGACTGAGACGAATAAAAGTGATAAATGATCAGCGCCATCTGTGTTTTCAGTTTATCAATTTATCACTTTCATTCGTCTCAAATCATTGGACTACTGTGTTCCAGCGATTACAACCCGAAGTTTGTTGCTCGCCGTGATACAGTAGTCACAGATATGAGTGACAGCTGTCAAATTACTACAGTCAGTACGAGAGTATACACGCTACGACGACATAAATTTGCCGACAACAAAAAAAAAACAAAACATGGTTAATAATAAATTAAAATCCTATTACACAGTAGCTGTTTCGCAAACAATCTCATCAGATGGCAAACATCTCTTCGTTGGAACAAACTTTGGCGAAATCCTGCTATTTTCGATTGAAAACCTAACAAAGGACATCACCGACGAAAGTCTTTCGGCGCCAGAAACCAAAATCGGTTCAAACACAGAACCTCTGCAAATTTTTCAAGCATCCGACAAGTCCCAAATCTACAGTTTATCGTTTTTCAATGACTTTTTAATAGTGGGAACGAATGCCGAAATCACCGGTTACTCTTTCAAAGGACAACAAATCTCCAGCAAAAAAGCTTGGGAAGTACGGATTCCATCGTCACCCGAAAATGCCGAACTAAACGAGATAAATTGCTTCTGGTTGGATCGCGATGCGGGAAATTTGTATGCTGGATGCGGCGACAACAACATTTACAACGTGAGCTTGGAAGATGGGAAAATCCTCAGAACCTTTAATGGACACACAAATTACATTCACAGCGTCGATGGCAATGCAAAATCAGCACAAATTGTCTCGGCATCGGAAGACGGAAGTGTTCGCGTTTGGGATGCTCGTTCGCGAAAATCGAGTTCAAAAATTGAGCCTTACAAGAAAGATCAGCTCGCAAGACCGGAATTCGGAAAATGGCAAGGAACAGTAGCTTTTAATAACGATTGGTTGATTTGCGGAGGCGGACCGCGTTTCAGTATGTGGCATTTGAGATCGAACGAAGTCACGCAAGTGTTTGATTTCCCCGAAAAAATCCACATTTGCGGGTTTTTGGATGATCAAGTGTTGGTTGGAGGCGATTATAAGACAGTTCGACAATATAATTTCAATGGGGATCTTGTAACGGAGCTACCTGTGTCATCACCTTCCATTTATTCAGCAGTTTGGCAATCGAGTCCTCATAAATTACTTTGCTTCGGAGGCTCGAGTAACATTTTAGACGTTTGTACAAACTTCAATTATCGCGATATTTGTTTGAAACTCCATCCAGGGAATTAATTTTCATAAAGAATAAATTTTTTCGTGTAATTTCTATTTAAACTCTGCTAAAAAATCATTTCGTTCAATACATTTCATTTAATCCGGGACGTTGTGCTTGTCTCGAGTGTTGCTGATACGGTCTCTTGTTGTACCTGTCTCTCGAATCGCGTTGGAAACTCGCATTAATGAACGTTTTATTTCTATTGTATTCGTTTGGCGGGTTACGTTGCACCTCGATTTCGGCACAAAGAAGTTCGTCAATCGATTTTTGGCTCACATGTTCGTGTTCCCTGAGATATCTGTCGATGCGTTCATAATCGAGTTTCAATTCTTTATCGTTAACTTTTTCCATTTCCTTTCGCACGCGGTCCAAAACGTCGATACAGAACGTCTGTTTGTGCATCGACGCTCCCACGGGTGCCTCCAAAATGCTCCGCAAAATCGGGATAACGTCTTCAACACGTCCCAAATCCAACATGGCAACCACTTTCATGTTCCTTACGGTGATGTAATTCTGTTGTTTTGTCCCGAGAAGCATTTCCAACGCAACTTGGGGCTCATTTTGGGCAAGCGCCAATCCAGCAGCGAACGTTACACTGCGCCGCATCGGAATATGACCCTTGCTGTTCATGTCCCGCATCAATTCCAAGGCATATTTGTAACTTTCGGGCGTATTTAGCTTGTAACAAGACCCAAGAACGAGAATTATCGTGTGTTTTGGGAAACTAGCGTCGACCGTATTTTTCTTCACGATGTCATAAACATCCAAAACATCTTGATACCGACCCTTTTTGTACAACAAGTCGCACAAAATCTGATACGAGCTCCATTGATTGAATAATCCCTCGCAATTGGGATCTCTGAAGACTTGCAATGCCGTGTCGGGGTCATCGAAGAAGTAAAACATTCGCATTATCACGGGTCCGAAGACGTAATTTCCGAAACGGAGATTACTGTTTTGACTGACAAACTTTTGTAACATCTTAACGACCAACGGGATGTCTTGTTTCTCCGCCAAGTGCACCATGTTCTTCAAATCATCCGAGAAAACCATATTTTTGGAATCATCTGAGCAAAATTCTGACATTTTCTCCTTGAAACGATCCGCGCTAGAGACAAAGCTCGATTGTGTCCGGGATCTTCCGGCTTCGTAACTGTTGATACCGAGGGCTTCGGCAGAGTACAATGTTCGAACTGAAATAAAAAATGATAAAAGTTGACAAGTTTTGTCGAAAAAACTTTAGATTTTGTCATTTTTTACCGGAATTTAAGGAAAGATTCGCAAATTTTCCATTGAATCTTTGGAGCTGGACACTTTTTATGATGTTTCGTAACATTTTAAATGCGTTTCTTTCTTTATTTAGACGTGAAAATTCAATTAATTCGAAAAATTTTAGTTTTCGAGTGAAAACGCATGCAGATTGACAGATTTGGGACTGGTTCGTTATGTCATATGCCGATTTGACAGCAGCAAAATAACCAAATCTGAATTGCATGGGATTATTTCAGCCCCGTAAAACCGTAAAATGGCTCAAAGGAACATCTTGAGACTATTGCAGACCGTGAAAACGGGATGTTCGATGACGGGACGATCGTATGGCGAGACTGTCGTGAAGAATTGTCGCAGATATTCCACGAGACAAGTGTTTCAATGTTGTCGGCATATGTCGTCCTCGCAGCAAGGTGAGATTTTTTCAAGTTTTTCTTTCTTTTTTTCGCGAATTTTAATTTTTTTCATGTTTTTTTTAGTTCCGCCACAAACCCCTCAACAACCAACAGGCCCGAAAATCATCTCGACCCTCTTTCCACAAACAGCGGTGGATGCAAAAGCCGAGGAAGAGGCTCGCGAGGAGCAAAAACGCGAAGAAGAGGAGAAAAAAGAGAAGGAAAAATCAAATAAACGAATGAAATATGGCATGTACGCTTTTGCAGCATCAGCTGGCGTGATGGCTATCTGGACTGTCATTGATTTCGGATCGCCCGAAACAGATGCGGAAGGCAAGGAGATCGAAGATGAGTTCACACACTTGCCAATTGTCGAGCAGTATTTCCGTCGCATGTGGAAATCGATGACTTATTATCAGAAAATCATTCAAGAACCATCAGCGCAACGCCTGCTGCCCGATCCCCTCAAATACCCGTACATTCAACCGAAATACACGCTCGTGCTGGAGATGAAAGGACTACTTGTGCATCCGGATTGGACGTATAAAACGGGATGGCGCTTCAAGAAACGTCCCGGCGTCGATCAATTTTTGGAACAACTCGCGCGTCACTTTGAAATTGTCGTTTATACCGCGGATCAGGGTATCACAGTGTTTCCCATTTTGGATGCGCTTGACCCCAATGGCTATATAATGTATCGTTTGGTGCGCGACGCGACACATTTCGTCGATGGGCATCACGTGAAGAACCTGGATAACATTAATCGGGATCTCAAACGGGTCATTGTCGTGGATTGGGATCCGAATTCGGTGAAATTGCATCCCGACAATGCCTTTGTCATCCCGAAATGGGACGGAAATGATCATGACACGACGTTGCTGGAGTTGGTGGCGTTCTTGAAGACCGTTGCTACCTCAGATGTGGACGATGTGCGTGAAGTTTTGCACTATTATCGCGATTTCAGTAATCCCCTCGAAAAATTCAAAGACAACCTCAAAAAATTACAAGAGATCGAGGAGAAGGATCGAGAGGAAAGGGAGAAACAAGGCACTCCGGCAGTCAAAAAATGGTCACCTAGTCTTTTCAATAAGAAGTAGAGCTTTTTAGAATTAGTTTTTGGTTCGTTGACTGTTTATAGGGCTCAAATTATCGCAAATTAACCCACATCAATAATAATAAAAAGAAAGTTAAAGCCATACAATTAACATCAATTCATTTTTTTTCTTGCAATTAAGCGAGTAACATAAAACACTAACAATGTGCAAAGCTACAACATTTAAGACAACATCAAAAAACGCCTTTTTAAAGCCATCCCGGAACATTTTCCGTGTCGTTAAGCAACTTTTTGTCCGAAAACATGCCGCCACACTTTTTCTGTTGACGCCAAAACTCTTGACGATTGTTCAAGAAATTAATGGCATCCTGTGCCAATTCGGAGACATTTTCCGTTTTGGTGTCTGCTTTCACGAGATCCGGATGTTTGAGGAGTTTTTCGAGATATTCCTTGTCCACGAAGAGCTCTCCCAATAATTTTCGCGCGGCAATTCTCTCGGGATCGGCTTTTGAGCTGCGTTTCTTGCCGCCAGCTGTTTTTGCACGACTTACGGGTGCTCGAACTTGGGCTCCAATTGTATTTTCAATAGCCTAAAAATGAAATTTTAAATTAAAAGTTTGTAAAAAATTAAAAAAAAATCATACTTCTTGAGTTTTTTGAATCCCTAATTGAAAATTCTTTAATTCCGGGCGAATTTTATGTCCACGATGGAAAAACATGAGACTATGCTCGAATTGTCCCAAATAGTAAAGTGACTCTGCCTTTTGATAAATTGCACGAATGTTCGTTTTATCAGCGTTTATAGCAGTTTCGGCATCCTCGAGGGCCTTGTTTGGTTCTCCAAGTTGCAAATAACAGTTACTTCGAGCAATTAAAGCATTTGTGTCTGTAGGACAAATTTCAAGTGCCTGAAAAATGAGAAAAAAGTATTCTTATAAAAAAAATTATGAAAAAACTTATTTTTATAAAAAAAAAATTATGAAAAAAATTATTTTCATAAAAAAAAACTTAAGAAAAAAATATTTCTATAAAAAAACTTAAGAAAAAAAATTTTTTCATAAAAAAAAATATTTAAAAAAAAAATTTGAAAAAAAATATTTTAATTAAAAAAAAAATCTTAAGAAAAAAATAATTTCATAGAAAAAAAAAATATGAAAAAAATACTTTTTCACTAAAAAAAATGAAGGAGGTAAAAAATTTGCCTTTGTCAAAAACAAAACGCCATTGTCCAGATTTTTCCCTTTAATTTCTCGCATTCCCAAGGCAATCAAGTTGCTCGGATCTTGTTCTTCCGCTACTTGAACCTCTGCGGTGCGATCTCTTTGTCTCTTTTGGTTCAAGCTATTTTGATAAAAATTAGGTCATTAAAAAAAATTAAGTCGCAATTTCTATTTTTGAACCTTTTTTTGATATCAAAGTCGCCAATGCTCACGGCAGCAGCTCGATCTTTATCACAATAGACCTAAAATTTAATTTTTGAGGCATTTAACTTCAGGAGTCGAAAATTCCCGAAAAATCCTTACTTCATCGTAGACACTGTACGGGCGTTTCTTTTTCAGTTTGGTAAGGTCCAAGATGGAAGGCAAATTAAACCTTGCGGGACGTGGTTTCGGAACTTCCCGATGTTCCTCCTTTGGCTCCGAGCCACGTCTTTCTTGTTTTGGATTTTCTTTTCCCATCTTTTAGCAGTTAAAAGGACCCGAAAAGGACTTTTTCGACAGAACGTGTGAAAGTCTCAATAAAAAACACTTCAGCCAACACACATGACTGGAGTGACGATGAAAAAAATTGAACAAAACAAGAATGGCATCTATGGAAACAAAACAAATTCGAAATCGATTGCATCTTATTGCTGCAAAAAAAAAGTTGTTTTCGTTTTCATTCACGTTTTTTTCACACGTTATCGGGTGTTAGTGAGACTTTGACGTAGAAACGATGAAAAAAGCTTCGATCATGCTTTTTTTTATAAAAAATTTGAAGAAAAGCGACCTTGAAGTAATTTTTCCGTTAAGCCACGTGCCGGTAGTAGTATCAAAAATTTTACTGAACAATAACTTTTTTTGTTTTGATTTACTCTTTTTTTTACCTCCACATTTTTTAGTAGGAAATAAATAAAGTTTATTGTTTTTATTTTGATAAAGTTCACCTTCGCAAATAACGACATAGCTTTATGTTCATTGCCAATCTTCATTTGATTATTTCCCTCATCACACAGAAGGCGACAGCTGTTAAAGGGGGAATTTGCAAGAAAAATATAATCTTTTGCATTGACACTTCCAAGAAAAGTTTTTACCTTACAGCTGCATCTTCGGCACGCGTTCGTCGTCGTCGTTTTCCGCGGTTTCCAGAACGATTCATTGTTTGTTTGAGTCAAAGGCTGTAATGAAAAAGTAGAAAAAAAATGTTATTTTCATTCATTAAAGGATGTGAAGATGAAGTTTTAATGGATAATAAAATTATTTTATCTAGGTTTTATCGCAACTCGGGGTTGAGTCATAAAAATTTTTTGATAATGAATAGACGTCTCCATTACTGAATGGAGTTTAATTTTAAAAAATTTTCATTTTAAATTAAAAGTTTTATTTTGATATCAAAGAATTTCATGTAAATAATGTATTAAAATTAATTAAAAAATAAAAATTAATTTAAAAAATTAAATTCACTTTAAATAAAATAAAAACTGTTAAAAATATAAATAATTTTCGAATTCCTGGTTATATTATTTTTCAAAATAAATAATTAAGTAATTACTTACTTAATTAATAATTAAAAAAATAAAATTAAAAAAAAAATTAATTAAAATATCTAAATTAAATAGTTTTACCGATTAAATTAAAAGTTAAATTTTTAAAAAATATTAAAATAAAAAAAAAGTTACACATTTTCAAAATTCCTTTTAGTTATTTAATAAAATTTATTTTTTTTTTTCAAAAAATGTACATTTTTTTATTAATCCTCATTAGTTTTAAAAAATTATTTCAACATAAAATTTTTTAATTAAATAATTTTTAAAAAAATTTAAAAATTTTTTTTTAAAAAGCCGAAAATATGTTGAAAAATTTTGACATTTTTTTTTTCAATTTTATTAAAAATTTTTTAAATCAATCTTAATACACAAATTCAATGTAAAAAACTTAAAAAAAAATATTGATTAATTTTTTAAAAAGTTGGCATTTTGTTTTAGTTTTTTAAAAAAAGTATTTCAAAATTTTTTATTTTTTTTTTTTTCAAAAATTCTTGGACAAAACTTTTTTGATTTCATTTGGAGCGGCCTTAATTAATAAAAAAAATTAATATTTAAAAAAAAAAATAATTCTAAATAAAACATCAAAATTTATTTTTTTAAAAGTTATACTTATAAATTGATATTCAGTTGAAATTAAAGAAAATTTTAAATCTAAAGTTTTAGTTTTTTAATTAATTTTTTTTTTTTTCAAAAAATGTAGAATTTTTTTATTAAGTAATCTTTGTTTATGATAACAGTTTTAAAAAAATTTTCTACATATTTTATTATTTTTTATTGACTTATTTAACTTTATTTATTAAC
Organism: Culicoides brevitarsis; assembly: GCF_036172545.1. Taxonomy (NCBI): domain Eukaryota; kingdom Metazoa; phylum Arthropoda; class Insecta; order Diptera; family Ceratopogonidae; genus Culicoides; species Culicoides brevitarsis. The sequence goes on along the minus strand of NC_087085.1, from coordinate 15,203,111 downwards.
TTTTTTAGTAACTATCAATTTACATTTTTTAAATTATGTATTAATATTTTTTATTAAATTGTAAAGAACAAAATTTTATTATTTTTTTTTTCACTATTTTTGTAATCTATTTTTTTATATTTTTTTATAATTTATATTTTATTATATTCCATAAAATATTTGAATTAAACTTAATTTTGCATAATCTCTTAATAAATTCAAATTAGTTTCTTTATAATTCTGTGAATTACACAGAAATTAATTTTAATCAGAATTGATCAAAGTTCAAAGAAAGTCAATTTTTAATCGGCTCTTAATCACTTCCACAAGTACTTATTAAAATTCAATCAATTTTATTTTCAATCAATCACCTTGTTGAATGCTTAACTCTTGCCGTCGCTCTTTGATGTTTCTTTGTCGACGTTTAATATGACAATATTTTCCGCTTTCATGCGAAGTCCTCGACAGCTAAATTAATACTAAAATCTATGTCAAATCCTTTCGTTGAGAAACTACACTAAGCTGCAAAGGTAAACCACAACCTCCTTCTTTTTCGTATTTTTTTTTAATAATAAAAATAAAAATAATATGATATACAATATTTCTTAATAGAAACATATCTACGGCAAAATAATAGGAGTATAATAAGCATAACGGCATTTTTCGATTTCCTCCTTCGAACTCGCTTCGACACTGGCACAAGGTATAAGGACAATTTTTGTCGTACATCTTTACATGCACTATATCACAATATAAAAACAATTTTATTATTGCCTACAAAACTAACTTTTTAAATAGACAAAAAAAAAATATTCGCTCATTCAATTTGTATATTTTGTGTATTTTTATTCCTTGAGACACGCAATCCGGTATGCACAGATAACGAACGGGTAGAAAGCTAATAAACACAAATATGTTTGTTGTTTTTACTGCACCCGTTCGGTGCTCGTGCTGTAGATTTAATAATGTTGGCAAACTTGATTCATAAAATAAATGACAATTTTTTTTTGTTTGAAATAAATTTTTAAATTGCCTCGTGCCGCGAAGAAGTTTGGAGCGAGCTTGGGGAGACTTGAGACGTGCGGTGTTTGGATAAGCTTGAGAACGGTGATTAAGCGGCACGAATGGAAGTTACAACAACAGGTATAATGACTTACAATTTTTTTATGAACCGTAAACTTAATCATGCCATGGAGGGATGTCGCTTATTTTTTGATTATTCTTTTTTAGGCGAATATTTGAAAATGTTCAAAAATTCAATTTGTCTGTCTGTTAGTTCATTATTAAAAATTTTATTGGAAATTAGATTATTTTTTTTTTATTAAGAATTTTAATTTTAATAAATTTAATTAATTAATTTAATTAATCAATTAAAAAATTAATACCTAATAGCAAATTTTTTAAAATATTTTAAAATTAAATAAACAAGTTTTTACTTACCATTTTTTAATAATAAATTTTAAAATGTTTTAAAATAATAAATAAACAATAAAACATTTTTCAAACAAAAAAAAAAAATAATAATAGGCAAAAAAGATAAAAAAAAATCTGTTAAAATTGAGTAAAAATTATAATTTGCAAATTGTTTGAACATTGTAGTGGTTTTTTTATTTTTGACATTAATAAACTTGTTGAAAAGTTTAAAAATCTTTAGAAAATAGAACTTCTTTAATAAAAAAAAGTTGAAAAAGTTTAAAGAATTAAAAAAAAATAAAATAAAATATAATAAAAAGTTAATTATTTTTCATTCAAATAAAATTTGTGTGAAAATTAATTGATTTTTGATCGACTTGGAACAAGAGTTCACAAATTCTTTTGAAAATGCGCTTTTGTTTGAAATTTCTCTTAATTTCTAAATAATTTTTTGAGTTATTTTCGTCATAAATGCCACTGCATGAATTATGTAACATTATAAAAAATAACTGTGAAATTAAAACAATTTATTTCCAATCAATCCTTTATTTGTTTAATCGTCCTTCATCTTATGAAACATTCAAATGAGCGTAAATTGGTATCTAAAAAATATATTAAAAAAAAAATTATATTTTTTTCTTTGAAAATTTATCAAAAAAACCTTTACATGTGGTAATGATGTATCAATTTGCGGTGCACTTTGAACCGACGGCGCTTTTGGCAACGAAAAATGTTTCCCCAAAATCGGTTCTTTCAAGCTTTTTCCATAAATACATCTTCTCCGTTCCTTTTGCTCTGGAGTATCTTCCGTTTCTTCAACCAATTCAATCGCTTTTCTAAATACCGGATGCGTTTCGCCATCTGTGAGTACCTGAAGTGTCGTAAAACTGGCTTCTCGTTTAATATCTGGAGGAATTCTAAAATTTTTATGGAAAAATGAACCAGTTTTTACTTCCGCAATTGGAATTGGACTTCCGAGTGTTCCCAAATATTGTCCCCCTAATGTCCACAAACGCACGGAACAATCACTGCTTGAGGTAAGTAAAATTTTCCGTCTCTCAATGTAAGTTATGTTCATAATAGGTTTCGTGTGTGCCTTGTACGAGTTCACTAACATTGGCAATTTTTGCGTTTTCGCGGATCTCTTTGCACGTCCCAAAAATGCCGTTTTAATTAGAAACGGGAATTGCAGTCGTAACTGCGGCATCGAGATATGCACATGTGACTCCGATGGAACGCAATAATTGGTTAAGAGCCATGTTTTGATGTAACCACGAACTGTTCCCGTGAAGAGATATGTGTCATTTTCGCCAGTTGACATGTAACTAACACTGTCGCCAGCCATATGAATCGCGTTAAATTGTTTCAAGTACCCTCCGAATTTCGTGTGATTCCAAACAAGCACTTTTCCATTGTCAAGAGACGTTAATAAAGTCCCGTAATTCGGTTCAAAAGGACGAGATTCGAGAAAAACCATCGCTTGAACGGACATTTGACGAACTTGGCTCGCTAAAGTTGGTAAAGTGATGACTGAAATTTTGCGATGCTTCATTCCGAGGCCCGACAATAAGGATCCCTGTTGTTGAATTTTCATATATTGCGGTAAGTAACTCAATCGATGTGTCATTTTATATAATTCTGATTTTTCTTCTCGTTGTTCCGTTTCAACTTTTTTCATGCCGCCATACTGAATGCGAATTGACGTTGTTGGTTCTTCAATGTTGAATTTTTTAAAAGGTTGTCCCGTTTCCGATCGCCAAAAGACAATGTCACCATTATAACTTGCCGTTACGAGAACTTTATGGCAGGAAATTGCAGCACATAAGATATCATCGCTATGCTGGATGTCCCATTGTTTACCTAAGGGATATTCCGTTTCGATGCCAACTTCAGCGAATTCCGTGACGCGACGATCCCATCCAACAGCTAAAATTCGATCTGTCACCCAAAATACTGCGGTAACTTCGGCTCCGGAGCTTATTGACATGTGCCTGACGCAAAATCCGTTGTTAAAATTCCAAACTTTTAAAGTGCCATCATTAGCTCCTGTGAGTAAAAGTTGATCTTTTGGGTCGAAACAAGCAGCTGTGATCTCAACTCGCATATTTTCGCCGTGCAAAATTCTCGAATGTGCCATTTTAATGAGATTTAGCCGAGAGCCGGTGTTAGAATCCCATACAATGATGAAAGAATCGAAGCCACAGGTGATGATGACGTCAAATAAACGATTATAAAGCACAATTGAGACAGGTTTTGTGTGAGTATTGCCGTCAGTTAAATCAAGTCTCAGCAGAGGGCAACAACTCATAACCGCGAAATTCCCTGAAGCGACTACCATTTGTCTTTTTATGTCGCTATAATACGCTTTCATCGGAATATGGAGCTTTCCTCTGTCAGGAAAGCATTGCATGAGGTAAATATATGTTTGAAGTAAAAATTGTCCCTCAACATCCCATACTTTAATGATCTTTGCATTATCCATGGAATAACATTTTTTCGCGTTATCTTGCAGGAAAATGAAGGAAATCCCGGAATTATGTCCCGAAAAGACACAAAACGGCTTTTGCGGTGTAAATGGCGACCATAAACGAACAATGAAGTCAGGACCTCCTGTTGCAATTATATTTGACGCTTCATCGTAACAAAAACATGAAACTCCTTCATTGGCTTTGAAGGCTTTTATACTTCTTCGTACTCCGAGATCTAATAAATACATTGATTTTTGTGTTTTTGATTCGGCAACCGATAAAATGCCATTTAATGAGGGATATATTCGACTTGCAGCACAAAATCGTCGTGCAAATGATTAAATTCGATTATTTGGAAGTGCGGATTGGTTTTTAACAAGGCAGGATATTTCAAAGTTGTTACAAGAGCTCCGCTGTTGCTCTTGAAGGGACCACGACCTTCAGATGCGAATGTCAGAACACGAACGGAGCCTTTGTTATCGCCCAAGGTAAGACGAGAATTGGGATCTTTTACGTTGAAGTAGTAATGAAGGGTGTTGACGACTTCAGGAAGTTGAGTTATTTGTAATTTTAGGGAGTAACTATTTGCTGTTGTTTCGTAAAAACGGAGATCACGTTCAGTGGATGCAATGCAAATGATACGGACATCGGGGAGACATATGCCGTCAGTTACTTGCGTTCGAGCCCATTTGAGAGTTGCTTAAAAAGATAAAAAATGTAGACAGGAGAAATTTTTATTAATAAATAGTTTCGTTTAATTTAAAAATTTTATTAAAAAATTGCCTTTTAATTTTAATTTTAATTTTAATTTTAATTTTAATTTTAATTTTAATTTTAATTTTAATTTTAATTTTAATTTTAATTTTAATTTTAATTTTAATTTTAATTTTAATTTTAATTTTAATTTTAATTTTAATTTTAATTTTAATTTTAATTTTAATTTTAATTTTAATTTTAATTTTAATTTTAATTTTAATTTTAATTTTAATTTTAATTTTAATTTTAATTTTAATTTTAATTTTAATTTTAATTTTAATTTTAATTTTAATTTTAATTTTAATTTTAATTTTAATTTTAATTTTAATTTTAATTTTAATTTTAATTTTAATTTTAATTTTAATTTTAATTTTAATTTTAATTTTAATTTTAATTTTAATTTTAATTTTAATTTTAATTTTAATTTTAATTTTAATTTTAATTTTAATTTTAATTTTAATTTTAATTTTAATTTTAATTTCAGTTAAAAAATTCATAAACTTACGACTTGGTGACTTTCCAACACGCTGCAACTCCCAATCCAGATCGTAAAAATTGACGGCACCATCAAGAGCGATCGACACAAAAATCCCTTGCTTCATATTAACACTTTGTCCCGGAAGCACAGTCGGCAAAAAGTCAATTCTCACAATGTGATGCCTTTGTTGCGTTCGTCGAACGACAGGTTTTTCCTTGATCGGCGGATCCAACGACTCATTCGCTTTGTCGCCAAAGTCATCTTCGAATCCGATCAACATGTACGAGACAACTTCATTCCAATCAACCAAATTATCGCGATCCGTGTTAATTTTCAGGAACAAATTCTCAAATTCATCATCTGTGTAGTAAATGTTGAACTTTTCAAAGGTATCTCGCAATTCGCAACGATCCATTTTCTTATTGGTTTCGTCATTTTCACGAAAATGCAAGAAAAGTTTCTCAATATTTTCCTTTGTGAGTCGTTTATGCAATTGGGGCGTTTTTGCATCACTTTTTTCTGTGCCGAAGAAGGACATTCGAGTTGTTGATCCCGTGGTTGAGCGATTTACGGCGACTTTTGAGGATTTTTTTGAGCTCTTTGAGGGACTTTTGGAGTATCGAGGACTAAATTTTGATCCGTAAACGACATCATAGGAGGATTTATTTCCTGTACTGCCAGAAAAAGAACTCATTGCATAAATTTTGATTGATATTTAAGCAAAAAATGCAATGCCTGCTCTTCAAACTACATAACTTACCTCGTTATCGAACAAAATTTCCATAAAAATCCAAGAAAAAGTTTTTTTTTACAAAATTTATTGAATTTATTTATTTATATAATACGAAAAAAAAACTTATAAAAATATTTATTTTGCTACGTAAAAGTAAGGAAGGCTAAGTACCACGAAATACGGCAATTTTTCTGTTTAAATTCATTTTTTAGCCGAATTCGTAAATCAAATGAGAATACAAAAGTACTAAATAAATACAAAAAAAAAAGTTTATCACTATAGCCGTTGCCGGTGTCTAAAGTATACACAAAGTTGTGTCCTTGCATAACGAGATTTGAGCTTCTTGCAGAATACGTAGTCGAGGACCTAGCGGTACGCCCATTTTCTGTAGTCGTTCCTCACTTAGATACGGTAATTCAATCATTCCAACTTTTTCTTGTTCAAATAGTTGAGCGTATTTCTGGTTTTTGTGTTGTAAATATGTAATGAGAAGAAAAAGTATAAAGATTTGTACATTTGTGGTTCACTTTTTCCTCTCGTGTTGTCTTTAACGAAACAACGAAAGGAAAAAGTTACATTAAATAATGATGCCGAACACAAACGAAACTTTGGTTCCGCATTAAATTTTGCACGAAATTTCGCCAACGGCGACTTTTTCCATGCATTCATGTATAAATATCAATTAAAGAGATGAATTTTTGTTACCTCGTATCCTAGTTTTCGCAGGAATAAACGCAGTAGTGGCGGATCATCACCGAAAAATTTCGTTAGTTTTTTGACACGTTTTGGGTTCGTTAGGTTCGGTGCTTCGGGCGGTTGCGAACGATCCATTGCAGTCATTTGTGTGTTTCCATTGTTGTGGAAGAACATTGACGATCGATTATTTTGGTTCCTGTGGCAAAAAAAATTCAAATTAATTGATTTGCATGTCAAAAATTCAAAAAATAAACGTACCGTAGACCCGCAATATCGCTTTTGAGCATCTCAATCTCTTGGGTTACGAGGTGTTGCGATCTCATTTCGGACGATAAATGAGCGACACTTCGTGCTAATGTGACAACGTGTGATTCTAATCTCTGGAAGCGCTTGTTGATGCCCTGAAATTAATTAAATTAAGGTAAAAAATCAAAAAAATTCTTTAAAAACTCACTTTAATATCTCTAATTTTCCTTCTCTCATCTATTCGCTTTTTATCTCGTATAGGACGCCCACTAACGGAACTCGAAGGTAACGACGAGATACTTCCGTAACGCCTTCGTGACATCCCGCGCGACGAATTGTCCCCCATTTGAGGTCGACGTGACTTGAGCATCTTCAGCACTTCGGAATACATGTTCTCGAGACCCTCGAGTTGGTATTTGATATTTCGCAGACCATTGGTATCCGTTTCAGAATCGCTTACGGATTGTCCGATGCCTAAAAGTGACTCGAGATCAAATGAACGTGTCGTAGTTGAAGTCATATCCACATCGAGACCAAATACTGAAATGATAAAAAATTATTTTTAAAAAAATTTTATTGAAAAATTGATGAAATTACTTACGATGACGCTTCAAAAGTGACTGTTCAACTTGTTTTTTCATCGGAATACCGTTCATATCTTGGCGCTTTTGTTGCAAACTGGCACTTGGAAATCCCTTGCTTGGAGCTATTGGTTTTGAGACGTTCCCAGCGCGGTTATAGCTGTCCGTACCGTATTCTTGTTTGTCATTTTTATTCATTTGCTGTAAAAATAAGGTAAGTTTAAGACATTTTCATAAAAATTTCATTTAAAATTCTTACATGTGATGACTTATGAGGTCTATTATTTGGCGGTCCCATGATATGTGGCAGTTGGGGTGATGCTGAAGACATACTATTCCTTCCTGATTGCTCTTTGTTCAAACTCATCTCTTGCATTCCGGGCTCCAGAATGTTTTTCAGCTCAGAATCGATGACATCGACCCATTCCGAGTCATTTCCATCGACGTTCTGATCGCCATTGTGCTGCCCTGTGTTAGTATTTCCACGTGATCCAGGCGTATAAGCGAGACTTTCTCGTCCAGAATCGACATTTGAGCTAAAATGTTCGCCTTTTTCATAGTCTGACGTGTTGTTGATGGGTGTTGCTTGTTTTCTTTCAATCAAATTGTTGCGAGATTCTCTCCCGCTTTCATTTCCATTTTGCGGGTCATTTTGCAAATGACGTTTTTCGTTGACGTGTTCGACCATTCCATGTCTGTAAGCCGAAAATTGCGGAGTTTTTTGTTTTTCATAGTAGCTTTGAGCATTTGGAGTTAAGTAATTTTCGACTGGCGTGCGATTCGATCGTCGATGATGACCTTTGTTGATGAAACCGCCGTCATCGGAGTCTGTTACCTCGATATTGTTATCCAATGAGCCGCGACGCTCATTTGGCATCGGCGCCGTTTGGTTTTGCAGTTGTTGTTGCAGATAAGCAGCCGGATCGTAACTCGTCATATGCAAGTGTGGCTGTGATGCTGCTCGTTGCGCCTGAATTTGTGAGTTAATATACTGCTGGGAACTCATCGCATTCGATTGCAAGTAAATGGGTGAGTCGGTATTGGGACGCTGTTGACCATTGCCGTACATTTGCATGTCCTCGGGACGTGGTTTCTTCACGGCATACGGCGAAATGCGTTGTTGCTGCACAATTTGCTGCTGAAACGTCGTTGCGTTATTCAACTCATCCAAACTTCCGGCTGTAACTTGATCCTTTTTAAATTTACTCGAAATGATATCTTTGATGGTATGATACGTTTTCGCAACGGCATTCTTTCCATCTCTGTTATCTTTGCTGTTATAATTTTCGTTGTTTACGAGTGCTGTCACATCTTCGGGCATCTGTGTTGGACGCGCCATTGCCATTTGTTGCATCGTCGCATCCATCGGCGAATGGTTAATTTGATTCCATGCCTGAATCTGATGCTTCACTGGGCTATCTTGCGTCATTGTGACAGCCGTTACGGCATTATTGCCCGTCATTCGTGGCAGAAATTGATGCAAACCAGATGCCAGAGACATTTTCGACGCATTCTTGTTATCACTGGACAAAATGAGTTCGCGTTCAATCTGCACAAATGTAAATGACCGAAAAAAGACAAAGAATTAAATTACAAATGCACATCACATGCCATTAATGTTGATTATGTGAGAATGTGAGCACTTACCGGAAATTTCGACGAGTGTGTACGGAGATTGTGTGGAACGGTTTCTATTGCCGCACCTGGCAGTTGCTGCGAATCGTTGTAGTGTTGCATTATGGGCTGTGGTGGCATTTTATACTGGGGAGGCAGCAGTGGTTTTGCTCGTTTAAAATTTTCCGCAGCTGAAAATTTTAATCCGTCATCTCCTCGTTCAACTACATGCAAAATAATAAAGAGGATAATATTTGTGTGTAATTATAAATGATAATATAATCAAATATTTTGGGGATAAATTGGTTTAATTATAGGAATTACTGTCTAATTTACAAGAGTTAATGGGTGGTCAGAATGTAAAATTAGCAAATCCAGTGTTCAACGGTGACATGAATGTTTTAAAATAAACACAGACAACCAATTTTTCGGGAATAAATGCATGAAAAACATTGCGGTTGATTTTAAAATCATGTTGGTAATTGACAAAATTTAATTTTTTACACTTTTTTAAATTGATATTTTAATCCATTTTAAATTTTTTATATGCATTTTTTAAAGACCAAAATGGATATTTTATCAAAAATGTTTTTTAAAAATTGAAATTTAATAGAATCTGTAAAATTTTTATCCTTTAAATATGTATTAAATTTAAAATTAAGAAGTCCATTAATTTTTAAAGTTTTGTCTTAATGGACTTCTTCTATTTTTAAAAAATTTTGATTTTAAATTGAAATATTAACGTTTTCTTTTGTTAAGAAATGAAAAAAATATAGGGGAAAACGGGGTAAATTCGCACACGGGGCACCTTCGGACACCCCTATTAAATCAAAAATCTAAAAATGCCAAAATGACGGCATTTTAAAGCCAATTAAACACCCAAAAACAAATTTTGAAAAATTTTCTTGAAATTGGAGAAAACTTGAAAAATGTGTTTTTGAGGGTCCTTTGTAAATTTTCGACTTTTCACTAAAATGGCCCGGAAAAATATAAAAGCTTCAAAGTTAAATTGGACATTCTTTCTACTTATTTAGAAATTTTAAATTAACTCCATAAATAAAAATTCTACGAACCAAAATGTGATTAAAACCGAAACGGGGCACCTTCGCACATTCATACAATTTTGCGAATTTTGGAAATTTTCCATACAAAATGCATGAAAAATTACAATTTTTTCAATTGGCTGTAGCTTGAAGTCCGTTTGAAGGACAAAAAAAGTTCATATGGGTAAAAGTTAAATTTGACTGAACTTTTCAAAAATTTAAAAAATTTTGATTTTTTCGTGTTCTATGTGACATTTAGAGCCATTTTAAGTGACTGTTCGAAACTACCCCGTAAAAATCGAATTTGCCCCGTGTGACTTTTTTTGGAAAATCGTCTATATTGAGCATAAAAACAACATTTAGAGCAAAGTTGACTAACAGTAAATTAAAGTTAGGATTCCAAGCTACAAAATGGAAATTTGCTGTGCGAATTTACCCCGTTTTCCCCTAACTCATTAAAATAAAATAAATTTGAATAATAAAAAAAATTGGTAAATTAATTTATTTAAATTTTAAGTTTCAAAATTTTTATTTACGTTTTTTTAAATTTAAATAAATCTGAGTTAAAATAAATTTTAACAAATAATTATTTTTAATTATTATTAAATTATAAAAAATAAATTATTATTTTATTAATTATTTATATTTATTAATAAATTATTTAATTTTTATTTAGGTTTTTTTTTAAATTTAAATAAATCTGAGTTAAAATAAATTTTAATAAATTAAACAAATAATTATTTTAATAAAATAAATAGGTAATAATTTATTAATAAATTATTTAATTTATTTTAATTAATTTTTTTTTTATTTTAAATTTTAATAAATCAAAACGAAAAATTAAATAAAAATTAAAACTTCACACAAAAGCCGCCTAACAAGTTTTTTCAAGTCATCGATCATTAGTTTTAATTTCCCCAAAAAAAAAAAGTGATAAAAAAAACAATTTTGCCTTATTTAAATTACCATCATAACAATAAATTTTTAGCACATAAATAATTAACATACAGCCGTTAAAATAAATTTCTACAACATTTTAAACTTCTTCTGCTTTTCCCTACTCTCCAAGCACAGACAAACTCAACTTATTACATGCTACGTAAGAATAACAACAACACATGCTACTATTCGGCAGAATTTCTCACATTATTTACATTCGAGACTACTTCGTTCCGAATCAGTGCGCTCCAAACGTGTAACATAAGCACAAAAGGTAAAGTTTAAAGTTTTTCTTCTTGCTCGTCTTCATGTTTCTCCATGGACGTTTCCGAAAAAGTTACCGTGAGTTATCTATCGCACAAGAAAGTTTCTTGTTGTTTATGAATCTTGATTGATTTTTCCTTCACTGCAACTTTTTTTTTGTTCATTGTTCATTTTCTTCCTTAATGCCGAAAGTTTATTTATTTATTGATAAAGTTGTAAAAAGTAAAGACGTTGTGTGTGTGTGTGTGAGATGTTGTCAAGGTGTCACAATTAATTGGGACAAGATAAACTTTTTTTTTTGATATAAAATTTACATGTACCTCTCGCATTATTCTTCTTCTTAATTCGCTTCTTCAGCTGCCGCATGCTCGTATGAACACGCATTTTGATTGTTTTATTTATTTCTTTTATTTCGTAATTTGTCGTCGTTTTAATTCAACACGTATAATTTGAATTCCATTCTCGTTTTTTTTCTTCATTATTTATCTATAAACATTAAACATTTTTCATTGTTTCGCAGAAATGTACGAGAAAAGGGATGTCTCTCATCACTTGATAGCGGTTTCTGTTATTTTATTTTTTTTCTCTCAAAATAATATCATGAGAATGGGCGCACACACTTATTATGATTATTATTAAATAGCTTTTCTCAAGCAATTATTTTTTTCTCAACAATAGTCAAACGCGCGCTTTGAATAAATTGGTAGGTCCAAGAAAAATAAAAAAATATTTATTTAAGAACTTCAAAAAATAAAAAAAATATAAAACAATAAACCGTCTAGAACCGAAGTACAAGTTAAACTAAATTGTGGTTTTTATATACAAATTTCACATACTACCTACTAGTTGAATCTGTTACACTTTACCGCATAAATCGTACGACTGCGAGACTGTATACGATTGTCTTAACATTTGTTAAAATCCAAGTAACAAGTGTTTTTGAATATAAAAAAAGTATAAATAAAAGAAAACGTAAACAATGATTTTTTATATATTTTGTGGTTCTACATACACGGAAAAAAATTGAAATTCGTTCAGTTTAACTTTAAAATTCTCAGAATTTAACATTAAACCAAAATTTTAAAGAAATAGGCTATTTAGTAATGATAAGATTGATACACATTCATCTTAATATTTTTATTGCATTCTAACGATAGTTTAAGCCAATTATAAAAAATTTAAAAATTTTTAATTTTAATTTTTTTCCTCAGAATTTTTTCAAATAATTTAATTTTTTAAATTGTTGTTTTTTTATTGTTTCTTAACCTAAAACTTCTAAAAAAAGGAAGAAAAATATAAATATGAATTTTTCATAAAAATTAATAGCGGATTTTTTCATTCTGGTTTAATGTTAAAGCAGACATGGAAAAAGTTTATTTAAAAAATTATATACAAAACTATTTTAATTTTTGTTTTGGAATTTATTTACCCCAAAAATATTAAAAATATGTATCATAATTTTTTTGATTTTAGTCAATTTTATTCAAATTTTTAAGTAATTCTACAAATTTTAATTATATAATTATAAATAATTATAAAATTATAAAATTTATAATTATAAATCTAGTTCGAACAAAATAAATTTAAATTTAATTAATTTTATTTTTTTTTATTATTTTAATAAAAAATTTTTTTATATATTATTATATATTTTTTTATATTTTTAATATTTTATTATTATAATTAATTATATATATAGTTATAATTATAAAATTTAACATTAAACTCTAATAGTTTAACATTAAATTGATATATTTTTAATGTTAGAGATTTTAACTTTTAAACTGAACAAATTAACTTTTTTTCCGTGTACTTAGGCTGTTTTCGGTATGTATATAATATTTACACTCTCTGGGATGAGAGTAATTTTCATGATTTTTTTAGGTACGTTGCTCAGTTGTCCGCTGTGAGCATTCAAAATAACTGCTTAATTTGGTGAGATGATAATTTTTCAATATTTTCGTGTGTGTCGTGATTCCGAGGCATTGGCAGTCATTAACGAGTACATAAAGTGTTAATTATTTAATTTTTTGGTACATTAGTGGCTTTTTAGACTTCATAAGGAGAGTCACGAATATATTTGTGAAAATCTCCAAACTTTAAAAAAAAAATTTCTCAAGTGTTCAAACTACCAAAAAAATTTTGTTACGAAAAAGTTCTTGAAGAAAATACAGTAATTGTCATTGTCTGTCTTGTTTCTATCTTTCTTTCATTGCTCCGTAATAGTAGAGTTATAAATCTCTTCAAGAGCAGATTTGAAACAATAAAAATTGCCCTAGGTAGTAGTTTTCAAGTGTTTCTTGTCTTTTGCTGTATTAACATTATTATTATTATGTTTTCGCTTGGCTGCACTGCAATCCAGATTCTTTTCGGCTTGTCTAGCAAACTGCCGACCACCGCTGCTGTCTGTTACCGTATCATTTAATGAGGAGCTCTCTTTTTACGATGCGACGTGCATTTTAGCGCGCACCGTTACGTAATTCGTGTCCACTGCTTTTACTCAAGCAAGAAAGCAGGCAAAAAAACAATAAAACGAACAAGTGTATGAAAGGTTACAAGATTTATGTGTGAGTTCTTTCCACATTCTCTTGTTGTTGTAATAATAAAATTATATATATTTTATTGCAATTTCTGGAGGAGGAAATGGTCGAGCGTTCCCATACTACTGACTTTTGTTCACACCTAACTCAAAAATATTTTTGTTCACAAAAACAAAACATTTTGCTAAACATATATTCTAACTTAATTTAATGGTGGTCAAAAATAGTTTACAACAACTTTTGTGCATCCATCTACATTTTCACGCAGAACGAGTATGTTTTGTGAATTTAATCCAATTATTTAATATTATGGAAACCGCAAACAAGAACAATGTTGCTTTAGGGAAATTCTTTGCGAGTCTCGAGTATATGTTGTGTGTGTGTATATTGACGTGAAATTGACGTTGCTTGCATATAATTATTATGTGTATGTATGATATCTGTAATTTATCTTTTTTTTGTGCTGCGGAATGGCATTGCATTGCGTGCAAGGATATTTCTCAACATTTTTTGACGCATATCAAGACAAGTTTCGAGATTAATCGGCTTTAGCGGTGCGAGATATCGCAAAAAATGGAATGAAGGTCAGAAAATTTGTATTTTTATTATTTTATTTAATGTTTTATAAATTTTAAAATTGTAGAATTTTTGAAAATATAAAAAAAAATTAAAAATTATTTTTTTTACTAATTTTAAACTAATTAAATTAAATTAATTTATTAATTATTAAAATAATTAAGAAAAAAATAAATTAATTAAATTTATTGCGAACTTGATTTTTTAGAAAATTTAGTTGAAATTAATAAATTTTATTTTATTCTTGAAGCAAATTTGTAGAAAAAAATATTATTTAAAAAAAAATTAAAAAAAATTATTTTTAAAGATTTTTGAAGAATTTCTTGAAAAGAAGATAAAAAAATTTTAAACTTAAAATTTAAAAAATTTAGTCAGATACCGAAAAAAATTTAAAATTACTCAACTGAAGTTTAATTAATTTTTAAACACTTAAATTAAATTGAATTGATTTAAAAAATAATTTAAATAAGTTAAATTTTAATGAAATTTATTAAAAATTACAAATATACGTTTAATTAATTAATAATTTTTTTTAAATAAAAGTTTGTAAATTAATTTAAATTTCAAAGTTTTTTAATCAATTTTAATTATTATTTCTCTAAATTTGAATTTCAAGACTTAGGCTTTCAAGCAAGCAAGCTCAAGCTTTGGACACACTATTTTTGTTCCCTTGATTAAATTTTGGGAAACTTTAATTTTTGTTTGAAAAAAAAATGTAAATTAAGTTACAATTAAATTAATTTTTTATTTAACCTTTCATAAAAAATTTAATTATTTATTACTTTAAAATTATTTTTTGTTTTTTTTTAAATTAAATATTTTGTTTAAAAAATATTAAAACCATTTTTAAACCATTTTTGGATGCTTTTTTGAGCATTTAATATAGTTTAATGTAATTTTTTTTACAAATTTTGAAAATATAAATTTTAACATAAAAATATGGGATAAACAATTTATGTTCTTATTGTTTTTGTATTAAATTTAATAGTAAATAAATTATATCATGTTTTTAATTTAAACAAAAAAATAATTTATAAAACTCAAAAAATTAAAAAAAAAATAATAAATAAATAAAATCAATCACGAAATTGATTATTTTTTTTCCAAAACTATTAAAAATATAATAAAATTATCATCAACATATATTTTTTTGTCATCAAACATCAATTTTTAAAGCTATTTCCATCTCTTCAATTAAAGTTTGTCATGAAAGTCTGCAAAAATTTCTACCACTCACTCAATTTCAATCAAGTTTTATCAACGCCTCTAATTAAAGCATTAAACTTAATTCTCTAATTACACCTTTTTACGCAAAATATTCAATCAGCATAACATTGAAAAAAAAAGTTACAAAGTTAAAATAAGCCATTAAAGTCTCTTGACCCAACCAGACGCATATAAACTTTATTAAAAGTGTCTTTATCCGCAACTACTAATTTTCTATAAAAAATACTTAAAAATGTTGTATTTTTTATAATTTCCTACATATCCAGCCAGACCTCTATGGAGTATCTCTGATGATGATAATAGCAATAATAATGATAATAAAAGACTATTCAAGTCTTGAACGGGTTTTACTAATAGTCTTCATATGTTCATGTCGGAGACTCTTTTTTTTCACGTGTATGAACATCGTTTAATCTATAAATAAAAAAATAATTGCATTTCCTCAGGAAACCTTTGCATTACTCGTATTTATTATTAATATTTTTTGCCTTTATAGAAAAAAAAAATGCTGATAAAAAATTAGTAGAGGTAATTTCATAGAATTTTTAAAGTGAAAACTACGAAGGCGTGGAAACGAGTTACCATATCCGATGAGTTTTTCAGTCAGTCATGGGATTTTACGACTTCACTATGCTTTTTTTTTGCGAACAAAAGAAGGGCTGCAATGTCAGAAAAAGCAGCTTTTATGGTCTTTTTGCCGTTATAACCACAACAAAAAGAGATAAAGATATGAAAAAGGCCATTATTCTCGGTAGTACCTGCTGCTTTGATGGAAAATAATAATTTCATGGAACGGGATTAGCATATTATAACAAATCTGGTCCATTTACGCACGTACTTGTTACTCCATAATTCGATACAAAAAGGGGACATTAAATTAACCGAATTAGGCTTAATGTATATTATTACTACTTCAGTGTCGATGACGCAAAATAACGCGGTGACCGAAGATTATCTGCCATTACGACATTTCAGGAAATGCATTTATTAAATGTTAAAAAAGTATCGAATGACACTCTGTTGAAATCCTGTCATCAAACTGTTGGCAATGCTCATGCAAAGTATAGGTAATCATTCATCAACGTATCAAGTAACGACTCCCCAGACATGTTGTTGATACTTTTACTTGACGCTGTGGGCGTGTGATCTGTTTTTTACTTAAAATTTATTGAATATAATCAATTTTCAACGTAAATTTCTCCTCTCTGTTTGCTGTTCGCAGAGATAAGGATGGGTCACGTAGGCTCCGTTACAAAGTATGCAAAAAAAAAGAATGTTTGAAGAAACATTAAACACGCGATCTGATTTTTCGTTACTTCTTGCTGGCTATTTATTATGATGATGATTATTATGTTGAACGGTAGACAGGAAACTAACTTTGAAAGCATAATGAGAAACAAAACATGTATTAATAGTGGAGTGAAGAGACTACTGTTTAGAAAAAGATTTTTACACAAAAAATAATCCAGACATGTTTTTATGTGCTTTGCATTCGTTTCAACGTTTTAACGTTTCGTCGATCGAATTTAATTCGTGAAAAAACAGAAATTCATCAATATCATCTCTCCATGATTTCTGTCAGTCAAGTACATGAAAAAGAGAGATTATTGATTTAACAAAATTTTTTGATTGACGATTGATGTGAGTGTTAGGTAAGTGCAATTTGGAAAAATGTTTCAGTTTATTTTGGATCTCAAAACTAATGATTTTTTTTTTTTAAAATTAGTTATCTATTTTTAAAGAAAAAATTATTAAATTTTCTTTTATTTTAGTATTTTTGAAGAAGTTTTAAATTTAGGTCCGAAAAAATTTTTTGACTTAAAACTTAAAAATTTTTTTTTTTTGATTTAAATTTAAACTTAAAGTTAAAAAAATTGTTAAATATTAAAACAGATACTAAAAAAATATTATTTTTTTTACTTTAAAAGATTTTGCTTAGAAAAACCTTTAATTTAAATTTTCTACAAATGCAAATTAAGTTTTTGAATTCAACTTAATTTGACTTAATGAGATTCATTAGTTTAAGAAAAAAGTCAATTTTGACATTAACTCTTTTCGTTTAAGTTAAGTTACGTTTAAACTTTTGTGACTTAAACTTTAAGTTAAGTATAAATCAAAAGAATATTTTGACTTAAAAAGCTTTGGACTAACGCTTAAGTTTGAGATAAAGTTTAAATAAGTCAAAAGTCAATTTTTTTTAGATTTCCGACCCAGTTTTGTAAAAAAATATAACTTTTTAGATTTTTTTAAAACTTGGTGAATTAAGTCAATTAATTTGACTTAAGTCAAACTTAAGTGATTTTTGCTCTAGCTTAAGTCATAAGTAAAATGGTTTTGACTTTTAAACTCTTAGTGATATTTTTGAAATTTTTTCAGATCTGCATAACTTATTAAATCAAAACTATTTGAATTATGACTTAAGCTTGAGTATCAGTCATTTTAAGTTTGACTTAAGCCAAATAATTTGACTTAATTTAAAAAAATTTTAAATAATTTTCTTAAAAATTGATTTCTTTACAAAAATTTGGTTGAAAGGCCAGAATAATATTTGACTTATTTCAACTTATTCTTGAACTAAAAGGTTAAAGGTTAAAAGATTTAATATTAAGAAAATTTTAGATTATTATAATTTTGTTTTTCATTCATTTATTTATTTTTTTTTAAAAGTGAAGAGTTGTGATGTAAAATATTTTTAAAATTGCACTTGCCTAAAGTAAAATCAAATTTTAAACGGTTACGAAAGGTCAGGTAAGTGAAATAAAACTCATCATTTAGTTGTAAATTTACTGTGATAGCAATCAAAGCGCAACGTGAGGAAAGATGTTGTCCCATTATTTTATGTGTTTGCGATTACTATTATTATTACGCAGAGATCCGTAAGAGATTTGCAAAAAAAAAGCAAGGAAAATTACGTAATACACGAGTGGAAAGTAATAATGCTGAAATAACCATAATAATAATCGTAACGAACACACCGGCAGCAAATTCCATCCTCAACTTCATCCCTTTTTTTTTGTTGCTGGTTGCGCTTAGAAAAATATTTCGTGCTAGATACGCCTAAGTAAGTTTATTCACCTTAAGGTCATTTTCTACGCTTACTCTCAATTTCAATTTCGATACAAAACTGTTTTGAGATTCAATTGACCAATATTGGTATACTACAGTGTTTGTTCACACAAAGAAGGAACCATGAACACGATATCGATTGTCTGTGTCGACGACGGTATTTGCTTTACAAATCGATAGTTCATGCTTGGTTAAATGATGTCATTTGTAGCGTAAAAGTATTTATTTATATTAGAGTGAGAGATGGAAAGAATGAAAAAAAGTACCGATATTGTTGATTTTTATGGTTCAATAAATTCGCAATAATAACAATAAAAATTTGTCAGTGTTAAGGTCTCTCCATTCGAAAAAAAAATTGATAGACAAACAAAATCATAATAAAATACTTTCGATTGATTTGACTGTTTTGGATTTACTTTTTCTTTTTTTAACAAAATTTTTTCGACTTAGACAAAAATTTCAACAATAAAAAAAATAATAATAAATCGATTGTTGAAAAAATTTCGGATTTCGTAACAGAAATTTTTATTATTTGATGAATTGCTATTTTTTCAACCCAAATCGGTGGCCACTTAATCTCGGGCATGAATCAAAGTTCACTTCAACGCAAGGAAAAACTTTTAATCGGATTTTGATTTACACAAAATACAGTTTGTTTGGCTCGTGCCGAGCATGACGACGACGCGACATCGAGTGAAAACCTTTAAGTGGATGATTACTTTTACTAACAAACCAACAAAAAAAAGTTTATCGTCTTGCAAAGTGCTGCTTTAACTCTCACGTAAGTTTCAATTAAAGCACATGCTTCGATCGAGTATTTTAATGACTCGCGGTGCAAGGCAGGATGTTTTTTTTCTTGCACCATCAGTCGTCGTTTCATTAAACAATAATAATAACAATTATTGCAGAAAAAAAAATAGAAGAGAGTGAAAAAATGGCATGACATGACGTTAATAGAGATTTAATGAGATCATATAAAGTGAAACGACGAATGAAGAAAATAAAAAGTTGTGTGTGTACAAAAGGTTAAGAACAATATAATAATAAACACTCCATAATTAAATCTTGTTGGCAAAAGGAGAGAAAAAACAATGTTAACCTTTATGTTTTTTTTGCTCTGCCAACTTCAGCACTATAATAATAATTGTCGGGATGCTTCTGCTGCTGCTGCGTTGTTGTTGTTGAATGAAGGAAAAATCTACAGATGTAACTTAATATTTTATCTCAGCAAAAGATAAATTACACCTATCATGAGATGGTAGCTTCTCTCTTTTTTATAATCCCGACACGCGAACGATAATGACTTGAGCAAAATTGATATGCGGACAATAGGGAAGGGAATACTTGTCCATAAATGATTCTATTAGTGGAAAATTATTGATGGGAATTAGAACTTTTCATAAGAGACTATCATGATTTTTTAAATTTTTCGGATTTCTTTTCAAAATTTATTTAAAAAATCTTCAAGTTTACAAAAAATAATGTTTTAAAAATTTTTTAATAGAAAAATTTCGAGTTTTCTTAAATTTTAATAAATATTTTGGATCTCTCGCTTACTAATATTTTTTTTTGTTAAGAAATGTTTTTGTCGAGCATTGAGTATCTGTACAGTGTGATATTGCTAAATTTTCAGTATAATTATTTTAAAATAAATTAAATTACTTAGATAACATAAAATGAACTTGTATATGTTTTGTCGAAGCCCTGATGTTGCACTTTGTTAATTTTGTGTATTTTTGTTTCCGGTGGCCGTCGCAAGAAGGATGCAGGACCTTTACTCTGAGAAGGATGTCGAAACACTATAAATAATAGGTTTTTTTTATGCCGGCGGATTCTCCAATGGATTTTTCGCCCCAAATGAAAATTAGTTTTTATGTAGCCAAGGGTTTTAAACCTTTTGTTGCAATAAATAAAAAATATTAAAATTTAAGCCAAATACAGAACAAAAGTTAATTTTTTCTTATATTTTCAATTTGAGTGTAAATTTTTAATTTTTTTTCATAAAAAATAATAATCATTTTAAATAATTTAATATAGCACAAAAATCTTTAAAAAATTATTAAAAATAGAGTTTTTAACTGTGTGACATAAGATATAATTTTATAATGTTTTTAAGTTCTGTAAAAACTTTTATTCAAAATATCTAATTTAAAATGTTATTTAATTTTAAAATATTTTTTTTTATATTTTATTTTAATATAAAATTAAATTTTATCATTTATATTTCAAATATTTAAAATAAAAAAATATATGGGTGTAAATTTTGTTAAAATTTAAAAATCAGTGTTAAATTAATAGTTTTTATTTTTTGAATTATACTTTACTAAAAATTAAACAAAAATTATTATAAAACTTCCTTCTAATATTTTTTTTTATCAATTGTGACAACTCAAAGTCAACTAACAATGCACCACTGCCTCAAATAATCCATTGTTAAGCATTCATTTTTTTTTAAATTTCAATGTGTTTTCTTATCAACAAACAAAAATTATTAAAAATTTTAAATATAAACATGAGTAATAAAACCTACTTTCCGTTAGTCCAATTTAACTTCTTGAGCAGTTCATTTAAATTTTTGTGTTAAATCTTTCCGTATTATTTAATAATTTTAAAGTAGTCAGACAAAAGATAAATATTTCTTTTGTGATAAGATAAAAAAAGCTGTAAGAAACATTCTTTCATCTATTTCTTGACATTTTTCCAAGAAATTCAAGTGTAACCTCCATAGTTTAACTTTTATAAAAATTTAACGACGTGTGCATATTTCAAATCGACCTCATTACCGCCATTTGCGAAAAAAAGTGTCTATTTTGTAATAAACACCTTGTTTTATCTACAAAACACGCATCCATGTGAAAAAAATATTTATACAAAAATATTGTTTAAACACAGTAAATTTTTACGAAATTATTATAAATCTCTGATGCGTCTATTGTCTCGAAAAAAATTCCCACAAACTTTCATAAACTAAGTTTTTTTTGTGTTTGTTTGTGATGTGAAACAAAGTGAAATACAAACTTTTAAGCAAAAATAAAAAAAAATATAAATATGTTGAAAAAGTGTTAAAAAGGGATAATAATCGCAACGTATCTCGTTCAGTGTGTTTCGGTTTCTTCATCGACTTTAATCGAATGAGCAGCTGTTAATTAGTGGATGATTGTTTTAACAATCTTTTCTCCGTCTTTCACTCTTTCGTTCAATAATGGTCTTTGTCTATAATGATGATTTTGTAGAAATTTTCGCACAATTAAATTATTCTGCTGATAGAATTAGAGACTTTTACCTGCTCAAAATCTCTTAGACGAAGAGTTTTAAACCATCAATTAATTTTTTTGTGTCGCTTTTTTACGATTTTACTCCGTTAATATATCGACATAATTGCATTTTTGTCCATTTTTGCTGTGATTATAAAAAAAACAGTGAACGACCTATAATTATAACCATTATTACATATTGTTATATTAACACAGGTGCATGTAACGGAACACACAAAAAATAATATCAATATTAAAATTTAATAAAACGTAATAAAAGAGGTGAAAATTCGGTGTAAAGTTGATCTTCGAACATATTTGCCAACCAAACTCTGACAAGTAAAGAAAAAAAAATATTATTACAAAAGTTTATCTCGCAGTGAAATATTATTTGTATTGAACACCTGACGTCGTCGTTGCTCATCGTTTCTCACCGTAAATGCGAGATTTGATTAAATTTGTTAAACTTTTGAACGGTTCTTCTCGCAAAAAAAAAGTTTGTATCCTTTATTCAACAAATTCATTTAGGGCGATACAACTTTTTAAAATGTTATGGATTTTATAGTGAAAATTTATTTTTTTAAATTTTGCATAATTTTTACCGATTTTTACATTATTTTTGAAAATTAGAAGGGATGATTTTTATAATTATTTTTATTAAAAAAAAATAATATTTTTGACTTAGAATTAAAAAAAAATGAATAAATAAAAAAAATAAATAAATAAAAAAAATAAATAAATAAATAAATAAAATAAATAAATAAAATAAATAAATAAAAAAATAAATAAAAAAATTAGATCAAACCTGATTTTAATAAAAACTTTGATATCCTTTATAATTTTTGTTCAAAATTTCCCAAAAATATAAAAAACTTAAAAAAATAAAAAAAAAATATATTTTTTTCGATATCCCTCTTGCTAATTTTTAAAATTATTAGAATAGAAAGAATAATCCAAAACATTTTCGATAGTTGTAACACCCTTATAATCTTCTTCTTGGCTTTTTTGCAATTTTCTGCGTCTTTTTTCATATATTTATTTATTTTTTAATTACATATCACCACACTTCGCGTCTACCTTTTCTCACGTATCGCATATATGGAGTGTAGTAGACTTGAAAAAATAAAAAGGGAGAACTTGTTTCCTCCTTAAATGTAGCTTAAATGTATCTAGAAATGATGAACAACGCAACATCAAACTAACATCAACTTAATTGCTTTTTTTTCAACATGAAACTATTATAACGTAATTTGTTGCCACAACATATTTTTCCATTTATGAATTTCTGATCGAGTTTTCGTTCGTTGTCGACTTGTGACAGTAACTTATGAAGATGAAAAAAAAATTTTTTTTTTGATTTCAATTTCATTCAATTCGTCTTTTTTTATTATTAATGGTTCACATAACTTTCACTCCTCCGCACAACGTAAAATGCAGAAATTTGCAAATAAAACAATGATTATCATTTTTTTTCTTAAAAAAAATAAAAAAAAATAAATAATTTTTTTTTCAGACAGAGAGAAAAAGAAATGAAGAAAAAAAAAATGAATTTGCAATTGTAACAAGTCGTGACGAGAAATCGAGTTTTGTGTCCCAAAGTTGGAGAATGGAGATGATTGATATGACTCTCGGATACCGTGGCGTGACACATGACGTAAAACGGACTTACTAACTAACTTTGTCGTTCAAAATGACAACAGATGACAATTTTAGTATAAAACATTTATTTACCTTCTTCGACAAAATATCTAGAATTTCGCCGCGCGCGTTAAAAACAGGAAGGGGCTGGTAGTCAATTTATATATGTGATATGATGACGTTTTAGTATGAGCACAAATAATATACAATATGGATGAGTGAATGCAACGATATTTTTGTTAAGTGCACTGTAACTTGACGATGTTTGTTGTTGTGTGTTGTCAGTTTGCGGGTAAAGTATGTGAGGACGGAGAAGGTGACAGGTGCGCTCTATTTCACTATTTTACGGCTGTTTTTCGTTTTATTTTATTTTATTTTTTTATTAACAATGAACTAGGATGGTGCTGGTATTTTAAATATTTCAT
Source organism: Culicoides brevitarsis (assembly GCF_036172545.1). Classification (NCBI taxonomy): domain Eukaryota; kingdom Metazoa; phylum Arthropoda; class Insecta; order Diptera; family Ceratopogonidae; genus Culicoides; species Culicoides brevitarsis. The sequence continues at coordinate 15,179,175 of NC_087085.1, read as the reverse complement.
TACGTTACATACGTCTTGTGTGTATCATTTTTATTTTTTTGCTTCGCAATTTCGTTTTAATAATGTATGAATCACTTTTTGTTAAATTTATTCTGTTTCATTATTTTTTTTCGTTACAACATTCTGCGATGCAGCACTTTAAAAAAAATGTAATTTATTCACTAATAATCGCCTATTTAAGTACCAAATCTATCCAAATGTGCGGTATTTAGTGATGGAATGTCACTTTTAGCCAAATCCGTTGCCCGATTAATTCATAAAATTCCACTCGCGTACCAAAATAAGTGAATTTTTTCACAAGTAAACTGGCAATTTTGACTTGCGCATTCGACTTAAAAGTATCTACTGTTGTAAAATTTATTGAATTATATGCTCGAAAGGCAATGTTTTAAGTCAAGTCACATACACACACATGCCCAACGCGCATGTACAACGGGCTTAAGTCTTGTCTGTGTCTCTTTCTCACCGGTTTAACTCTCTTTCTCGTCATCTTTCGTGTATGTGGTGCATATGTTACTACGTGTGTTTGTATGCGAAAACAGGTTTTTTTCGTAGTAAAAATCCACGTAAAACGGTTGTGTACGGGTTTTTGTGGTCAGGTGTGCGGCGCAGTGCGATGTATATCGCCACAGAATGTAGGAGCTTTGTTTATAATCATTATTCATTTTAGTTGGAGTTCAGTCGATCTCGATCTATGAATCGATTAAATGTCTATACAAAAAGGCATTAAAGGTGTGTTGGTAAGGGGGTTTTGAACGTTCTTGCATTTTTTTATCTGAAATTAAATAATAAAAAATTAAATTACATTGAAATAATTTAAATTTAAAATAATAATTTAAGTTTAATATAAATTAATTAATTAAAAAATAATTTTTAAAAATTAAAAAAAAAATAAATAAATAAAAAAATAAATTATTTTTTAAATTAAAAAATTAAATTTAATAAAATTAAAATTAATTTTTTAAAAATTTTTATTTTATTGAAAATTTTAAAAATTATTTTTTATAAAAAATTTAAAAAATTTAAAAAAAAATTCAGTAATTTTATCAAAAATATTCTCGTCATTATTTAAAAATTTTCAAAAAAAAAAATAAATTTAAATTTCATAAAATAATTTTTAAAATTACATTCATTGAAACGAATTCATTTTCATAAAATTTTAAACTTTTTTTTCATTTTAATATTTTTGATTTTAAAAAATTCTAATACTTTAATTTTTGATTTAAAAAATCAAATTTAAAAATTAAAATAAAATAAAAAAATAATTTATTAAATTAAGTTAATTGAATAAAATTAAAAAAAAAAAAAATTAAAATAAAATTTAAAAATTAATTCGAAAAATAATAAATTAAATTATTTTATTGAATTTTAAATAAAATAAAAAATAAATTTCAATTAATTTAATAAAATTAAAATTTTAAATTAAATTAATTAATTAATTAAATTTTTAATCGTTTAAATTAAAACTTTTGTCATTTTTTTTGTCATTTTTTTCAAAATTTTAAGTAATTTATTTTTAATAATTTTTTACAGATTTTTTATAATTAGATATTTAAATTTTTCGTAGGAAAAAAAAGAAAATAAAAAATTAATAAAAATTCTCAAAGGTACTCTACTAAAAAAAACATGAAAATCGAAGAATTCACAATAAAAAAATTGAGCAAGAAAAAAATTTACTGATAATTAACTTACTTTTCATCTTTTTATCAAATTCTCCTCCTTCGCTCTTTTGATTCCCTCGCCCTCAGCGTAATAATTTTTTATATTTTTTTCGATAATTTTGTCATGACAAAAACCAACCTAGACAAGGACAATAAAACAATACGACATAAAGAAAAAATCGTTCTTTTTACAATTTTGCTGTGCAAATCGAAGGAAATAAAGAAATCATGACAGGAATAAAATATTAGCAAGATTCCGTACCGCCGCAGCCGAGATAAAAGCCAATGACAAAAATAGGCGATTTAACATGCAGCATATTGTTCTCATTTAAGGCTAATTCGGTTACTGACCCACAGTCGGTACGCTAGACATCATCATGATCAACATCATTTATAATCTACTTTTGACGAGTTTAGTCGTGCAAAAATTCCGTTTTATCGTTCAAAGTAAATTCGCTTTGAGTTGCGTACATTCTGGGCTTAACATCAAAATGCCATTATTCAATTTGAATTTCATTTTACTTTTTCCGGAAGTGAGCATGAATTGTGGCTCACAGACAACAATTCTCCTTTCAAATCAAATGCAGTTTTGCCATTTCTTTAAAATAAATATCATCATCATAAATAATAATGGTTTCCTTTGCTCTCGAGTGTGTTTTTGTGCATGAGAAGTCGAGATTGAGCAAGAACATCATCAAAAGATAACAAGAACGTCTTATCTTCGAGTTCATTCAACGAAAAATTTATCTTGAAAGACAGGAAAGTACCAGTCAAAATATTGTTATTATTATTGATATGAACGAACGTATGGCTCAACGTAAGCCGAGCGATGTAACAAATGAACGTTGTAGTCGTTGTCGGAACAACAAAACGTTACAATAGAAACAAAAAAAAAATATTGTTAGTAAAAAGATAAGCAGATCTCAGTTACTTGTGGATTACCATCAAAATATGAATTCAGTTCAGTTCAGATTTTGCTTTCGTATTGCTCGTAGCTCGCGTGTGCCTCGTGGGCATTGTTTTTCGTTATTTGACGTGATAAAAACACCTTTAATTTAACGTAAAGTATATCGTGCGGTACAAGTGTTTATCTTCTCTACGGGATCCTTCATTTGTACTTTTTCTCTGAAAATAATGAGATTCTGATGAAATTCACACAGAGCAGAGAGCATTGGAAAAATAATATGGTATCATACAATATATTGCCATAAATATTATTTATTACTATAAAAAATAAGGGAAATTTTTTTTTATTGAGTTAAATTTTAATTAATTAATTTTTTTATTAAGTTTTATTGAATTTAACCAGAGTCTTTATTTTTTTGCATTTTAATATTATTTGAAAAAAAAAATAATTATTTTAATTTTTTGAATTATTTTAATAAATTATTTTATTATTAATTATTTTAATTCTAAAAAAATATTTTTTAAACTGACAATGATCCTTTTAACTAATTTTTTTATGACTTTTAAAAGTTAAATATTTTTATAAATGATATAAAATGTTTGAAAAAATTATGAAAAATAAATAATTGTAGAAAAAAATATGATAGCAAATTCTGTTTCAAATCCTTAATAATTTTTAAGAAATGTATAACATTTTTTCCGAAAATAAAAAAAAAAATGTTTAGACAAATATTATTTAATTAATCAAAAATGTATTCAAATTAACTATTAAATTATTTTAAATGTTAAATAATTTAATTCATTCTTTAATTTAATTATTTAAAATAATTTTTTAATTATTTATTTTTATTAATTTTTTTTATAAAAAAAATAAGTTTTTTAAATTTAAAATTATTTTTCAAGAATTGTATTAAAAATATATAATTTTTTAAAAAATACGAAAATCAAATTATTTTTGAATATTTTTTCAAGTTCATGAAGCTCATAAATAAAAATGAATATTGTTCCAAGGCTTGCAAAAAAGCAACAGAGCACAAAAAAGTTAAAAATAGGATCTGGTTCACCATAAAATTAGTCAAAAATGATTCTTTTGTTCCTGCAAAAGTTTCTTTCTCTGGCAACGTTAGTATTTAACTTTCGGTCTAGTAGCTTTTTTCAAAAGCAGAAAGGTTTTTATTATATTAATTGACCGAAGCATAAACGAATTCTCGAAAATTTGGAGATGGACAACAACAAAAAAAGTGACAACAATAAGAAGAACAAAAAAACAATGAGAAAAAGGTGAAAAATCAAAATGTCATGAATGAATGTTGTGAACTTTTTCTGGTCCTACACTTCTGTTTTTTTTTCTTCTTCTTAATGAATTATGTGACGGCAGTGGCAAAACAAACAGAAAAAGTTCTTTGTTAACCTAATCATCCTCTAATTTAATTTGTCCCTTTTCATTATTATTTTTATTTTGTTGCCATTTTTTCTGTGTTTGTTCTGTACATTAGTTCTCTCTATAAATAAATGACACCGGTTGACTTTTTTTTTCTGTTGAGCTACTCTACTTAAATTGTCGTATGTATACAAAACACGTCATCATCAGCAATTTTCAAGTAAATTATACTTGATGCTTTGATTACTGCTGCGCTGTGTGTTTCTATTATTCTTATTATTATTACATAAAACGTTTCGTTCTATAGAAAAGTAAAAATAAAAAAAAAGATTCAATGCCACAAAATGTCGTGAGATTATGGAGACACACAAATTGATTTAATGTTAGTCGCGTACGACACAAAGTGAGAGTGAGTGTGTTTCATTTCAAGTACAAACAGAACAAATTATAAGAAATGTCACATGCAAATAATCATTTTGCTTTTGTTGATCTTTGTATCTTTGGAGTGTGACTTGTAGTTGTTCATTTTTTTTAAGTTGAACCTTTTTTCAGTTTTTTTTTGTCAACTGAAGGGTAGTTTTGATTCGTATTTCATAGAAATCGTCGTAAAATGAACTTGAAAAATTTTTTCCAGAAGTTGTAAAATTTTTCGCGGAACTCGTGGAAAATTCTTAGAATATATTTCGTTAAAAAAAATTAAAGTACATTTTTTTACTTTCTTTAAACGTAAAATTTTTATGTCATGTAGCTATATTTAAAGTTAAGGGACGAAAAAAATATTTAAGAACTTTAATTTTTTTTTGCTTAAAATTTATTATTATTAAAATAGGCGAAATATGTTCTAATATGCGTAAATTTATAAATTATTCAGTTAAATTTATTTTTTTGTGTAATTTTGAAATTTGATGCAAGAAATTAAAAAAAAATCATTTAAAATTTATATTTTTAAAATTTAATTTAAAATTTATTTATTTAATTTTTATTTATTTTTTTTTAAATTTAAAACTTGAAAGATTGTTAACTCTGCCAGTTTTTATACAAACGGCTGAAATTATTAAAAACAAAATAATAATATTAATTCAATTAAAAAAAAATAAATAAAATTATTTTAAGGTTAAAACTTACTAAAAATTTAATAAATACGGTAAGAAGTATTTTTGAAATATGTTGCAAAAATTTAATTTTTATAAAAATTTATAAAAAATTTTTATTTTTATTAATTTTATTATTTATATTATTATTTTTATTTTAAAAATTTTATAAAAATATTTTTATATGAAAATAAAGTATTTATATAAAATATGAAAAAATTTTTTTGAATCAACAGATTTAAAATTTCATTAAATGAAATACTTTTATATTTATCTAAATTCAATTTATAAAAAAATACTCAAATATTTTTTCATCCCTAAAATCATGTTTCCATTTTTCAAGAGTCTTTTCTACTTTTATTCTCCAATGAATAGAAAACTCTTGAGATACATTTCTTTTGATCATGCACAAAAGACTGTTTGAACTCTAGTTTTCTTGCTGTTTCCTAATTATTTCCTTCTTGCTGTGCCTGAGTGAGTGTGTGTGTCACCTTAAAATATAATTCTCTTCTTTTTTTGAAATTTTTTATCTTCACAGACAATCAATTTGATGAGTTCTTTTCCCGCGTCGTCGTCACGAATTCCCAGAAAAAGTGACAAAAATTGACAAAAACATCCAATATTTTTTCCTTTTCTTTTTTCCACAGTAGTATGTTGACATTGAAAAAGTCTCGAACACACACACACACACACCGAACTTTTTACAAAAGAAATTTTTTATTCGCAATAATTTCCTTTGACTTTTTTTCTATTTTTTCGTCTTCCTCATCGCATTCCACGTCGCATGATTGATACACAAGTAGACATATTGACGGATATTTGAATTCTTTTTCAAACTTTTTTTTATTACTATTATTATTTTATAACAAATAACGTTTTCCATCCATTGCCTATTGATTCGTTGATTCGACAATAATACCGGGTCAACTGAAAACTTGAATATTTAAGCGACTTTGGTTACAGTTTGGTAGATCTTTTATCGGATATATGGTTTTTTTTTACAGATTTTATTTATTGACAAAAAAGTATAATGGAATTTTTTTTGCTGGTACTGGAAAATCCATGCCTCTTATTTTTTATGAGGCAAATCCATCCGCATTTTATGGGGAATTCGGGTACAAAGTTGGGCATTTAAAAAGGTCTTGAGTTGTGAATGGAACCAAATTTACGGTATTTATGGTTTGAGTGTTGTTCATTGTTGTGTTTTGTACATGTAGCGTCTTTACAGGAAGAATGAGTGAGTTACCGAGTCCTGTTTTTTTTAATAATTTAAAAAAATTAATTAAAAATTAAAAAAAAAATTTTTTTTGTGAAAAAATTTAAATTTTATTTTTTTAATTTAAAAAGTCACCTGAAGTAAATTAAAACAAAAAAATTGTAAACAAAAAAAAATTATGATGGTTTCATTCATGGATATTCCCAAAGGTGCCCCGAATCTGCGCATGTCCGGCAAGCACTCACATATCCTTGCTCTCTCTCGCTCAAATAACTCTGCACACACACACACAAAAAAGCGTAACAAGGAGCTTATGAAAGGTTTACAATGTGCTATCATTTTAGTTTAGAGGAAGCACGAGAACCAATAAAGTGTGCACACAAATTTCAGCTCGAAATAAAAATTATTATTATTTGTAATAAATTAATTTGTGAAGGAATCGAAAAAGAGAGAGAAAGAGAGAACTAAAATAATAATAATAACAAAAATAAATACCAGGCGTTCGCATAGAAATAAAAAAATCGCTCCAAAAAATCGTGTGTTCGGCGATAATAATAAATTATTAGTGAATCAGGTACAAAAAATAACAAAAAAATATTGCGAAAAAAAATCGGATGTAATAAAAAGCAAAAAAAGGAGCAAACTATCGTTCACCCAGGGAATTAAATTACGTCTCTGTACGTCGTCGTTCGCATCGACATGTAATACGGCGGCGGCAGTGGAACGATGGCGGGGTAAATTTACGACTTTCACTGTCCAGTTGTCGTGTCGCGCGCTTCGTTATCACCAATGTGAAAATGTGCCTTCGTGAATCACGACCGAGAAGCGACGATAACGAGATGCAAATCAATTCCAGCTTGTGTCATTTCCGATCGCATCTCAATTGTGCTCCGCCGTGCAATATCAATAAATTTTAAAGTTTACAATAAATATTTTTTTCTAAAATGGGAGACATTATTTATGGGTCGTAATATTTCGATTCGGAGTCATACGGCACAAAAAGTTACTTGTTACAACATGCCCCCGCATGTCATGCCATATGATAAAAATGGGAAAAGTAAATAAATAAACATACAGTTAATGTTGGAAAAACATAATCGTGTTTGTACGTTGTGCGCTGTGTGAGCTACAAACAACATTTTATAAATAAAATGTCTCTCGTATATTATTCAATATGACTATTTATTTGGTAAATTGTACACAACTCGGTAATAAATGTTCCAGTTCACATGGGAATCAGTTCATAAATGTAGATTTTGGAGAGTGCGAGAGGAAGATGCCTAACGTAATTTAAAGAGAAATGATCTATAGAGACTATTTTAAAATTTACACAAGACTGCCTTCCAAACAGATTTCCTTTTCTTCCGTAAATCGATGTGGACGATCTAATAAAATATATGTTTATTTACGATGAGATTATAGCTCGATTTATACCAATTTAACGAGGAAATTTGTGGAAATGGATTTTTGGAATTAGAAAAAAAGAAATAAAATAAATTCGAGATGTGAAGATGATGTGGGTTTCAGCGACATGAGGGGTCGTTCAATGCGAATGATTGATGTTCGGGATTAAATATATGTCTTGGCGTGTAATAGTAATTGGAATTTGTTTGAGTTACAAGCTTTTTTCTGATCTCGTGGTTGAGTGCGATTTTTTTTTACTAAGAAAACGTTAACCTTCAAGAAAATTTTTGACTTTTTGGTATATTTTTAGTCTAAAAAGTGCTAAAATTCATCATAATTGAAATTTATTTATAAATTTTTTAAAATCATAATTAAAAAGTTTTAATTTAAAAAATTGAAGCAAAAATTTAATTATTTGTAAAAAAAAAACAAAAAAATAAATAAATAAATTACATTATGTTGAGATATACGACACTGAAAGGAAATTTAAATTTATGCACTGAAGGTTATTTTGCAAGAATTTTTATAATTTTTTAATTAAATTCCAATTTGATTTTTTTACCAGGCATAATAAAAAATATTAAAATAAAATTTTATAAAAAAAATAAAAAAAATAAAATTTTATAAAAAAAATAAAATTTTATAAAAAAATAAATTAAAAAAAAAAAAAATAAAAAATTATTTGAGACAAGCGATGCCCTAAAAAATTAATTTTCTCTACTGAAGTTTAGTTTTGCCTTAATTTTTCTAATTTTTTGAATTCTAATTTTTTTATTTATTAAATTAATTATTTTTTTTATCAGACATAATAAAAAATACTACAATAAAATTTTATAACAGAAATTAAATTAAATTTTAAAAAATATTTAATTAAATTTTACGATTTTTATTTATTAATGAACAACTTTCAGCTTTTTTTTAATAAAAATATTTTTTTAAAGCTGAATTTAAAATTTGTACGCTTTTAAAATTCATATTTTCCAAGAAAAAATTCTACTTAGCTGTACAATTTTTAATGGACAAAAATTCTTTTATATTTTATAAAAATATCACATAATTTAAAATTCTTGCAAAAAAAGCTTTAGTAAAGAAATTTAAATTTCCTTTTGGGCGCCGCATATCTTATACATAATTTATTTAAATTTTTCCTAATTTAGATTTCTAATAACAAACAAATTGCTTTTCCCAAATCCCAAATTTTTCAAAATCAAGATCGCAATCCAAATTTATTCACATTGTTGCTTTTTTACTGATTTAAAAAAAATGGTTTCTATTACAATCCGGATTCGATTTCATCGTACAAAGTTCTCATTTGAGGCATCAAACCCATAATTTTCAAAAAAAGGATTGTTTCGTAATTTTTCTCTATCATAATAGAAAAGAAGAGAAAAAAATGTTCATTGAAGCCTATCAGATGTTAGATTCCCTACATAATCTACTTGTCAGACAGAATATTGCGCTGCTCCTTCACAAGATCACAGTTGAGATACTTGCCCGGTATCTATTCCATTGTAAGTGTGTGTTTGCCTTCTTCATCCATTTCTCCTTCATCATATCGTTCTCAAGTATTAATAAAATAAATAATAAGAAAAGCCAGTTATAATAAAGAGAGCGCGCATTGTCCTTGGGTAGCTTGTGAGCGCATAACAAACATTGAAAGCTGCAGCAAACAACAACAAGCGATTCTCGAGTGCCTTCTTGAAGAATCTCTCGTTCATCATCTTGTTGATTTTCTTCTTTTTTTTTCCTTCTGCTGCGTCTTCAAAGACGTTGCGCTGCGCGTTGTGACGCAATTATGCAGAAAACTTGGGAAAAAAAGAAATTATAATGAAGGAATTTGTACAGAATTATTTTCCGCACGAGCTTTGCTGTGTGGAAACTAACAATGACAAAGAATTTAAAAGATTTTATTACTTTTCATGACGTCGTCGTCGCCGTCGTTGCTGCTGCGTTCCATCAAATATATATTTATTTGTACAGATTCCGGTGATCAAACAATGAATTCCAATGTCGAAGAGTTTTCTTTCTTCTCGTCTCCGCAATTGATTGCCGTTACGGGGTAACATCGATGAGCTTGCTCCTTTTTCTGCTTTGCTGCATAGCAACGAGTTCCGAATACAAAAGAAAAAGTTGTGAATTTGCATCAAAGTGTTTGTTCTTTTTGCAATAACGTACCTACTTAATCTAGTTACAGAATGGAAAAGTGCAAAAAACATATTTTATAAACAATTTGATACGAAAAACGGATAAGAGGACAGGCAAAAGGAGTGAAATATGAACCATTATCTATATTAAAAAAAAGAAGCAGAAGAAGAAAATATAGAAAAAGAGAGCAAAGAAATATTTATAACAGTGCATTAAGTAATCACTCTCCCAAGTAAATTGTGTAGTGTAAGCAAAACGCGACCAACTGTCATATAAATTCAGCTACTTCTCCTCCACTGTGTTTTAATCAATAAAAATAAAATACATCAAACTAATGGAATATTTGCGTTTTTCATCAGTTGTTACCGTTTCTCACTATTAAATAATAAGATATTCTACTTTAGATTACATCAGAAGAAGAAAAGTGCGCGCGTGCGGCCCACATAAAAAAAAACGTGAAAAAGAAAACAAGAATAAGAATATTTTAATACTCGGTGTGCGGTGTAGTAGTTTGATAAATTGCTCGAAACAACACGAATAAAGTTAATTAAATCTTTCAGCGCACATAGTTAAAACGTACACAAACAAAAGTAGTGAAAATGGGTTGTGAATTGAGTAAATTAGCCAGTAGTGGTCCAAAGGGATCAGATAAAAATCGTAATTTTGATTGCGATAATCCAAATACACAAGTAGTGCCAAAATCTGATCCCCGATTGCCACTTAATCCAAAGCAAAAGTATTCGATGATTGCTTCGTGGAAGGGCATAAGTCGTGCGATGGAGCAGACCGGTGTCAACATGTTCGTCAAGTAAGTTTTTGTTTTTTCTAAAAATTAAAAAAATCATTCATTTCATATTTTTCTTCGAATTTGTTTAAAAAATTTAAAATTTTTCAAAAAAAAAATGTAAACTATAAAAATTTATATTAAAAGTAGAGTGATTCAAAATTCCTTATTTCACATAGTTTCGTTAACGTTTAAGATAAATAAAAGGTTTTTTAAGCCATTTTTTTTATCAAAATAATTGTTTATATTTTCAGGGCCAAAATAGCTTTTGAGTCAAAAATCATGACCAGCTTAATTTTTAAAAATTTTTTTAAATTACATTTTTAAAAATAAGCAAATTTTGTCTCATTTAAAAAATAAAATTAATTTAATTAATTAATTAATTCATTAAATTTAAATTAAATTAAAAGTCATAAAAATAAAAAAAAAATAAAATAAAAATTTTAATTTTAAAAACTTAAATTTTTAATTAAAATATAAATTATATTAAAAAAATAAAATTGCAAAATTTTTAATAAAAATTATATTTTTCCCCGAAATTCGAAAAAAGTCGAAAATTTAAATATTATTTTGATTCAAAATATTTTAAATTCAAATATTATTTAAAATTTATTTAAATAGAAAATTCAAATATTTAATTAAAGATTTAATATCAAAAAATCTCATTAATTTAATTTTTTTTGGTTCCATTTTCTAACTTTGTACCTACTTATGTGATTTTTTTTTATATTTTTATTCAAAATAAAATAAAATAAATTAATTATTTTGAAGTAAAAAACTTCGAAAAATAAAAAAAAGATGAAAAAATGAAAGAATTGACTAAATCTAACCTAAAAAACTTTTTCAGACTCTTCGAAGAAAACGCCGAACTCCTATCCCTCTTCGACAAATTCCAAGAGCTCAAGACGCGCGAACAACAAGCCACTTCCGAAGAGCTCGCGGAACACGCGACCAAAGTCATGGAATCGCTAGACGAGGGTATCCGTAGTTTAGATGACGTAGATGCGTTTTTAAATTTTGTCCATCAAATTGGTGCATCACACACCAAAATACCCGGATTTAAAGGAGAATATTTTTGGGTAAGTACACTTTTATTTTTGCCTCATTATTAATGGATCGCGAATCGTGATTAGAAGTCTTTGAACTTCCTTTTTTACCTTCATTTTTTTCATTATTATTATTATTTTATTACATCATTCGCTTTCTCGTCATCCTTCGTCGTTGTCGTTGTCGTCGTCGGTTGGCTGGTTGTCATAATAATAATCAGCTACTAGATCAAAAGCACGCTAAAAGCATTTTCATTTAGTGCCATGCGAAAAATGTTCTCACACAAAATAAGTCATTTTGTTTTAGCACCACTTTATACCGCGCTCTAACGATGTCCAGTAGAGCAGTAAAAAAAGCGAGAAAGAAGACATTTGAGCATTACATAACCACAACATTTAATATTCAAAGTAGGCATGATTCTGATGGCTTTAATTAACACGCAATTTCTGCCAGGCGAATCACATACAACGACAATTATAAAGGAATTAGATACAACGCTGTTTCCGACTACATTTTTTTTTCGTTGGTGCCTCGTGCGTTGTGATTTCTTATAATTTGCGGCGACGGTAGTGTAATTATCTGCGATGGTGGTATGATTCTCGGGTATTTTTCTTCTTCTACATACTTTTTTTATTGAGCGCCGTTTAAATCGAGTAGGAAAATGGATAATGTCCTGCAATTAATACTTGACTATTTCATGAAAAATCGTCGAATTAACCGCCATTTATATGGAAATGAATCATTAAGATAAATCGGAATAGGAATTTCTGTCATGTCAGTGTTTCTTTTTTTCCGTATTTCCGAATAAAGGTGAAAAAGATGCAAAACCACACACTTTTTCACACACACACACATGACGCAAATCCTTTACCAAAGGTCGACTAAAGGTCCCCACATACACGAAAAAGGTCCATCATTCATCTTCATCATCATTATCATCAACTTGAGCGCGGGAACAAACATCTTCCCAATGTTACAGTTGCTCAAGTTATTCGAAGCTAATCTGTCATTGTTACTTTGAAAGTGTTGGAAAAGGGTGCAATAAAAGCCATTATTAGGATTAATAAATCAAAGACACGCTTTAAGATTTTTTTTTCTTTGCGTCTTCTTACTCGTTGCTGTCTCGCACTTAGTTGAGTAAGTTGTAAGCCGTTACATGAACAAATGGAAAATTTTGTTCCTGCATGGAATACAAAATAACAACACACATGTTTTATTTATATGACGACGCAAAGGAAAATTTCGTGCAATATCCTTTTTTATTATGTTTGCTGAAAAGATAATTCATGCGGCGGCCTCGTCCCAATTGCATGCACTTAACACATCCATGTCTAAAGCAAGATATAATTTATGGATAAACGTTCTCATGAATCATGTAACGAAGCGCCCAAAATCTCATCGGATTACCAACATGCGCCCGACGTGCTAATTGTTTGATTGATATATTAATTCATTTATAAACATATTACATAAACACAATTTAGTTATATAATAACATAATGGAAATCTATCTCATCAGAGCACGAGTGATAACGCAAATAAGGCAAACTTTATCGCTGAAAGAGGGACTCTTTCTTGTGTGCTTTTATGCTTAATAATGATACGCGTCATGTTTCAAAATTATTATCTGTGATGTGGAATTAATATTCAATTAATTCGCAGTAGTTAAACAAACTAAGTGTGCAGAAAATCATCTTTTATGTCAAATAAATGACAAAATTAAAGAGAAAATGATACATTATGGAGCTTAGGTTTCAAAATATGTACCTTTTTTGTCTAACTTTGTATTTTTAATTGCTGACAGTTTTATCCCTTGGGCTCTTTGACTGTGCATTGATGTACGATACACATGTCATTAAAATTTTATAAAATTTGTAAAAGTATCTTTATTAAAATCATAGAATACGAGATAAGGTTAGAAGAAACTTCAAAAATGTTCAAATATTATTTTTTTAAAAAACCTAACAAAATTGTTGTATAAAAATTCTAAAGAAATTTCATAAAAAGTATATTTGACTCTTAATTGATTCAAATTAAAGGGTAAAGATGTCTATAAAATAAAAGACCAGAGGACAATCCACAGTTCAGTAGTCGTTTGTTAAGATTTTTTTTAGTTGAGATTTCAAGTGTAATTAAAATTTTAAGTGTAACTCATTAAAATAATTCAACTCCTCGTGAAAGATGTTTTGTCGAAAGTAATTGGTTCGGGATTTGGTGTCCTATTTTTGCTTTGTTTTTAAATTGTGTTGTTGTTTTTGTATTTCTTTCCATCATTTACGATGATATTGCGACGGTTTTTTGGCTAGTTCGTTTAATATCACTTTTTCATATTCTTATTTCGTTTATCACATACATGATTAACTTTGTCTTTCAATATCACATATTATGTGATTTTTGAAAATAATTCAATTTTATGCCAAAAGAGATCGTATAAAGTTGCACTTCTTGGAACTTTAAATTGTCCTCTGTTTCTTAACATATTTTTACTGGACATTAATTTTACAACACATTTACACTCAAATTTGGGAAAAAAATGCATATTTTTTTGTATAAAATATCATCGTTATGTTGCTTTTGAACAAATTCCTTGTATTCATGGTTTCTGACAGTCCGCAAAATATTTTTATGTTATATGTGCAAAACACATTAAAATAAAGCAAATTCTTTAATCATTTTCTTGTCATTACGGGATTTTCAGGATTCGATATTTCTTGTTGATCTGAAGATTTCAAGATGAAATTCTTATGATTTTATTTGAAATTTAGATGATTATAAGAATCATTGTATCGAGAGTAATTGGGTTTATCCTCGAGTTGTTTCAAGTTTTTTGGTTTTGCTTCTTTTGTTTTCAATACTTTCCAATAAATAACGTTTACTACCAATAAAAGTATGAAAAAATCAAGAAAGTCACAATTCTTTAAGAAATGAAGAGTTGATCGTCTTTTGCTTTTTAATCTTTGAAACTTTTTCCACACTTCTTTTCTTTAAATCCGGTTTTTTTTCCAGATCAAAAAATACATTTTGACTGCCTAAATATATCAACATTTTTTCTTGATGCTGACATTCTTCTAAAAAATATATAGTTATTGATTGGATTATGCTTTGAAAAAGTCCAAGTCTGAAAATGTTTTATAAACATTACTTGTCAACACCTCTATAGATGATGATTTAACTTCAAATTTCTATAATTCCTTGTTTTTCATAGTTTCTGATAATTTTAAATTATTTTTCACTGGCTGGAATTCGAATGTCTTTCAAAACACATTCATTTTCTTTATATATGTGCAGTCGTAAGTTTTAATTTCTCCATTTGTAACTTTAAGAACGAATATTACACTCAAAAGCATCTTAAAAGAAAATTGATCCATGTTCATCGATTGAATGTTTTTTCATGAATAAAACTTTGTTCCTTTGATATCAAACACTGACAATATCCGTTGCTTACCTATTGACCTATTTCTAAAGTTGATTTTATCGAACGGTAGTCACCGACATTTCTAGATTGATTTATAATTATTTTCACTCTTAATCACCATCTTGACTCATCAGAATTGATACTCTGCATGCGCTGTCATTAATACTGATTAATACAAAATAAACGTCTATCGAGTAGAGTGGCATGACAATGGCATTAGTTGAAACGTACACAGTGAAAATCTACGTTATGCGACGTGAGACGTGGAAAATTACATTTTTGGCTTTTCTGAAGGTAGATTTGCGGTATGTTTTATGGTAATAAATTATCTACTTGAGACAACAAACAATCTTATTGATAAAATTTTCAACCTAAAAAAATCTTAAAATTTTGAAAAAGTTGAAAATTTTTCGAATAAGATTGTTTGTTTTCTCAAGAAGATGATTTTTCATCATACATATATGTAAAATTTTACTTCAGAAAAGCCAAAAATATGATTTTCCACGCCTCGTCTTTTATCGAGAGACGTAGATTTTTCACAGTGTATAAAAGTGACAAAAGCAGAAATTTTCCTCCTCTTAGTTTTGTTGGAAGTTGTCGTCGTCGTCGTATATTTTCTGTGTAAACAAAGATAAATCAAATTAGGCATTATTATTACCAATGAGCGTTAAATTAAATTTCGGGATAATAATATTTGTTGTCTTGGCTGATTTTCTGATAATTAATGATTTTTCCTTTTTTTGATTCCTTATAATTGCGTCGCGTTGCTCAGGTAATGGTTTCTGTTTAAAGGTCGAACGAACCATCAATCAAAGCGTAATGTTTTCAGCAATTCATTAAATTTAATACGAAAATTACGCTTATCTGAAATTAGGCGTTTATCAACTTTTTCCATCTTTTGTTGTTTTCTCCCTTCGTTTTGTATCTGCAGGCTCATAGTATCTCTCGTTCTAGCTAGACGCAAAAATTGAATAGTCTCTGATCTCGATATAGATTGCCGTTCTTTTTTTTTCTGTGAAAATAATTGCCAGAAGCCATCTTGTACAATATCCGTTACGTTTATGTACATATTTCGGGCGTAAGCAAAAGTTTAATGTTTTTAATGAAGGAGATTGTTTAGCAAAAGCAACAAAAAACAATTACACATACCTACAGCAACAACATTATGAAATTATAGGGGGGCGAAAGCCGTTTACGACCTATGTTAAACATCAATATTATTCGATATCGGATCTGATGTAATATTGAACCGGGATTCCGTTCAAAAACTTATTGATGCTGCAAATGAGGATGATGATAAATTATATCGTGGAATGAACTAGATGGATTTTGGGTGAAAATTTTAACATGATTTTGCATGTTTGTTTGTGAATATGTTTGTTTTTCAGTTAAACATAAATGGCGTTACCCGTTAATTTTGTTTTACCCGTTGATTTGTGTTTAAAAGCAAAAATTTACCCTCTTAATGAGGGCTCACATACCGATTTTTCAAAATGCAGATCACGGTTCTCCGAAATATGTTGTTTTGATGTTAGAAACAACTTTTGTTTTGGATGATGTTAGCGAAAAAAATTGATTAAAAAAAATTTAAGTCAAAATCCTCTTATTATGAGGGCTCACATACCGATTTTTCAAAATTGAGCTAGATCACGGTTCTCCGTCTCAAAATGAAGGTTTTGATGTTAGAAACAACTTTTGTTTTGGACTTTTTCAAAATTTTGCGTTTTCGATGTACAGGAGCCATTTAAAGATGTTAGCGAAAAAAATTGATTAAAAAAAATTTAAGTCAAAATCCTCTTATTATGAGGTCTCAAACCGATTGAACAAAATGAAGGTTTGATGAGGTTTTGGATTTTTCTAAATTTTGCTTTAAAGATGTTAGCGAAAAAAATTGATTAAAAAAAATTTAAGTCACTTAGAAATCTTTTTTCATTTTTCCAATTTTGCGTTTTCGATTACAGGAGCCATTTAAAGATGTTAGCTTGAATTTTTCTATTTTTCTGAAGGTTTTGATCCAAAACCTTCTCTTAGCTTAACCTGACTCACTACAAAAATTTTTAAAAAAATTCGCGAAGTAGAGTTTAAGTTATTTCGTTACAAAACTGGTATAAATTTCGAATTTCAATTTTAGGCAGACCCTTTTCGACGTTAAAATTTCTCGTCAAGCCACGAATTATTTAGAAGGGCAAACAAATTGCCTTCCTCTTAATAATATTATTGAAACCGGCTAAACAACTTTTGCAATAAATAAAATTTTATTTTTTCAAAGCTCGAGTAATCCTTCGTAATGTAAAAGTTGTGATAAAATCCTGTGTTTTGTATTAAATTATCTCTTCCTACTGGCACAAAAAATTATAGTTTGCAATGAAAATGCACTTCGTACGATGTAATATCACTAAATAGCCTCGAGCAGAAATATTGCATGCACGTTGAACCAAACTGTGTGTGTCGGTAACCCAGATTAATGTAAAATGCTTGATAAAAAAAGTAAATTAAACATTTAGAGTAATCCGCTTACTTTTACGCCCCGTTCCGGGCTCCTAATTTTCTATCTTTTTTGCTTGTGTGTGTGTGCGATGTAAATTTGGTTCCTTTTACTTACATCATATCCGAAAGGTGTACTAATTTACAATTGACACAAATTTCGGACGGGTGGGCAACTAATCCGATTATATTGCTTTTTATTTTTTTGCGTGTTTTTGCCAATTTTTTTTTCTTACATGAATGAAAGCTTCCTCGAGTAATTTTCATTAAATTCATGCTCGAATATTTTTACCTTTATTTTATGAGCTTTTTTTTTGTTGCTTCAGCTGAAAAAAAAGAAAACATAAAAGAAAAATTTAATTAAGAGACAGAGCAAAAGAACACTGGGAGAGGGAAAAAAGAAAACAATTACAAACAAAGTCAACGTCATGTACTCGACGATAACGAGAGAGAGAGGAGTCGTAGCATGTAGAGTATGTTGACTTAATAAAATTTTTTAATTAAATGATTTGGGACTTTGACCTGAATCTTTATCCTAATTTTTGTTGTTTGATAAACATATTACGCAGCAATGAAATAAACATAGTCCTTTTTTGTTTTTGCTTTTATCTCTAATTTTATGGAAAAATTTTTAACATATATCTTAATTTTATTAGAAAAATTTATTTTCTATTTAAAGTTGTAGGTAAATTTAATGTTTTCCTCTGAATTTGATGGTTATCGAAAAATACATTTAAATTTCCTTTTTTTAACGTGAAACAAATTATTTTTGAAATTCATGGAAAACTAAATTTGTCAGTTAAATGACAATCTAAAACTTTAAATGCTTTGCGTTTTCCGTTTTTTTATTACAAAATAAAAAAAAAATAATTTTCATGAAACAAAATACAAAAATTCCCTCAAGAAATTTTCGAAAGAAGTCTGTCGCCGCAATGTCGACAGTAAAGTGTCACAAAAAAAGTTATTTCTAATTAATAAAAATCGATTTTGATGAATGTATTTCTCGGAAAAAACACTCAACAGAAAGTTCGCAGTAAAAACCATTTCTAGTTGATTTCACATTCGAGCATTCCGAATTATTTAATATAATAATAGGAGGTAACATGGATTCAGATAAGATCGTTTATTTCAAAAAATGGTTTTACCAGACGTCTTTCTCACAAAAACACACACAAATCCAGCTAATACCCAATTTCCATTACATTGAATCTAGTTTGTGGCTTTTTGGGTTTTACTGCATGACATCATGTATGGGGGGATATGTCACGAACAGAAAAATTGTCTTTGTCGTCGCCAGTTATAATGATGTAGAGAACTGCGAAACTGGAAAAAGACAAAGAGCGAGACAACGATGATGATGTATTTATTACTTCGCATCACGGTCATATGGGTTTGTCTGTCTTTTATAATAATAAAATGTAATCTGCTCAAATTCTGTTCCTTTTAAATGTAGAAAGTTTTTCTCGTAAATGCACGTAGTCTGACAATGAAGACAGCGACGTGGATAAACATTGAGTTGCGACGCAACAGGTGATTGATTATCAGTATTATGACTTCTATTTTGATTAATGTCTAAATATTGTTTCTATTTTTGGACGAGCTACGTTGTTTTTAACCTTTTTTGGAGGCAATTAAGCTCTATAAATAAAGCTAAAAGGCGTAAACAAAATCAAACGTCAACCGCCATCCTTGAATAATTCGAAAAAGCATCATCGAGTGGAGACGCCTAGTTATTGATTTGAGCATTTCGTGCATTACCACCTGGCACAATCAATATAAATAAATAATTTCCCCCAAAATAACAGGGCTTGTCAAGCATTGTCACGTTATTTTATTAATAGCTAACTAACATTGTAAATAAATTCTGTTTTTGGGGGGCTACGAGCACGTACAATCAAAGTCAATATTTTTGTAATTTTTTATCATTACGAATGATGTTGCTCGCGAGCACGAACATTGTCTCCTTTAATTACAATCATAAATATAGACAATGTAATAATAAATCGATTATTCGATTTTACTTCATTCTCTCACTTATTTCCATATTGCGTGAATTGTCCAGGCTATCATGACGGGCAAAAATTTCGCAGTTAATCATTTAAAGGACTATTGATTTTTTTTTATTCTTTATGATTTATCTATAATTAATTACTATACTTGACTTACTTGGTTTCGAAAGCACTACATGAAAAAAAAACGAAAATTTTCTTTTTGCGGCAAAGCAAATATTTTCACCAGCAGTTACGAAACCCTAAAAATAGTTTTTATGAATATAGGTCATAAAAACTTTCGTTTCTCATAATACGAAAATATATTGGAAAATATATTTTGTGGGGAAACATGTTTGATTTTATCGATTTTTGCGTCGTAATTTTACTTTCTCGACATATTTCACCATCATCACGTTGGTTTAATGAAAATCAATCCAGGAAATTGAATTAGTTAGTTTTTGGTTTTAGTTGGCGGAGTCGTTCTAATAAGATGGATTGAAAGGGATATGCGATAAAGTGTTTCGCGAAAACTAGAGGAAAAAATAAATGAAAGAATTTAGAGTGAAAAGGAAGCCTGTCAATGACAAAGGACATCAAAAAAGTAATTTCAAAGGTTTACTTACGTTACTTTTTTTTTTGAAGTGAATGGATGCCGAGTATGTCATCATAACAAATGAGGGACAATATTTCAGGCGTGTGAGTGTAAAGTTTATTGGCTTCCAGCTGTGTAACAGGATTTCAAACTGTTTCCTTTTCGTACAAGTTCTTTGTTCACTTTTCATTGATGATCAGGGTTTAAAATTGAGTTAAGTCAAAAGTAGTTGAATTTGAGGTTTAAGCTCTAATTTATTATTTTAAATTTGTCATTTTTAATCATTTTACAACTCAAAACTGCAAAAAAATTGAAACTGAAAAAAATTTTTTCTTTGACATAGTTTTGTTTTGAAAACTAAATCAAGAGCAAAACTAAATCAAAAACTGTGTCAAAGCAATTTTTGTCAAATCTTGCTCCAAATGGATAAAAATTTGTCAGAGGGTTCTAATTTATCATTTTTAATTATTTTACAACTCAAAACTGCCAAAAAATTTTTTCTTTGACATAGTTTTGTTTTGAAAACTAAATCAAGAACAAAACTAAATCAAAAACTGTGTCAAAGCCATTTTTGTCAAATCTTGCTCCAAATGGATAAAAATTTGTCAGAAGGCTCTAATTTGTCATTTTAGACAATTTGCCATTTTGTCATTTGTTACTTTAGACTTGAAACTCAAAGTCATCTATTTTTATCAATTTCGATCCTGATCTTCAATGAAAAGTGGCCTTCATTGAAAAGGAAACAGTTAGATTTTTAACTTAACTTTAATAATTTAATTTTTAGTAAATATTTTAAACAATTTTTAGGGAATAAATATAAGAAAAAAATATGTGAAAGACGTTCAACTATATTAACTGAGAAACGGAAACGAACTAAGGTTGAGATCAGCATTCACACAGAATTGTTTATTTTACAAGGTAGGGAATTATATCGACGATATGACTATGTAAACTATGTAAATTTCAAAAAAGCTGCGCGCGAATTTGTGAAAGACAGATTTCAATCTCACTGAGACACAAAGAATCAACATCACACAATATGATGAACCTACACAATAAGTAACAATATATGAGATACCGACTTTTAGCCCGTTTTTAAAACATAAGCTTAAGTCAAGTTTAACCTTAACTTAGTAGACCATGCATTCGTAAAAACCTCAAGTTCTTAAGTCAATTTAAGTTCACATTCAAAGTTACAATCTTTTGAATCTTTTGAACTTGACTTAAGAACTTAATGTTTGTTCAAAAATAAAAAGCTTGATGTTTTAAGTTAAGGCTTAATATGACTTAAATCTTAAGTTTGAGAAAAATTCAAAAAATTTTTGAGCCCCGTTTTTTGATGGTTGCTTTTATGAAACCAACACGTACCTATTTATTGCTTACCCTTCAAAAGCTTTATTTGTAAAATGACTTTTTGTCGTCATTTTTCTCCACACAAAACGTCATAAATGTGTTTTTCTGTCTACCAAGCTTTAACCGGAAGTTTTCTTTTGTACAATCGGAATAAATGCTCGTAAATTCTTCATGTCTTCTTCAAATCCGTCTCTGTCTTTGTCGCTGCATTATTAAAGGCTTCCATTCATCATCGTTACACGATTACAACGAAAAAGTAATGAAGATTTAATAGAGTGTCATGCTCGCACGCACAAAGCTTTGTTCATTAATGACGTCATAAGCAACTTATTGAACACAAACACACACACAAAAGAGTGAAATGATTGCGTGGGCGATAATCTGTCTGTTATCCATGGAAACACATGATAATCGACTTCCCATATTTCGCGTGAGTATTTCTTACACGTATCGCCGCATTTCCTCTTAATTTCTCTCCTTTGTGTGCGAGCAAGTTGAGTGTTCGTAAGAAAAATATGAGGAAATGTTTTCATGGACAAGGAAAAAACCACTTCAGTTGGTTCGTTGATTGTTAAGCTTAACATTTTGGTTCTTTTTTTTTGCCACAAATATGTGACCATGTATAAACAAAAAGCATCAAAGGAAACAGTGCCTCCGGCATGGAATGACTATGCAAAAATAATCATATTCTTGTGTTTACTTTGTTTGCCGAGCCAGCTGAACTCGTAGACACTGGCACGATGATGTTTAAAGTGTTTCTGTTTTTAAGGGGATTTTCGCAAAAATAAAAAAAAGGAGGAACGATGGAGAAATTTATGAAAAATAAAACATATTTTTTGTGTTCGTTAAATACGTCCCTTGAAATTATGTTTTGCTCGTTCTCATTCTAGGAAAAAATTCTTTTCCATCGGAGATTCTTTCATATTGTGATGTATGGCGGCATCTCCATTTGCATGAAAAAAATAATGAATTTATACGAAAAATAAATGCCAAGAAAAAAATAAGAGAAAAATAGAGAGAGAGTTCTTACAATAAAAAAATATTTCAAACATTTTTCATGTCGTTTGGTTTTTGGTCAAATTTTTCGGTTCAATATTGGTCGAAAATTGTGTGAAAAGGAGAAAAGTTGAAAGGAGAGAGTGCTTACACAAATTTACTGGTTAACAATGTGTTTGACATGATGTTTGTGTCCCCTCATTTTCCAACCGACCAAGTAACCAGCATTGACAACAAATTTTCACCATTCACAAAATCTCTGTCTAAATCAATATTTTGAATCAATTCCGAACAATAAAATACAAGTTTGAGTAAACAAAAGTTAATTGAGGTGTTGCTCCTTTTGTTGTTGTTGTTGTTGTTATTTTTGTCATCTCAAGTGTTGTTTATCACAGAAATTTGTGAATTTCCATTCAATGTTTACTCACCTCTCTGTTTTTTTTTCGGGTTATTCAAAGTTTGCCCATTAAAGCAAAGTGGATTCATGAAATTTTAATTCGATTCCATGGAGTCCAATTCACTTTTGCACCCTTTTTATTATTATGAAGCGAATTTTAGCACGAACATGAATAACTTTTTAGCAGGAAACCACGGTGCGACACAGACGCCCATACATAAAATGTTTCGCGAATATTTCCTGACTATCCATTTTCTGTTGACGGATCATTTTCAAATATCCTGCGGTCGGTTAATTAGTTTATCGATGTCACATTCCGTCTCTAGAAATACGAGAACGTGCGAAATTTTGTGTGTTTTTTTGCAATCCTCGTAAACAAATCCGTTTTTTGCCTCAGTCAAGTGCAGATACGAGAGTGGCAAAACAACATTTCAATTACACATGATAAATATAAAGTTAATTTAAAAATTTTCCAATTAAGAGCTGAGAGGAGCTTGCGAGTGTTTTGTGCGGTTTGTGCGAGGCGAGAGTTAAAGGCTTTTGTCTTTATAATGAATAAATAGCAATTATACGAGACGATGTAAGACTGTTTTTCAATTAAAAACAAATAAAGCGAACAAATGAGATAAGGCAGAAAAAAAGAATGGGAGAAGAAGATGAAGGAGGAGAAAAAAAGAAATGAAGAAACCGACTTAGAGAAAATACTCATTTCCGTGAAATTGTTTGAAATTCAAGTACTTACGCTATATATATTTGCATTCGTATCATTGTTATTACGTTTTGGCAGAGATGTAAACAGGGATGAAAAAACTTATGGCTTGAAATTAATCTTAAAAGACTTTACGACTTAAACTTAAACTTACACTTAATGTAAAATAAAATTTTGACTTAAGCTAAAGTTTAAGAAATTTGCCAATTAGATTTTGGCTTTTGAACCAGATTTCGAAAAAAAAATCTACTTTTTTGAACTTTTTCGAATTAAGTTAATAATTTAAGTTAAATTAATTTTTTTTTCTTAAGCTTAACTTAAGTTTTAATTTTTATGTAAAAAAAAAAATTTACTTAATTATTCAGGGACTTTGACAATAAATAAAATTATGAAAGTTAGATTTTTTTTATAATTTTCAAAAAAAATCTCGCTTCAAAATTTTAAAACATTTAAAGAGTTTAAACAATTCGATTTTATTACCGCATTTTTTCTTCGAAATGCAGTAAAAAATATATTTTGACTTAAGCTTAAGTTTTAGAAATTAGTTAAAAGTCAATTTTCGAGAAGTTTCTAAAATTTTTTTAAAAAAAGTAAATTTAGTCGATTAACTGACTTTTATCGAAAGTTAAATTAAATGATTTTCGCTTAAGCTTAACTTAAGATTTTTCAAAAAAATTTTTTTTTTACTTTGACATTAAATTAAATTATGACAGGTATCAGATTTTTTTAAATTTTTAAGAAAATTTTCGCTCAAAAAATTTAAAAACATTAAAAAATTAAATAAAACGAGTTTATTACCGCATTTTTTCTTCGAAATGCTGTAAAAAAATAAAAACAAAAAAATTTTTTTTTCAATGAAATAGTTTCAGTTTCTACAATTTTTCTATAAAATGAGGGTTTTATTAAAATTTATATTATTTTAGCTTGAAAAAAAATCACCCATTTTTTGATTTAAAATTTAAATTTATCGTTTATTTATTATTTTTCGCTTAAAGCCTTAAAGACAAATAAAAAATAATGATTTTGGAGTTTTAATAATATAATTTAGAAAAATTTCTTTAGAACAATTTTCTATCAACATTGAGAGAGAAAAAATAAAAATCAGGGATGAAGTAACGTTGATGTTAAGGCTCATCGACTCTGCTTCATCCCTGATTTGTGTTTTCTCTCTCAATCTTTTTCTGTATTTGTTATTAAGGTTTTTTCCCGTGCCTACTTTTTATTGTGCTCAAACGTTGTATAAATAGCATCAAGAGTACGAGACAATAACAACAACGATAACTGCTACAAGACGTCAAATACTACGCACACATAAAGCGTAAAGAGAGAGAAAAAGAATAAATAAAAAAAAATAACGATGAAGCAGGAAAACTTTTGTAACAGACAATAATTTTCATACAGCCAACGTGGTTTTTATGGTTTTTTACCCTGTTGTTTTCTCCATAAATGTCTATGCCTTGATGCTGCTTGTCTTATATTTATTTTTTTTTGTGCCCACTCATAGACACCAAAAGCCCGCGCCATGCCATGTGTGTGTTGCTGTCTCTGCTCTGTGATGAGAATATAGTTTTTTTATGTACATGTTTATGTTTGAAAAATGAATGAGAGCGCTACTGACATGTAAATATCGATTTTCATTTCATTCAACCTCTATCTACAACAACAACAACAACAAACAAACAACAAACGAACGACGACGCGAACGAGGATAACAACGGCAGACAGGTTCTTTTTACAAATGATGGTATATTAAACCGCATCAATCAAGCGCTCAAATATATTGGAATGTTGTAATGACAGTTTAAAAGAACATTATTATGTTGCCTCGTTGTCGTTACGGAACTTTACTCGTCAAAAAAAAATTTCGTATTTATTTACAAATAACGGAAAAATGTTATCAGTGAATTTACGTAAAAAAATGTGATTTGTTTGGTTTTCGTTATATTTTTTTTTCGTTGAACAAGAAGAATTTTCTTTGATGACAACGCATGCGATAACGATAAGGAAGAAAGAGTTTGGCACTTGAGTGGTTTACAGTTCTTTGATCTCTTTCTTGTATTTATTCCGAAATTTTCCTTTCAAATTTCTTCAATGCGAATTTTTGTGCGGGGGAAGCAAAGTAATTTGTATGCACAGCTGCTGCACGATAGAATTCCCACGACAAGAAAGGATGACTTTGAAAAAAAACCTGCCAATCTGTCTGACGCACCTGCTTGTGTCGACAATTCAATGCTTTCCCGGAAACCAATCTGTTGAAATCACACACAAAAAAAGCAAAATAATCATGTTGCGTCAAAGTTAATTACTTTTCAAGCATTTTCAGCTGAAATTATCGCAACTAGTGCAGTCTGTTTATCAATCTCGATGATGATTGTTTGCAGTTCTCGAACATTTTAATTAAAAATTTAATTTATTTTACGTCTAATTGCGGTCTAATTATGTGTGAAAGTGATGTGAGGTGTGTGCAAGTAATTTAATTAAATTGTTAAGAGGAGCAAAATCTTGCGAAAAGTCTCTTTCTCATATCTAAGTAGTTAACACATCATAAATGTATTGCCACGAGGCAATGAGAAAATATTATAAAATAATTTTTCATCATCTATAAAAAGTCGTGCTTTGCGTGTTTGAGTTCAAGGAAAGCGATGACAACGAACGCCAGGAGAAGAAGAAATATAACAAGAGGAAGTGTGAAGAACAGTATTTATTAAAGTACAAATATAAGCACGTCTGTGTCCTTCCATTTTGAGAGATGTGTATTAGAGTTGTGGCATTTTTTCATGCGTGTGAAACCCTTTTTTATACGCATAATTTTCTTTTTCTTTACCGCATTTCAAAGAAAAATACGGGTTTACTCTGGGTTTTGATTTGTCAGGTCACGTGGTTTGAAACTATACATGTTACGGAGTTTAAAAAAATTTCAGGTCACGTGGTTTGATTTTTTTGAATGTGATATTTTGAGCATTTCAATCAGGTCACGTGGTTAAAATTTTGTAATGTCTTGTAATTTGAAAATTTTTCAGGATTGGAATCATTTTAGATCACGTGGTTTGAAACTTTTTGAAAGTCACGTGGTTTGAAATTTCACGTCGTTTGAAAAATTTCTTTTGTCACGTGAATTTTAAAATATTCAAGTCACGTGGTTTGAAGATTTTTTAGGTTATGTTATCTGAATTATTTTTATAGATCACGTGGTCAAAAGTTTCTTAGGTCATGATGTTTGAGAAATTTCTTAGGTCACGTCGATTAAATTTTCAAATCACGTGGTTTAATTTTTTTCAAGTCATTTGGTTTAATATTTTTTTAAAACTCACATGCTTGAATTTTTCATATGTCACGTTGTTTTAAAAAAAACTAAAGAAAATTTCTTGAAAAACAATTTTACAAGTCACGTGGTTTCAAGATTTTCAACTCAACGTATGAAAATTTCTAAATTACGTGGTTTAAAAATTTTTTAGTCACGTGTTTTACTTTTTTCTCTTATCTTTTCTCTTCTCTTCCTATTCAGGCGCGAGATTATGAAAAAAATTGAGGTCACGTGGTTTAAAAAATTTCAAGTCATGTAGTTGGAAGTTATCTTAGATCAAAAACTTTGTAAAACCACGTGGTTAAAACGTTCAAATTTTTAACGAAATCGAAATGCGGTAAAATCGTTGGTTGTTCTCCATAAGGGACAACTTCATATATATTTTTTTATGTGACGATGATTTATGATTTCTTCATTTCAAGATTTTTATGTTTCTCATCGTTTTTTATATTACAAGATTTTAT
Organism: Culicoides brevitarsis; assembly: GCF_036172545.1. Taxonomy (NCBI): domain Eukaryota; kingdom Metazoa; phylum Arthropoda; class Insecta; order Diptera; family Ceratopogonidae; genus Culicoides; species Culicoides brevitarsis. The sequence continues at coordinate 15,151,835 of NC_087085.1, read as the reverse complement.
TTTATTTTCGACGCAGAACGATGCTCATGCCGTCGATAAGTCGCGGCATCCGCATATCACGTTTCACAAGTTATGCAAATATTAGCGAATTTTATCTTAATTAATATGATAAGTTTTAATAAATACGCCTCCTCTGCATACGCAAAATGTTACGAAAACTTAATAATTTATGTATATCATGAAATCTCGCGCTAATTTATTATTTACTCCTAGAACTTCTTACTCGAGTACTTTTCAATTTTCGTCTCGAAATTCGCTGTACCGAAAATTTCATCATTCCAATACTTTTTAGTTAAAGAAAGTCGAGTTGAAGAAATTTTGCCATTTTTTGGCGCGGGTAGCAACAAACTTTTATTTGTATTTTGAGAAGGTGTGTCAATGTTCCTGGGTAGGGTAGGTGCTTGGTGTGTAGAGTAATTAAAAGCTTGTTACGCGGCACAGAAAATTTTGTGTTGACAATGATTTTTCGTCGCAAGGATACTTTTTTTTTACTTTGGCAAGGACGACATTTACGCATCGCTTGTTATTTTTAATTTATTTATTTTGATGGTCTCCGTGTTTTATTATTAAGTGCTTCCTGCGAATTGATGACTTGGTCGTCCTTGTATAATAAGTGACCCATTAAATTTTTATGTTCTCATTGGGAAAACAATTTGACCGAAGTCGTACTTTTTTCCGCTGGTAGTCTTGTAATTAACAGTAATTTGCATTCGGATAGTTTTAAATTAAATTTGCATGAATATTTTTTGTGGCAGAGCAAGGTGTAGCTTAAACAAGAAAATTTTTGCCGAAAGCAGATTCACTCGATGGCGGAATAACTCACTCAAAGAACATCTGCGAAACTATAAAAAATATTTTATGCAGCACAAATACAAAAAAAAAAACATATTTTCCCGTTATAAAAACATTAAAAAGTTTGTTTGTTCAGGCTGCTTTTTTTTACAGCTTTCTTCCTTTGTTTTTTGTTATCTTTTTCTTCTTCGTTTGTGTTTTGTGGCTGCTACTTTACGTCGTCTTTTCGCTTTAAATATCCATCAAAATGGAACACGAACATTTTAATGATGGTTGTATTTTTAATTAAAAACCACCTGCATTTCATTTACAATTTAAATTTTTCGACCAGTCGACTCCATTAATTTATTTTTCATATTTTTGAAACATAATTCAATCAATTTTTTGATAAATTGATATTTTTTACATTTCACATTTGCTTGAATCAGGGACGTTACTTTTTTACATTTTATATTTGCACCATTTAAAAAAACAAATCAATACATTAAATTCCTAAAATAAAATAAAATAAAATTTAAATTTAAAACTAAGAATTTTTAAAAATTAAAAAATTAAATATTTTTTATAAAAATAAAATAATAAATAAAATAAAATAAAATAATTTTTTTTTTTAAAATAAAAAAAAAATAATTTAAAAAATAATTAAAATAAAATTTTAATTTAAAAAAAAAATAAATTAATGTTAATAAAAATTTTTTTTTAATTTTTAAAATGAAAAAATTTTCCAATATTTTGAATGAAAATTTGAATTTTTAATTAATTTAATTTTTTTTTTTTTAAATTATTTTCTTAATTTTTTAAAAATAAATAAAATTAATAAATTATTTAAAAAATCAAATTTTCATTAAAAATTTTATAAAAAAAAATTTTAAATTAAAAAATAATTTTTGGGCAAATAAATGAGCTGATACAACACCTCTGAAATCCTAACACATGCGACATAAAAATTAATTTAAAATGTACATTTTCCTGTAATTGATGTCTATCATCCACTCTCTCGCAGTTAAAATGTTGTTTAATTGTAATTGAAAAAGCATTTTAAGCGTGATTGCGACTCAGATTACCGGCAATGAGACAATGCGTGCTCTCATGTATGATGAGGTATGTATAAGTACGGTCCCATGCCAACGGTAATCTGTTATCCAATCTACTCCGTTCTGCAAACTGAATGGAGAGATGAGCAGCTAAAATGGTTGCCCGAGTTACTCGAGAAGGCATTTGGGAAAAAAAAGGCGACACAAAAAAGGTGTTTATGAGTTTAAATGCGGAGAGAGAAACGGAGAAAATAAATGTAAAACACTGATTATAGACAAACACTTGTCAGGTCTATTATAAGTTTTTCGCAGAAAGAAGGCAAAAGGAAAGATAAAAGCAGTTGTTTTGTTATATGGCGTGTACATTAAAATTCCGTAACAGTTCATTTTATTTTACATAATGTTCTTTTATTTTTTTTCGTATTTTTTTTTGCAAAGGAAGTTTTGTGTCGTTTTCTTAAGTGTCTTTTAGCAAACACGCGTGTATGTCACCGGTAGCCTGATGTGTGTTTGCTTCAACCTTGATTAACTATGTAAATTGTGTTACCTTTTTGTTTTAAGACTTCCTTTACAATGAAAAAGGCTTTTAAGCCTTATAGTTCAACGAAAAGTAAAAAAATAAAAACATCCTTTCTAGAGATCTTCTTTCAAATATTTTAGCAACTCACACACGTTCATTTAATAAAAATGCCATTTAAAAACATCTCTTTCTACTTTCCGCACTCGAGATGTCGACTCGGTGTTTCCGTATTTTATTACGTTCGATGTCGTAAAATTCTTTTTTGATCATTTTTGTATTGGTAACAATGGTGTGTGGTATTATTATAATAATTTATGAGGTACACATCATACATTATGATCGTCGTCGTTCGAGAGAAGAAGTCAATTTTTATGTACTACATCCCTCAAATATAATTTGTCTGTCACGTTTGTCGTTCTTTTAACGAAAAAAACTGCTTTTTGAAGGTTTTTTATGTCTTTCGGTCATCATTAAAAATTTTATTTTTAATTAATTTAAAAAAATTAAAATAAATTTAATAAAAAAATTTAAATTTGAGAAAGAGTTATAAATTTTCAACAAAAAACTTGCAAAAAAAATTATTTTTTAAACTAAGAACTAAATTATATTAATTTTAAAATGAATTAAAAAAACTTATTTAATTTTTTTTATCGTTGAAAATTTGAAAATAATTTAATTTAATTTAAAAATTAATTTTTTTTTAATTAAACTATTTTTTTTATTATTTTTTTTAAAGTTATAATTATAAAAAAAAAATTTAACTGTTGATGTAAATTTTTTTTGATTTTAAAATTCATTCATTTAAAATTCAGATTTTTTAGCTAAAAGAATTCAAAAGTATGAAGAAGGTTTATTGAAAAAGGTTTCATTTTGTCAAAATTTTTCCCAATTCTCCAACGGTATTTTTTAACTAATAAAATATTTCAAATATGCTCATATTTCCTTTATGTATTCGATATTTTTCAAATATTATAGCCTAAAGTGAAAAAAAAACGATTTTAAAAAATATATTTCCTAAATTATTGATATTTTTTAAAATTTGGAAAAACTTTCATAATAATTAAGAAATTTTTGAAAAAAAATCGAAATTCTTATGAAAAATATTTAAATCTCTTGAAATACACTGACAAACTTCTCAATTCCTTTAACGAACACTTTCTGACTGTTTCCTCTTTTTTCTTATCAAGATATAAAACTTTTATATCTCATCACGTCTACATTACGACACACTACATAAGAACAGAAACAGATGATGGCTGGTAATGATGCTTATTTTTTCTCAGATTTTTTCCTTAGCTTCAGCCAGATTGACGAAATTTGTAAAAAAACATAAAAATTGATTTCACGTCTTAACGAAACTCTTTGTCTGGGATTTTTGTTTCTTTGCATATCTATCTATTTTTTTTGAGCTATCTCAAATTATTATTATGTAAATAACGCGCCTTTCTTTTGATATGCTTTCATTAAAGGTGATGTGCACAAAATATCTGAATAATAAAAATAACGAGAGAAAATGGGGGGAGGGGAGCTCCGTGTGGAAAATTATCAAAAGAAGGATACAAAATAGGTTAATCACACGCCGGAGACTGACTCAAAGTTTGACGATTCATCGAAAGAACGGCTTTTGGCTTTTGTTTGTTTTGATTGTTGTTGATTTAGACAATGTTATAAAATAAATAGCGCACCGTTTATATATAATTAGATCGCTTTTACCTTTTGACATCGTTTCAACAGGGGAGAGGGGGGCATGGAAAAAAAGGTTTTTTTTTTTGTTTTGTTCAGAAATCAAGTCGTGTCTTTGTTGCTGATTCTGCGATGATGTTGATGACAATGACGAACGAAACAAAAGAATTTGCTAATATTTGCGCTATTGATGCATGATGTCGTCGCATCGCCACAGAAGAATGATGAAACTGCCTCATTTGGAAGTCGTCAGTTTTATTACTTGTCGCATACCAACTTTCAACATACAAAGAACTAATGACACTTTTTCATGACATCCACATAAAAAATGAGGTCAATTGTTTTATTTCTCTCGTCACACAGTTTTGCACACATTTTCTCCGCTTTGTCCTTTGCTGCGAGACGGGAAAGGAGTAAGTAATATCATTTTACTGTTACGTTTGATAAAAGACGGAATAATGAGACGAATTCTTGGCTAGACTGCATGCGAAAAAAACTTCACATAAGCATCCTACTCAAGTGAGTGTGTGTGTCGGAGAAAAACTATTTTAAAAATAATCTTGCTTGTGTCACAACTTTTATAAATGTTTCATTTCATTTTTCACAAAAGCACGGCAGAAAGAGTGCAAGTAAGCACAAAAATTGTCTTGAGATGGGAGAATTTTTCAACTTTGACGTGCATTTGTATACTACACACGGAAGGGTGTTGTTGACTTGCACGATGTGAACTTAATGACTTTGCGACGTCAGCCGAGTGACTTGTTAAACAAGTTATTTTTCCCGGCAGCTCTGAAAACTGCTTTCTTGTTAATGAAATAATTTTATCGAAACATATAAAAAGCAGCAGGAACGAAGAACAATGCGAGAGAAATAAATAAACAAACGGATAGAGAAAGAGAGACTCCGAGGGAGAAAAAACTAGTTATCTTCTTATGGGCTAAATGTATTAAGTTTGTGTAAAAAATAAAATAAAAACAAACAAACAAACACATAAAAACAGCTATACAGAAGGAAAGTATCGCACAGTGGGGACGACAGTAGGTTACGTAATATAAACTTTTTTTATGGCGTTAACTGATGATAATAAACAGATCACCAATGATGACTTTGGAAATGAATCAACGTGAAGCAGAGCGTACGGAAAATAATTAAAAAAATAACCTGGAGGAAAATTACTCGCACGATTTTCACATTTTTTGAGAATGGGGCGAACAGTGGCGTATTAACTGTGAACGCGATAGGTGATTTTTAAGATGGTTGAAATTTTCCAAATTACAAAATGGATCCTGTTTTTACTGTAGTATAATTTTAGATTTTAATTTTAAGTCACAAAATAGTCAGTCTTTTTTGCATGTACCTATTTTAAAAAAAAACTTAATTTTAATCAATTTCTTAATAATAATTTTCGACAATTCCTCACCTAATTTCAGAGAAAGAAAAAGAAATACTTTTAATATCTAATGTCTCTCTCAAAGTGAGAAGCAATTATCGAATTTGTGACTTTTACATTAAAAAATAATTCTTAAAATGTTACTCGGGTGCGTTCAAATTTTTTGAACGGTTATTTCTCGTTCAAACTGGATATCGGGCCAAAGGCTATTTGACCTTTTTTAGCTATTTTGGGCTTATTTTAAAGAATTTTGTTCTACAGAATGCTCGGACCTAAGGCTTCTAACCTTATTAGCCTACATGTAAAACTAGCATGAAAATTTTTGACTTAAACTAAAGCTTTTAATTAGATTTAAAACTGAGTGAAGAAATTAATTTTTTGCCTTACGGAGAAAAATCATCGAATTTTTTAGGATTTCATAGACTTCCAAAATTTTTAAAAAATTGATTTGTAAATTTAAGAAGGATTAATTTTAAAAAATTAAGGATTTTTGATTAATAAAGGATCTATAAAAATAAAAATAGAAGAAAATTTTTTCTACAAATAAAAAATATTGATATTTTTGTTTCAAAATTGGTCGAAAATACCAAAATTTTAAAGTTTTACTAGATACTCGATGATTCTTTTATAGAAATTTTAAAAATAATTAGGAAGAAGTTTAAACATTTTTGATAATTATAACGTTAACGTTATGGCCCATAACCTTTTAGTTGAACGTTTTATTAAAGAATAAATATAATTATGAATTATCTTCACTCGTAAACGATCGCAGCTTACTACTACAATTATATGCCAATAATAATTAAATAGTATTTTTTGACTTTTCGACAAAATTTTGGAAAAAATATTTTTTTTTAATTTTTTAAAATTTTTAAATTAAGTTTCTTCCTTTGAATTATATTTTACTTTGAAGCTCAAGTCAAAAGTTAATTAAAGTTTCGCCTTTTGACTTAAAATTTATTTTCATCCCTGCTGAATTGACTCAATTTTGATATGATTGAATTCTCAATCGTCCCTCTGGCAATTAAAACTTGCTCTGTTTCCTGTTTTCAAAAATAAAAAAAAATCAATTATCATCACGAAAAACACAACACTGTCAAAAAACAGCTTCTGGATTATATTTTCGTAAAAGCACTCCTGATTTCACGATTTTCGCCACATAAATCTGTCACGCTGGTCAGGTTTCCTTCTTTAAAGCAGCTGAAATTGAAATTAATGTTGTGTTTGTTCGGTACTGCTGTCATAAACTTTGTCAAAAAAAAAAGATGGAATTTCGTTTCCTTTGAGAATTCGGTGTGGCGTGCGTGCGTGCAAAATCAAGATTTCTTTGATTTTCTTCATTTTCATCTCTTTTTTTTATTTTGTTCAACACTCTTGAGAGACCCTGATTTTTTGACATAAATTTTTGACAAGGGTTAAAATAATTTTTTTTTGTATTGCACACCTGTATTTATTTTTATTTGCGAAATTAAATTTCTCTTATTTGTCGACAAACAGTGGTTTAGCGTCAAATCTTTGATGTTTATTTAATTATGTTCATTTGTGTGTCTTTTTTCTCGGGCTAAATTATATCATCTCATGTATATTTATGTGATGGAAACGAATTTTTCCAGTGACTTGTTTAACGAAACGACGCAAATTCTCCCGAGACTCGAACTAAAACACATGTCGATGACGACAAAACGGAAGAGCACGACGAAAAGAGAGAAAATCAATTACAAAGGAAACCAAGAGTGTATCAAAATTAAATCAATCATGTGATGAGTTTTGCTGCTCATAAACATGTTTCAAAGGAGCGAAAAAAAAAGACAGACAAAATGAGATTTATTTTGATTGTTAGATATTTTTCTTCCGTTTTTTTTTTGTGTAAGAACCACAAACGAAAATCTTTGTTTCACGTCTGTCTGTCATGTCAGTGAGTTGAAACACAGACGCAAAAAATGATATAAATAGGTTTGCATGGTGGTGTGTGTGATTTATCTCTCTCATGTATTTTTCCTCAGATTATAATCATCTGGAAGAAAAAAAATAATAATGGTGTCATGCTCAATCTGGTTATCTTTTTTCTTCATATTTTTTTTTTGTTTGTTTGTATGATATTGAAAAAGCTTATGTCAGCTCGTTCCCTTTTTATTTTTATGTAACTATGACGATGTATAAGTTGCATTTAATTTTTATTACGTTTTATTGTTTTTCACTTTTTTTTCCTTATTTTTCTCACTGGATTTTCCTTCAATAAAATGTCGGGTTTAAATAAAAATTGTAAGCTACTTCTAGAGAATTTTATTTTTTTTTTATTTCGTTTCAATTCACACTGGATTTTTCCACATACTTAATGTTTAAAAAAAAAAATTTTTTTTTCTGGGAAATCATGTCAGGCTTCTATTTTTGCAAGTTTTTGTGTGTTTACAATATTTTTGTTGAATAAAAATAATATTCAACGTGATGACATTAAAATATTCGTAAAATTTATTAAGTTTACGTTGGCATTATTACAAACAATAAATTTTGTCGTCTCTGTTTGTGTTGGGATTTAATTGTTTACATTGCGAGTTTTTTTTTCGAATGGTCGGACCGTGTTGTTTGTGTTTGTATTTCGAAAAAAAAATGGCATTAAATTATGCAAAAATTGGTCCCAAAATGATTTCTACGTTTTTTTTTTCAACAAACGTACAACAAACTAATCATTAATAATACAAAAATCAAACAACATAAGATGAACGAGGACTCTTAAGAGTGTTCGATGTTATTTATTTTGTTTGTCTAGCATTTGAACCGACTTATTTTATTTGCTCTTGAACTAATTTTATTTTATTTTATGTGAAATGTCATCAAATTTATTAAAATAATTTATTTTTGTCTCGTTGCAGCGCATTGAAAAGCCGTTTTTGGATGCCGTGCAGCAGACGCTGGGCGATCGATACACAGAGAACGTTGATGGTATTTATAAAATAACAATTAAGTTTATCATAGAGACACTAATAGCTGGTTTCGAAAGCGGGTCCGCCAACAATGACACTACGAAGAGTAAAGAATCCAATAGTAAAAGTAATTCGTGAACAGAAAATTAATTTTTTTTAAGTCTTTAATAAATTAGCAACAAAAAAAATATATAAAGATAAAATAAATAGTTAAGGGAATACCTTTTTTTTCGTTGAACGAACAAAAAAAAATTCTTGGCATCGTCATTTTCTTTCACTTTATTTTATGTTGCATGACAACACCATCCATTGTCACGATGAAATGTTGAACAAATTAATTTTTAAACATGAACATGGGAATTTTTTATGTATATCATTCTTTAATTTCATTATCCAGACTGTGTGTATTTTCACTTTTTTTTTGTAATTAAGGCATTTAAATTCCAACAATAACACACATTTTATGAAAATCAAAAAGTTACCTTTCGTTTCATATATTTAATTTCATTGTAAAAAATAATAACATGCATAATAAATTTAAATAAAAACAAGAAACTTTGTCGAATATAAAAAAAATCCACAAAAAATACCCAGACAAACAACTAGAATAAATCAATGTATATATATGGAAGACTGGTATTTACAATGTAAAATTTCAGTAAAAAAAATTGCTTGAACGAGTGCTGTATAAAAAATATAATTTAAACATAAATAAATAAAAAAAAATTATTAAAATTGAACGAACAAAAAATAAATAACTAAAATGTTACGAAAAGTAGTGAAAAATGTATAATTTGATGTGTGAAAATAAAAATAGCAACAAGTCGTTTTATAAAAAAAATAAAAAAAAACATAACAAATAAATGTTCATCCATGCGAATGTAAATGTGTTATTAAAAATGTTATGTTAAGGATGATAATGACATTCAGGATACATTCGTGTATTCATCAAACCTTACAATATTATTATGATACATCTATAAAAGGTACTTTGTAACATATTTATTTTCCTTTTTTCGATTTAAGCGAAAAAAAATAGGACGAAAAAAGAGTTTGAAAAGATCTTCCAACCATTTTCTGTGGTCAAAAAAACGTAAGAAAAAAACGTATCGTGCACAGAAATATGTAATTTAGTAAATTGGACACGTAAAACGAGATTGTGTTTAAAAATAAAATAAAAAGAAATACAAATTCTGAGAACTTTTTCTCTTTTTTTATTTCTATGACACACATTCTTTTTCCTGATTTTCTTTTACTAAACTGACGGTTTGTTTATTTTTATATATATTTTTTTTGTATTAAAGTTCAATTCAACTTTTTCTTGCGTGGTAGGTCACATTTTTTTTATTGTATATTGTTTCAATATCTTATTTTATTTTTTCCTTTTTTTCTATTTTTAACTATTGAGAAATTCGATCCGGAAAAAGGGGCACCGGAAATAAATACTCTCTTTTTACTTCAATTTCACGAGAAAAATCAACTTATAAAAAATGTTCATTTATTAATTGAATATTTAACATCCTGAAGAAAAACGGATTGAAACATAAATAATTGAATCGCTAAAATTGTATCGTCGTAGTAATAATAAAATAAAGAAAAGAATAGTCTAGCTTTTATAAATAAAATAATGTACTAATGTTTAAAAAAATATATTTAGAGAATAAATTGGAAGCCAAGAAATCGTTATTATTATTAATTATTAAGAAGTCAAAAGTAATCAAAAAAGTGAATTTAATTATATAAAAAACGATTTTTAAAAAAAATATAGTTTCGCTTGGAAATTAAGAGAACCACGAAAAAACAATTATAAAAAAATAAATAAAGAGGAAACAAAAAAAAATAAACTTGAGTCAATTGATAATAATTTATAAAAAAAAATATATTGATATAAAAGCTAAAATATATGAACGAGTGGTTAGCTGAAAGTTTATATTTTGTCTGGTTCACAAAAACAATAATATTAAGTAATATGATGATGATTATATTCGAGCATCATGTTAAGTAATAATTATGTGGTTATACAAACATTTTATTTAATTGTTGTAAATTATTATTAACATATACATTTATTAATTATTATTATAATAATTATAATTATGATTACTATCATCTGAGCATTATATTATTACTTGCTACATTGAACCACAATGAATTATTTATTAGAACGAAAATGATGATGATGGTTCACATATAATATACACTAGAATATATATAAAAAAAGAACGCCTAATTGTCCAATAATGATATTAGTTTTAAGCATCATAATATACATAAAAAATTATATATAATAATAATTAATATTAATAATAAATATATATAATAATAAATATAATGATGTGAATGTTATCATAATATTAATAATAAATAATTAAAACTTTAGAAATCTAACTGTATCTCTGTAAAAAAAATATATAATAAAAATATTTCTTTATCTCCGGTGAAAAAGGAAGAAGAGGAGAATCCTCTTTTTTTTAAATTAAACAAAAAAAAAAAAAAATGAATGAATTATTTTTTAGCACCGTGTCAGTATACAAGCATTTAATAAATATTTGTATTAGAAATAAACATTTATATTTGTTCTAAAATAAATAAAGAGAGAAAAAAATGAGATCAAAAAGATAAAAAAAAAACAATGTGTTATTCTTTTCCTTGTATAATAAAACAATCTTAAACCTAATCTTTTATTGATGACAAAACTTTTAATGAATGAACGGACCGTAAAGGATTCACCAGAATAGAAAGACAAGTAAAAGCACAATATTTGTCTTTCATTATCTCCATCAAAGTACTTTTCGCAACAAAATTATGCCATTGAATGGGTTGTCGTTTCCTGGTAACTAATTCAAAGTTCATCTACATGCACAACTTTCCCGGTAACGTTACACACTTTACTTACACACAAGTTGCCATAATAATAATCAACATTCGGATTTCTCCGGATCAAAGTATTAAGAAATTTGTGACACATTTTTGCTTTTGCCAAAAACAATTTTCATCTATGAGCAAATATGCTTCATTGAATTCATATGACAGCAAAACTCTTGTGATTACTTTTTCTTAATCATTTCAAGAGAGTTAAAATCTGACGACGACGAAAGTAAACTAAAAAATAAGTTAAATTTGAATTTTTTATAAGAAATTAGCTTGATTCTTTACTTTATTTCGCACAAAAGATGGAAAAGGGAAATAATCAAGCAAATTATTATTTATTTGCATATAATCAAAACTTTTTTACCAATCCAAGGCAAAAATGTTTTTGGGTTGCTAGGAATTTCCGTAAAATAATAATAAGCAAGTAGCAACAAAATATTGGGTTTCATGCGGGAGACCCACATCACGTACGATCCGGCATGACAGAACTTTTCGTATTATTTAAGGATTTTAGACGTACTACATAATTTATATGCAAGAAAACTTTGAGGATTTGCGGTTACTTCTTAAATAATTGTTGTTCATCCTGCTCTTCTTCTTCTTCTTCCTTGTTGCAGCAGCAGCAGCGACAGCCAAACTACCCACAAAAAAAAACTTAATGTATTTTTCGGTAAGTTTATAACTCTTTAAACGTGACATCTTGTTAAATAAACTTCCCACGCACTGTAATCGCTTTAAAAATACAAGTTATGGAAAAGTTGTAATGGTAATAATATATAAGTGAAAGCAGATTAAATGAGAGCAGAATATTCATCCTTTCGCCATCAAATATTTATCTGCAATAAGAGAACATCAAACAGCAGAACTTTGCTTATAAATCAAATGTAATGGGCATAAAATCCTATCAATAAATTCTATTTGAAAAGTACTTTACTCTCTCTCTCTCGCTCACTGCGCCTTGGAACATTCACTGAATCTGCCTCTTTGTTCATGAAATGTGAAAAAATTTACAAACATGCAAATCGGTGACGTAAAACTGATCCCTTTTTTCAAACCAAATTAAATTTGAGCAACCCAATCAAGCATGGAGCGCTACTTTTAATCAATCAGTTGCATTGAGTTTGTCCATGTTGTACTGTACTGTTGAATTAAATATTGATGAAAGTAGCAGGGTCGAAAATATTTTAAGTCAAAATTAAAACTTTTGCTTAAATAAAAATCAAAAATAAAATCTGTTATAAAACTTAAACTTAAGAATCTTTTGGCTTAATAAACTATAGCTTAATTTTTTGAAAAAAATAAATTAAGTCAAATGTTTTTTAAATTTTCAACCAAGTTTTGGGGAAAAAATTTTTTTTTTAGAAATTTGTAAATAAAGTCAAATTTTTAACAAGTCAAACTTTTGTAACTTTTACTCAAGCTTAAGTTACAACTTAAACGATTTTGACTTAATGATTTTTCTAATTTACTTTTACTTAAGTCAAAGTTTTAATTCAAGTTAATTTTTCATTAAAAATTGTTTTTTTTTGCTAGAATAAGTCTTTTAGGCAAGAATAAAAACAAAGTTTTTAATTTTTACTTAATGGACTTAAAACTTTGACTTAAGTAAAATTAAATTAGAAAAATCATTAAGTCAAAATCGTTTAAGTTATAACTTAAGCTTGAGTAAAAGTTAAAAAAGTTTGACTTAAGTCAAATTACTTGACTTTATTTATCAATTTCCAAAAAAATAATTTTTTTCACAAAATTTAGTTGAAAATTTAAAAAACAATTGACTTAATTTAATTTTTTTAAACTTAAGCTTTAGTTAATTAAGCCAAAAGATTCTTAAGTTTAAGTTTAAGTCAAAAAAATTTTTTTTAAAGCGTGAGTCATAAGTTTTTTCATCCCTGGAATCAGTTTTTTTGAATTTTGAGTCAAATGTCAACATAATTTTGAATTTTAATTAATAAAAAGAATTAAGTTTTTTTTTTGACTTAAAGTATTTTCGACCCTGCAAAACAGAATAGAATGCACACATCATTTATATAATTTTTTGTGTATTTTTCTCATCACAATTCTACAGGGAGCACGGTTGTTGCGCAACAAGTCGTCGTCGTCGTCGTTGCCGCCATCATCATTGCGATAAAATATATTTTGAATAAAAATGAATGTCTGGCACGTTTCTCACATATTCCTCAATTGTTTTTTTTTTCGAGTGATTGTAAATAAATTAAGTCAAGTGCAGAAAGAGAAAACCACGTGCATGGTGAACCTCTTAATAATGAAAATTCATTCATCTATTAAAGGCACATTTGGCACATGACGTGTTTTTGTTGCTGGAGGTAATAATAATGCATCTCGCTTATTTTTTTTTTGCGATTGGTTAGACAGCGCATTCCATTCGAGGATTTACATTTCACCCAACATAACAACAAATGTGATTGTGATGTCACCGGGGGATGAAAAAAATTCCATTCCGACAGAAATGCAATGATGATATTTTTTTTGTTAGATGTGAGTTTCTCTTACATTCGTGGGCGTTCGAACATGGTGTTTGGTTTTATAAATAAAAAATTGATCAGGTCTGTTCTGAATAATTTTTGTAAATATTTTTAAAATATTATTAGAAAAATTTAAGAAAAACAAAAAAAAATTCTGAATGACATTTTTGGTCTGCCAAAAATAAATAAATTAATTTTTTTTTGCTTGGTTTGAATTAATTAGAATAAATTTCATTTTTTAAAAATTATGAAGAAATTATTTCAACATAATTTTTAGAGCTTCAAACTTCATGGAAAGGGCTTCATGATAAAATTTTCTGACACTACACGCCTGATTGTCTCCCACTCTGGCATATCAAGTTAACATGCATCACGTCTGAATATCACCCGAAAGTAATCCAAAGGTATTTATTCTACAACACGACTCATCCTTTGCACCGCGATATGTCGCTGTCGTTCCTTTTTACGTCGTCGTCGTCGTCGTCGAATGGTGGCATCATTTTATTTATATTTGAATAATAATTTTATTGATTCTCCTTGCGCGAATATTTGTTTGTATATACATTTTAGAGAAAATTCCTTCATTTTTTTTGTGTTCTCCCGTTCGCATGTTATACCCGAAATATGGATTGACTTAAGGCAGTCTTGTTGAAAATCTGTCTCTGTTATCGAGGAAACCATAAAGATTGCCCTGCAACCATCCAAATATATGATTGATGTAATAATATTACTGTGCACAGTTTTATAGATCGTCGTCTTCATCGTTTTTGTCCCATGTTGCAACCCGTTTTGTTACTTTTTCTCTCTCTCTCTCAAGTGGATCTGAAGTGTATGAAAATAAAGTACAAAAAAAAATCTTATCGATGGAGAAGTTTTTGAAAAATCGATTTATATTTTTTTTTTCGTATGATGTCGACGACGAAGGCATCCCCTTTACACACTCATAAATCTCAGTAATGCATGCACAAGTGGCGTGTATGTTATTATTATGTTATGTTATGAGCAAAGAAGCAAACGAAGAAGACGAAGAAGGAGAGTGAGGTAACTAAAACGGATTATAATACACAGAAGATTACACACGTTCAATTTTATTTATAAATAAAGTATTTGTATTATTTATGAATATTATCTGAAATTCCATTTTGCCATTGTCACCGAGCCATAATACCGGGAAAACTGATAATAATAGTTGTATTGAAAATAAGTGTAAAGTTATCACAAGTCAGTTGCAGGATTTATTTAATATTTATTTCAATAGCAGGGAAGAGTTGGTGCAGTTCATTTTCAGATTATTCCATTTTTTTTTTGTTTTATTAAAAAATATTTTATGGCCCAAAAATTTGTGAGAAATGACAAAGTTAAGTAATTATGAATATTTGATCCTTTTTCTTGTTCCTTATCGTGTACGAAACTTTTTCAACTATTTTTCCTCTATTCATTTATTTTCATTTCTTGGTATTAATTTAAAGACTTCTGCAAATGAAAAGTTAGTCAAATAATTTTGAATTACTTATTTTCTTACGGAAATAAATTACTTTTTCAAGCTTTGATGACAATAAGTCAATGTTTTGTTCAAAAACTTTGAGATTTATTATTTTTATGCATGAAATATTTTTTTATACAATTTTAAATAAAATTTTTTCTTTGAAAAAAATGCTTCAAAAATTTTATTTGATTCAATTTGTTGTTGTTGTATTTTTTCCATCATTTAGATAATATATTCACTTTTTTTGTGTTCTTAATTTGGGCTAGTTTACTATATTTCAATTTAATAAAAATATTTTTAAAAATTGAATTTAAATATTTTTATTTTTTTTTAAAACAATTTAAATGAAAGGAATTTAAATTTATTATTTTTTTATTTTAATTTAATTTTTTTTCCAAAAAAAAAAGAAAAAATTTCTTAAAAAATGTGACTTAATTTAATTGAATTAAAATATAAAAAAAATAATTAAAATTTAGTTATTTTTATTTAATTTTTTTTATTTTAAATTTATTTATTTTTAATAAAAAAATTTAAATTTAAATTTAAAAAAATTTAATAAAAATTAAAAAAAAGATAATTTAAATACTTTACTTAATTTATAATAAATTTATTTAAATTAAATTAACTAATAATTTATTTATTTTTTTTATTTTAATTTAATTTAAAAAGATAATTTATCAAAACTTTTTTAAACTATTTTTTTTTGTTTATTAGAACAAAAAATATGAATCGAATTCCTTCCAACTTTTTACAAACTTTATTTTTTTTTACATCGTAGGATAAAATTTGTAACAATTCCTCATTTTTCTGCTTTATCATCATTCATATCAGTCGCCTCATTATTTTATTGTAGCATTACTACGGGCAACAGAGTGGTGTGAGAAACGATTGCAAGTTTGCAAAAGTGCTGAATTCAGTAAAAATGGTAAAACTGTACATTATTATATAGAAAAAAAAAGTTTTGTGTTCGCTCCAGAAAACAAGTAAAATATAAAGTGTGTTTAACATCCTAAACTTTTATTTTATTTTACATTTTACGGCTTAGATTTACGTCATATCGGTGGATAAAAGGGAAGGTACAGACAGACGCTTACCGCAACTAGTTGTGTCGTCCATATAATTTTCATAATAATAAATAAGCTAATATCACTGTGAAAAGGATTTATTGTTGTTAATATTATTATTTTATATTTCCTTTTATAGCGAAACCACAGCCATAACCTCTGAGGTAACTTTGCGCCAGCTACTCAACTCTAAAAATAGCTAAAAAAATTCAGTTTGAATATCAAAACTTTGATAGTGTTAGTGACTTACTTTTTTTTATTAGAAAAATTCTCTTACGTATTTCGTTCTCATCTCATTTTATGCAACACTTTTTCTGTTCTGTCATAGTTTTTATCGTCATCGTTGTCATCATCATCATCGTGAAACAAGTGTCTAACGAATCAACGACAAAAAAAACCTTATAAAAAGGCTTAAATAGCTGCAAGGTAAGAATTGTAATAACTGTTTTTCCTGTTCCACTCAACACTTTTACATATCTACAAGGCGCATATACGTTCCGAACTTTTTTCATTTATAAGCCTGCATACTTAAAGTGTTCCCTTACGATGACATTTATTTCGCATCTATATTAAATATGGTCAAACACACACACACACACACATGCATATAATAGAGAAATTTCCATCTTTTCTATCCTCAAACATGTGTGACAGCACGACGACGACGACGACAACGGTAATCATGGCAGAAAAAAAGTGTGAGAGATAGAAGAAAAAGTTTTGCACGGAAATGTCGTCGTCGTCGTTCAAAGTTAAACATTTGACGATTGTGTGGCAGCTGTGTGTTACTTGCACGTGCGAAATGCTTGGCAAAATATTTGCATCCACTGATGATGACCACTAATAGAATAAAAATATTTGTTCAAAAGAGAAAAGATGTCAAGAAGTGAGGTGACGAGTGATTCAATGACCGACCCAAGTGATGATAAAGTAGACGCAATCAAGCAAAAATTTAATCAGGTTGGCACGTTTGTCTGATCGTAGCCCAATTTATTGTGTCGACGAATGGAAAATGCGTGATAATGTAAAATGTTCATTAATTATTTCAGCAATAATCCGAGCATGACGAATTAGCATGTCTCAATCCCTTGCAGTCTACGACACACGCACGCACACTGAAATGGGTCAAAACTCATTATTCTAAGAAATGTCGCTCGTTTTGTCTTGCTCACTTGGCAATAAATTCACTGTCCGAATGATTGGATCCGTACATTGAAGTTGGTTTTGGAAATGTGTTTATTGTGTTCGAGCAACGTGCGATGTAAAGTGGTAGAAATTTCGCAGAAAATAACAACAAGAGGAAACAAGTATCCGACAGATAATATTTTGACGAATCGTAAACAGGACGTTGCGATAGACGATACTTGTCATGTTACTGTGCAAGGTGGAAACTTGTTACAATATAATTTTTGTTTTTATTAAGTGGACATTCTACAAATAACCTGACACTTTATAGACAGATACGAAATACTGCACCATGATATTATTTTATGGGGGGAATTTGTATCTGCCCGGAGAAGGATGAAATATGGAATTTTTAAATACTACAGAAATCCAAAGTATACAGGTAGTGAATGACGAAAATTAAAAGGCTTGGTAGAGTGCAGAAAGGATATTTGAGATTAGTGCATCGATTTATTTTATAAGCGTTTCAAATTAAAAGAGCATTTATGACTCGAATTTGCACTTAAATTAAATTGAGCGTTATCATAGTTTGGACATGGATTGATTGGATCAAAAAAGTGTGACATATATGATCAAATTTTCACATTTAAAAGGATCATTGGTATCTGAGAGTTTAAAATTTTCTTGCAAATTAGTTTGAAACTCGATATTTGAGGTGTAGAGATTTGAAACAGGATACTGATCGTCAATTAATCTTTAATCTACAAGACTTGTAGGATGGATTTCACTTTGTTTAGATCCGACAAACGTGTCATTATACTTTGTTCTTAAGGCTTTTTGTAGAATCCTCATCGTCAAATAAGTGAGAAATGTTGAACGACATTGCAAATCTGTTAAAAATCTCTGAGGCAGTAAACTCACTTTGATGACATTCAAGTTCGAAGAATTTTACGTTTCTCAGTTGAGGTGTCAGTACATGTCGTTTGAGCTCGTCACAAAGTTCTGGACAGTTTTGGATATTTTTCATCTTTTTCAAGTTATCGGCCCAATAAAAATTCATTAAAATAATTGAAAAATAAAAAGTTTCAGAATTTCGTTAAAAATTAAAAATTTTTGAAAAAATGTTTTAATAGATTTTTAAACTATTTTCGTTTCTTGTTGAATTTTTTTTTTCCAATTGATGTGTCTACATTACGGTAATTTCAATTTTAGCAAAAGTAATAATTACTGATTTGCCGAAAAGCCAATCTGAGGGCGCTAAATTTGAGAAATTGGACAGTCGTAGCTCGAAATTGATCCGAATGGGACAACATTCTTCAACAGACCGAATCTAAGTACAGTATAATCTCCCAAAATGGGCAAATCTGAGATTCGGCATATTCTGAAATTGGGCACCCCAATTTATATGAAGTTTAAACAAAAATTTAAGTTTTATGTTTATTTAGAATACTTTCAATTAAAAATAGTTTAAAATTATCTAAAATGTCATAAAAAGAGTATGAACTACAAAACACTCTCAGATGATTTTAAAAAAAAAAATTATTTTTAAATTTTTCAAAGAAAATTATTATTTTTGTTGAAATTTTTTGTTAAATATGATATATTCAGCTAATTTTTAAAAAAATTAAGTAAAACTGATCAAATATTAAAATATTAAAATTATTTGAATTATTGGGTGCCCATTTTGGGAGATTACACTGTACTGGCTGTAAGGTCGGAGAAGTAAGAATTAACTAAGAAATACTTACCGAACATTTTCACTAACGACTTTTGCATCTTCTTTACGTTTGAATCCAAAACGCTCCAGTTCACATATTGAAAATCCTTCCTCTCCCAGTTTGCATGGGCATTTTTCGTCTTTGAACTGGGTCTGTATCAATTCCATTCGTCTCTAGTCAGTGAAAGTCTGCAATTTTCCTCGATAAAATATTGTTTTTATTTTATCACCATTAATGTTTTTATTGTAGATTCTTGTTAATATATTCCAAAACTCTATTTGAATTACGTTGATCTTCTTAGAATAATCTAAAGTAGTGTTAAAGAAAAAAGTATAAACATAAGTTCACATAAAAAAGATGTTTAGTGCACTAAAAAAATTGACTTCGCCAAATAATAATAAACAATTTGTCGAACAAAATGCCAACATCAACAATATTTCCAACGATATTGTCCAAATGTCTGGGCAATTGCAGCGAAAATTCGCAAGAGGTGTTCAATACAACAGTAAGCAAAACGAAAAAAGTTAAATTTTGTCAAAATTTCAATTAAAATTCAATATTTTTAGTGAAAATTGTCATTCGTGGAGATCGGAATGTGGGGAAGACATGTTTATTCGGTAAAAAATATTTTGTTTGTTTTGCCGTGACATCATCGGAGATAACAATGAACTTTATCTCTTATCACTTTCAGAACGATTACAGGGAAAAACATTCCTGGAGCAGTATACTCCGACAGACCAAATTCAGGTTGCCCCAATTCAGTGGAATTTCAAGAACACAGATGATGTGGTGAAGGTACGTGATATCCCTTGTAACACATTCCGATAGTGAATGCGTTCTTATATGAAAAATTTCACAGAAAAAAGGAGTAAAAGGCGCTCATGTCCTTGTTTTTTCGTAAAACGAATGAAATTGATAAATTGTGAAATAAACTTGTACGAAAAACTTGGATGAAATTCAAAATTTTATGCGCTAAAATTATTTAACGTTGAAAAATTAAATTACTTACTTTTTTTTTTGTATTTCAGGTTGAAGTATGGGACGTTGTCGATCACGGCAAAGCCAAACCCATGAAGCAACAAGGACTGAAGTTGAGCGCACAAGTCCCTCAAATGGAAACTCCCGTACTGGATGCCGAGTTCCTTGATGTCTACAAAGGCACTCATGGCGTTTTGTTGGTTTTTGACATCACGAAACAATGGACTTTTGACTATGTGGTGAAAGAATTACCAAAAATTAGTGGCGATATTCCCGTACTGATTTTGGGAAATCATTGCGACATGGCACATCATCGTGTAGTCTCGATGGGACAGGCTTTGGCTTTAATTGAAGAGCACAATGTGTAAGTTGAAATTTTTTTAAGAGAGATTTCCTTTAAAAAAATTGATTTTTTTTGTAGTGATCGCGCAACAGAAGTAGTTTATGCTGAAAGTTCCATGCGAAATGGCTTTGGATTGCGACTTCTTCACAAATTTCTTGGACTTCCATTTTTGCAATTGAGAAAACAGACTCTACTCACTCAATTACAGCGCAACGAAAAAGATAATGAGATTTGTTTGATGGAAATTTCAGAATTTCTCGTAAGTTTTTGACTTTTTTTTTACCATTTTCTACTAAAATATATTTTTTTTTTGTAGAAATCCGAAAATGCTGACTACACAAAGTTCCTTGACAATCTTGTAAATAAGCGCCGCGAGGTTGCTGATCAGAATTCCGTCAAATTAGACACTGTACATACGGCGAATGGCGCAAATACTGTTGCCAATCCCGCATTAGTGCCTACCAAGAGTATCATTATAGGTGCGGGAAAGCCAATTGTTGTGCCGCCCAATCAGACATGCAGTAACGAAAGTACTTTGATGAAGACAATGCTCGACGAAAAGTTGCAGAAAATTTCCTTAGCAGATAAAAAGACGCCTCCGCCAGCTTCTACAACGACATTTAAACAAGCAACATCCTCTAGTCAAATCAGCAGTGTGGATGAATTTTGTCCCGAAGATGGAAATCGACTTGATACATCTTTCCTCGACGATTTGCAGGACAATAATTCACGCATGCCGGTAATTGCACAAGAGTCTGACAGTGACAACGAAACGCAAGGCAATCCCCTTGTTGCGAGATTCGACGAAGATTACGTGGATGCCATTGAAACAGCGTCTCCCATTAAAACGTCGTCTAACGACATAAAACCCAGAGTTAATCCATTGAGCAAACATCGCGGTGACCGAAACTCAAGCGACATCGAAGTCTTCAACATCATGGATGCCAATCGTTCGCGTCACTCGTCATCATCTAGTCTCGAAATTAAAGTTGACGTCAATTCAAGCGCATACACGGAATTCGATTCCGACAGCTCAAAATTTATGGACTCGAAAGTGCGACGATCGCCCGAAGGAATTGAAGACACGACAGCAGATACGCCAGCTTTGTGCTCAAGTACGGCGACATATCACATCGATCGAGGATACACGGTGCAAGCAGATGTGAACGATTCCGAAAGTGACGAGAAGGAAAAAGAAAAGAAGAAAAAACACAAGAAAAAGTCCAAAGAACCAAAGAGTGAGCGAAAAGAGAAGAAAGAAAAGAAATCCAAAAAGAAAAAATCGAAAGAAATTTCGTCAGATGATGACGCGACAACCAACGTCGTCGCGAAAGATGCTTATGAAATGATCTAAATAAATAAAAATCGCCTCTAACTAATTTCTTGAAACGGTTTCTGCGCAATTTTTTGACGAATAGTTTCCAAAAAATAATTAAATGTTAACATTGCACTTTCTAACCAAGAAAAAAAAGCGGAAATGATGAATGTGAAACTGCACTTAAAAAAATTACTAAATGTGAATTGACTCGTTTCGCTTCGAATATGCATTTTTTTGAGTTGAACGAGATCTCTTAAAAAAACTTATATTTATCTATATTCAATTCAATGGCCTTTTATAATAAAAGAATATAAATCTATATTGCAAAAAAAAAGTTTCCTTTTAATTTTTTTTCTAATTTCACTTTTAATATATTTTTTTTATAGAAGGTTTCAAGTTTATTTCAGCAAAAAATGCCAACGACACGCGGCGTTCCCAAGCGGTCACCCATCCAAGTACTAACCACGCCCGATGTTGCTTAACTTCGGTGATCGGACGAGAACCGGTGTTTTCAACATGGTATGGACGTTGACGAAAGTTTATGTTGCAAAATTCGTTCAAAACCTAATACTGTTTAAAATAATACGTAAAAATACGTCTATTTTTAGATTTTTAACTGAATAAGTTTTCATTCAATTCCGAATTAATTTTGAAAAATTAATTAATTAAATTTTGAATTAATTTCTTTAGATTCTCTAAAATTTTGCTTTTCTTTAAATTCATATTTTTTATTCTATGATATAAAATTTTCTAAAGGTATAAAAAGTCATCAAAATTATTTTTTTCAAAGAAAGTTTGCAATTTCAAGAGGTTTTTCTATTATTATGGTAAATTATAACATAAACTCATAAAATAAGTAATTTTATTCTGAATTTATCAAACAAATTAAAAACTTTTAATTTGTATTTTTCAAAATTTTAAACAAAATCTAGGTATATTAAATTTTAAAATAATTAATTTTATTTTTCGTTTTCTGTGTCAAAGCCATTTTTGTCAAATCTTGCTCCAAATGGATAAAAATTTGTCAGAGGGCTCTAATTTATCATTTTTAATCATTTTATAACTCAAAACTGCAAAAAAATTGAAACTGAAAAAAAAAATTTTTTTCTTTGACATAGTTTTGTTTTGAAAACTAAATCAAGAGCAAAACTAAATGAAAAACTTTTGTTTTGCTCCAAATAAAAAATTTTTCAGAGGGCAATCATTTTATAACTCAAAAACTGCCAAAAAATTGAAACTGAAAAAAAATTTTTTCTTTGACATAGTTTTGTTTTGAAAACTAAATCAAGAGCAAAACTAAATCAAAAACTGTGTCAAAAACTGTGTCAAAGCAATTTTTGTCAAATCTTGCTCCAAATGGAACTCTAATTTATCATTTTTAATCATTTTATAACTCAAAACTGCAAAAAAATTGAAACTGAAAAAATTTTTTTTCTTTGAAACAGTTTTGTTTTGAAAACTAAAACAAGAGAAAAACTATGTCAAAAACTGTGTCAAAAACTGTGTCAAAGCAATTTTTGTCAAATCTTGCTCCAAATGGATAAAAATTTGTCAGAGGGCTCTAATTTATCATTTTTAATCATTTTATAACTCAAAACTGCAAAAAAATTGAAACTGAAAAAAAAATTTTTTTTTTGACATAGTTTTGTTTTGAAAACTAAATCAAGAGCAAAACTAAATCAAAAACTGTGTCAAAAACTGTGTCAAAGCCATTTTTGTCAAATTGCTCCAAATGGATAAAAATTTGTCAGAGGGCTCTAATTTATCATTTTTAATCATTTTATAACTCAAAACTGCCAAAAAATTGAAACTGAAAAAAATTTTTTCCTTTGACATAGTTTTGTTTTGAAAACTAAATCAAGAGCAAAACTAAATCAAAAACTGTGTCAAAAACTGTGTCAAAGCCATTTTTGTCAAATCTTGCTCCAAATGGATAAAAATTTGTCAGAGGGCTCTAATTTATCATTTTTAATCATTTTATAACTCAAAACTGCCAAAAAATTGAAACTTGAAAAAATTTACGACTAACTTTTCATAGATTTCTTTTCAATTGTAAAACATAAGTAAACATCTTTGGCATGTACCCAAAAACTTCTGAATTTTTGATTAATTGATGATAAAAATCTTTTAAATGTTTCGCCCTTAAAAATAATTTCTTTTCAACAAAAACCAAGAAGATGCAATAAACAAATCCGTAAATTAATTTAAATTTGTCTCGAAGAAAAAGTTTAAAATCACTTTCATTGTTCGAATTTTCTGTCTGCGATCATCTTCAAGACAAAACAAAAGAATTATTTTAAAAACAGGGGAAATCGGAACTAAAATAACAATGAAATCTCATTAAACACAAAACAATACACTGGACACAAAACACAAAAAATGATCATGTTCCCTCCTGTTTCATTCTCCTTCTTTACAAACGTCATCTACGTCGTTCGTCGCATTAAAAATGATTACCTTCGTATAAGAAGTTCCCCTCAAGCTTTTTTTGTTCTTTGTTTCCGACATAACTGTACATTGTCGAGCTGCATGGCAAATCCATCACAAATGAAAAGAAAAGTGAAAGAAATTCCCATAACGATCGTGTCTCGTATTTCTTATTAATAATTTTTTTGTCTGTAACAACAAGGGGTTCTCGCACTTTTTGCACACTTTTGAATGATGTCTCGATCGTCTCTTCTCAGATGCTGTTTGTTCGTGTGACACACAGTTCATGTTGCAAATGTTCTTAAAAACTTTTCATTGTTCCGAAGGATCATTCACCCTCCTTGATTTTTGTGAAAAGGTGAAATTTTGTGACGCAATTCAGGAGCTAAGCAGGGAGAAAAGCGAGCAGAGGTGAATCATCGCAAAATAAAAAAAAATATAGGGAAATGGTTGTTCGATATAAATAATGAATAAAGTCACAATTAACTTTGAAATAAAAATAAAATTATGCGATTACAAAGTCAGAGGACATACGGGAGTCGATTTGGGTTAGTTTTTTAGAACTAAACAATAAAAATTTACCTGCTAAAAGTCCGGCGAGTCAAATGTCAATTTATGCTGCGACACGGTCCAACCAGAGTCCTTTTTTTGATTTCAAATGCGGAAGGTCTATAAATCTAACCTTTTTTTTTATCGCACGGTTCATATTAACCTTTTCCTTTTATCAAGCGTTATGTGTTTATTTAAACAAACAATTTCGAGCACAATCGGTCTATTTTGTTCACTGACACTTTGTATTGAATGGCGCAGGTAAATTTCACAAAAAAATTTTAGGTCTTCATTTGCGACAATAGCGCACTTGAAAAAACTCTCTTTTCTATCTATTCAAAAATTTTTGGTCCTTTTTTTATTATTCATTACCATTGAGGTCAAACACTAAGGACAATTAGAAACGGTGCAATTTCCGGAAGCGCATTGAATCAACCTGCGTTAAAAAGTTTCAAAAAATCAACAAAAAATTAATAGAAACATTTTCGACAGGATACAGTTCCGTTGTACATTTGAAAAGGAGAGAAATCATTAAACAGAAGTTGAAAAGAAATTCAAGTGACGAAAGCGAATTTGATACTTCGAAGAATTCCGTGATTCCTTGAAAGTTGTTCACTTTACATAACTCGCTGCGGAAGTCATTCGAGAGTCTTAATTAAAAAGTCGCCACATGATAACAACAAGGCATGCTGCACTCTCGAGTAACACACGTGCATCACAGGAAGGGACACGGAAGATCTCATGCCAGTCAAACTTCTCACGACACACATGTTTGTGATGCGGAACTCTTCCCTAAAAAATATAAATAAAAATTCCGATAAAGTTCCGATCCAATTTGAATCGACATGAATGGATCTTAGTAAGAATAGGAGAAAAAAATTCCCACGCTTATAACACTTTGCATTCGTGCGACCCTCTCTCGTTTCGTAAATATACGTCGCGTCATTCGTACGAAATTTAGTCCTACGGTATGATTATTATGACAGAAGTGCTTATGAAAGAACGTATTCATGTAAGTAATTGCCAGCGTATCTCCTTGCCGTATAAAGATAGGGGCACTGTAGAAAATTTTGTGACCGAAGAAGTTCTATGAAAAAATAAAAAAATAATAAGTAAATATTTAACAAATTTTAATAATTTTTTTTTAATTTTAATAATTTTTTAAAAATTTTAATATATTTTTTTAATTTTAATAATTTTTTTTAAAATTTAAATAACTTTTTTATTAATTTTAATGGTTTTCTTTAAAAATTATTTTTTTTTTAATTTTAATAGTTTTTATTTTAATGTAAAAATTATTTTTAGAATTTTAATAATTTTTTTTAAAACTTTAATATTTTTTTTTATAAATTTAATAAATATTTAAAAATTTTAAAAACTTAAATTTTTAAAATCCATACGAAATTTGAAATGTAATAACTCAAATTTTGTTTCATGATTTTTTTTGCAGTTTTTTACATTTCAGGTTGAGGAAAAATTAAAATAATTAATGGAAAAATTCGATAAAATTTCCCGAATATGGTAAATTTCATTGTATGATCTTAACTGAAACTTACAAAATTGATTTGACTTAAAACTTTAACTTAAATTTTACCTAAAATTTAAATTAAGTCAAAAGAATTTTTTCTAAAATTTTGCCTAACTTTGACAATTTGATGAAATAATTCGGTTAATTTTAATTAAGTCAAATAGATTTTTTTTTTAATTTAATTTTTTTTTGAATTCCTGTTATATTGGTAGGACAAAGTTAACGGGTTGCGTCATTTTTAATGCAAAATCCTTAAAAAATTAATTTCTTATTAAAAATTTTTAAAAATAATGTTAAAAACTTCGCTCCCATAAAAACTTACACTGTGCGACTTTTTTGTTTACCCTCAAAAGTATTAAAATATATTTCATTTCTGTGTACATTTGTTTAAAATTCACCTTTTTTCCATATCATTCAGCAGCGAGGTACGACACACAACTTCCGTGCTCGTCAAAAAATTCCCATGCATACCCTTGTTTGATATGAAGTGATGACGACAACAACAAACTTATTGTGTGTGTCTCCCGTATAAATAAAAATTATTTTATTATCAGATTCGTATGGCAGTGCGTGTGTATACGCGTGATCCCTAATGTTATACTTTTTTTTTCGTTGTGCAAGTCTTGTGAGAATATTTTTATGTTATTATTAATATATGCGTATTCTTTCCCTTTTTATTCCTTCTGTGTACGAGATGCGTGTGTAAATGTCTTAAAACTCACCCCTCTACGAGGATACATGTGTGTGATGACGTGCACTGTATATTAGCTTGTGCATGTACGAATTCCTATAGAATATTTTTATTATTTTTTTTTTTCAAAGTTTGGTGATAGTTTCTTATTACAGACCAATTCATTCTACTTTAAATCGTTGTGTGTTCAAGTTTTATTTTTATTTTGCTCGAATTTATTTATCAATATTTTTGTTAATTTTTTTTTGATCGTTACTTAATTTTTTTTTATGTTGACAGTGAAGTTTAATTTATAAAAAAAATATTAATTAAAAAAAATAATTAAAAAATTAAAAGAGTGAAAAATTTATAAAAATTTAAATCAAAAGAAGTACTTAATAAAAGGATTACTACAACAACAAAAAAGTGCTTATAAACGAAAAGAAAAAAAAATTATAAAGAAAAAGGACGCTTTCTTAAAATCAAAAGAAATTACAAGACAACAAGTGCATTTGTGACTTTTCAAGCATTTCTTGTAAGAAAAGCAAAAAAATTTTCATGGATGCATGCTTTTTGGTCAAACGTCGTCGTTCGTCGTACGTGTGTGTGGTTTGTCATTCACTGTAGCATGACACACTTGTCCTTATGAAAAGATAAGAAAACAAAAAAAAAACATAAAAGAAGAATCTGAGACCTGTTTCGACGCATAATAAATTAAATAAGGAGTTCGCGAAGGAAGTGAATAATAAGAAACTATTAAAAACATGGATATGCCTGAGAGATTTCAACTCAACGATAGGGTGAATGGTTGCGACTCAAGACACCTGGAAATAAAATCTGAAGAAAATCACATGACGGAGTCGCCAGCTGGGACGTCGCAGCACGGCAAGCAATTAGGAGTGTCAGCGAAGAGTAAAGCGGAAATAAGGAAGGTAAGCGTGGGTTAAACGGTCAATTGTGACTTTTCAAGTAGAAAGTAAGAGAATCGGTTTAAGAATTTTTTAAGTCTTTTTAAACTTGTTTTTGATGCGAAATTCTCAAAATAAAGTTTATCCTAAATTAAGGCTAATATTTACACAGAAAAAAAATTCTAAATTTGTTTGATTTTTTTTAAAATATTTTTTCATTGATAACTAATCTTTGAAACTAATTACGAGTACAAAAAATTAAAAAAAATTTTAGTAAAATTACTAAAAAATTGAAAAATTATAAAAAAAACATTTGATAATTTTTATTAAATATTCTAACAAGCTTTTTAGCCCTTTATTGTGAAAATCAATAATAAAAAACCCTTAAAATTTTAATTTTCATTCATTTTTATTTTCTCAATTTTTAAATTTTTATTTTTAACAAAATATGGTCAAACAGAAAACTTTGAAAATAAAATATCTTTTTATAATTTTTTAAGTTAGTTCAAGAATTTTTTTGAAAACAATTCTTTAAAAAAATAATTTAAAAAAAATTAAAAACTCTTAATTAATTCTTTAAAAATTTTATAATTATTTAAGCTTTTGGTCTCTTCGGTATTCTTGATAAAAAAAAAAAAATTATAACAATATAATATTAATTTTTTAAGATTTTTCAAACTCAAAAAGCTGGATGATCAAAATTTTAACTTCAAGTCTTACTTATAGATTTGCCTTTAAACAAGCAATTTCAACCTATAGCATCACTGCTTTTAAATCCTGTAAAAACTTTAATTCCCTTGAAAATTACCGAAAAACCCACCGAAAGATACGCTTTCCCGTGATTGATGTCTCTAACATGAGTACATGACCGAATCACATAAAAGTCCCGTAAACAAATGTTCAAAAACATAACATTTAACTTTTTTTTTTATCTCTAAAACAAATTACCATTTAATTTCATGTCCCGTACAATTATTTATTATTATTTTTTGACAAAACTAAATCCTGTTTGCTGATCTTGTCCAAATTTAAATATTTAAATATTTTTTTTTTGTCGATCGTCACAATATGGGGTCGCAACTGGTTTTCTTTCCTCTTGCGTCAACAACCCCGTTTATGAATCGTTGTTATGCCCATCGTTTAGTGCGTTCTTTATCTGCGATATAAGTATATTTTATGGCATGCAGTGATTAGCTATGCAATTCAATTCGTGTCCAGTCATATGCTAAAGGTGATTAATGAACTATGAGCTCGGTCCGGTTTTAGAATATAAAATATATGCACGACGACGATGATGATTTTTTTTTGTGTCATCATATTCTAAACTTGAAATTATGTAAAATTTTCATATGCTGGAAAAAAATAGACAATGGGCCTGAATGAGTAGTGGTTGTTTTGTATGAAAAAGAGAATAAATTTGGTAGTTTGGAATTATCCGTCAACGGAGATAGACAAAAATTTTGTGAACCGAAATTCGAGACAAAAAACAAGAAAAATATTAAAAGAGATAAGGAAGACACCACATTATGGGATATTTTGCGATAAGAGTAAGCTTTAAAAAAATATTTTTTTCCGTAATCGGATCATCCAGCAATTTCTCATGAGAAACTTTTGTAACAAAATCGATGAATATTCAATCACTCCTTTTACGGTTTTTTTTCTCAAACTTCATTAAAATCTCACACAAACACAAAACAATCACACTTTTGGTAGTCAAGAGTGCCCTTGAAATCTATTTATCTGATCCTCCCATCATCCACATATTATCGGCAATACCAGAAAAAAAAACTTAAATAGAATAAAAAAATAAACAATGTCAATAAAAATACAATAAACTTCATGTGTGAACCTGCCTTGCAACTACCTGTAGGTCAACTCAGGTAAATTTAACCAAAAATTCAGAAATTCTTTTTGTAACACCGCCGGTAATCAGTTCACATGCCATATTTCTATAGATGCACACCAAAAAGGACAATATTCCCACATTTATCGATGATTTGTAATAATTTTTTCCTTTTCTTTTGTTATGCTAAAAAAAAATGTTAAAAAAATATCAATCAGTTAGGAATCTCCTTTGAAGCACCTTAATTGATCTGGTCAAGTTTTCTCATGGTCTGTATTTTTTTTTCAGAGCAACAAACCAATAATGGAGAAAAAACGTCGTGCCAGGATTAACAACTGCTTGGAACAGTTGAAGAAGATACTTTTGGAGAACGTTAACAAAGATGTAAGTATCTTTTAATCTTATCTTAAATACTTGTCACACACTTTTTTACCACATAAAAAATAATTTCTTCCTCATTTCTTCAAATATTTTTTTTTTGAATGAAATTTTAAGACATTTTAAAACAAATGTACAATACGGAAATTTTTTTCACACAAAACACCCTTTTTTATCCTATTTATGAATATGTATACATAAGTAAATTTCCAATCCAATAAATATAATAACAATAATAAACGTAGAAGACGCACGGAAAAAATGTATATGAACCTGTGGGAAAAAATATGTTTCAATTCAACATAGTTTTGTGCTTGCATTCTCATGCATAAAACGCACAAATACGGTATATATAGATGTGAAAGGTGGGGGTAAAATTTTTATTTTCTCCGTCTGTGAGAAAGAAAAAAAATTCTAAAAAAAATGTATAAAAATGCATACCCCTACACACAATCAATTTGCAGCGTGAATGACTATCTTTCTCCCTCACTCACGTAGGCACGTACTGTCCGTACACTGGAATGTTATTTTTATGAAATTTTACAACAACCCTAAAACGCGATCTCCGTATGTATGTTTAGTTTTGTAATATTTTTTTCACACGAAATTTCGATGCATGCACGGAACAAGGAAGAAGAAGGTTCACATCACGTTTCGCATCGCCGTGTTTAGTGCTAGAAATATCGGAAAGAATGAAAAATCGTGGAATGGGGTTAACATCCGTGTATTATTGATGAGTAGTTGCTCTTATTTAAAAAAAAAATCATACATACCTGACTCGTTCCGAGATGAAAAGATGTGACATGACAAGAATAGATGAATTTTTGCAATTATTATTAAAATTGAATCCTTTTTCTTTCATTTTATCTTTTCTGCAACAATTGTAACGACTTTGTTAGTTACAGTCATTATGTGTGTGTGTGCGAAAAACTTGAAGAAACTTTTTCATATAATGGGGGAATTGATTTTTATGAGTGCTCCGGTGCTGTTACGTGACCATATATTTTAAAAGTTTTAACTAGGGGAATTTGAATATCGTGTGTGTATGTGACGCCAGAGGTGAACCAAACAAATTGGACATCTGTTCAAGATTTCTTCTTAATAAACTTCCCTCGGAACA
Source organism: Culicoides brevitarsis (assembly GCF_036172545.1). Taxonomy (NCBI): domain Eukaryota; kingdom Metazoa; phylum Arthropoda; class Insecta; order Diptera; family Ceratopogonidae; genus Culicoides; species Culicoides brevitarsis. Next base: position 15,120,686 of record NC_087085.1, on the reverse strand, counting down.
ACTTTTCCCACGCTTTGTCCACCCTTAAAAAAAAATTCTTGCTTAATTTTCCAAAATCTCATTAAATTCTTTTGTATTTTTCTTTGCAGTCGGCGCAACATTCAAAACTGGAGAAAGCTGACATTCTCGAGATGACGGTGAAACATCTGCAGCAGATTCAGCGACGGCAATTAATAATGGCGGTGTCGATGGAGCGTTCGGTGACGGAGAAATTTCGCACGGGATTTTCCGAATGTGCATCGGAAATTAAGAGTTTCATTAGTCAAATGCCCGATTTAGATCCTGCGGTGCGACAACGTCTCTCAAATCACTTGGATGCGTCAGTGGCAAAAGTTCAGACAAGTACCCCCAGCAGTTTGGAGAGTAAAAACGGGAATCATCAATGGAATCAAGGCAATTTTAATCAAATTCATGCGAATGAGCCGCCTTTTCTCGATGACTTGAACAATAATCAACGATTACAAATGGATCTCGTACCAACGCGCCTTCCCACGGGTGAAATTGCCTTCGTGATGCCCAATAGTAGTCACCTAAATGTACCAAATAACGCATCTGGCATGCGGTTTATGTCCTCAAACACCTCCACGCCGCGTCTCAGTGCTTTTAACATCGTTACGAGCAATAAAGCGCACTCCATTGCGAAACTTCAACACACAAGTCCGCCCTTGAGTCCCATTTCAACGGATGATCGTCAACTCAGAACTCCCCCATCATCGACACTAAGTTTACTTCATTCCGCCTTTTCGCAATCTTTCGCAGGGGGAAATCCTTTCAGCAGTTTGAGTGGCAGCGGGCGCATGGATAGCGGATACAAAAGTGACACAAGCATGTCGGAGCTCATCTGTAAGCCAACTGTGCCGCAACAAAGCTACATGGATTTACTTAAACCAAAAATGCCAATGGGAGTCGCTCTTGGACCTCATAGTGCGGAAAGTACGTTGAATTTAAGTTGTCGCGATAGTCCTTGCAGCTCCGGATCAAGTGGTTTGCGCATGGAAATGGACAACGATAAGGATCCCATGTGGCGTCCTTGGTAGAAAAAACGACTTTTTTTAGATTTAAGTCCCAAAAACTGATTGTGTTAGTAATTTAAGGTGTTGATAAACGTTAAATGCAATTTTTATGAATCCAAAAAAATAGATACGAGTGTTAGTTAATCTTAATAATATATTTTTTGTATGAATTTATCACAACTTTTGTACTTATTATTCACGTTTACATAGAAAAATAGGGAAAAAATTAAAATAAAACGATGGCTTTAAATCGCAAAACGAAAAAAATGAGAAAAAATAATTGTATATTTGAATAGAAATAAACTGTTTTTATTATGACAAGACGAGAGTCCTTCACTCATTTTATTATTAATGTTTTCCCTCTATTCAGCGTCTCTATTGCGCACTGTTTTATTTTCCATGCTTGAATAGTAATGAGTTTGTAAGTAATACTTGAAATGTGTTGATGCATCAATCAGCGGTAATTTAAAACAATTTTGCGGCAATGATGGTAAACTAAAGGAAAAAAGTGCTTTCAATTATTTTATGAGTTTCAGGGATTTTCTTCTCGTTTTTTTTTTCATGTGAAGTGCATCTAATTTGTCTGAAAAGAAAAAAATAATTTAATAATTTAATGCTCGAGGTGTGAAATAAGAAAAAAATTGTTTTTAATAATAAGTAGATTTTTGAGATGAAATAAATAATTTTTGATATTTTTTGATATTTAAATTAAAAAAAAAAAAATTGTTTTGCATAAAAGAATAAGTTGATTTTTTGAGATGAAATAAATAATTTTTGGAAATAATTTTTGATATTTTTTTTTAATTCAAATTGGCAATTAAAAAATTTAATAAGGATAAATTAAATTATGATTTTTTTTTTGATAAAAAAAATAATGAATTAATTAAAAAAATGAATTACTCAATAAATTTAAAAAAAATAAAAAAATAATAATAAAATAAATTTAAAAAATCACCATATTTCTTTAAAAATATCAAAATGATGTCTAAAGGTTGAACACAAAAAAATACATAAAAATATTTTTTTATTTAATATTAATTTTCAAACAATCGATGAGGTTATTTCTAAAAATTGTATTTTTTTGTTTTTATTCATTTATTTTTGTTATTCATTACGAAGAAATACCTACTTGCGAAAACTTTTGACTTGGATTTAAAAATTATAATATAATTTATTATTTTTGTGATTGTTTCTATCCTTTGATGAGATAAATTTGCTTTATTTAAATTTTAATGCATCAATGTGTTTAAATAACTAATTTTAAAAAAAGTTTAAAACTTCAATTTGAAGGTTTTTTTTTATATTTTTAAAAAATTTCTCGACTATGAAAAAATTCTTGAAAGTAAAAATTATAATTAAATTAAAATTATAAAGTAAAGTTTAATTATAATAATTATTAAAATTAAAAATTATAAAAAAAAATAAAAATAATAATTATAATAAAAAAAATATAATTCACGAAAAAAAAATTATTTAGGTCAAAAAAATTGAATATTTGTCAAAAATATTTCTTAAAATATTAATATTAATTAAAAATCAAATTAATTTAATTATAATAAAATTAACAAATTAAATTGAATAAATTAATTTAATTAATTAATAAAAAAATATATTTTAAAATTCAAAAGAAGATGAGTAAAGTATAATAACAAAAAATTTAAAAAAATAATAATAATAATGATAAACATGCCAAAAATCAATATCAAGTCAATTTCTTACATTTCATCATTCGCATTTTTATTTAAAAATCACTCTTGTGATTTATTGTCCACTGTATTTATATCATCATTTCCGTTTAGATTATCTCGAACAATAACAACCGCCAACATTCAACCAAAAAATCACGTTTTTTCATGAAAATAAAAAAAAAATCACATTACCGGGCAAAGAGAGTTCCCTTCATTTAATATGCAAGCACCAAAGGACAATTATGTTAACCACTATATTTTGCATACATTTACTTCGATGACCTGCCGCATTATTTCAGCCAAAAAATATCATTGTCGGTGTCAACCAATATTCAATTTATACATGATTATTATCAACAATTGTATCAACTATTTATTTCAATAATAATATTTTTAATCTGTTTTGTATTATTTGCTGCTCAATTTTATTTTATTTTTTGGCTGCCACTCGCACTGCCTTTTATTGTTGCCATTATGTTGTGATTTTTACGTGTGGAATAAGTAAACAGTTGTTGTTATTAATAAATAATGTGATGACCGATTCCAATACATTATGTTTATTGTCATCATCATTAATATATTGATATTGTTTATTACATACAAAACAATTGTGGGTTTCACTTTTTTAATATTTTACATGGCGACAACATCGTACGGATATTTTTTTCTGCGGTTTTCGAACAAAAATGTCAAAAATATTTTATTTCGTTTCAAGTTTCTTAATATTAATGAGGGATTTTAACGCCGAATCTAGCTAAAAACCCTTTTTTCTCCTCTGAAGTGTTAATTTTTTTTTTGTTTGTGACCCAGATCCATAAAATTGCTTGCACACCAAATTTACTCTCAAAAGACGGAAAATTAAATGAATTGTCTGTCGCTCAATTGACGAGACAAACACACAAAAAAATGACACAACAACAACAAAAGGGAAGATGAGACGCCAAATTAAACAAAAATGGATTAAAATCCGCACACAAAGTGCTCTTTTCCGAAAAAAAATGAATGACATAAAATAAAATATACAAAAATTTCTTTTCCCGATGGTTGTGCATATCATGTCACTTGTGCTTAATCTCATGCAATAATGCTGCCGCACTTCGATCGCACACACAGAGAAAAAATACAATGAATTGCAGAGTAGCACGGAGAACCGAACGCAGCACAGAGGAAAAAGTATAGGAAAAAAATATAACAATCAAAATCAGAATTGCCTTTTTATTTTCATTTGTATTCAATGTCTTTTTGTTAAAAAAAAAAATTATAAACATACGAGTCGCCGTCAAATAGTATCGAAAGTCTATTGCATTATTATAAAATTTTTGTCTGTATAATCATATTTTTTTTCTGCAAACATGCCGAGGTACGAAATATGTTATGCAAGCAAAAGGCAGCAGGAAAAAATAACAAACATGATGCATTCGAAATGTTTCTCGTTATATTTTGTATTGTTATGGCTCGAGTTGCTTCCTTTTTTTTCGTGTGTATCGTCGTCGTCATCCTCCTCCTGGTGCCCGTGTATGTTTGTGTATGTATTAAATGATTTAAATTAACAAATAAAAAATGTAATTTATATAACGAATAGAATTTTTGACAATTTTATTCTCTGTACACACACAAAAAAATTTTTTTTTGGTTCTACAACTGACCAAGCCATATCTCAAAGCGGGTTTGTGTGTGCACGACAATAATAATAATAAATACACACAAAACGGACGCGAAGTGTGCACGACTCGATTTTTATGGTGTGTGCTCGGCGTATGTTAATGCAAAGAAATAATATAAAAAAACTCAGTTTAATTATAATTTTTTTTTCAGGATTTTTTTTTATTTGTGTATTTTTTTTTTCGTGGATAATACCAATTTCATTTCAGGGGTGGATTGGAATGGACAGTGTTGGACAGCAAGGATTGCGATTTCAATCGAAAATGATAATTTATGGACTTTGTCACCTAAGGGGTGAATTCTTATGATGATGATTTTTGTGCGTGTATGGGATAGACGTTAATGGCGATAAATTAATCGGGAGAATTGTTAATGAAAGGATTTTCAATAATTTGCGAATCATAAAAAGATTTTCGGAGAAGAATAAAATAGCTTCGTAAATTGTAAATATGTATTACATATGTTGTCAAGGTCATTATTACTATTTCGAATATTTTTTTAAGGAAATTAATTTATTAAAACATTTTTGAGAATTCAAAATTTTAATCAAAAATTTATAATTTTTAAATTTTAAATTTTTAAATTTTAAATTTTTTTTTATTAAATTTATTATTTTTTTAATTAAAATAAAATTTGATTGGAATTTTTAAATATAAATTATGCCTGATTTAATTAAAATAAGTAAATTAAACTAAATTTTAATAGTTAAATCAACTAAATATTAATTTTTTTGTTAAGTTTTGATTTAATTTTTTTTCAAATTAATTAAAATTAAATTAAAATATTAAATTGAATTAATTTTCTTTTTTATTAATAAAATTGAATTTAATTTAAATTTTTAAAGAAAAAAATTAATTTCAATAATTTTTTTTAAATTTTAATTTTCTTAAATTTTTAATATTATCAATTATAAAAAATTTAGTTGTTAAATTAAATTTAATAAAAATGGATTAACATTAAATAATATTAATTCATGAACATAAACATAAATTCAAATAAATTTAAAAGTTAAATTTGATTAAAATATTGAAAATTTAAATATACATATTTATTAAATTTATTTTTTTTTCAAATTTATTTTTTTTAAAGCGATTGAGTTAAATTTTATATTTTTTTTTTCAAACTTATTGCTATCAGATGAAATTTTCATATTAAAAATTAAATTTAGTTTTATTTTTTTTTAGTTATTCAAAATTTAAAAAGTGTTTGAGTTAAAATTTAAAAAAAAAAATTTTTTTTCAAAATTTATAAGAATTGTTAATTGTTTACTTTAAAAAATATCTTTTTATTAAATATTTAGAAAAAAAATTTAAAAAAATTTCCAATATATTTTTTTAAGTAGTTGAATGTTTGTAAAATACTCTTACAATGATTTATCATGGTATTGATAACATTTTATCCTCCACTCGTTTTTCGGTCACTGACTAAAAGTTTTTTATTTTTTTTCTCGCAAAAAACTGAACGACTCAATATAAAATCCGTATTTGCGTGTGCTTTTTTCTTTTTTTAGAGATTTTTCTCGAACTTTTCATATCTCTGCCTACAAAAACTCGAACGACTCGTATATATGTATTTTATAAATCAATTGCTTATTCATATCATTCTTCATAGTAGTATCTCGTAGTCGAAGTCTCCGTGTATGTGCAATTTCTGTTTTATGTGTTTTTTTAAATACAAACATTTTTTTAAGCTGCTACTGCCACTGCCGAGCGTATATTGTAATGAACGATGGTCATTCCGCACACACATTTCTGCATAAGGCATCCAGCGAGATATCAGAGAATATGAAATAAAAATTTAGCATTGCAAACTGCTTCGACGACGACGACGACATCAACGACGATGGACGGTTATTTTTTTCTGCTCCCCACAACTTCTCATTCCGCGTTCGCCAATTCTGTGATGTGATGGTTCAAACGACACATTAATGTGTACCGACAAATATTTTGCAGCGTATATGGTGATAATAATACATTTTACACGTACCTACAGAGCAAAAAGGGGGCCACGGCACACGAAATAAAAAAAAAGTATACCGATGGATTCATTGTCCACTATTTTTCGTGTTTCGTCTATGAGGGGGTGGTTTTTTATTTTCTTTTTTTAATTTCAAAAAATAAAAATTGATGCAAACGCGTGTCGTGTGTGCATCGACAGGGATTTTTTTTGTGTTATTTTCTTTTTGCAGTCCGTCGTACCGAGTGTCGGAATAAAAAATTAAACTGATTCTGCAAGTTATAATTTTTTCGCGAGTGGACGATACATACAAGGGACACACAATGACCACCACATTTCTGGCGTACTGGTTCGAGTAGATATAATTTTTTTTGTTGTGTTTATTTTTTTCCTCCTTGTCGATGTACTCGATGTACGGATACATAAATTGAGAGCGTTCGACAGCAAATAAATAAAAAAAATTGTATCGCCTCCCTGTGCTCGCTCCGATCATGTTGCTCGTGCATGTTGGGAGAATGCATCGAGCTCTAACTCTTGTTGAGTGAGATGTAGTGCTTTTTGCCACAATCATTATATTTTTATATTTTATTATAAGTTTGAGGGTATATTTTGGCCAGAATAAAAAATAAATTTGCCTTTTTCATACACATGACTGAAATTTTGCATCCCATGCCATTTTTTCGTAGATTTTTTTTTTATTTATTTATGTCCACCGAAAAAAATCGTGATATTGATACACGCTTGAACTTACATCATTGATCGGACACTTGATACTACTTAAAAGGACAAAGACGATAATCGGGCACCGTTAATTAAAATTGATTATATGCGAATTTTCAATGTCTCTCAGACAGACAGGAGATAAAAAAAATTAAAAAAAAAGTTAATCCATCAGGCTCACAACAAATAAACTATAACGACAAGCATTTTTTGTGCCTTTAAATTTTTTTCTAAAAAAAAATTGTAAAAAAGTAGAGACGCTGATTGTTATTTTGTCTCTTTCCCAATTTTTTCTCGTGCATTGGCACCCATGAACAATTCGTAATTTACTTTTTTCCATTGTTTTTATATCTTTTTCCTGCTCATCTGACAGCGGTGTACGGAAAAAACATAAAGATATGAAAAAAAAAACAGTATAAACAAATATTCAATTTAGCAGCACGCAACGGAATTGAAAAAAAAGCTAACTAAATATCGGTGTGTGTACGAAAAAAAAGAAAACATAGAAAATTGGAGGGGAAGTTTTTTTAATTTTTTTTCTCACACGTGTGCTTGTTACTATTTCTAAAAGCTTTTTTTTTTTTGCATAATTTGTTAAGAGATTACGTTTGAAAGTTTTCTGCAATTTATGAGACTCGAAGCACTCAGCTCCAAGTCATCCCGCGATTGCCTTCCCTCCCTTTCTATTTGATTGCAAAAAAAAAGTTACAATTATTTTTCTAGGCTTCCATTGCAGGATGCTGCGTAACTACATTTGTTACATTAAATATAGAAAAAAAATGAAAAGGACGTCGTAACAGTGTGCAGTTCAATAAGCAAGCAATAGAATAGAGAAAAAAAGGCTTTTTGCTAGAAATGGGCGGTATTATTTTTTTTAATTGCATTTAATTTTTGTTATTTTTTATATATTCTTCTTTACTAGCGAAGCGCACACTTTCGTTCGAAAAGCCTTGTTGTTGGCTCAATGCAATCATTATGAACGGAGCTAAAAGTGCAACGCAATTTCCATATTCTCAATGATAGGTGACGGCCTATTTTTATTTTTTTTTTCATTTCGCGAACGCATAACGCAGAGGAACGTCCTTTGACCAGTTGCCACTTTATGTAACGTCAAAATTAATGAAGTTATGAGTCAACAAAGGATGCACGTTGATGTTCAGGTGCACTTTATTACTTATGCAAAGATGAGTTTTCAGAACGAAATGGTATGATATGAAAAAGAAATTGAGGCAAAAGTGTGTAAAATTTGCAATTTTTGGCAAAAAAAATAAAAAATAAATTAACAAATTACAAATTAAAATAATATAAAAGAATTAAAGAAAAAAATCATTTAATTTTCCTCTATGATTTTTGGATAACTTTTAGGAGCTATATAAATATCTTTCTGAAATACGATTTTTTTTTAATTCTTGAAGAATTTTGACAAAATTTTTAACAAGTCATTAATCAATTAATTAATTTTTCGAATTTTTTACTAAAATCAGTTCAGTTTTTTTTATTTTTTCAATGAAGAAAAATAAAAATTTGAATTCAATTTCTAAGTAATTTTCTAAAATACCTAAAATTATCAGAAATTCTAAAGACAATTTTAACCTTAAAAATTTTAATTAGAAAAAAATAAAAATTCGAATTTTGTGAAAAAATTTCGATAAATTACACAAAAAACAAAAGAAAATCGCTTTAATAGGATGTTTTCTATTGAAATGTAAAAGAAATTTTTTTCAAGTAATTTTTTTTTTTTTTGCAAAAAATTTTTTTTTGTTTGAATTTTCTTAATTTAAAATTAAATTTGAAAATAATAAAATTTAAATTTAAACGTTTAAAAACGTTAAAATATCTTTTTGACTTTTTTTTATAAATATTGGAAATATTTTTGATTCTTGTGTTGGCTAAGAAGATGAAATTTTGTCAATATTTTTTTTTTCAAAAAAGAAAGTTTTTTATCTTGAAGAATAAGAGATTTTTAAAAATAAAGTTTTAAATTTTTTGTAAGTTTTTTTTTATATTTTGCAATTTTTTAAGGATTAGACTAATTTTCACAGAAAAAATGTATGGTTTGAAATTTGCCAAAAATATTTGAATTTCAAAAAAGTCGTTAGAAAATTAAAAAAAAAAAAAAAAAATTCGAAAATTTTGTACAAATGTGTGGCCAAGTTTGTCTAAAATGTCTTTAAAATACTATATTAAATATTAAAACTCTTTAAAATAGTGTAAAAGAGGGAATAATCAATGATATTAATGATTTTCAATAACATTATTCATTACATAATAAGTACAAAATAATGTGAAACATTTTTTGAAATTGCACTGGCCTTAAGTCAAATAAATTTATATAGGTACCTAATTCATAAAATTTCCATGATTCTTTCAAAATTTTTTAAAAAGTCAAAAGCTCAAGCTTTAGTCAAAATTAATTTTCAAGTTAAGTAAAATTCAAAATTTTTTTCGGTCATGTATAATGATAATAAAGAAATAATAATTCATCATCAAAATTAACAATTTTTTTTTATGAAAAGTTTGTTGAAAGTTCTCAAAAAAGATCAAAGTTAAATTGACCATTTATCAAAAAACGTTTCGCGTTTAAAAATTTTATTTTGGAAAAAATAATCTTATTCGTGGTATCTTAAAATAATTTTTTATTGCTATGAAAATATCTTCTGTACAAAAAAATTGTATTTTTTGCTTCCATGCCTTATTTACCGAGATTAAGTCATTTTAGAAGCTTTCAAACCCTGGATGAAACAAAAACTAAAAAGCAATCAATATCAAACTATCCTTACATTTTTTGCTGGCATTTCCTTCTCTAAACCATTTTATCGTGCCATAACGCAAATGGACAACGGCAACGCAACGACATTCGCGAAAAACGACAATTTACATTACAAAAAAGTAAAACAAGAAGAAAAAAAAAACACACACACGCAACCCTAATCTAGACGAAGCTGGCATGTTGTGTGTGTGTGTGTGTGCAAACAGTGGTAGTAGCAAATTCGAGCGCATTTAAAAACACAATCCTCTCTTTTTCCATTCATTTTTTTTTGTTCCTGTTTTCGTTTGAAAAAAATTTATTTTAACTTATATATTTCTTTTTTTCGAAAACAAAATAAAAATTGTGTCCAGTTTGTGTACATATCGCGTTTTTGCGTCGTCGTGTGTGTGTGTGGGTATCGCACAAACAACAACACAATTCATGATTGCTTCGACTAAATGATATAATGCACATGTTCCACGGCTGGTCCGGCGGCGTATATCTCTCTCGTTCCATACTGGCATTTACTGGCTTCTGTGCTGCCGGAGGAAAAAAATTGACTTCTTTTTTCATCTTTTTGTGAATAACAACAAATAAAACTAACTATTGCCTTTTTCCCCGTACGCGCAACGACGAAGTCGACGATGATGATGCGAACGACGACGACATCCACGGCAATACCCGTAAACTTTACCTACATAAAAATGTGTGTTGTTTAAAAAAACTACAACAACTACCACGCGATATCAACAAAAAAAAGACTACTGGTAGGCATTGTATTCCACTCTTTATCTCCAACAACTACTAGGCATTTGTAGTTCTCTCCTCTGCTCGGCAGCTACACATTCCCGTACCGCGTCATGCACGAGCCATACACGCTGCTTGCATCCCTTTCCTTTTTCTCCAAACGAACGAATGCATTTTTTCGTTGTCGATTGGTCAATATAATGTGGCATAATTTTTTTTCTCTGCATAAAAATCGTGAACGCGCGATCGTCGATTGGTTCGGTCGTATGACGGCTATAATTTTTTTAGATTCCTTTTTTATTTTCTGTTAAGTATTTTTTTTTCGCAAAAAAAAAATAATGCAAAAAAAAAAGAAAAATCAGAAAAAGGGTGGCAATATTCGTTCCTCTTCTCGATTTCGAATCATCATCATCATCTGAATGCAGAAAAAAAATCGGAGCGTGAGTGAACGGCGCAATCAAGTGGTCTCTTGTACCTCGACGTATATGGCATGCCGGGTACATGGTCATAATAATAAGAACAGCGACCATCTATCTATAGGAAAATTCATTTTTTTTTCTTTTTATCTTATTTTTTTTTGATGTACAACACTATCATATATTTTTTTAAAATGAAAATGCAAAAAAAAAAAAATGAGGAGACATGATTTCTTTCTGTGCAGCAAAAAATTTGCATTTTAACGATATATTCGATTTTCAGGCAGGCAGAGTTTTTCATTGGCAATCAATTTTATTGATGAATGGTAAATAGGAACGTTGCTTCGTTTCTGTAATTTTTTATGCAGAGGAATCTTAATGCTTGAAGTAGTTGGTTGGTATTATCAAGAGAGCAGAAAATTTACTCATTTTCTAAAACTAAATTTTTCTAACTAAAAAAGTTTTTTAATATTTTTTTTTAACAATTTCTCTCCAAATTATTTTTCATTTTTTATTCAAAATTAATATATTTATTTAACTTCTGAACATTTTTTTCAGAGCTACAAGAATTTGTGACTTAAACTTGAGTAAATAATTTAAATCTTTTAATTTTTGACGTTTTTGACTTCAGGTAAGGAAATTTTTGTGAAAATCTAATGATATTTAAGGTGTAAAAAATTTTTCACATTTTTTTTCAATCAAAAAATTTATTTAAAAAAATTAAAACATTCTTTAAAATAAATTCTAAGTCTTTAAAATAAATTACTTTTTTAAATTTTTTATGAAAAAATTATCAAAAAAAAAGTTAGATCTCTCTTAGTTTTTAAAGTTCTTGTATTGAACTATTTTTTAGATTTTTTTTTAAATTTTAGTTTAACATTTTTTTAAAAAATTACATTTACTTTGATAAAATTTTTATTTTATTTTTTCACATTTTTAGTTTTTAATTTATAATAATGGCTGATCAATTTTACACTATTTTCAAATAAAAGATTTAATATTTTTTTTTTTAATTTTCTTAAAAATTTATTGATTTTTTCTTTTTAATTTTTTTTTTATCTTTAATTTTTTTAATTTTATATTTTTTTGTGTTTAATTTTTTTTTGTTATGTCTCTTTAATTCAATTATTTAATTAACATTTATCATTATTTTACTCCTTTTGAATTTTAAATAAATTCTCAAAATTAAGCTTATTAATAAAAAATTTAATTTAATATTGAAAACCTCTTTTTGGAAAATTTCTGAATTTTTTTCGTTGCAATAAGAACTGCCTTATCTCTTGCCATTAATTAACTCGATAAAAATTAAATCTAATTCCCAACTTTTTTTCCTCAGTCTACAATTTCCAACTTTTCGCGTAAATTAAAAAGCCAAACTAGTAGAAAAAAATTATTTGCAGCCCAATTATTATTATTATTATTTTGCCAAAGTCTATTCATTTAATTGCTTCAAACGAGGAAAAAAAGCATTTTTATTTCCAGATTGTATAGAAAAACACACAAAAAAAAATATTCTCTAAAAAAATTGGTAAAATTCAAATATGTATTCACGTCCACCGTCATACTCAACATTCAATCACTCTTTTGTTCGACGTTGCTCGCACCTACAAATTAAAACTAAAATAAAAATGCATTTCAAACTATATTAATAGCAAAGTGGAGCACTACCATCTCGTATGAATGCTGCGATCGAATGAACGAACGCACGCTAGAAGCCCTCTAATAATAAAATAATGTAGAAAAAGTGAATCTCTGCACAGCACTGAATACATTGCAAAAATTGTAGATAATGAGATTTGACTACAGAGTTTCATAAAAAAAAAAATTTAACATCATATTTTATATTTGCATGTTGCATCGAGAAAAAAGCCTAAGTGTATATTGATCGTCAATATCAGAGCATTGAGTGTGTGTGTATGTTGGAAAAAAATTAAAATTGAATAGTCTTTCAATTATTTTTTTGCGCTAATATAAGCAACATCGAGCGACGACCGGCAATCACGTTTGTGTGTGGACTTTGGAGTTTTTGCTCATCACCATATGGGCAAACACAAATTAAAATAAAAAAAAAATCACAGTAATACGTTCGTCGATGTATGTATGGCGATGACGATGATAATAATAAAAAGTAATTTAAATTCTACAATCTATTAATATTTTTTTGCACGTAAAATTTTCTAACTGCGTCGTCGTCGTCGTGAAAAGTAATGTACATCAAATAGTAATTTTTCTATCATTCTGGTCTTCCAATTACGACAGAAACAACAATGTGATTGCCAACGTTTCAAGCGACGACATTAAAAAAATGGCCAAAACACAAAAGATAATAAAGATAAAAAAAAAAATAGTCATCATGCGCGCAGATTTTCTCTTGTCCTCGGTTATTTTTGTTAATTTTTCACTGATTCTTTCTTTTTAGTTTATTTTTCGCATACATCGTTTGGTCAAGTTAGACGCAACAACATATGCGATATACAACAAAAAAATTAAGCTTCTTGTGTAACAACGAATATTTAAGAGGATAATAGAAGAATTTTCGTTGAATAATAAGTAAAGTTCTTTTTTGATTTGCTTTCAACGAAAAAAAAAAATAACTAACTCCGGCACAAATAGAAAATTTATCGTCTCTCTACCGAAAATTTAACTTGGCGCTATGTAACATTTACCAATTTTACATTTTCAAGCATAATCTGAAACATTTGCATTTTGAATTTAATTATTATTAATTTATGTAATTTTGTTTGCTTTATTATTTGTTTAACTGATTTGCAGAAGTTACGTATGCCGTGCCGCCGAAATTTAGCGAAAATGTTGTGAGAGTGAGTGTTTGAGCATACTTGTTTTAATTAATTTTGTTAAATATAGATGTAGAGCGCAAATTTAGATGATCCAGTTGGATATAGGCTCCATGATGTGAAAAATTAGTCCGTTCACTTTGAATTTTTTTTTTTAATTTTGCGATGAAATGTCAAATTAGCTAAAAAGACACTGATTTTTTAAATAATAAATTAAAAATAAAATTTATTAAAATATAATACCTAAATAAAAATAATTATTTTTTAAAAAAAATTAAATTAATTTAAAAAATTAATAATTAATTAATTAGAAAAAATTAATAAAAATTTTAAAATATTTACCAAAGAAAATTAAATTAATTTTTTCTTTTGTTTTTTTGTTAATAAAAAATAAAATTGACTGTAAACAAGTTCATTTGAAACAATGTTCATTTCAAGGAAATTTGTTGACGTAAAATCATTCGATAATATTACAAAACATTTTGACAGCGAAGTTTTTTTTTTATCTTGAACATTTTATTTTATTTAAAAATTCCCAAAATATACGAATGTAGAACATAAAATTATTTAATGAAATAGAAAAATATTTTAAAAGAATGAAATATGAAAAGAATAAAAATAATGAAGGATAAAAAATGGATAAAAATTTATTTATCCGAAGAAATGTTCGTTGCATACCTTTTGGGCGTATTTTTGGATAAAAAATATTTTTTATGCTAAATGTTTCAATAAAAAAAGGTTATTAAGATATTTTTTTTTAATTCATGCAAGTTAAAGAAAAATAATAATTTATTATTAAAGAATAAATATAAAAATGGTAAAAAAAATAAATAAATTAAAATTAATTAAAAATTTAAAAAATTAATAATAAAAAAAAATAATAAAAAATTAAATTTAATAAAAGTATTTTTTAATATCAAGAAAAAGGTCAAAATTATTATTAAAAAAAAAGAATTTTGAAAAATTAAGCCAAAAATTAATTCTATACATTAGACATAATATTATTTTTGCATCACAAGAAGTTGATTGATAACTCCAATTTGTATCAATTATCTTTTTCAATATTCTTACGTTCGAAGAACGTTATCTACAACAATATAAAAATTTCGTGACTCTTTCGTTAATTCATATTTAATACTAAATAATAAAGAAAGAAAAAAAGAACATTCTTCACATAATTTCATAATAATAAATTTGATGCATTAATAAAAATTACCGCAGATACAAACATTTATTTGCCTCTCCCTTCGTCTAGACTCGCACATCAACATAAGATACATGCGTATAATAATATTCCGCGCGCAGTAATTAATGCGCTAACAAAGCAGAAAAATACTCAAAAGAAGCGAACACAAGCATAAGAGAAAAAAAATTTAACATTTAATTTAAATTTTTGCGTATTTTAATCTGCTTTACGCTGCACGATGCACAACACCATAACACATTAACCTTTTAACACAAAGTATATAATTATCAAAAAAACTGCATTTATATAATCATCTAATAATAATTATCATTTTTATTAAATAATAAATCTTTCGTATCAAATTTTTGACAGGATGATATTATGTTTGCGTTAAGTATGAACTTTTTTTAATACTTAATTTTTGTATTTCTTTGAGATCGTTTTGCACATAAGTTTCTCGTATGTTAATTTAAATAATGCTAAATGTTGAGTTCTGATGCTAATTCGATATTTTGTTGTCTGTTTGTATTTATTTCTCTTCTCACTCGATATATTTTTTTTTATAATCTCCTTTTTGAATAACATTTCTCATTTCATTAAAGCCATGTACGCACGTAACTCATAATGAAGAAGGTAGATCCCGAGCGTATTATTTAAAACTGCATTAAATTAAATATTTTTATTTCTCTCTGCTGCGCTGTTAAGCACCCATTCGACAACGACGACGACGAATATTAAGAAGCACAAGAACAAAACCAAACACAAATGAAGCAGAAAAATTTTATCCGTACGGATGTTGTTGGACCAAATTAATCTTTTGCCATTTCATTCATTATTATTTTAACATTCTTTTTGTTGTTGTTGTTGTTGCTTTCATCGGCAATCGGCATGAAGTGACCAAGAAAAAGTGTAGGCACAAGTTTAACCATAAAAATTAAATTAAATGTTTTTTTTGCTCTGTGTGGTAGTTGGTGGTTAAGTAATTGAGCGTGCATGTAAATTATTCGAAAAAATTTTGTCTTGTAATTAATTTGTCGTATCCGTATTATTAAATATTTTATTTATTTTTTTTGAATGAAAAGGAAGCAAAAAATATTTGAAACATCAAAATCATAAAATTCCTGATTTTACATTCACATTGTCATTTTGTGTGAGCCCACATTATTTTATATAGGTGTTTTTAAGCTCATCTCATCCCACTTTTCCCATTATATTAAATTTCTGTGATTATATTAATAAATATGTATGTTGTACATAAGGCCCAGGTACCGAGCCGACTATCGGGGACACATTTCAATTTATTGTCTGTGTGTTTGGTGAATTTTCCTAAAACAACTTATTTTCTCCGAAAAGCTGTAGGAGACATTGTTGTCTATCTATCTGTGGCACAAGACCATAAGAAATCACCACACCAGCTCATCGTTATGTCTTAAGACCATCGTACACAAAAATAGTTGTCTGTGTGCACAGAGAGATTTGGGATAAATATGGATGATGGAGTACAATTTATAATTAAAATGGTTTACAATATAAATACTTTGGCATTTTGTTTTAAAAGGAGACTAAAGTAAACTACATTATAATAAACTTTATATATATAGCTCGTCGTCCTTCTTGTTAAATTGTATGTACTATACTACATTGAAAATGCAAATTGTTTTTAACAAGATTCTGCAAAGTGTAATAATGAATGTAATTTTTGAGGACAACGCCATAAAATTTTATGCCAACTTTTTGATGTCTCTCGCATGGCATGGCAGTCGAGTCGAATCACCCGAAAATCAAAAGTAAATAAAATTGCATACATTATAAATCCGTCACACATCGCACGCGGGCATATTAATTATGCAAATTAGGTTTTAGCACAGCATCGTTCGTCATCAACTCCATCGCTTGTCGTCCTGCAGTAATAATAAATAAATAGGATGACATAAAAAAAAGTTAATGAAGAAAATTACCTCATTCCATCCAGCAGAATTTTCCAGCGTTTCGTATTTCAGCGAATGTAATTCATCACACGAAAAAAATGTTCGGGGAATCATTTGACGTCTGTTTCAACGGTAAGTATACTTTTTACGATTTTTCTAGGACATTTCGGAATTTGAAAAAAATTAAAATTATAAGTGTCTTAAGAATTAGAGTCGAAAAAATTTTAAATTAAAAAAAATAATGAAAAATAAATAAATATTTTAATGCAAAATTAGAAGTCTTAGCTTTCAAACTCAATTTTTTATTATTTCGATCAGGTTCAAAAATATTTTAATTCAAAAAAAAACTATGCTTTTTCTTAAGTTAAAATAAAAATTAAATTGATTTTTGACTTAATAGCTTAAGTTAAAAGACTTAAGTCAATTAAGTCAAAATTGAAAACTTATTTTTTAAAAAACATATTTTTTTTTTATGAAAAATTGTGTTTTTTTAAATTTTTTTTTTAATGAAAAATTGTTTTTTTTAAATTATTTTTTTTTATGAAAAATTGTTTTTTTGACCGAAAATTCAATTACTAATTACTACTAATTATAATTTTTTTAATTAAGTTAAGTTTTTAATTTTGACTTAATTAGCTTAAAATTATAACTTCAGTCTTAAGTCTTTAACTTAAGCTTTTAAGTCAAAAATCAACCTAATTTTTATTTTAACTTAAGAAAAAGCATAAAGTTTTTTTTTTTTGAATTAAAATATTTTCGACCCTGATCAAAACAATATAAATTTAAGTTTGAAAGCTAAGACTTCAAATTTTCCAAAAATAATAAATTTGAATTTTTATCTGTAAAATCTCAAAGAAATTTCAAAACACGCAAAAAATTAAAAGGGATAAAAATGCGTTTTCATGCCGCAAAATGACAACTTTGAACATTTTTTTCAGATTTTTGCATTATAATTATTTTATTTTAATAAATTTCTCTCAACTTCACTTGTTGTCTCATCATTTGTGCGTGTCGGTTAGATGGTCGTTGTCGTGCGACGACACACAGGACAAGGGTGAAATAATTTTTAATTTTATTCAAACTCATCTCCGGCTGCAAAACGATTTGGGCAAATGCATGTGTTTATTATAATATTTTGTGGGGGGGAATTATTTTTGTGAGATTTGACACCGATGTGATGTGATCTCTCAACTGTGTGTGCGTTTGGTGCTCGGTTTTGGCGAAGAAGGACAAGTTATGACTTGTTTCACATATATTTAATTTAAAAGCGTTTCGGTGTGTTTGTGTGTGAATTTTGAGAAAGGGTTAAATGTGACATTTATCTTGCGTATATGCGTTTTAATGTATGCGAAGAGCCGAGAGAACGAGATATTACAATTTCTGATTTCATTAAATGCTTAAATGAATTTTCAGTCCAAAATTTCTATTCTAATTTTATAATATTTTGCATAATATTAAATTTCTCTTCCAAAAACTTTTCGAAGCAATAAGGCAATAAGTACAGGCACGCACGTGAAATGTACGTCGTTCATTGTGGAGACACCGGAGGAGGCAAAAGTGGGCATCACCATCCTTCTTTTCGGCCTTTTTGCTTAGAATACGAAGTTAATGCTCGTCGTGTGTGAGTAGATTTGACGTAATTTTGTTTAAAATGTTGAACAAAATATAATCAAGCGGAGTATGAGGAGTACCTCTGCCTCATGGTTTGCATCCTACCTTCGTCGTCGTTCGAGAAAATCACACAACCCCTTCGATATGTGCACACAACTTCACTTGTTTATCGTATCTATGCACTTTGCGAATGTGCATCATGTATGCGATGTGCATCACATGCATGATTTTTGTCCTTTGCTTATTCCATTTTATTGTTATTATTATTGAATGCAACAAAAACCCTGCCGTACAACGCTTTATAAACACTTTGTAATGGTAAGAATGGGCTTGGAGAACGGGAAAATGTCGAAAACATTCACGTTTTACCAACGAATATCCAAAGACACAACACACGGGACTTTACGACATCACACACACACGACGACGACGACAAAAATTAGCATAATAACAATGTTAATATATTCAATTTATTGTGATAATATGGATGGATGGCGCAGAATCCAGTGTGTGTGTGCATTTCTTGTGTCTTTCTTGCGTGGAAAAAGGTCATCATGATTGTACATTATTTATGCTTTGTGACTAAGCAAACGTTGATCTCTCACGTGGAACTCTCGAAAAAGTTTTCAATTGACACCGATTCAGTTGGCAACTTGAAGAAGGAAACAAACAATGAAATGCAAACTTGCCACGTTGCTCCCTTGGGGAAAATCTCGGATAAACTATCATCGTATCATAACAACAAAGATTTTTTTTCTACTTTTTTTTATCATCATTCTTCTTCTTCTTCTTTTCCTGCATTTGTCCACTTGATAAATTTTATAACATATGTTACATTAATAATAATGTTCTTGTGCATTCTTTTACCTTCGTGCCGTGCCGTGAATGCCGTCGTCAGAAGGAGTGTGAAATATAAAGAAACATGTGACAAAAATGTAGTACGACATGCGAGCAAACGCAAGACAATGGAGAAAGAGAAGTGTAAGGAATACAACAAGTTTATTTATTTTATTGTGAAAATACAATGTGAACAATTTGCCGCAAGAAATAAAATTTTCAACACAATGGCATCAACAATTTCCACTTAAAACATCACACACACGGCTGAATGTGTTGGAAAAAAAATATATAGAGGAAGAAGAATGAATGAGGAGTCAAATGTGAAAAAGAGAATGAAATGGAAAAAAAGTTACAAGAAAAAATTAGTACTGGTAAGATGCTGGCAAAAGCGCTTTTTATACAAGTTTTTTTCTTAACTCGAAAAATTCAAAATAATATAATTTTTTTAATAAAAGGTTTTAGAATTTTTATTTTCCTTAATTATTCAATCCTTAGTTAAATTAATTTTTTTTGTTCGATGAAATTAAAAATCAATTTTTTTAATTATTAATTTTTAATTTAAATTAAAATAATTAAAAAATAAATAATTTATAAAAAAATTAATAATTAATAAATAATAAAAACAAATTCATTAAAAATTTAGTAAATTAAAAAACAATTAATTAAAAAGTAATTAAATTAATTATTCAAATTAAAATTTATTTTTGATCCAATTCTATTTTATTTTATTTAAAAAAAAAATTAAAAAGAATAAAATTTGACAAATATTGGGAAAAATAATTTGATAAAAATAAAAACAATAATTATAAAAACATCTTTGTACTTTTTTTTAATAAATGTTCATAAAATTAAATATATATTTAAATAAATTATATATAATTTGAATCAATTGATTTTAATCAAATAATTCAAATTGAATTTTGAATTGATTTTTTATTATCATTTAATAAAAGTTTATATTTTAAAATTAATTTCGCATAATAAATAATTAATTTCAAATTAATAAAACTTTAATTTAAATGTTTAATTAATTTAATTTAATTAAATTAAATTAATTTTAAAAATTAAATTTTTATAAGATTTTTTTTCATAAAATTTAGTTTAAAAAACTTTTTTTTTGTTTATAAAATTCTTAAAAAATCCAAAAGAATAGACACAAAATTTTTTAAAACGCATTTTTTTTCGCTAAAATTAACTTCAGTAAGTAAAATGACGGGAATGAATGAAAAGTGAAGTGTTACACCAAACGAAGCACCTTTTGTTTTCTGAATGATATTATCATTCTTTGTTAATGCCCTTTGATGCTTTTCTTTCTGTAACATGCACCGAGTCAAGTGCACCATATCCTGATTTACTTCACACTACTTAGATTTGTTATTTTTTCATAATCTGGATTACTTGCTCATCTCTCTCTTTAATCAGATCTTTAACTTTTGAAAAAAAAATTGTATTAAATTTTTACAACGGAAAAACTCCCTCATGAGACTATCCAGACGATTAACAAACCTTTTCTGTAACTTTTTCCTGTTGTGTGACTGTGAAAATAATTATAATCAGGCATCAAGTAGGATGCGAAAAAAAAATTATAATATGTATCATGTTACCGTATCTACTACGTTCAACGAGGAACATGATAATAATTCAAGTTGCAAACCGTCTGTCTCACGTCTGTTATAAACACCTCGGCTGCATTAATTTAACTCATTATCATAATATGAAAATTCAAGCATTGAAAAATACCACAGAGAAAATTATAATAAGTCTTTTATTACAACACATACTCGCAACATCAGAGATAGCTAACCGCCTGCTAGAACATTACTAGAAGTTGTTACTGCACAAAAAACGAATGCAGCAGGTATACTACGTGTGCGTTTGTCGTTTGCCAGAATTGTGCGGCTCTACAATAATAATAATAATGAAATGTCGAGAGGAAACCGGTAACATATCCTGTAGTATTTTATACACATTAAAATTATAATATTACTCCTGTGTTAAATAAGTGAGTTGAGGCATTGGTGTGCATAAATGATGAAACTTATGTAAAAACCGTTTTTTTTTCATTCGCTTTTTCCGCGAAATGAGATTGGCATTTCTTGTCATTCATTGCATCTTAATTATTTTTTTTTGTTTTTTTCGTTTCCGACTAGAATTCAACTCAAGTGTCGTGTCACACCTCTAATAAACCCGAAGTGTAACAAAGGATTCATTCAATTTTTTTTTTGCTCCGACACTTGTAGACACACATGAAAATAAATAGAGATCCAATTAATTTACTTTTTTTCTGCATGCACCCATAAAACACACATTCATTACACCTACTTATACTTTTAATTTCCAGACAGGGGCAAACAATGCCTTCTTGTCTGAATGAACGTCGTGCACCTTTACATAATTTTACAACGTTGAACGAATAAAAAAGGAATCGACGTAATTAGAGAAAATACCATGTTTAATTGCAAATTGAGTTAGTTGATACGAGATCCAATTTTAATCACCTAATTACGTGACTATAATATTCGGTCTGTGCGTACCGACAAAATTTTTTTTTCGTATGTATGAAGTTAAGTAAACTTGCAGCAAGCAAGGCAATCGTCGGTAATGGTTAGCGATATGCATGTACGAAAGTAAATGTGAAGAAGGAACATCGGTGCGAACAAGTAACCACATTTTTTTGTACGACTTTTTTTTTATTCGCAACCCTTTTTGCCTGAAACCAAGCTATAAATGATTGCGTTTAGGTTTGAAGAAGGGATTGTCCGCTAAGGACTTGAAGGTTTTTGTAACTTTTCATTTTGATCATCAAAATTTGATGTCAAATTAACTAAACATTATTTGAGTTTATAATTCTCATATTCTTAAAACATCTTTTAGTTCATTCAGAGATCAATTTCATACAAAAGAATCAATTTTACGAACTCTTAACGCTGCTAATCAATAGTTTCAAAGTCTAAATCCTGTTGGAGAATTTATCATGGGTTTCAAAGGTTTAGGCAACGCAGTTGCTAATTGTTTTGCGATTCACACAAACTCATCGTTGAATTTTCCAATTATATCAGGTTCTTAAGCCTTCTCAAAAGGTCTTCGGACCGCCGTGATGCATTCTCAAACTTACCTACGAAAACTATTTGAACTTGTAACAACAATAGCGATTTGACTTAAGTTGATTCGCAGTCTTCCAGCTTTGTATTAGTAACTTGTAGTAGTAATTCAAAGAGACAGAGAGCGAATCGAATTGGGTTCATGCTCAGTTCTGAAACGTATAAGATTCCAAATGTGAGTGTCAATTTCGCAAATAGTCTTAATCTGAGTCATTTCATGGGTTTCGTTTGTGGTTATTAGTACTATCGTATGTATTCATTATCAAAATTACAAAGCAATATCATGATTCTTTAGCCAATTTACTGCTTGGTCGTCGGCCTCATGTCGTTTGTGGTAACTTGTGAAAACGTAATTGGGTCTGAGCAAAGATTGAATGCCGTTCTGAGGTGCTTATTATGCACTACTTAGATCCTTCGCAGATTTGTCAGGCTTGCACATCGCAAAACGACAATACTTTAGGTCAATATAGATCTTACAAAGACCTTGTAGATTAAAACCTGTAGTTCTTCTTCTTACAAAAGAAAGTTTGATGCTTCGTTATCCTGTTTGTTACCAAATTAGCATTCATGGTTTGTTTCATAGGTTTTGCAACTCCAAACATCCGAAAGCGATCCGGCAGTTTTCATCCTCTCTAGTTGGAAGAAAAGATTCTTTCAACTCGTATCTTCTTCAATCAAAAAGTTCTGGTAAAGAGTTTGGTATCCGCTATATCATCTGTTTTCATTTTTTTTGACCATTATTACCTAAAAATAAATAAAATAGTATTAAAAAACCTTCTAATAGAAAAAATGCTACCCTTTATGCCACTTATACCCTAATTACCAACCAACCAAGTAACTCCATGCAAAAAATACCCGATAAAACAGCATAAGCTTATTTGATTTGATTGGAAACGCGGTCTTTTATTTGTGAAAATGAATCGAGTGGTAACCCATTTTTTGCGTGTTTGTATAGGGGTGTTCAAGTAGCACACAATAAAAAGCAAGCAATTAAAGAAATAAAGGAACTTTTGTGAATTTAATTACATGTGTTCGCTCGCAATGCACATATACATATGCGTAATAATTCGTGGTGCATTCTGAACATAATTACTTCTGTTCAGTTTAAAAAAGGTTCGCAAAACAGGAACAATGCTTGACTTATTATTTCATTTAAATTTTTCTTCGCTGCTGAAATTATCCTCGGGACAAGAAACGATCGAAATTTATGGTCTTTTGACCGATTCGAAGGTCTTTGACCGAATATTGCACCTCAGCAACATTAAATTATTAAAATTATATTAAAAGCAAGACCCCATTAAAAATAATATATATATATAATATTATGCCGTTCATAATAATTTATCGACATTTTGACACGCTGACAACTAAATCTCCTTAAAATTGGACGTCTTATTCCTTTGCTCCGTCGTCGTTACGTTGTTGCTACTTTCTCCGTACAATTCCACGCCGCACAAAGTAGGAGGCATACTCTTTCGTCGTTACGATGTTAATGATAATTTTTTCCTCATGAAGAAACTGCGAACAAAAATGAGAGAAAAAAAAGAAGCAATTACATTAATTTGCTTGACGCGCATTTTAATTTGATATTCATGAAAGTGTTGGTATTAGTTATTAAACATTATGTTGTCATTTTTATGTGGTGATTACTTGCTACCGCAACGACGTTGTTGCTTTTGCCGAAAATCTTGATAAACAAAAAAAGGGCTGAATACTTAGGAAGAATTAAAAATTAAAAGAGAATAAATCTTGCATTTTTGATTTTTTTTTATCATCCTCATCATCAAAGTATTTAGCAGTAGGTGCAATAATTTTACATCAACCAAACAACAACCAGAATAATTATTGAAAAAGGTTTTTTTTTCTCCTCTCTCCACGTTCTTTGATTCTTAATTTGAATTTTAATTAATTTGAACCGAAATTCGTACTTTTGCATGCTTTTGTCGTCGTTTGCATTTTCTTTTTATTATAATTAGTTTTCAATATTTTTTTTTGTTTGATATTTAAAAAAATGTTCGTCCGTTATGAAAATAAAAAAAAATACAATTAAAAACAGAGCATCTCTAATTCAGTACAAATGCTTAGAGTACTGTAGAAGAGATACTTTGTACCATGGCGGTATGGAGATGGAGATGGTTGTGGTGCTAGAACACACAGTCAACACTCGCCTGCTTTTATTGTCATTCGTGAATAAATTTGAATATGATTAAACTCGTTTTAATTATATAAAATAAAAAAAAGGAATAAAAGCTGTAAATACTTTAAACAAAAACAAAATATAATTTTATAATTAAACCTCAATTAAATTTGTATGTAAATGTTGGGCTCTTCTTCTTTTAGTATTACCATACAACTTGTGTATTTTTTTTTATCATTCAGCACTTTTCTGTGGCAATTCAGATAATGAGTGACTGTACACACAACTTTTTTTTTTATTATTATTTTGATTTTCTTCTTGTTGTATTTATTCTTTTATTTCTTTATTTTATCATTTTACATCGTTTTTCGTATCTACTGTTACTCAATTTTATTGTTTCGCGCGCACACTTAATTTAAATTCTTCTTTTTTCGATATTTTTTTCTCCATCGTCGTATTTAGTATTTACTTTATAATAATTATTCAACGGAAAAAGGGGTTATTTAGGGTTAATGCAATGTAGATGTCTTTGATTATGTAAATGTGCAATACATTCGCGTAGATTGGCAATTAAAAAAGTGGAATCGTTAAAAAATGAAAATAAATGAAGAACACAAAAAAAAGTTGTCCTAATGGAATTAGTAATTCAATGTTTGTACACGCAAAAATATATCAAATTATAGGAGAGGAAAAGATAGATTAGAAAGTCTTGTGGGACGAGAACCGAATTTCACGAGATACACACGACATATTGCTCACTTATAACGTTTCCCGTAACAAAATTGCATTTAGCCTTACCTCAAATATTTAAACATTTTCGGGCCCACAGATGGTCAAAATAAATGCTGCCGTGTGTGTGTGCTTTCGGATGGCGAGCAGTGCAACAGAGGCAAATAACAGCACAAGTACTTGTGGTTTGCTGCGGTTTAGCTTTTTAAGAATGAACGCGCGTGATGCAGTCGGATTTCACACACACACAGAAGGAAAAATATTTTCTGTGTGTAAATCGCTTTCGTTTTGTGTAATTATTTATGTCGATTTTGGTCTTCCTTTGCCTGTTTGTGGGCAACAAAGGCGAAAATCTCTTTTGTCTTGTGTCAAGTATCGCTCAAGCAATCAATAAAACACCAGGCAGGAACTTTTCTGAAAAAAATTATAAATCATGTTCGTTGTCTATAAAGCCATTTACTTTTTTATTGCTAATTACGGCATTCGTAGAAGTACTTACAATTAGCTAAATGAGCGGAATGCGAATCGACAACTGCACTTCTACTACTTGATACATTAAATACCACGCAGACTTTATAATCATTTCATTTAGTATTATTAATATTATTATTAGCAGCAACAACATGAATCGACAACTACAAAGTATATTATGGACAATTATTGTAGCGAATTGCCTGTTCGAGGCTGTCTTAGTGGCTGCTGCCTACTTTTTTAATGCTGTTGATTAAAAGTTAAAAACTGGTTTTAGTTTGGATAAAATAATAATAAAATTAGTAGAGTACATGAGATGCAAAGCGTTTAGGGCAGATGCAATGTGCGAAAATGTTTCAAATTCAGTAAGTATATTTTATTTAATTTACCATAAATTAAATTTTATTTTAAACCATAAATTAATTTTATTTTTTTTTTCTTGTAAAAAAAATGAAAAAAAAAATTAATAAAAAAAATATTTAATGCTTTGGATTTAAATTATTAAAAAAAATTAAAATTAAAAAAAAATTAAAATAATATTTTGTATATTAAATAGTTTCAAACTTTTTAAGTATCATTTTATTAAATATTTTTTTTATCAGTTTTCAGTTTTTAGGCCAAATAATAAGTTAATTTTTTAATTTTTTTATTTTAACTAATTTTTAATTAAATATAAATTTAATTAATTTTTAATTTAATAATAAAAATTTAAATACTTTCATTCATGCAAAATGACGATTTAATCAGTTTTTATTCAATTCACATATTTTTTTATTTTAACAATTACATAATTAATTTTATATTTGAAATTTTATAATATTTCAAGTTAAAAATAAGCAAAAAAATTTTAAAAATTAAAATAATTTTTAAATAAATTTTAAAATTAATTAAAAAATTTCGTTTTTTAAAAATTTTTTTACATTTTAATATTCAACAAGATAAACAAAGTAAAATTTTAAAAATAATATATTTTTTTTATTTAATTTTCGGCTTTTGAAATGGGGACAAAAAGTTAAAATAAATTTAATTTTTTCAAATGAAGAAAATGTATAAAATATCTTGAAAAAACATTTTCTGATAAAAAAATAAAAAATAATATTTATAAATAAATATATTACTTTGGAAAATTTAGTAAAAATTGTTAATTTATTTTATGTTAACGTTAGAATTCAAAATTTTGATTTTTTAATATATAAGGTAAGTATATTATTTATATTGAAAATAATAATATAATATAATTTTTAAAATATTATTTTTTTTTTGTGTTTTAGATTTAAACACATGACATCGACCAAAACTTTGAGATATGATTTAGCATTAATTGACTTTCGAGTAAAAAAAATCTTAAAATTAAAACCTTTTGACATATATGAAACATTTTCCTTCATTGCATTCGCCTTATTTAGTGACTAATATATTTTCCAACTTTTTTATAGTTTCTTTTAAACTATTTCAGAGAGTTATCTGATAAACGATGAATCATGTCACAAGAACGTTGTTCATCATCATTTTCTTGATTGAAATTCGCAAACACACAGGCACACACATTGCGAGAGTTTAATAAAAACAAAAACAATCATTTATAATTCCTTCATTTCATTTCGAAATTTGTATCAATTGTGCTCGTCTTGCCACAGCGCGCCATCCACACAAAGTCCTGCACAGAAAATTTATTATATTATTTTGTGTGTGAGTGTTTGTGTGACTACAAGCAAATATGTATAAACATTATAAAATAACATGGTTCATCCTTTCTAAACCAGCCAGCCATCTTTGGGCAGTATTCGGTGTCGTCGTCGTCGTCGTCGTCTCCGTAGCTGCTGCTGCTGCGAGAGAGGAAAAGATACAGTTTTATTGTATCACATAAAATCCGGCATATAAGCATACACACACACACACTTTTGCTTGGCCTCAACCACAGAATTGTAAATCTATTTTAATTAATTAATTATATTCAAATTCAGAGAGTACAAAATTAGAATATGCTAATGTGGTGTACTGTACTCTTTAATAGAAATTGGGTTGGTTTGTATTGCAAAATAAATGTTCGTCGTCGTAGACGGCTGGATTTCATGCCCTACGCCGGCACCGAGGTACGGGACGGGATAGTGCGTTCTCGTGTAAGACTGATGTGTATGCGAGTGATAAGGAAATGAGGAAGGAGGACTCGTTAAGGGAATGGGTTAATATTAAAATGCATGAAAATACACAAGAACTGTACGTCGTAAAATTGTATTTTTGGCCAAAAGTGAGGAATGATGGGTGGTTTTATACATTGATACTGGAATGAGATAATAATAGTTTCGTACGTTCGTGTGCCGCACATACATTTTATTATCAGAGAAAATGATTTTAATGCAAATGGTGTAAGGTAGATGAAATGTTTGTGTCTTTTGCTTGGCCCCCATTATCGTTTGTATTCTTCGTTCTTAGTTTTGTGTGTTTGTAATTGAAGTTTGTTATGCAAAATATGGGCAAAGTACACAATGTGCGGAGTTTTCATATATTATCCATCACTTCGTGCGGCTATCACTCTCTTTCATCTATTCAATGCTTTGTTGGCTGGAAAATTGAGTCGAGCAAGGCAGTAGGTCAGTGGCGAGCGTGCATTTCCTCTTCGAATGAATCAATTTCCGGAACTGCGTTCGCTCGTCTTCGGCTACAGAAGAACTTCATTTTACGCTCGATGGTCAAACACGGAAAGTTTTCTGCCGAAAATCGAAATCGAACAACCTTGTGCTGGGACTTTGTCCAGTTTTAGACAATAATAATCATTACTCGTCTGTAAGAGGACTCGGTTTTTGTGTCGGATGCGAGGACATGGGATGAAGCGGTAGAACTCTTGCCCAAAATGAAGAGAAAGGCAAAATAATAATAATAATAATAAGTAAGAGGTAGTGCACCATCCTTCCTTCGATCCGTATTATTTGCATATCGCATGTAGAGGAGAGAGAGAGGAAAATATGTACAAAATATGCGTAGAGACAATGTTCAAAATGTGGGTGGACAGTTTGAAGGGTGGTTTATAACATTTTACCGGACTCTAAAACTTACCAAACAATATAACATTATACTAATTTATATGAGATGTTTTGTATTGCCTTCACTATTTTCTAATAATGTTTGCAACAACATAATATTTAGGGGGAGATGTTGTATGCCTCATGCGACTCTGAGGCACAAGTAAATGTACCAGTAGATAGATTTTGCTAACAACTCAAGGTATTTTGTTATTTGGTCTTTATAAATTGAGCCTCTTCTGTGCCATGCATTACTCTTTTCTATTATTTTGTTGTTTCAATTGCTGCTGCACTGCACATCGATGCATCGGAGCATTCCAACTTCTGGCTGGCATCTTATTTGGATCAAAAATGATCAGCATTGGTCTAAAAATTAAAAAAAATAAAAAATAATTATAAATTTGTAACAAGTATCGAGAGACAGAGAAATCATAATCTACACAAATTAGTGAAAATAACTTATTCAGCTTCTATTTTCTCAGAATACGTTTTGAAAATATCAGAAAAAAGTTTTAGATCAAAAATAAAGTCATTAAAATAATCAAAATTCGTTTCGAATTTCTTCCATATAATTTTTTGATAAATTATTAAGAGGTATATCTAATATTGAGTATTTAAAATGTTAGAAATCGATAAATTTTTAATACATTTTTGACCAAAGTTCTTTTGAAAAAGATATAAATTCCGTTGAAATCAGTTCAAAATTCAATATTTTCATACATTTTCAATTTTTTGTTGAAAAATTATGAATTCTGTTAATAACTTTCTTTCCTTTATAATTGTAAAAATGTAAATTTTTAAAAAATAAAAAAATATCCTAAAATTAATTATTTAAATTAATTTCTTTTTTTATTTAATTTTAAAAAAAGTTTTTATTTAATTTTTTTCATTTTTAATTTGATTGAAAAAATTATTTTTTTTTCATTATTTCAAATTTTTAAGTCTAAATTCTTAATAAATTTCAAAAATAAAAATTTAAATTTTTAATCATAAATCCTAAAAATTTTTTTTCAAATTTTAAAGATCTACGTTTTTAAAGCAAGTTAAGTTAATATCAAAAATGGGCAAATTAAACTTCACCCCAATTTTCTAGAACGAAGTTTTTTGAAAGTTTTTTCTCTGAATCATTTCACGGAAAAAAAGTTGAATTAATTTAGTTTAAAAGTTAAGTTCTAATAGTTTAATATTAAACTGATAGTTTTAAAAATTATTAATAATTAAAATAATGAAAAAAATTATAATAATATAAATTTTTAATAATTAAAAATAATTAAATAATTAAAAATAATATTCTGAAATATTAATAATAAATAAAATTTACTGAAGATCGAAGACTCAATTCTACTTTGCTCTGATGAATGAACTTGAATATCTCTGTGCTGGAATGACGTACATTATTATTATTACTATTATCATCATCATCGCACATATAGTTTTGTGAATATTGATTAAAATTTAATATTACGTTTTAAATAGTTAGTTATGTGCCGTTATCGTCCACCATGCTCTTGTTCCTCTCCGTATGCACCCGAAAACACACGAAACTTACAATATTATTATTTCTCTCTCTTAAACTTATTGCTTATCCCCCATCCCAATCACGTTAATATACTGGGCTTGCTGAACATTGTTACCTTGCCTTGTTACTGTGGAGCGCTGCTGCTGCCGCTACTGCTACGAGTAGATAGATGATGAGTAATGTTGTAAGGACAACATCACACGATGATATAGTTTGTGTAAAATAGATAGAATTATAATTATGTTCTTTAAAACAAAACGACAAGGCAGGCATCCAGTAACACGGCCAGCATCCATCCCCTGACTTATTGCAATAACTTTTCATTTAATAAATTTTGATCTGAAGTTTGAAGTAAATATAAAGGTGACTACACACACACACGAAATTTCCATTCTACCTCCGACAAAATATCGTAATAATAATAATAAGAAGATGATGTAGAATAAAAGGACGATGAATATGGATGATGTGTGCCATGTTTATTGTAAAATTGTGTAAATTTTAATCAAATATTCCTGTCCTGTGATTTGTTCGTTTCCTCTCTCTGTGTTCAATTTATTTTCTTTAAAATTTCTTTGTGACGCATTTCATATTTTTGGCCAAAAGTTGACAGTTTTATGGAACATATTTGCATATAAAGATCGGCTTAGTCACTTGCGGTACCGTATCATCGATAAGATTTGTCCTTTCTATCGCAAAAATTTTCGTATCTAATCTCGTGAGATACATGTTCCCCATGATGTTTATTCAATTTCCCAAAGTCCATATACTTAAGTCTCTTACACTCGTCTTGTGATTCTTGCTTGATGAATGTCTGTAATCAATTTATTTAAATTAAGTTTTCAATCATCATCATCGTTGATGTTGTTGTTGTTGTCGTTGCCTCACACTCAAAAGCATCAAAAACATAAAGAACTGACAAACAGGAGGAAACTATCCAAAAATCTTTATAATTTTGTGAATATAATTAATTTGTCCATCTCTGTAGTCGCACAGTATGGTGCTGTCGTCGCATCGACAGAAAGTGTAAGAAACAAACAGGAAATATTCTGAAATAAATTAAAAGACAAGAATGTGTTAATTACTGATAGTGATGAATATAGTAACAAAATACCTGAAGGAGAAGAAAATTGGAAAAGGATTTGATGTAAAATTTCTTATGCTAAATCTCGTTAGGCCAATCCAAATTTATTTTAAACATTTTTTTATTTAATTTCACTTTTTTTTCGAAAGTAAGTGTTTTAAAAAGTTAAAAAAATAAATTAAACTTAAAAAAATTTTTTTATCATTAGATCTTTGAAATTTTTCATTTTAATTTTCAAAATCATTTTCTTAATTATTGTCATAAAATTAATGAAAAAAATTTTTAAAATATTATGTCAGAATTTTTTTATTTAATTTTTATTGAATTGTTGAAATTATAACACATTATATATTAGGCAAAATATTAAACATTATATTTATAAATATTATAATAAATATTATATAAATTAATTATTATAATTAATAAATAATTTAATAAATATTATATTTATAAATATAATGTTTAATAATTTGTCTTTTATATATTGCCTAATAATTTCAACATAAATAAACAAAAATAAATAAACAAAAATAAATAAAAAAAATTCTGACATAATATTTTAATTTTTTTTTATAATTTAATGAAAATGATTTTAAAAATTAAAATAAAAAATTTCAAAGATCTTAAGATAAACATTTTTTTAATTAAAATATTTTTTTAAAAAGTTTTTAAACACTTAATTTCGAAAAAAATATAAAACATAAAAATTTTTTAAAAACATCGTCACAAAATTAAGATTTTTATAACTTTTTTGTTTAATTTTTCTCCTTTTAAGCATTCTTGATTTTTCAAGTCTGAAAAAAAATTAAAAAAAAATTGTAACAGCCTTTCTCTCAAAGATCTGACTTTCCATGGCAATAATTTATAAGTGTTGACCAAATAAATGTAATTTCAAGTCAATTACCTGAATGAAGGCACTTACTGCACGAGTAAGAGGAAATTATAAATTAATCGACCTCTTTCATTTTTTTTTTCTCCTTTCTCGCTAAAAATGTCGTCGGTGTCCTAATTGTAGTTAAAAAAAAATGTATAAAAAAAATATAGAACACAAAAATAATGAAATTGTAATTTATTTTAAAGTTAATTAAGTACAACCCTTTCGTCGTGTTGTTTTTAAACGTTTTTAAATACTGTTTCGACATTATTTTGGACCGTGTCGTAATCATCATCGACGACGACGACGTCAGCGGCAAAATAAATTGCGTATAGAGAGAAGGCGTGTCATCATCATTTTTATAATGTCTTTTGTAATTTTTGTCTCGTCACACCACCATAAGTACCAAAACAACCATTTACTTAATCCTCTACTTTTTTTCCAGCTTCTATAATTTTTTTCCACACTTTTTTGCGTTCGTTCGTTCGCTTGTGATGCTATGGACACATGAAAAATTCTAACAACAATATTGAAACGACATTACTTTAGTGGCTTTTAAAAGGTATTTACCTGTGTATGCTGTTTTAATGACATTATTTCTATCATGGCTTGCTTATTTTATATATTTTTTTGTACATTTTTAAAAAAAGGACAAGCACAAAATATTCATTATACTCATTAGATGTTGACCGAAGCGAAATTACCAAGCGCTTTTATAGCGTTTAGTGTGTTGAAAAACCAAAAAAAAGTTTATTAAAATGCTCTCAAGTGCGCCAGTTGAATCTTTTTGTTGACGGTGCTATAGCAAGAGCCTGTATCGTTTTAATTTTTATTATTATTAAAGAGAAATTAGCTTGGTTGAAAATAAATGAAATAATTGAGAAGGAATTTTTTTTTTATCTGTTTGTTTGTATTTTTTTGTGATGGTATAAAAAAATCGAATGGAAAAAAATATAATAATTAATTACATTAGAATTTAGGATTTTTATTCAATTTTTTTTTGTTTGATTTGAAATAAAGCTTTATTAATAAAAAATAAAAAAAAAATTATTTGAATTTGATTAGATTAATTTAATTGATTGTTTAATTAATAAAAAAATACAAAAAAAAAGAAAAATAATGAAAAAAGGGAAAACTTTTACAACAATATTTTTTTTATTGTATATATTATGTATAATGAATTTAATTTAAAATATATAATAATAATAATTCTTATCTGTAATGTTATTTTTGCATTATTATTATTACATATTTTCCTGCAGGTATAAAATATTTTATTTTTTAATGTAATTATTAATAATATTATAGTTTGTAAAATAATAATAATATTAATCTAGATCAATATTTATTCTTTTATTATATTAATGATTATTACATTTTTGTTAATATATACAAACATTTTACATTATGGTCCAT
The DNA here is from genome assembly GCF_036172545.1 of Culicoides brevitarsis. Lineage (NCBI taxonomy): Eukaryota > Metazoa > Arthropoda > Insecta > Diptera > Ceratopogonidae > Culicoides > Culicoides brevitarsis. The sequence continues at coordinate 15,087,024 of NC_087085.1, read as the reverse complement.
CAATAAAATCAGCTATGTAAATAAATTGCGTTATTGCCAGCTCCCGTGCAAAATGATCATGGTTAGTTAAATACAACTAATGGATGACACGACACACATACCTACAGGACATTGACGAAACACTAAACAGTCACGTAATTTTGAAATTCAATTTTTCATTGTAATTGATAACAAAATTGCCGAAAATTAAAATGGCAAATAATCATTTTATTTTATTTCATTAAATAAAATTTTCGCGAATGTATTTTTTTTTGCGTGTGTTTAAAAATTGTTAAAAGTCTTAAATATTGACTTATGATTAATACGCTTCGATATTCGGTGCGAAGGCTGGATGGAGGTCGCGTCATTTCGAAATGTGTACAAAGCGTTGCCAAACATAATAATAATAAAAACAATCCAAAAGTAAATGAGTTCAATTAAATTTGATTACAAATTATTTGGAATCATTTAAATTGAAAATGTTTGCCATACATTTAACGTTCGTTATTCGTATATATGTTGATGATTTGTTTAACTTTGATTTTATTGATACTTATTATATTATATTATATAGATAAAAGTGCGTTCAATTGTCACATGGTACCAGTTGCATACATGTGACGAAATAAATTAAAAAGATACTGGTCTCATATACTTTTTTGATACAAACATTCAATAAAAACACATAAATAACATTAAGATAATCAAAATGTCTCTGTTCTTACGCGTGCACGAAGAAAATTTATTATTGGTGCTTAGTAACTACTGTAAGTATTACTAAATATAATGTGACCAATTGAAATTCATGGAAATTATATTGACATTTTTTTTTATTCAAATAATAATTTAAATTGATTTGAGATCATTGTTGTGATATATATGTTAAATGAATGTTGTACGAACGTACATTATATTTTATTTTAATCAACACTAATTTAAAGAGTTTTGATTTCAGTCGTCGTCTTTATGGTCAGGGACGGCACCGCATCTAAAATAAAAATAAATCGACAATTACTTGTAGAAGGGGCTCGCAGTATCAATTGATGATGATATACGTATATTATGTATATATGATACATCTTGCATTAATTTATTCAAATGAAATCAATTGAAAATTAATAAATTACCTACTTTAAAATTCAATAAAAAAAATGCTACAAAATATAAATTAATACAATTTGTAGTCGTATCAATTGAAAATATTATTTGTTTATAAATGTTGTATTAATAAAATATCTTTTAGAACAACTTTGGTTACTTTGTAAAAAAAATATGATGGTACCAATTTTATCCTATTTTATTTGTTTTTTTTTCTGTGAATAAATCAAAATGTTTATTTGACTTTTGACACTTTTCAGTTTGTTATGACGAGTTTAAAACTATTTAATATGCAAATTATGAATATTTATATGCAAGTTGTATCGTTGTTGCATTTAAAATTAATCAGCTCTAATGTAAAAGGATTAAATTATTTCATAATTTTAATAATTTACTTCTAAACATCATTAGCATGAATGGTTTATTAGCATTTTGCAAACACTTAATTGCACGATAAATAACATTATGTGCAGAATTATTGAGTTTTCACATTCGTACAAAGCTAATATATTTTATTTAGGCTGATACAAAAGTTTTTTCGATTTTATAAATTTTCAAAATATTAAAAAATAAGATTTTTAATATAATTTCTTAAGATTTTGATAATTTTTGTGCATTACCCGTCATAGGTAACGTCCAAATTAAAATTTTAGATTAATAGAATTAAGAGAATTTAATTTTAGATTAAAATAATTTTAATTTAATATAAGTTTATGGGTTTTATACAATTAGATTTAAATCGATTTTATTAAATAAAATATGATATAATGTAAGCAAGATAATGCTAAGAGAATTTAAAAATCTGTTCTTTTCAAAACTCGTTATCTTAAATTTTTTTGTGTGTAATTCTTATTTTAAAAATTTTTACTGAAAATTTTGAAATTTTACCTAATTTTGTATTTTTATGTATATATATTTTTTTTTAAATCATCATTTTATATCAAAAAATATTTCAAAAGACAACTTTAAGTTGTTTAAAAATAAAAAAAAACGTCAAAAATTTAAGAGAAATTATGTTCTCTTAAATTCAAAAGTAGCTTTAAAATTATTTTTTACTAATTTTTAAATATTTATTAATTTTTTTAGAATTATCTTAAATTTTTATTATACAACTTTCTTAAAATCTTAGAAAGTTGTTAAAAAATTAATTAAATTAAAATGATAAAAATATAGATTTTGAAAAGTAATAAAAATTCAAATTTAGACTTTTTCAACCGAAAAATTTAAATATTTTTTACAAAAATTTCTAAAAATATAATAAAAAAATCAAAATTATCTTAATTTTGTTTAAATTCTATTTTCAATACTTTTTAATTTAATTTTAAAAACATTTTTCATCATTTTTTGGCCTAAAATATATTATTTCTATATAAATACAAATTCATATACAAAACGAAATAAAATAATATGTGGCTATATTTAGCAGCGAACGTGAATAGAAATTTCGTAATAATGAGATAATAATGTTTTAATCCTATTACAAGAGAGTTGTGATTTAAAATTAAACCAGTAAATTAATTCTTATGTACACAGATCGTGAAAACGCAATGCAAGGAACAGCATGCATACTTTTAGTCGGAGTATAATTAATGAAATCAAATGCTTCGTTCATGCAACAACAAAGGACGACAATGGATAGTTGATTTCTCAGTTTTTCGATAACTCGTGCGTGCACGTCAGGTAAAGTAATAAAAAGGAGGATATTTTGAACTTATATCGTATGGTCCAGTGTCGGCATATACAGATTCTTATAATCCTGATAGAGAGACCACATCATGCATGAGTACGAGAACACACATGGTCAAGCAAAAGAGGTGCAGTTACAAAAACGTGTTGTTTATATTAAAAATTTCTGTACGCTCATACACGAAAGTGCATAAAGCCTACAAAACAAAATGATAATCAAAATGCATATCAAGCCTACCTCGTCGCATACATGAGAGCTTATATGATAGAAAATTAAGTATTTTACATATAAACACATACGCACGATCGTCGTATATAACATTGTCCATCCACTATTTTTGGGTGTGAGTGCGTTGCATTTTGCATGAACGTACGGCAGGATTGCATTGCCACGAAAGAAGGAGAAACGCTTGAGAATAAGAAGTAAAAAAATTGTACGAGTCACGGGCATGCGCGCAGGACATGCAGCGAGAGAGAGAGAGAGAATTTTCAGTAATCTTGTTGTGTTTTGCATTTCGCACGAGTACATGAGGTGAGGTGAATTTTCCCAAAAATTTATTGTAAGTAGGCTTCCCACCCTTTATTAATTGTCGTACAGCTACACAAACAAAATAATAACAACAACAACAACAATTAAAAGAATTGATGTATGTACAAACTATATATGGAAATTTCCTCAAAATCCTGTGTCCGACAAATAATTTGCAGAGATAAAGTTTTATAAATACAGAGGAAACCTGGATTTTGTATGAATTTATAAAGGAAATAACTACCTACAGAAGAAGTGAAGAAGAAACTTTTCGATAAAATCTAAGATGCCAAAGAAATTATGTCCGGTTTTTGGGCTATTATTATATAAATTTATAACAATTTGCACGGAGTTCTCATGGTAACGAAGCTAATCGATTCGAACTTTTTTCAACAATTTGATTGTCCATTTTTATTTTACTTTTTTATTAAAAATCAAACAAAAAGATCAAAATAAAAACACAACCGGCACATTTTTTTTGTTTATGTTACATATACACGCGTTTTTCCGAAATACAAACGAACGCTGTATAGATAGAGGAAAAATTGAGAGAGAAAAATAATTTTCCCGCGCTTTTAGAATAAAAACAAAACAAAAATGTAGACAGTCGGCGTGGATATTTTTTCTCGTGCTCGCTGTGGGAATCGTACGAAGCACGTACGGGAGACGTAAAATGATAAAAATGCGCCGTACAGAGTATACGGAAAACCCCTGATAGTACAGTTAAGGCTAGAGAGCGGCATGTAGTGAGTATTTGTGGTATACGTAATGTACATAATAATCAAATATAAATTTATAATTGTATTTTCTCTGTACGGTTACTACAGTCTTAAAAGGTAATGGTCATAAAGGTATTTTACTTCATTAAACTTAACCTCAAAATAATTTTTGAAATGAAATAACTCAAATTTTACTTTACGAATTTCTATAAGGTTTTTTGCAGGTTATCAGGTTTAACTAGAAGAAGGTTTAGGAACAGAAAAAAATGAAAATTAATGGAAAAATTCGTGAAAAATAAGGAAATTTTACAAATATTGCGAGTAAAGTTCATTGCATACCTCATCACATTTATTTTGAAAATTTTTTGGTACTTAAGGACAATTTTTGCTTTTAAAAGAAAACTAAACGACGAAGTTCACAGGTGACCCTTATCTTTTTATTAAAAAAAAACAATATTTTACCTAATTTTGAAAAAAAAAAAAATTACCGCATTTCACAGAAAAATAAATTAAAAGTTACCGAATTTTAAGTAAAAAGAAAATTACCGCATTTTGCAGAAAAACAAAATTACCGCATTCCGAAGAAAAAAATTTACCGTATTTTAAAGAAAAAGAAATAACCGCATTTCGTAGAAAAAATTACCTTATTTTAAAGAAAAAAAAATTAACTCATTCTGAAGAAAAAAATTACCACATTTTGATTAAAAAAATTCCTGAATCTACAAAAAAAAAAAAAATGCGGTAAGAAACTTGACTCTTAAAATTTTAGAAATTTTCATGTGAACGACGCCCTTCGTTGGGGGAGGAAAGAGTTAAAATTGATACAGAAAAACGTGTGTACGGACACATGCATAAAGACAAGAGGAGACCAATCCTATGTATTGTCTCTGCCGTAGTCTGAATGGAGCCTGTGTAGCATTCCGAACAAATGTAGCAAAAATTTGAAGAGAGTCAGGGAGTTGGAAATGAATTTATTTTATATTAATGAGAACATATTATCATTTGTACATTGCCTTCAGTCGTCGTCGTCGTCGTTGTCCTGCATGCAGAAATAAGACAAGGCACTATAGCGGTATCTGTATGCTGATTTCGCTATACATCATTATTTTATTATAATACACACAACATTATATCATGGAAAATAATATCAGCATACGCGTCAGAACGGCACACAGAACAACGGGTTGTACATTTATTTTAATATTTTACATGCACACAATGCGTTTCATAGCTCGTACTCGGTGTGTGGTGTCGTATTGGACCGTATGACGGTACTTCGTCGTCGCACAGAGTTTGTATATCGTGAATTTTATACACATTAAAAATCATTTAATAGTCAGTTAACGACTTTGAATCATAGTGAACGGATGTTCTCTCCTCTTATAAATATCTCCTACAAAAAGTGTGCAGTAGTCGTCGTGAGCAACGCGCACACGGAACAAAATAATAATAATAATCATCATAATCATAACAAAGTAGGCGCCTCAAATGTCATATGCTTGCCGAATCTGGAGCATTAAACATTGAAAATTACACAAAATTATTTTTCTATAATATTAATAAATAATTAAAAATTATCAAGGAAATATTTAAAAAAAAAATATTAAATACATTCAGTTGAATTTTTTCAAAATAAATAATTAAAAAATAATGAGGAATCATTAAAAAAATTGTGTGGACAAAGAAATAATTTTTTTTCAAGTGAAGTTGAAAAATTAATTAATCATTTTGAACAAAAATAAAAGAAATATAATAAATTAAAAAGGACGAAATGTGCTAAGAGACAAAAATAAAAAAAAAAAATTAATCGTCCTTATTATAAACAGAGAAAATAATAATAATAAAAAAAATATTAAATACAATCAAATAACTTTTTGCTTGATAAACACATAAAAAATAATAAATAATAGAAAAACAGTTAAGGAAAAAAAAAACAAAACAAACACAAAAATTATTATTAAACGACACAATTGTATTGTTCTTTGGGTTTGGGTCCGTACACGAGTCCACATAAAAAGCGGCAAAAACTCATCATCATCGTCATCAAGTATAATTATAATAACAGTCACTATTTTATTATTTTATACACAACTACGACAACGTGCATCGTGTACACTCGAAAAATTCTACAAAACACGACACCCAGCAAAGCAGCTACTTAAATACACAATTATAGTAATAATATAAAATTTTCTATTTGAGGGTAAATTTATTGATTAATTAAAGTTAATGTTGTTGTGTCGTCTGCAACGTTGATCGCAAGTAGAACAGTTAACTCTTCTACGCCGCCCGCCACACAACACGCCATCCATCTATCCACAGCGGCGAGACACCGAGCGAGAGACACATTGTAACTCATTTTATATCTTAATAGAATTCTATTGAACAGCACATTTAAGTTTGCCAAGTGATAATAATTAAGAAACGAAATAATATTTAGTACAATAAAAAAATAAGCAAGGAGAATATTATAAAAATTGTACACAATAGAGAAACAGACACACAAACACAAAAAGTTAATTGATCTTGATTGAATTGTAACAAAAACAAAAGCTTGTCGTTAATTTTTCATGAAGATTTTTTGAAAGAGAACAAATAAGTTATTGAAATAAGTGAGAACGCGCCAAGTACCGTTAACGTCAAAATTACTGTTTATCACAAGAAATAAGTTTTTTTGAGGTAAGTGATTTTTTTTTTAATTTATAAAATTTTAAAATTATTAAAAAAATAAAATAATTAATAAAAATTTAAGAAATTCAAAAGTTTGATTTATATTTTTTTTATGTCAATAAAAATAATTAAATAAAAAATTAATAAAATAAAATTATTTTAAATAAAAATAATTATAAGTGCAGTTAATCAATAAACTTAAAAATTTAAAAAAAATAATTATTTTTTCAAATTAGGTACAAAGTGCAGTTTATTAACAAAATTAAAAATTAATTAAAATAAATTTTTTTTTAAATTACAAATTATAGTTAAATAATAAATTTAATTATTTTCAAACATTACAAAGTAATAAAAAAATATTTGCTTTAATTTGCTATTTTTAATAAGAAATGATAAAAATAATAAAATGATAATTTAAATTTCTTAATAATCGTTACACGAGATCAGATAAAAATTAAACATCTATAAAATTAATAAGATGTGTATAATTATTTATTACCTTAAATGAAACAAATCGAGCTTGAATGTAACTAAAATTGCGGAAAACTTTATTTTGTTGTAATTTAAAATGAATTAAAGTTCAGAAATTACAGTTACAAAGTTATAAAAATTATCTTTGATAATTATCTCGTTTGGTATAATCAATCCGTCGGTTTTGATATTCAAGATAATTAAATAAATATTGCAAGATTAATTAATCTTGTTTAATAATTTTTAAAATAATTTATTGATTTTTTTTTTAAATAAATATAAATTTTTTATTTAAAAAAATATTAAAAAAAAAATCAAATAAATCTAATTTTCCTAATTTCATAAATAAAAAAACATTTTATAATATAAAAATAATTTTTAATAATAATTTACCTAATTAATAATAAATAAATAATTTTTAATAATATAATAATTTTAATTAAAACTATAATAATTAAAATGTTTCAGGAAATTTTACAAATATTTGACATATCAAGATTTTTTTAAGGAATTTATGAAATTCCATTTTTTCCGGAGATTCCATATAACCGCAGTTTTTTCCATAATTACTCGATTTAGATTCTAATGAAAAAACGGTATTTAACGAAAAAAAAAACAAAAGTGAAAAAAACACATGATGAATCACAAAATAGTAAATATTTTCATGAAAAACACGCTTTTATATTCATATTGTACGACATGCAGGCACACAGAGATAAAGTGTGAATGAATCAATGAATGAAGAGTCCTAGTACATTGTTGTTGTTGTTGGTGGTGTCGTTTCGTGTACTCATGGCATGCCCGTGTTGTTGTTGTTGTTTCTGCCTGGCGTTCATAAAATATGTGTGGCAGAGAATATGTTTTTCCACGCAAAAATTCCACGTGCTACAATCATTTTTCCATAATATTGCCGAGAGTATGGCCTATGTAGCGTATCCACTGCGCTGCCGAGTGTATTATGTTGGTGTGTTATAACGCGAAGTAGTAGTAGAGACACAGATGATTTTATTTTCTGGTGAATGAAATGTTTTATATCGTGTATATTTTTGACTAGGAGAGAGTAGTAATATTGTACAAATTTATATTTATATAAAATATAAAACATTATGCGATGTGAATGGATGGGAAAAACGCTTTTGCCATGCCATGCCATGAGATGAGAATAAAATGTAGTGTAGCAACAAATTTTGTTGTGTGAAATGCTAGCAGCTATTAAAAAGGAGTAACACTGTGTTAAGTTTTGAAGGTAAAAAGAGCACATCGCTCAACGTGCATGACTTTGTGGCGGCTTTGTGTTACTCTGAATTATGCGATAATGTGAGTTTGTGGCTGTTTGTGATCTACTTAACTTATAAATACTAAAATTAGAGACGTGAAAATTAACCGAATGAAGAGGTGTTAATAGGGCGACCACATTTTTCGAGATTTTATCTAGAATGAAAATTTAAAAAAATAATTAAAAATATTTTTTAAAGCTAAATTCCTGATTTTGATGAAAAAAATTAAATTAAAAAAAATAATTTTCACTGCAGGAAATGTTGATAATTTTTTTTATTATTTTAATAAATAATTATCTAAAAATACTATTCAAAAAATTAATATTTTAAATAAAAATTTAATATAATGAAAATTTTTAAAATATCAGTTCTTAATTTTAATAAAAAATAAAATTTAAATAAAAAAAGAATTTTTTACTGCAGGTGATGTTCGATAATTTATTTTTTATTTTTATTATTAAAAAAAATTATTTAAAAATTTAATATTTAAAATTAAAAATAAAATATAAATAATTTTTTTAAAATATGATGCAATTTTTAGTTGATAAATAAATTTAACAAATTTATCTCAAACAATTCATTAATTAAATTAATTTTATGAAAAAAAATTCAAAATGCATAATTTTTTGTCTTAATTGATCAATTTGACTTTGCTTAAAAGAACATTTGCAAGCGACGAAATTAATTTAAAAGAAACTCTTCACTCTTCGATACACTTTTGTCCTAATTATTTATTCATAAAAAACCCCTAAAATTTTTGCGCGTTACTTTAATTAATAACATCGGATGAATCTGTCTGTTCGTTTCTAATCCCGTTCGTCCTTTTATAATTTATTTTACGTTTTTACACACAAAAAAAAGATAATAATACGTAATTAAGAAAATGAGCAAGATTTTTTCTCCGTCTTCCTCGTTCAAAAGTCTATATGAATTATTCTAATGGATGCCGATAATATGCTTTCAAAATATATAATGATCCTTTTTTATTAGCATTTATGTGATTTTGAGCAAAAATTAATTAATTTTTTATGTGATTTTATTATCCTTTTTTTTTGCTCATCATATTTTTTTGATTTAAACTTTTTATTGTTGAAATGAGCTTTTTAGCCATATTTTCAACATCCATATTTTTTTTTTATTATAATTTCCATGAATACGAGAGAAAATATTCTGCACGCGTATTTCATTTCCCATTAATTTTGGGTGTTTATGAATACTATAATGAAACGGGCAACACGAAAAATTACAAACTAATGATAGATTTTCTTTTGTAGTGTAATTAATCACCGAAAAAATGAGAGTAAGAGCACGAAAAGACGAAAAAAATGTGTGTCAGAATAGGAAAAGGGAATGAATTCCTTTTTAATTCCTCTTCCACTCCGTATTTATTATTATATAATTTACCCTTCTTATAATTATCATTATTATCATTTTGCTCATAACATTACAGAGGCAACGGAAAAAAAAAATAAAAATAAGAATGATATTTGGTCCGGAAGACGATTATCTGTTTTTGATGATTCAATTTTTCATGATTAGCTGTGCTTAAATGAGCATCCTTTCTCTTTTTCAATTCACTATGTAGAAATTGATTGATCAATTCCAGTCCAAAAATGGGATTTCAATTAGAATTTTCGGACGCATTATCTCGTAGATTGATTGTATTTTATTCATCACAAAAAGGGGAATGAGAGTAATTTTCTGCAAAGTCATTTTAATTATTTATTTTGCGTATGTGTCTTAAGAGACTTTCCTTGTTTTGCGGCGATCCTCGAAGAAAATTCAAATTGAAAAAGGTCCGGCAATTTCGTAAATTATGTACAAGTGACGAAAACAATTTACCGAAAAATGCGATGAAAATACCACCTATTTTAAAATAATCTACAGACCCACATGCTCGGTGGTTGTTTTAATATAATATTACTTTCCAAGCATTTAAAATTCGGCGAAAACACGGAAAAGTAGTAGTTGTTGTGGAAAACGCGCGGCATATTTGTCACAAGGATAAATATTGTATAAACAGCACAAAAATGCTCGCATTATAAATGTGAAAGATAAAATAAAATTGCCTGTTGACTGTTGCTCTCTGTGTCGGTCGGTCGGCGGTGCTGTTTTATTTAATCATACACGATATATTTTATACAGATTTTCAATTTTAAAGATGTTTTTAAGCGGTATCCTCCTCGCATCGTGCGGACAGAGCGGAATGATTGGTGTGTCAGGTACTACATTCATAATAATAATATAAAACAACAACAACAAATAATAAAATTTTTGAATAAAACATATGTATGAACCTTGTGTGTAACTGCAAAATATACAAAATTAAATAAATGCACTCGGAAAAAAATACGAGAATTAAATTGAGTGAAAATTATCTTGCCAACCACGTGTTTTATGTATTTTCGTCATATTATATTATTATTATATTATTTTGATTGGTGTTGTGACATTTACTGGAAAAACATTTGCTGGACCACTTTTTAAAAATAAAACGAGTTCAAGGCAGTTCGAGATAATTTTAACTTGTTCCCTTTTTGTATTAAATTTATTTTTAATACTATGCTTAAGCATTTTCTGTAAAATTTCGTAAAATTTGGGGACAGTCCTAATTATATTTTCGTACCATTTCGACCTTTATCTCATTATTCATTATACCACTAAAATTAATGTGTACGAGAGATGACAAAAAGTTCGTCTTCGTCTTTGTTCATTTCAAGAAATGTGCGTCCTTTTGTATTAATTATTATATTATTTCGTCACATAACTTACAAAAAGCATGTATAACATAAACATATATATATACACAAAGGTTTTTCGTGTAACGTACATACAAAATGATAAAGATCCATCTATCTATTGTATCAGGCGAATCGCTCATTTGCATGTTGATGATGAATAATGTAATAAATAAATGAAATGTACCTACAGAGCTCGTTTTTCGTACAATATGACAAAAACAGGAAAGGGAACATCTCTCATTATAACATTCATTATAATAATGAGAATAATAATAATAAGACAACAGTGCTGCTTAAGATGAATGGCAAAAGGAATAATATATAATTTTATCGATTTTAACGCTTTATGCTCCTTTTCTTCTCGTCTCTCTTGTGTTTTGTACTGTATTATAATGATAAATGAATTTGGATAACTAATTTTATACTTTTCGCCATCATCATAACCCTTTTTTGGTCTGGACTTACATGAAATACATTAATATATTATATTGATTTAATTAAAAGTATTATTTTTTTTTATTTTCTTTTGTTTTTTATCTTCTCCTGAACTTATGCACGTATATATGATAAAAAGTGAAACATTTATCAAAATATAATATAATATATGTTACATATATGCAAGATGAGCAGGCGTGGTTTTTGTTTTTATTTTGTTATTAATATTAATTTTTTTGCCTTTTCTAATTTTTATCGCAAACGCACGTTGCAGCAAAAAAAAAGATTCAGAAATAAAACGCATGAATGCAATTTCATTATATTATTATGAGTCTTCATTTCATATATATATATTTTATTATTTATAATCATCATCGTTCTCATACACTTCTTAGCAGCTTCGTCGTAGTCATCATCATCATCAGCAGCACCAAGTAACAAAATATAATTTATACATACAGACACACTCGTAATATATAATACGTTTTTAATTATATATTTCTGACTGTTACAAGGGGTTCTCTTCATATTATTATTATTATAACTTATAAGGAACATTTATAATTACCACATCGTCGTCGTCGTCGTTTTCATCGTCATTGTCGTACAATTGCACAGAAACATACAAATTATTATAATAAATGAATTTCATGTTTAATATCCATTTTAAAAGTTTTTAAGTATGTCCTCCTGTGTAAATGTATTAAACAGGGATGGAATCGAAACTTTTTTTTTTTTGATTATTTTGTAAAATTACATAGAAGTTTACAAATTATTTATCTAGAAAAAGGAGTAAATTAAAGGAGAGACAATTTTTACTAATTATGTATTATTATTACTATCGTCGCACAGACAATTTGTTGGATGAACTGAATCTTGATTAAAAATTATTTTTTCAAAGAATTAAATTAGATTAATTTTTTTTTTCGTAAGAAACACCCCTAGATTACTGTAGATATTCATTTTAAGAAGAACCCTTTCGATCACCCCATCCGTCATAATCGAATTATCTTAACATTAACACGCGTCATAAGTACTGAGTGACTCATCAAGCCACTTTTTTGCATTATATTTTATTTGTATGGAGTCCCTTACCACTGTTCTCAGGTATTCATCCTTCTTCAGGCATCGTTATAATAACAATTTATTAGAATATAGTATCGAGAGGCAGATGCAATGAGGAAAAATATTTTATTTTATTTAATTTTTTTTTAACATCAGGTGCAATTATTTTTTGATTTTGTTGAAAAATTAACTAAAGTTAATTAAATTATGTTATAAATTCAAATTTTATAATTTAAAATTATACTTTTTTTGACAATTCGTTCGAAAAAAAGTAAGAAAAATATTAAATTTAATTTATTTTTTGATTAATCAATAAAAATTTAATAAAATTAAAAAAAATGAATTGACATTAAATTTGTTTTAATAATTTTATATAAATTATTATGTTTATGCATTATTGATAAATTTATTTTTTGTGTAATATATAATGTTATTTTTTTTTAACAATTTACTTTAAAACAAAAATTAATTTTTACTTAAAATTTCTTGTAAAAAAATAATTTTAAAAAATTAAATTTTGTTTAAATAAAATTAATTTTTGATTAATTTAAATATTTTTTTAAATTTTTAAGGCAATCATAAAATAGTTTTACTAAAGATAATTTATTTTAAAAAATTATTTTAGAAAAATAAAATTTTAATTAAAAAATAATTATTGTTTAATATATTAATTTAATTTATTTTTTAAATTTAATAAAATTTTTAATTTTAACTAATTTTCACTCAAAAAATATATATTTAAAACATTAAAATATAATCATTAATTTTTCCTACTCAATACTATGTCCTTATGAAAAATTAATACATTTTTGCCCATTGCACCTACCTAAAAAGTAATATAAAATTTGATGATGTGACTTACCGATAGACTACAGACACTATGATATATTACAATATGTATCAGTCGCCATCTAAATGATTAAATCACCGAACGTCATCATCCTTTTATTTTATATTTCCCTCATAAAATGTGTGTGTACGCACATTATTATCATCAAGTGTGAAGAATACCCGCATATTTTCCGCATATCTGATGTGTTCGGGTGTGTGACACTGGCAGTATGTGCGGCGTTTTCTCTGTTGATAATATGCTTGATGCTTAAATAAAAATATTATAACATAAATTTATGATGCATAATAATGATGATGATAATGTTAAACATTATAATACAAAAGGCAACGAGCAAGCAAGCAGCAAGCATCAACAAAAACACCACTCAAATGTGTACGCAAATATTTTATGATGAGCGAAAAGCGCGCGCCATACAGTTATAATAATTTATGTTTGGGTATATTATGTGTTTTAATTTTACACCTTTTAATTGTTTGTTGTCGAAATAATAATAATAAAGGCTATGTTTTCTCCTTCCTATCTTTCCTACGTGAACGCAGAGAAAAAATATATATTAATATTATCATTATAATCAGGAAAATTTTTTCCAATGTTATATGTATGTATGTATGTTGCGGCATAAATGGTGTTGATAATGATACTTTTTAAACATAAATAAATGAAATTGTAAATATTTATGATTAAACTTATGATATATATATTCTCTTGTGTCGTATAAAAGGCTCGTGAAAAACAATAAGAAGAACAAATATAATAATGATAATAATGAGCAAAAGTATATTCATGAATGTAGTAACGGATATCATTATACAAAGTTTACAATAAAGGCGAGATAACGCAAAATTTAAACTTTATACCTTGATTCATCATTAAATATACCTTCAGACCCTCATTCGCATCCTGCTTAAAAATAAGATTAATGCCGGAGTATCGTCCACAATAGATATTTCCTGCCGCTACTAATAATAATACGCACGCACCACATCGGAAGAAAAACAAAAGCCATGAAACTTTTCATTCATAACTATATATGTTGTTGTTGTTGCTATTATTTTATGTTTTGGTTGCGAATGTCGAGAAATACACACAAAACTTGCCATTTATTATTACATTATTGTTTGAATATAGAAAACAGGACATTATCTTGTTGGTTACGATTATTTCTCGGGAAAACACTGAATGCATGATGTTTGTATATATGTTGTGTTATTATTATTATCATTTTATTATATTATTATTAGACACATTTAGCGCACCTAATTTTAATGTAGGTGCCTTCGTGTGGTTGTGTGCCACTTAAAAATTGATATACAAAAGGTAAAAAGCCATGTGTCATATTATTATTGTCGTGGATGGGATGCTGCTGGATGGAACAGAGACAATGCGAGCGTTCGTTTATGAGAGCAGTTATGCGGTTAAATTGAGGTACACGAAAGATTTATTTTACAGACAATGGTCTTTTTTTGTTCGTAAGGATCTATTGTTGTTCTCTCGTAACAACGACACGACACAAAGTGCTTGATTTACAATAAAACACAAAATCAATACGAACACCATAATTAGATTTTTTTTTCGTTGTATTTGAGTCATCATGCGTGTATATATCCAATCGCGATATCATCTTTATGATCCCTTTTATTTTTTCAAATTATTCGATGAAAAATAATGCAATGCACACAATTATATTTTAACATAATTATATGAAACACTGACTCAGACGTGGCAGCAGTAAAAATTGTATGCACTCAATTAATGCTGAAGAAAGAAAAAAAAATAAAATAATAATAAAAAGGGTTCATTAAATGAAATGAAAAGGGTTTTATTGCCTACTGTTTTAATAAGTACATGTTTTGTGCATAGAATTGAAACGTACTTTTTTTCTTCTCCCGAAATGAATGTTGTTTTGTTGTAATTGTATGTATGGGTGCCTTATTATAATATATAAGGAAATATGCAGAATTAGCGTTTGACGACCCCGATAAAGTGAAAAATTTGACGAAATGTAAGTTTTAGTGACGAACAATAGGAAAAAATTATAAAATTAATTTATGTTCATGCATGTACTTCTTCACTCCTTGATTAATCCTCCTCCGCCTCCTGCAATGCCACGGTACTTTATGAAATGGGTTGAAAAATAAATAAAAAAAAAATCGAACGAGTACTTCTAACACTTGCACAAATAATTTGATTTTCTGGATTTAGATTTTTTTAGTTTTTTTTTTTTATTTTTAGGGGAACGTTAATTTGTATTATGAACGGTTTTTAGTGCACTTTAATGATTTTATATATGATGCAAAGTAAAAAAAAAATGTTGTAGAAAAAAAAGTGACGAAAAATTTGTACAATGTGATAATTGTGAAGCAACAATGATCATTGCTTATTTTCCCAACCACATGCATTCCTCGTTCTCACTCTTTCTTTAAAACTATTTGTGGGATTTTTCGTACGTTCATTCAGTATAACGTTAAAATCTTACCAACGAAAGGGAAATAATAATAATAATAAAAAGAAAGAATGTTGAGTATTTTCTGTATGCGATGAGAAGTCGACATGGCACGCGACTCTCTTTTTATATAAATTTATAATAAAAAGTTTAACTTTTTTTGTTATAATTTTTTTAAGAGATGATTTTGGTAAAAAAAAAATTAAATTTTATTTATTTATTTTTTTTTAATTTATTTATTTTTTGTTATACATTTTTAAATAAATTAACTAAGTTATTTTATTTAGTATTTTTATTTTATTTAATTTTTTTAAACGAATTTAATAATTTTTTTTCATTTTTAAATTTTAATAGTTTTCGTTATAAAATAATATATTTAATTTTTTATAATATAACTTTTTAAAAAATTATTTAAATTTATTTTTTTTTTATTTTTTTAGAACCGATTTTTAAATTTATCT
Source organism: Culicoides brevitarsis (assembly GCF_036172545.1). Classification (NCBI taxonomy): domain Eukaryota; kingdom Metazoa; phylum Arthropoda; class Insecta; order Diptera; family Ceratopogonidae; genus Culicoides; species Culicoides brevitarsis. Next base: position 15,070,597 of record NC_087085.1, on the reverse strand, counting down.
TAATTATTATTATTAAAAATATTAATATTTATTAAATTAATTAATTTTTTTTTCATAAGAAATTTTATGAAAAAAATATTTTTATCTAATTTTTTTTCAAAGTTAAGGTAATTTTATTTGCTTTAATAATTTTTGAGACAATGAAGTAAATTTATTTTAAATTATTATAAAATATTTTTAATTGCATTTTTTTTTAAATTATTAAATATTTTTTTAGTTTAATAATTTTCTATTAAAAAATTAAATTTTTTGTAATTTTTTTTTAATAAAAAATAAAAAAGTATTTCATTGCTTTACTTTGGTCTTGTTCTTGGTTCGCGTTGCGTTGTTGTTATGTCAGCTAATGACTATAATGAAATGATATTAATTAAGAATAATTATTTTTCAAGGATGTTTAACACATAGCTTAATGATTTTCGTACGAAAGTACGCACGAGGCGGCGGCGGCTACTACAGACGACAACGACGTCAATAACGAGTATTGTACACTACAAATAATATTAATAATAATGTGGACGCGATAAACTCATTATTACACTCTAATACTGTGAATGTTAGTTACTGACTGTGTGATACAGAGTTGTTAATAGAGCAATAACGTCACGACTTGATTATAATTTTATTTTTAATTCGTTTGTGTTAATAAATAATTAGTTGTCGCTTCTTGATATTTTTCCTATATTTATTATATTTTATTTTTTCCAACAAACTGAATAAATCTCGTGTAAACTGGACTTTTACATGATATCAGCCACCAAGTATTTAAAAAAAATCGATAAATTCATTTTGTTTAAGTGTCTAAATTGTGTGTGGCATGAGCTGCTCTGCAGTAATTATAATGAGCAACTTATGTACACTTAATAATGATACATGTATAATATAAATTAGCATGTTTTTAATGATATTAACGTCCGAGCCACATACACAACTTGGCGTATAAAAAGAGTAAAGTAATAAAAATAAGTCTCTGTGTATTCAATTCTACACATTAAAAGAGTTGAATAAGTAATTTACATTTTATTTTATATTTATATATATATATTATACGATAGTCATATATCATTACAATATAAAATTATATAAAATATCAAATTATAAAATTGTGTGTAATTTGTTCTTTCTATATCAAAGTCGCTCGTTCGTTGTCGTCGTCGTCGTTTTTCTCGTATAAAAATGCAGCACATATAATTTAATACAAACAACATTGTATTCCAGTTTTAATTTGTATCATTAAATGCAGTTTGGACTATATCGCGGTGCACAAATCGCATGTAGGCAAAACTAATAATGACGAGTGTTTGTTAAGTAAGTTACCTCAAAAGAAAAAAAAATACTAAATGCTCGTAAAAATGTAAAACATTAATATCTCAAATAATAATAAAGGGTTATGTGTTCGGTGTCAATATTAATATATATTTTATTTTATTATTCTGGAAATTTTATTGATTTATATATGTATAAATTAAACTTGTTTTTATACTTATTCTATGTGAAAAAGGACTCAACAACATTCTTATCATTAATTTTACTTTTTTTTTGTGTGTGGGAATAATTCCTATTCTCGCACACACACACATGGTTGCAGTCAGTGTTGAAATGGGTAATTAAGTTAGTTCCAGTTTTGATAATTATTATTAATAATAATGACCATATCAATTAATTGTCTCTCTCTTTTTTTAAAAATTATACATTCGAGTTGTATTTCATATGAAAATTTATTCTTTTTTTGTGTGTGTATATAAGTTAATTTATTAATGTAGCAAATTTGTACAAACTTATGGTGATTGTCGTTCGGAAATATGCTTTGAGTGGTAAATGCGGATAGTAATAATATGGTAATGTCATTAAAAATGTGTTGAATTAAGGCCAAAAATTAATGATTTATGTGTAAGATCTTTTATATATATTTTTTTTGCTTCCATATGGTTGAAAAAAAAGTTCCTGTAATTTTTATAATTTTTTTTAAAAAGTTCTCATTATATAAAAAAATAAATATTAAGTGTGCTTGATCAAATAAAAATAATAATAATTTATTTTTTATTGTATATTTTCATCGTAAAAATAATTATAATTATTATCTTAACAGCAATATATATAACGATGAAAGAGTTTTATGAATAACATTATCATTCAAGGGTGTGTTTGTACTCTAAACTTTCTGCTGTGCAGGGAAATTCATACAAAACAACAACAATAACGACGAATCGACCGAGAAATAACAAAGTTGTCCAATACTTCTCTATATATATAAATATATATTTTATTATTATTATTTTGTAGACGCACTCATTATTATTATGATTATAAAATATAATTTTTAATGAAATGAAAAAAGGGGAGGCGATCCTTTTAACGGAACAATAAGAGTTTTTATTGAAAACGTTTATTTATTGAGTTTATACAAAAAATTATGATTATTATTACAGACCATCCGGTCTCATTTTCTCAATTTTTTTCAAAAAAAAACTTGAAAACTGCTCATTAGAAATTTTTTGATTAATTTTGAAACTCATCAAAAATATCGATTGTTTAACCCTTTTCTAACACTCGTTCGGACCACACACATACATATACTTGATATAAAATTCAAAAGGGGTGATTATACTCGGAATTACTTTTATTTTAATGATATACAGAAAGTGCAAGTAGCATGGCCGGCATCATATATGCAGCTTAAGGAAGGTTTTTGCATAAACCATAAATTATATTATTATCACCAAAATGTTTGCTAAAATCTGCAGTACTCATGTACACCACAAATGCACAAAATAATACAATAAATATCGATTTATATGCCAAATCACTTATTGAATTGACGAGGAAGAGAACGACAACAACGACTGAAGATCGTGCACATGTTGAGACACTGAATTTTCATAATAATTACTTTAAAATTATATTTTAGAGGGTTGAATTTGAAAAATTTTTTCGACTACTAGCTATTGTTTGTTAAAGACCGTGAATAGGCGACGCACCGTTGACTTTGCATTTTCTATTATTTCATAAATAATAATAAAAATAATTATAAATAATGGTATATTATGCCAAGTTAAAGTGCTTATTATCGCTTCACTGCGTTTAGGATTATGTGTTCGATATGAAATCGATTAAAAAATTTTGTATAAATGTTTTTTTCAATAAAAAATATAAAAAAGGGAATAAGGCCGTTCCAAATTATTTTCGATGTTTTTGTCCCAAAATATTTTTTTCAAAATGGGGGGGGGCAAAATAAAAAAAAAAGTTTTGAAATACTTTTTCATACAAAATGACAAAATTTGAACAATTTTTGGTCATTAATGAATATTTTAGTTGTTTTTATGATAAAAATATTGAGATTTAAAAATTTAAAATTTATTTCAGAATATTTCGACTAATTTTTTTGAAAACATTTTTAGAGAAAAAAAAATCATGTTAAATTTTTTTTAATAAAAAATTCTTAAAAATTTAAAATAATTTTAAAAATTTTTAATTTTAATAAAATTTTAAATTTAATGAAATTTTCAATTTTGAAAAAATTTTCAATTTTGATAAAATTTTCATTTTTTTTTTAAATTTTGTTCCATTGGATTTTGACTTTTGAATAAGACAAAAGCAGAAAAAAAATTTAAGCGGCCTAAAAATTAAAAAAAATTGTTGTTTCATTAGCAAAGCAGCATTTGCTCTGCAGAGAATTAAAAACAAAACGCATGTAACGTTCCTCATCTCTTGTTGTCTAAGTGCTGATTCAAATTGTGTGTAGTTTCTTTTTTCGGATAACCTGATGACCGCTTCGCCTACCGTAACAAGAGATTTGAATTAATGTTTTCTGTGTTTTTTGTACGTTCTTTCACTCTTTCTCTTCATTTATCTCTTCTTTTCGTACGTTGTTGTTGTTGTACGTATCTTGCAAGTTTAAATTGCATTTTACATCCAAATAGCTTCCATTGAGCTACCACACACGGCTACTTTTGCCCGTATTTGCATATGGTGCATGATAAGTGATGTGTTATATTTCTTCTGTGTGTGCGTTTCTGTGTGTGGCGTACAAAATACATTTTTTTTTTATTTATTTTATTACAAACAAGTAGTAATATGTTTTTTCTGATAATATGTTAATGTAAAAGTTTATAAGCAACGCAAGTACATTTATCGTATATGGAGGAGAGGAATGAGACAAGCAGCTAATAAATAATTGGAAAAATATCGGAAAAAAGATGAAAACAGATACGCAATAATTTATTAGTGCTTTTTTGTGCATTTTTTCTGCTTTAATTTTTTTTTGTTCTTCTTGAAGTGAAGAAAAAAAAATTTTTCCAGTCAGTCATCTGACTTGACATCATTTTGGAAAAATTTCAAAAACATTTCCAAGTCATGGTCAGTCACTCAAATAATTTTTAAACATATATAATTTAACTTAATTTCATCATTTATCCAGTGGAAAATTTAATTTAATATAAAATCAACATCATCCCACTGCCATCTTGACAGAACAGAATCATTATTATTTTATATTGTTGAAGAAAAGTGAAAATTTATAAACAAATAATAATATAATTTTCCAAAATGCACAAAGATTTAATTTTTTTTCTGTAAACACACACAAAGGAAAATTATTATTAGCACGAAAAATACGAATACAGTGAAAAATATTATGTGTGAAAAGACAAAGTGGACAGTTTAATAACAAAACACAGATCACACGTTCACAAGGTTTACAACTAAATACAGGTCATGAAATTAATAATTTTATTTACATTTAAAATAATAATAAAAAATTTTATTAAATTGTGTAGAGATGCAAATTTGCAGAGGAATTAAGAGAGGAAAAATTACACCCGTATAGAGGTCAAATAGTTAATTACGTACTTAAAAAGTTAAAAGTTGACTTTTTTTTGCAATAAAAATTATTTTTCATTATTTATTGCAGTAAAATATACTTAATTATTTATCTAAGTTACTTTCATATTGACCTGAAAATGAAAAATGTTCGCGAAATTCCGATACATTTTAAGAACATGCACTTATAAAATAATATTTTACAGATAAATACCGCAATTTAATAATTAATAATATCGAATATAATGGATGTTAATGTAAATTACGAGAGTATTTTCATCATTATCATCATCTGGAACATAATCGAGCGATTCTGTTTAAGTAAATTGCGCTTTTTGACTTGATGATAACTTTGCGAGGAAAGAAAATATCTGGAGGCCTTTCCAAAAAAATATTTTTTTTATTTATTAAACCTGATTTCATCTTAACATTTATTTAATTCGCTAAGTATCATTTTGGTTGCGAGTGTTGAAAAGTACCTCATTCCCTCTTATTTTAATCTTTCATTTTTTTATTATTTTTTTTTATTTTAATTTTTTTTTCGTAATCCAGTTCAATAAAATCTGTGCATAAACTCATGTTTCGAGTCTCCAGCACGTCGTCGGCAATAATGCAAAAATGTATATATTTAACTCAATATAAACGATAAGAAGAACAATGTAATAAATTAACGCTTGCATATTTTTGCCATACGCATGCAACATACATTCGTACATTCGATCGGCTTTTTACATGGATTCTGACTTCTCTAATTAAATATTATAATGTGCGTCCGTATAAACTCTTTTTTTTTTCGTTGTTTCTGCAAAAAGTCTGTGTATGCATAACAACAACGAAAAAAAAGTGTATCGAATATTCGTACAAAATATTTTTACTTATGGGAGCTGCCAATTTATTCATCTTGTCTGCTTGCTCCGGTATTGAATTTAATTTTCATATTATATATCAACTCAACGCGCTATTTACGAGCAAGGCGAGGCACATCTCTCGATCATATTATGTAGATAATAATTAAAAAAAAGTGCAGTTTTCTTTTTCGTTTTCATTATTTATTTATATGCAATTTATTATTATTTATCAATTGCGCGTTCCTTTAATGATGAATGCGTGTTCCGTTTGTTGTTGTTGTTGGCGGCGGCGGCGTCAATTAAGGAAACAACTTCGAGAGTAACTACTCATTACTATTACAACTCGGATTCCTAATGAACAGAAAATTATAACGAAAAAAATTTTTTTTATCGAAATACGTTTACTTAGGCCAAAGCAATAATCAAAAATGTTTTCGATTTTTTTTTTTTTTGAAAAATTTGTAAAAATCTTATATTAAGTATCTAACATCAATGAAAATTTTCTATAAAATTTTACAAATTTAAGTACATGGAATTTAAAATTTAGTGTTATCATTATATATTTTTTAAAATACGATAATAAATAATAAAATATAGAAAATTTAATGTATGTTATTATATTTATTTATTGTCTAAAATTTTACGTTTATCAAAATTAATTTATTTATATTTAGTTTTATTTAAAAAAAAATCGGATTTATTAATATTTAATTATTATTTTTTATATTGTTTGTTGTAGTTGTTGTTGTTATAATTTTTTTTATTTAAATGAGTTTTTTTTTATTTTTTGTAACTAATTGAAATTTTTTCGCGTGTTTTAGAATTAATATTTTACGATTAAAATCGCTCAATTTATCAAGATGCATTTTTACTTCTATTTTTTTTTGTTCTTTTCAGTTTCATCTGCTAGATTTTCAATTTCGTTCTCACACAACTTTCTCAAGTAGTATAAATGTTCACTGTAATTGACCGCTGAATCGATGCTTTCATTGATTGTTTTAAGTTTTTCTTCACCGCTAAACAGCTTTATTTCTTTGAGAAAATTTTGAATGTAGTTTTGGTTGTTGTCTTCGGTCATCTTGATGCTGCTGCTCTGCTGCTTGAGATAAAATATGATAATATTGTATAAAATATTATAATATTAATTTTATTACGTTATATGTTATAATTATATTTAAAATTGAATATACATAATTAAAAAAAATTGTTTAATCTTAAAATTTTTAATTAAAAAAGTCATAAAGTAAGAAAATTTTATTTTTGTACGGCTCATGAAATTATTTTCTCGGATACTTTTGAAAAATCATTAACTAAAAGTGTTAGTTAATAAATTTTTAATCAATAATTTAAATTTATAATTTTTAATATTACTGGAAAATTAGTTCACAAGTCAAAATTTTCTTGCTTATTAAATTTTTATGAAAAATTATAAAAACCTATAAAAAAATATAACTATATTTTATATATTAATACATTATTATATATTATAATGATATAATGATTACAAATATAATGAAAAATTGTCAATGATTTGAAGAAAAATAATTATTTCTCATATTTTTTTTTAATTTTATACAGAAATATACAATATCTTATGAAATTCTGTACTTTAGTACAATATTAAATATTTCTTATTGTTCAAAAAATTTATATAATCGAAAACATTTTTGATTTTTGCATCGGCCTTACTTACACACGCATAAAATTAATGATTATGATGATTAGCGCAATGATTAATTAACAGGTTTCCATATAAAATGCATAAAAAGTGCATTTTTTCTCTCTCGCGCGATACATTGTAGTAAAAATTAAAATAAATTACCTTTCAAAGGTTAGGTTAAGAACAAGCCGCACGTCAGATTTGAATAAAAAGCGGTTGCCAGGTGTAATAAAAATATCGTCGATAATATAATATATGATTCATATCTCATCATTATAATATTCTTATTAGACGCGGTAATCATTAGAAAATAATTAGCAACAATGTTGCATTTTAATTTTGATCTCGTGTCGTGTATACTTGTAAAGATTTAATGAAATTATAATTTTTTAAACTATTTTTTTTTTATTTCAGACCGATATGCAGCCTTGACATGGCCGAAGGTTTTGAAGAGTCTGAAACAAATAATAACAGTAATAATTGTGAAGGAGCAGTGATGATTGGTACCGTTATGCCATCTCTGGCATCATCTCTCAACTTTGGCTCGATCAAGAAGGAGCTGGAATCGGCATGTGTCACGTCGAAAATTCACTTGTCGCCCGCCCACAGTGACAACGATGACAGAAACCGAAGTCCTGAGCCACAGAAGCGCAGCGTAAAAGAGGTAAGTTTAATTAATTTCAACTTTTTTTCTGCTCTCATCATCATAAAATTACACTATTTTACATAAATATATGAAACATGAATCCTAATTTGTATTCTATTCCGACAAAATTTAATCGAGTAACTTCAGTTGAATCTATTTCATGCGAATATATGTAAGTTTTATATGTCCTTCAGGCATTATATATTTTAAGTTTTGCCCTGTTCCAACATCGGACATGGGTTTCTTTGTGTTTCAGACACACACACACACACATTGATGAACCAAACCTGCCTGCATAACATGTTCATATGTTACAAGAATAAGAAAAGTTTTCTGACCATCATTTAGCAAACTCTTACTTTATTTATATTGATTGTGTGTACACTTGTTCTAATTTTCATAAATCTCATACGTGTTTGTGCGTCAGGGGTTATTGTACGGCACTTTCGGAAATTTAGGATGAGTTTTCTCCTACATTTATCTATTTTCTACATGAGAGACCGACAAGATTTATTATTAAAACTTTTTTTCATTATAGGTGTGAGGTTGAACATTTAAAATAATAATAAAATAAAAAAAATAATAATTAACTTAAATTTTGGTTTGAACTTTTAAACATTTCTCGTACAGGACAAAATTGGATTTAATCGCTTTTAAAATATAAATTTCTTGTAAAAAAAAAGATGAAATGTCCCAATTATTACTTTTATATATCATAATATCATATATGATATAATAAATAATAACATTCTAAAAGTTATTAAACATTAATTAGCCTAAGGGATAAAATATATTTTTGCACAAAGATCGTTTCTTTAATTCCCTTGTAAGTTTATATGCGTTCACATACTTATTCTTAACAACATTCGCTTATATATATTATACATATATATATTTGTATACATTTACACATCATGCATTAATGAGTTAAAATATCATAAAACTTTATTTATTTATAATTTATTATGGATATTATAAAATATACGGACTACTATAAACATATCATTTCATTCAATATCTTGCTGACTCTGGCTCTTTCTTTCTCTCGTTTATTTATATTATTAGTATACATTTGTATATTATATTAATATTATATATTTTGTGTGTTGTTACAATTATATCTCCCATTCATTCAATGTTGCCATTATTATTATATTATTATTCCTGTTTTTATTTTTATTTTATATTTTCAAGATGACCATTCCTAACTTTGAAATATAAAATATATGAACTATCATTTAATAAAAAAAACTCCTTTTTATTTTAAATTATAAATAATAAATATACAACAACAACAACAAAAATTAACCGTTTATGAATCTTTCGTGTTTGCTGCTGTTGCTACTTCACATACGTTCATTTTATATATTGAAGCGTAATTGTAATTATGAAATTCAATTTGATAATAATTAATTTTCACGATATATCGTGAAATGAAATGTGAATTAAAAAGACGTCTGACGGCTATATAATATATTTAAACATGCAGAGCAATGGCAATTATTATTATTACCATTATGAGTCTGATTCCCTTCTTTAAAATATTTATACGTGGCAGTTACGCGCGTAGTAGTATAATATATTAATGTATATTTTAAAAAACAGTTTAAAGAGAGAGAAAGAGCGAGAAAAGAACTTTGTATTTTATTAATGTTATTATTATTATATATATTTGTTGTAAATCATAACATATATTATTCTTGTTTGTAATAAATGGTTACTGCAAAGTAGCACGTTATTTTGCAATAATCATGAGTCAGACGCACATTATCACTGCCGATTGTCAAAATATCCGGCACCAAAAGGAGTAAATCGATAAAATCTTTCTCTGAGTCATGGTGCTTTGAGATAACAAATAAAAAACTGACCAAAATATATACATAAAATGATTAATAATGCTAGAAATGTTTCATATATACGAAATTTCTAAACAAGACAAACAAATGATTCTAATCCTTTGCCATCCATATTCGACTTCGAGTCCGACTCGGATCGAGCAAGAATAACATTGCATGTAAAATATTTGCATTTGCATTCAAAATTTATTAATTCAATCCAGCAACATGTCCTTGCCGAGGACTATCTAGAAAAGACACAAACACACACACATGATATATGCTTTCTTTTGCCCATTTTCATTGCTAATACAGCCCATTAATACTTATAACCGCCTGTCAAACTCCCTCCTCTTCTTCTCTGCCCCCGTAAATTTATTTTCCGAGAGAGAGAGAGAGAGCAGAGAATGTCATTCTCATGTTTGTGTTTATAAATTGTTAAAAAGTACAATTGTTTCGGGAAAAATGATGATGTAGAGAAGAAGATGTAGATTTATTATAGGTATCATGTCTCTTGTCTTTATTTATTTATAAATAATGATAATCATATTACAATGGATTTTGCATACGGATTTTTGACTTCGAGACCAGATACATGTTTGATGGACAAGAGTCATCAATTTAAATTAACATAAAAATGCAATGTCCTTTCTTCTTGATTTATGTTCAGAGAAGGCAATGTACCGTACTTTGAAAAAAAAAACGGTACGTACGGTACAAATTTTAAAATATTTTTTGAAGAACATTCATTTTATGAGGGACATTTATTAAAAAATTGATCAAACAAATTTTAGAATTTCAAAAATTTTTAAAATTTGTTTAATTTATTAAGTATTTTGGCGAAACTACTTACGGTACAAATTTTGAAATTTTACGGTACACAGTTTTTTAAGTCAGAAAATTTTAATTTTTCTTCTTTCTTTTAATTTTTATTTATTTTATATTTAATTTATTTATTGACACTAAAAGAAGAAATATTCATGAAAATTAATTTTGCAATTCTTATACTATAAAAAACGCATTCTTGCGGTACGGTACGGTACATACCATTCGCATACCCTATTTAAGTTGCATTTTTTGTTATCAAAACTTTTTATTGAATTAAAATAAAAAAAAATCTAAGTTGACATATTAAACAAAAAATTAGTTGATGTGACCAAAATGGTTATAAAAAGACAATGAACGAGGACAACGGCGACAACGAAGAAAAGGAACAAGTTTTGAGTGCAATAACAATGTACAAAACAAAAAAAAAAGTATGAGGAAAGGTATGAGTTTTTATTATTACTTTGATGTAAAATTGTTAAGAGTCCACTTCTGGAAAACTTATGGCAAACAATGAATGATGTTACAATGTGGTTAGGGTGGCAATGTGGCACTATTTACATAAAATTAGACGAAAACTACTTTCTACCCTGTATATGTACAATTAATAAGACGTTTAAACAATAGAACTTTTTCAAAAGTCTATCCATCCTATATTATATTGCAAGAAGAACAATACCAGGAACAACAACAACAACAATAAAAGGAATGAAGCATACTTTTAGATAAGATAGTAGGTACGCACAAATTTGTATATGATATATATGCGAAACATGTAGTTGAGTACTCTTGATGTTTTTGCTTGAGGAACTTTGCACAGATACTATTTATGTTAAAAACAAACAAAATTTGATATCTTTCCTTCAAGTTTCCAGCAACACACAAAAAAAATGTTTGTTGGCTATTTTACCTTTTAATATAATTATATAAACTATTTTGAATTTGATGTGGGCAGTAAATGTCTATTAAAAGAGATTTACCTGAAATATGTATGTATGGTATGTGTGTGTTAAAGATATTGCATTGCAAACAAATTATATTGTGTACTAAACTTAATGGGAACAGGATCGAATAAATTATAGGAAAATTTTATCAAATTCTCCCCCATACTTAAAAAATAAAATAATAACGAAAAGTTTTACTTTACACACACACAGATACCTACCATGTTTAGATGGCAAAGTTATGTAATGTTACGAAAATTATAAATAAATAGTTTTGACCATCAGGCTCGGATGCCATGAGAAAAGTAAATAAATACACAACAGGATCAATCCTTTTTTCGTACCAAAAAACTCATCTTTCCGAATAAATTACGTAAAAGTTCAATACTCATAAATATAAATTGTGATTTAAATATTATTATTATTAAATGTATTTTGCCAAGATCGAAATTCAAGGAATTCGATAGTTTCGTCATTGAATATGTAATGAAATGATTTTATTTTAAATTTAATGCAATAAGGAAGGAAAAAAACGTAAGAATTTGTAAAATGCAAGTTAACATCCAAAAATAATTTGGCAGATTGAATTTAAATAAATCAATCATTATTATTGTATTTTATTAACTTGTTTTGCATGCAAGAATTTTTTTTCTCTTGGTATAAAAATAAATGTTTAAAGACGATACAATTTTTGAAAATATTTAAGGTTGTACAGATTTTGTTAAAATTAGGAAGAAAGTATATCGATTGTATTATTTAGACTTTGCTTCACTTTTTAATTCAAAAAATTTAATTAAGAGAAAAAGTTAAAAATTAAGAGAAAATTGTACTAAGATAAAAAAAAGTTTACAAAATTCACATAAAATTTAACTTAAATATAATTTTTATAACGCTTATCTTAAATTTTTTGTTTAATTTTTTTTTAGAATTTTCAAAAATGTGACAAGATTAACTATTTGGAAAAACTTAAAAAATAATAAAAATATTTTTCGATATTCATTGTATATTATATCATAATGTCTATTTTGTTCAAAAGTTACATTAATTCGATAAAAAAAAAATTTTTGACAAAAACATAATTTTTATAATCTAATATTTTTTTTTTAATTTTTAAGAATTTCAAGAAAATATTAAATAATTTAAAATATGAAATGATTAATTAGAATATTAATAAAAAATATTTAAACATATATTTTAATTAAAAAAAATTAAATTAAGAATTTTTAAAAATTTTAAATAAAAAAAAAATAATTAAAAATCTGAAAGTTCTTGCATTTCATAAGTTTGATATAAGATATTCTTCCAAAAAATTTTCTGAAATTTTCAAAAATAAAGAAATTTAAAACATTTTCGATAATTGTATCAACCTAAAATGCAAGTCTGGAATTATTTTATGCAAAGTTCTGGAATATTTTACAGAAAATATCTTATTATCCCCTAATTTTTCTCCATAATAACGTACATGCACAAAATATTCCTTCATTATAACAATGTGTAAGATAGACGAAAATAACCGTAGTTTGCATAACTATCCACAAGCCTAATTAGAAATGAGGATTATTATTATATTGTGCTTGCTCGTCTATCTAGATTCCCCTGCATGAATGTTGTAGATTTTACCTCATCATACCCACGTACCTATACACAAAATATGTAAATCTAAATTTGCTGGAATTGTATACATGTATATATTTTAAAATTAGGGACGACGAACGACGACGACGAAGGATGTGCAAATAGAAATGCAGTATAATTGCAAGAGATTGAGAAAGTGGTATGAAAACCACTCGATGTAGCACTACTGAAGGGTCACTCAATGAAGGTGTCCCCGCAGCAGCAGCGAAGTCAATATGCATAATTTGATAAGCCAAAAAGAGAGTTGGATATCTCCGCGCGCATGCAAGTAGTCTGAAGTGTACTCTACCCTTTCCTCAAAATTTATGTTATTTTATCTTCGTCATAAAATTGCATGTTATTGTGCCGAGTGCATAGAATGCAAATACTGTTACACGTCGTACACAAGGAGCGAGGAGAGAATAGATGTTGGACCCCGTGTAGAAGTGCAGCAACAACAACGAAACGACAGTAAATGGAAAATTTAAATTTAATCGATAAATAAATCTTGCAATTTAGATCAAGCAAATTCATTCAACCATTTTGAATTCTCATTTCTTTAATTAAGTGTATTTAATTCAATCAAGTTAAAACAAAATGAATATTATTATGTGTAGGCTTCCGTACTGTACAGCAGTTGTTTTAGCACTCTATCGGGCTTGTAAAAGCGATGTAACATCAGTAGTAGTTGGAATTACTAAAGTATAAATATCTCGTAGTCGACACATGAAATTTCGTTTAAAGTGAGTGCTGCTGCTGCCTCCTCGGTGATATGCGAAAAGCCACATTCACAAATCAAGACAAACAACAAGAATGTAACATTGAAACACTTTTATTGGCAAAAAGATTTGGATGTGTGTAACTATTTGTGCAGTCGCTGTGTGTTCCGTATGCCAACATGCATTTAAAATATATTAAAATTGAATTCAGTAAAATATATAATTTCGATTATTGCATACATAAATATGTAATAAATTTAAATAATGCATACTATATTTTTAACTTTGTTCCTTCTGCTTCTTCTTGTGCTGAATTGTAAGAAATTGCGAGCGAGAGAGAGAGTCGAAACAGTAGCAATAATATGAAACATTTATAGAATGTGTGTAATACAAGACGCAATTTTATAATAAAATTCATGCAAAAAATGCAGAAATAATAAAATGTAATCTTATCATTTATTTAGTTTATAATTGGCCACATGCATATATTTTATATCTCTCTTTCTCTGTGGTTTTACCTAAAAATATGTAAAAAAAAAAATCTCAAATTAATGCGAATGTTTTTTAAGAGTCATTTATTATAACAACACCGTAATTCATCAATTAAGGGAGGAATTCCAACATTTTTGTCTTCGATGAATAATAATTGTAGTAATATAATTGACCTCCTCTCAGAGGAGATTTTGAACTTTAAATGAACTTTCGTGATGTTTATTGACATTTGTCTTATTTATTGCGAATCACATTATTATTAAAATATACTAACTCAAGAGTTACCGTTTCATATTACAATTATTACACAACGTGAAGTTTATTTTGATACGCGATATTATTATAATTTAATGTATTTACCTAGAAGTTGCGGGAAATTTTAAATAAAACAAATAGAAAGTAAAATCTTATTTTTTATTCAAAAATTTGTAGTAAAAATAAGCTTTTTATGAATTATATTGAGTTATATAATGATACAAAACATTTTTAAGAAAAAAAATTATAATTATTTTATTTATTTGATTAACAAAAAATAGAATAAAAATTAATAAATTATAAAAAATTATCATTAATATATTTTATTTAAAAAAAATATATATTTATATTTATATACTTATAAACTGAAATTTAATAAAAATAGATAATTTTAATAGGAAATAGAATTTTTTCTTTTGTATTTCTTATTCATTTTTATTTATTTACTTATTAAGTTTTATTAAATTTTTTCATGATATATAAACAATGAATAATGATATAAATGTATAATAATATAAAGAAATAAATAAATATTCATAAGATGATTTTTTTTATTATTTTTACGAAAAAATTGCTAAAACTTAAATGAAAAGAATTTGTTAAAATTAAAAATTAATATAAATAATTTTAAAAATAATTTCAATCCATGATTTATAAATATGATTAAATAGATAAATAATCTCAAACAAATATTTTTAATTTTTTAATTAAAGTAAAATTTTTTAAAAACGCAAAAATTGTTTTTTTTATAATTATTTTACATAAAATTTTGATTTTTAAGATTTATTTTATTTATGATTTAAAAAAAAACTTGAAATGTAAATAAATGATTTCTAAATATATTTTGAAAAAAAAAAAATTCTAAAATTTAAAATAGAAGTTATAAAATTAAAACCAAAAACCGTTTTTTTAAAACCATCTTATAAAAAAATCCTATTTTGGTTTATTTTTTTATTTTTATTTTTAAGTTTAATGTAATCCATAACTAAAAAAAATATAATTAAATAAAATATAATTTTCATAAAAATTTATTATTTTTTTAAATAAAATTTCTCGCAGCTTTTAGAAGTAAAATAGTGCGAGAGAGAGTTACAAATAATAATATAATTTAGGTGTTCTTTTGAATCTAATAAATTAATAGTAGGTTTTTGCATATTTTATACACAAACATTATTTATCTATTCACTACATTTTAAGTTATATATTTTGCTAGAAACGAGTAAAATTATACCCAAAACACGAAGAAATCGGTACTTCTTATAAAATTATTATTCCATTTATAATTCATACTCAATTAATTCAATTATATGTTAAACAAAGTTACATTAAAATAAAATTACGTTCGCAAAATATCAGTCTTTTATGATAATAATAATATAAATAATAAGTTTTTGGTGCAAAATATATTTATATTCCGATGTTTGACGTAGTGCCGCGCCGCATTGCTTACTACTACTACTAGTTTACATGTTGAATGATGATGATGATGAAAATAATTAAAATAAAATAAATTCACAAGGAAATACAAGGAAGAAACACAATCTACGATGTTTTTAATTAAATTTCAATAATATATAACTTAAAAATACACCACAACACACGGTAGTATCAATGCAACTTAAATATGAAAATTATAGATATAACAATTTATATTTACATATATTTTATTTCCATTCATTTGATAAATAATAACTTATCTTTTAAAACGTATCCAGTGTGTGTTGGGGCTCTATAACTAGATGACTTATGATATGCAAGCGGTTCTTCGGTTCTTCCTACATACCTGTGTGTGCATATATGTTGTCCGAACATAAATAAAAGGTAACATATTTTCCATGTATATGAGTGAGTAATAATAATTAAAAATCATCTCACAGCTTATAAATTGCAATAATTGTTAAATGAGTGTGTCTGTGGATAAATGTATGTTTTTTCGTATAAGATAACTTTAAAAGGTGAAAAATATCATATTTTAATGAATAACATTAATAAAGTAGGGTGTCTAGTATTTTTCTTTTTCTTTTTAATTTCTGCAAGAATTTAAAAGAAAAAACGGTCACTCTGAAGGCAAAACCGACTTATTATTATTATCAAAAGTGTTTATGCCTTAAAAGGCGTGGCGATATGAGGCAGAACTGGCTGTATATTTTTTGACAGCGATATTCATGTTTCATTTCAACTTTTCGCGATATTATTCAATGCGGTGTACGTGCATAATTTTTAATTATTTATTGCTTTTAATATACAAATTATTGTACAATTACTTAATGAGAATTGCAATTTCATATCATTTTGCGTACATTTGTACAAAAAAACTTTAAGAATATATGTTAAATTATGAGGTGTGGATATGCAACAACAACCTTTTACAAAATATTTTAAATACTTCAAAGTCAACTCGGCAATTAAAATTAGCCAGCTACGGTCCCCCTCATTATTTAGCTTTAGCTTGTACGGTTTCTCAAATTGCACAAATCACCCCGAGTGAATGAACAATTCGCCAAAAAAAAAAATTTTTTTTTTAACAATTCCATTGTCCGTCGTACATATATCAATATTACCCCCTCAATTTATTTGTGATACTTTTTTTTAAACTTTTTTTTTTATTTTTTAAAAGAAAATCAAAATAAAAAAATCTACATATATAATTTTTGTTTGCATGACTGGACACTGGACCGACGATGGCAATGGTGATGATGATGATGGGGAAAGCTATAAAGCTTTTTTTTGTACATTCAATTTTTTTTTTTGATTTTTATTTTTTTTATGAAGTGTATAGCGGCAGCACTTATGTTCGCTATTCTCGCATACTTTGACTAAAAAAAAAATATGTATGAAAAAAATATTATAAAAATAAAAATAAAAAGAAGTATAAAAAATGGCTCCGCTATACAGCAACATTGTCTTTCGTCTCTCGCATATCAAAATATAGCAAGCGGCATATGTACAATAGTAGTAATAAAAATAAACAAAAAAAAAACATATTTTTATTTTCAAATTGCACGTGTGTTACTCCGGACATGTATGTAGATATTCGTTATAGGTACCTACGATGTAGAAATGGATTCGAGCGCTGATTAAACATTAATTAACAAAAAACAATGGATCGTAAATGTACATTGTGGGTGAATGAGTGTGTCTCCCCAGAACGACAGAGTGTGTATTTATATTGACTGGACAAAATAAATTAGGGATTTAATTTTTTTTTTCTTTTTTTTTATGAGGTTCCTCATACTCTTCATAAATTTTTTTTTCGCATGAATCATGCAAATTACGTTGATAATACGATAAAAACGCGGGAGGTCGTGGTACAAGTCAATTCGTAATCAGTGCTGCATTTTGCTCGTGTCTTGCCCGTATTTGCCGTAGACATGTCATTAATTATTAGAGTATTATTGTGATAATTTTCTAATGTCAAACTTCAAATATAACAAGTAGTTTGAACAAATTTTCGTATATTTTCTGTGTGAGGTCTTCGTGCATGTACACGACATTATTATAGAGTACTTAATGGCTTTAATGAACGTTTGCATTATTTACGCTCAAAAGTTTATGTTTATTTTATGGTATCTACTGCTAAAAAGTTAAGTTAAACGTCAATATCGTCTGTGCCGTACAAATAAAACTAGAAAATTTGAGTCTTAATTATGCATGTGAAAAGACATGCAAATGGCAATTCAGACAACAACGTTCGTTTTAAGGAAAATAGCAAAGGTAAATAGATATTTCGGGATGTTGATTATTCGATGCATCGCGCGTCGTTCCGTGTATCCTGATTAATTTTAACTTAATTATTTACAGCTCCGTGAAAAGTGCAATGGACAAGCAAGGAAACGTCATTAGCTACCTATCATCGAATAATTCATAAACGCCAAACAAACAAGTTATTTTATGTTAATTTATTTATCACTCTCTATCATCAACATTAAATTATCGCATAAATAACTGCCTCGAATGTCCTTCACCGATGCATTGTTGTGTTTCGCACAAAATGCGCGCGACTGTTCTCGACATCATCACTAAACTTTTGCAAACTTATTGACTTGATTAAATTTACAAAACTACTCGGAGACTCGCTCGCATGTTGTTTGCCAAACAAAACACGACGACGATGTGACGACCGCTCCAAAAGAACAAGAGCTATTTAATATTTTGTTTTGTTGTCAGTCTAATGAGCACAAAGTTTGTCATTTATTCGTCGTTGTTGCACGTCGAAAAGTTATCAATTTTTGAACGCACACGGCAGATTGATTCACGCAAATCGTCATCACATCACATTATCCGCTAAATTTAAAAATCACAATCTCTCATTTTTGCCATTGAATCATTTCGAACGATGATGAGGATGATGAAAACTCGTCAATCCATTGCTGATTATCATAATAATCAGTGTATTTGTTGAAGCTTGTCAGTGTGTCTCTTTTATGCCGATTATGAGAGATTATTAGCTATGATTAAAAATGGTTTAAAAATTGCTTTTGAAATGTGTGTTTTATTGAAAAAATTGTTAAAGTTTGTCGATTTTAACGAATTTTTTAATTTTTTTAAATAAAATTTTATATTATTAATTTTTTACAAATTTCTAAGAAAAAAAAAATTAAATTTTTTAAAAAATTTATTAATGAATATTTTTATTTTAATTAGTTATTTAATTTTTTAATTAGTTTTAAAATAACTTATTTAATTCTTTTTTTTTGTTTCATGACAATAGTACATTTCATTCACAACAGTTTCAGTTCATATTGGCGCAAGGATTTGAAAATTATCATATTAAAAAAAGTTTTAAATAAAAAAAAATATTTTAAGTATTAGAAAATAATATTTTAATAATTAGAAATAATTTTAACAAATATTAAACATTAAACAATTTAATTAAAATTTAACAAATAAAAATAAATTTTAAAAAATATTTTTTTATATTATTTTTTTTATTGCAAAAATTTATAAAAATATTAACTGATGATTTTCCAATTTTTCTCAGAAAATAATACCTATTATTAATTTTATTCAACATTATTTTTAATTTATTTTAATTTTTTTTTAAATAATAATAATTTTTTTATTTTTTATGTTTTATTTATATTTGGCATTTTTAAATGTTAAATATGTTTTAATGTATCATAAAGTATATATTATAAATAATAATGATGCTGCCAGAATATGAAATTGAAAAATTAAATAAAAAATAATTAATTTTAAACATTATAATTAATTTTAATTAGATACTCATTATAGATTTTTTTATAATTTTATTTTGGAATAATCATCATCATTATCATATGTATAAATTACATTAAATTGGATTAACTTATGTTAGCTAAATTTTACAAATAAAATTAAAAAAAAATATTAAATAAAAATTAAAAAAAATTATATAAAAATTTAATTAATTTCAAATAATTGATCAAAAATTTAACCTAAAATAATTTTATGAAATCGAAAAATCACTTAAAAAAATCCGCTCAATAAAAAAATTTCAATTAATTTTTAATTAGCTACTAATCATTTTGTCACACAAAAATTAACTTAAAGTATTTTCTAAGTCTGTCTGTTGTTTCTCAGTGAAAGCAGCAAACACAGTTACTAATAAACTTTTTCCGCTCCTAATAAGAGCATTTCAAGTTAATTTTGTGAAATGAAGTTCATTTGCATATAAATAAGGTGAAGCACTATAACATGTGCATAACTAAAGAAGGTGCTCTGGCATCTTTGCGGCATGGCATCATATACTCACTGTGCATTCATTAGAGTGTTTTGACGATGATTATTAGAAAAGGTGTTTTGTTCTTCTTCCTGCTTCTGCATTTGCTGCTGCCGTTGCACAATTAAACTGGAGAAAGCCTATTCTTTCCTTTATTGGTTTTATTTTTGTTTTGTGCATGTGTTCGTCCTTTCCTGTATAATTCTGCAATTAAATGAAATGCAAGAACTAATTATTCTTTGCAGAATTATGACTAAAAGATAGAGTGGTCCTCTATTAAAATGTATCATCATTATAAGTAAGAACGTCTCTCTCCTTCTCTCTCTCGCTCGCTCGGTCGGTGCCGTGTTTGGATTTAATTGTATTTCTATGCATTTTGTGTTGTTTGCCGAGAATAATATACCGAAAGCTGGTTAGGCGGAAAAAGCAATAAAACACACAAGATATGTGCAATATTTTTGGGTGACTGAATTTGCCATGCAGAGCGACTGAAAAAAGACGTTCTTCAATTTCGACCGACACACGAACAACAACAACAACAACAGAAAGTGTGAGGTCTCATTAATTATTCCCTCATCTTCTTGTCTTTTGTGTCGCTCGATGCTCGTGTCACATGCACCGAACAATGTGCATTAGCTGGCAAATGGACTTTATCGTTAATGGAAAAACAAACTCACACTCTGATGATTTCCATAATTGAAAAGATCATAAGCGGTGTCGTCGTCGTCATCGTCGTCGTGACAGGTGAATATTGGCTCGGAGAAGAATAGAAAGTATCACTTTTTCGCACACAAACACAGTTCATCAGTTCGGCCCGTATAAATCATGCATATTCAAAAAGGCTCAAACATGGGACAATATCTTAAATTGCATTTTATTATAAACAACAAATATCACACGAGAAACGTCGACGACTACGACGAAGAGATCCCAATATTTAACCAGCCAATGATGTTATGTGTCGTTTTCTCTCAAATATATGAGAAATGCCATTACCATTTCTCTTGATGGCATTTTCTAACGCACACACATGCAAAGCAAACATGCAAAACTAAAACAGCATAAACATTTTAAGCACACACACACACACACAGTCAAAATGCATTTCTATCGCTTATAATCATAATAATAATAATAAGAACAGGGCTAGAGACCAGAGACACAGAGACAGAGGACATCTATTATAAGTAAAAGTGCATATATTTTCGTCTCTTGTGCAGCGCGCTCGGTACAGACGTAAAAATAAAAGGACATTTGAACAATTAGATATGCACATTGCACATTTAATGTCTGACTATTTATCACTGAAAATGATTCTTTCGTAAAATGCATGGGAAGCTGTCTAGATGACACATGAGACGCATCGCATTTCTCTCGCTCCTTCTCTTTCTCTGAACTCAAAATAAATTCGGGGGATGAGAAATGTTGTCAAAATAATAATTTACAAAATATCGCTTTTCATCTTCGAAAATATATACTTCAAACTATCAATTAGAAAAAATAATTAATTAAGATTGTCGCTAAATTCCGTTTTCCAGAAGAGCCAATTAAGGCAAGTCCTTTGAATGGTCAGATGGATAAATCGCATAACGGCAGTTTTTGAATTTAATTAAGAATGAGATAAAGATGAGTTTTTTAAAGAAATTTTCAAAAATTTATAAAAAAATGAGTTACCGTAATGTAGATAAATTTTTATGGAAATAAAAAAAATTCTTTATATGACAGAAAATAAAAATTAATTTAATTTAATTTAAAATTAATTTTATTATCATTTTTACTTAATAATATTTTTTTTATTTAACAAATTTGAGCTTTTAAACGAAAATTCGATTTTTTAAAATATTTTAAATGAGAATTATTTTAATAAAAATTAATTTTAATTTTTTTAAATTTATGATTTTACGAGAAATAATTTAAAAATTGTTGACAAGCTAAATTTCAAATTTTTTCAAAATCATTTTTTGTTTATTTCTGCTTTGTTATTGCATAAAAAGTCAATTTAAAGTAAACAATTTGGGAAAATCTTAAAATTGGAAATCTGTAAAAAATTTGTTTTTTTTTTATATTTAATTGGATCAATGTTCTTAATCTCGACAGAAAATTCATGAAACTATCCTTTAACGATAAAATTTCAAATTTTGTCTTTATTTATATATTTACTCTATGAGCTTAAAAATGAAGAAATAATTAAAAATCATTTTTACAGCTCAAAAATATTAAAATATTGAACAAACTTTTAAAAAATTAATGATTTTTTTTATTAATTTTTGTTGAATTTTTATTATTTTTTTTTTGATTAAAAATTTTATGTTTAATTAAAAATAGAATTAAACAAAATATTTTTCTCAATTTGTTAAAAAATGCAGTTATGCGATTTATTTTTTTAAGCCCTTCATTTCTCCTCCTTCAAATCTTCCATTTTTGCTTCGCATCTGAGAAAATACGGAGCTAATAAATTTTACATCCAACTCAAAAGCAAATTTCATTTTGATATGTATATTAAATATTCCATAATTTATTAATCAAATCGAACCACTTTTGTACGTAGGAAACTCGTCTCTGTTGTCCGTAGTACAAGGCAAGGAATAATAAAGATCAATACGACTTCTGTTGCTGCAGACACATCACTTCATTATATACAATCTGTGTGGTATATTAATTCTGCAATTTATAAAACTAAATATCTCTAGATGTCGAACGGGGTTCGTTTTTGGGGGTAAAAACGATAACTACGACTACCTTTCGAAAATTTTCCCTGAACTTATCCCTCTTTCGATCGTATGTCCTTTAGTACAGACACACACACACACACACGGGCTGGCTGCTGCTATTTTATCGTTTTATTAGATATTGATATAATATGTGCGGAGGACGAGATACAATGTGATGTGCGACGTTAAACAGAAAATATGCTAATTTTCCTCTACGACGACTTGCGCTGCCGTTGTTGTGTCTCTAAAACTCAAGTGAGTAGCTTTCCGATATGCCGATGTGCGCGGCGTGCAATATGAGAAAAAGGCCATGCACACACAGTTATCTTATTTAGTGGCTTTAGTCTACCTAACCTTCGTTTATAGTGTGAGGAGGTGTAGGAAAATGGGATATTTTGCCATCAGTTTTAGTTTGTTGCGTGTCTCATGTGAGAGTGTGTGTGTGCACATGATGAATTTATTATTTTAAGGATGAGTTACGTGTACCATACGTAAATAATATGTAAAGAACTTTTGCTCAGCTCAGCTCGGTTCAGGTCTTGCTATTTCTCTGCTCTTTTTGTGGCGTACGAGTGTGAGCATAATTTATTTATAAATAAAGTTGATTTGTGATGGTCCGTTGTGAATGTTTATTTGCAAGGCAATTCTTGCCAAAGTCGCATAATTGATAAGCTTGGGTCACTGCCATCTTTGGAACGAACAGAACAGGATCTAAAATTAGAAAATTCTCAAAATTAATTGATTTTTCTTAACTGTTTTCTTTTCTAAAAAATTTTCTATGGAAAATTTATGAAAAATTAATTATTTATAATTAAATTTTTAAAATTAATTTTGACAATTTTTTAGGAAATGTCAGTTTGAATTTTGACCGTTAAAAATTTGGAAATTGACTTTTTATTTTTTTAATTGATAATTTACGATTTTTTTTAATTTTACTGAAAAAATCAATTTTTTTTTCTTAATAAATGTTTTTATAATGTCAATTTTAAGTCAAAATTTGTAAATGTCAATTCAAAAAATGTTCATTAAATTAATTTTTAGTTAATTTTTAATGATTTTTGGGAATAAATATTTTAATTTAATAAGAAAAAAAATTTTTTTGACCTAAAAAAATTTATTATTTAATTATTTAAAGAAAAATCAATAATTTTGCCCAAAATGTTTGAAAAATTAAAAAATTATTAACTTTTGGGCTAAAAATCAAAATTTTCATTCAAAGTATCCTTAGAAATTTTAAGCAAAAAGTTTAAGTCAAAAATTCTTTTTGAGCCTAACAAAACTTCGGATAAAAGAAAAATTAACTGCGTTACCACTAAAAGGCCACAAAAGTGTTGCAACAAAGGTTTATCGTGTGCCATCGTACACATTTCGCTTGACAACAGTTCATCATTGCCGTGATGTGTGCTGACCGCTCTTTCGTTGTTGTTGTTGTTTTTTTCTGCAATGATGTAAATTCAATTTTTTTCCTCTCTCTCATGACTCGTTCATTTATTTTTTTTGTGTGTGTCATGTCATTACAAATGTACAAAAAAAAAATATTACATGAAATATCCTCCTCCACGCTAGGACGACTGACTTCTGTTCCTTTATTTTATTTACAATTTTTTTTCTCGCATTCTATTCCGCGTTGCTGCCACTAGATTGCATTATTATCATAAACTCTGGCAATATTCCCTCCCTGAATTTCAAATGCGTGCCAGAAGACCGAAGCATTCATGTGGCGATTCCTGGTTAAAACAACACACACACACTCACTCACTACAATTTCCCATGTTTAGAGGATAGGAAAAAAAAATAATGCGCGCAAAAGACACATCATAAGCTGCCTATAACGTTGGAACAATGCATGTACACTTTTTTTTCCAATTTTTTTTATTTTGTACCGTTACTACGTTGATGCCTGTGAAAAAAAAAGAAAAAAAAGTAATGCACACAGATCGGATTTTAATGCAACCAGGTCGATTGGTACGAATTAAAAATAAAAAGGGCTAGTCAATGATGGCTATTGTTCTCTCGCAAGTTGAGAGTTGAGTTATAAACGTGTTGGAGACAATCTCCTTACTCACACTATTTTCGCTCGGATTTATGTTGTGTGTGCATGTGTGCCTGGACTTGAGCCATTCAATTCGTAAATTTTTTTTACGTTGAAAAAAGTTGTAAAATGAAACGGAAAAAATGCTAAATAACCAAAAATTTATATGTGAAAAGGACGTATGTACAGGAAAAAATATTGGAAAGAGCTTTTACGAGAACAGAGAACCAACTACGAGATCAGCAGGAATTTAATTATTGAACGGAAGTTAATCTTAGAAGGGTTTCATGTTGGAAATTGTATTTTTAGGATTTTTTTTCGATGAAAGATTCTTGTAAATTTTTTTAAAAATTAATAAATTAATTATTAAATTAAATTAAAAATAAAATTTAATAAAAATTAAAATAAAATAAAAAATTTAAAAAAAATAAATAATTTAAATAAAATTTTCATAAATAAAAAAAAAATAAATTCAAATAAAATTAAAATTATTTTAAAACTAAATTTACATAAAATAAAAAATTAATTAAATTTAATTATATTTAAATTAAACAAAAATTGAATTAAATAAAATTTAAATAAAAAATTAAATTATTTAATTTAGTTAAAAATAAAACAAAATAAAATAAAATACAAATAAAATTAAATTAAAAAAAATTTTTCAAAATTAAAATTAAATTAAATTACATAAAATTTTTTATTATTTTTTTTTTTTCTTATTTTTTCTGATAAGAAAAATGATCCTCAGATTTGTTTTCAAAAAAAATAATGAACTGATTTTCCTCCATAAAATCCCTTCGCACGACAATGCATCGAGAGAGAGGAAAAAATCGCATTTATTTAAGTTGGGTGGCACGCAAGCAATAAAAAAATGGATCAACCATGGTGGGAAGGAAAAATAACCACCAGCTAGAGGCTGTTATAAGTATATTTTTTGGTTCATTTTTATTTTCGCCCTACGTAATGTACGCAATTTTTATTGGCAATGAAAAAAGGTGGTGGTGTTAGGACGATTTTTATTTTCTGCATGAACGTTCGGACATTCGCCTGCGAAAAAAAGCGCCCAAAACAAGAGAAAAAAAAAAGAACTCTCATATAAATTTTAATGCAATCGCCGTACAAACGCGTACATTTGCAGGCAATGATGAACAAAATATGCATCGATCATGATGCTTTTCGGGCAACAACAACAACAACACAACGACGATGACGAAGCGGCATGGAATGGGTTTGCAATTTTTTTTTCTCCTGCAAACTTTTTAAATAAATGAGTGTATCGCTGCAGATTCGAATGTCTCTAACGAAAGGCAAGCCGAAGTAGGAGTAATTGTATTGGGTGGCTACTGGTCATTTTTTTCATGTACTCTTTTTTTTTGCACATCCTTGTCCTATTATTTTTATTATTTGCATATACAACAGCAGCATTTGTGTACATTGCAATTTTTCTTGCCTTTTTTTATAATTATGTGTGTGCGCGAATGTACATTGTTTTGCTACTGCTGCTCTTGTCGTCGCTGCTGCTGCTGCTGTTCCGTGAAATAAAAGCAAGGAACTTTTATGGATGTGTTCGGAGGAAATAAACAACAACTTTCGGGACAAGGAATGTTTTGTATTTTTTGCTGCCTTTTTTTCGTGCTCAACGTGAGCAGCAAATACCTTTTCTGATGCTCCGCATGGAGGAGAATGTTGATCTATTGAACGTTTGGGAATATTTGTTCTCATATTTTTAAAATGTTTTGCGCGATATTAATTTTTATAAATGTGCATTGAAAATAAGTTATGTGCGTTTTTAAGTGAATTGCATGTTTTTCCATTTGAGAAATTGGATTCTCTGGGCAAACAACAAATCAGAAAGAGAGTTTCAAGTTGATTTTTGTAAACATTTGTGCTAAACTTGGATATTTGATGAAAATTCTGGTCAAATTCCGATTTTTTTTAGAACTTAGGGATTTTTAATCATCATCAAGTCAAGTTCTTAATTATTAAAGTATTTTTTTTTAGTCATAAAAGAGAAGAATTTTTGATGATTTTTGAAGATCATACTAAAATTTTCTCTTTTATCAAAAATTAAGACAAAAATAGATATTAAAACTTTTTGTAGCCTAATTACTCAAATTAAATTATGATCCTTTAGTTAAAAATTTTTTAAGTATTTTTTTCGTTCAATTAAAGATTAATTTAAAAATGAATAAATTCAGTATATTTAAGCTCCAAAGAGAATGAAAATAAAAATTCTTATTTTTTTTAAATTTTTTTTTTTTCAAGAATAATTAACTTTCTTATTAATTTCATCAATTAAAGATTACAGCATTTATTCGAACAAAATTAATTTAATTTATTTTTTTAAATTTAACAATTTAAATTTTATGTAAAAAAAATATTTAAATAAAAATATGAAAACAAATGAAAAAAAAAGCATCTAAAAAAATATTATTTCAAGCAATTTATTTTATTTTAAGAAATTAATGAAAATTCTTACAAAAATGACAAAATATTTAAAAAAATCAATTATGTCAAAAAATTTTTAAAAAATAAATTCAAAAAAAAATTCATTATTTTTTTTTTTTCATTTGAAATTCTTTAAAAATTCATTTCAAGACAAACTTATCATCGAGAATTATTTAAAATCTTTAATCAATTTATGAATTTCATCAAATATCAAAAAATTTAATGATGTCACAAAAATTGCAAAATATTTGCTTAAAATCGTTGCTCTTAAAATTATTCATCTCTTACCATCAAAATCCGCGATACAAAAAAATCTCTCCATTAAAAAGGGGTTCCGCATTAAAATTTATGCATAAATTATTTGATAAAATAAAACGTAAAAATCTGGGAGTTGATTAGATTTGCACATTATCGCCAAAAACACCCAACACGATGCCATTAACACAACAAATACGCAAAAAATGCAAGTAGTATCCCCCAATTCTACTCTCCGCACTCGCATTCGCCAACCA
Source organism: Culicoides brevitarsis (assembly GCF_036172545.1). NCBI lineage: Eukaryota > Metazoa > Arthropoda > Insecta > Diptera > Ceratopogonidae > Culicoides > Culicoides brevitarsis. The sequence goes on along the minus strand of NC_087085.1, from coordinate 15,042,540 downwards.
GATTGATGATGTAAAATTAATTGCATGCCCCAAGGAGCTGTTTGCTTAATTCATCATTTCGCATTTATTTTTTGTGTGTGTTCCGTTTTTTTTAGAATTAATTTTAGTTTTTCAGTCAACAACATTTTTTTTATTGCAAAAAATCAATCGATTAATTGCAAATATAATTTAGCTGCCGAAAAAAAAATCAACAACTTTAGAAAACCGCGCCTTCGATTTCCACCCAGTCAGTCTTTTGCGTCATGTGTGTGTCTGTCGCACGTATAAAAATAGAGATTTTGCTTCTATTTAACCGCGCACATTCTTTTCATTTCTTTTTTTTAAATAGTTGTGTCTCCCGTATGCACGGAAAATAAAAATTTTTTCTCCGTCAAAAGGCGCACACAATACCGCATACACACACACAGCGGAAAATGTGAGTGAGACACACCGACTTTCCAGTTGGAAAAAGTATTTGTCTCGTTCGTGTCGGCGTACAACGTAACGCAATCGCGCTTTTTTTTCATTTTCATTCCTCCGAAACCGATGTAGTGGCACGCATGTGTGCCTACTTTTTTTGTGTGCGCTTGTACGTGAAAAATAGATAAAAAGCCTTGCGAAAGAACTAAATGATGGCGATGGAGAGAAACCTTCTAGAATTTCTTCAATTTACGATGAAAAAGCTTTTATGAAAAAATTAATTAAATTTATAAAAAAAAAATTAAATCCAGAAAAATGCAATAAAAGCTTTTTTTCTGCAACACAAAGACAAACAACAAGGAATTTAATTAAAAAAATCATCTCATCACACAAAAAATGAAATGAACATCGTGATCTTATTACTCGACATTTTTTTATTTGATTAGCCATTTTGTTCGTTGCTGCAGCTGAACGGTCTCAGACGCTGCCAACGCAGGTGTGTCGACACAAAAATGCAATAAAAAAGCAAACACAAAAAGAATCTCCGAGCAAAAATTGGTATATTGATCCATCCACGTCTATCTTCATCGGACATTCATCGTCTATCACTATCGGACTTTTTTTTCCTACATCGCACGCCATGCCACACAAAACTTGTTGTTGTTGTTGTTTTTGTTGTTGTGTAGGAAAAATGGTGTGAAAAATCATTGAATTTTTTATTTGACTGATGAAACAACTTTTTTTTTGTTGTTTTTCATGTTTTTATTTTTTTTTTCATGTTTCTCCAGTATGGCTTCCTCGTGTGTATTTGATCATTTATTTTTTTGTTCACACAAACTTAGAACGTTGATTGAACATATTCTATTCAGAAATCGATAAAATATGAAAAACACACACGCCAGATTGAATATTTAATGAATGGTTGAAAAGTCTTATGAATAAAAAATTTGGTTCATGACACAAAATTGAATGCAAAAAAAATTAAAACAAAACATAATGAGCTCGTATTCAGTAAAAATTAAATAATTAAAACAAAAAAAACCAGTAATGAAAACTTATTTACATTTGTTGGACATTATTGGAACGATAAAAACGCTCCTCATTACAATTCATTTCAAATTACTGCAAATTATTGTGTCAGTCAATCAATTAATGATCTACATACGAAGCAAAAAAATTGAAATTATTACAGAATATTTTAACGTGACATCGTATTTGGTGCATGCAGTGTCGTGTAAAACAATTATACTTAACAATAATCGACATAATTACTGACAAAAAACAATTTGCGAGATAAAATGTTTCATAAATTTATGAAAATATGATTTAATTGACGGGCCCGTTGACGGAAATCATGTTTTTTCGGATGTTAACAGATTTTTTTTGCCTCTTTTTTATTAGGAACACAATGACGACGATGACAGAAGTAACGCCAGTACGCCGCAATCGCAACGGAACTCGCCCGAGCCAAAGGAGCATCACATCTTCAATGAACACTACCAGAATTCGGACAAAAGTAGTTTGTCAAGCAGCAAAAACAACTCAAATTCGTCGCAAATGTCGTCGCTGAACGGAACTAGTGAGTAACTATCGTACCGAACAATGGTGCCTCCCGTCATTCCGTTGAACTAATTTTGGAATTTTTTTCTTTTTTTTGTAGTGCAAGACTTGATCAACTTGCAAAAGTTGCAAAATTTGTCGATTTTTCAACATCCGCAGTTAGGGCAACAGTTGCCGGGATTGTCGAATTTAACCAGTGGTCAGCAAAATTTGTTGAATTCTCCGCTGAACTTGAGTTTGGGAGGACATTCGAATATGCCGGCGGCTGAAAGCCCGCAATTGCCGCAACTGATACTGGCTTCGGGGCAGTTGATACAAGGGATACAGGGTGCACAGTTGTTGATACCGACGTCGCAAGGTAAGATCTGAAAATAAATTAAATTTTTTTTTATTTAATTTTTGGGAATTTTTCAGGCGTTACCACACAAACGATTTTAACGATACCAGTTAGCCAACAAATTGCATCGAGTGTGACAAAGGAACAAATTTTCCAGAATATCACGCAGTTGATTAGTCGTGCCGATAGTTTATCGAGTCCATTGCCGCCGCATTTACCTCTGTCACAATCACAAATTATCAATAGTAAGTTTGTGTGTCTTCCATAGAAAACTTTAACGTGGGATTTTTGGATTTTATTAATTTTGTGATTTTTTCTTTCCATATGAAAATTTTAAAGGTTCAAACTTACTTAACTCACATTTCCTATCAAATAATGCTCAACAATTACTGTCATCGATACAACCGCCGAATATTTTACCCACGTTAGCAGCAGCTGCTGGTAAGAAGTTACTTTTTAAATTTTATAAAAAATCTTAAGTTTTCTGAAATCTGAAAATTTTTAATACTTTAAAATGATCTTTTTTTTAAATATTTGATTTATAATTTTTCTTATTTCATAGCAAAATTGCTCACTTTTAACTTAAAATTTAAAAACAAAAAAAAACTTATAAAATTTGAACTTTTTATAATTTTTTTCGAAAAAAATATACAGTTAGTTGGTATATAAAATTGTAAAATTAAAAAAAAAATCTAAAAGTCGTAAATTTGGAACTTTTGGATATTTTTTACCAAAACTTATTAAAAAATTCAAAACATAAGTTCAACTGATATTTTTGTTTCTTTCTTCAAATTTTTAGTATGAAATGTGCGATTTCCTTAAAAAATATAATTGACGGAAAATCCTTTAAAGTTGTGCATTTGAGCAAAAATTCTTTTATGTACAAAATTTCATAAAAATGGCTCAGAAAGTACATTTTTTTTTTATTTTAAAATTTTTTTGAAGAAAATATTTCAAAACTAAGAAGAATTCAAAAGTCAATTATTTTTTTTATTTTTATTTTTATAGCAAAATTAAATCATTTTTAATTTAAATTAATTTTTGAGCTTGAGTTTTTGTTACAACTTCTGTAAAAAGGTTAAAATTTTAGTTTAGTTGTTAAAAAAATTTTAAATTTTTTTTCACTTGCCAAATTTTTAGTCAAACTTCCATAAATTTGTAAAGCAAAAATGGAAAATTAGACATTTTTATACTTAATATTCGATAATCTTCTCAAATAATATTTTAAAAATTATATTTTATGAAATTGAGAACATTTTTGATTTCGTATCGACTTAACTTTCTTACTAATATCCCTCAAATTACAGCAGCTCAACAACAAGCAGCAGCCGCCCAATCACAACACGAGCATCAGCAGTCACAACAATCGAACAAATCGTCGTTAGTGTCAAAGTCATCGCAGCATCTGTCATCAGCGCGTCACAGCCCCTTGGCAGCAGGAAATGCGGGAAATCAATCGAAACTCAACCACCATCATCATCATCGGGATCAAAATCGACCAAAGTCCCATTCGCCGCAACCGACAAACTTGTCGAATAATTTGTCGTCGATGTTCGATGTCAAGTCCAGCGGAGGCGCGGCACGTTTGACACCCATTGCGGAGCGCAGCAGCGACGAACGAGACGAACATCATCGAAAGAGCTCGCCAATGCATCAAAACTCGTCGCGTGACGACTCGCATTCACCAAATTTCTCGAATCGGTAAGTAGAAAAAATATTTTTTCTTGATTTTTTTTTAATTTCATGCTTTGACAGATTGCCTACGACAAATGGCGAACTAATTATAACGAAAAGTCATCCTCATCACATGTCATCGGGCAACAATGCGGGTCCAAGTCGATCCTCGCAATCGTCGCCGCAATCCGGGCATCACAATATCTCCAACTACCATTTGCCGAGCTCGATGACGAAGAGTCCCACAAACAGTAGCAGTCACAAACCACCTTTGTCACCGGCTGGATCTGATAATTCTGGCGGTGATTTACTTTCCGACTCACCGAGTAAGTACCAAAAGTCAAGTCATGTCAAAGTTTTGTGTTACAACGCGTTTCCCCAAGTGCGATGATGATGCGGCGGCAACGTGTGTGTTTCACGAGACAACCTTTAAAAAATGTGTTTAACACCTTGCAAAACTTTTTCCTACCTTTCCTTGCTTTGCGAACCAATGTGCCATGCTGACATAGAACAGCCGACGGCGCTACAATAGAAAGAGCGCTACACACAAAAACGTTTTTCATTCACTAAAATTTTACATGTTACACTCATTTTCTCCTCTCGATTAATGTGCTAAAATAATAAAGTATCGCATTACCGATAAAACACACACGACGACGACGATGCTGCCAACCTCGTGAATAAACTTTTAAATCAAGCTAATAATGTTTCGCTTCATGCTAATTATAATCATCATCTTCTCTCTTTCGGAAATGTTTGCGTGCATGTGATATTATTATTATTAAATGTTGGTTTTATCATAATTTTGTCGTAATTTTATGTATGAACGTGTTTGTTCTTCTGTCACATGACGACAGACTGATATAATTATAACAAGTTTTGGATAATTAGCGTATGTTAGTGAGATAATTTGTGAAATGTGCAAACATTTTTCAGTCATATCCGTGATACTGGCGGAAAATTATCAGAGTTGACATTTAAAGTTTTGATGAAGAGGAAATTTGAAGATTTCCTGCAAATATTTTAATAAAATTTTCAGTCTGATTGAAATGCAACTTGCATAATAATTCGATAATAATTGTTAAAAATCGAAAATAAAACAAGAAAAAAATTATTAGAAGTATTAAAATGCAAGAACTAATTAAATTTGCAGAAAAATAATAATATTAAAAAAAAAATTAAAAAATATAAAATTATAAAATACATATTTTAAAAATAAAAAACCCAGTAAAACAAGGTATATTTAGTTTTAATTATTTTATTTTAATTAATTTCTTTTTATTATTAAAAAAATAATTTGTTTTAATTTTAATTTTTTTTATTTAATTTTTATTATCTGACTTTATTTAATTTAGGCCGCTCCAAATTTTTTTTTATTTCCCCTAATTTTAAAAGCCGAAAATTAAATTAATTTTTAAATTTCATAAAATTGACCATTTTTTGGTCAATTTTAATTTAATTTTCAAAAAATTATTTAAATTTTTTTACTTTAATTTTTTGTGTTGAAAAAAAATTTTACATAATTTTCTTTTTATTTCCTAAAAATTATTTTTCAAAAATTTTTGACGGTTATTTTTATGAATTTTTTTTTGTTAAAATTTTTAACTTGAATTACTTTCAGATCAATTTTAAATCATCAAATCTCAATGTAAATACCACAAAAACTACTAAAATATTCATAAAGGGCCCAAATTTGTTAAAATTTTGTCATTTTGTATGAAATAGTATTTCAAAACTTTTTTTTTATTTTTTATTTAAAAAAAATGTTTTAAGACAAAACATCGGAAAAATTTGGAACGGCCTTAATTTAAAAAAATATTTGTTAAAATGTAAATTTTAAAACATCTACTTGTTGAAAAGTATTTTTTTAACATATATTTTTAAAAATTTTAATCTTTAAAAAATTTTTTAAAATTTCTTTTAAAGATATCTAAAATTCTAAAAATTTCAAAAAATTTTATTTAATTTAATTTAGTTTTAAAATTTTTAATAAAATATTTAATTAAAAAAAATAAGCAAAAAATATATTTAACTGACGGAAAAATCATTGAAAATTAAAAAATACGTTAGTTTTTCCGAAAACTAATTTTATTTTTAAACAAAAATATTTTTTTTAAATCTCATAAAACTAACTTTTTATTTTTTGTCATCGAATCCCTTAACTCAATTAACTCATCATAATATTTTCATGAAAAACACATAAAAATAGTCAAAGCAATAAAAGTCAACAATCACCTTGAGACGAAAGCGAAAGTGAAAAGCACACCCGAAGAATAAAGAAATCTGTGCACAAAAGCATAAATTAGTAGAAGAATTTAAAAACACACAGGCATGGATAAAAAACATAAAGAGCACTAACCTATCCCAAAAGTATAAAATTTTCCTCTTTTCTTTTTCCATGTGCTGCTTTTACTTTATTTTTCCCTTTTTTTTATAAATTTTCTCTTTTGCCGCACATCAGACACACATAAACGTTGAGAAAAACCGAGTAACGTCTCGTACACGAAAAATTTTCCCACAATTCTTTACTTTTATTTTGTGCATGAAAAAACGGGTTCTCAACCTCCTTGTGTCTCAATTTCCATATAAATGTGCAAAGAATGTGCACCAGTTGTAAACAAAAATTGTTTCGACGGCACACAGTCGTTTTTTGTATTACATACACAGCAAGAAGAGGACTGGATTTTGTTGTTTTTGTCTCAGCTTTAATTTTTACTGTTTTTTCCGGTATAAAAGGATCCCAAAGTGTGTGTGTGTGTGTGTCTAGATTATTTTATTCACATGACCCTTTTTTTGTATAAATATTTTATTTTGAATGTTCAAATTTACTTTATTTTTGTGAGGAGCGCCATAGAAGCGCAACAAGTGTTTGCGAGAATTGTTTGACGATGATGATGATGATGAAGTCATCGCATAAAAAAAGGATAAGAATAATAAAAGGGGGTGCTAAAGATCACTTTTTTCTCTTATTCCAGATGAACTAACAATCAATCAGACAAATTGTAATGTAGTTGATGGCATTGACCTGGACGAGATCAAAGAGTTTGCCAAGGCATTCAAGCTCCGTCGTCTCTCGCTTGGCTTGACGCAAACGCAAGTGGGACAAGCGCTGTCGGTCACTGAAGGTCCCGCTTATAGTCAAAGTGCTATTTGTAGGTAAGGATCGGATTTTTTTTTCGAAAAATTTAAATTTTTCTTGATGAATTTTATGCGCAATGTTCCTCGCATTTTTCGACGTTCAAATATTTTTAATTGTTTCATCGAAAAAAAAATATTAAATAAATTGTTCGTATAGATAGAGGATGCCAGGACATTTTTTGTTTTCTTTCTCGTCACAGTCAATCAAGTGATAATTAATTTTATTTTTTTTTTACCTTTTTTCTTTCGCAAATTTCGATAAATATTAACAACTATTCGATTATTTTGTCATTACTTGCGCATCCAACAAAAAAGTGCCCTCGCTGCTCAAATGTACGCAGCTGCACAGATTTCATCACAGCAACAAATGTACGTAAATTCATCTTTTTTATTATAAATTAATAAACAAAATGCATTTTTGTAGTGGATTTTTGTTATTATTTTATTTTTTTTTTGGTTTTTCTAACAATTTATTTTTTTTAGAGAGACAAAAACTCTAAAAAATAAATATTTAACCTCTATAGTTGCATGCAATAACCTTTAACCACCCTCAATCACTGTATTTGTATTATTTTTTATTATTTTAGTATTATTTGATTTTTCCTTTCTCTCTCACTCTCTCTCTCGCTTTATTATAAATATGTTTCATCTAAAAAGGCCAGGGCAGTAAATTTAAATTTCAATGGAAAAAAGAGCGTTTTTGCAAGTTTTCTCATTTATTTTTTAGTTTTTACATGTCCTGGCATTTTTAGAGACCACGTAGATTTGTAGATTTTGGCTTTTGTTCTATTAACAATTTTTCCATTAAATTCTCGTAATTAATTAAATCATACATTTATTAGGTTTGAAAAGCTGGACATCACTCCCAAAAGTGCGCAGAAAATAAAACCTGTGTTAGAAAAGTGGATGAAGGAAGCCGAGGAACGGTAAGTTTTGCCTGTCAACTTTTTTTTTTTGTAAATTGCATTATGAACTCATTCGTTTCGCATCCATCAAAATTAGTTACAAAACGGGACAGAATCACTTAACGGACTTTATTGGTGTGGAGCCATCCAAGAAGCGAAAACGTCGTACGTCATTCACGCCGCAAGCATTGGAGTTGCTTAATGCCCATTTCGAGCGAAATACACATCCGTCAGGTAAATTTTAATTTTTTTTTCTTTGATAAAATAGTTTTTAATTAATATTTTTATTTTAGGAACGGAAATCACTGGCCTAGCACATCAACTTGGTTACGAGCGCGAAGTTATCCGGATATGGTTTTGCAACAAACGTCAAGCTTTGAAGAATACCGTACGAATGATGTCCAAAGGAATGGTCTAAATTACATGTTTTAACGAAAAAATTCGAAAATAACTTTTTATAAAGCTCAAATCCCGTTTAAAAAAATCTTGAAATGTAAATTTAAAATTTAATCAGCCTCGAAAGGCACTTATGTACAAAACAGAAAAAATACTTTCACATAATGTAAGATACTCAGTCGTCAAAATTTTAAGAAAACCCTGATAATGACTGAAATTATATTGAAATATTGAAGAAAAAAAATATTACATTTATTTACTATATATAATTGTACTCTTAATAAATGTAGTTATATTGAAGTAATATGCGATGAAGAAATAAAATTGAAATAAACTATGGAAAAATATTAAGTTAGAATATATAAAAGAACAGATTAAAATTTTAGAGACTAAAAATAATACAGAAAAAAATAATGTATAATCCAATATTAGAAGGTAAAATTTAATAAATGTGGATCGTATTTCAAAAAATTATTATAATTATTATTAAATAATTATTTAAGTTTTAAACTTAAAGTAAAAAAAAAAGAAAATAATACTGCGGAAAAAATAAAAATTATTATTATTACTAATGATAAATAATGTACAAGAAGATTTTAAGTTAATATGGAAATATTATAAAAAATGAAAATAATAAAAACACATTTTGTGCCATATGTATCCAATTGAAATGCATTTTTAATATTTTTATTTTAATGAATTATTGAACAAAAGAGGTAAGAAAAATTTAATAAATGATAAAGGAGATTTTAATGGTGAGTTTTCTTTATTTTAATGTTAAATAAATAAACATGTCACAATTGAGTCAATCTACTTTTAATTATATTTTGAAACTTAAAAATTTATTTAACGAAAGCCTAAAATTTTTTAAAAAATTTTTTTAAATGCTACTTTTTGACCTTTTTGAACGTTATAATTTGAAATTAATTTTCTGTGTTTTCAAGTTGAAAGTCTAAATTGAAATAAAATGTAAAAAAAAAAATTAAGTCAAGTTACTCGTAAATTTATTATTTAAAAGCAAGTTAAGTTCATTTTCATGTAAATTTGCCATTTTTATCGTTTTTCAATCAAAATGAACCAAAAAATTTCCTTTTTTACTATTTTTTTAAAATCGTATCCCTTAAATTTTTTCGCCAAAATTGGAGGGAGAGACATAAAACGAAATAATTATATTTGATGGTCCAAGACAAAAATATTTTTTAAATATAAAAACAATTTTAAACCTTTTTTTTTACAATTTTCAACTCAAAAAATATTAAATTCTCAGTATTTTCGAAAAAAAATAATTATATTACTGAAAAATTTTTTAAAATTCCATTTCATTTATCTTTTCTCATTTTTTTTTCTTTTAATTTTTTCACAAATTTTAAAAATCATAAATAAACTTAACAGAAGAGATTTACAAATATGTTGAAAATTTGATGCCATCTTATAACAAGCTTTTAAAAACGGAAAAATAATAAATTGCAATGCGCATGCCTGAATATTAAGTTCAGGTCCTTTTTATTTGAATTGAAATTATCCTCATAATACGTTGTAACTGACATTTTATAAATTTCATTGAATTATTCAATCTTTTATTTTTTTCGATAAATTCCTTACATTGTATGCAAAACTAAGAATAAGATAATGAGCATTTTTCTGCTTATTGTTATCTCACTTGGAATGCTTAATTAAATCTAATCAAGAGTTTTTTAATCAATTTTATATCTATTGTTTGATGACCTAAAAATTTGTTCTACGAAAAATATTTTATCTTTAAAGGATGAATATTTCTCGTTTTAATTTTCATTCATAAAACTTTATTGATTATTTTTTGAAACAATTTTAAACAATTTCTCCAACACTTTTTCAATATTATCAATTTTTTTAATTTTTTCTTCCAACAATTTCATTTCTCGTCTCATTTTTCGAACTTCACTGATCTCAGTTTCTTCATGAATTTCCGTTCTTTTTTGTTTTTCACTCAAATTTTCCTCAATTTCCTTAATTTGTTTTATTTCGTGTCGCATTACGGCATTATCTTTTCTGTATTCCGACGCTATCCACGAGGTATCTGGATTGCATCTAAAGTTACCGAATACCAACTGAACTGGATAATATCTGACTTTCTCTTGTTTATTGCTGGTATACGTTATTTTCTTATCAATCAAAATTTTATTTGCATCAACAGCTCGTCCGCATGGCACTTCGTTATCTTCCCACAATAAAGTGGCTAAATTTGGACAAAATTCCACAATTTTCTCGACACTCAAGTCTGACAAGTCGTTCGAATAGAGAGACAAGCTTTGCAGTTGTGGATTATGTCTTACCAACTCGGAGGAAAATGCTGTGAGATTATTGGCACCCGCATCCAAGGTAATTAAATTCGGCAGTCCAGCAAATAAATCGTATTGATTCAACTCTTTTATTTGATTTCGGAAGAATGAAAGCGTCTCCAAAGATTTCGTGTATCGAAAAGTGTTTGGATGAAAATTTTTGATTTGATTATTGTTCAATTTTAACGTTTTCAGCATCGAGCAACTGTGAAAGGCATCTTCGGTGATTTCCTGAATTCCCAAGAGATCCATATCGATTACGTTTAAGGCGGGAAAAGTTTTGCAAATTCCATTTGTTACAACCGGAATGACACTTGTGGTGAATTTTACTTCTCCCACAAGCAAGGGATTGTCAGCAGTTGGCTCCCATTGATAATGCGTTGAGTTAAGGACGATTCCTGTGAATGTACAAACGATTCCATTGCTCGTACATTTGAATACCGGTACTTCATTTTGTGCGAAAATCAATTGAAAGAGATTGAAACCAATTAAAATTTTTAAAAAAATGTTCATATTGACCACTTTTTACGTGTAGCCACTTGAAATCTTTGATAAAAACTCATTGAAATGGCAAACCATATTTTGTTTTTATAGAATTATTCGATATTTATCTGCTCTGATAATCTATTGAAGCTGATAGTCGTTCACAGAATTCAATCTCTGCCTTTTTTGCCTGATATTATGATATCAATTGATTATTTAAGTTGAACATAATCTCTAAAATAATTCACTGTTTTTGCAAAAATATTCATTCTGTGATTGATTAGTCGATTTTTCACAAGTTCCTTCTACATCGCATGTTCATTCATTATCAGCTGAAGTCGTTTTTGTCATATTTCCATCGATTCGCATCTATGGAATTTTCCATTCGAGTAAATTGAATTCCAAATATTCAAAGCTCAATGTCACCATTATTGATTCTAACCGGCAAAATCACTTCTACTGGCAGCTCATTTAAAATTCACACACAAAAAAAGCGAAAAAAAAAATCAATTTCGATTAGATTAAATTTTTATCATGAATGACACTTATAAATAACTCATACAATACCACGCAGAGAAAAATACTCTCTTATCGCGATAGTCTTCAATATTACATTAGCAAGAGTTTTCGATCAAAAAAAAATATTTTAAAATGAGCGAGATTTGATTCTCTAATGCGAGGCTTATCATTTTCTAATAATAAAGCAAAATCTTGAATGGAACGTCCTTCAGATAATGTGAAAATAATGATGTTCAAAAATCCCCCAAGTTGCGCTTAAACATGGAGAACGTATATAATTTTAAAATAGATATGAGTTTTAATATGATATCAATGTCAATATCTCGTTCGTTGGTTAAATTCAATTTACTCACTTGACCAGCTCTTACTCTCCGGTTCATGGAAACAGAGATATTTCAATTACATACAGATTTGTTCAATTTCAGTAGAAATGATACAAAAAAAAATACATATAAAAATAGTTTGTTGCACAGAAAGTTGCTACCGAGAACAGCGTGAAAAACAAGAGAAAGAGACAGACAAATTGTGTCTGTTACAAAGGCCGATCATAAAAAATTCTCTTTTTAAAGTTTAACTTTGTGAAATGTTGACAGAACAACTTAATTTATTTCTATTTGATGCAATTTTCTAAATGACAGGCAATTGTGTAGTGGCGTACTGTAAAGCTTCTTATGGTTTTTCGCAAATTTGTGGAAGAAAAAGGTTTCGAAATTTGTTTTTTTTTTTGTGAGGAAATTTTTAAGGAGAATTCTGAAACGTTTTTTTGAAGTATTTTATTATTCAAAATTCAGTTATTAATAAAATGAATTAAAAAAAATAAAAAAAAATTAGTTTTTCTTTAAAATTTTCTAAAGATGATTTATTTTAAATAAAACGTTTAATAAATTAAACTCATAAATTAAAATAATTTTTTGTAACGCAATAACTCAAGATATTTTTTCTTAATTCTTGAACGATATTTTTTAGATAGTTCGTTTTAGACTTCTAAATGTTTATGTGGTAAAAAATGTAAAAAAAAATGTTATAACATGAAAAGTTTCTTATAGTCTATGTTTACTTTTGATGTAAGCTTCACGACATAAAAAAGCCTCAAAAATGTCAATAACTTTTAAACAAGAAAAGCAGACCGTATAATTTTCAGCCTTAATGACCAAATCAACACCTATTTCATGTTACAAGAAAAAATAAATACGCAAAAAACGACCTTTTCTTTAAGGGACGCAAAAAAACCTCAGACTTTGAACAATTCTGAATATTAAGCGTTCAGATTTTATTGGTTTTCTCGAAAAATAAGTGTCGACATAATTAATGATTTTAGGTGGTTTTCAGTTTTCCCAATGTTTTTTTCTAAACTAAGTCTAATATTGGGATGAATAATTTTTATTAAATTTTTAAAAAATATTTAAATTTTACGCATTAAATTTTGGACGAAAATTTTTAAGGGCTAAAATAAATTGTGCAAATAAAAAATTTAATCACCAAATTAAAATTACTTTCTGACAAATAAAAAAAAAATCAAAAATCTACAGTGAAAAATAAATTTTGCGAATAGAAAATGCAAAATGGACAAATAAAAAATTATTTTTTTGGCAAATAAAGTTTACCATGTAGCAAATAAAAATTACTTTTTGACAAATAAAAAGTTTCTTTTGGGCTAATTGACTTGACTTAAAGTAATACTTAAAGTTATCTTAATTAAAGGAACATAATGACAATCCACAGATCAGTAGTCGTTTGTCAAGATTTTCTTTATTTCAGCTTTGAAATGGACAACATTCTCAGTTCATTGGATGTTCACAGGAAGTTCGTTAAAGAAATTTAACTCCTCATGGAAAATACTATGCCGAGAATATTTCGTTTGGAATTTAATTAATTAGTTAAGATCTCTTTAATTATGTGAATTATTTTAATTCATATAAATAATTTTTTTAAATATCGCATCATTTATCAGCTGCGAAAAACTGTGCGAAAAAAGAAATTTCCACAGTATAATAAAGTTTGCATATAATGATCCGCACTGAGACACAATTACTTTTACATTGCACGCTGCGTTCCAGCTTGTGCAAAGATTTACTCTTTCGATATAGTACCATATAATTTAGCATAGATAGAAAATGAACGATAGGTCGAATGAAGAATCTTTGTTATTATTATTAACTTTTAGCAAGCAGTTTGTCTTTCACTTACACAGTTCGTTTGAATTTCTTTTGATTGCCCATAAAAAAATCACAGCGATAAAGAAGCCATTGTTGTTTTTGTGTGCTATTTAGTGCCCCATTTCAACTGTTACATTTCCATTTTATTAACCTTTGATTACTGGTCGGATCGTAAATATTGACTTCCGTTAAAAATAAATATTCATTTGTCATATTTCCTTCCATATTTTCCGTTAAGACGACACTGTCGATGTTGTTGCCTCAATAAATCTATGATCAGCTGTTCCGTTTCACTTGGGCTTCGTGCATGTGTGTGCCGGATATCAAAACAACAAACAGATAAGCCCATAAATTCTGAGACACCACCGAGAAGTATAAATATGTCGTACGTCCAATTTATTATTAATGCTTTGTCATGTTATTTTACACTCTGAATTTGAAACATGAATAAGCTCTTTGATTTATTCAATAAATGGCATTGATTTATTTTCGTTTTTTTCTTTTCCTTTCCTTGAAAGCCGTTTCATTTTGTTGACGTTTTTGGGGCCACTGGGTTAACTGAAAAAAAATTTGTACAAGTCATTCAATTGATTTCATTTAATCTTTGCCACTTTTTCATCTTTCGTAACCGAATTAGATTCGCCCTAGAAAATCTTTTACAATTTTGTAAATATCCCGAGAAAAAAATCCTCCTTTCATTGCGACGTTAATGGAGGCGAATCCACACAAAAATCTTTATTCACGAAGAGGCAAACAAAATAAAATCAAATTTATTGCGTGATACCTCCCTTTTTCAGTAACTCGTTCGCTACACTGTTATCTCTATCTGCTACAGCCGAAATTTATCAGAAAAGAAAAAAAAAGTATTTGGAAAGAACCATTGTTTACTCAACTCTTTCCTAATATTCTAATTATTGCCATCGTGGCTGTATTTTTAGGCATTGTCGTTACCACTTTATCTTGTTTTAATTTTTTATCCTCTTTTTGTGTAGCAATTCTTTATCTCTTCTTTTTAATATTATTTTGCATTTTTTTTGCTCGTTGGCTTAATTTTTGTTTAAACACAAAAAAAAAATTATATACATTTATAAATAACGAATAAATTTTGCTAAAATTGCTGAACGTTGCCATTGTAATGTATTTACTACAAAGCAAAGGCAAAAAAAGACATCATCACAGCAAAATAAAAATAAAAAAGTGACATGGCTTCATTTTATTTCTTGAATTGGTTTAAAGATGAAAATTAAATTAAAAATTAAACAAAAGGCAGTCGTGTGGAAGGAGTTTGTCGTCATCGTCTTGGTTTGGAGCGTAGATTAATCTCTTGGCAGATGACTTTTGTTTTAATTTACATTTAAAAAAATATAAATAAAATTATATATTAAAAAAGGATAACGACTGTGAGCATACTTAAAAAATTATTGAGAACGGTTAAATTTAGAATTATAAGTAGACATAATTCTCAAAATATTATTTAAGGGAAAAATTTGTCATTTTATTTAAAAAATCTTATTTTTTTTGAATGATATTATATTTTATTTTAAAGAATGCCCCCAATATTTTCAAATTGCTTGTTGTGTAAAAAATTTTTAGTAAATTAAATTTTTACAAATTTTTTCAGTACTTAATTATATTATTTTTTTTAATAATTTTTATTTCGTTTTTATAAATTTCAATAAGTTTTTGACAATTTTTGAACTAAAAAAAATTAATTGAACATTAATTAATATTTATTCATTAAAAAATTAAAAAAAAATAATTTTATAAAAAATAATATATTTAATTAAAAAAATTATTTATTTAAAAAATAAAAAAATATTTATTTAAAAAAAAATATTTTTTAAAAATTGGTGAAAAAAATTAATTGTTCAATATTTTAGTCAAATTTTGTCAAAAATTCAAAACATAAAATTAAGTTCGGATTTTAACTAATTTTTAATCAACTTACTTGGCATTTTTTTCAAAAAAACAAAAATCTTACAATTTTTGATTTTTTAAATAAATTTATGTGGGATTTAAATAAAAAAAATTTTTGATTGCAAAAATTACTCAAGTATTTGCTCTGTTATCATCATAAACTTTACCTTTTAATTACAGGTCACCCCAAAAATAAACTTTTCAATGGATTGTCCTTCAAAATTCGATTCAACCTTTGATTTTACGACGACCACTCTCAACCATTGATAGGAAAATCTCCATTGTCCTCATACGACGATAACTTTAAATTACCTTGTGGTTATCCCATGAGGTTAAAATGCTTGTCCTGTACAAGCCATTACACTCATTAGAAATCGATTAGAAATGTGTTAAATGGGTCAATAACTACATATGGGAAAGCCGAGACAGAGAGAGAGAGAAAGAAAGAGGAAAATAATCTAAAATCATCGTACCTCTCCCGAGGGCTCATTTTGATCTATTTCGCATACAACGTTACCTTTTTTCCCTTTTCATGACAAGGCTTAATTAATTTTCCACAAGATTTCTCTTCAACAGAAGCCTCCGAGAGAAATCGATTAAAAATATTCTTTTTTGCACCCCTTTTTGTGTGTGTGTGCGTCAATGACATGGTGAATGTCAGTCACGACGACACGACATGTTGTAGGCAGTAAAGTAGATGACAAATAATGAAATTTCTATTTTGTATCATCATCGGTAATGACATTTAGATTGTATCGTTAAATGTTTCGTCGTGTGCTCGTGTGTTTTTTGCCGGAAAAAGATTTAAAATGATGATTATAATAAATGGTGTTCAAAATTCTTTTATGTCGTTGTTCCTTGCTTGCTCGCTTGGCTTATGCAGTGTTTACATAGGTACTTACCTTTTTGTGTCATTCGTAATCGTCTTACCCTTACAGTGTGTCGGTGTTTTTTCCACGAAAATGACTACATCATCATTGTCTCTGTTTCTGATTTTTTACGTAGCTTACTTAGAGATTTCAATTACTCGACATTTTTCGCTTCTCGGTTATCGAAGAAATATTCAATATTCTGAAAATCGATTTTAAATAAAAATTTTACTTGATTTTTGTGAATATTTTTAAAAAATTACGGAAATTTGAGGAAGTAAAAATCATTTTTAGAGATAAAGTTAGAAAATTTTCGATTTAAATCTTCAAAAAATCGTTTTTAATCGTCTTAAATAAAATTTTATAATTTTCTTTTAATATAGTTCTATAAATTAAAATTTAAAAAAATTATTAAATCTTTTTAATCAAGTAATTATGTAATTTTTTTTGACTATTTAAAAAATAAATAAATAAAATAATTGAATTATTAAAAAAAATATATATTTTTTAAGAGATTATAAAATTTTAAAAAAAAATTTAAATTTTGAGTTTTTTTTAATAAAATTTTTACTGAAAGAAATATCATGTATTTTTACCAAATTAGCTCTAAATTTTTATTTTTTTTTAATATTAAAAAATTGATGAATAAAATAATTTTTAAAAAAAAAATTGATAAAATTCTTAAAATTTTTTTTGTTAAAATATCTTTATTTATTTATAAAAATGTAAAAAAAATAATTTATAAAAAAATTAAAAAATTTAAAAAAAATAAATAAATAAAATTTGTTGAAAATTAAAATCTAATTAATTTTTGATAAAATTTTAAACTTAAGCTTAAAAGTCATTTTACAAATTTTTAAATTACACGACCCGAGAAATAACCGTAAAAATTGGGTGTCGAGTTTTGGAATCTCTACTTTTTTTTCTTATATCCGAGATTTTTGTGATCATATGTGAAATCGCTTATAAATGATTGAACTTTCTTGTATAATATTTTTTTTACAAGCAACGATTTTTTTTTGTGAACGATTTTCATTATCTCCTTGTACTTTGCGCGCTTCCCTTCCATTATCGCGGCATATTACGGAACATCGCACGCCTAAACGAGAAAACAAATGATAAGTCTCTTGTTCTTGCATAAGTGGCGTGTGATGTTTTTATTTATTTGTTTGCGAGCAAAGTGTCTGTGTGTGCCGAGTGAGGAAGGTGTAAAATGTTTTCATTTCCATGTTCTTTCACGCAGCGGAAGTCATTTCTAAGCAGCAGCATCAGCAACATATTTGAATATTTATGAAACGACGAGATGCAACGAAATTTCTGGATTTTCTCTCGATGCCAAACGTTCCACCCTAAAGTAAAGCTTGTCGTCATTTTGTGTCAGGAAATTCAAACATCAAAAGTTTCTTTCTGCTAAAATACAACATTTACATGCAAATCGAGGTGACACACAAAGTCACGTACCTGTGCGCAAAAAAGATGCGATTGTGTGTTTGTTCAACGTTCAGCTCCATTTTCCGCTTGACATCCCCGTGTGCATTTTAAAAATTAACTGAAAATGCATGAAAGTGACACAAAAGGTGCAGGCGAAACACACAGGTCGGTGCGATAATTATGTTTGTAAGAGTAAATTATATTGTTTTCACGTGAATGACATTCGACGAATTATTTTGCAAGGAAAACTTAACAAACCGCGACCATTAGTGTCAAGTTGTCGTCTCATAAACAACAACATGTTTTCACAGCTTCGTCTTCCGTAAATAACAAACATCCATCAATAAATGTCATCGCATCGTTCTCATTTGGCACAAAAAACGAAAAATTTTAATTTTAAATTTTAATCCTACCTAATCGCGTTGTAAGCTGACTCTCCCTCCCGCTATTGTAAAATTTTATTTCGGTCTCATTAAACTCGAGCGTATGTAAAATTTTTCATGTAAAACAAGCCGTCAGATTCGAATCCGCTAATCGGCAAATGAGAAAGTTTGATCTTCATTCGAGACAGAGAGACAAATTTTTCATCTTGTCTTGCGCTGCACTGCTAACCGCATTGTAAGCATTATAATAACTAACACGTATCGAATGAAATATACGGAAGAGGAAGCGTACACGGACGACGACGACGACGAAAAAACAGGAATGACTTATAATAAAAATAGTTTTGTGTAATAAATTTTAGGATTCTATGCTGCTTGCACAATTTCTGCAAATAAACAACATTCACAAAAATAAATTTCTGTGATATTTTGCAGTGGATTCAAAAAGTCGCTTTCTGTGTATGAGTCATAAATAAAGTATAAAAAAATTTTTTGTTATTAATATTTTTGTTTGAAGCAATAACTTGCAACATTATATGCATGGATTGTCATGGCGTTTTGTACGTGAAAACGGAGAAAATATTAGACGGGATTAACTATTTTAAACTGTAGAAATTATGAATTGTTTCTATTCTTCTGGTCTTTTGTTTTTTTTAGTTTTTTTTTTGTTTATTTTTCTATCCTTTGATCCAAAAACTGTTGATTTTAAGATCAGATAAGTTAAAAATATTAAAATAAATTATTTTTATTTAATTATTTTTAAATTTATTAATTAAATATTTTTTTTGAAAAAATATTTTAAAATTTAAAAAATTATTTTTTTTTTAATTTTCTTTTAAATTTTTTTTAAAGGCTAAAGATTTTTAAGTCAAATGTTTTTGAATGAATTATATCAAGTTCAATTTTTTTTTTTAATTTTCAAAAAAAAAATGTTTTTTTAAATGTTCAAAAATATAAAACTAAAAAATATACATATGAGACTTTTACTTAATTAGGCTCAAAAAATATTTATAAGATTAAGTTTCATATTTTTTTTAAATTCAAGTCAAAAGTTTTTTTTGTTTAAATTTAAATTTATTTAATTAGATTAATTAATTAATTTTTTATTTAATTTTTTAAATATTTTTTTAAAAACTTTCATTTAAATTAAATATAATTTTTTATTTTTTTTATTTAATTTTAATTTATTTTTTTTATATTTCAAACATTTTCGAAATTTTATTTTTGCAAACATCAAAAAAATAGTTGAATTAATATATCTTCTACTTGTCGCGATAGACCGTTGCTTTGTGACGTAAAAAGACTTTGGTTTATAAATTTGGTGTCATTTTTTGTGCTGCTCATCTTTCTTGTTATGCTTTTATTTATTTTGCTGCTCATGAAAGGCAAAAGATAAAGTATACAAATAGTTTATAAACAAATTTTTCAGAGATGCAAAAATGCAGATAAAAAGATGTTTAATGTTTGTGCAACAGTCAGTGATGAAATCTCGGCAATTTTTAACAAGGGATCTTCTCTGATTTTAACAACAAGAGCTCGTTTAATTGGATTAAATTTATCAAAGAAAAAAAAATGAAACTGAGATTAGTTTCATTGTAAAACATGAGCAGCCCTGATGAGAAAAAAAAACTAAAAATCCACAAAAATTCTTTGGAAAGTTTTTCAAAGTTCATAAGTCAAAGGATATGCTTGTCCACGAGAAAAAAAAGTTTTTGTAAAAATTTCTCTTCTGGTTTTAAATAAGATTTCATTTTTATTTATTTTTCTGTTTTTTTTTAGCACGGAGATGACTTTTCACGTACCTGCAGAACTTTTAGGGGAATTTTCGTTATGAACTTCACGACATATGAGGTGAGAAATCTGTAGTCTTGTACCAATAACTAAAAACTTTTTCTCATTTCTCATGTCGCTTCCTTCTACGGACGGAGCAACGCACACAGAAGAACAGGTAAGTCGTAAAAACTAATGTCTCCATTAAAGCTACTGTAAGTCCTTGTTCCTCTTCTCTTACTTTATTATTTTTTTTTTCGTAAACTACCATGTTTTCCCAATACTTCCTTTTGTATTTTTTTTTTCGTAGTAAACTACATAAGAATGCAAGCAAAAAAAAATGATAATGGAAAAAAGAGCAGCAGCACCAGAAGAAATATGATGGAATAAAAATTTTCAAATATTTTATCTGCATTCCCAGGCGATTTTTCAAAGATTAAGTTCTGAATTCAGTTCGTAAAAGAGATGCATAATGGATGTGATAAATATCTGGTGTAACTTTTTCACATATGCCGTCGTGCATTCAACAAATATTGCATCTTTCTCTCATGTGATTGCGTTTTCTAGTGAAGGGAATTGTGAGTGCAGAGGGAAAACCAAGATTGTGGGCAATTCATTTTTTTTTTTCAAAAGCATTTTAAACATTTTTTTTGTGAAAAATTTCGATTTTGTCCGTAAGTTTTATAACTTTTCATAATTTATTTTTTAATAAAAAAAAAAAAAAAAAATATTTTTTTTTTTAAATAGGGGCAAAATAAAAATTTGGAGTCATTGATGTAAAAACTTTAAAATATAAAAAATAACTAAAATTAAATAATTTTTTTTTAAATTAAAATATTTAAATTTTTAATGCATAATTTCAAAGTTTTTGTTATTAAAAAAAATTTTAAAATTTTCGTTATTTTTACGTTTAATACATTTAGATGTACTATTTTAATTCATCAAGATTAATTTCATAAGAATAATAAAATTATAAAAAAAAATAATTTTGTAATTTTGTGAAAAAATATATTTATAGAAAAAATACTAATTTTGCTGAAATTATTTTTAAAAAAATTATAAAAAAATTCAAAAATGATAATTTTTCACAAAATTTTTATAAAAATTTCTTCATGTTACTTTTGACTTTTTAAATGGAGCAAGTAACAAAAAGTTCAACGACCTAAAGTTTGTAAAAAGAAAACAAACCTAAAATCATGAAAATTTTAAATATTTTCATAAATCGAAGTTAAATGCGATTAAATTATTCATTTTACAGCAATTTTCGTATTTTATATTTCTATTTTTCTCTGTTGTTACAAATATTGAAAGGATAAAAATATGACGAAGAAAAAAATAGAAAAAATTCTACTCTCAATACAAGTCAGAAGAAAGAAAGGCATTGTTGTGATGATATTAACTTTTCTCTCTCTCCCTTCATTCATTCAGTCAGAAATGCACCCACAACAAAGGAAAAAAACAAAACAAAGAAGAAAACGCTTAAAATGCAAACACGTATCAAATATTATATCACTCCGAGCGAATGAGCCATAAAAGGAGCGATGCATTAAGAGAATTAGGACAAAGTAATAACGAATATTCACAAAAAAAAAAAAATAAATGAATAAAATTTTCGATTTTTTTTTTCAGTGTTTTTCTTATCTGTAAAAAAAGGGGGAGTTCAAGGAAAAAACCGAAAAAATCTAAATAAATGAGTTGAAAGAAATATTTGGAATGCATGACATGTAACTATTGTATTAGAAGCGGTTGGCATTTTTTTTTATTTTGAAAACTAAAACAACCATGAAATGTTCTCTTATCTTTTTTTGTTTTTTGCTTGTTTGTCGCTCACAACGACGACGACGACATTGTTTGCCAAAATCCCATGAATCGCTTTTTTAAACGCAAAATACATATTCATTTAACTGAAAACGAACGGTAATGGACCAAAAATATTGTCGTCTGTTGAGCAAAAACAATGCGAATGCAAAGGATATCTTTAATCTGGTGGACCGGAGCAACATTTTTCTCTCTGCGAACACACAAAAAAAAAACAGAAAAATGGCACATTAACTTAAAGACCGACAAGGGAGTAAGTGACACGCTTTTTGTCTTTCTTTTCTTTTATTTGACTGAAATTTATTTAAGAAGTTGTTTTTCGGTGTCGCGATCTCCTTTTGTGTCAAATGACCTTCAAAAAATGGAGACGTCTGGTTGTGTCATGGGAAAAACAAATAATCAACTCATCCATTCATCTCTTGTATTTTGACTAAAAAAAAGTTTCCGAGCATTCATAAAATGAAATTTATCCCAGAAGGAACGTCGTTTTACAGAATTCATGAGAAAATAACGGAATTTCGTCTGTTCTAATGTTTTTTTTTTGTAGAAAAAAACTCGTTACTACTGAGTTTTATGGTGTAACGCGAAAGGGGAATGGTAAAGTTTTTCTATCCGCTAATAAATTTTAATAAACTAATAATTTAAAGTGTCCTCTATTACGATAAATCTAACTGGTAGAGGAGGAAAAACATAAGCGAAACTCTAATTAAGTTGGTGTAACAAATACATTTTCTGATAAATAGCGTCAATTAAATTTCCGTTGTGCTTCGTGCGTTCATGCAAACATTTTTGCCGTACACAGACGAAAAACACGATCTTTGTAAAATGTGGGACGGTGTGCAATATTGTTTTAAATTTTGATGCACTTGAAAGTTGAATTTTGGTCTCTGTGGTGAAAAATTTCGTTTATTGAGCTACTTTGGAGGAACAACAAAAATTCCGTTACTAATTTTGTGGTGTGTAATGCTCTGAGACAGACAGACTTCGGGTGCTAGGAATGTAACGCATGCGCCACTCGCTCGTATTTTTCAACACACACACAGCCTCCTTACAACATTTTGTACAACAAACAAGTTACTGTGCGACACTCGTAAGGCGATACAGACACACATGATACTCCACTCCGGGATGTAATATGATCTTCATAGCCGAATGCCGTACCGATAACATCATTTATTGCACAACGTACGTGGATGCTTGGTGGTACAGTTGCAATATTTCTGCCGGATAGATGTTTTTACAACAGATTTTTAACTGTGCCAAGTTAGTACTTGGTTGGTACGTTGCATCGATAAGACGCTAAAAAACGGTCGGTTCGCAATTTGGCGGGAGCATTTTTGACAGTTATTAAAAAATAAATTAAAAAAAAAATTCTTTAGACATAAAAAAAATTTTTATTAAAAAATAAAAATTATTAAAAAAAAAATTGAAAAATTAAGGGAAGTGGTAAAAATAATAATTAATCACAAAAAAAAATAAATCAAAAAAAAAAATTAATTAAAAAAAAATTATTGAAATCGGATAACACAAAAAAAAATTAAACACATGAAAAATGCGTTCCTTCAGTGAAATTTATTAATGGTGTGGAAAAATGCTATTTCCAATTAGTGAATTAAGATATTAAATTTTATTACAAGTTTCGGGCATACGACTTTTTGGCACAAATCCAACGACAAATTCAATAAAAAGCGTGTCTTGCTGACCAAATGTGTACCAAATGACAGCAACAACAACTGTGCTTAACGAAATATTTTAAAAAATTGTCATATTAAGTTAAATTTTACATCACATATAACAGCACGAAGCACAATTTTTTTATTGTTGAATATTATTATTTATGTCTTTTCTTGTATTTTTTTTTAATCCAAAATACAACAAAATAAACACTGTGTTGGATTATTTCCTTTAAGTAGCATAAAAAAATATATTTATATTTGGGTTGTCTGTGGTAAATCAAGTAAAATAATAATGTTAATAAAAAATGCTGAAAAAGTGAGGGAAAAATTTCCCTGAAAAAAAAACAAAATTAATGGAAAAAGGAGATGACATTTGTAACACAGTATTATGTTAGCAATAAAAAAAAGTTAAACATAATGGACAACACTCGTAAAAAATAAAATTTATGAGGTAAGTTTTTTTTTATTTATTTATTTTAAGTGAGCGATTATTCTTAATAAACAATAATAATAATAACCAAGGGTGACTTTTATCAAAAAAATAAATAAATAAATAAAAAGTTTCAACGTTGTTAAACTTAATTCCTTGCTAATTAATAAAATAAGTTTTTATGTTCGCACAACATGTTTAGACTTCAAAAAAAAAAAAGAAGAAAACAAAAAAAAATAATAACGATGAAACCAATAAAAAGCTGAAAACTTTATTTTATTTCCATACAACAGAAGAGAAAATACGCAAGAAAAAAAACTAATCAATTAAGGGATTTATTTGCCATGAAAATGTATAGACTGGCAACCACAAACAATTTTACCTTGAGGCTATTTATCAAGGAATGTACGAGAAAAAAGGTATTTTGTTACTACCTCTCGCCCGCAATTATTTTCTTGAGACTTCTTTGATTGATCATTAAAGGAAAATACTCATTAAAATAAATACAAAAGAAAATTTGTTGTTTTTAATGTAAAATTATAAAAAAAAATCATAAAAAGAGCAAGGTGTCTCCATTAAATGTAAAAAAAAAAAAATAATTAAATCCGCAACATGTCACAATAACATTAATTAAAAAAAATAAACAAAGGATTTTTTGTTATTAAAAAGTATTTTCACGAAAAACTTCCTGTCAATATTGTTAAATTCGTAAAAAAAAATAAATAATAAAATTTAATTTGATACAGCTTATCAATTCAGATCAGCTCATCAAGTGCATATTAAATTACGCGTTATGAGAAAAATATTTTGTTCACTTTTTACAAAAAAAAAAAATATTTTCATCAATTACATTTTTTTTGTATTATTTGTCACAATAATCATAAAGGGACCAATCTATAAATAAAAAAAATAACATGCCCACTTAAGGATTTACCTTCGTCACATGAAACGAAAGAACAAAGCGACCTGAATTGTACTTTTTTCCTTTATTATTATTATTTTTTTCGTTTTTTTTTTGTCATTTTATTATTTCATTATTTTATTTACATTTTAATCATTTCTCCATGGCATTATTTGATGAAATTTTCTTATTATCATCTTTTCTCGTGTTCGATTCCCAAACGATTTGAGGCATTATTTTGCACGCTTTTTCAGACAGACACAGAAAAATAAGAAAAAAAAGATGAAAAAAAAGGAAAATTTTTTCAAGCCTTCTGAGAGTAATTCAATTAAATGGGGCGATTTATTCAAAGCAAATTAAATTTTCGGTTGGAAAATTGATCGATTATATTTATTTATTTTTTTGCGAAACATTTTTTTTGTGTCAATGGCATATATACAATTCAAATTAACAACACTCGTTAAATCCCAGTAAATTGCTTTTAATATTTGATTGATCTAAATCCGATAATAGTTTTTTTTTCATTTATTTGTAAAGTATGCATATTTTAACTGAATCTGGACTAATAAATTAATCAATTTATTTTATTTTATTCATTCATGGTGAAAAAATTGTGTTTCTCTCTGTGAATGCATAAGAGAAAGATGAGAGAAAAAAATTAAAATGAAAAATTGGATGCCATAAAATATATATATTTCGAGTGGCATGAGGAGCACTGAGGAATTTCATGAATGTTCCCGATTTCAAACCAAAACCAATCAAGTGGTTGTATAAATGAAAAGTGTATAAATGGAATGTTGTTGGTGCCGAACAGTCAAGGATCGGATATAGTTTTGCCGTAGAGAACGATTTGTTCAGAATTTGTGTGTTTGTGGTAATGGAAAGTTTATTGGATTCGTCTCCCATTACATTTCTACAAGTGATGAATATTAAATATGGTAAAAATTTGCTGAATCTGTCGTGTCATGTTGGAGATGACGATAATTTATGTGATCCAAAAACTCATTTAATTATTTTTTTGTGTGCCAAATGGCAAATAAATGAAGAAGACGTGCGACAAAAAAAGCATCAAATGTCCTCCAAGCCTCCAATAAAGCAAGAAACTCAGCAGGACACGAGATCATGATCTGTTTATTTATTGTCTGATTTGCCATGAACAAGTATTAACCGTAAAATAAAGAAAAAAAGAGAAACAACAAAAGACGTTTCTTTGTAATATGTGGAAACCATACGGAGCACTTCTTCTTCTCTTTTTTCCTTGCCATGGAATATAATAAAAGTTTTTTGTTAGAAAACTATCTCGTTCCTTTGTAGTTTCTCGAATGGCAAACACACCACAAATGTACAAACAAACAAACATTTATCTTTGTATCTTAATGTCACACACGTAGAGCCCTGGCACATTTTGGCATGGTAATTGAATAAAAATATAAGTGCATTATAAAGACTGAGTAGCTACTGCGGCGCCTTTTGAACCCTATTATTTAACGCTTTTTTCTCTCTCTCTCTCTAATTTTCTCTTTGTCGCAACGTTAGATGCCACACACGGATAATAGTATTATCTGTAACATAATAATATAAAGTTTAATATAAAATTTTAAAGTATCAAAAGTTAAGGTCGGATAAAAGTTCATGAATTGATAATCGTAGTTGAATGGTATCTCCCCCTTTTCTCTCTTTGTGTGTCATTATATGGTGATATCATCGGAATCACGTAACGATATTACTTTAAAATAATCCTGATCCCTATCTCCGGTGTATGGAGCTTTGTGGCGCGCCAGATACAGATAATGCTTCTTATTAAAATAATTTATTCCAACACGCTTTTGTACTTTCTTCGTATCTTTCTCTCTCTCTTTTACACAGACAAGTAGTTTTGTAACACTTTTGTAACACATTTCCCCAAATGTAGCTTTTCTAGGTGAAAGGTCTCGAAACCGAACAATCCAAAGCCGGGTTTTTGGTTTTTTGAATTGATCAAAAATTAAATTCAAATATTCGTCAAATTAATCAAAAATCATATTTTTTTTTAAAGTAACAATATTGTTCAATTTGTTTTGTTTTATGAACTTTTCTTAAAAATTTGCTTTTAAGCTTAGATTTAATTAAAAAATTTCATTTAGAAAATTTTTGCAAAATAAAATTGTATAAAAAAATAAATAATTTTAAACAAAATTAATAAAAATTTTTAATTAATAAAAAAAACATTAATAAAATTTTTATTAAAAAAAAATTAATAGAAAAGACCCTTAATGGTAAAAACAAAAAAAATTTCTTAAAATTAAATTAATTTTTTTAACATTTTAATGTCACGAAAAACAATTTACTTAATATTTTATTTAAATTTTTAGCTAGAAATTTTGATAAATTTTTATAAAATCAGAAGACATATTTTTTCAAATTTTGTTGATTTTATAGGAAAATCGTCTCTCAGCTATAAAATTTATTTGAGCAAAAATTTTTCGACATCGCTCAATACGATTTTGATAATGTCTCTTAGCAAAAATTATCAAAAAACCGTTAAAATTCAAATGAAACAAAAAAATGAAGATAAATTAATAATTTTAAAATAAAAATACAAAATTAGGTAAAATTTCGAAATTTTCATTGATAAATTTTCAACAATTTGAAAAAAAATGTTAAGAGAACGATTTTAACTTCCATTTCGTCAAGAGAACAGATTTTAGAATGATTTTATAATTATATTCATTACGGTAATTTAAAAAAAAAAAATACAAAAAATTATTTAATGAAATTTCTTTAAAAATAATTATGATTAACCGAAAACCGGTTAGTAAAATTCATCATTTAATTGGAATCCTTTTTCTAGGTTCCTTCTTGCCTTTTATTCGGAGGATGAATTTAATGCATGTGCGTTTGTAATCTTTTATTAAGGAAGCTATCCTTTTGTAAATAAAAGGACTTACTCCGGTCCATATATTTGTTTTTATTATTTCCTCTTTTTCATACGTGCCGGCACTTGTAAAAATCCCACACACACAGATGCACCTTTTGATCGGTTTCTAATAATAATTTATTGACGAGACTTCTGGGGAATTTACTCCCACAGTTGACCGAGAAAAAAATTTATCTCTAGGAAAAATTGATTATAATTTGTGGGTCGAGTCATGTACTTACTTAGGTACTTACTATGCTTTCATGATCACAATTTTAGTAAAAGCACTCCCACATCGAACGAACCCTTTTTATGAAAAATTAAAGTCTTTTAGTCAAAAAGTTGTTTGAGCATGTGTAATCTTGTCATTTGTGTCATAAACATACTTTTTTTTATTCCAAGCGAAAAATTTGTGTATTGTTGTTAAATCATTCATAACGAAATTTAGCACCTCATATTGTAGTCAAACGATATTAAACGCATATTTTTCACGCACGATGCGGAGAAAAATTCATGTTTACGACGCGACCTACAAAAAAACTCTTTTTCATCGTTTGTATGGGATTCCGGATACATTGTCTCGCATCGTAAATTTCAATTTTTTGATTTATAATATCGTGCATGGAGATAGACAGCCGTCGACGTTCCCTTTTTTTTTTCGTTCACTTTTCTTTGAACTTGCGTTTGTTTGGAAAGTGAGCTAAAAAGTCTGTCAAAATCTTTTCTTTTTTTTTCTTCGTCGTCGTCGTCTTTTTCTTTTGCGGTTGAATTTTTTTTTTATAAGAACGTTTATTTTTTGACGGGTGGGAGACGTCTCTGTTTCTGTTGTGAAAGATTGCAGCGACGACTTTCATAAATTTTTTGCTTGTTTACATTAAAAATAATCTTGTTTGCCTGATAATGGTTTGTGATACGAACGTTATTCATCATGTTGCTATAATCTTTTTAACGTCATCATCTGCGTGCAAAACAATGTTCTTCTTACGATGCTACGAACATTATCGACGGAGTGTGCAATCAATCTTTCTCCCCACAATGGAACTCATTTTGCAAAGGAATTACTTAAAATAATGATATATTGACTTTTATTCACATTATCATCTCATGTTCGCATCAAATTATTTTTTTTTTATTATTTTACCTTTCATTAGAATATTAAAATTTTATTCAGTGGCGGATCTAATGCGAAAAATGCAAGAAAAAAAATTAATTAAATTAAATTTTTATTTATTTTTTTAATTTCAAATTTAATTTTAAAAAAAACTTAATTAATTTTTTTTTAAATTCATCGAATTTATGAAAAAAAAAATTTTGAAATAAATATAAATTAATATTTTTTTTTAATCAAAATTGAAATTTTAAATTATTTTTTTTTTAAATTATAATATTAAAAAAAATTAATTTAAAATAATTTCGGAAAATATTTTTTATATTTTTGTACATTTTAAAAAATTGCATTTGATAAATTTTTAATGAAATTCAAAAATACATTAAATTAAATAAAATTAAATAAAAATTAAATTTGATTAATTTTTTTTTCAATGTCTCTTAATATATCTTCTACTTTAAATGAATTAAAAAAAATATAAAAATCCCTTTTTGTCTAAAAATTTTTTTTTTATAAAACTCACTTGTTTATTATAATTTAATAAAATCCATTTTTTCATATTTTTTTTTTAATTTCTGCACTTTTCCCGTCCCCAAAAACTGTCACTGAAAAATAATTAAAAACCTTTATTAAATTAAATTTTGCCTGCAACAGCTTTCATTAATAAATATTTCGATACTTGCGTTATTTGTTGACCTGTAATCGCCCGAGAAGAATTAATTAATCGAAAACTCTTTTACGTAAAAAAAAGAACGAAATCAATCAACGTCATTTATTGGCAGCGCCTCACACCTTTCGCTGTCGCGTCGTCTCATGTGTATTTATATCTGGGCGCAAAAATTCGGGTCCTTCTAGTAGATTAATAGCCTTGCTAAGCAAAAATAACAATAATAATAAAAAAAAAGAGTGAAAGTTAAAATTAATCCTGTTACATGTTTTTTTTTTATTTTCGGCAGTTCGGCATAACCTGTTCAAGTGTAAATAATTGCATATTGAGTGTAATTATAAGGGATACGAAGAATGTGGACCACACGTGTTTGTGGTTGAGAACTGGAAGGATGGTTCATTGTTTTTATTTTAACCACATAGTTACTCTTTGTTTATTTTGCTAACCAAACACTGGTCTCTCGTGAAAAATGAGTTTTTTTTTTGTTATTTTTTTTTACTGAAATTGCGAAAAAAAATGATTGAAGTTAATTTTGAATATTTTTTTTTTGATACAATTTCATGTGCGAAAATGTCACAAGTGTCAAAAAATATTCATTTTTTTTAAATTAAAAATTTTTTATACGTGACTTCATGCCAACAATTGTTCAAATTTATACAATAAAAATATGAAAGTACTCTAAAAAGTTATTTTTTCAACGAAAAAAAGCAAAAAAGGACAATCTGCCAATTTTACCTTGTTCTGAATGCAATATAAAAACAATAATAGTAGTTTAATGTGAAAAAGGATAATAAAAACTGTCAACATACTTATTTATATTTTATGTATGCATGCAGTTGTTTATATAATTTTTTTTTTCTTTTATTTTTTGGAACATAAAAAAATGAAAGAAAATTCAGCACGACGGAAACAGAGGTAAACATCTTTGCACAAAAATTCGTACTTTTGTATGAAAAAATAATAAGTCAAGTTACCGCAACACAAAAGTCTTACTACTTACATACCTTAAGAGCGGGAACAGCAGCAGCAGCAGCATCACCAGCAGACAGGAAATAAAATTTTACAAAAAAAGATTCACATATACACTCCGCTACATTATTATAAGCTCTCATTACTTTAATATGGTGCACGTTTAAGTTATTTCATTTTTGTTTATTTTGCCCGGCATACGCCTTTAGCAGAAGACAAAAGTGCTCATACGCTGCATAAAGTAACTGAACAGCCATAAAAAGAATAATCATAATCGTAAATCTAGACTAAAATACACTTCTCCAACACCGGGGAGAAAACAAGATTCACATTTTTTTCTTTCGTATCGCGCAAGGAATAAACGACAGGAACGAAAAAAAAGTGCACCTGACCTTGTTTGTTTGGCTTACTTACAGTAGTAGTTCATAATAATAAAATAATAAGCAACCGAAAAAAGTGTAATGAAAAAAGTTTTTTTTTTTAAATTAAAAAGCTACAAAACTCGTTAGATGTTATAACAATTAGACACACATGAAAATTTTTGGCTGTGGCATGTTATTTAAAATTTGCATGGATAAAAGCCACGAAATGAGGATTTAAACTTTTGCCAAGTTTCATTCTTTTGTTGTTATTTTAAAAGTAAAACAATGCATTGAAGCAATGAAGTAAACAGCAATTTTCGCCTGAAGGATTTTTTTAACCAAATTCTTTAAACAGTCAGTCATGCATCCTGATTGTGTCTGTTTTTCTTTCATCACGAAGCAGGAACAAACTTTCTCAAGAAGATAACTTTATACCGAACGCCAAGAAGACAACAATAGACGTAACTCCTCTATATTCTATTACTGTCGAGCTAACGTTATTATCTTCATTTTTTTTTTCGTGAATGTATGAAAGCTGATGAAGAGGAGAGGAATACGAGAAAAAGTAGAATCTGAAAATATGAATATTGTGAAAACTTTTCATTGTAGATTTTTTTTTTACTTTTTTGAGAACCTAGAAAAGTTACATCATCGTGTGATAAAAGAAAATGTTTTTCCTTTATTCCTTGGCATTAAAACGGCTCAGAAATGTGCATCAAAGCCTTTTTATCTCAAAACAGGTACAACAAAAAATTCTTTTGTAAAAAAATCTCCTTAACGAGGTAGTAAACAAAAATTTACTCACAGAAAAAATGACATCAGTTAAACGAAAAGTTATTTTTTTTTGCAGGAATGATCTTAAAATTATTTTTTTATTTTTTTTATTCAAGTCAAAAAAATAAAAAATAGGATTGCTCAAATTTACAAATATAAATATTTATTCCCGAGAGATTTTCTTTTCAAATTAAATTTATACAATTTTTTCGCAGTTCTTTCTTTATTATATGAACATTAGCAGTCTATTTCAGTCTGCTTCTTTTTAAAAATTTAAGATATTCATGAGGAAAATATTTACTCTGAACTGCATTTATCATAATATCCTCTATAAATAATATAGTTAAGAAACTATCGGGACAATTGCCTGCCTGAACGTGAGCGCATTTGTTCGAGATTAACGTGATAAATTACATTTTTAATAGAATTTATTCAGATTTTCGGGAAAATAAAGGGACGTCAATTCTCGAAGGTAACCAATAAAACTCATTTTTCAAAAAAGAACATTTTGTCTCTTTATAACAAATGACATAAATACATTTTTCATTTTTTTTCTGTTGTCTTGCATCAGCATTTACAAACAACAACATGAAACTTTTTAAGTGGCTCGTCTTTCAAACGTATATTATTATATTTAGTAACGACACAAAAAAAATAAAAAAAAATCGAAGAGGAATTGAAGAAAATCTTGGCTTGGTGAGGAAGGAGGGAAAAGAAACAGAAAACTGGGACAATGTTCGATATATATTTATAAAAACAAAAGTAATCAGAGAGAGGCTCTTTAAAGTTGAGCAAGATGAAATAATAATACTTATTTACACTGTAAAAAAATTACGTGTCGTGGAAAATTTGTTACTTTAATTTTTTCGATTGATTTTTTTTTAAATTTTATTTAATTTTTTTTTAGAAAATTTTAACTAAAAGACAAAAGATTACTTTTTCGATTTATAATATGTCACAAAAATCCACAAATTTTTTTTTTAAATAATAAAATAAAACATATTTTTTTAATTAATAATTTTGAGCCTTTAAATTTAGAAAATTTTAAATTTTAGAACAAAACAATTTTTTTTACATTTTATTTTTCATTTATATTTCCTACAATATTTATTGTTTGTAATTTTTATTTTATTTTTATATTTAAAACGTTTTATTTACCGCATTTAAATTTAGAATTTAAATTTATATTTATATTTATATTTAAATTTATATTTATATTTATAAAATTTCCCAAAATAAAAATTTTTGAAAAAAAATAATTTTGGTCACGTATTTATATTTATTTTATTTATATTTATATTTATAAATATTTATATTTATATTTATAAATATTTAATTTAATATTTATATTTATATTTAATATTTATTATTTATATTTATAAATAAATATATTTTTATATTTATTTTATATTTATGTATTTATATTTATATTTAAATATTTGTTTAAAATTTTATTTTTATAACACTATAATATTTATTTTAATTTATATTTATTTATTTTTTTTATTTTATATTTATTATTTATATATATATTTAATTTTTTTATTTAATTTATTTTAATTTATCCAAAATATATTTTATATTTTATTTAAATATTTAATTTATTTTATATTTTTTCTTTTTTTTAAACATTATAATTTTTTATTTATATTTATATTTAAAAAAATATTTTATTTTAAAAATAATATTTTTTTAAAATAACAAAATATTTATATTTATTTAAATATTTTTTTAATATTTTATTTATTTAAAAAAAAATTTTATTTATTTTATTTTAATAATGTGTATATTGGATATTTAAATTTAATTTAATTTAATTAAGTAATAATTTATTTATTTTATTAATTTATCAAATTAATTTTATTTTACTTATAATTTATTATTTTATTAAAAAGTTAAAAATAATTATATTATTATACAAAAAATAAAAAAAAAAAAATTAATCGAAAAAAGTTAAAAATAACAATTTCCCACGTGTCGGACCACGTCTCAGTTGCGTGTCGTGGTTTTTTACAGTGTAAATTTATTATGCTATCACATCTTGCACGCATTTAATAGAACAGACACCCCATGTGTCATAAACGAGCATCATTCTCGCATCTCAACGGCACGTCCATTCCCTCGTCATTCATTCATCAAAGTGATTGGTGCTAATCCAAGTGTATAAAAGTGGCTATTAATCACGTTATCATTTACTCTACTTATTTTTTTTTTTTGCTTTTCCATAGAAAAAAAATAACAGATCTTTGTCTGTCTAGCAATTGGGATGGACCAAGATGACGATGACGACAAAATGATTATTGCGTTGCCCGGACCTACCGAGAAGAAACCCGAAAAAGAATTAAATTTAGCAGAAACATAAAAATGCAAATGACCGTAAATTTTCGGTAATTCCGTTAGATGTGAAAGTAAATGAACGTAAAGCAGTTGACATCTCTTAGTTCGCACAAGGGACGACGACGTTCATCATATTATTTTCCTGATTTACTTTTTTCTCGTCTTGTTACCGAGAATTTCTGTCTCGGGCGATTTCGCACAATGGATGCGTTGGCAGTTCATGTGTGTGTGTGTGTGTCGAGATGAGATAATTTGTTTTACATCACACAAAATGGAAGGCCGAAGAGAGAGAAACACACAACAACAAAAAAAAAAGCTGTTAAAAGAAATCCTCTAACAATGAAGTAAACTCATGTGTTCTGCATTTATGATTGGATTAAAGTGTGGATGGATACATCCGTTGTTGTTGTTTCTTTTTGATTAGCTTTCATTTATACCTCGGTTCATAACGCTCTTGTCTCACGGCAGTACGTTAGAGTGTCTGTCACGTAGACAGTTTGTGTTTTTTTCGCAAATAAACAAAACTGAAGGGATTTTAGTGGCAAATGGGCGAGATTGGACACGAGAATATCGAGACAGGTTAATGACATTTTCATTTGTTGTTATTATTAAATGTATAACTATGATGTTGTTATGACATGTTACATCCATGGCAAAGATTAATGATTTGATGTTTATGTCAAAATTTATTGATACACATTTGTTGTGTTTGTTTGTTGGTCTGCGAAACGGGATATTAACTTTGATTTTTATTGCCGAGCTATCAAATAAATTGATCTATTTATTATTTAAGATGCGAGGATTTTGCTGAATTAACTGGATTTTTTCGCGTGAAAATGAGTAAATTGATAAAATATTAATTTTTATCGATTAGTGTAATTGGAAAAGTTGATGATTTTTATTTGAAGCTTAAAATGTTATTACTGGATTAAAACGGATATTACTGGATTAATAAAAATTGATAAATGGAAAACTTATATAAAAGAGCTTATCAAAATAAAAAATTCAAAAATTAAAATTTAAATAAATTTTATAATTATTTTATTATTATTTTTTAATTATTAAAATTTTCTTTAATAAAATTTTTAAAAAATTTTAATTTTTTAATTATTTTTTAAAAATTGATTTTAATTTATTTTAAAATTTAAAAAATTATTTTAAATTTAAAAATTTTTTCTTGAATTTTTAAGAGGACATTCTAAAAATTGTTCAAAATTTTTTAATTTTTTTGGCTTTTCTGAAAAATTCGTATTTTTCTATTTT
This sequence comes from Culicoides brevitarsis, assembly GCF_036172545.1. Classification (NCBI taxonomy): domain Eukaryota; kingdom Metazoa; phylum Arthropoda; class Insecta; order Diptera; family Ceratopogonidae; genus Culicoides; species Culicoides brevitarsis. Next base: position 15,007,084 of record NC_087085.1, on the reverse strand, counting down.
TTAAATTGAATTTGAAGAAAATTTATTTTTAAAATAATAAAAAATTGACCTTTAAAACTATTAAAAATAAGGGTAAAAAAATTTCGCCAAAGCAAAAATTTTCTTTTTTGAAAATTTCATTTTAAACTATTTAAAATTTTTAAATTTAAAATTTTTTTAAAATTAAAATTTAAAAAATTTCAATTTTCTTAAAAATTGTTCTTTTTTAATATATATAAAAAATATATATAATATATATATATATAAAATATTAAAAAAAATATTTTTTAAAAAAAAATTTTTTTTAAAATTAAAGAAAATTCATACATGATCACAGAATCAAAATTTTTGTATAAAAAATTATAAATTTAAAGTTTAAAAAATTTTCAAATTAAATAAATTAAAAAAAAAATTTCACACCTGTTGCCTTATGTGTCCAAAAAGTTTTAAAAATTTTGTGAAAAATATTGTATTTCTTACTAATTTTAACTTTTTAATATAATGCCTGTTGCCCATTTTCTCCGTCACTGCAACGACAGTAATTTAATTTATTAACGAAGATTGATTATTTTCCGTTAAAATAAACAACAACCGTAAAACTAAACGTGTTAATAAATAATGAGGCAATGTTTACAAGAATGCGTTTTGTGTCGCACCAAAATTGCACCATAGAATTCCAAAAATTCTACAAACATGGCACCATAATTCACTGAAAACACCTAAATGGATTTTCAATTAAAATTTTACCTGATTTGTAAATGTTTGGATTAAAATATTCATTTTCATGCAGAGCAGATGAGTAAACAATGGTTGTTTTTTTCCCGAAAAGTTTTTACGAAATTTTGTGCTGCTGCTATTTTTACTTTGACATTGATTTGCATTTTCGTTGACCCGTTTACGTAATTTTGTTATTTTAAATGATTGATGACTCTAAAGTGACAACCTGTAAAAACAAAGTTTTTTTTTGTTTTCGTTCCACGAACTAAGCTGATGACGACAACGAACGGAATAATATTAAAACGGTGAAAGGGGGAAAAAGAGCAGTTGCATGTTAATTTGGCTTCCCAGAAATATAATCGGATATTGCTGCATCGCTCGGATTACAATGAAAAAACAAAAAATATCCTCCGTTACGCACACAAAAAATAATAATATATGCCGAGTGTCACATTCAATACCCCCATTAATGTCGATATCGAAACAATTTATCCCATACTTGCTTTTATTTATGATGTAATAAACACGTTTCGGCGTGCGAAGCCCGCTGTGTGCCCTTTTTCATCTATTTCGCCTGTATCGTGGTAGATGTATGGGCAACACGCGCGCATGTAACTAAATAACGTTTCATCACAAAGTGTTTGATCATCCAGAACATTCTTCGGATGTGACCGAGAAGTGTGGAAAGTGTAAGTGGAAACGTCTGGTAAATTACGGTGTCGTCACGATACTCTGACAATATTTCCTATTCATTTTAATTTAAATAAATTGCGTTAAAAGAGTGCCTTACAACCGCAGCCATGCTTCGTTACCACGAAGCGCTTTACTTCGCTTTACCCGAAGCACACAAATGTTTGTTAGGTGTGTGCGACATATATTTGACATTTTTGTAAATGTCGATACATGTCGTCACAGCAAAAAATCTACGTTTCGCGACGCAAGACGTGATGCGAGACGTAAAAATCACATTTTTAGCTTTTTTTCGATGTTTTTGAAGCAATCATAGATTTTTTATGATGAAAAATGATCTTTTTGAGACAAAAATAAGTTCAAAAAATTTCACCTAAAGTCGAAATTTTTTCAATAAGATTGTCTATTGTCTCAAGAAGATCATTTTTCATCATATAAAATCTACCATTGCTTCAAAAAAAGCCTCAAAAAATGTGATTTTTCACGCATCACGTCTTTGCGTCGCGAAACGTAGATTTTTTGCTGTGTAGAACTGCCAAAGGAAAGTAACACTTGAAAGTGATAGGATCACGCTATTAGATGAGTAATAACATACGTGTTTAGGGACATGAATGGTCCTGTTTTATACTTACTTTACGAGAATGCCTCGTGTCGTTTGTTGATATTATTATTCAGGATGGTTGTAAACTGTGCCACGTTATTTTTCTGTCTGGTTTTGCCGTTTGTTATTCGCTTTAAAAGGTATATATTGACGACAAAAGTTGCATGCTGCTGCGAGATTACTGTTAAAAATTCATTGTGACGACGGGAGACGATCTTTTATGCGAAAAAAAAAAATAAACAAAAAAGTAAAGCCTCACAGTCAGACAACGACCTTCGTTCACGGATTAAAGGAATTCTAATGTATTTCCGTTAAAGCTTCGTGCACTTTACTCACTCAGTGTGACGGATTTCATGTTTATAGTTCACCAACTTCGTCTTATTTAACATTTTCTTCTCTCTTTTCATGAAAATCTTCAAATCAAGTTAAAATTCAGCAACGAAATGTAAATATGAGCTTTGATGAGTTTTGTGATGTGGAATTTAAATTGTTTTGTTGTTGGCTGTGTGACAATTTTCTCGTGATTGACAAGATCGATTGATTCGATTAAATTCTGGTCAAGAGTTCAATTGACATTTTACGGGGTGCGTGCTGACTTTCTACGTGTTTGGCTGTACATGTAAATAAAAGGTAAAAATCAGGGAGGAAATTGAATTTGCTTTATTCCAAAATGAACGGAATAAACATTGCTGTCACAGTCTTTGGACATCCTGATGGAGTACCAACACTTGGCTTTTATATGTCTACTGTTTTCTTGTTCGACAGAGAAAAAATAAAGAAAAATAAGAGTCACGGAAGGTATTAAATTATCTGGTGGTTTTCCGGATTGCAAATTCTCTTATTTTTTCTGAGACGTTTCTGAAAAAAATTTTGAAAATAGTACGATTAGTGAATGTCTTTCTAATTTTTTTTTTAATATTTTCCAAATGAATCAAACATTTTAAATTCGAAAATCCAATGGGGCAAAATAAAAAAAAAGTTAAAAATTTCATCAAAAATTACCAATTTTTGGTGTATTTTCATAATTTTTCAAGAAATTTTAATGAAAATTTTTCAATTTTTAGTAGTTTTTGTATTCAAAATCATATTTCGACATAAAATTTTCCTTAAAAAATAATTTTCATGAAAATTATTGAATTTTTTTTCAAAAAAAAATTTGACGGTTATTTTTATGATATTAATTTTTTTCAATTTTAATTAAAATATTTTAAAATAAATTTTTAATACACAAATATCAATGTAAAAAACTCAAAACAACAATAATATTGATTAACGATTTGACATTTTGTATGAAAAAAAGTATTTCAAATTTTTTTATTTATTTTTGCCCCCATTTTAATTTCAAAAATTTTGGGCAAAACTATTGAGTTTCATTTGGAGCGGCCTAAATTAAAATTGGTTGAAAAAAATTTTTACAAGTAATTATTAAGGGTGACGAAAATAATTAATAAATAATAATAAAAGTACTTCTAAACCTAATTAGTTTTGTAAAATATGCGATTTAGAGTTTTAAACTTAAACAAAATATTTAAATTTTTCATAAAACTCAACTTTCAATAAAAAATTTCTAATTTTTAAAAATTTTGGCTGACTAGTAAGCTTCGTTCTACCCGTCAAAGTTATTTTTAACAACTAAATTTATGCAATCAACTTCATTTTCAAACAAAATAAGAATTTTCATTTAGTTGAACTTACTTTGTGCAACATATTTAAGATTTTTAAAAAATATTCTTCTTTCTTCAGAGATGATCTTCTTTCTCTGCTCCTAAACCTTCTCATAGCTATTTTTGACCTATTTCAAAAAATCCTGAAATATTTCTTGAAGCAGATCTCAAGTTATAGCGTTACAAAGGTTAAATAAGAAAATGTAAAAATGTTTAAGAAATCGTAAAAAATGGAAATATCAAAATGCGATTCAGTTGTTTATTCAACAGAACACGAAATAACATCTTGTTTATCTTGCGTCGAGCGTAACTTCAATTCTTCTCTAGATCAATAGAATCATTGATTGCTTTTTATTCGTAGCAAATTGCTTGCAAATCATCATTTATTTTGTTCGCTACCTGATTCTTTTCTATTCAAAAAAAAAAGTATCCAACCAGCCAGACATGCTCTATGAATCTCGCACTAATGGGATTATGAGGCGAAAAAAAATAATAATATTTTTCCTACAAAGTGAATATTATCGTCACACTGCTTGCAGCATATGTGTCAGTCGAACGTAGCCAGACGTGAAAAGTGCAAAGTGTTGTAAATTGGTCAACAATTTGTCACAAACATATTTGTACTTAATTAAATACAGAGCAGCACACACATTACGGGGTATCATTTGTCAAGACAAGCAACATCTATCACATCAATATATCACATCATTATTTCACTTGATGGAGTGACATCAAAAAATCAGTGTATTTGTTGGTAACATTTGTGTGTCTAACCATCATCATTATTGTCAAGCCTTTTTTGCTCTTTTCTCTCGTTTGGGAGCAGTAGAAAAAAAAAGTAGGAGACATTTCCGATTACTAGATTGTTAGCAAATTTCACGTATTTATTGTTTCCCTTTCATATTGCTCAACCGTATAATCGTAATTTAATTATTTATTCATTCAAGCGTGTCTAAGACAATATTTTATAAATTACAGTTAGACCATATGGTCCACGATGCTCCCAGCGACAAACACGAAACAGATAGAAAATACACAAACAGCAGTGAACGAAACACAACAATAATAATATCATTTGCGAATAAATAAATAAATACGGAGAAAAAGAAGGAAAATTCTCTCTCGAATAAATATCGTTGATAAGGAAAAAGAATGGGACATATTATTGCAGAGTCATCATTGTCATCGTCGTATACATTTTGCGAGAGACGAGATATCTAATCAACATGATGAAGGATTGTCATTTTGCCTTTTTTCTCGATTAATTCTTGGAACACTTGAACATGGACCAAAAAAAAATTTGTATAATAAATGAATTGGCGAAGGAAAGATGAAAAGTTTCTTGATTGTGTGGACAAGATATCCCGTTATCAAATAACCATTTTTCACCATGTACCAGACGTCTCCATTAATAAAGAAAAATGTTTGTGCTTCATTTATTTTGTGCTGTGCAGCAAATTGAACATGGTTGGCTCCAAACAAAAACAATGTGACATAAATTTAAATATTTTGATTAAAAATTTACTATTAGTACCATATTTCATCTCTCTCGAGAGAGGGAAATATTGAGGGCAGGGATGGATCCACAAAAATTTTGAAATTTTTTTAATTTTTCATTATTTTACTTTTTTTTCATTTTAAGCTTAGAAAAGAGGTTTAAAAATATTTATGGCCCTTTCTGAACTCACTCTTGACAGAGAGAAAAAATTTATGAAACAATGAAAACTAATAATAGCCGCTGGACAGCATATTTTATTGAGCAGAGTAGCTTAAATTTAAATATTTTACATTTTTTTCTTCATGTTTCCGGTTATTTAATCGCAAAATGCAATGAAATATCTACCAGTTTGAGCAAATTTATAAACTATTTATTATTTTTATATGTGGAGGAACAAAATATGTCGTAATTACATCGTGTTTGCATATGTCTGATGTGCATAAGAATACAAAATGTTACATTTATAAATATTTAATTTGTTCCTAACTGGAAATAGTTGAGCAGAAACTGAATGCAATATAAATTAAAAAGTTTTTTTCGCTTCTACAAACAGTTTCGGCTTGCACATATTTTCTCATAAATCACATAAATGTAACGAAATATTGTTAAAAATTTTATTATTTATTTTAACTGAAATTTATGACGAGATTCTTGTGGCAGAGCGAGCAGTTAGCGAGTGCACTGTAAAATCCACGATGATGATAGTGTGTGGAAATAAAAAATTCGCATGTACTCATCTACATAAATTTTTATATGTTGGGTGAATTAATCATTTATTATACCTGATGAGTATTGTTAAACTTGTTCCGCAAATTATGATGGAAAATTTTCTACATTTTAATATTTTCTGCTACATATTAATATTTATGCATATTTCAGCATAAAACATTTTTCTTTTGTTATAGTTTTGAAAATATATTTCTTCTTTTTTATTTAACTTGCGAATGAAAGTTTTTTTTCGCTAAAGTTTTAATTTAACAAAACATTAGGGATTAAAAATTTTTTTAAAAAATTAATTTAAAAATAATGCAAAGAATTTTTTTAAAATTCATATAAAAATAATTTTAAAAAAATATAAATTAAAATAAAAAAAAATAAAATAAATGCATTTTTTTTTCAGTATATTTTTATAATTTTTCAAAAAATTTTCAAGAAAATTTTTCAATTTTTAGTAATATTAATTGAAAATAATTTATTATTCGAAAAAAAATTTTAAAATTTTTTACAAAAAAAATTTTAATTGAATTTTTTTTAAAAAAAAATATATTCGATTTTTTTTTAAATTAGAAAAGAACAATAAAAATTAATATGAATTTTTAAAAAAAATTAAAAATAATGCAATTTTTATAAATTTTTTAATACTTTTTTTTGCAGCATAATTTTTTTTTCAAACTTCAGCTTGAAATTTAAAAAGTTTATGGATGCAAATATATCATCTTCACGTCACAAATGAACATTTTCATTAAAATCTGACAGATTCTTCATTAAAACTCATATTACATTCCGTTTTTATTTGTAATAGTAAAAAATATTCCACGAAAATAAACAATGCAATCAAACAAGTGGAAATAATTGAAATTGATCATTTTTTTCTCAAATTAAAAAGAGATGTTAAAATAAAGTCAAACAAAACTCATAAAAAGTTTTTTCTGTCAATAGTAATAATACTAAGAGAAAGATTAAGGCAATCTTTTGTCATGTTCTTGCTATTCTTTCATACGTTATTGATGATAAGTTTCAATCAAAGTTTTGTTTCTTTCACAAGGCTTCAAATAATAAATCTTACAACAAAAGGACCTCGTATTCTGTCATGAATGCAAATTTTCCTCTATTTATAAGCCGTGCTCATCCACCCTGAAAAAGAAAAAAGACGTAAAAACGTGCGTTCATTTTTTTTTCGAGTACCAAAAGAAATGTTTAACAATTTTTTATATTTTAAATTACTTCAACAAGTTATTACGTGATTTATGGTGGAAAATATCAGTGAACAATAACATATATGAATATCAATGATATCCGCTTTTACACGCAAATCACGATGAAAAAAGTTTCTTATTGCAAAAAAAGACGATAGAAATACAAATAAATAGGAGAAACTCAAGTAGAAAGTATTTGAGGCAAAAAACTGTTGTATATTGAAATTGAAACTATATCGAAAATTTATGGATTTATAAATGTGGATGAAAAAAGTGAAACATTTAAAAAAAACACTATATGAATATTTAAACATCCGTGTGAAAATGTTTTGCCTGTATGCAAAAATCCATGAATAAAACATTTTTTGTTGCACTTCTCTGGATTACGTTACATTTAATCCTTTCCGATTATTCTTTTTTTCGTCGAAGCGGTATTTTTTAATTAGTATTTTTTCAAATAACAAACGGTTTAAACTTTTTTTGCATGATGAAATGTTTCCGCTCACTCAAAAAATGGCCTGAAAACTTTTTTCAACTTTAAATGACAATTTAATGCTGCATGCGCTGCTCATCAAAGCTGTCCCGTTTGGTAATAATAATAATCGTTTTCTTCTCTCTTTTAACGAAGTGTTGGATGTAAAACTTTTGAATTACAATTATCTTCCGGGTATGCTCGGAAAATTCATTTGATGCCATCATAAATTATCTAGCGACCCTTTCAAAAGTCAAAAACAGGTCATCGTCGTGCCATGTTAGGAGGAGGTTTCAAGTCCTTTGGATGCATGGGAAATTTGTATAATTACTTGTCTCGGTAGCTAAGTGTTTATGGGATAAAACGGATGGCAGTAAACAACATTGTTTGACATAGATGAACGAAACTTTTTTTGAAATGTTCGTTTGATATTGTGTACCTCAAGCTCTGGATAATTTTTTTTTCAGGGGCGTAGTAGGTAAAAGTTCTTTTTTTGACATTTTATGCATTGAAAGAACTTTTGATGAAAAAAGGGAGAAAAATATGTTAATGAAAACATTTTTTTATTAAAATGAATTTGCAAGTTTAAGTGACAATAGAAAATTTTTTAATAGAAAAATGATCAATCATCTTTTTTCACATTTTTAAAGCGAAAATATATTAAGATTAGCATTTGAAAAATTTTGATGAGTCTTTTAACTTATTTTTTTACGATAAAAAATATTTTTAATAATTTAATAAAGTTTTAATAATTTTTTAAAAAATATTTAAATTTAATTAAAAAAAATAAATTTTTCAAAAAAAATATACATATATATTTCAAATATATATTTCAAAATATAAAAAATTAATTTTTAAATAAACTTAATTTTAATAATAAATTAAATTAATTAAATAATTAATTTAATTAATTACTAAATTTTTAAATTTAATTTTATTATGGAAAGATGAAATGTCTCAAAATTTTTCAAAAATAAAGGGCTCTATGGGAAATACATATATAAAACTGCTTATATAGGAGAAAGGAAATGTGAAGTTCAAAATCATGAGGATTTTGAAATTTTTTTTTGATTGAGAATCTTCCTAAATTTTGTAAAGTATATCACCGTCAAGCGTATAGTTTTAACAATTTTTTAAATTTGAAAAGATTTATGAAATTTTGAAAAAATCATTTTTTTACTTTTTTTAACTTGAATTTTATTTCCCCATTAAATTTAATTTTTTATACTCCTCATGACTCTAAAGGTTCTTACTCCTCATGAATTTTTGAAATTCAATATTTAAAATAAATTAAATTAAAAAATTTTTCATATACTCATTTTTTAATTCAAATTTAAAATTAAATAATTAATTTAATTTATTAGGTACTAAAATTATTTTATTTAAAAATTATTTTAAAATTTAATATATTTTCAATTTGTATATTTTCGGCCATAAAATCAAAAGAAGAAATTTATTTACCATTAATATTTTCATGAAAGTGAGAAAATGTAATTAAAATTTTTTGACAGACATTTAATAATAATTTTTGAACTATTCTTCACTTTTACCGTAACCAGACCACTGACTTTATTCCATCGTAAATATCATAATTAAGTTGTTCCAGTTGAAGCAAGATTTTAAAACGTGAGACGTCTCATAAAAGTTATTAAAATTGAAAAGTTGCAAACGATAAGGTAATATTACTTTCGAAAGTTTCTCTAAAAACTAAATGAATATGCAACAAATTATTCTCTTGACACCTTGTCACGTTATTTGAAGATTTTATTAAGTGCTCCGTGGAATATCCTTCTACACGGCAAGAATCTATGGACGTTACAATTGAAATTCCTGTACTCTTAGTTAGTTAGGCAAATAATGAAGAAAGAAGTGAACTTGTCACGTAGATGCAACATTGCAAAATAAAAAAGTCACAAAACTAAATACGACCAAATGTGATGTGCGAAGTTTACTTTCCAGCGTGATTAACATGCTTTTGATTGCGAAACTTATTAACTTGATATCACCTAATTAACTTTCGATTAACTTGCTGTTTGCTCAACTATTTTATGCAATACACATAAATATTTGCCGTCTTTAATAATCTCAACATAAATTTCAGAGCCCTATATTATTATAATAATGGCAGTGAGCATTAATTACTGCGAGACCTCGCTACACGATGCTAGATAATAATAATACAGTAACGTGACTTACATTCTAATAAGTGGATATATAATATCGCTCCCGTCGCTGGAGCCATTGTCGTCGTCGTTGTTGTCGTCTTCGTTAAACATGGGGAATTTTTCATTATGTACAATAAATGGACTAATCCGCACCGAAGAAGGCAACGAAGAACCATAAAATGAGAAAAGAAACGAAATGTACCAACCAACATTTTGTTGTGCACGATATGCAGGCAATAATAAGACGCAAGAAAAAGAAAGACGAAGAAGAAGATGAACTTTAAAGATACATCAGAGAGTTGGAATTTTTTTCCTAAGCTAAGGGAAACTGCATTTATTATAATTTTTTTATGCAAAATAGGTTTAGTTTTCATTTTCTTGCATCGCTGGAAGGAACATTTTCTTTTTTTTAGATGAGGTCAACACCTCATTTTCCTTGAAACTTTTCGCATGATCATGCAACTCTTGCATTGTAAAGCCATTATCGCTGAATGGAGAAAACATCCAAACAAAGGCACAAAAAAATTGTTCAACACCATCATTATCGGCAAATAACATTAACGAGCATGAAATCATAAAATTTTATATTTATCTATACAACATATCATCATGATGATGTGGAAGACTCGACGACTACTACAGCACAAAAAATAAAATGAACATTAAAACATTTAAAGCTGAAGTATAATATTTGCAAGCACATCAGATTTTTATTGCTGCTCTCTACTACTCTCGGGTGCTTCGGAGAAATTGTGTGACATTTTCTGAGTAACTGCTATTATTATTATTATTACGTGTGTTGGTTCAATCAAATGATGAAACGACAGAAAAAGTTACACACACTCACAAACTCGCATTATGTATTCATATGTGTGCCCTATGGGTTGAAAAAGTTTGAGTTGACTCCTTAAACGTTGAAATTGATCTTTTAAAAATAAAAATAATTCTTAAGAGATCAATTTGACCCCTTAAGACTTGTGATGTTAGATTGATTCCTTTAAATGGAATTAATTTAACTTCTCAAGGTATTAAGTTAATCTGTTTAAGGGGTCAAATTAATTCCTTGAGGAGTTAAATTAATTCCATAATGAGATAGAAAATTCACTTAAGGGGTTAAATTAACTCCTAAGGGGTTAATATGACCCCTAAAAGAGTTAACCTCACTCGTTTTTCGACCATTGAGGTGTCAAATTGATCTCTTTAAGGTGCAATTATTAAACCCTTAAAGGTCAAATTGATCCCTTTGGATTTGAATCCTAAACATATCACCCGATATCAGCATCAGTGCATTTTCAGTGCATTTGGGTTTATTCAGGTACCTCTTTGATATACCCGATCTCACTAAAAATGCATAAAAAAATTTAGTTCGTTGTAGAATTTTTAATTTAGGTTTTTTTGACTACTTGAGGCCTAACTAATACAAAACCATCAAAAAATCTCATGCCATTTTTTTTTTCGATGAAATGTTGATATCGGGTGATGTGTAAAACTATATCGCCTTTGAGAGGTTAATTTGATCCCTTATGCTTAAGACCTTAAGAGATTAGATTGATTCCTTCAGATGGAATTAATTTAACCTCCCAAGGTACCAAATTAACCTCGTAGAGGCGTTAAAACTAAATGGTCAAATCCAAAGGGGGTCAATATGCTGTCTAAGGTGTCAAACTGACCGTTTAAGAGGTCAAATTGACCCCTTTAGAATTCACCTGTCCAAAAAATTGCCATCCAGAGGATAATTTGTTTTTAATTCCTCAAAATGGAATTAAAGTAACCTTTCAAAAGATCAAACTAACCTCTTGAAGGCGATTTTTTGGGCAGGTCAATTTTAAAGGGGTCGATTTGACCTCTTGAACAGTTAGATTCTTCTCTTCTAGGATTATTTTAACTCCTAAGTGGTCAAATTCATACCTTTTCAATCCGTAGGGCGCTGACTCGTAGTAGCATCATTTTCCTTTATTTCGAACACAAAAATAAAATAAAATAAATAAAAAAAGGAAAAAAATGTTCATTGTTCATTCATATCACTAAAGAACGTTCTCAAATGGACCAAATGGCGCCAATAAAGAGATCGAGTAAAAAGTATTTGTACGCTATATTAATAAATTTGTATCATTCTTTGCATGAATGTTGAACACATTCATTGCGAGTCTTTGATCTAGTAAGTTTATTTAACTTTTTATTGGCCTCTTTTGTGAGGAACAAGACATGTATGTGTTATACAAATAATATCAGAATGAATAAATAATGTACACTAACATGCGGATAAAATGAAAGAAAATGAATTTCGGTCGGAATTGTAACGAGAGTAAAAATAAATAATAAGACAAATATAAAAGAACGAAAGAAAAACTTAGAATTCAAAATGAATTAGAGAAATTTGTGAAACAGAAAATCAATGTAGAAACCACTTCCTTTTCCATTAAATCCTTTTTCTTCCGCATCTAAGCCTCAGGCTAATGTCGCTCAAACGATATAACAATGAAACTAGTTAAATTTAGAGATTCCATTGTGTAGCAAATTCAAATTCAATCTTTCTCTCTCTCTCTCTACAAATACTTACAACAAATATTATATAATAAATTGTTAAGCTCAATTCAGAGTCTTTTGTTCGACCTTATTGACACCCATAAATAATAACACTTTTTGTTGCGGGCCGTTCGTAGCAGTAGTATTATTATGGCATTAGAATTGACTTTGCCATCCTTTCTCTTTCTCTCTCGTTCGAACATTCGACAGTTATATCCTGATTAATTTTGCACAGCAGCGTTTCGTAATCTACGACAAACAAAGCTTATGTTCCGTGTCTCTCAATTCTCAAGTGACTATAAGACTAAGTAAATTCCAGCAAACATCCCAGACAATAATAAATGAGTTCAGAATTCATTTGGATTAGGATAATTTTATTATTTGTTTTGTCTGTCGAGCGGTGTGTGTGTGTTTGTGTGTGCGGCGCATCGGATAACATGTAATCTGTGGAAAATATCAGAGAAAATGTTATTTTTGTCATCATCATGGGGGATGCAATGATCATTTATAATGTTATTACCTAATATTATGGGAGGCAATGCATGTCGGTTGGTCTGTGTTGAAGACTCACCTAACGAGGTAATCTTTCAAAGCGACGAACCTGCGTGAGATTTTTAGTGAAATATTCAGCTCTGGAAAGTAAGATCTGTAAAATATAAATAAACGATTTAAGTCAGTTTTGAATGAATTAATGATTTTGCTTGAGAATATTTAAAAAAAATATTAGATATTGGCTCAAAGTTAAGAATTTTTAAATTTATTTAAAATGTGAATTAAAACATTAATTTAATTAAAGTAAAAGCTTAAAGTCAAATTTTTCAAAAAAAATAATTAAATAAAATAAAAGAAAATATGATAAAAAAAATATAATATTTATTTTAAAATAAAATTTTAATTTAAAAATAAATTTAGTGTTAAGGCGCCATCCATTTATGGCGTCGGATAAAAATGGACATTTTTTGACCCCCACCCCCCCTATAATCAGAAACCGTCGGAATTTAAAGACCCCCCCCTAATTTACGACGTACTTTTTAGCAAAATATACCCTCCTCCCCTTTTAAGAAAATTTTTAAAATTTAGCATCTTTTAAGTAAAATTTTTAAGTTAAAATTAAAACATGTTTAATTTTTCAAAAAAAAATAAATAAAGTTTGAATAATGAATAAATAAAAATAACTGAAAATGCAAAAAAATCTTAACCATAAAAATTATTTCATCAGTTCATCGAAAAAAATACGACAAGAGATTTTTTGATTTTTGTTTTAATAATTTATGCGAATATTTTTTTTTTCCCCCTAAGTCGATATCCAATCGGAAACTTAAATTTAGTGTTAACTTTTTCCTTAAAAACATTTTTTTATTTCAACTTCAGTTAACTTAAAAATTTTATTTAAGTTTAAAGAAAAACCTTTTATACAAAATATTGAGTAAAAGTAAAAATTTTTTGGAAACCCTTACGAAACTGTTGTGAAAAAAATTTTAAAATCTGAATAGAAAAATTCATGTATGGAAAATTATTTTTGCCTGTTCCATTAGTCTGTTATTGTTAGTTCAAATCTAATAAAAAATCCAACGGTTAGAAAAATGTTTCATAAATCAAAAATTTTTTTGAAAGATTTTATTGCAGTTTTATTGAAATATATCGTGTTTTTACTCAATCTTGTAAAAAAAATAACCGAACACAGCTAAAAATTTCGCTTTTAATTCAATTTATGCCTTTTGTGTTTACTAAATTTTTTCTGTTGTCCCTACAAAAATTATTAATTGCTTTTCGTTGCAATATTTTTTATTTTACAAAAATTTTCTATGACCTTTACGTTTAAAATACCTTTCCATATATAATATTTTATATATTTTTTTTCAAGGCAAGTAACAAAAGTTGCAGGAAAATATGAAAATTTTAATACCGAGAAACTTAACAAGATTTCTTTGAAATTCAAGTCAAGTTCGATCAAATATTCAAAGGAAATTTGCAAAGTAATTCAAAATCGATGTCAACATGTTGGATTTTTAGCGAGAAACTTTTGTGTCAAGCTACTTAAAATTTCACGAGAAAAAAATGTACGAAGCCCATAAACTATTTAGAAAATTTCGCTCCAACACCAACAACAACTACAAAACTTGCAGACAAAAGAACAACTATATCATTCTCAACTTTAAATTAATATAAGCTTGTTACACTGTGTTTAAAACTTATTTTCTGTCTTTTCCATCTCCCACATGCCCGTTCACAAAAACCGAATCTGGTAAAACTTTGTTAGTTTATAAAATTTTTCTCATTCAATGGCCTTATGCAACGAATACTGACTGCACTACAGGCCAAAATTGAATTGCATTAAAGGAGACTTGTGTAATACAATGATTGCATTCAATATTGAATCAAAAGTTTATTTGAAATCTATAGCAAACTCACAAATGTTTGCTTGCACCCTACAAACAATGCAACGCCCAAACAAAGGTGCAAAACTTTTTCAACAATTTTCTTCAAAGAAAAAAAAAATACATACAATAAAAATGCAAAGTAAAAGGATGCGAAAGGAAACAATTGTTGCACTGACAGGCAAATTCTTGTGTGCTATTTATTGAATTGGACCAAAGTTGCAACCCAGAGATTTCTCTTATAGTTTTCACCCAACATACATTTGTTACAGAGGAAAATTGTAATTTATCAATATTGAGAAAGAAAAGAAACAGAGAAGGAATTCAAGGTGATTTATGTACTAAAAACTTTTAAACTTGGTATTTTATCATCTACATAGTTACGATAAACTAGGGTGTTTTTGAGAATAAATGATTTGTTCATTTTCTTACTTTTTATTTGCCTCTTTTTTTGCTAATTCCGCTTAAAAACGTGAAAATCGATAAAAAACATAAAACTTGCATGCCCAGAAAAACAATACAAACATTCCTTCTTTCTGTCTAATAAATGCGAGCTCAGTAAAATTGTGTTTTTATTGTATTTTCATGTCCATGCTGGCAATTGCGATGTAAAATAGATAAAAACAAGATTTTTGCATTAGCGTAGAATCTCTCCTAATAAAATAACATAAAAAAAAATCGGAAGAAAAAAAATACAATCGTAAAATTTTTGAGAAAATATGAAGTATTAGTCATAAAATTGCATGTCGACCGCACACACAAGACGAAAACCATGGCAAAAGGCAAGCGAAACGAAAATAAATAGAAAATTCAATATTTTTAAACGTCTGCTTGCTCATAAAAAGATAAAATATTATGACCCTTTTTGTGATCGCTGCTCGTTGACTACAGAGATATGATACAAACTAAGAGCTTGAACGCTCATGATACGAAAGGATATTACATTCACACATGCAAACAAAGGCACGAGCGACACAGTTCAGCTCAATCATGTGAAATCAAGTGTATTGTACTTTGCTCTTTTAGTGGCAGAGAAGCAGCAGCAGCATGGACTGTGTTTATTAATAAAAACGAAAAAAAAAAAATGTCAAATTACACAGAATTTTTTATATCGTATTTGTAAAGTGGCTTGAAAAAGAGTTCAAGTGATATAAAAAAAGGCGTGAAAAAAATGAATCAAATGAGGTTTTTCAACTAAAACCAATATTTTATACATGCTTGTGATTTGAATGGGCTTTGGAGATGTACAATGATGACCACTTGTCTCTCTTGCTGACATGCATAAAAGTTTATTGTATTTATTTATTTTAACGAAGCTTTGAGACGATCTCTTTTGCTCGAATGACACAAAGGAAATATCAAACAGATGCAAGTTTCTCCTCGTTTATTTTACGACGAGCGTTGATTGGAATTGGCTGACCATCGATTTATTTTTAATGAAAAACGACTCGTTCTCAGACATGTTTCAGCAAGTTTTATTTTTTTTCATTGCACAAGCAATATTATTGCTATTAGAAAACACACATCGACTGGAAAATTGAAAATTTTTTTATGTAAATAGACAGACACGACATGTGTGTGTGTCTATGGAGAAATCTTTTATTGCGCCTTTAATCCTATCTTTCTTTGATGCTCTGTGGATTGAAAAGGGTTGTAAATAATCACATAAGAGGTTAATAAAGAAAAAAAAATAAATAGGGGTCACTTTGATTGTTAAAGGTATCAAGCTGACCTCTTTTAAAGTTGATCATTTCCGGATTAATTCTAAATAGAAAGACTAAAAAGGATTGAAATAACCTCTTAAGGAGTTAACTTAACCTCTTAGCGTGGTCAAATTAACCCTTTGGGGTTTATTTGATCCCAGAACTGACCCGTTCATCAGATCAATTTGACCCGTTGAGAGGTTAATTGTATTCCTCTAAAACGGGTCAAATTAACCTCTGAAGGGATCAAATCACTTCTGCGGTCAAATAAACCTCTTGAAGCGATGAAATGAACCCCTTAATAGTTTCAATTATCTCCCAATGGGGAAAAATTCACCACGCTAAGAGATTAATTTAACTTCTGGACAAAACAAAATGGGGGATGATATGGATGCCACACTGGATCCAAGATGGCCTGATAACAAAAATTAATGTTTTAATTGATGATTCTTAAAGTCACAAATGGTTCTCTTTCTTAAATTTTACCTATAGAAGAATAAAATTACATGTTTTTTCGTTCGCTTATTCTTTCAAAGTGAGGTTTTTCTTAAGTTTTTTAGCGTAAAAATCTAAATCAAAATGATCATAGGGCAATTTTTTCAAAAAAAATCATCACTTAATATTGTTCAACTCCTTAAGAGTAAAAAGAGTAAGAGGGAAATTATCAACTCTAAAGGAGGTCAAATTGATTCCTTAATGACTCCTTTTTCAACATAAGGAATCAAATTAACCTCTTAAAGTGTTATTTTCACTCCTCTTTTATTCTTAGAGCATCTTTTATATCGCTCCCATCGTCAATGAATGAAACGAAGACAACGTCGACGTTGTTTGATGTGTGTTTTAATATTTATATATGAGCAAAAAACACATAAAGTAATCGAATTGCCATTTCTAAGAATCAAGGATTAGACTTGCGAGAGTCTATGCATCTTCATTTTACAACAATAAAAATAATAATTTTCCGGATCCTTTGTCTGATGTTGTGGAAAAGCAAGAGCAAAACCAATTTTCCTTCCTTTCTCTCCCCTTTTTTTCCACATTTACTAAATACAATTTTCAAATGAAGCGTGGAAAAAAGCACAATTCATCATTTTTGCCGCAAATGATTGTTTGTACTCGCTCAAGCAAAACCAAATTCCTTTCACAGGTATGACTTTAAAAAAAAACATGAACGTAAATTTTGTTAGACTTTCCGGTTGTTGATTCTGTGTCTCACATTTTTGTTCCTTTGTGATATCTACGCTGTTGTGTCGCTGTTTGGATTTTGTCGATAAAAGTCTCGAACAGCCGCGAGGCATGTAAATTCATTTTGCGACAAAGTGTCAATATCCAGCCAAAAAAATGTGACACACCGTGTTGTTGTTCTTTTTGCGGGTAAAAATTGTCAACATTTTTTGATATATATCTCTTTTTTTTGTGAACGACCATTTCAAGTGCGCATAAGAAAGTTCCATTGTTTAAACTCGTCGCTCGTTATCCAAACCAGAAGAGCCATTATTGCCAGACGAGATGAAAAAGTACGGGCCATTTTACGTCAAATCAAGGGAAAATGAAAGAAATGAGAAAAAATAGATGGATAGATGAATGAAAAGGGTAACGGAAGTTTATTTGACTTACGGGGGTTAAGAAAATATCAGTACGTTCTTCTCCCCTCCCGCCTTTTTTAAAAACACTCACTCCTTTATCTTTTACTTTTTCTTTCACAGCTAAACAGATTTTGTTTCCTTCGCATGAACGCATGGAAATGACTGTTTTATCCACATGCCGGTTCTTTTTGCGTTCTTTCTGTGCAAACAAACAGCCACACCGCAGTCTATTAAGCAAGCAACGTTACCTTTTTTCAAAAAAAAAAAACTTTTATATATAAATTTTAAAGACATCAAAACTTTTTTTAATGACAATGAATGAGTGAGGGAAGCAAAAGAGAAAAGATGAAGGAAAAAAGGAACGTTTTCTTTCAAGCACAGCGGTAGATACTTCAACACGCTCGGATAAAGAAGATGATGCTCTTATATTGAATTGCGATTAAAAGACCATCATTTTTTGTTTATCTTAAACGATGTCAAGTGAATAAGTGAGCAAGTGACTTGTTCACAACGTGTGAATTTGGTGTTTTTTCATATTTGGGTTACTCAAGTACGCTTGGTCTAGAAAAAACATCAACTTTATTGTTGTTGCGACGAACATCTTTGTCAAGAAGGGTTTCCTTTCAATCCATTTCATTTTGATCGGTGTCGCTGCAAAGTTCAAAGAAAATTGCTCAATTTCCATTTTATTTGGTAATCAATCAAATTGATTGATATCGCAGCGTTTCGTAATAATTCAATCAAAATTTTAAATTATAATCGGTGTGGAGACGACTGGTAGTTTATTTTCATTTTGTATCGTATTTTAACGCATTTCGGAAAAGTTTATCCTTAACTGCGACTTAAAAGTTGCCATTGGTTTCTTTATATCTTAGTGAATAAACTGAAAAGGAAAATTCTTCAAATGTTTCAAATCGGAAAAACTAAAAAAATGTCACCCGAGTTCATCGAAAAAAAAAATATGGCATGAGATTTTTTGATGATTTTGTGTTAGTTAGTCCTAAAATAGTCGAAAAAACTAAAATTTAAAATTTTGGAATCAGCTTTTAAAATTATAAATTTTTCTCAGTGGGTTTGACGGTTTTTAAGTACCTCTTTGGCATATCCAACGAACCTAAAAGTACCTACAAAAATTTAAGCTCATTCCAGAATTTAGTTTTTTTTTATTACTTTAGAACTAACTAACATGAAACCATCAAAAAATCTCATACCATATTTTTTTCGATGAATTCGGGTGATGTTACCATAGAAATTGAAAATTGATTAAAAAAATCAAAAAAGCAACGTTGCAAAAATTTCGTCCAAAACTTCGAAAAATGTGAAAATTAAGACATTTTGAAACCCGAGCTTGTGTTTCAATTTTTCAAAGAAATGTTTTTCTATATCTATTTTTAAATTAAATGAAATTTCATTAACTTTCAATTTATCGGAATAATTACTTGTGTACTGAGAAATTGTAGAAACAATTTAAATTAAATTTTCTTTTGTGTCTTTACAGGTTGTAATTTCTCATCATTTTGCTTCTTTACGGATCATGGATGCAGAAAAGTGTTAAACTGGTCAAAGAAACAATTATTTTAAGAATGGTAAAATTGACAAAAGAAGAAAATGGAACAAGTTATAAATAGAAGAAACACTTTACGAATGACTCAAAGAGTTTTATTTTAATTACATTTTTTTTTTCGTTTAACGGTCGATTGTCAGGAATAATTGTGAGTAAAAGTACAAGAAAAGAAACTAAAGTGCATAAAAATGAAAAAGTTAAAGTGTCGGGAATGGATTTCTTTTGTTAGTTTGATACTTTTGTCACGATTGAGTATTTCTTGTGGAAATTTCCCAACAACGACAGAAAGTTTGTCCGTATTCACGGAATCAACCAACAATGAGAGCTACATCAATGTCACAGCGGATTTATTGTATGAATCTCTCGAAATTAATAGTTCCAAAGTATTGTATAATGACGATGTTGTCGAAGAAGATGAAGGAGTTGTTGTTGCACACAACGAACTTTTTTCCACTCCATTCGCGACGACGATACCAACAACAACGACGACGACAAGTAACAAAGAAACGAAGCATCTTGATTTATATTTGAACGACGAGGCAGGTGCTAATGTAAAGGATTTGCTAAAGAAAATTATCAACGGAAGTGATGCCACGTCGCTGACAAAGTCGAACCTAACGACGTGGCCAACGAAACATGTAGCGAATGTCGAAGGTGACATTATATTAGGTGGCCTCATGATGGTGCATGAGCGCGAGGAAGAAGTTATTTGTGGTCCAATTATGGCACAAGGTGGCATACAGGCGTTGGAGACAATGCTTTTCACTCTCGATTATATCAATGGAGCTGGCTTGCTGCCAAACATTTCAATTGGTGCACATATTTTAGATGACTGTGATAAAGGTAAATGTTGTCTGTGTCGGAAAATAACTTTTTTTTGTTACTTTTTAATTTATTTTTGTTTTTTTGGTTACACAAGGCAGATGCAATGACCAAAAGTGTTTTACATTTTATCCTAATTTTTTTTTTAACAGAAATTTCTTTTAAAAATTTTCTGTGTCATTTGAGGCGAAAAAATTTTCAAGAAATATTTTTAATTAAAAAATAATTTCGACTAATTTAAAACCATTTAAGCAAATTTTTGTGTAATTTTATTAATATTTATTATATTACTCAGTGGGACAAAATAACATTTTTTGAAGCTCTGGTGTCTTAAAAATAAGAATCTTAAACTTTTATACAGAGGTTTTTCAAATTTTTTATTTTTTGATAAAATTTAAAAAAAAATTCAAAAAAATTAAAATTTAGAAAAATCTCTGTGTTAAAGTTTAAAGGCCTTATTTTTAAGTGCCCAGGGCCTTTAAAATTTTTTTTTAATTTTTAAAAATTTTTAAAATATTATTTTTTATTTTTTTATTTTATTTTATTTTATTTTATTTTTTTATTTTTTTTTTATTTTATTTTTTTTTATTTTTTTTTATTTTATTTTTAATCAAAATTTTTACCAAATCTTAAAGATCCTTTGCAAGGATAAAATATTTAATTTTTTCATCTTATAAATTATTAAAAAATCTTCGTTAATAAAAATTAGTGAAAACATATTTTAATTCAGAAAGTTATCAATAATCGACCATTAACCTCTTTCCTAATTTTTTTAAAGTTTTTTACCATGTTAAAAATTATTCTAATTTGCTTTTGCCTCATTCTCATTTTTTTCTTTGCTTGAACCTTAACACGATCATATAAAAAACTGAAATAATTACAATTTTAACGCTTTTTTTATTTCTCACCTTCTCTTTTTGGTACCATTTTTGCCGTGAATAAATTCACATCTGGCAGACACACATGGCCTGGAAATGGCGGTCGACTTCATTAAAGGTAAGTTTGAAACAATACACCTTTATTACCGCTTTTCTCCCCTTTTTTTCCTTCGTAATGATCCCATTTGAATATGAATGAAAAAAAAAATATACACGCGCATCCGACATGTGGAAATTTAAATCTCTTTAATAAGAGAGTTCGTCGAACGCTACAGTTGACACTTTACTTGTGACCCAAATCACACCAAATCTTTACAAGTATTCCCTCGTTGGTGCTTGTTAAATCACATTTTCAACTTTTTCGACTGGACAAAAACTTTAATCAGACGTTAAAAAGTGTCATAAAAAATTACATCCACTTTAAATTACGCTCGGCAACACAAAAGTACCACTTCCAAGTATTATTCGGGGAGTTAGACAATTCGTGTAAAATTATGTGTCATGTCCACAAAAATAAAATCCTACATGTGAGGATGAATGTACACATGAGACTGTTTGTTGGTGCAAAATAACAACACAAAAAATATCACGCAAAAAATGAATATTTTCCCTCACATTTAATTTGTGGTAAAATGTTGTTTTTTTGCTGTTGGTGTGCTCTTCCTGCTACTTTCTGCTATTCTGATGAAGTACAGGAAAACAAGTTTTTTTTTGTTTATTCTATAAATACAATTTTTCTCCGACACATGACTCGACGATGCTGCCGCCGCCGACAAAGAATTGCATATCACGTATTGACACAAAATTTATGAACGTTTCTTCGTCCTGATTGAATCACTGTGTGTTTGTTTGTTTAGGAAGTGGATGAGACGCCCGCAAACAAATTGATAAATCATCTCCAGTCGCGCAACCGAAAAAAAATTGGACATGTTTTTGATTGAAAACATTTATTACCTACGTAAAAAAACAAGGATCGAAAAATTCGATTCACAAAAAAAATCTTTCCCTGTAGTGTAATTAAATCAAGTCGTTACTTACCTGTCATCATGGTCGTCGTTAGGCAAATACGGAGGATTTTTTAATAATAAACGCATTATAATCCGAAAAGTCGGTCGTTTGGTTTTTTTTCTTTCACCTGAACTAACAATCTGCAAAAAAATAAAAAAAAAAGAAGACAGAGTGGAGATTATTAAGGTATAAAAAAGTAGCATTTAATTAATTAAAATTTGTGCAAATATTATTTAAATACCCGTATCCTTTCATTTTTGACTCCCTTTTTTCGCCCTTTTGTCTTCCATTTTTCGTCAGACGATCAAAACAAAGAGTTTTTGTGTGATTAAGTGATGATGATGATGATAATGGCACGATGGCAAAAGAAAAGGGGAGAAACATTGAATGAATGGACACATAAAAGGTTTAGGAAATCATAAATATTTATGCCAAAAAAAAACCCAAAAAGTTTTTACGTGTGAACGATTTAAAGTTCCAACAGGTAACACCTAAAAACGAGCAAATATGTGTAAAAAAAAATTTTTTTTTAAACAAAACCTTTCCTCATAAATCTAAAATTATCATTTTCTAGAAATGTTTCCTAATTGTCAACTCAATTTATTTAATTGTTTTCCATTATGTACGTTTTCTGAATAAATTTTGCTAAAAACAGACATTAATTTAGTTTGTTTGTTGTTGAAGTTTGGGTGTGTGTGTGTGCCTATGTCTCAAGAATTCTCAGAGTTCAAATAAAATATTTATTATACAAAACAAGAAAATGTAACAAGAGTATTTGCCTAAGACTTAAAAGACAAAATCTTACCGCTCCGGTGCTGTTACTGAAACCATTTCATAATCAAACATGTTTGGATTTAGCGTACGACATGCATAAATGTGTCGAATCTGAGAGAGGAGACGGCGGCGACGAACGATCCAAGTATATTTAGTCCCAATTTATATGTTGCGCCCCCAGCCAGATTCGCTTTTATATTTACATTAGTCCTTGTCGTATAACGAAATTTTGCTCTGCGAGACCTACATACAGTTTTGGTGTTGTGTTACAAATCATACGCAGACATGCGTTCACACAGGAAATATAAAACATGATACTGATTTTGCTTGCTTAAGTTATTATTATGTAAATGATAAACATTATATCTCTGTGTGTGGCGCATTTTTGCAGGAGCGGGGGGATGTTTAACATTAAATTATTGTAAGTGTTGGTAGTATAAACAACAAGACGATGATGAGGAAATAAAATCTTCGTGAAGACCTTGTGTCTCCGTCTTTGCTCGATGTATTGCGGTTATGCGTGTGTGTTTGTGGTGCTTTTGAAGATTGAATGACGGAAAATGACAAAGAAGGCAAATGCAATTTTTAAAAATATTTTACAATATTTTGAAAATTCTAACAATTTTTGGTATTTTTACACAGAATTCAAATTTATTGAGTCCAAAAAAAAAATTCTATTAAATTAATTGACTTAATTTAGTTTTTTTTAATTTAAAAAAAAATAATTAAATAGTTTAAAAGTAAAAAAAAATTTTTGACTTATTTTTATTCATTATGAAATTTAAGCATAATTTTTTTTTTTTGAGTTAAAGTTACTTTTAAGTCAAGAAAATATTATAAAAGTACAAAAAAAAATCAATAATTTTTTAAAATTAAAAAAAAATACATTTTTTAATTAAAAAAAAAAAAATAATATTTTAATCGAAAAATAATTAAAAATATAACCAAAATTGTAAGTTATTGTACAAGTTAAAAAAATTAAATTTTTTCCTAAATTTTTTGATAATTTTTTTTAAAACTGTTGTAACGGTCCTAATTTTTTTGTTATTATTATAAATAATTATTTTAAAAAAATGTATAAAACATTATATAAATAAAAAAATATTTTTTAAAAATTATCTTAAAGTTGAAATGTTTTAAAAAAATTATTAAAAATTGTAAGTTTTTGTACAGGTTAAAAAAATTAATTTTTTTTATTAAATTTTTTTTTCAAATATTGAATTTTCGAAAAATATTTTTTAAAAAAAATTATGACCAGAAAAAAAAATTAAAAAAATTGAAACATTTTCAAAAATTGTATTCGCCTTAAAAGACCTTTGTTGTGAATAATTCGGTCATATCTTTTAGGTACTTTATTTAGCATAATCCTCTCAGACAAAGAAAAAAAACTGGACAAAAGCGATAAAGCCATAAGTCGCCAGGCGTCTCCATTTTGTCACTAAACCAGATGTAAAGCACTGCCAACCCACACACAACAATGAATTTCAATTCATCCATCACAGTCAATCACAATGTAAACTACACTTTTCACAGAAATAAATACTTAGCATTCAACTCTCACACGCCATCCATGCCTTCGTGCGACGTGATGGTATTTTAATATATTTATGTTTCTGCAGATATAGATTGTTTTGCACGACTACAATTTTTGCACTACATTCCGATTGCTGCGCGCCACTCGATCATAATTCAAATAAATAGTGTGGAAAATGAACTTCCAGCTACATGTGCACAAACACACACACACGCAAATTATTACTGTGTAAACCACGGACACACAGTAAGATAAATTTATGACTATCACACACACTTTCAGCTCTTATTTATGTCAAAAAAACGTAATTTACTGTGTGAGGTAAATTCTTTTTTTTTCACATGACCTAATAATCGTATTAAATTTTTGCAATATTTACAAGCAAAAAAAAGCTTTATTTATTATTTAATTCGATTTATTTAAAATTTTGGCCAATTTTGAATTCATTGCAACAATTTTTGGTCACAAGATCAAACGACACAAAAAAATTAAATTAAGAGGCAGAAAATCTTACTTTATTACATTAAAAATGAAATTTTATATCTCTTGCAAGTTTGAAATTCCAACTTGTCTGCCAAGACTGAAAATATTAATTTATAATTTGTTTACTTTACATAAATAAAATAATCTTTATTTGTTTATTTTTTTCACAAGTCTCTTGAAAGAGGCAGAAAATAACGATGGAGATAAAGATAGTAACATCTTTTAAATGTTAAGTAAATATAAAATTGTGCTGCTGGCGCAAATAAAACGAAGTTTATTTTTGATATTTTATTAATTAAAAAAAAGGAAAATTTTTGATAGTCACAAGTTTCCTCGAATTGAAATGGAAAATTTGCATTGTGTCTGCTCTGCAAATATTTACTCTAGAACGAAAATTAAAGTTCATAAAATGAATCATGAGTTTATTAATGATTTGCTGATTCATGCATTTCATGTAATAATGTCCATTTTTTGTCGATTAGTTGATTACTCATTGAAGCAAGTAAAAGTGTAACTTTCAGTTTTTCTTTCTCTTTTCATTCATAATCCTTAATTAATTTTCTGTTCATTTTTTGCCTTTCATTGGCTTTCATCTTTTGTTTCGACAATGAAAAAAGGTGTTCGTATATAGCATACATTTGAAGAGTTAATCGGATAAATCGCATATATGCAGTTATTGACAAAAAGTGGTGTTTAGAAGGCTTATGAGATTATTTTTAAAACTGAAAATAAAAGAAAAAGCTTAGTTCTTTTTTCAGCAGATAAGAGGTTTTTTTGATATGAAATAAAATAAATGTTTTAGAAGAATAAAATTATGAAGAAAAAATATACAATATTAAGAAGAACAAAATGTTTTCATTCCTATCATTTAAAAGTATTTATGCAGAACAAAAAAATGGATGAGAACTGAGATTAAAAAACGTTATATCACAAACATGAAGAACAGGCTCAACTCGTTAATGGTTGGCAACACAAAGCTAAAAAAGACTATCTCGATGAGGCTTTGTTACTAAAAATATGAACGGCGTCACGGAAACCAGGATTTATATAACATTGGCATAAAAATAACTTTAGTTGATCACGAAGCACAAGTTTGATTGGATAGAAAACATAAATATTTTTCCATCTGAATTCCTTGAAAGTATTATAAAAAAACTAGTTGAAAAACAATTTTAAATCAAGCGGATCTACATAATCACAAGTCATTCCAAAAGTATCAATATTTCAATTTCAATTGGTTTTAGTCAAAATTATTAAAGAGTTTGAGTTCAAATTAATTTTTAAAAAAGTTTTTTGTACAAAAAATTCTTTTATTTTTCG
The DNA here is from genome assembly GCF_036172545.1 of Culicoides brevitarsis. Lineage (NCBI taxonomy): Eukaryota > Metazoa > Arthropoda > Insecta > Diptera > Ceratopogonidae > Culicoides > Culicoides brevitarsis. The sequence continues at coordinate 14,980,806 of NC_087085.1, read as the reverse complement.
TTTCCACAAAATTTAGCCGGAAATTTATTCTATTAAATTCACAAAATTAATACAAATTTTCATTAAACTATAAATACAAAATTTACCTCAATGTAGAGGAATTAATTTTCGACACAAATAAATTGACTTTTAGACGAAATTTACAATAAAAAGAGAGAAAAAATCGAATGCGACCCGCACTCGTCGAAATCCCAGCAGAAAAAGGGCGAATTAACAATTTGGCAATGCCAAGAATCAGCTGATTGGCAATTAATTAATATTTTAAAATTATCCGTTGCATAATTTTTTAACAACGTTAAAAATTTAATTTAAGTGTCCAATTTTGAATTCTAACTTAAAACACAAAGTGTTTGAAATTGACTTTTAGGCGAAAATCGTAAATTAAAAAGAAAAATTGATAATTCTTGAAGCCCAGCAAAAAATTTCATTTTTTTACATTTTTTGAAAAAGTTCTGAATGTCGAGGTATAAATAATTGCCTGTGTGCAATTAATCCTATTAGCCCTTCATTTTTTTTTTTACAATAAAAGCTAATGATCGTGCATGAATATCCTCAATGTAAAAGTTTTCATTTAAAAAAAGTGTGTGAGAAATAATTGAACGATAAAAATTCTAGAAATGTTAGCATCTCAACAACACAAACGTAATAAAAATTCAATAAAAAAAAGTAAAAATAAAAATTTAAGAAAAATCTATTAGTATCAAGAATGTACGTGAGAAACATTCACAGTGTAAGCAAAGTGTGAAAAGTGAAGAAAATAGTCAATAAAAATATTTTGCTCCACATTGATTCGCACAAGTATGAACTTTATATCGAGCAATGTTCGAGCAAGACACTCGATCGTTAAAATCGCAAGCACGTGAATGTATGCCGTCGTCATGTTCGCCAGAGATAACTATTGGTAGCATATTAAAATATATATTTTCTGATACGAATATATTTTCTAGTGGGATAAAATAATAATAATAATACGAGAGAATGTCGGTGTTTGTGTGTGTGTCGGCATGAGTGAGACACTAAACTGTTTCAAGAGAAAGGGAAAGTGTTTATTTAAGTTTGATTATGTTAAATTCTTGTTTGTTTTAGCTAATACCATGTTAGATGATACTTTAAGGAAATATATACGATGTTTATCTTGTTCCTTTTATTATAATACGCCCAATAATAATAATAATAAGTTTATTTTATAGTTCACTGTCTTCTTGTCTTGTCTTCTTGTGTGTGATAAATAATTATTGGATAAACGTTTCCAATTACCAAGACAACAAAATGAGTGGAAAATAAGCGAAACCAAGGATTAAACGACACATGATGATGTTTAGATATGTTTTACATGGGAGATTACTAAATAACTGATGCGTTTCGTAAATCCTATTAAAATTACTTAAAATTAGAAAAAGCATTTGCGTTTGTTTAATTCCATAAAATTAGCTATTACGAGACGAATTTCCCCTCTTGAAAAGCTTTTACTTTGAAAAATTCGTTAAAACAACGAAAGCTCCGAAGGAAAGCTTTAACAGCTGATTTTTAACGAAATATTATTAACATCATCGTACGTAAAAAATTCCCGCCAAACGACTACAGCCGGTTAAAAGGACGAGTGTGCGCAGAAAAATTAACGAAATTAACGAAAATAAACATTACAATAAAAAAGTGAAAGTTTTTAAGGGAAAGTTATTACAAAAAAAATATTTTTTACAAAAAAAAATTTTTTTTTAAATATTTTTAAATATTTAATTATTTTTTAAAAATTAATTTAAATTTTAAGATATAAAAAAAATTAAATTATAAAAAGCCGGTAACCGATCATCTGTTCGTGTAAACAAATGGTTGCGTAAATATCAATCCTGTAACGTCGCGTACAATGTAAAGGCCCACATACAATGTTACAACAACCCATACTGGCGGCTATGACTTGCGCATGAAATACATTTTACAAAATCTTGAATGAATTGCACTTATATGTGTAAAATTTTATGTTGTTTAACTTCAGTCCGTAGTAGTCAGTTGTCGGTACAGCAGTTTCGCAAAAATTTATCCTGCTGTGTGAAAAATTTATTCATATGATTATTGTCCATTACAAGTGCATACAAACAAAAAAAATAATAATAATAAAATTTGCACCGCAACACAAAATTTAATGTCATTTTTCCTCCATTTAACGTAATTAAATGCAATTATTCCAGAAATGACACTGAAAATAAATAAATTATGTGATTGTTCCGGTGCATGTACAAATACAAATAATGTTTGATATTTCAGTGCGATAAAGTGAATATTAGCAAATTAAAATGTAATTAAGACAAATTTCAAATCGGAATGCTAAAACTGTCACAACGTGATAAATGAGAAAAACAAAAATTAATATTAATTAAAATAGAATTTATAATTTAATAACATATGTAAAACAATTTAGATTTTATTTAATGGTCAATCGCTAATGAGCTTCCGGGACATTCAATTTGCGGTATTTGATCAAAATTAAATATTCATGTGAAAAAAAATTCTCGTGACAATATGCTTTAATTTATATTTAAAAATTAAAAAAATAATAATAATTAATGGTGAATTAAATTTATTACTGAAAAACAACAAAAACAGAAAAAAATATTTATGTCTGTTTAAAAGTTTTTAATATTTTTATCATGAGCTAGATTTCATATGAAAAAAAAATAATATATAAAAATTAAAAAGTGTTTGTGTTTGAAAAACAAAAATATGTATAAAATATGAGTTATTAATATTAATATATGGTAATAATAATATTTTTCCACGATGATGAAGCGTTTACAAAAAAAAACTGGATTTTGCACAAAAAAAAATAATCATTGTTATATCAACAAGTTTCTTGCATACAATTTCGGCTCTACACCAATTTTCCATTACGAAAATGAATATTTACATGATAAAATATATATATTTCTGAATGTTTAAAATTTAATTACTAAGATAATCCCTTTTCTGTGGGGTGCTTTTGACAGAATAATGATAATTATAATGTTTTCTGGAATTATTGTGTTGAAATTCCGCATGCAAAGTACATGTTTATTTTCCGAAATTTACAATTTTAATCCGAATTCGATACGGAAAATTTAGAATTTTGTTGTTAAATCAACATTTTAACATTTTTAAAAGCAAAATAAACCCGTGTTTATTTTTTCCGATGTTCATAAGCTAAAAATAAATAATTGAATAAATAAAACAATTTAAAATATATTCGAATATTTAATCAAATCTGCCAATTGGAATAACGCAATTCGGATTTTTTTGCAACTTTATATTTATCTCAGCGATTTTTGCGCGTGGTATAATAATAAAATAATCATCGCGCAATTTTTTTATAAATACGGAATTAAATGAAACATGAAAATGATGTAATCCGTTGTTTCGTAACAAATATCCGCGGCGAATCCTCTCGCACCGTATTTCACCACATTCATTTCGAATCAATAATTTCGGGGTATTAAATTGTTTAACAATTAGTTTAATTCAAGCGGAAAATGTGTTGTATATCGCACTGCTTGTTTGCAGAAGTTACAACTGCCGGACGACATTGTGAAAATTAAATGAATTTATGAGAAACTAATAAATTAAATGCAGAGTGGAAAGTTGTATTGTGTGTGTGCGAGAAACTATTGAAAAAGTCATTGTAGGGTGAAAATATTTCATTTTGGGTCGACCTTTTTGGAGTCGGTGTGCGGTACATTATGTACATTATTATACTTTGTTCGGAAAAACTTTTGTTTGGAGCCTGCCTCAATGTTGATTGGTTGAAACACATTTTTAATGTAAAACAATCCAACATCATGATGACTGTTCGAATTTCAATAAAAACCTAAGGCAGAAGGAGAAAGTTTTACTAAATAATAACAATATTAATAGTCGTAATAATAAAAGTCCGAAGAGTAATGGCACAACTTTTCCAATTCATTCAGTTGACATTATTACACAACTTAAGGGGCTTAAATTGCACTAATTATTATTTAAGAACTTAATTACTTGCCTCTAATGACTCCTTTCTTCATCTTCATTGTTTGTCGCATTTGAGGCACTTGTGTGTGAGAGAGAGACAGTAACGAGGGAACGACGAGAAGTGTTTCTTGTTGTTGTCGATGTCACACAAATAATGACAACTTTACGCACATTGTTATGACTTACACGACACGCTCTTATGAGCATCAGGAAAAAAAAGCATGAAAATCGCGCAACGAAGAAAGACAATTAATGAAGCATCATCTATCAAATTTACAATGGAGTAATAAAAAGACACACGACGACAACGACGCATAGGGCGCGCAAATCCATCTAAATTAATGTAGGTGATGTGCGTCGTTGTGCGGCCTTTAAATCGTGTCATTTGTTGTGTCATGTCGCCGCTCAGATTATTAATAAGACAATCAACGCACATATGTAGCGAAAAGGATAAGATTCCAAAACCGATTATTTGAAAACCGGATATCTTTCCAAGTAAATAAAAAAATTAACCAAAATTTAGGAAATTCGTCTATAGTTAATTTGTTAAAACTGAAATTTATCTCAAAATTTTTCATTAAAAGCAATTTTTGAAAATGATTTTTAATTTAAAATATGATGGAATAAGCATTGAGTCTTACAAACAATTTTTTGAAAAGTTTCTTTATTTTACACAAATTTCATTTTTTTTTTGTATTTGTATTTTTATTGACACAAAGTCGTTGAAGGTATGTATTGACAAAGACAATATAATGAAAATTTAATTTTAAAAAAAGGATATGTATTAAATTAATTTCAGAATCTATTCATTGAAGGCAAGCACTTCCCCATCACTACATATTCACATTGAAAATGTCGAGCTATCACGAATTTTCAACGAATCAACGAATAATCAACATATTTCGAATGCTTAAAGACAGCAAACCACACACATGATGTACTTAGATACCTCGAGAATTTCTATCCATCAGTCCCAATTTTCTGCTCTCATAGCCAGTCTTGAAACACTTTGAAAAATTCTAAAAAAAAAATCGAAAAAAAATTAAGTTAATTTGCTACAAAATTTTCATGGATTTTGAGATTCAATAAATTAAATTTCAACTTTCAAATTTTATTTTTAAATTTTTCTTAAAAAAATGTGAAAAATCATATAATTTAAATTTTAAAAAGGAGAAAAAAATTAATAATATCCCTCAACATTTTTTAAAAAATTAATTTTGATCATTTGACTTTAAAATAATTTTTTATCTAATTTTTTTTTATTTTTTTGTATTTAATAAAGAAAAGAATTATTAAAAATTATCTGAAAAATCTCGAAAAATCCTAATGTTTTCCCATAAATTATTTTGAAAAAAAATTAAACTTTATTTGTCTGAAATATTAAAATTTCACTATTTAACAAATTTTTAAAATAAGAGATCATTTATAAAATCTTAAAATAGATATTTTGTGATTTTAAACTTAATTCAAAAAATTCCAAAATTTAAACATTTTTTCGTAAAATTTACTAAATGTGTCTTTCTGATAATCTAACCGAAAACCGGATTCCGAAAATTCGTCGTTTAATTGAGATCTTTCACAAACCCCGTAAAAAAATACACGCAGATTGTACGAATTGCGGGGTTTTAGGAACGGCTTAGAAACAGATAAAGAACACTTGGATAACTTGCTTTTTATTAGATTATTACATTTTGTCAGTCGCCTAAGACAATTTTTATTACACGACTATAAGTAAAAGGGATCAAGTACCCATATAACCCCAAATTGCGCTTAAAACAGATGACAAGACTAATATTTTTTTCCGAAATGAACGCCATTCAAGAAATTCTTAGCAGCGGTTAATCTTGCCAAATATTTCGTCTCTCTTTGTTTAATCTCCCAAACCAAAAATTCCTTTTTCGTTTCTTTTAAATTAATAGAAATTTTTTTCGCTTGTCGAAATTTATTTAACAGACAAAGCTACATTAGTTACAGAAAATTACGCGAGATTGTCAAGTAAAATGACATAAACAAACATCTTCTTTCATCATGTTCTTTTTTTTTTTGCTCGTCATTTTTACCATTGACGAGAGAAGAAGCAAAGATAACGCAGGCATTTAATCTATTTTATTTATCAAATGATGTATTTGACGATGTCCTATTTAATAAAATCTAACTGCAGGATATAACGCGCGGCATATGGAATGATGAACAAAGGAGAGATAACGCGCACAGTGCGACTAAATTGGACTTTTCTTCGGAAAAAAGGAGCGTCACAGCACGTTGTGCGCAAAAATTGTCAAGTACTTCTTCGGAACGCATATTAAATATTTTAAATGCATTGTAACCGAGTTATTTGTGTAATGTATGTCGCATCGGTTTACAATAGAATAATAATAGAATAGAATACACAATACCCGAGGTTTATAAACTCATTTCATGCCAGTGCTTAAAAGCTTTAGAAGCATCAGTGATGCGCTCCATGCACGACAACTATGTTTATTTATTATATTTATATGTATTTTCCAGCAATATAGAGCGCATTTTATTGTGAAATAAGTTCAGGGATATGCGATAATGATACGCCGTGACGATGGAACGGCAAGAAAAAAAAACTAGGATCGAACTACTCGTCCTTGGACTGCTCGTTAAACGAACAAAATGCAAAATTATTTACATTAGACAAGAGAGTGATGGAATTAGTGTCAATCATTTGCATGTGAAAATCTCTCGGCCTATAAAAAAATTTTTCAATAAAACGTCAACACTCGTTCTTGATACTAAAAATGTCAAAATATAACGACTGCTATTCACTTCACTATAACCAATCACGTATAGTTAGGCCGATACAAAATTTCGATATCCTTCCATAAATTTTCGGAGAAGTTTTCAGGAATTGGGTAAAAATTTTAAAATTTCAAATGATGCGAAATTATTAAATATGTGTGGGTCAAAATTTTAATTGTTCATTGGGCCAATTCTATGATATTAAAATGTCAACTGGGGCAAAAATGTTGAATGTGCAATGGGCCAAAGTTATTAAATGTGCATTGAGTCAAAGTTTCAAAATTTGCATTGGGTCAAAAATCTTATATGTGCATTGGGTCATTCATGTTTCAATGTCAAATGGGTCAAATTTCGAATACTATAAAAATTTAAAATGTGCACTGGGACGAAAAATTTAACAATGTTGCTATATAACAAATTTTCTAAACACAAACCGATTCGAAATTACATACGTACTTTAAAAAATTTCAAATTTTTAGTGAAAAGTCTTTAAAAAAAAATAATAATTTTTAGAAAACAATTATTTTTTAAAAAATATATTTGCGTCCTGATTTTCGAAATTTATGTTCAAAACATAAAATCCTTAAAAACCAAAAAAAAATGTGAATTTATATACTGAAAAATTCTTTTTGTCTATGAAGTCGAAATAAAAAATAAATTTTGTGTCGGCCTTATTTGCAGAGCAACAACATATGCTTCCACGAATTTTATTATGACAATTCCCGAGTCACCTTTCAAAAAAAAAAAGAGTCAACGAGACCGAGCTCACAGGTACATTCAACACACACACAAAAAAATATCATGCAAATTTAATGACCAACAACATTTTTTTATACCGTCATCGTAATTTGCTAGGGAAAAAAATATGTTTGTCGTGAAATGTGATTGCCAAATCAAGTGGCAACATCATGATGATGATGATCGTTTTCATTCCGCAAAACGATTCGACTCTATTTTTTTTTGTTACTTGTTTGTTTGTTTGTTTGTCTGTCATTATTTAGGAGGATTACACGGCTCGAATATTTTCTCGGGCGACTTGATTTCCATTTTTTTTTCTGTCCTACGTGAATCCAACAACGTTTAATGGTTCTCCATTAAAAAATAATAAATCCAACAAGGTCAGAATTTATTTAATAAAAAATGTGAATAAATTTTGCATCAAATGTCTATTTTCTGCTCTTTTTATTGTTTTATCGCGGTATGGAGCGGATGTGCGGGAAGATAAATTGGAGTAATGTATAAAAAAAACACAGTTTTTAATAATAAAAAAAAATTCGAAAGTACGAAAATAAACACTTTGGGGAATGGGACGAAAGCATCCTTAATTGCACTAAGAGTACATAAATAATGTAAGAGAAAGAAAAAAAGAAGCAACAAAAAATAATCTTCCATTTAAAATATTATTTATAAGCTTAAATGGAATACTTTGTGCCATCATCCCCTTTTTATGTTTTACATTTCGTGTCTTTTGTTTGTATTTATGAGAGCCTATCACATAAATAAGAAACATTTTAAGTATTCAAATGACAGAAATAGAAAAAAAATGTTAATGGTCATCATTTGTACAAAAGCGAAATAAAACCGCCTTTTTGTCCTGTACCGAGAAAAAATTCTTGTAAACAACCAAAATTGTATTTTTTTAACATTTTTTTGGTCACAAACTTTTAGTTAGTTTATGAATAAACATTTTACATTATTTTTGTTTACTTACCGGGTATTTAGCTATATTCGTTGTGCCTCAGGACTTGTTACTGGTTGACCTTCTTTTAACAACATTTTTTTTCCTTTGAAAAATAATATAAAAAAAATGTTTTAATAAATTTCAACTTTAACAACGATTACGAGTGATTTTTCATAAGAATTTTTTTTTCGTACATTACTCGATTTGATTTTCCCTCTCAAAAGATGAGATTCGTTTGAAAGATCCGAAATTTATACAGCTTTATTGGACATTATTCTATTTATTAATAATAAAGTAATATTCCGAAAAAGAATATTATGAGAAAAAAATTTACAAGTTTAATAAGAATTTCATTTTTTGTAATAAATTCAATTTAGCATGAAGTGCAGAGAATGGGTGTGCTCACATGTAATATATCACAAAAAATGATGATTTTTGTTTTTTTTTTACCAAATCCATCCACAAAAATGTTGGTTACTCTCGAGTAATAAAAATAATGCTTTGACATAAATGAAGATGACAGAAAAAAATAAGAATATTTATAAAAAAAAAATGCGAAAAAAAGAGACAGAGATGATTTTAATGATAATGTATGAGCTTTTTTTATCCCCATTTTCTCCGTATTTTTTTCTGTTCTTTCTTACTTTGTTTATCAGTTTATCACCACTTTTTTACAGCCCAAAAAGAATGACGAGAGAAAAAACAGCAAGAAAATGAAATATCAGCACTCGACAGCAGCTTTAAAAGTTGGTTAACAATTTTAACGTTGTTGACATAAACAGAGCATGCCGCTCACCCGACGACGCGTGGATCAATAAAATAAACATTCGGGCTTTAAAAATGTTTTTAAGTATCTTAATGTTATGCCTATAAAAAGCAACATTATTATTTTTTTTATCACAACTCATCTGCTTGTGGTGCAAGTTGATGCGTAAAAAAGAATGAAAGTGTGATTCTCATTGGGGCTTTCTCTTTGTTGTGGGAGGGAAAATCATAAAAAGAATCCTTTTCTCTAAATTGGAAGAAAACTACTTTTTTTTTGCTTTAATATAAATTCAGCTGACTCAACCTTTTTATATTTTTTTTCCTTTTAGATATCTAATGAATGAATTTCTAGTAGTGTAACCGATTTTTTTTATAAAGGCTTAGGCCGCTTCAAATTTATTTCGAACTTTTTGTTCCAAAAGATTTTTTTTTTCAAAATTTGGTTGGGGAGCAAAAAAAAAGATTTGAAATCCTTTTTTATACAAAAGGACAAAATTTAAACAATTTTTGGTCCTTAATGAATATTTTATTTGTTTTTATAGTATCTTTATTGAGGTTTTGGTAATTTAAAATTAATCTCAGAATATTTTAAGTTAAAAATTTTAACAAAAAAATCATTGAAAAAACTGTCAAAAAATTTTGAAAAAAAAAATTTTTTTTTAAATTTTTATTTTTATAGAAAAAAATTCATGCTAAATTACAATTTTGAATAAAAAAAATCAAAAAAATTGAAAATTTTATAAAAAAAATTAAAATTAAAAATAAATATGCAAAAATACTAAAAAAAAAAAGGTTAATTTTCAATTTTTTTTTATTTTGACCCTTTGGATTTTCGATGGAACAAAAAATTAAAAGAAAAATTGAAGTGGCCTTATTCGAAAAAAACTACATACAAATTTTACCCTTGAAAGTTAAATGAAGCAAAATAACGGCTTTGAACTCAGGTGCATTGTCTTTGACAATTTTGGTTCAATTACCCGAAAACATCGTCAAAAACAACTATTTTTTGCTAATTAAGAGCTGTTCTGCTGATGTCGACATTTTTACAACCATCTCATTACTGACTGCCACAAAAAAAAAAGTGAACAAAGAGAAAAAAAATAAATTTGTATCAGAAGAGTTTTAATCAACTAAATTATGGTCCATCAAAATTGTAATGGATTCTTCTCCTCCTCATTTTTCCGTTATTTGATACTTTTTCGTACTTCACGAGCAAAAATTTTCTCACAAAAGTACCGAAAAAGTAAACGGAGGACTTAACCAAAGCAACGTAAAAAAAATAAATAAATAAAAAAAGAACCAGAACTCGGTTAAATTCCACTTAAAACTTATAAAATATTCAAACATAATAAAACAGAGCGAAAGAGAGAGTTTTCATTTCGATATGCGGGGCGAGAAATGAACGTGCTAAGCGAATGACTTGCCACAAAAATTTATTCAAAATAAATGACGAGCTCATAAGCTGTTGTTCGGCGCATACTTTTGATTGTTCAGATTAATTTGCAGAATAAACAGTCGAGAAATTTTTCTCACACACAGCATTTAAACATTGTTTACATTGCTTGCCAAGGCATTAAATCTTTTATTTTATTTTTTTATTTTTCCTCCTACTTTGCTTGGAATTGAGATTAAATTTACTTTAAAAATCTCATTTTTATTGACTTGTTTTCGTCAAAAATATACCAAAACCATGTCCTAATCAAATATTTTACTTACTGTTTATATTAAAAATAGAATTTCACTTGATTTGGCATGAATTTCTTCCGTTCTTGGTCACGCCACGAAATCCCCAATCGGATTTTACAATTGAATTTTGATTGATGCCCTAAAACTTTTTTTTTCTTATTTTTTATTTTCTTCGTGACGGCAAAAGATTAATTGTCATTTTGTTATTTGTACAACTTGATTGAGGATTTAATTTTTACGACCCCTTTTTTGTTTAATTCCGAAAAATTTGCCTGCTTTTTTGGTAAATTTAAGTAGCGGTGAAGGAATTGCGGTTGAGCATTAAAGAAAAAAAAAAGAAAAATTGTGGGAAACAACATGAATAATTAAGATTGAGTACCGAGCTACCGTCATGATGATCGTCAAGACACCTTGGAGGAAAAAAATTAACGACAAAAGTAATAAAGGAACGATAAAAAATTGGTTAATTTAACTTTCTTGTCAATAAAAATCAATCAAGTGCTGGATTATTTATCTATTATTCGACGTGAAAATTTTACTTTATTTTTATCTTTTGAGATCTTTTTTCGACACAAATCATCCATTTGCGCGGAAACTTTTTTTCTCTCTCTCTTTATCCGCGTCTTCTTATGATTCTTAAAAGGTATCTCGTTACAATAAAAATATCTGAAACAATTACTGGGGCACGATAATGAAAAATGTTGCAAAGTTTTTCATGCATGTCTAATGCGACTCGACGACTTTCCCATTTTTTTCCCCTCCAGCGACGTGACTCATTAATCTTTTTTCTACTTAAAATGCAATAACTTTTAAGTAATAATAGTTTTCTCACCGCGAAACCAAAACCCATTTCCTTCATTCTTCATCTTGCTTTATCCGATTTATGCCTACTTATGAACTCGTGCAGACGTATTAAGATCGTAAATATTTTTGGATAAGTTTTTGCCACAACAATTTGCATATTATTATTTAAAGTAAATATAACCACGATGCCATGAACAAAAAAATTATTTTTCTCAACTAATATTTAAATAGAGGTAAAATGGATGGCACAACGACGATAGAGCTTATTTTTGTTTAACAAAGTTTTAAATTTCATTAAAAACATTAAAGTAGAGACAATTTTTCGCAACGAGAGGAAGAAGTTAATTAAAGTGTTGATTATTACACTCTTTTTTGTTACACTCTTGTCTTGTTTGTCATGTAAACAATTTTTACAATTTAAAATTAAGTCGCTACAAATTTTATTCGAGCTTTTAGTCACAAATAAAAAATTATAAAAAAAAATGTTTTGGAATCATTTTCATAAAAAATTACTAAATTTAAAAATTTTTTGATCGTTTACTAATGTTTTTGTTGTTTTTAAATTATAATTAATTAAATAAATAATTATTTACATTAAAATTTAATATTTAAAAATTAATTTTAGAGCAACAATAAGTTAAAAATAAATTAAAATAATAAAAAAAATATATATTTAATTTTTTTTAATGAAAATGATTAAATTTTAACAATTTTTGATGAATATTAATCTTGTATTTTTTTAAATTTTTAACATTATTTTCTGAACATTTAGAATTTAAAAAATTAAAAAAATCATTAAAAATAACTACTAGGTATCTAATTATTTAAAAAATTAAATTCAGTAAATAAGCAAAAATAAATAATAAGCAAAAATAAAAAAAAATAAAATAAATAAATAAAAAGTTGCAAATTTTTGAAAAATAAATTCTTAAAAAAAAATATTAAAGAGGTGAAAAAACAATTATTTTTAATAATTTTTTTATTAGATTTTTAAATTTTCTGAATGAGACAAGGAAAAAAAAATGTTTTGACGGCCTTAAAAAAAATAATATGAATTTTTTATTTGTTTTTTGCCAAGTTCAAGTCATGTTAAAGAATCATTTTCAATCGGTTATGTCAAAAAAGAAAAGAAAACTTTCTCAATTACACATAAACTTTTATTTTCCATATTCACACATAAATCACAATGAAACAACAAGTGGCATGTTAAACATTTATATATTACATTTTCACCTCATACAGAACGATAAGAAAACAAAGTTACTCGAAGCAGGTCGTAAACGTTATTGCAAAATTTAAATAAGAAGTCTCGAGATTTTTCCACCATCTCATAAAATTATATTGAAAGAAAGTTTATCAAAAATAAATTTTGCCTCATGATATTGCGAGAGACGATGTATGTGTCGGCAAATGTGATATGTTCAGGTATAAGAAAATTCGTCTCAAACTGTGACAACGCAAGCGAGAGAATAATATTTATATTTTATTACTATTACCTACTGCGTGTGCGTTCCTGTACTCACTTTGCATGACTCGTTCATTTATTATGGAAATAAATATTTTTTTCATATTAAAACGCACGAAATATATTTTTGATTATCGTAAATTTTCCATGCGAATGCCGCAACAAAATGTTTTCCTTACATTTACGTGAACTTGATTGAAATTCCTTCGATTTCTCGGATAATTTTGCGAGTATTTAATAAGGTAGTGTGGAACGCGTTAAATTAAAGCCAAAATCACCTGTTAAAAGCCTGTCACCGCTATTCTTTCGGAATATATTAAAATATTATTAATAACGAAATGCGGAATGACGATGATGAAGATAATAAATTAAAATGTATTTGGATTTGGTGCGTGTCGTTTTAAGTAAATTATTGTTATTACACTCGCAGAGACATAAACAAGGAGGCAGGTAGAAATGTTATGGAGAGAAAAGGAAATAGAGATTTAATTTGGATTTGTAATTAAGTTAATTCATTAACGAGCTCTAATTAAATTTGTTATGGAAATAAATAAAGTCTACGACTTGAATGATGAATAAGATCACTTTTATTTACCTTAGAAATTATTTTGTTAATGAATACAGGAAATTTTAAAGCAAGGAGTTTCGTATTAAATTTTTGACATGTATAAGTTGTTACATTAAAATCTAAATTTTGGAGCTAATTTAAAGATTTTTTAAATAATTTTATTATTTAAAATGCGAATTTACATTTTTATTAATTTTTTTTTACAAAATGACTGTGAGGTAAAAAAAAATAAAAGGGAAATATGAACTTTTGATTTTTTACTCTTTTTATATTTATTGGCTGAAATACCATAAAAAATTTGAATTTTTATTAAAACAATTGTATTGATACAAAAAATCAACTCTTAACTAATAAATAAACCAAAATAAACAAAATCTCTTAAATATAATTTTAAAAAAAGAAAAAAAATTAATTTATAAAAATTTATTATTTATTTTTTATATATCCTTTTTTTATTATTTTAAGAATTTTTTTGAATTTTTTTTTCTTTTTTTGAAAAAATGATAATTTTGGAAAATTTAAGCTAAAATTTTCTTCAATTCTATTTTCAAATTTTTAAATATAATTAGGTAATGAAAAAATAAATAAATAAAAAAAATAAATCAAATAATTTTAATTTAAATTTTATTTTTTTTTTAAATTTTAATAATTTAAATTAAATAAATTTATTGCTCAAAATATCATCAAAAAAATTAATAAAAATTATTTTTATTAATTAAAAATATTTATTCATTTTTTCTTTTAAATTTATAACACAAAGTAAAAATAATTTAATTAAGCCTGCCAAAAAAAATTGAAAAAAAATTACTCAAAAATAGTTAAATCCATCTTTTGTCATGTTATCACCAAGTAACAAAGCCTCAGATCATACAACAAAAGTTTTAATTGAATTCGAACAACAAAGCTTCTGGTTTAATATTAACAAAATACCGTAACCGAAAATTGATGCAGTAGCAGCTCATATTTGCTCATCTTCATGCAAACATTGAAACATGATGAAGTAATTAATTTACAAAATTTCCTTGTAAACATTGCATCAAATTGAATTTCTTCCTATGATATCTTCTACGAAATATTCTAATTACTCTGCGACTCATAAAGATCTTATTTTTTCACAGAAATTTACATTTCAGAGTAAAATTAATCACATCTGAGCGACTCATTCGTTGTAACAAGTTTCTGCAATTTAAAACACATAAAATTCCGTAGCAAAAGAGTTTTGTGTCGAATCAAAGTAAATGAAGTCTTTTGAAATTTGTATGTGTGGAAAATGTGTGTTTGATGGCACACATTTTTCTCCCTACTAAAAATTTACACTTTTTGCCGCTACAATTCACAAAGAACAACCACACCAAAAGTCACTTCGGAGTGTATATTTTTGTGTTTTTGTCTCTTATCTTTGCTCAAATTTAATACTTTGGTTATTTATCTTATACTTCGGTGAGCAGAAACATGCATTAGCCTCATTCAACATGGCACACGCTGGCAAATATCGGGGACCTGAATTGAAAATGTAAATGAAATGTGTGTGTGTGTGTTTACCAGAAAAAATAATAAAATGCGGTAAAAAATGATAATTTTCTTTAAATTTTTCATGGAATTAAATATTTAATATTTGTTCTTCGTTCATCGCTAAATCCACGTCATTAATTTTTTCGTCGTACTCTCACTTTTATTTTTTACCGACTAAAAAAATTATGTTACTTTAAACTTTTCGGAAGGAAATGTAACGAACACACGTACTTTCCACAAATTGCTCTCAAAAACTTTTTCTTCTTTGATTTTTTACTTGCTTTACGATTTTTTTACGGTTTATTCGAAATATAGCGCGAAAATGTTTTTTATCAAGGTTTTTTTATTTTTGCATGAAAAATCGCTCACGGCAATTTCAGTGAAAGTAATTCTTGACAACTTAATAAACGTCAGCAAATAGTTTTTTTGAGCCTTTCTTTCTTTCGTTTAATTTCATGTTCAAAAAACCAAATTATGACATTTCACTTAGTTAAACAAACAGGCAATTTTTGGATGGATTACAGAAAATTCCCTCTTTTTTCAACTTTACATCATTATTACATTGATTTTTTGCATAATGAGGTTTTGCCATGGTTTCTGCCATCAAAGTTGTCGTTGTCGAGTTGATGACAGAAGAAGAAAAAAATCCGAAATTCCTATTCAATTTTTTTTTTCATGCACCACGACGAACTTTATCATCATTTAATTTAGAAAATTTATAAAGATAAAACAAAGTTTGCAGATTTTTTTTTTCTACTCAATTTCAGTTGTGTCTTCATCGTCGTTTGACACAGACATCATTTGAGTACAAATCAAGCAATGCAAGCAAAAATTTTCGCAGGCGGCATTACCTGTTGGCAGTCGCGGCGTTGTTAAGATAAAAATAAATGTCTCCAAGTATTTGCGACAAAGACGATAATAATTGTTTGTCTCCTCGTTTATTTCTCGCTCATTCAAAGAGATAACGTTCATTGTTGGAGCAAAACATGAAAAAAACGCTTTATTTTTTTTTTCTTGTTACAATCAATTAAATTAATGCCTAGGAAAAATCTTAGCTTTCATTTTTTTTTTGCTATTTTAAGTCAAAAACCTTCACCTTTAATCTATTTTTCGTTTTTCGCATGACGAAAAAAAAAAATTGTACTCAACAACAACAAAGTCATAAGCAAAATATTGATTCAATAAAGTACTTTTCCAATCAACACACACACCAAAAAATTTCAGTTTTATTTTGTCATTCTCATTTCCTCACCTTTTCTCTTCATGTGAACACAAATTTCGGGTCACTTGGAGAGAATAGGAGAGCAGACACACACACACAAAAAAAACTCAAAAGAAAAAAGTTTTTCTAGCACCTTTTTTCGTCGTCGTTGTTGTTGTTACATATTATGTATTATTTTTATTATTGTAATACATCGTACGCATTTGAACCGAAAATAATAATAGAACCACGAATAAATTTTGACATGCTTTATTTTTATTAAATTTGTCTAGGCAGGTTTCCCAAGTTAGTTCAGTTCATTCAGTTTATTCAGGCTTCGCACGATAAATAATTCCAAGCATGTCGTTTCTTCTTTTCCGTTGCCAGCCGAACAACAACAGAAAAAAACTTTACCTTGACTTCATGGATTGATGTTGTGCCATTTGCTTGGCACGACACCAAAGCTCGAGAAATGCGCCGGTGAAGCGGAATGTTCTGCAAGAATTTTTTTATTAATGAATTTTAAATGATTTTTTTTTACTGTGGAAAGGTTTCATGACAAAAAATTTAAAAAAAATTCCTTAAAGTTGAATGACTAAAAATATCGGATTTTTTTTAAATTAATTTATTTAATACTAAAAAAAATAAAAAATTAAAAAAATTATTAATTAATTAATTATTTAAAAAATTAATTATTTAAAAAAATTAAAACTTTAAATATTCAAAAACTAGACAAAATTAATTAAAAAATTCATCAAAAAATTATCATAAATTTTTAACTTTATGAAAAAATAAATTAATTTGAGATTTAAAAAAATTTTTAAAAAAATTAAAATTATTTTTTTATTGATTTTTTTTAATTGTGAATCAGATTGGATATAGATTTTACTATTAAAAAAATTTAAATAAAATAAAAATTATTAATTTAATAAAAAAAAAATAAAAAAATATTTTTTTTTGTAATTGATTTTTGATTTTTAAATTTTTTTACAAAAAAAAATAAATAATTAATTTTTTTTATACTTCACATTTTAATGTATTCAGTTAAAAATTAATTAATTATTGGAAGTTTTTTAGCTTTTTATCATTCAAAAAATAAAAAAATGTCAAAAATATAAATTTTTACCTTCCAATATTAAATTTCAAAGAAAAATACGAAAATCTCGTGATTTTCTTTTGGAATCTCCTTAATTCACTTGCTATGTTTTCCCTTGCCACGCAATTTTCTCTTGTACATATTTGACAACAATAACTAAGAACATCTATTCTGATCAAGTCTAGCAGCAGATATGTCAGCTTTAGTTTGAATATTTCTTCACTACAACATTTCTACCTTGCCAAACTTTTTTTCGTCATCCCAAATAGCATTACAATTGTTGTTGTTGCTGATATATTGTGCGCGCGGTACGTCGTCGTCGTCATTTACAATTGACTAAGTTTTCGGTTATTTTGTTGTTTTTTCTTGATAACACAAACGTATTCGGTGGAAATCGTGCGATGATGCTAATAATAATAACAACAACAAGCGTACCTTTCGTCTTCTTCGGTTTTTGTATCATCATCATCGTCGCTGTCGTCGTCCTACTTTATTTACATAGTGAATAAATTCTCATGTGATGGTTTTTCGGTTGTTTTCACGCGTAGCTAATGTGATGAAAGTCAGGTAATATTTATGTGTGTGTCAACGCATTTTACAGCATGTCAAATCAATTTGGCAGTGTGTCTTGAATTTTTTTTTCTTCCTTTTTTTTTGTTATTGGGTGACGAAAAAAAAAACAAGATAATAATAACGACAATAAAGGAAGATATATGAAGTGCGATTACATGACGAAACAAAATAAAACAGAAATATTGTTTCAACAGTAACTTACTGGCTTTGCGCGCTTGATTTATATTATTAGTTGGATTTTTTGTAACATTTTCCATTATTTTAACGGAAAAAAAACTAACTAATGTGCGTTTTATGAGCAACATTAGGAACAGAAAATTCTGGCCCTTGGAAATAACTCAAACAAGAATTCTACGGATGAAAAACGGGTGCCCAGTGGGATGTTTGGGACTATTTTTTAGCTATAAAATAAAGGCTTTCTAAAGTTTTTTTGCAATTTTTTTTTCAAATAATTTTTTTGAAAATAAAAAAATATTAAAAAAAAACTTTAGAGACCCTTTATTTTAGACCCCGAGGCTCTAAAAAAAGCCAATTTTTCCACTGGGTGAGATTTACAAGTCAGATTAGGAGTCAAATAGACCTCTTAAATGAATTTTCTGATCCTTTAAAAGATTAATTTCCTAAAAGAGATCAGAAAATTCACTTAAGAGGTCAATTTGACTCCTAATCTGATGTCTTAAGGGACCAATTTCACCCGTTTTTCGTCCGTAGGGAACATTATAATAATAAAAAAGTTCGGTACTCATCAGACAACAACAAAAAAAAGGTTCAAGGAGTTATTTCTTTTTATTTAGCCACAATATGTAACAACGTATATAAATCATTCATCATTTCGGGCAATTCTCTGTCAGATGATTCTTTTTCTATATTTTATTTCTATTTTTTTTACTTCAGCACGAAACAAGAATGTGCATTGTTCACTTGAGAATTTTTGTGACAACCTATTATTAATGATATGTTACATTACACACAATAACAATGTTCGCTCCTTCTCAATCCGAATGTCTACACATTCATTCACAAAAAATGGTCATGTAATGACTCTTGACTTTTTTCACGCTGCTGAGCGATGCGCAAGATACCAGATTTCAATCATATCAACATTAGTCGGCAATAAAAAGAAAAAAAAATAAAGCTTCAAGGATTTATCTTTCGTATTCCTGCGTTTTTTTTTTGTGAATGTGTGGCAAAGTCAAAGTCCGGATATATGACAAAATGATTTATTTCATCAAGGTCGATATTTCCTCTATGACAATTTTTCATGCAGCACGAAATTATTTACGAAGGAAGAAAAAAACCCCAAATCCCGCCATTCAATCAATACCCGTCATAAAAGTCACCTTTTTGCTCGCAAAATAATGGCAATAATAATAGAATTCGTGTCGTCCGTCGTGATGGGATAACGACTGACACACCTGCCTATCCATAATGCGACATCTCCTTCGCTTATTATAATCATTTGTGACAACTTTTTTTTTTTTGACGAACACCTTATTCATCAAGCGCACGAAAAAAAAACAAAAAACTACAAGAAATAAAAGGGACTATGCGAGATTTAGGTTCATCACAAAGTAATTAATGTCTTTGGAAAAGTTTTGTCAGGCAAAATCTTATCGTGCTTAAATTATAATTAGCCATACTATGATATATAGCTTAAATTAAAAAGGGAGAGAATAGAAACAACTAAAAGAAGGACAACGACGATGTTGTTGCTGCTACTGCTGCTGATGATGATGAAGTAATTATGCTGATGAGGAAAATGTCAAAAATATCATTGCCCGTGCTCGCGTGTGTCTGGATTATTAGCTTAAGTCATCTGTTTTGCATACGATAAGATTATCTTGAACAATAAAAAATTTGTTTCATTCAAATTATTGTGTTCAAAAAAATTAATAAAAATAGTTTAAAAATTATTTTTTTACCTTTTGAACGTAAAAAAAATAAAAATTGTTAAAAGTATAAATTGAATTTAAAAACCTATTTTAAATTAATAAAATAAAAAAATTAATTTAAATTAATAAAATAATAAAATTTAATAAGTTAATTTAAATTTTAAAAAATAATTTAATTTTCATCTTTCTTTATTTTTTTTCTTAATTTTTTTTTTTAATAAAATAAAATTAATTAATTTAATTTTTTTTAAATAAAATTGAATTAATTAATTTAATGGTTTTAATTAAATTATTTTTTTTTAATATTTTTTTTACACTATGTAAGCTTAAAATCAGTGATAAAAAGGTTCATTGTTGTATAATTCATTTTTAATTCACTTTATTCTGTGAATGAAAACACATTGTTACAAAAAATAAAAAGCTACTCATTAATTGCAAGTCAAACACAAAAATTTTTTTCAATCAAAATTCCGCAGAACAAATCAACAATAAAGAATACCCGTGGTGAAAATTTTTAATTATAACTCTCAATGGTTTTCATTTATTATTTGCTTTTTTTTAAAAAAATGTTTCTATAACGAAATATTGTTAATCACCAAGAATTGCTCCCAATGGTCCACTGCTGATAATTATTTGCGTTACAATGGTACAATGGAAAATAATGCCAATGTCATGGCTTTTATAAAGCCTCAAAGCTTTGGGCTGAAAAAAAAAATTAAATTTGTGTGTTCCTTTCAAACTTTATTTTATTGCGTTTTGCGTTTTTATGTCTTTCTCGTGTTTGTGTTCTTTTTTTTTACGACAACCCGCATAAAAAGAACAACTTGAAGAGAGAATTTTATGCCATGCTATTTTTTTCTCGTATGTTTGTTTATGAAAAAAAAATTGAATGAAAAGAGACTCAAAAGTGGTGACCGAGAGATACTTGTGGAAATTCGAAAAAAAGGGCGCTGATTCGTAATTAGTGAGTTTGTGAGCATTTGCTTTTTGTAGAGCTCTTAAAACTATATTTTTTCGTAGTAATTAGGGAAGTGCTATTTAAAAAATGTTTCGCATTTCATCCAACCTTATTTTTATCAAAATTAAAATTAATGAAATAATGTTCATTAATGAGTATTTATGAACGAAAACATGCAAAATTGAATTTTAAAAATTTTTAAATTGGCTGATACCAAAAATTTAATTTTTCTTAAATTCTATCAGCTTTAAAAGATTTTGACCAGATTTGACAGAAAAAAATTTAGAATTTTAATTTTTTCAAACATTTTCAATTTTTTATTATTTTTTAATACATTGAAATTTTTTTTTTAAATATTTAAAACATTTTAAATATTTTTAAAATATTTAAAACATTTTAAATACTTTTCAAATAAAAATTAGATAAAAAAATTTTCTTAAAATTTAGAATAAGCCACATTAAGTCAAATATGTATAAAAACTTAGTTTCAAATTTTTTAAAAATTTCAAAAAAATATTTTTTTTTAAATGGTCGAAAAGTAAAAACAAAATTAACTCTTGATATATTTAAGAATTTCAAAAAATAAATCTTAATTCGAAAAAAAAAATTTTTTTTCCTGTTACTGAACTTCAAGTTGAACTCAAAAGTTTTTTTCCGGTTTTGTTAAAAATATTTAAAAAAAAACATAAAATTAAAAATATTTTTCCTTCAAAACCGAATCAGATATTTTTTTATATAATTCGTACTGCCTAACATTTTAAGAACTAACATAATATGAAAAAAAAGTACTTGCCTTTTAATTTTTTTGCTCGTGAAAAAGTAGGCGTGATCCACACAAAAAAAGGTTTTGACGAAGTTGTATGCACTTCACGTCGAGAAACTTGTTGATATATCCATGTTAATAATTTATAATTATACAAACAGCAATAAAGTTGCAGAGCAAATAGAAATATGAATTTTTAAAAAACTGAAAGATACTTTACGAGCATTGCGATGCAAAATTCACACAAGAGTTGTAATTGAAAGAAACAAAACATCTTGCAAACATGCAAAATAACTGAACACATAAAACACGGGAAAACAGGTAATGATGTTCAGGTGGTGGAAATATCATCAGCATCGACGGCAGTCACAAAGCATGAAAAATAATAATGTAGTTATACCAGTAACTTGCTTATTTCTGCTTTGTATTCATTATGTGTTTGCATCTAACCACTTGCAACCGCAATATTTCCATCGTCGTCGGCAGTTCTCTGATAATGATGCGTCTGACACAAACAACGACAACGACAGATACGACGACAACGAGGACGAAAGACAAACAAAACTCCTAATAGAGAAAAACTCACCACTTTTAAATTCATGGAAAGCAACAAATGAGAGCAAAATATTTTACATTCGCTCCGGTGCACTTGGAAATGAATGGCAGGCCGCAACCACTGATGAAACTACCATCATTGATAATGACTTACTATTACATCAGCACGCCCCGCACTCGGATGTGGCACCAGATGACGAGGATGAACTCGATTATGACACGGATTTGTACAATTTGTTTCATCCCGTTGTCCAAGAAGCGGAAAACATCGATGCGGAACGAGAAAATAAACAGCGTCTCGTCAATCACAATGGAAAAAGTCATAAACATCACGCCACAAAGAAGAAGATGAAAAAACCCAATGAACCGCACGTAATTAACGACACTAATTTGACACGATCAAATGTGAGACATATCGCATCGAGGTACCGGCGTCAACACGAAAACAACCATTCAAGCAATAAGCGACGAAAAAAGAAACTCCGTTCGGTGCCGGATTTGTCTTTCATTAACAAACATCATCATCATCATCATTATCACAACAAATCAATACACTGGCCTGTCAAAAAGGAAGCCGTTATCGAAGGTGAGCCCATTTTTTGATTTTTTTTTCGCAATCGCATCAGTAATTAACACAACGAAAAAAAAAATCTTTCAGGTGACATCATTTTGGGCGGGTTACATATGGTGCACGAACGCGAAGACACCAAAATTTGTGGCAAAATTATGCCTCAAGGGGGCATCCAAGCGTTAGAAACAATGTTGTACACGCTCGACTACATTAATAACAGCACATTATTAAATAATTTTACAATTGGCGCGCATGTACTGGATGACTGTGATAAAGGTAACGATAGTGATAAGTTTATGTCAAGCTGAAATTTCGAGTGGTTTTAACTGATTTTGATCACGTCACAATTTTCCCACGGGAGTTTCTTGACATTTGTGGCATCAATTGACGAGAAAGGCCTCATACCACTCGAAATTTCGCATTTTTCTATCAAATTATGAAAATCAGATCAATTTTCTATTCAAATTTTAATATTTTTCATCTGTCTTTTTTTTTTTGCTCCTTTGTCCATGATGCCCTTTTAACGTGCACCAACAACAACAACAACAAAAAATGTAAAACATTCGTTCGTAATAAAAAATAATAAAATAAAAAAGATACTTACGGATTGGAGATGGCAGTTGATTTCATCAAAGGTATGCGATTCTTCTATAAATATCTATAAAAATAATAAAAAGCAGAGGAAAAAAATCCGATTTGAAAATATTTGTTACACACATAATACAATAAAAGCAGGAAAAGGAGTGCGCCTACATTTATTTTCATTTTTACTCAGATCTCGATGTCATAAAATATATATCTTACCTGCATCTGTTTAAAAAGTCGACAGTAGAGAACGTTACTACATAAAAAAAACTGTCTGTTTTTATCGATTGTTGTGTCTTTTGTGTACTTTTACGAATAAATTCTTTATGGGTTGAATCTGTGGGGCATTGTTACGAAATTATTATGCAAAGTGTAGTAAAAATAGGAGGAATTTACTGGATGGAAAAAATAGGAAATGTAACAGAAATCGAAGCCATTTAAAATAAGTTTACCGAAAAAACCGTAATTTATGTAACATGTGTCTGTGTGTGTGGGAAGGATTGTTGAGAACATAAAACTGCAATGACCTTACAAGCCTTTTTTGCCTTTTACTGTAAAATTTAACAACAAAATGTTGTGTAAGGTAGAAAAATAGTAAATGATGTGAAAGCTAATAAATTGTGTGATTTACTGAAAATTTAAACAGAAAATATAAATTTTTTAAGGATTCTAATATGAACTAAAATATATAAAAATTCGGAGTGATTTTATTTTTAGCGTATTTAATTGTTTTGAAAAAAAAATAAATATAGATATAAACTTTAAAATTAAAAATAAATGTAAATTATTTGAAAAATAATTTTTAAACGTAAAGATCATAAATTTTATAAAAGAATATTTTTACAAATAAAAAATATTTATTTAATATATTTTTATGAATTATTAAAAAAAATCAAAATAATTTTTTTTTAAATTTAATTTTTTTCAGAAAAAAGTTTTTACTTACAAAAATTAATCCGATTCAAGGTTAAATTTTAAAAATTTATTTTAAATTAAAAAAAAAATTCACAGTTAAATTTAAAATTTATTTAAAAAAAATTTAAAATATTTAAAATTTATTTTAATTTGTTTTATTCTTTTTATAAATTTATTTTATTTTATTTTTTTTTTTTTTGAATATTATATTTATTTTGTGAAAAAAATATTTTATATTTGAACTTTTTTAAAGTTGAGCCTTAATTTTTTTTAATCGGTTTATTTAAATATATTTGTCTATTTTTGTTTTCTTCTTTTTTTACCTAAAACCATTTTGAAAATATATTCCCAGAAACAAACTTGAAGAAAAAAAAAAGTTACCGTAATGACAAAAGTTTCAAGGTCAAAAAATCAATTATTTCACGTATTATTTGTAATCTATTAAAGTACTTTGCCATTGACTTTATTTAAGGAAAACAACTTGTGTTTCCCCGAAATAAACTCTCACGCATAAAAAAGAACCTTACTTTTTTCCGGTAAAATTGTCCAAGCTGTCGACATGAAATCATTTAATACACTCATATTTTTTATTATTTATCGGAACCTTTTGTTGTCTACTTTGATTTACTAAGTAAATATTTGATTTCACGAACGCACACACACACACTCTTTTGTGAAGGAAAAACTGTCTATTCATTACTCATTTTCGTGCATTGCCAACCATTCAACGAAAAAAAAAATATCAATTCTATCGATCTGCCATGTGAAAGACGCTCATGTGAGTCGTTCTCCCCCAAAACAATTTGTTTGTTTATATTTTGTTCACCGTGAAAAGTGTCTGTTTATTTATATTTATTATAAAAATGAACGGAAAAATACGAGAGCAGGAGAAAAAGTCATGTCATCAATTATTTATAAAGAACCAAGGGAATACCCAGTAGCGATATGGCGATGTCGAGTCGAGTCTTATGTGGATCTTCGGATAAAAATAGCTGTCTTTTCACCAAAACTGTACTGCAGCCACATAAAAATTTCTCGTTACGGTCGATTTTCGCACACGACGACAAAAACAGCACACCTTTTAATGCGTCGCTTATTATCGCACACAATATTAAAACCTATTTTATCAATCAACAAGAAACGGGGGTACAATGAGTCGACCGACACGCATTGTGTCATTAGGGATAATTGAAAGGGAATGAAATTGGAAGGAAATGTGCCAAAATGTGTTATTTGTTCAAGACATAAAAAAATATTTTTCGAATATTCTTTTGTGCGATATGGCAAAGGCTCCGTTACCGAGACAAGAGAAGCAGAATCAAATTTACACGTCCTTAATGGAGAAATGTTTCATATATCACTTAAGTACCGCATCGCAACACGATATAATCAATATAATTTATAACAGAAACGGTCAGCTTCCTCTCCTTTCATCCATATTTCCTCATGGTCTCTGGATAGGCGTAAATACGACGAATGTTTATTTATTTATTTAATCTTTTGTAATTCCGTGCGATGCCATGCCACGAATGCTAGAAGATAGCAGATGATTAAATAACAAAGTTATACACTAATGGTGTAGCCTTTTGTTGGATTTGCAACAAATGACTGTCTTTGAAGATCTCTTACTATGTTTTCTCTACTCTACGGATTGAAAAGGAGTGATATTAACATCTTTAGGGGTTAATTTAAACCCTTATTTTCGAAAAGAGGTAAATTTTATCCCTTAAGTTGCCAATTTAACATTTTAAGGGATCAAATTAACCTCCTATGGAATTTATCATCTACAACCTTATAAAAATCTTTCCCTTAGAGATTAATTTAATCCCTTCAGAAGTTAAATTTATCCCTAAGAAAGTTAATTAAGTCCCATAATAGGTTAATTTAATCCCTTGAGAGATCATTTTAATTCCTCTTGACTTTTTTGGCTTTAAAAGGAATTAGAATAATCTCTCAAGGGATTAAATTAACCTATTGTGGGATAAAATTTACTTCCTAAGGGATTAAATTAATATCTTGATGTAAATAATTTCTATGGTTGTAGATGATCAACTCCAAAAGAGGTTAAATTGATCCCTTACGAGATTAGATTCATCTCAAAAAGTTTTAGTTAAGGGATTAGATTAACTCCTTTTCCAAAATAAGGGTTTAAATTAACCCCTAATGGCTTAATGAGTCAATATCACTCCTTTTCAATCCGTAGAGTATTTTACTTATTTTTTCAAAAAGAAAACGAAATAGGCACACGTTGCCTCGAAAGATGATACAAATTAATTAACGAGATGTGCTTCAAATAGCAAATTTGACATTTTTCATGTCCTTTGAAAAGTTTTTACAGCCTTTTAAAAAAAAGTTTTGTGGTTGGCTTTTATATTTAAATATATAAAAGGTCTGATAATATCGTAAAAGCCAAATGTTACTTTTTTTTATTATTCATGCTCTTTCACAACTATCCATTCATCCGCCCATCGAGCCGCATCGAATCCATGATATCATCGAAAAATGTTCCGATCATTAATGCGAGGAATTTATGAGTTTCTCTCTTTTAATGGCTGTCTATCAAGTCAAACGGGCAATCAATTAACCCAATTAATTTAATGGTATTTTTTTTTTGTATAAATTATGAACGACGAGAGTTTGTGAGAAATTTCCCTACGTCTATTTCGCCGTCGACTTGTTTGAGCAATAAACTATGGTACGTCAATCGTGAAACGAGCTTTCCGTGCGTTTAACTAAAAGATACAACAAAAAAATACAATAAAATAACATTAGCTAAAGACGAATTTTCTGGAAATTCCTTGATAGAAAATTCTCTTCAAAAATTCACTTGCAAACGTTATGTTTTTCCGAGTAATCTTGTTTCCTTCCTCGAAATGCTCGAACCTGTATCATGAATTATGTGACAAGGAAAAAAAAGTAGGACGAAACCTGTGTTCTTTGTCTCTTTTTGCCATCGTGCTCCCTCTGCTTCGTCTTCCTTCTTTTTTTTCATTACAAGTCACTTGCAAAAAGAATAATCCAAGTCAAAAACCATCTAAATCTTAATAAAATTTCAAGCCGGATTTCTTCATGTGTGTGTGTTTTATCATCCTGCTGCGGTGGTATTTGAACACGGGCACGATTGTCACACACATGCTTTTTCAGCAACGCTGTCATCGCCACAATGGAAAATTCGTTGTGCAATTTTGGGGGAAGCGACAACGGTTTGCAACTGATAGATAACAAAAAATTGAGCAAAATCTATGTTCGCAGAAAAAAAAAATAAAATAAAAACATAAATTTAATCCAGTGTGTGTTTGTGTGCGGTGTAATAAACACAATGAATAGCAATTTTATACTAAAACCTATTACTCGTGTCCCAAACAAGTTTATTGATATCAACCAGCAAAAAAAAATGTTGTTTAAAGTGGGATGATGCTTTTTTTCTGTTGCTGCAAAACCTCCGACAAAAATTGATGTGTCACGATTTATTTTGTTTACGTGTGTCATTTTCGCACCTCATTTGGAAGAGAGGAAAAAATCCCTCCCCGATGAATATTTAGAGATAACAAAACAAGAAAAAAAAACGTTTGAGTGCTTTTTATTTGAGTTGGAAACGTTTTTTTTTTGTTTTGTTTTGAAATGAACGTGAACTCTTGAAATAAATTAAAAATCTTGACACTGTCATAAAAAATGTTCAAACAATTAAAAACACATTCGGAAGGCTTCGTGATAAATTTACATAAAAATATAAATAAATGGTGTGGAGGTTCTCGCAAGAGTGAGTGTTTGCCATTCTTTGTCTGGCTTGTCATTTGCCGTTAGCTGTCAGCGGCACAAGTGGCTGCGAAAGTAAATACACAAATGAAGCATGCAAAATAATAATAACAACTGAGCTGAACGGAATGAGGTAGCGCGGTGTGATAGTGAGGAAAATGTTCATTCAGGTGTTTTATTCGCACCGAATAACATTATACAATTTACAACACTTTTCATTGAGAATGAAAAAAGTTGTTGTAGCGAAAAAAAAATACGAGGAATATAAATTCACGCAACAGTAAGAATCAATGTGAATAATTTGTGTGTCGCGAAAAAAAATTTGCTGAATTAATAAAATATTTTTATTTATTTTTTATGTTTTGGCTAATTTTTTATCGATTTCATTTTAAATTAATTTTAATATTAAAATAAATAAATTAATTAATAAAATAATTATAAATCGATTTAATTAAAAAATTGAATAAAAAAAAACAAATTAAAAAAAAAATTAAAATAACGAACCAAGACCGATGATTTTCTGATTTTTCGTTGATCGAACACATAAAATAAGTTTTATACTTATTATTTTAAGTTTTTAAGGTTTCAAAATAAAAATTAAGAAAAAAAAAGAAAATTGATCACGGATAATATCTTCATAAATAATAAAATAAATTAATTAAGAAAATTTATGAGAATAAAATAAAATTACTCTTTTTCTCTTTTTTGGAGCTCGAGATATCTATTTTAAAATTAACTGTATAAAATCTTATATCTCTTAAAGAGATCAAAAAACTGGACCTTAAATTTTATAAAATTAATTGTAAAATAAAATTAGTTTTAAAAAATAATTGCATAATTTACCTCCTTAAAAAATATCTATTTTTTTGTGAAATTATTTCTTATAAAAATTTAATTTAATTTAATTATTTTACTTTAAATTATTTAATTTAGTTTATTTTAAGATTTGAGAAATATTTAATTGAATCAAAAATGAAAGAAAACTAAAATTATATAAAACAAAAATCCATTCAAAATAATTTTTCTGAGAAACATGTAACTTACCCATAATCCAGCAAAGTAGTACTAAAAAAGTTTTTTTTGTTGATTTTGTTTCTCATTATTCTTGCATGCCTCGAACTAAAAACCATTGTTCCGCGAAATATAAACAATCGCGTAATGACATTTCATTGTGAGATGTAATTCATTATTTTTTTGCTTCTTATCGTTTATTTCGAGGCGAATGTTTTCTAATGACTTTTGTATGACAAAAAATTCTTTATATCTTTTCTTGTATTCGCAACAATTTAATTCAAGCAACTTTCAACGTAAGTTCGACGATCAATTACTTAAATTCAATGTAAAAACATGTCGTCTCCCCCATGAAATTCCGGAAATGCAACTAATTTCCTTTGACATGTGATCCCGAAGAATTCTTCGAAAACTTTTTACATGACAAAATATCTTCATCAAAGCAGTTCACAAAGTAATGTATCTTTCGATGTTTGTGACATTCGCTGACAAACACACTTTGACCATTGAATTGTTGGTTGATCATACAAAGTGTCCGGAGAATTTCATCAAGTTATTTAAACAAGTTTTACGTGTGTTTTTTTTTCCTGAAAATTTTCAAAGAAATTTGCGCATCATTACTCCCCTTTGTACCTTAAAGTCGTGTCAGTTACTTTTTGATGTCGCCTTATTACATTTACGTTCATTATGAATCTTCGTCGTGCCGATGTCAATTTTCACTTTATCCAATCTCGGATCTCGTACTAGACACCTAATGACATGATCCGAATATCAAAAAAAAAATGACACAAAAAGGGAAAATGTTCCTCATAATAATGTCATAACGTGCCATAAACGATAGAATTTTCAGTAAATTGCTTGCCAAGCATGCCAATTTTTTTTTCTCCTCGTAAAAAAGAATGAAATTGGCCTAAAGAAAGTTCTTTGTGCAATGCCAATGTCTTGTAAAGGCACAGAAAAAAAATAGTTTTTTCAAGGTCTGCGAGAAAGTTTGTGAGTCTGTTCACATATTTTATTAGTAACTAGAGCAAAGTAGAGTTAGATACCCACTTATTTTTGTTATTTAAATTATTTTCATAGGACACGCTAATTTTTTTTTTTTCAACTTTTGCAGAACGAAATGAACATGGTCGAGTCATTCACGGATTCGTGTGTGCATCCAATCAATACTTCTTTCATTTCCTTTGCCTCTTTACATTTTGCAACAAATCAATATTTTTTTTGTCTTTGTGTGTTTCTGTCACATCCGTTCCCGCTTCTCGTTTTGTCATGGCACTGCCAATGTAAAACTTTAAAATTAAGTTTGTTTTTCCGTACATTGTTCCTTTTATTATTAGTTTGTCAAATGCTCGATATTTGTGCCACTGACAATAACCATGTAACGTACGTAAAAAAAAAGTAATGAACGACGTAAAACCGGGAAAAATGTTTTTTAGATTGAAAAACTTGGTGTGAACTTTTTTTTATGTGCTGTTATTATTTCATACAACGGAAAAGCCGTTAAGTAAATTTTATTGATTCAATATTTACTTTTGTACAAAGTCGTGTATATGTGCTTGTGTTTTAAGTTTTCCGCCGTGAAATAACGAGTTTTTCCTTATTTTTATTTGATATAAGGGAAAAGTTGTCGAAATATTTTAATGCTGTAAAAATTATGCGCGACAAGTGTTTTCATGACAGTGCCTCATTGATAAATTATAATGGAGACGACAGGTTTTTATTATTTTTTTTTTTAAATTTAAATTTATTTAAATAAATTGCCATGACAAAATAAATAAAGTTAATGAAATTTTGACATTTTGATTAAATTTTTGGGTAATTAATTGAATGAAATTAAAGATTCATGGAATTGCGTTTTTTTATTGGCCGAAACTTAAAATCAATTTTTATTGTAAATTTTAAATTAAGGCATTTCATTTCAATTTATGTCAATTTCATCCAATTTTGCCAAAAAAAAAATGGAAAAAAATGAAAAGCTTTTAACACTTTTTTATAGAAAAAATTATTTAAGTAAAAAAATTTTTTTTTTCATTAAAATCACATAAAATAGCAAATTGAACTTGCTGACAATTTTTTTTAAATTTACGTTATTTAATTAATTAATTAATTAATTTTAATTAATTTTATTTTATTTTAATTTAATTTAATTAATTAATTTTATTTTTTATTTTAATTAATCAATTTATTTAATTTAAATTAATTAATTATTATTTTTATGACTTACTTTAATTTAAAAAAAAAATTTCTTCAATTTTGAATCCAAATTCAAAACTAAATTTAATTTAATGTAAAAAAAATCATCGAAAAACAACAAAAAACGTTAATAAAAAATTACTTTTACCATGATTTTTGCCGTTTTTTGACGACAAAAAAATATCTACAAATTTGTCATCGAAATGCAATGAAAAAAAGACAAATGTAACGTAATAGAATGAAATTTAATTAAAAATTTGTGCAGTCTAGGATAAACCTACTTCTCTCCCCACTCATAAAATATTCATTTACTCTGTGTAACACTGTGACATCATTCACACAGGGAATTAAAGTAATTAAATAATAATAATAAATACAAACAACAGACACACACACACCGAAGTTCTGCCAGTAATATCTTTTCATTATTGTTGCTTTTATTAATTAAAACACAATTAAATTCCGGAAGTTTATGTTGTCGTATCATGTAACAGGTCACAAAACGGAGAATCAACACAAAAACATTATGTCGACAAACTTATTTTCGGGACTTTTAATTGCCAAAAAGTGAACAATTTCCAGCTCAGTTTTTTTTTCGTCTTTTCGCTTTGATGCAATATTATTAAAAGAACATTAAAATTGCGTGACGCCGGAGAGAAATTAAATTAACATCAGGAACAAGTGTTGTTGCTCTTGAGAAGTTCAAGTCGTTTTTTTTTTGTTGATAAGGGAAAGGCAACGAAAATGTTTGTGACAATTACCGGTGTGGTGTACAAAGCTAAATAAAACGCAGGCAAAATAAAAGTTTCGTTTTTCAAATTGATAATTACAAAATACACAAACTTTTTGACACACTTTTGAGCAACAACACCCATTAAAAAGTTGAAAAATCACAAGATGTGATTAAAAATTTTATCGCATTACATTTTGTTTACTTTTTATTATTATTTTATTTGCAAAAAAAAAATTGTGAACAAAAAAGTTTGCACGTAGTCGAAAAAAAAGTTTATTATTTTCCCATGTGGCAATAAATTTCGCATACACTACATTAAATAAAATTATAAAGCTTATCGTTTCATTCCGTGTGCCTCATATCCTGCCTTGGCAATCTGCATCGAATTTTTATTGCATACTTTTTAGTACTGTTGCAGAGGTTTTATAATAATAATAACAGGTACGATGCGCGTAGTAACTAGTATTTTTATGATTATTTATTGCTCGTGGCGTGTACGGCAACAAGCAGTGAATTGAACATGAACAAGCTCGAACATACATCGCGTTCTTCGGATTATTGTTGCTGCCGTTGAAGGAGGAAAGTTTGTCGCAAAAGAGCAATCATTGAATTAGGTTCTCTTTTTTGTACTTTATTTCACTTTGGATTTTTCGCTGTTGCCAGTTGCCTCTTGTATTACGTTACAAAATATTACAAAAGTGCGGTAAATGTTTTTATCACTTCATAATTTAATAAAGTTGAACTTTTTCCCCTCTCAAGTTTTATTGTAAAGTGTTTTGAGATGAAGTTTGACTTTGAGTTGGATGGAAGTGTGCGTGCAATGTCAACAAGGCCTATTATTTATTTATTTTTTTAAATTGCAAATTATTACGTTTATTTAGGTAGTACAATGGAATTGTGACACAAATTGCATGTTGCTAAAACTTTTTCTCCTTTTTGCATTTTTGTGGAAAATTTATTACATTCAAGTCTTCTGCAAATAATTTTTATTCATGAATTTTTATGACTTTTATGAAAAATTTTATAAAAAAAAAATTTATTAAAAAATAATTTAAATAATTAATAAATAAATAATTAAACGAGAATTTAAAACCATAAATTTAATAATAAATGAATAATTAAAAAAAATTAAACTTATTTAAAATTTAATTTAAATTAAAATTTTATTAGTTGAAATTAAATTAAAATTTCATTTTTTAAATTAAAATTTTATTAGTTAAAATTAAAAACTTCAAACTTTAAAATTTATTAAATAATTATTTATTTTTTTTTTAAATATTTAATTTTTCTCTGTGACTTTTTCGAAATATTTATTATTTTTGTTTAAATATTTTTTTTAATTATTTTTTTTTATTTCTTAAAAACTTTTAAAACTACGTAAAAAAAATTCAATAATGTCAAAGTCAATTTTCTTACATTTTTTAATCTTCTTCCTGTTGTTTAATTTTATTGAAACGCGTTCAAGATTATTTTCTTGCTATT
This sequence comes from Culicoides brevitarsis, assembly GCF_036172545.1. Taxonomy (NCBI): domain Eukaryota; kingdom Metazoa; phylum Arthropoda; class Insecta; order Diptera; family Ceratopogonidae; genus Culicoides; species Culicoides brevitarsis. Next base: position 14,947,303 of record NC_087085.1, on the reverse strand, counting down.
CCCATACGCCCCAAACCCACTCATTTTTCCTGCAATGTTTGCATATCACAATAATGTAGATTGCGTCTGGAAATTGGATTTCAAAAACTACAAGTTTTTACGAAAATTTTCATGTTATTACAACGAAAACTAAACAACCGTCATTATCTATCCATTTTTATTATTATTCCGTTCATGTTTGTTTGCATATCTCTTTGGCTCAAAATTACATGTAAAATGTATTGCATATTGAGGGAAAAAGGAAACGCGCATAACATAACATGAAAGCCATATATGGAGAAGGTCGTTGTTGCATATCGCAAGCACATTTGTTTAATATCGCACGACTAGAGTAAGTCAACGAGAGCAGAAAAAAAAGACTCGCAGCACTTGGCACATGCTTAGCAGTTGCTCGTTTAACACTGAAAACGGCTGATGTTATCATCACATGTCGTGTGTGCCTATAATATATTTTTTTTATTTCGAATTTCGATATTACCATGGAACATCACAAATTCCTCAATACAAAAATTGCATTTAGTTTTTTTTTTAATTTGGGTCCGGAGGTGTTTTTTATTACATTTTCATTAAATTGCACATGAATTTTTTCAGGTGTGCACAAAAAAATAAACCAGGAAGTAATTATTTGTGTCGTGCAACGTTTTAATTATTTTCGTAAAAAATGAATTATTATAACAATTTTTAATAAAAATGTAAAAAATTACGGAAAAAACACAAACACATAAATTTAATGAAATAAAAAAAACACACGTGACATATGAAACTTGTTCACAATTTTAAAATTATTAGTTAACACGAGTACCACGACAATTTTTCATTCGTTCATCATATTTTCTAATTTACATTGTTGATGAAAGGTTATTTGCGGCACACAGAACAGTGTCGTGTCAAAATACAAAAAATGGTTGGAAAAACGTGCAATTTAAAAAAGGAGGCGGATTGCATCACAAAACCTCATATTATTACATTATTCAATAAGGAAATGGAATGACATTCACAATTTTTGCATCAAAAAACACACAATAGCTCACAAAAATGTAAAAAAAATATAAAGAGTAGTCGTCTAAAAAACGATATACTATAACGCATTTCGATTTTTCAGACCTACACTTTTTTACTCCTAACTTCACAATTTGGTACTCCTCATTTCACAGTTTTGTACTCCTCATTTCATAATTCTTAGCTCCTTATTATCTGTGGACTTTTCCCATTAATATGAACATATTTCACAATTTGGTACTCCTCATTTCACATTTTTGTACTCCTAAAGATCCTTTCACAATTTCATACACCTCACAACCCAAAGGACTGCTCATTGACCTTCAGGGTCCTCAAATAATTAAGAGTTACTAAAAAAATTTTTTAGGACGACAAGTCTAGTTTAAAACCGCATTTTTTCTTCGAAATGCGGTAAAAATGAATTTTTGGTACAAAGCAACCCACTGGCAAAGTTATTAATAAAATATGAAAATAGAACAAAATAAATTGAAATCATGCCCAAACAAAAAAAAAATTGTGACAGCTTGGGGTTCCTCGTCATGTGCCTTTTTATTGGCTTTATAGGAGATGCATCAACAAAGCACGAGGGTTTTATTTTTTTTTTTAGAAAACTGTCAGTAAGAAATTTATTGCAAATCATTATTTATACAAAATTTAAAATGAAACCCTTTCTTTGTTGAAAATTTTAATAAGTTAAGCCTATTTATTTTCAATTTTCTCACTTTCTTAAATTTTCGTCTACTCTTTGCTATTTTTAGATCAAGGTCATGCTCGAATTCATCGTTATCGACGATGTCAGCAAATTTGCATTTTATCTCGAAATTGTTGAAAAGTGTCGCTGTTGATGACAAAAAATGCAAAATAACAATAAGCAGAAATGAAAAGTAAACAACAAATGAAAAAAAAAATCCACCGTCATTCATATTTAAATGACTGTGACACACACACATATTCACAGAAAATAACAAGCACCAGATGTTTCTTGTATTTATTATGCACTCGAGAGCGAAAGAGAGAGAAAAATAAAAAATAAACTGACATTTAATAAGTGCGAATGCAGTTGCAATTTTGATTGACTTAACCAATTATTTTTCATTATAAGTTTGATTTTCAGAATTTTCACTCTGAAAAAAAAATAATTCCGCATCATTAAAAATTTCATCCTGCCAATTACATCAAAAATTGTTGTTCGGAATCAATTACATCGCTTGTTTGATTGTTTTATTGCCACCACACGTTCGCGTTACCACAAACAATAACAAACGTGGCTCGTCGACACCCGCAATTAATTAACCACACACACACAAGCCACCACGAAAAAAAAAATGAAAAATAATAATTTTTTTTCAGTACTTTATCATATCATTTTTAATACCTTGTTGCGCGTCGCGGCATGCTGAAAAATATATTTATTAAAATTACCTCTAATTTATGGCAGAGTATCAAATTTAATTACAATTAAAATAAGTGGGTAATAAATGGTGCACACTCATCCTGCGCGTTGCTTTAAAAACGCTTGAAAAATTAAGAATTTTTCGTTGTTTTTTCGTTGAATCATTGCAAGAATGTAGCTTGAGCACTTTTTTGATAACATGTCATTCCGACAGACCGTTGATTTTCCACTTAGTTGAACAACATGAAAAAAATAAAAAAAATAATTATGCAGAATAAAAATTAATTTACTTTTCTCACGAAAACCTGATACCGGACAAATGCTGTCATTACCAATTATCTTGTCTCGTACTTTTGCTTTAAAATATTTGTTCGTGTTTATGCTAATTTTGGACTATTTTACAACAGGAACAACAACAACAATCGGTATTAAAGGAAATTTTGGGATTTTTCTTTCTAATTATGTCATTTTTGTAATCTAAAAATAATTTTTATGCGATAATGTGAGAGTAATGTACGAATCGTGTCCCTCTTGTTTTTTTCCCGTAAAATGACAGAATTTTGTAATCATATTAACGTTGTACGACCGGAAAAAAGGCGAAAAAGGTCGTCTATAGCGAAAAATTCGAGGAATTTTGGAGTTTGTGTCCTACATACTCCTATGATGGGCTTTGAGGGGATTACCAGAGAATCTCATTTAAGCTTTAAAATTTTTGAGCCGACAAACAGGAACATGGGAAAAATGTTAAATAGCTGCAAAAAATAGGTCCTAAAAACTAATTGTCTGCTTAGAACAAACGAGCGCAGACAATGATGATGATGATGACGACGACGATAACAAAAACGACATGACCACGTGTTCGTGTAAAAGGATTGACGCGCGCGAAGAGAAAAAGGTAAAATAAAAAGTGAGGTAGAAAAAAAAGTTTATGGGACGCGATAGAAAGTTTAAATAAGGGAAAAAAATATAATTTGCATACTTTGCCTGTGGCAAGTGATTGTTGATTGTATGGTATTGTAGCGGTCCTTAACGTCTTTAAAGTACATAATATTCATCATCATCATTACTTTATTAATTTCTTGTATTTAAGTAGCTCACAAAAAAATTTTTATTTTTTCAACAAAAAACTGTTTTTCTTTTGTCTATCGCCGTGTTGTTTTCAACACGAAAAAGGGACGTTTTTATCTTCCAGACTTTTTTTTATTATTTATTAAAAAATGCTTTTAAAAAAAATTTAGGTTGAAAAATTCAACTAAAATATTTCATTGTCCTTCATTTTTTTTTATTTTACGAAAAACAAGAAAATATTTTTTTTATTTTTCTTCTGAAAATATCTCAATAAAACTAAAAATATGTTAAGATGTCAATTAATATCAAAATGACTTATGCAAAAATAGTAATGTTGCTTGAAAAATATTTCATAGAACTGTCAATGGTCAATTTAGTTTGAAAAATCAAATTCAAGTGAATGTTTAAATGTAAATTCTGAAGAATATTCAGATCGATATCAAGCAACTGTTAACGTTCTAAATACAAAATAAGAATAAAATGAAAAGTAATCTGAAATAAAAAACATAACCGCATTTCACTATTTAATGGTTTTCATGATATTTTTTAATTTTTTCTCATAATTTAAAAAGATATTTCAATTAAAGGTTTACAAATATAAAAATTTCCATGATTTAAATGGAAATTCTTCATATAACCGACATTTTCAGAATAAAACCGCATTTTTCCAGAATAAAACATGAAATGCGGTTATAAAAAAAGGAAACGCCCGGTACATTACCATTTATTATTATTACAAATGATGTTTGCCTTCGTTTAGGGCATCGCCGCAACGAAATGTTACAAGTGCCAATTAATTTCCATTATTTGTCGAAAGCCAGCCGCTTCCATTTTGTTATGATAATGTGTTTGTTGTATTTATCTAAACAAACAACATATTTTGTTACTTCTGAACAAATTTATTGTATCCGTCCAAATCATTATATCAAATATCAAAAACATTCCATTCCATATTATTATATTTTTACTACTTCAATAAACACACATTTCGTACTAATTTCACTTTTTCCTGATTATTATAATGATGATGATGATAATGTTGATGGCAAATCATCAGGATGGGAAAGCGACAGCTATTACATATCTAAATTACATGGATTTCGGATATTGAAATCCATTACAAAGCCGATATCCAATCGAAGCAGCACAGTAGGTAGTAGAAAATTTGCTATTAAAAATTTTTAATATTAAAATTTCAATCAAAATACGACGGGATATTATTTTATTAAGCATTCCCTCCGCCAAAAAAAGAAATTAAAAATAAAACTTAATGGACGCTTGTTGTGCGTCGTGTTTATTATAACGGCAAATTTAGATTGGATAACAAAAATAATGTCTGCATAATGTGTTTACTTGTTTGATTAATGTAATATTATACTGTATTGAAAAAAAATGGGAGCGGCATGAAATAAAGTGAAGAAGGTAAATTTCCCTCTGTACCAACTTTGACGCATAATTCTGGCCAAAAAAAAAGCTAAAAAAAATAACGGGAAAATTAAGACCCGTTGTCAGTTAAAATATTTTATTTTTTCATCATTTCAGTGGTTCGCGAAATAAAATTCCCCAAAAAATAATATTTAAATTAAAAATTACACGCATTTGAAATTCTGGGGACTTACACATGTCCGATTTGAGTGACGAGTGCCTTTTGTTTTGCGGATGTCAGTAATTTTTTGCTGCTATTTTCCGTCAAAAAAAAAGATATGTACATTAAAATATTTGATGCGAAAATGAAATCGGATCCGAGTTACAATTAGTGTTTATTTTCAACAAAAAAAATATATAAAAATTAAAAATGTTGCGAACATGACACCGAAAAAATATAAATGAAAAATATTTTTGAAAACTAAAAAAACTGCAACTCTATCTCGAATGTGTGTTTTTTGTATTTTTCCTGTGAAAAACGAGGAAATGTTGGAAAATGTAGAAAAAAAACCAGTACAGCATCTCAATTACAAACACTTTGTAACAGATGTTTCTGGTAGATTAATATACCCGTAAATTGGATACTTTTTCTCATTTCTATTTAGATTACTTTCTTTCTTGCTTTGAATGCATCTCTTCTGACCTGACTAGAGTTGCCAATTCAACTAGCTTTTCTAAATACTTTTTAACTGACTGGCAAAAAGTAGTTTGTAATAATTTTTAATAATAATAATTTCCTTTGAAAAATAATTGAAAATGAATAAATTTGAGGATTAGAGTCATTTATTACCGAGGCAAGCATAAAATTTAATATTTTGTTGTAATAATCCTTGTAAAGCTACACTTTGTGTAATTTACAAACAAGACTGATTATAAAGTTTGTTTCATATTTCAAATTATACCATTTTATTATAAATGGGAAAAAGTTTTTTTTTCGTAGTTGCAGTCAAAACGAGAACAAAAAAAGTGATGACTTGATGAACCAATCTTTCTTGTTTGTGTTTGTGTGTGAAGTTGGGCCCGTACAATGGGAGTAGTTCATATAAAATTTATGAAACACTATTAAAGTACATAAATAAAAGCAAGAAAACACACTGCGAAGAAGCCTGAAGAATAATGAATGTGACGTGAGTTTGCACTTAAGTCTTCGTTGTTGTTGATATTATTGTTCATATTATCATCATCTAACTTTCCACGGTTTTACAAGCAGCAAACGTGGCTTTATGTTACTGTACTTTAGAAGACAGAAGTGTGACTCTTTCGGAAATTTATGTGACTTTTTGTATTAAAGTCGTGTGTGTGTATGCGATAAAAGCTTTTGCTTTAAAACGTACGACATTGCATTCGAAGACGACATTTCACACGGAGGACCATTTGTTTGATAAAACAGTTTTTTGGTCCCTATTCTGTATGATGCTACATACATTTTAAAGAAAGTAATATGAGAATATAAATTTCGTGTGACATGTTTCTCTCGCATTTTTCTTCTTGCTGAGCTTTGGTAGAGGTCCTAACGTGTAACTTTTGAATTTTTTGGATACCAAATAAAATATTTTATGGAAAGATTGTAATTGACAGTTTTTAAAGTTTTACCTCTAATTTAGACATAAAAACTTAACCACAAAAACTTTTGTTTTTGATGACATTTAATTAATTTCTCTTCTGTAAAGTTTACGAAATCAAATTAAAATCTAATTTAAACTATTTTTCTCATATGGCTTGGAATAAAAATCTATTTCGAGAAAAAAAAACGTTAAACCAAAAATAATTTTTTCTATTTTTTTTTAAATCGAAAACGTTTTAAATTTTTTTTCTCTATTTTATATTTTGAATAATTCTCAAAAAATGTCTTAAAATTAAATATCTAATAAATAGAAAAAAAAAATATTTTAAATTTTTCGTGCATTTTGAACAAAGAAAATAACAATAATAATAAAAATATCAGGGTAAAAAACCTTGAAATTGTATTTGTTTAAAAAAATTAAAAATTTTCTTTTAATTCCTATATCCTACTTACTTACTTTTACTTTACACATCACCCGATATCAGATTTCATCGGAAAAAAATGTCATGAGATTTTTTGATGGTTTTGTATTAGTTAGGCCTAAAGTAGTCCAGAAACCTTAAATTTAAAATTCTAGAAAGAACCAAACGGATTTTAGACATTTTAAGTGCCCAATCTCACTAAAAATACATAGAAACACTTTGGTTCGTTCTAGAATTTTAAATTTAGGTTTTTTGACCTATTTTAGGAGTAAGTAATACAAAAACGATCAAAAAAATCTCATTCCATTTTTTTCGATGAAATGCTGATATCGGGTGATGTATTTACGCTTTGTTTCTTGTCCGAAGATTCGAGACTGTCCTCATATTGAGCTAAGGCGATACACGAATTGTCGCCATCTGGTTCGTCGATTCGCAAGATCTTTCAAATCCCAGAGGTTACATTGAAAATGATTGTGGAGCTTTTTCCCAAGTGTTTTTTTCCTAATTTAATTAAAGGCTGAATTTAAGTTAGCCAGTTTTTTTTTTTTATTTTAATTTTAGAGAAAAATGTTTAGAAAAAAGTATAAAAAAACTTTTTAAAAAATCATCAAAATTGATTTATGAAAAATTACCTTTTATTGAATTGACCTCAGCTTATTGACTTCCAAAATGAATCGATGATTTACTAAAAATCCATAAACTCATTGTACTCAGTAACATGTTTGAGCTATTTTTCCGATGCCTCTTTATTGTAACTCATACATTGTAAAATGATAGAGGCATGAGAGACGTTTAACTTAACGATCTAAAATATTCCCAGTGTTTTAATACGATTACATGTACAAGAAAGGTATTAGCTCGTACGTAAATAATTATAATTAGTTGATATGTAGTTAAGTTGAGCACTTATTATAATGAAATACGATTAAGTTTGCCTCCACTGTGCCATGGCGCGGCAAACATTCTTTTCTTGAATATTTACAAATTCCGGCAACAATGCGTTTCAGCTTAGCGGCATTACAGCGGCACGTAAACAACATAAGAAGCTTAAATATTCTCCAATTCTAATGTGTAATATGATCCTTTAAACAACACATCAACAACGATGACGGTCCTTAATCTACGTGTTGTCTTAATTTGGATATTCTCTGTGTGTGTGTCATTAATTATTACTTTATGTGAATAATTTCCGTTATATTTTTAGCACTTTCCTCTCATTATGCGACACAAAAAAAATAGAAGAGGATAATCTTAATTTGCAACATTTCCTAATCCCATGACCATGAAAATATCTGCGCTTTTCATTAATTTCCGTCACAAATATTTTCCGTTCTAGCTTTTCTCGTGTTTTTGACATGAAAAGAGCGACAAAGTTTCAAAAGATAATTAATTTCTGAAAAAACAGTTTTTTCCAAAAGCTTTTCATTTTAATTGAAGAACTTTTCTAAACAAGTCTTTTCTAAATCTTTTTTTATTTTTGCTGCTCTTTTTTAAGTGAATTGCAAACAAAATAAAAATTAAAAGGTTGTCCGTGCAACAAAAAACATACAATTTTGAAGAATCATCCAATTGGTGAAAATAATAGTTTGCTTCACTTGTGATACCCATGCAGTATTAATTACACTTTTGACGTCATTGATGTTCACTTCCCGGTGAGAAATGAAATTGTTGTGTTTTGCAGCACAGAAATTGCATTCCGTTGTAAAGTTCATCCATAAATAATGGAAATAACAATGAGAGAATCGGCTTTTGTTGAGAACTTGAACATACCTACCTACAGTTTTTTTTCATTTCTAACGGGAAACATTGTGGAAAAAGGAAAATCTCCGGCTTTCTATTTTGAAATGGAAAAAAGCAAAGTTTACACTTGAAAACTTTCTAGTATGGTGCAACAACCTGTCAATTCAAACACACACACATACTCTAACAATATCTTAATGAAATCCAACTTGTATAATTTTAACAATAGAAGTTGTTTTACTCTTGGCTTCTCCATAAAATAGAGATTGTTGACAGCTCACCCATTTTTATTCCTTCCATTCTCAAACGGAAAAGGGAATGGAATGAAAAAAAAAACTAATGCAATCTGACATGGGACGAACGCCCATTCGGAAAAGTACCGACGAAAAAAAAAATTTGAAATTCAAATGTCACAATCTTAACGAATTCAATCAAAACGCAAAAATCAACTAGTCCAGTGAAATGTTTTTTTTATCTGTATTTGTGACAAACGATAGCGATCTATTGGGAGATATTCCGCGTAGTATTGATATGACGAAATCTATTATGCAAAAAAAAAAAAAGATAAAATAAAATAAAAACACAAACAAATAAGTGTCAAATCTATAAACAAAATATATAAGAAAAAAAAATTGGGACAAATAAATTTTTTTATCGCGGCAATTTCATGCATACACGCCGATATGATGATGATGATAGCGGTGCCATTTTACATCAACACTCACTCTGGGCTGTTTTTCATGCAAAATCAACATGAAAAATTTAGATTTGCGGTGTTTTGTTTTTCTTTTTGCATATCGTTTTATTTTCGCAAGCCAGAAAACGGGGGGATATGAATTCAAATGAATTGAATGCTCAACAAAATTTCCAATTTTCGTGCGATTTAGCTTAAAGCTATCTGATTTGAAGGTTTCTCTATGGATGAAAAATGGGTAAGATTGGTACTTCAGGAAATTATTTTAACCCATCAGTGGTCAAGCTATTAAGTGAGTTTTATGATCCCTCAAGGTTTAATAAAGGATTACTTTAATAGGTTAAGCCTCATAAGTTAAGGAATCAATTTAACCTTGAAGAGATCAACTTCAACATCAAGCTTAGAACAATGGTTAGCTTATCTGCCTAATGAACATAAGGTCGTCAGTTCGAGGCTTGAAATCATGAATATTTTTTATGACACCAATCTTGCTTAGAATTTTCTTAGATCTTTAAGAAACCCTTTGAGACCTTCTGGAAGAGCTGAGTGAATTTTTAAGACGCCTGCTTGAGATGACAGATTAAAAGCTAAGACCCATTCCCCGGCGCTTACTGAGAAAGCTTACGATTCCACAGTATGAAGTATAATAGGACCCCTCGAAAGATCGCGATGCGAGGAAGTATCATCTCCATCTCAAGAAATCTACATAATTCCCTTTGAAGTTGCTCATCTACAGACCCAAAAAATTGATCTTTTCAAGAGGTTAATCTGATCCATTATTCTCAGAGGTTACTATGATTCCATGAGACCTCAGTTTGTTCAAAAAAGTGACCAAATTGAGCTCTTAAGGAATCAAATTTTTATCATAAGGGATCAGATCAACCTCTTGATGGAATACAGTTTTTGGGTCTGTGGATGACCAAATCCAACAGGGCATTATGTTGATTCTTTAAGTGATCAGATTGATTCTTTAAGTAGTCAAATTGACCCCTCAAGAATTTACTTAAAGGGGTCAATTCGACTCTAAATTGTTCAATCTGATCCAATCTTACCCATTCTTCGTCCATTGGATAAATATCGATTACGTATGTGTTTGATTACACGAAAAAAAAAGTGAACAAAAAATCAAAGAAAAACATAAAATGAATTGAAAATGACAGATCATACCTTTAGGGCGGATTATTATCAACTGTGGCATTTGTTTCAAAGGTTTTGGCAAACAATTTCCCATTCTCCAAGGCATTTACTTATAAATTCATACATCATGTTTATTTAAACTATTTCAATATATCGCATTTTTCATATTGGATGTCATTGATGTTACAAAGGCACACACAGTGTAACATATTAAATTCCTTGCTGATAGCTGGAAGCGTATTACCGGCATGTATGTATGTGTCAGTAAGCCAATTGTTTGTAAAAGGAAAAAGTTTCGAAAATATTGATAGAGACGTGGCGAATAAAAGTTTACCTTTTTCCGAAAGTCATCATAATTCAATTTCGCAAACACCTGTATCTCTCATGTTCTCTGGAAATTTTCTCAAAGAGATCGAATATCGATTGGAAAACACATCAAAAGAGATGTTTACGTGCGCCCAAAGATGCGATGAGTGACACGAAGGAATACAAAGTTATCGAAGATGCTTCAATTCATGCGAAAAATGTATCATTTCCCATTTGAGTCTCAGCATGTCTCGTTCGATGAGAGAGAGAGAGAGAAAAAAATGGTATTAAATGTCACTTTGATCCTTATCTCAACGTTGGCAGGCGCTTGTCATCATCGTCTTTGCTTACTTTTTAAAATTCAAATGCAAACTTTAATTACCTTTCCCCCATGAACAAACACAAAAATCCGGCACGGAATATGTACTTTTCGTCGACATGATTTTCACAAACGAGTTGCAATGTTCACCTGGATGATCGTCTTCTCTCTTTCGGGAAAAAAGCTGCAGTAACTTTTGCCTGCTTTTTACATGGCTGCATGCTCACGTGTAACACGTAAAACGGCATAATTAAGTTTCAAAAGTCAACATTGACTAAAATGAGTTGTTTACGTGTCTGGTGCACTTACCCAGAACGAGTAGACGGTAAAAAAAATATTAAGTTGTAAACGCGAGTAGTTTGTTAAGCAAGTTTTAAACCTTTTTCGTATATCAACACTTTGTTGCTTTGTCTTCCTGCATTTGTAACTTGCGGGCAAAGACACCAAAGATTATCTCAACTTTTCGTAAGATACAGAAAAATGCAAGAAATATGCATAAAATTTTAAATTTTTTGCTACAGATGGAAACCATTCCTATGGGAGAAAAATCTTCTTGAATTTACATAAAGTTTTCTGGCGAAATTATTGGTTAGTTAGGTGGATTGGACTTCACCTCACACCGTACAAACAAAGTTATCGGGATATTTTTACTCATCGGTGCATGGAAATCATGAGAAGCAAACAAGAAAAAGGGGTCGAGAAGATGTAATTCCATAAATTTTTGATGTATTTTATTCCTTCAAGGATTGAATTTGCTTCTTCAACGTATTTCAACCAAAGATATCTTTATTTGTAAGTCCACTCCCCTTCTTCGTCGTAGCACACACATTGAAATAAATATTGTGTAATTTGATAGAAAGCACTGCATGAGAGGTTCTCATCGCCTCAGGATATTGATTGCAGATCGTCTAACAAACATTTTTAATTGTACCAACATTCGAACATTGTTCTTGTGGTTTATTTCCATTTTGTGTGGCAGAGACGAGTGGGAAATTTTATTTATTGCTGGAATGCGGATTCGGTTCACATGTCTCGAGTGTGAGAAGGTTTTGTGGGTGTTAGGCAAGATTATGCTTCGGCATACGCTTCATTAAGTTATGAACCATTCTTAATTACGGTTACTGCCTTGTCGTCTATTTTTGGCCTCAAACCGAATCGAAGATAGTCAAATCAAGGGAGGATGGTACTGACATAAAATTCAATCAAATACGTGATTTTTTTAGTCAATCGAATATTTTACCTGACTTTATATGCTTACCATCCCACAGTTGCAAGCAACATAAAAAAAGAGGTAATGAAAAACGTGAAAGTCAAAATTTTTGTCAGACAATTTTTTTTTTCATAAAATTCTTCGATATCTATATTTGCGGTCAATGAACTTTATTTTTTCTTTGTGAAATGTAATCAACTTTAATGTTTTTTATTTTTAATTTTTTTTATAGAAAAATATTGAGTTGCGAAATATTGAAATTTAAAAGATCATTTAAAAGCTCAAAATATAATTTTAGGAGTTTTTGGTATAAAATGAGAATATTAAAGTTAACTCTTGATTTCTTAATAAGTAAATAAATTATTATTTTTATTTTATTTTATTATTTTTTTTTTTTTTTTTGATAAAAAAAAATACATAAAAAAAATATTAAAAAATTAATTTAGATTATAGTTAATAAAATAAGTTAAATAAAATAAAAAAAAAGTTGAAGAAAAAAAATAAAAAAAAATAATTAATTAAAATTCGTTGTTCATAAATTTAATTAAAGCGCGCTGTTTGAGCCCAGTAGAAGTTTTTAAAGAGTTTAAATATTTTAGAATTTTTTTTTTATTTTCAAGCCAATTTTTCAAGCCAATGTACCTATTAAAAAAATATATATAAAAAAATTGTGTATATTTTTATCATTTTTCGTCTCTTTAAAATTTTTTCAAATAACTTATTTAACTCATTTTTCATATAAAAGCAAAAAACGAAAAAAATTTATATTAAACTTAATTATTTTTATTTTATAATATATTTTTAACAAAAACCGCATCACGACAATTTAAATAAAAATTTCGTTTTTGACAAAAAAAAAAAATAAATTTTTAAAAGTTTAACTTTCGTAGAAAACAATTTTTAATGTAATTTTGACTTCAAATTTAATGTATATGTATTTTTATTTAATTCTCTTAAATTATCCTAAATTAAATTAATTTTAGCATTTCCTTCGTCTGCCACCCTTGGATGCCATTGAACTTGTTGCTTTCTAAAAGATAAATGATAATGGCAACAAAAAAAAGTTAAACATGTCTGCAATACAAAAAAATAGTCTACAGTGCTAAATAAATCAATCGATAAGCCGCATGTTGCCTGCCAATTTGCACACATATCAACAACAATTATTCGCAACAGCCTCTCAAATCAAGGACTAAAATTCCATAGAAACGGTGCAACTGTTAATTCACTCTTAATTAATCACCGGCTGCCGTCACATAATCCGTTTCATTTCATTATATTTACCTTTTCTAAACACTAATTATCTGAAAAACTTATTCAATCAACTCGAACATTAACAGATTAAGCTTTTGATCATTAATACAGATTTGTGTGATGCGGCCCATTATGAATTCATCGTCAACGCAACAGCACATCGTCGGCAAGCTTATTGTGTGTGCTGCATACTTTGCAAGTCAAATGTAGTGAGAGTGGAATTTGTCATGAATGCACAACCATCCGACGTGCCTGAATTCGATTGAATAAATTAATCATTATAATACGGTTCGGGGCTCCGTTCTCCGATTGGTAAGCCACACATAAACACAGTTGCATGCAAATAATGCAAATAAAACGGCAAGCGGCACCACTAAGAAGCTCTCGCGCGATTATATTGTTGCAATTTTAATGATTTATTTATTTATACATGGAAAAGTTTTGTTGTTCGAATTGACATTTTAGCGCAATATATTTCAAGTTCATCCACTTTCCATATACACAACGCACGAGAAAAAAAAATTAAATTTAAAAAAAAAACAGATGCCAAATATAATGATATTAAATCACGACCGCAACACACAAACAATGACTCTGTTTTTACGGTAGAGTGATCAAGATAAGCCTTAATATTTTTTTTTTTGCAAATTATTCATTACACAAAGAAAACTTTTGTGATTTATCTGAAATAATTTGATTGTGTGGCTGTAACGGCGTAACAAGGACTTTCTGTTTCATATCACGTCTGAAATGAATCCAAATTAGCCGATTGTGTCTAGTCTCACTAAATTATAACTTACCATGCTACACAATGCGATAACACTGTCCAACTAATTTACCGATTTGCTTTAAAAATTCCGAAAATCATTTTAAATTATTTGAAAATATTTTTTTATTTTATTTTATTTACTTTTAAAAAATAAAAATTAATTAATTCATTTAAAATTTAAATAAAATTAATTAAATTAAATTATATTAAATAATTTATTTTTATTGATTTATTTAATTAATTTTGAAAATTTTGCTTCAAATTAAAATTATTTTTTTTTTATAAAAAATTTCTTAAAGAATTGTTCATTTATATAGTTTTTTTATTGTAAGACTTTTAAAATTTTTTTCATTTTGTTAAAAAATTTTTTAGGTATTTTTATTCTTTTTTTTCTAAAAAAAAATTAAATTTAAAATAAAATTTTAAAAATTAATTAATTTAATAAATAAATACATATAAATTAATATAATTTATTTTAATTGATTTTATTTATTTATCGAATTTTTATTTTATTTTTTGATTAATTAATTTTATAAATTAAAATAAATAAATACTTAAATACTTAATAATTTTAATTAGTTTTTAGCTAAGCTCTAAATTTCAATATATTCTTAAAAAACGATAAGAAATTATTCAAAAAATAATTAAATATAATAAAATTAAATTAATTAATAAAATTGAATAATAAAAAATATAATTTATTAAATTAAGGAATTAAAATTTTCTCAATTTTAAAAATTTTATAAAAAAAATAATCATCTCGAGCCAAACAAAAAAAAATTCAAATATTTTTAATTCTTTATAATTTCCAATTATTTTCATAATTTCTTAAGCTAATTAAAAAAAAAATTGTTAATCAGAGTAATTTACGTCTGTCCCTTTACTTGCTGAATAATAATAAACATTTACAACAAACATCGAAAAAAAATGTTAAATTAAATAAAAACTACGCGACACATGTGCACCTCACAAGCAATCCAGCAACTCGACGCTGGAAAATATACGAGATTGTCGAATAAATAAAATGAATAAATTGGATAGCGTGAACATGTGTCAATTATTTGCCATATTATGTGTTGTGCACTGCATATTCTCGTGTAGTAATATGGCGTCAAAATAATGCAAGCCAATGTAACAATGAGAGTAACTCGCTTGTACAAATATGCTGCTAAACTAGCACATGTTTGTTGTTTTTCTCGCACCGCAATTTTTTCTTCTTTATTTTTTTCAAGTATAACTACAAATTTTTACCTTTTTGCCGCTTACTCACCGACTTGCAATGCGAAAATTCTTGCAATACCACGAGCACAAATAACGTAATAGAGGTTATTGAGTAAATCCAGCATCAGCAAGTTGAGTAATCGAGCTAGCTGCCAATACTGGTAATCATTACTATTATTATTTATTCCGTAAATGACATGTGAGTGCAGTCGACATACGCGACGACGACGACGTATAATTAAAGAAAAAAAAATATTGTGCTTGAACCATACTGGTTTTTTTATGCGGTAATGAATGGTCAAGGTGAAATTGTTATTTTTTTTATGTCTCTTGTGGTTCTAGTTTGGACTTTTTTTGACTATTTCCAGTTTGTGCTCTTGTTTTAAACGAAAAAAAAATAAATAAAACTCCTTCAAGTGAAACATGCTGTGAAAACCGGTAAAATTTATTTTTATAATTCGAGGAGATTGTGCCAATGTGACATATTTCTTTGCGTCTATCTTCATCATCCAATCAATTTTTATTTATTTTGCATTCGATATAAATCGCAGATAAGCTTATCTTAATCGATTGGCTTTGACAAAGAAATTACAGTCACTTTTGTATGCAAATACATGCTTAAGGTCGCATGCAAACGCAATCAAACGAAACATCTGCGTTCCTTTTTTCTTTCTTCGTTTTTTGCACACACATAAAAAAATATCCATAAAGCTCTAATAAATTGAAATGTGATGTAAATCCTATCGTTTCACATGAATCAGCGATTTCAGTGATTTTGCACTTTAAAACTATTTATTTTCATGTTTTGCAAATATGTAATTGACAAACTTTTAATGTAATCTCGGAATGGAGATGCAACAAAAAAAAAGTAGTTACATTGCTAAACTTTTGGATGTAATACACAAATAATTTTAAAAGTAAACGTTGATTTGCAAGAAAGCGTATTATATTTTAAATTTGATAAATATATATTTAACAAAAAAGTGAAGGTTTGGATAATGATGAAAAATTTCTTAAAATTACGTTCATGTAAAAATTTATCAAAGTGATTTCTTTGCTGAAATTTAAAAAAAAAAACTATGGTTGATTTTTTAAATTTTTTATGAATTTTTATTATTTAAAGTTTTTTTATATTTTTTATCTTTAAAGATAAATGATGGAAAAAGAAAAAAACTCAAAATAAAAAAAAAATTAAGAAACTTTTTTAATAAATTTTAATTTTTCGATAAAAAATTATTTTTAAAAATTTAATATTTTTTTAAAATTATAATAAATTTTAATTATTAATATTTTTTTTTCATAAATTTTGTGTTAATTCATGACAAAATATTTTCAATATTTTTAAAAGAAAAAAATTAATTGTGCACAAATTTGTGCCTAAATCTTTTAAATAAAAAAGGAAAAAAAATATGGTAAAAAAAGTTTTTAAATAAAAAAATTATTGTTAAATAAAGTTAATAACAAACATTAATTTTATTTTTAAAAACGTGTTTAACTCGCCATTTATTAATGTGGCGCCTACCGTTTTAAGTTGAAAGGAGTAATCCGCTACGTGACAAAAAATTATTTTATAATTTTTTTTAATATCATTGTTTAGTTCCGACAATTATAAAAAAGTTACGAGATCGAAAGGAGAAAATGATTTTATTTTTTTAAATTGCAAAAAAAATATTTCAATATCAAAGTCGTTGATAAAATTTGATTGATTGGCATTACTTTTACATTTTTGATGGATTGCTCGACTTGAAGTGTAACAATTTTATTTCAATTTATTATTTTTTAAACACTTACGTTTAAAATCGCATTATTTTGCACGAAAATAACTCGCAATGTATTTAATAAAAAGCAGACGATGCAAAGGTGTGATTCACTTGGGATTTACAAATTAAATTTATTTTTGTTGCTAAATATTTTGAATCATTTTTTTCTGCATAAAAAATGTATTTTTTTTATTGTTATTATGATATTATTATTAATATATTACACTGTGCCCAATTCCTATTATACAAAAAAAAAAAAATTTTTTCTCAAATGTCAACAAGGTGTAGTTGTGTTGGATTGTTATTTTTTTGTAGTGTGCCGATCCTCTGCTTTTGCAAGCAGCAACCATTTTTCTCTCTCAATTTCAAATTGAATTCAATTGTTTGAGTGCTATTATGAAAGATGTCTTTTTTTTCTGTGCTTGCCTTGTAAAACCCTACCCAGTGCCCCGTTTGTACTTAATTTTGTGAATCATGCTCTTTAAATTTTAGGATTATTGCATCACATCATCGACGTGGTTTATTGTAAATGAAATTAAGTTCAAAAGTTCATGTTTGTTTAATTTTCGTGTGTGTCTTGTGTGGCTTGTAATCAAGATTACAACAATTACATTAGAAATTAATTTAGATTCAAGGAGGATATCTACGCAATTTACTACTTTTCAACGAATCGTTTAACGTTCGGTTTACTTTGCGAACGTGCGTGGACAAACCTTGTTAGTTGTTTGTTTTGCAATTGCCAGCAAAGAAGTGGTCGAAGCAAGTTCTTGTAAAATTTCCGATGACTCATGGAAGAAATGACCTTTAAATCAATTCACTTTCAAGTGGCTGGTTGATTTTGCTGTGAAGCGAAGTTTAAATAATGCACACATTCTATTGCTGTGACAGGCCGAGAGAGAGAACAAAGAACACAAAGGTGTGTCGAAGCGAGTTAATGCAATTCAATTAATTATTTATAAGATGTCCAATTATTATAACGACAACAAAACACGAAAATAAAAAAAAATCAGTAAATTTAAACAAACACTTATAAAATTCACACACTTTTGTTCCACTAAAGTAGGCACAACAGCATAACATAACAGCGAACATCAACAACGTTTGTAAACATATTATCACTACTTCACGTTTGCAGCGATATTTGCACGAAAAATTTTTTAAAATACATCCAGTTGAATAAAATGGCCTATTTTTAACGCTCCGAGGGTTTAAAAATTAGGTATTCCATTTTTTTCTATTTTTATTTTATTTTATTTTTTTTTATTTTTTGAAAAAATTCATTTTTTTAACTAAAAATTTAATTAATTAAACAAATAAATAATTGCATTAATTATTTAATTAATTAAACTTTAAATTAAAAATTAAATTTATATTTTTATAAAAATAATTTTTTAAATATTTAATTTTAAAAATTTATTGATTTTATTTTTTTTAATTTTATTTTTTTTTTTTTATTTTTTTTTTAAATTTCAAAAAATAAAAATTGGCAAAAAATACATGGTTTAATTAAGAAACTTAATCTTAAATTTTATTAAAAAAATTCTTATAAATTAGTTTTTGACTTAAAATTAGCTGAAAAAAAACAATACTGAAAGAACCTAATTAAAAAATTTTAATTTAAACTAAAAATAAGTGTGAGTATATCAAAAGCCAATTTGTTTTCGGTTTTGAAATAAATTTGAAAAAAAAATATAATTTTTTATTAAAAATTAAAAAAAAATTGTAAATTAAGTCAATTAATTTTAGTTCATTTGGATTTATAAAATAAAATATATTTTTATTTGTTTTTTTATTATCTCAAAAAATTAAAAATAAATAAATAAATAAATTTCCAAAACTTTTATAATTTTTTATATTTTCAATTTAACTATTTTTAAATTTAAATTTTTAATTTTTTTTCACTTTTTTCAAATCAATAAAAATAATAAAAATTTCCTTAAAAAAATTTCAGGAGCATTAAAAATAAGCCATTTTTGTGCAACACGATAAAAAATGTAAAATGGATTTAATGTGTTATGGATGATTTTTTCATTATGTCTCTAAATATTTAATAATAGCAGGTGCTTTTGTGGTACATTTTGCACGAATTCACTTTTAAAAACTTTTTTTTTCTTCACAGCACACCTTTTGTGCGGCATGAGTGGCAATGATGATGATAATATTTATAAGCTTTTCAATGCATATATTTAACAGTTTCGAGAGAGTCTCAATCGTCAAGACAAAGTTTTACCTTGTTTGAATACTAACAACGGCAACGATCGATCAAGTTATGTGAGGCGCATTTTGATTTTTGGCACGTACTGAAAACTTAAAAATCGTTCGGCGCAGATTGAATACCGAAAAAAGCGAAAAAGCGCTTTAATTGAATCGATCAGTCATAAAAACGGAGAATTCGATTCGCTCTACATACGACATACGAAAAAACAAAATCGACGTAAGACAGCACAGAGCGAATAACCAGAAAAACATATGTAATTTTAGTAAAAATATGTGGTGCATGTTCTGTTACTGTGCTATTGTTATTGTTCGTGTATGAAGTAGGCAGCAGCGGCAGTTGATCTGTAAAACACAAATAAAAGTGAAAGGAAATATTTGTGCGAGTCGTGTTTTGTGAGTTAGAAGCTTGCCAAGTACGATGTCTAGCGAGAACAGTTCGAGCCATAGAATTTAAATTTGTTGTAACTTTTTTTGTGTAAGGAAATTGTTCGAGACATTCATTCAACTCCAACGGGGCGACGACGACAACGACATACGGATGATCTTGTGTAGACATCTCGCAACCAACACAGACGAAATATTCATAAATAAATGAAAATGCATACGGAATAACGTAAAATGACATGCACAAAAATCAGGTTTCAACATTGCCGTTGTGCATGAATCTCCGTATGCGGCTTATTGCTGCCTTGTTAATGTGTGAGTTACGTTCGGTTTGCAGTATGTGTGGTTTTTAGGTTTATTTCAGCAACAGCATTTTCAGTTCAGGTCACTATTGAAAGTGAAAGTCAATTAGTCGTACTATCTCCGTCGTCGAGTAAGCAAGTGTTGCTTTGGTCCGGAATATTTTTTTATTTTATTTTATTATTTTTTTTTAATAAAATAATTTATAAAAAAAAAAAAAAAAAAAAAAACTTAAAGACGAATTTTTAAATTATTATTAAAAAACAAAAAAAAAATCTGTGATTGACATTAGCAAAAAAAAAGGAAGGGAAAAAATTCACTGAGATGAAAATAACTGATAGACAATAAAAATAAAAATAATTTTTTTTATCACAAAAAATAATAAGATTATATCAGAAATCAAAATAAATTATTACATAATTTATGCATAGTAATAAGCAATAAAAATACCTTCCACAGATATTTTTTGAATAAATGACTTAAGAGTGAAAGTTGAAGAAAATATTGACGAAAAAAGACAATAAAAAAAATTAAATAATCAAAAAAATGAAGATTTGCATATTACTCATCAATTGCTTCTTGCTTGGTAGCACACTCAGTCTGCCAGCGGAAGATGTCGTGAAGCATACTAGTATTAGCGTTAAGGATAGCACAGAATTTCGCAGTAAGAAAGTCGATGTGAGAGAACCAGCTGCGGTGCAAGAAACTGTCGACGAGGAACGTGACGACACAAATTTCCGCACATCGCATGCCATTAACTTCAACGGAGTGCCATTCCCGCGCGAAAGTTCCGGCTTGAAAAACGTAAAGCCCCAAATTGACTCAGCGTTGGGCGAAATGATCGGCGAGAACATCCGGAACATCATCGATAGTCACCATCATGCGGGCGAAATTTCTCAAACTGCCACCACTCCGGCGCCCATCAACATTAACGACATCAATTTGTTGGAAGCTGGTTCGGAAACGAAGCAAAAAACACGCATTGTAACGAAAAAAGCGGAAAATGGCAAGGAATACGAATACGAGTATGTCTACTACTACGACGATGAGGACGATGCTTCTGATGAAGAAGTTGTCGACGAAAAACCATCCAAACCAGCAGATTCGCGTAAAAAACCCGCGAATGTCGATACAAAAGCCAATGACATCGCCAAAGTCGAAGAAGACGATGAACAGCCAATTTACACGCGTTTCCCGCCACGAGATAGTGTCGCGAAAGCAACAACCACAAACCAACAAGCGACCACGACGGAAAGCGCACTCACGGAGAACAATCGTAAACATCACGTGAAACGGCCCAGCCTTGAACTTGTCGACAGTCACAGTTTCAATACGAACGACAAGAAATCCACGACACGTAACTTTGAAACGGATGTCGGCAAATCCGATGCCTACGATGCATACGACGAGAAAATTCCCGTGACAAAAACGCCCGCAATCGATACGACGACACGCGATTACATCATGCACAAGTCTGCCATGGATTTGTATGCAATTCTTGCCAACGAAAATGCCAATTCGGAGAATGAGGTGCTCGAAAGTGAGAGTGCAACGACAACCGATTTGCCCGAAGAGACTGCTGAACCAACTGCCAAGCCAACGACGACAAAGACAACGACAACGGAAAAAGCAACAACAACAACGACGACTACAACAACAACTACGACAACCACTCCGGCGCCCGAAGCACCCAAAAGTCCCTTTACACGTCATAATTTGGGTCTTCGTAATCGTTCACGGAACCAAGCGACGCACGAAGCTAAATCCGTGACAACTACAACGACTCATGCGCCTGAAGCTTCCTCAGGAACGTCATCGGGAACCTCTTTCAAGCCTGGACGAGGTCGTTTCAACAAAGCTCCTGCTCGTGCTCGTCCCACAGCTGCCAAGGAAGAGCCTGTCGAAAAGAAAACCGAAGCTGAAGTCGAAACAACGCAACCCAAACAACTCGGGCGCACCCGTAATCGTTTCAACTTGAAGCCCGCCATCACGCGATCCACGACAGAAGCCACGAAAGAATCCAACGACGAACCTGCCGCCGTTACTCCAGGTCGTAGTTCCCTCGTAAACCGTCCTCGTCCCACATTTGCAAGTCGCGGACGTGGCGCAGGAGCTCGCGGATCAACAACTGCCGCTCCAGAAGCGACAACTTCCGCCTCAAATGCCGCCGATTCGACGCAAGATGGCGACTCAACAGCTGCCGACACAAAACCCCCGACATCTCCAACGCAAAGTCGCTTGCCAGGACGTCCCGGAGTCGGAAGACGTAATCCCATCTTGGCACGCAAACAACAAGAAGCGAAAGAAGCTCAAGAGAAACACGACGAAAAATTGAAAGAAAGCGAAGCTGAAGGCAACAAACCTTCCGAGAGCGGCGTAAATCGCTTAAAGGGACGTCCTCGCATCACGATTGCCGCGACGCACGAAAAACCCGCTGCACGTCCCGTCGCCATCAATCGACGAGTGAATCCATTGTTGAAAACGCGCTTGGCATCGACAACAGCAGAACCAGCGACAGAAACTGAAGAAAAACCCGCCGCTGCCCCAGCTACGGAAGAGAAGGAAACGGAAGAAAAAGAGGAAAAATCACAAGATGAAGCTTCGGCAACGGAAAGCGAAGCAAAAGACGAAAATGTGACAGAAGCTCCGACTCCCAAACCGCATGGGCTTGCCGCGTTACGACGAAAAATTGTGCTACGACAACCGGGAAAACTCTAAATTCGGACTTAGGAATACTTGCCACGAAAAAAAAAATGAAGAGGACGACGAAACGATGTCACATAATTATTAAAATATTACAAAAAAAAACCCATAAAATTTAAATCATTTCATTATTATGTATTATTTGGCATTATTTTATCGATCAAGAAATCTCAATAAATAATCAATATTTAATAAATTTGTATAAATATTCATGCGTCTCAATGAAATTAACAATTATTGCCATTTACATAACCTTTCTCATTATTCATCTTCCAAAAAAATGACAACAACAACAACAAGATGAACACAAATGAAATGAAAAATATTTAAATGCCACATTTCTTCCTCTCGCTTTCATTACCATTCACGATGATCATCGCTTTATTATAATACAACACACGCATAATAATTATATTACGTTATACAGCATCACGTAACATCATCTCGCATCGATTATTAAGAAAAAAAAATAATAAATGAGAGATAAAAAATTTTTTATAAATATTTACCGGTGATTGACCGTCAAAAAATGTGCCCAAAACAGTATGGAATTGTAAAAACAGATAAAAAAACCCAGATAATGATCTGGTCTCTCTCTCTTTCTTTATTATTTATTTATTTATTTTTTTTTTATTATTTACAAGACAATAATATTTATAATAAATAAAAGTTTCGATTACTTTTTGCCACGACGAAGCCCGAATATTCACAATTAACGTCAATTTGGCGTTTTTGCCCAATTCTGGATTTATTTCTTGTTTTGTCTACAAATAAAATAATAACAATAATAATGATGATAAAATTAAGCAAGAAACTTTCATCGACACACACGAGTTGTTGTCGTCGTCTGTCATTCGACAAAAATTATCTCGAAAAACAAAAAAAAAAGTTTCTTAATTCGCATAGTTTGTTACACACGAAGAGAAAAAAAAAGTTTCCTCTCGTTTTATCACCCACTTATAATTCTATTAACTAACTACAGCAGAAAACAGTCACATTGCTAATAAGAACGATTCCTGCAATTCGTATCTCTCTCGTCCTAATAAATTACATTTCTTTCGTCCTCTTTATTTCATTTTCTTCTGCTTCTTCGTTAGAAGACACTTCAATCTATATAATAAATTGACACTGATTAAAATTTCATATTACATTCGTTGTTGTCGTCGATTCTCGTTACTGTCTCCCTCGATAACTTTGTCTTCTTTTTTTTTGTTATCGGAATTGTGCATTTGAAAAATATTTACATGAGACAACTTTTCTTCAAGGCATTTAATTTGAGCGAAATGAAAAAAAAGATTCCGGAAAAATAAAACATCCGGATAAATAATTCTCATTTACATACGAATAATTGTACAAAAAAAAAGTAATCGATCTTATTTTATTTTTTTTTTTTTTTTTTTGTTACTTGCTTTTATCCTCGTGCTAAGTGAATATGTATCAATTTTCATGCGACATATTTGCATATGTTAATATATTTATCCTTTCACAGAATATGAGAGAGAAAAAAAAGTTGTTGTCCTTGTCTCATGAGAAAGAGCGCATTTTCATAGAATTTTTAAAAATATGCAAATTCCTCGAAGCACGAGCTATTAACAATAAAAAAACCATCTTTGAAGGACTCAAGCAACAAAGTAGGTTTTATGCATGCGGAAGTGTTTATTTTGGATTTATTTTTTTTTTATTTTTATGAATCATGTCACAAAAGAGAGTCAAGCAAGCAAAAATTATTATGTGTAGACGGCTTTTCTGAAGGAAATCAACAATCACCAATTGATCATAATAATATGCTATAATATATTTACCCCTATAATGTGCTTAAAAAAGAGAACTCACTCCGAAAAAAGGTGTCGTTAAAATAAATTAATGCACTGATCCAATAACATATTTTTTTTTGGATCATAAAAATTTATTTTTAAGCTTGAGTCATAAAAGGAAAGGATTTTTTTAAAAATAATAAAAATCATAAAGTGCAAAGATGAGGTTTGATGCTTACTGTTTTTTTATTGTTGATTTTTATGGATGGTTAGCATCGTATGAGTCAATGTTGGGTTTATGGATTTTTTTTTTTCAATAATTAACTTATCAAATATTTTGTTAAAATAAAAAAATATTTAAAAAAGAAATTATAATTTTTAAAATTAATAATAAATAATTAAGGCAAATTAAATAAAAATTAAATCAAATAAAATTTATTAGTTAATTAAAATTAAATTTAAAACAAAATTTCTTTATTAATATTCATCTTTAATAAAATTTTAATTCAATTAAATTTAAAAGATTAGAAAAACTAATTAAGTAAAATAAAAAAAATAATATAATACAAAAAAAATTAAATGAATTTAATTTAATTTAGTAAAAATTTTAACAAAACTCAATAATTTTGCAGCTAATATAATAATATTCTAAATTCAAGTTTAGTATTTTTTGTTTACATTCTAATTTTTTATATAATTAATTTAAATTTTAATAAATTAATTTATTATAATTTTAATATTTATTTTAATTTAATTTATTATTTTTTAATTATTAATATTCTAATTATTAATTTAATTATTAATTTATTGTAATATTTATTTTAATTTTTTTATATTTTAATTGTTTTTATTTTAAGAAATTGTTTTTAAAATTTAATTAATTTTTTTTATTTTTTAAGACAATATATGTTTAAGTATTGAAAATTTCCATATTAGTAAAATTTAATTATTTTGTAAATTTTTTTTAAGAGTTTATCAAAATTTATAATTAATATAATATTAAAAAATTATTTTAAAAAAATGTTTATTAAATTATTTAAAATTAAAAATTAATTTAAAATTAAATTATTATTTAAAATTTATTTTTTTTTTAAATTTTTAAATATTTATAAAAATTCCATTACATTTCTTTGTAAAATTTTATTAAATTATCAAAAAAAAAAAATCTGCATACAAATCCATTACATAAACCTTTATAAATTTCTAATAAAAAGTACTAACAAATTCATATGTGAACAAACAAAAACTGCAAACTTAACTAAAATTCATACATTCAAAGAAATTTCAAGTGATCGTTCGGTATTTCGCAATAAAACTCTTCTTGACTGCATCTGTCCTCCGATATTAAAATTTCATTATCTCATTGTGTGTGTACAAAAGAAATACTTTGAATATTAAGATTGAATTGTATTTGCAATTCCTTTGAAAGTTGAACGAAATTGCAGTGCGACATAAATACCTAAGGAGAAAGAGTAACGAGAGACGCTTTTTCTTTGAAAATGATGTGAACAAATTCTTGTCACATTAAATAAATACATAAAAAGGAAAAGTTTATCATTGTTTTAGTTTAACATTTTTTTTTATAAAAAATGAAACTTTATTGTGTTCATTTTTTTTTGCCATCTCAAGACTCACGACACGTTACATTGACATTTTACCTTTTTAAAGTCACACCATCGGCGACAAAGATGAGTTCGTTCGCTGGAGAGAAATCGAGGGAGAGACAAGAAAAGTTGCAGCTAGCGATGTGTTCTTAACTTGTGTAAACATAAATAATTTGTAGAAAGCCACAGGGAGTCATATAAAAATTTTCATAGGAAATTTACAAAAAAAAAAAAAAAACAGAGAGACACAAACTTTTTTTTAAAATAACTTGCGGCTTTTACTTGAACATGGATTTTTAATACGATGAGAAAATAAAAATAAAAAAAAACTAAACCACGACATTTTTCGGGAGAATTTATCCTAAATAACCATAAAATTTGTTCAGCTTGAAATTTTTTCCGCACCAAAACTTTTCGTCTATTGTACGTTTTTCTTGCATTACGTGCGTGTAACGACAATTTTTTTTTTGTTCGAACACATGTTAAGACGACGCAATTTTCCACATATTTTCACGAGAATTAACACAATATGATAATAAAATGAACTCATGTGGCAATAAAGTCGCCTGGAATATGACTTTGTAATGACTTTTAAATTAACTTTAGTTAATTATCGCTACTTGTTCAAATTAAAAAGTGCTCATTATGCAAAAGTGCTTCTGCTGGAAGGAAGTCAAGCCTCTATAAATAGCGAAAAATTGTTCCTCTCGTCGAGGGGGAAGTCTTTGTTATCAAAAACATTCCCGAGTGTCGTTGTAGCAACAAAAACAAACGCACAAAATGATAACAAAACCAAACAAAATTCTAACGAAATTTTCCATGTTGTTGTTGTAATTACAGGTTCGATCAGCAATATTGATGACACGGAATATCATTGCAATAAAACTGTTGTGCGAAAAGTCATATCAGGCGTAGTGGGAGCCGCATCATCTGTAACATCGATACAGGTTGCTAACCTATTACGGTTATTTAGGATACCACAGGTACGTGCATGCAACAAAAATTTTGTACATTTTCCCGTAATTTTTCGAAATTTATTGAAAATTTGGGTGCATTTGCCACATGACTGCGCGTTTTTGCATTTCTTTTGAATTCTTTTCCGAGGACAAAAAGTTAATCTGAGCCTAACGATGCGGAAATGCATGACCCGAATGACGAAATTGACGAGAAAAAACCACAACGACAACGAAAAATGACAAATCATAAATTTATATTTATTTACGTCACGTGCTTGAATTGAAACAAATTTCGTTTTAATATAAAATGAGAAGCGCTCGCCCTTTTGTTGGGCCTGCGTTATTGTTATTTATGGATTTTTTTTTCAAGCGCAGTAACAAAAAATGGTCCAGATCAACGACGTCGATTGTAAACTTTTATCCCAGAACAAATAAACATGAGAGGAATAAATGATGATGAAAGCCATAAGAAAGCACGCACACACACATGACAGAAAACTTTATTTTTTTGCGGTCGGGCAATCAAACAAAAGAGACCTAATTTTTAAACAGTTTTTCTGTGTGTGTCAAGGGTCTCTGCCGATCATTTATTATAATCAAATGCGAACGCCTTGCCGCTATTATTGAATCAAAATCAAGAAAATTCGATTCTATTCGTTTATTTGGAAGAATTAGCGGAGAAAGAAAGAAGAAAAAAAAACGAGAAAAATTAAATCAATTTGATTTACGAATAAAACGTACGGAAAAAAAATGTTTTAAACTTGAATAAATATTTTTGTTACAATGTTTATCTGACGTTTCGTAGAAAACAGTAAGTGGCTCGTTTCATTCAGTATCAAGTACAGAGACACGTGATCCCAATTGATTTAATTTTAGGGATTTTTGCCATGGAAATCAAAGTGAACAACTTGTTCAAACATTTCATTTGCTACTGATTGCTACACATTTTCTCATGCATCAAGTTTAACTTTATTTATTAACTAAAAATGGAGAAAATATTTTTTTTTTGTCGACAATAAAATATTCATAAAAGTTAGTTGCTTTCGAAGAGACATTATAATCTCGATAATCCATTATTTCCGTTTTTTTCTCTCTCTCTTTTTTTTTTCGTAAATCCTTTCATTCACATAAATTGAAAAAAAAGGCAAAATCAAAGTTGGATCATTTATACAAATTTTCCTCATATGTGCAGTAATATAGCACAGAATCGATTCCCTTTTTACAAAATTAAATCAAATATATCTTTATTTGGAAGAATTTTTCATACCGTAATTTGGGATTAAAATCATAGATTTTTACAAATTGGATTAAATTTTCATTAATTTTTACTTTAGAAAAAATATTTTACACTGAAAGTTGAAGTTTAAATTTTTAAAACAATTAAAAGAAAATTAAGCAGGACATTTTAATTAGTAAAAAAATCAACTTATCATTTTCAAGAAGAATACATTTATTAAAATATTATTTATTATATGAAAATTGATGATAATAATTGATAATGATAAAATTTAATTAAATTTTTAAATCAACAAATTAATTCAAGTTAAATATTTAAAATAAATTAATTAATTAAAATTTCGAAGACAAGGAATTTTTTAAATTAAAAAATAAAAATAAAATAAAATTTTTAAAATTGATAAATTAAATTTTTAAGCTTTATTATTAATTAATGAATTAAAGTTTAATTTTAAAAAAAATAAAATAAAATTAGTAAATTTAATAAACTAAATTAATTTGAATTGAATTTTTCTAAAAAAAAATTTATAATGAAAGAATGAAAATCAATAGGAATTTTTTAAATAATTTTAATCATCGAATTAATCGTTTTTGAAAATATATTTGAAAAATTTTAAAAAATAACTTTTGAACAGGTTTTAACAGAAATTTTAATATTTTTCAATTTATGAATTTTAAATTCAATTTATTTTTAATAAAATTTAAAAAAGTAAGAATATTTAATTTTTAATATTTGAATTTAGAAGAAAATTCTGAATTACTCTTGAAAATAATAAGATAGGAAAATTAAATCATTAAAAATAAGAAATTTAAAATATTTTTAAATTCATTATTTTATTTGTATGCTTACGAGAACTCTAAAAAAATCAAATTTGAGATAAAATCCTTCTTAAAATATTTGTCATATCCAGCAAGAAATAATTTTTCACCCCAAAGCAATTCCTTCAGTGGCATCAAAAAAGTGATTTTTCACATCTCGCGACATGTCACGTCTCCCATGTATCTCTTATAATTTATTTCCCGCAGTATCCACTTAGCACAAATAACCACAAAAATTTCTTAAACCACTCTTTCACTTTATTTTATCACCCCACAGGACGGTACACTAAAACCATAAGAACTTTCTTTATTGATACATATGGTTGGTTACGTTCCACTAACGACGTCTATTGAGAAGTCTTTTACTTTAAACGATAAGAAACAAAGAAATTCACTTTCGTACGAAAATCAACACTACAGAGAAAAAAAAAGTTAAAATGCTGATTTTATCAATTTGTGAATGTCCTTTTTTCGGTAGTAGAAATGGTTGGACGTGCAAAAAGTTACTCTCATGCATATCTTTGTTCATATGATAAATTAGAGTTTCCTTTTTTATGTTGATCTTTGTTTTTTTTTTCTTTTTTGACACACTCACAGATACTCGTAGAGAGGGAAAAAAAGATAAATGATCAATTTCCTAATATGATTACCAACACCCAGTTTGGTGTTATTTAAAACAAAAAAGGAAAATAATGATGAGAGAGGCTCTATTTACAAAACAAATACAAAAAAAGAGAGAAAATTTTATTAGACTAAATTTTTTTTTTCGCCTTTTTATTGATATATTTACACTGAAATCCACTCGAAAATTACGTCTGGTCATGGATGGATGGCAAATTTTCTCTCACACGTGTCTCGCACCGCGTCAGGTAAACAAAAGACAACAAAAAAATCTCGGAAAAAAGTAATATATGCAAATCCCATTGAATTTTTGTTTTATTTTTGTCTCTTTTTGCCAGTCATCTCCTACCGTGTGCGTCTTTCAAAAGCACTTTTACATCGGATAAGCGCAAAAAAAGTATCAATATTCTGCCTTTTTGTCGTTTTAACTTAAAAAGAGATTTGTCTGATATCGGATTTCAATTGACGATAAAAAAATTTTTCCATATTATTCATCGTCGGAATACGTGTGCTGCAATTTTAAAGTAACATTAAATGAATTTCAGGTTTCATTTTTCTCAACGAGTCCCGAGTTGAGCAACAAACAACGATTTGAATATTTTACGAGAACTATTCCGTCGGACCTGTACCAGGTGAAGGCGATGGTAGACATTGTCATGCTCCTGAAATGGAACTACATTTCCATTATTTACGAAGAAAGCAACTACGGCATTAAGGTAAGCTACAAAAAAAAACATGAAAAAAGCTTTTAGCTCTGAAAAAAAAATAAATATGAAAAAAATATAACTAAAGCTTATTTTTAAATTGCCTTCTTATTATTATCGTCTAAAATAACATGAAAAAAATTATTTTTATTACATTTTACAATAAAAATGTGCACATCCCTCGTTTGCTGGCATTTCGTTCATTCTTCAACTACAACGACAACGACGACGATGATGACGACGACAAAAAAAATTGTGAAAAAAAATCGCATGACAGGCATTTGAGGAGCTTGAAGTTTTGTTATCGAAACGCGGCATTTGTATCGCCGTCAAGGAGAAACTCGTGAAGGATTCTGGCGTGGCGGAAGATCTCGTCTACGATAGTATCGTTAGTAAATTGCTCACGAAAACTCGAGCACGAGGTAAGACGATTTATTTTGTCTGTAATGAAATGATATTCCGAGAAAAAAAAGAAAGAAAAGAAAAAAAATGAATTGTTTGTTCATACATTTCCACTTCGCATCCCCTCAAAGGATTTGAAATTATTTTTCTTACACACAATTATGATGGGAAAATTGCTTTTAACTTTTTATAATTTTTTAACAGCATTCTCTAAGCAGAAAGCCACTCAAGCATCATGTTACATAATTAATTATTTCGCTGCAACATGCCTCTGTTGCACCGGAACTCAAACGTTTTCGCAAGAAAGAATGCCTGCAGAAATATTTGAACTTTTTTTGTATTTAAAACAAACATTGCGTCTATTAAAATGCTTTAGGATAACACAATCTTAGTCAATTTCCTTTAACTTTTGCATTTTCAACGTGAAAATTTTTGATGTTCAAGTAAGAGCGTATTTTTATCTCTTTTTCACTTGCTTCGTAAAAGACAAGAAAACGTTCTTTTGCTTACAAAATAATACGAGGAAAGTTTTAAAACTAATAAAATGAGCAACTTCAGAGAAATTCCCCTGTTGAATGCATCGTTTCCGATTAATTTCACAGCAAAAATTTCACTTACATTTTAATAAAATAAAATTTTCTCATTTTCTCTCTCTCTCATCTTAGGTTGTATAATATTTGGATCGGATCAGGAAGTTGCGATGTTGATGCGCGCTGTACGGCGTGCCAATGCCTCGCGTACCTTTTCGTGGATCGGTTCCGACGGATGGAGTGCACGAAATTTGGTGTCGGACGGCAATGAACTGGAGGTAAGAAGAATTTATTTCGCTTGATTGATTGGCACAAGTAATTACAAAATTTCCGAGAAAAAATATTGACTGATAGATTTTCGTCCCGTTCCGTCCTCGCGACGACGTCGTCGTTCTTATCGGAGAAAAATGAATGAATGGCGTGCCGTTGATGTGACAATTAAGTGAAAATTTGCGGAATCATTGATGGAAGTGTCATTATCGCAAGACGAAAATAAGACGAAATATTTAGTTTTGAAAGGAAGACGATGATGATAAATGTTTGTATTGATTTGGCCAATCAAATAACAAAAGAGGGACGCCCATTGAAGGGAGTTTTAATCAGATTTTCTAGTTGAATTAATTACGGTCACAAACAGGCACAACAAAGGAAATTTTCGTATTCTCTTCAGTTTGCTGTGAAAAATTGGAGTTTCGCGAGAAATTTGCGAAAAAATTTTTAAAAACTCGAGAAATTGGTTTAAAACTAAGTTTTTTCATATTTTTCGAATTTTTTGTCGTCTCGTAACACTTAAAATTAAAGATTTTTAATTAATTTAATTTATGATTTTTAATTTTTTGTTACACAATTTTTTATATTTTTTTTTTTTTGGTTTTTATATGAAATGACAAAATTTAAACATTTTTCGATTGTTTATCATTTTTTTGTTTCGAAATGTGTTAATTTTTATTATTTATTTTTTTTAATAATTAAATAACTATTTTACTGCTTTAATTTTTTTAATATATATATTAAAAGTGGATATTTGAAAATTAATTTCAGTACATTTAAAAATAAAGAGTTCTAAAAAAAATTAAGAAAATGAGTCATTGAAAAATATTGAAAAATAGGTTCAAAAATAAAAAAATATTTTAAAATGATGAAATCTATGTGAAAATACTAATTAATTTAAAATAAGCATTTTTGAAAAAAAATTCTTTAAAAATTATAAAAAAGATAAAAAATATTTTTTTTTAATAAATTTATTTGAAATTTATAACTTTTTATTTAGAATTATTTAAAAAATAATAAAAATTCAAAACTTTTTAATAATTTTGAATTTAAAAAATTTTCTTTAACTAGTAAAAATAAGCTTAGATTGAAAAAAATTTGTATATTAATACTTTCGTCGAATTATTTCTAACCAAAAAATTGAAAAAAAAAAATAAAAATTTATAATTTTTCATTTATCGCCCAAATATTTTTAATCGTGAAACATCAAATTTCCACAGTACTCTGACCTTCATTGTGCCTGCGTACGAAATATAAAGAAAAGTTTTCGAAAACACTTGATTTCATTTCACTCTCGGGCGTTATTATGAGGCACTCATGCGAAATCAATGAAATTTATAAAATAAAATAATATAATTTAGAACATCCGTTTCCAATAAACTTGTTGTCAGTGTGTGCTTTGTTGTCGTTGATGTGCGGGGCAAAATCGCTCATGTAAGGCCAATAAATTCCAGCATTTCTCTCTTCATCAAATTGATAATATCGTCGAAGACGTCGCTCGTCGTCGTCGTCGTCGAAGTTGTTGTTGTCATTGTCGTATCACGTCGTCGCACAGTGCCACACATTTTCCCATAGATTGTTATGTGTGTGGCAAACAAAAATTATTCCAACCTAATGCCTTTAATAGCACCATTACCAGCCCGCTACCGTCTTGAATCTCTCGTTATCAGCGATATTTTCTTTAAACACATACTCTTTTTTCTCGTTTTTTTACCATTTATTTTATTTGCGCTCTCGTCATTTAACGTAACATGACACAAAAGGTCGAAGGGACGTTATCTGTACAACCACAAGCAAATCCCGTTAAAGGATTTGAGGAATATTTTCTTAACCTTAATGTAGAAAATAATCGTAGAAATCCATGGTTCGTAGGTAAGTACCACGAAAATACACTTTTTCACGCAACAACAACAAAAAAAAACTAAATTGTAGCACAAGCATGGAATAATAAATGTTGTTGGTGCGGCAAACCCCTAACAAATATTTGCCTTCTCCTTACACCCTTTTTCAATATCTTATTACTATTTTTCTTTCGCCGCCGTCATCATCATCAATATCCATCGCATGCAGAATTTTGGGAAGATCATTTCGAGTGCCGCTACCCAAACAGCTCATTAACGCCGTACAACAAAAAGTACAAGAACCCGTGCACGACACACGAGAAGCTGGCGAAAAATGCGACAGACTTTGAGGCGCAATTACAGTTTGTGAGTGACGCTGTCATGGCATTCGCCTACGCGCTCAAGTAAGTGTGTCGCCGTTGCTTGCGAAACAATTTTTCACAATAAATTTTAATAATTTTGCACAGAGACATGCATCAGGAGTTGTGTGGCGGCAAGCCGGGATTGTGCGACGCCATGAAACCCACAAAGGGATCGGATCTGCTCAAGTTTCTGCGAAAAGTTCAATTTGAAGGTATTACCAAAATGATGATCTCATTTGTCTGCCAGACTCTCTAATCCAATATTTCTTTTATTTATTTGTCTTTTTTCCCTCGTTTTCGTCATAAACAACATGCAAACGCCACAAAAAAAGGTTTGACAGGTGATTATTTCAGTTTTGACAACAATGGTGATGGCCCGGCGCGCTACAACATCATCCATTTCAAACAAATTCGTCCGGGAAAGTACGATTGGGTCAAAGTTGGTGTCTACGATCGGGGTTTCCTAAATCTTAGCATCGATGGTAAGTGAATGATAAATGTTTTTTTGTGCTGAAACATCGAAAAAATTTAATTAAGTAACGTCAGAACCCAATTTCGCAGAAACTCTTATCTCGTAACACGATACCAACCCAATATTTATCTCGTTTTTCTTTTATCATCTGTAGAAGTGCAATTCAAAATAGATCATCCAACACCTCCGCAGTCGGTTTGTAGTTTGCCATGCAGCTTGGGCCAGGCAAAGAAATACGTTGAAGGAGAAATCTGTTGTTGGCACTGCTTCAATTGTACGCAATATCAGGTAAAAGGCACTTTTTTCTCTCTTTTTTTCTTTTTCAGGAGAAAATGTGATTGCAATTGCTTTCAAATAATTTCTAAAGAAATATATTTTGTATGAGACTCATCGACGTAATTTCACGTTGAACATGAACACACATGTTACGCCTCATGAACTTTGCACACAGACGATTATCGTTTAATAAAGTAATAATAATTATTATTACAAAAAGCACGTCTGGCAACGCAAGTAAGGCGTCAGAAGAGATTCAGAGACGTAAAATGTTGTTTTTTGAACAAAAACTAATTTCTTCCCGTAATTAGTTTAAATAGTTCAAGTAGAAATTCTTTGAAAGTTAGTAACTGAGCACCCAGATTCATGAAGCAACATGCCTGTTTCAGTCGCAACTATGTTCATTTACAGTTCAAAAGAAAATCCAATTTATTGCTCTTTTTAAGCGAAAACTTGTATGGTATTTAAAGTGAATGATAAATAAAATAAGAACTTAGGTTGCTTCAAATTTATTTTTTAAATTTTTATACAAAAAAAAAAAATTTTTTTTTAGAATTTTGAAAAATATTTTTTTTTTTAATTTTTTTATATAAAAAAATAAATAACATAATAATAATTTTTTTGTCATTTTATAACGTTTTTATTTATTTTATTAATTTTATTTAAATAAATTGAAGAAAAATAAAACCTTTATTTCCAAAAATTGAAATTTAAAAAAAAAAATAATTTAGGTTAAATTATGTAATTATTTTATTCTAATTTTTGATAATTTTTAATTTATATTAAATTTTCAATGTTTTATAAATTGAAAAAAATGCCTTTAATTCCAAAAATTTAAATTTAAAAAAAAAAATAAAATTAAATTTTTATTTACTTTTATTATTTTTGATAATTTTTAATAAAAATTTAAAAATGCCCAAAAATACTGTCATTAAAATTTAATTTTTATTTTTTAAAAATAATGACAAAAAAAAATTATTAATTTTGTGAAAAATATTTTTTAAAGAAAAAAAATCCGTATTAAAATATTAACTTTAAAAAAAATAATTTTCAAAAGATTTTTAAAAATAATAAAAAAAATATAGAGTTAAAATTATTTTATTTTTAAAAATAAAATTTTTAAGATTTTTGTAAATTTCAACAAATTAATGTTGAAAATCAATTTCAGGGCAAAATTAATTTGGATCGACCTAACGTAAAATTTTAAACGTTTCGTAACTCAAAAAAAAAATTCCCAAATAATTTCAATCTTGTACGATTTTTCGATTACTCGTACCTACCACATATTAAATTTAAATTTTTCAAAGAAAACTTATCGATTAGTTCAACAACATTCTTCCTCTTATGGTATTTTTTTTATTAGTTTAAAGGGCACAAACATGCTGTTGTTGGTGTTACCGCAAAATATGTCTAAACTTACAGCCGAAACTTTTCGCACACAAAAATTTATTTTGCTTTTTCTAAACTATTTCTTGTTATTTTATTGTGTTTGCACAGATCGTGAACCCGGAAGATGAAACTCAGTGCTTGACTTGTCGGATGGGCACATTGCCAGACCCACTGAAGACAACTTGTGTGGCCATACCCGAAGTCTACATGCGTCCACAATCCATTTGGGCAATTGGCGCGATGTCATTTAGCGCAACTGGTATTTTGATTACCTTGTTTGTCACGGGTGTCTTTGTGAAGTGAGTATATTTTTTGTTGGCTTTCATAAAAAAAACTGTTGGGCTAGTTGTTTTTTCGTGAAAGACAAAAGAAAAAATATTAATCAAATATGAAGAAAACGAGGAAAAAAATTATGAGAATATGACGGTAATAAATTATTATTTTTTTTGCTCTGTTCCTTTTTTCCTCTTCCCTTTCATGAAATGTGTCGTTCACATCCACAACATCTTGATGATTAAATTAAATAAAAGGAATAATGAGACGCCTGTCGTGCGTGCTTCTGGTCGAGAACTCAGCTATGTGCTGCTAGCTGGCATTTTGATGTGCTATTTAATAACATTTAGTCTGGTATTCAAGCCCACAGACATCGTATGCAGCGTGCAAAGGTAAGGAAATTAGTTTTTGTTATTTCACGTCATTTATATTCATATGACTCTTTCATCGTTTTGCTTACGTGTGTAATGCGGCAAGTCCAGGAAAACAGCCGACAAACATTTTAGTTTTATTTTTTGCCGCTTTAATTAACAGACAAACGCAAACAAACAAACACACACAGCAAAATTTCATTGTTACAACAATAAAATCATGGAAAAATTGTCTCCTGTAAGCAATTTTCATCCAAATTGACATAAAAACGAGAAAATAAGGTCTCGTACTTTCATAAAACAGCAAATTATTGTATTAGATTTGCAGATGTTTTAACTTGATAAAAGCTTTAGGTCATTTAAACACAAACTTTTCAACATATTTTCCGACACAAAATTAAATTTTCCGACTTTGTTAACATTTTATTTACCGAAATCAAAGGGCTCGCATACACACGTGAAATTTGGCAGTAAATTCCCGCTGAAAAACGAGCAAAAAAAATACCTTTCAATTCCATTTACGAATTTGTTCCTTTGATTTTTGCACACCTTTTGCTCTTTTCGGTATCGGTAACTGAAAAGAACGGTGGTTGCAAAGGTAAATCACGGCGGAAGGATATCATTTTGGGGAGGAAATTCGTGTGAGCTTTTTACCCGCATCCCAAATAATAATCGAAATTAAGATAAATATTAATAATATATTCAATACACGTCGCAACTTTTTTTTTTTTGATCTCCGTCTCTTCTTCTTTCTTGTAATTTTTTGAATAGAAACGCTCACGGCATGTAATGCCAAAATATCCTGAAAAATTATTTCATGCATCAATAAATAATTTTTTTTTTCTGCGAATGAATGTGTGATAAGTCAAATCCCTTTTATTTAAGTTTGAGCGAGACTCACCTGTAATTCGTCCTGAATGTGAAATTCAATAAAAGAAATGTAAAATAATCCTTTTTAATCCCGTAGACTATTTTTTTTTTCATGCCGAGTGATTTTTTTTTATAAAAATTTCACCGTAAGAACAAACGAACCAGATAAGGGTAGCGTGAAAAAACTCGAAAAAATAACATTTTTTTTTCGTTAAATCTATTAAATACATCGCTCTTACACAAACAATTAAGATAATTCTTATTGTACAAATTGCGATAATTTTTCTCTCGTGCTTTGTGTGTCTAATGTGATTTTCTCATGTACTTTTTTTTTAAATTTTTTTCACAGATTTTCCGCTGGTCTTTGTTTCACCATCGTCTACGGTGCATTGTTTACGAAAACGAATCGGATTGCACGTATTTTTAAAGCAGCGAAGCAAACAGCGAAACGACCATCATTTATTAGTCCGAGATCTCAATTATGTATTTGCAGTGCGCTCGTATTTGTGCAAGTAATTTAAATTAATTATTTTTCTGGAATATTTTTTTTTTTTGGACTAAGCATTTTTTTTCCTTCTTTCTTTTTTTTCATGGTCCCTGTTTGGCGATAATCAACAAACAAATAAAATAAAAATGCCGCTCACGTAGATATTAATAAATGGTATTTGGATGATAATTTCGCCAGCACATGCAGTGCATCACTACCCGACACGAGAACAAAACCTCCTTGTTTGTAATTCCTACATGGATGCATCGTACATGATAGCGTTCTTTTATCCAATTTTCCTGATAATAATTTGCACCATTTACGCCATACTAACACGTAAAATTCCGGAATCATTCAATGAATCAAAACACATTGGTACGTTACCTATTGCTTTATTAAATTTTGCCATGCCAGGTCTTTCTCTCACATTCGATCACGGGTTCGGACGAAATACCTGTCAAACGCAACACACTCTCCAATTATTTCAATTAATGCAAAATTTCTTTGTTCTTTGTGCGCCATGTCGACGTTTTTTGTTCCTGCTGATTAAATTACAACACACACATCCTTGCAACGTTTGAAGGTTTCACGATGTACACCACATGCATCATTTGGCTGGCATTCTTGCCGCTTTACTTCGTGACAGCGCAACACTTGTATCTGCGAATTACATCGATGTCCGTTACCATTAGTTTGTCGGCAACGGTGACGCTCGTGTGTCTTTTCACGCCAAAGATGTACATTATTCTCATAAGGCCCGAGCGGAATGTGCGACAAAGCATGATGCCAGTGCGACTAACGACATTCAACAAATCTGCGAATGATGGCAGCATGATGGGACCCGTGATGCTGACGGCAGTGACATCGGGCCAGAATGAAAAGGTTAAATCAGTGTCGGGGGAGAACAAGGTAGCAGGTGAGTTTTGTAAAACCAAAGGGAAAAAAATATTTTTTTTTTGTAAAAGATTTTTGAATCATATTACTGCTAAAATTTTATAATTATATTTTTTTTTTGTCAAATTTCAAAATTTTAGTCAAAATTAATTTTATTTAAAATAATTAAATTTTAAAATTAAATTTATTATAATAATTATAATTTAAATTAAATTATTTAAATTTAATGTCAATATATATTTTTTTAATTTATTTATTTTATTAATTTTTTATTTAAATTAATTAATTGGATTAAATATTTAAGAAAATTTAATTAAATTAATTTAATTACAAAATTCTATAAAAATTCTTCCTTTTTAATGTTTTGAAGATCTATTCAAATCTTTTGTATCAGCCTTAATAAATTTCCTTTGGAGAGCCTAAAAATTATTTTTTAGCTCTGATTTTTAATTTTTATAAAATTTTATATTTTTTATTAATTAAAACTATCAAAATTTAATATTTAATTATTTTCAATTTTTTAATAATTAGGTATTATTTTAATTTTTTTGCTCCGAATTTGTTAATTTTTAAAAAAAATAAATTTAAATTAATTACACGGTCCAACAAATTATTTAAAAAAATTCTTAACAATTCTGAAACCTATTAGAGTTGATAGAGGACTAAAAAATATTCGATTCGTATTTTTTTTTTTTTTTTGCTGTAGCAGGTCAAATTATTTTTTTTTATGAATTTTTAAAAATTAAAAAAAAAAGCTTATTTTGCATAAAAAAGCATATTCTAATCAAAAAAATTTGAAAACTTTGACCAAAAACGAGATTCCATGAGGAGCAAAATGACTCTTCTTCAAAATTTTTAAAAAATCATAAAAAAATAATTTGACCTGTTACAGCCAAACAAAAAAATACGTATCGAATATTTTTTAGTCCTCTATCAACTCTAATAGGTTTCAGAATTGTTAAGAATTTTTTTAAATAATTTGTTGGACCGTGTTATTTAATTAAATTTTTTAATAAATTTTACTAAAAAAAAACATAAATTTAAAAATTTTTCATCCAATTAAGTATCAAAAACAGCAAAAATAAACATTTTTGTTATTTTTTCCACAGAAAACGGCAACACCGTCAAATACGTAGAAATCGGAACACAAACATGCACCGTGACAGACTTTGTTTTTACTGCTCCGCTGCCCAAAGCACCGTCACACAAACAACTAGCAAGTAGTTTAGCGAGTCCCGCAAGTCTTCACAGTATTCCGTATGCCGATCAGTCCTCGCTGCCACCCATGACGGGCAGCGGTATCGGCAACGACGACAAAGGCGAAACAGGTAAGGAGATTGTTCACTCGTCCGGCGAAACAACTCCGACAGCAACAACAACACAAATACCAAACCAAATGGTTTCATCAGCCTCTTACAATAATCTAAGCACGAGTAGTGTGAATTGTCACAACGTCAATAGTGTTAGTGGTAACGAGAAGAGTAGAATAATCAATCAGACAACCAATAACAATAGGAATGAGACATGCATTCGTCAACGAAATGGCAATTTCATTAGTTGATTTACTAAATTTGCGACATCATCAGTTGTTTCTCGAAAGTCATTTTGCGATAAATGTCCTTTATTACGCACATAAAATACGCCAACCAACGAGGTGCGCTTATGTGTGTGAGCTTGTCAGTATTACGCTTTTTCACTTTTATTTTGGAACGTATCTAGCAATTTTCTCCGTTTATAACACGTAAAGGTGCTACTCTACTTGATATGATATCATCATCATCGTTGATGTACCTTCTCAACAACTATAAACTACACTATCTAGATATATGTAACATAAATTAAATTTAATATATTGTACATTCTTCCATAAAGTTCGGAAACGTGTGAAATATAAAAAAAAAGTTTTGAAACAAGGCAACACGAGCTGCAACAGCAGTTTAACTTTGTTAAATAACAAAAGAAATTTTAAAGGTAAGGATTTTGTAAAAAAAAAATTAAATATTTATAGCATGTAAGCAGGTGAAAATGTTTCATAATAATAATTAAAATAACAAAAAATTGCTGTTCATCAAAAAAAAACACAAAATTATGAAAGATCAAAAATACATAAATGTGATATAATTAGTTAGATTTTTTACAACTATATTAAAAAAAAGAGAAAAAATATTTAAAAACTGTTACTACTTAAGTTTTACTGTTAATTCTATCTTCTATCTGAGAAAAGTACCATCATGCAATACTTCAATGTACAATTATTTACACGTGCCACACAACAGACATTTTTGAGCAATTTGAGCCCTTAAAATTGCCTTTCTTCTTTGTTGTTGTTCATTTAATAATAAAATGTTTACTAACATGTTTCGTTTCTCATCCAATCTACATTTATCCAAAAATATTTGTAATTATCGAATAGCTTGTAAATATTTCAAATTGATGAAGGAAATGTCCTGAAGTAGTTTTACTAATTATTAGCTTGAAATTGTAAATAAATATAAAATAAATGGTATAATAACTGTCGATACTGTATTTCCTCCTACACAATTCAACATATATGATGATGAAAATGTGTAAAATCGTTCTTTATATTTATATTTTGGTATTTTATAACAAAAAAATGTAGAAAATCCTAATATTTTTTTTTTCATGAAATATTAAAGTCACATGTGACAAGAAAAGAAAAAAAAATCAGAAAATGTGAGAAAGAAAAGAAACAAGTCGGGCCCCACTTGTTTTGACACTTAGACAACATTTGAAGAACATTTAAATATGAGAGAAGAGAAGAGTGTACAAATCCCTGTCAAAAAATAAAATAAAATAAAGAAAAAAAGATCAACTGACTGGTGTGAATATTAGAGGCTACCGTCTATCTTCTTTAAGCAAAATATAATTTATTATACTTTGAATGAGATAGATATTTATTTGCATCATAACACTTGATCTTATCCATCTTCTTCATAGAGAACATTTTTTATGTTGTCTTCTGATCCGTAACCTTTATTTATCATTTTTTGTCACCTCTTTGTATATATAATATAATATAAAGTTTTAAAAAATATATATGATAGAAAAAACATAAAAATGATTGTGAAACATGAAAATGTTATAATAAAAAATTATCAAGTTAATAAAAAAAATATATATATAATTAAGGAAAAAATGAATAATAATTAAAAAATGCCAATATAATTAATTAAAGAAGAAAAAAATGTAAAGTATATAAAAAATTAATATATAAGGTAAAGAAAATATATATTATTATTTTATGATGAAGATAATTAAAATAAATAATAATAATAATAAAAAAGAGTTGTATTTCAACTAAAGAAAATTAAATTTTTAATCATTTTAAATACATGTACTTAAGTGAAGGATCATGTTTAACGAGTGAGAGGTAAGTTTTGCCTTTTTTCATTAAATCAACCCAGAGTGTAAATATAATTTTGAGCTTGAACCGAAGTGACGTGTCCCTTCCTGGTAGTACATTATTGCAGACCAAACCACACATGAAGGTTACATGAAATTTATGATACATACGTCAGATACGACGAGCAAATTGTAGGAAAGGAAGAGAATTTCCACATGACATAATAAATGTGACAAAATAATACAAAGTTGATATTCCGGTGTGTGGGTGTCGGTAGTACTCCAACTACAAGTAATGTGTAATAAATAAATATCAACAGCATCATATTTCATACTCATACATAATAATATCGTATTAATAACAATAATAATAGATAAAATATAAATTATTGCTGTCCATTTAACATTGTAGAGGACGGGACCGATCACTAATCCATAACATGCATGCGGGAACATGTGTGATGCACGCACTGCAAAACTAATTGGCGAGATGTACAACGATTTTTTTTTATCGTCGTCTCATCCTTTTTTCGCCAAGTAACGAACATGCATTCAATAAATCATAAAATGATAATATTCATCATCCAATGTGTGTAGTTGACAACCTCATAGTAAATTCAAGAGATATCATTCATGCGAGTCAACTCCTTATCATGTAATTTTTCTTCGTTGCTTTTACCGAGACGAGCAGAAAAAATGAATAAATATTTCGCAAGCAGCAGCAGCGAGTACCTAGAAAAAAAGGATTGGTGGAGAAAAATATATATTTATACGGTTTTTTTTATTATAAACATTCTTTCTCTTTTCACTCGAAAAAAAAAAAGTTTATCGTTCGTCTTGATATGATGATGTTTTGCACTGACTGATCAGAAGTCGTATCATGACTCTTCAGTGAAAGAAGAAAGAAAGAACGAAAGCAACAGATTGTTTGTCTATTTTTTTTTTCAAGTTATTGTACTGACGTGTCCTACAAAGCAAAAGAAAAATAAGAAAAAACGGTAATGTCATGCAACTTTGAATAAAATATTACTTTATGCACTAATGTGATGTTATTCAACTCTCGTTTCTATTTTTCTTTGCCGCCGCCGTTAGTCAAACAATGTAGCGAAAGATGAAAAAATATCGTCAAAATGTCGTCGGATGTCCTTGCATTAAAATCAAATTAAATACGTATGCATTAAATTGATCAAAGGTCTCCATTTAATTTTGACTTACTTTTAGAAAGTCTTTGTGATGAATTTTCTTTTGTGTTTGAATAAAAGCTTTGCTCAA
Source organism: Culicoides brevitarsis (assembly GCF_036172545.1). NCBI lineage: Eukaryota > Metazoa > Arthropoda > Insecta > Diptera > Ceratopogonidae > Culicoides > Culicoides brevitarsis. Next base: position 14,903,652 of record NC_087085.1, on the reverse strand, counting down.
CAAGTGCACTTTTTCACATCAACTTCAGTACTTTTTCAACATCCTCTTAAATTTTTATGCATTTTCAAGTAATTGTCAAGTTGAAAAAAACTTTTTTGACTCGCTGCATTAAAAATATTGAATAAAAATCACATATGTATGAAAATTGTATGATTCCGAGAAACGTAATTCCATTTATTTATATGCTTTGTTAAATTTAATTTAATAGAATATTTACACACATTTCCCGCATTTTGTGTGACAATAACAGAAACATCTTGTAAACATATCTATATTGGACACAATATTCTGCAAAATGGAAATTTTTCTTGATGTTTAAAAATTCTATTTTGCAGAAATGTATGTTAGTATAACTTGAAATTTAATATATTAAGTGTGGCGTCCCCACTTTTTAATACATATTATGTTTTGAAATCATGCTTCAGACAGAATTGAAAAATATGAAATAGTGAGGCAAGTACAATTTTTATATTTGTTTAACATTACCGTAATGTATAGAATGCTAAGAGAAATTTAAAATTTGTTCTCCTAACAAAAATGGAAGTCAAAAATCGTTCTCTTAAAATATTTTTTTATGAATTATTATTTTGAAAATTTTTCACTTAAAAATTTTAAAGTTTTAATTAATTTTGTATTTTTTTATATATTTTTTTTTAATTATCAAAAACATTTAAAAATACATCTAATACGTTGAAAAAAAAAATACTTAAAAAACATCAAATTTTTATGAGAAATTGTGTTCTTTTAACTTTAAAATAAGCCTTCTCTTAATTTATCTTCATTTTTGTGTTTCATTTCAACGGTTTTTTTTTTCTTTTAACATTCTCTACACTAAGGTATTAAAATTTTGAATATGAAAAATGATAAATAATTTTGAAGATATTATTATTTTTTTCAAATTTTTAAATATTTTTGATTAAAATCTTTTTTTTTAAAAAAAGTTTAATAATTAATTTTTAATTTTTTTTTTAATATTTAAAGAAAACAATAATAATAATGTCTTTATTGGCGTATTCTATTTTTTTACATGTTTTTCTTATTTAATCTTATTTTCTTATTTTTCTTATTAATTATTTAGTTAGTTTTTAAAATTTCAATGAAAGTTCTATTTTAAAAAAAATATATGTAGAGACAAGATTTTATATTTTTCAATTTTTTGTGAAAATTTTTAAAAATTATGATAATTGGAATTAAAATAAAACTTAAATATAAAATTATAAATTTAAAAACAATAGATTTTATCTATCATAGATAACTTTGAATGATTACTCAAATTCTTTTCCAATAAATATTTTCAAAGCTCTCAGACATATTTATTAGAATAAAATGTAAAACATTTCTTGATGTTGCTCTTGCCTTATATAAAAAAAAAATACTTCAACATACATTTATATATTGAAATATAAATTTGAAAACTTTTCTGTTATACCAAGCTAAACTATTCTATTCCAAAGCATAACTATTTTTATTAAATTATGAACTTTATAGAGCTTTGAAAATATTTTCATTTACTTTACATGTAACTTTATTAAATAAAGAGAAAAAAATGTAGACAAAAGTTAAACTTACCGCAAGAAATAACAATCAAATAAAGTAAAACACAATTGTTTAAACTTGCTATAAGAGAAAAGGAAAATTTTTAATTTATTAAAGATTATCATTCTGTCAAGCCTTTTTATATATATTTATATATATGTAATTTATATATATTTTTTTTTTACTTATCTTTCCTTTATATTCTTTGTTTGTTAAAATCTCAAATAATCATTTTTTTTAACTTATCATTTTTTTGTTTGCAATATGACTCCAACATCTTGCATATTGTTATCGATCCTTTTCAAGTGTTATTATTGTTATTCAAATTTATTGTGAAATATTTCATCAACTCCACTAAATAGTTTTTATTTCAAATATGAGTTATACGAGTCATCCATAATAATGTTATTTTTCATGTTTAATGTAATGATTATCATATTTATGTTTTTATACTAATTGGAAAATATATGTTGAAATAATAGTTGTTTAATTATAATTAAGAGTAATTAAAGTTCTAATAGAATGTTGTGAGTATATTGGAACATAAATAAATTAGTTTAACAGAAATAGCTTTTAATTAATATTTATTTTTAATTTTTATTATTATTTTACGTATGTTACTATTTTTTAATTAATTAATATTTTATTACTAAAAGTAATTTTTATATTTTGTTGGAAAGATGGAAGAAAAATGTTTAAGCTCAAATGCTTTGGACACTTCATGTGTTGTAGGTGGAATTTTTCTCTGTTTTTTTGAAAGAAAATGTGTTTCATGTAATAAGTACAATAAATTGTAATGATAATGTTGTAAGATTCCACTGTCAAAAAAAAATATGTATAATTTTTTTTTATTAAATGCACCAGTTTATTTTTTAGGTATCTTCAATTTTTTTCAAGTACAACGGAGGATGAATTTACTTCGGTTGGTTGAATGCACGTAAAGTCTGCATGAATAAATGGAATCCGCAAGAGGGACGAGTTTAGGTGGATAAGTATAAAATGTTTAGTGAAAAGGTTGTTGTAGTAGTAAAAGTTTGAAGATGTAAAGTTTTATCATATAATTTTTTTTCAAACCGAATAAATTTCAATCTGATATGCAAAATACAACCAGAGTTTTGACTCTATTCAGAAATTGAAGTTTACATTGTGGAAATCAATAGTTTTTCTAATAATAATAAAATAATAATAAAAGTTATAATGACTTTCATTTATATATAAAAGTTGTCTAAGGATTTGGCTTCTACAGAGTGTTCACTTGAGATGTTGTTCTCTGTTGTCTAGTTTAAGTCTTGGACATTCTCTCGCTATCTAAAGAACGTTTGATTATAACTTGATATTCTATACATCCGAGACTATTTTATTTAATATTTATTTTTTTTTTTAAGAAAATGAAACGTGACGCATAGTAAGTAGATAACATTTACAAATATGAAGTATGAAAATATATATTTTTTATTAATAAATTTTGTTAAATATTTTTTTTTCCAAGTTTTGTCGTGTAAAGCATAAATATAACCATGTCTTTTATTGTTATTTATTATTATTATTTTTTTTAATATTAATTGTTTTATTTTTTTTAATTATACATTTAATTTTATTTTATATATATTTTGATAAGGCAGTGAGACATGAGACATATAAAGACATTTTTGTCGAAATATAAGAGTTTCGAATAATAAAAAGGGAAAAGAAGAAATTTTACATCCAAATATCCGCGTGGTTGAGTGTTTTTGTTAAGGAAGTGACTGACACATATTATTAAATATTTTATTTCTTTTATTGTTAGAAAATAATTAAATGTTCTCTTTGATATTAGGTAAATATATTGCAAATTCACTCTCGATTTTAATTAAATTATATATTTTTACCCCATTTGTATTTGTATTATTCATTTAAAAGTACATATTGTCGTTATTTTTTGCTTTGATGTTGGAGGATAGGATTGTTGAAAGGTAAGCAGGTGTTAAAATTTTAAATATTTTCAACAAAAAACAATTATTTCGAAGAATTTCTCACAAAACAGTATAGCATTAAAATACAAAAGTTACTTTTTACAAGTGATATCTTATCAAAATCCATTTATGTATTTACGAAGGTTTGCTTGATTGTTCAAAATTTTTTTTAAGTATATATTTTCCTTTTTACTGATGGTCAAAAATTCCTTCGTCTCAAAAATTACAAAATAAATGAGTGAAATTTCTAGTTCAACAATAATATATTAGAAAAAACACGACTTTTTTTTGGCACATAGTGTCTGATTTTAAAGAGATTCAGAATGAATTTAATAAATTTCTTATACATATTCTAAACATTCATATTTCTTTTGTGAACTAGAAAAACACTTTGATTTTTATTATAATTCAATTTTTCATATAAGTGTCGCTAATTTTTTTTTAATATTTAAAAAAGTTTTTATTTTTTTATTCAAATATTCACGAGATAGAAACAATGACGAAAAATTGCTCTTGAATGTTTGCTTCCTTTCAAATATGTTCGTTTAAGCCGGGGTGTTTCCGGAATTTTAATTTTATTTTTAATCATAAATTAATATTTTTAATATTATTCAAAGAGTTTATTTTTTTAGTAGGCTTATGTTCTACCATAATAATATGTTATTATTATTTATTTTATATTTTTTTATAATAATAATTTTTTATCACATGAAGAAGGGAAGGGTAGTCGAATGCTATTCTAAGATAATATTAATAATAATAATAATTTTTTTTTAATAAATAAATAATCGATAAAAAACTTTTAGGTATATAAAGATTGGTCATGCTAGTCATTTTCCAGATTTCGAAACTTATTCAAACTATTTTTTTAAGTGTTCTTCAATTTACTCTTTTAGTGATATTTTTTTTGGTACTACGACTCCATTTTTTTATTATTTTAATACTTTGACAATAATATTTTATTTTATTTTTTATAATGAGATATTCTACAATTTTTTCTGTTCTATAAGTTTTTAAGGAGTGTGTATGTGAATATAATAAAAAGTTATTTATAGTTAATACTTGTTATCATTATTATATATATAATAAATTTATTGAATTCATGGAAGTTTTTTTTATAATATTTTTTCACTTTTTATCTGATTTTATTTTCGAAATCCCTGTTTATCAAATATTTTTTATATGTATACTTCTTCTAGATGACAATGAGTGTTTTTTCTTCTTTTGTTTGTTTTTATGTTTAAATATGTTGCACAAATTCGGGGTTCAAGTAGGAGAATCCATTGAATTCCGCTTGATCGAGATTCATCATGAAGAGTTTGTCGGTTGGAGTCAATTCGGTTTTCTCCGATGTGAATTGTCTGTCGAAGTTGGATACGTCCTTGCGATGTTTCTAAAATTTTAATTTTTTTTGAGTAAAAGTTTTAAAGTAAAAATGTGAAAAACTTACGATTTTCGGCTTGAATGGCGGCTGAACCTCTCTGTTTTCAATTTTGTCCCAGTCAATGCGACGGAAGAAAGCGTGAGCTCGAACATCTTCTTCGCCGCGTTGTCCACAACCCAAGCGTTTTTGGGGATTTTTGGTCAAGAGCTGTAACGGAAAAAAGAAAAAAAATCCGTAATTTTTTTAAATTCAAAGCGAGACGAATGAAAGTGATAAAAAATTAAGGCTGAGGCGTCGCCTTATTTAAATCCCAATGCACAATTTGAAATTTGAAAATTGTGCATTGGGTTATTGTAGAATAATTGAGACGAATGAATGTGATAATTCCCGCGAATTTTTGGAATAACGGTAATTTCGGGACTTTTTGAGCCTTTTTAGGCTCTATTTAGGTAAATTCACCTATTTGTCTGCTTTTTTAATGAATTTTAGAATATTTTTGATATTTTTTTAAAAACTTTTGGTACTATAATAAATTAATGCGATGCAAAAAGACAAGATAAAAGTTGATGAACGGACAATTTTTTTAACTCGTGAGGTTACTTCATGACTCTCGATGAATTTTTATCATCATTTCAAGCAACTTTTTAGTTAATTTAAAGATTTATCACAAACACATACCCCCTTGCAGACATCCTTTGATTCTTTACTCAAATTTTTGGGATATGACACGTTATGGTCCGTGATAGCAGCAAACAATTCCTCCTCATCCTCGCCATCGAAAGGCGGTTGTCCAACGAGCATTTCGTACAACAAAACGCCATAAGCCCACCAATCGACAGATTTTCCGTACGGTTGATACAGAATAATCTAAAATTTTAATATTTTTTTTTTTTTGCAATTCATTTAGCAAACAATTGAAAACACAATTTTTCCTCACCTCGGGCGCAATGTAGTCCGGAGTGCCGCAGAAAGTTTTGGTTGTCTTTTCACCCGTTATGTTCTCCTTGCACATGCCAAAATCCGCAATCTTGATGTGACCGTCTTGGTCCAAAAGCACATTATCCAGTTTTAGGTCACGGTAAATTATGCCACGAGAATGTAAGTAAAATAATCCTATTGCGATCTCGGCAGCGTAGAAACTACAAGAAAAAAAAGCAAAGAAAAATGAGACAAATGCCCGAAATGAGGCATGAAGCAAACTTACACAGCTACCGGTTCCTTAAACTTTCCACACTGCTGAATCTGGAACATTAAATCACCGCCGTTGACATATTCCATGACAAAGAATAAGCGATCCTTTGAACAAAAAAAAAAAGAAGTAAAAAGTAAAACAATGAAGCTAACAGATTCTTTTGATGACGTCTCGTACCATTGTTTGAAAACACGAATGTAATTGTACTAAAAAGGGTGGCTTCTCCGACAGTGCGAGCACACGTTTTTCCACCATGGTGCACTCGACATCGTCATCCTGTATAATGATGTCCTTTTTCAAGATTTTTATTGCATACAATTCGTCAGTGCCTTTACGCTCGGCGAGCATAACCTTGCCGAAAGATCCCTTGCCCAACACCATAATGAGATTAAAATCTGACGCACGAATGACATCTTTCCGGTTCATGTTGTGGGGCACATCTTTGTCTGATGTCACGGGAATTTTCTTCGAAATTGATGTCTTCTGGAAGCAATTCGTATTCCAGCACAAAATATTAAATTTTTCACTCAAAAAAGGGTTACTTACTCGCATTTGACTTTTGAGTGCTGCCAAATCGGCTCCCTCTTCTGGTACGGGAACGTTATAGAATTCGCCCTCTTCTTGAGTTAAAAGCTTAAACCAACCATCGACAGGATTTTTAAGTATTTCTGATATGCCAAAGGACAACGAGCCCATGAAGTCGTTGCGGGAGGTACGATCCCAATCCCAAACTTCAATCAGGATACGACGATCTTTGTCTTCGGGTTTTAAATCACTACAAAAAATGTTAAATTAATATTTCGCTTCGATATAATTTTTAGATATAATTTGTTTTCATTGCTCTATTTGAGAATTTTAAAATCCAATCGGTCATAATTAAAAAAAAAATATTTTTTTTTTTGCTTTTTAATATTTTTTTGAAATATTTTTTTAATTATATTCAACAATAAATTGTATTTTTTTCTATTTTTTATAATGTTTAAAAAAATATTATTTTATTTGTTATTTTTAAATTAATTTTTAATTATTTTATCAATTTTTAGAATAATATTTTTGTATAATTAATTAACTTTAATTTTTTTTATGGATTTTATTCTTCGAGTTTTATAAAGTTATTAAATTTATTTTTTTTAATTTAAATTTTTTGATTGATATTTTTATTAAAAAAAAAAAATTATTTAAATTTTTACTTGAAATACTATAAAATCTAGAATGACAAACATTAATACAATTAACAATTAATCTCTTTAAAAATCCAAATAAACACAAATAAATAATAATAATTTGAAAAATAATTATAAATTCAAAAAAAGACCAAAATTTAATAAAAAATTATTCGACCTAAACTTTAGCAAAAATAAAATATTTAAGAAAAAAAACTTACAAAGTTAAAGTTTCATCCCACGTTGGATTCAAATTCGCCCGAATCGTCTTCGTTTTCTTCTTCACATTATCCGAGTCTGGAATGAGCTTTACCTTCACATACGGATCACTCGAGCCATTCGGATCCATCGGTATCAAGTTTCGGCCCTGTTTCACTATTGACGCGTGTAAATAACGAAAAAAAAAAATTGAACATACGGTCATTTCATTTCACTGCATTAATGATATTAGTCAATTAAGGAGTGAATTGTCACATTTTGACACATCGTTGTTCAAATAAACGAGAATTCAGGAAAAAAAATTATTTTACCTTCAATAGTTAACTTATTAGCATGACATGATATTGCTAGTTGAATTCGTCCTCGGCGTTCGGTGTGATCGCATCCACACAAGTTTGGCACACTTTCCTCACATCGCTTGTGTACGTTCATGTCACATGCTTTATTTGTTTTAGTTTTTCCAGCACAAGTATCGTGTGAAGGAAGATAGAGAAAAAAAAACCAGCGTTACAAAAGAAGAGACACAAAAAAAGACAATAATATTATTAGAAAAATGTGTTTTCACATGGAAAATACGGATTCTCTACTACATTCGATTTTTTTTTCATTTGTCTAAAATATTGATTTAAAATATGTATCAAGAGAGGACTCCTAGAAGTTGTTGTAGAATATGCAGGACGATGTCGGACAACAATGATTGTGCATTATTATTATTATTTTTTTTATTTTTTATTTTTTATTATGAGACTGAGTAAGAGAAGGAGGAAAAATAATAATAACAACATTTTTTTTTATCATTGTGTATCTATTTGTGGATGAAAAGTGTCGTCGTCGTCTACTCTACGGTGTCCTACAAATTATGCGATGATGGAGATGATGTTGATTATGATACAGAAAAATGGGATTTAAATGGAGGAGGACGAGATTTGGAATGACGAAAAATACAAAAAAAAAATAAGTTTATCGTGTGCTGACAAATAAATTAAAAATTCAAAATGAAAAAGTGTGAAAGATTGTGCGAGAGAGAGAAAAGAAGGAAAATGACTCACAATAGACTAACATATAACTAAAGTTTTGTACAGAATTTAATACATTAATCCATAAAATATTTAAATAGACAATTTTCCAAAATATTATTTTCTGACAACAAAAATATCACGAGTCTGTTAGTAAACAAGCAAGTTGTTATAAATGATTAATGTCTCACACAAAATATTTTACGACACATTTACAGAAAACGGATAAACTAATGTTTAAGTAAAATTTCTATCCACAACAATGAGCTTACGGAAAAGTGAGTAATTTTCTAGCAGCAAATAGATTTAGTAACCTTTAGCGAGAGGAAAATTCTGCATTTGTCGTTATTATTATATTATTGTGTTGTTACTTTTGCTACAAATGCAATTACAGTACATTACAAACAAAGTTAAAAGCTGTTTCTCTATCAAAGACAATCCACTGAACTATATAAACTTATTAACATCAATTAAAACTTCCTCCTACCGCCACACAAATGGCAATAAAGTACTCATCGGCTGTAGATTGGCTGTGTGGGGGAGAGCAGTGGCGGAGACAGCGACAAATTCATTCAAACTTTTCTAAGCGAAAATGCCACCCACTGCTTTGTGCCTACAACAACAACAACATAGTTTACAACGAATCTCAGTACCTGTCATAAACACTAACTGTAACTATGTTGGATACTTTTACTTTACTTCGTAATATTATAAACAGATAAGCTCTTAAATTGCAATAAAATGCAAACAGTTTATCTTCGTATTTTTATTTTTTGTCGAGTAGTTCGAGCTGCGTTATTGCTCGAGTGGATAAATGGCTTGATGAGTTCGTAGAAATGGTGACCAGAATATTGTGGCTAAGATTTTTTTTTTTTTATTTAATAAATGAGTTAATTAAAGAAAAGTTGTGCAGGAAAAGTTTTTTGTTAAACATAACATAACAATTATTTATGAAAATTGTTTAAAAAATATTTTTTTTTTGTTTGAAGATTAAAAGAAATTATTTTATATAAAATATTTAAAATAAACACTTTAATAGAAAAAAAAAATAGTTAATTTTCATAAGAAAAAAAATAAAATTAAAAAAAAAATATTTTTATTATTTAATGATTTTTTTTTTAATGAAAAAATATTTTTTAATTTTTTAAATGATTCTTGAAATAATAATAAATTTTTTATATTTATTTTAAAAATTTTAAATTTTGTAAAAAATAAATTTTCATTTATTTATTTTAATCAAATCTAAAAAATAACCTTAAAAAGACGTTAAAAGAATTTTTTTAATTAAAAAAAATAATTTTAAAAGGTTATTTTTTTAAATTTTATTAAAATAAAAAAGTAAAATAAATTTTATTATACCTAAAGGAAAGTTATCAAAATAATTTTCTTTTAAAATATCTACATGAAATAATTTATTTCAATCTCCAAACATGTATAAGATATTTTTTAAGAACATTTTAGGATAAATATTATTGTACAATATTTTATTTACAAATTATTTTCTAAATTTTATTTACAAATATACCAATTTTTCGCTAATGATATGATTTAAAATGATTTTAAAAAATAATATTTTTGTTGTAATTACTTTATTTTTGTTTAATTATTAATTTTAATATTTTTTATTCCTTTATTTTTTTATTTAATAAATTGTTAAAGAATCAATTCCATAAAAATTTTACTTGAAAAAAATTTTCTACACAAAAAAATTCGAATTAAATTTTTTTCTAATCTAAAAACTCACAATTCTATTAATTTTTTACTCTACTTCTCCATGTGTCATCGGAATTTCAATCCATTTATAACCAATTTCCGACACAAAAAAAAATAATTTTACTCAACGCAAAACTACTTCATATGTGAAACGGCAAAAAAGGCTACGCAAATTGATGAAGCTTTCGATGAATCACGAAAAATTAATTAATTTTACTTCAATCAGTGTGTAACGTTATTTATAAATAATAATTCACAATAAACTCGTCCACGTTCAACAATTACTACGAAACAACCACAAAATTTATTAATTTTGAACAACATTGATTTGAATATTTGGCATATTCTATTCAAAATAAAACAAGCGTTTCTAAAGTTTTGAAAAACATCATTAGTCACGATGATGATTGTTGCATGGTATTTATTTACAATAGAGTACTATACTTTTTTCAACAAACATAAAAATAATAATGAAAAATTCACACAAAAATACAAAAAAAAGAGATAGAGTAAAAAGAGAGATAGATAGAAAGTAGGACATCAAATATACCTGAACATTTTAAACCCTGATTCGAAATTCCATGCAACATTGAACCACAATGATCGCAAAAAGTTGGCGTAATATAAGTATGTCCTGTCCACTTATGAGGTTTAGTTAAGGCCTATGTTTGAAGTAGTAACATGTAGGACGATAGTAAAGAAAAAGCACAAAAAAAGTAGTAGGTGCTGGATTTTTTATATAAAAAATTATTTTTTACTAAAAAGGTTTAAAAATATTAAATAATTTACAAAAGTTACAAAAAAAAATGAAGCAAAGTTAAAAAAAATATTTTACAAATTTTTTTTCGTTTGTCTAAAAGAAAAAAAAATCAATCTATCGCACCACAGTTGTTGACACGACACAATTTTCGCAGAATATAATGATACATGTTCGCGTTATTAAATAGACCGTTAGTAAGATTGTATCAGCGTGAACTTAAATAATAATTTCCTTCTTCAATTATGTCATATCCGCCAACTTATTAACTCCTTTTTGCTGGCGCGCGCGATATTTTCCTTCAAACATATTATCATCCGGTGATGACGACAACTTCGCTTGAATTCCATAAAGTAAAAGTTTGTCACTCGTTCGCAGATGAAGATAAATTTATTTAATTTAATAATCATCATGTTTTGATACCTTGTCTCGCATAAAAATTCGGAGCAAACTTTTTTTTCTTCTGTTTGTTTTTGTTGTCGTTCCGCGCCAGAAAGGAACAACAACAGGCAAAAACGTGAAATTAAAAGAGATCACAACACAAATAAATACGAAATTTATGATAAAAAGAAACACTCGTCTCGTGTATTTCTACTGTACGTTGTAACACGTAATAAAGATTAATATATAATTTAATAATAATAATGACAAAAAAAAAAGAGGAAGATATCTAAGTATATTTACTAAATTTATATCTAAAGCACTTTGACTTAGTACACATTGAAGAAGCACGTATTAAAAAAAGTTGTTTTTTTTTGTGTTCAGTGGAACGATGTAGCCCTTTTATAAGGTCTTGGAGTATGAAAATTAAGCCCACAAAGTTATAACTTGAAATTTTTTTAATTTTATTTTTTTAAAAATTTTAATTAATTAAATAATTTAATTAAAATAAAAAATTAAGAAATTTTTAAATAAAATTTTAAAATTTAAAAAAAAATATTTCTTTTTTTCAAAAAAGTAAAAAGATTAGGAAAATTTTTTTTATATTTACAAAGATTAAACAGAATATTAAACTTAAGTAACTAACATTTTAACATTTTTTTTGGTTGAAAAAAATAATATGAAATTTAAAAAAATTATAATTATATTTTTTAAATAAAAAAAATAAAATTTGGAAATTTTTTCATTTTTATTGATAAAATTTAAAAAATTTCTTATTTAAAAAAAGTAAAAATTGAAGAATTTTTTAAATAATTTAAATTAAAATAATTAATAGAAATAATTAAAATTATTTAATTTTTTTTAATTTGATTTTTTTTTTATTTTTTTATTAAGTCTAAACAAAGAAAGTTCTTTCTATTTTTATTTTTTTTAATTAAAAAAATATTATGAAGTTTAAAAAAAATATTATAATATTTTTATAAAGTTTTTAAAAAAATTCATTTTTCATTCATTTCTATTAAAAAAAAAATTTAAATAAATTATTTAAAAAAAAACTATTTTTTTAATTCTTATAATGTTTTTGATAAAAATTTTGTATGATGAAATATTAATAATTTTTTTTTTTTCAATGAAACGCTAAAATTTTAAACTCCCAAAGCTATTTCATCCCACTGTGTGTGTAAAAGTAATAAAAAATAAAGTTTCGTGTTAAAAATGAGTCATTGTCATGCCAAATAATTATTTATTAAACATATAAATCATACACTTGATTCTTCTTCTTGCTTTACATAAGATTAGAATCGTTGAAATTAAAACAGCGGCAGCACAGATATACTTGTTACATTGTATATTAAAAGATCATTAGTAAAAAATGTTAGAGAAAAATTCAAAAATAGAGAGAGAGAGAGAAAGAGAGACGGGAAAAGCGGATTTTTGAAGCATGATCGGGACGTAGAGTAATTTTTTATCGAAAAAATAAGAAATTGGGGAAACTCATGAATCCAGTATAACTTTCACGACCAATAAAATGTGTATTATTTTTTTTTTTATTATTTTTACCTGAACATCTTAGCCCTTGGTGCAACAATCCGTAAAGGAGGGAACCACAATGATCACAAAATGTGGGGGAAGAGTAGGTCCATAATTTGAAATCGTGCTTTGTTCGGGTATCCTGCATAGCATTAGATTTTTTGTTTTATTCTATATATTTTTTTAGCGTTAAATCCTAGCAAGTTTTAATATTTTCTTGTAATTTTTTTGCTAAGCAAGTCGTGTTTGCCTTTTTTCGGGTACGTAAAAATATAATGGAGACGCCTGCTACTTGGAGATATTGGTCGGATACAATCAAAGCTGACACAATAAAAATAAACAAAGTGACATATTTGATAAAATAACGGAAAAAAATAAATAGGCGTCCCCAATTTTTGACAAAAACAAAAAAAAAATAAAAAGACAAAAGACCTTTCCTATATATTGCGTACATATGTATGAAATGTTACCATCACATGTCATTTTAAACATATTATTTATACAAATTATTCTCATATGTCGTTCTTTCTAAAATAAAGTGACAAACAAACCTATAACCATTTATATCATTATTTTTTCTTTTTTTTTTGCGTTTATATATAGATAAATTTTTATGGGGTGTACACAACTACTACAAGTTTATTATTTATTAGGTGTCTCGGCGCGCAGCATTTACCTGAAACTTTTCAAAAAATAATATTGCAAATTTTAGGAGGTGACATCCAGTAAAGTGAGAGAGAGAGAGAGAAATACAAACAAACGAAAACCAAAACTTAATTGAATCCAATTCATAAAATGGATAGAGAGATGTATACAATTCAAATATACAGGAAGAATAAACATAAATTAGGCCTTTCTTTTGTTCTTTTTTTGTACTTTTTTTTGGGTTTATTGGTTGTTTGTGTGTTTTGTTTATTTATTTTTTATTGGAAAACTCAAAATTTAATGAATTTGGTTGTGTTTAAATTAAAATGGTTTTAAATCGGTATGTAATCGGTAGGTATATAGGTTGTTATTTGGATAGGAAAGATGCCCTTTTTAACATTATTTATGTACGTCGGCGTCATTTTATCATTAAATAAAATTTTTCCCATAAAAATGGTGTGTTTTGTGCTTCTTTTTTTTATTTTAATTAATCAACAATATAAATTAATAGACTAAATTGTATATAATAAATATAAAACAAATTGCGTTTTATATCTCAACTCAACTTTGTAAATATTTTTTTAATGTTTGGTTAAAGCGAAACATGTGAAATAATTTATTTATTTATCTTTGACAACAATATAATAATAATAAATATAAATATTGCAATGTGACTGAAAACAAAATTGATTCAATAAATATTCTTTGTTTCAATAAATAAACTTTTGAAAAAAAAATAAACGAAAAAAAGAGAAAAATAATAAAAATGAGTTGAACAATCGCTAAAAATATACGTCATATATGTATAAAGTTGACAATTAATTGAACAAACACTCGTCGTCTTGTCTGACAACAAGATATAAATTTGTGTTTTTATTTTCGAAGCAGCCATTCAACATGTAAAAATATATAACTTTGCAAATAAAAATCACAGAAAATTATAAATTTTAATATAAAAAATATTTTTTAAATAAAAATAATAATTAAATGTTTTGGGGATACTTACATCAGAGTCCGCTCCCTTATCAGCACCAGGGCACTTGAATGTTACGTATTCGTGACATCGTTTATGCACCACGAACGAGCATACTGAAATAATATGAAAATATTAAATTACGGAATTAATGATACTTTTTTTTAAATATATAATTTTTTTTTCGGGGTGTGAGAGGAAAAATTAGATTAACGATTTTTCTGTGTTTTATTTTTTTTAATTAAAATCCTCGGAAAAGACAGCTTGTGTGATTTATTAGGAATATTTATCATAATGACATGTTTTATTTTATTTTTTTTGTGTGTCGTTATATATATTTAGTTGATGTTGTCATCATGCATGTGGCATGTGACATGTGATGTAAATAAAGTTTTGGCTCACCTTGACATTGGAATCCTTGTTTGCCAAAGCCCCTGTAAAGAAAATAAAAGAAAAAAATTTTTAGTTGAAATTTGTATTTTTAAGAGGTTTTTAATTTTTTTTATTTTTAAGGGATATTTAAAAATTAATTTTTAAAAAAGCTTAAATGGGTTGAAAATTCATAATTTATTAAATTTTTATCAGTTTTTAATTATATTATTTTTTTATTATTTAAATAATTATTTTTTAAATTAAATATGTATCTAAATAAAATTAAAAATTAATTTAAAAAAAATATTTTTTAAAGTTTTTATTAATATTAATTAATTTAAATATTTTATTATATTATTTAATTTTTTTTAATTAAATATTATAATATTTTGTTGAATTAATTAATTTTTATCTTAATTTTAAAAAAACAAATTTTTACTGTAATTTTTTATTAAATTAAATATATAGGTATTTAAATAAAATTGAAAATTGAAATTAATAGTAATTAATTTAATTTTTTTTATTTTACTTTTATTTTTAAATTATATAATTAATTTTATTAAATTAAATTAAATTAAATAAAATTAAATAAATTAAAATTATTAAATTATATTTAAATTTTTTATTTAATTATTTATTATTTTTTTATTTAAATAAATAAATATTTTAATATAATATTTTGTTGAATTAAATTATTTTAATTTCAAATGTATGAAAAAAAATTTTTGACTCATAATTTAATTGTTATCATTAAATTTTTTATTTTCTTGAATTATTTTTTTTACTCAAAATAAATTAATTTCTGCCAACAAAAAAAGTTTTATTTTAAATCTTTCATTCACTCTTGAAAGCATATCAACAAATCATCAAACACTAATCAAATGCATTAATTTTTTCTCCGTAAAAGAAAACTTTTCCAAGTTCCCAAAATAGATTTTCGTACAATACTTTGCTTCATTTCGTATAATAAATAAAACTCGTTCCATGCCAGACGCACACTTTTGTCATAAAAAGCCGTCTCCTCAACACGTGAATTCAATAAAAACGGAAACTAAGTAAAAACTTCTAATAGAAAAGTTTCTGCCAAGTAAAGTTACTCCGCATAAAAGATTGTAATAATTTGATTCAAATATAAAACAAACGTTCCTAAATTACTTTCGCAATACAGAAACTTTTTTCTTACTACACACACACATAAACTTATTGATTTGCCCATAATGTTACTGCCGAAGAAGAAGCAACACAAAAAAAATTATCGAAGACATGCCTTCTTGTTTCTCATAAAATTATTACCCAGAATAATCGATAAAATCATATTTTTTTATGTATTTCATGATGAAATCCCATCGATCATATCAAATCAGAGAAAAAGAGGATGTTTCATTTTTTTTTATATTTTTTACGTTCAATGAACACCACTTTTATGATCATCCCCGTTTTATATTACTTTCCTCTCAACACGCGGCCCGCTGAAAATGATACAGCAGAAAAAAACGAGAGTGTTATTCAATATACCGAGAACCTTTATCATCAGCGTGGCAGGGTTTGAAAAACAAAAGCAAAATAATTTATGTATTCGAATCGAAAAAAGATAATTTTTCGTTTGCTTTTGTATATTTAGACATGCATTATTTATGAATCTACTCTTTTTTTCGGGCTAGGCCGGTTGATGATATTCAAGCTTTAAATTATGACAAAAGGAAATGTTGTTGTTGTTGTAGTAAAAAAAAAAAGATAAAGGACCCTCTTTAACTGACGCGCGATATACGATGGATATGTAGGCCATTTTTTGCTTGATAAATGGTTATAAATAGTTTCTGCACCTGCTAGAGCGCAAAAAAAAACTTAAATTTAATCAATAAATGTGTTCTGTTCCATGAACGAACGTGTTCTCATTACTGCTTTCCAGACACACGTATTTAACAAGGGAAAGGCGAATCTCTGGAGAGAAAGAAGAGCGAGCCAGCCAACGAGTGGAGAGACACATAAATCATATTTGAATGCCCACGTTATTAATCAAGTTTCAATGCCTCCTGCCTAAATTTAGCAAGCGACAGTAGATTAATTTTTGTGATAGTGCTGCAAGAGAGAGAAAGAGAAATCCTCGCATTTTTTGTTGTTGTTCGTCTTTTTCTTTGAAGCACACACAAACATCAAGCAATTTTCTCCTCACATATGCATTAAGGCATTAAAGCAGTTCAAAAAATTGGCGGGAAAAAATTTACTACCGCGCATTTTATATTTTTTTATGAATTTTTTAAGTGCAAATTTTTTTTTTTGGTTTAATTTTTACTCGCAAGGTGTAAAAGATAATTTTTTACAAAATTAAAGAATTTTTTTTAAACAAAATAAAAATTTTTTGACTAAAAATTATTAAAAATGTAATAATCAAATCTAATTTTGGTATAATTAAAATAAATTTTAATTAAATTAAATTAAAAAAAAAATATTAAAAAAGCTAAAAAAGTAGCAAAAAAGCGAACTTAAACAAGTAAACATTTAAAACTTTTGACTAAGCTCAAGTTTTAAACATTTTTTGACCTAAGCCTAAATATTTAAAGAAAAGGTGAAAAGTTGAGTAATAAAATTAAATAACTTAAAATAAATTAAATATAATATTTTAAACTTTTAAAAAAAATCGATTTTTTCTTTTTTCTCTTTTTTTGCAAATTAAGTTATTGACTTAATGACACTTAATAAGCTTAAGTAGAGTCAAAATTTAAATTTAAATAATATTTTTTAAAATAATTTAATTAAATTACATTAAATTAAAATTATATTAAAATTATATTAATATTAAATTAAACTAAAATTAAATTAAAATTAAATTAAAATAAAATTAAATTAAATTAAATTAAATTAAAATTAAATTAAAATTAAATTAAAATTAAATTAAAATTAAATTAAAATTAAATTAAAATTAAATTAAAATTAAATTAAAATTAAATCAAATTATTAATCATTTAAATTAACAGCGCTGAATAATTAAATAAAAAATAAAAATGATGATAATTTTAATATAATTTTTAAAAAATATTACACAAAATACAAAACTTCTTGAAAATTAATAATATTTTTTTTCAATTTTTAGCCACAAAAAATACAGACGAACAACAAAAAACCAAAATTTTCTTGAAAACCTCTTCCAAAATGCAATAAAAAGAGAATATGAATCCATACAACGTACAGATTGTTATGTAAGCAAACACATGACGGAACAATGGGACTGACTGAGCTAACATAATAAACTATAAACTGTTGATTTATGATCTTACGGGGCTTCATCGCTGTCGTACTTTTCCGATGTCAAACACGAAAAATGGATGGAAAGGTGCACGAAAAAGGCTTCTTATGTCAATGATATGTAAAGTATTTATAAAGTATGCAAAAAGTACGAAAGCTCATGTACACGACGAAATGTGACAGAAGGGATTGTATATGTGCAAAAAGCAAGAGAAAAAAGTTCCTCTTTTCGCACAAAGTAAATAAATAAGTAAGTGGCCCCACTTTTGTTATTTGCTCACATAATGCGACATGAAACGAGGCATCAATCCACTCACTTTGATAATAATTAATACGAATGTTTATCATAATAATCATACATAATGTACACAAGGCTTTTACGACATCGATTTTTCTTCATTTGTAGCAACAACGAAAGGCGCAGAGCAAAAAATAAGCAGCATTCGCTACAGGTGTCATGGGATTTATTCTGCTACAACTTTTCATTTTCATATAAAAGTAATTTAATTATGTTCTGTGTGCGGCTCCCTGCCTGCCTGCCTGTCTTCGCCACATCATTTTATGGCGAACGTAAATCGAGAAAAACGTCATTAGCAGCTGCATGGAATTTCTTCTTGTTTGATTTTCATTAAATGGCATTTAACCGCAATTTTGCTGAAAATTTTTGCGGAAAAAAAAATTGTCACAAAAAAATGCGGAAAAGTGCACGAGCAAAAACTAATTATTTTTTCCCGAAAATATTTACTTTTAACCTAACCCATAAAAAAATTTTTTCCTCATTTCTGTCCGTGATTTATCGTGCACCCGTTCACTCGGCACCCAAACACAATGAAAATTAAATTCAATTATTTCAAAAAGTAATAGCAATCGTTTAAAATTTCACCTCAATGCTCGTCAATGCTAATTTTATTTTATGTCTCGTTCGCTACACTAATACGATAACAATGGGTTTTTCGCTCGATCGTTCTTTTCTTTTCTTTTTTTTTTGCAGTCAGTGTTTGTGTCTGTATTTTTACAAAACAATTCAATTCATTTTTATAACAAACCCATTAAAATTTTCTTTTCAAATCAAATCAGTCGTATAAACCGTGAAAACTTGGCTTTTATTTATTATTAAGCGTTATTGTTTGAAGTGCTGTGAACGACCTTCGTTCTGAAAGAATAATTTGCTTCGGAAAATATTAAAAATTTTCTTCATTTTTATTTATTGTGCGGAACTGAAACGTTCTAGCATAAGAAAATTTACTAATTTGAAAATTGACCTTTTTACGACTTATTTAACGAAATTTATTTTAACCAGAAAATGTTTTTATTAAATTAGATTATTCTATTTGACGGTTATTGCCAAGAGCAAATTTAATTTAAAAAAAATATTTTTATTAATTTATTTTCTTTTGTTTTTTTTTAACTTTTAACTAAATTCAAAAATAAATCTGATTATTAAAAATTATATTGAAATATTTTTTTGTTATACAAATTTAATGAAATCAATAATTTTCTTGACTGTTTATAAATATTTAAAATTTTTATATTTTTGCTTAATTTTATTTTTCTTAATTTTAAATTAAAATAAATATATTTTTTAAATATTTATAAAAAAAAATTATTAAAAAATTTATTATATTATATGAAAGTTTATTATATGAAAAATAATAGTTCATATTTTTTTAAACATTATTTTATTCAAATTTAAATAAATTAAAAAAATATAACTTTATAAAAAGTCTCAAAAAACGAAAATTTATGATAAAATATTTTTATTTTTAATTTAATTTTTTATTTTTATTTTTATTCGAAAATTTAAAAAAAAAATTTAAAAAAAAATTAAAAATTATTCAAACTTTTATTTTTTTTATCAATGCAATGACAGAAATTTGATCCATTTTTTATTTATTTTTATCTCTAAATTAATCAGAACTGGTTTTTAGCGATATTTTTATTGTTGTATAAATAACAAAAAAAAAAAAATTTCAAATCAATTTACCGGGTTTTAAAATTAATCTCTCATTTCCATGCCGATCTAATTTTATTTCCGTCAATAATCCATCAAAAAAAGAACAAAAAAAATCTCCCATTTCACCGTTCACCATTCAAAAATCTAGATAACAAACGGCCTTTGTGTATCAAATGAGCGAACGAAATACACCATTATTATTATTAAATACTCAACATTATTTAACATAACAACAATATCAACGACAACAGACACAATGTACCGCGCCACGCACCCAACACACGTGATAGAGACGATTTATTGTTTGCCCGTTATCGGTGCACGTCAAGTTATTAAAGTCTTAATAGTTTCATTCATTCAGCAATTTATTGACTGTATATGACGATGATGTCTGACGCTACTTACTTACTTTACTTTTTTTTTTTTTTGTATTACGTCAAAAAAAAAGTTGTTTCCTTAAATGGCACGCGGTTATTATTGCGAGAAAACGTAAAAGTGTCGTTATCGTGGGCAGTTAAATTAACAACAAAAATGGGCGTCTCCATCAATAAAAATTAACTTTTTTTTTATTATTATTAATGTTTATCTGAAAAATATCATCGATTTCAGGGTTAAAGCGTCCAAGAACGCATTTTTTGACGTCACACCGCTGCCGCCGCAGATCAGCACGTCGTTGCCGTCAACATGCATTAAGAGGATAATATATCGTAATAATGAAAGCCCCACAATTAATAACAAAAGTTTTTTTCTCTCTCGTACGACATGCATGCTCATTTGCAACAGTAGCAGTATACCTTCATTTCGCGTCAGGGTCAGAATTTTTTTTTACTTTTACTTAATATTTTTTTTTAATTTATGAATTTTAATGAAAAGAAGTTTAAATAAGGTAACTCATATGAAAAATGAAGCGATCGTGGAAAAAGTGCGGGAAATTCACAAAAAACATAGAAATTTCAAAATTTTAAGAAACAAATTTGGAAAATTTACAATTCAAAAATTGCATTTTATAAAAAATGTATAAAATTAAATAAATTTTCGATTTTTTCAGTACTGTGGGGTACAAAATTTTAAATCTAATGTTGAGAAATGAATTTAGAGTCCGGGAAAAATAAACTTTTTCCACTTCTGAATTGGAGAGATTCGACTAAATATTAAAAAAAATCTTCAAAGTCAGTTTCAGTGTTATTTGGTCATTTTCTCCAATTACGATATAATGAAATTTTGAAAAAAAAAGTCTGTGAAGAAATTAAAGCTTCAATATTTGGAGACTTAAAGGCATTTTTGAGACATAGGAAATTGTAAAATTATTAAAAAATGTAAAATGTTAAAAATCGCTGGAAACCTAATAAAATTTCTGACAAAATGAGATCATTTTCAAAATATTTTGTACGTACTTTTGAGATTTTGTATCCAAAAAAAATTCTATAAAGTTTTATTTAAAAATGGTCTCTTTTTCTTAAAATAAAATTTTATCCTTTTTCTAACGATTTTATATTTTTTATAACATTTTCTAATTGGGTTGATTTTTTAAGCTCTTATGTCTTAAAAATGCCTTCAAAAAATCTCCAAATTTAAAGGAGATTTTTTTCTTCTCAAGGTATCGACTTTTATTAAAATTTAGTTTTAATTCTTTTTTATTCTTTTTAATTTTATAGAAAATGATCAAAGAAAAATATATTTTTTTTATTTTCAGTCGAAACTCTCAATTTCAATTTTTTAAAGTTATATAAAAATCATTTGGTCAAATTAATCTAATATTTTAATTTTAAAGTGAAAATATCGAAATTTGAATATTTTTTGATTGAATGATAATTTTTTGTCTCAAAAAATAAGAATTTTTTTGAAAAAAAATTTTTTTTTTTCTTAAATTAAGCTTTTACTCCCGACTAATTTTTTTAATATTAAGTCACTAAAAAGTCTTCCGACCCTGCCTCATATCACTTTGCTTGTGAAGTAGTGAAACACAACAAATACGAGGTTGTTTTATCTTTTCACAAAGTTGCATCCTCTTGTAACTTCTATCGCACGCATGTACCAGACATTTCTGTTCGTGAGCGGTATATCTGTAGCGAGAGACATTTCTTTTGTAATCGCAAAACATTTACAATAGAGGTCACAAATCGATTTTTTTTTTGTATTATTGGCTTATGTGCCATCGTGGTATGTTGGAAAAAATGAAGAAGGAGGGTAAGTCATTGGGGAAAGATTACAAAAAAAAAAATTTGTGACATAAATACCGCTCAACCACAATCGATACAAAGGTGAATTAAGCTTTTTTTATCATTAAAAATTAATTGGAATTCCCCCCGAAAAAAAAACGAGCGAGCAAGGCGTCTCCACTAATACGATAAGGAAGCTAGCATTAGCTGCGATTTCCGGTCGCTCTTATGTCGTCATTCATTGAGGGAGAGAGTGAGAGAGAAAGACATGAAGTTGATAAATTAAGTGAGTTAACTTACCAGATGAAATCCTTGCAATGCGAACAGAAAGTCGGCTGTTTGAAGAATCGCGGGATAAATCGATGATCCTTAATATTGTACACATTTTTCTTCTTCAGTGCACCTTTTCTGCCACGATTGCGTAGCGCTAACTTGTTATCTTCGCCGAATTCTTTTTCGTCATCAGCCATACTTCTTCCCTTTCTTGCCTTTTTCCTTCCTGTATCTTTTCACACGCAATAATTTATTTATTTTTTTTGTTGTTGTTGTTGCTTTTATTGTAACTCGAGATGATTTATTTTCGATTATTTATCAAAAAAATTTTTTTTACTTTTTTTTTGGTGTTTTAATTTTTTTTTTTTCTAAACTAATTAAATATCATTACTCGTCGTCTTCGCGGAGATGATGGAAAAATGCCTAAAAGACAAAAATATTTTTTTTCACATAAATTAGCACTTTTTCACTGCACATATGTATCCCACTCTCGCTGTGCAAGTAGCCATTCACTTATTTGTTCAATATTTTTTTTTTATTTTTTGCACTAACTATCTAATTTAATTTGGATATCGCCTCATACTACTTCCAGATGCTCGTGGCGAACACTAAATTAATTTAGAATTCTTGTCAGGTCGTCGTTTTTTTTTCACCTTCTTCTAATATTTGCGAAAAATAAAATGAAATTGATTCCAGACCTTTTACGTGCGTTACTAGAATGACCTGAATTTTGTCTTTTTTTTTGCTTCTCTCGCAAGTCGACCATTAAGTTGATGAGTTATCACTTTTTATTATTTTTAAAGTGGAAAATCCGAAAAAAGGGAAAAAATATAAAAAATGATACAACTTGACTTGACGATTGTACGATTTCAATTGGATTTTTTTCTTAGCTTCTCTTTTATATCTACCTAATATCGTGTGTGTTTGTGGGAAAAGAGCAAAACCTTTTTTTTTTTTTGTTGTAGGAGACACGAGGACCGAATAGATACAGCGGAGAGAACTTTTCCACGTATATAGCTGCAAAAAGGAGAGACCGAACATTGGAAAATGACACAATGAAATTATTATCCTAGTTACTCGGCATGTGTGCGAGAGAATTTTCCATGCCGTACGGCTGGCGAGAGAATTTTCCGTGTTCCGAAGAGAAATACAAATAAAAACTATCATCGAAACACATGTTGCATGTGCTGGATAATAAAGATATGTATTTTTACATATACCAAAGAAAAAGACGAAGAAATATCCTGTTTCAAGTTAATCACGTAACGAGCAACTTTTTAAAGCAAAAAAATTTTTTATATGAAAAAAAAAATTTTTTTTTTAGCATTTTATTACTACAACCGAATATTAAAGCACACAAGGGTACCACTAAAGTCTCTCCCGAGATGCATGAATTAATCTCTTTATTTATTCCAACAACATATCGTGGCCGTGTGCATGAGAAACACACACGAAAAAAAAGAAACATTCACGATTTTGCACGAATCCAACAAACACTGGTTGATTGAATTTTTAAATTTTATGCTCGCGAGAACACATCCAGAACGAAAAAGAATAGAATTATGTTGTTGTATGGATTTTTGTGTGCACGACTTTTAATAAACGACCCATTGATCAGTCTAGTTTTGTCTCACTATTTAATTACTACGATAGGTTATTTTACAACAACTTTTGTTTTTTAATATCAATAAAAAAAATATCGTGAACAAATAAAAAAAATAGTCGGCTGTACGAGAGATGAGATATTATGATATAATCGTTGCATGCAGAAAGAAGATGAAGAAAAAAACCAGTATTGTTCTCACTACCTGTTTTGTGCGTCATTCATTCATTCACACACAGAATTTATCATTTTTTGTTTTATGACATTCACTTTGCATTTTTTTTTTTGCTTGATGGACAATTAACACGTCTGTGATGATTTTATTTTTTCATTCAATAACAAGAAATTTTTATGCTTTTTTTTATCACGACTGTAAATTTTTGTACTTGAGATTGATTTTTTTTGATAACATAACAATGAATGAGTATTTTCTTTTCTTTTTTCCTGCTTTCTTTCAGAGAGATTCACTTTTTTTTCTTAATTTTTTGTATTCTCTAAACTTTTCTGTTGTTATTGCTCTAAAGAAAATACACGAACTAGAATTAGACTCGCTGCCACAGCGTTTGTACACTCGAAAAATTTATTGTAAAATCGAATTCTCGCAGACACGAAGCGCGCGCGAACATGTTTTGTACTCCGTGTATATACAAAATATCAGTATAAAATGCCTATAAATACAAGAAATGATAAAAAAGAATCTTGCTCTCGTTTCTGCATGAGAATATTACTTGCGAGCGTCACATACACGGATATCTGCTTCGTGAGTGTTTGTCGATGTTATTGTGGATTTCACATGAGCATGCGCCTTGTTGTCTGTGTGAGCGAGCCATATGGAAGGACAAGCAGCAAGGTGGTGGTTTTTATGATGATTGTCGTACAATTAAATGCTCATGTCCTCGCGATGCATACAGAAATTTCTTCATCGTGTGTGTGTGTGTTTGTGTGGAGCTTTTAAGTTGTTATCAGTGAAAGCTTTGAAGGATTTTTGGGCCTGAAACGATTTTTGAATGAAAATTATTTAAAATTTTAATTTTTTTGGATTTTAAAAAAATATTTTTAAAGAATTTATTAAAATATAAAAATTTTCATTCATAAAACTTACCAAAATATTAAAAATTTTGAATATTAAAAAAATTATTTAAAGAAACGGTGATTATTTGAATTACCTTCAAGCCGTTATTTGAAAAAATTAGCCTTTATTGGTCTCTAAAGCCATTTATATTAAAGATTTTTATGATAATTTACATAAAAAGTAATAACATTGGAACTTCCTTTTATAGGTGATGACGAAGATGTTAAATGTTCAAACAAATTTATGTTCAATTCATCAAAATTTCGGTTAAAATCGTCTAAAATTAAAGTTAAAAATTTTAATTTAGATAAAAAAAAATAATTAAAAATATTAAAATTAATTTTTAATTATTTTTAAAAATTAATTTTTATAAATTTTTTCTTGAAAAAATAAAAAAATTTTAATTTTCCTAAAATTTCATGAAAAATTAACGGAAATCCTCGAAATTTAAATACTTCCCATTGCACTTTTTAAAAATTTCAACACCATGTCACAATTGAATTTTGTAAATTTTGACATCTGCCGGTCTGATACGTGTCCCCAAACAAAAAATCCTCCGATAAAAAGTGAATTTTAATGTAAATCTCAGCCCACAACTAACCGGAAAGATGAAAGTCTTGGACTACAACAAGCGTGAAAGCCTCATGAAATGGGCAATTCTCACCATAGCCGGTATTTTGGCATTTTCCACGCGTCTCTTCTCCGTGCTGCGTTTTGAATCTGTAATTCACGAATTTGATCCGTATTTCAACTACCGCACAACCAAATTTCTCACTGAACAAGGTAAGTTTATGCAGTTTTCTAATTTTTTTATCTTTTTTAATTCATACCTCGTACTTTTAGGCTTTTACAACTTCCACAATTGGTTCGACGATAGAGCTTGGTATCCGCTTGGGCGTATCATCGGCGGCACAATCTACCCCGGATTGATGGTAACGTCGGCTACGTTGTACAAAATGCTGCAATTTCTGAATATTACGATCGATATTCGGAATGTTTGTGTGTTTCTTGCCCCGCTTTTCTCGAGTTTCACCGCTTTTGTCACGTATTTGTTGACGAAGGAGATTTACAGTCAAGGCGCCGGATTATTGGCTGCATCGATGATTGCAATTGTGCCAGGATACATTTCGAGATCGGTTGCCGGATCGTACGATAACGAAGGAATTGCTATTTTTTGCATGTTGTTCACTTATTGGTAAAATTTTTTTGATTTTTAAAAAAAAAATCAATTAATTTTATGAATTTTTCTCGTAGGTGTTGGATTAAAGCCATTAAAACCGGATCAATTTTCTGGGGAGTGATGGTTTCTCTCGCCTACTTTTACATGGTATCATCATGGGGCGGCTACGTGTTCCTCATTAACTTGATTCCATTGCATGTTTTGACGTTAATGGCTACGGGACGGTTCCATCATAAGATTTATGTCGCTTTTAGTACGTTATACTGCATTGGTACCATCTTGTCGATGCAAATTTCCTTCGTGGGATTCCAACCGGTGCATAGTTCAGAGCATATGTTGGCTTTCGGGACCTTTGGCTTGTGTCAACTTCACTCGTTAATCGATTATGTGCGATCTCGTCTCTCCAAGGAGCACTTTGACGTGCTTTTTAAGACAATTGCCAGCAGCGTTGGCATCGGAGCTCTCATTGTTTTCGGATTATTGACGCTCAGTGGCAAAATTAGTCCATGGACCGGGCGTTTTTACTCGTTACTCGATCCGTCATATGCCAAAAATAACATTCCAATCATCGCATCGGTCTCCGAACATCAACCGACGTCATGGAGTTCGTTCTATTTTGACCTGCAAATACTCGTTTTCTTGTTCCCAGCTGGTTTGTACTTTTGTTTCTCGAAACTCACGGACGAAAATATCTTCATAATTTTGTACGGATTGACGAGTATCTATTTTGCGGGCGTTATGGTGCGTTTAATGCTCGTTTTGGCACCAATTATGTGCGTTTTGTCGGGCATCGCCATGTCACATCTCATGTCAAAGTACATGAGTAACATCGTAAGCAGCGGAAATGCTCAGGAACAGAAAAAATTAAAACGTAATGAACGTGCGGTAACTGGGGATCAAAGTGCCGTTGCTGTTGCTTTTGTCGCCATCATGACAGGATTGCTAATTTCGTACACTTTTCACTCAACATGGGTCACATCGGAGGCATATAGCTCCCCAAGCATCGTTTTATCCGCCAAAAGTCACGATGGCAGCAAAATCATCTTCGACGACTTCAGAGAAGCTTACAACTGGTTGAACACAAATACGCCCCCCGATGCTCGTGTCATGTCATGGTGGGATTACGGCTACCAAATTACCGCAATGGCAAATCGCACAATTCTCGTGGACAACAACACCTGGAATAACACTCATATTTCACGTGTTGGTCAGGCAATGGCCAGCACCGAAGACAAAGCTTATGAAATTATGCGGGAACTCGATGTTGACTACGTTCTCGTCATCTTTGGTGGTCTCACGGGTTACAGCAGCGACGATATCAACAAATTCCTGTGGATGGTTCGCATTGGCGGCAGTACCGCAGAAGGCAAAAACATCAAGGAGCAAGATTATTACTCGTCAAATGGCGATTTCCGGATCGATGTCGAAGGATCTCCCACATTGCTGAACTGCTTGATGTACAAAATGTGCTACTACCGATTCGGGCAAGTTTATACGGAAGGCGGAAAGCCCCCGGGATACGATCGTGTGCGCGGTGCCGAGATCGGAAATAAAGATTTTGAACTGGAAACACTCGAAGAAGCATACACGACGGAACATTGGCTCGTTCGCATCTACAAAGTGAAAGATTTGAACAATCGTGGCACGTAAAATGCATTTAGCCGTGAGCGAAATGAACAAAAATTACTAAAAAATTAACCCAGTTCCCGAAAAAAATTAAGATAACCACAAACGAGTCATTGTCAGGTATTAATTTTAAACTAAAACGTTTCGAAGCAATCGTAATTAAGCTCAAAAAGTACTAAAAAGATGCTTTTACCAACGCGATGTATGGATTTTTTCTCAAATTTAAATAAAATTAATAAATAAATCTCAAATTTTAGCATTTTTGGACTTTTTCAAATAAATCAACTTTGGAATGTATCAAAGAAAATTTATTTTTACAATTAGTTAGACTCTCTCTTAAAAAAAAATAAATGAAAATTTTAAGTAAATTTATACTTAATAATCTGGAGATAGGAAAATGCGCAAGGAACAAAAAAAATTAAGTTATTTGGAGGTGTCAGTGTCGTTTTTCTCTTCATTTTTCTTGATTTCTCGCAAATCAACGGGAGCTTCGTCTTCAATCGATGGATCACGAAGATTTTTTATCACTTCCTTGCCTTTGACTAGTTTCACCGTATAAGGAAAGTCATTATCGTTACATGAAAATTGCATTGCAGCCATTGAATCGCGATAAAAGTTCTTCAAGAGATGTTTGTGCATCAAATATTGCTGAATTTCAATCAGAAATCCGACTGAAAAAGCAGCTTGACTGATGATTTCTTCCTTGATAGGCCGCAAATTCCATGATAAATTCTTCGAAGGCTCGATGTATGGCAGATTAAATAATTTTGAGATGAGCTCAGCGACTGTTAGGGCTTCACGGTTGCCGGAAATGTAGAAATATGCCATCTAAAAAAATTTTTTTTTTTAGTTTTTGATCAAAATTTTGTGATAAAGAACTTACCATTGTGTCAAAAATAAGACGAACTTTGATGTTGCATCGATTTTTGAGATAATCTTGGGTCATTTTCGAATAATGAATAACTTTACAAATGCTGCTGGATTCAAAAACACCTTTCAATTCCTTCTTAATGCCATCAAGCATCAACAAATCGAAGACATAGACTTTTTCGTTCGTGGCAACAGCAAGTACGGAAGCTTTTGAGCGACGCCCATATCGCACATCCTCCAAACAGACGCCTATTTGTCGTTGTTTCATCAAATCGCGACATGCATCGAAATATTTGACATCATAACGCTCGATAAAAATGCGAGAATCCAACGTTGCACGGATATTTTTGTACCTTTCCTCACTCAATTTGGTCTGGAGCGCATCTTTGGTCTGCTTGACTTCAATTTCTTCGATTTTTTGCTGACACTGCTCGTCATCACGTGTTTCCTTGCTGCCCATTACACGAATATCGCGAATTTCGTTCATGTAATAAACATTATTGGAACCCAACTTTTCGTTTGTTTCGTAATCCGTGCAATCTTTGACCCGAACATGACTCGGAATCTTCTTGAAACTTAACTCGCCGACGATAATTTTGTCCTGCAGCTTGAGAATTATCTTTTGACCGACATCCAATTTTCCGATTAATTTTTCTATCTCCATTTTACTCTAATTAACCTACGCTGACTCGACTCGGGAACACACAAAAAAGGACCTTAAACTACTTTTGACGGCGGTTTCTATTCTAATTTTGCTTGAATTTCTTTCTTAGCTTTAGTGTCGCTGTACGCACGATAAATATACAGTCCAAGAGCAAAATGGAGAGCCAAAACCGCTGACACAGCACTGTAAATGTTCGACTTTACGGTGTCCAGTTGAAAGAAACCGTCAAACACGAATGTTTTTGTCAAGAAGAATGACGCCACTGGCAGCAGGATGATCAGCAGGCAGTAGAAGAAGACGGTTTTGAAGTTAATTAGATCCTCCCTGTCCTGAAATGTGAAAAAATAAAAGAAAATTAGTGAAAAGGCATGAGAGTCATGTGACCCAAAAACCAAAAAAGCAGGAAAAATACACAAAATAAAGCTATGAAATGATGAAAAATTGATAATTTTAAAAGGAAACCATAAAAAATATCTAAAAATTAATTAAAAAAGTGAAAAATAATGGAAAAATTGAAAACTCATAAAAATATTGCGAAATTTTAACTATTTTACTCTCGTAAATTTTATACATACGTTAGATTTTAGCTGTTTGTACTGCTTATTGGCTTTTGACATATTTTACGATTTTTTTTACCTAATTTCTCGTGAAAATTTACGTGAAAAGTGTTTGTTTTGGTTTTTCGTGTTCAAAAAGTTTTGCAGATGCCGAAAGAGGGACTTAGGGTTGCCAGATGTTCATTACTTCTGTTAATAATTTTTACATTTTTTTATTTAAAAATTTTGCATTTTTGACCTCTACTATAGTTAAAATTCTCATTATTTTAGTGCAAAAAACTTTTATCTTAGATTTTTTCATTAAAAAATAATAAAAAAAAATTCAGACAAAAGAAACAATTTGTAAAAACTTAATTGACCTAAATTTCTAATTTTTTTTTTTTCAAAATTTTGATTTTTATTGAATAATTTTGAAATTTTTTCTCCCATTTTCAATGAATATATTTTTAACATGATTAACAAAATCGATTGAAATTAAAATTATAAAAAATCGATTAAAATCGAAAATGATTTGAATTTTATTGAAATATTTTATAAAGAAATTAAGGAAATAGTTTTTACCGAATATTTGAGAAATTTCATACTCGAAACAATTTATGAATACCTAAAATTTGAAAATTATTATTTAATTTTGTTCAAATAATAAAATTTTTTGACCTTTTCAAAGAAAAATACTCAAAACTTAAATGTGAATAATCTGATTTATAAAAAAATCGAAACTCAAAATTCATATAAATTTTGAAACGATATAAATCAAATTCTACTTTGCAAATTTCTTTGTAATTTTCTATAGTTTGTCAGGCTCTTAGCTGAAAACAAAGTTTTTAGAAAAAAAATAAATGGACTAATTGGAAAGAAAAAATAATTAAGGAAAAAATGTGAGAAATTAAGAAAACTTTCCAAATATGGCGTGTAAGATTCATTGCATACCTCATCAAATTTTAGGAAATTTTTCAAAATTTTTTGAAAAATATTATAATTTTTTAAAGAGTTTCACATGAAATTCAAAATTAAATTAAAATTTATTTGTAATTAATTTGAAAAACATAAATTTACAATTTTACGTCAATTTTCAAATTATTTCGAGAAATTTCACAAAACTTTTTTTGACAACTCGGGCAACCCTACAAATCTGACGTTTCAGTCAGTCGAAAAAATGCCAACAGAACAACAACAACAAAGTCTGCATCCCTCTTTTTTCGGACAATTTCACGAATAAATCGCCAAATCCAATGAAAAATTTTACATAATCGTAGCAACAAGACATTGAATTAGGTAAGAAAACTTTTAACACAACACAAAGTCTCTTGAAAATCGTACAATCGTGACTTTTAAAAATCTGTCTGCAGACGAAAGTGAATAGAAAAAAAATGAATTAAACCAATTCGGTGTCCTTATTGTACAAATCTGGTATGAGCGACGATGATTCATCAATCAAAACGAGTTTGTTAATTTAATTGAATGGAAGTGAAGAAGTTCGAGTTAAGTGACTACGTTGATGAGTCAATGGACATTCTTAAGTATTTTGATATCAGTAAAATTAGTAAACACGGAAAATTAGAAATTCTTTGTTTGTTTGAATAATAAATCAAAGCGTCGCGTTATCAATCGCTCGTTCCTCATAATTGTCAAGGAAAAACAAAGATCGATTAGAAATCACAGAAAATTACAGAGCAGCTGCTATTACGAGAGGTCAGTGATATCATCGAGCAGCGAGAGTACGATTTTCAATTTCTTCTTTGTGTTTTGCTTTCTTGTAGCAGCTCCGTTACTTGTATAGCAACAACTACGGCACATAGCTATATAGCAACATCGACACGTTTCATATTACGTCATTTTCGTAACTAATTCACGTTTACTTTTTCATTCACTTTTGCAGCAGCAGTAGCAGCAGTGCTTGACCAAATACCAAAAAAAAAACACAAAAACACAAATTTTTCACAATGGAAACAGACGAACTCTTTCCAAATTATGGGAACGCGACGGCGGACAATTGTCTAGTGATTCGACGAAATCGTACGTTGTTCTTCAGCGTCTACGAGGGAATACCGGAGACACTTTTGTTGAATGTGATCACCTGGATTTTACTCATTCTCCTGTTTAGCTTGATCCGACAGCAGGCATGGGACTACGGGCGACTTGCGCTCGTCAATGGGCGCGATTCCAAGACATGGACACAACTTTTCTTCGCGCAAGAATATTCGGAGCTCGCGAAAAATGCGAGAAATCAAGAAAGTGCCGCCACAACGGGTTTCATCGAGAAAACTGGCGTCGTGTCATGGATCAAAATGACACTCAAACTCACGAATGATCAAATTTTGGCACATTCTGGACCCGATGCCACGCATTATTTGTCGTTCCAGCGCCAAATGATCTTCGTGATGGCGATTATTTCGTGCATCAGTTTGGTCATTGTGTTGCCGGTGAATTTGCAAGGGACACTTTATGCGAATGCCACGACTTTTGGACATACAACGATCTCAAATTTGAGTCCCGAGTCACGATGGTTGTGGGTTCATGTCTTTGTAGCAATTTCTTTTGCTCCCTTAATTGTTTTGACGATGCGTCGCAGTTCGGGACGTTATGCGTCGAAAACAGCGCCAAGTCGCACAATAATGGCTACAAATGTGGCGAAAGCGGATTGCAATCGTGGCATCATTAAGGAGTACATTACGGAACGATTTGCTGATGTCATTATTGAAGACGTGCAATTGGCGTATAACATCTCGAAATTGACGGATGCCGCAGATGAGTATCACAAAGTTGTCTTGGCACGACATTATTGCGAGGATAATAGGAATCGACAGGCGATCAAGGTTACGACGGATTACTGGAAATGCGTGCAAAAGGATGGTTTGCAGTATTATCGCGAAAAGGAAATCAGTTTGTTTGCACAAGTGGCGCGTTTGAGGAGTATTGCGCTAAATGAGCCTCTGGGAATCGCTTTTATTACGTTGTCGTCAACAGATTCGGCGCAACTTGTATTGAAACACTTTAAACCGGGCAGTTATCGACAATGGGCACTCTCGTTTCGCACCAAATGCGTGCGATATCTTCTGGGAAAATTTGTCGGATTCCACAGCTGGATGGTATGTGCGATGGGTGTGCGTCAATTTGTTGTTGTTCGTGTTTTTATTCTTCATGACGACGCCGGCGCTGGTTGTGAATATGTAAGTATTTTAATTTTTAATATTTTAGTCACTCCAAACAAAATTAAAAAATAATTTAAAATGCAAAAAATATAAAAATCACAAATTATGACCAAAAAATTAATTTTTAATTAGAAATTAATTTTATTTAATTTATTAATTTTTTTAATTTATTTTATTAATTTAAATTGTTTGAATTTTCTTAAAAAATTCTATGAATTTTATTAAATTTTCAAAGTAAAAATTTTCGAAATGAATTTTATTTTTTTTAAAATGATTATTTTTTCATTTTTTCATATTTTTTATTTAGGTTCCAATAAATTTTTAAAATTTTTTTTTATTTTAATTTTGATTTTAAAATTATCATTTTTTAAAATTTTTTTAAAAAAATAAAACGTTATTTTAATGAATTTTTTTTTTTTAATTTAAAATTTTATTTGAAATTTTTTCAACAAAATGCCAATTTCAACGTAAATATCGTAAAAAACATCAAAAATTAATATAAATTTCAAAAATTGATAAAATTTTGTCAAATAGTTTTCAAAACTTTTTCATTTTCAAAAAAATTTGAAAAAAAAAATTTTTTTAAAAAATTTTAGATGGATTCAATTTATTTAATTTTTTTAATTTGGAAAAATTAAAATAATAGAAAAATTTTTACAATAAATTTTTAAAATTTTTTAAACTTTAAAGTAACGAATTTTCGAAATTTTTAACTTTAAAATTTTTTTTTTGATTTTTGATTTTTTGAAAAAAAAAATCAAATAAAAAATCAAAAAAAATTTTTTTTATTCCTATGTTAGACAAAATTTTTGCAAAAAAAAACTTAAAAGCTTCAAAAAATTAAACTTTGGTTTTATTTGGAGCGAGTTTTAAATTACTTTTATATTAAATATTTTAATTTTCTTAATTTTTTTTAGTGTCAACACGCTACCATGGTACAAGGAATTCACAAAAATATCATCTCTCGTGTCAGAATTCTTACCTACATTGCTCCTATGGACAGTTTCGGTGTTGATGCCTGTCGTTGTCGGATATTCCGAGCGATTTTTGAAGCATTGGACAAAGAGTGAGCTAAACTACACAATTATGACAAAATCTTTCGGTTATTTGTTGTTCATGATTTTGATTCTGCCCTCTTTGGGTCTCACATCGGCCAAAGCTCTGCTTGAATGGTCAATCAACAAACGCGAAGACGAAGCTTTCCGCTTTGAATGCATCTTCCTGCCGGATAAGGGTGCTTTTTATGTCAACTATATCATCACTTCTGCCTTCATTGGTACCGCTGCCGAATTATTGCGCTTCTCCGAGTTATCCTACTACTTTTGGCAAATCCTCACAGCGAAATCTGTCGCGGAAATTCCGTATGTGCGAAGATCCATTCTTACGGAATTCCCCTTTGGTCACCATTATTCCTGGATGTTGATTATTTTCACGGTTAGTGTTTGTTATTCCATCGCGACGCCTCTCATCATGCCTTTTGCCATGGTTTACATGTGTTTCAAGCATCTCGGCGATCGGTATAATCTCTTCTTCGCCTACGGGCCAAGTAACATGGTGTCGCAAGGCGGCGGCAAAATTCACTCGACAGCAGTTACATTGACAAAATTTTCTGTGATAATTCTCTTCGTGAATATGACTGCGTTGAGTTATGTGCGTAACGGAAATGGCTTCGATGCACGTGGATTGCTGCTGGCATCGACGTTGCTCATCACATTGGCGCTTTTCATGTTCATGTCGCCCATTAAGCGATGCACGACGAAACCGCCGCGAATTAGGCCCGATTTGCAACCAAGTCAGTTGTATGTGGCAGATGTGTTGCAAGACAGAAGACATTTTCAGGAGAGACCTGTGCACGTGGATTATGGATCCGACACCGCGAGCATCGTGATGACACAAGGAGAGGAAGAAGTGAGCAGTATTGCGTCGGCATAAATTGTAGGAGATAAAAAAAAAACTAATCAACATGAGTGTGTTATATAATATTTTTCTGTTCTTTTCTACATATTTCTATCCCTATTATTATGAATTATTATATTTTAAGGAAAATTGTCTCAATTTGTATTAAAAATAAGGAGAAACGCCCCGTACCTAATAATATAAATATAAAGTCAGTAAACTAAAAATAATCCAGTAAATTTAAAGGAACATCATTCCATCGTACTTTGCACTTCGTTCACATAAAAAAAATATCAAACACACACAATTAGCTTTAATCTTTATTGTATAATATCTGATGATGACTTTTCCGAACAAATAAAAATTAAAAATAAAACTAGATCACCCATGCTTTAAAATATTAAAAACTTGTGTTAAAGTATACGTTTTGATTAGTTTTTAGTTTGTAAGGACATATTTAATGGAATTTTATTACGAATTTGGTTTTTTAATATATTTTGTTATCAAATATGTAAAATAAATTAACAACTAAGGAAAAAAAATTGTGTTTTATTTTTCAATGAAGAGAAAAATTTTCATTTTTTGAGATTTTCAAAGAATTGAGATTAAGTATCGAATGTCTTAAGGTATAAAAAAATTATTTCTTTGAAATTTTAATTATTTTACGAGTTTTTGGAGATCGATTTTGAAAAAAATTATAAGATTCTTAATTTTTTACACAAAACTAATCAAATTCACAAAAAAACTAGTAAATTATTTTTTTTATTTTTAAAAATTTTCATTATTCATATCAGAACTTTAAATTATAAGCAAATTCTTATTTAAGAGATTTTCTAAAATCGTGAATTTTAAAATAATAATTAAAAATGTTATCGATTTCCTTCTAAATAATTTTTAGAAAATTTTTCATAAAGTGTATTGAGTTTCTGAAAAGCAAAAAAATCGATTTTTTCACAATTTTTAGCAAAAAAAAATTAATTTTATTTTTTTTTTATTAATTTATTTTTTAATTTTAATTTTCTGAACGAAATTAAACGTCAATAGTTTTTTAAATAAATATTCAGTGAAAATGATCAAATTTTTAAAGAAGACTTTATAAAATTTCTTTAATTTTGAAAATTTGATGCGTAAAATTACAAAAATAAGCAAAATCTTAAGTAAATTTATGAATTATTTATTTTGTGTTCGACTTCCTTCTTGCATAAAAATTTTAATGTCAATGAAATCCAAAACATTTTCGACTATTGTATCATCAGAATCAAAAAATTTATACTTATTTTATTCTAAAATTCTGAATTTTTGTGAAAATTGGCTTTTTAAGACTTAAAATAATTAAATTAAGCCATTCAAGCGTTCAACAAAAAATAACGGCAATTTCATTCAAAAAATTGACAGTTGCTTTCGCGCCAATTCTCTGTACGATCCATACAGAACATACGTACAGAATTGTCAACAACCAATTTTGCTGCATTAAAAACTTTTTATTTTTAATTAATTTCTCGTATTAATTTCACGTAAAAAATGTCTGAAGTTGCTCAAACACAATCCGCACCTGCCTTTGATTCATCCCAATTGCGGACTTTGTTGAAAATTTACTACAAACGCTTGTTTCCGTATCGATTGTTCACCAAGTGGCTCACTTATGGTTACAGTAAGTAAATTTTTTCTTGTTTCTTCATTCTTTTTCTTAATAAATTTCTGTATTTTTAGCTGATCCTGATATCTTCACGAACCGCGAAATCAGTTTCACCTTAGCCAACGACATTTATTTGCGTTACTTGTCGTTCTCCGATTGCGACGAATTCGAAAAGGAAATCCAAGCAAAATTACCTGAGAAGATTGATATCGGTGCCGTTTACGATGTTAGTCCAAAAAATCGTCTTACAACGTCGGTAATGACTCCCATGCAACGCGAACTCGTTTTCGATATCGATATGACGGATTACGACAACGTTCGAACGTGTTGCGAGGGTGCAAGCGTTTGCGAGAAATGCTGGAAATTCATGGCAATCGCTTGTAATGTCATCGATACAACTTTACGCGAGGATTTTGGCTTCGAACATTTGTTGTGGGTCTTCTCGGGGCGTCGTGGCATCCATTGTTGGGTTTGTGATCCAACGGCACGCCAACTCACAGACAGCGGAAGAGGAGCAGTGGCTGAATACATGAACGTTTTAATGGGCACGGGACCTGAAGCGAGTTTAGCGCGCGTTCAGATCGGAAATAAAATGCATCACAGTGTCAAGCGATCTTTCAAAATTATCGAACCATTTTTCACGAAAGTAATTCTCGAAGATCAAAAATTATTCGACACTGCTGAAGGAGTTAAAAAGCTCTTGTCGCTCATTACAGACCTGGAAATGCGAAAAGAGGCAGAAAAGGCATTAAAACCAGTTTTGGGCGACTCGAAGAAAATTTGGGACACATTTTGTCGTCATTTCGAGTACATTCGGACTTCCAGCAAGGGAACTGCTTCAAGAAAGGCGAAATTCCTCATTGAAGAAGTACAATTGGCACTTTTGTATCCTCGACTCGATATCAATGTCTCCAAGGGCATGAAACATTTACTCAAGGCACCATTTTGCATTCACCCGAAATCAGGAAAAGTTTGTGTGCCTTTCCGCCCGAGCAAGGTATTCGACTTTAATCCCGACAACGTTCCAACTCTGAGCTTGCTGATGGAAGAAATTAACGCTTTTGACAAGGAAAACACTGAACAATCGGAAAATGTCGATGAACGCCGCAAAATTCAGGACATCAAGAAGACAAGCATGTACAAAGGCATCAAAATTTTCGAGGAATTTTTGAGAAAATTGGAGGAAACGTGGAAAGATAACAGAATGGAATTTTAATATTTTTTTCTTTCGTTTTATTATCAAAAAGGAGGCGCTTATAGACCTTCATTCATATTTTTTTATACATAAGTAGCGATAAGGTGCTTAAATTTTAGCCTAAGACTTACGAAATAAGTAGTTGAAGAGAAAAATTAACATAAAATAATTAACCGAATACCCTTTGTTCCCTTATTTTTACGCAAAAACGTTAAAATTAACATTCCCTAAAGCTAAATTAATTGTATTTGTCAATGTTTCAATACTTTCAAAATGTAAAACGAACGGGAAATTGTGCTAAAGTTGATTAGGAAGGTCTTAAAAACTTAATTTCTAACGTTTTATCTCTTTTAAAAGGTAACGACTTGCGTCAGAGTTCCACTTAGTACATCGTCTTACTTAAACTAAGACTCTAATTTCATGGACTTTCACTGGACGTGCAATCAATATGCTCATTAAGTTCGCCATTGAATTGTAGTAAGCAGCCAATGGCTCCAAAGTAGCCTTCGTGCTCCAAAAATAAGGCTTTCAGTGTCCCCTTGGACCAATAATCCATGGCATATGCCAATAATTTCAACGAAATCGGATTCACACGTAAAAAGTTGCCCACAAAAACGACCTGAAACAAAATAATTTCAAATTAATTCAAAATTTTCGCATAAAAATCCAATTAAAAAAAACTTACTTTATCGATTCCTTCATTGCTGGCACACATCCGTGCAATGGAACCAATATTATTCGTAATTGTCACAAGTGTTGCGTGTGCCAAATCTTCGCGCGAAACACTTGCCCGTCGTTCCTTGGAGTTCATTTGACCGAAACTCGAAGCTACCAAGTCTCCTGGCAGTCCGAATCGCGTGTAATCGCCGCCATAAATGTCCTTTACGAGTTTATCGACTTTCGTGTGATCGCCCTTCGTTGCCAGATAAATAGCCTCCTCGAAGGAATTGCATCCCGTCAGTAGGCAACAAAGGCCAAGGAATGTTCCGCCGCCTAAACTAGTACCGGAAATACGTTTGTAGTCATTGGGTCCGCGGACCGCAAGCACCGACACGCCCGAACCAACGTTCACCAAAATGAAAGGATATGGTTGCGAGAAATCGTAGGATTTCTTATGACTTATACTGCAAAAAAAAAATTAAAAGTTAAATAAAGCTTTAAAAATTAAAAGTTAAAGTGAAACTCAATAGTTTTGTCAAAAATAAAAAAAAAATATTTAAAAAAAAATTTAAAAAAAAAATTAATTAATTAATTAAAAAAATTCAAAAAAAAAAAATGGAAATTTTTAATTTTATTTTCATTTTTGAAAAAAATTTTAATTTTTTTTTCAGAAAAATTTAATAATTTTAATTAATTATTTTTAAATTTTTGTGATTAAACAAGAATAAAAATTTCAAAATATGTTAAATTTAAAAATTTTTTTATATTTTTGGATTTTTTTAGTTAAAAAGAAATTAAATTTAAAAAAAATTATTCAGGAAAATTTAAATTATTATTTTTTTTTTTTTTTTGAATTTGTTAAGAATTATATAAAAAAAATTAAATTTTATTTTTATATAAATTTTTTCTTAAATAAAAATTCAATTTTTTTCTTTACTTGAATTTACTCGAAAACTGATAATTTTGTCAATTTATGTCCAAATTTTAATTTTTTTAAAGATTTTAAAATAATTTTTAAAGCTTTTGAGTTTCATTTGAAAAAAAAATTTACAAAAAATCTTACCTAATATCACCAGCATTTTCCCAATAGTAACATTCATGTGGGTCTTGTGTCTCTGTAAACAGAATTCCTTTAATCAGAGCATCAAGTTCGTCGAATTTTGCCAAATTCATGTTGACTTCGCGCTTAAAATCTGCCTCAAACTTATATGCACCGCCGCCAGTTGCACAAACTGTTGTCACAAGTTGCGCCATGCCCTTTGACTTGGCTAGCGATAAAAAGTTGACCATTTCCGATGTCGGGAACCGAATGAAGTGCAGAGAACCTTTTCGACCTCTGATCACAATGTCATCCATCTAACAAGAAAAAAAAATCGTTAAAACTTGAACGTCACAGAAAATTGCGTCAAAGACTTTTTTGATCGTCATTACTCTTTGAATAATTGAACAAAACAAGTTTTTTATGAGGTGCGAGTACAAAAAGAGTGCAAAGAAGTCAAGATCGCGAACACGTTTCACTAACAAATTTCATTAGTGCAAAAAATTCCTTTTAAATTGAGTTCTTTGACATAATTTAACGCGTCAATCAAGACAAAATCGAGTAATTTTGTACTTTGATGCATCTGCTCGGCTTTATTACATGAGCGCCTTGATTGATAACCTTTGCACATTTCATAAAAATATGATTAATTGACATGCACGAGTTGAGTTTCGATGCACAAAGTGAGTGAAATCACATTTTATTGCGTGATTTTTCTCACAAATTTCACAAAATTGATTAATTTCTGTCTGCCGAAGAAAAAAATCTTTGGAGGTCAATGAAAGTTTATCAAGAACAGCTGATTTTGCTACAAAATACCGAGAGAGAGATCATAAAATTATGAAAGTAGTGATTAAATTTCAAGTCCAAGGAACAAAAAGCCGGAAATAATAATTAAAAAAATGAATTTTAGAATGCCAGACTTCAAGGGTACTCGAGCTTATCGCTCGCGTGTTATTCTAAACAACATCTCAAAAAAACATGTGAGAGTAGAAACGAGAGAAATTTCAATCAAAATGATCTTTGAACGTCTATTCAAATAAAAAACATTGAATATGTGGCATTTTATCAATTTTTGTTCTAAAGTAATAAAAAAAACTCACCTGTAAATGAATATCACGAAATCCCGTTTTGCCATAAACTGATTGTTTTGTCAAGTACCTCCTGATATTTCGCAGAATTTTGGCTTCTTTGTCTTCTTCGTCTTGTGTAATGTCCTTCGGCTCGAAATAAACGAGTTTCGTT
This sequence comes from Culicoides brevitarsis, assembly GCF_036172545.1. NCBI lineage: Eukaryota > Metazoa > Arthropoda > Insecta > Diptera > Ceratopogonidae > Culicoides > Culicoides brevitarsis. The sequence goes on along the minus strand of NC_087085.1, from coordinate 14,862,795 downwards.
AGTGTTCCGCCAATGTCCATGCCGAACCATGGCATCGCTAAAGTAGAAAAAAATTGAAATAAGTTTAAAGTTTTTATAAAAATTAATTTTTAGTGAAATTTTGTGATGTGATGTAGACATTGATTGAGACGTGAGACAAAATAAACATTAATTAAGGCCTCTAAAAATTTATTTAAATTTTTTTGTCTCTTGACCCATTGAAAAAGTCAAAAGTTCAATAGGGCAAAATAAAGAAAATTAACAACCTTTATCAAAAATTATTTTTTTTTTAATTTTTGAACTTTTATCAAAAAATTTTATTTTTTAAATTTTTTGTAATAAAAATAAGTTTTTTTCTCCATTTTTTTTTTTAATTTTTATCATAGAAATGATTTTTTGTCTAAAATTTACTTTTTTCCTTTTTTACCTTTTTTTAAATTTTTGTTCTATTTTTCTAATTCACATTTATTTATCATCTCAAAAATTTGCACATTTTTTACTTTATTTAAAAAAAATATTTATTTTTAAAATTGTCTAAAGCCGCTAAATTTTAATTTTTTGTCTCCTGCCCCAAAAAGCCGAAAATCCCAAAAATAAAAAAAAAAGTTTTTCATCAATTTTTTTCTGTAAAAATTTTTATCATAGAAATGATTTTTTAAAATATTTTCAATTTTTAATTTTTTTTATGCTGAAAATTTTATTTTAACATGAGTTTGCTTCTTCAAAATTTTTTCAAAAAATTACTTTTCAAATTTTTTTGACAGTTATTTTTTTTAAATTTTTGTTCTATTTTTTTAAATCACATTTATTTATCATTTTAAAAAATTTGCACATTTTTTTTACTTTATTTATAAAAATATTTATTTTTAAAATTGTCTAATCTAAAAAAAAAATTAAATTTATTTAAAATTACTTAATTTTTTTTTCTTGTGAAAAATTTATTTTGGACCAAAAAATATAATTAAATTTTTTGATTAAAAACAATCAAATTTAAAATATTTAAAAATCTGCTCTTTGAACTTTTTATTAAAATATTCCTGAAATTCCGACCTCGTAGTCACTTTTAATTTATTTCCTATGAAAAAATATCGGAAACCTACTTAATGATTATTTACTTCAATGGAGAATCCAATTATTCAGCATTTTAAAAAAAACTTTACGAACGCTGAATTAATTTGTTGCAAAGCAAACAATAATTAACGTCATTTCAACAGTGATTAACAATTTTTACAGAGAAAGGAAATATTATTACTAACGGTATGAACTCAAAACTCGCAAAATTGTGTTAAACGAAAAAAATTGTTATATCACAAAAAATATTCATCTACGGGGGATATTAATAGAATACTTGGCCAGGTCGTTGATTAGCGTCTATTTGTTAAGTGTTTTGAATTTTTTGAGATGACAATGATGAAAAAAAAAATAAAAGAGTCTCTTTCTTACACATGTGCTTTTCTGAGTTATCCATTTCAATGCCGCTCGATGATATGCTTAGTTTCCTGGTTGTTTCGAGCTTTTCGGAAAATGCGTCGTCAATGTCGTCAATTTCGACGTTTTCGCGACTTGCGTGTTTTCGTCGCGCTCGTCGTGTGTATCGCGACTTTTTGCGGTGCTTTTCCGACTTGACGCAAAACGTGGCGCCTTTGTGTGAATCTGTGGACGAGGATGTAGTTGTGCTCGTTGCAAGTGATGAACTCGATGAGGAATGTGACGATGTGTAGCTGAGACAGTCCCTACATTTGTTCGGGGCTTTTCGGCGATGATGTCGTCGCGTATCGGAAACGCGTGTGTAATGCGGATATCGGGGCCCGGGCGATTTGCGTGATTTTATGGGGGTCGGTAGGGCACTGCTGTCGTCGTCGTGCAACGACAAAGACTTGAAACTTTCCACGGTTTCGAGGGAAGACGAGGATGCGCTGTGCGACGGACACTTTTTCGTGGAATATTTCTCGCTCAAATGGAATGGACTTCGTTCTTTGGTGCGCGAACGGGAGCGCTTCTCAACAACCGCAAATAACGCCACCTTCAAGAAAAGTTTTATTATTTTTAATTTTTTTTCTTTTTTTTTAGAGATAAACATGCAACCGGATCTTCATCAAAAACACGCCTTCAATCAAAATCATTAGCATACTTAACACTCATACCCCCATTTTATAACTTGTTACATCGCTATCCATCGAGGGTGTGTCACATTGTCAATGAACTTGAACGGAGCTGATATTACGTCGTAATTTTATTGCAAAAAATTTGCCCTATGGATTGAAAAGGGGTGATTTTAAGTTCGTAAGGGGTTATTTTAATTCCATGTTTAGAAAATGAAGTTAATTTAACCTCTTAATGGATCAATTTTACGTTCTTTGGAGTTCTTCATCAACAACTTTATATAATTAATTCCTTCAGAAGATTAATTTAAGACTAATTTAATATCATAAGGAGTTAAATTAATCCTTTAAGGTGTAAATTTAATCCCTTTAGAGGTTATTTTAATTCCTTATGAAGCTAAAAATTAATTATCAAAAGGTATTAATATAACTTCTCAAAAGGATTAAATAAACTTCTTAAAGTATTATTTTACCTCTGAAGGGGTTAAATTAACCTCTAAAGGTGTTGAATTAACCTCTAAAGGGCTTAAATTAACATAAAAAGATTATTCTTAGAGCTTTAGGTAAGTAATCAATTCCAAATGAGGTTTTTTTGATCCCGTAAAAGGGATTAAATTGACGCCTTAAGAGATTAAATTAGTCCCTTTTTCAAATTACGACACTAAATTAACCCATTTAGTGATTAAAATCACCTCTTTTCAATCCGTAGAGTAAGACTTTCGCTCGTCGAGTTAACGAAGTAAAAGAAAGCGTTCGCCAAAAAAATGAAATGTAGGCTACTGGAGTAAAAATATCTACGCAGTAGTTTATTTTTTCTTACATCACTTGTTTTGTTCAGACATGTCGTTAAGCAAAAAACGACGACGCAACAAGGAGATGGCGAAACACGCATTTTTTGCGTTGAATGACTTTCCTTGAAGAATTTATGCTGTTGCAATATCTCTTAAAAAATGCAACAATTTTTAATTAATTAAGGGATATTTGTCAATTTCTTGATGGTCATCAGAGCGACAAAAAAAACTTTGAGGAGACACCTGATTAATTGCCCGTAACACGAAAAAAAAATCAGGCAGCATTCACGTTTCGTGATCGTGGTTTCCCCGAAAACAAAAATAAAATTTGCACAAAATTTTTTTTTTTTTTTTAATTTTTGTTTCGGAAGAATTTTCATCTCACATTTTTTTTTTATTTATTTATTTTCAGGAAAAAATGATTGCGGCGTGATGACGAGGCAACGCAACGTGAACACACTCTTACGAGAGAGCTAAAAATAAACACAAACACTGAATGTTGCTGTCAAGGCCCTTCTCAAAAAGTAAACATTCCTCTTCAGACTCACAAAAAAAAATTGACACGTCATTTTTCGGAATTAATAATCAAAATTCACTCAAATTTTGTGCAAGACTCTGACTCGAAACATAAACACGTGACAATCGTATGACTACAGATAATAACTTACTCTCACTCTCTCTCGCACAAAAATTATTCAAACTAGTTATTTTGCAATTTTTATTGATACACTGACCTAACGACGCACGGTGACGACTCACATGTTCATTTCCGTGAAATTTATTTTTTTTTTTTGCGGTAGGTAGGTAACACCTCAGTGTGAAGCTCGATTACGTGAGCAATTTTTATCATTCATATTTAAATTGCATTCCACTGAGACATCAATGGATGCCGATTTATCGAGCGAAACCGGTCGCGTGTAAGTTGAGTGGAGACGACTGGTTTGCGTTATGAAATCGCCTTTGGTGTGCTAAAAAATTCACATGAAACGAGTTATTTACATGGGAATGATAAAACTTTTTTTTTCGTTTGAGTCATCAACGCGTTGTTAAAATATCAACAATAACAAGAAAATTTGCACATGAAATAAATTATGAGGAAAATGGAAGATTTTGACTGAAACGCAGTTGAATGTTCGTTAAAATAATTTTTTTCTGTTTTTATTTATTTTTATCTTTATGGAAATTTTTGATGAGAGCAATTTTTCTCTCTTTCAATATTATTTTATTTTTTAAAATATTTTTAAATTTAAATATTTTTTAAAAATATTTAAAATCTAATCTAAGTTTTTTTTTAAAATATTTAATTTAATTTTTTTTTTTTATAATTTTTCAATTTAAAAGTAAATTTATATTTAAAAAAATTAATAAAAAATTCAAAATTAATTTAATAAATTAATTTTTTTTATTTTTTTTTTTTCATATAATTAAAACTAATTTAATTTTTTTTAAATTATTATTTTTTATTTATTTTCATTATTTTTTTTAAATTTTTATTAAAAATTTTAAATTTATTTTTTTTTTATTTTTTTAAATAAAATTTAAGTTTAAATAATTAATTAATTTATTAATTTAAATTTAAATAAAATTTTTTTAATTGATTTTTATTTTTATTAATCTTTATATAAAAAAAAATTGAAGGCTCCCAATGAAAAAATTCATCAAAACACAAATAATCTAATCAAAAGTCGTCCTCGCTTCATGTCAAGTCTCTTCATATCTTCCCTAAAATATTTACTTATCACATTTTCGGTTCAAAGCCTTTCAAACAATGATTTTATCTTCAGCAGACATGATCAAATATCAACTTAACTTGACACTATCGCTACCCATTAAATATTTATTGTAACAATTTACACACATTTAACTTCAAATGTCTTCGGTTGCGTCGTTCTCACATAAAAAATAAATTTAGTTTAACCAAATTTAACACTTTATCAACATACCTTGACTGATTTTTACTACGGAATTTTTATTTCAAATTTTTATTTGCACATTTATGGTGCAAATTTATCACTTATCAAAGGTTTTAGTTTCTATCTAAGGCGGAATTGCCGAAAAATATTCGATTTTTTTATGTAATCTTTCGCATATTTATTTCTTATCGTTCATTAATATTTTTTATCACTGACGACGATAATTATTAGCATATGTTAACATAAAAATTTATTGGTTTGCGTCAAACCGACGATCAATTTTTGTGATGTTTGTGAATTTCTCTGATTTTATTTCTTATCGTTTTTTTTTGGCACTTTTCGTTCTACTTTTTGTTTTTTTTTTATTTTTTTTTGATTATTTGAATTTCAATTGGAATGTAAATTTATAAATTAAAAAAACGGTAATTCCATTCAATATTCAGTATATCATTTAAAAAATAAAATAAATACTGCTTCCACAATATAATTATTTTTTTTAGTAATCCAGGTGTAAACAAAGTTAACGATTTAGCAATAATAATATTTAATTGTTGCTTGTGTATAATAAATTAATTAAATATAAAAGTTTGTGTTGCGGTACAAAATAAAAGCGCGTCCGAATAAGTTGACCGGTTGCTCTTGACTGGCTGAACGAATCGTTGAATGTTTTGTTTTTACTCGGCACAAAATGATGAATGAGACGAAAAAAGAGTATGAGAGCGAACGACGTCGCTCGTCGTTGTTTGAATATTTATTTATTTTTTGTAAACAGAGGTGAGGAATTGTAAAACGAAATACGATACGATAAGAAACTACAAAAAAATAAGTAAATAAACAGAGAAGAAGAAAGAAGAAGTTTGTAGAAGAAGGAAGGAGTTGTTTTTTCGTGTACGACGTGAGAGTGACGAACGACCTGTGGATATTTTACAAGGGCGAAAATTATACAATGTTGCGGCTTTGTAACTGATTTTAAGTGATTTTATACTGATTGGATAATTTTCTGAAGTAAATTGAAAATTTTATTAATTTAAATTATTCTTGAAATAATATTTAAAAAAAACATTCATACATTGTAAAAAGGAAAATAAAAAAATTAATTTAATTTAAATTTTAAATATTATTTAATTAAAATAATGATTTTAAATATTTAAAAAAATTATTATTTTGTTAAAGAAAATTATTATAAAATTTACTTTTTTAAATATTATTAATTAATTATTTAATAAATGTTAATTAATTTAAATATTTTGAAGAAAATTATTTTTTTCTTATTTTATTTAAAAAAAAAATATAAATATTTCAAAAGATATTTTTTTTCAAACGATGTTTCAACTTTAAAATATTTTTTTTACGGCTTTTCATCAAAAATTTTTTTTTGTAAAATTTTGTTGTAAAATTCAATTTATTTTTTCAATTGATTGTTTTTTTTATATATACCTAAAACTTGGCACAAGATTTTATCAAAATTTATGAAAATATTCAATAAAAATACAAAAAAAAAAATTCAATTATTTAATTTATTTTTTTCTTTTAAAACAAAAATTTCCAGAAGATGCATAAAGAATTTTTACTCGAAGATGAATTCTTAAAAGAAAAGAATTTCATGAAAGACTTAAATAAACTAATTATTATTCATTACAAAAACAAAAACCTTCTCAGAAATACTTTTAAAAAAATATTAAAGCCCTTGTCAAAAGATTCGAGAAAGAAAAAAGTTTTACGTGACTTTTTGAAAAAAATTTAAAAAAAATCGAAGGTTCATTTTATTCCGGTTCCATCCAAAAAATTTACATTTTACTTGAAAAAAGGGCAAACACCTGTCCAGAACTTGGTTTAATCCAAAAAATGAATAAAAAATAACTCGAACGATATCTTCCGACGATGACAACAATAAACCTGTTCTCATACTTTTGATTGATTTATCCCTTTACGACTTTGTTTAATCGAAAGTAACGTTCATTTTATCATTGAAACATTTTTTTTTGATGATATGAGTGACGATACAAAGTCTATCATCATATTTTATTTAAGAAGAGCCGACTTTCACGTTAAAAAAAAACTGTCAACGTACAATAAAAAACGAGAATCAGACTTTGGACCAACATCATTCGATATTTCATCTCATTTCGCTCGAATATGTGACGAATGCGTGTGTCTGTTAATTCATTCATGAGAAAATGAATGAGAAAAAAAAATTAAAAATCATTTAATAATTCGGCAACGTGAGCAGCGGTCATGGCTGTATTTATGCTCGTTTAACAACAACTCCACACACGTGACCTTGAGACTCTCTCAATGCATTTGGATGTGTGTCTATGTTTATTTTTAAGCATGCGTATGGGTATATTTTGGTGGGATGATATTTTCATTACGTACAAACAAACGAAAAATTACGTGAAATGCGAGGTATACGAGACATGCAGGTGCATCTAAGGCGGATTATTGGCAGCGAAAACTTCATTTTTCGTTATCTGCAAGTTAATAAGGTTACGAAACTCGATGTTATCGGTCGATATCTTATCGTTCAACAATGATTTTGATCGAATCAACTACGAAAAACACACAAAAACGCATGAAGGCCATGAACACAAAAGAAATTTTAAGGGGTTTCTTACCTTTCCGTGCAGACATCGTCTCTTCGCTTTCCTTAACACTACCTGAAAATCCACAATTTTCATTTTGCTGCTCCATTCCTATTGTTTATTTACTCAAATCTTCACTTTTGCTCCGAAAACTTTTTCTTCATTTGTTTACGTTTGCGTGTTTTTCTTAAATTCCTCTATTTTTCGTATTTTTTAGTAAAAATTTCACAATATTTTATACTTTTACGTGTACTATGAGTCAAAATTAATCGAAACAAAAGAAAATTAATCTTTTTTGTTGTGATTTTTGCAATTTTTTATTAAATATTTTGCTTTTGATGAGATTTCACTTTGCTTGCTGCTCACTTTTTGCTGCGGAATTACACCTGGATGCACAGTGAGGCGATGACCAAGTCTTGGAATCGTACCGAAAGATGAAAATCTATGGAAAATGTGTCGAAAAATCACCGGAGATGCAATTAATCAAACAAAAAAACCATTAAACTCTAAGGAAAATATGAAGGGACTGAATTTTCCGTCAGCTGATTGACAATTGTGAAGTGTGAGACGAATGAAAGTGATAAGGCAAGTACAATTTTAAAAAATGTTTCGCAATTTTTGGACCTTTTTCTCTGTAAAATAAGTCAAAACTTTTTAAAAATTACAAAACATAACAAAAATTTTAGATTTAAACCAATTTTTTATGTCATCAAGTCATTTTTTGCGTGTTTTTGTCGGTAAATATATGAAAATATTCAAAAAGAAAAATATAGGGGGAGGACTTGTAAAATATTTTTTGGAATTGTACTTGCCTAAATCTGAATGTGCATAAATGACGATTTTCTAATGTGCCAACGACAGGTATTTTATTTGAAATTCATGGATTTTTATTAAAAATTCGAAGAAAAAAAATCTTAAGTCAACATGTACTGCTTAGCTAACGATCTTAAGAACTTAATTTTCCTCGCAGTAGCTGCTTGTCTGCTAATTTCGTCATTATTATTCGCATTCAGCTCCAATAAGCCCATATACGAGATTGCCTGCAACTTTCTCTTGTGTTCTCCCTTCTTGTTGTGCATGTTAATGATGAATTCGAGCAACGTTACGTCCCAAATGCATCCGTAATAGGCATCCATGGCATCCGAGAAGCTATAAGTCTTTTCCGTGATACTTTTGAAGGCAAGTCCGTAGTCTGTTTCTTCCAGAAATTGACAAAGAATGGCAGCTTGCATGTACGAACCCAAATTTGTGGTGCACTTGATCATGCGACGAATGATGTGCTCATCGAAATTCGGTCTGGCATGCGTAAAATTGCAATATTCGCTGGCGGTGATCAATACAGTGACGTAATATTTCATCGCTGATTCGTGACTGCCGTTGACAAACTCTAAATCGCCCTTTAACTTGAGCCACGAGATGTTGGTTGGGTAATAACGGAATGCTTGTTTGAGTAAAGTGTTGATTGTCTCGGAAACGGCTTTGATGTTGTATCCATTGGCACTAAAAAATTCAAAATTTATGAAAAAAATTAATTTTTTCATTGAAAAATACTTACTTGCTAACCGTTGCAGGCCATAATAACATGTACTCGGCATAAATTTCGAAATTTCCATCATCTTTCAAGGCATTGTGAAGACGAGACAGCAACGACAACAAAATCGAAATAATAAAAGGATCTCGCAATCGTTTCAAAAACGCATTTAAATTCAAATTCTGCTGCAACGAAGGCGAATCTCTCGAATCGCGTCCCGTTTGTCGCTTCGTACTTGCCGCATTATTCGGTTGATTCAGAAAAACCGGCAAAATCATGTCCCACGGTTCCTTATTCACCTTTTTCTGGACTTGTCCCTTCATTTTGTCGATGTCAATGATGGCCGTAGCAAAAGCCGAACACAAATCCAAGTACGCCGAACGCTTTTCCGTCGTTATTACGCTTTGCCATTCACAGAGATTGAGTAACATCGTCGCCGCTGCCTCCAAAATCTCCAAACGCGGGATGACACTTTCGTTATTTGTGAGTGTTGCGAGAAGTTGCTTCGCACTGGCAACAATACCGGCTGGTTTACGAGGCCATTCTTCCGAACATTGCTGAATTTGGATGAAATAAATTTCGTATTGAATTAATTTCCCCAGTTTGACGACATTTGGGTTCGATGCGAAGTCAGCACGTTGCGTTTCAGCTTTTACCGCATTGAGCATCGTGATTGCTGTTGAAAAATCACTTTTTCCCACGAGTTCTTTGGCTTTTCCCGTAAGCACGTAGGAAAAATCTTGCAAGAATCCGCGTGGTAATGACAGGATTAAAGCGCGAATTGGATCCGGAATCACCCAACTTGGGTTTATGCTCCATAGAAGCTTACTTGGGTTCATGCTCGCCAAACGGACTAACAGCGTACGTGACGTTTTCGGATTTGTACAGTTGATTAATTGACGTTCGATGTGCGCGATCTCCAAGCGACTCATCGTTTTGCCCTCCGTAAACGACCAATTTGTGTTTTGAGCGATTCCTGTGATGGTAATTGCGTCTTCGGACTTTTGACGTCGCAAATCGCTGATTTCTTGCTGCGATAAAACCGTGGATGGCTTCAAAAGTGTGTTCAATTGTAAATCTGACAAAATTGAAACGAGCCGCAAAACGTATTGTTTTATCTTGACACGAGATTTTGTGTCGAAACTGTTGTAGGTGTCGTTAATTGTGGCGAAAAATTTTTCGAGGACGTCATCATTTCGTTTGTATTTCTCGATAAAAAGGTCAAAAGCCATCATGTCAGTGTCATCGACGATGTATCGGATGGTATTTAAGGCGATTACAGTGTGATATGTTTCACGCCCATTGCTCGGAAGTTGTCCCGTGGAGAGAGATCCTTCAACATCGAGTTCTAAAATTTTTCGTTGCACGATCGGAATTTCACATTTTAAGTTGTCTTCCTTCAAAACGTCGACAATTCCTTCGTATTTGGCCATTATTGACTTGTTCATCTTCAGTAACAGGCTTTGGTCTTCCTCAAAGACGCCACAAGCGAGTAAATATGCTTCCAACTCTTCTTCATCGACGGTGCAATACAAAAAATCCTTCTTGCCTTTCATCGCGTACTCATGCTTTAACATCCGCAAGCTGTCACGACACTTCAAAACATTCTCACGAGCCTTCCCGTAACTCTTGATGAACAAAAAGTAGATGCACAAGTCGAAATAAATCTGGGTTTGTACCTCAATTTTCGAAATTGGCTCCGCAGCATCGAATTTCTGCAGCACATTGTCACTATTTGCATCTAACGCCACAAAACAATCATAAGTCAAGAGTTTAAACGCCTCTTTATCTTCCATAATTTGCGTTAAAAAGTCTATGCTGTTCTGCGTGAGTGCCTCCATCGACGAAATGAAGTAATCATCACGAGTAGGAATCAAATTGGGATCTGGCCCGGGCGGGATCATCACAACTTTGTTACTTTTTGTCTGGCATCCCCGCCTTACTTGAGCTCGCAAGATAAAACGATGATATAAAGTCAAGGCGAATGTCAGTGATTGCTTTGAACCATCGGGACCAATAACGCAATCGTTCACGAGTGATATCGGTAAGTTTTGAACTTTGCCAGATGTCACAGTGCACAAATCGCTTAACAATTGAACTTGTTTCGACAGCGGAAGATTTTTCTCGATAATGTCGAGGTTGAAATGCAAATGTGCGGCGACTTTTAATGCGAGAATTTTTAATGCCAGGTTTTTGCGACCGATTTTTGCTTGTAAACCTTCTTTTTTACTCGCTTCCGAGTCGGGAGAGCTGGGCTCCGTGGGAGATACTTCCGTCACCGAGAGAAAAAGTTGAATTAAATCAATGGGAGATGGATCTAAAAACAAGAAAAATTAATTTAAATTTTTTTTTTCAATAAAAAAAAAAATTACCCGGCTTCAATTTCTTCAAATGCAAATCCAATAAACTCGGTTTGAGCAGAAATTCGAACCAAAGAACTGTTTCTTCAGGTAAAGGAGCTGTCCCGGGCTTCAAAACGTCAACTTCCATCATTGTTTTAATTGATTTTTAATTATTTCTATGTAAAAAACTTTTAAATTGTTGCATTTAATTCTCAGAAAATAATCAAAACATTGAAATTGCCGTCAGATGGCTCTGCAGTCAGCTTGTCAACATCCTGTTTAGCGCCTCCAAACCGGAAATTCGAACTAAAATAGTTGCCGTTACTAAAAAGGAAACACGTGGTTGCCTTGACGACCAATTTCAAACAAATAACGGGAAATTTCATAACAATGAACTTGAAGAAAATCCTTTTAAACTCTTAAAAAGTTGAAAATATTCCTTAAAAATATAAAAAAAATATTAAATGGCGAGTGAAAAGGTAAAAAAATTCAAAAATTATCTGAAAAACTTCGAATTTAAATGAAATTTTAATTTTTTTTAGGTACTCTTTCGTCACGATGACGTCCATGGCAGCGGTGACATATATTTCATCTGGCAAACGGGCAATGGGCAACTTCTGGCAACAACTGGAGTCGATCAAACTGTCGCTATTTTCAATCGTCAAGGACAAATTGTTGAAAGAATCGTTCTCCCGGGTTTTTGTTCGGGCTTTGCTTGGGAATCTGAAGGCGATTTGTTAGCAATTACTACTTCAAACACATCTCACGTCATTATTTGGGACTCTAATACGCATAAAAGGCAACAAATCGACACGGGACTTCGTGATCCTCCTTCATGCTTAATTTGGGCAAAAAATCAACCATTACTTGCGATTGCTACATCTCGCGGAAATTTGGCATTGTATAATCATCTAACGACAAAACGCATTCCTGTGTTAGGAAAACACAACAAAAAAATTATTTGCGGCGCTTGGTCGAGTGAAAATTTATTAGCGCTCGGCAGTGAAGATAAAACGTTCTCAATTAGCAACGAAGAGGGCGATTCCTTAAGAATTGTTCATCTGAGAGACACTCCATCGGACATGTATTTCGCTGAAATGCGAACGGATGATCATGTTTCAGGTGAAACTACAGTCAGTATGATTTTGGGGAAACGTACGTTATATTTGTATTACATGCCGGAACCAGATTCCCCAATTGAGCTTGGATTTCAGCAAAAATACGGACAATTGATGCAACATAAATGGTTCAAAGATGGTCTCATCATGCTCGGATTTTCCCTTGGATACGTCGTTGTCATTTCCACCCATCCCAAAGAAGTTGGTCAAGAATTATGGCAAGTTCGGAATCACCGAGACTCTCTCGTTAGCATCGCAATCACAAAAGAACTCGAATTAATAGCGTCGTGCGGCGATAACAACATAAAAATCCATTCAATGGACAACTGGCAAGAAACGAGCAAAATATTGACGTTACAGGATCAAGCCCCGTTAAAGGGAATAAATTGGAGCTCGGATGGTCAATTATTAGCAGCTACAACGCAACAAGGCTCAATTTGTGTTTTTGTCACGAAATTACATTCGTTGCATGCGGTTTCGCCTCCTCGCATCGCTTTGCTAAGCAACTTGACGGAAGTGTCAATTTATCACTACAACGCTGACAAAATCAAACTTTTGCCGCACGTCGTGAATTTAGAGATTGAACCTTCCTTTCTCGCCATCGGACCTTATCATCTCTTATGTGGCATGAACAACCATGTCTGGTTTTACGATTTGGGACGTTCCTTACTTGATATTCCGATGGCAATGGGCGATCGGGAGTACATGACAGAAATTAAGGAAGCAACGTTAAATGCTGAATATTGCGCCGTTTTGTGTGGCGGTCAAATAATGTTACATCCGATCGAATCTTCAAATCCAGCGACACAAGATCATGAACCTCGTATTTTCCCGGATGAGCTTTTTGGGATGCAAGAGAACGTAATTACTTGTATGACACTGACAAACGACTTTTTATGCTTTGGCACAGATTTGGGGATAATTGTGCATTTTTCGTTGGAACAATGGGCAGTTGTTATTCAATATCGATACGAAATGGGCATCAAACAGATATTCTCAGACTTGGAAAGTGCCCGTTTAGTCATCCTAAATGACCAGAATCAGGGTTTTGTGTATATTCCAACGAGCGAAGATGTCATCAAAATACCTGAATTACCGAAAAATTGCACCGGAGTCTTGTGGGATTACGCTCATCCAAGTACTTTTGTGGCTTTTGACTCGAAAACTTGCGTGACATATGTCTATATTCGTCACAGCATCAAGGGAAAGTACATCGAACGTGTGGGGCAAACGAAATTATTGACGGAACAACTTCCCCTGATGTGCTATGATGGCACAATTGTCAACAGCAGTGGCGGCAGAATCAGTTCCATGACATTAGACACCCATAGAAATGATCCCAGTAACACGACGGAGGAGCAATTGACCATGGCATTAGCTCTTCGACGCATGAACGAATGTTGGGAATTTTGCAAAGGACTCGATCGTGAAGAATTTTGGATAAAAGTTGGAAATGCAGCGTTGAATGACATCGACATCCAATTCGCGATCAAGGTTTTTCGTCATATCCAACATGCCGCCATGGTAACTGCCCTCGAGGAAATTCAAAATATCGAGGATGTGAATTTACTTTCGGGATATTGTGCACTTTTACTTGGCGAAGTTGAATTAGCAAAAACTCTCTTTGCGAGCAGCACTAATCCGAAAGAAGCTCTCGATTTATGTCGCGATTTGTTGAATTATGAACAAGCGTTGGCCATAGCAAAAAATCTCGCTCCTGATGAAGTTCCTTTCATTGCGCGGGAATATGCGCAGCAACTCGAGTACACCGGAAATTATCAAGAAGCTCTCTTAAATTACGAAAAAGCGAGTAATTTCGAACCACGAATGGATGACAATGAGGAGCAAATTCATCGACATTTCGTAATTTGTCGAGCAGGTACAGCTCGAACGAGTATAAAATCCGGAGATTATCGCAAAGGAATGCAAATCGCGATCGAAATGAAAGATCCTGCGTTGTTAAAAGACTGCGGTGAGGCTCTTGTGAGTACCGGGCATATCTCTGAAGGAGCTCAACTCATGGAAAAGGCAGAAAATTGGGATCGCGCTTGTCAGTTGTACATTCAGCTCAAACAATGGAATCGCGTTGACGATATTTTGCCGCATGTAACGTCGATGAAACTCCATTCCGTCTATGCAAAAGCCAAAGAAAGTGAAGGAAGGTATCGGGAGGCGATGAATAGTTATCGAATTGCCAATGATATGGACAGCGTGGTGCGAATTTTAATTGATCACATGAATGATCCGCATTCCGCTTCGGAAATTGTGCTGAGTACAAGAAGTGTTGATGGGTCTAAAATGCTCGCGCGGTTCTTCCAAAATATCGGAGATTATGACTCGGCGATACAATTTCTCGTGTTATGTGGTTGCATATCGGATGCCTTTCAATTGGCGCAAAAATACAACAAAATGCGACATTATGGGGAAGTGCTCGAGCAATATGATAATGCGAAATCTGCGGATTTTTTGGCATTAGCGAAACATTTCGAAACGGAAAAGTACACAATACTTACGGGAAAATATTATTTCTTGGCGAAGGAATATTCAAAAGCACTAAAACACTTGCTCAAAGCTTCATCCTTCAATAATGAGGAAAATACGGCACTTTCGTTGGCGATCGATTGTGTGGCAACCTCAAACGATGACAAACTCGCGAATCAACTAATTGAATTTTTGCTGGGAGAAAGTGATGGAGTTCCAAAAGACCCGAAACTGCTCTTTAGACTTTACATGGCACGACGACAGTACAAGGAGGCAGCAAAAGCAGCTGTTATAATCGCGAATCAGGAGCAAATTTCGGGAAATTATCGCACGTCACACGATTTGCTCTTTTCCATGTATCAAGAACTAAAGAGAAATAATTTGACAATAGCGAATGATATGAGATACGCCTTAAATTTGCTACATCGCTATACCTTAGTTCGGGTTCATGTCAAAAGACAAGATCATGCCCTGGCAGCACGTTTGCTGGTGCAAGTTGCTTCGAATATTTCACAATTTCCGTCACGTAAGTTTGATTTTCACTAAAAAAAATTGAAAAAAATCTTAAAAATTTAATTTTTTTTAGATGTTGTTCCGATCCTTACCTCAGCAGTGATTGAATGTCAAAGAGCTGGTCTCAAAAAATACGCTTTTGAGTACGCCGTAACACTAATGAGACCTGAACATCGCTCCCAAATCGACCCAAAGTACATTAAAAAAGTTGAAACCATCGTGAGACGTGCTCCGAAAGGCGTAAAAGACCTGGAAGATGATGTCGAAGCAGAAACATCTCCATGTCCGAAATGTGATGCGAATTTGCAAGATATGGAAATTAATTGTCATCAATGTAAAACTACAATTCCTATTTGTATTGCTTCGGTAAGATGTTTAAAAAATATTTTTTTCACAAATTTTTAATAAAATTTAATTTTAGGGTCGTCACATTTTGAAAGAAAATATGGTAGTTTGTCCCGAATGTGACTTTCCAGCAATTCGATCAGAGATGATAAAGTAAGATTTTCATTTTTCAATTAAAAACGAGTTGTTTATTTATCAACTTTTGTAATTTTAGGGTTCTTGACCAATCCAACGAATGTCCAATGTGTGCTGAAAATGTCGATTCCAATCGTTTGATTGACATTGATGATATTTCACCTTATTTGATGTAAAAAAAATATCCATTTTAGGACTAAATGTATTCTTTCTTTAAATGGTCTTCGATGAAGATTCTTAAATGTCGTTTAAAAGTGCAATAAAATTTATTTCAATCTTGATACGAGATTTCGCATGGAATTTAATGGAAAATGTGAGGATGTAAAAAAAAGATAACGACACGCGGCGTTCCCCAGCGATCACCTATCCAAGTACTATCAACCAAAATCTCAATTTGAAATTATTAATTAATGAATTAAATAATTAATTTAAAATTCATTAATCATTTTAAAATTTTAATTTAATTTTAATCAATTTAAAATTTTTATTTTAAAATTAAAAAAATTAATTATTAAAAATTTAATTAAAAACTAAATTATTTTTTTAAAAAATAATTTAAAATATTTATTTACTAAGGCCGCTCCAAATTTTTTTTGAACTTTTTGTCCCATGCCCAATTTCAAAAGTCGAAAATCCAATGGGGAAAAATAAAAAAAAAAAAGTTAAAAATTTCATCAAAATTGACTGTTTTTTTGTCTTTTTTCATATTTTTTCAAGGAATTTTACAAAATTTTTTAAAATATTTTAAATTTTTAAGAATTTTTGTATTGAAAATCGTATTTTAACATGAATTTTCTTCGTT
This sequence comes from Culicoides brevitarsis, assembly GCF_036172545.1. Taxonomy (NCBI): domain Eukaryota; kingdom Metazoa; phylum Arthropoda; class Insecta; order Diptera; family Ceratopogonidae; genus Culicoides; species Culicoides brevitarsis. Next base: position 14,846,161 of record NC_087085.1, on the reverse strand, counting down.
AAAATTTTTTTTAAAAAAATTATTTTTCAAAATTTTTTGACAGTTGTTTTTACAATTTTTAACTTGAAATATTTTGAGATAAATTTTAAATTGTCAATGTAGATACCATAAAATCAACTAAAATATTGATTTTTCACAAAAAACTGTTAAAATTTTGTCATTTTATATGAAACAGTATTTCAATTTTTTTTTTTACTTTGCCCCCCCCCATTTTGAAAAAAAGTTTTTGGGACAAAAAGTTCGAAATAAATTTGGAGCGGCCTAATTTAAATTAATTTTAATTTAATTTAATTTTTAATTAAAATTAATTAATTTAATTTAAAATTAATTAATTTAATTTTTTTCATGATATAATTAAATTCAATTATTTTTTAAAAAATTAATTTAATTTTTAAATAAAATTACTAAATTCAATTAGGTAAAATATTTTTAATGAATTTAAATTTTTTTTTTAATTTTTTACTTTAATTGATTCATTAATTAATAATTTTGGCTGTCCTCTTAAACTCACCTTATTTTTCCTTCACTACATAAAAAAAAATGAAAACCACAAATTTTATGATAATTTTCTTTATTTTTCCATTACGATGTGTGTCAGTTAAAATTGTTACTTGAATTTATCTAATTTTAGGTTAGTGTTTAGATATTTTTTTATAATCATGTTCCATTAACTTCATCTTTTTTTCATAATATCTTTCATTTTTTTTTCTTCTATTTAAAAACAGCTTCATAAAATTCATTCTTTTCTATCATATTTGTTGAATTGAAATGACACGACGGATATATAAATGTTTTTTTTTATTATATATATTTTTTTTATTAAATATTTATTTTTTTAATACACGAATCCGTTTATTTATTTTATAATTTTCGTTGCTTATTTCGGGTGCAAAATTTCTAATTTTAATATTTTTTTGTGAAATATTTTTATTTTTTTTATATATGAAAATTTCTGAGCTGCAAAGGATTTTTTCTTTCTAAAATCTTCTTTTTTAAATAGTTAACTGTTTTTCATTCTATTTTTTTTCTCTAACTCATCAAGCAAGTCCGTATGCTTTTGAAAAATACGATGAATCGTAACAACTTTTCTAGTAAATTTTTTAGATATTTTTTTCTTTCTAAATTCAAGGAATTTCTGACAATTTTCATTCGATTTAATTTAACTTTTTTAAAATAAATTCTTAAATTTAATGACTGTTCTTACGTGATTAATATTTTTTTTTATGTTCCTAACATTAGTGGGATTTACGGCTAACCTAAACGACAAATGATTTAAACAATAATGTGATAAATGATACAGAGCACTTACAAATAATTTCCCTAAAATTTATAATGATTACATTTAATATCATACTTTTTTTTTTGTTTAGCACATTTTTTTTTTCAATTCTCTAATATATATTTTTTTTTCTTCAAAAAAATAAACTACATTTCATTCCATGTACGAGATTTTCACTTCTTTACAACAAAAATAACTTATTTCCGTCGCCTATGCTGCGGATGCGGTTCCTGCTATTGACTATGCAAGCGATTTGCTTTCGGGACAGCGCCTACAATGCGAACGCGCGGATTATTTTGACTTGCTGGATGAAAGTCGCAAAACTCTGGAGGCGGTGCGAGAACAACTGTCGCAGGTCCCATCGTTGCTACGCTGTCGCTGTCATCGGAATCCGCTTCCAATGGGGGTGGGAGTTGGGCAAGCGATACGGCACGAATTTGATTTTGCATGGCTTTTGCACGTTGAGCTGCTAGCTGAGCCGCCTGTTTGCGTGTCAGCGAATTGTGACGTTGGAAACCCATGGAAGGCGGGCTCGGACTCAAGTCGTCGTCGTCGGAACGTTGCTCGTTGCTCAATTGTTGTTGCAAATCGAGCTTTTTCGGTGTAATGGTGCCTGCTTTGTGAGCTTGGATTTGACTGAGGGTTTGCTGATAACGCTGTTGTTGTTGTTGCTGTTGCAATGTTGGCGTTCTCGTCTTTTCGGGCAATGCAGGAGCTTGTTGCTAAAAATTTTTAAAGAAAAAATTAGAAAAAATTTCTTTTTAAAGTCAAAAATTTAAAATTTTACCTGTGGAATCATTTTCGAAACAATGCTGTTGGTTATTCTCGTCGTAACGGGCGTCGTGTTAAATTGTGCGGCAACTTTCTTTGGTTGTTCATTCATGTTATTGGGGGTGGATTGTGAGGTGTTATTGATTGAATTACTATTTTTATACGAATTACTGCTACTAATTATGTGTGTGCTCGTTTGCTTTAGAATTGATGTTGGTTGGGTGGTTTTTTGCACTAAAGAAGGCTTCAAGTTGTTTTGTTGTTGTGTTTGCGGTGTCGTTTGTTGAACCGGAGGCGCTTTAACAGTCGTTTTTTCAACTTGTACGACTTGTTTCGCGACGACTTCTTGCTTCATGATGACCGGAGCTTTCTTCGTTTCGGGAGTTCCATTGTTGTTGACTTGAATCTCTTGATCGCTACTGACGCCAGATGATGAATTATCGCCTTCTTCGTTGTTTTCGTTGATGCGATTCTGGTTTTGTTGACGCAAGAAGTCGTTTGGATATGATTTGGATGACTTGAGTTTCGTGCGCATCTTTTGGATGTCATCGACGGAGAACGATTGAGCCATCGAACTTGAACCGCTGCTTGATCCGCTATAAAAAAAAAACAAGAAATAATTAAAAATTCTGATTTTTAATTTTTTTTTAAACTTCAAATATTTTTTTTTTTCAAAAATTATCTCAATATTTAAAAAAATAATTTTTTAAAAAATAAATTCTTTTCGTATAATTTTTCCAAAAAAAAAAAAAAATCACAATTTAAACAAAAAAATCATTAAAAATTTTTCGGGTAATTTTTTCATACTAATTTTTTTTTTTTTTTAATTTTAAAAATAATAATAATAATTATTTTTTTTTTCGTATAATTTTTCAAAATATTTCTATCGATTTAAAAAAAAATAAATTTTCATTAAAAATTTAGATAAATTTTTCATACTAATTTTTCAAAAATTTAAAAATAAATTATTGAAAGTAATTTTTTTACGATATGATTTTTTTAAATAATTTTTTTACTTAAAATTTTAAGAATTTAAATTTAATCAATAAAATTAAATTTTTTTAAACAAAAAAAAAATAATTCTTTCACTCATTTTAAATGAAAAAATTCTTAAACTTTTTTGAATTTAAAAAAAATTCTTAAAAAGTTTTTTTGAAATAAATTTAAATAAAACAAAATCCTTACCTTGCATTACTATTACCACTCGTCTCAATTGGTTGCGGCTGTGGACTGATATTATTGTTGTTCGAGCTATTAACTTGGATTGTCGTCGTATTATTCGCATTTGGCACAATCTTCACTTGTCTCACGGAAATATCCTCTTCGCCATCGGACTCACTGAAGCTGTAATCCGGCTCTGGAATCATCGGAGCAGGTCCATTGCTGCTAAATTTGCCTGTCGAAGCTGGTTGATTCATCGCTGGCGGCGCAGGAGGAGGCGGAATATTTCCTGGAAGACCTGGCTGAGCATAAGGACTTACGACGCTACTCGATTTGTTGACAGCAACAGTTTCAGCAACGTTATTAACAACTGTCGAAGTTGCATTTGTTGTCGCCGGAGGTTCAGTTCTCGGTTGATTACTTGCGATTTTCTTCAAATCCTGTGGCGATGCGTAAATTTTCGCATTGGATCCCGGTCTGAAGCTCGACATGATTTCCGTTTCCTTCGCTTGACCTGCGGATTCTTTGACTTGTTGCTGATTTGCCGTCTTTTGTTGTTGCATTTGCTGCATTTTTGCTTGAATTTGCTTTTGCAAGTTGACGGTGCTCTCGTATTCGGATTTGACGTCGACTTTGACGACTTGCCCGACAACTGCGGGAATTGGAGGCGGAGGACAAGTTGGCGGCGGAAGATTTAAACGTGACATTGACATATTCAAGTTGTGCATGTCGTCTTGCGAACGGTGATTTTTGAAGGTTTGGGTCCATTGGATGCTGTTCGTGGATGAATTTAGACCAGTTGCGAGATCTGGGGTGCTGTGGAACGTACGTTTGAGGTCAGATTGCACAGTTGGAATTGCCACGGGACGTCCTTTTAATGTTCCCGTTCTGCCTTTTTGCTTTCTTTTCATGTCAGCAACACTCGCATAAACTAACGGAGCTTTATTGGGAGATGCGGGCGGTGTTGTCGCACTACTATCCAAGCCACTCGATTGGAAGCGACTCGAAGTCATCATCGTACTAAAGCGATTATTTTGCGAATCGGTGCCATGTTGTCGTGAAAACAGCTCTTCCAACTCGGCAGCTGTGATGCGACTTGATGTCGGGCGAGATTTGATGCTGGCGACACGTGGTTGCGTTGGCGTTCCCGGACCATGAGCTGTTGGCGTTGACATTGCTGACGAATGCATGACAGCATGATTGATCGACTCGATCGAATTGCATTTCGTGTGATTTGCGCTGTCATCGTCGTCCTTTTCGCCGCCATTTTCCAAGCCAGCTACCATGGATTTGGCACGAGCACGTCCTACGCTGAGTGTCGTGCGGGGATCTCGACGAGGAGGCGCTGGAGCGGGAAGTTTGCCGGGTCCGCTCATGCGACGAGGCAACGTAGAGCACTGACGTGTGGCGATTGGCGTGAGGCATCCCGAATTATTGTTATTTGGCACATCTTTCAGAATTGTGTTGGTGGTATGATTATTTGGCAAGGTAACCACAGTGAGGGAGACGAGAGAACCGGAGCGACGAATTAGATCAACGACGTGTTCGTGGGAAGCGGCAGCGACATCTTCACCATTGATCTAAAAAAGGAAAAATTGAATTAGTTTTGAGACCTTTTTAAAGCTCATTTGACTTTTTATCGATTTTTACAAAAAATTCCGAAAGAAAAATATTAAAAATATAATTTTTTGACATTTTTTAATATTTTCTGTTCGACTTCAATTTAATTAAGTTTTAATTTCATTGATAATTCATTCTTCATTCAAATTTGTATGAATATTTTTCTTTTTTTAAAGTCAAGTGATCAAAAAAAAAATAAAAAAAATCTCCATTTTGACAAATTCTAACTATTTTTTTTATTTTTTAATTGAAAAATTTTAAAATATTTAAATTAAAATTAATTTAATGAAAAAAATATCATTTAACGTTCAAAAAAGTTAAAAATTTAATTAAAAATAATTATTTTTTTTTCTCTTTGTTGATCCAAAAAAATCGACAAAAAATCAAATAATATTTTTTTTGTTTTCAGAAAAAAAAAAACTTACTTCAAGTAAGAAATCCCCGGGCTTCAATCCTGCCAAGTCAGCTACGCCTCCGGGATCAACATCGTCCAAATATTGCAGCGCGGGACATTTCATCGAAGGTTTCAACTGCATCAACGGAGACGATTGTTTCGCTCCTCGTAAAATAAATCCAAATCCTCGTTTCGACTTATGAAGGATGACAGTGCGAGGTTCATTGGAATACCTAAAAAAATAAAAATCTCAGTCTCACATAAAAAAATAAAAATTTCCCAACTTACTGCTTCTTCATTCTCGGTGCCGTGTTATAATTTAAACTTTGACTCATAATATCGGACTTGTTCATCATGCCATCGTCCATTTTATCCATGACGTCGTCGTGTTTGCTGGTTGGCATCATCATCGACGTCGAATATTGCATGCTTGCGGTCGAAACATTGACAATACTCTTCTGTCGGAATTGCACTTCCTGCACGACGTGCGACGGAAAGAAGCCAGTACGATTTGTTCCGCGCACATAACCCTCCAGCAAGCCACAATCTGTCGATCCAACAACTTCGATTACGTCTCCCGGCTGAATTACGAGATGCCCACTAACTGTTGGGTTGTACGCTTCCATGCACACAACTGTCGTACTTGGATGACCAATGGAACATGCAGCACTATCGGAATTTGTACCGACTCCCGATGAGTCACTTATGATATCACTCGTGTCGCCAAGACTTTTGTCTAAATTTGGGATTGAAAAAACAAGAGATTAGCATTAAAAAAAACTTGAAAATAGGATTAGACGTCAAATTGCATTGGAAAAAAATCAAAAATTTGTAAAAAATGTGATTTGTGTTCATGTTTTTACGTAAAAAAACGAGACGAACAAGTGCATGCAAGATTCTGACCTGTGATTTTGGCTTCCTCATGACACACCATACCTTTTGCTAAGTAGAATTTTGAACAAAATTATTACCTGTCACAATGCTGATGTCATCTTCGTGACTACGATGACTCGATCCTTCGGAGAGACTTGAGCTGGCTGAGCTAAATGGATGTTCGGAGGGGCATGGCGACGGCGGACCGCCAATGCGGGATAATGTAGCTCCCCATCCCAAGCCCGAACGACGTCTTGGATTGTATCTGGGAGGCCCTCGAAAGGGAACTGTAGATTTTTTGTAAATTAGATCAATTTTGGACACGATTTTTTTGGTTATTTTTTGAGTTTTCCTACAAGTGTCACAAACTCTTCAATGTTTCTTGAATGAATGAACGACAAAACGCGATGATAACAATAGCACTCTGTATCTCGAGAGGTTCTAATCGTCACTGATAAAAAGTCGGGTTTACAATTTTCAGTCAAAAAAGGTGCTAATGGCCTTCCTGATGAGTATTTTATTTATTGTTCTCATTCCGAGCGAGATTGTAACGTAGATTATTATCTTTTCTGGCGCTTCGTTACCAGTTTTTTCGATTAAAATCGAGCTCGTGATAAGATTAAAAATTTTTAAACATCTTTTTGATAATATTGTCTTAGAAATTACTCGAATTTCGAGTCAAACCAACAGAAAAATTAAATTTTATCATGAAAAAAATCAATTTAATTTTACCTTGAAGTACAAGTACTCGATTAATACGAAAATTAATCATCATTAACACATTTTCTTAATCTTATCACAAAAATGCAGCGTTATTTTTATAATTTCGATAACATTCCGCACGACAGAAAGTAATTTACCGCAAGCATTTCGCGTTAAGTCATAAAATTCCCGTCCCTAATGATACGAAAAAGCACGTGTTTCTGCGAAAAAGCGATTTTTGCAACTGATTTCAGGCAAAAAAGTTGTTGCCATGACACAGACATTAAGGAATGCGTTTACTTTCAACCGTCAAGTGCGCGTGCATTGCGTTACGATGACCAACATAAAGTGTGTAATAAATATCATCGATATCCAATCGGTTAAAGGTGTGCCTTTTTTCGTCGTCGTCTTCACTGACCTTTAAAAAGCACTCTACTTCTTGATAGAAAATTTATTTTTAACAACAAACAAGAATTTATAATAATAAAAAATGCATTCAGAGCAAAATTTAACAATAATTATTAACGATTCATGCCGTTTCTCTATTAAATGTTGTAAAAACTCATGAGCATGAAGTAAAAAATAAAAGAATTATGAATAAGAAGAAGAAAATTAAGGAAATTTTTTTGCTAGTTTGCAAAAAAAAATATAAAATTAAAACTTTCTCGGCTAATTAAACGATTAAACTATTTAATTATTAGTTTGTGATAAAAATTAATTAAAAAATTGTTTGTTTTGTGGAAAATGAGAGTCACAATGATGTTGATGATGATGATGATGTAAGAAATGTCTAACAATGCAATGATAGAATTAACAATAAATAACATTCAAGAAACATTAAAACTAATGCTTGTGTAACGAAAGATGGATCGAGTGTCAGTTTCAACGTAAAATAATTGAAAAAAAAAACTCAAAAAAATAAAAGGGGAGTAATGGTTGATTGATTGCCAAGCGGAAAAAGGAAACTTACCAATATCCTCAGACTTGTAATTCTGAATGATTTCTGCGAGTTCGAGATTTCCAGCGATGACTGCGACCTGTTTGGGGTTTTAAATGATTTTTTGAGTAAATTTTTGAAGAAAATCAGGAAAATAGAGAAATTCTATGAGAGAAAACTAATAAAGACAGTACCTGATAAGGTGTTTGATTTGCGTAATTGAGTGCATCACGTTGAGCACCACGAAAAAGAAGCATTCTAGCGCAAGCCTCTTGATTATTTACCGCACAAACATGCAACGGCGTATTACCAGAAGCGTTCTGACCATCCATGTCAGCACCGTAAAACAATAAATGTTCTAAATGATGGACCATACCATTACGACATGCCTAGAGACGATGAAAATTTGTTGAAAAAATTCGAAAACTATTTTTTTTAGATAGAAAGGTTGAGAGATATAGACCAATATCCGATAGAAATATTTTTTTACAAAAGCCTTTTTAATATTTTTCTATTTTTTTTTCTACTTTTTAATTAATTTTTAAAATTTTTTTAGAATTTCAAACCAAAAACTTACTTGATGCACTTCCTGCCATCCTTGAGTGTCCTGAATGCCGAGTGTCGCATGATCGTGCAACAAAATTTCGCAGATTTTTGGATCACTTTTCTTCACAATCGACAAGTAAACGGGAGTAATGCCCTTTGTGTCTCGATAATTGGGAGATGCTCCCAGTTCAAGCAACGTACTGTAAAAAAATAAGAAGAAAAAAGTTAAAATTTAATCAAAAAAGTAAACGCCATTTAATTCCACGCACGCTCAAAGTCAACACATTTTTTTACAATTTTTGATTGAATTATGTCTAGGTAACATTTTAATATTTGCATGAACCTGAAAATTTTTTATTGTTATTGCTGCTTTTGATTGGCGACTCGTGCTGCTTGTCGTGATTTAATAATAATAAAAGGCAATAATCGGCGGCAATCAGCATTTAAATCTCTCACTCGTTTTGAGCGCGCTCGAGGCAATAATCTTAATAAAGTTATTGTTAAAGGTTGATTTCCTGTGTCAAAATATTGGTAGTTATTATTGGCGAGCAATTATTATTGATTTTTAGATTTGAAAAGGAAATTTCAATCGATTACGAGCAAAAAGTTTTTGGCAATATGATTTTTTGCTTCAAAGTAATTTTCTTTCTGAATGTTAAATTTCTTATTAATTATCGGATGAAACTTTAAGCTCAAATTTTAAAATTTATTTATCAGAAAAAAAATCATTTGGTAATTTTATTTTTAATTTGCTTAATGTAACTTTTTAATCGAAATCTTAATTAATTAAAAAATTAAATTCATTAAATTTAAAATATTAATAATACTTTTTGATGAAAAAAATATTTTTATTATCAAATTTTATTAAAAATAAAAAATTGACAATTTTTAAAGATTAAGTAATAAATTTAATTTATTTTAATCGAAATAATTTTTTTGTCAATTAATTTCTGTCAGATTTTTTTTTTTTTTGAAAAATTAAAAAAAAAATATTTTAATTAAAATTTACTTAAGGTTTTTTGTTTAATTAATTATTTAATTTTATTTATTTAATTAATAATCTTAAATTCATATTTTTTATTAAAAACATTTAAAAATTAAATTAAAATATTTAAAAGTTAAATATAAAATATTAAACAAAAAATATTTTAAATATATTTTTAAAAATATTCTTCATGTTTTATTTTTTTTTAAATTTTTATTAATTTTCTTTTTATTTTTACCATTTTGTTTTTTTGTAAAATTTTGTTAAATCATTTCACAAAAATTAAAAGAAATATTGAAGGACAGACAATTAACTTCCCACAAAAATTGACTTCTCTTTAAAAATTCATTAAAAATCCCTCAAACTTGATATTGATTGAATTAAGACAACTTGCCGAGACAAAATGTCTCCTTCATGGCAGTAAACAGACGTTTTTTTGCATGATAATTTGTCAAATCTCACAAAAAAAAAATTAAAAACTGGATTATATTTTTGTCATCTATGAAATGGGTCACCTTCCGCCTGTCAAAAAATTAATTTAATTTTAATTGAAAAATTGTGTCAGCAGCAAATACGTTTTTGTATCGCGGTTACCAGCAAAAATTATTATTTTATTTGTTACGCATAGCGACTTCTGGAATTGAATATCGTTACACTCAGGATTATCATCTCGTATCTCTTGGTTTTCTTTTCTTTTTTTGTGTGGCTAACTAACAATCACACATTATTATGATAATTATGTGTTCTACAAACGCAGCTAGATAAAATATAGGTAAAAGCAATCACAGCGCAGTCATCATCTCGAGAGTAAGTGTAGTATATATGACATGTGAAATTATTATGATAACTGTTTGTAGTGACAGGCATATTTTCCATACATAGCAATGTGATGTGTGTGCGTTATAAAATCAACGTTGACCGAATAAAGTGAAAACCGGTTGCATAAATCACGATTGCTGGACATAATTTTCATTGATTTCTTGCATTCATTCACATTTCATTCATCCGCCGCGCCGTTTTCGTCGTATGTGAGTGTGATTTACTCACAAAAAAAAATAATTTGCTCACTAAATTGCCTCTCAAAGTGTTTCAGGCGTGGGAATCACGAAAAAGAGTCTCAACTTACCTCACTGCCTCGAGACAATCGAATTCGACGGCACGATGTAGCGCTGTGACGCCGTCTTTTGTGCGATAGTCGAGGAGTGCACCGCCATTCACCAAGGCAATCAGCAGCTTGTTTGGCTTTTTCGAGCGCGTAGCTAACGTCAACGGCGTCTCACCCGATTCCTGACAATGAAAATTCGGATCTAAGCCTTTCGTGCACATCTTGGAGATCTTTTCGACGTGTCCCCCGTTGACGCATTCCAAAAATCGTCGAAGGTTTGCTCGTGTATGCAGCGCTTTGAGTTGTTTTTCATCCAAATTCAGCATTTTGTAGACACGACGTTTGTATTTGAGCTGAAAATCGATAAAAAAAAAAGTTATTTGCATGACTTTTTGCAACAAAATTAAAACTAATCACGTGTCTTATCAGTCAGGCGTTCAATTGAACATGTGCAAACGTGCAGAAAATATCATTAGTTGATGTCGAGACCTTTTAATCTGAGTTATTTTTATAGTCACAACACGACACACTTACCTCCAAGTAGCCAACGGGTCCGTTGAAGGGATAATCTCCCAATCGCCGTTCCTCGTCGAGGAATTTTCCAGCTCGACCATTCGATGGAGGACAGAAAAGGCCATAATTAAAGCTCTCCTTTAATTCCTGAAAATAAATAAAAGAAAAAAATTATTAATATTTTGGATTCCAGAGGAAAATTATAACAACGAGCGAGCATTAAACCCATTATTATTGAAAAATATTCCAAAAACAGACATTTTCACACCTATCCCTCATAATGAAAACAATGAAAGAGGAAAATTTCTGCCCTTCCCAAATTCCGTGTGTGCAAAAGTACATTATTACATTAGTACAAAAAACATCCCTCGAATTTTATTTATTTTTACAATATTAAACATTTGGACATTACATTCCCATATTATGCATGTTTTTGTGCGGCGGTGGCGGCGGAGACAGCGCACACGGGAATTCATCGCATAAAATATAATTTTTCCCTTCCCTTCGTCAAGGATGTTTTGCATCTTTGTTTTGTTAGTGCGGAAAAATCGATATCCAGGGAGAGTCATACAAGTACAGAATCTCGCCCCCAACCGAAAAAACATACGTTCCCAAAATATAAATAAAAAGGGAAAATAAATACCTCTGTACTGTACGAGAATGCATTAAATTTATTTCTTGGAAAAATTTCAGAAGTCAGTAGATTATTATTTAGGTAAGTGCAATTTTGAAAAATATTTATTTTTTTTAATAATTTTTTATACTATTTAATTTTTTTTTTGAAAAAAAAAATTTTTTTAATTAATTAAATTAATGTTATCAAATTAAATTAAATCAAATGTAATTAATTTAATTTTAATAATTTGTCTATAGTTAATAATTAAGTTAATAATAAAATAAAACATTAAAATATTAATAAATAATAATTAATAAATAATTTATTAAATTAATTAATTAAATTTTTGAATAAAAAAAAAATAATTTTAATTTTTTTTTATTAAATTTTTGTTTTTATTTTATTTTATTTTTTTGTTAAATAATTTTAATATGTATTTTTTTAAAATTTTTATTTAATAAATTAATGTAATTAAATGTTAATAAATTAAATCAAATGTATTTAATTTAATTTTAATAATTTTTCTAAATTAAATAATTAATTATTAAATAAATTATAAAAAATAAATATAATTATTAATTAAATTAAATAATTAAATTTTAAAATAATTTTTTAACAATTTTTTTTATAATTTAACTTTTTTTAAAATATAAAATTATTTTATTTTTCTTCAATATAAAATAAAATAAATAAATAAAAATATTAAAAAATTTTTTTCACATTTTCTTTAAATTTTTAATTTAAAAAATGTGAAAAATAAAAATTAATTCTTTGGTTTTTGAAAAAAATGAATAAAATGTGAAACATTTTTCAAAATTGCATTTGCCTCAAATAAATGTACGCATCCCCCACAATCTGCGTTCACAACATGTAGTAGAGTTGAAAACAATAATAATCATTTTAAAAAGTAACGCGCTACTAAAACGCATGTTTTCATGAAATTCTTGACTCTTGTCTCATGATATATTATTGTTGTCGGCATAAATTCAAACGACACAGGGGGAGAGATGACGATACAATTTTTTTTTCATATAAATGGTTCAAGGATGCGATTGCATCCTAATTGTCTTGATTTTCTTTTCATCTCTTTTTTTACTTTTTATTTTTATTTGCAGCATATGAGCTTAATTTAGATGCTCTCACGTACGGGTAGCCAGTCAACCACCTAGATGAAAAAGGGGAGATATTGCATAATCGCCTAAGCTTATTATTTTCCATAATAACAAAAAATGGTCGAGAACGAGGAAATGTATCCAAGGTACTCAGACTGGTACAAGTAGTCTCCGAAATGGGCTCCATAGCAGCAAAATTCTTTTTAATTATGCCAGTCAAAACGTGTTCGAGTGATTTTTATTGTGATTCTATGACACTTTTTGCATGTAACGCGCATAAATCATCAATATGGGAGACAGGTTTTGCATAAAATGACAAACGCGCTGCTCAAACGGGTCATTGTACTTTGCAACATATCACGTACTTTACTCTACTCATCCATAGCCAATATACAACATGCACACATAGAGATTGATGTTGCAGATTAAAATGTAAATGTTGTCTAATTTTTGCTCGATTTTTGCAGAAAAATAACGTAAGAATCAAGTTACGGCTAATCTGGATTAAACGACGTACATTACATGCTTCGTAAGTTTTTTTTTTAATTAACTTTAACTTTAACAGTAGTAAATGTTTCTGGTTATCGTGATGTACAATCGAAAGCTTTTGACCATTTCTTCACGATTTTTTTGTATTTTTTTTCTAGATGTTTGCGGAATAAGTGGATCACTTTTTGAAGTTTCTTTTGAAATCCGCCAACACACGACTTAAATCCGACTGTGAGCGACATTGTTGATGAAATTTTTGCAACATCATTCATATTTTGAGTAAATAAACAGTGGAACAGAAAAATATTTATTTAAACTTGAGACGGGATTGAAGATGAACGACGAGCTAGGACGCATAAATGTAGCGCGTGATTGTTGCCACCCATCGAGAGTCGTTCTTACACATTAAGAAAAAGTAAGTTTTATTTTTTTTTTTAAATAAATAACGTTTTAATTATTGTTTTTATTTTCAGTTATTAATGGAGTTGCAGCCAGTAGCGGATAAGACTTTTTCAAAAAGACACAAAAAATTTTCAAAAAAGGCTTTTTTAAGCCTAAGTTCTTATAAAATTAATCCAAACCAAGCTAAAAAACTTAAAATTTATTTTGAGGCCTTAAATCTCAAAAAATAATTCCGTCACTGATTGCATCGTAGAAGGACTCCACAGAATCATGATCTTGATACATGACCCACTTACACAAAATGAGCAATTATGCAGTAATTAGGGGTTCTGTGCGTGATCTTAGCGATCAAAGCAATTATTTTCTACTTCTAGATTGCAATTAAAGTCTTTTGTTACGATTTTACGCTCGATTATGGGTTCAAGTTTAACATTTTATTTGCTCTAAAGACAATTTTATGTCATTTATGGCTCGAACTTCATCCATCAGGCGCCCCAAAATTGCAATTGACATCTAGAGGACACACAATTTCAACTCCATTTAAGGAAATACGAAAAGATATAATTACTGCCAGACAAAATTTCAATTACAATAGCCACAAATATCGATTACTTTGACATTGAATGTGGATTATATATTGTTTCATCGACCAAATTTGAACAAATAAACACATAGCCAGTCAATTGTTTCGGAAATTATTACGACAAAGAAAGGAGATTGGAAGTGCTGATATTTTAACAAAACAAATGCAATAATTTTTTGACATTCATTGTCAAGGTTAGCGGTTTTTTGATATTTTTTTGTTACTTTTTAACACCTTTTATTGTTGAAAAAAATTTTTTTTTGTCTTTAAAGGGTTTCAAATTCCACAAAATTGAATGGTCACGGCGAATTTCGAGTCTTTTCTCCACCCAAGTTTTTTTTTTTTGATGAATTACTTTTTGTAAGCCTGGCCTTGATTGTTAAATATTAATACATACGCTGAAATTTCTCGCAAGAAACAGCAAACAATAATTGGAATAGGTTTCGATGCGGATTGAGTGTGTGTGTAAATAATTGTAAATTAAACCACGACACACGAAGAGAAATGTAAACATGTAACGAGAAATGGGAGTACTTGAAGTCAGCAAAAAAAATGAAATTGGAACACATTTCTCTGATTATTCATTCATTCATCATCTTTTGCTCTCGTCGTGTGTCGTGTCTTGAAAGCAAAATATTTGCTTAAAGGGAGAGACTCTTTTACAATTTCTTTTCATCGTCATCATCATGCAACTTTGGGAGATCTAACGATTGAGGGTAACGTAACGAGATAATAGGTACAAAATTTCAACACTTGTCACACAAAACATCCAGAGGAAAGGAAGTAAGCGATTTGTCTTGCTCGACAGGTATATCCTCTATGGTTTGTCTTACTTTTCTTTGTGTCAGTGGTATTGACGTGTTTTGTTTGAGGGACACTTTCAATACTTACGGACTCAAAAGAAAGATGAAAGACAGATTTTTCAACGGGAACAAGAGAAAAGTGCACTTAGAAAATGATTACAAAGAAGATTTCTTTCCATTATCTCTTAGAAAGCGTTGAAGTAATTCTTTAATCTCATTTTAAATCCAATTAGGGGTTTTAAAATAATCTCGCAAAAGATTTTCGTCAAAATTTTACCATTTTTTTGTAAATCACCGTTAACAAGATTTACGTCGAGATCATCAAAATATTTCTAGACATAATTAAATTCAATTATCCAAGCCAAAAATAACTTTGCAAACATATAATTTGAAGTTACCGGACCTTTTCCTAGAACGAAATGCCGAACGATACTTATATAATAACTCGTCGTGATACGAGATGCGACCGTAGCAAATATTCTCATTTGCGGTAAAAATATCTTCGAGCAGTAGAAGATATTCTTACAATTTTTCGTTCGACATCAAATATCATTAGAGCAATAAATGATGTCTGATGGGTCGGAAATAATTATATCTATAAGCGGTGCATGAAATGACGGACTGGCATGTATTTTTTTTCGGGCTTACCACAAACATTATTTTTTTCGATATCGGGGATTTATCACGAAACATACCGAAAAAAAAATACAAAATGGGAATGTCATAATGAGATATATTTTTGTGAAGTTACCTACGGGAAAGGGAATTTCTGGTTAATTTTGAAATCCTGTGTTAAATTACTTTTTGTTGGTGTTGATGTTTGGTTAGAAACAGGTGCATGTAGTGCATGGAAGCGATGATGGAGGAAGTGAAAAGTTTACAAATGAGTTGAAAAAAGTAACGCTAATTTCACGCAAAGTGTCACGTAAATGTAAGCACGTGCGAGATGCTTTCTTTATTTCAAATAACCATCCATCTCACTTTGTGAACTGTATTTGAATACGTGCTTCATGGAAGTGACAGACTTTAGGATGGGACAATGACAAAAAATGTTACAAATTTTATGATTTTCTGAGTTTGAATTAGCATAAAAGCGATTTCCAAATTTTCAACGGTCATTTTTTGAATTGACATTTACGAATTTTTAATTAATTCTTTCAAAAGTTTAATAATTTTAAAGTTTTAAGACACTTTTAAACATAAAGTATATTTAAAAATGTCTTAAAACTTAAAAATTATTAAAACTTTTACAAATTTGAGCGAAAAATTCGTAAATGTCAATTCAAAAAATGACCGTTGAAATTTGGAAATCGCTTTTTTGCTAATTCAAAGCCAGAATATCATAAAATTACGAAATTTATTTAATTCTTTTGAACTTTTTCTAACATAAAATAAAATTATTTGTTGTTTCAGCCTAAAAAAACAAAAAAAAACTTTCTCGAAAGAGTAAAAGAGGGGTCTCGACACTTCAAAACAAGCATAAATAGAGGAAGTTACTAATCCTGTTTACGTGATGATGATTCTTGTTTGTTTAGATTGGACATCGCGGCACAGAGTGTGGCAACGTGCGATATCATTCCCAGAAGTGAACGAAGAAACATTTCATTTGAAATTATGTAATTCCACACTACGGCCTCCTCGAAATTTAATAACAAAACAACAACAATTATATGGAAACACGGTAATTTTTGTTTTGCACACACTTTAAAGTGCTGCATTTGTGAAAAAAAGTACACTTTAATGTGTATGAAAAAGAATGTGAGTGTAAGCATAAAAAACAGCAACATTCCATAACGCATTAAAATGCAACATAGCGCGATCGTGTCCACCATTTGGTAGGTTTTATGTCATATGTATGTAGCTCGTACAACAAAAAACCTGTTTAATTTTTAAAATTTTCATTCATTCATTCACTCATTGATGCTCGCTCAAAACTTAGCTTATTACAAAAAAAAATCAGTTAAATGCAAATGTTATTCAGTTGTGATGTAAAACGAACTAGAGTAGATGTCAATCGCGACAACACAACAATGTAAAATAAAAAAAAATAACTTTTTGCATCCCGCGTCGTCTAAACAGCCGTTAATGCTCCCATAAAAGTTATAAATTTCAAACTAATTGAGTTACATGCAAATTTAATCATTATTTGCCATGTTTTAATTGAGGTCAATTGATTGATTTTTATTATATTATTATTTTATTTAGGCGGTGCGGTAACAAGATTTTCGGTAGTCATTTGAACAGATTCAACTGGAAGTCGAGAGGTTAAACTTTTGATCGTAACACGATACTTTTATATAAAACCAGCATTGTTAAAAAATGTATTTAAAGTAAAAAAAAAGGAAAGAGATCTAAATAATTGATTAAATTACGTTTTAATTAGAGCGAGATCTTTTTTCGAGATAAATTTCCGAAATACGCTCAAATTTAAATGTTATTTAAAAGACATTTCAAATTGTCTCGCTGGCAAAGAGAGAAACCAGTAAAAAGACATTACGCTGTTCAAAATAAATCGATAAACAAATTAAAATGTTGTATCTTATCGCAATGACTAAATTAGATTAATTCTGTTAACTCTTTACTTTGAATACGGTGTACGCAACGAAAATTACATACATTTACCGAATTACGGCTTTTTAAAATATTTAAAATGCTTTTTTCAAATTAACTTAATATCCATAACAAATTTATCATGGGAAATAAATTTTGTGTGCTATTTAGCGTTAAATAAGTAAGTGTAATTGTTTTACCTGCCATGCCTTTAATGTTCAACATGAGTAAGTCTTTGGAATTGAGTGAAATGAAGTTGAGACATTAAATTTTGTGGTTGATGATTCAATTAAAGCTTTCTTCGTTTTATGCTTGTACGTGAATTATAAAATTTAGGGCTTAGATATTTTTTAAAAAAAAATTTTAATTAATTGTAAATTTTTTCATACAAAAGATATTTATTAATTAAATAAATTTGGTAAAAAATTAAATTAAAAAATTAAATTAAAAATTAAACATTAAAAAAATTTAAATTATTTTTAAATTTAAAAATTAATTAATTTAAAAAAAAAATTAAGAAAAAATTAAATTTTTAAATATTTTTAGAAAATTTAAAAAAATAATTTATTTTAACTTTTAGTTAATTTTTATCAATTAATTTAAAAAATTTAATTTAATTTAATTTTAATTAATTTAACTTTGTAATCAAATTAATTTAAATTATTTAAAAATTTTAAATATTTAAATTATATAATTCAATTAATTATTTATAAACTTAATTTAATTTTGAAATTTTAAATTTAGAATTTAATTGAAAATTCTGAAAATTTGGTAAAAAAAAATTAAATGAAAAAATAAAATATTATAAATTTAAAATAAAATTTTAAACTATTTTAGAACATTTTTAAATTAAATTATATTTTGTTAAGAAATATTAATATTAAAAATCTATATTTCAGTTTTTTACGTCAAAAATACTTTAAATTTGAAGATTTTTTTTAAATAAAACTTTATTTTCAGATCTATTTGACTCAAAATAAGTCAATGGGAAGCGAATCTCGTCCTTGAACTCCTTCCTCGTTCAGAACATATTTCCAGTAAATTTCGCAACAGTTCATCATCAGTAATTATTGTTGTTGTTTTTTCGCTTCACTACCATAAAAAGTGTCTATTTTGCGCTTTTATTACGTCTTAAAAGGAAATCGACACCGTTTTCAGCACACATTGACAATACAATTATTTGAATCTATCTCAAAGGCACTGCAGCAAGGCGAAATAAGGTACGTGTCGTCGTTGTCATTATATATCACCTTGATCAAAATTTGCGATTCAAATGATAAATAATAGCAATAATAAAATAATAATAATAAATAAACTCGAGATTTGCAATTGTGCGCTGTTTAATGATACTTTTTTGCCGAGACACAGCGATACTGTGTTACTCGGTAATGACACGGCGACTCTGAAACGTGTATGACACAGAATATTAATAATGAGAGTTTTACTTATCATTTATTATTATAATTAGTTGACGTTTATTTTGCTGTAAAAACGCATTTAAATTGGTGCAACAACGTGTTTTTTGATTGATGGTTAATTGTTATCGACGGGTTGACGCAATTTCAGTAAATTTGCATAACAAATACTTTGAAAAATGCAACTTAAGCTTGATAAATGACACAAAACCGCCTCCTTCCAAAAAAATTCACTAAGCTCTATAAATTATTTATGATTGTAGTTCATCATCTTTACATTTACTTTTTTTCTCAGCACTTGATTTATTATATCGCAGGTTAAAATCGTCTTAAGTTGATAAATAAAAGCCATCTACACACAATTTGATCCCAACAGGTCAAGTTTTGTCTAATTTTTCTTCTCGTAATTTCGCTTTTCAGACAGCTTTTGGTACTTAATTAACTTGTGATACAAATCATCTCTCGAGATAGACCGACTCCGGATGACGTAACACTCAGTTTTGCAATAATATTTGTAGGTATTGTATGTTTATGTTCAAGTCTTATATTATTTTGATATGTTATAAAATAATAATAAATAAATATTTTTTCTCACATCGCCGATGCAATGCACGTTGATTGCCCCATTTCAGTTGCCGTTCAATTCAATTTTCGTTTGAGGTAAGGTCATTGCTTTTGCATTGAAGTTGTCAATGTGCTGCGTTTTTTTTTTGCTTCTATCTTTCCCATAAAGTTTCAAGAGGTATTCTTGTTTGTGCATAAAAACGACAAAAAGATTGATTTATATCGCTACGCAGGCGATTCTATGTTCTATGAGGCACACTACAAGCATCATAATTTATACGAAGATAACTTGGCTCGAGATAATCCGCGCAAGTATAGTGCCGAGAATGCGAAGAAAATAAAAATAAAAACGAAACATGACAGTCGCAATCTGCATAAATAACGCAAAAAATATACAAACCAGGAATAATTTGTAGTGACAAGTTCAATGAATTGAAAATTAGAATGGCATATTCAATTAGATGGTGATTTTTCTTGGAATCTTCGAGGAATATCATTAGGAAACCGTTAGGTTTGTCTGCGCAAAAGAGACATGTTTGCGCTGAGTAAGCAAAGATTAAGGTCATTTCAAATTTATTTTGAAATTTTTTTCATCCATTTTTAGATAAAAAGTGAAAAATTTCATGAAAACTATCTAAATTATTATTTTATAAAAAATTATTTTATAGAAAATTATTTTTAAATTTAAAACATTTAAAAATGAAAAATATTTCAAAAATATGCAAAAATATTAATTTGAAATTTTTAAATAAAAAAATCCAAATTGGCCAAAAATATTTCAAATTAATTTATTGAAATTTTTAAAAATATTTTTTTTTTGAAAATTTTTTGAAAACGTTTAAATTCATTTAAATTTTTTAAATTTTTTTTTAATTTTTATTTTTAATAATTTTATAATTTTTGTTTTAAAATATTTTTAAAATTTTTTTTCATTTTTTTTTAATTTATTTTTATTTTATTTTATTTTTTTATTTTTAAATTTATTTTTTTTTATTTAATTTAATTTTATTATTTGGTCTGATTAAAAGAGTTTGAAAATTGTAAAAATTCATGAAAAAAAATTAAAAATTATTTTATTTATATATTTTCTTGTTTTGTTCATTTATTCAGAAAATAATATTTTTTGAATAAAAATTTTAAAATATATTAGGTAGAGCGGCTTAAAAAAGCTTTAAAATTATTTATGTTTTAAAAACTTTAGTGATTAAAAAAAAAATTCCTCGATTTTTATCAAAACTTTAAATAAAATTCCCGTTTTTTCCTTTTAACAAAAACTTTAGTGCGCATGAATGACGTGTTAAAGTTAATTAGTAATTCAACAGCAGCTGGAATGGCTCCCAAGGGGCGAACACGTGTGTTGATAACGACTCCTCACCAACCAACCAGTAACCGCAAGATTGATTGATTGTTATTTTTTTGGCAATGTTACGCAAAGTACCCAAGTATTTCCTGCATGAACTCGACGACGACGAACGCAAATAACCTCAGAAAGGTGTGTAACATTTTAATAGTAAGTGCCTAAAGTCTCATTAAAACACTTTTTCAGGTAAAAGTAATTTGTTCGCCAACTTATCTTCTCCATATTTATGCACGGAATGATGCTCGAAACTCGTAGGTGAGTTATGGTAATGCGAGAGTTATGTTGATTAAATATGACGACGACGTCGACGGAGCCCGAGGCCATTTTTTCGGTAAGAAGAGAGTTGTATAACGATGTGTTAATATCTTAATGTTAATAGTTTTTCCCTTTTTTTTTAAAAACATCAAACGAAACCCGAATCTTTCTTTACTGAAATTCAACGATGACGGAACTAGAACTGTCGTGATGTTTGGAATGTTCGGTTATAAACAACATAAAAAACGTATCACGACTTAAATAATAACTAAATTCGATCGTTTTGAATTCCAGAACTAAAAATATGCCGGTAATTTGATACAAATTGATGAAACCTTTGGAATTCCAGTGAAATTTTTATCATTAGTTCTAATGCGAGAGATTTAATTCTGTTTATAATATTTTTTTTCTTTCCAGAATAAATGTGTTTTGAAAATGCATTCGATACGACAAACTATAAGAATGAAATATTGTCCGCAGCTTATATCATAGATAAAATGCACAACATTTCTCTCTGAAGAAAAAAAAATATTAAAGCGGATTTGAGATGTCATTGCACTTATTTATTATTATTGTCTGGGTGACTGCATTTTATCGCCTGTTTGTGACATTATAAGCAGGGATTGCGCTTAGAAAAGGCGTCACAAGCTGCACCGATGACAAATGAGAGTTGGAAAAGTTCCGCCTTATCTCAAATTAATTCGTAATCAGCAACTCACGTTCGGAATAAGGGATAATCCTCGCTGAAAAATTAAAATCCATTCAATTAGTTCCAATATTTTAGCAAAAAAACGGTACGACGAAGTGAAAAAGATTAATCAGAAATCCATATTTGTTGAAACTTGTTCTACAATCGACACCTACACACGCGCCACGTATCATGTGCACACGCAGGCAACGGCAGCCAAACGCAAAAAAGTGTCTTGTCACATTAACATTATTAATAACTAACATGGAAAACTTGTGAGAAACGTAAATTCTGGAACCTGTTCTTGGTGTGAGAATTCTTTTAAGCAAATTTTTGATTTGATGCTGAAAACTTTTCCGTGGAATGCGCTTTAATTGAGGCATGCACATTATTTGCTGATTTATGGTCTCCCATGACTTAGTTACACCCGTTAAGCTAACGTAAAGTGATGTTTGTGGTTGGTGTGTTTTTGATAGTCGATTAACTTTACAACGCTCGCAAAGATTTTTCGCAACACGAGAGCGGAGAGGCAAGCCAAGCAGAAGTTATGTCTGAAGTTGCACCAATTCTGTATGCCATAGAGACTTGAAAAGCATGAGATTAGTGCAAGGTATGAAGCTAATTCTTTTTTCGTGCTTCAATTAAAGTGTTCTTCAATTTTATTTTTATTATTTAGATGAGTTCGTGGAATGTTTTTGACGAACTTATCAACGAATTTCATCATTCAGGAAATTTTTATAATAAAAATTAAAAAAAAAAATTATGGAAAAAAAATTATTTTTGACCAAAAAACAATTTTTAAATGATTTTTTTTTGAAGGATTAAGGTTTGTAAAAAAAATCATTTAAAATTTATTTTAAAAAAATTTCATAAAAAAAACTTTTTGAAAAAAATTTTTTTGAAAAAATTTTTAATTGATTTTTAAAAAATTATTTTTTAAAAAAATTTTTGAAAAATTCTTGAAAAACTATGAAAAAAGACCAAAAAACGGTCAATTTTGATGATATTTTCAACTTTTTTTTTTATTTTGCCCCATTGGATTTTTGAAATAATTAAAAATTTATTTAAAGTATTAAAATTTTTGATTAATTATTTAAAAAAAAATAATTTAATATTTTCGTTAAAAAAAAATAGGCAAATATTAAATTTTTTTTTCTTAATTTATTAGGATTATTTTCAATTCATAAAATTAGAAAAAAATTAATTACAAAATTAATAATTTTTCACTAAAAATTAAGGAAACAAAATATCAATTTCGTAACAATTTTTTTTTAATTTTAAGAATTCAAGATAATCTTTAAAAAAAAAATTGTTTTTTTTTGTAAGCATTATGTTCAGAATGGCTATAGAATTCTATGAAATAGAAAAATGTTTACTTAAGAAAAACAATTTGTAAGAAAAAAATGAAACTTGTTACTCAGTTCATTAAATACTCCAGTTAAATTCTTTTCCCGCGTGTTATTTGTTATAAATAATAATAATAGTGCAATTACTTGGGAGTATTTTTTTCTTTTTTCTCGCGTTATGTTGCTAGATTCCGTGTTTTGAAACATAAAAGCATAGATGGAAACTATTTTAACACCATCATCAGCACATTATTTGAATATTTCAATAAAGTTTATTTGTAATTAAATTGTCTTTTTTTCTCGCAAGTCTCTGATGAAGTAGAAAAACTACTTCACGACGACGACGACGACGACGAGAAAAAAAATCTAAAATTTATTGACGCTCGGTAATAATAACAATAAATTGTCGATTGGAATACATTGATTGTCTGTGTCTTAGTTAACACAAAAAAAAGTCAAGAAAAACGGCATGAAGGTGAAATGAATAACACCGGTAATAATCATAAAGAAATAACGGAGTGTTGTGTCTATAAAATCTTGTTATTTATTGTTTTTCATTCTTTTTTTTTTCTCCTCTCTCTACGTGCACCAAACACTGTCGCTTCGCGTTCCAGTCCGTCATTCGCAGCGATATTGCATTAGATTATAATAACAACACAGAAAAAAAGTGTTAAAATAATAATAATAAGGTAATATTTTACATACGCTTTTTTTTCGCTCGTCTCGCATTTCAAAAGGGATTGATGAACGATGTCGTAAAGTAATTGAATGGAAACGTGTGGAAAACAAAGTGAATGCAAATTTCCATTCTTCTTTTTTTTTCGACGACTTTTGTTCATTCGAGACGAAGTGAAAAACATGACCAGACTCTTTCTTTGCACTTTCATTTCCTTGCCTTATTAGATAAGTGATCGACGATGCCAGCATCACCAGCAGCAGCATCACGATCTAATGTCCAGATAACGCCATGTCGTCGTCGCACTTCAGTGAAGGAATTAATTGCAAAACACTTTTTTTTCGCTGCATTAATCGCTTTTTGTGTTTATTTAGATTTTAAAAGTAATGAGAGTCTTTTGTCTGTAGTTGGTGATGAACAGGGACGAAAAAAATATTTAAATAAATAAAAAAAATGAATTTAAAGTTCGAGGAGCTCGTTGCTTGTCATAAAATAAAATAAATATTTTTTATAAAAATTAATTAAAATTGAGTTAAAAATAGAAAAAAAAGTATTTCATAAATTTTTTTAATATTTTGTGCCGATTTTTACTATTTTCATTAAAAAAAAATTTTTAATTATAAAAAAAATATTTTCAATAACATTTTTAATAAAATTAAGCAATATTTAGAAACTTGAATTTTTTTTATTAGTTTAAAAAAAATAAAAATTGAAAAAAAAAATTTTAACAAATTAAATATTTTAATAATTAATTTATTTTAATTTACTTTAATATTTTAAATATTTTTTTAATATTAAAAAAATTTTAAATATTTTTTTTAAATATAAGTTCAAAAAATTAAATTTATAAATTAGGTTCAAAAAATTAAAACAAATAATTAATTTAATTTTGTAAAAATTATTATTTACCTAATATTTTAATTATTTATTATTTTTTTATAAATATTTTTATTAAACATTTTATTTATAAATAACAAATATTTTCAAAATAATTATTTTTTAAAATTAAAGATGAAATATTTGTATGATAAACAAAATGTAAATATTTTTCAAAAAAAAAAAAAAAAAATATTTTAATTTTTTTTTTAATTTAAAATTGTTTTTAATTTAATATTTTTTTAAATAAATATTTAAGAAAATTAAAATATTTTTCCGTCCCTGGCGATTATTATCGCGACGATGATATACGGTAGTGATCGCATTCAATAAACTATTGCATGGAACAAGAGAAAGGAAGTGCATCTCTTTTGTTCGGACAAGCAAATTTTTTTTGTGCGATAAATAATAAAATTTATGTAGCATGTTTTCATTGCACGCTCCACTGATTCTGCAATGAGAGAGCTCGAAAGAGATAACATAAGGTCACAAAACTTATTGATTGTCCATCATTCTCCATTAAATTCACACCGAACCCCTGTTTTTTATTATTATTTTTTATCGTTTCTATCAACAAAACAAATTCTTTACAAGAACACGGGAGTGGTTCCCATTTTTTTTTTAAATTCATGCCAAAAATGAATCTCATTTGCGACATGCGGTGTCTGTGTCACTCATTTATTGATTAGAGAAGCACTACACTGAACAGAGGACTGACCCAAACTAATTGTTTGTTTGAAATTTGAATGTGTGGCATTGCGTCAATTATGCTACTATTCGCTGCCAAACAACTGGGACGTCACCTTGTCTCTGATTTGATGGCTCAATCGTTCTTTTTGGCACCAAAGTAAAAAAAAAATCCAAAAAAATAATTAACGGAGTTTAATTCCGGTCAAGAGCGCATGGAACGGTACCCAAGTCGAGTATCGTGACTCGAGTGACACAAAGTTGCTGTTAATTCTTGTTCTTCGCATTCAAAGCAACAAATTAAAAGAAAAAATTCGTACAAATGGAATTTCTGTCCATTCACAGAAGTAAATAGTAACTAGAAGTGCACTTAAAAAACGTTAACTTTAAATAAAATAAATAAAATTGTTAAATAATATAGAGACAATCTACACAACTTCTCTATATAAACAAACAAACCAGAAGTAAGTGGGTTAAATACCTGTCAAATATGGTCAGAGAAGTAAAATTTAATGTAGGAAAAATTTTATCTCTGCGCGAAACAATAAACAAAACAAGCAAAATGTATCGGATTGCAAGTAAATAAAAAAAATTCCGTTAAAAAAAACGTCACCCGCAACAACTACGAGTCTCGAGACATTTTTGCCGTTAGGAACTCCTCCCTAGACATTTTCCGTTTAAACTTTATTTTTTCTATCTGATTCTAAAAATTGCCGACAAATGATTATTTCGCATGTCTAACTACTTTGCATCTAAATTTCATGTGGTTGTAGTTAGCAAAAGGTAATAAAATAAATTTACTTAGTCTCGTTCCATGAAACAAAAAAAAATAATTACACATAAAAAAATAAACACATCATCTTCAACATTTTTTTTATAGTACGATAAAAGTGAGGAACACACGCACGCACTCACATTCATACGTGCGATAATAAATTTCGTGCACAGCACAGACCACTTAATCAAAATAAACATCGTTATGCGGTTTTGTCGTCGCTTGATGATAAAAATAACAATAATTATTATTGTTGAGATAAAAAATGAGTCTGAGTCTTTGAGAGTCCTCATGAAATAATAAAAATAATTTATTATGCAAAAATTGCATGAAGGACAAATAAACAGGAGCAAGATTTCAAGCAAATTTTTAATCACTTTGCTTTCAATATTAAATTCAAAGGCGCGTGTTTAAGAATTTCTATTGAACCTAAAACCGGTTTTTATCGCCGATTTCCTTATAAACTTTATTATTATCGATACCACGTTTGAAACAACTTTTGTGCTTAGATTTTTTTTCAAGTTCTTTCAATAAAAGAGCATAATCTCCACAAAAGTCGTGTTAACATTTTTTTTATTTTACGAAAAAAAAAAAATCAAGCAACAATGAGATAAATTTAAATAATTGCCTTAATCTTCGTTAAAGACTATCTTGGTAAATTTCATATAATTTACAACTTTATGAATGATGATTAGTTGTAATTTTTCTCGACATCATAATTTTTTTTTTGTGAGAAATTGTTACCTACTCGTGAATTAAATAAATTAATTTTAAAAAGTTGCGAAGAAAAACAGCAACGCAGAGACAATTGTGGTGACCTTGATCATAAAAAAAAATAATAAAAAAATTTCAATTTCAACGAAACTTTTACTCTCATTAGTTCCGCTTTGTAATTTGATTAGTTTAGAAGACAATTGCAGCACAGTGACACACAGATCACACAGTCTGACAGAGAAGAAGATTTCATTACTTTTCATTTCGTTTCATTGTTCTCGTGTCTCTCGTGCATGGCATGTGAATTGATTCAATTATTCATGCGAGTTGGGTGCGTTTAACCCAATTTCTTAATTTGTCATAAAATTCAGATTTTGTGAAGAAAGTGCGTTGATTGTCGTCGAAATGAAGCAATTTTTCATGTAAACACGATGCATGTTCTCATATGAATATTAAATCAAATGATCACTTTATGCTTCACTTCATTTTCCATTCAAATTTTAAGATTCGTTACCTTACATTTTTTTTTCTTTAATAAAATAATAGTTTTGTTGTAAAATAATAAAATAAAAAAAAATGATGCGGTGAAAGTTTTTCTAATAAGTGTACCTTTCTTCTCTCGGAGCATGATAAACCTTTCTATAATCGCCACCACGCCACACAGAACAATGCAAGTAAATTTTTAACAAACAGGTACAATTTATTTAAATTTTGTTACGCTAGAAAACTGACCGAACGTTCGTGACTTGGAGTTACTTTAAAGCACTTTTCCAAGCACACATGTGTGAATAAAATATTTTACTTGCACAATTAATGACCGAATGACAATGTTTTGGCTAAAAAGGTGCTACTTGTATTTTCTGCCGTAAACAAGTAAGTAACGTTTTTCGTAAAAATGAAAAATAAACAAAACAACGTAAAACTTTAAAATGTGCTTTTATAATACATTTTAATAATAAATGTTTTTGTAAGTGAACGAAAAAAAAATTTTTTTTTGTTTAAAAGTGTCGCATTTTTACAATGTTTGCACTTTAAACTGCGAAATTTTTACAACACATATGATCAGTTGCGTAGTTACGCTTAGACTTAAAAGGCTTTTAAATATTTTTTAAAGAAATTTTTACATCGAGTACAATATTGAAAAAAAATTGTCGAAGATTTATATTATTTATTGTAAGAAAAAATTTATTAATTAAAATTTAAAATAAATTAAATAAATGTATATATTTTAAATAAATTTATAATAAAATAAATTTAATTATTATTTTAATATTGTTCAAAATAATAAATTACATTAAATTTAATAATTTATTTTAAATGGAATTTTAATTAAAGTAAAATTTATTTTTTTATAAAAAATTAAAAAATTAAAATTAATAAAAAAAAATAATGAAAAAAAATTAATTTTATCAACAATAAATTTTTATTTAAAATTTATTAATCAAATAAGTTTATAATTTTTAGTTAGGATTAAATTTATTTTTTTTTTAAATTACATTTTAAATTTTATTTATTATATTTAAAATGAAAATCGAAAGTTTTAAAATAAATAATTTTTCATATATAAAAAAATTCTAAAATATTTTGAATCAATGAAAATTTTGACTTTAAAAGAATTCAAAAGGGTCAAAAGAATTTTTTTTATTAATAAAAAAATAACTCTTTGACTTAACAAAAGCAAAAACTTTTTCATAAAAAAACTTTTAAAATTTTAAATCTATTCCAATTAATCCAAACCAAGCAAAAAACTAAAAATTCATGATTTTTAAAGGGCCGTCACTGCATTTAATTCTCAGTAAGTATTTCTAATACAAAAAAATAAAAATGGCTCATATTCATAAAGGTGTTAGCAATAAAAAGTTACTTAATACTTGCAGGTTTCGCGCGCGATAAATACATTTATGAGAGAATTTTCATTAAAACACAATAAAAATAACAGAACTGTTTAATCGTTAGCAACGTGAGATTTTCTAGAAATCTTTCAAGGGCAATATTTTTTTTATTGTTAACACGTAGTGTTGTTATGCCGAGCCGCCGCTCATTATTATAAATATTTGTTAAACTTTTTTTTCCTCACTTTATCTTCTACGCATTATCTTTCAAGAATTTTTGTAATTGTTTTGTCTTGTACACGCCGCGTTTGTCCATTCAGTCGTGTTCTTGCAATGCATTATTCTAAAAAAAAACACTAAAAATTAACTTCTTTTGTAGTCACATCACATCGTTAATGTACAAAAAAAAAGCGCTTACTACAAAAAAAAAACGTTTAGTTTAATTAATTTTGTAATTTTGCGTCGTTGTTAAATTAACAAGACAAGAAACTGTGCGAGAGAATCGCAAACAAGTTACTAATAACTGCTAATGAATTAAAAGTGTGACTTTTTGCGATGACCTAATCTCTTGACTTGCAGTAAAATGACCACACCAGCACCGGACAACCACGTTGACCTATGATAATGAATTGAATGGAACAAAGATATTTTCTAAGGAACGTCAAACGATCACGATTCTCACTAATCATAGACATTATTTGCAAAGTACAGCAAACAAACTCGCGATATTTGATCAAATATCTACGTGGCGTGTGCCTTGTTTTATTTTATAGACTAAAGAACGCTGTTCGAGACGCTTTTTATAACTTTATCTATTATTTTATGTGATGTACGGAGAGCAGATTCGTGGTCACTGTCAAGTTACGGAATAGATTAATATTTAATGACTTTCGGAGTTTCGAGTATTGTTCTAGAAGAAGTTGCTTCCAGCAAATAATTTTCTTTTGATTGATTGATTAGTTGATTGGATTATTAGTCATGCCCTGAAATCCTCAACTCCAACAACATTGTCATGTCGAGAAAAAAAATCTATGATGATTTTTTTTATTTTTTGATGAATTACCGAAAAAAAAGCCACTGGACCACTAATTTATCGATTCATGTTGCACCTTTTTACCCTTGATTTAACATGTAACATGAAATTTCCACACTTAATTCTCAGTTCGGATTTTTCATACTTTTTACAAGCGAATTTGCTACGCCTCACTGGACACCCCGGCTTTCAGTTCCGTATCTCTTTGCCATATTTTTAGACGATGGCTAATAACTAATATGTAACGTTGACCAATTAAAGCTTGATCAAGCGTGATGTGTGAGTTCAAAAACTAATTACTTCTCTTGTTTGATTTTTAGGTTCTTTTGTTCGACGCACCTGCGAGACAAAATTGGAACAGCTAATGGCAAATTGTTCGGAAATTCTGTTAATTACCTTTTAACACTTGAAAAATGCTCGAGATGTGAATGAACTTTTGAGAAAAGTAACCGCGGGTGGGCACTTGAAATCTCTCCAAAATGATGGATTTACTTTCATCGTGCAATCAGCAATTTGCAAAAATCATGCTATGAAATCCATCTCATCCATCCCATATATTGATATGTATGATGATGAACTATTTTTGCATCATCCAAGATCAGCATAAAATATGTATGGATTTTCTTCATAATAGCGAACAACAATGAAAGATGTATTGTAAGACGAAGAAAGCACACAAAATGCTGGTACTCTGTAGGTTTTTAGTTTATTATGAGAAAAATAGACAATTGATGTTTAAAGTATCGGCAAAAAAAATGACAAAGGCGTATTTTGGATGTGTAATTTTTAAGCATTTTTTTTAATTAAAAAAAATCTAAACTGAACAAAAGCGAAGTTTTCAATAAACTTAAAAAATTTAAGATTTTTTTTTAAAGAAGAATTAAATATTTTTTAATTCAATTAAATAATCTAACTTTAATTTATAAAATATTTAAATAAATTTTTTAATATTAATTTTTTTTATTTGAAATCATTTATTAATTTAATTTATTAATATTTTAAAAATATAAAATATTTTAATATTTAAAAAAATTAATAAAAAATTAAATAAATATTAAAAAGTAAATTTATTAAAAAGCTGTATTTAATGTAAAACTGTTAAGTTTTTTTTTAATTTAAATTTTTAAATTAATTAATTTCAAATAATTTTGTATTTTAATAATTTTTTTTATAATTTATAAGTTTAATTTTTATAATTTATAAAAATAATAAAAACACTAAATTAATTAAAATTTTTATTTAAAAAAAAAAAATATTCAATATTTTTATTTAAATATTTATTTTAAACATTTTTAGTAATACATAATTGTTGTAAAAAATGTTCAATAAACATAAAATATTTTATTTTTCATGGAAACATGAACCGCTCCAAAAAAATATTGCTTACTTTACAAATTTGCAGTCCACAAAAATGCCTTCTAGTTATTTTATTTATTTAAGTTTAGTTGCACAAATATATGATTTATTCATTTTTATTTATTATACATAGACCTCTTCTCTTTCTACGTAAAATATAAATTTTAGTAATGTATGTAAATTGACAAGTAAGCAAAAAAAGAGACAGACATTTTGAAAAATATTTCTTTAACTATACTTTTTTGTGTATTTACTTTATTTTATTTTATTTGCTGAGACATCAGACATTACTGGGCATGCCTTGGAATCGTACAAAGTTGGCAAATGTCAATCGTCATTACATTTACGTTAACAACAATGATAGTAATAACAATAATAAAATTATATATGATAAATAATTTATTGAAATCTATACAAGAGAGACCGACAAAGTCTGTCTTTTGTGGATTGTATTCAAATATTTCTGCTCGTAGATGACAGAAGTTTTTTTTTCAATATTGCGCAAAAATAAAATGATGACGTCTTGCGATAGATTAGTCGATCATCATCATCAGCATCGACCTAATTTAAATTTTTAATGATAAAAAAATATATGGGACACCGAACGAGATGGATATTTAATATGATACGTGAGTGGATGCCACAATCTGATACGTGAGCTAACTAGTTAATGTTGTGCAAAATAATGCAATAAAGGTCACTTCATCATCATCATGATAATAATAATAATAATTTTATATTTTATTTTATTAATAATGATGAGCATCTCCGTTAGATTTAATATTCAGTCGTGCATGTACCACAAAGTATGGGTGCGTAGGCCAGATTATTAGCGTTTTAACATCTATTTATTTTATTGCTCTTAGTTAAGTTGTGCATATCTCTAATTCGCTAATAAAACGGCGCCGTGTTTTATTTTCTGTGACTTTTGTGACTTTATTCGGAAATATGCGGAAAAGAGAGTGATTGATCGGCCATTTTAATTGTCTCGTCATAAAACGCCATCTCGATGATGCGACAAAAAGGCTCAATGCCACGCCATCAATTCATCATCGTTTCGAGAGCGCGAGATATGAGAGGCAAGATAACCGCGGCAACAAAAAATGATGGACTACCTGTTTGAATGATTGATTAATTCTAATGCTATTATTAGAACGTAAACATGACAACAACAATGAAGGGTGTCTCAGATGGTTTCGATACATTTTGCTCGTTAAAGAACGTTGCGGCTCGAAAATTGCCAAGTCAGCCACGTTAAAAAAAATTATTGCGAGTCCCACCTACTACTTATAAAATGATACTAACGACGCACAACTGCTGATTTTTTTTCTCGGTAAGGTTAGTGTAATTTTGAAAAATGTTTCAGATTTTTATAAAAAAACGAAGAATTTATTGATTTACTCACAAATTTACAAAAAAATATAAAAATTAATTAGGATCTATTTTTTTTAAAATTTTCAATTCTTTAAATTTTTTTTTACGAATATTTGTCCAATTTTTGTCACAAAAAGTTAAAAAATTTATAATTTAAAATATTTCAAAATTCAATCAAATCGTAAAAATTTTAATTTATTTTTTTTAACTCTTGAACTTCATTTTATTTTATATTTTTTATAAAATTTATTTTATTATTTTTTTCTTGCATTTTATTTTAATTATTTTTGTATTCTTGCATCTTAAATCGTGTGAAATTAAAAAAAAATCATGAGATAAAAATTAATTTTAAGAGAAATAATTTAAGAAATTTTAAAATATTAAAATATTAATAAAAAACCATAAAAAAAAATTTTTTTTAAAGAAAAATTTCGAAAATTTTCGAAATCTGTTTAAATTTTTAACTACAAAAATTAATAAATAAATTAAATTAAAAATTATCATATAAACATTTTGATCTCCAAAATAGCGTGAAATATTTTTAAAAATTGTCCTTTCCTAACAATATCCGTAGTTACTGCTTGTGCGTTACGAAAATGAATAATTTATTCTTTTTTCGTGTAATTACATATGTTGACATGTAAATCGATATAAATTGGTGCAGTCAAGTGGTCTCGAGTCGCTGTTATTGTTATCGACATCGTACAAAGATAAAAACAGAACAAGGATAAATGCTCGTAATTATGAGGTGTGCCATTGCGGGAACGGCGCACACTTCAGCGTGTCTAGCTTCTTGAAATATATTTATTGACATCAACGACGACGACGACGATGTAAAATTACTTTAACCTTGACAGTAAACGTTTAAAAGTTTGTGGTGCGATGGAACGTGTTTTAATATCGAACCTGACTGGCTTGTGTGTATTTACCAGAAACCGTTGAATTTATTATGATCAAGTTACAAATAGGCATAAAAGTAACAGTAGTACTGATTAAGCTGATGAAGTAGAACAAAGTGGTTGCCACCAAAAATGGCTTTTTATCCAGCGAGAATCTAACCTTGAACCGAAATTGAACCTGAATTATCGATTTCCGTCCATTCATTAAATTTTGTTCTACCTCACAGGAGCTTGAATGACACTGAACGACGCATTTTTTTTATTATTGAGAGAAAAAAGTCTTAAACATTTAAAATTATTACTGTTATTAAGAATAAACTAACTGCAACTAAAAAGCAACACGAGTAGCTGTAACAAGTAATTTTTTATTCATCGGAATTGCTTTGATCAATTAAAATCATATTCATAAAAAATTACGACTATGATTAAAAGAAGAAAGAAAAAATATTAAAAGAACGAAACCGACAAACCACAATTTTGTGTAATATTTTTTGATTATTCATGCATCAAATTTAATTCGCTGGACGGACCGGAACTTTAATTTGTGATAACAATGTCGTTTGTTTCGTTACATTTTATGCATTTTTATCAAACATTTCGAAAATGAGTCAATTGAGAAGAATTTTTTCTGAAAAAAAAAATCTGCGTCACATTTCGAAATTCCATAAAATTCAATTCGAACGAACGTTTCTGCACATTTTTTGCCTCATTCGTTTGGAAAATACGCAAAAATTCCCCTGGAGGTCATTTTTGTGTGTGTTCGTACAATTGCATGGCGCAAATATCATAGCGAGTTAATTTTAAATTATAATTCGTATTTTCTTTTCTTTAAAAATGCAAAAAAAAAGGTAAAGGAGAGATGAGCTACACCCGTTTCTTGTGCCCGGCAATAAATTGCATGCAGAAGAAGAACAACAACAACGGTACACAATCATCATCATCATCAACGTTCTTGCTTGAGCGTTCGTTCTACACGAGCTGAGGAACGAGAGTGCATTGGACTCTAAAAATTCACAGCCGGTTGGTTCGTTCGCCTGGTATGTAAATATCAATAACGTAAGAGGAGGCTGTTCATTTAAAAGACACTAAATAAAACCAGTATCATATCACGGGTGCGTGAAGCATATTTTTTTTTTTTGCACAGATGGATTATTATTATTTTTATTATCAATTGCCGCGCGACGTCGTCGTGTGTGTTGTTTGTTGTGCAAAAGACGTGGAAGACAACTTGACGATGAGTGGAGATCAGATAAAATAAGTGTTGAATTTTTTTTTTGGTGAGTTTTTTTTTTAATTAATTCTAGATTTAATTCAGTGTAAGTGATTTTGACCTTGCAAGGGCTTCCATGCGTGAATTTTTTATTTATTTAAATTTTTGTTAAAAAAAATTGTTTTTGTATTTTCGTTAAACTTTTTTTTTATTTTATGTATTTTTAGTAAAAAAATATTTTTTTTTATATGAAAAATTATTTTTAAATTTTTATTTAAAAAATATTTTTTTATTTTTATATATTTATTAATTTTTATTATAAAGTATTATTATTTTTATTTTAATAATTATTTTTAATTTTTTATTTAATTTAATTTTTTTTTAATTTATTTTTTTTATTTTATTTTTTTTTATTTTTTGATGAGATAAGATCACATAAAAAATTAAATTAAAAAAAATAAAACTTTCTTCAACAATAGATCAATTTGGATCAATTAAGATCACAATTAAGAAAGTTTAATACACGCATCGATCAAAATCGATCGCGAGCGATCAATTAAAATTATTATAAAAAAAAAATTGACGTGATACCCATTAAACTTCATTAGGTTTCGCACGTCGGAGCAGTTAAAACATTAATTAATCCATTAACTATAAATTGCAAGTCCTACAAATTTCCCACCTTTTCCTACATTATGTAGATAAAAATTTGTTACAACAATCATAATACTATGTTATATATGTATATTATATTTATAAAGGTAGTCAAACTGTAACTCGTTCATCCTACTCTTTATTTTATTTTATTTTTTGCTTTTATATTTATTTTTTTTCTTGTCTCAATATATTTGTAATATTTGTAATTTATTTAATGAAACAAATTTTATGTTACAAATACGACTAATTTAACATTATTCGAGTATGGAATAAAATTTTGCGTATTTATTACAATTAGCTACTACTAAAACATTGAATTTACCAAAAAAATCAATATAAATCGATTTTATTGATAAATCCAGTTTATTTTTTTTTATTTCATTAATCACCACAGCTGTTTGTGCACCAAATAAAAACGAAAAAAAAAATATCTGATAAAATATTAATATTGAATTATATTTAATAATGTAAAATAAATTTACTCGAGAGAGTAACTAAATATCAGACACGACAGGACCAAATGAAATGGAAACCTCTCGTATTGATATGATACGAAAATTTATTATGTTATTATTTTATAATAACATACCATACATAACATGAGAGATAAATTTCAACAATTTTCGCCCATTTATCGTTAGTGTGCCGAATAGAAGTGAAGTGAAAAAGCAGGCGAAAACAAGATCTCTAGTCAAGTGTGCCCACAAAATAATGTTTCAATTTAATTTATAAATTACAAATGCTTATTATCATAATTTATTGTACATTCTGGATAAAATAATAATAAAATTGCTTAATTAGTAAAGTGATACAAATTTGTATGTTTCCGTGTTTGTTGTTGTTGCTGTTGAGGTTTATGCGATTTTTTTATAGCACAAAAATGAACCACCCAAGGCAAAATAGTTGCATTCCTTTTTCAACCTAATAGGCTTTAAGGAAATGTTTAACAACATACATATTCGCAATTCATGCTGTTTTCTTGCTCTTTAATGTTTATTATGTACATTTCACGTTAAATTATTATTATTATACACTGACAAACCAATATTGTATCTCTCACCGCGAGATTTTATGATATAATCGATTATAACCACTCACTTTGTACAGACATATGCGGAATATATGCATTACACATGAATAAACATACATGTTGGGCAAATATGAATAGACCATAATCAAATTTCAGTGTGCATTACAATATAACGTTAATTGTTGACGATACATTTTCTTCTTCTTTTCATCTTTGGGTTTTATTGAAATGAGAGTTTTATTGAAGCGTGCATGTCTTCAAAGGGGTCGTTTTAAATTACTATTCATATGTTTCATCATAATAGTTATAAAAAGATGTACTTTAAAGCATAATACGAGTTTATCTATTCAGTTGAAATAATATTGATAGTTAGAAATTTATTTCTGTTTTCTTTAAATAAATATTAAATATTTAAAAAAAATTTAAAATTAAATATATTTTAATAAAAATTTAATTAATTTTAATAATAATTTTTTCTGATTAAATAAATTTAAAAAAAATATTTTGTAAACATTCATAAAAACATATTAAATAATTAATTTAATTTAATAAACAATTTGAAATTTTTAAAAATCAACTTGTATTTAATTTGTAAAATATTAAAAATTTTCATTAAATTTAACGTATGAAATTATTCTTTATCAAAATATTATTTTATTTTTATTTGAATATTTTCCTTAAATTAATATTTTAAAATAATTTATTAATTTAATTAAATATTATTATATATATTATTAAATAGTATTAAATATTTTATTAAATTTATTTTTAAAAATCTTAAAATTGAATAAAAATTCTAAATTTAAATTATAACACCTGCCATTCAAAAATTTTAATGGATTTTTCTTGATAAACTTTTTATATTTTTTTCTATAATTAATAAAGAAATAATCTATAAAACAAAACCTCCATCGTTGATATTTCTCACAAATGAAAGTTCTCAATATAGACATTGTAATTATTCAATTGCCGTTTATGGAGGTTGTTTTTTTTTGCTTCTTCCGTACAATAACGTTGTTGTTCCTTCACATTATTAATTAACTTCTTGTAACATGTATTTCTATCTATCGCGAGATGCTCAAGCTCCCGCATGATATTCTCAAACGTTGCGTCTTCTTCATCCATAATCATCATCATTTACTTATTTATTTATAACATAAACTACGCCAAACCATTAACAATGTTATAATTATTGGTTACGTACTTTTTTAATATAATTTTTTTTTATATAAAAAAAATAAGAAAAAAAAAACGGTTGTCATCATTCATCATACAAGTTTTAACGAAAAAGTCAACGAACTCCTCCTGCTTCGAGAACACTCAAGAAAATATAAACTAGTAACTTTTCAATCGATTTCATGTCTCGCCGCTGGTCAGGATTAATTTTCCCTTTCTTTGGAACTCTCTCGGGTAAGTAATAATAATAATTATTTTGAACAAACATGCAAATATGTTATAAAAATAAACCTTTTTATCAAAACGTACCTTGAACCAATAAACGACCTATTTATGTAGCAAGTTGTCGTCATGTTATGTTTTGTGTGGTAGGTTGTTGGTTAGCAATCGAAGCAATGCAAAGCCATGTCATGGTCATTATCGTAATTTTTTTAGAATTTTACAACAAAGCCATTTTCCAGGGCAAAGCCATACGTGTGTGTGTGTGTAATTATGCATCGATGACGTGTTTAAAAGAAATAATAATAAAAAAATAAAAAAAAAGGATAAAACATTTGAATTTTTTTTCATCGATTTTTTTTATACATAAAGAAAATAAAAGCTGCTTAAAGTAATTGAGGTTAAACATATGACGAAGAGCATCTTCATATTATTATAATGAACATAAAAAACGCATGCATGTGTTCCAGATTTTTTTTAACATAATTTCAATACAATTATAAACATGAGCTCATTATTTGTTTATTTAAAAGAAACTTACAAAAAAATAAAATAAATAAAAAAAAATCATGAAAAAATATATGATATGAATATAATTGTAAAATGCAACATTATTATTATTATTGTTATAGGTAATAATAATAATAAATGAATGCACATGAACACATTTTTTTTTGAAAAACACAAAAATTGCATGATGATGATAATGTTGGCAACTTTTATGCATAATAATAATTGAATTGTATGTGAAGAAAGGTAAAGAAATATCTAGAATGGAATGCTTTTGTTTATTCAATGAAATAAAGTCTACGTTCCAATGACCTGTAAAGGTGTTACTTTGTCTTATTTTTGTTATCATTAACTTATAAGAAGACTAGTTAATGCGAACATGAAAATAAACAAAGATTGTCCTAGATAAACTATGTGTCGGAATCCTATTTTTCTTACATTTTTTCTCACTTTTTGCATGTGTGCAAATAATTGGCAAGATGGTCCCATTTTTCTCTTTTGCTTATTATATTTAAATATATATGTTTATTATAACATAAGCTCATAATTTATCACATGATAATAATAAAGTAACTAATCTAGTTTCGAACAAATTTTATTATTATAAAAATATAATCCGTGTGTTTCATGATGTAAAACAACCGAACGAGCGAACCTGACATTCGATTTTTTATCGCGCTTGATTATTTTTATTACAAAATATATACAATTTATTTAAATATAATGCAGAATTAATTTTTTTCTATTGAATTTCTAACATTGTATCATGCAAATATTCCGTTTTTTTGTTATTTTTCTCTTTCTTTTTCCGAATAAAATATTTATTTATTATTTTGCGGGGACAGTTATTTGGTTAGTTGTCGCATTTGTCGCAATTCGATTCCCAGACCAGATCTACGGTTATTTTTATCGATGTTTATTACTACATTTTTGCTTGCTTATATTATATATCATCACATTATGTATATATGGAAAATAATCCGTTGACAGTTGTATAGGCGATTCTCATCTCTTCTCTCGTTCTTTTTTGTTTTTGTGTGTGACGACTTTCGTGACGACGACAAATGGACAAACAAACGATGAAAGCCAAAACCACAAAATCTAATCAAATGTCGTAAATTAAACTTTTTTTTATTTATTATTTTTTTTTTCTTTATTTTTATAACAAAGAACCACTCGTGGAATGGATTGAAAGATGATTGATAGAGAGTGACGGTCTTTTTTTCAATGAAATCATAATAATATTATAATAATAAATGAAGCAAGCTTGCTTTGTAGGTGTCGACCCGAAAAAAAAGTGAACTAGATAAATCATAGTTCTTATATGGTAATGCGAGTAAAAATACTTTGCATATCAATGGAGATAAAAATGTATTCACACGAGGATGTCACTCTATTTTACTCTATGAATACATAAAAAAATCATTTAAGGGAAAATAACATCAAATATTATTATTATTATTATTATATATTGTCCGGAAATTTTTGTATAAGGAAACAAGACAACATGAACGCAATCATACGAAAAAATTCATGGCGCCTCTCTTACTACAACAAAAAAAAAGCCTAAAAATATTATTTAACATATTTTCCAAAAAAAAAAAAAAAAAATTTTCATTCTCTTTGTGTCTCTTATTTTTTTGCTAGAGATTGGAATCTTATCATAAATATATTGCAGAAAGAAAAAATGTGACCTTACCACACTTTCGGTAAAATTGGGCCAAGCAACTTATTATTGATTAAATTCGATACGAAAAACCTTTTTTAAAGTGCGTTCAATAACTCTCGATTTTTTTAACGTCAAGTAAGTAATTTTTTTAATACAAATATTTATTACATAACTTAACGGTGGTGCTGCCTACTTTCTGTTGCAGTAGTAACCGATATCATTAATTGTGTTCAAAAAATTTAAACTTTTTTTTTCGACAACAACAATTTTTATCGTAGGTTCATTTAAATTTCGTATGTATGTCGTTCCGTTCCGTTGTATATATATTATTTTTTAACGGAGATAATCGGTTATACGTAAAAAAAAATATTAAAATTAAAACCTAAATATCTGTTTATGGTCAACGGCGTGACCTTGGGCAGCTTGAGTTGGTGCGCTTTTGCGACAATGTGACAAAATTTAGAGATTTTTTGTTGGTGCGCAAGCAAAGCAGGTCATCAATGTCGATTTTTTGAACACGAAAGTTTTTTTTTGCTCATGATATAAAAAAATATAAAAAACGGCAATTTATGATGTAGGAAACGAAAACATGGTCTTATTTGTTCTTTTCTCTTGTAAGACACATCTCACGACACCGTTCGATCTTTCGACAGAGAAACTTCAAATCTTGAGAAAAGTTTCGCGTGATACTCTAATTCCCTATCTTTTGCCTGATGCTCTTCTGCTTGTGTCGAGAGAGTGAAGTTACTTGCAAAAATACAAAAAAAAAACAAAGAATCATGACCAAGATCAGATAAATCTCGTGTGTCATTGCAGAAGCTTTTTATTTTATTTTTTTTTTCGCTTATAAAAAAAATAGAGAAAAAATCTCATATGAATCGAGTGAGCTTCAATGATGCTCGAAACAAGGCTAAAGTGCATTTAAACAGAAGACAGACTTGAAAATGTTCATTTTTTTTTTGTAAGAAATCGAAAAAGTCGCAAAAGAGAGGAAAAAATGAATAATGATACATTTTCCGCAATAAATTTAAACGTGATCAGTTAATGTCAAGTTCATGAAAGAAGAAAAGGCATCCATGCATCAGTGATTTCTTGCATATCCGATCTATTAGAGGCAGTACATAGAGAGACATTTTGCAATAAAAGCAAGTAATCGACAATTGCATAATGAATTATTTTTGTTTTATTGCAGCATTAATACAATTGTTATTACTCGGTGCTTGGGCGAACAGAAGAAATGACGACCGATGATGATAAAATGTTGAAATGGAGCATGGCAATAATTTGTTTATTTATATTTATTATTTGTTCACAACAATAACGGGATGCCCAATGCTCGACAAACAAAATGCAAAAAAAAAATACGGTAAACTTACCTTTGGAAGTGAAGCGAGCACCTGTTGTTTCACGTCCCACACCAGCTTATCCGATGGAAATTGAAGGCATTTGTGGACATTTAACTCGGGCACGTAGATGCGGATGAGTAACCAGCCTTCGCGCGGCTCAGGTGGCGGTTCGTCATCATACACTTGCGTCTCCATGATATTTTTCTCCTTGGTTTCCGTTTTTACAGCTTCTTCTGTTTTGCTTTTTTTTCAGGTTTTACGTAATTGTGTGGGCGATTCCAGACCAGAAGTGAGTTAATTAATCCTAAAATGCGGCAGCGTACGAGGTTGTGGTTTAACGACCATCATTCTGCAAAAAGAGAGAAAAAAGGAAAGAAGAAAACGTTAAAAATAGTCGTAATTTGAGAATTAATTTATTTTTTATGTATTAATTGATATACACGGAAGAGAAGAAACTAGGTAAACGGCATATTTTTCTAATTAGCCTATGTAAATATATGGCGCGGCGCAACAAAGTCGTTTCTACGAGTAAATATTCTTACGGTAAATTTTATTGATGTTTTAAGATATTTTCTGTGTAAGCGACGCGCCATGCCATTAATTCATTAATTCACACATAAAATAAATTCCTATCAAATTCGCTTTTTTTCGGTCAAAATGTCATCGTCACACGTAAATTGCGATGCGGGTAAATAAAAGCAGCATTAACCAGACGGAAATCCTACTTTACGTTAGTTTAGTGAAAACAATAACAATCAGCTTCTGAGCGATTATTTCATTGTCCCCACAAAACTTTTTGAGATTTTGCAAACACACACCTTTGTTTAGTTTCAATGATATCGGGCTCGGTAAATGCCCGTCAAAGTCGGATTTATTTGGATCAATGTTACTTGCAGAGCTCCCCTCGTATTTTTGTTTCATTTTGTGACGAAAATTTTAACTGCGTATAATAACCCCAAATTTAACTTTTTTTTTGCCTGTTATCAATGAAAAGAGGTCCCCCTCTCGCTTTAAACTAACGATTTTCATCATTCATAATCGTTTAACACACTTGCATTTTACAGAATGATTTACACAAAGATGGCTGCTGACTGATGCTTTTGATAAAAATTTAACTGTGGCGATGATTTTTTTGTGTTAAAAGTTGGAGATGGGAGCAAAAACGGAAAAAAGCGCACATGCATGACAAGGTCTGTTGTTCGAGCAAAAGTAAAAAAGGAAAAAAAATGGAAAACGGGGTGGTTCGGTGGCAAAAAATAAAAGAACCAACGAGCAAACATGAAATGCTCAACTTGTAAAAACATTTATTCGGTTTGGAAAGAAGTATAGTTATTTATAATGTTGGAGAAAAGCAAAAAACGAGCAAATATTGATTTTTATAAATGTTTTTTTGCGTCGTAGAAGTCAATTAAAAAAAAATTAGTTTATTTTTAGTAATGGTGCTTTGAAATCTGCCAAAATTGTTTAGTTTCTGAAATTTAACTTGAATTTTTTTATTTATATTTTATTTTTATTTTTTATTTTTTTAAATTTAACTTCCATTTTTTTTTTATTTTTAACCAAATTTGCAAGTTTTATGTTTATATATGTCGAATATTTTCAACAAAAAAAAATTGTTTGAAATTATAAAATTAAAAAACTTTAAGTTAAAACAAATTTAAAGAAAATATTTTTTTTTTAATTTTAAAAGAAAACTATAATTTCAATTAATTTTTTTCATTTTTTTTTATTTTTATTTATTGATTTATTTTTTGTAAAATCTGAAATATTTAGTTGATTAATCAAAAATTTTAGTAAAACTGGGCATTAATTAAAAAATTTCTTTGAAAAAAATATTTTCATGAGTTTTAGGCGTCCATTTTGGGAGATTTGACTGTATGAGTTTTACATTTTCCTTCTGTATGAATTTTCAAAGAATTTTATGGTTACTTTATGAAAATTTTTGACTTAAAAATCTTTTATGAATACAATTCTTGATAATTGTCAAGTTAATTTCTTTTTAAACTTCTCTATTAAAATTTATGAGGAAATGGTTACAATATTTATTTATGAATTTTAATTTTTTTCTTAAGAAATTTAAAACTTTTAGGTGCAAATTTTTTTTTGTCTTAAAAAATCCTTTTTAAGCTCGAACTGATTTTTTCACCCAAAAAGGTGACAATAAATTTAAATGAAGTAAATTTATTTGAAAAAGTTTGAATTTTTGTTTTGTTTTATTTTTTTGATAAAACTTTGACAATTTATAACTTTTAATCTTTAAAAAACTGCTTCAAACTCCAATTAATTAACCAAAAACCCCTAAAAATATATTTTTTCAATTGTTTATGTCTTTTTCTAATCAATTCTCATTGTAATTTTCCACAGCGTTCGAATGTGTGTCACAATTAAAGCCAAAGAAGGTTACAATTACTGTAAGAAAGCACGAGATAACCATAAAGAAATATAAATAAACAAGGATTACTTTACAACTTTTACATAATATGCGAGCGCCATAACAATTCTAAACATAAAACGTTAATTGTAATGTAAGTGAACCAGTTAGCAAGTTATAATCTTACACTTGAAAATTAAAAGATTTGCCATACAAACGAGAATAGAAGAGTCGGTCGCTCGTTATATTGCAAGAAATTATAACCTTTCTATTGTGACCTACTTTTCTTACATAACAACAACAACAACCACAAACATTCTTCTGCCATTTCTTCGTATCGAAAGAAGCTGGAATCATTTGTTCATACATGAATTTAGCTGATTATCTCGTGTGGTGGATCTTAATCTGATAAGTACGGCGTTCTATATTTATTTATTACTCACTTACGCTCTTTTGTTGGCAAATAGCGGGCAAAGTAACCAAACAAACACACAATAATTTATTCTAATCAATGAAGCAAAAGAAATTGTATGCGGTCCCAATCAATAGCGGACTGTCTCTGTTCAGTCGAAGTAACAAAAAAATTCCTTTCTACCGTGAATCTTTTGAGTGGCTTGAATGAAATGAACGTATCTAAACACTCCATGATGATGATTATTATGTATTATTCGTCACGTATTATCTTCTTTTTTTTCGTTGCTCGTCGTCATCGTCAAGTTTTTGCTGCTTTTACAAGTGCCTCAATTCTCGAATATTCTTCTAATGTTATGAGTGAATTTACCTTTCTTTTTGCGCGCCATGTAAAAATAATGTTTATCTCGATATACCTCGTGTCGAGCGAAAAAAAAGTGGAGCATTTCTTACGATACAAGCGTTTCGGACCTGATTTAACTCTTAATATTGACTTAGATTGCTTTAACGCCATTGAAGCTTGACTCGAGCAAATTAGATTTTTTTCCTCCTTTTTTTCTCTTTTTAATTTTTTTTTTCAGTAGTTTAAGCAAGGGAAACTTTTAACGGTCATGAATTACATTTCTAGAAGGAGTTTATTATTTTTTGAAAATTTATGGAGCAATTGATGCAATTTCATAAAAAGTGCGACGACGACGCACATTAAGCGGCGGCTAGACCCAGTGTCGTCCAAAACATTAGTCGTCTGCACCCTTTTGATTGTGTCTCGAATGCAGGCGACGGAGAAGTTATTTTTTTGGGGACAACAAAGAAAAAAATGAAAAAAAGAAGAGACGAGTGCAATAAAAGAACGTTCTCGATAATAATGGGTCACGATCATGAGATTTTTGTACATTTTTTGTATCGTTTAGAAAAAAGTAGAAAAAAATCATGAATTTTATGGCTTGAATG
This sequence comes from Culicoides brevitarsis, assembly GCF_036172545.1. Lineage (NCBI taxonomy): Eukaryota > Metazoa > Arthropoda > Insecta > Diptera > Ceratopogonidae > Culicoides > Culicoides brevitarsis. The sequence continues at coordinate 14,801,320 of NC_087085.1, read as the reverse complement.
CAAATTTACTACTGGAAGAGTCAAACGTGTAATTTTTGTAAAAATTCAAAAATTTTTCGAATTTGAAAAAATATAATTTTCGAATTAATTTAGAAATTTTTGAATTTCTTATTCTTATTTGAAAAAAAATATTTTTCGTTATTTTTGAACCTCAATAAAAAATATTTTTATTTAAAAAAAACATTTTGAATTTTTTAACTTTTATCGGTATTTTAAGAGCTTCAAAATAATTTTTAAAAATTTAAAAAAATAAAAAATAGATAAAATTTTAATATTTATTTTAATGTTATTTAAATTTTATTTTTTTTTTATTTTGAAAAATATAAAATAATTATATATTTTATTTTTAAAAAAATTCTAAACGTATTAAAAAAATTAGAAACAATATTTAGGAGAAAATTTTAAATTTTTAACAATTTTAAAAATTTTAAAATTTTAATTTATTTTTGAAAAAAAAGAGAAAAATTTTTATATTAGTAATAATTAATTAATTAAATTAATAAAAATTAATTGATTAAATTAATAAAAAAAAATTAATTTAAAAAATTAATAATTTGATTTTTAGATATTTTTACTAAAAAAATTGTAAAAATTTATTTAAAAACAGAAAATTTCTTAACACTTACGAAAAGTTTTCAATTTTCAAAGAAAAAAAGTTACACGTTTGCTCTTCAAAACACTCTTCAACATCTTGCCATCTACGTAAAATCTTAAAAAGGTCATTATAATCCTTTTTCGTATCGTTTTGCAAGAAATGCATGCAAAGGAATTCCAATCGATACCATGTGAGTTACTATCCTCCACTATTTACCATATGCAATGACGGCTAAAATGCACTCTCGAGAACGAGAAATGGAAAAAGAAAACTAGAGAGAATTGCAAAATCTACAACATTCATATCACTTGTGATCTGAATATAAATAGTTATCGTTACAACATCACATGATATGTACAACCTTTTATTGTTTTTAATGGCACGATAAATAAAATTATATTGCTCCCTCCGTTTCATCGCCGTAGAACCGGGCTTTTGATGGACACACATGCCCCAAGAATGCAATATTCATACTTGATTTATTTATTATTTATGTGCTTGTGTCTGCGCGTACCATCATCAAGTATACGGACAAAGGAAGGATTGCAAACAAACTGTCTAGTTTTCGCCATTCATAGTGCTGAAGAAATGACGACCGACGTGATATTTCGATGCAAAATGAAGAAAAATAAAAGTTTCTTCCATGAAAAAGGGAACTCGAGGTAGGTCGTCGGTCCGTTTGATTGATGCTGCAGCATCTTTGCTGCAAAAATACTCGCATTAATAATACTATGAGAGGCAAAAATGATGAATGCAGCGACGTGCAAAGAGATGGCAACGACTTGATAGATGGATAGATGCACTAAACAATGGATAAATATCTAGTTGTATGCAAAGTTTATTGACATCACTTTGTTATCTTGACTCATCCAGAGTGCTTTCGTTTCGTTTCGTTTTATTCGAAAGCGAAATCTTTACGTTCTTCCGTATTTGGCGCGATAGACTTTGACTTTGAAACAAAAAACCCACACAGCCAAAAAAAACACTTCCTTTCTCTTTTATTGAAGACATTTTTCTTGTGTTTTGTGATAAAAAATTAAATAATTAATTAAACCTCGAGAAAAAAGCCAAAAAATTCTAAAAATACGACTCGCGTCATTTCTCGATTCTTCGAAAAAATAAAAAAAAATAAAAATTACCAATCAATAATCGGACGACAATCCTATTAATCAATTATCTGGTCAGTCCAGTTTTTTGCGTACGTTTGTCTCATGACAGGTCCGTGTCGAAATATACACAAAAAGATTGCCACACCACTCATCATAAATTCATTTAGCAAGCCAAATATGACGAAAATCGATAAAATTAATTTTTATTGAAAATTACACTCTTCATCTTTTTTTTTTTGCTGTTTTGATCTTAAAGCATTTTTTTGTTTCGCTGTGCGAACGTGATACAAAAGGCTCGTAAATTTTGAATTGGATTTATTGATTTTGATTGCGCTTTTAAAGTGAAATCCTATCCGGATTTATTTATTAAATTGATGTTTCAACCGAAGATAAAACGAAACTGTTTGGGTGTGAAGATGAAATTTGAAGCACATTTCAAGAGTTGTTTAGCTAAAAAACTTGATTTTTTTAATTAAAAAAAACTTTTTTGAGTGTTTTAAAATAAATTTTAACAAAAATTACGATTTCAAGTTGAAAAACCTTCAAAAAGTGCGAAAGTGTGGGCGTTTCACTTGAAATACGCACTCGGAAGCAAAAACATTGATATGTAAAAAAGGGACACAAATCCAATGTAAATCAGGCAACCTTTTACAAAAACCACTTTTCATGGCAGAGACGAGAAGGAACAATCACAACTAATAACCAATTCCATTCCAATGTCATTCAATGGGGATCTGTAATAGACACGAATGAAAAGGTCCAAGTTTAACTGAAAGTACATTACCCCCATCGACATGGAGGACCGTCGTTGTCGTCCCTTTTCGACATTAGCATAACTCTCCGCTGTTGGACCAATGTTTGTGACAGAAGAGTAATAATAATCTCAATAATGGGGTCGATCATGCCATCCCCAGTGATTGGTTCGCATACAATGTGACATCAAATGTTTTTTTTTTTTAAATTAAAAAATGCGGGCAAACATTTTCATTTAAAATTAAAAATAAATGGAGAAAATATCAAATTGCATATTGCAACAACAACTCTCCGGTTGTGACATGAAAAGACCTACCATCGTTCTCTTTGTGCACCTATCCAGTATTTATTAAAAATTTATAAATAACATGCTACTTAGGATGGTACAAAAATTAAAAATGTTATAAATTTAATTTTTAGTAAAAATTAATTTTTTTAATAAAAATTAAAAATTATTTTTTTTTAATAAAAATTAAATTATATTTTTTTATAAAAAAATTAAAATATTAAAAAAAGAGTATTTTTCCAGCATTTTGCAAAAAATTATGACTTAAAATAAAATTTAAAAGATTTGTAAGGCGAAAATTTTTAACTTAACTTTAAACTTTAATGAAAAAGTAAGAAAATTTTGCCTTAAAATATTTTTGAAAAAATTTTAAGTTTAAGATTACTGAGTCAAAAGTAATTTATTTTTTTTTTTGCCAAATTATAAAAAGAAAATTAAAAAATATGATTTTAACTAGCTTAGGTCCAAACCTAAATGACTTTGACTTAAGATATAGGAAAGTAAAATTTTAATTATTTTTGAAAAATGTTTTTGCACAAAAAAAAATTTTAAAAAATAATAAATTAGGAGAAATTATTATTTTTCTTTTTTTTCCGATGTTTTTGTCCCAAAATTTAAATTTTTTTTTTTTTGATTAAAATAATTATTATAATTTTAAATTAAAATTTTTTTTTTTTTTATTATTATTTTTTATTATTTTTTTTAAATTATTAATTAAAATTTAAATAAAATAATTAAAATAAAATTAATTTTAAAAAAATTAATTATTAAATTAAAACTTAAATTAATTAAATTTGCCACATTTATTTCTAAATTGAACATTTTTCAATAAAAAAAAATTTAAAAAAATATAAAGCAAATTTTAATAGAATATTTTTCAAAAAAAATTGTTAAAAAATGTACCAAAATATTATTATTTTTAAGTTTTATTTTAAATAAAAAAAAAATCAAAAAATTAATTAACAGAAAATCGAAAACATTTTTGACAACTGTAAAGTCCTCACTTATAAAAACAACTCATAATCTAATTTGTGTGGCACTTTGCTGGCGAAAAACAACACAAAAATTGTATTTTGCTGCATTTTTTTCTGAAGATTATGTATATTTTTTGGTGCATCACGACTCACAGGAAGTTGAAAAAACTTTGTTTTATCGCGGTAATTTAATTAGTAAATGTATGTTAAACATACTTTTGTATCATAATTAGCATGTAGACTGCGTTTCAAGCATAATTACTTGGCATGCTGTAATGAACTAGAAATGAGTTTCAAATATATAAAATCAAATGTGTCACTTTACTCTCTTGGCAGCAAGTGAAGTAAAGGAAAAAAAAATTATAAAATTTACAACAAAAACACGTTAGACTCGTTTGGAACTTGTTGTCTCTCCAATTCTAGTTTAGTAGGCACACACAAAGTGTATTATTATTTATTAATGAAGTTACGTTAGAATAATGTCGAGCTACTTTAATTTACATTTATTATTAATAACGTTGACAGAATTAATTCTGACAGTCTAACTCTTTATTTTATTTTTTTTTAGTTTTTGCTCCGGCGTGTGTTTGTTACCGCAAGTGACAAGTCAAGGACTGAACTGGCCATGGATGAAGCAAAATAAACAAAGTATTTATGGGCTGGACCTTCGACATTAGAACTTTATCACGCTGCGAGATGAAAATTACACGAAAAAAAATTATAAATTTAAATTATTTATGAGTGAAAGTTTTATTTTTATTTTTTTGTCTGTTATTAAAATTGAGCAAAGCACCGGGTATGTTACCGGCATGCAATGTAAGCAAATTCGTTCTGTAGAGATTGTGAGTGTATTATAATAATATTTCAAAAAAACGAGAGACATATGGTGGTAGATACACACCTGAAAAAAAATTCAATTCGCAAACAATGCAGTTTCAGAATGTAAATGTTTTAAAAATATAAAAACGATGACAATGAATTCAATTGAAAAATATTAAAGTACAGTTCATGTTGGAAAAAAATAAAAAAAAAAGTTATTTATTGATGATGAAATATGTGTCTGCAGCCAAGAAATTGCAAGAAATAAATATTTGTGACGTAAACAATGCACGGCGGTTGCTTGTTACACAACAACTAAGCGTCCTTTGTGTCATCATCAAAAACCGGGAAGTAAAAAAAAAGTTATATAAAGAAATTCTTTGTGTTAACAATCAACAACCTCAAAAAAAAAGTATTAAAAGCTATTAACACTTTAATTTTACAACGGGCCATAAAAAAAGTGTCGGAGTCATTCACCACCTGTGTCTCTTCACCAAGACTCGAGTAAATTTCTTCTTTGATTGAAGTGTTTACAAAACATTTTTTTTTTCAAACTTTAAAGTTTATTACCACTGTTAATCATTCCGGCATTTATAGAAGAGATGAAACAACCAATTGTTCAATTATGTGCAATTGTAGAGAAAAAAAAATAAAATTCTCACTTAGAACGTTGAAAAATAAAAAAAAAACTTGTGATTATTCTTGGGAGGCAATAATTTTGTACTTTTTCCAGTAAATAAAGTAATTTATTTTAGCAGTCGTAGCAACTTCATAAGCAACACATGTGCTCGAGTGGATAAATTATTACATGGCACGGAATGGCCAAGGTCGTTGCTCTTCGCTTTTTAACTAGACAAGTACCATTGAAACTTCTTAAAGAAAATTTAAAAAAAAAAATTTCGATAAAAATCGAAATCAAACTAGTTCATGGTTTAATGCCTTTTGTATAATTATGTTGGATCTAAGTAACTAAAAAACGCTACTGGTCCAAAATAATAACAAAACATAATAATAATAATGAAAATGATAGTTAAGCCTAATAATAATAAATAAATAAATACTTTTAATAAAATTTTAGAATTTTATCTGATCGACATAACTGACCCCGTGATCAATCATAAAAAAAAATAAAATTCTACCACACTGAGATTAGTTCCGAGCAACTAAATATGTTAAGCTCTTAAATGTGTAACAAATAATTTTAAGCAATAATGTTAGATTAAGACATTATATATGAGATATTTTGCTTTTGCAGCGCAAATTCCGATCAAATATGTTTTAATTTGGCGTTTTTTGTATTATATACGACTTAATATTTCGTTAAAAGAGCGATATATCGATAATACTTGTCTATTATTACCTTTAGGTACGAAATATTATGAAGTTTATTGTTCAATGATTTGTTGTTTCGCATACATATTTTATGTTGCGATCGTAAATTGTTACATTTTTTATTGCCTCGCGTTCCGTTTTGGCATTCGTTTAGTGTTAATATAATTCTTGTAAATAAAATATTATTTTCTTATGTTTAATAGTAATAATAATAAAATATAAAGTTTAATTATTACAAAAGAAAAAATAAATAAAAAAAAATAAACAGGAACAAAAAAATATCAAAATAATTAATACGAGAAATAATTATATTTTTCTAGTTCATATAAATAAAATTTATTTTTTTTGCGTAATTCTACACATTTATAAATATAATATTAATGTATCAAATTTTAAACGACCTCAGGAACGTTTACAGACCATATGTTAGCGTGTGTATAATTTACACGACAATTTATTGCAATTGTTTGGCTCGGATCTCAAGTTAAACTTGTTTTCATCTACACAACAGTTGTGTTATTATTATGTTGCATTTTCTACATCATACACAAAACAAAACAATGCACTTCATTATGTTATGTTTAGTTTATTATTATTATTTACATAAACAATTTTATTCTAATTTAAGTTTGAGAACAAAGTTTGCGAAGACGTAGAAGATACAGAAAATTTTTTTTAACTAAAAAAAAACAATGAAATAAATCAAGTCTAGAAACGTGATGTGAATTCGAAGACATTTTCTGTGGTTTTCAAGAAAAAAATCACTGCTGATTTTCCTCAAAAAAGAAAAAATGCATAAACATGTCAACAACACACACAAAATCGACTTCATCCGAATATTAATGATGATTATAATATGACGTGTCACTCTTCTTGATGTCTCGAAAATGAAATGCTTAGACAACATTAATTATATTTGTCGTCGTCATCATCTTTGTCGACGTCGTTTAACGTCAAAAGTTCATTAAACTAATATTATTTATTTGTGCCATTAAATGAATTTATACCTTGTTCCTTGTTATTCTTACAAAATTTGGCAAACGAAAAAAAATATCGTTTAATGATACATGCACGAAAAAAATTATTATTTATTTTTTTAGACGTGTAAAGAAGAGGAGCCGAAAATGAAGTGAAAACATGAAAAAATAATTATTAAACAAGAATATTACATAAAAATTCTGCTGCTTCTGTCTTGATTTTTAGTCTTAAAAATTTTTTCATTAACAACAAAGCTGAAAAAGTAGCAAACATTCAATTTGCACAAAAGAAAAAAAGTTAATGACACACCTCGTGCTCATGTCTCATGCGTTTCGCGATCGATTTGGTTTGCAGTTATTTATATTTACGTGGTTTGCTAAATTATAACAAAAGCAAAATTATTATCGTACTCTCCTCCTTCATCGTGCTACAATTTACGACGATGTATATAATAACAGATTTTGCATGGTTTTTGTTGTGTCAATACTTGAAAAAAATGAAATAAAAATGCAAAATAATTGCGATTTTTACATTACGAGAAAAAAAATTTTTTTTCGGGATAATTATTTTGCTATCAATGTCAATAATCTCGTAAGACTTTCCATCAGATCTTTGGGTTATGTCAGGCAACGTACGTGATTTCCACGCAAAAGCCATTAAATTGAACGGAATTTATGTTTTTTTTAATAAATAAATAAAAATAAAACTGAGAAAAATTTACGACAATCAAAAAATTATGCATTGAGTAATAAAATTATTATGTTTTACAATATATATAATATTATCATTGTCATCTACACTACATCTTCCACAACTACTCTACATCATAATTGAATAAACATGTTTTTTATTATTATGTTTCAAGATAAACAATTTTTATTATTATTATTATTTTTTTGACAAAATACGGTAAAGTACAAGTTTATAACGAATGAACTAGACAAAACAACTAAAAAACAACATTAAGTCATTAACGTGTTGAATGTCTAGGCACTTCAAAAAGCAGTAGGAGATGCTGTTTTGGCGTTTTTTCGTGTGTAAATTTCAAAATAAAAGAAAATTTATTATTACAGATAAGTGAAACGTAGGAGAGAATTGTGTGGCTATGCAAAAAAATGTTAAAAAGGCGCGAACAATGCATGAAGTTTGTGCAATGGAAGAAGTTACCTAGTTCGCACGTTTATCGTTGCATTACAAGTTGCGGGAAAATTTAAATAAAATTTAAAAAAAATTAAATTTATTTTCATTAAAAATATGTTAAGAATAAATTAGGTATATAAAATAATATTTTTTTTTTAATTAATTTTTAATATTTTTTTATTAAAAAAAATTTTTTAAATAAATTTTATTTTTTTAATAAATAATAACCTAATTTTATTTTATTTTTGTATATTTTTTACAAGAGAAAATAATAAAAAAAAAATATTAATGTATTTTTAAGTAATTTTCATTATTTTTTTTAAATTAATTAATTTTTTATTTATACCTATATAAATTTTTATTTTATTTCTTATTATATTTATTTATTATTTTTAATATTTTCTAATTTTTTCCTTTAAAATTTTTAAAGATTTCATGATTTTTTAATTCAAAATTATTTTAAAACTATTTTTAACAAAAACTCTTTAAAAAATTAATTTTTCTTTGTTTTATTTAAAATTTCCCGCAGCTTCGTGCATAATAAATAAATGCAAGAAAAAACGTCTAGACGATGTTTTTGTTTTAAAATAATTACTAAAGAAGACGTATTCAGGTGCTCCTGATTGAACAAAAAACATCAAAGCTCTTTAAATTCACGAACAAGTAAAAAAGCTTTAAAAAATATTTCATTTGAATACAAAAAATGATAAAAAAAACCTCCTTTGGGAAAACAAAGAGAATTTAAATGAGAATTTCGCGCCTCACTGAATAATAATTTCTCTTTGTATCACACCTCAAATCATGATTTTAATTTTTTTTCCTCCATTTCTTCGATTGTCCTGGCAAATAAAAGCAAACAATCACATACTGAACGAAATATTTCCTCAACACAAAATTCGTTGCCATTAGTTACATTCATTGATTTTTATTCTTTTTTTTCTTTCTATATTTACACAAAAAAGTACAGAAAAAAATATTTATTTACTTCTGAGTTTTATTTTATTTATTTTTATTTTATTCTTTGTGGCTTATCTTACACTTTTTTTTATACGAAAGGTGCTTTTTTAAGGTATTTATAAAGGATAATATCTCATCTCGTTGTTGATGGAATCGATTAAGTAATGAAAGAATTTATAAAAAAAATGAAGGATGTTTATCATTTTTTATTACGAGGGATTAGAAATAAATGTATAATAAAAGATTTTACTACACAAAACTTGATTAAGATATTTTTTGTTGTCTCTCTCTTTTTTTCTCTAGAGAGTTAAAATAAAAAATAAAATGGAGCAATCCACAAAAATACAAAACAAACACCTTAATTACTTGGCAAAAAGGGTTTATTTACAAAAAAGGTCAGAAACGACTGAAAAATAATAATAAAAATATCATTAATCATTGTCAGCATCGCCAAATGCTGAGTTTAGCTGAGCTGAGCTGAACTGAAAACAAACCGAATCTAATCTTGTTTGTTTATAATCTGTCTTGTCTCTTATGGAATTTTATTTATTCAAAAATAAACAATACAAAAATAGAGAAGAAATACTTTTTTCAAACGAGATTTTGATTTGGTGCGAAAAATTGCATTAGTCGTATTAATCATTTTTGTATTATTATTAAAATTTCTCTCACAAACGAAACAAAATTGAACTTTCATCCTTATTTGATATTTTTTCTCTATAAAAAAAAATTATTATTTTTATTATACCCGCGCGTACAGTTACATAAGAGAAAAGCATAGCCAATAGTTCAATTACATCGAGCGACACAAAGTGTCATGAAATCGACTTTTTCCTTGTTTCGTTCGTACTTTGGATGGTCATGCTTTAATTACTAATCGAGACAAGGCAAAAATGGAAAGTTGTGACAGAGACAGTCACTTGTCAATATACTTTGTTCTTGTATTTTTATTTTTTTATGTGCTTCGTTAAGTGATGAGTTGACAAGTTCAGATGCTGGTATGAAGTTAACTGAGGGCTGTCGACAAAAAAGAGGGCTAATTAAAGTTTTTCGTATTGATTGAACAAAATGACTGATGGAACGGAAGAATTTGAACATAACATACATACATTAATAAAAACATGACCCTCGACACTCTCGGGAACAATTAAAGGCGATCATTATTAATATTAATGCGCTACAACAACGTTTTTGTTTCTTTATTATTATTACTCGAGAGCTTTGATAACTTTTAATTAAAAAAATTTATTATCTTTGAAATAATGGCATGGCGACAATAGGAATAAATTGATAGTTTGTTTATTTTTTTTTTTTTCATTTTATGTCATCACATCACACCATTGTTGTTAACAGAGTATCAAAAGGGTTTAACATTTATACAGTCTCGGATTACAATGTAAGTCGGATGCTGAGCATTACACAACAATACAAGAGATGTGAAGATGGTCTGGAAATTGTGTTTTTTTTCGTAAATGTGTACTTTTACCCAGGAAATCGCGCTAGTAGTGCGATGAGAGACGCATGCGTCGTCGTTACTTCGTCTTGTTATGGCATGCCATGCTGCTCTGCTCGAAGCAAAGGTAAATTGAATTACTCTCAACATGCCTCTTTTTTTACAACACAAACACAAGAAATTGATTTTGTTTGAGAATTCAACGAGATATTTTTCCAGAATGTCTTTTATTATGAACGTCTAAGGGGGAGTAAATCGTTGTTATTATTATTAATCTTAATACGAAAGACTCTCTGGAAAGAAACATTCATTCGGATATTAAATTATTTTCTAATTTATCACTTCACTTCAACGAGATTGTTTTTTTCTAATTTAAGCGGCTTCAAATGAAATTTTATATTTTTGTCCGACACCCTATTCAAGAATCTAAAAATTAAAATATTAAAAACGTTTAAAAATTTTCCTTGACTTTATTTTCAAAAAAAAAAAAAAATAAAATAAATAAATAAAATAAATTAATTTTATTACTTTTTTATATAAAGTCATTAATTTTTTTTTAATTTTCAATTTTTAAATAAAAAAAAAATTAAGAAATATTTTTTTCACAATAAATGCATAATTGAATAATTTTTGATCGTTTTTTAATATTTTTGTTGTTTTAATTTTTTTCTTATTTGTTTTTTTTTTTTCATTAAATTTTTAATTAATTTTCAATTTTAATTAAATTAATTTTTATTAATTAAATTAAAAATATAATATTATCAAAAATAACTATATAATAAAATATAGTAATAATAAATAAAATAAATAAAATTTTTGAAAAATAAATTCATTAATTTTATAATTTTAATTTTCATGTTGAATTTCTAATTTTAATACAAAAATTTATTTAAATTTATGATATTATTAAAAGAAATCTTGAAAAATTTTAAAAACAAGACAAAAAAACCTCAAAAAGATCTTTTTCAATAACATTTTTAACATTTTTTTGCCTTTCTCACTCAAAAATATAGCACCGGACAAAACTATTAAATTTCATTTGAAACAGCCTCGATGAAATCCAACGAGAAATCTGTCATAAGTTTGCCATTTTATCGCCTAACACTCTCAAGTGTGGGGAAAAGTGACACAAGTTGTAGGAGGATTACTTATAGTTTCGTCCTTGAGTGTTGATTTTTTTGTTGCGGATATTTTTTTGTCATTCTCTCATTATTTAAATAAAAAAATCCTAAATTGGGTTACAATGTTCTCTAATAAAGCCTCTTGTATGTTCATCGTTTGAATAAAAAAAAAAATAAAATAAATAAAAAAAAAAATAAACAACAAGGTGTATTCATTCCACAAACACAAAAGCAATGAAATGAATGCAATTTTATAAAAGCCAGACAAATAAATCCACTTTTTGTCGTCTCTTCTCTCTCTTTTCTTCCCTTTTCAACTCTATTGGTTTCGGGATACAAGATGATGCAGCGAACAGACAATGAATACGTTGAATTCTTTTGCAATTATGGTTTCTTCTTCCTTCGTTCTGTTCCCGCTTCTACGAAAAACCCATTCATTCCTTGGATGTTTTTTAATTTTTTTTTTTAATTGAGTATATGAACTTCTTGTCGCTCTTTTTTTGAAACTTTTATCCAATTAAATCGCACGCCAACACATTTTCTCCGTGATGTTTAATAGAAAAATCTTCAAAAGCTGACCTATTTTCGACTAGAAATCAATCAACGTGCCACGTACCGAGTGTTGTGCAAACATACAGAACTTTGTTTATTCACTAGAAATAATAAAAATAATAAATAAAAGTTGGAAATACTCTCGAATTTCAATTTTTTTGATAGAAAATTCGACACTGACAAAAAACACCTTACATCACATTCCGGCAGAAACGATGAAAAAATTTGCCCTTTTTTTCTCACGAACGAAACGCGTTGAAGTCTGTCACACGTGTGTGATTCAAATCGCAGCAAATTAATAGTCACCTCCGTTATTGTATATTCTGTCATGTACTATTTATTCAAAAAAAAAATTCAAAAACTATTTCTTGTCCATATTAGTCAAGTTGAAAAAAAAATTTTTTTTTTCTCTTTCTCGAACTATTCATGAGACGACAACACACTCAACAAAAGAAAGTAAATTAAAAAAGATTTTTTAATAACAAATACGAACGATAATTCATGTTTTGTTGCCATTTGTTGTATGACTGGTTAAATTGAATTGGAGAAGGCGATCGATGAATGTGTGTCGTCGTGTCAAATATTCCTCATAAAATTATTTCAAGATACATTTATGGCACAATGGCAAGCAAATTTGTTCGTTTTGTTGTTCTCACTTTTATTTTTTGAGAAATTGAGTGTGATATAATCTCTAAATTTTGGTCTCACGAGTGCCGCGGATTTCTTTAGAACCTGTTGGACCGGAAATTCTCTCTATTCTTAATTATTTTTTATTTATTTAAATATTTTTTTTTTTTCAAGTAATTTGCACTCGAACGACTACTTTCCTTAGCCATTTAAATTTTTATAGCCAATATCGTAAAAAATAGCTTTAAAAAAACGTGTCGTTGGCGATTTGATGATTTCAACTGTTTTTCTTATTTTTTTTTCAGTTAAAATATGAGTCATCACTGATAATAACTCAACTTGCTACAACTGGAATTCCATCGATTTTTTTGATGAATAGAGACGAAAAACTTGTTTAAATAACAACACTTGCTTCAATAGACGCCGAAATATATTCGATTCGCATCCAAAGTCAAATAAAACGTCGTTATTATTTATTTTTACGCTTCTTACGTGAGTCAGGTGGTCTTCGAACGGATCCATTTATCCATCAAAAGTGCAACAAAGTTTTGTGATTGCAGCAATGCCATCAATTACGGCTGTCACTCGCAAGAAAACTTGAGCAGTGGGAATGCATCATGACGAGAAAAAGGCGTTGTTCGAGCAATCTAGATATTTATGATTTTTTTTTTAGAAAATGAAAGAAACTAATGGCTTTTAAATTATATCTTTTCACACCTTTTTCTACCTGATTCCTTGTTCTAAATTTTTTTGATGAGATTTATGCCGCGGCGATGCAGCGAAAATTGAGAGGTCAAAACCACACGTCGACTTTTTTTTTGAGTCACGTTTAATTTTAATTTCTAAACCCGAAAAATTCCTGAACCAAATCGTCATCGAGAAATAAATGTCGGTTGGTAGCATCTTGTTGTAAGGCATTTGATACGGTTGACCGAATTCCAGGCATGTCTGACACAAAAACACCACAAGAGGATTATTTCAGATTTTTATACGCGTCCTTTTATAGACGCTGAACTAAATTAGATAGCAGGTGTAATAAAAGAAAGAATCTTCGACCTTATAAAAATGTACGAACGAATGAATTTTTAAACGCATCGCTGGAGAAACACTAAAAATAAACAAAAATCTGCTATCTGGGTTATCATTGCATTATTAAGTTAACAAAATCGTAAGATACGAACGACTAATAATAATAAAAAAAATTATTTTAAGGCTTCTTGAGGCGAAAAAAATTAAAATTTTTAACAAAAATCGAAAATTCTACTCATTTCATGAACATAAGAACCTCTAAATCGCTTCTGATAACAGATAAGGGATTAAGAAAGTAACTTTGGTATCACATGCTCTCACAGATAAACAAAATTCCAGCTCGTGTGTTTGCTTACTCCACAATTTTAAATAAGCTTAAAAGCATTTCATGCCTCTAATAATAGCAAAAGTCACTGTGGCTCACTCGCCTGTTAGTTGACAAATAGTATAATTATAAATAAATAATAAACTAACCTAAAAAGTGTCCTCGTTGTTAATTAAATAATCCAATAATATTGTTTCTTTTTTATTTTTAACCTTTAGCAGTTTTTACTTTAAAAAAATTATTTTGCTGCTAGTAGTATGAATTCCAAATATGCGGTTGTTGTTGTCACACAGAGAGGTCTTTTCTTTATTTTTTTAATAATTTACACTACGAGTATAAATAATACAAAAAGTAGACCTCACTTTCAGTTGTTGTAACACACTACCGTTACTTTTTTTTGATAATTTTTATTTATTTTTTTCTCGAGACTTTTAAATATTTTTCATTTGTATTTTTTTCTTTATTTTTTATTAATATTTTATGCACATATAACTGGTAAAACTTGATTTTCTGAATTAATTTTATTTTTTTCGTGTATTTTTGTAGTATTTATTATTGAATATTGCTTATTATTATTATTTTATTTGTTTTATTTTTTTTCTTAATTTTTCTATAGATCCTCGTTTTCTTAGTTTTTTTTTAGAAATATCGTGGGAATGAATGCACTTTATTTATTAAACTTTTAAGCTTAACGATAATTCATGCAGTTTTTAATAATAATTTCATTACAAACTTTATCAATATTTCACACTGTAGTACTGTTCTTACAATCTATATAAGCTTATGAATACACTACACAAAAAAGTTTCTTCGATCGACTTTTTTTTTGTTTTAACTTGCGTTTAGAATATTAATTGTTTTGAGTTCTGACTTCTACATGGCTACGACAGTTTTTTTTTCTTTCTTTTGTTTTTATCAATAACAAACATAAAAAAGATATACAATAATGTGTGTTTTAATAGAAAAATTCGCGAAAAGTTACACGAGACATTACTTATTTCAACGACTCTCAGTTTACTACTGAATATGTTGTGCGGAGTCCAGACCTGCGTACTGACAGCATGGCAGGAAATAAATGAGAGAAGAGGTGAGACGGCATGTTTTTAGTACAAACGTAAATGATGGGGGAAGGAAAGAGATGGATAGAAGTTGTTGTTGTACTAAAAATTATCATTGAATCTCTCGTGTTGTGCGATTCCATAATAAATTTTTTAACAAACAGAGAGTGTTTTGTTATTTAACACTGATTGATGTGAAAGCCAGGACAGCAATTAGAACGATTTTTTGGATTTTAGAGTATTAAACATCAAAAAAATCATGAGTTTATAATTTTTTGCTTGGTTTGAATTAATTGGAATAGATTTTAAGCCAACTTTATAAGCCAAAAGGTAAATCGTCACCTGTGATAAAGAAAAAAAAATTAAATTAAATATATTTTTTTTGAAAATAATAATTAATAAAATAAAAATATATTAATTTAACTGTTAAAATTATTTAATAAAATAAATAATTAAAATAAAAAAATATATTAAAAAAATAATTTAAAAAAATAATATAAAAATAATTAAAAATTTTAATAATAATATTAATTAAAATAAAAATACAATAAAGTTACTTTTCTATTTAAAATTAACTTAAAAATATTAAAAATTATACAAAATTAATTTAAAATAAATAACTTTATTTTAATTTTTAAAAAATTAAAAAAATTTTGGGATTTGTTTCGTCTACTTTATAAAAATTTTAAATTTAAAAAATTACATATGAAAATTCAATTTTAATGCAATCTAAAATATAAGAAAAAGTAATAATTTAAAATAAAATTAATAAAAATTGATTTAGCTTAAAAATATTAAAAAAAAAATTATAAAATTAAAAATTTAAATTTAAAAAAAATGTTATAAAAATATTTAAAAATTTTAGTTTTATTTAATAATATTAAAAATTTCTAATTAATTAAATTTTTACAAAATTAAATTTAAATTAATTATTAATTTTTATTTTTTATTAAAAATTTTCTATGAGAAAATTTCTAACTAATTAATTAAAATAATTCTCAAATTCATTAAAAGACTCTTGAATAAAATTTAAAAACAATAAATTTTTTTAACGTACCGGTTTCGATGTTACTCAGTGTCTCTTACTCCGGAGCATGGTGAGAGACGAAATTCTTAGGACTAAACTTTTTGTTGTTGTTGTTGTATTGTATATAAAACAGGTTCAGTAATAATGTCTCTCGTTGGCTTGTGGAATGTGTTTTGCATTACATTTATGTTTGTTGTCGTTGCATGCACAAACTAGCTGCAGTGTTCTCAATTTTTGTCCGATATATGAAGTGTGTTGTTATCTTTTTTTCTTCATTTTTTTTTTTTTTGCTTAGATGAGATTTTGATGCTGGATGCATTTTTTATATACAAAAAAAAAACTTTTCGTACCTCATAAATTTTTATGAAATTTCCACGTTAAATCACCGCATAAAAAAATTTCCTTCTATGCGCACGCTTAAATAACTCGACGACTACGTGTCAGGAAAATAAATATCAGATTACAAGTAATGTGTAAGAGTGCGTATGAATGACCGCATATTCAAATGGATAAATAAATCATAATTTATGTAACTTACTTTGCTGCATTAATAAAAATAACGACAACAGATATAGTGCATAAATCCGACAAAATCTGAACGCAAAAGAAAAAAAAGTGCATAAGATATAATTGATATTTGCAAAGTTTCCATGTAATGCACATGAGGGAGGGCAAAAAAAGCATTAAAACACGTGCTATGATTACTAGATTGCAAAAATAATTTTCTAACGTGACTTTTTTTTCGCTCGCACCTCGAGAAATGTGGAGCTATTTGACAAAAACATGACTTGGCGGACGCCAGTGAGGTGTAAATTTCCTTATTATTTTCGATTGAAGCGAAACAATGTATCGCCGAAGACATTTATCGCGACTGACATTTGTTTCTGTTTTTCAGAGAATGAAAGAAAAGTATAACAAAGCAATAAAAAATTAATTGAAAACCATCTTTCTGATTATATAGAGAACATTTTTTTTTGTAGTGAACGAGAAATGATCAACAATTTAAGTGTTTCAATGTTTTTAAACGAAATCATGCTCGCATCTGTTCTTCTCATTTATTCAGTGCGCGCGCGATAGATCGAGAGAAAGATAGATAAATAGTGATAAAATAAAAACATCAACAGACAATCGTGTCATTAAGTAATAACTTTACTTGTAATTTTCGCAGAATATTCAAATTACTTTTTTTTTTATTATTACAGCTATCGACGCGAGATGCCAAGTGCTGATGCGAGAAATAATAATAAATTAAATATTTTATAATGTTAACTGGATTAACTAACTGTTTATGTGTTTGGAGAAGAAAACTCAGTAATTACGTTTTGAATAGTTGATTGCACTTTTGTGATCAACCAAACCACCTGATGATCTATTTTTTTTCATGAAACTCGTAATTACCGAAGAATTTTAGTCTTTTATTTCTCAAGAAAACATATTTTGGTGCATATGTGAGAAGCAAAACGAGTCACGAACGATAACGAACCGCCTCAAACATCATAAAAAATGAAGTATAGGAATACGAGTTTTATATAATTAACAACCACTTTGAATATCGTGTTTAAAAAATTGATGTTTGTTATTACTATAAAACACTCTGATGTCGACGGATGTGTAACACATACGTTAATCAGTCAAGTTCAAGTTCAATGCGGAGATGTAGTAATGCATGATGTTGCATAATTGAGGATACATTTAAACTAGATTAGCAGTGTCAAGTAGGTATTTTTAGCTTTTGCACCTGATATAAAATTATGTAAGGTACAAAGTCATTATTAAGCTGATTGGAATTTGGTTAAGGTGTGTTCGAGCATTTTTCTAGAAGGAAATTGAATAAACCACAATTTGAGCGGAAATGTTGCGATTTTGATGTGTTTCTGGATTGTTAACTGTTAATTTTTGAATTATTTTATTCGACTTTTAAATCTTCAAATTGTAGAAATCCATATAAATTTGATGCGAAAATGGTTTTGTTTTGCTCTTGATTTAGTTTTTTTTTTCAAAACTTTGTCAAAGGAATTTTTGTCAAATTTTGCTCCAAATGGATAAAAGTTTATCAGAGGGCTCTAAGTTATCATTTTTAATCATTTTATAACTCAAAACTGCCAAAAAATTGAAACTGAAAAAAAATTTCCTTTGACATAGTTTTGATTTGAAAACTAAATCAAAAACTGTGTCAAAGCCATTTTTGACAAATCTTGCTCCAAATGGATAAAAATTTGTCATAGGGCTCTAATTTATCATTTTTAATCATTTTATAACTCAAAATTGCCAAAAAATTTAAACTGAAAAAAAATATTTCCTTTGACATAGTTTTGTTTTGAAAACTAAATCAAGAGAAAAACTATGTCAAAAACTGTGTCAAAAACCGTGTCAAAGCAATTTTTGTCAAATCTTGCTCTAAATGGATAAAAATTTGTCAGAGGGCTCTAATTTATCATTTTTAATCATTTTGCAACTCAAAACTGCCAAAAAATTGAAACTGAAAAAAAATTTTTTCTTTGACATAGTTTTGTTTTGAAAACTAAATCAAGAGAAAAACTATGTCAAAAACTGTGTCAAAAACCGTGTCAAAGCAATTTTTGTCAAATCTTGCTCTAAATGGATAAAAATTTGTCAGAGGGCTCTAATTTATCATTTTGCAACTCAAAACTGCCAAAAAATTGAAACTGAAAAAAAAATTTTTTCTTTGACATAGTTTTGTTTTGAAAACTAAATCAAGAGAAAAACTATGTCAAAAACTGTGTCAAAAACCGTGTCAGAGCAATTTTTGTCAAATCTTGCTCTAAATGGATAAAAATTTGTCAGAGGGCTCTAATTTATCATTTTTAATCATTTTGCAACTCAAAACTGCCAAAAAATTGAAACTAAAAAAAAATTTTTCTTTGACATAGTTTTGTTTTGAAAACTAAATCAAGAGCAAAACTAAATCAAAAACTGTGTCAAAGCAATTTTTGTCAAATCTTGCTCCAAATGGATAAAAATTTGTCAGAGGGCTCTAATTTATCATTTTTAATCATTTTGCAACTCAAAACTGCCAAAAAATTGAAACTGAAAAAAAAAATTTTTCTTTGACATAGTTTTGTTTTGAAAACTAAATCAAGAGCAAAACTAAATCAAAAACTGTGTCAAAGTGTCAAAGCGATTTTTGTCAAATCTTGCTCCAAATGGATAAAAATTTGTCAGAGGCTCTAAACCGTGTCAAAGCAATTTTTGTCAAATCTTGCTCTAAATGTATAAAAATTTGTCAGAGGGCTCTAATTTATCATTTTTAATCATTTTGCAACTCAAAACTGCCAAAAAATTGAAACTGAAAAAAAATTTTTTCTTTGACATAGTTTTGTTTTGAAAACTAAATCAAGAGCAAAACTAAATCAAAAACTGTGTCAAAGCCATTTTTGACAAATCTTGCTCCAAATGGATAAAAATTTGTCAGAGGGCTCTAATTTATCATTTTTAATGATTTTGCAACTCAAAACTGCCAAAAAATTGAAACTGAAAAAAAAATTTTTCTTTGACATAGTTTTATTTTGAAAACTAAATCAAGAGAAAAACTATGTCAAAAACTGTGTCAAAAACCGTGTCAAAGCAATTTTTGTCAAATCTTGCTCTAAATGGATAAAAATTTGTCAGAGGGCTCTAATTTATCATTTTATAACTCAAAACTGCCAAAAAATTGAATTTCAAAAAAAATTTTTCCTATTCCTAATTTAAATGAAAATTCATCTACCTATATGAAAATACGGAGAAAATTAAGTTTAAAAAAATTTCTGAAAGACGTCAAAATTTTTAGAGGTTTTCAGGTAAAAAAAATAAATTAAAAATTTTTCAATATTTTCCAAAATTAAAAAAAAATTTGAAGCTTTAGCAAAAAAGATGTCAAAATTTTTAAAGGTTTTCAGATAAAAAATTAATTTCAAAAAAAAAAACAATTTTTTTTCCAAAATTTAAAATATATATTGTTCCGAGCCCTCAAAAACAGATGACGTTTATTCGAATCAACGATGGCAAATTCAATTTAATACAACAAATAAATAAAAATAATCCACAAATTTACACGAAAAAAATGTACTGAAACGCGTTCTAATTGTTTAAATTTTTGTTATTTTGTTACAATTTACCTTCGAGAATAAGTGTAAGTCAAAAATTAACCCATAAAACCGGTAGTTTGTGCAAAAATTCAACTTAATTGTGGGCGGCCGAGTTTATATGGAAATGTTTGACACCCATTTCCTGTTGGACGATATTATGTCTTTTGTTTATTCCAAAAAGGGGTCTTAATTGAGTGAATATCACCAAACGCGCATCAAATTCGGCTCGCCAATGAACGAAATACATCAAAAACTCGCAAAAATCGACGATTATAAATTTCAATTCAGCTAAAAGTTCATTGCCCATTTGACTCATTAACAATTTATTGCGACATAATTAATGTGTGCGAGCACTTGAACTTCCTTGACCGAAGTTTAGCGAAAAATTTTGATGGTCATTCCATTGATTTCGACAAAAAAATTTCTTATCGTTCTAGTTTTGCTCGTACACCTTCTATTTAATTAAAATTACGATAGCAACGTAAATTTATTAAATAATTTTATCACAACACAGCAATAAAAGAAGACAAATATTTTGTGTCAACACTTTCGTAATAATAATATTTTTTTTTTCGTTGCAGAAAACAATCGTGTAGCAGAAAAAAAATCGCCTTTTCGGGGGTCCAAAAAATGTCTTACAAGGCAAACGACGACCACGATCCGCAATTTGAGGCTGAATTGGAAAAGGCAAAAGCTTTGTCCCTCGAAACGCATGCCTTGGAGCAATTTAAACAGAAACGAAGACTAACAGCTGCCGGCATTTCAACCACATCCAGTTACAGTTCAGCAACGAGCTCGAATAATGGAACGACAATAAATGATGTGACTTTGCGCGAATATAAGCAGCAGCTTGAACGGAGATTGGGCAGACCTTTATCTGGAGGCAGTGTGGATACGTGGAAGACAACTTCTGCAACTGGGAACAACAATAATAATGTGCCTCGACGTGCGAGTGAGATACGACCTCCCGAAATAAATCGCGATGTGCCGGATTTGATGGATTTTAATGCGCCATCGCCTACAAAGCCCAAAGATCCACAGAGTGAGGCGCACGATAATTTTAAGCAGTTGGTCGAGGATATGCATAAGTAAGTCTAAATTTATCTGAAATCATGAAAAAAACGAAATTTTTAATGAAAAATGTAATTTTAGATTGAATACCCAACTACAAGATGTACGAAATGTTACATCGATGATGCCGCATCCCGCATTTGCACCTCGTGTTCCGCCCCAAACACCCTCCTATGGTTTCCAAACGCAGTCACAAATGCAAATAGTGCCGTACAATCCAACGCAAGTTGCTCAACTTTATCCACAATTACCGCCGCCGCAACAACAACAATCACAAGACACGAAAAAGCCATTGACGCCCGATGAATTACAACGATTATATAGTCTTAATAACGCTGTAGTGCCTCGTCCCGCGGGATATATTCCTGCGCAACCACCAACCTATGCCGGATATTACGGAACTGCTCCGTATTCCATGTACGGCTCAAATGCCTCATCTGGCTCTTCAACGCCGTATCAAAGTATTTATCCGACAGCGATGCCAACGGGAGCTGCACCAAAAGTAATTTTTTTCAAATTTCATCAAAAAATTCAAATTTCATTAAAAATTCCATTAATTTTTTTAGCTTCCTCCCCGCAATTCGATGCCAGGACAAAATACGTATCAACAAACTGCACCTGCAATTCCGCCGCGCGTTTCAAGTCCCGCTGCCATAACAGCAAGTAGCTCAAATTCATCGCAGCTGCCACAATCCAACTCGACTGGCTCACTAAATCAATCGTCAAAGGGATATTTCGAGGCTGAAAGTGTTCAATTACGCAAGAAAAATCGAAATCAAAGCGGAGATTTGATTGATTTAAGCAACGGCGCTGATGAGTAAGTCTCTTTTTAGCTAAAAATAAAATAATTATTAAAAATTTTGTTCTTTTACAGCTCTCGTGTTAGTGTTTTAGAGGCCTTCGACCCACTTTTCATTGGCGATCGGTCATCAAGCGAAGACGATAAAGGTAAAACTAATAAAAAGTAGTTGCTAGACTCTCGAAAAAAAATATTTTATCAAAAAAATAGACAGTAAAGGAACTTTTTGAATAGAATTTTTGGAACACGATTCAGTATTTTGTCTTAGCTTAACGAAAAATGTCAAAATTGTCGTCTTCGGATCAAATTGAGGCCTGCCATTATTTTTTTTATTGTTATTTTATACATTTTTTGAGAGAAATATATGATTTAAATAAAATTTTCGTTAGTTTTATTTTTTTCTTGCACAAAAAAGTTCCTTTGCTGTTATTTTTTTGTTTGTACCTCAACTAATTTCTCTTATTTTTTCGTTTTTCAGAAAGTGTTCAGTCATCTTATTACTCCGAATACGATCCTTTCGACTATATCTACAGCGGCGGTACGCAATATTCCGATCCTGTGTATGACGCTGTGACTCGCGCCGACAAAACTCCCATTTCCCCTTCGAGCGGAAGTGGCGGAAGGCCCATTGGATGGTATTTGCCAACAACTTCTGATAGAATTCCTGAAGATGAAGACGAACCGCCTCCATTACCGCCGAGAATCACGCCAACTGAAGAAGAACCTGTCGAATTACGAAAGCCAACGTCAAAATTATTCCAAGATGTCGTGTTGAAACGAACTTATTCGCGTGAAATGCTCGCTTTCTACGAAATGGTTCGCGAATTAAGGTCTCATTACCGTTATGATGATGAAAAAACGAATATCGGGCATGTCTTGGCAGCGCAATTCGTGAGTCAATATCCCGAAGGAACGAGTATCAAACTGTTAGTTTACCCCGAATTGAGTGCCTTGACGAATGGCGGCGCAAGTACTGCCAGTATTGAAGGAATTTTATCGGGTTACGGGCAACCCGTGGCATTTACTTGTGATATTACGTCAACCGTTGAACATGTCATCATGCATGTCGTGTGCGAACTCGAAGGACAAATCATCGGATCTGTGTCGGATTACATGCTGAAGACAATTGGAGCGCAGGAATGGCTTTCCGGAGATACCGCCTTGAATCAATTGGAGTGCATTCACAATTGCGTCAAGCTTGAACGTGACATCCAGCTCGGTTTATGTCGAAAATCTGAAAAATTATTAAAAGTAATTGCACGAACGCAACAAGATGACATCCGAGATGCCGAAATTACCGTAGAAAATATCTTGCCACGCGAGCCATCGACTTGCATCAACTACGATCAACTCATAATCCTGTTGGAAACGCTCGAAACGGAGATAGATAAGCTCGAATTGGCGGCAAGTGACTCTTCGACGCGAGTTTTGGCCTGTTCCGGTGTCGTTCAAGCCGTAAAAGCGATTTGTGCGTTACTCGGCAGTATCGACACGATGAAAATTTCGACAGCAATCAACGATTTGAAGACAACTTGTGATATGGGTCATCGAAAGTTCATGTATTCGTCCGATAATCGCGGCAGCAAAATCGAAATTGTTTCCGATCAGGGAAATTACGCGGAAGTAGCGTTCCGCCCAAAGACTTTGTTCGAAACCATGCAACGGAATTGTGATAAACTACGAGATGCGGTGCGAAATTTGTTGGATATTTACACGCATGCATTCCGGGTGAATTTTTGGGTCAACACGTCAAGTATCGCAACGCAAAAGAAAGAAATTTCAACGTTACACATGCTTCGACCCGTGCAAATTCACATCAACTTCTTACATCGCATACCGCCTGACTGGAAATACGACGATTACATCTTGGGCGCGCAAATTTTCCACGGAGCTCGATACCTAGGCGAACCAATTGTGCGACAATGTAGCAACAACGAAGAAATTAGCGGCATTTATCCACGTCTCAAGTTTGATTCGTGGCTGCGGTTCGAGACAATTACCGTTAATATGTTACCACGAGAGGCGAGACTGATTTTCGTGTTGTACGGGTGCGTAAATGAGCCCGTTGACCCCCAAGATCCCAATGCGAAGAACCAAACGCAGGAAGGGCGCATCACAAAAATGGAGTTGGGATGGACTGCAGTTCAATTTTTCGATTTTGAACGGAAAATGATCGAAGGAGATTTACTTTTGTCGCTGTGGCCTCCAACGGGAGACAAATATTTCTGTCCTGCACCTGGAAAAGGCACACATCCTCTGGGAATTTATTTTCCTGTGTTAGGGATTCAAGTAGCGGATTATGGAGGAACTTTAGTGTTTCCAGAACCTCACACGGATATTCCTCCTTGCCCAAAATTGGATTTTAACAGTTTAGACATCAATTTGCAGCAGGAACTCATCGATACAGCAGAACAAGGTTATCCCTTGGATAAATTGGATAAACGTGAAGTTTTGTGGGAGAAACGTTACTATTTACATTCCTTCCCGAATGCACTGCCACGAATCCTGCACGCTGCCTATAGTTGGGATTACAATTCAGTTCGAGATTTGCATTCTTTATTACGAGCTTGGACCCCTTTGGAGCCTTTACAAGCAATGGAACTCATGTTATCACGATATCCTGACCTAGAAGTGAGAAAAACCGCCGTCAAATGGTTCTCCAAAATCTCAAATGATCAATTAGTCGACTTTTTACCGCAATTACTGCAAGCACTGAAGCACGAAACTTACGAAGCGTCTCCTCTGGCGCGACTTTTGCTTGCAAGAGCTTTGGAATCTCCTCGCGTCGCTCATTACCTGTATTGGTTATTGGCCCATAGCTTACCTGGCGAGGCTCCACAGAACGAAAACACGTTAGAACTGAACGTAGATCAAGCAGTTGTCAATCAAGCACGATTCCATCGACGATATCGCCTCATGTTGCGAGCGTTATTGGCGATTTGTGGCGAAAAACTTGCCTCGAGATTCATTTATCAGAACATGATTTGCAAGGAATTGTCGGATATTGCACAATCCGTGAAACAAGCAAAGGAATCTCATCGATTGCCGTTGCTGCGAACTGAAGTAGAAAAAGTCAATCAACTCTTGCAGGAACATCCCACGTCGTTGCCTTTGGGTCCCGGACTCGAAGTTACGGGCGTTCGAAGTCAAAGTTGCAATTATTTCAATTCAAACACGTTGCCGCTCAAAATTTACTTTACCGGTCCCGATCCGGGTCTCATTCCAGCAATTTTCAAATGTGGCGATGACTTACAGCAAGACATGTTAACGCTCCAAATTGTGCGAATTATGGACAAATTATGGCTGCAAGAAGGGCTCGACCTGAAAATGGTGACTTTTGATTGCATTCCAACCGGCGACAAGAAGGGAATGATTGAAATGGTCTCTGATGCGGAAACGTTGCGTAAAATCCAAACAGAATTCGGTTTAATTGGCTCATTCAAGGATAAACCAATTGCTGAATGGCTGGCAAAACAAAATCCGAGTCAACTCGAATACCAAAGAGCAGTAACGAATTTCACGAGTTCCTGTGCCGGCTATAGTGTCGCTACCTACATTTTGGGCATCTGCGATCGACACAACGACAATATCATGCTGAAGACCTCCGGGCATTTGTTTCATATTGATTTCGGGAAATTTCTCGGCGACGCGCAAATGTTTGGGAATTTCAAGCGGGATCGAACGCCGTTTGTGCTTACGTCGGATATGGCTTATGTGATAAATGGCGGCGATCGTCCCTCGGATAAATTTCAATATTTTGTCGATTTGTGTTGCAGAGCCTTTAATATTGTGCGAAAACACAGCAATTTATTGTTAAATTTGTTCGCGTTAATGGCAACAAGTGGCATTCCAGGTGTGACAACGGAAGCGGTGACTTATGTGAGAAACGCTCTGCTGATGGGACAATCAAATCCAGAGGCATCTGCGAGTTTTGCGAAAATGATTCACATTTCGCTGAAATCCAAATTCACGCAATTCAACTTTTTCCTGCATAATTTGGCACAAATGAGATTTACGAGTGACGGCGATGGCGGAGAATTGCTGAGTTTCGTGCCGCGCGCTTACACAATGGCACAGGAGGGAAAACTTAAGTCTGTTATGGTGCATGGGTATCAAAAGCGATACGATTTGGAGAAATATTATACTTACATCTTGAGGATAACGAGACAAAATCAACCAGATCCGGGATATTTGTTCCGTTCATGGAAGGAATTTTGTGAATTTCATTCGAAATTGTGTCTTTTGTTCCCGCTCGTGAGGTTTAGTAGGTGAGTAAATACTTTTTTTTTATAATTTTTTTAAGTTTTATTGCACAAATTTTTCATAAATGGCACTTTTTAAGACATCGAAATTAAATTAACGTATCTTCTACATCGATTTTGACCTTTGAATGCTCTTTTTCTGGGCTTTTTAGTTTTTGATTCTCACCGAATGATCGAATTTGTGCCATTAGAGCGTCTCGGGGGGATAAAGCTGGTTCCGAAAGTTGTCTTTTAGGTAATTTGCGTGCGTTGGTGCTTGTTAATGCTTTTTTGGCGTCATTTAGGAACAAAGATGTTGGTCGGGGAATTGCTGGTTCAGATTTTTGTCGTGCTTGAATGACTACTTCAGCGTAGGTTTCGATTTTTTCAACAGGTTTCTCCTTAACTTCAATTATTTTTGGTTTATCATTGGCTTTTTCAGGGATTTTTTGTGTAGAAATTTTCTCTTGAGAAGGAAATTCAGGAGTTTTTAGGTTTTCAGGTTGATTTTCAGTAGTTTTGACGGGACTTTCGTTAATTTTTTCAGCGAGTGTTTTAAAATAAGCGACTTTTTCTTCAAGTGGGCTTTGAATATCGTTAACGGGCTCGAGTTGGGTGATGTCAAGTACTTTTTCTGTTGATTTTTCAGGGATTTTTGCTTCTTCAGGGGCTTCTTTTGTGACTTTCGATTCTTTGGGATGTTCTATTTCTTGCTTTTCTTCAAAAATTTCTTCTGTTTTTGACGTTTTTTCGTTATTTTCTTCAATTTCTTTAACATTTTTCACTGTTTCTTCGGATTTTTGCTCATCCAAAGTCTCTTTTTCAACTTTTTCTTCTTGTTTTTCTTCCTCAAACTCTTCAAACGCATGCGATCGTATCCTTGGCGAAAAATCACTCAACACATTCGGCATCAAGGGACTTCCCAAGGTCTCATTCTCTGTCACATCCTTCCAATCTGGCACATCAGGCGATCGCAAAAAGACATCTGGCTCCGCATTATCAAACGAAACTCTCTTCGGAGGAGGACGTTGTTTCAAAATTGGCTTAACTTTCGTTGTTTCACTATCGGAATTATTCACGACATAAATTCTGTATCTCTTTGGCGGTTTCGGGGGATTTTGTTCGTCATATTCATTCGAACTGACAGACGTATCCGAGTCGTCACTCAAATAGGAATTCGGCAACATCGGTGGCGGATATGAAGGCGGCGGAGTCATCACGAGCACTTGATTGTTGTGAACGACAGTTTGGGGCTCCCAAGAGTCTGACGATGATTGAATGACTTCCTTTTCTTGCACATTTATTTCCAAATGGAGACTTTCGTCGCTGATTTTTGTCATTTTACGAGGTGTTGGGACGGGTTCTTTTGTCGGAGAAAGATCTTCAGACGTGTTTTGAAGATTTTCTTTGGGTTCTTGTTCGATCAAAACTACTTCACGTTTTGTTATTTCGATATCGACTGATGATTTTTGGGTTTCAATGTCGTCATTTTTTCCTAAATTGTCATTATTCGTGTGAATTTCTGTTTTTTCAACAGTTAAAATTGAAATTTCTTGCATCGAATCATCTTCAACTTGATTTTTTGTGTCTTTCAAATGAATTTCATGTACTTTCACTGTGACTTTTTCATCTTTTTCTACTGAAATTATTTCCGTATCTCCTAATTTTTCGATTTGAACTGATTCAGTAGCTTCGTAAAACATAATTTCCTCGTCGTCTGATGAAGTTTCCGGAATTTTTGAATATTTTTCCAGTTCTTGAAGAGACATTTCTTCTTGAGATGTTTCCATTTTCTCTAAATTTTTAATCATCTTGACTAACTTTGGACTCTCCAATGGCTGTAAAATAAGTTTAATTATTTTTTTAAATGAACTTTTATTAAAAGAAAAATTTCTTACGTCTTCCTCTGGCGGCATTGTGACAATAACTTGTAATTTTTCCTCTACAACATTATTTTCTGACTTTTTATCTGCTTCCGTGAACCCATTTTGAACTTTTGTGACTTCATCTTCGAAACTTTCGATCTTTAAAACTTGTTTTTCTTCATTTTTGTCATTTTCCATGTTGTTTTCTGTATCATTCACTTCAATAATTTGAACAAACTTTTCTTGAACCTCAATTTTTTCCACATTTTCTTTTTCGTTTTTAGTTTCCTCCAAATGAGTAACTTTCAAAACTTGAACAAATTCTTCTTTTTCTTCAAAATTTTCATTTTCACTTAATTTTTCATGTGTTTCATTCAATTTTATGACTTGAACGAACTCTTCTTTAACCTCAACATCCTCAAAATTTTCATCATTTTCATTGAAATTCGTTTCTTCTTCATATTCTCGTGTAACTTCCTCAATTTCTTTGATGATATCTTTCACACTTGGCTTTTCCATTTCTTTTTCTGCGATAATTTCTGGTTCATTTCGATCAAATGACACTTCTTTCTTCACATTTAACTCATTTGTCTCTGTAATAACATCATCGGTTGAACTTTCATTTGGTCCATTATCTTCTGTCCAACGAATAATTGCTACTGATTCGACATTTTCTTTGGTTTCTTCGGACTTTGGCTCATCAACTGCTGCAATAATGGGCACTGGAGGAGCTTTTTTCTTCAAAATTCCCTTCCGCATGCGAGGTTTTGGCGAAATAACTTTCGAAGCATCCAGAGGTTCTTCAAGATTCTGATGAGGAAGTTTCAGTTTTTCTGGAAGTTGTTCAGTTTCTTCTTTAATTGGTAGTTCTTCATAGATTTTAACGGAAGTTTCTTCAATTTCTTCTGTTTTTTGTATTTTCAAGTGATCATCTTCGTTTATTTCAACGGATTCAAGTCGCATGAATTTACGAATCGTTTCAAATTCTTTTCTTTCTTGCTCCACAAATGCCTCAAATTCGTTCAATTTTTCACTACTTGCAACTATTTCGTTGTTTCCGTTCAAATTTTCTTCAATATCCGTATTTTCTTCCGCTACCGGAGGCGAACTTTCCCGCTTTTTTCTAGTTTTGGGAATCGGTACTTCGTTAACTACTGTGACATCCTCATAGTTCACCAAAGTCAATGTTTGTCGTACTTCTGGTTTAGGCAGCTCATTATCTGTCTGCAAAATGTATCCGCCTTCGTCTGGGATGTTAATGTCAACAACAACGGGTTTACTAAAATCATCTCTAACTGCCGAAATTGGCGTCGATGGCGGTTCTTGAGGAATCCGCTCCGCCGGTATCGGAATAATTTCTTCCGGAATCGGTTTTTCCGTATTTTCAACAAAGCTGTGACGTACGGGCAAGAAAGGTTGTCCACTTGATGGTCTCGTTTTTATCGCTGTAAACATAAAAGGTCTTATCACAATCGATTTATAACTCTCAAGAAAAATATTTGATTATCGCGGCGTTATCTATTTGAAAAAAAAAATGTCTTACGTGGTAACGATTTCGGCCTTTCTGATACTTCAAACCCATCAAGGTCCTTGGTAGGGCGATAAATTCCCGTAGTAGCGACGGAAATGTCTTGCAGATGCGATCTGCTGCCAGGTCTGCCAATTGACTCGACGACAGGATCATGCTCGAAGGTGATGCGTTTGCGAAACCACCATTTGATGCCCATTACGGTAAATACGAGTGAAAAGACTGCACCAACTGAACAAATTGTGAACCACGAAACGACACTTGTATCTGTGCGCGAAAAAAAATATGTGCATTATGTGGACTTGCAGTGTGTGATAATTTTGTGTCGATGATTACAAAATGTGTCATTGAGCAAATATTAATTTATTATTATAAAATAGTGTGCTACAGCGGGCGTTACAGGTGTGCGCGATGATAAAACTTGAATGGGCTCAATTGTGTATTTTTCTTACAATTTTTTTTTTATTTTAAATTAAAAACAGAACCTTACCGTATTGCTCCGCGTTGTTTACTTGGACCATATTTTGTAAATAAAACTGGAAAAATACTAATATTAGTGCTTTAACGCCTCGCTAACAAGTTTTAAGCGTAAATAATGTCAAATTAAAACGTTTGCCTAGAAGATGACGACTATGATGGAGTAATAATCAGTAAAGTAGCACCTATAACGTGCTTTTTTGTAAATAACGATATTTCGCGGCGAAACAATGTGCTATTTTTGTCACAGCTATCAAAGGACTGATTCAGTATCTGACTTTTAAAAATTACTGGAGCTATTTTTCGGCGAGATAAGATTCAGTGGTGTGAAATGAAAAGTGTTTCAGGTGTGTTTGCAACATGTTTTTATGTCGCATCTCTGTCGCCACTTGACTTTGGAATCTTTTTCGTACAAGATAAGACTGATAAGACAACCACACGGTCAATCGTAGATAAATATTATGAGATAACGTTCCATTCAATATTTGAGCAAATCAATTATGAATCATTTTTTTAGAGGAAATTCGATATAAATATTTGTTTTTTTTTTATTTATTTACCTTTATAATAGCTTGCAAACGGGCATCCATGTGGGTCGAAGTAACATCAAGACAGTTGCAGAACGTCGCGTTCCGGTCATTCGACAGTTTTTGGTGTCACTTTTCAATTCAGCAGATGAAATAGCGCATTCGGACTTGGTTTACACGTTTTTCCATCCACTGTTGCGGGATCAGCAAGAAGCCGATATTCATCAAAAGAAAGTTAAAGGTGAGTTTTTATAATTTTTTTAATGAAATTTTATAAAATTTTAAATATTTTTTTTATTTTTAGATGTTCGTCCTCCTCCAGTATTGACGGAACGTGTCGGCGGTGAACTAAAACTTTCCTTGCAATATCATCGAGGAGCATTAACGGTCATGGTAAGTCTTAAAAAAAATTAAATTTAACAAATTTTAATTATTTTTCATGAAAATAGATACATCATGCCCGCTCATTACCCATCAAAACGAATGGCGAAGAACCAAATACGTATGTAAAAGTCTATCTTAAACCAGATCGATCGAAATCAACGAAACGCAAGACGAAGGTGGTTCGGAAAAATTGCTATCCAAGTTTCATGGAGACGGTAAATTTTTAAAAATTGTAAAAAATACTAAAATTAATTTTTAAATATTTTTTTTCAGTTGGAATATCGCATGCCACTCGAAGTAATCAGATCTCGCGTGCTTCAGGCCACCGTTTGGTCTCACGATTCATTGCAGGAAAATGAATTTCTTGGCGGCGTCGAACTACCGTTGGACAGTTTCGATCTAAAAGACGAAATTCTCAAGTGGTTCCCACTCATCTCAATTCCACGATCAAGAGTTTAACTTTTATTCGACTTTTATTTATACACAAAATTAATCGTTATAATTATATATATTTGTTTGTCAGTCATGTGTTATTGTTTAAAATTCAAGAAAAAAAAGTGATGTTAAATTAAGATTTGTGATTGGCTCCGTTTCAACAGAAAACTACCACCAATTCATAAAGCATGCCAAATATTTAAGAAAAAAAATGGAAAAAGAGTTACGTAGGACGCAAATCACGTTCACATAAAAAAAAATAGTTATCATATGAAACAGTATACTATAATCATTTAAACGTAGCAAACATAAAAATAGACAGGACACAATGCTTTTAATCAATAAATATTACGTAACAATAAAAAAAAACAACATTTGTACGAACATTCCTGAAAAAAAATTTTTTTTTCTCATTTTCTAATAAAAAATTGTAAAAAAAAATTAATATTTAAAAAAGTTCAAATTGGTTATGTATTCATTAAAAAATTATTAATTAATAATTATTATCATTATATTAAAATTATTATTAATATTGTAAGGAAAAATAAACAAAAAATGTTATTAACGAATATTTTTCTATTTTTTTTTTTCCAAATTTTTTAATCAAATCATAAAATAACTAATCGCGTGTATCATAAATATCAATAAAGGACTCCTCGTGATAACCATTCATATCGTGTAACCATGCTATTTGCAGGTGTAGACAATCATCAATGTCGTTATTTACATTCAACACAACATAAATTGACCAATGGGACTGCCAATAATAACAATAAAAAAAATTAGCTGGCACATCGTTGGGGAAATCATTTTTAATAAATAATTGATTACTTAATGGTGATTAAATATCAGTAAATGGAAAACTATTTTCGCTGAAATATATTTCACAAACAAATTACGATGCTTTTTTAATAAAAGTCGCGAGTGGAAAGTCATTTAAAAACATATACCTTTCAACAAATATTTTGATCGTTTTTTTTCTTTGCAACTAAACAAGAACCACGCTTAGTGAAGGATATTTTTGATTGCCTTATCAAAAGAGAATTTAGTTTCCTCGATGGTAAGGCATGGAAAATACGATTGTCATTTTTGGTATTTTGGTATTTTTTTTTTGCATTTTTTTAGTACAAAAAATTTTTTTTTCGATTGAATTTGAAATAAAAAAAAATATTTTTTTAATGAATTTTTGAAGGCGTAAAAAATAATTTTTTTAAGTTAAATTAAAAAAAAAATTAAAAATTATTGTATAAATCTCGTTTTTTAGAAATTTTAACAATATTTTCGAAAAATTAAGAAAATCTCAGTTTTTATTTATTTTCTAATTTCTTACAAAACTTTAATTAAATTAAATTAAATTTTTGAGCAGAGACAAAAATTGGTTAAAAAATATTAAATTAACGAAAAAAAAAAATTTATTTTATTTTATATATTTTTATCTATTTTTTTAATTCAAATATAAGCTAAAACATTTTAAAATCAATTGAAACGTTAAATATTTTGATAATTTTGATAAATTTCATATGATATTGATAAATTATAATTCTATAAAATTCATTAAGATTTTAATTCTAAGCTTAAGTAATTTTTCTACATTAATTATTTTATCAAATTTGAAATCATTAACTTAGATAAATAAAAATTCTTAAATTGTATTTATAATTTATAAAATTTAAAAAATTTTAAAATTTTTGTTTTTGAAAAAATAATGGTTTCATTTTAAATTTTTTTTAATTTACAATAATTTTTTTTTTTTTTAATAAATTAAAAAAAAAAATTTCCTCATAAAATACAAAAAATAAAACTTCATCACATTTACAACGTAAAATTCATTCAAAACCGTAGTGAATACTGAATTCATTCATGTTTTTTTCATTCAAACTTGAATCTCATACCAATATCCGTTAAAACTGCTTAGCTCAAATCCAATATTGAAAGGGCTTTCATTCAAAATGAACACTAAAACGCTTTCTTGTATGTTCAAAGCTTTCATGTAATTTTTCATTTCTTTTTCTCAATCAAACAAATATCAACAGGTTGACAGTGTGTATTTGTATTTTGCGTGTGCGGAGACCGGTAAGTACTCAATATAACTGTATTAAAGCAAAATAAACATAATTATTGTATTAAAAAGTAATGTTTGGTATTTTTCGTTGTAATGCGTCGCTTTGTATAGATCGTAAAATTCAAAATAATAAATCTTCATCATTTCTATTTATCTTCATTTTCTGTGTTTTTATGTGCGTTCTTTCTTTTTTTTTTTTTTTTTTTGAACAGGAGATAGTAGTTGCGTCATGGAGCGATGTCATTGAATACACACGAAAAAAAATATGCGATCGGTGTAAATAAATAAATATTTTATTTTATGTATTTATTCATGAATCAAAGCGCGAAGAGCGCGAGAGAAAGAAGTGAAAGAATGTTTTAAGTTTTCAATTTTTTTTACATCTTGTTTTATTTTATATAAAATTAATAATCTTTTACTTTTACCTTTTACTCCGTATATTCGATATAACGGTCTTTGAAATATTTTTGCTTTATGTACTGCAAGCCATGCGAGTGTCGTGTGTGTGTTGTTGGCTGTTTCTCGCAATGGCAGCATTTAAGGCAAAGAGAATGTGTCATTGCACATGTACCGACGTCTAAACAGGTAATCTAGCTGAACTTTTCATTCATAAAACAGTAATAAAATATTTTGAATGAACAAAAGTGAGGCATTGATTTATGTGTCTAAGCTTACGAGTCACTGACAAGCTTGTCAAAAAATTATTTTTTCGTTCAAAATGGTCGTGCCACGAAAAATCCACATTGATACCGAATCTTTGATGCCATTTTATTCATATGTTCCCTTCAATTTGACGCACCGCGCTAAGCCAATTGTACAAACAAGCCCGAATGTGGCAACAACAACGACGACGACGGCGCAAGATGACGATGATGAGATAATCACCGGAGAATCGCGTGAAAGATACCGAAAAACAAAACCGCGGGTGTGTATGCCGTATCAAATTTGTGTCGATGATCTAGATATCCGAGCATACGAATTTTATGTCGATCAAATTTATCAAAGGAAATCATATCCTAAACCAAAAAATGTCCCTTTTGAGCTCATTCCAACAAATCCTGTACAATTTATACCTAAAAATGAATTTTTTGATGATCGTTCGTGCCAAACTTTAATAAAAGCTCATGAAAAACACAAAGAAAACTTAAAAAACATGAAAAAAATTAAAAATTCCGAAGTAAAATTAAACCCTGAAATACAAAATTTAGTAAAAAAGGACAAAATTCGTCTCTTATATGACAAACCAATGCCCGGATATGCTGGTTATCGACCCATGTATGTTGGAAAAGTCCCTTTGGAGAAGAAAAACTTTTATAAAATTGATCCGTGCGTCACTTCACTTCAGATCATGCAAAATAATTTCAATAAATTTTAATCGAAATGAAGAATAAAATATACTTTTGTTATTGATTCAGCTGAATTTCTTCCATAATGTTTGACTTAAACGCCCTTGACGCGGTACGTTTACCAAAAAAAGGCAGAAATTAAGATAAAATTTAGAAAAAAATAAAATCGAGGTCAAAATTAGGCAATATAACATCTCAATATAATCTCTAGAATTAATCACCATGTAAATGCGTAAGAAAGTTCGATAAGCTTTGGCGTTCATTTCACGAAAATATGGACGAACAAAATATTATTTTTACAGCCAGAGAGAAGAAATCACGCAAAAAGAGAGAGAAAATTCATTCAGTGCACACATACTTTTAATAATATATTAAAATATGTACAATTTAAAGACATTCAACAAGTGCGCCGCTCTCCGCATGTCGACATCACATTTACAACAACGCAGCGACCGAACATCAAACGAGAGAGAAATACAGACAAAAATTTGTAATGGTTTTTACTGATAGCGTAAGTACATAGTTTTTCCCTATTTGTTTGATTTATACAGTCATTACCAACTAAAAAGCCCGTAGACACTACTTCATACGGGTACAAAGCTCATTGACGATGTTCATGATTTATAAAATGCCGTGTACAGAAGAAGCGGAGGAAAAAAAAGTAAATGTACTTCACTACGAGCCATGATAATACTTACTTGATTCTTTGTATATAGTTATATATATTATACATCGTTTGGTCGGCAACACACATTCACTTGCGATCGTACTGCTGTATGCCGTTGGTGTGTATATGAATATAAATAAAAAGT
This sequence comes from Culicoides brevitarsis, assembly GCF_036172545.1. Classification (NCBI taxonomy): domain Eukaryota; kingdom Metazoa; phylum Arthropoda; class Insecta; order Diptera; family Ceratopogonidae; genus Culicoides; species Culicoides brevitarsis. The sequence goes on along the minus strand of NC_087085.1, from coordinate 14,765,550 downwards.
AAAATATAATAATATAATGTATACGATTGAATAAAAATTATTCACACTCAGCGCTCAGTTGTTATTTGAAAGTTATACAGTCAACAAGACAAAGTGTTACTGTAACGTCCGTCATGTTATAATATTAACATATTTTACTTATACAAAAAATAAAATAAAATATAATAAAATAATTAAAATATATTTAAAATCGTCAAATAAATCAAAAATATCAAATAAAATAAATTATTAAAGAAAAATCAAAAATTCACAAGTTAAACATATTTTACGGAAAAAATATCTTTGCTTTGATAATCTAATTAGTGCAGTGTTAAATAATTTCAAAAAAATAAATAAATAAAATTATTTATTATTATTTGACAATCAATCAAAAAAAATATATAAATTCAAAATAATAAATAATAATAATAAAAAAAAACAATAAACTTTTCATATACACTAAAAAAAATAATAAAATAAAATAAAAGTACACATGAAATTTTAATGTGCGACTTTACAACCAGAGAAAATTAAAGTGAGTCAGAATGTTATAATAATTTTTTAAATAAATAATAATATATTAAATAAGTTAGTTTTTAAAAGCAGCCAAATAATATACATTAAATATAAAACAGAGCACTCACACAATATTTGTTAAATAGACCAGAAATTGCATTTCATGTGAAAATACGTAGATACACTATTTACTAAAAATATAAGTCGGTGAGTCGTCGTAAAGTAAAGTGTATCGTACTTACAATGAATAATAATAAAAATTATGTATATTAAATATTTTTTTATAATAAATAATTTTAATTGTTAAAACAGTACAAAATTTATTTTTATATATATTAATAGTTTTGTTAGAAAGTTCTTTTGTGAATGTTATTTTTTTGTGTGTGAGTAATTTTTTTCTCTCCCGATTCTCCCGTACTTAGTATTTTACAATGAGGTGTCGAGTTTTGTATAAATAATAATAATAATATATGTATAATGATAATGCGATTTTGACAATTATTATGAATAAATTAACAACAAAGGAGAAAAAGTGACTTTGATGAAATCATTTTACGTTTTAATAATTTTTTCTCTAAGCCGGTTTGGCATGACATTCATGCCGCTGCGCGTCGTTGTCGACGCAATGATATTCAATTAGTTTTTTGTGAAAAAAAAAATTCTAATACATACAAAGTTGATTTAATTTAAATTTTTATCAATATTCAAAAAAAAAAGTTCTTGATTGAAAAAAAAAATTCTCTGTTCAAAAAAAGAAAACAACAAATTTTTTTTTGTCCATGTCATTCCGATCGTACAATTTTGGAAGAATATGCGGGTCAAAGAACTTTTAAGCATTCTTACAAAACCATTTTTGTCTATTCCGTTACAAAGCCAACCTAAAGAATCCACAAGCAGCATTGATTTGATGTGTGCACGCACACAACCATCGCCGCCCGTACAATAAAATAAATGAAAGATATGTAGAAAGAGTATCAAAAAAGTGTGAATAATAATAAAATATAAAGGAAAAAGAAAAACACACACGCAACATCGTAGCGCTGAGGTGTAGTTGGCACTTAACGTACGACAAGCACGAGAAGAAGGCAGACGACGCGATATTCTAACAGGTGTTTGTATTGTATTTAGTTGGAAAGAATCAGTGCCCAACATAAACGCATAAGAATCGGATGAGAAAAATACGCGTGTCTTCTCAGACAAAAAACTCGCACACAAGAAAATTACATAGATTTTATTTAAACAATAATCATCATTAAAGGCATGTTGTATACTCTCTCTGCGATTTTTTTTATTATTTTAATTTATTTTTTTTTATTAAAAAAAGTGCGAACTAACTTTATTTTTTTTTCTAATTTCAGTTTTATATATGTAACAGTTTTTTGACCTGAAAACCAAAAAAAAAAACTAAAATATTGCAAAAAATTTGAATAATAAATTTTTGCATTTAATCAAAACTGGTGAAATTTATATATGATATATACAAAATATAAAAAAAAGACTATAAAAATAAAAAAAATAAACCACACGCAGGTGAAAGCAAAATATTTTTGATGCATATTTAAACTTAGACAGAAAAAAGTGACTTCATATATTTTTTTAAAAAAATATTTATAAAAAAATAAAATATTTTTTTTAAAATTGTGCAAAAAAAAAATAATTAATTAATAAATAAATTACAATTATTACATGAACTAAACGATCTTTTGTTGTATGAAACAAAAAAAAAAGTGAGACTGTGAAAAAATATAAATAAAACATAAATAAAAATAGAAGAAAAGGAAGGAAAAAAACGCAAAAAGAATCCTATTTTTAGATTCTCGCATTTTTATACGCGCATACATAAATTTTTACACAAATAAATTGTGCATACTAATTTTTCTGGGGCATTGATTTTCGTTCTAAATTCGAAAAAAACCTAGATAAATGAGAAAATAACTCGTGAAGAACATTAAAAAAAAGTGTACGTTCAAAAATTACAAAAATTGAGGCGTGTTTCACATAAAAAATTAGAAAAAAAAATTAGCAGCAAAGAAAAAAGTAGAAGACGGTTGCCCAAATCACGGTAAAGCTGGAGTACAACATGGATTACTATGACATCAGTGCAGATCTGTGGGATTCTGATCTCGATCCGGTAAGTACACGTGACTTTTTGAACGTAGTAATGCAAACATATGTTTAGCGAAAAAAAAAAGAATTTCATTCATAACTTTTTTTCTCGCTATGCGACTGAGCATGCTCTCGGTGATACGCTCAAATACTCCAGAATCTGATAAATAATATGCAGGAGATGTGTACATGGTGCATCGTAGGCGTCTGCTCTATATTTGCCTTTTTGTGTGTAACAATAACGTCGTCGGTCGTTGTATACGTAAAAAAAATTCATATTAAATGATAAATGCTGACGTATTGATACTCCTACTTTCGTCGTTGTTGTATCCTCTCTTTCTCGTTCTCTCTTCATTTTTCGAACCGATGAATGAAAATCTGTTTTTTCGTTACATGTTTTGATAAAAAACAAAAAAAAAAACGTAAATCACCATCTTATCACTTCATCCGAAAAATAAACTCTTATCACATTACGCGACGATTCGACGAGACTTTTTGACAAACTCAGGCCATATGCTCTCTATCTACGACGTACCTACATGTCAAACGACATGAATGATATTTTTTGTCGGAATTAATTTAACAACATACAATAAGAAATATCTTAACTGATTAGACAAAACGACACAAACACTCGGAACAAAATGTGTGACCTCATATATAATAATAATAAATATGATTGCTGAATGAACAACAATGATGAAGATTTTACAATTCAATTGTAAGGGAACAATTTAAATAGTATCATGCTACAACGAGACGTTATTATTTAGTTTGAACTGGATGCTGATAACTTTTTATTTTCTATGAACTTGGAACTTATGATTATTATTTACTTTTTTTTCACATATGTGATTTGCGGCTCTTGGGGGTTTTCCTACTTTTTATAGCATTGAACATATTCTAAGTATGGTTATCAATGTGGTCTTATCTCTGATTTTTTCTCGAGACAAACGCTTATCAAGTAATTTATACTTAGAAGAAGAAAAAAAATTAACATGAGATAATTTCTTATCTTAATGTACATGTCTTTATAATATTGAATGAAGTGTGACAAAATATTTTAAACATTCATTATTTTTTTCAGTGATTTTTTAATTGGTAACAAAAATTATTATATATATTATTTTTTTTATTTAATTTTAATAAGTAAAATATTATTAAGTAATGAAAATATTTTTATTCATTATAATTTAATAAACAAATTTAAACAATTTTGTAATTGTTTAAAATTTAATTTTAATTATTTTATTAAATATATAATAATTATTTAACATTATTAATTAAAATATTTTAATTCGTTAATGAACCAAACTAATTTTAACAATTTTTTAATTGTTTAATATTTAATATTAATTATTTTATTATTTTCTCGAATTAAAATAGTTTTATTCATTAACTAACTAAAAAAAATAATAATTTTTTTATTCTTTAATTTGAGTTTTTTTTTAATTATTCAGTATTATGAATTAAAATTTTTTATTCATTATCTAAAACAATTTTTTGATTGTTTAATATTTTAATATATTGTTATTTATGTTATATTTTTTGTTTATATTGAAAATATTAATAAAAATAATAACTTTATCAAAAAAAGCAATAATGTAAATATTTTAAAATATTTTTAAGTAATTTTTATAAATATTTATAAATTAAAAAAAATTATTATTTATTTAATTATTTTTTTAAAATAAAATTTATAAGTTATTTATAACTTTTTATAAAAAAATATACAATATTAGGTACTAATGTTATAACATTAATTATCGGGAGAAATTTTAACCTTTTACCTCATTTGTCATAGTTTCTTTCTACATTAGATAAGAAAGATTTTTTTTTGTTGTATTCTAAAAATATAATTTAATGATTATTATTACAAAATATACATGAGAAAGAAATTTTCCATTATATATTTAATACCAACATATATTACGTTAAAGGGGGAAATACTACAATATATGTTGATAATGCCCTTTAATCGTCGGCTTATCAAGAAAATATATGATGATGACGAAAAAATGATTAAAAACTAATCGATTTATTAAGTAACTCCTAAAAAGAACTTAATTCATCTCAAGAAAAAAAAAACCCATAAAAATATATATTAAAAAGAAAGAATCAACTGATAGGCACAAAATCATGACAACGCCATTAAAAAGTTGCAACACACTTGATTAGCTCGAGCGAGACATTATTATATAGTATACTATAAAATGAAATTTATTATTATGAAATAACGTGCAAAAAATATATCAAAACGTGTGCTTTTACGAGAGGTAGAAACAAGATAAAGTGAAAATCATGTATGAAACACATGAAAAATATAATAATTGATGAGCGTTGCACATTTTGCCACACAACTTCACACACACACCTCGAACGATCACCTCTAAATACAAAAATTATTCATTCATTTTTTTTTTGGTCCATAAGTATATGTTACTTACAACTGATAATCACTATCAGCAGCAGCACACGAACAAAATTATTACCTTTGACTGTTTTGTTGTGAACGGGACAGACTGTCATCATCGGCAAATTGTGTCGGTGCAACAATGATGTCTAATGCAATAAACAAAAGTCCCTTAAATTTTCGAAGCCAGACGAAAGACATGACTTTTTAATAGTATAAAGACACAAAACAGACATCCAGACGACGCTTTGTTCCAAAAAATTCGGCTGTACATGAATTTCCGGTAATTTCGTCTGATTTTTTTTACCTGTTAATCCCTCAGATTCTAACTGGGCCATAATTTAACGGATTACTGCCTCTCTAAAAATCGGTCATTTTTCGGTGACAATTGTGATCGCGCGATAAATTGATACTTTTAGATAAAAATATTCAAAAAAAAACTGACATTGTCGAGTCAAATTGAAACAAAAGTGTGTCATTTTAGTGCGAAAAAAAAAACGTTTGAATGAAACTACTTCCGTTTAGAACAATTTAAATATACATTTTTTTTATTATTAAATAATATTTTTAAATGTACAGAAAATTGCTTTTGTTTCACTTTCATTTATAAATATTTTTATAAAAAATTTTCCATTCAACTTTTTATCAATGACAGTCAAGGCTTGAGCTTACAAGCTGATTGAATTTAATTTTTTTTTTCATAAAAAGCTCTTTTATGTTCAGGCCGGGCAGATAATCATCAGTTGACGCCCTATTGTTCGACTTATTATTATTTACGATTATTATCGGAGATTTGCGGACTTGCTTTCATTTGCATTTCAAGCACGCTGGTGACAAAGCGCATGCATGCAACATACATTAATATCCATATTTAGCAAACTGAACAAACTGATCGCCGTCTATATCTAGATAAAATATTTATTATAAAGTTCATTTATCACATAATTGAAAATAAATGAATAATTTATTGTTTTCAATTGTAAATCGATTAACTTTTATGTGAAACTTTTTTTTCTATTTTCGCATTTGCCAGAGACATTGTCTAATGTTGTGCACTTAATAATAATAGAAAAGTGAGACTATCTGTATCCTAGACTAGTTGAGGTAGGTTTTTAATAAATAAATAAATTTAAACACAGTGTCTGGAGTAGACGACATACAGCGACGACGACGAGATATGCGAGACCACATTAGATGAAATATTTGTCGTTTTGCCATAAAAAAATAATTATTTTTTTGCACTTGTTTCTTTTTAATTTTTAATTTATTTAGGCCGTTCCAAATTTATTTCGAATTTTTTGTCCCACAATTTTTTTTTTTTAGATTTTTTTTCATATAAAATAAAAAATATTTAATTCAAAAATTTTTTAGAACAAATCAACTAAAAAATTAAAATTTTTCATTAAAAAATTAAAATTTATAATTAAAAAATTAAAATTTTTCATTAAAAAATTCATAAAAAAATTAAAACATGACTCTGTGATTTTCGAAAAAATATTTTTAAAGAAGAAAGTTTTTGTGGAAATACTTTTAAATAAAAAATTAAGTAAAAAAAATTAAATAAAATAATTTAAATAAAAAAATTAAAATTAAAAAAATGAAATTTAAAAAAAAAATTAATTCTCGAAAATTTCTTGAAAAATTATTAAAATATACCAAAAACTAGTTACTAATTTTTTATGATTTTTTTTTTTATTTTTTATTAAAAATTTTAAGAAAATTTTGAAAAATTCTCGAAAATTTCTTAAAAAGTTATAAATTATAAATTTTTGATGAAATTTTAATTTTTTTTTATTTTGCTCGACTTTTCGTAAAAAATTAAAATCTTAAATTTTTTCGCCTTATATAAAATTTCATAAAATCAGATTATTTAACTCTTGTTCACACACAAAGAATTCATAAATATTGATTTGTCAAACCATAAAAACGTTTAGTTCAGTGTCGTCGTTGTGTGATTTGAACCAATTTTCCTCACAAATCGACTTAAGCTGTTTTTTTCTCACCGCAATAATAAGACTGAGAATATCAATTGTCTGTTAAGTGACGACGCACAAATTAACGAAATGGACGACGACAAGTGTTAATGTTCTTGTAACAATCAGAAATGCATTAATGTTAAACATTTAATGTCTGGATTTTATTTCCTTTTTAACATGTGTCATCGTCATCATAATGACGCTTTATGTAAATTTTTATGAATGGAAAATTATTCGTCCCACATTTTTACTCTTATTTTCGCACTTTTACGCCAGTTTATCGTGCGTGGGCACGATTTTCTTCCATTGAATGGAAATTCATTAACACTCGATTGTCATGGTAATCGTTGTTGCATTATCCAAAAATAGCTAATTCTGCGTAAAAATACGCTTCTAAGTAAATAAATAGCTGCGTGGGTTAGAAAGTTTACACTGAATTTTTTTGTAGCGAAAAATAACAAATGATCGACGTCATAGACTCTCTCTCTCACGTTATCTCTCCATTTTTGTGTGAATATTTATCTCAGTGCGCGTCATTACGTCATCACAGAGTGAAATTTTAATCATTTTGGACATTCTACGTCATTCGTCCTTCTTTTGTGACGTCACATGATGACGACTTGGGTATTTGAAATGCGGAAGGATCATCTTTTTGCATCAAATACCTTCACTTTATCGCAAAAATGAGCCTTTAGCAGTGAATCTATGTGTATTTAACAAGCATTAGCATTGAATTCGTGCCGCTTCTATCGTCTATCGATGACTTGATGCGGTAACTTGAGCTCTATATATTACCCAGAGGGCATCATTCAGTAGAAAAAACTTACTTTTACGCGAAAAGTTAAAAAGATTAACAGACATTTAGTGACTACTTGATGCGGCGCATTACACAAAAAGAAAAAAAAAACATTTTTTTGTTTAAAAAAAATAAAACAACTTCCTTAACACCTCGTACTTGCGAGTGTAGTTCGCATATTGAAACCTTTCATTTATTCAACATTTTACTAATTGTATAAATGAATATAAAAGCCGCAAGTTATATTTCGTTTTTTTTTCTCTCTTCTTATAAAATTTATGAATGTTGTACAAGTTTTATAGCTGAGATGTAGTTAAGCCGTCTCGCAAACACACTCACCTCAACTTAAAACTCAACACACAGTCAAGAGTAAAAGTGAAGCATTTCTTTTCTCACGCATTCCCAAAGCCTTTTGATATTTCACTTAATAATAAAAATTGAAATAAAGACGAAGATCTTTCTTTCTCGTCTTTCACTTTGTCTTGTCTTGTCTTCTCCCGCGCGCATATCGCATGCATTGAATCAAGTCATAAAATTTGCATTGAATTAATTTTGAACAAACAAACAAAAATATATATAATGATATTATTTCTAAACATTCTTCATTCGTTCATGTTCAAGTCATGGAAAAACCCACACATTTGAAAAATACACAATGATGAGTTGAAATCATGTCCATCCTCTAAATTTTATGTGTTCTCACATTTATGGGAATATTATTTTTTATGAATTTGGGGTCCATGCAATAGTTTTGACAATTTTGAAACTGTGTCACGTTTTTAATGAAAAATTAATTTTTTAACACTTACAAGATTTTTTTTTATAAAAAAAAATTTAATTGAGTTTTAATTTTAATGTTTTAATTAAAATAAATTTTAAAAAATAAAATAAAATAAAAATTGAAAAAAAAAATTTAAATAATTATTTTTATAGAATTTAGAAGTTTTAATATTAATTTTATAGAAATTAATATAAAAAAATAAAACTAAAAAATTATTTTAAAAATAAATTAAGGAACGGCTCAAAAATGAAAATATTGGCAAAATTATTTTCTTTAGAAAATTTAAAATATAATTTAATAAAGATAAAAAAAATATTTAATTTAAAGGTTTTTAAAATAAAATACATAATATTTATTTAATAAAAAAAATATCAAACTATTTTTCGAAAAAAAAAATTGAGAATTATTCAAAAAAAAAAAAAAAAATGTAAAATAAAAATTCTAACAATTAAACTAAAAATATAAACAAAATTTATGAACATTTTTTAAAAAATAATAAATAATTAAAAAATTAATAAATGAAAATTGGGACAAAAAATTTATTTAAAAAATAAAAAAAAATAAAATATTTTATTTTTTATCATATTTTTTTTATTATTGTAATTTCGAATTACTAAACAAAACTATACAAAATTTAAATTTTGAAACTTTACAAAAAAATTCTTGGTCATATATTTATTTTCAAATGTCAAAAGTTATTAAAACCTTGTCAAAGTTCCAAGGATTAAAAATTAAAAAAACCAAGCCTTGAACGAAACTTACTGCAAAAAACTGCCGACTTAACCATTAATCATCATCCAAAGGCAGATCGTCGTCACGTTGCATTAATTGAGAGAGGTAACCAAGACGTTCTAAGTAAATATACATAGAAAAAAATCACACAAAACACGTTGTTGTCGATGCGATAAATGTAAATGATATTGAATAATCTGCGTGATGTGAACTCGCCACTCACCAACATCTTGCACCTTTTTGCAATACATAACAACGAAAAAAAAAATCGCAAATCACACAAGTACACGTCATGGCATCGACGATTTTGTTTGTAGTTGCAAATCTGTCAGAACCGGCTTTTTTTATGGAGTGACATAATCTTGTGTTTTATGAAGATTTTTTTTTTTTCATTTCTTGAAGAAGTAACCAAGCCCCTAATCGTGTTTTACAACAAAGTGCACGTCGCACGAAAATTTAATTAATTTCTCTATCTTTCGCTATTTTAAGTACAATGAAGCTAATCCATTTAAAGACATTTCAAGTGTCGTATTTGATAACGCCGCACGTTTTGTTTTCGAGCAACTACTTGAGTTCGTTCGCTCAGAAGGTCAATGACAATGTTTTCCTTGCACAAGCCAAAATTCTTGTCACGCTCCGATGCCTTGCTGAAAGACGATGCGTTTTAATCACTTTTTTTTTGACGAGGTAATTAATTAGAGAGAAGGAAAAAAAAGTTGAAAATCTAACTTATGCACATTTCATTAAACGCGATGTTGTAAGAAGAACGTTCGGTTCGATGATTTGTAGTATAAAATAATAATATTTCCGCATTGGCAAGTAAATAATCCATAAATAATAATCATAAAAATATAATAATTGAGAGTTAAAATCACATTAGGTAATGCATGACGACGATTTATGTGGAAGAAAAATGATGAAGAAGAAGGTTCTTGTGTGTTCAACCGTAGGCACACATTTTATGACGTTCATAACTAGCTGGCACGAGTGAAGTTTTCGTGCGGATAAAAAATAATTGATTTAATATGGTGTAACTTGAGATCATTTCCTCGCACCCCTTTGTGACCCAATTCCATTTTAGAAAAAAAAATGACGCAACAAGGATAAATTATTGGAGGAGACCACATCTGGTTAATCTGCGTCACGAGCACTCATGTTACTTATCTACGAGTTTGATTTGCAATAAATATGTCACCATCACCACCCGGATCTGAACGAGCGTTTCTGTAAAGAAAAATAAAATAAAATGAAATAAATAGCTTTTTCTTTATCGGTAACTCAGCAGCTCCTCTAACATTCACCCACACACATAAAAAAAATTACTTGGTCTATTTTATACTTTTTTTTTTTTGCTGGAACGGAGATACAATAGACTCACAAAAAAAAAAACAACAACAACATGTACTCTGTGTGTTCATTCATGCCAAACCATTCATTCATAACTAAATAACTGTTTTCACTTGCTTTATACTTGTTGCATGTATCGAATAAGATAAGTTTAATATTATTATATTTTGCCGAGTACCGCGTACGAGTCGGGAGTATAAATGGCAAAAAATATCATCATCGTTGGATTGAAAGTAATTTGTTCTGGAATGATGATTCTCTTTTTTCACTACTTTTGCGTGACGGAGTCTATCTTCATTCAATATCGATAGCATCGAAGGGATTTATTTATCGTTTTGCCACTAATATTCGACACTTGTTAAAGAGCTCTTTGAAAAAAATTAACGGAAGATCTTATCAAAGTTACATGCCTACCCAAAACTTGTAGTGAGAGTCAAAAAAATTATTTAAACTTAGAAATAGGTCAAGATATTATGTTATGTATGTGAGTTAAATCATTACAATAAACGACGATCGTTCCTGTAAAATATGCTTTATGCCCTACGGATGAAAAATGGATGAAATTTATCACTTGAGGAATCAAATTGACCTCTAAGGAGTCAAATTGACCCCTTTAGTGAATTTTCTAACTTATTAAGAGATTAATTTAACTCCTTAAGAAATCAATCTGACGCCATAAAAAGTTAATTTGACCCCTTTTGGAATTTGCCATATCCAGCATATTCTAAAAAGGGGTCAAATTGACCTCTTAAAGGGTCAGATTGATTTCTTAAGGCTTGAGAAGTTAAATTAATCCCTTAAAAATATTCATTTAAGGGGTCAATATGACTTCTAAGGGGTCAAATTAACTCCAAAGCGGGTCAACTAAACTTCTAAAGGGTCAAGTTGACTCCAAAGAGTGTCGATTTGACTCCTAATGGGTCCCTTAAGAAATTTTCTCAAAGGGTCAATATGACTTCTAAGGGGTCAAGTTTGACTCCAAAGAGGGTCAATTTGACTCTTAAGGGACCAATAAGATTCATAAGGGGTCAATTTATCTCTAAAGCGGCCCATTTGAACTTTTAAGGGGTCAGGTTGACTCCAAAGAGGGTCAATTTGACTCCTAAGGGGTCCATCTAATTCCTTAAGTGATCAATTTCTTTCGTTTTTCGTTCATAGAGCAAGCGATATTATTAAACCTATATACATTGGTACAATAAAGCTAACAACAACAACAAAACTAACTAATAGATAGTTGTACTTTCAACATGATTTTTATTTTACATTCTTACCTTTACCACTAAACAAAAAAAAACTAAAGCTAACCTATTCCATTGACCAAAAAAAAAATTCAAAACCTGTTATTAAAATTGCAAGAACTCAGCTGTGCGGTTGTGGTGCGGTGACGTATGTGGGAAAATTTTGCTGCAGCTAAATTCCATTGAAATGATTCGACAACCGATCGATGTTAAAAATTTTATCTCTTATGTCTTATGAATTTATATCTTATGCCCTTTATACAATTTTTATAACATTTTAAAAAAGTTTCGGCTTTTTTTTTCGACAACGATAAAACATGACATTTCCTTAATTATTATGTTATCAAGTGCTGAAAAAAACACAGAAAGTAATATTTAATATAAAAAATGTTAACATATATAAAAAAAACAAGACATACAGGAAAAAAAATTATCAATTACCGGTGAATTACTTTTGACGTGATAGTGCGAAACCAAACTACATTTTAACAACTTTATCATTTACAGCGCTTTATTTTTGCTTTTTTCGGGTAAACTGTCACAATTAACAGCGTGGCCTCATTATTTATGTGTGTAATTTGTTACACAAGTGATACCCTTTCGAATTTTTTTGGTACGATTTTTTGTTGTTATTTTTATTTGAATGAAAAAATTCTAGAGGGCCTGATATATTTTATAATTTAAAAAAATAATAATCATTTTTTTATGAATTGTTAAACTTACTGATATGAAAAATTGATATGGTCACATTTTTTGTTCGTACGTACGAGACAATCAACAGGTATTTTTATTCACAAAAGTTTATGTTTTTGCAGTTTAAATGATAACATACACATTCAGCGAATATGAAGTGAACAATAAAATTGTTTTAAAGTAATTATTTTTATTTATATATACAACAAAAAAAAAGTATACAAACATGGAATGAAGACAAAAATGTTATCACAATTCCTATTCAAAAAACACAATGTTATTTAATTTTTTTTATATTTATTCAAAATTTATATATGTTGTTGTTTTTTCTTTGAATTATTACATAAACCGATGCTGATAAGAAATTTGATTCAAAGAAATTATGTTTTAAAGATTTTTAAACTTTTTTTAAAGAAACAAAAGTAAATCAGTGCAAGTCAACTAGTTTAAATTAAAATTGCATGCAAACATGCACCTTAGTTACAAACATGCCCTAGAATAATTATTTTTATATAAGATAATGATTATTTGTTGTTGTTGTCTTGTTGTAAAAAAAAGAGATCAATGTTCTAATTACTAGTTGATGGCTGCAGAAACTTGAGCGAGAGAGGTGTGTAGACAAAGAAGTGAAGTAATCATAATTGTATGCATGATGCAACGCAATAACATACATATTCATCATCATATATGTTTAAGAAGATCGTCTGGAATAGACAGACCGCGACGAAACAGGATCCAGTTTCATTACATGTTATAATATTTTTTTTCTTTCCTACTGTTTGACGGAAAGAGAAACAATCTGAAAAAAAAGTAATAGAAAAAAATATAAACAAATATCATGTGGTGAGCTTCATTTTTTTATTTTAATGATATGCTTATAATAATAATAAATAATAATATTAAAAAAAATAATTATTATTATTTTGTTAAACAAAACAAAAACTTTTTAAAAAGTTATAATTTTCGCAATTAGTAACGAATTTATGAATAAAACAAAACAAAAATTAATAAAGATAAATATTTGGCAAAAATTAACAAAATAAACATGAAAAATTCATCAGTTTAGTTGCCGTAAAATTTTAAACATTTTTTTATTATAATGAATTATTATTTTTTTCTTCATGATTTAGAAATTTTATTCATTTTCTATACCGGTCAGAAAAAAATGCGATTTTTTATAAATATACAGGTCAAGTTCCTCGTATATTTTTTTTACAAACAACATTCCAAATAGGTTAAAAGTGTCCAATCTCGTAAAAAATGTGAATGTCTATATGAATACACAAAAAGAAGCTGAGAGAATTATAATTGTTGTATTTTGTGTGTGAGTCTTTCTTTATTTATTTATATCCGAATATGTGTGCAATATTTTTTATCGCACATCTAACGGAACTCATTTTGTGCTATGGTACAAAGCCAGTTACGGTGCTTGAATTTCTTTTCTTTTTTTCATTCCTCTTGCGATTGTCTCTCGTTTCGCTTCTCTTGCGAGAAAAATGTCTAGCGTTTATTATTATTATTCAATGATTCGATCAAAATTGGAACTTTTTAATAATAAACAGTGTGCGGCTGTGGAAAAAATGAGTGAGAAGCGATTTTTAATAGGCACAACGATGACGGAAAAACATACATACCCGAATGGACGAAGGTGTAAAAATTTCACTTTTTTCTCTTTCTATCGCTCTGACGCTCTGAATAACTAAAAATAAAAAAATAATAATAAAAATAATATAAAAGGAAGTTTGTAAGCAAATTTGATGACATTTATCAAAAGTTCAATAAATTTCTTTTTTTTCGGTAGATATCACATTTCGCCACACACTAAAAAATTAATTAAAATTAAATATTGTTAATTTTCGTTAAATTTCCTGTTCGCACTGCAATTTTTGTGCATTTATTATATAAATATCCAGATGTTTAATTTTTTTTTTCAAATAAAATTGATGTCATAAGCATCATTTTATTTGGCGGTATTTTAATTCAATAAAATAATATAAAAATCGTCGCATTAGATAGCATCAATTTTTTTAACCAAAAAAATTTTTTATGGTTTTGTAGATAAAAATTCACTCATCATCATGCATTTAATCCAATAAAATTTAAAATAAAAAAAAAATTGACATATAAAATATTCGACAGTCAAACGGATTTGAAAGGGTGGAGTCCAATCTCTTTTTTATTTTCTTTTAGTTTTGTTTTATTTACGTCACTTTTTTATTAAATATACATATAAACATGGCAACAAAATTCGCTGATTTTTTTAAAAATATTTTATTTTATTTATTTTTCAATGTTTTGGCGATTTTTTTGTGAAATAATTGCATGACCCAATAAGAAAATGGACTTGACACACAGGACTGAAACCGGATATCGTTAGAATTTTGCAGAAAATAAAAAAAAATAATAATAAACAAGCAAGTTCAATTGACTATTTAAGGATGACGACGACGCCCCACACAGTGGAATGCAAAAATTAAATAAGTAATTTTATTCTTCAAAACCGAACCATAGAAGGTCTCTCACCTTGTTTGTTTGTTATTTTTTTTATAAATCTTTTTTTTTTCGTATTAATTTTTTTTCTACTATTTTATTATGTTACCTACACTTACGCTCACAACCACGTGGTAAAGTCACCTTTCTATATGTTATGCGATGAATAACAACTCGGAGAGAAGCATCCAGCAGCAACAGAGAAAAAAGTATTTCCATATATTAAAAAGCCGGTTTCACACACACACAATATTTAATTTATGCTTAATTCTCTTACATTCACTTGTGTGTCGCTTTTTTTTCAATATTATATTTTTTTTATGATGTACATCATATCTTTCTTTATACATATTCATATCATATCATATCACAATGTATATAAAGAGCATTTTTTCAATAAGGAAAGATGAAGCATAAGAGAGACTTGATTTTAGATACTGGAAGCTCAAACATTAATTTCTAGTTTTTTTCTCTCTTTCTTATACTTTTTTTTTGTTAAATAAATATAAAAATGTATAAAATTTTACGACTTGCGTCACTTCTCTATTCCGCTTCTTTTTTTTTGTTTGTGTTCATTTCGTATCAGATTTTCTTCCTAATGTGTATTATAATGCGACTCATCTTACACAAAAGTAACAAAAAATAAGATAAAACGCACAAAGACACGAAAAAAGTATCACAAAGTGAAAGGATATTTTTTCGTGTTTGTAAAAAATAAAATAAAACACAAAATGCAACAATGTAGCAACAAATTTGTGTGCATGAACAAAATATATTATTAATATAATAATAATGAGAGTGATAAATAATGTGTGAAATATATAAGTTATTATTTTGCAGTCAATAATTTTTTTTCTTTTGGACTTTGGCTTTAAAGAAATATTTGAAATTGTAAAAAATGACATAAAAAGAGCAGAAATATCGACAAATTTAAATAAATAAGCTTATCGCGTTGAATAAATTTATCATTATTAAAAATTAGGCCGGTGATTCATAACTACTTTGATCGAAAAAAAAAATGGCTGAACGCAATTAAATTAATTCGGGCTTATTTATACGAAAAATATCTTCTAAATATGTCATTTTAATTAAACATAAAAAAAAATAAATAAAATTGACGAATAAATTATAATTATGCACCGTTATAGGCATCTTCAAATCTACATATTTGTGATAGGAGAAAAAAATAAAAAAAAAATCTTAAAGGCAATCAATTTTATTATTTTTTACCGTGCTTCTATTCAAAAAAGCATCCAACAGGTTTGATTTTTTCAAAGTCCATTTGTATAAGTTTTAAATATTTAATTTCTTCTGTGTGTCGAGTATGCAAGTTAATATTATACTATTCACATTTATTTATTTATGCTCTTTATGCTATAAAAAAAAAATTTAAATATGAAATAAATCTGGAGAGACATCACATTATAATCAGGTGTTTTTTAAAATATTTATCATTAAATGCATGGGATTTTTTTCTCTGTGCGGCATTCCAACGTAAATTACTTTTTTTTTTAAATTAAATAAATTTAAATAATCAAGTGAAAGGATTAATTACATACACATCAAGTGTCCTTTTTAATTTACGAAAATTTTCCATTACGAAGAAATTACGAGAGAGAGAGAGAGAAAGACGAGTTCCTTGTACTTTTAGTAGGTCACGCCATTTCTCGTATAAATCAGTATAAAAAATATTATTTTGTCTCATGTCACCTTGTCAATCATGTACCGAAAATTTTGAACGCGGGACAACTTTCCATTTTTGGGAGGTCTCGAAAAACCAGATTTGCATCAAAAACACGTTACAACACCCAAAATTAAATAAAATGAGAAATAATTTAAAAAGACCGGTAGTTGTTGACTTCTTGTTCTTCATGCATGTGACGCGCATTGTCGCGTGTGAGAAATTAAAAATGCGGGCTATTTAACTCATATACCCCCGAAAAATTAAAAGCCAGCATTTTTTTCGCTTTCTAGAAAAAAAATATTAGAATTGCATCGGATGATTTATCTACCTTGACTATCGATTTAATTTATCATTCACACAAAAAAAAAAAAAATTATAAAAAAAGCGAAATAAAAGAATTTTGCAAAGCACGACCAAAAATTACGAATAGACGTGCCCGTATAATAAAAAGCATCGCATCACATCGCGCGCACCGAAAAAAATTTTTTTTTTTGTGAGAAACTAACAAACTGACAGGGGTCAATGAAATCTTTAGTAACACTACTGAAACAACGTTTACTTTGTTGACTTTTTTTTTCGAATCTCGTGTATGTACGCACATCTCACATACAAACACGTAAATGAATTCATTTTTTTAATTTTTTTTTTTGATTTTGTAATATTTTTGTTGTTTATCTTTTGTTGCCGTCTTCCAAAAAAAAAAATTCAGCGTACTTGTTGTTGTTGTTATTTTCATGTACACACACGTTTTCCTTCCTCTTCGACTTTTAATAATAATCTGATTGATCTTCAAATAAAATTATAACTGAGCGGTAAAAAGTAACGGACTGTATATTAATTTTTCATCTCAGCTCAGCTCTCATGAAAAAAAAAAAATTTTTTTTTTGAAAGTTTCGTTTTGTGTGCAATTTTTTCATCGTCTGTGTTATTATTATTCAAATTTATTGTGATGTTCTCGGGAATTTATAATTTTTTTTCATGATGATGATGATGAATTTGAGTCCGTTCATGAAACCGATAGGAGGTATCAACTCATTATTTTCGTTTAATGATCAATTTTGCGACTTTTGAAGATAAATTAGCGCCTAATAATAATTTTTTTTTATTTTTTTTTCTTTTCAGGTAAGCAAAAAAACACAATTTATTAAAAAAAAAGAGTTCAAGAGTAAGTTTTTCGAAGTCATTTCCATTAACACGCCATTTATTTTAAATAAAAAAAAACCTTTTTGTCGTAATAATAAAAAAAAATCAATTCAAAAAAGAAAGAGCGAAAATCGCAAAAAATCGTATAAAAAGGAAATTGATTATTAACATACCTTTATGTAATTTATTCATTTGAAAATCGACCGGCATTTTATTGCATTTTTGTGCAATGTGGCTCGAACCAGTAATTATCTCTTAAATGTCGATGCATATAGTTTACACAAATAGCAACCCGATTAATTTAATGTTATTATTACCTCGCGTACTCCGAGTGTCGGTTGGAGTAGAGTAGATAAATTAACTGAATAAATAGATTTTTTCTGCATTTTTTTTTTATGTAATCTAGTCACTTTCGGTTTCTATTCAGTCGATATTTATTGCACTTTGAAAGGGGGAAGGTGCCCGCAGGCTCTGATTTATCATCGATATCGACACCGATACATATATTAGAATGGCGGTAGTTGCAATGCGGGCTCCGAGGACTCCGAGTGACGACATATTTAATAAAAATAAAAAGTGAATGTCATAAAAGAATCCATTCGCTTTCTATTCGATCATCATCCATTCCATTCCAATTTGTGCCTCTTTTCGTGATATTGTGTGGATTATAATTATTTATATTCACATGAGAATGAGGAACGTTATTTTTTTATGATTTATTTGTTTGCATTGTTTTGCTATTATTTTGCCTCATTTGAACAATGTTCATTGAAATAGCAAAAAAATAAAAATAAATTGAAATCGTCACCTTTCACCTTTTTTTCATTTTTGCGGCATGACATTGACTGCCAACGCATCAGCGCCAAAATGTGCAAAAAATGCAATAGAAATCCCCAAACCACACCCAACGCACATATTTGCACTCCAATTTGGTTATGAAAGTAAGTGGTTTTGTGTCGACAGTCGAAAATCCAGTTTTTACGCAACTTTGAAATACTTTTGCTGTTGCTGCCACTGTCGTCGTTGTTGTTGTCATGCACCTATGTATATGCAAAAAAAAAAACTAATAAATAAATACTAATGACAATACTATAAAAATGATTTGTCAGGCGTTCCTTCGTTCCCGGTGTTTCGTCGTAAAGCAAAAAAAAAATCCAGAAATTTATGACATGCAAATGTAAATATATAAGCAAAGACAAGGTCTTCTGAATGTTTTTTGCCAAACAAATCACGGGAATAACGCACAATGGGCTTGAATCATTTTTTTTATTTTACAAAAAATAATATTTACGCACGGTGATCTAAAATTGGAAAAAAATTTCATAAAAAAATTTAAAATTTAAAAAAATTAAATATATTTTGCGATTAAATTCTTAAAAAAAATCATAGAAGCTAAAAAAATATAAATTTTGCATAAAAAACCGTGCATAAATTTTGGTAACCTTCTCTTTGTATTTCCCAAAAATTTAATAATTTTTTTCCTAAGGATTTTTCAATTTTTTTTTAGATAAAAATTAAATTGTTAATCAATTATTTTACTTTTATTTTTATTATTGTTTTTATTGTTGTCAATTATTTTCACCTTAAATGGTTAAAATTTAATATTTTTTTCAAATTATTTTGAAATGATTTTTGAATTTTTGATTTGATTTTTGAAATTTTGAGAAAAATTTAGCAATTTTTCAAAATTTTTCAACTATAAGTTTTTTTCTTCTCTTGAAATTTGAAAGATTTTTCGAGAAGGCAGATTCCAACTTTTTTCATTTTCAAAAAAATTAAATTTCAGAAAATATTTTTTTGAACTCCAAAATTATTTTTTTGCCCACTGTGCTAAATAAATTCATTCTGAAAGAAATTTATGTTGCCAAGTGTCCAAAAAAAAATCTGCATGCAAATTGGAATTTGATTTTTACACTTTTTCTACACGTTGTTGAATCGACGCAACTAGTTTAAAAAGCCGCAAACGCATAAGAAAGAAGCGTCATGTAGTCGTCGTCGATGTCTTCGAAGTATGTCTAACCAAAAAAAAAAAAGATCAATAAAATCAAATTTTATGTTAAAAATATTCTAATGAGATTTTTTTTATATTTTATTTTTCTTACGAGATATTTCTTCCTATATACCTACAAAGTGAAGCGGAGACATGTGTAGAACATATTTAATATCAGATTTAAAAGCAGCAACATATCAAACGACGACGACGACGACGATGAAACCAAATGTTCAATAATAATAATAAAAAATTCAATAATCAGCCCAAAATGGTGGACCATTGGATAAGAAAAGCAAGAAGATCAACAAGAGAATGTTGAAGGTCAACACACTTAAGTCGCGTTTTCTCTTCATTTGCTGGGCATTTTGAAGAGTTTATGTAACACGTGAAAGGAATTGACCGCAAGAAGTTTTTCTTGCACGTGTGTTGCCGTTAACGTGCAACGTCTTGATGCCAAACGTTCAAAGTTTCAAGTCGCAGAAGAAAAATGACATTGAATTATGAAATGCATGCAAGTTTGTTGTGCTCAAATCCAATTATTGACGTTGCCTCACCGACGGAACCTGTAAAAATAATTTGTGTTATTGCATTAGATAATGTAATAATAATCATATTATGACCGAGCCATGTACTTTTTGAGGGACAATTATAGCTCTAAAGGATTGTTTACGAGTTTTATTTATAAATCTTCAAGTGTTTTTTTTTACACACGAAGCATGTTGTTTACCTTTCGAGAGCAAAGCTTCACCTTTGTCGATACACGATGGAAAAAAAAACTAACGAGTAGACATTATTTTTTGTTTATTTTTCGTTCTAAGGTTTCACAGCAACTTGTGAAGGTTCAAAAAAAATCAAGAATTCGATTTCTCTTCTGGACAACGGCGGCGAAAGGAAAGAGGAATGCCAAAAAACTCCCTTTCACGCACTTTCCCTTTTCAGAAACCAATAGTTGCATGTCTTGTTGAAAATTATGTCGGACAAGACGACGACCGAGAGAAAGAGAGACATTTAAATGTACAATAAAATGATAATAATGTTATAGTTTGTCCCTTTTTTTGTGCAAATAAATCGTCTTTGTCGTGCCTGTCTTGCTACAATTTTTTTTTTCGTTGCAAAAACCTGTTTTAAAGTGATTCCAGACCTTTAAAAATCACATGAAGCACATTTAAAGTGAAATTTTCATCGAGAATATTCGACCTCTGTATTCTCGGGGGGAACTGAGAGACGTTACATTGTTGCCGGAGTGAAAGCCAACAGCATACAGTGACCCTAAACATGATACGATTAAAGTGTGTGCAATATCATATCTTTTATGTCGTTGGCCCAAATGTATCAAATTTCCACTGCGCGCTTAGAAGTGACAATTAAACACGAGTATTTTGTAAAATGATCGCTAAAACACTGCAAAATACGATAATAATAATAAGTTACTCACATTTTATCATCTTTTTACTACATATAATGTTAACCCATTCATTCTTTCGAAAAAAAATCTGAAAAAAAAATAAATAAAAATAAAGAACAGTAATAATTACACACATACGACAACTTGAATGAAGTCATTATAGTAAAAACACAAATTTTTCAAAAAAAAATTTCTACTTGACTAACTTTTGTCGTATCTTCTAAAATAAAAGACGAATTGAAGTTAATTACATGTAATTTACCACTATTAATTTTTGTGTTGTTTTTGTGATGATTGAATAACTTTTGGTACGTTTTTGATCTAATAACCATCGTATTACGTTACGGGATGTGACACCGTTTATTTAACGAAAACAGTTCAAACAGTAGCCGCTCATCATCGACTACCTGATTTTTTTTTATTTATTTACCAAACAAAAAATATTTTTATGATTTTTTTTTCGGTTGTTATGTTTACAAAGTGTGCGATGCACATGTTAACTCGGTTGGTGAATACAAAAAAAAAAAATAATAATAAAAGAGGAACCCGAAAACTTTACTGAAATTAGTTCAAACCACATTTTTTTGTGTTTTATGAATTATGTAAGTTTAATTTATTTTTTTCGGGGGATTAATACAGTGGAAGAAAGTTGTTTGAAATTTGATGTTTTGTTCTTTAAAAGGATTAAAAGTGAAGAATTCAATTGTAATAAAATAAATAAAGGTAAAGAAATAAGAACTGCAACAACTTTTCTCACCTCGGGGCACGAATCAGGTCAGTTTCTAACATTACACAGGTGCTGTTCACAGGAATTCCTTGAATTCTTGAATGATTAATACTTGTTTGTGTGCGTTTTTAATGGCATGGCGTAAAAACCGACATTCCTGTTTTATTTTGTTCCATGGGTTTATGTTAGTTTTGTCATTATTTATTTATTTATTAATTTAGGCAAGTGTAATGTCAAAAAATTATTTACAAATTTTATTTTATTTTTGTCTATTTTAATTTAATTTTTTTATTTTAAAAAAATTTATTTTATTGTTCAAAAAATTTTTTTAAAATAAAAAATTAAATTAAAATAGACAAAAATAAAATAAAATTTTTAAAAATTTTCAATATCAAAAATTATACAAAATATTTTTAAAAAATTCTTTAAAAAGTTAAAAAATCAAAATTTTACATTAAAATAATTTAAAAAATTATTAAATTTAAAAAAAAATGAAAAAAATTCTTTAAAATATCTACTATTTTTAATTATTCAAAAGTAATCTTTCTTTCATGAAAAATTAAAAAAAAAATGAATTATAATTATGAAAAAATAAATTGAATTCCTAAAATAATTTAAAAAAAAAAATAAAAATTTTTAACTCACCTAATTTTTAAAAAAATTATTGGAAAAATATTTATTTATTTTCTTTTTTTTTTCTTGTTAAAAATATTTCTTTAAGACTATCAAATATTTTTTCTTAATAAAAAAAAAATGATAAAAAAATTAAAAAAAAAAAAAAATAGAAACCATAACCTTTCAAGATTTAAAATAATAATATTTAACCCTAAATTTTTTTTTTCAAACCACATTTGCCTAAATTTTACTTTTTTCTCATTTTAATTCAATAATAAATTTTGACACTTCCTGATTCTTAACGTTGGTCAGCACGTTTTCCCTTCGTTCCATTTATGGGCTGCAACAGTAACGACTAACTCTCTTTTTGCATTTCAAATGAATTGACACACGTACCTACCGAGTTTTCTACAAATGAAAAAATAAATAAATAAATAAAAGTCTGTCAGAAAATGAAAAATAATCGCCACCTTATAATCAGACACAGGCATATCATTAAACAATTACTTTGTCTATGCAAAAAATAAAAAAGAGCCAGGAAAAGAACACACTGGCAGAAAAGAAACAAAAAACCTACTTTTTGGCATACTTGCTGAATAGAGAGATAAAGATGCCAAATCGTGACTCTCATAAATTCATACCTATCATTATTGAATTATGGAGATAGTAGTTATCATGATAGAGTAACTCTTAATTTTCTTCGCGCTTTTTTTTCTCCATTTACAAACAAACAACGAAGTTGTCTTCTAATAAAAATCGAGAAAAAAAAGAAAAATATAATTTAATAATAATAAATATGTTTCACGCCAAATCAATGGACAGCGAGCGAAAGAAGAAAAGAACTGCGGGAAAATTGTTTATGAAGTGAGGAACACACACGATCCACGTTTTGCGCTTAGAAAATTAAATTCTCATGATTTTGCTTTCTTTTCTCCGGAGATTTTTTTTCTGTAAAAATATTGAAAACTTGTCGACTCGATCGAAAATCAGTCAGCTGATCAAAGGTTCTGCTTATATAATCCGTTCTTTTGTATTTTTTGCAACATTGTTTAAACACAAATTACATGTTCCAATTTGTGGTTTTTTATTTCCCCTTTGCTTTTTGTCTATACCGCACACTTTTTACGGTACTTTCCTCGTTGCAGTGCATTTGTGTGAAATTTCTTCTTCATCTTCAGTTTCAATTATGCTTTAATGTGTGTCTAGTCGACTCAACTCTCAGAGATTCACTCGCAAAAATTACATGAAAAAAAAAAAGATTAAGATCAAGGTGTGTTTTTAGTATTTGCGAATGTAGCTGGGAATAGATTGTCTTCTTCTTCGTCGTCGTTTGTCTTTGTTCACAGATGAAGGATGCAATTTGTACTATTTTTCGGACTATGAGAAGACTTTGAGTGTAACCTTCTTTTTTTATTGCTGTTTCGTAATCGTCGTTTGCCATGATTTATTGGTTATACGGTGCGAAAAATTGATCGATGCATCGAATTAGAATGAATTTTTATTTCGTTGGACAATTTTGACAAGCCCTATCAGGGCAATGAGCTTCGTTGCTATAAAAAAAGCTGCAAAAAAATTTTTTTAGTCAGTAGTGATCTGAATTTTCAGAGAAATAAGTGAAAAATGGCTGGATACTTCCCACTTTGTTTGGTACTCTTGGGACTTTATGTCCATGGAACTGCGAGTCAAGCTGTTGCTGTAAGTAATCGAACCGAATCAAGAGTCTTGATAGAGAATTTTCGAGATTTTTTTTGTTGAAAAAAGGCAGTCATCAATATCCCTTCTTCCAATTAGTTCCCTATCAGGGTCTCTCTCTCTGCCATAGTAGTGTGTAGTGTAGTGGCTTTCGTGACACAAACTTTGATTCGCCTTCCCTTCCTTCCCTCAAGGCGGCTCCAA
Organism: Culicoides brevitarsis; assembly: GCF_036172545.1. Lineage (NCBI taxonomy): Eukaryota > Metazoa > Arthropoda > Insecta > Diptera > Ceratopogonidae > Culicoides > Culicoides brevitarsis. The sequence goes on along the minus strand of NC_087085.1, from coordinate 14,741,020 downwards.
CGGGAATTCCGCCCCCTGCAGTCTTAGCATTTGTTGCTAATCAACGAGTACGCGATGTGCAAGATGCTTTACTTGCGCCGCCGCCGAATCCGCCGTTAATTCGAGCTCCGGTCCCGATTGTCGTTCAACCACGACCTCAACCGATCCCGCAAATCATCCATCGACCAGCGTATTTCGTTTATCCACGAAAAGTGATGCCCGCAAGACGCATTTTGGCGTCGCGCCGATCCGTGAGCCACAACCAGAGCGGAATTGAACAAATTGGCACGGGAAATAACATTTTGCAAGGCAATGTGCAACAAATTCAACTCGGAAAAATACGAAAAGCGAGACGACGGGGACTTTTCTGCAACGATTGCTTCCAATTTTTGCCCGCAATTGGTAACCAAATGTCATCAAGTCAAAATTCCGCTACTGCAATTGGAGCGATGATCCCCCAAGGCAGTCAATAGTTCATTTTATACCTCCATGGAAGCCCCGGAACGGATGAAACGTTGGATGAAAGATACATGACTGCCTTTTTCCGGTCAAAAACGAAAGTTTAAACGAATTTTTTCATCATCTTATAGGCAGTAGGAGGTCCTCGTCCCTATTACTACGTTCCTCCAGCTGCTCTTGGATACGCTTACGTTCCCTATGGCTCGGCGCAAACAATTACTCTTGATCCGTATCAGGCACGAGCGGTACATGCCGAAGCTCTGCGTCGTCAAAACCTCAATGTTCAATCGCACATCATCCAAATCGGGAACAACAATCAAAATGTACAATCGGATATCGGGCAATCGCAACGACGTGCCAACATGAATGCCCAGAGCCAAGTAACGCAAGTCGGAGGTTGAACTGTATCTCATTCAATTGTTATCTTTCATGCGGGGTGTTCCAAATAAATTAACAGGATTTTTAACCCACACAAAAAAAAGGAATATTGATGACTTTTAAGCCTTTTTTTAACGAAAAATTTTTTTTCAGCTTTTTTTTTTAGTAAAAATACCTTTAAAATCCAATTTTTTAGTCCGCTGGAGGTCCATTATGCCCCTGTTTAGTACCCGTTGCTCCAGCTGGCGGTTATGCATATGCTCCCGAAGGTGCTCAAGCTCTCCATTCCGATTGGGCAAACGGTCTAAGTGCAGCACAAGCCGGCAGACGTCAAAATATGAACGCACAAAGTCAAGTTAGCCAATCATCGCGTCGTCAAAACATGAATGCCCAAAGCCAGGTCAGCCAATCATCCCGTCGTCAGAACATGAATGCTCAGGTAACGTCTTGAATGTAAAAAAAATCAAAGAAAAAAATTAAATTTTGACTTGAAAAAATAGTCGGATGTCTCGCAAATCTCCGATGGAGGCGCCGATGACGAAGCTGCTGCCATTGAAGCTGCTGCTGCAGGCGCAGATCCCGCTGCTTTGGCAGTTGCTGGACCCGGAGCGTATGGAGCGGGCGATTCAAGTGCTGGCGTTCAAGCTTTGAACACAAATTGGCTCACGGGATTGACTGCGGCGCAAGCAGGACGTCGTCAGAACATGAACGCCCAATCGGGAGTCTCGCAAAGTCAGCGTCGTCAAAATATGAATGTCCAATCGGATGTTAGTCAAAGCGATGGCTACTAAATTAAACAAAAAAAAAATGTTATTTTATCTTAGACAAGCAAATAAGTTCCTAATTCCACAGTTCTCGCATTGAAATTTTAAAAGACTTCCACTATTTTATGTGTGTGTTGGTAGCAAAAAACACCAAATCCAAAATAAAGGCGCCCAAAAATGTCGATTAATCGAAAAAACACGTGTTCTTGTCTATTTTTTGTTTTTAATTATTTTTTTTTGTGAATTTGAGACAAAAATGCGGTAGTTGGCGACACAAGCAACGGTAGAATGCGTGCAATAACATGCCAAATTCTTATTAAATTTTGTTTTTTTGAGAAAAATCAAGAATTTCGTCTCTTTTTCGTTCATCTGCGATGCTTCCCTTGTACAAAACATACATCGAACGCGATATACTTTTAATGTTCTAACCAGTTGAACATAATAATAAACACACATTTTACATAGTTCATTGACATTTTCCGAAAAATAATTTTTTTACACACAAATTATCTCAATATACTTCCATAAAAATAAATAAACGACATAAAATATAAACAAATACAAATTATATTACACGCAGTGGTAATTGAACCGGTTCTAAAGCTCTTTCTGCATGGAAACAGTTTTCTTCTTCCACACGAGAGAAAGAAAAAAAAACACGATATCATCATTCAGCATCACTGATCTCTCTAAATTCCCTTTACATTGACAACTGAATATTCAATTTACAATATTTACATAATTTTTTTTCGTCGATCGAGTCAAATTTGACGTTTTTTTAAGAATTCACTAATTCTCTAATTAATTCTACACGAGACGGAGGCGTTCTTATCGAAATTTCTCTTTCCTTCCATTAGAACTTCACTAAGGCCAGAAAAAAATATAAACAATTTCGTTGTAAATAAACAAGAACACCACACACATTTTTTAAACATCAAATAATTTTTTTGATATAAAATGACGTGATTTTTTTTTCTTTTATTTCTCTTCATCCAGCGAGTTACAGCGAGTTTCGCCGCTTTTTTTTTGGTAAGCAGCGTCGTCGTTGTCGTCAGTTGAATGAACTTTTGATATTCAATTCGAATATTACACGCATATTTTGAGTGTGTGTGAGTGGTGACTTTAGCAAAGAAAATGCGCATTTACACCTTAAATCTTTTTTTTTTATTTTTTTTTTTCGTGAATGTTTAATATTCGCCATTATTATTTTTTTTATTTAGTTTTTTATTAGTACGAAAGTATTTTTATTTTTTATTAATCTTGAGTCTGAGTCATTTTTTCGGTTGTGAGAGAGTTTTTTCCCCGAATCGCGTAGAAAGTGATCACATGCTTGAATGATTTCGTTGATTGACCGGTTCATAGCTACAAATTTAAATTAATTAGTGTAAAATCGGTAGATAAAATCGAAAAAAGTTGATTGAACTGAAACTTTTGACAGCACAGTTAGAATTGTCTCAAGTTATTTCTAATTATTTGTAGCATTATTTCATATTAAAACGCAAAAAGGTTCATTAAACCGCCAGAATTTACCTTTTTCATCTTCAACGCACATGACTTCGCGTCATGACACGACTTGCCGTCGTATTACTTGATGTAACTTGTCAAGTTAGTTAACATATATGTTCCAGATTTAACTAAGTGGCATGATGATGAATGACGATGATCAGCCACAGCATGGTTTTTAATTAATATTTAGACTATTTAGAGCAGTTCGGGCAAGAAAGCCACTTTTTTTAATCGTATCTATTAATTTTCCAATCAAAGTTTATTGGGTAAAGCGAAAAAAAAAGTTATCAAGAGTTATGTTCAAATATTAATAATAAATAGTTAGTTGGTAATAAATAACGATTGCATAAAGGAACTACCATAGAACAAATTATTTATGATCAGTAGTTGAAAAGGGCGTTGTTAACACTATCTTGATAAGCGGTGCACACATTCAGACCCGAGAAATGCTCGAAAGAACCTGTTATTATATCATTAAATTGAATTTTTGTGATCATAATAACATATATACGCTTTTTAACCAACATCGCAAGTTATATTACATTATAATAATAAGGTTTTTTATTAAGAAATATGCAAAAGAAGAAAAAAATGTACGAATCTGGAGTCGAAAACCTGTTTCGAAACGTTAAAAGGCAAGAATCATATCTTGCATAATAATACGTATTCATTAAAAGCGTTTATGTATAAAAAAAAACATATATATGATTAAAAATTAATATCTGTTAATTTTCATTTGCCTACCTTATCGGTTGTTGACGTTCATATTTATTTGCATGATGTTTATTTTTGGTGAAATTATCAAAATTATGACCTAACCTAATATTATACGTCAATTAAAAATTAATTAATTTTATTTTTCTGGTACAAATAATAATAATAATAACTTTTAAAAAAAATCGCAGACGATAAGAATGATAATAATTAATATTATATATGTTTTTATATATTATATATAATAATATGTATATATAAATATTAATGTATATATTAATATATATATTTTTATTATTATTATTATATATGATGACAGCAAAAAAATCTCAAAGAAAAAATAAAAACAGTGAAATTTTACGTAAACTGATAACAAGAACAACATTGTTCCATATTGTGAGTAAATTAAATAAGTACAAACAGCACACAAAAAAAATGTAACACATGGATCACATGCCGCTTTTTTACTACAAAAATGCTTGAACGCATGTGCCAGTTCTCGCTGTACGTTATAATTATTTAGATATAGAAAACAATACGACACATATGTATTTAATTTGATAAGCGACAATTTTTTGTGAGTGTCTAAATGTATAACTATAACTTATTGCAGTATTATATAGTTACTAAAATTTATCATTATGTCGTTTCTTATCAATTGTTTCTTGATATCGTTTGAAGAATTTCCGTTTTAACTTATTTTTTTAGGAATTTTGTTAGATTTTTGTCTTAGAAATATTGTTTCACATGAAATTAATAATAATTATTATCATGTCACTCAATAATATATCAATACGAAGTCCTTCAGAAAAAAATTTTTGCACACAGCAGATGCGCTCAAACAAATTGAAACAACTGTTGACCATGTATTAGATAATGTTCGTTGACCATTTATTATTATTTAATGTCATTAACTATAATTGTTATCATTATTATCATTTTTTTTATATATATAATAAAATATCAAACATTGTTGTCATGAACATACATGCATCGAACTGAAGAGAGTAAAAGAGAGAAAAAATATTTATTGATGACCTTCAATAAAAATAACAAAACTGATGGGAAATTCATGTTTTTTCCTTTGATTCTAGAACATTTTTAACATTCCGAGTTTACAGTAGAAAAAAAAATAAAAACAAATATCTCGGCACATTTGATGTAATTTGTATTCCGGAGAGATTGATCGTCGTCGTTGCTGAATGGCACAAAATGATGATTGATGTTCGTGTTTTTATTTAACAAAAAGGTGTATGTACATCAAAGGTCCAGATAAAACACAAAATAATAGAGTATACATTTTAAAACTATATCTTATCATCTGTAAATGCGTACATGACTAATATTAATAATAATATGGCGCTCGCTTGCATTTGTAATAATATAATAATGTTATTATCGAAACATTTTTTTTTGTGAGATAAACAAAAAAAAAATTTAAAGTTATGTTTTGTACGCGAAAAAGAGATTTATTAAGCGTAATAAACAAGAACTTTTCTTTTAAATTACATATTTTTCTATCTTCGCATAATAACAGTGCTCCAACAAGTCTAAACAGATTGAGATTCCATTAACCGGATTTACTTGCGTTGCGAGATAAATAAAGTTATGCATATTTTGTGTGCTGCGTGCGCGCTTCTTGACACATTCCGGCGATGGTGGTCATACATAATACTAATAATAATGCGATATAGTTGATAATAGTTGTTAGTCATACACATGCTGCTGCCATTTTCATGCGATAAAGTGCAACGGATTTCGAATAGAGAAATAACTTTGCGTTAAAATGAAACAAGATAATGATTAATTGCATTTCTCGTTATATATTTATTTTATTTTTCGCAACGGTAGAATCCTTACCTGATTACATGCTTCCTGATTTTTTGTTGTTGCCGTGTTTTTTTTCGTAAGATGGTCACTGAACTGCGCTTTGTTTTGGTCGTTGGCGTCTTCTTCTGATGATGATGATGATGATGAGAGAATGTGCATAGTGGAAAAAAACACGCAAAATATTTATTATTATTAAAGTAATTACAATTCTTATATACTGTAACATGCATGTTCTTCATCATCATCATCGTCGTTGCTGCTGCTGCTGCATCTACTTCCATGCAACGTGCATTCACTTCCCAAAGACAATAAGAAAGTGCATTTTACATTTATTTTTCTTACGTAGCTCCGTGCATGCAGCGAGAAGATATTCAGGTTATTCACTTGTTACATCCATGCATTCACTTAACAAACAGTTATTATTAAAATTGCACAATATCTCTGTAAGTGGCTTGCTTGCTTGTCTGCCTGCAACATTTTTTTTTTGCTTTTATTTGTTCCTCTTATAATTTGTGCGATCTGTGGATTAAAAAGGGGTGATATTTAGTCCTTGAAGGGTTAATTCAATAATTTTTTTTTTTTTCGGAAAAGAGTTAATTTAACCTTTTATGGGGACAGTTTAACCTCCTTTGAGCTAGATCATCAAGAGCCCTAAAAATAATTCCTTCAAGAGGTTAATTTAACATCTTTGGATATTAATTTAGTTCCTTTGAGATGTTAAATAACCTCTTGAGGTGTTAAATTAATCCCTTTAGAGGTTAATTTAGCCCCTTGAAAAGTTATTTTTATTCCTTTTTATCACAAGGGATTAAAAAAATTTCTAAAGGAACTAAATTAACATCATAAGGGATTAAATTAACATCTCAAATTAATCCCTTGAGAGGTTAATTTAATCCCTGGCAAGGTTAAATTAATACATTGAGAGGTTAATTTAACCCCTTAAGAAGTTATTCAAATCCCTTTTGATCTTTTTTTTCTCATAAGGGATTTAAATAATCTATAAAGCGATTAAACTATTCTCATAAGGGGCTAAATTAGCACCTTAAAGAATTAAATTTACATCTAAGAAGGTTAAATTAACCATGAAATTTACCTCCTGAATAAATTATTTTTTTAGAGCTGTAGAAGATCAACTCTAAAAGAGGTTAAATTGACCCCATAAGATGTTAAATTAACAACTTTTCTAAAATAAGGAAGTAAAATAGCCCCATATGAGGTAAATTCAACAATTTTCAACCCATAGGGCGAAGAAAGGAGCTAATAATAAACAAATAAAAGGAAAAAAAATGAATGATAAAAGAATAAATTAATAAGAAGATGTGATAAGCAAGCAACCTTTTTATGCGCAAATAATTCGATGGACGTGCAGAAGAACAGCAAAAAAAGAGAGTAGCCAGAAAAACAAAGCAAAACAAAAAGAAAAGTGGAACACATTAAAATGCGCGCGTATGTAGGCATCATCACAAAAGATATTTAAACCTACCTTAAAGGAAAGCAAAAATAATAACAATAATAAAAAAAGGGAATGTGTCGGCCCTTTTCTTGCAACGAACATGACATAAACAAAGTATTACAACTGTACCTTTAGGACTTTGATAAATCGTTAAAATAACGAGAAATTATTTGGCCTAAAGGTGCATTGTCTTTATTTTAAAGCAATTTTAGTTGTTCGCATGTCATGAGAAGTGATATTGCCCAAAAAAATTTTTTTTTTCTTAAATTAACGAAGATTTTTTTTGGTTTTTTTTTTCCGAAAAAAATAAGACAAAATGATAAATCCATAAGCAATACACGCGATAAAGTAAAAATGGATGAGAATGAGAACATTTCCTTATTGCACGTTCTCATGAAAAATAAAAAAAAATGAAAGAAAAATGACTTTTTAAACATATTTTTGGGCAAAAACAAAAAGAATTTGATCCACATTCATTTTTCATGTTTTTGTACAAAATTTTTATGACGAAAGTGCATTTTTTGATCTTTTATGGTACATGTGTTTTTTTTAAGTTCATCAGAAATGTCTCACCAATCATCCAGAATTTGGTTCGTTGCATGTTAAAACAATCACAGTTAATAATTTTGAACGCGAAATGATTTATGAACACGATTTAAAAAAAAAACATAAACAATTTTGATGGATTTCAAGTTTTTTTTTGTGTATCATTGCAATCTTCGGAGAGGACGATGATCTCTTTCGCATTAAGAAACACAAAAAAAAAGTTTGGCATCCCACGACTACTTGGAAATATTATCTCCAAAAATTTCACACCAACCTGTTTGTCATCATCATCATCACCTCTAAATATCGTTGTCATGTCGTCACTACATTCGCATCTAATAACCACCAAAAAAAAAGAGCAAACAACTTGGCAGCAGGTGAATAACCTCTTTGTACGGACAAAAAAATCTCAGAAAAATATTTTTGTTTGTACGCAACGTGCGTATTTGTACTGTTACGCACCTCACCTCTTTTAAAATATTTTTTTTTTGTTTTGTTTGTTTGTTTGCCGATTTATTATTAATATTCAGTACAGACACGCACTGGCACTCGCTTTGCTGCAGACACATAAAATACGAGACAACAACGCGTGTAAATTAAAAGATCATCGATTTTATGGTCGATCAACAAGTTATTAAAGAAGCACCACACAGTTCAATAACATCGGAAATTTTATGTCTTGTATGCAGTTTATGGCATTTTGAATGGCGGGTCACTGATCATCAACAACTTAAAGTCGATAAAAAATTATTTTGAACTTTTTTTGTTTTAAATTTTTTTTTCGAAATAACTGTGTTGAAAAAAATAAAAAATTATGAAACAATTTTTCATACAAAATTTTAATTTTCGTTCATTTAAAAAAAAAATTAATTTTAATTCAGAAAACTTCAAGATAAAAATTTAAAAAGTATTTATCAAAAAAAAAATAATAATTAATTTATTTATTTATTTAATTTAAATCATTCAACTTTTGAAGATGAAAGCTTAACAAGGCAAATGAAAGTATTTTTTATTTCGTAAAATTTTTCTTTTTTGTAAAATTTTATAATTTTGAGGACAAAAATTTTAGTAATAAAGAGATTAAAAAAATTAAATTAAAATTAAAAAAATTAATTAAAATAAATTGAGTATTTAAAATATTGAAAAAATATTAAAATGTTAAAAAATATTAAAAATTTAAAGCATTAAGGTATATTTATTTAAAAATTTATTTATTCATATAAATATTTAAAAGTATTTATTAAAAATCCGTCATTTTAATTTTTTTTATTTGTTTATTTTAATTAATTAAATTCGATTTATTTTTTTTACTTTTCATATGAAGTAAGGAAAAAAAGTTTAAAATAAATTTAAAATCAGCCTAAAATAAAATAAAAAAATAACTTGAAGAAAGATGAAAATGAACGCTTCCGAGGTAAATCACCGGCATCAATTACCTCATGTAATAATTAAAATCAATTTAATTTCATAATGAATGATCACAAACTAATTTTTGCCTTTGCTACCTGCGCGCACAGAAATACAGACAATAAATCAGTAAACAAGATAAGAGTAATCATGAAGCATGCAATTTTAATTACCATCGCTCAATATACAACATTTCTCTCTATTTCTCTTCTTTATTTCATAAAAAATGTCTATAATTAAAAAAAAAAACTCACAGTCTTGATAAGAGAGACAAGACAACAAAAACAAAAAATTTTGAAGGCCAAGAAATTGCGATAAAACATCATTTCTAATTGTACCGAAAAAAAATGTTTCTAGGTAATTAGAACAAATCAAGGTCTTTCGCATCTCGCGCTTTGGCAATCATCATCAAAAAAACATGAACAACATGAAACAAATAATAATTGATAATAATGTGAATGGTCACTCACTTTTTTTTTCACCATACGCGCCATGCCATGCCGCCTGCTGTACTCGACGCACGAACGTATGTCTGTTTTATATATTTGTATACATATATTATTATTATAGATTGCGTAATCGTAATCAAAACGCCGGTCATAGTCATAAAACGCCGGTTTTTTCTCTCTTCATGTGTTTCAGTGTATGTGCGAGTTGTGCACGATTCTGTGCCATACCGAGGTGACATGTGATAATTTAATTTATTTTGTAGATATTTTTATTATTTTAGCGTAATAATGTGACTTACATTGAAAAAAAAAAATTTTCAACATTTTTTGACAAGGTCATTCGCTCGTGATTGGAGAAAGTTTTGCGCGAAAAATATTTGGGACAACGGGAAATGATGGAAATGTACCGACAAAAAATACGAAAAGCTCTAAGTCAATAAAAGTCAAGTTCATGGTCGTTATTTATCGCTTAATCGTTAGTCTACGAGGTATTATGTGTGGTAGTAGACAGATAGAGATGTTTGTTTGAAAAACATGTAAATACGAGTAACTGGTATTTAATTAAGTATAAATCTCTGTTTTTATACCGAACTTTCAAGAACATTTGAACAGATTCCGAGAAATGGCAATAAACTTTTTTTTGTAATTGCTAAAAATGCTAAAAAAATGAAAAATTTTAAAAATTACTATTTTAATATAAAAATATGATTTAATTAATTTAAAATTAAAATTTGATTCAAATTAATTTCATTAAAATAAATTAAAAAAAAAAATAATTAATCCAAAGAAAAATAGAACTTTTAATAAATATTTTTAAAAAAATTAATTTTAATAAAAAATAAAATTAATATAATTTTTAATTAATTAATTAAATAAATAAATTAGTTGAACTAAAAAATTAAATTAAATGTTAATTAAATTAATTTATTTTTTAGTTAATTATTTTATTAACTTTATTAAAATTTATTTTAATTTTTTAATATAAGGAAATAAATATTTTTTATTTCGTAAAAAAATTAAAAAATATTTTTTTTGTTCTAAATCCGAAATCCGCCAATGAGACAACTACTTGAAAACAAGAAATTTCTGGTTAAACCAAAAATTGTAAAAATATTTAAAATTTTACGTTTATAATAATTTATTTGTTCACTGACTCACCCAAACTCATCGCCGACCTCTTTCGAGATAGTGATAATATCAAAAACAAATAAACAGCGGAAAATTCTCACATTATTGACACACTGACGAATTTCACGTGAAATGACTCGTAAAAACTTTTCTTGTTACTATTAGAACTTAATTTATCTCGAAAAACTCCTTATCTGAAATATTTCTTTGAAATTCATGGGAAATAATTTTCTTTTTCTCTCTATTTCTAGGTAAGTCCAAATCATTTGTCAACAAGTTTGTTACTGACTGATCCACAGATTTTGCATTGCCATACCTTGAACACGTTCGCAAAGTAAGTAAGTAGGCTCGAATTTCATCAAAGTGATGTCATACCACACTTCCAATGAACGAACGAACGACGATGACATGAAAAAAATTTTTTTTTTTTTAAAACATTTCTAAGGTTCTCGAGTAATTAGAGTTATTTATTTATGTCGAAACATCAATAGCAAGTAAAGTAATTTACAAACTATGCAGGAACGAGACTTGAAAGTTAATAGAAGTGAAGTTGGGATCAAGGTTTCGCAAAAAAAATAAATTAGTTTTACACGAAAAAAATTGAATTTTTCGTTGCTTGGAGGCGAGAAGGGGAATCACAAGCAATTATAATTCAATAAAATGCACTTTTTAGTGACAAAACCCATTAAAATCAAAGATTTTCGGAATAATAAACAATAAAATAGGGGATTTCCAAACAACCTTGGAGGGAATTTAAATAATAAAATTTATAAAAAAAAAAATAATTTTTTGTGGCAACGCGAAGCTTTCTAATCGAAAAAAAAATTGCTTCATTCACTTATAATTGCTGAACAAGCGAAAAATGGCCCAACTATTGCAACATTTTAAATCCTCCTTTTAAAATATTCCGTGTCATTGATAAAGTCACGATTATCTTCTCTTCTCTTCTTCTTCAGCATTTTTTTTTGCGCCTGCATGTTAAACCAAAACAAATATAAATTTATTTATTTAGAATCGATCTCACTCACTTTGCAGCAATTGCCATTACATAACATCTTGAAGACTGCGGAGACTCGAGATTCTTGTTTAAAATAAAAAGTGAATGTTTGCTTGAAACATTGCGTTAAAACATTAAAAATTACTTTACAATCCTCACGAGAAAAAAAAAGAGTTAAGAAGAAAATTAAAAGAAAAAAAAATTTTAAACAGTACTTTATATGGAGAGAAGCGCAACTGAATGAAATGTCAGGAGATTAATCTCTTTGCATTAAAATGAGATAATTACTGACGTGACACCAATAAAAGTGACATGAAAGTACACAGCAATGAGTGCAATTTTATGCAGCGACTAAGCGATTTACAAGAAGAGCATCCTACAACATTTTTTTGCTCGTCTTGCAAATCATGTCAGATTAATTTTTTTTTTTTTTGCGGTGTTACCAAAAAAAAATCATACTTAGGACACAAAAAGACATAAAATTTTAATTTGACCTGTCGTGTATTTAACTTTTTCGAACATAAAACCTCTTTTGGTGACACAACGAGGAAACTTAATTTGCCTGATTGAGCAACGGTTCTTTTTTTTTCGCTGGTCATTTAATTAAAAAGCAGCCACGCTTGTATTTGCAAAAAAAAAATACAATCGAAAAAAAATCAATTAATGGAGAAATTAAACAACATGCGGAAGGGAATCGTGCACAAAATGAGTAATAAGACAAAACAACAAAAAAAAATCGAATTTGAAGAATAAAAAAAAGTAGAAATCAAATCCGGTTATAATCTTGCGGCACATGCGTCGTCGTTGTCGTCGTCGATGAGATTAATAATAAAGAAATGGCGATGAGAGATGGGGAAATAACGGTTTTCTTTTTTGATAGATCAATTTTCGAGTGTTTTTTGGAGAATTAAAAGCCTCCGAGCGGTCTGTAGAGTCAAAATATGAACATGACTCGAGTAAATTTGTGGGTTACATATGAGAGACAAGGCACGAAAAAAATTATAAAGTTGATTACTTCTTCATTTTCGGTGATCTTCTTGAGGGGATTTCCGACAAAAGATTGGGATAATTGGGTTTTTTGTCCATTAAATGTTTTTTTTTTACAAAAAATGGCAATTAAGCTCAAAGTCTAAAAAAATGGGCCAATTTTGGGTATTGAAGTTGAAATTTTTAAAAGTAGAAAAAAAAATTAATTTATAAAAAAAATTAAAAATAAATTTAAATAAAAATTTAAAATAAATAATAAAAAAATAATTAAATTAATTTTTTTATTTAAAACAGATATTTTATTTTTTTTCCTGTTTTAAAAAAAATAATTTAATTATTTTTTATTTCTAAATACATATTTAATTATTTTTTTTATTTATCTTTTTATTATTTATTTTTTATTTATTTATCTTATTAAATTATTTTATAATGGTTAAATATAAAAATGATTAAAAATAAAATAAAAAGAAACTTATTTAAAATATTAAATTTGAAAATTAAATTGAAAAAAACATTAAATTAAATAATTTTAAAAATATTTGAATAATTTTTTAAAATTAAATTTAATTTTTTTTTTTTTTAGAATTTTTATTTATTTATTTTTTTTTTGTAAAATTTTAGTTCATTTCCGCTTTATGATCTAAGCAAAAAAAAATAATTTCTACCCAAAAACCCACTATAAATAATCAATATAACTGTATCGACCAGTTTTAGAATATTTTTTGCGTGTTTCATATGTGAACGACCGATATTCACGAGAGTAACACATTAAAAATACAAAAAACAAGCAAAAAATGGAACAGATTGTTAACATATTTTTTCGTACTTTGATGGTGGGCATCAATTCTCAAAATCAACGGTTTATATTGTAGTTTTTTTAAAATGTTTTGTTTTGTTTTGATCCATTCTTCTCTCTTCTTCTTCAACATCGCTACGTCGCTAATCGATGATCTTGTGAAAGCCGAAAAATTGTTGCTAAACAGACAATACACCCATTTCTTCTCTAAATGATTCAATTGTTTCGCGCACAAACACAAAAAAATCCCCCGTAACAAGACAATAACTCACTTTTCGTACCAGCTTGAGATTTTTTTTTCGTGCTAAGCTATTTCCTATCGATATTGCTGAGAGTGAAGTTAGACTTTAGTTATTTATAAACACTTCAAGTTAGAAAATGGTGCGCACAGACATAATAGAAATCACATTAAAACCACACCCTGCTTATAAATTCTTCAATTTTCATGCGAATGGCTGTTAGATCGGCGACTTGCGAGTTTATTAGTGATGCAGATCATGTCTGTGAACATGTAATTTTTTGTGATTTTTTTTTTGTAACGGCGGAAAAAATGTTTTATTAATGAATTAAGTAAAAGAGAAGGTTTGATAGGATTTTTTTTTATGACAAGTTTCTCTCGAGTCGACTTCCTTTTTGGAAAATTCCGCTGATCAAACGTGGAGAAACAGCGAGAGAGTGAGAGAGAGTACATAAATTACACAATTGATGTAATCCGCACTTTTCTATTTATTATTATTGTACAACTTTTGCTTATTTTATCATACATTTATTACAAACAGACAACATTGTTGTTTTTTCTTCGTTATGCGTCGCTCGTTGTCGCTCGTTACAGCAACAAAACTAGGTAGGAATGTTAATTGGACTGTGTACTGAGAGAAAGACAAAAACTGCACTTTTTTGCCTACTCATAGAGACAACTTGCACAAACTGCAGTAATGGGGGCGTCTCGTTGTCTGAACGTTTTCCGTATGGCACGATCGATCAGAATTCCACAGAAATGCAGATTTCAATCAGGCACCAAATACAGAGACTTACGGTGTTCAAAGAAAACAAAAGAAATTATTTTTTGAGGAAGTCAAGTCGGAAGTATCGTCTTTAATGACGCATGAAGCACCTTTTTTATTAAATCAATACGTTTCGAATAAATAATTAACGCGAAAAATCTATTTGGCACGTGCTGATCACCAAAGTAGGTCACGTTTGAAAGGTAAAAGAAAAAAAATTGTCATTAATCATTTGGATAATTTGTGTTTGCCAAAACAAATCTTCATGTAAAATTGTAAAGGCTTAGAGCAAAATTCAGGGTCAGGAAATAATTTTGCTTTTTACTATTTTTTTTCTTCTTGGAATTAATCTAAGACTTAAATAAATTTTAAAGTTAAATTTAAAATTAAAAGTTAAAATAAGTTGACTTAATTTTTTAATAAAAATTTTTGAACAAATTAAGTCAAATAAATTTAAAAAAATAAATTTTTTGTCTTAAACTTACGTATAAAAAAAAATAATTTTTCGCCGAAAATTAACCTTTTTTAATAAAAATATTCATTTTAAATATATTTATTTATTTTTTTTATTTATTTATTTTTTTTTTAATATTTTTTTCATATTTTTTTATAATTTTTAATTATTTTTTTTTATTTTTTAAAATTTAATTTAATTTTATATTCAATTAAAATTTAAAAATTAAAAAAAAATTATTTTATTAAAAATAATTTAAATTAAAATTTAAAAATAAATAAAATTTAATTTAATTTTTAATTTATTATTTTATTTATGGATTTTTTTTTAAATAGTTTAATATTTTTTTAACTTAAAATTTTTACTTAAAAATACATAAATAGATTTAAAAAGCTTGATTCTAATTTTAACTTAATCTCAAGCAAAAGCGTGACTTAGGTCAAAAACCAGCCAAAAAATTTTTCGACCCTGTCCAAATTCATTGATGTTTGTTTGATTTGTTGTAAAAAAATGACTAAATAACGGTCCAATGGAAAAGTACTTAAATAATTTTTTGGGCGGACCACCGCGACAGACACTTAAAAATGTCAAAAACGCTCCTGTCTGTGATTGAGAGACGTAATTAATGAAATGTTCAAAAGAAAATTCACACAAAAACGAAACGGAGAAGAAAGTATTCAGAAAACGTGAACTCTTGAACAACGCAAAACATTTTTTCTTTCTTCCATTCTATTCATGAGCGCAAAGTAAACAGGTGAAAAAAAATTGGCATGATTACGAATTTTAAACAAAAAGATCACAGACGAGTGGATTGGTACAAGATGAAGTGAGGAGAGAGAGAGAAAGAAAGAAAAGAGCATTAAATTTAATTGACTTAATTCTTGCAAGAATATACACAACAAACATATATTTAAAAGGAATTCCTGGTATTTAGGGCACTGATTTATGTTTCGCGAAGATAATTATGCTTCATGTTCATTGTGGGCATCAGCGAGCGAGCCAGCTAAGTGAAAGGCGGTTTTGGTTTTGTATTTCACTCTTCAATATTTTTTTTTTAACTTTTTACACAAAGAAATCTGACGCACATTTTTTTCTAGCATTAAAACACTTGATGATGACATAATGACCTCTTATGGCTTTGACATCGGGTTAATTTCTTTTTCTCATCACATGCGCAACACACAAGACCAGAATATGATATCGAAGAATTTATGGCATCGTACAAGATAATTACTTTAGCAGACATCCAACCGCGCTGCGAGAGAGTATAAACATGTCAATAAATGTGTTTTTTCCATGTTCTAAAAGAGTTGCGTCGGTTCTCTTGCAAAGCCCGAGCAAAATTGGCAACTTCCAATAATTCCGTTTAACGGTTTCTCATCAACTCTTCATGGTCATGGTTAATCTTTCTTCGCTTTTTTCTACTTTTCTCTCGAGTTACGATGAAAAAAATGAGAAAGTGTGCTATGACCAGATGTCAGAGGTACAAAGGTTGATGTGCCAAATCTAATAGCAAATTTTTTTCTCTGGCGAGTTAATTTTTGCATTCCTCAAGAAACCACAAGACTCATCAAAGTTCACAGGAAGTAAAGCCAGACACAAATAAAGTCGTGACACAACACGGCATAACGCAATTTTCTCCATTCTAGACAAAAATATCCATTATCATCGTAATCTTAATCATAAAAAATAACAACAACAACAACTTTAACATATTTATGTTACATCGTTTTGACTTACATCGACATACTATTTACAACATTATGATGTGGTGCAAAAAAAAAACGCGCGCGTAAATGTGAATGACCTTCCACTTGAGCGCAAGAGAGAGAATATCGTGGTATCGTCAAGAGATTTCACGAGAATAGAACGTTAATTGCGCGCTGTGAAGAAATTCTCGAGTGCTCCCAGAATATGTCATGCTGTAAAAATCTATCATAAATTGAAAACACAACAAAACAATGAAAACATCTACAGAAAAAAAACGAGGAAAGAGAAAGAATGGAAGAAAAAAAAAGATGTGAAACACGCTGAATTAGTGGCATAAAAACAACATGAAAATACACTTGTTGAATGAGCAATTTCCTTCTCTGTCGCTCAACATTCTTGTGGATTCGTTTTGTATCGTATTGATCTAAGTGAGCTTTTCTATGATTGTTTTTTTTTCTTTATTTAAATGAAAATGTCAGGAATTTTTTTGAGTCTGTCCGTTAGTTTAAAAAAAAAAGTTTTTTTTTTATAAAATTTTATAAATGTTAAATATTAAAAAAAAAAATCAATTTATCAATTTTTGTCTTGATTTTTATATTAAAAAAAATAATTTTAAATTAAATTTTTAATTAAATATAATTATTTTATATCAATCATATAATCATATAAAAATTTTAATTTATTAAGTAATTTTTTAAATTTTATCATAAATAATTTTTTTAAAGAAAGTCAACAATCGTGAATAAATGTTTTGTTGAAGAAAAAAAATATTTTATTCAAATAAATAATTTTTTTTAAAAAATTTTTTAAAACATAATGATTCCATACAATGAATTCTTAAAAATAAAATTTTAATTAAGATTTTAAATAATTTTTTTAAATTTTTAAAATTTTTAATTTATTTTTAAAGAAAATTTAAATTTTTAAAGAATTTTTAGAATTTAAAATTTTTTATTTTTTTATAAAAATTTTAAACTTTTTTAATTTTTAAATATATAAAATAATTCTTTATTTAATTTAAAATAAAATTATTTATGATTAAAAAATATTTAATTTTGAAACAATTATTTTTTAATAACATTAAATAAATTTCATTTTATAGGTAATATTCAAATTATTTTGTTATTAATTTAATTTTATTATTATTAAATTTATTTTTTTTAAATAAAAAAATTTTTTTTATAATTTAAAAATTTTTACATACAAAGAGCGCTTATGCCGAAGCAAATCAACCAAAATTTCATTAAAAATCTTATTTTCGCATCTACCGGTTTCTTGACACACGTTATTACACACTGCTGTCGAGACCGGACAATGCAGTTAATAATATTATTATCATATGAGACTAAAATGAATACGAGAGAGTAGCAAGTAAGAATAAAATGTAATAAAATTAACTTAGCACATGAGATTTTTTTTTCTCGCAGACTTGCATTTACACGTACACTGAATATAATTCAATTAATTTGTTGTATTAAATTGTATCTTTCTCTTCTGTTGTTATTTTCTTGCTAGCTGTCGTTGTTGTTGTTGCTGCTGTTATTGTTGTCAGTGTTCTGTGAATTGTGTCTTCTGTTTATTATTATTTTTTTTTCTTTTGTTCTATGCGCTCACTTCACTTCACATCTCCGACTTTATGATGCGGATTGTGTCCCAGATAAGTTTTTTCGCCTTTTGTTTGACATCAATAACCTTTATATTTATTATTTTTTGCCTACAATAATAGTGAGAGATTAGAATAAAGGACAAATAAGCGTTTTTTTCGCATAAAATAAAAGTACACATGAGGAAATGTAACATAATTGTTCTAAGAATAGATATTTATATTCACTTTTGAATCAATAATAATTGAGTGTTTCCCTTCGCAAACTTCCTGGATAGCTGGAAATTTATTATTATTTTTTTTTTGCAAGTTCGTGTTGTTTGATATAAATATGAAAGGTCGGCGTGTGGCAAAAATCAATTTTACAAAAAAAAAAAAAAAATCGCGAAAAAAAATTATTCTACTGTGAGAAGCTTCCCATCAACTTTCACACGATCCATTTTCGGTTTCTTACACTGCTTTATTTTTTTAATGATAAGCTCTATAAATAAACCTGCACAACAATTGCTTCTTCCACAATTAAACTCATCGCTAATTAACAACTCCACACAATTAAATATGATAATTAATTCAACTTTATCATCTGCTGACACATTTCATACTCGTTAACCAAAAAATTCATTATCTTCTACTTTTACCAACAAAAAAAAATTAAATTAAAAAAAATCCCGAAAACAATAAACGTAACACCTATGACGACGATGATGTAGCTCTACTTGGCTAATGTTGATGTTTAAAAAATAATAAACAATACTCACTACCGAAAAAAGTGAATAAATAACAATGACGCGTCTCTCACACACCAAAAAAAAAAATAGGGAAAAACAAAAATGGACGTCCGGTATTTTATATGGTTCAGTAACTTTAATAGTTTTGTACAATTTTATTTCTAATTTAGCTTACACTTACTTACCAATCTTTTTGTTTATCCGCACTAACGAGAAAAAAATGCATGAATCAGCCGAAATTTAGTGAATGAATATAAAAATTTTTTGTTTATTTTGTTTTTCGGCATGAAATGGAAGTTCAACAAGTTTTCGTGATGCGGCGTGATTTCTTGTTAATGCACTTAGAATTTTTTTATTACTTTTATTATAATGTAAACATTTGTAAATCTAGTAGTAAATAAAGCGTTATGATGCATATGTTTTCATTAAATTTATAAACATAAAATGTTTTGATTATCGGTCGCGTGTCTTGAAGAACATGAATTCCTGGAATTTTAAAGAAATTTAATTAATTTATAGTTGATATTGAATTTTAAGTTTAAAATTTTATTCTTTTTATTTTTTTAATATTTTCAAGTTGATTTTTAAAAAATAATATTCTTGAATTTCTCTTATTATGTTCAACGTAAAAAAAATACGAATAATAATTTAAATAAATTATATTTGAATTAGTATTTAAAATAATTCAAAATTAAATAATCTAAAAAATATATTAAAATTATCCTTAAAAAATTAAAAATTTAGATTAATTTTTTAATATATAAAATTGTTAAACTTTCAAGTTGTTTAATAGATCTTTAAAAAATATAAATATATATAATAAAAATATTAATTTTTGTAATAAATATTGAATAATAATATTTTAAAAAAGTTTTTTAAATATTAAATATTATTAAATAAAAATATTTATATTAAAAATAAATAAAAAAAAAAAAATAATAAATATAAAAATATTAAAAAATTATAAAATATAATAAA
Organism: Culicoides brevitarsis; assembly: GCF_036172545.1. Taxonomy (NCBI): domain Eukaryota; kingdom Metazoa; phylum Arthropoda; class Insecta; order Diptera; family Ceratopogonidae; genus Culicoides; species Culicoides brevitarsis. Next base: position 14,721,150 of record NC_087085.1, on the reverse strand, counting down.
AATAATAAAATTTATAAATAATTATCAATATTATAAATATATTAATAAAAATTAATTTTAAAAATATTTTCGAATTATCTAAAATTATAAAATAATGAAAAAAAAATTAAAAAATTAAAGTCAAATAAAAAAAAAATTGCAGAAAATTTGAAAAGTTCATAGACTGTTAAATAATATGTTAAATATGTATAACATATATTTTTAATATACATGTAAAAATAATTATTAATATTAACTAAAAATAAAAAATGACAATCATACTCCAGAGATTCCATTCATAATTTTCATGTACCTACAAGAGACATTCACCGAGACAGACGATTAAAAGTTACCTAGACACATACTCACAAATATTTTGTGTTGTTATTATTATTAAACGAGAACAAAAACATGACCTAAGGTATTTTATATCAAAGTAAAATGAGCACAACATACAACACACACACACAAAAAAATGCTTGAAACAAGCAACGGACGAAGGTGAAAGTGAAACTAAACACGTTTTTATTATTATTATTGTTTGGCATCGTACTCCATTGCCGTGCACATTTTGTACCTATTATTACTATTTTTATTTTTATTATTATAAATCTAACAAACACCATATTGTCTACTCTCCGTACATTTTATGCTCGTATTTCTACCGGTAATTGCTTAATTTAGTTTCAATTCAAGTGTCTGTTCTGTCTTATGAATCGTGTAAAAACTGACGCTTGATTATTTCTCACGTGTGTAGTTGCTGCAACGGTAGTGCAAAGTTGAATTATATCTACTGAGGCATTACAAAATGCCTTTTTTTCGATGTTGTTGTTCAATTAATTGATCAATTTAGTGATATCTTTTGCAGGTTTAATATTTAAATTTTTTTTTTTGCGAAACCTTCTTGGCTCATCAATCAGTAGTGAGAGGATGACCTCTTCGTGACACATTGGAATCGAGCCAACTTTCATTTTATCGCTGGAATTGTTTACAATGTTGCGTTATTTGCAATCCCAGGAAAAAATTCCGCAAAGCAGGTTCTTGCTTCTTCCACTATAAATAGAAAATGAGCAACGAAACAACAACAGCTTAGAAAGCAAACAATTGGCTTTTTTCTCGTCGTCTTCTTGTGTTTGGCATCGACAAGTATTTATACGGGATATGCATTTTTTGTATTATTTTTCTGCAATCTTGATTGAAAAACTAGGTAATTCTTCTTTATTTATGCTACTTAATGTCTGGACGACTATTCAATATTATGTACAGTTACATCCATACATAGTTTTATGTTCTTTTGTCTTCGACAGCTTCTTGCCATTATTTTATACATTATTACAACAACAACAACAACAATGAAGAACGATGCCTCCTCCTTGCTGCTTCTCGTTAAAAAGTCGAGAAATTCCCTATTCACGACGACTTGAAAGCCGCAAAGAATGTCACAAGTGAATGCATGACATTGTTATTGTATTCCGTTCCTGATTTGATTTCAATGCGAAATTATTTAATAATAATACGAACGTTACACACAAAAGATTCTTAAGAAAACCTGCATGCATGCAACATTTATTGGAAATAATAATTATTAGTTTTTTTTTGTATTTTGCGGAAAAATGTGTGTCTTCATGCTTGAATAATAAAAAATATTTTTTTTTTGCTCGTACGGAATCATCAAGTGTAAAATTTTTGGATGTCTTATCGACGAGGCGCCAAGTCACGCATCACGAATAAATTTCAGATTAGAAAAAAATCCCGAGGGAATCGTGATTTGAATTATTTCAGACAGACCTTGAGACCTTTGCTTGATTCAATTTTCACTAAAAAAAAAAATAAAAAATATATATTAATAGCCAGTAGTAATAAATCTCTGCATTGTGCAAATATAATAATAATAAACAAGGAAGATGATCGTATTTTTTAACATTTATTGTTAGAAAGAAAGAGAGAGGGGGAAAAATGCATAAATTGCAGTAAGTGGCTGACTGACATGACATTGCCTTGAGCTAAAAATCATTTGTACGGAAGTTTCTAATATTTTCCTCTCTAAAAATTATTTTTAAAAAACCCACGTGAAATTATTTTTTTTATCTTTTTAACCACTCCTGTCGTACCAGACTGGCAATAATTGCTTATTGTTACGAAAAAAAAAACAGGAGACAAAGCTTTTAATTTTATTTAAATTTGCATTTAATGAGTTTATTACCGACCGGGCAGGAACTCGACATTCTAATGACTGCAAAGGTAAATAAATAAAATAATAAAAACACCTCATAATATATTCATCAGTTCATAAATTCTCGATATTCTTATCACTTTGGGTACGTTTTCTACGTATTTTCTGCAATTAAAGTAATAATTTATAAAATTTAATTATCTGTCCCTCGTAACTAATGGTGTTTATGTTTGCATATATTCGTAGGTAGACAAAAAAAAAGTAAAAATCAGAATATTGACTATCAGAAAAATTTGCATATATTGCCAATTATGGACCGCGTTGCACTTTTTTATAAATTTATTATTTTTTTTTAATTATGAGTATTTATAATAAAAATGACATGCACGCGTTACCTTATAAAAAAATAATAACGTACTTAATAAATAAATTGGTCATGCTGGTTTTTTGCATACAATATGAAAATTGTATTTTTCTAACGGTTTGATTAAATAAATTAAGATAAAAACTATTTTGTGCAACTTACTGGTTTATAATAATAATAATAATAATCCATTTTCCTTATCAACAACGTGCAATGGCGTAATTTGCGGATTGAGTAACTTTTATTATTGGGAGCGCCGGAACAATGCAGGACCCTGCAGCGATTTACGCAAATCTTCTTCGTTGGAAAAAAAAAAACTAAATAAAATAATATCATGATGACAACAAATAATTTGAAAGATAGCAACTGTACAATGTCATTTTCTAACCTAGTAATTATTTATTTTATTTACTTTACATGATAAACAAACAATCAAATCTACGGCACTCTAATTACAATACTTTGATTCCCTGAGCTGAATAAAAAAAAAATAATGTGATGACTGAAGTAAATCGTCATTATTTTAATTATTTTGCAATAATAAGCATTGAATTATAATGCAAGTCGTATTATTTGGTCATCGTAAGCAATAATTTAGAGGCAAATGAACTTTACTGTGCAAGCTTGTTGTTTTTATTTCTTTCTCTTTATGCTGAACTTATTTATTATTTCATTAATAAATTCTAACTGAACGACGTCATAATTACTATACAAACCCCATAATGGACAAAAAGTATGTCAGCAGCCTCGGGATTAAAATTTTATTTTTATATCTATTATTTATTATATTGTTTCTTTAATATTTATTAATAATAATAATAACTATAACAATAAACATTAAAAAATAATATTTATTATATATAAAAATTAATGTTTTAATTAAAAAAAATTAAAAGAATGTGAAGAAAGTTAAATAAAAATATTTAAGAATTTTAATTGAAACAAAATACCAAAAAATTTTATAAAAACACCAAACTAGGTACTAATTATAAATAATAATAATAATAATATTTTTTTTTTATTAAAAAATAACTTTTATGATCGTCGCAATTTTTTAATAAAAAAAATAAATAATAATTATAATGATAAGTTTATTATTATTCATTGTAACTTTATAATAATATATATATTTTTATACGATTTTTATATGAAAAGTAAGAAAGAAAAAAACAACTTGGCTCTTTTTCTTTAGTTACGGTAAAAATACACATTTCTGACGCAAAATAGAAGGTATGACTGGAATGTTTGTATACTATAACTTTATTTTTTTCCTTCATTTTGTTGTCTTTAACGAGGTAACCAAACGTTATAATATACATTTTTGCATTTATATGCACTTTACTTTGTTTGTCACTCAGACACTAAAATATTTCAGTTAAGTCATATCATTGACAGGTAATTATTTTGAATTGATGTTTTTATTAGCTCGCTTATAATAAAGTATAATAATTTATACATTCAAAGGCATTTTTCTCTCTCTTTCTTTGTTTTATTATGTTATACTTATATTTATTGTATTATCATATATAATACATAACAAGATAAACAAAACACTTAAATGTCCTTGACATTGTCGTCAAAGTGTTTATATTGTCAAAAAGTTATCTCTGACAAATTTTTATTGTATTTTTTTCATATTTAAATATACAAATTTGTTATTTTTTTTACATCATAACCACAAACAAACATGCAAAAAAAGAGCTCTTCTTATTTTGTTTGCAAAATATATTATCACATAGGTACCACATGAATGCACGATGAAGTAATAACAAACGAGAAAAAAAAGAGAGAGAAATGAAATATCGCGTAAAATCTTCGCATCATGACAAATTGCTGAATTAGTAAGAAGTAAAGTCATCTACACGGCAAAACAACAACCACAAGTATTTACTTTATATTCATACACAAGTTGTGGCATGGAATAATAAACAGATTCAGTCAGTCATCAATTCTAGTTATAGAAGGTGGTAGTAAGAAGAAATACAAATAATAATAAAAAAAAGTTTGATGTCAATGTCCGCGACATCGTCGATGATGTTTGTTTGTTTCTTAACAAAAAACGCGTAAAAAAGTATTGCGTGCTTGCCAAAATATTTCTTTCAAATAAAGGCAAGGCCCTTGATCTTAAGGGATTTTTAAATTTTTTGTTTATTCAACATTTTTCACATAGAAACAAAGGTATTTGACCTCCGAAAAATACTATTTCTGATCGAAACTCTAAAAATATAATAAGTGTCGATGATCTCTGCGATGAAGAACTTGTTCGAATTTACATTAATTACAGATAAAGACGAATCAAGCGCCATTATCGAAACAAAAAAAAAACATTTCTCTATGAAGTTAATTCTCACTTCAAAGAGAAAGACAAAAATTAACATAAAATTTAAATGTTTAATAATTTATTGACATCATTAGACAAAGCCGATGTTTGATCCCGTGGGACCCAAAACATCAAGATTTTAATAAACAAAAAAATTACTTTCAAAGATTTTTTTAATGAGTCATTTTTTTTTGTCGTTGATGGCTAATTTCGCAAAGACATGCATAAAACACGTACTGTCATAATTTTATTGTTAAATATTTCAAGTGTAAGGCCGTACCTGCTGTAAAAATTTTTACGACGTGTGTAAGTTCAGTAAATAACAATAAATTATAAAGAGGTGTTAAGATGCGTAATCATAACATTTAAATAAGAATTTCGAGTCTTTAAAATATTTTGAATAAATTATATCGTTCATTCACCGTTTTTTAAAAATAAATTTAAAAAAAAATATTTTTTTTTTCGGGGTTCGTTGTCTATGATAAGGTTAGCAATGCAAATCATTTGTTTAACAAAAAAAATTTTTTTTTTATTTTTTGCTAATTTATTTTTTATGTTTTTTTCAGACAATGCAAGACCATTTAAAGTTGTCCTCAGATCCAGACATGCCTGATTGGTTTTCGGATCGTGATTCGAAAATTCCCCAAGTCATATTGAATGATAAATTAATGACAGACGCCATCATTGGACCATTACCAATTAAGACGGAGCACTCGTACAGTCTCAATTCCGATGGGGATTCGATGCCGGACTCGCCCAACAGTCTGCACAACAAAATGGACGGTAAGTGGAGCGAATTTTGAAAAATTTTTATGAAACAGATCTAGTGACAAATATTTATTTTTATCAAAAAACTAATTTTTTTTCATCATTAGTATTAAATATAAAATATTTGAACAATCTGTCGACGACTGATAATGTCGTAATGACGCGAAAGAAAAAACCGTAAAAATATTTCAATGTTTGTTCAAATGGTCTTTGTTTTCCCGCGTTATACATATACTCGGTTCTCGTTATTTTTCATGTCAATGTCAATTATTTTCAAATTTATTTCTTGTCTTTGGTGTCCAAAAGGGACTTGGATGTCATTTCGCACGCATTTTTACTCGTTGTCGCCATAATGAGACTTTTTCATGCGAATCACACTCCCTTTTTCAGCGTTTTTTTGTTAAATTTATTCTATTGTTAGACACATTTTAAGAGAGGCTGTCAACATTCTTTCATGCGCTGCCTCATTTATTCCGCGAATTTATGTGTAACGTTCTTTTTTCTTCTGTAAACTAAAAAAAAAAATAATTTCGCAACAGCACCAACTCACATAACTGTTTAATGGGTATTTTGATTGAGTGATCAATTTGGAGTGAATTAAGCATACACAAAATACAAAATAATTGTAAAGGAATACAAATTGAAAAGGAATTGACGCTAATTTGTCACACAAGTCACGACTGATAGTTTGCCACTTCGGAATGCATTAAATACAAAAAAAAAAAATACAGAAGAAAAGGCGATGTTCGCAGAAGACGTAATAGAGTAGTTCAATCGATGGATGAATTTAAAATAGCGAGAATTTCACGCGTGTGCCCGCAATTCTCGCGAAAATGACCCCGCCGATGAAAGTTGAATGTCCGACGATAGCCGACTGCCCTTGAAATCTCGTTTTAGCTAAACAAACATCGTCACCTGCATCGCATCATGCACACACAAAAACAGAGATAACCTTTTTTCACCGGCTGTAATCGCCTTTTGCATGCAAAATTGATAATTAATTTCGCAATTCTAAACGGCGACGCAGCTTATCAGCCTCTAACTAATGAAAAACGACAAAAAATAAAATAAAAATCGTAAAAAATTAAAGAGATGATAACCTGAGATCTCATTTTTACTTTCTAAAATGTCATGGTCAAGGCTGATAAGTGAAATGCGGTGCATCCTGTGTCCTCTTATCTCTTCGTTATTACTTAATAATTTCCGAATGGCAATTAAATCACTTGGTGACGTGTGTATTACAAGTGACGGCGATGCTCTGTCTGCGAAAGTTGGCGTCGTTCGGTGAATGTTTTGCGAATTTTTACGAAAAATTGTGTTTTCGAGTGAAAGTAAATCCGTGAAATGATGATTTCGGGGAAAGAAAGGGACTTTTACGAGGCGTCTCCTTTGTTTTGTTCCAGTTTTGATGATTTGAGTGGCGTGAGATTGCGTCAAAAGTAAAATATTTCCAGGTTGTTTGCTTTTCAAGATAAATAACGTCATTGCAGCGATGTTTTTCTCATTCCGCTCGATCAAAAGTAAATATTTGTCGTCAGTTTTTCAAGATGAGATGTTGTTACAGATGTTTCTAAATTAAATAATTAAAATTTTCTGTTATGAAATATTTAATTAATGATTTTTTTTTCTTATTTTTCCTGCAGACATGGACGAATGTTATCCCGCGATACCCATGCAAAGTGCTCACAAGAACAGCATACACCACAGTAATCAGCATGTCAACCATGCGAATGCTAACAACAACAATTGCAGCAGCAACAACAACAACAATAACTACATTAATCTGATTCAGTCGCTGCAAAATAATCCGAGTCTAAACAACAACAACAACAATTTGAGTAATAACAACTTGTTGAATGCGAATGGTTTGTCGTCGTTACACAGCTACAACAAGTACAGCCATTCGAAGAAGGGCAGTGATGCATCGTCGACAACGAGTGGTTCGGATTTTGAGATGGATTCGGACGAGGCGACGATTAAAGAAGAGCCATTATCGCCGGGATCGAGTTGTCCTCCGTCGCCGACGCAATGCGGTGCTGGATATACGGTGTCGTCAGTTAATTTAGCGAACATTGCGGCATATAATAACACAGATTTGGTATATGATCACAAGGTAAGTGTCTGAAATGATAAAAAAAATATAAAAATTAATATTTTTTTGCTTTTAGAATGGAACTGTTCAAATGTCAAACGGATCGCAGAGCTTGTTGAAGAACTCGAATGTCATGTTGGGCAATGGTTCGCACAGAATGGTCATACCGAAGGTGAAAATGGAGTCAAATGGAGCAGGTTTGTGAATTTTTCTTGAATTTTTTGATGATTTCCTAACAAAAAAATATTTTTTTAGGCTTTGGATTACCGCCAACACCTCCATCCTCAGTCCCAAGTGATGAAAGCGAAGGTAACCAAAGTCCCGAACACGCTCCATTGTCACCACAGGCACCAGCAACGAGCAGTCGACGAACATCCGTGAACAATTCCTCGTCACGCGGTTATACGAATGGCTCAAGTTCGAGACAGCCCATTCACACACCGTTAATTAGTACCCAACCGGTAAGTTTTTTTTTATGAAATTTCTATAAAAAAAATTCTAAATTAATTTTTTTTTGTATTTACAGAAAGGATCAACGGGAACACTAATGTTGACGGAAGAAGAAAAGCGCACGTTACTTGCGGAGGGATATCCGATCCCAACGAGGCTACCATTGACGAAAGCCGAAGAAAAGTCTCTCAAGAAAATCAGGAGGAAAATCAAGAATAAGGTAATTTTTTAATTTTTTTTTTTAAATGTTTTTTAATAAAAAAAATTTTTTAGATCTCCGCACAAGAGAGTCGACGAAAGAAGAAAGAATACATGGATCAACTTGAGCGTAAAGTTGAGCTCCTTGAACACGCAAACAGCGACTACAAAAAGCGATGTGATGAACTCGAGGGCAGCAATAACAGTCTAATGATGCAACTCAAGAGACTGCAAAAGCTCGTCGAGCAACAAAACCGAAAGTAAATCATCATCCAAATAAAAAAAAACATCAACAAAGTAGCTCAAATGTGTCAAATTTAAATTTAGAAATCTGTACAAATTACAAAAAAAAAATAGTGAATTTAGAACTAAAATTAATAATTATTTAAAAAAGTGATAGAAAATGCATAAAAATAATGTCGATGCTTCTGCTCATAATTTTTTTTTTAAATATTATGTCTTCCAACTCCGTATTTTTTCCAAAAATTAAACGCAAATCAAAAATCGGAAAAATGATTCTCAAGTTCAGTACTTAAAAAGAATAATAAAACAATACACCAGACAATGATACCAACGACGACGTTAATAACACAGCTCTCTGATTGTGATGGGATCCTTTTTGAGTAAGTTGGAACACGTAAAACAAAAAAAAATATTTATTTCATTCCATTTTTAGTGTTAAAAAAAATTTAAAAAATTTATAAGGTTGAATCCATTTCCAATCCAATATAATTTTCCTGTGTTATAAATGATATACTTTAAAAATTAATGTTAAAATTTTAAGAACAATATCAATATAATTATTAACATTATGTTATAGGTCTCTTAAAGATATAGATAAAAAGTTTTATTTTTAGAAAACGTCTCTCGCATTTTGCATTTCTTATTGTAAATTATTAATAAATAATAATTATAATAAAACATTTAGTGACTAACAATGATAATAATTTGATATTGTTTCAAAAATAATAATTTATTATTTAAATAAAAAAAAAAATATTATCGAATTCCAAAATTTTATGGAAAAGCCTCCAAAAGCCTAATTAGAGCAAAGAACACCAACAATAACATCGCAAAGTTAAAAGACAACAAATATTATTATTAAAATATATTTTTAATTAATTTAATAATAATAAATGTATTTAAATTCACAAACATAAAAAACACATAAAACAATAATAACAAAATGTATAAAATTATGTTTATCAATAATAATATACCTATGTATAACATGTTGCATAAAGAAAATTAAATGCGGAGAAATACAAGACAGACAAAATAAAATATATAATAAAATGTGAGTGAAAATTGGCAACTTACAAACAAGTCAAATATTTGTAAATAATATTACTAAAGAAAAAATATGTGCCTTTTTATTTATAAATTATTATAAATATATATATTTAAAAAAATAATAATATTATTAAGAAATACAATTTAAAAATATATATTATGAAGGATATTTGCTTATTATTATATTAAATATTAAATGAAATGTATAAAATGCATTCACAATAATATATTGCTTACACTCGATGTACGCATTATTTTTATAAAAGTTTTAACATGCTGTTATACAAAGTATAAAAAAAAGAAAAAAACTTAATGATTTACCAAAATACGTGGAAAAAATAACGAAACAACGATAAATATTGTTTTTGTTGAACAGTTGCACACAAGCTCGTTTCTAATATTTTGTTATGTTTAAATATGAAACGAAGCGAAATTTGTTACCATTTCGAAAAAAGTGCAACAAACATTAATAATTATCATAAATGTAATATTTAATAATAAAAAAAAGTTAATTTTGCGGAGAAAAAAAAATAAAATGCAAAATTTACCGATATTATTTTGTATCAAAGCAACTTATTTAAACCCAAAAAAAAATATATATCTAAAAATCATGATCGTTTTTATTTTGAAAAACATAATTTATATAAACAAAGTACATATTTATCATTATTATTGTCAATAATGTTATTTTTTGTAAAGAAGCTGTAAAATTGTTACTTATATTTGCTTGTTTTCATACAAAAAATAGTTTTTCGTAACGTTTTTTGTTACACAAAGAGAGAATGCAGTTAAATAAAAAGATTTTATTACATTTTACTAATATAATTAACTATTAGCTTAGTTCTAAATCCTATTAGAACTTGTACGTTCTATTTATCTAACTTTAAAGAAAATACGAAGTCATATGCAAAAACGCTTGTAAATACTGCAAATGATTGATATTGTGCAATGAATGCTGGGAATTGGTGGTAATATTTATTTTTAATCTTTTAAAAGCTTTTTTAAGTATTTTTATTAATTCAAGACACACAAAAAATGGCAATTTCCGATACAAAAAGGTCTTTTAGCGACAATTTTGGCAATTTTTAAAATTATATTTTGTCTAAACTGACAATTTTCCTACTTATCTCACCTCGCTTTATTTTAATTTTAACAAAATTCAACAAAAATAAATTACTTAAAACTTTTTCAAAAAGAAAAAAGGACCTTTTTGTATCACTCTCCTGATATTAGTTTTAGGAACTTTGTGATATTTTTATTTTCCTGTACAAATAGTTGATGTAGTCGAAATATTCACAAAGTTTGTTTATTTTAAACATATATTTTAGTTCATTTTGTTTCTTGTTTCGCGGAAATTAGCTTGTAACTATCATTCGTAGGGTTCGTTAAATGTACTTTTTCCTATTAATTATCATATTGTTAGTATTATACTAAGAAAAAGGGACGACGAAGCAAATGTTTACCTGGTCAAAAATTAGTTTAGTTTGCACTAAGGCAAAAAAAAATCAACAAAAAAGGACAATGAGTGACATTTAGTTATTAGAAAAATAAGTTTAAAATTTTATCATAATTATTATCATTTAATTAATGCACATTTCCTTATGTTTAACAAGAAAGAAAAAAAAGTAAATATATCGCCTTAATTATATTAACAACGGAAAATTTACATTACAACATAAAGTACCTTACAATAAAAAAAAACGAGATATCAAAATATATAACATTGAGTCCAATATTAACGTACATATATTTTAAGGAAAATATACAAAATTTAAAAAAAAAGAAAAATTATATAGTTACGATTGTGGATTACATTTGATGTAACACTAACTTTAGACTTGTAAATAGACTAACATGAAAAAAAAACACAGAGAAGAAAAACAAAGAATTATCAAATGTATAATCGAGAAAAAACTGATAACGAAAACTTACACAGGTTAACTAAAAGATAATATTTTTTCGAGAAAACAAAAAAAAAGTAGCTCATCGATATCGTAAAAAAAACATGTTGTACTTTAATTATGTAGGTAACATTATTAATTATTAACATTTATATAGGCATTTAAATTTTATTTTTATTATTATTTTTTTATTATCAAAATAAATTGTTACCTCTGATGATGTATAATATTATTTTATAAAAATAACTAAAACATAATAAATACAGTAAAAAACTAAAATATAAGGATAAATAAGTGATATATATAAATAAAAATAATAATATTATTAAAATTTAAAGAACGAAGACAAATCAGACAGCTTGCGATCAATCGCTATGATTGTAAAAAGTTATTCCTTATTTTATGCATTTTCTTCCGTATTATAATAAACATATAGATTTAAGTTTACTTTAATTTAATATTAAGAAAAAAGTTAAAGTTACACCTTTTTATTGATCTTGAAGAAAAAAAAACATTATATAAAACAATTTACTTACCCCTCTTATTACTAAGACAATTATCATTATTATTATTTCTAATTATAACATTAAGTTAATAATTAAAATAATATAAAACATAATAATTAATGATAATTAAAAATTAGTGAAATAAGAAAAAGTAAAAAACAACAAAAAGAATATAATTCTTTGACATAAATGCAAAAAAAATAGAAAAAGTAATGAATATGAAAATATATTATATTGAAAGAAGAGAAAAATTATAAAGTAAAATTATATTAATGTTAAAAAATATATAATGTTAAGAAAACGATACAATCCATATTGATTAGATTAATTTAAAACATTATATTATAAGTTGGAGATAAATATTAATGATAAAAAAAAAGAGAAAAAGATGCAAAAATCAGGAAATTTAATTATAACGAAAGAAAAAAAAAGTTTAAAAATATATATATTATAAAACGAAAAATAAAACTAATATAAAAGATATAAGTTTGATTGAAAAATATAAAAATCCAGAAAATAATGTTCAAAAAAAATTAATGTTTTATTTAAAATTCGCTCACCTAATTTTCTCAAAAGGTAAGAAATTCAATAATCTTTTTTTAAATAAAACAAGAAATTTAATTTTCAGCTTTATTTATTTAGTAATTTTTTAAAGTTTGTTGTACTGCAAAATATTTTACACGTTTTTCATAACCATGCATAAAGATTATCTCGTTCAAGATATAAAAGTTAATACAATATATTAAATATAGTAAAAATAAACACCGTCTTAAAAAAAGTTTGATTACCGAAAACTAGGGTACTTATTGATAATATTATTTTTTTGCGTGTATCAGAAAAAAACTTTTCAAAGAATATTTTTTTTTTATCTTTTTTCAAAAGTGTTTGTGAACAAAAAAAATAATTTGTTTATTGCTTACGTGCTGTCTCGATGGGTTTTCGGCATATCTTCTGCTATTTTTTTTTCCTTAACGGCGATCACGTGAACGTCTACGATCGTCATGTCTGCGATCGTCTCTCCGATAATCCCGACTGTTGTAGGACTTTTCGCGTCGATCACGACTCCGATCACGTGGTCTATCGTCTCTACCATCACGACGATAGTCTCTGTGTGACTTTTCCGAGCGTCGTTCGCGACTACGAGATCTTGATCGTGGTGCACCAGTGGTTTTTTCGCTGGATTTCTCGGCACGTTCTCTGCTCCGTGACCGATGAATGCGTGAACGACGATCCAGTTCTCGTCCTCCGACGTAGTATCGATTGTATTTGTTGCGTCGTTCCTCGTAATCACGATCTCGTCCGGTTTTCTTGAGTTCCGACTTACGGGGACCCGCAGTTTTCTCCAGTTCTGCAAGTTTTTCGCGTATTTCAAGGAATCCCAAATGCAATTTGCCTCCAAAGTGATCCGCGAGACGCACATCGTTGTCGTGAATGCCCAAATAGGCGGAACAAACTTCGCAAACGCGGAGTTTTTGTTGCTGATAACTGCTTGCGGGGATGGCTGAACGATATTCGTGCTCTGCTTTTGTCTTTTCCGCACGTAATTCTTCGATTTCGGACATGAGAGTCATACTTGCCTCGACTTCGCCCGCTTGCCCGAGTTTTTCGGCTTCCGCTAATTTCTTACCGATTTCCTCGGAGAATTTGTGCACTTTGTTGGCTTTTTCCGCAACTTCTGCAGTCAATTCTTCCTGCGTTTCTGCCAAACGTTTCTTCGCCGACTCTGTACGACGATCGCAATCCCCAATAAAAGCTTGTAAATGATCCATTGCCTACAAAAAATCAAAATTTTAGTAAATTTCAATAAATTTTTCATAAAAAATCTCTTACCTCAACGTCATAATAGTAATCCTTCTCCTTGGCAGCATTCTCGTAATCAGCTCGAAGTCCGAAATCGTGCACTTTGGGACATTCTCCGAGATCCATGCGCTACAAGATCCACACGAAGACACAATGAAAGAAAAATAAAGGAACAGAATGGCATTAGTAACGTCGTTTAAACAAAATTTTAGTTCATTTTTCTCTGTAAGACACAGACACAGAACTTTCAAATCTTCAAAAAAAAATTTTTTTTTTTTCTATTTTCTACAAGTACTTCAAAAATAGTTATAATAGGGTAGAAATTTTAGTGTAACGAACCAAAGTTTCAGCGGGAACGAACAGCTGCATCAACAAAGCAACGGTTGAAAATCAACTCAATCCTGTTTAGAAAATTCAGAGTCGATAGTCTCTCGCGGTCAAGTAATAAAGTAGGTAAGTAAGTAAAGTTTTTGTCCGATTTCTAAGTAATTTTTTTGATTTTTTTGTTAATTTAGTGCAGAGTATTTTACTCACCAACGGCACTCTTGATATGAACCGCCATCAATTTTTGCTCATACTCTTGTCTCTCTTTTCTTTCTTTCTTTCATTTTTACTTTTTTTTTCTCTATCAATCATATTTTATTTAATTTTTTTCATTTTTCGTCAACGTGCTGATACCAAATGTAACAATTTAAGTGTGAAAAGAGCCGAAATCCAAAACCATCAACTTTTCTGGTCTGCCCAACTTAATTGTTAAATTTGGTAATCAGTTAATAAAATTTTTTAAGTTAACTACATACGATTTCGCTGGACTAGTTTCTGCTTGCAAGTCACTCTAAGTCAATTTTTGGCAAATTTTTGTCTCAAAAAGTTCGAAAATGCGTGAGACGGAGGCAAAAACTGAGTGAAAGTGACCCACAATTAACGATCGATGTTAATATTTAGACAATAAAAAAGTATTATACGTACAACAAGGAGGCGTTTGCCTTCCCCCAGGACAATTCTGGTCGCTCTGGCAAAAAAATTTTTATCATTTTCTACAAAAAAATTCTGATTTTTTCTCAAATCTTGCCGGAAAAAAAGTAAAATTTTTGTTATATGAAAGGAATATAAGTTGTAGAAGAAGAAAATTATTATTATACGTACGCACTATGAACCTGTGTGGACCCTATTGATCTCTTTTTGAAGGTGTTTTGGTGAGTCTTACAAAGCGTTTGTCGTATTTTTCAAAAAATATGTGGTAGAGATAGAGTACTTACAAATATTTTTAAGTTCTTTTACAGAAAAGCGATGGCATTTTCTGAAAAGTATACATACATACACAAAGAATAATTTTTTAAAACGGCTCGTTCTTTGCTCATGTTATAGTATTTTTTTTTTTGACAAATTTCTAACTTTTTTTTTTAAACGAATAAATACTGAAAAATCGAGAATTTTGACTCGATAGCAGACACTTACCGTTGACGCGAGAATTTCGTGAGGACAGCAGCCAAGCAAAAAACTCTTACATACTCGGGTGTCGCTGAATTTGATTTGATTTCGTCCCGTCTCGCCTAAAAAGGGGTGCAAAAAATATTAACAAAGGCGTGTAACGCGCAGTTACGCTAATCAATTGCATTCGAATGAATTTTGCCATATGTTAATTATTTTAATTTTATTATTATATTGTTTGAACATAAAAATATTGTGAAATATGGTAATAAACACAAAGCAAGCAATGGAAAATTCCAAGGCAATTGATGGAGCGTATCAGCGTTTTTAATAAAGTCAAATACTTACCATTTCTGCCCGTTCCCATCAATTCGTCCAACATCGCTCGCATCTGTGCCGTCATCTTGATCCTTTGATGCTGTTTTTATGGCCACAAAATTAGTTTTCTTTGGGTAAAATTGATTTTTCTCTTAAATTTTCGCCAGCAAAACAACTATGTCTGAATTAGCTAAGTGGTGAATGTTGAATGGACCCAGCATGCAAAAATTTATTTGTCCAATGGTGCACTGGGCTATGTTGAATTGCAAAATACGCCTGGGGGTTTATCATTTTCATTCGTCTCACGAAAAGGTTTTTATTGTTTTTCTGAGATTTTGTGATGTTTTAAGAAATTTTAACCCTGAAAAGTCGACAAATTTCGTCAAATTCTATATTTTATGGAAGAAAGATTCTCGAAAATTATAAAAAAAATTCATAAATATGACCGTTAAAAGTTATACGTGTTTCTGTAGCATCGTGTACGTCGAAGATATTGCATTGGGAATTATTGGAAACGCCTGGTATTTCACTCAGACATTCATTTTAAGACGTAAACAAACCAAAATCTCTTAAAAATTAATAGATTTCTTGTTAAATCAACACTTTACAACTCCTTCTACCATTTCAAATCTCTCCTGAAGCCACATTCCTCCAATTAGTCAATAAAATCTCCGTCGACATCAACTCGAAATCATGCAAAATTACAATCCATCATCAGCTCTACAAGTGCCTCCATCCGAAATTCGTGACAAACTCAAAAAACGAATCATGACTTCGTCGCCCGTGATGGGAGAATCCACAAGTGTCGTTCAACAACAACAACCAAAAGCCACAAAACGCTCGAAGAAAGATGTCGATTCCGAGTCAAATGGCCAAAAAGAGGAAGAAAAACCAAAAAGTAGTGAAAAACATGCCTACAAACCGGATCCATTGACGACAATTCTCAATGAAAAGAAGGCAAGTTTGATCAGAGATCCCGAAGTGATCGCATTACTCAAGAGATTCAATCAAGAATTGCACAAAGGAAGGATACCAAAGTAGAAAATTGAACGAGTCATTAAAAATCTACCGAAATTGAAGAATTTTAAACCTCATTGGGTCATTTTTCTTTAATTTTAAGAAATAAAACGAGAGTTTTCGGAAAATTTTAAGAAAATTCAGAAAATCTTCAAAAATACGAACCACAAAAAAGGGAAAAAGAAAAAAATCAAGTTATAATTCACATAAATATCAATAATTTTCATTTTTTATTATTTCTTTCTAAATATATCTTTTAATGACTTGGTTTGTGATTGATTTGTGAATGTTTTTTTTAATTAATTAATTAATTGTTACAATTTTTTATATGTTATGTATCCTATTTAAATTTTTATTATACATTTATTTAACAAAGAGAACAACAATTTGTTTTTTTTTTTCGAACTCTACGGTTTTTTTTTGTTCATTAGTAATTATTTAGTAGTAGATAGTATGTAAATAGAGAATACAAGGTACAAGATTTTAATTTTTGATTTGTCTTTTTCTTTATTTTATTTTTTTAAATTTATTATCATCTATTTTTTTTTTTAAATCTGAAATGAAGCATTTTTGCTCCATTTTACTAATTTTTTTTATCTGTTAATACTTTGGATTGTAATGAGACAAAAGGAAACAAAAACAAATTAACAATTGGCTCAGCCTAATTAAATTATAATTGAATTATTATGATACATAGTAACTAAAGAACTTTTTTTTTATAGAATTAGAATATAAATAACTTAAAAAATAGTTAAATTACAATTTTTTTTAGTAGTAAGAGGAGAATTTTGTAATACAGAAAAAAAATAAATATATTTTTGTGATTAAAAAAAAGGAAATTTTCAATTTTGGTTCTGAAAACGTGGAGATTCATGTTTGACGACTGCCCTTGCAAAAGATTGACTTCAAGCGTTTCAGCAAAAGGATCTGCATCGATGTCGTCGGATGCTCCACACTTTCCGTTTCCCAATCGGATCACTAAATGTCGGAATATTCGTGGACTTTTACGTGAACGCGTTGCTTGTAGTGATACTCCTTCAGGTAGGATTTCAGCATCTTTGGTATGGAAAGTTGATCGATGCCATCGTACGTTGTTTGACTGACAATTGTGGCACGTGCGAGCTCTTGCAGCGAAAATGCATTGTTACGACTGAGTGGAAGCGTGAGACATGGCTCAAAGAACATCACACAAGACGGGTCCTTATAGTGTTCGAGGAGACCCGTAACTGTCGTTGCTGTATAAACACCGGGATCGTGCGAGTCAAAACTGAAATTTAAAAGAAAATGTAAGTTTTTGATCAAAATTTAATTAAAAATGCAGGAAATTTACCTAAATTGATGATTGAATTGTTCAATACGAGCGTGCAAGGAACGTCCATACTTTCTGAATGAAACCGAGAACAAATATTCTTCTTGGGCAGAGTCTCGTAACAGGAATGTACCTAAAAATTAAACAAATTTTCATTAATATTTGCTTTAAAAACTTAAAAAAATTAAAAATTTACCTTCTGGTTTGCCTTCCAGCAATTTCTCAGCTTCATATCGATCCATCTTACCCCAATAAAAGACACTACTTGTGATCTTCTTAAGATCCGGGACTAGACAATGAATGTAATCGGCCTACAAATAAAAAAATTTATTAGTTCATTGCCTTCGGGCATCATTAAATTTATCAAATACTCACTTGTGAATGCACGCGTGGATACTCTTCGCCACACAAAATCGGCTGTTGTTGCAAAATTCGATTTTTCAGCGCAACATTGAACGGATCCATACCAAATTGGCACAACAACGTCTGTAACTGACTACTTGTTGCACTTCCGCCACTACTTGGCACAAAACCAGGCGGCGCTTCAACACCTTCCGCAATTTGTCGCGCCCGTCGGATGCGAGCTGCTTCGTCACAATCCTCCAACGAGTCATCCGACAACCGGGTCATATCAAAAAGCGATTGTACGAGAATAATTTTCCCGCCGCTCGTGTTATTGAGACTTCCGTACCATCCATTCGTGTGCAAAAGTGACGAATCTTGCAAGATAATCGCGGCAGGTGCTGTTGTCGCTGAACCGCCACTCGTGATGGAGAACGACGTATTTGGCAACGGAAACATGGAATTGTTCGGATTGAACGTGAGTTTGCTCGAGGAAGGAATTGGAGAAGTTCCTGCTGTTGCTGAGGATGACGCGGATGCTTCGTCAGATGTCGCTGCGACACGATGCGCTGATGCCGAGCAATGTGTACACGTGGTGTCAGTCTTTTCGGAATCATTGCTCGAGGAACTCGTATTAAGAGATGTGTTGGCATCGCTTTCGTCCCTACTTTTCTTTTGCTTTGTGCTACTTTTGAATTTTCCCAAGAGACCTTTTCTCACCTTGGATGTCCCCGATGATGATGACGACGACGAACTACTTCCGAATTTGCACTTGTTCACCAACATGTTGCTAATTTTATCGGCGAACGGACAACTGCTCAACCGGAAGCTGCTCGATGGCGAAACTGCCTCCTCCTTACTACTATTACTACTACTACTACTGCTATTAGTTATCGACGCATTATTATTAGATTGATTATCACAGGTTTTAGAGTCGGGCGATGATGTCGGCGAATTGGCTGATGACGAGCTGCTGCCCGGCGACGTGATGAGTGTCGCTTTGTTGTATTTACTGTTGAATTTTTTATACACACTAGTACTCGCCTTTTCGCTGCTGCTTTGTTGTTGTTGTTTATTGTTATATTGATCTTTACTACAAGCGGATATATCTGTTGCTGGTGTGTTATTATTACTATTACAGTCGGCAACGGCACTCGGCCGACAGCTTGTGTTACTGTTCACTTCATTAGAATTATTCATCGTTAACATGTGTATGCTAATTATTAAGTTTCCGGTTTGCGTTGTTGCTGCTGCTATTGTTGTCGCATGCGGTACTTGATTTTTTTGACCAGCTTGGGATTTTGGCTGTTTTAGGTCGTCGTCGTTGTTTGTTGTACTTTTTGAGGTTGCTTGCGTCTTTGCATTGTTCTGCCCCATAAATAGATGTGTAAATTACGCACGCGCAATTTCTCTGCTTCTTATTTCCTTCTTTTCTCGGAAAATGTTATTTCTCCCAAGTATCTTCCTGGAATTAGAAAAAAAAGGAAAAAAACGACATGAATATAAATTACTGAAAATCTCATTAAAATTTATACAGGACTCTCAACCAGACGTCTCCATACATCTGTTTTTTTTTCTTTTAATCCACATCAAGAAACAAACATCACGCTCAAACAATTCTTGAAAATAAATACTTGACATAATATTTCACAACAACGGCTTATATAAATTTTCGAGTAAATTGTTTGTGTCATTCATCAAAGTTACGACGAGCTTTTCGTGTGTTTGTCCAAACAAACAGCTTTTCTTGTAACTCATGTAATTTCATCGTATTTACTTTTTTTTTAATAATTTTTTTTTCCAAAGAATCTCACTTTTTTTTAAATGATTCATTATGTCGTGCATTACCCGTTGATTAGTCATTCCCTTTGTATCGCGTTTGAAAAGTATTTAAATGACATGTGGCTCAGGGAAACCCGGATCTTCTACTTTATTTTCATTTCAATTTAATTTTTTTATGGATTTTTCTTTGACTTTATTTTATTTTATTTTTTTTTCATTTATTTTTTATTTTTATTTTATTTTATTGAAAATTAAAAAAAAAGTTCTTTGATTTTTAAATATTTTTTTTTTAATTTTATTTTATTTTTTTGAAAATTAAAAAAAAAGTTCTTTTGTTTTTAAATATTTTTTTTAATTTTATTTAATTTAATTTTTTTAAATTAAAAAATTGTTAGGAACTAACTTTAATTTTTTTATATTTTTTTTTTTAATTTCTTTATTTTTTGAAAATTAACAAAAAAAAATTATTTTTGATATTTTCAATAAATTTTTCAATTTAATTTATTTTTTTTAAATTATTTATTAAATTAAAAAAAATTATCAGCAACTCACTTTGAAATTTTCTTTTATGTTTTTTTTTTTTTTATTTATTTATTTTTTTTAGCTAAACTGCTTAAAATATGAAACACGTTCAAACAGTCCAATAGTCGATTACGAACTAAAGCGAAAAATCGCATGTTCATTCATTTATTAACAACAAATTCACTGATAACCAATACAATATTTATTCTGACTGTACATGTGTATTTTTCAGAATTAACAACATTCTGCGGAAGTGTTCGCTCTGTATGTATTTTTATTTTTCATGAATGAATATCTTCGCGAAAACTGTGATTCACACAAGTTCCAACGTACGGGTTGCTCGTAATGCTGATAATAATCTAAAAAATTACCTCGTAATGATAATGGGAAGCCGACAAAATAATAACAATAATTTTCGGGGAAAACAATAATTCACACGAAATTTTTGATTAAAAAATATAAATTATACTTGTAAATAGATTGTTGCCATGTGAAATTTCATCGAAATTCGATATCGAACACAATTCATCAGAATTTTATATGAAAATTTCTAATCAAGCCAGCCTTTCCAATAATACGGCTTATTTCACGTAAATGGAGTGTGCTCGTTTTTTATTTTTTTTTTATTCATTCAATAGAGCACCTAGTTACATTTGCCAAGCCGAACAAACAGCAAAGCCACATAAAACACACAATAATTGAAATTCGCAAGAAATTTTATTGGAAAATGTAAATAAATATTTTAGTTGATTTACCGTTAGAAGCAAGCAAATTATCAGACTTGTTTGGACTCTTACGAGGAATTGGGTAAGTTAAGGCATGTGCAGGTAAGTAGAGCATTTCTCCTGCAAAAAAAAGTACTTTAACAAGTAAGCAAGTTTCGTGGAACGTGTCCTTTTGAGAAGGAAAACAATTCGTGGAAATGTTATTTTTATGATTCGCATTAATTCTGGCATCGAAGAAAACAGTTTCTATGAAGCAGATAACTCCCTCCGAAGGATGTTTCGTGTTCCATTTCATTCTAATGAACCCGAAATGTCTGTCATTGCGATTTACAAACCTCACAATTTTCACAAGTCATCGTGAATTGTGGGTGAGTTGTTTAACGATAAATTATAATCATGACCTTTTCCACGTATTTCAGTGATTAGATATAATTTTCACTGGCAAAACTAACATTATATCGCTGGCATTCTCGAAATTCCCGAGTCAAGTGTGCAACACATGTCACATGATAATAAATACGCTGCCAGACCATCAACTAGACAAACAAATATAAATAAATGGGAATTACGATTGAATGCTTTTCACTTGTTTCGCTTGTATTTGCATTGGATTGCCAAACGACAAAACGGCAGCCATCAATCGAATGAGTCATAGAGAAGGTGAATATTTGATCAAAACCGGTGTTTTTTATGTGTACACACTTTCGCTTTGACATGATGATAAAAACCGGAGGGGGAGAGAGACATTCAATATTAATAATAATAATCATTCAAAGTTCAAACCCATTATGAACTGTTTTTTTTACTACTTTGAATGACTTCCCAGAAAAATGTGCCTTTTGATTTTTTTATCTTTAATTTTTTTATCATGCGACGACACACCTTTTTATGACACTTTACGCGGTACTCAAGAAATTTTAAGTATAGACCGTGAGGCGTTCACTTTATGTGTTGATTAAACGTTATGGCGCCTTCGTTTTTCGCTGGAAATCGCAAAACCCTGACCTGACATAAAATTTTACATATTCAATTCGTGGAAATTTAATTTTTTTTTATTAGTTTGCAGTATTTATTTATAATCGACGACGCAAGAAATGATTTCAATTACACGAAAAAAAAATTATTTGATTGGAATTCTCGTGAAACACAAGTTAAACCATTAAAAAGGCAGTAAAATATTTAACATATTTAACAGAAATTCATTCAGTGTTAATTGATTTCCGCAGTGCAGACTAATTCTCATCATTCTCGATCGAGGAATTTCGTTAGATAAGATTTTTTTTTCTGCCAAAAGACTGAATGAACCTAAAAATAGACGAAAAATATTTTTAGCGAGAACCAATCACTTAGTAACAGTGACCGAATAGACAGACAACTTATGTTGTTGACACGAAACAGACCGGTAAATATTTTATTATGTATTTACTTTATTAGATAAACGCAGTCACTTTATTCCGCGTACTGCCTGTGTGTGTTGGCGTAAAATTATTTTCAACATCGCCGAAGAAGCTGAGAAGAAAAAAATGTATTGCGACTCATGGCAGCAAATACTAAGTTTTCTATGTGAATGAGTTCATTTAATGCGTCGTACAGTTTTTTTTTGCAATGCAATTTCAGTGGGATGCATTGGAATTCGATGTGTTGTTAGTTGACACACTTTTTCGCACAGCGCACGAAGATATAGAATTGATTAAATAAATAAATGGGTAAGTGACATATTGTGTTTGTTATATGGCAATCACGCTTTTTTCCACGAGAAACGAGTAACTGGGTGAGAGAAATAAATGCATTTTAGTTGCAATCAATTTCGTTAATCCCCGTTTCGGGAGACAAACAACTCGCTCCGGGTTTCAGATAATTTTTTACGTGTTAGTATATCGATAAGTATCACCGTGAACGATGAAATTTGCTCTTTTTCGAGCAAAGTACTGCAAATATTGTTGCTTACGACATCGATGATTACTCAGAAAAGCCTCTGGATAGCAATTTTGATTGACTTGTGTGAAATAAATCACATTTCTGCTCCAGACATTTCGCACTTTAGGATTTATTGACCTCCTTTGGCATGGCAACTCGTGCAAATCGTTGCCTCTGGAAGACAACAATCAACCAATTAAATCACTTCTTGGAAATTTCATATCCATCAATCATAAAATATTTTTTTTTTTGATACATTTGCATTCATTGAATTCATTGGAAACTGAGACGTTAAAAGGTTTTTTCTCTCTTTTCTTTGCAAAAATATCGTGTTTTTGTACTTTACTACACAAAAAAGGCGACGAAACATTTGCTTGCTGCCTTTGATACGTTTTTTATGCTTTGATACATTTTGTGCTGTGGTTGCTCTTGTATGAATTCACATCTCTTCTCCTTCGTTTCTGTTCTTTTTTTGTTGCTTCTCCTCTCACTTGCGCGTGTGTGTGTGTTGAAAAATAAAATTCCATTAAGTGGCTTCTTGGAATCCCTTTTCAATTATCATACAATCGTGCGGCTGTATGGCGGGCTATATTTGGGATACGAGCTAAAAGAGTTGCTAATATTAAATTTATATGGTCTGATTAAAAAAAAACTTAACGAAATGGGAATCATCGGGGATGTTCAATTGTTGGTCAAGCAACAACAACAAAAAAAACTTGAATTTAATTAATTTGACGAAGTCAAGCTTAAATGTCAATATTTGACATGAAAATTGAATTTCACTGAAGGCAGTCCCAAAAGTTGATCAACCTTTCTCTCGCTCATAAAATAGACGAGAAATTTTTGCCATGAACATCATTTCATATTTCCTGAAATACATTTTATTATTATGTGTTCTTCGTTTCTTCTTCTTTGTTGTCGTCGTACATCATATAGACACCATGCTTGTTGTCTCCGTTATGAAATTTTATTCTCTTCCATGAAAGAAGGCACAATACACGAGCAGCACTTCATCCTTCCAAGAATTTCGTTCTGATTGAAATACAATCTACACACACCCGAACGTACTAGGGCGGAATAATTGCCATTGCAGGACAGAAAGTTGTCATTCCACGCCACGATATATGCAAAAATCTCCTTTCATGGAATTTGGGCTGACTCAAATTTAAATTAAAATTAATGAATTCATCACCTAATCAAATACGAGAAGATCCCTCGTCACATCTCTCATAATCCTGTATTAATATTTCTTTCGTTTCGTGCGTCAAAAGGGCACAAAAGACACTTTTTACGTACCTGGAATGAGAAAAAAGAGAAAAAAACATGAATTAGTGATTGAATTGACATGAATGTGGGATTTGTCAGAGATTATATTAAATTAAATCAAATGGACAAACATTGTCATTTCATTTCCTATTAGATATCTGTGCCACATTTCAATGGAAAATCAATCTCCCCGGAGACTCGAACTCTAGTTATTACATCGTAAGTACCCTCAAGACATGCAAATAATGCCAGATGACAATTGGCAACAAGTATCTCGACACTTGGTATGCAAATACCACTCGTTCCAACTCTCGAATACAGGATGCTCGAACGTTGAAATATTGATAAGATACTGTTTATGAATGAATCTGCCAATGCCTTTGAGAGTGTTTACGTGATTACGGGCACTTCCTTTGAAGATAATCGTAATTAAAACGTGTTTTTCGTTGCATTTATGACGCCAAGTACACACATTTGTTTTAATTGACGCGATAAGCCCTTGGAGATGGCACATCAATCGATTCTTCCGCCATACGGAGTATCTCTAAAGAATTTCATCTCACTCGTGACCTTCAACCTGACATGAAAACACTTGAATTTAGACCTTTTATGACAGTCACGATAATTTTTGTGACAAAATTGACTGTCATTTTTTGTTAAAAGCACGACAAATCCATCATAGCAGCGAAATTAATTGCAATAAAATACCTGGAATCACTTAAACATTAAATCAATAAAGCGTTTTTGAAGCGTAGCTGCCTGGGACAAATGACAATAACACAATTTTCTGCTCGAACGATAAATTAAATTATTTATATTTCAAGTGATTCGTGGAATTAAAATTTTATTTCGATCAAATTTTCATCATGGGGAATTTTCCACACTTGCAAAATTCATTAGTACGAGTTATGATTCGGAATTTTACCTCGTTATGGATCTGTACGAAGTAATTAGCTTGATTTTCCCATTTCCCATTAATTAAGTTACGGGATAGCATCATCATTACCATCATCGACAACGACATGCAAGCGATAACAAATTAACCGGTTTTATTTTGCCTCCAGTATTTTGTATTTGATGCAGCAAGAGGATATGTTTATTAAATGGCACCTAATTGGTTTGTTGACCTCCGGTGTCATGCATGCATTTGTAGGACGGAAATTTGCATTTTAAGTGAATTTGTGGAATATTTTTGTTCAAAAAAAAATTTTTTTTTAATTTTCTCTTTAAAAATTTAAAATTTCTTAAAAAATTCAAAATATTTTGACTTAAATTTAAAATTTTTTGTCATGAAATGATCTTTCAATTAACATTTTTGATCAAAATTATGCAAGATTTTATTTTTTTAAATTTTTTATCACTTTTTTTCTCTTCTCAGAAGTCACCAATTTCATCACTATTCGCGAAAATAACACGTTTTTTCGTGTTTCAACAAGTTTTCGTAATTAATTCAACCAATCGAACCATTTGGTATCTAAACACAAGCGGCGCCTAAGTGTCTTTTCGCTTAATTAACGTCTCTCGATGCGAAATATTTGTGAGGTAAGTGCAAGTTAATAATTGTCTCTAAGCAACGGTTTTTTATTCTCATTTTTGGTAATTCCAGGAAGTCATATTAAATGTTAATTCTGCGAAATCCCGGGATGGAAACGGATTTATTGAACGACAACGACGCAGCGACGAAGGGAGATTACAGTTAAAAATAATCATTTCCTGGAACATGCCAAGTATCTCCCCTATTATCGGGCCCGAAATGAATATTCCTTGTTTTACACAATTGATTCATATCAAGAATGCAGCTGTTGGTTACGTGCCTTGTCTACCTTTTGCTTGCGTTTCAACATTTTTTTTTTAGTTTTTTTGAAGAATGACAGACAATCAATATGTTCGAAACAACATCTGTTCAACAATTTCGTCAATTTACAATTCCCGTTCAAAAGTTATTAATGAAAAATGCAAACACTCTACGCACAAGAAGTATTTTTATAACGGGCGGTTGTTAATTTTTTTTCTCGGTATTTTTGTGTGATCAACACATCATTTGATCCTTCCTTCGTCGTTCGTTTCGTCAAGAATTTTGTCTTGTATCTTTGTGTGAGACCGTTTTTCTGCCATCCAAGTCACACACCGAGAACGAGACACATGACATTTTGTAACATCTTTCTTAAATAACACACATGAAAAAAAAAATCGGTTTATTTACAAGCTTTAAAAATATTTCTCTTTTCAGAATTCATATTTCCATATAAAGGCAATTAGCACGACATGTGGCCTCATGTCTTGATAATTTTTTGTTTGTCTGACGACGACAAATTCTTGGACACACACCAGAATCGCTTTCTTTCGGGAGTTGTCAGAAAAAAAAATCTTACAAGAACAAAAGAAGAAAAGATGATTGGTTATGTCCGGCTTAAGAAAAAAAAATAACCCACAAAAAAACTTCAATCAACGATTAGTCAGCAAGTTTCGTTGATGATGTCGTGTAATTATTAAAAAAAACGAGAGATTGTGGTAATTTACAAGTGAATTACGGTTCAAAAAAAGTCAAGAAAGGATATCCTTTGTCGGTTATTGTTGTAAGGAAGGATGAGAAAAAGAAGCCAATCGACACCAAAGGAAGCAAAAATTATTTCCTTTTGTGGTTTACGAGAAACCTCGGACTTTTACGTAATTTCAAAGTGTTTTTATTACACGTGTAACTTTGAAAAGTCGGAAATGTCAGAAAAATAATTAATTATTATCAATAAATTTCAAATAAATTTACAAATAAATAATTATCTGATATAGTTTCTGTAGAATTATGTCGTTTTGCGGTCAGTTGAATGCCTTTAATGAAAGGATTAATTCTTAGAAGATTTTTTATGGAACAGAAATTAAATTTTTCAAGGTGTTTAATTTTAATAATATTAATTTTTTATTGAATTTAGATGAAAATTTAACAATTTCGGAAAATTTTTTTAGAAAATCAGGTAAATTTATCGATTTTTTTCAATTTTTATCTATACATTTTTTTTATAAATTAATAATTTTAAAATTTTTCTTTACAGGGCTATAAAAAAGTTGCCCAGAGCCTCAGTTAACATGTTCGCTACTGTTCAGTTCTGCTATAAATCAATCAAGAACGTCAAAAGACTCTAGTAATATTAATAAATTTTCATATATTCCGCGTGAATTACAGAAAACATCATCTTTACATTTCTAAAAAAAACTAAAATTTATTACATAATTTGCACTTTTCCATAACCGGTAAGAACTAGAAATCCATATTCTTCGTAAAATTATGAGAAAAGTCATTCAATATCTTTTATTTTGTTACTTTTAGCTTAATCCATGCCACATAAACCACAAAGCTCCACAAAACAAACAGTGAAACCTTCTTAGTCGACGTTGTCGTTCAGCTGAAACCATCATAACTAGATATCATGAGAAAACCACAAAAGCCATAGTGCAACCGCACAACGTCTCTTGTAACAAGCGAGCATAAAACACACAAAGGGAAGGTTACAAAGCAACGATTCTTAGAACATTTTTTTCGTACTACACGTGCACTCTTTTTTTTTTATTGTATTCCGCATCAAAAACATCAAGAGCAAAATAATGAGACTACAATAAAAAAAAATAATAATGAGATTTCTATAGAATTCATAAAAGTGCAAAAAATTTATATTTAGCACGAAAATTGGTGCCAAAAAAAAATATCAGACGATATTTTTGCTGTACTTAAATCGAATTACGACCTCGTTTTTTGTGTTAATAAAAGAGTAATCATTTTGATTATCGTCCAGTGTGCAAGTAAGTAAACAAAAGTCTCGAATTATTATTACGAAAATCGCCATGTGTTTGATGATGCTTTTAGCAGAGAGAGACAACGCACAGACACACGAAACAAAGGCATGGCTGGCATTTTTCGTTGCATGTTGCAGTTTATTCTTACGAAATTCCTCAAGTGTCTGATCAAATCTTTGATTTTTTTCTCTCTTTCATCGTCTTCGTTATTTTATTTTATTTTTTTTTTTGCACACACAGAAAGAAATATTTTGTTATCGCTCGCCATTGTCTGTTTAATCATGTGTATGTTTGTGTGGATTTTTTATTTTATTTTAAAATGATGACTCAACAAGGTGATGCTATTTCTCTCTACTTCATCATCTTTTTTATTTTATTTTATTTTTTTTTGTTGCAAAAAGGAAATTGTTTATACAAAAAATGATGCGAGTGAATGAATGAAGAGATAACAAAACGCTTATTTTTATGAAATATGAAACAAAAATTTATTGACATCACCCTTGGTTTTAAAAATAAATTGATTCATCGTGCGATTTTTATTTTTTTTTTTTTTTGGCGAGCACAGCCAAGTTCCGTTCAAAAAAGGAAATCAAGAGAAAACGTCTCGTTAAAATTTTGAATGGCGATAAATGAATGAATGAAGATTATATTATGATGATGACACAAATGCACCGGCATCGATCGATCGCTTCGATTTTTTTTATTTCAAACTAGTTGATTATTCACGAGCGATCGATGCAAACCGGTTTCAAGTGTACTCGCAGTTATGAACAGCAGGTTATTTGCCCGCTTTGTCACTCTTCATGAAACAAATAGCGCTGATTGTGAAATTTTATTTTATTTCTTTTTGAAAGGAGTTCATTGATTGAATAGAAAATGCTGTTAGAATTTGTGTTTGAAGGTGTGACAAAAATAAAATAATAAAAAAAAACTTTCGCCAGAAATTAAAACCTTTTAATCCGATCGCCGTGTGATTTGTGTGAGAAAATTTCGTCTTCATTCATGAAACTCGTTTCTTTTTTATTTTATCACAAAAGTGCATCAATGCATGCAAAGTCACACACACACACCCATCATGGGAGGCCAATTTTTATTTCTTTCAATTAATCAGGCAACTTGTTAGAGACACAGTACGTTATTGATGCATTTACGCGACAGATCTACGATTTTCACATGATCTTTGAACAAGTAATTTAATTTAGTTTAGAAAACCTAGATAGTTAATGGTTGTTATTGTACAATAAAATAGAGGAATATTGATGTAGAAACAGCAAAAAAATAAGTAATTTACAAATCACAATTGACATTTCCTCTTGTCTTGCACTTCAAGGCGATCGTTGCATGGGAGATGTCGAACATCTGCGTGTCTTTCACTTTTTTATTTAAAAAAAAAAATAAATGAAGGTAGTTTGAACTTATCAACCAGGTGCTTTTTTCTTTGTAGATAGATAATTATTGAGGATCGGCACGAGATTGGAGGTTTTTTTCTTGAGATATCGTATCAGAGAATAAGAAACAGTTGCGATGAGATATAATTTTTATCAAAAAATATCTTGTTTGGACCCAAAAAGGAGCTAAGAGCAAGTTAGACTTTACGGAAAAGTTATTTCGTGGAAGATTTTTATTTCTTTCAAGAAAAGAAAAATTCTTAAAATTTTTTCTTTTTGGTAGGAAAATGTGATCAGAATCAGATCAAAATCAGGAAAAAAAAAATTTACTTGAAATAAAATTAAAATTTTGAGAAATAAGCTCAAAAATGGAGGAGCTGTGATAAATTTAGAATCATCATCATCAAATTTAATTTTTAGAAAATAATAATTAAAATATTTTGACTTGAATTTAAATCTATATTTAAGAATCTAAGACGATAAATTCTGTACTTTTCGACCATTTTTAGGTTTTGTTTTTGCAAAATAAAAATTTATCTTTAAATTAATAAAAAAAAAATTGAGTTTGCAATAAAATTTAAAAAAAATATAAAAAAATAAGCTTTTAACAAACAAAAATACCAATAACCAAAAATAAAAAAATTGGTAAATTTTTAAATATTTCCATATTTTTTTCCAATTTTTTATGAAAATTATCACAGTTTCGTTATCAAAATTCAAACGAAAAAAATACAATTATATCTCATTAAAATTTCTTCTGAATTGATACGATATCAATATTCAATTTAAATGCAGGTCAGATTAAATCCGAATTTAACCAGTTTAAGTAAAAAATATGATTCAAACTTAAACCCTCTCCAAAAAATATTTCATTGAGAAATCCCCAAATGATAAATTTTGTAATAATTCAAGTTTTTTGTCAAGGAAGTCCATTTGAAGTGATGTCTCCTTCCTCTTCACCTCATTCAAGAGCTCTTATCGCCAAAGTCAACAACATCGATAATTAACTTCGTTATAATCCACAAAACAATTGCTTTGACTCTTTGTGATAAAAATTCCCTTTTGCTTAATGAATTTTCTACAAACTCATTATCTACATCAATATTGATTTTCGATTTCATGGAACCCCTTCAAACAATAAAAGCCAGTCGATAACCATCACCACTCGACGCTGTCAAAATTTATTGGAATTCCTTAATTGAACCAAGTTCCCCGAAAAATTCGTGTGCGTCTGTCTGGCTCACCCCGCCCTAAAATCATCACTTCATGCCAAAAAAAAATCTTTTTGTCAATTATTCGCGTCACATCAAAATACATTTTTTCGCCTTAATTTCAGTGAATGCCAAAAAATTTTCATTCGAATTAGCCCACACACAAAAAAAAATATTTATTTTATTAAATTACTGGGATATGTGCGTTGTCTTATGTGATGATGTGTCGTCAATATTTCGTCAGAGAATGTCACAAACACACATGGATCGAGTGAGAGGTGTGTTTTTCTCTTGATCGTTATCGGCATCAATGACGATGACGTAAAATGATTGAAATTCTCAAGAACGCGAGATAGATAAGCGAGGTATTTACTTGAAGCTTGAAACAATAAACAAAAATGCTTACCTTCAAAATAATATTTTTCATTCACAAAATTTTTTGTTATTTATTTTTGTGCCGAATAATTGTAATTGACATGAACGACACAATTCTTTAGTATTTTTTGTTTTTGTGTAACATCAATAAATATTTTTTGTTTATTATTTTCTCTTAACGCAATGTTATTATTTTATTTTTGTTATTTCATTAAGGTTGACACAGAAAAAAGTACACGAAACGCATAATTCCGTTGTTTTGTCAATTCTTGGAAACGAAAACTATTTCGTCGACACTTTTCTCGGAAATTTTGACTTTCTATTTTTAATTTAATTTTTTTTTTTTTGATAAGGTTTAATTTTTTTTACTATTTTCACACCTCTTTAGATTACGAGATTATAATTATCATAAATTTATTTTGCACACACTTTTCTTGGAATTTTTTTATTATTTTTTTCTCTACGATAATGAAGAGATTAAAATAATTATATTTTTTTATTGTAATGGTGTAGTAATAATAGTTGTTCCATGTGTCTTGTCCTCCATCGACTCAATGAATATAAATGAATGGAATCACAATAACAACGTTTTTTTTGTGTCTGCGAGCTTCAATGTACCTGTTATGCTTCACGTACAATTTTTTTATAATATTTTTTTTTGTGTTGAATAGTAAATGAAGTACAAAAGTTTAGTACACTTTTATTAACATCTCATAGAAAATTGTACATTTGTTGTTTCTTTGAATGAAATCATTTTTTTTTTCTTTTATTTTGTTCGAAAATATATGTGAGCCGAGACACACAACCAAACAAGTCGAAACTACAACGTGAACTGATCGTAAATCGCAAACAACGACGAAAGAAATACATGAGCACAGACAGAGCATAGCTGAGTAGAGCAACGAAATGAACAAGCGCAATAACGACACATGTTGTCGTCGTTCGTTCATTCTGATCCGGTTTTGCTTGTGCACACGATTTAACGACGACGTTGAGGTTTGAGGGTAATGATGACGATGCCTCCTCGTGTGCGTGTGTATGCAAGTTACTTGAGGCGATGTTAATGTGTTTGTGTGTCAAATTCGTAGTAAAAATACCAATACAGCGGGAAAGGGAATTCATGTGGTGCAGTAGAGTGTCGATGAAAGAGATTTTTTTCATTTGGAAAATTTAAGTTGAAGATTTGTCAAGGGCATCAAAGCGATCGTTCAAGAGTTTTATTGTGTTTAAAAATTAGAAAAAAAAAATTTTTAACACAAAATTTTGTTAAATCAATAATCAGATGTTATATAGTTTCCTTTTCCTATTGGCAGTTAATTTTACTTGACTAAATTCCTCTTTGTTTCTATTAGAGTTTTGTTTCGCAATAATTAATCTTCAATTATGATATTTCTTTCAAAATCGGATTTTTTCAGCTCAGTCTTCAAGCTTTGTCTTCAAGTTCTGCCTATAAGATTATTTTCAACTCAGGTTTGACTCATACAAGTTAGTCCTTACATTTATTATTATTATCATAAAATTTATTTTCTCCAATCATCAAAATGTAAAAAAACAAAATTGAGTTGAGCTAAAGCTCGTCCGGAGATTCACTATCTTCATAAGATTCAGAAATCAATTTAGTTTAATTTTAAAAAAATCGTATATATCTTATCAGAGGCCCCTATAAGGTCCGTCTGGGAGCGTGATAGATATAAATAAAAAAAAAATGTGTATATTAATATGGCAGTGCAGGTGAGAGTTGAAGCTGAAGGAGAAATAGACCTCACACAGGCCAAAAACATTGCATCAAAGTCATCTTTCATTTTGCGCTTCAGTTTATCTTGTGGCTCTTCCTAACCCAACTTCCCGTCATTTTCAACTTTTCATTTCACCCGTTCCTAGCCCAAACCCTCCCTTCGGTGCCTTGTAGTATTCTGATTTTGATGGAAAACATGGAGACGAATTATGGATTTTTTCTAAAAGGCTGCATGAAGATAAAGTTTAGATCTTTCAGAGCATAGACATTCGCTTATTTCTAAGAAGCAGATCAATGATATGTGATGCCTATAGCCTTCAAAATTCTCATCAACATCGAGTTGTCATTTCATTAAGGTAGCTGTAACTTCCCATTTTTTCCTGAACAGTTCTCTTAGATCATCTCCATTAGTTGAATTCTTGTTAAATTCATGGAAAACCGCCATCTTAAGGAAATAAAATTTCATTTTTAAGAAAGATTGTGGACCCGTTGACTTCGTTCTACCCGTCGAAAGTTTTTTTTTCATGTTTGCCTCTATGCATTGAATTTCACACTTCATATTTGTCAAATTTTCTTAACTTTCTTAAATTTCTATTACGAAATCTTCTTTTAGCTTAAACTGAAAAAAATCATAGACTCACGAAGCAGAGTTTAAGTTATTGCACTCCATTTTTTTCAGATTTGGACACCTGTCAAAAATTAAAACCAAAAAAAAAATTCGTATCATACCTGAAATTTTTCTTCAATGAAACAAATTTCAAAAAATGACCATGTTTTCAAAATTCTGTAAATCGGACATCCTACAAACAAAAATATAAATACTCACTATACAAACACCTTTTTTTTCGTACAAATGGCCTTACTCAACAAACAAACGTTGTACTACGTAGCTACGTACTGTCGTGCACTCGCTTGTGTAAATCTTTCATTAATTCTTTCAATTTCGGAGAATTCATTCAAAAAACGTTGCCGTTGTTGTTTGCTGTATACGTCTTCCATTTATATCATCCATAGAATGTGAGATACAAACTTTCGTAAACACCATTCAATACAAAATATATACTTGTATATTTAGTTTGACATGCAATCTTCTTACAACTTGGCTCTGTACGGCATCGGTTACAATTTATCATATACCTCGACGAATACGTGGAATAGAGGAAAAAAAACAACAACAACAATAACAAATGAAAACAGTAGTCAATTTAAAGTTGTTTGTTTGTAAGTTTTTAGGTATCGGAGTGATGAATTGTCGATGCTAGAAGAGAAAAATGAGTGTCATTGTGATGTAATCTATCTATATTTTTGAGAAAGAAGAGAGAAAAAAAAACTTTATAGTTTATGACTTTTCTAGCGAAATTTCGATGAAAACAGCAGTAGGTTGTTTATTCAACCTTTTTTTCTTCCTTACTTCGTCATTTTTTAAAATAAACTTTGTGTCAGACGTAGTTTTCGACGTAATTCCATCAAACCCACGAATATGCGTCTGTTTTTCCAGAGTCAAGTGGTTTATGCGTATTAGCAGTTCATAAATTTTGTCATATCGCAGTAACTTGATGAAATGTTGGGTCTGTAATTTCACTTTTTTTTTAAATTGAGTCGATTCCATGAAGTACAAAATGAAAACATATCATTACGGACCTGTTGACAACACAAAGTATAATTTTCTCGGAAATTGGCATACGAATAATTACATTCCCTTTTGACATCCCTTCATTGTGAGAGACCACTCTATTAGCGGAGGTTAAATTACAACTTTTTTTTTGCTGTTAACCGGAACACCCCTATATAATGACAATCCAACACACACACACATTTGCTGATTACAAATTATTTTTTAATTGCCCTGAGAAACAGCCGTATTATCAGTTAACATTTAAATTACGTTTCTTTCCTTTCGTTAATTCGTTTAAAAGTGGACTTGTGGTTAAATTGCTCGACACAGAACAACACAAAAAAAACCGATAACCTTAAGACGTTCGCTGCTCAGCTGTAAGAAGCAAAGACTCTAATAATGATTGTCGGTTTCAGTGTTAAAAGTAATTTATTTATGACTTCCATTCTAATGGAGCACTTCCGATTCGTACTTGGGCATTGTTTTTATTATTACAGTAGATTGGAAGGAAGATGTGGAAGAGCAATCTTTACGAGATGACGAGATGAGATGAGTAATTGGAGGCAATTTGATGACTTACTTTGTTAATTTATTTGCGCAAAAGGGAAGTCGTAAAAAAAATAGATGTTAAAAAAATGATGAAATTGCACAATTTGTTGAAATATGTTAAAAATATATTGAAACACGAGAATCGGAAAATTAAGTCATGAATTTTATTTATAAAAATATAAATTTTCAACCAAAACTTGAAAATTTTAATGAGATTTTTAACTTAAAATTTGAAATATTTTTAAAAATTTTTTGAAACATTTTTTATGAAAAAAAAAATTAAAGTTATATTTTAAGTTTTAACTTTTCGGTAATTTATGATAATTTTTTTTGTTTCAAATTTAATTTTTTCTAATGAATTTTAAACAAAAACAATTTGACAATTTTTGCAAAAAATTTAAAACCAAAAAAATTAAGCATTATTTTTTTGAACAATAAACAATTTTTAGCCTCCAAATGAAAGAAAACTAAATATTTAAAAAAATATTTTTGAATTTTAAATAAAAAATAAAAAAAATAATTAAATATTAAAAAAATATTAAAAATAAAAATTTAATGAATGTCAATTTAAAAAATGCCGTTAAAATTTTAAAATTAATATTTAAATAATTGATAAAATTTATTAGATTTTTTCTAATGTTAACGTCTTATTTTTATTATTTATCAAAATTAATCGCAATAATTAAAAAAAAAATAATTTAATTTAAATTTTAATTTAAAAAAAATTATTTCGAGTTAAAAAATTCAAAATTTTTTCTCAAATCTGTAAAAAACCCATATTTCTTTAAAAAAATTCAATTGACTTTCAATTTATTACATTGATTTTTACCTTCAATGTCACTTCTTTCCTTCTAAATATCTTTCACTCACTCACTCCCTTGCACAACAATGTTTACCTGCGATTAACTTTGAAATTAAAATTCCTCCGTTTGGTATGCAAATCCGAATAAATAATAATCTTTATGCGGAAAATAAAATATAACAATACTGTTTTCATTATCATTGTTACACGCTTCATACTTGGAGTTGTAGGCACAAATATTTATGCAAAAAAAAAAACAGATTTTATTGATTTTGAATGACAAAGCATTTCACATAAGCCAGATAATAGCATAAAATATTTACCTTGATCCTCTTGTTGTTGCTGAGTGTTGATTTTTTTTTTCAGCAAAAAATAGTTCCTGCAGAATATCCTTTGTCGAGCTCTTCCTGGAATGAAAAATAATTTCATGTCGTCAACAAATCGTCAAGTTTTCTTGGAAAAAATTTCCTCTTTTTCATCTGGAGATTTACACAAGCGTGAAGAGATAAAAAGTTAAGCAAAAAAAAAAAATTAAACTATAAAAAAATAAAGCTTTGAAACGAAACACTTTACTATAAAGCACTGCGAAAAAAAAAATATTCACAAACGTTAATAAATTTCCGGGAAATGCTCGAAGAACAAAATTTACCCAGATAATTTGCGAGGCATTTCATGCGAAGTTAAAAATTTCTCTGAAATAATAAGTGCACTAATTCGCCATCATCGTTCGTATAATGATATAAAACTTTCTTGAGTCACTTTACTCGGTATCTACCTTTTACCATATTTCATAACAAACAAACAAAAACCGAAAACCATTAAAGTCAATAAGTACGTGATTCAAGAAATTTAATGACTTCTCATGAAAAACCACAACATAATATTTTTTTTTTTCATTTATTTTTATTAAACTTTGTCTATTTTATGCAGTTCTCCTGAGTCATCAGAAATTATTTTTTTTTATTTTATTTTTTTTCAGTAAAATCCAGTAGGCAGAGGTGCGAAAAAGTGTAATTCGTCATGAAAAAAAATGATTATTATTGTTGCACAACACCACACGGTAAATATAATTCAATTTAATGGATTTCTTTTGAAAACAATTATTTTACATTTAGTTGCAGGAAAAATTATTTGCTGTTTGTCAGGTTGCGGGTGAAAAAAAAACAAATGTATTAATTTAAAATTGTTGGAAATGAAGGAGTTCCAATAATTTGAGTTGATTGAAGATTATTTTTAATCACTAAATGGAAGGGAATGACCGTTACAAGCCTGGCTTCAATGAAAGATTATCATTTTTTCGTAAAAATGACAAATTTCTCGTCGTTAATCCCAGAATTATGACATCAATCACTCAAATTCCAAGAGACACAAAAAAAATAATCATTAACGACAGCTAACATGAACTTCTCCGCAAGTCTCAAATTATTCACATCAATTAATCCTCACACAGAACAAGCAGAATTTTACGCATTGCTGCACAAAAACGTGTTACAATCAGACGAACATTTAGTTACAACAATGTCGTGTTTTGCTGTTAATTCTATTTAATTTTGTATTCTAGCAACGCGTCGTCATCGTCGACATGTTCACAAAGCCCAATATTTCCCGGTAGCTCGTTAAAAATTTCTCGTTACCTTCGAAAAAAAAAAACTTTTTTTTTTGTTTTTGTGCGTAATTTAATTCTTGGAAATTTTATCAAGGCACAACTGGCATGAAGTTCGTGAGTTACAGCAATTTTGGCAAAGCATTTTTTATTAGAAGGGCCATGACACATTTCTCTAATGTCATAATAAAAAATAATAATTTTTAGCTAAGTCGCAAAAAAAAATTTGATATAAATTTTGTGCAACACGAGACACGATAAATCACTTTTCGTCTGATTGCCACACAAAATGAGACAATTTCTATGACCACATCAATCACATGAGTCATTTGTGTCGGTCATCCGGTGAACGAGTTTTGAAGTATTTCACGTTCTTGAATGAATGACCGACCACACGAAATGCCGAGATGACTGTTACGATGCATTTATTTGAATATTTTAACAATTTTATGATAATTTTCGATGTCAATGTAGAACAACCTGCTGTCTGTGGGCCATCATTAAAGTGTTATTAAC
The DNA here is from genome assembly GCF_036172545.1 of Culicoides brevitarsis. Classification (NCBI taxonomy): domain Eukaryota; kingdom Metazoa; phylum Arthropoda; class Insecta; order Diptera; family Ceratopogonidae; genus Culicoides; species Culicoides brevitarsis. Next base: position 14,683,097 of record NC_087085.1, on the reverse strand, counting down.
ATGAAAAAAAGAAGGGAAATACTCTCGGACAATGGAAAGATTGATTCAAAATGCACCAAAGAAACGTTTCTGAAGACGTAAATTAGTAACACAACATAATAAAAGATAATTTTTGAAAGATTTATGTTTACTATTATTGTTGGTGCGCGCAGTGAAGTGCAGTACCATTCAAAGTGGATGTGATTTAAGACTGTGTCTTTTATCTATTTGGACATTTGTTATTGGAGAACAATATATTAATAACGAAAGATGGATGAAAAGAAGCAGCGAACGTAGTGTTAAACATGACAAAGGTCGTTCAACTAATGGATAGTTTATATCAATATTATGGAGATTTATTTTTGGATTTGATTTTTTGTGTAAACGGAACCAAAATAAAAGAGAGGTGTGCTGGGAAAAGTATTTCTAACGATCAGATGTGAATTCTTTTAGAGAAGAATTTGTTTTTTTTTAACAAAAATTGTTTTTTACAGTAAACAGTCAATAAATTTATAGAAAAAATGCCAAATTAATGAAAATATAATTTTAAAAAGGTTTGAAAGCCTAAATTTAATAAATTATTTTTTGAAAATTTAATTTGATTTTTTATTTTAAATAAGATAATTAAAAAAATATATATTAAAAATGATAAGCAATATAATTAATATTAAGCGATTTAATTTAATTGTTTTAATTTTATCAAACATATTAAATTTACAAAAAAAATACCTAATAATAATAATTAGTGAAAAATGTAAATTTTTGTTTTTTTTTTTAATTAATTTAAAAAATTTTAATTAATTAAAAAAGTCATTTTGTGTTGAAATCATATGAAAAAAAAAACTTGCTTTAAATCTCTTAAATTGTTAAAATTAAGATAAGCAAAATTAAATCAAGTACCTAGACAAAATCGAAATTTAAAAAAATAATTTTCGCCAAATATGTATAGCTAATTTTTTTTAAATTTTTAGCTCAAATTAAACAATTTATCGTTCAAAAACAATTTAAAAAAACATCACAACTATTTATATTTGGCGAAAATTATTTTTTCAAAATTAAAAAAAAACGTTCCGTGTTGATTTTTTTAAATTGTATCAAAAAGTGAGAAAATTGCAATAAATTATAAAGTTTTTAAGTTGGAAAAATCTTAACTTCCAGATATAAGTAAAATAGAATTTGAAACATTTTTATTACTTATTGCATCACCTTTTTCAAATAATTTTACAAATAAATCTCATTTTATAAAAAAAATCGAGGACTTGTCGCAACATGATTCATGTTTATTTATTTTATTCGCACAAAAACTTTAAATTGATAACATTCGCTGTTCCCGGTCAATTGTATAAACAAACATTCGTCACATGTGATTCTCCTTGTCTGAACATGTTCGAGCATGAAACTTTATCGCTCGCATGCAATTGGAACAGATGTCTCGCGAGATGAATGAAAATGTTTCCTCTAAAAAAAAATTCGTTTTGTTGCTCAGCAATACCAAAAAATTATTAATAACGACAATAACAATTTCGGCAGTTAGCTACAACGAACTGAAAACTTTTTTTTTTTGAGTCAATATTTTATCAAGTGTCACGACTGACGTAGAAGATCTGGTCCAAATGTCGATTTTTACGTGGCGAATAAAGAATTTCACAAATTTTTTGTCAGTTTCATCTTAAATTTCTGTGGAATAACAATTCGAATTAAGAGTTTCAGGATGAAAATTATTGGAGTAATTTTCGTTTTTTTAGTTTTTACACTTGTTCCGTCGCAGCAACTGGAACTTCCGAGTGTGAGAGCGGCAACAACAGCGGAGAAACAACCTTACAATACTTTATGTGATAAGCACAGTAGAGCGAATCTTTTGGCAGCGTACATCACGCCCATGTTAAACAGTCGCAAAAACAAGACCCAAAACTATCCGACCGTGATCGAGGCAAAATTGTACATGGAAGCGAATATTTATGTCATTTTCACGGAAGATGCCATTATTTCGAGTGCCAAGGGATTGGTGTACAAAACTACGCTTGTCAAGTGCGAAACAATTGAGGCTTGTTGGGGTCGCAGTCTTCAGGTTATGAACACTACCATTCAACATTTCCGCAAAGTAGCTCCTGTTGAGGCACAAATATACGAAAATGACTTGATTTTAGCTCAAGCTGACGTCGCTGCCCTTATGGTGGATATTTATCGTGCTAATACCGAATTTCCGACCCTCGCATTGCAAGCTTCGCTCAACGGATCTACGTATCATCTCATGTTTACCGCTGCTAGTTATATCGCGCACGGTTTGACGAACATGTCCAGCATTTACATGAAAAAAATGAATGATCCCATCGTTCTTTTGTGCGTCGATCACCAAAATAACGGCACTCGCAGCAATTTGTCGCAAATTATTCCGCCAAATACCGCGGCGATGTACAACAGCGAAGTGTCTCATAAGGCAATTCACACTGAATCACTGTCTTTGTATCCGGAACTGGCATCAAATATTGGCGAATACACGAATGACGCTTACAACAACATGAAAGCAAGTGCCCTTCTCATCGAGGAGCAATGTTTGTTACCTTCAACTACAACTGTAAGTCCAAAAATTACTCAAACTCTCCAAATTTTAACTAAAATCTCACCTTTTTACAGGATTTCGCGGAATGTACAAAGCCCGCACGTCGCGATTACGCATCCTGGGGTCTCCAACATCCCTATAGATACGGATGTACCTTCGATCTTCATGGATTAGTGCACAATATTGATACCTTGCATGACCAAGTCGTTACTAAGGTTGCCCAATCCGTTGTTGATATCACTAATTTCATCGAAAATGACATTGGACAATCTTTTGCACACATTAATAGCACTGCAACGCAAATTCAGGACCAACTAAAGGCATCTTTTGATGGAGATGATTGCCACAAAGTCGCGCGCCATGCTAAAAATATGTATGAAGCGCTGGTTCCTATTGTGACAACTGCCCATGCAGAGCTCAGTGCTTGCGTAGCAAATATCCATAATGACATGAATGAACAAGCGAGCATTATTATGTTTGATTATCACAATGCGCAAAGTGCTCTACAAAATAAAATTGAAGAGTGTCACTCAGATGCACGAGGATTTGACGTTTGCATGAACGTAAGATATTTTAAAAAGTTTTTTTTTCTGGATTTTTTTTTAATTTTGAAAAATATTTTTAGGAAAAAATATTATTTTTTTAAGAAAAAGTGAAAAAATTTAATTTTTGAAAAAAAAAAAATTTTTTTGATGATCGACAAAAATTAAATTGAGAGATTTTTTAATTTTTTAAAAATTTTTGCGAAAATTTTAATTTTTTTGAAAATTTTTAACTTTTTTGGCTTTCTACAAATTTTGAAAAAATTACAAAAAAATTAGTTTTAGATGAAAAATTTTTAATTTTTTTTTAAATTATTTTTTTTTGTGAAAAAAAAAACTTTTTGACTGATTTTTTTTTATTTTTTAATTTTTTCCTAATTTAATCCTATTTTTTTGTGAATAATTTTAATTTTTTTCTTATTTTTTTAGGAATTTGACATCACTTTCCCTGAACAATTGCCCCTCGTCTATGCTGCTTTGGAGAACTTATCGGGAGGTGCAAATTTCCAATCTTGTAAAGCCAATGCTGATACAACATTTAATACAACTGTACAAAAATTGTTGAATGACTTCGAAACAGATACTGGAGTAAAATTTGTTGTTACTTAAATTTTCAATTCTTTTCCAGAAGTGTGTCAATAAATAATCATGAAAACTTGAAAATCCAGACCTTTTTAGTGATTCAAAAAAAAAAATACAAAGTTCAATTTTTTCAACAAAAATAATACAAAATATCAACATTTTAATAACTTCCACTGAAAAATTGTACAAAAAATCGCAAATTTTCGAGAAAAACAATAAAAATATTTTTTTTTTTGTTACTTGAAGCTGTGTAAATATTTTCGCGCTAAATGTTCATTTGAGACTTGTTACTGAGCACTTTGCATATTTTTTAAAATTTTATTCCGATCAAAAAAACGAAGTTTCTATGGAAATATTTTTATTCGTAGTAAAAACACGAAAAAAACAAGAAAAGAGATATTTTTATTTGTATGACACTTGCTCAAATATTCGACTTGACGACTTGATACGAAATAAAAACTACGACATCTGTTTTATATCACAAGCCAGATCAATTGTTACCAACAGTGATTTCGTAGTAAATATTTTTTTTTGTCACTAATTGGATATTTATTCTTTTTTTATTAACTTTTCTATGAAAAATGGTTCTCATCATTCAAATTTCTAATTTTAATTCAAAAAAATTTAAAATAAAATTTTTTTTTTTAAATATCCAAAAAAACGAAATAAATCATGTGCATGTTGGCAATAATTAGCAACGTCAACAAAAAAAACCGTAAAAATGTCGTTTTATTTATTTTTGAATACCCAAAAATAGAATCTAAGAATAGATGTCATTCATTTCGCCCGAAACTCGTGTTTTATTTTTACAAAATATTAAATATTTTTTTTCAAAATAAACAAAAAATGACGAATTAAAATGAATGTCGTCGAATGCGGTGCCAAAAATCCATTGAAGCAGATGAATGAAAGAAATAATTCTCTCAAAGTTACGATTTCTGTCCATTTTGCAGTAAATAACTGGTCTTTATTACCCAATTTTTTTTTCATTGCAGAGACATTTGTTGCATTGCGCGTTAAATTCGATGATGGTAACATGTGCAACAACGATCGCTTCCGGAGACAAACCTACTACTGGATGCGTTACTGCAGCCAATTATTCGAAAAAGTTCATGAAACAAAAAAAAAACGCAAAAGCATATCAGTTGCAGCAATCAAACGGATCCATAAATTTATTTTTGCTCCTTTCCTGCGGGCTGCTAATTTATCTGCAGCTCTTTGTGTAATTTTTAATCAACTGCAACTGCTGCAGGATACGCAGCAATGCAAAAAGCAACAAAAAGGAAGTGAAAAAAAATCATCGTTCCAAGATCTCTTATCAAAAAGTCCAGCATCATGCCTGCAATCCATGCAAAAAAATAATCAAAATCCGTTCTTTGCTTCTATTTTGTTGTCTTTTTTGTCTGAATCCATTGACCGCTATACAACAAAACAACACGCCTGGCCTAGATGCATTTGTCTTATCAACGAAATGGCTTTCATAAATGGTTGTCACATCATAATAATTAATTGCTTGTTCATGTAAAAAGTAATGTGAAGTGAAAAAAAGATATGCCAGAGAGCAAACAGGAAGTTTAAATTGGAAGGTTTACTTTGACTGCGCGTTAAGCAAACGCGTTCGATCGTGTAGGCAAGTGAATGTGAGTAATAAGACGACGACGACGAAAAAACTAGGCGTTAATGTGCTTTGATTATTCTTAGAAAGTTCAATGGGAAATTACTTGTAATTAGAGATAACTGTCATGTCAGCGTTTAATCATTCAATTAAAACTCAATTTGTGATAGTTTTTTCCCGTTTTTAATGGAGTTTTATTGGAACAACGTTCATAACGGATAAAAATTTATTAAAAATTATCACGTGAAAAATTGTATATTTTTTTTAATTTTAATAAAAATCTTAATTTTTGAACATTTTTTAAACATTTTTTTTATATATTTAATAATTAATTTATTTAATTTAATTTAATTTTTATTTATTTATTTAATTTTTTAATGAAATTTAATGAAAGCCCGCATGAATGAAAATCTTCTTTAGAAGGACTTTTTATTAAGTTTCAAGCCTAAAATTGCTCAAAAATTGACTTGGTACAAAAAACTCGATTTTATGTCAGCATGAGGAAGAATCGAGATAAATTTTATTTGTTCGAAAATTGCCAAAATGTGAATGGAAATCATCTTCAGAATGACTTTTTATTCAATTTTAGGCTTAAAACTGGTCAAAAATTGACTTGGTACAAAAAACTCGATTTTATGTCAGCATGAGGAAGAATCGAGATAAATTTTATTTGTTCGAAAATTGAGAAAATATGAATGGAAATCATCTTCAGAATGACTTTTCATTCAATTTGAGGCTTAAAACTGGTCAAAAATTAACTTGGTACAAAAAACTCGATTTTATGTCAGCATGAGGAAGAATCGAGATAAATTTTATTTGTTCGAAAATTGAGAAAATGTGAATGGAAATCATCTTCAGAATGACTTTTTATTCAATTTTAGGCTTAAAACTGGTCAAAAATTGACTTGGTACAAAAAACTCGATTTTATGTCAGCATGAGGAAGAATCGAGATAAATTTTATTTGTTCGAAAATTGAGAAAATGTGAATGGAAATCATCTTCAGAATGACTTTTTATTCAATTTGAGGCTTAAAACTGGTCAAAAATTGACTTGGTACAAAAAACTCGATTTTATGTCAGCATGAGGAAGAATCGAGATAAATTTTATTTGTTCGAAAATTGAGAAAATATGAATGGAAATCATCTTCAGAATGACTTTTTATTCAATTTGAGGCTTAAAACTGGTCAAAAATTGACTTGGTACAAAAAACTCGATTTTATGTCAGCATGAGGAAGAATCGAGATAAATTTTATTTGTTCGAAAATTGAGAAAATATGAATGGAAATCATCTTCAGAATGACTTTTTATTCAATTTTAGGCTTAAAACTGGTCAAAAATTGACTTGGTACAAAAAACTCGATTTTATGTCAGCCAAAATATATTGCCAATTTTAGGCTTAAAACTGGTCAAAAATTGACTTGGTACAAAAAACTCGATTTTATGTCAGCATGAGGAAGAATCGAGATAAATTTTATTTGTTCGAAAATTGAGAAAATATGAATGGAAATCATCTTCAGAATGACTTTTTATTCAATTTTAGGCTTAAAACTGGTCAAAAATTGACTTGGTACAAAAAACTCGATTTTATGTCAGCATGAGGAAGAATCGAGATAAATTTTATTTGTTCGAAAATTGAGAAAATATGAATGGAAATCATCTTCAGAATGACTTTTTATTCAATTTTAGGCTTAAAACTGGTCAAAAATTGACTTGGTACAAAAAACTCGATTTTATGTCAGCATGAGGAAGAATCGAGATAAATTTTATTTGTTCGAAAATTGAGAAAATATGAATGGAAATCATCTTCAGAATGACTTTTTATTCAATTTGAGGCTTAAAACTGGTCAAAAATTGACTTGGTACAAAAAACTCGATTTTATGTCAGCATGAGGAAAAATCGAGTTAAATTTTATTTGTTCAAAAATTGAAAAAATGTGAATGGAAATCATCTTCAGAATGACTTTTTATTCAATTTTAGGCTATTTGTTCGAAAATTGAGAAAATATGAATGGAAATCATCTTCAGAATGACTTTTTATTCAATTTTAGGCTTAAAACTGGTCAAAAATTGACTTGGTACAAAAAACTCGATTTTATGTCAGCATGAGGAAGAATCGAGATAAATTTTATTTGTTCGAAAATTGAGAAAATATGAATGGAAATCATCTTCAGAATGACTTTTTATTCAATTTTAGGCTTAAAACTGGTCAAAAATTGACTTGGTACAAAAAACTCGATTTTATGTCAGCATGAGGAAGAATCGAGATAAATTTTATTTGTTCGAAAATTGAGAAAATATGAATGGAAATCATCTTCAGAATGACTTTTTATTCAATTTCAAGCCCAAAATTGGTCAAAAATTGACTTGGTACAAAAAACTCGATTTTAATTCAGCATGAGGAAGAATCGAGATAAATTTTATTTGTTCGAAAATTGAGAAAATATGAATGGAAATCATCTTCAGAATGACTTTTTATTCAATTTGAGGCTTAAAACTGGTTAAAAATTGACTTGGTACAAAAAACTCGATTTTATGTCAGCATGAGGAAGAATCGAGTTAAATTTTATTTGTTCGAAAATTGAGAAAATATGAATGCAAATCATTTTTAGAATGACTTTTTATTCAATTTCAAGCCCAAAATTGGTCAAAAATTGACTTGGTACAAAAAACTCGATTTTAATTCAGCATGAGGAAGAATCGAGATAAATTTTATTTGTTCGAAAATTGAGAAAATGTGAATGGAAATCATCTTCAGAATGACTTTTTATTCAATTTTAGGCTTAAAACTGGTCAAAAATTGACTTGGTACAAAAAACTCGATTTTATGTCAGCATGATGAGAAATCGAGCTAAATTTTATTTGTTCGAAAATTGACAAAATATGAATGGAAATCATCTTCAGAATGACTTTTTATTCAATTTTAGGCTTAAAACTGGTCAAAAATTGACTTGACTTTTTATTCAATTTCAAGCCCAAAACTGGTCAAAAATTGACTTGGTACAAAAAACTCGATTTTATGTCAGCATGAGGAAGAATCGATCTAAATTTTATTTGTTCGAAAATTGTCAAAATATGAATAAAAATCATCTTAAAAACGACTTTTTATTCAATTTTAGGCTTAAAACTGGTCAAAAATTGACTTGGTACAAAAAACTCGATTTTATGAGCATGACGAGTTTTTTATTTGTTCAAAAATTGAGAAAATCATTTTTAGCTTTTTATTCAATTTCAAGCAAAATTGGTCAAAAATTGACTTGGTACAAAAAACTCGATTTTAATTCAGCATGAGGAAGAATCGAGATAAATTTTATTTGTTCGAAAATTGAGAAAATGTGAATGGAAATCATCTTCAGAATGACTTTTTATTCAATTTTAGGCTTAAAACTGGTCAAAAATTGACGTGGTACAAAAAACTCGATTTTATGTCAGCATGAGGAAAAATCGTGAAAAATTTTAAAAATTTGGAGTTCGATATAGCAGACTCAACTCTACTCGGAGTTGATTAGAGTCGACTCGAAGCAAACTATGAAAACTCCGGACGTCAAATCCAACCAAAATTAACAAAAACTTCAAAAAAGTGACTCAACCGCTTAACCAGACATCCATCCATCGCACAATTTCCCTGAATGTCATTTTGAAAAAAAAAAATTCCATTAACAAGACAATTTAGTTGTGCATTGAACATTCTTCTTCCTCGTTTATTACTCTTCTTTCTCGTCAAACCAACACAATCCGCATGCAAATGATTGTAATACACCATCATTGACGCTTCGCTTACAGAATGATTATTCAATTTAAATTCAGACAAAAGAATGGAGAAAAAAAAGCAAAAAGAGCACACAAAAGGTCGACAGTCGATACAAACGACACGCAGCGAGAGAAATAAAATGCCTTTATGCATAAATGAGTCATAAAAACTTGAATGAAACAGATGTAAATTAGTGCAGTTAGTGATGCATTATAACAAAAAAATAAATAAAAATATTAATGATTATTTTATTGAAATGAAATGAAATGAGAGACTTTTTTATGAGTAACATGTGTGAAATGATTAATAAATACAATGGAATGTCAATGAAATAACTCTTCTTCTTGCGAAAGGTATGTGTGAATAATGAAAAGAATATTTTCTAAAGAAATCCTACTCACTAAAAGATTTGTTGAAAAAAAAACAAAAATTTTTTCAAACGAAATCGCTTCGTTTTTCGAACAATATTTGCTCAAAAATAGCAATGATGAGTCAATCGACGACGTTATTACGTTCATTCATTCTGTAATTAGTTTGTTATTTTTTTATACGAAAAAAATTCTTTTACGACGATAAATTGAGTCGCGATACGTCTCTGTGACGAGCCCAACCCACGCATTTAAACCAAATAAATAATGAATGATGTATTGCATGAAGGTCATGTCGTTTAACGAAAGAAGAGCAAACGTTGTTGTGTAAAAAAAATGGAGCTCAGAGATATGACGATGATGACACGAGGTCCCTCACGAGGGATTTAAAGTGGGAAAATCGCTAAAAGTGTGTTAATGAACGAAAAATTGAGGAAAACTTACCTTGAAAGATGAATCTCGATTGCAAATTTACTCGAACTTCGTTAATTTAAATAATTCGATTGGCTCCAGAATGTCGATAAACTCCTTATTTTTTGTGAGATATTTTTAAAAACACGACCAGCGTAAAAATTTCATTCATTCATAAAAATTCGCCATTGATAAAATTGTTTGCATCAGAGACCTTGATGATTTTTTATCGTAATCCAGCTGATTTTATCGCAATTTTCTTTGATTTTAATTCAATTCCACTATCAAATGACTTTCAATTGTCATCCAATGACCACTTTAAATAACTTTTAATCAAATTGAGAACAGGAAATCAATTAAGCCAATCGAAGATTTTTTTTTCGGATTTAAGATTTTCGGGAAGTCCGTTGAATTTTGATATTTTTTGTTATTTTTTATCGTTGCCTTCTAATCGGACAGCACTTCCTGCCGTTTTTTGATTATCAAAGTCGCGAGATTATCGCGCAATTTAGGTTTTTATCAATTTCTAGTTGTGCGAGATAAAATTTTCGAATACTTTTGTTATTTTTTAGAATTCCATTTTCAGTTTCCAGTTTTAATTACGTTCCATTTTCAGTTTCCGGTGCACCGATTTTTTTGCAAGGAGACGAATGAAATTGATAAATGATCAGCGCCATCTGTGAATCAAATTATCATTTTCATTCGTCTCAGGAATTTAATTGGATGGAAACGACTGGTTAGTTGCCTTTTAATATCGGTTCGTACTTTTTTCGGGTGAAATTATGGGTTGCATGAACTTCTTCCATGACGTGCTCGATCCATTTGACGTACATTCCAACTTTTGTGAAGATTGTGTACTCGTTTGGGTCACAAAATGATGATGTTTGACGACGAGGACTTAAGCTGACAATGCCCTAAAAGTAAAAAAAACGTTAAATTTTGACAAAAAAAAATTAAATTTTACCTCTAAACACCATCGTTGAACGCCTTTGATGGGAAATGCCAATCCCCCGCCTGAATCTCCGTTACAAACGCCTGTTCCGTTCGCCCATCCAGCACAAAATGATGTTACTGTGACATATTTTTTGAAATCTACTTTGTGCTTGTCAATACATTTTTCGTTGGGAATGACGGGAAGCCATGCAAATCTAAGACTTTCACTAAAAGTATCATTTTCCGTGACTCCCATGCCCATCACGACTCCCAAATTGTTCTCCGATAAATGTTCCGTGATGTCGTCGAGCTCCCAATCAATGCATACCGGCAGTCGATTTTCGCTGAATTGAACTTCTTCGGTGATTTCAAGTAATGCGATGTCAGAAGCGTAATTTCCGTTCTAAAAAAATCAAAATTTTAATCAAAAAATCAAAATTTTAGTAAAAAAAATACCTGATCCAAGTACAAAGGATGCTCAATAACACGCTTGACTTGATAAACTGTCGCTTCTGGTTCTTCCGAGGTAACATCAAAAGTCTTTTTTGTCTTCCCCAAATACAATTTTATCACATCTGCGGACAATTTGTAGGTGCAATGAGCTGCTGTGACAAAAAGTGCTTCGCTAATTAACGTTGCGCCACACCAAAAAGTATAATTTCCGTTTTTATGGACGTACATCGTTGCATGCCACGGAAATGGAGCTTTAGTTTCCATACTTTTGACAATCAAAGGCGAAATTGTGTTCGTTCTTCCGCATTCTGGTTCACATTTTAAGATGTCACGTGACCAAAATCCATTTTCCTGACACGTTGATGCATTATTGAACAGGTTAAACGTCTTTTTGGGCTTGAAAATATTCACGACACGAATAAATCGCGCGAGTTCCAGGCTTAATAAATCCATCGCACGGCACAATTCCATCGGAATTTTCACATGTGACTTGAAGTCGAGTGCTTACGATGCTTGGACAACTCACGTTTTTGTGAGAACAGAGATCAAGCGCTTCATCTGAGCCATCAATGCAATCATTAAAGCCGTTACAAGTCGAATTAAGGTGAATACAGCTCCCGTAACGACATCTAAAAGTGTTTGCTGGACAAAGTTCGTGCTCACAAATTTTTGGCGACTCATCGGAAGTGTCAATGCAGTTTTTGATGCCATCACAAATGGAAGTGCTGTTGATACATTCTCCAGAATCACATCGAAATTGGTTTTTTTCACAACTAGTCGACGACAAACCACATTGACTTTCGTCTGAACCATCAACGCAGTCTTTGGCGCCATTACAGAGAAGATGACGGGAAATGCAAGCTCCATAGAAACATTTGAATTCCTTGATGTCGCATCTGGAAATGAAAGTTTTTATGAAAAAATGTTTGAAAACTTGAATTTTACTCACAATGACATCGTACAAAGCTCCTTTCTCTCATCTGAGCCATCAAGACAATCAGCTTTTCCGTTACAAACTTTGGAGACTTCGAGATCATCTCCTGACTTGCACACGAATTTGCACGTGACAACATCAAAAATTAATAGAATGAGGATTATTTGCATCTTTTTGCCTCTGAACTTGAAAGAAAACTAAAGAACTGATGGAAATTTAACTGATTTTTATGAGTTTAGGTCTTTTGTATAAAAAATTTAATGAGTTAACCGTAAATTAAATAATTCTAAGAGGAAAATTTGTTAAAAATTCAAATAAAACGGAAAAATTTCTATAATTTGAAGTTAAATTTAAATAATTTCTTTTAAATTTGTTACGTTTTTTAATAAATTTTTATCAATTTTAATTATTTAATTATTTTAATTAATTATTTAATTTATATTTCATTTAATTAATTTAATTTTATTTATTTTTTAATTTATTTTCATTAAATTAAATAAATTTATAAATGTTTTTTTTTGACGAAGAACGAACTAAAAATCAACTTAAATAAATTTAAAAAATTTAATTAAATTGAAATTAAATTTTTAAAAATTTTTAATATTTATAAAATTATTAAAATTAAATAATGAATTAAATTTAATTTTAATTTAATTATCAAATTATTTCAATTAAAAATGAAATAAAGTAAAATAATTTATTTTATTATATAAAAATTAAATTTAAAATTATTTATTTAATTTTTAATTTAATTTTAAAATATCTTTTGGCGCAAAATTTAAAAAATTAAATTTTTAAAATTCTCTTAAAATTATTTACATTACGGTATTCGCGCGTTTCACATTTTCATTCACCTCTTTCGAAAATCCACTTTGTTTGTTGATTCAAGCCAAAAACAATAGCAAAATCGTTCGATGTTTTTTTAACGTTTAAAGCACCTTCTGTTAGCAACTAAGCACGGAAAACATGACTGAACGATGACAAAACAGTCCATTTACGCGAATTACAAGAGACTCGGCACTGGCATTGGACTGACATCGGCGTAAGTACCACTTTTCCCGATTCCGCTTCTCCTAATATTGTTTTTGACCTACAAATTTGCAGCCTTGGACTAATATCGTACGAGTTCTACAAGATACACAAACAAATAAACTCTGTCGTAAACACTCGGGTGCTCGATCTGCACCGAAAGGGCCCTGAATTCATCTATATCAAGCATCATATCTACCGAAAGTCACTGGAAAAGGAACTCAAAGCTCAACAAAGCAAGAATTTCGTCAATGTTATTGTACATCCCTTTGGAAAATGGTGGAAAAAGTTCAAACATTCACTCGCCTGGCGACTTCTGAGGATGGCACAGGAGGGAAGTCATGATGAACGCATCAAGGCAATTCAACAACTCGCCTTGATCGATCATCTGAAAGGTAAGTAGTTGTTATTCGTTGTTTACATGCAGAATAGAGTCGTTAATTGGCGTTATTCCCTCCTTTTTATCGTAAATTTGCTGCATGTCAATAGTGTTGTTAGAAGGTAAATAGTAAAAAAATGCAAATTTAATCAAATTTTTTATGAAAAAAAATTTTTTTTTGTAGATTGGGACTTTCAACACCTCGCTCAGTTATGTGATTACCGAACAGCAATTGCTCTAGCACGAGCTGAATGTGATCTCCGATGGTTTTTGCGTCCCCCATGTTATGGCGTGAAGCAAACCCCGTTGGAAACTGCTCTCAGCCTCAAAGCACTACTCGAACAAATGGGTCCAAACCGTTGCATCGAATACGCGCTCGAAAATAACTTGCAAATTCATCAGATGCGTGACCCGGAAGGCGACACCGTTGTCGATGGCATGCGATTAACGAAACACGAAAACGAAATAATGACGCAGGCACTTGATGCGTTGTTACATCTCACAACTTTCAAGGATTTTTGTGAAAAGGTGAGACTTTTTCGCGTTAATTGATCAATTTAAGATAAAAATTTCTTCTTTTCTGTAGTTTATCGAGGCTCGTGGATTGGAAATTCTAATGGAAATGGAGAAACTTGACCAAACCGACATCAATTATCGTCTCACCCTGTGTCGAATTGTTGCCAATTTGACGGAATTTAACGATTTCAGTTATGATTTTTTCGTTACCGGATGGATTGGAATCCTCGCAAAATGGTCTCGTGATGAAGACATGAGAATTCAGGTTACGGCATCGCTCGCCCTTGCAAATTTGGACAAAGAAGACAATTTTCCGATCGTTTATCCGTCGAAAGTGTATCCATTGTATCCGAGAAATGAACGAAAACTCAAACCAAATGTCGATGTAATTTTCGTTCATGGGCTTTTGGGAGGTGTTTTCATTACGTGGCGTCAAAAAAAGACCATGACACCCGAAGTCAGCAGTATCTCAAATACAAAGTCGAATGCCGTGTTACCAAGAAAAATTAAAAAAAGTTTACATTTTCCGGATTTTTTTAAGAAAAAGGAAGAACCCGTTGTGGAAACTGTTATTTCGGACCGTGGCGAGACACTAATTCCGATGAAGCATGTAACGGAAGATACAGTACCTAATATCGCAGATACTCAAACGCAGGAGATTATAAAAGCACTGAAGGAGGATGAGGGCATCGGAAATGATTGGGAAGTGGTTTTTCATGATGTGCCAGTTGGAGCGTCAGAAAATGACTCTGATTCGTATGCCGTGTCGGGAGATGAATGGCTTAACGAGGAAAGTCGAGATGATTATACTTACTGTTGGCCAATGGAATGGTGAGTTTTTGACAAGTTTTAATGAAAAAAAATTAATTTTTGTAATTTTTTTTAGGATTCCCGAAGATTTTCCAAATGCCCGTATTTTAGGACTAAATTACGAGTCTTCCCTCACGCAATGGTACGGCACAAATTGTCCCTGTCTCAAGAATGCCAGTCAACTCAAGCCACGCGCTACCGAATTTCTCGATAAAATAACCAAAGCCGGCGTTGGACAACGCCCCATAGTCTGGATCGGTCACAGCATGGGTGGCTTGATCATCAAAAGTATTATCGTTCAGGCATCCCAACATCCCGACCCAGCAGTACAAAATATTTGTAACAACACGAAAGGAATTATCTTCCTCGGGACGCCACACAAAGGCTCACCCGTTGCCAAGCTCAAACAAAGCACTTCCGCCATTCTCTGGGTATCCGCCGAAGTGCAAGATATGAAAGAAGGCAACAGCACTTTGCTCAAACTCAATGAAGATTTTTTGAAAATCATCAAAAACGGCAAAGAAAACGTCGAAATTGCGAGTTTGGGCGAAGGAAGACCCACAATTATGACGTCGTGGAAATTCCCGTTGCTCATTGTGGCTAAAGATTCGGCCCGTTTTGAGCACGGCGAGTTTTATCTCACGTCAGACGACCATTTAGGCTTAAGTAAACCCATGTGCCGACAAAGCTTTTTATACCAAAGACTCGAAAAATTAATTCGAAATGCCACGAAACCGGAACAAAGTGAGATTGATGAAGAAAACGCTCGAAAACAAGACAAACAGGAATATGAAAAATTCGCCAAGCAACAAATGTATCATATGTTATTTAATTTTGGTTAGAAATAATTATTTTTTTTTTGTAGAGAAATAGAGAAAAAGACAAATGAATGACAAGCAAACTGAAATAAAAGCGCTTCTAAGTATATTTTAAACTAAAATTTATTGACATTTTCAAAATATCATTCATTTTTTTCATAAATCTTGCTATCGGTGTTGATTCATTCTTCTTAAAACGTATCACATATTTTATTATTCTAACTATTTATCTAATTTTTGGTCGGGGTTTTGATTTTTTTTTTTTTTGCTGAATTTAGGCAATTGAATTTAATTATTTTATTTAAAAAATTTATTAAAAAATATTTTTTAAATTTTTTATGCTTATTTTAACGTTTTTGACCGTTCAAAGATGATTTTTTTACATCATTTCAATCAAAAATAGAATAAAAAAAATTTTTTTTTTCATGATTTCAATCAAAAAATACTTTTTTTTAATTTTTTAACAAAATCGATGAAAAAATGACAAAAATTAAAATAATTAAATTTAACCGCCTTAGAGTTAATAATCTTTCGTTGCTATGTCAAATCTTGCTTTAAAATTTTACATTATTTATCATCTTAACTAGCTCAGTGTACAACAAACAATCACGTCCTCGTGGTTTACAGATTTCCCGATGATCCAAATGAACGCCACACACTTCCCCGATGCCCGGATCTGCCGAGTCGATAGTGACAATTCTTAAGTACAGGACCGACATTAACGTTAATGCCGTTTCAACGAAACTAAAAACATCGACTTTGAGGTGACCAGCACGGTACAAGGCTACAAATCTGTGATGGAGATCCAAAAGTGACGAGCAATCTGAAATTTCTTTTGTTAAAATTTTTGATAAAAATTATTTTTTTTTTAAATTTTTACCTTTTTGAATTTCCCTCAATTCAACCGATTGTCGAAGAAGCGGCAAATTAAAGTCAGCCAAACTTGATCCGCGATGCGGCACGGAATAAAAGAAGCATCCGCGTGATGATGTAAAAAGGTCTTTTGCCTCAGGACGACCTCGTTCCCATGCATCAACGAGAATTTGTTTGATGAAAAGACCTCCTTTGGAGTGTCCTACCCAAATTATGGGACGATTTTTGCCGACACCCTTCTCGATCAACAAATCTGTCATTTCACGAGCTCTATCGACCAAATTTGAACGACTGCGTTTTCGCACCCACGCGGGACGCCAAAGATAGGGGTCTGTCGTGTAATTTACGGAAAGAACTCGCACTCCGGGACAATCCATTGGAAGCCAATCGCCGGGCCAGCATTTCGAGTAATTTAAATTATTTTTGGGATTTGCTGTTTAAAGCGAAAAATCGTTAAAAAAAAATTTTTATGAGAAATTTGCAGTACTTACGAGCTTCCGATGTTCGTCGCAATCCTTGCTTCACTGTCTCATTCAAATTCAAGTCATCAAGTCTCAATCGGAACGTCGGGAAACTATATTCAACATCATCCATGTACTGAACGTCTTTGATATCGCCACACTCGTACGTGTATTGCTTATTATCGTACTTCACTGTTTGCGTTTTGTGTTTCAGCTCGAACGTATCATTTTCCCCATCATCATCCTGAATATCAAATGCATCCGAATACCGAGCCCGTTTAATTGAGGGAACCACTAACGTGCTACGCGAATGTCTTTGTCGCTTCGGCGGTCTAATTGGCGGCTTTGGCGGGCGATCAAATCCTTCGAGACGTCCTTCGCTCTTCCACAAACCCTGTTTCCACGTATTTACGAGACTTCCGTGTAATCCATGGATGAAAACAATATCCGCAGTGATGGTTTCGCCAGCTGGGGGCTCAGCCATGACGACACAACTGACACATTTTTCCGTTGGTTCGTCGCGCAGGTACGCCGAGAGCGTCTTTGGAATTGTAGTAATTGGTGAGGAAAGCGAGTTGAGTGAGTCGGAACTGCTGCTCGAGGAAATACTAATGCGCGATAGCTCACTGGAGAACGACGGGCAAGGCGTTAGAGCATTTTGATCCTTTTTTAGCTTGATTTTACGCAAGATTGGGTCGAAGCGATTGGTAACTGTAAGAAAGAAAGAAGGAAAAAATTATTAAAGGTGAAAATGGAAGAAAATCGAAAAGTTTTATGACTACTTGGTTGTTATGCAATTAATTAGTGAGACGGTAAACAAATATTTATTCTGCATTTATTGTGATTCTTCCAAGTATGATGGAGCTTAGTAACTGTCTGTTTAGAATATTTGATTAGATCATCAACGATCAAGTACTTGACGATTCACGAAACGACTTGTTACGTGCAAAAAATGTCAAAAATATGTGAGCGTATTTTACAATTTTCATCAAAATCATTTTTTGTATTTTTTTAAATTTTATTTTTTTATAAAAATTATCATTTTTTAATTTTTTATAAAAATTATTATTTTTTTAATTTTTATATAAATTATTATTTTTTATACAAATTATTATTTTTTTAATTTTTTTTTTCGCTTGAAGATTATTTTTTTTTTATGAAAATTAAGAAAACATTTTTTTTATATCAAAATTAATTTTTTATTTAAAATTGTAAAATTTAGTTCAAATTTTTTCTTTTTTTATAATTTATCATCATGATAGATCAAAATTTTTACAATAATTTTCTAATTTTTTGCATGTAATGTTCATGAAATTGAGGCAGGAAAATTTTATTCCAATTTTAATTCTAAAAATTTAATCTTTTGCTCCAAAACTATCATTTTTAGTTCCAAAACGCTCATTTTGAGCTCCAAAAAATTAACTTTTATCTCCAAAAAATCTTCAACGTTCATTTTAAAATTAATTTTTAATGATTTTAACTTAAAAAACTGCACAGACAGACACAAAAATAAAAAAGCGCGCAAATTTAATTGAAACGCGTTGAAAATTCAAAAATAACTTAATTTAAATTTTAATTAGTTTCCGAATACGACATGCAAAAAAATGATTTTTTGAACTGTATTTGCACTTTAATAATTCATTTAATATCGCTGTGCCGCAAATTAAACCTGCAAATTGGATTTATTTTTCATAAGTATGTCGTATGTCGACCCTGACTTTGAATAACAAAACAACGATTGCGAAAATGGTTCTTACAATTAGTTATTCACACACTAAACTCTTGATGCCTTGAACCGCAATCCACAATCGGAAATTGTAGGAAACATGTGGAGCTCTTATTATGTCACCGAATACGGACTTTTCGAGTATAATTTAATGAGGTAGTGAAATTTTCGAAGGATTCTTGTGTTTCGAATTAAAATGACACGAGGCACGTTTTTTGCCACAAACAATACCGGTGAAGATCGTCAAAACAATGTTTTTGTTGTTTTGTTTTTATGCAAATTACGGCGATTGATGATGATTGAGTGCATAAGAAGCAATAAAAGTGTTTATTTGACGCGCGAGAAATGTACTTGCCTTGCACGGAAGATAAGCTCATGGACAGTGTGTTCGCGGCGAAGGCCAATAATGTCGTCATGAGTCCCTTTGTCTCGCGAATTTTGTTGAGTAAACGGAGCATGCCACTGCCTCGCAAGTCATTCCAGCCATTGGAGACCTTATTAGCTACTGGTAAGAGTAAGCGGATGAGAACGCCGAGAGCGACTCGCATGCGACTATTCACCGAACTGAAAAAAAATTTAATATAAAAAAAAATTTTTGAGGCAAAAAATTGAAATTTCTTACATTAAAGTAACTGCATAAGCGTCTGTCTTTGGTACAATAGCCACCTCCGTCTGGCATTCTTCGCTCCGATCAAACATAAACTCAATTTCCCCTTTGTTATCATCCATTGTGGTACTTACTTTATTATTTCTATTATCACAGCTGTTGTTAAATCTATCATATTCATCCATTATTATTAACTTATCACTACCGCGACGATCGACAGTCTTCATTTTGCTGTCGTCTCCGCAGTCATTGTCATGCTGCCTACTACCCAAATACTTCATGATTGAGTTTATCAAGTTAAATAACAAATTTTTTCGTTGTCGCATCTCATTACCGCTCGAAATGAGAGCTTTTTGTTGATTCTGTTCCGGAACGTCATTGCCGTAATATGTAGCGACATCGTCGTCATTGCCGTTATCATGCATGTGTGAAAGATTCTGTTCTCCTGTTACATTTAAGCTGTTATCATTGTTATCATCACAGCTGTTTTCAGCATGCTCATAATCGCTGCCATCGTCGTATGCAGCGACATGGGATGTCGTCGAGTGCATCAAATCGTCACTGTCATCGCCAATTATCGCATTCGTGAGAAATTGTTCACTGCTATCGATGAATTTTAGCGCTGACATTTCCTCATAATATAATTTTAATGAACTTTAATCGATATTTTTTTTGTGTTTTTTATGGCTTTTTGTATAAAATATGTGTCACGCAACAGGTTGTTGAACCATGAAATTTTTTATTAATATTTATCAAGTTGTCGTGTATCTGAAAAAAATTGAAAAAAATTAATTAATTTTTTTTTATTTTTATCAAAAAATGTGTTTTGCATTAAATTTAATTGTAAATTTCCTAAAATAATTAAAATTAAAAATAATTCATCATAATTTTGACAATATATGTTATCAAGAGCGATAATTTGTTTAAAACTTTGATTTATTGAAATCGTGTGAATAGATAAGATTCAGCATTAGAACAAAGATCAAATAAAAAAAAATTAAAAAATTGTTGATAAGTGCTCGAAATTATTTCCTGTTGAATTAAATCGGATGATTTCTTGTGTAATTAATTAAAGTTTTGATCTTACGATTGATTCTTATCTTAAAGTTTAACTACAGGGAGATAAAATCACACGATTTTTATTGTTACCTTGATTTTTTCATAACAATGGAGGCGTCTTGCTATTTTTGTTGTTTCTGAGAATTTTTCTCGTAAAAATAGATATTTTTCGAATAAAACACTTTTTTTTTGTTTCGAAGCAAATAAAGTGATTTCCAGTGAATCTGTCAAAAAAGGATTTTCTAGCATTATTTTTATTATTAAGTTTAGCAATGTTTTTGGCATATTTTACTTTTAATTGGCCGAATACGTGGAAATCAAAATATGATTTGAACGTGATGGTGAGACGAAAAAATAAATTTCGAGAATTTAACATATTTAGAAAATGGGAAACTAGAGCACTTTTGATGTTTTATGTACTTGAAAATAAAATTCGTCAATTTTTCTATGAAAACTTAAATTTCGTGAAATTTAGTCTATGAAAAATTTAATTTAAATTTGGTTTTTAATTAAATTTTTATTTTTTTTAAATTAAATTTTTAATTTATTTTTTAATTTAATTTTTAAATTTTTTAATTTATTTTTTAATTTAATTTTTAATTTAATTTTTTTTTAAATTTTAATTATTTTTTTAAATTTAATTTTTAATTAATTTTTAAATTTATTTCATTTGTTAAATTAAAAAAAATTTCGTTTAAAAATTATGAGTTTATGAAAAATTTAATTAAAATTTAGTTTTTAATTTTTTTTTATTTGATTATTAATTTAATTTTATTTAATTTAAATTTTTTAATTTTTCATTATTTTTATTAAAGCTAATGTAAATTTGAATTTTATTTTTTTTTAATAAATTGGATTTAATTCAAAATTCAAAATTTTTTAAAAAACAACTTAAAAATTGTTAAACTTTTTTACTAAAAATTTAAAATAAATTGTTATAATTTTTTTTTCATTAATTTAAATTTTTTAAAAATATTATTAAAGTGAAATTTTATTGAAAATTTTAATTTTTTAAGTACACATGCACCCATTCACCCCTTTAACTCTTAATTTATAATTGATGGAGACGCCTTGCCAAACATTCCATTCATTTGTCATAACAAAACGTGTCACTTGACCTATTTGATAATATTAATTGAACTCTTATTCATGAGCATCATCGAAGAATTCTCTTTTGCAAACAATCTTGATAATGATTCTCTTGTAAATAATTAATTGCTCATTAAATAAATTCAATTTATTATCAGTTAAACTAATTATATACTCTTGTTTATATAAAATTTTCACCAGCTGTTTGTTCAAATTCACATATTTTTTTATTTAATATTTATTTGCTAATTCAGCGAGCTCTGAGCAAACAAAAATAAATATTTACTTTTAGATTATATCAGCTGTAGGCAAATGCACCTCAAACGCAGACAATATTTACTTTGAAATTAACAATTATTTAATTCATCGAAGGTCGTCTTTTGTGTTCAGTCACACCAAAAATTTTTACTTTGAATAAAAATTCATGCCAAAAAATTTATTAAAATAAATTTTTTTATGAAAAACCGAAACATTTCGAAGAAACCTCGTCTCGACATCTCCATGAATGTTGAAACGTGAGAGAACACAATTATGGGGCTATTTATAGCGTTTGACCGATTTAAAGTTTTATCACATATGGTCGACGACGGGCGTTGGAAACAGCGAAAAAATCTTAATTGAAAACTTTTTGAAATGCTTAGAATGGAATTTACCCACATTTCGAAATAAAATAACATGAACGACTTTTCGCTTACACAAAAATTATTTGATAAGAGATAATCTCTGTCACTAACAAAAGGTCATTGACACGAATAAATAAATCACGGATGACGAAAAAAAAAATTAAAAATACGAAAAAAAAATATTTACCGGCAATATTTTGCGAATTTTCGTTTTTATTATCTCATGAAACGTAAAAAATAGGCGCGCACCCGGCAAATTTTACGACAGCTGTTCACATTTATTTGAAAGGCGAAACACTTGAAACGCTAAAAAGGGGTGATTAAACACACATTCAAGGTTTTAACCGAAAGAAAGTTGTAATAATGATGATTTTTTTTTCAAAATCAATTCAACTCTTGGCAGGTGGCCAAAAAAATTCAACCCAAATAGAAATACCGAAAATTGTTTGCAAAAGGTGATTGATCTGCTTTACTCAATATTTATCCGTATTTTCCGTTGAACGTTCTATTTTAGGCGAATTTTTGTTGACGACGCTCCTCGTTTTTTTTTTGTTGTTACGTGTGACATTGGTTCGCGTTTAGCTACTTTTGGCATCGAGACACGGAATTTTTGTTTACATTTATATCCGAGCGCTGCAAAAATGTGCCGATGAGTCAAGCTATGCTCAAGTGCATCATCATGAGGCGTTCACGTGTATCGACCAACAGCGGATTCTAGAGTTGCAATCGATAAAATAAGGTGAGTGTCACTCAAAAATGCCGAAAAATCAAAGTGACCTGTTGCGTTTTTGAAATTTTTTGGCAAAATGTCACCGTCTCGCACACAAAAAGCGATTAATTTGTTGTATCGGTTCCCGCATTTTGAGAGGTTTTGTTGCTGTGAAGCTGATTTTAGGATAATTTCGGCGATTTTTGCGTCAATTGGGATCGTGCTGGATATTCATGTCTTTAATACGAGCGTTTCTTTGACAATGATTTGTTTCACGGGCTTTGAAGACGTCCTTCGACAGGAAATCGATAAGTTTTGCGCACAAATATGGTTTCTCACAATTGGCGGGTTAATCTCATTCATTAGCGGAATTTTGTACATTGTGGTGACAATACCGGCACTAATTTGTGACGCGTTGCAATTGTTCGGAATGATTCCTGTAAGTTGTTTTCTTTGTTTTTAACAGGGCTGAAAAAACTTTTTTAGATGAAATTAAATGACTTAAGCTTAAGAATTAAGTTGAGTTAAGTTATTAAAGTTACGTAAAAAACTGAAAAAGTTTTTTTTTCACAAAAAAGATCGAAAATCAATTAATTTTTTTACTAAAACTTAAGAATTAAGTTACGTTAAGTCACTTAATTTGGAATTTTTTTAACAATTTCTTAAAAAATATTATTTTTTTGAAATATTAAAAAATTTTAAGTTCAAATGACTTTTGACTTAAAGCGTAAGAATGCTTAAGTCACGTTAAGTCAAATATTAAAACTTAATTTGATTTTTATTTAATAATTTCAAAAATAAAATATTATTTTTTTCCCAAAAATTCAAAACTTTTTTGACTTATTCTTAATTAATTTAAACTTAAGTCAAAATTTTTAATATTTTTACTCAAACTTAAGCTTAAGTCTCTCAATTTATTAAGCTTAAGTCAAAAAAAGTTTCTTCAGCCCTGGATTTTTATTATTAACGTCACACTTTTCGTCAAATTAAATATTTATAGACAATACCAAATTATGTCCTACTGTTGGCATACATTTGTCTGCCAATTTTCTTGTTGCGACTCGTGTACATCGCAGCAGCAATTTACCTCAAGAGCTATTTTGTGTTTGCGATACAAATTATCGGACTTGCCATTGGATGCTTTTGGTGGTTCTGCACTTTGACATTCCAGATGCATGCCCATCGACGTCGCAGCACGATGATTTTTGTCCAACCGATGCTTTAAAAATGTCATGAAACGTCAATGAAGCGGCACTAATTAAAGCAAATAATAGGAGATCGACATTTTTTTTGCGTGCAAGAGAGAGAAGGAGACATTATTGATAACAATGACGATCGTCTACAGCAACGTGAATATTAAAATACAAATATTGAATATCATCTAGTCACACGTGATTTGAAATTGAATCGAATTTAGACGAATAAACAGTGTGCGACACTACATGAACGAGCCTCTCAAGTTGTTTGCAGTTTGCAAAATTCGTTCAATTAAAATAAATTGAATGAACGCTGTCAATTGTTAATTAAAGTACAAGTCTGCAAGAAAAAAAAAATTGAAAGTCGCTTCATTGTTCGGTGAGATCACACTGAATGGCTCATTGATCGCTTTAATGACAAGGCGTCCTCATTATCTATCGATCGTTACCATAAATTGACTTCGGCTTGACCGAAAATAGTGTTACATAAGTTAAAGAAACACACAAAAATAATAATATCTTATCGTCGATTCCGTATTCGTTTAACGTATTTTATATATAATAATATTAAATAAAATCAGACATTAAATTTTTTTATGACCTTGACGTCGACTGTGTGAGTGTCTATTACAACATTTTTCGTTTACATTTGGGTTTTGTGTATTATTTTTTCATTTAAAGTACAAAGAAGGGTTCAATCGTGATGGTAGATTTTTTTTATTTTTGAAAAATATAAATTTCGGTAAAGAATTGATGGAAACATCATTTGAATTAAATTTTATTTTTTTTTTTAATTTACAAAATTTTTAATTTAAAACAATTTATATATTTTTTTTTAAATTTTTATTCACTATTTTATTTTTTTTTTAATTTTATTCAAACCTTTTTGAAATTAAATATTATAAATTTTTTGATTAATGTTAATATATTTTTTTTATATTTTAATATAGGTAATTAATAAAAAATTTTTTATAATTAAATTTATTTTAATTGAATTTTATTTTTTAAATTTAATTTTTAAATTAATTTTAATAAATATTAAAAAATTAATTAATTATAAAATCATTATTAATTAATTAATCTTAATTAATATTAAGTATTTTATTTAAAATTTATTTTTTTTTTAAATTTATAATTTAAATTTATAATTTAATTTATTTTTATAATTTTTATTTTTTTTTAAATTTACAATTTAATTTATTTTTATAATTTTTATAATTTTACAAAAAAAAAAAAAAAAAAAAAAAAAAAAAACAACTTCACGTGTTTGCCCTGTATGTAACAAAATAAAATTGAGAGAACCACAAATCAACGTGCACGCATTAAATACTCAAGAGACACGATTCATCCATTGAATATAGAAGAGCGACTAATTTATACGGCTTTATTTTGTATTTTTTGAGAGATGTTTTGTTATGTAAAAACAAAGACCAGCTGTGAATTTAAGCGCTTAATTTGAACAAAGATCGACGTTGGGTGATATCGTTACACAATAACTCTCACAAACATTCAAACAAAAACAAAACAAAGGGCGTACAAGGAAATAATTTTTTTTTTGTTCTTGTTTGTTGTCAAGATCTGATAAATTAAATTCCTTATCAGGCAAATGACCCTTTAATGAACTACTTCACAACTATGTTGAGGTTGGTCGTGTGTTTCCAAGGAAATTTATTGGATTTCCCGCTTATCAGCTGCAAATATTTAAAGAAAAAATCAAAATTGAACAGACAATTACGAGTCTCGACATGTATTTAATTTACGACAAACAAAAAAAAAGTGATAAGGCACCTCCATCTATAGAAACATATAAACGTTATCTTATCTGAGGACTTATTTAATTTTATTTTATTTTACATTCTCTTCCCAATCGCTTCGCAAACACATTCTACAGAGCCTTTTGTGCGGTATTTGTGTTAGATATGCAGAACCATTTAAATTATTAGGCCTTGAATAAACCGGCAAAGTATTTATTTTATTCTGTTCTAGCGGTAAGCTATTCAAATGTCACACACATGTGCGATGATCGTGGCATTATGTGACTCTTAGATCATGAATTTTATCTCTGTCGATTTCGCACACATGGCGCGCAATTCAAAATTTGATTTAATATTTTTTTTTTTATTTTTTGTTTGTATGAGTTATGGGTGTGTTTTGATCGCTTTAGCAATAGTAAGTAGGTAGTAAATTTGAAGCATAAGGGCCCGTTATTTAATATTTTTTCGATGATTTACGTCCTCGCAGGTAAAAAAATATTTTGTAACTTCAAGTCAGGTTAATTAGAAGCGTAGGTGAAGTCAATGAGGAATATTTCAGCATATTTTAAATCGATCTCGCTTTGATGAACACAAATATGTGGCTCAATAAAATATAATTGATGCTTAATTTAATATCAATAAAATTAAAAATTAATTTACTTCCTTATTTGATGCATAGGTATGTCTTGTTTTCTTGGTTTATTGTCTTTGAATCATTATAAATATGAAAAAATTGCATTTTGGAGTTGAAAATTAAATTTTTTTAAAATTCTAAATATCAAGATTACTTAAAAATTTTCAATGAAATAACAGTTAAAAAAATTTCAAAACAATAAATTTGTCATTAAATTCCCAAATTAACTCAATTTTTTCACTTTAAATGCATTTTAGAGTAATTTTATGCGTAATTTGTTCAAAACTTGACTCAAATGTGAAAGCGGAATAGTCGTTTAAGGCCCTTAATGAAGATGTTAAGGTAAAAACTAGACAATTTCTCAATCCTAAATTGGGTCAAAAATATTTTTTATGTAAAATTTTACGATAATTTTTTCCAACGGTCGGAAATATTTTTTTTAATACCTGAGGTTTTAAAAAATAAGGTCCTCCAAGTTTTCATAAGAAATTTTTCCAAGTTTTTTTTTCTTTCAAAAAATCCTTTTAATTATACGATGATGGTCATTACTAAAACTATTTTTATAAAAAAAAATATTGACATTACATTTTTAATTTGAAATTTTTACTTTTAAAATTTTAATTAAAAATTTTTTTAATATTTTTCAAAAAAAAAAAAATCTAAAAAAAAATCATTTAAAAATTTTTGTTACATTGGATGTCATTTTCCGCAATATTTTTATTCATTTTTCCCGCGTTTTACACTAAAATCATCAAAAACAGCAATTTTAAATATTTTCGTGCACTTTTGAACATCATCCAAATCTTCCGTATTCACAAAATCAACAACAATGAAAATATGTAGATCATAAATTTCATTGTTTTTTCGCCTTATTCCGATCTCTTCCATTATCTATAAGCGAACTTTACTCGTCTGAATTCTGGGAACAACAAAGCGAGAGACTTTGTGCCACGAGAAACACAATTCACCAGCATTTGACATGTAAGTAATGTTTCATATTGCGATAATTATATCTTTATAAAGACGCTTGTCAGAGAAAAATATCACGCATGAGACGTGTGACGCGCGCGTTAAGTTTATTGAATTCTTCACATCGTTTCTCAACAAACACTTCTCGTGTAAAGAGATTTATAGATTGCCTTTCGAAGAGTTGCAAAACACATTTTTATGTTGAAAAAATAGAATTTTTACTTTTTTTGACTTACATTTGATGATAAGAATATCCGCAAAAAAAAATATTTCACCAAATTTTCACTTTTATTGCTTTTTTTTGTATGTTTATCAATGATTTTGAGAAAAACGAGTCAATAAACTATTTTCATTTTATTTTTTCAGTTTATCACTTCTCACATTTTTCGTTTTTTTTTCTTCACAGTGCGTAGATTTGACTGTTAAATGATGTCAAAATAGGTCGCACGCAGTTTCCATTTGAATATAACTTTTTAGAAAAAACGTGTGTATTTTTACATAAAAATGATGCGCAAATTACTTTTTGTTTGTCTCGTATTATTTTTTTATGTAATCACACGTTAATAATAATTTTGTTGCTTTTTTGGCCCTCTACAATAATTTTTAATTTCACAGTTCAACTGCACAAATATTAGTTGTGCCTTAGATTTGACCGCGTCTTGACGACAACCGACTAAAAATACAATTCAATAATAATTAAACGGCCAAAACGGCGTATTTTTTTATTGTAGAGGGAAAGAAAACCGATGTTCTTTGTTACGCGTTCACAACTGAAATGGCACTCTCGCGAACACGATTTCGAATATATATGAAAAATGTTTGAATGAAAAAGGGAACTCATTCAGTGTTTACAAGAGAGAAACGTAAATTTCGATACTCGAACACTTGTTGAATGAAATGTGAGTTAAAAGTGTAAACAGAGAGTTTTTATCTCGTATGGACAGTTGAGTGGTGATAAGAATTGATGCACATTTATGTTTGGTCGATGCACGTGTTGACTTGTTGAATTCGGATGAAAGCATAATGAGGCCAAAGGTCGGTTTGACACGTGAAGGTGACATCATCGCTAATAAAATTCTTTGAGGGGGGCATTTATTGATGCGTAATTAGTGATTTTTTTGACGTTTTATGCGTAAAGATGAACAGGGATGCAAAAACTTTTTAGTTAAAATTAAGTTTAGAAGACTTAAATTTAAATATTTTTAGTAGTAGAAAATATTTTGATTTTAAAGTCGTTTGACTTAAGCTTAAGTTTAAAAATAAGTCAATAAAATTTTGTTTTTTAAGCAAATTTTTCGAAAAAAAAGGATTTTTTTAATTTTGAAAAAAAAAATTTTTCCTTAAGTTATTTTTTCCTTAATTTTGACTTAAAGAAAACGTAAGTGACTTAACGAATTTAAGAATAAATCAAAAATCAATTATTTTTGACTTTTCGACCAAATTTATGGGAAAATTATAATATGTTAAAAATATCTTGTAAAGAAAACTTTTAAATTCGGCTTAAGTCAAACTTAAGTTAATTGATAAGCAAAAACTTATGACTTAAACTTATAAAAATTATTTGACTTAGGTTAAAGTTAAGAGATAATTTTAACTTCTTCGGCTTTTGACTTAAGTTTAAATTTAATTTTATTTTTAAATAAAAAAAATTATAAAATATATTTTTTTTTTAATTTGACTTAAATCAAACTTAAGTAACTTAATAAGTTTAAGAATATGTCATAAGTTTTTTGAAAGAAATTAAAGGAAAAATAATTATATTAAATTTTTTTACTTGACTTAAGACAAACTTAAATGAATTTTACTTAAGCTTAAGTCAAAAATCAAATAATTTCGACTTAAAATGTTTTAATTATGAGAAAAATTTAAAAAAAATACTAAATTTATACAAAAAATATTTTATTTAACGAAAAACTTTATGAAAAGTACGACTTTAGACGAAAGGAAAATATTGAATTCGCCCACTTGACCATCCAATTGTTAGCACATTTGTCTCTTTCGTGTCTTGGAAGCAAATTGTCGACGGAAATTCATTGCCCAATCCATTAATTAAACCCAGAGCTGTTACATTTAACAAAAATTTCCTTATAGAAACACTGAAAACCGCAATAGCATTTGTCTCTTTGAACGAAATTGCCAACAAATTCCCCTGCGGACTCATACACATCGTTTGTGCCTTTCCGCCGATCTCCATTCCATCGACTTCCATCTTAGACAAGTCCACAACAGGCATCGCTTGCTTACTATTACTTCCGCTCGTGAAGACATAATCATCAACGAACCCCAAGCTATACAGGAACGGCTCTTCCGTCGTAATAAACAACAAAAATGTGCTGCACGGCGACCAAACGAGACTCTGAATTGTGCCACAGCCGATAATCCAGCGATCCATTGTCCAATTATTGGCTTTCCAGATGCGAAAAACGTTTGTGGTTGTTGTGGTGCAAAGTGTGCTTGCGTTTGGGGCCCATGCGAGAAGAGCTGCTGGTGAACCAACACGTTTCAATGGTTGACACTTGTTACGATCGACATCCCAGATCAAGACATCGGCATCTGATGAACTCGCAGAAGCCAAAAGAGTTCCATCGGGATTCCATTGAAGCGAAGTGACGGGAGCGTGGGATTCGTGTTTGAGAAGTTGCGTTTGTTGCTTGATCGGAGCGTTTTGGATGAAATTTTCGATTGTCCATAGGAGAACGCCGTTTTGTGTGCCAATTGCGAGTTCTGAGGGACTCCATGGGCGCCATGCCATGCAACAAATTCCTTTTTGTAAGCCATGCTGTGAAGAAAAATGATTAAAATTCGTCAAAAATTTTAAGAAAAATTAAATTTACCTTCAAAATCGGGACAATTCCTTGTTTATCACTGTACAACCGAACACTATCATCTTCCGCAGCAACAGCCAACTTGAAAAAATTCGGATGCCAGCAAATACATCGAATAGGACTCTGTGCCCAGTTGCGTGTTTGCGAAAATTTTGCAATACTCTCAACGCCTTGAATCTTCAAATGTGGTCTGAAGAAAACTTTGATTTGTCTCCCAACATCCAACACTCGAATGACATAACGAGCTCCTGCGCCGACCAAATTCTGTTCCTTTGCGGCAGCTTCCAGCGCAGAAAATAGCCCCTTTTCAAAGTACGTTCGGATAACAGCTTTCACGATTGATTCTTCCACTTGAACGAGGACATTTTTCTCGTCGCGAGCACGACTTGCGTGAAAAAGTTCGCGATTTATGTTGATTTCGGGGTAATTTGAGAACGAAAGGGAGCCAGCATTGAGCTCGATGGAAGGCAGCGACGTCACCATTCGTTCATTTTTCGCGAAATTCGTTGTTTCATTTGGATTGTGGGGAAAATTGTACAGAGAAGACATGATTGTGAAATTTTTTACCCGGTAATTTTTGTCTGTTATTTGTTGTCGTTTGTATTGACATGCGAGGGAATGTGACAGAGAAGCTGAAATGTTAAAAGGGGAAAAATTTTTTGAAATTTTAATTTTTTTCATGTCGTTAAATTAATTTTAAGGGATTTAAAAAGTTAAATTTCAAAAAAAAATAAAGAAAAAATATTAAAATTAGAAAAAATTGTTAAAAATAATTAATTTTGAATTTGTTATGAAAAAAATTATTAAAAATCATACAAATTCTATTGATATTGAGTTAAGACTTCAATAAATGTTGAGATCGTGACTTCGTTATCCTTGAATAGTAAATGCAATTTTGCGAGAAAAATGAATCTCTTAAGTTTTAAATTTTTAATTTTACGATTTTAATAATTTTTGAAAAGATTTTTCTCAAATTTACTGAATTTATCATAAATATTTTAAAAAATAAGAATATTTTTTTTTAAATCGTTAGAATTTCTTAAAAAATGTCAATTTAATTAATTATAAATAATTTTTTAAACCTGTTTCGTCGAAATTCTAATAAAAGCCCTTCTTGTGAATCATTAGAAAGTATTTACAGACCAGATTCACGGAATCTCCCCACGTCATCACGATGCTCTCGTAACTTTCTACATAAAAATAACGAAAAATTTACGAGCCACTTTAGTACCGTAAAACAACGCATCCCGTTAACATCTCTTCTCTTTCTCATTCGCGAGTTTTTTTTGTTTGTTTAAACAAAAAACTATTTTTTGTGAGAAATTTTTATTCATATCTCATTATCGTGTTAGCTTTTGCCATGAAAACACTTATCTGTGTTTTATTTTTAACGTCATTTCTCGCGGTGCTCGAAAGTAGAGTTGCCTTGCCGAATAGTTTGATAGAAATTTTATCAGAAATTCCGAAACTTTTCATCGAAGATGCAGAAATTGTTGGATGTACAATTGATATTAACAAAGATTTTAAATTTCCGGAGCCACTTTTGATGACACATCATGCGGAAGGGACAAAACGTGACTTTTTACAACCGCTGAACAACAGCAAAGGCTTAATTCATCTCGATTCCAATGAGGAGTTTGAACTTCATTGCAGTCATGGCTTCAAAGAAACTTTTGATGGGAAATCCCTTAAAGCGAGATGTTTGCGAGGAACAACTTTCGTCATCGAAAATCGTAAAATGACACTAAAAGAAGTCTCGTGCAAGCGAAATACCTTTCACACAACACAAAAGGCGGGAAAATGCAAAAATAATGGAACTCTCATAGAAATCGGATATGAAATCCCGTCGTTGGTACCTGACATCAACAATAATTTGGAAAAAACTTTTCATAAATTGATCACAACTTGCACCGACATCATCAGAGATCGAACTTTTTGGAGTCATGTCACGCTAACGGCAGCAAATATGGGCAAACAGAGTGGCGTATCAAGACCAAGTTTTCTCACAGGGCGCGATCATTTCACGAGCAAGAATTTAAACGCATTATATGGCAAAAATAATCAAATTGAGCAATTAACGAAACTTTTGGGGACTGAAATTGCTCCAAAAATCCTCGTTACTGAGAAACAATTTCTTAATAGAGGTCATTTGACGCCCAAAGCAGATCTAATTATGGGTACAGGACAACGAGCGACCTTTTATTTCGTAAATGTAGCACCTCAATGGGCGAGTTTTAATTCCGGGAACTGGTTAAAGATCGAAGAGAGTGTCAGACAGCTCGTGGCAGAACGAGATTTGATAGCTGACGTCTATACAGGCACCCATGGAGTCATTTCTTATCGCGATATCAACGGGACGAAGCAAGAATTTTATTTAAATTACGATGAAAATGGAAATGGATTGATTCCTGTGCCGAAAATCTATTTTAAAGTCATCGTGGATCGGAAATCTATGAAAGGAGTCGCTCTCATTGGCGTCAATAACCCTTACGTGACCTTGAAAGAGATCAAACGAGACTATATTTACTGTGATGATGTCAGTCCGGAGATAAAATGGGTTCGCAACATACAAGAAAGACCCTCAGATGGTTATTACTACGCTTGTAAAGTCCCAGATTTAGCAAAAGTTGTACAAACACTGCCCGAATTGCATGTGACAGGTCTTTTAATTTAAGTTTTCTTCTAAAAAAAAATAAATATTAATTGTATTTAATTCTAATTGCGTGATTGAACTTTCTTCCTGGCTCGTAAAGGTAATTTTTGGAAACTGCCCAAACACTGCCTTTCCAACCGAAAATCACTTGAGACATGTTTCCCCCATGCAAGTAGACAACATCGTGATATTCCGCAGCAAGCGGCATCTTTGGGTGCCATGACATGATAGCGCCATCTCGTGGTAAAATGTAATAAATTTTGCCTTTTGGATGAACAGCGAGACCTTTAGCGCGTCCCAGAAGTGGTCCGTTGTACGTTAAAGGAACGCGAATCGAAACCGTTGAATGAGAATATTTTCTCCCGCGTTGCTTTTCCATGAATTTGATGGGAGTGAAGCGTAATGACGTGATGTAAGTGGAAAAAAGTCGTCCGTTGTCCAAGAGATACATGACATCGTTGCTACCGATAACAGCTTCCGTGAAAAATGGTTGTCGAGGAAGATAAATGTCGTTAGTTCTGAAAAAATTACCAAAAATTAATTTAAAAAAATTTTTTTTTTGAGGAAAAAACTTACTCAAAAGTAACTTTAACGTATTTTCGCTCCCTCAATGAATAAAGAACAATAAAATCACTCTCGTGAAACGTAAAAAATACACGAGTATCGTATTCGTCAACTACCACGGGATCCATTACCATCGACGTAAACTTCAAAAATTGAAATTCCGGGAATTCATGAACGTGTATCTAAAAAAATTTAATTAAAATCTCATTTTTTAATCAAAAAATATCATTTCTTACCCTTTCATTCAGCAAAATCAGACTGTGAATGGACAACTTTGGCAAACATTGTTTTCCGAAATGACTTCCGCCATTATCCAACACCCACAAGTTGCCCTTTCGATCGATATCTGTGACACGAGAGCTGATTATTTCATCGCAAACCAATCCGGGACGCAAAAATCTCAAAGTTGGGTCTTCAGCAAACACCTTGGGACGAACACTCAAAATGTTTTCAGGCCATGATGCTTCAATTAGAGTTGGAACTAGACAGGAAATGACTTTAAAAACAGTTTTTTGTTTGAATTTTGTCAACAATGGATACTTACTTTTTTTCTGCTTGCGACTTTCGATCGATAAAAAGGCACGATTGCAGTAAATTGAGACGTGAATTACGGAAAAATGAGTGATATTCAAGGATCGGAGGTCCCAGGAGAAGGAAAATTCCAAAAATGTTGCTAAAAGAACCAAAATTCGAAGAATTCCGACCATTTTGTACGATGAATCAAACGAAACTAACATGAATGAACAAAAATTGTTTGAGAGAGTGCAAAAATTTTGCAAGTTCAACAAAATTTTAATGAGTAAAACGTTGTAAAAGGAGTCCGTCATTGACAATGAACGACATCGGGTCACGTTTTGACTCAAATTTACCGTCTTCGGGTTTCAAAAAAGTATTTTTCTTGTAAAAAATGGAATTTTTATTCATAAAAAGCTTTTTTAATGGAAAAATTGAACATTAAGGCACTAAACATTCATGAACCCATTCACCTTTGATGATTTCTCGCATGTCGGCGGAGAACTCGCACTTGACGCAGTTCAATTTCTTCGAACGGTACGACTTGAGATGTTCGCTCATTTCACGAATTTTGTTCGCAGACTTGAATTGCACGCCACACTCGACACAGTAAAGCGAGAATCCGTTATTTAGGGAAATTTGGAAGTCGGCGACGTCTTCTTCGTTCTTCGACACGCAAATACTCTTGAAGTATTCGATGTACTCGGTGTAGTTCGAGGGCTTTAACTCCTGAAAATCGCACTTTGGAACACTAAAAACGACTTCCGGATTGAAAAATTCCCGTTCCACGAGCAAAACTGCATCAGAACTCAATTCGACGTCGTGCTCGAAGATACGGAAATATTTGTACTTGTTCAGAAAGTAGCTGTAAGGCGTATTTTGGAAGAACCTTTTGAAGTCCTTGTGATCGAGATCAATAAGAATCGCATCGAAAATCGTCTCAAACGTCTTTTGGAGCTTCTTGCCGCAAAGCGGAAGACATTTAACGAGCATAATTTCGATGATTGTACGAATGTAGTCGAGGGAGATGTCAACATTTTCCTGCAAACTAGCGAGACTCTTATCCGCTTTCGAGGCGTAGTGACGATAAATCGATTGATCGTTTGGCTGGTTGTGATTCCAAAGGTTGTTCGTGCAGTTTTGTTTGACGGCTTCTTGTCGGATGTTGCCTACAATATGTCGCTGAATCGTGAAACCTTTGAGTTCGACTTTGATTCCGACGCCGGGCCAGTAGAGAAGCTCCTTCAAAGTCAACAAATCAATAAGAGTTTTTTCTTGTTCGACACCTTTGGATAACGTGAGGATGTTGAGTTGCTCATTTAGCTCCATATAATTGTTGCAAAGTTGCGATTGGGTGCCAGAAATCTTTAAACTCAAGTCTTTTGGGCTTTTTTCATCAAGCAACTTTGAAATGTCACACGATTGTTGACTTTTATCGACATTTGCTTGTACCGGAGGCGAGCTAAAGTCAACATCGTTGTTGGAAGATGTCGTCGAATTCGTTCTGGTTCGCGATTTTGGACCAGGTTTGTGCTTTTTCTTGCCTTTTTTAGCTTTTACTGGCGTTTCCATTCTCGGTTCGTCTTCAGGAACGGCTTCTTCTTCAACAGGGGGTTCAATAGTGACTTGACGACGATTGATTTCTTCAATTGGCTTCAAAATCGACGAAGTTACAGGCTTTTCTACGATTTTAGGCTTAACTACAGACTCAACAGGTGCAGTAGATGTCGATGGAACAGTTTCAAGTGCGATCATTAGCGATGGTCTTCGTTGTTGGATTTTTTTGATTGCTTCTAATGGATTCGACAAAGCGATTGAATCGACGTTAATGCTTGAGCGACGTTTAGCTGTTGCTTTGACGCGTTCAACGGGCTCAACAAATTCGGATTTTGGGGTTTCATTTGAGATATCATCGGATTTTCGCTTCATTTTTTCCGTATTTTTAGTAGGACTGACTTCTAAAGTTGAGCGTCGTTGTGAAAGACGTCGAGTTTCAGATA
The DNA here is from genome assembly GCF_036172545.1 of Culicoides brevitarsis. Taxonomy (NCBI): domain Eukaryota; kingdom Metazoa; phylum Arthropoda; class Insecta; order Diptera; family Ceratopogonidae; genus Culicoides; species Culicoides brevitarsis. The sequence continues at coordinate 14,647,164 of NC_087085.1, read as the reverse complement.
TTTTGGCAGGTTTTGAGAATTCTTTTGTACTATTTTTTGCATCATCTGCCTGTTTTTCTACCTGTTGTGATTTCTTTTCTGCAGAAATGTCAGATTTTGTGTCTATTGTTCCTTTTGTGTCATTCTCACATTTCTTCTCTTCGTCCTGTTTCTTTGATAATTTCGGTATTTTCCAACTGTCGAAGAGAGTGTTGGTCTTCTTTTCCGAACTGTTCGAGGGTTTTGTGTCTTCCGACTTTTTCGTGTGAGATTCAGCTTCTTTTTCCTTCTTTTTATCACTTATTTTTGTTTCTTCGACCTTTTTTGTAGATGTCGAGCTCTTTTGTACTTCTGGCTTTTTAATTTCAGATTTTTTGGATTTTATTTCGTCCTTTTTTGTGTCTTCGTAGTCATCCATTTCCAAATCAATATCAAACTCATCCCGGTTTTTGGAAGATCTACCAAGTAATGCGTTCATTTCGTTCGTCAAATATCTCTTGAACGACTCAGTATTCTTGTCTGATGGATGCAAGTCCTTGAATGTCTTCATTTTGTTGTAGAAACTCGAGTAAAAAGGTTCTTTTTGACTTTCTTTCAACTTTATTTTCTGTCCCAGAAATTTTTTGATGAAAGAGTCTAAGAATTCAGGCGTCTTCCACTCTGGCGGTAATTCATTTGTGCGTTTTTCCAACAAAAACATTTGTACTTTTGCTTGCATTCTTTCGGCTAAAAATAGAGAAAAAATAATTTTAATACGATTTTTTTTAATTTTTGGTAAAATAAAAGGACTTACTTTCCGAATGAGACATGATTTTAATTTTTTTTTGTTCGTTTGCTCTCAAATTACCTTTTTGTTTACGTTTTTGTCGAATCGAAATATTTTTCGAAACCCAGCGGCAAAGAAGATATGCAAATTAACTCGTCAGCGTGCGGTCTCTAACTGAAGATATCAAAAATGAAACTTTTTTTGAAGAGAAGGATTTACGTACCTTTTATGAATCATCAAATTTCACACATTTCTGAACAAAATATTTTTTAAAAATATTTTTAGGGGCAAAAAATGCACAAAAATTGGTAAAGTAGAAATATTTCAGGATTTTATTGACTTTTAATTATAAATCATCTCAGATGGATCTTAAATTTGTGTTTTTAAATTTTTGTAAATATTAATTATTTTGATTTTATTGATTTGTCAGTCTAATTTCTTCTTATTCTAATATTTTTTTCATTCCTCTCCATTTTGTAACGAGATGATGTCGAACACAATCTCATCCACTTCCGCATCCAGGTATTCTTTGAGCGCCGTAGTATTCCTTTCCATCCGATAAATTTCCTTGAAATAAGCCAACGCCAGTATCAATCGATCAAAAAGCTCCTCTTTCTGCAACGCGCTCAATTCTATGTTCTTTTCCAGGTAATGCTTTATCATATTTTCCAGAAATTCCGGTTCCCGCATTCGGTAAGGTACTTCATGGCGTCGCTCCAGCAAAAACATCTGTATGTGAGCTATCACATCTGAAAAAATTGTTAATTACTTTTCATTTAAATAACAAAAGGGACAAAAAATCTTACATTCATGAGTATATGTCGGCATTCTTTGTTTTTTGTTGTGATTTGTTTGTGTCGAGAACGAAAAAAGGGACTCGATGACGATGTCGTTTCTTGTTCGAGATCGACTTTAAACTCCAGATGTTTGGATTTTTGGATAGAAATGGCTCAAAGTAAGTATTTTCAAGCATTTCAGGCGATTTAATTAATTAAATTTATTCAGTAGATGTAGAAAAAGATGTGGAAAAAAGATTGCAAAAGTACATGCAAGACAGACAAAACAGTTCTGAGATACTTGAAGACAGGGAATTCCTCGAGTGTCTTGTTACTGTCTACCTTCAGCTGGAAATTAACCTTTGCGGTGCATTATTAGACGAATTTTTCAGCAAACTGCCATCAGTACTGCTGCGGTTCAAACGTTTCAACGCTTCAATTGACTTGAGAGAATTAAAGGGATCTCTGAAGAAGCAGGCGAAACAGTTATTGTTGGAAATGAACGAGCGTCAAATGGAAAAAGCTGACGTAATGGGTGCCGAACCAGTTGCTGAAACAGTTTCTGAGACTGTTCCTGAGAAAATTCCTGAAAATACTCCTGAAACAGTAACTGAATCAGTTCCTATCCCAATAAAAGTTGAAGTGAACAACGATGGTAAGACGTAAAATTTAAAATTTTCCAAAATTTTTATTTTTTTTTATCATTTTAGATCCGATCGAAACTGAACTTGAGTCGTTTTTACGGTCAAAAGACACCAAAGTGCCTGAAAACTTGATGAAAAAGTCATTTTTGTCGCAAGTTCTTAAAGAATATCTAAATATTAAAGTATCTCATCTCACGGGAGACCAAAGAGGAAAAGCCTACAACGAAGTTCATTGGAACATGAGAGCGTTTAAAGAGTGCGTAAAGCGTCGCAACATCCCATTTGCCGTTTTAAAGGTCGAATGGCTCAAGGAATATCTCCGACGTCGAATCAACAGAGCAATTTCGAGAATTGTATCTGGCGAAGTTGTCCCTCAAGGCAACGACGGAGAGCTTCTTCAAGTAAAACAAGAGCTTATCGATGAAAATTTGGCATCAGAAGCGAAAAACCAAGAAATTGTAGAAGAACAAACGACAGAAACTCCTGAAAATAATCCTCCAATGGATATTGATGAAACAATAAATGACCAAAATATCGCTCCAGATCCACAAAACACACTTGAAGAAGACGAAATTCCATTGGAACACAGAAAAAAGCCACGTTCCCGCTCAAAATACATTTCTTTTGACTTTACACCGTCAGAAGAAGCTCATTTCAAAACTTGTTCTTTGAAAAAAGGTTCCGGCAGAGCTATTTACGATCATCTCTATATATCAAAAGACGCCCAAAAATACATTTTAAACGGATCTCCCGCTGAAAGGTCTTCTCGTGCTACTCTTCAGCTCACAGAATTGCCTTATTGGCCAGATGTGGGAATAAAACTCGTCTTGCCTGACTTTACCATTACCCGTTATTGCGCCTCGAACAAAAAGTACAAATTATTTGAACCAAATTACGTGAAAATTGACAACGAACGCAATTCAAGCGAATTTTTCAAACACGACACAAGTAAAACTTCAAATAGAGTCTTTTCCGGTGCCTTAATTTGTAGTTATATCAACTCGATGCTTGAATGTCTCGAATATTCGGAATATGTGAGTCGAGGACAAATCAAGTACATTTTAGAGAAAATGTTGGAGGATTTCAGTCAATTAGTAACTTGCACGGAAAATGTCTCGTACAGCTATTTTCTGAACGATTTCAAGTATTATCGAGTGTTCGAGCAAAAAGACGTTGAAACAAGCAAATCGGAAATTGTCTTGAATTTATGTGAAACTTTCAATCCTGAGATCGTTTTCAGCATTAAACGAACGAATGAAGAGACAGAAATCGATAAAGACAAAATTTCCGTATATTTTAAAGAATTATTGGAACGAATGAAAGAAGGTGAAGAAGAAGTTTTTGATACGATGATCCCAGAGGGATACTTTTTGTACTGCGTTGGCTGTCGAAAAGATGGAAATTCACCATTAGGTCGATTTAACACGAAACGAATTGCGTACTTGTCTGAACATTTGGGTCCTCATTGCGTGGAAGAGTTCAAATGTGTCAATTGCAATTTTAGCGGAGACATTCCTGCACTTGCAATTCAAAATTGGAAACATTCCTGCGATAAGTTTACATAAAATGTTATTTTTTTAGTAAAATTTTTTATCAAAATACAAGCAATATAAAAAAAAATCTTAAAATCTATTTTTTTTCGTCAATGTTCCGTCAAATATTTTTAATAATCTTGGCTTTGGATGTTGTTGCGCGACATATTTTCCTTGTCACTCTGATTTTTCGTGGTTTTTACAGGTAAAAGAACTTTCTCGATGTTTGGAATGACGCCGCCTTCGGAAATTGTGACGCCGCCGAGGAAAGTATTCAATTCGTCGTCATTTTTAACGGCAAGTGTGATGTGACGAGGAACAATTCTGGCTTTTTTGTTGTCACGCGCGGCATTTCCTGCCAATTCGAGGACCTCAGCGCTCAAATACTCCATAATGCCAGCGAGATAGACAGCAGCTCCGACCGAAATCCGTTCTCCGTAGTTGCCTTGCTTGAGTTTGCGATGTACGCGACCAACGGGAAATTGAAGACCAGCTCTCGAGGAGAGAGTTCGCTTCTTCATGGATTCCTTGCGTTCTTGGGAAGCGTCGGGATTGCGAGGACCTAAAAGAAAGTTGTTTAGTTTTTCATTTTTTTACGAGAAAAATTGACTTACCAGGCATTTTTTAAATTATTTCAAAGTACGGGACAGTTTTGAGTAAAAAATGAAGGTTAAAATTGTTAATTTTTCGTTTGGAATGTAATTTTTTAACAAGAAACTCTCGGCTTGCTCGTCAATTGGAATCAACTGAAATTCGCGCTCAAAATTTCATTTGACATTTGCAGTGACGGAGTTCAAAAAGGGTTTTTGAGCCCCATTTTAATAAATGTTTCAATAAAAATTATTTAAATTTTCTTTTATCGAAAATATTTTAAAAAATTTTCACAAAAATAAATTTTAATATGATTTTTTTTAAAGAAAATTATAAAAAAATTTAAAAATAAAATTCATTTTTCGCGGCACTGCAAGAAAATTAAACGTCAAAAAAAATTGACAACTTGACGGAAAATTTTTTGTGATGAAAAAATAATTTTTAGTAAAAGTCCCTCGTTTTACCGTGTAAAAACCCTTGATTTAAAGGGTTCATTTGACTCGTAACTGCAGATATTTGACGAAATTGCAATGAGCGATCCGGAAAACCAAGAGATTAATGCAACGCAACGGAGTACGCCCAGAAGGTGAGTTCTTCCCATAACTTTTTGCACGAAAATTTCTCCCATTTTTGTTCATTTTCAGCTCTGGCAGTTCAATTTCTCCGTCAACTTCGTCGACAACCTCATCCACGGGCTCCGCAAAGAGTGCCGTTTCCGAATGTTTGGGCGCCTGGTTGAGTTATTTGCAGTTGTTGAACAACTTGGTTGCTTCAGGATACCGTTTAACGCAATGCATCTCCACGCTAGAGGGATGGACAAATGCCGAGTCGCAAGCAACGCCCGCCAGCGCTACAGCCTACCAAATTTTATCGGCATGGGACGAGTTGGCGAAAGCAACGAGCATCGCGACATCCACTGTCAAGTCACACATTGTCTCGAAATTGCAGGATTTCATTACGCAGCCCGTTGCTACCTTCGAAAATGAGAACGAATTGCAACGTGCTCGCGAACACAATCAATATGTCGTGCACGATTCCTTCCAAACTCTCACAAACCTGCAACATCAATTTTCCGTGGCGAGTTGTGAGTTTTTCGTTCAATGCATCTTCCAATCGGGCTATCCGGTTGAACCAACAAATGCTGTTTCGTGCACAACGCAGGGACTCACATTGACCGATATGCGATCTCAAACGCCAAGTCCCGCGGGTTTATTGAAAGCGGATCATCTAGTCAAGGCATGTGAACGTTTCGGCTCCGGATCGACTCACGCATCATCCGATCATCAATTTGAGCAAATTCGTGGTCCAAGTCCCATTCAAGGTATGGGTCATTTAGATCACATTCGAGGTCCTTTACCAAACCCGGGGCATTTGTTGACGATGAAGACTCCTTTTTATCGCGGTTCACGAAGTCCCTTGAATTTTCCGCTGTTTCCGTCAAATGGGCAACGTCGATGGTCCGAAACGGCAGCTGTTCAAAGTGCTGCGGCGCAAGAAGATGAAAACCAGGCACGTCGTTGGAGTATGCCGTGGGAGCACAAGACTGACAAACAAAGTTCACGCATGCCGATAAGTAAATTAGCGGTTCCCATGCATCAAACCGGTCCTCCGCCTCCCGCGAAAACGAGTGGCGATCGCAGTCATAGTATTACATCGGAATCCAGTGTCGATGGTTTGACGGAAGCCATACAGCTGCTGTCATGCAAACCCGTGCAACGTACATTGCCGATGCAACATTCGATTGGAGCGCCCTTCATCGAGGAACCAGGCGGGATGTACGGCATTTGGAGTACGCCACAAACGCAAGTCTCACCCCACTTACGTTTCATGCGCGAACAAGAAAAGTCATTTGATGAAAATGCCCCACCGTAGTAATCTCTCTCTTTCACACACACACACAACCAGACACGAAAAAACACTCAATGCAGGGTCATTGAGACCGTACTCGTAACTAATTAATAATATTTAGCTTTTGATAAACCTCTTAGGGATCGAATCCTCACAAAGTTTCTCTCTAGACCTTTTTTGATAGTCCAATAAGATGTTAACCCTGATATCATTATAGATTAATAAGAAGTGATGTTATAATTGTAAAACTGAAAACTTTATAAGAAAAGGACATTTTGACTGCCCGATTTATGTATTGAATGTTGATTACATTATATTATTATTATATTGATTATTATTAGATTCGTAAGTTTGTAACTTTAATTACAGCTGCAAAGAGACGATTAAAGATATTTCGATTGAATTGAAGAAACAACTAACAGTCGTGAATCATTGTGATGAATGTTAGCGATGCAACAGATGTACTTTATAAGTGCAAGAAAATTTGTTTTTTTTTTGTTTTATGAAAAATTTTAATACTAATAGAACCATATTGATGGAAAAAATAAAATAAATAAACATAAAAAGTGCACGTTTTTTTTTAATTTTCATAAAAAATATTTCAAATCTCAACAGAAATATTGATCTTCAAGTAAATAGGTAAACTTTTTTTATAATATGAAAATTTACTCCAAATAATTCTATGTGAGTTCAACAATTCAAAAATTTAATAAAAAAAATTAGTACCAAAATGGTCGATTTTTGTCATAAATTTAAAAAAATTTCAAAAAATTGCTAATAAAAAATTTAAAATAAAAAAAATTAAAATTAAATTTAAAAAAAATTAAAAAAAATGGTCGATTTTTGTCATAAATTCAGTATACCTATTTTTAAATTTTCCAAAGAAAAAATTAAATTTTATTGTTTGAAATTTAAATAAAGATTTTTTTTCTTTTAAAAATCTTTTAATAAATTTTGAAATTTAAAAAAATATGTTGGATGATTTTAAAATAAAAAAAAAAAATTAAAAAAAAAATTTATTAAATTAAATTAAATCTTTTAACAATATTTTTTTTTTTTATTTAAATTTTAAATATCATTTTCAATAGAAAAGTATTATTTTTAATTAAATTTTTAATTTTAATTAAAATTCCTACATTAAACTGTTTTTTAAATATTTTTAAATAATTTGAAAACTATGGAATTTTATTTGAAACTTTCATAATTTTGTAATTAAAATTAATTTAAATTTAAAATTATTCAAAAAATTATTTATTCTTACCTTAAAATCGAGAAAAAGTGATGATGTTTAATTAAAACTCAAAATTTAACTATTTTAATCATTTTTATTTATCAATTATATGCCACTAACAAGCAAATATTTATTCCTCTCAAAATTTTATGAAAAATTTAAAAAGTAAAATCCTATCACAATGTCTTTTTTGCTCCTAACTTCCATTATTTTTTGATTCATATAATTTTAATATTCGATAAAAATGATTATTTTTGTGCTTTTACAAGTCTTTAAAAGCTTACAAACTAGATATATGTATCTTAGTTATCTTTATTTTACACTTTTTTATAAAAAGCAAAATAAGGCAACAATTTTATATATTGGTCGGTTTTTTGGATTTTTTTTTTGTATATTTAATATTTACAACATTGATCGTTTTGTATATTTGAGGAAATCTCCAAAAAAGTTAAAAATTAAAAATTTTATTAAAACAAGCAACAAGAAGCTTTGATATAGTCTTTAATATAGGTATGTACAAAAAATATATATTTTTTCTCAATATAAATGGATTTCTTATAAAAATAGTAACATAAACGCGTTGGCGAGGGTCGATTTTCTCGTGTTAGACGTTCATCTCTTCAAACGTTCGTGAATATCGGTTGCTATCCAGGTGTTTGCGATGACTTCGTCGAACGGCATCTGCTCTGCGGTACGGCTCGCTCTTGAGTTGCACTAACAAATCTTCGAAAGTTCCGTGATTGACTTGATCCTGATCCAGCAGCTTGCGTTTTTGTGCTTGTACGGCGTGACTTAACTCGTTCAACAAGTCCTTGAGGAGAAAATTTGAATGAAAAATTTATTTTTTTGTTTAAGTTTTTTAACAATCAACATGGAACTACTTTTAATTCTACGAAACGTGCAACAGAGACTTACAAATGATAGAAAAGTGAGATTTTTTATTGTAAGAGACGTTCGAGATTCTTATTAAACACTAATTTGGTTTTTGGTTCCGTGTTATTTGGATCATTGATGGTCCAAGTACTTTTCTTAAGCTAGAGGATAGCAAATATTAGTAAGATGGTGCATGAAAATTAACACAAAACACAAATGTTAGTCTCTAAACTACACTACAACTACGTTATCGTCCGCTAGGACTGTTAGCACATCCTCGTTAATCGTTAGCAAACTCTGTCTTGTGGTGTCTGCTATTGAAAAACTGGGTCTTCGTCCTCGTGTTACCTTTGAGAGATTGGTGTTGCGTGGTCGCAAAGCTAGGGGCTCGCCATTGCTGATAACGGGACTCGGGGCATTCAATGCCTTGGCTGTCGCTTCTTCCAAACGGCGACGTTTTTCATTTTCTTGATCACAGTTCTACGAAAAAAAATTTTTTTTAAATATTTTTTCATGAAAAAATTGAAAATAATAATTTTTACCTTAAATTCCTTGACAAATCGCACGATTAACGTGAAGAAAGCATTGGCATCCGTATTTTTAGGTGACTCTCCAAAGAACTCCACACAATCCTTGAACGCATCTTGTGCATTTTTCGCTTGAGTTTTCATCTTTTTCAACTTTTCCTCACTATTGGCAAGGAAATCTTTCAGCACGGGATTTTGTTGGGCATTTCCTTTGACGCCATTCACTTCTTTGCGCACAGCTTCCATGCCGCGATCCAATTCGTTGACATCTCCCATGACAATTTCCAACGTTACTTGCGCTGCCTGGTCTATGCCTGATAGTTCAGCGTCAAAATCAAGTAAATGCGGAAATTTATCACGAATTGTCAAAACCACGAAATGCAACAAGCTCATTCGTTTATCGTTGGATTTTGTGTCGCATAAGGTGTCTAAGCTTTGTAACTTAAATCCGTATGCGGGGCCTCGTTTACTGCTGTTCATGTAATTTCCGAACGCCAAGATGATTTCGAGAACTTCACGGAATTTTTTGGATGACTTGAGATTGTTTGATGCGGAGATAACGGAATAAATTTGCTAAAAAAAATTTTTTTTAATTAATTTTTTGTTTGAAAATTGAAGAAAAAAATACTTACAGGTCCAATTTGATGAACTAAGTCAACGAAATTGGCAATGTAGCTCATAATAGACAATTTCGCTGAAAGTCGTTCAACTTTCGTCAGTTGCAGCAACATTTTATCTTCATCGGTGAGTTGATTCACATCCTTCCGATCGATAACAAACTGTTTGAAAAGTTTCGTCTCTTGTTCTGTCGGCATCATCTTTTGTAGCAACTCTACATTTTCTAACGAGCATGATCGAAGGTCAAAGTTATTCACAGAGATTATCGTTTCCTCAATGGGTTTGTCGAGTTTCCGTCGTAAGATTGCTGCAAATGAGAAAAAAATTAGAAAAACCTTCAAAATCGATGAAATTTTATAGAAATCTTACCCAAATTTCTCAATCTATTCGATTCGAGTAACGATTGTTTCTCAGGTTTTTTCGTCATCGTATGCGAAACGCCGTCTCTTTGATCATGTCCATTCACCAAACTTCCGCCAAGTTTGAATTTCTCTTCGAATTCGCTAAAGTTGATCGTTTTATGGAGTTTATCGTCATCTAGTTCGTTGAAAATTGTGCCTTTGACTTGATTCGGCTTCAATGCCTGCCAATTGAGTGTCGGTAACTTGTATAAAGTTTGTACGGGACGTCGCAGCGTTTTCATGTCGACATTTCCTCCCATCATTGGCGGCGGGGGAGGCATTCCTCCTGGCATTCCTGGGGGCGGAGGAGGACCCATCGAACCTGGCGGGGCAGGCGGCGGCGGAGGAGATGATTTTTGTGCAGCATTTGGCGGCGGAGGAGGTTTTGGAGGTGCAGGAGCTGAAATTTTTAATTTTTTTTTAGAAATTTCTTTAAAAAAAAATTATTAATTTTCAACTTACGTGGTTGAGTAACCTTCAAAGCGTCTGAAGCAGTTGTTGGTCCATTCGATGTAGGTGAGTTGCTTGTGGATTTCTGTTCCAGCAGTTTTGGAATGTCAGCGATTGAGATGCCTTTCGGCAATGTTTTGCTTACAGCTTCCCATTCGAGTGCCAGAGATTCGCGATTTTTCGATGATTGTTCCAATTGGTTGATTACTTGCGTCAAATTGTTGATTTCTTCTTCGTATGCCGTCAATTTTTGCATTAAATTCTCGCGTTCTACACGAGTTGTTGCCAATTCAGCATCCAGTTCGCCGATTCTGTAGAGCATTTCTCGTTCCAAGTCTTCGATTCGATCTTTAGCGCGACTTAAATCGTCTTCCAGCTCATTGACGCGTTCCAAAGCGGCAGTTTTTGTCTCACTGTCTTCCATTAATGCCGCCACATCGAAAACATTGTCCAGATAAGCGGATATTTGCACTTGTAACTCCTCACTTTCGTTCCTCCGGAGCTTTTCGAGATACTCATCCAAGGCTAATGTCGTGAATTCGTATTGCAAGTGCACGCGATAGTTCATATCCTCGACGCTGTGCACCACAATGTTCACAAATTGCATGCAGGCAACCATAAAGTCGATATTAAAGTCCGTGGGCTTCATAAAGTACTTCATGAGTGTCTCGAAACGTCGTTCTTCGTGACAAACAACCTTAAAGTTGTCAAATGCCTGAAGAATTATCTCGTGCCCGCCCTTTACGAGACAAATGGCAGCCAATAATTCAAGGACTAGTGCTTTCGTTCGCAGCGACTTATGAATTAAACTTAAAGCTATGCAGTTAATGGCTTCCCGGTGCTGTATCATCAGATTAAAGCCATATTTGTTGTTCATGATTGCACGCAGGCACATGATGCAGACGTGAATATCGTCTGTCGTATTGCCCATATTTAGTTTGTGGATGTGTTTGGCATTCCGTTTGTTCGTCGGACTATCGAGAAGTTGTCCGAGTGCAGGTCGCAAGTAACCATTGTTGTTATTTGGTCGTAATTCCACGTCGTTCGTACTGATCGCTTGCGAACTGTTGTTCATGCCTTCACGTGACTCGATAAGCGCTTCTTCGATGCGTTGCTCATTCCGCAACATTGCCAATCGGAAGCACAGGTAGTCAATTAGTACGTCGAGACCTTGATTTTCGTCATTGAGAAATGCTTTCACCCACTCGATGTTGTTGGTTCGCAGCGAAATCTCCAAATTACGCAAGACTTGCGTACTTGTGCTTTCGCCAACCATTTTTCGCTTCTGCAAAAGAAAGAGAAAAAGCAAAAATTAGTCCCTCAACGATAAATTTCAATTCGCAATATCGAAAATCCATAACCATAACGACCTTCGATGCCGGTTTCACGAATTCTTGCATAATAATTAACAATATTTTTCAATAAACCTTAAGAATTACTCAAGTAAATCACTTTTGCACAAAGATTTATAGAGGAAACGATCGATGTCATTGTCCTCCATGAACCGCATTGTCAGCAAAATTTCAATTTTTACCTCCTAAAAAAATGTTTAATTAAAACATTTCATGTAAAAACTATTAAAATCGCTGCAAAAAGCGTGGCATCAAATATCGCCTTGTTTCATTTTAATTTAATAAAAATTGCCTTATACAAAATGTGCAAAATGCACTTTTTTTCGCAATGCAACTCACTAGGTAGAATAAATTTATTAAATGAACTCTGTTTGTGCACTGAATGAAAGTTAATTGAAATTCAAACAATGAGCTCTTGTAACTTTGTAACTATATTGGATTTGATATCTTTTACATGGATCAGCGAAAAAATTTTTAATTGAAATACTTACTTTGATACTTTTTGATGCTTTTGGGTCTAGATACGTTCGCATTTTGGTCAAGTAATGTGACGGCGGATCCTTTGCATGGACCATTTCCTGAAAAGAAAAAATAAAATAAATAAAGAATTCAATAAAGGTTTTTCAAAGAAAAAATTAAAAAAAAAAACATTCCATGAGTGAGTAATCTGACGCGAATTTCTAATAAACGCCCACGGAAAATATGTATCAATTGATTGTTTTTCAGAATTGTAATTATAAACTGACGCCATAAATCACGTTTTTACTTTCATTCGAATTGAAATTTTAAAGACGTAGTTGAAAGAGAAAGAAAAGGAGAATTAAGAAGAAAAAAAAATCTCGTTTGTAAAATTATTATCGAGTTGTGTTATAATATTATTATTTAATAATAATTACACTTACACCACAAACCTAATTATTTATCGTTATACGGAGAGAGGAATGGACCTTGTGTTTGTGAATTTCATAGTTGAGCGCAAGTACAGAGTGGTTCTTTTAATTTTTAGGGTTTTTTTATTATTATTTTTATAACTTTTTTTACACAATTCAGTATTTTACGCGGAAAATTTAAAAAAATAAAAAAATTTTCGAATTTCAAACTGATTTAAATGAAATTTTTAAAATAAAGATTTTACATATTTAAAATTTACGATACATACTCCAAATTAGATGAGAATACATCAAAAAAAAAATTAATAATCGACCCAGCATTTCGATACGTGGATTTCCCTTTAATGCAAAGCAATTAGGATCAAATATGCAAAACTCCCCTTGCTTCGTTGACGAGCGCATAAAACGCCTAAAAACCGTCAAAGAATGCCAGGTTCGATACATGCTCTAAGGGGTATAGCTCCGAGAAGCTCATAAACGAGCATAAGAAGGTACAACATCTTCCGATGCAGAAACTAAGTAGAAGATGAAAAAGCTGGATAAACTTGTATTTCGAGGAATAAAGAGCGTCGCAAACAAATGTACCCACAAACCTCGAATGAAATTTGTCGTCGAAACTTGAAATTTGTCATCTGTTTGAATAAAAGGCATACTTAAATAAAAATCCTTAAAATACTACTTCTACTTTCTTTCTTATTCCAACAGCATATTGAAGTTTCAAAGGTTTTTTTCAAATTTTCCTAGAAAATAATGAGTATTGTTAACATTAGCATAAGTTAAGTTCAAAACCCCCCTAACTATTTTTTTCCATTTGTCTCTATAAAGAAATCATTATTATATTATTTTATATTATCCCAACAGCATATGTTCAAATTAACATTTTTCCATAGTTTTACGAAACGTATAGTTTTGCCAAAAAATCATTGGTTTCAAAATTTTTGAGCAATTACAATATAAATTTGGTAAATATTTTCGTTTTTTTTGTTCGTTTCGTTTTTCTCGAATGTTTTTGACAATGAAAATTCAGCTTACTCAAACAGTTAAACTAATTTATTAACTGTATCTTTAAAATATATTTAAAATACTATTTGTTCCTCGAAAAAATTAATTTTTTTTCAAACGATAAAATTTCTCATCGACCGCCCTGTAGATGTATTTTTTTTTGTCATCATCATTTGTAGTTACAAACAAACTTCAGTTAATAATGTTGAACATGATACATTTTTTCCATGCATTTTTTTCTATTTATTTTTTTTTCTCTCTTTATTTTTTGTTCATCAACAACAAAAAAACAAACATCAATGCACTACAATTACATTAAAGTTTTATTGTAATCGTCATTTATTGTAACACTTTCGTTTTTCAATGATCACTGCGTAAAATTGTTATTGCTGCTGTTCTGTTAGTTATTCTGTCACGGCTTTTGATTTCAATTCTAATAATGAGTCACTTAATGAAAAATTTTCATTATCACAGAAAAAAGTCGTAAATAAAATATTTTATCACAGAATCTTTTTAATTTCATATTTTACGACACACAGCTCTCAGATGTAATAATGAGAGTTGACTTTTAATTGCGATCTTTTTATTTTTTAATGAGCTCACTCTCGGATTATGCGCATATGTGGCATGACAATTTTTCTGAAATAAAGTTGTTTTCATGTAATGTAACGTCATGTCATCTAATAGAAAAAAAAACAAGCGCAGAGCACGAATCAACTCACGCTGACTCATTAACTTAAGTTAGAGGTACTTTGAACATTTACTTTTTTTTTGTATTCACTTTTAAAATCTTCGACATTATGACCTTGTCGCTTGTTTAGAGACCGCAAAAAATCCGCTCGTTCGTTAGTTTAGGTATAATTATGAAATTAGGAAACAAATTCACGAATTTCATGTTTACGAAATGAAATTCTGCATCGCATTTATGATGGTTTGACCTTCTTTTTTTTCCATAAGTTGGATACTTGATATTATAATCACATGGAATAAAAATTTTCAAAAACAATGTATGAGATTCAATCTCGTCGAGTTTAAACTTTGGCGAGATTTAATTATAATACGTGAAGATTATGGCTTTTGATTTTTGTTTTTTTGAGCAGGAAAAAGAGTTGATGGAAACCAGATAATCTTTGTTACATGCTTTTATTTGGGGTTCAGGTCAAAGACCGAAGTTTTTTTTTGTTTTTGTTTTGTTTTGCTGTCTATCGCGCGCCGTTAATATGATTTTAATTGAAGCCACGGCGAGACGTGCGATATTTTTTGTTCAGTCATTTTCGCCTAACTTGCGATTTTGGTTACAAAACAAAATTATTGTTATTAAACTTTTTAGTTGGCATAATGAAGACAATGGAAAAAATGCTCACTAAACACGATAATTGTTTCTAATTTAAGTTTACGTAAAGTTTTTTTTAGCGAAGAAATACTTACTTGATCACATATCATGTCCCATTTCTTCTCGAGGTCGTAATTTTTGAGAAGTCGTGCTTTATCCGGCGGAAGATCCATTGATGCCTGAAATTAAAAAAAGAAAACATTTTCATTAGTCTCCCAACAGTATAATAATCGTCTTAATCTTAATATAGAGGTTAATTATTATGGAGCACAGTTGATCGTTATTAATAATGACGCATATGTCGTCTTACGGAAGCGATCATCTTGTTCTGCTTCGCTTTTTACATCAGTGGCAAATGCAGTTAGGGAGGAACGTTTGACAATTTTTTTTAAAACATCGTTTTTTCTTGGAAGAAAATTTAGATTTTCTAGTAGTAAAATTACCAAAATTTTGAATTTTTTTTTTTAAAATAATTTTTTTGATAATCTTTTAATATTTTTTGGAGAATTTTTTTTTTAAATATCAGAAAAAAAATTATTCTTCGAGAACATTCTAAAACATTTTTCGAAATTAAAAAAAATTTTAAGATAAAAAATTTTACTCAACAAAACATTTTTATATTATTTTTTAAATTTTTAAAAATTATTTTAAAAAAAATAAAAATTTATTCAAAAAATCAATTTAATTTGGAAAAAAATGGATAAAAAATTTAATAATATTGCCAAAATTTTCTCATATTTCGTGAAATTATTTTGAAATTTTGGTAAAAAAATAACTTTGTGAGTTAAAAAGTTGATATTTAAGTTTTTTTACAAAAATAGAGCTAAAACTATTTTTTCTTAATAATCTCAAGTAATTTAATTCTATCTTCCATATCAATTTAATACAGTATTTTATTATTCACTCACTAATACCGCGTCTCCATAAGAATAATAATAATAAAGAATCCAGGCGTCTTATTTACACAAAAAAAAGTATAGAAACTTTTTCAATATAAAACGCTTGGTTTTGTCTCCATTATACATGTCATGCCGCTATGCGTAATGTATTAGTTGCATTTACAATTTACGTCTTTGTTAAATTAGCCTGGTACAAGTCCTCCGTGTATAAACAGGCAATACAAACTGTCTAAAACTAAACTCAACCATAAATCTATTTAAATGAATGTCTAATGCCATAAATAGATGAATTTATGAATGCATGTCTGATTATATTCTAAGTTTCTCTTTACATGAAACAAAAAAAATAAATACGAAACTCGAGAGAATCATGAAAAATTGCTGTTTATGACGAGTTAAAATTGCAGTAAAAATGACGGATTGTCGTGAATTGCTCAAGATTTATGGCAACAAATTCGTTTTGAACTCACCAAGTGCAGGAAATTTCTTCACTTAATGATGTTTTGAACTAACCTCACGATGAGACTTGTGACTCGTATTTATAGCAAAAATGTTTCGCAAATTTTGTGGTTCACTGCGTTCGACCGTCAAAGGAAAATAATTTCTGATAAGTCCTTTTTATCATTACGAGGAAGTGCTTTAATTGTATTTTTTTATGATGATTATTTGTTTCAATAAAACAACAATTAATGAAGATTGACCCAAATTTACGTGGTTCTTTCGATGAATTCTTTGAAAAGAAGACGAGCATTGAAATAATTTATTCATTTACGATTTTGGTATAGACTTTTACGATTTTACATAAATAAACAAGTAATAAAAAATATGCAATAAAAATTTTTGAACAAAAAGTCGATGGAAAAATATTTTAGCGTATTTTTATTCAAAATTAACATTAATTAAATAAAACTTTGAATTAAATAAATAAATAATATTTTTTTTAAATTTATTTAAAATTAAATTAAACATAATTAATTTTAAAAAATTTTATTTGAAATTTAAATCAAGCTTATAAAATTATTTAAAAATTTTTATTAATTGAATTAAATTTTCATTAAATTTTATATTAATTTTAATTTCTTAAGATAATAAAAAAATTTTTCAGGAAATTATTAATAAAAAAAAAAAAATAAAAAAAAATATATTTTCAATTAGTTTAAAATTTTCTAATTTTTTTTTTACTATTTTAAGAAAAAATATTAATTATTAATTAATTAATTATTAAAAAAATTAAATTAATTTTAAAAATTAAAAATAGGTAAATAAATTTTAATAACTTTAAAGAAAAATTCGTTAAAAATTAAAAATAATTTATTTTTAATTTATTTTAATTTATTTTTTTTTTTAAATAAAAAAAAAATTAAAATTCTCAAAAAAGCCTCAAAAGACATCAAATTCATTCATGTAAAAATTTTATGTTATTCAAATGCAGAAAAACTGATAAAAGGTTCGCTTTTAATAAAACAATAAATTTTTCAAGGTAAGTTTAATAACATTTTCGTATAAATTTTATTTATTAAATGTTAAAACAATCGAGACAAGACCCAGATTTGTGTTTCTTTCTCAAAAAAACAACAGCGGCTGCATTTTATCTAATACACCGCAGTCTTACAACAAATTAAATTAAAATAACCATAAAAAGGCACAAATATTTCGTGTTGTTCGTGTGTCGGCTTTTCATTTAACAAACAAAAAAAAAGACAACAAAAAACGGCATTTGAATAGAATAGTTTCATTTTTTGCGCACTTTGTACCGCTTCTATAGTTCGCAATGATTAACTAGAAAATGATAAGCCCGCAATTTTCTCCTCTATTCTTCCTCTAAAGAGCTATAAAATTATCGTCGTAATAATAGAGCGCTTTTAAACGAGGCATTTAACAAAGGAACGGAGCTTTGAAAGGATTGAACCGCGTCAAAATATGCAAAGTATTTCTTCTTTTAGTTCACATCTCGATGCGTTTTTAAACAAACTCGACGACTTCATGTGTGTATGGGTGTTCTTGCGCTCTTGGTTGTACGTAAAACCGGCTTGTTATGAATAAATAACTTTTATTATGTAAGAAAATGTCGATCGAACGCTGCAAAATGCAATAAAAATCTGAAACGAGACTTTGGAACATTTTGGATCATAAATTTCTGGCCTATCTTTAATGAGAATGGGATGGGATAGACTTAGAAGCATAAACAACGCGGCAATAAAAAAAATCAAAACACACAGAAAAAAATGTGTGTAGGAACATTTCGAGAATCTATTTTTAAAATATTTTAATTATTACTATGACGGAGACATTCATGCAAGAAAAAAGGTCATTGTCACTTTTGTTGTTCGTTCATATGGCTGCAAAACTTGTTAAGTTCAAAATATTTGACTTATGACTTAAGCTTAAGTACTTAAGTTACTTAAGTTTGACTTAAGTCAAATTATTTGATTGAATTTTTTTTTTTTTGAAAATAAAAAAAAATATATGGAAAACTTATGACTTAAACTGTGACTTAAGGTTTTGTCAAAATAATATTTTGACTTAATTGATTTTTGGTTAAAGTTTAAGTTTAAAAAAAATATTAAATTAAGTCAAAGTTAAATATTTTTTAAATTTTCAATTAAACTTTCGGACAAAATTCATTTTTATTTTTAAAAATTAAAAAAAATGATAAATTAAGTCAATTAATTTGACTTAAGTCAAACTTTTTTGACTTTTACTCAAGCTTAAGTCATAAGTCAAATATTTAGTTTTGACTTAATAAGAATTATATTCTTTTTTTTAATTCAATTTAAAAAGCAAAAAAATATTTGACTTTTGATTTATTTCAACTTTTTCTTAATTTTGAACCTTAAGTTTAAGTTTAAGTCTTAAGTTAGTTTTAAGTCAAATAATTTGATATAATTTTCAAATTTTTGGAAAATTTTCAAAAAAATTATATTTTTTTCTCGAAGTTTGGTTAAAAATCCAAAAAAGTAAATAATTGACCTTAGACCTTTTTTTTAACTTTTTCTTCTTTTAAACTTAAGCTTAAGTTAAAATGTGCTTAAGTTTAAGTTATAAGTTTTTTTTGCATTTTTAGGTTTTGTCTTCAGTTCCTGTAAAAAAATGCAAGCAACTTGAAAATTAGGACAAAAACTGCCGGAGGTCTTCCACACCTTCCTCTACCTGTCTTCGGGAGTTCATTGACAACAACCATCTATCACACAACGAATACAAACAAGACAAAACTTTTAATGTAAAATAAAACACGACGCGGTGTTTGCTCGCTAAGACACTTACAATTTATGCCTATCTTTGCCTATAAAGATAAAAGTGATATACGAGTACAGTTGATGCATGTAAACGTCACGATGGAGGAAAAAAAAAGAGTTTTAACAGGTTCTAGTCAATTTTGACATTGAATGTGTTAAAAAAAAGTTGTACTTTGTTTTCTTCAATATTTCGTTGTTATTGAGTCGCTCGAGTCAAGTAAATAAATTACGTATCAGTACATTTACTTGTGAGTCATCGACCAGTGCGAGTGAATGAGATAATGCGTAATGTGTGGCAATGGGTGAGGTGAGGTAATCTTGAATTTTAATTTAATTCATTTGAATAATAATTTAGAATTAAACACTTTACTTGTTAAAATTGAATTTTCCATTTTTAGAGAGATTTTAAGTGAATTGCGATGTTAGAAAAGGAGAAGTAATTGACAATTCAATTGAAATTGGAGAAAAATATCAATGAAAAAGCTTAAAATGTCATTTAATGAGTTGTTTGTTGATGGATTTCAACTTGAATTAAGATGTCTGAATGCTATTTTTTTCAGTAAAATGTGTGAAAAATTAACAAAAAAGTTAAAAATTAAAATTTTTTTCAAAGAAAAATTATTAAAAGTTTAGAAATGTCAGTGAGAACTCTGGTTGAATTTGAAAAAATTCACTTAAAAATTATAAAAATCGAAAAAATCTAAAAATTTGTACAAATATGGATCTTAGGTGTGCTTAATTGAAGCTTCGTTTATTTGTTTTATGTTATTTAGAGTTACTTTGACAAAATTTTAAGATAAAAAGTGAATTTGAAAGCCATATTTGATCATCTATAATTTAACGAACACTCAAAAAACCTCAAATTCGATCTTTCATTAAACCCGATTAGACAATTTTGACGAAATTCAACCAAAAATTTTAAATCGTAAGATTTCACCCATTTTTATCAAAATCACTCAATAAATCAAATTTCAAAAATTTCTTTTTTTTTGTAGGTGGTCTAATTTCCATCATCTTGCATAACGTACAACATGCAATTCTATTCATCGACATCGTCGCCGGCATAATAATAATTGAAACTCATAAATAAAACAGAAAAACAATAAAACTTCATGACATGACTGCGCAATCATTGCACTTCCTCGTCGTGACTCTCCATTTCCCGGATTTACACAAAAGAAGTGCTTTTTTACATTGGCACAGGATACAACTTTCGAGTGCTGTTTGATGATTGACAAGAATAAACAAAACAAAAAACGAGAAAGAAGAAGAAAAAAATCATTCATGAATTACTTCAACGCACTTGAAATTTTATTTTTTGACCTTTCTCACAAAAATTATTGTTTGTTTATGCTTTTTATTATTATTTTTAACTGCAATCATAAATTTTGTACGACTAAAGGGGGAGGAACTTTCTTGCTCATGGCAATTGACTGAGTTTGAGAACATTTTTTTAATAGACTCCAGACTAGAAGCAGACAATATTTACATTTTTTTCTTGTTAAATTCCCCTCTTTTTGTAGTTGTGAATGAATTTTAGATGAAAGTTGACTCATGAAGAGCGATTCCATGTCGTTTGTCAACACACTTGAATTTTTAATCACAAATCCATTACGAAACACGCAGTTAATTATTTCTAGATATTGATCGTCGTCGTCATATTTGGCTGGTCCGTAACAATAACACACAAAATTCTTTTTGAAATAAAACAAAAATCGGAAATGAGACATTCCGTTAATTTATTCGTAGTCAATCACTTCTTTGACCAATTCGAAGAATTTTATCAACCTCAATACGGCACAAAACGACGACATGGCAAACCTATTATTAGAAGTTTAATAATAAATATTCTCATGAGTCATCGTTCACGCGCTTGTCGACATTTCGCATGGAATTGCAATGGAAACGACGTAAAAGGAGAAACTATTTGTTGTTTATTTTTTTTTTCGATTATCGAAAAAGTTTCTTTGATAGTAAAAATTGATGATGTGAGAATTCGGTCATTTTATGACATCATTTGACACTTAATTTTTATTAGAATTACTTAATCAATGAATTGTAGGATTGGTTTTAACGTGTAAGAAGTGCGAAAAAAATGTTCTTGAAGAAAAAAATTTTTTTTTTTTTGGCAAATGAGTTCATCGCTGAAGAAGATTGCGTGCAAAAACGTGATGATGATTAAATAAATGTCTTAAAATGGCAAAATTCTTTGCAAAAATCAAATAAAAATATGAGATAAAAATTGGAATGGTCTAAAAATTTTATTTATTTTTAACAAAGAATTATTTTTCTTGGAATTTTTGAGGTTTGAACATAATTTTTGACAGAAAAAATATGGTACGTCTCAAAAATTTTCCTAAAATAATTTTGCTTTGATGTGTTTTTGTGTCAATTTTTCATTTATATTTTTTTATGATTACAACAATATAAAAACTTATGAAAAATTTTTATGCGAAAATCTTTTAAATTTCATTCTTTTTAATTTTTTGAGAAATTTTTATTAAATTTTTTCAAGTATAGATAATCAAAAATTAATTAACAAAAGTTTTTGACCAATTTTAAACAAAAAATAGAAAAAATTTCTCAATTTCTCAACATCTGTTCAAATTAGTTAAAGTCAATATTTTCTTGCTTTTTTCAAGTTTTTAAAAAATTTTAAAATGTTCTATGAAAAATACAAATTAAATTTTTAAAATTTAATCGAAAATAAATTTATTTTTTAAATTTTATTTAATTAAAAACGTAAAAAATTAAAGTTTTAAATAAAATTAATTTTTTTTTAATTTTTCAAACATTTTATTTAAAATTTACAAAATATATTAAAAATTATATTTATTTTAAAATTTGATTTTTTTAAATTATTTGAATAAATATTTTTTGACCTATTTTCCGTCAAATACGTCTTCATTCAATTTACTTTCTTTTCAAAAAAAAAAAAAAAAATCACAAAGATAAGAAATATGATAAAAATGAAGATAAAATTCATAAACAATGCAAATTTCTCAATAAACAAACAGAACCAAGGCCTGCCATTGACATTCTCGTTGCATCATGTTACCCAACAACACTCCATATCGCAATTCAATTCAAAAGAATTTTTCAATAGCGATAAGAAGAAAAAAGTCCCATTGGCCTCTTTTGTGTTAAAAAAAGACAATTCGTCATATTTATCAAGGAATTAATCATCATCAATATCAATTCGCTTTGTCATAAATTTCAAAGTAGACATGGTTTCATGACAAAACCTTATCCCCTTAAATTCCTCGCAATTATTCCAGTCAAGAGATTCCTCTTAAAATGAACAAGTCATCGTCATCGAAATGCATCATCATGCCTCAAAACCACTACAAAAAACGAAAAAACAGAACAAAATTTAATCTCCCCTCTAATATTTCTATTTATTTTTATTAATAAATATTAACAATCTGCCTTGCCTGGCTTGCTACCTCAACAATGTTGGTAAAATAATAATTGCTTCCGTCTGTGATATTTACTAGAAAATAAACCATTAATGTTGTCGTGTCGCAAATAAGAAGCGATTTACCTACGATAACAAAGTCCCTATCTTTCGCTCTCTTTTTTTCCAGCCATTCATTCAATTCCAGCAAGAACACGTTTGCCAACAACAACAAAGAGGCAAAAAACTGTCGTATGTCGTAAAATAAACATTAAACGTGTTCTCTCTATCGGAATTTTTACAAAGCATGTCAGGAATTTTGTTCTTGTTCAATTACTATTATTATTTTTTACATCGCTCGTCACCCTTTTCGCTTTAAATGCTATTACACGGCAAGTACCTTACAACACCCCAGAGAGCGCATAATAATTGCAATTTGTGTAAATATCGCACTGGTAGCAGTCAAAACACGGCAGATCAATGTCGCAAGCATTTAAAGGTGTAAATTTTTGTTTCCAATCCGATGATTTTTATCAAAAACAACGACGACGAGAGAGAGCGAATTTTATTGCGTAACACGTAAGTCGTTGCTAATAAATTGGGCAGTAAATAATTTTAATGGCAAAGCATGATTTATTGCCATTTTAAAGAACAAGTCGCCGTGCCACTGAATTGCCACTGGTAATCATCATCGTCAGCTTTGAAGCAAAAAAAAATTTTTGCGGTAATTTTTTTGTTTGTTGTTAAGTACGGTGGTAATCAGATTACAGTTGACGGTTGTTTGTTTAGACGAAAAAATGTTTGACAAAAAATGAGCTGAACGGAAGTTATGTATAATTTTTTAGTGATGTGTTAATTTTTTGATGGGCATGATGCTTGTTGAGCTTTGAAAGGTGATATTTTTTGTGCGAGGGAGACGATTTTTGTGTCGAAAATATTTTCCGGGTAAATGCACAAAGTATTTTTTTGTGTGTTAAAAATTGATGAATGTCAAAATTTTTGCTAAAATATCAATTTTTTCATTTTTTTTCTAAATTTTAATTTAATTTATTTTTTTTATTTTTTTAATCCAAGAAAAAGTTGAAATTTTAGGACAGATTAAATATTTTTTTAAATTTAATTTATTTTTATTTTATTTTTTAACAAGATTAAATTTGAATTTTACTAATAATTTTTTCATTTTTTTTTTGTTTATGAATTAATTTATTTTTTCACATTTTTAGTAAAAGTGTTTGTGAAACTTTTTTTTTTAATTTCTAATCATTTTTTTAATTCAAAATTTTTTCACATTCCTAAATTCTAAAAATACGGAAAAATTTGATTAATTAATTTTTTTTTTATTATAAAAATTTTTTTTTTATTTCGAAAATTATTTTTTTTTATTTCAAAAAATATTTTTTTTATTCCAAAAATATTTTTTTAACAAATTTCGAGAATTTTGTTTTCAGAAATACACGAAACATGATGACTTAAAATATTTGTCTGCACCAATAATTCAATCAAAAGGTATTAAAATTCCTTTCTTTTTATTTATTTCCTTCTTTCATGTCTTTCTTTTCTTTATTTTTATATTTTTTCAGACTAAGTAATTCGAAATCTGTCAAAAACATTCTATTCTACAATACTCGTGACGAAGATAAAAGGATTTAAAATAAACAATTCTCGTCTATTTAAGTCTTTCATCTCTCTCTTTTCTCACTTTTTGAAATGAACTAGAAAACTTTTATTTTCGTCACTTTCGTTCTCGTCACCGCCTCGACGACGGAAATCAAGTTTCCTGACACAATGACAAGACGGCGAAGAATCCATTCAGATAAGGATGACTCATGTCCATCGGCTCTGAAATACTGCAGAAATTGATAATAATTGTGGCTAATCAATCGTTCCGAGTATTTATATTATTTAAAAGTTAGTCGATCGCATGAAAGTCGACACAAATTTTTGTTTGACTGATAAGAACGAAAAAAAAAGTTGATTATTGCTCGTAAAAACAAAGCAAGAGACGTAAGCAAATATTTTTAAAAAGTTTCATGAATGAGCTCATCCAAACAAGTTTTATTTTTTGTTGCAAATACTTAATTTTTTTTTTCGAATGTTTTATTTTATTTTGGGTTTGATGACATAAGAAAAAAATATATAATAAAAGACACACGGGACCCGACCTAGGCGAACATTAAAGGGGATTGTTGAATAATTTTTTATGTTTGACAAGTTGAAATTGTATGAATTTCAAGTGAAGTGACCTTCAGCGGTCATTATTGTTATTTATTTTAATGATATATATTTTTTAGGTCAAAACATTGATAACGTTAGTTGGAGACTTTTTTTTAATATGTTTGACCCGTTTGCACTCTCGTAAGTTTTGTGAGTTGTATGCGCGTTACGAAAACGACGATGAGGAATTTGTTCAATCGAAGTCATCAATTAAAGGTAATAAATTTAAATTTATTTGGGATCTTTTTGAGGGTTAAAACAATTTTTCATACATTTTTGGTCTGGAGAAAAATTTTTTATTATTTTTTTTAAAGTAATTTTTTTTAAGAATTTATCTTCATTTTTTAATTTATTTAATTAAATTTTTTTAAAAATTTATTTACATTTTTTTAATCTAAAAATTTTTTATATTTTTTGGGTTTAAATTTATTTATTTTATCAATTAATATTTTTTTATATTTTTTTTAAATTTATTTTTTTAATTTATTATACTTTTTAATTTTTATACATTTTATTCTTTTTTTAATTTTGTAAATTTGATATTTTTTTTTTTATTTTTTTGAGGTAGACCGAAAACGAATTTAAAATGTTTTTTTTTTTTTTTAATAAAATTTATTTTTTTTTAATTAAAATATTTTTTTATAATTAATTTTTAGGCATTTTACTGCGAAAAATTACGATTTCTATTCAAATGAGCTCCAAATTGATTAAAATCGTCGATGCATTTTTTTCGCCAAATCATCGTCACAAAAGCCACGTTTCAGCAATTGCTTCAATAATCATCTAGAACCATCAAGTGCTTAATGATACTTTTCCTCCGCTAACTTTGAACACGTTCTCGGTCATGAAACGTGAGACTTGTCTTATCAGCTATTCATTCATATTTTTTTTATTACAGAAAAAAAGTTTTCATCTTGATTTATTTTACCAACGAATAGCTGGCTCATTCTCCTTTCAAGTCCTTCACAGTTGAATGAAAAAATATTTATTGCCGTTGTCTTACAATATTTTTGTTGTCGTAGTCGGATAAATATCTTGTTCTTTTTTTTTCTTTTCAGAATCGGATTGAATGACATTTCGTTGCAACAATACACCCACAACAACAACAAGAGCAACGAAAAAAAGCGGAGACTCTCTTACATAATGCGGGCATTTTATTGATTATTCATTTAAAAAGTTATTGAACGGAGTCGGCAACTCGACTCGACACACATGTTGTGCACATGAAAAAGGGGAGAGAATGCATGCATAATGCATTTTGTAGGAAAAACATTTGAAACTGCTGCGGCCTTATGTGCCAAAGCAAAAAAACTAGAACAATACCGAGTATGGGACTTACAACGACATGCCTAGAACCGAAAGTGAACGTGAATAGAACATGCATGAACGTTAATTGGCGTAATTAAAGTTTTAAGCACAAAATTGTGTGTTGTTGTCTAACGAGTCACGCGATCATCGTTGGAATTTGAATGGATCCGAATGAAGATGTTTGATGATGACGCGATTTTGTTGTTCTTGCTAAGTCGGCATTGAGTCACAATTAGCAAACAAGAGGCCACCCAAAGCATATCAACGCAAATATTTACAAGTTTCTGCGCGATGTCAAGTTATTCGGTATCAAATAGCAGCAGTCGTTCGGTAATTTAAGAAGGAAATCGCACCTGAGGCAGTAAACAAGCGTCTTTTTTTATCAAGCAATGAGCCGTAAGTACGTTGAAAAATATTTGTGTCGCTTTATCTTTTCGTTTGTTCTTTGTCTACTGTCGGTCTAGTTGCCTTTGTTTAAGTAGTCATGTCGCCTCGTGTCACAGACATTTATCAGGATTACTGACCTTTGGCGTGCATTTACATGCTTTTAGGTTATTTAAGGTTCTTTTCGTAAAAAAAAAGTTAAGAAGATTTACTTAAGTTACGAATATTGAAGAAATTTTAACTTTTAGAGATTTTTTTTTTTTTTAATAAAAATAAAATTATTTTAAAATTTATTTGTATTAAAAATTTTAGAAGACTCTTAAAAAAATTGTTTTTTTATTTTTAGATAAATTTTATTTTTTTTTTAATTTTTGTAATTTTTTCTTTCGAATCATTTTTTTATAAATTTTAATTTTTTTTTTTTTTTTTAATAGATTTTTAATTTTTAAAAATTCAAGAGATATTTTTTGAAAATTGATAGAACGTAGTTATTTAAGTAAATAAAAATAATAATTAATTTAATTTAAAAAATAATTTAATTTAATTATAATTAATTTAATTTATTAAAAAAAATCATTTAATTTAATTTAAAAAATAATTAATTTTAATTTTTAATCATAATAATAATTAATAATTTTTAATTAACTTTTTGAAAATTATTTTACAGACTTGATAGATTTTTAAAAAAATAATGAAAATTATTTCGTAAAATTTTTCAAAAAAATTAATTTAAACTTATAATTTTTTAATTTTTTTTTTTTTAAATTTAATTTTTTTTTAAATTTAATGTTTTTTCATAAAACTTGAAAATTTTTCCTGATAATTTTGGGTGAAAATTAGTCAATTCAATCGAATTTCCTCTCAAAGCCATCTTTGTCATCGATACTCGTTGTCACTGCCAAAACCAATTCTCACAAGTGTTAATTAACGACACGACGCTTGTCATTACTTCTCATTCCATTGCTTATTAATTTCACAACTCGATGTCATCTCAAATTTTCTCAAATATTTCAATGATAAATTGCTTTTAAAGTACATTCGAATTGTCAACTGAAACAACATTTGACATAATCCTTTCACTCACTCTTGAGTGAACCGAACGTCGAAACACTCCTCTCTTGTCCTTTTATATTTTCAGCTGTTTCAAACAGATGCGAATACTACAACAACATTCAAAGCAATTATACTGCAACATGTTGTTAATAAATAAATTTTTTTTTTCAAACAACAAAAAAACACTCCCAGTTCCTATTTTCATTTAATTTTAACTCTTAACAAGAACTTATTTTCTTACAGAAAAAATTAATTGAACAACAACGACTTTGTTTCAATAAAAAAAAAATAATAATGTATTTATTTTCGAGTCGATTCGAGTCATGTAATAATAAAATGAACCACACGTGAAGTTCGAAAATTCGCCGAATTAAACTTTTTATCAGGTTTTGACGAATTTAAGGAATTTTTTCGTGCAAAAAAAGAGAAACGCAAAATGATTAAAGTTTGTAATTTTATCATTATCGTCGTTTATTTTATTTGCATCGACTCGAGCGAAGAAATTAATGAAGGAATTTCATGACAATTTTTTATGTTTCTATTTCTTATCATTTTCAAAAATCTTGTTCCAACATAAAAATTCGAATATTCCCATTTTTCAAACAAAATCGCTCTTAATGTTCATTTTTAATCTCTTCTTTTTGGTCACACCGACTTTTTTTTTATGTTAACGAGATGCATTTTTTTTTCGTCGTCGTCGTTGTTTGAATGTATTTGTATCAAGCGAGTTGTTTACAATTTAAAATTCTTTCGTTCGCTGATAGAATTTAACACACATGTTTTGTTTATTATTTCACAGAAATTAACGAGTTTGTCTTTTGGATCGCTATTTGATGATGGAAAAGCGGAAAAAACCCAGCGGAAATGAATTTAAATAAAAATTTATCATAAAATCCAATTTAGAACCCTTTTCAATCAACGTGTCGTGTGATGAAATTCCTTCACATCTCGATAAAGACATAAAAAATTTATCCAAACATGTAATTATTTAATTTTTTCTATCTTTTTGTTCTTTCTTAGCTCATTTCATTCAAATGTATGCCAAAACCATGCACACAACCACGTATTGCTGTTAATTGAAACGAAAGATCATCGTTCACGTCAGAATCAGATGTACAGACGAGAAATAACAATTTTTTGAAATTGGGTGTGTTCGGAGAATGTCAAGTTTTTATAATTGAATTATGTGTTTGGAATTATAAATCCATATCAAATTTGGCTCGAGGGGCAACGGAACGTGTTTTGGCTGAAACTCTTGCGTTTTTAAATTGATTTTTTTGAATCAATAATTTTTGATGGAAATTTTATTGGATTTCTTCTGCCGATTTCACAATGATTTTGATCCTTTTAGGGTTCGAACAAAAAATTTCACGTAAAATTCCTAAAAAATATATTTTAATAATTTTTTTTTTATTATTTTTTTTAGGAAACCAGTTTGTTCTGCAATAAATCAAAAGAGACCCGACAAAAAATAATTTCTAATGCAAAGAGAAATTACCGAGAGAGATAGAAACCCTTGGAAATAAATGTCGTACATTTATCAAAATGGAATCAACGGAAAAGGAAAAAAAAATAAAAAGAAATTTCTGTGGTTGCGAGTGATTTACGGTGAATTGATACATTTGATACACAAACACTCGGCAAGTAAACAACATGACATCAAAAAGGCAGACATGCAGATGTTGGGACTTATCAAATTGTTGCAAATCAAATTTAAATTACGCCTATTGTGTTTGCGCTGCGGAATATTTATTAAAATGCAAAGCGCTGGCAAGGAATGCAATCTTTAGAAAGTTTCGTTTGAACGGATCGAAGAAAAAAAATAAAATAAATAGTTTAAGGGGAAAATATAAAGTTAAAAGGGTCAGATTTGAAGTGATAAGGCGGTTAGTTAAGACTAATGATGATTGCATTGATGCACACTGGAGACTTTTTTTGGTAGAGAGAGCGAAATAATGGATGAAATATTGATGTGATCAATTTTTGAGATATTTTTTTAAAAAAAAGTTTATGAGGATCATTTGTTAGTTTTGAGAAAAAACAAGTTTTTTTTTAATTTTTATGATTTTGAGGAGAAGAAAGTCGCTTTTGAGTCGACTTAAAAAGTCTTAAGAGAGCTTATGAACTTTCTTCTTTTTTAAATTTAATTTTTTAACGATTTTTGATGACTCTTGAGTAACTCTTGAAATAATTTCGAGGTTCAAAAGACCAAAAATGGCCTCAGGATAATTTTTTATTGAGGCAAGAGGCATAAAATGAATCAAAATTTCATTTTCAAAGATGGAACATTACAATTTTTTATGTCAAAATTTTAAATTTTCATGCATTATGAAATTCTTACAAAAAAAAGATGAGTTTTAAGACATTGAGAACTTATGAATTTTTTTCTTTTATTTTTTAGGCTTTTCAATGGCTCTTGAGGAACAATCGAAATGATTTGGAAATTGAAGAGACCAGATATCGTCTAAGGAGGATTTCAGAAGGAAGCAAAAGGCATAAAAACTTAATAATTCGACAAATTTGAGCTTCAATTAATAAAAAAAAATTACATAAGGAAATTTTTTCAAACATACAAGAGGTCTAAAAAAAACTCGAAAGTTTCTTAATAAAAATGAAAAAAAAAATTTTATGAAAATTAAATTTTTTAAAGCTTTTTTAAAGCGAAAAAATTATTTTCATACAAAAAAAAACTTTTTTTTTGCAATTTTTAAGTCGCAAAAAAATTTAACCTCCGGAAATTAAAAGGCTCATTATCATATGAGAGGTTTGAAAAGCACTTCCGACACCTTTCTCACGCGATCGACGACAACAACCGATCCAAACCCACTTCATCATGTAACCTAACGGGGTATCAGCCGAGAGTAACGTTCGTTTAATTGTTGTCAAGGTGATACAAAGAATCCCATTTTATACAAATAAAAAAAAGATTGCGTTTTATTTATCTTTGTGGTTGCTTGGGTTAACGATTGATTGTCGAGAACGAGTCAAGAAATCGTGTTACTCGAGAAAAGTATTTATTCAAAAAAATAAAAAAGTGCTGTGTTGTGGCAGAGAAATGTAGAAGAACAACAATAAATAAAAGAGACATCCATAAATGGAACAATTTTATTTTTTTTTTCTTGAAATTGATCGTTTTTTTTCTAACCCATTGTGATCTATGAGATGCTTGACCCTATTAAGTAGGTTATTCACTTCTTCACACGAAACAAAATCTAAGAAGGAAGTTGACTCACCAGTAATTTGGCGAATTGTTTCTCGACTTCGCTCGCATCTGGCAGTGGTTGTTTGCTCCGAACGCTGTTCTGACGGAAATGGTAGTTCGGCAGTTGTTTCGTGGGAAATTTGACGTCGCCAGCTGCATCCAAGCGGATTTCATCGCGTATCGTTCCATTGTTATGATGATGACCGTTGTGATGACTTGTGTCAATTTGGTCCTCGGACTCGGCTTTCGAGAATGCTAAGCCCATTTTGATGAATTTTATTTAATTTTTTGTTATTTTTGCTTTTTATTATGGCTAACTCGGATGCATTGAGGGGACATTTCCATACAAACACTCTTCAATTAATGCAAATTACGAAAGTAATAATAATTTTTTTATTATTATTTATTATTTGAATGCAATTTCAAACGTAGTCGTCGTCGTCTTTTATTTAAATATTTGAATCACATCATTCGCGCACACACATTGACATCCGGGCACGATACTTTTTTTGTTATAAACATTTATTTTATTCACAGACATGCATTCTTTTTTTTATTCCTCCTTCTTTTGTGGTGTTTGTTTGATTGCCCAATAATTCCCGCTTTAGTTTCGGTTCATTAATGGCTTTATTTTTTTTTTAACACAGAATTTGTCAAAAATTTAATTTTTTTTTCTTAACATGCACTTTTTGTTATTTATTTACGAAAAACATTTATTTATTTTATTCGAATTGCATCAATGGGAGACGATTTTTTTGTTTTATGAATGAATGAATGTTGTTCAACAGGTTCGTCTCCCCCGGCTTTATTCAAGAATTAATTTTAAGCTCGATTTTCTGTATTATTTTCATGAAATTTAATTAATTTGGACACTTTTAGCAATTTTTTGTGCTTTATTTACACTTTTGTCGAAGGACTCGGGGGGTAAATTGAGAATATTTGTGCGAAATGCGGAAATACATCCTTCCACGACCGACGTTCATTCTCGACTGAACCTCTGCACCAGCATGCAGAAAAAAATTCCTGCCGGCCCCAGTGAGCATGGAAGGAATTATTTTTTGCATGCTGGGGCCGCTCAGCTGATTGTCAAAATACTCATTTTGACAGTTAAAATTTTGACAGTTAAATTTTGACATTTAAAATTTTGACGTTAAATGTGTTTTTACGACCTAGAATTCCCGTACAGGATGCTACAGAAACGCGTATAACTTTGCGAGCCCATATCTCGGCAGTTTTTCATAATTTCAGAGAAAAGTTCTTCCATGAAATGTTCAAATTGACTCCTTCTTTCAACTTTCCAAGAAACTCAATAGTTTTGTCCAAAATTTTTGAAATAAAAATGGGGGGGGGCAAAAAAAAAAAAAAAAAATTTGAAATACTTTTTTTCATACAAAATGCCAAATTTTTAAAAAATTTTTGATCGTTAATCAATATTTTTGTTCTTTTGAGTTTTTTACATTGATATTTGGGTATTGAAAACTGTTTTAAAAACATTAAAATCAAATTGAAAAAAAAAAATTGAATATCATAAAAAATAACGGTCAAAATTTTTTTGAAAAAATAATTCAGTAATTTTTATGAAAATTATTTTTAAAGGAAAATTTCATGTCGAAATACGATTTTCAATACAAATATTACTAAAAATTGAAAAATTTTCTTGAAAATTTCTTGAAAAATTATGAAAATACACTGAAAAACGGTAATTTTTGATGAAATTTTTAACTTTTTTTTTTATTTTGCCCCATTGGATTTTCGAATTTAAAATGGGGCATCGGACAAAACTATTGAGTTTCATTTGGAGCGGCCTTATTCTCTAAAAATATTATAAAATTACTGAATTATTTTTCAATAAATTTCATTCTTTAAATTTTAATATGAAATATTGTGAAAACTATTTTAAACTAGCAAATCTCAGTCAAAAGAGACTATTACAACAAATAATGGAAGCAATTCATGGTCAAAGTTTCGATCCAAGTCTCCGATCCAACTTGTATGGAAAACTTGTAAGGTCCCATGTCACTATTTGAATTTTCCCTCGCATTCCAGTGCACAATCCTCAATGGAGTTCGCTGTTTACGTTCTTAAAAACTCGAAAAATCGCTAGAAAAATGGCTCATAATTACATTGTAACAGCACAAAAAGCGACGGCAGTGAGTGCTTGCGTAACAGGTAATGAAAATCTCGTGAATTTCCTCGTAATTTGCTCGAAAAACGACTTTCCTCAAATCCGTCGCACTTTTGGCAGGTTAGGTTGAGCATTGTTTTTTATTTTGCCAATTTTTCGCTTGTTTTGCAGGAAATTTCACATCGCCAACCGATATTAACTTGCTTGTGGCGAAGAATACACGCATCGAGATCTATGTCGTGACGGCGGAAGGCTTGCGGCCCCTCAAAGAAGTCGGAATCTATGGGCGAGTTACTGTTATGAAAATGTTTCGTCCTCCGGTAATTGCGTTTTTTTTTTGTTTCTCATGTAAATTTTAATTTTTTCAATTTTTTTCTCTTTTAGGACGCTACAAAAGATCAAGTTTTCATATTAACATCGCGGTATAATGTGATGATTCTGGAATGCAAAGTAGTGGATGACGATATCGAAATAATTACAAAGGCACATGGAAATGTGGCGGATCGCATTGGAAAGCCCGCGGAAACGGGCATGTTAGCGGTAATTGATCCAAAAGCGCGTGTAATTGGGATGCGGTTGTACGAGGGGCTCTTCAAAATTATCCCGCTGGACAAGGATACGGTCGAATTGAAAGCCACAAGTATCCGTATGGACGAGCAATCGGTGCAAGATATCGAATTTTTGCATGGATGTGCAACGCCGACCCTCATTCTCATTCATCAGGACTTGCATGGGCGTCACATCAAGACACACGAGATAAATTTGCGCGAAAAGGAGTTTGTGAAGCTCGCATGGAAGCAAGATAACGTCGAAATGGATGCCTCGATGTTGATTCCCGTACCGTCGCCCTTGGGAGGCGCCATCGTTATTGGTCAGGAATCAATTGTCTATCACGATGGCATTACATATGTCGCCGTTGCACCCCCAATTATCAAACAATCTGTCATGAATTGCTATGCGCGTGTCGATTCAAAGGGATTGCGGTACTTATTGGGCAACATGTCGGGAAATTTATTCATGCTGTTCCTGGAATGCGAAGAAAAGCCGGGAACGGGCCAAATGTTCGTCAAAGACATCAAAGTTGAACTTTTGGGAGAGATTTCCATCCCCGAATGCATCACGTATCTCGATAACGGCGTTCTTTTCATCGGATCTCGTCACGGAGACTCGCAACTGATAAAACTCAACACGACAGCCGACGAATCGGGCAATTATGTCTCCGTTATGGAAACTTTTACAAATCTCGGACCCATTCTCGACATGTGTGTCGTTGATTTGGAGCGTCAAGGACAGGGACAGATGATTACTTGTTCAGGCAGCTTCAAAGATGGCTCCTTGCGAATCATTCGCAACGGAATTGGCATACAGGAACAAGCTTGTATCGATTTGCCGGGCATCAAAGGCATGTGGGCTTTAAAAGTCGGCATCGACGATAAAAATTTCGACAACACACTCGTACTTGCCTTCGTAGGGCACACGAGAATTTTGACACTGGCGGGCGAAGAAGTCGAAGAAACGGAAATTCCCGGATTTTTGAGTGACCAACAAACTTTTTATTGCGCGAACGTTGAAGGAAATCAAATTTTGCAAGTAACGCCAATTAGCGCACGTCTCATTTCGTGCGAAAGTAAGGAAATGGTCAGTGAATGGAAACCTCCAGGTGATAAACGGATCAGTTTGGTAGCTTCAAATGTGACACAGATCGTTTGTGCGTCAGCGGGTGAAATTTACTACATTGAAATCACGCCGGGAGCCCTCACACAAAAGAGTACAACGACATTGGAGTACGAAGTGGCATGTTTGGACATTTCACCGCTCGAAGATAATGCAACGCGCTCCGATTTGATCGCCGTTGGGCTTTGGACAGACATTTCCGTGCGAATTCTCAAGTTACCCGACTTGAAAGAGATTTGCAAGGAGAAAATTGGCGGTGAAATTATCCCACGTTCAATCTTGATGGCAAATTTCGAGGGAATTAATTATTTATTGTGCGCTTTGGGTGACGGTGCGATGTATTATTTCACACTAAACAAGGAATCTGGTGTACTTTTGGATCAAAAGAAAGTAACTTTGGGCACACAACCGATAATTTTGCGCACTTTTCGATCACTTTCGACAAATAACGTCTTTGCGTGCTCCGATCGCCCAACCGTCATTTACTCCTCGAACCACAAACTCGTCTTTTCGAATGTCAACTTGAAGGAAGTCAATCACATGTGTTCACTAAATGCCGAAGCATACCCCGATAGCTTAGCCTTAGCCACCAAAAATTCCGTCATTTTGGGCACCATTGACGAAATCCAGAAATTACACATCCGCACAGTGCCCTTGGGCGAAACGGCAACTCGCATCACATACCAAGAGGCGACACAAACATTTGGCGTTGTGACAGTTCGCATGGATTTCCAAGACTCTACAGGACTTGTACCAGCGAGACAGAGTGCTTCAACCCAAGGTCAGAGCATATCGTATGCTTCGAGTGTTTTGCCGAAACCCGGAGCCGGCGGAAGTGGCATCAATGTCGAATACGGACAGGAAATTGAGATGCATAATTTGCTGATTATCGATCAAAATACCTTTGAAGTATTGCATGCACATCAATTTATGCAAACGGAATACGTTTTATCGCTTGTTTCGGCGAAATTGGGCGACGATCCGAACACATATTATCTCGTAGGCACGGGATTCGTTCATCCGGAGGAGCCTGAACCGAAAGTAGGTCGCATTATAATTTATCAGTATGCCGATGGAAAGTTGAAACCAGTAGCGGAGAAGGAAGTTAAAGGTGCCTGTTACTCCTTGGTTGAGTTTAATGGAAAAGTTTTGGCAAGCATCAACACTACAGTGCGTCTCTATGAATGGACTAACGAAAAAGACTTGCGATTGGAGTGCAGTCACTTTAATAATGTGTTCGCTCTTTACATTAAAACCAAGGGAGACTTTATTTTGGTTGGAGATTTGATGCGATCAATCACGTTGCTGCAGTACAAACAGATGGAAGGAAGTTTCGAGGAAATTTCACGCGACTACGAGCCAAATTGGATGACAGCTGTTGAGATTATTGACGATGACAACTTTTTGGGCGCCGAAAATAGCAACAATTTATTCATTTGCCAGAAAGACAGGTAAAATTTTTGATGATTTTTCTATAATTTCTGATTTTAATTTTTTTAAAATATTTTTAGTGCCGCTACAACAGACGAAGAACGACAACAAATGCCTGAAGTTGCTCTTTTCCACTTGGGTGACATGGTAAATGTGTTCCGTCATGGAAGTTTAGGTAAGAATTTCAACTTTTCTTATTTTTTTTTATTAAAACTTTTTTTGTAGTTATGCAAAATATTGGTGAACGCACTACCCAAACATCGGGCTGTATATTATTCGGAACAATTAGTGGCTGCATCGGTTTAATTACACAACTACCGCCAGATTTTTACGAATTTCTCCGTCAATTGGAGGAGAGACTGGCAAAAACAATCAAATCTGTGGGAAAAATCGAACATTCGTTCTGGCGGAGTTTCCACACAGATGTCAAGACAGAGCCGTGCGATAACTTCTTGGATGGCGATTTAATTGAGCAGCTACTTGATCTGGACAGAGAGAAAATGAGAGAAGTTGTTAAAGACTTACAAGTAAGAATTTTCATTGAATTTTCTTTTTTCATAAAAAAAAAAATAATTTTTTTTAAATTTTTTGTAGATTCCGACAGAAAATGGACAAAAACGAGACTGCACGGTAGAAGATGTCATAAAACTAGTTGAGGATTTGACTAGAATCCACTAAATTAATTTCTTATTTTTGAAAAAGATGAATGAAAATGTAATTAAAAGCCCGATGAACTCACAATGCCCTTTAAAAAGAAAACAAATTGATTGTTTCTGCGAATTTTTTTCTTCTTTTTGTCTATTAATAAATATTTCGAAAATATTTTTAGTACCCTAGCATAAAAAAATATGTTGAAAAGCATCAATAAAATTATGATTAATAATAATTTGTTTAATTTTTAATGAAATTCCTTCAAAATTTGATATTTTTTCTCTTGAAAATTTAATTTTTTATCTATTTTTGTTTTAAAATTGACGAAACATAGATAAATTCTTAAATTTTTTGCTCAAAATTCACCTTTAGCATCAATAAATCTCTTAATTTAGCCATTTTAATCCTAAAATTCATGAAAAATTTAATTCCATCCTCCATTTGTTTACATGTCAAATTCACGTCGTTGAAATTCATGGCACGCGTACTTGTTGCTGAGCATAAAATTACAATTTAATCCCAAAAAACATCGAAAAACTAAAATTTTTCAACAAAAACAAGAAAAACTGAACCGATAAATCCCGAAAACGATGGAGGTAAGTGTTAAAAACGAGTTTTTCCACGCGAAATCTATAATTTAAAAATGACGCTTTCATTTCTAATCAGCAGAAGGATCTTGGATTTTGTAATTTTTGTAAAACTCCTTCAGTTTTTGTCTGTTCTCGATGTTACGACACCTACTGCAGCATCAAATGCCAACAGGAAGATTGGCAAACTCATCGATACATTTGTATGCCTTTTCCGTGAGTCTTAAAAATCTCCCTCCAAATTTGAGGTTATGTCAATTTTTGTTTTTCCAGGAAATTAATTGAACGTTCACAAGCAAATCCTCATTTATTGGCTTTACCGAAGCCGCCAAGCGCATTCAATGGCAATGTTTTTCAGAAATTTGACGTGAATTCAGAGGTAACAAAGGAAAGAAATGAAAAATTGATCCGGAAAGTTGAGCTTCCTCGACCTCCGAAGCATTCGGTAAAAAATATGCCAATTGCAAAGAGCGTTTCTGAAGAACGTGTTGATCAAAATGCACCATTTGCGTTGATAAGCACTTTAATTACACAAGGAATCATGACATTCACCGGAAAATTGGGCACAATTTTCAATGAGAACTTTTTCAGTGTCGTCGTTAATTTTCCCCAATCAATGGCGGACAAGTACGATGATCTAATGAAGAATTTCGACTCAAATATTGAGGAATTCAAAACTGGTGAAATTGGATGCAACTCAATGATTGTCGTAAAAGACTCCGTTGAGCAGAAATTTGTTCGAGCGATCGTTGTCAATTACGATTTGGAAGTAAATGCTGCTGTAATTTACTATTGCGACATTGGAACTTTTGATTTTTTGATGCCCGTACCCGCAGACATCAAGCTTTGTTCCCAAAAATACACACAAATGCCGGGAAAATCAATTTTAGTTGAAGTTGTGTCTCACGCCGAACCGGATCGCAAGAAATTTTTGATGGATTTCTTCCGTCCTGAGAATGTTTTTTCGTTTAACATCGAAAAGAAGCGCAACGGCATCTTCAATGGTCAAGTAAGTGTGAATGAAAAGGTTGCTGGACACGTTTGTCTTTACGAAAGCACGTCAGATATCGACAATTGCAAGATCGCGGGATGGAAAGTGAAGATTATCGCAGGTACTAAAGTCACAATTTGTCGCATTGATCCCGATATGCGTGCTTGGATCGTGCCATCTGACAAAAAAGTGGCTTATGAACGTCTTTTGTATCAATTATCGAGCAAATTGGAGCCATGTAAGACGATTCCGGAGAAAAATTGTGTCGTAGTGCACATTGAAGGAACACGTGGGGTACGTTTAATGATCACAAATCACTTGTCCAATGATTTGGTTGAAGGTTTTGACTTCGATAACGGTCAAAAGAAGCAATGTCAATGGAAGAAACTCCTGTTGAGCAACGAGTTTATTCGAAATTTACCGTTTTACGGAAGACTTGTGACAATTAACGATGGTCCTCAATGCTATGATGTTAAAGAAATGGAAGATTTCTTGCAAAATAACGACTTTTATAACAATGAATTCATTTTGAAGTCCATTGAAAACACTCGTGTCAAACTTGTTAACAGCCAAAATGAGTCTTTGGGAGAATTGATCAAAAATTTCTTCGACAAGAAAGAAATTGCGCGCAAAATTGAAGAAGAAAAGAAACGCGTTGAACAGAAAAAAGCTGAAAAAGCCGTTGAACAAGCAAAATTAAATGAAGAAAAGCCACAAAAGAAAAATAACGAAGCAATTACTTCGAAAAATGACACCCCAAAAGTTGATCGAAAAATTTTTGCCAAGGACATGAACATCATTCCACTCGAAATTGGCAAGACATCGAAGTTTATCGTCACAAGTGGCTTCAAAGACGGATTTTTAGGTGTTTGCCCCGATACATCTGCTAATCATGAATACCTTCAAAATATCATAGTTCAATGCGAAAATTTCATTTCGAACGTAAAATTGAAGGATCTCGTTGGATATCGTCCTCAGTGAGTATTTTTTAAATTTTTTCCTAAAAATTAAAAAAAATTAAATTTTCAATCCCGCAGAGAATCGGAAATGTGTTTGGTTCGTTATACCGATGGAGCATGGTATCGCGCTCAATGTCTCGTGGCATCAGAAAACGTAATAATAACACTTCTCGTAGATTTTGGAACTGTTCACGAAGTTGAAGCCAAGGAAATTATGCGATTGCCGGAAACGCTCATCGATCCGCCGCCCCGATCGCATTTCGTATCGCTCCCATGCAGCAGTGACAAGGCAAAAACTATCGAGGAATACGGCAAGTACCGTTTCAAGGTTGAATCTTTCGAAGACGACATGTATACTTTAAGTTTCGCTTAATTTTCTTAATTTTTTTGACAAGTATTTACTTTATTACTTGACTTTTTTTGTACAAAATATTCAATTAATCGACAAAAATTGTACTTTTTGACCTTTATTGTTAAAAACTCGAATAAATTTCATCATTGACTAAATTTTGGGATCGACATCCGTTAATTTGACAACTTTTTTCGTGGCATCCCAAAGCTCAATATTCACTTTATCGTCGAGATATTTCTTGGCAAGCTCTTTTTCGGCACAATCCACGAAATATTTTCCATTGGTGTGTCTTAATTCTTCCGCCGTTACGGCATAAATGCTCGTCAAAATACCCTCCGAGATCTTTTTCATGCACATTTTCATGCAAAATACGAGAATCGAAGCTGGAAATTTCACATTTCGATAAATATCGGTATTAATGACTCCTGGATGCAAACAATTCGCAGTCACGCCAGTTCCTTCGAGTCGTTTGGCAAGTTCAACTGTAAATCTGACTTCTCCGCATTTACTTTTGCAATATTGGAAAAATGGAACGGCACGTGTGAGGTAATTTTCCGTTGTACATGGCCACGCTTGATGAAGCACAGATGACACGATGACAATTCGGGAAGGTGCAGAACGTTTTAATAAGTCGATTAACAGGTGAGTGAGAAGAAATTGACCTAAAAGTAGGTTTTTGCATCAAAAATTGAATAAAATTATTTTTTTTTTTCAGGAATTACCGAAATAATTTGTCGCCATGACCATTTCCAAGCCATCTACGGAAGTGAAAGATTGATAAACGGCGCCTCCTAAGCCAGCATTGTGCAAAAGGACATCAAGATGGGGCTCTGTTTCATTAATTACGGCGGCAAACTCTCGTACTGACTTGAACGAGCTGAGATCTAGCTTACGAATTACGAGGTTGGCATCAGGATACTGCAGTAAAATTTCATCTAAGCAGAAAAAAATAACGTTAGGGTCTTTCAATAGTCGAAAATGTTTTGGATTTCATATAATTTTATTAGAAATTAAGGATATCGAGTATCAAAAAATTAAAAAAAAAAATAATTTTTAAGGATTTGTAGTTTTTAGGCATCAATTTTGAAAAATAAGATGGAAAATTTAAGATTTTTATTTAAAAAATTGAATATTTTTCATTGAAAATTTGAAAATATAAAGAAATTTTATTTTTATAAAAGAGATTTGCCTACTTTTTTCTAATTTTTAGAGTATTTAACATAAATTTTAATATTTTTTAATTTTCTTTTTATTAAAAATTCGTATGTACAAAAAATAGTTACTTTTCAAGGAAAAATTATTCGATATTCCTTCTGACAATTAAAAAAAATAAAAATAAAAGTATTAAATCCAAACCATTTTTTAATGTTGTCTAAAAGAAATTAGAAAAATTAAGTGATTTTTTATTTACAAAAACAAAAAAAAAATGTTAAATGCATTTATTTCCCATATCTCAAAATGTAAAAAAAAATTAAAACTAAGTCTGAGTCTAAATTTTAGGGTCCATGGCACTAAGTCCCACAATTTTGACGGATTCTTCCCACAATTGCTTGGCACGCTCCTCATTCTGAATGCCTTTCGAGAGACTTGCCTCCTTGCAATCCATGAAATATTTCCCATGCGTTTCCGCCACTTCTGGCGACGATGCCAAATAAATGCTCGTTTGCGCCCCTTGCTCGGGCGTCTTGAAACACCGTCGAATCAAATTCATCGGCAACGACAACGGAAACGGAACATTTCGCCAAATTCCCGAATCAATCATGCCGGGATGCAACAAATTCACCGTAATGCCACTGCCCTCAAGGCGTCTCGCCAGCTCTTGTCCAAACATGATGTTTGCGCACTTTGACACGTAATACAAATATGCCGGAAACGTGTTCACCGGATTGAGATTCTTCAAGTCGACGCTCGCAAAGCGATATAATTCGCTCGCAACGATGACAATGCGAGCCGGTGCCGATTTCCGTAGCAAGTCAATTAGCAAGTGCGTGAGAAGGAAGCATCCGTAATGATTTGTCGCCATTGTGAGTTCAATGCCGTCTTCGCTCTTCAACTTGGTAAAGGTGTTGGCGTAACCAGCATTGTGCAAGAGTACGTCGAGTTTTGGTTCGGTCTTGAGAATTTCCGCAGCGAATTGTCGCACGGATTTCTGACTACTCAAGTCGAGTTTGTGCAGAATTACTTTTGGATTTTCCGATTCTTTTATAATTTCATCTAAAATAATTTTAATATTTTTTTTAATGGAAAATGTTGGTTAGTTCAAACACCGGATGGAAGGGTTTGTCTCTACAAAAAAAAGGCAATTGTAATTAAAAAAATGTTTCATAATATGTTCTTTTTTAATTTTTTTAAATTTTGAGATTTTGATGGATTTTAAAAATTTTAATTTTTCGAGTCACAAATCAAAAATCAATTAAAATATGAAATTTTTGTAATTTTTTTTTTTTGCTATTTTTAATAAAATTTGACATAAATTTTCAATTTCTTCAAAATTTTTACTAAAAGCTCGTAAAATTTATTTAATTAATTTAACAAAAACTAAATTTGCTCAAAAATAAAAAAAATTCCTTCGAAAATCTAAAAAACTAGTGATGTAAAATAATAGTTCAAAAATTTCAAATTTGTCAATTTTTACGTTTTTTGTAACAATTTTTAATAATTTTTTGAAAATAATTTATTTTAATTGTCAAAATTGAAATCAATTAAGATTTTTGTAATAAAAAATCGTAAAAAATTAATAAAAAAAATATTTTTAAAATTTTTTGATGATATTTTCACCTATACTTGATAAGATACATTTTCAACGA
The DNA here is from genome assembly GCF_036172545.1 of Culicoides brevitarsis. Classification (NCBI taxonomy): domain Eukaryota; kingdom Metazoa; phylum Arthropoda; class Insecta; order Diptera; family Ceratopogonidae; genus Culicoides; species Culicoides brevitarsis. The sequence goes on along the minus strand of NC_087085.1, from coordinate 14,605,081 downwards.
AAGCTTTAAAAAAAATTTCCTCAATTTTATATTTTTAAAATTTTGATACTTTAAAAAATTTCCTTAATTTTTTTTTTCACTAAAATTATTTGTTTTTAAAATTTGAACCATATGTTGCGCCAAATATTATTTGATTTTAATTTGAAGCTTTTTTAAAAACTTCAAAAAATATTTGAAAACGAATTTTTTCTTCAAAATTATAATTTTTCATTACTTCAAAGGCTAACGTTAATATGAAACATTTTTTTCAAACCGCACTTGCCTAAAATTAAAAAAAAAATCATTACCTCTTGCTTGATTCGCAGTTTCCATATTACGACAAGCCATAATCACTTTTGCTCCCATTTTCGCCAAACTTTTTGCAGTTTCCTTGCCAATGCCGGAATTCGCTCCCGTAACTATCACAACTTTTCCTTCCATATTCGTCATTTTGTACTTTACAAATCTACCGCATGTCAAATAATGATAGAGACGATACATTAAAAGAATTACGAGAATTGCAAGAACAATAGCACTACACTGCATTAAAAGCTCTTTCATTTTTGTCACAAACAAGTAAAACCAGTTTAAAATACTATTTATTGTAAATTCGAAAGTGAAATTACTACTTATGCAATTTTGATTTTTTTGGCTGTCCTTCAATTAAATTCACTTCTGAATTTTATAACTTTTTTACATAATAAACTTTCTACGAGTAACGCACGTGAAATAATTTTTGTTTTTGGTAAGTAAGTCATCAACTAACGGTTGAGATGCGACTTCTTTATCCGAAGACCGACGAAAAGCAACTGAATACTTATTTCTGATGAAAATCAGAAATTGCATTATGTTTTTCAAATACAAGTTTTCTCTTGAGATAAGTCAAGTTGAATGCAAATCAGGTTTTGCATCTCATGAGCAATTGAAAAAACGTTAAGTTATAGTAACACTTTATTAAATTACTTCTATTTGCTATTTAAGTGGATCACGCGGGTGTTTTCTTGGTCAAGTTCAAAAAAGTTCAAGACTGTTGAGGATTTCATGCTTGAAAAAACTTGTGTAAAATTAGACACACGCCAGTTTTTTTACTTGTTTGATCTGAAAAATGACGGCTTTTAATTACAGCAAAAAATTGTTATTTACCTTTGATCGTCTGTAATTTTTTTTTATTGAGTTCAAGTTAAGTCAACAAAAGGTTTTTTTTTTGGTCAAGAGTTGTTGACGAGACAAATGTAAGAAACTGACTGACGCGTTCAAGCAAGTAACAGAATCGAATATGCTTCGAGCATTCAACACTTTTTGTACGTGGATGTACTGTTTAACAAGCCAATTTGCAGGTATTGTTGTTACGTGTGGTAAATATATACAATTAATAAATTTAATAATATGTAAAAAATGATGTGAGCCATTCATTCATTCATTAATTTATATGACTTAACAGTTGATGTATGTGTAACGGAGGCGATGTTGCGATCGTGCCTTTATGCAAATCTAAGAAGTTACGAGACAGAATGGAATTTTATGAGACAAGTGCATCGAAAAACCGGTTAGATGTTCTTCAAGGGAAGTTTTTACACATTTTTAATTGTAGAATTTAAATTACTTAATAATATTATTGTGAATAAGTGAAAAATTTTTTTATACTTTTTGAATTAATTTTAATTTTTTAAACCAATTTTTGGAAATTTTTAAATGCATTAGAGTGTTTAAAAGAAATTTATGCTCTTGATTTGGTTTTCAAAACAAAACTGTGTCAAAGAAAATTTTTTTTTTCAGTTTCAATTTTTTTGCAGTTTTGAGTTATAAAATGATTAAAAATGATAAATTAGAGCCCTCTGACAAATTTTTATCCACTTGGAGCAAGATTTGACAAAAATGGCTTTGACACAGTTTTTGATTTAGTTTTGCTCTTGATTTGGTTTTCAAAACAAAACTGTGTCAAAGAAAAAATTTTTTTTCAGTTTCAATTTTTTGGCAGTTTTGAGTTATAAAATGATTAAAAATGATAAATTAGAGCCCTCTGACAAATTTTTATCCATTTGGAGCAAGATTTGACAAAAATGGCTTTGACACAGTTTTTGATTTAGTTTTGCTCTTGATTTGGTTTTCAAAACAAAACTGTGTCAAAGAAAATTTTTTTTTCAGTTTCAATTTTTTTGCAGTTTTGAGTTATAAAATGATTAAAAATGATAAATTAGAGCCCTCTGACAAATTTTTATCCATTTGGAGCAAGATTTGACAAAAATGGCTTTGACACAGTTTTTGACACAGTTTTTGATTTAGTTTTGCTCTTGATTTGGTTTTCAAAACAAAACTGTGTCAAAGAAAATTTTTTTTTTCAGTTTCAATTTTTTGGCAGTTTTAATTTATAAAATGATTAAAAATGATAAATTAGAGCCCTCTGACAAATTTTTATCCATTTGGAGCAAGATTTGACAAAAATAGCTTTGACACAGTTTTTGATTTAGTTTTGCTCTTGATTTAGTTTTCAAAACAAAACTGTGTCAAAGAAAATTTTTTTTTTCAGTTTCAATTTTTTGGCAGTTTTAAGTTATAAAATGATTAAAAATGATAAATTAGAGCCCTCTGACAAATTTTTATCCATTTGGAGCAAGATTTGACAAAAATGGCTTTGACACAGTTTTTGACACAGTTTTTGATTTAGTTTTGCTCTTGATTTAGTTTTCAAAACAAAACTGTGTCAAAGAAAATTTTTTTTTTCAGTTTCAATTTTTTGGCAGTTTTGAGTTATAAAATGATTAAAAATGATAAACTAGAGTCCTCTGACAAATTTTTATCCATTTGGAGCAAGATTTGACAAAAATGGCTTTGACACAGTTTTTGACACAGTTTTACAGCTCTTGATTTAGTTTTCAAAACAAAACTATGTCAAAGAAAAAAATTTTTTTCAGTTTCAATTTTTTGGCAGTTTTGAGTTATAAAATGATTAAAAATGATAAATTAGAGCCCTCTGACAAATTTTTATCCATTTGGAGCAAGATTTGACAAAAATGGCTTTGACACAGTTTTTGACACAGTTTTTGATTTAGTTTTGCTCTTGATTTAGTTTTCAAAACAAAACTGTGTCAAAGAAAAATTTTTTTTTCAGTTTCAATTTTTTGGCAGTTTTGAGTTATAAAATGATTAAAAATGATAAATTAGAGCCCTCTGACAAATTTTTATCCATTTGGAGCAACATTTGACAAAAGTGGCTTTGACACAGTTTTTGACACAGTTTTACAGCTCTTGATTTAGTTTTCAAAACAAAACTATGTCAAAGAAAAAAATTTTTTTCAGTTTCAATTTTTTGGCAGTTTTGAGTTATAAAATGATTAAAAATGATAAATTAGAGCCCTCTGACAAATTTTTATCCATTTGGAGCAACATTTGACAAAAATGGCTTTGACACAGTTTTTGACACAGTTTTACAGCTCTTGATTTAGTTTTCAAAGCAAAACTATGTCAAAGAAAATTTTTTTTTCAGTTTCAATTTTTTGGCAGTTTTGAGTTATAAAATGATTAAAAATGATAAACTAGAGTCCTCTGACAAATTTTTATCCATTTGGAGCAAGATTTGACAAAAATGGCTTTGACACAGTTTTTGACACAGTTTTACAGCTCTTGATTTAGTTTTCAAAGCAAAACTATGTCAAAGAAAATTTTTTTTTCAGTTTCAATTTTTTGGCAGTTTTGAGTTATAAAATGATTAAAAATGATAAATTAGAGCCCTCTGACAAATTTTTATCCATTTGGAGCAAGATTTGACAAAAATGGCTTTGACACAGTTTTTGACACACAAAGTTTTGCTCTTGATTTGGTTTTCAAAACAAAACTGTGTCAAAGAAAATTTTTTTTTCAGTTTCAATTTTTTGGCAGTTTTGAGTTATAAAATGATTAAAAATGATAAATTAGAGCCCTCTGACAAAATTTTATCCATTTGGAGCAAGATTTGACAAAAATGGCTTTGACACAGTTTTTGATTTAGTTTTGCTCTTGATTTAGTTTTCAAAACAAAACTATGTCAAAGAAAATTTTTTTCTCAGTTTCAATTTTTTGGCAGTTTTGAGTTATAAAATGATTAAAAATGATAAATTAGAGCCCTCTGACAAATTTTTATCCATTTGGAGCAAGATACATTACAAATAAATAAAAATATTTTTTTTATAATGTTAAAAATTAAATTTCTGGAGCTTTTATTACTTCACTTGTTACATTAAGGCTTTAAAATAAATTTCTTTTCGTTTCATTAATTTAGTAAATTCTCCACTTTCTTCAAAAAAACATAAATGTCTAAAAAAAATAAGTAATTTAATGACTTTAGGACCGCAATTTTTGTAATCGGCTTTGCATTTCTTTCATATCCTCTTCGTCGTCCTCCTCGGCAACTTCGCTCGTGCTCGCAACAGGCACAGAAACGGAGTCCGATGGCACAGACGGTGCTTCCCCAATTTTTCCCTGCGTCACTTCGAACAGAACTTTATCGATTTCTGTTTGCGCTTCTTCCTCCAACTCTTCCGTATCCTCGATACTTTCCATTGTTTCGTCGATCATTTCCTCGAGGATGCCCGCTTTTGTCATCTCCATCGACATTTCGCGCATCGTTTGCGAAATTTCCGGAAGCCGTACGAGACTGTGCATCGCTTGCATCACTTCCGTCGACGATTGGAGGGAACCAGCAATTCTCAAGGTCGCCAGTTGATTTTTCATTTGCAATTGCACGGAGTTGATTGTCGCCTTTGACACGTAAATTTTGTTCACAGCCTTGCGCGATCGAATTATTTCCTTTGCGAGAATCGTACAAATTTCCTTGTCATTTTTGGCGGCAGCTTCTTTGAGGGATTTCTTGATTTTGTCTTCTTCTCGCTGAATGGTTCGGATTTGTCGATCTAATTTGTAGCCCTCTTTTCGGAGTTTGCTACACCATTCGTTTACCTTTAGAAAAAAGACGGAAATTTTAAGTTTTTATTATTTTTTTTAATTTTTCACGTTCACTTACTTGATCTTTCGGAGTTTTTTGGGGAGTTTTGCCAAAGAGACCCATTTTTCGTGAGTTAATTCAATTAATTGGAAGCAAAGGAATTTCTTTTGTGATGATTTCACTCGTTTGTTTACTACGGGTTGGCTGCGGTACTGCGGTTTCATGTGTCAAACGTACGGTACGGGATTGCGGTACACGAGCATAAACCGGTAAACAAAAAGAAACGGAAAGCTGACTGCGAGAAATTCCATCGGAAAAGCAAAGTTTACTCGTTTCAAGCGGAAAACTTGTCTTTAAAAGCAGCAGCGGCAATTACTTTACCAAGTAATATCACTCTACATTCACATTGTTTCGCAAATCTGGATGAACATAGCGAGATTATGATCACCGCCTCAGAACCTGTGGTAAGTTTGCCATTTTTTTCGCACATTTTTATCCATATTCCATCCAAAATTTGCATAAATTACATGAATTTTTCTCGTTTTTTTCACGAAAACGCAGGAATTTATTCCTAGGGGACGTCAAGCGGTGGAGGAACATGCTGGCCCCCTTGTCATCAAAAAACAACAACAATTACCAGTTGAATGTATGTTGTTGTCCCGGATGCAAAACGTAAATCTAAGCACCGATAACCCCAATGAATTTTGGACGATCCAAGATGTCACGGCGATGCGAAAAAGTCTCTGTAGCCCGAAAAACAGCAACAATAACAGCAACGGGCAATCGTTCAGTACGCGTGACGTCAATTTGGAAGACGAGCTATACGTGAAAGGGTATACTGCAGTATGGACCCAAGGATTAAGTCCCGAACATCAAATGGCGAGAGTTTGTCTAACATGCGAATCGACCATAAAATTCGCCTTTTTCTGCCCGCCGAGCTTCATTTCGACAAAACCAGCATCCGAAACACTCGTCGAAGACGAACACAACTTCAATTACGGCGTTGGGCTGTTGGATGGAACGTGTCTCAAGGTTTATTTCAAGAACGGCGAAGATTATGTCACCGCAATTGAGAATCCCATTTCCAAAGTATGGGTCACGCGACAAGCTTTATTGATGGAAAAAGATCCCTCGAACGCAAATGTTGAAAATTTAGTAGTTCCAATGCCTCGACTTTTCTCTCTAACCCATCCATTGGCGGAAATGTCACCGATTTTGATTAAAAATCAGATAAATTGCAGTTATTTAGTCGAAGCGGACTACAAAATTATTTATTCGTCATACGAAACGGACTTGGTTTTGATGTTTGACCTGAGAATCGGGAAACATTTCGTTTGTCGCTTGAGAAAAGCAACGGAAGATGAGATTCAAACAGTGGCAGGAACGAATGACACGCTAAATGGAACCCCATTGAACGTTACAAGCAACATTGGGATGCACAGCTTATCGGGACATCATTCGTTTTTGAGTAAAGGCACGTCAAAACATAACAACACGGGGTTGTTTAAAAGTGCAAATACCTCATCGTTCCATCATCACAGCAATGTATCTGTTTCTGAGCCCGGAACTTTTCTTTCTATCAGGTAAAAAAAAAATTTTTTTAATGAAAAAATTAAAAATTTCATGGATTCTTGTAATTTTTAGTCGCACACCGATCGGATCTCCCTTACGAAATCTTCAAAATTCGATGTTGCCAACAAGTTCTTATCAAACTTTACGAAAATTTGATCAAATTGAGCCTTCTAAGCCGATTGTACCGGAATTGTGTTTGGAAATTATCTGGACCGACAACTCCGGAACACGTGATTTTAATGAAGAAGCGAGTCATGGATTCATTCACACAGATCTCATTGGTCAATCTTACCTTTGTTATCTACTGCCGCACACATTTAAGCTTAATTTAGCTCGCATGGAGAAATCTCACACGCCAGACACGCAAGTTTTTGGAATTGTAACGAGTGTTCCCGCAAAAGATGCCGTCGAATTGAAGGTAAGTCCATTTTATTGTCAATTTTTTCGATTTTTACAAAGACCCGACTGGAGTAACAGTTAATTCCGTGACTTGTACCTTTGGCGGCGTGCTCAGAGCGTATTTTATAGCTGATGCAATGTCTTCTGGGCGAAGTGCATTCGCGATTTTCTCCGCGGGCAAGTGAGTTTTGAGTCGATCAGTGCCTGTAGCGCCCGGCGAGATGCTCGTAACCTTCGTTTTGCGATTCAAATAATCCAATTCTTGTCGCAAAGTTTCACTGAATCCAGTTATGGCGAATTTCGTTGCAGAATAAACGTTGTGAACGGGAGCGATTTCCTCTTTTGTTGGCGAATAATGACCCCAAACGCTGTTGATGTTGATGATATGCCCGTCAACATTTCGTTTCTCAAGTGATAACAAGACTTCGCGTGTGCACAAAACAACTCCTGTGAAATTCGTGTTGATGTTAGTTTTAACTGCATCCGAATTGTTGGCGTCACTGAAACGTCCCGCTTTGATAGTTCCCGCATTATTTACGATAACATCGACTCCTCCAAACTCTTTTTCGATCCAATTGAAGGCCATTTTGATACTTTCCTCATCGGTGACGTCGATAAAACGTGAATGCAACTTGCATTTCATGTCGTCAGGGAGTTCAGCTTTGAGACTTTCAACTTTGTCCAAGCGACGAGCCATCCCGATGACAATCATGCCACTTTTGACGAGCTCCAAAGCTGTTGCAGCGCCAATTCCGGTGCTGGCGCCCGTGACAACAGCAACTTTTCCCTGCCAACGTTCCATTTTTCGATGATTTTCGAGCAATTTTTGACTTGTTTGAGTGACTTTCAAAAGATTTTTGAATAACAAATGTTACTTTCACTCGCTTTTATACCCGAAGATCTTATCTTAAAGTAACCGCAAATCGTCTAGACTTTTTTTCAATGGAAATTTTTAATCGTGAGAGAGAAAAAAATTAGTTTGACAGAGATTAAGCTTACAATATTTATTTTTTTTAACTCGAATTTCGCGAAAATTTTGAATTTACAGAAAAAGTTGTGCCTGACTTCGTTCGAACAGTTTCAATTTTTTTGTTTTTTATCAAAAAATGAAAAGACATGAAAACCCAAAAACACGTCAAACGATAATTTTTTTTAAAAATAGCGAAAATTTTTAAATATTTTTGGGTTTATGCCTTTCGAGAGACATTTCCGCCGCGACGACGCATGTTCGCACTACATTGCGGGCAATACCATTTGCCTTTCGGTGAGGATGTTATTCCGACACATGGATAATGGAACCATTCAAAGGGACACTAAAACAGAAAAAAATTTAATTTAATTTTTTTTTTGAAATTTTTTGAAGAGAAACTTACGTCTTCATTATCGCACGCCACCATATCGCCATATGACACTTGATTGCAAACGCAGTATCTCGGTTCGTTGGGATCGTAACTCCATTCGCCTTCGGGCGTTTGTTCAACTACCATTCCGTTTTCGTTGAGCATCGGTCCGCTACTCGAAATATCGCCATCTGAGTTGTTTCCCATCGGATTCATCGAGGATCCGGGTAACCCAATGCCCGCAGGACCTCCCATCACGGCAGTGCCCATCTTCTTTTTGTGTCTTTTTTGATTCGTCATGTTGTTTGTGTCTCGTTCGACGGCTTGGATGACATTTTGTGTCGCTCCTGCCAATTCTCGGCCAATTACGATTTCTGGAGCGCCGAGATTTGAAGCGGCAATTGCTTCGATAGACGCCTTGAGACTTGCGGTTCGTCTTCCCTGAGGCATTTGTTGTGTGGCAACAATTGCTTGACTCGCCGCAGCTGCAATCGCATTATTCGCGCCCAAATGTTGCAAATTATAGGGCAGCGTTGGCGTATTCGGAGTCGTTGTCGTGGTTGCGAGTAAGGGATGCGGTGACATTGATGCTGCTGCGGCGCCGGCGGCAGTTCCCGTTGGCGTTCGAATTGGTGCACTAAGACTAGCTGTCAATACCGGGCGTTTTTCCGGTAACCCGTAAGTGAGAGACGCACTATCGCGTCGTTTTTCCGGCTTGTTGTGTCGATATCGCCCGTCGGTGGCTTTGTGATGTCGTGGTTCGCTCGGCGTTCCCGGCGTCCCGGAACTTATCGCGCCAAAATACCTGTTTTCCTTCTGCGAGCTTTGCATGCTGTTCGTTTCGAGTTCAAGCGCTCGCTTTTCCAAAACCTCTGTAATACCATTGTGGTCTGCCTCGAGCTCGCACTTGAATTTGTGCAGTTCGTCGTCGAGCTTTTGCAGATACCGCTCTACCAACTCGTACGTTTGATTGGCTATCGTGACTTTTTCGTCGGCTTCTTCCAGCACACGGTAATAGTCTTTCTTGATACTGCCGCATTCCGCATCAGCTGCTGCAGTTTGAATCTCGTTCCTTCGACACTGTGCGAACAACATCCGAACGCGCTTTTCCAGAGAGTCGATGTTATCTGCAAACGAAAAAAACATCCGAAATCACGAAAAATTCAAAGAAAAATTTTTAAGCAACTCACTTTGAACTGACAAATCAATTTCTCGCATCTCCGTGAAGCGATCACGCAGCTCCTGCGGCAGATGCTCGATCACTGTTTGAAAAAAAAAGCAAAAAAATTAATAATTTCATCGGAAGGAACGCCACACAAATGCCGTACTTTCAAGATAGTCTTCGAGGTATAACATATTTGCTTTTTGTGTTGCCTTGCGCCCAAAATCCCCGTGCAAAAGTGTGTTTTATCCGTAGGAACAACGTTTCTCCGCAGTTTCGTCACTAAATGCGACCAAACTTTCCGCTTTTTACTCCGTGATTTGCAAAAAACAAACAATCGAAATATTCCCAAAATTTTTGTTTACAATTTTTCTGTCAAATTTGACGTTTCGGCGTTACGGTACGAGCGGTACGCATTTTTCAAATTTCCGCCACGTGCGTTTCCATGGCAATGCCGTTGAAACAAAAACACAAAAAATAAATAAAAATATTGAAAATCAAGTAAAAAAATGGCACATCGCAGAAAATGCAACCAAATGACGGGAATTTACCGCACCGCAGACAAAATCGAAAACCTCAAGATAAGAGTGACGTTCAAGACGATATTCTCGCTTATCAAAATCCCGCCGTACAATGCAATTGACGAGAATGTCGCGGAAATGCAAAGAGACGAAATCGAAATTGTCGACCTGAAATGGCAGGAAAAGCGTTTGAGCTGCAAGGAAATCCAATCTTATCAGTATTCGGAGCAATGCAAAACGGATCTCGAGAAGCAATATCACGAAATCATTCAGAAAAAGAAATTAACGAAGGAAGGAAAGACTCCGGGCAAGATTTTTACTTACACTGCCGAGGATAAAAGAGATTTGACGCGATTTGTTGTTGAAATGCCCGATGACACGACGAAACTTGATGCGGATTCAAGTCATTCGAAGAGCAGTAGTGCATCGTCGGACCTCATTTCGTCCGTATCGAAGTCAAATCAACGCAAATTTGGTCATTCGTTGGATGTAACGAATCGCGGTTTTGAGTCTTATTACATTATGATCGAGTTGCACACGGAAATGGTCTTGATAACAATCAATTATCGCAAAACTGATGGATTGTTGGTGGTTTTTCCAGACTTTAATGACTTCAAGAGTAATCCTTATATGTTGGAAGTTGATGCAGATACGAAACAAATGTACCATTTTGGACTTCAAAACATCTCGATTTGTAAAAAAGTTCAAAATTTCACGCAAAGTAACCGTTTTCGGACATTAGAACAAAGTTTTGCTCAACTACACTTACTTCCTTCTGAAATTTCGCTTCAACGAGCCTTTCTCTTGTTTCAAATAGTGCAAGGAAAGGGTTTTGAATACGATAATTTGCATGTAAAATTCAACATTGGCATTCCTCCGACCACAGAAGCGATTCATGAGACAGGAATTTTGTATGGGAGCACACATTCTTCGTACAAAAACTCAAAAGGACTCTGGAATTTTAGTTATTGTCATGAAATAGCGCTGGAATGTTCAACGGGATTCAAATTTAACGATTTTTTGGATATGACGTTCAAAGTTATCTCCATTGATGAGTGGAAAAGAGAAAGAATTGAGGGTTTTACCATGACTCGAGTTCAATTAAGGCCTGGTTTATCCGAAAAACGAGAGTTGGAGTGTTATCGAGTAGTAACTGACAGTCTGTTGGATCGGTTGAAACGATATTTCATCGGTGACAAGGGTTTCCAAGAAGATTTTAGTGTTAAAAGGACATCGCCTACGGACAATCACAGTCGTTATGGTGTGAAAACGATTACAACGGGCACGTTAACTATCGTGGTTTACCTTTTGATGCAAAATAAGGCTGGAAAAATAGTTTTAAATCCACTTGATGATTAAATTTTAATGATTTGAAGTCAATAAAGTGATTTTTTTGAGGATTTTCAAGCATTTTTCTTCAAAAATTTTCTTTGTTTTGATAAAAAACATTAAATAAATGAGTTTTTCTTACTTTTTTCGTTACAGAACATCAACATGATCGCTGTTTTAGCTCCTTGTGGTAACGTGATGTTGTACTCAGGTCCATATTTGACAGGAAAAGTTCATATAAGTGGAATTTTATCGGGACTTACGACGCCATCGAGCATCAATGTGTCATCTTTTTCATCATTTCCACGCAGAAGTAGTTTATTACCGATGTCTCGACACTCAGCAGACTCCAAATTCGATGATGAGTTGCACATGTTGTCGCCAGTACTGCCGTTACATGCCTCTTCAACGAATAGTTCGTCGTCAAAGTAATTTTTTTATGATTTTTTTTTTAAAGAAATTTATTTAAAATTGAATTTTACCTTTTAGAACGAATTGTCAGGAGTTACGTGACGCTACAGGATCGAGTCTCACATTAGTATATCCAGGAAAAATGTATCGCATTAACGTTCCTTTGGTGTGTGAATCAATTTTGGTGACTAAATGCTTGGAAACGCTTCGACAAGTACTGCAAAAGGAGTTGGCAATTCATGTAAGGATCGATTTTTGCTCAAAAATTTAATTTTTCTTAAAAATTTTTAAATTTTTAGTTAATTATCAAATGGTATGGCACTCGCAACGCTCCCGGCACAAAAGATTTCAGTCCCAACAAGGAATGGAAACTCTTTATGTCGATGTTATTCGAACAAATTGGACGTCCAACGGAGGAATTTGACAACAACGGCGTGCAAAATGAGCAAAATATGGAACAAGATACTTCCACAGAAAATTCTCACAGCAAACGTCGTAAAAGTGACTTAATAAACGGAACCGATGCTGATTGGCAATTCCTCTTGAACTTTCATCGATCGATTCATCCTGATCCCCGTGACATTGAAAATCGCCCGATGTTGACTTACAAATCGGAAACTCCACTTTTTCCGCATATTCCGTTAATTTTCTACACTTTACATTTGTTGTACGAAGATTTGAAGCTCGATACGAGTCTTTTGACGGAAATTAAGCAGTTGGCTCAACTTTTGCATCAATTGGCGATCGATTTGAATCTCAGTAATTTTGCGTCGCATTACGTCATGGATTTCCCTGATTTGGTGAGAAATGATCGAACAGCCGTAATTAAAGATGTCGACAGTAAAAAGCTACTTCATACTCAATTTTATTTTGGAGCTGATGTTCCGAACTTGTTTAAATTTGTCTACACGGTGATTTGTGGCGTTCCAACAAATCCGTATCCTTACATAAAAGACTTGAATGTGACTTCGAAAAATATTGCTCAAATAATGTCGTTAATTTTTGAGAGAGTAACTGACTTGAGTACTTGCGTGAAGAAAGTTGTGCCTCCCGGGGGAAGACATGAACTTGCCGCTGTCGAGGAAAAGAAGAAAAAGCCGTTGTATGATGAGGAAACTACATTGCCGCACAAAATTATTTATCATTTGATTGATATGGGTGAGTTTTTAAAAAAATTTTTAAAAAAAGTTGAAAATTTCATTAAATTAAAAATTTTTTTAAAATTTTTGGGAAATTCAAAAAAAAAAATTTTTGATTTTAAATTTTTTTTCCCGAAAAATGTTTTTTTTAAAATAAAAAAAATTTTTTTTTTTATTTATTTTTGCAAGATTTTTTTTAAATGCTCGAAAAATGTTTTCCGATGATTAAAAATTAATTTTTTATATTAAAAATTTTTTTTTAAATTTTTTTTTCTAAATTTTTTTAAAAAGATTTTTGAAAAATGCTCTTGAATAAAATAAAAAATGAACAAATTTTTGGGTTATTAATGAATAAAAATTAAAAAAAAATTTTTAATCTCAGAGTATTTCAATTTTCAATTATTTTTTTTATAGAAAAAAATTTTTTTTGGCCTTTTTTTTCTTCAAAAAAAAAACTTTTTTTTTAAAAAATTTGAAATAATTCTTTGAACAAATTTTGATGTAAAAATTTAAAAAAAAAACTTAAATTATTTTTTTATTTAAAAAAAAATAAATTTTTTTTTTTTTGTAATAAACTTTAATAGTTTTCTTTCAAGATAAAAATTAATTTTAAATTTTTTTTCAGGTATCACTCGCAAAAATATTCAAAGCTTTCCAGTAGCAATCCATTTCATTTTGGCGCAATCTTTGGAAAATAGTCGCTTGAATCCCCCCATCGGATGTTCAGCAGAGGCGTACAAGCTCTTATTGCGACGCGAACTGACCGAACACGCAAATGTCTTGAAGAAAATGGAAGGAAATGACAAAAATTATGCTTCGGATAACTTTAAACAAACTTCAATTTCCAAACGAAAGCGTCAAAAGAACGATATCAAGATAAAACCCGATAAGAAAAACGAGGAAGATGGCATGGAAAATACCGACACCGAACTTTTACGTCTTCGCTTCCCCTCAGATCTGCGAATTAACACCGTTCGTAGCTTCTTGAACAGTTCCAAGCCTGTTATCATCGATATTGCGCAGCTGCCTTCCGTTTCGGATCACGAATTCATCGAAGAACAAGAGAAACAGCTATTTTCTTTGTGTATTCGAACGATGGCATTGCCCATTGGTCGTGGCATGTTCACAATTCGAACAACAACCCCATCATGCACTGAATCTCTTTCCATTCCAAAACTTTGTTTGAGCGGAAAAGAAGTAAATCGCGGTGCGACAATCGAATTGCAACAAATTGAGGTGCCTGCAAACATGACAACGTGGCCTCAATTTCACAATGGCGTCGCTGCAGGCTTAAAAATCTCCTCCGACTCCAAAGACATCGATTCAACGTGGATTATTTACAACAAACCGAAGACAAATGCCGAACAATCGAGCGATCATGCGGGATTTTTGATGGCTCTCGGCTTGAATGGACTTCTAAAATCTCTTTCGTTCATGAGTATTTACGAATATCTCGTGAAATGTGACGAAATGACAAACGTTGGTTTATTGCTGGGCATTTCCGCGACGCATCGAGGCACTCAAGACCTCAAAACGACAAAACTATTGTCAGTTCACATGGAAGCGTTGCTCCCTCCGACTGCCGTTGAACTGGATATCCCTCAAAACATTCAAATTGCCTCGTTGATGGGCATCGGACTCGTTTATCAAGGAACTGCCAAGCGACACATTGCCGAAGTGCTGTTACAAGAGATCGGAAGACCTCCAGGGCCCGAAATGGAAAATTACGTCGAACGAGAATCGTATGCTTTGACCGCTGGATTAGCTTTGGGCCTCGTAACTCTCGGAATGGGCGAAGAAACGAGCGGTTTGCGGGATTTGGGATTGTCAGATACGTTGCATTATTACATGGTAGGCGGAAATAAACGTCCTTTGGGCGGTGCACAAAAAGACAAGTACAAATTGCCGAGTTTTCAAATACGGGAAGGAGACACGGTGAACATTGATGTAACAGCACCCGGAGCAACTCTCGCCCTTGGACTGATGTTTTTCAATACTGGCAACGAAGCTGTCGCAAATTGGATGAAACCGCCCGACACGAAATTTTTGTTGGATTTTATTCGACCGGATTTGCTGCAGTTGCGAATCATCTCGAAAGGTCTCATAATGTGGGATAAAGTTCAACCGACCACAGATTGGATCAATTCGAATGTTCCGGCGTCATTAGCAGCAATTATCAAGGAACGTCCTGACCCGGATGACGTTAATATCGAAATTGATCACGAAGCGAATTGCCAAGCTTATTGCAATATCATCACCGGAGCTGCGGTTTGCATTGGATTACGATATGCGGGAACGAACGATGAAAAAGCATTTAATACTTTGAAGAAAGTTATCGACTTTTTCCTTAATATCAACACGCAATGGCAGTACATCAGTGAATTTACGGGAAAAGCCACCATTGAATCTTGTGCTATTATGGTTTTGTTGTCACTCTCGTTGGTTTGCGCTGGAAGCGGAGACTTGACGATCTTGAAGATGATCCGAATGATGAGATCTCGCATTGGAACAGCTTATTCGCAAGTAACGTACGGAAGTCACATCGCAATTCATATGGCGCTTGGTTTTCTCTTTTTGGGCGCAGGACGTTATACGTTGTCAAGATCACCGGAAGCAATTGCTGCGTTAGTTATTTCGCTTTTCCCAAAGTTCCCGAATCACAGTAGCGATAACAGATATCATTTGCAAGCTTTTAGACACTTGTATGTACTGGCGATTGAACCGAGATTGTTTCTGACGAGAGATATCGACACCGGAAAATTAGCTTTGTGTAATATGACGTAAGTATTTGCAAAATTTATGAATTCAAACCTTAATTAGAGCTTAAGTCTAAAAAACATTTTGACTTGATAGGAGTTTTACTTAAGTTTAAGTTTAAGAATAAATTGCAATAAGTCAAAAGTCAAATATTTTTGGATTTTCAACCAAATTTCAAGAGAAATTTATTTATTTTTTGAAAATTTTTAAAAAAATTTAAATTAAGTCAATTAATTTGACTTAAGTCAATCTTAAGTAACTTAATCTAAAGTTTAAGTTATGAGTCACCTGATTTGGATTTTGACTTAAAACGTTTTGCAACCCTGTGAAAAATTTCTTAAGTCAAAATTACTTAATTGATTTTTTAACTAAAACCCTGATTGAATTTTTACTTAAAAAAGCTTAAGTCAACTTTAAAAAAAGTTAAATTACAAATTTATTCAAAGTTTTCAAAAATTATTTGGGCAAAAATGATGAAAAATCCAAAATCTAATGAGCTTTGACTTATTCTTGAACTTAAACTTAACTTGAACTTAAAAGCATGTTCGAAAAAAATTTATGACTTTTACTTGACCTCTAACTTAATGGAGGTTTTGTGAGACTTAAGCAAAAAAAATCTAAAATGAGTTGAATATTAAGTAAAATTTATTAAATCAATATCAAAAGCTTTTGACTTAAGCTTAATGATAACTCTTATTAGCTTTAAGATTTGACTTAATTGACTTAAAACTTTAACTTAAGAATTTATTAAGTTAAATAAAATTTTAGTATTAAGCCTTTTAACTGACTCTCAAGCAAACTGAAGTAAATTTTTAGCATTAAGTCATTAAAAATCTCCGAACCTGAGCTTAAGTCAAAATTTTTATTTTTCTTAAGTTTGACTTTAAGTTCTTAAATTTTAAGCTTAAGTTGAAAGGCTTTTTTCCAAAATTTTTTATTAAAATTTCTTTTTTTTTCACAGCTACGTCGATCTCTCTGGTTGTAAAGAAGCCGTCGCTCCCTGCATGTTGCCTGAATTGGAATCCCTCAAAACTGTCAGTGTCGAAGACTCGAGTTATTGGCCTGTTTATTTCGATCGTCAACGAAATTGGGATCAACTAGTGAAAATTCTTCAATGTTCCGGATGCATCGACATCAAACAACGAGCTGGTTGCTTTTCGCATTTAGAAGATCCAAATAGGCTCAAGACAATTTTGTCACAAACATTAACCGAGGAACAGTTCAAGGCATGGAAAATTGATCCACAGAGTCTTCTTTCCTTCTCGCACGAAGAAAACATTTTGAATTTTACGAACAAATTCATTTTTCCTCTAACTGGCAATGAAGTGGCAGATTTGGGACCTGCTTCACTTACGGAAAACACTTTAGTTCAAAAACTCGTGCTGCTGGCATACAATTGCCTCACAAAAGACAAAATGCATGCTCTCTCAATTTACGTCGATCTGCTTGATGCCATGCGAGACCTCAATACCTCGGCAAATCCTCTGCAATTCGTGTGGCAAATAAAAATTATCGGAAAAATTCTGGAAATGTACAAACACGTGAATGAAGATGATTTTTTGTTATCTTATGAAATTCTTAGTTCGATTCTCGTTTCGATCAAAGAACGTATTGAGAAGTTGGTGAAACAGCGAGAGACCGTACTGAAGGAATATTTGAGCACAAATGACGTGATGTTGCTGCGAAGTATAAAAGATGACAAGGAATTGAACGAGATTTTTACAATTTTAGTATTTTATGGCATTGCTTTGGATGCGCAGATTTTGCCACAAGGATCGACGAGTAAATTACAAATAATGGCACAACTGAAGAAAGTTGGCTTGGATAGTGAAGCTATCTTGTTTATTAGAAATTTGTTCAAATTGTGAGATTATTAGGTGTTGCTAATATTTAAATAGGTGAAATATTTTTGAAAAAAATAAATAAATGTTCAAATTTTCATGAAAATTCAAAAAAATTAAGATTTTTTGTATAATTTATTTTTTTTAGTGAACTTTTTTCTCTCTCTATGAATGTAACATATCAACTTATCACTCTATATTCGACTTAATATAATTCTAGGTGCCAGATGTGTGAAGTACAGCTACCACAAAAGACTAGAGATTCAATTTTTCTATTCAAGAATATCATTTCAAAGGCTAAAAAAGATGCTTTGTGTCAAAAATTTTGCTATTTTTAAGCAGGAACTAGGCAAAGCAACAGTGCAGTTATGATACAAGCGTTCGCTTCTTTGGTTGTCCACAATTTTGTGCCGGAAACTTGACTCGAACACGCGGCGCCTGCAGTTTGAGACTCTTCCGAGGCTTCAGACAGGTCAATGGCACACATTGATTGCGAACGAACACGCACCTCGAAGGCTGTGCAGATGCGATAATACACGGAATCGGACATGTATCGATGGATAAACGGTTTCTGCGAACGTTCACTGGTTTCGGGAATGGCACGCAGCAGGATGTGGGTGCCTGGCATGAGATCATCTGTTTGGTTGCAGTTTTCAGGGAGGATTTGGCCTAATTCTGAAAATTGAAAAAAAAAAATTATTAAGGAAATTGTTCGAGGAAAATTAAGTCAAATCTAAGAGCTTAATATAAAATTCTTTTTCAAAAAAAATTTTTTTGGGGAAAAATGGTACCTTGATTTTGTACCCCCAAAAAATTTTTTTATTTATTTAAAAATCAAGGAGATTTGAATGGAAATCATCTTCCGAATGCATAATTATTCAATTTCAGCTTTGAAATTCATCAAAAATGGGTTGAAACTTGAGGTGAGAAAAAAACAACGGTTTTTGCTCTTCATATGATAAAACCGTTGTTTTTCTTATTTCTTCAAAAATCGAGGAGATTTGAATGGAAATCTTCTTCAGAATGAATATTTATTCAATTTCAGCTTTGAAATCCATCAAAAATGGGTTGAAACTTGACGTGAGAAAAAAACAACGGTTTTTGCTCCTCATATGATAAAACCGTTGTTTTTTTTATTTCTTCAAAAATCGAGGAGATTTGAATGGAAATCTTCTTCAGAATGAATATTTATTCAATTTCAGCTTTGAAATCCATCAAAAATGGGTTGAAACTTGACGTGAGAAAAAAACAACGGTTTTTGCTCCTCATATGATAAAACCGTTGTTTTTTTTATTTCTTCAAAAATCGAGGAGATTTGAATGGAAATCTTCTTCAGAATGAATATTTATTCAATTTCAGCTTTGAAATCCATCAAAAATGGGTTGAAACTTGACGTGAGAAAAAAACAACGGTTTTTGCTCCTCATATGATAAAACCGTTGTTTTTTTTATTTCTTCAAAAATCGAGGAGATTTGAATGGAAATCTTCTTCAGAATGAATATTTATTCAATTTCAGCTTTGAAATCCATCAAAAATGGGTTGAAACTTGACGTGAGAAAAAAACAACGGTTTTTGCTCCTCATAATGATAAAACCGTTGTTTTTTTTAGCTTTTCAGAAAATATTTATTCATTTTAAAAATCAAAAGTTGGTTGAAACTTGACGTGAGAAAAAAACAACGGTTTTTGCTCCTCATATGATAAAACCGTTGTTTTTTTTATTTCTTCAAAAATCGAGGAGATTTGAATGGAAATCATCTTCAGAATGAATATTTATTCAATTTCAGCTTTGAAATCCATCAAAAATGGGTTGAAACTTGACGTGAGAAAAAAACAACGGTTTTTGCTCCTCATATGATAAAACCGTTGTTTTTTTTATTTCTTCAAAAATCGAGGAGATTTGAATGGAAATCATCTTCAGAATGAATATTTATTCAATTTCAGCTTTGAAATCCATCAAAAATAGGTTGAAAATTGACTTGAGAAAAAAACAACGGTTTTTGCTCCTCATATGATAAAACCGTTTTTTTTTTATTTCTTCAAAAATCGAGGAGATTTGAATGGAAATCATCTTCAGAATGAATATTTATTCAATTTTAGCTTTGAAATCCATCAAAAATGGGTTGAAACTTGACGTGAGAAAAAAACAACGGTTTTTGCTCCTCATATGATAAAACCGTTGTTTTTTTTATTTCTTCAAAAATCGAGGAGATTTGAATGGAAATCATCTTCAGAATGAATAATTATTCAATTTTAGCTTTGAAATCGATTAAATATGGGTTGAAACTTGACTTGAGAAAAAACAACGATTTTTGCTCCTCATATGATAAAATCGTTGTTTTTTTTATTTCTTCAAAAATCGAAGAAATATGCATGGAAATTATCTTTAAAATGCATATTTATTCAATTTTAGCTTTGGTTGAAAATTGACTTGAGAAAAAAAGTACGATTTTTGCTCCTCATATGATAAAACCGTTGTTTTTTTTATTTCTTCAAAAATTTTAATTATTCAATTTCTTTGAAATTCCATCAAAAATTGGTTGAAACTTGACGTGAGAAAAAAACAACGGTTTTTGCTCCTCATATGATAAAACCGTTGTTTTTTTTATTTCTTCAAAAATCGAGGAGATTTGAATGAAAATCATCTTCAGAATGAATATTTATTCAATTTTAGCTTTGAAATCCATCAAAAATTGGTTGAAACTTGACGTGAGAAAAAAACAACGGTTTTTGCTCCTCATATGATAAAACCGTTGTTTTTTTTATTTCTTCAAAAATCGAGGAGATTTGAATGGAAATCTTCTTCAGAATGAATATTTATTCAATTTTAGCTTTGAAATCCATCAAATTTGGTTGAAACTTGGTGTGAGAAAAAAACAACGGTTTTTGCTCCTCATATGATAAAACCGTTGTTTTTTTTATTTCTTCAAAAATCGAGGAGATTTGAATGGAAATCATCTTCAGAATGAATAATTATTCAATTTCAGCTTTGAAACCCATCAAAAATTGGTTGAAAAGTGACTTGAGAAAAAGTATGATTTTTGCTCCTCATATGATAAAATCGTACTTTTTTTTTATTTGATCAAAAATCGATCAGATATCAATGAAAATCAACTTTAGAATGAATATTTATTAAATTTTAGCTTTGAAACCCATCAAAAATTGGTTGAAAATTGACTTGAGAAAAAAAGTACGATTTTTGCTCCTCATATGATAAAATCGTACTTTTTTTTAGAAAATTGACTTGAGAAAAAAGTACGATTTTTGCTCTTCATATGATAAAACCGTTGTTTTTCTTATTTCTTCAAAAATCGAGGAGATTTGAATGAAAATCATCTTCAGAATGAATAATTATTCAATTTCAGCTTTGAAATTCATCAAAAATGGGTTGAAACTTGACGTGAGAAAAAAACAACGGTTTTTGCTCTTCATATGATAAAACCGTTGTTTTTTTTATTTCTTCAAAAATCGAGGAGATTTGAATGGAAATCTTCTTCAGAATGAATATTTATTCAATTTCAGCTTTGAAATCCATCAAAAATGGGTTGAAACTTGACGTGAGAAAAAAACAACGGTTTTTGCTCCTCATATGATAAAACCGTTGTTTTTTTTATTTCTTCAAAAATCGAGGAGATTTGAATGGAAATCTTCTTCAGAATGAATATTTATTCAATTTCAGCTTTGAAATCCATCAAAAATGGGTTGAAACTTGACGTGAGAAAAAAACAACGGTTTTTGCTCCTCATATGATAAAACCGTTGTTTTTTTTATTTCTTCAAAAATCGAGGAGATTTGAATGGAAATCATCTTCAGAATGAATATTTATTCAATTTTAGCTTTGAAATCCATCAAAAATTGGTTGAAACTTGACGTGAGAAAAAAACAACGGTTTTTGCTCCTCATATGATAAAACCGTTGTTTTTTTTATTTCTTCAAAAATCGAGGAGATTTGAATTTCAGCTTTGAAATCTATTAAATATGGTTGTTGATTTAACAAAAAAAATCAAAAGACAATTAATTTAACATCAATTTTTGAAGAAAAAAATTTTTTTTTTTGAAAAATATAATTATTTCAGCTGTTAGTTTTGACTGAATCAACGTAAAAATTTTACTTGATAATAAGAATGATCTCTTAAGTTTGATTTAATCTTTTTTCAAGCAATTAATGCTTTTACTTTTGAATTTTTATCGACTTTTGACATAAAAGCTTCTTAAAAACAAAAAAAATAAAAAAAAATTCTTACCCATTGGCAACGGTTGTCCCTGATCCAAAACTGTCCGAATCTTATCAACTCGCGCATTATAATAAACTGTCGTCCAAACATTGGGATCTGTTGTATTTTGCAAGTTACTTCCGTGCACCGCTTGCTGATTAATTACAAAACGAGTCCAATTTTTCAACGGATTTGTGACTGTTGTGCCTCCAATACACGTCTCACAATAGCACTGAGGAGCATCTGTCGTAAAAAACACCTCTGGCAACATCAGAGTCCTCTTAAAACTCATCACAAGCTTTAAATAATCACACGGAGCAATTGACGGAATAGCAGTTGCCATCGCAGAGACATTACTAGCCAACGAGAGATCCAAAACGGTATCTATTAAACTAACATTCGCCGAGGATTGATCGCTAATCGAGTTTGTGTAATCCGTTCTTGATTGCACGGGCAACGCGAGATTCGCTCGATTATTTTGTTCTTTCGTTGTATCGATTTCTGCTTCGGTTTCGCTAATTTCATCTTCGTCATTGGACTCATCGTCATTTTCGACTTTATTCTCGCCTTCATTGAGATAATTTGAGTCGTTGTTTGTCGTTTCGGCAGTTGATTGTTGATTATTGTTGCTCGTTCCAGCAGTTGTGGCAAGAGTTATCGGTCGAAGAAGCTCATAATCTTCAAAACCCTCATCGTATCCGTTTTCATTACTTGACGATGGAAAAACATCTGCTCGATTATCTTGCGGTTGATTTGTTGTAGTAGCTGAAGACGATACAAATCTGTGCGTGCTTTGACTCCGTTGAATATTCAAATTTGTGGAATGTTGCAATTGCAGTGTGTCGCGCAAACAACATGAATTTGACATTTCATGCGTGCGATTTTCAGCTGCGGTGCGATTTTTAATGGAAATGTTCATAAGTAAATTTTCTGAGACACTTTCCATGACGGATCGACTCATCGAGCTGCTTGCCTGAGGCGGCACAGGTGGTTCAGTTTCCTTTTCGTGCACTTCCAAATCAGCTTTTTCGCAATGTGGCAAAGATTCGCCGCCTTCATGACCAGCATTGAGTGTTGACAGAGGCATATCTTCGATAATTGGTGTCCCGTTTCGCAAATCTCCATTGAGAATTGTGATTTTTTCACAAATTCCATACAAATCAAAGACTGGGTAGATGTGATGAGGACATCCACTGATAATATCTTCGAGTACAACAGTTCCAATTGTGACACTGAGACATCCGGCATGCGATAAACTCATTGTCACTGTTTGACCTGACTGAATTTTCTCCATTGCTGCTCCGTAATTCGATGGTGTCTTGATTTCATTCAAGTTTAAGTAGTCGTTTGTTATTATCCAACAAGGTTTCTTGAGTAAAATTGCGGATGATGGCAAGACTGTTGAATGGGTGTTCGGATTTTCACCAATTCCGCCGATCATGAAGGTACCTTTCCATTTGTTGTTGATTTGTGCAATTTTAAACTAAAAAAAAAAATAATTTTTAAAAGAAATTTTTAGAAAAACGAGAAAAAATGTAACTTACGGAAATACTGTGACCTTTACACAATGGCTTACTAACACAAACAATTCCATGATTATAGGATTTTGTACGAAAAGCTGTCTTTTTATCCTCAGACAATTGAATATTTTTACCACAAACGTCAGAAAATTCGAAAAACATGCCATCAGAATCGATTGACTCTAACATTGAGTCATGTTTATTGAGCGGATCGAGTCCTAAATCCAAGGAATCTTGCAAACGGAGTGAACAAGGTCTCAATGGTGAAAGAGGACCTTGACTGGATATCGTTTGAACGCTCAATGTACATCCTTGTAGTTCAACTACCACATACAATTCCTAAAAATTAACAAAAATAAAACTAACAATTTTTTTTTATAAAAATTTTCAAGAATTTACCTCTGAAACGTTATTAAATTGAATATTCATGTCTTCAGAATTCAATAAAATCCGTAAATTCCGTGATGGCAACAATTCCACAGAAATTCTATCGCCAACGCGTAACCATTCCAGTGATGCAAGTGATCTCCCGACCAAATTATTATTGAAACGGACCTCATTTCCCGTCACATACCAAACATTCGCTGGAATTCGTTTCATTGTCGATGGAATGTTTTTTCGCACATGTTCGTCTGCCAAATTCAAATCTGTCGCTCCAATTTTCAAGCATCCCGCATACAATAAATTCACTTCGGCAATTTTAATTTCAAACGGTTCACCGACAATCAGTTGTCGTTCGGAAAAAACGAGACATCGGGACAATGCTGGCGACGGCGTGTTAACTCTCGATGCCATTGTCCAATTTTGCATCAACGAAACGTTGCCAGAAATGCAGGACCAACGATGTTTTGACTCGAGGGCCGGTTGAATCACTGACGTCGCTTGAAGACTTACGGAATTTTCACTTGTTGCATATGGCGCACGAATTTCCGTTTGTTGTCCGACGATAGATACTTGCGCACATTGCCCGTACAAATCAACAACGGCGTAAATATTCGGGATTTTGCACTCGTAAATGGGTCCCAAGTCGATGCCGTTGATGAAAAAGTGCAGAAAATCGTTGTTTCGCATAACGCCGACACGAGATCCCGTCACGAGAGTGTCCAAATTGAAGGGGAGATCGTCTTTTACGGTGATTCCGTTGAAGGAAAGGACATTTCCGCTGCACATGATGGTTTGATGTTTGAGATCTGTCGCGGTATTTGGGAGAATTAATTCATCCGGGCGAATTCCTGATACCCCAATTTCAATACTGCCATTCCAATGTTCTACCATACTGTCGAGTTGCACTTCAAACAGCTCCTTTTGCTTTAACGGACGATTACTGAAGAGAATGGAGTTATTGAACTCTGCCAGCGCTTTGGGGCGACATGCTGTCAAGAAGCCATTCGATAAACGAGCGTTTCTGCCATGAACCGTGTGAAATCTTAATTTTGGCTCCGTACTAAAAAGAGTTGTGTTTGATATGGTTGAATTTCCGGTATCAGGACTGCCACATTCTGACAATTGGGGATCTACAATGCTTGCTTGAGCTGCTTGTCCGTACAAATCAATGACGCCATACACTCTTTCGGGCACATTTGTTGCTGCTTGTCCTTGATCGACGCCATTTACCCAAAAATGTAAGGTGCCGTCGTCTTTTCTTTGAACTCCGACACGATCGCCTACTTGAAGTTTGTCTAAATTTTGTCCATATTGCTCGATAATTGTGACGCCATTTTGCATTATGCCATTTCCCGTCATCATAATTGTATGTCCGTTTCGTACGGAGGTCATTGTAAAGGGAAATTCTAATTCGGTTGGCGAATGCGTTGTTACTCCAATTTCGATGCTTCCAGCCCATTTGCTGACGACACGCTCCAAGCGAACTTGGAATAATTCATTGGGTCGAAGAGGGCGACGAGTTAAAACGACTCCGTTGTTGAAATCCTCACATGCTAAAATAAGATTTTTAATTAGAAATAATTTTTTTTACTAAGTAAAATAGTAGAAAATATTTTGAATTTCATAGATTTTTGAAACTTACGATGCAAAATTATCGAATATTGACTATCGAGCAGAATTAAAAAGTATAATTTTTAATAGAATTTTTTGAAATTTTGCATTTTTTGTGTATAAATTTCAAAAATTCATCCCTTTTGATTCTCTTAATTGATGCAAATCATTATTTTTCTTTGAAAAAATAAAAGTTTTGACTATAAATTTGAAAATTTTTAAAAGTTTTGACTTTAAAATCCACGAATTTTGATATTTTTATAACTTTTTTGGTAAATATTTGTAAAAATTGTTTTGAAATTAAACAATTTCTTGCTTTTAAGATACAGCTATTGCCGAAAAATAGAAAATTTTTAGAGAATTTCCCTTCAATTTGAAAAGTAAGTTTTCAAAATTTTAAATTTTTCAATTTTTTTGACATTAATATTCGATATTCGTCTCATGAAAATTTACTAAAAATTATGAAAAAGGAAATCCAAAACATTTTCGACTATTGTTTAACTCCAAATTAATGAATTTCTTACCACTTGGTCTCAACGCTGTTCTTCCAGATTGCGTTACTGTAGCATGCGATCCACAAACTGAATGAAACAACAATCGATCGGATTGAATAAAATCCGTATCAGGACTCAAAATCTGCGCTTCTTGTTCCGCAACCGGAAGTGCCAAAATATTATTCCTTCGGGTAACCAAATTTTTCTGTTCTCGTTCGTCACGATCGACAATCGTCACTTTTATCGTCATCCCGTACAAATCAATGACACCCCATAACGTTTGAGCCACGCGTGTCGCTGCAATTCCCTGATCTCTGCCATTTATATAATAATGCAAATTCCCGTTGGATTTTCGAACCATTCCAATGCGATCTCCTTCCCGCAACTCATCCAAATTAAATTCCCCGTATTCTCGTTTTGTCCCTTTGCCATTTGTGAGAATGCCACATCCCGACATCATTATTGTGCCCGATCGGAGATTCGTCATTGTCGCTGGAAACGCCAAATTTGCCGGATTGTGAGATGTTACGCCGACTTCTATGGATCCGCTCCATTTATCCACGAGACGATCGATGCGAATTTCAAAGATTTCATTATCTCGCAATGCTCGATGGGTCATCACGACGCCGTTATTGAACTCATCCAGAGGTCTTCGACGTTCAGCAGTTCGAAAATTCGCACTTAATTTCACCAAAGATCCGCATCTCGTATGAAAACGTAATTTATCTGCCAAATCTATGTCTTCCATTTGCACAATTGAGCCTGCAGTCGATGTGCTTCCATTGATATGCACATCAACGGACATCGGAATGTCCAAATTCTGCGTTATTTGGGTACTTTCGTTGCTATATTCCAAACTGTCAGTTGGCAACGCGGATATTTGAACACATTTTCCGTACAAATTGACGACAGCGTAAACTGTTTCGGGGATGTCGATTGCTGCAACGCCTTGAGACTCTCCATTCACGTAGAAAACGAGCTCGCCATTTGCTGTACGGACCACGCCAATCTTGTCGGTTTCCTCGAGTTTGTCTAAATCTGTGCCATAGTACTCGATTAATGAGCAACCGTCTTTCAAAATGGAAATTCCCGACATAATCCACGATTGAGCAGGTAATTTTGTCGCACACGCTGGCAATTCAATTTTATCCGGTTGATTTGTTGTGACTCCAATCTAAAAAAAAATAATTTTTTAAATAAATTTTAGGTCAAAAAGGAAAAACAAATAAATTACCTCAATGGATCCCGACCAACTAGCAACTTTTTCATCAATTCGCACTTCAAACAAGACATCATCCTTCAAGGGTTCCGCACTCAGAACCAGCCCATGATTGAATTCCGTGATATTTCGCTTCGCTGTCCTGTTATTATTGGACAAAGTAACGCGTTTTCCACATCTCGGATGAAACATTTCGTGATTTTTGAAGAGAAAACAAAAATTTTCTCTGTTGATTTCGTCGTCTGATGGGCGGATCGTATTTTTGAATGCAAAAATTGCCAAAACTAACACATTACTCGAGAAATTGCGTGTTTAATTTCGTTCTTGCCTGCTTCTTTTACAGTTTTAACACATTTTTAGGAATAAATCGTTGAAATTTACGTGGAAAATCCTAAATTTTCACGCAAGCTGCTTAATTTTTCATTTTTTGTTTTGATTATTTAGGAACCTGTCAAACATATCACTTTCATTCGTCTCACAATTTTTTTCAATCAACCAATCACAGCGCAGAATTTTATTTGTTTCCATACGCTGTACGAATATACGAGAATTTCCCGCAATTTTCCTCTGTTTTCCCGAATTTTCGTAAATTTCCACAATTTTTTATATTTTTTTCAGACGTTGCAAAATAAACAAACACCAAAAACGATGCCAAATTAGAACACAAAAGAAGCAATTTATTATTCAAGTTCAAGAATTCATGCCTCTATGTTGTGATTCTTCTTCGTCTTTATTTAGGCACATCAATTTATTTTCTTTATTCGCGCAAATTACAGTTAACTAGCGAATTGAGCAACAACAACGATGATGAACTGAACTAGATACAGAAATTTGTAACGATTTATTTAGTACGAAACGAGATTTTGTTGCGTAAAAGTGCATTTCTTACCTCTGAAGGAAATCATGAGATCATTTTTTGTCTTCCTATCATTAATTTTTTGCTTCCTGTTCCTTCAACCATCGAAAGCATGGCCCTTTGGGAGCGCCGACGAGAAATACGAAGATTTGTCAAGGAGAGTTAATGACTTGGTAGCTCGTGTCAAAGGAGCTGACGACGATATTTGGACAAATTTGCTGAAACTTCGAGATTCCGTGAAAGAAGACATGCGATTGTTGTCAGGCAAGTTGAACGAAGTGATTAAAGAAGTGAACAAAATCAAGATAAAACAATCAACGTTGCCATAAAAATAAAAATTTATTGTTAACAAGTGAAAATAATAATAAATAAAACGAAATTTTTTTATCATAATAATTATTTTTATTATTATTTTATTATCACTTTTTACAATTTTATTACATTTCCTTCCATGCTCGTCGTTTTTTTTTTCATTTTTATTTTTTTGACTCTATTTTTCATGAGTTTTTTAGTGTTTTACATATTTTTCTTTTATATTATTTATCAACTACTACTCACTTTATCAACGTTTTATCAGACAATATATATTAAAAATATTTCTTATCCTTATTCGAGTCCAAAAAGCATGAAAAACATTCATCAGCTATTTTTTATATATTTATTTTTTTTTTAAGTCTGACGATTTCATATTAATTATTTTTATCAGTAGTGTGTAGAAGGCAAACAACTGTTTTTTTTATTAAATATTTTTTTTTTGATCGGCATTAAATGTGATTTTTTTTAGCTTTTTAACACAAAAAATTGCTGCTCTATTTTTTTATTATTTTTTTTTTAAATATTTTCTATGGTTATTTTTTTTTTGTTGCAAAAGTGAGTTAGTGAGTGAATGAGTGGGATGCGATTAAATATATTCGATTGTGCTGCTGCAGGTAAAGGATGATGCAAAAGCAAACAACAATTTTATTATTTTTTTTTTTAATATATATTGGTTCCATCTTTCATATTGTGTAGTTTTACGTGAGTGGGAGCGAGAGAGTTGTAAGCGTGTTTCATTGTTTTTTTTATTAACTACCATCTGAAAGAATAACATCGACTTTATGGCTGAAGAAATGAATAAATTTATTTGCAAAATTAGCTTTTTCATTTTTTTTCTTTCTTAATGCTATATTTATAATTCTAATTTTAATATATATATTTTTTTAATTTATATTTTTTTTTCATCAAAAAATAGCAAAAGCTTATATTTTATTTAATTACGTCCATTTTTGTGTTAATTTTTTTTATGTTGATTGATTTGATTAACATCTTTTTTTATTTTCATCTAAAGCGTGAGTATAAATATTTATAATTCCGCATTCACAAAAAGCTCCTACTTACATCGTCTGTAATTTTAATTTTTTAGTTATTTATAAAATTTGAAGGCATGAAATTATATTTTTTTTGTCAATAATATTTTTTTTTCTTATATTATTCGGGAAAAAATGAATAAAAAACGCAATTTTTTAATTTTATTTACAATTATTAAGAAGAGAGGGATTTTTTTTTGTCGTAAGGAACATGTCCAAGAATTGTCTAAGATATGGTGGTATTTTTTTTTAATTATTTATTTTATGTATGTTATTTAGTGTAAGTTTTGGGGTTTTTTGCTTTTGGGGACGCCAGCGCCAAAAATAAAATATTTTATTATTTTTTAGCTAATTTTTTTTTGATAAATATTTTAATTCACTTATTATTGAGCTACCTCTCAGTTCTAAATGATGGATGGCTTGCTTTACATGTTTTTTGAGTGTCTTGGTTAGTCGATTTTTTTTAATTTTTATTTTTTTTTTTTTTTGAATAAATATCACATTTAAGAATGTAATCGGTTTTTTTTTTAATTTTTTTATGTGAGCTTTGTGGAAAAAATTATGAAAGAGTTCCGAAAGAAAAATCGCGAAAGTAAAATTATAATTCGATATGTCCTGTTTTGATTGAATATTTTCATGGGACGTGATAGCTAAAATATTTTTTGTATTTATTTCCAATTTTTTGCTTGTTGTAATAAACTAACGAACACACTTATTAGAAAAATTCTATATAAAAATAGCGCGTTTTAGCATTTTTTTTGTTCAATTATAAGCACACATTTTCTTCTGTTTTTAAATTTATATTTTTTTCTTGAGTCTATAATATATAATTTAATTTTATTTATAAATATTTTTTCTAGCGATAAGTTTTTAATTGTTATTTTTGATACAATTTATTTTTTTATTTTATTTTCATGTCTTTCTGCAATTTTTTGTATTTTTTAATTCCTTGGTTTTTAATTAATTTTATTATTTTTTGACATATTTATAAAGCCTAATCTCCATTTTTCATTTAAATTTATTTCTGTAACATTTTAAAATATATATCATTGATCAACAAACCTGCGTCTTCCCTTCAATTCATACACAAAATTCAACCAGTCGTCTCCCTTTAAGGACTCGCAATGGCAGCAACATGCTCAAAGTCCATCTGCTTGTTGGTTGCTGTGGGCGAGAGGAGATGCCGATGCGGAATTACTTCTCGATCCGTGTCTGTTGATAATGTGGTGGGCTTTGTCGGTACTGATGCTACTGCTACTTGCGTATTATTTGTCGTCGCTGGCGATGTGGATGTCGTTAATGATGAGTTTGATGTGGCGGCGAAAAGTGATGTTATCGTTGATGTCTGTAGGGGCCACAATTCCTAAGTTTTGGTTTGTTGGAAATGATTTTACTGATTTTTATAATTTTTTTTTTGGTAAATTTCAAACAACAACAATAGCCATTCAATTTTATATAAAAGAAAAATAGAAAAAAAAAGAATTGGTTGCTTCACAAGTTCATGGAAAAAAATTATAAAAGCTAAAATTATTTCTAACTACTTGAAAATTTTCTACTTTTGAGCACTTTTTGAGTTTTTTTTAGCATGCAACGACAACAATCACGTCATTTCAGCTACTTTTTAGTACTCAGTTGAATTTACCTGGAGGGACTTGGCCCGTTCTCAAGAACTAGATTTGTCCTTTTTTAGTGAAAATGAACTCACAAAGTTTTTAATTGTTGCTCCGAGTCCTTTTGTCGAGTTTGGTGAGTCGTCGATATATTCGCGGTTCGGATGATTGGGATGCGCATCCAAGCATTTTTGGTAGCGTAACTGTTAGAAATAAAAAATCATTAAAAATATTTTAAATTTTTTAGAATTTTGCAAAAAAAAAATATGTATCAACTTTTGACTTAATCTTAAAAATGAGTGACATTGATTTGATTTTTTAGTTTTTATTTGAAATTTTAAAAATTTATTTTTTTCCAAAAATTTGAAAAATAAAAAATTTTCCCGAAAATCAAAAATTTTCTAAACAATTAATTTTTTTCCAGAAAAAAAAATTTTTTTTTTTTCAAAAATTTAAAAATTTTTCCCAAAATTGAAAATTTGTTTCTCAAAAATTGAAAAAATTTTCCCAAAATTTAAAAAAAATTCCAAAAATTGAAAAACTGATTAAAAAATTTATAATTTTGAACTTCAAGCTTAAGTTTAAGTCTCAAATAAATCTAAAACTTTTAAAAAATCTTTTAATTTGAAAATTTTGTAAAAAACGAACCTTGCAAGCAGCTTCAATAGTTTTGCAGAGGGGTCCACTCGACGGCTCACAGTTAAAAACATGTGCTACAAATTTATCTTGGGCAGTATGCATGATGAACGCGCAATTTTTCACATTTTTGCCTATGCCTAAAAAGCTCAAATATCGCACTCGGCATTCGGAGAACAATTGTCCGTTTTCCTAAAAAAATTAAAAAATCAAAAACTGCTCAGAAATTAAAAAAACAATGCTTACCCCAACAATACTGATCATACTGGGCGCCACGGAAACACTGACATTCTCAAATTGTTCCACAGGCACCGTTTCCAATAGTTGATCAATAGCCCCATTTAGTACATCCATACCCGTCGGTTGTAGCACCTCCGTCGCGCCAATGTACTGCGCCTTGAGAACTTTCTTCGGTTCTTCCATGGGCGTCGGGAACGATTGAGCTACAATTTTGGATTGGGAGTGAAGAAGTAAGGACGAATGGGAACTATGAGCAACTGATGGGAGATGTGGCGATACGAGATGCAACTTACGATGCTGTCGTATCCATCGGCGATTCTCCGTTGGCAAGTCTGTGGGACGAATGACACGTCCTCCGATACCGCCGGCAGCCATACTCGACGCCGAAAAGTTATTTAGCGCACTTAACGCACTCAAGTTACTCGTGTCTGATTGCATCGTTCTCTCTATCATTATCTTTTTACAAATATCCCTGCGAAAAAAATTAAAATCATGAATAAAAACTCAAAAGAAGGAAAAAATAAATATTACCTTAATGTATTAGCAATTGTCCTAGCTGCAGTATCACAACGAAAAACATGACACATGTGTATTCTAGTCGTCCTATCACGCGCAACATATGCAAAGTCCCTAAAAATGACACAAGAAAATTAAAACATCAAATAAATCATCAGTAAAACAAATATTTCTCGCAAACACACACACAAAAATGCGACAATTGAACTTTTATTTACCTTTCCCTGTTAAATCAACAGTGACCAGGATGAAATTGTAATTAGCATTATTCAAATTTGATGGCGCACCGAGACAAAAAACAAAATGAATGAATGAAATGGCATGAAAAAGAGACACTTTTGTATTATTTTTCACTAAAACAGCTCCTTTTTCACTATTTTTCCTCGTTTCAGGTTCATTTGGCACGACGAAACAGCAGAAAAACAGTCAAAAAGGAGGAAAAAACTAATAAAAAATTGTTTTTTTGTTTGACCTATCACTTTCAAAGTGTAACGGAACGGTAGCTGGACACAAAAAATAATATAAATTACCTTCCATTATCACGACCAACGCCCCACACACGAATCGTATGAATCGGTTGTGTATTTAGTATTGTCAAATTTTCCGGGTCAATCAATTTTAAAGCACCTTCATCCAAATCCATAAATAAATCCTTGCCCTACATTGCATTCGTCGGCGTTTTTTTTGTTGTGTCGGTCAAAAGAAGAAAGAAGAAACATAAAAGAAAATTTATTTTTAGGAATTTTTTGAAGAAAATATGAAAACTTACGTCGCCCCATCTTCCAACGACGTCAAGCAAATCATTTTTGCCGAGAGATAAATCCACGATACATTTGTTGACAGCCTTTGATGATCGTTCAGGCGTTAAATCTTCCTCCGCTATCTCGACCCAACCGAGAGATCGCACGGCAAAGCGGATGGGCCTCGTGTCAGATTCGGATTTGAGTGGGTAACTACGACGTCTTTATGAAAAAAAAATCGTAAGTAAAAAAAAAATTTTTTTTTTGAAGAAAATTCTTACTTGTACGCCATTTCTTCCTTCCTTCGACGCTCGTCATCTTGATCCAGGGCGAAACTTGTGTTGCTTCGCGTAACGGACGACGATAAACATTGCGAGTCCTGCAAGTAAAACAATAAATTCTTATCTTTTCTTTGTTTCTTTTGTTTTTTTCGCAGCTCACCTTGCCACTCAGGACGTCCCTATTGCCATAAATACTACTTAGCGTACTTGAAAATGAGCTTTTAATTTCCCTAGAAGTTTGGTGTTGATAATATTGGTTGATGTTTGGAGGTGGTAATACTGGTGTCCGTAATTCCTTTGTCTGTTCCTTAGGCCAAGTAGGGGGCTCGCGTTGAATCGTGCCCGACTTGATGTGCCAATAATAGGGACCTTCGTTATCTTCGAAATGATAAGAAAAAAAAATTAATCTCTGCGAAAAATAAGCAAAAATCTTATCTCACCTTCGTGTTTCTCCCATCCCGGCGGTAAGTCTTTGTTCGCATCTTTATCTTCTATACACTCAATGTCTTCCTGTTTTCCCTTTTCTTCTTCGTCATCTTCACAGCACATCACGGCACGCTCTTCCTCCGCCTCGAGTTCCTCGATTTCTTCGCGTTTCTTGTTTGGAAGTGCGTACAAGTCATTTTCGTTCATGTCCCCTTTGATGTGCCGAATTTCATTAATTTTGTCTTTCTTTTCGGGCTTTTGGTCGGACTTGGTTTTCGCTTCGCTCGGCGACGAGTCGTCTTTTATGAAGGATTTTTTGTTTGTGTCGGAGTCGGGTGACCTAATTTATAATTTTTTTTTTAATTGAAAAAAAATTTAATTTTTGTTAAAAAAAAACTCACTTAAAATTCTCTTTTAGATCCACCCCCATTTGACCAATGTCTAATTTTGCGTAATTTTTACGTCCAACAAGTTCATTGTTTTTCGCGTGATGATTGTTGGCGCGTTGTTGATGAATTTCCGACAGAATCTCATCGTACAGATGGGAGTTTCGTTCAATGTGTTGCGGATCCATGTGGTAGTTGGGATTTTCGTAGCTGAGAAGTCCGTTTTCTATAAAATACAAAAAAAAAAGGAAAAATAAATTTTAGTGCGATGCAAATTTTGGATACGACGCAAAAAAGAAAAGAAGGCTAAGCAAGCGTAGAAGCAAAAAAGCCTCAATTTCGTGCCCATGACGAAATAAATGACACGACAACCCAAATTTAGGGTCATAATGTCCTACTGATTGACTTTTCCTTTTTAGAGATTGCAATTTTTCGACTTTTCCAAAGCTCGAGTTTCGAACTTGAAATTTGATAAATTTTCTGAAAGCTCGAGTTCTCGAGAAAATAAATTTTAAAAAAATTTCTTGCTCAATTTTTCGGATTTTGTGTCAGAAATTATTTTTAAAATTCTAAAAATTTTAATGTTGAATAAACAAAGACGAAGTCTAGAATTTACTTCCATTCTTTTATCGAAATTAATCAAAAAAAGTCCCAATTACAATAAAATTTCATAAAATTTTGAATATTTTGTTCTAAAAATTTTAGAAATTAAGAAAATTCGTTTGAAAAAATCTTGTTTCAATTCTTATTTCATTAAAAATTAGTTAAAAATATAAAAATCTCTTAATTTTTAAATAGTTAATACTTAAAAATTTTAAAAAATATTTAAAAGTAGGAAATTTAAAAAATTTTTGATAATTTAAAAACCCTTATTCTAGAATTTGTGTTACTCAATAGTCAAATTTTCAAAAAATCTTTAAAAATTTTTGAAAAATAATTAAATATTTTTGAACGGTTTCATCAAAAATACTAAAAAATATGTTAATTTCGTCTTTCATGAACTAATTTTTACAAAATCTAAGTTCTATTAAAGCTCGAGCAGACTCGAATTTGATCTCGAACTTGCAATCTCCATTCCCTTTGCATACTTTTCTGACACATTTTTTCCCTCCACGAACAAATGACCCAAAATGTTACCCAAAACTGATAAAAAATGTATCTTAAACTTATTTTTCTTTCTTGTAGGTACAAACACACACACACGTAAAGTAATTTTCTCGGAATCACCAGAGGGACGTCATCGTCTTCGGTGTCAGCGCAAGAACTCTATTCTCCAGTTGTTTATTTATTCATTTGACTCTTGAATGACCGCAATCATTAAAATTAATTTGGTTTGTGAGAGAAGTGAACCGAACAACACGGAAAAAATAGTGTTAGCCGGAGCTCGTCGTGGGCGAAGTGATGCGTGTGATGTGTGTGTGCGAACGCATGCAAAAAGTAATAAAAGCTCGTTTTTATTATTTTTCACATGTTGCCTAGATAGGTGCGTTGCGTGTCAGATCGAAGGTAGTACGTGATGGCGTTCAACTGGGAACGTCCAATTTTACGGGTTTTTTTTCTTCTTAAAATAAAATAACATAATAATCGCAGCAAGAATAACTACAAAAAAAAACATCAACCTTGTAACCTTGTTGCTTGTGCATTTAATAATTTATAAAATATTTAAGAGGTTTTCTCGGGTTTTGCTTCCAAGATGAATTTTACGACATTTTTACGTTTAATACCTGCGGCTTGTAACAACAACATTTAACTTGCTACCGACTCACCAAGGATTTACGATATTTAAATGAGGAGAAATAAAATTTCTCATGTTTATTTTTTTACTTTGCCGACGAGAAAGACGAGAAAAATATGTTTACGCAAACAAAACAATATTTTGCGAAACATGATTGTTCCGTGTTTTTGTCCCTGCTGCGTGACTAAAGTAGATCCCGGTAATTTATCAAAACTTATTTTCCCTCTCCTTTTTAGTTGGTACCAGCGAACACGACTCTCACATCATAATTTGAGCAAAATAACCTGTCCCGCTGTGGAAACCTACGACAACATGCCAATTCTTGTTGGGTAATCATCGGGCTTAATCAAAGATTAACGTGGGGCAAATTCTACGCTTGGCACTTTAAATACGACAATAATGGACAAAAAACAACCAGCCGCACCCTTCTTCCTTTCGCTTGCATTGTTTGTTCAAGTTAATAGTTTTAGCGGA
Source organism: Culicoides brevitarsis (assembly GCF_036172545.1). NCBI lineage: Eukaryota > Metazoa > Arthropoda > Insecta > Diptera > Ceratopogonidae > Culicoides > Culicoides brevitarsis. The sequence continues at coordinate 14,569,027 of NC_087085.1, read as the reverse complement.
GAAATTACACGCAATAAACAAGGAGAAAGCACTTTTGTTATTGGGCTCAATTGGACGGTAATTAATTATACGCTGACAATGACGCGATGCGATAGCGTGAAAGAAAATCGATTTTGTCTTCTTTTTTCTTGGACATTGACGTTGATGTGGAATTTAATCAACGATGTTTCCGGTTGCATGCGTTAGTTTGCTCTATTTTGACACATGGCGTAAAGTAATTTGCGAGTAATTAACTTAAAAGTTCAACGTTTCTTAGATAATTTTTTACAAAATTTTTGTGATTTTGCGTAAATTGGAAGAAAATTAAATTTTGTCATGAATTATCAAATATTTTTTATATGCGACTTTTATCGAAGTCAAAAATTTGTAATGAAAAAAAATTAAAAAAACCTTTAATTTTTCTAAAATTAATTTTTTTGGATCCTAAAATGGTAAGAAATGTTAAAAAAATTATTTAAAAAAAAATTTAAATTATTTTTTTAATTTATTTATTTTTTTTATTTAAATTTAAATTAAATTTAATTAAAAAAATAATAAAAACTAAAAAAAATAATTTAATTTTAATATTTTAAGGAGCTTTAATAGAATATTCAATTCATAAAGAGAAATAAATTTTAAGATTTTTGAACCATTTTTACCAAATCAATAATTTCAACAATTTTTTAATTTGAATCTTTTTTTATAAGTTAAATATTTATTTCTTTAATTTTTTTTCATTTTATTATTATTTTTTAAAATTATTTTTCATTCATTTTTAATTTATTTATTTTATTAATTTAAATTAATAATTTGTAAATATTAAAAACGGGCAAAATTAAAAAAAAAAAAACTTTAGTTTTTATTTAATTTTTTATGTTTTTTTTATATTTTTGATATTTTTGACTATAAAAAACGAAATATGATCTCCTTGGATATTTTATAAAAATTAAAGTAGGTTTTTTTTTTTAATTTTTGCACACATTTTAATCCAAAAAATATTTTTGAAAGATAAATTTATGCCAAAAAATTAATTTTCAGTTAATTTTTTATTTAAAATAAATATTTTATCAAAAAAAATTTAAAATTCAAGATTTTAATGTGTCAAAATTGACCCGAAAGACATCAAACCGCTTGAAAAAGCTTAATTTTTCAAAAAATGTCGAACAAGTCTTCCGAATCACAAAAAACAAGCCACACAATTAATTCTTCCAATCTCCTTTTATTTTTGATAAACACGACTCATGACTCAAACAAACACACAAACCAAGTCCTGTGTGACTAAATTTTATTATTATACTTTTTTTTTTGCTTTATTAGCACAAAAATATTTGCGCTACCGAAAAATATTAGCTATTTTTATTGCCAGATTAAATCAAGCACTGCTGGTCAAACAAAGAGGAAAGAATGAATTGTGAGGTGCTACAATAATGAATTGCCTCTGGATTTTTTTTTTCGTGTGTGTTCGCAGCAATATGACTTGACTTGGGTGTGCGTTAGTATTATTTTGTTAATATTATGAAAAATGTACTGCTTCAAGTCGCTCGTTTAACAAATCATTCCATTTTCTTGTTTGTATTTTGTCTTATGAGCTTATTTATGAAGCGACGTGGCGGGAAATTCGAGGAAAAAGGTGTGTAATTTTTTAAATATTCATCAAAAAAAAAGTTTAATGGTGCTTTAAATGCGAAAAAGTGTTAGATAGGGGAAGAACTCTAATTAATTCAATTTTTCTGGTCATTTGCATAATCACTCAAGTTCGTTATCTCAAAGAGAATGACTTGAGACCTTGATGTGTTTAATGGCTGGACTTCCGTTTAATTCTTCCTGCCAAATTTTTCTTGTAAAAATAAATCGGGACTTTTGAACTCTTTTTTTTTTTTTTTTGACGTAAATATGAAAAAAGTTTCAACATATTTTTTTGTGTGCGCGGTAATAACGCTATAAAGTTAATAACACCCGGAAAAAATTCTTTCTAACAAATTACAGCTACTTCAACTTATTTTTTTCGTAATATCACGAAAAGCAGCGCCAATCATACACGAACATGAATCAGAACCGAGTAGGGCGCCAGACATTCTGCTTCCAAACAAACAGTTCCATTTAAAAAAAAAATTGTTGTAGCTACGTAAGCGTAATTTTACTTTGTTTCACGTCTAGCGACACATCGACAACGAACATGTGAGCGAGACATAAAATTTATTAGCCTTCATTTGATGTTTGATAGCAATAAAGGGGAATAAAAGATCCAATCTGAAGTGATTGGCGCGCATAAGAAAGTTTTTGTTGACTCGCTTGTTTATTTTAATGTCATTATTAGTCATGGAAACTTTTTTTTCATGTTCGCTGTAACTTTAATCGAAAACGCAACGAACCGAAAATTGCCAATTTTTCACAATCCTACAATCTTTATTAACATGCCAATTGTTTGAAATGTAATTCCGCCAAAAATCAACTAAAAATGCTTATCAGTGCAGCAGCAGCGTTCAATTGCAATGTTTGCCGTTAGCAAAAAATTTAAATTTTGGACACAATGGACAAAAAGAAATAAAAAATAAAATGATACAATTAAAGAAAAATATAAAAAAATAATAAAATTGGAAAGCGCTCTTTTTTTACACTGAAAGCGATTAAATTTTGAGAAAAAAAAATAAAATTGAACTTTTTTTTTTAATTGAATTTACCTAAAAAACTTTCATCGTCTTGTTGATTTGCGAGCGTGACAATTGCCGCCATGGCTTGATAAAATTCGAGATAAGAAGGCGGCGGTAATATGGCCACGCTTAACGCAGATCCATTCAAAATTTCACCCGACAACATTCAATTGAAGTACGCTTCGGAGGTTTTTTCAGCGATTTTTTTCTTAATTTTTTGTTTCTTTAAATACCTTGAGGATTTTTATTTTATTTTTGAATTTTTCACCACTTTGCACTTCTTTTATTTTAGGTCCCGTGTTTCTACATCCATTTAATGTAGAATTTTGTGCTTACCTGGAAAGATAAAAAAGTAGAGAGAAAAATTAATTATAAGAATTTTTAAAGTAAAAATTTAAAAAAATCAGAACTATGTTAGCAGTTTTTCATCAAAATCAAACCTTTTTATGTCTAAAAATTCGTTTTTAAGCTTTTCAAAACAAAAATTTTACTCTTCACAAAATACGTGAATTTTTACTTAATTTAAATTCGTAAAAAGATTACCAAAAATTACATTTTTAATGTACTTATTTTCTTTCATTTTCAAGTTAAGGAATATTTAAAATATTTCAAAAATAGAAAGGTATCAAAACATTTAAAAAAATTACAATTTTCTTTAAATTCTATGAATGATTAATTTTAAAAAATAAATTAATTTTAACATTAATTTTAAAAAATTAATATTTGTGTTCATTATACATTTACAAGTAAGAGAATGAAAATTTGATAAAATTAAAATTTCAAGAAAAATAATTTAATTAGGACATTTTCTTTTATTTTTGATACTCGATAAGAGAAAATAAAAAAAACAGTTATTTTTTTTTTGCATAATTAAAATATAAAATTAAATTAAAATTTAAAAAAAAAAAATTAAATTATTAGTTAATTAAATTAATTTAAATAGTTTTTAAATAAAATATTGAATTAAAAAAAATAAAAAAATTCTAATTGAACTGTCGCGACACGTAATAAGCTTAACTCACTCTATATCGCCTTTTCGTACCAATATTTTATTGAAATGAAGCCATATCCATCGAAAAAACGATACAAATTAGCTCATTTGTATTTTTTTTTGTATAAAAAGGCCATTTGCTCACTCAAGTTAGGTTTCATTAACTTCTTTTGTTCTCAATCCCCTTTATCAACATCCAGATTACCATTATTATTATTATAAATTCCGAATAAATTTGTCTCGAGATAAAACTTTTATATTGATACAAATGCGACAAAAATAAACTCAAACGTGTGTGTCACAAGAAGAAAAAAAACAACGAAGGAAAGTTGCTTCTCATGTGAATGAATAAATAATACGAAAAATATTGCTTTCACTGTTCTCGAGTGTTCTTTGTGGGGAAATTATAAAAGAAAATATATTTCTGGCATTTTTTATTGCGCACAAAGGAATACATTATGCGAGCATAAAGATAAGACATATAAAGGATAATAATTTTATAATAAAATTGAATTCGTTTTCTCATCATCTCATCCGATTTCGCTTTTTTTTTCTTCTCGTTACACGAAATTGACACAAACAAAAGTTGAGGTAATAAATTTGTATTATCTCTCGTCTCTTTCGTGTGAATTTGCGTCATGCTTGATTGAAATGCTCTCGCACAGGCACAAATTGATGATAAGAGAAGTGTGTATAAATTTTACAACGGCGTCTCTCTCTCGCTCCATAAATAATGCCAAAGTAGTTTAATGATAAAATATAAGTGATTACAATCAAATGAAATGGCTTAATTTTATTGTGCAAACTCTCGTGTTCGTCATAAGACGATGATGAGAAGATTTCTATTTAATTTGCCTTCAATATTTACATTTATGCTCTGGCGTCGTCTTATCTTGCAAGCAGGCAACATCATCATTATCATGAGTGGAAAAGGATAAAGGCAAACACATTTCAACATGTATCAGTTACGATTAGTATGGAAATTGAATATTAAATACATTTATCTTTGTTTACTGAAACCGCATAGCCTGGCACACGGGAGAAAAAGAGACATTTACTTGTCCTAACCACACGCTACATGAATTTCGTTGAGAGGGTAGCTGGCAAATAATTGTGGATTAATATTTGTAATGAAACCACAGACATGTGGAACATTTTTTGCCGTAGTTGTGGATAATGTAATAATAATGTAATTTCTGTTTTCGATTTTTTTTTCGTCGTGGTTGTAGATAAATGTCGCAGTTAATATTCATTATTTGGCAAAAAATGTGGTCATGTCGATGGAGTCTGTTTTGTTGTCTGGTTAGCCAGCGAAATTTATTCGAATTCATTCACATTCATCTTTTTTTTCAATCTCTATCTAACATTTTTTCGTTTTTTTTTGTTTTGTGGGAATTGGTAATTCGTGAAGAAAAAACTTTCATAAAAAAAATATGAAAAATGAAAAAAAAATTTTTTTGTTATAAAATCATGAGTTTTTAAGGTTTGACATAAAGAAAATGAAAAAAATTAAACAAAAATAATTATTCAATAAAATTTTCACAAAAAAAAATAAAATGTTATCCAATAAAATTTTAACAAATTTCAATAATATAAGTGCAAAAAAATTAAAAATTCCTTCGATGAATCAAAGTCCTTTTTTTTATAATTATTTTTCAATTTTTTTTTCTATTAAAATTAAAAAAAATAAACAAATTAATTTATATAAAAAAATTAAAATATATATTTTTTTTAATTTTTTAAATATTTATTTAAAAAAAATTTATTTAATTAATTAAAGTATTTTATTAAAATTTTTAAAATTTTTAATTTAAACTTTTAAATTTCATTCAATTTTAATTAACTAGTTTTTTTTTTGAAAATTTAATATTTTATTTTTTTTAATTTTAAGATTTTTTTCATATTTGTTTTATTTTTTAGAAGAATTAAAACGAGAATTTAATTGATAAAAATTATAAAAAATTATTTTAAAATTCAAAATTTTTATTTTCATTTTCAACTTGCATCGAAATTTTATTAAAAACTGAAAATTTGAAACTTTAAAAAATTTTGACTGCGAAAAATGAATTTTTCACAATATTTTAAAGCTCAATTCGGAACAACAATCGTAGGAAAGGACGACGAGATGCGTCACATCTGGCAGTGCAATGCACATTTATCTAAAAATTTTATCGCCATCATAAATATTTGAGTGAGGACCCTGCTTAGTGCTTCGTGCAAAAAGGCAGCAAAAAGAGGTGAAAAAGTGTTGCAGACAAGCAAACATCTTTTGTTTTTACTGTCAGACCAAATGTTTACCCATAAATTTACTGCAGCTCAAAAATTTTTGATGTTTTTTTCGTCAGATCTCTTTCCTTGTATCATCTAGAAACATCGAAGGATCGAAAAAAAAAACTATTAAACTAAACTTTTTATGTCCCTTTTTTCCGTTTCGTTTTGTTTTGTTAGGAAAACGCATCAACAATGGATGATAGTGAGCCGAACGAACGAAAAGATAAATTTACTGCCTCATTCCGTGCTAAAATAAATATTAGCTAGCACTCAATATGTTTGTTTATCTCGTCTTTTGCCGTTTTGATGAGTGTGTGAACTCTAATTTTGGCACCGGTCGGTATCTGTTTGCGACACACGAGGCCGGAATTTATTGCTTCGAACAATTTTTGTGCCGCGTTGCAACATCGACATGTGCATTAAAAGGTGCTTAAGTTGGAAAAATGGCAAATGGCCTGCAAATTGATGCACTTTACGGTGCAATTTTTATGTCGATAAAATATGGATGTCACGTGTCTCATTGCCAGTCGTCTCCATTTCATGTTCGCACAAAGTCCCAAAAAAATTTAAAAATATTGCTAAGCACACATAATTCATTTTTTGTCTTCTAACTCTTTAATTCAAGTCATGCACTTTTGATTTTTTTCACACAATATTTTTTTTTTCGAATTTTTAAATAAATAAAGCAGACGGTGCTAAATCATAAAAAAAAAACAAAAAAAAACAGTGCAAGCTCATAAACGAGTCGCATATAAATAAAAAGGAGGAACGTTCATAAAATTGCTCTTATCACCATCGTCTATCTCTGCATATTTTTTAAACATTTTTTAAAGCTCGCCATGTAACATTCATTTTTATTTTCTAGTTAAATGTTCATTTTTTTGCTCATCGTTATTTTTTTTGTACGCTATGGAAGCAGCAAAATGCAGCGTTGCTCATTATTCTGTGTGTGTTGTTATAATATAATATTATGACAAGGACAATGAAAAATATATAAAGGGAGCGACAAACAACAAAAAGGGGTTTATATAAAAAAATATACAGAAAAAAAATATTGTGAGCAAAAATGCAAATGATTTCGTAACATAAATAATGCAAGTCGCAGTAGAGCAGTAGACACTGAAGTGCTGTTATAATAATGAAGATAATAAAATGTCATAAAGTAGCAAAATTAACTAATAAATTCATGTCAGTTTGACGTAGACATTTTTTTTTTGTTTGTAAAAAAAAAGTTTTTAGAGACATAAAAAAAATGTTATGAATTTTTTTAGACGTGACTGTCTGAGAGAAATTTTTTAGGGGGGTTTTTTAAACAGTTTCCTGAGTGGCGTGTTTCGTGACATGATATTTTTTTGCTTATTTTTTTGTTGAACTCTTGTTAATAGAATTTTGTCAGTAATTCTAAAAATATTTAAAATTTTTATTTTTTTCTACTACCTAATTTTAACGATTTTTTAAAATTTATTGCATTACCTAAATTTAGAAAATTAAATTTTTTTTTTTTTTTAAATTTAGAAATTTTTTTATTTTTATTTTTTTTGTAAACAAAAAAAATACTGAAAACTGTAAAATTTTTAAAAATTATCATTCTGAATTCAAATTTAAATAAATTAAAAAAAATGTTGCATGAAACAAGGCTTTTGGCAATTAAATCTGCTAAAAATTGTAAAAAATATTTTTTTTTAATTTAAATTTATATTTTTCGCAGTTTTAAGAAAATTTATTGTTGAAATTAAAAAATATCGTTCTGAATTTTAATTAAAAAAATTTTAAAACTAAAAAAAAATTGTTGGAAATAAAAAATTATTTTGACTAAAATTGGTTTGGTTGAAATTTAAAATGAAAATAATTTTGAATTAAAAACTCAATTGAAAATTTTTTGTGTCTCATAAAACTCATGCCTTTTAAAAAAAATATTACTTGAAATCCTAAAAATTTTGAAAAATGTTCATTTTAAATTCAAAATTTTAATCAAAGAAAAAAGTTTTTGTCTCATAAAATTAAAAATTTTATTAAAAAGCGCTTAGATTTATTTATTCAATTTTTAAACTGAAGTCCTAATTTTTTTCTGAATGTTTTTCAGGTGATAAAATAAGATAATCCGTCTGTTCACTTGTTAAAATTTAAAAAAAATCATGTTTTCCATAACAACTTTTGACACTCACGCACATCATAACTAATTTTTTGTAGCTTTTTAGTAGCAAAAATGACAAAAACTCATCAAGCACGAAAAACGAATACAAATTTTGACTTTGTCCCACTTTTTATCGATCCAAAAAAACAAACAAACATTATTAAAATGACCAACATTTTGACTTTTTGCGTTCAAAATTATTTTTGGGCTTAATTACTAATGCATTCGACAAACAAATAAAAATAAAAATCTCATTAGCACCTACATACCTATTAGGAAACTGGCACGTTTTAATCCCATTTTCAAATATCCTTCATTAGCGAATTTCATCGACAACAACAACAGCGTCGTGCCAATGTGCAGTCTAATTAATGCAGTCAATAGAACACTATTTATCGCATTAATTAATATGCATAACGTTATTAATGCGGACGTGTATTGCACGGCAAAGTAATTTTTATGCTCGAATGGCGCCACTTTGATTGTTTTTTTGCAGAATTAAACGAACTGTGATAACCGAAAATTTTGGATTTTTTTTTGTCGCAACTTCAAATCCGCATCGTTACCATTTATAGAATAATGTTTTTATTATTGAACTGATGCCGTATTTTGACATAAAACATAATTTTCATGAATATAAAACACCATAAAATTTTTTATGACCTCATTGAACTTGATTCATAGGTTTTACGTTTGCTCCGGAGTGTGTTGCTTTGTTCTAGAACGATGGATCGATGCACGTATGGCACGCAAAGTCATGAATCAACTTTTACTTTAATATTTTTTTTAGGAAGGGCACATGCCGGAAACGAAATCGATATGCAAAAGTTTTTTTTTGAGTTCACTTTTTGAATTTTTTCGCAAAATTAAACAAAAAAGCTCTTAAATTAATGAAAATCAGCCTTTTTTGTTGTTTTTTTAACCACTAAACTCAAAGGAAGCACTAGACAAAGAATTCTTGTTTTTAAATTAAATTGAATTGTCTCTTATAAAGGACCAACAAACACTAGCTTTTTGTAATTATGTCGTTCAAGAGTGTCTTTGTTCGTTGAAAAATTGAGAATTTTCTCATTTTTCGTGGCAAATGACAACAAAAATTGCAACTGTGTTCCGTACATTCACCGCCCGTCTGTTCATTGTCTGCCACAAATGTTGCACACGTTCCATGGATAGCAGCCGACATGAGAGAGAGCGAACATTTTTTCGTTGTGGTGGATTCTCTCAGCATGGAATCACACAAAAAAGGGGTGGTGAGTAAAATTTCGAACAACTTGTATGACTCATTCACTGTCTGTGTTGATTTTATATATATTTTTTTTTTGATCATTGGAAAAACATTTTTTGGAAACTGCTTTGTCTCGTTTCACCTTGACCTTTTGGTACTACATCGCTTTTGTGCTTCATGAAAAAGCCTTTTTTCGAGATTGGCATCATAAAATATGGGAAGAGTGTCACACGAAGAGTATCATTTATTCGAAGCTGTTGCTACATTGACGTCGTCGACTGTAATATGCCAATCAAGGAGGCTTTAAGAGCTTTATATCATATTAAAATGATAATTCCGTTGAGAGAAACGATGAAATTTTGAATTTTTCTTAAATACCTGGCGTCTCCATCGATGGATTTTTTTCGTTTATTTCATAAGGAAATGTCGATCATAATCAATAATGTCACCAAAAATAAATAAAAAAAAGTATCGAATCAACCGACCTTGACTCCCCTCTTGATATAATTTGAACTAAAAGTCATAAATTTTGATGTCGAAACGCATAAAAAGCGCTCTATAGTCGAAAACTCTATTGAAAAAAAAAACGAAAGAGAGAGAAATTCATCAATTTTACAACCCATTATTGATTGATGTCCCTATCAGTGTATATTTGGTCGTATCCTGTTTGTCGTACACTTTTTTTATTCGAAAATTATAGCTCGATATTATTACCGAGATACACTCGACTCGACTCGACTCAAGTCTACTCGTCTCGTGTTTGTACATAATTTGATTGAAGCATATTGTTATGCAAACAATATCAAATTATTATTATATCGTATACTTTTCAATAATAAAATCCGACAATATTCATGATAATGATAACCGGAACAGCTGTAAAGTTTTGTATGTTCATGATAATAAAAAGGCATATTGGTTTAGTTGTCATTGTCTTGCATTCGTTTGCTTTCGTTTTTTGTTCGAAATATAATTTTCTGTTTGAGAATGGAAAATTAATATCAATTTAATTAGAGTTCCATTGTGAACGATTTTTTTCCTTTGTGAATGTTGAAATTATGCCAAATTACCAGATTGGACAAAGTTTGCACAATTTTATGTGCAGAAAGTAATTTGTGTCATTTTGTAAAAATTTATTGGAATAGCATGAAACTGGTTGAAGAAAGTAGAAGCGATGAGAGGAAAGTTTTTTTTTTTGTAAAACATGACATTGTTGAGGAAAGCTGTTAACTAAAATTATATTAGGAAAAGTTTTTTTGTAGTCATAAATGGGGAGCGTGCACTCGATACCATCGAAGGGAATCTTTCATCGACATGAAAGTGAAAAAAATTTGATGAAAAAGTTTTATTTTTTATATTTTGTGAGTTGTGACGTTCTTAAGAGGGTTTTAAAAATTTTACTTTTTTTCTTGAATTTTTTAAAAATATTTTAAAATTTTTTGGAATAAAATTAGAAGGTTTTGACTTAAAATAATTTTTAAAAAATTGGGTTTAATTAAAAATGAATTTTTGACTTAAAAGGCCTTAAAGTTAAAGTTTAAGTATAAAAATAAGTCAAAAATTAATATTTTTTTAATTCTCAATAAAAATTTTGAAAACTATCATTATTTTGAAATTTTTTAAAAAAAACATTTGCCAAAAATTAAAAATTTTAAGTCAATAAATTTGACTTAATTGATTTATTTTGAAAATCGAGTACCTAATTTTTATTTAAAAATTTTTTAAGAATAAATTTTATTGATTTTAATTTTAAAAAATTTTACTAAAAAATAAATTAAAAGAAAAAACTTATTTTTTAGAGTTAAAATTATTACTTTATTTGAAAAAAAAAATTATATTTAAAAATTTTAATATCTTAAAACTTATCAAGAGCTTTTTTAGTAAAAATATTTTAAATATTTTTACTTGAATTTAGAATTAAGTCTTTATGAAAAAATTTTAAATTTAAAGCAAATTGAAAGTTTATTTTTACTCATGGAAAAATTTGTTTCTTATTCAAATTTGCTTATTTTTTACTAAAAAAGTAACAAATTGTATATCATTTTTGCACTCATGAGCTTAGGTACATTTTTAACTTTCTTATCTGCTTTTCTCAGAAAAAAAAAGTCAAAAACTCTTTGATGAAATTATCCTTCTTACATTGTTACTCTTCATTACAGTGTCTGTTTTATTTCTTTTTTCCATTTTCATTTATTTTCTTTATTTCCGTATGATTTTAAAAAGTTTCTCTCTTTTAATCCCGCAAGTGTAGCTCACTTTTTTACTTTTTTTTTACGAACTTGATTAAATTACTCCCTGACTAACTCCGTTCTCTTCTATCCATCATTTCGTCATAATTCTTAATTCTCCAATGAGAAAGTACACAGAAAAATGTTTGCTTTGCTTTCCTTCACTTTAATTCAGCGTAATTTATTTACCGAAAAAATCCGTTATGTCCTAACTTGGATAATATTGTGACATCAACTCATCGTCGTCGTTGCTCGTCGTGATAAATGACAAAAAGTTTTGTGTTGCGACGAATGATTAAATTATGTTTCCAGTCTCGTCTCGTCATTTGTGGACGAAAAATAGAAATGATGATTGACTGTTTGATTAAAATTGGTCATTAGGGATGTGTTTGCTTGCTCGTGGTGTCGTCATAAAACCGCGACAATTATGTGGCATTACCTCTCCTTTGTTCCTTTTTTTTTACATTTTTCGCGCGATTATCACACGTGGAGTGGATTTTCATGATGATGCGGCAACAAAAAAATTACAACCTTCATTTTTTTTTGTGTTTTTAATTTTCACTCCATTAACGAGAATTTTATGACGCGCCATCCAGTGACAGTTGTTGCCGCTCAAATGATCATTAATTATTGTAAATTGCGTTCAAGAGGCTTTTTGTGAAGATGTGACTCGAACTTTCTGCGTTAAAAATTAGAAAATTCAATGTTTTGGATGCAATAAAATGGATGAATAATCAACAAACTGAGCCCAAAAAGGCACGCATCCACATAAAAATGAAATAAATGACACAACATTTAGTTTAACGACTGATTGTCACTTTTTAAATTGAACATTTTTTGTCCTTCGTTCGAACGAAAAAAAAATCCATCGACTACCAGCATAAAAACGAGTGTCAGAAGCAAAAAATGGCATAAAATTATCAAATAACTCAATTAATGAACAGCGAGAAATTATTCTTTTTTAATGTTTGCCATTAAATTTTGCGAGGATGGCATGAAGAACGGCTCAAATAATGATAAAAGTTTTCTAATTAAATTTTATGCAAATTAAAGCTGAGATTTAAAAGAATTTAAAAAGTATTTTAGGATGACAATGGGTTTGGATTTCCCTCGTCAACTATTAAGACAGCTAAAATTGATCACTAAATTGGCATTTACGATGAAATTATCGCCAAAAACTCCTTTCCCAACCACGCCGTTAACGGAAACCCCAAAAATTTTGCAAACTTGATCGTCTTGAATTGTTTTTCCCCTAATTCTAATTAAATAAACGACATTTTTGAGTATAAATTCGTTATTTTTGGACAAGACAAACACAAAAATTCCTCCGTCGTGACATGAAAATATTCGCTGGGAAAGGGGAATTTATCGGAAAAGTTATATCATTAATCCTGTCGTTCATGAAAAAGTCACGTTTTGGTAATATTATTACTATTCTTGACAGTATACTACAATTTTTGCCCCGATAAAGTAATGAAAGGAACACGATACTTGTCAATATGTGTCACGGCATCGGAAATTCGCATCGACAAGCGATGTCGAAGAGCAAAAAAAAAAGGGAAAAATATTTATTTGATTTGTTATTTGATGGAAGTGTTTTGTACTATTTAGGCGATAAATAAGCCTGATTTGACTCTGAATTCATTGGTTTTTGCCGGAAAATTGAGAGGAAAACAATATGAAACAGGTAAAATGTCTCAATCGTTATTTATGTGCTTGCTTTGTGTGTCAGGAACACGTGTTCATCATACGAGTCATAAATAACGACATAAGGAGGAAAGCATGTCACAAAGGCCCAGACATAAACATTTTATCAACTTCTGTCGTTACACGTGAAACCAATCTCAACAACAGAGCAAAAAAAAAAAAAATACAGAAAACAGTGGAAAAGGAACAAAACGAAAAAAACGTTTTGATCCTGCAAAAAGATATGAAAACGAAAGGAATTGAGTCGACCGAGTAAAAAGGCATGTGTTTCACATAAATTTACGATAACGTTTTTTTTCCTGCTTGCTTCAAGGTATGTCTATCCCGTGGCAGATTTCTTCCGTGTCGTGCATCTTTCTAGGTCAATGTTCATTTATCGAAGCATAAATTCCGTGCTGGCTCACATTACATACGGCGGATCTGCCTGGCGGAAGAGAATAAATTCAATGTTTAATGTGGCTGCGAATAATTTTCCCTTTGAAGTTCATTTAGTTTTCCGCCAGCGCCTTACGGATGAAAAACGGGTGAATTTGATCCATTAAGGAATCAGATTAATTCCTTTGGAGTCAAATTAATCCTTTAAGTGAACTTAAGGAATCAATTTGATCCATTGAAGAATTAATCTGACCCTTAAGAGGTCAACATAACCCTCTTTGCCCAACGTTTTTAATCTTTCTGTCAAGTATTTCGGGAGCAAACAATTCTTGGCTTTGTCGATAAGTTTCAGAGCATTAAAGTAAACTCTTTGCTTCACGTCAAGTAACTCTGCGTCGTTTATCATACTCTCCAAATTCGCATATCTGTCTTTAAGTAGAATCGCTCGCAGTGCCTTGTTGCAGATCTTTTGAATCGCCTTCATATCATCGTCTTTCATCAGCATCATGATCTTCTTGAGGTTCAGTTCAACCCTTAAGAGGCCAATTTGATCCCTTAAGAACTAAAGGAATCATTAAAAGGGATCAAATTAATCTCTTAGTGGATCAAATGACCTTGACTCGACCTTGAGGTAGAAACTGAACCTCAAAATGATTTTTTGGGTCTGTGGATGACCAAGTTCAAAGGTTATATTGACTTCTTAAGGAACTTCTAAAGAGATTAAGTTGATCCATTAAAAAAACGGAAGATTCACTCTAGAGGTCAATTCAAGGTCAATTTGACTTCTAAGAGGTCAATTTAATCCCTAAATGGATCAATCTAACCCGTTCTTTGTCTGTAGGTTGCCTACTGTCTTGTACATGTGTCAGTTTCGATCATTAAAGCCACGTGAAGATTTTTTTCCTTGGGTTTAATAAAATATTTAAAGGTCGCCTTTCATCGCTGGTCAAAAAAAAAAGGTTTTGATTTTATCAGAAGAAAAGTGTGTCTGCTTCGTGTCTAGCTAGCTAGCTATCGTTGCTAATGGATTAGAACAAACGAGACACAGGTACCGACCATAAAATTCATGTTTCAATTAGCACTTTAAAAGTTTCGCCAATGTTATATCGAAAGAAAAAGCTACTTTAAAATTTTGCACAATGTTTGTAAGTGAATCGCTTGATTGGCTTTTCTTTTCACTCACATAAAATTTAATTTTCTTTAAGTTCACTGGAGCGCGTTGATTGCCTGTAGTTGTTATTTTGTTGCTTTGAAAAGAGGATCAAATTCTAAATTAAAATTTATTCAGTTCATTTCGTGTCGTGGTACACTTAGCAGGTAAGAATTTTTAATTTCTCCGTAAATGTTTGCGTTAATTGAATGGGCATGATAAATAGTAATTTAAAGTAAGAAGACAATCGATTCGGGGAATGCATGAATTTTTATGGAGTTTGGAGTCAATGACACTTTTTTCCTTCTTTAGATTCGGTATTAAAAACACTTTTCACCTTAATTAAATCACCATAAAATCCTTAATTCAAATAACAATAAAGCAGTCTCTGAATTTATTTTATTTTATTGCATTCTAACATGGAATTGCCTCTTTCGCACACTCACTTGCTCACTTGGACACGACAAAAGCTTAGAAAAAAAGAGAATATTCAAAAGTGTAATAAACATTCATTTTAATGATCTTTTATATCACTTTGTTTGATTTTTATTGTTAGAATTTTTCGTTGTGCGCTCGTCGTGCAGCGGTGCTCACTCGGTGATTTGTTGTTATTATTATAGGTCAAGTAATCAGTGTTGAGTGTATTGAATTAAAAAACAGAGTCAATTCAGATTTTATTAGGACTAATTGATTGCTTTGTGTGTGTGTGGTTAGTCTGAATATCTTATCAGACATTGACACGACCTGACGTGCAAGTTTTTATTTAAGAATTTACGATTTTTTGTCGTTTTGAGGTAGTTTTATTGACTTTCATACAAAAAAATATTTCATAGACCAAAAAACAACAAAAATATTGTTTAATAAAAAAATAGGAAAAATAATTAAAATTTTGATATTTAAAAACTTTATAATTTGTTACCTGAATAAGAAAAAAGTAAAAAAAAATATATTTTTGTTCAAAAATTCTTTATAGAAAAATCATAATAAAATAAAATTATATAATAAAAACTGAAAATATTTAACTAAAAATTAAATTTATTTATTTTTTTTAAATTTATTCAAATTAATTAAATTTATTATTAATAAAAAATTAAATTTTAAATTAATTAAAATAAATTAAAAAAAAAATTTATTAATTAATTAAAATTAAAAAAAAAATAATTAAATTTTTAACGAATTTTTAGTTATTATAAAATACCTATTATTTATTATTAAAAAAAATAATTTTTATTAAATTTTGAAGTAAAATATTCTAGAAAAAAAAAATAAAATTATTTTTTTTTAAGTACAAAAATATTTTTAATAAATTATTAATTCTTCTTATCTTAACAATATTTTGGTACCTATTTAAAAAAAAATAATTTTAATTTCATTACAATTTTTTAATAATTTTCAACTCGAAAAAAAAATTAAAGAAAAATTCCTTAAACCATTAAACGAAAAACCTTCGTCTCTTTAAATGAAATTTCGTCAGTAAATTAATCAAAGATCTTTTCCTTCACTCACTTCGCATTGATAAGACGTACGTGTATTTATTTATTTAATTTTTCCATTTCAGTTGCCAAGAAAAAAAAGGAAGAAGTTACGCATAGACTTGGCTCGTCGTCGTCATCGTGTCAATCAAGCGAATGCCAAAAAACACACCGAGAAAATGAAGACAAATGGAACGAAGTTTTAACCTAAATTTTATCGCATATCAAAAGTATTCACGTCCCGTGGACGAGTTCGCATGCAAAGAGCATTATCTTGTTCGGCTCGCTTTGATAGTGGCAGCCAATAAAAAGTTAACAATACATTTTTGCTGTTGTAACGTCGTCGTCGTCGTCGTCGTCAGGAAGGGACATCAAACGAACAGTTGGCACTTGGCCAAAGTGGTATCTCTTGTTCACGGTGAAGAAGCACACTCACACACATGTAAGTTATTTAATTTTTATTATCTTGTATAATTTTTTTCTTTGCCGTTTGTGATGCTGCCTAAGACTCACATTACTTTTTTCGCACAAGAATTCAATTCAATTTGCGTTTTCTTTCTTTTGTCGTTCGTCTTAAGCCATTGTGCCGCCCCATATTCTCTCGCATATTTGCAACAATAAACGATAATATCACGAGATAAATTTTCTAATTCCAACATTAAAGCGCCATGGCACAAAAACTAATATTCTTGACACGTGCTTTTTGCTCTGTGCGTCTTTTGTTTTTTTGCCAAAACCGCAAATTTGCGACGACAAAAGGAGCGATGAAGGACGACGACGTCATTATTTTTTATGAATAGAATAGTTTTGCATGTAATCTTTTTTGTGGTTTTGTCATTTTGCTGCTCTTGATGATAATGTTGACGGAATGAAAAGTCGGTTCAGCAAATTTTGCAGATCAAAAGAAAAATTCGTCGTCGTATTTCCGCTCGATTATCTCGATTATTCAAAAATTTTGCGTTTTTTGAACTTTTCAAGGTCACCGAAGATGTAAAAAGACACAAATGTGGCATAAAAGCCACATATACTCAAAGTAATAACTGTAATAAAAATCATTTTGCTCTTTTTTCTGCCTCTTCTTCCCATGCACGCGACAAATCCTTCAACTTTAAAAATTTATTTTGCATATTTGCCACAAACGAAAGTATGACAAATACATCAAAAAGCACGA
The DNA here is from genome assembly GCF_036172545.1 of Culicoides brevitarsis. Taxonomy (NCBI): domain Eukaryota; kingdom Metazoa; phylum Arthropoda; class Insecta; order Diptera; family Ceratopogonidae; genus Culicoides; species Culicoides brevitarsis. Next base: position 14,551,673 of record NC_087085.1, on the reverse strand, counting down.
ACAAGGAGATTTAAAGAGATTTTCCTCCAAAAACAAGTCTTTTAAGATCACGGATGGGTTTTTTATTTCTTCATATGTGCCAATAACTCCCCTCCTTTTTTGCTTTTCCACATTTTTTTTTGTGGGTTAAAGCTACTTTGCTTACGTATGACCAATTTTTTGATATTTTGCGCGATGCTTAGATAAATTTTGATGTCATGAGTTTAACATACATTTGCATAAATAATCGAGACAGAATATGCTAAAGATTTTTTCCGAACATTCTCGGAATAAAAATCGTGTTTGTTGTATCAGAATATTTTTTTTTTACTTGAAAAATTTATGTTATGCAATAAAATGCGGTGCAGCCATAAATCATACGTACCAAAAAAAAAAGAGATTTTTTCGCACAAGTTAATGCATCGTGGCAAGGAGGCATGCAAGTGAAAAGTAGAACCGCACTTAATTTTCACAAACAACTTTTTTTTTGCTCTCTAGTGAGTCTGTGTGCGAGCGTTTATATGGAAAAAGGATGTTTTGTTATAATATTTAATTCTTTTTTATTTTTCAGGCAACTAGATGGAACAAAATGGCGACAAAAAGCATTTTTCATGCTTGCAGTGCACAGCGCGGCGCAGTTTCTTTCATCCATTGACGTTGTTGTTGTTTTAAAATTAAGTTTGTGCTTGGGAAAGACGGAGAAAGACTCCTCGAGACAACATTAGCATAAGTTTTGTTGCATTTAAAAAGACATCATCATCATAAAATGTTCAAGGACTTGCGATAAATAAACTGTGGCAGCAAGGTAGATGCTAAAAATTTCTCGCAAACGGAGAAATAGAGCAGAAAATGTGAATGGCAGAAAATTGGAAACTCATTTCCATCTCATTTTTCATGGAAAATTATCATATTTGCATGATGCCTGTTCGTAAAGTGATGCAAAATTGAAGGTTTTTTTTCTACTTACTAACAAGTTCTGTTTTTATTTTTTAGATGGATATTCAACTCACCTGGAAAGAAAAAAAAATAAAGAGAAACATATTAAAAAATACGGTTATCGTGTCAAAAGTCAAAGAAAATTAAAAGCTCTCTAGAGATTTTGCCGGAGTGAAAATTAAAACTCACTGGTTTTTTATGACTTTAAAAAAAAACACCGAGTCAAGTTTAAAATTTTTCAGTAAGAACGTCTCGGTAGAAAGACATAAAGAAGCAAAAATGTCTACTAAAAAATTATATGGCATAAAATTTTATTGAGTTCTTCCCAGGCAATAAATTTTTTGAGTAAAATAACATTATTATTGCTTGTGCATTGCATCATTGAGTCTGTTCTACCGTAAATAAAATAACAAGGTACTATGTTATTTTCACCAAGTTTGCTCGTCTTCGGCAAAAGACAAATACTTAATAAAAAGGTGTTGTTTTTGCTAAACAAACGCACACATTCTCTCCTATCGCCTCCTATTTTGCGATGAAAGCAGATACAAGTTAGAATCAAGGGAACGTGTAAAAAAAACAAATATAAAAGGAAGAGTTGAACGAAATCTTTCTTTTTTGAAAAACATGTTTTTATGTGAATTTAATGAAATTTTCTGGAGTGCAATTTTTCATGGTGGTTTCCCATTTTTGTTGAAAATAATTTATGGCCATGAGTGAAGCGGAGGAACGGATAAGCAAGCACGGATGCATCAATACCAGCAAAATAATTTTGCCAAGGATAGCGGAAAAAATGGGAAAAAGAAAAATAATCATGCGGAAATGCTATAAATAGTTAGATATCGACGAGGTAAGGTGTGCGGTAAAAATAACAACATTAACGTATGCTCAAAAAAAAAATATTTGTATGTTTTAGTGAGAAAAAGGGAGGAAATTATAATAATAATAAAGGTTGAACGTATATTTTTACGATAATGATAGCCGAAAAAAAAACGTATAAAAGGACCGGTATTGACTCAGACAAAATGAAATTGAGGGAATAAAGACGAAAAAAATGCCGTTTCTTGTCTGTTTTTTCGTGTTGATACCGATAATGTGCTGAAAACTAGTCTTAAAGAGGCTTATGGAGAGACAGAACGAGAACGGGAGAGAGGAAGTTGCGATGATAATTCAAATTGAGAGATAGAAAATGTTGAAGAAGGTATAGTTGATGACTCCCACATGCATATTTTGCACTTTTATACACGGATCCCTCAATGGTTATTATTTGTGTTGGCGAATGAAGTTTATCTCGCTCGTCGGCAACTCATCGGTCGATGAAGTTATATAAAGTTTCATTGATCTAGCTTGACTTTTGGTCTTTAAATCGAAGAAAAATCAAGAAAATTTCCTTTAAAAAATAATTTTAAAATAATTAAAGTAATTTATTTGAAATTTCATCAAAAATATTGATAAAACCAATTACGAAAGCGCTAAAAATAAACTTTCGAAAAATACAAACGTTTTAATTGAACATTAAATTATTCATATTTTAACAGCCGCAGGTCAAAAAAAGTTCATTAATGAATAATTGCTCTACTTTTTAAAATTTATTGAGGAGTGAAAGTCAAAAAATTGTTTAAATAAATTTAATGTAGGTCACTGTACGAGCGAAAGGCGAATTTATACATAGGCTTAGTATCTGTTTCTATGGAGGAGTGGTTAACTCGTCTGTCTAACACACAGAAGATCCCCAGATCGAGACTGGGTAGAAACAATTAATTTTTTTTTTCATTAAATTATTTTTTTAAATGAATTTTTAATTCATCACAAATAAAAGTTTTTTCCGGTACTTAAAAAAAATTATCTCTTTTTAAAAAATTGCGAATTAAAACGTGCATGTTTGTTTAAAAATGCATCATAATTCCCAATTCACTTAAATTTAAGAGCTCTAAAGTTACAAAAAAATAAATGAATATTGCAATCGTTACTTTTGCAAAAAACGTATGAACAACAATTTTCAACCAGTCGAGCGAACATTTTTTCCCAGTTAAAATTTTAATATGGCTTTAGACTCCATCCATCCATTCACTCATGAATATTTAATTTTAATTTTCAATTTTGAAATTTTCTCCATAAACCACACACACACGAGCTGGTACATTTGGGAAATGATACAAAAAAGCATCGCAAAGCCGCAGTCACAATATTCAGCAATAATTATTCACATTAGTTCCAACTTGCTTTTGGAATATGGATGATAATTTCATAGGAAAATATTTTATAACGATAGTGTAATTTTATTTTATTTTATTATTCATATCCTCTGGCACGTAGAACAAACAAAAAAAATAGTTTTCGGTTTTTAAGGAATGAGAATTAAATTTAATGACAAAATTTCCTTGGGATTAAAACTGATTTCATGGACACATTTTTAGATTGATGTCACACAAACAGAAATTCTCGGAGGACACAGATGCGGAAAATTGCCACTTTCAAACCATTTTGGAATGTCAAACATGTCACAGAGTAGCTACTTTAGTTATTTACTTCAACATTTTAAATTTAATTTATTTCATGCATGACACTTTTAATTGCCTTCTTCTTTTATTTTTTCATTTCAAAGGAAATTTTCATGCACTTTTCATGTTTTTGTTCTTTTAGCACGACAAAATACTTTAGAATTTCGTGTCAAAGGAAGTTTACTTTATTGCATTATTATGCAATTTTCCAAGCAACTTACCCTTTAATTAGATGCAATTTTGTGTCGTTGTCTTTAATTGCCTCTCAGTTCGTGGAAAAGTACAAAATCGATTTAATTTTGCATCGGAGAGCAATTTTTCATCTTACAAACTTTTCCTTTGTTCTCGTTCCTTCAATCATTTTCTCGTATATTTAACACATTTAACACTAAGCCAAGCGAGAAAGCACAAATCTTCGTCACACACAAAAGGAGAAAAGTTTCGAGACCCACATGACAAAACACGTGAAATGCGATATTTATTACGTGTGCTTGCCGCGCATTGTTCGTCAGCAAATTTGGCGTATCCATAAATATATTTTTTGTGTCATCCAGCGCCAAAATTCTCGCTCACACCTTTTTCATTAAAAATGATCTATTGCGTGAGCAATTGTTCCCAGTTATGGTTGAGTTACGGCATAAATTCATCAAAAAACGGTGTGCGGGCGATATTTTGCCAAACAAGTATCAGGAGATACATTAACACGACTGACAGTGAGACAATGAAAAGGAAAAAGGGATCTAACGCAAAACCATTCAAAAGTCAAGAGAAACAAATATTTCCATCTTTTACACCGCAAAATGACTCCATTTTCGGTCGTCGTCATAATATCGCATTACCTTATCTCCGCTCATTTTGAATAAATATATGAGAAAATTTTCGGAGACGAGGAGATTTTAAAATAGACTAATTGCTTCAACTATCGTATTCATTCACTTTTATTGCAAACAGAGGATTAATTTTCATGCAAATTAAAAAAAAAGTGGACGCCTAGTTTGTTTTATCTATGAACAACTTTCTGTCTCGATGAGAAAATTTTTTTTTGAAAAAATTCTCTCCCCCCGTTTTTTAATGGATTTCCTGTTTTTGTTCGTTATTACATTTTTCTAGTTCTTGTTTCCTTTATCTTTCAATTTAATGTTCTCCCAACGAAAAAACAACAACAACACATAATAAAAGGATATAGAAATGAAATTAACCTTGTTTTCTCACAAACACACTTGCCTTGCTTCTCGTTTTTAATACAATTATTTTTTATGTAAATATTTTTTTTTATCTCCATCGTATGAAATAACAGCAAAATTGCCGTGAACAGAACCGAACCAGCAACAAGATATTGCTTAAATTAAATATAAATTTTGGTTGGCTCGAACTCGAGAGTCTTTTTACAACAACGACGATGGTGTTGGAAAATATAGATAACTATGCAACATTTTGTAAGAAGGTGTTGAAGTGCTTTTAATGTGAATCCACTTCATTTTCTCTCATGAATAACGCAAGACATTAATTGCGTATCTCGGGCTTGAACGTTCATTATATTAAATTATTTTCTACAAAAAAGTGATAATGGCACGAGAACAGGTGAAAATTTTGACTTTGTAAAATTTTATAATTGAATAAAACTCCAATTATTAAAAATATATGATACTTAATGATAAACATAATAATTGTTGCTGTTGCAGAAAAAGTATGATAATAATTAAATTTTTCCTCTGATTTATTGTTTAATATTATTATATTGTAGGTAAATAATGCGTGGTCTTCGTTAATTTTTAATTAATTTTATTAAATTATTTTTGCTTTAAATTAATAAGCAAAAATTTTCCACAGATTAATTTTCGTGAGTTAAAAATATAATTTTTATATTAAATAAATCGCTTTAATTTTTGAATTTGTGAATTTTATTTTAAAAATTAGGTAGTTATTAAATTTATTAAAAAAAAATTAATTTAAATTTAAATAAATTTAAATATTTTTTTTAATTTAAAGTTAAATTGACAAAAAATTAATAAATAAATCTGTTAAAATTTATTTATTAAAATATTTATCAAATTAATTTTTTTAAATTTATTTAATAAATAAATTATTTTAATTTTATAATTATTTATAAATTTTTAAGAATATTTTTAAAAATTTAATTAATTAATTATTTATATTTTTTTAAATTATTAATAATTATTTAAACTAATTAAATTAAAAAAATTTAATTAATAAATTTAAATATTTAAATAATTTTTTCAACAATTTCTGTGCCTAATTTTTACTTAAAAATCCAAATGATGCAATATCTAAAAATACAATATATTAAAATGTAAGAAATTTCAAAGTAAATTTTTTTTTTTTTAATTTTCAATAAATTTTTTCTTTAAATTGTTACATTTTTCTTTGTAAAAAATTCAAATTTTAAACAAAAAGAGCAATCAGATGAGAAAACCAGTAAAAGGTAATAAAAACTATGCCAAAAGCAATATCCTAAATAAACAATGCCGAACAAAGTATCAATTGCAATCTCTTTTCCTTCTCCTTTTATGTACGTCATGCACCATTTATCCTGTTATTAAATTTTCAATGATCATTCACTTCACTTTATAATACTTCAAAACGATAAAAAAAGATTATCGGATGAAAAGCCGATTATGCAATCGGTACTTGATAACAAGAAGGAACTCATCTAACCGTCAAGGTCAGTCACTCGGTTAAATTTGAAAATTTTCAATTTGTACCGAAAAATTGAACAAACGAGTTGCGAAAGGTAAAAACAACAAAATCGAAAAAGATAATAGGATTTTGTGGGAGATTATGTTATTTTGTGTGAAAGACGCTTAGCTCATACTCCATTGAGGCAGAAGAAAAAATAACGACTGGTACTAAAAAACCTTTTAAGGAAAATAGGAAATATTTCACCGGCATGTCGCTTTTTAAACAAATTGGCATAGAAGATAGTGATGTAAAGTTCTTTTGTCTTTGTCCAACGCGAAAAATTATTTTTCTTTGAGTTTCTTCAGAATTTCTACAAAAACATATGTCACCACAAGTTGTAAATGTATTCCAAAAATAAATATAAAAAAAAATTATTCAGAAACACGCAAGCCAGTCAACATTCAAAGGAAAGAACGAAGGAAAGCCACAACTAAATAGCAGCCAGTTTGTGTGTGTGTGACGCGCATCAAGGACGATAAGTTGAAGAAAAGTTTATTGTTTTGATAACGTGAGACGTGATATTTGGTCGCGCCTTTTGTGATTCGTCGATCTGTCGTAAAAATGTTTATTTATATATTTTTTTCTGTTATTTTTTTTTCTCATAATATTATTATTATATTTTTTGTAGCATATTTTGGTGCAAAATACTTCGTTCATAGGAAATTGAACGTTCGATATGATTAAACTACGCCAGAAGTAGTTCATAGTCTAATTTCACGTCACGTTCAAATTCACAAGACACATTTGGTACATCAGCGCCTCAACAATACGACACTTTTGTTGAATACTGCATCAAACATCTCTCATCGCCCAGCAGCTAAACAATGGAAATCCGTTTTGGTATTCAAGACTGCTTTTCACTATGAATCTGCATATGTGTGTGTATATGACACCGAAGACAATGCTGTCAGAAAACTTTTCTTTTGTTTGTCTTCGACACACACACACGTGAATAAAACACTTTATGCTGCATGGATCCTTTGTCCTCACAAAATTCTTGGAGTTTGAGTTATTGTCAACTGCTTTTCCTGCTATTTTTTTCACAAATATTCACTTGACGCTACAAAAGAGTTGTAAATTTGAAATGACAATGCCCTCGGCAAATTTTCTTTCTTTTTTTCACTTTAAACTAGATTTTTTTTTTATTTTTTAGTATCGCTGAAGGTTGTTGAACCGTTGAGAGTGTCTCTAAACATTTATTTACGTTCAAGAATTTTTCCGTGCATGCAGTTATGATAATATATGATGAAATATTTCCACACAAAGACTCAATTTTCTCGTGAAAATTCCTTTTATCGATGAAAACGGACAACAAAAGTGCTTTTTGCATTCCAAGGTATTCGAACAAAAACCTAAAAACACAAAAAAAAAACTTGCAAATGCCGTAAATTGTTGAATGTCTGCAATCGTGTTTGAACGGCGTTGTTACAAACGGTCGAACACAGATAAAATAGAAAAAAAGCGGCAGACAATGAAAAATGTTTCAATATTTTCTACTTATCCGAGCATTAACTGAACGAGAGATACAAAGCTCCGGTAATGGATTTCTGCCAGCAAACACGAGATAAAGATAATCAAAATCTTGTTTTTCAAGTAGATTTTTAATTCGGTGGTTGAACGAACGAAAGAAAATCACAAATTACGAGTAATGTGCAACAAACGAAAATTTACCTTATCACAAATAATGATTTTTTCGCATTTTCTTCTACCGTCGTCGAGGCGGTGTGTATGAAAGTAATCAACAACCACCGACCGAAAACAAAACATAAGAAGAAGAAAAAAAAAAAACAAAAATGTGTTCGTCGTAATTTCATATCAAGCTCGTTCATTTATATTACATGGGAGAGGAGAAAAAAAGGTATGTTGCAAATAAGATATTTTGTAACATTTTGCACGAACACAAAAATATTATTGTGTGTTCAAGAGTGGGAAAAATAACAAATAACAATAAAATACCAGTCGTTTGCTTTCCATTTCCATTCTTTCTTTCGTGCGGAACACATGTGAGATGTACTTTTCCGTTTTTATCGCATTTCGAAGAAAAAAGTGGTATTATTCGGTTATACGTGGTAAAAAAAGAATTAAATAAACCACGTGGTTAAATTAAATTAAATAAAAAATTATAAAATTAAATAAATTAAAAATAAATTAAATTTTTAAATTAAATTAAATAAAATTAAAAAATTAATTTAAAATTAAATTATTAAAAATTAAATCAGTAAAATGATTAAAAAAATCGTTGAAAAAATTGAACAAAAAATAAATAATAGTTAATAGAAATTTAAAAAAATTGAAAATTTGAATTAAGGCCGCTCCAAACGAAAATCAAAAATAAAGTCCGATGCCCCATTTTAAAAGTTAAAAATCCAATGGGGCAAAAAAAAAAAGTTAAAAATTTCATCAAAATTGATCGTTTTTTGTTGTAAATTCATAATTTTTCAAGACATTTTCAAAAAAATTTATAAAAATTTTTCAATTATTTTAATTTTTGTTTTGAAAATCATATTTTAACTTGAATTTTCTTCTCTAAAAATATTTTTCATAAAATTACTGAATTTTTTTTTTTTCAAAGTTTTTCATCGGTTTTTCAACAATTATTTTTAATGAAATTTTAATTTTTCAATTTTTTACTTAAAATGATCTAAAATCAATTTTTAATTTGAAAATTTCAAAGAAGATTATTAAAAAACAACAAAAATGTTGATCAACAATCAAAAATTGCTAAAATTCTGTCATTTTGTATGAAAATAAGTATTTCAAATTTTTTTTTATTTTGCCCCCCCCCCCATTTTATTTTCAAAAATTTTGGACTTTATTTTTGATTTTCATTTAGAGCGACCTAAATAAGTTTAAAAAATTAAATATTAGTTGAAAAAATTTAATAAAAATTATTTTTTTTAAAACAAAAATTGATAAATTTAAAACAAAAAAATTAAATTAAATGGTTAAAAAAATGGCAATCTTGATATCTTAGATGTGAAGCAAAGAATTTATTATGATATTCTGGTCTTTGTTTACAAAATGAAGAATCAAATGTTGCCGAATTATCTGTCAAGAAACCTGAAATATGTGAGAGACGTTCAACCATATTTGCTGAGAAGCGGAAACGAACTGAGGTTGCTCCCAATGAGATCAGCATTTGCACAGAATTGTTTATTTTACAAGGGAGTGAATTTATTGAATGACATGATGCGTTTCGGATTCAATATCGACGTGAACTATGTGAATTTCAAAAAAGCCCCGCGCGAACTGATTAAGTATCGCATTTGGAATTTGTGAATCTCTGAGTTAATCGTGATTCACAAATTCGAAATGCGATACAATCGTTGGTCAGTTTCCAAACGGCAACTTTTTCCGTTTTTTGTTTTCTCTCTCTCCCTTTCTTTTCGGATATTTATTACATTCAATTATATGAGTATATTTTTCCATTTTCTTGTCTGATGAACGGCGAACGGACTTTTATTGTTATGCGTCGTCGTGGAGAAGTCATCGGAGTCCGATCCACATATCCATAACCAACGGTAATAATGCATAAATGAATATCGTTGATGTCCATAAATTATACTTTTATTATTATTTTCATGTGTGTCTGAGTATTTTTTTTTTTTTGGTGTGAGTCTAGCCAGTTTTGCCAAAGAAGGCGAGGCAAGAAAAGCAGAACAAGGTAATGTGTTGATTGGATTAAGATTGAATTTTCGTGTGATTTATTTGTTATTGAGGGCTCCTGAAGTTTTAATGGCTAATTTGTGACATATTTTTCGATTGTTTTTCTTTATTTTGCTTTGCGTGCTGCTTATTGATTGATTGATTAACTGCGACGCAATAACTTTCGTTATTTGCCTATCGCCTCTAAGCGACCTCTCGTTTTAATGCCTTTTCGACACATTTTCACCGAAAGCTATAAAATATAATGAATTCCTGATTAAAGCTCAACTTGTAATCATAAAATAAATAAAAATAACGAGAAACCTAGAAAAAAGTCCTTGGAAAAATAATGTTCACAAAACGAAACCAAAGTTTCTTTTCTCTCTCTCTCCCATAAATTAAAGGTGAAGAAACAAAGTCTGTCACGTAGTAAATTATGTTTTACATCGCAAGAGGCGCAATAAGGGCTCATGGGAGGAAAAATGTTGTTAGTTAAGTCTATGAATGTATGTACCTGTCGACGATCCATAACGAATTAAAATGTTGCAGGAAAAAAAAAGTTTTTTTTTATAAAACTTTTATCTCCAATTTTTTTGTGTGCAGTGAAAGAGGTCGCTCGTTCATGGTCAGGTCATCATTATAAAACGAGAAAAAAAAGAAAATTTCATAAATCAACCAATTTCGAGAAAAAAAAAAGTTTTTCTAAAGAGACTTTAAAGAAAATACTTTCCTAATCTCTTGTTACATCCAATCGACAAGTTTCCAGAAATAATGTTGAATCATTCCTATCTACTCAAGGTACCTACTTTTCATTCCTGATTATTTATTCAAAACAACAACGTTTCTCGTTACTCTTGTCATCTCTCGTACCCACTGTACGGGCTTTTCCTATGAAACGCACGAAAACGACAACGACGCCGCCGACAAGAAAAGTAATAATTTAGCAGGCGACATTACATAGCATGGATACTTATTTTGTTTGTCATTCATTCATTTATGCCTGCTTGCTCGCTTTTCCGATGAAAGTACGGCGCGTCGTCGTACACAAACCACCCTTATTACCGTCAAACTAGGATCGGTTTAGCGAGTTTTTTTTTGTGTGTGGGTGCGTTTGTTTCGTGTTTGTGTTGAACAAAAAAAAAACTTGAATATTTTTGTATGACTCAACCAGCCAACTGGATCGATTACAGACAATGTGGCGTCTCAACTTGACTTTACGATACACATAATTTTTTTACGAGCATGAATATTTTTACATGAAATGAAATTTTAAATTGGGCTCGCAGATTTTTTTTTGTGTTTTTCTCGAGGAAATTGTCGATTACGATGCGATGACCTCTAATTTGTAACCTTATATTAAATTATGATAATGTCGATAGTTGAAAAGGAGACAAGGCAGGGAGTGAGAATATTGATTCTTGCTGGTAAATAAATCATGGCGCTTGACAGATTTATGGTGATTCGGTTGTTATTTAACACAAATTTGTATGGAAATTGACATTCAAGGTTGATTGGTTGTTGTTGTTGATTTGAGGACTGTTTTTCTTCGTACTTAATTTGATTGAAATTTCTCAAAAAAAAAAAAATGTAGAATAAAAAATTTTTTAATAAATTTTTGAATTTTCTATCGGGTTTTAATTTTTTTTTAACTTTTTAAAGATAATTTAAAAAAAAAAATAAAATAACTGAAATTTCAAACTATTAAATTTTTTTAAATATTTTAATTAATAATCTTGAATTTTTTAAAATTAATTTTATCGCATTTTGAAGAAAAAAAATCAAATTTATTTGATATTTATTTAATTTTTTTATTTATTAAAATTAAATAAATTAATTATTAATTTTTTAAATTAAATCAATTTTTTTAAAAAATAATAATTTAATTAATGAAAATAAAATATTTTTTTATTTTTTTTGTGAATAAAAAAATATTTTTTTTAAATAAATTCAAGTACATCTCAAATTATTTCAGTAAAGTCTCGCGTCAAAAAAAAAATAATAATAAATTTGATCAACCACATAATAAGTCTGACATAAATGCACATAATTACACACAATTTATGGCGTTTATTCATTTTTTTCGAGTCTTGCAGCTCAACAAGTGTCGTTTTTTATGAAAAATTTTTACATCCTTTTAAATTTAATTAAAGAATTTTTTTCTTGGCATGCTAACACACATTTTTATGCCCTCCTTTCCTACAAAAATTATTAAATTTTATTCATTTTTTGCTTTCCAGCAGTACTCGGATGACCTCAATACATCATTTTTATGGTTTTCTCGGTGTTCCTTTCAAGGTTGCTTTCAAGTGCAAATCATGACACAGGTGCTGAGCTTCCAACAAAAAAAAAGTGTATCAAAAAAAAAGTCCATTGTTGAAAAGAAAAAGACAATTTTCTCAACTCATCTTTGTACGTTTTTGTGAGTAAAGTACTCCCTTCAGGCAGAAAAATGCGACATTGCACACAAGTTCTTTCGTTATCTTTTGTGTTCAGTTCATGTTCGACGAAAAAAAAAAATAAAATAAAAATGAAGAAAGTTTGCTCAAAGAGGTTCGATTTCAATTACTCAAGAGAGATAGAGAAAGAGTGACAACAATGACTCTATCTTTGCTGCCGTTATCTAAGTACATGTTTGTTGTTTGTAATGTACATGAGGTAAAAATAAAACGTATATCGATAACAGACCGAGTTAGTTAGAAATGCAAAAGGAATCAAGTCATATTAAATTAAACAGGGCAAAGTTCCTCTTTTCTATTAAGTTTAAGCACTTCACAATGAAAAAAAAGTTCATTCAGTTGGGAAAGAATTTTTTAAATATTTATAGAAAATTATGAGGATGATTTTATTTTAGATTATACATGAAAAAAAAACTCATACGATTTTTTTTTATTTTAATTTACTTAACATGCGAATTGAATTGAATTCATGCACAAATGAAAAGAAGCCTGAATATTAAATGAGGAAGAAACGTACAGGTAAAAATGTTTTATAATGAGGAAGCGATCGTTTTTGTTCTTATTCATTTACTTTTTTTCATTTTCGTTTAACAAAAAAAGCACTTTTTTTCATTTCTCCGTTGGTTTCGTACGTTTTTTTTTACACAAAGAACAAAAGTGGTTCGAGTACAATAGAAAATTAATATGAATTTTTCATAGTTTTTCCTTTTCTTGTACATTTTTTTCTTCATCATCTCTTGTTTTAGTTCATTCTTTCGCCGTATTTATTCCCCGAGCTTCCATTATATTACGAGAAAAACGAAAAAAAACTCGTTGTTGATAAAAATAAAACACTCGGCAGCGGTAATAATTTCAAAATTTTTTTTCATTACATTTTTTTTCTTAACTAGTGGCAAGAATGGCTTATGCTTCATTTAACACTTAAAAGAAATGAAACAATGAACAAAGTGTTCCGTGCATGACAAAAGTTTACATTTTAATGCACAATGTTGCGAACGATTTTTTTTTCTTCTTCGTAACTGCGATTAAGCTGGACATAAAATTTTATAGACTCAATATTGTCGTTATTATACGGAGAAAATGGTAACGAGAGACATCCATTTAACGATGGAAAACTAAGAGATTGAACAAGGAGGAACAGATTTCTGTGGTTGCAGGTCAACCGTGTTAAATTAATTTTCTTGGTAAATCTCATTTTTTTCCCTTTTCTTGTCGTTCATTTAGTTTTTAATTTTGTTTTATAATCCGATTCTTGTTGCAAAAATGAATTAAGAGATGTAATTATTATGAAAGATTTTTCTTTTAGTGGCGTTCTTGGCAATTGCGCTTGGATGACTTTTTGTGAAAAATTATTTATTTTAAAAAAATTGTTTTTTTTAAGTCGTTTTTAAAGGGGAAAAAATTTGATTTTCTTAAGTTGTAAAGAATTTTTTTCTTAAAAATAATTTTTTATGCAATTTAAACATTTTTTTGAAAAAAAATTTGAAATCTTTAATTTTTATTATTTTTCTCCAAAAAATTTTTAAAATATTTCCAAATTTTGGCCTAAAATTAATGTTTTCAAGTTCATCCAAATGGTTTTTTTTTCAAATTTTACGATGTTTTCGGGAAAAATTATGTAATTTTCAGTAATTATAATGATTTATTTGGTATCAAAAATGAATTTAATTGATAAACTCTTGAAAAAATTTCTTTTCCTAAATCAAAAAAAAAATTTTTTTTACAAAATCGAGCATATTTTTTAAAAAAATATATTTTTGCATCAAAAACTAATAGAAGTTTTGGACAGAAAATCATATAATTTTTTTAAATCCACATAAATTCTCCCGAAAAGCTAAAAAAATAAAATAAAAATTAAAAATTTTCAAAAAAAAAAAAATATTTTTTAAAAAAAAAATTAAAATGGCCTTAAAAAGCGAAATAATTGCTTTTTTTTACAACATAACTGAATAATTTTATTGAAATTTGTGCTCTTGAACAACTTTTTGATCCATATTTAATATTATTGGACCTCTGATTTGTGGCTAGAACCTCAAAAGTAAGTCTTTTAGACAAGAAAAGTCAAGTCACTGACCAAAAATGTTAATTGAGTTATTACATTTTCTCGGAAAATTCCTCTATTTATAGCTTTCATTTGCACTTACAACGAGAAATAATGGCTGTGGCACAAAGATAAACACAAATTATTGATAAATGCGAAATTTATTTGAATTAAATTGAAATAAATGTTTCATTAAATTGAATTATTCACGTTTTGTGTTGCAGCAACTCACACGAAAATATGCATTTACGTTATTGCATTGGAAGACAATATGGCCAAACAACTGTCACACACAACGAATTATTGATGGATTTTTGTATAATTGATTGAAAATCGATCGATCGCTTCGTTAGTCGCCTTTATGACAAATTTTTAGCTAATTCCGCTTCGAGCTCTTCTAATTTCCGCAATAAATCAACTCGGGCGTTTGTCACCAAGCCACCCGTCTTCAAAGCTTCAATGTCGTGAGCGTTTTGTTTGACTGCCGAAACAATTCGTACCAAAAGTTGCTCGATGTTTGATACTTTTTTCGTGATTTTATTGAGATTTTCTTCAGTATCACCGAATGGCCAGGCCCGACTTTCATGCACAAGAGCAAAAGTCACTGCAATCACTAAACAAATTACAATTGTGGATGTCTTCATTTCAACCCAAGTTCAAGTTCTGATCAAGTCGAGTGTCACTTAATAACTGAATTTAAATGCTTAATTGAATTTATTGACAGATACTCATGAAATTTATGGACAAGAGATGAGAGTAACAGAGAGAACGAAGTTCAAGGTAGACAAGTTTTTTGAAAAATTTTATTTTATTTCGATAAATTGTGTTAGAATTCAATTTCCTTCTCTCCCAATTGCGAAATTTGGTTCATTTGTCGTGACTCCAGCAAGCGATTGACGTTTACGATGACTTCGTTCAACTTGTATTGGATCATTTCGATTGACCTATCCACTACTTTTAGGTTACTTTCGATGGATTCTCGTAATTTCCGGTCATTTTCGACGACATTCGATTGGAATTTATTCACAAACTCTGCGATTTTTAATATTTTTTCGTCAGTATTTCCAAAGGGCCATGCAAGAGATTGATTTGTCGTGTAAACGACTAAAATACTCGCAATTAAGAGTAAAATTGTAAATTTTTTCATGATGCTTTCTTCTGGAAGGGAATTTTTAGACTGATTTATTTTGAAAAATGTTAAAATTTCTTCGTGATAAGATTTTTTCTTATCTTTTCTGGTAAATTTTTGTTCCGATGCTCAACAACAAAAACAGTTCGAAGGTCAGTTCTGTCAAATAATCCCCAAAGTATGCAATAAACTGCATGTTTACTACATAAAATTGATCCTTTTTTCAATTACTCGACATTTTAATCCACTTTAACTCATTTTAATTGTCTCCAAACTATTTTCAGGCTTCCGTCGTTGCACGTTCAAACACAATTTATTGCCGTTTTAACACATTACAACAACCGATTAATTAAAGTAAGGTTTTAATTGAGTCATAAAAGTGTCGTCTAACGTAGCAAAATGTGAGAAGGAAGTGAACGAGAAGAAGAGGTGTCATCCTCGTGATGCCCGTACGTGAAATGCTGCTGTTTGTTTAGGTAGGCACTTTTTTTTTACGTCCTCTGACAACACAAGTCAAGTCATTGGATTTGCACGTCTTCGGTATAATTACATTGCAGTAATAAATATTTGTGGTAATTATGCTACGAGTGGGCGTGAAGGTTGGCAGAATTTTCCTTAATCTACTTCACGAAACTACAACGACGCAAGATAATTTGTCCTACTTAACGGGCAACGAAGCTAATCTAATTTTCGTGTATTTCTCGTTAAATGTGCAGCGGCACATGGACATAAATTATGCCATATAATGATTTTTATTCATTCACGAAGAGAGATCTGTGGCTAGTTGAGGCAGGAAGCCATGCGGAGGCACTGAAATGAACCAAAGGACAATAAATTTTTGTAACCGTAACACGACTTTTACCTAATATAATAATAAAATTTTCGTGGCGAGCGATATGCCGAGAGAAGGAGAGAGATGTGTGGGTTATTAGACACATATAAAAATAAAATAAAAGTGTAATAAAATAACCAGCAAGTACAGTGGTCATTCGTTCAGGTGCGGATTGGGATAAAAAAAAAGAACAAAAAATGAGTAAGTTTTTTATAATTTTAATAAAATTTACATTTTTAATAATTTAAATAAATAAATGAAAAGAAGAAAAAAATAAGCTCATAAAAAATAAATTTATTTAACGATTTTATTAAATAATTAAAATTAATTTTAAATGAATTTTTTATATATTTATTTAATTTATTAAATATTTTTTTTCTTTGAAAAACTATTAATTCTTTAATTTTAAATTAGTTTTATGAATTTTCAAAATTTAATTTTAAATTTTTTCGTTTTAAAAATAAATAAAAAAATATTTTTTAAATATTTATTTCTTTGAAAAACTATTAATTGTTAATTTTTAATTAATTTTATGAATTTTTATAGTTTAGTTTTTTTTTAAATTTTCTTCATTTTAAAAATTAATAAAAAATATTTTTTAAAAAATTAAATTAATAATTTTATAAAATTTATTTAAAATTATTATTTTATTTAAAAAAATTACAAAAAATATTTTTTCAAATAAATTTTTTAAAAATAATTTTTGTTAATAATAATCTAAATTATATTCATAAATTTATTTTTAAATTATTATTCGAGTATTTTTTAATTTAAGAACTTTTTTTAAGATATTTAAAGGAATTTGGAAAACAAATCGACACATCCCTGTATTCGTCTATATCTAAGACACATGACCATATAATATGTTGCCGTTAATCGTCTCTCTGTCTAAGTACAAAGGACATAAAAAGTCACAAGAAGCCAAAAAGTGTATTTATTATTAAGACGAAACTTATTTAATGCTTGGTATGTACAAAACACTCTAATATATGGCAGTTTAAATACACTTTTATATTGCTTGCGACTATTTTCGTGTCACATCAGCCACCGACAATAAACTTGCACACACACGAAGTCTTACACATATCGAAATAACAAGAAGTACCACAAGAGCATAGGTGTTCACATTACATTTTATGGCTTTTTTTGGTTCACTTGCTTTTTTTTCGTACGTTTGAATGCGACATTGGTAAGAGTTTTAATAACATATTTTTTTTGCACAGCCCAAAAATTTTCCTCGTACAAGAACTTAATCCACACAATAAACATTTTGTTTTTTCGGGGGGAGTTTTGTTACTTGATACATTTTTGTCTGTCTATATTGACACAACAAGAGTTTTTTTTTGTGCTGCAAAAGAACCATTTTCGATACTTTTGGGAGACATTACTCGGAGAATGAACGTTATTCTTACACATAAAACGGAGCCGAATAAAAATATCGAGTTTCTTATTAAATATTAACGAAATTATATGCACCGTTACTAATGTTCGAGCTTCGACTCCGCTTGAGGATGGACATTACCCAAAATGACTAGAGAGGGTTCAATTTTACTTACAACTTTTTTTTTTGGTTCAAAGCGGAATTGGAGTTGATACTTACCTAAAAAGAGAAAAAAGGGATATTTTATTAAAAAAATATTTTTGATTAAATATTTTTTTATTAATTTTAATAAAAAAATGTTTTTATGTTATTTTTTTTTTTAAATATATAAATGTAAAAAAAATTTTTTATGTTATTTTTTTTAAAAATATTTTTTGATTATTTTTTGTGCAACCTAATACTAAGTATTAAAGACAGGCCCGTGCGTCAATAATGTGGTATCATATCAAATGCCAAATGGAAGACGTTGTTCACGAGTAAATATTTGATGATGATCGAAGTCAATAAATCGATACACGGAGTGTTTTTTTTTCTTACTCTATATTATTCATGATTCCAAAAATGTGTAATAATAATAAAATCGTTGGCTTTTAGTTCGAAAGTGGTTTGCAACGAAATTTTCTTCTTTTATTATTATTTTTATTCCGCAAAAAAGGCATTACCGAGAGTTCTAACTGAAAAAAGAAAGTCAATAAGCAATGTCAGATACATTCAAAGAACTTTGCTTTAGATGCCAATAAGTTTCCAATAAGCAAAAGCAGAGTCCATTATATTTTTTTTTCTCTCTTGCTATTGCTTGCGTTTCAAAAGGAACATTACACTAAAAAAAAATATCAGTAACATTTTATTAGTTGTATACAAAATTACATTACCATAAAATTGAATTGATATTTTTCTTGCACAAGTACAAACAAGAGACTGACTGACGGAAAGCGTTACTCTTTGCAAATTGACTTTGCCAAACAAACATTGTGTGTGTGATATTTGCATCTCATCCTCCTTTTAGTGCTCTTATGCGAGAAAAGTATTTTTTTTTCATTGGACACGAGTTACTTGCAGTTTGCTTTTGTGAAATGTGACACTTGTATGGAGAAAATCAGATAATAAAAAGTTTTGGTTTTGAGAAAAAATGAACGACTTAGTCGCATTTTGAATTATTTTAATGGATTTAAATGTTAATTTATTTTTATTTAATTTTAAATTATTTAAAATTATTCTAAAAATTTTTAAATTTTTTATTTTTTAAATTATTTTTTTTTATTTTTAAATTAAAAAAAATTATTTTTTTATTTTTTTTAAAAAATTTTCTGATATTAAAAAAATTAATTTTTAAAATTTAAAATGTGATTTAACAATTTATTTTTTTAATAAAAAACCATAAAAATTAACTGTAATTTTATTAATTTTATTTGAGTAAATAATTAAAATTTAAAAAAATTAAATGAAAATTTTATTCTCATTTAAAAAGTAAATTAAAATTAAAAAAATATTTAACTTTTTCAAAATTAATATTTTTTTTATATTTATTAATTTAATTAAATTATTTTATTTAATAATAATTTTTTTAAAATTTATTTAATATTTTTTTTTAATTCAAAATAATTTTTTACATAAAAAAATATTTTTTAAATTTAATTTCGATACACGGGCGCACATTTTCATTTTATTTTCAAAATGCAGAAAAAAATCAGAAACAGATAGAGAGGAAAACACAAGCGAAGCCTTTGCTTGCTTACTTAATTTAAATAAATAATAAAAATAAAATAAACTTGCATAACCTATACAATCAAATAGATTGATATGTTCAATATTCCGAGATGGAATTACTTTGTTCCGAGCAACTTTGTATGTTTTTATTTATTTAAATTGGATCAAGGAGTGGTCGATATATATATTGAATTTCGCCCATATGTCTCTCATATTGTCCCACGAGAGAAAAACAAAAGAAAATGGCTCTGCAAAGCACCCTTGTTGCGCTTTATTCGATTGCTTATTCAGCAACATGTGTGCGCACTTGTTTTTTACAAAAGAAATATAAAAACGAAAAACGCTAATATTATTATTATTTTTATTTTCATGAAACATTGAGCAAATATTAGTCATGCGCTAGGCTGATTTGGATGTAAGACATGCATATAAAATATTAAAATATTTTTTTTTATATTTTGAAAATTTATTCAGGTCATCCTTGTTATGTTTTCATTCGCTATGAGTGCTGCTGCTATGATATGAAAATAGGAAAAAATTTCCATAAATACAAATCAATTTATTTAATTTGATTACATCATGGACTTTCATAGTCAAGGACTCACAAAAAATTTTAAATTTAGCGAAAAATTTTTTTTTTCAACACACACAATTTTTTTCAAACAAACTAAACAACAATAATGAGAGAATTCAGAAGCCTGTGTGTGAATTTGCAAAAATGTATGTTTACTTTATAGACTAGCAGAACGAGGCGACGCTCACATATGTTAGTCATCATTTCGAACTGCAGCTCCCTCGTATAAAGTTGTTTGCTTTTATTTTGCGTCATCATAAGTTATAATTGGATTTGGAAAATGTTCTATTTTCTGTTTATTTTGTTGGTTTATTCCTCGTAGCTGCTCCGTTCAATCTGTTCCATGGATTTGTCGTGCTAATGAACACACAAACACACACAGGAGCGTCGTTTATTTATAATGATAGACACGAAATTAGTAGGGTGGTCGAGAAATTTGCCGATTTCGGGTTTTTATCAATCAATGCTGCGTGACAAAAAGATCAAGTCTAACCGAAGAGAAAACGAGACTTGGCTTGACATCAAAGTTATTTTAGCACCATTCACTGCCAAAACCAACAAGAACCCACATACGACACATTATTCGTTAAAGGTTATTGGCTTTTTGTTTTATAATGCTCCTCATGCTCGATAGATTGCCTCCGTCATTATTGTTATAACGCGTTACATAAAACATTTATGGAATATTTTGACAAGAGCGTTTTTTCTTTTTTCTTCGCAGCTGCATCAACGACTCTTTTTTTATGTCTGACACGAGCGCAATAATTATTTTTTCGCAAGAGACTCCCTTTGCTATTTACACTCGAGCGAGAGACAGAGACGGAAATGTAAAAACAATCCAATTATGTTGCTCGCAGATAATTTAGCAAACCAATTTTCTTCTTTTCTTCACTTCATGCATGCAGGCAAGCCTAGAAAAGAAGCCGAAAAAATAAAATGAAAGTAAACAAAACCACTTTTCATAAAAGTGGGACGATGTCGACTCACAGATGTTTTGTGGATTTCGTCTTAGGCATTCAAGGGATGTTTCTTTCACACAATTTAGTCCATTGTACATTCATTGGCCAACTTGTCTTTTTATTATTTAAGAGAAAAAAAATTTAATCCAACAAACTACCATATTAAGATGTGCCATGTCTCATATTTGTAGAAAAAATAAAGAAGAAGACCGCTTGTTATTAGATAGTTGAAAAAACTTTGTCTTAAAAATTGTTACCCAGTGGGATGAAAATGCTTTGTTAAGGCTTTTCAAATTTTTACAAGATATTGTTATGTTTTTAATTTTTAATTTTTCAAAATTAATTTTTTTAAAAAATTTAATTTATTTTAAAAAAATTATTTAATTTAATAAACTTTATTTAATTTATTTATATTAAAAAAAATAATTTAAATTAAAATAAAAGAAATAAATAAATTATTTAATTGAAAAAATAAATTTATAAAATTATTATTTATTTATTATTATTTATTAAAATATACGAAAAAAATATGAAAATGAAAATTTTATATTTATTTTTAAATTTTTCAAATTTATTTATTTAATTTTTTAAAAAATATAAATTAATTTTTAAATTAAAAAAAATTTTTTTTAAATTTGACTTTTTTGTGTTCTTTATATTTTTAAATAAATAAAAATTTAAAAACATTTTTAATTAAAAATTTTTTTTTTAAAAAAAATTTTTGTTGATATAATGAAAATCGTTTTTATTGACTTTTTCAAAATAATGTAATTTCAAAAAATTAAAATAAATATTAATAAAATTAAATTTAATTAATAAAATAAAACTTTAAGTTAATAAAATAATTTTTTTTTTTTAAATAAAAATTAATAAATTTTTTTTATAAAAAAATTGTAAATTTCTTAAAAATAAATTTAAAAAGTTTTAATTTTTTTTAAATAAACTAAAAAATTTATTAAAAATAGTATAAATCAATCAATCAAAAACAAGAAAATTAAAAAAAAATTAAATAAATCAAGATCCTTAAAAATTATTTTTGTCCCACTGGGCAAGTTCAGGACAACAAGACATGAAAGCCATGATTAGATTATTATATTAAACATGTGTAGTTTTTCTCAAAAAAAAAAAAAAAAATGAAAAACTAAAAAAAAATCCCTCGATGTTATCAACCAGACGCCGCCATTTATTTAGTGCCGACACATGTTGTGTTTGTACCTTTTTTATGTTATCATCGGCAAGTCCTTGTTTTTCTTCTCGTTCGGGTTAAGTGACACATTGTTCACAAATATGATTCAAAAACATTCATTTAATAATATGGGTCCTTGTTTCGTCTTTTGTGCTCCTCTAAAATGATTTTTCGAACAAAAGCACTTTACACTGAATGGCAGGCAGTTCCCTAGATTGATTGTTATTGTTGTGTCTTGGAGGGACTTTTTGTTCAATTAATGGTGAAATGAAGCGAAACTTGTAATTTAATTAATTTTAGTGCAAAATGTAGCAAACTTTTGTACCACATGTGACCCGAAAAATAATTGGAAGGGAATTGGCCAATAATTGAGTTGGAGCAACAGCTGACAGAAATTCATCATTTTTTTTGGGTAAGAATTTTTTTTTAAATATTTCCGATATTTAGTTAGTAATGGATGATGTCACATTAAAATCGATCTCTAATTACCAAAAAAAATTAACGGAAAAAAAATCGGAAATGAAAAAAAAACAGCAGCAAAAAAAAACCGAAATCAGTTCTAACGACCTCATTAAATTACCATTTAACCCTTTGCATCGTTCTTCGTCATGAATTCAGAACCGGTTTTCGTATTTTTTTTTTAATTGCGCCTGCCTGTTACTGCAAGACGAAGCATGTGTTAAAAAAACATCAAAAAATATTTCATGAATGAACGCAACAAACACATGTCTTAAAAGTGAAATTTCTATTTGTAAAAAAATAAACAAATGATGTTATGCTCTGTATAACCGGTGTTTCGTCGTCGTTGCCGTTGTCGTCATTGTGTGTCTGTACAAGCACTCACAACGCGTACCGAAAGCTACCTACCTACACACAAAATTTGATTGTTGTTCATTTTCGTCTAAAAATACACACGTGATGAGTGTACTGGTGTAAATTTTATAGAAAAAACGCATCTTATACACTTGTTCATGGGTTTCATTTCCGAGTTGGACGTCAGATAAGTCAGACGCGTCGCACCGTGAGCCGTAAAATTTTCTGTTTTACAACTGCCAAAGTCTCTCGCTGATAGTCAATAGTAAATAAATCGAGTGTACAGTAAAATAAACAAAAGCGTTATTCATAAATTATCAGCTGTGTTTTATCTCTTCAAGCAGGCAAGGCAACGTTAACGTCTTATCAGCACAAAAAATTATTGTCATTTCGACACATGTACTCGACAAGATCGCAGTGAATTTCTTTTGTCGCAAATAATCCGTTTGCCAAACGTCATCATCTCGTCATTGGAATTTTTTTGCTTGCTGTGTGCCATTTATAGGAAGTGCAACACTGTATCTTATCAGAATCGAAACCCGCCAGTTAAATATCGTCGTCGTCGTCGGTAGCAAAGTCGAAATCGGCGCGACACATCACATATCAGTCGATTAGTAGCGATTCCGGCGATCACATGTGCTAGGCAGCACTTGAACAAACTACAAAAGTCACAAAATAAAAATGAATCGCGGTAATCAGCGAGACTTTTATCAGAAAATATTCGAAAAATGTGAGCCAAATTTGGTGATTCAGACAGTTGAGAAGACGCAGGGCAGTCAAAAAGGTGATAATTACACGTCGGTACTGGATAGTGTCGTGTTAAAAGGTACAATAAAAGCTCCCACGGACACAACGGCGCCTTCGGAATGGAAAAAATCCGTTTTTTGTAAGAGATTGCCGGAGAGTGAAGCGCGACGTGAAACGTACAAAAGTGTTGGACTCTTTCACAACGAAATCGCCTTCTATAAGAACATTTATCCGGAGTTTCAGGCGTTCCAGAGGGAGCATGGGGTGAGAGATGATGACGCTTTTACGGCACTCCCGAAGTGCTTTTATGCCGAAGATAATGTACTCGTGCTGGAAGATATGCGGGAGACTGGTTACCGGATGCAGGACCGCAAAGAAGGCTTATCTGTGGAGCAAATTAAGTTAGTGTTGATTGAGTTGGCGAAATTTCACGCTTTGAATCTCGCGATGAAATTCAAAGAGCCTGAACGTTTCCGGCTGCAGAAGGAACAAATTTCCGAGGGGATTTTTCGGAGAGAGCACAAGCATTGGTACGAAAATTATTACGGCGCACTCACATCGAATGCCATCGGGATGGTGTGCGATGGCTTACCGGAACGGCCCAAGTACATTAACAAAGTGAAAGACTTTTGCAAAAACTTTTTCGAAGACTTTACAAATCTCCTGGCATGCGAAACGCCGCTCTCGGTGCTGTGTCACGGCGATTGCTGGACCAATAATTTGCTTTTTTCGTACACACCGACGGGCGAACTTCATCGCACGGCCTTTATTGACTTCCAATTGATGCGATACGGTTCGTTGACATTGGATCTCGCATACGCACTGTACTTATCAGTACCTTATCAGGTTCGACGAACACATAAAATGGACTTGATTAGATTTTATTACGACAATTTAGTGAGACAACTGTGTCTTTATGGACCACTGCCGCAGGAATTACAATCGCGCGATCATTTGTGGGAGCTCATTCAGCAGGATTTGCAGCGATTTTCCAAATTTTCGTTGTACGTTGGCATGGATATGATCCCGATAATGACGTGCGACAGCGAAGAGGCGCCCGATGTGTATGAGGAAGAAGATGAGACAACGCAGGACGACGTGCATGTGACACAAGCACCCGAATTGGGCATTCCAGTGAACGATTTGTGTCGCCTGACGATGGTTGAACTGGTTGTTGAGTTAGTGGATGACGGGCTTTTATAAATAAATTGGTTCGAATATCTTTTTTTTTTATTGTGAATAAAGTTTTTTTCTTCAAATATTTACAAAATTGAGTTTTTTCTTTGTGCAAAAGTCAAAACTACCAACCTGTCTTTTTTATGTGACCCGAAAAAAAAATTGTAACAAAGAAAGAATGAAAAATTTTACATAAAGAGCACGAGATAAAGAAAAACGAATAATAAAGGTACAACACATGTGATAAATGATTGCCTTTATCCTTGTTGGCATGGCGCTCGTTCGTTCGTCTTGCAAAATAATTTGACATTTTTTGTTCATCTTCTTCTTCTTCAGAGATATTTTTCGTATCATCAGGACACCTGCATGCAAAATTGATACGAAAAAAACTACTCCGAGGTGAATTTTGTACACTGAAAGTGGATTTCCAACCGAAAATCTGATTAGAAAAAAAATCTTATATGACTAAATTTGGATTTTCCGCTGGTTTTTCTCTTTTTTGTGCTTTCTAAATCGCGCGACATGCAATTCAAGACAAATGAAAGGGTAGAAAAAATTACTAAAAAGGCAAAAAGAATTTAACGAATTTATAATGAAATTACTTTTAGCTTAAAAAAGGATTTTTTTTAGTAATTCGGTCAAAAACTCACAGATGCGTCTCGCCACAAACGTTTTTTTTTTAAATAGAAATCTCAAAAGCCTCATATGAAAGAAAATAATCCCCATGTTTGTTCAGAAAGTCCCCATTTAATGAAAATTGATCAACATTGCACAGCATGACTTTGTACATTTTTTCGAGCACGTCACAAAATCTAGATCTAGAGCACACAACGCTAAAAATAGAGAATAATTTTTGCAAAATAACACCCCAAAAATTTAATATCACACGAAAAATGTCATTTTACACATTTTCTATTAATATCGATTTCCGGAAGTGATACGTGAAACAAAAAAAAAACGATGGAATCAAATGTGAGGTGAATTTTTTATACAAAAAAAAAATATTTTTTTGTTTTTGCACCCTGAATAGATTCTGACTGACATCAATTTTTTTTTTTTTTTTTTTTTATTATTTTTTTTTCGGGTTTTTCTTTGAATTTCATTTTTAGCTTGAAATCAATAAAAAAATATTTCAATTTTAATAATTGGTTTCTTTCACATGTCACGATTGTCATATCTATCGGAAAAGGTCAAATATGAACGAATTTTTCATGTGTGTGACATTTTGCACTCGAAGCCAACAATGTGACATGAGGAGGTCGAGCAATAAAGATAATTGCATTAGTGTCGGACAAATTAATTGCTTATTTATTTAAATATTGCCGAAAAAAATTTTTTTTGGAAAGAGATTTTTGTTTTGATATAAAATATGCATGAAAATCCATCAGATTTTTCGTTTTTTTGTCATTTTTATGCTTTATTTATGAATTAAACGACTCCCGATGCTTCAAAAATATGAAAATAAATTGTCGCATAATTACGAACGATGAATAATTAATAAAGCAGCAATAATAAAATTATGAATGTGTGTGTAGAAACACTTCATTGTTCCATTAAATGTTGTGTTTTATGACAAAGTTGTGATTGTTCATCAAGTAGGTGCTTCAGAAAGTTTTGCAGCATTCATCAAGAACGACTATTGTTTGATATATTGTAACGATAAGTAGGTTAATGATGCGACATGTTGAAAAATTCATCATTTTATTCTCGATTTTATTGGAAAAATGAATAATATTGCCTCAATTTCTGCAAGAAAAAGCGATAGATATCGAATTTATCGCTACAATCGTCAAAAAATGTTACTTGAAGCGATTCATTTTGATCACATTCACATCGCCGGAGAAGAAGAAGAGTTGCAGATAAATCGGAGAGATATTGCGAGTGAATTTGAGAAATGATACCTTGCAGCTATTTTTACACAAAGCAATTTCGTGCTTAAAAATCAATTTATAGACATTTATATTCTGACGGAGAAGTTGATGCATGTTCGCTGCCTTTTTGCTACTCTTTTGTTATGTTATTTCGCTTGAAAATTGAACAGGTTGAAGTTTTTTTTTCTGAAAATCTTCTTTTGAATGTATCTGACAACGATGACGATAAAGAATGTAGGTTAAATGCTTCCGGTATTACTTTTAATGTTTCTTATTTTTCAAAGATTTTTTCTTCTTCTTTTTTTTAATATTGAAAAAAAAACTTTTGACTATTATATAAGTTTGCAAATTGAATTCAGGTTAATGCTGAAAAAAAATAAGGAGACGTCTGGTTGTGATTTTCCACAACAAATTGTCATTGAAATTGTCTCATTATGGTTTGATTGCATTGGAAATTTTCCATTTGAAATGTTAGCAGTGACCAGAAACGTGTTATTTTACCATTTTTGTGTTTGCTATAAAATAAATTTTAATTTTTTCCGGTTTTAACGGAAAAATACTTTATATTTTATGATAAAGTACGTGAAATATAGGACCGAAGTGAAGAGAAGAACCATAGAAATCACAAGTAACAAACACATTTCCGCAAATTGTGATAATTGTGTGAAGCTGTAAATAATTAAAGTAATTTCTTTCAATCACATTAAATTAAAAAAGGAAGCAAGAAATGCCTTGAATAATTCATAATAATTATATAAAATGCAGGATATTTTTCCTTTGTTGGTTGAATTTTAATTTTATTTTTTTTGTGTAATTTATTTTTTTAAATAAATTATTATTAATTTTTTATTTATTTTTAATATTATTAAATATTAATAAAACTTTTATTTAATTATGTTTAGTAATATTAATAATAAAGTCATACTTCATTAAAAAAATATTTTATTTTATTATTTTTTAATTAAAAAAAAAAAAAATAATTTTAAATCTTAAAAAATTAATTTCAACGTAAAACAATATTAAGAATAATAATATTAAATATATATTAATTATATTATAATATAATATTATTTTAAAATTCAATTATTTTTGATTAATTATTTTATTAACAAGATTTTTTGAATTTTTTATTTTTTTTTATATATATCAATACCAATTATATTATATACCAATTATCTTTTATTTTTATATTATATTATATATAATTTTAAAAAAGGAATTTTCAAGCCAATTCTATAAAATTCAATTTCTCTTCAATAATATTTTCTTTCCATTATAATTATATTTATCTGCAAAAATATCCATAAGGCAAAATGTAAATGAAAAGGCCCAACATACGATCCACATTATTATTATTAAAGATATAATTAATTATTGCTAAAAAATTTAATAATTATCATAAATTTCCTTACCAAAGCTAGTTTGTAGCTGAGTGTTAAACATTTAAATCATATCAATATTTAATTTTAATGAAAAGAAATTTTTGCGTATCCTTTTTCTTTCTTTGGGTTTTTCCTTGAGTTTATAAATTTTTCTTCTTGTAACTTTTACTTCTTTCACAAACACGAAATATGAGTTTCCACACAATAAATTATGTTATTTTAGGTATGTTATTAATAATTTTATGTATATTTTATTTAAATACATGAAATAATGTTTGCCAAAGCCATGTAATTTTATATTTATATTTTAGTTTATGAGTCCCAAAAATTCTTGTAAATTCCTTTTTCTCTTGAAACGTTGATATTTGTGTATGGTTTGCGTTAAGTATATAATATTTATGTTATAATTGCAAGAATGTTCTGATGATTTTTCGTTATACCGAGTAAGGGTAACTTTTAATAATTTATATTATTTATTCTGTACACACACAAAAAAATATTTTGTCACACAAAGTTAATAATATTAATAATAACTGTAATAATGATGGTGGTAATGAATATGAATGTTTTCCTTTTATAACTGTTATTATTATATTTATTGTTATTTGAATGGAAATGTACTTTTTTTTCCTTTTGATTATTATTTTTCGATATTGATCAGTAATTTTGTGTCATTCACGTTCGTTTATTGCGTTCTTTCAGTTACAATGTGGAGCAGGTCACTGCAAGAAAAATAAAATAAAGGAGTAAATATTGTGTCAATCATGGAAAAAAGGCACGGCGACAACGATACGGGGCGCAGAATGAGGGAATTTCTTCAAGTGATGGACTGGTTCATGTTATTTGGTACGCAAATACCGGAAACTTTTTTATTATATATAAATAAATAAATTGAATGTCTATTTTAGCACATCATATAGAATGCAATATCAATGTATTCCAATCAATTTAGCAATTTTTTCCACTTATTAAAGCCATCCCGACTGCTGTACGGAAAAAATAACGCAAGAGATAGCAACAAGCCTGCCCGAGTACTTTCAAACAATGAGAGTAGGTAAATAAAATTTAATATAAAGAAAAGTTGAGTTGTTCATAAATTGGAATTCAACATTCCTCTTGATTGAAGATTTTTTTTTTTTTGCAAAAATATAAAATTTCAATGCAAGTGTTTGTTGCATGGAGACACTTTTCACGACACAAAAAATCCCCCTTACAAACTTTTTTTTTATTTTTTATCGTGAATCGTATGGGTATGTGCCGCCGTACGTGCCATCGTGGTAAAAATGAATAGAATCACCCTTCATAAAATTATTCACTCACTTGTCTCTTGTAACTTTAATGTTCTATATATTGCGTTTGTTGTTGTTGTTGTAATGTTATTCACAGTTCTTCTTACGATATTCTACGCAATCAATAAAATTTATATCGAGTTGCGGTACACAAACACTGTCCGTCGAATTTTTTTTTTGTTTGAAAACTTTTTTTTTCTTTGTTTTTTGGTATTTTAGACACGTGTGATGAAAAAAGGTTCATTTAAATTTTTATCACAAATCAACTTTTTTTCAAAACTTTTTTTTTTAAATTTAATTTTTTTTTTGTTCGAACAAGTTTCACTGAAATTACATAATATTCCGTTCTTCGCGTCTTATCTTCGTTACTTTTGACCAACTTTAGGCGTTAATCTGTGTTTAGCCTTGTCACTTGAACCTTTGTCTCCTTGTAAATATTTTTTATCTTTATTCTTTTATAATAATTATATTATTATTATTTAACAGAGAGTGAGATTACTTAATATTTCACACAAACTGGAGAGACAGACGGAATGTCGCACACAATCCTAACCAATGAAAAGTTGACGTCTCATTGAAACTCAATGGTGAATCATTGGGAACGTGAACCGTGAGGTGGTAACTCGCGCGTTCTGCGTTCCTTTCGGCAATAATGTGTGACGTCATATGGCGAGGATGTGTATCGTGTATGCGGAAGGGACACATGCGCAATGGGGTCACTGGAAAATGGGGATTGCATGAACGTGAATTAGGATGGGAACAGTTTTCATGGCATTTTCCGAAGTGATTCGTTCATGAATCAATGGAAGCCCTAACGAAAAAAAAATTAAAGGGGAAATTTTTTTGGAAAATCGAACAGATGCCGACACTTCCATCAACGAAACATGTATTGAACACTTTTCTTCTGTATTTCTTACCAACACACGCAAAGCAAATCAGATGTCCTCGTCCTTTCAAAGTTTTCACGTAGAACTCCGACACTCAATATTATAAAATAATGCCATGTACCGACCATGTGTGTACTCGTTCTACAAATAATTAGAAACATATACACTGCGTTAAGAAAACTGCTAAAGTCTCATGCACGCAAGAAGTCGCACACGGTAGGAAAAAGAAAAAAAAAGTTTTAGCTGAAGAAAAAATTATTCCATTTTATGAGGGGTGACACGCATTTATTTATGAAACAGACGTGAATTGAAAATGAATAAGGACTTTTCATCTTCTTTTTCCCATATGCGTGTGTGTGTCTTTGCGTACAGAAGAGATAAAAGCCGCTCGCTGGTAGATAGAATAGGTCTCTGGTAGTATTGCGGAGTGTTATTTATTTTTTTCACACTCATTACCGACTTTTTCTTTGCACACATGTTCTGCTTAACTTTTATTTTTGCCAAGACATGGGCAGTGAAGACCACAATCTCATCGTTAATTTGATACAGGTGTTGATCTTTCATCAACATTTATTTATTAAGAAGAAATTTCTTTGAAATAATATTTTAAATTTTGTGAAAACAACCATTTCAGGTGAGTAATTTGTAATTTTAATAAAAAATTATTTAATTTATTTTTTTTTTTTATCAAAAAATCGATTTTTTATGAAATTTTAGGATTTAAAATTCAAGCAAATTATGCAAAAAAAAAAATTAAAAATAATTTTAAAGGTAAAAAAATTTTTTTTGAATATGTTAAAGAAATTTCAATATTTTAAAATAATAAATTAAAAATAATAGAACTGTAAAAATTTATCACATTAAGTTAAGTTTAAAAAGATTTAAACTTAAACTTGAGTAAAAGCAAAATTATATTTTGACTCAAAAGGCTTTGAATTTAAGCTTAGGCTTAAAAATCTAAAGTTGAGTAGAAAAGTTTTTACTTTTTAACAAAATTTTGCGAAATAATTTAATTTTTTTACGAATTTTGAAACATTTTTTCAAGTTATTTCAAAAATTATTTTTTTTAATTTTTTTTTTATATATTTCTTATTGAAGTGACCTTAAATTAGGTATGTTTAATTAATTAATTAAAAATTAAAATTTATGTATAGAAATTTAAAAAATGTTTTTTTTTTACTATTTTAATTCTTAAAAATATAGATAATGAGATCATGAAAAATTAATATTTGCCAATTTTTTGTTTAAATAATTTTAAATTAATTTACTTTTAATTAAATTATTTTAATTTAAAATCTGCTTAAAAATAGAGATTTTTGTAGAAAATAATTTTTTTATTAATTTTTTCAGATGCGAAAACTATCTCATGGTCATACTTTCAAGAAAAACCTGTGACTCATTGACTCAAAAAAATTATTCCATTGTTCCAACTAAGGCTTTCAAACATTGATAGGCACAACGCAGCTACATTGATGTCATCTTCATGTTCGTTTATTACCTATTCTTATCTAATTTTATGACATTTCATTTGAATAAATGTCGCTCTACGCTACTTTGCATACACCAAGTACCTCGCTACGGGAAAAATATCTTACATACAAAATAATATTCAATGTTGGAGCTCTCAGATGGCACGACACGTTACAAGTCTTCTGCTGTGTCGTTTTCGACATCGAAATAAAAAAGGTGAGAAAATTAGGTGTTATATATTTCAGCATCTTATCACATCATATATTGATAAAACATTTCATTTGATTGTCATCATTTTCATCCTTTATTATTTTATGATACTCGTCGTCCTTTTTCCATGCCATCTCTCCACATAGAAGCGACACTCGTGAGAGACATTTTGCCCAAAATACGAAAAAGTTACATGTTTCTGTCGTTCTCTTATGATGATGATGACAATATTGAACTCAAATTTTTCTTCTTTTTATGGCAATTTTATCATATATTCATCGTTTTCTCTCGAGGTACTTGGCAAACTTGAAAAAAAAGTCGTCCATGACCAAAGACGCGCACGCAAATGTAGAAGCTAGAAGAAGATGTAGAAGATTTATTATAATTTATGTTTTTCTTTATTTCAGTACATGCGAGATGAGCCAACCACTAAATCCCAGTAGAGGACTTGTCAAGACTGTAAATTAATTCTTACCGAAGAATTTTCAGAGTTTATTTAAATATATATAAAAAAAGACATTGACAAAAAGTTTTGTTTGTCTTTTTTGGCATCTCTCGGTCATATATCGAAAACTTTTCTGTGTAATCTTTAAAAAAATATCAAAGAAACTTTTTTTTTATTTTTTTCAGCTTGAATATTTTTTGCCGCTCAATGTCATGAAGTTGGACAGTGAATATGGAGAAAAATAAGGAAATGTTTTTCCACAACATCACACACTTATGGTTATTATTTTTATATTTCGCACATGATTAGGGTTGTAAAAAATAAAAGTATGTGAGGAGACTTCTTCTGTATGGCAAAAAAAAAACTCATGCTGCGTTTGTTCTTTAACTGACTAACTGATTTTATTTTATTTCAGAAGCAAAAATCATCTCAAGGTTGATCTCAGAAGAAGAAAATCAGCAGAAAATACACTCGAGAAAATTTTTTCCGTGTTTGATTATTATCATTATACAGCGAGAAACGCAAGGAAAAATACAAGTTGGCGAAAAGTGCTTCTAGGAATTGTTTGTTTTTGTCATTGGAGAATAAATATTTTGTTTATTTATGCGTAAAACTAACTTTTGTAGGAGAATAATTTTCTTGTTAAGCATTACTGCTCAGAAAAGTAAAGAACAGAGATTACTCGAAGAATTGTTTATTGTTTGTTTTGTACAAAATGTATTTTCATCACAAAATTATTTCGTAAAAATACGAAAAATCAACATAAAATTTTATTTTTCTTGAATAATTTGATTAAATAATTAATTTAAAAAAAAAATAACGAAAAAAAAAATTGACGAAGGATTTATCGTCCTTGTTCAATTTTTTATTGCCTCCCAATTTTTTACCTCTTTTTTTCATTTACAAGTGTTTTTGAATTTATTACTGGCAAAAGTAACAAGAAAA
This sequence comes from Culicoides brevitarsis, assembly GCF_036172545.1. Lineage (NCBI taxonomy): Eukaryota > Metazoa > Arthropoda > Insecta > Diptera > Ceratopogonidae > Culicoides > Culicoides brevitarsis. Next base: position 14,518,415 of record NC_087085.1, on the reverse strand, counting down.
TTTATCGTTACAAGAAATTTTTTCTTCGAAAGTCCTTAAAAAAGAGAAATAATTGTATTAAAATTGGCCTTCGCTAATTTACATTTCAAATCCATTTAAACCCTTTTCTCTCTTCTTTCGTTCCAATGGCGAAACTTATGACGTTTTCTCTTTTAACGAATAATTGTATTTAAATTGGGTTTGATTTCTCATGTTTTTTGAATAAAAAAAAAAGGTAAAAAGTTTGAAGATCATAAATACAGTCAAAAATTAGTGCCAAAGGAAGAAGAAAGTCAATTTCATTCAAAATTCATTCGAATAATCAAAGGCAACGCAGTAATTTAATGAATAAAATAAAATAAAATAACGAGAAAGAAGAAGAAACAAGCAAGTAAGAAGAAATAAAAATAGAAAATCCACTTACCATAAAATTCTGTCCAAAATTACAGTCAAATAGATAGGATAAAATTGTATTTTCATCCTTTTCTCGCATCTATTTCACTCGTCGCGCGTCCTCGTCGTCTCAGTTAGATGCCGCAACAATAATAATCATCATCAACTTCTTGTTTCTATTTCGTTTTATTCAAATGTTCTGCACTGGATTTCCTCGGGACGGCCGAAAAAACAGACGATTTCACTCTAATTTACCTAAAATATGAGAAGAAAAGTTGTTGAGAAGCACACATCTCTCTAGATATATCAATGAAAGCAACAAGAAGAGAAGAAAGGGCTACAGTTCAACCGACGTATTCTATTCTCAAAATGAATAAAGGCATTTGTTAATTGAGTCACGTTTTGGTTTTTCCGTTATGTATATTCCGTAGAAAGAGACTTTCTGTAGAAGGACATGCGAAAAAAAAAACTAAAAGAAAGCCCGATGTAAAAATACAAGAAAAAATGGAAATTTCTTGATGATTTTCTTGTTCACGAGTCGTTCGTTGCTTTTGTTTAAAAAAAAATGTCCCAAAAATTTATCTTCAATTTTGTTGTTAATATTCGTTTTTTTTTGTCTTCTTTCATTTCTTCACAAAAAATAAAAAGAAAAAAATAACAGATGTCGAAAAATGGGTTCAAAGTGCAAAATTTCGTTCTTTGGCCTAAAATCGTCTGGAAATGAGATAAAGAAATTTTATTTAATTTCTTTTTTTTTACAAAAAAAAAAAAAAATAAAAGAAGAGAGACAATCAACGTTAATTTAGTAATTAGCAAATTTTAATTGTAATTTTTTTCAGTGGTAATGACGTAAAAAAATCGACAGACACCAAGTTTAATTGGAAAATGTCTCGCACCACGTTAAATTGGATTCACGTGTCTTGCTTTTTTTTGTTCTAAAAGGTAAGAAATTTTTTTTTATCGACTATCATTTGTTATTATTCAGAGAAATGATAATTTAAATACAAAGTTAAGAGGAAAGTGCGATCCAATAAATAAAAATTTTGCGTCTCTTTTCAGAAATCGTCTCGAAAACCTTTTTGGATAAAGTAAAAAAAAACAATAATAACAAAAAATGATGTTCTCCATTCATTTCTGCTACCTACACACGAAAACTTTTACACAAAATTCTGTTTTGGTATTACTTTCTCGTGTTTTTTCAATATATTATTGCCAAAGAACGAAGAAAACAATATAACACGGTACACATGCAGAAAAACACGCCGCGATGCGATAGCTTCATATTTAAGTCATATATTTTTTTTCTTCGTTCTCGGATCCGAGTATTTTGTCTTGCTGCTGCTGCTGTGGATTAACTTGTAGAAGACAAATATTATGTTTTTCTTGTATGTTCTAGGTAACGTTTCTCGTGTCAAGTCAAAACAAGCAAATTACTTATTTTTTTTGCATAGTAGGCGGCGTTTCCATTGAAAATTCATATTTTTTCAGCAGTTGAAATTTTTTTTCAAGCTAAAATGATTAGAAACGCGATTTTAAAGAATTTTTGGCAACAAAAATTATTTTTTCGTCGTTTCCATGAGATCCCAGATCGCTTGAAAGAAGTTGGAACTGCTGAAGATCCTCAGTTATCGGACATGGTTGAGTATTACTTCCACAAGAGCGTTCAAATATCAGCCCCGAAGTTGTGTGAAAGTTTAAAAAAGTATCCACGATGGTCCGACCAACGTCGCATTTCCCGTACAAAAGCGATTCTTGCGATGATTTCCACGCCAGCCAACACAATTGAGGTTACTTTTCCAATTCAACGTGAAAATGACGAATATGAGCTTCTCACGGGCTATCGATGTCATCACGGACTGCATCGTCTTCCAGCAAAAGGCGGAATTCGTTTCTCGCCGGATGTGACGCGTGAAGAGGTGCGAGGACTTGCTTCGATAATGACCTTCAAATGTGCCTTGGTGAATGTCCCATTCGGCGGCGCCAAGGGCGGAGTTTGTATTGATCCCACAAATTACACGACAAGAGAGCTGCAAGCCATTACGCGACGATATGCGATCGAATTGATCAAGAAAAACTTCATTGGACCCGGAATTGATTGTGCAGCGCCCGATTACGGAACAGGCCCGCGTGAAATGTCGTGGATTGCAGATCAGTACATCAAGACTTTAGGGCACAATGACATCAATGCGATGGCAATTGTCACGGGAAAGCCACTGAATCAAGGCGGGTTGAAGGGAAGAATTGATTCGACGGGACGAGGATTGTTCTATGCTGCCAAATGCTTCGTACGGGAACCAAGTTGGATGAAAGCCATCGGATTGGAGACAGGATTTGAAGGAAAAACTGTCATTGTTCAGGTAAAAAATTAAAATTTTAAATAAAAAACTTACTTTTTCATGAAAAAATTTCAAAAAGGGCTTTGGTAACGTCGGTTCTTATGGCGCCTTGCACTTCCATGAGCACGGAAATTGCAAAATAATCGGAATAATTGAAAAAGATTGTTCGTTGTACAATCCCGAAGGCATTGACATCCCAGCTCTCATCGATTACAAACTCCATAACAAGTCACTTGTTGGATTTTCGGGCGCCCAAGAGACAACTGACGACTTAATGTCCTACGAATGTGACATTTTAATCCCTGCTGTGATGGAAAAATCCATAAATTCATCGAATGTCGATCAAATCAAAGCTAAAATCATCATCGAAGGTGCTAATGGACCCACAACTCCAAGTGCTCATGAGACTTTGTTAAAGAAGAAAGTCCTCGTAATACCAGATATTTTTGCCAATTCCGGCGGATTAATAGGATCTTACTTCGAATACTTGAAAAATATCAATCACATCTCTTACGGAAAATTAACTTTCAAGCAAGAAAAGGACCACGCTTATGAAATTTTGAAATCCGTTCAAGATTCCATCCGCAAATCGGGGACTTGTGTTCATGTGAGCCCGAATGAGAAGTTGAAAGAACAACTGGAACACGCCACCGAGGCCGATATCGTTCGTTCGGGACAAGAATCTGTGATGGAAAATGCTGCCATTGGTATTATGACAACTGCCAATCAATATGAACTTTGTCTGGATCTTAGAACAGCTGCTTATATCTATTGCGTGGAGAAGATTTTCGAGTCATACGAAACAGCTGGCTTGACAATGTAAGGCAAAAAAGGGCAAATTTATGATTTTTCGTTCGGGATCATTTGATTGGTTTTTTTGCAAATTTAATGAAAATTTTCGAAATAAATTTCTGCCGCCCGCACACATGTGTGAAATGTAACATCAAAAGTTTTTCTATCAAGACCGTTGTCAGTGTCACAATAAATTTGCAAGTCGTCGGTCCGTTGTCGTCGCTTGAAGAACAACGAGAGCATGCCAAAAAATAAATGGGCAATTTTTATTCAAAAAGTAATGCTATCATTATATTTTTTCTACTCGCACTTGTACTTTGTGTGTGTAAAAAACTTCAGTTTTACTCGTAAAATGACTACCGAGTCGGTCCAACTTGAGACACACATAAAATTATATTATTCGAGTCTTAAAATATTATGATCAAAAAGTTTTTTTTTTGTATTTGCACGAATTTCTGCTGAAAAAGGTGTCCAATCAAGCAATTTTCAACGCTAGAAAAGAATTTTATCAGAGAAGGAAGAAACTGGACACCCATCGAGCAACTTTATTTTTTAATGTTGGACACGCGAACACGAATAACATAAAAATTTGCGTCGAAATAGTACGAAAAATTTTATAATTAAAACATATTTTAACTAATTTTCCAACTAATCTTCTTCGTAATAATATGACCGAACTTTTTCACTCTGTTCGTGAAAAAAAAACTTTTTTTTTGTGAACAACGAGAAAATTTGTTAAACATTTTTTAAAACAATTTTTGACTCGACTCGACATGTGCAGCACAAGTACCGAAGAACAAGCAAAAAAACTGAAATAGATTTGGTCAGTCACATATTTATGTGAGAGGTTGGAAAAACTTTTTTTTTTATTACTCGTTACGCCAATTTTTTAACAAGAAAGCAAGACAAGGTAAATATATGTAATTCGAGTGCTTTTTTTTTGCTTGCTAACATGTGAAATGTGAACACAAGTCAAATTATAAAGTTTTTCCTTGCAAAAAGTACTTTGTTGAACAAAGTACTTATGACACTGTATCTAATTTAAAGTTTTGGTCTGACGGACATCAAAAGGAAACTTTGTGATAATTTGAAGCTCACATGGCGAAAATTACAGAAGAGAACGAATTTTATCGGAAACGGCATGTTATGGTTGCGGTTTTGCAAGAAAATTCAAACAAAAAGCAAAAGAAGAGAAGAGGAAATTCAACTAAATTAGGAAAAGTCTCAAGATTATCATTCAAGGGCTAACAAAGTTGAAAGTATTTGAAAGTTTGAGATTTTTGTTTAAAGAAGATCAACTAGTTCACTCGAAAAATTTATTTTATTTTTATAGAAAAAATAATTTTTAGCTGATTTTTTTCGTGAAATAATTTTGACAACAATTTTTAAATGAATATTTTTGATAATAATATTTTTAAAATTTATTAATATCAATTTCTAATTGATTTAATTGAAATTTATATTAAGAAAATTATTATTATAAATAAAAAAAAAAAAATAGAAAAGTAGTCGTCTAAAGGACGACATACTATACCGCATTTCGATATTACATACCTACTCTTTATTGTAGTCCTCACTTTACAATTTCATACTCCTCATTTAAATTTTCCGAAGACTTTTTCCATTGAAATGCATATATTTATTTTAAAATTTTGTACCCCTAATTTAACATTTTCGTACTCCTCATGGTCCTTTCACAATTCCATACACCTCACAACCCAAGGAACTGCCTACAGACCTTCAGGATCCTCACACACACGGTAAAAAATTTTTCATGACCGTTTATTCGAAAAAAAAAAAAAAATAAAAACGGTCATGAAATTTTTCAAGTCAAGATCTAACAAACTTTTGATGGATTTCAAAGCTAAAATTGAATAAATATTTATTCTATAGATGATTTCCCTCAAAATCTCCTTAATTTTTCGAAAATGCGGTAAAAAAATAAAGAATACCGATTTTTAAAATATTTTTTTTTATTTTTTTAAATGTTTTTAATTATTTTGATTTTTATTAATTTTTAAAATATTTGAAACAAAAACATTATTTTTTGTTAAAAATATTGAAAAGCTTAATTTACGTGAGTAAAAAAGTTATTGTTATAATTATTAAAATAATTTCATTAAAAAAATACATTGTCAATTAAATGAATTATACTAAAAATCACGAAAAATTAAAATGAAATATTTTTTAACATTTTTTTTGACAAAAACTATTAAAATAAAAATTTTAAGGATGTCAAATGTTAACTTTTTTGAAAAATTTAAAACTTAAAATGCAACTCAGCTCACGAACGTTTCATGTTTATAGGTCAATTTTCCGCTTGTCTTATTTATTTTTCGCTAATTGCCTATTTTAACTTCCTCTTCTTTAATTAAAAACGCCTGTATGACACAACAACTTCTTTATATTTTGTATTTTTTTTTCTTCTTTCTTATAAATGAATGTTTAATTTACTCTTCTTGCTCGTTCATTGTCTTCTTGCGTTTAATGGCACCGACACTACTTTCCTATATTTCGTGTTTGGCGCGTGTGTATTTAAAACAATGAAAAAGGGTCAAACATTAAAAGGAAAAGACGAGAGAAAAAAAATATGAGAAACACGAGCCAAGACAACATAAAATTAGAAAATAAAGCAACAATGCGTGTCTCAGGGAATATTTTATGTATGAATTGAATAAAACAAAACTTTTTTTTGTTGCTCTCAAAAAAAAAAGCTAGAGGACCACTCGTCGAGCAAAAAAAAAAATAAAATAAAAATCAAGAGAAAAAAAACGCATGAATGTCTGCATCTTACATTTTGAGTACCGTCTTATATTTTACGTGCACAAAATTATTCATAAAGCACATTAAGCTTGATAGAATGTTTCGTTGCTCCTCGCTTGTTATGTTATGTCTTGTCGGAGATGTTCATTCACTCATTCAAATGAACGAAAGAAAAGAAACAATTTTTTTTTTCATTTATTTACTTATTCATTTATTTATCAAACGGCCTGTTTCGCAAAAAAAAAAATATAAAATTCAAAACTTCCTTTTTCATGTTTCTTCAAGTGAATTTGAAAGGAAAGAAATGTAGGTAAGACCAGAAAAAAATATTTGCATTGTAACTGGTCAAAACTCAATTTATTCAAACATGGACAAGAAACTGATAAGAAACAAAGAAAAAATTCGTTTGATAAGAATACTTGAATTGGACAAAAATTCAATTCAAGACGGAACAAAAAAAAATACGACAAATCTCTTTTGAATATCTTAAATAGAACAATCCCTTTTCCGGGATATTGCACTCTTTGGTAAAAATACGTTCATTGCTCTTTGGCCCATTTATCATGATTTTCGCCTTTTTCCTTATTTTTGTTTCTTTTAAAAAATTCTTTTTTTTTTTTTTAATAAAATTCAATACTTTTGTCTTGTTTTGTTATGAAATAAAAAAAAATCAGGCTTGATTGTCGTTTAGATTTTTTCCTTTTTTTCTCCTTTCGTTACGCGTTAACATGAGAAAATGCTTAGTTTTCTGCTCCGTTCGCGTATCTCTCAAGGCAGCTATGAATTTTGCTGATTTATGCATCTCTCCTCAATATTCCTAAGGAACATGGAAAAATATTTTTCATGCATGCATTTTAAATGAGTTTAGTTGAAAAATTTAGAGCATATTGTGTGTGCTGGATTTTTGTCTGGTTCAATTGTGCTTTTGGGAGGGAATTGGGCACGTTTCTCTCTAAAAATGGAATTTCATGCAGAAATATGAGGTCAAGCCAAGGAAAAATCCAACTGACCAAACTCGTATTTATCGGTGGTAATTTCTTCGTAATTTCCTTTTCGAAAATGAACTCCAATCAGCACAATTTTGCAACGGGTGATAATCAAAGTACAATCAAAACCCACGGAGCACGTGTTAATACGAAGGAACATCACTAATTTCGCATTCTTTTCAGGCACGGCATGCAGTTCGTTGCTCAGACAACGTGTTAACCCCAGTAGTAAAAATGCATTGCATTACGTGCGGTTTGCATGCCTTTTGTTTCCAATACCACCCGATCGATTGACTGAAGGAACGGAACGGAGAAGCAGTAATAACAATTCATAGATAATATACTGAAAAATGGAATCAGTTGAAGTCACCTGAGACACTTCACAGTCGAGTCGTCGTCGTTGTCTGTGAATAACAAAATATATTTAAAATGTTCATAAAATCATCAAGGAATTTTCCTTTTTCGTATGTGTGGCACAAAGATGGTCGCATGCCTGGTGTAATGACATGAAAATCTTTGTTCAATATGTTTTCATTTGCAGCTGAGTTCTTGCACTGTGTGGTTTTAATGCAAGCACCGCAATTTGATATTATTATCATCAAGACGGTATTATATCATGTTGAATCGCATGAGAGATGTCTTTGTCACTCAAGTAAGTTTTAAAATGCAATTGGAGGCATATTAGAGGATTTTAAAATCGAAATTAAAGTTTTTTTTCTCATTAACGTTATTTTAGAGGCTTTTCAAAAATAAAAGTTTTTTTTTTTGAAAAATATTAAAATTTGGTAAGTTTTTAGATCAAATTCAAGATTTTTCGGTTTGAATAATTTTCGATGAAGAGATACGATGATACGAATATAAAAAATATTTTTCAATTTAAAAAATTTTCAAAATATTTTCTCTTACAATTTCCGACAGTTTTGCATGTTTTTACATCAATTTTAAAAGATATAAAAAATTATTGAATTTTTTAAAAAAATATTATTAACATTTTTTCACATAAATTAGAAATTTTTTAAAGAAATTATTGCCTTTTAGGCCGCTCCAAACGAAAATTAAAAATAAAGTCCGATGCCCCATTTTAAAAGTCAAAAATCCAATGGGGCAAAATAAAAAAAAAATAAAAATTTCATCAAAATTGATCGTTTTTTGTTGTATTTTCATAATTTTTCAAGACATTTTCCAAAAAAATTTTCAATTTTTTTAATTTTTGTTTTGAAAAAATATTAAATTTCTTCTCTAAATTTTGTCAAAAATTACTGAATTTTTTTTCAATTTTTTTGACAAATGAAATTTTAATTTTTCATTTTTTTATTAAATTTTTTTTAATTTGAAAGTTTTAAAGAAGATTATTAAAAAACAACAAAAAATGAAAATAAGTATTTCAAAGTTTTTTTTTTATTTTGCGTCCCCCCCCATTTTATTTTCAAAAATTTTGGACTTTATTTTTGATTTTCATTTGGAGCGGCCTTAACTGATTTTGTCCAAAATTTAAATTTTTATTTTAAAAAAATTAAATTATATTAAAAGTTTAATTAAAATAAATTTTAATTTAATTAAATTTTTAAATAAAAAACTAAATTAAAGTAAAATTTTAATTTTTTAAAAAATTTCTGTTCACCTAAGTTACTTAGAAATCCTATAATTTTTTAAAAATTTTATATCAGTTATTCTTTTAAATTTTTTTTTATGATTTTTTCTCATTATTATTGATTAAAAATTTTTATTTTTATCCATTTTCTATTTTTAAAATTTAATTTTTTAAAAATTTTTTTAAAGTTTGATTTTTTATTCAAAAAAAAATTAAATTTTAAAATAATTTATCATAAAATCCAAAAATTTGTTTAAAAAATTTAACAAAATTTAATTTTTTTTATTAAACAAATTTTAATTATTTTTTATCTTTTTTAGGTTTTGGTCAAAAATAAACTTTTCAACAAAAAATTGAAAATTACTGAAGAATTCGAAACAAAAACGACGGCAACCCTAAACCTAATCGAAAACCGTCCAAACTATAATTACTTCGTTGCACGCTGCCGATGATTAGTATGCCAAACTGCATTTCAATACGACGACGTGTGGCAGGTACCTGATTGAAAACAGGAAGGAGTTTTCTGCCATTTTCTTACAACCACAAACCTTGCTTCGCATGTTGAACAATCGTATTATGATTACTATTTACTGCTTTCCTTTCAAAACCAGACGAAACAAAGAAATTTACAATTCTTGCCAAAGGACTTCTCTATTGAGTTTCCCAATATTGTACATCGCTCCAACATTTATTTATACAAGAAATAAGATTTTCGTAATAAGTTACGTGTATTCGATTTGTATGTTGATTCATGATTAAATTGCATTTTTTTTTGTTTTTCCTTCGTTTTTCATGTCGCTCCAAAAGTGCATAATCAACGAAGGAAGGTGTATCGCCTCCAAACATGTTCCGTTCATGTATTCTTAAGATAAGAACGTTTAGTTCTCCTTTTTTCATGATATCCGAAATACACGTTCCTCGTATAAATGTGCTGCATGTTTTGTTCGCAGAAGTTTTTAAATTAGTTTTCTTGACTGTTTTTGTGACATACCAAACACATGAAAAAAAAATAAAACTAAGAAGGATGAAAGACGTCTGGTTTTCTTTTATTTCGCACTAAAAAGTAGGTCACAAGTTAAATAACTTTGCAAAAAAAATATAAATAAATATAATAAAAATTATACCGTAAATTTGTGCAAATCCAATAAAAAGGATAAATAAATTCACCAACTAGGTCATCAAGTCAAGTCAGTGCAAAAAAAGAAAAAAATCGGAAATTATTTCGAGAATAAAGCACATAATTTCTTGTTTCTTTCTTTAAAATTACAACATCCATAATTTATGTAACTTATTTATTGCGATGTTTTTTGCCGTATTTATATTTAATGCTCATCGCTCTCTACTTGTGAAAAGAATGTAAACTACATATATACGAGAACATCATCGGAATCCCGTACACGCCACACTAATGCACCTTATTTAATATTTGTTGTGTAATAAATTTCCATTTGTCGAGAAAATAAATAGAGAAACAAATATTTTATCATTGAAGATGGCAACAAAACTATACAAATTCATTGGATGAAACAAAAAAAAAAGAGAAATAATGTAATGTTTATTGCCAGTATCTGAGTGACTGACTAAAGAAGTTGTAAATAAATGTATTGAAAGCTCTGGAAATTTCAATGATGACTCATTTTGATGTTTGGAAAATTCCTTACCTTTATTTATTTTTTTAATTTTATCAAAAATTCATAAATTATATTAAATTAAATAAAAAAACAAAATATTTTTTTTTGTATTAAAAATATATTTTATTTAACTTTTAATATTAAAACAATAAATTTATGTAATAAAATATACAAAGGAAAATCAATCAATAATAAAATCATTAAATAATAAATTTTTTCTTAACTTTTTAAACATTATTTTATACTTAAAAATTATTTTAAAATTATTACTTACAAATTTAATATAATATTTACACTTTTAACTTAATTTAATTAAAACACAAATTCACTATATTTTATTTTGTTTTGTTTTTCCGGCCTGTAAAAACTTGTGGAAAACTTTTAACATTATTTTACTCCTCATTTATTTGCTGTAAGAGGTTCGTACATGGATTTTTTTGATATTCGGTAAAAATATCGTTAATTATTTTTTATTATTTTATTAAATTTTACTTAAAATATATTAAAATAAATTATATTTTAATTAATTATTTATATTTTTATATTTAAAAATTATTTTTTAACCTATTTTTTATTGAAAATATAAATTTTTATAAGAAACTCGAGAACCCGAGCTATTACAATCCCCATTCCTAATGCAAAGACATCATGTACAAACCATGTCACATTTCATTCATCAAACCTTCAAGGGGTTACCATTCACGGGACATCCACAGAAAATTGTTTACCTTTAAAACTGTGTCGTGTTTTTGTTAATTTCTCCTGTCTTTTACCTAAAAATGGTATAAATTATACAAAAAATTGCAAGTAAGTACTTTTAAAAGTGAATTTTCATCAAAGTTTATCAAAATTTTCATTATTAACATTAATTAACCGGCATTTAATATTTTTGCCCATATAAAAAAGTACATTCATTAATGACTTATCTATCTACTTGTTGTATATAGAAACATATTTTCCCCACAAACATATGGGAATTGTACATAATGGATGGTCTTTACCTCTTTCGTCGTAGTAAAACAATACGAAAAAGCGCTCAGGTTGAAATAATTTTTCCATAGTGAATACTAAAATAATAATAAATATACATAACCATCTCATCATCTATTCCATAAAGGTATACTTTGTTTGTGGACGGTGATTCATTCATTAGTTGAGTGTTGACTTTCATCCGGTAAAGTTGTGCATTCGTGGATTTTTTTTATATTCGTATTATTTACAATAATATTATTTATTATTATTATATCAAGCAAGTACAGTACCCGAGTGTAGTTGAAAAAAATTAACTGTATATGTTGACGCATATATTGTTGATGTTTCAAGAATAAAAATAATAATAGGAAAAAAATACAGTTTTGAATGTGCAACAAGACAGTCTTTGGAGTGAAGTGAGCGAGAGTGATATATTGTTTTGTTATCCAATAATGCGCTTCTATAACATGAAATAGGTCATTATTATTGGATTTGTCGTTATTTATTATTATTTTTATTTATTATTGTGTAAAAAATATTTCCTGGAAAAAAAAGAAAAATAGAAAAAAATTAGTGAATACATAAAAAAAAAATATTATTTTAATTTTATTTAAACATATGGGTTTAATTATATTTAATATTATTATGTTTTTCAGTCCATTTAAACCAAAATAAAAACAAAAAAAAAAGATTTAAAGTGAAAAAAAAGAAGGGAAAAAACAAAATAAAAAAGTTAGAAGAAATATGCTAATGTTGCAAAGAGAGCTGCATACTAAAGCAATTAACGAAGCGTAACAACGTGTAACAATTATAAAGCAGATACACGAAAAAAAAAATAATCTAAATAAAAATAATGAAATAAAACAGTCAAGTCAGCAGTGTAACAGTGAAAATTTAAGAGTGTTAAAAAAAAGTAACTTACAAAGAAAACCCACAAAGAAACTGTAAAATTTATTCATAAAAAAAACGGAACGTATTTATTTGACCATATAAGAGAGAAGACAACCGCTACACATACACACAGAGTCTCTTACATCGATGCTAAAAAGGTGAAAACAGTTTTCCACTTATTATGTCGTTTTTTTTCTCCGCAACGCATTGTCTAATTTATACAAATCTTTTATTGTTTTGAACCATTTAAAATATGCTCGTGTCTTTCTTTTTTTTCCTGTCATGCTGTTTGTGTGATGAATTAGCTACACGCGTCTTGCGAGTGAAATTAACATTTAATCAGAGATTTTTTTTGTTTTAAGACATGTGAAAGAATAGAAAGTCACGTTTCACTTTTTATTAAAATCTAATTGGATTTTTGCATGAGGAATTCTTATAAGAATAAATTTATTAAAAAAAAATTGCTTGTGATAAAAAATTATGACCTTGAAATCGCTCGTAGTTATCAATTTTTTCTCCCGAGTATTTATTTTGTGCAAGAGGATGCATTAAAGTGCATCTACGATGATTACGTATCTCGCCAATTATTAGCATTGCGCAAGAATTTCGTATCTGGGTGATGCTTGAGGATATTTTTGTTGTCAAAGCAAATTGGGTTTCGTGCAAAACTTTTCCAATTTGTTCAAAATAATGATGATACTTAATGGCAAAATAAAAATATTAAATAGGTAAACAAATCAATTTCGTTCCCGTCATCGTCGTAGTTGTTTGACATGCAATACTATTCCTATTATGGTGCCTTCTTTTGTTATGTTACCCACTCTTGTTCAGTCAGCAGCAGCAGCAATCAATCATGACCTATAAAAAGTTCAACTCTCTGCAAAATTCTGCAATAATGCCATAAAATATTCATTCATTCATTAAAAGGCCTGTCGTTGAGAGGTGTGTGTGTGTGTTGCTTAACATCATATCGACGTCGCTCGTCAGACAAAGTAGAAGTGGGATAGTTAGTTGTGGGACTTTTGTTCCCATCTTTTTGTGCATGTGAGGTTGATACAAATTTATTTTTGACTTTTAATTCAAAAAAAAAAAAATTTTTTTTTTTGGTTAAAAAAGGTTTTTAAGAAAAAAATTTTTTTTTATTTTTTATTTTTTTTTTTTCTTATTTTTAACAACTTTAATAATTTTCATTTATTAATTTCAAAAATAAATTTATTTATTTTAAATTAAAAAAAAATAAAAAAAAAAAAATTATAATTTTGCATTTTGGCATGGATTTGTTCTTCAAAAATTATTCACCTACAATTTGATTATTTTTTAAATGATAAAAAATCGAAAATTAATTTGAAGAAGAAAATTCATATCAAAACTCAAAATTTATTAGAAATTGGTTAGAAATATTTTCAAAAGGTTAATTTAAAAAAAATTAAAATTATTAATTAAAAATTTTGAATAAAATTATTTTTTCATTTTTTTATAATTTTTTTAATTAATTAATTATTTTAATTAAAAAAAATTAAATAAATTTATTTAAATTAAAAAATAAATTTTAAATAATTTTTTTTCATTAATAATTTTAAGAAATATTATAAAATTTATAAAAATTACAAAATAAATTTGCATCAGCCTTTCTCGTATTAATTAAAAAAATCTTCTTTTGTTTGCACTTACTGACATTCAAGCCAGCATTGCACTTTTTTATGACATTTATGCTCGACTAGCTGTTTTCAATATTATTCTGTTATGTTTTGTTTGTCTTTGACAAAAAAAAAGAGAAACATACAAGCAACTGTGTCACGCGGATTCCCGTTAATGTAATGTTAAATGTTAACTCTGTCACATGAAATAACAATTGAAAACCACATTTCATGGATGTTTGAGTTGCATTGACGACAAAATGTGAGAAATCTTTTTTTTCGCAAAAAAAATTCATTGTGGAATGAAAATCAATCATTTTAATGATTAAAAAAAAAAAAAAAATGCAGAAAATTAAACACCCAAAGGCAGTAATTAGCATTTACTTGGCATGAACAAAGCACTTTTTCTTGATTTCCAACCAGTTTCGCGATTTTTGCATATATTTTAATTGTAGGCTCGTTATTGCATTGAATATTATTATTAAAAAAAAGATTCTGACGACCATGCGTGAAAAAATATTAGAAACGCTAGTTTACGCCCTTTTTCCTGCTGTTTTTATGGCCTTCGCAAATCCAATAGAAACCTGGTCGTCGATCCAAAAAAAAAAATTGAAATTTATGACAATTTTAGTCGGAAATGCATTTTCCTTGTTTTCTCTTCTGCAATATAATTTAAAAACAATAGAAGACGGAACACAACTTTTTTTCGCTGCAAAACATAAATTACGAGAAATGTAGTCCAACATAACTTTCATCGCAGTCGTGTGTCACTAACGTACTACCGTGATCGAGAAACTAGAATTGCATTGCTTATGATGACTATTTCTGCTGAAAACTTGTTCGTAAGCAAGAAAATTTCACTTCTACCGTGATTTTTTTCCTTTAAAAGACCACTTTCTTCTAGTATTCCTCTCTCGTCGTCGTTGTTATCGTTGACGTCGTTTTTAATGATCTTATCATGTCCGTGTTTGAGCAACAAGCAGCAAGTTGTTTCGCTTTAAAAAAAAGAAATTCAATTTACTTCTTTTTCGCTTCTTATTCACAAACGCAGCAGATAATAGTATAAAATTAAGGTAAATGAGAATGTATCTACTTTCCATAAAATTTGTTCAAGTTTATTTCTTTTTGGTCTCTCTTCCCAGTCTTCTGTTATTACTTTGTTATTATTGCCATATTAAACACGTTTTGAAACGTGACCGAGGAAAGAAGACAAGCCCCGCGCGTTCTTGCGTTCTTTCAATGTCAATTTTTCCGATCAATTTAATGACTTTGTTGATGTTCGCGTTGTCGTAGTTGCTTGCGACGTAACAGGAAAAATGTTGAGGGGAGACAAAAATCGATTGCATAACATGGTACAGGTGTGGTTCGTGACAATTTTTGTTTTGTCACACATGAGTAACGATTTGTCCATTGTTTGATCGTTAAGTGCAGGAAATTGGAGTTTTCAGGTTTTTCCTTGTCTTCGTTTTTTTCTAAAAAAAAAGTAAACAAAATAAAAAAAATAAATAGGAAAAGAAAAAAATTAAATAAAAATTGCTAACCCATTGTTACTAAATTTAAAAAAAAAAATTAAACGAAAAAGTCGATCTAAAAAAATAATTTTTTAAAAATAATTGTATATTAAATTTCAATAAATTAAGAATAAAATAATTAAAATATTTTAACTAATTTCATTATTTTTTATAAATTATTTTTTTTTCTTATATTTAATTTGTGAATTTTTATTTATACTAAAAAATAAAAAAATAATAAATTTATTTAAAATTTATTATCCACTGTCTCATTTAAAAATTCTGAAATTCAATAGGACAAAATTTATTAAATTATTTAATTTTATTAAAAATATTTTTTTTTATTTTTTTCTTATTATCCAAAAAGTGATATAAAAAATTTCTTACAGATAACATAATTTTTTTTTTAAATGAAACAGTATTTTAATTTTTTTTTCTAAAAAAAATATTTATAAAATAATTAAAGTTAAATAAGAAAAATAATTAATTAAATAATTAAATTTAATAATTAAATATTTAAAAATATTTTTAATTTTTTTTTTATTTTAAAATTCTACAATAATTTTATTAAAAATTAAATAACAAATAATTTAATTAATCAATATATCGAAAAAATTGCTGACAATTAGATATTTTAATTAAAAAACCATGAAAAATTACTAAAATAATTTTCATAATTTCTCCTGTAAAAATTCTTGTCCAAACTTACCTAAAATAACTTCATTTTGTAAGAAACTTGACCGCTGCAGGTTCACTTGTCTCGGTCTCTTGCACATTTATCTATCGTTTGAGCTCACTCTGCGGTGAAGAACAACCATAAAAAATGTAAATTAATGATATCAGTTATAAACATAGGGGTACTCAATAGCACACAACAATCATAAATCACAAACACCTCGTGGATTTAAGTCTTTCTCTGTAAATTTGACCGACATTCGCCGACTTGTACCTACAATAAAATAAAATAATTGTGACATCATTCAATTACTATTCACTTAAAAAATTACCAAAGTTACACAAAAAATGTTTCTTTGATGATCTTAAATCATGACAATTGCGCATCGTTAGCGTGAGTGGTTCATGTTTTCATATTGTTATGGTCGCTAAACTTTCCTTGAGTCGCGTAGTTGAACCATTAGAGGATGAAACGAAGTAGAAAAAATGTATCACTTCCCGCACGTACATTTTTTTTTGTATCTTCATTTCTTTCTTTCTTTCAGTTTCATTCAAATATGGCTCGGGAATCACTCATTTGTAAGAATTATTTACAACAAATAATTTTTTTTGAACTAACAACGAACACCTACGCCAACTAATTTTATTGCATGTGTCCAAAAAAGGCAACTTGTTGGAGTTCTTTGTGTCTAATTGCGAGAACTCGGGTTTACTTTGTCTTAAAAAAAATATTTTTCCGTAACTTACTTAATTTTATTAAAACAAAAGCACACACACGCAACCAAGATTAGTTTTTTTTCGCAAAATAAATACATTACGAAATAGAATAACTTACAATTTGTTAAATAATGACGACTGACGATGATATGTGGTGTGTAAAAATATTTCTTCACATAATAATAATAAAATAAAAATAATACAAAACGAAACTTTGCTTCGAAAAAAAAAATAAATAATACAATACCGGCTAATAATAATTATATTTATTCAGAAAAGTCACACACAATCGAGCTACAAACACGAAAGGTTTTACTTTTTACATCATCAACAACATTGGGCAGTGCTAATTCACCAGTTGCTCATAACTTGTACATATTAATAATCTTTTTAAACCATAGGGAAACCATAAAAAATTAAAGTAAAGTAAATTAAAGAAATTACCTTGTAGAATTTCGCATTTGTCAGCTGATTGAAAGCCACTTGAACAAACATTCCGATCGTATTTTTGACATTAACATCACTTGTTCGTCGTTTTTCTTATCTAATCTTATCTTTTTTTCGTCGCTTGAAATTCTCATGTGCAGGAAAAATTCTCACAAAGTATGAGTAAGCGAGTAAGTAATGAAGCAATAAAAAGGTTTCGGTTATTAAACTTTTTTTTTCTAACCTGATTTCGAATTGTCTTTGTTGAAATGAAATGAAGAAAAGTTGAATGTCTTTAAAATTTACGAAACAAAAGTTTAGTACCTAGATTTTAAAGAAATAAAGAAGTGATTGTCTTTGATCAAGCGGAAAAAAGTGTTCAACATACGATTTTTTTTTAGATTTAAAAAAAAATAAAGAAATGATGAGTTCATTAGTAAATTTATAATGGTAGCTAATATTTTTTTAAGAAACAATAATCGCTTTACGGTTGATAATTGAATCGTCTATGACTTGGCTAAAAATAGTAAATATAGTACAATGGAAATTTTTTGTTAAATGCACTCGTTTACGGTGACTTTTAGCTGTTTTATGAAGCTAATTTAATGTTTATGGAGTGTTATTTGTGTTTATTATATGAAATTTTTAGTATTAAGTACATTTAGTGATTATTAGCAAGTATTTGTTACACTTGAGCCTCAATGAGAAATTTGTTTTCATCTCAAAAGTACAATTTATGAGAAAAAAATTAAATTTTAAATTAAAAAAGGTCGATCTTAAATATATTTTAAGTGTTTTTTGAATAATTTCAATGAAAAAGCTTCAAAATTAATTTTTTTGAATAAAAAATCATTTTAAACAATAAAAAATAAAAATCTAACCTCACTTTCATACAGATCGAACACATGTTTTTATTTTGTAAACAAACAAAAAATTGAGGTTAGAAATAATAATTTTAATACACATCCGAGAAAAATCAATCTAATTTTTCGCTAAAGGCTATTACGATTATATTAAGTTTAATTTTTATGTGAATAATCATTTCTCTTTCATTTCACCTCGATTTAACATACAAAACGTTTCTTGTAGCAAATTATTTATCTACATAGCTTTTACGCGCTCATTTGCACTTTATAATCATCAAACAAGTGAAATTTATAAATATTTAAACCACTTTAAGCAAAAAAAAAACTTTAATTACCATCATACAATAAAAATTATTTTTTCATAAATTTCTCACTTTTTATTTAATTTTTTTTGTTTCTCTTCAATTTTCAGATTAATCTTGGTAGTCCGTAGTGGTGAGCAACAAAATTAATTCACAACGATGATGGTCGATTCGCAATTAGTGTGGGCACGGGACCCACACGAAGGCTACGTCAAAGGAAAAATCACGGAATTGGGCGCGCAGGAATTCGAGGTGCAACCGCTGGATAGAAAGGCACCCAAACGCCAATGCTTACTCGACGAAATCTATCCGGCATGTGAAAATGACAAGACGGATCACGATGATAGCTGTAAGTTTCCTGTCTTTGATTGCTTTATTGATTTATCGCTCGCGCATCGCCATAAGTCAATGAATTCATTAAGATTTTGTTGGATAATCGATGTCTGTTTTGAATTTCAATCAATTAGCACGTCTTGAAACGTCTTTGTTCGAAGTTGAATTCGCAGCAGCAATAAAATTGACGTCAAAATAATCACTGTAATTACGTTGTAATCGTCGTTGCTTGAAATTCGTGGCATGATTCATTCGAGACAATTCACAAAAGTCGAGTAGCGGATCAAATGCAAGTCCAAGGTCATTTAAATTGACCGACTGACGATTTGTTGTTTCACTCCGCGCACTTTATTTATCATACTGATTACACTAATCATCGCGATATCTAGCTTTTTGAGTGAAATTGAATTATTTAATATCGCGTTTTGTTACAAATTTCATCGCGAACGGCGGATTTGGGGCAATTTTGCTTGCCACACAACTGCATAGACCCGATCCGATCGTGATCTACTCAAAAAGAAAGTTGAACGCAAATCGTGATGACCGTTAAAAATGGATCAAATGTAAAAAAAATGTCTAGAATGGAATTGTTTAAAAAAAATTAACTCCTACAAGACGATTGTTTAGCATGATTTTTTTTCTCATTTGACAAAATATTCAATATTAATAATCGAATTATCACGTTTTATATGAACGAGAGTCATTCAAGCAAATATTAACGTAGGCGTAATGCGAGTGTTTATCTTCAGCCATATTCGGAGAGATTATCATTAGTCAACTAAAGTTCGTACAGACATCGATTAGACTTCGATATTGACATCACACGATGGAAATTTTACTTTCTTTCGTGATGACAAAAGGTGACAGATCGATAAATTATTCGCAATTAAGCAAGTTTTTTTTGCATTTTTAATGAATTAGGCTGAAATAGTAAAAAAAAATGGTCAAAATTTCTATTTGGGTACAAACTATTTATTTAAAATTTTTAAATAAATTTATCAATTTTTTTAATAAAAATTTTAGGAAAAATAAATTTTAATTAGTAATTTTTTTGAGTCAAAAATTGATAATTTTCGAAAAGTTTAAAAATTTCAGAGAAAATTTATGTTTCTTTAAAAAATTTTGTCAAATTTTCACAAAAATAAAAAAAATTATTCAATTTAATGAAAAAATTTCAAAGTTTCAAAATATTTTTGCTCATTTTTTTCGCTTTTAATTAACATTTTGTCATCCATTCTTTTTTTGAACTTTTTCAATCAAAACCGCAGAAAAAATAATTTTTAAATTTAAAACAGCAAAAATTTAACAATTTTCGTAAAAAAATTTAAAAAAAAATTTTATATAAAAATTCTGAATTTTCACCATTTTTTAATAAATTTTATAATTTTTCGCCAAATTAACTTAAAATTATTGACTTTTGTGAGAAAAAATGAAATATTTTAGCTCATTCCATCACTTTTATTTAAAATTTTCTCATCAATTCTACCAATTTCTAACTTTCAGGTGAAATGATGTTCCTCAATGAAGCAACTTTATTGGATAATATTAAAAATAGATACTACAAGGACAAAATTTATGTGAGTATCAATTGTCAGTCATGTCAAAAGTCACGGTCAATTATCGTTTTTTTTTTCACTTTCCATTGCAAATCACAGACATTCGTAGCAAATATATTGATAGCTGTTAATCCATACAAAGAAATTAAAGACTTGTATTCGAGTACAACGATAACGAAATATCAGAATAAGTCACTGGGTGAATTGCCGCCACACGTTTATGCGATTGGTAAGTTTTTCCTTTGACTTTTTCTAATTTTCCAAAGTGAATCACACGAAATTTATTCCATTAGCCGATAAAGCAGTACGTGATATGCGAGTTTTTAAGATGTCACAGTCGATAATCGTAAGCGGTGAATCTGGTACGGGAAAAACTGAAAGTACAAAGTATATTCTTAGGTATTTGTGCGAGTCGGCAAAGACTGCGGGACCGATAGAAACGAAAATTTTGGATGGTAAGTCATGAAAAAAATAAATTTTAACAAATTTAACTGAAATTTTCTTTAAAATTTTTAGCAAATCCAATTTTGGAAGCGTTTGGCAACTCAAAAACGACACGCAACAACAATTCCTCACGTTTCGGAAAGTTTATTGAAGTGCATTACGACCCAAAATGGCAAGTTGTCGGTGGGCACATCTCCCATTATTTGCTGGAAAAGAGTCGTATCATCACGCAAAACCCCGAGGAGCGAAATTATCACGTTTTTTACATGTTATGTGCTGGAGCACCGCCTCAGCTGCGTGAAAAGCTGTATTTGAGTAATCCCGACGATTTTCGTATCCTTTCGGGATGCAATCAATACTTCTCCAACAGTCAAACGGATAAACTTATCCCAAATTCGCAAAAATCCAAGTCGCACTTGAGTCAAGGTTCGTTGCGAGATCCCTTGTTGGATGACTACAAAGACTTTTTGGAGCTCGATCAGGCACTTTCTCGTCTTGGGATCACGGACGAGCATAAAAACTCAATTTATGCGTTGGTAGCTGCTGTTTTGCATTTGGGCAACATTCGTTTTGAGGAGAATCCGGACGATACGAGAGGCGGATGTCGCGTTGCTACGAACGGAGAACAAGCTTTAACTATTTCCGCAAAGTTAATTGGGTTGGATACGTTTGAACTGCGCACCGCATTGACTTCGAGGATCATGCAAAGTAAAGGCGGGGGCATTAAAGGAACTGTCATCATGGTGCCTCTTAAAGTTCATGAAGCGAATAATGCGAGAGATGCCTTAGCAAAAGCGCTGTACGGAAGACTTTTTGATCATATTGTCGCTCTGATCAATCAAAATATTCCGTTTCAAGCTTCTGCGTTCTATATTGGGGTCCTCGATATCGCTGGATTTGAATATTTCACTGTCAACAGTTTCGAGCAATTTTGCATCAATTATTGCAACGAAAAACTGCAGAAATTCTTCAACGATAACATTTTGATGCACGAACAGGAGTTGTACAAGCGCGAAGGTTTGAACGTACCTGAGATCAAATTCACGGACAACCAAGACATCATCGACCTGATCGAGTCGAAGACCACGGGAGTCTTTACCTTGCTCGATGAAGAGTCAAAACTGCCGAAACCGTCATACGATCACTTCACATCCGAGGTACACAAACAATGGCAAGGCCATTTCCGGATCTCTTTACCGCGCGCCTCGCGTCTCAAGAGTCATCGAACGTTGCGCGACGAAGAAGGTTTCCTCATTCGACATTTCGCCGGCGCCGTTTGTTACAACACGAATCAGTTTATTGAGAAAAATAACGATGCCTTGCACTCGTCGTTGGAAGCTTTGGTGCAAGAATGCTCGAATCCGCTGTTGAAAAAATTATTTGAAGCGAAAAATTCTTCAAGTACCAAAGGAAAGTTGTCCTTTATCTCAGTCGGATCGAAGTTTAAGACGCAACTTGGGGATTTGATGAAAAAATTGGAACAGAATGGCACAAATTTCATTCGTTGCATCAAACCAAACTCCAAAATGACGGATCACGATTTCGAAGGAGGCTTGGCTCTGGCGCAATTAAAGTGCTCTGGAACAACTTCCGTGTTGGAACTCATGGAATACGGATATCCGTCACGTGTACCCTTCACGGAGCTCTATAACATGTACAAAGGATACTTGCCGCCGGAACTGGCAAAACTTCAACCACGTACTTTCTGCGAGGCAATGTTGCATTCGCTCAAGTTAAACAGCAAAGATTTCAAATTCGGCATCACTCGAGTGTTCTTTAGACCGGGAAAATTCGTCGAATTTGATCGTATCATGAAGAGTGATCCGGAAAATTTGCGTGCAATTGTGGCGAATGTCAAGAAGTGGTTGGTGCGTTCACGTTGGATCAAGTCAGCTTATTGTGCAATTAGTGTGATCAAAAGTAAGTCTCATTATTTCAACTAAAAAAATCAAAATTAGTTTTTTTTTTTAAATTTTTTAGTCAAAAATCGTATAAAATACCGCAACAAATGCGTTTTGATGCTCCAGAAGACGATTCGTGGGTATCTCGTTCGAAAGCAACATCAGCCCCGTTATCGCGGAATCGTCAATATTCGTCAAACGAAGGCTAATGTCAGTAAAATGGAGGAATTAGCGAATCAGTTGAAAGGAGACAAGGCAGAATTGCTAAAATGTGTCAACGAAATCCAACAACTCATTGACGGATCGATCCAGAAAATTAAATCGAATCCGAAAATCACGCAAAATCAAATAAAATCCATTCAAGATGATATTGCGAAGAAAATGGACTCGGAGATGAGCATGTTGAAGCAGAAATTGGCACAACAGAAGAATGCCGAAGAGCAAGAACGGCTAAGGAAAATCCAACAAGCGATGGAAGCTGAGAAACGAGCCAAAGAAGAGGAACAACGAAAGTTGCAACAAGAGGAAGAGGATCGAAAGAGGTAATTTTTTGCATTTTTTTCATTCCTGAGAGGGATTTTAATCATTTTTGTAAAAAAATAGAAAAGCAGAGATGGAAATGCGTCGCAAACAGGAAGAACAGGAACGAATCCGATTGGAAGAGGAAGACATGAAAGCAGCAATGGAGCTTCAAGTAAGTCTAAAATTCTTGAAAATTTATGAAAAATAATTTTTTAATTAATTTTTCTTTTAGAAACAACTCGAAAAAGAAGCCCAAGACGATCAACGGTACCGAAAACAATTGGAACAAGAACGTCGTGATCATGAGCTTGCAATGCGTTTGGCTGAAGAAACGAATGGACAAATTGATGAAAGTCCAACCTTCATGCGGAAGTAAGTTTTGAACCTTTTTTCGTTTTGTGAATATCAAAAAGTTTCATTTTTGGGAGAGATCAACTCAAAAAAATTGTTTTATACACACAACACAAACAAAAAATGTTTATACGTTTTTTTCTATACTTTTTCTCCTGATTCAGCGGTTCCACTGGCCTTGGCAATTCAAATCGATTGATCAGGTACTTTCCGAACGTCACGAAAGTTCTCATATTTATGCATGTTTCTGTGTTTTTTAATCTTTTTTTTTGCCGTAATGCACTTAAAACTTATATGTAACACTACTAACAATACTTTAGAGACAATACCGACTAACAACAATTAAAAAAATCACATTTTAGTTTTTCCTCTGTCTTCCGGGTGAAAGCATGTTTGTCGTAACGAATTATCTACCGCGGCGAATTTCCTTTTTCTTGTTAAAATTGTGGATTTGGATTCGCATAAAAATTGCTGAAAAAATTTTCATTCTCTTTATGATTTTCTTTCCGTTCGTCTACAGGTCGGAACAGATAAGGGCGCAACAACAACTCGTCGGCAAACAAAAGTTCGACTTGTCGAAGTGGAAATACTCGGAATTGCGTGATGCAATTAATACGTCGTGTGACATCGAGCTTCTCGAGGTGAGTTATTAGAAATT
Source organism: Culicoides brevitarsis (assembly GCF_036172545.1). NCBI lineage: Eukaryota > Metazoa > Arthropoda > Insecta > Diptera > Ceratopogonidae > Culicoides > Culicoides brevitarsis. The sequence goes on along the minus strand of NC_087085.1, from coordinate 14,494,182 downwards.
TTTTTTTCTATTTTTTTTAATCCAATTTTTTTCGCCGGTCAAGGCATGTCGTCACGAGTTCCATCGCCGCTTGAAGGTTTATCATGCATGGAAAGCGAAGAATCGTAAACGCACGACGATGGATGAGAATGAACGTGCGCCAAGGAGTATCATGGAAGCTGGTGAGTTTTAATTTTTTTTTTTGTGAAACTCAAAAATAAAATGAAAATCTTTTTAAATAAAATTAAAAATTTAAAATTAAAAAAAATGTAAAAAAATTAAAAATTTTTAAAAATTTTCTGTTTTTTTTTTAATTTAAAAAAAAAAATTAAATTAAAAAAAATTGAATTAAATTAAATTTAAATTTTTTTTTAAATTTTTGAAAAAGAATTTAATCTAATGAATAATTTTATAAATTTATTTTTACGATTTTTTATGAAAAAATTAATTAAAAAAATATTAATTTTTTTTTAAATTTTTGGAATTTTTTTAAAAGTAGGTAGCTTTAAATTGATTAATTTAGTAATAATTTGTCAATTTTTTTCACTTTTTAATTTAAAAAAATATTTTTGTATTTTATTTTTGAGTTTCATCAGTTTAAATTGAAAAAAAATATTAATTTCTCATTTTTTTTCCATTAGCCGCCAAAGCACCTCCCCGTGCAATCGCCAGCAAACCCGAAGCTCCAACCACAACATCGATCGACCGTTATTTCCGCATCCCCTTTGTGCGTCCCTCGAACGATCCGAACGACAACACAAAACGCGGATGGTGGTATGCGCACTTTGATGGTCAATATGTAGCCCGACAAATGGAGCTACATGCCGAAAAACCGCCAATTTTACTCGTTGCCGGCGTCGACGACATGCAAATGTGCGAATTGAGCTTGGAAGAAACAGGTTTGACGAGAAAACGCGGTGCGGAGATCTTGGAACACGAATTCAACTCGATGTGGGAACGAAATGGCGGGAAACCATACAGGAAAATGAATGGAAATTAAGTTTTTTTTGAGACACGATTTTTTTAAGTGCTTCCCTTATTTTGATTTTTGCACGATTTCGATTTTTTTTTCATAGTTTTTAATTGAATTACGAGATATTTGACTATTCTGGACTGCAAAAGTGTCTTTTTTAAGTAGTGGAAAATTCATACGTAAAAATCCGAGATCTTCAGAAAAAATTAAGTACCTAATCATAAAAAAAAATTCCATTAAAAATTAATTTTAATGCATAAAAATATACAAAAATGTTTGTAATCAACAAATTTATAGCATTTTCTTTGATAAAATATTAAATAAATAATTAAAAACGATAATATTTACTAAAATACTTCCGAATTTTATTCAATAACATCCTCTTGTACCATTGATTGTACCGGCGCCGGTGGTTTAAAGCCAAAAACATTAAATTGCTGTTTCTGTTCCAAAAATTCACGCATTTCATTGTATTTTTGTGATGATTTTTTCGTGCGTTTTTTCGCCATTAACTCCTCGTCCTCCGACATTTCGGATAAAGAGCTGCAGGAATCTCTCTCACTATCGCGCGTTTTATTCAAATCTTCGACTTCGATCCCTTTTGCCGTCAAAACTTTCTTTTCGCGTTCCTTCATGTCGTTCGCCAACGGTTCAATTCGCGTTTTTAGCTGCTTTAGTACTGGTTTAAAAGTTTTCTTAACAATTTTCCTGTTGATTTGGTCGTCATCTTGATTCAAATTTGAATTTTTATCTTTAGTGGCTCCTTCGTCGTCTTCATCTTCGAACCCGTCGAGCGCGAAAAAGTCATCATGATACCCAAAAGCAGTTTCCCCTACTTTACGATAATCGTGTTCGACCCGTTCAACGGACTTTTCATCCGAATCCTCGAGAATTTTCTTCTCCACGAGCTTTTCTTCCGGTATGAGATTCAAAAACTTCTGAAACGTGATAAAAAATCGCTGAAATTCATCCTGACACATTACCAGTTCGGAGTCTATTTGGTTCATCACGGGCACAAGTTCGTGCAAATCGTCTTGTTCGGGGTCCTTGTTGTCGTATTTGTTGATTAGCGTGTTCAGCAAGGCATCGAGACGAACACATTCGTGTGTGACAGCCAGTAATTTCGGTACAAAAGTCATCGAATAAGATTTAGCTCGCAGCAGATCCATGGGAAGCTCCCGATTTTTGTCGAGATGTTTGAAGGAATGATTTTCCTGTTCCGGACTCGCGACAAACATGATAAGGTCAAAGTTGTACAAGCAATTGTTTGTTTGCTCATCAATTAAAGGCGATAAATTTCGTGTGTTGTACTTGATGAAATCCGCATCGCAATCACCTGTTGCAACAATCAGACCGAGTCGCATTAAATATTGCGATTGTACGAGAAGGAACAAGTTCAGGAACTCTTTGATGTTTTTCGATGTGAATTCTTCGGGATCTTTTGTGAAATATTCCGTTTGGCAGAGCTCCTCGATGGGCTCGTAGACCAGCTGATATTTGTGTGATATCGTATATTCGGTCTCCAACTCCTTGATTCCGTCATAAACCACTAAAATTACGTCTTTTAGGCACTGAATGCAGGTCGAGACGAAATCTCCATCTGATGGCCTGAAATTTTAAAAATTTTTTAAGAGAATTTTTTTGATTTTCTTATAAGAATTTTCACTTACACATGTGAATTGGTCTTAAATTGTTGCAATTCGTTGAAAAAAATGATGTGTTTCTTGATAATATTTTCAAATCCTTCGATACTCCTCAACAAAACCCTCAAATATTCCTTATTTCTATTGATCCTGAAGCTTCGGAACGCTTTTCCCAAGTACATTGCTGCATACGAAGTCGACACAACCGGTAAAATGTAAAATCCAGGACGTCCCATGACTGCCATCACTCCCGAAAGCAACAATCCAGCGCCAGCAGTTACGCCATTCAAGTAATTCCTCTCATGATAACCTTCTTTGTTCTCAATCTCATAGAGACACTCTTCCAGGACCTCAACATGCTCAATTAGCAGCCTCTTGGAGTACAAAATCTCGTAAAGAATGGAACTTTTTGACGCCTACAAAACAAATTTCATCATTTTACGTCATGATTTTTTAGAAATTTTCAAATTCTCACCTCATTCTGCAAAACTTCTGATGTTACGTCACTCGTAAGAGCCTTACATTTGTCCATTATCACTGAATTTCAACTAAAATTGGTAATAAAAATTTCGCAGCCGTGTTTGGAAATCAACATGTTCGTGGTTTTCATTCGTTGGAAAACTGTCAACATCACACAGGAGTTTCATTCGGAGGAAAAGTCAGTCAATATAAACAAAAGAATTTCGCAAGTGCAAAAATAATTAAATTTCGAGCCATTTCTCGTGGAAATTAACGCGAATTTTCGTGTTAAACGACGAAATTTGCATCAATTCTTGCTGAAAATGATAAAAACCAAGTTCAAATCGGAATAGGACGTCGTAAAATCGTGTGACATACTTTCCAGTGTTTCCTTCACAGTAGCCAAATCTTGCCATTTATTTATTATTTGTAAAAAATTACACGGTATTGCACCCGAAAGTTAATCACGGAAAACGGTGCGAAAATTCCCACGGATCATTTTTTGGGCATAATTTAGTTTTTTTTTTATTATTTGAAGACTAAAAAATGCACAAAGCAACTTCGTCGTGTGTCGTTAATAGAGCAGTACACAAAATATAATTATTTGCCATTCACTTCTTCTTTCTACCTCGTCTCTCTCTATCGCTACTCTAATTCATTGTTCGTACAAATTGTGCAAGCAACACATTGAAGTCAAATTGAAGCAGAATATGTAAAAGAGAAAAGTTAAGCAATATTGAGTCCAGTACAAGTACAACAAAGTAGTTAAAAAAATCGTTTTTTATGAATAAACTTACATCGTCGTTGATAGATACTGTTTTATGAACCAGGTAAGTTGCTTTTTTTTTAAACTAGAGTTGTTACTGTAATTGTTGTCTTTTTACAGTTTTCTTAATTGTTGTTCGGAATCATGGCGAGTGCAGTTGACACACATCTTCATGGCGTGAATTTCGAGTCTTTTAATCACACAAACACGATTTTGAAGGGTTTGAACGATCTGAGGCTCAAAGGATGTCTCTTCGATATCACATTGAAAGTTGAGGATAAGAGTTTTAAGGTAAAAAAAATTTTTTTGTGTCTAAAAAACACGCAGGACTCAAATTTCAGATAATTTTGAGAAAAATATTGGAAAATCTTCACAAGTTTTTAAATTTTTCTCCAAAAAATTTTCAAAAATCATCAAAAAAAATTATTTTGCGAAGAAAAAATTCGAAAATTTGACCATTTTACTATTGAAAAGTAAAAAATCTTGTCAAATTTGAATTTTTTTAAAATAAAATTTTCAAAGTTTAGAATTTTTTCTTAAAAAAATTAAGTTTTTTGATGGTTTTTGAACAAAAATTTAAGATATTTCCAAACTTTTTGTCTTAAAATTAATTTTTTTCTCAAAATTTTATGAAATTTGTAAAAATTTTCCCAAAATTTCCTTTAAAAAAATAATATTTTAATTTTTTTTTCAGGCTCACAAAGCAGTTTTAGCTGCTTGTTCGGATTATTTTCGCGCCATGTTCATCGATTGCATGAAAGAAGCCAACCAGAATGAAGTTTCGCTCAGTGTCTCATCCCAAGGCATCGAATTGCTCCTCGAATACATCTACACCTCAAAGTTACAGTTGAATTTAGCGAACATCCAAAATGTTTTGGCAGCTGCTTCCTACACACAACTCGATTCCGTGGTCGAAGCCTGTCTCAATTACTTGCAAGATCAACTGGATATCGACAACTGCATTGACATCCTCACCATTTCCGAAACGTACTCCCTGAATAGTCTCAAGGAACGCGTTTATCGCTTCATTTGCGGGCATTTATTCGAAGTTTCGCAAATAAATGAATTTATTCGACTGACATTTGCTCAACTGAGTTACATCCTGAGTTGTGACTACCCCGTTGATTGTTCAGAGTCGCAAGTGTTGTCACAAGTCGTCTTGCAGTGGATAATTCAAACGAATTTGCCCGTCACGGAGGAAAATGAACAACTGAATAATCTCCTCAAGCAGATCCGGTTCAATGAAATGCCTTTAACTGCCGTGAAACAAGCTCTGTCGCACAATCAACTCACGCCGAAGCACGATTTGTACAAAATTGTCATAACTCACGCACGTACGGAGCGGAAAAAATTCCGTACAACCCAATCTTTGCTCAATAGTGCCTCTTTAGTGAACTCGAGAGGCATGGAAATTGCCCTCATAAAAATCGGGGGATTCGATTTGAGTGGCATTACGAATGAGATTACTTATTGTTTTCCGAATGCCAAGACGCCTTCGGAGCAAGTATGGCGTTATTTGACGTCAATTCCTCATATAAAGCAGTCGAACTTTGGTTGTGTCGTCCTGAACAATCAACTTTACGTCGTCGGAGGCTGTTATGACATCTCCTTGGAAGAATATATCCATCCGTTTGGCTTCCGTTACTGCCCGATCACGAATAAATGGCAAACAATTTCGCCCATGAACCAGGATCGCTGTCGATTTTCCTTGAATGTCGTTGGAAGTCGCATTTACGCGATCGGCGGTGTTAGCGAGAGTCACGATGACGACATGTACGACGGCGGAGAAACGAATTATTCGAGTGGCGAAGTTTACAATCCAGAAACCGACAAATGGGAGTTCATCACAGCTCTTCCGGAGTACCGTTCGCAACATGCCAGCTGCGCTGTCGATCGATATTTGTACATTTCGGGCGGACTCGATCAATTTGGAGGCGTTTTGAGTACTTTTTGGAAGTATAACACGACATGCAACTATTGGACTCAATTACCGCCGATGTTGACGGGAAGAGCGGATCACGTAATCCTGAATATCGGAGCAAAATTGTACATTTGTGGCGGATGGTACGAAATAAATACGACAAGAATTCTCGCCGGAACGATTGATGTCTTCAATTACGCCACAAATTCATGGTCGACACTGACACGAATCCCAACGCCCAAATTTCACGCTGGAATTGTTCATTTGAATAATAAAATCTACATAATTGGCGGTTTTTGCTCCGATGACATCTTTCGACATACGGCAAGTCGCATTGAAGTCTTCGATATTGACAAAAATACGTGGAGCGTAATGGATAATTATCCGAAGAACATTTGGGAACATGCGTGTGCGAGCTTGTACATTCCCAAATGTCGCGAAGATATGGTAGTTATTGACTCATAACGCAGACACGGATCGTTCTTATGACATTTGGTCACACAAAATTGAATTTTTTTCGTGAATTTCCTAATTTATTGTACTATAGGTAACATTTTTTTCGGACCCGAATGTGACCTCAGCTGTTTTTTATACTTACTTATTTATACAACGTATTTATTTAACATGTTAGAGAGATAAATAAATTATTTAAAAAATATTTTTCATTATATTTTGCATGAAAAGTTGATTTTAAGACCTTTAATGAACAATTTTTAGAAGAAAACATCGTCAAGTGTCCCAAACTCGCGTTTTTTATGACACCCGAGTCATACGCTTCAAAAATTTTTCATTAAAAATCCTCAAATGCTTTTAAAATCTTAAATTTAGACATCAATAATTGTAATTTTCTCACTCATAATTGCTTTTTTATCACCTTTGATGACTTTTCCAACGACAAATGCCTTAAAATCCGTTAATTGTTCAAATTCTTCGGCAAATTTAGCTGCATCGCTCTCTGGCATTGCGATTAATAACCCTCCAGATGTCTCAACTGCCTTTCCAGCACGTAATTTTGTGTCTCGTCCCAGAATTTGAGCGATTTTCATCACACCTGAGATAATTGGCAACGTGTGAATCTCAAAAGAAACGTCTTTGGATTGAAAAAGTGCCAAATTATTCGCATGTCCTAAAAGCCCGAAGCCTGTTACGTCGGTAGCGGCATGCCCGTTATACTTGTGCATCAAATCTGCTGCTGTTTTATTCAAAAAAGCCATTGAACGGATAGCTGCTTCATACATTTCGGTAATTTCTTGCACTGTAACTCCATTTTCTTCTAATTTTTGCCATTCCGAGCTTTTTTCTTTGTGCCAGATGTAAGAATTTGTCGCCAATTGCGTTCCCAAAGGCTTTGTAAGTACCAAAACATCCCCGTCTTCCGCTTCTGTGGGAAAAATTATCTCAGATTCGTGACAAATGCTGGTTGCGATGCCTCCAATCATGCACCACGGGTTCACAGCCATCCAATCAATGTCAATTGTGGCTTTTATCGAAGCTGCGGAATCGTGAAATCCCTTAATTAGCAACGGAATGACGACATCTCGTTGTTTCTCCGTGAATTCCGTGGGAGCGGAGATGATCATTTTGATTTTATCGATGGAAGACACGCCGGTGGCATATACGTCGGAAACGACATTGGCAAAGGCGATTTTTCCCATCATGTAGGGATCGTCAATTAATGGGTAGAAAAAGTCGACAGTTTGAACGAGAAATAAATTTTGGTGACGTGATAAGGGAATGACTGCCGAATCCATTCCAATGCCGATTTTTTTCGAGTCAGTTGAGGGTTTTGGTTGATGAGCGGCTACGAGAGCATCATCCTGCCCCAAAACATTCAGATATTTATCGAGAACGTTTTGAGGCACTTTGCAACCTCACCTAAAAATTTAATAAAAAAATTAAATTTTTTGAGTTTTTTGAAGGATTTTTAAAACTTACCCTCGTAAAGTTGAAAATTTAGTGAGACGAAAGTCCGCCTCAAGTCCGTGATCTTCTGGATTGAACATTTTTTTAGAATTTAAAGGCACAAAAGTTTCAAATCAACCAAAAATTAAACAAAAAATCTATTGGCTTATCTATGAAAATTCTATTTTTTGATCCCTCTTATCAATTTTTGTTGTTATTATTTACTCAGGGCTCGTTCAATAGACAATTTTGTTGAAGTAAGTTCATTTGCCTTTTGAACAAATCTCATTTTGAGACGAATTAAAGTGATTTCTGTCAAAATCGATTTGTTTGTGGTTCGATTTCTCCCGAAATTCACAAATTTCATCAATTAAAACTTATTTTTAATCATTTGAAAGAGATTTAAAAGACTCCGAAGGCAATATGGAATCAATGGTTGAGAAGCAAGCACCCCAAAATGTCAAAGTAATCGACAGAGAAAAGACTTGCCCGTTGCTTTTGCGAGTTTTTTGCGGAGCCGGCGGGCGACACAACTCCGTTTCAGAGTTTGCACACGGAAATGTTCCATCAAATGAGGTAAAAATTGTTTTTTCTCTTGATTTTCCTCAAAAATTTACAAGAAATTTGTTTTTTAGCTCCAAATTTACACCTGGATGGATGCCAGTCTACGCGAACTTACAACTCTCGTGCGCGACGTGAACCCAGATACTCGTAAAAAAGGCACCTACTTCGATTTCGCCATTGTTTATCCGGATCCGCAACGACCTGGTTATCGAATGCGCGAAATTGGCGTCACCTGTTCCGGTCAAAAAGGCAGCGACGACAACAAGACATTAGCACAAGCCAAATTTTCCATCGGGGACTTTTTGGACATCAGTATTACGCCACCGAATCGAATGCCTCCATCGGGACGACGCGATAGACGACCATACTAAAATGAGATTTCTGCATTTTTTTCGAGAGTTTTAATAAAATTTTGATTTAAAGAACGTAAAAAAAAGGAATTTTTATTTGAGCCACCACATTGTGACGAAATTTTCGACGGAACATTCCGCATCGGAGTCTAATTCTGGGAGCGTTGGCATGTGTTGACCACTGCTTGTCGCTACAATTGGCAAAAAGGGATGAACTGAGATCCCGTTTAAGCAGTCGTCGTGTAATTTATAAGCAAATTCCTTAATTGGCGCTTTGTTATCTGCATAAATTTCAAACATATTCCAAATTTTCAAGCATCCATCGGTACTTCCGCTTAATAACCATTTCCCTTCTGGCGTGACATCGAAGTAAATTCTCTGATTTGTATCAATATTTCGATTAAAAACGAAAAATGGGGTGTTTGGATTGCGCAAATCCCAAACTACGAGCTTGGAATCCTTACGAGCACCCGAAATGAGCGTCGTTTCGCTCAAAAATTTCAAATGAGTGATACCTCCGCGATGGGTTTCTTGCAAAACGAGTCTTGGAGCAACATCTTTGCTGCGAATATCGAACACCGAGACACTTGTGTTCCATGATCCGGTAGCCAGGAGTGAATTATCTTCATTTACAGCGAGCGCAGATGACGGGATTCGACTTTCGAGTGTTTCATAATCGCGTCCCGGGCGATTTGTATCAAAAATTTTGATTGTTTTCTTGTAACCAGCATAGATTTGGGTCCCATCGGGGCTGTAACAAAGACTCAGCGCTGCTTCAACTTCATCCACGGCATCATATCCACGATAACTGCAACGAATTTTCCCGTCAAATGCATCAATTGACTTTATTGGTTCATGTTGACGTGAAATAAGAAAGCTACAAGTCTCCGGTACATGACTATTCATCAACGGATACCATTTCATATCGTAAACCGTGGATTTTGGACCTTCTTTGACGTGTACGGCGGGTTTTAGTCGCGAAACAACGCGAGATTCTTTCACATTTTTTTCGTCGTAGAGATCCAGAGGCAACTCGAAGACTTGGATGCCATCCATGTTGACAGCAGTTAATAAGCACGTTCCATCTGGCGAGAAAATGCAGCCTCTGAGGTAGTTTTCTGGTTGGCACGAATGCCAACGGGCGACTTCAAAGATATCAGTGGTTTCAGATATCGACAAACTTGGGTAAGGTTGCAGCGATTCGACATCCATTTCTTCTTGTGGGGTTGTGATGTGAAAATTTTCCAAATTTACTTCATTTTGTGCGGAAATTTCGACGGTAGGCTCGGAAGATCCGTTCATTGGGACGTCTTCAACCATCATTTGTACTTTTATTTCTTCTTAAACTTAAAACTTTAAAAATTACGCGGGACTAAAAAATAAATATACATGCCGGTTTATTTACAAATTCAAAATGAAATGACAACAGGGTAAAGAATCAAACTTTGAAAAGTAGCAAAAAAGAAATATTTCATTTATTTAATTTTAAAAAATACAAAATCTTGAAAATAAATTAAATATTAAATTTTATTCACGTTAAAATAATTATAAAATTTATTCTTTTTAAATAAAAATTATTTTTAAATTCAGTAATAAAATAAATAAATTTTTAAATTTAATTCAATTTGAATTTTAGATTAAATTTAAATAAATAATAGGTTCATAATTAAAAAAAAATAAACTTTATTTAATTTTAATTAATTTAATAATTAATTTTATTTAATTAAAAATTTGATTTATTTAATTTCATAAAATTTAAAAATTAATTTTACATTTTTAAAATCTTAAAATTATTTTGTCTAAAAATAATAGTTTAATTTTTTTCTGCAAAAATTAAAAATATTTAAACTTTTAAAATTAAAAATAAATTTTAAAATGCTCTAAAAATTAGATTTTTGAGAAATTTTTTTTTGTAAGTTTTTTTTTTTTTTATAAAATTTTTAATTGTAATAAAATAAATTATTTTAAAATTAAATTAATTTTCATGTTACCTGTCTTAATAGTCTTATTAGAAAAAAATAGTTAAACTTGCAGGTAATTTCTATAAAAATTTTTTAATTCAATTTTAATCCGTTAGTCAACAAAAATCTTTTACCTCCTATAGAGTAATAAAATTTTAGAAACTTTCGAAAAAAAATTTGGTAGTTCCCCTTAACTGTCCTTCCCTCACCTTCAACTCTTTTATTTTTACCTGTTTGCTTCTTCTCATCAAAAATCATCTACGTGATTTTTTAAAAAAAAAGTTCTCATGAATGGCGTCAAAAATTACTAAAACAAAACGAGTTATTTTATTTATTTGAAATTTAAAAAAAATAAAAACATTTCCTACACAAACGCACTCACATGCAAATGCCCAATGAAGCAAAGCATTAGAATAATTTCATCATCTTTTTCCTCATTTGCTTTTTAAATTTATTAACTACTTTGTTCCTTTATTCGCGATAAATCTCATTAATTCTGCAGCCAAACAATGAATGTTTGCGTCGTTAAGGTGCAGGCGTCGAAATTGCAATAAAAAGTCACGATTGCAGTAAAATGACGTCGTTTTTTATTGATCTTGATTTAAATAAATTTTATTTACATGAAACTGAGTCATTTATTTTTTCGAACATAATTTATTTTGTTACAATTCTTGAAGGATTAACGGAAGATTTAAAGAAAAAATAACAAAAAAAAATTCAAACAAGGAAAATTCTTGAATTTTAATCTATTTACAAGGAATTTCATGCAAAATCACCAATTTACCGGAAACAACAACAGTAAACAATTTTATTGTTGTTGTCAGATACAAATATACGTGACTTACGAACTCACGTGTACTGCTGGCTGAGAACTCGCGCACCTATTAGGAAACTTGTTTTTGTTTTGCTTTTTATGTGTGGAGCAATTAAACCGGTGCACAGTCACACACGACGACTTTTTAGACATTTTTCGCTGAGAACTGCCAATTAAATGCCTTTTCTATTGTTTTTTTCGTGATAAAAATTTTCCTGAGAATACCGGTAAACTTTGTGTTTTTGTTAGCTTCAATCGCTTCGTAATCTAATTTTCTCAAGGATTTGCCTCTCAGTTGCTTTACAAGCGAACACCGGCTTCGCATTCATTTATTATTTATGATGATTGTAGTTTTCTGTTACATGGCTAACAAGCGATATGTGTCTAAAAGTGGTTTTGACGAAAAAAAAAATGAAATGAGCTTAGGCTTCAAAGTTTCGCTCTCGAATTACCTGCTTGACGTCGTCAAAGGTAGTATTATGTAAATAAATTCGCTTAGATGGGTCACCGACTGTCCTTCAAAGGTACCAGTTGCGAGTGTGCGAATTTTAATTTAATTTCAGAACTTGATTGATTCTAAATTAAGAATGAGCGCGACAAAAAATTGCTCACGTAAGTCCTTAATAGATCGTTATTTGGATAGGAAATTTTTTTAGTAATAAATATTCTGAATTCGATAAAAAATTCTCATTTTTTGTATCTACAATTCTAGAATTAAAAAAAAAATTATGAATGAAGTTTTTATGAGTCGAACGGGTTATATTGTACTATTGTGTTACTTACCCATATATTAACTTCATGTTATTGTGCGTTGAAACCTGTGTACGAACGCGCGAATAACACGAAGAGATTACTAGAAATTTCGCGAACCATGAAAAATCGCGTAAATAAGCTATGGAGTAATGTTGTAATTAATTATTTGGAGTTGTTTGAATAGTAATTTCGCTACAATGTCATTAAAAATATCAACATTTAATTAAAAATTTTTAGGTTCATTCAAAATATTTTATAAAAATGCTAAATTTATGATTTTTTTGAATTTGTCTCTTAAGTTTGCTTCTATTTTTATGACTTTTTAATCTAAAAGACATTTTTTTTGTTATTTTTTCCTTAAAAAAATTTTTTTCTTATTAATTTTCTTTGAATTTTTATTTTTAAAGACTAAAAAATGCTGAAAATGTATATAATTAGTTGTTAAATTCTTAAGAACTTCTGATTTTTTTTCTCGTTAATTAATTCTGGGAACCTTTTATCTTGGCTTGTAATGGAAAATTTTACAATTGACGTTTGAAATATTTCTTTGAAATAATAAAAGTGTAGATAAAATCATTTAAATCACTTCTGGGACAGAAAAATGCCTTTCACTCTTAACAACTTTTACATAGAAAACTTTCAAAAAATTTTTTTCTCGTATTTGCAACATTTCTTTATTGAATCTATGTCAAATTCGCTACGAATGCAAAAAATCTCGTGACCATTTAAATCACTTCTGGGAAGAAAAATGCTTTTTTAACAACTTTTACCCAAAAAAAAAAATTTTTTTTTGTAAAATGTCAAATTATCTTTAATATTTTTTTCTTTTATAAAAAAATAAATAAAAAATTATTTTTTGATAAAAAATACTTCCATATCGCCTTCATTTGATAAATTTACACAAAATAAATTAAAAAAATATTTTTTTTATAAATTTTTGATTTTTTATTGTTATTTTATTTATTTATTATTGCTAAAAATAATTCCATAAGGTCTTCTGTGTATGTATAAAAATATATTGTAAAAATATAATATTTCTGTAGCACTCTAAGTAGTTCGACATCTTACTAACATCTAATTAATTCTAAATCAATAGTTCTGAGTACGTCTGTTGTACTGCTATTTTAATTCTCTACATTTTGTCTAATTCTGAATTAATTTTAAAGTTAAAGGTACATTTTAATTGACTTTTTTTTTCGTGATAACGCGTTAATTGAATGGTATTGTCCACTGCATCATTTTCGGACAATGATTCGAAATTTCAATTTTATGAAAATCTGAAAAGTAAAAATGCGAGTTTTTTTAAATTTTGGGTAGAAAGTTCAAAATTTAACGTAAAAAGCAAACATGCAAGAGATAGAACAGGACAAGACAGGACAGATGGTCAAAAAATAAAAAAAAAGAAATTAATATTGCGTGCCTGCAACGGTAGCAGCTTATGATAACGGGAATGCAGTGTGTGAGTGTTTAATAACAATAACGGCCTTGACAACAAAAATAAACAATCTATAATAAAAATAACTTGAATCGCATGTGTATATGCATGACCGTTGTTTGCGTTAGTTGGTGAGCTGCGATGCTGTTGTGATAAATTTTTAGCATTTTAGCAAAAAATATGGAATTGTCATAAGCTGGTCAACCAAACAAATATCATCAGGCAAGCAAGCAATATTAGGCTGTTTGAAATTTATTTTTAACTTTTTGTTTAAAATTCTTTTTCATCAAAATTCGATCAAAATAGTGGAAAAAAATTTAAAATATTAAAAAATAGATAAAAAAAAAAATTTAACAATTTTTTAATTATTTTAAAAACTAATTTTAACTAAAAAATATTTTTTATAAACAAAAAAAAATTAAATAATTTTAGATATGAAAATTTTAATATTTAAAAAAATAATTAATAATTAGAAAAAATTAATAAAAATCGAAAATAATTTTAAAAAAAATTAAAAAATTAAAATTAAATTATTAATTTTTTTTAAATTTTTTTTTTTTAAAGTTTTAAACTTTTTAATAATTATGTCAAATTTTTTAAGTAATTTTATGAATTAAAATTCATAATTTTTATATTTTTCTTCAAATATCTTATTTTTTTTCGAGTTCATCCAAAAATTTTTCCCTTAAAATTTTTTTATTTCGAATTTTTGACTTTCTGGGTAGGAAACAAAAAGTAAAAAATAAATTTCAATCAGCCTTAGTTTAAAAATTATAAACAATAACAACTACAAACAAACACAAATTCATTCATTAGTATTCTCTCTAAGTAATTTTTTAAATTGTGCGTACAAACGTCAACTCTAGCTAGCTATGCAAGTCAGTCTACTTAAGTGCTACAGTTGCTTAATTGAAAAAATATTAAAATTTAATATTATAGGTAATGAAATGCAAAATGAATGTTGAAATAAAAAAATACAGATATAAAAAAAATGTTTTGAGGTAAAAATGATAATGACGACTGCTGTTGTTGTTGTTGCTATTAAGTATCGCATTTAATGCGAGAGACGATCTGTACAAGGAAGAAGATTAAAAACATCAGCAATCGTCATCATCACGCAAATCAACTAAAAAAAAGCTCAAGCTAACACAATATCTCTATGAAACCAACAAAGACCGGTGCCTTTTTGGGCTTCCGATCGCGTTTCCTTACTATTAATATCGACAACTTCGAATCCGATGTACTTAATTTTGTCCCATCGCAAGTGATTCAGGCCCGCACAACTAATATTGCAGTACTTGACGTTAAAGTCTTCCAAGTGATTTTCCAGCTCACTGTTTTCGATGTGAATGATCCCGGTATCCGAGATATTTGTATGAGCCAAACTAAGTTTTGTTAATTTCATTTCGCGCAAATGCAACATCGCGTCATCCGTGATCGCCATGCACTTTTCCAAATTTAGCAAGTCCAAATGCTTGCAATGCCTGGCAATTAGGGCGACAACATGATCATCCACTATCAGCGAATCCTTGATATGCAAACTTTCGAGACGTGTCAAGCACGGGATGAGGTCACAAAGTGTCTCTTTTGTGCAGTCTGTGTTATTAAGCGGCGGCAGGACCAAATTTCTCAAGTTTTTGCAATATCGCAAGTCTTCCAAAAGTCGATCTGTCACTTTACAAATTGTTAAATCCAAGTCGTCGAGCTCCGAGTTGAGCATTAGTCGAAGAATTTCGTCGTCCTGGAAGCCGCCGTAGATTTTCGTCACTAAACGGATTACGGCGTTCTTCATGTGAGCAGGGAGCACTTTTAAATACTGTTTGTCGTGTTTGAAGAAGGTCACGTTGCTGGCGATATTCCGGATGCATCTACAACAGGAGAAAACAGGTAAGAGATCAATGTGCTTGAAAAAGAAAAGAATTTCAAGACGTAAACAAACGAGACGTAAAAGAATTATTTAAAACATAATCTGGTGTGATGCAAACGAGAAAAAAAAAACAGAGACAAACAAAAAAAAACTAGTTTTCTATATGTCACAGCATATACGTCTCTCTCTCCTCTAAGCAAGATTAAGTAAGATTTTTTTCGTTTGTTTTTTTTTATTTTTTATTGAATTCGAGGAAAAACCATTCATTAAATTCATAAATCTTCGTGGCCTTCGATCAAGGGTGCTAACTCACATCGCGAAAACAAAAAAAGTTGTTTACGAAATTTTATGATTAATGTAGGACGATGTTGTTGACGGACACAAAATGACGGAAAAAAACAAAAAACTTAAGCCTCACTTACGTTTTGTACAAGCTAGGTACTGAATATTTCTTCATATCGTCCATTTTTCAATATTTTTTTTTTTATTATTTTCTCAGGTTCGAAATTAAATAAAAATTTATGTTATTCGCACAAGTCTTTCAAGTTTTTTTCTCTCCTCTGTATTTAATTAGCTTCTTGATGGTAAATAATTTTTACCATTCCAATTTTAGTGTTGCTCGCACGTCACAGAGCGATAAATTTCACGTCCGATCGCTTTGTTGTTCGAAAACAAACTAACTCATTGGAATGACGACATCCACTCGGGTTGCCATAGTGCATGTACTGGAAGAAACTATTTTTTTTTCAAAATGTTCGTTACGATTTTTATCCCTTTTCCAGTTCGATGACGAGAGAACATTCGTCGCATGCAATGTAAATGCTGTCATCCGTGCCCCCGTCGTCGTCGGGCATGACGTAAACGCCTCCGCATCGGCAATCACGATAAAATGTCTCACTTTCTGCATCAAAGTCAAAATCGCTTTTCCGCAATGTCTCATGCACGATTGGTTTGTCGTCGAATCTTGCTTGACCGAGTTCAGCGTCGTACTGTTTCCGCTTTTCTGCGTCTCGTAGCACCTTCCATGCTTCGTCAATTTCGATAAAAGTGTCGTTAGATGCGGATTGAGCCTTGTCCGGATGGTGTTTCAGGACGAGATTTTGGTAGGAACGTTTTATTTCGTCGTGAGTGGCTGTGGGGGAGACTTGCAAAACATCGTACAAGTTGCGACCTGCCATCATTGGAAACTGGAAGTTGTCAAATTGCGTATCTATAAAAATAAAAAGAGTCAGAAGCGAGTTTTGAAGAGGATTTTTGGTTGAAAATCATTCGATTTTGAGGTAACTTTTATCAAAAAACTTACTTTTTATGATATTTTTATCGGAAAATTATAAAATTAGGTTGAAGCAACATGAAATTAATGCCAAAAACGCGAAAAAAACATTCCGGTGTGCGTTCAATGTTGAATTTTGACGCAAAAAAAGAACGAGTGGTTGTCACATTTTCACTAACATGCGTTTTAATCCGTTTCAGTGTCTGTCTGTTGAACAAAAATAATTAAAATTTATTATTTTTCGATCATTTTTGGTAAAAACTTGACAAAATTTATAATTTTTTAAAATCCGCTAATGTTTTTTCTTACCGACATGAAGACTTTTTGAATGTTTTTTGTTTATATTCCAACGAATTGACAGCTTGTTGAATCAAATTTTAGTAGTTTCTCATTCTAGCACAGAAAAATCTAATTTTTTCTTGAATTTTCTTGCCTTTTCTCACTTTTGACTTCTTAGATCATCGCAGGAAATCACAAGCACAATGAGTGAGCAAACGCCGATGCTAGACACTCTCGCATTTTACTGCAGTTCCTTATCGGGCGATTTATGGGCTGCTGAAAATCCAAAGGACAAGGAGACAATTCTTCAGAATTATTTGGAGAAAGTTGATAAGGAATTTACGACTGTAGCTGATTTTAAGCCAGGTAAGATTATTTTTTTTCGAATTTTTTAAAATTTTAATTTTTTTCGAATTTTAGATCTTGAGTGGTTTAATGTTTCCGAACCCTTGCCATTAAAATCGCTCAAAGGAAAAATCGTAATTTTGGATTTTTTCACGTATTGCTGCATCAACTGTTTGCATATCTTACCGGACCTGAAGCGCTTGGAGCGTCTTTATCCCGTTGACAAGGGTGTCGTCATCATTGGCGTGCATTCCGCGAAATTTGACAATGAAAAGGTCGACGCGAACATCCTTTCGGCACTGCAACGTTACGAAATCACGCATCCCGTGGTTAATGACGCCAATTCTCTACTCTGGGACGACTTGGCTGTTCAATGTTGGCCCACAATTTTGATTCTCGGTCCCAAGGGCAACCCAATTTTTGTCGTTATGGGCGAGGGACACTTTGATATCCTCAGCATGTACGTGAAAGCGGCTTTAGATTTTTATGCGCCTCGCGGCATGATCAGCACAAAACCGTTACCACTGAATCCAACACGAAGTTTGATCGCGGCATCAAATTTGCATTTCCCCGGCAAAATTGTTTGTTCGAAATATGACCCGAGTGACCCAACGCCAGAATTGTATGCGTTATCGGACTCGGGTAATCATCGCGTTCTCGTCATGAATGCCAAAGGTGAAGTTTTATTCAAAGTCGGAGGTGCCGATAAGGAAGCTGGATTCGAAGATGGCGACTTCCAAACTGCCAAATTTAATTCGCCGCAAGGTTTGGCGTTCCTCAATGAAAATATTCTCTTCGTTGCTGACACGGAAAATCACGCCATTCGTCGCATTGACTTGAAATTGGGCATTGTCGAGACAATTGCTGGCACGGGAAAGCAGGGAAACGATAAAATTGGCGGAAAAGTCGGAGTTGAGCAAGAAATTTCGTCGCCATGGGATTTGGTTGTGTATCAAACGAAGGACATGGACATGAGTTTTCACATGGATGAGGAAAGTGTGCCGGAAAAATATGTCGTGCTAATTGCAATGGCAGGCACGCATCAAATATGGGCACTTTTCTTGGAAGACACGATTTGGTGGAAGTACAAAAAGCAAGTTGCGGGCACGTGTGTTTGCATTGCCGGCAATGGCGCCGAAGAAAATCGAAATAATTCGTATCCGCAAAATGCGGCATTTGCTCAACCATCGGGATTAACGATAAATCGCGAGCTGAAGGAAGTTTATATTGCCGACAGTGAGAGTTCGTGTGTGCGAAAACTTTGTCTCACGGATGGAAAAGTCTCTCTAATCGTCGGAGGAGATCGAAATCCTTTGAATTTATTCGCTTTTGGTGACGCTGATGGCAAATTACATCTTGCAAAGTTGCAACATTGCTTGGGTGTCGCTTATAATCCGGTGAGAAAATGCGCTTTTGTCGCTGACAGTTACAACCACAAGGTAAAACGCATCGATTTGGAGACAAATTCCGTCAGTACGTGGATCATCACGGACAAGGCGAACAAGCCGCATCAATTTAACGAGCCAGCAGGTCTGTGTCTCAGTCCCAATGGTGAAACGATGTACGTAGCAGACACCAACAACCACAATGTCGAAGTTGTGACGCTTAAAACGATGAAAACAACCACGCTCAATCTGAAATTCAATGTGCCCTCGAAAGAATTCGACTACGGAAAAATTCTCAAATTCGATAAACTCAAAGTTAGTCACAATGGCGGCAAATTACGACTTGCAATAGCTCTCAACTTCGAACAGGGTGTCAAGCTAACCGAGGGCGCTCCGCAAAAATTCATCTGCAAAATCCCGGGTGACGAATGGATCATCTCGCCCGCACACGGAGACTACAAGCCAAAAAAGAACGTCGATTTGGACATCACCGTACCGCGAAAACTCACAGCATGCTTCCAGTTTTGCAATTTTTTGGTGAATTTCAAGTTGAATTTGTGCAGCGGCGACTTGTGTTTCTTCAAAAATTTCACGTTGGATTTTCCGGTTACCTACACGAATGACGGCTTGGATTGCATCATTCAAGAGGTTTCGGTGAAGGTTGGACAGGATGTGAAGATTTAGCAAAAACTCATGTTGTGCTACGATCGTAACGGAAAGTTGTTGGCATGAAAGTTGTTAAAAAAATTATGAAAATGGGGTTTTATTGTTAACTTTTTTTTTGCTTTTATCACATTTTCTTTTCATTTTATAGCGCACACTGTATAAAAACTGCATTTTCCAGAAAATTTAAAAAATTAGCATTTAAGAACGTCGTTTTTGAAACATATATAAAAATACATATGTTAAAAAATATATATAAAAAAAAAGTTTATGGTCTTCTCAATAAATAAATGTTGAAAACCGAAAATTATTACTATAAAAAATGTAGTTTTAATTAGAAATGGAATAAAAAAAATCTAAAATATACCTTTTATTAATTTTTTTTACATAATAAATATAATTAAAAAAATTAAATTTATCAAATCAAAATTTTTTATGCAATTTCACAAATTTAAATTTTAAAAAAATAAAATTTCCCATTTTATACTTAAAAATTAAAAAAATTAATTAAAATTATAAATAAAAAAAATAAATTAAATACCAAAATAAAAAAAAATAAATTAATCAAATATTTAATTTTGCAAATTTAATTTTTTTAAAAAATAAAATTTCTTTTTTTTTTCTAGAAAATTAAAAAAAAATTATGAAAAATACAAATTTTGTGAATATCTTGTGAAACAAGTGAAAAAAAATTAAAAATATTCTATCGTTATAATTTTCTTTATTTTCAATTATTATTTTTTAATGATTACATTGCAATATATAATTATATTTATTATTTAATTACTCTTTTTTTATGTGAAACAATTTTTTTATTTATTAATAGTAGATAAATATTCTACATTATAAATCATACTTTTCGAAACATTTTTTTATAGATTTAATCCAAATTAAACAAAAGAAAGGAATGCTGAGAGTGATTCAGAAGATTCTTACTTCTTTGTCAATGGTTGTTGCTTCAATTGTAAAATGATTGAACGCATCCGTGACACATCCTTACTTGCCTTGTTCGTTTTTGGATTGAATTCGCACAACTTCGCGATGCGTTCCCATTCTGTGCCGGGCTCAATATCATCGTCATCGGCTACGAATTGTTTTTCAGCATTTCTGTTGAGAGGAAAAAAAATTAAATATTAGATTTTTTTATTAAAATATTTTTTTTTAATAAAATATTTTTAATAATTATTTTAAGTAAAATAAAAGTTGAAATTCAAGAAAAAGTTTTCTACAAAAATATTTTGGTACATAAAAAAATATGTACAAAAAAAAAATAATAAATTTAAAAGGCACTACATTCCATACACATTACATAGATTGTCACTACTTACTTGGCTGACTCACTGAGTTCCCAAAAGTCAGGGTTGTGTTAGACAATTTATGATTTAGATTTTTTTTTATTTATTTTTTAAGCAAGAAATGGAAATATTACAAAAAAGTTAGTTTTTAAAATAAATATTTTTTTATATAAAATTTTTTAGAGGCAAACTAAAAGGTTTTCGATTAATTTTGGTGAGTTATGAAAATAATTTCAAATAGCAGTCACAAAAATTTAGTATATTTGAGTAACAATAATAATAAACAACGTTCATTGGTTATTATATATTTTGATAAATATTTTAAATAAAAATCCAATATATTTATGTATGATATGGGAGAAAATTTAACGAAAAAACGGACAACTTACCGATTCGTGGATTTCGTTTTCGAAATGGTATCTTCGTGATGTTTGTACCAATCCTCGAGCTCTTTGCGGGCTTGTTCGCGCAATTCCGTTTTCTTGGTCTCCTCTTCGGCATCCTTCTCTTCAAGGCGTTTCTTTTGTTCTTCACGCCATCTCTTGATTTTTTCAGGTTCTTCTTGGACCTGTTTAGGCACTGAAAGTTAAAAAAATTAAATTTTAATAAAAAATCTTTAAAATAAAATTAAAATGTGGGCGTTTGACTAGAGACTAGAGGATTTCATGCAGTTATCATGCGGCGCGTGTTTTGTGGTTATTAAATATTTTTGTTAAAAATTTGTTTTTCGAGTGGGGGACAACTTAAAATTAGGTAATTTAAGGTTTGTTCAACGAATGAACAGTTTGGTCCTTAAAACTTAATTTTTAAATGGGATTTCTCACCTGTAAAACCTGAAAAATCGTCATTTAGACATGGATCTTCTACAATTAAATCAAAGAAAGAAAAGAAAAAATGCATTGCATTTTATAATAAAATAACAACTATTTTGGCTTATCATCTAATAATAATAAAAATCTAAAAAAAAAATATTAAAAATTAGTGTTAAGGCATGCAGAACAGCGAAAAAAAAAATAATTTTCATGCAAATTTGTACCCGACTACCTGAGATCACCAAGAAACTTTTGTCTTTACGAATTTTCGTTCGTTTTTTCATTAATTACCTCCATCGAAACCATTCGTATTGGCAGCAGCAGCTGTCTCGTCGTCTTGCTGCTCAACATTATTGATAACTTCAAAGCTGCCTGATGACTCAAGTCCCGTAGTTGTACCATTTTCTGAGAAACGTAAGAGTTTTGCGTGTGTGTGTTGATGTCGTATTTCGATGATTTGTCAAATAAAAACATAAAATTAAAGAAAAATACAGCAAAAGATAAGTTTGGCATGCAGGAAGCTCGATTCTCGCGTAAACTATTCAGAAGCAATTGAAGCGAATCACAAAAGCCACAACAAATCTCAGAGAATTTCACTCAATTAATCACTTCTGGGTATGTGTATTGATTAAATTTGTGTATAAAGTGGTGTCTGTTTGTAGCAAGCACGAAAAATTATAGCTTCTGAAGGAGATTTTATATTAATTTTTTTGGAAAAAACAAAAAATTACACCGAGTTCGTTATTTACAGCAAAAATTCAATTGAAAAAAGAACTTTGAGACACAAAAAACAAAAGATTTACAACAATTTTTACTTCGTCATCAATCGATCCCCGAATTTTCTTACCAGTTGGAGCATTCGCTACTGGCGGAATCTCGTCTTCCAAGCCAGCTAATGCACTTTGTTCGCGTTGCAAGAACTCTGCGGCGGGATCTTGCTCGAAATTGTCCTCGAAATCTGCCATTTTATATCAAAATTTTGTTAAAAATATCGGATTCGAAATTGAAAATGGGTGTTTTTGATTTTCAAATGTCACTGCGTATGGTTTTCCTCTGAATACGAGCTAACTTGGTCTCATTCATTTATGACGTCAAGATTTTATGGGGGAGAGGGATAAAGTAAATTAACGGGGGATTTGTGATTTTTATATTATTTTTCTAAAATATTTTTTTAATTTTTGAGAAATCTGAACTTTTAATTTAAAAAATTTAAGTAACCAATTACAGAATATTTTTCAAAAAATTTAAAAACTTTGAAATTTTGGAGTTATTATTTATTTTACTAATTTTTTGATTAATTGCAAAGCTAATATAAATAAAAATGTTCAAAAATAAGAAAAATTTTTGATTCTAAAATTTCTTATAAAAATTTTCTGTTAAAAAATGATGAAAATTAATACAAAATTTGAATTTTTGTCTGAAACTCCATAGAATCTGATTTGCCCAATTAGAGAATATTAAAAAAATTCTTACTCAAAATTGCAAATTTTTGAAATTTTTAGACTAAATTACGATAGTATTCATTTCAAGGGGGAAATGGGGTCCTAAAAGGGTCTTATTTTCTCCAATGCCATATCTGAACGACGCCTAAGATGCCCATTGCATATTCATTTCTGCAAATTGTGACATGGGATCATTTTTATCACTTTCATTCGTCTCATATGTATAAAATACTTGAATTAGCAATAAAGCGAGTTTATGGAGGAAACGACTGGTATTTTGTTCATAATCTCAGATAAATCGTTATTGAAAAATTAATGAATTTTTCTTTAAAAAAAAAAGAATTTTAAGTTTTTAAAAAAATCTAAATCACATTTTCATTCCCTTTAAAATCCACAAAAAATTGATCTTCTAAGAAAAAAATTAAGAATTAAATTAATCAGCCTTCAATTCATCAGTCAACGACTAAAATATTAAAAAAAACTTTTACTTACTCTTTGAATGAATGCTTGATGATGATCTTTTGCTTCAAAATTGAAAGACAGAAGACGAACAAACTTTTCATAAAATTAAGTTTTATCTCTCTAAAACAAAAATCTTTTTACTAATAATAATAATAATAAAAGTAGGAGAGCAAAAAACCGAAAGAAGTCCATGTGGACCAAAATCATGAATTTTTGCAAAAGTTTGTTAATGAATTATTTAAAATCACCTTTTCTTCATTGAATTCTTGATTGTTCGTCGTCGTCGTCTATCTTATCTCGCAATGCATTCAGCTGTAAGTTTTTCCATAGTTTTAATTTTTTTTCTCGTTTTCAATTCTTCTAATGCACCAAACTACAAAATTATTATTATTATTTTAATTTTCTGCATTTTAAAATTTGAACGAGTAAAAAAGAACTACTTTACAATATTTCCATTTAGCAATTTTCGTTACATTTTTTATTACAGAACGATCTACAGAAAAGCCGAGCGAGAGAAAAAAAAAGAAACTTTTTCCTTGAATAACTATCCAAATGATGCTTGTCTGTGCGAATGCAGGTGTAATATAACAATATAGTAGAAAATAAAGTAAAATAAAACTTTTCAATTTTAAACTTTCTCTCCGTTCTTCTCGGTCTGATTTAGATGTTACTCTTCGGCAGTGGCAGAGGTTTACGTTAAAAGTGTCTCGAATGATGACCACGGTGACACAAAGGACACACACAGGGAGTTATTTGAGTGCATCTGAAAGCATTTGTAATAAAAGATGTATATGGTAAATAGAGAAGGCGGAGGCGGAAAGGGCCAAGTCATGTCTCGGTCATGTTGAATAAATCATGAGTTACATTGAGCAGGTGATGCAAAATACGGGGAGACGCCTCGTGTTTCATTTCTTATTTCCTTCGAATTCATTAGTGGTTGCATCTAACGACTTCTCAGCAACAAAACAAGCACGAAGGACAAACGCGACAAAAAGCTTGCACAAATAATGTGAAACATTTATGCAGAAACAACAGCAGTTACTTGTCCATTAAAAGCGAGGCGCAGAGAAAAAAAACAGAGATAACAAGAGTAGTAACTGCATCGAGATTATTAGTAATGAAGAAAAATAAAATAAAAAGTGGAATGAAAAGCGACAACATTTTTATTCTTTAGAATTTTTCTTCAATGTTCACAAATTATGTAGATGCAAAAACTGCCAATACTTTACTCGTCTTCTTTTTTTGCTCTCTGCTGCATTAGATTGTGTTTAAAAAGTTTTTTTTTTCAAATAAATATCTCTTGAAATGCATTTTCATGGAATTAAGTAAAAAAATCACTTTAAAAGCAACCTTGGTCTTATGGAAATCGTAAAAATTATGAAAAACGTTAATAAAAAAATTTGTTTAAATAAAAAAATTAATTTAATTTAATTTAATTAAATAAATTAATTTAATTTAATTTAATTTAATTAAATAATTAATAAATTAAAATAATAATAAAATTTAAGTCTAAAAAAAATGTTTTAATTATTATTTATTTAATTAAATTAAATTTATTTTTTTTATTTAAACAAAATTTTTTTATCAATTTTTTTTTTCACAATTTTCAAATAAAAGACCAAGGTGATAATTTAGAAAATAAAAATAAATAATGGAAATATACAAAAGAACTTGGGATTTGCACTTTTTTTTTAATTTTCTAAAAATTCGTAAAATTTTTCTAAAAAGAAAAAATTAAAATTTTAAAGAAATTTTTTTTTTAATTAGAAAAAATGCAAAAACAATTAAGAAAAATTTGCTTTGATGATAAAATTCGTACTTTGACCATTTTACTATTGAGAATAATATATATTTTTTAAAAATTAATACAAAAAAATTAGATTGAACTTTTTTTATTCTAAGATAAAATTTAAAGTTAAAATACAAATAGTGTCAAACTTTGATTGAAACCAGGACTGAAAAGTCAAGAAATTGTATGAAAATGTCACAAATTAATATTAAAAATGCTGAAAAACGTTAAATTTAATAGAATTTGCGATTTCTTTGTACTTTTTTCTTTCGATATTTATTTTTATTTTATTAAAAAGCAAAAAAATAAATACACCTTTGTTATTAAAAATTGTCCTGCCAATCACTTTTTTCAAATAACTTTTTTTTCCTTCGTTGGTATGCAGATTGCAGATACACCTTTTTGTTGTTTCCGATATATTTTTCAATAAGGCAACATTCAAAACTTTATCACAAACTACTTTTTTTTTCTTAGAAAACTTCCCGCTTGTTTTCCTATTACCTCGTTTACATGAGACAGGAAAAAACTCGCATTCATCGAACATTGTTCAAAAAGAGTTACAATTTAACATTTTTCTCTTTTTCTATCTTTTTTCCTGTTTCACAAGAAATTTTTAACAACCTAACTTTGCAACATCAAGAATTAACTCTCGCGAGCACACTCACGTAATGCTCGAAGAAGACACGTGCACGAAATAAACGTCTGATACATCAAAAAATGTTGCAAAAGTAACAAATTGCATAATAATCATCATTATCATTGTGGCAACTTCCTTCCTTTTTGCTCGGCGACGACGATTCGAAATGTGGCAACATCAAACACAATAAATTAAAAGTAAATCACAAAATGAGACCGGAGATAACAAAACTTGCATGATAATAATAAAGTTAATGTTTGTTAATATAATGATTCGCCTTATTGTATTATGTTAACTTTGTCTTCTTTTATGTCTCGAGACAGAGCGGCATTGTTTGGCACTTTGCTTACGTTGCCATCACATTATATTAACAATCGTTATCGTCATAAATGATGACACAGAAACACATAAAACATGTTCGGCTGTGGCTGAAATATGCGAGCACTAATGAACTTTCCTTCTTTCGTTGTCTTGGAAGGTGGCGGAGGAGATGGAGCGACACGTGTGGTATGTGTGTGTTGGAAAATGGCCAAAATACTTCCTAACAAATATGACATGAAAGTTGGGTCGAGGATGACGATGCGTCGATATGGTGAGTTAATTGACTGTCAATAAGTAACACAATTTTATTGTTTTCTTTTCTTCAATGGAGCTCTTTTGTGTTGTCTTTCGCATTTTATTGAGGGAAGGAATTTTCCTTGAATAATTGATTTTTTTTATCATTTACTGTGAGAAATTGGTGTTTCGCGAGACAACATTTTGAGCTTTTTAAGTCGATTCTTAACCTATTTTTGTTAAATTCTAAAGCTAAAACTTAATATTCATTCCTTTTTCACATCATTCAAGAAAAATTTTCAACCCAATTTTGATGAATTTTGATGCAAAAAGATAATAAGGCCTCTCCAAATTTTTTTCTATGTTTTTGTCCCATTTCAAAAGCCGGGCAATTTCAAATTGAGCAAAATAAAAAAAAAAGTTGAAAATTTCATCAAAATTGACCATTTTTTTGTATTTTTCTATATTTTTCAAAGAAATTTTAAAAATTTTTTTGAATATTTTCAATGTTTAAGAATTTTTGTAATGAAAAACGAAATTTAACATGAATTTTCTTTTCTAAAAAAAAAATTTCAAAAATAAATTATTTTTCAAAATTTTTTGGCAGTTATTTTTATAAATTTTTTTTGTTTAAATTTTTAACTTGAAATACTTTCAGATCAATTTTAAATCATCAAATCTCAATGCAGATACCATAAAAACATCTAAAATATTCATTAAAGACCAAAATTTGCTAAAATTTTGGCATTTTGTATGAAAAAGTATTTCAAAACTTTTTTTTTATTTTGCCCCTCCATTTTGAAAAAAAAATCTTTTGGGACAAAAACATTTGGAACGGCCTAACGTTGATTTTTAACTAATTTTCAATCAATTTCAAAAAATTCAAATATTATTTCACGGACTTCTTAGGTTGCGAGACACCAATTTTTCATAGCAAAATTTAATTTTCCGATTACAACTCACAAGAGAAAAAAAGTTTAAATTAACAAAAAAAAAAGTTGGTCCCGGAACTCACCAAAATTATCTGACACTTTTTAATCTAAATGTCATATGACCATCAAATCCCTCTTTAATGAACCATATACCGTGTCGACCTCACTCATGCACGAACCCTTTTCACAGAAAAATCGAAAAAACTTCCATTTTTATGTTCATATTGACACTTGTTAAGTCAGTCATATAATAATGTTTCCCTCGTTTCCTCATACATGTTCGTTCGTCATCTCATCATCATATATTCATTTTCCATCGGATTCTTCTTGACTTGAATTGTGTGACAAGAAAAAAAAAGATGGAGCACACAAAAAAATAACAAGACAGGAGGAACGAAAATATACATCGTAAGCATTTTAAAATATTCTTAAAAACAATTTTTCTCCCTTTTTCGCACCCGAATACATGAGCGGTACTTGACAAGGGCACCATGCTGCATGAAATAACATGAATAATAATAAAAACAATAAAAGTTTTGCTTATCATCGTCGTCGCCGTCGTCAACGAATAGTGAAAAAAATGCTACAAATTTTTCAATATAGGATTTTTTTTTGTTCTCGTCAGCTAGCTGTCAGTCAGTCAACTCCCGAGAATGATGATCATCATCAACAACATGGCATCCTCAAATTGTATCGAATTTTCAATTTTTCGTGAAAAAAGTATAAAAAAAAATATTTAGTCCAGTTCCTTGGAAAAAAATTTAATATTCTGCGGGATTTCCCACGCTTTTTTTTTTGAGGAAAATCTCCCATGGGCGAGTTTTTTTTGCTATTTTTATGGAGATAAAGGGTTCCAAGAAAGGCAAAATTTCTCATCAAGTCAAGCTGATAAAAGTTGATATGTTGTGAATTTATTTGTGTTTATAAAAAAATAACATTCTCAAAAAAAAAAACAAAAAAAGGCAATCGACCAAACCAAAATCAGTGATAAATTGATTTTAAACGTTTTTAAAATATGGATGAAATTTTCCTCTAGATTTATTTTTATAGCCGTTGGCATTCTACAACAAAACTTTTTGACTGCATAAATACGAGGCGAAAGAGAAAAGGAGATCGAGCGCAAAAAAAATGTATACAACTGAATCCTTTCATTTTTTGCTTCATGATTTCCCGTGAATCTTTTGCACGAGAAAACACAGCGAATTTCGTTGGATAAAAAGAAATATTACTTTGGTCTGTTGTGGCCATTAAATCATAATATGATGAAATGTGGAAAATTATTACGTGCCCTACTTTTTTTTACTTAAACTTTTGTTTTTTTACCTTTTCAGAAGAAGATGAAGAATCAAGGTCCATTTTTTGCTGAAGTAATATTGAAACAATTTTTCTCTCCATTTGTTGTTAAAAGGAATAAGGAGTAGAAAGAGAGACACTTAACGATAAATTACCCTTTAACCCCATTTTCTTCGGGACTTTTTGGGTACCAAAATCGTCTTTTGTGTCATTCTCCAGAAACCTTTTCGTTATACGAAGAACGACATCCGAAAACATGAAGTGTACAAACAAGCGACACAAAACTGATAAATAGTGTGCAATAAATTATTATTGGACAAAGTCTATGTCCCCAATTTTATATTACAACAACATATTTCGGCATAAACATGATAAAATTTGTCCTTCATTCCATTGGAGAAAAAATCGGAAACGCTTGTATGTGATAGAATTTGCTTGTTATTGCCATCCTGTTGTGCGTGTGAGACAATTTACTGTGAAAATTCTGACACACGGTCCGTCATGTGAGTAGGAAAAAAAGGAAAAGGTAAGTGAAAATAAATGGAGGAAAATATAATAATGAAATATGTGTATCTATAGGGGTTCGAGAACAATGTTCAAAGATATATGAAAATGATTAATGGAAATATAGGTTGATGTCACACACTTTGCCTTACATCGACGACCATCGGTTGTGTTTTCGAGTCGAGATTAGAAGAAGTGGATTTTCTGTTGTCTCTGTTAGTTGGCGTTTCCGTATCTGTAGAGGTTATCTTTTAATACCTATTCAGCTGTTTCTTGTGTTTTTGATGACAAACTGCTTTTTCCCTTCTTTTTTTTATTTTTATTAAGTAGATGTCTGTCAAATTAGATGCAGGGAAAAACGAGAAAGAAACGTCCCGGATTGGATTAGTTGGTTGATGTTACAATGATTTTAATTAAAAATAATTTTTGTTTATCT
Source organism: Culicoides brevitarsis (assembly GCF_036172545.1). Lineage (NCBI taxonomy): Eukaryota > Metazoa > Arthropoda > Insecta > Diptera > Ceratopogonidae > Culicoides > Culicoides brevitarsis. The sequence continues at coordinate 14,464,693 of NC_087085.1, read as the reverse complement.
TCTTTAGAAATATTTTTGATTTCACCTGATTTTATCATTGTAACGAAAAAAATATTTTTTGATGGTTATGTGTTAGTTTAGTTAGTTTTTTTTTTTTTTTTCGATGAAATGATGAAATCGATAATTTAAAATTTTTATTTATTTTTTATTTATTTTATTTTATTTTTTTTTATTAATTTTTATTATATTTATTATTTTTTATTTTATTTTATTTTTTTTTGTTTTATATTTTTTTTAATTTTTTAAAAAAATAATTTAATTTATTTTAATTTTTTAATTTAATTTTTTTTTTAATTAATTAATTAAATTTAATTTTTAAATAAAATTAAAAATTTTTAATTAATTTAAACGAATTAATTAATTAATTTTTAATTAAATTATTTTTAAATAAAATAAAAAAATTTATTTAAAAATTTTTATTTTTATTTAAAGATAATTAATATAATTAAATTAATTTAAATTTATATTATTTCTTGAAACTCTATTTTTAAATTAAAAAATTATATTTAGGTATATATTTTTTGCAAATATATTTTATTTTTTATATAATTTTATTTTATTTCAGTAAGTTAATTTACGAAACGTAGTTGAAAAAATTACTTAAAAAAAATATTTTTTTTTTATAAAAATTTAAAACAAAATTTCAGCGGACAATGCTTTCTTTTAAAAATCAAAGGTCAAAAAGTTTAGTTAAATTGGCATCATTAATTGTCTTTCCCTTTTTTTCCTCTCATTTTTCTATTAAAGTTCCTTATAAAGGGATTAATATTACTACAATTTTTCTTCTTCACTGAAAAAAAATCGTTGTAAAAAAGTCGCTTATTAAATTTTCTTTTTTTTTTCCTTTTTTTCCACATAGACAATTTTTTTTCCAACTTCGTTCATTTGTCACTTGCCATATGCTCTCTTGTATGTCTAATGTGGTCTTCCTTTAATTTTATTTTTTTTTCTATATAAAACCTTTTTCCGATATTTTCTTTACTTTAGCAGTAAATAAGGCATTTTCATGCTTAACCGAAGGCTAAAAGTCATTGAATGCACTTGCGTTTTTACATTTTTTTAGATTAGAAACTTCGTAATCTCCAACATTACTTTCTATTACTGAAAACTGTGTAAATCTGAATTGAATTCCATTGGTTACTGTAAAAATGCACTTTTTTCGTTGTTGTAGCGTAAAATTAATAAAACTGAAATGCACTTCCGTGACAGTCTTGATGTCGTGAACGACCTTGCCCAACTTCGCCGCTCTTTTGTGATTTTATTACAATAAAGTTTATAAAGACTTTTATTAAAAGTTTTTCTCCTAGAATTCTCGTGTTTGCATCTTCTTCAGTCAGTGCTAAAAAATAGAAGGAAAAAATTGAAAGGACTTTTTTTTTGTATTAATAATACTCCTTCATTCATTCCTTGAAGCATTTTCTACCTTTTTACAACAAATTTTTTACTAACTACCAATTTAGCTGCGAGGAGAAGGTAATTTAGATAAGCTCATGTTGTTCATTTGCATCCCGAGCATTTTTTTTTGTATATAAATAAGCAGGAAATGCTCGTAACACTTTTGAGAGAGAACGAAAAAAAAAACAGGGAGGATAGGGAGATAGATTACATTTACCGACATACTTTTTGGCGCATATTTTATTACTTTTAACTTAGTTACAGCTTGCATTACGTTAACGTTAAATACTTCCTGCTTTTACAATATTTTTCGATAAACAGCATCCATTTTTGCTCTTTTTTGCTCGTACCACGATAACGTGCGGTACGTTTAATTCAACGGAAGGTACCTCGAGGCGTTGCTAGTGACATCGACAACAACAACAACAACTCGAAGACGACGAACGAGTTTTATGTCTCACAAATTTCGTATGCACAGTGCATATTTTGATGCTTTTCACCGATAACAAGGAAAAACTTTGGTGCACTTCACAGAAAAAGCGACAGGCAAGTGCTTCCAGGTACTGAAGAGAGTGTGAAAAATCTGAAAATTCACACACTCGAAAATTGCTATTGTAAAAAAAAAATGTGAAATTTTCATTATTATTATAAAAAATAATAAGAGCCATTAAATGTTGAACAAAAAAAAATGGAATCACACACTTATCAATGCATTCATCCAAACACGGAACAAAAACGACACTTTATCCCATTCATTCAGTGCATAAAATGCAATAATATGCTAATATTTTGTGAGAAAACAAGATTTTCATTAAAATTCAAATGGAATCCGACTTTTTTTCTCTCTCCCAGCTTCGCTCAGTGTGTCACGCTAGTTCCATTGAATGATGCTCACAATCAAATAATTTTTTTATTGCACCTGTTTTCAATCCCCGAACTAAGCTCAGTCCCGATAATATTAATAATAATAATGAAATTCATGATGCGACAATCATTGCACACACACACAACATATTTTAAATTCATTTCGAATTGAGGAACATCGGAAAAATTCCTGTCTCCGCCTGAGTGAACACGTGATGTGATGTGAAATTTATTGTATATTGCCTTGTTTGTGGAAAATGGATTTCCTCTGCTCGATTATTTTTTTTTTTCACTATTGACGGCTTGCACACGGCTGACGCTCAGCAACAATAATAATAATTTTTTTGTATAGTTTTATATTATTATTGTGAAGGATCGTGTGTGAAAAAGAGAAGCATTTTATCAATTTTTTTGTTTTGAAATTTAAAATAAAATAAAAATGAATCAATCGAAAATGATGGAATGTTTTGAAATTGATGTAGTTTTTTTTTCTGGCGTGACGTGAGGAGGAAATGACAATTGTGTTGGAGCGCAATTGAGTGATTATCGGTGTTGGACAATACGACAGGTGTGACAGTTTTAGATGAATTTTTCTCGTTTCTAACGTTTTGAGGTAGTTTTATGGGACAAAAAAAATACACGAACTTTTTTTTTTTAATTGAGCAAGTTCAATATTCAACAACGTTTCTCTTTTTCCGAAACACTTACCTGAATGAAAAATTTGAAAAAAATTAAAAATTGATAAAAAAAAATATAAAATTTTCTGTTTTTAAATTTTTTACTAATTTTGGACAAAAACTGTAAAAAACATAATTTTGACGATTTAAAAAAAAATAATAATTAAAAAAAATTAAATTAAATTAAAAAAAAAATAAAACTAGAATTAAATTGAAATTTTTGTTTTAAAAAAAATGTTCAAAATATCTTTCAATTTATTATTTTATTTATTTATTTATATAATTATTTAAAAAAAAATATTAATTTAATTTATAAGTTAAAATAATTCTTTAAATTAAAATAAAAAATGAATATTTTTTATACAAATTAATAAAAATATTTAATAATTTCTTCAAAATAATAATTAATAATTGTTATCTCTTGACTTTTTGAGGTCCAAATATTTAAGTTCTTTCAATTTTTAATTTTTTTATTTCATTTTTTATGCATTCATTTTGAAAATCAAGAATATGTTAAATACTTTTCTTTGAAAATTGAATTTTTTTTTTGAAAATTGAAATTTTTTTGAAAATTAAATTTTTTTTTGAAAATTGAAATTTTTTTTTATTAAAAATTAAAAAAATTTGAGACAATAGTTTTTAAATAAATTCTGATTTTGACACAAATCTTAATATTTTTATAAAAATTTCTTGATACTCGAAAATTTCCCAAAATATTAGGAATGTAGTTTCACATTTTCGATTAAGTATCATGAAATTTTGGATGTTTGCAGCTAAGCCAAACTTTTGTTCAAAATTGCTTTGACAAAATAATCCTTGAATGTCATATTTCACAAGAGTAGAGTAAACAAACGTTCTCAATCAAAAAGAGAGGCTATTTGCTGTTACATCATCGCAAACGACCTTCAAAAAGTTTCCTCGATAAAGTAATTTGAACGAAAACTCATTGTGACACTAATTCTCCTCTGGGTCTCTTCACTTCTTGCACACAATCTCGTTTGTCGGTGATTCCGAAACTTTTACTATAACTCGATAACGAAAATGTCCCCTTTACTTTTTATCACGAACGTCGACGTAATGCTCGTTCCAATGTGTGTTTGTCTACCGAGAGACACATTTGACGTGCTATTACTATCGTTTCTGTTCATTTTCCACTCTTTCGCCCGCTACATTCTTTTTTATAACTTGCACCATCATTGATGATCTCATTCATATGCTGCTTGTCTGTTTTTCTCATTTTTGTTTTGTGTTACCGCGCGCGCCGCTGTTGCTGTTGTTGTTGCTGCTGCGATTGTACATAACATAAAATCAGATACATGGAAAATTACATCAAATTACAATGAATAACAAAATATGTATAACAAATTTGTGCGAATCAATGTTTGTAGTGACGGGTGTTCCATTCGTGCCAAGACCACGAATTGATTGCGATAAATGGGAATTTCGAACGAACGAACCAACGCCATTGGAATCTGTCCTGTGATGGTTATGGTTGTTGTTGTTGTTGTTGTCGTGCTATCTCTGGGTGTTTGGTGTGTGATCGCAATAAAATGATGTTTCAGGAAAGGCAGTGTAGCGTGCAGTTGATACAAAATGAATTAAACGTACGACAGGAAAAACAGAGAAATATCACTCATACCCTTATACTCTATTACAGCCTACGGATCGAAAAGGGGTGATATTAACTCCTTATTATTGAAAAGGGATCAATTTAATATTTTGGGAGATCAATAAAACCTCTTTTGAAGTTGATCATCTACAGCTCTAAAAACTTTATCCTTTCAGGAAGTTAATTTACCAACTTTGGAGACTAATTTAGTCCCTTTAGAAGTTAAATTAACACCTTCAGAGATTAATTAAATCCCTCTAGTGGTTAATTTAGTCCCTTGAGAGGTTAATTTAATCTCTTGAGAGGTTAATTTAGTCCTTTCAGAAGTAAATTTAATCTCTTTAGAGGTTAATTTAATCCTTTTTGTTCATTTCTTTAAGCTCAAAAGGGATTAAATAACTTTTCAAGGGGTTAAATTAACATTTCAAGAGGTCAAAATAAAATCTTAATGCCCTTGAAAGGTCATTTAATCCCTTTTGACCCTAAAAAGGATTAAAAGGATTAAATGACCTCTCAAGGAGTTAAAGTAACATCACAAGGACTTAATTTAACCTCTTAAATGTTTAAAATAACCTTTTGAAGGAATTATTTTTTTAGAGTTGTAGATGATCAACTTCAAAGGAGGTTAGATTGATCCCTTAACGGATAAGGCTTAACCCATAATGGATTAAACTAATCCCTTTAAGGAATCAAGTTTTCTTTTCATCCATTCGTAGGGCAAGACTAGTTAGCAATACAGAAGAGACGTCTATATGCGGCAATGTGTTCAATTTATTAAATCAATGTGGTGTATAATTTGGTCGTTACTTAAAATGGATGATGATATGTTCCTCCCAAACGAACGACGTACGGAAGAGTTGAGATAAATATCACAAAGATAACCGAGAATGCGTGTGTTTGTGACAGATGGAGACGCCCGGCAGCTCAATTAATTGGAAGCCTTGAATTGAATATGCATGTATGATAAATCACCTAAATGAAAGATATTATCATATTTGATATTCATTAGAATTGTTTCGAATGTGAGGGGGAAATCTGTCGTCTGGCATTTTGGAAAGATAAACTGCTTTTAATATTGAAACATAATGCCAAAATCCTTTGTAACAAGATAATTTTCTTCTTTGATTTGTTAAGTGTTGGTTAAGATCTCTCCTCCTTCTCCTTATCATCCTCATGCAAAGAACAAGAAGAAACCCGAGATTGAAAATTCACTCACTTATGCATGCACTTCTGGGTCTCTCCTGAAATTATGCTAAAAATAAGTCATGTTTCCGCATTAATAATAAAATTCCGACGGAAGAGCATCTGTATGCAAGAATTTTTGCAGTACCTACCTTCGACGACGACGACGAGTGTTTAGAAGGAACTTTTTGAGGCAACACATAATTTATGGGCAGATTATCACGTTATTACAAGCATTATTCATTCAAACGTTTTCTACTGTAGTTGAAGTAAAAGTGTAGCACCTGCCTGCCTAGACCGTCGTGGCGATGCGAAATTATTTATGCACATGGAAGTGCTTCTTGCTGCTCATTCAAGAGAGCGCATAAAAAGTGAGTTGGAAAATTAAATAATTTACAATATAGGGAGAGGTGTGGTTTAATACTGTAAATAGTTTATCGCGCGATTGAGATGAAAATGAAAGTTTTTCTCGAAGCAATTTAATTTAATTCGAAGAAATGGTAGTTTTTATTAAAAATTTTTCTTAATAATAATTTAAAAATATTTAGCTACAAAAATCTTTAGATAAAATTTCAAAGAATAAATTTTTAAATCAAAAAAAATTAAAAAGATAAAATTTTTTTTTGTAATTCTTAAGGACCCTGAAGGTATAGGTGTATTATATGGGCATTTTCCTTGGGTTTCATGAGTTTGTACAATGAAAGGGTCACGAGGAGTTCACGAAAATTGAAATGACATTCAAAATGTTTGTTTGCTTCTCATTTATTTAAAATGTGAAAAAATTTAATTTTTTGAGTACGAAAAACATTGCCTCATTTTTTTTTTAATAATTTTATATATTATATATTTTGACATACATTCAAGGAAAAAAATTTTTTTTTTAAATTAGGGAGCAAAATTAAATATAAAATCGTATTATTTTTAGAATTTTTTTTTGTTTTTATTTTTTGAATCATTAAAATAATCAGTTTTCATTCTGATCTTACAAGAAAGTCTGCAAAATTTTTTAATTCAGACATCGTCCTAAAATTTAGGTAAAAATATAACATCGATTTTTCTTCAAAAAAAAAAAAAATACATAAATAAATAAAAATAAATAATTAAAAAAAAAATATTTTTAAGCTTTATACTTTTCGAAATATTTTTTAAAAAATATTTTTAAAAAATTTGGAAAGCTTTAAAATATTTTAGAAAATTATTCATGTATCAAAAATTTTTACAAAATTAAATTAAAAAATTAAAATCAAAAAATAAATAAAAAATTAGAAAAAATAAATAAAAAATAAAAAATTAAAAAAATAGGGAAAAAACAAACTATAAGGGTTTAAAAAAGTCTGCTTGACAAAAAAAAAAAAAAAAAAAAAAAATTTTTATTTATTTAACCCAATATTTAAAAAAATTAAAAATACTTTTTTTTATTTTTATTTTAAAAAAGCATTTAAAATAATTATTTATTAATTTTATTTCATTAGTTTTTGTGAGGAAATTCTAAAAATTTTTGTAAAAATAGAAAAAAATAAATACTCACATTTCCCTTTGGTTTTTCAAACGAAAAGATTCCTCGTTCTAATTCCTTTCTTTACATATGAACACGACATATTTTTCATTAAAATTTTTTCCGCGTAAATTCCCAATAACCCATTAAACTCTCGCCAATCAACTAAATTTCTAATAAAACACATCCACACAGGCCAACGTTTGGTTTCAGCTGAACGCATTCCAATGGGTAGAAACACACTCTTTTAACTTGCATCAGGAAATTAATTTAGGCAAAGTTAACCCATGATGTTGTTTTCTGTGTGGCTGTTCCAATCCCTGACATGACATAGCTTCGATGGCACATATTGCATTTATTAAACTTTGCACAAAATCGATTATTTTCGTATAGAAATATCTTTTGATGATGTTCCGTGCACTTCATGCCGATGTAGTAATCGACTGTATTTCCAATAAATTTGCAATTTGTGTTATTTTAACTGGATCACTGGATTCCGAACGTATGGATGGAATGTTATTAATTTTATATATTTGTCTGTTCATCTCGTTACTTTATTTTTTTTGTTGTTATGTTTTTTTGGCCTGGCGGAAGAACACAGTAAATCCAAATATAATTAATACAAATTTCCAAGCGAAAAATTATTGACCGGAATTGGTTTTCGCTTTGCCGGACATCCCGTTTCTATTTTTTTCTCTCTTTCGTTCGGCTTGTTTATTTAGTTTTGCGTGTAAACAAATTAGACGCAAATCCAAACAGAACGGATGAAGTGGATCCATATTGAATGCGGGCTGGTGGTAAAATAACACGAGATTTTTGTGTAACGCGATATTTTTTTATATGCAAACTCCTCATGTCTTATCGGTAATGTGTCGTGTTTGCAAACGTGTTACTTGATCACTCTTTATGCGACTGCCGTAACTCCAATCACATTGCTAAAATTTTTTTTTTGTGCAAAAACCCAATATTTTTTTGTATTTTCGGCGAAATTCAGCACGCACGCGAAAAAGAAGAATAACAAATGAGTAGATTGGGAAATGTGTATTATCATTCGGGGACATGGGAGCGAGCGTGGGAACGCAACGTGTGTGAATGTGTGGTAAATTTGCATCCGCATTTGATTGAAATATGACGCGAAGTAGTAGCAAAAAAGAGCGTAGTATTGTCATTTTTCTAATTTATACTTTTTTTCGGCGTTGGGGGTCTTTCGGTTCCACACACGAAAAAAAAAATAAATGAAATTTTTTGGCCAAAACAACTTTTCTTGTCGAACGTTTGGAGTGTAGGGCAGGCACTTGTATGATTGATCATGCATCATAAAATATAAATCTTTGGTAAAATTATGTGAAACCGACAACTATAGAGACACACATTTGAATATGAGTGGTTTTTTGATCCGTTTTCGAGTATTCAATCACTTTTATTATGCATGTCAAACAACTTTGCAATAAATTTAGTTCATGTTTTTGTGTGGAGGACGAAGAAATACGAGATTAAATCGAATCCACTTGAGATCTCTCTTGAAGAAAATGATGATAAATGTTGGTAAAGACATCTTCCTATGTAAATGATTGAAATCGCAAAAGTTACCAAGAAGCCTTTGGCTTTGATCAATAAGTACAACTTCCCATATCAAGAAACTTCTATTTAACGAGTTCCCATTTAGTGAAAAAAATATCGGTTTACGTACAACTTCCTATTTAACGAATTCAATTTTTCATCCCAATGCATATTTTAACATTTTAAAGTATTATACACTCGACATTTGCACCAGTTGACATTTTAAAATATTTGCCCCGATGCACATCAAGATTTTTGACTCAAAACGCATTTAAAAACTGGCCCAATGTAATTTCATCATTTTTTCCCCATTTGACATTTTAATTAAATTGGCCCAATGCACATTCAAAATTTTTGACCCAGTGCATAATTGAAAATTTTTACCAAAAACACATTTAAAAATTCAGCCATAGTTCACGTTTTGAAATTTTTACTCCAATTCATATTAAATACTTTTGTCCCAAAGCACATTTTTGGTATCTAACCCTGCTCAAAACGAATACAAAGATTTAAGTAGGGTTAGAAACCAAAAATGTGCATTAGGACGATATTCTTAAATGTGAATAGGGGTAAAAATTTTAAAATGTATCTAGGCAAAAATTTTTAAATGTTTTTTGGGTCAAATTTTAAAATATGCATTGGGTCAAAAATCTTGAATATGCAAATATTTTAAAATATCAACTGGGGCAAATTTTAAATGTATAAAAACTTTGAAATCTTTAAATATGCACTGGGACGAAAAATCCAGTTGTATAATGGGATATTTTTGAATTCTGTAAAAACATATTCAACACGTATTAAATTTTTATAAATAGATTCATGTTAATTTGATCAAAAATCAAAAAGTTTCAAATGAATTTGTCAAAATTTCCGTAATTTAATATGAATTACCTGCCTTTGCTCCAAAAAACAAAATAGAAGTAATACTAGAACATTCCGCACAACAACTGCTTTTAATCAAATTCTCCAATTCTCATAACAAAAACCTTTCACAAGAGATATTCGAGAACTCCGAAAACATTTATAGATCAATCCGAAATTGAAATGAATCAATATAAAGTTTCAAAATTTGCATTTTACACAAAACAATTTGTACGTACTTGCTTTGTGTTTTGTGGAAATTGAGATTTCGATGTTGTTGTTGTGTTCTTGTGGCAAACATTCCACAATCCGTTCACATATTAAGACGATCTGCCGTATTTATGTTTCAGATAAATGATAAACTTTATCCATGTATTTGATTTCTCTCTCTTTTTGTTTCTCGAATCGTCTCGTCTTTTTTGTTGTGTCTCTAACTGAACTCTATATTTATTTGAATTTTAATGTTTTGCAATTGTAGTTGATGAAATAATTTGCAAGGAAATTTTGTACATTTTTGATGTGGTTGCAACATGAAGACGACGACGCTTGTTGTGCAGTAAAATTTTGTTGTTTGTGCAAAAAAAGAAGGAAGACTCGAGTAGAGAAAACAGGAAACAATGTTACAGAAATTTGAACTGTTTGAATTCTTCATGGTGAAATAATGAAACAGGAATTTCTTCAAAACATTTGTTTGGAAATTTTGTTTAAATTCTTGCAAATATTTTATTTAAATGAACCGAATTCAAATTGCACAGATAAGAGAACATCAAATTTTAAGCTGAACGCTTTTTTAATTGATATCAGAAATCGAAGCGCATTTTTTTATTCTTTTAAAAAAATTTTAATAAGAAAATAACTTTTTTTAATAAATATTTGAATTTTTGAAATCTCAATTAAAAAATAATTATTTTAAAGAAATAAAAGTTTTAATATAAAATAAAATTAAATATTAAAAAAAAATAAGTAAAATAAAGAATTAATTAAATATTTTTTTAAATTTACAATATAGGTATATAAAAAATACATATGTTAATTAAATAAAAAAATAGTTAAAGAAATAAAAGTTTAAATTAAATTAAATTAAACAAAAACTAAATTTTTTATTAGGACATTATATTTTAAAATATGAAAAAAATTAGGTAAATAAAAGATTTTAATTAAAAATTTTATTTTTATATTAGGTAAATATTATTTTTTATTTTATTTTTGCTTTATTTAATTTTGTAAAATTTTTTATTTCTTTAAAATAATTATTTTTAAATATTTTGCTCGTAAAGATTTTTATAAAGTTTTAAAAAATTAATTAAATAAAGTTTTAGTTTTCACAAAAAAAAAATCGAAGTTCGAATTTTAAAAATTTATAATAATAATTAATATTAATTTTAATTTAATTAAGTATTTTAAAAATTTAAAAATTATAATTTTTATAATTAAAATAAAATTAAAAAAAAATTAAAAATAAAAAAAAATTAAAAATAAAATAAAAATTATGAAATACAAAATTTTTTAATTGTTAAAAATTAAAAAAAAAACCCATAAAATTTAAATTAAATTTCTTAATTAATTATTATTTTGACCATAAAAATTCCATAAAAATATTTGTGAACAATAACAGACAGTCTCATCAAAAAATTTCTCATTCTTCAAAAAAAATTCTTCAAATCTATTAGAATTTCCTTGTTTAATTATAATTATCATGTCGTCTTAATTCCAACAATGACTCTTCAAGCACAGCAATTTCCATTGTTGTAACTCGTTTTTCGGTTAAAAACGAGAAGAAAAGCCGGAAAATTGTATTTGCATGTAACGATATTACTTTCCATAAGTTGCTGAAAGTATTAAGTTGACAAATTAATGTCTCTAGTGCCTTGTAAACACATTCAAATTTGTGCTTGTTGTCGTTGTCGTCGTCGTTCTTGTCGTTTCATTCCATCAACGCATTAAAATCATAATAAATATTAGGATGTCTAATTTTCGCCTCGTTTTCCCGTAGTTCCTGAAAGAAAAGAAGCATGAAAATAAAAAAAAAACGTGCTAAAAAAACTAATCAAATAATGTAAATTTTCTTCCTTTTTATAACAAATTTCGATGATATTTACATTTGAACAAAAAAGTGACGTAAACACTTCTAAACGTGTTGTTTGGTAACAAAAGAAAGAAAAAAAAACGACGAAGAAAACTTTCTTCTCCTATCAGTCTGTCACGGTCTTTCTTAACATTTTCTTTAACGAGAAATTTAAACCACATCGCAAATGGAGACGTCTTTCGTGTTTGTGTATATTATTATCATAATTATATTCGTACACTTGCAAAGTCATTCTTTTTAAGTGGTGATATCATAATTTCTCCACGAATATTAATCAGAAATGCCACACTTATTTTAACCGTGTTAGAAATTGATGGTTATCCGAAAATGAGAAAGGAAAAAGTGCCAAAACACTCAAAATTTGACAAATCCCCTTTTGAAAATGTTGTCAACATCATCGTCGTCATTGACGTCGCGATGTAAAAAAAAACAAATTTCTGCTAATAAAATTATCTGTCGTGCCACGAAGGATGGATGGGAGCATGTTTCGCGGAATCCTTGATTAATGGAGTGTAATTAATCAAGTGTGGAAAATTGAGATGCAAATTGGAAGGAACATGAAAAATTAGAAAAATATGATGAATTGGAAATTTTTACATGAAGCAATTTTTATTCACACAAAAAAATGTAAAAATTTCATCGTCATGTTATTGGAGAGCTCACATAACTCAATTTGCTCTAATTCAATTGTACAAAAAAAAAATGTAAATCAATGTCATGCAAGATGTTCGTTCGCCTTTAATTAACTTTGATAATGAATTTTTTTGTACAGAGTTCTCAGTAGAGCAAGATCAAACAGTTTTGTCGTTCTGAGAATTGTCTGATTATCATCTCTTCTCGCGCACATCTTTTTCGAAAACATATCAACGCAAGACGACACGACGATGATCATCTATCATAATAATAATGTAATTATCATAAGCTGAGAGAATTAAATACTTCCGTACGTCTATTGCTCGTATATATGTAACAACTGACTAATTTCTACAAATATAGAAATATGAATTAGGTTATTTTAATGAGAGGCACACATTAAAACACAGAAAAAAATGAAAACAACTCGGTATTATCACAACAATCGACATTAGTACTAATTGAGACATTGAGAGATTCAGTTTCAAGTTTTTTCGTTTCGTGGAAAGATGAAATTGTCGGTGATTTGCGGGATTTTCGTTGTTTTAGTGTTAAATAAATTAATTGTGGCTTTTGAGGTTCCGTCGCATTATTATTCAAGAACAGTTAAAAATGCCCGTGATTCGTTGTTGCTTGGCAGATGCAAAGATCACAAGACACAAACGTACTACAGTGACGGCTATACGGCCTTTAATGACAACCAAAAGTGTGAAATGATTCATTGTGACAAAGAAAAATTCGAGTTGCAAATTAAAGGGTAAATTTTTGTGTGAAGCGATTTCGAAATTGGAAAATGTTTTGGAGTTCATGGTAATTGATTAAAATTTAAAAAAATCAAATTTGACCTAAAGTAAAGATAAAAGTAGAAAATAATTATTAAAAAAAAACTATTAAATAAATTTAAAGAAAATGAAAAAAATATTTAAAAAAATAAAATAAATAATAAATAGAGAAAATACCTATAATTAAAAAAATTGATTAAATAATTGAACAATTTAATAAAATAATTTTTATTTAAATTAATTTGTTTTTCTAATTGAAAATTATTTTTAATAAAAATTTATTTAATTTTTATTTAGTTTGTTATTAAATGATAAATTTTTTGAACATATCAAACATTAAAAATTCAAAATATGCGTTAAAGTTATACAAATTAAAGCCTAAAACAAATTTAATTTTGTTAACAAAAATTATTAATTAATTAAAATTAATTAAATAATTTTTAAAAATAATATTTAAAAAAAAATATTTAATTAAAAAACAAATTAAAATAAAATATTAATTTTGTAAAAAATAGTAAAAAAAATTAATTATTAAATTTAAAAATTATTATTATTATCATATTAAAGATAAAGTTTTTGAAAATATCAACCATATATAAAAAATTTAAGTCTAAGACTTTAGAAATTTTTTAGAAAATAAAATTGATTTTGTTAACAAAAATAATTAATTAAATTAATTAAAATTATTTTTCAAAAATAATTTTAAAATAAATACGAAGGAATTTTATTTTTTTTTTAAATAATTTTTCAAAATTCCATGAAATCCAAAACATTTTTTTCGTTATTGCATCCGCCTAATGTAACACGAGTAACAAATTGCCGAAATTTTAATTGATTGTAGGTGCAATCGCGTTCACATGAGCTACGACATGCATCGACACTGCTTCATAATTAAGGGAGAGTATGATCAGCCGTATCCATGGTGTTGTGACCAAGTCATCCATAAGGGAAGGTGAATTGATTGAACGATGAATCGACAGAATGAAAAAAAAAGAAAAACTTACCTTTACTTTTACTTTATTTTTAATGTATTATTAATGCTGTTAACAGAGCCATAAAGACCAAAAAGTGATTTGAAGCGAAAAATAAATAAATAAAACACTCGAATTAATTTTCATTTATATTTTTTTCTCATTTTTATTTATTCTTTTTTTTTGTTTGTTGTTTTTTTTTCTTTCAATTCTTATTATTATTCTTATTACATTCCACAATTTTTTCTTTCATTCACTTTTCTCTCTGAAATTTCATTAGAATCAATTATTCATACACAATTTCATTATTATATATATCATTTACTATTTGTTCTTCGTGTTGTCTATATGTACAAATAAAATAGAAATTCAACTTTTTGTCCTTATTTTTTCCATTTTTTTTTTACTGTATACAATTATTTTTCTTATTGTTTATTTTTTTTTTCATTATAATAATTTTAAAAACAAAAATTTCTTTTTATCTCCTTGTTGCTTTTAAAAAATCTCTTTCTTGGACTTATACACATATTTTATACAAATTATTTAATCATTTTTTTTACATTTCGTGTAGATTTTAGATACACAGAAAAATATTACACAAATATGGCCACACATTTACTTTATTTTTTTACGAGTATTAGGTCTCAACATTTTTTTTACATTATTTTTTTTATTGTTAGCATTGTGAATTTGCATAATTGATCATTATTACAAATAACGGAATGAATGATTTTGGTGGTAATCTGTTTGACCGCTTTACAAAAGTCCTTGAGCAAAACAATTACTTTGACTGATGAAAATTTTTTTCTTTCAATTACCCACTTTACATTTTTTTTATTAAATGAAAAAAAAGAACTGACAAAAAAATATTTTTTTTTTATAAAAAAGGAATATGAAATTATAAGCCGTTGGCGTAAAAATAAAATTGTTTAATGTTTTGTTCATTTTTTTAATGTTTTGTTGACTGGTTGTTTTAGAAATATTTCCAGGATTGAAGTTTATGAATTTTTTATTTTTTTACGGGATAAATTTTGAATTCAAATCACACGTAGCAACCTTGACACACATGCGTCATCATATTATTTGGAGACAAGCGGGAGGAAGATACGTGATCAACGACCCAAAAAAATGCACGACGAAAAAAAATTGCAATAAATTTGCGATTCCGTATGCAAACTTCATATTTTTATTTTTTTTTTTGCATCTACCAAAATTTCATGCATTCAGAATTGGACAAATAATAAAAATTCCACAACAATGATCATCATCATATACATTAAAATGATACCTGAAGGCATTGCATCGGTGTTGTGACAAAAAAAATTGCAAAAATTATCTCCTTGTTCATTAAAAAAAAAAAATATGTTGAATGGTTGTAATCCTTTTTGGAGGATGTACTTGTGTATTTGGTTGGTATTGTTACT
Organism: Culicoides brevitarsis; assembly: GCF_036172545.1. Taxonomy (NCBI): domain Eukaryota; kingdom Metazoa; phylum Arthropoda; class Insecta; order Diptera; family Ceratopogonidae; genus Culicoides; species Culicoides brevitarsis. The sequence continues at coordinate 14,449,154 of NC_087085.1, read as the reverse complement.
ATTATTTTATTTTTTAACAACAAAAAAAGTTCAATGGTAAATTTAATATTCATTGTTAAACTTAATTGACAAAAAAATGAGAGAGAAACAAAATATATTCCCTTGGTATTATTCAGAGAAATTCGTGATAATAATAATTTTCCGTGATTTTTCGGCATGTTCCAATCATTTTTAAAAAATTCATTGTAAATATAATAATAATAATTAATGTTATAATGACATTATTTGAAAAATACATTATTAATCCGGATGAATCCTGTTACAAGTGGATTGTTGATGCAAAAAACCACTTTCGATATAAACAAAAATTATTATCGAGTGTCCTTTGGGATTTTAAATGACTTCAATTTATTACAAAAAAAAATATTTATATGCAAACGAGTAAAAACAAAATGAAAATCTGTTTGACCAAATATTTTTACAAATTTTCAGAATTTTATTTTTTTTTCTGTTAAACCAGTGATGCATATTTTTTTTCAATATCAATATTATTAATATAATTGAATTCAATCCTTTTTTGTTGCAAAAACATAAAATCCATTGCAAATCATAATATTGAATTTTATGTTTACAACGAAATATTTTCATGTTTTCAACCATTTTCTAATAATAATATTTAACCGAAAAATGAAAATTTGTTGTTTTATTTAATTTACAATGATAATAATGTTACACATTTTGTGAAACTATATATTTTTCATGGGAAATTTTTGTTTTTCCAAACAATAGTCAAATAGATAAACCACCAAAAAATAAATTTTATACAATTGTTGAAAACTAAAACATGAACATTAATTGCTATACAATTTTTTGATATGGATAACTTTTTTGGAAGGATATTATTATTATTTTTTTTTAAAGTTTGTTTTTTGTTTCAAATCCAAACAAGTACTAGGGACTCTCTTTTACGAGGAAATTGACACTAATTACATGCTATTGCTTTATTATAAATATGTATGTTAGATCAATTCAATTTTATTTTTATCAATACACACGGTCGTACAAATAGAGACAGATTAGCGTATAAAAAGTATTTAACTAAATTCGTAGTTTTATTAGTTTTTTATATAAATATTTTTTTTTAATAATAATGATATTATGTAACATTAACTATCAGTCCCTCATTATTATTTTTTTTATTTTTAAAATAATTAAAAATTACTAATATTCAATTATATGTGTAAAAGGTAATTAATTATATTTAAAATAAATATATATAATCGATTTTTTAATTATTATTTATTGGAAAGAAAATTATCCAGTCTATCTCCCTATATGATTCTTGATATTTTTTGTTAAATATAAAATAAGCTGCTTCCTCTTTTAATATTTTTTTTTTATTTCAGTTGTGTGTAAACATACAAAAAATTAAGTTTAATCTGTTTTATTTATATTTTATTGGTATTTACTCGTGTTGTTGTTGTCTTCTATACAGTTGCACATACAAAATTTTAATATTAATGTTTTACACATCATATACAATTTGGTTTGTTTGTTATATATAAACAAGCATTTACATGGGTTTTTCGGGTGTATGTATAATAATAATAATATTTACTATATGTTATACAATGAACGCACATCAGTACATTTGAAACATTCATATTTAATATTTTGTTTATTTATTTTTTTAATATTTATTTGTTTTTATTACACATTGTTTGGTATAATTTTTCATTTATAAAATAATATAATATATAATAAAAATAATGTTGTAACACATGTTTAACGCGGTTTAGATGAATGACGACTAAAAAAAGCTTTTTACGGGAAACAAGAAACGAACGTGCTTCAAAGGTCTCGGAAAACATATAATTTTAATTAGAATTACATTTCTCGTGATGATATTACGCTGCGTGTGAGTTTTATCATTTGCTAAAGGTTAAAATGTTGATTCAGACATTTTTTTTGCAAGTTTCTGGCGAATTACGTGAAAATGTGAATGATCCCCGGAGGAGTAATTTTGCAAAATGGAATTTCATGATCTTTAGTTTGCGAAATGGGGAAGTAACTTTTCTGCTGATTTTAATTATTTTTACTACATTATTATTTTTTTGTTTTTATTACATAGATTTAGTTGGAGGAAAGAAAATGTCACGTTTATTTGATAGAAAATTGGAAAAAAAATCAGTGGATTTGGAAAGAAGTGAAAAAAAAATGATACAGAAATAAAATTCAAATTTAATTTAGTTAAAAGAGAAAAACTTCATGCGACATATTTCAATTGAAAACAAGAAAAAAAAGCGAAGGAAGACCATTTCAACATCTGGCATGGCAACGCAAAATCAATTCAGTTGAAAGGTTTTTATGATTATGTGAAAAGTACTTTTTTTTAGTGCGTGAGAATGTGCTCGATTATGCGAGACAGAAACATGGTTCTTGTCAACTGTTTTCAATTTTTTATATTTTTCAAGTTTTTCTTTACAAAAAATCACAAAAATTGAAGTTGACTGTGCTTTCCGTATTTTTTCATAGAAAATACGTACAACTTCCTTTTTAACGAATCGATTTGTGTTTACAAAATTTGTTCGATTTTACGTCCCAGTGCATATTTTAAGTTTTTAAAGTATTATAAACTCGACATTTGTCCCAGTTGACATTTTAAAATATTTGCCCCAGTGTACATTCGAGATTTTTAACCCAATGCCCATTAAAAATTTTTGACCCAATGCAAATTTAAAAACTTCCCTAATGCACATTCAGAATTTTTGCCCCAGTTGACATTTTAAAATATTTGCCTCAATGACAATTCAAGACTTTTAACCTAATGCGCATTTAAAAGCTTTGACCCAATGCAAATTTAAAACCTTCCCTAATGAACATTTAGCATTTTTGCCCCAGTCCACATTCTAATATGAATTGACCCAATGCACATTCAAGATTTTTTTTTGCAGTTTCGTTAAATGAAAAGTCGTATGTAATATGACACAGAAAATATTGCAAAATGGTGGGACCCCTTGAGGAATATCGCCCAACAAAACAATGCATGCACTGAGCAATTGTTTTAATGGACTTCAAGGATTTAATTATTGTTTGTAATTTTACTACAACTGCGCTCAAACATGCATGGAACCCTCCTTCGGCGCGCTTTTGTTTGTTCCTCGTGCACGATTACAACTTTTATATTTTATTATTATTTATACACGATGCAACAGTCGGAATGAAAAAAAATGGAGCAAAGAGCCTTTAGCAAGTTCATACATAGAAAAATTGTTGTTGTTGTTTAAATAAATAAAAATAATTAAAAGCTTCGGATTAACGAGTCAGTTGTTGAATGTATTTAGGTCAAGAGACTTTTTTCACATTTAAGCGTTCTTTAATAAAAAAATAAAAAAAAAAAAAAAGAAAAGTTGGTCATTTATCTGAAACTTTGGTACTAATTTAATCATTTGATGGAAAATCAATACAAAAATGATTAGCAATTCCCGAACAGACGTAACGTTCAAGGAAGCGGAATGTTTAACATGACACGAGGAAGAAGAAATTTTTTTCAATACTCTAAAAGACACAGAAAAAGATCACGAGAGAGAAAGAGGGAGAAAAATTTTTCTTCTTGCATGGCAATCAAGATACAAACGAACGACTGTAGGCGATGATGAATAGATTGCGAATCTCTTATCATGAAATGGCTTTTATACAATTCTCGTGCAACTACATTTAACAACATCAACATGAATCTCGATAACAACGGAAAAAAGAAGACGAAAAATTCTTTTTCTCTGATTTTTTCTTATGATATAATAATTTTTCTCTTCAGCGAGAAAAATGAAAGAAATGTTCAACTGACGGAAACTTTTATTTTTCTCCCATTTGAATAAAAAGGTGGGTAGGAATTTCCAACAAACTATTTTTTTTTTGCGATTTTATAAATCTCCTCGATTACTTAACTCACTCCTTCTAACGAGAAAGAAACTTGAGATAAAAAATTGCCGGCCATTCATTAAAGCCAATCAAGAGACATTTTCATTATTTTTCCTTTTTTTCCATCACTTTTCATTATAATTAAGCAACTGGTTTAGTATACTCACTTCTTCTCATTATCTTTCGCACATATAAGTGAGTGAAGTGTCGCACAATTACTTTTCATTAAATTTGAAGTTTTACGTGTGACATGTCGCTCACGGATTTCGTCAAAGCCGAGTCAAAGCTAATGAAAAAACATGAGATTGCCATTAAAAAAAATAAAACGTTGGACCGAAGAAATCCACTTTCTTGACATTTGACACATTTTTCACATATTTCACAAGGGAATCATGACGTGAACGTTTCGTCAGGGCTGTGAAATTTTTTTGACTTAAACTTTAACTTAAGACTTAACTTAACTTAAGAAAAAATTATAACCTTAAGTTTAACTTAAGTTCACGAATAAGTCAAAAAAATCAAAGTTTTCGAAAAAAATTGTCTTTTAAATATTTTTCATTATAGAATGCAACATTTGTATTTTTTTAATTTAAAAAAAATGTAAATTAAGTTAAAAAATTTGACTTAAGTGATATGACTTAATTTTTAAGCTTTAAGTCAAAAGTCAATAAAATTTAACTTTTTGACCAAATTTTGAGATTTTTTTTATAAATTTAAATAATTTATAAAGAAAAAAAATTAACATGACTTAACTTGAGTCAAATTAAATCGACTTTTACTTAAAACCTTAAGTTAAATTATGTCGAATTTTGACTTAAAAAGTTTTTGAGCCCTCTGATTAGGTGTTTTAAAAATATTTCTCACGACAGAGCGATTTATGAATATTTGTTTTGTTGGTTGAATGTAATCTTATTGCCATCACTTTTATGTTTTAATCTAAAGTTGTCATAAAATCACACAAATTCGATACACTGTGTCGAAGGTTGCGAGCGGAAAGACATAAAAAATTACACGTTTCCCTGCACAGTATGATTAAAAAATAAATTCTAAAACTCTTGTGTTTGTGTGCATTTTATGCCATTCGTAGATAAACACGCGCGCGCGACAGCACAAGAAGGAGAACAGATGTGTGCCGAGTCGAGGAGGTCTCACAGAAAAGAAAGATATGGAAAAACGCTCACGTGCGATTAAATGGAGAGGCATGCACAGTGGCAGCACACAAACAAGCAGAAAATAATAATAAAAGTAGAACCATTGCTGGATTTTACGATTCAACAATTTTTCATTTTGTTGCTCCATCGTGCCCCATCGTTGCATAGAAACACGTTCGTCTCGCATTGTACGGGTTTTGGTGAGGTAATATTAACTAGAGTTCGGTTTGGACGGTAGTTCAGAGCAAAAAGAGTATTAGAGTAAATAAAACGTGGAAACAGCAGAAATGCAAAGATTTACTGTTTTTCAATGAAGTTTGCTGTATGCCAGACCGTGACGCTCCTGCATGTTGGTACTTTGGTTTGATTCATGACGCACAGAAAGATTAGAAAAAAAAATTAAATGAAAATTACACAGAATGTGGCAGCAAGCAACGTGTCTCTATTGTTGCAAAAGAAAGAACTCGGTTCAGAACTAATAAATTTCTATTCAGCTCCACTCAACCTACGCCAATGCACAGCATTTCCATGTGATGAACTCCCGTTTTACGTTCGCCAAATACACAATCATCATCGCTCTCGTTGCACTTTTGCACTTTCCTCACATTACATTCGCAAATAAATGGTCAAAGTTTTCTGTTAAATTCAATTCACTTTTCGATACGTAATAAAATGTTCGTAATTTATGATGCGAGTTTATGAAATTACATAAATACTTCATCCGTGCTACTTTCGTGCAAAGGGAATAAACTAGGCAAAAAACATTAAACAGAGACTGAGAGAGAGAGAAAAGCCGAAAAATGAAAAATAAAAGGTAAACTGTTCATTTCACAGTACATTTGAAACAAAACTGAATATAAAAGATTATGATGTGATGATTTATATTTTAAAATTTATACATTTGTAAAGAGAACGATGCTTGTTATTGTTGTGCTTGTCCGTAAAATTCTGCATGATTGAAAACTGAATCTATTGTGTGATTTCAAATAATGGGAAAATTGAAAAGTTGCTCAAACGTAAATTTGTTTTAAAACTTTTTTTCTTCATTATTAAAAAATAAAATTTAAAATAATTTTTTTATTTAAATTTAAAAAGTTTTAAATTCTTTTTTTCTGAATCATTATAAATTAAAAAAAAATATTAAAAAAAATATTTTAAAAATTTAAAATAATTGAATTAAAAATGTTTGTTTTCCATTAAAAAATAATTTATTTTAATTAAAAATGTTTTAAATTTTTTTTTTAATTTTTAATTAATTTAAAATTTTTGTTTTTAAACAACAAAAAAATAAAAAAAAATTATTTAAAATTTAAATAATATTTATTGTAAAAATTAATTTTTAAAAATATTTTTAATATTTAATTTAAAATATTTTAAATTATTTGTTTTCTTTAAATTAAAAAAATAATTTATTTTCATTTCAAATTTTTTAATTCTAAAAAATAAAAAAAAAATTATTAATAATTTAAATTGATTTGTATTTTTTTATATTTTTGATACGTACAGATGTGCGTCATTTTTGTCCTATATTTTATTTTGTTCACTATTTAAAATTATTATCATCATTTTTATGCACATTTTTTTTATTATTAACGATTTTCCTTGTTCATTTTTTAGTAACACGTTGTATTTTTTTATGTTAAAAAATATGTTATGTTCAGAATTTGTTTAAAATCATATATAAAATAATATAAATTTTTTATTTTTATTTAATCATAATATTCAATTTTGTGTGTTTTTATCTTTCTTTCATATATAATATATTTAATACAATCATATAATAATTTATAATTTTTGTGTCACAGTAAAAAAGGCGTTCACTTAATTTTTATTTTTTTTTTCTTTATTTTGTTCATCATTAACCTATTATTTATTAATAATATCTTTTTTATTCATCATCGTCATTTTTATTTTTTTTTTGTGATAATAAAAATTAATTTTCATATACATTTATATAACATCGTGTGTGTGTGTTTTTTTTCGGTTCGGTCTCTGGCGTTGGTAATATAATATAATAATATATAATGTATGTATAAAAAAATTTGACCTACCTTTTAGTATTATATTTTATATATATTTTTTTTTGTTCATCATTCTTGTTCGTTTTTTTTTGTATTTTTTTCTAATTTTTTTTGTTCTGTTAATTAATTTATTTGTCTAAAAAATATAGAAATCGCTAGCTGCCAACTAATTCAATTTGTCTGTATTTTTTGCGAAGATTTGATACGGAGTCACGATACAGCACGGGATCTAACCGTAAATTGGAACGTAATAACGGCATATAGCTGCAAAAAAAAGAGCATAAAAAGAATTGGTGATAAGTACAGGTATTAAATTTGATTGAATAATGAGTGTGCTAACGTTCGAACAGCAGCACAGGAGAGACAGACACTGCTGGAGATAAGTCGAGAAGAAAGGAAATATGATTTTATTATCTTCATTGTTAGACAAGGCAATTTTTTTTTTGCATTCTTATATATATTAGACGGGAATGCTGACGTTAAGAGCAATTTTTTCTCGTGATTAAGAGATTTCAATGAACTATCTAATGGCAATGATGGCTCGATACCATCATTTTTGCCACAGAATGTAATCAAGTGTAAATTTTTTTTTGCTCGCTCCATCGTTTGTTGTGAGGTTGCAACATCGGAATAGTACAACAAAAGAAGAAAAATAAATTTATGAAGAAATTGGTCGGTTGTGATACAGTTAAACATCATTATTATTATTATTAGCAATAAATTGCATCATTGCATCTTCTTCGTCGTCTCCCGTTACGCAAGAAACGAAATTTATTGCGCCAGAAATCGTTTGGGGGTGAAAATTGTATGAAAATTCGTTCTTTCTTTCATTTAACTTTTCTCCAGAGAGACACGACGAGAGAACGGAAACGAACGACACTAAATCATTTTCCAACATTTTGTGCATTTGATCCGTGAACGAGTCAATAAACTCATGAAATTTAATGTAATAAATCATGCGGAAAATTGATACGAAGCGGCACAAAAATTTTCCTCAAACGACACATATAAACTTACCCGAAAACAGCTGCAAAGGTATTGAGGCAACTTTGTCTTTGTATAAAATGATCCGGATCATTCCATGGCGATCTAAAAATAAAAAAAAGATTTAATTAGGTCATTTTACGATAAATTGTTATCAGATCATATCATAACGAGTTCTCGAAAAATTAAATGACACAAAATTTTTCATTATAATAACCAATTTCAAATTAAATTGCCTTTTGTGACAATATTGACACACACGAAAAATTTGTGCATGTTGTAAAATATACATGTTTGAACTTAAACTAATGAAATGTCAACAATACACGTTTCATTACTTCAATGAACAGGTTTGTGATTTTATCGGATGGAGTATCATCGTCGTCAGCAACAAAAATATTATTATTATGACTATTCACTTGTTCCAGGTAAATACTTGAAAAAGGACAAACAGCAGCGGAAATGATGCGCTAATGTCATCAACAACATTAAAAAAGTTATTTCATAAACATTTTTCGCTGGAAAATTTAATTATCATTGCAAAATTCTCGAGGATTCTTGTTAAACTTTGCTTTTCTAAATATTTTCTCGAAAGGAATTGCACAAAAGTATTTTCAAGCATCTGACAATTACACCATTTCCGTACATTTTCTGTCTGAAATTTATTTTCACATGTGAACAGACTCTTGCATGCAAGAGTATTTTGGCTTTGCTTAATTGTGTGGTTTCTGGTCTTTGGAACGTTGTCGTATTTGATCTTGAACGTATGTATATTAGTTGCAAATTTTGTGTGTGTGTGAAATTTTTGCGTGTACACAAGTGAACATCTTCTTTTCTCCTTCAACTTGTTCTTCATCGGTCGTCGTTTTCGTCGATGCACAGTGGGGAGTTTTGTGAAATTTTTAGAAAAATTGTAGAAATTTTGAATTTGGAACAGGTTATCTGATAAATTTTTATCCATTTGGAGCAAGATTTGACAAAAATGGCTTTGACACAGTTTTTGATTTAGTTTTGCTCTTGATTTAGTTTTCAAAACAAAACTATGTCAAAGAAAAAAATTTTTTTCAGTTTCAATTTTTTTGCAGTTTTGAGTTATAAATTGAAAATGAACAAAATTTTTATCCATTTGGAGCAAGATTTGACAAAAATGGCTTTGACACAGTTTTTGACAGTTTTTGAAATTTGGTTTTTCTGTCAAAGAAAAAAATTTTTTTCAGTTTCAATTTTTTTGCAGTTTTAAGTTATAAAATGATTGAAAATGATAAATTAGAGCTCTCTGACAAATTTTTATACATTTGGAGTAAGATTTGACAAAAATGGCTTTGACATAGTTTTTGACACAGTTTTTGATTTAGTTTTGCTCTTGATTTGGTTTTCAAAACAAAACTGTGTCAAAGAAAAAAATTTTTTTCAGTTTCAATTTTTTTGCAGTTTTAAGTTATAAAATGATTGAAAATGATAAATTAGAGCTCTTTTTTTATACATTTGGAGCAAGATTTGACAAAAATGGCTTTGACACAGTTTTTGACACAGTTTTTGATTTAGTTTTGCTCTTGATTTGGTTTTCAAAACAAAACTGTGTCAAAGAAAAAAATTTTTTTCAGTTTCAATTTTTTTGCAGTTTTAAGTTATAAAATGATTGAAAATGATAAATTAGAGCTTTTTGACAAATTTTTATACATTTGGAGCAAGATTTGACAAAAATGGCTTTGACACAGTTTTTGACACAGTTTTTGATTTAGTTTTGCTCTTGATTTGGTTTTCAAAACTATGTCAAAGAAAAATTTTTTTTTTCAGTTTCAATTTTTTTGCAGTTTTGAGTTATAAAATGATTAAAAATGATAAATTAGAGCCCTCTGACAAATTTTTATCCATTTGGAGCAAGATTTGACAAAAATGGCTTTGACACAGTTTTTGACACAGTTTTTGATTTAGTTTTGCTCTTGATTTGGTTTTCAAAGCAAAACTATGTCGAAGAAAAAAATTTTTTTCAGTTTCAATTTTTTTGCAGTTTTGAGTTATAAAATGATTAAAAATTTTGAGCCCTGACATTTTTATCCATTTGGAGCAAGATTTGACATGTTGATGAATAGAACCATCATCAGTACATAAGTTTTGTTTTTAAATTTTCCAAAAGAGCCCACTGTGCGACGTCTAAAGAACATGAATTGCTTATATATGCAGATAATGATATGGGTTTTATCATCCATATCCTGGCTGGCACTCATTATGGCTTTTATGGTTATTGTGCATGAAAGTCTCACAGCTTCAACTGAAAGCACGGAATGGATGCCAGCATGCGAGCGAGCAAGTGTCCTAAAATACACCGAAAAATAAATAGGAAATAAAACATTTTTATTATTAAAGTCTGGGCAAAGAAGTGCTTTACCACTTAGTTTAGTTCATTTAAGTTGTATAAATAAGAGACGAGTGAATATGCACGCAAAAATGTTGTGTGTGTTTTTTCTGCTGTTATTCACCATTTTCTACCCTCTTACACACTCTCTCTCTCTCTCCTCGTTCATTCTCAATGGCAAAAAATATTTTTGTTATAGAAAAGCCAGCCACTGGCACACATTTATGTAATCAAGACTCGGTGTGTTTATGCTTGCATATAATTTATGAGGCACAAAAAAAAATCTTAACAAGAACAAAGCACTCTCCGCTTTTGTACGTAGCAGAGGATCTCGAGTGGTGGAAAAAATAACTGCAATTAAAAAGTAGTAAGTAATAACTATGAGGCATGAACTGAATGAGCTCTTGACGCACTACTTCTACCATAGAATAAAAAAAACATAAATATGTCTTTGCCGAGAAAAAATAAATAAAACAATGAGCACGAGCCATTGTTAATTGCACAAGGTAGGCATGTATTGCGTTGCAGCCAAGAGTTAAGTAGTAAATTTAATGAGAGCAGGAACGATGTTTTAGACAGTAAATTGTTGAATTTATGAGACATAAATGGTATGCTTGAGGGCAATAAAGTACCTATTATTGCAAAAGAGCGACTCCATGAAATGTTTTAAAAAATTAATGAAATTCACGAATCTCACTTTTTGAATGTCTATTTCTAAAAGTACGTACTTGACAAAAAAAACTCGCATAAAAATCTGGATTTTAATTTTTTCCACTTTAAATTTTTTATTATCTCTCGTTTTTTAACGCTCCACATTTCATTCACAAACGGCTTTGTTTCCGACACAAATGTCCACCTATATTTTGATAAATTACTTGCGGAAGTATCTATCTCCATGCTACTTGCCCATTTGGTCTATGTAAGTACATTTGAATGAAAATAGAGCACACATAAAAATATTAATCGTAAAAATAATATTTTTTTTTGGCTCTAAAGCGTTTTTTTTTCGGGGGTATTTTTTTTATCGTTCGTTACTGTACTTAATAACAACAGTTGCGTATCGTAACAAATTTTTTCTGCGTTTTTGTAAGTAATGTTATGGTCAGCGAACGTTTCCGACATATTTGTGTGTATCCTGTCTAGACACGTTCTATTTTTTTTTTTTTTTTGTTAAATAAAGTGTTTTTCGAGATAAACGCGTACTCGTGTGTGTGCGGCATCGAGAAAATCAAAAATTTATTTTTCATTATTTTTTACATGCATAAATTCAAACTTTCATGCAGCTAATAATATATTAGAAAATGTTGCGCAAAACCGCACTTACATCCGTGTGTGTGTAGTAGCAAAACAGCACCTGGCTTTGGTGTAGAAGTTGTGTGCTCCAAAGCAACCACTTATTGTAAATAATAACAATAATAATGCTACGACGACGAAGGCACACAATATTGTGTTACTTAACTTGAAAGGTACATAAAATACATGCATTAAAATATTTATTTACACAAAGTTCTCTTTAGAAAGTGCTCCAAGAATACGTTTTCTAATTATTTAATAGCACGGCAATGTTTACAATTTCACGAACAAAAACCTCATGTTTTGCAAAGAACGTAACAGCTGTCGTCGTCATTTCATTCCGCATATTTCATTGAAGTAAAATAATAATGACGAGTATTTCAATAACTTCGGATGATGAGACTTGACATCGTTATGACATGATTATGGAATTGCAGGAACAAAAAAATACTTACCTCCCACTTTCACGATCCTTGTAACCTTTGCGCTGCGTTACCTTAATTGGTGGTTTTCTCGTTACGTGTGACACAAGTAGATTTATCAAAATATCTTCGCAATTTGATGATTGTTGAACGGTTTTTAACAATAAATATGATAACCAATTTGTGTACAAATAATTATAGTATCGATGATAAAATGCAGCACCCGTTAGCACAATTGAATAGTAATTTGTCCATTTGGATGTATAGCCCCAGGCATTCTGTTGAAAAAAAAAATCGAGAAAAAAAATGAACATGTACATTAATTTGCTTTTAATTTTTTACAGATTTGATGTTGTTATTATTTGAAAAAAATGTTTCCATAAGAAAAAATGTGAAAATCATTAATAATAGGCCGTTTTAATGTTTAAAATTTAATAAAAAATTTAAATTTAACAAAATTTAACAAAAATTTTAAAATAATTAAGAATTAAATTAATCCAAGATTTTTAAAAAAAATTAAAATTTATTTTTTTTAATTTTTTCAAGTTGATTTTTATTCAAAATTTGATTTAAAAAAAATATAATAATTTAAAATTATATATTTTTCGAAAATTTTTTAACTCTTAAGAAATGTTAGAAAATTATTAAAAAATTATTTCTTTTATTCTTTCAAATATATAAAATATCAAGTTTTTTAAATAAAAAATTTAAAAAATCATGTCGTTAAAATTTTTTCTAAATTTTATTAAAAATTAATTTCTTTAAAATTATTTAAATTTTTCTTGTCTAAAATTTTTATTTCTAAAACAAGGATTGTATCTTTTATCATTAAAAAATAAAAATTAAAAATTATTAAAAAAAAAATAGAAAAAAAATTAAAATTATTAAAAGAAAACAAAACAAAAAAAAAAATAATTTAAAAATTAAAAAATAAAGCGCCCAAGTCTCATCAGGAAAATAAAAAAATGTACCGAATAATAATTGAGTTCACGAACTTTGTTCTTGTCAACTTTTAATGATTAATGAGCGAATATTAAATTATTACAAAATCAATGATTATTTATTAATTGCGCTTCCCAATTTCCGCGGCAGGGGATAAGCAATCAAATTAAAAAAAAAATGTTTAATAATAATTTCGAAAGGGGAAGTCTGGTGTTTAACCCTTTTTTAATTGTAAACAAAAATTTTTAACGAAAAACTTTTTTTTTTGTCAAATTAGAAAACTTTTTGTCCCCTTTTGCCTTTTCACGTCATTTCACACGTCAGCATGGAGCTTTTATTGAAACAACAAAAAACGAGAAATAATTAAAATTAATGAAATTTTTCCTCGCTGATGTCAGTTCATCCTCTTTAAATTATGGTCAAACATATCGGTAATGAAATTCGGGGACAAGCAAAAAAAAAATTAAAATCATTCGATGTCTCTTGTTTACACAAAACAATTGCATGGAAAATGCGGGTAAACAATCAACGGCAACGAATCGGAACAATTATTAATGATTCTGTTAATTAATAATCAGCTGGATTTATGGCAAAATGTGTTGATGATATTTTTTTAATTGAAATATGATCTGGTTACCTTTGAATCGTCCCAGAAGTGGGCACGTGCGGGATATCCAACGATGCGATCCGGGAAGTCGCGCCACACTTGATACGCGAAATCGAGTTCGTCCGTGTTGAGGATGGCATCTTCGTCGAGTGACAGGACTGCTTGTGTCTCGATTTGGGGATGCGGGAAAAATCTTTGTGATATGCTGGGTCTGTGGAAATTTTATTTTTGAGATTTTTGTGAAAAATTCATGAAATTGAGGATTTACCGTTCTTCATTCGAAGTGTTTGGAATTACAACTAATGGAATGTGTCCTGTACTTGGCCATCGTTTTTTCGATGGAATTGGTCTATCTGAAGCCCAAAGTATTAAAATCTAAAAAAAATAGGTTTAGTAATTTTTTAGATGAAATTTTTTGACAAAACTTACTTTACTAGCGAATTGACTTCTCCCTATACTCTTGACTAGCTTATATAACGCTACATTTGGTGTCAATTGGACGCCAACTTGTACAAAGATAACGGCGGTATAATTAACACCTGGATCATAACCGTACGAGTCTAAAAGGAATGGCAGTTCTTTGGATGTGTCGGAGTAGGTAGGCAGTGTGAGGAGTGCCCCCGGCGATGAATTCCAAACAATACCGTTCCTCTGAGGATAATCAGGCAGTCTTTCTCTTATTATCTGCAAAAAAAAACGAAAAACAAAGAAAATGCATTAAAACACAAAAGTTCAGCATTTAAAATCAATTAAAAAGTGCATTCGAATGAAAATTTTATTGCAAGGTAATTTTTCATCATCATCATCGTTGCGGTGGTCTGACAATTTTCTATTTAGCGAAAAAAAAAATGTGAAATTACAAACTATCGTCATTATTATCATATTATGCACGCAGACACGGAACTGCCGCTCCTCCCCGAACTTTTGCTCCGAAAAATATGTACAATAATTATAAAGTTTTAATTAAAAAGAAACAACCGTAGATCTAACGCAGAAAAAAATTTACTTTTGAACAATGTGAATGCCATGTTTTGCGACATCATTCGAGCACAAAAAAACTTTTTTCATTAAAAATTATATTATTATGATTCCTGTTTCATAATAATAAAAATAAAATATTTTTTTTTTTGCTGTGTGATATGAGTGCGCTAGTTATAGTTTTGTGCTGCTCCGAACAAAGTGTAAGAACTAATATGCACTCATGGCACACAAATGATGAGACGAAAAGGGAGAGAGAGAAAAATTATTAAATTGTACATATTGTTGCATATTTTTACTCCGTCTTCCCAGTTTTTTATGATTATTATTTTATAATATTACAAGATATGCAAATGCACTTGTATATGTGTGACAATGTGACAAAATTTTATAATGGATGCATAAATTGCACAAGAAGAGAGGTCATCATTTCGTTATGGGGTTATCTGGGTAAGAAATTTATATTTTTGTGATGTGCCATACCCGGGAACTGGGAGCATGGAAATAAGTGCCAAGATTATAATAGTTATAGTTTTCAAGTTCTTTTGTGCATTAAAGAGGAACGAAATGGCATTTTATGATGTGAGATGATGGTGTTCTTCACTTGTTTCTTATCGAGTGAGGCGTTGAAGCATTTTTAAAGGATTTTTTCAGTAAAGAGGTAACTATGATATATTTTTTATTTTAAAATTTTTTGAATATTTTTTGACAAAATAACAAAAGTAACTTTATCAAATTCTCAAAAATTGGGAAAAATTCATTAAAAAATTAATTTTTTTTAAAATAAATATTTTCCTCCACATTTTCTCAATAATATTCGAGCAAAAATTGATTTTAATTTTTTTATTGAAAAAAAAAACTTTAAAGATAAATTTATTTTTATCGACAATTTTTGTTCATTATTAAAACAAAAAAAAAATTTTTGAAGAACAGAAAAAAATGTGTTAACAAAGGAAATTTTTATAATTTTCACTGAATATAAATTATTAAATTTTTAAAATTATAAAATTTTTTAAAAATAATTTTAATTTTTTAAAAATAGCATTTTTTAAAGTCGTTTCTCCTCAAAATCATTTCGGAATCTTTACGGTGAAATAACACTAAATTTAGCCAAAAACTGCCTCGAAATCCACATTAAATTGTTTTTATAGACATCCTACAAAACCTTTCTCCTCCTTTTTTTTGCTTATCTTACTTATTTTCCCTCATTTATTACTCTTTACTTCTTCTTAACGATATAATTCTGCGTTGAAATTTAATTGACAGAATCAAGTTAATGGGAAATTTCCCTTAAGTACGTTCGTCCTTTCACGTAATAAGACAAAAAAAAAAAATAAATGAGCACAAATAAAATTGATTACCTAAAATTCGATTTCATCCGATGAATTTTGTGTTTCGCCATTCATTAAAAGAATGCTTTTTAGGACTAACAAGAAATTTTTTATCATTACTCACTCAAGCTTGACACTTCCATACCCATCGAACCAACAATTTATAAGAAGGTGTCAAACCACAATGTATAGCTAAATAATGTAAGAGTTTCACCTATAGAAGTGTCTTTATCGTGCATGTGTTCAGTTCAGTGATATTGAGAGAAAATTACATGTCTTTTCCGTTCTGTGTCACTTTTTCTCATCGCATTCATCGTTAGTCGATTTTTTTTTGTAGGAATATATTGAATTTATCACTCATTTTTTTTTTGCACACAACACGTCGATGTACACCTAATCTCGTTACAAAGGAAGAAATACATTCTCAGACGATATTATTTGTAATGCAATCAAAGTTGTCGTACAAATCAGTTATTTTCTTGGAACATATCATGTCGACATAACAAGCTAATAGTGTGATATTTTTCTACTTTTTCTTCCTACTTCGTCTCGACAATGCAATTGATCGTTACGAATAAAATTGTTGCGTAATTTCATCAAATATTGAGTCGTAAAAGAGGATAGAATCTCAGAATCTTAAAAGACAATCTTTGAGCTAAGTAGCATCACTTTGGTGCCCTACGGAGGTAAAAGGGATGAGATTGATTCTCTTAAGAGTCAAATTGAATCCTTATATGAAGTTTTTGATCACTTTAAGGATTAATGTTACTCCTCAAGGAAACAATCTGACCCCATTTGAAGTTGCTCATCCGCAGGTCCCAGGCTTGTATGATTTAAATCAAAATCAAGAATCAAAAAATCAAAAAAATGATTTGATTTTTTTAAGAGACAAATCAAATCATGATTTGAATTTTGATTTGATTTGCAAATCAATCAAAAATTTTTCAAAACTGAAAATTTTTTGATTTGATTTGATTTGAAAATTGATTTAAATCAAAATTAAAAAAAAAATTTAAAACTGAATTTTTTTTGATTTGATTTAAATTAATTTTGATTTGAATCAATTTTCAAATCAAATCATATCAAAAAAATTTCACTTTTGAAAAACTTTTGATTGATTTGCAAATCAAATCAAAAATCAAATCTTTTTTGATTTGATTTGAGGCATCCAAAAAAATCAATCAATGATTTGATTTTTGATTTTCAAATCTTTGATTTAAATCATACAAGCCTTTATCAATTGGATCAAAATTAATTTGATCACTTAAGATGTCATATTGATAAATAAGGGATCAAATTAAACTTTTAAAGCATCAAATTGATCTCTTTAAGAGTAAAATTAACCTTTTTAATGGAATATTTTTTTCAGATGACCAATTGCAAAGGTGAGGTTATGATGCTGATGAAAGACATGAAGGCGATTCAAAAGATCTGCAACAAGGCACTGCGAGCGATTCTACTTAAAGACAGATATGCGAATGTTGAGAGTATGCTGAACGACACGGAGTTACTTGACGTGAAGCAAAGAGTTTACTTTAACGCTATGAAACTTATCGACAAAGCCAAGAATGGTTTGCTCCCGAAATACTTGACAGATATATTAACAACGTTAGGAATCGATATATCATGAGAGGGTTCTGTTGATCTCTTAAAGGTCAGATTGATTCCTTAAGGACTTAAATTAATCCATTAAGGAATCAGAAAATTCATTTAAGGGGTCAAATTGACTCTGAATGCTCCTTAAGGTCAACCGTTTTTCTTCCATCGAGTGAATGAATGATATATACGTAACGATGATGATGTCTTTCCGTTATTTATTACACTTTTCTCTGTCTCTCTCTTTCTCTAGTAGAAATGTAATCAATGCAAACAGAAAAAAATAAAAGAAGCAAATCTTCGTGAAGATGATGATAAAACGTCGACGTATTTTTCAATAGAGCTTTGCGACGTATTAAGTGCGATGGAAATTTGTAGCAAACTTATGTGATGGGATTTTCATCGATTTTCCTTGTCTTCATTGAGTCATTTTCCGTTATCGGCCCAAAATTAACACGCACCCAGTTTTGTTTGTTTTTCAATAATAATGATCAGAGGACCCAATTTCAACAAACATACAATTTTGTCATTATAATAGTTATGAAATTAAGATATTCCTTCGAAAGCCTTTCGTATGTGAGGCAAGTAAACAACAGAAATTAACGACATGTAATATAAATTTTGGGGATGAATTGTTCTTTGCTTAGGCCCGAGATTTGCAGACCCAACAAATTACCATTATAAAGACGTAAATATTAACGATGATGACGAGGAGACTTCTTAATTGTTATTGCTCGTCGTTGTTTTGACATTTAACGAAAATGAGGTTCTTAATGCTCCAGACAATCCAATATATTCACGTAACAAAGTGGAATCGATTACCTAACACAAACTTATTCAAAGCCGTTTAAAATATCCTTTTGTTAAATAGATAAAGTAGATTGTAGTGCAACGATACGGACCGATATGACAATTCAATTGATGTATCAATTCATGTCAAGAACATGCTAATCAAGTGTCTCTTTATCAATTTCATTGATGTCGATCACAAAAGCATGCATGCGTTCACAAAACAACCTTTGTACTCGATTTATTTTAAAACATGTATCGCTTGTCGCCGTTTATTAGCTTTTGTTGTGTACCTTTCTGTGGGTGTGTGTGTCAAACAAAGCTGAGCTCTTTTCATCAGCATCATTAACATTATTGCACTGACATTTTTCGATATATTTATTTTTCGTCGCTCGATGGAGACGCCTTGCTACTTAATTTTTATTTACTTCTCTTAATTTGACTTGATTTGCAACAGTGACATGTTTACGAAAAATTTAACAACGACAATAAAAATTAAATTTTCTAATTTTAACGTCGATGACTGCTGGATACAAATTGCTTTTTATATTTACTTATCTCATTATTTGCTTAACAAGGAGCGCGCGCGACACATTATTGAGCTGTACGGTATCGAAAAATATCATTTAAATTTTCAAAGTAATTTCCGTAACGGGCCATAAAATAAATCATCTAAATTTATTTTTTTTTTCTGGCTATTTCTTATTTTACGCTTTTGTTAACACACAGACACAAACATGAGCAAACAAACGCTGATACAGGCAATTTTTTTTCACAAAAAAGAACGAATTGAATATGTTGTGAGATTTTGCGAATGTGGAGGGTAATCATTACTTTTATTATTATTCTAAGAGAACATTCATTTTGTAAATGGAAAACAGATAGAAAAGACAGCGACGACCAACGACAACGACGACGAAAGCAGATGCTTGCATAATCCAAATTAAAACCTTAAATTATATGATAATCCGCCCCAAAATACATTCTTTTGCTTTGCGTACTTTTCACCGTTAAGTTATGGATGGTCATACCTTGTCATCCCCAAAAAAAAGCTTTTGTGTCGTCTACAAAGGGAAATTATTGTATTCTTGAAAACGGAAGAACCTATATTTGTTATTAGGTACCTTCATCTACATCAACGGTAAAATTCAGAAGAAACGGAAAAAGAAGTTCATGCATCAGAATAATCTAATAAATAAATTTTTGCGTTTCATCTTGTTCTTTCTTGTTCGAGGAAAAAAAAAGTTTTCTCCTTCGTGATGTTACTACAACTAAAATTACATAAAATACTGTGGAAGAGGAATGTAATGACATCAAGGATTTATTTATGTGTGGGGGAGGGAAGGAGAAGGAGGAATATGTTAGAGGAAATATATCACTTACGGAAGAAGTTTCCTCGACATTTAATCGTGACGCTCAGCAAAGCTTTTAGGGAAATATGGTAAGTTATGTTCGAAGTAGTTTCGTAACGAAGTACGACAAGCATGAGATTGACATATTTGGGACAGTTATTGACGATTTTTGACGTTTTCAAGTGATACTTGACATAAATTTTTGTCGTAATTCTGTTGTTACATTAAGAAAAATTGAAGTTTTTGAATTGATAGTCATTGCATATTTTGCCTGTCCTTAATGTTAAGTTGAGGAGTACAAAAATGTGATGATTTTCTTTGTAACGCAATAACTCGGATTTTACTTCATGAATCACTTTAAGGTTTATTAAAATATATTTCTATTGACTTTCTAAAGGTTTCTGGATAAAAAATTTCAAAAAAAGTATAGAAAAATTTATAGAAAACCCAGAAAACGTGAAGTAATGTTCATTGCATACCAAAAGGAGCTCAATTTTTAATGGAATTTATTGCATAATTTTTAATTGTTATTTTTTTTCTTAAAAAATATAAGTTTTTTTTACTTATGAAGCTCCAATAAAGAACATTTTTAAATTTTTTAGAATTTATTTACATTTTCAATTTTTTTTTAAATTTGTTTGAAACGGAAATAAAATAGTCACGCATCGTATCTTGTTCAGCTCACATTACAAATCCAACATAAATCAAAAAGTACGTTTTTTAATGCACAACAAAATATTGTGTAGATTATATTTTATTTCTTGTGTAATCTCATCCTAAATTGCAATATAAGAAGCATATCATCAACATCGCATCTTCTTTTTTGCTTCTTTGTAAGATATCGTGCATCTTGTTACCAAGTACATCAAAATGAGAACAAGTTAAACAGATTTTTTTTGCTGTACATGCTTTACTTGATACATTGTCACATTTTTCCTCTATCATTCATTCTTGATACGTAAAAACTACATCGAAAGCAGATATTTTACAGAAACTTTTTTTTATTTGATTTTTTTCGATAAAAATTTATTTTTTTAGATACTGAGCTATAAAAGTCAAAAGTACATAAAAAGAAGTAAATTTATATCATTCGTGTGTTGTACCGAAAAAAAATACAAAATTGAACTCATTGATTACTTGCAATTTTGCGTGTTCCTGATTTGTTCGAATTATACTGACTTGCAATGAAATGAACTCAAAATAGCACGAAATGCAGAATTTATGTTCCTACTAATTTATTTACTCATTTTTTTTTAAGTTGGCATTTTAAAAGTTCAAAGGTTGCGATAATTTTGCTCAATTTAAATCATAATTTTTTGTAAATTATGAAAAAGTTTCAGTGTCAAAGAAAATTTACTTTTTTATTTTATCAAACTTGTCAAAGAGATTTTGAATTTTTATCTTTTTTCTCTCCGTTACTTGGAAAAACAACGTAAAAAAACTTTTTTATTTTTATTTAATTAGCCCCAATTGCAAGTTGCAACAAAAACAACAACTTTTCGGATAATATAAAAAAACAACATGGCAAGAACAACCAAATTATAAGTTCCACAAGCAAGCAAAAAAAAAAAAAACACAAGAGAAAAATGTGCACACAAACAAACTTATTGCATTTTAAAACTAATTTTCAAGTCCATTTTAATGTACTTTCAGTATAATATAATCATATTAAATGCAATTTTCCTCGCATTCCTCACACAAGTCACAACAGAAATAATTTTATTCTTCAAGGAAAAAAAGCGGCACAAACAATTTAATTATTTAAAATGAAGGCGGACTATAAAAGGGGGGTAGGCAGCTAACGAACAAACTCAATTACTTAAGTTAATGATTATTTTATTGGTTCCATGGCATGGATTAGCAAATGTTTTATGGCGACAACTTCCTTATCACAAACGAAAAATCTTGCAAAAAAAATTATTTTTCTATTTTTTTCCGAGATTAGAGATAAAAGTCCAAAAGGTTTCGACCTCATGAAAAATCAAGTAAATCTCAAACTTTTTCTTATTTTAACGAATGTTTGTAGTTAGAAACTATTTTTTCATATTTTTCTCGTATTTTAAAAGAATTCCAGATCTATGTCTCAACAAACTTGACATAATATGATAAGCAGATCATCGAGAAAGTATGCGAGAAGAAAAGCATTCTTTTACCTTTTAAAACTATTTCGTACAAGATGTATGTACAAATAATAAATAAATAGCATGTTGAACATGTATGTACCAAACCCCTTTTTTTGTTGCTCCTTGTCGTTCTGCTCACATGTACAGACGAAAGAGAGAGAAAAGTTTATAAAATGCCGCAAGGTTTTAAAATAAATTTTAAGTATTTCTCTAGTTTTCTGCTTTCGTCTTATACCAATTTTTTTTCTATCCAATTTAAATATTTCAAATGTATTTGTTTAACTATACTTTTAGAACGGGAACAGCAGCAGCAGCAGGGAGAAAAAAGCAAGTTTATTTGTTTTGTGCTCTCTTGTACAATAGTTGTAAATAAAATAAAATGAAATGAATTCAAAATAACTCGAAGAATTCCATCATTCTTTGCATAGTTCACTTTGGGATATGTTATATGCATGTTTTTAAGCTTAAATTATTTTTTGCCTCTACACAACATGTAATACAACAATAACGAATGCTAAGAAGATTGTAGGCAAGAAATCACTTTAAATAAAAGTGAATGATATATTTTGAGAAGATTTTGCAAAGTAAGTTTACTTTTGTTGTCTATTGTACTTATACCGAAGGAATTTCAATCTTGAGAAAATTTTTTGCAAGAAATATTTTGAGATTTTGAAATAAAATTAATAAAGCCTTTTTCGTTACTTGACTTGATTCTTACCTTTCAAAAAAATTTTTTGCGGTTTTTTTTTTATTATTTTTTTTGTTTTCCTCTAGGTAAGTAGGTACAAATATAAATTAACTCTGAAACGAGCTCGGAAGTAATAGAAGCACAAAATCACAGCATGAAATGCCTTTCAACGTATTTCAAACAATAAAATCCGTCGAATTGTAAAAGTTTTTTTTTCTAAGAATAAACTTTTCCGATAAAATAATGGATTTTTGATACAAAAAAAGTATTTTCTACGCATTACCGGACCAGTTTTGTTTATGCTTTGAGGTACGTATTTCCGTAATTCCCATATAAAATCTCGAGTTAGAGTCGTAAAATAAAGGAAAAGGGTATATAATCAATGATTTTGATGTTATTTGTTCGTTTCGTTTTTTTCATCATCTCACATATATGAGAAACGATTTAAAATATTGCCTTGAAAAGAAAAAAAAATGTTGTAAAAAAGAAAACGCAAATCCATGCACGTTAAATGATTCCTGTGATGATTTTATATTTATGACTTGGATATTATTTGTTTTATGGCTTTTCTCGTTACACTTCGTTCTTTTTTCCTTTTATGTTGATATGTTTATGTTTTTTTTTGTTGTGTTTTTGCATAAGGAGGTGGTCTGAGGACATATAAGTCAACATAGCTGAAGAGGAAAAAAATAATCAATATTTTATTACAGATTTGGGATTTTTATACGGAAAGAAAGCAATTTAAAACAATGTTTCGTGGAATAAAGTCAATTTATAACGTTTTTTAGGATTTTCAAGAATTTTCGTATTTTTTATAAATTTCTTTAAAAACATCACCTGGGAAGGAAATTACATTCAAATGGAATTCAAATCATTGGAGCGTTGCTAAAAATAAAGTAGAGTAAAGCAATAAGGAAAAGTAATGAAATCCGTTCGATGGCAGTTTGTAAAGCAGCACCAAGGCTATGAAAATCAATTTCCACTTTTTTGTATCATTATTTTGAGAAAAAAAGAGCAAAACATCTTTTGTTGATACGCCCTGCAGCGCAACTTGCACGCTTTTCACTTCAATCTGCTGGATATCAAATATTCGTTGAGGCGAAAACTTATCAATAAAGTGGTTCGTGTCTTTCAGAACAATACACAGACGACAACAACGTAGGTTAATGATATACATTAATTTTAGTGATTTCCTGTAAATCTTCTCGTATTTATACATTCGTATATTTAGGTCAAAACAATAATCCAAAAAGTTTTCGATTTATTTTTAATGTTTT
The DNA here is from genome assembly GCF_036172545.1 of Culicoides brevitarsis. Taxonomy (NCBI): domain Eukaryota; kingdom Metazoa; phylum Arthropoda; class Insecta; order Diptera; family Ceratopogonidae; genus Culicoides; species Culicoides brevitarsis. The sequence continues at coordinate 14,425,383 of NC_087085.1, read as the reverse complement.
TTTAAATATTCCTTTAAAAATATTTTTTTGAAAAAAGTTGAAAAATTATAACTTTTTTAATAAATAAAATACCAAAAGAAAATTAATTAAAAAATTACATGAATTAATATTAATTCAATTAAATGAAGAATTAATTAATTTAATTTTAATTAAATTTAAAAGAATTAATTTAATTTTAATTTAATTAAAAAAAATAATTTAATTTTAATTTAATTAAAAAAAATAATTTAATTTTAATTAAATTTAAAATAATTAATTAAATTTATCTCAATAAAATTAATTAATTTAGTAATTACTTAAAAAAATTTAAAATTTATTTTTTTTATTATTTTTAGTAAATATTCATCAATTTTAATTAATTTTATAATTGATAATTATCCCTCGTAATTTAAAAAATTTTTGAGCAAAAGTAATAAAATAATTTGAAATTAAAAAAAATATAAAAGAATTTTCAGAAAATTTACGAAATCGAACAAATTTTTGTATCAGCCTTATTTGTATCGCATCAATAGCCTAACAGAAACTCAAACACGAGTCCATTTACTTTCTTGTAGGTACATCTCGATGCAAGGTGAATCGATTATTCAAAATATACAAATGTTATACATTAAAACAGAATAAATTGGTTGCTCTTTTCGATGAATTTGTTCGTTCGCAAAAAAACTTTCTTCTCACCCCAATTTCCTTTCCTTTCCTCTTCAATTCCTGCTTCCTTCGATATTTTTTTTGCCTATTTTCCGATTATCGTCATTAAGAATATTATTATTGCTTTTGCTATGTTATTAATATCCATTTATTAAAGCCAAAAGTGGATGGAACGGGATAGGAAGCAATTTAAAGGGGAAGATTGTCCAGAAAATGATTTTTATCGCTCCAACATTGTACCCGTAGGAAAAATTGCAGATATTAAGTTTAAATAAGTTGTCTAGCTGATTAGGACAAAGTTGGCGGAGATACGAACGTAGCAGAAGGAAGTGAAGTAATAAATAAAGTTTGCGAACTGTAATAATAATAATAGTAATAATGATGATAGATAGAAGGAACGGAGATGGAAAAATGCTTCAACGTCATTATTACGAGTATTTTATCGTCATTTTTCTGTAAATTGTAATAATAATGTGCAAAAAAGGCATCACTTTAACAACTGAATGGGAAAAAAACGGAGTAAGTTCTGTTTATTTCTTTCACTATTTTTTTTTATTTTTCTTTTATGTGAATTTTTGCTGTTCTTTGTTTGTTGGAACTCTTGTCCATTTTATCGGCATTGTTGTACTATAACGATGCATTTTTCTCTCTTTTTGTTAGTCTTTTATTGGACATTCAAAAAAAGAGGATGCTTATCACAAAACATTGCATTGCGTCGCTTGACCAATGAATTGACAAAAGGACAATGGCAATGGAACAATCGAAATTTTTTAATGGTCATGTGTCTCTTAGGAGAAAAAAATTTCTTTTCAATCAATTTCTAACATTTTTTTTCTCTGCATGTTATCAGCATGTTAATGACTGTCTCCTGCAGGATTTGCTCGTAAAACAAACGAGAATTGGACGATTTACAACATCCTTGCATGTCTTGCTAATCCTCCAATCCTTTATGTCTCGGGGATTGGAGAACAACAAAGTAACACAAATAAATACGAGGTTTATTTTTCTATGTGTTTTATTTGTGGTTTGTGTAATATAAAATTTTATTTTATTCTTGTTGTTCTTTTTTTTTAGAAAAATTATTATGTAAACGTTGCTAGCCAGCATCAACCCTGTAACATTTTGTAACGAATGCAACAAAAAAAAATATAATGACCAGTGCGATGATGCCATAAAAGCTCATGCAGAAATCCTTTTACACGAGAAAAAATAGAAAAATAAAGAAAATATAAGAGCATGTGAGCAGTAATAAAATTTGAGATGCAAAAAAAAACAGGAACTTTGTATATGACGGATACACGGCGAGAAAAAGGAGAAAAATACAATAAAAATTTCTCATTTTATTGCTTTCCAGTTGTTTGCTTTGCATATTTCTTTCGTTCATTTGGGTATATTTTGTTCTCGATTGATTTGTGTAAAAGTTTAAGAGCATTCGGAGCTTGCTTCTTTGCATATCTAAGAGCATCAACAAATAGAAGAGGATCGTTGTTATTTGGGGTAAAATGTTTTCGCTTTTTTTTCTTCTTGGTACAGAAAAAAAAGATAAAATAGATCTGGCATATATTTGCATGTTTATCTTTAGTTTGACATAACATTTGCATTATTTCAGAAAATTGTATATTTTTCTTGTATTTTGGGTGAATTAAAGCGTTGAGTAGACCATAAAACTGGTTTTTTTTCAATGGACAATTAAAGTTCAATCACATTTTAATCATTTTAAGCTGAGCCGAAAAATTTTCCAGTAAAAAAAACTTTACGAGTTAAGTCAAATACAAAAAAAAATAATAAAATAATAAAAATAATATACCGTAATGTAGATAATGCCAAGAAAAAAAAACCCGCTGAATTAGTTAAATTTTAATAATTTTTTTAAATAAAATTTTTAGTTTTTTCTTTTCAAATATTTGTAACACTGAAATGATAATTTTAAAATAAATTACATAAGATGAAAAAAAATAATTAAAATTTCCAAATTTTGGTTAAAAATTTTCAGAAATAAGAATTTAAAACAAAAAAAAAAGTTAAGAGAATGAATTCTGAAGACTGATGGATCTCATATTGAAAATATAAAAATTATCGCAAAAATTATTTAAAATATAAAAATTTTTAAAATTAGGTACTTCTTAATTTTTTGTCATTTATTTTCTCATTTTAATAGATTTAAATGGGTCTTTTGCATCAATAGTTACTGTTACAAATACATTGAAAAATGTTCGATTGTCCTTCAGATGAAACCTCAATTGAAGTTTATATGCACCTTTGGGAACGATTTGTGGCAAAGAATCTTCAGTAACTTTTTCAATGTTTCCATCTTTGAAACCCTCATCACCAATGTAAGGACAGGCGTGTATCAAATCCGGTTGATTGTCAATCAAACTTCTGACGTAAAATCTTGCAAATCCACTTATACCTCTGAAATCTTTTAAAAGATTACAAACATCTAGTTCAAGATTGACCATCCACGGTACAAATTTGAGTTCCGTGGGAAATTTGTAAAACACTTTTAGCTGAACCCAAAGATCATTGGCTGGTTTTCCGTAAAAATATCGGATATTTGTGATACTTGAACGATTTCGACGAGGCTTACTAGAACACTTGTAGGTCCCATTATAGATGGAAGGATCGGTATGTTCACATTTTATATTTTTAAGATGGACAACAAGTTGTGAAGTTTCAGTGACATGAAAAAAATTGAAGAGCAATATTGTAGAAGTTAACAAAGGGAAAATCATTTTAAAACTATTCATTTTTTATCGTTTATCATGAAAGTCACTTTTATCTAAGTTTTATCTCATCGTTTTTATAAAAAAATATTTAAATAATAAATAATAACAGGAAAAATCTGATTTGAGTCAACACTTTTAGACAATGAATCGATTTTTTATAGAATGTTATTAATTTTCGAAAATTTAAAACAGGAAGTAAAATAGACAAAAATTTCAATCAAACCTCGTTGTTTTTCGTAATTTTAATTTTATAGTTTTTAAATTTTTGCACAATCAAATCACACGTAATTATGTCTTAAAATTATTGTTCAATTTTTATAGATTGAATTCCAAACGAAATTATTTTTTAATTTTTTTATAGAATTTATATTGTACCTAATTGCCGAAAAATATTGAAACTGTGGTGACAGAGGTCACACACTTTATTATGCACTTTCAATAACTAATCTAAAAAACCTGAATGAATCCTGTCATTACTTAATTGTCTTCGATATGTGAAAATTTAATTTAGTCTTAGGCCTAACTTCAATTAAATAACATCTAAATAACTTCAATTAAATAACCAATCTAAACGTTCATAAATGGTAATAATTGATTCATAATATTCATAATTGTTCATAATTTGTTCATAATTTTTCTAAACAAATTATGAATTTATGAAGAATGGATTTTATAAAAATTTTAAAATATAAAAATGTTTCTATTTTGGATTTTTTCAATTGGAAATCAGTTTTTCTGAAAAATTTTATGCCCTACAATTGAAAACCAATATTTTTTAAAAATTACGAGTGATTTTTTAGTTTATTTTCGATTTATTTATATTTTTTATAATTTAAAATTTTATGCTAAATGTAATTTTAATTAAAATTTTCTAAATTAGATTTAGAAATCCGAGCAACTCCCAACAATAAATTTTAAATATTTGATCATACGGGAGCAAGTCTTCCGAAAATTAAAAAAAAATAAATCTAAAATTTATTAATTTTCATAATTTATAAAAGTTCTGAATTATTTTTATTTCCGAATGTCATATTTTACATCGAAAATTATATTAAGATTTTACAAAAATCTTTTCATTTCAATGAATCAGGCGTTTTGAATATTATGAACGTTATAATTTTATACATTTACGTACACGCTGTAAATAATGCGTTCCATATTCAAATTTCGGTTATGAACGTTATTACCGTGGTAATATGAATTCATGAGTAATTTTCCTGATTCATAACTGAAACGATCTCGCCTGGTTTTAATCCTAAAAATTTTACGATTTTAGTAAAAAATTCATTATATTATATGTCTCCCTCTCTTAAAGAATTTGTTTTATACTTTATAGTTTGATTTTTCTTTTAATTTTTTAAAATTTTTTTTTATCATTTATTTCCTCATTTTAATGGATTTAAATGGGTCTTTTGCATCAATAGTGACCGTGACAAATACATTGAAAAATGTTCGATTGTCCTTCAGATGAAACCTCAGTTGAAGTTTATAAGTGCCTTTGGGAACAATTTGTGGCAAAGACTCTTCGGTAATTTTTTCAGTATTGCCATTTTTGAAACCCTCTTCACCCATGTAAGGACAAGCGTGTATTAAATCCGGTTGATTGTCAATCAAACTTCTGACGTAAAAACTTGCAAATCCATTGACTTTTCTCAAATCTTGCAATTGATTGCAAACATCTAAATCCACATCGATCATAAACGGTGCAAATTTGAGTTCCGTGGGAAATTTGTAGAACACTTTTAGTTGAACCCAAATATCATTTGCTGGTTTTCCGTAGACATATCGGATATTTGTGATACTTGAACGATTTCGACGAGGCTTAATAGAACACTTGTAGGTCCCATTATAGATCGAAGGATCGGTATGTTCACATTTTATATTTTTAAGACGGACAACAACTTGTGAAGTTTCAGTGACATGAAAAAAATTGAAGATCAATATTATAGTAGTTAACAAGGTGAATATCATTTTTAAACTATTTGATTTTTTTTTATCATTTTTTATAATATCTAAAATTTCATAAAAAAAAAGATTAAATAATGAAAAAAACAATAACAGGAAGAATCTGATTTAAGTCAAAATTTTGATATCTTCAAATCTTTGCAAATTTCAAACAGGAAGTAGACAAAATTTCAACAAAAACTCGTATAATTTAGTTAATTTTATCGTTGTTTAATTTTTGCACAAGCATTCCTCTCCACAAATCTCACGTAATTATGTCTCGAAAATTCTTATCTCACTTCGGAACATTTAAACAACCGTTATTAAAATGAATTATAACGAGTACAAGTTTATTTCGCGTTGTTTCATTATTTATTGTTTGTAACTTTTTTTTCTGTATGGCACAAACTTTCCAAAAATTCCTCATCGTCTTCCAACCAAATTATAAATAATAAGTGTTGAATTTTTAGAAACAAATTTAAACTTTCACATTTTCATTTTAACTCATCATCATCGTCTCATGTTTATTAAACAAGAGATAAGAAAATAAAAAACAACCGAAAAACATTTAAAAGTTTTAACTTTATTCCCATTTTATGTACCAACTCACGCCATACAACAAACCGATATGCAATGCATCTTAATTGCGTTTTTTTTCGCAAACACACACAAACACAGTTCATTTGTTGCTCCTTTTCACATTTTATTCGCTCAATTTATTTTTTGTGTTTTAAAGTTTCCTTAAAAAATTTTTCTCTGCGACAAGCGAAAAGTCATTCCAGTCAACTTCTCTCATTAAAAATGGTTTTAAATAAATAATAAATTAAAATTAATGTAAAATGATTCATAATTTGTTCTTTTTAAATTTTCTTATCAGCGCAGAGCAAGAAATTTTTTAAAGCAAAGGACACAATTTTGTTTATTTTGCCTTTAAGACAAACTTTTGTTTATTTTTTTTTCAAACTCCTTTTCATGCGCAATTCATTAAGAATTACCTGCGGGTTATCATTAAAAAAAAATCTCATCGGAAGAAAAAAAAATAATAAATATTCATGCAATTAGCAAAAGTTTCGGATTGATGAAAAATTTTCCCGCATGACCGATTAAAATAATTTAAAAATTTAATTTTTCAATAAAACTTACCTCAAATGTTGTAAAAACTACTTTTTCAATTGAACTAAAATATCGTTCCCATAAAACTTGGGTTTGTTGTCGCAAAGCTAATATTTTACTAGGTGATATGGATCGAACGATGTCTGGCACCTAAAAAAATAGAAAATTCGTTTAATTTTTAGAAAATTTTAAACTTTTGACCTAAATATTATTATGATTGTGAAAATTTATGAATCACTTGATAGAGAAGAGAGAGACTAAGATGATAAACGGGTTCGACAAAATTTTTCCGTAAAATATCGAGGAATACTCAAGGGTGTCATAAAATATAAAATAAACTAGTTTTCTCATTTTTTTTTAAATCTTCCTCTTTTTTCACAAAAATTGGCGTTCATTATTAAAAATATATATTTTTTAGTCGAACTATTCAAATATTTTTCTTATCGTACAAATTTCGTGTGATTTTTTTTCTTCGTGCAAAAAAAAGGATTCCAAATATGAGCACGATTCGCCAAAAGAAGAAGCGATGTAATTTATTGCTCAGGATTTTGGATGCCATTTTTTTAATAGACCAATTTTTTCTTGTGCGCTTAATAAAATACATTTCCGGGTAGCGAATGCCTCTCAAGTTTCATTCGGTTTAAATGGATGATATCTGTGAAACATTAATTTTCTCTCACTGTGTGTGTGGATTTTTCCTCCTTCAAAGGCGGATAAGAAGTGAAGAAGATTTCTTTCGCAGCGAAACACATATGGACCGAAGATTCATCGTCATGTGTGTTTTTGTATGATTTATGTGAGAAATGAGCAAACAAACAAAAAAGAAATGAAGTTGAAACAGAAAAAGAGGTTAATTGTGAAAAATTACCTGCAATAAAAGTCGCTCGTCTGCCCAAATGGCAGCTTGATTCCAATCAATTCGCGCTTCAAATGGAAGAACCCATGAATTTGAAAGCAGGACGGGAATACAACCAGCTTGAAGTGCCTCCAGGAATCTGTTGATTTATAAAAAAAAATAAAAATTCATTCAAATGTGCGAAATTTTTATCAAAACTTACCTAAATGAACCAAGGCGACGACCTCTTGGCACCAAACAAAACGTTGAATTTTGCAAAAGTGTTTCGTAGTCATATCTGAAAGAAAAAAAAGTGTCAATTAATATGATGAGTTTATTTTTTTTCATAGGTGAAGAGGTAACGTTGGAGCACTTGGCACAAAATTCAAAAGCATCATTCAAATTTTTCTGTCGACTTACAGTTTTATTTTTTTTTTTCAAGCATACTCGACATTTTCAAATGAAATTCATATGAAAAGCAAAAAAAAAGTCACTCAAAAAAAATCTAGTTAAAAAAATTTCATGAAAAATATTCAGGATTATGATGATCACAAGACTAAAATAAAAAGTGGCTTTTGTAATAAAAATTCAAAAAATAAAATAATATGTGCAAATCTTTTTTTTTATAAATTCATACAAAAATTATTTTTTGTTGTGCAGTAACGTGACATTGCAACATGATGATGAAATACGAAACAAATAAAAAAGCGCATATAAAACATATTTTCAATCCATTTTCAATGAATATCAATAAGGCGCAAAAAAAAAAGTTTTCAAAATATATTACAAAAAACATAAGAGAAAAAAAAAACTGGAAAGGAACTAAACAATTTATCATTGTGTGTGTATATATTTTCAATTTATCCCATATTGTATTTTATCCGAGCATGATAAAGGAAGCGTAAAAAGTAGTTTATTTCTTGGTTTATGCAGGTTTGCTTTTTTCATGTGTTTGCCTCTGTGCCTTTGGTATAAATGCTAAAAAGAAGCCAAACTATATTTTTTTCGTTTTACCACATTTTTGTGAGTATTTGAAAATATTTTCTGTAAGAAATTTGGGGAAAATGGAAACAAAAGGCAGATTCTCATCCAAAAAGTGGAAATTTTTTGAAACAACAAAAAAAAACAAAAAGTTTTGGAGGTAACAATTTTTTTTGTGTTGAACTGTAAAATTTTGCATGTTTTAAAACTAACGTCTAATGAGCAACAACGTCAAATGAGCACTTGGCTTGATTTTTTTTGCTCAGTAACAACTTACTTCGTGATTTTTTCGTGATACTGGTTGAGGAGAACATTTTCCTTTTTGAAGAAAATTCTCATCATCATTGCAAAGTTACGAGATCCTGAGATTGAATCCCGTAATTTCTTGAAAATTTCATAGAATCATGAAAAAAAGCTTATTTTACGTGAAAAATTTCGAATAATTAATGTAACTTATTAATAAAAATAATAATAAATTATTAAAATTATTATTTTTGAAAAATAAAAATAATTTAATGATAAAAAAAAATAATTTTAATAATTTATTATTTTTTTTTTAATTTTTATTAATTAGTTAAATTAATTATTCGAATTTTTTTCACGTAAAATTAGCTAATTTTACAAAATTTTTTAATAAAAATTAAAAAAAAAATAATAAATAATTAAAATTATTATTTTTGAAAAATAATTAAAAATAAAAAAATTATAATTTTAATTTTTCTTCAATAAATGTTCGCAAATCATAAAAAAATAAGAAAAAAATCTTAATAATTTTGAGAAATGTAAAATCCATTGGAGAGATGACAAAAAGTAAAATAAAAACCTTCCTAATCCTCTCATTAAAGAAGAAACATTTGCCGTAGACATAAGTATTTGCTCAAGTGAGCAACGAAGAAACAAGAAAAACTTTTACACCTCGTTCTAGTCTCTTGATCAAAATACTTTTTATTTTATTTTCATCGCAAACTGTTAGTTTTTCCGCTTGCAATTATTATTTATACACGGAAGAAAGCCACATCTCAAGAATAACTTGCACCGAGAGTTATGCGGTGCAGGTGCATGCGGTTTTCGAAGCGAGATTTTTTTTTTAATATTTTTACTGAGCTCCTCTATGCAATCACGTACAAAATAATAAAGAGCGAAGATTTTTTCCCGCATGGATGAATTCGTTCTTTTTTACATCTCGTTAGAGAAAACGCGGATAAAGACATAAATTTAATGAGAAACGAAAATAAATTTAAAATTTACTCTTCACACGAGCTTCCTAATAATTATTTACTTTTACTTACAAGGACACCGCGCGTCGAGTTGAGCTGACACAACTCCAATTATTATTTTTATTCGTGTTTTTATAAATTTTATTATGTGTTGGAAAAATTGCATGCGAAGCCATAAGAAAAAAATGAAGCACGGAACGTTTTCTCTGTTATCATGTCGTTTAAAAAGTTTTTGTGTACAGAAAAAACCGGATAGAAAATCAAGAAGAGAAAAGCAACAAACAAAAAAAAACAGTTAAAGTAAATATAACGACAATGTTTCTTAACAACAACAACAACAAAAAAACGAAGAAAATGAAGAAGAGGCACCAGCAATACGAAACAAAACCACTCACAATAGGCGCTGTTTATAATCTGAAACGGAAATGAGCTTTTTTTGCCGTTTCTTTACTTTTCACGACGCGTTTTCTTTCGTGCAATTTTGATAAATTGTTTTCTGCGCCTCCTTCAAGTGCATTGTGTTACCGCATACACTTTACGAGCAAGCAGCAGAAGAAGGAGAGATTGAATTCAATCAAGGAAATGAGAGAAAATGTTGGATTAAAAAGGGAGAAAATGGAATTAATAACGTCGCCGTCGTCATTACAAAACTCATAAGCCTCGATAAATGAGAAAAATTTCCGGAATGCATTGTTCTATGAAAAATATGGCGACGATGGACAACAACAACAAGAACCGCATTAAGCGAAAAATAAATAAAAAAAATATTTATAAAGAAACAAGAGAGATTTATTTTCTGGTTTCTCGTGTTTCGTTCACGAAAGAAGTGCAGCGAGCTGTGGTTGCAGTTTTGTAATTAAATTCACTTTAAGAACGGATTAAAAGGGGATAAGATGGTATTTATGTACGATGCCTTTTCAAGACGGTTATTACTGAAGTTGCAGCGATGTTGGAAATATGAGATTTATCTGTTCTCGGGAATGGGATTTTTCACTGTTCGACAAAATTTTTAATTAGCTTCAAAAATTCAGGAAAATATTTAAAACTGTAGCTGGTCCAATTAATTTAAAAAAATTTGAAAAAAATCTATATTTTTCTCTTACCCTTATCTTGATTTTTGTCAAATTTTTTTAAAAATATTAATGATAGAATTGGGCTTATTTCATTAATTTTTTGAAATATTTTTATCATTTTTTTATTTTTTTTTAAAATTAATTTTAAATTTATCTCTTTTTAAAAATAATTTTATATTTTAATTTAATTAATTTAATTAATTTTTAATTTAATAAATTCAATAAATAATTTTTTTTTTCCTGATTTTTTTAATTTATTTTTTTTTAAATTAATTAAATAAATAAAATTGATTCCTAATAAAATTCAATTAAAATTTCTTGACAAAAAATGTCTAAATTAGTTTATTTAATTTTAAAAAATTATTCAAACCAACTTCAATCAATAAATTTGAAAATTTTATTTAAAAACGAGATAAGAGTGAAATAGCCCATTTTTCCAATTTTTGAAAATTCATAAAAAAAATTAAAATTTCTTTTCAAATATTTTTTTTAGTCCTCCTTTATTTTTTTGAGCTTTTTGAAATTATTGGCGAATAGTGCTACAGAAAAAATGCTGGAATCTATTTTTGTAATAGAATCAAATAAGGATAGAAATGGGAAAAATACAATTTTCCCTATCTTTTAATGGATTCTACTTATTTATGCAAATATCTAACGTAACATCTAACGAGGAAGGAGCCCACATACACAAATATTTGTTTCCCACACACAGTAACAAGGAATCAACAACAAACAAGACTGCTTGTCGTAAGAAGCAATAAAAGATATTCTACTTATTTTTGCTTTTCCATCTACCTGCGAAGAGAGAGAGAGAGAAAGTTCCTTACAATATGCCACAATTTAAAATAATACGAAACATTTATTTACAATGATTTAAAGCAATAAATTTGATACTGCTTGCTCGGTGCTCCACTTTTCTCGCTCCTACGTAAATGCTTTTAAGTGAATTGCAATTTTAGTGCACCTTAAACGTAAATACGGTGTCGTCTTTTCGTTACATCGGAGTGTCGCCCATACAAGAGCGTTAAGTTGTCTCTCTCGCTCTGTCTCTTAAACAGAAGGAGACGACGAAGAAGAAGGATTTGTAATAAAACACCTTGTGAACAAATGTTTATGTCAAAAAATCAAATGAGATTACCACATGCGATTTATTGGGACAGGTAAGTTCGTTCCAACGTTTTTTTTTTCTTCACTCTCTGCAAGTTGTTAGTTGTTGTGTGATGTTATTAAAAAAAATGAATAAAAAAAATCTAGGCCATTTATCTGCTGCTATGGCGCAACGTTATGTGACATAAAACGTCTGTCTGTCTGTTCATTTGGAATTTTCGTCCTTTCTGTTTCTTATTAAGTCTATTTAGGGATTATTTTCGTCAGTGGTCACATTAGCACCTCTTTTCACAGAACGAAAGTGCTTCCCGGAATGCCTTTGTCACACAATTTAATTTAAAGTGAAAGACGAGACGGAAAGCTTTCTTGTTTGGTTAAAGCTTAAATTGGGTACTTTGTGTAAATATAGGAACTTATTTAAGTTTGGTTTGGTAAAATACACAAGACAAGAGGAGAAATCAGAGAAATGGAAAAAAATTAGAGATTCGTGCGGTTTGAAACATTTAATTGAATGACAAAGGAGTGTCATGTGGTTTGTTTGTTTTGCAATTGTTTTGTTTGATTTGTGGAGGAACACAAAAATTAATTAAGGAAAATTTTATGAAGAATTGTTTTGTGAAAATTCATTCAATAAAATTTTCGGAAAAATATTTATTAAAAATTTCTTCGTCTTGTCAAAATAAATATTTTCTTATAAAAAAAATAAAATAAATAGGTATAAATAAAAAAAAATAATTTAAATAAATAAAAAAAAAAATAAAAATTATTTTATTTTATTATTTAAATTATTTTAAAATATAAATAAATTTTTAAAAAATAAAAAAATATATTTAAAAAAATTAATTATTTAATTTAAAATTATTTAGGTATTTATTTATTTGAAAAAGTTAATTTAATAATATTTAATAATTTTTTTTTTTTAATTATTAAATTAAAAATATTATAAATTATTATATTATTAATTAATTAAAATAAATTATTTAAAATTTATTGTCAATTAAATTATTTTTTAAATATTAGGTAAATTTAAAACATTTTAATTTATTTTTTGTCAATTTTATTTAAAATTTTTATTGTTTTGAAAAAAACAAAAGTCCAAAAAAGTTTCAACTCCGAGTTAATAAAATACTTCCTGTGACAAGAAACTTCAATAACAATAAATTTCTGGCAGCCACTTCTTTACGACGACACGAATGAAGAAACAAGCAAACAAACAGAAACACTCACACAAACAATATTTATTTGTCTTCCCAACCACACACAGTCTACGGCAAAATATAATTTAGTTTCACACACCGACCAGGTATTTTCGTTAAAATTGAAAACTTTTGAGTAAATTACATAGTTTTGCGAAATATTTGTCGTTCTGTTTTTCTGTCATTCCATTTTACGTTCCAAATTAAGGGTGTCGTGCAGCAAAGCAGGCACAAAACAATTAATTACTTACAGAAATAAATATTTACTCGGAAAACCTGGGCACAATTTTTCCTCCTTCAAGAGAGCGTGTTGGAGGGAGAGATAAGCAGAATTTACTTCCTTTGCCAACTTTTTTTTTGTTTGCAAATGTCCAACAATTGAAAACTACAAACTACCGTATTTTATCGTTATTTTTATCAAACAGCATCAGGAGTGAATGAAACTTTTATAGGTAACATCTTTTCATTATTATTATTATGCGATTGGGTAATCCCCCGAAGAGAATTATGGGAAAAAGCACATCTAAAGTTTATTTTCCTTTCGGCATCATAATAATAATAATTGGAAAAATATTCGTTGTCGTCCACATCTGCAAGGAGTTGTGATTGTTATTGTTATCGTTGTGCGAGCGAAAAAAAATTTCTTGTGACTTTTCACATCCCGAACGACACATCGCCACAAGAAACAAGATTTTTTTTGAAGAATGGCGAAAAAATTGCTAAAAATAACAATGAAAAAAGGTACAAAAGTCCTCTTTTCTCGCAGTTAATATAACATAATGATGTGACAACACACAAAAATTGTTTAAAAAATATCGTTCTGCCCGAAAAATATGGAAGAAAAAGAATAATTTATCAAAAAATATATTTTATTTTCCATTCCTCACACACACAGGCAAACCACTTGGCTCTACTTTTGTCATCGTCACAAAATTGAAGTGAAAATGGGATAAAGATTACACGAAATGACCTTAATTCTAATCACGTTCCATTCAATATTGTGCGAGATCCATTTACAACTATCGGTCGGCACACACGAAAATATAAAGAAGTTTATAATAAAATGAAACGTGCGAAAGCCTCAACAACAGACAATCCCTCTTCTTCCACAACTGAAGCCACAAATAGAGTAACCGCCACTAAATAATAATAATAAACAGATAGAAAAAAAAAACTTTTTCTCTGAAAGAATAACAACATTATATTTCCATTCAATGCGATTGGAGAGTGGCAGTGTGAATCAAACGAATAATCAAATAATTCCATAAGTTTATTTTATTTGTAAAGTTGTCGCTACTTTTCGATATTATTACATTTTGTCCCCCGAACCAGACATGAAATGAAGGGGAAAGAATGTGTTTATAGGATTTTTCATCGTTTTCACGTTACGTGCGCTTTCGTCCGTTGGTCCTTCATTCTCTCTTTTGCGCTGCTAGAAATTCACACAATAACGACGAAATTACGACGAGCTAAAATTGTCGATGGAATATAAAGTTGTTGTGGTGCGAATGAATTGATTTTAAGGGTGGTTTACTTTTATCGCATTATTGGTTTGTGAAACAAAAAACCAGACGTCTCCATTTATTAGATTTTTATAAGATTTTTTACCGCATTTCGTAGAAAAAATGCGGTATTGAACTCGACTTGTTTCATTTCGACCTTATGAAAAATCAAAATTAAAAAAATAATAGAAAAATTAATTAAAAATAGAAAAAAAATAGAAATAGAAGAAAACGTTCAAAAATTATTAAAAAAAATTTAATTGTTTTAAACTCTTGATATTCAAGAAAGAAATAAATTAAAAAAAAATCAAAAATAAAGAAACCATTAAAAAAAATAAAAAAAAAAAAAAATTTTCGAGGTCCTAAATTAAAAAAAAAAAAATAAAATAAAATAAAAAATAGGAAAATTTTCAAAAATAGAAAATCATTAGAAAAAAAAATTAAAAATTATTTAGATTTATATTTTTGAATATCAAAAAAAAAAAAAAAATAATCAAACATCCAAATAAAAAAAAAAAAATTTTAAAATTCTTAAAAATCAGAAAACTATTAGAAAATTCAACAAAAAAAAAATCAAACAAAATATTGATTTGAATTATTTTCTTTTGTACATTCCTCGACATTTTGTTTTATTTTTCCGAATAATCCACTCCTCATATTTTATTCATTTTTCAATTTACCAGACATTTTTATATATAAAATCGAAAATTGCACTTTTGGATTAACCAAGCCCAGAATTTTTATTATTTTTAGAGACAAAAATGCAACAAACTTTTTCCCTCCAATTGTATTCGCATATAATAATATAATCATAAATATTTCATAAATGTGAAAGTCTATCGGAATACTTTGAGTGTTATTATTATGGATATGATGATCCGATATAACGTATCAGATATATAAAAGGGAGTTTGGGATTGTCATTTGCGACTCGTATCTATTTCATTCGGGACTTTGAACACGATTATTATAGATTTTGTATCACAATTTCTGTTTTGTATGACAAAATCGTTTTCAGGATTTAAAAAAAATACTTTCGTTTGATCATTTCAATCAGTTATTCATGAAGGATTTTAGCTGAAGGCTGTTTTTTTTTGTATTTTTATTCAAAAAAAAAAAAAAAAAAAAAAAAGTTACTAGCCGCCAACGAATTAAATCCGAAGCAATTTTATTCATGACATTTTCTGACATTTTACTTCGCTAAAAAAGAAAACGGAAAAAGAAATTGAAAATAAATATTTTTCTCTCTATTATGACATATTTATTGGTACAGAAACAGAGAAAGGGACGTAAATCGAAGTTTTTTATTTATTTATTTAATCAATGTCAGTCCGATTGTATTTTTTATTCAGTTGATTTTGTCTGCATTGAATGTCGTCCAGATTTCGAATATTTCTAAATAATAAAATATCCCCATTATTCGATTATTTAACGTCATTCCATTTATACTTCCGATTATTTTGCTGTCTGTCAGTTATTTTTTTTTTATTTTGTCAATATCAGAGGTTAGCCAGATTTGTAAAAATAATAAAATAAAATAAATCCGTAAGAATTATTAACACATCATTAGCTTTTCTCGATGACCTTCTTCCTACAGTATTTATACCCTTACTTTTTTCTACAACAACAACAATAATAATTAAAAATCAGCCACACACACTCGTAATTTTTTATGCAAATGAACTGAGAAGCAAAATAGGGTGTGAATTATTGCGTATAGTCGAGCTATAGCAGGCAAAGTTACTTTATAAATCGTCCTTTTTTAGTATTAATAGATTTTATTTGCACTACAATTGTTGTTTTTTTTCGCTTTATGTACTGCCTGTGAGTGGTCGACCCTTCGCGGAAGGCAAATTTATATTCATGAAGCCATGGCGCTCACTTAATATGTTAATTAAAAACGATAATCACGCCAATACACACAATTTGTATTAATACCGCATGCCATGCGATGCCCGTTCGCACAAATAATACACTTTAATTGTTTATGATAATGTTAATTTTTTTCCGTCCCTTGAAGAGATTATTGTTCCGTTCCTAACTACTGTCTCTTATCTTTTTTTTGTCCTTTTTATATTTAATTTATTGTTTTTTCTTGCTTTAGAAAAAAAATAATAATCCTGAAAACGGCGTAAAATGATCCAAGTCGTGTCATTTTGTGGATGACGCAGATAAGGGAAATTGAAAAGCATTGAATAAACGATTACGAAGCAATTGAAGATGACAAAAACGCGCAAAACGAGTATTTAAAGCAAACAAAAGAAAAGGAAGAAAAAGAATTTTTAATTATTTTCTCATTCTTTTTATTTTATTTTGTATTTTATTATAAAGACAAATACTGCGCGGCTCCTTTTTTTATGAATCTATTATCATCATTGCAAGAAGCCTTCATGAACAGTCCACATAATCTTATTACGTATCGTGGTACCGTCATCTTTTTACGACAACATTTAACAAAAAAAAAGGGTAGTGTCGTGGTGTCTCTGAAGAGCGCGACGACGACGACGAAGACAAAAAATGAGCAAATAAGCGATTCACTTTGGAAAGCTGTCAAAGAAAGACCAATCTATGTAAAGTTATTACCCTTGTTTGTCGTTACGCTTGTGAATAGAACCGGATTTGGACCAAAACTGTCATAATAAAGGGATGAGATTATGAGAAAAGTAGACAATATGAAGGAAAAAAATGAAGAAGAAAAAATGGTTGAACGTAATATCATCTTTTTTTTCTTATCGAATGATAAACTTTTCCTCTCTATAATTTTCATTTCTTTTAAGAGGTTTCATAATGATTTCAGTAAGTTGTCTGTCTGGCTTGATGAGGTGCTTGACATGCAATTTTTTTCGTACAAAGTTTTTTTTTCTTTAATTTTATTTTTTTTCTTATAGACAAAGTTTGCAGAAATTTTTGGTTCTTGAGACTTTAAAAATAAATTTTTAATTTTATTTAAACAGGTTATTTTTGACATTTTTTGGAGGTGAGAAATGTAAGAAGATAAAGTAAAAAATTTTTTTTTAAAGTATCAAAGGAAAAAAAATCTTATCACTTTTAAATTGCATTTTCAATTTAAAATAACTTAAAAAAAAATTATTTTAAATTAATTAATATTAAATTAATTTTTAACTAATTTAATTTTATTTATTTAATTTAATTTAATTTTATTTTATTTTATTTTATTTATTTTATTATTAATTATTAATTAATTAATTTATTTAATGTAAAAAAAAACAATTTTCTCACATTTTAAAATTTCGTTTTAATTTAAAATTTTTAAACTTTCACTATTAAAATATTTTTTTTCTTAATTTTTATTTTTTTGAAATTTTAAATTTATTAATATTTTTAACTAAAAATGCGCTTTAATAAAAAAAATAAATGAATTTTTTTACTCTCTTTTTATCATCATAATAAATGATAAAAAAAATATTAATATTAAAATTTATTTACTGTGTACAAAGGACTCGAAATACTTTTTCATCGTATTATTTGTTTCTCTTCCAAGTAATCTTTTCTCTTTGGTGTCTGTGTGTTGAAAAGAAATATTCCCCGAAAAAAAAAAAAAAAAATGAAAAAGCTCGTAATTTAATTAAAAATTAATAATCAAAAGTTGCTTGTCTCTTTTATTTATTGAGCTCCATCGCAACGCAAAAAAAGAGAGAAAAGTATTTAAAAAGTTTAATTTTTATTAAAAGTGAAATCATTTATGCCCTTTAACATCGTTTTTATTCCATATTAGGCAAGGCATGAACACGATGAAAAATCTCTCTTTCAATTACTCGAGTTTTGAATCTCCATTGGGCATGTCAAACTCCGAGAAAAAACAATAAAAGTCTATTTAAATTTTATTTCATTTTACTTTCGAGTCACATTGGTAAACATGCAGCAGCAGTAACGATAATCATTTCTCCAAACTACATGAAACGAAAAATGGATTTGGTCAGTCTTCTTCTGGAACTAAAACAAAATTCCCAAAAGAATTCGTATTAAATGCATGATTAAATAAAAGATGGCTGCTGGCCAAGATAAAATTAATTTTTGAAACAATTGTTCGCATAAATATAAAACGGAAATGTTCCTTCTTATTATTACGATGGTCGAGTTGCGACGTTGTTAGCTTAGGAACCAGTGCAACTCCTTCTCGGAAATATTTCTCTTATTGTTCTGGTTTGTAATTAAATGATGAGGTCAATCCTAAATAAATTTCGGAGAAAACGCCTGGTCACATGACATTTCAAATAAGATTAAAGTAATTTGTTATTCTCTCATTCCGAAAATTTTCAAGCTTTTCCATAAATTTTTTCACATCTAGATTATTTTTTGCATTTTTGGAAGCATTTAATTTAAAATTCTTAAAAAAAAATAAAATACATTAATTTCACACGAAAATTCCTTGTAAGTAGTGTCAACCAAGTCCTTTTTTTTTAAAAAAAATAAAACTAATTTTATTGTCGCTCCATTTTATTTGTCCAAATGCAAATTTTTTCAAAGCACGAAGAGAAAATTCTTGTTATCACGAAATTTATATATTTCTCACTTTTATCTCGATTTTCTGTTCTTCAAGTGGATACAAGCCGTCTTTGGGTTTGTTGTTATTATTTTTATTTTATACGAAAATGGAATTCGAGAGAGAGAAAAAATAATATAATTGAATGAAATTCCTTCTCATTTTCCTTTCTCTTCGTGTTTCACGTCACGATGCAATTTTTTTTCAACATTGATTGCAATCTGCCTGTGAAAAAAAAAAATAAAATAAAAGAAACTGGAATTTGAATGCACAAAGATTTGCATATTAGATTACATTAGACACAGTTTTACACTAGATTGGATTTTTATTCTGCTTAATTTTTTTTTCTTCGTAAATTGATGAATTCGAACTTCGAGGATTTTCTTGAATATTAATGAACTTTAATTAATTTTATTTTATTTTTTTTTTCGTAGAAATAAAGCGTTAGTGACACTTTACATGCAATTTTTCTTCGTTTCTGTCCTCTTTTAAATTTTTAATTTCCTCCCTTTTTTTCCAAATGCAATTGTAAAATTATAATGTCCCTTTATTTGCACTACATTATGCATAAACAGACGCAACGGAGGATTGTCATGACAGTTTATAAGAAAAAAAACTCCTTGGGAAATAGATTGCTGCCTTATTCATTGCCCCATTATTATTGGTATTATTATTGTCGCGCAGGATTTATAGGAGAAGGCGGCAAGAAGTGACAGAGAACATAAATATTATTATAATAGAGAACGGAGCGAGACCAGTGGAGAAGTTGCGCCTGTAAATTAATTGGGCTTGATAATTTATTGTAACTTCTGCATCAGAAAGAAATTCTTCTTCATGCATAAAGAAAATTAAAAATGCCATTCTCCACTTTTTTTGCTGTCGTATTTTTTAATTTCCTATTCATTCCTGCACTTTCTCGCTTTTGGAGAAGGAAGAAAAAAAATCTGAAAACAACATGGCACGAAAAAAAAATGGAACTGTCTAAACTTTTCACATAAGCAACTCACGTACCAACACTATCGTATACAATAATAATAATAAAGGTTTTTTCCCCATAATTACATGCACTCTAATTTTTTTTTTTTATTTTATTATCTAGGTGACGTTTCTTTATGTCTTTTCTATGCAAAACACACAACATTTGTGCTTATCGTCTTTTTTCTTGATTCAAGTCTGCTACACACTCAACCTGCTCTGCTCAAAAGAAAGTCAAACGACTTTGATTTATATCTTTTTTGGTGCTACTTCTTCTTTTATTTTATTTTTTTTTTATTTTTTTGCTGATGATATCATTATTAAACTGCGCTCTCTCTTTGTCCTTTATTGTCTTTTATTTTCCTTTTTTAGGCGAAAAGACGATTTTTCATTTTAAGACATTTTATTTAGTTCACATGAAAAATACATATTTTGACATAATGAGGTGTAACGTATTTAGTTGAGTGGCAAAACAACACCTGGCAAAGGTAAGAATCCAACATAAAAATAAAATAATAAATAATTGAATAATTAATTTTTCTAGACAGGAAAATCGATTCAATTTAACTCGGTGTGTGTGAAAAAGAAAAAATCATTCAACAGACGTGCAAAGTAATTCACACAACAACAAAAAAACATCGCGTTGTATAAATAAATAATTATCGTTATAAAAATTGTAAGGGAATGACGTGCTGAAAATATTTTTGCTTTCTGTGTTTGTGTGGAAAAGAAGTTATTCACATTGCCACGTCAAGGTCATTTGGACCAAAAATCGTGAATGTTACGACGAGGAAAGAACCAAAAAAAAAATTAATGAACTATGATTTTCACATTTCTACTTCATTTAGTCGAGTTGCCCGTTTCCAATTTCCTGCAAATATCATTTTTCCTTTTTTTTTTGTTTTTATGTTCGTTGTACCGTCATCAGAAACACACATACTCATACAAGCTAAGGGATGAAAATTGCCAAGTAGAAAATTTTTACTTTTTTTAAGACTCTCAGGGTCTTTAATTAAAGCCCATCAAAGTATAATTTAATTTATTTTTTTTTAAATTAATAATTTAATTTTTTTAAATTAAAATTTAATTTTTTTTAATTAAAAAAAAAATTTGAAATTTTTTCATACAAAAAGACAAAATTTTTTTTGTCATTATTAATAATTTAATTTTTTTTGGTATTACATTTTTAATTTAAAATTTATCGCAGAATTTTTAATTTAAAAATTTAATTTCGTAAAAATTAAAAAATTTTGAAAAATAAAAAAAATTTTAAAAAAAATTCATTTAAAATATTTTTGATACAAAAATTCTAATTTTTTTTAAAAAGTTTTGAAAAAATGTGAAAAAAGACCAAAAACCGGTCAATTTTGATGAAATTTTTAACTTTTTTTTTTTTATTTTGCCCCATTGGATTTTCGACTTTTGAAATGGGGCATCAAAAAGTGAAAAATTTTGGAAATTTAATTTTTAAATTTAATATTTTATTTAAATCACATTTAATTTTTTTAATTTGACTTTTTTTTTGTAATTTTGTTTAATATAATGTAACAAAATATAACTTATTTTTTTTATAAGGGGGTTATCTTTTTTTTTAATATTTAATAAAAATTAAATAATTAATAAAATTATTTTGTAGCCATAAAATAATGTAAAATTTTTATGTCACATAATTTGACTTCCATTTTGTAATTTTGTTTAATAAAATGTAACAAAATATAGTTAATAAGGGGGTGTCTTAATATTAATAAAAAGAGCAATAAATTTATTGAGCCATAAAATATAAAATTTAAAAATTTTACATTTTTTGAGACCTTGAAAAAAAATTTTTAAAAAAAATCAAAAAGCTTTAATTTCAAAAAAAATTTCCCACAGGGTAGTTTTTGCAATAAAATCCAGCAAAAAACCATCATCATGTGTATCGAGTAAAGTGGCGAATCGAAGCCTTTTCTACGTATTTCTGTGGCATGCCGGTAATTTTTCAATATGCTCTTCCATAATACGGTTTTCTGGCTTCCTTCGTTCGTAGTTGCTGTTCCGCACATCCGCCAATGAGTGGCATATGAAGCAAGAAAAAAGTTCGAAATTGCCTTTTAAATTCCGCTTCGCACACACACACACAGGATTTCAACAACACACGTTTTCCATTACAATAGACATGTAATTAGAGGAAATTTATTTATGTATGAGGAATGTTTTGCGGCATGTACTGTACTAAAAGCTGCTAAAAGGGTAAGACAATAGGATGATGGTGGCAGGAAAAATCGACCCAACACAAGCGATATCGCTCTTAAAGGATCATGCATGCGTGACATTATCACAGACCATTTACCAATTATCATCAAATTTCCTCCAATATATCTGTTTCTCAAACCATTTCTCCCCAAACGAGAGCTAATAAGAAGCCACTTTTCCGTTTTGTGCGTCGACATGCCCCCCTCTCCCCTAACACAGTAAAATTATTTCAATTTATGGCTTCTCTTCTCCTTCAATGCATGACAACGACGCTGTTGTTGATGAGCAGGAAGTTGAATTATTTTCCACACACACACACAGAAATGGGCAGCAGCACGACTGACGAATGAATAACTTTTTGATTATATTCTGCATTTGGCTTACATCTCGGCGCAAATCGAATACAAATGCAAGCGGCAGGCATGCATGTGATGCCATTTCTATTAAAATACAGTTTAAATTTGAATATTAAATATTGATATTGGAATATAATTTTCTGTGCCGAGGTGACAGGAAATTGAGTGTTGGTGACATGCTGTGGGTTGTGATTTGCAACATTCTGAAAACACACACACGCACACATGAACAAAATTTAAATGCGGATATAAAATAAATGCGTGATTAATGGGAGGAAAATTATGTGTGGATGTTGCATAAGCTGGCAAGAAAATAACGTTGAAAATTTGCGGGTTTCCGTTCATGTCAATCTTGGTTTCTTGGAAATGTCGTTAGTTGTTACACGTGCTTGCCTTTGAGGAAAAAAACTTTTACACGAAAAATACAGGGATTTTTAACAAATTTTACATTCGGTTTTAAGGTAAGATTTCAGAAAACAACTTTTATTATAATTCTTAGTCGTTTTCGATTTTTTTTTTCAATTTTTATAACAAAATTTTTAATACATTTTTTATTAAAAAAGTCGAAAATTGGTAAATATTAAAAAGAATATTTTTTTTTATTTTTTCTTAGTTAAAAAAATTTTAAAAAATAAAATAAAATTTTTAAAATGTTTTTATTTAAAATTAAATTATTTTATTTTTGGTTTTATTTTATTTTTTAAATAATTTTTCAACTTTTTCAATTAAAAATAAATAAGAATTTATTAATTTTAATTTAAAAATAAAATAATAAATTTAGAGCAATAGTAAAAAAATATATAAAAATATTTTTAAAAATTTTATATAAAAATTTTATCAAAATAATAAAAAAATTTTTTTTTTAAATAAAATTTTTAATTTAAAAAAAAAATAATAAAAAAATTCCAAAATAAAGTTTTTCTTATTTATTTTTATTAAAAAAAAAAATATTTATTTATTATTTATTTTGATAAAATTATTTATTTAAAATATTAAAAATAAAATAAAAAAATTAGACATTTTACTTTAGACATTAGAATTTATAACATTTTAAGACAAAAACAAAAAAAAATACCCTGTAGATAAAAATGATTTGTTTACAACTTTTCGACTTTTTATCAAAATCGACATGATTTGATGTTATTTTGACAGCCAGGAGAGATGAATGCGTTAGAGACTACACAATTTATCACAAAATCAAGGCCAAATTTTGACACAAACTAAAATTGATCGAAACCAAAGAGTGCAGGGCGTCTCCATTATCATCATTGTTTGAGCAAAAAAAAAAATAAGTTCACCTCAAGCGAGAGAAGCAGCATTATCACTCATTTCAAAAACGTATGAGACGAAAATTAATCTGATAATAGCGTTAGGTACGTATCAATAACCCTTTAAAATTCAGTGAACCGCTTAGCACGAAAAATCCTCAATATTTTCCGTACATTCTTTTCTCCAATCATCTCCTTACCATTTTATTATTTGATCCTTTTTTCCTGCTTTTTTTGTGTGTAAAAAGTATTTATTTCACATACGAAGCTTTACGAGATGTGAAGATGGAGATTAAACCTTTGACTTTTCTATGATTTTGCTTTATATTTTTTTCGGTTCACTAAACATTTTCAGAACAAACAATTTTTTTGTTCTCATCCTGACGATTTTTGTCATGATAAAAAAAATTTAAACAGACAACAAAAAATTGTTTATTTGAACCGGAAACGATGTCGACTTGCTGCATCGATTGGATCACAATTTTTATTGATACTTAAAATTTTACGAGAAAAAAAAATTGAGTGATTTTCGTAAAGAGTTGCAAAAACAACAGAGAGATTTCTTCGATTATAATTTAATTTGGTCTGGCAGACACAGAAAAAAACCGAAGAAAATCATGTGAGTGAGCAAAGAAATAAATAAAAAAAGGAGGATAAAAGAAATGCAAGACAATAGGAGCGAGATTACTTGAGCGCGCTCATTGTCTGCCTTTGATGATGGAATAAAATCATTAAAAGTGGAGAGAAAATGACAAAAAGAAAGAAATAAAATCACATAATAGACATCATTCTACTTTGGTCGCCCTTCGCCGCCGCCGTTCATTAATGTGAATGTCTTGCTAGTTTTTTTTTTCGGGGTAAAATCTCCCTCTATTGCACGATAAAATGCCGAAACGAGCAACCGTAACTCACAGACGGGCGAGAAAAAAATTTATGTCGCACAATCAAGACATTTTTTTTCTATTTAAATGTCTTTTGTTTGTTCTTTTCATCAATTTTTCAGCGTTGTTCATTTTTCTTCTTTCAGATTTTCACACAAAAAATTAAATAAACGATTTTTTAATTGAAATGTCAGTTTAAGATTATTTTCTATTTCATGTGAAATTTATATGAAGCGGTCAATTTCATTACAAAATGTCACGTTTTTACACCATTCCAGGCAAAATAAAGCAAAAATAACAACAAGTTGATCGCTAGCCGCCGCAAAAACAAGCATTGCAACAAATAAATAATAATAATACAACTAAATTGACATTGCATCGGCTAAACATGCAGAATATTAAACAACTATTTAAAAAAATAAAATATTCAAATCACATTTCGTGCGATGTTGTAGTGCTCTTCAGCGAGAAAGAGAGACAGAAATACGAGTCAAGAGATGAAATCAAAACCATTTTCGACAGATTTAATTAAAATTCCCCGGAAAATCCAAATTGGGCGTTAAATAATTAATATTTCGGGCTGTAGAGGTACACTTGAATGCTATCTGTGCCTCTCACTACTACATTGACATTGACAAAAAGGATGTTTCGAGCTGTATTTATTTATGATAATGCCTTGGCTAACTGACTCCCGTGCTCGTGCACCAAAATGATCCGTTATTTTAATTAATGTCAGAGTATTCCGGCATATTTGCACACGGCAAATACACAAAATCTCAAATAAATTATTATAAATTATTCAAAATATTTGCTCTCGTTAAATAACGGAACGGTCGCATCTACAATTTATGAATTTTCGGCATATAAAATGTGAAGCCACAGAAAAAAAATCAATCAATTCTAATCGGTGGTAATTATTCAGCCGCGTCCCTTTTGGACGTACATGCACAGCAGTTTTCGTGGTTAATCGATTTCAGTCTAACTGCGGTTCCATTGTTTCTACGTGGTGACAATTTGGTTTCATCATAAAACCAAAAATCAATCAAACAGACACACATCCTCGTTTGTGTACGTGAAAAACCGTTTAAAATAAAAATAATAAACAAAATCGCAGCCAATTATTTTTATTGGCACAGTCTGTCACAATACGAGACACTAGATAGCTAGAGATAGAGAGACGAAACCGAAAATGAATGAGTTGTTATTATGTTGTTGTCTGTGAATTGAAAATTAGGTGTTTGATTATAATTTTATTTTGTTTGTTTGTCGTTTTGCTTGATGCGTGCCGTTCATTGTGGTTGTTGTTTATAAATAAATGCACTACTATATTTATTTGCCATTTATTTAAAATAAGTGCGAAAAATTTTATTTTAATAGTTGATGATGGTCTGTTGAAGCTCGATGCTTTAAGAGCTCTTTAGAATGTTGCAAATTTTAAGTGCTCTTCAAAGAGGAATAAAATAAATTATTTTTTATGGTTTTTTTTTATTTATTCAAAGGTGTGTGGGAAATGCGCAATTCAACGCGAAAAATTATGAAAAAAAAAAATTTGGGTTCACAGACAGCACAGTTAAAAAAAAAATTATGGGCAGTTTCAACATTTTATTTTTTTTTATTTTTTTTTTTATTTTATTTTATTTTTTTATTTGAAAATATCAATAATTTTATTTAAATTTTTTCAATTGAGAGGATTTTATCCGAAAATTTTATTTTTGTTTTTTGTTCAACATACAGAAAAATTTAACTTTTTTTTAAAATTTTTATTTAGTAAAATTTAGGATTTTTGCAAAAAAAAATTTTTTTTTTAAAATAATTTTGGTCTAATTAAATTTTTAAAAATATTTTATTTTTTTTAAATAATTAATTTTGAATTGTAAATTTTAATATAATTTATTTTAAATTACTTTTATTAAATAAAAATCAAAAAAAAATAAAAATAAATTTAAACTATTTTTGAATAATTTTTTTTAATTATTAAAAATTGTTGAATAAAATTTAGAAAATATTTTAATAATTTTTAAAAAATATAAATTTATTATTCTTTAAAAAAAATTATAATTTCCAAAGATGATCAAATTTTTTCTTCTATAGTTAATTTTTCCATCCCTGACTTGCTCAAAAAATAACCACACACACACACTGCGAATTGCGACGCAAAAAAAAAATAATTTAACCTCTTATATTCTAATCCAGTCACTTTTTTATTTTAATCATGTTTCCTATTCAACGCATGCAATGAATACAAATGACCAAATGTTGTGTTTGTCTGTTAAATGCATAAAAATAACGCCAATGAAGAACATGAAGTACGAACTGCGTTCTTTTGTTTCAACAGTTTTTTAATAAAAAATTCCATTTGAGTCGCCATTTTTTCATGAATGGATACTGGAAGTTGTAAATAATGAAACATTACATAATATTTATCATTGTAGCTCCATAAAAAGAAAACAATCAACAAGAATCAAATACGAACGTGATTCCTTAAGAATTTCTGCAAAAAAAAAAAGTTACAAAGATTTTTTTCGGGAGTTTTTATTGTTTTTATGGTAATTTAATTGCCTTTAATGGCCAAATTATGTTAAAATAATTTTTTTTCGTACATGACTTTCTCATCTTTTTATGAAAAAAAACGCAAACAAAGTAAAAAATGTAGAAAAAGAGGAAATTTACTGAGAATTTATTGAATGACTTGACAACCACTCACTTGACTTGAGTCATAAATTTGTAAGGGAACGACAAAAAAAGGAGTAAGTAACATGCAGGAATTTTTTTACAAAAGGAAATTGAATTTTTGAATTACATTTCCCAAACGTTTTCTATTCAACATACACACTTTTCGTCGTCGTCATCGTCATCGTCGTCAAAACCACATGCAATGACACGGATATGGATATTTACAAAGAAAATATTTTGCTTACAAGACGTTTCTCGTCGATATGTTCGAGTTACCGCTGAATACAAAGGAGCACCTATGAAAGATGATGATAGTCTCGATACTCGAGATTATGTAAAAAAAATATTTTCGTGTCCTTGGTCGGATGCATAAAAAATATCGTCGTTACAAGCCATGAAGAGGATGAAAAAAATAAAAAACAGACACAAAAACACGCTTCACTGGTCTCACCTTGGTCGTCGTTTTCTTTGTCAGTCATTTTTTTGCGTCTCTTTTTACGACTTTTCACAACAAATTCATCATTCATATCCTCCGCAGGCAAAATTCTGCTGATACACTGGATATCACATGTCGGTCTTCTAGCAACTAGGACTTTATGATGACGAAAAAAAAATACGAAACCTAAGTAAATAGTCTTACTTTGATGAATGTCATAATACCGGAGGCATTTTCGCATATACACTCACTTGGTGCGGCAATAAAATGGAAACTTAAATAACAAACGAGAGAGAAAAAACACCCTAAAAGCAAAACGAGTGAATGATAAGCGGCGTCTTGAAATGTTGATGTGATTGATATTTGTTTTGTATTTATTTTAGATTGACGCATAATTTTTTTTTCTTGTGTTTTGTTTTAAGCAAGGGACAGAGATTTGTTTGTTTTTCAAGGGATTTGATTGAAAATTGTTAAAAAATATTTTTTTTTTGTGAAAGATGTCCTGATGGATAACATATCGAGTGAAATAGGGTAAAATATATAAAAGGTTTAATAAATAAAATAATTTAAAGGAAACACTTGAAATTTATCGAAAAATAAATTTTTATGGGCTCGGTTTTGAATAAATTACTGAAAAAATAAGATTAAAAAAAAATAAATTTAGAATAAAATTTGAATAAATTTTTGAGAAATAAATTTTAATTTTAAAATTTTTAATTTTAATTAAATAATTTAAATTTAAATAAATAATTAAAATTCATTAAAAATTGGTAAAAAATCACAAATTTCATGAAAAAATATTTGAATAAAATTTATTAAATATTTAAAAAAAATAAATCAAAACTTTATAATTAATTAAATTAAATTACTTTAAAATTTATTAAAAATTTTGAAAAAATTTAAAAAAAATTATTACCCATTTTCCAAAAATATTATTTTATGTAAATTGTTTGAAGTTCAAAATTTCTTTTAAAAAAAATTAAAACGCAACATTTTTTTTACGAAAAATCCTTTTATTTGTAAAAAAAAAAAGAAAAATTCATTCTTAAAAACTATTATGTTGTATAATTTGGCCAAAATTTAAGAAGTGCTCATATGATATAAGTTGATAAATATTAAAATGAAATTGAAAAAAAGCACAAATTTGCACACATTTGAAAAAAAAATCTTAAAAATTAATGCTAAAGTATAATATAATAATTATCATTAATTTTTTTATTTTTTATAAGTAATGTCTTTTATCATAGAAGGTATAAAAATACTTTTTTTTTCTTCCTTAATCCTAATCACTGATCATTTAAAATGCATCGTGTCTTATAAAAATATATGTAAGTCTTGTATTGCTTTCGTGTGAATTTTTTTTCTTCTTGCTTTTTTTTCCTTTTTTATTTTTTTTAAGTATCTGCTTGTCGAGTAACACTAAAACAAAAAACTTACTTTGAATTTAAATTAAATAAATGCGAATAATATTGAATACAATTAGAGTAGAAATATAGTATACTTGCGCGCGTCGTCTACGATCTTCGTGTTTTGTCGAAGTGACTGAGGTAAAAAAGTTATTTGAGGTAAAAAAAAATAATTAGAATAAAAGTGATAATTATTGGCAAGCTCAAGTTTGTTTGTTTTATGGAAGAATTTTTATCTGTGAGATTTTCTTCCGTTTTTTTTTAAATTAAAAATTTCACTTCAACATTTTTTTATTTTTTGAGAATGTGAGTACGAGGCATATTTGACGAAGATGCGTGACGACGTCTTGATAAAATATATTTTTAAAAACTAACGTATTTAATATCTTATAAGCTAAAAATCAGCATGAGATGCTGATGTAAGTCTAACTGTTGCATTTAGAGATATTTGATTTATCGAGTTGAAAGTCTATTTTATTTTCATTTTTAAATTTACGGCCTTTTTTGATCACTTTTTTTTTGCGAAAATCGATTCTTTTTTTTTTTTTTTTTTTGTAGAAAAATACATTTTTTTTTTTTTTTTTTTTTTGTATCACTTATCGTTTACATTTGTTCAATTTTTTCATACATTTAAACTTAAATGCAATTGGAATTACGAAAAAAAATTAATTTAATACAAAAAAAATATTTATGTGGAAAGAAAAAATTTCAATGCGTGAGGTAATTAAAAATCGTGAGATTTACAAAGTTTGTGACAATCCGTGTTTTTTGAAGCAGGTAAGAACGTGCTTGGAAATTGCGACCTTATTCTTGAATTCCTTGCCGCAATTGTCACAGTAGAGTGGGCTGCCATCAGTTACGTGGATTTTTACGTGTTTGTTGTAGTTGCTGGCATCGCTGAAGGACTTGTTGCACACGTTACACTTGTACGGCTTGTAACCCAGATGCCGATATGTGTGATTTCGGTATTGATCTTTGCGAGCGAAGCGTTTTTCGCAAATTTCACACTTGAAGGATCCATCAAATTCGGGATCTTGTTCCATTTTGTGACGAATCATGTGACGTTTCAAGTCAAAGGGACGCTCAAATGCCTTTTGACACACCGTGCAAACATTCGGCTTGGGAATTTCCGTTGGATTTGTGCCGTGACGACGTAAATGCTTGTGCAAATCACCGCTCGAGATGAATGCAAAGTCACATCCTTCATGGGAGCACTTGAAGGGACGAGCTCCGGTATGCGTGCGAATATGACGCGTCAAATCTCCGGTTGCTGTGAAGCCTCGTTGGCAGTACGGACAGATTTTGTCCTTTTTCTTGACATGCACGCGCATAATGTGCGGTCCAACGCTGTACCGTTTGGGGAATGTCGTACCGCAAATCGCACATCCGTACTTTTGTTCGCCATTTTCGACCAACGTCACGATTTGGCTCTCGTGGAATTCAATAACGTTACTATCCTCTTGCTTGGATTTGTTTTCCTGAATGGATTTTGAGAGTTCGAGCAACTCGTCAAACTTACCGGGCTCTTGTTGATTCTCTTTTGCCAAATATTCGATGAGGAAGGGATTATGGAGCGCAGCTGGACCATCAGTGTTGTTGTCATCAACAGCAAATGCGGGCAATTCAAGCTTAATTTGACGATCTTCCGTGAAAATTCGTTCAACCTTTCATTGGAAAAAATTCAAATTGAATGAATTTCACGTTTGAATCACGAAAAACGATTAAAAATCTTACCTTATTCTTCTTGCGGGGCTTTCCATCACTATCTTCGGTGGTTGTAGTTGACACCGATAAACGACGTTTCTTCTCAATGTGCTCCTTTTTGATCTTTTCCAACAGATTTAACTTTTTCTCGGGCTCTGGCGTGGATTTTGCAACTGGTTCTTGCACAACAGGAGCTTCCTTCTCCATTTCTTGTTGCAAAAACTTGCCAATATTCGTCAAATCTACGTTATGGAAGTTGACCAAGTGCTTCTTGTACCATCCCTCGTTCTTAAAAGCTGTCTTTTTCGGGCATTTCGGACATAAATACTCGACAGGCTTGAAATTCGACCCTGTTGTGTTCAAATTGTCATCTTTCAAGACAATTTCAAACAAAACATCGCCCTCTGTAGTTGTCTCAGCAGTACCAGTAGCAGCTTGTGTTGATGTTTGTGCTTCCTCAACCTCGGGAGTGCTTTCTTTTTCAGGTTCTGCCGCTGGCGACTCGATAATAAGAATGTTCTCGGTAGCACTTGTAGCTTCAACGACGATAGATTCCTCGAAATCTGTCACAACGGGCGTATCTTCCGTGATACTTGTGTCCTGAACTGGCGTTTCAACAGGTTTTTCAGCCGGAATCGCCTGTTTTGGAGTCACAACTTCCTTATCTTTCTTCGGAGGACGTCCCCGTTTCTTTTTTTGTGTCGTATCAACGGGCTTTTCCTTCACGGGTTTTGCTTTTTTGGGCGTTTCGGGATCAACGACGATCGTTTCGACGATAACTTGCGGCTTGGGACTCGCTTTTGGCTTTTCCGCAGCGATAATGGGATCAACGATGATCGTTTCGAGGACTTCGTGTTGTGATGCTTTGTGTTTGGCAGACAATGCGGGATGCAAGGGCGTCGGACAGAGACTTAGGGAGCGGAAAAACTCGGGAATATTTCGAGGAACGGCAGTTTCGTTGACGGTTGAGTTGTGTGGCGTCGAGTTACTGTCGTGCTCTTCGATGTTATTCTCGATGCCACTGTCACTGGTTGCTGGCGAGGGGGTTTTGTAGTCTTTGTCATCTTGGAGCAACAAGGCAGCTCCACCTTTTTCGATTTTGACAAAGTGTTGATTGATGTTTGTTTGACGAATTTCGCGTTTTGGCTTTTCTTTCGCACTTTTTTTATTTTTTTCCGCGGATTTTTCTTTTTTCATGTCACTCGCGATTTCAGGTTTTTTCGATTTTAAAGCGATTTTGATGTGAGTCAAGCTGGATTTTTGTTTCGATTCACTACGCACTCCGACATTATTTTTCAATGGATTATTTACGACGACGTTCCGTTTAACGGCACTTGTATTGGTAGTAACGTTACTCACACAATCTAATTTTTGTTGTGCTGCCGACGACGACTTGTGTTGTACGGAATTTCTGTCTGTCAAAATCTGCTTTGCTTGTGTAGGTGCGATAGAGACAGAAGCAGCGGTACTGGCTGCCATTGCGAGAGGGACACATTTCGCTTGTGTATCGGCGAAACTTACGCGATTTTTCGCTGGCGCAACCGGCATTTGCGGGCTTTTCTGAATGACCGTGACACTTTGTGGAATGTTTTGATCGATTTCCTGCTTAATTTGCACTTTTGGCGAGATAATAACGCTTTCCGTGCGTTGCGTCGTTGTCGCATTCGCTTGTTGTTGCAACGAATTCTCCTTTATTTCGACCGGGCCAACGTACAATGTTTGCACTTCGTCCTCGAATTGCACCGTAATCTCACTGAGGTCGAATTCGTCGCGCGTTTTGGGTCCCATTTGGGCGACTCCATACACGGGGAACCGGGCTTCCTCATTATTCAATGGAGTACGAGCGATTTTGATATTTCGTACGGCAGCTCCTTTGTTCTGCTGCTGCTGCTGGTGCAGATGTTGTGTCGTTTCTGTATTGACGCGTCGTACCTCTGTGTACTTGATGAAGCGAGATTTTATTTTCGGCTTTTGGGAAATTATCGTGTCCATTGTGAAAGAAACTCAAGTGATGCACAACGAAAAGCGCAGCCAGGGACCACGTTACACACAAAAATGCAAATAAATCCACGCAAAAATTAATTTAAAAAATTAATAAAAACTCAGACACTAAAATTCACTGTGTTCTTATGTTTTTGTATAACACGCTTTACTCGTGTTCGACAAAATTCTATGTGTGACAGAACAACTTCTTGTTATACGTTCTGTTATACGCGTTCATTTGTCAATTCAAAATGTACACAGCTGTCCGTTTGGAATATTCACCCCTCTTAATTTCACAATTTTTTGTTGTTTTTTTGCATTGAATGTTCTTTCCCGGTTGCAAAGCGACATGGGCAATCTCATTTAGCGCCACTTTTGTTATCAGCTATCACGCAGCTACCATTCAGTTATGAGCATTTGACTGCGCAGATGATCATTTTTCAGGCTTTTACTTTCTTTAGAATTAATATTGAGCACTTTTTATTTATTTTTTGACAAAAGCTGTCCTTTTTATTAATTTTTTTTTAATAAAAATTTCCTTTCACAACCAATTTTCGTTTAATTTTTGAATGAAAACGTGCTAATTATTCCTTTGTGTGTTTTTTAAATAATTTTTTCGCGCACATGAATGTCAATTTTTGTCATTAATTTAAATTTCTTTAATTATTTCCAGCAAAAAGGAACATTTAAAACACCAAAAAAATTCTTGTTGTCTCAAATATTGTTACAATAAGACTGGCGTACACTTCAATTTTTGTTGTGCATGCAATGAAATAAAATTCATTCACGATTCCCCCATACAGAAAAACTGTCTGTCTCGGTTGTATCTACGGAGGTACGTGCGTGTCGTCCATGTTATGTGTCATACACAAATGTTCTACACAATTATTCATTATTCCTGTTATTCTTTCTCCCTTCTTCCATTCATTCATTTACAAGTATTTGGACCAACACTCGCGCAAAACAAAATAAAATAAATAGAAAATGAATAAAGAACGCCATTCTTTCGTTTTTTTTTTAGAATACATTCAAACGTAGCAAAAAAAAAAAATAATAAAAAAAGAACCGTATCCTGTCTCGCTGATTGTACGGCATGTGCATGAATATTTTTAAATGAATATCGTCATGGTGGTCGGTATACAATATTTTTTTTTTGTGTTGCGTATCACAGAAAAAAAAATTCGCATCAAACTCTTATTAGCAGTTCGTCACATGTTTACAGTAATAATTAAAGTTCCGAAAAGAGAAAAAAAAATTCTTAGAAGGAACACGTTGGAGGCATTAAAACTGTATTACTGACGAAGCACACGTGCTTGTTTCGCTTATTTTGCTTTAAAGTTAGGCAAATAAAGCGAATATTAATATGAAAAGTTTATCAATATATCACACAACTATTTATGGAACAAGTTTCTCCTCTGCCTTGTCTCCCACATAAACACACGAGACGAGAAAAAAAAGAAGAATTTTTGGCCTAAATGAGTGTCGAAAATTGTTTCCTCCTCTAAAACTATTTATTTATCTACGAACAAATTAAAGGCGACAAAAAATAAAATTATTCCGAAACACACAAGCAAGCACAGTGTGGTTGTAATAAAAAAAAAAGTTAAGTTTTATGAGAGTTGTTTGGGAAAGAAGAGCTTTATATGCAGATTTTTGTCAGTTTTATAGCTCTATCGTGGGAGCAGTACGAGAAAAAAAAACGAAAAAGAGTTAAAAGTCGTAAAATGTATCTCATATTCACGTTTTTGCGCATCCCCAATAAAAATGTGGAGTACTTGTTATGTTTTTTTTTCAACAAAAAATTTTTTTTTAACAGGATTGATGCAAATATGAACATCATATGGCACATTTTTGCTTCCAGCGAGCTTTTAGTTCAACATCAACGCGTTTCGTTGCAACTTTTTTTTCGAGTGCAACCTCTTGACGATTTGAATTAAATTTCTCGTCCATGTCAATTAAAAAAAAAATGTTGTCCCGAAAATATGAGTTTCAAGTGAAATATTTTTTTTTAATAAATACTTGGAAAAACATTTTTTCGATATTCATGATGATACTTATCAATAACAAAAATTATTTGACGTGCTCCAACGAGTTGTTGATTAATTTTTGATAGTTGAGTACATACCTGAAATGACACAAAAAAATATAAAAATTAATTTTTAATTAAATGTTTAAATTTTAATTTAGTTTTAATAATTTTTTAAATAAATTTTTAATTAATTATTTTAATTAATTTTTTTAATAAATTTTTTAATAAGTTTTCAATTAATTTTTTTAATAAATTTTTAATAATTTTTTAATTAATTTGTTTAAATAAATTTTTAATCATTTTTTAATTAATTCTTTTAATAAATTTATTTTTTCAATATAATTTATGTTAACACTTTTTTTTATTTTCATCTTTTCATAAAAATTAATAAAGTATACTTTTTTTTTATTTTCATTAAAATTAATAAAATTTAGTTTAAATCAAATTTTTTTAATATTAAAAAAATTAAAATGAGTCAGCCTGGTTACTTGATGAAAAAAAAATTAAAAAAAAAAATGTTGTTTATTTGTAAAAGTTGAAGTCGAAATTGAACATAACCACAAACATTAAAAGTAATTTTCCAAAAATGCATTAGTAAATTTCTGACTGTCATGAAGAAACTTTTTCAACACAGACAAAAATTAAACGACAAAGTATTTCGTCCACTAATGTATTGAGTAACACATTTCCAACTATTTTTTTTTTAAATTTCTTTCGTGGTCGAATTTACACTGCTTGAGTGCTTTTTTAAATCGAATTGTTGTCCGTCACTGAAAAAAACTTTTGTGGGTTGACAAAAATTCAATAAATGGTATTTCCTTCTTGGAACAAAAATAAAATTATTTTTAAACCGCTTTTAAACTTTTAACCCATTTGTGTGACTTTTTCTTCTTTGGCTCACACGAGTTAAGTAATATCATTAGAGAGACGTGTGTCAATAATTGAGAAGAGACTTCGTGGAACTTCAATTTGAACAAATATTTTTTTCTATGATTTTTTTTCTCTATTCTTCTGCCTTTTATATATCGATAAAATACAAAAAAAACATAATCATCATGAGTGTTAGTCGAACTATCACTCCGAAAGACTGAAGTATAGAAGAAAAGTTTCAAAGCACATTTTTTCCATTTAAGTGAACAAATATTTGTAATCCATTTATAATGCAATTTTTATCAACATCTTCGTTTCCTTGCCTTGCCCGAGGATATTCGACGTCGTTTCAAAAGAACGTAGGGTGAAAAAAATCGCGACTCTTTTAAAATTTCGCTAATCTTCGAGACACTCTACTAAAGTACCTCAGACAGTTTCCTCCCCATTTTCATGCCTGTATTAGTGCACTTCGATGATAATAGCTCGAAAAAAAACCCGACTAAACAAACACTGCCTTCGCTCTTTTATCTGTCTGTTATCTCTCGGTGCGCGCCTAAACAAGAAAATTTTAACGAAAAAAAAAGTGCAGTCATTATGCAACTTTAGCGAGCAACTACAAACAGCAACTCGTGAATTATTCAATGAAAGCAGCGAATAAGGGAGAAATTAAGTAACAAAACCACTTACGACGCGACATGGATACAAAATGATTAAAGAACGATATTTACACAACAAAGTGGATTTGAAGGAGGTGTTGGATAAGTTGATTAGTAATGCACTTGCCAACAACGCAGAAGCCACACAACATAAATTTCTCTCTCAATTGATTTGCTGCTCTTTATCCATATTGATTTTCCATCAGAAGCAGGCCGGTAGACCATGAGAGATAGGATGTCATGCCCATATCACATTCCAGGAGGAAAAAATTGACTTTTTTTAAGGACTAAAAATATTTTTTTAGTTTTAAAATTTTATTTTTCGAAATATTTAAAAAAAAATAAATTAAGAAAATTTTTTATCTTAAAAAAAATTGGAAAAATTTTATTGAATTTAAATTAATTATTAATTTTTTTTTACTTTCTGAATCTTTTTGAATTGAAAAAAAAAATAACATGAAAAACTATTTATTTTATTTTTTTTTTTTCATCAAAACCTAAAATAAATTGAAACATTTACTTTTTGGACTTTCGTAAAACTCATTAAAATTAAAAAAATTTTCTCTTGAAAAAAATTCTATAAATAAATTAAATAAAAATTATAAAAAAATTTTTAAATTTAGAAAGTTAATTTAATTTAATTTTTAAAATTTAATTAATTAAATTTTAATTTAATTTTAAAATCAATAAATTTTTTAAATTTAGAAAAAAATTAGTGAATTGCCAAATTTTTTTTTTTTTTAAATAAAATTTGTAAGAATTTCTAAAATTAAATTTTATAAATTAAAATTAAATTCTAAATTTTTTTTTCTAAAAAAAACAGAAAATGATAAAAAGTTGGTGAAATTTCTTTAAAAAAATTTTTTAAAAATTAAAAAATAATTTTTTTCTTATAAAAAATTAAATAAAATTTATAAATGCATTAAAAAAGCAAATTTTGTCCCACTGGGATAATTGAAACACATGAAATTATAAAATTTATTCAGAATATTGATTGAACACACAAACGAGCCTAACATGCATAAAACCTAATCCTATTTATTTATTATTATAAAATTCATTTTCAAAGTATATCTTTTATTTTATTTGGAAAATGTGTTCATGCTATTCACAAGAATTTGATAAATAATTTTATATATTTTATTTTATTTCTTTCACATACAACCTCTCACATGGACGACGATACATCAACATGTTGTGGTATTTTTGGTATTTTATTCATGCTCTGCTTGTCTATTTTTTGATAAGCAATTGAACAATATTCGATATTTTACCACATTTCTCATGCATGGGCATATATTGGGCTCTTCACAAATTAATTTTCCCGTAAAAGGAGTGAAATTTGAATAAATATTTTAATATTATTTATCTAAACAAAGGATTCATGTTGCGGTGACTTGACTTTGAGCCTTTTGTGTCGCTTTTGTGATGAAAATTTCGGCAGAAAATTCAATCATTGTTACTTTTAATATAATTTTTCGTTTTTTTTTTTTGCGAAAATTTATTCCGTTGTGTATAATCATATCCTGTTATGATAAAAAATTATTCCGGTTTAACTTTATAATAAAAACATTTTCTTCCCTCTTCTTCGGCATATTTTGCACGAGCGAAAATCTGATTCCATCACAACAACAAAAAAATGTTGTTAAATAATTGAATTATATCACTTTCTTGACTTTTTGACATTTTGTTTTCCATTCAAATTATGCGGGGGATGACGAAGACGCCACCGACACGCAGAAGAAGAAGAAGCATCATCATCAGAAAAATGTACATCTCGGTATGTCATTCGAAAGGCACCCGGAGAAACAGACGAGAAAACGACCATTAAGCATCTGTTTTCGATAGTATCGCTCTCCTTTTTCTTGTAATGCGATGAGAAAGAAGTTTCTGTCGAACAATACGACATAATTTAATACATAAATTTTGTACACACAAGTCACTTTATATTATCTTCAATCCTTTTCACAATCCCTCAACATTTTTTTTCTCTTTTTTTTCATGAGATTTTATGAAGAATCTTATCTCGTTGAAGAGTGGCCCGATTTTAAATGGGTTTCTTAAATAATAACAATAAAATCAGTCCATGAAAAATTTGTTGTTTGATACAAAATAATAATAACAATAAAATATAGAAGAGAAAAAAATATAAAAATAACAAATTATGTAGATTTAGTTAAAGAAAGAAACGTAAAATATTGTCCTACATTAAATTCTTGACGGGCTGCTTATTTTTATGCGGATTGTGGCCTTAAGCTCGTCTACATTAACGTATTAGTAGCTCTTTCTGTCTTTATATCTTTCTTCTTTTTTAGAGAAAAGATAATCTTTCACATAGATTTTCTAGCGATTTTTGGTTTATTGAATGACAGAAAGGCTTTTAGAGACGATAAAAGTCACATATTCTCTCAAAGAGAAAATTTTCGTTCAATCTCATTAAAATCCACTTTTAATTGGTTTTTTGGCGAACATCATCAATCGTTCAAATTTCGGTTCTCATTTAAATTTAAACTGAAAATATCATGAAAGACGAACGAAAAACCACACAATTGTATTTTCCATCCCATCGCACAGCGCAGCGAAATGTAAAATAACAATTTCCGCGCTACCATTAATTTTGTCCGTTTGTCAATTTTGTCAATTTCAGGACCAATCACAAATTCAAATTGTGTAATTTGGCCATGATATTAATGACATTCAAATGCTTTAATGGAAAATTGTTCCAAAAGACGATAATTATTGCTCATTCATAGAAAATTCGAGTTCTTCGTCTTTTTTAATCAAATTGATATTCTCATGTGAATCCGTTTCCAAGTATAGTCCACAATAATAACATGCATGTCAAAGTCTACTAGTTCCTGCATGAAAATTCAACAAAATAAACACAAATTAAGCCTAGAGACACACGAGAGGAAGAGAACCAAATAACTAAAACATACGGTTTGTGTGGTGTAAGCGTACAAATTTTCCGAACGAAAAATAAATGATAAATGAAATTAATAGGATTTGTGTCTGTTCATATCGTAGAATTGTAGTGTAATTGAATTAGATGAATATTTAAATAGGATTTTGTGACCCCAAGACTATGGAATCGGTGCATGGAGTAATGACATGGAAAGCAGAAATGTCTGTCAATTAGCGCCATTTAGTCGATTGATATTAGAATTTAGTGAATAATATATTTTTGAATTTTGCTAATCCTTTAATGATTTTAATAAAAATATTAATTTTAAAAAAATAAAAATTTAAAAATAAAATATATAAATAATTAAAAGAAAATAAATTAATTTAATTTATTAATTAAACTAATCGTAAAAATATTTTTTTTACATTTTTTATATGACCCGAAAAATTTTAATAAATTTTTTTTTTTTAAATTAAAGTAAAAAACAATTTATTAAAAATAATTAATGTTATAAAATTAATAATTAAGTTAATAAAATCAATGAAATTAAATTAAATTAAAATTAAAATTAAAAAAATAAATTAAAATAAAAAAAAAAAAATTTACATTTTTGGAATTTTTTAATAAATAAAATTAAAAATTTATATTTTTAAGGTTTTTACCAAATTAATTTTTTAAATATTTAAATAACAATTCCTCAATAAAAATTTATTTAAATTAATTAAATTAAATTAATAAATTAATTAAAAAATTAAATTTGGCATATTTTAATTATATTTTCTTCGATTTTCTTTAAAAAATTAAAATAACAGAAATTTATTTGTAAAAAAAAAATTTTTTTTTTAAATTTATAATGAAAGAATGCGAAAAAGTCAAATAATTATTTTTAATCGCGTAATAAGTTTAACGATAAAAAACTCGCTTAAATAAAATGACTGATACACAAATTTCCTCTGATCTTCTAAAGAAAAAGGCATCTCCATCAAAATAACACAAAATTCGTTCATCCCACGAATATCCCGAGGGTAACACGAACAAAACTAAAAATCAAAAATTTAGTTTTTCACATTCAACAAAGGTAAAAAAAAATTGTGTTTGACTTCATCATCAACATCATCGTCATCACTAACGTGTTCCAAGTCCCTCATGTAAAAACAACTATTTGAATGCTTTTAATGATAAGAGAATTTGAATTATTTTTTTTTTATTTTTTGTGTAAACATTCATTTTGTTTGTAGGAACAAACATCCCCTCAGCATATGTTAAAAACCATTTTTGAACCAAATTTTGCAACAAATTGAAAAACTACACAAAGCTCTTCTTCTCTTTTTTTCGTGTGTGTGTATAAATGTCAGGCGATTACAAAAGCACACACACGAGCAACAAACAGTTAAAATGGAACATTTTTAGCTGTGGATCACCTCTTGGGACGACACAAGATAGATTTTTTTTGTTATTCTTCTTTTTTTCCCGAAGAATGAAACATTAGAACGTTGATTCAATTCACGGGATTTTTTTTTTCGCTGAAGTGCAGTGACACAAAAGAGAAAATTAGGTTACTTTTTTTCTCAAAAGAACACGAAAAAAAATACAAATTGACTGATAATTTCCATCCATGTCAACGCTGAGTTGTTGGTAGTTACGATGACGATGTTCGAAAGTTCGCTCATGGCGAAAAGTGGAAATGACATACGTTAATTTGCTGCTTTTACACTTGATAATATTAAACTTTTTACTCTCGTTGCGCGTTGCTTCGATACGAGAGAAACAAAAGCCGTCACACGAAATTTAGTTAGTCGGCACATAATTGAATTTTTCAAAGCAAATGTTTTAGTGCACGATGTGTTGCGCGTCTCCCGCCCTTTTCATGTTGCGTTTCGAAGGTGATGTGATGCAACAAGGGAAAATTTTTGCATGTCAGATGACGTCGACGACGACGACGACGGATGCTCTGTATAAAATTGCATTTACTCATCATGCATTCGGAGAACAAATGTGAGTGTCAATGAGACTTTATCTCAGGCACAGAGACAACCCCCGGTGTGAGGCTGACAAATGGCATATAGTTGCGATAAAATTAATGTCTCGATGCGTGTGTGTGTGTCGTCGGTAGGTAAAGAATAAACTCATTTAGAATATTTTCCCCAAAGCATATATCGCTCATCTCTCACTCAAAAAGTTTATGAATATCCTGTGAAT
The DNA here is from genome assembly GCF_036172545.1 of Culicoides brevitarsis. Taxonomy (NCBI): domain Eukaryota; kingdom Metazoa; phylum Arthropoda; class Insecta; order Diptera; family Ceratopogonidae; genus Culicoides; species Culicoides brevitarsis. The sequence continues at coordinate 14,383,967 of NC_087085.1, read as the reverse complement.
GTGAATAGCTTTTTAGCTTGATGATGATTTATTACATTTCATCTATTCGCAGGGAATGTGTGATCTAACAATTTCATGTACACATAATAAAAACAATAATCATCATAAGATGAACAGTAAGAGACAATTTTTAGTGCATTTCAGCAGAAAATATTTCGTAAAAATTTTTTAATTTTTTTTCATTCCTTTTGGAAAATCGCACAAAAGATTTATAAAAAAATTTTAACTGTCAAAAAAAATTTTATTTAGTCATTTTTAGACAGAAAATTATTTTTCTTGGGATCAAAATTTATTTATTTTTATTTTAAATTTATGTATTTCAATTTATTTTGATTTACATTGCTTTAATTTAATTTGTCTTAAAATTTCCAAATTTAAAATTTATATTTTGGGTATATAAATACTTAAAATTAAATTTTTAAAAATCAATAAAATTTGCTCAAAAATTTAATGTGTATCTATTTTTTAAATAAAAAATTAAAATATCTTAAAAAATTTAAAAAAAAATAATTTAACATTTAAATAATTAATTATGAATTTAATTAAAAAAATTTAAATAATAAAATTTAAAAATATTTTAAATATTTTATATAAACTCAAATATTTTTTTTTGTATAAAATAAATTTAAAGCAAATTATTTTAAAAATATCGAAATAATTTTGATTTTTTTTTAAATAAAACAAAAATAAATACGCTCATATAAAACTTTTCCACAAGAACATTCTCCTTGGAAAATTCTCAAATGAACCGAAATAAGTAACGATTCATCACAATCATTATCACACGCATTTTACCGCTCCTTCAGGCACTTAACTTCTAACGACATTACCACCGCACACCGAATAGACATTGTAAAATACCGTAAAATGCTTAATTTATTATCACTTCATTTAACTTTGAATGTCTTTAAGACAAAATATCTTTGAATTCAGCACTTGGAGTGCAAATCAAAGTAAATTCAATTCAACCATTAATTTTAATTAAAAATCCCTCTTTTTGACGTCTTCATTTCTAAGATTTTTTTTATTGCTTGCCAGATTTTTCCTTTTATTTTATTTTATTTTTTCATCGTGTTGGTACGTTGAATTTGAGCTTCAAATTTAATTTGAGCACCTAATTTTCACAGAAAACACGTCGTCGCACACACAAACACAAATAATAAAAATCTTTTGAATTATATGGTGTACTTAATCGCAAACACTTGGGAAATGAGATTTTTTTTCATTTCATTTCTTTTCTTATCGCATTTTTTTTCGTCTTCTTGCTCTTATAACCCTTATCATTTCACCTTGATTTGCAGGAATCTCACTGAATGACGACGACGAGATGAAAGGCATTCTTTTCTATTTTTTTCTTTTATTATTTCACGAACTCTCGCCTCGTTCCCTCAGGATGCACAGAAACGAGGAGAATTTTTCGTGTCAGTTGTTGTTATATTAATAATGATGATGTCATGTTTCATCTGTTTTCCTTTTTTTATTTCGTGAAAAAATAAAAAGTTTGTACCGTATAAGTCATTTGAGTCATAAATTTTCCTTTTTTTTTATCTATTCTATTACAATCTTGCTCTTTGCTGCCTTACAAAGGGCAAGAGATAATCTGCTATATCATTGTCTTTTTATAGAACCACCTCTGGTAGCAAAAAAAAAAATAATAATGTCCGAAGCAATATATTAGAAAAGGTGTTTTTTTTCTGCGTTTCGTGTTCGAGCAGAAAATTGAAGCGTAAACAAAATCATGTCACTAATCCGATATTTTGCTGTAAGTATGTATCTTTTTTTTTTACTTTCGTCTGTCGGTCGAATTTTCCTTTGTCATCAATTTCGATGCGAAGTCTGCTGATTTTTTTTTTGTTCATGCCGAAACATAATCACTGCCTTGAATTTATTACGAATGCGTGACCTTGTCGAAAAAGAGAGAAAATTTTCATGGGAATAGGTTCCCGGAATTTTTCTTGTTTTTTTTTCTCGTTAACTAAATATCATATAGGATGATGACCCCACAACCACGTTCTCATAAATATTCAAAAAGGTAAAAAATGTCAGTCTCGATTACGAAGGAATGGCCAGAAATGAAAGAATCCGGATTTTGTGCCATGTGTAAATGGTCCTTTTGAACGTACATAAATAAAATATTAAAGGTATTTTACTTAGATTTGGGTCGTCTTAGGTCTGCTTAAGCATATTTTCATGAGAATTTGGGCCAAGTCGATCAGCTTGTGGTTTTTATGTCGAATATCCACTTATTACAGGTATTTTTCTTGCCACTTTTTGTTGTTGTACCTCTGATGATGACAAAAATATGTTGTCGTTAAATGCAGCAACAGCACAAACAACATCCAATCATCAAGTTCCACACTCGCACACAACGTGGGGTAGAACAAACAGCAAAACGAATATGTATATGTTTACAAATTGATTGAGATTTTAAATTTGGTGGCATAGCATGTGCAATTTTTGCACACATACACCTCCTGCGGATTAAAAAAGGGTTAATTTAACTCCATTTCTTGCACTTCGACGCCAAATGGATCTTTTATGCTTACAACGAGGATTTGGCAGCTCCTGATTCTTCTATCAAATCATCGAGACTGTTAAAGAACTCAATAACCTTATTCAGGTTGCTTTCAATGATTTGGTTAGACCTCAAGAAGTGTTCACCGAACAACTTCATTTGCAATAAGACCGCTGGAAAGTCACTGAGGATATTTCTGGATGTCTCAATTAAGGTTTATTTTGTCTCTCATTTTGAAAAGAGTTAATTATTTCCTATAAACCCTTGATGGATATGATTAGTCAGTTACAAGTCCTTTGGAGTTGATCATTTATTGTATAGTCCTGGTTGAAAAAGTCTAATTGAGATGTTATTTTAAAAGAGGTTAATGTAATTCTTTAAGCCCTTGAATAAACAATTTAACCTCCTTTGGAGTTGATCATCTACAGCTCAAAAAGTCTAAGGATGTTGTTTTAGCCCCTTAAGATGTTAAATTAGCTCCTTGAGAAATTAATTTAATCCCTTCTGATGATAAAAAGTATCAGAAGGGATTAAAATAATTTCTCAATGAATTGAATGAACTTATCAAGGGGTTAAAAAACATCTTAAGGAATTAATTTAACCTCTTACGGGATTAGAATAATCTCTAAGAGGTTAAATTAACCTCCTGAAAGGTTTATTTTTTTAGGGCTGTAGATGATCAACTCCATTGGATGTAAAATTGCTCCTTCAAGAGCTTAATGAATTAAATTTACCTCTTTCTCCAAATTAAGAGATCAAAATAACCCCTTAAGGAATTAAAATCACTCCTTTTCAATCCGTAGGACTCACAGTCATGATTGTAGTTGCCTTTTATGCAACTCTGCGAAAAAGAGTAGCATGTTGAAATATTGAATTTTCAATCAACAGAATTTGTTGCTTATGTATCGTTTTCGACAAAATATGTTATACTATATGCATATAGGTATGTGTGATGTTTCAAAAACATTGGCATGTCTCGATTATGCACATTTTATGACATGCTCCTGCCATGCCTCGCCTGCCTTCACAAGAGAGGAAATAAATTATACGGACGATCTATTCCGTGATATTTTGATGAGGTTTTCTGCGTGTCCCGCGATAGTAAAAATGATTTTTAACCACGCAAAAGATCGCTCATTGTCATCGAAAGGAAATTCATTCATTTTAATCATTTTGCCATTATGTTTGCGACACAACCTGTTCCAAAGTTGGACATGCGATGATTTCAATTCGGCTTTGAATTGGCACCAAAAGTGTATTTTTTGATGATAATTTTGGCATGTCGTGTAATACAAAGCGAAATTTATTGTAGAGTATTTTGCGAAAAAAGTAAAGTTTTCCATGCAAAAATATTGTTTATGGGGAAATTTGTTCCATATCGATACCTTGTTTTTTTTCTGTTGTTGTGTTTCATTCCATGTCTAGCAACTTCATAAATAAAATAACAGCTATAATGAGGAAAAACGGGTTAAAGAGAGAGAGGGAAACGTTTGTTGGAAAATTGAAACAAAAGTCTGGGGCTGGGTAACAAGTTATAGATTTGTTGCATTATTTACACAAACACAGAGTTTATTGATTCGTTGATACAATCTACGTGTAACTTTTGTTTATATGACTTGCTTTTTGCGTATGGGTTTCCGTTTTTTGTTCCAGCAAGTGACATCTGATGAAAGAACACACAAAACATTCGTCGTTCAATGAAATGGTCGACCGACATTGACTTTTGTTGCTTGTTTGTTTGTAATAAAATATATTTTGTGATAACTACACGTTGTTATGGCCCATCGATCCACAGTAAATTATTAGATTTCATTTCATTTTTTATTTTCACACATGTTTGCTATTTCTAATTTTATAACAAAAGAGAAAATTATTCGTGCCCTAGTTCGCGCCTCGTAATCTCTACGTGCACCGAACACATTATCGGATCGTTAGGCATTCCAATTCCAAACAAAATACAAAACTTTTCAAAGATTGAAAACGAATATTAACGCACACACACACAAAATTCATGACTAATTAACAATAATATACTTGAATCAATATTTACTTAAATTTAATTGTGTGTGTCTCGTTTTCGTCGTTTGTGAGAAGGAAAGAGGAGGAAGACGACGAGAGATGCTTAATCTGCGTTTATGAATCGGAATTATGTTCATAAATATGAGAATAAACGGCTTGTAATTATTATTCAGATTTGCACACGTGTTCATATAAAACAAATTATACGCACAGCAACGTTGAAGTGTTCGATACTTTATGAAATTTTTCTTTGTGAAAATTATTTTTTTTTTAACTCATAAGAAAAAAATTAAAAAAAATGCAAAATATTACAAAAATATTAATATTATAATTTAAAAATAAATAATATAAAAATATTTTTATTTTTAAAAAATTATAAATTTTCATAAAAAATATAATTTTATTCGTTAAAAATTATTTTTTTTTTTTCTGAAAAATTAAATTGAATTTTAAGATATTAAAAAAAATTAATTAAATTAAAAATAATAAAAAAAAAATAAATTGGTATATTTTTGGCTTGATTTTCGGTTTTTTATTTTATTTTCTTTTTTTGTTAAAATCAACATAGTCATCGATTTTTAATTTTAATAAAAAAATATAAATGTTAGGTAATTAATTTAAATTTTAATTTTTTAAATTTATTTTATTTTTAAATAATTAATTTATTTTAATTTTAAAATTTATATATTTTAGTATGTACTCAAAAATCGACATTTAAAAAAATAATTAATTTTATTATTCAAAAAAAAATATTCAATTTATTTTTAAATTATTGTTATTTTAATTTTTAAAACTTTTATTTATCAATTAATTTTTTTTTATTTTTTCAGCGAAACAAGAATTTTTCACAAAGCCTAATAATGTTTAATGCAATAAATTAAATAGTTTAAAGGTACGCATGTTTTTGTACAAAATTTCATTTAATAATCTTTTACCCGTGAAACTTATAACGAAGGATGAATAGAATATTTTCGCTTCAGGGGTAGCAAAAGAGAGAGAGTAAAATTAACGTATAATTATCATTAATCAATTTTGACAAGCTTATGCAAAATTTTCTCTGCTGTTGATGAAAACTAAAGCACTTTATTTATTTTAAAACATATCAATAGTTTTTTTTTCACCCCCTCCTCACGTTTCAAAGCGCGTCATCTGTTTCTTTCCACTCGAACACTTTGCGAAAATCAAACGAAGGTATGAACGCGTCGATTCTCCTAATTAGTATTTAACTAAATAAATAAATAAAATTTACGGTATGGGCGTTCTTGTCATTTAATATTAATTCGTTTCAGTGGTAACGGATGATAATGTTGGTAATTTATCACAATATCTGTGTCAAGGCATGCTGCTAAGACGACACATGTGCGAAAACTTTGATTCCTCTTGAGAATTTTTCTAGTTTGTAATTTTTTATTTTCTATTTTAGAGAAAAGCTTTCACGATCATTAGCTTTGATGTTTTGTACGATAAAAAATTAATAAAAAAAATTAATGGAAAAAAATAATTAAATTTTAAGTCCTGTGCATGCGCGCAAGATGATCATCATCATCACTAATTACTTTTCTTCTCTTTTGTATTAACGTGAGGTGCTCCTTTTGTGTGATGTGCCACGATAAAAGAGACATCTGATTCAATATTGATACAGACATGCCGAAGGACAGAGGAAAAACTTATAAAAGTTATTTATATTGCTCGACTGATGCACACGGATGTAAGTAAATTGCGAGTAGTTGCAAACACGAGATAACCTAATAAAAATGGAAGGAAGTGCATTACTAAATAATAAAATATGAATGAAAAGTTAGGTGTCTCCTTTTGCGTTTCCTTTTCTTCTGCTTGCGAGAAGGTTTGACGGTAAAACTTTATTTTTTTGCGACGACTCCTTTTTCCAATTTTCTCCTGTCATCCATTCTGCTCGTTTTTCGCAAGAAATCAAATGAATGAAATACGAATAAATTTCTTTCGAAGATGCAAAGTAATAATAAAAAATTTGTATGTAAAAGGAAGTTGGATATTGATTTTTGTCGTAGTTTATTGATACTTTAGGCATTCAATCTGGTTACATCTTGCTTCCAGCTGGAGAACGTGATGCAATATTATTTCATTTTGAATTCGTTCGAAAATTCATTCCATTCGATATCATACGACAATAATAATAACAATAATATTTTTGTAGTAAAATGCAGCTTCGCATAAAGAGAAAATATTATTGCGAGAATTATTCATGTCGAGGAACTTTATCGCAAGAAAAATATAAAACGTAACGATTATTTGTTTTATGTCTACTCTTGGATCTCGGAATTGCAATGAATATTTAATTTCTTCCCAACGAAGAATAATATTTTTCTAGAATAAATCGCTCTTGCAAGATAATCAATTGCATTCAAGATGCAGCTGAAGTAAATAAAAGCGGGCAGTTTTAGTCTTAAATCACCCAAACTTGTTAAAAATTATTGATTTTATCCAATTTTTACAAAAAAAAAATATTTTTAAAAGTTCTAAAGTAACTTTTTTTAAGCATCTATTTATTTAAAAAAATAAAAACTTAATAAAGAGGAATATTGGAAATCAATGACGTCGATAATTGAGTATCGAATAGTATAAAAATGTTAAATTTTTTATCAGAATTTATTTCTTTTTGTGCAAAGAAAGAAATATTGTTTTTGAAAATTCAACAGAAATGAAAACAGCTTTCAACAGCTGAAAATTTTCATAACTAAAAAAATATAAATTAACTTTTGAATTGGTTTAAAAAAAAATCTTGAAATTATGTTTTGAAATTTTAATTAGATAATAAATTTTTAATTAATTTTTAAATTCAAATTAATTTTTTTTTGTTATAAGTTTGGTAAAAATATACTGAAAATTAATAATTTCCTTTCTTTTTATTTTTTTTTAAATTTCAAAAAAATTAGGAAGGAACAAATCGTTAAATTTTTTCCTATTTTCGAATATTTTATTATCTTAAATATCAAAATTGATGACATTTTGATAAATTTTCTAAAAAATAAATAATGAATAATCGAAAAATGATAAAAAAAAATGTGAAAAATTATTTGTTTATTAAAAATTAAAAATAAATTTAATTGAGGATGAATTTACTAATTTATTATTTAAAAAATTATTTCTATTTAATTTTTTTTTTCATTAAAGTCTTTACTTATTTCTATCAAAATACATTTAATGTTATTTAAAAATTTCAAAAAATTAAAAACAAGTTCAACCCAAAAATCTAAAAAACAACTAAAAAATCGATTCTCGTTGATGATCTTAATTGTTCTTTCATCTTAAGAAACAAATCGAGTAAAGATCTCAAAAACATATTATTATCCATAATTCTTGTTATTCTTGTACTCATTTCATGTAAATGTAAAATTTGCAAATTTTGATACAAATTCCCTTCACAAAGTTACGCCAAACAACAACAACAGCTCTCTTATTCTTCGCAAACATAATGAATGGCACTGGCATGAATTGCTCAAATTAAATGATTTTAATCCTCTAACACCCTTTAATGTACATTATGGCATTGAAAACAAACACGAGAACGAGAGACAGAGGTTAGGTTGACTGATTGTCAGAGACTTTTCGAAAAGCTGAACCTGAAAATGGTGCTGAAATTTATATATTATTTTATAAAATCCAAACAGACGCACACAAAGAATGTTTATTAAATTAAATTCATTGAATATACCGAGAGAGAGAGAGAATCCTTTTTAGAACATGCTGCATGTTATCATCAGTTTGCGCAAAAACACGAACAACAGCAGAAAGAGACGAGCTTTTTTGAATGAAAGCGATAATTAAAACAATTAATTATGTTGATTGAGGCTTTAATGTGTACATGTCTATTTCAGAAATCTAACGGCGGCGTGCGTTTAACATCTCTCTCTCTCGTCTAAGCGCAAAAGTAATGGCAACAGCGATGAAACAGTGGGAAATGTTATCCTCATCGCGTTCCGATGAATAAATATACACACGCGATGAAAAACAAACAATCATTTATTATTATTTTATTTTTATTCTCTTTAATATTTTAATTTGTTTCTCGGCAAAAATAAATTGAATTTTGACTGTAGGCCATAAACAAATTATTATCACTTTTGTTTCTTTCGCCTGCGATGATGGAAAATTGTATTTTGCGAAAAATGAATGATTTCTTATTATTTATTATTTAAAAGAGGATTAAACTTTTTGATATATTTTTTTTTTTGTAAACGATGACGAACGAACACTTTTGACGAAAAATTAATTACTGGCACAATTTTAAAACTTTTTTAATGATTAACATTAAAATTTTGTTTTTAAGTGTCGAAATTTTATATAGCAGGAAATAAATTCTGATACAACTGACTGATTTTAATGGACTAATAATTTTTATCTCTCTCCCTCTTTCCTCTTTTAAGTAAAAAATCATCCATCAACGCGCGATAAATTTTTGCCAATAATTTGAAGAAAATTTCATTGCCATAACAACCGACAGCTTCAATCGAATAAAAATCTCAGTTTTCCCCTTTTTTTCGTCGTTTTTACGCGCACACCTGATATGAATCTCAATCAAGACAGACAAACTCGTCCTGTAATTCGCAGTAAAAAGGGGTTCTATACAAAGGTTTTGACTCTTTAATCTCCATCTAATCTGTCTCTCTTTCCTTTTTACCTTTAATGCAAAAAAATATTATTAAAGGACGACCGGATTTTCTCTTGATAGATGTTAATTTTCGTATGTACGTGGGTACATGCAAAAAACCAAGGAGATGGGTGATTAAATACAAAACTTTTTTTTTTACATGTCACACGAATTTTAGCATAAAATTTAATGTCACATTCAAAAAAGGCGAAGAGGAGATCCCAAAAACAAAAAAAAAATTCTACCGTATTTTAATTACATTATTTTGGTTGTCAAAAAAGGTAAAAACGCTTTGATTTTGTAGCGAAAATTTTGATAAAATTCCTGAATACATACATAAAATGTTCATAATCATAATAAAAATAATAGAGTAAAAGAGCTTTTGTGCGCGTTTGTGTGGCTGCCTTATCAAACGGTTGTTATCAAAAAGTGTATATAAAATGTATAAAACGCATAGAAATGAGCACAAAGGACAAACAGGCATGCCTACACCCCCTTGTGACTACAACTGCGTGCCTGTACTTTTAATTTATTATGTAGCGACGTGACTTTGATTGAGACCTTTTTAAGGCTTTATTTTTACTTTGCCTTTTTTGTGTGACATGGAATTATATATTTTATCAAAAAGAACGACAACGACGATGGAAATTAAATTTCATTATCGACACTAATCAACTTCAAACAACAACTTAACTTTGATTTTTGCTGATGCCACAAGAAAATTTCATTTCTAAGGAAAAATCGATGAGAAGCCTGCTTCGAAAGATTTAATGAACAAACAAAGAATTGAATAGTAATCAAAAATCAAACAGGAAAGTAAAATATTTTACTTTCAGCAAAAAGTCTTCTGTGCTCGAAAGATCTTTTAATTTATTCTTGTTTGTTGGGCGTCTTTCATGCAAAAAACTACCAGTCTCATGTAGGAGGAACGAAGATAAAAGACCAAAGAAAAACAGAAGAAGAAGAAGAAATTTCTTGTAATTTTCTCAATACGAGATTAAATAAATCTAATTGCATAGACGTATTGCACGCGATGCATCTTCTAAGCCCAAATCAAATAATTCAGTAAAAGTAAAAGGCAGCAACATGCTATTTTATTCTCCTTTTTGTGCTAGTTTATTATTTAGATGTGAGAAAGAGCTCTAGAAATTAATCCCATTTATGGTTGATTTTACTCAAAATCTCATAAAAGGAATAAATGTGGGGAATTAATGCAGACGTATAGAGTAAATTTGATGCACCAGGCTGGAATTAGAATGTGGTTCGTTTACTCTTTAGTTAGGAAACTATTACAGTAAAATTTCCCAAATTTGACAAATTGGGCACCCAAATTTTTTTTTTTAATGAAGTTTCAACAAAAAATTCAAGTTTTTTGTTTATTTTGAATATTTTCACTCAATAAAAAAAGGTTTCAAATTACCTAAATAAATGCTATAAAAAAGAAAATGAACTACAGAACACTACAAAGTTTCAATGAATTAATTTTTTTTTATTTTTCCCTGAATATTTCATAGAAAATAATTATTTTGAAAATTTTTCAAAGAAAATAATTTTTTTTAATTTTTCAAAGAAAATATTTTTTTTTTAAATTTAAAAAAAAAATATTTTTTTTTTTTATTTTTCAAAGAAATTTTTTTTTAATTTTTTAAAGAAAATATTTTTTTTTAATTTTTGTTTTTTAAAGAAAATATTTTTTTTTTATTTTTTAAAAAAAATATTTTTTTTTAATTTTTCAAAGATTTTTTTTTTAAATTTTTTAAAGAAAATAATTTTTTTAAAAATTTTTCAAAGAAATTTTTTTTTAATTCTTTAAAGAAAATTAAATTTTTTGTTGAATTTTTTTGTAAAATATGATATATTTAGCTAATTTATCGAATGGTCATTAATTAAAAATTTTCTCAAAAAATTAATATTTTCATGAAATTGGACCAAATTAATTAAGATAAAAATTTAAAATTTTTTTTTTGTGCCCCTTTTGGGAGATTTTACTGTATTTTTAATACGAAATCTATAAAATTTCAACATATTTTTAAAGCAGGAATTTTTTGATGCATAAAATACACATTTAATGATGTTCGTTATCATCATCTCGTTAGTAAAATTTTGATAATAATTTTTAATCCCAAAAAACGAGTAAATATATCATTAAAATTGTTCCGTTGCATTTTCATCAAGTTTCGTTCCAACCAAAGGGGAACAAAAAAAAAATAAATTTGAAAAATCAACAATTTGCATTATTTTTCATTCCAATGAAATTTCTTCAATTTTCTTCGTCGTGCGATATGCCTCGAGAGAAATATCGAGTAAACATAGGAAATTTCATTCAAAAGTTGTCATAAAGGCAATTACGTGTTTGAAACTTAAAAACGGACGTTGAAACAGTTAAAGTAGTGAATATCTACCGAGATGCTTCGCAAACGAATTGATCATTGCACGAGTTGTTTTAAAAAGAGTGTACACAAGGAAGCACAAGACAAATATTGGACTTTAATTTTTAAATTCAATTCCACTCATATAGACATTCATATTTTATGACGCTTCTCGTATCGAAAAATTCCCGCTTCTTCTTCTTGCTCATTTTATTACCTTGAATCGTCTTACTTCAATATTTGATTAAGAACAAATTATACTTTACGACATTTTTTCGCTGCTATATGTTAAAAAAAAATATTTTTTTTTTACTTACTTGTCATATTCACGATTGTCTTCGTCACATCTTGCATCTTGTAGTTCGCGCCAACTTTTGCCATGACGACACGTTGTCACCAATACTAAATCTTTGGCATTGTGTAAGTGGAAAAGGGAGTTTCTCGTTTCCGAGCCAATTCCATGCACGTAACTGAAAAGAGAGCAAACGAGAGAGAATATTGCAATTACCAATAATAATAATGGAAAACTTTTAAAAAAATGACATTAATATGTAATTAAATAATTGTGTACGAGAGCCCCTGCTATACAAAACGTCTCCCATGAAAGTTTAATTAACCAGTTGCACGAGTGCGGAGTGTGTTGAATATAATTTCCCGTAGAGAAATTTTCTTTTCTTTTTTTTCGCATGAAAGGTAATGCGCAAACGACATGAAAGGCAAAGTTTAATTTTCTAGAGTTAATTGTCGACCACGATGCTACCTACGTAATTAATGTCAGTTTTGTGTCTGTCTATTATATCATGTTACGGTCGTTTTTTTGATAAATTATTGGTCTCCGGTAAATAAAAACCACAAATTTCCTGAATAATTGATCAGGAAAAAATAGCTACGCGATAATAATAATGTGTCGATGCTCTGTCGAGATATCATTAAAAATTTTACAATTTTTTCTGCTTTTTGCGGAAAAAAATAGCCAGAGGCTTTTTAAAGAACAACGAGCATTTTTATCTCCATCTGCAATTAAAATAAGTGTTATCATTATTTTTTTATGGAGCTGGCATCCCATGAAGGGTAGAGAGTATCCGTCATCAAAGCACTCGAAAGAAATCCTCTAAAAAAAAAGTGTTTTTATCTACTCCGCTTATGCTGAACGGCAGTGAACAATAATAACGCTCATATAAAAATAAAAATAATAATAAAATCATCCATTACACTTTGTCCTGATTTTATCAGCTCAAATTTTACGGGCATAACTTTGATCTCATCTCGCATCTGCTGCCTCAATCATAATTGACTTGTGACGAACTTTATATTTTCGCAAATTCAAGAGAGATGTCAGCTCACGTAAAAACGATACAAAGAACGTAAAATCGAGTAAAGACTAAACCAAACTAACCACCATGGCAGAAATTTTAGCAAAATATTAAAGATACGACGACGACGCGTGTACGTAAAAGAAGAAAAAAAATATAAGGAAAAATATCTCTTGATAAGCACGTACTGATACGAAATTCTTATCTGATCCTTCTATCAAAAAAGGATTTGGTTTTTCTGTTCCTCATAAATTTATAGAGATGAACAGGGTCGAGAATATTTTAAGTCAAAAAAAATAAAAAAAAATACTTTTGCTTTAAGTAAAAGCTGATAATTTTTTTTTTAATTAAGTCACAGTTTTAAGTCAACTTAATTAAAACTCAAATTTAATTAAAAAAAAATTCAAATAAATTAAAAAAATTAAGCTTAATTTGAATTTAATATTCAAAAAATAATAAAATTAATTATTTTTTTAATTAAAAAAAATATTTCATTTAAAAAATTTAAATAAGGTATACATAAATTTAAAAAAAATAATTTAAAAAAATAAATAAAAATTTCAAAATTAATAAAAAAAATAAATAAAATACCTAAATTAAAAAATTAAACTGAATTTAAAAAAAAATAATTACAATTATTAAAATAAAAAATTATTTTATTTAAAAATTTTTGATTTATAAGAATTATAAATAAATTTTTAAAAAATAATTTTAAAAAATAAATAAAAAATTTCAAAATAATTTAAAAAATTAAATAAAAATTTTGTAAATGTCAATTTAAACAATTTACTAATTTATTTTTTAATGAATTTATATTTTTTTTATATTAAATGGTCAAAATAAAATAAATTTAATTCAAAATTGATCAATTAGTAATTTATTTAAATTTAATGATACGTTTAATTTAATTATTTTAATTTTTAAAAATAAAATTAACTGACTTAAATAAAAATAAATTAGCTTCTTTTATTTTGACTTTTTCTTAAGCAAAATCATTAACTTTTTTTTTTGACTTAAAGTATTTTCGACCCTGAGGATGAGATTTTCCGTACATTGCTCGCACGTTGAAATAGTGGTTCACACACAAGGAAAGTGCAAACAACAAAGCAAATAGCTTTAATTAAAGCAATATCCTGGTGTTTGTACATCTGTATGCCATGCGAATGTTGATTGGGAAAAACTTTTATTTTTTTATTTGATGTGAAAAGAACTTTTCCCCTTTCTTTTTTTGTGACTTTCCTTCTTTTATGTAAGTGATGATGATAAGAGAAAACTTTCAACGAAACGTTTATTTTACTTTTTTTTTTTATTTAAAGAGTTTATTTGACTTTAAAATTGATCAATAACTGATGATAATTTACGATAAATATTTCGAAAAAAAAACCGCACCAACGAACCAGAAACAAAAACAAGGTAACAACAACAGCAGCACAGCTGTTTCCCTCAATAAAATTTTCATCATTTTATATTTATTTTTATTTATAATGAAAACCAGCATGACCACATCAATCAAAGACAAACAAGAAAAAATATATATAAAAATAATAATATTAATAAATATACAAAAAAAAGAGCGTGCCAGCTTCCCGAATAGCAAACACAGAAACAAGGGCAATAAAATTTTAAATTGATATTTTTTTTTCGCTCTCCGTGATCCTCGTAAATGCCATGACGACCTATCTTCCCTGCGAGTGCGTACGATTTTTCTCATTTATCAATTTTTTCGTCTGTCAAGCGGGCGCTGTAGCGTGTCTTTACACCTACAACTGTCTCTCTATCGTCGTCATATCATATAGATTATTCAGGCAATTTATGACACATTTTTTTACGATTTTTTTTTGTCGTGTTTTCAATCATATCTCTCTCTTTATGTATTTTATTTATTGAACAAATACACGACACACTCATGAATATGATTTTGTGGGCAAAAATAAATAAAAAAAAAAAATACAAAACAACACAAAAAAGATGTAAAATATGTACATAACAATAAAGAGGATCAACTTGATGAAATATATGGCATTGTCTGTCGGGTATCGGTACAAAAACACCTGAAAATCTGAAACAAGGATGAAAATCCGAAAAATATTGAAGGTTTACGTTCGTGAAAAAGTTATTTACATCTCTCACCGCTTAAATTCACACATGGCGCTGCTCATTTAAATTCTTGTGCCATTTCATTGAGGTTTAACCACAATTATTATTATTAATATAATTGCTTTACATTTAGCCACATTCTACCAAATAATAATTTTAACGAGATCGGACATGTGTGTGTGTGCCTCTAATGAAACCGCGGATATCATAAATGTATAAATTTCCCAAAAAAAGGTGGCAAAATGGGAAATTTTGGCAGAAAATTTATATTTGGATTCATTTTAATTATGAATTATTACAACAACAACAACAACTGAAACCCCATAAAATTTAATTATTAAACGCAAGCGCCTGGTAATTTCTATTTATTTTATCTCCTCGAACGCGAGGCGGTAGGTAGATGGTGAAAATTTATTTCGCAAACATTGTTAAAAAGCAATAAACGTTCATTCATTTCATTATTTTCCCTTTTATTTTTATATTTATTCTAGATTTATTTTTGCCGTGATATAATTTGTAGGTAAAGCACATAATAAAATAGAAATTTAGAATTTAATAAAAAAAAAAATTCTCCCCCTTTGTCGACTTCATATGAGTAAAGTTAGGTACTTAAAAATTTTTTCAAGTACTTTTTTTACGATTTTTTTTGCATGAAGTAATGTATCAAAAACGAAATAAAAATTGCCTACAGCTAATATTATAAGTGTTTGTGAAACAGGAGAAGAACACAAAGTGGGTGTCTGTGTTTGCTTTATAATGATGTTGTTGATGTTGGTAATGATACAAAAAAAAGTAAAATATTAAAAGAGGATGTCATGCTGCTAATCAACACACATGCAGCTGCCACATATGTTTGAAGTAGAATTTGACACGAGTTTTGAGTGTTTTTATTTTTTTTTATGTTTATTCATGAAAATTTGCGGGGAAGCTTAAAAAATTGTCAAGAGTAGCTTTAGCGGATGTTTGTTCAGGGAAAAAGAGAAAATTTTCTTTGCATTTCTTCAACCACAAACACACGCTCGAACGAAAACACGAGAGAAGTAAAAGTATGTGACTTACTCTTACACACGTAATTATTCTTAAGCACACAAGATTTTGCATATTTTTACTCGACAAAAGAGGCACGTCGCTGTGACACGTACTAATCAGAGACACAGATACACAAAGAACCTCTTATTTGTGCATGTGAGGGGATTTTTTTTTTCGTTTTTTGATGCGAACACGAATGAGTTTCTTCCCTGTTTTTGCTCCGAGACGCGCACTAATGTCATGTGTCTAGCAGTGTTTTTGTCTCTTTTTCACAGAAACAGTCGCTCCAGTCGCATGAATATATATTATTTACACTTTACATTTTTGCACTTATTCATATCCTTCACTTTTGTTTTCCACTTCATATCATCGTCGTTTCATCAGCATCAGTGATACGGTATCGCATCGTTCTCTATTTCGCACGCTCAATGTGATGTCATGCGAGAGGAGGTTACACAACAAAAGCGATATGGATGCGTTACAGGTCTCAGGATTCAAAAATTTTCAAAATTTGGTAAGCCTTTTAATTTTATTTGAACAACGGAATTTTTTTTAGGTCATTAAATATAATTATTTCACTTTATGTCGCCCCCCGCCGATTTTGCCGAAAAAAATCAGGGGGAAAAATAAAAAAAATTAAAAAAAGGAAAATTTTTGACATTTTTTGGTACTTTTTGATTGAAAAACGATAATGATGTCCAGTAAAAATTAAAATTATATTAGATATGAACTTAACTTGCTTTAAAAACGCATTATCTATCGAAAATTTGATGAAAAAAATTTTTGAGTCACGTGACCAAATTTTTTATTTTTTCTTAAATTTTTATTTTGTGAAATTTTATTAAAGTTTTGACTTAAAAACTTAAAATAAGAAGTTTTTGGAATAGAAAAATATGATATTTAATGAGAAAATCCATGGAAAATTAATAATTTTCCAAATATGGCGTAAATGGGGTAAAGTTCATTGCATACCTCATATTTTATTTTATAATTTTTTTTGAAAATTACAAAATTTTGGAGAAGATTGTTTCTTTTAAAAACAAAAATCTTCCCCAAAACTATGCAATAAACGCATTTTTCAAAATAAAATAGAATATGAGGTATGCAATGAATTTTACGCGTATTTGGGAAATTTATTAATTTTCCACGAATTTTCTCAATAATTATCATATTTTTCTGTTTCAAAACCTTCTTTAAGCCAAACCTGATAAATTTTTAAAAACCTCGAAAAGATTCGTGAAGCAAAATTTGAGTTATTGCGTTACAAAATCGGTATGGGTTTCAATTTTACATGAAAATTGAAGAACTTTGTGTTCAACTCTTGCAACTTGGATCTCCTCATGCTATTTCAAACCACCCTTAATTGTATGAACTGACGAAGAACAGAAAATAAATAAAACAAAAGCAAAAGGAAGCAACATCATTTTGTTGTACATGCGTTTGCCGATCTGTATTGCCAAAGAAGACACGAAAGTGTGTACGTGTAAATGAATACAAATGTCTGCAAGGTGTTTCCTCATGCTGTGCGTTATTTTGCTTTGAAGAGGAAGACGAAAGTATACGTATTTATTTTATTTTATACTTTTTTTTGTACTGTGTGTGAAATTACTGAACTTTACTGTACTTGCTGCTTTCCAGAAGACACAACAACGTACAACGGTACTTCAAGCGAACGAGCTTTGGCAAAAAAAGTAAAAGAAGAAGAAGAAGTGGAACACTTGATGTGATAATATTCATCATTTTTACGAAGGGTGTTGTTTTTTTCTTGTTTTTATTTAAATTTCAAGTGCTTAAGCTTCATGTATATTTTATGGCGATAATGGAGGCGAACGGTAGTTTACGAAATCTCCAGATTTAACCGAAAAAGACATCAAATCTGTGTCTGCTTCCTTCATGTGATGATCATCGTCATCATGATGATGCGATTAAATTCACAAAACTTCATCTCTTCCCTGAACCAACGAAAAAACTGACAATGAACTATTATTACAAAATTCCGTCATGAATACTAATATTTTGCTCATTTTACGCCTGCCTCTCTTTTTTTATTGTTCGTATTTTATATTTTATCATGATTATGACAGGCAGGCACATAAATACATGGGAGAGAAGGAGAGATACATACGCTAGATAAAGGCGCATAAAATATCTCTTTTTGTACGAAAATCCTTAATCTAATTCATGTAACATGCAAAAAAGTTATTATTTTTCTCGGCGTAATATGGGCGCACCAGCATTTTCTTCTTTTTTTTTTGAGAGACAGCCACCAACGAGCGATGAAAGCTAAAATTTGTTTTCCCGCACATATTTTCTTATGCAGCGCGCGAGGTAAAATTTCGCGCTTGAATAACTTTTTTTTATGAGATCGTGAAAAGTGTAAGAAAATTCCCCCCGAAAATTTGTTGCTTGTAATAATCTGCAAACATTTCACTTTAATTTAAAATTTTCAAAATTTCTGTAAGTCATTACAGTGACAGATTGTTGCCAACCTCCCCTACTTTTAGAAATTGAAATAAATCCTGCATTAAAAATTTTTATGATTGCAACAAACATAACATCTCTCATTAAAAACATTTGTTGCATTGTAACTTTCCACGTCGTCCCCTCATATTTTTGCCACAGACACGTACTTCAAGGAAAACGAAAAAAGGAGCTGCAGGAAAAGAACTATTGCAAAAGTTTATAATTACTTTTCAAGATGCAAAACAGGAAAAATATTCATACTTTTTTTTTGCTGTTTTGTTGTCTCGACGACGACGAAGCACGATTCCTGTTGCGCATCGTGACGTCTGTGACCGAACGTTTTTTTTTTGTGGGTAACGTGATAATGTAATTAGGGACAAACGTTTCATGTCCAAAAGTCATGAATGAGTACAAATAAAACGATATGTTTGTTCTAATATTAATTACACACATTTACCGACCGCTTTTCATGTCTTTCATTGTAAATTAGGTCATTTGTTGACTTTTTTTTTGATGATGAAAATAATTACATGACGAGGACAAAGAGAAGAAGAATATTGAAATGACGAGAATTTAATTGAGTCACGTCGACTCCTTAAATGGGGTCAACGTTTGATGAAGATTATAATGAACGTTAGAGACGACATTATCAAAAATGCATGTTTCGAGTCATATTCGCAAAGCAAAGTACCCGCGAGACAAGAAAATTAAGTTATAGGTACCAATTAACTAAAATATTGCACATTGGGACAAAATTTTAAAATGTGCATTGGGGCTAAATCGTGGAATGTGCATTGGGGTAACATTAAAGAATGTGCATTAGGGTGAAATTTCAAAATGTGTATATGGGCAACATTTAAAATGCGCATTGGGACAAAGTTCAGATTGTGTATTGGGATAAAATTTCAGAATGTGAATTGGGCCATAATATGAAATATTACCCCAATGCACATTTTACAATTTTTTTTAATGTACGTACATTCTAAAATTCTGTCCCTAATCACATTCTGAAGCTTTGTCCTTGTGCACATTCTGAAATTTTTCCCATGTACACATTCTAAAATAGCACCCCAATGCATATTCTGAAATTCCAACCCAATTCACATTCTAAATTTTTATCCCAGTGTGCATTCTTTAAGTTGCTTAAAATATAATTGCACAAGTCTCGAAGTTATTTTAGCTTGCGATACATAGATTTTTAACAGTGCACGCAAGACGAAAACAGGATGACAACACACAATCTGACAATTTACACAAAATAACTGCCAGGCATGAGAAACATTACGAGCTAGCACGCAGAAAGAAAAAAAACACACACGCCAGAGGCTTTGTTTCACTTAATTGCATTTTTACCGAGCTTCGTCATATGAAATGATAAAAGGAGTTGTTGTCGAAAAAAAAAATTACGAAAAGAAAAAAATAAACCGATTAACTTGAGAAAAATACCTGATCTTATTTTAGTCTTCCTATTAGAAAAAAATAAGCAGATTTGCACAAAAATGTGCTTTTAACCATGAAAAATGAACTTTCTGGTTTTGCAGTCTTACAATTCTCCAATGAAAAGGAAAATTCTTCCCATAACAATTTACATCATTCGAAGGGAATTAGTAGTTATAGCAGCAGAAAAAGAATGCGAAGCAGGCCACTTATTTGAATTTACGTTCATTGTGTGGACAAACAAAACTGGAAAAACGATAAAGTTACACAAAAGACTGTTCAACTTTGGATTAATCCATGCATTCATTGTGAAAACATGGACAAAAAAATAGAGGAAGTAAAAGATATCAGTTTCCTCTTGTAGTCAGCTCGATATCCCCACAACACCAGCTGCTTTCATGTTGTTTTTGTTTATCTTCTTGTTTGCCGAACTGAACTCCCTTTTTACAGTCAGCTGCATTCACGTTTTTCGTCAATTGAGTGCGAACGACTGGTACTTTGAAAGATTTTCAGCGAAATCTGTTTAACAAAGCAAACTATTTGGGTCGTTTTCGAATAAAAAAGAAAAAAATCAAAGGTTACAGACCTTTTAGCTGCTATCGACGTTGTATCACGAAAAACAATCAATCATTTTAACAAGTTACTCTCTACCTGAAACAAATTTCGATCCTTTTAGTGGTACGCTACACAATCTCGTAACGAACAACATCCCCAAATAAAGTCGCCACACACATATAAAGTTTGGTTAGGGAAAGAACGGAAGGAGAATAATAACACAAAATATGTAAATTGTGTCTAAGTTGAGAAAATTGTTAACTAAAGAAAGCCAATCATCCCTTTTTTCGTACAAAATTGGCCAAAACATATGAAAGTCAGTCACAAAATACGTTACAGTAAGTCTCTGCTGATTGTTGATTGCAAAATTTGGGAGAAATGCTTGATTGCGAATGCGATAAATGAAATTTGTGAGGGTGAGTGACTATTGACCCAATGCAGTTCAGTTGACCAAACAATAATACAATGTCGGCTACAAATTTCTTATGTTTTCAGGTAAGTTAAAATTTTTGATGATTTTAAAATTTTCTTTAAAAATATTTCAAAAGTTTTTTTTTTAAATTTTCTAAAAATAATTTTAATTAAATAAATAATTATTTAATTTTAATTAATTTAATTTAATAAATTAGGTACTTTGATTTATTTTTTTTTTAAATAATTAAATTCATAATTTATTTTTAACCTTTTTATCAGGGCAGACTATAAAATTTGGGTTAAACTTAAAATTGAAGTCCTTTTAAAAAAATTAAATTTATTTTTAAATAAATTTTTTTTTTTTCTAAATAAAAATTTTTTAAAATTTTATTTTAAAATTTTATAATAAAAATTTTTTATTTAAAATTTTTATGATAAAAATTTTTTATTTAAAAATTTTAAAAAAATATATTTATAGTTTTTATTACAAAATTGTTATAATAAAAATTTTTTAAAAAATTTTAAAATAAAAAATTTTTAAATTTTAAAATAAAAAATATATATTTAAACATTTTTAAATAAAATAATTTTTTTTATCTTAAAATAATTAGCTCATTCTTAATTTTAACTAAAAATCAATTATTTTAACGCAAAAAAAATTTTCAGTTCTGTTTTCTATAATTGAAACTTCACCCTAAGGTAAAAAAAAATTTGATTTCATTAAAAAAAATTAAATGATACACGACAAAAATGTTGCCAGATAATTTTTATTTTCAATTGCACACCCTTTCAGACGAAATAAATTTCATTTTCATATGCAATTTTAATTGTTGATTGATTTATTCGCTCGATATTCGATGCAATCGACTTCGTTTCATCGATGTTAACGCAAAATATTTGCATATTTCATCTATAAAAAAAATACTACGCTTCGTTTCATTTCATCAAAAAATTAAAAAAAAAAGTAATTAACAGGAATAAATTTTGATTTAATGGATTTTTCTGGTAATTTATACACACTCTGATGATGCGTTGTAAGTAAAAGTTCACATAAAAAAAATATTTGATTAAAATTTGCAATGTGCTTTTATTCATCTCATTACCACATTTTCATGTTTAACTTCGGCACAGACCCATGAAAATGAATTTAAATTGCAATAAAAAAATATTCACAAAAAAAAAACAGAATAAAACGAGCAACTCATAAAGTACTTAACTCTAATATGGTTGTCGAAATCCCAGAATTTATACGAGCACAAAATCAAATAAAACCACCAAGAAGAAGTAAGTTAAGTAAATATCATAACTTTATCATATCATTTCTCAAAAGTGCCATAAACGAGCAACACACATGCTTCTTCCCATAAAGTACACTTTTATTATATGGCACTGCTGTAACTAAGGCATGCGGTGAATGATTTCACCCCCTCCGAATGTAATTTGGGTTACATCTACATGAGAATTATTATTAAAAATTAGCACAAATCTCCGTACAACAAAGTTATTCACACACACACACACACGAACTTTAATAGAATTTATTTAAAATAATAACTTTAGTGGAAATTTGTGTGTTTTTGTAGGAAATTTTAATCCACTTAGTGAAGAAGTAAGTGGTAACTACACACAAGAGCTTTCTTTTCTCTCGCTTCGTAAGTTCATAAGCAAGAAGAAGAATAGGCGAAACAACTTATTTTTTTGTGTCGCTTATAAAAAAAAGTCCCTCTGGAGGTTTTATATGCGAACATGCCACGAGCAAAGTATGCATAAAAATATTATTTTATCTTGTACTTGTCTCTTAAACTCCTAAGAACGTGTGGGTCTTCAATTTTGTGTGTGGTCTCTCAAGTGTTTTTTTTTCGCAAATTAAAAGATTTTATCACTTGAACAAAAAAAAAATGGACTTTGACCTCACTTTCCATCATCCTCATCATCACAAATCTCGCAAAAAGTCATTAACCCACAAATACAAGCAAAAAATGTCATTAAAATCGTCAGTATGTCTCTTCAATGCCATGTGTGTGTTCATCATTTGATAAAAAAAATTATATGACTACGAGACTATGCAAATCAAAGAATAAATAAAACATTTTTATTTTTTGCATGCAATTCATATGATAGAAACACAAAAAAAATATTAAAGAGAAAAACATCTGCACGCACATGAATAATTTCTTTAGACTGCTTTTTTCATAAGAAATCCAAGTTATTCATGCCAATTTAAGTATTATGTTTTAAAATGTATGCAAAATTCTATCGCACTCATGGTCACTGTTTCAGCTGCGTTTCTGCCTTAATTAAACATTTGCTAAACAAATTAACGAAAACACAGAGTGTGCGATTTATGAATAATTTGTTGTTGCGATTAAAAATAAATTCGTTTGTTTATAAATATCTCATAGATAAATTAATATGATCTTCGTCGACGAAGACATTGAAAAGTGCAAACATGTCAGAATAAATTGCTTTGATGACAATTATTTGCGGTATCTTGTATCTGTCACTCTATCTCAACTCATCTTGCCGCCGCTGCCGTCGCACATACAAAATTATCTAATTTATAGTCGCTATTTTTAAAATTCCCAGATAAAAGCGACACCGTGCGCTGTTAGTTTTGCATATTTCATCACTCTCTCTCGGAGGAATTTGACGAGATTATTAATAAATAAATGAGATGCATTCGAGCACGAAGTACAATAAATATCAAAGGAGTTGTCTATATATGGAACAATTGCAGTGTATCGTCAAGAGAGACGAAAGTAAAAAAAAATAATAATAAAAAAAGGATTTCTGCACTCATTTTTAATTAAAATTTCCTCTAGTTTGTAATTACTGCAAAACTTTCTACTCGCGAACGAGAAGATTGAAGATACCGTCATCACAAAAGAGCAAATACTTGCACATTTTACAGTTTTTTGATTGAGAGGTGCAATAATTCCTTTGATACGTTTTTAATTAATGTACCTTGTCAAGAAACAGGAAGAAGCGTAATGAGAAGGAAATTACTGGGAAACTCCCAGCAGTTACGCCCATTATCCGGTTAACGAAAAATTTTACTTCAAAGGAAATTTTAAAATCTTTTAGGAAAAAAATATTTTAACGAGTTGTCGTTTGAAGAATTTATTTTAAAAATTTAACCACGTGGTTTATTTTTAATGTTAAATAAAATTAATTTTTTTAGATTTTATTTACCATTTTAAATAACCACGTGACTTATGCAATTGTTTTCTTAACTTGACAGGTCTTATTCATTTATTAATCACGTGGTTTATCTAAATTTTTTTAACCACGTGACTTATGTTTAAACCACGTGGTTTAGTTAAAACTTTAAACCACGTGACTTATTTTTTTCATCACATGCCTTATTATTTTTTAACCACGTGGTTTATATTTTATATAATTTTTAAAAATTATTATGAACCACGTGGTCAAAAAATTAATAAGACCCCAAACAAGTTAAATAATATTATTAAGTCACGTGGTTTATTTATTTTTTTTAAACCACGTGACTTATTTAATTTTTTTTGCTCGGGTGCCATTATTAATTTTTTAACCACGTGGTTTATTTTTTTTATAATTATAAACATTATACAAACCACGTGGTTAAAAAATTAATATGGCACCCGAGGAAAAAAAATAAGTCACGTGGTTTTATGTAATTTTTAACCACGTAACATGGAATACTTAGTATTACCGCATTTTTTCTTCGAAATGCGGTAAAAAGTATTTTTCTTATCACAAGAAGATTTTACCAGAGATAAGAAACTGCAAGTAAATTCTTTCTTTATCGCTATGTAATCATGTTTTTCGATGACTCGATCTTCTTGTTGATGATGATGAGAAAGTAAAATGTTGTAAACAAAACTCTTTGATGCTCCGTCTTTCCAAGAAGTGTCTTAATTAAAAGTTTTAGAAGCCATCATCTTGTCAAAGGCAATTTGCAATAGAAAATATTTAATTAAACAAGATAAATAGACATCGCAACCAGTCGAAATAGAAGAAGGAATAGAGAAGATGGAAGAAGAAAGGGCTCGTACCTACCTATCTCTCACTCGAACGCAATAATAAAAGGAATGTCGAAAATATGTACGAGCAAACAAAAAAAAAATGAGGAAAACATAAAAGAAAAGAAACCAATTGTGTGAATGAACCATCATCATTCGTATCGATCCTTTTTTATTTAATATATTTCCATGACACAACGAAAAAGCTGGAATGGAATCCTTTGATATTCTTTTTCAACAGACTTCTTGCTTACAACAAAACAAAAATTAATCTTTCTGATTGATTTTTGTTAAGCATTTGATCTCCAATCTATTTTTAATCGGATTACTTTATGAAATCCACACACACACACTTTAGCAGCACAAAAACGAAGCACAAAGCATTTTCCTTTTCAATGGTATCTTCTACACTTTTTATCATCGTCGACGACCATTTTATCATTCCATTTGCTACTTTATGATAATAATGCTTTTTTTGAGCTTCATTTGTGGTTTCGGCAGCAGATATCGTTACGTGCAGGAGTGAAAGAGAGAAAAAAATTGGGACCAAATGAAGAGTAACCACAATAATTATAAGAACATCATCATTAGTGTGTCAATTTGAATTTTCTCTGTGTCTGTGCTCGTATGGAACAAAGATTTATTTAATAATCAACTTAACTGGAGTAGAAACCCAATATGAATACCAGATGAAGAATGAACGATTATCTGGATGATAATGGAAAATTTCGTCCTTCTTGTTGTTTTTCTGCCAAGCACAGCACAAAAAAGCATATTGTCATCATCTACCTCCCACCCTTTAGAACACTTGCAAACACATACCAAAAAAATAGAAAAAGTAATCGTCTAAAGAACGACATACTATACCGCATTTCGATATTGTATACCTACCTTTTTTTGTACTCCTCACTTGACAATTACTCCTCATTTAACAATTTTGTACTCCTCGTTTCTCATTTTCATACTCCTCATCATTTCCTTTTTCTTGAAATGCACATTTTCAGCTTTTTTCATTAAAATGCACAAATTTCACAATTTTGTACTCCTTATTTCACATTTTAGTACTCCTCAAGATCTTTTTACAATTCCATACACCTCAAAACCCAAGGAACTGCTCACAGACCTTCAGGATCCACAAAAATATGAGAATCACACGATAAACAGACGACAAGTCGAGTTTAAAACCGCATTTTTTCCTCGAAATGCGGTAAAAAAAAAAGTTTGTGGTCAATAGCAAAAGAAAACGTAGAAAGGCAAAACTATTATCAGATTTGTTTGACATCATCCTTGCTTGCTTAGTCAACATAATAATCTTTTTTTTTCTCTACTTTTCTGAAAATGACAAGTTTCGTCCTTCTCCAGAGCTGCAATCATGCCTATCGCATGTCACTCCGTCACACCATCAGAGTGAAACAATATCTCAATCAATTTTCAATTACAAAATCTAATGTTTTATCGGTGTGCAGGCAGCATGGCAAAATTCTCGTTTAAATTTTGCTTCAGCAGTAATTTATTCAAGTGCGCCACAACGAAGCGAACGAACGAGAAAACTACCGCAACCCATATCGAAGTATACGCAGCAATAGATCAAAATAACGTTAGTTTCGCGCATTTCTGTGT
The DNA here is from genome assembly GCF_036172545.1 of Culicoides brevitarsis. Classification (NCBI taxonomy): domain Eukaryota; kingdom Metazoa; phylum Arthropoda; class Insecta; order Diptera; family Ceratopogonidae; genus Culicoides; species Culicoides brevitarsis. The sequence goes on along the minus strand of NC_087085.1, from coordinate 14,357,505 downwards.
CACGATAATAATAATGCTATTAAAATACAATAAAAATTTCAGCAATGAAAATTCGGGACAACGCACGACAATGTAGCAGCGAAACCAGAGTACTAATATCAATAATTTAATTTCTTCCTGTGCTAATTACTGTTTCACAATTTAAATTTATTTTATTATAATAACACTATAAAATGAAATAACAAATATTAGTAGGAGGCGGACAATGTTTGTTTTGAAGCGCACGAACCTTGCAATAATATTGTTGTAACACTGCGAATAGTTTTTCGTATATGATATTTTCGCAAAAGGGAAAACATACAGAAGAGTAGCAGTGGGAAAATAAATGAAATTAAATTTATATAAAATCAAACTTTTAATAAAATATATGTGATGTGATGTGAGTGCAATGTACAACACGGGGTGAATGTTGCAAAATTATCGAGGCATGCATGACATGGTAATACAAGTAGGGTGTCACAAAATCATTTTTTAAACTTTTGACCTCTTGAAATTGATGAAATTGATAACTTAACGATTTTTAGCTTTTTTAAATTAAAATATTTAAATAAAGTATTGAATAAATTGAAATAAATTTCTAAAATTAAATTATTAAAATAAATTTTAAATAAAAAAAAAATAAATTAATTAAAAAAAATTAAAAAATTAATTAAATTAATAAAATCAATCTTAAATTAATAAAATTTCATTAAAATAAAATAAATTTATAAAATTAAATATTTAAAAACATAAATAAAAATTAAATGAATTAAATTAAAATGAATAAAATAAAATTTTAAATAAATTAAATTAAAATAAAAAAATGAATATTAAATAATTTTAATAAATAAGTTGAATATTATATAAATTAAATAAAATTTATAAAATTAAAAAATTAAATAAAAATTAATGAAATTGAATTTTAAAAAAATAAATTCAATTTTTAAAATAACTTAAAATTAATTAAAACATTAATATTTAAATAAAATTTGGGACTGAGAAATTGTTGAAAAAATATTTTTAAAAAAAGTTTGAAAATGCATGATGAAAGTCAGACAAAAATAATTTGGCAATGAAAATTGACAAATATCTCGATGAAATCTCAAACCTAAAATATATTCAAATAAAATTCGTCAACATTCATTAAAAATGATAACAATTTTAAGCAATTTATGTGTTGCTATGATACTTATTTTAAGTAGATTTAAAAATCCTACTTATTCAAAGATCTCTTTTAATCATCAATATAATTCTTTGCTTGTTAAATATCTTTTTAAAAATTTTCGTCTGTCAACTCACATAAATTATTTCGATGGAAAACCCCCAAATTGTATTGAATCGAATAATAATTGACAGAATCTCAAGATTTTATCAAGAAAATTTCGAAAGCATTTCACTGGAACCTCAAAATGACAAGAAATCATGGAAATTTTGTACAAAAATAGAAATTATATTAACAATAGACTATTGTTGCGACACAAATCGATATCTCCATACAAGCTCTCTTAACTATATTTAGATCAATTATCCTTCACAATGTGCTTATCAAACCAAACAATAGAAAAAATTCTCATTAAAATACAAAAAAAAAATATTTTTTTCATAAATCGTCTTTAATTTAATGACTTTAATGCACTTTTTATTATTTTTTTTAGAAACATCAATTTTCTGTCGACAAATTACAAAAAAATGGTCAACCCATAATGTCAGGAGTGTACCATCGCGCTCCGTCTACCAAATTTAATTGTTGCCACGCTCTACAGACAAACACACACACCCAACTAGACACATAATTTTATGTAAAACTGTTCAAAGCACAAGAGTAAAAGCATTGGATAATAGAGTTAACCACACAATTTGAATACTAAATGTTTGACATGTGTTCTCTAGCGTGTGTGTGTGTGTGTTCAATGGCAAACAGACACTGAATTTTCTCGCTTTTACAAATTTTCCATATAAAAATATCGCAATTTTAATAGAATAATTGTATAAAATTTTTAATTGGTGTTAATAGTAAGACATTTTAGTTAAACCAATACATAATGAATCTAATTAAACTAAAAGTTTTTAATTATTCTCGTGCAATGGGGTTAAAAAAATTACGCCAGAAAAAAATAATGGCAGAGAAAAAGTTTTTAATAAGCGAAAATTAGTCAGAAAAATACCAATTAAATCCCATTTCATGTCCTGCAGCTGTTTAATTTGATAAATGATTGATTTTTTCTCCAATAACGAAAAAAATATTCTCAACCCCGAAAAAACCAATTAAATGCATAAAAAAGAGCTTTCTAACGGTATTTTATTTTTTTGCAGGACAACTCGTGCCTATTTAAGTGTGACATTCAATTATATTTTTGCACCAACAAAAATAGACTTATTTTCCATCATACACATAACGCACACACATAAAGGATAATCAGAGCAACAACAACAAAAAAATATTTACCCTGCCTCTCATGTGTGATGGGTTTGCCTTCGTGTGTTATGGAAAAAAATTGTTGTTTTGACATCAACTTGATTGCAATAGCATTTGCTGTCTGAATATGACAATGAAGAATTATATTTTTCCCTATGAATATATGGCGATGTGTGTCTCGCAGTAATAAAAAACACACGGGAACATTGTCGCATATAGGACGTGAAATATGGAGTACCGAGCCCAATGTGATACACAATGATGCAAAGAAGTGTAAAATATTGAATTTCATGTTTTTCCTGTGTTACATTTTTTTTTCACGGTAGGTATCTCGGAAAAATACAAAAAAAAAAACAGTGAAAAATTGTGTTTATCTCAAGTTGTGTCACGACAGCAGCGATTCGTCTGAAAAACAGATGACAAATGAAGATTTATTCGAAAAATATCGATGTACCGAAATATTTAACTAATTTAAATAAACCAGACCATGAGTAACTTCTGCCAAACACACACACAGTGAATAAAATAAAGCAAAAAAAAGGAGATAGATGGAGAACAAGAGAAGTGAAAATTGGGTTTATTTAGGTCATGGCATGGAAAAATTTCAAATGAAAAAAGTTTAAAGCACTTCCACTTAGTTTAAATGATGATAATATATAAAATTGATGTTGAAATTAACTTAATTTTCCTATATCCTGAGAGACAAATAAAAATTCTATCGTATTTTGTGTTTTTTTTTTTTTGTTTGTATATTATCATTATATATTAACAACAAACAACGCAAAATATAACGAAAAAAATAAAATAAGAGATTATACAAAAAAATAAAATTAACTTTTTTATTGCACATTTGCTTTTATTTTTTTTTTGCACACAAGTTGTCTGCTTTAAGCTCCGTTTCAAGCTTATCTCGAAAAATAAAAAAAAAACAAAAATATTTTTCATGAAAAGTGGTTCAATCCAAAATTAATGTCATCATTGATTTGCACACAAGAGTTAGAGAGAAATGTTCGAACAAGCCACATTTTCTCTTTATTTTTTAATTTTCTTGTTTCCGCAAAGTTACAAGACAGGAATACAAACAGAAACGAAGAAATATTGGAAAAAGTTAATGTTAGGTGGTTACTACAAACATCGAACAAGACGTGGGACAAGACGACATATCCCAAAAAAAGAAAAAAAAAGTTTAGAGAAAAAAAATACAATAAAGCAAGTGAACAGAGAGAAATAATATTAAAACATTATTGTGCCAAAAAAAAAGAATTAAGTCTTCCGTTATTGCAATATGTGTGTTGCTCAGTGGGATGAAATGACATTTTTTTAAAGGACATTGGGTTAAAAAGGAAAATTTGTTAATTTTTTTAGATTTTAAATTTAATTAATTTAAATTAATTTTTTTCATAAATTAATTAAATTTAAAAATAATTAATAAAAATTAAAAAAAAAATAATTAAAAAATTTAATTATAAATTGAATTAAATTAAATTAATTTTAAAATAAATTTTATAAATTTTCATTTCTAAATTTTTGCAAATTTTTAATTAATTTATTTTATTTAATTTTTAATTTTTTTTTTTTATTTATTTTTATTTTATTTAAATATTTTTTTTGTTTTTTATTATTTTATTTATTTTTTATTTATTTTATTTTTTTTTGCTTGCATTTTTTTTAATTAGGTATTTCAAAAAAAAAAAATAAATAAATAAAAATTTTTAGACATTTTTGGGAAATTTTCTGTGAACGTAAGAACAGGTGAAATTTTAAACCCCAAAATCCTTTTAAAAAAATGTCATTTCATCCCATTGAGTGTTTCGGGGTGTTTGTATAGTTATATATAATTTTTTGTGTTTTTTCTCTTGTTCAACAAGAGGAAATAACAGACGTTTCTTTTAGGTGTTCTCCCTTTTTTTCTTTTTTTGATTCTCCTACTTTTCGCCGAGGAACATTATTACATTATGTTTTCCTTCTTTTTTATATTTGAAAGTCCGTACGTATGCCGCAGTTCAAAATTCGAAGCATGTCGAAAAAAATGGGCTCATTCTGATTAAGAAAGACAATGGTTTTTGTCGGTTGGTTTGCCTCCAAATGATGTTTCTGGGACAAAAAGCTGTAAAATAAAATTTTATTTTAAATTGAAACGGATTGTGACACGATGATGACACCCGCCATCATCAAGGCAAAAGACTTTAATGGGCTTCATATACACAAAATTTTATGTTTATGACTGATATTTTTCCGATAAACGGTAACCGAGCGCCCTCCTTATCATCGCACCAAGAGTTCATGTCATACAAATTGTTGTTGTTGTTGTTTGCACAAGTTAACGATATTAATGTTATTATTATTATTTAGGGTGATGTGATATGTTTAAAAACTTATTTAGACATCAACATAAAGAAGCGCAAGGATTATTTTTTTTTGCCATTACGCAATTACACAACACAATATAACATTCAGCAACATGTCAAAAGGAGTTGGAAAAAAGTTGTACGGAAAAGTTACGGTGACAAATTAACACAATTAGGTGTCTCTCATTCTCTCTCGCTCGCATTCGCATGCATTTAGCAACAAAAAAAAATACAAAAAAAAAAGAATTTTAGCAAAAAATGTGGTTGTGGTTGTTCGGGATGGAAATAAACGACACAAAAGTCTCTTGCAAAAGTGCCAGTAAATTACGTGTGTGGTGTGACAAGCAAGGATTAGTGCACGTTAAATTAAGTGTTTCACATACGACGTCATGAAACGCTTACATAATAAGAACACAGAAAAAAATTCGTTATCAACGTGATCGAATGGAATTAATCTTCGTGTGAATTTCAAACTCTTGTACCTTTCGTTTATCAGGTCAAAGGAGAGCTATTCATCAACTTCAACAACAACAACATTTTAAAAACAAACAGGAACTTACTTGCATCGTTTTTCCATCCAATGACTTTAAATCCGAAAAACACACAAAAAAAAACCTTCGCAGCAATTGAATTGTTGGCTTAAATTGTATTACAGCAATAGGCAGGCTTTTGTTGTTCATCCGCTGTCATTTCACGGCTGGTTTTATTTTATCATCATCATCATCGCATTACACGGAACATGTGTGTTTTTCACGTCAAAATGTGCGCGGTGTAAAGGATTTGATTTATTAACCTCATAACTGCCCTTTCGTATGAAGGTTTATTTTAGGGACCACATATGGAACAATGACAGCCCGAGCGTGTGATAATGGCCAGCAGTTCTGATTCAGCGTTTATTTATTTATTTCACCTGCATTAGTTTTGTTATTATTATGTTTGGAACAAAAAAAAATTATCACAAGTTTCTGTTGAAGGATTAATGGAAGCGCATTTTACTTTAATAATTTTTCAATAAACGTCAAAAATTGAAAGGAATTATTAATATTTGTGATATTTAATATTAGTTCATAGGTTAACATAATCCCATTTGTTCATTAAACTCATGTCATATTTATTAAAAATGGGCAGTGTCACTTTCAGAGTCCAATCATAAATATTTAATTATGAAAATTGTAGTTTAATTAACATTTGATGATAATGGTAATTTAATGATGTTTTTCACAGACGAAATTTTTCAGACAAACAACAAATAAAATATTAACTTTGGAAATCCAAATTAATTTTTGATTTTTAATCAAATTTTATTTAGTTATTTTTATTTATTTCACTACATCAAATAAATATTAATTTACGTTTGGAGAATGTATAACATTTTGAAAATTAATTTTGATAATTTTTTTTTTTTTTTATTAAATATTTTTTAATAAATATTTTTAATAATAATTAAATGAAAATCTTTAGAATAAAAAAAAACAATACCTAATTTTAATTAAATTAATACTTTTCAATAGTTTTCATAATTTATTCAATTTTTATTATATTGATAACTATTCAAATAAATAAATAAAATATTTTAATTATTTTTATTTATTTTAATTAAATTTTAATTTTTGTCTCAATTTTAGTCAAAAAAATATTATTTCTGTCAAAATCGAAATTCTAAGAAACTAAAATAAAATAATTTTAATTTTTTTAAAATTTTAGGTAATTATTTGAAAAAAATTCTCTTTTTCATAGTTTTTGCATTTTTATTGATTTTAAAATTTTAATTAGTTTTTTTTTTGAATATTTTTTTCTAAATTTTTATAAACATTATGTTAAAAAATGTATTTTTTAAAACAAAAATTTCAATTTTTCTATCAGTTTTGCTGATAATTATTTTTTAATAATTTTTCAATATTTTTTTTAAATAAATTTTTATTTTTATATTATTACAAATATTATTATATTTTTTAAATATATTTTTTTTTAAATTTTTGATTTATAATTATAAAACATAAAATAGGATAAAATTTAAAAAAAAATCTTTTTAACTCGTCCGCATAATTTTTTAACTTTTTTTGTAAAGTTTAAAGATAACTTTTTAAAAATAAACACAAAGAGCTGATAAGGATTCCTTGTCACGTCTGTCTCCTGCCACCGTGGAATGAATGCCCTCATATTTCACATAGTTCACTTTAATATTGCCACAGATATTAATAATAATAACACGAAGCCTACGATGTGAAAAATAATAATAAACAAAGGATGTGTGTATTTTGTATTTTCATCAGCTATCTCTAACAACAAATATTTATTAATGTTGCTTTAATACTCATTTAACTGTGTGCTCAGATAAATTATATGTTATTATTTTGTGTTGCATGATGCGTTCATGAAGGCATGTGAAAAAGAGTCTCTCGAGAGGGGTTTGAGATGCGTAGGACATAAATTACGAAGCATATTACTTGCTCGTCGCTTCTGCATGAGTTCCTCCAACAAAAAGTTTTTTTTTTTGTTAAAAAGAATGCGAATAACTTTTATATCTTCATCCTTTCTCGGCTCTATCCCTTTTTAAAATACACAGCACAAAAAGTGTCTCGGAGTCTTACGAGCAACATGGCAAAAATTGTTCAAAGGAAAAACTTTTTTTTATAAATGAGTCTTAACGTGCGATGATACAACAATGTTCATTGTCTCTCTCTTTTTTTTTCATGCAGCTCCCGCTCGTCTCTATGCGAACTTTATTTTTCATTCTATATTCCATTTTATATTTATGTGTGTATTTATATGCATTACATGTTTTTTCCTCGCTTATTTTCCCTTAACGCGAACATTATTATGTGTGGCTGGATGGCGATGATGTTGCCAGGCGAAAAACAATGAGAAATCTAAAGTCATCTTGTTTGATCTACTTTCCGAACAATTATTATCATCCTTCATATCACGTCGTCGTTGTTGTTCAAAACTTACTTTAGACACGACGAGATATGCTGCTAAACGAGACAATTAAGATTGATGTGATAATTTTCATGGAAGCTCATCGAAAGTGATACGTCTTTGTTAAAAAGTTTTTCGAAAATATTTTTTTTTTGTTATGAAACGAAGTTAAATCAATTTCCAGTGCGTGTTCATTGAAATCAGTTACCTGCATGTTACTTTGGTTAAACACAGAAAAAAAACGAAATAATAATTATTTTTCATAATGAGCAACCAACAACATGAAATTGTTGTGTTCGTTTCCTCCGAAAACAGAACAAACTTTTACCCCGAGTAATTTTAATGAAACATTTGAATATCTAATTACCATTTTTTAGGGAGAGAAAATTTCCACATTTTCCTTGTTTCACATTAACTCTTTGTTCGGTATTCGTAACTTCTCCGCTATCCGGGCGAAGCATGATAACTTTTCATTTTCTGCCTGCTTTTTGTGGTCTCTTTTTTTAATTCTGTCAGTCAACTTGTTCATTTTCATAATTTAGGGGATGAAAAAACAGACCTCCTCGGTTTTTTTCGCACAAAGGAAAATTACAAACAATTAAGTTCCTGATTAACGACCATTTCCGTTCCATCCACACAATTTTTTTAAGAATGTTAACAAGCAAAACCGCACACATTAAAATAATTGACAAAAAAAGATAACAAGAGTAAACATCCGGACGTGTAGATCTTCAATTTTATTATTATTTTTTTTTATAAATAAACAAAAAAAGAAAAACCACAATTCTTTTGACGGAAATGAATGGAGAAAAAGACAAAAAAAAACAGAAGCTCGGGAAAAAATGTTAACGAGTTGTTAAGGGTTTTAAATGGCTTATTAATTTGCCTGTGAATGGCATATTTTTGTCCTTGTTTGTCAAAGGAACGCATAAAAATAGGAGAAAATTCAAAGAAAATTATAATTAGCTAATGTTCTTTTTTTCTTCCAGATATATGCGATGTTTGCGGTTAAACTCTTTTTAAGATGATTTTTGAAAAGAGAAAAAAAGGTAAAAAACAACGAAAACAAAAGGAAATTTCCATAAAAAGAACAGAGGTTGATTCAAGATCAAAAGATGCCGGAATCTATCGAGATATGAAATTTCATTTTTTTACATTGTGAAAATTTTTTGTGTCTCAAGTTTTTTATTGAATAAGCTAAATATTCAAAAGTTTTTTATTTAAATTAAAAAAAAAATAAATAAATATTATTTAATTACAATTAATAAGTTATGAAATTAAATAAAAAATTTATTTATCAAAATAAAAAAATGTTCATTATTTTTTTTTTAAATTTATTTAAAATTTTATTTAAAAATGATAAAAAAAAATAAATATTTTGAATTAAATTAATTAATTAATTTTCATTAAATAATTAAAAAAAAATGTTTATTTATTTTTTAAATTAATCAAATCAAATTTACAACAAATAAATTAATTTTAATAAATTTTAATAATAAATATTAATTTAGTTTTTATTAATTTATTTATCTATTAATTAATTTAAAAAACATAAAAATCTCAAAATATTTTGTCGAATTTGATTTGATCTTTGAATAATGTAATAAATTTTAATAAAAACACAAAATGTCAATTTGAACAAGGTCAATCATGTTAAGAAACATAAAATTTGATTAAAAAGATAAAATTTAAATTTCACACCTCGCAAATTAATTTAACCACGAGATACAAAAAATATTCACAATATTCTTTCATCTATATATTTTTGTAAACAAAAAATATGCTAAAAAAGAGCTTCAGACACATTTTTATTAAGATAATTTAACAATGTTTGATAAACACATGAAGAAAAGTCGTCTCATGAGTACTAAAAATAACAAATGCGCGTTTTTCCTACGAAATTTCATTAATTTTTCTAAAAAAAAAATGTCTCAACAAAAAATTATGTTGTAAAATGCGATAAATACTCGTTCATTCGTTCGTCTCCAAGAGCAGCAGCACCAACAACAATGTAAACAACTTTATAAAATGTTTATCTTTTTTTCGGTGTGTATGCACGGAAATCTCCTCGAAAATATAATAACATACACACAGCAAAAGAAATTTATGGATTCACAAAATTTAAATCATGTCTTCAACACACAAAACAAGCCTTGGTCGGGTAGGTTTTTTTCCGCTGTCGGGATATATCCGTGCAAGAAGCTGTTGTTACTGTTATTTTATTGTTCGAAACCGTTGTCGTCATTATTACACACACACACACAAAATATATTTTATGCATGCAACATCAACAACAACAACAACAAAATAGGCAATCTTTCTTTTTTTGCCGTTTTTGCGTTATATAAGACGTCGGCATGGCACTCAGAACGTATCCACAAATTATTTTGTTAAGCATGTGTGCACAATATGTAAATTTTTTTCGGTATTCTCGACCTAACAAACATATCATTCATTGGATTTCGTTGGAAACTTCTTCTTCTTTTTCTTCCTTTTGTAACGTGTTTGTTGAAATCAGAAAATGAAATATGAATGACGTGTGTCGGTAGATCCGTATAACCACAATATACAAGCAAATAATTCGTCGGCTTTTTGTTTCGCGAATGAACGTGAGGAATCCTCATGAAAAAAAAAATGTCAATCCATGTCGTTTCTCCAACAAATCAAGATTCACAAGGAATTTCTCGTAGACAATTTTTACGTTTTTTTCCTTTTTGTGGCGAAATTTTGTGCGTGCAATGCGTGTAAATTATGATATTCTGGCTGGATTCGTGCGTGATAATATTTCTAATAATAATAAAAAGTTCAAACATTTAACGTGTTTTGATTTAAATTATTATTCCTTTTTTTCTCCTTTTTGATTTTGTGAGTGACATTTCTAGATTTTGTTCGTTGAATAATTTTTTTGGCGCATTTCGAAGTTTATTCCTATAAAATACGGTATCTGTCCCATTGTCATGTCCGTCTTTCCGTAGTGCTGTGTAAATTTGCCATTTGCTAATTCAAGATAAGGCGCCAATCATTTATGATGTCACCCAAATATGGCGTCATTAAAACATCGAAATTTAAAAATTTAGACAGTAAAAATTGGAAAAATTTTTTGAAAGAAAAATCTTAAAATTCGTGGAAAATCTAGAAAAATCGAAAAATTTGTGAAAAATCGGAAAAACTTCTAAAAATTAGCAAAAAGAAATAAGAAATTTTAAGAAAAACTTCGAGAAATCCGGAAAAAAAATATTTTTGGCTTTTTTGAAAAAAAATGTCCTTTGAACTAAAATTTCCCATGAAAAAGTGTGAGTTTGAAATTTACTGTTTATTTCAACGAATCCTTTTTAATCTCGTTTTCAAATGTTTTTCGTGGGTTGACTCACAAAGTTAAAAAAAAACAAAATTAATTAGCTATGTTTACGATTAAAAGCATGGAAATAAATTATCGAGCGAGTAGCAAAAATTAAGGTCAAAACAGCTTTTATTATCGTAACGACAAATTTTCGTTCTGTTATATTTTTGGTTCATTAATAAATAAATGAGCGACCAAAACAAAATTCATAACACAGTAACAAAATATAAATTGGGCAAAAAAAATTAAATATTTATTAATATGAATCACAATAACGTGCAAATAACGTGGCAAAATCCGCCCACAACGACTATTAAACCTAACACGTATTCACACCTGGAGCCACTCATAAACCGGTCCATTCATCGCTAATTGTTTGGAATTTCGTTGATGAGCATTCTCGGCGATGTACAAACGAAGTTATGCAATCAATTCATTGTTTGCATGAGTGGCAGTAATGCAAACGTCACACATCTTTGTTCGGGCTCTCGTCAAATACTTCAATCGAATTCGTGAAAGTTTTCGGGTACAGCTGATTTACATTCACTTGCAACATTTTAGTGTGTGCGCGACACCATTGACGCGAAGATATTCGAAAAATCTCATTCCGATCACGTGAGAAGTCACAATTACAAAAAACGAGCTAAAAATGGATGAAGATCCGGAACAATCGTCTCATGGAACACTTTTAATCGACTTGGTGTTGCTTGTGTGAACGCAATTAATGAATAAAAGAACATTGAAAGAGATAGCGACGGAAATGGAAGAATCAACACCATGTAAAAAGTAAATAATAATCATAAAAATTAAAAGGGGCAATAATCATAATGAATTCAGGACAACAATCATAAATGGCCAACACCCATCAAAGCACGACATTATGATGATGATAGACAAGAACAACACACACACATAAACTTAATGTATTCTACTTTAGTAAATTTGAATCAATAAACACGGTGTTTTAATTTTTTGTTTCATTTTTGTGCATTTCAAATTTTATATTGAAAAAATCATGTCTGTCTTTCCGTAACGTTGTAACTTTTTGCCATTTGCTAATTCAAATGTTGCTAAAAAGTTTACATAAATTAGAAAAAAATGCTAATTCAATATATTTTGCTTTAAGAATTTATGGAAAATTTTAATCTTATCTCAAAGAGAGCTCATGCGAACCTGGGTGATGAAAATTCGAGGAAAACCCGGAAAATTTTTGGAAAAATCGGAAAAACTAGATAATTTTTAAATTTTTTAAAATCTTAAAAAATTCTAAAGTTTTCTTAACATCTGAAATTTAAAAAAAAATAAAATTCATGGAAAATTACGGGAAAGTCAGAAAACTCGATGGAAAATCGGAAATAAATCTTTTGCATCTGTATGAACTTAAAATGTTCTTATGACGTTACAATTTTCAAATAAAAAAAGTCCAAAGTTAAAATTTTTAGTATGTTCGGGAAATTTTGGAAAAATTCATGAAAAATCGGAAAAAACTAGAAAAATGATGAAATCTTAAAATTTTTAAGAGTCTTATAAGCATCTGAATGTATATCAAATTTTATAGCAAATAAAAATTCGTGGAAAATTCGGAAAATTCAGCGAAAATTCAAAAACTTTTAAAATTTTTAAAGAAAAATTTAAAATCTTAAAAATTTTGAGTCTTTTGAGCATCTGAATGAAAAATTTATAAAATTCTTAAAAATAATAAAAACATTCGTGGAAAAGCAACGTAAAGTTAAAATTTGTGAAAAATTTATAGAAAATCGAAAAAAATATCAGAAAAAATTAAAAAAAATTAAAAGGTTATGATATTCGAAAGGCGGTTAAGCTGTTGATATTAGCGAATGTTTTTCTATTTCGTTTTATAAATATTATTACAAACATCGTCATTGTGAACTCGTGTAAACTCATAAATAAAGCGCGTAAAATATTAACTGAATAAAGATGTAATAAAAACACTTTTATCCAAACAAATATTTAACAAAACACACACATGAGCATGTAGTCTATTTTTATGAATGTACAGCAAAAGAGAGACAACGAACGCGCGCGCGGCATTTTACCTGCGAATTACAGTGATTATAACATTTCTTCTATTAAAAGGCAGTAACGAGGCAGTTAAAACGATAACCTACGTTTATAATATAATGCGAGCGAGATCCTTATCCATGCCATTGTTGTGGCTTCGCATGCGGCAAAGTACGCTAGTTGTTGAGTGAATGCGGGACCTTTCTTGCTCCAAACATTTAACATTTCAGTCCATTTAGATTAGATGAACGCACACACACACACGGTGTCTCGCTATGCCATTTATTTTATTTATTACACTCAATGTACACGTACATTATTAAAGCTTTATCTATCTCTCTAAACTCAAATATAAACACTCCTTATTACTTATTTAAAAGTTGTTATGACTACAAAGGGAACGCAGAGAGACGAAGAGGAAGAAAGAAATGCGGAGGGTGGAAGTTTTCTTGCCATGGAAATTTATCAACCTTTTGTGTGATTGGGAATCGATAAGAAAATTGTCTTGAAATAAATGAGGGAAAGCTGTTTTTGTGTGGGGGATTGTTTTTAGCTTGAATGCTATTTTGCAGTGTTTTTCTGTATTTTTTGGTAAATTTCTATGGAAAAGGGATGACTGACAAAAACTTTGATCGTTCAGGTAAAAAAATATCGATAATCAGTAGGACACGAATTTTTAGAATCTGGGATACAAAATGGTTTATTTAGAAATTGTTATATGGAATTTAAGGGTTTTCCCTTTATCGTTACATTTTTAATGAGCTTCGTGGAATTCACTTGAACTAAAAAAAAATGTCGAAGTTCATTGAACTTTTTTTTTAATTTATTTAATTTGATGACGGGAATTTTTTATTATCAGAAATTTCACATAAAAAAATCATTCGATTTTTTTTTAAATAAAGTGAATATAAAAGATTCATATAAATATACGAATTAATTACACAAATTCAATTATTATTAAAAAATTTTTGAGCAAAAATAATTTTTTTAATATTTGTTTTCTATTTTTAATAATTTTAGAATGTGCATTGTGGCGAGGTTTTAGAATGTGCATTGGGGCGAGGTTTCAGAATTTATTTAATTAATTAATTTTTAAAATTTTCATTATTCTATTTTTATATGTTTTTTAAATAAAATATATATTTTTTAAAATAGTTAATTTAAAATATTATAACAAATGCCAGAGAAATATTTTTTTTATAAAAAAATATAAAAAAAAATATTTTGGAAATATATATTTTTTTTTTAATAAAATAAATATTAAATAATTATTTAATTCACAAATAATTAAATTAACTTTTAATTTTTTATTTAATTTAAAACTATTTCATTCAATTTTAAAACTTTATTTTATTATTTTTTTTAATAAAATAAATATTTACTCAAATAATTTTTTAATTCACAAATATTTTAAATTAAATTCTTTATTTAATTCTATTATTTTTAAAACTTTAAATTTAATAAATTATTTCAAATAATTTTTTAATTCACAAATATTTTAAATTAAATTCTTTATTTTTATTTAAATTTAAAAATTATTTCATTCAAATTTTTATTTAATTTTTAATTTCATTCACAAATAAATAAAAAATAAACAATAAATATTATTTATTTTAAATTAATTAATTTTTTTATACAAAACTATTTATTTATTTAAAAATATATAAAACAAATAAATATTAAATTAATTTTCTTTCTTTCAAATAAAACCACAACAAAGACAAACAATTCTCTGTTTAATATCAATTGATACCAAATCAATTCCATTCACATCTGTGTCTCGTAAAATCTCTCTCTTCACACTACAAATGTTAACCAGACTTTACCGCGTTATCAGCATGAACTAATAATAATATTTATGACAAAAGCAAACAGACAAACAAATATTTCAATTTTATTTACATTTTTTCATTATATTTTAAAATATTTACAATCGTTCCATCAATTAACTTTTTTTTAAGGTCAAGTATATAATAACTTGATTATCTCTCGCTCATCCTCCCCACACATAAAACCAACGAAAGAACTAACGAACGAACAACGACCACACCAATGTGTAATAATATTCAATATTTTCGCAATTAGTGAATGAAATATGAGTTTAAAATCGCGAATTCTCCGCTCACGATCGATGTCAATAAGTACGTTTGCACGCATTTCGTTGAAACAACAAAAAATATTAATAATAATGATTGGATTAACGTCGATTAGTGAAATTTATTTATGATAAATGGGTTAAACTTGTGTGCCGTTTTTTTTTTGTGTTTCGTCGACGAGCGAAAAAAAAATTTCATGTTTGTTTATTTTTTTTATTATTTTTACGATTTATCGGATGATGATGAGACGACGCGCACATGCAGGATTTTCTCGCGTAAAAAAAAAACAAAAATGTGTGCATGTAAAAATAAAAAAAAAATAAATCACGTCATAAAATTAACGCGTTATAGATTTATAAGACCATTATTATTAAATGTGTATCTCTTTTTTTTCGACAATGTTATGTTATTATTATTATGATAGACGACTCGATGTTGCGGAGGAAGAGGCAAATGTGCGAGGTTTAATAGATTTTTATTGCACTTGACTCAAGATTTAAATTTATGAGGTACATTGGAAGCAATATTGTCTTTTTTTACACACACGGAACGAAAAAAAATCATAAAAAATCTGATTTTAATGCGAAAATCGTTTAAGGTTCTCGCTTTCTCTTTCGCGTGGAATGTCTTATCAATACTCGTTATCTTGACATAATTAACGACGAAATGTGAGTTGTTATCTGCGACGTGTAAATAATACGCGTTTTGCGTTGAAAAATTAATTATAATGGATTCGCGGCCCACACTCCTCACTCATGCGGATGAACGATGGGCAATCGATAACCCATTAAATTAATACCAGCAAAATGATATAAAATAAATAAATTGACTTACCGTTTACCCTTGAACGCCAACAGGTATTTTTTGTTTGCCGGAAAATTGTTGCTCACCACAAAACCCGTATTGCCGCCGCGCAATGGAAAATGCTTGTGGAACAGCGGAATACTGACGTCGAAGTTGTGCCGCATCGATTGCACACTCATGCTGGCTTTCGCGAGAATTGCCTGGCCCGGATCGAAGCCCAAGCTGTGTTCGTCGTAGTCGGGCCACGTGCCGGAATACAAGTTAAAAATGAGATGATTTCGCCCGTTATTCCAGTAAGGCAGGCGCTGAAGACGCGACGGCACATTTCGTACGTAGTCCTCGCTGAGCTGATCGCGATCGAGTGTATCGATGCCGAGCACAAAGAGACACGCCTTCTCGGGGTCTGTGGTGTAGTAACGCGACTCCTGTATCGCCGACAGGATTTTCTGGTAGTTTTGACTAATCGGTGGTGCGGCGCCGAGCGAATTTAGCGGTTCTGGCGGATAAACGTACACTAAAAAATTTTCATAGCACTTGGTAAAGTCGAAACAAGTTTCCATGCGACAATTTCGATACTTGTTATTGTTGTTATAGATGTTGTTATTATTATTTCTATTCATGTGATTATTATTATTATTTTGATTATTTTGATTATCGAACAACGTTCTATCCTGACTATTTGAACTTATCCATAATTTTGATTCGTGCCTTGGTGTGTTGTACAGATCCTCGGTAAAAACACTATCTTGCACATGCAAAAATGAATTTGCGGGATCATTATTATCGTAAACATTATCAATATTATTTATGCTATTTTTATTACTATTAACATGGCTTCTAAACATTATAACACTGGAGGAGCTACCACTAACACTATTCGGATTATGATTATGATATTTATTTAGATAGAAGTTGCTGTGATGATATTCTTGTTGTTGCTGTTGGTTGGGTGACGAAGAAGACATGACAGACGATAGCTTAGTCATTACCATGCTTTGGAGGATTTTGAGACGATAGCCGCCCAAATAGCATAGCGCTAGAAATGCACACGATAAAATCACTAAAATATATCGTTTCTTAGCCTGCATTTTTCTGGCCTTTATTTTTTTTCGTGTCGTCGCGAAAGAAAAATTTAACCACACATTTTTTTTTATTGATTATTAGATTTCTTTTTTTTTTCTTCTTTTTTCTTAAAACATTTTTTTTTTTTTAAATATTTTTTTTTATTATTGTTGCCCGCTGTCTACACAGGCATTGATTTTATGTAAATTTCCACCTGAGCAACATTATTTTGACGTGAACGACGAGCAGCAGGCGAAAAAAAAACTTTTCAGGTCCGATTTTTATTTCATTTCACTTTTTTGCTCGATTTTCACCTTTTTCTTTGCACTTTTTCACGGTTTGTCTGCCCCAAAAAGCCAGCAAAGGTTCCGAAACACGGGCAGAGCGAAACACTTGGCTCACGAATTTTTTTGTTTATTTCTTATCCGGGATGATTTTGGCCAAAAATTCACCCGAAATGCACGTCAATCGATGCGTTTCGCGACCGGATTCACTCGCGGCGACTGTTAAATAATTAATTTTGTTTGTCTGCGGCGACAGACGATTTAAAAGAAAGAGCTGAGCTGCCGGAGAACATCGCCCGTCCGTCGTCGAAGGATGATTGTTTTGAATTGAAGACGACCCGTTTTCACGTTCCGATTTCCCGTCGTTGTGTTCCGTTTTCGTGTGAATGCGGGGAAAATGGAACAAAACATATCAGTAAAATGAGACGAATGAAAGTGATAATTTTGAAATTGCCATTTTGGTAATTCATTTCCTGTTTGGCGCCATCAAAGCGGAAATGCGGATGAAAATTGAACTGTGACAGTTTCCGGCGGTTGCAACACACGTAACCGGAAGTCATAACGGTATTGTGGCTCACAAACCACAGAAAGTCAATTAAATATTTTTTCAATTTTTCTTTAAAATGTGAGTTTTTTGATAATTTTCAAAAGAATTTTAATAAATTTAATTCTTACAAAAAATTAAATTTAAAAAAAATTATTACAATGATTTTCGTTAAATTTAATACATATTTAAAAATGTTTAATTAATTAAACTTTTCTTGGAATAATTTTCTTATTTTACGTAGGTATATTTAATTTTATTAATTTAATTTAATTAATTATTTTGTTAATTTATTTATTA
Organism: Culicoides brevitarsis; assembly: GCF_036172545.1. NCBI lineage: Eukaryota > Metazoa > Arthropoda > Insecta > Diptera > Ceratopogonidae > Culicoides > Culicoides brevitarsis. Next base: position 14,339,391 of record NC_087085.1, on the reverse strand, counting down.
ATTCATTAATTTAAAATATTAATATTTGACTTTAAATAATTAACTATGACAAATTTCCAATATTTTTTTAATTTTAAAAGAAATCTGTAAAATCTTGAAAGAAATATTTGAACGTCTATCTTAATTTAATTAATTTTTTTAATGTATGAGATCAATTTAATAAAAAAAATTAAATTAAAAAAAAAATAAAAATTAATTTAAATTTTATTTTATTTTATTTATAAAAAAAATTAAATGAAAAAAAAATAACGAATAAAAAACTAACAAATAAAAATCAGATGAAAATCTGTCATTTTTTATAAAAATAAATTGCACACAATATTTTCAACAATTCTTACCTCATTTTTATTATTTTGTATTATTGTACATATTATTCTTTTTTTTTTTTAGAAAAATAAGATATATCCGGTTGTCATTTTCTCATTTCCCATGTTTATCCTCCAATGAATCATCTTGCGGTGAAAATAAAAAAAAACAAAGAAATGAGAATAAAAAAATAAATTATATGAGGTCGACATAATAAGATTTCTGTTTTATTTTCAAATATTTTCTGCAAAAAAACTGAAAATTACCTTTCAAAAGTTCTTTTTATAAATTTACTAATCCAAAGGACACAACAAAGGCAAAATTATTATTCACCATAGATTGCCTGAAATATATCATCACTTTAATCGTAGACACATATATCCGAATAATGTCCGAGAATCTCCCCTCTTCGCATAAAAAATTGCCGAAAAAAAGATAACTAATGAAACATTATTTCCCATTATAGTTGTGATACATATCAAATGATAAAACTCGCTGTACTTCTCTTCGCAGCAACGATGACAAAAAAATATGATTTATTATTTGCTCTCACATAATTTTTTTTTTCTTTTTTTGTATGAAATAAAACGAAAAAAAAAAATCTTAAAAAAAAGAAGGAAGAAAAATCAAAGAATAATTGTGTACAAAATTTTTTTTTCGTACATTTTCATTGTCTTCATATGGAACAAAAGAGATGACAATGAGACGGAAAATAAATAATGGAAAAAAAGGTGAGAGATTGGAAGACAATTTAACGAATTTTGAATCATTTTTCACGTGAAAACAATGTAACTTGCTCCACATTCAACACAAATTTTCAGCAGTTCACATTTTTGGCAAACATTTTCCTATCTGCACCGAAAATCGTCATCATCATCACCGGCGTTGCTTCACAAAATGTTAAAAGCTGGTCGTTAGTGAATATTTCACACAAGTACTCTCGTTTTCAACATGTGTGTGTTGATTTTTCAATGCACTCAATTCTTTATAAAATAAAAATAATTTGAAAAAACTGCACGGGAACATGTGCAATGCAAATATTAGAAGTCAAGGTGAATAAAGGAAAATTCTCCGTACGTTCGTCAATCAGGTCGTTTCAAGTAATTAGAATAGTTTGTGATTCATTCATTGAGTTTCCCTAATGACGACACATATCACATGTAAAGATAAATAAATGAAGTTGTACAAATATCAGCAGGAAGGAATTTACGCAACATTCGTCAGTATCTATTAAAATTTCAATCGATTTAAAATCAAATCAATTTATCTCTGTATGTTTTAGGTTTCCTTTTCAATTTTCGGGGGAAGATTCAAATTATCACTCAAGTTATCTCTGTGAATTTAGCTCGTTACGGGAGTGAAATGAGGTGTTGAATTGCCAGTTAATACTCTAATCATTCGAATGAAATGTGCGTGGTATCATGTTATGTTGTTTTGATAAGGCGATTATTGTTTTCGTCGGCAGAATATGCATTACAGCTTAAAGTTGTAGTAATAAATAGGAGATTACCGGGTGAGTTCATACGTAATTTGAATAAAGAATTAATTGGACATCTCGTTGAATAGTTGAGCTTGATGGAATTAATAATAATAATAATTAATTTATGAATAGAAACTGATATTCAATTTTGCTCTTTTGGACTTTGTGTTGGAAAATTTAGGTTATAATTGATTTAGAGAACCAGACGTCTCCATTTTAGTGAATTAAAAATTTGTATTTATTTGTTACAAAAAAAATTCGAAAATTGTAAAATAGTAAAAATTGACAAAATTATTGTAAAATGTCTATTTTAATAAAATCAGAAAAAATATTTCAAATTTAAAATTAAATAAAATATTTTTAAATAAATAAATAAAATTAAAAAATTAATTTTTAATAAAAAAATTTGCAAATATTTTTTAAAGATACCTTTCTTCAAAAAAATTTAATATTATTTATTTATTTATTTTTTTTTTTTGTAATTTTAATTTAATTTTTTTTTTTTAAATCATACAAACTCAATTTTTTTTCAAAATTTTAATAAAAATGAAAAAATAAGCTGTATTGTAAATTATAAAAGATTTGTAAATCTGAATTTTTTACTAAGTTTCTAAACCAAAATGATACAATTTTCAAAAAAAAATTGGTTTTATGACAAAAAATGTCATTTTTAAAATGATGTCAAGCAGTTTAAAATATTATAATTTTCATATAAAAATTTTGATGTTTTCATTCATCACTTTGAAAATTTAATATGGAAAATTATTTTTATTCAACAAAATTGAATATTTTTTACTAAAAACTTTAAAAAAAATAAAAATTATTAATCAGTTTCATAAAAAAAAGTTATATTTTGTTAAAAATTAATAAAAATGCTTTAAAAATCGAAATCTAGATACTCGATATGCTACCTAAAAATTAAAATTTATTAAAAAGAAAAAATTAAACATTTTTGGCTAATGTGTCAATGTAAAAAAAAGCCAAAAATTTCTTAAAAATTTTTAAAAACATAAAATATCATGAGAAAATTTTCATCATAGTCATCTCATTCCATTTTTCTTATCAAACCGACACCATCTTGATTAAAAAATATTGTTCAACTCTCGCATGGATTAAGAGATAAATCCTAGCCAGACATATTTATAAACCGTAATCTCTCCACAAATGCCTTTTCAACTCTTTTAATTAAATCTACGACTTCCATTAACGCAAAACTTCCTTATAAGATCAAATTATTTTGTTTTAAATTTTCCATCCTGTGCTCTGTTGCAGTTGTGAAAATGTAAAAAAGACACAGATCCGCTCTTAAAATGCTCTAATAGTCTTCTTGTTGATAATTCAACCGGAAACAAGAAAAAAACTATAATAATCATTTACTCTGCTTAAGCACACCATTAATTTTTTCCGTTCATTTTTTAGTTTTTTTTATTTTAGTTTAGTCCTCGTACAAGACTAAACTAAAACAGAAACTACACACTTTTTTTAAAGAAACAGAAACGCAAGCGAGCAAAAAAGCGGAAAGAATAAAGAAAAGTTTTCTTCCTCCTTGGTTGCTCTCTTTTACAGTATTTGCTTGATTGCATTCTCTAAATATATATAATTTCTTATCATCGTGTTTGCGAAACTTTTCTGGTTAGTTCGTCTTGTGAACTATGTTGTGTGTCTATTTGCAGCGAAAAAAAATGTTTCACCTCATTCTGTATCTCTTTTTTTTTCGACTTCTTCAACAGCAGGCTGCTTTTAAATAGAGACAATATTATTAATGCTGTATAATTCTCCCAACACTCGAACGGCACGCGGCTTCTTCATTACACACACACAGAATTATATTTCTGCAAAGATAGTTTAAAGTTTGCCATGCAATAAAATAAATTATATCTTTGAAAGACGGCAGAGTGTGGCATAAAAGATGCGGATTACGAACTATCCCGCTTCGTCTTCTTTTCCTTCGTTGTTGTGTTGTGTTATTATTAACCTCGTTTTTATCTCTTTGATAAATGAGAAAAAAGTTGCCAACTGCGTTCCGGAAAAGTCAAGGTCACTGAGAAAGAAAATGGCAATAAAAGCAGAAAGAGAGAGAGATGGAGTTGATTTAACTAATTGCTTTATATGTCAAATAATAATAATAATATTGAGTTTATTACCCGTACTAAAAGTAATTATCATGACAGTCTTGAACATATTCTGCTGTTAATGCCTTGCTATTATTTTATTGTGCATCCTTCTTTGTTCAACGTTCACACAAAAGGCTCGTCATCGTCTTGTGACTCCATGAATTTCTAAAAGGATAATTTTATTCGTCAGAAATTTTATTTTATTCATAAAGAAGTTTTTATTTGACTTAAAAAAACATTAAATTTAAAACTAAATGATTTAATGCCTTCTAAATAAAACACAAAAGTTCGAAAAAAATTTTAAATATGAAGATTTGACAAGAAAAAAAATTCTTTAATTTTTTTCTAATTGATCTTAATTTTTTTTTGTGCCTGAAATTATTAAAAAAAAATTCTTGAAGATGCAAAACAATAAACATTGTCAAAAGAAAAATAAAAATTGTTTTATTTAAAATTAAATTTAAAAAAAATTAAATAAATAAAATAAAATTTTAAATTAAACTTAATAAATTTAAATAAAATTCAAAGAGTTTTGTTGATATTTTAAAGGATGTTTTCAAAAAAAAAATTGTTGATTTTTTTTTTATTTAATTATCTAATGAATTAAAAATTAAATAAAATCTATCAAATTCAAAATGCTTTTTTTTGGAAATTTATTTACCGAAAAAAAATTAAAATTTAAATTTTGAAAAAAAAAAATTAAATTTTTTTTTTCTCGGCTATAAAAATAAAAAAAAATTTAAATAATTTTTTTGATTAAATAAAAAATTAAAATTAAATTAAAAATATTAATCAAATAAAATTCGACTCACAGTTCTAAATATTTTTTGAAAAATTTCTTGATTTTTAGAAACTTGATATCCATCTTAGAATTTTCTAAAATAATTGAAAAGAAAAAAATCCAAAATATTTTAGAAAATTTTACCTATTTTTTGATCAAATTCTCCCGTTTTCGATTCAGTGGGCAGTGTAAAAGTGAAAAACGAGAATAAAACAATATTTTTTCACACATCATAACTTTTATGGCTTTTTTCCCTGAAAGCGGGAGACGTTTTTATTGCTCTTTCCTTTCAGGTATACGCCTCCCCGACATTACTTTCGTTAAGAACTAATTACAACGAAACCGTTTGTGTGCCAAAGAAAACCAGAACATTTACCAAGTAATTTACTCGTACCGAAATTTAATGATGCTCATGTGCAAAACGAGGGACAATATGGCACGAAAATTATTTTAACACGCAAAACACAATTTGCTTAACCAACCACTACCATTACCGCCGTGCGACGACATTCAGGTGTCGTTGTGTCTCTTGTCTCGTCCTTTGTAAAATGCCGAAAGAACGCCGATGGCAGAAGACTGGCATAATTTCATAACACACTAGTTTAAAATAAAATTACATCCATTGTCTGTGTGGCAGACCATAACCTTAACCAATATTTTGTGTTTGAAAGAGACGCAAATGACTGGAAAAATCTATTGTTGAAAGCTGACTTGTGCTGGGGCAGCATTTCGCATGTGATTCACGTAATATTTACGTAAAATACCTACTTGTCGCAGCAAACAAGCACGGGCAATGGCTAATGCAATGTCGTCATATTTGTGGCAGCATGAAGCTTAAAAGGCCATATATCGGGCAAACATGAAGCATGTTTTGGACTAAATAAATGAAAAGAGCCATGACAACATGATAACAATATTATCTACATGTTGAGTGTGTTTGTGTGTGCTTGAGTGGGCGGTTGGAATTGGAATAGATGAGAAATAAAGCGAAAAATTGACAAAGCTCTTCATATGTTACATAAATGGATAAAACCATGAGAGCGACGGATACCCGCTAGCAGGAAAATGATGAAAGTTTTTTTTGCAAGCATTTTTCAAATCGCGCTAATATTTTGTTTCGATTCAAACATTTCTCACGTTGTGATGGTTTTAGCATGTTTTCAACAAAAATTAGTCAAAAATACGAGTTTCATAGTAAAAAATGTGAGTGCATTACTCAAAAATTTATAAAATTAAAAAAATATTTATTTTCGAAATTTTTAGCTTAAATTTCATATAAATTCAACAGAAACAGAGTTTAAGTTAAGAATAAAGTGAAATTAAGTTAAATTAAGTAAAGTTTTGGAAATATTTTTCATCAAAATTTAATTTTGATTAAACTTCGTTAGAATTTCAGATTTTAAATATTCAGATTTAAACTTTTAAAACATATTTGAGCCAAAATTAACAAAAAAATTATAAAATTTTTAAAAAGTTTTTAATTTTAAAAATTTTTTTTATTTTTTTGAAAACTTTTTGTAAATTTTTTTAATTTTAATAAAATTTTGATCATATTTGCGCAAATACCCAGATTAAAAGATTTTTTTATTTATTTTTAATTAATTTTTAAACAAATTTAATTTTTTAAATTTTTTTATATTAAATTAAATTTTAATTTAATTTAATTTTTTAATTTTCTTTTAATTTAAATTTATTTCAGATTAAAGTAAAGTGTCAAACATGTATTCTATGCACTATTTTATCTAAAATCTCTCTAATTTTTTTTTATTTTTACCTCAAGATGTTGAAAAAAATCAGACAGACTTCTAAGAAGGTTTTATTTTTTTATTTCAGGAAAATTTCTTCAAACTCATCGGTAACACAAAACTTTTTAATGATCTCATCTTTTATTTATAATGGTTGCAACCTTCGTGCGTGAGGATTTAAAATGCAATGAAGAAAAAGGAAAAACTTCATCATCACACATATAAATACTTGATGCACTCACTCTCGTTACATAAATAATATTTGTGCTAACGAGAAAACTTTTATTCCAGTTCAAAAATACAGAATTTATATTGCTTGCATACTTGATCCCCCATTTAAACATTTTATTATCCACTTCTGTATCCTGTTTAAATTTACGACGGATTTCCTCCGATGCACTACGAGTTTGTGTGCCCGATCGTACGGAAAAATATCTTTAACAAATCATATGGAAAGTTGTCCAAATTGCACGACGACGAAAAAAAAAAGATTAACTTTATCTTATAATATTTGTCAAAAAGTTGGTTTAGATGGTCGGTTGCCAACACGACACGACGATCAAAATACATAAACTGCAGCGAAGGGTAGAGACTAAAATATCCTTATAACACCCTGACACATTTTCTCCGTTATCCTGTCTCCAAACTTGACAAAATAATGCTTGGCAAGACATTTTATAAATAAATTCGAGAGAAACAACACAAAAAAAAAACAAGAGTTTGTCTAAAGTTGTTTAAAAATTTATTTATCCCAAGTAAGCACCTCTGAGTTAATGTTTTTTGCTGCAACAAAGACGACGTCACTTTTAATATTCCACAACAAACACTATTGATACACTTTTTGTGCCTTAAATCCATTTCTTGAATGGAGATACACTTGACACACACGTTGAATTGACTTTTGAATGGGATACATTTGCATCGAGTTTAGAAAAGTAAAAAAAAAATAATAAAAAAACGACGACAGCAAAAGAAAAAACTTGTGCGGAAAATTATGTGATATTACACAAAACCGCTTCGTTTACATGGAAAAGGCGGAAACGTTTGCAATGTGTGATGTTTTTTCTGGTTTTCATTCAAATTGCATTGTTCGGAATAAAAGTGAGGAAAATATTTTATTCTTCTTTCGACATGCCGCTCTCTCACATTTCTTATAAATAAATATGAAAAATATCGCACAATGACTCGCGATTGTTGAAAATGAGCGGATTTGATGCCATAACAAAATCTTTACATTTTTTTGTTTGTCTGTAAGAGCACTTTTCCAGATGAAGAACTTATTGTTTAAGTAATGCTTGTGCTCGTGTAATTGTGAAAATTTGTTTTTGTAGTGAATATTTTCAGATATATTTTCTATTCTATTTTCTATTCATCGCATTTTTCTAAAATTTTAAAATTAAAATTATTTTTTAAAATTTTAAAATTAAAATTAAAAAAATTAAAATTAAAATTAAAATTAAAATTAAAATTAAAATTAAAATTAAAATTAAAATTAAAATTAAAATTAAAATTAAAATTAAAATTAAAATTAAAATTAAAATTAAAATTAAAATTAAAATTAAAATTAAAATTAAAATTAAAATTAAAATTAAAATTAAAATTAAAATTAAAATTAAAATTAAAATTAAAATTAAAATTAAAATTAAAATTAAAATTAAAATTAAAATTAAAATTAAAATTAAAATTAAAATTAAAATTAAAATTAAAATTAAAATTAAAATTAAAATTAAAATTAAAATTAAAATTAAAATTAAAATTAAAATTAAAATTAAAATTAAAATTAAAATTAAAATTAAAATTAAAATTAAAATTAAAATTAAAATTAAAATTAAAATTAAAATTAAAATTAAAATTAAAATTAAAATTAAAATTAAAATTAAAATTAAAATTAAAATTAAAATTAAAATTAAAATTAAAATTAAAATTAAAATTAAAATTAAAATTAAAATTAAAATTAAAATTAAAATTAAAATTAAAATTAAAATTAAAATTAAAATTAAAATTAAAAAATTAAAATTAAAATTAAAATTAAAATTAAAATTAAAATTAAAATTAAAATTAAAATTAAAATTAAAATTAAAATTTAACAATTAATTTAAATTAAAAAAAATTTAAAATTAATTTAAATTTTATTTTATTTAGTGCTTCACGACATTAATTTTCCACAATTCTCTTACGTCATTATAAATAAGTTTTTACATCATACAAAAGAACTGCATCGTGATTCTTCTATTGTTGTGATGATATGTCAAAAGTCAGATACATTCACTTAGACGAGATATAATTTAAGTTTTTTCATTCAACTTTTTATTTATACTTTTTTCTTCCTTTTGAGTAATGTGCCAGAAGAGAACAGATTTTATTAAATAATAAATTTAATGAACGCCTCAGTTGTTTTCTCATTTATTTCTTTAGAAGTCAGAATCACTGTCAAGCAATTCATTCCAGATTTTTTTTGTTTATCATTAAAAATTACAACTAAAGAGCATAATGAGCGATCTGCCAAGACAGAAATTTAATTTTATTTATTATTTTAGATGAAAACCCATTTAAAGCGGTGAATTAAGACAATTGACACAACACCATAAATATCGCCCGAAACCATGTTTTCGAAAATTGAAACACATCCAAAATTCTATTGATTTACCTAATTCAATCACGAACACACAATTCAAATTTAACAACAATAGACAAGATGATTACATTAAATTACACACTTTTGCGAACATGAACGGCACACAAATGCACGAGGATGAGGGAGAAATCCATTTTGGGTAATTAATCTATTCAAAATTATTACATTATCAAGTTAATCAACCAATCACTTACTTTTCACATTACACATGATTAGAAATTATGACATGCTTTTGTGCTACAGGTACAATATTGATTGAATGTGTATCAGATAACGGAAATAATAATTAATCCCTGATGGAAAACTTTGATATATTTCAAAGAAAAAAACCAGGCGTCTCCATCGAAAAAGTTCATTCACAATTATTTGAATTTCTCTGCATTTAAGAAGCCGGATCTAACATGTCTGGCAAGTAAAATTTAGTTGTTAAAACATCCTGAGGACAACACATGTTCAAACAATTACTTCAATCAGTGCTACTTTGTGCTGCACGAGAAATAATAATAACAACGATGATGATGATGATGACAAAGTTTATTGCATTCCAACAAAGACAAGACAATTTATCGTCGATTTCAAGTAACATAACCTCTGGTGAGAAGACGGAAAAGGATGAAAACGGAAGCGTTTTGTTCTCTCTGTATGTTTGTCTTTCCAAATCCTGGATTTATATACATTTAGATAAACAAACAACAACAAAAGTTGCATAGATGCCAAGAATTAATATTGTCTTCATTTATCTCGCTTTTTCCCTCTTGTTGTTGGATATCATGTTCGTTTTGGGTCGATATGGTCCTTGGGGACTTTTGGACTTTCGGTTTGTTTATTTGTCAACTTGTTTTAATTAAATTTTACTTTTGCGCAAAGGTACGGGATTTGTGACATAAATCTGTCTAGACAACAAAAGTGATGAATATGCAACAATTTTGTTGGTAATGTTATTAAAAATTTTTGATCTATTTTGCAAAGTTTGGCAAAAGTTCATTGAAAATTCTTTAAATTATTATATCTTGAATAATTTTTACTTACAATTAAAAATTTAATTGTTATAAATTTTGATTTTATTTAAAATTAAATACGTTTCAGATCATAAGGAAAATTTTGACGTTAAATAAGAAGAATAAATTTAATATTTCTATTTTTACCTTTTTTAGGATTTTTTTTAAAAATTTGTTCACGAAAAGGGGATTTAAAAATTTTTTTTAAATTTTTTGACTGTTATATATTTTAACAAATATTTAAATTAAAATTTAAATTAAAATTTAATTAAAAAAAAATTAATTTAATTTTTTAAAATTTTTTAATTTTTTTAATTAATTTTTGTTGTTTGTACCAATTAGGTACAGAAAGGTAAAAAATTGAAAAAATATCAAACTTTAATTTAAAAAAAAATTTTTAATTCACGTGGTTTTTGAATTTTTAAATTTTTTTTGTGCCATTAAAAAAAATAAGTTTTTTTTTCATTTTTTTTTCCGTAAATTTTTCGAAAAAAAAAATAATTTTTTTTTCCAAAAAAATTATTTAATTTTTTTTTAAAAAAATTTTATTAGGTATTTAATTTAATGAATGTGACTGCATAAAAAAATAATAAACTAAAGACTCAAAAGAAAAATGTGAGATAAACAATAAATGAAAATTACTTTAACTTTCAAATTTAAGTTAAAAAAAGATCTTTGTTTGAAATATAACTTCATTGACGCGACTTTTTGTTAACATCTTTTTAAATAATGCAAAAATACAAAACAAACGTGAAATATCAACAGTTTTAACGTGAATATTTATCAAAAAGCGGAAACTTTCATCATTTTCAATTCTTTCATAATATTTTTGCATTACAATCCATTACGCTTTAAGAATTTCAATGACTTATTGAAAAAAATAATAACTTACATAAAGATCAGGAATATTTTACCTTAAATTTTTCGTGAGATTACTTACAATTACCAAAAAGGTCAAATTTTGACATGCGATAAATAAAAAAATCAAAATTCATTTTAAAAAATTGTATTAAAACTAATTGTTTCATTCCTAAATTAAAATATTTGGATTTTTTTTCTAAATTTATAAAAAAATGCAGTCCCGTTCCCTCCTGTTTATATATTTTCGTTAAATTTTCAACATGCGTATTAGCTTGGAGGAACCCATCCACCGAATGCATGTTCTAATTCCACTGCCATCGCCAAACAAAGTCGATCTTGATACGGAGCGGCAACGACCTTCAATAAAAAAATTGTTAAAAATTTAAAATTATTAATAAAAAAAATTTCATTTCACCTGGAAGCCAATCGGCAATCCTTCACTGTTTAATCCCATTGGCACGTGACACGCAGGAAAACCAAACACATTGAAAAGTTTCGTATAAGGCACTGCCGAAAGAGTTGTCAAGGACTCGTAATGACGCACAGCTGGTTTGCAATAAGTTGGATAGAAAAATACTCCGTCTTCGCCAAGCAAGTCCTACAAACGAAGAACGAAAAAAAAGGAAATAAAACAAAACGAACTTTAAACAAAGAAAAAAAATCGCAGTAAAAACTTACGATGAATTGTTGTCTCAACTTCCTTGCTGCAGGCAGATATTTCTTGCATTTTTGTTCCGGGATCATTACACGGTTATCGTTCAAGAAAGCCAGCGATAATGGCGCAAACGTATATTGCGATCGTCCTATCAGACATTTTGCCATTTCAACCAGTGCATTATCGCGCACTTTGTTTTCCTTCTGATAGCCCAGCAAGTCGGGCAAATTTTGCACTTCCATGAGTAATGCGACGCACATCTCAAAGGCATCCGTTAAATCGAGACTTGTAGCACGCTGAACTGACAAACCGTTGGATTGGAAGTGATCTAAGGCACGTTTCATCGAATTTCGGATTTCAGCGTCGATGGGAATGCAACTGAAATTGTTGCCAACGTCCTCTTTGAAGAAGATTTTTATGTCTTTTGTTAAGATTGGCTCGTCTAATCTGAGTTTTTTGGCATTTTCACCACTCATTATTTGCACCAAGGGATACAAATCTTTGGCATAACGACACATGGGACCAACAGCCAAGTAATTTTGGAAATGAGGATCTTTGCAATAAGGGAAGTGACCGTCGATACTGATGACACTCGATGTCGGTTTATGTCCAAAAATGCCAGTGAAGAGCTAAAATTTTTATTTTTTAATATTTTTTGATCGATTTTTAGGAAACTTAAAAATTTTAAGCAGAAATTTTAGTAAAAAATATTAATTTTTGTTTTTTAGAAAAATTATAATTTAAAAAAAAATTCGAAAAATCAATTTTAGGGTAATTTTTTTTAAATTTAACAAAAAAAAATATAATTAAAATGCATTCAATTTTTGCAATTTTATAGAAAAAATAAAAATTTCATTCAAAATATGACAATTTAAAAAAAATATTTTGAAAAATAAGACAAAAATTGTTAAAAATCGATACTTTTGGTTTTATTCAATTCTAAAATTGAATATTAGACTATATTTTTGAGTTTAATTTTTTTATTTTTAAAGCCAAAATTAAAATTTTATCAAAAAAAAACTTACCGCTGGAATTCTAATTGATCCTCCAATATCCGATCCAGGTCCAAACAATGAAGCGCCCGCCCCAATCAACGCAGCTTCTCCGCCACTCGATCCGCCAGCAGTACGTGACAAGTCATACGGATTCAGTGTTCGACCTGTAATGTGATTATACGATTCCCACGCCATGCACCATTCCGGCGTATTTGAGACACACAAAGGAATACCGCCCGCTGCACGCAACAATCGCACCGATTCGCTGTCTTTATCTGCTTTTTCGTGCAAACGTGCCATCGATCCAGCTGTATGCATTAAACCTGACCGAAAAAAAATTATCAAATTAATTAAACAAATTATCTCCGAAAAAACCGGATTTTACCTTTGACCGCGATACTCTCTTTTACGGTAAACGGAACTCCTAAGAGGGGATAATTTTGCAGCAAATACAACGGCGTCATTGTTTCGCACATTTGATCAGCTTTCTTGGCATCTTCGAGGGCTTCGTTATATCGCTCGTCAACGACGGCATTCACAATTTTATTTACTGCGCGCAACCGTTCGATATATAACTTGACAATCGTTTCCGATTTAACCTGATGCGACAAATATTTTGCGCGTGTTATTTTTTTTTACACAAATTTGGCAAAAAAGAACGTGTTTTTTGATTATTAATGACTCACCTCTTTGTTTCTAATCTTTTCAGCTAAATCCACAGCAGAGACTTTCAACAAGTCGTTCGTTATTTTGGGAATGTTGGCTTTTTCTTTTGGATACAAAAAACTCAACAATGGAACAACGATGAAAAAATTGAGGAATCTAGCGATTATTCCAGCAAACCGCAACAATAACTCCATTTTTTATGTGTTTTTATATAATTTCACTTTTTTTGTTAATAATATTTTATTTTTTAACTAGTTCTTTATTATTTATAAATAATAATTTATTTATAAAAACATCAAGATATACATTAATTCTTGACCTATCACAATGTAATGTAAATTAAGTTAATTTTTTTATTTATTTTTTTTATTAATTTTATTTTTTGCTTTGTAGACGTTTATCACATATAATCTTGAAAAAAAATCTTCACATGTATTTTAGTTTATCTATACAGGAAAACAAAAAAAATCGCAAATTATTCAAAAATATTTCTTTTTTTTGCATCTGAATCCCGAGCCGTCTACCAACAAACTGATTTTTGTATTTTTAATTTTTCAAAATCATAACATAATAACAACAGAACGTGTCTGGCAGTTATCATGTACAACACACGCCAACTTGTTTAAGTAAATAAAATAAACATATATAATGAATGAATGAACAAGAGACCGCTTAATTCTCAGACACATATAAGATTTATTCTTGTACATGAATTTCAACGAAAGACCTAGATTTAGGTAATAATCGTGCGTAGTTGTCAATTCATGGTATAATTTAGTAATTTCGCACTTTTGTACTTCATTAAATAAAAAAATTTATAATCTTTTTAAAGGTTTAATTATACAAGGGCGGATTAGAAAATTTTCAACGGGAATTAAGGTTTTTAATCCTTTCGTACATTTATTTTTTTTTAATTTAAAAATATTTTTAAAATTTAATTAATTAAATAATTAATAATTAATTTTTTATAATTTTTAATTTATAAATTTAAAAAAAAATTAAATAAAATTTTAAAAAATTAATTTTTTTAGTTTAAATTAAATTTAATTAATTGATAAATGTATTTATTTATTTAAAATTTATTTAATTTTATTTATTTATTTTAATTAATTTTAATTCAATTTTTTTTTTATTTAAAAAAAATGGGGCAAAAAAAATATTAACCTATTTTTTTTAAATATTAATCCGCCACTGATAATATTTTATATAAATAAATAATTAATCAACATATACAAACACAAAAATGGAAAAGAAGATATTTTGACTATAAAAAATTGCGGAAGAGTAAATAAAAACCATTTAAATATTTATTAATAATTTAGAGGTGTTTCCCATCACCAAACAAGTTTACAACATATACAAGTGTAGGTAGACGAGAATGTGTAAAAAATTTTGCAGCGGTCAGTAAACTATCATGTCTACGAAAAATATTACGCGCATATATGACGGAGCTGTTTTTATTTATTTTTTACGAATATTCTTAAAAAAGTGAATGAAAAAGTATTAAATATGTATACAAATGTGTCTATGTAAATATAAATTATATTTGTTTAGTATTTAACGAACAAAAAATTGACCTTTAAAGGTTGTTAAACACTTATTACGAGAATCAACAAGAATTTTAAGGAACTTGTAATATTATTTTTTTTTTAATTCTCAGACGATGAGTAAACAACAATTGACGAATATTTGAGATCTCTCATCTTTAACGAGATTTTTAGTGTCAATAAATTCTTAATGATGTTCAAGATCAAGTTTAACAAAATAAAAATACGATACACAAATACATTCCATACATAGTGAGCATTTTTTGCAAGGACATTTACTTTTTTGCGCAAAATACTTGTTTTCTTATGTAAAATCGTTTATTGACCTCCTGATGTGATTTTAATTCTTTCGAGTAGTTGAAAGGAAATTAATTTAAATTCTTTCAATTCCGACTTGCACTGACGTTTTTAAAATTTAAAAATAAAAATAATTCCAAATAGTAAAACGATGACCTTGGCGAAATAAGGAACCTTGAAATTCAATCTCTTTATTTTTTTTTAAATCTTTTGTGTGTGTCATGTTTCATCTTGATGAACGTTTTATTTAAAAATATATAGGTTAAAATATGTTTTATGCAGGACGACGCGTAAGTGCGTGATTGACATTATTTATTTTTATTATTTTCTCATGATCATGCAAATTATGCAATAGATGAACGTTTTATTGAACGTATAAAATACTCGCAAAAAGTAATGATGTGAAAGATGTTACATAAAATCATTTGAAAACTAGTTATAAACATATATCATATAGAAAAAGAAATATAATTATTATTTTTTTACGTAAAACAGGAAGAAATCGACAATTACTCGTTAATTTTTTTTTTTATTTTTTTTAAAGATAAACTGATTTTTTTATGTTTATTTATTTATTTTTATTGCGCTAATAAAAATAACATAAAGTGGTTAACGACCGAATAATTGGCGATTTGTAAAGATTAACATTTTTTTATTTGTTTAAAAAATTATAATAATTAATAATAAAATAATAATAAATTATATTAATATTTTTTATTATTAATTAATTTTTTTTATTAAATATTATATATTATTTATTAATTTTATTATAAATTTTTATAATTTTTTATTTAATTTTTTTTTATTTATTTAAAAATAATTTACGATTTAAATGTTATTTTTTTTTTTTTAAATAAAATCACAATTTCTGTTGTAATATTTGTCTTATCACCTTAACATATATTTTTATATAGGTTATATAGTTACTATCACGCATGAACGGTCGATCGCCGTTATTATTATTTTTATTTTGATTGTAGCTTATAATTTCATAATCAAATCACGCACGTGATAAAAAAAATAAAACGAGTCGACCGAAAGTTCCCGCGGCTCAAGAATAACTAAAAAATTATCATTTACCTCGTTTCGTACTATGAAAGGTGTAAGTGCGACTTTACTTACATGTAAAAAAAATTTCTTTGCATGTGAAGTAAGTATTGGACTAGGTTGTTTATATCAAGTTTGCTCATGTATATGATATGTAAAAAAGTGTCGCATGTGTGTAAATTGGCTTCATGAACGTAATGTTTACTTTGGTTTATTATACCTATTTATTTATTTGTTTTTTTTATAAAATTAGAATCACCTAGAAAAAAGTGTCAAGTATTTCACGAGACAAAAAAAAGTAAATAAAAAAATTATTTTATTTAAATTATTATTACATCAATCAATAATCATTAACCTATCGCAAATGAATTCTCCTTACAAAATGGTAATTAATTCAACTACTGAATAAAAACGTTCTAGATAATAATCAATCATGATCATTAATTCACAGTTTTGAATGAACAGGTTTACATTAAATAATATATATTGTGTATGCGAATTATATACGAATCTGCCCATAACAACAATTGTGAACGCGATACGGCGCAAAAAATAATTATAACAAGCCAGAAACCTGAAATTTCGTATGACGTAAATATTTTTTTTTGACTTCATGTTTTTTCAATTATTATTTTTTTTGTGGTCATTGATGTGAAATGATACAAAATACGATACATACCGGCATAAACTTTTAATAGTCAATGTCAAGGTCAAACTTTTTTTACAATTTTAATTTAAAAAAAAATAAAAATAATGATTAAATTAAAAATAAAATAAAATTAAAAAATGATTAAAAATTATATAAAAAATTTTAAAATTTTTTTTTCTTAATTTTTATTCAAGAAAATTAAATAATGATTAAAAATTAAATAAAAAAAATATATTTAAAAATTTAAAATTATACCTATTTAATTTTTTTTAATATTAAAAACTCGTTAGATAACTTTCGATAAACAATAAATTTTTTGTATCTTTTTAAAATGGCCAAAAACAAGATTTTTGCAAACAAAACTGACCTATACCTAATCATTGACGTCATGACGCGTCATTGAATAGTGCAATAAACTTTTATTTTTGTAAAAATTCAAAACAAAATAAATTAGGCATGAAGATTTATTTGTTTTGCTAAAAATGTTAGATATATGTTTTAATAAATATTTAAAAAATTATTCATCAAGAAACGAGAAAAAAATTCTCAGAAGCACTTTTTACGGGAGAAACCCGAAACGCATTCAGTTCAACTTCTCACCTTGCATCGTGAAGTGCATGTAACAACACTGTTGATTAAATTAAGTAAAACAAGGAAATTCAATACAAATTCTAGATACATTTACTTCAATGTTTCAGTGAACTTCATTCGTTCAATGAATGTTGTCAAAAAAAAAATATTAATGATTATTATAGAATGAATAACAAATTTTAGTTCTATTTATAAATATTATAGAAACAAATATAAAAAATAATCTCAAATGACTTTGTGTGTGTTCAGATCATATTTATATTACAAACAAACAAACAAATGATCGTCGTACAGATTTCAATACAATTAATAGACAACAATAGCACCAAACAGCAAAAAGTATTACAAGAAAACTGTCCAAAGTATAAAATATTAGAAATTACGCTCAGTCGTGATTAAGCTGTATTGAAGATCGGATGAATAATAAAATCAATCGCGTAAATAGGAAAACGTGTTTGCAAATTTAATAGAACTTTAGTAGTTTTCCATCGATAAAATGTTTAATTTATTTGCATTTTTTAGTTTTGTATCAAAGTTACTGCGATATCTCGTGGATCCTGTACTTGTTATAATTTTCTGCAGATCCAAGGGAGCAGTTCCTCCGGCAGAAAATGATGTTCTCACAATGAGCATTGATGAGTTGACCAATAAAATTAAGTCACAAGAGGTAAAAGTTAAATAGCGGGTAATATTAAATATATTTTCTTACGTTTAATGACGTCCAATTTGAAGTTCAAATAGGTTGATATGATAAAAATAATTATTTTTTAAGAAATTCAGTCATTTTAAATAATTTTTTGTGCTCCTGATCATCGAGCATGACTGTTTATTTCCTGTGAACGTACTTTTTCTTAAATGTTAGGCCAAAAAAAAATAAAAAATATTTTTGTTTGGCTTTAATTAAAATTTTTCAAGAAGAAAAAAATCAAACTTTGATAATTTTAACCAAAAATATTTTTAGAAAAATATAAATTTCTTATCAAATAAATCCAAAAAGTCAAAATCCAATATTTTACTAAAAATTTATAAGTTTTTAAAGATTAATTTCAAAAAATATTTTATTTTATTTATTTTATGGCATTAGATATCGAAAAAATAAAATTAATTTTTTTTCGCCTTAAAATATTTATTAATTAATTTTAATTTTTTCTGCATTTTTTTTAGATAAAATGTCTGGATGTCGTTCAAAACTACATCAACCGTGCAAAATCAGTGAATCCCAAAATCAATGCAATTGCAGAGGAAAGATTTGAAGAAGCCCTCAAAGAAGCCAAAGCCGTTGATTTGTTATGTGAAACTGGAAATGGCGAAGAGCTTCGTAAAATTATGCCGTTACTCGGTGTCCCGTTCTGCTTTAAACAAGTCATTAATGTCAAAGGGATGTCGCGGCATTTTGGAAGTCTCTGCGGTGACTCGGATAAAATGGAATCCGATAGTGAAGTGATGAGATTATTGAAAGAAGCAGGAGCAATTTGCATTATGACAGGCAATACGCCGGAGAAATCCATCGGATGGGAAACTTACAACTTCGTTATTGGTCGAACACGAAATCCGCATGACTTTTCAAAGACTTGCGGAGGATCATCGGGTGGCGATGGAGCGTTGGTTGGATCAAATAGTGCCGTTTTTGGCGTTGGAACGGATTTTGCGGGTTCTATAAGACTTCCGGGGGTGAGTTTTGAACCTAAAAAAATTTTTTTAAAAAATGTTAAATGATTTTTTTTTAATTTTTTAGCATTTTTGTGGCATTTACGGACATAAACCGAGTCCCGGATTGATCTCCATTGAAGGAATTAACCCCAGATTTTACTTCCCGCTGTTTGAAAAAATATCCGTCATTGGTCCTCTTGCTAAAACTGCAGATGATTTAACACTTTTAGTAAAAATTATGGCTGGAAACAACAGAAATCAATTAGAAACGAACGTCAATTTAGACGAAATTCGTGTTTTTTACATGTTAGGACTCGAATCTCGTTGGTCCATTACTCGCACAGACTCGCATGTGAAGGAAAAAATATTAAAAATTGCGAAACATTTCGAAAGTAAAAGTTCAAAAGTTGCTGAATTCGACACAAAAGAGTATTATTACCTGCCAGAAGTCACAAACATGGGTGTCAACGGCATTTGTCAATTCCCGCATTTCCTAAATAAAAAGAGCACAAACAACAATAACGTTGAAAAAGCTGAAGATCAACACGCATCCTTCTTAAAAGAATTTTGGAAATCAGTTTTTGGCTGTTCCAAATACACTTTTGGCCTGATATGGTTCCAGATGATTTGTCAAGTGAAGGGATTTATAACACCGGGGTCAGAAAATCACTGGATTGAAGAAATGGAAAGACTTAAAAAGTTATTTATTGTAAGTTTTTAATTTTTTTAATAAGAAATTTTTGTTAAATAATATTTTTCGTTAGAATCAAATGTCATCTGATGGTGTCCTGATATTACCAAGTTATCCAACGTCAGCTGTAACTCACTATAGTACTCTATTACGAGCAATTGACTCGACTTATTTGACAATTGCCAACACTTTTCACTTGCCATGTACTCAGGTTCCCGTGGGAAAAGACAAAAATGGACTGCCTTATGGGGTTCAAGTGATTGCTGGACCAAATAATGATGCACTTTGTTTGGCAGTTGCGAAGGAAATTGAGAATTTTGTGAAAAATCTTTAAGAAAAGTATTTTTATCAGTCAAAAGTATTTTTACCCGAAGTTTTTTAAGCCCAAAATCTTCAAAAAATTTTAAAGTTAAATAATTTTTTTCCATAAAAGGTCAAAAATTTAATAAGATACAAGAAAAGTCAAAGATTTTCATCAAAATTTACCATTTTTTTTACTTTTTTCATTAATTTTTAAAAAATTTTTGAAAAAAAATTAAATTTTTGAAAATATTTCGAAAAAAAAACAATTTTAAATTTAATATATTTTTATTAATTTTTCACGCGAAAGTCTTGTATCAATATCTACTTTTGTTACATTTTTGTATCAATTCTATGTCAATTTATTGCATTAATTCTAGTTGTTCTTGAATTCAAACGCTCAAGTAAAAATATATAATTTTTCATGCGTCGCGGCAATAATTTATTAAATTGCTCATAAATATTTGTTCATATTTTATTTATTTTTATAGCTTAGCGTTCGGGGTTAAAGTAAAAAAGTGATTTCAAAAGGTGATATTTTAAGTAGATTTAAATAGTAGGAGGAAATAGGAGATAATTTCTTATTTATTCTATCTACATTTAAGTTATTATCTTTAATTATTTTTTTAAAATTATGACAAAAATTGCATCTAATTTTGTTCTATTTTTTTTAATGTTAAAAATTAAAACATTTTTTTTTAGTTTTATCACAATTGAAAACTAAATAAGTTTGTACATAAATTTTTTTCTATACTCGTTAGTATAAAGTTAAAATAAAAATTTAAAAAAAAATTGAACTCTGGAATTTTTAAAGATATTTTTTGCTTTTTTTTTAGAAATCTGCACTAAATGTCTTTGGAATTTGTTCTTAATGTTGCTTTTTCTTCGAATTTTTTCTTGTTCGAATTTCGTGTAAATTATTGTTCGTGTGTCGTCGGAACACGTAGAGCCGTTTTCATCTATTTAGGATGAAAGCTTTTGTTTCCATCGGACAAAAATCAATATTTTCCAGCGTCACGGGCGATAATTTCTTCACGAATGTCAGCGGTGCTTTGTAGATACTTTGATATTCTTCACCAAGGACTTTCTTCAAGCTAATTGTCTCATGATCGCCATCCGGGACACTCGATTCGCATTGTTCGAGTTGTGTGCGATGCAAAATTATTCCCTTCGCTTCCGCTGACAAAGATTTGAGCGAAACTATTTCCATGCCTTCTTGCAATGGCTTGTGATTCTGTCCAAAAGTCGGTTGAATGCCATTCCATTCGTTCTCGTTGAAGATTAATTTTTCCATGGGATGTAACAGTGTTTGACGTTCCATGTGGGCGTTGGGGGTTAAAAATGCCGCAGGATACGAAGCATCTAATTTTCGGCATTTTTCACGTTGTTCAAGCACGAGACGGAAAATGTGATTCACGGGACGGTTATCGAGAACTCCTTGACCAAGCCCGCGATCATCATCTTGGTTCAAACGTCGATCTTGCATGATTTCAAGTTCGCCTGGGCTTAATGAACTTCCGCCCAGCGGTTGGGCAGTCAAAAGTGTAAGTCTTGTAGTATCGTCTTCAATGATGATTCCCGTCGGAATTGGATAATAATTCGCTTGCAGCGGCAGTTTGGAGAACCTTTCACGTTTCGCGAAGGACAATCCATTCAAATCTGTGTAAAAAACTTCTTCGTTATCGATATTTGTCGATAAACGCATCACGATTTCCGAGTTATCCATGCCATTGATGTCGATTGTGTTCCGTATCTCAACACTGTTGTCTCGTAAAATCGTGTCGTGAATGCCGAACGAGAAACTGGTCGAAACACTTGACTCTATAGGACCTTTGCTGACTAAGACAATGGGATCATCAAGTGGTATAGGTTGTGCTTCGCCTCCCGGTAAGAATAAATAAGCCCCACTTTTCTGCTGTAATCCGGTTCTTGTGTTATATTTCAGGAAATTCACGCTAACTGAGACATTTTGAACACTCGTGTCTGTTGCGAGCGACGTCAAGAGCCCATTTTTGTTAAATGCCGCTGAAACGCTTCCCTCGCCTTCTTGTTTGACCAAAACATCACGCGGATCCGCAAACTCCACGCTATATGGGTAATCCATGGTATGCACCGAAAATGGTTGCGGCGTGTAAATAACAGTTTTCGTAAAAGTCGTTCCCATGCTAACGACTTCGGCGGAATTTTTCGCGTGGATTATGTAAACTGCTAAACCAAGCGGCGGCACGGTAGCTTTGAACATCAAGCGATATTTGGTCGTTGAAGCTTGCGGTAATAACGAATCAATGTGATGCCCGCGATGCCAGGACCAAACGGGAGCAACTTGCGAATATGTAATGGACTCATCAGCATTCGTGACGATCACATAAGGTTTGGCGATGAAAAATTCAACAACTTCGGTTCTTGCATAGGGCAAAGAATTGTGCAAAACGACATATTTCTTGGGCAAATCTTCACCCAAAATAATTGTCGGGCGATTTTCATCGGGACCCGCTGCACGGGAATCATCAATGCTGAAATACGTGAATTGCGGATCTGCTTGGTAGATACTTTCCGTTGTCAATAAGCGAAAAGCTGCCTGCTGGATGACATGACGACAATTTTTGATGGCCTCTTCCATGCGCGTCGTGTAATCGACAACAACGTGATCTTTTGCGGTACCCGTGATGCCATCATGATGCTGGAAAAGCGAATGTTCACGACGAGCAGCAGTTAAAAGTTTATCAAAACCAGCTTCTGTTTCCCATTTCGACCAGGAATGCAACATTTCGGCAGAACGAATGTAATTCAACAAGACACGATCCATTCGTTTGTGATAAGGACGCGATGTGTAATACCCGGACCAGTAATGATCATCCCGATCGGCGTACGTGAAGAAATCCCCGCTTAACGAAGGGAATTCGGAAAGGCTTTGATCGCGTCTTACCGAGTCAAAGTACTCTTGGAGTGTTCCAAATTTAGCTTCGACTCCTAAAGTTGGTTCGCCGTTAATGTATTCGAATAATTTTTCGAAATTTTGTCGTTGCGCTTCCCATTCGGTGCTTTGGCTGTAACGAAAATCGTCGCCTAAGGGGATTAAAACGGAATTTGATTGATATAACTCGGCTTTTTTCTTCCATTGATCGATCACTAAAGCAGCTCGTTGGGCAACATTTTGATCCGTGATTACTTGAGGCGGAACATGCCACGGACAAGTGAGTCCATAACCAGGTAATCGTTTGAAATCGAATTGGCAACAAATCTAAAAGATAGAAAATTGAAAAAAAAATTGTTAAAAATTTTAAGACAGATACTTCAGCTAAAGTAAAAAAAATATTTTGACTTAAGCTTAAGTGTGAAAAAAAATCAAAAATTCAAAATTTAAGAAAAATTGCAAATAAATTTTTTAATTGACTTAATTAAGCTTAAGCTTAAGTTTCAAGCCGATTATTAGCAATTTTAACTTAATGAAACTTAATACGAGATTTATGCTAAGTTTATAAGTTGACTTAATCTTAATTTAAAGCCATTACACAAATTTAAGTCAAAACATTATTTTTTACTTCTATAATAAAATTTTAACAAAAAAAGATTTATTTCAAAAATTACTTAAGCCTTAAGTTTTAACTTAATTGACTTAAAATTTAACTTAAAATTTTTATTTTTACTTAAAAAGCCGAAATACAAATACTTTTGACTCATATTTCGATTTTTCATGAAAAAAAATTTTTTTTTTTTTTGAAAAATTAAGCTTTAAGTTAAAACTTAAGACTTAAAATTTGACTTAAAGTTTTACTATTGACTTAAAGCTAAAATTCATCTTCTTTTGACTTTTTATTAAACAAAAGAATTAAAAAAGTTTTCAAAATTTTTAGCTTTTTTGTCTTAAAACTCACCTTTGGATCGGGTCCACAAGTGTGTGGCACGTCATACGAATAAAATGGCATCATGTGAGTAAAAAGACTCGTACTTCCATCCGTGTCATAAAGTTGTCTCCAATTGAACTCAAGTTGTCGCTTCCTTGCTAACGTTCTTTTGACGACGTAATGTGTCCTCTGGATCAAATGATTCTCAAATCCCGAGTGTTTGAGAACGTATGCCAGAGATGGCGAATGCCCAAAAGGATCTATAGACCATCCTGAAGTTGGTGTGACATTCAAATGCTTCTTCAACCATTGTTGACCTTCAGCCAGCTGCTCAATGATCGAATACCAATGAGAATTTGCCTCATCTGTAATTATTTTTAAATTTATTTTCAAAAAAATACCGGAAATTGAAGTTTAAAATCTCACCTGGCATCACCCATCCGCCGGTAACGAACTCCAACTGCTTCCTTTTCAACAATTGCTTCACTCTGCCTTGCGATTCTTTGGATTGAGCTTCAAACCAACGCGAAAAATACGAAATTTCCGCCCAAATAAAAGTCATTTGCTCGTCGTCGGTCAAATGTCGCAGCATATTTGCCAAAATTTGTTTCGTACTGCGTTCGTAATATTCGTCGAACGTTTGAATCCATCCCGGATCGTTATGCGAATGCGGAACAACGAAAACTTTTAATTTGTTTTCTTCACTGAAGCGACCTGGAGTGATTTGCACGTCCCATCCTTGCTTCCATACGCCGCCATTCGGATTATCGAACTCTGTTTCGCGATAAACTTCCAACATTTGCACATCGACAACTGGGGTAACGTCTGTTTGTAACGAGCAACGAGGTCCTCCGCGTTTAATGTGCACCCAATCTCGCGGGGATTGATGATGAGCTGCCGCAGCATCTTTTTTCAGTGTTTTTTCTACGCGCTGTCGATGTTCGTTCTCCGCTTTTTTCAGTCGTTCCTCGATGTAACTCATTTCCGGGACTTTGGGCATCTCCGAAGAGATCTGGTAGTTGATGATGACATACAACAAGAGGAAAATCGCAACTACAAGACCACACGTAAGTAGAGCAACTTTTCGCCGAATGCGAAAAACGTTCATTTTTGTGTGATGTGGATTTTTTTTTGGATCGTCAACAATGCTTTTTTCACGTAAATTTATCCGATTTTTGCGAATCTTTGTCAAATTTTGATTATTTTCGAGATGCAACGAGGGACAACGACAACTTGATTACATTTTAGACACAAAAACGACGGTAATTTCAGTTAAAATTACACAAAAACGTCGACTTTTATTCTCTAATCAATGTTTTGTTTTGATATTATCATTCACAGTTATTTGACAGACCAGCCCAGGTACAATTCCTCGTTCACTCAACAAAATTTCGCTTTTTCTCAACTGGAAGCCTTTTTCTTCCTCATCAGCTCTTTAATGTGCTTGATTGTTTGAATCCGGTTCTCGACTTCTCGCATGGCTTCGTCATCGAATCTCTGAAAGGCGACTTCCCTCGGTTCAATGAACTTTTCATCGGAGCTGAATTCGGGCGCTGCGGTGTGAAGAACTACTTTTACGTCGTCCTGAATTAAAATTAAATTAATTTTTTGATTCAAACAGTTTGAAAGGACACTCACGAGTTTATCTTGCAGGATTTGTGCTTCTTGGATGGTCAATTTTTTGCAATATTGTATGGCCTGAAAGGACAAGAGATTAGAGATTTTTCATGATTTTTTGTTAATTTCTTACATCTACTCGTGTTTCTACTAAATGCATTTGATGATCATGAATGTCAAACTCTTGGGGGGCTTCTTGGATGAATGTTTCACTCATTTTATCGAGAATTTCAGGAAATTTTACGAAAAATTAATCAGATGAATGACGATAAAAAATAAAAGGTAAACAAAAATGTAACGGTTTCGTTTGACAGCTTTATCTATGAGGCCGTTACAAATTACCGTTTTTGATCTGTTTGGGGCATCGGACAAAACTATTGAGTCATTTGAAGCGGTCTTAATTTTTTTTAATTTTTTTTTTTTTTTATTTTTTAAATTTTTGACTAATATTAAAAATATTTTTATTGAATTTTTATTTTGTATGGAGGAGTATTTATTTTTTTTTTAAATTTAGGTCCCATCTTCATTTTATTTTAAAAAAATTTGAACCTAATTTATGATTTTTATTTCGATGCAAAAAAAATGCATTTCAAGGTGATGCTGATAAGAAATTCTTACAAATTTAGATCAGTTTCATCTCAAAGTCTCATTCAATTAGACAAAAATGGATTTAAAATTGATTTTAATACTTAGCACTGCGATTTTTGAGTCATCTTCTTCATGCACGGAAAAGGAAGTTGCCATCCACAAATGTGAACAAAGCACAAAATATTGCATTTTTTACAACGTTTGTCCAAATTCACAATCCGAATGGCAGCCAACCTCAAGAGTGCCCGAACTCATCAAAGAAATCAGCTTTCGTTCAAGTGTGATTCCAATTTTCACTTCAAACATTTGCAAAAATTTCCCATCGTTGGAGGTTTTAAGGATTTACCGACTTGGCATACAAAAAATCACCGAAGACGCCTTCAAAAGTTGCAAAAAACTGATAAAATTAAATTTGTGGGCGAATAATATCACAGAATTGCATGAAAATACCTTTCATGACTTGAGATTTTTGGAAAATCTCGATCTTGGAGGCAACCAACTCACACACTTGAGCTTAAATTTGTTCGAAAATTTAGAAAATTTGAGAGAATTAGGACTTTATGACAATAAAATTAAAGAATTTCCGCCGGAATTGCTAATGAACAACCAAAAATTGAAAAGTTTTTGGCTTTTTTCGAACGATTTATCCGACATCGAGGTCGAAAGTCTGTCAGAACTCCTTCCAAACTTGGAAATTTTCATCTTCGGCGGAAATGAAATGTCCTGCACACGAACCAAGGAAGTAATTGAGTTCCTGAAATGTAAGAAAATTGTTTTTACTTCATCAGAGGAGTATCGAACTCGAAATTATTCCATGGAAATCGTCATTGGGCAGCTAAATTGTGTTCCGGATGGCAAATGGAAAGAGCTAAAATTTAAAAAATCATGAAAAAATTAGTTTTTCATACAAAATATATTTTTTTTAGTAGAAAATTTTGTACGTCATGAATTTTTTAGTCTTTCTTACAGTGATAGAAAATACAATTCAAAGGAAATTCAAGGGAAAAATCACTGAGCGAACCCGAACGAGTCAATGTGAAATTCGAATTCAGCTGCGAAAATATCATTTGTGTCATTCTTTGGCTCAGCAGTTATCGTTTCGTCATTATTATTTGTACTTTCGTCAATTTCATCTTCATCGTCGGTCGTCAAAACGTCTTCGGAAGCATTAAAACACGGAATTGCGATTTCCTCGTCGTCCGTTAAGACATTGATATCTACTTGGATGTCATCTAACTCGGAATCAGACACCAAATCTGCCGTTGTTTCGTCATCCGTGTTGTCATCCGTGAAACTTGCTGAAGTACAACCCGACGAAGTGGATGGAGTTGGAGCTTTGTGATGCAAAATTGTCTTTTTAGGAGCAGATTCAGGCAATTTTTCAAGCGTAAGTTGCTTCAATTGGTCATTAAGTGCTTTTTGGGCACTTGACTTGCGCTTATCTTTGAAACGACCACGCACGTGTTTCTTAAGAGGCACAAAACCACCTTTGCATGCCTTTTGTTCGACACAGTACTTGATGAGTTTGTGCCATTTGTTGTCGAGTTGCAAGGTAATGGGATTGCCGACGATGATCAAGAGAGCTTTGGCACGTGTTATCGACACGTTAAGTCGTTTCGGGTTGCTGAGGAATCCAATTGTTTCGGTATTTGAACGAACTGTCGACAAAATGATGACTTTTCGTTCTTGACCTTGAAATTGTTCGACACTTCCGACTTCAATGTCGTACAATTTGAGCGTTTTTCGAATTATTTTCGTTAATTCCACGCATTGGCGCCGATACGGTGAGATAACTCCAATTTCCTTTGGCTCGATTTTTTCGCCGTTGGGGCAAGTCATGAGCAAAACCTTACGAATGTAATTCAAAACTACTTTACATTCTTCTAAATTGAATAAACTTGGGTTATCGTCTTCTTTTAACGTTTCCCCGTAGACGGAATGGAAAATAATTGGAACTTTCTTATTTGGCAGGATTTGTTGATGCAGACAAATGTCCGTAATTGCTGGTTTTGCCATCGCCAATAATTCATTGTCATAAAAAAGCTTGTTTGGAATGTCGAGAATGTTCTTGTGCGAACGGAAATTTTGAAGTAACTTTGTGAGACAAGCAGCGTTGTAGCGTTTTGACTTTTCATCCGGTTTATACAACTCCAATTCCATGAGACGATCGAGCATGGAACGCCCGTACATGAGTTTTTCCGCGGATCTGTGACAAATGACGGGTCCCAGTTGTTTTGGATCGCCCGCAAGAACGACGTGATTTCGTTTGTGCTTCAAATACGACGAAACAGACACGAAACCAGCGATTGGAATTACTGTGGATGCTTCCGTGGCACTTCCCGCTTCATCGACGATGATGTAATCGAACCAATTTGTGCCCATCTCGAGGAGATGTAAACGTCCCGCTGTCACAAGTGTTAAAAAAATGATTTTGTACCCTTGCAGGTCTTCTTTTGTCGGAATATTAAACATTTGATTCTTATCAATATTCGATAATTCCAAGATTCGATCCTCAATTGTATCGAGTTTTCGCATTTGGCTCTTCGAAAGGTAGCGAAACATGTCGGTTTCGTCAACAACATTCAAATCCAGTAGTCGGGACATGATTTCGTTACAAGCGTAATTCGATGAGGCACACACCAAAATATTTGCTTCGGGCTTGACTTTGCGAATTTGGGCGATTGTCTCTACCAAAGTGGTTGTTTTACCCGTTCCCGGAGGTCCGAAGAGGATATAAGGTGCCGGGTATGCGGATCCATTGACGATATTTCGAACAGCTTGTTGTTGTTCGGGATTTGTTTTGACGCTGTTGCTGCACCATTCGAATTTCATCGCATTAGGATCTGCAGGTAAGCCACATTTTTTGGGAAAAAGTACATTTTCAATGACTGCTGATGGCAACGAATTGAGGGCATGTTGCTCGAAACGGAATACTGTGCGATCCTTGCGAAAGCGAACCTCGTAATTGGTGGCTTCTAAGCGATTTCGGCAATGTTCTGAGGTGCGAACTTCTAAATAGGTCTCATTAACGCGCGTAATTGATAAGCGGTAGTCTTTGTCTTCTTCGTATTTCACATCTTCCATCGTTCGTAACAGCACGTAGTCACCTTCACTCGCTTCTGGAGGCATTTCTTTGGCAACATCCATCTAAAAAATTAAATTTTTTTGTGAAAATTTAATTAAAAATCGTAAATTTGCTAAAAATTACGAAAAGTTTGTAGTCATGGAAGCTGCTTTGATGCCTTTCAAGCCTCTTGTTGAGTAACCGAATGTACTCCAGCTTGACCTGAATGTGCGCATCCTCGATTTCTGTGAGCAACGGAGCGATAAATTGATACGTTTTTGCTGTGAGTTGATGTTCATTATTTTGGTACTCGACCAATTCACGGAAGGCACTTTTGGTTGATGACGACAAACTTGCGAAATTCGTCGGTTGAAAAAGTTGATCTTCTGGCGAGAAAATCTTGGGTAACTCCAGATTTGGGTTGTACGATGGTAACGAAGGTCTTTGAAAGCTGAAAAATTAAAAAATTAGAATATTTTTAAAGCAAAAAATCCGAAAATGACTCACTTTCTGCGACGCATTGTGAAATAATATGAAAAAAGTCACGTCGCAAGTTTTAATTTTGCTTTCGTTTCACTTGAGATCTGATTTGATTGTGATTGCGAATTAGATGAACTTAGGGACGGATGATGAAGTAACCGTAATCTGATACTGCTAACAGAGGCAAATGTTTATACAACATTGTATTTTAAAGAAATAAACAAAAGACAAAGACGACTTCGTTCTGAGAATCGCAAAAAATGAGGGAAAGTCGTCTGGTGGTGAGATTTTGAACTAATTTAAACTCGACTTTTAATTTTTTTGAAGATATTTGAGCGTATTTTGTAATTTACAGTTATTTTTATTAAAAATTTTTAAAAAATTTCATCTTAAGTCAAATTTTTTAAATAATTTCAATAGTTTTCGTATAATATTTTTAAAAATTGTTCACAAAATAAAAAATTTTTGATAGAAATCATTAAATTTATTTCAAAAATTTAACACTAAGTAAATTTTAATTGAATATCTCAAATAAAAAAATGTTTTAAGTATCCTTTAATTTAAAAAAATATTTTTAATAATTTTCATCAAAATTTTTAAAAAAATTTCAGTAAGACATTTATTATTATTAAAAAAATCATAAATATTACCATTAAAAAATTATTATAAAATTTGATTGAATTATTTAATTAAAAATACATATTTCAAAAATTTAAAAATTCTAAATTGTTTTGTTAATTTTTTAAAATATGTTTTAATAAGCAATAGTGAAAAAAATATTAAAAAAAATTCAATAAATTGTCAATGTTGATAAAAATGTATTTTATTGTATAAATTTTTCATTAAAATTTTTGAAAAATTCCAAATAAAATTTAATTTTTAATTTTTTTTCGTTTTAGTTAATTTTAATTTTTTTAATTTTTATCATTAAATTTTTGTTTATAATTCTTGATTAAATTGTTTTAATTAAATTTTATTTTATAAAATTTTAAATTTCTAAACATTTTTAATTGTTTTCATTCAAAAAAATTTAAAAAATTATTCAATAAATTTTCACGGACAACCATCAAAAAGACAATTTTTTAGCTAAAAACGCAATAACAATCATGTGTTTGTCAATCTCCAAAAAAACAATGCACACGCGAAACCTGTGAAGCAATTTTTAACATTTTACTAAACCCAATTTTGGACAATTATTTGAAATTTTAGTAACTAAACAACCTCATTAACCTAGTCGATCGTTGGCAGCCATCAAATCATCATGTTAAAAGGACTGGTGAGTAAAATTTTGCCAAAAACCCAAAATTTCTGAACGTCCTTGAACCTGAAATTGCCTTTAAAGTGCTAAATTACATAATTTTCTTGCTTTTTTCAGATCATCTTTGCCGCTGGCGTGTATTCAGGCATCTACGTAGCGTAAGAAATCTTCAATTTTTCAATTTTGGCTTTAATTTTTATGGAAAATTTCTTTATAGACAAAATTATGATGTGCCCAAAGTGGATGAACCAACAAAATTATTCGAAGAAACAGTGGAAAAACTGAAGAAATTCGCGGATGAGAACAAGAAAAAGTAAAAAAGATCTTCAAAATCAGATATTATTTAAATTATTTTTCGTAGTCAGTAGATAATTTGAAGATTTGACAGAAAATGAAATAAAAAAGACATGAGATTATATTTTTTGGAGTTTTATGTTAATGTCGATTTTTGTTTGCAGGCCAGAGACGACGACGGAAACTGATGGCACCGTTAAAATAATCGAAAAGACTCTCGATTTGGTGAAGACTCTCGCTGAGGAAGGTAAAAAGAAGTAAAAATCGCCATCTGCCAATGTTAATTTATTTTAGTCAATTATTTTTACGAAGAAAATTGAAATAAAAACCACGCTACATTTAAATTTACTCTCTATGCCGCTCTAAAGCAACGAAATCCCTCCGCCGTAGTTCTCGAGTCGCGATTGCGGCTCCACGAAAGCCAACCAATCTGACGTGTGAGTTGGCAGCAGTCCCATACTGTGACACTTGTACAGAGCCAGTCCAATATTCACTAAATTTCCCAAGAAAAAGACGAATTTCTGCCCGCCTGCTTGTGTGCCCTCGATTAACTTAAAAGTAGCTGTCGTCGAAAAAAGTGCCTTGATTTGCCGGATCAACATCATGCCAACCATCATAATGGGGAAAATGGAAATCGAATTGCCCGACATGTACATGAAAAGTAAATTCATGGGCACTTGTTTGATGGGCGCCAAGGCGATATCCCAACTTTTCTTGATGATGAGACGCGATTGGTCCTCGTCTTTGGCAACTTCGTTGTGACTTTGGCCCACGGACAAGTTGAATCCGGGCGGAGATGTGAGTTGCATATCGGATCGCGGTCTGAAAACACAGAAAACGGGGATAAAGTTGAGTGAAAATTGCGTGAATCGATAAAATTTGAAGAAATTTACTTGGTTGTCGTCTCCATGGACCATTTAAACTTCTTAGTGGTTGATTTGCTGGCCATTTTACTCGAAAATTTAACTTAATTAATATTAATTTTTCCTTCGTGTTTATTTTTAATGACTTTTTGACAGAATACAAACCAATTTTTATGAGATTTTTATTCGAAAAACTGTAAAATTTGTGTGTTTCGGACCGAAAAAAGACAATACTGAGTGCCTGATGTAAATAAAAACACATGTTTTGATCGATTTCCTCACGAATTTTCCCTTTTTCCAGTTAAAATAAACTTTAATCAACATGAAACTCAGTAAAAGTTTGAAAAGTAAGATCCAACGAAAAGTTCAACGATGTCAAATATTGCTGAAAAATGACATGGATATCGAATTTCCCGAAGAACCAACTCAAGTAAGTTCTTTTTCTTCAAAATTTTAGTTTAAAATTAATTTTTTCATTTAATTCTTAAAGCATGTGGCTGTTTTGAATGCCGGATTACTCACAGGATTGACGCTAGAGAGACTTTTAGAAGAAATTCACAAGCATCAAGTGACAGTTCAAGACATTTCCATGATCCCGGGAAAGTCTTATTGCTTCATAACGTTCAAAAATTGTGACGATGCGAAAATTATTGTCGAATCAATGAATGCCGTGGCTCCCCTTGGACAAAATGATGCCGTTTTGTACTTGGCATACTGTGATAAAGTTCAAATTGTTGAAAATTTGTGGACAAAACCACTTCCCGATGGTATTTTTTTGTTACCAGATTTCATCTCAGAAGACGAAGAACAGATTTTACTTGAAAAAATTGACGTTTCGGATGCTAAAGCAGTTGATGGTTCTCTAAAACATCGTTTAGTCAAGCATTTTGGGTTTGAATTCATCTACGGAAAGAACACCGTCGACCCAAATTCACCTCTTGACAGAAAAATTCCTTCAGAATTTGATTCTCTTGTGTTTAAAAGACTTCACAAGCAAAAACCTGAATTTTCTTCCTTCTTACCGGAACAAATGACAGTCAATAAATACGAACCGGGACAAGGAATTCCGCCTCACGTTGATACCCACAGTCCATTTTGCGATCCAATTGTCTCGCTGTCGTTGCTGGGCGACACAGTGATGGAATTTCGTGACGAAACGAGGCACGCATGTCTTTATTTGCCTCGTAGATCGTTGCTTGTGATGTCTGGCGAGAGCAGATATGGATGGACACACTCGATAACGCCTCGTATGACAGATGTCGTTCCAAAATCTGGCGGATTGAGCATGCAGAAACGAGAAACCCGGGTTTCTTGTACTTTTAGACAGTAAGTTTTTCTCATTTTCTGAAAAAAATATTAAAAATTCATTAAAATTCTTAATTTTAGATTGAGAAATGGTCCTTGCACGTGTTCCTTTCCTAAGTTATGCGACTCCCAAAAACCAGATATCACAAAAATTGATGTTTCCAACCCAACATGCGATGCCTCAACTGCTGCAACTTTAGAAAATCAAAACGTTCATCAAGTTTACAACGAAATCGCATCACATTTCAGCGAGACACGCCACAGTCCATGGCCAAAAGTACAAAAATTCCTCGAATCCTTCGACTCAAACAGCTTTTTGCTCGACATTGGATGCGGAAATGGCAAATATTTGAACGTCAATCCGAAAATTTGCATGATCGGATGTGATCGCAGTGATGGATTACTCAAAGTTTGTCTCGAACGCTCGTTTAATGTCTTCCAATGCGATTGTCTGGCAGTGCCATTTAAGGATTCCTCGATCGATGGATGCATCAGCATTGCTGTTATCCATCATTTATTCACCGATGAGCGACGAAAACAAGCAATTGAGGAAATGGCGAGAATTTTAAGACCTGGAGGGCGTGCATTAATTTACGTTTGGGCGAAAAATCAAGAAGCCGACAGCAGAAAATCGAGTTATTTGAGGCAAAATAAGGAAAATAACCGGAGAATCCGAAAGAAAAGCGAAACAGAAGAAAAGAAAGAAACAAAAATTCAAGTTGAAAAATTAAATGACGGCATTGCGCTGCCAGTTCACACCAATAGAACACAATTCGCGCATCAAGACGTCCTTGTCCCGTGGAAATTAAAGGGAAAAACTCAAATCCAGTCAGCGGAAGAGACAAAAACCTTCTTACGGTACTATCATGTCTTCAACGAAGGCGAGTTGGAAGCAATTTGTCAGCAAATCCCGTCGATAAAAGTCATTGAAAGTTACTACGACCAAGGAAACTGGTGTGTTATCTTCGAAAAACTCGCGAATTAGAATAAATTTTTTATTCAATTGAATTTTCGTTGCTCTTATTGCCACTTCCGCCAAGGAAAAACTCGACAATAGTATCATATTGATATTCTTCCAGCAGTTTTATCAACATTGGAATCTTGGTTTTAACGTTAATTCCCTTGAATTTGAAGCGATCGATGTACAAATCCGTTAAAAATCCATAAAGGCGGTTCGTTATTGGAGGATCGTTCTTGAAAGCTTCCAAAATTTCCTTTTCTCGGTTCAAAATATTTTGATATTCGGGTGAAAGGATGTCAATTTCCTCCTGAGTTGTGAAATCACACTCCAATAATGCAAGTAACAGCTTGTGATCTTCACGTAGAACCACGTGGGCAATCAATAAAGGTTCAAGAATTTTTATTATGTGAGGGATGCTTAAGTCGTTGATGTCTGAAAATTCAATTTATGACTCAAAAGTGAATTTTTTCATAAAAATTTAAAAAACTTACATTGAGAAATTTCCAATTTAATCCGTTTTTTGGTCGCTTCCTTCGTGAGATATTCCTTCAAAATTGAAATTGTCGATAAATTATCACTTTTGAACTCAGCAACGCCTTTGCTAAACTCACAATGAAGCACAGTCGTTGCAAATACGTGTTTAAACAGCAACGGCGCTCCATCGCCTTGTCCCAATCGTTCCGGCATCTCAGGGATACAATTGTTCAACCAGCTATGCATTTCCGCTTGCGAGAAATTTCCTTTCAGCGACAACGTGTTAAATGGTCGAAGATTGTCCAAATCTCGGTGAATCCGAATGTGCAAAGACAAGGGCTTGATTTCATATCGTCTCAACTCAACCAACGACGGATTGTTGACGGGAGTCACAAAAGCTTGCAAAATCCCGTATTGCCCTTCAACGGTGCGAAATTTAAAATCTTGACGAGTTTTGTAGCTTTTTGCTTCGTAAGCTGCATTAAAGTGAATATTTTCAAGCACATTCGGCTCCCGTAACTCGACATTTTCTTTCGTTATGAAATCCAAGGGACAATCGCATTGGAACATGATGACTTCGATGCTTAACGGGATTTCAATCGATAAATCGTAAGTTCCATCGTCTTTATTTAGCATAAATTGATCGTTCACGTGCAAGCCTGGCATGGGGCTGGATGGCGATGAGAGAATTGCAGCTGAAGCTTTTTGACGATCGCGTGCCAGAGCCATGTGTTTTCCAAATTCTTCGTATTCGTCGCTAAAATAAAAGAGAAAATTTTATGAAAATTTAATTTTTTTATGAAATTTTAGCTTAAACTCACTCATGAGTGACCGCAATGTTATTGTTGCCTTCCAAATTCATCGTTTTAATATCACTAAAACTTTGGCTAATGCACTGTGTGGACAAGCCAAAGACGAGACCCGTATAAGTAGTTACCACAACTTCGATATATCCGTTTTGGCGAACACATCCTCCTTTAATTGATGAGATTGATTCACCAAAATTCTAAAAGTAATAATAAAAAAAAAGAAAGTAATAAAATTGTTCAAAATTCTAATAATAAAATTAGGAAAAAATTAAATTTTCAATTTTGAGTTATTTTCAGTGCTTTTTCATGACTAATCTAAAAAAGTTTTCAAAATGGCGACAAAATTTGGTTTTCAAAACAAAACTCGACAGTTTCAAAGTTTTAATAAAATGATTAAAAATGATAAATTAGAGCCCTCTGACAAATTTTTATCCATTTGGAGCAAGATTTGACAAAAATGGCTTTGACACAGTTTTTGACACAGTTTTTGATTTAGTTTTGCTCTTGATTTGGTTTTCAAAACAAAACTGTGTCAAAGAAAAAAAATTTTTTCAGTTTCAATTTTTTTGCAGTTTTAAGTTATAAAATGATTAAAAATGATAAATTAGAGCCATCTGACAAATTTTTATCCATTTGGAGCAAGATTTGACAAAAATGGCTTTGACACAGTTTTTGACACAGTTTTTGATTTAGTTTTGCTCTTGATTTGGTTTTCAAAACAAAACTGTGTCAAAGAAAAAAAATTTTTTCAGTTTCAATTTTTTTGCAGTTTTAAGTTATAAAATGATTAAAAATGATAAATTAGAGCCATCTGACAAATTTTATCCATTTGGAGCAAGATTTGGTTTTCAAAACAAAACTGTGTCAAAGAAAAAAAATTTTTTCAGTTTCAATTTTTTTGCAGTTTTAAGTTATAAAATGATTAAAAATGATAAATTAGAGCCATCTGACAGATTTTTATCCATTTGGAGCAAGATTTGACAAAAATGGCTTTGACACAGTTTTTGATTTAGTTTTGCTCTTGATTTGGTTTTCAAAACAAAACTGTGTCAAAGAAAAAAAATTTTTTCAGTTTCAATTTTTTTGCAGTTTTGAGTTATAAAATGATTAAAAATGATAAATTAGAGCCCTCTGACAAATTTTTATCCATTTGGAGCAAGATTTGACAAAAATTGCTTTGACACAGTTTTTGACACAGTTTTTGATTTAGTTTTGCTCTTGATTTGGTTTTCAAAACAAAACTGTGTCAAAGAAAAAAATTTTTTTCAGTTTCAATTTTTTTGCAGTTTTAAGTTATAAAATGATTAAAAATGATAAATTAGAGCCCTCTGACAAGTTTTTATCCATTTGGAGCAAGATTTGACAAAAATGGCTTTGACACAGTTTTTGACACAGTTTTTGATTTAGTTTTGCTCTTGATTTGGTTTTCAAAACAAAACTATGTCAAAGAAAAAATTTTTTTCAGTTTCAATTTTTTTGCAGTTTTAAGTTATAAAATGATTAAAAATGATAAATTAGAGCCATCTGACAAATTTTTATTCATTTGGAGCAAGATTTGACAAAAATGGCTTTGACACAGTTTTTGACACAGTTTTTGATTTAGTTTTGCTCTTGATTTGGTTTTCAAAACAAAACTGTGTCAAAGAAAAAAAATTTTTTCAGTTTCAATTTTTTTGCAGTTTTAAGTTATAAAATGATTAAAAATGATAAATTAGAGCCATCTGACAAATTTTTATCCATTTGGAGCAAGATTTGACAAAAATTGCTTTGACACAGTTTTTGATTTAGTTTTGCTCTTGATTTGGTTTTCAAAACAAAACTGTGTCAAAGAAAAAAAATTTTCAGTTTCAATTTTTTTGCAGTTTTGAGTTATAAAATGATTAAAAATGATAAATTAGAGCCATCTGACAAATTTTTATCCATTTGGAGCAAGATTTGACAAAAATGGCTTTGACACAGTTTTTGACACAGTTTTTGATTTAGTTTTGCTCTTGATTTGGTTTTCAAAACAAAACTATGTCAAAGAAAAAATTTTTTTCAGTTTCAAATTTTTTGGTAGTTTTGAGTTATAAAATGATAAAAAATATTATAAATCAGAGCTCTTTGATAAAATTCTCTGATATCCCGTAAATGCAATAAAATCTTCCAAATTTGAAGGCTTCTTTAAATCTTAAATTTTCTTAAATTTTTGTATTGAAATTGGAAAAAATGATTAAAAAATACGGAAAAATATATTTTCAGCAAAACAACTTAATTTTGTGGCTTGAAAATAATAAAATTTTACCCCTTGATAGATCATAGCACTTCCCAAATCCATGTCATTATCATCAGGTAACGAATAAATTTGAACTGTTCCATCTCTCCGCCCTACCAACAACTCAACTTTACCATCTCCGGTAATATCAAAGGTATCCAAACACGTAACGGCACTCCGATTCTCACTCAATTCAACAATTACTTCCCTTTTAATGTCGACCAACATTGGATTTATCTGAAAAACAACAACTTGTCCATCCGCAAACCCACAATAGAGCTTATCAAAGGACTTGAGAGGCACATGAAGTGTTGTCGGAACACTCGAAAGCTCCAACGACGACCTTAGACGAGAATATTCCAACAATCGAATGACTCGTCCTGAGCATGCCAGAGCAACAATCATCCGAGATGACTAAAAAAATACAAAAATTAATTTTGTTCATCGAATTTTTTATGAAAAATCTTACGTTTGGGAGATAAATCCCCGCGACATCAACAATCGTATCGCCACACAAATACGTGCCATGCTCGACACAATCCTTGTAATGATTAAAAACGTGATTTCCACACACAAGTAGGTCCGTGCCACTCACAAACATGCTCTTGATGTTCTCCGTCATATTCGTATCGAATGCGAGAAATTGTTTTCCCCTTTTGTTGAAGCCATAAACGCGATTTTCCGCAGCAACAAAGATCTTATCGGGCAAAGTATTGACCGTGCCTCCTAATTTAATGGCGGAAATCGATGGACCGACGAGCGTTTTGAAATGTACTTGCACCTCATTCTTCTTGAGCGAAAAAACGATGATGTGTCCTTCTTGCGATGCGATTGCGGCACGTTGTTTCTGCCGATCTCCCTCCGGATTTGGTAAAAGAACGAGAGAATTAGGAGTTGTGAGTCCAACTTGAACGTATTCAATTTTATTTAGATCGAGCTCCATGTTTTTGGAACAAATTTGACACTTGTAAGTGAAAATTTTGTTATGTTATCCAATATATTGACACCATGGCAACGTAAGTGCTCATGAACTTGAGGTTCGTTTCCTATAGAAATAGTAACAAACAACCACTTGTTGCATTTTTTCGGGTTACAAACCGCTAAATTGGTCATTTACACTAAAATTTTTTGATTTTTATTCAATTTTTTCTCCATCAACAGAGACAACTAAAGACTAAAGTTACAAAATTTCATTTTTTTTCATACAATTTTACATTATTTCCTCTAAAATTACTTCATTTTTTATTAAAAATTATTTTTTTCAGCATCATCGGGGACTTTTTCCGTTGAAATCGTCAACTGTTCGATGCGTTCAATCAACGATTTGAATGTAGCTCCAATTTTTTCCTCATAAGTCTCGATTGGTTGATCATTATCATCGACATGTTCGCCACTGGGGGGTCTCAAATCGAAATCTGGACCAGCACATGCCCCATTTTCCTTGCAAAATTTTATCAAATGGAACCAATTGCGATCCAGCTGAAGCGTATATGGATTTCCAACGACTACTAACAAGGCTTTGGCACGAGTTATGGAGACATTTAGTCGTTTCGGGTTATCCAGGAAGCCGATACTTTTGGTGAACGAACGAACCGTTGATAAAATGATGACTTTTTTTTCTTGTCCTTGGAATTGCTCGACACTTCCGACTTCGATGTCCTTCCAACCGTACCGCTTAAAGTTCGAACGGAGTTCCTGACATTGGCGACGATACGGGGAAATGACTCCGATTTCGCCAACGGGAATGCCTTCACCGTTGATGCCATTTTTGATGATTTCACGCACGTAAAAGATGACTTGCGACACTTCCTTTTGGTTGAACAAACTGAAGGAATTTGTTTCGCGTTGTGTGTGTCCTTCAACGGCATGGAAGATGACAGGAAGGTTTTTATTCGGCAATAAATGCCATTTGACAGCTAAATCCGTGATTTCTGGACCTGCCTTTGGAATTAATTCTCCTGCGTAAAAAAGTTCGTTCGCCGAATGGAGAATATCTTTGTGCGAACGGTAATTATTCAACAATTTCGTGATGACGGCTTCGTTATATAACTTCGTAATTGGATCCGGTTTGTACAAATCCATTTCCATGAGACGTTCCAGCATGGATTTTCCCATTCCGAAGATTTCCGCAAATTTACAATGAATAATTGGACCAAGTTGCATTGGATCGCCAGCGATAACGATATTAGTTTTGCACGGTTTTTGCATCGAGATGAGGAGAGAAATTGGAATTATTGCTGAGGCTTCGGAAGAACTTCCCGCTTCATCGATGAAAATGTAGTCAAAGAAGTTTTTCTTCATGCCGTTGAGCGCGAGACGACCTGCAGTGGTTAAAGTCGTCAAAATGATGCGATAATGGTACAACTCATGGATCGATGGATGATCGTGAAACCCTGAAGTGAGATTCGAAATGACAATTAACTCGTCTTGGATGTCGTCGATCTTGTTCAAAGCACATCGCGAGTAGTATCGATACATATCTGTCGTCGGAATGTACTTTATCAAGCGAGTAGCGATCTCGTCACAGGCATAATTTGATGATGCCGTCACTAAAATGTGTTTCTTTTGTTGCTGTTTCCAGATTTGAGCGATCGCTTCGACCAAAGTTGAAGTTTTTCCCGTGCCAGGAGGTCCGAAAACAATATAAGGTGCGGGAAATGATGATCCATGGACGATATTTCGTACTGCTTGTTGCTGTTCGTTGTTTGTTTTGATGCCCTCGCTGAACCAGTCGTAACAAACGTACTTTTCGCTTGGAGTGCCGCACGTTTTTGGAAAGAGAATCTTGTCAACGATCTCTGGTTGAACTTTTGTGAGGGCATGTTGACCCATGCGGATCACTGTACGATCTTTGCGGAACTTGATTTTGTACGGAGTCCATAAAGTGGTGCTTGCTTGATTCCGGAAGGGGCGAAAAATGATATGACCGTCGTAGATTTTGACAACCATGCATTCAATCGGTTTGATGTTCTCGTCCAGGGCGTTGTAGAGGATCATTGTGTCGCCGGATTCGATGTCGGGGATGTCGGGAACGTCGTTTATCTGCGAAAAAATTTGAAAATAAATCAAGTATAAGTAATGCATTAGATTTCACAAAAAGGGATAAAAATTAGGAAAAATTTTATCGATCAGTACAAAAAAATTCAATTTTTATCTGAATTTTCTAAAATTTTGCATATTTTTGAACCAATAATTGATTTTTTTTTATCACAGGATTAATAAATTTTTACTTACAATTTGAAAAATTTTATATTAAATTGAAACTAAAATTCTAAAAAATCAGTAAAAATTTTTTTTTTTGGAAATCCACCCTATGGGCGAAAACAAGTCAGATTGATCCCTGAAAAAAAACTAGAATCATCCCTTAAGGGATCAATTTGCTCCATTAGGTGTTCAATCTGATCCCTTAAGGGATCAATCTGACCCGTTTTTCGCCCATAGGGCATATTTAATATTTTGGTAAATTTAAGATCAAGTTAGTTAGAGCCAAATGTTTTTCAACTTTTTGATCTTAAAAACTTCCCTTAAGGGATCAAAAAAAAATTGAAATACTTTTTCAGGAAAAATTTAAATTAATGATCCCTTTTTTGGGTTTTCAATCTTTACATTGAAAATTTCATAGGGCATATTTACATATTTTGGTAAATTTTTAAGATCAAGTTAGTTATTAAATTTTTGAAAAGTAAGAAATAATTTAATTTTTGGTAAATTTTTGAACAATTTATATTTAAAAAAATTCGAAAAAAAAAATTTTTTTTAGTCCAAAATCAGTTCAAAATTAAAATTTTTCTCAATTTTTCTACAAATTTTAGTGAAAAATGTTCAGTTTTCTAAAGAATTTGTAATTTTAAACATAAAGAATTTCAAAAGGATTTGTAATTTTGAACAAAAATATGCAAGATTTTAACAAAAATTATTCATTTTTACTCGATATTTGATAGTTTCTTTCAAAATTCGGTAAATTCTTTAAAAAAATCAATCTTTCCTATAAAATTTTTCAAATATCAACAAAAATAATTTCTTAAAAAAATGAAATGTAACTTACATCAATTGCTTTGTTCCTATAATAATATTTAACTCTTGCATCTTCAATAGAAAACTCATCCAACTTTGCTCCGATGAACAAATCCTCAATTTCGTTCAACAACATCAACACTTCCGTGTAATTTTCCTGCGTAAGTTGATAATCGCCGTGTTTAAATTTGATCAGCGTTTGGTAAGTTTTGATTTTTGAGACATCCAAGTTTTTCACGCCATCCCGGAAGAGAAAGTCATCCGTGAAAAGTTGCAAGATACTTTTATCGGAGGTATAAAATGGGAGAAATGACGTTTTTTGCACTTTATGCTCCGTTTTTGGGACAATGGAACGTTTCAACGAGATCACATCTGGCAAAGGGTTCCGAATTATCAAGTGATGTTGCTCAATGTACTCTTTGACGCGCTCGGCATGGATAATAAACGAATACGTGCCGCCAGCATCACTGAAATAATGTTGATTGACAATCAGTTCGAGCGTTTCGTCTTCACTGATGACACATGGCCAATCGTATTCGAGAATTGCGATGCGATTTGTGTCGTAAACTAACTGCACTTGGTTCAAAATGAAACCCTTGCGATACAAATTTTTGACTTTCACAATGAAGCAACTTCCGTCAACGAGATATTCGAGGGTGAAAAGTTGCTTTACTGGCGTATGACCTTTTATCTCGGGAAAATCGAAGGTTTTGCCATGTATTTCGTCGATGTGATTCCGACCTCCATTGATGAACAAACATTTGCTACAGACAACACAAATGGGCACTCCCATTCCAATTAGATTCCGAAAATCGTGTTTCTTGGCACGTTTGATCGTTTTTATGTACTCGAACGTTGCGGGATTTTCACTGTTGTTGATCATTTCTTGCTTGGCTTCCGACATTTCTGGAAAAAAATTAAAATTTTTCAACAAAAAAAAAATTAGTTCGAAAAAAAAACTTACTTCGAGCACTTTCAGCCATCTCTTCCAACTTTTTCACGTCAAACATAAACATTTTTTCCTCTTTCGGGCAATTCAGTAGGTAGCCATGGGCGTTCAACACGTGCCCAATAATGTCAACATCCAGCACATTCAGTTCTTTGCACTGCAATTTCGATCTTAGAATGTCCCGAAGGCGGTATTTTTTAATTTTGCCTGTTTCATGATCGATTTGGTTTGAATTGAAGGCGTAAACGAGCAACGTGCGGATCTCTGCTTCCGAAAAAGAACCTAAACAGAGGAGTTTTTGATGAAAATGTCACCAATTGAGAGTGTTTCTTACGTTTGTTGTGCACACGACCCATGTTTTTTTGTTGTTTTTAGCGATTTTTGACTGAATTTTTACTGCACTAACATAAAAATGAGGAAAAATGGATGAAAAATTAGTAATTTAACACACTTATTTTTTAAATTTTTGGTTTTAATTGAGATTTTTTGTTTATTTGCGGAGTAAAAGAAGGCATTTGAGTGATAGTGTGATGACTACTGAAATTTGAAATATTTTTTTTTGTCAGAAAAAATTACTTGAGCGTATTTTTAATCTAAGTATTTTACAAATTTATTTTAAGTTTTTGAATAATTTTTTGTAAAAAATTCAGAAAATTTTTAAAAATTTATAAAAATTTTGTGATAATATTTTAAAAAATTTTGAAATTTTTATTAAAAATTTAGAAAAGTTTAACAAAATTTTACGAAAAGACACAAAAATAGGTCCAACGTGCCTTTTTGACGAATTTTTCTCTAAAAATAACAAAAAAAAATTATTTTTTTTTTGAAAAATTTTAATAACTTTTCTAATTTTAAAAATAAAATTATAAAATATTTCAGAAAAAATAATCAAATTTCTACGGACAGACATAAAAATTAATTCAAAAGAGCCATTTTTCTTCAAGAAATAATAAAAATGCTAAATGAAGAATCCAAATGAGCAAGGCTGGATCAAATTTTCGAAAAAAATTATTCGAAAAAGTAAAGAACCAGTCGTTTCCTCTAAATTAAAACACTTTTTTTTTATTCAAATAAAAATCTCAAGGATTCCTCGTACAATCCTATAAGCAACATAATGCCACAACCAATTAAAATTCCCAGAATTTGTATCAAAATCTGCTTAAATCCACGTTCTTTGTCTTTTTGCATCTCCGGAACGAGATCTGCCAAAGCGATGTACATGAAAGTTCCTGCTGTCGCTGCATAAATCCACTTTGCAGTCTCTTCAGTCGACACAACAAGTCCCAGTGCCATCCCTAAAACGAAGGAAAATATTTAAAATTACAAAAATCACAAAAAATTCGTCACATGACTCACCGATAAAGCTCAAAATTGACGAAACAATGTTCAAGTGACACGCTCTTTTAATACTAACGCCCGTTTTAAGTAACAACGCAAAGTCGCCCAACTCGTGAGGCAACTCATGACACAAGACAGCGAGTGCCGTACTACATCCCGTGATCGGATCAATGACAAAAGCCGCTCCAATTGCCAATCCATCCGTGATATTGTGCAATCCATCGCCGATAACGACCATAAACGCAACCGGCGTCAACTTTTTCGAGCGTTTTTGGGTGTTTGCATCAGTCATTTCGTGTGTTTCTTCCTTTTCGTGATGTTTCGCGCCGTGACTATGGTTATGCGATTGCCCTCCCCCAATGAGAGGCATCAAATTTTCCAACGAATACATGAAGACAGCTGCAAGTAAGGCACACAAACAAATGTAAATCGGTTCATTTTCATCTTTTTCCTCTTTGTGCTCGTGAAAATCGTCGTGCCCGTGACTGTGAGGCACCAAAGCATGCGGCAACAAATGCATCAAACTATCACCGAGCAACGTTCCGACAGCAA
This sequence comes from Culicoides brevitarsis, assembly GCF_036172545.1. Classification (NCBI taxonomy): domain Eukaryota; kingdom Metazoa; phylum Arthropoda; class Insecta; order Diptera; family Ceratopogonidae; genus Culicoides; species Culicoides brevitarsis. The sequence goes on along the minus strand of NC_087085.1, from coordinate 14,294,718 downwards.
TTGCCACTAAAAATCCCAAAATGATGTTATAATTCGTGGATTTGGCGATTGGCACGATTAAAAGACCAAAAAGACCGCAAAGGGAGATGATGAGAATACTAAACGACGCATAAATCCACGCTTGGAAATAAGTATAAGTAGAGGGATTTTCCGGTTCGGGATCTTCAATGCAGTCATGACCGTCGATTTGGACAATTAACGCTGGGCAAAGTTGCAAAAACATTTCCGGAGTGATTTTCAGGTCGTTTAGCATCTCATTGTACTCTACGGGATGTCGTTTACTCCGATGCGGAATATCTTCGTGATAGTGACTGACGGGTGCCTCATCTATCGACATCGACACAATGCTCAGAGGAGATAAACAATTTTTGGTCCGATTTCGGGGAATGGCAGCTAAAACGAAAAATGACGTCAGGATAAATATTTGAAAAAACTCGTTAAAAATAGTTCGAGGAACGTGTAGTCGCTCTTGATTAAATTATATTTACATTAGTAAATACTTGTCGTTGTTCAAGATCTTCACGTTGAGTAGTAGTAGAATGGATGTTCATAGAAATGAATAGCAAACACATCGTGTAAAGTTCAATCAACCATAATTTAAAGGTTTTCAAAAGCGACTTTGAACTGGATTTCATCATTTCCTGACTAATTTTTAATTTTTTTTCACAGAAACTCACTTTTTGGATGCAATAGGGCCCCTTCGTGCTGATGCGTGCCATGTAACTTCTTGAAAACAATGGAATGCCACTCGGAAGTCACTTGAGTGCTGTTCGCGTAATCCCATAAGTTGCCTGGAATGTGAACTCCTTCTGGGCGATGAACTTCCACGGTGTGATTTACGCTAAATTCCAAGTTTCCGAGACCCAAATTGTACATCAAGTGTTCCAAGCCCTGTAAAAAACGAAAAAAAATGATAAAAAATTACAAGTCGCCTCCATCTGCGTTTATAATTCATTCATTTACACTAATTGTCGTACAAAACGGAACGTGCATTGCTCTTTACTGCGTCAACTAAGCATTTTTATTGCAGAAAAAATATCAAAGTCATCAAATTTTGGCGTTTAAATCGTAATTTTACTCGAAATTTAATAAAAATTCGCATTTCAAGTGCTCAAGTTTAGCGAAAAACAAAAGAAATAAACAGAATAATCAGTGTAAACAAGCTCAAGAACTATGAAAAAGCAAACAAATTAAGATACCTCAAAATTTATGATTCCCTCGCTGCCGTATTTGTTGAAAATGTGTCTTACGAATTTGTTGTAATTTTTATTTTTCGTGTTCAATACTTGCGAACTACCGTTTTCGAGACTTTCTACTGCGTGGATGGCGAAAAATACGCAAAAATGCAGGATCACAAGGCGTTTAAAGGACATTTTTCAGGAAATTTTACTCATTGGTGGTTAAAAATTCGTGAAAATATATCGAGATCCGTTCCTCGTCAAAGCTGAGACAATACTGATAAACAAAACTGAAGAAGCTGCTCGTTGTGATTGTGTGATATAAATAGTGATCTAAAGTGATAAGAACTTGGGTATGTACATGTCACGTCATGTACGTCGAGAAGAAAGACACTTTTGAATATCTTATCGTCTTTCTCGCATAAAATTTTGAAACGTAATTGAAGAAATTATCTCTCGTGGCATTGCGAAAGTTTAAATCCAGCTCTCTGTTGATTTTTGTCGTGACATGTTAGTGTTTACCTTTTGAGTTGTTACCTTTTTAGGACGCTCCAAGTGATAATTAAAAAAAAGATGAATTATTTTTTTTTTTTTATTTTAGAGTCAAAAATTTTTTTAAAGTATGAATTTTAGTGAAAAACTACTAAAAATTATATTTTTTTACAAATTTTCGTTGAAAAATTCAGAATTTTAGTAAAAAGTGAATAAAATGAGAATTTTTATGACTTTTTATCGAAAAAATAATTTTATTTACAATTTTATTTTTTTTTTCTAAATAATGTTTGAAATTTTAAAAAATGTAAAAAAAAAACATAAAACAAATTTTCAAAAAATTTTATTGAATTTTTTTTATTTAAAATTTATTTTTTACTTTAAAATTTTATTAATATTTTTTACTTCAAAAATATATTTTTTTTTTTTTGAAAAATTTAAAATTTATTTTTTTATTTAATTTTTTTAACTAGGTTGAAATAAGAAAATTTAAGTAAAAAATTAAACTTAAAATTATAAAAAAATAAATCCAACAAAATTTTTTGAAAATTTCAATTACTTAGGGTTTTTTTTTAATTTTTAACATTTAAATTTATCAGCAAATAAAATTATTTTTTAAATAAAAATTTTTAGAAAAGAAATTTCATTATAGAATATTTAAACTAATATTTCAATTTAAAAAAAATTATTTTAGTAATTTTTCACTAAAATTCAATTTGGACCTCTAAAATTTTTTTTAAGTGCAAAAATATCATAATTTTACAATTTTATGATTTTTTTGCTCCATTTGTATTTTAAATTTTAAAAAATGACATTTGACTTTATTTTTGAATTTTATTTCAAACAACGTTTAGTAAAAAACTAATTTGGGCTTAAAAAATTGACATTTTTATTTGTACGATATTCGATTATATGAAATAATTGACTTCACTACAGTAAAATTTTATAAAATTTTTCTTAATTCGATATGCACAATATCTAAAAATAGTAAAATAGTTGTATTTAAAATGATTTTACAAGCTAAGCTTATCACACTAAAGCCTTAAATCGTAATTTGTAAAAGCACAATTTTTATTGTATTGATTGGATAAAAGTTCTGTAAAACTAAAAAAGCCGTTTAATCAATTTTTTCTTGATTCGGCACACATAAAAAGAGTTTCTGACAAACGGTGTTGATGCGTTGCGACGTTTCCGTGAGCCATTTTTGCGGATGATGAATAGTCGCATAGTACACTGGAATGCCGAGCAAAATGACAAGAGTACCAATTCCCGTTTCCCATGGCGATTGGTAGATTGAGCTGATGACGAGGAAACTAGCTGTTATCAGATAAATGATGGGAAGTGATGTGTTGACTTTAATGGGGCGATTTAGATCGGGTTGACGTTTACGGAGAATGAGCAATCCAGCGACTGAGAGTAAGATGAACAAGGCTTCGACGTAACTGACGTAGTTGATGAGCGAATAGACGTTTTTGATGAACAAGAGAGCGATTGTTATGATGCCCTACGAGGAAAAAAATTAAATTTTTGTTTGAAAAATCAGAAAATTAAAACTTACCATGAAGAGAAGTGATGGAATTGGCGTCAAATAATTTATATTGATGAGAGAAATGGCTGCCGGTAAATGCCCGTTACGAGCACCAACGAAGAAAAGACGAGATGAGGCGAAAATTGCACCATTTAAGGAGCCAAAAGTTGAAGCAGCGACAAAAAGAGGCATTGTCCATGCAAACCATCCTAACATTTTGTCACCGAATGTCACCTAAAATGAAATTTTTAATGAAAAATCGTAAAAAAAATATTTTAAAATGAAAAAGTAACTTACAGCAACAGCATCTGATGCCAAAATTTGATCAATAGAGAGCACAGAAAAGTATGCGATGTTTGTGATGACGTAAATTACTGTGATAACAGGCATGCTGATGCAAATCGCACGCGGGAGATTCCTAAAAAAGACAATTTTTAATAATTTTCTTTAAAAATTTTAGAATTTAAGACTTACTGATACGGATTTTTCAACTCTTCCGTGACAAAATTCAAATAATTCCATCCCGAATAGGAGAAAAGTCCACTATAGAATGCCAATGCAATATATCCAGGCGTAGTTTTTGATCCCTCGAACGGTTCTGACCAATGTTCGAAATTTCCTCCCACAAGATACGACGCTCCAGCTGCCACAATAATCAACAAAGCAAAAACTTTTGTTGCTGTAAAGGTATCCGTGATTCTCGTGACCCATTTAACGTTGTAGCAGTTGATTCCCGTGAGCAAACCTACAAAAAAAAATCAATTTTTAATAAATTTCACAGGAAATGTCGCAATAAACTTACAAGTTATAAAAGCAGCGATTAACCGAACAGCCCAGTACGGCGGATCGCACATTGGCCAATACGGTTGCAGCAGATACTGAGCGAACGCAAGTGCGGTAATGGCATTTCCTGTTGGTACGAGAATCAATAAGGCGACCCACAAGTAGAGAAAGGCAGGCAATGGGCCAAAAGCGACGCCAATGTACGCATAATCGCCGCCTGATTTCGGGATCATTGTACCTGAGATGGAAGAAAAATCAATTATTTTCCAATTTAAATGCGAGAAATTTAATTTTCTTACCGAGTTCGGCGTAACATAGGGCACCTACCATACTCAGGACACCCGAAAGTACCCAAACAACCAACGCCTGCCCTGTTGATCCTGAGTTCTCGAGTACTCCCTTTGGCGAAATGAAGATTCCCGAGCCAACGATGACACCGACGATAATTGCCACGCCATCAAGTAGTCCCAATTCCTTCTTGAGCTGCACTCCGTTGTGTGATTCGGTGTCTCCGTTCGTTTTGTTGTCAGATTTGATGTCATCCGCGAAGACTGTTCGTGGAACAGGCTCGTTGCCAGCAGCGATTTTTGCCATTTTTGTATTTTTTGTTGAAATTTTTTACAAAATTTAGTTGAATTGACTTTTTTTCTAAAGTATCTTGATAAAAAAAACCACTATCATAGACTTCCAAGGGATTTTCTCATGTTTTGATGTGTTGTTTGCGAACGCAAGAGGTGATAATACTGTCTAAGTGCCTTCTTATGTCAGGCAAATCAAAACATATAAGGCGATTATTGTTGACTTGACTCAATTGTTACATTGACCTAGACATGCGATGTCGGTCGATGGTCCATATAAGTAGTAGAAAAGATGCCAAACGAAGCTTATCTGAAAAAAAAAATAAAGTTGGGGCATTAAACTTTTGAAACAATTGAAAAAAAAATCTTTTTAAAAAATAGCAAATCTTTAGAGGTGTCAAAAATACAATGAATCAAAGTGGCAAATAATTTGCATAGAATAGTCGGATGTTTCTGTTTAGAAAGTTTATTGTACGCATCACTTCCCTCCTTTAAGCTGTTTTTGCAATCATCGTATAGAAAAAGTTTTTTTTATGAACAGAAACTAAGCAAAAACTTGGCAAAAATACTTTCTAAGCATGGAAAAGAATCAAAATAACGTAAAAAGGTAATAAATCAACTCATAAAAATGATTCAAAAATGACTTAAGCGCATTTTGCTTTAAATTTAAATGAGCAAAATTTTAAATTTTCAGAATGTTTTCTTGAAAAAATATTTTTTTTAATGATAAAGGCCGCTCCAAACGAAAATCAAAAATAAAGTCCGATGCCCCATTTTAAAAGTCAAAAATCCAATGGGGCAAAATAAAAAAAAAAAGTTAAAAATTTCATCAAAATTTATCGTTTTTTGTTGTATTTTCATAATTTTTTAAGACATTTTCAAAAAAATTTTCAATTAATTTAATTTTTGTTTTGAAAATAATATTTTTACTTGAATTTTATTTTCTAGAAAAATTTTTCATAAAATTACTGAATTTTTTTTTCAAATTTTTTTGACAGTTATTTTTTATGAAATTTTAATTTTTCAATTTTTAAATTAAAATGATCTTAAATCAATTTTTAATTTGAAAGTTTCAAAGAAGATTATTAAAAAACAACAAAAATGTTGATCAACGGTCAAAAATTGCTAAAATTTTGTCATTTTGTATGAAAATAAGTATTTCAATTTTTTTTTATTTTGCCCCCCCATTTTATTTTCAAAAATTTTGGACTTTATTTTTGATTTTCATTTGGAGCGGCCTTATGGAAATTTTTTGGAGACAAATTCAACAAAAATTAAGAATTTCACAATCAATTTTTCATCTAAAAATTTATTAAATTTGATAGTTTTATATTTTTTTTTGTTGTAAAATGTTTAAAAATAAAATAAAAAAAAATAATTTAAAGAAAAATATTTCTTAACGTTTTCATACAATTTTTTTAAAAGTTTTTTATTAAATTCAAAATAATTAATTTTTAAATAAATTAATAAATTTTTAATAATAAATTACTTAATTAATAAATAAATTTTTATATCCAAAGCACTTGAAATCAATTATCTTTTAACGAATCTTAAAATTTCGCCAAAATTTTTCCTGTAGGTAAACCAAAACCTTAAAAATCAATGGAAAACCATTTTAAAAAAAATTTCAAAGAAATTCCTTAAACGAAACTTGAGTTATTGCGTTACAAAATTTGTATGGGTTATTAATTTCAATTTTTACCTATGTAACGGACAGACATCTAAAAGCCCAAAAATAGCATTTTTTTATTCGAAATGCATAAAACCTAACTCACTTATGAAATTTTATCCTAACATGACCTATGTAACCAATTTTTACTTGCTATCTTGAAATTGGATACCATCCAACGAAAAAATATATTTAAAGGAAAGAACAAGCAAAGGTAAGATATATGACCAAAATCTACTTAATTTAAAGTATCATGTTAACTATAAATTTTTGACTCACTAAACCGTGAGATCAGCGAACAAAAAAATCATTTCATGTCTCTCTCTTCCCACTTTTCAAAAGAATAATTTTTTTCTGCCTAAAACTTTTTTTGCGAGATTTATTTGATTCGCGAATAAATTAAAGGAAAGACTTATTTGAACCGAAATAATAAAGAAGAATTAAATAAAAAAGAAGCAAAAGTTCTACGTGCTGTGAATCAAATTATAAGAAACTTCAGTAATAATAAATAATAAAAAAAAAGTTCAAAGAAACAGATTATTTTTTGCTACTTTAATATTTTTTTTTGTAACGCGATCGAATCGAATCGCGTTCCATGTAAATATTGGCTTCCAGTTTCAGATTAAAATTAATGATATTTTCAACAAGACACCACGTTTTGTAATCATCGCTTGTTGTGTAAATAATTCAGAATAATCGCTCAAAGTTATTTTGAGTGACAGAAACTCCTATTTTATGTTCAAAAGCATCTTCCGCTCCTCCTTGCATGAAATAGTGAGTAAGCATCAAATCTTTTTTTATTAAGAATTTTTATGTTAACAACACGCCTTCGCAAAAAAATAATAAAACAGACCCAAATCGGATGTCATGTCGCACATTCTTTTTGCAATCGATGCGAAGTCACCTCTATTTAGTTGAAATTTTATTTTTGTATAGAACGACTTCCTTTTTATTGTTCTCGTCAAGAGGCATTTCGTGTCTTGAACTCCAAAACGCTCAATTACTCAACAAAAGGCCAATTTTTATTCGTTTCTGTGACCAAATAGAAATTATTTTACATATGAATGCGTACTAAATAATAATCGCGAGCAATTTTTGATGTGGCATGCAATTATTCGAGCTTTTCAAACCACGGGTGCTCACTCAATAAATCACGCGAAAGTCGATTTTCTCACAGAATGTCTCGTCGAAAAAATGCACCTAATGCTATTACTGACTGCTATTAATAGACCCACAAGTGTTTATGATTTTTTTTCTTTTTGATAGACAAATTAGTAACGACATTGTCTCAAAAGAAAATATTTTCTTCGACGCACGCAGTCGTTTCACGTGTAGTGAAAAAATGTATTTTTGTCACCAAGGTAAATGCATCGCACTTATGCAATGCTTCCCAATAGTAAAAAAAATATTTTTCTGGGCGAGTGATTATTTTCAATGTGTTCCTGAAAATTGAAAGTGATAAGAAATAATCAGAGTTGCGGTCTTTTTGTACAATCATGTTCACAAAATTGTTCAATTTTACATACATTTGAATTTAAAGTGAAGCTACACGTCACCAATCAAACTGTGTGGGCATTGTCTTATCATGTGTTTGACAAAATTTGTACAGTACAAAGCATATTTTGATAGGAAGCTGACGATAATAAATCAAAATGATGAGGAAGGATGGTAAGTGACAATTAATATTAATTTAATTTTTTTCTGATGTTTTCTGTCATTAGTGAAATTATTTTTCAATTTTTCAAAGTTTTTAAGTGTTTTTATTTAAAAATGCAAAAATGAATTTAATTTACAATTTTTTTTTAATTATAAATTAATTTTTTATATATATTTTTATTTATATTTTTTATTTAAATTCTAAAAATGTTTCACATTAACTCATACCTATTTTTCTATATGAAAATCATGAGTAGGAAATTTTTAAAAATTTAAATTTTTCTTAAATTTTAAATTTAATTTTATTATTATATATTTTTTTTTAAATATTTTTTTTTTTTTTTTTTATTATTTTTTGAAGAAAATTTTAATAAATAATTTTATTTTATAGCTCTAAAATATTTTTTAACGAAAAAATTAAAAAAAAATCCGAAAAAGTATTAGAGGAAAAAATGAAAAATTTTTGTAAATTTTGTTCTTTTTAAACAATTTAAAAAAAAGATTTTTATTTTTTGAAATTGAAAAATTATAAATTTAATTATTTATTTATTATTATTTTTTAAATATTCATTAAAAATTTAATTTATTTATTTAATTTAATAAATTATTATTTTATTTTTATCTACGTTTAAATAAATTTTCTAATCTTGAAAATTTTTAAGGTAGCTAAAAGTGAATCATTTTAGATTAAATATAACATCTGTCTCAATTGAGTTATTTTGCTCAATGAATGGAATTTTTTTATATATTTATTTTTGTCATTTTATGATAATTTGTAAAAATACCCAAAAAGTCACCAATTAAAATTATACCTGAGCTCTTCATTGCATTACAGGTCAAAAATTTTAAGGAAATAATCCAGAAATAATTTTTAAAAAAATAAAATTTATTGCTTTTACTCCCTTTTAAAGTGATAAAAAGAGAATTATGAGTAAAAGACCATAAAAATTTTTTAAAATAATTAATTCACCTTGTAATCCGTAAATAATCCGTACGTGATAAAATAGCAATTAATTTTATATGAATGTTGTCCAATTGATTATTATTATATATTTTTTAATGTTTTTATAATTTTTCTTTTTTTTATTTTCAGAATATTTCTTTCACTGAAGAAACACGCAAAAATCTTCAATCCACAAAATTCTTGTTAACGCGGTCAAGATTATACTTTATTAAATTACACAACAACGTCACAGTTGATTTTCACGTAGTACAAATTTTATTCCTCCTCTATGTATATTTATTTATTTATATATGAATCAAGATCATGTTGCTAATCTGACACAAAACTACAATGTTCACGATTATAATTTATTAGTTTTTATCAAAAACATTCTTTTTCTCCTTCTCTTTTTTTTATATTTTTTGTTATAATTCAATAATTTAGTTTTTATTATTTTTTATTGTACATTCGTACTCTTCATTATCCTAATATTATTATATTATATTTTTTAGCATTATATTTTGTGATTTGGTATGTATCGTATACTCCGAGTGTCCATAGGTATTAAAGTGACGCGACGACCGCCGGTAAAATAGGAACTTTTTGTTTTGTGGTCCGATCAGTTCGAGTCTCAAAAGTAAACTGAGTCGTTCGGAGAAATTGTATTTAGTTGATATATTTTGTCAAATGGTTTGAGAACATGTGAGCCACATGTTGGTAAGTATACAACATGTAAATTCTATACGACGACGCGACGATGGCAAAAGGAATCGAAGAGAGTGAGAGAGAAGCGACGACGATGAGTGCACAGAAAATTATGTTGCCGCCACATACGGGAATTGAATGGATGTTTGAAAGAAACGTGTTTCTCTGTTTTAATGTTATGCTAATGTAGAACGTTGCACGTGTGAGCAACAAATTCGGCGTGGATTGTGTGACGATGACTCAAAAAAAATTTTTTTTTGTTCATGAAAGAAGCGCTTGTGTTAAAGCATTCAAAAGTTGCATCAGATTTATTTTAGTATTTTTGTCACTAAAATATTTTAAATTTTTTTTCATGAATAATTAAATTTAAAAAAAAATATTTAAAATTATTAAATAATTAAATTTATTTTTTTTTTAATTTAAATAAAATTATTTTTAATAAAATTTAAAAAAAAGTTTCCCGCTTACAGTTTTGTTTACACAATAAAACACAAACTCACATGTATCAAACAGACTGGATATCAATGAAAACACTTGTTGAATATTCTTCCGTTTTTATTCAATACTAACTCATGCTCAACGTGGATGTTTGATAAAACGTTTTTCGAGTAACTCACTCAAAAAAACATTCTCTCTCGCTCGCATTTCTCGCGGTTTGGCTCAACGAATGAAAGAATCGCTGAAGAAATTCACGATAAAAATTGCAATATGCATTTGCCATTAAAATAAAATGTGTTTGCGTGACATTATGCTCAGAATGTAAGAGGTTAAGAAGGATATAAAAAGTCGGCAACGTGCCAGACTGTCGCTCTTGATATTATTACATCGATTTTTTTTTCTTTTTATATTTTTATTTAATGAATGATTTTATTCAAGATTTGATGAAAATTTTAAAATTAAAGAATTCAAAAAAATAAAATAAAATATATTTGATTAAATTTATATTGTTAAATTAAATTTAAAATAATATTTAAAAATTAAAATAAATTATTTTATGTTTTAAAAAATATAATAAAATTATTTAAAAAAAATTTTAAAAATATTAATTTAAAAATTTAATTAATTTAATAATTTTTCAAAATTAAAAAAAAATCAAATATTTATTTATGTCTTAATTGGGGCATTTTTTTTTTAAATATTTCGAAATTGACCTTATAACTTTGAATTTTTTTCCAAGTATATTAAAACACCTGAACTAACAAAAATATTTATTCAAATGATAAAAATCAATAAAAAAAATTTAATTTAAATTTGAGTTCTTGAAAAAAAAATAACTTTTTAACTGATTTTCTCAAAAAAAAAAAATATTTTTACACTCGAAGTGTATTTTATGACATAATACGAAATTAATTAATAATCTTATTTAATGACTTGAATTAAATATTTAGGGTTCTTGACCTTAATTCAGACAACGACGACAAAGGCAACGATCCATTTAAAAATAGACAAAAATCATGCAAGTTAAAAATATATTTTATTACAAGATTCACTGTAAATTACATAATTTTACACAGCATAGAGTGCAGTTTAATGACCTCACGTATAAAAAATTCTTAATTTTTTCATATAAATTACGATTTAATGACTTTTTTGTACTTTTCATTCAGAACGGAGTACAATTGGTGATTCCCCAAAAAAAAATTTTTCTTCGTCAATTTACGCTTTGAATGGAATTTCACACATGACAGCTTCCGAAAATTACTCTCACATTAAACCATATCAGTCTCTACCTACGACGATGATGATGCCGGCGTTGAAGTAGGAGTTGATGGTGCCGTCGAAACAGCAGGCTTTCCGCTAGGTACGTTATTCACCGAAAGTCGTCCGTGTTTCTTCATCTGATCCAAGACGCCGGCAAAATTTGTGGTTTTCTTGGTTTTTGTGGTACTTTTGGGTGTTTGAGTTCTCTGGCGCATTGTTGGGAGCGCGACGTCATCCATGAAATCGAATTCCATTTCTTTGGCAGCTTTTGCCTTTTGTTCGGGCGTTTCAACGGGCTTCGTTTCTTCTTTGCGAATGGGCGAAGGAGCGCGTTTTCCGGGACATTTCCATTTGAGTTCTATCATTCCTCCTTTGTCGAGCAAGGCGTAAATGTTGTCGAGTTCCTCGGGTGATGGCTCACAATCTTCCAGCTCGGTTATGCAAAAGTCCTCGTCGCCCATGATGGAGTGTGAGAAGTTTTTAATGGATTTTGAAGGAATTTGAAGTGATTTTGGAGGTTTTTAATTCATTTTTTGAGTTTTAAATGTAAAAATGATGTTTTTGTTTACGTTTTGCAAATGGTAAATCGGAGGCATACAACTTTTAATAAGGCGTCGTTCATTAATGGCGTCAGATAAAATAAACCTCTCCCCCCAAAACTTCTGACGTCATTAATGGATGACGCCTTAATTAATATTTTTCGTTACTTTTTCATCATTTTTAACTTTTTTTAAAAGAAAATGTTCAAAAACTCTCAAAAAAGTCATTAAATTTGTAATATTTTATTAATTTCGTCACATTTCCAGTTGACCTACTTTCACTAATTGAACATATGACTCACAATGAAGTCCTTGCACAACACAAAATCCTTAATTTATCAATGAAATTTCCTTTTCTTACCTTTTCTTTCATAATTTTCCAAGAAAACTCGATATTTTTATCAAATTTATCTTCTGAATTCATTTAAAAAATTAAATTTTAACACAAAATTTAGGGAAAAATATTAAAAAATCACAGACACAACAAAGAATCAAAACCAAAACAAAGGAAAGTGTCTTCTACGCATGCAAATTTCCAAAAGGATCTTAAAATATTGAAAGGAAAACGCATTTCTTTTAATATATATATTTTTATTTCATTTCATAAAATTTTGATTTTTGCTTTTCAGGCTTAGATTTTTTTTTGTACATGAATATTTACAAAGGCTTAAAGGTATAAAAATTTGGAAAAATATTCGTCGGGAAAGATTTGCACAATTTAAAGCTTTTTTAACCGAATTTCTATTCCTTCTTTCAATTTCAATTGAAATTTTTAACAATTTTAGGCACTTTTTGATTACATTTTGTCAATAAATAAATTCTTTCGTTGGCAATCATCACTTTTAACTATAAATGGGGTTCTTATCTAAAATACTACTAAGGTTTTTACAACTTATGCCTAATAAATGCTCAAAATGCGATTTTTTATACAAGTTCATCGTTTTTTCTAACGTCTAAGATATATAAATAATTTACAAATATATAAAAACAAACAAAACAGTCTACAACGAAGTCTATTCACACAATTTTAAGATTTTTCTTTAATGCACTGGCGACGGGCAGGGCGGTTGATATTTGAAGTCTGTTGAGCTTCGGGAGCCCGGAGATGGCGGACAACTCCCGTGCGGATTGTAATATCTCGGAGTACTTGGCGGCGCATATGGCTCCGCATACGGTTCACGATGCCTACTCGACGCTTTGATGCTGCGATAACTTTTCCCACTTTTTGTCGTGTATTGCGAGTCACTTTCGTCGCAAACATCGGTGCTGCAAGGAGTCGGCGGAGGCGCTTGATTGATGGATTTGTAATGTTTGTACGGATGATAGCCGTTATAACGCATCGATCCAATTGTCGCTGGACTAGGAGGAGGAACGGGATACCCATTTAAGCTGCTGCCATTAGTTGTAGAGCTCGAGGCACCTGTGATGTGATTTCTGTCGTAACTGAGAACAGATCCATTCAAGGGTTTCAATCGCATTCCATCAACGACGGGAAATTTGGTCATTCGAGCGATTTTATTGCCATTTGGCGTGAGAGGTTCAACGACAACGGGATCTTCTTTGGGCTCATTTAAGCTACTGCCGAACTTGGAACGACAAATTTGCGCAACGCAAGCAGCGAAAAAGACGGCAACAACGCCACAAAGAATGATGGTTACCAGAACACTCTTGTGACTGTAAACTGTTTCACTGCGTACTTGAGCGACACAAACTTCGGGAGATTCGTCGGCGCCATCCGCACATTGTTCCCATCCATCGCAGAGTTGCGTTGCCGGTATACAAACTCCATTTTGAGGACATTGGTAGTCAGTTGGAAGTTTACAACACGATTGCTCATCTTCACCTGAAGCGCAATTTACTTTGTCATCACAAACTTGACTTTGGTCGATGCATTCGCCGCTGCGACAACGATACTGATCGGGTCTGCATGACGGGCAATCGAGTTCATCCGATTTGTCAGGACAATCATTCTGCCCATCGCAACGCCACGACATCGGAATGCAGTCTTTATTGTGTTCCGAACCCAAAACTTTGCCATACGGAGCTGCACACGTGAAATGATCTGCTCCGCAAGCCGGTAAAGCTCCACAATTTCGACGATCTTTCATCAACATCAAGCCATGAGGACATCCACACATCTCGTCTCCCTTGAAATCGGGATTTGCGATGCAAATATGCGAACATTTGATGTCGCCACGAACACATGCGTGATTTTCCATGACTTTTTTCTCGGGCATCCAGATACTGACGATGTCGGTAATAGCAGGAAGACGTTGAAGTTCAGGACGACGCCCATCTCCGCTGAGTAAGATGCGTTCCAAACCGGTTTTGTCATCCAACCAATAGAGAATTCCTTGGTAGGCGGCGAGCGAAACTACTTGACTGACGTCTTTTTGCACGAGATTTCGTCTGTTGAAGAAAAAAAAGGTAAGAAATTTGATTTTTTATTTTTTTAATATAAAACTTACTTGCTCTTTCCATTTAAATCGATGGCATCAATGCGTTTGCCATGAGCGTAAAATACCAAATTCAACTGAGGATCGATACACAAGGCAGTAACACCCTCCAACTTTGATGCTAACATCACGCGATCACTTCCATCCAAGCGAGATCTGTAAATGGCTTGTTCTGAACTTGCATCTGTCCAAAAGAGAAGACGTTTGATCGTGTGAATGGCAATACTGCGTGGTTTTGAAAAGTCTCCGGTGTCAACATTTCCAACGCTTGTTCCATCAATTAAGCTGTAAGTAAAGAAATTTTATTAATTTTTGTTTAATTTCAATTTTTCATTGAAAATTTACCTTGTGATGTTAATAGTATTGGCACGAGAGCATGACCAAAAGAGGAAACGCCCGATGATGTCGACAGCCAAGTCAAAAGGTTGAGACCCAACAGGCACGAAAATTTGTGGTTTAGTCCCGTTTTCCATGGCACGACGAATACTCGAGGAACGACCATCAATCTACAATAAAAAATGTTTTTTGTTAACGTGAACAAAGGCTTCAAAAAATAATTTAAACTTACCCAATAGAGATAATGGCTAATTGGATCAAATTCTACAGCTCTAACATTCTTCGCATTAACTGGCAGCGGCGTATCCGGAGCATCTGAGGTATTTGGCAGGAGTCTTCCAAATGCATTCTTTTGACTAAAGATCAAATAATTCCTTGGCGGAATACAATTCACTCCATCAGCTGCCAATGTGAAATGTGTCGGACAAGCACACGTCATTTTACGCGTTCCTGGCAACACTAAACACAAATGCGCACATCCGCCGTTCTTAATTCTGCATGGATTAGTTCCCGTTTGTCTCGAATCGTGATAAACTTGCAACGAACTCACGTATTTCAAGTTTTTGTGAATGAGCGTTCGCTTACTGCCATTCGGAGAATCCGATATTTTGTGGATCCGCTCAACATTTCCCGTATTCCAATCGCTCCAATACAAGAAATCCCGAAAAACTGCAACGCCATGCGGCAAAAACGAGTCATCAGCTACCGCAACAATCAATTTTGTGCGTCGCTTGCCATCCCAATCGGCAGATTCGATACCGATAACTTGACTTTGGCGGGCCCAGTAGAGTTTGCGGGTTTCGTGATCGAAAGTTAAGCCAGATGGATGATTCGCACCCGAGATAATTGTCGTCATTTCTGTGCCATCCATCGCTGCACGTCGAATAATGTCAGCTTCCCATTCAGTCCAGTACATGTAACCGCGTTTCGGTTCAACTACGAGATTTTTTGGGTCTTCGATGCCTTTCCAGATGAGAGTTCGACGATCTTTGCCATCCATGCGAGCGACTTCGATACGCCTGCTTTCCGTATCTGTCCAATAAATGTTTCTTCCGATCCAATCGACGGAAATTCCATCGGGATGAATTAATCCAGAGTCGATTACTTTTTCCGAATGTGATCCGTTAATGAAAGCACGAGAAATGCACTTTGCTTTTTGATCTGTCCAATAAACACGACGATCTACCATGTCGATGTCTAAATATCTCGCATCCCGAACATCCTTGAAGGGAATGTAATCGTTGTTGTTTTCTTCGTTGTACTGCATTGAAATCCTTCCGATTGTGTCTTGACGTGAAAATAAGATGAATCCATCGGGTTTAACGCAAGTTTTCTTGTCACTCGAGAGCTCGTATTCGATTTGACAACGACAAACGTAGTCCGTTGGGCGATTCAAGCACAAATGATTGCATCCTCCATTTTGATTCATGCAAGGATTTGAACCCGTTACTTGATGCAAACGCGCTGCACGGATGCCCATCAAGTCAGGAAGTTGATCGATGACAGTTTGACGGTCCAATTTCAACGAAAATGGGTTGCGATCGGAAGAGGGAGATGTTCGAACACGATCAATGGTTCTAAAAAAATTTTTTAAATTAAAAATTAAAGTTCAAAGTTAAAATTCATTAAAAACTCACCTTCTCTGCCAATCAGTCCAATACAAATAGTCGCCCATCAAACTCAACCCAAATGGATGTGGCAAATTTTCGTTTAAAATAACCCGTCGATCCGATCCATTCATATCAATCGACTCAATTTTATCCATTTTCGCATCGCACCAATAAATCTTCCTATTTTTGATGTCAAGCGCGATTCCATTTGGCCATCCAAGTCCTTCAGATACCAACATGACACGTTCTGTGCCATCCAGCGAAGCTCTTTCTATTTTTGGCTTCTTTTCGTCCCAATCACTCCAAAACATCCAACCCAGTTGCGGTGCCAAGGCAATTGCTCGTGGTTCAACCAAATTATTATTGATCAAAACTTTCCGGAACGAGCCATCCAAACGACAAACTTCAATTCTGTCGGTGCCCGTGTCAGTCCAATACAAATTTCTCGCGATCCAGTCAATGGCGACGCCATCCGGATGCTCAACTTCGGTAGTGACAACGTCTTTCATCGCGGTTCCGTCACGTCGTGATCTTCTAATGGCATGTGCTTCTTCGTCGGTCCAGTAAATCATGTCGTCAACGGGATCATAGTCAATTGCGATCGCGTATTTGACTTTTCCAACGGGAACTTCGAACAATGTGTGATCCGGAGAGTCCAATGAAACTTTGTTAATGTGTGTTCGTTGAACAATAAACAACATTTCTTCAGGTTCGTCAGCACATTTGAAGTCGTTGATGAGTTTGATGCCCGTGGGACATGCACAAGTATATTCCTTGCTCGAAGTTGCCGATAACAAACACAAATGTGAGCAATTTCCGTTGTTATTGGCACACGGATTGTATCCTTGAGGTTGTAAACGTTCATCCCATGCCTTAATTGCGAGCGGAGATTCATCCGAATCGAGAAGTTGTTCCAGCTTGTTGTTCGCAATGTCGTAGGAATGCACTGTTCCATGCTCCCAATCAGTCCAAAAGAGCTTATTTGCGACATATGTGACGCTATGAGGGTATTTGAGTCCCTTAACAATAGTGCGACGATTCGTTCCATCAAGCTTCATGACATCCAAGAACTTAAAACTGCCATCAACCCAATAAATGAGTTCCCGTTCAATATCTACCGCCAATCCATTGGGCCAGAAAATGTCATGTTCGACGAGAGTTTTACGCGAATGCGGATCGCCATCCATGCTGGCACGTTCAATTTTCGGATTTTCGCCCCAATCACTCCAGATCATCAGTCTTTTCGAGGGCACGAGAGCTATGGCACGCGGTTGATCGAGATCTGTCCAAAAGAGGACTTTTTTGTGGCGCCCATCGAGACTGGCAACCTCGACGCGATTCGTTTCGCCATCCGTGTAGTAAATTTTGCTCGTGTACCAATCGAAGGCAATGCCATCGGGTTTATCGAGCCCGTGAATTGTCATGCTCCGTTTGACGGTTTGCGTGCCATTGAGTTTGATGCACTCGATGCCGCCCAACGTTTGTTCCGTCCAGCAGATGAGCTGTTTTTCGTAGAAAAAATCCAAGGCTCCTGCCTCGGTGAGATCTTTTGTGATGGTTTTGACGTGCGGCAGCTTCGACGAGGCATTCACTAACCGGATGTCGTGATACGTTGTGAAAAGGAGCGGCGGGTTGCTTTGGGATGACGATGAATAGTTAGGAATTGCTGCAAAGAGAGAAAAAAAAAATTTATTAATATTTTTTTCTTTTAAGGTAAATTAAGTTAATTTAATTACAGATTTTAATTAACAGTAAATATTTTGATTTTTTTTTTAATTTTTTTTAAGAAATTTTTATTTTAATTTTTAATTAATTTTTTCAAACAAAAAAAAATAAAATTTTGGAGGAAAAATTAAATTTTTTAGTGAAAAAAGACGAATTTTTTTATTTTAAAAAATCATAAAAAAATCTAAAAAAAATCTATGAAAGTTATAAAAAAATTACAATAATAAAACAATATTAAATGATGAAATTTAAATCAAAAAAATTAATTACGCAACTCAAATCGAAATTTTAAAAAGAAACATTTTAAAAATTTAACTCGAATTTCCTTAATTTTCTAAATTTAAATTAATTTTATTTAAAATTTATACAAAAAATTATTGTCAAACATTTAAAAGTATGAAAAATTGCTTTAAAAAAATTAAGAAAATTATTTTTTTTTCATTTTATTCTTGAATTTTTTTGATAATTTATTAAATTAAATATGCCAAAAAAAAATTTTTTTTATTAAAAATTTTTATTTAATTAAAAATTTAAATTAATTAATTTAATTTTTTTAATTAAAAAAATGTTAATTTTTCCTCCAAATTTTATTTAATTTTTTTTTTTTTGAGAAAATCAACTAAAAATTATTAAAATTCAAAAATTTTATTAAAAAAAACAAAAGGGGCTGTCAATTTTTCTGAATAATTTCATAAAATTTTGATTTACATTGCAGTTTAACACTGAGGCGCAACGAAATAGACAACTCACGAATCGCTAATCAATCAATAAATAATAACTGAGTGTGTGCAGAAAAGTTTAACAACTTGATGATAGTTCTTGCACGTTGTTTAAATACTGCAAAAACGAGCAAAAAAACCTTTTACCCTTCATTTCTCATATTTTACATTTCATTTTTTTTTTCGCGTCAGAGATAATTTTAATCAAAAATTTATTAACAATAAATTAAACATTAATGTGAGATGTCACACTTGCGTGCTTTGCCATTTTCTTTCTCTCTTTAAGTGGTACCCACACATTTGCGTTAAAAATCCGCATAAAATATGAATGGAATAATAATGCACCAAACCGGAGTCATAAACTATGGTTAATAAAAAAAAATGAATGATGCGTTCCATGATGAAAGGAAAAAAATTGAATTTCGCCTTTTAACGGATGAAATATTGGCAAACATGGCTCGCATTTCCACTCGGGTAAGTAACATTGTATGCAACTCCTTTAACTCGCATTTTATTTATATTCTCCGTACAACAACAACAACTACATTGTTAAATATAATTTTCAGTTTATTTTGCCATTTATAACGCAAAAAAAGGAGAAGAACCAAAACATGTGGCAACAACAACGAGAACAAAACGCAACAACGGAGCTTTATACAATTTTCATGTTATTCACAATAATGAGGTGGGCAGAACTGCGATAACTATGTTGGCTGGTAAGTTGTCTTCGTTGCTCCGCTGCATAGAATGCAATTTACGCAGATTCAACGAATAAAATTTTAAAAAGGAATTAAATTAACGCTGGCTTGTTTGGTGTTACATGCAAAAATAAAAAATATCATGTTTCAAGTACTTGCGATACAAATCGCTTACAATGCATTCTAATTACTGTAAAGTCGATTTCGAGACACTTTTCTCGAGAAAAAAAAACAGACAACGACGTGTGAGTAGGCGGACAATATCAAATGTCGCTCGGCATGGCGTTGCATGTAACAATGACAAACAAAGCTAATAATAATAATACTGATTAAAAAATAAATAAATAAATAGTTTTTTATTAGGTGTCTACTGAACACGCACCACGCGTGCTTACATTTATGATTTTTAAGGCAATTTAAATTAAAAAATATTTTTCCATAAGAAATTAAAGCACTTTTGCCGCCATGCCATCTAAGTAAGTGACATTAAGCCTCATTAGCTTAGAAAGGCAAGAAAAGAAAGTAATTTTGTTGTGTGTGACATTTTCCGGTCTTTTCTTATTTTTTACTTTTTTTGTTTCATTTCAGACTCAAACAGCGCCTTCCATTAAAAAATAATAATTTTCTTAATTAAAACAATAATCGTTGCAATTTGTCATGGCACTTAACATTATAAATTTCATTTTTCAAAGATTTTTCTGTCAGAACAAAGCAATAAATTTCAAGACTGGTAGCAGCGACAATGTCAGATCAAGAGCAACGGAATACAAATTTTTATTCATTTTTTGCAAAAACCAGAAAAAAAACATGTGACACAAATCATCATTTTTACTGACATTTAACAAGACATGGATTAATGCCACAAACGTGATATTTTTCTAAAAAGTTTGCATTCATTACTCATATTGGAACGCATTTATCTATCTGCCATCGTGACACTTGTATTAAAAAGAAGAATAAAAAAAAAGAAGAAGTTCATACAAAAAGGAGACAAAAAGAGATGTGGTTACGCGATAAACACATTTTTTATTATTACATTTTTTTGCTGTGCATAAATTATGACGAGAAGTGATGTGTGAAGGAAATCAATATTATTGCACTTACGAATGCATTGAAGCATGGTCAATCCCAGGAGCGAAGACCCGTAAAATGAGAACAATAAAATGGTGAGATAAAAAAGTGTGATGTGTAAAGACATAATGGTTTCATGTTTTTTTTTATTATTTTTTTTCGAATTTTGTATGATATTGCACACCTTTTTTGTCGATAAAAATCCTTGCATTTATTGTTCTCAGGTGTGAAATGTGACACGCCTGATGCACTTTTTTTACGTGTTTTTTGTTTTATTCGCACATCCACTTAAGACGCTTTTTTATTTTTACGAGACTGTCAAAAAAAACGTCTTTTCATTTCATTTTATTTTCATTATATTAATATTATCGCCATTATTGTTATTATTTTACGATTATTTTATTATGTTGGATTGAGAAGAAATCCGATTGAAGAAGTGACAAAAGAGAAAACTAAAGTTCCATTTTATATTTTATTATTATTATTTTTTTTTGTGAGAAAAATTTCAGAGATGTAGTTAAGAATTTATAAATTAAGCATAAAAATATTTTTTTTTTTACTAAAAATATAAAATTTTTCTTTAAATACAAAATGAGAAAATTATTAAAAATTATTTAAATTATATTTTTAAGTTTAAAATTAATTTATTAATTTTTTTTTTACTAATAACTTAATTTAATTAATTAGTCGAGATTAATATTTTAATTTAATTTTTTTTTTTTTTTTATATAAATTATTTATTTTTATTTTTAAATAAATTAGGTAAATAAAAAATAAATAATATTAAAAATAATTTTCAAATTTTAAAAAATAATTAATTTTCATTTAATGTCATTAAATATTTTTTTAAATTCTTAATAAATTTAAGTTTTATTAAATTTTTATTGAATTTAAAATTAATTCGGAATTGATTATTTAGTTAATTTTTTTTAATAAAATTTTTAATTAATTATTTTTTATTTATTATTATCAAAATTTTTTATTAAATTTGAAATTAGTTCGACATTAATTATTTAGTTATTTTTTTTATAAAATATTTTTGAATTACCTAATTATTTTTTATTTAATATTTATTTATTATTATTTTTTTTTATTTTAAAAATATTTATTTTTAAATAATTTTTTTTATTTTATTAATAATAATATTTTATTTTTCGAAAAATTTATGAAACTAAAAAAAAATATTTATATAAAATAAAAAAAAAAAATATTTTAAATAATATTTATTTGAGCCCTGAGACCAATTTCCATCCCTGAAACTGTCGCTTGCCAAAAAATAATAAAAAAAAACTTTAATCACACATTTAAGTATTAGCACGAAATTTATGACAAAGGTGTGGCATGGCAATTCCCGATTCAATTTGTAAAACACTCAAATTACGATCACAACATCTCAGATTCACATCCCGTTCCCAACGCAAAAAAAAACCTTCATTACATGTTTAAATTATATTAATTTTTTTTTCAATTAACTCTACTTTAGTTCTACTTTGCCTATAAATTTCACGTGTTGTGCGAGGTGTTAATAACCCCAATCATATTATTTTTCAGGCTTTCTCGTTCATCATCCACATAAAAAAAAATCTCGATTATGATTTAATGATTAAAAAACATGTAAGAACCTCCTCTTCAAGACTTTGTTTGTTCACTAATAATTAATTAGTGGCTTGTATGTATGTTCTAGATACTAAAAATAGATAGAAGACTAAGAAAAAACATGTTGGTAACTCTCTGAATGAAAATTCGGCATTCTGTAACAGTAACTTCGTCAAAAAAAAAAGTAAGAACACGAAGGTATTTAACGTAAGAAGAACCGGTTTCGGTTTTAATATTTTTTATTATAACACTTTTTACATATATTTCGTGCGTATGTTTAAAAAATAACATATTTTGACTGCGATCAGCTTGTAAATATGATAACGATGTGATGTGTCAGGCGGCCTTCAATAAAATTTCCATCATCATAAAATGCATTTAATCCCGTGAAATGTCGACATTTACTTTTATTTTTGTACAATATCGAAAATGCATATATAAAAATGTATTTTTATATTCGAATGTAATTAATAAATGTCTCGTCTCGCGCATGAATATTAAATAAAAATACAGAAGAACATCATGTTTGTATGTTAATATTTATTAATATTAATATAATAATCATCATAAAAGAATATTTTTTCGGTTTCTATTGATTGATCCACGGAATGTATGGATGGGGAACATAACAATAATAATCACCATCATAAAATGTTATTGAACTTGTTCTCGAAAAGAGTCAAGAAACAAAATCTTTGTTGTCTTCTTGAATATTTTTACACACATTATTATTTGATCGGAGCTTGTTAACATTAAATAATTTTTTTTTTACGAAAAAAAAAAATATATGTTGACTTTTATTATATATGCGAAAGTAACAAAACAAGCGCCAATCAATTTTTAGACACTTAAAAAAATAAAATAAAATTGAGCACAGACATAAACAAGTCCAAAAGTTGATTGAACCAGTAGTAAGTTTGTTTAACTCATTCAATTAAAAATTGAAAAAAAAATAAATAAAAAATTGTTTTCAGACCATACGGTAAGCCACTGGCCTGCAATCATCGTGATTATTATTAATTTATTTTTACAGTGCATTTTGAGCATTTAATTCAAACTTTAAAAGGTAATTTATATTCCAGCAACGTTGCTAACAAAAGTGATAGATTATAAACGTTTTATGCATAAATTATTCGTAATAATACGAAAATAATGAAGCTTGTTATTAAGTACTTTTTCTTATTATACGGAACATAAACCATGAAAAAAAATTAAATATTTATTTAGAAAGATATTATCTTTCTTATTAATTGCTTCAGTAACTTGGGCTTTAATTTAAATTAGAAAACTTGAACTGCCTCAAGTAATTTTTTTTAATCAGAAATCACAAGAAAAAAGTCAGTGACTCATAAGAACGTGTGCCAAGATAGAAAAAAAAATCATTTCGCTTCCTATGACGACAATTCAACAACATCTGTCCAAACCGAGTCACCTGTTCGCTACTTAATCGCCATTTAATTTATGAACTGCTTTACACTGTTTTAATGCCACCAACGATTTTTTTCTTTCTCTAAATATATTTATCGAGACATGAGAAAAAAGTTGTAGATAAACACCTCGTTTTAACATGTTTGTTATGATAGTTGGCACACTTGTGCAAAATATATGAGTTTTAATGTTTATTTTTTTTTTTTAATTTTTTTTCAACATGTCGAAAAAAATTATATTTTGACACTTTTTAGTGGTAATTATGTTGCGTGCGTGTTGTCCATTGACGTCAACTTTTTTCGGCGATTAACAATTTTTTTTCTGTCTACTTAAAAAAATGACTTTAATACGTTCGATGGATGGATAGAAAATTAAATTAGGTGGCATTTCGCCCGTTATCCAATTTTAATACGACAAGAAAAAAATTGATTTGCTTAGAAAGTTCAAATAAGTGCTTTAATTTGAATGGCGGCGGTATTTTTCTTTTTGAAAATGACATGCATGCATCAATATAATTGATATTTTTTTATTCAATAAATGTCTTGCACGACAACCTCTTTCTTTCTTTCTTGCGTCTCTGATTGTTGTTAAATACTTTGATGTTATAAATAAATATATATTTAAAAAAAATGGATCAGAGTTGATCCGCATTGCATGTTCCGTACGGCGAAACAAGCAAATAAATAAATATGAATGATATTATTATTATTATTGTAGAAAATAAAAAAAATATATAAAAAGATGAAGAAAGGAACCGGCACTTTTGTAAAGAAATTTTCGGATTATTTGTGTCTTCTATCAATTGATGTGTGTAAACATATCTGCATGTTGTGAAAAAAAAAACTAAAAATAAAATCTGTAAAATCTCTTTTCTAGCCGTAATCCGTGCGGTTGTTTGTTATAAATTGCCTGTCATATATCACAATAAAAGTGCTGCTGTTTTAATTTCTTTCTTTGCTTTCGTGTGTGCAAAAAGCCGCTCGAGCCAAAAGATTAAGAGGGGAGTGGCTCCCAAATTTCTAGCAATTATCGGGTGAAAAGAAGCGAAAAAATGGCACAAGACAAATTTTGTTTTATTTTTTATTTAGGCGAGTAAAATTATTTATTTGACATTTTTTATCACATTAAAATTTTGATAAAAAAATAAAAATTATTTAAATTTTGTAATTTAATAAAAATTATTTAAAATTTTTATTTAATAAAAATTGTTTGTTTTTTTTATTTAATAAAATTTATTATTTTTTTTTATTAAAAAAAATTATTTTTTTTATTTAAAAAAATATTTAAATCTTTTATTTCAATAAAAATATTTTTTATGTTATTTTTAACAAATTTTAGTCAAATAAAATTTAAAAAATTTTTATTTTTTAAAAATTAATTTATTTACTAATTTTTAACTCAAAATCAAAAAAAAATAGTTAAATTTATTTTATTAGTATAAAAATTCGTGGCTTAAAAAATAATTTTTTTTCAGATTCTTAATTTTTTTTAATCTAAATTTTATTATTAGAACATGTCTTAAAAAAGCAAATTCAGTTGATTTTTGTATGATTTCTATTAAAAATTTAATTTTTAAGGATTTTAAATCAAAAAATAAAAAAAAAATTTTAAAACCTAATAAAAATTTAAATTTCTACATATTTTCCCTTATTTTTCGTCAAAATCGAAGGATTAGTGACAAAAAGCCAAATAATTAATTTAATTCGCCTTTTTAGCTCAAATTGGGGCAGCAACACTTGTCATCTTGTCAGCTCGTTATCTCGCGCGTTGATGAATGTAGTTGCACAACGTCCCAAAAAACACACACAAAAAGTGTTTTAATCTAAACACCTACATTACACGTATAAAGATGAAAGCCAGATCAAAAAGCGATAAAAATGCGAGGCATATAAAATTCGATAAAATAAATTTGAATCAACATATCAGCCGCGAGTGAGCGACAGAGAGAGACATAGTCGTAACCTTTTGCTCTCTCTCGTCTCGTCGTCTTTGATCTTTTTCATTCTTCCCGATTTTGTTCCGTTTGTTTTTTTTATTATTATTTTTTTTTTCGTCGTTTTATTAGACATTATATTGGGCATTGTTATAATATTATTATAACTTTTAACTCTTTTATACGAAAAAAAAAATTATTCTTTCACCACAAGAATTCCGAGTCCGCGCTAAACAAACAAAACAATCGTCAAACGAGTCAAAGGAGTTCCCGTGACAGCAATTTTGAGTGAATAATAATAAAAATATTCAAATGAAGTCTCCTATTCAAGCGATTCAAGAGGTTTGCCCAAAAAAAAAATTAATATTAAATTTTTTTCTTCCATCAAACATCAAAGCCGCATCAGAAAAGTCAGAGAAAAAAGCGACAAAAAAATATGAAGAGCAATAATTTTTCTCACTGTGACATTAATTAAGGTAATAAAATAAGTAAACACGAGAGATGTTGGTAATAATGTAATTTTAAACTCTACACGCTTAAAGTGTCTAATGAAGCGAAACGTTGTTGCTTCGGAATGATTACTTTTTAATATAGTTTAGAGTTTCCGCTTTTTATTATTTTACAATTACTACCGCCGCGCCGAGATTTGAAGCCCACACGACGTCAAAAAAATATAACGAAGTATCAGGTGCGTTGTCAGTTATGATGAGGGAGTAATGCCGCCACACACCTCGCTGATGTTAATTTTCCGGTGATTAATGTGCTGAACGGGAAATTATTGTGGTTTATTGTTTGTTGCGGTGCATCCAATCCCTCATGAAAAAAAATTTCTCACAAACTTCAAACGGAATTCTTGAATGGGCGAGTATCATATTTTATTCATTCATTAAAAAAAAGTCGTATTTAGTGACATATTATTTTTTTTATAAAAAAAGAGAGACATTTTGTCTGTTTTATTCAACGGAAAAACTTTCTTTGATGTTTGTTTTTGTCCTACAATTTTTTTTTCGTTTTATTCGGAGAATCAAACAAACTTAAACAAGCATAAAAACGCCTACTCGAGTAATTAAAGGGCACTTTGTTCTCTCTCTTTTATACCAAAAACTTGACCACAAACGCTCCTAATTATTTGTTTATTTTGTATTTTTATGTTCTCCCTTTAAATTATTGCGGAATGATGTGGGTCTGACTGCATTTTAAACTAACTGCAAAGTTTTTTTTTATTACAATTGTCAATAAATAAAAATTTATCGATGGTCTATGATTAATATTTCTACAACACATAACACAAAACTATTAATTAACACAAAAAACCGACAAATATTAAACGGGAATTGTTTTTAAGGAGGGTTCCAAGTGTAATAATTAGTAACAAGGACCTATTTTTATATAAAATTATTTAAAAAACAACCCTAAAAAAATATTTTTTGTTAATAAAGTTATTTTTTTTAAATATTTATTGACTGTTTGAATAATAATTAATACTTTATAAATAATAAAAGCGTCAAAAAAAATTACAATTATAAATTTTAAAGAGAATTGCTAATGAGAGTAATATAAATTACAAAGTAATATACCGTTAACAGATGTTTGATTAATAATAAAAAAAATAGACGACGGTCACTTCTAGTTAAATATTTAAATGAGGACCTCAAGTGTTTATTTTTTTCTATGAAACAATTTTTTATCATTAATATTTACAAATATTGAATAGAAAAATAGAAAAAAATAGGAAATGGTCATTATACTTCAAAAAAAAAATTTTTAAACAAAAGACTTTTTTTATTAATTTCGAATTTTTGCTCGTCTAGGCTTAAGTGTGGTCATTTCCGCTCAATTCACAAGTTTAAGACAAATATAAATTAAAATTGCAATTATTTTTATCTTCATAAAATATACTTTGTGCATTACTCATTCATAAGTTTAATATTCCACTCACGTTAAATTAAGAAGATCATAAATTTTATTACATTCTGCGTTACAAAATAATTTTATTTCTTTTTGATTTATGCAGATTTCTAGCCAACTAGAGAAAAAAACTTATTTATTTTCTTTTGTTTTAGTTGTTGTAACTTAATATACATTATATATTTTACGAATAAAAATAAGTTCTTTGCAATTCATCATACATAAAATATATATATTTACCATAAGCATAAATAATTCCGATAAATTTGTTCCGACATGACAAGAAATTTAATTGAAGAAGCATGAATTTGAATAATATGGAACATGATAAGTTTATTATTTTTTTTTTCTTAAGTTATACAAGATATATATTATTATTTTAGTTCAATCATGATGATCTTTTAAAAAAAATAATATTTGTAAAAATATTTGTTTTTCAACATCTTTCATCACAAATTGCGGTAATGGATTTTTTTTTTGTGAAACCTTGATAAGAAATGTCAATATTTAATATACATTCACACATTTTCGGTCAAAAAAATAATAATAATAAAATTTTAGACGAAAAAAAGACATGTTTATCTATACTTTAGTCTTTTTTTCGTCGTCGTTCGTGTGTGAGATATTAAAAAGGTGTTAATTTGCCATAACAAAAGATCCATTTTGTCACTTTTTTAACACATATTTAACGGTCATTATGTTATCATCATTAACTATAATGGATAAATAGCTAGAAAAAAGTCTTGTAGTAATAATAATAATAATTAAAATCATAAATTTTATTCCGTAACGATGTTACTTTGTTGCAAATACAAGACAAAAGTTGTCAATATTTTTTTTTATTTTATCAACTTGTCTTTAATGAAGTGTCAGGGAGTACATATAAATAAAAAATAAAAAAAAAGTTAAGGAAAAAAAGAGAAATGAATGGCAGACACACAGAAACTCCACAAACAACACAGATAAATTAAATCGTTTAAAAGTTAAGTTATCTGGGTAACGACATAAGTGAGTGTTGTCGTGTGTTTCACTCTATTAAATGGCTTCTGTTGATGTTCTTCTCTTGAAAAAAAAAATATATATAGTATATTTATGTGTATGATACATATATGTTTGTATACAATGCATGAAGAAAAATAAAAACGAGAAAAGGCTTGTTTTTTACGAAAACAACGTCCGTTCAACTGCACTGCTTGCATCGTATGAAATAAGCTTGTTATCGCAATTATGTTTGTTAACTTATGTTTTTTTTCCTTCTTGCTTGTTGTTTAACTGTCTCGTATGTGTCCATGTGTGTGTGTTCATTAACTCTCTGCATGTACAAGAGTTACCTTGTTAAAAATCTCAAGAATTTGAATGTTTTATATTATTAGGTGAAATTTATGAATTGAATGAGGTGTTAAGTGTTTGCATTTTTATCTCGCACTTCCCTCCGAAAATAAAAAAAAATAAAATAAAAATTAGATAAGAAAAGAAAATTTTGCAAACAAAGAAAAAAATAACAATACGTTCAGGCATTTGCCATATTTTATGCTAACAAGGTGAAGGAAGAAGGAATAAACGATTGTTTTCTTTATTTTCTTTCTTGCTATAGGACGCTACAATTTTATAATAATATTTTTTTTTTACAATTTTTAAAAATTATCAAAATAATTAAATGTAATGTTCTTGTTTAAAATAAATGTAAAAAAATATTTAAAACTAAAAAATATTTAAAAAAAATTAATTTATTAATTCAACAATTAATAAAAAAAATTATTTTTTTTAAATATAATTCTTTTATATAATTAAAAAAAAATAAATAAAATAAAAAAATAAATAAAAATTAATTAATAAAAATTATAATTAATTAAATTATATTTTTTTCTTTGAGAAATCATCAATATTTTTATCATATTTTATATATTCACATTGAATTAATAATGAATTACAATTTAAAATAATTTTAGAACATTTCAAAAACTTTAAATAAAAAAAAAAATAAAAGCTCATAAAAATAACTTTCAAAAAAAAAAAATTAAAAATCAAATTCAGTAATTATGTGAAAAAATTATGTTTTGCAAATTTTTAGAGAAGAAAAAATTATTTTGAAAAGAAATAATTAGGAAATTGAAATTAAAAAAAAAATCTTGAGAAATCATGAATTTATTTTAAAAAAAATCTATTTTTTATTAATTTTTAACTTTTTATAAAATACAAGGAAAAAAAAATTAAAATAAAATTGGAACGTCCTTATGCTTTTTTAAATAAAAAGTTCTCTCAGTTTCATCAATAACTACTATCTTCGTTACTGGAGAAAAAAAAATATAAAAAACAGTACATGAGCAATTTATGAAATAACAACAACAACGATCGAACAACTGTACTGCCTGCTATTATTAGCATTCTATTCTTGATTGTTGCATTCATCGACGTCGTTGTCGTCGTCGTCGCCGTGTATATTTTTATATCGAACAGAGGCACAAATATTACAATGTGCAATTTCTTGCCTAGTTTACATAAAAACAATGTAATCTCAAGTTTTTTTTCTCAATTTTTTTTTCAAACATGGGCAAGAAGAAAACGAGAATAATAATAACGAGCGGCCATAGTCCTCGTAATATTTTATTATGATGGCTATAATTTTTTTATATTTTTTTTTTTAATTCGAGCTTCTGTCGTTGAGTCACTATTTGCTAAATTAACGAAAAATCACGCAATGAAAGAATTTTCGCACTTCCTTGAGTTTTTAAAAATAATTATTATTTTTTTTTGTAGGAAGAACTTGAAATTCCTCGTTGGACCGCATAATAATTGGCCACACATGTATCAAATCACGCTGCCATTCTCCAAAACCTCGAGTCTCTTGCTCGGTTAATTATGTTCGCACACTTTACTGCGTTTCTGGTCTCGCCAACAAGAATAACAAGACACAGATGATGATGATGATGATGATGCTGTTGTTGTTGATGTATTGTGTTTTTTTCTTGCCTGTCTCTCCTCGCTTTTCGTACGTATGTAAAATAATATGGGCGAAATCGTAAAAAAATAACACATGAGAGGTGTTCAAGAGAAAAAAAAAGGTAACAAGGAATATGAAGAAATGAACAAGAGCAACTTGAAACTTCACAGTATGAAGGAAAAAAAAATCAAATTAATCAGATCGTATGCAGTTCTTAACATATTTCTCGTTTTGTATGGCTCGCAGTCGCACATAAGTGATGAACTGCAACTTTTCAAGAGACTCGAGTGTGTGAGATGTGTTAAAGCGTCATAATATTCATAATCCCTCTTGAGCATGAAAATGGTTTGCTCGAGGATTTTTCGACCAAATATCACTGACTCGCAAAATTTTTTATTTTTTTATTAATATTGATGGACGTTTTAAAAACTTTTATCTTCAATCAAGTTCTCTTCTTCTGCCTTTTTTCATCAAATGCATTTTTTTTTTCAATATACTTTAGTAATATTGTTATAAATAAAATATTTTATTATTATAATGAACGTTCAGTTTTGATTGTTTTCATATTTTTAAACATTTATATGAAAAATAACAATAATACTTATATAATAAAATAAACCACAAAGGAGACTTTAACTTTTTTCTCCTTTTCTTTCTCTTATAAATATAAACCAACAACGATCAAGAAGAAAAAATATAAAAAATGTTCTTTGTAAATAATAATAATAATAAAAATAATAATAAACATCATCACATCAACTCAAGTAAGGCCTTATCAAGCTGGGAATTTATGTATTTGTAACCATTTTGTAAAATATTTGATATGTCTTGTTGGAAACTTTTATGCAAACCTCATCCGCTGTGATTTGCATCAACGTTTTTTGTTCTTTTATTTCGTTTTCGCAGCACGAGAAATGAAAAACGAGAAATATGATAAACATTTTGTCGTGACAGCAAATGATATTCTCACTTACGAACACATAAAAATGCAATGCAAAGAACAAAAACAAAGTGATTTGATTGCTAAAAAGGGAATGAATGATTGAAATATACAAGAAAATGCAAAAGAAATAATATATTATAAAAAAAGGAGAATACAAGAAATTGAAGTTGAGTGATCGATGTGAATGTTATATAAATGATTTGATGTAAAAATGTGAAACACATGTGAAAAGGAATCGAGAAATGAAGGAAGAACTAGAAAATGCAAAAAGAAATCAATTGACCATCATTTATAATTTTTTTTATTTATTTATTGACATGAATAATGTTTCATATTTTTGCATCTCATCCGTTAAAATAATTTTTATTTTTTTTTTGTTATTTTACAAAAAATCAAAAATAATTATTTTTAAAAAATTAAAATAAACGTGAAAAGCAAAAAAAAAATATTTAAAAAAAAAATCATGAAAAAAATTCAACAATATATAATGAAAGATGATCGATAATAATTATAACATGCGAATAACAACAAAATAAATAGTGAACAAAACGAGATGCATGATTAAGTTAAGAAGCGCAATTTCTTGCCACAGCCAATGTACAATGTTCGCAAGCAATCCAGGCTTAAAGGCATCTGTTTTGCAATATTTTATTACACGGGCGTTGATACGAGCTCGATGATACCAAACCAAGGGTTTATTTATATATTTTTATATTTTATTTCCTTATAATTTTTATTTTTTTTTATTTTCAAACTACCTAATAAAAATTGTCTTGGTAGTAAAAGAAGAAAAAAAATTATATAGTAATTTTAGACTCGATTTTTATTTTTTTTGTTGTAAAAAAAATAAATCCTGATGTCTAAAATATTTATATATTATATTTTTTTTATTACAATGGAGATGATAAGAAAAATGTTCGAGATACAAATTATTGTTATTTTTCATGCACTTCGTTTTTTTTTTGCATTTTATGACAAGGCAGTCAAAGATGATTAAAGGAACGAACGAACGAGACCATCATCGTAATATAACAGACAATAAAACATGAACATTAACAAGACAAGCGATTTCGCTCGAAGCTGTTTCTTTTCAAAAGGTCTTTGTCTCTCGCTCAGTTTTAGGGCTTTGTAATTGCAAAGCCATCAAAAACGACCACCATCATTTTTTTTTTTTTTTTTTGTAAGAAGGCTTGTTTGTAATCAACAACTTGTATTGATCCATCAACAACAACAACAACTCGAAGGGAGAAAAAAATATTAATTTGCAATAAAATTGTCAATTATTTTTTTTTTTGCTTCTCCTTGTTAATAAAAAGTAATAATGAGCAAATAACATATTTATTATTTTTTTTGTATTTTTTTATGATTTCACAGTAACGCCTTCTTAATCAACTTTGTAATAACTTACTACCAACTTTACAACTTTAGGTCTCAAAAGTCAATAATAAATGTAAAAATAAATACATGATCATAAACTTTGATTATTAAAATACTCAGAACGAGAACAAGCGAGGCAATTTTCAACGAATACCCATTATTATTAATATTATGTCCGATCAGCGACGACGACGACGCGATGATGATGAAAATGAAGGATGATGGAAGATTCGAACGTTACAATGAACTTTGTTTGCAATCATATCGATTTCACATGTAACACAAAATAATAAATAAACAAACACGAAAAAGTTTTGTCGAAATAAAAACAAACATTCTTCATCTTCGTTATCTTTTTTTAGCGTACTTACTTATGTTTATGTATATAAAATTGTTTTTTTTTCTCGTTTTGATGCATGTCTGACATCGATAGTAGTGGAAAAATTTTTGACAAACATTAATTTTAAGCGAAATTTAAATGAATTCAATTCCTCGTTTTTTTTTTTGCGTTGCTTGAAGACACTCGCAAAATAAATGTATCAAATTACTGCGTAAAAATTCTTATGTAAATTTTGTACGTCTTATTATTATTCGTCTGATTCAATCATCATTTATTATTCGAGAAATTGTATTTTTTGCGTGCATCGCAGAGACAGACGAGATTTTAACATTATTAATGAATATACTTTAACTCTTTCGCATCATCGTCCCTTTCTTGGCAGATGTTTTAAACATAACGACGTCCTAACACACAAAATTTGAAGAAGAAAAATAAAATAAAAACAGATTTCTTCCTTTTTCGTAACGATTTCAAATGAAATAAAATTAAATATAAATGGTTGCTTATTTTTTTCATGTTTGAGGTTGTAAATGTAAGTGAATGTGTCACGACTCGACTTTAAGTTTTTTTTTGGTTGTTAATGACATTCACATTACCGCACAGAATAATAACTAATTATAATTATTAAAACAATTTAGGCCGCTCCAAATTTATTTAGAACATTTTGTTCCATTTCAAAAATTGAAAAATAAAATTAAAAATTTTTTTTTTAATTTTATTAAATTTTTTCAAATATTTTTAATAATATTTTTAAGGATTTTTTCAAAATTTTATATTTATTTATTTTTATTTTTATTATTAAATATTTTTTTTATAAATAAAATTTTAAATTTTAAATAAATTAATAATTTTAAATAAATTAATTTTTTTAAAATTTTTTTTACTATTCAAAATTAAATTTTAATCAAATTTTTTTATTTTTTTTTCCAAATTTTTTAACAGTTAAATTTTTAAATTATCGAATTTCAATTAAGATGACTTAAAAAACATCTTATATATTGATTATTTTACCAAAAATTGTTTAAATTTTGTCAAATTGTTTGAAAAATTAAATACTTTAAAAAATAAAATATTTTTTTGAAAAAAATCTTTTGGAACAAACATATCGAAAAAAATTTGTAACAGCCTTAACTTAAAAAAAAACAAAAAAAAATCTTTTTTGTCTCAAATTAAATTCAAAACAGGGGAATTTTTCAATTTTCAACATGTTTACTGCTGCTGCTGCAATAATAATAATTATGCATGTCTTCCAAATGTTAAAAACGAAAATTAATGTGTCTGCTTCTTGAATTTCATTTACTCTCGTTTGGATGCTTAAGTGTTTAAGACAGGCTTGAAGAGTTAAATTCGGAAAATAAAATACAAAAAATAAATTTTAGATTCCTTATTTTGTTTATACAAAAGTTTAAAACATATATAAATATACAAACATTACGTTTAAATTTAATTTTTAGCTCATCATATATTTTTTCGAGAATATAAACAAACAAAAAATTTGTTACATCTTCAACCTAACCTGAAAATTAGTAAAGTCAGTATTCTTATGTAATAACTTCGTGTCTGTGTGTTTGAGAATACAACAGAAAAAAAAAATAAAACCAACAAAAAACAATAATTTATCGAAATTTGTTTAAATATTTTGTATCATCAGGATTATGTTTCATCATTTATTAATAATATTTTTTTTTGTGTCTCACTAGACTCGAGAATATCTGATTCTGGCATCAATTTTTCTCTACCTGCGTTTCATCATATATATTATAAATCTACCTGTTTGCATGTCTTGTCCGTATATATCTTTGCTTATTATGATATTTGTTTTTTAAATTGTTTATCGTGCCAAAACATCAGTTTTTGATTTTTGTTTCGTTCTCACTCAATATGAAGACAACATTTATCAAGTCACAAGAGAAAAAAAGGAGTTTCTGATTTATTTGTTTGTTTATTTTTTTGTTATTTGAGAAATTACTCGTTGGGCAGGTAAATGTGACAAATAAAAAATTATTATTATGCAAAAATAAAAAAAAACCGGTGTTAATTGCAAACACATTCAAAGAGTAAACTTTAAAAATTAAACATTATAATGATAATATATGATAATGATCGTAATAATGATAATCAACTAATACGTTTATTTGCATGCGACACGTAAACCGACCGATTTCTCTCCGCTCATGTCTCGTAAATGAACTAGAAACTATGCCCGCTTTGAGTTTTTCAATTTTTTGTTTTGCGGTTAAACATTAAATAAACGGCGACATGACACTTGAGAGTCTCGCAGTCGGCAGCAGAGACATTTATCATTTATAATCACTTTTGAAAATGAATAAAATATGATAT
This sequence comes from Culicoides brevitarsis, assembly GCF_036172545.1. Lineage (NCBI taxonomy): Eukaryota > Metazoa > Arthropoda > Insecta > Diptera > Ceratopogonidae > Culicoides > Culicoides brevitarsis. The sequence continues at coordinate 14,259,525 of NC_087085.1, read as the reverse complement.
TTATTTCCTTTTCTAGTCTTTTTGAAGAGTGCGTCTTGTCTGCGCCGCGTTATTTATGATAAATTACGCCTTTTAAATACCAAAAAATATTCATAAATTGTCAAAAAAGTCGTAAATGTTTATTATTATTAATTTAAATTGTTATTTTGTGTCGGGAACATTCATCAATGTGCAGGAGCAAAATGTAGAACAATCAAGATAAATTCAATAAAATAAACATCGCGTATAAAAACAACAACAAAATGTGACGAGACACGACGTTAATTGAACAAAGTCGTCGTCGTCGTGCAAAATAAGGCGCGAAATTGTAAAATCAGAAGCGACGAACAAGGAGAAAATGGTTAGCGAAACATATTAATTGAATCGTTTTATTTTATTATTTGTTTATTTTTATTCCACATTTAACGTGCAATATTTTATTTATTGTTATAGTTATAAATTTTCTGTCGTGGTTGTTAAATTAAAGTGCAAACCAGATTGTAATTAATTTTTTTTCTTGCCGTAGATGATTTTAGCTGCGAGAAGTAATTTTTTTTTCAATTGCAAAAAATGCAAAAATTATCATGACAATTTTGTTGCCTGTCTCGCATGCCATGCTACCATGTCACAGGATAAATTGAATGAATTAACATCCGAGACATGGAAATTCGCGTGCAAAGTCACAATACTTTTAAAATTGGACAACGAAACAAGAGGAGAAAATAAATTGAGTAGGATTTTTTTTTGCATTCATGCAATTGATCATGCAACCTTGGAGCGTAATTCAGTTTTATGCGAAAAAATGATAAAAACATAAAAATATTGAAAGGGATACATCACAGAACGCACGCATTTTAACGCATAAAATGCAACAGGGTTGAGAAAACTTTTAATTTTTTTTTTAAATTAAGTTTTTAATTTAAAAAAATGTTTTTTCAATTTTAAAAATTTATTCAAAATTATTAATTTGACTTAATCCATAGATCAAGTTAAACGCTAATTAAATTTAAAAATTAATTTTTATTTTCAAAAATTTCTTAAAAAATTATTTTTTTAAATTTAGAAATTATTTTAATTAATCTATAACTTAAGAGTTTTAATACTTTTAGTTTTTGAAAATCTAAATTTTTTTTTTCGAATGTTTTTAACCTAATTCAAAAATTAATTATTCGAAAAAAAAATTAGATTTTCAAAAAAAAAAAAATAAAAGTACATATTAAAACTTTTAAGTTGTAGATTAATTAAAATAATTTCTAAATTTAAAAAAATAATTTTTTAAGAAATTTTTGAAATAAAAAAAAATTATTTTTAAATTTAATAAGCCTTTAACTTGATCTATGGATTAAGTCAAATTAATAATTTTGAATAAATTTTTAAAATTAAAAAAACAAATATTTTTTTTCAAATTTGATTGACTTTTAACTTCAAGTTAAAGCATCAAATTAAGTTATATTTTTAAATAATTTTAAAAATTAAAAAAAAAATACAAATTTTCCAAAGATTGACTCTTTTTTAAATAAATTTAAGCTTAATTAATTTTTTAAGTCAAATTATTTTATTCAAACTTAAGGTTAAGTTTCAAAAAATAAAATTAATTTTAAGTTCGTTTAAGTAATTTTTTTTCAGCCCTGTAATGCTCATCAAACCGCCACAGAAGAAAAAAAATGTTGCGAAGAAATTTTTAAAATACTTTCATATTTTTTCTTGCCTTATCGCGATAATGAGGTGATGATTTTATGTATTTTAAACTTCTTGTTATTTATCCATTAAATCGCGCTTAATATAGGCACTTACTTGCAATCTTTTCTGAATATGGAAATGGAACGAGTTTCAAAAGTGGTTAAGTTTTCACTTCTTTGCCAATTTAATTTTACGACAAGATCGACGTTGATCGACTCATGAAATGTTACCAAAATGGCCAAAACTCTTAAAAAATATATATAAATTTATAATAATAATAATTGAACGTCATTTCGAAAAAGTTAAAAACGATAAAAAGGAGAAGAAGAAGAAGAGTTTAACGATAAAATTCCATAAAGTACAAAAATAAAGTATTGATAAGTGACACAAAAGACGAAAAATCCTCAGTTCAGGTAAAGTTAAAGCTTTTTGTTAAAACTAAAAATAATAAAAATGTATTGACAAAAAAGTCAGGAAATTTATATTCTGCAAGCCAGCTTTTGTATTGTAATATTTACGTTTGTTTTGTATGTTGATGCACTTTATTGTATGCATATTTCGTACTGAATGAACGTCTGTCGTCAACAAACTTCTTAAAACTTGCTAAAAAAAAATATATTTTTTTTTTTTTCAGATTGAACTTGTGATCTGCTCACCTACGAATCTATGAGTTGAGGTTCAAAAGCGTAAAAAAACCAGAAGAACGGAGCAGAGCAGAGAAGAATCGCTTAAACATTAGTATGGTAATTTATTCTTCAGTTTCATCTGTATTTATAATAATATGTTTATACGATCTTTTTTTCTTCTCGACTTCTTCTTGCTGCTCGACGAAAGAAAGAGAAACACACATAACTAAACTGCCTTTAACAAGAACCATAATAATAAAAACGGACACAATTTTTTTTTGTCTTTCGTCTCGTATTCAAATGGCATCTTGTTGACCAAGGCAAGGCAATACGTGAGCTGCTACGAGGAACGCGTATTTTACATTTTTAACAAGCTTCTTTTTTTCTCTCTTTCAACTGCTGGTGCTTGGTCTCCCACAAGGTAGGCACGATGATGTTGCAACGAAGCATTGTCATATAATTATATTTTTTTTTTGTTAAAGGAAAGGAAGAAGATGGAAGAGTTTTTTTTTGTTGTCCGGTCTGGTTTAAATTTTTTAAACAAAAACAAATCAATCGTTACATTGTTATTATTATTTTTATAGAAATTGCATTGAACTTGCATGACTGAATTTTTATTTATTTTTTTGCAGCGTCTTGTGGTTATTTTTTAATGCTTTATTTATACAAATAATGAGCGACATCGATGGAGCAGGGAAAAAAAATGATGAATAATTTAGTCGTTCAATCGATGGTTTTTAACAAGATCCACATGCAGATAAGATTCAAAAGGCAAATAACATCGTCGTCATAAAAATACACAGTAGACGAGGAACGACAACGAGAAAAAGTTATCATCATTAGTATGGATGATGAGAAGAATATCAAACATGACAACACTAATCAGATGGAATACCAAATGAGCGTGGATTTTGTTAATGAATTTATTTACGATCGTGGATGTTTGACCTTTTTTTCTCCGTTTTTTAGCTCAGATAAAGACGTGATGCTATGTGACGACTTGAAACACCTGTTTATTTGCCATTTGGATGTCATGACATGAAATTAAAAAAAAAAAAATAAGATGACCGAGTTTCGAAAGTCCAGTTAAAGTCAAAAATTAAACGATTTTTAATGATTTACCTTCTCAGAAGTTGTTAATTTATTTTTTTCATGAATATTTGACAACTTCTTTTAGTGACTGAAGTCTAAACAAAATATTGTCCTCTTCTGTTATTTCCTTTTTTGCTCCATTTCTTGCTATTGTTACTATTTTTCATGAATGTATAACTTTTAATAAGGCGATTTGGGTTACCTTTTGTCCGCAATCCATTTAGCAAGATAAACAAAAATTGTATCGAATACCTGGATCAGATAAAGAAGGGCAACTACGAGAACAATAGAGATGCACTTTTTTTTGTGTCACACGAAAATGTTATTCACTCGACTGGAAAAGAGCAACAACAACTGTGCATTTTGTGAGATCTCAACATTGGATCTTTGGAGCAGCAGCAACGAAAACAACAAAAATTAAAAACATGAATTTTATCGTGCTTGCCCAGTAAACACACAAAAAGGAAGAAAACCAGCAGTAGTTCGTGTTTAGTTTGCTTCATTCATTCTTTCAGGGAATGCATGATTTTTTGTTTTTTTTTTCGAAACAACATTTACCTGTGAGACTAGAGTCTCCATTCTATGCATGTTGGTAGTTAATAATAATAAAAAAAAAATAAATAAAAAAAATACATATGGAGTCTCATGTTGATGAAAAATTAGATAACAGACTCCTTGTTTTGTTCTTTATATTCGTCGTGCTTGTGTGAGCGTACAATTCGTATTTAGCCTGTAGGAAAACATATTTTTTTTAATTATAACAACAACAATTTTATAAGAATCATGATCATCACATATGACTTCGAGTTATAAAGGAGTAATTTGTTAGGGGTGTCATTTTAATTTTTTTTTTAAAATTTACAAAAAAAAAAACATTAAATAATTATGAATTTATTTAAGAAGAATTAATTAAAAAAAATATATTTTTTTTAAAATTCCTAAGTGTGAATTTTAATTATTTTTTTTATCTAAAAAATCACAAAAAATTTACTAAAATATTTTTATTAAAATTTAATTATTAAAATATATTAAATTAAAAATTTTCACATGTCACTTTAATTTTTTTATTTATTTTTAATGTAATACATTTATTTTTTTATTAGAAAAAGTTAAATATTTAATTAAAAATTGATTAAATCTTTAAAATTTTATCAAAAATTTTTAAATGTCAATTTTTTTTTATGTCAGAAGTTATAATTTTTTGTCCTAAAAATTTCATTAAAATTATTAAAAAAAAAATATTTTGATTAAAAAAAATAATTTAAAATTGATTGTTAGAAATTTGTAAATGTCAATTCAAAAAAAATTACCGTTAAAAAATTTGAAAATTTTTTTTCGTCAATTAAGTTTTTTTTTATTTGAAAAAAAAATTAAAATCGATAAAATTTATAAGTAATTTTTAAATTGGCAAATTTTGGTATAAAATAATTTTTTTACAATCCCTAACAAATTCATTTCATGTTTTGTATGTTTTTACAGACCAACTGTTGAGAGACTTGTTCGTCTCTTTGTTATTCCTTTAATTAAAAAATAAAAATGAGAAAATCAAAAAATACACGAAATTAAAAAAAAACACAAGAAAAGGGTCTTGCTCACAAATAAATAAAAAAAAACAACAAATGAACACTTTTCGATGTTCTTTAATTTCATTTTCGCTTGTTTCACATTTCGCAAAGGATTCTCATTAACAAAGAAGCAGCAAAAAAAAGATTCTATCGTAAGTCACGGATTTTTTTCTCTTTTTCGTCTCACTCGTGAAACATGCGCAATATGCGAGATTAACATCGTGCACCTTGTTCCTAACGAGCTCGAAAGAGCTAAATGCCAGAACAGAAAAGAAAACAACGAAAAAAAGTTTTGTTTTTAATTAAAATCATTAAAAACCGCATCAACAAAACAAATAAAAGCCCACTAAAAATAAAATAGTCTTTAATATGCGTCAAAATCCGATAATTAAATATTTTTTTAACGTCTAATTTTTGACCCACGTTGATGTTTCGTGAAGAAAAAAAAAGAAGAAGACGACTCGTGCTCGTTAGCTGCTCATTTGAATAATCAAATAAAATCATCACCATTTTAGCGCATTTATTATGATAAGCGCACAATTTTTTTTTATTTGCAAAAAAAAAAGTAGACAAGCAAAGTTAATCTATTCATAATTTATTGTTGGAAACATGATCGGAATGTGGTTTGAATTTTTTTTTGTGCGAAAGAACGAACGAGTGATAAGATTATTAATGCAAAAATCATTGTTAGCGAATGTTGTTCGACAAGACACGTCACAAAAAAAAAACAATAAATGAATTATTAATTAAATATTTTTTATTGGGTTTTTTGCGAACATTTAGCACACACCCGAGCAAAATCCGAGAAACGTTAGAAAAATTTTATTTTATTGTAAAATCAGCTATAATTCATTCACAACGAGAAATTTCTTGCCATTTAAATAATTTGCATTTTAAAGCCATAGAGATAATGATGTTTGTGGGTTGTTCGTCGTTGTTTGGAGCGCGCGCGCGTGAAAAAACTCAAAAAGGTGTTCATTTACTTTTTTTTTTGAAAGATTTAGTTTTTTATTTATATCAACAAACAACAATTTTCGCGGAATCCCGACACAGCGTAGGTATTATTTTAATCTTGATCATTAATTAATTATGCTTATGTTATTACATGTCAAACAAATGCATGCGGGAATATTAAATGACGAGACGCCGTAAAACAAGAGAATCAGACGAAATGCGATTAAAATCTGTCGTCTACCGGATCATTACAATAAATATTCGGCGATTTTATTTGCACCGCGCTTTTGATCTGCGCCATCGTTAAGAAGGGTAAATTATATCGCAATTAATTTTTCTGCGTGTTTTATGAAGACTAGACTTCTTATTTTTTTTTTTTTTTTTTTCTTTAAGCGAAATCATCAAAACCAGCTCGTTAATAACCGCATCGAAAAAATAATATTTTTATAATTAATGATAGTCATCTACTTAGTGCTTAGTCAAGATGCCATCGAGATACAGGTGAACAGGACGACGAGGGAATGGCAGGTGATCGTTTCTATCCCGAAGGCAATCAATGTTGCTGAAAATCAAACATCATTAAGTGTTTACCTTTGTTTGGTGTGCCTTCTGTTTTCGTTCTTAAACTTTTTTTTCTCGTTTCATTTCTTTTCTTTTCTTCGCTGTTAATTACGTAACAAAAAAAAATATTATAAAATCATCACCAACTAAATACATCAAAGTTGGTAGAAGACACAAAACAATCAATAAACACAACAACAAAAAATGAGTTAACAATCTCCAATTAATGCAGGTGCATCATGACACGAAAACTGTGCTGAAGAACAACGAGGCTAGTTAAACATGAAGATTCACAAAAAAAAATAAATATAGAAAGCCTCTTGTTTAAACAAGAGTAATATATTTTAAATTACAGTGAAGTTCGTTCGTTAGTTCGCTTGTTTGCATATAATAAACATTCGGAATCATAATAAATCACTGCACTATTTTTTAGTTGTTTTATGTTTTTACTGGTTGCTTGTTCATTTTTCTTTTCATATGATTTTTTTCTTCTGTGAAGATTTTGTGTTTCGCATTGAAAAAAATAAATTTATATAATACATTTTAAAAAAATATTAAAAATAAAAAAAATATTAAAAATAATTAAATTTAAATAAATTAATAAAAAAATTAAATAAATTAATTTAAAAAAGATTATCTAAAATTGATTAAAAATTTATTTAAAAATCATATTTTTTTAATTAAACTAAAATTTAATTTTTATAAATAATTTTTTATTAAAATAAATCGTTTGCGTTAAAAAAAATTTTTTTTTTTTTTTTTTTTTGAATTAAACTTTATATCAAGTCAGTTTTTGAAATTTTTTCTTAAATTTTTGAATTTTTAAAATAATAAAAATAAAATACTAAAATTCATTAAATTTAAATAAATTAATAAAAAAAAATAAATATTAATAAATTTAAAAAAATAATTTAAATTTGTTTGAAAAATCATATTTATCAATTTAAATAAAAATAAAATTTTATTTTATTAAATTATTTTTTGATTTATTTTTATAATTTTTTTTATCATTTTATTAAATTTTATATCATAAAGTTTTTGAAACATTTTCTTGAATTTTTGATTTTTTTAATTAATAATAAATTTTATTAAAAAAAAATTAAATGTATACAAGTTTTATAAAATATACAAAAATTTAAATTTGATAAATTAGGCAAAAATTAATTGATTTCAAAATTAAAAAAAAATTATTGAGTTTAAATATTAAAATAAATTAAATTAAAATAAAAATTAAAATAAAATATGAACATAAAATAATAAAATAATTTTAAACTTTAAAGCTTTAGACTAAAATTCTAACTTTTTTTTAATTTTTTTACAATTTTCTATCAAAAAAAAAAAATATATTTTAAATTTCTTAAAATTCTTTTAAAAAAATTTTTGAAATCGAATTATTTTGCATAAAAACTTTAAAATTCATACAAAAGTCAAGCGAAAAATTTCAAAACTGCGCTACACAAATTCCTCACACTTTCGTTTATGTGTTTTAATTTATCTATCTCTGCATGTCGTAGACAAATTGTGAGGAGCTGCCTCATGCACGCATGCGAGCATATCATAATAAAATGTGAGTTAACAAGAAATGGTGCACTTTATGTTTACATGGGCATGCAATAGATCAAAAAAAGCAAGAAAACATGCAGTTAGAAGATATTTTATGGCAGTTTGTACGTCATTCGTTAAGCAGATGCGCGAAGAAAAGTGTTGAAGAAATGCATTCGGAAGAGAAGCAGCAGCGTAACCAATTGCCTTTCCTCTTGCCGTTGTTGCTGTTGCCAAGTTGTTCGAGCAAGAGAGAGTAATAATTGCTGATTATGTGTGGAATTAGTCGAAGAATGTGTTTGCAGCGTGCGTCGTTGTGTAAGATGGAAGCTACCGAGCATCATGTTGCATGCGGAACGCGAAAAGAAGGAACAGACCGAGAAAAGAATGATATACAAATTGCTTTTAAACGGATGATGGTTGACTGAACACTCTCATTATAATTATCTCTGAAGTGATTAATTTGCATTTGTAATTTTTTTCTGTTAACAAGATGGCACGCAGGCTCCTTCCTCCTAATCTAATCCGCAAATTTCGCACTTCACTTCACTTCACAAATCACTAGAAATCCAAAAGTCTTGTGAAAAAATATTAATTTACCGTAACAGGATGTTTTCTCATAATAATTTTATGGTGTTAAGTTTTTTTTTTTGCTTGTGGTTTGTTGTCTCTCATCGTCGTTTTGCTGGCAAAATGTATCAAATTACCAATTATACGTGTTGTTACTGTTAAATTAAATTAAGCGGCTCGACTAGGTTGTCTCTCGCTTCGTGCCAATGCCGCGACTTAATGAAGCAGATAATAATAATGGGTCCGCAGCAGCACCGATTTTGTGCCATATGTGATCGAATGTTTATTTATCAAAATGTAATCAAACACTTTTCAATCGTCTCAGGTGTTGTTTTAAGGAGAAACTGCGTGTTGTTCCATGTGTGTTATGTAAATAACAAGACACGAAAAATAAAACAAATAAAATAACACCTGAAACCTGACAACAACACGACGATCAATTTACATTCTGCATAATAATTTTTTATTTAACGAAGTTTTTTTTTATCATGAATCTTTACAAAAATTTGTAATTTTCTGGTCATGTACTTTCAAGTGTTTATTAGTCAGTTGCTAGACAAGACATGACAACTTTAAAACCAAGTTAGTTATTTTTTTTTATTTTTTCTTCACAAAAAAGACGTTTTATTATTATCGTCCTCGTTTTTTGTCTTGTTTTCTACTCTCACAAACAAAAAAAAAATCTATAAAAATTTTAGCATGTCTTGTTTTGGACTCATGTGGCGACGATTTACATGTTGTCTGAAATTTTATATGTTCTCTTCTTGTTCTTTTTCATTCCTCCTATCTACGGAGACACTACTGAAATAGAAATCGTTCTACAATTTGCACAAAAGGTACAAATCTTGTTCTTTTTTTGTTTGTTTAATTCTTCATTAGTTCACTTCAGCGGAGTTTATCTGCCACTCCAATCTGCAATGTTCGCCATAAAACAAACAAAAAACTAAAATAAAGTTTGATATAAAAAATTAGAATTGTGGGTTTAAGTCATAAATTTAAAAGTAAATGAGATTTTTTTGTGATTTTATTCAAATTATGGGCGTCTAACTAATTTTTTATGACATTTGTAATAATTATAAGCAAAGAAAAAAAATAAAAAACGCATAAATTATTTAAAAAAAAAATTATTACGAGCTACTTCAGTTAAAAAAATATTCGAAAAAAAAATTAACTCAATGGTTCGTTTTTTTATATTTTTTTTTAAATAATTTTTTTTTAGAAATATTTGTCAAACACAAGAAAAAATTGGAGACAAGTTCATCATCATCGCCACTAATGACATTTTTGTCTGCATTCGCTGAATTCCTAATTTTTTTCAAGTGTCAAACGAAAAATTTCTCACATCTGTGACTGACTTGTCTGCGGGAGTAAAAAAAAATATTATTCCGGGTCATGTCCCATGTCTCATGGGATAAAATGAAAAATCTCATAAAAAATCAGGTAGTTATTTAAAAAAAAATTATTATTAATTTTTGACTTGTTTATTCAAGTGAAGGATGAAAATCTTCACACATACTTAAAAAAAATTATTATTTAATATTTTTTTTATATTTTTTTTTAAGAAAAGTGTAAAAACCACAAAACCATAAATATTAAAATGCAGCGTAAAAAATTCGTGGATTTTCATTTTTCTCACTTTTTATAAATTTTATTTAAATATTTTTCTATTCTAAGCGATTATTACCTCTTTATGCGGTTATAGAATTTTTTTCTATGTTTGTGGCACATTAAACTTCATTTATCGATCGATAGGATCGAAAAAAAAAATTCCCCAAGATGAGGAAGTGATTTAAAAAAATTGTTTCTCACATCGTTCTATCTAGATTTTTGTCTAATCTAACATTTTTTCTTAACTCGATGCATTGATCGAAATCGTGTACGAGCATAAAAAAATCTTTTTTCATCGTCATACGTCGAACACAGCAGCAGAGTAACAATAAAAAAAATAAAAGAATGAAATACAAAAATAATATACTACGGCCATTAATTTTCAAAGTTGCCTTTATTTCGTTCTACGAGAGATTCCTGTGTACGGAGTTGCAGCAACAACAACGACGAAGAAGAAGAACATTTGTGTTAACCATCATCCATTTCAATTCACTAACAAGGCAAGCATGCTGTATGTCTGTCTGTCCGTGTGTGTGTGTGTGTGAGTAAGAGTGTGTATAATCATCGGCAGCAGCAGGTTATATTTTTCAATACAACACCATCGATGCACCGGATTGTTGTTATTTTTGTTGTTGTATTTTGTGAAAAGACGTATTTTTTTGTTATTATTTTCTTGTGTCTGTTGCAGGGAATTTTAACCAAAACATTTTACACACACATTTAATTTTTTTTTCTCAGATTTTGAAAGAAAATTGCTTTTTTGTGTAAAAAAATGGACAAAAAGAGTCCTGACACATATGGCAAAGTTGACTTTTTTCCTTCTAGGCAACTTTCAATCACGATATTTATCACCTTTAAACGTTTTTTTTTCAGTTTCTCAATTTTCCGATCGCTTTGCGTGCGAAAATCAATTAATCATGTTAATTGGGTACGGCATGAAATCGAGTTGTGGCTGTGGTTGTAAGTATTTGACCTCTTAGTTAATCCCTGACTTCCTTTTCACGAGTTTCGAACTGTTTTGTTACAATATTTACGCACCTTTCTTATCATTCTGGTTTATTTATAAAAATAAAATAAAACTTAACGAGGCGAGTGAATGTGCGTTCACACCTCATATGACATTTTTATCAAATTTATTTATATCAGAGACAAGATAAGGGCTTGTTTTGTATGTAGTGGCAATCGTCACGTCACAGAACCAAGAAAAAATTGGATTTTTGTTAAATTTTCAGTTCAAGTTGCATTTTATGACGCGAGATTTGATAAGAATTTGCTGACGTTTAATTTTAGATTTATTTTCAGATTTGCGCGGAACGTGACTTGACCTCTAACGTGAGTTATTTCATCAAGTAAAATAACAAAAAAATAATGAGAACAATATTTTAACTGTAATTACTATCATAAATTATCGAAAAATTGACAGCTTTGATAATATCGAGTAATTTATCTTGAAGCACGTACAAAAAGTTTAGTAATTAATAACAAAAAAATAAAAAAAATGGAAACTTACCAAGAACATTTTGTAATTGCAGAACAAATATCACAATGAAAATTAGAATATTTTGTGGATAATTTTGGCAGCCTGTCCTTTGTCGATGATTTTTTATCACTTTGGCCCGTTTGTGGGCCATCTTCTTTAATATAATTTTTTTAATACTTTTATTTTCGAGAAAAAAAAAATTAAATTTTGTGATCTACATTGATCGAGAGTTGAAACTGTTCTGAATTTTATTTCATTCACAAGTCTTTACGCAAATGTTTGTTTATTTTAATATTTTTTTTTTCGCCTCTCTCTCGCCAAAATACAAGATTTATGTCGTGTGTCCAGTGTCTGCAAAAGTGTTGTCCGTTGGCAAAAGGCCACCAAAGTGTTTCTTGTTTTTTTTTTTAATTTTATTTCATTTTTACAGACTTCTCGTGTCTCCTCGTCTCATTCACGAAATAAAAAACTGTGCTTATTTTATTATCATTATTATTATTTTTCAATTTTGAATGAATAGAATCGTCTGGCACACTCGCTCGTAATCTATTTATTAATTTTATTTTATTTTATTTGCTCCCCAGATTTTTTACGATTATTATTTATTTTTTTATTTAATTCGCTGTCGGTAATAAATTTGGCACCATTTTTCTATTAAATCAGATTAAATTTAGCAATATTTTAAGTGATTTTTAAAAGTATTTGCGAATTTTGTCACATTTCCATGAACAAAAGTCTCGGAGCGGCACACTGAATGTTCGGATGACGTGAAAATCGAGCACTTTTCACGAAAATTTCGTTGTACTAAAAAGTAAACAAATCATTTTTCTCTCTGTTTTTCATATAAACACACCGGGAATCAATTATATTTTTAAACTTTTTGCGATTTAAAGCACTTCCGTGACAAAAATTGTCTTGAATTTATGATCGCGCGATGTCTTGTGATTTGCAATGATAATTTATTAGCGCTGAATGGGTTAAAATAACGCGAAAACACTCAAAAATAATATTTTTTGCCTGTGTAAAAACTTAAGCACGGAGCAAAACAAAAATACGTCTGCTTACTACTGCAGCAACGAGATGATTGAGTCCAATTTTACGTTGTTTTGTGAGTTTCGGTTTCATGCTGTTCATTGGACTGGTACAAATTTGAAAAACAATTGAGAAAAAAGAAAAATAATTGTTTAAAGGATATTTTCTTATAATACAGTTTCTAAGAAAATTCCTGTAAATTTGTAGCTTAATTTGAGTAATCCTTTAAAATAGCTTTAGGCTGCCCTTGCAGATTTATTTGACTTTAATGTTTTGTTCGGCCTATCGTTAACGGTCCATTTTCATTCCGATCCGTTTTCATTTCGATTGTTTATTATAGGGGGCGCAGGTTGTCTTCTGAATTTTGCCGGCAAAACTGAATTGACCAAGAACGAAAGATTTAAGAAGAAATAATTAGTTAATTTCCTTACAGGTCATGCAAGATTTAACAAATAGATGGAAGCAATGGGACACAGAGACTCAGCAGATTGCAAACGAGACAGAATTCTTTAGCTCATACTCCTTCATTGAAACAACGAAGAATCATGAAGTCCTCCGTTGAAAACAGCAGAAAGATTTTCAGCTAAAGGATTCTATTTAAATGACAAATGAAAGAAAAAATATGAGAATTCGGGTCTATCTTGCCAATTTTTCGATTTTGGTTCTAACCGAAAAGAAGAATTTGATCTTTCAAGACGTCAATGGTGCATTTTGAACCGATTGAAAATCCAACATAGCAGAGCGATTGCGGATTCGAAGAACATTTATCCGACGACGACCGTACCTGCGATTGCGGATTCAACGAACATTTCATAACATCTCATTTTTGAGATTTTTTCTTGTCCTTTAAACGTTTCAGTTATTTTTACTCAGTTTTTCTCTCAAATTCAGCTTTGAAAATTAAAACACAATTTTTAGTTGTTTTTCTTATTTAGTTAATTGTAATTTATTTCTTTTAATATTTAACACAATCTGCAATTTCCTTAATGTTTGATTTGAAATAATTTTTTTTAAATTTTTCTTTTAATAATATGTAATGTCTAAATAACTAAACTATAATGTCAACAACTCAACCATTAAAATTAACAAAACTTGTAACATTATTTTTCTTCGTTCCTGAATGAAATTGGTTACATTTATGCTCATTATGTTCAAAATAATAATACAAAATATCATTTTTTTAAACAACTTAAGACATAAATCGATCCGTACCGCTACATTTATTTACATTTTAGACATATTTTACATCACAAATCTAATTATTATCTTATCCTTTCCTTTCTTATCCGAGACAATAACTTATAATACCATTTAGAATTAAAAGAAAATTGACAAGGATTTATTTGGAGGAGCTACTGCAAATAATGAATTTAGATTTGGGAACATAATATAAAGCCAAAAAATTTTAAACATTACTTAATATAATTACCTATTTGTAATAGGAAAATAACAAAAAAGCGTAAATTTTAGTGTTCGATTTTTAGGTAGTACAGTATTCCTTATCCTTTTTGAAATAATATAGTTAAATTTAATTAGATTTATTAATATTTGTTTAAAATAAATAAATATTTTCGTATGTATTCATTACAATGATGACTTTTCATTAATAATATTAATAATTAATTAATTATTAGGTATTGCCTACACAAAAAAAACCTACTTAAAGTACTTGTCTATTAAAATGTTTATTATTCTACTTCATGTAAACTTGCTTTGCAACATTTGTTTTTTTTTTGCAATTTTTTTGGCTTTCGACATTTCTTTACATATTTTTATTATTTCTTCTGTATCTTTATCTTAAATATATCTTTATATACTTTTTTCCATAATTATCCCGAGAAAACTTAATGCTGTTGTAGTGTCTTACTGCTACTGCGTGTCTGCTTTCGATGCACCTGCGATTGTGGACTGCCGCTTGATTGGCTTGTATTGGACGAACTACTTGTTCCATTTCGATGGTGCGACGTCACATTTGTACCTTGCGAATAGGTGACTGGCTTGGGTGGGTACGGAATTCGAAATAGATTGATATGGAGATGGTCACATATTTCAAGACAAACCTAAAATTTAAAAAAGTTTTATTAAAAAATGAAAAAATTCGAAATTTCTTGAAAAATACTCACTTGTGAGGAATAACGACACAAATCAATTGTGCACCAAATCATAGCGAACCACAAGACAAAGTACTCGGGTAAGAAATTGTTAAAATATTGATTTAAAAAGAGGAATAATGGACCGATGAGTCCCCAATCAAAGTACTCCATCTCACTTTTTGTCATGTGGGCAACCTAAAAATGAAAATTTTTGATTAAATTTGTGTTTATTTTTAAAATTTAATAAGAAAACTTACCACAAGACGATTTGTTACTTTAGCAGCAACCATTCCAAAGGCCAAAATGTACAACGCGGGATGTTGCTCATAAATTTGAATGGTTGACTTTTGCGAAATGATGAAAGCTGGAACAACTACCAGCGAAAAAGGTATCACTGGAGAGATGACACTCGTTCCCTGTGAGGATTTTTAAAAAATATATTATTAAAAATTTTTTAAACATTACATTATTTTGGAGAAATCTTTAAAAAAATCAGAAATTAGTTTCAAAAAATTGAAATTTCTGATTTTTTTCGATTTCCAATTAAAATTAATTATTTAACGAGTTATTTTGCTTTCAACTTCCTCATTTTCAAAAATTAACAAAACAAAAGAACTCGTTAAACATTAAAAAAATTTCCAAATCTAACCCTTCACCTACTTATTTATACATCAACACCCGCATATAAGTTAGTATAAATATACACAAATATTTATGAACAAATAAATATGAATTATTTACATTTTTAACGTTAATTAATGTAATTACTTATTATTTATATTTTAGTAATGTACATGCCAAAAATATCATGCAACTTCAAAATGCAGCAAAAAACGTCTTGAAAGAAAATTAAAATGAAAAGCAGAGTTATAAATGTCAGTCTGGTAATTTTGTGAATGAGTACCCCGCGTTTTTGCACCATCAAAGGTAGGTACGAAAAATGCACCGCTTGTAAACATTAATAAATAAATAAGTAGCAGAAGAAATTTTTTTTTCTATTTTTAGAATAAATATTTTATTTTTGCAAGACTGCCATAGTAATAAATGAAATATAACGAAAATGTGACCCGTTATAGCTATTTAATTTATTATCGGAATTTTTGATCATGAGCTGCCCGCTGCAATACTTTGTAGCAATTATTTTTTATAAAGGTATCTAATGTAAAAAAATACAAAAAAAAAATCGAATATCTACAAAAGAAAATCAAAAGCTAAAAAAATTAGTCTCTTTAATCTTACGGCAACAGTAGATCCATTTTTACCGCATCCACGAGAAAAAATTCTTGCGAAATTTTCATACGCCAATTTTCCATAGAAATATAAAGTAGCATAAAGAGGTATTTGGGAAAGTTCACACGATGAAAGCTATGAGTTTGATATTTTTTTAAAAGAAAAATGAAATTATATAAAAATAACTTATGATATAAAAGCCAATAACAAAAATAAATTAAAAAGGATTTCATGCAATATTTTTTTTATTCGATATTTCTTATGTATAATTTTATAAGAATAAAAAAAATATTGCACGAAATATTTTTTTAAATAAAAAAAAAATTAAAAATAAATGAAATGATGACCTTTCCAACTACTTTTCATGCGTTCTCATGCCGAATGCCGTTTGTTTATGTATTGATATAAATAATTACCCCCATAAATGTATAAATAATAATGAAACTACCACTTATAATTATAAATATGTAACTTGTATATATAATAAAGAAATTAATTATGATGTGCTTACAGCAACTGTGGAGCCATTTTTCCCAACTCCTCCTACAACGAATACTTGGCAAAATGTGAAAAATATTTGTAAGAATCCAGCCACAAATATAGCGCTGACTAATTGACAAACATGACCCATGATTGGAATCTAAAGTTTTTTTTTAACGTTTAACAATATACATCAAGAGAGCCATGATAATTTTTTTTGCATCCAGATTCGAAGAGCAACAAATATATTGGTAAAAGGGAGAACATCAAAAAATATTTTTTAATTAAAAATTTTATTTTTTTTAGGGAATGTGGATTTTTTATTATTTTAATTTTGGTGAAAAGGAATTTTTTGGGGAAATTTTTATAGAAAAAAAAAATCAGATAGAGAAAAAAAATGTAAAGAGGTCAAATAGGATGCCGGCCACGCGTTCGATCATCATTGTACACTTTATTCAAAAGCAATGTTTGTTGATTATTTTTGTGCTCAGCTCTTGTCTGCGTTAGCTGTTTGTTTGTCATGACATGCAGAAATTTCAACTAAAAAACTAAACATTAAAGTTTCACATGCAACGTGATTTTTTTTAAAGCAACATGCAATTCGGCAGCAATTCATTGTATCGTAGCGAATGCTGTCTCAACTATTTCTAACAAATTTGCAACAAAAAGTTATAACAAGAAAAGATTTTCGCTCATTTTTTTTTTTTTTTTTGTAGAAGAGGACATCACAGCTCATGCGAGATTTACATGCGAAGAAGGAAGAAAAATTTGATGGCCCAAAGTGTGAGACTTACGGCAACTGTTGAGCCATTTTTTCCAATGCCTCCTGCCCGAATGACACTGAAAAAATATGACAAGGCCCACGAACTGCACACAATTGTCGCTAACGCCATGAAATTCCAGTATTGAAAGTGACCAACGATCTGTGTCAAAATTTTATTTTTTTGATGCAAATTTTTTTTTTTATTTCAAAATTTAGAAAGAAAATTATTTTTTTTTTTTTTTTCTGCCAAAAGGTAGATGAAATGACGTAAAATAATAAAATACAGAACAAAAGATGGTAAGAAGCAAGCTATTTTAAAGACAGGGAGCCACAATAACAGGAAATTAAATTTTTTAAACACAAAAATCGATAAAAAATAAAAATTATGAGGATAGAAATAGAATCTAATAATTAATTAAAGGAACTTGCATGGAACTTGTCATAACAAAAAGTGTCGAGCATGAGGGGACTTGCGTTGATAAACAAACAAAACACGAAAAAATCACGTCACAAAAAGTGCTTATCACGACGTCGATGTAAAACGCCTCTCAAAATTCATTTCAATGACGATCTCATACAAGCATCGGGAATTTTTACGGTATACGAAAATCGAACGATAATTTTGAATGGAGGTCATTGAACAAAGTGTCTGTGCGACAGATACGCCAAAGACGATGTCTATTAATATTATCAGTATAAATACTAAGAACACAACAGACAACTTTATTGTTATTTATACTAATAATTTGATAACAAAGTTGAATTTTTTGTGTGAAGGCACGTCGTATCGCCGAAAAGGGTTCAATTTTTAATCGTTATCATGACTTGAGGGAAAAAAATTTGTGTGGCATCCTGTTGTTGGTTTGAACTTTATAATTTATTCAATAAAAAAATATTTAAAAATAAAAGGAAATGAGTTAAACGAGGAGATGGGGGAGTTCAAAATGTGGTCAAAGTTGAAAAAAGGTTGCTTACCTTCGTCATCCATATCGATGGGCCAAAAATAGCTGATATCATGTGGATCGCAATGATTGCACATTGAGCTTCCGTCACATCGACTTTACCGAATCTCAGTGTTCCGGAGACGTATGTTTGCCAATGCGCGCAGTAGAAGAGGATCATTGCACAAAAACACTGAAAAATAAGTTATTTTGTTAAGGTTTTTTCCAAACTTAATAATTTTGTTGAAAAGTTTTAGGAGCAAAATAATTTAATTTCATAATTAAAAAAATAAAAAAAATATAAATAGAAATTTCGGTAAAAAAAATAATTAAAATGATAAATTAATTTTTCAACAAAAAAAAAATTATTTTAATTTTCAAATAGGAAAAATTTAAGAAAAAAATATTTTAATTTTTTCGAATATTAAAATATAATTTTTTAAATGTAAATATTTAATTTTTAAATAAAAATTTTCTAATGTTCGAATAAATTACGATATTTTTTTTTATTTTACGAATTTTCTATTTTTTTTTTTTTTTTTTTTTGAAATTGTAAAATTTTCTCGAAAAACGATTATTTGGATGTAATTTTAAAAGTTTTTTAATTTTTTAAAAACAAACTTAATTTTTATGCTTTAAAATATACAAAACTATTAAATTTTATTTTGAGCAGCTTAAAGAAAAAAAATATTTTAATTAAAAACTCACTTGAAAGAACATCCATTTCGGATAGAAACCAAGTTGCACCGAAATGCAAGCAGAAACGGCGACAAAAACTGTTGAAATCGAATCGCAACCGTGATCGAAGAGTTCTCCAAGGGGCGATGAGGAGTTTGTACGACGTGCCTGTTTTCCATCGATGGCATCCAAGCTCTGATAAATGAACAATCCGAAGCCACACAAGAAACATGCCCATCTAGGGGGTTCCTGACGACCATCGGGACTGTAACTGTTGAGAAAGAAAAAAATTGTTTTATTAGAAATTTTATGGAAATTTATACAACAAACAGTGAAATGCATATTTTTACATGAATCGAACGGTGTGTGAGCCAAAAATATTCATTCCCGAAACGCATTTCAACACGTAACTAGGAAGGATTTTGGAAAACAATCGTTTCTATGGACACAACTCCATATGACTCGAGGAGTTTTTCGTTTATTCAATATTTGAATTTTATTTTGGAAAGTTGACTTTTTCACATTTTCTAAAAAAAAAATTTTTAATTGAATTTTTAAGCTTTTTTTCATAAAAAAAAAAAAAAATGGGAGGCAAAAAAGGCGGCGGAGGCAAAGGCAAGGGCGGCAAAGGAAACAAGCTGGCTCGAATGTCGGAAGAAGAGCGTCTCCGTTACTTGCAACATCGCGCGGATATGGAAGAGGAAGCTCGTCGCAGGAAGCAACAACTCATCGCGACTTTTATGAAGAACAAACTCAAGAAGGAAGATGCCTTTAGTCGTTTGAATCTCGCCAAAATCAACCAAGATTGGCGTTCGTTGCTTCGAAACATCAAATGTGCCCAACTAACGGACGAAATAAATGCCGTGGAAAAGGAATGCTTGAAAATGGTCGAACGCAAAAATTCCGTAATCCGAAGACTTTTGTGCGATTTGGACGAATCCGAGGAAATTTATTCTACCATGTTGCATTCCCACATGGAAAATATCGAACGCTTGATCGTAATTCACCGAGATCGCGTTCATTTTTTGCGCAGTTGGTATCTCGAGGAGAAAGCAAGTCGCTTGAAACACTACGATGACGAGATAAAAATTTACAAGGCAAAAAAATCCGAAGCCCAAAAAGAATTAGAGTGCGTTTATTATGGCTTAGCGGAAAAAGCGAATGCTGAACGCAAGGCCAACGAAGAGGAGCACATGCAGAAAAAGGATAGCTTGAAGAACTCGGTAAGGACATTATTATTACTATTTTTGCACGAAACACACACTAATTGAACAAAATACTACTATTTCCATTCCAATCGTCGCAATTGCTCTTGGCACGTTCACTCAAACAAGTCACAAGATTCCGCGAATAATCGCACTTGTCACTTTTGTTACCCAAGTCGAGTATGTGAAAGCATTCTTGGATGGAATCTGTGTAGAAATCCTTCAATTCACGGTCGCGCATCTCCTCAGTGATGACATGCAAGACCTTGTGCTTGTCCGGGAAACCTTCGTTGCTCGTCATTTTCATCTCTTCGAAGAAACATTGCATCAAACACGATTTATTTGCGTTGTCGTTCCCATTGTAACTGCCTCGGTTGTTGTAATTGTTGTTATTATTTCGATTATTATAGTTATTTCCACTCTCCGACCCTTGAAAAAAGTCAAAATTACTATTTTGGGATGGATATTGGTTCCGATTGAAGTCATATCCGGGCCCAGAATTGCCTCCAAAGGGGTTATATTGACTAAATGCCATTCCAGAAGGGTAAGTTAACAGTTGTCTCTTGTAACGTCGACCTCCGTTGTAGTCTCCATTCCAATTTTGGTTGCCATTTCTGTTGTTTCCGTAGTCATAACCTTGATTATGTCCTCTTTCATGATGATTTCGGCGATTATTGTGATGGGAATTGCCTCTGTTGTTACTATTTCTGCCTCGATTGTTGTTTCTGGAGTGCGAATTTTGTCCATAATCCGCATTTCCACTCTCATTCGAGTCATAATTCTCATATTCGTCGTAATTTTCGCTGTCTTCCATCGTTATGCGTCGCATACAAGTTCTAGTTACTCGTCGGGAGTCATCTCTGGATATTCCTTCATCAGTTCGGCATCGTAATCCGAGAGCTTTTTGGCTCAAAACGTACAAAACTGCTACAAAAAGCAGCAAAACTCCGTGTTTCATCTTTACATTTGTCGAGTTTGGGACTGAATGAAAAGCCCGTTTGCTCATCAAGTCGCTTAAATACTTGTCAGCACTTCCGTTCCAATTCTTTAGAACTTTTTAAGCATTCACTCACTCAAAATCACTCAACTTTTGACGAGAAAATTACGTTTTTTTTAATTTTTGCAGATGATACTGAAGCTCGAGGAGATCACGAAGCAACGCGAGGCCTATATGGAACGCTTGTGGACCGAATTTCAGCAAATTATGTCGCGATATCTGAAAAGTACGGAAGACTACAGGAACGATTATGTGGATTTGCGGCAGCGCGACAACAGTGACACGAAATACATTGAGTCGCATTACATGGAGGTGACACGTGCCTCCGACATTATTGCCGATTTGAAAGCAAAATACTCGACATTGAAGGACGAACATGAATTTAATGTGGAGCAGTTGACGAAATATCGGAAGGATTTGCACGATAGATGCGAAAATTTGAAGCAGGAACTCGAATTGGGGCTTGCGACAGACAAACAAAGGTTGAAACAGCTCGTTTTGTGGTCAAATGCTATTCTAAAGGTACGAAATTTTCAAAATTTTTATCAAAAATTAATTTAAAAAATTTTTTTTCAATAGAAATTAGACCATTTGGACAAACGTGGAAAGCATATTTTACAAATTGCCAACTTTTGTTCGAAATTCGAGAGTGACAGGGACGAACTCCGTTTCCAACGAGGCCCGAAAAAAGCTTTTCTCGAAATAACCGATGGCGATGCCTTATCTGAGGAATTCCGAGCCATCATGGAAAAGCCCGTTGACACACTCCAATCGCAACTGGACTACTTTTGGCGCCGTTACAACAAAACCAAGATCGATTGTGCCTGTTTGAAGGAAGAAAAGCAATCTCTAAAAGCGGAAAATATTCGTTTGAAGGCAGCCTTGAAGGATTATCTCGTAAACGTTAGCATCACAACAGGAACAACAATAAAATCGCGCGAACATTCGCAATTCGTTCCGAGGCCGCACAGCATGAAGGTCGAGAAAGTGATGCACATTGATTTGACAAAAACTTCAGCGATGAAAGGCGACATGGGCAAAGGGAGACGTCGTCCTGTCACATGCATCGAAGCGAATTTCAGCAATGCCGTTCGAAGTCGTTCGCTGGTTGAGCTGCGAAATCGCCCGATTGAGATTTATTCGTTAGTTCCAAAGTGCTGAATGAGTCATTCAACTCGATTTTCTATTTATAAACGTTGCAAGTAGCGAAAATTAGGTCAATGTCACATGCATTTTATGCGAAATGTAGGTCTCCTCAAAGCAACAGAGCGATATCTATTGCTAGAATGTATTTATTTGAATTTATAAATAAAAAAAGTACGCAACAATATAAACTTTAAACGCCATAATTGCCTGTTTCGCCTGTCTTTGTTGACATATTGCGCTTATTTCTCTCTCTCTCTCTATTATTTTTATTTATACGAATGATTGGCATCTAAAAAATTGTGAAATGATGACTTTTTTCTAAATAACTCATTAAATATCACTTGTTTCTCGTTTCTCAAGTGTCTTAATTAAATTGTGCCTACTGAGTTCGCAGAAACCAAAGCAATTGACTCATGACTTCAAAAAAAATACGCATTAACCCACATTTGTTTTCAAGAATTGTTTGTTTTAATCGCAAAAAAAAAACAAACAAAAAGCAGCATATCGTAGGCGATGTCAAAGTTAAGGAAGATTAATTTCTTATCAGTGATGGATGATAAAGTTTCGAGAGCAAATTTGGCTCATTCGTGATTTATTGTTCGGCGCGACGTTAAAAAATGTGATTTTAATCAAAAGTGGGTTAATCAGCGCAAAAAAAAAATAAAATAGGAAATTGATACTAATAACAAATGTTCACAGCGATAATTTGTTTGTTTATTCGATTATGAGTAGTTTCATTCTTTTGTTGATGAAGAGATAAAAATGAACGTTTTTTAGCGATAATGTATGTCCAAATGTAATTTTTTTTTCAAAAATTTAAATAAATTTTAATAAATTTCAAATAAGGATTAAAAACTTTACTTGGATATAAATTTTTAAGGCTAAAAACGTTCAAAAAATGCTTATTTTTCGTTAAATTGACAAATTTTAAATAATTATTTTTTTAAATTAAATAAATTATGAACAAATTAATTAATCAATTTTTAATTATATTTTTATAAAATTTTAATAAAAAATTAAAATGTTTGAGATATTTTTGAAATTTCTTTGATATCTTGTCTAAAATGTAAAAAATGCTCAAATTTTGGTATAAATCTCTTATTTTCAGATATTTTAAATGAAAAATAATTTATTTAATTTAATTAATTATTTTAATTAATTATATTTTTATTTTAATTATTATTTTTTATTCATCCTTTTTAATTTAAAAAAAAATAATTTAAAACTTTATTGAATTTATTTGAATTAAAAGAAAATTTAAAAAAAATTAACAAATATTTTTTTATAATTTTCTTATAATAATTTTCTGTGAAATTGAAAACAGATGTAATTTTTTAATCTATTTATCAACTGAATTTTTTGTCATAATTAAATAAATATGTTGTTAAAATTGTTCTCTTCAATTGAAAAAAAAATAAATAAAATATGTACCAACATAAATAATAATTGTACGGTTCACTCAAAAAGTAACAAAAAAAAAATTAAGTGACTTCAAATATTTTCATATAAATGCTTTAAAATTTAAACATTTAAATAAATTTTTGAAAAAAATTATATTCTGCGGTTCAACAACAATAATATTCACTGTCAATAAGCAAAATAGATAAGATAAAAAAAATTACTGGATAAAAAAAATTATCTCTATATGATAAAAAAAAGCTACTGCTCATTAGATAACATTCAGCGAAAATTGTGAAACTCATGACATAACGCTAATTGCTGCTGTTTACAGCATTTTAATATTGACTTTAAACGCCTTTCTCTGTCTTGTAGTTAGTTACAGTCGGCATTTTTCTATCTCGAGAAAGACAATAAATGTAAATAAACAAAAATATTGGCTAGTTGACAAAAAACAAAAAAAAAAAAAGAATAAAAAACTAGCAGGAATATTTCACATGTCTTCATAAGAGGACGTTTTATGTTCATTATATTTTAATATTTTCTGTGTCTCTTTTTTAATCATTTGCCAAAAATAAGTTTTTTTTTCGTGTTACAATAGACCGTTTGTTCATCAAACCGGCAAAAACGAGTAAAAGTTGTTGAACGTTTTTTTTTAGCGAATGACCTTTGAAAGAAAATTAATTGTCTAATTATAAAAAAAAAAATAAAAAATTAAAGCGTCTAGTTAATTTTTAATGCAAATAGAAGGACAATGATTCACTTATTATCATTACTTATTTATTTATTAATGAAACCTTTTATTTTTGTTTCGTGACATGATAAAAAACGTCGTTCACACACGTTCAAAGTTCAAGAAATTCGAAAAATAAAAAATTACAGATAAAAAATTACTTACTAGACGAGAATCAGTGTCGTCAATATGTTAACTATGAGACCGACGATCGTGATGAGGTTCGGTGCGAGCCAGAGCGGTGTTTTGCTGACCAAGAAATTCCACCATGGTTGTAAATATTTGTCTGAAATTCGAGACAAGTTGAGATTTTTTGTTAAATAAACATTTTTCACTCGCGTGGTTTTTTTTTATTTTGAGCGAAAAAGCGGATCTGAGGACAAAATGCGGTAAGAAGTAAGATTTCTCTTTCACTTTAACGCGAATTACACGAAATCCATACGGGATCTATTTATTTATTATTATTATTATTTTGCCATAGATCAGGCCATACTCGAGACAGCGCGTATCTCTATCGATGTGACTCGAACAGCCACACGTAAGTGAGTATGTGTGTTACGAGCAACGAGTTAAAAAGAAAATTGCGGAAGAGAGCATCAACGTCATCGTCACAAAATAGGGCATCGTAATATCTGACTAATTACACAACATGGGACCCTTTTTTGTAGATTTTTTCCACATTTTCCCGTGATTAATTAGCACAGGCACATACCTAGAAGCGAGATATTTTGGCATGAATATTTGTGGTCGGACAATCGTTTGAGTTGGGAACTTTGCAAAAGATTTTGCTTATAAAAATACATGATGCGACATTTAATTCCTGTCGTATCGGATGCACCACTTGATATTTTTGCACGCGGCGATGCCAAAGTCACACGAAATGTTGTCGCTGATTTAAGAAATTCGGGTTTTTTAGGAGCAATTCGAGCTGACTGACTTCTTCACGAGACGACTAACGAGCGATGACTGATGAATTCCCCATGAAATCTGCATGACTTATCATTTTCATTCGTCTCACTGAGGTTTTCGCTCGGAACAAGGACGGGCATGGGTTCAGTTCAAGCGAAAACAGTACCCATGAGATTTTTCCCAATGCACAATTTAATTTTCTTTGACAATTAATTCGAAAATGTGCATTGGGACTCATTCGTCTCGGGTATTGTATTCCGACAGATCAGAACACACAAGCCAGAGTTTGTGGCACGTCGGATTACATTACGCGTGAGACGAATGAATTTGATTCAGTCATTATTTGTAATCCATTCAATTCGGAGCGCTTGGATGTGTTTCTTTCGCAATTTGATCGGTATTTTCCCAAGATTTTTCACCCATTTTCCGTGTCGGCGTACTTGAGTGTGTCCCGTGAAGCGATTTCAGCACAGTTAACCAGTCCCAGTCCCGTAAATCCTCCGGAAAAAGTCGACGAAAAAAAAGTGAGGCAGGAAAAAATCAAAAAGAGATTCTCCGTGTGTGGAATCAAATCACAAAAAATTACTCGAGAGCTATCACAAAAAAAAAAAAATAAAATAAGAGAAGAGTTGAAAGAGTGTGTGTAATAATATTTTTTCCTACTTATTCGCATATTTACATGTATATATGTTAAATATCGCCACCGTGTGCATCACACATCGTCACATATATCGCCACACACAAGCAGAGCAAAGTGTATAGATAATAAAAAAAAATAAAATAAAAGTTTTGTGAGCGTGTCGTCGTCGTCGTAGAAAGATCAAGAAATTTTTTGTTGTATTCCTTTATAATTTCAACTCACACACACCGATTATTATTAACAAGTACAAGTGAAATTCCCTATTTTTTCGTGTAAAATCACTAAAATTACTTGCAACCATCGCAGACGAAGGGGAAACCGACAAAAAAAAATAAATAAACAACGTAGTGATAAAAATTAATAAAATAAACAACAACAACAACAATGGAAGCGATTGCTAAACACGACTTTAATGCAACGGCAGAAGATGAGCTGAGCTTCAGGAAAAGTCAGGTTTTAAAGGTACGTACGCGCAACAACAACTCAATAAAATAATTCAAAAAGTGCATTCCTTTGATAAATATTTTACATTTTTTTTTCACGACGACTGTGTGTGCGTGCAAGGCAGCGCGCGTGCATTCAAAGTAACTCTAACTCTCGCAAAACGAGCCGTAGACGTGTAGCGAATCGACAGACAAGAAGACAAAAGAGCATGAAACACGTATGACTCATAATTTAGGAAATTTTTGTGCTCGGATTTTTCCAAGAAATTAATGCTCAGTTGGTCACAGCATTGATTGCCAATCATTGGTTACGCAAAAAAAAAAAAAAATTGTCGTAAATTGTTTGAATCGGGTCTAGTTTTGTAAAGTTTATTCATTGATTGTTTTGAGCGTTGTTGACGTGTTTTGCTCTTGTCCGTTAATGTTTGTACGTAATTTTAATGGCAAACACAGGGCTATTGTTCACCGAGCTCCCCCCTATTGTGTTCTGTCTGATCATCCTCTGTGCATGAAATTAAATGTTATGTACATTTTGTATGTTTATGATGATGATGATACTTTTTTGTCTGTTTACTGCACACAACATACTGTCCCACGCATACAGACCAAATGCATATTGAAATCGAGTCACTTTAATAAGGGCAGTAACTCACAAAATATTGAATTTCGTCTTTTTTGGGCGAGTAAATTTGTTTTATTTTGAATTTTTGTCACCCCATTCAACAATTTTTATGACAAAGTTGAATAAAATGTAGAATTTTTGTCATTTTTCTGAGTAACAAATCATAAAAAATTACAATTTTTATACAAAAACAAAAAAAAATTAATTAATTAATATTAATTTAAATTTAAATAATTTTAATATTTAATTTAAGAATTAAAAAAAAATTAAAAAATAATAATTAAAAAAAAATTAAATTAAAAAATAAATTTATTAATAATTTAAATTTAAATAATTAAAAATAATTAAATAATTAATTAATTTAAATAATAATTAAATAATTAATTCATGAAAAATAAAAAAAATAATTTTAAAAAAAAAATATTAATAACTAATTCTATTAAAATTTAAATGATAAAATATTATAAATATTTATTTTTATTTATTTATTTTTTTTATTTTATTTTTTATTTAATAATTTAATTTAATAATTAATTTTAATTATTTTTATTATTTATTTAATAATTTTCTGTTTAAAAAATATCCTTAAGAAATCAAAATTTAATTTTTTAAATTTATTTCGAATTTATTCGCCTAGTTTTAAAATATTTTAAAACAGAGAAGAGCTTCATTATCTGCCTGGAAACTATATAAAATAATAAATATTGTTTACCTACATGACTTTTTTTTCAAATTTAATAAATATAAATTACATGACCGAAGCGATAGTCGGTTGACCGACAAACCGCGTGTGTTATCAAATAACAATGAATTAGAAAGTCATAAAATTTAATAGACGACACGATAAAACCAATGATATTACTTTAATTTTTTTGTATGAAAACCCTCATTTTTGCCGCTAAAAATTAAAACTAAATGGAACTCTTGCATGTAAAGTTAAATTAACCAAAAAAAAAATCGTAACTTATTACTTTGTATGACAATAATTGTAATTTCTCGTGTGTTCCCAATTACAATCTTATGATGGCACACACAAATTTTATTATTTATACAACATACAATCAAAATCTCAGCTGGAGATGATTTTGTGATATATTTAATAATAATAATATGTCGCTTTTCTTTAATTTATTAACGTTGTGTTCATTAACTCTGTTCTCCTCCATCTTCTGTGGCGATGCACATCGTTAGCTTAATAAATAGTTTTTAAATTAATTTAGAAGAAATTGCGCTACTGTTGCTCGTTTCATGGTCAAATTAGAAGAAAGTTACAACTTGTTGCCATCATCGCACGAAAGCCTCGTTAACGTGTTTGGGTAAACAACAAAAAGTGGCGTTTGTCACGAAAATTATCGAAATTTTATGGAATTTCGTGGAATTTGATAAGATATCGAAGAAAAGAATGCAATCTTATTCGATGGATTTATGGTATCTAATCAGGATTAAGTAAAAATATAAAAGCGGTGAACCACTTTTGAATTTTAAAATTAATCAAATTCAACTTTGTTAATATAATTATAAAAGATATGTGAATGAAAAAAAAATCTTTCGAGAGTTGCGGCACAAGTTCTGAACATGATTCATATTTTGTTAGCTTATTTGTATCATTTACGTTGCGTAGAAGTGAGTCATGGGTTTTGTGTCAATATCAAAGTACGAAGAAATATGTTCTAGTTAGGTTGGTTCAATGAACAGATTTATTTCACTTTTTATTTTATTTTTAAAAATTTAATTTTAATTTTTAAAATATTTTTTTTTCTTAATTTTTTTTTTCAAATATAACAAAATATTGAATTTTCCGTAATTTTTAAAATTAATTATTTTAAATTAAATTAAATTAATTTTTAAAATTTAATTTAAAATAATTAATTTTAAAAACTACGGAAAATTGATTATAAATTATATTGAAAAATATTTTTATATTTTAAAAAAAAAATAAGACAAAAAAAATATTTTTAAAATTAAAATTAAATTAATTATTAATTTATCAATTAAATTAAATTATTATGTTCCCTAAAAACCCAAGAATTTGATGAATTTGTCACAAATTATGTAATAAAAAACAATAATTTTTAAAATATAATAAATTTAATGATACAATAATAATTAAATAAATTTATATTTTTTTTACTAATTTACCGATTCGAATTTTTTATTTAATTAATTTAACTAGTTCATTTATTTTTTTTTTAATTATTTAAACAATTATTTAATTAAATATGTTATTATTTAATTTGAAAAATATATTAACTCTTAACCTCTAAGATTTTAACTCCTTAAAATTTTTTTAAAAAGTACCTAAAATAAAATTATTTAAAAATTGGTCAAAAAATTAAAAAAAAATTAAATTATGATATAAAAAAAATCTAAAATTTAATTCTTAAAAATATTACATAACAAAAAATTATTCAGTGACTTGAAAAACTTTTAAAATTTATTCCAGCCTTTATTTAGCTTTAGTTAGAAATTGTTCAACAAATATTTAAATAAGCAGAATATAAGGTTAAAAATCATAAAACTTGACTTTATGATGACCACTTACTTTATATTTTATCATTTTTTATTATAAAATATACTCAATATAATTACTTTGTTATTAAAAGATGATGATATAGCAATATTGCACAAGAATTTCCAGTTGATGATCGAACGTGGCACGATTATTCGTATTTTTTTTTCTGCTAAGCAGAAACCGTGCAGCTGAATTCTAAATTAACAGAATTCGCATGATGATGATAATGATAAAAAAAAGTTTTTATAAAAAGTTATAAAGATTTTACGACAAAAAAGTGTTAAACTTTGCCCTATTTCTCACCTTGACCACATGCAAAAGTTTTTCTGCATTTATAGAAAAAAAGATAGACAAAGATTTTAAATTAAACTTGTCACTAGCACATTTCCGCTGCAACAAGCCGAAACAATTCTCATTGAAATGTCAACGTTTGCACACACAGAAAAATCTCTTTTTCGAGAGAAGTGATTTTATTTTAATTTAGTAGTTGCCATGCCACAAAGAAGAAAATATTTAACTAAAAATTTTCGCACACAATAATTTTTTTTCAACTTTAATGTGCGTTTTTCTGCAAAACCAGTAACAATAAAAATAAATAAATAGCGCGGTGCAAGAAACATTATTAAAATATGTATTTTATGCTATTTATTTCGTTGAGGACGTATTTTAGAGTTTGCATGTACAAAATGCATCTAGTTGAATAATAATAAATATATAACGCATCGGTCGTTTACTGCCAACTTGTAGCTAGAGAGGTACATCATCTGCACACACAGAAGGAGACATTATTATAAAAATACATACCAAACATTCTTTTGAACTCGGATCGGTGTATCATGACGTCATATACTGGTTTTACTTACTTACGTTTCTCGTGCACTGCTAATCTTTCTTTTTTTATTTTTGTACACAGAAATTTTTTCTCTATATGTTTGTATGGATGATTATGTTATTATTAGTTTTCATACGTTCTCTTGAATTCCTTGTTAATTTCGAGTTCAATTATATTTTATTTGTACCTAGAACAGTAATTTTGCTAGCGGAACGTCAAATAAACTTAATTAGTAAACTTTATTCGACTTAATTATTGAAATCATCACAAACGCAGCGCTGTAACAATAGATGATTCAATAAAATTATGAATGTTCGCGAAAGATAAAACTTTTAATCAAGAATAAAGACCTTTACTTCAACATTAGACGGCAGATAATAATACTTAATGATAATTATTCGCGTTAAAACGACGAGAAAAATAACTTTATTGGTCATTTTTGAGCACTTTTTTGCGTTAAAAAGGCAAAATCTCATGATTATTAATGTGCTTGAAGTTCATTTTATTTATTCAAATTATTTTGTTGCTCATTTGTGCATGAAAAACGGATAAAACCGATTATAAAAATGAAAATTCTGAGCACGCAAATGAAATTTGTAATGAGGTGTAATGGATTCACTCTCGTCATGATGTACTTTTCGTCGACCGGCATCAAAATCTGATTCATCATGAAATATCTCTCTCTAAAAAAACATTTATTCATGAGACATCACTTCCACTTCAAATGCTTTTCAATCTATCTTTTTTAGTTCTTTCTCTCGAAAATTTATAAATAAATAATAAATTTATGTAGATCTCTGTTGCTACTTTTTTCCATTCGAATTAAATCCTTTTGTCACTTTTTGAACGCCACATGCGAGAAATACAAGAAAAAAAACCTGATTGTTAGTCAGAGTGTATCAAATTATCGCCTTAAAGAACCTTCTGTTGGTGTCGTGTTGCTGCTCATGTCGCAAGTTATCCACAAAATAAATAACTGACTACATCCAGATTGCATATTTTATGAATGTTTTTTGTCATCTCGCATCTTCTTGTAAATTATACATTTCTTATAGTCCCTCGTGTGCATTTAAATTTTAAAAATATTTGTTTTGTATACGTTTTTTCTGTATTTTGGGTTAAAATATGGTTCATAATACACAACAACAACACAAAAAATCTTTCATAATCCGTATTATAAACATTCCATGTAGTCTTTTTTGTGTTATTTACGGGCAAAAATGATAGGATGACCAGAATGTTCTTCGTGTTTGTTCGAGCGAACGGTAGCATTGTCCAATTATTGTGTGAGTTGTCGTCAAAATTGTCAGGAACGCAGCAACATGGGTGTTTAAATTATTGAAATTGTCGCCTAAAATGAAAAAAAAAATAATTTAAAAATAATTTCTGATTAAAATTTCGTTAAAAAAAGTTGAAAAAAAAAAAAATAGAAAAATTCTATAGAATTATTTAAAACATTAAATTTTAATTATTTTTTAAAAATTCATCTAATTGTTGTAAAAATTTAATTTAAAAATAAATTCCGATTAAAAATTTTATTAAAAATTTTTATTATTTTTTAAAAATATAATCAAATTGTTAAAAAAATTTAATTTAAAAATTATTTCTGAATAAAATGAAAAAAAGTTTGGATTATGAAAAGTTGAAATTTAAAACAAATTTTTTTTTTTTTAAATTCTAAATAATATTTTCATTAATTCTTAAAAAAAATTAATTTATTATTAATTAATTAATATAAATTCTATAGAATTAATTTTTAAATTATTTAAAAAATTAAATTTTAATTATTTTTTAAAAATTCATGAAATTGTTGAAAAAATTTAATTTAAAAATAAATTCTGATTAAAATTTCGTTGAAAAAAAAATTCAATAAAATTATTTTTTAAATTATTTAAAACATAACATTTTTATTATTTTTTAAAAATTTATTAAATTGTGGCCAAACTTTAATTTAAAAAAAAAATTGATTAAAATTTCGTTAAAAAAAATGAAAAATTCATAAAAAATATATTTTCTTCTAAAATTTAAATAATTTGTGGCAACGCCTCTGTCCCACAAAATCCTGTCCCGTTTCAGAATGTTACAATTATCACTATTATTATGAAAAACTGGAATTTCTCAAAGTAGGAAACATATGAGCGAACGTTGTACTGCGTTCTCTTGCCTCACAATATCATTAACACAACATCATCATCATAAAGCGACACCAGATTTATGTCGATTCTTTATTTTTTCTGTGTGTTGCATGCCAACAGGTCTCTTGTTACTCGATATCTAGAGGCGTTAAAAATATTATGACGATTTTTTTGCCTTTTTCTTTGCAGCATGTGTTCAAGATTTCTTTGTTTTATGTAAAAAATCACTTTTAAACAAAAAAAATGTAAATTCTCGTGATTTAAATGGAAAAAAATCTATCGATAGTAAAAGTTTCCATTGTAAAAAACAATAAATTTTATTGCTATTCTCGAGAATTGTACGAGGAAATTGTCAGACATTGAATGACTTGAATAGAAGACAATGACCAAGTTTGAATATTAAACTTGTCGCGACAACGTAAAAAAAAATTAAAAACTTGTTCTAGTTGTTGTTGCTTTTTTTTTTGCTTGCTAAAAAAAATATTGAATTAAATTTGAGGCAATGACCTGTTAACACATCAGAATCTGCATAAAATTATTTTTGCTTGAAATTCTTCCGAAAAGTAACGATAAAGTTTGTATTATTTTAATTAAAGTGCCACAAGACAATTATTTGCATTTGATTGTGTTTTATTACACAACTTGGTGCCTATATGGAGATCGTTTTACATGGAAAAACAGTAAAAGTGAAAATTCATTGCCTCATTCCACATTCATTGTAATGAATTATTGTTCCGCGTGTGAAGAATTTTTGCGAATAAATTCGATTTTTTTTTTAATAATTTTGAAGATTTTTTCTTTTTAATAAATTTTATTCATAAGGCTAAAATGAATTGAAATATCTAAAAAATAAAAAATAAAAAAAAAATAGAAAAAAATTAATTTTCCAAGAAAAATAGGTTAAAAGTTAATAATTTTCAAAATAAAAGCTTCAAAATATAAAAATAAAATATTTTGAAAATTGTGATTTAAAAAAAATATTTAAATAAATAAAAATAAAATAAAATAAAATTTTAAAAATTAAAATAAATAAGTAAGTAAATTATAAGTAAATTTTTACATAATAAATTTAATATAATTTTAATTCTATTTTAAATAATTTTTAAAAAAAAATATTTTTATTTAAAAATCAATTAAATTCGTTTTGTACAAATTTTTTATTTTTAATAAAGTTATAATATTAATTAAATTTAAATTTTATATCTTTTTTAAATGAACAATTATTTTTTTTTTAATTTAAATTTGGAATCAGTTTTAAAATATACTTTGTTTCAAAATTTTTGATTTAAAATTTAAAATCATTTATTTATTTTATTTTATTTTATTTAAATATTATTTAAAAAATTAAAATTTTTGTCAAAAAAATATCTCGCAAAATATTTTAATTACGAAACTTGAACTTTTCACAATTTATTATTATTATTATTTTTCTCAGTATTATCTCATAAATTACGATGAAAAATTCAAACTTGTGTGTTTTTCAGCATTTAATGAAATAATAATAATTTCCTGTGTGTTGCTCAAGAGTAAAATTTTTGACGAAAAAAAAAACATTAATGAAAGGCAATTTATTTACTTTCCATGCAAATACTAGATCTCAGTGACTTTCCTATCACTTCCTTTGAGGCATTTGGCGCATAAGCCGGATGTTACTCATGTTTATTTTTATCACTTTTAACGCAAAAATGCTCATCCACGGCAAAAATATCACAAATTACAAGTTAAAAGCAATAAACTAAACCACACCATTGTTTATTCATCAGCGTTTCAGACCATTTATGTTTTGTTTGTTTCGCTTATTATTTGTACTCAGCAAGTCTACAACTGTGAGGAATATTATACAATTAGAGTGCATTTTAATAAGGCGAGTGATTTAAATTTTCCCATCACATCACGTCCGTTGATTGTCGTCGTCGTAGTCGCGAGCAAAAGAGAGAGCCAAGTTTATAAATGCAAATGACGTGCTACGAGAGACAAGAAACACAAGCATTTATAATGAGACCGGTGTAATTTTTTTTTCGGTGCTAATTTTATGTGTCAGTGTGTGAGTTTGTTCGCAGCTTATCACGATGAATTCATTTTAATTCCGCTGTAATGGCAAAAATAAATCAATTAACTTAATTCTTGGCAAGTGCATGAGCTTTTCTTACCTTCCGCTGTTGCCCCAAATTCGCTCACACACGCAAAAATATCGATATTCGACTCACGCTTGGGCCTTTTCTGCAATACTTACTCAAATTTCAAGGGTAAAGCGTTTGACATCACAGCTATTAAGGTACAAGCAGGTGGCATGAGAGAGTGTACGCGAGCAGGTGCCAAGAAAAATTACGTTTTTTTTATGTTCTTTCTTGTGTCGTGCATGCGGGAACGAAACTAATCCTGTACATTTTTTTTTCTTCCTCACTTGCTTCATTTCACGTCATGTCATAAACACGCATTGATACGACGACGACGACAAAAAAAGAGGTGAAAAGTTGAATTCCCATAAGCCATAAGCATAAGTGATCAATCCATTAGATGCCATTGACTAGAAATCATTTTTTTTTTTTGAAAAAAAAAATCGAAAAAAAATCTCGCACAAAAAATTGCTCATTCACAAAATCTGACTTGATTACGTTTTTTTTTCTAAAAATACATAAAATGCCGGCAGAAAGTTGCTCTTCTAAATTTATAGATTTTTTCTTTTTTTTTTTGCAAAGAACGTTGAACGACCAGATGTGAACAATTCACTACTTCGTCTTTCGTAACATGTCGTCGCGTTTTAAGATGAAAATTCTCTCACTTGCTAAAACGAAAAAAAAAATCGCTACCGACTGACTTGATTCTGCTAAAAATAGTTGAGTTATCAATTTATTGTTTGTTTATTGTTATTTTTCGCTTGAAAAGTGAGTCGCGTCATTGATTGCTTTTGAAGGATTTTAATTGATGGAGGCGGCTCGTCATGATTCATGATTTTTTTGATCGATGAGAATTTCTCGCTTAAAAGGAAGTAACTTTTTCTGGAATTTGAGACATTTAAAATTTTTAAACAATAAACGACGCATTCCAGATTTTTTTTTCTGAAGAATAAACATCAAGTTTGTTTGTTTTTAAAGATTTTCTGTGTCTGGTTTGACAAAAAATATTTTTTTTATGAGTTTTTGGTAATTTTAAATTCTTATGTAACAAAACCGCCATGAATTTTGATGAACTCTGATTGATGATGGTTTACACATGTTTCACAAAAAAATTTTTAAATTAAAAAATGAAATTTTTAGACCTACCTTAACGATTTCTTGCACTTATTTGAACAAAAATTACATCTAATGAAGTGAGGTTGTCATAATTAACTCGAATTTTCGTTTTTTTCTTGCAGATACTAAATATGGAAGACGACATGAACTGGTACAGAGCAGAATTAGATGGAAGAGAGGGACTTATTCCAAGTAATTACATAGAAATGAAGAATCACGAGTAAGTTTTCCCCCAACACAATTTCGTTTTATTGAAAAATCTTCATAAATTTATCGGAATTTTTCCTCTCATTTTAATAAAACGCAAAATTTATTGGTTTTGTTATGTTCTTTTTTCGCTTCTGTTATGATTTCTCGTCAATTTCCCCCTTTTTTCGTATTTCTTGTACGAAAAAAATTTAATGTGTCACAATTTTCACTGATTTTTTTTTTCTTTTTAGTTGGTACTACGGTCGCATTACGAGAGCAGATGCCGAAAAATTACTATCAAATAAGCATGATGGTGCATTCTTAATCCGTATCAGCGAATCAAGTCCCGGAGATTTTTCACTATCAGTCAAGTAAGTGTATTTCCGTATTGATTTCATTTTAAATTTGAATCAAAATATTTCATTGAAGCGGTTTGAAGAGATTTTCGCATCAATTATTAAAAGTTTAAATGAAATTTATTTGCAAATTGACTGTTTAAGAGTTGATTAAAAATTCAAAAGTTAGCTTTAGGCACTTTTATTGGTCTATGATTTTCAGCCTACTTCTTCCAAGCTGAAAAACGAAAGCTTAAAACGATGAAAAAAGGAAAAAGGGAAACCCACGTACAGCAAATGCCTCAATAAATATTTAAGTATACTCACCGGAATGATAAAAATTGGAAAATGTAGGCGAGGAAATGTTACTTAACCAAGAAACCAGGTGAACATGAGACATCTCCCACTCGTTGAAAAATTGTTTTCCTGTGTTTTCCCAAGGAAATTGCAAAAACCGGAGAAAATCTACTTCGTGGGCGGTTGTTAACTCGATGTCAACTCGTAACTCCGACAATATTCCGCCAACGAGAGATTAATGGAATTACTTGCAATTAATACAACAAAGTAACGTTGCCATAAAAAGGATAATGAGCGACTTCGTGACGATTGTAATCAACGTCAAAACCACTTTTTTGTGTGTGTTCATTACGATTATTGATTAGAACGGTGTTTTTTCGTCTGTTATCTGCAATAAAAGCGTCTAGCGATGCAATGACTGAACAATTTTTCGACAATGGTATGACTTACTGCCAAAGAACTTTCGTGGCGCGTAATAAAAAATGATAAAAAAGTGGGTGTGCGGTTGATTGTAAGTGCAAAGGGGGGAGAAAGCGCCGTTAAATATTAATATTAATCATTGTTTGTTGTTGTTTTTAACGATAATGAATGAAAAGAACGGCCCACGTTGGTGTCTAATTAGAGGAAAATGAGAAAAATTGTAACAAGGTTTCAGCAAAAGGCACGAGTAACGTCGAAATAAGAGAGAAAATGCGTCCCTCTGTGAATGTTACTCGCAGACAAAAACAAAAAATTAATATTCAGAACATGAATAATGAATGATTTAATTGGGAGTTCTTGGTAAGGCGAGAGTATTTAACGTGGGTTTTCTAACAGGTTGTTCAGTTCATCGGAAATTCGAAATATTTTGATTCGAAATTTGACCTTTTAAATAATTTTTCATTTTTTTTTTCACAGATGTGCGGATGGCGTTCAGCATTTTAAGGTTCTCCGTGATGCACAGGGCAAATTCTTTTTATGGGTCGTTAAATTTAATTCCTTAAATGAATTAGTAGAATATCATCGGGCTGCCAGTGTTTCGCGATCGCAAGACGTTAAGCTGCGTGATATGAAGCCAGAAGAGGTAATTGATTTCTTTCCCTTTTTTCATATCCATTTATAATAATTTTTATCTCTCCTTTTGTGATCTTGTTGCATGCAATTCTTCCTCTTCGCACACACAGCTGTCCATATATTAAAATTGATGATCTTTTAATTGGTAGATGGCCTTCAAAAGTCTCTCTTTTCTCTCTGTTTCGCGTACAAAATTCGCAATAAATCGCTTTATTTCATAAGATTTTAATCAAATATTTTTTTTTTAATTTTTTTACAGATGTTGGTACAAGCTTTATACGATTTCCAAGCACAAGAATCTGGCGAACTAGATTTTCGACGAGGTGACGTGATTACCGTGACAGACAGATCCGACGAGCATTGGTGGAGCGGAGAAATCGGCAACAGAAAAGGACTTTTCCCAGCCATTTACGTCACGAAATATCATTCGGAATAAAATTTAAAGTAAAAAAAACTCCTATAATGCGTAACAACAACTTGCAACAGAGACGTAAATATTTAAGAATTAGTATTCACACACACAAAATATAAATAATGATAATGAAAAAAAAAAAATGATCAAAGGAAATCAGTTTTGTGAAAAAAAAATACTTTTTATTATTATTTGTAATTTTCTGGATTTCTTTGTTTTTAAAAAAAATTATATATTTTTCTTCCTATAATTATTATTATTATAATCTTGCTTGTATCTATATCTATATATTTTATAATAATATTCATGTGTTCTATTTGAATTTAAGTTAAAAAAAAATTAAAAACCATAAAAATGAAATAAGTTTGGATCAAAATCTGACTACGTGCAAAAAAAAAGAAAGAAAAAAATTAATATTCTCATTCTAAGAAATTAAAAGTGCTATTTAGTAAGTGTAATAAACATAAAAAAAAGATATAAATATGATAATAATGCTATGGACATAAAATAACTTTATAAAAAATGCATTTAATTTCAGTAGTACTTAACAGAAAAATTATTAAAAAAGGGCGCAATTTTATTATATGTTTAAATTAAATAATTGGGGCTTTCCAAAGATATTATTTGC
The DNA here is from genome assembly GCF_036172545.1 of Culicoides brevitarsis. Classification (NCBI taxonomy): domain Eukaryota; kingdom Metazoa; phylum Arthropoda; class Insecta; order Diptera; family Ceratopogonidae; genus Culicoides; species Culicoides brevitarsis. Next base: position 14,220,932 of record NC_087085.1, on the reverse strand, counting down.
TATATAAAATATTAAATTATATCCTAAAAAAATAAAATATTAATGATTAACGGTCAAAATTTAAGCGTGAGACGAATGAAAGTGATAAGGAAATTTTTCAAGGCATTGCCTTATTTATCTCCGGGGCTTGCTCCCTCATTTTCGGGCATTTCCTTCAGTCTGAGGCACTTGTTACCCTTGGAAAGTTTAAAGAGGAACCTGAAAGCTACATTTTATGGAAGAACTTTTCCGAGATTTTGTGGAAAACTCCCGAGATATGAGCCCGCAAAGTTATACGCGTTTCTGTAGCATCCTGTACGGGAATCCCAGGTTACAAAAAACTGAAAAACCCCTTGCCCAGGTTGCATGATTCTGAAAAAATCCCAACAGTACACAGCATACGGCGGTCTGTGCAGCCCAGAGACGAAAAATTCACGTTGTCACACATTGCGCTTGTACGTGACCCAAGACGCATCACGATGACATCGCGGGCGGAAATCATGAAGAAAATTCGGTCCAAGAAAAATGTTTTATTACACCCTCCAAAAAAACAGAGAAAAAAAGTTAATAAAATTTAAGAATATCTGTAAAAAAAAACTTATTCATATATAAATATTCCTATATAAAAATACCCACACATAGTTGTATTAGAATATAAAGTTATATGCTTATCTTTTCATCGTCTTGAATATTTTTTGCATTTAAACATAAAAAATAAATTAACGAAGAAGAAGAGCTTTGTCCGTATAAAGACCCCAAAATGACGCGAAATGGTGCTAAATAATATTAGGAAAAAAAATAAAATTAGTTATTAAACATTCATAAAATTGCCAAATTTTTTACCCGCTTCGCAAAAAATTTACAAAGCAACATAATGAAGTCCAATCAAGATCAATCAAACAAAAAATAAATTTAATCATTTTGTAAAAGAAAAAAAGGTGCAAATTCTTTTTTAAATACAATCTCTATCATATATAATATTTAATGTTTTTATACATTTTCTTTGTATACTTCTCTTAAACTATACCCTTAAAATTATGTGTTTAACAACTGTTTATGCCAGCTTTTTTAAAAACAAAAAAAAATAATATTAACTCCTAAATTTGCCATAATATATATGATGAACGATGATAATAAAATGTTTTTTCTTTTGAGTTTTAAAAATATTTAATTTAAATAAAATAAAACTGAAGAGAAAGTAATTGAAAACAATAAAAAAAATAACACAAAAAATTAGAATAAAAAAAATAAATTATGAAACTATTAAAGAAATGGAAACACTAACCGATACAATAAATAATAATAAATAAATATAAAATAAAATAATAATGATGATGATTGATTTAAATAAATAAAAAAAAAAATATTATGTAATTTCAAACAAAACGAAGAAAATAGATATTAATTAGAACACAAATACAAGAATGAGATCAGAATAAAAAATACCTAAAACACAATGTAAAATTTAATGGGAAATATTATTATTATTATTGACGATTATTATTATAATAAAATAATATTATTATAATTGTAATGATAAAAATTGACATTAAATACAACCAACATATTTCATAAAAAATAAAAAATATTTTTTTCTTCTAAAAATATTTGAAGCCATATGGTAAGCAGAAATAAAAAACAATAAATTTATATTTCAAGATTTTTCATCATATATTTCTTCTTTTTCTTTATTATACTTAAATCACTAAAGTACAATCAGTAATTTTTTCTTTTTTTATAAAACTTAAAAATAATACTAAATTTAACTAAAAATAATAAATTTATAAAAATTAAAGTCCAAATGTAACTTATCGGAACATACATATCTAAATTATAATAATAATAATAATAAAACTCAGTCTTAATATACAAAAAGAAAATATCTAACGTAATAAAGCACAATGTTACCCGAGCTCATTTTTTATGCAAAATTGCATGAATAGCTAGATATAATAAGAATAAGTTAAAAATCGATCTAGAGGTTACTGATTGATTTTTTTTTTCATTATTTAATATTTTTTGATAACAATCAACATTTATTTTGTCATTTCTAGAGGTAATGTTAACAAACATATATTTATAGGAAAAAATGTGCTAAATCACACTGCCAGAAAATCTTTATTTTTTTTTTTACGGGGAATCAATCAGAATTTCATAGTACTCATTTTTTTTTCAATAAAATTTAATTATTATTTTTTTATTTAATAAAATTATCATTAACATAATAATTATCAATTATTCTATATGTATGCGACATTAATCAGTCTTGTATTTGAATTAACTATTTTCCTCTATTATTATTATTTTTTTAAGTTTACACGTTTTTTATGGCCTTGTCTAATAGGTAATATATATATATATTTTCTAACTTATAAATTAAATCAACTCTAACATTGTCTTGGTGCCCTTGTGTATTAAATTTTAATTGCTTTAAAGGCTTGATATGAGCAGAGAAGGCACATTAGCAAGATTTTTCGGTGAAAATAGAGGGACGTCTTGTGTTTTTTTTCGTAACTTTTTGTTAGTTGAGCAGGCTATTAACATTTTTTTTCACTAATTTTCAGGCACTCGGTGGTAGGATTTGTTCCCTAATGACATTCATTTTTATAATATAATAATTTTTTCTTGTTTAAAATTAGGTGCTAACATTTTCTACTTAAAATTATTACCGGGATCGTCCATTAAAGTTATTAAAAATATTTACATTTATTTAAGTTTACTTAAAGAATTAAAAGAAAAATTATAAAAAAATATAAATTTTAATAGAAAATTAACTTAAAACATAAGATAGTAGAAGGAAATGTGCCTTAACTGAAAATTTTTTGAATTTGTGATGTAGACATAAATTTTTCTCTGTAAAATATAGTACGGAGAGGAAATCGTATTAAATTATAAGGAAAAATTAATGAATTTAACTTGTTGAAGGAATTTGTTGTGAGCACATTTTTGATCAATTTCTTCTTCTTCTGTATCTATATTGCACGACGATTTAAATATTTTTTTTTTTAAATTAATTTTCAGTCAATTTTTGATACAATTAGAATTTTGCTGTTGAGTTTTTTTTAAGACAGGATAGTACGATTTAGAAATTTTAAAAGAGAAAGAAATTTTTTAAAAAATTGAGCCTTTTGAGCTTTTTTTCCGTTTTGAGCTTAAAATTATTATTCCGTAGATTGATGTGTTTCTTGCTTAATTATTTCCGGGGTAGGTTCACATTCGCGTTCTTTCGCGTATTCTTCTTCAAATCGTCGTTCCTTGAGTTGCTGGATCACTTTGCTTAATGGCGGCACGATAACGCCGTGCGTTTGCGGTGGCATTTCACGGGATTCGGGACGGGGAATTGGCGTTGATGCTTGCACGGGCGGCGATGGAGATCTTTCGCCGGCATCTGTTGATGGGGTACGTTCCATGCGCATGTCTTTACTGCGTCCCATCGAGAGATCTTCAACTTTGTCGTCTTCTTCGCTGTTAATGTGCTCGGAGGTAGCTACAATTGCACTCGGCGACTGTTTACGGGAACGATGTTCTTGCGGAATTGGCATTTCAGTTGATGGGGGACGCATAAAGGCACGCATTGCGAGCGCATTCATGCTTGGACTGGGAGAACGAGCGGTTCCAGGAGTGCCGGGGCTTGTTGAGACACCGTTAGCACGTGCATGGGCAGCTATTGAAAAGAAAGAAAAATATAAAAATTAGTTATTTTGAAGGATTTTAAGAGATTTTTGTGTAAAACTGACCTGCTGCTAATGCCATGGCATGTAAAGAAACATCTCCGCCTCGGATATCGAGAGCTTGTTGCAAAAATGATGGCGGTAAGAGAGCAGCTGCTGGATGTGGGTTCATCGAATGACGTTCACGATCCATGCTGCGATCGTCATCGTGATGCGAATGTGATTGAGATGGCACTTGGATATCGGGATACGAATGACTCGCTCCTGTAAGTCCATATGGGAAGGACAACGAGTTTCCGCCAGAGTTGGGACTGCGTTTCATCGAGCTACGGTTCATGGGACGTCCCGTAGTAATACCCATCTTTTTCACTTTGTCATATAACGTACGTGATGGCACTCCAAATTTCCGCGAAGCTTGCAAGGCACTCATTCCGTTTTTCACACATTCAATCGCCGATAAGATATCGTTGCGCGTATATTGCTTGTAACGTTTCCATTCGGGTTTCTGGTTCTGTTGCGGGACATACGAGGCAATGCGATCCGATCCGTAACCTTGAGATTGATCCATGGCAGAGTCTTCGTCGTACGATTTGTCGGTGTATGGCGAATGTGGTTCATCAATTGGGCGATCATGATACTTTTTATCCGAATAATCTGTTCCGTTTGATCCGTTACTGCTGCGTTCACTGCGTTCCCGATCCGACATCGACAATGGCATGGCTTGTGAGGAGTCAGCGGCATTCGATTGGGCCAAAACATTCCGTAAAATTGGGGTATCGATCGCTGGATTTCCGGCACTGGCATTCAACATTGAGCTAATCGAGGACAACTTTTTGCGTTTCAGGGGATTCATGTCGGCAACAGATTCATAAACACGTGACAAATGCGATGAAATGGACGAATCGAGATGCGGTAAGGGCCAAGCTGCGGTAGGCGTATGAACGGGACTCCGAGAACGAGGATACAAGTTCGAGTATGGCTTGTAACTGCTGTACGGCGGAGATGCACTACTACTTTGTGCCGCAGACGTGATATTATTCGACGAAGTGATGGGCGATGCTTGATTATTGTTTGTCTTGATTGCTGCTGTTTCGTTATTTGCTGGGAATGCGGGATGATGGGGAGCTGTTGGCGCTGGAGATGACGCTTGTTCATCCATTTTACCGAAATTTCCCTTGAGATCGTGCATTTCGAAGAGACCCTTCACTTCCAATTGTTCTGCGATCTTCATGATTCGCGGAATTTGTGATTTTGTGACATTAACTTCGCCCGTGTACATGTATTCCAGCAAGGCGCGCATCTCAAACTCTTTGACGCCGGGAAAGAGGATGCTACAATGATCCATGGGGACATCTTGTAAGATTGATTGGAAATATGGCGAATTTGCGGCTAACACGACACGATGTGCTTTGAATTGTACTTGCTCGTCGACGACAATGGTGCAATCGACGTAACATTCCATCTTTATGAGGGCATCCAAGATTTCTACCAAGTTTGATTTGTGGTTGTTCCAACGCAGGCAGTACGTTTGTCCTTCGCTGCTGCCCATTTTGTGGTTGTTTTATCTGAAATGACAACAAAAGAAATGGCTGTTTTATTGTGACAAGTCAACTTTAAACTGAATACGATTAATATTTTGTAAGTTATGTGCCAATGAAACGCTCATTGAGTAACAGCGACGCATGAAATATTAACAAGAAAGCATTTCGCTTCCCACACACATGTCATCATAGAAAGTCCTTTCTCAGGATATAGGACAGCTAAAAATTGCAAACCGTCATCATTTTACATGTCATTTTATCATCATTATTATTAGTGTGCCTATCCGTCGTTATCGTCGATGGTGCACAAAAAAATCAATGAAAAAATAATTATGTACTGACCATTTCCATTAAATTCCACTGAAAATTGCAAGTAATCAACGCAAAACATGCAATTCAAAATATTTACGGGCAATATTACATCAGTAATGCCACCATTCGAGCAATAAACAGAAAAAAAATGACAATCATGACTCCCATTAATGACATATAGAGAGATGCAGCGACGTCATGTGTGCCCATTCTCAGTCAGGCGGCATTTCCCGGGCATGTAAGTGCAAACTAATTTTCGTAAAAGCTGCCTTTTAAAAGTCATCATGCAGCAATGGAAGGCTACATTGTCATGAGGCGAGCGAAAATATCATTCAATTTATTCCCGCACATCAATTATGCAAAACCATTTATTTGCAGCACGAATACTGCTACTTGGCTATGCGCTAAAGGTGCCGTAATGCAATGTTAAAAGCTGGAATTATATTGCAGTGGATGCCAAAAGGATGCAAGGGTATGTTCATTAAACACGGAAAGTCATGAGGGCAGAAAAAAGACGAGACATGAGCGAGTTTTTTGTTAATTTTTCCCTTTTTTGCATTAAAAGCAATCAAATATTCAACAGGAACAAGTCAATTTGGGCCGATACAAAAATCAAAAATGTTTTCGATTTCATAGACTTTTTGGAAATCAGGTAAATATTTTTTTTACTAAACTTTTTTTTTTTAATTTTTAAAAAATTGTTTCAAATTTTAAAAAAATTGTTTAAATTTTTTAAAAGTTGTTTTAATTTTTCCTTTAAATTGTTTTAAATTTAAATTTTTTAAATATTTTTCTTACATATTTTTACAGATTATTTTAAAAAATTTTGAAAAATAATTTTTTAACATATTTTTACAAAATATTTAGAAAAAAAATTAACTTAAAAAAAAATACCAAAATTCTTATGAAATAAAAAAAAATTTTTTAACGGAATTTTTAATTAAAATTTTAAAAAATATTAAAATTTGTTTAATTAATTTTTATTATTATTAATTTAATAAATTGAAAAAAAAATATACTAATTCTTGTTCATTTTTAACATTTTAAATAATTTTTATTAAAAATACTTCCTCAAAATTTAAAATAAAAAATATTTCAAGGAAATCGAAAACATTTTTTGCATCAGCCTTGATTGGCTAATTTATTTTTTATAACATTTAATACTGCAAACCTTATTAAATGCGGTAAAAATCCACTTATCTGCAATGTTATGTAGAATGGACTTCAACATAGATAATTAGTAAGAAAAAAAGAAAAAAAAATCCATAATCGATTGATTCTGTATTTTTTTGCGCGTTAACTCGATTTCCTCGGAAAATACCCCGCAACTGTTTACAGCGGAAAATTTATGACTAAATTACTTTTCGCGAATGCTTTAAAAAAAAATGGAAAAAAATATTTATTATTATTATATATGAGCACCTAATTTGTATCCAACCATTGACTGCGAACTTTCCCATGATATGATGTTATTTTGCTGGCTTTTCACCAACTTGTGAGCGGCATGTAGGCAACGAGAGAATAGATATTAAAATATGCAAAATGCAGCTCGGTTCTCGGAACTGTACACAGCTCTGTAATTCCAAACTGCCTTTTCATGCCTCGGATATGAAAACATTGCATTTTTAAGTCACGCGATTTTTTTTCCTCTCTCTTCTTTGTTTTGTGTACGTGTGTGGGTTTAAGACACATAAATATGAGCGCAAATATTTTTTTCTAGTCTTTCCATTAATTTTTTTGCTTTCCTCATTATTTTCATTTATAATATTTTTTTTTCATGTCGCCCGAAGAAGAGGAGTTTATGTATTATAGAGTGAGCAACAACGTTCGTGTCGCCATCGAGACGAAGTGCAGTGACAAAAGGTGGAAACGAGGACATCCTCAAGCGATTACCAACAATTTTTTTGTCGTGTCCTTTTCTGGAGGTGGATACTTATTTTGCTTTTATTGCTAATTTAAGTGTAATTTTTTATAATTTTTATTATCATTTTATTTATGTTTTTATTTTTTTTTTTATGTTTGCTTTAGTTTTTCCGTGAAACCATGAAAATTTGCACACAACACACACAATTTCCACGTCAGTCAGCGGTTGCGTGAAGTGAAAAATAATTGCAAAATATAAAACTTTCAGGAAGTCGCGGAGGAAGCCACCCAACAAAAAATATTTAAATAAAAAAAGTTGCCAAATTAAGAAGTTTCGTGTGAGTTTGAGGCGGATAAGGGAGGTGTGCTGTATTTAACTCAGCATTTTTTTCGGTGTGTTGTTGACCCAACCGCCCAAAGTCCAGTGACTGGTCTGCAAAATGCGTGCAAAATTGAGATCGCATGTTTTTAATTTCTCCGTCTCGTTCATGACAAATTTTTTTTTTAAATAAATTTGAGCGAACAAGTGTTGACTTGTTCATAGCCTGATACACAGTCAGTTGACTCATAAATGGCAAAAAAAAAAATTGTACAGAAATATAAATATCAGAAAGGAAACATGAAATAGTGTTGATAATTACTATTTTTTGTTATTTTATTGTTATTAGTCAGCCATCGAGCGAGTCGACTTGGGGCACCTCAAGATTATTTGCGATGTTTTGACCAAAAATTAAATAAAATTAGCACGCCATCGTACCGCCATTTCGAGACGTTTTGTTGTAAACACGATGTTGCAACTTGTTTACTGCCTGATAAATAGACTAACCTTGTAAAAGAACGAAAATGACGACACATTCCACGTAAACAATTTTTCGCTAAAAATACTGACGAAAAAAAAATTTTTTTAGAATGGAAAAATTATTTTTTTTTATTTGATCAGATGAGCACAGGGTCAACTATTAAAAAAAATATTTTTCATTGTTTAATTTTCATTAAAAATTCGTATCACATTTTAACAATAGTTGACGTAAAAAATAAATAAATATCAAAAGGACAGAATTTCGCTCGATCGAATTTTATTCAGTAGAACAATTCAACGATCGCGTACAAAAAAAAAATTCAAACATGTAACATTGACCTTGAATTGTAGATTTTGCTCGTCTCAAACCGAAAAAATAAAAACACAAACTTTATTTACAACATTCGGCTCAATTATGTAGATTCGCGGAAAAATTATATTCGTGCGTTCTCGGTTTCGCACGTAGCTTCCACGACGAGACCACGTGCAAAACTTTACGCACACACAAAAAAATGTCGATTCATTCATTTTCGTTCCCGTCGCAATTTTTTTGGCTAATACGAACGTATTACATAGACGATCGCTATTTTTTTTTTGTAAACGATCTTTATCTATATGGACGAAAAATTCACGAACGAGTCTCATAGGCAAACCGGATAGGTAATAAATAAATTCACGATTTTATTCGCCAATCCACGTACATTTCAATTCATGATGTAAAAATTAAATTTTTTTTTTGATGTAACGACGACCGGCGTATCAAGAATAACAAAATTTTTGCGTGTTGCAGGTAGAATTTTTTCTCTTGTTGTAAAGAAGAATGTAACAAAATAGCAAAAGAAAAAAAAATCGGGGGTAACGTGTTAAGTGTGTGTTCTTTTCACATCACAGCCCGAAGAATAGAGGCGGTTATTAGCAAAAAATATAAAAAAAAATAATCATGTGTGTTTGGTTTGAGTGAAGTGTGGATTGAAAGCGAAAATTAAGCAGGGCTCGAAATTTTTTTTAATAATTTCATAGAAATTTCGTAGTTTTGAGCCCTGTTCACGACTACAGTCCATAAATTTTGGCATAACATAGAAAAAAAGAACATAAAACCACCATACACTGGCAAAAGAATGAATAATCAAACAAAGCAACAGTTTAGATTTTTGTGTGTTGATTACATATTCTTTGCCATTTCTTTCGTTTTTCGCCTTTTTTTCGACTTACAAGAGCAACTAAATTAAAATACTCGTCATGCAAATTATTTAGCGAGTTCATTAGCTTTGGAAAAGTCTTGTAATAAAAATTTTTCTGCTTTTTATCGCAAAAAAAAAAGTAATAAAAGTTACAAATTTCATGCGTGAAAAAGGGCTTTAAATGACCAAATAATGCTAATTTTTTTTTACGCGCTTTAACTAAAAAAAAAACGAGTTTTATTGCGAAGAGTTTTTTGATGAAAAATTACTAACACACTTTTTATAATTTTTATTTCTATTGAAGATATCGATAGAGATGCTGGTTCTTGAATTTAACCCCTTTTTATGCATTTTCGAGGACGATTTCTTCCTGATTAATTTGCATAAAAAAATTAACAGCATGATCTCTCTTCAGAAAATTTGCATACAAAACTTTTACTTTCTTTATTTTTAATGCACCGTGAAAGGAGATAAAAATTATGAGAAATACTTCCTGTAAGATGATTCATCCCAAAGGCAAATTAAATGCATTAACAAACATATAATTTGCATAAAATTCGGGGATTAAGCTTGCCACATATAACGTGAGAACTGCATTTTTTGCATATTAAGTATGGGAATGCGACCTTTTTTGCGCATATAGAATTTTTTGCATTACAATAGAAGGTGGATTTTTGGTTTGAATTAAATTTAAAAATAAAAGTGAAGGTGACAACGAGACATAAACATCGCCACAGGTGAAAAAAATTCTCATCAAATTTATTGAAAAATCGTTAATGTGGTTCAATAGTGCGTCAATAATCCTCCTTAATGTCTGAAAAATATTATTTTTAGTAATTTTTAAAAATTATGCACGAATTTTAGCAGCTGCTTTGAAAAATAAAATACAAGCCGGATGCAAGTCCAAAGCGCTAGAAATACGAAAAAATATTAATGACAATATTTTTAAAAATTTTACGGGAGGGAAAACTCAAAACTTCTAATCAATAACAACCTAATTAGAATATTACAGAATTTATGCATCGTAAAAAAAAATTTTTTTTTTTTTTTTTTTTGAGGGAAAAAAGTGCAAGGGCCAACGACAACGTAAAATAAATTTTTGTCTCCCCTACACGACGAATGTTTTTCTTAACTAGTTTTTTTTTCACAAAATTGTCGATTTATTGCCAACGCCGTGTGTTTTGTTTCAAGTTCGTCTTCTTAAATACTTTTTTTTTACTAATCATATTTTTTTCTATTAAAGGGAAAGCGTTCCCCTTTTCTAAATCGGTCGATTGTGTGCAATCATGCAAAGTATTGACACAAAAACGAATGCAGAAGGCTCGTTTATTAACGCAAATTAGATTAGAACTCAATTATGAGACACTAAAAAAAAACCAGATGCGCAGTTTTTTTAATGGCAACATAAAAAAACGTGTAAAAAATACGCGAAAAATACAAAAAAAAAAAAAAATTATCAATTCGGATAAGATACTGCGAGGTCTACAAAACTAATGACGCCATTCACGTTTTTTTAAAAGTTTTTTTCCATGCGAGCGTTTCGCATTGAAATTCAGTATGAAGCGGTTTTTTCATAAATAAAATTTTGTGTAAAATAAAATAAAATTTAATTTTAAGGACGATGCACATGTTGTCGTTCGTTAAAGTCTGTCGTTCAAGGCGTGTTGTAAGAAAAAGGGACTGCTAAATTAAATTTACGACAAACACAGAATAAAATAAACAAATGGCGTTTTTCGCTGCTGTTCCACAAAAATAAAAATTTTTAAAAATTTTATGGGATGAAAAATTTCCGAAATATAAAATATGTGCAGATAAATTAGGTCACAAAAATTTTTTTTTCAATGTTTGATTGTATGCAGATGTTAATGTTGTTGTTTTAGGACCTTTTTCTGCAATATTTTTCGGTTTCTTGGCAAATAAAAAAATTAAATAATATAAATTTTGAAGTACTTACGGTTTTTTTTTGTAGAATTTTTTTTTTTGAGGCACTGCTTTTAAAAATTTTGAATTTTTATTTATTTTTTTTTATTTTAACACACAGCTGAGTCCGAAATAATTATTTATTAATAAAAAAAAATAACCCAAAAATATTGTCCAAAAAGGAGCTGTGTGTGAGGTTAAAAGTTTACTGAGCAATTGTCGTTTATTTATTTGTAGAAATTAATGCGAATGTCTTGCTATTGTCTTTTTTTTATATTTTAAACTTTGTAAAATTGTCTGTATATTTAATTTTATATTTTTTTGCAAATTATAAATTCACTATTTTATTCAAAGTTCATTGGTGTTGTTTTGTTATTAATTCTTCTTTCACACATTCTTTGTTGTAATTAATAATTTTTTTAATATTTTTCACATTATTATTCATAATTCCACGTATCATTGCAATATTCAATTTCTTTTATTGTTTTTATTTTTTTTTATTTTAAAAAAATATTTGTTTTGATATAAAATTAATGCACGTCCACACTCAACTAGTCCTTGATTTGTACTAGAATTGGTTGTCGAGCGAATTTCAGACTCAGACACTCCGCGCTGATAGTATAAAATTAACTTCGTGTGTGTGTGTGTGTGTTTGCGTTGTAAAGGGCTCGAAGGTACTAGATGATGTAAAAAATTACAACACGCTGTAATATTGCTACTAACACAGTGAACGTCGATCGCGAACTAACGCACTTTTGTAACGTGCGTGTGTGTTCGTTTGGAGAAACAAAAATATTATTTTTAAAAAAAATTTCTGTTCAGAGTCACTACCGACTCGATTGCCGTTTACAAGTGAAATGACTTCTTTTACGGCAAGAAAAAAACTACAAACCAGCACGCAATACGAAAAAAGGGCAAACTGCAACAACTTTCCCCTGCGCAGTAGGCACTTTTGTAGAAAAATTCGTCTATGAAATCATAGACAACGAGGGGAGGGGATAAAAGTGCATATTAGACGACGGCAACAAGTCCCTTTTTTCTAATACACTGGAACAGGTACCTGCTATCTGCATTCTCCTATTAGGCCCGCACGTATATCCCGTGCTCGTCTGTAGAGATCTTTTAAGCAAAATCATATAAGAACGCATAGACGAAGGGAGAGGGGGAACCTAAAACACCCGAAAAATGCATTAAAAATCATGCATCTCACTCCAATCCACAAAGGGCCCATTTAAAAGTGATTTTCGGTACTTTTCACTCGCACAAAATTATGATTCGGCTTTTGATTCGTTTACGCACGACTCACGAATGCGTAAATATTGCATTCGAATTTTTTGTTTTTGAGATGTAGAGCGTTAAATTGTAAAAAAACTGACCATTCTTTAAAAAAAATTCAAAATTTCAACAAAAAATTTATTAAAAACGCGCTTTTTTAATTTTCTGTTGATAAAATACCAGCCGCTAACACTCCACACGCAATACGCGACCCTTTTTTGCATAGCAAACATAAAAAATTCCGCGAACCCTTTAAATGTGCGAACATTTCGCATAGCGAAACACGTCGTACGTCACTTTTCTAGCCACGCGCGCACGATTTTTCTCATGTACGAGTTTTTGCAGATTATATATTCGCACATTGTAGACAGCGAGAGGTGTTTCCCAAGTTGCTGTACGTTATCGCGAAATGATTCATTCAACTTCGTTCGCGAATGTACGTGCGAAAATGTGCGAATCGTTATTTATTTATTCGTAATTCGTAAAAGGTGAACGACTCGCGAATTTTTGTTTACATTTTTTTTTCGCAAGGTCGTTTTTTGGCATTTATATGAGAAAGTATACGCGATTTCGTTTTAAATTTATCTTGATGTGACATGAAAAAAATCCGTTACATTAAAAAAAAAAAATTTTTTTTCAACCCTTTTGCCTGTTTGGTCATTAATTTTTTATTAGTATTCATAATTCAAAATTGCATTTTCTCAAGGATTTTACCCTTTAACTGCATTTATTATGCAAAATATGCAGCAAAAAAATTTTTTAAAAGACAAAAATCCCTCTTTGTATTCCTGCCGACAATATTTTGCACTTAGACAACGGTCAGTTATCCGTCACCCTTTTGCTTAAAAATCTCGATACTTTTGCATATTACGTAATACGAGTCGTTGTCGTATGGTCAGTTGCTCAATCCTTTCGGTCCCTTTCGTTTATTTCTTTATTGAGGTGCCAATTTTCTATTTTTTTTTTTAAGACTGAAGAAGACGAAACTGTAAGGATATTACGTAATCCTTGTCATTCTTGAATGAAGAAATCTCCGAACATAATAGGGGACAAAAGTAATTGCAATATAATGTGCATTCATCAAAAAAATGCAAAAGAAATAAGGGAAGAAAGTTGCCTACCTGAAAAAAGTTCTTTGACAGTAGTAAGCAGAAGATGAATGGATTTATGTGCAAAAAATAAACTTTTATGACCATCATGCAAGGGTTAAAAATATTTGCATGGAGAGAAATTTTTACTTCTTGGGACTTTCTTAAAACCATTAAAATATTAAACTATTAAAGGGTTAAGAAAAAAAATTTTTTTTTTGAAGAAATTTGCATATTTGGTCAATTTAATCCCTTTTTGGCTTTTAAAGAGGTTTAGCAGAGTTTGCAAATTATTATGGGATAAAGTCGGAGAAACAATGGGAAAGAGTTAAAAAGTTACCTGTTGATGATTTATAATTCCTTGCTAATTCCAGCTAATTTTCAAAAGAATACAAACAAAAGGAGGACAAAGGCGAGATAAAAACCTCAAGTCGAAGGAGGAAATCTTATTATTTTATTTTTGCTCGAAAAATTGGAGTCACAAACGTAGTTCGGTAGTTTAGAGTTCCTGCTGCGAAAGACAATCAGGTAGACAATGGAACAAGGTAACCTATAATTTTTGTCTATTTTTCTCTTGATTTTAGTGCGTTTCGTAAAAATTTGATGATTTTTGCAGAAAACATAATTTTTTTGATTCTGAAAAAATTCAAGAGCTGTCGAAAAAATTTACGAACTATTTTTCGTTTTGATTTTTAAAAAATGTGATGAAATAGATGCATAAAGAAAATATTTTTTATTTAATACTAAAAATTTGTTTTAATTAAAAAAAATAAAAATTAAATTAAATAAAATAAAATAATAAAATTAAATTAAATAATTAAATAAATTAAATTAAATTTAAAAAAATTAAAATAAAAAAATTTTTGTAATTAAAAATAGAAAAAAATTAAATTTTTTTTCTATTTGTATTTTATTTTAGAAATATAAATTTTTATTTATTTTATTTTCCTTTTTTTTTAAATAAATTTTATTATTTTATTTTTTGTTAATATTAAAAAACTAAATAAATAAAATTAAAAAATAAATTTTTTTGTTAAATTAAATAATAAATATAAATAAAAAAATATTATATAAGGAAATAAATTAATTAAAATATATAAGATTCATATTTTTAAATCCAAAAAATAATTTTTTCTTTATTTTTAAGCAAAAAAAAAAATTTTTTTTTTTTTTTATTTTTTTCTTTAAAAAATTAAGTTTTGCAAAAAAAAACACATTTTTAAATGCTTTTAAACAAAAATCATAATTTTGTATTTTTAAATATTTTTTAAAAGTTAAAAAAATTTGAAAAATTATAGGTTTCAAAAATATTTTATCTAATGGGTTAAACTTCAGCACAGGTAATTGATCGCATTTCACAGAATTGTTTTTGCCCACACAATGCAAAAAGCACATTGAATGCAATTTTTCACAAGAAATTTGATATTTCTTCACTCCTTCAACCCTTTTTCTACTCTTTTACTCTATTTTGATCCCATTTAAAATTTATTAACCAAACAAACAATCACAGCACAAAAAGTTTGATCCTTTCAATTTTTTTTATGACATCCAATTAATGTCTTAGATGCCGGTTGCAGAAGAATAGCAAACAATAAAAACCATAATAAAAATCAACAAAGGAAGGATGTTTATTGCAATTTATTTATTGAGTGTTGAATTGTTCTGACGAAATTGATCGACGAGTTGTTGTGTTCGCATAAAAGTGGCACAAAAGCTTTTTATGTGTAATTTTTTTTGTGATTCGTAAATTGATATCTAATGATATTTTATTTAGATTCAAACAATTAGATAACGCACGATGATGGTTTCATACAAATTGAATTAAGTGCACAAAAATGCATAGTTCACAACCGTCATCTTTTGTTATTAATTGAATATGATTTTTTTTTTTTTGGAGAAAATAAAAATAAATAAATAAAGCAGAAACGGCAATTTATGAATTAGAGAAAAAAAAGTTCAATGTACCCATTAAATTAAGACAACGTGCTAGCAAAATAGCGTAATTTTTATGTCTTTGCTGTAAATGTGGCACAGATGTTGTGACGAGGGTGCATCACAATTTCCTCATTGAACTTTCTAAAAAAAATCATTAAAAAGAAATTTTATGTCACTCTACTTTTCCTGGGTGTCTCCTCTAAATTTTAAGAGCTGTAACTCATTCATTGCAGATACGCCGCACGTTTGTCTCAAAAAAAAAATCTAAAAGGAGGGACCCTTCGCGTCGATGATATCTTGCAAAGAGACGAAAAACAAACAAAAAACAAGAATTTTACGGACGTGCATGCTATTCACGTTATTTTTAGACCAAGCAGAGTTAAACATAGCAATTTACGCATCGAAAAAGAAGAAAAAAAACCGTCAAAAATATTCTCTAAACAAATTTATGTTATGACGTTCCGACAACTGCATGCGATCGAAAAAATTTTTCGGAACGCAGCAAAAACAACTTCAACATTGAAAAAATTTATCAACAACCGAGAGATAAAATAAAGTATAAAAATGTCAACAAACAAGTAATAGACGTGCATTTTGTTGCGTTCACGATGTGCGTTGATGACGACAAAAAAAAACGAGACTTGAGTGAGCGCAAAATGAATGCAATGCCAATAACCTCAACGAAAAAAAAAAAGAAATTCTTTTTGTTAAAAGCATTTGAAATGTAATTTAATATAATAAATATTGTAAATTGGTATTAATCATCGTCAATCTACACACTTAAACTACATTTTTTTCGTCTATTGCATTAGTTGAGGCATTTAAAATGTTTTGTATAAGTGCAAAGAAGTAGTGAAAAAAAGTTCATCACTCTCGTGTCAGACATATTTTTATTTTCTTGAATGGAATGAACGACGAACGCTTCTTATCTGAATCTAAACAATTTTTTTTTTACATGAAATTGAAATATTTTTGTTTACATTTTTTCGCTTTTTTGGTGTGATGAGAGGAAATTTGAGCGGTTTAACCTTTTAAATGACTTTCGATTAAGTGGCTTTGGAATTACTTGAACTTTCAACTGTTGAAATTTTTTCAAAAAATTATTTTTAGCTAATTTTTGAAAAATTTTTAGAATCAAACGTTCTAAAAATTTTCCATTAAACAAAATTCTTATCAATTTTTTGCTCTATTTTTTATTCAATGATCGTCAATAAAACTAAAGATAAGAAAATTTGTTAGTTTTTTTGAAGTTTTATTGAAAATTTCGCTTACCGTTCAAATTTTTCGTTAAATAACTAGATTACGAAATACAAAAAAAAAGTTTGACAGACGATTAATCGTGTTTATTACTTTTGTCAATCGCCTCTTCTCACAAACTGATGACCAGAATGCCACAAAAAACAATATTTTCTCACAGATACGCAAAATACACGCGAGATTACACGCCACATTTCTTCCGCCTCGTACATCACCGCGCCGATATTTTGTGTGGTTTTGCACACTTTTTCTGATTTCCTCACGAGACGCTCGCAAAAGATTAAAGTTTTTACTCTAAAATAAAATATTTTTATAAAATCGCACATCAAAATGTAACAAAAAACGAGTAAACAAACACGATGAAATGCACGAATTTGCACATTTGCTCTTATGTTGCGGCATTTTAGGCGGCTTCTAAAATGATTTAAGCGGTAAAAATAGATGCAAGTGTGCCAAATTCGCAATTTAATGAAAAACACACATAAAATATGTTGCTAATGGTCTTCCTGTGATCTCGCTATTTTCGGATCTGGGGCAATTTCCGAAGAGGTGTGTTATCAAATTGTGGTCACAAACACGTCTTTGTGGTTAGATAAGTCGAGTTTCACGTAAATTGCATTAAAACTTGTTTCTATGCGACTTGCCTTGATGACCTTTGACGTTTTTTGCAGCTTTATTTCCATTACGTCAACTTCTAGAATTTCTGGTTTGAACGAAAAAAAATACGCATTTGCAGACCTTCACACTTACTTAGCTGTGACAAAGCACGTTTCTTACAAAAAAATATCATAAAATATAAACAAACAATGGCAAAAAAGGGAAAGAGTTGAAGTTATACAATTTGCATGGATAAATTGTGTTCCGAGAATTCCGAAAAATTTAACTCTTTCGCCTTGAGTCAAGCAAAAACAAACAAAAACATGCATTTTTTTTCAAGAAAAGTGATTATTCGCCCTCATTCAAAATTGCATTGTAATTTGGCACATCTCTGTTACTTTTAACCCTTTGCAATTTAGATGCAATAACAACAACAACAACCCTTTTTGCCAGAAATACCGAAAGAGAGTTGTTGCATGTCAACAACAATGCCGTACATAATAAAGCCATAAAATGGGTAAAGTTTTGCCAAAAAAAAAAAAAAGTTGTCCGAAAATGTTACGTAAGATTATGCCACATGAAACAATGGCAAACTTTGCAATATTTTTCTTTCGGACAACATCAAACGAACGTGTGCCGTTCTTTTACCTGAGATTTAAGGGTTCTGTCTTTTCGGGGCAAAGAATTTTTCGGCAAACACTTTCAATTAGTTGTTCATTGCTTGATTGAAATGTTTCAAATTGATGAGCCAATATGTCCCTAAAAAATATGCTTCTGTTATAATAATAACAAAAAAAAACAAGAAATGTACAAAGAACCCTTAATTTCGTTAATGGAACGGGGTAGCAATTATTTTACTTTCATTTCGTTTTTTCGGACAAATTGATGGACTGTTACAATAATAAAAGTGCGGCGTTAATGTAAAATCGATCTCCCTCCAAAAAGAATAGAACACGAAATATGAAGAATAGTAATGGACACGTTAGTCGCGCAATATTATTGGTATGAAAAATATAGAAAAAAAGATAATAGAAAATTTATAGTTAACATGACGTGAGCGTATTTTGTTTGTATCAAAACGCGGGAGATGTAAAAAAGGTTTCAAGCTAACAAATCACAAGCAAGTGTTTGGATATATATTAGACAAAACTGAAAGCCTTGCTTTGATCTTTTTTGAAAATCAACTTTGACTTAAGTTTTGTTCGTTCTTATAAGACTAGATAATTTGCATTGGTTTTCATCTAATATTAGCGATTAGTTGATAATTTGACGATCTATTGAATGTTCTACTTGTGGTAGATTAGCTCTATTTCGATCTCCATGCTCCTTCTCCAAATTCTGTGTGAACCCTTGTGTCTTATACAACCCTTAAGATTCTTAAAAAGTGCTCTTCTACTGTTATGATCGGCTTCTCTGACAAAAATATGTTCAACGTAGTCAAATTTATTTTTTTCCGTTGTCGAAGCTCTTCTTCACATACATTTGGTTTGATTCAAGGTTAGACATCTTGCTTGGATATGAATTTTTTTATCATTCGGGCAATCGAAAATTCTGTTTTGCTGTTCAATTATATACTTTTTTCATATAGCTTTAGTTTATCTGAAAAATTTTGCAAATTGATCGTTGAAGGTAATTCTGGTTTCATTTTATTGTATTCGTTAAATCCTTTGTAATAAAATAAGTTTTGTCCTGCACTTGTCCTTCGGTTCGCTCTTAAACTTTCTTTAAGAAGATTTTCTTCTTGTTGTTATCGATATCCATGTCACGGACAACTTACCATATGAAACGCCAACTTCTACAAAACGCCTTTCGAAACTTTGCTGTAATGATAGTGAAAGCAATTGTGAAATATTAATGCGGTTTTCAATATTTAATGGGAATACTTCTTATGAACTCTTATCAACTCTAAACGGCAGAAAGATTAATTACGATAAAAGCTCAACTCAATTCTTACCTTTTTTCTGAAAACTTAAAAAATTCTTTAATTAAGAAATCTTCTAAAAAAAATCATCTTTTGCACATTTCATGCTCATTTACCTGTTCCTCCATATACTTACATGTGAGTTTACGCACCTTGTCCTCCTTTTTTTTCGGTAATTTTTAAATATTTTATACATTTGAATTGATAAATTATTGACGGAACATTTCACCCTCATCAAAATCCACGTTCCACACGATATCAGCCAAAAAATTTAATTTCATTTAATTGTGACTCGTATATTAATGCTGCGTAGAAAAAAAAAAGAAACAATGAAATTCACCACCTGCCATTTTTCCGATGTTAATAATTTCAATCAATTCGACATTATTTTTCGGCTATTTGCTTATAACTTTTTTTGTTTTGTGCGTGAGTGTCCTTTTGCGTATCGAGTAAAAACACATGTCCCATTTGAAAATGTTATTACTCGATCGTTTTGCTTTTCCGAAAAAAAGGCGATTTACATGAATTAATAATTAGGACACACAGCGAAATTAAATATGCAGTAGATTGATTCGAAAAATTTTCTTTTGTAACTTTTTTTTTGTTCGTGTGATTCGTGAGGACACACAACAAGCTACAGAAAAAGTGTAATGATAATGGATATTGTGGAAAGAAGGACACATATAGTTATTTTCCAATCATATAAAATTGATAAATTTTTTTGTACAAAAAAAAATGATAACTAAAGTTATTGTACATTAATTTATCAAAAACATGACAAAAGTTTGGTAATTTGGCGTTCTTTCACTTCTTTTAGATTGACATTTCAATACTATTTGGTGTGACCTGAAAATTCGGGCGATTCTGAAGGGGGTGTGGGGAAAATTGCTGCTTTTATTATTGGTTATTTGTTCAGGAACTGATGTATGAAGGTTCTTTTTTTTGTGATAATAAATGGCCAAAAGAGAGTCACAAATCATGCAAACCTCATTAGTTAAGTATATGACATGTGTATTTGATGTTTTTTGTCTAATGGCAGGTGGTTGATATTGGTTAAAATTTCCATACTCTCTAATTACGATAATTTTGTGTCCCTTACTTTTTTTTTGGGTGGCACGGGAGGACGAAAGACGCAACACAACAATTTGTACTTTTAATGCTTTGTTTGTTGTCGACCGTTGTCCATCGATGGCTTTGATTGAAATAAAAACGCCTGATAATGACACGCAATTTTAATGTATGCAATCAATTTATTATTATTAGCTATGGAACATGTGTCATTTGGGTCATCCTATTATTATTTGATTTTTTTCGGGTAATTTCACTTAGGGGAGAATTACTTTTTTCAAATTTTTCGAAAAAAAATTGAATCCTGATTCTTTGACTTTTTCCAACCGATACGAATCTCAAAACGACAGAATTAGCGTTTTCGCGTTTGAAGGGCTTACAAATACAAATAAAGTCAGAATATTAGTTTAGTTACAGTTCAAAACACATAGAATTCAATGAGAATCTACCAACACAGAGTTAATAACCTTCACAAGTGTACACGTGGATGATACGTGTATCTCTCTGTTTTATTCAAATACTAATAAAAGTTACATATCCAACGAAATTGAAAGCGACTTCTAGTACTTCAAGAGCGATTCTTGATTTTTTTGCGTAGCTCAATTGGATCTCTCTCGCAAATTAGTCATGTAAAAATGTGTTGGAGCTCGGAAATGTGCTCTGTGATGTAATATTTTGCCATTTTGATTGTGTTTTAATTGTATTGTTTATTAAAGTGACGCAAATGGAAGCCATGTTGGCAGAAAATTTACTTCAATAAAAATTAATTTCTTTTAAAATTTAATAAATTATAATTTTTTCAATATTTTATAAAATTTTTAATATTTCAATCCAATTTTGTGTTAAAAATTCATCGCGAATTTCGGTATAACAAAAATTTCTTTCATTCGCAACATGTTTTTGTTCCGACATCGCCCATAAGATATACGCAAAAATATCTATGTGTGTCATTACCAAATGTTTTTTTCAAGATCAAGTTCACAATCTAGTCTAAAGAGAGAACCTATTTTTGTGTAGTAGTAACCTTGACATAGACATTCATTCATTTAGGAACACAAAATTTTTATACGCGAATCTCTTACAATTTTTTAGTTTTAAATTGAGAGAGAGAATCGCGAAAACGTTCCTCGTGTATTTATTGTTCGCGTATATTTTCCATGGAAATAGATCAGTTTTGTATGCGATCGTCTCTTTTTGAGTCTATTTGAAAGAGCTGAAAATTCTTGACCTACCTCAAAATTTTTGTCAGCTTCTATAAAGGAGCATATAGTTTTGAGTAGAGAGAATTAAAACACATATGCGTAAGTGACACGTAGAAATGTGTGTGGCGAAAGAGATCCGCGAATAAGCGTTGCGCAAGAAAAAGGAGTGAGACCGATGTATTTGCGCGAATTCTTTTCCCCCACTTTTTTGAGTGGCTTTTAAAATTTTAATTTTTTCGCTTTAAAAAAAATCAAAATTTTTAATTACTTTAAAAATTTTTCTAAGAATTTATATTTTTTTTTTATAAAAATTTAATTTTTAAAAAAAAAATTTAAAGAAAAATTGTTTAAAAAAAATTTTTTTTTGTTAAAAAAATTATATTTTATAATAAAAAAGACCGTCAATGAAGTTGAGTGACCAAACCTTGTAAATAAATTTCGCACAACTCTATCTATTTCAGTCCCCCATAAAATTTTCATATCAAGTCTCTCTTTATTCACGTGTGTCGCTCTACTCACTTAGCCACCAACGAATGCGAATACACGCGAAAACCGAACACAAAACAGGGACAAAAGAATATTTTATTAATCAGTCTTTTGCGCGAAGTGATCGAGGTTGGATCGCAAAAATTTTCAAGGGGACAAATTTTTTAATTTTTATTTTAAAAAATTATAGAAATTTAAGCAAGTCGGTCATGGATACGAGGGAAGGGAAAAAAAACTTGCTTCATCAAGCCAAGAAAGTGGATTAAAAACGCGAAAAAGGCTTAAAATTAAAATATTTTCATAAAAATGGTTTAAAAGTTGAGTACTTACTTGACTCATCCCCACTTACGTGCTCTTTCTTCACTTTTCTCTTTGTTCGTAAATTCGCGATATTCGCAAAAAATATTTTTTTTGCAACCAATCACAGTGTTCATCAATAAGCCCAGTTTCCTCCATTTTATTTTTGGAGCTTAAAATGGATGTTATTTAATTTAAATTCAGCAGATCAACAAAAAAATTTTGATTCTAAAAAAAATAAAAAATAAATTTTTAAAAACATCGTAAATAATTTTTCTGCCAGCTCTAAAAATGAATAAAATAATAAAATAAATTTTAAAAAATGTTATAAATTAAAAATAAAAATATTAAAAAATAAATTAAAATATCATAAAAAATAAAATTTTAAAACCCAAAAAAAAACCATAAAAAATTAATAATTTCATCATAATTTAGACGAGCGATAAAAAAAACCTGACTTTTCATGTCAAATCGCTCAAAATCCCATTTAAACACCTTCTAATCCTGTTATGTACAAAATCTCCTAATGTCTGGCTCTAATAATAAAATAATCTGCTTGCTATATCATGGGAACTTTTTTCTGCATTCAGCATCTTAGCCGCTTATCTAGATCGCAAATCACACAAAAAAAAACCTTTTTTATTCAGTTATTATTATTGTTTCCCAAAAAAATATCTTGAAAAAATATTTTTCTTCACATATTAGACATATGTGCGTTTTTTTTTGCCTGATTTCTTGATTCCTTTTCACGAGGTATAAAATTCGTTATAAAATTTATCTTGCATTGTGTTGCATGTGCGTATCAAAATAGTAAAAAAAAGGTACGAATATCGTTGCACAATAAAGTGGCATTTTTATTCAGGACGTGTAAAATTTATTATATGACGACTTGTAGGTGTGTGTTGAATTCAGTGCATTGTATCCTCCGGTGAATTGTCTATTATTTTTTGTTATTCTTCTTTCACTTCTTCGTGCGTCGTCGTGGATCGACTGACTGCAGAAACACTGAAAGAATAAAAAAACATGTGAAGGTTGAGAAAAAGTCACACGATATTCAACCAGAATAAAAATAAATAAATCATATTACGTTCCTTTCTTATTGTCGTCTACTTTTTTTTTTCTCCTTTTGATATTGTTTAATTTGTTATTGTTGCATTTTATTGTGTGTTTTGGGTCGCATCATGAAGGTGTCTTTGATTAAAATTCTTCGCGTTTTTATAGCGAACCGATTTTTTCAGGTTTGTTTTGTTAAAAAGTGACAAAATATGAGATTTTTGAAATTTATCGCAACGTTATTTATGTTTTTGATGGAAATTAATGGATCTCCAACCCATAATTATTGTTAAGATCTCTCGGCGAAAAGAAAAAATAAGAGAAATGAGATAATGGATCTTTTTAAAAAATGGGCGGACATTCGCGACTTACAAGATTTTTGAAGAGAAACGCATCTGCACGACTCCATTTTTCATTTCCGTCAAAAAAAAAAAATTTTTTTTTTTGGAGTTCAATGTCATTTGTGCATCATCTGAATATAAATCAACTCCAAGAAGTCAAAATTTTGTTTAACTGTTATTGTTATGAGGACGCGCATGTCTTTATTTATCACTTCAAAACATCTTCAAATTTTTTTTTCGGCGTAATAAATTCGTAGCGCATGCAGTACATGTGGCCAAAAATTAACTCTTACATGCCATAAACGGCACTTTTATGTGTGCACGCAAGAAGAAAAAGCAAGAACTACTGTTCTTTATTATTTTACGTTTTTAAATGAAATATATGTATGTACGCCGCCACTCCGCGCATAATGCATAAACAGATAATTTAAATGCATATGAGCATTTTGTCGAAAAATAACAGAAACATGGTATCGTTTACATTTCTGGAATAAAATAAATAATAATAAATTGCCGGTTAAAATTTCATATATGAAGAACATGGTTGTGCCTAAAATAAACATAGTAGGTTGGACAGTAACTGCGATAAATGGCTTCTTTGAACAAAATTCATGAAAACTTAAGAATTAAGAGTTTTAAAAAAAATTTCAAATTTTTCCTGATATTAAGTTTAATTTTTTTTACGTTAAATTTTCTATGAATTCTGATCTGGTCGAAAAACAATTGACTTAAATTCTTACAAAAAGACAGGAATGCACTAACTTTTAGTCAAAAGTAAATATTTAAAAAAAAATCTTAAGTTTTTAAGTAAAAAAAAATTTTTTGACTTAATTATTGACTTACTAAAACTTAAGTCTAAGAAGAAGTTAAATTAAGTCAAAAGTATTTTTTTTTAATTTTTACCAAATTTGAAAAAAAAATTTTTTTTTTATTTAAAAAAAAATTGGTAAATTAAGTCAATTAATATGACTTAAAAGTCAAACTTAAGTGATTTTTTCTCAAGCTTAAGTTATAAGTCAAATAGTTTTGTCTCTTGACTTAATAAATTTTGAAGCCATTTGAAGACTTCAGAGACTCATGAAATTTGTCAAATTAGTAACTGACTTAATTTTTTGTATGAACGTAAAGTTCTTAAGTTAAGAAATTTTCTTAAGTCAACGTAAAGTTCTTAAGTTAAGAAATTTTCTTAAGTAAAGAAATTTTCTTAAGTCTACATAAAGTTCTTAAATTATGTAATTTATAACATTTTAAGATTATTTTTTGACTAAATTAACTAATTTTGTATGAAAAGCTGTTAAAATTAATGAAAAATACTTGACTTAAGAACCTTAAGTTCAAACAAAAAATTTTGATCTTATAATAAAAAGCGCATCGATGCACCCTCGTGTGACACGTCCAAAATTAAAGCCATACAGGAAGTCAATTGTTATTTTTGTGTGAGTGAAGTAGTTGCAATCACGCGGTTTTTTGTGTTCATCAACAACTCATCAACTATTGAAGGGCTTTGAAAGACAAAATTAATATGCACAATGCAATTTCGTCCAAAATTTATTGTACGATTTCACATAAAACAACAACAAAAAGAAATGGGACGTGATTTGACACTTTTCCATTAATTTTTGTATTTTTTTGGGAACGAAACCAGAAACAATGCCTCAAACGTGATTCTGATGCGTTTTTGATGCAATCTTATGTACATATTAAATACCGCGGCAAATGTTTCGGTGAAAGCGTATTTTTAACGATTGAACATCAAGAAAATACGTGTCTGGCAAATGTAAGTGATTTCTTCATGAAAACTTCGAGGGCAATGTCCTAGTTTGACGGGAAAAAAAGTTTTCTGGCGTCACTTTTATCGAATAATGGACTTGGAAATCCGGTTAACTTTTTGACGTTGGTGGCATGGCAAAACAGAAGTAGCGCCCAACATCAAAGAGTTTCACGGAGAAACGCTTTTGCCGCCTTCACTTCGCGATTTTATGAGAATTTTCGCACCTTCCCATCGCAAACAATACGAAGGAATCAAAAAATTATAACATCCTAACAAAAAGCAATAAAATAGACAAAGAAAAGCTAAAAAGATTACACACTAACAAAAAAAAAACGCAACAATCCACCTGACAAAATTCATCCCTTAAAAAGTGTGTGAAAATATTTTTTTTTTTCTAAAAAAAATACATTCGCTGTCTGGCAACCTTTTGTATATCAAGTCAACTTTACGCAATCTATAAATCTATTTACGTACAAAAATGTGTCTGGAAGAAAAAAAAATTGATATCGTTAAAAAAAATCCTAGATAAATATATTGTATCAAAAAATGAGAAGTAGGTAGGTATAAAAAAAAACGAAGTTTGACATAAAAAAGGGACACGAAGGATATAAAAATGTACCTGTTGTTGTCTCGAAAATGCCTTGTTTCATCCACATATCCATCGATGTGTGCTGTGCTTGTGCGGAGCGTAAGCGTGTGATGCAGCACACGGTCCGACATTGTGCCATGGCATCGTCCATGGATGGATTAGTGTTACAATTATATTCTTTGTCTTCATTTTCCTTGCCTTTCTCGTTCGATATCCTTCCCTCCTTCGAGGCTTTTGTTTAAAAATGATTCGGAAATATGAGAAATGGGTTAAAAAAAATATAAAAAATTAAGATAAATGATTAATCATAACTCACTTCGTGAAAAGAAAGAAAGAATAGCTCAAAAACTGGCCAGACTGCAATTATTATAATGCAGTATAATAAGTTAGAGAAACAAAAAAAAAATAAAAACGAAACTTTTCGACAGACACACGATCGATTGTTAGCTTTTTGAATTTGAATCATAAAGAGATCTTGTTACATATATGTTTCGTTCGATTGTGTTACAAATCAACGCTGCACGGGAGATGGATCATAATAAAAATATAATGATGATGATTATTATTGTTATTTAACGCGCGTCTCTGGCCTACATTAACAAATTTTCTGTTAACGAGTCTTTTTGAAAAAATATTTTCATGGAATTTTGCATCAATTTTCAACGAAAAATACATTGAAGGTGGTCCGTGAGAAAATTTCATGTCCTTAAATCAAAAATCAATTATGAAATTTTAAGGATTATTTAATTGATTTCGTCTGAAATTTGATTTGATACAAAAAAAAATCAAAAGTCATTCCTTGAGAGACTCCTTTCTTATAAAAAAAAATTTTTTTTCATGGAACACAAAGCAGAATCCAAAACCAACGCCTTTTTAGCATCTTTTATATTATTAATACTGCATATATACGCATTCTATTTAACTTTTTATTTTTTACTATTCAAACATCGTAGCAACAACGAAAAAAATGCATCCGACGCAGAACGACCACAAAGAATCAAGTATCAAAAAAAAGTTTTTTAGACGAGAAGCATAGAAACAGACAAATATGGGTCGTTACCCTCTAGAATTCACGGTCATTTTAAAGTCAAACTAATGCAACGATTTTAGGCGAAAACACGAAGGAGAGTGCTCTGTAGGTGTACGCAATGCACGCAATATCAGAATTATTCGCCTACAACAATTTTTCTTCTTCGGGAGAAGTCGGAGGATTTAGGGTAAAGTATCAATTAATGAAAAAAAAAATTATCATAAATATTTTATTATTTTTAAACAATTTTTAATTTGAAATTTAATTTTTTGAATATTTATCAATTCAATTACTGAAAATTTAAACTTTTTAATTTATTTTAAATTTTTTGAACTTAAAAAAAAAAATAAAATTAAATTTTTTTTATTGATAATTTTATGGTTTAAAACGACAACTGAAATCACAGCAGCTAACTAAAGCCACAAAATACACAACTTACAAGAACCTTGACCCTGAACTACGGGAGAAAATCATGGTCGATGACAAAAGCTGACGAGAAACTGCTGCAAGCCTTCGATAGGAAAGTTCTTCGTTCCATATTTAATGCGAAATTTGTAAACGGGAACTCTCGACGACAAAAAAGCTCAAAAAACAGATGGGCTGAGGTCAAGATAGATTCAGGAGACAGACAACGTTGGAAACTCATCTTAAGCTCAGCTAATTCCAAATCTTGGATGTAACATCATAAAATTTGTTAATTGAAACTTCACCCTATCGCTCCATCCTCGTTTCCTCTGTCTTCGTTTCATCCAAAAAAGAAAAAAAAACAAAACAACGCAACTAGAACTGCATTCTGTCCTCGATTATACTCAAGATTCCTATTGAAAAAGATTTCTTGTCGAAAAAAATGCATGTTCCAGTATGATTTTCGTGCGTAGCGTGCGTAGAGACACACACATGTGTTCACATATGCTTCTTATAAGCAAACGCAACTGTATTGGAATGCCGAACTAGACAAACAAACACATTTACGCAGCGATCGGCTCAGAGACTTTGCATGAAGTGAAGGGGAAACGTCGAAATTCTCTCGTCATCTCGTCTTTGCAAGCGCACACAAATACACACATCACGACGCGATACGAACATACAATACCTATTCTATTGGGCTAGATTACGATTCGCTGACTGACTGTCTTTTTCATGGTTTGTTTTGTTCAATTTTTTCACTCGATATGTGGCACAGGTACTCGTGCGTTTAAATTTTAAACTTTTCGAAGGGGAAGTTGAACGTAATTTCGGAGAATTTAGAGGAGAAGCGCGTCAAAAAGAGATAAAATATAGAAAATTATTGAAGAACGACTGAGATGGAAGACCGAATTTTCGCTCATTATTAAAAACTTTAATTTTAATTGTTCTAAAAATACTTTTGCAACTTAAAATTCACATTTTGTTCTGTTACAAAATTATTTTTGAACATGAATCAGCTAAAAATTCGAATAATTCCCACACAAAAATGATAATCTCTTGAAATTCATCAAACAAGGTGTGCCATTTGCCTACCAAATTTTTCATGCTGTCATGCTATTTTGGCTTTCACATGCCATATTTTGATCGCTACTCGATATTTATGACATTTCTCTTGCATTTTTAATTCCACAACCGATTACGGACCCAAAAAAAGACAAGTTTGGACAACATTCGCCTATTTTGTTTGAATATTTTATAAATACAAAAGGTAATTTGTCCATGAAAATAGCAGCACAAACGAGCAACTGAACCGTTGTTCAAATAAATTATCAATTATTCGCATAATGAAGGCCAATCGTACGTTTCAAGTTTCTTTTTTTGTCTATTTTTTTTGGCTAAAGGGCAATTCAAATGCGTGTTCGGCACATTAGTAATCATTTTTTCAACCACAAATGCATGTTCCATAAATTTTATGTTTATACGAAAAAAAAAGCGAGCGAAAGAAAACATTGTAAAAAGTCAAAAAGGAAGTCGCATATCCGGGACTGCGTGTGAAATTAGACTTACATGCATTAAATATGCGCCAAAAATGGGCCTTGACATTCGTTCGTCATGTGGTTCCGTTGAAATCGACTGCCCCCTGAGACTTTTATCAATATTTTTTTTGTAAAATTATTTAAAAATTTTTGTAATCAGTGAAGTTGTCGTGCAAGTTGGTTGCAATTTATTACATTTTTGTTCATGCTGATAACCTCCTTATCTCCGTATCATAACTTGCTTGACTTGTTTGGGGACAATTTTTAGTCGACTGTTGAATGATACTGATAAGAGGTTCGTGATTCACAAGGGAAATGTTGTTTTTTGCGGTTTTCAGTTCGACAAGGCGTCAAACGACTAAAATATCATTTCGCACCCCTTTTTCATCGTCGCCGAGTCGATAACAAGACGATCACGTGTTACAAAACTCCCTCAATTCGTCTCATTTTTACAAATTTTTATATTTTTCTTGTCAATGTTAAATGACTCGTTAATAATTTGGTCCAATAAAAATGCGTTGTAAATAATAAATTTGATATTTTTACGTTATTTTATAAGCAGTTTAACATCAATAATATAAAAACCCCTTGTCTTGCCCCATGTCTGCCGATATTCGCCTTTTTCCACATCATTTTGTCTCAAAAGGACTGTAAAACTTCAAATTTTTCGGTAATCTGAAACTTTTTCTTGATTTATCGTTCTGCTACGTTTAAAATGTGCTCTTTTTGAGTCGAAAAAATTGATGATTGACTTATTAGCGATAACTTTGACATATGTTGTCTGGCAAATGTTTTCAGAAAAAATATGTCGATCGAATTACATTTTGAAATTTTGTTAATTTTTTCTTCAGACGAAGGTAAGAAATTTAAAAGGAAGACCTTTAAAAAATTTGCATCAACCTGAAAATTTTTTATTTAATTAACATAAATTGCATTACAATCAAAAATCGGTTAAGAATCAGCTGGAACTATTGCCAAAAAATAAAATTCCGTATGCAAATATTCCGAAAACCGTTGGAATCTATTAATTTTCAATATCAAGGCAATCAAAACAGTTCAAATCGAATTTTGTTTATTTCTTATGTTAATTTTTGTGTCTTGTAGCAAGGCTACGAAGGGTAATAAAATATAAACTAAACTCACAAAAAAGGGACATGTAATAAATTTAAAGGGCAAGACGAGAAAAAAATCAGCGCGCCAAAGTCGAGATATGCAAATGCAATTTTGTAACAACATTAATAAAAATAAAAAGCGGCATGAAAAAAATCACCACTCTCCGTTTCCGTTTTCTTCGGTCGTATGTCGTTGTTACCCCGTGTATACGTCATCCTAACCATAAAATAATAATAAATATGCAAATGCAATTAGGTAGTGAAGCTGCTGCTACTGCTGCAAAGAAATGCACAACAACACACAGACGGTTGATATGCAAAATAGTTTTTAAGTTATTTTTATTTTTTTTTTCGTTGACGAGTTTTTTTTTCTTCTTTCATTCAACAAGTAATATGTAAATTTTTTTCACTTTTCTTTTTTTGTACGGTGTCTCGTATGAAATGTTTGTACGAACCATGCTGTTAAAACGTTTAATTTTTTATTAACTCACGGAGATATGACAGGAATGTTCCAGAGAGGAAAAAACTGGTAGGGAACGGGTCGTTTGCGGAAAAAAGGTACGTGACTGACATCAGATTTCGAGAAAATTCGTGAAAATTATTGGAAATTGTATTTTTAAAGAAAAGGATTGAACTCAATAGTCCTGAAAATTAAAAAAAAAATTTAAAATATTTTTTTGTGATTTTTAATATTTTTTTAATTAATTAATTAATTTTTTTATTAATTTTAAAAATTTAATAAAAAATAATAATTTATATAAATTAATAAATTTTATATTTTTTTAAATTTTATAATTAATTTAATTATTTAAATTAATAATTTTTAATTATTTTTTTTATTAATTTTTTTTAATAAAAACCAATTAAATTAGAGACTAAAAAATCCAAAAAATAATTTTTAATATTTTTTTAACGCTCAAAAATAATAATTCTAATTTTTATTTAACAAAATATGCATATAGTACTCGTTTCATGAGTCGTCTTCACCCCTCGTCAAGTACCCGTAAGTAAAAAAAATGTGCATCGTCTCATCATCATGAACATCAGTATTAGCAAGGACAATGCAAACAAACTAATGCAGCAAATAAAATTCATATAAAAAATTATAATAAATTAGTAAAATATTCAAATTTTATGCAAAAGTTTTCGATATCTTCTTTCATTCAATTTCTTTTAAGAACTTTTTAATGTATTTCTTCCCTATCCTCTTGCCCCGAACGTAGAGATTTGCGTTGCACCAAAAAATTCAATTTGCATACAAGAAATTTTCCCACACATCAAATAGATAGAACCCTTTAGTACGTACGCTACACAATTCACGTACAGCCAAAAGGTGTGCTAATTTGAATATTCCTGTGCGTGCATTAGTCGATTGCATACGAAAAGTATGTAAATTTAGTGCACAAAACAAATCAAAAAACGCACCTTTTGGCAGGGCAACTTTTTTTTAATATGTTCCGTGACTCTTCTATAAAAGACATGTCTCGGTAATAAAAAGTTGAAAGGATGATCACTCTTTCTCTCTGGGTGACTCGAAAAAAAATCGGTAATGCACAAATTTGCATATCAAGCGATTTTTATTGCTTCCTTGAGAATTTCGTGAGAAATTTTATATGTAAATGATGTTGATGACGACGTGCAAAGATCTTCTTTAAAAAAATTTTTAACGTTTTTGGCAAGGTCGAAACCTTCGCCCTTTAACTCTCATTGATCATCATCACCGAAAATCATTGAAAATCAACAAAAATGCGAAACTACTCGTTTATTAACAACTAATCAAGTATTTTTTTTATTTTTTAGTTAAATAGCCATGAAAGTTTATTCACATTCAAGCCCTTCAGCGTACACCTTCGACAAATATTTTTTTTTGACAAAAACTTGCACGTTAATCTGAATTTATGTGTGATGTTTTGCAGTTTAATTTACAATCGGATGCCAAATAAAGTAGCTTTGACGACCCACATTTTTTACCGAACATTCGGTCGTTAGCTGATTTTTACACGTGTAGTACCACGTATGTATGGTATTGACCTAATTTTTAGCAAAAAAAAATTTTTTTTCAGTAACGTGGCAAAAAATAATTTTTTATGCGTGGCGACTAATTTTTCTTAAATTATTTTTTTTAAATTATTTTTTTTTTATTTTATTTTTTTTTTATTTTTTTTATTTTTTATTTAATTTATTTTTTTTTTTATTTTATAAAAAAAAATATTTGTGAAAAAAAAATTACAAACCAGAAAAAAAATTGTCTAATTATTTTTGACAATGATATTGAATAGACCCAAAAACTATTTTAAAATGCAAAATTAAAACCAGTTTACATTCATTTCTTTTTATCAAAGGGCGATAATTGGAGAAAAAGTGTTACATGTCAAAAAAAACGACAGCGAAATTAAAATAAAATTTTTGTTGTTAAATGTTTAGTTAGAAGAGCAATTATGAGTGAAAGAAATCGCTAAAGGGCCATTTTTGACGTTTCTTGCTCGCATTTCATTAAAATGTGATCGCACCTTTTTTAACGAGCTTTTTTTTTTGCTTTGACCGTCATAAATTTTTATTGGAACTCTTTTGTGCCACAATGACTTTTAATTTTACGACGCACTCGAGTTTTTTTTTTATTTTTTGGACGGGAAACATCTGCAAACAAATGGCGTTGATACGGCTATTAACAATATGTGGTCCTTTTTATTAATTATCGAAAACCCCTTCGTCCTTTTTTTCTTCGATTTTTTCACATCCTTTGATATTCTAAACCCGTCATCATTAACGCAAAACAAAATGTGTTCGAAAAGCGTGATTATCTGCTGAAAAAAAAAGTTATAAAATTTTTTTTGAAGAAAAAAGAGCAAATGTTGGATATTTTTAACCCGCTTCTTTAACTCTTTGCAACAGATTGTGTTTCGGAATTACGTCATGATTATCATTAAAATGGAACAAAAAAAGGATATCGCAGCTTGCATTCTTTGTGTGAAGTAATAAATTTTGTAGAGAAATGTGTCGATGAGAATTGATTGTTTTTTTTTCGTGGATAATGGCGTTTGGTTAAAGGATGTTATAAATTGGCTGTAAATTACCCGAGAAGATGAGGGAGGAAAGGTGTTTTTTATTGTTTAATTTAGATGTTTTTTATCTGCTGCAAGATTCGTGGAAAGATAAAAATTCGAGAAAAATTATTTTTTAATCCTTAATAAATCATTGAAAATGTTAAAAAGGTAAGTTTTTGCTGAAAATGCAATTTTTTCAATTTTAATTTTTTTTTATAAATTTTCAATCCAATTTAATTTATTTAAAAAAAATTAAAGTGCTTAAAAATCATTAAATTTTAAAAAAAAAATAAAAAAAAAATATTAAAAAAAAATATTAAAAAAAAAATATTAAAAAAAAATATTAAAAAAAAAAAAATATTAAAAATTTAAAAAAATATTTAGAAAATTTTAAGAAATTTAAAAAAAAAAATATTTAAAATTTTAAAAAAGTATACTTTTAAAATAAATATAAAAATAAATTTTATATAAATATTAAAAAATTTAAAAATAAATACTAAATAATTTAAAAAAAATATTTAAAATAAAAAAAAAAAATATTAAAAAATTTAGAAATAAATAAAAAAAATTAAAAAAAATATTAAAAAAATATTTAAAAAAAAAAAAAATTAAAAAAAAAAAATTATTAAAAACTTAAAAATAATTTATTTTCTTCAAAATTTTAAACGAATTAAATTTTTTTTTTAAAAAAACGTCAAATTCAGACACATAATTCATCTAAATTTGGCGATAAACTTTCACTTTCCAGTTCACCCCATAAAAACCCACACAAAAAGTCAATTGTCTTCTCACACAATTGATTTTCCGACAGGAATTACAATCAAACACTGATCGTATTAACTAACTTCTTGATCCTTTTTATCCTCTCTTCCTCAATTTCTTACGTAAAAAAATCCAATAATTCTCCAAAAAATCGTAAAATCCAATTTCGCACTTATACTTACAACTTCACAGCAATTTTTTTACAGAAAATGCATCATAAATCTTCCAATATCGCATCCCATGCAACATTTATTTCCAATTTATTGCATTTCTGGCATTTATCTGCACTTTGCAGACGCATTCACACATGAGATACACAACAGATTGCACAAAAAAACACAAAAAAGGACTCGAAAAACTGACCTATATCAACGATGATTGATGTGAATCGGATGGCAAAAAATATGTTTTCTTTTTAATGATTGTCTGGACCTTTTTTTCTCGTCATTTTTTCACACTCCTAATGATCTTACGTACAAAAAAAAATATTTTCGTTTTGCAATAAAAGAAGTTGTTGTGTCTCCTGCAGCGTGATCCACTTAAGTGTCTTTTTTGTGCACTTGTTTGAGAATTAATAGCAAAAAAAAAGCTGTTCCTGGATGAATAAAAGAGGATTATCATCATGATTTTATGATGATGTTTTTATTAGGTGTTGAGATCTTTTGAACGAAACTCGCACAGTGAGGTCTGAAAAAAATTTCACACACAACAAAAAAAAAAGTTGGTAAACAAAGTGCATTGTTGCGTCACAATCTGCTCATCCACAGAAAATCCAAAGTCCAAAGTGATAAATTATCGAATCTCATGCGACATGCCATAAATTTTATTGCATTATTTGCATTGGAATTCGACGTGATGACAAAAATAAAAGAGAAAAAAAAGTTACATGATGCAAAACTATTTTTGTCAGTGACACTCACGCACACCTTTCTACGTGCGTTTGATTTGCATAGCGGATATTTGGCGTTCATAACAAATGGTCCACGCATAAATTTTGAGAAAGTCTTGCATTTTCGAGAAATTTATTTATTTTTTTTTTGTCAAATAATGTGCAAGTGGCATGAATATGAAATGAGTTGTAATAAAAATGTTAATCGCCAAGTGAGAGTTGCACATTGCAGAGGTAAAAAAAAACTTTTACCGACCACACAAGGAAATTAATTTGTTTAATCACACTCTCGATTTTTTTCTTATTTTTTGACGTATTCCAGATTTCACCCCTTTCGATTTTTTTTACTTTCATCCTCTCGATTTTTTTTTATCAATAAAATGAAGAGCAGAAAAAAGTTTCCTGTGTATCTCAACCCCTTGATCTCTCTCCCTTTAAATAAATTTCAAGCAATTCGTCATTGAACCAAAAAAAAAAAAAAATAGGATGCTGCCAATGAACTCCTTTCAAAATATTTACCACGCTCAAACATTGGTGAACATAAATATCGAAATCAAAAGTGAGGATGCACCTCGAACGACAAATCATTGCGTTCCGTCGCACAACACAGGAAATCGATAAAAAAATATCGTCAGATTGCTTTCAGATGAATTTTCGAAAAAAAAAATCTTTAATTATATCATTGAGAAAAAAAGGATTGTTTGTCATTTTTATCGTGAAACGAAACATATTGAGAATAATAAAAGCACCTCATTAAAAAAAATTAATGACTAAATAAACGTTAAAACAGAAGGCGATCTATTTCGTGGGAATTATTAGCATATGTGAAATGGAAAGGATAAATATATCGGATTTCGATAAATTTTGGCTTCAGGATAAAAAAAAATCCTAATAAAATTCAAAAGGATATAATTTGTTAAAAAATTATAAGAAAATTCCTTTAAATGAGCTCAAATGTAAATAAATGGAACAGACAGCGCATGGGAACCTGTCGCACGGATCTTGTGGTTTTCGATCCATTTTTCGATATCTTCATTAAAGAAATGAAAACGTAGAAATAAAATCATTCTCCCACAAAATCACAATCAATAATGGGATTAATTGAAATAAATTTGGACCCTTTTCGTACCTAATAAAACGATCAGTCAATCGTCTTAAAAATTATTTTTATTTATCTTTCGTCTTTGGATCTGCTGTTGATGCAATTTATTGGTACAAATGCAATAAAGTACTTAACTATCTTGATTTTTAAACCAAATAAATCTTTTTGTGCAGCAAATGTGATTTCTTTGTAAAGCAATGAATTTCCATTAAAAAAAAAATTTCGTCTGAGAATTTTACAGAAAAAGAAAAGAAAGAACAAGACATGTGCATTAAGGGTTAAAAAAAGTAATTTCTCATCATCGACGATGAAAAAGGAGTAAAAAACAACGCAATGCCGATAAAACAAAAAAAAATAAATAAACAACAATTTTGTTAAAAATAATGCAAAGTCATGATTTGAAATTAAAATTATTTTTTCGCTTGTCTACTGCGTTACTCTTTTTTTTTTGTAAAAAGGCGTTTTTAAATTTTAATTAAAAAATAATACCACCGTCAGTGGAGCAGAACTTCTAAAAAAAATTAATCGAAGTCCAAACCGCGAATCCCTGAGAAAATGTCTCTCCTAATTTATGATCAAACCAGAAAAAATATCGAACAATGAACATTTATTAACAATAAAAAAATTTATTCGAACGAGACTTGGCTAATAAATTTCGTGAATAAAATTCAAATAGTCACAAAGGACAATGGGATATTTTTTGATATAAAACCAGATTGGCTTTTATTCCTTTTGATATTTTTTTTATAAATCGTTTTTTGGGACGCATTTCTGTCAATTTATTATTAACATCCAAAATATGTGATCCTTTTTTTGTATGATACAAAAATTAAATAATATTACAAAAACATTATGAACGGCAGGTTGGATGCTCTATGTTAATCCGAATGTGGGAAAATTTTAAATAAGACACCTGCGAAATTGAGAAGGTATAACGAGGATTGAAATGTGTGTGGAGGATAAAGTCGAAGATGATGATGCAACCCTTTTTATAGGTTTTTGAATTGGAGGAGATGCGAAGGTATTTTTTTAATTTAATTTAATGAGTTAATTTTAATTTTTTGAATATTTTTTTTTAATCAAAAAAATATGATTTCAGACGAATTTTCATATCAAAAATGTCAATGTTGAAAATATTGAATAAGGAAATAATAAAAAGTTTCGAAAAAATGAGGTAAGAACTTCAAATTTCAAGATTTCTTAATTTTTCAAATAAAGAATTAAAGCAAATTAATTAAATTTTTGAAAAAGTTAATTTTATTTCATCAATTTTATTATTTTGCTTCAAAAAAATCATAAGATAATTTGAAAAATTAATTAAGAAAACTAATTTAAATTTAATTTAATTATTTAAATTTAAAAATTTAATTAAAAAATAATAAAAATTAAATATTTTTAATATAAATAAAATTATTAAAATATTCAATAATAAAAATAAATATAAAATAAAAATTTAAGTTTATTTTTATTTAATAAAATATTTAACTGGTAAATTTTTAAACTATTTCTTTTATTATTTTGAAATTTATTTATTTTTAATTTTTAAAGTATTAAAATAAAAATTTATAATTTAATCATAATTTTTTTTTAAACATTTTTAATAATTTTGAAATTAATTAGTTAATTTAAAACCAACTCAAACAGCATTTTTTGTTAATATTAAACTAC
The DNA here is from genome assembly GCF_036172545.1 of Culicoides brevitarsis. Lineage (NCBI taxonomy): Eukaryota > Metazoa > Arthropoda > Insecta > Diptera > Ceratopogonidae > Culicoides > Culicoides brevitarsis. Next base: position 14,183,236 of record NC_087085.1, on the reverse strand, counting down.
GAATTAAAAGAATTAACAATAAAAGACAAAATTTCAGCATCACAGATGTCAATAAAACCTCTCCTCAAGCCCTTTTCCACGAATCCCATCCTCAAATATTTATATCAAAATGTTGTTACGTCTCCTTTTGTTGACACTGTCACTTGAAGTCCTCGATCGAGATGATCAATCACTTAAATTTAATCGGACAAGTGCACCTTACCTTACCTTTTTCCCAAATTTTTACACTAAACTCTCAAAAAAATCCTAACAAAGCTTCGTTAAATCAACAAAACACAAATTCATCACTCTCAATTTCAATTTTTTTGTTTGTTTTTCCAAATATCTGAAATATGCAGACAAGGGGATGCAACTCGCAGGTAGTTTTTTTTTTAATTTCTCGCTACCACATGTGTGTGAATTCGTACGAAACATGACTTTAGCTAATATTTCGTATGTGATCGTGAATTGAAAACTTAAACAAGTGCATTTTTTCCGCCATTTTGGTTTCATCTCAACTTCACATGTTGCTGTTGTGTGGCATGTTATGCGATAATGAAGTTTTTTTTTGATAAAGGACCGTCTCAAGTGCTCTGAAGATGCAACGTGACCATGTAATTTTTGTGTGTGGACAATAAAAAAAAGTTTTTTTGGACAATCTGCATCTAAAATTACATAATATCAACTGCACGTACACCTGAGGGTAATAAATAAAGAACCTGAGACGTTTTTTTGTACTTTAACTTCTATCTTTTTTTGTATTCTTATTCTTATTTATCATATCAAAGTTTTTTTTCCTTTTTTTATTATTATTACTCGTTTATACACGGTTCTTGGTACGAGATTTCTTCAACATAATGATGATTATTGTTAAATTTTGTTGTTGTTATAACTCCTTCGTTTATTTTATGATACGCATAGTCGCATGTACATGTGTGTCTATCTGCCAGACAGGCAAAACTATTCTCGAAATATTGTGCGTTAGTTGCGTTGGATGCCTTTTTGTTGTTATTCTTTTCTTTTTTCTGCCTCATCTTCCAAAAAAAAAACACATAAAACGACGACATCATTGTGATGATGCGCGATAGGATTAACAAAAAATATTCTCAGTTTTTTTTATCTCTTTCTTTGTGATGTTTATACAAACTTTTTTTTTCTTCCAGAGAAACACGTCGAACAATATTTAGTTCATTGACCCATTTATGAACCTTTTTTCTCTCAAATCTTCTCGTCTTTCGCCCGTTCGAGTGAATAAAAAACGCATGCGATGCAGCCTGGATACGTTGTGCGTTAGTTTTTTTTTTACCATATTTAAATTTAAAAATGGTTTTTTGTCTTCTGCTTCTTCTTCGTTTTCGTCGTTAGCGTTTTAATGTCGTGGGCTGAACAAGTTTTGACGAAAAAAAAAAATCAAAAATAAAATGGAAGAACATAAAATCGACTAACGTACAATAAATAAGTGGCTTACGCATTTGCTGATATATGATCAACGTGTGTTTCGCTGTGTCCTAGGTTTTTTTTTCGTTATGCATCCAACATCATTTGAATAAGAATACAGATTCCATGTCTAGCGATGGACCGCAGATCAGAACTCGCGCTGCATTGTCTGTTGATAAATTAATCTCCCATTTTATTTTTGTCATTTCACGTCATTTGTAATTCGAGATTTTCGACCGGTCATTAATTTAAAACTTTTTTTGTGGACTTTGATTTTTTTTTTCGTGCGCGACGCGATGGTGACACACAAACATAGATAGACGCGAAGAAAGAGGAAATGCCATTGCATTTGAATAAAATTTTTATTGGCTTCTTATCAGATCGTGAAGTCAAATGAATGGAAGATTTATTAATGGGATGGAGGAACAGTTGAAAGGCGATTCGCAGTTTGAGGTCCATCCGTTCCTAAAATTTATTTTTTTATTAATTTTTTTTTTTAATTTATTGCAAAATATTAAAAATTTTAATTTTTTACTAAAGATCTGTTCTTTAAAAAAATTATATTTAAAAATTTTATTTTTTTTTTTAATTATTTAAATTATTTTTTTATTTAATTAATTTTTTTAAAATTTATTTAATTTAGTTTATTAAGTTTTAATTTTATTTAATTATTTTTAATTTTAATTTAATTATTTTTTATTAATTTTTTTGCAAAAGATCAAAATTTTCAAGAATAAAGATCATTTCTTTAATTTTTTTTTCAAATTTAATCTGATTTTTTATTTAATTTATTTTTATTTTGATTAATTAAATTTTATTTTATTTATTTTTATATTTTTAAACTTGAAAAATTCAAGAATTCAATTATTTTAACAAAAAAATGGTCTTTTTCCTTATTCAATTATCAAAATTTTAATAAAAAAAATACTTAATTTTATTTTTTTATTCAATTAATTAATTTAAAAAAAATATTTAAAATTTTTAATTTATTTTATTAGTTTTATTAAACTGATCTTCTTTTAAAAATACAAAAATATTAATTATTTTATTTATCAAAAAAATCTAGCAAAAAATATCCATTTCCTTATTGAATAATTAAATTTTTAAGATAAGAAATCTTTAAATATTTTTAAAGGATGTTAATTTAAATTTCCAAATAAAAAAATCTTTTTACAATTTTTTTCAAAAGAATATTTTATGCAAGCCCCATCATTAATCATGCAACGTGCTGCGTTCCAATAAAAAAAATTAAAACATACGATCGACGTGATAGTTTTTTATTGGACTAATTGCCTCAAGCTATCTCAATTTACTCCATTTTCTCGATGTTTGATGTTTATTTCTTCTTCGTTGTCGTTTCATTAATTTATCAGCAAAGAGAAAAAAAAATAAATGAAGAAATTTCTACACACCTGATTTAATTCGACGATTCCAGCTCAATAAATAAACGTTCCCAAATAATATCAAATAACCCAAAAGTTAAATAAAGCCAAGAATTATTTTATTTGTTGTGGCATTTGAAACTTTTTTTGAGGTAAAGTACACGAAAAAAAGGGATCTTGAACAAATAAATTTCCTAATTTTTTATCGCGTAATTTATTGGATGTATTTAACGAACAAAGAACCCCTTTTCAAACGTCTTTTTAACAAGAGAACAACTAATACTTCCTCCGAAGACGACAACGACATTACCTGTTATTATGTCCTTTGATTGTCACAAGTCTGGACAACTTTTTCCTTTGAAAAGGACCGACTTTTTTGTTTATTTTAATTCGTTTTTCGGGAGATTAGGGAAAAAAATTCCTTTGCTTACACAACAAAATTATGTCCGCGTCGCGCATTTTCTACGCTTATCTAATCTTGAGAATAAATTTATTTTTAAATTTAAATCGAATTTAGTTTTAGATTTTTTTTTAATTAATTAAAAAATAATCTTTGGTGGTCTAAAAAAATCCTTAAGAAAGTTTTGTATTAAATTTTGTCACATTTTTAGCACTTTATGAATTTCTTTGTGTCATTCAATTCGTCACATTTTCATCAAAACAGCACAAAATGACAACCTGTCACGCGATCCTCTTTGATAGCTGCCGTTTTTTCGGCATGTACTCTAATAAAACTTACAACAATGGGTCGTAAAAGTGTCTAAAATCCCTTTTTCTTTATGTACTTTAGCAAAAAAAATTCTTATCGCACATCAAAAAACTGACAGATCATTTTTCCTCAGACAAATGGGTCAAATTACTAAAATAAAAAAAAATAAAAATAAATAAATGGAATTCGCATTGAGGTGCAAGGTGCTTTTATTACCCATTTGCAACATGTTGAGTACCGTAAAAATTGCAAAATGAAATATGTGAGCTTTGAATTACGCATCTCAGGTAGCAGGAAGATTCGTCTTCGATAGAGACACGTCGCCAAAAATGGACCGACAAAGGAAAATCTGCAAGAAACCGGTCTTGGTTTTTTTTTAATTTTTTATAAAATTAAAAAAAAAAATTTTTTTTTTCATTTTTTAGGAGTACGAGACTTCGCAAGGAGGTAATGATGTATGTAGACGTAATTACATGCTCCGTAAGTGAGATAATTGTAATGAGCAATAATTGCGGGTGTTGATTTTTTGGGGAGAACGCACAATTGAACAATGTTAGACCACCGGAAGTTACCAAAAGTTGATTTTTTGTTGAATTTTTTGCTCATTTCACAATTTTGAGACACTTGTTGCGCATTTTTACGACAAAATTGGCTATTTAGAACAAAACTATGCAGATTTTCCTCCGCAATTCCCATAATTATATGGTTTTAATGCCAGGTTTGTCGTATAATGACCACTCTCAGTGCCTTTTATATGACATAATTATAGTAATTCTCGCTTACATAATATTTTTGCCGTCCCGCAGTAATTTGCGTCAAATTATCCGACCAATTATTTATAGCAAGTTCCTTTGTTGCTGCTTTCTAAATCGACAAATTTCCTGAATGAGCATTTCTTGCCTTTAGAACTCCTTCCAGAATTGTCTAAAATGAAAAATAAAATTAAAAAAAAAAAGATCACGATAAATACCGCGACTAATGCACAAAATAAGCATTTCTCCGGCTTTCGTCTTCTGAAAAAAAAAAAATTCAAATTAGGCTAGAAGCGTAGAAATTCAAAGATAAAATAAAAACTTGGCCTTGAACTAGGTTTTTTACTCTTTTCCTACACATTTTACCATTTCAGAACGCATGCATGATGCATTTTTAACACACACAGACAACGATCATCAAATTTTATGTACATTTTTTATTTACTTTTTATAGGTTTACTTTTAGAATCAAGTCTGTCTGACGATTTTAGACGCGGAACGTCATTAAAAAGGGTGTGATTACCGGGTTTCTATGCCGATAATGACCGCAATTTAATTTTACTATTTTTTTACGTTTCCTTGATTACTTTTTTTTTTGTTAAATTTAAAATCAAATCATGTCGAAGTCAGACAGGTACAAAAAAAATCCCAAAAAATAAATTAAGGATATCAAAAAGGAAAAAAATTCTGATCGTAGATATGAAATTTATTCGCTTGGACACATTTTTATTTTATTCTTACAAGAAAAAATACGATTAGATTTCATTTTTTTCAAAGGTTTTGAATTAAAAAGATAACTAAAAGACAGAAAAAGGACCAAAATGACATTAATTTTTTTTTAGTTCATGTCTGTAAAAAAAAGTTGCTATCTTCTATAAAAATCGATTTTCCCTCAAATTTTTTTTTTATACGAATTTTTTTCATGCGACATGACGCATCGTTAGATAAAACGCATGAAAAAAATTAGGGAAACGATGCAATTGAATGCCGGTTGCACGCCTAAAAATTTTTTGGCTCAGCCGGGCATATTTTGATATAAATTTTGCTAAATACCACGCTCCATGCATGACTAACCAAGCAAGACGACGCATATAAATGCGTTCTTTTACCTTTCCCAATTCTAATTTCATGTCTAATTTTATGTCAAAATATATGGCATTTAGTTTTTCACAAGCACGGTTTTGCGCCAGTCAGCCATTTTTCGAGAGGAAGACTAAAAAAAAATATTGCGTTCTGTGTGTATGAAAGCGGAAAGAATGTTGTTGGTTATTATTTGATGAATAAACATGATGTTGTATTTATTTTTGTACAAACGACGTTCGAGAATGAAATTTTACAAGAATTATGTAACGAATGCGAAGTTCAAGTGAAATGTTGTCAGACGATAGGCATCTTGTGTAAATATCCGGAACCGGACTTAATTTTGAAGATTTACAGAAATTTAAAGACAAGAATTAATTTTGTTTGTTTTTTCTTATGAGATTATTTAATCCATTTTATTTGGTATTAATAATAAATTAAATATTTATTATCGATTTAAAACCTAATAGTAAAAAAATAAAATCTAAATCAAAGAGATATAAAATTGTAACAATAAAAAATACCTCCAACGAATTATTTGGTGACCAACCATTTTTTACCCCATTCGTCCTCAATGTCCTACAACACTTGTCATGTTTCTCTTTTTTTTCTTCTTTTTTCATTTGAGATGAATGCTTAAATCTTCATTGTCATTATTTTTATTTTTTTCTTTTATTAAAATGAACATAAGAAAAAAAAAATCATTTTAGGGGCATTTTTGTCTGTCTTTCATTAATTGAAAAGAAAGTTAAAACAATATTTCAAAATTAAAAAAAAAATATTTAAAATTTATTTTAATTTAGGTAAATTTAATTTATTTAATTATTTTTTTTATTTTATATTTAAAATATTTTTTTTATTTAATTTTTATTTAAAACATTCACATTTTAAAAAATCCTTCAAGCTCAAAATTTTGAATTATTATTCAATAAAAATTTGTTCAAAAATTTTTAAATTTTCCAAAAAAATTGCTTAAATATTTAATTTTGAAGTTTTTTGAAATTTTGTAGAATTTGGTTTTTAATAACTTTTACATTTTTTTCTCAGACGAAAATGTTAAATTTTTTAATAATTCTAAGTTTATGAAAAATATTATAAAAATTGGTAGCAAAAATAATTTTTTTTAAATACCATTTTTGGTTTTTTTATTTTTAATTTATTTTATATTTTTCCATTACTTTTTATTTTTTATAAAAATTTCTTTTTTAGACTGTTTTATAATTAATTAAATAAATAAATTAAATTAATTAAATAAATTAATTTTCTTAAAATAAATTTTTGAATAAAATTTCAAATTTTTATTAAATTAAAATAAAATAAAATAGACTTATTATTTTAATTTTTTAACGACGACGATGACTTTTTATCCACATTGCATCCCAAATATTCGACCATCATTAGTCGAAAAAAAAAAACAATTTATTTAAATAAATTTCTATTCCTCCATTCACTCTATCGCAGTCATGTGTAGGTTGGATATGCACTGATCTCCATTATACTTAATTTTTTTTACCTTTTTCTCATTCTTGAACGGATTTTATTGCCTTCGTCCGTAATTTATATCCAAATCCAAAAAGAAACACCGAACCTACGAAAAAGGATAACACAAAGATTATATTCGTCGTGTCATATTAATTTTATTCAAATAATAATAAAAAGCTGAAAGACGAAAGAAGATGAAAAATCATAAATTTTAACGCATTGCATGCACGCAACGCATTCAAGGTTAGGATAGGAGAGGCATGTAAGGACATTGCCCTTTTAGCATCGAGCATTTCTGGATCTTTTCTTTAAAAAAAATCATCTTTTCAAAGAACGCAGTAATTTATATACATCTCAACAATGCACCATCCTTGGTAAACGCGTTTAAATAAATATAATAATTGACGAGTCCCAAAAATAAAAAAATGAAAAAAAAGAACACATGCGAGTTATAAAAACGCGTCTTTTTTTAAAAAAATGGAACGAAAAAAAAATAAATGTTGCGTAGTTAATGCATATTTCTCATTAAAAAAGGATATACTATGTTATTATATCACGAAAAAAGGACAACGACGCGTTAAAAAATTACAAGACAAAATTTTCTCACACTTTTGAAAAAAATCGTTTTCTGGAAGAAGAAGAAGAATACAATTGTTAGCGAGAATCAGAGGATAATGACTTTTTAATGAAGAAAACTTACCAATATGGAGGAGGATGCGTTCCGCGATGTGTTAATTTATACGTATTTTTATTGCCGCCACATGTTGTTGCAAAGTTAGATTTCATGCTTTTTTTTCAATTTTAATGGAAAATGTGCATGCCACACATTTTGACATTTTTAGAATGAATTTTTTTATCTAAACGAAAAAAAAATTCGACAGATAATGATTTTGTGGTGAATGATGACGGTTGAGTATTTTTTGGTGGGAACGACGAGACGCGATATTGTTTTTACCCCGATGATGCCTTTTTTTTATAGAATTTTCACATGCATGATGTTGCATTTTTTACTAAAATAGAAAAAAATTCGTGTAAAAACCATATGGGTCGTTGCATCTATCAACAAAACAAAAAAAATAGAGAAAAAGAGACAGCAACCCCTTAATTGGACACCGTCGTTCGCATTGTTTTGTTGTTTTTTATTGGAGAAACACGCACATTTCCTGCTGATTGATGTAATAATTTGATGCCCGAAAATTGTGCAACCCTCATGCACTTTTTTTTAGACGAAAAAAGGACAAAAAATTGTTCTGAAAAGAGAATAAAAAAAAATTGTGCGGGTAGTAATGAATAAAAAAAATGCAGATATTTGATAAGATATTTAATTTATTTTATTGCGGGGTTAATTTATTTATTAAGAGATGTTAGACGATGATGAAGATAGACATCATGTGAAAAAATATCGGCAAACCTTGACACGCCATGCACTGGCAACGGCCTCTGTGTTGCATTGAAAAGCATTTTTGCCCCGTGGTTAATGTACGGCTCTCATTAAATTTTATTCCGTCTGCGACCCGTTTTTTATGACATTTATAATTTTTTTTCTGCTGTTCGTTATTACTTGCTAAACTGTGTCCTTTTTTTCGTTTTTTCACTCAATCTTCACTTTTACATCAACCAGTTACGTGGCAAAAGTACAGCAAAAGAAACACATATTTGCACTTTATCATGCAATATTTTAATTAGTTTTGTGGAGCAGCAGACGAATGTTTTTAATTTTTCTTTTTTTTCTGTTTTTCATTCAACAAGGCTACAAATAAATAAATTTGATAGAAATCATAAAAGAAAAATTAAAGTGACGAAGAAAAGTAATGCAAAAAAGTCGTAAAGTAACTTTTTTTTTATCTACCTGAGAATCGTTCGTCGTCCTTTCAAACCACAAAATGGTAGCTACTGATTTTTATTTTCTGTGTTTTTCTTTCATTTCGTAATATTTATCATTTTGAGAGGGAGACAATTATTACACAACATCCTCTAAGTGACTCTCGAAGATTGCAAGGTGCGTACAATAGACGTCGAGCGAATTAAATAATAGGTACGAAAAAGGAAATCAATAAAATAATAAATTGCCAAGTTTTTTCTCACACTCGCAGGTCAGAGACGGATGAAATAAAAAAAAAAATAAGGTAAGTCTGTAATAAAATTGGTTTTAAGTTTAAATTGGCAAATATATATGAAAATTCACTTAAAAACGTCTGAAATTAGTTTATTAATTAATAAAGTTTTTTAATTAATTTATTTTTTATACCTATATTTTGCCATTTTTAGTAGTTTTTAACTAAGGGTAAACTAAAAAGATAGAAAATTTGAAATTTTCTAGCTTCAAAAAATTTTTTGAAAATTTATAAAAATATTTAACATTCTCAAACTTAAATCCATAAAAATAAAAATAGGTCTTTAAAAATTCCAAAAATTATGAAAAAAAAATAAAGAATTAATTTAAAAAAATAATTTATCCACACATCTTTCTTAAAATTTTAAGACAATTTAATTAATTAATTTAATCAATTTTAAATTAAAAATTTATTTAATTAAACTAAAAAAAATAATAATATTAATTATAAAATAAACATATAAATTAATTTTAATTAATTAAAAATTTAAAAAAAATATATATTTTTTTTATTTTGAATTAAATTTTTTATGTTACAAAATTATTACAATTTTAGTATTTGGTCTAAAATTTTTCAAAAAGATAAAAGAGTTTTTTATAAATTTGTAATATTACTTTCTAAAAAAATGAATTTTTGAATTAATTAAAAAAAATATTATTAAAAATTTAAAAATTTTATTTTTTCAATTTTTCAAAATTGTGTTATTTAAATTTTGTGAAACATTTTAATTTAAATTAATAATTTATTATAAAACTATCAATTTTTAAAAAACTTTAAAATTGTTGTATTGACCAAAAAAAATATTTTAAAATTTAAAGTTTATTTTTAAAAATTTTCTGAAGTACGGCACTGAATTGCATTTCAAGTCAATTTCAAGACAAACACACACACAAAAGAAATTCAACACATTAAGATAGCAGTGCATTTCGCTATTTTAAAAAAAAATTTTTGATTGTCCTTTTTTTAATTCAGGGATGGAACTCAATTTTCGCTGAAACAATAATTTTTTATCCATTTTTACATTAAACAAAACTAGACAACGTCACTGACTCGCTATCGCACTGCCTTCCCTATCTCAGTGTGGGTTGCTATCAAAATATCCAATCAACTATTCCAACATAATTTATTTTATTTTATTTTTTTTTTTCCTTTTTTCTGCAGACCTTTTATCCTCAAAACACACTTAACGCATTGACTAAATGCGTTGCTCACAAAAAAGACAACAAAAGACTATCAAAAAATTCGCGCGCAGGTATAAAATTCCAAGAAAAAGCACTCGAATTTGTGCATTAATATAAAAAAAAACATAAAAAACGAAGAAATTCACAAAATTAATGGCATCCTTTTTAGTTTTTTTTTTGTTCGATTTTTGAACAAAATTGACTATTTGTGTAAATTTCTTGTTTCTAAACGTGGAAAGAATTGAATTTACGATAAAAGAACTGTTCTTTTATTTTTTTAATGCACTTTGCAAGATAAATGTCCGATAAAAAAGGGGCTTTGTATAAAATATGAAGAAGAAACGTCTCGCAATTAATCGATGCAGTTAGATAGAAATGTCTGAAAAAAACGACACGTCAGTGAAATTATCAACGCTGCATATTGATCTTTATTGGCTGAGCAAATAAATGAAGTTTGTTTGCTTTTCGACAAAAAAAAAACACTCACATATTCGAGTTTATTGGGGTCATTGTACCAGCCAGCAAGTTTATCTGACAAAATTTTTGTTTATTTCTAAATGCGCACATTTTTACATCGCATCGTCGTCAGCATTATTATTACAATAGCAAAGCAATAAAAACACATACGCATGCATTTTGTACGCATATTGAGGAGAGATAGCAGCGGCTTCATATTTCTCCTCTTGATTTCTTAGAAATGCGTGAAAGACGCACACAAATGCACGAAAAAACTGATAAAGTGCGAATGCATGAAGATTGATAATTTTTAAAATATTTTTTTTTTCATCTATCAATTGAATGTTGATTTATTATTCTTGATTCTTTTTTCGTTATGCTCAATGGAAGAAATCATGAAGTGATCACATGGAACACACACACACACCCAGAGAAGTCTGACGATCTTCGCGAAAGTAGACGTTTGTATGCTAATGATGCCAACTGTTTTTCTTCAATGGCGATCATAAAATATGAACAACGAAAGTGACGTGCATTTGCTCTATGTTGATTTTTTTTTGTAAATTTCAACTTAGAGAGGTTTGTAAGTAGGTTGCACGTGTAATTTGTTTGGCATTTCTTTTTCGGATGCCACGTAGGTGGCTTTTGCAGAGTGAAATCATTAAGTGTGGTTTGAAAGTAAACAAAATTTTTCGACAATCAGATCAGATGCGAGGTCAATATAGCAATTTATGCTCATCCACAGTCAATGCCTTTAGCCAGTTTTGAACAATATTTTATCTAATAAATTTGTGAGCCCTTCAAAACTACAAAAAATGATGCATATACTAGATAATCCGAAGGCTGTCAAGCAAATTTTTCGAACAAAAACACATTTTTTAGGTAGTGACACACTCATAAACTCGTTTATGGTAAGTTTATAATAACATGCTAAAAACCTTGCAAACCCTATTTCAATGCAAACCTTGAAAAAGGAATTAATGTCTTTTGTGTTTTATACCAAAGACATGATTTAAAAGCGGTAGTAAGTGGGTTTTTATAAAAAAAAAGGTTAAATTTGCAACCAACTTGTCAAAAATTACATGAAAATAAGGGCTTTTGAATAAAACACTTGACGAATAAATAGCACATACATAAAGCTGTAAAGATGTTAAATAAATATAATAATATAAAAATTACATATAGATAAAGGCAATAATTTTGGAGCACACTCAAAAAATAAACACACATTATCGTCTACATCATTACGGGTGTATTGCATTGTGTGTAGTTTGTGCGTAATATTCACAAAAAAATGATGTAAAGAAAACCTTGTCGGGTACTGAAAATTATTTTACATGAGCGTATTTTCAAATTTTATAGCTAAAAGTTGAGTTTTAAAATATCAAGTGTTTTTCTCAACTTTTTAATCATTAATTTTTTGATTTTATCCATTTTGTTTAAAAAAAAATCAAATGTTTGAAAAAAAATAGTAAGAATTAAAGTGTATAAATAACATGAATAAATAAAATTAAAATAAAAATTTAATAATTTGATAGAAAGAATACAAATTCAAAAGAAATTTTGCACAAAGGATGCAATTTTTTCTTTGCTTGACATAGCTGTAATCGAAATTGCAATTGCCAACATGTCGCGACAAGGAAAAGACAGCAGTAAGTATTTTTTGTTTATTCTATTCCTTAAATTTTTCATAAATTTTTATATTTCTAGACGATTCTTTTAAAATGAATGCTCAAGATGATGGAAGGTCTTTTAAATTACAAGAAAATCTTTTAAATTATTTTGTGCAAATATAGAGTATATGAATATCAAACGAGGTTTCAATTGACCCAGTATCTGAGTGGCGAGTCAAAATTGAATTATTGACCAGTTCGAGGAAGATATATTTGAGGATAGCGACAACGAATACATACAGCCGAAAGTAAGAACACGTTGATATAACATTTGAACAAATAAGAACAGAAAAAGTTTTTCATTCTGTAACTATTAATATAATACATATAAGGAAAGGCAAAACATGGATGTACCTAAGTTTTAATGAACAGATATCAAAATTGAATAGAAAAGTGCCTACAATGCATGAAAATGAATGAATTTAGTTTTAAAATACAAACTTTTTTTAAAAATAAGTTTTGGTTTGCAATTTATACTCAAATAGATAATATTAAGCATCAGAACGAATAGAAAATCTGGCCAAACGATTTAAGCATCAGTAACAGACAGACAACCATCATATCGCATAATTTTTCTAACAATAAATTGTCTAATAGTACTTACTAATACAAACTCAGTAGAGAGGTGAATGGCATTTGAAAAAAATAGCAATGCGACTGAATGCCATCCATCCACACAATAACAAAACTAAATTTTTGGTCGTACGTAAACAACATTATATGATCCATAGACTTTGCTCGACAACAACTGGTGTGTACTACTAAATGTTATGAATAAAGGGCCTTCATCATGCATAATTCGTTATATATGTGTAAATTTTGTGTAAACGTTGAAAAAAAATATTTTTGTCGTAAATTAACGAAGATGCTGGTGTCTTGCATGTTGATGATTTGCAAGATGACAAAGAAAAATGTTATCAAACCTGATTAAAAATGCAAATATTGAAAAACAGCGATAAGCAAATATTTGGTACGAGTAGCACAATTACTTTACGTGCAACAACACGTGGAACTTCAGTTTTTGTCTATTTTTTGGCTTATCATATTTGGCCTAGATATGAGCAAATTATTTTTGTTACGAAATTGATAATCGTTGAGTCATGACGAGAGCTCTGAATAAATTTTGAAAAATTAATTGAAGCTTCAATGAAATTGTCAAATCGGAAAGGATGAACAAAAGTTTTAAATTAATGAATAAACAAATTAACAACGCTTAAATGTACAAATTGCTCACAATTGCATTAATAGCACTTACATCACATAAATGGCTTTAAATATTACAATTACAACACATATTCTGCGGGCAATTGTATCGTGCCTTTCTTCAATATCTGTATGAATTGCAATAAATTGTAAGAATTGTTATTAAATTGTGTGAAATATGGGGTTATTAAACTTTTTTCTGAAGTTGTATCTCTTGGAAACGGATGGACCTTTTTTTGACAGGAAGCTTGATTATGTGAAATTCACGTGCGAGTTGATAATTTTCATTGTTTCATGTTCCGTTAAATTTGTCATGTCTTTAAATAAGGCACGTTCTTCAGAGATTAATTGTTTTGGATTCTGACATGAATCTTACATAATTTTCTAGTATAAAAGGCAGGATTTTGTTTGAGACTTTTAAAAGTTAAGTTAAACTCTGTAACGTCAGTCAGGAAATAATAATCTGTTCAAGATGAACTTTTTTGTCAAATATTTGGCAATGATCCTCGTGATTTGTGCTTTTGTTGTAAGTTGAATTTTTTTAGAAAAAAATAGAATCAATTGAAATTTTTGAATTTTTTTTAGTATGTCGTTCTTAGCAACCCTTGTAACGGCAACTGTGGCGGAAAAACCTTGGAAGGTTGTGGCAATTGTGGCGAAGAGTCAGTCGCTGATCCATTTAAAGATACTATTAAATTCTGAATAAAGTTCTTCTCCTCGTAAATCTTTCGTTTTTCTTTCCTCCATTTTGTTCCTGGCAACATCCTTCTCCCTTCAGATTGTACTAATTTGGCAAAAAAATCAAGGGAGATTTTTCTCCTGTGTCAGCTTCTCCTGCAATCTTGCGTGTGCGTACTAAAATCGATACAATAGGAAGCAAAGGATGACAAAGAGACGAAAGGAACGCCTCTCCTGCTTTGTGTACAAGTAATAACATACAATTCACCCCTGAACGCACTTACCTGACGACCAATTACTCCGTAATGAAATGTTTTTGCTTGTACACGTGCGTTCTCTAATTGACCTCTTTCTTATTTTTACCTTTTTTTTCGACTGTTTGTCTTTTGCATATTTTATCAATTTCGATTCCAATTCCGAAATTCCCTATCGACGCATGAAATTTGTCAAATAAATTACAATCAGAATGGAAATAAAATTAAATTACTCCATTGCGAGTCGAGTGGAATCGTTTAATAATGAATGCCAAATGTTGTCCAAAAAAAGGAAAAAATGAATAATGATGTTACATTTAATATTAATATGTGGCAAGGCAATCGCTCTAAGTGGAAAGCTCTTTTCTCCAATGCATTAAATATTCACAATTGACAAATATGTAAGGACGATAATGATGTGCGGCGGTGTAGTGTCGTGATAATGTTTAGTTGCCAAACATGGAAAAATACTAATTAATGTCTTGTATTGGGAGAATCGTAATTAGTTTGAGTCAATATTTTAACGAGATATCATGAGTAGAGTGCTAAATATCAAAAATATATTCAAATTTTGAAAAAAAAATCGAGAAAATGATGAGAAATCATCAAAAATCCTTTAAAATTCACGAGAAAAATTTGAATTTCCGCATTCCCACAAATAATTTGATGACTTTTGCCAATAATTTGCATATCGATGCGGGTTCAATGAATCGAACACCCTCATCTCATATGAAAATTTTGATTTCTCAACCAATTTGTCTCATCAATTTGATAAATTTAATCCAAATACGGGTCGTAATTGCCTTTTAATACTTCAATCTCATCTAAAGTGTGCGAATTTGATCAAATTTTTATTACAAAAGGTCTAATTTTGATTTTATTTGTCTACTTTTTAAATATTGGCAATGCATTTTTGTACATTTAACGATTTCAAGTGTCCTCCAGATCTCCTTTTCATTACGAACGATCCCTATTACCACTTACGAACTAATTTTTTGTTCAAGAAAGTCAATTTTGATGAGCATGTACTGTTTCAACGAGTACTGACATGCTTTCGATCGGCGTTTGTGGCGTAATTCCGTGTCCCAAATTGGCAATATAACGATCTTTGCCGAATTTTTTCACCATATCCTTTACCAATTCACGCAATTCTTCAGGAGGTTTGTACATGTCTTGCGGATCGAGATTTCCTTGGACTGTTACGTTCGGTCCAACACGATGACGAGCCTCAATTGGGTCAATGGAGTAATCGATACCGACGACTTCATAGCCGAGCTTTGACATTTCTTCCAAGGAATGCATGGCGCCTTTTGCGAAAACTGTCATCGGGACTGTTGCGATGTTAGCTGCCTTTAATTTTTCGTGTAATTTATCGCGGATGTCTTTTAAATAAGGAAGAGATGCTGAGAGAAACTCGTCTTTGCTGATGTGATCGCAACTGGATTCAAAAACTTGCAACATTTGGGCGCCAGATTTGACTTGCATGAAGAGATAATCAACAATTGTGTTCGTTAAGTTGGTAAGAAGGCGTTTGGAGTCGGCGGGATATTCCGTGAGCCATGCTTTTGCCTTTGACATCGTTTTGCTGCCGCCTCCTTCGATCATGTAACCCATTAAAGTCCACTAAAAAGATGAAATTTATTTAAAAACTTCAAAAAAATCGATAAAAAAATTTAATTACCGGCGCTCCCGTGAATCCAATCAACGGAACTTTGCCATCCAGCATGTGTCGCATCATCGTAATCGCTTTTCCAACGTAATCCAAACGCTCGACGGCATTCTCGATGGTTAATTTTTTCATGTCTTCCGGCTCAACAAGTGGTTCGGGGAATACGGGACCCTTTCCAGGCTGCATTTCTACCGTCATGCCATACGCTTGGGGAATCACGAGAATATCCGAGAAAATAATTGACGCATCAAGGTCGAATCGTCTCAAAGGTTGCATTGTAACTTCACAAGCGAGTTCTGGGGTACGACAAACCTCGAAAAAGTCATGTTTGGCACGAACTTCTTGAAATTCGGGCAAATATCTGCCGGCTTGTCTCATAACCCAAACAGGAATTCGATCAACGGGCTCTCCGCGAGCAGCACGAAGCAAATTATCATTCTTCAGAACTGGAAAAGGCTAAAAAGAAATAAAAATTTGTTAAATTAATTCAAGAAAGTGATAAAAAAAAATGTCAAAGCGGTCAAGGATGGAAAGTGGATAAACAAATAAAAGAAAAAATAGTGAAATTACGGTAAATTTGAAGAAATTTTCATTAATCTTCGATGCACAATGGCTTAAATGTTAATTTTACTCACTTTTCCTGTAGGATCCATTGCGAAAATGCCACAAAATAAGGTGAAAAATGCCAGCAAATATTTTAAAATGACCTGCATTAAAACAGCTGACTGCTGAAAATGTTATTTATCACTTTCATTCGTCTCATATCACAATTCAGCAAGTAAACAAAGAACTATCAACAACTTTTGCCGGCTTTTCTAAGCAAAATTTTTACAATTTTCACAGAAATTCGAGCTGCAACGCTCCAAAAATGAGTGCCAAGACAGAAAACGTGAGCCCATTGAATGAGGAACGCACGGGAAATGTACGAGAAGTTGGTTCAGAAGCAGTTTGGAGTCTTTCGAGTTGCAAACCAGGTAAAATTTTTAAATTTTCTCTTCCAAATGATCAAAAATTAACTAAATTCTTGTTTTTTCTCGTAGGATTTGGCGTTGAACAACTCCGCGACAATTCTACAGAGACTTATTGGCAATCTGATGGACAATTACCACATTTGATCAACATCCAATTCCCACGAAAGACAACCGTCAGTCACATTTATCTCTTTTCTGACTACAAACTCGACGAAAGTTACACTCCGAGTCGGATTTCCATCCGTTCAGGCACACATTTTAACGATTTGCAGGAAATTGAGGTTGTGGATTTGTGCGAACCAAGCGGATGGGTCTGTATTGCGGTGAAAGATGTGCGAGAGAAGCCAATTCGGACATTTATGTTACAAATTGCGGTAAGAAAAGTCCCTTGAAAGACTTTTTAGAACAAAAATTCATAAAAAATTTCATTTTTAGATCATCAGCAACCATCAAAATGGTCGAGACAGTCACTGTAAGTTCTTTTTGTCAAGGAAATTTAAAAAATTTTCATCTAAAAATATTTTTTTATCAATTTTCTAGGTCGTCAAGTACGGATTCACAGTCCAGCTGAAGGTTTGTGTGCTCTTAAACTCTTAAAAATGCATTTTTTCATAAATTTTTCTAATTTTAGGACGAAGATATCCGCTGGAAATGTTTGGAGAATTCTCGACTGTTGATTTTCAGGCCTACAGTACTATTCGTTAGAGCTTAAGTAACCAAGATCTGTTAAGAATTAGATTAAAAAGTAGTTTTAAGTCGTTTTTTTTATACAAAAAAGAAACTTTTTTCATCAAAAAGTTGAATTTCGATAGAATTCAGACAAAAATCAACAGAATTTCGCATGACATTTTCTTATCAAATTCAATAACAACAAAAACCCGTTAATTTCTGATGTTTTATCTCACTATCCGTCAGTCTTCTGCTTGATTTCGCCAAGTGAGTGTCTCGTTAATGCTTAAATTTCTTCCGAAAAATTTTCAATCAACGTCTTTTAAAATCGTTTTTCGTAAATTTTCATCGTCAAAAGTGCTTTGCACACCAAATGAACGATGAAATTTAAAATTTTGTGTTTAATTTTCGTGATTTTATGTGAAAATCATTTCGCCCAACACGTGCTCGCCACTGAATTATCGACATTCGAAGAAAATTACATCCGAAATTTGTTCCATAAGAACTTGGAAGAGGATTATCGAGCATTTTCCAATGAAAAATTGACTCCAAAAATCGCAGCGGAAATTTCTGGTCGATACAACGCTTTTCAAGAAAGTCGAAGGAAGAGACCAGATCATTCGAGAATCAAGAGAGAAGCAACTCAAGAAGGTAACTTTTGGTTTATTAACAATTTTTTGTACAAAATTTTAGAGAAATATTCAAAAAAATCAGAAACCAAAGAGAAATTCTTTGATATAGGCACAATTATGGGCATCAAGGAACTTCATGAACTGACTCATGTCCATCGGGATTTCTTCGTTGTCCTCATTTGTGCTAAAGAGGTATTCGCGGAACGAGTCAAAGTACTGAAAAGCTTCTTGCGAAACAAGTTCCGAGTCTTTTTCGGGTGTTTCTACTTTGCGCAAAGTGATTTTCTGCCATGTCCATTGACGAATCGTGCGCCAAAAGTCTTGCGTGTGCTCCTTTCTGCCCTCGACGCAGATGATTCCAGGTTTGCCGGGTCTGAAAAAGTACTTTAAATATTTTTTTACAAGAAAAATTAAAAAAAATTACCTCATAAATCCCGTCAAAGCGAGTTCTTTGGCTGTTTGAAGGATATTCCTCCGCTTCGTTTTGCTCTTTATATGATGCGAATAGATCCACAAACGTTCCATTTCCGCTGGTTTCTCGTCTTCATCAATTTTTTTCGTCGTTTCGACGCCTCCTTTATTCAATTCCTCGAAAGTTTTCAAATTTTCTTGAATCCACGAGATGATTTGGAAGATGTAAGAGTCACTTTTATCACATTCCGACTCGATAAAGTCTTGTAAAAGAATTTTAATGGCACTTTCTTGCGTTCGATTGTACTGACTTGAACGAATTGTGACGTCAGGAAGCTCTTTTAGCGGATATAAATGAGGTAAGGCGACTCGTACTTCGACTTTGTAATTGTCTTCGGAGGTGATTGTCACAATAAATTCCAATTTGCTTGAGAGAGATGAAGATTTTCCTTTGACATAGTCAGAAATTTCAGGTATTGTTGAGTAATCCAAGACTTTGAGCTCGCCAGGAGCGCAATAAATGGATGAAAGTAAGTCGATTTCGTCTAATTGCTTCTCGAGACATGATTTTTTGGGGTCGTCATCTGACATTTTCTGAAAATAAAAATTTTTAAAATTACTTTTAGAAAAAATTTCATAAATTTTTATTTTTTTTAAATTCTATTTTAGAAAAAATTTTTCAAGTTATTTTTTTTTAAAGAAAAAATTTATTTAAAGAAGAAATTAAATAAATTTTAGATTTTAATTTAAAGAAAAATTTATTTCTAGAATAAATTTATAAAGTTTTTTTTTAAAGAAATAGGTCAATTTTTAAAGAAAAAATAAATCTTTAATTTTTTTTGTAGGAAAAATTCAATTTTTAGAAAAGTTTTTATCAATTTTTATTTAAATTTTAAGAAAAAATTTTAAATTTTTGAAGAATTTTCATGATTTTTTATTTTTTGGAGAAAAAAAAATCAATTTTAGAAGAATATTGCAACACATTTATTAAATTCATCTCCATTTAACATTCAATAAAGAAAAATAAACTTTTCAAAAAATTTTTAACCCGCAAAATTAATCAAATAAGAAAGGCGTATCGAGAACCCCCAACCCAGCATTGACTCCCGTTTCATTCGATTCAGCCAATTTCGTTCTCAGTATGTGACCTCCTTGTTTGTTATACAAAATTTTGTCTTTTGTCCCAATAATAATGCCAAAAATCCCTAATTCCGACACCAAATCCGACGGTGTTGAGCTAAATTTCTGTCCCGGTCGAATTATGAAGCCCTTTGACATCGGCGGCAAAATGCGATCCATCAAAATATAAGCAGACCTCTCCTCTTCCGTGAGTTTTTTCAGTGTGCTAGGAATGTCTGCGCCGTAAATGTTATGTCCGCCGCCTTCACGTTGCGGTTTCAAGACAAATCTTTCGGGTTCAGCAAGTGCCATTTTAACTGCATTTTCCGAATCTGCGTCATTTTTGTCTAAAGAATACAATCCAGTGAAAACTGCCTTAACTGCTTGAATTTTTGCTTCGTCCTTGAGGAAACGTCGCAAGTTTTCTTCCTTTGCGAGCTCTTGTTGCACCTTTTTCGTACCTGACAAGTGATAATTGATCGTTGGACATTTGATTGCTGATGATTTTTCGATTTTGCAACGAGCGTTCCATTCACGTTCAGATGGGTAATGTGCTCCATCATACCCGGCACGGAAATAAACGACACTAACCAAGTCTCCTTCGACGACTAACTCGTCATTTTTGTTCAATTCTGCTTCGATATTTAGCTCACTTAACGTTTTTCGGATCACTTTGACGCCCGCTTTCCGGATTTCGTACTCGATAAATCGCTGATCACAAATGTTGTTGGTCACATCTTCAACTACAAACAAAATAACGGCATTTTTCGCTCCATACATCTCCCAGGCACGCAACATTCCGTCACACAGTCCGTGTAAGGCATCATTTTGCGGTAAATTTTTGCCAATTTTCTCATATTCATCCAATTCGCCGAGCACATAGCAGTGAACGTCTCTCAAAATTGTCGCCAGAGCTCCAAAACTCGACGCAATTGTGTTAATTTCGACTTGTTTCAACGAATTTCCCTCAAATTTGTGTGGTAAATAGTCCGATCGGATCAACGTTAGGCTCAGCGCATCCTTTTTCGGCTTTATCGATTTGTAACAATGAAAAAGTTTTGCAGTGAAATCATCTACTTTGATCGTACTCGCTAATACTGACGATAAAAATTCGTCGTCGTGAGCCACAGCATGCATCAATTCATTCAAAGTTGTCTGAAGAGCGACTACTTTTTCAAATTCGGCCCGCGGAAATGGCGAAGGAGTCAAAACAAAAGGCACAAATTGTAAAGCATCCGGATTAAAATTATTTGAGGGTCGAATTCCAGCACCGTGCATCAACGCATAGTCCTTCGCTTTTGTAATCAGTTCCGCGAATTGTTCCTCGTCTTTGGGCAAAGTGATAAACTGCTTGAAATAATCCATGGTCCAGCCACGTGTTTCGTTTCTGCAAAGAAAAAAGAGGAAAAATTCATGTTACAGTTGAAAATTCTTAAAAATTTGATGAAAAAGTGCAATTATGAGATGAATTTCGAACCGAAATAGAGGAAAAAATTTAAAACTGTAACATAAATTTGTCCTCTTGCTCACAAAAATTCTCTTTTCAGGCGGTGTTTATGTCTTGGATGGCTTCCAGGAGGCAGGAAGTATTCCCGTAAACTTTCCAATTGACATTTGTTGCTTCCAAATCGTGAAAAGAAATTATGCTGTGGCATTACATAAGACGTCTTCAACTAGCAACGACACAATTTTGTCAATTTTTCGTCGAGTAAGTATTATTTTTATGAATTTTCGGTAAAAATTTTGACAAATTTATGCTTTTTAGGACGATTCAAATGGAGAATTTATCAAAATTTACGAATATAATACCAAAAATGCTCATTACATGGACTGCACGTTCTCCTCAATCGCTGGATTTGTCGCTGTTGCTAACTACATTGACGAGTCTGAGGATTTTATGGAAGCAATTGAAGGCAGTTCTCCCGTTTTTCGTATCACAAGTGATGAAAAAGTTGAAATTGTCTTGACTTTTTCGACGCCGTATCAGAATTCCATTCATTTTTGGTGCGTTTTCATCGAAATTTTCATCAAAAATTATCAAAAAATTAATTTTTTCGATTTTTTTTAGGAAATATAATGACAACATCTTCCTAACTCACACCTTTAAATACCCTCTTGGTACAGCAGGTGCTCGCAAACGATGTCCCATCTACATATGGTCTGAAAGGCAATTCACGTTGATCGATCGCATCAAATGTTTGAACTCCTTCCACATTGAACGTTTCGAAATTGATCACGAAATGTACGTCGCAGTCGCGAATTTCGAAGATGACAATGGAAAAACCGACATTTTCTCGTACATTTACAAATATGACCTTGGAACGCAATCTTTTCAGGATTTTCAAAAGATTGAAACGCACGCCGCTGACGATATTCGACATTTTGAGTTCACATACGGGGCACAACATGACGATTATTTGATCGTTGCGAACCAATTTGAGGTTGATGCAGCGGGAAATCGCAATTATGAGACTTCGTCAGTTATTTACAAGTTCATTAACGGATATTTTGTGCCGTTACAGAGCATGGTTTTCGATCACGTGACTCATGTGATGCCTGTCATCGGAAAAAATCACGAATTTCTCCTTTTGGTAGCTTGCAAGAACAAAGCTGTGCAAGTTTATCAGTACGATGGATGGAATTTTGTCGAATCAACGATCGATTATACGAGATATGCTTTCGGGGATGGAGTTACGAGCATTCGAGCGTACAATAATTTAGCTGAAGCAACGGTCATTGCGATTTCTAATGAAAATCACAAAGCTGGAGACACAAATTTCTTTTTCCCCTTGTACACACTCAAAAATGACATCTCACAGATCTACAAAAAATTCCGGGAATGGGTCGATGCGACGATCGATCGTCAAAAAAATCAAAATTTAGAGGAAATTTTGGAAACACTCAAGAAATTGCCAAAAATTAACGGACCTGAGCTCACAATTTATGGAAAACTTGAACTTGCTAATGCGGTTGTTCATCGCTTGGATACCTGGGTACTTGAAACGCCTTCTTTGACTTTAGACAACTCGTTAGTTGAAAGAATTAATCAACTTCATGCGAGAATTGAACAAGTCAAAGCCCAAATTCATTATTTGGAAGAAGTTTTAATGCCTGGAAAGGAACATGTCGAAGTCGCTTTCAAGAAAGATCGTCCTCCGGTAGGAGATCAAACGAAAAACGAAGAAAAAATCGAAGAAAGTACGACGAAAGCAGCAGAAGTGGTGAAAGAAACTCCAAAAATGACAGAGACACCAAAAACGGAGACAACTACAAAAGCATCTGTGGAAGAAAAAGTCGCAAATCCTAAAGAAGAAGAAATTGTGAACGAAGTTATCGAAGTCAACGACTTGTATATCAAGAAAAAACTCACATTCACTACCATTAACCAACGTCCCGCTAACAAAATGGTCCGAAACTTCCCGAATCAAGCCTTGAATCTGCCGAAAATTAAAATAAATGGCGATGTCACGTTCCAAGATCGCCTTTTCGTGTCAGATAAAATCGATGATGTCAAATTTTCCAATGAAAATTTACTCTTACGAACCGGAAATCAATTTTTTATGGGAAATTTGGATGCTGAAACGATCGAAACGAACAAACTCATGACTCCGTATCTCAATAAAGAACCAACTTCGGTCTTTTTGGAAAAGACATTGAACGAACATGTGGCTCAAAGTCGTATGGCGATGCATTTCGATGAGATTGTTGTCGATGAATTATTCGTTAATGGCTATTTTAACGACATGGATATTCGAATTTTTGACTCTCTTTTACTCAAACCTGAAGGAGATCAAGTTTTGGAAGCAGCATTCGCGATAGAAACGTTGAATGCGAATAACGTCGTTTTGCTCGGAGGCACTTTGAGTGGAAAACATTCACAAGATTTAATCTCAGCAAGGGAGGGAACGCATATTATTGACTCTACGGTGCAATTTACGCATCCAATTCATGCGGAAAACTTGATTGTTTCGGAAAGAGTGAACAATATTCATGTCAATGAAGGTCGAATGGATGTCCTGTTGAAGGAAGCGAACTACACTCAAGTAAGTTTTTAATTTTTTCATGACTTTTAAAACTAAAATGGTTTAATTTTAGGTAGTTACTGGTCCAAAAGTCTTCGATACGGTCCATTTACTGAACCCAATTGGGCTGCAAGGCAAAATAAATAGTCAAAGTTTGGAAAAAATGAATCCTCTGACGACAATCGATCGAAATCTCGTGCTAAAAGGCGATTACGAAATAAATGGCGACGTTTTAATCAAAAATTTCATGCAAAGTAGTGACATTATTGGTCGTTCAGGAGAATTTTCAGCAAATCGTCTCTTTAGACATGGATTAACTTTGGATACAACTCATTCCGACAAATATTTCGTCTTTACCCAACCGATCCGCATTGATGATGTCTACACAAAACCCAGCGAAACCTTTAATCCCGATGATTTTGTCAAGACTGGCAGTGATGAGATCCAATACGTGACGGGATACAAATCGTTCGCTAATGATATCGTCGTAAAAGATGGATTTTGCGAGGCAAACGAGATAAATCGAGTAAATTTGGATGAATTAGAGAAGAATGTGTTGAAAAAAACGGGCGATCAAGTCATTTCCGGGCATTTTCACTTGTCGAAGTTAACAACTCCGACAATAACTGCTGAAGAAACATCCTTCGAAAACGCTCGTTTAGAGGAAATTTTGACTTTCGACACTCCTCAAACGATTTCTGGACCCGTAACGATCGACTCAAGTGTTCGCGTTCACAATAACATCGAAGCGAGAAATTTATTCAGCGACGGCGACTTTGCAGATGGGAATTTGCAGTATTTGGTTGAAGATACTGTCGTTCGAGATGGTCGGCATTACCATATAACCGCGGAAAAAATATTCGATCGTGTCACTGTCGATGATTTAAAGTTCACTATGGGCACTGGAAAGTTAAATGGCATCGCGATGGATACTCTGGTTTGGGATTTGGACATTTTCAGCGATAAATACATTCATATAAACGACAGTTTGTACCAACCGAAGCCACTTAAGATCAAAAATTTGCATGTCACGGGTGCAATAAATGGAGTTAATGGTGCCGACTTTGGAAAATGTTGGCTTTTGCATGAGGGAGATCAGGAATTTGTAGCTCCAATAACCGTCGATAACTTATTTGTGGAAAATTTGAACTTGAACGGATACCTAAATGGGCACAACATCAATTATTTGTATGAAAATACGATTTGGCTCAATCGTGACGAACATTTGGGACATGTAGAAGCCGTTGCTGTAACCGCTATGGACCCTGTAACCCTCGGAGGACATGTTTCAGGCATGAATTTAGCTTCGGATGTCTTACTGAGAAATTCTTCGTACGTTCAAAACGTTGCAAGTCTCGTCGCAAAGTCAATTTCCGTCACAGATTTGACCGTTCAAGACACTTTAAACGGCGTAAATTACCAAAAATTGGTAGAATTTGCCACAAACGATGCTCCGATGAACGTTCACGTGCTGGGACAGATAAATTTCTTGTCACAGCCGGTGTTTAAGACGATAAACGGCATCGATATCGACGAATTGTACGAACATGCATGGCTTGCGAATCGTAATGCGGTCCTCAAAGCCACTTACTATCTCGAAAATACGGAATTCGTACACAATATTATCTCAACGGTAAGTAAAAAAATTGTTTATCATCGTTATTGATATTACACAACACAGATAACAATATAATCGAGGAAGGAGAACGACCTTGAAACCATGGACAGGTAAAATTCTTGTTTTTTCGTTGCAGGGCTTCGTGAATGACTTCGATTTGGACTACATTTCCAAGAATTATTTCAGTTTGACACAACCGCAAGACATCCCGGGAGCTTTTTACTTCCAAAATGGGACACTTTTTGAACACTTGAAGGTGGATAGTGTAAAGTTGGATGGAAAAATTCGCGGATTAAATGAGTAAGTACACGTTTTTACCTTGAATTTTCGATGAAAACTGCTGCGATACCGCAAAATTGGTCCCTGAAACGCCTTGTCACAGCAGAAAAGTGCTTTGATAGCAGAAAAATTATATTTTTTTAGACGAGAACAACTCGTTCTGCTTCCGTATTGTTTACTTTTGCTGAATCCATGTCAACATTCAGTCTCTCATCACTTTGATTCGTCTCAATTCTCTCTAATTTTTTGAATTTTTTCGTCGTTGCAGGCAGGATTTCTTCGTCGACATCAATTATTTGAATGAATATGCCTTCAAACGTGGAGTTGAACAAGAAATTAGCGGAATTTGGGAAATTTATCAAGTAAATGTTGATGGTAAGTCACTTTTTAAACAATTTTTTCAATAAATTTGTATCAAAATTCTTTTTAGGTGACTTGAATAACGTTCTTATCAACGATTACAACTTCCAAGATGATGTTGTGCGATACGATGTGCCTTATAATAACATCACAGGACAAAAATTCATGGAAAATTTACATGTCAACAACGTAATTTGTGCCTTTCCAACATGCATCATTCAAGAAACCGACGTCAGTGAATGGCTTTCGAACGCAGTTTTGGTCTACGGCAACTACACAATCCAAGGCAAGACCACAGTCGAAAACGTAACTGTCTTCGGAGAGCTCAGATCTGTTGGTACCATCAACGGAAAGAAGTTTGACAGCTCCACGGTACTTTTGAGGGACTCAGAACAAACTTTGTTGAACAAAGTCTTCATTCGGAACAAACATCAGGACCGCATCGTGCCAGTTTTCTTCGAAAATTTACACGTAAACGCCATAAATGGAAAGAATTTTAACGAAATTTTGCAAAAAATGGTCCCGCGACACGGAATCTCATCTGGAGTTGTAAATAATTTGGAACTTTATGAACCGCTTCAAGTACGTCACTTACATACGAAAGGAAATCCGCTCTTTAACGTCGATTTGCAACAACAAATGAACGATTACGAGCACTATGGAGACTTTTCCGCCTACGAACAACAATTTAAAATGTTGGAAAATGTCGGTTCATACCTCGAAAAGGCCGTTACTCGTCCCGCTTACTACTTGAGTCATCTTGAACTGCGAAAAGGCATCTCGGGGGCATTCACGGATGTCCTTCCCGTTAAATTGGTTGAAGATACGTATCACTTGGCAGCCTTTGATCGCGATGACACGAGTTTAAGTGTGCAATTTTATCAATTTAATCACACGGAAAATCGATTTGACGTCGATCACTTCATTCCGCCGCTTCGAACAACCGCAGAAAGTGGCGAAAGGATCTTGAATGTCGAAATCGGGCATGTTTTCGATATGGATAACTTGATTCTCGAGACACAAGCAAGCACGGGAGAGTTTATTCAAACAAGTCTTGGATTCTTCCATGAAGAAGGCTTCCAGAGGCTATGGCGCTTGAATACCACACACCCCACAAAATCGAGTCCTTTACGTTTAAGCGGCATGGATTGCATTTTCCGGTATTCTGAAGTCGTTTCCACGTCAGAAATTGCTTGCATCGGTCGTAACGGGATATTTTTGTATCAAAAACTTGAAGGAGCTCCCATTTCGCAGGTTGTTACTTTGGGCAGTGATGAGCAAAGGAGTAATTCTGTGATAGTTTTGACCTCCGATGGCAACATTGTCATCTACGAACCTCAAAATATCAACGAAAATGATAAACTTACGTCGCCAAAACAGTCGTTGCAACCCATGAACCCCTCCTACATTCAAGCTGTGACCTATGACGAGTATTCTTACATCGCAGTTTGCTCAGACAAGACCGAAAATGCAGCTCATTACGGTTCAATTGAGATTTATCGCGCACGAAAAGGTGCGGAATTCACTCATTTCCAGACAATAAGCATCAAAATCCCGTTAAAAGTTGTTTTTAGCAAGTTGGAGTCGAATGACTTGCTAATGTACGTTCTCACCAACAACCCATCGCAAAGTATTATTGTGTATCAGTACACAGGAGCAGCGGGTTTCAAGGAATTTATCGCGAGTTCGACCCTTCCACGGGGAAAAGGCATCCAAATGGTTCGAATGCCGGATGAAAAGAGAGAAATTTTGGCAATTATCACCGAAAAAGATGTCATGTTTGTCGAACCAATTCTCAAAAAGTGAGAATTTTGATTTGTTATTGGTTAAAAAAAAAAAAAAATAAAGAAATTTTGTTGTTGTTGTTATTTTTACCGATTTTTATTGTATCTTTCTTCACCATTAAATGTCAAATTTGCTGTTTATTCATCGGTAGCTTCAACATTTTCTGTTTGCAGCTCTTTGAATGTCGCGACTGGAACATAGGTGACCAAGGTGTACAATTTGTGTACGGAATCTTCATCATCATTGCGGCGACGTGACAAACGAACGCGAATGCGGAAAGGTGGATTTCTAAAAAAAAAAAATATTTTTTTTAAACAAAACTCATTTTCTTGAAAAAATTTAATTTTTACCTGATACCGCGAGACCAGATGGCTTTGTTAAGACGTGTGTCGATGCGAACGTCTTGCGTGCCCATCTCCTTTTCGGCAAATTTGCGGATGATCTTGACGGCACGGGGTGAGCGCTTCTTGAAGCCAACTTTGTGGAGGCGACGATTCAAGTGAATTGTGCATTCACGGGTCACCACTTCATTGATGGCGGACTTGTTACGTTTTTCACCTTTGGATTTTGCCATTTTTCAGGTGTGTCGCTGTATTTCTGCAACGAGAAATTACAAAAAATTAGCAAAAATTCACAAAAAAATGATGTCAAATGTCAAAATCGTAGTGCAGCAACATCAACAGAAAGTGAGCGTGTACAAAGTGAAAATTAATTATCCATTTTTGAGCACTTTTTAACAAACTCCCGTCGAATCTTTGACTTTTAATCGATAAAAGAGCGAAAATCACGTCGTTTAAACACATTTTCGGGTTGATATTGCCGCATTTCGATGGAAAATTCGATGAAAATTAGCTGGAGTAGCCATGTGGACTTACTTAAACACAGGAAGGTTCAAAAGAAAAGACAGAAACGTCAAAAATTGACAAATTCGTTCGATCGGCAAAGCAGGATCTTGAAATGCCTTTCGAACAGAGCTAATAATTTATCAGTTTCATTCGTCTCATATATTGTGAAATAATTTTAAATTTTAATTTTCTTATTTTTTGCCTAAAATTACATCTAATTAATAGAAAAATCTGTAAATTTTGATAGATTTCAATGTAAATTCATCGAATTTTATGAAAACAATTGTTGTTACATCCGAAATTACGTAAAATCAAGTCAAAATAAAATGCCGCCCAAAGCTCTAAAGGTAAATTTTTAAAATTTTTCTTAAAATTCAATTTAAATTTCTTAATTTTGTAGGATGCCTTCGTCATTGTCCTTGACTGCAGTGCAGATTCGCAAAAATCATCTTCAAAAGAAGGCGAAACTTTCTTCGAACGAGCTAAAAATTGCGTTCTCCGTATTTTCGAGAGAAAAATTTTTGCATATTCCGAAGATCAGCTCTGTCTCTTCTTAATGGGAGCTCCGGGGAATTATTACACCGAAAATGGGGAGAAACGTTACAAAAATATCACGAAAGAAGTTGATTTGCAGAAAGCTACATGGGATCATTGTCGTTTTATTGACCACTCGGTAAAGCCCTACGATGGCAAAGCTGATTGGTTTGAAGCTCTCGACTGTGCTTTGGATATGTTGCATGATGCAAGTGACTCTCGACCTTTTAGCAAGATGAAAATTTTGCTTCTATCCACTTTGGGTACTCAAACGACAGCAACATCGAAGGATGTCAAGGAATTTATTAACAAAACGAAAGTTGAAGATAAGCCTCCAGTTGAAATTATTGTCATGTAAGCTAATTTTTCAACTTTTTTATAAGATTTAATTAAAATTCAATTATTTTTTGTAGCAATGACAACATTGAATTAACAGAAGAAGATACTTGGACCTTCTCACAAGTCGATGCAAAGACGCAGGAACAAGAAACGAGCGAAAATTTGATTAAACAAATCATTTCAGAAACCGATGGCGTTCTTTGCAACTTGGAAAATGCAGAATTGGAACTTTTGCACTACGAAAAACAAAAAACTAAAGGCGCCCCGAAGTATTTTACGTTCAAAATTGGTGAAAGTATCTCGATGGAAGTTGTTGAATACGTCAAAGTAGCAGAATCGAAGCTTTTAAAGTCATGGCAAAAGATGACATCGGGCGGAGAAGATGTAAAAACCGAAAGAAAATACTTCCTCAACGACGAGGAAGTGAAAGTCGTCCCTTCTACAGTTGATCCAAATGAAATTTCAACGACAAATTCTTCAATTTCGGCAACAAATTCCTCCATGATGACAGAAATCACGTCCCCGAAGTCAAATATCTCCATGGAAGTCGATCAAAAACCAGAATTGGAGGCAATTAGAGGGTACATGTTTGGTCCCGATGCCATCGCTTCTCCCGGATTATTTTTGGATTTCGGCGAAAAGAGTCTTTTGTGCATTGGATTCAGTGATGCCAAGTACGTTCGTTCGGAATACCTCTCTGGCAAGGGATGTCACGTAGTTTTGCCCAAACCAGGCTTTAAATCATCCATCAAAAAGTTCGCGTCTCTCGTCAAGGCCTTGTACGAAACTAATTACGTGATTATCGCTCGTAAAGTTTACCAAAAACGTGCAGAACCCAAAATTGTGGCACTTTTTCCGGAATACAATGAAAACGAGAGACCATTTTTGACGGAGATTGGCTTGCATTACCGCGAATATTGCATCGACATTAAATTCCCTTCCTTACGAAATGCGAGAAAATTTCAACCGACACAGGAACAATTCGATATTATGGACCAACTAATCGACTCGATGGACTTGATGACCGTTGGAAATGAAAAATCCGGCAACGCAGAGGCTTTTTCGCAAAATAAAACGTTAAATATCGCCCATCAACACATGTGTCGAGTAATCGCTCATCGCGCCTTGCATCCAAATGCCCCGATTATTGATAAAATTAGCGAAGAACTCACCGCCTTAATTGACGTGCCTGAAAAGATCAGAGAAAATTCGCGTGATATTTTGCTCAAAGCAAAGGAATTATTCGTACTTGAAGAGAACAAAGTCCCCACAAAACTGCAACTACTGGAGCAACGTTTAAAGGAAATTGCCGAAAAAGAAGCTGGAAACGCCGAAAACGACCAAACATCAGCCGAAATCGATGCGAAAATCACTCGCGTTGGCACCGTGACTCCAGCAGAAGATTTCCTCTTTTTAGTTAACGCGGGTTCTGCCATCGCTGAGATCACGCAGCAACTCCAAAACGTCATCCGTAAAATCACATTCCAGGAATTTACGATTTCCAAAGTCAAAATTACGAAAGCTCTTGTCGCTTATCGTTCCCAAGCGATGGAAACCAATCCCGCGAGCTATAATGATTGGATCGTTCGTTACAAAGAAGAACTTTTATCGAACGAAAAGCAAGAATTATTCACAGAAATTGTTGTTAATGAAAATTTGGGCTTAATTTCGTCTGAAGAGTCGAAATTCGCAGAAGTCACGACTGAAATGGCAGAAAATTTCTATACTGTCGCCGAAAAAAAGCAAAATACGACAATCGTGGCACCCCAAGAGGATGACAACGACTTGGATGACTTGATAGAATGAAAGTTTGTGATGTTCTGAAATATTTATCTCTGTCAATATTATTTAATTTTAACTAATATTCAAAGGTTTTGATTCATTAAGTAGAACAAAATCAAATAAAATCGCACATTTCGACGGGAGTTTCATAGAAAATCAAAAATAAACACGGGAAATCGCTTCTACTTCTTAAATTTTTGCGTAAAACGAGTTTTTGTTTCGGAAGATACACAAAGAGAGAGCTCTCACTATCGTTTTTCAAGAGCTTTCTTTTCCTTTTCTGTAAAAGAAAAATTAAAATTCATTAATTTTTCTTAATTTTTAAGTAAAAAATTAAATTTTTTACCTTTTTTCTCCGCTTCACGTCTAGCAGCTGCCTCCGCTCGATGTTGCTTGATAATTGCTAAGCGTGCCAAGTCAGCTCGCGCCTGTTCAGTTTTGCCCTGCGCATGCAACTTTTGATAATTGGCTTGTGCCCGTTGCTTCTCGAGCTCTTCGCGTTCTCGTCGCGAAAGTTCGGGTTTCTTGCTCCCGCTTGCACTGTCCAGAGAGATTTGTGTCACCTTGTTGGCAGCTTTCTTTTGCACACGATTCGGATTTTCGATTTCAATGACGCCCTGAGGTCCTTTCGCCTTGCCATCGTCTTCTGATTCAGATTCTTCTTCAGATCCTGAGAGAAAATTTTATTATTATTTTTTTTTTTTTGAAATTTTCATAAAAAATTGAGTTTCTTACCACTTTCTTCGGACTTTTCGGAAGCTTCTTCTTCCTCGCTGGAACTTTCTTCCTCATCGTCTTCGCCTTGTTGCTTGCGCCACTTTTTCTGTTCAGCCTTTTTCCGTTCCTGCTCGAGCTCTTCGACATCGGTAAAGTGACGATTGCGTCCCTTGTGATTGACGTATTTTCCTGATGCGGAGAAAAACAAATGGGTAAATATTGAAGACGACAACGAAGACGAAAAAAATGTGTTCTTCAGTTAAATCTTACCTCTAGGCATGTTTCACAAAAATCCCGTAAGCAATATCACAAAAGTAGTTGCAACGTGAGGTTTTCGAAAGAATTCGGGGAATAAGTCGCTTTGTATCGTCGAAATTTCGGGTTTTTTGATATGATTTATCAACTTTTTTGGATTCCTGGCTCTTTGTTGAAGTGAAATCCCATGTAAAATTCCAAAAATTTTCGCAAATTGTTTGGTTTGTCACTGGGAAAGTCAGCTCAAATGGCGTCATTCATTTATGTCGAGGTTGGGGGGAGGGAGATACCATATTGAGTCTTCATGTCTTCATTTTCTACGCATGTAAGATAAATAAGAAAATGTTTTAAGACAATTTTGAAGACAAAAAAAAATAAGATTTTAAAATAATTTGCTTGATTATTCAAAATTGGATTTCAATTTTTTGATTTTTTTTTTCCTTTTTTCAGGTTTTGAATAAATTTTGAATTTTAGCTCGAAAGCACTTCAATTTTTTTTTTAAACTTTTTTGACAATTTTTTTAGTTTTTAAGAAATTTTACTTAATTACATAATTTAATTTTATTAAATTAAATTTTAGGTATATTTGAACATTTTTTTTTTAAATTTCTTTAAAAAAATTAAAATAAAAAAAAAATAAAAATATTAAATTTGAAAATTTTCTGCAAAAATAAAAAAAAATCCACAAAAATTATTCTTAAAAAAGTAAAAAAATTATTTTTTAAAATTACGGAAATTTTTAATTACCGGGAGTGAGGTTCAAAAAATCCCACATCATTAATGAAAAACGCCACGATAAACAAACAGCGGAAAATTTCGTGTCCAACGGAATCTCTTAAACTTTCAACTGTTTTTGACTCTTAATGATGGAAATAGAAGTAACTGAGCCCCAAGCCAGTGACGATAGCCGATTCAACACGCTACGGCACTCGACACAGGAAAAATCTCCCAAAAAATATGAAGCAGCTAAAGTTGCTGAAGAAGATTTACGGCAAAAATTGGAGTCAACACCGTCCTTTGATGAGAAATCCTTTCATGACGTCATTGTTTCTCTGTTATCGATGAAAAATACGCTCTGTAAGTATTCAATTTTCTACAAATTTAAAAAAAAAACTCGTAAAAACAAACAATTTACCTGTTGCTTACCTTTCCAGCTGATGCCCGCTTCGTACGTTTCCTGTTCATCACTGCGCCAACGAAATCTGTCTCGGAAAAAACTTTGGATCACATTTTTGCTCACATCCTATCGACGCCAAAAATCACAAAATTCTTTCCAAAAATCAGAGGATGTCTTCACTACTTGGTTGGCTTGCTGAAATACGAAATAATTGACAGTTATGATTTGCGTGGGCAATATCCTTTCTACTACAACTTGTTAGATTATCCGAATTTGGAGACGTCTGTCGCAGAACTCATTTATCACACAACCACTTATGACAACATCAATCCGTGGCTCGTGGATAAGGTTCAACGGTTGTACCGAAAGAAGGAAAGTCTTCCTTTGAGAGCTTTATTACAACTTTTCGGGCGACTCCGTTTAAATATCGTCTCTTTGCTCGATTTGCCGAAAGTAAAAGACGAGATTAATTCTTTCGGTGCCATGAATCACGTTTTGACAAAAACTCTCGAACGAATTGCGTCTCCTGAAACGCTGGCAAAACTAAAGAAACATCCGACAATGACTTTTCCTGACTATGCCCAACTTCAAATTGCCTTGCGATCCAAAACGTATCCGAGAAGTGTGCGATATTATGCGGAATATGACGACTTGGCAGAATTGCTGGAGGAGTATTTGCGATCGTCTTACGACATGTTCCAGAGTTCTTATGACGCGCTTTTGTCAAATCGATACAATTTTGTGTTGCTCGGAGTTCTTGGACATTTATTGAACGATCAGGCTCGTTTTTATGTTCGACACATTTGGAAGTCAATTAAGGAAGGAGATTTGAATGAAAAGGAGATCAAACTGTTTTTGACGAATTTATATCAACTTTATCTCGTTTTTGATCATGATGTGTTCGGACTTCGTGAGGATTTGTACAATTTCATGGAAAACAATGACTTTTTCACTTACATCAAAGAGGTAAGAAAGTAAAACTTGAAAAATTTTCAAGAACTTTTTTTTATTTCTTCAAAAATCGAGTAGATTTTAATGGATATCATCTTTAAAATGAATTTTATCTTTAAAATCTATCAAAATGGAAAATTTCTAATATTTTTTTTAGATTCAATTTTAGCTTTGAAATTAACGTCCGGAGTTTTCATAGTTTGCTCCGAGTCGACTCTAATAATTATTAGAGTAGAGTTGAGTCTGCTCTATCGAACTCCAAATTTTAAAATTTTTCACGATTCTTCCTCATGCTGACATAAAATCGAGTTTTTTGTACCAAGTCAATTTTTGACCAGTTTTAAGCCTAAAATTGAATAAAAAGTCATTCTGAAGATGATTTCCATTCATATTTTGGCAATTTTCGAACAAATAAAATTTATCTCGATTCTTCCTCATGCTGACATAAAATCGAGTTTTTTGTACCAAGTCAATTTTTGACCAGTTTTAAGCCTAAAATTGAATAAAAAGTCATTCTGAAGATGATTTCCATTCATATTTTGGCAATTTTCAAACAAATAAAATTTATCTCGATTCTTCCTCATGCTGACATAAAATCGAGTTTTTTGTACCAAGTCAATTTTTGACCAGTTTTAAGCCTAAAATTGAATAAAAAGTCATTCTGAAGATGATTTCCATTCATATTTTGGCAATTTTCGAACAAATAAAATTTATCTCGATTCTTCCTCATGCTGACATAAAATCGAGTTTTTTGTACCAAGTCAATTTTTGACCAGTTTTAAGCCTAAAATTGAATAAAAAGTCATTCTGAAGATGATTTCCATTCATATTTTGGCAATTTTCGAACAAATAAAATTTATCTCGATTCTTCCTCATGCTGACATAAAATCGAGTTTTTTGTACCAAGTCAATTTTTGACCAGTTTTAAGCTTTATAGATTCAAATATGAAAATTTTTTAAATTTGTAGTTTTGATAGAGTCGACTTCCAAAAAATTGGAGTTTAGCACGGAGTTAGTCGACTCTATTTTGAAAACTTCAGACGTTATTTGAAATTCATCAAAATGAAAAATTTCTAATATTTTTTTTTTATTTTTTTTAGATACTGAAACTCGTGCCATTGGTATCGTATCCGGAATATGACATTTTCTTCAAATATTGCCTCGAAGTCTTGTACAAAAATTTCATCATTGGCGCGCAACACAAACAATCCGTCTTCATGTCGAGCATCATTAAAGCCTTATCACACCTTTTGTATAACACGTACAAAGTAAAGTCGGACAATTATCGCGTACCTTTCTTATTCGTAAATGCCGAAGAGCGCGAAGTCATGTCCGACATGGATTTATCAATTGCCATCACCGCATCGCAACACATATGCAAAATTCTCGTCAACGTTGCTCACGGCGATTTTCGCGCAATGCTCAGTGTCATGCAATTTTACGAGGCTTTGAGCGACGGAGAGGAATTACACAAAATTAACGTTTTGAATATCGTTCCAACCGAAATTTTCTATGCTTTTGTGATAAATCCAAATAGTTTGTTGCTCGATCGTTATGCAATGCTCATCATTTCACTTTTGATGCTTGCCGACATGTATGACGTGCCACCTAAAGATAGTGGCATCATTGAAGTCAATTCCCAAGCAAACGAATTATACGCTTTTCTGTTTCGAGATCCTTTCGCGTCGAAATTCATTCAAAAGCGGAAAATCATTCGAAACAGCAAAATGTTCAAGAATATTTTTGACATGCAAAACCTTCAACGAGTTTACGTGCTGAAAAATAATCTTGCATTCAAGCACTTTTCGTCGAAACTTCCTGCCAAAACATCCGGCGACGATTGGACGTCGTACAAACGTAAATTTCCCAATTTAATGACACTTTTGTCGCACATCCTCGCACCGGGAAAGAAGAAAAAGTAATTTTTTGTACAAAAAATAAAGTTAAATTGTTGTAAAATTTATTCGTTTGACGTTTCGTCAGTGTCGACTGCAAAATTAAACTGAAATCCTGATCCACTCGAAGGCAAATCAATCTTTGAAGGAGCAACAACGGAACTTTTTTCCACTTTTTTCTCATCCTCCAACGATAAATCGTCCATTTTACCAAGTCAATTTTTGACCATGCTGAAAATTGAATAAAAAGTCATTCTGAAATCCATTCATATTTTGAGTA
Organism: Culicoides brevitarsis; assembly: GCF_036172545.1. NCBI lineage: Eukaryota > Metazoa > Arthropoda > Insecta > Diptera > Ceratopogonidae > Culicoides > Culicoides brevitarsis. The sequence continues at coordinate 14,146,606 of NC_087085.1, read as the reverse complement.
AAATTTATCTCGATTCTTCCTCATGCAATATTGAAGTTGAACTTGAAATTTTTCTCTCCCTCGACAATTGCAGCCTTTTTCACGAAATAAGCTTTGTTGGACGATCTCCCAGATCCGAGAAATTTAAACGAATTCGGATCTAAAATGAAAATTTTTCGGTTAATACGAGTCGAAATCGAGTTCAAAAAGTTTCTTACTAATGGAGTAAGTCTTCTCATCCTCCAACATTTTCGCCCGGTAGTCCCCGAAAGTGGTTCTCATCAATTGACGCTTCTTCACTGTTGGCTGTGCAGAGCTCCGAAGTGTCGTTAATGTCTTCAAAGTGTCTCTGTTTTGTTTTTCATTTAATTTTCCCGAGTTTAAGCTCTCTTCCAGTCTTTGGATGCACCAAGCAAGTTCCAATTCGAACTTTTCCTGTGCCTCTCGTTGATCTTGCGATTGTGCTCCGTGATCCTGTGACGTACTTGGCATCGGTTGAGGTCGAGGAATTGCCTTGAGCTTCCCCGAGTTAGGGGCTCGGTGCATTTTTAGCTTTGGAGGAGGCATTTTAGCTGCACGTTTGTCTTTGTTTATTTGTTTACAAATGTGAAAATGTCAAAATTGGCTTTTTTGAAAAAAGATTTGAATGATTTTTTGTGTATTTTAATAAGTTTTAATAAAAAAATTAACGTTAAATTTATTAAAATTTTCTATTTTTGAAATTTTCTATGAGATCGTTATGCAATGCTCATCATTTCACTTTTGATGCTTGCCGACATGTATGACGTGCCACCTAAAGATAGTGGCATCATTGAAGTCAATTCCCAAGCAAACGAATTATACGCTTTTCTGTTTCGAGATCCTTTCGCGTCGAAATTCATTCAAAAGCGGAAAATCATTCGAAACAGCAAAATGTTCAAGAATATTTTTGACATGCAAAACCTTCAACGAGTTTACGTGCTGAAAAATAATCTTGCATTCAAGCACTTTTCGTCGAAACTTCCTGCCAAAACATCCGGCGACGATTGGACGTCGTACAAACGTAAATTTCCCAATTTAATGACACTTTTGTCGCACATCCTCGCACCGGGAAAGAAGAAAAAGTAATTTTTTTGTACAAAAAATAAAGTTAAATTGTTGTAAAATTTATTCGTTTGACGTTTCGTCAGTGTCGACTGCAAAATTAAACTGAAATCCTGATCCACTCGAAGGCAAATCAATCTTTGAAGGAGCAACAACGGAACTTTTTTCCACTTTTTTCTCATCCTCCAACGATAAATCGTCCATTTTTGAGTCAATATTGAAGTTGAACTTGAAATTTTTCTCTCCCTCGACAATTGCAGCCTTTTTCACGAAATAAGCTTTGTTAGACGATCTTCCAGATCCAAGAAATTTGAACGAATTTGGATCTAAAATGAAAATTTTTCGGTTAATACGAGTCGAAATCGAGTTCAAAAAGTTTCTTACTAATGGAGTAAGTCTTCTCATCCTCCGACATTTTTGCTCGGTAGTCCCCGAAAGTGGTTCTCATCAATTGACGCTTCTTCACTGTTGGCTGTGCAGAGCTCCGTAGTGTCGTTAATGTCTTCAGAGTGTCTCTGTTTTGTTTTTCATTCAATTTTCCCGAGTTTAAGCTCTCTTCTAGTCTTTGGATGCACCAAGCAAGTTCCAATTCGAACTTTTCCTGTGCCTCTCGTTGATCTTGCGATTGTGCTCCGTGATCCTGTGACGTACTTGGCATCGGTTGAGGTCGAGGAATTGCCTTGAGCTTCCCCGAGTTCGGGGCTCGGTGCATTTTTAGCTTTGGAGGAGGCATTTTAGCTGCACGTTTGTCTTTGTTTATTTGTTTACAAAAGAGAAAATGTCAAAATTGGCTTTTTTGAAAAAAGATTTGAATGATTTTTTGTGTATTTTAATAAGTTTTAATAAAAAGTTAAAATAAATTTATTAAAATTTTATATTTTTGAGAGAAATTTCATTAAAAAATCAATAAAAATTATTAAAAATAGCAAAAAATATTTTTAAAAATTTAAAATTCCAGACAACCGTGATTTGAGGAGTACAAAAATGAAAATTTTGATTAGAAAATGACAAATTTGTACCGGGGCGAATTTCATGAATGAAAATTTTTCCTTAATTTATATTTAAAATCCATAAATTTAACTAAAATTAATAAAATTTCATTCAAATTTCTTAATTTTTTCATAAACTTCTTCAAAAAAAAGGGTAAATTTTCGGATAATTTCAAGTAAAAAAAATTTCCAACCGTAAATTCAAATTTGACAGATTTATGACAACAGTACAGAAGCACGTACAGATACGACGACGTACGGGAACGATGGAGCGGCGAATGAAGAGTGGGTTGAAAGCCACGTAATTCATTCTCGCAGCAGCATCAGAGACAAAAGCTTCGTGTCTCTTGTATTTCCATTTATTCCACAGTTGATATTCGCATCGAATCGAGCTAATTGTTCTCGTGCATAAAGTGACTAACTTACCAAACAATGAAAGTGCTAGTTTTCGTGCTATTTACGGTCTTTTGTGCCGGGCAATTGGCCACCGCTGACGACGACATTAAACTCGACGAGGGAGTGCTCGTTCTGACAAAGGGAAACTTCCAAAAAGCCATTACCGACAACGAATTCATCTTGGTTGAGTTCTGTAAGTACTTTTCATTCATTTTTTTTTCGTTGCATTTCGGACTTTCTTTTCATTTCTCCGGGACGGGATGATGATGTGACCCACGCATATCGCTCACAGACTTTTATGGTGTGTACGGTCATCAACCTTTCTTCTTTCGTTTGCTTCCTCTTGCTTCTTACGTGTTCATTACGTGTACGGGCGACGCACGAAGAACGGAAAAGTTGTATTGTGAAATCGTAGAGATTTTTCTAAACCTGATTTTTTTTTTGTAAAAAGTTGTATGCATAGGCAAATCACGGGCGTCGTCAACGTTTACCGGTCAAGTGACATTGAAAACGTTGCACGTTGTTGCTTTTGCCGTGCTTTTTTATCAATAGAAGACGTTTGCAATCTTCTCGTTCTAATCTTTTGAGTCACCACGTCGACTGAAATGTTGTTTTTGTTGACGTGGCGATCACTTTTGATTATTTTTTTTAAACAATGCTTCTTTAAATAAATAATTTGACACAAAAAAAATGCTGAGTAAACACAACGAGGTTGATTTTTTTATTAAACGATTTTGATGACACGACACTTTATGCTATTTTATAATAATTAATTGATAATTATACCTTATCTTATTTTCCACAGATGCACCATGGTGCGGACATTGCAAAGCCCTCGCTCCCGAATACGTGAAAGCAGCCAAACTCTTGAGTGATCAAGACTCCAAAATTAAATTGGGTAAAGTTGATGCCACCGAAGAAGGTGAACTCGCTGAGCAATTTGGCGTTCGTGGATATCCAACATTGAAATTCTTCCGCAACGGAAACCCCGTCGAATACAATGGCGGTCGTCAAGCTGATGACATCGTTGGATGGTTGAACAAAAAAACTGGCCCACCAGCCAAGGAATTGAACACTGTCGAAGAAGCGGAAGCCATGTTGGCCGATAACCAAGTTGTTGTTGTTGGATTCTTCAAGGATCGCGAATCTGCTGAAGCTAAGGCCTTCTTGGGAGCTGCTTCCGCTGTCGATGATCAACCCTTCGCCATCACAAGCAACGAAGATGTCTACAAGAAATACGATGCCAAGTGCGGATCTGTCGTTTTGTTCAAGAAATTCGACGAAGGAAAGGCCGTTTTTGAGGGAGAAGCTACCGAAGAAGCTGTCAAGAAATTCGTTGCTACACAATCGCTTCCATTGGTCATCGATTTCAATCATGATTCTGCTCAAAAGATCTTTGGCGGCGAAATCAAGAGTCACTTGTTGATGTTCTTGTCCAAAGAAGCCGGTCACATGGAGAAATACACTGAAGTTGCACGCAAAGTCGCCAAGGATTACCGCAACCAAGTGTTGTTCGTGAGCATCAATGCCGACGAGGAAGACCATCAACGTATCTTGGAATTCTTCGGCATGAAGAAAGAAGAAGTGCCTTCCATGCGTCTCATTAAACTCGAAGAAGACATGGCAAAATACAAGCCCGAAAAAGCCGATCTCACCGAAGAAAACATCAAATCGTTCGTCGAAAAATTCTTGAAGAACGAATTGAAGCAACACTTGCTCAGCCAAGAATTGCCCGAAGACTGGGACAAACAACCCGTCAAAGTGCTCGTTGCCACAAACTTCGATGAAGTCGTTTTCAACAAAGACAAGGATGTTTTGGTTGAATTCTATGCTCCATGGTGCGGACACTGCAAACAATTGGTACCCATCTACGATGAGCTCGCCGAAAAGTACAAGGATAACGAAAATATCGTCATTGCCAAAATCGATGCGACTGCCAACGAATTGGAACACACCAAAATCACGTCGTTCCCCACTCTTAAATTCTACCGCAAGGGCGACAATCAAGTCGTTGACTACACTGGCGAACGTACCGTCGAAGGTTTCAGCAAATTCCTCGATGCTGGCGGCGTTGATGCCTCTGCTGGCGTTCCCGATGTCGAAGAAGTGAACATCGATGAAGCCGACGAAGACAAAGCCAAGAAGGATGAACTGTAAATGCAAACACAAAAACACACACAAAACACCTGTTGTACGCTTAAGATAACAAAAAACACAAAATAACATCTCCGTTTTAAGAGTAAATAGTTCCATCCCTCCCCCTCCTTGCCCCCTTAGAAACCCCCCTCAAAACACCCGGTCCTTAATTTTATATTAAAGAATACAAAAAGTAAACGGTTAAGAGTGACAGAAGCATGAACTGCGCGCGAGTTAGACTCACGTTCCCGAAAAAACAAAATTTTTTTACTAAAAAACGCATTTATTCAATTGTGATTCGCCTGATTTTCAAAAAAAAAAAAAAAGATGTGTATTGTAACTAACCACCTTCCTTTTGTAAAATTTAATTGATGTTACATTAACATTAGAGATAAAAAAAATTTTTAGCATTTTTTTCTTATTAAATATTATTAATTTTCAACGAATTTTTTAGTAGTACTCACTTAGAGACTCAAATTGCACACATCCTTAACTTACTTCTCTTAGTTTTAGTCGTCGTTTCAAATTTTTTTTTTATATCAAGACATTCCGTCTAAAAATTTTCCGTAAAAAGAAGAAATTTCCTTTGAAAATTTTTATTTGTTAACGAAAAATGGGGAATTGTGTCTGAGTACCAATATTAACTGATAATAAAAAAAACTTGATAATAAATTATAAAAAGTAAAAAATAAATAAAAATCAAGAAAAAAATTAAAATGAACTTTTTCTTTACTTTTTTTTTTTTGGCTTCTTAAACGATAAGATTCAAACTTCTTTTATCTCAACACACAAAATTCGCAAATAAAACGTAAATCAAGGGTAAAACGAGAAGAGTTACGACCAAAAAAATCGCTGAACTCAAAAGAATCTTGTCTTGTCGCTTTTTGTTTGCGATACACTCACGATAGGGGATTTGTGAGAATGATACTGTGTTGTACAGGGGTATCCAGTGATTGCCAATTTTGGAGTACAGGAAGTCGTCCAGCATTTTTCGCAGCAGAAACGAACGTTTGTTCACCAAATCGCGCATTTCGACGTAATTGTACATGGCAAGGTCGCAAATGGCGTGTGCATCTTCCCAACGAACGCGACTGAATTCCCGTAAGGCGCCTGCAATGTCGGATTTGTATTCGTTTAGGATGTTCTTGAGCACCGTGACGTCTTCCATGCCGGCGTTCATGCCTTGACCGTAGAAGGGAACCTGGTTTTATAAGAAAAAAAAATTAAAATTGTATTTTTTTGCCCCGAGGGCAAAAAAAAAAAAAAGTTAAAAATTTCGTCAAAAATTACAGTTTTTTGGTGTATTTTCATCATTTTTCAAGAAATTTTCAAGAAAATTTTTCAATTTTTAGTAATTTTTGTATTGAAAATCGTATTTTGACATGAGATTTACTTTTAAAAATAATATTCATAAAAATTACTGACATTAATTTTTAAAAAAAAATTGACAGTTTTTTTTAAAGATATTAATTTTTTTCAATTTTAGTTGAAATGTTTTTATATCAATTTTAAATATACAAACATCAATATAAAAAATTTTATAACAACCAAAATATTAATAATTGGCCAAATTGTTAAAATTTTGACATTTTGTATGAAAAGAAGTATTTCAAATTTTTTTTTTGCCCCCCCCATTATTATTTCAAAAATTTTGAACAAAACTATTGAGTTTCATTTGGAGCGGCCTTATTCAAAAAATTAATTAAATACAATCAATCGTGGCAAAAAAAAAAATTATTCATTAATTCAAATTTTTTCATAAAGATTTTTTTTTTTAATTTTTCTGACTTTCAGAATTATTTTTAATTTTGCAAACTATGAGACAAAATTTGTAATCTGAAGTTTTTTTTAAAGAATTCAAATATTTTTTTTTTTAAATAGGTATGTATATGAAAATAATTTTAGATATTGAAAAATGTATTAATATTTTTTTAAAAATCTTTTGAAAAATTAAAAAAAAAAACATTTTTTGTAAATTTTTATGCGAATTTTTAATTTAAAATTATTAAAAATTAATTAAAAATTAAAATTTTAAAATTAAATTATAATAAATTAAAAATATATTATTTAATTTTTTTTTAATAAAAAGAATAATTTAAAATTTCATAAAATTTTGATAAAAAATTAAAAATAAATAGATATTTTTTTTGAAAATTTTCTTTTAAAAAAAATTTTTTTTTTTGCATTATTAATTTTTTTTTTATATATTTTACATCGAACTTTGTGAATTCAAATTTAAAAAAATAAATAAATAATTTTTAATTTTTTTTAAATTTTTAAACATAATAATAATTATTGAGTTTCATTTGTAACACCATAAAAAATGTATTTCTTACCATTGCATGTGCTGCATCTCCAATAATCAACACTCTGCCATACGAATCGTAACGACTACACTTCACTTGAATCAAATGCTGTGCCTTAATTTTGAAGAAATCTTTCATCAATCTCTGTTCTCCGATCAACTCAATGGCATCCGGAAAATATTCCTTGAAAAATGCGAGCAAATCTTTTTCCTCGCGAATACATTCGAAATTCTTAAACGGCATAAAAAGTGTCACGGTCCACGATTTGTCTGCATTTGGCAATGCGATCATCATAAATTGCCCTCGTGGCCAAATGTGCAAATAATTTTCGTTCATTGCAAATTCCCCATCTTCCGTTGCGGGAATGCACAACTCCAAATACCCGTGATCGATGTACGTTTGCGAGTAACTAAATCCCGGTTGTTTCACCATTTGCTTCCGCACGGCACTAAAAGCTCCATCCGCACCAATTATCAAATCCGCACTTTTGGTAATGACACTTTTTGCCGGGTCCCGCATATCCATGAAGCGCATTTCGCCGTTTTTCAGGTCGCAATCCACGAGTTTCATGTTGAAGTGCATCGTGATATTCGGTTGTTTTTCCGCAGCGTTCAAGAGTACTTCGTTCAAGTATTTTCTGCCAACGGAATAAATTGCTTGGTTGCTCACATGATCGTATGGAACGACTTTTCGGTTGCCTTGCAAGTCGTGCAACATTCTGCCACGCATCGGAAGTCCATGGGTGACGAGAGTTTCTTCGAGGCCCACGTCACGTAAAGCAGCGCGACCTCGTTTACTCAGCGCTAAGTTGATGGAACGCCCAATAACGAGCTCTGCTGTACGAATATCCTCACGAAATTCGTATAAATCCACTTTGTGACCCATCATGCCGAATTGCAAGGCAGCTAAACTGCCAACGAGACCCGCGCCAACAACAGCAATGTGAGGTTTTTCGTGACCCGTCGTGCCGTTATTCACTGACATTTTTTTAAAAATTTATTTTTTTCTTCGTCTAGATGAACCGCTCGCTACAAAATCCCAAAGCAAACTGTTTCAAACTATTTTCCGTTGTCTATTTTGCACCTTTAAGCACCTTTGAGCTGCTCCCCTTATCAGTTGAGTACTACTTATGTGCGATTAATGAAGTGAATGAAGTCGTATGAAGATTTTCAGCCGAACTACAAGTGTGACAGTTGGTTAGCGACAACAGCGAGAGACGGAGAGAAGCCACCAAACTCGAAGCCATTCAAGTATTTAACGCATTACGAAGCAACCAAAGCTCTCAAATTACAAATATTTCTTAATAGAGCGAGAATATTTTGTCTAGCTCATGTTTGGTTGCGGATTCACTTAAAATTGATCTGTTTTTTACGTGCAACGCGAAATGTCGAGAGATAATGTCGATTGATTTGTAATTCATCAAATTTTGTTTTGATATGTCATTCGGGGATTTCGAAGGTAATCCTACTCTTGAAAATTCATTCATTATTAAAAATTATCTTTTTTATGAATCACGTTTAATTTTTCGATGATAACTTTTGACCCGACATTTGTTTATTTTTAGTTTCATTGCACTAAAGTGACTTTCAAAACTTTTTACCAGGCAAAAAATAAGTTTTTAAGTAAAATTTTTTCATTAAAAGTCCAAATTTTATCTTAAATGCGTTTAAACGAGTTTTTTTTTCTTTATCTTATCATTGATGTTAACTATTTTTGCATTTTTTTGAAAGAATTTCATTTTTAAATATTTTATCATTGTCCAAAATGATAATCTCTTTGGTTGCACGTGATGCAAAAAATCTTATCTTGAAATGAGAAAAGTTTTAAGACAAAAATTGAGATAAAAATTCATCAATCTTAAAAAGATTAAATATTTTATTATTGTTTTTAAGTGAGAAAAAGTTTTTGTGATTTGCAAAAATATTAATATCGCTTGAAAATAATTTTTTGTCCTTATCATAGAAACAAACTTACAACCGTTTATACCATGTTGAACATGTCTGATCACCGAAGTAAACAAATAAACTTTATCCTGATTTTTTTGTTTCGCCAAATATCGACCCAATATGATCAGAAATCATCTTTAGAATGAATATTTATCCAATTTTAGGCTTAAAACTGGTAAAAAAATGACTTGTAAAAAAATCAGCGTTTTTACTTCCAAACGCTGATTTTTTTGTTTCATCAAATATCGACCCAATATGATCAGAAATCATCTTTAGAATGAATATTTATTCAATTTTAGGCTTAAAACTGGTCAAAAAATGACTTGTAAAAAAAATCAGAGTTTGAACCTCCAAACTCTGATTTTTTTATTTCATCAAATATCGACCCAATATGATCAGAAATCATCTTTAGAATGAATATTTATTCAATTTTAGGCTTAAAACTGGTCAAAAAATGACTTGTAAATGACTGATCAACTTTAGAATGAATATTTATGCAAAAATCAACTTTAGAATGAATATTTATTCAATTTTAGGCTTAAAACTGGTAAAAAAATCAGAGTTTGAACCTCCAAACTCTGATTTTTTTATTTCATCAAATATCGACCCAATATGATCAGAAATCATCTTTAGAATGAATATTTATCCAATTTTAGGCTTAAAACAGGTCAAAAAATGACTTGTAAAAAATCAGAGTTTTTACTTCCAAACTCTGATAAATTATCAGAGTTTGAACCTCCAAACTCTGATTTTTTTATTTCATCAAATATCGACCCAATATGATCAGAAATCATCTTTAGAATGAATATTTATCCAATTTTAGGCTTAAAACTGGTAAAAAAATGACTTGTAAAAAAAATCAGAGTTTGACCCTCCAAACTCTGATAAATTATCAGAGTTTGAACCTCCAAACTCTGATTTTTTTATTTCATCAAATATCGACCCAATATGATCAGAAATCATCTTTAGAATGAATATTTATCCAATTTTAGGCTTAAAACTGGTAAAAAAATGACTTGTAAAAAAAATCAGAGTTTGACCCTCCAAACTCTGATAAATTATCAGAGTTTGAACCTCCAAACTCTGATTTTTTTATTTCATCAAATATCGACCCAATATGATCAGAAATCATCTTTAGAATGAATATTTATTCAATTTTAGGCTTAAAACTGGTCAAAAAATGACTTGTAAAAAAAATCAGAGTTTGAACCTCCAAACTCTGATTTTTTTGTTTTGTCAAATATCGACCCAATATGATCAGAAATCATCTTTAGAATGAATATTTATCCAATTTTAGGCTTAAAACAGGTCAAAAAATGACTTGTAAAAAAAATCAGAGTTTGACCATCCAAACTCTGATAAATTATCAGAGTTTGAACCTCCAAACTCTGATTTTTTTATTTTATCAAATATCGACCCAATATGATCAGAAATCATCTTTAGAATGAATATTTATCCAATTTTAGGCTTAAAACTGGTAAAAAAATGACTTGTAAAAAAAATCAGAGTTTGAACCTCCAAACTCTGATTTTTTTATTTCATCAAATATCGACCCAATATGATCAGAAATCATCTTTAGAATGAATATTTATCCAATTTTAGGCTTAAAACTGGTCAGAAAATGACTTGTAAAAAAATCAGAGTTTGAACCTCCAAACTCTGATTTTTTTATTTCATCAAATATCGACCCAATATGATCAGAAATCATCTTTAGAATGAATATTTATGCAATTTTAGGCTTAAAACTGGTAAAAAAATGACTTGTAAAAAAATCAGAGTTTGAACCTCCAAACTCTGATTTTTTTATTTCATCAAATATCGACCCAATATGATCAGAAATCATCTTTAGAATGAATATTTATCCAATTTTAGGCTTAAAACTGGTAAAAAAATGACTTGTAAAAAATCAGAGTTTGAACCTCCAAACTCTGATAAATTATCAGAGTTTGAACCTCCAAACTCTGATTTTTTTATTTCATCAAATATCGACCCAATATGATCAGAAATCATCTTTAGAATGAGTTTGAACCTCCAAACTCTGATTTTTTTATTTTATCAAATATCGACCCAATATGATCAGAAATCATCTTTAGAATGAATATTTATCCAATTTTAGGCTTAAAACTGGTAAAAAAATGACTTGTAAAAAAAATCAGAGTTTGAACCTCCAAACTCTGATAAATTATTCATCAAATATCGACCCAATCTGGACAGAAATCATCTTTAGAATGAATTTTTATTCTTTTTTAGGCTTAAAAGTGATCCAAACTCTGATAAATTATCAGAGTTTGAACCTCCAAACTCTGATTTTTTTATTTCATCAAATATCGACCCAATATGATCAGAAATCATCTTTAGAATGAATATTTATCCAATTTTAGGCTTAAAACTGGTAAAAAATGACTTGTAAAAAAAAATCAGAGTTTGAACCTCCAAACTCTGATTTTTTTATTTCATCAAATATCGACCCAATATGATCAGAAATCATCTTTAGAATGAATATTTATGCAATTTTAGGCTTAAAATTGGGTAAAAAATGATAACGCTATTCAGATTTGAAGCCTCATTATTCCATTGTTGACTCTTTGAACTTTTAAAAATATTATTTGATTTTGTTGCTTTTTTATTTATATTTATTATTTTAAATATTTTTCTTTTACAATCTAACAACATATAAATTATTTATTTATTAAAATAACAGGAAGTTTATGTTCTAATTAATCTGTTTATTATTTTTTATTTATTTTAAAGTTTGATAAAAAATATTTATATTTTCTTTTAATTATTCAATAGAACCTTAATTAAAGTAATAAAAATATTGGTCATGCTAATGCCCGAGGAATATTTTATTTGATAAAATTATTTATTTTAATTGACTTGGAAATTGACATTCCTTTTAAATTATATTTTTTTTAAAATTATTCAAGGAAGACTAAAAGACAAAAAAACTTAGGCACCACAAAAATGGCAAATTGATAAACGAAAATTTCTAAAAATAGTTTCGACATTTTTTTATTTTATAAAATAAAAAAAGAATGTATTCGAGACTCTTATCTCATACTTTCGAGATAAAATTAAAAATGTTTTCGAACACATGTTTAAAAATAAAATTTAAATGCTTACTGGAACAAAGATTAAGTAGATGTAATGTAAATAAATAAATATTTTGGTTCGTTTTATGAAAAAAATTTCCATTTTTTGAGTTTAGCTTGAGCACATGTGGCTCTTTTCGTAAATATACAATTGCTTTCAAAGTATTTACATGATTTTTTTTTTCACTTACAGACTCACAATCGGATCACATTCGAGTGTTGGCGGGATTTTTTGTTGTTCCGCAAGGAGATTAAAGACAACTTCATCATCGTCATCGTCTTGTAAATTTTTGCCATCACCAACACCGATCTCCGAATGCTAGGACGTCGAAACCTCTATCAGTAAACTTTCATCGACTTCTTTGTTGCTTATCAGTGCATTCGACAACTCGTGTCGCGCTTTGTGTACAATCCACAACATCAACCCGACACCAATTAACACTTCCATGACGAAAACGCCGTATGACGCGAGTTGCGTGTGATGATCATTGAACACGTCATGAATGTACTTGAGTTTCGTCCCGAAGTAGACGTTGATTATTTGTGCCGGCAAGAGTCCCAGCAACGTTGCTGTGTGATAATTGCGACTTTTCACGGAACTTATGCCGAAAATGGTGTTCTGTAGGCCAAACGGAATCGGGGTCAATCGACAAAAAAGCACAATTTTGAATTGTCTCGTGCCTGAAATCACTCGCAAAATCGCGCGACCAGTCTCGTTCTTAATAAATCTAAAAAAAATCGATTGAGTGAAGTGCAAGTTCAAATTTTCTTGCGTAACAGCATTTTTAATCCAATTTACCTGTGTACGGGATAGATTCCGTGGAATGCTTTAATCACATTATGCGCAATGAAGACTCCAAGGTTGGCTCCGAGCACAACCGCAAGAAGTCCCGTTGTCATGCCCAGCAAATAGCCGCTGGAAATGATGAGCAAAAGGTATCCGACGACAATGGGAAAACTAACTACAGTAAAGAGCGCTACGAGAACTACGAAAATCACAATGGAATTTTGTCTTTCGATCCAGAAGAGAGTCGCCTTGGCATATTCCTTGAAGGTAAGTAAGGCAATCATGCAACAAATGATCACTAAAAATATAATTTGATTAATTTTTTAACTTTTTTTAGGAAAAAATGAAATTTCTTACGAATAAAGGGAATAAAGAAATTGAAAAACGGCGTATTTGTCACACATTTATGGATCCGTATGCAATATCCTTTTGCGTAATTGGAAGGCGATAATTTTGGTGAGACATTTGACGGAGACGAGAACACGATGCACCCATCCTCAAGTCTCTTGATTTCCATGTTGCAACGATCCCCTCTCGTTCGTTCAATCAATTAACATCATTTACACTGCTGAATTGGCTTCAATTTGTCATTCTACCTACTTTCTACGTGATTAAAATGTAGAAGACGAGAAAAAATGTAGAGCAATGTCATAAAATTTCTCTCACTTACCTGAATTTTTGGACAGTTTCTTCTCTGGCTCACGGATTTGAATGTCTTTGTATCATTTATCACAAAATTCGCATTACTAATAACTAAAAATTATGGAAGAAATTGCTAAAAAACAGCAAACTGGCAATGTTTACAATTGAATTTTTGATGAAGTGTTGCCTGATGACTCGAACAGGGTCGGAAAAAATACTATAAGTCAAAAAAACTATTGCTTTTGCTTCAGTAAAGGTCCAAATTAAATTTATTTTTGAATTTAAACTAAATTTTTTTTACTTAAAAGTCAAAGTTTTAAATTAAAAGCCAACTTTTACTCAGCTAAATTTAAGCTTTTTGTGAAAGTTCAAGTCAAAATTAAAAGCTAAAATTTAAATTTCATAAAAAAAAATTCAAGAAAAAAATTTTGGATTTTTAAAAAAAAAGTTTTTAGATTGACTAAAAGTTTAAAGTCAAATCATTATTAAAAACTTTTTTTTTACAAAAATTATTTTTTTCATTTCAAACAATTTTTTATGAAAAAATTAAATTTTTGGAAGAATTAAGCTTTTAATTTTGATTTGAACTTTTACTTAATTAAAAGTAAATTAGCTTTATTGGCTTTTACTTTTAACTTTTATAGTCAAGAGTCAATTTAATTTGGACCTTTACTGAAGCAAAAGCAATAATTTTTTCACTCACAGTACTTTTGACCCTGGTTTTAAGTCAATTGAGGCAAAATTAAAAACTTATTTTTTTTTTAATTTCAATTTTTTGAACATAAATCGTAATTGAATTTACATTCATGCCTAATTTTTTGATTTTTTTTAAGAAAAAAAAATGTTTAATGAAAATTTGAAATTTGTGGAAAAATTAAGTTTTTACTTCATTAGCTTTTCTTTTGAATTTTAAGTAAAAACTCAATTGAACTTTGACTTTTACTTAAGCAAAAGCATTAATTTTTTTTTGACTTACAGTATTTTTTTCAACCCTGTTCTCGATTAAAAAAATTTCTTCTTGCTAATTCAAGACAAAATTTGACGTCGATTGTTGTTTTGAAAATTTATCGCAAAGTTTTCACGGAAATTAAGCAGGAAAAATGGCCTCTGCAGGTCGAAATGAGAATGGAATGCCAACTTCGGTCAAATCTGAAGACATCGGCGATAAAAATGGCGAGGAAAAGCAAAAAACAGCAGGACAAACAGTTGCTCCCGAAGGCACTCGTCAAAATAGGTAAGTTAGGCGTCGTTTATCGAATTTTTTTATAAATTAATTTTTTTTGTAGCATTGAACGGATCCACATTCGCAAACAAAAGGTCTACCAAATGAGTCGCGCCTCAAAAATGGCAAAACTTTCAATGTACTCCGCTTGTCAGAGTCCCAAGTGTCGTTGTACGGGCTGGAAGACGCCGCAAGAGAACCGCAATCGTGATGTCGAAACGAATTATCAGCCGGAATCGACGGAACCATGTCGCGCTCCCAATTGCGGGCACACGTTGCAAGATCACGTCTCGCATTTGACGGAAGTTACGGATCCGCAAATTAACGAACTCATGTCGACAATTGTGGATGTCGAAAATTTGTACATGAGCATCATGAAGGAAGAGGACAAAGACACGAAAAAAGTTTATTGTTACCTGTTCCGGTTGTTGCGACAATGTATCTTGACACGAACGCAACCTTTGATTCGGGGTCCTTTGGGCGAGCCTCCATTTGAACATCCAAGCATCTCGAAGGCAATTACAAATTTTGTCATTCACAAGTACAGCCATTTAAGCCAAGCGGAGTTTGTGACGATGACAGAAGTGGCAAAAACCTTTTTGCATTGCTTGAATCACTGGAATTTCGAAACGCCATCAGTTCGGGTTGATTTAAGTTACGAAGATGCTTCTGCCTATAAAATCAATTACACGCGATGGTTGATGTTTTGTCACGTACCGGCTTTTTGCGGATCTCTCAAGCACTTTGAAACGTCTTTGGTGTTCGGTAGATCGCTCCTGAAGGCCGTTTATCAGTACATTTCGCAACAACTCCTCAACAAATGCAAGACTGAAAAAGATCGGATGCCTCCTGAGAAGCGAAGTGTCTTGGCCCAGCTCCCACGTTTCCTGGAAGCACTCAAACACGAAGTTGTCGACGAGGAATCGCTCATTTGGGACATCAGTTTCAAGCCGGCAGCGACAATGTTGCTTCAACGCAAGCGTCATAGCGAGGCAATTGGAGCTACTTCGTCGAAAAAAGGCGTCGACACCAATAAACGCATCAAACGCGAAGATAACGAAGATTTGTCGGATGACGTCATCATACGAGCGTTGAACAAAATCCAAGACAGTAACAGCATCAATCGAACTGAAATCGTTTTTCCGGTAAATGCACCACGAGACGAAGCAGCAAAGGGCGAAGAAACTCGCGGCGAGATCGAATTTCACATTGTTGGCAATTCCTTGACGAAACCCGTGTCCAAAGAATCCATGTTGTGGCTTCTGGGCTTGCATAACGTCTTTGCACATCAGTTACCGGGCATGCCACGCGAGTACATCAGTCAACTTGTCTTCGATCCGAAACACAAAACCTTGGCTCTCATCAAGGAAGGACGTCCCATCGGCGGAATTTGCTTCCGAACCTTCACCTCGCAAGGTTTTATTGAAATTGTCTTTTGCGCTGTCACAAGTAGTGAACAAGTCAAGGGCTATGGGACACATTTGATGAATCATTTGAAGGATTACAGCATTCAACAAGGCATTAAACACTTTTTAACGTATGCCGACGAGTTCGCCATCGGTTATTTCAAGAAACAAGGCTTCTCGAAAGACATTAAAGTGGCTCGTCCTGTTTATGCGGGCTTCATTAAAGAATACGAAGGTGCTACATTGATGCATTGTCAACTCATGTCGACGATTGTTTATACGCAATTCACTTCGGTAATCCGAAAACAGAAGGAAATCTTGAAAGAACTCATTTCGCAACGTCAGCAAGAAGTGCAAAAAATTCATCCAGGTCTCACTTGCTTCAAAGAAGGCTTGCGTTCAATCCCAATCGAGGCAATTCCCGGCTTACGTGAATCATTCCCCGGATGGAAACCGCAACTTCGGGCACAACGCCAATCTCGTCCTTTGGAAGAAACCGCAGATCCCGAAAAACTCGCTGCTACCTTGGGAAATGTTTTGCAATGCGTGAAAACAAATGCCGCAGCTTGGCCTTTCCTGAAACCCGTAAATCCCGCAGAAGTTCCGGACTACTACGATCATATCAAGTATCCGATGGACCTGAAAACCATGACTGATCGCCTAAAAGCGAAATATTATTCCACAAGACGATTGTTTATTGCCGACATGCAACGCATTTTCACAAATTGTCGCACTTACAACGACTCTACGACGGAATATTACAAGTGAGTTTTTAATTTTTTCCTTAAAAAACTTTTAAAATTTCATTTTTTTTAAATGATTTTTTTCATAGATTGGCAAATCACTTGGAACGATACTTTGTTACACGCATGAAAGAGTGCGGATTGTGGGACAAAACTTGACCTGAAGACAAACTCGAGTCACTGGAGGATGAAATAGGCTCGGATTTTAGTGACTAGCAAAGTAGTTGTAGTAAATTTAACTTGAAATTTGATGAAAAAATCCCTGAAAATGATGAATTTAGTGATGAAATCCTGTAAATTACCTGTAAAATTAGAGAAAAATGTATTAAATGATAAGACTTTAGCAGATATTTGCACAAAAATAACTGTATTTGGCATATTATTTATGTACTTCTTATTGGATATATACATATGGAATTGCAGTTAAAATGTTACTAATTTTATGAGATTAATTGCTTTGGAAAAAGAAACAATACTGAATTCAAGGTACATATTGCTATTTAATATTTTGGTGAGATTTTTTTTTTCATTTCGTGATGAATTCCTTTTCTTTGTTCTTTCATATGATAAAATAAAATCATTCTAAATATTTTAAAATTTTGTAATTTTAAGAAATGTAAAAACAGGAATATTTAAATAAAAATTGAATAAAATTATTGAAATGTGTTTTGTTTTTTTCTGATGAGTTTTTTCACTTCAAAAGTTCTGAATTATCAAAAATTTCAAGTTTTTTATTTTATTTTTTTTTAGACTAGACTTAAAATTAGATTGATTTTTTTTAGATAAGTTTTAAATATTTAAAATTCAGAATATTAAATTAAATAAAATAAATTTAAATAAATAAAAATGATTTTAAAAATATTATTTAAAAAATAAATAAATTAAATTTTGAGCCGTGAGTAAATTACTCAAAATATTAATTTTAAATTAATTTTTGGCCTCCGAGAAAATTAAGTAGAAATTCCTTTATTTTTTAAATTTAATAATTTTCAAGTATTTAATTTTTAATAAAATTATTAATTTTTCACAAAAAAGTAGGCTTAAAAAAATATTTATTTTTTTTAATCTAACTTTACTTTTTGTAACTTTAATTATTTTTACAAAATAATTATTTTTAAATTAATTTTTTGGGTTTAAAAAATTTTTTCATTATTTTTTTTAAATTAAAAAATATTTTTTTAAAATAATGTATTTCAAATTTTGATAAAAAAAAATTTAGTAGGTTTGAAAAATAACTTTTTTCATTAAATTTTTAATTAAATAAATTTTAAGTCATTTTTGAATTAATTAAATTTAAGAAGGCTTTAAAAATAATTATTTTATTTAAAATTGTTATTTCATTTAATTTTTTGATAAAAATTAAATTTTGATGAAAAATTTGATAAAATTCGTTACTTTTGAAGTGAAACTCCTCCAACTAACATTAAATATTTAATCTACTTGTGATAAGGTTAATGGCGTACTTGATCACTTTCTAGCAAAATTGACTACTTCTTAAATTTTCTCATCAGCTTTAAGCCTTTTTTCACTCATTTTGGCCTTTTTTTTGATTCAATCCTAATTCTAATAATTGATATATTTTTTTTTCTTAATTTTATTCACTGGCGGAATTAGCTACGGGTTTTTTTTTATAAAACTGAAATATTGTGCTGATAACTTTTTTTATGATTATTGTGTGTGTTTTTTTTCTGTTTCACTAATTCTATTTATTTTGCATTTTTTCTAGATTTTGTTTGTTGAGTATTTTCCATGGATTTATTTATTTTCTTTAGAAGATTAAATATTGTTTTTGGGTTTTGAAAACTGAATCGTCTTAAAATTATTATGGAAGATTCCAAAGCTTTTCAATGATATTAAAAATTATTTGAGCGATTTTTGGATTAATTTGAATTTTAAGGAAGAAATTTTTTTAGTTGCTTAATAATTAATTTTAATTTTTGGAAATAAAACTTAATTAAAGGCATTTTTTTTTAAAAAGTCTTATGCGTTAAATAATTCATTTTTCAATGTGAAATATTAAATTAAAAATAGGAAAAAATTAAATGGCACACACACGAAAAATACAGAAAAATATATAAATTAATTGCCTAATGTTAATAATTCGTCTTAAACTTCTATAAGAAAATGTTAGTTTTGGAATTCGTTAATTCTGGAATAAATTTCCGAATTTTCAACCGTATTCCGATTGGATGGCAATTGAAAATTCTCCTTTTGGAATTTGAGTTTCGTGATACCAGATTCGGGTGTCGAGCAGCAAAATGTCTCCCGGTTCAACTTCGAACGAGAAGCTTTTGCATGCGTTTTCGCATTCGGGCGTCGGATTCAGGGACCATGCTTTGTGTCCTCGTAGTTGGGCCTGCCACATTAATCGAGGAATGTAGTCAATCTGAAATTATTTTTAAACAAAGTTTTTTTTTTCAATTTTTTTTAGAGAAAAATGAACTTACATGCATGATGGCACCTTGATCGTATCCCAAAAAGACAAAATCCGTTGGCGAGAGTTCGGCATCTTCCGGGAGAAATGGTAACGGTGGATACGGATACAGTTTCCGAATGTGTTTCATGATGCTCGGATGACAATTATTCCATCCGACATACCATTCGTTGCCATCGTCGAGCGGTTCTTCGCCCCTAACGCGCTGAAAAACTTCCCGCAACGTCACAAAGTTCGATTTAAAGTGCAAAAACTGACAATCTTCAATAACACTATCGATGGCTCCCGGAACTCTTTGGTAAATATCCTTTAGAAAACTGTAATTTAGGTTTTTGACGGCATCCCAGTGCAGCGCAGCGCCCTTCACGATTATCGGTTGACTAGAATACGCGTACGGCTCGAATTCGTCTCGCGTCACATTTCGCGGCAGAATTATCGGTGCTTGTAAGCCACTGCAATGCCTGCAATTCGAGATGGGTCGTGTAATTTCCCAACTGAGATAACCCATGCCGAGGAAACATCGCGTCGACAAGATGTATTCGAAGAGATAGACGAGAGCGGGTGTCGCTACGAACAAAAGTACCATCAGCAACACGCCATACATGAAAATGACATTTTTGCCGTCGGAAAAACTGAAAAAGCTCTCGACTTTGATGGATTTCTTGTACGCCTCTTCCAGGTCATCGAGCAGAATGTCTTTGCGAGATCGCAAAATGGCACTGTTCAAGCCACTTATCTTCTGTAAAAACAATTGATCACATTCTTTTGTGCGTGTCTCGCTACGGACCATCTGGCATGTGAGATTTTCGTCGCTTTTGGACACACAATTTAACTCGGACAACACATAAATCGCCTAAAATAACACAGAATTCTTGGAATTTCCCAATATTTTTATCTGGATGTCAAATATTTTTGTTTATGTTTGGGGCTGTGCCGTTACTACCTGCCCAGCGTGCGAAAATTTTGACAGAAATTTCATTTCAAGCATGCTCAATTCGAATAAAAATTATTAATTTCCTTTATTTTTAAGGATTTTATGAATGAAAAATTATTTCTCATGCTTGAAAAAATTTTAAAAAATATTTTTTTGATAGAAAAAGTAAAGAAAATTAAATTTTTAATGATTTTTATTTAAATTACGAAGGCACTTCTTGCATGATGGGTATTTTAGAATGTCAATTTTTTCAGTGCCGTTAATTTTAATTTATTAAATTTCCAATTTTTATTTAAAAAAAATTTTTTTTTATAAAAATTTTCTTAAAAATCAATTTTTCATTAAAAAAAATTTTTTAAATTTAAAAAAAATTTTTTTAGGGTTCAATAATTTATATTTTTGCCCCATCTACATCTCTGTTCACGTGTAGTAGAGAAGTGCTTGTGTGTGTGGCAAGTCGAAGTCGTGAACTCTGCAAAGAGAAACCTTTGAAAACTCAAATTAAAATCATTTCTCGCAAGAAATTCAAAGGAAAAACATCAAATGTGCTAACATCGAGCGACATTTTTACGTTTGGACGGGCAAAGAACTTGGGTTACTGTCATTATCAGTGTAAAATACGTAATCCAAGCAGGACAGAGGGGCAAGAAGTCGTGTGGTTATCACTTACAATTGGATATTTCGTGAATTAATTACATAAATTGTGACGAAAAGGTGACAGAAAATGTCTGAAAAGGGCACCAAGAAGGTCATCAGAGTCGGTTCGCGCAAAAGTGAGGTGAGAATTGCCGCTTAAAAGGCATTGCAAAAGTGTAGAAAGTTACGTCACACTATCTTTCATCCATGAGAGTTATTAATTAAACTAAATTACTTTCGCTTTTTTGGCGTGTCTCGCTAACGTTTACTTACAGCTAGCACTTATACAGACAAACTATGTCATTTCGTGTCTCAAGAAATTGTATCCAGAAAATGTATTTGAAATACGTAAGTACACTCAATTCAAGTCGATATCAAAGAAAACGAGTTTTTTTGCTCAACTTTATTTTTTCTATTTACATACAATCAGCATGTATTACCATTACTAAGCGAAAAAACTCACGTTTTTACCTTGTACTCTATTAAATTTTTTGTTTACTTATTTTTTCGCAGATAAAATGACCACTATGGGTGATCGCGTTTTGAATGTGGCCCTCCCGAAAATCGGCGAAAAGTCGTTATTCACGAAAGATCTTGAAGATGCGCTCACAAATGGCGGAGTTGACTTTGTCGTGCACTCGCTGAAGGATTTACCGACTGCTTTACCGGTTGGCATGGCGATTGGAGCGGTTCTCGAGCGTGAAGATCCCAAAGATGTGCTGGTTTTGAATGCGAAACATGCTGGAAAGACACTTCAAACCCTTCCCGAAGGTTCTGTCATCGGAACTTCATCTCTTCGACGCTCCGCTCAACTACATCGTTCCTATAAAAATGTCAAAGTTTGCGATATTCGGGGGAATTTGAATACCCGTTTGGCTAAACTCGATGCGGAAGGCTCGAAATTCGACGGAATTATTTTAGCGCATGCCGGAGTCAGTCGCATGGGATGGGAAAAGCGCATCAGTCAAGTGTTGGAGCCCGAAGAACTGCTGTATGCCGTAGGACAAGGTGCTTTAGCGGTCGAATGTCGTTCGAATGACGATTTTATCTTGGACATGCTACGAAAATTGTGTCATCTTGACACGCAATGTCGTATTTTGGCGGAAAGGAGTTTCCTGAAAACGTTGGGAGGCGGATGTAGTGCCCCCGTTGCCGTTCATTCAGTACTTAAACGTCCCTTGGATGAAAAAGGAGAAATTGAACTTGTTGGTGCGGTATGGAGTTTGGATGGAACAACGAAAATCGAAGAGCAACTCAAAGCGGAATTGAATTTCGAAACAGACAATAACAATTTTTCACCTCGAAAGAAACTTAAAACAACTCATGACATCGACGAAGACACGCACAATGACAAATCTCCGACTCCGCCGAAAATTATCGATGATTCTGCGGGTACGTCACGCAAGGAACGCACACCGTCAATTGATGAATTGATCACCATTCATCGGGATCTCTTCAAGAAATGCCCGTATAGCGGGAAATTGACGCAAAATAAAGTACAACCGGAAAAAGAGGAAAAACCAACGAACGGAAATAAAGTAAAAACGGAAGAAAATTGCCCGCTAGACTTCCCCGTAGGACAAGACGTGATGGGAGAATGCCCGTTCTTCAATAGTACCGAACAAAAAGTCGAAGCATCGCTCGATTTGGGTGCTAATGGACCAAAATGCCCAGTCATTGATTGCGCTTCAAGCTCAGTTGTAGCGGAAAAATGTCCCTTTTTCGAGCACAAAGAGACGGAAGACGTAAAATTGATCGAATATGACGAAAATAATCACGTATCGAAGGCTGTTCCAACGTTAATTGACCACCGAGATGAGCTTTATTGCGGCATGCATCGTCATAAGACAATCCAAAAGGAAATTTTTGATGCCTGCGAGGAGCTGGGGAAGAAATTGGCAAACAAGTTAATCGAGAAGGGAGCCTTGGAAGTTATGCGATGCGCTCAAAATGAAATTCACGCCAAAATTTAGGAGAATTTTTTTCTTGTTTTACCACAACAACGAAGTTTTGTTGCAATATTTATATAGAGAATTACATACGGTGTTTAGTTGTTGATATTTTGTATAAGAAAAGTTTATTAGTTAAAGCCATTGTTTGTGGCGGTGCACTTTTATTGTCGTTGAACTGTCTCAGGAGTAATTTTTATTACATTAGGATTCGTAATGTAGAGCACATGAAACCAATAAAATGAACAAATTAGAAATTTTATAGAAAATATTGTTATTTAATTTTTCAAAAATTTAAAAAAAATATCTTGAAATGAAAAAAATATTCAATCACATGGTTCGTCGAAATTTTTTTTTGTTTGATTTTGTATGGAAACAGTATTCAAAAAATTCCTGCATATCAACAAGTGATATGATGAAAATAAATCATGGTTTTATTTTTTTTTGCAAAAAAAAAAAATATTTTTTTAAAATTAGTTTTCAAAAAAAAAACTTTAAAAATGTTCAATTTTGAGTAATTAAAAAAAAAATTTTGAAAAACATTTCTAAAATTTTTACAAAAATTTTTTACGAAAAAAAGGTAAGGTTCAAACATTTTTTTTATTTTTTTGAAGATTAAAATTGCATTAAAATTAGTTAAAAATCAAGAATAAAAAATTAAATTAAAACTCATTTAGTTTTGATTTATGCTTTAGAATTTAATTTTTTTTAAATTAAGGCCGCTCCAAATTTTTTTTGAACTTTTTGTCCCATGCCCCAATTCAAAAGTCGAAAAAATGAGTCGGCTGAAAGTGATACTCTTGACAGTTGTATTACAGTATCGATTTCAGCCAACTCACTCAATATCTAAAAATCTGAAGCACGAAAATTTTAGCAAAATTCATCTTAAAAATGTACTTTAAAGCCTAGTTTAGTTAAGTTTAGTTACTTAAGATGGGAACAGAAGTAGTGACGCTTCCCGCTTCGGCGGAAGATCAAGAAGAAGGCGAGATTATAGACGTAGAAGCATACGAAAATATGGAACTCGAGTCCATTTCAAGGTAAAAACATTTTTTTTCCACGCAAATTGTTTTTTCTTACATTTTTCTTCAATTTTTTATAGCGAGGAAGAAGAAAACCTCAAAGATCGGATTCGTGAGCTGGAAACTCGCAACAAAGAACTGGAAAAACTCGCAGCAGTAGCAAAAGAAGAACGTCGAACCTACAATTATGGTAAGTGTTATTTAACAGTGAGTCATTCGATGCATGCTGATGATGCATTTTTTTCGCAGACAACTCGGATTTTGTTGAAATTTCATCGGAAGAAGAGACGTATTTCGAGCCAAAGTCTATCAGTAACAAATTTTACGTGCGAATGCTGCATCCGAATGGCAGACGAAGCAATCCCGTTTCTCGTGGTAAAAATCGACGAAGTGATGTAAGGTACAAAAGTCCGGATAAATTCCGTAGCAACGTGGTTTCACCTGATTTTAAGAGGAGACGACGAAGTATGTCGCCCGAATATTATCAAAAGCCCCGGAACGATCACAATCGGGAAAGAGGTAAAAATGAGTCGTATCGACGGGAGCACAAGAAGAAAAAACGACGGAATAACAAACGGGATTACAGCGATTCAGAGTCTGAGGGGGAAAGGCACAAGCGAATTCAGTTGACAGCAGCGGTAAAAAGAGACACTCGCGTTCCAACATTGCATGCGGATAATCCTTTGATGAGAAAATTGAAGTTACGACCCGGATCAGCGAATAAAGAGAACGAAAGATACGCGAATGGGGATGATTTGGAAGTAGAAAATGTTGAGGACACCAATGAGCGGGACATGGAATTGGAAGAACCCGAAGAAGAAGACGATGAATTGATCGCACTTCGATTGCAAGCTCTCAAATCCAAGGCAGAAGTGAAAGAACTGATAAATGAACCACCTGCGGAGGCAAGTTCCTTGAAGGAATTCAAATCCGACGAATTCGATCAGGAAGAATTGGAGCTCCGGATGATCGCATTGAAGTCAGCAATCGTGAAAAAAGCTGTCGCTCGCAAAAAACTCAACGAAAAGCCATATTCGCCCACTGACGGCTTAGAATGGACTCCCACATCGCCCGACAATCCCTATGCCAGCAGTGAAAGTAACATGCAAATTAGTCCTGCCATCTCCCCAACGCTTGACGATGCCGTCCTTCAACCCATCGACATGGAAATTGCAACGCCCGATCACATGTCAAACAGTCCAACGTTTTATTCGTTCGATGAGATGAAAAATACTCCGGATTACAATAATGCATGGGCTCCTTTTATTCCAATGCCGATGCTTGTTCCCGTCATGATACCACAAATGGTCCCGATGATGCCAAAAACGACGAAAAATGGCGTTCCTTTGGAATTTTTGAGCAAACCTGTGCGTGATGAGGTGACGGGAAGTTGTCGCAGCAATACTCAGTCCCCTTGCAATACTGGAATTGCCTCAGAGAGTGATATTAATTCAAATCTTCGTCCTCGGAGTCGATCTTTAGATAGTTTACCGCAAAGTACAAAAGAAGTAGAAGAAGAAAAGATGCCAAAAGACACAACGACAGAAGATGACGAGGAACAAGCACTTCGAAATCTCCTACTGGCAACGATTTCTCCGAATAGACAACCCAAAAAAGTCTTACCGGTGAAGGAAACTTCAGCTGACACGACTCTCGATATCGAAAGCGACCTCAAAAGAGCAGCAAATCGTTTCAAGGAACTGTCAGAACACGAAGAAGAATTAATCGAAGCGAGTTTGGACAAGATTTTATCGAAAAATGAAATCCCGGAACAAGTTGAAGCGAAAATTGAAGCACCAATTGAAAAGAAACCGGCTGTGAGCTTAAAAGACGTCGTTCAAAGACTCAAATTATCGCAAGCGAAAGCAAAATTATTGAAAGTTACGGATGTTAAAGATGAGTTACCGGTAGAGGAATGCAAGGAAAGTAAAGTTGAAGCACCTGTGATAGAAGAATCCAAGGAAATAATTTCCGAAAGTCTTCCTGTTGTTATTGAAGAGCCAGCAAAAGATATTTTATCAACCATAGACTCTCCAAAATGTGAAAAATCCACTCAAGAAATGCCAATTGACAATCCAAAGTCTGTGGAAAGTCCAAAAACTTTAGAAGAAAATGCTCCAGATTCACCAAAACCCGTAAATTCACCGAAAATTGACACATTTTCGCTTCCAAATACTCCGCCGCCGCCATTACCGAAAGCCGTAATGCAACTCAAGCCAAAACAAATCACGAAAGCAATGTCTTCAATAGCTGCTGCCACACTTAACAAACCAAAGCCCGCACAAACAACGAAATCCGCACCTGTTGTCATAATGAAGCGCAAGCTAAAAACGAATTCTAGTATCATAAATGTGCCATTCCAGCATAAGACAGTGGCGAAAAAAGCTCCTACATCCACGCCAAACAACATTCCAAGTACTTCGGCGGCAATTTTATCGCTTGAAGGTGTCATCAAACCCGTACCGAAAGTCATAATTCGTTTGGGAGAGTCGAGTTCGTCGGAAGATTCGGATTCCAGCTCGGATTGCGACGAGGAAATGCTCATGAATCAAAGTGCTATTGCAAGTCCGTCACATATCAATGAAATTAACGGCGTGGCATCGAGTCCCGCAGCAGAAGAGAAGAAAGATGATGAAAATATTCCGTCAAAAGTCGATTCAGCGTTCGAAAGTAAGCTAGATGAATTCTTGAAACAAGCACGTGCCAAAACGGAAAATGTCTCACCGAACAAAGCATCGCCCGGAAAAGTTACAGTTCCTAAAATTGTTCAAAAAACACCTTCAGTAAGAAAATTTTTGATTTTTTATGAATTTTGACTTTAAATTTGTTCATTTTTAGGCTGTTCGTCACTTACCGCTTTCATCGCAGATTGAATACAAAAATTTGCTGGCAAAAATGCAACTTTTAGAGAAGCAAAAGCAATCTCGTGTGAAAGCAAAACCAAAAATCAACTTGGAAGCGGGCGGAAATATCAAAGTTACGGTTGTGAATGATGCTCCTTGCACTGAAATTGTGCCTCCAACAAAAATTGAAGACACTTTCGAGGCACGTTTAGCCAAAATGAGTGACGAGGCGAAGGAAAAAGCATTGGAAAAATATGAGACATCCTACAACGACTTCAGGTTTTTTTCAATTTCTAATTTTTTTCTCTCAAAATTTCATTAAATAATAATTTTTTTCATTTTAGCAACCAATTCGACTCGCAACTCAGTGATTTCATGGACCGCATCACAGAAGCCACAGTTGAGAAGCGCAAACAAATCCAACTCGAGATGGAAGCGGAAGAGTTGCGTGCGAAATTGGCAGCTGTCGAGTCACAATTAGGGCATCAACGTGAAAAAGTACGAAAAATCTACCCAAATATCTCGGCGGTGCACAAGAAAATCCTCGCAACTCGCGACAAATACGTCAAAATGGGCAAATGTTGCGTAAAATTGGGCCAAACGGTCAAGGGAACGGATTATCAGTAAGTAAAAAAACAAAATCAAAACTCTGGTCTACCGAGTTCCTCGCTGCTTTCGTCACAAAACTCCCGCCTCGTCGTTATCTTTTCGTTGCTCGTCCACAAATTCGTCTTCTAAATCTACGCGCAAGAGGAAACTTGTCACGTGTGTGTCGACTTTTAAAGGTAACTCTTTTCTCTTTACTATCACCCCAACCCGAATTCTAGGTTTACGAGCGAAGCCAAGGAAAAAATTGTCGAACGCTTGAAACAGCTGCCCACGAAGACGAAACAACTGAAGAACGCGAAAGAGGAGTACTTGAAGGAACTGGAAGAGGCTCGAAATGCCAAATCTGGCAACAATTCGTACCAATCAGTGCTTGATTGCATGTCATCGACTAAAACGGGGTATGTGTCTTTTTTTTTGACAAAAAAATTACCAAAAAAAAAAACAGATTTTCAAAACTTTGCAATCCTAGAACAAATGACGGAGTTTTGTGCCCGTTCGACTTAAGCGGGAAATGCTCTGACAAAGAGTGTAAGTACGTCCATCTACCATAAAACCAAACATTATTTCTTAATTTCGGGTAAGTATTAGTTAGAAGTGAATGATGTTTAATGTTACAAAACATAAAAAAAATGCGCGGAAGCATGAAAAAAAAAATTATTTTTAAAAAACGGATGGAACAGTGAATCTAAATAAGAAGATATATAGAAAATTATTAAATATATCGAAAGTGAACCAAAAAATATCGCCGTGTGAAGCAGAATACTATTTACAAGTTAAATGATGGAACGACGACCTGTTGGAAATTATTGATATAAGAAATTAGTAAAAGAGAAAAAAAATCAATTTTCATACTATTATTTTACACTTAAAATTTTATCCATATATTTTTTCTAATGGTTAAATTAAAACAATAAAGACAATAAATTATTACAAAAAAAATGTGTTTTTTTTTAATGTTCTAAGGCTTTTTGGAAAATTTGAGGTAAGTATTTTTTCTAAAGTTAAGTTTTTATGACGTTTCTGTGTCAAAAATAATTTTAAAAGCTCAAAAATATTAATTTTGAATTAAAATACGTCTTAAAATTAAATAAAATAAAAAAAAAATATTTAAAAAATTAAATAAATTTAAGAATAATTGAAATGTATTTAAATTAAGTTATTTATTAATTAAAAAATTATTTAAATTATTATTTCATTTTTTAAAGTTAATAGGTATTTATTAAAAAGTAATATTTAACGAAATTTATTTTATTAAAAATTTATTAATAATTATTAAATAATTATTTATTGTTTTTTAAAAATTAAATTAAATTGAAATTCAATAAAAATTATTTAATTGATTAAAAATTAATTTAATTAAATTTCATGTAGAACACAAGATTTATTTCGTTAAATTATTTATTTTTGTTAAATATTTATTTATTAATATTTTATTTTATTTTCATGAAAATATTGTTTTAGAATTTTTTTAATAAAATTTCATTATTAAAAATTTTTTTTTTCATTAAAATCCAAATTTTTTTTTGAAATTTTTGTCCCATGCCCCATTTAAAAGTCGAAAATCCAATGGGGCAAAATAAAAAAAAAGTTAAAAATTTTACCAAAAATTACCGTTTTTTGGCCTCTTTTCATAATTTTTGAAGGAATTTTTAAGAAAAATTTATTTTTTTTTTTAATTTTTTTAACTTTTGTATTGAAAATGATATTTTTACAAGAAATTTCTTCTCTAAAAATTTTTTTTCGAAAATCATTGAACTTATGTTTTCAAAATTTTTTTTGAGATTTTTTTTATGAAAAAATTTTTTTTTCAATTTTTTATTGAAATATTCTTCAATTTTATAAATTTCAAAGTTAAATCAAAAAATATTGTTATTTTAAAAAATTTTAAAATTTTGTCATTTTGTATGAAAATAGTATTTCAAATCTTTTTTTTTTTTGCCCCCCCCCCATTTTATTTAAAAAAACTTTTTGGACAAAATTATTATTATTTTTTGGAGCGGCCTTACCTATTTTTGATTAAAAGTTGTTCATTTTAATTTAAAATATTTTCATTCAGTGCCGACAAAAAAATTTAAATAAAAAATTTTCCATTTAAATTACCTTTTTTAAAAAAAATAATTTTCGATCTTTTAAAAACTCATTTTGATCACAAATCGCCCTAAATTCCCTCAACAAAATATTTTGTCAATAGGTTACTTCCTAACAATTACTTTTTAGATGACTTTTTCCCTCAAAAAGTTCATAAGGGATCACAGTTCACCCAAAAAAATTTAAAGATTTATGTCTAAACAGTACTTGAGAGTTCATTCTAGTTATGCAATTGCATGAAAAATGACCCTCAAACCAAAACCGATACAAAAAATGCAAAAGATTAACATCTTATTCAAATAAAAAAAAACGCAAAATTTGGCAACAATCTAATCAAAAAGTCGTTACATTTGCATTGATTTGCAAAAAAAATAGGGAATGACGAATCCACTCATGCGAAAAATTTACATGTTCACATATCCTTCCTCTGTTTTTTGGGTCAATTTAATTTTTATTGTAATTTTTTCTCGTGATTTTTCATGATTGACAGTTAATTTCGCGCTCAAAATTTATTCAAAGCGAGATTTTTTATTTTTGGATCAGGCTTCGTTGTCACAAAAAAATTAAGACATCCTTTCAAATTACCATCACATGTCCTCATAACATTTTAATGAATGTTGAAAAGTTGTACAAGAGAGAAAATTACGATGAAAAAAAAAACACGTGAAAGGAAATCTCTCGTTCCATGTCGGGCTTAGTGAACGACGAGAAAAAAAACTTTTATATATTCAAACAAACTTTAATTGAAGTAATCAAATTTTAATGAAATTACCTTTTTTAGCTCCACCTTTTCATTTTTTCTGTGTGTGTTCGAGGGTACGGAGCAGAACATTACTTAACAACAACATTTATACTGCTTCAAGCCTTATACACTTCATTTTTATGTTGGTCGTGTTGTTTTGGATGTCCTTTCTTGCTCTTGCTTAATTTACCAACTTGTACTCGAATGTTTTTTAACTGTTTAAATATTCTCGTTTGGCAGTGGCAGCGCGCGTGTGTTCGCTCGTAACCCATAAAATGGGGGAAAATTATGGAAAAAACTCAGATAGCTTAAAAATTATGTCTTTTTATTTTATTTACACATCCATAATTATTATTTCTTGTTTTTCTCTGCGGTTTTGCTGTGCCAGCTACCCACGCCATGTCACAAAAAGGGGACTTGATTCAATTAAATGTACTTTGAAACAAGACACGGACCAAAAACAAACTTTTTTAAACAAATATCTCGAATTTATTTATAATAATAATAATATACTTGAGTAATAATATTAAGAAATTCGTAATAAAATGTATGTTTGTTCGTAAAATTTAAATGATAAAAAAAATGAATCCCAGCTAGAATCCAATTAAGAGCAGAAAATCGTATCAGGTGGTCGTCGTCGACGTCTATTGACAAGGAGTTGCACACTAAGTGGGTGATCAAAAGAAAAATTTAAAGTTTTCTCATTTATTTTCGTCTAGCAGCCAACTTACTCTTTTGATATCAGCTTCAGCTGGTATAATTTCTGGTCGATTCGAAATTCCGCAAGACGGGGTATTGTCTAATCCATGAATTAATCTGTAGGTTTCACTGTTCTTAATAAAGCTAATGTCCTTTTCGGGTTTCTGGTACTTGAGGAAATTTACTCTAAATTAAGAAAAAATATTTTTTTTAGTAAAAATCTTTAAAAAAATTTTTTAAACGATAGGAAAACGATGAAATTGACGAGGGTGAATGATACGAACGACATGAAAAACTCACAAAAATTACCTTCGCAGGAGATTTCGTCCTCATCTTTTACCTTTTCAAGGACCAATCGACTATGCTCGGAGCTGTTTTTACGAAATTTTGGTCATTTTCGCTCATTTTTTAAAGCAATTTCGCAAAAAAAATTCGTAACTTACTTGCCCGTTCGTTTATGCGATGAAATGTCGGACCAATAGAAGTTCCAATGGGCAACCTTTGTGTCCGCAATGAAAGAAAAGAAGAGAATTCCATGACAAACTACTGTTATTAGAGTTGTTATCCAATAGAACTTTTCATCACTGAACAAAATTACATGAAATTAGTGGGTTTTAGTGACAAACAAGACGAAAAAAACAGTTGAGGCAAGGAAATCAAACTTCTTTTAATTGCGTAAAAGACTATGATTTGGCTTTACCTTGCGTCATATCCTAAACTAGTGCTTTCATATGTGTTCCTGTGTATGCAATGAGGAGAAATTGAGAAATGAGGCGTTTTGTGATCAATGAAAATAATGATTTTTGCTTGTTTTTGGTGAAAATCATTACCCTAAAGTAGATCCCTTGATCAATTCTGCTTGTGAGCTAATGACTTCCGCGATAAAATCTTCGTTGTAGGCGTCTTCGGGTCGTTTCCACATGCGTCCCTTGAGGAAAATCGGTCGTTGTTGGGGCGTGAGGGGACCAAATGCACTCTTAAGTCGCTTCTCAGCCTTTGGTTTCAACTTTTGCTTCAACTCTGCCTGCAAATTCGCCTTTGGATCGCTCGAAATGTTGAAATTCTCCTCAACTTCAGCGGGTTTCTTGAGTTTTCGTGATGAAAGTTAAAGTATAAACATAGAGATAAGGGATTTTTTTTAACTAAATGTGAGTAATGTTAATCAATTCATGTATTGTTTTCATATTTTTTCGTAAAAACGAGGGACAAACATCAAGTAGACGTTACACAATATGAGAGCTGATGCAAGCTACAGGGCAACTAATTTTCTAAAAAAATTGAAAAATTAAAATTTTTGTCAATAAATACTATTAAAGCACTTTTAATTCTATTTAAAAGTCTTCACAATGGTAAATGTCTCGAAAATCTCATTGGACACTTCGGAATTCTCAAAGTCGCCGCTGCACGATGTGATAACCCAGCATCCAGCTCTTCTGTGTCGTACCTGAATATTTTGTGTGTGTGTGTTTGCAACATCAACAACATAATTCGAACAAATATTTGGACGAGAATTTTAACAATTTTTTTTTGTTGTACAATCAATTATGCAAAACATCGTCATTTATTTCGTTTTTTTTTATTTTTTTTTTCGGCGAAGATATTTAAACGAATAAATTTTGAAAAAATATAAAACCTCATTAAAGCAAGACATTGCATTGAATAAAATTGTGGAACGACGGAAAATTACATTTCGTTAATTTTTCGTCGTTTTTCTTTGGTTTTAAAGTAAAAAATTTGTGATTTGAATGCTTACCTTCTCAAATTTATCTTCCCAGTCTTCTTCGTGTTTGTCGACTTCCTTTTGGATCTTTTCAAATTCTTGTTCGGAGTGAGGACCCAAGTGCTCGGCGTTGGCATCTTCTGGGATGTCGTATTTTTCTTCCTCTGGAGGAGGAGTTGGTTCCTTTTCTGGCTCTGGTTGAGGTTCTAAAACAGATTTTTTTTTGTTAAAATTTTATTTTTATTTTTTTTTTGAGTCGCTTTTAATTTATTTCAAACTTTTCTCTAGTCACAAAAATTAGAAATTTCATGAAAATAACTTTTTATAAAAATAAAAATAAAAATTTAAAATATTTTTATAATAATTTTTTACAATTTTTATATTTTTTCACTAATTTTCTATAAAAAATAAATATTTTTTATAAAATTACTCAACATAGTTTTCAATAAAAAAAAAAAAAAATTAATAAAATAAATAAAATAAAATAAAAAAATAAAATAAAATAAAAAAAATATTTTGAAAAAATTTAAAAAAATATTTTAAAAATATTTTAAAAAAATTTAAATACATAATAAATATATTTTTCCCAATTTTTAAAATATTTTTTTTTTATTTTTACTTGATATATTCTGAATTTAATTTTATTGGAAGGTCAAAAATT
Organism: Culicoides brevitarsis; assembly: GCF_036172545.1. Lineage (NCBI taxonomy): Eukaryota > Metazoa > Arthropoda > Insecta > Diptera > Ceratopogonidae > Culicoides > Culicoides brevitarsis. The sequence continues at coordinate 14,113,542 of NC_087085.1, read as the reverse complement.
AAATAAATTTCGTTATTTAATATAAAAAAGTATTTTTTTTATTTATAAATTTAATTTTTAAAAGATTTTTTTATTTTTATTGTAATTTTATGAATTAAATTTTAATAAAAGGTCGAAAATTAATTAAATTTATTTATTTTAGAAGTAAAAGTATTTTTTTTAATTTTTAAAAATTTAATTTTAAATTTTCAGTATTATTTTTTTTAGGTATTTTGACTTTTTATTTTTAAAATTTTCTCAAGGGTCAAGTTTGAAATAAATTTAAAGCGACTCACGAAAAAAAGCAAGAAACGTGGAAGAAAAAAAAACTTACAGACAGTCAAAGAGGAAAGAAACAGAAAAACCAACGAGAAACGAGACCATTTTTTTTATCTTACCTTCTTCCTTTGGCGGCGTCTCAACTTTACGCGGCACCTTAATTTCCGCAATTGGTGGATTCAGCAGCGAATGCAACTGATGCGTGATGGCATCGAGTGTCGCTTGAATTGTCGTCGGCAAATTTGACAATGCTTCGAGTTGTTGTTGCACTTGCGCTAATTGCTTCACGAATTCTTCCGATTCCTCCTTGTTCTCTGTTTCTTCCTTTTTGGCTTCCGTAATTTGCGGAGAGGGTTCAGGCTCGGGAACGGGCTCTTGTTCTGGCTCGGGCGTTTCTATTTTGATTTCGGGCACAGGAGTTGCGGGTTTTGTCTCTTCCGTGGGGAAACGTGGCTCGGGAGACGCTGTTTCGTGCGCTAATGGGATATGAACGGGAAAAGCTCGCATTGGTGAAGGAGAACGAGTTTGTTCTTCTTGTTGAATGATTTCTGGAGCGATTTTCGGTTTGGATTGCCGAACGATTTTTGGGCGATATGTTTGGGGCATGACATTGTATTTGTAGGCTTGTTTCGGGACGGGACGTTGAGGCTTTTGGAGGAAGGTAGTCCAACGTTTTTCTTCTTCTTCCAAGTCTTGTTTGGATTTGCGCATTTCCTCGTTAATTGTTTGGAAAACTTCACTTTGCTTGAACACACCTGCGGTTGGGATGAGTTTGTTAAAGTTGACACTGCAAAAAAAAAAAAAAAAAAATCATGAAAAAAAATATTTTTTTAAAGAATTTTGAAGAAATTTTCTCACCCAATGACGTTGTGATCTTTTAAGACCTCAGCTTCGCCCGAAATCATTTCCGCAATATCGTCATCCGTGACAAGACTTGGATCCTTGGGGAAACTCAGGACTTCGTTACGATAATCATCAGCGAAATCCAAGGGATCTGAAGCCGTTGTCGGGCATGGAGAGGCGCCACAAGGAGTCAAATCGCGTTCTCTAAATTTTTTATTAAAAATTTATTAAAAAATCGTAAAATTTTTATAAAATTACCTCAAAACTCCAACGCAAAAGTTATTCCCCGCCTTTGTGAGTACCTCGTGCGCCTCTTGATGCGACAGGGGTGTCGTTGGAATGTCATTTATCCGTACGACGACATCGCCAACTCGCATGCCAGCTTCTTCGGCAACACTTCCTTCCATCACCTACGAGGAAAAATCGAGTGAAACATTTTACATAAGAGTCTTGGCAGTGCGAAATACGTCATTTGAACGCTCGCAATGTGCAAAAAAGAAAGATATTTCGCACAAAAATGTTGGCACTGATTCATCTTTATTTATCTTTTATTAATTCTTGTCTCGTGTTATTATTTTATTTATTACTGCAAATCAATTTGTAACATTGTTGTTGTTGTTGTAGATTTTATTTGAACAACAAACAACGTGATGCACTTTATCGATTTTTTTTTCTTTTCTAATTTTATTTTTGTAATCACAATCACAATTTGCAGACGCGCGTCTATAATTAAATTGAAAATGTAGTTCATCTCAAATTGTTCTAGATACAGGAAAATGATCTTTCGCATCTATTTTAACTTGAATCATTCTTAAATTTTTCATTTTTTCTTCGAAATTTTTAATTTTTTTACTTTAAAAACTTCTTAAAAGACATTTTTTAAAATTTTTTGTAATTTTTGAATTACGTAACATTTTAAGTCCAATTTTTTTAATAATTTTATTTTTTTTCAGCAATTAAGCCACAAAAAGACTCAAGAACCTACCATCGACACTGTTAAAGGTGTTTCAAAGTCAGCTCCGCCAACGAGACGGAAGCCAAACTTCCGATTGTCAGTCTTGCAGAGCTTCAGCTCTACCACCATTTTCACGGATTAACTTTACTTTTTAAGTGAACGAAAAAAAGAAAGAAAAGTTTTTTTGTTCTTCAACTTTTACTGTGTCACAGTAGAAAAGTGAGACAAGAGATTCTTCTTCTTAGTTTTTTATGACTTTTCACTTTGAGCACCGAAGATTAACTGAATGGATTTAATTGATCATCGAAGTGTGTAACGAATCGATTGGCGAGTGAAATTTCTCTTTAAATTTGATCGAAAGAGTAATTTAATTGATTGTTTATTGCAATTTTTAAGAGATTAAGAGAGAAATTTCTCTTTAAAAGTTGAGTTTTTCCATTTTCTTGAGTTCAAATCTCAAGATTTTTGTGAAATTTCTTGAAATTCATTGACTTTTAAAAATTTTGAAGAAAATTTTTGATATCTCAACACAAAATTTATTGTCTAACGATGATTTTTTTGATTGTTCCAAGTAATAAAATCCTCTCAACTCGCATTTAATTTGAGTAAAATGAGATTTTTACGAAAAATTTCCTTGAAATGTGATCGAACTTTTCAATATCGGAATTCAATTAACCTTGAACTGCTTTTTCTTTTGACATACAATGCGCCAAAATATTTTAATTATGTTACATTTTGAGTATTTTGTCAAGAGTCTCTTTACTTTGTTGTAAGTACCTAAAAAAAAATATAAAAAAAAATTAAAAATCGTTAAATTTAATTTTTTTGTGTGACATTTTACCTCAAAAGATCATTTTTTGAGAGATTTTTTTACGAAATCTCCCTAAAAATCATCATTTGAACCCCGATTGACCGTTTGTTTTGTTGAAAGAACTCCGACCTCCAACCCTCTTGTAGTTCGTTGTTAGTTTGTTGGCATTTGGCAATTTTACAAACAATTGAACTTGTTGAAAAAAAAAAAAATAAATAAATAAGTTTGTCAATCAAGATTACACTCATCAATATTTATTTTTTTTCTTTCATGACGTTAAAGATTAAAAAAATTTTCTTTTATGTAAATTTTTTGACAATTTTTTTTAGTCCTCGTTAATATCACGAAGCAACCATAGTCAAGTCACCCATTCATTCATTCACCCATCACCGTCATCGTCAACAACATTCAACACGATTAATTATGAAAATCTTATTAAAAAAGTCTGCATTGCCATTACTCTTCACTTTTCTTTGACGCAAGCAGAAAAAAAAAGTTTTTTCATGTCCCGGAATGACGTTTCGTTCAGCAGGCAGCAACAAAGACGGGTAATTACGAACTTTTCTTCGAAAATCGTTCCTTTGGGGTAGTAAGGGGAACACGTTTTTGTGTATATTCCGTACTTTTTAAGGGGTTCTTTTACGGCTATTATGTGCATCTCTCGTCTCTTTCGTATTTAAAAATGCTTGAGAGCAACCAGTAACTGTCCCCGTCGTTCAAGTGTTTTTTCATACCTTTTTATGCGAATCCAACGACGACGACGACGGAGAAAAATTAAATGAAGAGTTGTATTACCGTAACGACAAACAATTTTTATGCAAATTTCAGTGTTTCTTTGCTGAAAGTATTTGTTTAAACAACAGTATGAATGACAATGGTTGCCAAACCCACAACGAGTCAAAAAATTTATTTTCAAATTTAAATGATAATAATGTACCAACACCGGGGGAAAATTGTATTAATTATAAATTTCGTAAATTTTAATTCATTATGTTCTTACTCTGTAAAAAATTGGTGTCTCGCAAGCAAAAAATTTCGCGAGATTTTTTTCGAAACATCATGAAAAATTTTTAATTTTCAAAAATTTATGGGGAAAAACTTTATTTTATATTTTTTGTTAATTTTATGATTTAAAATGGTTAAAAATGTGATTAATATAAACTTTTCTCAAAATTTTCTCAAATTTCTGATTCCTTTGTATTTTTTTTCTTTTTTCTCTCAAAATAAAAAAAAATGCATATTTGATATTATATATCAAAAAATGACAAATCTATTTAAAATCTGTAATTAATTTAAAGTTTTAATAAAAATTTAATTAAAATCAACAGAAATTATAGAAATTTATGAAGTTGACTTTTTTTTTGCGTGCCTTGAATTTTATGAAATAAGAGTTAAATAGCTTCTTTTTAGAGATAATTTTATTTTTTTTATTAATTATTTTTATATTTATTTATTTTTCAATCCTTTTTTTTTATTTTAAACCAAATTTTTCAAAATTTCAAACCTTTTTTTACGTTCTTAAAAATTTTAAAATTTAAAAAAGAAAAATAATTTTTTTTTGTTTTATTGATTTATTTTGGTCAAATTAAGAAAAAAAAAGTTTAATTTTATATTTTTCACAAAAAATCTCAGAAACTTGAGCAAATTTTGCAAAAATAAATGTTTCTTAATTCATCTGTTAACTATTTTAAATCAATAAATTAACAAAAAATATCGAAACATTTTTTTTTCTCTAAAAAATAAAAAAAAAAAATAATTGGTATCTCGTGGATATTTTTTGTCTCGAGAAACCAATTTTTTACAGTGTACGTTCTTATTGTTTGTTACGAAGAGCATTATTTTGGAATTTTCGCTAATTAACATTCATATCCATTTAATTATTGGTGTAATTGCTTGCAAGTAATTATATTTCCTTTCGGGGAAATTGTTTATTGTTTTGTCTCCCTCGCAAGTGCTAATTTGGTAGCGGCGCAACGTTAATTAGCGCCTCAAGCGGCCATTTTTGAGAAAAAAAAACAATAAAATAAAAATTAATCGTCATCGAAACCTATCAATAATGCTCAAATCCGGCCCATCGACGTTCAAAAGAATCATTTTACACACAATAGAATCTTTTATGAGCCGCATAATCTGATGATTTGATGAGTTGCTTTAAAATTTGTCATGATATAATATTATTATTATGTCATTTTAATAACGGAACGACAAAATATATATGAAACGATCATAAAAGCGCTTCTTCTTCTCCTAAAAAAACGAGAAAAAAATAAGGAATTACTCGTTATTATTATTAGATTATTAAAAAACGAGGTACGGATATTCGGCGTTACCAAAGATACGAACTATGGCTTTCAGATGACACAAATCGACCACGACTATAATGATGTTGGCGATGATTTTAATGAAAACACGCACAATTTATGGTTCATTGTTATTATTACCGCAGGTGATTTTTTTCTTTCTTTGCCATGCGACGAAACGAGAGGAATTTCAGTTAAAAAAGTGTCGCTTTGTACAAAGTACTTGTTTGCCATAAAAATGTCATAATTTTTATTAGGCCTGTGTTTCGTACAATTTTGCTCCTCTCTCGTTCATGGGCTAATAGATGCGATGTGGGTGGGTGCGTTTGATATTTCGTTCTTTTTTTGTCGATATAAAAAGAGAGCACAACAGTATTAAGTACTTAAAGTTTTAAAACCTTTTTTGAAGTAAAATCTTCAATAGAGCAACTTTGAAGGGAAAACATGTTCTGACTGACGGTTGATGAGAAAATTTTACTTTTAACGGTTATTTTGTGCCCGCAGGTCTGCTTTTTTCGTTAAAAATATTTCTAGCTTCTCGTCCAAAAAAAGAACGAACTCAAGCAAGTGGCATCCCCTTTCCACGGCGCCGAGTTATTATTTTTCTAGCAAATTTTTATGAGAATATTTAATATCGCTTAAAGATGGAGAGTAAATGTATTTAAAAAAGAGGAGAACGCCTTGTCTTAACTATAACGGTTATTGTCATTGTTTTAGTCGTTTAGAAAATTTACTTCCTTATCAATTTTCACATTTTTTGTGCTCTTGTTATTTAATAATTTTGTGGAATAATGATTTTTTCATAAGATTTTTTTGTGTCCTTTGGCGATTCGATGGTTAATGATACATAAGAAGGACTTAAAAGTTGTTTAAAATTTTAATATGGAAATATAGAATTTATTTTTATGTAGAAATGAGAAAAATTTGATTTTTCGTGGGTTTTATTGAAAAAAAATTTACAATACAATAATGTTTTATTCCTTCGACTTAATTAATGGGTATTATTGAAGTTAAAAAATTTTTAAATTTTTTGAAAGGGCTCCACAAAGGATAAAAATTTGTCAAAGGGCTCTAATTTATCATTTTTAATCATTTTATAACTCAAAACTGCCAAAAAATTGAAACTGAAAAAAAATTTTTTCTTTGACATAGTTTTGTTTTGAAAACTAAATCAAGAGCAAAACTAAATCAAAAACTGTGTCAAAGCCATTTTTGTCAAATCTTGCTCCAAATGGATAAAAATTTGTCAGAGGGCTCTAATTTATCATTTTTAATCATTTTATAACTCAAAACTGCCAAAAAATTGAAACTGAAAAAAAATTTTTTCTTTGACATAGTTTTGTTTTGAAAACTAAATCAAGAGCAAAACTAAAAAAAAAACTGTGTCAAAGCCAATTTTTTGTCAAATCTTGCTCCAAATGGATAAAAAATTGTCAGAGGGCTCTAATTTATCATTTTTAATCATTTTATAACTCAAAACTGCCAAAAAATTGAAACTGAAAAAAAAATTTTTCTTTGACACAGTTTTTTTTTTGAAAACTAAATCAAGAGCAAAACTAAATCAAAAACTGTGTCAAAGCCATTTTTGTCAAATCTTGCTCCAAATGGATAAAATTTTGTCAGAGGGCTCTAATTTATCATTTTTAATCATTTTATAACTCAAAACTGCCAAAAAATTGAAACTGAAAAAAAAATTTTCTTTGACACAGTTTTTTTTTTGAAAACTAAATCAAGAGCAAAACTAAATCAAAAACTGTGTCAAAGCCATTTTTGTCAAATCTTGCTCCAAATGGATAAAAATTTGTCAGAGGGCTCTAATTTATCATTTTTAATCATTTTATAACTCAAAACTGCCAAAAAATTGAAACTGAAAAAAAAATTTTCTTTGACACAGTTTTTTTTTTGAAAACTAAATCAAGAGCAAAACTAAATCAAAAACTGTGTCAAAGCCATTTTTGTCAAATCTTGCTCCAAATGGATAAAAATTTGTCAGAGGGCTCTAATTTATCATTTTTAATCATTTTATAACTCAAAACTGCCAAAAAATTGAAACTGAAAAAAAAATTTTTCTTTGACATAGTTTTGTTTTGAAAACTAAATCAAGAGCAAAACTAAATCAAAGAGCAAAACTGTGTCAAAAACTATGTCAAAAACTGTGTCAAAGCAATTTTTGTCAAATCTTGCTTCAAATGGATAAAAATTTGTCAAAGGGCTCTAATTTATCATTTTTAATCATTTTATTACTCAAAACTGCCAAAAAATTGAAACTGAAAAAAAATTTTTTCTTTGACACAGTTTTGATTTGAAAACTAAATCAAGAGCAAAACTGTGTCAAAAACTGTGTCAAAGCCAAATCTTGCTCCAAATGGATAAAAATTTGTCAGAGGGCTCTAATTTATCATTTTTAATCATTTTATAACTCAAAACTGCCAAAAAATTGAAACTGAAAAAAAATTTTTTCTTTGACATAGTTTTGTTTTGAAAACTAAATCAAGAGTAAAAAAACTGTGTCAAAGCCAATTTTGTCAAATCTTGCTCCAAATGGATAAAAATTTGTCAGAGGGCTCTAATTTATCATTTTTAATCATTTTATAACTCAAAACTGCCAAAAAATTGAAACTGAAAAAAAAATTTTCTTTGACACAGTTTTTTTTTTGAAAACTAAATCAAGAGCAAAACTAAATCAAAAACTGTGTCAAAGCCATTTTTGTCAAATCTTGCTCCAAATGGATAAAATTTTGTCAGAGGGCTCTAATTTATCATTTTTAATCATTTTATACTCAAAACTGCTAAAAAATTTAAGAATTAAAAAAATATTGGTTTTTCTTCTTATATTCTTTCATTTGCAACTCTTTTTAGTTCATACTCTTAAAAACCTAAATTTTTATTTTTTTTGTGATTAAAAACAAAGAAATTGTAATAAAAACCCTTCAAAAAATTCTTCTGAGCTCATCTCATCACTAAGTGGATTTTTTTGTCTATAAAGCAAAAACATATTGATCCCCCTTCATTTTTTCTGTTGTTGCTACAATTCCATCAATACTCAACTCACACTCATTTGCATAACCAAACCATCTCTTTTACCTTCTTTTAATAACAAGTGCTGGTAAAACACACTCAGATCAGAAAAGAATAGATGAAAAAACGTAATAAAACACGAAAATTCCGTATCAATATCTCGAAATGATGGCGGAATATTATTTTAAATTTAATGATGGAAGCCGCATAAATATCATCAACGAAAGTTCAAAGGAATTAATAATAATAAAAAAGAAAAGAAAGAATAGAATGTGTGTGTATTCCAATGAATGTGACAAATAATGTTTGATCTCTACTCTTTTGCTTAGCGATTTCCTAATTTCGTCGAAACAACAAAAAATAAAAAATTGATGAAGTATCGAGTTTCCAAGCGAAATCATGATGGTGGGTGCTTTAATTGTCGTTTACTTTTATGGAGCGTCGCACGTTTTAGTAAATTTATCTAAACAAATAAAATAAAAAAAAGAGAAATGTCTTCCATTATTTGCATTAGTTTGTGTGGTACATTTGTAGATGGAAAAGCTCATTAATTTAATTCTCAAAGCTCTTTCACCCCTTTTTCGTGCTTATCTCTTCTAAAGTGTGTGGGATGATAAAAAAAAAGAAAACGCGAGAGCATGGAAAAAATGAAAGGGGGAAAAATGAAACAGAAAACATTCTTTTACATCACCATAAATTTATTTGCATATACCTACCTACACTTTTTATGATGATCTATCTGCCTAATGTACAAAACAGCAGTTATCTAGGAGGAAAGAACTCTACACTTTTTCTCTCTCTCGACAATTCGAATGGCAGTCTTAGACTTTTTTTTTAAATAGGGTTGAAGATAACGAGCGATGTTGCGTTCACTTTCATAATGTACCGTAATGAAAAAATGAAAGAGTCGTATGGAAAAAACAGGAGCAGCAGTTAAAAAAACTGTGGGGGTTAATTTGAATATTTTTTTAATATACGAAATTCTTATCTTTTTACGCGATGTTTGCAACTGTCTACGGATTACGTACAACTTCCCATTTAACGAAATTGCTATATAACGAATACAAAGGTTTAAAAACCAAAAATGTGCATTGGGACGATATTCTTAAATGTGAATAGGGATAAAATAGGGTAAATTTTTAAAATATGCATTGGGTTAAAAATCTTGAAATCTTTTTTGAACGGAAAACTTTTTGTTTTTTAGCACTTTCACTTTTGTAACCCAAAATGTTTATCTTTGTCTCTATACAATCGAATTCAACGATAAAGTTTCTCAATTTCACGGCCTCGCACGCGCCTTCATCAAGGCCGAAAGTCAGCAGCGATTCCACCGCATTCAACGATTTGCTTGAGTATATAACTAAATCATTAATTTTTAGCCCATTATTACCCTCCAGTTCTCTTTTGAACGTTTCTGCAGTCCATCCCTCCTGGACCTCAGGTCTTTTCATGATTTTGATCGTACACCTTTGGAGCACGATGTTTATCTCCATAACTTCCAAACCTTGAAGATCGCTCCATTTACGTCTACGAAGCCATTGCCTCGTTTTTTCGTCCTTACACAGCGCAATGAAACGCCCATCACGCAGGAACATGTTCTTTATCTTCACATCCGTTGGGTTTGCCATTTTGCTGCGGCTTATGCTGATAAACGAGAAGATTTTTTGTAAATCGGACTCGGTCAGCGCATTAGATAAAAGTTCTTTAATGTGCTTTGGGTCAAAATTTTTAAATGCGCATCGGGTCAAAAATCTTAAATGTGCACTGGGTCAAATTTTTTAAAAAGTCAAGTGGGGCAAATTTCGAGTGTACAATACTTTAAAAACTAAAAATATGCACTGGGACGAAAAATCCAATTGTATAATGGGCTATTTTTAATATTCAATGATGATATAAAATGAATTTTGTGAACAAAAACCGATTCGTTAAATGGGAAGTTGTACGTAAACGAAAATAAAAACGTGTGTATCTTTAGAAAAATGTAATTTAAAATGTAATTTATTGGCTTTATTTTAAAAAATAAAATAATAAATTTCGCTTCTTTTTTTTCTAGTTTAAAATTTCATCCTTTATTTTCGATTTGTTTCATTATATTTGATTAAAATTCAATGCAATTTATGTTTTTTTTTCTTTTTTTTTAAGAAAATGGGAGAAAGCCTGCATCGTAATCAACTGCTTTGAATAATTCATGTCGACTGGTCCTCTTGACAAAAAAAATTGAAATTTGCATCTTTTTAACCGAGATTTATACATAAAGTTATTGTTGACTTTTACTTTCTTTCTCCGCAAATCTTGATTATTATTTTATTTAAAGAAAAAAATGGAGAGAAAAACAAAGACGAACAATCAATTTTGTTTGATTTGATTGAAAATTTGATATTTTTTCGGAATAATATTAATATAATAAGGTTTCAAATTCAAATTAAATTAGACGAAAAAAAATATAATTTTAATAATTTTCGTTCATTTTTTCTTTATTTTAAGGCAAGATTTATCCAGTCAGTCATCAGGTCTGTTAAAACAAAGTGTGCAGATAAACAGGTAGATTAAAAATAATTTACGTACATAATTTTACTTTTTACCATTTTAGATAACGAAGGGAGAAAGATTTATTTTTTCCTTCTGTCTCTTAAAATTTTTCTTTATTTCATTTATTTTTAGTATTAAGCAATTGTACACAAAAAACAGTAAATGGAGGAAAATTTTCGGTACTTTTATTTCATTTTTTTTTCATGGAATCATGATGAGTTGTTTTCAATTTTTCATTATGTGCATTTTCCCATGCCAGTCCCAAGAGTTATTCTTTTTCCTTTGCTGGTCCTCATTTTTTAACTAAGAAAATACGGTGCGCGAGAGATTGAGTATCTGTAATAAATATATACGCGGAAAAAAAAAGTTAATGGAGCTTTTTAATACTAAATTACCATTAAAAGATGAAAATGCGCGACATTTATTTTTGTCAGCAGAGTGGAAAATGGGTTTTAAATCCTGTGTCCTTCTCTCCATGTACTTTGATTTTTCGCTTTTTCGTGTAAATATTTTTGTTTATTTCGCAGCCAAGTGTTGGAAGTCAGGAAAAAACATTAAAAATTATTACATTATTATTAAGAAAAATAAAAAAAAAATAATTCATTGTGAAATTAAATCCATTCTACCTTTATAACGCACACGTTTCATTAAAAAAATCCCATTTTTATTTTTTTTATCGTTATTGTTTACGAAGTTTGCAGAACTCATTGGTTTCATTGGCGGATTCAAATGGTCTCCAATTTCGATTTTTTTTTTGCTTGTTTCTTTCAATTGTTTGTCTTCTTTTCATTCTTTATGTATTGCCATTATTTCCCTTTTTATTTCAATTTTCTATCGTTTTTTTTTTTAAATAAAGCAGAAGAAAAGAAAAATTCCAATCTCAGCGAAAAAAAAGTATCTCCTTTCACAATCAAACGAGTAAAATACTTAAAACAACAATAAAATTCGCCATTATTTCGGGAAATCGAAAGAAGAAAAAAAAATTGGACGCGAATTACACGCGCGCGAGAAGGGGAACAAGTTTATCATCGAGCTGAATGACCGACCTGAATGACGTGATGATAGGATATTGTCATTACGTTGACTCTTTTATTCTTCGCGATTCTCCATAAAAATGAAAATATTATTTTTTTTCTCATTATTTTTTTTTTTTTTACCTTGATCGATCAATAAGTACTTAAATGTTCGAAATTTAAGAAGATGATGGGCGAACATTTATTAGCAAAATCAGCGAAATTCGCGAAAAAAAAATTATCATTGATAGATTTTAATTATCGCCACTCACAGTAAAAGGCGGAAAATGTTGAGAAAATGGAAATTTTATGCAAATCAACAATTACCTTGAACAAAAAAACAAAAAAAAACCGAAGGAAATGTAGAAAAGGAACGACGAAAGTTTAATTGTTAACCCCATGTTGGCAAACATAATTAATTAAAGTCTTATCGTTGTCTTGTTATCGGGAGAGGTAGGTTGTTTGCATAAATTTCTGTCGTTATTTTGGTTGCGCGGGACCGTTTTTTCAGTAATTATAAATGGTCGACATGACTCCACCCTTTATGAAAAAATTTGAACGTTTTTTGTCCTTGTACGTTTCTTTTTTTGTTAAATGACGTTGAATTCATTAAAATTCTATTTTTTGTTGTTTCTAATGAAAGAAGCCTTTGTAAGTTATTGACGACAACGTTGATGACGAATATTCAAAAAAAAAATCTTTAAGGACATTAAAAGAGTTTTTTTTATGTTTCATGATTTAAATAAAAGAAAAAAAAAGGAAAAAAGAGGAAACAACAATAAACAAGAAAAAATTTTTTTTTTGCGTGCTCAAGTATTTAGGTGTAATGTACAACAACGAAGGATGGATGGCAAGATAAAAAAGGAAGTTACCCATGCTACATCACTCTTCATCTACATTTACTTAAAATTCTGGCAAAGAGGAGAGTTAAAAAGGACTAGAAACGAAAGAAAAAAGCGAAAAAGAAAAAATGGGGCCGCTAAATTAATTTGCTTGAAGGGGGCAAACAACGCGAATGAATACATAGACACTTAAAATTAAAATCGTCGTACACGGGAAAAAAAGGCGCAAAGTACCTCATTCCATTTTTTTGTATTCTCGCACTCTCTCGACAACATCCCCAGTCCTTTATATTGTTTGGTTATTATAAAGCACTTGTACTCTTTCGTTTGCAGTGGGTGTTATTTTTACTTTTCTTATTTTTCTTTCGCGTTCTACGGAGACGCCGCGTCGTACATTTAGACAATGAATTTTTTAGCGGAGCCGAACTGGTCGAAATTTCGAAATGGGTTTGAGTTTCGCTTGAGAGATGACTTTTTAAATAGAAAGGGTGGCTTTTGCTAATGGAAGTCGTTTTTACTTTGCTTGTTTACTTGTGTATACACTTCTTTTGAGTAAATATTTTGTTCTGTACTGTTCTGGGAATGGACGAGAATCATTTTTTATGATGAATATTGCTTTTCGTCTCGTTATGCGTTGAGAATCCCTGCGTTATGGGCATCACTTTGAGTACATAAAAAAAGATAAAATACTTAAGCAAATTATGAGCACCGAAAAAAAAGGTATGAGGTGATCGCAAATTTTATTATAAAAAGGCTTCGTTAATATTTTAGCATCCTCGTCAGTAAGTGCTTGTTTTTCGTTCAATCCATTTTTTTTTGAGTGTTTATGAATAAATGACGACAAAAATGACAACATTAGCGTAAATTTTTTTTTGTTGTAATTTATTTTTTCATCCATCCAGGGAAGCTTAATTTTTCTCTAAAATAATCTTTTAAATCAAGCTGCTACATTTTTTAAATTAATAAAAAAAAAATAAATTAAATTTTATTTTTTTTTTGTTTTAATTCATTAAATTACTTTTTTAAAGAAATCATAAAACACAAATGTGCACCCAGATGAAAGAACAAAAAAAAATCAACCCTCTCACAGTGTGGGGTGAATTCTAACCCAGAGGAACGTGTGCCGATACTCAGAATACGTAGCAACAAAAAAATCAGCTGTTTCGATCGATTTTTTTTTAACTCTTCATCGTCTTAAAAAAAATATTTTAAAACAAACTCTGTGTATATAATTTGAGTCGTGAAAAAAATTACCCCCTTGTAATTTTAAAATGTGACTCACAAAATGCAACGGAGATTACCCACGTTTATGCATGTTGATGAAAATCTCTGGGGTGACAGTTTTTTTTTGTTCTTTCAGTCCGTTATATTTTTTTTTTTGCATAGCACGAGGACTTGATGTGATGTAATATGATTCTTTTGTTTTTTGTACCTTAAAAAAAATTGTTTAAAATTTACTTGTGGGATTTCGAGTTAACATGAAAAAAATATTCTAATGAGTTTAGAGGAGGATGTTGGAAAGGATTAATTAAAATTACAAAAAAAAATTGTTGAAAAAAATGTTTGTTCAAAGGCGGTTCAAGTTTTTTTTAGCTGAACTGAAAATCTGTCGTACTTTGCGGAAAACAAGCAGCTTTTGTAATTTTTTTTATAATTTTTAACGGTCGATGCCAATGACATTGAATTTTTTTTCCTTTATCTTTTTTTCAAAGGATTATGGTCGCTTTCAATTGTTGGACGTTCAAAATATGTCATTTTAATGCATTTCAACACGTGTCTGATAAAAGATTTCGAATTTGTATTGATTGAAAAATTCTCAATTGGTTTGAGGGAAAGTTTATTTTTCATCAAGGACCTTGTCTAGAGCAGAAAAAAATTGTGTAGGTGTCCATTAAAAAAATCAAAGAAAATAAAAATCTCGTTAATGAATTCATCATTAACATCACTCAACGATCTTCTAATTAAATTTCATTTTTAATCATTCCAGCAGTGTAAGCAGTAACTGTTTTAAAATGTCCTACGGTGATTTTTTTTCACAGTATTTTACGTCAGTCTCATACCTTCGAGAAGAAGAAGAACAATCAGTATAATTGTTTTTGACATCAAAAGGAAAAATTGCTAATTAATGAGCTTCTGTGCCGTTTTGCGACTTGTCTCACAAAAAAGCAAAGATTATTGTCGTGGAAGAAAAAAAGAGCGTTTTTCAAAAGAAAAATCAGTTTTTTGCACGTCCATTGTCCTTTTTAGCTTCGTCACAAAAGATTTTTATGCCAATTCACTCAAGTAGAATTATTTTTCATTATATTCTCATTATAAAATATGCAAACAAGCACAAACACGGTAAAAAATTATAATTGTAACGATATACAATAATTAGTGTTAAATTATTTGCGTTTGCCAGTTTTTTTCCTCTCTCCGGTACTACACAATGATGATGAAATATTTTTCAAGTAATTATAAAGCACGCCCATTTTCTTGTCTTTTCTAATTTTATTTCATTTTATATAATTTCTGTTTTTTTTGTGTGTTGAGTGAACAAAGCGCGATATCAGAAGAAAATACAAAAATAAAAGAGGAGAATGAGTTCCGGATGGGAGTCAAACAGGGTGGCGAAACTTTTTTCATTGAATTTTTTATTCGTTTAGGTAGAAATAAGCAAAAAACATGAGAGAATCGGAAATAAGAAAACAAACAAAAATTTTGACGAAAATAAATACAAAACGATTAATTTCCACTTGAACAGGTTACAAAAAAATTAATCATCAATTAGTGATTTTTTCTTTTAATTAGATGCAAGAACGATTTTGTTGAGAAGTAGTCGAACGCTAATTAATCAAAAAATTTTTGTTTGTTTATGACAAATTTTCGATGCCGAGTCCGATTCACGTATGCGCATCACATACATGTGTGTGATTTAAATGCTTTTTAGACGAGAATCCCCGTTGATAACCCTTTCGTCACTTTGTTTCATCGTCACAAAATAGGCAATAAATTGTCAAATTATCGACTTTTTGTAACTTTTGGGCAAATAAATGTTGCAAAAAAGGAAAATAAATCATCCGGTACTAATAGTTCCCTATTGATATTATCACACACTCAAAACTATCTCTCACTTGAAACGGTTTTACGTGCATTTAAACCCATTAATAGGCCCCTTTTTGCCATTGTAATTGTTTGCAATCATTATCGATTACAGATATTTTGCCTTTATTCTCATTTTTTTGATCAATTGTTATTGTGATATTTTTATTTATCTCAACAATGCAAAATTTATCTCTTATTCAGAAGCGGTTCAGGTAGAAACGATGATGCGTAACCCACTCTTTTAATACACACATAATAATAAAATAATAATTTTAGCATATAAATCACGGAGCTTTTATCGATCGAACCCTTTCTTTGTTAAATTTTAATTTTTTCTGGTTGAAAATGGGTTTGAATGTAGTTCATAAATTTTCTAAACGACTCGTGCCGAGCTCTAAAAAATTTTTTTTTGCTACATCTAAATTTTATAATGATCTACATTTTTTTAACAATGCACAAAAAAAAATTTTAGGGTGAGGATTAAAAAAAAATTGAAATGATTTTTTTAAACCCTTTCACTTTCATCGGTTCATGCGCAGCTTGCACCGAATTTCACTTGTCGAAATTTTTTAATGATTTTTTTCATCTCGATTCCTCTTTTTTTTATTTTTTAATGTGACTATTATGCTAACACAGAAAAAAATTTTAATATGCATGCAGGAAGGAAAAAAAATCGTGAGGGGTGAAGTTTGGTGTGTAATCAAATAAATGTGTGAGATATACAGAAGAGATGAAAAAAAAATTGTGAGTGAAGATTTTTTTTAACCCCTTTCTAGTCTTTTAAAAAATATTTGAATATAAAAAATTATATTTGATGTTGTCGGTAAGCACATTAGAAACGTTTGCGGATGGGATGAGGAATTTTGTGCAGTCATGTCAGAAATGAAATATTTCGCTAGATGACTCAGAGATGTTTGGAAATTGATTTTTTTGGTAAGTAAAAAATTAAAGTTTAACTTGAAGAAAAATTTTAAAGACAAAAATAAATCTATTTTAATTTAATTTAAAATTTTTAACGTTTCTGATGATATTAAGAATTTTTCGTTTGAATTGTAGATTAGGTTTGAGGATGCATCACCGCGGTCCGAAGACCTATTGTGATCTTGAATATTTTTAATTAAATTGATCTTTGAGTATTTACTTCCCTGTTATTTGTTATGTAGGTTCAACCTATTAGTGTCTCAGTGAGATCGAAATCTGTTTTTCACAAATTCGCACGTGGCTTTTTGAAATTCACATAGTTCACGTCGATATTGAATCCGTCAAGCATCTTGTCGTTCGCTTTTCTTTTTTAAAGCTTATTTTTCTAAAATTAAAGTGGTTTAGTTTCGTTAACAAAAATCATTATTATAATTTTAAAACGCAAATTTTTCTTTTTTCTAATGGATGAAAAGGGTTATTCTCTTACCATAAGTACGCACGAGTCATTGAGACAAACAGCGAAAAAAAAAATCACCCCAGAAATGTCACCCTCAGATGTTTTTTACGAGTCGCATGTTTTAAATATTTTTTTCCTTTCCAACTAAATTTCATTATTCAAATCCATGTCATACATTAATAAGCTCTATTGAATTATGATTTTAACAGCATCTCTCTCAATGCGAGCGTAAAAAATTGATTACCGAAACTTTAATCTTGCGCGAATCCTTTGAAAGACTGAACTTTATCGTCTCGAAACTCTTTTCATTTCTTTTATATAAATTCCTTAAATAAAGCCATAAAGCGAAATATCAGACAGCATTAATCTAAATTGAGTTCATACCGAGAGTTTCAATGTCGAAGGAGCGCTGAAAAGGTTTGCATATATATAAAATAAAATTAACTTGCGGTGTGTCGTACTTACTTGCAATATTCATAAAATGTTATAAATTGGAATAATAATGTTCATATTCTAGTCATCTTTACCCGTTGTAATGATTTATTAGATGAGATTCCCTATATCTCTCATACACTTTTTTATTACCCTTATGTTGTTATTATTGCCGTGCCTGCTTACCGTAACAGCTCTTCTATTTTGCATACGCACGAGATAAAAGCGATTTTGAAACCCATTTGGAACTGTATTAAAAATTTAGATTGCAATCGTTCTCTTTCTTTGTTGTTAATGTTGAGCCAGATTTCGAGCTTGTTGAAGTGTGGAAGGAAAAACGTAAAAAATATGCTAGAAGATTCGAACTTTAGCCGGTGTCCGGTTTGCGATCTAGTTTAAATGTCGTGTTGAATGGTTTCGCAGTGTTTGACTGATCAACCTTGAGCCACAGACACTTTCAAATCATTTTATGATCAATTATTGCGCTGTAATTATCATCAGCTAACCACAACTACTCGCCGTTTTTTTCTTCCTAGGAAACAATTAGAATCTTTATTGCTGTGCGAATTCGAAATTAATCTAGATCTTCCGGTAAATGTAACTCGTTTCATGTTGAATTAAAAAAAAAGAAGAAGAAGAATGATAATTAACTTCTAGTTTTGGCTGAGTTACGTATAAGGTGTTTAGATGACATTGTCACTACTTGTCCTTAAAATGTCAGTTTCACACAATGGCATCATTTTTACATACAATTCATCCCAAAGCACGGCGATATGAACGTAAAGTGCGTGCTTCTGCTTTTCAATTTAAATTTTAAATTAAAAAATCTTCGATGTAGACTTGAAGATTTTTTTTTGTTGTTAAGAAAAGAAGACAATGACACTTACTACGCATTGCCATCGTTGTCGTCGTCGTTGTTGTCTCGTGGCAGACAATACATGTGCCTACATACGCGCAAAAGTACAACATCAAAACAAACATATAAGGAGTGCTGACGGTCGCATAACAGCATTAAAGTAACCTTGATTTGGTAAGTACAACAAAGTTATGTGACGTAAATCTGATCTGTTTTGTTGCATTTTGTTATGTTAATTGCGTAGCGCCTGATCAATTTGCTCGGAGCGCTAATATTAAATGTTCTATATAAAAAATTTATTAATTTTTCATAGAAATCGCATTTGACATCGTCTCGCGTGCTTGTACGCATTTCTCGGCCATGGTCAGGGTCAAAGCGGATTGTTTCCTACGAATGATGTGACATTGTTCAAGTTAGCTATTAACTAACTTTAATCAAATACATAAATCATAAAATCATGTGCAGTTTGAGCTTCTGAGTTGTATCGAAACGTAATTAAGTTCTAGAAAATGTGTAATTATTGATTTATGATAGGTGTATGGCGCGGGGCAACAGTAGCTGATCGTGAACAACATTGTGTGCAAACTTACAAGGCGTTTATTTACGATGATTTCGAGGAAATATAACTAAATGAGAGCGGAAGGACAATTGTTAGACTAATTAAAATTTATGTCTTTTGTCTCCTTCACATATTAGATCATTAGCTACTTTAAATTTTTGTATCCTTTTTTGTGGTTCTTTTTTAGGTTAATATTCGTATAATAACACTTTAGAAAATCACTTTTTTCATTTAAAGAGAAAATATCAACGTTCAAGAGAGATTTTTCGCCACAAAGATTTTTGTCAACGTCCATATCATGCTGAAAATTTGGTTTCTCGTCAGATCATCGAAGTTAAGCAGTATCAGGTATGGTTAGTATTTGGATGGGTAAGTACTTAGTTGGCTTGGGAACGCCGCGTATCATTGGCTTCTTTTTTTACTCACCTTAAAATATAAAAATGATAACGAGTTAATTTTATTACCTATTAATATACTTACAAAATTTACATGTGCTTCGCTGGAGGCCAGAGGCATGTCATTACCATTGCACAAGATAAGTTTCTTGTTAAGAGACACATTTTGCATCAATCAGTAGGTATGTATTACTTCAAGAGTTCTGTCAAAAAGTCACTTAATTGACGTGTCATTTGCAATTTTAAATACTTTGGCAACTAAAATGTGGTAATGGCCCACAAGAATTAACAAGTATACTTACATGGTGTGTGATGACTGTCATTAAACTGACCTACATCCTTTGCTTAACTACTTGTTTACAGGTAAATACATCAATTTTAACAGACAGATGCTGTAATCTTACACTTGACACACATTCTGCTGATACGAGATAAAACTCTTGTAGGTTTAATGTAAAAATAAATAAAATCACGACTAATCGATATCCATCAAAAGCAATGATGATATGTCTGGACAAATAATTAATTAAAAACTTGAACTTGTTTGAAATTATTTGTATGAATGAAATTGAAAGTTGGCTATTTATTTGTGTGGTTTAACAAATATTTGACATTTGAGAAGACCATCAATATTTAAACAAGTAAACACTTCTGAGTTTTTTTTAGGTATGAGAAAATCAATAGGTTTAAACTTGATCTAATTGATTAAAACAAATAAAAATGTTAAATGGCATCTTAACCATGAACGGATACCATAAATTACCGCTCATT
The DNA here is from genome assembly GCF_036172545.1 of Culicoides brevitarsis. Classification (NCBI taxonomy): domain Eukaryota; kingdom Metazoa; phylum Arthropoda; class Insecta; order Diptera; family Ceratopogonidae; genus Culicoides; species Culicoides brevitarsis. The sequence goes on along the minus strand of NC_087085.1, from coordinate 14,093,498 downwards.
ATTTTGATCGTATATGTACTTACTTAATAATACCAACGATATCGATCTATCAAGGTTTGCGGCTTCACAAAATAATACAAGCGCTTTTCAGCATCCATTTGCGCTTTAAAAGACGTTTTAATGGGAATTTTTGCAAAAAAAAAATGCGAATTCACAAATTAACCATAAATTGATTAAATATATTAAATTGTGTCTCTAATTATATTTTTCTGAATCACTTTAGCCTTATACTTGATCATTCTTAGAGATTTGTTATGTCATATAGCTCAGCAAAAACCCATTTGATCGATTTGTTACATCAGTGCCAACAGTTTTTATTCACATAACATACAGGTGGTCAATTTTGATTCTCTATTTTTTTGCGTTGAATTGAACAAGCAATAAATTACTGCAAAGAAATAAATTCTAATAAATGTTTATTTAAATTGACGTTTATTTTGTGCACCGATTGCTGCTTTTATTGCATAAGTAATGCATTAAATGTCTCTAAGCATATAAAATAAATTTGATTTTTTGAGGCGATAAGTGACTAATTTCGGAAATGCATGTAAATTATTGCAATTTATGTATTCTGCGTAAGGCTACTGGTGTGAAAATGTAAAAAAAGTGAACGACACGCGGCGTTCTCAAGCAGTCAGTCATCTAAGTACTAACCTTAGAGAGTCTGTGGAGTTAATTTGAAGGACTTTTTGTATGATTCTATTTTTTATTGGATTCTATCGAGTAAAGAAAAATTTTCTCATTAATTTAAATATAGATGACCAAATTCGTATTGATAAAGTCAAATGAAGCGTTTTTTATGCAAATTTATTATTATAAAGTTAAATGAGTAGAGGTTTGATGACCTTTAGTGAATTCTTTTCGATCGATAACAGACAGAAGAATATTTGTGAGTAAATGAAAATAAAAAAAAAAGTTTTGATTTGTACAAAAGATGGAAGAAAGTTTTTCTTCTCATTTATTTTTGGATTTTTAATTTAATTTGTAATAATTTAGTGAACAAGGACTGGGGCGGCATGGACAGCATGAACGCCATGAACAACTGGAGCGTGCACAATAGGGGCAGCATGCACAGTCTTGACAACAGGAACGCTATGGACAAGAGGAGCAGCGACAACAGTTTTGTGAACAACAGGTGAGTGATGTTGAACAATAGATTGATGGCTTGTGGCAACTGGAGCAACAACAGTCTTAGTTACAACTGGAGCGTGTACAGCATGGACAACTGGAGCAGCAACAACAGGTGCTACGTAAGAATGATGAGCTTTAGTTTGATGGAATAATTTTGTGCAATTGCATTAGTATAAAATAGAAGCTTTCGCAGAAATTGACCATAGCGTTTAAAACATAATTCATGTGAGATTCAATTTCTTCGATTGAGATGCCCAACAAATCACTTTTAAATTTAGATCAGCTTCTTTGGAGATGAAAACTTACCATGATGTACAACTGGGGCAGCAACAACGACTCCAGGAGCAGCCGAGGCGTAGGCGATGACTGAGGCAAGGATCAAGAATTTGAACATTTTGGTGGATGTGTTTTTAATAAAAGGAAGCTGAGAAGCTGTTTTAATCACTGTTAACTGAGTAATAATACTGTCTTCAGTCAGACAATCCTTTATATAGGCAGTCGGGAAGCTCAGCGATACGCATACATCCATAGAATGAGTAGTTTGAGTAAACATAACAATAATAATATTCAAAACTGAGCGAATATGATGAAAACTACAACAAACAACGTCAACTTACATTCAATGTAAGTAACTTATTGAGATCATATGCTCAGTATGTAATAGAACTAAAGTAACTTACAGACAGGTTATCATATTTTTTGTGCAAAAAAAAAAGAGAACATCAAACATGTAAATTAAAAAATAAATCAGGTGACAAAAACCCTAATTTTAATAAGCATTGAAAAGTGTCCTTGACAGATAAAAAATAAAATCGTTTATTAAGTAACGAGAAAAACATGTCTAGACAGAATATTCACGAAAATTCTCGAGAAAACTTTATATGTGTAAGTTACGTGCAAATTGTTAAACCTTAATAAATGGGAGAGAAGATTAGCAACATTTCCGGATTATTATATTGTACAGTTTTCTTTTGAAAAAAAAAAAGATTTGATAGTTGAATAAGTATTCAAAATAAAGTTCTGCAAAATTTTTTTTTTCAATTTCTTATCATTGAATCATAAAAAAATTGTTTTCAAATGCAAAAAGCAGTGATAATTTTGTTTTCAAATTTTTTAAAGCATAAAAGTTTTTCAACGAAATTTCTTATAAATTATGATAAAAAATCAAAAAGTCATAGCAAAATTGAGCTCTTTAAAAAAAAATGCAAATTAAATAAGCAAAGGCGATTCCATCATTTTGATTCAAAATAATTGAAAGGTAGAGAAGAACGAAAGTGTTTAAAAATAAAAGTAAAGTTATTTTAATTTTTCAGGAAGAAAATTTGTCTTCCGATTTATTATTTTATGTCTATTAATTCAAATATTGATTTAGTGCAAGAGGACTGGAGATGCATGCACAGTCTTGACAACGGGGACGGCATGATGATGTACGCTGTGAGCAGAGTGAACAGTCTTAACAACTGGGACTTCGTGGTGAACAGCGTGCACAACAGGAGCAGCATGAACAGTCTTAACAACAGTTGGGACTTCGTGGTGAACAGCATGGACAACAGGAGCAGCATGAACAGTCTTGACAACAGTTGGGACTTCGTGGTGAACAGCATGTACAACAGGAGCAGCGTGAACAGTTTTAACGACTGGGACTTCGTGATGTACAGCGTGAACGACGGGAGCAGCAACAACAGTTTTGTGGACAACTGGAGAGTGATGCTTAACAACTGATTGATGGCTCGTGGCAACTGGAGCTACAACAGTTTTTGTCACAACTGGAGTATGCACAGCATGGACAACGGGAGCAGCTACGTAAGATTGATGATAATCTTAATTTTTTTTTTGTTTTGGAATAGAGTAATGTTTAAATTAGTCCAAAAAAAGGAAAACTTTCGCAGAAATTGACCTTTGTTTAAAATATAATTCATGTGAGTTTCAATTTCTTCGATTGAGATTCCCAACAAATCATTTTTAAATTTTGATCAGCTTCTAAAGGATGCAAAGAGCACTTTGCTTAAATTCTTACCATGCACAACTGGTGAAGAGACAACGACTCCTGGAGCTGCAGCAGCGCAGGCGATGATTGAGGCAAGAACTACGAATTTGAACATTTTGGTAATTGGATTTTTTGGAAGCTTTGAAGCTGTTTGTTTCACGGTTGATTGATTAATGATACTCTTTTGGGCCAAGACAATCCTTTATATAGTTGGAGATGTAGTTGAACTGTACGCATATAATCCATACATTAAACCACCGAATATTCGTTTTAAGCAAACATAACAATAAGTAAATAAATAAAAAATATTCAAATACGTAAAAAAGCGCGCGACAATATTGAATACAGAGCCAACAACAACAAAAAGCCGACTCAATGTAAGTAACTTATTGCGATCAAGTTTTTTTTCTGTACGAAAAAGAAAACGAAACGATGCGATTTTTTGAAAGGACCTATAATAAATACATAACCCAAATAAGATAATTCATATATGTTTTTTGAATATGTGTGGAAACATGCATACATATTATTTCAAAGAACTTAATTGACACTATAACACTTTGTACGAATGACTTCATTTACCTACATCATTCAAGAAACCTGTCTGTCATTCGTGTAAAATAATATTTCGGATAGAATTAATTTAAATAAGGGTACTTAGGGTTTTAAATGTTATTATTATGCTTCAATTTTAATCAAAATAGTTACACTTGTTAGAAATCAGGAAGTTTTATAAATTTTGTAACGAAAAAAAAATCTATTTATACATGGAATTAGTTATGAAAAACATTTGTATGTAAATATATAAGTTTATACTTAATAGATAAATATTTAAGAAACATTTCGTTTAAATTTAAAACTATTTATTTCGTTTAAAAAGATCTTGGGTGCGGGAAAAAATTAAAACGTAATTGCAATGAGTTCAAATAAAGAGTACCAAAAATGTTAAAAAGACATGACCAAATAGGTTTAATTGCAGATCCAAAATATTGAAATCATAAACGTACCATGAAATTTTCATCGTAAATACTAATATTAACTCATTATGAACATTAAGACTACCAAACAATCAACATGCATCCTACATCCTGAAAAATTATCATCATTTGCCACATTTGCATTTTTCATTTGCCAAAAAGAGTTTTTTATTCGCCAATTGAAAGTCACTTTTGCCAAAAAAAAAAAATATTTGTCGAAAATGCATTTTTATGTGCGTAATTTCAGTTTAGATTTTTGATTTGCCAAAAATTAATTTTTACATAATGATTTTAAGAAGAATCCAACAGAAGAATTTTCAAGAAAAATGTGTATCAAATAAACAGGACTTTCACAAGGATATCACAAGGATTACTAGTTCTGTAAGTTCTTTCATAAATATAATGAGGAAAAATTTTAATATAATTTAGCAAGGATTAAAAAGAATTGAAAAATATGTTTTTTGATTTTATTTGGAAGACGTTGGTCATTCCATTTTATTTTTTTGACTATTTTTTCAGTTTTAATTCAATTTGTAACAACTTAATGATGAACAAGGACTGGAGCAGCATGGACAGCATGAACAGATTTAACAACTGGGACGGCGTGGTGAACGCTGTGAACAACTGGAGCGTGTACAATAGGGGCAGCATGCACAGTCTTGACAACTGGGACACTGTGGACAACGGGAGCAGCGACAACAGTTTTGTGAACAACAGGTGAGTGATGTTGAACAATAGATTGATGGCTTGTGGCAACTGGAGCAACAACAGTCTTAGTTACAACTGGAGTGTGCACAGCATGGACAACTGGAGCAGCATGAACAACATGTGCAGGTGCTACGTAAGAATGATGAGCTTTAGTTTGATGGAATAATTTTGTGCAATTGCATTAGTATCAAATAGAAGCTTTCGCAGAAATTGACCATAGCGTTTAAAACTTAATTCATGTGAGATTCAATTTCTTCGATTGAGATGCCCAACAAATCACTTTTAAATTTAGATCAGCTTCTTTGGAGATGAAAACTTACCATGATGTACAACTGGGGCAGCAACAACGACTCCAGGAGCAGCTGAGGCGTAGGCGATGACTGAGGCAAGGATCAAGAATTTGAACATTTTGGTGGATGTGTTTTTAATAAAAGGAAGCTGAGAAGCTGTTTTAATCACTGTTAACTGAGTAATAATACTGTCTTCAGTCAGACAATCCTTTATATAGGCAGTCGGGAAGCTCAGCGATACGCATACATCCGTAGAATGAGTAGTTTGAGTAAACATAACAATAATAATATTCAAAACTGAGTGAATACGCGCGCGACAATAATGAAAACAACAACAACAACGTCAACTTACATTCAATGTAAGTAACTTATTGCGATCATATGTTCAGCATGCACAAGCACTGTCTGTAGTTTATTGAGGAGAGAACAACAACAGCGAAAAAGATGCTGTGTGGAAGTGTAAATAGGCATGTAATGTTATAACAATAATAATTGTAAGCAAGTATACTTGACTCGGAACAAATACTTGCACGCCGCAAAAAAAGGTTAACTGAACTGCGATCAACATATATCGAAAATAAATACCAATTTACACGGACTCATAAATCTTGACAGGCATCATAATTTAAAATTGAATTCATTAAATTCTCAATTAATTTTAATTAAAGATAATTACAGGTTGTTGTTCGAAAAAGGATGAATTGACATACAAAAGATGAACTGATAAGCAATGGAGACGGCTTGTCATCAATAAAATTTTCGTGAGCATTTATCGATAAAATTGCAAGAAAACCAAACAAAAACGCAATATAATCAAGTTATTGCCTCAAATAAAATTAAACTGTGGGTGTCAAATAACAAAGGGCTTATTTAGCTAACACGTGGCGTTCCTTCAACATGATGCAATTCAGTGCTTTGTTGACGAGATTTTTAAAAACATTAAGTCTCGCTATACGCATTTTAATCACTTTATCCTTCCTTTTTGATCACCAACGATGTCTTGTCGTCACAACTCACGTCATCAATAGCCTAGAAAGAAACTATCGTCAGCACCCATCATTATGAACGTACTTGACTTTTACACCTTTTTGTATCGCTCAACATCATCTTTCTCCTCTTTGATTCTGTTTTTCTTCCTCACCAAACAAGGTTATGTTCTTTTCTCGCACAGAAAGTAAAAACGCAATAAATTAAAATTGTTTCCTTTTACATTTGGCGAAGTAACTGGAGCGTTGAAATAGTCATTAGCGATATTATTAATAGTTTTGCCCTGACTTTTACGATGCATTTATGCACTTTTCTAGACTTCTCTGGAAGCCACGACGGCGACGACGGCAAACAAAACAAAACCACTCTAACTAGCACTTATGCGAAAATGCCAAGCCCCTTCATTATGCAAATTTAGTACATGGTTTACCAGTTGTTGATAGTAGTAATAACAATAATACAACTTCTATTCCTCTTTTTTTTATTTTATTTTTTCTCGGAGTTGCAAGACAAATTTCCCACACATTCTCGTACATCTTATGAACGATGCAATATTGGCAAGCAACAACAATATTATTATATAAAACCTGAATTGCATCTAACTTATTTTAATAACTATTTGTACAATCATTGGACAAGACGTTACGTTACGTTCAGCTATGCAATCGTAATAATAATAGAAAACTTTTTTTTTCTTCTTTTTTCAATATGTTTAATCAAAGTGCGCGATTCTTTATGGTCGATAAAACAAGGCTCCAAGTGCTGAGCCTACACTTCATGCTTATTTAAAGCTCACAGACAATTAAAAGGTATTCTTTTGTAGGCATTAGATTTGCATGATTTTAATATTTCTTTGTGTCCCATTTGACACATATATCTCTGCCCATAGCATAGTTAGATTAAATTTTTGAAAAAAAGTAGGTAATAATGCTAATAAATAGGTAGAGGCTGTCTAGTCGTTTTATTTTATTTACATATGATGTCGTGTCTTGATTCATTTTTTTTATTTATTTCGTTCAGAATATGTAATGAGATACAATTAATCATTTTGCAATAAAAAAAGTTTATTAGTCGTCGTCGTCGTCGACATGGATGTCGTGTGTGTAAACATAAGAAGGCGCTTTAATAGAGAGGCATGCAAAGTAGATTATTTTAAGAAATTATATAAAAATCTAAAAATAGCTCTTGATCAGTATTTAAGAAAAAGCAACATTTTTGAATGTGCATTGGGACAAAATTTTAGAATGTAAATTGGGTTCAAACTTTTGAATGTTTTAACGCAAATTTTTTTCCGTATTTTTATATTGATTAATTTTTTTTAAATGTCAAGTTGTACAAACGTCAAATGTGAATTAGAGGAAGTTATAAGATTGTGCATTGGGACAATGTTTTTCAGAATTTGAATTGGGGTAATATTTCAGATTGTGCATTAGGGCAAAGTTTTAGAATATGCATTTTTTGTAAATTATACGAGAAACTTCATAGAATATTTGAAACAAATCTTGAAACATCAAAAAATTTAAAGGAAGCTGACATCCATAAAATTTTTTTTTTTTTGAAAAATTTTGTTTATTTTTAATTTTCTAGAGTCTTTTTCAAAAAAAAAAGAATATTTTTAAAATATTTATTTTTTTTTTGTTCCAGCTATTCCTGTCTACCGAGTTTAATTGAAAGCAAAAGTGATCTTGAAATTGTAACGAAATGCAAATCGACAAAAGTGACATTACAAAGGTCCTGCAAAACACGTCAACTTTTATTCAGTTTTTTCTTTGTAATTAAATCGAGCCATCACTCTTTCTCTTTTTTTCGCTCTTTTTCTGAATGAACAGTGGATAATTAATTATACGCTGAAAAAAAACATCCAGACAATTACGCTTACGCATTAACGTATGCCCAGACACCTCAATTTTATCAGTTTAGTCATTAAACCTTATCATATGTCAAGCTGTCGCAGCGTTCATGGTAATCTTCATTTATTTATAAAATTTTGTGTTGTCTGCCTACACTCGATCTTGACCACGAACAGCGACATAACCAATGGTAGTTAATCAGATATCTGACTAGAACACGCAAATAAATCAAATTTTACAAATCAATAAAAAAATTCGAGGTTTTTAATTAAATTTATGTTGTCCTCAAATTATTTTCAGTCAAGTTTTAGCTGTTTTATTAGTGACAAGTTGCAATATTTTTGTTCAATTAAAATTTATTATTTTTATATTTGGCATGATAAAACTGAAAATGAGAGTTATGTGCGTGAAAAAACAAAAAATGTAAGTTTTTCTCTTTCATTTCATTAAAAAAATATTTTACTAACGACAATATCTTAAATCAACCCACTGACACACAAAGACATTTTAGGTGAAAAATGAAATGCAAAAGTAGACTAATCTAATAAGTAAGAAAACCAGTCCATATAATAAATATTTCTCAACATTGTCAAAGAAAATATTTTTTATCATAAATTGTTGAAGTTTTTATGCGTTACTTGGATCAAAATTCAGGCATTTTTCGTGCCAGGGGTGTGTCACTGATAATTTTAAGTGCCGCTTTGCAATTTCTTTCATTTTTAATTGAGGCACATTCCCTGCAAACATTCATTAAATAATAATAAAATAAAATATTACATGCCAATAATATTTTTTGGTTCTGCGATAATAAGTATAATGGTACCGTATAAATAAGCTGATCGATAACAGCAAACGTGAATGAAATACAAAGCAATTTTTTAGAGTTTTAGAAATATTTATCTGCGTTCATTTACTTTTACCTCCAAACGTGTCCAACGTTTTTTCTCTTAATACCATTTGAAAAAATTTAATTAATTACGTTTTTGTTGATTTTTTATTTCGCGGAATTATAGCGGCGAAAAAAAAGTAAATAAATTACCGTAAATAGTAAAATGACATGTGCTCGCATTGCTAAGTACGGAGCAATAAATGTAAATTTATGTGTGAAAATCTAGTTTTTTCCGATGTTTGCTATTTAAAATTCATCAATCATTAACATAAGCATGAAATTTTGCATCTTGCACGAGATTCGCCCCTCTGTATGTACAGGAGCGATCATAAGTTTTTTTTGCAAAAGTTTTTTTTTCATACAAAGCATTTAAAGTCTTTTTTTCATACAAAACCCTCAAAATTGGGCTCTAATGAAAAATATTCGTTGCTTTCGGTTAATTTTTTCGTAACGGAAAACATTTTTCGCTCTTACGAAAATTTTTATCTTTACGTATTAAAGAGATATTTTGGGAAAAATGTCAAAAAAGTCGTTTTTCCATGAAAATTGATTTTTTTTTCTGTGAAACCCGTAAAGATAAAAATTTTCGAAAGAGTGAAAAATTTTGTCCTCCTAACAAAAACGTATATATGCGAAAAAATTTAACGAAAGCAACAAATATTTTTCATTAGAGCCCAATTTTGAGGGTTTTGTAAGAAAAAAGCCTTTAGCAAAAAAATTTATGATCGCTTCTGTATAACTTGTGTCACCTGAGAGATGCGAATTAAACATAATTATTTTCTCCTTGATCTGCGTTTGTCCATAATTGGCAGGAAAACTGCGCTGCTCTCACGCATCTCGCGAACAAATTGATATTAAATAATTACAAGTGCACATTGTGTAACACGTAATGACGTTAATTCCATTCATCTCAATCTGTCCACCTTTTAAAATGTGCGCAATTAGACCGCTAGATGATGAGTGATCTACTTTTTAGCTGTATGTTGCTCTTAATCGATTGCGATATGCATTTGCTGCGATTCCAACGCGTTAATGCCTTTTATGACAAATGACAATTTTAAGAAGTTATTTTTTTCTTGCACCTGAGCCGAGTTTTTGCCATGCAGCGTGCGGTTGATCTAACGAAAATTCTCTTGAGACCAAATGCGACAACTCAAGAAATCAAGCGCACTACCTTTTTGTAACAATAATTACAAACATTTACGCAAGAATTAAATCACCTACCACTTGTTATGTTAACCATTTGTCTCATTTATGCTTGATTAATTTTATATAAAAAAAAAATATGAAAAAAAATGTTCGCGGTGCAGTGTAGGTTCTAGTTAGAGACTGTGTTGTTATTTTTCGACACACGTGATATTTTTTCTTGATATCACATTAATAATTACGCTTATTAAGCTACCTACTTATTACAACATTCAAAATAATTTGAGGTAATTTAAATAAATTTCTTGCATGTGACTTTTTTTTCAACACATATTTTTTAAGAGATATAAACTTTTTATTAATAACTGACTCATTCAAGTTTTCAGAGCCTCAAGGACTAAAACCCTCTTCATGGCATGACGATGACAACTTCTTCCGATTTTCTCATTCTGTAAACTTTTTAAACGCACTACGCACGTCATTCAAGACCTGAAATCGAATTTTTATTTAAATAATGTCTGAGGTTTGATATTTTTTTTTTCGTTATTATTTACCGCATGTCATTTTGAAGTGTATGATCTTTATTTTTTTCATCTTGAACTAACAACATAATAGTGTTTATTTGTATGTAATAAGGCAAAGCACATAAATGTTGAAGGTTAGGTGTATTAAAATTGGGTTTCAATGCTATTTATTTTTACATGTGTGCATCGATGGAGCGTTGAGATGCTTTATTTATTACACTTATGACACTTGTCTCGGTTAATAATGATCACAAAGGGAACTTTTTCATTGATTAATTAATTAAAAATTAATAAAAATATTTTTTCTAAATTTTTTCTTTTGTAAAATATTGTAAAAAAATATTTTATGAAAGAAAAAATTTAAAAAAAATTCAATCAATAAAAAAGTTCCCCATGTTGTCTAGTGACTATTTAATTATAATGATATATTATGATTATAGGCCAATTATTCAGATATATAAAAAAGGTTTATAGTCATAAAGTACTCCAAATCGCTGCAAAAAATTTTAATATGTACCGTTTTTCTTGTATTTACGATTTGAGAAGAGGAAAAAAAACTTAATCAAGGAAGGAAGTAAAAAAAAAGATTTTTCTTTGTTGAACTTGTTTTTTATTTGCTTCTTGTAATTTAATGTATATGAATATTAATAAAATAATGACCGCCTTGTTGACAGCTAGCTTTAATGTAACTCAAATGAAGCAGGATATGAACGTGATTTTATAAAAAAAAACATTAATAAATAATTTACAAACAAACTTCCGAAAAAATCACAAAATAATACCATTTTATTTACGAAAAAATAAAAAAATCAGTCTCCACGACGATAAATTTCTCTTTCCATTCATTACACTCGAAAATGATGCATAAAATAAAGGTCAACATTACTCAAGGTTAAGGTGGCAGTAAAATACTCGTTTCTTTCAGTAAAATAAATACATCCACAAAGTGTGTTATGCAACTTCTTCTTCGCGATTATCTCGTGTTTCTTGTCCTTTGTACGTCGCTCTTAAAACAATTTGCAATGCACGCATGCAACGTATGCAACTTGCAACAAAAACTTTTTTATTTTTTCGGACATTGACTCGCTTGACTTTTGATAAAAATAATAATGAAATTGCATAATAAGTACAACAACAATATAATAGTACCTATTTATTATTATCTGAGATCAAAAAAATATGAGAACAGTGTGATAAATAATGTTGTTGATATAAACAAAAAATGAAACATAATAATAAATGTTTGCAAAAAAAAATGTACCGTTACTATTATTATATTATGAATATTATTATTAAATTGCCATTCATAAAAATAAATAAATTTAAATGGCTTTTTATGTTAATCATAAATATCTTTTATAGGCATTTAATGCGTGTATGTAAAAAATAAAAATAATTCGTACCGAAATTTTTAATAAAACCGATTTTTTTTCTATGAATGAAAATAATGTTTTAATAATTTTTATTCCGAAAAATATTAATAATGAAAAGATAAAATTTGTTACAAAAATCTTACAAAATGTTATCAATTATAATAGTTACATGACACAAATTATCATACATTTGCCTTAAAAACATTAATAATGGTCAATTGTTTTAATTTTTTACTCTAGTTTTTACTAATTTTTCAACATTATTATTAATAACTTATCAAACGTTGAGCAACAAACAACATTATAATAATGTTTAACATTTGTACAAACGACAACATATATAAAAGTAATACTTTGGTTTTTATTCACCACTCGATTTATTCACCTTTATATGAATTAGCGTGATGGCGAATTAGCTACCAGTAGATTTCGTACAGCCTGTGATTGTATGGATTCATACAGAGTACGGAAGTATTATGAATTAGCAGGTTGGCGATTTTTTAAGCTGTAAACGACTGGTAGTTTAAATAAAGGATCTTAAGTTGAATAATATTTAAATTTATTTTTAATTTTTGTGAGGTTTAATTTAATTTATTTTTTATTTTTTGAACCAAATTAAGCTATTTAATTTTTAATTAAATTATTAAAATAAATGAATTAATAATAAATTAATAAATAAATAATTAATAATAAATAAATAAAATAAAATAAATTATAAATTATTAAAATTCAATTAATTTTATAAAAGTTAAAATAACATGAAAAATAAAATTTTCTCTTCAATTTATAGAAAAAAAATTAATTTGCTAAAGCCAAAATTATAAAAAAAAAACGTTCGAGTATTTTTTTATTCCTCTAAAATTTCCAATTAATTTGAGATTTTTTAAAAAGTAAACCAAAAATTTTTTTAGAATCCTATACCTCAACTCATCAATTAAAAATAATTATTGTTTAATTTTTAATAAAAATTCTAATTAAAAATTTTAACTTTTTTTTTTCAAAAGCTTTGAAAGGATGAATTAATGAAGTCGCCTGACTTAAAACGTACTTGACTAGGTCATCTGAATCGATTAAATATGGAAATGTGGATCGATTTTTCACGATGTCATTAACTTTATATTAATTATTTAGTATTTTTTTTTTTAATTATTTGTCGTTGACGGCATGCTCTGTTGTTCATAAATTGATATAAAGTATTACTAATTACCAGTTAAATGTTAATAAATAAACGAAAATTACTATGTAACTTTTTAGTAGTTTTTTTTTGACGACTTTTCAAAAAGTAACTCGCAACTATTTAGAGTGAGTCTAGAATTTTAATTGGATACATTATTCATTGAAATATCAAATGAAAATATGATCATGTGTCAATTTGTGTGTGTCGGTCGCATTGTGTCATTCAATTTTTATGATACGCTCGAATTTTTCGTATAAATTATTTTTTACTTTAGATTTTCTAATGAGACACAGGGTTGCTAGTTGACAAGTTGTTTGACATTTTTAGGAAATTCGCTGAAACTTTGTCGGGCAAACCAACTTTGTCACATTATCACTATGATTATTCCAAATTATGACAAAAAAAATACGTTTACTTGTTAAAAAGGTGCTTATTTAATTTACGACCTTTGCTATACCAAACACTTTATGCATCAAAGTAGATGATGTTAATCTTTTTTAATTGCTAATTGAAAAATAAAAAAAATTCATTCAACATGTTGTTTAAAATTATATATGGGTGTGTGGTGTGACTGTATCAAATCACATATTTTTTTTCAATATCCATTGCTTCGAGCGATGTTTTATGCTTTAAAATTCTCACGATAACTCCACAAGTGTCTCCTGTTCAGAACAAATTGCAAAAAAAAAAATACAGAACAGGTGTTATCGTGTATGTTTAACCATGTTACATTACATATATGTTGCCAAACATGTTGTACAGTATCAAATTTATATGTTAATTATTTCTTACACGTTGCAATGTATTTAATAATGTTTTGTGCGCCAAAAGCTTTAAATGGCAAAAACATGAATAAATAATCATTGATTCTGATGTTTTGGAATGTATCATTTTTGAACGAATAGATGATGAATCGCAGAGCTCCTTAACAATATCTTGACCTAGGCACAGATAAACAGGTGAAGAAGTATTACGTAATGATTAATGAGATGAGAATGCGGATACTACTGCCACAATGCAGAGTTTATTATTCTAATGACTCTAAAAATCTATGGTAATTAATCAAAATTTGAGTTAATAAAAAAATTAATGTTTAATGCATTTTTTGTATGATTAAATTGAATAAACAACAAAAATGTTTATTTTTGTAAAAAAATGTTTTTAAATTAAAATTGTTAGGCGATTAAATTTTTTTATTTCCAAGATACACCGATTTGAAGGAAATAATAAAAAAATAAAATTTTAATAAAAATCACAGAAAATAATAAGCAAAAAAGCGTTCACACTTTTTATTAAAATTAAAATAAAAAAAGAAGTCTTGTATGAAAGAAAATATTTGTAGAAATTTCTACAATATTGATTTTTAAATTTAAATTTTTAATAATAATTTAATTTAGTTTAAATTTTTAATTATTTTTAATTTTTAATTTATAATTTATAATTTTTAATTTTTAATTTTTAATTTTTAATTTTTAATTTTTAATTTTTAATTTTTAATTTTTAATTTAATTTAAAAATTTTTAATTTTGAAAGTAATGTTAATTAATAATTTTAAAAAAATTAATTAAAAATAATATTATTTATTTTTATTTAAATTTATTTAATTAATTAATTAATTATAATTTATTATTAATTAAATTTATATATTTTTCTTCTAATTTAATCTAAAATTTTTCAGAAGAAAAAATATTTTAAATTTATTCGCCTTTGAATGAATTGCATTTTTTAATTAATTTTTTTTGTCTAAATTAATTGAATAATTTGATACAAAAAAAAATGTTATAAAATAATTTATCTATCAAATCAAATTATTCGCAAATAAATTAAGATAACAAAATACTTATTTAAAATTCTTAACAGTCACTCTAAATTAGACGTTAAATTCTGATTGAATATATTCAATGGTGCGAAAATCAGGTGTTGATTTTAACATAATGCTCGACCTTCGCTTCACAATCTGATCAGTTATATATCAAAAAACTATTCAAACAAACAATTATTATTTTTATTCGTATAAAAATAATGCATGAAAAAATTATAAACAAAAAAAATCACTTTTTCCGTTTTGTCTTATTTTTATTCGCGTTCTTGGTTGTACCGCAAGATATATCTTTTGCCATATAATATAACAATAAAGTAGTTCACTTGCATTGACTCTGACACACAAACAAATGTATTGTTGTTAAAAAAAATTTATTGCAAAGAAAAATGTTTCACCGAGATTTGATCAAAGAAAAAAAAATAAATAAATAAAATTAATTTAATTAAATCACTGCCAAGATCATGCTCGCTTCACATAAATATATTTTTATTTGTTTTGCGATTTTTTTTATGTATCTCATTAAATTTAGCCGACTTTTTATGCTGGAGTGAACACGACACCGACACCTGAGTAACGATCGGTATTAATTGAAATGTCTTGCTGTTCTTCGGCATTTGATTGTAAAAGACAAAAAATAATTGTTCATTGATCACCTTCGGAAGTTAAGTCTTCGTTGTTCACGTTTTTAGCTTCCAGCAGTCATCATCATCATCTCAGAGCAAAAAAAATCTTAGATCAAAATCAATTTAGTTTTTTTTTCTTTAAGTGACAAGACAAGTACTGACTGACCAAATTATGTTACTCACTGATGTTCTGACCTTCTGTTTTATTATTTTTTTTCACAAAGAAAAAATACTTCCTCTCCATTGAATTTATTAACATGACATGATCATGAAATAATAAATTAGCGTTAGAACCTTTTTTGTCGGTTCTAAAATTATTTCGGTGGGAGATCGTTGCTTAAAAACACAAATTAATAACGAAAAAACATCATTTGCGAATTAAGACGAGCCTCTTATTCTTAATTTATTCTGTAAATTAGTTGTTTTTTATGATTCTCATCTCCGTTCATTCACTTGAGTTGTATTGAATTGTTTTTATTATTATATAATGAATCACGATCGTCTTTATTTATATTATTTAATAAATAAAACAGTTCACAACTGAAATCGAAAGTACTCACCTACAAAAAAATCTGCCAACTACCGTATTATAAACTTTTATTGTTACGTTACGTGTTATAAATTACGACGCGTTCGCGGTAATCTCATACGTGAGTCGCTTTTGTTAATTTTTTATTTTATTATTTTGTTAAAAATAAAACTTTTTTTTCGGAAAAAAACCAGTTTTGTTATAAAAATTAATTATGTTTCAATTATTGTTATTCATGTTATGAGTACCAAGGTCGCGTGTTTGTTTTATTTGGTATGTAACAAAAGAAAAAGAAGGAATCTTTGGTGATCAGTCGTGAACTTGAACTCATTATTTGATATATTGTCTCGCATTCATGAATGTTTTTATTGAGATATTAATTAAATTGAATAGGATCTAGATTTTTTTTCGTTGTCTTTATGATGTGAGTGGATGCAAGTGCGTTGATGTAAATAATATAATTAACCCAAAATGTAAATTACTTTAAACTGTTCCAGTTTTGTATTGTCGAAGATAAGTTGTTTTTATTGTAGAAATAATAATAAATTTATCAAGTTATCTGCCACTGTGCTTTTGTTTGTACAAATCATTGCAATTTGTTTATAGATTGTGCATTTATTGAAATTTTTTGTAGCAAAGGACACGCTTTGTGTAATGTTCGTGTAATGGATTTAATTTTATCGAACACATATCAATTTACAATAAAATTATTAACAACAAAAAATCTTGAAAGAATAATGTCATGATCAAAAATGCTTTTAAAAAGCATGATATTTATTGGAACATGATTAAACATTTATTTAATTTAATTATTTGTACTAATATTTATTTTTTCATCACATTATTAATTTTTTTATTGATGAAAATTCTTTTTAATAATTTTTTTTAAATTATTAATTTTTTATTAATAAAAAAATTTTTAATTGATTTTTTATAATTTATTAAATTATTTGTTCTATTTTTTTTTTCATTGCATATTAAAATTTTTAAATAATTTTTAATTATTTATTTAATTATTTGAACAAATTTTCATTTTTTTCATCGCATTTTTAATTTTCTTTATTATTTATTCAAATATTTGTACTAATATTTATTTTTTCATCGCATTATTCATTTTTTATTGATAAAAAATTCTTTTAAATATTTTTTTTTTATCGCACCATAAATTTTTTTTTTTGATAAAAAATTGTTTAAATAATTTTTTAATAAATGAATAATTAATTTTTTTAATAATAAAAATTTTTATTAAAAATTTAAAAATTAAAAATTTATCAAATTTATTAAATTTAAATTTAAAATTAAATTTATTAAAAATTCAGTAAATTATTTTTTTTTTTGATTAAAAGAAAAAAATATTTACATGATTTTTAAAATTTTTATAAAAAAAATCTATTTTTTTTTTCCTATTTCTTCAACACTCATTTAGCAACCCAATAATTTGTAAGAAAAAAATTACATTCCCATATAAAAAAATCAAACTTGAAAAAATTTTTCATAAAATCACAAAATATTTTACATCATTTTAATTGAGATAATTGTTCAATTATAACATATTTGTGCCGTTACTCGCCGTTACTCATTGCGCATCACGTCTCATCATAACTGTATAATAAAAGAATATCACACGTTATTATTGCCTCTTGCAAAAAATACAAAAAAAAATATCTTACAAATTTACGATGTTTACAAATAAACCAACCAACATGACGATACTTAATTTAATTTCATCTTACAATTTTTTTTAGGTTATTATTTTTTTTTTTGCAAACTGTCGAGTTAATAATAATAAAATAATATTTAATAGAGATGCAAGAGACAACATAATTTTGAACCTTGATTTTGCTTCTTAAGAAAAGATAAATAAATAGCTGACTCACTTGTGTGGTTAAGTGCATATTAAATTACACTATAAATAATTTTAATAAATATTATGCGCAAATAATTTTTTATTATTAAAAATATTTTTTTTAAAACATTAAATTTTATTTTTTTTTCTATGAAATGATCATTACTGGTGTAAATCATACTGAAAATGAAATATTAGAGGTAGAATTTTGTGCACACGTGATATTGGGCTGGCTCGGATACAGATAAAATATTAATGGAAGGGAAACATGTTTATTTAGCAACAAACATAATGTACAGAAAATAAAAAAAATCCAATTTTAGAGTGGATTTTGCTATTAAAAGGCATTGTCTGTACGACCTGATTATGTTGAGTCACAAGCATTAGGGGAACATTTCAAATGCCGCGAGATTTTTCGTGTTTGAATCGTTCGATGGATGTGACTGGTGATTTTTCTCCTTCGAATTGGTCAGTCACCCCTGCATTTATGATATGTTCTTATAAATTTTTTTCTTGATAGTTCGCGGTACATGCTTGTGTTAGTGTTGCTGACGATGTTGTTAATCAGGTCTGTACACGTCGAAATCAAAAGTGGTTGTTGTTGTCGTACGTTTGTGGCCAAAGATGTGAAGAAAAATTTACTCGGAAAAAAAAATTGTTACAATCATTCTCACAGTACGTCGCATAGGCACATATCAACTGTTGCTCTGTCGTCGTTGCCGTACATGGTAGCAGCGGCGGCCTAATGATACTGTTTCACATACTTTATATGTTGCGGTGTGAATGTTGTCTATGTGGGCATGTGCCTGTCTGTCTATTTTACTTTGTTTGTTTGTGCTCTACAGTTTTTCTCACTCCACTTTTTGTTACCAGTGTTGTTGTTGTTGTTGTTGATGTGTTTTTTTTCTCTGCAAAAATACTGATACAGAACACGTGTGTGTCTACACAAGGTGCTTTGAAATAACTTTAAACCTTTTAATTGCACACACACCAAAACTTGGATGATATATAAAGGAGGGATTCGGCTCAGAGTTTTCATTGAACTATCAGAGATCACTAAAGTGTGACTTATTATTTTACTTGTAGTAACAAAAAATATTTATTTAACATAATCAAAATGTTCAGATTCGTAAGTGTCTCAATTTTGATTTAAAAAATTAAATAAAAAGTTGAAAAAAAAATTATAAAAAAATTTAAAAAAATATAAAAATTTAAAAATGTGATAAAAATTAAAAAATATAAAAAAATTAAAATTAAAAAAAAAAAATAAGAAAAAAATATTAAAAAAAAAAAATTAAAATGTGATAAAAAAAAAATAAAAATAAAATTTTGTGTGCTTACAGTTGGTATTCGCTGCCATCTCTGCCTTAGTCAGCTCTGCCCCCGCTCCTGAACCAGGATATTTGGGAGGATATGCTGCCAGCTATGCTGCTCCATTGGCTGTTGCCCATCATGCCCCCATTGTTGCTGCTCCAGCAATCCATCATGCTCCATTAGCTGTTGCCCATGCTCCAGTTGCAACCAGCTATGCCAGCTCGTAAGTTAAAAAAAATCCCATTTTCAGCAACTTCAATTGACTCACGATCCGTTTTCTCGTTAGACACATCTACCACAGTGCCCCCATCGTCAAGACTGTTGTCCCAGCTGCCCCTATCATCAAATCTTATGCTGCCCCAGTTGTTGCTGGTGAGTTTTTTTCATCAATTTCTAAAAAAAAATCAATTTTTAAATGAAAATTTTTTCCAAAAAAATAGCCCCAGTCTACAAAAGCTATGCTGCCCCTATTGTCCATGCTGCCCCAGTTGTCCATAGCGCTCCCTTGATTGCCAAGAGCTATGCTGCTCCTCTTGCCGCCCCCGCCTACTACGGCCATGGATACGGATATGGCTTGGGATACAAATCCTTGGGATATTACCATTAAATAATTACCACGACTGTTTTTTGTTGAAAATTGGCGCGCGTAACGAGAACCTTTTATAAAAAAAAAAAACAAAAGTATACAAAAAAAAAAGTTGAAAGAAAAAATTTATATGATCTGAATGTGTAAATATGCGTGTTTTTTCGAAATAATCGACGTTGTTTGATAACAAAAGAAAAAAAAAATAAACAAATAATTTGTTTAAAAAAAACACAATTTTTTTTCATTTCCATTCACACCTTGTTCCAAATCCTGTCCTTACTCAACATTTCTCACGTATGCGATTAAAATTGCAACTGCTTTGCATACTAAAGAAGATTATATTAAATAATCATCAAATAATTAAGTAGGAAGTCATCACTTTCGTTGAACTGAACGCAAACAAGCAATTTGGCCGTATTTGATGTTCACTGCATAAATCACTCGTTTTTTTTTTTATTAATGAGCGTTTGTGTTGCAAAACTTGTAACCGGCTTGCTTGACCGAATTATCATCGCTACTGTTTACTCCGATTTTTTTCTCTCGTATTTTCATTGAGAAAAAAAAATTACATGAAAAATATTTCATTATATTGATCAATGAATTTGCCGTTAACGGCATGCTATTTGCTATTTGTGCGACAACATAAGTGCAGCTAACATGATAAAGCAATCGAGAATGAGTCATTTTTATGATTTTGGGGTTTCCAGTTTTTAGGCCGAAAATTGTTCGAGTAATTTTTTTTTTGTGCAAAATAATAATTTTTTATTCGTCAGAAAAATAAATATAAAAAAAAAAATAAAAAAAAGTTTGCAAAATAAAATTAAAATTTAATTAAATTAAATTTAAAAAAAAAAAAAAATAATTATAAAAGTTTTTTTTTATTTTAAAATTAATTAAAATTCTAAAACTAAATTTAATAACTAAAATTTAGAAAAAATTGCAAATTAAAAAATTGTTTTCAATAAAAAAATAAAAAAAATAAATAAATTCAACTTTTAATTTTTTTCTTTAAATTTTATAATTTATTAAATATTAAAAAAAATAAAAAATTAAAATTTAAAATTAAAAAAAAAAAAAAATAAAAAAAAAATTAAAATAAAAAAAAAAAAAAAAAAAGAATAAAATTAAAAAAAAAAATAAAATAAAAATAAATTTTAATTAAATTATTATAAATTATAAAAAATTAAATAAAAATAAAAAATTAAAATTAATTTTATTAAATTAAAAGAAAAAAAAATAAAATAATAATAAATTTAAAAATTAATTAAATTTTAATCGAATCAAAAATAAATAAAATAAATATTTAAAATTTTTCGAAAACGACATAAAATCCCCCTTTGTTCGAACAAATAATTGCAATAAATTATTCGATCGACTCATATTGCAGTAATTTTTCTTCTTAACTTGCATTTTCTTATAAGTACATGACGATATCAATTTATCTATATGTTTATTGCTATTTGTTTACTTTATGCCATGCCTTGTATATGATGTTGCATAACATTATGCGTGTGTTTGAAAAATAAAGTATGTTAAAAGCAGCATTTGATCTAGTTTTGCAATTTGCTTGTAAATGTTAATGTTTTGATAAATAATGCATAAGAATGCGATGAGCATCGTTTTTAATTTCAATTCCGCGCAACATAAAAAAATGCGTCGCAATCTTTGAAAAAAAATTGATAAAAATCATAAACATTTTGTCCGAAGCGCAAAACAAAGTGAAGCATGGCGTGCACAACACAAAAGTGAATTACCTTTATAAGGTCGTTCTCACGGTCTCTATATTTAGAAGTGCTGCACGTAAGCAACCAGCACGACACCCAACAAGTGCGTAAACGGTATATTTTGTAAATCTTAAACTGTATTAAATTAAAAATCTTTAAAAAAAGAGCGACTTGACAAGAAAAATAATTATTACGAAAAAAAAAACTAACGATTAAAAGTCAATTTGGAGTCTATTTAGCATCCAAGGTAGTGAACATTCTAGACTGGCGGTCACAATTAACCTCAAGTTCTGAAATAGTGATCGGAGAAACCACCTAGCTCGTATAAATCGCGCGCACATAAATAAATAATCACTATTATTATATCGAATAAATTTCGTGTTAAGACGAAAAACAACACTTGCTTTCAATTTATGTTAATTTTTCGACGAAATAAACTTGTTGCGCATTTGCCACCCATTCTAGACAGCGCGAGAGAGAGACCTGTGATTGACCTACAAAATTGCAGAATTATTATTATTACTTCACATATTATTATTATTAGTTGGAAATACATAAACAAACATTAAAGATCACGCTAATCGTAGCAGTAACAAACAACGTAATGGTTAAAACATGAACGTAAATAAATTTTTGCCAATAAATTTCTGCACATAAAAATTATTTATTTACCGCGACTTTATCTAGAAAATTATTATTACTTTTCAATACCTTTAATTCGCATTTTTTATTTATTTATTGATTTAAAAAATTAATTCAACTCCAAAATTATCAAAATGTTTTACTACACATGTTACACAAGGCGTACATTTATTATGTAACAAGATGTAGAGGAAAAAAAATAATAAAAACACTTGAGAGAGAGAATGCAATAGATTTTTGTTGTGCAGTAAGAAATATTTTATGATACATTCGTAATAAATTATTTTTATTCCATAGCCGCCTTTTGGTACTTGTGTTAAATTTTTTTTTTCTACTCAAAAAAAATTTAATGGAAAATCACAGAATATAATTTTGTCCAATTTTAACACGAAATTGCACCCAATAGTCCAGTTTATCACTGATTTGTATAAAATTGTTTCAAAACAACCGCAGCATGATGGTGACTTGATAAATAACTTGCTGTTTAAAAAAAATTACGTCACAAAAAAAAGCACTCGACGAAGAGCCCTCGTAAAATTTTTGCAACATTGTAAAAATATCAATCAATTAATATTTATCAAATTTTTTAATTGTATCAAAAAAACATGAAAACTCTTGAAAACACCGACTCGACAAGCCACAATTGATTTGCCTTATTGACCCGCTGTGTGATTTTACATTAAATTTTATTGCGCTCAAGCTGTGAATTAGTTTCGTAAATAATTTATTTTTATTTAATATGTGCGCCTTTAGCATTTTTGGTGTGAACAGATTTTTGCACAAAAATAACACTTTATCTTGATTTTTTATTTTATGTACGATTGTATGGAAAAAAAATTAAATTTTAAAATATTAATCGTTATTTTATGTATCGGAAGTTCATTTAAAGCAAGCACTACCGGTAAATGTTTGGCTTTGATAATTCTTCCGAGAGAATAAATTTTTATAAGTTTTTTTTTAAATTATTTATCAAGGTCGTTACAGAAGTAAAATAAAAAAAAAATAATAAGAAAAAATTATGTTGACAGATCTTGCACCGGTAGTCGTAAAAATAAGAATTTGTGTGAGATTTAAAAAAAAAGAATAATTAAAATAATAATTATTTTTAATTTTATCGTTTATTGTATTTTTATTTGCAAAAATTTTAAGTAATTTAAATAATTTTATTTTAAAGGTTACAAAATAATGTCACATACTTTTTAGCAATCCCATCCGAATATTGCATATTGCAGCATAACATTAACATTATTATTATTATTTTTATTATTACAGATATTTCGTGCACTCGTGCGTGCAATATTATTTTACTTTAATTTATTTTTTTTTTTTGAATGTCGTTCAATTGTCGGTCGTTATTTGTTTTGTTTTATTGAGAGACAAAGTTTTTTACGCTTCACAATTTTATATAAATATTTTTTTTTATAAACAAGAAGTAAGGCAAGCAACGCAGATGCAATTTATTGGTGATGAAATATTTATCATTGTTGTTTAATTTAAAATTATTATTAAACCGTTATTTAGCTATATTATTATTTTTTAATAAAAATAATAGCAATTTTAATTTTAAAAATAATTTTTATTATTATTATTATATTTTGTGTCATATTCCGTTTTAACATTCATTTTTTTTATAAATTTTAGCAATGTCAAAGTAATTGTGAAGGGTGTGCGGTTTTATTTTTATCATTATCAGTCATTCAGGCAAGAAGGTTAGAGAAGGTGCAGACTCAGCTCTAACTCTATTACACGCTTTGCTGAATTTATGTCTTCATTTAGCGGCGCAGTTTTAAATGCAATTAATCAGGATTTGCAATCTTTCAACAGTTACAGCGTGGCAAGGAGGTCAACAAAACAAAGTTTAGTCGGTTTTTTGCTGAATTTTAATGCGGGTTAATGTAAAGCAGCGTTAAATTTCTGCAAATAATTGCCCAATAATGCAATGTTTTCGTTAATTGTATAAATTAATTATACTTTTAAACATAGAAATTGATGCTTATCTAAATGTACAAAAATTTTTACCAAAATGGTAATTAACATTTATTTAAAAAGTTTAACCTGAAAATGTATTTTTATATGAAAAAACGTAATCTTTAATCTAAAAATTCCAAGAAAGAACCACTTTGCTCAATTAATAACGGTTTAAACTTTTTTTCTCCTTTTTCTTTAAATTAAAAAAAATAAAATAACTGTACAACGAAAAAAAAAATAATCAAAACACCTTTTCGTGATCAATATTTACAAATATTACAACATCATTTAACGATCACTTATGTTATTTTATAAAAAAAAAAAAATGTATCATTAAAAGTCCCTAAAAAATTCTAAAGATTTTTTGTTGGTTATTAATTTTCTAACCTAAATACTCCCTTTTTTTTATAAGAAAAAAATTATACAAAAAAACGTAGATTAACATGACACAAAAAATCATCATTGCCATCGGCACACGATCCACGATCAATCACGTTACTTCTTCTTCTATTTAATACTAAGCATAGTGACACGCTTTTAACCTTGCTTTGAGCCAAAAGAAAAAAACAGCTTGTAAGAATTGATCATCTTACACCTCTACGGTATAAATCTTCAGAGATGAAGAAAAAAAACTATTAATAAAAAAAAATTATAAAAAACAGAGGTGAAGGATTTTTCTTACCCTTGCTATGCACGCACATGTGTTCCTATTTATTTACACAAAAAAGATGTTATTTAACCTAGTTTGATTGATCCTTTGATACGCAAGTCCTAAAAAAAGAGAAGAAAAGGTAACTCAAGTAGATGCACATGTGTCATGATGCCACTGATTGCATCAAGATTGCAGCGTCATTGCATTGTTATGCGTTCGTTCCGAGGATGAAATAACAGAAAATATAGCGGTACATGAGATGCACATTTTTTTCATACAATTTTTTTTTATTAATCGTCAAAAAAGGATGATGATGTGTATTTATTTTCTCCAATTTCGGTAAAAAATGTTAAAAAAAATTATATCTTAGTAAATAATAAGGGTTTTCTATTATTAATTTTAAAATTTCAACATACGAAGAGTTTTTGGGTTAAAAATGTGTTTTTGGTTAAAAAATTTACGTTTAAATTTATAGTTGGATTAGGAAAAAAAATTTGGAAGGGTAACGTTAATCAAATAAACACGCGCTTGAATGTACGGTGAAATTTAATATATATGAAAAGTGTTCGATTTCCATGTTCAAGAGACGAATTCGAGCATAATGTGTGATGTTGAAGGTATGACAAGGAAGAGAGCGTAAGAAAAAAAGGGGCAAAGAGAGTGCATTATTTTTTATTGTTGTTGTTATGTACTTACCACGCGTCTTTTTAAAATAAAAAATAAATAGAAAGAGGAAATGTATATTATTAGGATTTAGATGTTTTGTGAAGTGTGTTGGGATACAGTTACTTTGTCAAGCTCAGTGTGTCACTTTTTTACGTATTTTTTTTTTTTAGAGAAATTTGGGTTATTTTGTGTTATTTGTTTTGTAAACGTGTGTGTTTGAACAGATATTTAGAGGAATTTTTAAGGGTTAACGGGAAATAAAAGGGATGTGAAGTGGAAATCCGAAATCGTTCAAATTTAAAGGGAATTTCCTTGTTTCTGTGTTTGAAGATGATTAATATTTTAAAAACAATCAGACTTAGAAATGCATTTAAAATAATAACATTAGTAAGATAAATAAATAAAATAATTTAGATAAAATAATTTAATAAATAATTTAATGTTCAAAAATAAAAATAAATAAAATTTCAAGATTTAATTTAAATTAAAATAATTTAATTTATTAATTAAAATTTAATCCTGAATTTAATAAATTAATTTAATTTTTTAATTTTCTTTTTTAATTGTAATACTTGACGAGTATGTTCGTAAAATAAAAATTAATTTTAAAATAAAAAAAATAATATATAAAAATAAAAATTATCTGAAAAATTTGAAAATTTTTGAAATTATATAAAAAGAAATTATTTATAATTTAAATTGTATTATATTAATCATTAAAATTATTTATTAAATTATTTTTTTAATTGAAATATTTTTATTTTGACAATTTTTATGAAAAAAATAAAAAATTAAATATAAAAAAATATTGAATTTTTTTTATTAAAAAAATATGATTTTTAAGATTTTTAATGTATAAAGATTTCAATAAATTAAAAAATTTATTAATAATAAAAACAATTTTTTAAAATTTACAAAAAAAAAAATAAAAAAATAATTCCTAAAAATTTTTTAAAATTGAAACTGAATTGAAGTTTTTCAAAAAAACTTATTCAAATAATTTTTTCTTCCCTTAAAATAATAAAACGCTATTTATTTATATTTATTATAACACATTAACAACACATTTAAAGATATTTATGTCAAACATAATAATAATATTTCCCATACTTTTAATTTCAGACACTCTCCAGCAGTCAAATATATCACAAAAACGAAAATACGCACGTCACGTGACAAAAATGCAGTCTCTACTGAGATAAGATCTGTGTCAAATGGTCATGTGCCTCGCGCGTTTTTGATATTTTTTCGTCGAGTCATGCAACAAACAAACAGTTGGTTAGAGGCTTTTAATTTGATTTGATTTTTCAATTTATTCAACAAAATGCATGCAAAGCGTGTAAAACTGCAACTAATGAAGTTTATTGTTCTTGAGTGGGCTTGCAGTTTTGTATAAAATAACAACATTGTGACACTTTTGATCTGATTAAATCGTTCTTTTGAATTAATAAAGTTTGTTATTGTGCAAGACATTTTCGACAAATTTTGAAAAGTTGAAATTTATTTATTGAGTTTTATAAAAAAAGGAATTCGACAAAAAAAAAACAATTTTTAACCAGAATTAGTTGAACAAACAAACGAAGAAGAAAAAAATCGTAAACAGGAAGCGAAGAAATGAAAAGAAAGGTTACGGGATCAATTTTTTTTTGTATACGATAAAGGTTTAGAAATTCCTTTTATTAATAAAAATATTATTTTTGGCAATTTTTTAAAGTAAATATTGTTTCGCTCGCCGTTTTTTGAGTATTGGATTCGAAAAGTATTAACAAAAATGTTATTTTATTACTTTTGTTCGTCTTTTTCATTCATTCTTGAGCGTTTTTGTATTTTATGAGGAAGTTTATTTTAACAAAAAAGATCATTTTCGTTAGTTTTATAAAAAAAAATAGTGTTTAGCCTTGTTCGTTGATTGATTGATTAAGGTTGGATTTCGGTTATAAATCGTCTTAAAATCGTTTTAATGCCATAAAAGTTCATAAATGGCTTCATTTTGCCTCATTTTGCATTCAATGTATTATCTAACATTTTTAGCCAATTAAAATGCATGCCCCTAAATGCTCAACTTAAATGGATTGAACGCAGGAAGCCGTATCAACGTCATAAATTTGCCGGTGTTCTTCACCTCGCTCATATAACAAGCGGGAAAAAGGCTGTAATTGTAACAATAAACCACCGCACACGACATTTTTTATGTCTTGATATACGAGACGACGACCTGTGTTATGTGTGCGGGCAATAAGCCATCAAAGTCCATAATAAAATTAAAGGGAAGTCCCATAAATGCAACGCGTAAACGAGTTAAATCCGGGCATGTCGATGAACGATGATTTTTGTTGCCGTACGAAAAAAAGGTGTAAAATGCGCGACAAAAATAAAAGAATCTAATAAAGACAAAGCCATTTTCACGTAATAAAAACTTATTTGCTGTTTTTTCACTCCTTCACGCGCTCATTTTTCGTGTATCTGGACTGCCTTTTGATAATAACGAGTCAGTGCGCGATGTAATTCCTCGAAACGATCAATAAATGGGCGAAAATAAATTGAAATACATTCATAATAATAATATTCCGAGCGTTGTTGTTGTCGTGAGAGGGATAAAAAGTGATATTAAAAATTCACAAACTTTAAATTGAACCTTAAAAATTTATCGTTAGAGCTATTTTGCATATTATGTACGCGCAACACACTCACGGGACACACGAAGGCAGCATCTGATCATAATATTCGGGTTCTGTTTTTATTTTACGCTATTTTATAGTCTCATTTACAACCATCTAAACATCGTTCTGGCACGCACTTTAAAATATACAGCGAACAAAAAAAAAATTCAAGGGTTAAAAAAAACTCGTGGGGTGATTTTTTTTTATGTGAGAGAGAGAGTCTGAGTCAGAAGTTGTGGGGGTGCTTTAATGCTTTGAGTACACACAAATATTGTTCTATCGGGTATGGGATTACATTTAGAGAATAATGTACTTTTTTATGTGTGTGCGTTCTTTTTAAGGATGATGGAATAAAAAATTTGAATTCAAATCAATATGATAATGTTAACTCTTTCCTTTTTTTACATTTTTAATGTTATAGTAACGCGAGACGATCGTGTGTGAGTGCAGGGATGGAAATAAAAGTTACGAAAATTGGCAATTTTATTTTAAATATTTGATGAATTTTAAAATTTTCAACTTTTATATAAATTTTACCAAATTTATTAAAATTTAATTACTTAATTATTAATTATTTTTTAAATTTATTAATTTTTTTAATTTTAAATTTTTTAAATTAAATTAATTTTTAAAATTTTTGTTAAATTTTTAATTTTATTAAATTTTTTAATTTCAATTAATTTTTTAGCTATTATAACTTTTTTTAGACAAATTTGTCTTTTTTAAAAAAATAAATTTTAATAAATTTTTTTCTTAAAAATGTAAATTCAAATTATTTTATTTTCAATTTCATATTTAATAAAAATAATTTTATTTATTCATGTGTAATAAATAAAAAATTATTTTAAATGAATTAATAAAAAAATAAAAAAAATTATTTTATTATTTTTTTTCTAATTTAGAAAATATTGAAATAGAATTTTAATTTAATTTAATTAATTTAAAATATATTAAAATAAAATTAAATAAATTAAAAAAAAGAAAAAAAATAAATAAATTTTATATTTTTTTTAATATTTCAATAATAATAAATTTTGCAATATTTGAACTCAAAATATTTTTTTTAAATATTTACTTTTATTTATAGTGCATGAAATTTTGCACTAAAACTTCCTGTAAATATCTTGAGGCCCAATTTTTCAATAAAAACCGTTTCACACACCTGACTAAAGGGGTGAAAAAAAAATAAAACCGTAAAAATTTTTTATTCATCATTCAATCTTCTTCTCTTCTGCGTTTTTTTTATTATTATTTTCAACACAGACACACTTTTTGTGTACCCAGAGTTTTAAGCTTATTATTATATTTGTGGGTCTAGTTTTTTTTTCATTCATATCGTGAGCACACAGACAAAAAACTTCAATGAATGCACTTTGTGAGTCAGAAAAAAGGGATAAAAAGGGTTGATTTGATATATTAATAATAAAAAAAAATCGATTGAAATGCACTTGCTCCGGAGATTATTTTTCAAAATTAGACAGATGATGAGAATAATGCACAAGGACAAAAGTAAACATTCAAAAAAAAAAAAAAGGATAAAAGATGATCAAATAACAATATTATTGATTGAACGGAACATTGAACGGATTAATATTCTTCCTATATCATTTTTTCTGTATTTTACGCTAGAAGAGGAGCAAAAGCGACACATTACTCGTCCATTAGTTCCAATGTTTTGATAATAAAAAGCCCAAAATAATGATGATGTGTGAGACGAGTAGGAAATGACTCTTTATGATTATTACGCCTTTTATGTCGCATTTTGACATCAAACATCATCATCATTCATATGTTATTTTAGTACTCTGTTGCGTCGTCTTACGACAAAAAATTCGCGAACGCACGTTCAATTTTTTCCTCTTCTTGTCATTTTATCAAAAAAATAAAACATCTCGTACCCAAACACCACGACGACACTATTGAGGATTATTATCGTCTCTATGCCACACACACTTTAACGCATATTATTATTATTATTGCCGTGTATTTGTGTAAGGAATGTGTTAAAATTGTACTCGCAAATAAAATTGGTTTAAAAGGTGCAAAAGAGCACACATTATACTTACATATCTTTACACATGTAACGCAATGCGAGAAGAGGAAAAACAAAAAAAAACGAAATAAAAGAAAATATACTCACAAAACACCCATTATATTATATGCTTGACATGTTACGCCGTTAAAGTGTGAAATGCGCGTGGAGGAGCGTGTATGTTTACACTTGTTGTCGTCTCACATGCCGCGAGTTGAAGTATTCTGGTAAGTAAGTGAGTAAGTGGTTGGAGAGCGCAAAAACATAAACAAGGAAACGTTAAGAGCCTTCAATGGACCCACTTGGCAGGAAATGATGATTCAAAAGTCGTGTCATTCGCTTTATAAAAATATGATGGAGCAAAAAAAAATAACCAAAGTAACGGAAATTGGACCGCCAAAAACAGTCAAAACCTTCGGTTGATGAAAAAAATAATCAATTTTTTTTTCATTAAAATATTACGACGGGATTAAATGAAGGGCGAATGTGATAAATCGCACATTTGCATTATATTTTGGCATAATTAATTTAAAAAATAAAAAATATTAAAAAAATATTTTGTTAAATATTTTATGAAATTTTTATTTTTTTTTGTATTATTAAATTTTGTTTTTTTATTAATTTATTTAATTTAAATTAACATTGTTATATTTTTTAATTTATTATTTTAAAATTAAAATTTTAAAATTATTTTTAAAAAAATTATTTATGTTAAAAAAAAATGTCAAAAATTATAAAAAAAAATTAAATAATTTAATTTTTATTGATAATGAATTAATTTGCAAAAAAGTGTCATTGCTTAAAAAATCAATTAAAACCAAAAATTTAATTATTTTTTTTAAAGGATTTTTTTACTTTATTAAATTTTTTAAGTTTGAAAACTATTAAAAATCACTTTTTATATCTGAAATGCGGATTTATAATTCATATTATTTTTTATGTCAAAAACAACTGAGCTTTAGTGCAGATAGGAAATTTTTCTGCACAAAAAATATTTTTATTGCTTATTTTTTTTTAAACATTAATGAAAAAATGCTTGAAAATCAAGAAAAATTTCTAAAATTAATTTTATTTAACTTAAAATCCCTTTTTCTAAATTTGCCGAAAAATTAAATTATGCGATTTATCACATTCTTCTCTCAAAATATTCCTTGAACATTTTGATTTTATTACTCAACTTATTTTTTGTGTTATCATTTAAAAAAGAATTAAAAATTATAAGTAGAAAAGTCTCCAAAGACGCAAAACGCAACGTCCAGAACAGCTTCCCCCTTAAGTGCGATGCTAAGAAATTAAAGTCTTAGTAATCACATTACGTCCCACTCCTCTTCCTTTATTTCATGCAGCAGCAGCAGTATCAGATTGCTATTATTGGATGGAGGAACCAATTTAAAAATTTAACCGGAACGAGGAATTTTTAATGTGCAGAATCATAAATTAAAAAATTTTCTAATATCAGCAAGAGGAGCGGGAAAGAGACAGAGCGAATACTAATAATAATAAATAAAAGAGAAAAATGTTTGTTGGGCTTGTAAAAGCGACTTGTAAACTTATAAATACTTTTTCCATTATTTTCTAGTCCTTTCTTCGTCTTTTTTTATTTTATTGTTGTTGGGGGGAAATCTACAAAAACATATAAAATGAAGAGTAAAAAATCGACAAAAATTATAATAAAGAAAAGTGTGGACGATAACGGCGACGACAACGACAAAGCTACACAATACGCGGAATTTTGCTTAAGAGCACTATACTTCTCCTCTGTGATGCGATAAGGGTACAAAGTCGCGAAAGTGGTGTGAGTCGTTGTGGTGTCTAATACTTTTTAAGGGTGATCCATTTAAATTTCTCTCCTTTTCTTTTTATTTTTCTCTTTCGGAATGAAATTTAAGATGGAAAACATAATTCTTATTTGCATATTATGTATCCGGTTCTACGTCTATCGCGCTTCGTGTACGCCCAGTATCAAGTGAAAAAAACTTATAATATTCAAATACTTGAATTTCCACTTTCACTCTTCTTCTTCTTCATTTTCTTCGCTTTTTTTTTGTTTTTTTCCTGCATGTCCTAGATATCTCTGTATACAATGTTCAAGGCTGTTCGGAAACTTGAAGCCTTTTTGTTGCGTCGTCGTCCATTTATTATAATCCTCTTTTGCTACTTTTACATTACTTTTTAAAAACTCAAACCCATAAACGCTCATCCCACGGAAATTCTTCCAAAAGGGGGGACGATGGGTGGCATAGCGGCATAAAAATCCTCCAAAATGTGTTTGTTAATGTTTTAAAAAGAGTAAAATTTTTGTGTGAGCGCCAACATTTACCAAAGCAGTAAAATTATTATCAAAAGCCGTACGTAAGACAAACAAGAAGAAGAAGAAAATGAGTCAAAAAGAAAGAAGAAGAGGAAAAATTTAATATCAGTGGAAAAAATACGTCTTACCCCTTGTGTACACAAACACGACAGCGACGACGACGGAGGTATTGAAATAAAAAAAAAAATAAGGGGGTAAAAATTTGTACCTACTCACTCATTCATTTAAATGAACGGTCGACAACCTCACGCGCGATTTTTTTTTCTTCTTCTTAATTTTCCTTTTTTTTTAGCATCATCCTTCGTACGGAGCAATTTTGACTCTCTCTCTTGATGAGCATGATACATATCTCTCGTATTTTTTTGTATTTAAATAGAATTGCTTTGCATACACCCGCGACCTAAAAAAATCGAAAGAAGAAAAAAACGTGGCAGGAGATAAAAAATATGCGAAGGGGGTTACATTTTTTTTCTTTTAATATTATCTACAATACAACAACACAGAAAAAAAATAAGAGGTAGCACAAAAATTAAAAACAACGCACATAGAGCAGTACGTACCTAGAATGGTAAAAATGCTTCTGTTTGATATTATTACGTCTTAAAAAGATATTTTTAATGTTTTTCTTTTATATTTTATACTTTTTTCCTCGTGCGCGCGTACATCTAAAGTAATTTGGGCATCTACCGTGCAAAATAAAAAGGGTGTCTCTGGTTCTTTTTATTTTTTTTTATTACAGATACGTACAACTTCCTATTTAATGTCTTCGTCCCAGTGCATATTTTAAATTTTCAAAGTATTGTACAATCGACATTGGTCCCAGTAGACATTTTAAAATTTTTGCCGCAATGTGCATTCAAGATTTTTGGCCCAATGTGTATTTAAAAATTTTGACCCAATACACATTTTAAAAAATTTTACCCAATGCACTTTTAGCATTTTTGTCCCAGTTGCCATTTTGATATTATTGACTTTTTGCACATTTTAAAAATTTGACCTAAAACACATTTAAAACTTTTGTCCCAGAGGACATTTTGAAATTATCGGGCAAAATTAACATTTAAAAATATCGTCCCAATGCACATTTTCGGTTTCTAACCCTGCTTAAACCTTTGTATTCGTTATATAGCAATTTTTTATTCGCTTTATTGAGATTCGTTAAATGAGAAGTTGTACGTTCCTCTGAAGATATTTTTTTAGCGACGTATAATTACTTGACTTTCTTTTTTTCTGCTCTTGAAGTGAATAAAAAACTCCCCTTGCACAAAGAAAAAAAAATTCAAGGATTGAGGAAGCCAACTTCAAATTAGCGAAATGCTGAATAAAGCAAAAGACAGACAGGAAAATTAACGACATCATTTTCGAAAATTATGAATATTATTTTTTTTTCTCATACTCAATTTTCCCTTTTTTGTAGGTACATATCAACGGAAACCCCGGAATGAACGAACATGTGTATATTTTCGCGCAAAATATAAAGTAGCTCAATCCTTTTGATGCTCGATTATGAATGAAGCACAGTCAATAACGGAGAATAATAATGATGATGATGATGACGACGCGATAGGAAAATAATAATTTGAATTTTTTATGGCATCGTGTGGGATAAATTATTCGTGAAAAAATCACACAAGGGTGATGAATGAAATAAAACGGATTTTTTTGAAGTTTTATTTGAAAAAATGACCGTTTATGAACCATCAATCCTACCAAAAAGGAGTCTTTTATCATCATGATTTATTTGACATTTACTCCATTCAATTGAATTTTTATATAAAAAAAAGAAGAAGAAAAAAGTAAAAATCATCCTTTTGGAATTATACGTCACAAAAATATTTGTCCTGAAATTCTTATGTGGACAAAAAGATTTTGACAACAAGACATAAAAATATTTATCCCATTCTTTTCATTACATTCATTATATTTTTATTATACGAGAAGCATAAAAGAAGTTACAAATCTTAAAATTAAATAAAAGTCCGTATATTCGCTATAAAGCTATAAAAAGTTAACTTTTGCGGATCTTTTTGTATTTTGGACCGAAGCGCATCCTTTTAAGTATTTCTCGTACACATATAAACGGTCGACGGATTTTCGGTAAAGGTAAGAGACGAGAATTTATTTAACGAGGTAGAAATATCTTTATATACGTTTTTTGTCGTTTTTCCCCTGAAAGACCATGAAAGACCGTTTTGGACAAAAGAAAGCGATTTTTGGTGAAATTCATGTATCCACGAAAAATATTCAGTGAATTTCAAGAATTTTTTTTCGGTCAAAAAGTGAATTTTATTTTTTTCATTCAAATAAAGACATTATACTCACTTAATTAGATTACTGCAATGAATTCCAAATGACTGCTTAAAAAAAGTACAATTATTTGTACAATTAAAACAACGAAAAGGGAAGAAGCCAAACAAATCGTCACAATGGATTGTTTGCATAAAATTATCCATTCCACGCATTAATGGTCGTCGTCGTTGTACGGTGATACCCTCATTTAAATGATATGCACAAGCAAAAAAGGGTCGGCCATTTTAATTAGAGTTCTGTGCAGTAGCTCCATGCACGAAGAAAAGGAAGAAAAATACGAAGGGGGTTGCTCACTTTATTTTTACAATGTCATTAATTATTTATCTCTTTTCATCAACTACGTGTACCGCTACAGCGAAGCAAAACAAAAGGAAAAACTTTTTTGTACGTGTGCCATAAAATTTACGCTCGCTACGTACGGAAAAGAGATACGTTCAAAGGAACGCCGAAAAAAGTACACGCGTTGGCGAAGGGAAAAGTTGAAATTAATTTAACCCCATATTTCCTTTCCTTCGTTCCTCTTCGTTATCATCATCAACAACGCGCACGCTATTAAAATTACTGATTTTGCGCCGTTTTAAGTTTTATTTTTTGAGAAACACAAGAAAGAGCTTTATTATTATGAAGTGAAAGTGTATCGCTGTGTAAGAGATATGAATTTGAAATGGAATGGTGGACCCTTATTTTGAATGTTATGTTTAATAAAATCAATTCTGTTCGTCTTTTTTCTTCAAAAGGATTTGCGAGAAAGGGAATTTTAAAGAAAATATTTTTGTTACTGACGAAAATTGATAAAAAATATTTTTTTTTTAAATTTTAATTAGATTTTATTTTAAAACCATTGACAATAATAATTTTTTTTACATCAACTGTGACAATTTTGAATATGATGTTGATTAAATTTTGGATTTTTTTTCTTTTTATATTTCAAACTTTTTTTTTGTTTATACACATTTATAATTTTTTATTACCTGATTTTTTTGATATTTAATTAATTATTTTTTTTTATAAATAATTTTTAATTACAAATATTTCTAATTTTATTCTAAAATTTGTTATCTACATAAAATTTATTATTATTTTAAAAATTTAATTTTTGAAGACATTTATTTTTTTTTATCTATTTTTTTCACTAAATTAAAACAACTTTTATTTTATTTTATTTACAAATTATTTTTAATTAAAATTTTTTTTATTGCACATTTTTATATTTTTTTTTTATTTTTAAAATCTGAGTTTTGTTGCTTTTTAAAATATTTTTTGTTGTTTAAATTTTTTTTTTGAGAAAATATCATGCAAATACGAAACACAAAATTTTAGTAGAACGGATTTTTTTCTTTGAACTCCTTTGGTTTGTTACATTTTGCACATGTAATGCTCTATTTTGTTAATTTTTTGCAAGTTCTTGGAATAACTATGGGTCATAAATTATTGCATTCTTTCTTCAAAAAAAAAAGTCAAAAATTATTTGGTTCATTTTTCTTCTTTTTTCATTGTTTTACATACATTCGCATTACTTTGACATAACTTAACATGAGAAAAAAAAGTTTTTTCTGCAAAAAAAGGTCTGCTCTAATTGTGGTCGTAAAATTGCAAACTATGGACATTGTCTTTAATCATTTGTTATATATTTTTTATGTTCTGCAAATTTCTAAAGGTTTACTTGTTCAAGGTCAACCTTACGTAATAAAAGTTTTTTTTTATATTTTTACCGATAACGAGACTTTTCTTGGCAGGTACTTGATGAAAAACGAAAAAATTACCTCATATTGCAATCATAATCGATATTTTTTATGAAATTTTTAACGGGAATTGAAATTCTCGGAAAAGAGATCATTTTTGCATCAAATTTCATAATGTACAAGTTGCAATGAAATTCAATCCTGAGCCCCGATGATTTCTGATTAAATTAAAAAATCTTCCTTTTGTATCATTTATTCTTATTATTCATTCATTTAAATTTTGCAATCTATCTATCTGTTCGTTTTGTTTGCTTTTTTTTTAAAGAGAGAAAAGGATTTCGAAACTGGCATGCATCCAATGTTTGTCTATATAATTTTTTTTTGCACAAAAAAGATTTCGACACAGCATGATTTCTCTTCCTTCGTTTGTTTCTTTCAATTGTACATCACAAAAGAGCAATTTAATTTCTTATTTTTTACTCCCTCTTTATCCTTTTGCACTCGTATGTCGAAAAAAATAGTTAAAAAGAGATGAGATGATGGAAAGGAAAGAAAAAAATAATCCAGAAATCCATTCAAAATTATTAATTTTCGATCAATTTCATGCATCTTTCAAAAAAAACTTACAAATTTAATAATATCCTGTCAAACAAAGTCCGAATCGTAAAATGAGAGGCCGTAAAAAAAGGAGTAGCCAAAACATGAACGTTGTTCATATCAAAAGACATTTTAAATTGAGTTAAAGACCTTTTTGTCCATGTCCAGTACAGAAGTGAGTGAAGACAAAAGGTACCCCTTTTTAAAATCAATTCACTTCCTTTTCTGCTTTTTTTTGTTTGTTAGATTCAATTTCTTTTCTCAATTTCACAATTTTTCCAATCAATCAATTTATTTAACTTATTTCTTTAAAAAAAATGAAAGTATTGACGTTTCTGATAAAATAATGGGTTTGGTTCAGGAAGTAGGAAGCTCTGTTTCATTATTGTTGCTGTTAACATGTGCCTTGATAATTTCTGAAAAGGACTCAATTTTCGAGGTATTTTTCCAGAAATAAATGCAGCAGCAGCTGTCAAGTAAGCTACTTTTGATTACAAATAATGATAAATGGTTCCCATGATTCTTGATCCCTCTAATATTGATTCAATTTCATGTAATTTTATCTCAATAAATAAAATTAGGGTTGACCAAACATTTTTTCGCATATCTGTACCATTTTTTTTTTGCCTTCCTTGTATTTGCATATATAACACATGCAAATAAACGACAACATGTTGAACATGTTAGAATTTGATCCTTTCATCATCAAGTCCCCTTTTCTTCCCTCTTTATCAAAGACGGCGACGCTTGTTGTTGTCAATTGCAAAATAATCGTTTCCTTTATGTGACAAAAAATTTGAAATATTTTACCCAAGAAAGTTTTTTTTTCTTTACTTTATGAGAGATTTCCTTTTTCTCACATATGAAGTCCATTTGAATATTTTTTTGTTGTACTTTTGAAATTTTTTGGGGTGAACAATACTGATTTTTTGAATTCAATCAAAAAAAAAAAGTTTGGACTCTATTATCATTTTTTGTACAAAAAAAAAATCTCAGACGTATTCAAAGATTTTTTTTTCGAGATCTCTCAAGAAATATTGAAAAATTACATTTCAACACCTTTTAGCGCCCTTTTTCCAAATATTTCCCGTAAACTTTGACCTTTGTACGTTTTTTTATGGATTAAATAAATGTTAATACAATCAAAGAACCATTCGATCGGTCAGTCATACATATTTATTGGATGATGTTAACCCAATAATCTAATTCTATTTACCCTTTTTCGGTCTATTTTCTCTGCTTTTTTTTACGGAAACCCCCGCAATATAAAATGTAATCCTTTCAAAATATTTCCACAATGCCATAAATTCAATCCACACCGCTTTGATTGTTTTGGGATTTCCTATTTGTTGTTACTCGTTTTTTTTTACATAATTCCCAATAATTTTTTGTACAATCGTATGTATGTTGTCCAATCAAGTTAGCCTTTAGGGATTTGATTAGTTGCGTGTTTGTGTTTTTTTTGTGTTACTTTTTTTATGTATGTTAATCATTTTACGTTTAAAAGGATTGAAAGAGCTCCTTAGAGACGAAAGTCATCAAAAGTCATCGCATTTGCATGATTTTTCCCTTGTTTCGGTCTATTTTTTTTTTGTTATAGTTATAGTTGTACATTTTTTGCATCTTTTTTTATATTTAAACATTTTTTTGTGATGCATTTTTGTTACTTTTGCAAACGAATAGATTCTATTGAGTTAGAGGAACTTGTATACCATTCACAAAAAAATTATTTCTTGAAAAATATTACATTTTTTTGAAGTTTTATATGTTTTTAAACCTGAGCAAAGCAAGATACTTACATTGACGACAAAACAACAGAAAATAAGGAAAAATAAAGAAAAAGGAGGAAAAAATAAAAAAATGATAATTATTTTTTGACATATATAAATTATAGTATTTTCTATATTTTCTTCAAATATTTTTTTTTATAATAATAATTTTTTTTGACTACGACTAATTTTGATTATTGGCATTTTTTTGGGATTTGACTTAAAATAACTTAAAAATAAAAATTATATACAATTTACAACTCAAATGGCGTTTTGGTATTTTTTGTACAATCATAATTAATTAATTAATAATAAAAATAAAACAATAAAAAAATTAACAAAATTAAATCTATGAACTAATTCATTTATTTTCTTTAGTATTTTTTTTTCTTGTTTAATTTTAGGAAACAATTTTTTCGTAACTAAAGAAAAAGCGTCATCAATGCATTTCTATGGCATGTTCCTTAATTATTTTTTTTATATATTTATATTACACTGATTATTTATTTACTATCATTATTTTTTTTTAAGAGAAAACAAGTATTTTCGTACGATTTTTAGAACAATTCTCCCTGATAAATGTTTAAATATTGAAAAGTTTTTAATTAAAAATTGCAGTTTTGTACCGATTTCAGTGCTAAGTTTAAAATATCATTATTCTCTATTACTTTGTTAAACATTGATTTTTTTTCTTTTATGAGGTAGGTACTGTATTTCTTTTGTATCGTGTGTATTTAGTTTGGTGGTGTCGTCGCGGGGAACATTCATTTATATTTTTTGGAGGTAGATTGTTTTCTTTTTAGGAGTTTTATGATAAATATATTTTTAGGTTATATTTGGTACACATTTAGTTTAAAATTTTTTATATATATAATTTCCTTGGCTAGTATCTCTTTGTATATGAAATAGGACATCTATCTCGTGTTTTTTTACAAATAAAATATTCAAATTTATGATTCCATACCGTTTTGCAGCTTTTGCATCCGTTGTTTCATGTACAATGCGGCGGCATCATCTAACTCTTCGAGCTCTTCCATGGAGACGGGCGACGTGATTGGCGATCGTGGCGAATGCATACTCAAGTCTTCGGGTTCCGTTTGTTCGGGCAGCATACTTGGCATGTGCATAATTTGCGGGATCCTCACAACGTGTCGCACCTCCGTGGCTTTTCGGTTGCGTCGTTCAACGATGTCGCCGTGACTGTCGTCGGTGTACCGCATGGATTGATTGAAGGGCGTCGATTTGCTGATGGACGAGATTTTGCTCAAGTCTAACGAGTCTTCGCTAAATTCGGATTTGACGTCGCTCATGTACATGTTCGGGCTCATCATGGGTGTCAATGGGCTCGTGGCGGAAATGCTGCTATTGTTGTCGCATTTGTGGTTATCGAGCAAGTGTTTTCGGCGATAACGACTTCCGCACCGATTGCAACTGAATGGCTTTTCGCCGGTATGCGCGATGGAATGGGCTTTCAATTGGTTGCTATCGCTGAAACGGGCGTTGCAAATGTCACAAGTGTAGGGTCTTTCGCCGGTATGGACACGCAAATGACGTCTCAAATTTGCCACCTGGACAAATTGGCGATCGCAGTGTGAGCAGGAGTAAGGTTTCTCGCCCGTATGAAGTCGCATGTGAGTTTTCAAGTGATGATCTCGCGTAAAGCGCTTATGACATTCGGGGCATTCGAAGGGTTTCTCGCCGGTATGTGTTCTTTCGTGATTTTGCAAGACATGTTTATAACCGAAACTTCTACTGCAGATTTTACAGGTGAAAACTTTGTCGCGGGACGAGTCTTTGGTAGTGCTGGCAGAAACAATCGTCGTTGGGACATCAATGGATCCCGTGGAATTGGGAGACGAACCTGAATTCGGAGGTGAAATCATGCCAGGACTCATCATGTCGTGATTCATCGAGACATCCGTGGATGGCGGCGAAAGTAATTCCTTCTTTAAACTAACGGTGTTGATTTCTTTCTTCGCGAATGGCTTACGTTTCGATGATTTTTTGATGTCAGATGTCGTCGAGACAATATGATTGTTGTTGTTTGTGTATTTGCGTTCCTTCATGCCGTAAACTGGAGAAATTGGGCTCTTTGGGGGTGAGCTGCAACTCGATGGCGGAGGTCCCCAAGCTCCGAAAAGCGCTGGATGATGCGGAAACAAACCGCCAGCAAGACTCGCTCGCAGCGACATTGGAAGCCCGGCAGCCATGAGAGCAGCTGTTGCCGCGGGATTTCCTGAGAAAAGTTGAGGCGCCAACATTCCCATGGCAGAAGCTGTGGCAGGATGCAATCCCGAAAAGATATTTTGATGTTGATTCATTGGCGGAGACAAACTACGGTCATCTTCGTGTTTCATTGTTGCTAATGGTCTGACTGAAATTCCTGCAAAGAAAGAGAAAAAAATTGAAAATTAATAATGGAAAACATAAAATTTAACGACTGAATTGGTCCCAGAGATAATCTCGCGGTTATTTTTATTTTTTTTTTTTAGAAAACTGCCTGATGCGACATTATTGATTCATATCCGGACAAAAATATAGATGATCAGTTATCGACTAATGTGCCCAGCGGGACAATTTGCCATATCATACGCACATATAATCCATTACCATGGAAAGCTAGATGTTTTTTATTTACATCTACCCTGTCTATTTTTTTGACAAAGTTTCATGTCATTGTTTGGAAAAAGCGCCGCGGGCGACTCTACTCCTGTTATTTGCTACTCCATCAAATTATACACGAAAACAACAACAAATTGACACAAAACAAGCCCTTTTCCCGTAATTGAATGTTACTTTCAACCTGAAGTTCGACCGTTGCCGCGACGCAGGACCATCTTCTAACAGATGCAACGAACGCGCACGCACGATGACAAAAAAACACAATACAGATCAAGAAATGATAAACGATGTAATAAGGTAAGGGTAACAATAATATTGAATTAAATTCAAGGTGTTTTCAAACATATTACAAACCGATTGATTTTGATCCTCGATCGTTATTTATTTGATGATGGAATTGTGTGTGCTCAATAAAACGTAAATAAATAAATAAATTCGCTCCTTGAACAAAAAAAGAAGCAAAGAAAAACATGACACACACTAAAAGGATCAGAAAACGGTTAAAGTGTCCTTTTAAAAAATCCTTTTGGCTATTTTTTTTTGTCCATGATTTTTTTTTTTGTATGTCACACACATTTTATTGCATCTTCAGTGTCATGTGATGCATTCAAGGAAGAATTTTATTACAAAATTACAAAAAAAAGATCGAACAATGGCACGGTACTGCTTGATAAATTTCTGGGATGACAAAAAAAAAAGAGATAAATTAGAGCAAAATATATATTGAAAAGAATTTTTTTCTTCATTCATTCATTGGATGCACATTTTAGTTTTGTAGCAAAGATAAAGTTGGAATGAATGCGGAAGAGAACCAGGTCAATTTTTTCTTCACTTAGATTTTTTAAAAAAATATTTCAGAAAGTTTTCTTAAGAAATTCGAGCAAAAAGGGGTAAGGACTCAAAAATCATTAATTTTACTCAAATTACCAATCAAAAATAGATCGTTAATTTTTATGTATTTAATTATAGAAAAAACAAAAGTCGACCGCCTTGAAAAAGAAGTTGCAGCTGCTTCAAGAAAAACCTCACGTTGGTCAGAAAAATAAACTTTTAACGGATCAATTTCCGGTGAAGACTAAATTTAAGCGATATCACATGTGAACAAGTGTCATTTGTTTATTTTGGCTCCTTTTTTGATTGAGAGGGATTTTTTTGTGCAATCAAAACAACAATTTTGAAGATGCAAAAGTACCACACCCCTTGAAACATATTCACATGATGTGACTAGATTTGACACTTTAAAATTATT
This sequence comes from Culicoides brevitarsis, assembly GCF_036172545.1. Classification (NCBI taxonomy): domain Eukaryota; kingdom Metazoa; phylum Arthropoda; class Insecta; order Diptera; family Ceratopogonidae; genus Culicoides; species Culicoides brevitarsis. The sequence continues at coordinate 14,050,855 of NC_087085.1, read as the reverse complement.
TTGAAGACAGAAATAATGCCACTTGTTTCCGTGTAAAACATGCCAATTCAAGGATTCCAACAGGCACAAAAAAAAATAAAAATAATAAAAATCAAATGTGATGTGACACAAATGTCTTCATCGTCTTCCGGTTTTATGGTGCGAGTTTATATGACATTTATACATAAAAAATACATTTTTTTTTGTGTGCGTTGTTGGTTTGTCCCGTAATGTGCTATAAAATTGAAATGATGCCAATATTTAATATATTTTTGATTTGATTTTTATGTTTTGTGTCATAAAATTTTTTTTTTGTCTTTGCAGATCCCGAAAAAAAGTAACCCTTTAGGATGAGCGATTCAAGTTGCGATGAAGCTTTAGGAGCCAAACATTTCTTCAAAAATTATTCCAATTAATCCAAACCAAGCAAAAATTAAAATCTAATTCCAATTAATCCAAACCAAGCAAAAATTTCTCGAAATAGATTTTTGGAAGGATCTACATCGAAAAAGAATTATCTGTAACTGAACTACTGAACATTGTCAAACGCCATTCGCGGTAATGAACGAAGAAAGAAAGCGCAACAGACAATTACAAGGGTAATTCAGTTGTCTCGACAACCGACGGATTTTTCTCAGCACACACACACCGCACTTTTGGCACAAATTATGCGAACGAGAGAATAACAATAACAACACATTTTTACCATGTGATCAAATATTGTTATTATTATGTATATTTTATACAGATACTTGTTGTTCACTCGAACCCCCTTGTTTTGTCGCTGTTGTATGAGCGCCAAAAAGAGTGAAAGCTCATCTCTTCTCGTTCCACATGTGTGGAGGCAGTGTGTGTGTGTGTGCGAATTCCAAGACGAAAACGGAATTGAGGAAAATTCTTCGTTTTTTCCGTGTTCGCATCGGTTTCTTCTTCGGCATGCATGATGTTGATGTTCCAATGTTGATGATGAAAGGATGTTGATATCATCGTCTCGTGCGCTATATATGTCTCGCAGTCATAATATACATCCAGAGAAAAGAGGTGTCTATATGGTGTAACAATAAAATGTACAATTTTTCGTTCGTTTCATTGCCTTTGGGTACAACGCGACTTTGTTTTTCTTCTGTTCGAGTGGAAAAGCATATATACGGGATTTTCACACATTTTATTTTTTTTTGTAAGTTGGCTGTTGAACATGTCTGTATATGAGAAGACGACGAAATTATATTAAATTGGTGGTTCTTGCTGCTTGCTTTTTTGATGATGTCAAAAATAATATTACGACATGTTTTATTGTTGTAAAGAGAAAGTAAAGTGTTTTGCATCCTTTTTTCTTGCATGATAAGCATGTTTATTTATTTTTATACATTTTAAAAGAACATACGTTCAAGTAATAAAAGATTTTGATTTTTTTCATGTTTCAGTCGAAAAGAAAAAAAAAAGATAAAAGGTGCGAAAATCATTCGAAATAATGCACCGCGAGTATAAAAAATCATCATCAATCGCGAGAATCCACCCTTCAATGCCATTAAACTTTTTCTCTGCTTTTTAAAAAATGGCATGGAAGACACTTAAGTATATTACTGAAGAAAAAATTCACGAAAAACAGATACATTTTGTTGCCTAACAACGCGCGTGTAATAAAAATAAAGGCGAAAAATTACGCGAGAGTTCACCCCTTTTCGCTTCTCATTATTATTCCGTACTTTTTTTTCGTGCAATTCCTATGAGAAGGAACGAGGAAAAGCGCGCACAAAACAATAACAACACGATAACTAGGAGAATAGCAATGCGATAAAAATAACAAAATAACGTTCGTTTCGTTTTTATGAAGCGCAAACTTTTAGCTTGTTTTAGCTAGAGATAGCAAGCACAATAAAAAGGGGGTAAAACTTTTTGCTTTGCTCATTTTCGCGCGTCATATAATAAATGAAATAAAGAAAAAAGAGACAAATTGGAGCATTCGAGCTTATATTCGTCGTCGTCCATCATTCAAAAAAAAAACCAAACCAAAAAAAAATAATAATTCATTTTTTTTCTGTGGCAGGGTGTCTTATGACCAGAAAAAAATAGAAAGTTATTCAATCGATTTTTTAGCTGGAGGCAGGAAATTTACTCCAGTAGGACATTTTTTGTTTTTTGATTAAATTTTGCAACTCTATCTGACACGAAATACAAAACAATGGAACATGAAGTAATCAACGTTGACAGTAATTGACTTTCTTCTACGCAAAAGAAATTTTCCCGTGCAACCCTTATTTGAATTGAATAAGTAATGGAAAACATGGCGTACTCGCTTTTATTTGCATGCATAATTAATGAAATGGAAAGAATCCATTTTTTGTTTGTCAAAGTTCAAAAAAATTAAGAAGCTCCAATTTTTAAAATTGGGGTGAATTTTTAATTGTTTGTAATTAATGACCTGTTATGAAATTTTCGTCGACAAATCAAACCCTTATCCTTTTTTTTTTTGACGAAAAATAAATTAGAATCATATTAAAATGAAATTAAGATAACGAATGAACGTTGAAAAGAAGAAGACCCGATGATTGACAAGACAAGATTTTAAGAATTTTAATTACTAGACAAACAAGGGTTGCTTCTGTTGAATTTTTTTTTTTCACGGGGGGGACGAAACATCAACAGTGACTTGATAATTTTTTAATTAGGGAAAGGGTGTGTCTTTACGTTATCTTGACATTTTTATGGTAATTATAAAGTTAATTTTCAAGATCCGACGGATTATCTCCAATAATGACCGAAATAATTTTTTTTAAGAATAATTTTTAAAAATAAATTTAAATTGACACTTACCTCGTGCTAATTGTTGTTCTTGTAGCAAGGACAATGCCATATCCTCGCCAAGTGTGGCTTCTAGATTTTTTTTGTTTTTTATTTTAAAATTTGTACTGCACTTTATCACTTTGTTCCTTATCAAGTGTGAGTTATATAATTTTTAATTTTTTTTTGAGGTAATTTATTTTATTTTAATTTGTATCACTAATGTTTATTTTATTTTAAATATTCCTTGAACTCGTTGATCGTTGATGGCACAAAATATTTTTTTTCACAAGTGTTTTTCAGGCAAGGGTAGTTGATCCTTTTCCTGATTTTTTTATTTGATATTTATTATTAATAATAATAAATTTTATTTTAATTTTTGAGAGAATTTTTTGTTGTCATTACTGGCCAAAAATCAAAACAGAACTGAATGTTTTTTGAAAAATGTTTTACTTCTTGTAGTCGTGAAAGTAGAAGAAGAAATATTAAAAATAAATAATTTCTTCGGAGATATGTTGGTTGGTTGTGTGTAAGAGAGAGGTAGGTACGTCCGATGCGTTGTACAGAAGTGGACTGACTGTAGGTATTTAAAATGAAGACGAATTATAAGTATGGTCCGCGTGCGATTTTCCTTTCAAGTTGTTCACTCATTTGCTGTACGGCGCTGTATGTATGGCGCTCTGTGTGTGTGTCGGCACCGAAAAACGGCTTATGTACTTTACTTAAGTAATAACTAAGAAAAGTGTTTGTGAGTGAGTGTCACTGTGTAGTGCGCTATTATCAAAAAAAATGCACGCACAAATTTTGTTGATGATACCCCGTGCCGGTTTGTTATACGTATGAACGGCTGAGAGCGAGTTTCATGTCGTTTTATAATTTTTTTTGTTGTTTGTTAGAAAGCGGAGAATCGAAAAATAAAAATCAGAAACGTGTGTTGTGTGTTCCGTATGCAATTTGGTACTGATTGTGCTGACCTAGCACAACACCACTGCAAGGCAGGAGGAATATGTGAGTGCGGCATTGCGCATGTCTCCATAGAAAGGAAGAGTGTGTGTGCTTAGATTCTCCTCCTGAACAGCGATACGTGCATCTCTTTTGTCCCTTTTGACTTTGCCATACAATGCGTCCCATTCTTGCACCCTAATTTATCTAGAGCACTCCGAATTCTATCCTCCTCTCGTACGGCTCTTATCATCCCCTCTCCTACGGTTATATACTTTGTCACTATCCACACAAATTCCGTATGACTTCAAAGGGACGAAGAATGAGTGCCATAGATACACGTACACGTACGGCAGAACAAAGCACCCTTAGAAAAAACTTTTGTAGAAAGCGAAGAGCGGCACAAAAAGGAATCCGACATGTATTCGGTGAGTTTGTTGGGCGATGATGCCGAACCGTCGTTCGTTCTGAAAGTAAATAGCCAAAAAAATAAAAAAAGGAAGAAATCTCTCTCTCTGTAGAAAGAAGAATTTTATATAATGATATCACGATTATTATGATGCCAGCGAAAATGTTGCATGTCCATCTAGCTATCTTCCTATCTATCTATCACACCGCGCTCGTGTCCAACGAATACGAGGAAAAATGAAGAGAAGAGAAGAGATATCAAGTGGAATGTAAAGTATGTCATTTTTTCGGTACGAGCGAGGAAATTTTAATTGCGAAAGGGATTAGAAATGCTTCAAATGATTTAGAAATTAGGAATTTTTATTGTCTTCGCTTGTTTTATTTTTCGTTTTTTTTTCCACTGAGATGAATTTCATATTGATTTTTTTTTGCTTTATTTTAAATAATTAAATTAAATTTATTCTTAAAACATTTTAAATTCAATATTTTTAATAAAAGAATTAAATATAAAAAAAAATAACAAAAAAAGTTGAAATAAAATTAATTTTATTTTTTTTTTAATTTTTTGAATAAAATAAAATTTATTTAATTTTTTAATGCTTTATTCAATGGTTAATATTTTTTTAATAAATAAATTAAATTAATTTTATTTTTTTAAAAATTAAAAAAAATAAATTTAATGAACATTGAAAATTTAAAAAAAAAAAAAAAAATTTTATAAAAAATAAAAATAAATAAAAAAAAAAGATTAAAATAAATTTAATTTTTTTTTCAAATAAATTTTATTTAAAATGTTTTGAAATAAAATTAATTTAATTATTTTTTTTATTAATATTTTAATTAATTATTATTTAAGGTTTATATTTTATTTAAGGCTTATGTTTTCATTTTTTTTAATAGGAGAAAAAAAAATATAAAGAAAAAATTAAAAAAATGAAAATAAATTTATTTTAAAAAAAAAATAAATAAATAAAATTTTAATATTATTTTATTTAATTCTAATGATATTCAAATTTAATCAATTAAAAAATTCTCAAAATTTATTTTTTTTTATTAAAAAATAGCTTAAATAAATTAAATACGTAAATTCCGTTCTAAAACCTGAAAAAATAAAAAAAATAAATTGTGCAACCCCAAACACCTTGCAAAGCATAAAAAATCACCGCATAATTAACTCCCTAAACTCCGATAATAATTATTTTATTTCGCATGACAATGCAACAATGCCATTACCAAACTCTCCAAATTACGTAATAATTAAAAATATTATCTTGTCCTATAGATTTTTTGCCCGAAACATAAAATTGCAGCTACTTAAACAGACTTCTGTCTTGTTCCTTCTATGTGCATTGTGTACGAGTTGTTCTGTGTGCAACAGCAAAAAAAAATAGAAGATGAAAAGGAACAAACAGAAAAATGGTCAGAAAAGACAATAGATTGCAGTCCCATTTGCAACAAATTTACCTAATATGATGTAATAGACCGTTTTTTCTCTCTGCTTCTTACGTAATAATAAAAAATTTGTTTTAGTCTTTAGTCCATTGTTTAGAGAGCACAAAAAAAAAACAATTTATAGTTTTATTGTTCTGGACATGTGGTTTGACTTTTATTTTTAGGAAGGACAATAGGCGACACAATGCTTGCTTTTTTATGGAGAAAATGTGTTTTTTATTTGTTTTACGGACCGAAAGCAGGGAGTTAATTATACGGACTTTAAAATTGTGTCGGGCGCGTGTGTCTGGCGATTATTTTTTTTTTGCTATTTGATCAACTGCTGTTTTTGTCGGTCCAATTTTTTTCACATTTATGTAAAAAAAAAGTTTTTTTTTGAAAACAAGAATTTTCCAGAAATTAGGGATTAAAAAATTCTGAAGACGTAAGATTTGGTAATTAAATTCTTCGGAATCAGTTTTTTTTTTGGCAAAACTTGTCATTTCAAGGAAAATTTTGTCTGTAATTAACCTTAAAAGCTGCAAAAAAATCACTTTTACAATCGATCCCTTTTTGCATTCATCATTTGTTTACATCATATTTGCAGCGTTCGACGTGCACAAAGAAAGTCAAAAACTTTCTAAGAACTCCAGTCAATTGTGCGACAATTACGTGCCATAAACTTATATAAATTTGCATCTAATGTGCGCAGGCAAGTAATTTGCAACCTTTTTTTATTGTGTTCCTCCTTGTTGCCAAAATGAGAGATAATGCAAAAAAGGCATAAAAAACATGAAATTTAAATTTATTACAGAAATATTTGTAACATTATATGATGCCTTGCATTGTTTTTGCTGCTTTCTCATTGAGAAAAGACAAAAAAGGAAAGAAGGTATTTAAGAAAGTAGAACTGGAATAATTGCTCATGGTCACTTTTTCAATGCAAAATTTACGCATTGTTACCGTTTTTTGCTGCAAGGACTTTCTACTAACTTTTTGCATTGTTTTTTGTTTGTGTTTTTATGGAAACATGACTTTTTTTTTAAGGCAACAATATGAGTGACAAAATGACTTTTGGTCTCCTCTACTGGTCATTTCTGCATCGATCATGAGAGTTACTTTCTGCTTGTTTCTCAATGACGAAGAAAAAAATTTTTTTTTTTGAATTCCAAGAATTTTAGCAGTACATAAAAATTACGGACACTCATGAAAAGTTCAGAAATTCAGAGCAATAAAAAGTTTATCCCTTTTTGACACAATTAAAATCTATACTTTTTAACCTTAATCTTGTTACAAATACAATTGCCTTTAATTGTTCGCAAAAATATCTCTTTATGCCGTAAATGTAAATAAACGATAAAATTTTTTTTTTCGGCTAAGTCGCTCATAAAAGTCAAGTTTTCGACAAAGAAAATCTACCTCTTTTTTTTGCACGTACAACTCTTGTACGAACGCTGGACATGAAAAAAAGAGAGAAAAGGGTCAAAGGCACTTACCTGCGTGAGTCTTGCCGTCTTCAAGTCCTTTGAGGATTTTTAATCCAATTTATTTCAAATTATGAATATCCTTTGAACCATCGGTTTTCTTCTTTGTTTTTCGTTCCTCTGATGCCATCACATGAGCATCGTGCGTCACTACACAGAAAAAATGTGTACGAAATCGGCTGAAAAATTAACTCTTACGTTTTTGCGTGCCGTGCATGAGACAATGGACAAATCACCCTTAATCCCATTTACGAAACAATGAAATTTAGACCAGTTTTCCAGTTGTGTACCGGAGTCAATTTGCACCCTTTTGGTCATTTCAGGAACATTTGAATCGAAAGAGAGAGTTAAATTTTGGTAAATTTTTGTTCAAATCTTATTTTTTTTCATTTAAAAAATTTGATTTTTTTTTTTGGTAAATTCAGTAATTTTGTAAATTTTTGTTTAACTCTGGAAATTTTATTTATTTCGAAAATTCTTAATTTTTTTGATATTTTTTAAAACAAAAAAAAAAATATTCATTTCAAGAAATTTTGGTAAATTTTTGTTCAAATCTGGAATTTTTATTTACTTCAAAAATTCTTATTTTTTTTTTTAATTTTTTTTTAATAAAAAACATTTTTTTTTTTTGTAATTTCAGAAACATTCAATTTAAGAAGGAGAGTTAAATTTTGGTAAATTTTTGTTTAAATCTGAATTTTTTTTCATTTAAAAATTTTTTAATATTTTTTCATATTTTTTTTAATAAAAAAACAAAAATTTTGTTGCTTTCAGAAACATTCGATTCAAGAATTAATTTTGGTAAATTTTTGTTTAAATCTGGATTTTTTAAATTTAAAAAATTCTTAATTTTTGTTTTAGTTTTCTTCAACAAAAAACAATAAATTTCATCTGAGATCGAAGATGAGATAACGTCAAAAATGGACCAGCACTATCATTAGTTGCAACATTAAGTGTAAAATTCTTGTACCCCCTTTGGTGCGAAGGGTAAAGCTAATTTACCGACTTTTGTTGATGATTTTGCATCATCTAGACATTCGGAACAATTTTGATGGCGTCATCGATGGCATTTTGTTAAGTGTTAGAATAGTCGTTCATGACACAACAATTTTTTTTTTATTTTTAATTTTTTTTTTCAAGACGAAACGATCTTGCATCACAACAATCGTTCCCGTTCGATGGTTACGTGACCAAAAAAATGATTGAAATTAATCAGGAACGAATAAAAAACAACTCGCACAAAAAAAATGAATGAATTTCAGCAATAATAATATGATAAGTCGCATAGGGGGTTATCGCAAAATGCCTCCTTCTACTATACCTAGTAAAGCATGAAAAAGTCTTGGATGCTGATATGTGCAATCTTTTTTCATTCAAGTTCAAAAATTTTGTTCGCCACGTTTTTTCCAGCCGAAATATTCCAGCAAATTTAGCATTGAATTGGTTCATTGCACTGTCGCATCCGCTGTCTTATCATGCACAATTTACTCTTTTACTTTTGTTGATGTCAAACGTGTCAAATTTGTTATCATTTTTTTTTTATTTTTGGCAAAAAAAATAACCGAGAGGCATCTGTTCGAGTTGATGCATCATAAAAAAAAATTGTTATTTAATAAAAAAAAAATATATTTAATTTGCGTTGAATTTTTTTTTAGTTGATTATTTTTTTTTGTATTTAACACCCGGATCATAGATAACTCTGGATGGATGGATGGAGTTTTATGTGCAAAATGAAAGACAAAATTTTTCGAGGTCGGACATTGCACCGAGATTCATTATCAAATTCATGCAAATATTTTATGTTTATTTGTCTTTTTTTGTTGATTTAAATTAAATTAGCGACGATGCTTTTTTTTATTTAATTAAAATTTCGTCCTCATATCAATGCGCGTGTTATTTTCGACAATGAGGAATAAAGCATAAAAATATTTTTTTTTTTCTTGATAAGAAATTGTCGACAGACGCATAAAAAGTAGAAAAATTGCATGATTTTAATTTTTTGTGTCTTGAGGCGATTGACGAGACAACAACAAGTCAATTTTTGAGGCAAAAAGTGTGCGTTTTTGGAGGTGAATGTACATTTTTGTCCTTGATGTTAATTAATATTTGATAAGAAATGTTGTTTTTTGTTAGAACTTGTTTGTTTTTGTTGATTAGGAACTGACGGTAATAGTTCGGGTTTCACTACTTTTAATGCAATCAAAGTGCGGAAATGACAAATTCTGGAAAAAAATTGTAAAAATTTCCATTTTGAGACTTGAACATGACAATATGTTATGCCAGGTAAGTTATAATTCCTTTCACACTCGTATTAAACGTGTTTTTGTGTAATTAACAGCGTGAACTGGTCCGAAAAAGGGCCTTTGGTCAAATGCGTTTTGAGACAAACAAAGAACTTGTAGAACGAGTGATTCACGGGCGAAGACTAGATCAATATTTTTTTACGTGTCGAATAGATTTGATTAGAGCGAACAATGGGGATTTATGATTAAAAGTGCATTAAAAGTTGCACCGAGACATCCTACGGCGCAAAGACAATTATTCTTATCATCGCATTTTTACAAGAATTGAATTTTGTTGTCAACTTAATGCATAACTTTGGAGCACTTTGTTTTAAAAATGTTGAGTGCAGTGATTAAGAAGCTTAATTTTTTCTGTGATAACACGCTTTTGTAAAGTGTATGCATAACAACGAAAATATTGAGTCACATTGACATTGAGACGCAGGCATAAATGTTTGGAGTGATAAGAAGAGGTTTAAGTGGACATAGGCGATAGTGCGGAGACGATACAAATAAAAATAGAATGAGTCAAGTGTGGAAACATTCAATATTTGTTGATTTTGAGTGATGTTTGGACAAGTAATCCTTACCGCACGTGGATTGGGAGTGATTTACTCTTCTAGAAAAATCAAGAAAAAAAAATTTGTTGAGCTGTTGAAGAAGATTTTGAGCAAATATTAGTGAGTTGGTGAGTAAAAATATTTTTTTTTTATTTAAATTTTGATATTTTATCATTTTTCATATAAAATAATTGAAAATTTAACAATTTTTCTATTAAAAATTATTCGAAATGAGATGAGATGAAACTTTCTTGAAAATTTCCATTTTAAAATTTTTATTTGAAAATTTAATTCAATTTTTTTTTTGAAAATTCAATTTTAGTTGCTCAGAATTAAATAAAAATATAACTCTTAAAAATAAAAAAAAAATATTTTAAAATTTAATTTATTTTAATTTTAAGCTTCAAGAGATTGTTAAACAAAATTGGAGCTTCTTGAAGAAGAAAAAATAAAGGAATAAGTAAATATTTTGAAAAATTAAAGTTTTCTTGAATTTAATTTTTTTAGTTAAAAGATTTTAGAAATTCATGAATCTTGAGCAAAAAATGTATTAAAAATGGTTGAAATTAAAAAAAAATATCGTACTGGATTCTAATTTTAAATAAATTTATTTTCTTATTAAAGATGATTTAAGAAGTCAAAATTCGCGCCTTTTAATTTAAAAAAAAATATTTAAATTGGATGAAATTTTAAATAAAAATAATTAAATTAAAATTTTCATAAAGGAAAATTTAAAAAAATTATTTAAAAAATCTTTAAAAGTTAAAAAAAACAAAAGTCAAAATTAAGAAATTAATTATTTTTCAAAATAATTGCAAAATTAGAATTAAAATAATTAAAATTTATTCAATTTAATTTAATTTATTTTAAAATTTAATTTCCCAAATTTATTTTTTTATAACTTTATAACTCAGAAACATATTTTTATTCCTTTTTGAACAACTAAAATCGAATTTTCAGAACATTTTATAAACAATTTTAATAAATTTTAAAGAATTTTTTAACTAAAATTTCAATTTGATTAAAAATGAAGAAATTTAGTATTAAAGCTCAATGTCTCTTTTTTTTGTTATTCTTAGAAATTAATAGTTGGTAAATTAATACATTTTCATATGTTTGTACCTAAAATCAATACTCGAAGACAAATTTTGAATAAATCCATTAAAATTGCTACCAAAACAAGACATTACAGGTTCAAACATGAAATTGACAAATCACTCGCTGTTACTCCGTTACCAAATAGTTTCTAAAAAAAATCGTTAAACAAACTATTTCCTAATTTCATATTTCATTTTACCCCCTTGTTATTTTGCATATCTCTGCTATTAAACTAAACAGAAAAATACAAATAAATAAATATAAAATAGACAGTCCAATCGCAACCAACCAAACAACACAGTAGCAAGCCATCGAAACGAAATATAATAAAAACATGGAAAAAAATAAAAGGAATCGAGTAGAGAGACAACATGATTAATGATCTTTCCCATGAATGTTCTGATGTCCAAAAATATACAAATAATGTCCGAAAAATTCATGCTCAATGATTACAAATAATCAAATTTTCCTTTCTTTTGCGTCCTCTTTCGATATTTTTGCATTAAAGTGTTGAACTGGCTACTGACTGAATGAATGACAAAAATGTTTCGTTTTTTTTTGTTGTAAATGTAATAAATAATGAGGACACAATAAAATTCCACGCTTAATTTTTTCATTGTGATGTATCCTTGAGTGTAGTAAAAAAAAAGTATTGAAATCGTTGAATGAGTTGAAGTTTTTTTTGTCCATCCATAATAATTATTGGTAGAATGGATTCCATTATGCGTTTATGAACTTGTAAGCTATTGATTCTCATTCAGTAGCAACTTTTGCGATGATAGGCATGACTTTGTTCGTGCAAAAGTCAATAATGATGATGTTACTTTTTTGTCTCGAAGTTACGTTGTGTGGCCCTTTTTTCGTAAAGTACTGCTGAAAAAGACGTTTTACATCTGCTTACATGAGATTTTCTCCGTGAAGCATTTCTCAAGCTGTCAACGACGTTAACGAGGTGACGTTAATCCAAATCAACACCAATTAACCGCAAAAAATTCGTGGCGCAATTAAAAAAATATTGAATTACCGTGCGATAAAATTGTGGTTGGCGCGCAAAAAAATATTTATTCTAACAAATTCACACATCTCGAAGGATCGACGGATGATGACAGAAAAAGAGGCTCGTTGATTGCGTTGACAAGTCCTGTCAAGCCCGAAACGTTTTTTAATTGAAATGACAACGGAACCAGCAAAAAACAGGTAAAAACTCGTCAACACTGCATAATCGCCCCTTCTTAAAAAATGTCCCGTACACGTAAAATCAATTCATCTACGGTAGCCAATGCCTTTCATATCCATTTTATATCAAAATCAAATAGGATTTTTGTCCAGCTGCCAAACGAGCATGCCAACTATTGACTCATCATTGATATGTATCGATATGCAAGAAAAAAACGTCACTTAATGTTGCATAAGCAGCAGCAGCAGTAGCAAACAACAAAAGCAGGAGCATCTGCTTTCATATAAATAAAAGATCGATCAGGAACACACTTTTTATTATTCTAAATATTAAACAGTAACTTGTTGGTCCTTTTTTCCTAAACTCTCCAAAGATTTAAATCTTACAAATATTCCTTAGGAGAGATCTTGATTTTAAATCCACAAAAATCATGTCTTTTGTTCAGCGATTAAGCAAGAAAGATACTGGCCATGGCAATTTGTTTGGCGTTTATAGAAAAAAAATTGTAAATAATAAATAAATGGACATATTTTAGTGATTTTTTATATAAAAAAAATGTTAATAAAAGGACGTAAATCCTCGTATTTTTTATAATTTATGACTGTAACGAATACATTTGAGCACGTTCCTTTTCAGACGTAATTATTTCGGCAATCGACATTAAGAAGACGGGTAATTTGGAAGACTAATCCTTGAAAATAGTCCACAAAACGGGATTAAAAGTTACCTTGAACTTGATTTTATTGTCAAAAGAAATTTTTTTCAGAGGAAATTAGTGATTTGGAAGTATGTTTGCTATCAGATGTCGGCTTAATTTGGCTTCGATTGAAAAAAAAATAATTTTAAAATTATTAAGATATGAAAATAATATAAATTTAATTTTTCTTAAAATTTTAAAATAATTTAATTTTTTAAATTTAAAAAAAAAATAATTAAATAAATTAAATTAATTTTAATTAAATTAAGAATTTAAAATTTAAATTTAAAAAATTTTTCAGAATTTAAATATTCACACTTAGAATTCAAAATATAAGATTTTTTAGGCTTTTTTGAGTCCAAATTAACAAGTTCTTAAAAAAATGTAAAAAACTCATAAAAACATCCTAAATTAGAATATTTTTCGAAATTTTACAAAGTAAAAATTTTGAATCGTGAAATTTGAAAAAAATCATATTTAATTTCAACATCGTTTTAGAAAAATTTTATTAGTTCAAATTTTTTGAAAAAAAAATTGTTTGATTGGGTAAAAAAAATAATTTAATAAGAGGATTTTGGGTGAAATTTTTTTTGTCAAAAGTTAATTAATTAAATAATTAAAATAAATTTCGATTTAATTAAAATTTTTTATATCCAAATATTATTTTTAAAATTTTTTTAAATAATTTTTTTTTAAAATGATTGAAATTTTATATGATTTTTTTTTTAAATATCAAATAAAAAATTTATTTAAAAAAAATTAAATTATTTAAATTTATTAATTTGAATCGGAATTATTTAAACAAAAATTCCAAAAATCAGAATTTCCTTTAACAATTTTCATTGAAAAAATTGTAAAAAAAATCAAAAAATTATATTTTTAGTTTAAAATCAATATTTTCACTTCAAAACCCTTGAAATCCTCGCCCTCAAATCCATATCTCACCACTACTAATCGTTAATCACTCATCGACGTTCCTTCCTTGCCGTCAGCTTCCCTCGTGCTTCAAATCTTTTGTTGTTCTCTACACATTTTTTTTACAACTTTAAAGCAAAAAAAACACAAAAATCCTGTTAAAAAAATTAAGCATAAAAAATTTATAGCGTCCTTTTAAAATACATACCACACCTGCCTTGTGCTGTTGTTTCGAGCTGTGTGCGCATCATTCACGTATAAAATTATTATAGTAGCGCGTGCCTTTATTATACCTACCCATCAGATGAAATCTGACGCATTGCCTTCGACATTCAGCATCATTACACTTTATATGGTCTTCTTCTTCAAATATCATCTCTGATGCATGCTGTCTCGTGTGTCTAGCCCCTGACAACTTGCTCCCTCCTGAAGAGTCACCAAACTGTACAAAATTAATAGACTCGTTTTTTTATACGAAATTTTAAAAAATATTTCAGTTTTTTTTTTAATTTGTTAAAAAATAAATGTCTTTTTTATTACCCGAACGCGTTCCCGGGATTATCGAACCCCTCGATTTATTTTATTTTTCCATGAATTTGGAAAGAAAAAAGTATCGCTCGATCGTGATCGATGATGATGATGATGTTTTTTTTTAAAGTTAAAAAAATAGGGAAAATACTTCAATATGTCAACATAGGCACATGCCTCGAAGCAAATTGTAAAAAAGTGTTGCCTGGTTAAAATTGCTGCAAATTGTCCCAGTTTTTATTATTATCGAGAGGGTTGCCAACTCTTTTGTGTTTGTCTGTTTTAGATTTCATTGATTATTATTGTCATTCAATATTTATCAAACCAATTTTTTTTTTATTTTTTATTTGGTGTTAAAAAATTTGTGTTGTTTCCACCCTGGTACTCGTCATTCAAGTATATAGAAAAATAAACCAATTGTGTTTCAACGTAAACTGCGTAAATAAATGAGTTAGATGGGGTTGAAAATGATTTTTTTTTTGGTAAAAAATATTACATTTTAAAAGTGTGGCGAAGTTTTTATTGCATCTAGCGGTAAATTTTTAATACATTTGTTAATTTTTTAGCTCGTGTTCGCACAGCAGGCAATTTCAACGGAAATTTAACGATATTTTGTGAAATTTTTCAATGAATTTCACAAGACAAGGTGCAAAATTAGCTTTTTTCAAGGCGTTTAAGTGCATCTCAAATTCCTTTTCAATTGAAAATTTTTCATCTGTTCTGCATTTTTGCCATCTTTTGTTCCGCATTTAAAGATTTTGATTATTTTTTCGGTACAGAAGTCTTACAGGAGCCGTTATTCAATACTTTTTTTCATCATAAATAAAAATATGTAATAATTTTCGGTCAATCTTTAAAAGAAATTTTAATCTCAATCGGTACAGCATCAAAACTTGGGTCAGTTCTTAAATTCACATAAAAATGAGGATTAACGAGTTTTGTCTTGTTCGGACTCCTTTCAAATTCTTTTGTGTTGCCAAGAAAAAATACGTTATGTTACATTTTATGATTAAATATGAACAAATTTTTGCATAACATGTTTTTTTTTCTTCTTGTATCTTGAATGCAGGTAAATCGACATCATGTGAGAAAGGGGCTGCTACTTGCAACAATAATAAAATATGTAATAATAATAGAGGTAACGTATCTTTTCGGTCTATAAATTGCAGAGAATGGAACATATGTGATGGTCAATGGTCATGTCGGGGGCTTTAAAATTTTTTAGGGTCCTTTTCATCAAAGGGATTTGTTGAGAAAATAATTTTTGTAGTAAAATTTATCAAGGAAACCACTTAGAATAATTTGTATTTTCATTCAATTCCATTTTCTCATCCGCCGTGAGATAACTACTTCTGTCAGATTCATTTCATCCGGCGTGGCAGTTAACAGAGTTACAAATGTTTTTATTTAATGATCTCCGTGAAAGACGACGGAAAAAACGCACACTGTCAGTCCATCCAGCAGTGTGTCAGTTACTTTAATAAATGAACCAAATTCGCCCAAATTTGATTGCATTTTTGTTTTATGGCTATTTTCTTCTTCGTTTTCCGTTAAATTCTATTTTTGCCACTTTTTGTAATGATAAATAATAATATTTGTGATCACATGTCATTTTTCTCATAAAAACATCTGAAAAATCGTTTTTGCATGACATAACATTCGCCTCGTGTAACGAGACCAATTCTCAAGTGGCATTTTAACAAAACAGCAAAAAAAAAATCATTTCTGGTATATTTCGCATTTCTATGGCAGAGTCACATTGTTAGAAGCGATTCAAACTCTATCACACTAAAAATGTAATAATAATAATTTTTCCCTGGTCAAATATTTTGATATCCGGTTATGTTATTTTTGGATGTTTTGTGCGTTGAATCAATAGAGACTAAACTTTTTTTCCCTTTCAATTGATGCGTTGTTGTGAAAATCCAATCTTGTTTAGAAATATACAGAGAAAAAAAAGAATGATTGGAATTATTGACTCAAAACGACAATAAAGCATCGGACATAAATCGAACTGCCATTATATTTATGTAATGGACAGTGAGCCCCCTTCTCATCGTCACCTTCTTCGCTCTCCTTGTGTGGAAATAATTTAAAAAGCACAGTTATTGTCTCCCGAAATGAGTTGATTTTCTATCGTTTGTCATGCATGTCAGCTTATGTAAGTTCGACACAATAAGGTTAAATATCTGCATCTGACGACTTAATATATTAAAAGTGATGCTTGATCTGTATTCAAGTTATGGATTTTTTTTATATATTATCGACAGGGGTGTAGAAAAGATGAATTTTGAGCAAATATTTATAAATTTAATAATTTTTATGTATTAAAATTTTTTTAAAAATATTTTAATAATTTTTAAAAAATAATTTACTGAATTATAAATTAATATTAAAGTTATTTCATGAAAAAAAAAATAAATTTACAGAAAAATTTTAAATATTTTTATTTTTATTATTTATTTTTTTATTTTTTTTTATTTTTTTTTATTTTTTTTTTTATTTTATTATTATTTTATTTTTATTTTTAAAAAAATTAAAATAAATATTTTTTTTAAACAAAAACTTATTTATTTTATTTTTTTTTAATTTGAAAATATTTTTTTGAAATTAATGTATTTTCTTCAATAAAAATCTTTATTAAAATTAAAAAAAAATAATTTTAGAATTAAATATAAATTATTTTTTTTAACATTGAAATTATTATTCATGTTTTCAAACTATAATTAATTTTATTAATTAAAAATAATTATTTTTAAATAAAAATTAAATATTTTAAATTAAAAAATATTTTTTGTATTAAAAATTAAATTTTTAAATAAACTTTAGACCTTAAAGACGGAATTAAAAAAAAATATAAAAAAAAATCTTAAATATTCATCAAATAAAAATATTTTTTGTATTAAAAATTAATTTTTTAAATACATTTTGGACCTTAAAAATTAAATTAAAATAAAATGAAAAAATCTTCGATTTATTTTTTAACAAAAAATAATAAATAAACACAAAATTCATAAAAAGTACAAAAATTTTACTACATCCCTGTTTATCGCCCTCATATTTGCCAGAATAAGTCATTCATAGAGTGAATAATATTTTTTATGTATTTTTTGTCGCAAAAAAAAACTTGTGAGTTGTGACCGACACAAAATATGTGCAAAAATATTCAAGTCTTTTTTTTTGCATGTAAAAGGTGTGAGTTTATTACACAAAGTTGTCTTCTTTAGGATGATTTAGTAATTTTTGGGACTATTGAAGGGGCTATTGTTAAAATTGATTGGAAATTATTTTTATTATTTGCATGCAGACCGGAGATCGAAATCCATAACCATCATTTTTTTTAGAAACCGCCAAGAATTTCTTTCGGGCAAATATCAAAAAATCGTTAAGAGTGCGATTAAAAGATTTTCGTGGAGAGGTCATATGGTGCTTTTTCACATATTATTAATAAAAGTAAAAAAGAAAAGATACCTGCAGATTCACTTTGATCTTTGTTTGTCAGAATAACATCTAATCCTCAATGTGCTTTGTTGCTGTTGTTGAAATCAATAATGATGATTTATATTAATGAAATATTTTTTTTTATTTTTGTCTATTTAATGTGCAAAAAAAATCCTTCTTATATTAAAAGGTAAGAAATAATCCATAAATCATTCATTCATACACTTTTTCGAGAGATATTATTGCATCACATGATTTTCGGGTCAAAAAAGTATTAATCGTCGTAATAATGGAACATTTGTGCATCGAATCCTCTTTCATCGGGCTGCAATAATGACCAACAATAATAACAAGGAAATGCCAAGTTCATCCAAAATGTGCAATAAAGTAGAAAAAAAAAGTTTTTTTTTGAACAACAAGCGATTTATTGCATTATATTACGACGATTTACAAATAAATGGTGAAAGTGTTTCTCGAGTGTGTGAGAAATGCGAAAATATTTTGGCAAATCATGCTGTGCCGACATTATTCATTCCGACAGTAGCTCTTACCTTTCTTCTAATCCTGAAAAGAGAGTTTCAAGATTAATTGTGATGAGCAATTTCCACGGATGGTCAAAAAACTATCGCTTTGCATATGTTTGGAAGTCAAACTAGTCCAGAACGTACCGGAAATAATTGAGTAAACTTTTTAACGTAACATCCGATGAATTAAAAAGCACTTGAGACAATGGTCAATATTTGATTAGGTTGGAAAAGTACTATCGCCAGACCGCATTCTGTCACACATAAATCAAGCAAAATGTGACCCAAGTTAATGTTTTGAGCGATTCGAAAGGCATTTGCTGCCTTCATATATCATTTTATTTTGTAAGTTTGCCTTCAGTTGACTTTAAATCGATTTTCAATAACAATTCAATTAAAATTTATGAATGGATGTTTTTGAAATTTTGCATGAAATTAAGCTAACGTGCATTTTTGATATCAATTTAAGTCAAAAATTAAATTTTAAAAAATGAGAATTTTCAACTAGTCAAAGTTTTGTCTTAAAATGACAAAAAATTTATTTGCAAGAAATATTTTTGACTAAAAAGTAATAAAAATTTTTAATTTTTTAAACAGTTTTTGTCTTATTCCTTATTTAAATGACGCTCTAAATAAAAAAATATACTAAAAAATAAAATTAAATTAATTTAGAACAAAAATTAAAAATAAATTTAAAAAAAATAATTTATTAAAAAAATAAAAATAAACCTTTAAGCGTAAAAAAAATTTAAAAATTGAAAAAATTAAATTAAATTTAATTAAATAAATTTAAAAATTTTAAAAAAATTAAATAAAATTAAAAAAAAAAATTAAATAAAATTTAAAAAATTAAATTTTAAACTAAAAAATTAAAAAATAAATAAATTAAATTAAAAATAAAATTTTAAAATTTAAAAAATAAATTAAATTAAAATTTTAATTTTTTAAAAAACAAGAGAAATTCAAATATTTTCATCGTTTTTATTTTTATTCCAAAAGTCTCACTACAGTAATTAAGTTAATAAATAAATAATACAAGCTTATCTCGAACATAACTTTAATTATTATGAAAATTAATAATAATAATAAAATTTATAACACAAAAATTGCTTGTTTAAAATTCGTAACAAACCATTCACTATCGCGAAAAAAAACTTGTTACAACTTAATATGAAATTTATTTAAATTAGAACACCTTGTTCACTAAAACCGACGAAAAAAAAACATAAAATACAACTTCCGAACTGAGATATTGCAATCGCTAATTGGCATTTACATACATCTTATATCGTACGTGCCGAGCATTTTTACAACTACTTCCTTTTACAAAATCTCTGAAAAATGTCATTTTTATCGATAACTTTTGACATTCGAGTCAATACTTTTAATTGCACCTTTCAAAAAATGCACTCAGCTCGCAAAAGTCTCGCGATATGAAACATGTAATTATTAATCTGTTTATATGGTAATGTGACACACATTAAATTAATTGGACTTACAACATTATTTTGGTCGTTAAATATTTTTTTTTTAAATTTTCGTGTGCGTGGAGTTCTAAGGTATTTGACATGCCTCGGAGGCGTTAAAGACTTAATGGTACATAAAATGCAATAATTAACAATTTTTAATAACTACGTTGAACAAAGTAAATTTCTTGGATTTTTTGTTTTAATATTTACGCAAAGAAAATAATAAAACAATATAAAGTTAGACCAGTTTTTGTGAACTAGATGCGTCTTTAAGATGTACAAACACCCCGAGGGGACATTCAAAATTAATTTTTTTCTTGCTCTTCTGCTTCTACACTGCAGAGAAATAATTTACATCGCACACTTGAAGAACGAGGATCCTCTAATCATTACAATTGCCATGGCAATAAATACGCCAATAATAATAAAAAGAAATTTTAGCTTATAAATGGGCAATTAAAATCGGCATCTCTCTGTCGGGTGTTTTGACTTAATACATTTTTGGGAGTCGCTAAATTGGCTCGCATTAACATTAAGTAGCCGCCATAATAATAATCAAGCTGTTAAATAGCCAATTAATCAGTTGGTCAAGTCAATAACGTGACAAAATAAATGGAGACACACCGATAATTTTTATGGAATTTTAATTAATTTAAGATAAGATAGTTCGATGTGAACAAAAAAATGTAGAAAAATGGGCAAAAGTAATTAATTAATGGTGATTAATTTCAGGCCAAGGGTGTCGAGGTACTCAATTAATGTTTATTTTTACTCTCATTTTTTTATTTAAGGAAATTCAAGTTTTTTCTCTAAAAAAAAAATAAAAAAACATCTTTATTCATGTATTAAGGATGATCTTTATGACATTATTATTATAATATCGCATTGTCATGCGGTTAAATATTCAACCAACTGTCCCTTTGAATAACGAAAAAAAAATCGGAAGTGCTTCTGTAACATAAACATTACAGGAAAAAAAAATCTCCAAGAAATTATTATTTGTGAATGATTTCCTTTTCTTCTCCCATTATTATTATTTATTAAATATTATGTTTGGGCCTCTTTAAACGATGTTTTCATAAGAAATTTTTTTATTCGCATACAAGAGGGGACAATCGCCACATGGAACGTAAAAAAATCGCACGTAGGTGACACAATCAATTTTTTTTTCGTTTTCTCTCACATATCATTATGTAAATGTTGTGTGTCTGTCAAGGGTCCTGCTTCAGTCCAAGTATGCATAAAAAGGATAGAAATTAGGTTTTGATTGTTGAATAAATTTCTAATCTTTTTCTAGTGTATTTTTGTTATTATTGTAATCTCTCTTCCTCTCAAAAAAAAAAAATCTTATTTTTTTTTGTCATACATAAAATCTGGACTTCTGCAAGTGATGTGTGCTTAATGTGATCTGTTTGTTGAAGAATTTCGCTGCAAGGACAAAATTGATTCATATTCATGAAAAAAAGAAAAATTGAAAAAAAATCCTCATCAATTAAATCTTTTTTGGCATGCCATGCCAGACACTCTGTCGTCGCATTATCTCTCAATATTCCATGCATAATTTGGATACTTGAGCGAACAACAAAAAATCAGCACGACTCTCGTTTCTCGATAAAAGAGTTACATTTCGAGAGAAATTTTTGTGGTCCATCAATCATTAAAGATTTTGATGAAAAAAAAAAAATTTTATAATTGTGAATGAAGAAAAGGTCATTCATTTTATTCTTTCAATCAATGGATGAATGGAAGGAACGAACGAAAGGATACTTGACAAGTAAAAATATCTTATGTATTATTTTCTCATTATTACGATTCTTTCTTCGCTTTCATCATTTTTATGAATGTTTAGAAGCAAAAGGATGCAAAAATTTTTGTACGACAAAAAAAAATAGAAGGTGATCCATCATACTTGAGACCATCAAGATAAACTGGTATGTGGTCCTATATATATTTCTTCTTGTCACTAAGAGATGATGGTCATGTGCGATGACCAAAGTAACGAAATATGAATGGATTTTGTAATCTAATTCTAATGTAATGTGTGTTGTCCGCCCTTTTAAATGTCGTTTATGGAGGACAACTCACTCTCGGCGTGGGCTGGAGAAAGAGATGGATGGGACATTGGAAACACATTGGATAATGAATGAGTTTCGTCTTTTGATGTAGTTTTCTTTTGTTTGTTATCGAAAACTATTAACGAGACATGTTCAAAGTCGTATCGAGTTACAGAACAAAGATATTATTTCTCCGTAAATGAAGATGGATTTTCAATCTTTATCAACTTTTTCTCTTAATTTTTGCTTCAAAATGCTTCAAAAGCTTAATTTTGTTCAATTAATTCATGAATGAAAGAATTTTTTTTACCGCATTTCGAAGAAAAAATGTGGTATTAAACTCAAATGGTCGTTTGAGCGTCACTTGTGCCCCAAAAAAAAAATTTTTTTTTAGAAATTTTTAGTAATAATTGCAACCCTGAAGGTCAATAAGGGGTCTCTTAAGTTGTGAGGTGTATGGAATTGTAAAATGACCATGAGGAGTACGAAAATGTGATTTGAGGAGTACGAAATTGTGAAATATATATACGCATTTCAATGGAATAAATTCCACAAGTGACGAGGAGTACACAATTGTGAAATGAAGAATACAAAATTGTGAAGCGAGGAGTACGAAAATGTGAATACTGAGGAGTACGAAAATGTGAACTGAGGAGTACATAATTGTGAAATATGTGCATTTTAATGGAAAAATCCACAGTAAACGAGGAGTTCAAAAAAGTGAAATGAAGAGTATACAATTGTGAAATGAGGAGTACAGCATTGTGAATTGAGGAGTACAAAAAAGCGTAGGTTTGAAAAATCGAAATGCGGTATAGTAAGTCGTTCTTTAGACAACTACTTTTTCATTTTTCTATTTTTTTTCATTGAATGAATGGACAAAAAATGCAATTATTTTTTTTCAGGTAATTGAATAAAAGGGTGCGTGCATAATTTTGATTAAGCACTTTAGATAGAGTAAACAACACAACAAAAAAAAAATGCAAAATAGATGGATGAGTTTCCATTTGAATGACCAATTGTCGACAAAAAAAAAGAGTTTATTTGTGAACACAATCAATTTGTGATGCTTCTTGAAATTCAAGTTGTTTGCTTTTTTCTCATTCGTCACATCTTTGACATCTTATTTCGGGTCCTTAGCAGCATCATTTAAGGTAATTAGGCATCTGCAAGTATTTTTAATGGAATTCCTGGAAAATATTAATAACCAAGGACACCAAAGACGAGGATGATTAGTAAAAAAATGTACATAAAAAAATATGAAAAATCATCAAATAATTATAAAAGATGAAATTTTTTTCGTAAAAGCTCTAATTAATTTGATGGATTAATTGAATTTCGCATTTTTTTTTTCGTGATATCATCTTATCCTCCATGGCAATTTGCCATTCCAAAGTTAGAATAAGTGATTATCATCACCCATTTCCCCGCGCGATTTTTGCTTCTTTGTATGTTAATTGCACTAAATGAATGCTTTCATCATTTTAATGAAGGTTGATGATGAAAAATTTTACATTTTACTAATGTCATGTTGGGGAATGTGAATAAAAATTATGGGGGAATGGCGCATTAAATCGCTAATTTGACAAGAAATAAGTAAAGTAATCCATCACACAAGCGAATTTTTTTATATTTTATTTTTTGTGGAATGCGAAAAATTTTAAATTTTCTTTAAAAAAATATTTTACGTTAAAAAAATCTCATTCATAAAAAAAAATCTAAAAATATCACACGAGCTCGGTTTAACCCGAACATCTAACGTACGTCGTCGTGTGTCATGAAAACAAATAAAAAAAAAGAAAGATGAAAGAAAAAGAAGAGGAAAAAAGGGTAAAAATAAAATTTGGGTATTCACCAATTGAGAAAGACCGAAATTTAAAAATACATACGGGAGATGCGGAATAGGCGGAGCAAAAAGGGTTAAACGTACAATGTACATAAGAGCACGATTGAAAGAATATTCTGATCGATTTCGGTGATCCAAGCGACAAAATGGCGTTTCAACTCATAAAAAAACTCATAAGGAAGTAAAAAAAATAAATTTTTGATGAGGTCACATTTTCATCAGTTTACTCTCCAAAGACGAAATTATGACAGAAAACATATTAGAGCACTCATCCAACTTTTTTCCATAGCAAACTTTTTTTTTCTTATATTAAAATAAACAAATTACTGAGATTTCAAACCACATTTTTCATCAGTAATTTTTTTATATCGTTACAAGGCGAGCGTCGCTTCAATTTAACATCTCAACAGTTTTTTTTTGTTCTTTGACAGTCGTAAAAAATAAAAAGCAATATTTCAATTTACAAATCTCTTAAGAATAGAGTGGAAACATCAAAATATATAATGCATTTAAACAAAATGACGACTACGAGATAATAAAATGTGTTAAATGCTCGTTTTCATGAATATTTAGACAGGAAAAATTGAAATAAATTGTTTTTTATTTTTTTTTTAAAGTTGAGGATTTTTTTTTATCTTTTTGGCTTGTGTGTGATGTCTCTCAGCTGCCAATTTAAATATCGAGCACGTGTGGAAGTGAATATTATTTTTTTTTATTAAATTGTTATTAACTTTTATTGTCATGATATAATGAAGACGAGTTGTGAACTTTAACTTTTACGATATATTTATTAGAATTTTTTTCTAAAAATTTGTCCGTTAAAATAAAAATGAAAGTATTCGATTTTCGATTAAATTTTTTTTTTGTAATTCGACACTTTTTCAACCAAATGTCGAAAAAAAACTTCATTTTTAGCCGTTTCACATAAAAAACAACAAGTAAGTAATCAATTCCTCTTTATTCCGTCTTCATTTCCGGTAAACCACAGATTTTACATATAAAAATAAAAATCAATCTTTTATGTGTTGCACCAACAAAAAATAAAAAAAAATCTAACAACATCGATTTTACGATAAATTTCATCATCAAAAGCATCATGTGAATGGACGAAAAAAAAGTTTACCACAAAAATTGTGAATAAATTGCACCCAGAAGAATTGTTTTGTGTCCCAAAAAAAATTTTTCGTTACAAATTTCTTTAAAATCTGTATAATAATTTATTTTTGATAATAATATTTTTTTCATCGTCCACATAAAACACTCGTAAACACACTCAGGAGGAACAGATGAAGTGAAAGTGAATGCGGAAACGGTTTGATTGAGGACGGTGCATGTTTTTACTTTTTAGCAATACACACAAAAACACACAAAATTATGGGTTGCAACACAAAAGTGAAATGTAAAAATGTGAAATATGAGCTATGGGAGATCCGGCATCGTATGAGAACGTTATATGAATGGGTCCGTAACATAGGGTGCCCCTTCGCGCAGCTAATAAGTCATCCAGCAGCGTTAATTGCATGAGTTTGCTCCCTTCCGTGTACCGAAATTTTATTCTAAGAGAAAAAAATTCATAGCGAAAAAAAAATTTTAAAGCATAAAAACAAATTTATGCACCAAAGCGCGCCATAAATTCAAAAAATCCACACAATAAATCAAGGAAAAGCGACACCATTGTTGCTTACTTGCGAATTATTTAGGAATTATTAAATTAAGATGTTATTCACGTCAGTCTTAACACCTCCGCATACAATGACATCTAAAAAAAGAAACGAATAATGGAGCCTTTGTGATGCTATTTGGGACAACGTCATCTCAGAAAAGTGCATTATTCGCCAAAAATGTGCTAAAAATAGAGCATTAGAGGATTACTTGACGCAAAACATTAATATTAATGGCATTTTAATGATAATGGTTGTAAACTATTGTTTGGACAGGGATATGCAATACTAAAAGAGAATAAATAAATTGTGAACACGAAAATCTCGAATAATTATGTCCGAGCACGAATTCGTCGTGTAATTGAGAGCACGAGTGATTTACAGATTTTTTTTTATTGAATAATATAATATAGCTAATAATGAAAGACGAAAAGGTGTCAGTCGGTAATAATGAATTTAAGGACTTTAAAAGGTGTTAAAGGCTGAGTTTTGTCATATTTAAAAATCTTTTGTGTGGATTTTTGTACAAATTTTGAATATTTTTGGCATTTTTTCTCAGCTTAGATCAGATAATTTTCGTTTGGCATCAATTTCATTCGAGGTGTCGATGTATGTTTTTATCATTGTATTACGTGTTCGTTCCATCAAGTCTAAAATTTAAACAAAAATTTAATTTTAAAATTATTTTCAAGTCAAAAACTCACCTTCAATATCACTTTTTTCCAATCCTCGTGTTGAAATTGGCGGCAAAGCGGTAATAATGACATTTCCTTGATCAAATCTCTTATTTTTGTCATCCAAAAAGGACGAATACGAGCTAATAACAACCGGCAAAATCGGTAATTGTTGACTCACGGCAAAGTGAAAGGCTCCCTTTTTGAATTCGTGAATTTCTCGAGTGTTTCTGCGAGTTCCTTCGGGGTAAAACCATAATTTTATATTTTTTTCCTTTAAATAGTCGCCGACTTCATTTATTTTTTCTTTAGCTTTTTGCGCGTTTTTTCGATCGATGAAGACTAAACCACAAAGCCACGATGCCAAGCCAACGGGAAAGACGTAAAGGAGCTCTTTTCGTGCGACAACTGTGCATTTCTTCATAATGTGCCAAATTTGAAACATTCCAAGAACGTCGATGGAACTTTGATGATTCGCGACAATGACAAAAGGTTTGTCTTGACTGAGAATTTCGGCGCCACGGATTTCCCAATTGACTCTTATGATGCTCGTGACTTGCTTGGATAACTGTGATGCTAAACTAAAATTTTAAAAATTAATTTTTTATTTAAGAAGTTTAAGAAATAATTTGACTTACACTAAATTTGAGACATTTCTCGCTTTCAACATGAAAACGGGAATCATAAAGACCGCTTCCACGCTTATGTAGGTGTAGTAAATAAAGTACTTGGAATAGTATCGAAACACAGACGATTTGTCGTACAGAAAGATAAGTGACAAAATTAATATCACAACCAAAAGTTCATAATATGAATTTAAGCTCAGCATTTTGTTCCGTTTTTTGCTACTTTTTATCGCTTTAAAAGTATTCAAAATCACGTTCAATGTCAATATTTAGCTTTTATGACTAGATTTTTAGTGTTTTTCGATGGAATTTCTTCCAATTAGCACAAAACTACGCCTAAAAAATTCAATTTTAGACTGCGAAAGTAAGATGTGTTCGTTCACTTTATTTACAATCAACTACTTGATGCTTCCAGACTACGATAATAAAGATAAAATGTACTCGCTGATGAATCTGCCACACACAAATGACAGCTTCTCGTTTATTCTCATCTGTGTCAATAAAATAGTACATGTGTAAAGCGAAATTGTACAAAATTAGTGTCTCGTTGTTCGAAAAGCGGAACATGTTTTGATTCAATGATTTTTTTTTTGAAAAGTATTTTTGTGGTTCCTAACCTATACTTATAATATTGAGATGTCTTATAAAAATTTGAATTTTTCTTAAACCTTTAATTATTTTGTCAGGAAAAAATTAACTTTCACCATTAAAATGATAAAATTTTTGCGAAACAATGATTTTTCACAGTAGTGATTGAACGTATTCGGGTCATTAAGTTTCAGTAGCGAAAAATTTTAGAATTCACCTTGAAATTGAAATTGAAACTGCATTGTTATAAGCATTTAGTGTTAAAAGTGGCTGATCAATAATTAAGCTGAACCACATTATATGTTATTTTTTAACGATTATTTGAGGTTTTTGAATGACTTTTGCAAATTACTTTTAAATTACTTACTTGTGAAAAAATTGCGGGTATCTAGAAAAATATATTTAAAAAAAAATTTAAGGAATATTTCATTAAAAATTGAAGAAATTTAAAAAGGTAATAAATTAAATAAATTTAAAAATTAATTATTATTAAAATTATTTAATTTAATTTAACTAATTTAAAAAAATAATTGATTTAATAAAATAAAATAAATTTTTTAAAAATAACAAAAATTGACTTCTTATAAAATTAAAAAATTGAGGAAAATATCAAAAGAAATTCAATATTTTCCAATTTAATTTAATTGTTTTTAATTTTTTAATTTAAAATAATGATATTTATTTAATTAAATTTATTTTTAATTATTTTTTTTTTAAATAAATAATTATTTACACAGATTAGAAAAAAGAAACTTAAATATATTAGCAAGAAATTTTCAACATAAATAAATATTAAAAATAAAAAAATAAATAATATAAATTAATTAATTAATTATCTTTAAATACCTAATTAATTTTTTTATAAATTCAAATTAATTAAATATTTTTAAATAAATTTAATTAATTAATTAAAATTAATTAAATTAATTTTTTTGAATAAAAATAACGAAAAATACAAACTTACCATCTCCTTGATAAAATTTGCTCTAAAAATCACAACAGCAAGTGCTCCTTCTTGACTTTTTCCAAAAGGATTATCACCTGTTTATTCATGTTTTCACCTTTCACTCATGTTAACAGTCAATAAAATTCTCTATTTTCATAACGTCGAACAAAGAAAACATTCGTTTTTGATCAAAAGTCACATCAAACATCATTTCTTTGTCCCCACACAAAACCATTTAAATCATAAAAACCTTTTCTCCTTTCAATATTTTTTTTTTTCAATCCTTTCAAATAAATTTTTTGATCCCTTTTCGATCCATTCACAACAAATATTACGTTAAATTCGTACAATTTATGCATCAAAACGCAAAAGAAACCATGAAAAAACGGCCTGACAGGTAACAAAATATGACGTGTGAACGAAAAAGGGTACAAAAAGGGTTCCACTCACATGTGCTTATGACGTATTTGAACCTGTTCTGCATCATCAGTTAACCCTTCGAACGTGTTTGTGATTTTATTTTGACACAGAAACAGGTTCGAATTCCTTTAAACGAAAAAAAAAAAATTTTTTTAGAAAGTACGAAAGGGATAGATTTTTTTACCTGTTCGAGCTGAGCTGTCAATTGTTTGTGTTTTGCTAGATTATCCTTTTTTCACATATTTACGCTATTAGACATGAAAGGATGCACATTAGAAATAATGTGTGTGGAATCACAACAAAAAATTTAACCTGACTCAAAATTTTTGATTTCTGACGAAAAATTAGATCTTTTTAGGTCAATATTTTGTTGATTTTTTGAGAAACCTTTCGCATGATAAATGACACAACCAACACATTACGAAAGTAAAAGGATGTTAAATCATCATTTTTCTGTGTAAAATTGTAACATTTAATTGTCCGACAATTTGGTTCCCATGGAAAAAAAATCTCGTTTTTTGATCCGAAAATTACTCGAACTGACATAAAGTTGGATGATGATGATGAAAAAATAATAAGCGTTTGTCAAAGTTGTTTATTGTGCATTTTTTGGGAGGTCCTTGATTTTTTTCTCTCGTCTTTCTTGAACGACAGCCAAAAAAAGGCAGAATGAATCAAGCATCCTTCACTCACGGTGTTGAGTTACGTGTTCGATGATGTTCAGGCGAAACCTCTTTTGTCCTCGGACAAAACCTCTTCTGCCATTCAATTGGTTATCGGAACAATGGAGCAAGAAAAGTAAAAGTAAACCATCTTCTGGTGATATTCGATACGAAAGGACATTTTTTTTGTCATTTTTTTCATTAATGACGAGTATTTTATTGATTTTTTTTTCGAGACAAAAAGTGAAATGTGGTTAAAAATCAGCAAATTTAGCAGGAAAAGGATCACTTTCAAGCATTGTCCTTCGAGAAAGTACAAAAGAAAGACCAAGAAGTGTCATGTGTCGTCAAAAAAAGTTTTTTAAGAAATTTTATTAAACTCAATTTCTTCAAATTTCTATTAAATTCGAGAGAGAAAGTGACGGAAACCACTATCTTCGACCAATAAATAAATAATTTAAGCACTTATTTACTTCCTACTAATAAAATAAACGATTCTCACTCCCATCCAATGAACAAGATGCAAAGAAGTACTCAACTAATAAATAATTGTACATCATCTAATTCAATTGACTCGACCGACACACTCGCCTCGTCTTTACCATGATAATCGGCAACGAACCTTGATAACTGACATTTAATTAGATTACCATAAATTTTGTTCTAATAACAATCTATTTTGCCTGCGAACGTTTCTCGTCGTTAATTAATGCCTTTTATGGCACACAGAAACGCGCCCTTGAATAAAAAGAATGCATTTTTTGCCCTCGCACCGATGATTACTTCGAGTGACTCTTTTTAACAGCAACAAAAACATTTTATTAAATAACAAACAAGCGTAAATTGAATCAGACAGAAAAAAATGTTGTATACCCCGCATCTTTATGGTAAAAATATGTTTCATGATTTTTTTTTAGTTTTAATTAAGAACAGAATGCGTTGTAAACGGTAACGACACGCAATCTACTTATATGGCCACGTTACGCTACGTTCGTATGATTAAGTAGATGATGTTTATGGAAATTGAATGGTTAAATGCGCTTTCATTTTTCTTTTTCAGAGTGCACTTAAGTGGCCGTTTAGAGTGATAGTGGTACATTGTAGCGACGAAAATTTGGTTAATGAATGACGAGAGTGAGGTAGGGCACGACTTGCGGTTATTTATGATGGCTGTCGATGATGCATTACGAGGTTGATTGAAATGGAAGCGCATGGGATGATGGGAAATGTCAGACGTTGCGGTGTCAAGGGGGCATGGGAAGGATCATTATTCAAATTTTTGAATGGAGTTGATTATTATTTAACGGTAATTTGGGAACAATTATGCTAATTTTTGGATATTAAAGTAATAAAAATCGACTCAAAGGGCGATTTTTATTGAATTTTGAACCTAAAAATTCCGTGTTAGTATATCGATCAGTATCCCCGCCTTTAGAAAAATTTAGAAATTTTGCTTTACGAAACAATTTTTTTGATAAATTTCATTAAAAATTTTAATTTTATTGACTTTAAGAAAATTTTTTGTGAACAATTTATTTATATTGTGATCAAAATCTAATTAAAATTAATATTTTTAAGTCATAATTCTTAAATTTTAAATTATTTAATGATTTTATTCAAAATTCTATCGTTTTTTTTTTCAAAATTAAATTTAAACTAAAAACTTTCAATTTTTAAATTTTTTTTACACTGAATTAATTTATAAGTTTTTAAATGAAAAAAAGCCAAAAATTGCATTAAAATCTCTTGAAAAATGATTTTTTAAATTTTTTTTTAAATTATGATAATTCCCTCCTTGGATTTTCTGAAAATTCAAGATCACTTTTTTTTTCTGTGAGATTTTTTTGATATTTTATCTTAATTTTTTTCAACTAAAAAAAAACCATTTTTTATAAAATTTATCAAAAAATCATCTTTTTAATTTTTTTTACTTTTTAAATTTAAAATTATATTATAAAAAAAAAAAAATTTAAAAATTCTAAAAATTTTTATATACTATTAAAATAAAAATCATTAAAACTCATCTAAGAAGATATTTGAAAAAAAAAATGAACAAAATTATTTAAAATTAATTATCCAATTTTATCATTTTTTGAGATTTTTCAAAACTTTTATAAAGATATCGAAAAATTTTGTGCTAAAATCGGATTTCATTTCAATTTCTATTGAACGATATTCAAAAAATTGCAAAATCCATTCAATTACAAAGGACTAAATTTACTGAAATTAGTCTTGAATAGCCGTATCAAGTTTCCATATCGATCAAAAAATCTTCTTACTAAATAAATTTTGCCAAATTCAAACTCAATTTCATCAATAGAGCTCGAAATTGACAATAAATTGCTCTACAAAGAATTGTTTGGTTGTTAATCCGTGTGGGAAGAAGAAACTTTGACCAACAAAAAATAAAGAAAGTTGCAAAGATCGAACTGATTAATTTTTAAAAAGGGTTAGAATTACAAAAAAATCAAGGAAGAAAAGCGATCAAGTGACAAGAAGATCTTATCTTAAAATTCAAAAATCACCTGAATTTCTTTCATTACTCATCGCACCACATGAGGATATGAAATTAATTTCATTGGTCACAGTCGATGATTAATTTCCGAGAATTTTTTTTATTCTTTTCTTCAAACCTAAAGAAAGGAACTAGATCAATTAATTTCCTGCATTACGGCGCATCCGTGTTTGTTGTTGTTTATGAAAACACCAAAAATTGTTTGCACAAAACGCATCAAGGCGCAGGTAAGCTTCCATCAGGTGCGCTAACGAACTTTCATGTCCTGTTGCGCTTTGATATCAAATAATACAATAAAAAAAATACAGAAGTCCGTTGAAAGGTAAATTAAAAATCTCCCACAGAAAAAAAAATCAAAAACTCAAAAAAATCCATTAGAAAAAATAAAAATAAAATATCAAATGGACAAAAGGATGAAATATTTTTAAGGGATTGTGTGCCGCAACTAATGTTGAAAAATGAATTCAAATTGCATTAATTTCTGATCCTTTATGGTCAAAAACTTCCATTTGTTAGATAATATTGCATTTCAGCAGTTTGGCATGGGAAAGTTCGTTCGAACAAGTGAAATCAATCTTTTAGACGAGCTCAAGTGGTCTTCCTCAACAAACAACGTTAAAGTGGGTTTTGTCTTACAACGTACTTCATTCACAAAATGCGTACGTGATGCATTGGTAAAAAAAATCCGCACTTGAGAAACAGGAATAAAACACTTGAACTTTCGTTTTTGAGTTTTTTTTTCCAGATTCTCTCGGATAAATGCAAAAAAATATTCACGTCGCCCAAGAATTTTCTTTTTATTTCCATTTCATCACCTTTTTATTTCTTTTCAGATGATTTTTTTTAATATTGGCATGTCATTACCATGTTATCGCCAACTTTTTAATCGATCTTTGAAGTATTCACCCACGAGCAGTGCCTCCTTTGAACTTTGTGCTTATCATTTTTGCCCTACATCCCCGAAAATATAAATAAAAACGGAATAAAAGATAAAAGTTTGATTAAAATAAAAAAAACTGTCCCCGGTTACAAAGATGGGTGACAACGACACGATATAGCCCGAAGGTTGTGCGCGCGAGATAGATTTAAATAAATATATCATTAAATGAAAGGAAACCACGCAATTTTCTGACATTACACAGCGAGGAAGTATCAATTTTCCACTTTTATACCTTTTTTGTAGTCAAATGTACTTTCGTTAAATTTATTTCCTACCGATTTCCTTTGCGACTTTGTACGTTTTGAACTATTTAGTCTCTCCGTAAATATTAATAACTGTTTTGTTTACTTGTAATTCTTTTTTTTTTTTTTGTAAATTGATGTTGTGACAGAAGATCACGCGATTTCCTCATACTCCAAATGATAACTCCAAGCAAATAAATCAGTTAAATCCACAGTAAATTATTATTTTTCGTACCGGGTGCTCGAAATTTTGGTTGTTTGAAGGATTCGGTGGTTAGAAAAAAAAATTGTACGAAAAAAAACGACATTTGCTTGCTGTTTTATGACAATTTTTCGACATTCATAACTCCTGGCAGTGCCTTTTTTACGTTCGGTGCGTGATAAAAGGCATTTTGTTAGTAAAGAGTATCACCCATAAAACTTTTCCTTGCTCCGCCGCTACGCATTTACATTTTTCACTCACTCTAATTTATTAAATCGAATGGGTTGACTTTTTTTTACGGGCTGGCAGTTGGCGTGGAAAACGTTGGCACACTTTTTTACTATCTCATCATCGTCATCTAGGTAAGTCTTTGTGTCGCATTAAAGACGATGATTTATTTTTTTCAGCGTTTGCCATGTTCATGTTGTTCTATAATTATAAAAAGGCGTGTCAAGATATTAAAAATGTTTTTTTTTCGTCGTTTTATTTATATTTTTGTTTAGTGCTCATTTTTTGTTCGTCGTCGTCGTCGTGGAAAATGACAACAATCAAAATATTTGTTTGTTTGAACAGGAGTGAGTTGATGTTGCTGACGCGCTAAGTGATCACTAATTCATGGTATCGTAGAAATAAGTAAACAAAAGGAGGAAAAAAATGTGGAATATCGAATAAATGGAAGGGTTTTTCGTCGTTTTCGGAATACAAAATGGTATCCAAATAGTGATACGTGCTTGATTCGCCTCGTGTTTCATTGTCATATCATGTTTGCGTCGTCGTCGTCGTTGTCTCCGGTGATATATGTACTGAAGGAAAAAAAAAACGAATACTGAGCAAATAAAACAGACACACAATCATGCCCCATGCTCGGTGATAGAGTTAGATAGATTTTCCGGTACCCTCATCAAATAACGTGACACCATTTCGGATTGCCATTTGCAGAAATGCGACGGGAAAAATTACTGAAAAGGCGAAATTTGGTCTGTCAGCTGAAAAATTTCAGAAGAAAAATCATTATTTATTTTTTAAAAATAATTTTGAAAAAACCTTTGGTTGATTTTTTGCCAAAAAATTTGTAAAAAATCTTTGATTGATTTTTTAACCAAAAATTTGTAAATTTTTGATTTTTCCATAATTTTTTTTTTCGACAAAGTAATTAAAATAAAATAAAAATTTAAAATAAATTTTATTAAAAATTAAATTAAATTAATTTTAATTTATTTTTAATTAATTCATTCATTTAATTAATTAATTAATTTAATAAAATAAATTTTATTTTTATTTTAAATAATTTTTTAAAAATTTATTTATAAATTTTGCTTCAAGAATCTCTCAGTATGAAATATTTTAAGTTTTTAAGAGCCTCTAAATTTCATAAAAAATTAATTTCGTTGAAAAAATACTGAAGAAATTTTTTAAAATAATTATTAATTTTTATTAAAATTAATTTTTTTTTAATTATTTTTAACTTTTTAAAATTATTTTAGACAAAAATCAAAATTTTTAAATATTTAATTTTCCTTAAAATTAAAAAACTTTTAGAAAAAAAAAAATTTTTAAAATTTTATTTTTAATTTTAACGGCTTTTAAAAAGAAAATTTTTTTTAAATTGTTTATTAGTATTTTTGGATATAAAATTTTATAAAAACTATGAAAATTTTTTTAATAAAATATTTTGCATACCTTTAGGCTTTGATTTCTACCTTCGATGGGTAGAACGAAATATACGGGTCCACTAATTTTCAGTAAAATTTCACAAAATTAAGTTCTTCTTTCGAAACTTCAAACACGCTTCCTTAACCACCTTCATACAACGACGACTTCCTAAAATATCCTTTCATTTTCGTTAGTAAGCAACTTTTTTGGGTTGTTCTTTTTTGGCTGTTATCTAACCCTAAAATGGGAGGATGAACAAGAACATTAGTAATGCAAAGTTGAGCAAAAAAAAATCTCATTTTTCTATGTCCAAAAAATTTTTTTCCCTTTTTCTTTTATTTTTTCCGCAAAAATATTGATCTGCAAAAGTTGATATGTTCACAACTGATATAAATGTAATTTGATGTTTTCCTGTGGAAGAAGGGTTCACCTATCAAAATGTCGTTTTGTCTTTTTTTCTCTCATACCGAATGAAATACACATAAGAGACTGTTGATTTTCCTTATCCTTTTCTCTTATCATTTTTATTCGCAATTTCGTACATTTTTCGGCTGAGACAGAGAAAACTTTCCACAGAAATTAAATGCCAGAAGGGAAACACTCACGTATCTGAAGACATTTGTAGGCGATGGTCGTAAAATAAAGGATGAGGAGAAATGTTCTTCTCTTTTTTGTGGGTCCATAATCCAGTCGAGTCGTAAACAAAAGGCTTTATTCGAAAGAGATAAAGAATCCTTTTTCCATCGTGTTGTTGTTCACTTTTTTTTCTCCCCTGAAGGTGATTCACCTGATAACTTTTTTTTCGTCGTATTATTATAACAATCATCACTTCTTGACTCCAGCCATCAACGTCAAGTCCAAATATGAGCTGATTTCGCAGAAAAACGAGAGAAAACAACTTTAAAAGGTGGTTGAACCAACGGCGAATTCTTGATCAAACACGAAATAGTCGCAAGAGGCATGATTTTGGCATTTTTGTTTGGAGCAAAAAATAATATGAAAGTATCTACAAAGCACAAGAAAAAAATCGTAAACAAAAGATTTTTTAATCGAATTGATTGTTTGTAATTTTTTTGTTGGTTTGCCGCCTTCAGCTAATTTACTTTCAATATTTACTGGTTATTATTGAAAAATGTTATTAATAAAAGATATTTTCAACCGTATGTTCCTCGAAAATAACACAAAAATGGGATGCGGCACTCCATTAATATTAAATATCAGTATTTTGGGCATTTCGCATATTTTTTATGGGCATTTTTCGATAAATAGATGATTTTACCTCTTGAATCATAATTAATTTTCGTTAGATCCGCACCGGATGGCCAACTTGCGAATTGTTGTCAGACTCACCAACTGTTATCAAAACTCAAAGTACAAAATTTAGACGAAAGTTGACCCATCCGTCGTCCTTGTTGTGAGTATAATTCATTATATCATTCCTTAATTCACCCTTCTTTTCTTTTCATGAGCAACGAAGTTCACGTCCTTTCGCCGAAAAATGTATGAGAAAATGCCCAGTCCGTTACTTAACTGCGTATCAGTTTAATTCAAGCCAAGAACTTTCGCTTCACAAAAAATCATTATATATATTACGTTTTTTTTTTACAATATATAATAAAATGAAGGGTTGTTTTGTTGTAGATTTGATTGAACAAGCTCCTTACGAAACACGTACGAAGAATAAGAAAATAAGAGAAGGGTTCGCTCGACCGTCATCGTTGTTGGTTGGTATCGCACAACATTATATATATTATTATTGCGTATGTTGGGTATATAAATGATGATGTGGATGTAGTTTTTTTTTCCTTGCTTCTTTCCCGAGGCAAGCAGTACACATATCACATTCGATTGCTGCTGACCACTTTTGTATTTTTTGATAGGGTGAAGGATATCAAAGATACGCGTGTGTGTGTGTGTGTGATGTACACAAAGACAATGTAATAATACTTTTTTTTTTCAAGGAAGGGTGTATTTTTCTATCTGTCATGGTAAAATAAATGGAAAAAGAAAAAAAGGGAAAAATTTTTGGACATTTTATTTACAAAACTTATTTGGTGTTTGATGTGCTTTGTTGGATACATATTAGGCAGAGACAAGTTTTTAAAAAAAATTTGAACAATTTTTTGAAAATTTGTTCTAAAATTCAAGCTTTAATGAGTCTCAATAAAATTTTTCTACAGAATTTCTGAAAAAATTTTTTTTATTACAAAATTAATATTAATTAATTAAAATTAATTTAATTAAAAATTTTTAAATAAATTTATTTAAGCATTAAAATAAAAATTTATTTTTTTAAATATTTTGAATTTCATAGAGCTTTTAAACAATTAATGTTTTCTTTTAAATATATTTTTTTCTATTGAATATCGAATTTTGCCAAAATATTTAAATGACAAATTTTTTATATTTTATATTAATTGATTTAATTAATTTTTAAAAAATTTTTATTTTATTTTTTATTATGTTATTTTCTATTTCCTTGCCTATATTAATTAAAATAACAAAAAAAAATCCAATTTTTTTATTGAGTTTAATTAACTATTTAAAATTTAATTGAAAAAAAATCAGCCAATAAAAATTAAATTAATTAATTAATAAAAAAAAAATAATTTAAATGATTAATTTCATAATTAATAAATTAATTAAGTAAAAAAATTATTTAAAAATTTTATTAAAAAAAAAAAATAATTTTGACTTTAGACTTAAATTTAACATTAATTCTGATATTTTATGATTTAATTTTTATGAAAAATTGTTAAAAAAAAAAAATTTAGAATTATTTTTTTAATTTTATTAAATTTTACTAAATTTATTAAATTTTACTAATTTTTTTTTTAATTTTTACTAAATTTCACTAAATTTCACAAAAGGTCACGAAAAGTCACGAAAAGTAACGAAAAGTAACAAAAAGTAACGAAATTTGTAGTTTTATACGAATATCTGCGATATTTTTCAAAAAATTTTTTAATAATTGCCTTAAAAGCAATTTTTAAATCAATTTGTGAGAAAAAGGAAATGTTAAAATTGGAAAAAATTATTTTTTCGCCAAAAAAAATTTGATAATTTATACAAAATTAATTTTTTTTAAACAAAAATGTTTTCTTTAAAAATTAAATGTTGCTAATTTTTTAGAAAATATTTGAAATATTTTAAAAACATTTAAAAAAAAATTAAGAAAAATTCGTTTATTCGCCTCTACCTAATGAAAGAGTGAACCAAACACGAATTCCATGATGATGATTATTATTGCTGAATTCCTTTTTTTCCTCATCTTCGTTTGCCATTTTCTTGCTAACCCCACACAGACACACGGAAAATACGTCACACACACACAAACTAAGCGCGTCACTTACCCACCTAAGCACAACGACAGCAAATCCAACAGTGATGGATTGAAATATAAGAACATGTTATTTGTGTGCCATCCATTGTCTTTTCCACGTAGGTACGTCACATATGGAAACTTATACAACTACTTAAAAGGACTTGAGATAACAA
Source organism: Culicoides brevitarsis (assembly GCF_036172545.1). Classification (NCBI taxonomy): domain Eukaryota; kingdom Metazoa; phylum Arthropoda; class Insecta; order Diptera; family Ceratopogonidae; genus Culicoides; species Culicoides brevitarsis. The sequence continues at coordinate 14,012,612 of NC_087085.1, read as the reverse complement.
TTTTTGCGAGAGAAAACAAGTGGAAAGAAAACGAGATAAAAAGGAAAGTTTTTCACACATTTACAAGTTACAACGAGGGAGAAAAGATTGATTAGTGATGCTTTTCCTACACAAAACTAATAATTTGTCATTTGATACCTTGGGATGCGTTGCGACGAGTAACGAGAGGAGCTTTGGAGCCATTTTTGTCTCGTAAAAATTTTATGGACCCCAAATATTTGTTGAAATAACGAAAAATCATGCGATTTTTATCGTTTTAAAGCTTAAGGGTTACGAAGGTTAGTCAAAAAAAAAATTATTAAAACCCCGAAAATTGAGAATTTAGAGAAAAATGGCCATCCTAAAGCCAATAAAAGCGAAAAACGAAATAAAGTTTTATATTTTATGATTTTCACCCCCGCATCACGATCTTTATGTACTCTACCGACATTTACCCCTATTTTATCACGTCGTCATTCCGACAGCACAAATGAACAAAAACAACAGTTAAAACAACGAAATGTCGACGGCGCGATATAAAAACCGCTCAACCAAATTCCAAATCAAATTTTATGTCTTTCAATATTGCACGCGGCGCGGAGGCAAAACGAGCAACGAACGGATTACAAGAACGACTTAACTGTTTGTTATTATGAGCTGTTTACTTTATGTCAGCGATATTTATACGGAATCATGGCACAAACGGCATCAAAAGGTATTACGCGAATGCCAAAAAGGGGAGAAATTGGTATTTTTTCTGTAATAAAAATAAAAATGAGCAACGTGATGCTCGGGATTTAGAAAAAAAAAATAAAAATTTGGTTATTTAAACGACTTACCGCCGCGTAATGGAGAAACAGGTTTCTCACATAAATCCACACACATCGTAAAAACTGCGATAAAGGGTTGTCCCAGACATTCATTCATGCAAAAAAAAAACGAGAGTAGCTCTGCGTGTGCGTTAGAGAAGGAACACCACATCATCCGAAAGTACCATATATTCCACACACACGGAAGAAAGATAGGGTAAAAATCCAATTTCTCCTCTTTTTTACCCTTATTTCGGTGCGCGCGGCACTCACAACACTTTCACATATGATCCTTACACTTCCGTGTGTGACATGTGAGCGAGAGGGGTTATGTACTGCCGAGATGAGTTATCATGCACGCACTTGTAGTATTCGATCGCAAGTAAATAAAAAATATCATAAATATAGAAAAACAACAAGGAATCGCAACAAAACGGCAGACGCGATAAATAAAAGAACGAAGCAGACGGTTTTTATGGGTGATTTTTTCCGAGTGCTTTTTTTTTTTGTTTACATAAGAACGCATGTATCGCACAAAAAGAAAACATAATAAATTATAAGAACGAGCGCGTAAGAAGGGTTAGCGACTTCGGTTGTTGTGCGTTATGATTGTGCGGCACGTGATGTATGCGTTGGGGTGATATATTGATTGAAATTGAATCGAATTGAAGGATTGCTTCGTGTGTGTTTGTGTGGCGATGATGATGGCGGACATTCGGCTTTGAGAAGTTTAGAAGGGTGATTTGCACTCTCGATTGTTTCTCGTTCAAAAAAAAAAATGTTTGAGTTAAAAGAACATAAGGCGTTTATATAACAGCAAGCATTAATAATTGATGTGGGATCGATTATAAAAATATTTTTTCTTGTGAATGATGATGGCGGTGCGGATGATTGAAAGCATCCTACTTATAGACTTATAGAAAAAGTGATGTTTCGAAGCTGAAATGATTCAAAATAAATTTTTAAGTCAATTTTTAGAAATTTCATAAAATTATCAACATTTATTTAGAATTTTTAGTAAAAAAATGGCAATATTTTTAATATTTTCATTATAAACTTTATTCATGAAACGATCAATTTACAAAATGGAATGAATTTTTGAGTGTTCTAGCTTACTAACTACTTCAACTCTTGTTTTATTTTGGAAAAAATTTAGAGATTTTTAATTTTTTATTAATTTTTTTTATGAAGAAAAATTTTTCATTATTTATTATTAATTGCACAAATATTCTTTTTTTTTTTAAGTTTTCCAAAAAAAAAAAAATAATTTGAAAAATAATTTTTTAAACATTTATTTATCGTCGAACTATAAACTTTAAAATAAAAAATTATAAGAATGAAAAATTGTAATTAAAAATTTATTTTTTCTGAATTTTAAAAAAATGTGTATAAATTTTAATTTCAATATTAATTTAGTTTCAAGATTTTAATGACCAAAAAATTCTCAATTTAAACTTTTTAAAAAAAATTTTGATTTTTTTTAATGTAATTAAATAAAAAATTAAATAAAAATAAAAAATTAAATAAAAATAAAAAAAATAAATTAAATTAAATTAAATAAATTTAAGTTAAATATTGTTTCAAAAATTCACAAAAATCAAAATTTTAATAATTTTTGGAATTTTTAAATTATTTTAAAAAAATTAAATTAAATATACTTTTCAACATTTTATTTAAAAAAAAATTGGCAAATTATTTTCGTTTCTCACAATAATTTAAAATTCCTAAAAAATATTTGTTTCAGTGCTATTAAAAAAATTTGATCCAAATTTAACAATCCTTTTATTACTCGTTTACATCAATTCTAATTTATTTATCACCCTTACGCGTTGTTCAATCATCATTAAAATTCTTGATTAACACCTTCTAACATTTTTTATAACTTTTTTTTACGTCCCTAAAATTACTCAAACCGTCGTTCAAGTTCATAAAAAGGATTATATAACAATCAAATTATTTAAATTAAACAAATAAATAATCGACTTAACATGTGTCCGCTCTTCGTTTATTTATTTTTAAATGGATGTTTTATACAAATTAGGATGCCACACTTAATGGCTTGTTTTCAGGTAAAACTACGTTTTTATTAATGTTCAACGGGGTTAAATTTGGTAGTTAAATTTTATTTTTGATTATGAGAAACATCAGATGTTTTTTTTGTTCGTGGTGAACTTCTAACTCTAGAATTTAACTGTTTAGGAAAATTATCATAGCAACGACGACAGATGTCCAAATTTTATTTTAAATATTTTTTTTTTCGTCAATTTTATGGTCAGTCATTCAAATTTTTTTTAACACGTAATTCAGTTTCAATTCTTCAAAAAGTTCAAGAATAATTTAATGGCTCTGTGAATTCATTGTTAACGCACTTTTTGAAGAGTTTTCTTTGAATTATACAAAAAAATGTTAATTAAATGTTTTTTTTGAGCAACATTGAGGTCATCCAATAATATTGACAAGTCTTCAAGACGATCACCTGCTTGTCAAAAAATTAATTGAGAATTTTTTCTGTGTGTATTCTTCCTTTTCTAAGGATGTCGGTCAGTTGTATTTTGAATAAGAATACGTTCTATTTCCTATTGTGTCGTGTGTGTGTGACAATCTCCGGCGACAAGGTGAACGAAAGAAAGAATTACCGAAGAAACCCTTACATAGTATGCACAAAATTCTCGAATTAATCCTCAGTTTCTCGGTTTCTGTTGTTATTTTAATCTTACAAACAAATTTCATGAATACTTTTAATTTATTTTTTTCTTCTTTTCAGACTTAATACCTTTTCTTTTTGACATACGGATGCATTTTTGTTACAAATTTTAGAGAAATGTACAGAATCCTTTACATCAATTTTCGAGATAAAGTTTGATGTGTTTGGCATAAACACTGCTGCCATTGTTCGGATTATTTGAAGAAAATATTTTTCTTGTCGCAAAAAATTAAGATTAGGTGACAATCCTTCCTTTTGAGACTTATTTTTTTATTATCCTCACATGTGAAAGGGGAATATGTATGTGAATCGGTCAATTACAAAGAAAGCAAAAATTGAACTTTGACGAGTTCAACAAAGAAATTTTTAAATTGAAAAAATAAAATCTTTGATCTTACCTGACATTGCTCCGATATTATTTCCTGGAAAAGCAATTAGAGTTCGGCATTTGTCTCAGTTTTTGAGTAAATAAAATTGATTAATGCTCGATTTTTATCGTCGACTTCATTAACTGACGACTTGAGGTAAAGAAAAACCATAATTTATATTCAATTAACCAAAATTTCGGTATAAAATATCGTTTAACTGTCATCACGGGGTGTCTCGCTAATATTTTTTTTAGATACTTCAAAGAAAAAAATGTTCACGACAGACTTTGAACATTTTTCAAGGAATCTCCTTGATTTTGGAGTTTTACCTGTGCAGCTAAAAAGTACTTGATATGATTTGATGTATCATGTGTGGTGTGCGTGCCTCCTATTTTTCGATCCTTTATTGCCACATTAAGTAACCGTCATCATCAACAACCTGTGACTTTGGGTTAAAAATTATTTATTTTTTTTTACGGAAAAAGATGCACTTAAAAATATGTTTTTTTTTCTTCTTATTAATGATGAATCCTTTGCAATAATAATGACTTTTATGGCTTGACCGATGCAATTTTTGATTAAAATCATCAATTTAGGGCACCTGCTAGATGTTTTTTCTACACTTTTTTTCTGTTATCCTTTTAACAATGGTCTAAACGTGTATTTTGAGTTTTTGTTTAGAAATGGAATTAATAAAAAATAGAAAAAATGTGTACACGCATATTCAATTTGTATCCTTTTTGGCAGTAAATGTGTTCGTCAGTGATGATTTTTATTTTAAAAATTTTAAAAGTTTTTACTAAATTTTTTTTTGTATTTATTTATAAATTAATTTAATTAAATTTTAAAATTTATATTTTAAATTTTTTATTTTTATTTTATTTAATTTTTAAAAAGTTCAATTGCTTAAAATTTTTTTTAATTTTCGAATTTTAAATTTTAAATAAAAAAATTAATTAATCATTCAAAATAAAATTAATTTAAATTAGATAAAAATTATTTTTTTTAAAATAAATTATTTTTTTTTAAATTTTTGTTGCTTAAAAAAAATTAATTTAATTTTAATTAAAATAAAATTTTTAAATATTTTTTTTAATTTAAAAAAAATTAAATTATATTTTTTTAAATTAATAAATAAAAATTTAATTAAATTAAATTTATTTTAAAAATTTAATTTATTTATTAAATAAATTTTTTTTTAAAATTTTTGAAAATAATATTGAGAAAATAATAATTAATGACATTTGCATATTTATTTTATTTGTTTTTTATTAAAAAAAATAAAATAACAATTTTTGACTTATTAATTTTTTTTTTATTTAAAAAATCAATAAAAAATAATTTTGTCCTAAAAATAGTAAACAAAATCCTTATTTTATAAAATTCTTCATAGAAAAATAGAAAAAAAAAAATTATAAGCAACACACTCTAATTCACTTTCTTGTCCATTTCTTGACTATCTTCACAACCGACATTTATCGTATCCCTTTTCTCCCTTAATGATAATCATAATAATAATGGCAACCCTTATAAGGAGACTCTATAAATTATCTACACACGATTAACAAAAATCTAAAACGAAAAATAAAAACGTAGAAAAAAGAAGAACATCACTTTCCTAAGAATTTTGTCGGTATTCCTGACCGCATATTTACAATTTTATGCAACATTTTCTATTATTTTTTTTTTTCGAAAAATTTAACGAACTTCGTAGTAAAGCGAAAACGAACATAATGATATATAAAAGAGAAACGTATAGTTTTTTTTTTTTGAAAAATTGGTTTCTTTTGTTTTGCATTTTGATAGATATTTCTTTGCACTTACCTGAAATCCTTTTGTGTTGTTTGTCGAAAAAATTGACGTGAAGGTGTTCGTATCAGATTGGATCGATTGGCGCCGTCTTCGTCGTTGGTGTCGATGATAAATTTCCGATAAATTTATTAGAGAAAGTTAATAAAATATTTAGATATGTTTATAAAAAGGATTCCATTATGTGGCGCTTTAACGATTTTGGTGGCATTTTATCGAAATTTCTCAAAAATTTCTGCTGCTGACGAGTGATTCAAAAGTCCATCTATCAAAAAGTTAATTTCGAGCCATTAGCACGTCGTTGAAATAATTAATTATTTGCCCGTTTGAGCGCAAAAATAAACAATTTAATATTTCTCATAATATTTAAAAGTAATTAATCAATTTAAGCATGAACTGAGGCGTGAATTTAATAAACAAATAACATGCGAGCTAAGTGTTTTGCTAAATATTTTGACCTTTCGCTGCCCGTATCAGCAGCTCGTTAACGAGAAAAAGCTGAAAATTCGAAAAATATAATTTTCTTCGGATGATTTATTTTTGTCAAATCATCTATTTTAATCATAAACACACGACTTGAACCCGCAGCAAGTCTTGTTGAGTGTTCCAAGCATAAAAAATTGTCGTGCCTGACCTATAATTAGAGCCAGTCAAAGGGTACCACAAACATTGTGTTATCGCTAAATATCATCGCATTTAATGTCAACCCATAATAATAATTCATAAACTACGTTCGAAAAGTGTGAATGTCGCTGGCTAAAAGACCAACGAACCATGTCACAACAACGTCCGATCGCGATAACAAAGGGGTTAAATTAGTTATTTGCATGCCACAATGCACATAAATACACAAAAAGCGACCATTTTTGAATGTTCATTCATTTATTTTGCGCTTACTCATGCGCCATCACGCTTTATTTTATCGTCGGCGAGCATTAAATCTGCGTATTCACCCCTTTTTGTGCTTTTTTTGAATAATGACAAGCAAATCGCACAGCAATGTCGGTACTTTTACCCCTTTTAATTATGTTTGACTGAGTCAAGTACTGTTTCTATGCTCGTAAAAAATTGTAAAAGGGTTGTCAAATTGATGGAAGTGATAATATGGTGTTTGTTTCCTTTCAGAGCGGATAACAAGTACAAACCCTCGTCAACGTTTATTGGCCTTAAATTTGTATTTTATACACAAACAAATTAACGATAAAAAAATAAATAAACGGATTGAAAAAAAGGGAAAGGGGTAAAAATTGTTTGTGGTTGCGCGCATGGAATACTTTTTTTTATTATAGAGTTTTTTTTCGATAGAGTTAAGTTCATGTATAAAAAATGTGGGTACAGGTTTTTTATGAACAAGTATTTTTTTGAAGGAAGAAGGATTTATCGGTTTTTTATAAGATTTTTTTCTTGCGTGTTTTTTCATGGAATTTTTTTTTACATGAGGGAACCCCTTTTTTTATTAAGAAATAAAAATTGAAAGGTTTAGAAAGGATTGATTTATTGAAAGAATTAAAAAAAAAAACAAATAACAAGGCGGTTGATTTTGAGGTAAAAATATTTTTAATAAATTAAATTAAATTAAATTAAATTAAATTAATAAAATAAAATAAAATAAAATAAAATAAAATAAAATAAAATAAATTAAATAAAAAAAAATAAAATAAAATAAAATAAAATAAAATAAAATAAAATAAAATAAAATAAAATAAAATAAAATAAAATAAAATAAAATAAAATAAAATAAAATAAAATAAAATAAAATAAAATAAAATAAAATAAAATATTATAAAATAAAATAAAATATAAAATTAAAATAAAATAAAATAAAAAAAAATATAAATAAAATAAAATAAAATAAAATAAAATAAAATAAAATATAAAATAAAATATAAAATAAAATAAAATAAAATAAAATAAAATAAAATAAAATAAAATTAAATTAAATTAAAATAAAATAAAATAAATTAAATTTAAATAAATTAAATTTTTTTTTAATTTTTTTAATTCAACCAATATTTTATTTAATTAAAATATTTTTGCTAAGGAATGCTTAATTTTTTAAAATATTTTTTTTAAATAAAATTCATTTTTAAAAGGGTAGAAATATTTTTTTTAAAAACTTTTAAAGTTAATGCATAAATTTGGAAAATTAGAAAATACGAGAATTTTAAAACAAACAAAAATATTTTTATATAATTATTAATTTTCTCTCAGAGAAAAAAAAATTAAATTTTTAAAAAAATATTTTACGAAAATTTATAGTATTTCCACTTTTCTTGTCACTTTCAATGTCAAAACACGAAAAACATTAGAAAATATTTGTTGAAAAACCAAAACAAAGTAAAAATATTCAACACAAACCGATAATAAATATTCAAATATGTGTCTTATGCACTAATCCCGTGGTCTAAAACATATGTTCTTTGTAATAATTCACAAATAATTGATATGATAATCACCCGACAACTAAAAATAATGCACTTTTTTTCCACAAAAACCGCTAAATTGCTCAGTAAAAACTTTCTTCGTGTTGGGTTTATTACACCTACACATGTTGTTCTCTTTGTTATTAATATTAATAAACACAAAATTTCAAAAAAAATAAACGCGGCCTTCAGTCGCGTGGATAATTTTTTTATGTTCATTTCTAAATTTATATCATTATTTTTCGAATTAATTTAGAAAGGAATAGGATTATTATTGTTAATATTAAAATCATCATCATCATAAAAGAATTTTAAAAATGAAAATAAAATTAAGCACAGGAGAAATAGAGCAATAAAATGATGACGGTTAAAAATCTCGCGTGCAGGTAAAATTTTAGATCAGATATCGCTCGTAGAAAGAAAGTAAAGTGAAAAAAGCACGCAAATGCACCGTTAATTCCTGAGTCATGTGCTATTGACATCGCCGTACACAAGCAAAAAAAGGATCAAAACCTTTTTTTTTAAATTTAACTCAAAAACTACAAAAAAGGGACTAAAATTCTATCAAAATACGGATAAGATTAGTTTCTTATGAAATTTATAAGATGTTTATTACAGTTTTTATGACTCTTTGATCAACCTTCTTTTTTTGTTCGTCTTCGATCTTTTGTGTTATTGACGTGCGTGGCGCTCGCACAACTGTCATTTAAGCCGCTGGCACAAAAAATTAATCGTACCACCGCGCACGAGAATCGTATATAAAAAGCGTTATAAAAAAAGGAGGATATGATTAAAAAATAGACGAAAGACGACGACGCACGACGAAGGAACATGTGTGAAAAAACAATGAAGTGTAATTGGGATCGTTGAGCACGCGTTCACTTTTTTAATTTATGATACGAAAGATTTTGAGGGACATGTGTCGCCTGGACAAGCAAATTTAAAATAATGGGTGGGATCAAATTAGAGACACAATTTTGGTCGATTTTCTAATTATTTCTGAGTGTGTGCGGGAGAAATATTTTTAAAAATAGAACAAAATGAAGAAAAATTAAACGTCAAGTCGGGTTAAATATTGGTCATTAATAATATTTAAAAGAGAAAAAAATTGTGAAAATCGGTTAAACGTCGTTTATTTTTTGTCATTTTTTTAAAAAATATTTCAACACAAAAAATTGAATAATTTACTCAGATTAAGAAAAAATGAGCAAGGGAGAATCTTCTTACGCATTATCTCTTTTATTTTATTATTATTATTACCCACAAAAAAATATTTAAAAAATCATTGTCACTTTTTAAACGCAAGACACACTTCTTCTTCTTTTAAAAAATGCATCTTCTTTGGCACGCGTTCGTTTTTTTTCATAAAAAAATAAAATTAAAATAATATTAGAAGATGATTCTCTTCCCTTCGTTAAAAATCTTTATTTACTCAACAATTTCAAATCATCACAACAAAAAAAAACCAACACGAGAGAGATAAAAAATGAATGCACTCTTTGATACTTCGTGCAAGGCAATCACCTCTCATCTTCTTTTAAATATTTATAATAAGATAGGGGTCCAGAAGACAAGCACGAGTGTCTTCGTTTTTTAACTTAGGGAGAATAAAAATAGTAAAAAATTGTTCATCTCAAAAAAAAAAACCAAGACTGACGCGTGCTTCTAAATAGTTAATTCAAGGTTTAAACTTGTTGAGGTCAATCTGGTGTGCAGTGACTTGACTGGAGGGAGAGACGACATTTTTTATGCATTTCACTTCTTTTAATATGAACGAGCGCATTAAGTACATGACATGGCAAAGGAAATGTGGAAAAACACATCAAATGTCCAATTTCAACGTCATTTGTCTTTATTTTTTATAGTTTTTTTTTGTGTTTGGTTTACGGTAAAATCATGTTTCACGTTTGATGGTAAGTTAGTGAAACTAGAGAGAGAGAACGACGAATCATTGTACATCAAAGTTTAGTTTATGTTGAGAGATTAAGGTGATTACTTTCACATAATTTCAGGTTTATATGGCGATTTAATGATGGAAGAATTGTTGGAAGTGAGTAAGGTGACCTTTTTTGAATATATTTCTTAAAATTTTATATTTTTCAACTTTTTCACAAATTTTTTATTAATATATTTTTAGTAAAAAAAAATTATAATAAATAAAAAATAAAATTAATAATAAATAAAATTATTTTTAAAATTTTTATAAAAATTTAATTAAATTTAAAAAAAAATAAAAATAATAAAGAATTAATAAAATAATTTATTTAATAAATTTCATTTAATAAATTTTTAATAAAAAATTTGAAATTTATAAAAGTTTTAAGTTTAGTAAATATTTTGAAAATTAAATTGGACTACTTAATTAAGAAATATTATAAAATTTGAAGAAAATTTAATAAAAAATTCAAATTAAAACAAAAATGACAATTTTTGAAAGAAAATTCTTTTAAAAAATTTTATGTGTTTTAAAATTAAATTCAACTTCTAAATTAAGTAAAATTATAAAATTTTATAAAAATTGAAAAAAAAAATCAAATTGAATAAAATTTAATTTTTTAAAAAACTTAATTTATATTAAAAATTTTTATATAAAAAACTTATAAAAATAAGTAAAATTTTACGTTTAAAAATTTCATAAAATATTTTTTTTTTTAATTTTTGAGGAGAAATTAAATATTTCTGTTCAAGCATTAACTTAAAATTTATAAAAAAATAAATTTTAATTTTTTTTAGTGAAAACTTTTTAAAAATAATTGCACAATGGTCACCTTACATCCCCTCAAACCTCCTCGCATGTTGATTAATTGTCGTGGATTTGTTTTTGATATGTTAAACGCTCGCTTATTTTGATGATTTTCGTTCGTTACAACGTCAATATCCACAAAATTACATGATTTAAGGAGCAAAAGAAGAAAAATTACTTACTCAAATACAGCATCCGTCACATAAGCCACCATAAACCGAACGTTATTCGTCAATTCTTTCAGTTTCACTCGAAAAAAAATCATCATAAATAGAGAAGGGCATTCAAGTCAGCACACATAAAAAATAATAAAAAATGATTAATTTCACAGAAGAATTTTTGTGATTTACATTTGATAAGGTATTTTCATTGTCATAAACTTACCAAATTGCTTCCATTGTGGTCTATTGTTTATTTTTTTGTGTATAAAACCTCAACAAAATCAAGATGCAATGACTCCTGAAATCAGTGACATTATTTTTCTTCTTGAGCAAAAATCATGCTGTGTGCAATTCTTCAAACAAGACAAAAAAAAGTACTTGATCCCATTGTGATTGTTCCAAGATTTTGTGTTTTTTGCATCATTATTCATCATATCTCGAGAGTATGTAAATGACAAATGATAGATTCTTGATGGGCCACGAATAGAAAAAAATTCTTTGTTCAAAAAAAATGTTACAATTTTAAAAAATGCATTTTTTTAGGGAATTACAGATGCAAAAATTTTACGACAAGGGGTCAGTAACTTTTTTTTCCTTCTTCACTAAGTTTGGTTTAGAGTTGGTCATGTACGTAAATGCACTGCATGGACCCTAATCAAATATGCACTCCGTCCATTGTTACCTTAAAAATAAAAAAAAAATGAAATATTATAAAATTTTACTGTTTTTTGTGTAACTTTTACATGTAACATTTATTATTATTATGGATTTTTTATTTAAATCTTTTGTTATAATAAAAATAAATACGGTAAAAAAAATTAATGCATCATAAAATTATCAATGGGTGACGGTTACTGGAACACATCACATCAGGAAATTCAAAAAAAAAGCGGGAAATGAGAATTTTTTTTACAAATAAATAAAAAATCTGGCAATTTTGCTTCTTGACCTGACTTGTGCTTATATGGATTGCCTTTCCGGTTAGTAAGTAAGTAAGCTTCTTCCCTTTTTTATTGAAGATTTTTTTTTTAATATTTTTAATCTTTTAATTTTTTTAGAAGGAAGAAAAAAATGCACTGCCACACAGTTAGTTCGCCTTAATTTGTTATGAGAGGCATGGAAAAGGGCAAAAATCTTTAAGGTTAACAATGATAATTATACTTTGACGAGCATTGTTGTTCAAAACATTCCTTTTTATCGATTGTTTGTTTGAGAGATTTTGATTAAAAAAAAAATGAAATGAAAAAAAAAATTGAAAAGGATAAAATTTCCTGATTTTTTATTATTTTTGCGACTTCTTTTCAACCTTTTATTGATCCACGACAAACACATCAACAACAAACAATCGAAAAAAAATCTAATACTTTTACTTTTTTTCTTACAGAAAACGAATCGTCGTATATTTCATCAAATCAACCATCATTATTATTATTATCCCGATTATTGTAGATTTTTTTCTGTAGAAGAAATATTTGGACCGCCCGTTTCCGTCTTTTTAGCTTATAATTTTTTACGAGAAGCATTTCAAATGGAATTAAATTGGCTGTTGTTGTTGGAATGTTAAAAACTCTTGATTTCTGTGAAGAAAAGACGAGGAAATAGGAAGAAGAAAAAAGGATAACGCAAAATGAAATAATTGTAGGCAATCAATCCGTTCTACGAGAAGGATTTTTTGATTAATTCGATCAACCCTCTTCAAAAAAAAATCTTGACTTTTTTTTTCTTCACGAAACTGAGCTGAGTTGGGTGGCGACGACTACTTACGTAATTATTGCTCTAAAAAAGACATAATAGGGCACCACACGCAGCAAAAACGACGAACGAACGAGCATTAAAAGTAAAAGTAATTAGCTGATGATGACCGAAAACACACACAGCAGTCATTTTTCCATAATTTCACTTTCGTATGCAAACAACGGATCGTAGATCGGAAAACGTATCGAGTTACAAATGCATTTAACGAGAGAGCGATGGAATATGGAAAATATGGACGCAGCATGAGTTTCATTGTTGAATCAAAATATTTTTGTTAATTGCTTCGCATACAATAAAAACGCGCGTCGATTAAGAAGAGACCATAATGATTAGCCAGGAAGTAAATTAAGTTGTGTTTATTTTGCGAAAAAATATTTGACGAGCATTTATCTGATTTTTACCACAATTTAATTTATTTTTCAATTTTTTGTCGATTTTATGTAAAAAAAACTTGACATTACATTTTTACGGAAAAAAAAATCGAAAAAAAAATTAGTTCCTTATTCCTGGATACAACATATTTGGATTAACTAACAACATGGCAATAGAGCGCGCAGCATCAAAAAAAAAATTGAAATACAACATCTGTCATGTAACCTTTGCTCTTCTGCATATGCGTGCATGTTGTTCGTACAAAGGCCTTTGCCAATGCATTTTAAACAAAAAATTAAGACTATTTTTCTAACTTTTTCCTCCTTTTTTGTACATAATAATTTTTTTCTCTCGCATTATTATTATATTTTTAAAACTACGGAAAAAAAGTCGGTTGAAACCCCTCGTTTAACGTTTTGTTGTTTAAAAAAAAAGAAGATCTTTTGAATCAATAGTGAATGAAAAAAAGTGATTTTAACGTAAAATTTTTTTTTTACCATAAAAAAATTTAAATTTATTATTTTTTTAGAGAACGTGCTGGCAGTTAAGTAACTCAAGAAAGAGGGAAATTTCGAGAAATTGACCTCAAATTCAATTTTTTATCACTTACTTGTTGACAAATGACCTCCAAAACCGAAACCAGACAATGTTTTCGCACTTAACTCTATTCTATACCCCACACTTTTCGCGTTAATTAATCATTCCAACACCTTTTCGCGTCGCATACATAAAAATCCAACTCATTATCGTTTGTACCGTATTTATTTATGCGACGCGGTGTCGTTAAACAATCACAGCGATATTAAGGCGGGAAATATTAAATTATATTGCTATTTTCTGGTCATTTTCATTTTTTTATGACATTAACTCGATACCGCTGCTAGCCTTTTACGCCCGTAAATTATTCATTTAATTTACAATAGGCTTGACTCTTTTTTTTTTGGTTCCAGAACGAAAAAATTCCATTGCCTTCGTTTTTTTGTCAACAACGAGTATTAAAGGCAAAAAATGGTAGTTTGTGTGTTTATTGCGTGCCATGACGGCATTATATTAACATTTTACTATTATTAGGCTTCATGACTTATACGGGGGTTGTTGTCGTTCCAACGACACTCGGATATTAATAAAAAAAAAGTGTAACTAAAACGGAGCTATTGATTGCGAACGCGAGGAATGAGCTCGAAGCATTATCTTTTTTTTCGCTACCCCTGCAGTTAAACGAGTTTAAGTAGTTTTAATGGCTAGTAATTTTTTATGATGATCATGCATGCTCTCTTGCTTGTTGAAAGTTGTGTTTTCGGTGTAAATGTCATGTATGACGACGATGACGCGCTGGAAAAAAAAGGTAAAATGACACAACTCTAAAAATTTATTGGAGGAGCTCAGGCAGGAATGAGCGCGTGCATGTACTTTAGATAGAGCTGTTTAAGTCGTTGTATTCGTTGTTGGCCATAAAGTTTTATGTGTTTCGGAATAAAACTATCGTCGTAAGTGTATAAAAAGTAACATGTAATTGCCAATGTAGTTAGTTAGTACCCTGTTGGCGAAAAACGGGTTAGATTGATTCCTTAAAAAATTGATTAAAATGACTCTTGAGACTTAAGGGATCAATTTGTTCCGTTAAAGAGGTCAAATTGACCCCTTAAAAGTGATTTTTCTGATCTCTTGAGACTTAAGGGATCAACTTGTTCCGTTAAAGAAGGACTCAACCTGATTGCTTTTCGAGTTGGCGAAAAAACCCGAAAAATTGATCCATTCAAGAGGTCCTTTTGATCCCTTAGGACTCTCGAGAAGATTCTTAAGGGATCAAAATAACCTCTTGGAAGGATCTGTAGATGAAATGTAAATGCCCAACTCGAAAAGAAATCAGGTTGAGTCCTTAACGGAACAATTTGATCCCTTAAATGATCAAAAAATTCACTTTAGGGGTCAATTTGACTATCTAGAGGTCAATTTGACCCATTAATGGTGAATTTTGTGATCTCTAAAGGCGTTAAGTTCCGTTAAGACCTCAATCTGATTCCCTTTCGAGTTGATTTGCGGATGACCCAAAATACTGATCCCTTCAAGAGGTTATTTTGATCCCTTAAGAGGTCAATTTGATTCCAGTATCAAAATAAACCTCTTGAAAGGATCTGTAAAAAACCTGTTGATGCCTAACTCGAAAAGGAATCAGGTTGAGACCTTAACGGAACAAATTGATCCCTTAAGACACCCGAAAATTTGCTTATGGGGTCTATTTGATCTCTCGAGGGGTCAATATGATCTCTTAAGCCTTAAAAGTTCAATCTAACCCATTTTTTGCCCACAGGTTATTTCTTTGTTTGTGTGCACGGGGAGTCAGGTAAGCGAGTGGTACAACAACCAAAAGGCTTGTCGTGCCAAAAGCATTTTTTTTTGGCGTACTTTTATTTTATTTTATGAATATTGCCGCTCCATAGAAAGTTTATGAGCGTTTTATGGTAGTTAACACCACGAAATGAATTCAATTATTTCAGAGATTTCAGCTGTGCCGATCGGGCGGCTTTTTTGTGAAACTCTCAAAGAGGACATTTGACTCTTTTCTTTCAATTATTAACACTTTCCTCTCATAATTTATGATTTTTTTTTTAAATTTCATCCTTCTCAATTTGCTTTTTCTTAAAAAAAAATTAAAAAAAAGGTCCCGTTCCAGTTACTTAATAAAGGATAAAAAAAATTGTGTTCGTTAGTTTGTAAGTCAATGACATTCGAATAAATTAAAAAGAAAGTAAAAACGTGCCGCGCAAGAATTAATTAATGACAGGATATTGGAACAGGAGCGGCAGTGACAAAATTTATTGAATTCCAACCGGGTTAAAAGTGCACCGAACGTTATCTCCGTGTTTCCTAAAATCATCAAGCGCCTTTTGGATGCAATTTAAACAAGAATTTTGAAAGTAAAATGCATTTAATCGTAAAAAAAGTCAATAAACTGACGGTATTTTAGTTTCACTATTAAAACAAAGCCAAAAACATAAAAATCTCGGACAATTAAAAGCCCGCCTTATAAGTGTGAAATCTTGTACAAGTTATTGGTCGTAACTATTTTTTTTTATAGAAGCGTTAATTGTTGATTTTTATGTTTCATTAAACGTCGAGTCTCCATTTTATAGCAAAAAACAAGGAATTTAGACCATATGGGTTTCATTTGAGAGAAAAAATCGTCCATTTTGCTCTTTGACGACTCTGGAGACCAAACACATGAGCCATTTCTAATCGGATCTGTCGACGAATTGATTAAAATTTCACCCTCACCCGTTCTCAATCGACTGATTATGTGTTATCGCACACACACATGCGTCACAGACGAGATAATCCAGATCCACCCTCTCTCGCAATTTACTTGATTGCGTCAAAAAAGTACATAGAAAGGGGTTGCACGAATCGAAGATCACTATAAAAAAAACTCCCGACGCAAAAAAAAAAAACGTAAAAAATTTGTAAATTTTTACCCTTGTGCTTGATGTGCTGAAGTACTTTCTATTGTTACAAGTCCGTAAACAAAAAAAAATCGAATATAAACTTTTAGTTTCCCCTTTTTTTCTAGTTTTTCTTTGTATGTGTGTGATTAATTCACATCACATGTGACTGATATATGTGCAAAGGGATAAAGTTTTTACAAAAATTTGGAAACATTACGTCGTTATTGTCGTTCAATAATAATAGCTTATGTCCCTCCGGTTTATTTTTTCAACGTAATTTCATTATTATTTGCTTCTATTTTTCAGCGTTGCGTAAATATGTGTGACTTGCGAGAACGAGTTGCATATGCGGAAACCCCCTTCATTTCTTCGATTTTTGGTACGGAATCGATTATTTTGTGATTCATCTGCGAGTTTCTGTCTCTTGTCCATGTCTGATCAAATTATGAAATTCACGCGGGAAGTCCGAACCGGTTTTTGGGGTGATTTTTTCCGAATTTATTTAGATATTTCTGCTATTTTGATTGCCTTTCAGTGCACAAATTGCATTGATTGTGAAATAATAAAAAAAGGAATGAAGAGAATTCGTCGGAGGCAAAAGTGCAATTTTTTATGTTGATGGCTGTAATTTTGCACACTCTAGTGATAATGATGATGTGTGTGGTTCGTCGGCAACGGGCTGGCAGCAAACGGAAGACGATAGGGGTTCATTAAATGAATGATGTGATAATTTATATTGCGTGAAATTTTGAATTATTTTGCGTTATACAAAAGAAAATGGAGTTAATGAAGGCTTTTGTGGGAAGTTCAGAATCGAAAAGTTTTTTGTTAAAAGTTAAAATGACTCAAAATAAGTATAATATCTAAAAATTTAAAGTACTTTTTAATTTTTTAATAAATTTTTAGCTTATTTTGAGTCATTTATCTCATTTAAAATTATTTATTTTATTTATTTATTTTTATTTACATGTTTAAATGAATTCGTCTTTGTGAAGACATTACATTAATTTTTTTATTCAACTTTGAGTTAAACGTCATCAATAGTTTTTTTTCATTTCGCAAATTAAAAAAAGTTTTGCAATTTTCTTTTTCCTCGAAAGTTCCGGAAATTCTAAGTAATTCTTCCATGAAGGTATCATCTCCTTTGTTTGAATTTCCATCATTAATTTCAATTATGTCATCTTCCAGAATATTTTTCCATCATTTTGTTGCGATTTCTCAGCTGCTTTAAGTAGGTGTTCATTTTAATAAATTCGTTAGACAAAATGTTTAGCTTTGTTTTTGAATTTAGAATGGTGTTAATAACTTATGTAAAGTGCTTGAATTTATTTTTTAAATTAAATTTTCATTAGCAGAAAAAAATTTAATTTTTATGGAAAATTAATGGACCCGTTAGCTTCGTTCTACCCGCTATAAAATTGATTTTGGTTTTTAAAAGTTGAAATTAACTCCTAAATGTATGCAATAAATACATATTTAAAAAAATAGAATATTACGCGCTATTTTTAGAAATTTCTCTTTACTTTGACCCAGTGGGAAATTTGGGCCTTTTTTACACCCTCAGAGGTCTAAATAAATGCCCTTTAAAGTTTTCTTAACAGTTTTCCAGGTTTTTCGGGAATTTTTATTAAAAGATTGTAAATTTTATGATTTGCAGTCAAAATTTTCTTATAAGGGTCTAAAAAAGGCCCAAATTTCCCACTGGGGCATATATTTTTTAAATTTTATTGAAAATTTTCACTTACAAACTTTCTTTTAATTTAACCTGATACACTCCAAAAATCTTTAAAAATATTCTTGAAGTAAATTTCAAGTTATTGCGTTACAAAATTTTTATAAAATTTGAGTTTATAAGATTTCTTGTAAAAAAACTTGAAATTAGCTATTTCAAAAAAAAAATTCGTCTCATGAAAAAAACTCTTCGGTTACCTCAAAAGCAGTACAAACTCTTATCAATTCACATTATCTTCTCTCAGTTATTCTCGTCTCTCCTCTTTCTGTGGTTTTTTATGCAAACTAACAACAAAAAGAGGTAAACAAGGTCCTAATCTTCTCATTATTACATTAACCAAATTGTAAACTCTTCACAACAATACAATTTTCGAATGTTTGGTAAATATTTGCAGGTTATTATTATTTTATTTGTATATTATTCCTTTGGTTCTCTCTAATCTCCGTTCCGAAAGTGATAATTTTTAGAGATTATTTTGCATTTGAACTAATCAGAGCATTAAAACCGAACAAGTTTTTTTTTGCCAAAGGTGTGATATTTCGAATTGTTTGTTTTGGTAAAGCCTTTTCTTCTATTCTCTCAGTTTTTTTTGCATAATCAGTTTGCATCAACAAACATTCACATGACATGACATAGGCGTGTTAAAAGTATCACAGATTACAAAGGATGATGCCGTAGTTGTTTTGTAAACAAATAGTGTCTTTATGCAATAATCTGCTGTAAAACTTTCAGCTTACATTCCGGTTCGGGTCGTAAAATGAGGCGACACTCCATGCGAGACACCGACTGACGACGACGTCGACTTGAAGTGCAAACAGAAGCTGAGCCGGAGCAGGTGCTTTATGTACAAATATTTCTTCAAGTGATGACGGAACCTGCCTCAATTCACGTTGTTTGTCAAAGTTGCACAATGTTTCAATTATTTTCCGAGAGACAGACGAAAATTTCGACCACATGTGCGATACAAAAGACCGCTCTCGTAGGAAGTAAATAAGAACTTTTTGTCAATATTTTTTACATAAAATGCCACAACAAGAGCAAATTCACGCATCCTGGCATCTGTGTTTGATTCAGTTTTAATGGCTTTTCAACCAATTTTAACGAAAAATTCATTATTAAAGGTCAGTTTTTAAGTGTTTGTGGTTTTTTTCGAGTAAATTTCTCACACAAGTCGCATTTTAATCGCTTCCTCAAATGAAATCACCAAAATTTTTATTTTTAAGGAAGTCATTAGAGATCCTTTTTTGAATCTGTTCTAAGAAATAAGCAACACTTTACACGAAATTTTATGGGTTGAAATAAAAAAGCGTGTGATTTTTTTCTCCTACTCATCTAAATATTTTTTTAAAGTCATAAAAACATCGATAAGTGTCGCAGAAACACTTGTAAAAATGATTTTTTAACATTTTTCTTACCCTTTTCAAGTTGCATGAGACACATGAGACGAACGGCATCACAGATGGATGTCACATCTTCAAAGCGAAAACTTTCTCATCACTGAAATGAGCAAATCATTAATCAACTTTTATTTTTATTTCAAGTCACTTTTTTGAAAAACTCCCAAAAATTTTAGAAAAAAAGGATGAAATATGATAATTTATTATGTTTGTCCATCAAAACTTTTTCTAAACACAAACAAGCACTTAAATTCTCTTTCTCTACGTTTTTCACTCGTTTTCTATATTTGGCATTAATAGAAATTATTAACAGTAATCGATAGGGTTAGAACCGAAAATATTTGTCTATTGACCATTTGTTGTTTTTTTTTGTTCCTTTTTGTGTTGATTCTCATTAAAAATGACTAACAAGAGTTTGATTGTTGTTACTGTTGTCAAATATTATTATTTACGGGTTTGAGTGGGTTAGAAAAGTGGAATTTTTAAGGACTAACGAACCAAATAATCATTTGTCATATTTGTTTCACAAGGTTTTGTTTCTCGTGAAATATGAGTCAAAAATTTAGGGTTATAAAAATTTAATTGGAATTTTATGTTTTTCGATTTTGATTGGTATTTGTATTGTTTTTCCTTTGTTTTTATTTTTGGTTAGTTTTTGATTGTTTGAGTATTAATTTTGCGTTTAAAAAATATTTTTATTTTAAAATAAAATTTTTGAGGTCAAATGAAGGTCGAGATTTAAAAAAAGGCAAATATTTCATTCAAAAAAGATAAAAATTTGCTAAAAATATTTAAAAAAATTTTTTTTTAAATAATTTGTTTTTTTTTTTTAAATAATTAATAGTTAAAAAATAATTAATTAAATAATTAAAAAAATCATGAAAATAAAGCAAGAAGGTTAAATATGTGACTTTTTATCATTTTTATAAAAAATTTTGACAAACAATTTTTTTATTAATTAATTTAATTTTTTTTAAAATTATTTTAATTTATTTTTTTAATATTTTATTTTTTACTAAAAATAAATTATTACAATCAAGTATTAATAATTAATTAATTATTGCTTATTAATTAACTATCTTAAAATTATTAAATTTTATTTAATTTTACCGAAATTTGTTAAAAAACATGTTTGCTCAAATTTCGACAAAAAAAAAAAAATAATTAAATTGCTACTGTTTCTTGTAAAAAAATCCATAAAAACAATCAAACTTCCCTTAATAAAATTATTCCTAAACATCTTAAACATGAAAAAAAAATCAACAACCAACAAAAAATTACTTCTTATAAACCCGTTTTCGATCAACGAAACAGATTGAGAAACAATCTTTTATTTTTTTCCACACCGCCACCTTTAATAAACTACAAACCGAGCGATTAAACATCAATAATAAAAGCAAACACGTCTCCTAATGGGAATAATCTCCAAAATCTTTAACTCCTTCTTTTATTTATTTCATTATAAAAAACATGAGTAAACATCAATAAAAAACTATAAAAAAAACTAAGAAAAAAAACTAAGACGAACGATGAACAAGCAATCTTCCCGATTAAATTGTTTGATATTTTTATTTAACCTATTATTCCTTTTAACACAATCAGCTTTTTACACCCCTTTTATCCCTTTTTAAAACTTCATCAATCCGCTATAAAAAAAAATTCTAAACTAGCACAATAAAAATCAAGTCATTTGTTAAACATTAAAAGCACGAACATAAGGTAAAGGTTACCTTAAGAAAAAAAAAATTATCCCTTTTTCTCTGGTTCAATGCATTATTACCTCTTTTTTATACTTAAATGTTTCTCCTTACGAGGATCTAATCACGCGTGTGTTAAAAAACATGATTTTTTATAAGAAAAAGGATAAAAAGGATCATTGATGTAATAAAAAAAATTGGTGTGTGTAATAAAAGTCGTGTGCCGTGCCATGTTTCGTTCGAGTAAAATAAAATCATGAATCACGGCGTAATTTTTCGTTCATTTAGAAGAATTTATTTGATTTTAACGAGACTTGCTGGCTCAAAATTTTCAATAAGGAACGGCAATCGGTGTTTGATGTTCCTCCAATTTTTGATTCCTCCCATAAAAACAAATCCTTTTCTGCATAAATGCGACAAAAAAGCGTTCCGAACGGAGTGAAACCTTCTTTTTGTCGGAAATTGGGAGGAATTATGTGATTATTATTGTTATACTTTTTTTTGTGACATTCCGCAACACAACAAACACATGCATAATCCTTCTTTTGGGCTATCAGATACAAATAAAACTCTTTTGTTCGCATTTTTTAAGGTGACACTTTCGGCAAAGTAGATCAAAAGGGTATCAAAACGTGATCGGAATAAGAATTTTTGATTTCTCAGTACGGATTCTAAACCTGAAAATCATTAAATCTTTATTTTCTTAACGATATTTCTTAAAAATTTAATTTTAAGGGAACGTTTTTTGAAATATTTTGAATTTTATTAACTTTTGAGTCCCCATTTCGTGCCCTTTATGACAACACCAAAAATTCAAACAGAAAAAAAGGATACGAAATCTGTCATTTACTCAGAAAAAAAGATAAATTAGGTACGAAAATGATTAATTTTTTGATGGAATTCATATGCATGTCGCGACTTTAAGTCTATTTAATTTCAACATGTGGAATTCTCAGCATTTTTAGAGTGCGCCCTCGTTGCAGATGTTTGTTTTAGATCCGTTGTTAAAATAATTAAATTAATAATCCATCATTCACGAGAAGAAACTTTTTATTTTTTTTCGGGAGAAACGTCCCTTTCGTTCAAAAGTTCGTTAAAAGACATGAGACAACGAACGAATTTCATTTTCATTTGCCACCTGACACGCAACGAACGAACGATCCATACTGTACGGCCAAAAATTAATGAGTTTTTATGGTTTTTTGTCTAGGTTTCTCGTAAAACTCAAAGAGAACGAACCAATTTCGGACCAGACTTGAATAGGAAATACGAGAATAACAAAAAGGGTTACTTTTTGTTCGTTTCTCAGACAATACCGGAGCAAAATAAAAAGCAATTACTCGCATTTATCATCAAAGACACACACACAAAAAGGAGCTTGCGTGAGGTATTTCTAACAAAAAAAAAAAACCCTTTTTTGTACCCACTAAATTGCCATTTTTCGAACGCACTCGAACAAAAGATTGTCTCGACCATCCATGCTGTTTTCTTATTTTTTTTTCTTTTTTTTAGTGTTGGCAAGACACACGACGAGAATGATAAATAATGGCAATATGTAAGGAGATACGAGCGAGAGAGAGTAAAAAAGGGTTCCTCCCGCTGTTTCTTCATTACGAAGCATGTAATAACGTAATTTATGTGGAATTAGGGTAAAGTCGTAATATTCAGTAGAAACCATTAAATTGCAACCCTTTTTTATCTACTGGTTGGATGGCGTCTTGGTCACTTAATTTATGGAGGCGATTTTTTTTTAGGTCGAAATAATAATTAAACATGTTTTCAACTACCTTCAAAATCTAATACATTAAAGTTGATCAAAAATTACGAAAATTTCCTTTGAATTTCATTTTGATGGTTTTTAAGCTTAAAAAAATGAAAGATATGAAAAAATAAAACTGAAACTGAATGAAACTAAAAAAAAACCCTTTGACATGGTTTTGTTTTGAAAACTAAATCAAGAGCAAAACTAAATCAAAAACTGTGTCAAAGCCATTTTTGTCAAATTGTCAAAGCAATTTTTGCAAATCTTGCTCCAAATGGATAAAAATTTGTCAGAGGGCTCTAATTTATCATTTTTAATCATTTTATAACTGAAAACTGCTCAAAAATTGAAACTGAAAAAAAAATTTTTCTTTGACATAGTTTTGTTTTGAAAACTAAATCAAGAGCAAAACTAAATCAAAAACTGTGTCAAAAACTGTGTCAAAGCCATTTTTGTCAAATCTTGCTCCAAATGCAAAACTGGATAAAAATTTTTGACAAATCTTGCTCCAAATGGATAAAAATTTGTCAGAGGGCTCTAATTTATCATTTTTAATCATTTTATAACTCAAAACTGCCAAAAAATTGAAACTGAAAAAAAAAAATTTTCTTTGACATAGTTTTGTTTTGAAAACTAAATCAAGAGCAAAAAAACTGTGTCAAAGCAATTTTTGACAAATCTTGCTCCAAATGGATAAAAATTTGTCAGATAGCTCTAATTTATCATTTTTAATCATTTTATAACTCAAAACTGCCAAAAAATTGAAACTGAAAAAAAAAATTTTCTTTGACATAGTTTTGTTTTGAAAACTAAATCAAGAGCAAAAAAACTGTGTCAAAAACTGTGTCAAAAAATCTTGCTCCAAATGGATAAAAATTTGTCAGAGGGCTCTAATTTATCATTTTTAATCATTTTATAACTCAAAACTGCCAAAAAATTGAAACTGAAAAAAAAATTTTTCTTTGACATAGTTTTGTTTTGAAAACTAAATCAAGAGCAAAACTAAATCGAAAAACTGTGTCAAAAACTGTGTCAAAGCAATTTTTGACAAATCTTGCTCCAAATGGATAAAAATTTGTCAGAGGGCTCTAATTTATCATTTTAAATCATTTTATAACTCAAAACTGCCAAAAAATTGAAACTGAAAAAAAAAAATTTTCTTTGACATAGTTTTGTTTTAAAAACTAAATCAAGAGCAAAAAAACTGTGTCAAAAACTGTGTCAAAGCAATTTTTGACAAATCTTGCTCCAAATGGATAAAAATTTGTCAGAGGGCTCTAATTTATCATTTTTAATCATTTTCTAACTCAAAACTGCCAAAAAATCAAAAAAAAATTTTTCTTTGAGGGAAAACTCTAATTTTTTTATCATTTTTAATCATTTTATAACTCAAAACTGCAAAAAAATTGAAACTGAAAAAAATTTTTTCCTTTGACATAGTTTTGTTTTGAAAACCAAATCAAGAGCAAAACTAAATCAAAAACTGTGTCAAAAACTGTGTCAAAGCAATTTTTGACAAATCTTGCTCCAAATGGATAAAAATTTGTCAGAGGGCTCTAATTTATCATTTTTAATCATTTTACAACTCAAAACTGCTAAAAACTTGAAATTGAAAAAAAATCCTTTATGTTTTATTTGAAAATATCAGTTCTTATTCTGCTCAAACTTGAAATTGATCAAAAATTACGGAAATTTACTTTGGATGTCTTTTGGATGGTTCTTTAGCTAGAAAAAAATAAGATATCATCGTAATAAAAAACGTTTAACTCCAAAAATCGTTTAACCTGACATGGAATTCCAATTTGCACCTTTCACATTATATCGCTCGATCTACGATTAAATTCCTAATTGTCGTCTCGTCTTTGCTCCAGATCTCGTGCGATAAGCATTTACAAGCAAGTGCACCAAAAAATCATTCATCCAAATAAAATTAAGTTAAAAAGTGTCACCCTTTTTCAAAACCACTCGTTACTTCCTTACCTGAAAATAAAAAAGAAATTTTTTTAATCAAAATATCATAAAAAAAATTTAAAAGAAAAAAAAAACTTACAACTTCTAGATTACTATTTCCGATAAAAATACACCCAAAAAGACATAAATTCAACCCGGGCAGGTGCTTCGTGGATGGTTTCTGATCATTAAATATTAGAACTGACACTAAATTATCTCTCTACCGCGACAAAAAGGATTAAATTAGAGAGAATAACTTCATTAAATATCCCTTTTTCCCTTGTAAACGCACACATTTAACAACATAATTTAACGTTTGTTTGACATTCATGTGGATTCCGTCGAGTATGTGTGGCATTATATCGAACGTCGAACGAAAAAGGGTAATAATATTGTAAACAAGTCATTTATTGAGATAAATCGAATTTTTGGGTAATGGGTTGTAAACGCGAATCACCACAGACCTTCAACGAGGAAAAAATGCAGGTATAAAAAAAATACGCGAGTCCCTTTTTTTATTATTGTTAAATATTTGGATTGAGATAATAATAAAAAATTATTGGATAAAGAGTAACAGGGGTGAAAAGGGTAAGAAAAAGTAAGTCGCAAATGGTTTTTTGGCAATCCATAGTGGCAAATTAAAAGGCAATTTATCAGAATAAAGTGACAATTGAGCTAACCCTTCATTTTTTTTCGCAGAAAAGGAACCAATGGCGAAATTTCGTGAATTGTGAAAGTAATTTTTGAGCCAATCAAAAGTTTTTGGATGAAAATCCAGTGAAAATGACTCGATAATGTGTCCCAAAATGTCCTCCATTAACACTAATGAAGACGATTTACTCCCAAATGGACCAAATGTTACTTTTGATTGAGTTGTTTGTCCGTTTTTTATTCATCTCCAAGCATTTGACTCGAATACAAAAGGCGAGAAAAAATCATCAATATGTTTCGTCATTTGGTGTGATGACCGTAATCTGTGCATTTTCATGTTGATTCGCATCAAAAGACATTACAAAGGGATGTCACCACGCTATTTGCGATACTTATCGGCATCAATGATGATGGACAAGACACATTCACTTCAACGAATGATTAATCACTCACTCATTTTACGCGTTACACAATTTTCATGTTATTTTGATAAAAATCAGGTTGTTTGTAATGTTTGTTTTTTACTTTCTCTCACAGATTTTGTGCGTTATCATTCCGCCAAAATCACTTTTTTTGCCTTTCTCTGTACGCATTTTTGTGGTACTTTTTGATGATTTATCTCTGCACGTTTTTTTCGATGAAAAGTCTGTTTTTTATTAGCTCAAAAGGACCTCCAACTCACACAAAGAGTGTATAAAAGCAGAAAGGATGTTTTGTTGCGATTCCTTTTGAAACATCAACTTCAGAATCCTCTTGAAGATGAACACAAAAACACACACAAAAAAAAGTGAGTGGGTGCCCATATCAGCTCGAGAAACAAGAGGATTTATTTTAAATAAATAAAACATTATTTTCCCCCTTGATTTCCGTTCCATGAACTCCATTTCGCTCGAAAAAGATGGTTTCCAAAACAGAAGTCGGCAATTTTTGAACTTTTTTTTTATCTTTTTATTTTTCTTGCGTTTCCATGAGTAAAAGACGTTGTATCAAAAAATGTCAAACAAATGTATCCCTTAGAAACACGCTTGGCTGATTATTACAAGGCTGCGGTGAGCAAAGACGTTCAAGAGGCAACATATAAATGGAGTTGACCACAAAAAAAAAACTTTTAAATTGAATTATGCATTAGAATGAAATGTTATGTTTTTTACGATGCCTCCTTTATTATTATTTTTTTTTATTATTATTTTAGAAGACACAACCCCCTTATGTACTTTTTTTTACTCTTTTTTTAGTGGCATAATATGGAAGACATGTAAAAATAAAACACACGTGATTCCCCTTGAGTCGTTTTTTCATGTAACCCCAAAAATGTAGAATAAAATATGTTTTTAAAAAAGGAAAATCTTCGTAAAAATAATGGAAAATAATATAAAAAGTATGCTAATGTTCTTTAAATAAAAATAAAGGAAAATTTTTGAGGTTTGTTGGTATGGTTACTGTAAAATTTTTGCGTCTCGAAAGAAAATGCGAAAAAATTACATATAAAAAAAATTTTTTTTTACTAATTTTAAAATATAATAAAATTATTTTAGTTTTTTAAATTCATTATCGTTTTTAGAATTCAAGATTTATTTTTTTTATTTTAGAATTTAATAAAAAAAATTTTTAATTTTTAAAATCCAATATTTTTTAATTATTTAAATTTTTTATTTTAATTAAATAAAGAATAATTTTTGTTTTTTAATTTAAATAAATTTATTATTTATTTAATTTTATTATTTATTTTTAAGTTCATTTTTTAATTAATTAATTTTTTTAAAATTTATTTTAAAATTTTTTAATATTTAATTTAATTTTTTTAAATTTTAATTTTTTTTTTTTTTTGATAAAAAGTTAAGTTTTCAGTTATAAAATTAATTAATTTTTTTAAATCCAATACCTCGTTTTTATTTTATATTATTTAAATTTTTTATCTTAATTATTTAAATGAATTTTTTTTTTTCAAAATTTAATTTAATTTAATTTTTTTTATTTATCTTGGAATTTTTCTTAATTTTTATTTCAGTTAAAAATAATTTTCTTAAATTGAATTATTTGTTTTTTTTTTAATTTATTTGAATTTAATTAAAAAAAAAATAATTTAAACTAATTAAAATATATTTTTTTCAAAATTAATTTTAAAATTTAATTTCACTTAATTTTATTTAATTCGATAAATCGATTTATTTTTTAATAAAAAATTAGTTGTGAACTTAATTTTTTTACATTCTGATAATTTTTTTTTTAATTTAAAAATAATAAAAAAAAATTAAAGTCTTATATTTGTAAATTTTCAAGCTAAAACATAAAAATTAAGCGCAATCTATGAATATTCCTAACAATTTTTTTTTCCAAAAAATAAAAAAATCTAATGCTCTTACATTTGTTGAACAAAAAGTCTTCGTTAATAATAAAATAATACAAAAAAAAAACACAAAAACAGATGGTTTCAAAAACTCGACATCAAACCTCGCTCGTGTCTCTCCGTGTCTGTCGTAGCGTTGCGTTTTTTTATACAAACACATTTCCTTTTTTTTTATCATCAAAAATACACAAACAATCATATTATGATTATTATATGTCTTAAAAAAAATAAAAAGCAGCAACCTATAAGAAAATGATGATCGTACGTCTTGCGTATTAAATTTTTTATTATGATAATCTTTATATTCGACTCTTATTATTGGTTGGTTAGATATTTATATATCACCATATCCATTCATTTATCGGGTGGAGTTGAAACGTAATACGGTTGTTTTTTTTTTATCATGAACATCATCATCACACACACATGAGGAGAACATAAAAGAATTTACATAAAACGAATGAATGGCGCGCAATGATTTTTTCTTTCCTCCAAACACATGAAAATAATGTTGTCGTATAAATTTCATGACTTTTTTTTTCGAACGATTAACAGCCATTTTTGCTTTTGAAACGAATAAAATGGAATAATGCCGCATGTAATGTTCGATTTCCGCCAAACCACTAAGAAAGGTAAAAAAAAAAGTATCAAAATATTTTGACATGGAACGCGCACCAGGAATCGCTCGTTTATCGACAAGCCGCAAATAAACGATAATGAGGCTTCTTCCTGCCTTGCTACGTTACCTTTTTTTCTTTTTGGAGCATGCGACAACACGCAACTAGTATAATTTAATAATTAAAATGGGACTTAAATCGTAAATTAATTGCTAAAGGTCATGCCACGTGAATTTACAACTCACAGGAAATGTCAATGACAATTATAACAAGGTCGAAGCGATCAATTCACGTGATTGAGGAGTTGGTTTTTTTTTCTCGGAATTATCGGTAGAAACTCCTTTGACCGAAAAAGAAAAAAAAACAAAAAGATCTGGATTAAGAACTGGCGCCAGTAGAATTATTTTGCAAGTTCATCTTGTTTAAATTTATGTAATAACAACAAATTTTCTGTAAATTCAATTACAGTTAACTTTAGAAAATTTCTTTTGTCTGAATTCATGTTTTGTATCCTTTTTTACTTTTTTTTTCGTCAAAACAGAAAGGAATATCAATTAATGAGATGTCAAACTTTGTGAGTTATGTTCATCATCATTAATTTAAGAACTTTCAAAATGTTAAGTCATGTGAATAATTAACAAACACAACAAAAATAAGGCAAAAAAGGGTAAAAAAGATGATTTAAAGAGGCAATAGAAGCATAATTTATTGATGCTGTAAGGAAAGTAAAATAAAGAAAACACATGATAATCTCATTTTTGGACGAAAAATCGACTTGTGAGGGATTTGGAGTCCCACTATGGATTAATTTCGTACTTTTTGAGCACTTTTGAGACTTGAAACGTCATCTGTGTGCTTCTGTTGTCTCAAAAAAAAAACCATTAAAAATATTTTCTTCTTGAAATAAAAAATAAAAAAAAATCATTATAATTTTTTAGAATTCAAGATTTATTTTTATTATTTTAGAATTCAATAAAAAACTATTTATTTTTTAAGATCCAATATGTTTTTAATTATTTAAATTAAATGAAGAATAATTTTTTGTTTTTTAATTCAATATTTAATTTAAATAAATTTATTATTAATTTTTTTTTTAAGTTCATTCTTTAATTGATTATTTATTTTTTTTTTGATTTAAATAAAATAATTCAAATTAATTAAAATATTTTTTAAAATTTATTTTAATTTTTTTCTTAATTTTAATTTTTTGATAAGAAAATTATTAAATTAAATAAAATAAAATTAACATTAATAAATTTATTTGCATTCTGAATTTTGATTAAAAACTTAAAAAAAAAAATTAAATCAATAAAAATTAAATAAAAAAAATTAATTAAATAAAAAAATGAAGTCTTATATTTGTAAATTTTTAAAAATCGACTTGTGAGGGATTTGGAGTCCCACATTGGATTAATTTCGTACTTTTTGAAGACTTTTGAGACTTGAAACGTCATCTGTGTGTTTCTCTTGTCTAAAAAACATATTAAAACAATTTACTAAAAATATAAAAAAAAATTTTGACCATATCTTCAATTAAAACGATAACTTATCTCTTGAATTTATGACCATGATGCCCTTTTATTTAACACATTTTTTCGTAAGCAATAAAAAGAATTGTCTGCAAAACACTTTTATGCAACAGATGAACATTTCCAGGAACTAACGAGACAATGCCAAGCGCACGACCATCCTTTTTTATAGATATTTTTTTTTTTTTATAACAAAACTATTCGATTCTGTTTAAAAAAAAATAAAAACCCGAAAAAATACACAGAAAATGTCATTTTCACAATATAAATGAGCGTCAAATTGCAAGATTATTTTTATTTTTTTGTTCTTCATTACTATTATATTACACACTCTCTGCCTGATTGTCGTTTATGTGTCTTGCGAAGATGCCAGCAAAAGAAAAAATTCTTTTTGTTTAATTTTTATTGCCAAAGAGGACTTAAAGAAATTTTTTGTGTGTTTTAAAGTTAGTTTTCTTGTTATTTTTGTGTAACCCGATAATCATCAATTCAGTAGGAGACAAAATTCATGGGATACCAAAAAATTATTGCATAAATTTATCCGCATTTATCTAAAATGACACATTTGAACTTCCCTGAAAAAAATAAAATGAAATAAAAATGTACAAAATTAAAGGATACGAGATTAAAATAAATAACGTCCATTTTTGATGCGATACACGAGATGCAAAACACAATAAAAATAGTAAAAGGGGACACAAAACTGACCCTTTTATGCGTCATTTACGCAACGTACGCATAATTCCGTATTTTACAGAAAAAGTTAAATAACATAGGGGTTATAATGCTGTTAAATTACCTTTTTCTATACGTGAATATGGTCAGAAATTCATCGGACGCAATGCAGATGATGCAAATTTGGTAGCGTCTGACATTTGGAAAAGGCGCCATTTGATGTTTTTTTTTCTAGAATTCGAAAGATGAAAGCAAAAAGTTGATCTAATTTACCACTTTTTGTTTTCGCCTTAAAAGCACTTTCACTGAAATACTCTGAAAAGCACGCATGGTGAGCCATTAGATTATCCTTTGATAGATACATGACAAAAAAAAAGCGACGAAAAAGGATAAAAGACAAAAGAAAGACATGTCAAACAAAATAATGGATTGAAATGTACCTACTGCTTGGCAATATTGAGAGATGACACTTTTATCTATTTATATTTTTCCTTTTTTTATGTCTGAGTGGGATATGACGAACGAGAAAAAAAACTATGGATTTATGAAAATGTAATAAAAAATGTAAGCAGCAGAGAAATCAGAGATGGATGAAGGAAAAATATTTTTTTGATACATTTCGGGCGCCGTTTCTACTTACACAGCTACTGAATGATGATGATTCCTTTAACAACGAGATAATCTAGCCTGTTACATCTCTTCTAAGAAGATCATCACCCAACCAACGAAAATAAAAGTAAAGGCTATGTAGCGTCGTCGTCGTCGTCGTCGTGACAATTATGAATTGTTTGGTTTAGAAAAATGTCACAACTTTTGTAATAGATTACTTACCTCACAACAAGGAACATTTCTCTCTCTCTCTCTGCGATGTTTATAAAACCACAGTTAGAAAGGTGATTTGTTATTGTTTTGTTATTATAAACATCTTAGTCAACGTCTTATCAATCCATCTTTCGAAGTGAAAATAAAAAAAAAATAAAAAATTTCGACGATTTTTTTTTTCGAGCAATGGACCTACGTCAGAGTGCTACCATTCCCATTGTCCAAATGTTCGAAATTGTGCAAAAATGGTTATTGTCTATTTTTTGAAAAATGATGACAATTTATGACAAACAAAACTTTGTTCTTTGATACGAGCAGGTACGATCTTCTTTTCTTCAAGCAGCGTGTTAAATCAATAAATGCAAAGTCATCTTTGTCCGATCTCTTGCTCGATATACTTGATGTTGCAATTTATTATTTTTTGCTATATATTTTTAAAAAAAAAACTTTTTGGACAATAGAAAAACTGGAAGCACCTCGACTCGAGAGACTTTTATTACGAAGTACTGTGAAACAATTAATTTTCTCGCACAATGGATTAAAACTCATAATTTTTCTGCTGCTTTGTTGGATTTTTGGTGAAGAAAAATAAATAATAAAAAAAAATCGCAGAGATCATAAAGGAAGATACGACAGATAGAATAAATAAAATATTGTCTTTTATTGTTGAACAAAAAGTTAAACCTTTACATGTGTATCACATATCGCAACAATAAATAATGATTTTGCAAGAAATATCGGGGTGTGGGAAGATTTTAGTTTTTTTTCTTCTATTTTATTTTTATCGACACGATGACTTATTGTGATAAGTTTCAGGTAACATTTTAAGAATTTTTTCATGAAAGTGTATTAAAGTGATTAAAAAGTTGCTGCTTCCCCTTCGATATCTTTCAAAGTGTCGCCAAGTCATTAATTACGAACGAGAACGACAAAAAAAGTATTGAATTGCTAAGATTCTTAAGCTAAGAATAGAATCGATTGAAAAAGCAACATGAAACCATCTTAACTCATCTTTTTCATTAATCATCGTGTCTTTCTTTTCGAACGAAAATCTGGAGCAATACTTGAAATTTTCTGTAAAAGTGTCTAATCGCACTTTTTTTGTATTTGTGTCGAAAGATTGTTAAGCACAAAATTAATTGTCTTTCTTAAAAAGATTATTGAAGAAGAGTAGGATGACTAATAAAACTCTTTTTGCCAGAAAAATCATTAAGTTTCACTTTCTATTATCACTTGATCATTAGACGATCGAAGATGCACCAAAATCAGTTAAAAATTACCAGAAAATGTGCAAGCTGAGCGTCACACACAACAGTATACTTACAAAAGTTAGATAACAATGCTGCATCATGAAAGGGCTAACGGACAATACAA
Organism: Culicoides brevitarsis; assembly: GCF_036172545.1. Lineage (NCBI taxonomy): Eukaryota > Metazoa > Arthropoda > Insecta > Diptera > Ceratopogonidae > Culicoides > Culicoides brevitarsis. The sequence goes on along the minus strand of NC_087085.1, from coordinate 13,979,493 downwards.
ATTATAAAAATGCATTATTTGGTACATATTTGACTGCAGGACATCATCATAGGGGTTGAAATGACCAAAAGTTTTTTAATGACCCTAATAATAATGTATTACAGCATTTTACTTGAAATTTTTTGTGTTCCAGACAAAAGGAATGAGTTGGATGGAGATGCACATCATTTAAAAAGTTTACTTTATCTTTAGTTTTTTTTTCGGAAAAGACATAAATTTTGTCCAATTTTGAGACAACCGAGTATGAGAAAAAGGATGCAATTTGAGATTTTTTTTTTGTAAAATGTTACATTTTTATTGCACATTGCATTGTATGGGATAAGAAAGCAGACCACAAGAAGAGTGGAAGTGTGTGTGAATGGTAGGCGTTGAAGATCGATTTTAGAGCTGTATGTCCGGTTAGTTATTTAACGGATGTCAATCAAGGTCTTGTGGCGTAATTGTTCGCTGAATTGACTTACTTTAGCAAGAAATTGGATCTAAGGTAAGAAAAAACTTTCATTTTATTATTTTTTGAAATTTTTAAATAATTTTTAAGCTTTTTTTTGTAAATTATTTTTAATTTTCAGCTGTATGATTCAAAAATAATCAAATTTCAATAAACAGCAAAAAATATTAACGAACTTCAAATTTACCAAAAGTTAACTTCAACTATTGAAAACTAGAGGGCCAAAAGCTTTCAAAAAGTTTTCAATAATTTTTATAATTTTGGTTTAAATTTAACTCTTTTAATGGAACTAAGCTCTAAAACTGATATATTAGTTCTAAATTTTATGGAAAATCATTTTTGATAAAAATAATTCAATTTCAAAAGATTTTCTTCTATAAAAAAATCTAATGAAAAAAGCTCCCAAACTTTCAACTGTCAAATTTTAAAAAGCAAAATGTGCATTGGGAATGACAGTTGAGACGCTTTACGCTGCGGGACTTTCGGCATTTACAACGCATTCGGTCATCGTTAGTTCACATACAGAGTTTGACGAAGTTGGTTGCTATTAGATTTTTATTGCTTCGCATATAATTGACATTTGTGCCCTAATTGCTATAAATAAAGTCTGAATTTGTAGAAAATACGTGATTATAACAGTGCTAGAGATGGTGTTAACTAATTGCAACATGGAATTCCTGCCATTAGATTCGGAATCAGCGACACAAACGACTTTCTATAAAAATGAGCACCACCACAATCATATCAACGCATTACATCGACAAAATGCTACATTTAATCTATTGAACTCGCACACGATTCCCCATCTAAACAACAATAATAGCACGAATTTTGGAACTGTGTCAACTGTGGACAAGGGAAATGCACCGATTCTCAGCTCTAACGGCTATTATGGATATGTAAACAATTTTTCGGCGGCTAATAATCACAGTCTCGATGATGGCACTCAGCATGACAGCAATCAGCAGGCAGAGAACCGTTGTACCGATTCGGATGCTATGTGTGTAGACGATGAAGTAATTGGAGCGACCGGTATATTACCGTTTCAATCGGTTTGTGTTGTTGTTGACAAACGAAAGCGATTGGACGAGGGACTCGATGGTTTTTATGAGCCAGCCAAGAGACGGCGATTCATAAATGATAATGACGGTGAGTGTTTTTTAGTATAATTTTTGCGTGATTAGTTGTTTTGTTGTAAGTAATACGTATTCAAGTAGCAACAATTTGCACTTTAATGCTGTTTAATAATTCAATGCATGGTTAGATAACCGCTAACATGAATTATTCAGAAATGACCGAAACTTTGACAAGTTTTTTTGAGGAGCTTTTTTTTCTTTTTAAATTGTGATTCACAAATACTTCATGTACTTTCCTTGTCTTACAGGAATGCAAACTGACATTTCTCCTACTCCCAAATCATTTGGCGTTCAACAGAGCCCGGCATTTAAAACTTACGAGCCATCACCTCAAACACACTATTCAATTCATCGAGACTCGAATCGGTGCATGATGTCTCATTTTATATAAAATGTACCTAAAATGCACTCGAAACTATTCTTTGATAGGATAACTGCCAACGTTTCGGTTCCTTAAAACAAAATGAGAAATGAAGAAAATATCATAAATGTGCATTAAACAATTATCATAGATTTTAATCTATAACACTAACCGTAACCAGTTACTTAACTAACACTTATTTGATTTATGTTAGATTAATTTTTAAGTTTAGTTTAGTTTTTTTACACACAGACACACTGCTGATAATTTTGCAACATGACAATTTTTTAGATTTTTGTTTTCTTCTCTTTTTATTTTAGATACAACGAATCTTTTTTACAAACCAGTTAATATTTTTAAGACAAATCATGTAAATTACCACCGTACCAACATCAGTTCAAGTCCTAATAGCTTTAAAATGAAACCAAGAAACGCGTCGTCGTCAGATGACTTGGAATCCTTATTTTATAACACACACGGTTCAGCGTTATTTTACTATCAAGATATATCAGAAGACTAACAATCAAATAAAAAAAACTACATAAATATAATCTGTAAACATAATGACCTGTAATTCTAATAGACTAGAAAAAAGTGTGATTTTCAAACATTAATTATATAAATTATAGTGACAATTAATTGAATGTACTTATAAGTCTGTTTTCTACGTATACCGCGTAAAAATGTTTTATGTAGTCTACAATGATAGACAACAGAGAGTGATAGATGCAAAAAATTATAATCTGATATAGCATGTCTTTCCTAGAATTTAGTTAAACTCTTTTTAGTTGTCAAAATTCATTTTAAAAAACTGACATAAAAAGTCTGTATTGAGGTCAATGCTCCAAAGTTCTTTTAATCTTCGAACATTTTTATGAACGATTTTTTTCTTGCTACACATCCATACAAAACAATGTATGGCGGTTATTTAAAAATCAAATTCAACGTTTTTTTAAAGTACAAACACAAACAACATGATAATTTATTTCTATAGAATACCTGAAACGGTCGTATATTGTATATAGTATACATTACTAAGTCTGTTTGTAACAACATTGTGTTTACTTAACAAGATACGACTAAGAAAAATGCAATATATTGTTAAAACAACAGATTAATTTAACCCTAATCCTTTACTTATTTTATGGAAAATTTTCCGGATAAACCTAAAAAATTTATTACCTGAGTCTCATCGTTTTACAAGACCTTTTTTTGTTAAGTCATCACCTTAAAATACTACTTTGAGACATGGAAAACTGAGTGTAGTGTAGGAGGAACGATCATCATCAATTTATATACGTTATAAATTTTTAAAAAGATATCATGACTTCACACATACCATGATGAGTAAAAATGTATTTAAAATTTGGACTGATAAAAATTGGATAAAATTTTTAAACAAATTTTTTAAAAGAGGAAATTTTGGAAGGAATATTTAGCAAAAATTTTATCAAACAAAAAAGAGAAGAATTTTATATTGAATAATGTTAAATTAATTAAAAGAAATATAGGCTAATTGATACTATGTAATATAACTTTGTTTCACAATAAAGATGATAAATTTATGAATTTCATTTTAATTGACCTGAATTCCTTTTTCTCCCCTTCAATATTGACGAAATATTTTTAGCGATTGCAGCGACATCTATGAAGCAAATGATAAAGTTTGAACCGCTTAAAATACACAAGATATGCTGTTGTTGTTTATTCAAGGATTATTTGCACCTTTATCAAAAAATTTTATTCACAAATAAAATTGAGTTCATGATTTACTTTTTAAACAAGTTAAAATTGGATATAATGCAACAATAACCATGCTATATCACTCCAAGCAAAAAACTTTTGACAATGCATGAAAAGTACAAAGACAAACGATGGAAAGGTAAAGTCTGTTATTTATATAAAACACTTGAAAACTTTCTGATACAGTTTTTGTTTTACTTACCTCAACATTATGTATTTTAGGCAAAATACGTTTAAACTTTTACTATTAGATCCGACTCTGATTGTTGAGGACTGTTTGCTAACGTGTAACTTATTCAGAATTTCATGTAAATAAACATTTAATATGATTATGCAGTTAAATAAGACAAAGGATGATCTTTTAAACTTTCCAAGTAAACTGTAATAAGTAGTTGAGAAAGAGAAATTGCTACGAGCTGAAAGATGAAAAGTTTTCCATTTTACTTGTCTTCCTTTTTAACACATGGCTCTACGAGTAACACTAAATAATAGATGGACTATGAATTTACATAATCCGATAAGCTACCTGAATAAATTATGCTTTCAAATTATTTATTGTTTCTAATTTTCAAGTGTTTATTTATGATTGATTCCATAGCCGAAAAAAAACAATCAAGGAAGTACAATAAAATTGGGGGAAACAAACTTTTCATTAATAGAATTTTAATGAGAAATTATCCGCTGAAAGTATTGAAAAACCACAAAAATGTTCAACTACCATTTTGATTATCGTTAGTGCCGCTCGTGTAGCGCTAAAACTTTGAACAAGTTTAACATAACATTTTCATAATTATTGTAGGTCGCCCGACAATTTTTATGACAGACTGGATATTCAACGTCTTTACAAAATAGACGCTTTGTTCATACACGGAAAAATAGGCAAGTGCTAGACAAATTATTAATTGTGTTATAAAAGAAAAAGTTTTCCGTTGTACATGGGGCACGGTAAATGACGCCTTCAATCCATTACTTTATTTGTTTCGTGTGGTGTCCTGGAAAAGTTTTGGCGGTGGTTTGGGGACCTTGTTGTTGGATTTTATTGTTTTGTTAATTAATTTTTCTCTAGGAATAATTTAGAAAAAGTTTGTGTGTGGTCATTTATGTGTGGCTAATGTGCGACAAGATACCTTAAATATATCCAACTTTTCTGTAAATTTTCTTCCTTCGAATGTCATGGATAAACTGGACATGGAAATAGATAATGTAATTGGTCTACTCCCATTTCTGTTCGTATTATCAGAAGTTATATACAAAACTATCGTAAATTGAGGCTAAGTGGTATATCAAACTTTCAAATCCCGTAGAGAGGAAGAGATAAACCGACAAGGAAAAAAATAGTGCAATTTTATTGCAAACTTGTCATCATAAAACGCCAGGAGATGTTATTTTATATACTTTTTTTTACAAAAAATAAATAAAATAAACAAACAACAACTATCGATAGCAGTACCAATTCTATGTTACTGTAAATTAGCCTGAATGCTTATCAACTCACATCGTAAATATTCATTTAAACTCTTCGTTTACTTATTCGACACATAGCACACCATAGTCAGAGCCCTAAGGACAAAAAAACGTTTACCAAAGTGATTAGAAATTTTATAATTAATTTCCAAGTTTGTGGAAGGGTGAGTTTCAAAGTTTTTTGAGGTGATAAATTTGAATAGAAACCCTTGTTTATTTATTTAGTTAGTTTCGTTGTCACCTTTTTTGTGGTTTTTCGAAGAACCAATTTTGCCAAACAAAAACAATAAAAAATGTTTAATAATTAAAAGTTGTCCGTAGATACCACAATTTCTCATTATTGTTTCCTCAAAAAAGGCTCTTGATTGATTTTGAATGGAAATTTTGTCAACAATGTGGCATTGATTGTATCAAAGTTCCCAAGAACAAAAGATATCCTCGAGCAAAACAACAATAATTTTTAATTAAATCTTGTTCATCAATAAATTCGTACGAAATCAATCAACTTGTATCAATATTATTCTCCATCATCATCCGGCAACATTATTGCATAATATCTGACGGGACGATTGTCTGCAAGTGAATATTAAAACATTCTATCTATTAAAACAATTTTCATGGATCAAATATTTTCTCGCATCTCCTCGGTTGATGATATTGCGGCACCCGAAGATATATTGTTACATTGTTTGCTTAGACGCGCATTAATAAATTGATTATGCGAGTCAAGTCACGTTTGCCATGCCAAAAAATTAGTGAGTTGGGTGGCGTTTTGATGTTTTGAGGAAAATTTTATCGAGGTAAAGTTTAGCCAAATGTAACGGGGAATCACGGTAAGTCACGGCGTTAATTTAGTTGTTTTGCTCGTTGAACTTACAGATTGCTGTTAAAAGCGTTATTTTGCTTCTAGGAACGTGTCGATATTGTGCTTGCTGATGGAAAACCACTTTAATTAAGAGCAAATAAGGGTAATGATGGTCTACCATCTGTTAAATGTTTGTATTAATTGACATAGGTGGAATGGCGAGAATCAAGAGAATTTATCGCTTGGAATGAGATTTGCGATTATTTGCAGATACATGATATTATGAAGAAATTTATGGAATTTTCAAGCGTAACTTTGGCAAGAAAATGTTATATACCTTTCTTCTGTTCAATAGCTTATGAACAAATTTTGGTATACTATTTGATGAATCATCAGAAAATACTTAAAGAGTCTTATTGTACTGTGAAATCGTAAGCCTTCTTCGTAAACGCTGGGGAATTGGTCTTAAGTTTTTACCTGTCATGTCAAGCCAAGGGTTCCAAAGGGTTTCTAAAAGATCTCAGTAAATTTTGAGCACGATTGGAGTCAGAAAAGTTTTTCATGATTTCGAGTCTCAACGTTAAACCATATTCTAAGAAGCTGTGTTTGGTCTAGACTCTAGAATGTCAGTTATCCTACTGAACCTGTTGCCTTATGTTACAATTTTAAGGTCCTTATTCTGTATTTTTTGTAATGTTTCAATTTTATCCTTTTTGTTTAAAAATAGAATAGTGCTGCAGTAGTCAATATGTGTTCCAATCATACATTTGTAGAGTCAGTTTTATTTGTGATGGAATTTCTTTTGATCTGTATATCAAGTGAACGACACAGCCATGACACCCGGCGAAGATCTAAACTACAAATCACGCTATCCAGGACAAACTACTCGCGGAATAGCATCTTTCACGAGGGCTTGAACTTTTACAATGAACTCCCTGTGAATGTTCGTCGACCTGAAAACGTTGTGTACTTTAAAACTGAACTAACAAAAATATTGACCAACGTGTACTGATCTGTCCCTATGTCCCTTAAGTTAAGATAGCTTTAAGTATTAGAATTAGTCAAAACTCTGAATTGTTATCCTAATTAATGTTTTCTACTACCGAAAACAGCAAATGCTGAAAGGTAGTTTTAAGAAAAAGAAAAGAATAAATAATAATAAAATATTTACCTATCAGAGGTTCAGTTTAGTTCATTTTGAACTTTCCATTGAAAGGTCATCCGTTTGATAATCTTATGACTCTTGACTACGGGACATGGTACGAAAAGCTCTTCAAGATTATGGTTCGAGCCATTCAAAGTCTAAAGAAAAGATAAGTATTATTTATTTTCCAATAAAATTTTCAATTAAATTTCAAACCATAAATATTTCACCAATTCATTACAAATGAATTACTTTGAATTCAATTTGTTCTGAACCAACGAGATCTATTCAATACCTGTTAACATTTATCTGTTTCAGACAAATGCAATTTTACAATTGATGAGAGTAATTGTGAAAAGGCAATATTGAATTCATCACACAGACCAAACAATACTAATAAATTAAGAAAATTGCTAGAAACCAAACAATCTGCCTTCAATTTCATTCTTTTATCCGTGCATCTCTTTGTTTCTCTCTTGTGCAGTGATTCATCAAATAAAACATAAATCAAATTTATTTACAATTTACTTTTATACTTACTTTGAATTTATGTATGTATTTCTCTGCAGTGTTAGCCATCGCCGTCCTCGTCGCAGTACAAAGTAGTGCCAATAAAGTTTTCCTCTCCAACATTTCGCCAGACAATCCGTTTGATGATTTATGACTCTCGATCATTCTGTGTGGATCTTTTTTGCGAAAGTTTGCGAAAGCTGCGATGCAAATATGCAAACATAGACGTTAATATTTGCTCAAAGCAAAGTTAAACAAAAGTTTTTACGAAATAAAATAAAAGTTTCCTCTGCAGCTGCAACAAATGAATAAATCAAAGTACATACAAGCTAAAAATACAAAAAGAAAAAAGTTTTACGACTGTTGGCATCTAATGTGCATAAGAGCAGAGAAAATGATTTTCTCATTTATTCCGATTGGATTAAAATATCATGATGGTATCTTTCGTCTGTTTGTCAAGCGTTCCCCGAGAATTTCTAATCACATTCCCTTATTGAAATGTTCACTCAACCAGAAACGATGTCGAGTTGACCGAAGGATTCTCATCACGGAACATCGTTTTGTCACATAACAAAATGGAAAGCAGACAGACAAATAAATAAACGTCAATGGTTGAATCGGAATTTTAATATCTTCGAATCATGTCCAGTTACTGTCAAAGATTTCAAATAACGGATGGGTAAGAATGCGATCTGCGGTTTTCTTTGTTCTTCCTCAACTTCCTCCGTCATTGCTGGTAAAACCGACACATTCATTAACATTCAACAAGAATACCGAAAAATCTTGTTGCTTTTTAAGAAACTTGCTTGCTCATTAAATAAATGAGATTGCCGTGGAATTACTTTGCAAGTCATGCACAAAAAATTGCGAGAATTTTTGTTCATGGGAGCGAGAAGCACGAAAAAAAAACGAGCATCATTTCGTTTGTAATTTCTTTAAAATTCGTCAACTTTGTCTGATTTTTCGTCTGGAAAGGTCCTTTCCAGTCATTGCGCAAATTTAATGTCCCCGCATCTCAAAAAACTATTCATAGAATGAAATTCTCGGAAACATTTTATTTGTTCGACGATGACCAAATTCGTTGACCATGAACGTGTCACGGGCAGACAGATTCCGAAATAAAGGTAAAAACGAAGCTAATTAAAGCTAATGGCATTTTTTAAAAAATGAACAATGTCACGTTGATGCTGTCGTTGACGCTGTTCCGCATTCGCCCACAAACATCCTTTGATGTTTCTGACATGAAAGAGGAAACAGTTTGACACAAACAAAACTTGGTAGGCTTTGACAAAAAAAAAAAACGCGCGAGATTTGCAAGTGACGTAAAGGATTGAACATGTGCATAAATTTCGCTGATTTCAAAGAAATTCGAACATCAAACGACGAAAAACAGATTTTCCTGTCTTTCTAACGTTCTTATAGCGAATTTCATGCTAAATTTTCTCTTTTTCACATACCTCTCGTACAAGGATCCTATAGAAGAGAAAATTTCTCAATATGAGAGAAAATTACACTCGTGTAAAATAACGACAGTAACTAAAACAACAGGTCGTTGGTAATGTTGTGAAAGCCTCACACACACGTTCAAAGTGGATAAAGATATTTCAATTTACAATTAGCGCTCTTGAATAAATAACATCTCTTTCTTATTGAATTACTTATTTAACATTTCACAGAGCAAAAAGGATGATTTAGGTACGGAGCATTATTTAGGTAAAACACGTTTTAAAAGCTAATGCATTAAAAATTCGTAAGAAACCATATGTTTGCTCCGCTGAAATAATTCTTCAGTTACAAAGGGCATAAACGATGATAATTGCATTCAAATGACATCTGGCAAAGACTCATTTACGAGTCTTTTGACAAACATTTGACTTCTTTTATAGTTTTTTCACGTGCTGATTACTTTTTTATTTGGCATGTAACAATAAACGCTTGACAAGATTCTCGAAAGAAGCAGAAGAAGAAGAAGAAGTTCATGAAAAAATCAGAGTCTTAATATTTAATTTGATTTCTATTGTTGCACAAGTTCATGCATTAAAATATAATGCGAATTCAATGGAAAAACATTTCTCTCGTGTTTTGCAGATGTGTTAGATTTCCACGAAAAAAAAATGCTGAGAGCAAAAAATCGGTGTTGTGACAAGAGTAACATCAATATATCTAGAGACGTTCATGTTTTAGTAACAATATGTGAATAAAAAAGATATTTTTTTTTTCATAATATCGAATATTTGAGTTTTTGGCAAAAATTATTGAGTCTCAAGATGATCACAAAAAATTAATTTTTCGTGAGTCATGTTTCTATTCAAACCACGATGGAATGGAAAAAATAAAGAAAAGTGGAAAGAAAAATGATAATTAATAATAAACTGACCGTATTTTGTTGTGTTAATGAGATATCTTCCTCTTTTCTTCCAAAAAATGATTAAATATTCGCAACAAAAAAGAACATAAATCAAAATAAGAGGTTTTGCTAAGTGGTTTAATTATTTGAAATATTAATTTATTAGCTCGTGCTAAAAAGAAATTTTTATTTACCGTAATGTAAATAATGCAAAGAGAAAAAAAACGTTGAAGTTCGAGTGAAATATCAAAATGTAGATAAATTAAGAAATAGTAATTTTGAAGTTAAAAGAACACAACTTCTCCATTTTTTAAAAATTTTTAATAGTTGTATTTTTAAAGGTTTTAACACTAAAATAATAATTTTAAAATAAAAATATTTAAAAATGCAAAATTATTTAAAATTTTCAGTAAAAATCTACGAAATTTAGGCCGCTCCAAATGTAAATCAAAAATAAAATCCGATGCCCCATTTTAAAAGTCAAGGGGCAAAAAAAGTTAATTTCATCAAAAATGGCCTAAAGGTGTATTTTCATAATTTTTCAAGATGTTTTTAGAAATTTTTTAAAAAATTTTAAATTTTTTGATTAAAAAATCGTAATTTAACATAAATTTTCTTATTTAATTTTTTTTTTTACAAAATTACTGAATTTATTTTTCAAAATTTTTTAACAGTTATTTTTTATGAATTTTTTTTTCTTTAATTTTTATTAATATTATTCTGAAATCTATTTTAAATTAGCAAATCTCAAAAAAGATAATTAAAAAAAATAAATAAAAAAATATTTAACACTCAAAAATAGTTAAAAATTTTGTCATTTTGTATGAAAATAGTATTTCAAATTTTTTTTTATTTTGCCCCCCATTTTATTTTCAAAAATTTTGGACTTTATTTTTTATTTTCATTTGGAGCGGCCTTATCTAATAAAATAAGATTTTAAAACAAAAAATGTTAAGAGAACGAGTTTCAACTTCTATTTTCGTCAAGAGGACAGATTTTTAAATTCTCTCAAAATTATCTCCATTACGGTTTTTTTAAATAAATAACCAGACGTCTCCATTAGTTACTGTATCCAACCTAGATGTTGTTTTTAAATGTTAAAACGATACAAAACCACTCCTTTGAAAATTAATGAAAGGAAAACTTAACTAAGAACTGTCCATTTCACATGCAAAAACTCTTTGAAATTCATTTGCAGCATGAATTAATAAACAAAGAAACTTTGCAAACATTTCCAACTACTTCTACCAGCATGATATTTCAAAAGTTGTCTTTTTTGGGAAAGTTCTTGTGTTGTTATCAATTAAAATATCACAACTTTTTCTCTTTCAGAGTCTCAACAATTTTCAAGCTCTTTAAAAATGTAATTGCCAACTAAAATCTTTTTTTTTTGCAATCCGATTAAAAATTAAGTTTTTTTTTTCATTGTAAATTTTCCAGCGAAATAACTCATTTTGCATTAGCATCATTTATCATGCTCAGTTCACGTTCTGCTATTTTATTATTATTTTTTTTTCAAAATATTTTATGAAAAATTGTACAATAAAACACTTCCGCTTGCAATATTATTCTGATTCAATCAATTTATCACAGCGCGTTCCATACATGACGTGAACATTTCCACGCATTATTATTATTATTTTTATCATTATGCTCGTTCGCATCGCATCGGGAGCAAAATTCAATTAGAATTTCTGCTTTGAATATGACGGAAGTAGACGGAAGCAGCAAAAACAGCGCTGTTCTGTGTATTTATGCAAATCGAGTTGTGATGTTCATTGTTATAGCAGAAAATATTTTTATAGCGAAAAAAATAATGGTCTTTAATTCTTTCAGAAAAGAGGAATTTTTTTGAAAGGAATTTCGTAAAAAAAAATTTCTGTGAAAACTGAAAAAAATAAAAATCAACAATTAATACGAAATCAAGACGAAAATAACATTAAAGCGGTCGTTTAACTTCTTTCGCGTTGACTGACAAGACGACATGCGTCGCTTTAAAATCAGAGCAGAAAACATCATTTCTCGCTTCACTAAATTGTATAAATTACATTGATGGGACACACTTTAAATAATTGCTTGTAAATGTATTATTTATGTGATGTCGGCTCATTTCATTCTACTTTTCAGTTATTTTCAATTCCACTTTAGTCACATTCCTTTTTTTTCGCACAACGATGACGACGACGAAGACGAAACGAAGAAGAAAAAAATGCATGAGACGACACTTTTTGTCGCATAATCCGTATAAATATCGCCTTTTCTCTTCAATAAAATTTATCATTTAAATCACTTTTTTAAATTGATCCGATATTGGAATGCCGCTCGTGTGACGAGGTGGCACAATTCGAATGTAGTAGGAAAATATGGTAACAGTGGTTTCAATTGAGTGAATGGAAAATAAAAGGCACATGACAATCCACTTTTTTTTTCAATACATTTTTGATTAATACAAGACGCTGAATGTAGCGAAGAGAAATAATGGAACAAAAAAATGCATTTAAAAAAGTATTTAAAGGATTTTACGGGTAGTCGCATCGATGCAATTGATGTTCAATCATCCATTAAACTGGCACGGATGTAAGAAAATTGAGAAAAACCGATTCAATTTTTTATTTTATTTTTTTTTTCATCTGTAATTAGATGTAGCAAAGTTGCAATGAGAGTGAATTATAGACGGAAAACTTTTTCTTGTCTTTGTTTGTTTAATTTTTGCAACAAGAAGAAAAAAATTAAGAAGATTAAAAGTATTGCAAATGATATAAATTGATGGAAAATTTTCTATATTTTTTTTAAAAAAATTTTTTAGGCACCCTACCGGCATTAAGATTATTTCTGGTAAGTTTTTAATTGAACAAATTTTTCAATTCAATCTAGATTAAAAGAAAATAACAATAGAAAAAAACTCGCCATTCAACATCGCAGATAATACAAAACTTTTAAGGCATTTCCGATCATCTTTCTATTCTTTTTATTTTTTAATTATTTCTTGTTTTTTATCGTTTTCTAGCGAAATTTACCCGTTTTTTGTGCAAAAAATGTTAATAAGAATTTTGTTTGGGATTTTCCATGAATATTGATTAAAATCAACAACAATATCCATTTCTTGTTTGTAAAGTTAAATTTTTTTTCTCGATAAAACTACGAGTAAAACTTTGAGACAATTTTGCACTATCGTAAATTTTATGTAAATATTTTTTAGCTCTTAGCGATCACTTCCTACAATTTTTTGTAATTTTTTTTCCTTTGCTTATTCAACAACGTCAACCATAATTATTATAATTAATGCAAATTTCATGCAATTTCGCCAAAGTTGAAGAAAAACTCTTTGTTCTCTTTTTTTCTCGTCCAAGTCATCGTCGTCGTCAACAACGACAGCCAAGCTTTTATGTTAATTGGAAGAGCTCATTCAAGAATAAAAAAATAATTGTACAACATAATTTATATCGGTCATTCACATTAAATGGCAATATATTAGAACAAAGCTGGCTCTCATGTGCTTTAAAATGGCTTTTCATATAAGAGACGACATGAACGAGCAAAAGTACCGTGTTGATGTTATCGATGTGAGTTTAATGTTCTCGAACGAATTTACATGGTTTGCGCTTAAATTTTCTCTAATACACTCCAACTCGACTGGAACAGGAGAAACAGCTGAGTGTACTAAAAAAATCATAATAAAATGCGAATGTTCACCGTATTTAGTTAACCTAACAAACACACACACAGGAGTCGAGTATTCATATGAGAAGGATGAAAGGCAATGAATGTGTTTGTTTGTGTGACTAAAAATTACATTGCGATGAAAAAAAAACTCGAGCAAATATTTGATATCATGAACAGCAGTAACACGATAAAAAGGCATGAAATGATTGGGCTTCACTTTCAATTTAATATTAGAATGTACTTTAGCAGAACAAGAACCTTTAAATTACAACGACATTTCCTTTCATTCGTGCTCATGAGTAGTTGTGCCTTTTTAAATAAACAAGGAGTGAAATTATTGCCCATCCGTTTAGTCGAAGTGCTATTAAAAACAAGTTTGCATGGAAAATGCATTTTGTTTGACATTTCTTGCGACTTTTCATAAGAGAACGAGTACAAAACACGCGAAATTGTGTCAGTGCTGTTTTTAAAGCATTTTGAATTAATTTTAAAAAGTATTTTGTCTGTCCATAGTGTCCTTAGAAATCGCCATTTGTTAATTCAAGATTATTGATTTTATACGTTTATGATTAGAAATTTTGTGAATATTTTGAAAATATTATTTTCGTGGAAATATTTGTCGAAAATATATAAAAAAAAATTGAGGAAAATCTTGAATTTTCCGGAAAATTGTGGAAAACTTAAGAAAGTCTCAAATGCTTTTGACAGATCGATAGATGAATCAAAAAATAAAAATTATAAAAAGAATTATGAAAAATCATAAATTTTCTGGAAAAATTGTGGAAAACCAATGAAAATGAGTCATGAGTTTTCCGAAAAATAATGAAAACTAAATAAAAAATCCTAAAATGTGTATATCAGTAAAATCAGTTGAAAACTTCAGTTATAAAAATAAAAAATCAATTCAATGAAAAAGTTTTCTGAAAAAAAATGTGGAAAACCAGTGAAAAATCATGAATTTCCCGAAAAATTGTGGAAATCTTTAAACAACTTGAGGGTTGAGAAATTGTTAAAAGACATTGTTAAACAATTTCATGGAAATTCATGTGAATCTTAAAAATTCTTTGAAAATAAAAAATTTTTCTATAAAAAAATTGGGAAAACCTGGGAAATTTATGAAAAATCATGAATTTCCCAAAAAAAATTTTAAACTTTTTTGAAAATTTGAAAAATAGTGGAAAGACTTTATTAAAAACATGAAAGATGAAAATTCATGAAAACTCGTGAAAAATTAAGAATTTTCCGGAAAATCGTAGTAAACTAATAAAATTTTGCTTGTTTTCGGGAGATCAACAAATAAGTAATTAATGAAAATTAATAAAAATTTCGTGAAAAGATTTAAACTTTTCAAAAAATTAGTGAAAAACTCATAAAAAATTCATGGAAAATCATAAATTTCCCAGAAAATGTTAAAAAAAACTTTAAAAAAATCATAAATCAAAACACATAAAAATGCGGTTAAGCTGTTCATTTCAACGAATGCTTTTCAATCTCGTTTTTTTTTTCAAATTTCATTCACTTAACCTCATCTATCCATGCATGCGAGTAGAAAATAGCAAGCAGTTGTTGTCTGTCAGCGAGCTGAACAAACAAACCGTAATTTGATATGCAGCAGCAGCAAGTAATAGTGAGTGACAAAGCCTCTTGGAGGAATTCAGGCACACAATGTCGCTTTCTCTCTTCTATCTTTTCGAGTGGTTGTTGTTGTTGTTGTTGTCAACACAGACACAACTAACTGTGAAAAGTGTTCCTGCGATTGTGACAAAAGTGTTGTTTTTGTTGTGTGATGATAATGTAAATTTACTGTAGTTTGAAAGAAGGAGGAACAAAAAAAAAGTAAGAAGAATAAATAAATAAAGAAACATTTTTTGTCGCTTTTTGTAAAATTGCAAATTGTTGCAAATGTGTTTCGTGCATAAGTGGAAAAATAAGTTACATCACGAATGCCATTTTGCCTCCGTGTGCGTTTGTGTGTGTGTAACACGAGACTTTTTATAATGTTTACATTTCTTCAGAAGAAAAAACAGCAACTTTTGTGTGTATATTTGATATTTGCATTTATGCAAATCAGCATGAGACTGCAAAGCAAGGAAGGAAGAAACGAATTGAATTGCGTTTTGAGTTTCAAGTGCACTTTGATAAATGAGCCGAAGAGACTAGTATTCACAACAAAAAAAAGGTGAAATTGCCCTAATAAGGTTATCGAACGCGAAAACTCAATTTCATCGGGAATTGTACAACAAAAAAATTTCATTTCAAAGCATTTTGATTGAAGAAATTTTTTTGTGGATCAAATAACGAAAAACGCAATTAAAATTCCCAATCGAATTCCGTAGTTCATTCACTCCCGTCCTCCCTCGAATTTCTCATTTCGTCGCTTTTCATTATATTTTCATCATCGTCGTACTTGAGACTTGTCACAACAAAAAAAAAAAATTCTCGTCTAAAAGGCCATTTCCCCAACCATTTTCGTCTGCAGCCTTCAAAAAAACACCGAATGTAACACTTTTCCACACCCTTCACGAGAGTTCTTACGCTTTGCCGACGACGTCAACAAAGGAGAAGACAGCAACAAAAAAGCACACAAACACGCCAAAAAAAAAACATGACAACACCATGCAAGTCGTCGGTTTTGACAACCTCAAAAATATTCTAAAGTACAAGTTTATTATTTCAATTTTATGATGGAGGAGGATGGAGCAGCAGCAACAGTGGCTTGCTTTGTGAAAATTCATACATCTGCTGGGCGAAGGAAGTTGCTCCGGATATGAAGAGAGAACTGAAACAAAATAAAATGTCATGTTTTTTTTTATTTTTTTGGATTTTGTTGTTTTTGCAATGGTATAAATTTCGAGATAATAATATTTTTTGGTCTGGAAACCGTTTTCAGTATCAACAAGATATAAATTTCTCTCTATTATTGTTATCATTATTATTTATTTATTGAAAGATGACGATGATGATGTCGATAAAAAGCAAAAAAAAATCAATGTTTTTTTGTCAGAACAAAAACAACAACAGCAGCAAAGGAACGACAAACTTTTACATGCAACATAATCTTCTCTCACTCATCAAACTAGCTCAATTTTATGAATCGTAAGAGGGATAACAAATTATTTATTATTTTAATATCAACTAGTTTCCAGCCATGTTCGGCAAAGCAATACATTTCGAAAACTTTACGATTGACGATATATTTTTTTATTGGTCATAAACAAGTGAAAAATGGGACAATCGTCTCTCTCTCTCTGAACAAAATAATTTTTGCTGAATGCCACGGAGAAAAAAAATCACAGGACAACAAAATGTTTTGGCAAAGTGGATAATCCGAGTGCCGTTCGCTACTTTTTTTTTATTGCAACGAACACGAAGTTATGCCATAAATTTGAATTAAGATTATTTTGTGGGTGCTCGTGCGAAATGTCAACGAGATGGATTGCGCCGCGCGTTTTGTTGAGCTACGTAATCAACTATATGGTTAGTTGTTCAAACAATTTCAGCCAATTTTGCACGCCGCACTATTTAAACAAGGCAGCGAGAGATGATGATAGTTCGTGTGGCTGGTTGTATGGCGACGATGGGATATTTACTGTTTGCTCGATGCTAGTAAATTTATTGTTTGTTTTTTCCATATAATTTTATTTGGAAAAATGACGTTTATGGATGCACTCGATGGATAAGTTATAACAATGGTTACCAAGATAACGTGATGTTTTTCGGTGGAAATCGAATTTTTCGGATGAAATGAGTTTGGGACTAGACAATGGAGATTGTAGTTTTGTAACTCTGTTGTTTAAAACTAATTCTATTGGAATTGGGAATATTTTTGGTAAATATAAAAAATTTATCAATTTAAAATTTTTGACAACTTTCATGTATGAAGTTAATGCAAAATGTCAAAAATATATTCGATTTTGTTAAATTTTAATACATTTTATTGAAAAAAATTTCTTAAACGAGTTAAATCAGAAATTCAATCAAAAAATCTTATCGATTTTGAACATTTTTACATCAAAATGTAATTTTTTTTCATTAAATATTTGAAATATTAAAAACATCTTTCGATTTTTCTAAAACGTACAAATTTTTATTAATACAAATAAAAATGAGTCAGACAAGCAACATTTAAATTCGTACAAAATTTTGTAAAAATGAGTCAAAAAAAAATTTTTTTACGAATTTAAATGTTGTTTGTTTGACTCAATTTATTTGTATTTGAAATATTATAAAAATTTTTATTTATTTTTTTAATTTAAAAAATTTAGTTAGGTTAGGTTCGAGGATGCATCACCGCGGTCCGAAGACCTATTGTGTTTTTAAAATTTTTCTAAATTTTGTTTTTTTTAATTTAATTTTTTTTTTTATTAATTTAAATAAAATTTAATCAAAAAGTCAAATTAAACATTTTTTAAACATTTCAGATATTTGAGATAAAGTTATGACAATTTCAAAAAAAATTTCAAGAAAAATATCCGAAAATAATTATTACAGATAATTGTTTAAAATTTAAAAATAACCTATTTTGGATAAAATTTTCAATAACTTTAAGCTTTATCTGTCAAATACGTTGAACTTATCGAATTTCAAATGGTTTTGCGGCTTAAGAGTTCACCGATGATCATAAATCATTTTATTCTTATAATATTTTCGCGAAACAATCGAACGAGGCGGCATCGAACATAAAAGAAGGATTAAAGTCCGTAGCAATACCCGCGCTTACCTCTCGGCTTAAATAAATTAAATTATCGAACATCTGCCTCTACGATAAATTCACTGATGCCTGCCGCAAATTCACCTCGTCGGAGTTGCGGTTGGATCACAACATTTATTGGAAAATTTTTATTTGTGTCGAGTGGTGTCTCGGTCATTGCATCAAGGTTGCACAACAAGTGTTCATTATCGTGGATTTGTTTTCAGATAACAAAACTTTTTTAAAAATGAAATTTAATTCAAGAACAACAAACCAGCTAAAAGTGTACACGAGTGAGAGAGAGTGAGAAAGCTGACACCAATCACTTCAGCAAAAAGGAGGTCACTCTTGTTTTATACATGATATTATAGATGGGGGAGTCGTAAAAAAGTGCTCGTAAAATTTAAAGGTAAAATGAATGAGTGATATATTGCCATTGGTACTTGAGGAGTCTATTTGATGAATGACTCCATTCAATGCATCCGACACACGAATCGTGAACTGAATTGACATTGCCTTGTGCATGCAACAACGTGCATTTTACGAAACGCAAAGGTTATGAGGCCCATAAATTTTCTCATTTCTTCTGCCCTACTTATTACAGACGATACAACGAGGAATCACCTAGACACACCGTATAATGAAATGACTGATTAATTTTAAATCCTTCGCCTTCGTTCGTTTTACTGGAAAATGAGAAATTTCTAATTCATGCTCCTTCATCTCGTATCTTTTTCATGTAGGAACATAGAACGTGCCCTACGGATTGAAAAGGGGTTAATTTAATCCTTTATTTTGGAAAAAAGGTCAATATAATTCCTTGAGACCTCAATTTAACTTCTTAAGAGGTCAAACTAATCCTTCAGAGATCAATTTAACCTCCTTTGAAGTTGATCATCAACAGCCAATAAGGTCAGTCCTTTCAGGAGCTGAATTTGATCCATTAAGAGGTCATTTTAACCCCTTTTGAAGCTACAAAAGGGATTAAAATAACCTCTAAATGGATCAAATTCAGCTCCTGACGAGTTTAATATTTTTCTGGCTGTTAATGATCAACTTCAAAGGAGGTTGAATTGATCTTCTAAGGGATTAAGTTGACCTCTTAAGAAGTTTACTCAAGGGATTAAAATGACCCCTTTCCCAAAATTAGAGGTTAAATTAACCCCTTTTCAATCCGTAGGGCACGTTATCGATTAATTCAATAAATTATTTATTGAACCGTGTGTCTTGGCTTTTTGCGTTCACGACCAAGAACCAAGTAACGGTAAGTGAGTGTCTATGACAGATGTTTTACATTCGGCATCATGGTATGAGGAAAATAATCATAAAAAACTGGTTTGTTTTTCAGCATCAACAACAAATGTAATTCAATGATCCCTTTTAACTTTTTTTTTCGTGCTCGACAGACATTGACTCTGCAAACAAGTACACAGCAGCGGCGGTGTATGTTTACTTTCATGACATAACACACTCACACACACTCGAAAAATTTAATAAAAGAGCAATAAAACTGGTGAAAAGTATAAAACTTTTTTTTCGTGCTTTTCAAATTGAAATACGATTTAGTTTTATTTCAAACTTATTTTACGGGCATGGAATTATGTGCCAACTTTTTGCTTGCCAAATATGATGAGTGTCATCTTGACATAATGTTCAATCTCAAATGGTTTGGTTAACTTTTCTTCGGTTTTTTTTTTCGAGAAAATATTTTATGGTCCAAGTCGCATGCAAAGTAAGAGCGTGTCAATTTTGAAGCCAATTTGAGTGTTTTTCTCAAATCATCTGGAAAATTGGACGATCAATTTTATTTTATTTATTTATTGTCCTTACTCTGTCGTCCATTTACGATTTTTGCACAACTCATGAAACACAAGCCGCCTTCTCAGAAGTTCGGGTTTGAGGAAAGAATTCAGACGTTCAGTTGCTTTGTCTGTCATCTTCTTACTGAGAAACTCGCAATTCTTTCCCATTTCTGGGAAATGATGAAAAATTTCTTTATTAAAAAACAACTCTTTCTTCCAAGGCATTTATTGTTATTGACACAAATGACGTTAAGGATCAACTTATAGAGACATCAAAGGTCACCTTTTGATTGAAAGAGTACTTGAAAGACGTTTCAATAATAGATATTTATCGTTTTTAATAAAAAAAAAATATAAAGAAAATTTATCATTATTATCGTCTCGACGTTCAACGGTGCGAAATATTTTTTATTATTCTATCATATCAGCTGAAGAGGCATCCTACTTATTATCTGTAACTCGTATTTTATTTTCCTTCTGTTCTCGATGTTTTTATCAGCTGCACAAGGTAAACATGCTTTTATAATCCTTTGTTATGCAATGAAAACAAGCTTAGACGATTGTCAACTGGCATCATTAAAAAAAAATGTTTCGCTTTGAAATGATTCCTTCGTTATGAAGCCATAAAATACGCCGACGTCTAACCTCAACATTTTCTTTCTTGAGGTAAAATTTTCAGGACATTCTTGCATTTCTTGTGAAATTATTTATATTTTTTGTTGAAATGAGAAAAAGAAGCAAGAAGTGAAGATAAGTTTCTTCCTTTTTTCGTTTTTCTTCTTGTTGGCTTATGCTATTCTTCTATCTGTTGGTTTTTTTTCCATCCAGTATCACATTTTAAACGTTTTGAATTTAAATTAGTGCTCTACGTAATATTAACTTGCATAGTTCAGTGAGCTGAGTAATTATTGTGTAAAAGTATTACGTCTGTTTTGTCGTTTTTGGTACACCTTCAGAAAATATTTATATCCGCAATTTGAAAAAGAGAAGCCTTATTTAAAAACTTTCTCTTAAATATTTTTATAATTCACAAAAAATAAAAAAAAATAGAAAATATTTTTTAAAATATTAATTTTAATTTAAATATTGATTTGGTCGTCCTTCTAATAATTTTTTTAAATAAAAATAAATTTAATTTTTTATTTTAAAAATTTTTAATTTTTTTTATTTTTTAAAATTACTTTAAAAAAATTACCTAATATTAAAATTAAAAAAAAAATTAAAAATTAAATAATTAAAATTAAATGATTAAAAATAATACTTAAAATTAAAATTAAAATTAAAAAATTCTTATAAATTTATGAAATAAAAAATTAAATTTAACATTTAATAAATTAATCAATATTTACTTGTTTAAACTTAAGTTATTTACCATTTTAATCAAAATATTTTTTTAAAACTGAAACTAACGTCTCACAAAAAAATGTAATTCAAAAGTTTTTTTTTAAATCCAAGTTTTATTTTTGAAAACGACTTGAAAACAGGCATAAAAATGCAGTTAAGCAATAAATTCAACAAAACCTGTTTTATCTTTCTAAAATTGTAATTATGCAAAAATAATCTAAAACTTCGTTAACTCTGCTCTAAACTGCAGTTTAATTTAATTTTCTCTAATTTGTCCGTTGCATGACGCAAAATGCACCGCTCCGAAGAAGAATGTGATAATTTATATTTCAATAGAGAAAAATGTTGTCAGCACAATTGTTAATTACATTATGCAAAGGTGTACAAATTCATATAGGTTACTTGTCAAGGGAATTCTCGTTCGAAGCCTCAACTCGTTCTCTGAGGTAAAAAAAAAAAAAGTAAAAATAGGACAGGAAAGAGTAATCTAATTAGGTTGGGTGTCGGATTCGACACAATAAAAATAAAGTGTTGATAAATATCGTCAAACGTAAACTTTCAACCGTAATGATGGTTCATTAAAAAGGGGGACAGAAGGAAAAAAAAATCAATGAAACATCAAGAACATTTAAGCACACATTAATTTAATGCTCGTATAATTGTTTTGGGTTGAGCTTTTTAAGTTGTTGCTGCATGTGTTGCCCGTATAAATCTTGCTTGTCGATATTACAGTCATGCATAATGGAAAGACTAATGGATTGTAATAAATTTTTTATGTTCCTAACTTATGCCATCGCTTCGATTCGGTTGTAACGAAAATAATAAGTTTCGTCTAATGTGTGAATGTTTCAATAGATGAAACCAAAAAAACACATTTTTACTATTATTATTCAACAAATAATGGTTTTCATGTGTAACTCTTCGAAAAACAATAATTTGACCAATTTTTATTGGTTTTCTGTGTAACTTCGATGGTTATCAAATTGTCTCAAAATTTTAACGATCAAAAGTCTAAAAATAACAATTTTATAAAAAAAAACATTAAATTCCTAGAAAATAAAACTTATTTAACGGAAAATAAATATTTTGAATTAATTTTCAGGTTTGAATGACTCACTCATTCATACATTGTTCAAAAATTTCGCTCGTCGGAAATTTAATTTTAATTAACTGACATAGTTCGTTCTGGCATCAAATTAATATCATTTTTGTCAAAGGATGGTCATTAGTGTCGCAAAAATATATAAAACGCAATTTAATTAAATTCAATTTTTCCCGCAAAGTGTCATCGTTTCATGAACATGCGAGATAAAATTCAATTTAAAATTTATTTTTACAAAATTTTTTTTAGTAAAAAATGTCAAAAGTCACTTAAAATGTTGTTACTATTTCATGCGAAATGTTTTCCTTTGACATAGGTTGAAACAAATTAATAAAAATTTAAGAAATGATCAATTTTTAATTTAAAAATCAATCAAAGGTCACTTGAAGGTCACGAGAAATATGTGAATGACATGTGATAAAATTTTAATCAAAAATGACAAAATTTTGGATGAATGACATTTGAAAAAAATTGTTGCTGCTTAACTTCGATGATCGGACGAGAACTGAAATTTACTTCAAGGTATAGACGTTGACAAAGGTCTTTGTGACAACTTTCAATCATAAATGAACATTTTAAAGCTATTTTTAGACTTCTGAGAAGATTTGTACAAATAGTTTAAAACAAGAAAATTTTCATAGAAACTTTTATCAACAAAAACACTACAACCAATTTAAAAACGTTTGTAAGTCATCTGCACTCCAACCATCCTTTTTTTTGGTAAAAACTCCTACACTATATTTAACGTTTTTCATTTGTGTGAAAAAAAAAATATAAATAATATCAAACCTTATAATTTTTTTGTTTATGCCAATGCTTTTTCATTTTTTGCTGAAACACCCACAAAACGTCGAACTTTTTGTATATTTTACAATTTTTATTATCAGTTTTTGTTTTAAAAACAGTAGCAATACAAAAAGTTTGCTTGTTTCCAATCATAATTGACACATGACAAACAAAAAAGTTACAGCGGAATATAAAATAAAAAGATATACTTAATTGCTCGACTGCCAAATTGTTATTGCCAGCGGCTAGACAAATTTTTGTACAGAAACATTAAAAGATACCATAACCATAAAGAATATTTAATAATAACGACAATAACAATATTTATTCGAAAATAAGGTATTTCCACTGATAAAAATCCATCAGATAAGTGCAAGTAGTCCAAAGGGGACTGAGGAACGAGTTGCAATGCCATGAAAAAAAATTAATCTTCACAAAAATATTCCCTTCACTCCGAACGTCTATAGCCAATCCCTTGTCTGGATTATCCACTGTGAAGGTAAAAAGCAATAATATAATCATAAGAAATAAAAAAAAGTAGTCAGCAAAAAAATATTATGCATTTTTGTGACTCTTGGGACATAAATTTTACACAGCAACTGAATGAATTCTTGGATGAATGGAAATATGAATAACGTGCAGCAGTAAAAAAATTGTTATTATTAGGAGGAAAAAGAAAAATTTATTTCCTCCAATGAATCGTTAAAACTTTTATTATTAGTAACTGTCGCTCCAAATGATTCATTTCTAACGACAATTTTAAACAGAATGAGATTTTTTACGATGAAATTTAAAATTTAAAAAAAAAAATAAAATTTATTCAAAAAATTAATTTAATTAATTTAATTTTTTTATTAAAAATTATTATTTTATTTTTTTTTATTTTATATTTTATTAAAAATAATTTTTCTAATAAAAAAAAAAAAATCTAATAAACTTGTAAATACAAATTAATTTAATTAATTAATTAAAAAAATTTTTTTGTAAGCGAAAGAAAAAAACATTCGAGTCCAAAAATTTTATTTCAATTACTTTTCATTGAAAATTTATTTTACTTATTCATCGTGTGATATAATATTTTTTTTCATACGATAAATAAATAAAAATAAATTTCTAAAAAAAAATTTAAGAATAAAATATAATAAACTTGTAAATACAAATCAACAAAAAAAACTTTAATAAAATAACTCAAAAGACGAAAAGGAAATAAATAATATTTTTCTCAAAAAGGAAATAAAATTCAATTCCATCTACCGCAATTTTTCAATTCCATTAATGCAATGTACTTTCAAAAATTGTTTAAAATGCACTGCATTTTCGATACAACTTCAAACACGATATTTCCAAATGTGTCCAAATGCGATTTTCATCTTTTTCACCAATAAAGTGCACCAAACACGTCCCCAACATTGGCTCTATGAGTTAAATTTTGTATAAATTCTTTTTTCCTTGCATTATTTAGTGTTTGTTAGTGACTGTTATTATTATTTGCCATCTGAGACCATTCGTACGAGCAGCTTGCGAGTGTCTCTGAAAACATTTAAAATAAAATAAAATGTAAAATTAAGAAGAAGAAGCAGAAAACGAACAAGATAAAACAGGAAATTGTACATTTTGCAACATAAATTTCGACCAAAAAATATATTTTATTGGTTGTAACAAATCCTCCCTTCTCAAGTTAATCAACTGGCTTGGCAAAAACTTGACAAAACATGGACCAAATCAATCTCAATTAATACTGTTGTCTTGGTAGTTGGATATAATTATTGCCTTTGTAACTGCTGGCGGAATGAGAGATTGATTTTTTTTGTCCATTCACATAATCTATCTAAATTACGTAATAATGACAGGCAAGTGACACTTAATAACAACATGGGAAAAACAACAACGCAACGGAATTAATGGAGCTTGGGGAAAGTTGAATGTGCACGACGAAAAAAAAATTGGATGGATGGAGAGATGTTTAACAAATATTAATGAAAATTACTCGGAGCTGTTTTCTCGACAGAAATGGAATAAACGAATGATGTTGTTGTTCTCGGTATGTTTGAATAGACATAAATAACTTGAAGAGAAATTTATTATTGCCATTATGTTGTCAACTAACTTCAAACATAACATAATGAGAAAAGTTGACAAGAGTTTGATTACAATGCTCTTTATTCATTATTTTTTTTTTCATTCACATTTTCTGCTTTTATTGCGAGAATATTCAATTAGCAAATTGCTAATTAGGAAGTAACTCGAAACAAAATTTGTCGCAAAAAAAAGAAGTAAACATCACAACACATTAGCGATGCGTCAAAAGTTCATCAGATGAGCGACAAAAAAACGGAAGCTAAATGGAATTAAGTTTCTCAAGCAATTTAACACTTTTAATCATAAAAAGTATCCAATTAAAATTATACGTAATAAAATCCTTCGTCGTTTTTCATATTTAAATTTTGTATGAATTTTTGGGTAACAAGAAGAAGAAAATTTTAAAGTTAATTATTTTTTCTGTACAACATTAAATATTACGACTTGTTTGCTTGACAGATGAGCAATTTTAAACTTTGATTCTGACAACTGAATTAAATAAATGAAATAAACTTTTTCATTGCACTTTAAAGAGTTTTTTTTAAATGTGACAAGGACAGAAAATTTAATGAAATTTTTTTTTTCATGTTTAATTTTTTTAAAAAATATTGACTTTGAAAATTGAAGAAAAAATATCTCTTTGTTTAAATTTTAATGACTAAACTTGAGAAACCTCACAAAAATGTAAAAATAACGCTTTGTAACAGGAAGTAATGCGAACGTGACCAATATCACAAAAAACCTTCACTAGGTAAACGTTTCATATTTTTGCTTTCTCAGCAACGATAATGAGGTGCTAATGCTAACAAAACCATCTAACATCATTTTTCATGCTCATATTTTTTTCCAGAGCTTGCTCGTTTGGACAAACGTTAGAAATTATTCTGTTTGTTTAACACATAATGCGGACAAAAGCAAGAAAAAAAGTTGGCGTCATGTTGAATTTTAGTTCAAAGTTAGATATTGAGAAGCATTTTTAAAAGTTAGAACATAATTGCAATTTTTGATTGATTTTTATTGAATTTTTTGTTGCAAATAAAATAGGAAATCCAGAACAAAAAAAACTCATATTACAAAGCAGCAACGTCATGCCAGTAATTGAGTGCAGTTAATTGTTGAGTGTTGGAGTAAAATATGAAAGCAAGCACTCAACTAAAATTACTATGCGAACTAGTTTTTATGTCCTATGTTTTCATGCACTTTATTTTTTTTTTTTTGAGGACAAGTGTAAAACAACTCTATAAATGCGCAAAGAGTCGTTCAAAAAATTCATAATAATAATATACATGGAGATAGAAGCAACAAAAAAAAACTAGAAAATAAATCTGGCAAAAACACTTTTTTGGCAAACATTCAATTTTGGTACATTCGTTCTTCCCAACAAATAAAAAGTAACGAATGCATTTCATGCCATCAGCATCCATATGGATTAAAAAGGGGTTAATTCTATACCTAAAAGGATTATTTTTACTTTCTTCAAGAGCGCTAAAAATTTAACTTTTTATCATTCAGAATATTTCTTCAAAATTTTTGATTTGAGTATCAGTTCAAAATTCCAATTTCGGAACTATTTAGATCCTCAGCATTAATTTGAGCCTTAATTTTCATGGTTTTTATACGTACAACTTCTTATTAAAGAAGTTGCTATATAACGAATCCCCATATAGCGGAAAAACAGGTTGCTGAAAATGTGCATTGGGACTTGGGTATTTAATGCAAATTGGGGTAAAAATTTAAAAATGTCAACTGGGGCGAAATTTTTAAATGTGTTTTGGGCAAAAATTTTCAATTCTGTATTAGGTAAAAAATTTTGAATGTGCAGTGGGGCAATTTAATTAAAATGTCATATGGGGCAAAAATGATGAATTTTCATTGGGTTGAGTGCATTAAAAATGTGCATTGGGACAAATATTTTAAAATGTCAACTGGGTCAAATTTCGAGTGTATGAATACTTTAGTAAGTTAAAATATGCACTTGGATGAAAAATTCAGTCAATGGGTTATTTTTGAAATTCGTTATAAAGCAACGATGTTAAACGTAGTAAATAGGAAGTAAAACACATGTAAATTTTTTGCCATAGATGACATTTTGAAACCATTAACCATATTCACTTTTATGATTATCATCCCAATGCACATTTCGGTTTTAATCCTGCTCGGTCTAATTGTTTTGACTCAAAAAATTAACTATTTAAGTCTTAAGAGATAAATATATCCCTTTTTTCATCCGCAGGGCAATTTAGTTTGCAGTTTCAAAATACTTCCTCTGATGTCTGTATGGAAATGCTATCATGACCTAACATATGGCAGATGCAAGTGTGTCAAGTTGTTGCTATCGATTCAGTTTGATGGTGATTTGTGTGCAAGATAAAAGTTAAATTTATTTCACGAAGAGAAACAAAAGAGGATGCCATTAAAGTTTGTTGTTGCCATTTATTAGTAATCCTTATCGTTTTTATTGAATTTATTTATTAAGATAGTTTTTTTGTGTGTGTCAATTAAGAAAAATCGCGAAGAAGAAAGTTTCCCGAATAATTAAAAAGTTAAGTGATTGATTTATTTTAAGCCGAGACATTAAAGGTCAAAGAGAGAAAATATCAACTTTTAGCTTGAAGTTTAACTTGTAAATCACTGTCAATGTCAAGCAATAAAATAAATGTTATTTCCAATGAAATGCTCGTCTGGACAAGTAGCATAATGAACAAATGCTTGTACGACGGCATTTTTTTTTGTATTTTCGTGAGTGCTGCCAGTCTCACAGACAAGACGTAAAACAATCATAAATTTCCCTTTCTTGCGTTGTTTTTTCGTCGTCAGAACGAATGTTTCGAGTAACGCAACACAACAATGGATGTTGTTAACAATGTATGTGCGATTACGACGGAGAGTGGTTGCTTAGTGATATATGAGCGAAGGCATTTTTTTGTTGTTGCTCGTGTGTACCCTTTTCGTGAAGAACGGTCGTAAATGCTCCGAGAACGTCTCGAAATGCATAAAATCACACACGAGTCTCGATTTGTCTTGAGAATAAATGATTGTACGACCAAAGTGGCATATAATGGGGAACGCACAAGAGACACATCGGGATGATGTGTTGCACAACATCTTTCGTGCGCTCCGTAAAAGTTCAACCAACTTTTTACATTAGTAGACGACACACTTCGTGATTTTATGTCGTCGACGTATTCATCGTTTTTGTCGTTAACAAGATGTGTACCTTGCTTTAAGAATTGTCAGCTTTTATTTTGTTTTTTCTTTGCGAGAAGAAAAAAAATGATTCCAAGAATCAAATGCCTTTTTTCCATGAGGGATGCGTAATTTACATGAACGCACAGACTCTTAAGTCGATTAAATGTTAAATGTTCGGTAACATGTCTTCTTCTCGCATGTAAGTTGACGTTTATCTCACGTGTAAGAGAAAACAAGATTTTAGCAATTGAAACGGATTTATCCCATTTACGTTCGTTCGTTTTTGTCCCTAAAAGAAAGAAAGAAAGAAAAACGCCCGGGTAAAAAACAGTATTATATGATATATTACTTGTGGCATTACCGAATGGAGTGTGTAGGCATTTGAATAAATAATTTCATTAGGAATGCGAGAAAATCTCTCTCTGTGTTTGTGTGGATTGGCACCAGTGAAAGCTCTGCGAATGTAAATCTGCGACAAAGTTATCAAGGAAATACTCGGAAAATGAACTTACAGCAAGCAATGTCCTACTTATACACGGAAAATTGTTAAAAAGTGACTGTAAGTTTTTGAATTTATTTTTAAATATTTTTAATTTCATTCTGAAATAAAAGTTTGAGAAGTTTAAATCTCCAAAAAATTTTAATAATTATAATTTTTTTTTTCTAAATTCGTAAAGTTTACACAGATTAGTGAAAGTAACTTTTTAAGCTTTAATTTTTCAGAACACATAGAAACGTGAAAATATCAGAAAAAAGTTTTCGATATAGACATTTGGAATCGAATCAGAGTCTTTCAAAATTAAATTATAATATTATTTTAAAACCCCATAAACCTAAACCCTTTCAAAATTATGAAATTAATAAAATTATTAAACAAAATAGATTTTAAATGTCGGACTTGAACAACAAACAATTCTAGTGAAAAAAAAAATTTTTTTAAATTTCACCTTAACTTCGATTTTTGGCGATTTTCAAGGAATTTTTGAAATTTTTGGTCGAAAATCAAAATTTTTTGAAAAATTTTTTTTATTAAGATTGTTTGTTTTCTCGAGCAGATCATTTTTCGCCAAAAAATATGTGCCTTCAAACCTACCATTGCTTCAGAAAAGCCAAAAATATCAATTTTCACCGTTTTTAACAGTGAGGCTTAACTAACACAAAACCATCAAAAAATCTCATGCCAAATTTTTTTTGTTGAAGTTATGTTAAAGAAACGTGTCCAGATTTTTTAAAATATTTTTCACGAAGTTTTTTGTTAATCTTCTCGTAACTGTTTCTTAGTCCAAAAAGATTCCTGAAAAAAAATTAAGTCATTTTAAATATTTAAAATTTTATACATATTTTTAGTTATTCTTACATATTTAAGACTTTTTACCAATGTTAAGCCTAAAAACGAATGAAAAGATATTCAGAGGATAATTTTTCCATTTTTCTTAACATGTCATCGATTTTTGATTTTAAATTTTTAAACCAATATTCTATTTTTTTTTATCTAATTTTTTTTAATGAATAAACAATTCAATAATTAAAATTTTTCTCCGTGTAAGCGAATCCATCGTTTAAACACTCAATCTCATTACAGAGAAAACAGATGTAAAAACGCATTTGTTTCCACATTTCGCACAGGTGTCGAACCTTCTGGAATAAAACTTAATTTACACCACGCACATTTTCTGTAACCGTATTAAATTTCATATTTACGAAGAATCTCATTTCAATTGTTTCTAAGCTTTACTTACTCATCTTCCGAATAAATTCCAATATCTCATTCCAATCAAATCTATACCAACTGATTGATAATTAAATTTCCAAACCTTTTGGAAGCTTGATTTCTCCGAAAAAGCGCTCACATTGTTTTTTATATTAAATTTTCAAATTCTCATGAGCCCATAATTCCTTCAAAATAAAAAAAAGAAATAAAATTTTGCAAAAATACCCCGACGACGATGAATGTTGCTTAAAACGCACCACGATATCGCATAGTTTATGTATAAAGTTACTCGGGAGCTTCGAGAGTGAAGGCATAATGATATAAATGCTGCTTTGGGAATTTTTTGTGTATGGTTTTTATTTTACGCCGCAGTCACAGGAGAAGAATAAGTTTATTTGTGTGATAGTACATCGTTATTTTATTTGTTAGATACACTTTTTTGCCTGCAGCTCAGTTGTATTCTCTTTCTATGCGTTGTCATTTCGCACATTTTTTTGTTCTCCCTATAGAAAATATGTAAATCACACTTTATTATCATATAAATTTTAAGTAAATTACAATTGTGTTTTGTCTATTGCTAGGAATTTTTGTGTGTTTGTCTTGAATTTCTGCGAAAAAATAAACAACAGCTCGTGCTTTGTATTATATAACATAAAGCATGGCCCGTATTCCAAGGTTAATCAACTTTATATATGAAATTTTTCGTGATTTTAAATTAACTTCGTTAAAATTAATAGACACGACATACCTTTTAATGGAGCTGCCTGATCTTTTATTCGCGGTAAATTCGATCCATCATCTGTGCTTTGTAAATATTTTCTGCCACAACATTCGAATTTAATCCATTATCAGACTTACATCACTTGTGTTTCTCACGCAAAATTCCTGCGAATTGACACTCAAATGTGGAAAGTACAAATTATTCCATCTTCTTATGTATTTACATAAAATTTCCTTTTCTGCGCGTTCCTTTCTCCTTCGCACGAAATTACTTAATCCGATTATTCTGACGGTGCGGCATCGTAAGATGTATTTACAAATAAATAAACAGACGACTCATTTGAGTTTTTCATTATTTGTGTGCGACACAGAAAAAAAAAAACTATGAAAAACGCTAGACTGCCAATTTCGTGGTTTAAAATAAATATATTGGGTGAGGCTCAATTAAACACTTTAAATAGGTCAAAGACCGTTTTATTGACGAAGAAAAAAAAATAAATTTCTCCGCATTAGAAATTAATTCATTTCGGACCAACTTGTAATTACGAGGAGCTTGTTAAAAGGATCGTTCAATATAATTTTATTACTCGAATGGTTAATGCCAAAGGAAATCGCAATTAATTTCTCGTCTGTCTTTAATTGATATTGCAAATCAATAAAATAATGACGTTATCGTGTAATGGAGGAATATTAATAATAAAAACGATAAGATGGTTATTGTCTTCTGCGGAAAATTTATTATTGAAAAGTTTACGATTTATTGAAAGATTTTTACGTGCTCGTTCATGCGAAAAGCAAATTGAGTATTTTAAGAGATATTAATACGTTATTAAATGAAATCACTCATCTTCCATTCTCCGAAATAATTTTACCTTGATGAATGTTTGTGGAAACGGTACTTAATTAGCAAACTTATCATTTTCTCCAAAAATATTCAACGACGAAGTTGAAACGGTGAAATGTTGCTAGATATGAATGTTTAATTTTACAACGAATGTACGACAAAGTAAGGTAATTAAATGAGATTAATTTGAAGATTATTATTTATTGCTGCGTCTCTCGTTTGTTTATTTCTCCTGCATGTGAGGGAAGAACAGAGACGTATCTAGAGAGATGATTTTATTATTTTAAATTTTATTTTAAAAGTTCAAAATTAATAAAATTTTTGAAATTTAATAAAATTAAATATTTTATTTTCACCAATCAAAATTTTTTGACTATAATTTCAATTAATTAAAATTTTATTTTTCAAAATTTAGAAAAAATATTTAATTAAAAAAATTATAAAATTTAATTAAAAATTCAATTTAAATTTATATACGAATAAAAAATTTAATTTTCAAAATTAATTATATTTAAAGAAAATAAATTAAATTTATTTTTAAAAAATTATTATTATTATTTTTTTATTTAATTAAATATTAAATTAAGTAATTTATTTACCGATTTTTTTTTAAATTAATTTCCTTGAATATTATAAGAATTATAAGAATAATTTTTTATTTTTAATCTAATAAAATTTTAAAAATTAAAAAAAGTTATTTAGTTTTAATTTAATTTATTTTAAGTTAATTTTATAAAATATTTATTTTTTTTATTTAACTTATTTAAAATTTAATTTTTGAAAGAAATTAAATTAAATAAATAATTAAAACTTAATTTAAACTAAATGGATAAAAAATTATTTTTTTTATTTAATTAATTATTTAAAAATAATTAATTTTTTAATTATCAATCATAAATTTATTTATTATTTAATTTTTTCTGTAAAAGTATTTTATTAAAAATTTAAAATTAATTTTTAAAAACTCACACGGAACTGCTCATAAAATCACGCATGTTTGCCGTGAACTTGATTACGGTACGTCGACAGGCAACAAACTCAAATATTAATTTTAATATACTTACCGCTAAATTACTCGGTACTCATTAAAATAATATGAGGATCGTAACAAAAGCGTAAGAGTCCTTTTTATTTTAAAAATAATAATTTAATTAGCATCATTACAAGTAGAATAATAAAAACATCTTTGACGTAGACAAATTACTTTCCGTCTGTCGTTAGGCAACACTTGTGCAAAACTTAAATTGAAATAAAAAACGTCATCCCTTTTTTCACATCTCTTCGCATTTTATTTTTTAATTAGTTTGTACATAAGTATACTTTATAATATATATTTTATAATTTTACACAACAATTCTCTCTTTTTTTGTCCTCATATTAAATGCTAATAATTAATAATTACTGTTTTAACATCATATTTACCTCTTCATTGTAACATTTTAATATTTACAAATCTCTATGAACTACTCTACAATTTATTTCTGAAGCGTATTTCTCTTATTGTGACTTTTTTTTAAACACTTCCTCAAGTGGTGAACAACTTTTTTCCATTATTATTTGGTTTTAATAAATTGAGATATTGAGTTAAACGTTTACCACATTCAGTTTTTTTATTAGTAGATTTTTCCACTATTAGTTTGTGTTTTTTTATTTATTTTTATTTACTGGTACTGTATGATTGTAATTCAGAGCACAAAAAATGCATGTTAAATTACTTTTGAATAAAAGTTTTTTTTTATTTTTTATCGCTGCACGTTCATGAATGGTGCAATAAAGTAAATTTGTTTTTCGCAGCATGCGAGTAAAATAACAAAAAAGTGCTCTCTAAATAAACAACAATGAAAAAATTTAGCACGGAAAAACTTCAGGGGATTTTTTAATATTTTTATATATGATATGTCGTCAGGTTTTTTTTTTAATATTTTTTCCGTACTTCCTTTGAAGCAATTCTTAATTAAAAATATAGAGAAGAGAAAAACCAACATGAACATCAATTAGTGAATTTCAATTGTTTATTGTTGTAATAAATATTTTAATCACCAATTTATTATTCAAAAGCGAAATGTTGTTTTTTTTTCAATAAAATAAAAAAAAATTGAATTCAGAAGAATTTTTTTTAAAAATCGAATTTTACATGCATCATTAATATAGTATAAAAAAATGTTGAAAAACAATAAAAGTTAATGATCCGAATTCTTTTTAAAAAGTGTAAAATTCCGTAGGTATTTATAAAATTTAATTATCACATTGTAGAGATGCAAAAAAAAAATATTTTTTTTATTAAAATACAACAATATTAAATTTTTATAAAATATTTTAGCATATAATTAAACCGATCATGTAGGGCTCAACATAATCGATTTAATTTGCTGTAGTATTTTTTGTCGCGAATTAAAATATTTTTTTAATTATGTGTAACAAATATCCTCTTTTTCTCTGTTACGTATTGATATAAAAATTATGATATATAATTTTCATGCTTTTAATTAACATTTTTTTTATTATTAATATTATTATTTATTATTACAACATTCTTTATGGTATATCATATATGTTACATGTATCCCTTAATGTATATAAGCTTTTTTTATTTTTTTTATTAATTTCTAGTGGTAAACAACACACATGGCTTATCTTTATGTGTACACACACACATGTACAAAAATATGTAGTATAGTAATAATAATGATATTAAATCCTTACTTTTTATATATAATAATTTTTACTTTTTTTTATATATGTGTGGTTGATCCTTTTTTTACGCAATAATAAATTTATTACATGTTCGGGAAATTAAAGTAAGAAACTTTACATGAAAAATGGGTAACGTGTGCGTGACAAGTCTACCTCTCGTACTTTCAGGTATATTTATCATTAATCTTTTTTTTTCGGGTTTCCTTTGGAAAAGTTATGAAATTTGTAACATAATAACTTTAAGACCGAATGTTGCCATAATGCAAAATCAGTCATATTAAAGCTGACTGATGGGCATGACATGACAGAGGTTCGACGTGCAGACAAACATAACAAAAATCAAATTATTATTTATTTTGTTATTTCTCCACTCGTTCGTATCGATATTATGCCTTGACCAGTCGTTGATTAGACCAATAGATATTTTTTTTTTGTAGAAAATTGATAAAGTTTCGGTATGTTTATGAATCTTGAGAGAGAAAATCTTAACTTATTTACAGAAAAAAAAATTTTTTTTTTTCTTACCGAACGAAATTTGATTGATAAAGAATTTATTGAATCAACAAGCTGTGTAAATCGCTGTTTTGATCTCGATTCGATGATGTTTTCGGTAGGCCGTGAAACTCTGCTTAAATTTCGTGTTATCTACAATAAATTATAGATTTTTTGCTCAAAATAATTTTTTTTTTGTATTTACCGCGATTTATGCATTAAAAATAAGTTTCTTATCTATATGTAGATTTTTTTATGTTTTTATTTATCAATTTTTTCGTCATGGTTGAAAAAGTAGTAAAATAGAAAAAAAAGTTTTTGAAGTGCAATAAATATACATAAAATAATGATAATTTTTTGTTTCAGGATCAAACAAGGCACAAATTATGCATACAGATGCTCAGTCTATCTCGTCGGCTGCTTTTTTCACGCATTCTCCGTTCAAGTTTTTTTTTTAATAAAATGACGACGAGCCATTTGTAGTTGTTGTGGTGTGGCCCGAGCTAGTCACTTGTTTGCACACCACATTGCCAAACGTCGACGCGGACGAAGCAGCACAACACGAAGCCTATAGCTAGAGAACCGTTTCGTTCGTTTGCACCGTTTTCGGTCCATTGACGAGCGAGTAGCGCGACGAGTTGCACGTCGTCTTTTTCGTGCCGCGCAGGAAGATTTCCTTGAAGGTTTCGCGAAATTGGCGCGACATGCCGCAATAAATGGCAAAATTGATGGGATAACTCACGACAAGGGAGAAATTCGCAAACAATATGAACAAATTGGCAATTTCGTAGTTGAGGAATTCGAAGTAGAGTGACGAGATGATATGCAGTGCCGTGATGACGGCCAGGGGAATTTCCACGATAAGGAATGCACTGACGATGACAATCAGCATGAGAGTCGTGCAATTGGCATCCCGTAGTTTTTTGCATTCTTTTTTGCGATTTTCGCGGAAGAGCTTTTCGCGCTTTTCCTGCGCTTGTTTCATCGCCTTGAACAGGAAAATATTGAGGATGACAAGAGAGAAGCACGGCAGTAAGTGCACAAATATCACGCGGAACAAGTAGTATGACGTGAAGTAGATGTCTTCGCTAATTGTATCGCCAATCCATTTCGCTGTCTCGATGTGGCAGACATCCACTTGGTTGCTATTCCATTCGATGGGGTACACTTCGTAGGATCTGCAAGAGAAAAAAAAACGGAAGATAGTTAACACTCTTTTATTGCTGATGGAGAGATAACAATTAATACAGTCTGTATTAACTACTTTTTTCCTCAATTCTCTGCGGAGTCGTATCCTATCGCAACGTTCAAAAAGGAAAAGTTGGTAAAATTATGAGGATTAATTAGCCGACGATTTTATCTTGAGCGGTTTTCGGTTGTAAAACAAAGAATATTAGTTTTTTATCATTAAAATGTTTTAGTTTTTAACATTTTGATACAGAAAGTTGAAAAATGCATTTTAGTCCAAATTTTAATAAAAAAAAAAATTAAATTAAAATTTAAAAACTTAAAATTTAAATTTTATAAACAGAATCTTTTTAGGTCAAAATTATGATTTTTTTAGAAAATAATTTTTAATTTTTTTATAAATCTCAATAATTTTATTCACAAAAATTATTTTTTTAAAACATTGTAAAACATTTTTTCAAAATTTTCTACAATTTTAAAGAGTTGTTCAGAGGTTTTTGTTTTTTAATTTGTTGTTTAATAATTATAATTAAAAATTATAAATTAATTATAAAAAACAATTTTTAAACTAAAAATAATTTTTTCTTCAATTATTTTATATTATATTTTTTTTATAAAAAAATATTTTTTTTTAAATATTAATTTATTTATTTTTATTATTTTGATAATTATCATTAGACAGCAAACTTAAAAATTTTTCTCAAAAGACTCTTAAATTTTAATAAATTTAATTTTTTTTTAATTTTAAATAATTTTTTAATTTTTTTAAATTTTAATTTATTTTTTTTTTATTAAAATCTAGACTAAATTTAATTTTTCAGAGATTTTAATTTAAAATTATTGAAATAATTTCATTTTAAAAAAATTTCTTTTTTACTTTAAATATTTAAAGGTATCGTCAAAAACTGACTATTTTACCAAAATAAACGAAAACCGCTTTTCAACTTATCGGTTTTGGTATCTTCACTAAAAATGTGCCAGACAGAAAACGCAGACAACATTAATTGACAACACGATTGAATCCTCTAATTATTATTTCACACTCTTCTCATCTCATCTCATCTCGAAACTAACCTCAAACGAACACCTTTTTGACACATCACATCGCCTGCCAGCCAGGAAAAATTGTTTCGGTTTCGTGCCAGCAAACAATAAAATACAATAATTTGCAAAGTATTAAGATGTCTTTTTGCGCAAAAGAATAGAAAATTGTGTGTCTCAATATACTTGCCATCATGAACAGAAGACATTTTGTCAGCACATTTTCTCCATCGCGCGCCGCACGAAACAAAGTCGTAAGATAACAATAAAAAGAGACGAAGCACAGGCTTTAAATATATACACGGAATATTGCTGGAATATTGACTCAAATCCCTATTCGATATTATAAGACATTAAGTTGTCGCACAAAATGGAAAAAAATTTATAGAAACAATGGGTTGTCTCATGGTTGTGAAATTAAAATATGACACGAGAGAGAAATTTTGCAGCGAATAATGTTGATGCTGTGACAATGACGAGGAATTTTAATACTTTTTCATAACAATAATTGTTTATTCTTGCTTTTACCTTGCAGACTCAGTTTTCATCGTTTTTCTTTCTTTTTTTATCAACAAACACGTCAGAGAAAACAAAACGAAACATCTCAAAAGGCGCAACAAAGAATTTTTTATCAAAAAGCATTTCATTTAAATTGTTTAGCGCATTGTGTGTGGTGAAATGAAGTAAAAGAAAGAGAATTGTAATAAATAAAAATGATGTTTCATTACACGAAATGGCAAAACAAAGAGATGCTTTTTTAATATTTATGATTTAAGGGAATTTCGTTTCCATTCAGGGAAAACATTTATCTGATGAAAATCTTTTGGCTTCTTTTTGACTTTAAATTTTGTGAGGCGTCATCCATTAATGTCGTCGGAATTTTAGGGGGGTAGGGCTCATTAAATTTGAGATGGATTTCGGGAGGTAATGAGCAATGTGTAAAGTTTAAAACTTTTTTAATTTAAATTTAATAGAAGTATTTCCGACTTTGAAAGGTTTTTTTTTATCAATTTTTGATTTTTGTAGTATATGTTGCATATACTACTTTTTTTTAGTGCATAAAAAAGGCCCATTTCGTGATACCCTATCGAGGAAACGTCGAAAAATTGTCAGAATCAAAGGCGGTAAGGTGCTAAACGACAGTAAACTTTTCAAAGAAATTTTCCGGTTTGAGCAAAAAAATCTAGAGCCCAGGCCTCAAAGTTGGAAAAAATTACTTTTTTGGACAAAAAAGTATCCTTATTTTCAAAGCCGAGAAATTTAAAAAAAAAATTAAAATTTTTCAAAAAATTTTTTTTCTGTCTGATTAATTAAGCAAGCTACTTGTTTTATCGCAATCAAAGACACGATAAGATAAGATAAGCTTCATGCGTATTGGAAAATCTCCGGAGAGTGCTCTTTGCGTAAATTTCATGTAAGAAAATTTTTCGTTACTGTTAGTATCGGAGAAAAAGTCAGCAAATTTTGTATGTTTAGCAATCTTCCCAACATCGTCACGCACGGGGATTATCTCAAGTTACGACCAGTAAAAGGTCTGAAACGCGCAGACTTTCAAGAAAAATTGTTGCAACTGGTCGGCGAAGAAAGTTTTTTTAGAGCAATTTTCGGGAATTCAAGACGAAAACAAACGTATGATGAAAGGGAATACGGATTTGGAACGTAAAGCGCTCATGTCATATGGTGCCTTGCGACAGGAAAAAGCCGAGATTTCTCGAAAAGACAGACCGTAAAAGTGCGATATGATATGCCTACAACTTGTAGTTATGTAATTATTAAAATTGAGTAAAAATATTAACAGAAATGTATCAAAAAAAAATTAATTTAAAAAATCAAAAATTTGCTTCTTCTCCCCGAAATTGCGCCTTTTCAATTTTGGCGCCTGCGGCGGTTTACCGCACTTGCCGCTCCTTTATTACGACCAAGTGAAGAACTAAACATCGACTCGGAACACAAAAGAACTTATGTAACAAACATATATACTACAATTCGAATTTGCCTTGCTAATTCAAGGTACTTTTTTTTCAATCTGACGCAATTAATGGATGACGCCTTAAAAGTGTATTGGTCATTTTACCGCCAATTTTGTAAAATTTTCTCATCGAGAGGAGAATGAGGTGTTAATTAAAATATTTTTTTCTTACAAATTTCCATAAATTTCTCGTTAGTCTCCTAATCTTCTTTTTAAATTCAGGGGCCTCTTGATGCAAATTTTCTTTATTCTTCTCGTTTTTATATTTTGTTAATCACTCTTGCACGAGTCAAGAGTCCTTTTACTCTCGAGTATAATTTTCAAAAGGACCCTTTTTTATTTATCGCCATCTAAAGGATTATCATCGAGCCAAAAGTATTTTCATTTTTCACTTGAATCACTTTGAGAGCGTCTTTATTAAAATACATAAAGTTGGGTTTAAATGAATTGCGTACAACAAAAAAAGGATTAAAATTAAATGCAAATCCATTTATTGTTCGTACTAACACCCAACCTTACAATACCTGTTAAGGAAAAGTTTTCCTGAACTTTTAAGGCATACAAGGAAAATTATTTATAACTTTTTTCGTGTGAATTTTCGGTCTCTGAAGTCAGTAACAAAAGTAATTTCCATTAAAATGCATGCGATTTTCCTTGAATTTTGCGTCAAATACGGTCAAATAGGAGAAAAATTAAAGAAACTTTGACACAGATTCATCGGTATTTAATATTTAATTGATTTTCTGATCACAAAAGGGGGTTGACCAACGAATTGTCGAGAAACATGTTGGCATCAAATAACTTTTTCTTCTAACAACATTACACAAAAGGTTGCAAGATCAGGTTACAATTACTTGACTTTTTTACGGGAAAAAGAAAATAATCTATTTCTCTTCGTTCTCTCTTGTTTCCCACAATGAGCATTATCATCATTACGCTTTTGTCTATTTTCATTTCTTTTTGCCAGTAACTCGAGTTAGTAGGTCAATGCCCATTCGCCTCGTGCACCAACAACGTCCTAGAAACATGTTTCTATCGGCAAATGTCTAACTTTTCTTTCGTTTCGTGTTGCTGCTGTTGCAAGAAGTAGTACACACGGGAAGGAAGTTCAATTGTTATTTTTGTGAAAGGGATATCGCCTATACTTTATCCTTTCTGCTCGAGTTTCCATAACGTGTTGTAGGAGAGAAAGCAAGTGAAAAGTTTTTGAGTGTGTTTTCCTTTAACAATTTTCTTCTTTTTTGTGCTGCTGCAAACTCATTCCTAATGTGCAAAAAACGAAAGAAGAAAATAAAAGAAAACAACGAAAAACTTCTTGTACGAAAAATACGACGCCAGAAATGCATTTCGCTGCACTTTTTTCTCTGCAGCAAGATAACATCTTTCATAGTTGTGCCCTGATAAAAAATTTAAGGTACAGTACGAAAATTGTAGTAAAATGTATGAAAAAATAAAAATAATTATTCTGTAAATTATTTAAAAATAAAAATTAATTTATTTTATATATTTTTAATTGAAAAGAAATATTTTTTATTCTATTTTATTAATTCAATTTATTTTATTTTTTTAAATTAATAAATTAATTTTTAAATTAAATTTATTTTTTTTTAATTAAATTTTAATTAAATAAATAAATTTAATTAAAATTTATTAAAATACAATAAATAAAATACATATAAAAAATATAAATAAAATTTTAAAAAATTAATTTACTTAATTTTAATTAATTTAATTTACACATAAAAATCGAGTAAAAATAAATAAATTAGGTATTTTTTAATTATTACCTAATTATTTTTTTAATTAATTATTATTTTTTAATTATAAATAAATTATTTTTTAATAATTATTATTAATTTTTGGAACAAAAAAAAATAAATTTTCTGAATTGTTCTTTACCCACACTTTTTTTTTAGCTGAGTAAGTCTACAAAGTAAATCTTCATTGAGCTCCTCCAATATGCAACTGACAATACAACTACATGACGTGATAACTCACTTTATTATTATTAGTAGTTGTTACGGAATCGCGTCCTATTTGACCTACTTTCGCATTCGCAGTGTGAAAATTTATGTCACTTCGAGGTGAAAACAGATCAACTTCGCTAAAACTCTTGTTTACTGGCACAAATTTGGCCCTCAACGAGATTTAAACTTTGACGTTTTCTTGACGCAAGAAGAACAGAGAGAAAAAACAAACAAGAAAACTTTTTAAATCTGTTTCAAGTTGTCGTCGCTCGTTCGTGTATCATTCGTGATGTGCTCCGATGCA
Source organism: Culicoides brevitarsis (assembly GCF_036172545.1). Classification (NCBI taxonomy): domain Eukaryota; kingdom Metazoa; phylum Arthropoda; class Insecta; order Diptera; family Ceratopogonidae; genus Culicoides; species Culicoides brevitarsis. The sequence goes on along the minus strand of NC_087085.1, from coordinate 13,937,950 downwards.
AACTGACAATAAAACGTGAAATTTTGATAATGTGACGCTAAAAGTTTTACGTTAATATGCACTTTCTTATCAAAAAACTTCTTTGCGGCAAGTTGTGTGAGTTATGACTTGATGGTTATGTGCGGAAAATTGCAGATGAAGCATAGATAAAACTCAGCATGTGTCTTTACAACGTTTATTTTTTATTATTTATGCACCAGCAGGGTGTTATTTATTTAAACAATAACGCTTCCCGGAAAGTTTCTGTGACTTTTGAAACTTTTTATGATTTTTATGTTTCGAAATTCCCGCTTTAGCGAAATAAACATAAAATTTTATCATGTAACTTTTTGAATGATAGAAATTACTTCGTTTTATTATTATTTAATTTTTTCATAATGAAAATGCTTTCCGTCATAGTAAAAATTTAAATTCAATATATGAATTATGCAGAATTAAAGTCAAACTTTGTCTTCCGCAAATGAATTTTTCTCGGTTTGCATTCAACAATGCAACCGCACAATACTTGTAGTTTTAATAGTTTTTTAAATAATTAATATATTCGTTTTGTTAGCTTTGCTTTCGAGGCAAAAGAGAGGTTTTTAAAACTTTTGCACTTTATTAGCTTCCTGATATGTGAACTTTTGAACCGCAAAAAGTATCTGGAAAAGTTTGTCGATAAATTTAATAAATTTTTCGTTCAAGCTATTAAAAGTTCAAAGAACTGTGATTGAAAAAATATTTACTGCTTAATAAATATTTGAAGAGAATTCTAAAAAGAGATTTTTTTTAATGCTTGAAAATTTCAGGAAAAAATTTATTTTTAATAAATTTAAATAATTTATTAAGATTAATTTTTTCCTGAAATTTTCTTCGTCTTTAACTTTTAATTTTTGAATCGTTAAAAAATTAATTTTAATAAAAAAAAAAATAATTTAAAATATTTTAATACAATAAAATAAATAAATACGAGCTTTAATTTATTTTTTAATTTTTTAATCTAGAAAATAATATGTTAATAAATTAGTAATTATTTATTTTAATTAATTAAATAATTTTAATTAATTTAATTAAATAATTTAATTTAAAATTAATTTAAATAAAATATTTACTTATTTTTTTTTATTTTTAAAATATTCATCAATAAATTATTAAAATTTTTATAAAAAAAAATCTTAAACCTATTGAGTTTTAAATAAAAGAAAAACAACTCAGGAAATGTTCATAAAAAATTAAAATTATGAATTTACAATCAGGCACACAAATAAAAAAAAACTTTTATCATTAAAATTCACATAAATATTTACATGTTTTTTTTTTTTGTTGCCAAACCTGACCTAAACCAACATGCAAGATTAAAAGATATAAATTTGTTTCGCAAACATTTGTTAGACAAGCATGTACGAGAATGATGATAAACAAAGTTATTTTATTCAATTTCTCTATTTTACAAATTCCATTTCCGAAAATTGCACCAAGCAAATATTCAAAATTTCATTACCTGTCTCATCATTTCGTACTTTCAACAAATAAATTTTATCCGAATCAGAGCCGAGAGGATTTTACTTGTACCTAAAAACCGACCTCAAACACACAACAAAAAAAAATATACACCGACATCAAAGTGTTTTGGTTAAATTAAATTTGAAATGCCTTTATGTTGATTTTTGCGATTTTCAGCAGAATAAATCGTTCTCCTCGTGTGAGTGTGTGTGTGAGTTGAAAGTTTCAATTAAAAACAACAAAAACCTTTGCTTGTAAATATTCATGGGATATAAATTGTATCTGTCTGTTAGTGCCATGTCATGCTAACGTCTTCTTAGAATGCAAAAGTGCGATGCAACAACACAAAATTCATTACCTTGACACAGATAAATTTTTTAGTTAGTTATAATATTAGTCGAAAGTTGGGTTTCAAGTGACTGTTATTTACACTTTTGGTGCAGTTCGGTGCAACTCTGGCACACGTAAAACTTTTACCTCCTTTCCATATTATTATTACGATGAAGATGTAAAAAAAATTCTGTTTTTTCTCTCTTCTTCTCGTTCCTTCATCAGAAATTAATTTTCTCGTTCTCGCATGTGAGCCGCAAGAAGAGAGCAATATTAAAGTAAAAGTACAAACAAGCCTAAAGGTGCTTGTTAGAACAAAATGACTCTTATTTGATGTGCCAACTCGGGCGACGACGTCAGTTATGCAAAAGAAATGAAAAAATTATGAGGTAACTTTGTTTCGTAAACAAATTTACAATTTTCTGCCTTTTTTTCATGCAAAAACTTTAAATAGTTCTTCTATTGTTAAGTTTTTAATGAAGTCGTTGATAAGAAATGACATCATGAATGCAAATTTCAGATAAGTTTTAAAATTCAAATTTTTAACACAATGAAGCAAGTCCATGTCGGACAAGTTCGTTGTGCCTGTCAACCCTGCGGTTAATATAAACGTAAATCAACAACAGCGACAGGTGATTACATTCATGTAATTAATACGTAGCTCGAAGTAAATTTATCCGTAATTGACAAATATCAAAATTTTACACAATGCAAATTCTGTCGCAAAACTTGCTTAATTTGATTTGCAAACAATAATCGCTACATATTGACGAAAATTGAATTAATATTGACTCGAATTAACACCAGATTGTGTTTATTGAATTTTAATTAAAGACGATAAATCTGACGACTCAGCTAAATGTTAAGGAAAAAACACGAAGAAGACCTAATAAAACCTATTGCGCCACATTTGTTGGCAATTAGGGTCCTCTTCCTTTTCCTTATCTCTCAGTTTTGTCCCATTCTCCCGATTTTTTCGATAAGAAAGCTAAAAAAAATTGATTGCTTTCCGGAAATATGGCAGAATGGTGTTCTTTAATTTCGTTAACGACAATAACGGAAGAATGTAACAATAAAAACGATAAATAAATGTTACGGGTGGCACAAAGGCACGTGCACATTAATAAACAATCATAGAATATTGTTATGGTTGTGTCATCTTTTAACCTTTTGTATACACGCCCAATTTATTCTGGTGTGTTTTTTGTCGCATTTCGAAGAATTTTCGAAAAAAAATTGTGGATTTGTGTGAAAAAATGTCTGTAATTGAGTGAATTTGTGCATTGAGGAGTATGAAATTGTGAAATTTGTTAAGAAAAAGAAGCTTTGTAACGCAATAACTCGAATTTTGCTTCAAAAATCTCTTTGAATTTTTTTAAATTAGGTCGAAAATATTAACGAAAAGGTTTTGGAGCAGAAAAATTTGTCAATATATTGCCCAGTGGGAAATTTGGGTCTTTTTTAGACCCACAGGGGCTAAAATAAAAGCCTTTTGAAGTTTTCTATTTTTTTTTTTTATTTTTTTCGAAAAAAATAAAATTAGAAAAATTGAGTAAAAATTTGCAGTAAAAATTTCTATATTTTCTTGAAAAAATTATTTAATAATAATTGTATGATTAATAGAATTTGGGCTCAAAAATAAAATTTTCTAAATAATTAGCGAGTTAAAATCGAACTATTAAGCCAAAAATATTCAATTTACTCAAATTTTCATTTTTTATAAAATAAATTTCTCGAAAGACCTACAAAAAGTTGAAAAACTGTTAAGAAAACTTTAAAAGGATTTTATTTTACCTAAGTTCATTGCAAAAAAATTGAAAAAAATTTTGAAGGTCACATTATAAAAATTGTATTTTTTTAAAAAGAAATATTTATTGCATAGTTTAAGGGGGCTTAAATTTCTGTTTTGAAATACCAAAAAAAAATTCGATTGGTAGAACAAAATTAACGGGTCTGCAATTTTATTTCAAACTAAATTAAAAAATTTAAAGAAATGCACAATTGTGACAATCATTAAAAAAATTGAATTTTATCAAACATTTTCCTATTGTGAAAAGTTTCAAACGACGACAAAAAACATTGAATGGACTTTCTCTATTGTGATGAAAATTGATACAAACTTTTGCAGCACATTAAAGGCAAAACATTTACTTTTTTTTATTTTACGACAAAAAATATTTTTTTGGACAGACAGAACCAAGTTTTCTGTTTAAAATTTTAGTAACAGAAAAATTTTCTTTTGTGTTTGTTACATTTTTTTTTTGTTAAGCGCAAACATTCACTTCACTCTGCAGGTTAAAGTCATTTTCTTTACTTTTCTTCTTATTTTTTTACGTAAGCCAGTTGTGACAGATTCATTTCTTCTAACGTTTCTTTGTTCCTTTATATTTTTTTCTTACAACGAAAAGATACGAATCAGTTTTGCTTAATTTACAGACTTTTCTTCTATTGTTTCATTTTATTTCAAAAAAATGTTTTAATAGACATTTTAATTTAAATTCTGGCACGCGGCGTCTTTTGTTGTTATTTTTTCCTCCTGTTCGTGTCATTACTGAAAAATTATTGCAAAAGTAATTTTTTATCACGCAATAAGTCATTGGAAAAAGCATATTTTTCTTTAAAAAAAAAAAATGACGAAGAAGAGAGAAAACTGCCGCAAAGCAAAAGAAGCCATTCAACACCTTTATACCTAATTAAGTAGTTTCTTATCTTTAAAACATTTCTAGCGTACTTATAATGTAATTAGCACATTCTCCATGCATTTCTATCACATGTACCCGAAGAAGAATGAGAGATAAGAAGGAGAAGAAAAAAGTTTTTTTGTAGTTTTATTATTTTAATTTTTTTTTTGCAAAACGACGCAGATGGAAGACGTTCATGACTGTCTTCGCCAATGAACTTTTGCATGATTTATCAACATAATGAACATTAAACTAACAATAAAAAGATAAACTTTCAACGGCAGAAAAAACTGACATTGATCAATTAAATGCAAATGGAATTTTTTTTAAGTAAATTTTTTTCAACTATTTTTTTTTAAAGAAAATTTTTCAGACGTTATCAAAATACGTTAAAAACGGTTCTTTTTGAATTTAAATTTTTTCGCAGAATAGGAAAACTTTTTCCATCTATTTATCGATATTGGTAAGGACTAATCTCGATACAAAGAAAAAACATTAAAACTTTATTTCATTATTGCGTTCTTCTAAAAAAAAGCGACAAGTATAGAATAGAAAACTTTTTTTTTTCAAAATCTCCGGTAGAAAATAAAATTACCGTAAAAGCAATTTGCAACTTAGTAGTAGGGAAAAAAGGCAGTAGACGAAGTTTATTGCTGTGCCGCAGGTAATTTAAATGCGATTCACAACTCAAAAGAACTTTTTGATTGTTTGTCTAGTCATGCTCGCGCAAAAAATCGCAATAAAAAGGATTTTATTTCCATTTATGAAATAATAAATCATGAAATTAAAAGTTTGAGACTTACCTATCAAAGAATCGCGTACTTTGATGGAGCGCTGCCGCCACAAGTATGTAAGCGATGTACCGTTGTGTTGACTCGAGCGTGCAATAGACACGAGCAACTTGCGGATGGCACACATAGATATACCTGAAAAAAGCAGAGAAGAAGAAATTAAATTGGATGAAAAAAATAAATGAATTTTAAATGAGCCACGAAACCTTTTAAAACGCATGAATTGCTCATATTTCACGCAAAAATGATAATTAATGTGATTTACGTGATGTGATGCGGTGAAATAGAAAAAAGGTAATTAAATTCGAAATTTTTTTTTTCGTCAAAGGATTTTTTTTCAAGAACCTCTCAAAGAAGTAAATGAGCATGTAGTAATTTTATTATTTTTTTATGCGACGTTAACAGCATATTAGCAAAGTCTCACATAAATACATCATCCAACATAGCTAACTGTCACAATTTTTTAATTTCATTATAAATTGAAGCTTGATGCAAAACAATTTTAAAGCGCAAAACCTGCATAGACGCCAACACGAAGCACTTAACATAATAAAATTACACCTTAAATTAACCCCTCTGTGTTAACGCGTTGGTTGCATTCATCCATCAGTCACAGTTTTGTAATTTGTTGCTGCGCCCTCGTGCAAAAATTTTCATAAAGGGCACGACACACGAGACGAAGGAAATATACAAATTATATTTATTATTCATCTCATGTGTAATTAAAAATTGAGCATCCAATTTCATTAAATTCGGGTTTATTACGTGATATGTTTGCACTTGCATAATCAGTGAATTTTCATTGCCACAAGCAAAGAAACGACGGAAAATTGTGTTAAATTGAGATAAAGTACCAGACGTCTCCACTGACTTTTTCGTAGGAAGAAAAATATGTAGGTTATAATGAGGAAAGAAAAATATTTGCTTTTGCTGTTCGTATTGCGATAATGATAAAAAATCTCAAATAAAGCGGCAATTTTTATCTATTAAATGAAACAGATAAATCAAACAAAGGGAAAAATCAACTTTAGAATGTTATAGCAAAGGGAAGTTTTTAAAATAAGAATTTCTGTTTGACGAATATAAAAGCGCTTTTTGTCATTTCAAGAGAAATTATTTTTAAAATTTTTCATTGATTAAAAAAAATAATAAAACCATTAAAAATATTTCTAGAACACCGAAAACAAAAAAAAATGTAAAATTTGGAAAAAAAAATCTGAATTAAATAAATTAATAACTATTGTAATTTTTATAATTTTTTCATTTTTTTTACATTTTTAATGCATAAAATTATCAATAAAAATTTTAAATTATTTATAAAAAAAAATTAAATTTAAAAGCCTATTGCCAAAACCCAAAAAAAAATATTTTAAAAATTTATGTAAGAAAATTCTTTAAAAAAATCATTTTTAAAATTTAAAGATTAAAATCAAAATTTTTTGTTAAAAAACGATTAAAAAATAGATTAAAATGTTGTTCAATGGTTGTTCACAATTCTTGTTTGAAAAAAAAAATAATTATTCGACTTAATTTTATTTTTTATAAAAAAAAATTGATAGTACCTAATATAAATTTTATTAAAAAAAAATTTTAAAATAATTGTAATTTTTAAATATTAAATTTAAAATTTTTATTTATTTTAAAAACAACTAAAAAATTTATTTTATACTAATTTTGATTTTTTTTTAATTTTTATAAATTTTTTTTCACAGACAGACACAAAAATTCGTTAAAAACAATTTCCTATTTAAAAAAATCTCATAAAAGAATAAAAAGCAGAGGAAACGGAAATGTATGATCAAAGCTTAAATATTGCCATTAGTGGAATATATCAATTTTGGCACAGTTTCGCACACAAACTCACACAGATCTTTTGCGAGAGCATCCCGAATGTGTTAAATAAATTATTCGTTTGGCAGGTAATATTTCGTGCCGAAGAAAGGAAAGACGGAACGACTGTTTTATTCATGTATCTAATGTAATTCCTGTAATTCTTTTATATTTATTTCGAACGTGCACATCTAAAATAAACATTTCGAATGAGGAAAAGCAAACGTGAGACATTGATACGTTTCTTGACACTTTCCGTATTTTTTTCTTGTTTTTAGTTTCTCACTTATCCACACTATTGTTTAAGCAATTGATTGTTGAAGAGGAGTTGGAGCGTAACTAATCTCACTATGCCCGATGTGTTTGTGTGCCATACCATGAATTATTTGGCCCCAAAGTAATTTCCTAAATTTACAAAAGATTTGTTTGTCATCATCATGATATTTGGTTTTGATTTATTGCGTTGCGAGTGCCTAGCTACGAGGGATTTGTGCTTCATATAACACAAATTCAGCAAATTCTTTATGTTTGTTTGTTTAACCATCACTAAAAGATTATGTGTTTTTACTCGCATAAACTATCCGTATTTGCTCTACTTCAAGTCTCGGTGCGGAGATAATCAAATAAAAAATTCAGATGAAACCATATTTTAATATTCTTTTCATAACTCGTCAACTTTTTCTTTCTCGTATTTGTCGTTTCTTGACCCAAATACAGATTTTAACTAAACAGGGAATACGCCAACGTAAATTGTCTCTCAAAGTTTTTCCTTTTTTTTATTCAATGTCTGAGCCAGAATTGATGCTTATTAAACGAACGAATGAAGCAGAGAGAGACAAAAACTGTAATTAATGCTTTGGAAACGTGAGGATGTATGTCATCAGTCTCGTGGGACGGACATCCATTGACAATTATCACTCTTTCTCTTTTGTCTGGTTTTCATGTAGGACAATATCTGGACTGATTCTGATAAAATTACGAAGCAGAAAAAAGTTAAAAGAACAAATATTTAAATATATAAAAATGAAAATTCAACTCCATACAAATTTTGTAACGAAATAACTCAAATTCTGCTTCACGAATCTTTTTGGTGTTTTTTGTAGTTTGTCAGATTTAGCTATAAGAAGGTTTTTGAATAGAAAAATTAGTAAAAAGTCCGTGAAAAATCAAGAAAATTAGCAGAAATTGAATGTAAGATTCATTGCATACCTCATCACATTCTATTTCATTTATTTTAAAAATTGAGTTGATTGCATAATTTTAAAGGGTAGATTTTTGCTTTTTTTTTCCTCTTTATTTACTAAAAACAAGAAAGTTTTACATCAGAAACAAAAAAGAAATTATTTGCAAAATAAACAAAAATTTTTTTTCTTTTTTTTAAATAAAACTTTAAAAAATCGACGGGTAGAACGAAGTTCACGGGTGACCTTGAAAAAATATTTATAATAATGAAGAGGCAATGATTGTATCTTCTCTCATTTTTTTAACATTAATGTCTTCGCTTGTCATTTGCAGCATTGTCATTGACAGGCATTCATCAAACAGAGATCAAGAGGGTAATAAACCAAAGAAGACGAAGCAAGGACATTGATTGATGACTCGCACTTGGAACTATCTCTCTCTCACACTCTTAAAAAAAGAAGTCACGTTACCTATTTGGTAATTTTTTTCTCATTCTCTCATGTAATTTACGTGCCTTTTATCATGCGGGTGCTCATCAGTTACATCAAGCAACACAATGGACGTGTTTTAAGTGATGCGGCGAGACGAGTAAAAGTTATATTGGGTGATAATGACACGACCGACAGAGATTTATTTATTAAGTGGAAATATTTCTCAACGGTCAGTCGGCATGTCATTCGTGATTTCTATCGTTGTCACCATCGCTGTCTTGTACACGAGTAGAAAAAACGTGAAAAAAGGCAATGTGAGTGATGATGAGCACTGTGTGATAAGATTTCAACTCGGAAATTGCATGTTGGTGAAAAATTTCTCTCAAGAAACTTTTCATTATTATGGGACGACACATGCACACACATGAAAAGTGCATGAAGACACTTTCCATTACCATAATGATGTTTTACTATTCTTTTCTTCTTCTTGTTCTTGTTGTGAGTAAAATATTACTTTGCTTGTGTCTGAGAAAAAGAAATGTGTCTGGTGCATTACACCTTGAATGAAATTTTCATAATAAATATAAACTTATCGTTCTATGAAAAGAGGACTGAAAGCTTTTCTAAGGCTCAAAACAGAAATGTAGCTAAAATTTTTATTAAAAAATTTGAACTTTTGAATGAGTTAAATTTAATTTTTTTTTTTAAATTTAATTTAATTTTTTTTTTATTTAAAATATTTTTTGAATGTAAATTTTAACTAAAAAAAATTGGAATTAATTTTTATTTTTAAAAATTCAATTAATTTTTGGCTTTTTTACCAAATTTTTGGAGAGTTATTTTTTTTAAATAAGAATAATTTTGAAAATTAAGTCAAAAAATTCAACTTAAGTCAAATTGAAACATATAGCTTAAAAAATTTAAAAGTTGTGTATTTAATAGTTGTATATTTAAATTACAAATTTCTGAAGAATAAATTTTTCCTAAAATTAAATTGATTAATTATGAAAAAAAATTCTTTGAAATTAAAAAAAAAACTAAATAAAATTAATTTTGTTTATTTAATGTGAAAATTATTTAGACTCTAAAAAATGTTTTTACTTCTAATTTCTAAGTAAAATGTTGTTTACAGAGAAAATTCACTAACAATCTTTTAACAAGAATTTATTTCTATAGTCGAACATTTAAAAACTTGTTGACACAATGATTTCATCCTCTCCCGGCAAAAATAGATCTTTGACCTAAAAACCTTGCCACAATACATTTCATGCGAAAAACACATTTAACCTCCGACCGGATGATGCTTCATCGAGAGTAATTCCCAGTACTTTATTTACAATAAGAGACATTTAAAAAAAAGCTCAGACACAATTGAATTCCGATGGGTGGATGTCATGCGTGTACCTAAAAAAAATATCATCTCAAAATCTTCCCACTTAAAACCTTTTTGTTTACTTCGCCATTGCTGACACAGATCTTTATCTTTTGATAACGGTTCATGATGCGACACAATATAATAACAATATCCCAGAATTGTTATGTGAACATTCAAATAATTGTCGTGTCACTTTTTTTTTGTTTTGTTGTCTCTTAAGCTTCGGATAAACGATGGGAGGTTACTAACTCGCAATTTTTCCATTTTCTTGAGGTTTGGCAGCATGATTTATTTTGATTGTAATGGCAATCATCCAAATTCCTCGGTCATGGTCAACAATATTTTTTCATTTCTCAGTTTTTCTGGATTCGACGAACGACAAATCCTAATCCGCCGTTCAATGGGGAGCGGATTAATGTCGGTCAGGTAACTCGACGGTATTCAGACGACAAATTAATGAAAGAAAAAAAAAGTTGGCGAAACCTTGTCAAAGGCCATGGTCTTGTTGTGTAACTCGAACATGGTGACATTGAAAGTTTTCCTTACAAGAAAAAAAATAATTCATTCGGAAAACGAATGATGTCTATTAGTGGAGGGATTATCGTCAAGCGAAATCCAACTGTGAATATTTATTTTGCTCACAGGAATTTGTGTCAGGAAAATAATTTCTTTTCTGTCTACTTCGCCGTGAAGAATTCGCCGAGTTATCTAATATGCGAGAAGAAAATTAATCAAAAATTCATTTGGTATCCCTTCATGATTTTCCTCATTTTTTTATTTACCATCAGTCTTGTGGATTACTCTGATAGACAACACATAACGATCTTCCTCACTATTACTCAACTCGTCTTCTTCTTCTTTTTCTTCGTCTACCATTCATAAATTTATTTTCTATAAAATACGAAAAAAAAAGTAAGTAAGAAATGGATGAAATTCCATAATCTCATTCATTTCCATTTTCATGTCACGACATTCCAAACAACAATAAAAATTTAATCTCAAATATAAAATCTTATTTTTCAATTTCACCCAAGTCAACACACACACCCGCCCGGCTTGCACACCGTAAACTAGAATTTATTGAGTGAGGCAATGAACATTTAAAAGAATCAAGGAAAAAAACTTCACGGAGAGAGAGTTCATCGGGATGAAATAAAAAATAATAAAATAAAATTTAAAATGCAACTTTGTTTAAATTGAAGTCAAAAACATTTATTTATACACGTTTAGTTGTCGTTTCGGTCTATTGTGCTCTCCGAGCATAAGTTAGGTGTGTAAGAAACTAGTTGGAAAAAGTTTGTTGTAAAAATTTTCTAGTCACGTTATCGACTTGATTTAGTAAAAGTGAAATATTGAATGAAGTAACGTTATGGTTTTCATTGTGGGCGAAGATAGAAATTTATTGGGAATCAAAGTAAACTTATTGTTGTCGTACAATATTTTTGTCAGTGATCTTTGTACTGGTTAAATTGAAAAAATTTCATGTTTCGAAACGTTTAAAATGTTCAAAATGTTCGTTTCAAAAATTTTATTAAAAAAAAAATAATTTTAAGTAAAATATTTTTTTTTTAATGTTCATCAAAAAAAATTTTTTTATTTTTGAAAATGAAAATAATAAAGTAAAAAAATTGAACTTAAATAAATTTAAATATTTTAATTAAAAATAATAATTATTTGTAAAATAATTTTTTTAAATTAAAATTATTAAAAATGTTCAAAATTAAATATTAAAAAATACCTAAAATATTTTTTTTTTAATTTAATAAAAATAATTTTTTTAATTTTATTTAAACAAATTTTTTTATTCATTTAAAAAAACGTTAAAAATGTAAGTAATAAAATTTTAAAAGATAATATTTTGCAAATAATTTTAAACAATAAATTATTTAATATCATTTAAAATAAAGAAAGTAAATATTTTAAAAAATAGTAAAAAAAATAAAAAGTTTTTTTAACTATAAATGTTGCACAAAAGACTTTTTTATAATTTATTACTATTTTTTAAATATTTTTTTTTCTTTAATCATTTTGATAATTATTATTAATTTATCATTTTGAGTTTTTTAATTTTAATTTTTTTATTTACCTATTTTTTTTAACTTTCTTTTGATTAAAATAATTTGTGAATTTTTAAAGAAAATTTCAAAAATAAATCATAAAAATTTTTATATTTCGCGAAAAATATTATTTTTACAAATTACACGTTTCCCGTGGAAAGTAAGTTGCACGTGTTTCAAGAAGTGACCGATATTTCATCCTCCGCCCACGTTAATTTGATTCAAACGCCGCACGTTTTCCGCACAAATGACATCGACAATACAAAAAGAAATAAAAATAAAGTCAAAAGGTACTTTTGTCACGTAACAATGGTCGATCCTTGTCGTAAGCGTGTTAATTTAGGAGCGTTGTCACCTTCTCGTATTTCTCATACCCCCGCCATTTATTCCAGCATTTTGCTTCGCTGAACGCCGTACACAGAATGTTAATTTCCGTGGCAAACCTCTTTTTCGGCGCTTTAAATCAAGACACATTGCGTCCCTCGAGTAACAATTGCCACAGTTAACGCTCGTTACACCGCCACTCGCTCGAATAAATTTGCTTTAAAGCTGTCGAAAAAGCGACCCGAAAAGCAACAAACGAACAAATGTAACACAAATACCGACATCATCCTCGCATTCGGTGCCTCGCATGTAAACGAAGCCATGGCAAGCAAAGCAACAGATCCGCAATGAATAAATTATGTATTTTGAGTGTATTTCGTTGTGTTGTTGTCATCGTCAAACAAACGCACAAAATCATATTCATACGGGTTTCCGGCATCAATTTTAGTCTCGGCAATTCGCACATAAGACGCACACACACACAATTACTGCCGCTCATAAATTATTTGCAGATAAAGTGTTTGTCGCGTGTGAATCCAACAGACACGGGAAAAATTTTTCGAGACGACGACGACGACAATAAACGACAAAATCTGATGAATGTAACGCATAATGTAACGCGATGACACAAAAGAATGAAAAACAGATAAAGGAGGGAGTCGTTGACGTTGGCGCTCGATTCGATGCGATGGCACAAAAGAAACTCGTGTCACAATCAGTGACAGCGCAAATTATTCCGCATCGGGACCGTCAAATAAATCGAATTCGTTAGTTACCGATTCAATTTGAATTTTCCACGTAAAAGCGATTATTGTGCGCTGTATGACGACAGAAATTGGATTTTCATGCTTTTATGCACATTGACAGGTAATTTTGGCAAGTTTAACGTCTGCCCAATACTTTTACAGGTCAAATATTTGCCATTTGATTGGCCTTTTATTGCGACTTGAAAATTTTTCATTAAATTTTGGAATTTTCCATTTAACCAAATTCGCGGATAAATTTTTTTTTTCATTAAATATTGAAAAATTGCCATGCATGACAAACCGCATTGAGAGAGTTCATTAAACATTCGGCGTCACTTACCTTTGCACAGCCAATGCTAACGTCAACCATATGGAAGCGGTGTGATACAATGCTGGTAGGATCTAGACGCCGCCGGAATAAAAAATTAAATTAGTCTAAATAAATAATTTGGTGACACGCCAACACAATTTTTTCTTTAAATCCAGACGAAAGAGACATTTTAATTCTACGTACAACTTCCTTTTTAACAAATCGGTTTGTGTTCACGAAATTTGTTATATAGCGAATATCAAAAATAACCCATTATACAACTGGATTTTTTATCCCAGTGCATATTTTAATTTTTTAAAGTATTATACACTCGACATTTGCCCCAGTTGACATTTTAAAATATTTGTCCCAATGCACATTCAAGATTTTTGACCCAATGCGCATTTAAAAATTTTGACCCAAAACACATTTAAAAATTTCGCCCCAGTTGACATTTTGATTTTTTTTATTTAATTTTTAATTTAATTGGCCAATGCACATTCAAGATTTTTGACCCAATGCGAATTTGAAAATTTTGACCCAATGTAAATTCATCATTTTTGACCCATTTGACATTTTAATTAAATTAAAACTTTACACATTAAAATTAAAAATTAAAATTTTTGACCCAATGCATAATTGAAATTTTTTACCCACAACACAATTAAAAATTTCGCCCAGTTGACATTTTAAAATTTTTACCCCAATTCAAATTAAATACTTTTATCCGTAGAATTCGTTAGGTATACAGAATTAAAATTTCGTCAAATGGGAAGTTGTACGTATTCGTGGAAAAAAATGTAATAAAATTAGAAAAAAACATTTTTTTACTCACTTCGTTAAATGCATTCCACAAATAACACCATGCTGCAGGTGCTATCGGCTTATAATGGTTTCCAAATGTATACATGTACAAAATTCCTGAGAAAGAGAGAAAAAAAAAGTCAAAATTTGTGAACAATTTGTATAAAATAAATAACAGGAGATTTTATCCACCCAAAAATAGAAAAATATACAAAACTGACAAATTTGTGTGTCTGCAAGCATGTTTTAGTCTGGTTCGGTCACATATAACCACATCTATCAAAAAAAGTTACGAATTTACCTTTTTTTATATTTAACGAACGTATATCACAAATTTATATCGCTACACGTGTCTAAATGTAATTACTTTTTGTCCTTTTCAAATTCTAGACGAATTTAGTCGGATTTTCACTGAAAATATATTTTTCGTCGTACGAGAGTTCAAACTTTTTCTTTTTTTTTTGTAAATCGGTCAAAAATTGTTATTCAAATTCCTGTGAATGAAATAACATTTCAACATAGCCACAAACTTTCTTTTTTTTTGTACATTTTGCAACATATTGCCAAAAACAAGTTAATTTCCAGATTTTATGTCGGTAACTCATACATGGCCCGGAAATTGTTTCTTTCGGTTTTTGTCTAGTTTTGAATAGAAAGTTTGGGAAATGGGGAACGGAAATTTTATTTTTATTCATCAGAAAAGGTCTATTATTGCAGATTTGATATATCGGTTCTATTGATTACGCATAATGGAATAAAATACCAGTCGTCCCCATTTTTTGTGAATAAAATTTTCAACAAAATTGAACATTAGAAAAAAGTTTTTAAATTAATTCGGAACCACAAAATTTATTTTAATGTAAATTCGGTCACTTATGATATTTTATGGTTGTCCCCAATTTGCGAGCGAATCAATATTTTTGCCGCCATGATAAAAGTAACCAGCGAAAAACGACGAGTTCGGCATCAATTGAGGTGTTGTGTCAATAAAACAGAATATGAAACTGGCAAAAGGCAAAATCCATTAATTAATGTTTGTAATTTTCAAATATTTTCGCTTCGCACACACCAACGATGTGATGGAAAACAAATATTTTGCGGCATGTTATGAGTATCTCTCACGAGTGCAAAAAAAGCCACAGATAAAATATTTTTCCTGTTTTCTGGTGAACTCAATAAAATTAATTTACATTTTGGTAACCTCAGTTCGCAGCTGGATCGTGTTGTGAGTGCAATGGTTGCACAGAGGAAAAAGTTGTTTTTGTTGATTAAAATTTTGCGTTTCTCGTGAGTTATTTAATTAAAAAGTTAAATATTGCCCGAAAACGCACGAGAAATGAATTTTATGTTTAAATCACATTTGATGGTTGCTTGGGATGAAAGTGGGTGCAGTATATTAATTCACTATAAAAAATTCATTTTTTGTGGGCAAGAAAAAATATCTGCAAGACATGGCGCGAAAAAAGATTGAAATTTTACAATTTACATTGTGCATTGGGTCAATATTTTAAAATGTGAATTGAGAAAAAATTTCAAATTATTTAGTGGGTCCAAATTTAGGTTTTACATTGAGAAAAAATTTCAGAATGTGCATTTGGTCAAAAATTTAGAATATGCATTAGGGCAACATTTTAAATTGTGCATTGGGTAAATCAAGACTAGAATATGCGTTGGAAAAATATTTTTAAATGTGCATTGGGGTAAAATTATGTCTTAAATTTTACCCAAATGCACATTTTAAAATCTTGTCCCAATACAAATTTTTAAATTTCATCCCAATGAACATTTTAAAATCTTGCCCCAATGCATATTCTAAATTTTTGACCCAATGCACAATTTTTCGTTGGTTATCTCATAATCTACCGAATTTTCAAGTCTCGCGGATATTTTAACTATTAAAACATGGAATTTTTATAATGTTTGATGCTCACTTTAATGCTCTTGTAGTAACCAATAGCAATAAAAACTAATTTAATTCTCTTTTAGAACGATCATGACAACATGGATGCCAGAGATATAATGGAAAAATGAAGCGAATTATACGCCACATGTCCTATCAACATCACCATCATCATCAACATCATCATCGTCGTCATAATAATCTCTCATATCATCGTTGAATATTACGGAATTTTAAAATAGAACCATATGTGGTTAACTGTGTTAGCCGGTGAGACCAAGAAATTTAATTTACCTTGCAAATGAAAAATAAACTAATTTCCTGGATAGTGATAAATAAACGAGACCTTGTCATTCAGGATGAAATTACGTAAACAACCTACACGTCGTTCAAAATTTTCAACGTCACATATGGTCCTTTTAAAAAAACTTCACGAGCAAAAAATTGTTGTCTCGTCTAACACATGTTATTCAAATTTAAAAGCCTTCATGGCAACAGACACACAATGACGCGCAACAAAAAAAGGTAAAATGTCACAAAATATGCTTTGATCATTAAAATATACATACCTGGAGCGGGAAACAACACCGTCAGTAGATCGCAAATTGCCATAGCTGGGATTCGTTCCATTGATGTGACATGAAAGAACAAAAAAAAAGAGAAACAAATTATTCATGATAGAAGTGAAAAGAATAAAGTCCGAGAATGTTGCAGCCTTTTCCATACAGACATTGCGTAAAACGAAAATTGACATCCGCTGGAGATCAAAAGAATCCATTTACGTCTAATTTGATGTCAGTTAATGTTCTTTCACGCGCTACGTGATATGAAAAGACTCGACGCGCAATAAAAACAACAACAGTCATTCACTCAATCGCACGACAACAAATCACTCAGCCATTATATTGATCTATCAATGAACGAAAGGAAAGTACAGATAATCAGATTATTATCGTTAACTTGTACTGCGACACTTGCGATTGAAAGACATTTACGTGGGAGTGACAAAAAATGTCTGTCTTGTCATAAATATCGCTCAATCTCGCGAATAATTTTCTTCTTGATATTTTTACAGCATTTCAAATTTATTTTGAAAACAAATACGGTGTTCGTCATTTTGTCCGAGTGTCGTTGCTTTTTGCCATTTGCTAATTCAAACGTTTCATAATGAACTTTGAATTAGCTGTGAAGGCAATTTCTTTTCAAATGTCAAATTTGACAGTAAGACAAAATAACCTTTTTTAAGGCCCTGGGGTCTTGAAAATAAGGACCTCAAACTTTTACATGGAGATTTTTCGAAAATTTTATTTCTTTTTTATTTTTGAAAATATAAAAAAAATCAAAAAGAAAAAAAAATAAAAAATTTCGAAAAACTTCCATGTAAAATTTTAAGTGCCTTATTTTTAAGACCCCATGGCCTTAACAAAAGGTCATTTTATCTTACTGCACATGCATGAATTAGCAAACATCGAATTCAGTATTTTAAAAAAATTGAATGTTGGAAAATTGCAAATTTAAAAAAAAAATTTTTAGAAAATTGGAAAAAATACATTGAAATGCGATTAAGCTTATCGTTTCCACGAAAGCTTTTCTTTTTATTTTTTTTTATTTCTTTTGTGGAAAATAAGAAAAAATTTAATGTAATTGTATCCAAAGGCAATGTTTATTTTTAGCAACCAACAGATGGTAGGAGGCATTGTTATGATTCATTTGGTGCAAATTTTCCCGTTAACCGCAGTTTTGTTTTCGAAAAAAAATAATAATTTTCCTCATGGAAAAAAAAATTTTTTTTTCGTCATTTTTCGAGAGAAAAAAAAACAACAAAACCTAAAAAGAGGATTATGCCACAATTTAATTAAGAACGAAAGACAAGTCATTATCCCCAATGTTGAGTAATTGATATTCATTACATCCCATTCAACGTGAAAATTTATTCATCCATTCATTTATTTTGACACACACACACACAAAAATACCTACAACACCGCAAAAATGTTGACCTTTTACATTTTGACAGACGAGCAAAAAAAAATATTCAACGCTGAGCCAAATAAAATTAATTATATCCAAGTCAATTAAATATTAATGAAAGGACACCGCATGAGAGGCTGGGGAATTGAAGGTAAACACAATACAACGAAAAAAAATGCTCAACAGGTGAAACTGTATTGAAAACATATTTACCTTTGTCATAATTGTCCCCGCACCGTGATAATAATTAAAACTTTTGCTGTTATCTCGTCTGATGACCCCGTGAACGAGATCCGAACATGACCACTTAGCAAAAGAGGATTATATCAATTACTTTTATTATGAACGTTAAGCTACATATCTCCTTTTTTTCGACCAACTGGGGACTAATAAATTATTATTATTATTTTTTATGATGGCGTTAACAAAAAACGTGTATAGCCACGCGTAGAAAGTTATTTATTGCCCACACAACGATGACAGGAATTGTATTTTGATTCCTTATTTACAAGTTTTTTCTCGCATTTCCTATTGTGTTTATTTTTTCCGCTTTTTTTGTGTGGGTAAGTGAAAATGAATCACAGAAAAACAATCAATTTACCGCAAAAAATAGCAGAAAAAATTAAGACTACCAAAAAAGGCGGCAAAGAGGCTTGTTAAGTGACATGAAAAGGGTCGACGCGAGTGCTTTTTTGCTTCGCACGGAAATGTTTACTTCTAACCTTTGACTTCTTTTTTCATAAAAATGTTAAGAGAATAACGAAAAAAATTCTCGGATGGACTAAAATTGTATTTTTTTGCTCATTTCTGCTCTTAAAGCAGATAAAAATAAACAAATGGGCGTTAAGAGCGAAACAAATATTAATTTTTTGCAGTCCCTAGCTTATTCAAGTACTTTTTTATGAGCTACCGAAAAAAATCCAAACCACAAAACAAACAAAGGCTAGAAAAAAAAATCCAAGTTCAGGAGTAATGTTACCCCAATGAAATGATGAATGAGCAAGAAAAAAATTGGGTTTGACCTAATTTTATGCTTTGATTTATTTTTCTAGTCTTTCGCATTCAATGCTCGATTTTTGCACATGTCCTGCGCCTTTTCATGCCACTCTGGTCAATTTAATTTAATTTTATGAAAAAATTATCTATTGAATCATAAAACTTTTTTTTTTCAATATGAATCGAATATTCAAAATCGAATCACTTCCGCTCAAAGTCACTCTCATTATTCGAAGCAGATTAAACGTGAAATCATAAAATAAAATGAAATTATTAACGTTTGGAATGATTTTTTGTGTAAACGTAGCAAATCATTGTTTAACATTGGAGTAATGATATAATGATTATAATGGAGAGGAATGGCAATAAAATAGTTTAAATTGTGCAAAACATTTCACCCCTCAGGAGATTAAATTACAATAAATTCAATACACACAGCAATTGTTATCGTCTAACGGAACGCAATAACAAGTTACGAGGTTGTTTAAATTTCATGCGAACTCCCTCGAACTATTTATTTATTTATTTGGATTTAATCAACTTTGATAAATTTCTGTTTGTTTTTAATTGTTATCGTTAATAACGTGCATTTAGATATGAAAAAGTTGCCTTTACTTCGGGGGAAGAGATTAGGTTAATTAATGGATGGAGTAACTTTATACTTTCAGCCAACTTGGTGCTGCTAAAGATGATAAAATTGTCTGAATGAATTATAAATGAGATGCTTATATTCAAGTTTTTTTTTTCTTTTTTTATTTTTGTCGCTTGTTTATTTATCGTCGTACACAATCTGCTGATTCTTCTTCTGCTGAAGTTTTTCTGCTGAAGCACTATATCATGAGTGTGTAATAAACTACATACACGAGACAGGCAGAAAAACGAAGTGTTGTAATAAATTAAAGAGTAAATAGCACACTAATAGTTGTAGGTGTTTAAATATAGTGTTTCTCATTAATCTTGGTTTTTTGAGCGTTTTAACATGACTTGAGATCACTTTTTCCCCCTAGAAGAGAAACGACGAGTTGCCAAGAGTTGAAATGAAATTAAAAGGTTTGTTCGAACAACAAAAAAATGGATGATTTTTCATGTTGAAATTAATTAATGACATGACAAGGAGTGTTCCTCCCTATGAGAGTTTAAATATCTCATTCTTGATAAAAAGGTGAAGAGTCAGCTATTTTTTGCCCAACTACATTACTCATGCTCAGGTTATGTAAGGATAATTTGTTTGGTAGTTTCTGTCACAGTGGGCAGAATTACACGTTTTTAATTTTTTTTAGGGATATATGGACAAAATTAAACAGATTCAGGACAAATTGTGGCCGTTGTAATTTTCTCCTCAATAAATGGCAAATAACATCTTCGCCGCTATGTGATTGAAGTGAAATACAATCTATGCAACATATAGTCGAAAAATGCCCAAATCGTAATTTTTCAGGAGGACTTTTAACACTTAATGAACTTAAAAGTGAGTTGAAAACTTAATTTTGACTTATTCTTATTTTTTAGCTTAAAATAAAATTTTATTAAGCAATTTTTTTTTTAAGTCAAGGTTGTCACTTGTTAACGCCGTTAAGCTGTTTAAAAAAATCAAATTAAAGCAACCATGGTGCAATATGGATGGATTTTGACCAGATTTTGACAAACAAGCTGTAAAAACGTGTTTGGAACGTAAAGAAAAATTCAGTTAAGACAAAAAGGCTTTCCATTCAAATACTTTCGCTCATACATACAAAACTTAAAAAATTTGATTTTCGACCAAAAATTTTAAAATTGCTTCAAAATCCGTGAAAATCACCAAAAATCGAAGTTGATATGAAACTTAAGTCATAAATCGAATAGTTCAGACTTAATGAGTTTTGCAGGCCTGATATAAATTCTATTCAAGGCATGACGAATATTTATATTAATTATTGAAGGATTTTAAAAATTTTTTGCACAATATCCAAATTTTCACGAAAATATTTCACACCTCTCCAACTGTGCTTTGTATTTATCAATTACGAGTAACCAGACGCCTCCTCATGCATATATTGACAACAAATCATCATTACATTTTTGTGTTTAGCAATTTTGGTAGGTGTTTTATTAACAAAATAATTGAGAGTGTCCAAACTTTAATTAAATTATGTAGATACTAATTTAGTTACCCACCCTCTTTAATTCCTTTCGTAATAACATAATTATTAATTATATTCAACTAATAATAATAATGAATGCTGAATTATTTATGGTATTTTCCCATGTTGTAGCTCTTATTACCTCCGTTAACGCACACTTACATACACGAAATATATCATATTGGTTCAATTTGTGGCGAGACGCGATGCCAAGCAAAACCACAGCACAAAATATTTTCCTACGAAACTATTTCTCGTACTAATATTTAAATAGGAATGTTGACATAAATAATGAAGTGAGCCCAAAAAACACAAATATCCTCATTCTCTCTCTTTTTCTCATCAAATTTGCTCAGCACACACAAAACACTTTGCGTTGTTGAGGTAATTGTTCATTGTTTGTCGTCTCATGTAAGTGTTCCATAGCAAATATTGAACGGGAAAGGCGGTCCAAGTGAAATTAGTTAAATTATTTAATATATTCAACAAGACGTGGATAAGGGGAAAAGACAAAAACTAAACGATGATTAATGGGACAGAGTCCTTGAAGAAAATGGGGAGTAGAGTAATAAATATAACAAAGAGAGGGAACAATTGAATAATTTGCAAGACTAAATTAATTCTCGTTTCTCATTGTTTTTCAAGAGAATTTTGCTTCTTTTGGCAAGAGAACGTTAATTATATTGTCTCTCATGAAGAATGCTTCAAAGTAAAACAATAAAATTGTAGCTGCCAACATGCTAATAAATCCTCCCAATCCCTCGTACTTTGCCGAACATTTTATTTATAAAGCCATTCCGATTATTACCTTTCCCACAGTTGAGACCGTTCAACTTGAATATTCCCCACGCACAAGTCAATAAAATAATTGAACGTGCATTTTGCGCTAATATCCGTTTTTTGTATCCATCTTACACACGCACGAGTCGTCAGGAAAGTGAAATAAATAACAGACAGCAAAAAAAATCGAAGTTTACCGATAAAGGATAAAAAGGAAACAAATACTTATACACACTTGATGGAATGATTCCCAATAACAACAACAGCAACGTCGATCAGATAAACGTCAATTTTTTATTCTGCTTGGATATTCTTCTTCGAAAATTTTTCTCATAAAGTCATCCGATTATCGAATCACGTAGAATACAGTTAAGGTGAAATTCATTTTCCAAGTGATCTGATTAATAATCAAGATTGTAGATTTTTTTTTCGAATACCGGGAATACTTGATTTGGCAACTTGCTCAAGCACAAAGTTGCTTCTCGTGTCGGAAAAATTTAATTAAAAACAAATTGAATTTATTTTGACATTTTTTTTCTCTTGTTGGAGGGGATTGAAGCGATGAGTTTCTGTTACTAATTAATCAACAAATTTAATTAATTTCTTTTAAATTAAAAGAAAAATTGAAATTAGCACGTCTTTTAATCCGATAAAAAAAATTGTAAATAAAAATGCTATAATTTGATTAAATGTTTGTCGAAATAAAACGAGTTGAAAAAGGACTAAACGCTTAAAATTAAATTATTAAGATTTGACTTAAACTTAAAAAATATTTCGACTCAAGCTTTAACTTAACAATAAGTCCATAAGTTTTTTCAAAAAAAAAATTTTTTTTTAAATATTTTTTTAAATAAATTTAAAAATTAATAATTTTAAATTAATTAATTTATGAAACTATTATAATTCAATTTTATAGAATATCAGTAGAAAAAAAATAAAATCTTATTAAAATTAAATTAATTTGATTTTATTTTTTTTTTTTTTTTTGTAAATTTAACTAAAGTCAAACTTAAGTTTATTAATAAGTCGATTAATTTTTTTTATTAAGAATTTTAGAAAAAAAAAATTAATTTTCTCTTAAATTGAAAAAAATATTTTAAAAAGATTTTTAAATTATTTTAATTATTTTTTTTAAATTTTACTTTGGCCAATTTGAAGCTACATTTATTTAAACTTTTAAAAAATGTAAAAAAAAATTATGATGTGATTTTGACACCTGTCAAATTTTTTACTATAAAGACAATTTTATCGACTTATCGATAAGCAAATTTACAAAAGAAGATATTCATCAAATATCACTTGGAAAGAAGGTCATTGCACCAATAAAACAGGCAAACACAAATAAAATCATCAAATAAATACTTTTATATCCCACAAAGCATAAAATTGGAAATCATCTCGGTTCTGTGACGTTCAACACATGAAAGAAATGTGTTTTAAAATAGGTTTAAAATGAAACATTTTCATTTACGACGCTCGTAATAACAATAATGATATTTATGGTAAAATGTTCCTCAATGAATGATGCAAGCAAATCGTTAAAATGCACACAATTTCTCTCTGAAAAACGTTTATGTACGATTAAAATGCCTTCATTTTACTCCACAACTCAATTGAAATAAAAGCAGTAAAATTTATCATTTAAACAAAGATGTTACGAGGAACAAATAAATTGTGTGCAAAATTGTGTGAGTTGAAAGAAGTTGTTCTGCTTGTCTTCTCAATTGAACACAAATTGTAGGATGTTGTAAAATAATTCCCTTTTTAGTTGTTTGTTGTAAATTGTGTAAAAAGGGATAAAATTTTCTGGCATGTGACAGAGAATTGTCTTCCTGTACAATTGAGGAAATTAATATGTTTCTATCAAAATGCCAATCAGTCAAGGACCCATATTCCAATTTTTATCAAATTTAAATAAGAAGAAACGCAAATTTGTCTTTGACAGGAAATAAAACTTTTCATTTAACCCTCATCATTCAAGAAAGTCATAAAAAAGTTATTTTTCCCTCTGGATAGGAGAAGTCATTCACCTTATCCTTTTTTTATTCCTTGGCACGTAAGCAAATATAGTCATCGTTCGTATTTAAAAATAAAATAATTGAGTCAGACTAATTATCTCTTCCTGTTATTTTATTTATATTTTTATCTTCTAACAAAAATGTTTTTTCTTGTACTATCCATCACAAGAACTTTAGCAGAAAAAGTTTATTCTTAACGCCTACGATAAAGATGCCTCGATTGCCGCCTACACTGCATGCTCTGTCACTTCATTAAAAAGTTTGCCATTCTCCTACTTGGATTATCACAATCAAATTTAATGAACTGCAAAATTGTAGCACTTTTATCATGATTTAATGAGTGAAACAAAAAAAGATAAATAAACAAAAATCTTATTGAAATAATTGCTTGTCACTGTCAAAAGCATCTCAGGTATGTTTTTTTAAATTTTTTTTTAATGAAAAAACAGGAAAGGAAAATTTTTATGATTTTTTTTTAATTTAATAAAAATTGGAATTTAAATAATTAAATTTATTACATTAATTAAAATTAATTAAAATAATATTACTTAAATTAAATTTAATTAATTAAATTTAAAAATTAAATTTTTATATTGTTTATTTTTTTTATTATAATAATTTAATATAAAATAATTTATTTAATTTCCTATAATTTAATTTAATTAATTTACCTACCTAATTAAACATTTCAGAGAATCAGGTAAATTCATAAGTTAATGAAAAATTTGGACGCGATGGGGGATTTTTTAAAGATGGTTGAAATTTTCCAAATACAAAATGGATCCTGTTTGAATTGTAGAATAATTTTAGATTTTTAGCTTTAAGTCACAAAATTGTCGTATTTGCATGTTTAAAAAACTTAATCTATTTCTTAATAATAATTTTCGTCAATTCCTTCGTCAGATAAAGAATCAGAAATACGTCTTTTAAAATCTAATATCTCTCTCAAAGTGAGGAGCAATTATCGAATTTGTGACTTTTACATTTAAAAAATTTCTTAAATTGTTACTCGGGTGCGTTTAAATTTTTTTTCTTGTTCAAAATTTTTGCGTTTAAAAAACTTATTTAAAATTCTTGTTTTCAGGAAGTTAAAAAAATTGATAAAAAAAATCTTTTAACTTTATTTAAAATATTTTTATAAAAAAATAATGGTCAAACTGATATTCTATAAAATTAAATTTTCATTCCTCATCTGTTAAATTTCTCTCAATAAAATTAACTAAAAAAATTATAAAAAAAACATTTAAAGGTCAATTTATCATGTCCGTAGAGATTAAAAAACCCCTTTGGCGACTTATCTTTAATTTTACATTGCTTCCTTATTCTTCTTCCTTCGCAATTTTTTTTCAACCTTCATATTTCCTTACAATTTTTTTTCGTTGCACGAACCCTACCATAACAAACTCGCCATTAGCCAACCATATTTTTATATTATGATTTTTATTGTGCCCTTTTTTTCTTTCACGCTAGAAAGATAGATAGACGTTCTTTTATCTAGTCATGCGGTTCTCCGGCATGTCGCTATAATGTCATGGGCAGTCACATTGTAGATTGTTATGGTGTTTTAATATTTATTCCGACGGTTTTATGATAATATTATGTTCAGCATAACAACACAAGAGTGAGATGAAATACGCGTTCTGCATTGCAGCAAGGCGGCGAACAAACAGAAAGGAAGATGATACCCTTTTACATCTCTTTTTGCTGGATTTTTTTTCGTGCTGGTATGTTTCCGACACAAATATGTTACGTGAGACGAACTGAGGCATGATATTCCGGTATTTTTTCGTGCGAGTTGAAATTTGAATGTAAAAATCTGGATGAAAAATGATGAAGCGAAATTTCGTGCAATCTGTTTGTGTCAATCAGATCATTGATAAAAAAAAAACGAGATCAATTGAAACGTTCTGATGCGAAATTAAACTAATCTACCTTTGGAGTAAAGGATTTCCGTTGTTATTTCAATTTATTGTCATTTACACTCCCATGAGTTTTATCGTTATTTAACAGGGAGTTTTACAGTTCACATGAACCACCATCTGCGGCAATTTCACACTGTTTTCCACTCTTTTGGCTTTCCGCACATTCTCGTGCTCTTTCTCCTGACAAATGTTCAGCAATTGTAGAAAACATATTTTAATCCGAAACATCTACGAGGCGGTGCACATAAATTCTGCATTTTATCGCCGTTTCAACGTTGTTACGGTGTGTAAGACTAATTTCCTTGTCCATTCGCATCTCACAATTAATAGCTTCGTGTGCATGGATGCGATGATAATATAATTAATTCGTAAAATTATGACGCTATGAGATGAGATTAAATATTTTTGCCTGCTGTTTTTATGTTCTCTATGGTCAAAAAATTGATAAAATTGATCATTTAAGGGATCAGATTGACTTTTAGGAGTTAAATTGATTCCTTAATTTAGTTTTGGGGTCCTTAAAAGTAATAAATCTGATCCATTAAAGGATCCTCAGCATCCTCTGTGAAGTTTGTCATCCGTAGATTCAAAAATTATTCCCTTCAAGAGGTTAATTTCATCAGTTAAAAGAAATTTGATCCCTTCAGAGGTTACTTTGACCTCTACAGAGGTCATTTTGATCTCTCAAGGCTAAAGAATTTAGTTGGATCCCTTTTTGAAGAATCAATCTAATACCTTAAGCGAGATAAGATTAGCATTAAGGTGTTAGATCGATTTCTCAAAAAAGGATCAAAATGAACTTCTAAGCCTTGAGAGATCCAAATGACCTCTGTAAAGGTCAAATTTCTTTTAAGAGTTGAAATTAAACTCTTGAAAGGATTATTTTTGAATTTACAGATGACAAACTCAAATAGGGATAAAGTTGATCCTTCAACGGATCAGATTGATTCCTTTTAAGGACCCCAAAATTCACTTAAGGGGTCACTTTGACTCCTCAGAGGCTCATCTGATCCCTTAAGAGTTCAATTTCACCCATTTTTCATCCATATGTTGTATTTTTCTCTCCTTCAAATATTTACGAGCATCACATTAAATCCCGGAAAAAATACAAATAAATAAATCATTTTGTAACGCGCACATTTTAAGCCCAAATAATAAAATTATTATGAATTACACGCGCAAATAAAATATTTAAACTTTTATTATAATATTAACACATCATCTTCTCACCCACGCCGCCGCTATACCGAACTCTGTGCCGCATTCCAACTGTCTTCGATATCGAACGCAAAAAGACATTTTTCTCGCGCCAACCTGCAAAAAAGATGTTGGCACGAACATCCGCACATCCGATTGTTTGCCAGATGATAATAATCTCTTACGTAATATAAATTTTCCGTAAATTGCCAAAATGTTTAATCATTTCCTCATTATTGTTTTTCCGTGCGCGTTTCCTCTAAGCATACGACCGACAAAAACGCGTCACATTAAACAAAAAAAAAGCAAAAGCCGTAAAAATAAAATTATAAAACTAAATTGCTCGAATTAATTTTTCCAAATGATAATCAGAAAATGTGCAAAATATCAAGATAACTTGAATATATTATACGAAATTCGAAGGTCAGTGTCTGCTAAATGTATTTTATATGTAAATATTTGTTGTCATTCGACGATAACAGCGGAGCAAATCTCGAGCAATTAAGCATCACGCAACGATAAGAAAATGATCATTCGCAATGTGACTAATGTCATGTAAAAAAGTGGATCTGAAAATTTTCCAGTGAAAAATTTACAAGTCATTGATATCCAATTATCCAAAAAAAAAAGGGGAAAAACAACTTCAAAGTTCAATCACAAAAAAAAATGTTGACGCCTGGTATTTTTTATTCGAGATTTTTTCACCCATAAATTTTATCCGAAAAATATTTGTCATCCTATTTTTTTTATAATAGAAAAAAAAAACAAAAAAAAATATTTGAACAAAAACCTTTGTTAAGGTCCATCGTTGGAGAAAAAAAAACAAAAGTAGGAAAAGGATGTGAAACAGACTTATTTTTGCCGCCTATCGTTCAATATTCCGGTATCAAAAGAGTAAAAAACATGTTTTGCCTTTATCTGACACAATTTAAAACGATGACACACAAAAGTCAAGTGATTGTCACATGAAGCGAAGTGTGTCAGGATTAGGAGCGTCTCGAGATAAGCGACATTTTTCTTTCGAGGGAAAAAGGCGGAAATAATAAATTGGGATTATTATCAAAGCCCAACGAGAAAAATACGAAAAAAGACAAAAGAACAATATAGATAAGTTGATTATATTGAACGGCTTTTAGTCATTTTTCGTACATGTCGCGTATGTGCGAAAATAACTTTCACCACAACAACGTTAACATGCCAACCCGCGTATGAGAGGTAGATAAACCTTAAATGTTGCGAGTATGAGTTAAAAAAAAAGAGACAAGCACTTATGGAAAATTTTTTTGGCGAAAAATTGAATCAGCTTATTATTGATGTGACGACGACGACGACGCGTTTATTTATAGTAGAGAGATGAGGAAAGTATGGAAAAAGTGCCTTTCAAATTATTACATTTTTTTTTTCTTTTTGCTTTAATAGACAAGCTGCGAAAATCAAACACAACATGTAATCTCGTAACCTCGTTCGCTTGAATTCGCCGTCGATCCTGTTACGCTGACATCGAACGACGACAGAAGACGGCAAAAAACACAATTTAATATCCCTTTTATTGTTATTATTAGATGCAGATATATGGGTCTCTCCTACAATATTTAACATACTAAAAGAACGATCTTTAGATGGAAACCAAAATAAGAAGAAGAAAAAGTTCAACGTTCGATGATAATAGTAGATTTTCTTTTTTTTTATAGAAAATAACAAAAATTGTGTGTCTTTTTACATAATTTTGTCATATAGTAACGAAGAACGACGAAAAAAAATAGGAAAGTGTATAAAAGATTCTCATTTTTTGTGACATACGAGATATAAAGTCAGGAAAATTGTTTCGAAAATGAACGAACAGAAGCGCATTAAAGCCATGTTCGAAATTTTTGCTGGAAAAGCTTTTTACATACATGTCAAAAAAAAAAGACCAGTAGATGATGGCATACATTTGCATTTGGAAATGCTCTCGACATATTTTTGCATGGGCGGAATACTGATCAGCTTGACATCCAAGCTGATTATGTAAAATAAGGAAATAAAGATAAAATTCCGGGTTTCATGAGCAGGTGAAGTGAGGTAGAAGCACAAAAAGAGCTTTAAAAATTTACTTTTTTGCTTCCTCATGCACTAAAAAGGTAATTGTGTCTTCGTTAAATTGCTGTAAAAAGCTTTTAGTACACGAAGAAAAGAAAAAAGACGAAATATTCTAAGATGGATTGTCGAAAGACAGGTTTTTACGATGGTGATAAAAATCTCTCGAGCAGAGAAAATAATGAACATAAAAAGCTTGTATGTAAAACAAGACATAAAAGCTGTCTGAGACGAACAAGTTAGACGGATTTTATGTGTAAAAAAAGTCATTAACCTTTTCTTTATGCAAATAGTAATGTCATAAAATCGATGGGAAAAGGAAGAAATTTCGATAAAATCTGTGGAAATTTGTAACTGTCAATTTTAAAATGGCCGTTAAGATCTTGTGATATTTTTGATCTTTCAATCGATCACTGAAATTTAAAATTTTTAAAGACGAAACTGACTTTTTAGATAAAATAAAATAATTCTTCACTTTTTTAAGGCTTTTTTTCGTTTCAAAAAATTTATTTTAAAAAATTAATTTAAATTTAAATAATTTATAAAAATTAATTTATATATTTTTTTAATTTAACAAAAAATATTTTGAATTTGAATTAAAATAATTAATTAAATTAAATATTAATTTAAAAAAAAATTTTTTAAATTAAATTAAATTAAATTAAAATTATTTCAATAAAATATCATTTTAAATTTTAAAAAATTTCTAATTTTTATACTCCTCATTGTGGATTAAAATTGTTAAATCAAAAAAACAAAATGGCGACTGATCAGAAAGATCTTAAGATCAAAATAAAAGATCAGATCTTTGGAAAATATATTTATGGATTATTTTTATCTTTTATAAAAAAATAACCTCAAACCTTACAGTTTAATACTTTTCATGCCAAAAAAAAGACAAATGACGTTCCAGACGAAATTCATTGAAAGGCGGTAAAAGCTTCGAAGAAAAGTGAATCAACGGTACGTGATCAAATTTTTAACGTTCATTAATCAAAAAAAAAATTGTTTACAAAATTCATAATTTTAGTGAATATTTGATGCTTTAGTCCCTAATGGTAATTTCCTGCTAGCCCACGTCTCGTTGCAAAAATAAAGGCACACATGCACGACGACAAAACATAAAATAAAACTCAATGTGTTGTTTGTCTGAATCGGCATCATTTTCATATCATTGTAACTAATGCACATTCGGCTCCTTTTTCTCCTTCTCTCGCATTTTTGGACGATACAGTGCAAAATTTTTATCTATTTCACACATCATTAACTTTAAAATATCCATTTAAAGTATTTCACTCTCTCTCTCTCTCTTTGCACAAAGGCAAGTAAGTAATATTGCGCCATTAAAATAAATGTGAGTAAAATTATAACATGCTTACCCATAAGTACCGAATTAGTTGGCGATGCCATATTCCGTCTGCTTAGCACGACGACAATTAGGGAATTGGCCACGACTGTGATGAGCAACAGAATTGGGAAAAAGTACCCGTAGAAGATGACACTAATTTGCACGTTGGATTCGCACGACACATTCAGATAGGTCATGTTGTTGTAAAAATTTAGACAGGAAAAGTTGCCGTCATCCAAAAATGCCTCGTCGTCACTCGTGGTGCTGTTTCTGGGTATGACACTTTGATCGGGGATTATGTGATTATTGTTTATGCTATTACTGCTACTTAAGCTAGCTTTAGTGTCATCGTTGCCGATGAGCATGGCGAAATAAGTCAAGTTATCCATGATTTTCTAATTTTTTAATTCACTTATCTACTTTCAAACATTTTTTTTCTGTTTTTTTTTTATCAAATTTACTCTAATGCACGATGATGTCTTAATCATATTTTTTCATCTTTTTCAATTTAATTGCGGAACATTATCTTCCGGGACCGTACTTTTGTCTGTTTGTGAAAAAAAAAAAGTTTGATGTTGATATTTTTTTTTTTTTTCGTTTTCCTTATTATTAAATTATTTCACTTTTTTTCCTTTGATACCATCATCGTCGTCATGAAGAAGTTGTAAAACCATGTCATGATTGAGTGTCGTCTTTGTCTCATCATTTTTCATCTTGCCAGCAAGGCTCTTTAATTCTGCAAAAAGAAAATGTGTAAAAAAAATTATATTTTATTTTATTTTGTGAAGAATGAGTGAACATTAAACGCTCTTTCTCTCTCTCTCGAAGGAGTCGTTGGAGTGAGAAAGACAGAGAAAAGTTAA
The DNA here is from genome assembly GCF_036172545.1 of Culicoides brevitarsis. Taxonomy (NCBI): domain Eukaryota; kingdom Metazoa; phylum Arthropoda; class Insecta; order Diptera; family Ceratopogonidae; genus Culicoides; species Culicoides brevitarsis. The sequence goes on along the minus strand of NC_087085.1, from coordinate 13,906,416 downwards.
CGTAAAAGTATAATAAATTAAATTACAGGAAGTTTCACGTTCAACGCGACGACGATCGGTGGACAAAGAAAAGAAAACGAACATATTAAAGCTACGAAAGAAACATGAAACACAAAAAAAATTGAAATCTCTTATTTTTGTGATATAAATTTTTTGATAAAGAAAAAAATTAAACGCCGCAAGAGAGCATAGTTCATTGAATTAGATTAAGTGATCGCTAATGAGTGATTGCCTACCAAAAAAAATGGCTTTTGACAAAGTTTTATCGCAGATTTCCGGCTAAGAAAACACTTGAAACATGAAAGAAGTCAAACACACACAAAAGACACTCGCAAAAAATTTCTTTGAAATCAAGAAAAACACAAAAAAAAATGAAAATCGTTTTATCGTCTTTTGAACATGTAGCCAGTTTGCAACAAGAAAGAGCAAGAACGTTCTTTGACATCGGAAAATGAAGAAATTAATTTTTTTTTTGTTAAATCTTAAACAAAATTAGAATTTGGTTAGATGCAATGTGGAAAATTGTTTCTCATTTCATTCAAAGTAGATTTTTTTTTTAAATTTAGATTAATTTTTTGTCAATGTTAACTCAAAAATTTCTATATAATGAGGAAATTTAGTTGAATAAATTATTAGATCCCAACAAATTTTTGATTTTGTTTAATGTTAACTCAAAAATTTCTATATAATGAGGAAATTTAGTTGAATAAATTATTAGATCCCAACAAATTTTTGATTTTGTTTAAAATTTTTCCATTCAAAAATTAATTATATGTTAATTAATTATAATTTTATTAGTCAAATTAATTATAATTATTAAAATTAATTATTTTTTATATTTCATTCAATTTGGACAAAAAAAAATATATTTCGATTAATTAAATAATTAATTAAATATTTAAGTCATTATTAAATAAATTAAAATTTATTTAAATTTGTAAAAAAATAAAAACTTTTTTGTATTAAATTTTTTCATAAAAATTGAAGAAAATATCAAAAGAAACTTAAAATAATCGTAAATTAATAAATTCAAGATTTTCCAATTTTTTATTATTTTTTATATATTAATTATTTTTTTTATTTTTTTAAAAAAAATAGTTTTTTGACATATTTATTTTAAAAAAATCTTGAAAAATATTTCAAACTTATTTCATAATTGCCTCAACCTAAAATGCTAATATAGCAAAAAAAAACGTACTCTAACGAAATTTTTTCTCTTTATTTGAAGTATATTCAAAAGAAAAATTTGCATTTATCCCAAATGTGGTGCAGTCTTCAAGAATAAGCAAAGACTTGAACCGGAAAATTTAATTTAAATTTATAATAATAAATGCCTGAGATTTGCATAGTCCAGATATTTTCTCTCTGTGTGCATTTTTCGATATTAAACTTACGTGTTTTGAAGTTTTAAAAATTAAGATAAAATTATTATTAAATTTTTGTTGAATAAACAACTTTTGACCTATAATATTTTTGTGGAAGTCAGACTCATGACAAAAACAATTTTTGTAATGAAAAAGATTTTCAAGAATTTAAAACTAAGCATTTTTCGTATCAAATCCGTTCAAGTGTCTCATTTGTAAACTATTACCAGCATTTGTTTGCGTATTTTGATATTTACTCTGTTACTTAAACTTTTCGAAATCTCTTTCAAATCCGGATAAAACAGCTCAATATTTATTTTATTCTTTTTTATTCCAAAACAGCTTCAAGCAGTCAGACGAAATCAAATATTTACTCGTCGATACATTTTATTCCCACACATACGCATCTTATCTTTTTCCTTTTATAATGACGATTGGAGTACCTTCTGTGCCTCAATAAACTCACAAATAAATTTTTCAAAATTTTTTATCGACAAAAAGTCAGTAAAGTTCATTGACAAAGTGCGAACAGACAAACAACAATGAGTGAGTGATGGTTATTGATTTTTTTGTGTCTCTTGCGGTTTTTCAAAAAAGAGCAAAAGTTTCAAGTAAACGAAGCGAGGAATAATATTTTGAGCTGGATCAAGAGTAATCCTCTCTCTCACCCGTCAACTTGCAGTCAAGTGGTGTGATAAACAAGCACACAAGTGATGAAAGTCGTTCATGCACATTGCTCGCTAACCCGAAGTCGATAACGGAAGGAAGGAAAGGAAAAAGGCAAATAAGGATGACACATGTTATTATTAGCATTATTGTATTATGCTTATAGCGTGATTGATCGATTGACATCTTAATTTTGGTATTTTAATGAGATCCATGGTGCTTGACGAGGAGACATTGTTTGTTCAGCAAAAGGGCGTTTAACTTGGCATTGAAATGTAAATTTGACATGACAATGGAAAAAGTTCCGTATAATTAATCCCTTCGCTCTGCCAGTCGTGCTCTTTTAATTATAATGCCTCCTCGAATAATCACGTCTAGCCAACTTAAACAATAAACAGTAATCAGTTCAACTATTTGTTTAACGACAAACTAACAAGCATGCCGCATGCCAAGTCAAACAATCATTTTCATTTAAAATTATGTTTGTTTTCCAACTGTGATAACAAAGCCACCGCTGCTTCTGCATGGCATTAATCCAACACATGTAGCACAAATCACGCAACTTGAGACTCCTTTTCTCGACAGTTTTCCGTCTTTTATGCCGGTTTGATGGCAACTTGTTTATTTGATGTGATGTAAATTGATGAATATGCAGAAAACTTTCCTCGTTTTGACGAAAAAAAAACAAAATTGATAAATTTATAAGTCACGTGGTTTGAAATTTGTTTATATGTAGGTCAAAAATTTTCAGGTCACGTGGCTTACAACAAATTTCAAGTCACGTGGTTCAAAAATTACTCAAATCACGTGGTTTACAACAAATTTTAGGTCACGTGACTTAACAAATTTTCAAACCAAATGGCTTAAAATAAATTTCAGGTCACGTGGTTTAAAAATATCTCAGAAAACTCTCCAATCTGTAAGATTATCTAACCACGTGACCTGAAATTTGTTGTAAGCCACGTGACTTTAAATATATTCCAAACCTCGTGACCTAAAATGTATTTCAAACCACGTGACTTAAAATATATTTCAAACCACGTGGTTTAAAAAATTTGTTATGTCACGTGGTTTAAAATGTTTTTCAGGTCACGTGGTTTGAAATTTGTTTTCAGTTTCAAGGTTTTTTAAATTACGTAGCTTAAAATTTTCTCAAGTCACGTGATCAAAAAATTTATGAAACCACGTGGGTAAAACGATCAGTAAATGAAATCAAAATGCGATACCATCATTAGTTCTTCTCCATCCGACAACTTTATACATTTTTTTTTTATTTGTGAGCACATCATCTTCTTAGTTTGACATTGATCCAAAATTGATAGCAAAAGATATTTTTCACAAAGTTAAGCATCTTAACACACGTCCGGACAAAGACAAATCACACAAACAAAAAAAAAACATCAAAAGTGAATGAAAGAAAAAAAAACTATAATAAAATTACTCGAGCATGCCTGTCTGTAACTGAAGTCGATGTCATGAAAGTCACACAAATATATTTTTCACGTTCATCTCTCATAAATCATTGATTCATATAAAAACGTACTTGAGTCGCACAAAAATATTATGTTTGTCTACAACAAACACACAAATATTATGAAAAAAGTTTTACTTTTCTTTCTTGCTGCTTACAAAAAAAAGGGATACAAATGGAACGAAAACCGCACAAACCATTACACATGTCGGTTTATTTTTTTCTCATCTGCTTCAAATGCATTCCAGCGAACCAGCGGTCAAAAGTTCGAATATCTAAAAAAAAAAAAAGTTTGCGAATTGAAAGTCATAAAGTTTGCGGATAATCCGAGCGAAAACAAGAAGACAAGTAAGAAGAGTCAAACAGACCGTAAGGAATATTTGCTTATTTTTTGTTTGAATGTTAATTCTCTGAAGACATAAAAAGTACAGAAAAAGATCCGACAAGGAAATGCTTTTCCAATATGGTTTGCTTTCTTCGCTCGAGTTCCTAACTCTGGTAAAATATTGAAAGAATTTATTCGAATTGTCTATGATCACGATAAGGAAAGAAATGTGCATGGGAACGATAAAGTAATATCAGTTTATGGTGAGCCGTGTAACACAGACAGAACGTTTAGTACGATAAATTTTTAGACAAGCAAAAATTTTGTTCATCTCAAGCATGAATATTTTGTGTTTAAAAGAAAAAAAAGCACCTTATTTTTTTCTTCATTGAAAAAAGGGCTGAAACAATAAAAAAGGTTCAAAAATTCGCTTCAGTCTCAATTTTTAATTATTATTATTTTTTTTATTTAAAAATAAAGGTTTAAACTTTGGAAATTTTTTTGAATAAATTAACTTTATAAATAAAAAAAAAAAATATAAAAAAAAATAAAAATTAACAAAAATTTAATTTATTAATTTACCTATTTATGAGAAAAAAAATGATAAATTAAAATTTTTAAATTATTTACAAAAATTTTAATTTTTTATTTTATTTTAATTTTTAATTTATTTTTAATTATATTTAAAAAAATTAATTGATAATTTTATTTTAATTTAATTTTTTTAATTTATTTTTATATTTTTTTTTAAAATATATAAAAAAATTAATTGATAATTTTATTTAATTTTTTTATTTAAAAAAATAATTTATAATAATTTCATTAATATTTTAATTTAATTTAAAAAATAATTTAAATTTATATTTTTAATTAAATAAAAAAAAAATAATTATTTTTTTTTTTATTTTTAACCAAAAATACATTCACATTCAAATAAAATGACAAAGCATTTTATTTTATTGCATTTTCCTAAAATTTTTTGCACATTTAAAGCTTACTGTCAACTTTTTTTCCATTTCAATATTTGCCTCTCCTTTTTTCAAGCAAAACATCGAAAAATGTTTGTGATATTTATTTTGCATTAAATTTGTGATAAACGACAATTTGTGTGCTGCACTGCATGACAATGAATTTGTTTGTCTGCAATTTATTTGATTTGTTACCCTTTTTTGGGCCAGACGCTTTTGTTGTTGTCAGTAAATCAACAAAAGTAGCAGATGCTTTAAATTTTTTACAAATTCTGATTTATTTTTAATAATTTGTTGATTTTCTTACCTTGCAGCTCAAGTACGTTTCTAATCACTCGAATTTTGATTGTTTTCGACCAACAAGCAAACGGAAGCTCCAAAATAAACAAAAAAAAATAGACTTGACTGGACACATGGATAAGACAGAATCAATATTTGATTCAAGGTTGTCCGAAACCTCGGTACGGCAAATCAATCAACAACCTCTCAATTTGTTCCGCCAACAAGCAATATCTGATGAAGTGAAAAAGAGACAGAGAAAAAATGGTTAACGAAGCGGAATGGATGCGAACGATGCAAGCTATCAGTCAGTTGTCGGTATCGTTTGGATTATTTTTTCCGGGAAAACCTGTTAGTGTAAAAATGTAATTAAGATACGGCCTTTGCACACGTGTCTCGATGCAACTCGATGCCGCCATGTAATCTCTATGCAATCCACTTGGACATTAGATTTTTGAAACGATAGAACGTTCCGTCATTATTTTGCTGCAAAATTAATTTAGGATCGCAAGAATGAGCAATTTTTCGAATGAAAAATTCGTTTGCCATCCAAATTGCCTCGTTCGTCGAATCGATTCTCGTTAATTTTTTTTCGCATTCGTATTCAAATCGCGTCTCGTTAAGATAATTTTAACTTTATACCCTTAGATAGACATAAATTCAGTTTTCGATTTACACATCGCAAAATCACACCACGTTCCATGCGCATTTTGACAGATAATCAAAGAGCAACATGTGGTTGTCATATCTATGACGCTAGTAATTCATATCATGAGTCAGAAGATTTTTGCCGCTCTCGGAGATAAAGTTAAATTTTATCTGAAGTGAGTTATGTGTGGTGAATATTTGATTATTTTTCTCGAACACATCCCGTCTGAAGCATTATGTTTTTTTTCCTTCTCCTCTCGTGTAAGCAAATCGTTATTTTATGAGCGAAATTTGTTTGAAAACTTGTTTAACAAAATTTTAATGGTAACTGGTTGCTTGGTAATCAGCGGGAGTATTGATCTCGCGAACAAGCTTCATGTTAGCAACATGCCTCAAAAATTTTGGGGAAAATGTGTTCGACAGTGCGGTTTTTCTCGGGAAAAAGAAAAGAAAGTTCGATGACAGTGTGGAGAAACTTTGAATAAATAACAAAACTTCTACTTTTAATGCATGAGAAAATTTTTCTCTAAGTTTTGTTCTGAGAAAAATAATATTTTTCATTATTTTCTGATGAAAAACTCTTACTTAGGAGCAATAATTTTATCAATAAAATTAATTTTTGCAGATACGGCTTCAAATAATAAAATTAAAAATTAATAAAAATTGAAATTAAAAAATATAATCAAAATTAGAGTTTAAAAAAAATAAAAATTTTTATTGAATTTAATTCAATTTGATTGATTATTTATTTTTTTAGATTGAAATAAATTATTTTTAATAAATTTTATTAATTATTTATTTAATTATTTATTTTTAGATTAAATTAAATTATTTTTTTTTTAATTTTTTATATTCGTTTATTATTTTTTTTTCAAAAAATTTTTTTTATTAAATTTAAATATTTATTATTGAAAATATTAAAATTTAATTAATTAAAAATATAATTTAATTGAAAAATAAAATTAAAAAAATGAATAAAAAATCGAATTAATTTAAACTCAATATTTTTTTTAAATTTCATTTTTAAATTAAACCAAAATGTCAAAAAATCAAGTTGAAATGTAAAAAAATATATTTTAATCCATATTTCGTTAAAAAAAAGCTGATTACTCACGTAAAACCCATATTTAAAAAAATGTTTGTCCTTTTTTTGTTGTCAGTCCTCTCACATATTGTCTCGTATTTTTAATGACTTCCCCAGAAAAAATTCATCCGAAAAACTGTCATGCACAAAAAATAACTGTTAATCGTACGATTATGTCATCAAACACACAGGATACTTTTGATACTGCATCCATTTGTACAAAAATAAAATAAAGTTAAACTACTCTCGACCAACCTTTATTTCTACCTCAGATCCCTTCATGTGTTGATTGCCAAGTAAACCCATCATCATTACAACCGACTCATTTCAATGAAATATTTTTCGTGATATTACCGTTATTACAATTTTATTTATCTCGTTGAAGAGTACTCCTCCGAAATAAGTTGTCGCTGGTTGACTCGACACCACACACACAACACTCAACTCATCGACCTTTTCGTCTGATCCATATTTTTGTGTTGATTGTAAGTGGCACGAATGTGTTTGTTGGCTATCTCCCATTTGAATAAATTTGTTTTGTCTGTAGGCACGATAGTGTGGCTAATAGTGGGATTTTCTCTGTCGGATTACGATTTTAAATGGAAAATTTTGCGAAATTACGAGAGATAGTATTTTCGGAAAATCGCTACTTTTGTCCCAGGGCAGAATATTACAATTAGCTAACTTGAAGTTTTTTGAGAGTGTGACACACTTGCATGCAGAAAACAAATTAAATGTTCAACTCGCGTCACAGGTACACAAAGAGAATAGGCATTTTGTTGACATTTTGTGGTATTTTTGTGTTGTTTGATATCTGGATCTGCATCGCGTTGCAGATAAGAGCATTTGCACGAACTCATTGCAAGAGCGAGTGCATCAACATTGTTCATTGTAGAGCTATTCATTGAAAAATTTCGTTGTAACGTTGGTTTTTATGAAGCGAATAAAAAGAGCTTGTAACCCGCAGGACACTCTACGGCTTTAAAAGTAAAGGTTTTTAGTCATTTCGAAGAACAAATGCGGTGTTAAATTCGACTTGTCGTCTGTGTGTGTGTGTGTGTGTGTGTGTGTCAAAGCTGTGCCCCAAAAAAATTTTCATTTATTTAAAAATTTAAAAAATCTCGATGAAAATTTTTAATAATTTTTAAAGCATTTTGTGACTTTTTTTCTTCTTTTTCGAAAAAACGGTCATGAAAATTTTATTTTATATCTCCTTATTAATTTCAAAAAAAAATCGTAATTAAAAAAAAATTTTTATAAGTTTAAATTTTGTGTCTTTTTAAAAATTTTTTTAAAAAAAACAATTTTTTTTAGTTTTTTTTATTTTATTTGAATTTATTAAGTTGCATTAAAATTATTTTTTTTTAAAAATTTCACCAATTCAAAAATTTTTTTCATTTTGTGTGTGATTTTTATTTTTTTTTTATTTATTTTTATTTATTAATTTATTTTTTTTATTAATTAATTTAATTTTTTTTTTATTTCTTATTTATTAATTTTTTTTTATTTATTTATTATATTTTTTTTTTAAATCCTTTTAATACTTCAAATATTATTTTTTTATAATTTTTTTTTTAGTAAAAATCAAATATCATATTTTCCCTGTTCACAATATTACATGACTCCAACCTTAAGCTCATTAAAAAGGATTAAAAATAAATCTTTTTAGTTCATAGGGTAACACCTCACGGTCAGTTGGCTTGTAAAGTTCATTTGAAGTACATAAAATTGAATAGCGATGATTAGATTCCTACTCTTTTGTTAAAAAGTTTTGTTGCGCCACAAATACCAGTTGTCCTGCGAGCAAATGCGATAACGCAAAGACAACAAAGATGAAGCGCAAATTACATTTCGCTATTGAGCGAACAAGTATTTAATTCAAATTCCTACAAATTCAACCAACAAGCACGGATGACGGCATAATATGCGGGGGCATAATATGAAATTTGAGTCGCAACGTTGTAATTTTGCTGTAAGCCTACTAATGTGGTCAAATTCATGACATCAGGGATGGAATGACGTAAACGGCATTTTAAAAAAAATTTAAATTTTGAAGTTTTTAGACAAAAATTTAAAATTTAATTAAAAATTTTATAAAAAATTTAAAATTTTATAAAAATTTTATAAAAAATTTAAAATTTTATAAAAAATTTCAAATTTTATCAATATTTTAAAATTTTATCAAAAAAATTATTTTTTTAACCACAAAATTGGAAAAACAGAAATTTTTTTAATTTTTCCGTTACAGAACAAAAACTTCCTTCAAACATGTCACAATCCACCCCTGGATGCAACTAATACTTAATGATGACATTTGAATGCATAATGATACCTTTTCATGATGAAAACCACTCGGATCGTTTGGACATCCGATAGCACGGTTATCGACGCATGACAACATGTTGGATGAGCAAAAACAAAAATTATTTCACCACTTTATACATTTTAATTTTTTTTATTTATTCCTCTTTTTGCAAAAATATTATTTTGCTATTTTTGCACTAAACTACGCATCGCATTTTAATTTTAATAAAAAAAAAGCTTTTTATTGTTGTGCATTAAATTAAAAGCAATATAACACCTGGTTGTGTGTTTTCACTCCCCTCGTTCTTGCCAAATACTGCTAGTTTGAAGCTTATAATGGGAACAATAAGTGTTATATTTTTGAGTTTGATGGATTTTAATGGTTTTAAAATTTCACACTGAAATTGATGGGTTTAATTAAAATTCAACTTTGATATTTTACTTAGTAAATTACCTGCCGTCTCCACTGAAATAAATTTATTTTTTGTATTTTATGGAAATTACATGCAAAATACTGTCAATATTTCTCTGTTCTTATCTATTTTGCATTTCATTTCAATATTTTTTTTTTTTTTTTTTGAAAATTTGTCGGCCTTAGAAACTAATTTCCTTTAAAAATTTATTAAAAATTGAGTGACGTTATCTGACGATGAATTTCATTGAATTTTGTGTCAATACAAACATTTCGCTTGACATGTCCCGAAAAAGTGGGAAAGAAAAAGTTTATGAATATTTTTTGGGGGGAAAATTACGGTTCAAAAATGAAAGGAAGAGTCAATATTTTTTTAATTTATCTCTCAGACGTTTACCTTACGTACCTTAATTTACTCGAGAATTTTTATAGACAATGAAAGAGGACGGAAATATTTTTTTTAAGAGGAAAATGTACTTGTTTCATCTTCGCCGAAAGTTGTTGGCACTCATTGTTTGTTTGTTTTTGTTTGGTTGAAATAATTTGTTTTTCTGCGCCGCTTTTCGTTGTTTCGGGGTTTCTTGAGGAAATAAAAGGCAACGTCGCCAACAAAAGGTAAATAGAAAGTAATTTAACGCAGTTAACTGGATCCTTTTGTGCCGAGATTTCACTTGTTGAGACTCTTCGTTGAAGGAGGAAGAAAGAAGCCATAAGAAGACTTCCTGTTGTGTTTTATTTAAATAATGACATAATTTTAATGAAGAAAGTTGTTTAGCGTTGATTTTTCGCAGTGTTTTTGTTTCCGCATACTACGAAGCCACATGTACATTGTCGGTACTGTCAATAAAACTCCATTAAGATTCTCTTGTGTAAACATTGCCGAGAATCATCTGTTTACATTAAAATGCTGTAATGAAAGCTTTTATAAAACTATTACGAGCAAACATTCATTTTGCTGCTTCATTGTGCTAACTAGAAAATAATTATTATTATTATTATTATAACCATTTTAAAGTTAACGTTGTACACTAAATTAAATAGCTTTTTACAAAAGAATTCATTAAAGCACTTAGTTTGTTGTTGTTTGAAATTTTATTTGTAAATCCCGAAAAATATTTTTATTTTGCACGCTAATTCAAACAAAATGTCGGAATTGAAATTTTTTATAAGTTTTGTAACGCAATAACTCAAATTCTGCTTTATGAATCTCTTTGGAATTTTTTGTATGATGTTAGTTCTAGTTCAAAGAAGGTTTTGAAACATAAATTTTCAAGTTTTTATAATGAAAAATATGGAAATCTCCCAAATATGACATGTAATGTTCATTGCATACCTCATCAGATTCATTTTAACATTTATAATAAAAATTGTATTGATTGCATAACTTTGGGCTAATTAAATGTTTTGAAATAAACAAAACAAAAAAAAATGACGGGTGAAACAAAGCTCACGGGTAACATCAGTTTATTTTGAAAATAGCCGGACATTTTGTTGTTTGAATGCACGAAAGCAAACAATGAAAGAGACTGCGAGCGCAATTTTCAATAGAGCACAAAAAAAATTGCACAACAATGAATGGGCTGGCATGGTACATACAAAAAAGAGCTTTGAGGAGGAAGCTAAACAAGCGAGGCACCGAGTAACTGTTATGACTGTGAATTTTTTTAAAAGGTTGAACAACTGCAACCAGTGTTACTATTATTTAACAATTGAGTTGTTTTGCTTCGAGTTTTGTTTTTGTTTTTTTATTTTCATTTTTTCCCTTTTTATAAGAGAAAATTATAAAAATATATACGGACATTCATGTAATGGTTTCCGTCCTGCAGATATTTTCTCTAAAATTACAGGAAAACTATAACGAACACAAAATGCTGGTTGTTGTGTGGAATGTCGACATTTTTCATGTTATTTTATGGGATTTTAACAGACAAAAAAATTTCTGAAGATCCATCCTTATATGGCAGAGGTACGAGAGAAGAGAGACATAAATTCTTCAGGGACTCGTAAGAATGGAGAAAAAATATATGAAAATTGCTCTCTTTTGTGTCTGAAAAGATCGATGGAAATTTGAGCTGAAATGAAAAACTGGAATTTGATACAAAAATATTTTTTTAAATAAGGCTGAAGCGAATATTTATCTTAAATTTTTTTCTAAAAGTGAAATTTAAAAAAAAAATTGTTTTTTTTTTGAACAAAATTAATTAAAATTTCTTAATATTCAAATTTTTTATTTTATTTTTAATTTAAAATAATGATGACTAAAAAAATAAAAATTAATTAAAAAAATAAATTATTAATTAAATTATTTTTAAAAATTTCATGAAAAAAATTTAAATACCATTTTTTCCAGGTTTCAAAAAATAATAAATACAAATAAATAAACATAAAATAATTATATATTTTTATTTTAAATTTAAATATTATGATTAAATGTAAAATTAAAATGTTTTACAAAATTAACTGGAATCTAGAAGAAATTTAATTAAAAAAAAATAAATTACAGTTTTTAAATAAAAAATAATTAAAAAGGAATTTCCTATGAAGTCCTTAATAAAGATCTTTAAATAAGAAAATTTATTTTTTTCTTTTTTTAATTAATTAATGAAAAATTTTGTCGCAAGATGAACTTTTTTATGAAAATTTGTCTAATTAAAATGATTTATTTACGTCTTAACCTACAGAACTTGTCCATTTCGAACAAAAAAGCATCCCATAATTATTACATTTGAATACCAAAAGTCGAATAAAAACCCACAAAAGAGCCTTTTCATCTCACATTTCAACCTCAATCTGCTCATTTTCCACATAAGCAAACACACACAAAGGCAAAACCATATCTACATCCAGCTAATATATCTCTCCTTTTTCTCATGTAACTAAATAATTATCACTAGCCTCCTTGTTTACGTTACTCAGGCTTAACCCATATGTCACCGCACTGTGATCCTCCATCGCACATGGTTTGCAGCAAATATGAAAAACTGCACAGCACTCTCGTTCTACGTCTCTTTCTCCTTCGTGCCATGTAACACGAGATAAAATTGTGCTAAAGGGAAATAATTTTAGGTCGTTTTGTCTTTTTTTATTACATTTCTCCTCAACTATTCCATTTTTTCTCATTTTTTCTTCTTTCGCTTGTTTATGGGCATTGTTTGTATTGTTTTAATTTAAAAAGTGACTCAATGCAACGCTCGCTCTTTTCGCAGGCGACACACAATAGAATTCCCTTTTTTGTTGGTTTAAATAGCTGAACTTCATGTGGCTTGTGTTATTTTTTAATATCGCCGATGTTTTTTCAGCCTTTTGTTTGTTCTTAGAATTCAAACAAACAGGCTATTAATTTTTTTTATAAAAGGAAAGAAAAGACTCATTGCACAAGATAAATAATTGCATCAGCTTAGTGAATCTCCCGTTCCAGCTTTCTTGCTAGTGACTGGCTAATTTTTCAAGATTAAAAAGTTTTATTAGGTAATTATAACGTTAATTTGTCACCCTACTCGGAAATAATGAAATTAAGGAGATAAACATTTACAGATGATTGCGTCGCGTCGATTTTTTCGAAGAGAAGAGAAATTTCCCGAAATAACGTAATTATTGTTTTACGTCTTCCCACGCTTCGATAAAGTTTTTACAAAATATTTTCCAATTTTGGCTATGAAATAATAACATAATAATCAACTAGAACAAATAAATGGTACGATGTTCGAATAAAATCCGAAATAAAATCGAAAATTAATGAAAAATTGGGGAAACTTTATTTTGTTGTTGGGAATCGTTCGGCATAATATAATAAATAAATGAAATATTCCAGATATATTGAATGAAAAATGATTTATTGTTATATTGTATCGAACCATCCCCAAAAATTTTATACCCTATGGGAAAAAACGGGTTGGATTGAATCCTTCACACATTACCCGAATTCATCATTTCATTGAAAAAAAAAATAAGGCATGAGATTTTTTGATGGTTTTGTGTTAATTAGGCCTAAAGTAACTGAAAATACCTAAATTTAAAATTCTGGAATGAGCTTCAGTGTTTTTAGGCACTTTTAGTTTGGTTGGGTATGCCAAAGAGGTACTTCAAAACCCTCAAATCCACTGAAAAATGTCTAAAATCTCAAAAGCTCATTCCAGAATTTTAAATTTAGGTTTTTTAGATTTTTTTAGGCTTAACTTGCACAAAAACCATCAAAAAATCTCAAGCCACATTTTTTTTAATGAAATGATGAAATCGAGTGATGTATTTAAAGATCAACTTGACAGGAGTCACATTGATCTCTTAAGGGAATTTTCTGATTCCTTAAAGGATCAATTCGTTCCGTTAAGGGCTCATTATGTTCCAGGGATCAACCTGATTTCTTTTCAAGTAAGGCATCTACAGACTCAAAAAATTATTCCTTGAAAGAGGTAATATGATCATTTAAGATCCTTATGATCTCTTGATCTCAAATTGACTTCCTTTAGACTGTAGACTGAGACTGTAAATGACTTACTCGAAAATTAATCAGGTTGATCCCTTAAAGGAACATATTGAGCCATTAACGGAACAAATTGGTCCTTTAAGGGATCAGAAAATTTCCAAAAGGGATCAATTTGTCTCCTGAGAGAACAATTTGATCCATTGAGGAATCAATCTGACCCGTTTTTCAACCATAGGATACGATACAGCGATAAGATGGATGATGAGGGAAAATTTTTTCTCTCTCTCTCTCTCTTTATCTATTTTGTAACAGTAAAATAAAATAAATAAATTAAATTTCCATTGATTATTATTTTGGTTTATCTTTCTATCGTTCGTCGTTCGTTCGTTCGCGTGGATGGAACCTTGACCGCATTTGACCCCCAACCACAAAATTTGTGTGCAAAGTGCTTTTAAATAGGCAGCCAAATTTTCTGTTTCATCACATTAATCCAGTCATTTATGACGAAAATCTGTTGTTCTGTGACATTAAACACAGTCGGTCCCTATTTTTTTTATTTTGGAGAGAAAAATTTGCGAGCGAGATTCAATAAAATAATGATGATCGTCATTATTTTGTTTCATCTTCTCGATTAGGTTTTTCTTTCGTCTTTTTCACACACACACACACACACATTTCAGCATTACGGTTCATTGCATCCACATTGTTGTTGCTGTTTCCATGACATTAGCACTGAAAATAAACGATACCAAAACCGAACGATAGTTTTCAGCGAATTTTCTGAGATAAACATGAAATGCGGCGGATAAAAGAGCGGATTAGCAATGATAATAATAATAATTTCTTTGGAATGTTCACAGCTTTTATCTTTAAATGAAGCTATTTTGATGAGAGTTTCTTGAAATTTTGCAATTAGTAGGATTATTAAGTCCATTTTCGGGCTTCTTAAGTATGAATTGCATTTATTTGCTTCTAATAAATCTCAATTATTTCAAAACATTTCCTCAAAATCCAATTATCCGCAAATAAACAACTTAAATAAATGTGTGTATGAATATATAAAATGCTTTCAAAAGCCAACACAAACGAAAATTGATAACTACATTTCAGGGGAATTGCATGATACGAGACATAATAATGGTATTAAATGTGAAACATAGTTTATCTTTAATTTAAATAACATAATAAAGTACAATCAAGTCGGCAGAGAGAGAGAGAGCATTTGTCTTAGAATTTATATTAAGAAGACGAAGAATTCAATTTTATTCAATTTGAGCAAAAATTTTGGGTCCAGTTCAAACTTTATCGTATTCTTGTTTGCAGAATTCTCATATTGGATAATAAATAATGGAGATGGCAAAGTTGAATGGTTTCATTTGTCAAGGCAAACAAATGGAACAGTTTTTAATCTGCTAAAGATTTTGAACTAAATAAAATTAAGATTTTCTTGGAATTCGAAAATGAAATGTTGAAAAGTAAAATCTTTTCAAGAAAATTTTATTCAGGAAAAAAGTATAAAAATTCTAACTAAAAATTAATAAATTTAAAATCCATGCATACTCCCATCATAAAAGGGCGCAAATTCTATTATCTATAGAAATTGTATCAATTTAGGCAATGAATTTTACTTTTGAAAACAAAAAAAACTTTCAACAGGTGGAACGAAATCTACGGGCTCTAAGATATTATTTTTAATCATTTATAACTTAAAACTGCCAAAAAATTGAAACTGAAAAAAAAAATTTCCTTTGACATAGTTTTGTTTTGAAAACTAAATGAAGACGAAAACTAAATCAAAAACTGTGTCAAAGCAATTTTTGACAAATCTTGCTCCAAATTTATAAAAATTTGTCAGAGGGCTCTAATTTATCATTTTTAATCATTTTATAACTCAAAACTGCCAAAAAATTGAAACTGAAAAAAAATTTTTTCTTTGACATAGTTTTGTTTTGAAAACTAAATCAAGACAAAAACTAAATCAAAAACTGTGTCAAAGCAATTTTTGTCAAATCTTGCTCCAAATTTATAAAAATTTGTCAAAGGGCTCTAATTTATCATTTTTAATCATTTTATAACTCAAAACTGCCAAAAAATTGAAACTGAAAAAAAAACATTTTTGTTTTGAAAACTTTAAATCAAAAACTGTGTCAAAGCAATTTTTGTCAAATCTTGCTCCAAATTTATAAAAATTTGTTTTGACAAGTTTTGTTTTGAAAACTAAATCAAGACATAGTTTTGTTTTGAAAACTAAATCAAAAACTGTGTCAAAACTAAATCAAAAACTGTGTCAAAGCCATTTTTGTCAAATCTTGCTCCAAATTTATAAAAATTTGTCAGAGGGCTCTAATTTATCATTTTTAATCATTTTATAACTCAAAACTACCAAAAAATTGAAACTGAAAAAAAAATTTTTCTTTGACATAGTTTTGTTTTGAAAACTAAATCAAAAACTGTGTCAAAGCAATTTTTGTCAAATCTTACTCCAAATAGATAAAAAATTATCAGGGGGTCCTTTAGTTTTAATGATTTTTACTTAAAATTGTTATTCATTAAATAAAAATCTAATTTTTCTTTGAAAATTTGCTAAAAGTTTAATTCTCTATTGTTGTTACTGACCTTCTTTGAGCCAAAAAAAATCAAAAACAATAGAAAAGTCCTTAATTTTACTTTGCCACAAAAAATCAATGTCCTACTTTTCTACAAGACAAAAAAAGTTGTTCTACCTTTCTCTAAGTCCTTAAAACTTTTGCACAATAGCAAGCGCTTGAATAAATTTACAGGACACCCTGCAACTTTTTAAAACAATATTTTTACAATAGCATGATTTATGACACATTTTATACCTTTTTCTCTGTGCTTCTCCATTGTTTTCACACCTAAATTAAACCCAAACACACTCAAAGACATACGGAAGAAGATATTTAAATGAATTAAAATGATTGAAAATTATTCGAGTGTGTAATGTGCAAACAAGTAGGCGTAAATTATTTGCCTTTTCCCTACACCTTCGTTATGCACAAAAGCTAAGGGAAACTCGACTTTGTTGATTGTTGCCACACTGCAACTCGGGTACCTCAACTATTACAGCAATTATAAAGTGGTAGAAATTTTCTTCTTTGTAATTCTCCGAATGCACGAAGCAACTCGAAGAACGAAGGGACGGGAGTAATTTAAATTTGTTATTTATGTATCATCATCAGCAAGTAGCAGCAGCAAAGTAATCTTCGTCATTACGGCAGTAGATCAAAGAAATTGTGCGCATGAAACGAACTGAGTGATATCTCGAAGTGACGGTTAAACTTTGTATAAGAAAGATAATTAAAGGAGATGAAAGTTTTTTTTTCTGTCACGACTGTTGTAATAATAATAAATATTTAGAATGAGCAACTTTTGCCGCACAAGCGAAAGAATTACGGAAAATAAATTGGAATAAACTTCTTCTGCGTATCACAGACAACGACGCGAAAAGTTTATCTCTATTTATGCAGTCAGCTAATGTCAACGACGAAAAAAAATTGTAAAAAATATTGAAAATTTAATCAAAATATTATTTTACATTCGAATGATGAAAGTGTTCATTTTAGCGTTACTCGGAAAAAAAACTTAACAAGTGCACTTAACTTTTTCTTGAAGTGAATTTATATTAGGAAACATCAAAACTCTCAAGAAAAAAATCATTTATCTTTTTTTCGAGTTTCCGTAACATCTAGAGCTGTCAACCCATTTCACTTTGTGGCAGGTTTGTGCGGTGTGATTTGAATAATGACTCGACCATCGAATTGAAAAGCAAAAAAAACCCCATGATGATCGATTTTAATTTGAATAATATCTTAACCTCAAACTCATTTTTTTCCTTTCTTTGAGAAAAACCTCACGTTCTGTCAATGGAAATACATAAGATGACAATTTTATTACGTTCGAGAACAAATTTATCCAATATTTTGAAACAATTTATAAGTATTAGCGCGTGTTTCGCCTTTTTATAGCAACTGTACATTTTCACATAAAATCCATTTTTAAAGATATCTTGCATAGGAACACGCGAAAAGCTGTTCAGAATAAGGATTGAAGCTCTTTATCCGGCGCGAATAACGGAAAAAAGCAACATTGTTCTGCTTGGAATCCAATTTCGCCAACTTGAAAATATGTATATTGTTATATTTTATTACATCAAAAAAAAAAAACTGGATCAAACAATGTAACGAACTCTTTTTATGCATGATGCTCTACTCTCATGATTTATGCAAAAGGGCAAACAATATATCACAAGAGAGAGAGAAAAGTGTGGGAGCGACAGTAATGCGTTGCTATAGCAAACAAATGATATGGAAATATCAATCAATGTTGGTTTTCATTGAATTACATGAGAAAATTTTATAAATATAAAAGCTTAGGAAATTTATCCTGATTAGAAATGAGCAAAAAATACGTTTAAATTGATTTAAATATTTAATCGTTTTAAGATTTTTGGGTTAAATGTTGTTAAAACATTTATTCAGTAAAAAATTTTTAGAGCTTTAAGTCTTTAGTGGAACGAAAAAAAACTTTTTAAGGCTCTAAAAATTTAAAAATAAGATCCTTTAAATTTTTATAAGAAATTTTATCAAATATTTTTTTTTTTATTTTGGAAAAATATATAAAAATTTTTTATTACAATTTTTTTTAGAAAATGAATGAAATATTTAAAAAAAATTCTTATGAAAATTTTCTAATCTTCAAATTTCTAATTTTCAAATTTTTAGAGCCCTAAAAAGTTAATATCGTCCCAATGCAAATAAATATTTTGACAATACAGTGAAAATTCTATCATAGGGCACCCAAAATTCAAATAAGTGTACCAATAAGAGAATATTTATTCTCTAATAGGGCATATCAATATTCAGAAATTCATACATTTTTCAAAGAAAATTCTATTTTGATCAAAAATTTTCAAAAATGAAAAAAAAATTATCAAAAAAATTCAAAATGATAAATTTCTTTGATTTTTTTCAATTTTTTAACTTTTTAACCTTTTCTTCCTTAATTATCTTATTTTAGGAAATTTGAAACTTTTTTTATTAAAAGAAGTTAATTTAACCCAAAATTTGAAATTTTATAGAAAATCGATGTGCCCTATAAGAGAATATGCCCTAACTCAGACATTGGAACACTGGAATTAATAAAATTCGCACTGGGAATCGATCACCTGATCGCGCCAACGATCGATTCCCAATGCAAATTTCATTAATTCTAATGTTTACAGATGAACGAAACACGTGCCTTAACCTTACTCCGCAGCAATCTCATGACTGATTCAAGCACTTGTAATATCCAAATCTCATCAACTGCCTCTCATTTTATTGCTTTACCGAAAAACAATCAACATCCCACTTCTTACAGAGAGTATAGTTATCCGTAAATAAATAAATACGCTTCAAATTTAATCCAATTTCATTACAGATCAAAGACGATAAGATATACCTTTCAAACGGATTTCAAGCGATTTTCAAGTACTTTGCAATATATACCTCCGTATATAGAAGCAAAAACAAATAATAGCTACTTAGTGACTATCAAAATTATTAATCCTTTCATTCTATACACAAAATTTCACCGCTACACGATGAAACGGCAAAAAAACCGCAGATACTCGAAAATATTGCTTCGAAAATAGAAAGGAAAAAAAAGAAAAACAAAAAGAGGATCGTCGTCAATATCTTTTTATTATTAAGTATTATATGATATGATATGAAACGATGAGAACAACGCTTTTGTGCTATTCTTTATTATTATAAGGACATGACAAATGAAATATGAAGCAATAATATTTATGACAAACATAAATTTAATTTATGGTCTTGTTATTATTATCATTTTATGAGTTTTCATTCACAACATCTCACATGTGTTATGTTTGTTATAAATATTTGAATTTTTCAGAACAGAAAAAACACATCATCATCGATCTCAGACGATTGTTTGATACTCGAAGGTGAATTGTTAACAGAAGGTCGAGGACTTCTTAGAAGGAAATTGAGCAATTTGCGTATTGTTTTAATAAAATTAAAAAACCTTGAAAAACCTCGCCAAAAGGGGCGAGTCGTTTCTCGATTTTCAAGAGGAAAAAATATTTTTTTAATTAAATTAAAAAGAGAATTAAAATCAATTCAAGCGTTTCTCGTTTGATGCTGAAATGGAAACGTATCATTAATAATAAATGAGTGAATGATTGACTCGTTTTGCTTCGCTTGTGTATATCCTTCCGTCTTCATCAGGCAAATCGCATAAAATAATACTAACATTTATTAATATTTCATGTTGGAACATAACAACTAAATGCGACACATGCGAACAAAATTCTTGGAAGTGGAAAAAAATCTGCAGACTTTAACATATTCACTGCGAGTAACTAACATTCAGCAGGGATGTAGCAATTGCAGTATATGAGTGACAAATTTTAATACACAAATTTAATCTCATGTCAGCTTAAAAATTTTAAGCTTAAAATCTTTCGAAACAATTTTTCTTAGTCAAAAAGTAATCTAATGTTAATGAGGATAATTAATTTAAAAAAAATATATTTTACAAAAAATACAAGAATAAATAATTATAGTCAAAAATAATGCTAAAAAGAAAATTTAAATAATTTTTTAAAAAATTCTCAAGATATCTAAAGTTGAATATTTCAGAAAATGTATTAAATAATGAAAAAAAATAAATTAAAATCGAAAAATATTCTTTTCAAGTTTTTTTTAATTTTTGATTAATTTTGTTCGATTTTTTGACATTTTATTTATTTTTCTTTTTTATTAAAAAATCCACATTTTATAAAAATTTAAAAATTAACATTAAAAATTTTTTAAATAATTTTTTTAAAATTTAATATTCTTTAATATTTTAATATTTATTATTAATATATTTTAAAATTTTTAATATTTAAATTAATAATATTTAAATTTTTAAAAAGAAAAATAAAAAATTTAAAAATAAAAAAATAATTAGAAGCATAAAAATTTAATTTTTTTAGAAATATAATTTTTTTTTTTTGTTTAAAAAATCTAAAATTTAACATTTTATTTTAAATTTTAATTGAAAAAAAAAATAAAAAAATTTTCAATAAAAAAAAATACGGCTATGTATGAAAATTTTCAATATGAGTTTTTATTCAAATAATTTTAAAAATTTTTTTAAAGCATTCCCTGCACATCCCTGAAATAACCACTACGCGATGCTATTTGCTATAAAACAAGAAAATGAAGTGACTTTTCTTTTAACTTTTATCAAGACATGTAGGAGTAAAAATTCCAACTATTTTTCTCTCTATTCCTTCTCCAGATATATCCTATAAAAAATAATAATAAAATAAAATAATATTGCACACCATATAACATGGAATTGATGTGTATTTATGAGAGTTCATAAATCAAGAAAACGAATGACGTTGTTTATTGCTCTTCTTGCCTGTGTTGGTTGTTCGCGTGTGTTATCGTCCAACAAGTTATCATTATTTCTTTTTTCCACTCTTTTCTCCTGTTTTTTTTTTATCATATCAGCAAACCAACAGACAAACGAAAATACACTTACTCATCCTTCCTTGGGCATTATTCAAATGCGGGGCTAATGAAATTGACACTTTGAGACCTTTGTCTCGTTTCTCTGGATTGCACACGTGTCAAACACAAGCGACAGAATTACTTAATGGTATTTACGGGGCGTCTTCGTCGGCAATTGACAGACACGATAATTAAGGGTCTCGAGTGATGTTGCTCGAAACGATCCACTCCCACACACGTTCCCTCACTCTTTGCAATCAAGGACGTTTGTAATTTATTTTCCGTTCCTTTGAATCATTAAAGTTCAGCTTTAACGGAATTGGATTGCAATTTAGTGTGTTTCTGTGTCGACTGCGACATGTTACGTAAAAGACTTCACATGCTATCCCCATCTCCCATACAGAGAGATAGAAACTAGCTTCAAACGAGAGAAAATGACGATGATGATTGCTTTGCGATGATATTTCATCTCGCATCTTTTCAAGGCTCCAATTCCGTAATCTGATAAATTATTTCTTTAATATTTGTACGGATGAGCAAAAATTCTAATCCTAATCCTGCAGGAATGAATTATAAGGCAAGAAATCTTCATTTATATTAAATCTCTCGCATTTCTTGATTAACATTTCAAGAGCACTTGTGTGATGTGATGCTTTCTTGCGAGTGGAAAAAAACACATCTTTCATGATAGATGTGCTTATTTTTAGCACAAAAGTCTCAAGAGTCCTCTTTGCAATTAGTGTAGCGCAAAACACTTGTTTTCATTATTCTTTGTGAAATTTTTCGTCAGATGTTGCCGACTTT
The DNA here is from genome assembly GCF_036172545.1 of Culicoides brevitarsis. Lineage (NCBI taxonomy): Eukaryota > Metazoa > Arthropoda > Insecta > Diptera > Ceratopogonidae > Culicoides > Culicoides brevitarsis. The sequence continues at coordinate 13,884,136 of NC_087085.1, read as the reverse complement.
TGCATGAACGACAAATGCATGAAATTAGTCATACATTTAGAAAAAACAAGGCGTCTCCATTTTTATTTGTACTGAGTGTATTATGTTCCATTTTTGTTCTACATTGTTTTTGATGCACTTTTTGGTTTTATTTTGAAAAAAAATCGTCAGAGCGATCAAAATGGTACTCACCTAATAAGCGGCAAATACTCGAAAAATTAAATTTTGAACAAAGAAATTTGAGTTTCAAGCTTTAACAAAAAAAAAATAGATTAAGATAGATAAAAAATAAAATAAAAAACATTTGAAAAAAAATAAAAAATTTTTTACAATTAATTTAGAAAAAAATTTTAAAATTTTTTTTTTTTTTCAGAAATTAAAAAAAAATTAAGTTATATTAAAAATTTAATTTAAAATAGGATTATTTTTTTAATTATTAAAATTATTTAATTTTATTTTAAATTAAATATAATTAAAAATTTAAGAATATGAACTAATTTAAATTAAAAAAATAAGAAATATAATTATTTTAAAAATAAAATGTTACAAATAAAATTAATTAAGAACAAGAAAAGTAAAAATAAATTCTTAACTCCCATTAAAAAAATTAAATGTTTAATTTAATTTTTAAAAATTTAATTTAAATAAAAAAAAATGTTATGAAAAATTGAGGCAAAAAATTTTTTTTAAATTTTTTTATTTTGTCTTTAGTTAGAAATCACACTAAAAATTGAAAAATAAAAAAAAAATATTTAAATTTTTAAAATAAAAAAATTAATTTTATCTAAATTTTCAAATAAACATTTTTTTTTTTCTTTTTAAAAATTTTCAAATAAAAAATCATAAAATAAAATCAAATTTCGCTAATTCAAGAACTTAAATTTGACAAAAGTCGCGTCATTCTCATAAGAAAATGATAATAATCCAACTAACCTCATTATAAGTTTCTTTTTTTCGTTTGCTTTTTTCGCCGAATTACATGAAATTTTGTATAAATATATTTTTTTCGATACATTTTATCCTCTTATTATATTTATTTTTCGTTGTAAAAAAAATGCGAGACGCGACACTGTCTGTACTTACGAGAAAATGAATGAAGTGGAGAAAAACATTTGATTATATTATGTGTGTGTGTGTGCTTGGATGTTTTTTATTACATAGTAACAAAAACATGCAAAAAAAACCATCATCAATGATGTTTAGCAATCAAGAATTCGATGTTGGAATTTTTTTGGTTCTTTTTTGCCTAATCGTCATTCACTGAGGTGCTCACAAAAAATTCTAACGATTTTCTGCTCGTTTTGCAAAAAAAAAAAAATTCTCCATAGATAACACAAAAAATGTTGACTTGCGAAACAAAGAAGAACAAAATCAATGCAACACTCATTTAAACTTTCATGAAAAAAAAATTTTCTTTCTTTTTAGATTTTTACTCGTTGAGATTGTCGACAACAACTTTAAAAAGAAAAAAGAGAAAATCCTTTTATTTTCCGCACACTTCCATATCTTGCCTGTAACTACTAGACGTTGATAAATATAAACTTTCCTCTTAGAAAATAAATACCAGACTTGCCTCCGAGGGACATGATACCATCAGTCTCTTGACTTCCGTATAAAAGCAGTCGATAGAGATAGAGCAAAAAAAAAAAATACAAAATATCTATGGAACAGACACATTTTACACAAGAAAATTTGTAACGTTTGATTTTGTTTCGTTCGGGGAATGATTGTCTGTCGTTTCTTTCTTCTTTTGCGAGAACTAAAGACAAACAGACACCGGATTTGAATAATAACTCGGAGGAAATTATTTAAATATTGAGCGACAATGATCGGAGCATGGACCGTAAACGATGATTGGTTTCATTCAAATTTCCCTCTTTTACCATCATGATTGGCAAAAAATGACGGTAAAAGGGTTTTTTTGGCAACATTCCAGACAAATTTCGCAAATTTGTGGTTTGATGTGATTTTTACCTTCATTAGTTTTGGATCAAAATACGAATGAAAAAAAAATCACAGGATTAATTTACATAAAATTAATCTTCATACAAAGAAAATTTAATAAAACTCATACATAAAAGTCACTGAACGATTTTTTGTGATGAATTTTCCAAACAAAAAAGGAGTTTTAAATATTATTTCCCTCAAGGGATCCCACGTAATTCCGTCTCGCAGTGCAAAATGCAGATTAAAACGCAAAATCTGTGAGAAGAGCGGATTACAGAAAAAAAACAACGCAAAAATTTTCATCACCACGGTCGTTGCCTTTTAAATATTTTATCTCAACAAGTCACTCAGTACCAATTTTAACTCGTTACGAAAGAAAATTTTTAAGCAAAAAAGATGGTTAACATAATTCCTGTTGTTAACGTACATGAACTTGAACAAAAAAAAGAGGATTTATGAATCTGAACATGATTCACATTTCATGCCGGTAATTTTTTTTTTTTTTGCACATTAGTATTCAGATCTCAAATTTCCGGTTTCTTCCTTTTTTTTTCGTGCAAATAAATTATTTCTCTAATAAATTTTCTCTGACCAATTTTAAAAAGCAGCAGACACACGCAAGCAAGAAAAAAGGCGGAGAAAAAACGTTTTCTTGAAAATTTTGTTAAAAAGCACGTAAAATCGTCTATTATGAGGAACAAATGTTCACATTCTTCACTTTTTTCACGGAGCAAATTTCGAATCTAAATAAGCCGCAAAGTAAATGACAAATTTAAACCATTCGTCATCGCAACGTGACATTTAGTTCGTTTATGTTCCGTTTACCTCGCAGAATTTTCTCTCTCTCTTCACACACTTTTTAATGGGCTGATGATTATTTTATATTTTATTTTATTATGTTGAAACGCGTGCCTATGCGATTTTGCTTGTCATTTTAAAAGCGTGTTTTTTTTATTATTTTTTGTGCGGTAACTAATTTAGCATCCCGCTAAATTTTCATCTTGCTTTGTTTATTTTTCATTTGCGTTCATTTTTCGCAACATCACAGAAAAACTCACATATTAGGTAATATAAAAGAACAATACGTAATAAAATATTAATGAAAATTTGTCAAATTCAGATTAATTTTTTTTTTGTTTGTGAAAGAAGCCCGATTTTGGCTCAAACGAGTTCAAAGCTCTTTTATTTAATTTTTTTGCGAGAAGCAATTTTCATTTCAATAAAAGATGAAATAAATTTGCCTAACAACAACACCAACCACTTATTTAAACACTTGAATCTCATCATCTTTTCATATTTTTTTGTATAAATATATGAATAATTTACAAAATCTAATAATAAATAACTCTGAACAAAACATTTTGTTCGCATTGTTGATCAGATTCAATCATATTTGAAGCACCATCACTTCACTTTGGTATATTAAATAAATATAAAAAAAAAGTTTACGAAAAAAAAATCATTCACTCAAAAAATAATAGATTTTTTTTGATGTTATTTTTCGCCACATGATGATGATGACGACGCCGGAGAAAGAAACAATGTTGATGGAAAAATTCTTGACGAAGTCGCAACATTAACGCGGAAGGAACGAAGTAACACGTGCAACAACATTGGATCCGTCCTTTATTTATTTTTATTTTTTTTTTAAGATAAAGAAACGAGACACGCTGTAACGACGACAAAAGTTGAGGGGAAGAAAGGAAATGAAGTGGAAAGCAAAAGAAGCTGCTTGTTAGTTAAACACATGATCAGAGTTTACTCGGTTAGAAAGGAATCTGTTGAGGTTTCAGAGTTGAAAAGATTAACTTGTTTCATATTTTATGCAAGATTTTTTTTTTGTTTCGAGGAAAAACGTTTGATCTTTTATAGTTTTAATTAATATTGCTAATAAAAATCGTTGAAAGAAGATTTCTTAACGAGCATTTTTGTGTTTTCCCTCAGACTATTTTTTTTTGTAAATTTTGGTGAATGATTGCTAAGAACAAAAGTAAAAGACCTTGAAGTCGTTTCCATAACACCAGACACTGATCTTTTTGTTGTTTTGAGATTTTTTTTCATGTATTGATTTACATGACAGTAATTTTATACATTTTGTGTATATTTTCTTTTAAAATAAAATAAAATAAAAAATTATAATGAATCAATTTTATGGGGACATTAATTTTGATGAAGAGGATTTTTGGAAAATACGATATTTTATTGAAGGTGTCACACGTTTTTATTTTTCGCAGAAATTTATGACACGTGTGGTAACTTAATTGAGAGCATAAATAATTTGTTATAATTTTTTTTTTCAAATTAATTAAAATTGTTATGGAATTTTTTAAATAATAAATAATAAAATAACAAAAATTTCTTAAATTAAAACAAAAATAATAATTTTCAATAATTTATTCAATTTTAAAATAAAAAATATAATTAATTTAAAATAAAAAAAAAATCAAAAAATCAAAATAATATAATAAAAAATAATATATACCTTTAAAAATAAATAATATAAAAATATTTTAATTTCAAAATAATTTTATTACTTTTATTTAAAAAAATTAAAATATCTTTTATATCAACTCATAAAATTTTATAAATTAAACGTAAAAATTATGAGGTATTAAATAAAATAAGTTTTTGGCAATAATTTTAAATAAAATGTATGCAATAATATATTTTTTTTTTAATTTCAAACCTAAAATTAAATTAAAAAAAAATAAATAAAATCCAATAAAAACCTCTATTTTATATTTTTTAAAATTTTATAAATTTTTAATTAAAAAAATATTTATAATTTTATTTATTTATTGTTTTATTATTATTTTTATTTTAATTTATTTTAAACTTTTTTTTTCGAGGTATAAAATAATTTGTCTTTTCTTTAATATTTTTTAATAAAATTGAAAGAGTTTAAATTTTCAAATTTAAAGCTCTATTTCAATTTTTTAATTAATTTAATTTTTTTATTTTATTATTTTTTATTCATTAAAATTATTTCTTGCCATTAATTAATAAAAATAATCATAATTTCCATAAAGAAGAAAATCGACGTATGTTATAAACTTCAATTCCCTATCAAATTCGACACACTTTGCTTCACCTGACAACAACAACAAAAACATCATCATCTTCCTCGTTTAATGCTATTAAATTACCTTCGTATCATGTCAAGCCACTCTATCTTGTTTACAACTTACATTGTTCCTCTTCTTACAACTATTCCGAAGACAATACCGCTGTCTTAATGAATATCTTACATAACATGCATTCAGACGTGACCTGTAACTGACACACTCCATTCTCGCTCCATTCGTGAAGCTCCAAGTTTTGCAATAAATAAGAGATATTTTAAAAAGTGCTTGAATCTGCGAGACACTTTCCATCCGGTCGGTCAAATGAACCTTGTTATCCTTTTTTTTGCTGCTTTTCTTGGAAAAAATAAATAAGCGAAAGAGTAACTAAACGATATTTTTTTGAATGTGCTTATAGCAATTCATTCGTTTTATTAAATATATTACCCCGAAAAAAAAAATAAAGAAAGACGATAAAGTACGATAAAAAAGATCGCTTGACATTTTATTTTTTCGATAAACGTTTTATTTTATTTTTTATGTCAAGCGTTTTTAATGTAACAAAGGTCAGTTTCTGCTTTGGGTACATATTTGATTAGGTGAGGTAAAATTTCTTCTCTCTACCTTTTTTAATTTTTTTTTTTGCAAAAATTTTTCACGTAAAGAAAAGGTACAGAAAAAATCGACCAAAAAAAATAATTAAAAAAATGTCTTTGTTTTCTGATAGAAATTTAATTGAGTTGTTTTGCAAAATAAATCCCTCATTATTTCATAAATTTGTCATTTTCTACCGTGAAAATTTTTGCATGAAAATTTGCGAAACATAAAAATAAATAGCGCGATAAAATTTAATTAATTTGAGTCTTACCATATTGATCGTTTTTGAACATGGGAAAATTATTATCACTGGTTTATTAAATTTTCCAAAAATTAAAATATTTAGATGAAAGAAAATTAATTTAGCAAACAATTTTTTTTCGTAATTTTCAAAAGTAATCAAAAAAAATTTTTAAATTGAAATAAACGAAAATACAAAAAAAAAACAATTTTCATTAAAACTGAGAAAAAATTACTTGTTTGTAGTAGAAGGAAATAACAAACTATTGAAACATGAGAGAGAAAAAAAAAAGTTTTTTATTGTTTTTCAAATAAACAAATATAAAAATATATAACATTTAATGTTATAGAGAGAAAAGAAGAAAAATAAAATTAGTTCAAATAAATTGTTTATCTCTGTCTACAAAAATTTATTGCGATACTTCGATATTGTTTCATACCCATATAAATTCAGATGAAACGCAGATGTTCAATATTCGAGTTTCTATCGCGAAAAAATAAATGAAAAATTTTAATAGTGCATATTTACAACAATAATAAATAAATAAATGGATATTGTGAATAATACCTCTCATAACATGTTGCATGAACGAGTTAATGCACCACCACACTACCACAAATTTAATTTAATTTTATGCTTGCCAAACTATTTTATAAATTAGATTGTTTATTTTTATTGTTTTAAACAATTTTTTATATGGGACCACATTTAATTTTCTACAAAATGCCTTAATTGATATTATTTTAATTTTAACACGTAACACAATTTATTTTTAATTTTTCTTTATTTTTTTCTCACATTTTATCATAATTTTTCTCCTCACACAACATTATTTTGGGATATTTTCTTTTAATATGTAGAAAAAAATTTTATGATTATTTATTATATGTGTTGATGTATTGAAGAAAATTTCTTCACTTCGTTTTTTTTTATTGATGTCGAAATATCCATAAAAACATATTTATTTTCACACCAGATAATTTATGATTGAGAATGAAAAGTCATCATTTTTTTGTTTGATGTAAAAAAAAAATTTTTTAATAATTTTTTCTTTTTAATAATTTTTCCATAAAAATTTAACTTCCTTTCGAGATTAGTGGTAAAAAAACTTTCCATCCGATCACGATGAATTTCCGCACGACACTGAAAATATTCCGGTAAAGAGGCTTATTTTTATTATATTTTGTTGTTGTATCGTCGTCGTCGTCGTCACTGCCGCCGCCGTCGTTGTTGATAATCCAAACCATACTACTTGCTACTCCGAATATCATCTGTTCGCATGTACGATATAAGGACAAGGAAAAAATGTGAATGTTCCTTAACGATTTACTGCTGCGATGAGAGAGAATTTTAACGTTGTACGAGGAGAAAATTGTGAGAGAGAATGCCATGTGATAAAAAATGTAAACATGGGAATTTTGGAATGAAAAGCTGTATGATAAGAGTTATCTTGAAGAAATACCGAATGCGCAGGTCTGCAGATTTTTTTTAAATTAAGAAGAAACATGTGGATGGAAAAGTAACGGATTTTTTAAAATAATTATTATTTTTTCTTATTTTTTAAATTAAAATTATAAAAATAAAAAAAAATAAAAATTTAATATGATCAAAGCGAAAATTAAAAATATTTTAAATTAAATGTTTAATGATTTTTTTTATTATTTGTTTAAACGTTTCGGTAAATTTATTAAACTATGTCAAAGAAATTTTTTTTTCAGTTTCAATTTTTTGCAGTTTTAAGTTATAAAATGATTAAAAATGATAAATTAGAGCCCTCTGACAAATTTTTATCCATTTGGAGCAAGATTTGACAAAAATGGCTTTGACACAGTTTTTGACATAGTTTTTGACACAGTTTTGCTCTTGATTTAGTTTTCAAAACAGAACTATGTCAAAGAAAAAAATTTTTTCAGTTTCAATTTTTTGCCAGTTTTAAGTTATAAAATGGTTAAAAATGATAAATTAGAGCCCTCTGACAAATTTTTATCCATTTGGAGCAAGATTTGTCAAAAATGGCTTTGACACAGTTTTTGACACAGTTTTTGACACAGTTTTGCTCTTGATTTAGTTTTCAAATCAAAACTGTGTCAAAGGAAAAAATTTTTTCAGTTTCAATTTTTTGGCAGTTTTGAGTTATAAAATGATTAAAAATGATAAATTAGAGACCTCAGACAAATTTTTATACATTTGGAGCAAGATTTGACAAAAATTGCTTTGACACAGTTTTTGACATAGTTTTTGACACAGTTTTGCTCTTGATTTAGTTTTCAAAACAAAACTATGTCAAAGAAAAAATTTTTTTCAGTTTCAATTTTTTGCCAGTTTTAAGTTATAAAATGATTAAAAATGATAAATTAGAGCCCTCTGACAAATTTTTATCCATTTGGAGCAAGATTTGACAAAAATGGCTTTGACACAGTTTTTGACATAGTTTTTGACACAGTTTTGCTCTTGATTTAGTTTTCAAAACAAAACTATGTCAAAGGAAAAAAATTTTTTCAGTTTCAATTTTTTGCCAGTTTTAAGTTATAAAATGATTAAAAATGATAAATTAGAGCCCTCTGACAAATTTTTATCCATTTGGAGCAAGATTTAACAAAAATGGCTTTGACACAGTTTTTGACATAGTTTTTGACACAGTTTTGCTCTTGATTTAGTTTTCAAAACAAAACTATGTCAAAGGAAAAAAATTTTTTCAGTTTCAATTTTTTGCCAGTTTTAAGTTATAAAATGATTAAAAATGATAAATTAGAGCCCTCTGACAAATTTTTATCCATTTGGAGCAAGATTTAACAAAAATGGCTTTGACACAGTTTTTGACATAGTTTTTGACACAGTTTTGCTCTTGATTTAGTTTTCAAAACAAAACTATGTCAAAGGAAAAAAATTTTTTCAGTTTCAATTTTTTGAGTTTTGAGTTATAAAATGATTAAAAATGATAAATTAGAGCCCTCTGACAAATTTTTATCCATTTGGAGCAAGATTTTTTTGACACAGTTTTTGACACAGTTTTGCTCTTGATTTAGTTTTCAAAACAAAACTATGTCAAAGAAAAAAAAATTTTTCAGTTTCAATTTTTTGTCAGTTTTGAGTTATAAAATGATTAAAAATGATAAATTAGAGCCCTCTGACAAATTTTTATCCATTTGGAGCAAGATTTGTCAAAAATGGCTTTGACACAGTTTTTGACATAGTTTTTGACACAGTTTTGCTCTTGATTTAGTTTTCAAAACAAAACTATGTCAAAGGAAAAAAATTTTTTCAGTTTCAATTTTTTGCCAGTTTTAAGTTATAAAATGATTAAAAATGATAAATTAGAGCCCTCTGACAAATTTTTATCCATTTGGAGTAAGATTTGTCAAAAATGACTTTGACACAGTTTTTGACACAGTTTTGCTCTTGATTTAGTTTTCAAAACAAAACTATGTCAAAGGAAAAAAATTTTTTCAGTTTCAATTTTTTGCCAGTTTTGAGTTATAAAATGATTAAAAATGATAAATTAGAGCCCTCTGACAAATTTTTATCCATTTGGAGCAAGATTTGACAAAAATGGCTTTGACACAGTTTTTGACACAGTTTTTGACATTTTGATTTAGTTTTCAAAACAAAACTATGTCAAAGGAAAAAAATTTTTTCAGTTTCAATTTTTTGCCAGTTTTAAGTTATAAAATGATTAAAAATGATAAATTAGAGCCCTCTGACAAATTTTTATCCATTTGGAGCAAGATTTGACAAAAATGGCTTTGACACAGTTTTTGACATAGTTTTTGACACAGTTTTGCTCTTGATTTAGTTTTCAAAACAGAACTATGTCAAAGGAAAAAAATGTTTTTCAGTTTCAATTTTTTTGCAGTTTTGAGTTGGAAAATGATTAAAAATGATAAATTAGAGCCCTCTGACAAATTTTTATCCATTTGGAGCAAGATTTGACAAAAATCGCTTTGACGCAGTTTTTGACACAGTTTGTTTTCAAAACAAAACTATGTCAAAGGAAAAAAATTTTTTCAGTTTCAATTTTTTGGCAGTTTTTAGTTATAAAATGATTAAAAATGATAAATTAGAGTCCTCTGACAAATTTTTATCCTCCTCTGTAAATTAAAAAAAAAATATTATTTAATTTTCAATTATCAATTTATGACTAGAAAAAAACTTTAGAAAAAATCGAAATTCTCGTCAAGATTTTTTATTTCACTATTTTATAGTTTTTGATTAAAAATTTTTTACTTTTTGTAGAAAATTTGGTTTGTTTGAAGATATTTTGATAACAATTTCAAATCCTTAATGTCTTAAAATTTAAGTCATTCAATTTGCTTTTGAGCCAACTAAAGTAGGGTGTCCCCGATTGAACTGGAAACAATCTGGTCAGCCTCTTAGGCAACTCAAAGTCACTCAAAGTCACTCAAACCACTCACGACACTCAGCCCCGATGCAGAGAAAATAATTTCCGACAAATCCCAGTGCAAAAAAAAGAAACATGCCCCAGGTGTCAAACAACGACTTCTGACCAGCCCTAGGTGACAATCAAATGTCGGTACGTGACCCAGCTCACAGAAAATGGTTTTGTACATTTCCCAGCTCACAGAAAAAAATTCTGTACAAACACTATGCTCACATACGGGTTTCTGTAGCGACGTACAGACATCATCGTACCGTGTATACGTATAGAAACAGACATCCAGCCTGGAATAATGGAAGTGCTGTTGGAAATCGAAAACATGCCATCTGGCAACCCTGCTTAGGTAACTGTCAGTCAATCAACACATTTTCTCTTCATCCAAACTTTTCCAGCACAATTTTCACGATGACGGAACTATCGCGTACCGCAATTGTCGCTGGACTTGGCACTGCCGCTGTCGCATTTCTCGGCTACTGCATATACTTCGATCACAAGCGTCGCAGCGATCCGGAATACAAGAAAAAAGTCCGAGAACGTAAGTCCAAAAAAAAAATTGTTTATTGTGCTATTGTGTAATCCGTGTACCACACACAGCACGTGCTTCGAAAATCACAAAAATCTCGCGTTCTAAAGATGCATTTTCCTCTTTTTAGGCAGACGACGACAGAAGAAAGCCGGTGCCAAACGCACTCAAATGCCAAATTTGCAGGATCACGATGCAGTTCAAAGGTAAATGCAAAAAACAATTTTCTTCATTGACGAAAAAATCGATATCCTTTGCCCTTGGATTACTTCGCGTGTGTGCGCTACGTTACATGTACTTTTGTCACTAAAAATTAAACTTTTTTTTTAGATTCTTCTTGCAAGAGATCCAAACGGGTGAAGCTATGATCGCTGCTGGCGAAGTCGAGACCGGAGTCGAGCATTTGGCGAATGCCGTCGTGGTGTGCGGACAACCAGCTCAGTTGCTACAAATTTTGCAACAAACATTGCCGGCACAAATTTTCACGATGCTTATCCAACGAATGAGAGTCATGGGAAATCCGTCAGAATCGCAAGAGCCGCGTTTGGTTGAAGAAATCACCGATGACTTGGAATAGAGAGTTTGACAACAACAAAAAAAATATTGAGTTTTAGTGTAGATGGCTTGCCCGCAATTGGATTTGTCGTATATTTTCGAATAATATATTAAAAATCACATCTCGATCAAGCAACTTCTTAAATTCCTTATTCTCCTTTGAAAAATATCAGAAAATAAATTATTTACGCACAACACTCTCTGTTAACAAAAAAAATAAAGAAAACGGAACTTTTATCAGAAAAAATTTCATTTTCGGAAATTTTTTAGTTTTAAAAATTACAAAATCGTTAGAGTTAGGATTAATTGAACGTTTCTCGTTAACAGTTGTAGTTGTTGTTGTTGTAATTGATGATGAATACTTCTATTTTAATTGCTAAATTCACTAAAATAACAAACACCGTAAATTAATGTAAATGATAACCTAAACAGAAATGATAGAAAAAACAATAAATTGTAAGGAAAACATTGAAAATCAAGGACTTTTACTGCAGTAGGCGACTTGGAGTCGAGTAATTTGGGTCATGGCTTCATGTTGAAAAGAAGTTTTAAGTGAAAAATTTAATTTTTTCATGGACTTGAAATTTGAGTTTCTGAAAAAAAAATTTTTAATTCTTTAAAACTTTATAACCGATTCGTTAATCTTGAATTCGCAAAACCGATTCGTTAACTCAAAATTGGATTCGTTTTTAAAAATTAATTATTTATTAGATATTTAAATTTAGATTAATTTTTCTGAAATTTGCTCAACGGATTCATTGTTCCAAAATAATCCAACCGATTCGTTAATCCGAAATTCGTACAACCGATTCGTTATTTAAATTTCCTTAAACCGATTCTTTGTTCTAAAATTCGTTGGACCGATTCATTATTTTAAAATTTCTTAACGCGATTCGTTATTTTAAAATTTTACAAAATTATTCTGAAATTTGTTCAATCGAAATTCTAAAATTTGAAACACCTCAAATTCTTCTAACCGATTCGTTATTTCAAAATTCGTAAAACCGATTCGTTAATTCTAAATTCAATTCATTTTTTTTAATTTGTTGAAATTCGTTGTTCAACTGATTCGAAATTCTGGAATTTGTAAAACCGATTCGTCATTCTGAAATTCTTAAAACCGATTCGTTACTCCTTAGAAGTTCGTTACTTTAAAATTTGTTCAACCGATTCGTTGTTCTGAAATTTGTTAATCCGAAATTCGTATAACCGATTCCTTAATCTGAAATTTGAATAAACGATTCGTTATTTCGAAATTTTCGTTGATCTGAAATTTTTAAAACCGATTCGTTAATTCAAAATTCGTACAACCAATTCCTTTTTTTTTAATTTTACAAAATTGTTCTGAAATTCGTAAAACCGATTCGTTATTTCAAAATCCGTTAAACCGATTCGTTATTAAATTTTAACGTCAATAGAGGGCGCTGTGATCGTTATCAATTTCAATCGTCTCATAGGCTCGTGACTTGATTGCTAACGAAATCCATAGTGACTTTTACCCTCAAACGAGACGAATGAAATTGATAACCCGAAGCCAAAGGTATCAAAGCGTCTCGTATTTTGCGTCGAAAATCAAGCTAAAAGTGACTAAAGAACAGCGGAAACTACCAAAATAATACGAAAAAGTGCTAAAGATTAGTGGAAAAGTGAAAAGCATTCTCTTATGTACGATAAAAAGGTAAAATTCGCGTGTTTTTGTATGGCGCTTCTGTACTTATAGTGTCGTCGTCGTATTGCTCTCTCAAGGATTTTTTTGCTCATTGTTTTTGTATTGCAAAAAAGTATCAAAACATCCGTAAAAAGTGCGAAAAACCCAAAAAATCTCGCATTTCTGGCTATTTGAATGCATCGAATGCTCCGTTTTGCATTGCATTCGCGAAAAACAAAGCAAAAAACATAAACATCCGCTTTGCACATTGGAAAAATCGTCATGGTTGCCATTTATTCTCTTCTCATATTACCAACGATGAACTACGATACAAAGCAAAATCTAACGAAATTTCTTTTGTTTGTTTTTCCGCAGGTGACACCGTGATCTGATTGACGATGAATATTGTGTATCCGCAAGGTTGTCGCCCCATTTCCGAGGATTTGGGGCAAGATGAGTTGATTCGACGTCTCAAGACATTGACGCACACCCTGCAAGCCATGGGTCAGGATGAAGGTGTTTACGAGCAGTATATTCCGTTGGCGTTGCATCTTGCCGATTCGTGTTTTCTCGAGCACGCCTCGAAAGACGTCCAATTGCTGATCGCGTGTTGCATTGCCGACGTGCTGCGAGTTTATGCGCCCGAAGCGCCGTACAAAGACCAGGAACAGATCAAGGGAATTTTTTATTTCTTGATCAAGCAACTCAAGGGACTCTCAGACCCCAAAGATCCGGCATTCAAACGTTACTTTTATCTCTTGGAGAACTTGGCGTACGTCAAATCGTTCAATATGTGCTTCGAACTGGAAGATTGTCAACAAATATTTTGCACTTTATTCGCGTTATTGTTCAAAATTGTCAAGTAAGAATTTTATTTAAAAATTTTTTTAACAAATTTTCATTAAAAAAAAAATTTTTTACAGCGACGAACACAGTGGAAAAGTAAAATCCTTCATGTTGGACGTGTTATGCCCCTTGATCACCGAATCCGACAACATTTCAAACGAGCTTCTCGACATCATCCTGATCAACATTGTCGAACCACTGAAAACCCAAAAGAAAAACGCATACACACTCGCAAAGGATTTAGTTGTAAAGACGAGTGACACCCTCGAACCGTACATCCAACAACTTTTTTCGCGTCTCTTGTTGATGGAAAAGCCCGACAGACAGCTCCAGATCTCAGCGAAGCTTTACGACATCATTTACGAGCTAAATACGATCGCGCCCAGTGTCTTAGTGCAAGTTTTGTCGCAGCTGGAGATCAAATTAAAGACCGCACAGGAGAGCGATCGTCTCAAAGTCGTTGCCTTGCTCGCACGAATGTTCTCCGAAAAAGGTTCGACTGTCGCACGTCAACATACCGCACTTTGGCGCCATTTCATAGGACGTTTCAACGACATTTGTGTCGTGATTCGCATCAAATGTGTCCAAAGCGCGATGCATTTCTTGCTAAACCATCCAGATTTGCGGGCAGATGTCATTGAGGAACTTAAAAAACGCTCGCACGACAACGAAGAGACTGTTCGTTACGAGGTTGTGATGGCGATCGTTGAAACAGCGAAACGTGACGTTCACATAGTCGCGGAATCAGAAGATTTACTGAATTGCGTCAAAGAACGCACGTTAGATAAAAAGTTTAAAATACGAAAGGAGGCGTTAAATGGTCTCGCTTTGGTCTACAAGCAGTTTATGATTGATCCAAATGCGAATCCGGCGACACGAAAAAGCCTCAATTGGATCAAAGACAAGATTTTGCACGGATACTACATGACAGGCATCGAGGATCGTCTGTTGGTTGAACGTCTATTAATTACTTGCCTAGTTCCTTATCAATTGTCGGCGGAGGATCGGATGAAGCGATTGTATCAGTTGCTTGGCACGTGTGACGATAACGCGACAAAAGCTTTCATCGAGTTGCAAAAAAATCAGCTAAAAGTTCGAAAATCCGTGTCGGATTGGGTCAAATTGCATCGCATCAAGGAAATTACGCCTGCCGTACAGAAAGAGATGAACATCAAATGCACTGCCATTGCGAAACAACTGCCGGAACCCGTAAAAGCGCAAGAGTTTTTGACGCAGTTTAGCAGTCACATGCGTCGCGATGCCAATTTGATTCGCGAAATGGAGACAATTCTCAAGCGGGATGTCGTTTGCAAGGATTGCGCCGATACCATGACGATCGTCTTGAAGAAATTGGGACAACCGATAATGACAAATTTGTATTACAACACGGTAAAGATGCTTTTGGAGCGAATTGCGTCGGTTATGGTCGATCAGAATTCCATCGAAGTGTTGATCGATCTCATTGAGGATTGTTTAAATGACGGTCCCATGGTGAATGACATTGGCTTGCCACGCGATTCCGTTGGCGAACGTGGATTAAAACTCCTTTCCGTGCTGGCTTACGTCTTTTCCGCCCATTTCCAACACGAAACGATCCTCAAACACATGATTGTGCTCCTGAGCTTCGACGAGCCCTATGTCGCACCCTATATCCTCAAAGCCTTTACGTATCTGGGGCGATACAAGCCTCTCGTTGAATCATTTCCGCAAATTGTCGAGGAGCTCGGTGAGTTGTGTAAACTTTTTGCTGTGACCGGAACACCAAAGCAGGCAAAACACGCGATTCGTTGCATGTTTGTCAATACGCAGTCGGAAAATGCGACGTCAACTGCCACCGTTGATGTCTTTCCCGAAATCGTCGAACAACTAAAAGTCGCCCTAAGTCCCGAAAAGCCAAATTATCGCACGGCAATTGTGAGTCTCGGACACATTGCGTACAATTTGCCGGAAAAATTCATGATTCCCATCAAAAATATCATTTCGCGGAAAATTGTCAAGGAGCTGTTAGTCAAAGCGACGGAGGAAAATCGTGATAGTGTCCCCGAAACGGAATGGTGCGAGGAAGATGAACTACCCGAAGAGACACGATGCAAGGTTGAGGGTCTTAAAACGATGGCACGATGGTTATTGGGCTTGAAAAAGGATGTCGCGTCGGCACAAAAGACGTTCCGGATGTTGCATGCGTTCATCAAACAGAAAGGAGATCTCTTGGAACAGAAAAAACTCTCGCAAGCCGAGATGTCGTGGTTGCGTTTGAGCGCCGGCAAGGCAATGCTCAAGATTTGCGAACAAAAAGGCGTCGGAGATCAATTTAATGCCGAACAATTTTACTATTTATCACAACTAATGGTGAGTTTTTATTCAATATTTTACATGAAAAATTACTAAAATTATGTTTTTTGCTTGAAGATCGATCCCGTTCCAGAAGTTCGTGAAATATTTGCCAAAAAATTACACAAAGGATTGAATAAATTCATACCATCAAAGTGTCTCCCGCTCGATTTCATGGGTTATTATGCACTTGGAGGGCATGAAACAGACAGGAGGTGAGTTTGAAATTTCATTTTCGCAACTGATAAATTACGATGAAATAAGGGAGCGTGTATCCAAGACACACGAATGTGCACCATTTTGCTGTAAAAGTAACAGGATTGCTTGTAAAATCGAATGGAACGCTCTAAAAAGAGAGATTTTTGATTTTAGTCTCTAAAAGAATCTTATTAGAAATTAATTTTTACATCTTGGGGTGTTGTTGTTTTGTTCCTTGTTTGAATTTTATTCATGAAATTTCCTCTAACCAGAGAATTTAAAGTTTTTCGCATCATTTTTTAGCTTTTTATGAAGAAAAAATCTTTCATGGCCAACTTTGATTCGTTTTTTCCAGATTACTTCAACAAATAAAGCAAAGTATCGAGACAGATGTCACGCGTCGTCGTGAATACATGAAGCAGTACGTGAATGTGGAGCGCGCTATGAATCAATTACCCTTGATTTTACCTGATTACATGCTCGTGTTTGCCGTTCCCCTGCTAACGCACGACCCAAATTTCACAGATCCGGAAAATCGTACGCAATTGCGTACCGTCGAAAAGTGTCTGTGGCTCATTCTCGAGCCACTTGTGTCGCACAAGGAGTTTTTCTGCTTCGGCTTCTACAAAAATGTGATTGATCGCATGAAAAATCACAAGGATGCGTTACGGAGTGAGGATGCAGTAACAAATCAAGTGAGTTTTTTAATTGATTTTTTTTATAAAAAAAATATTCTTAATTTTTTATTATAAAAAAAAATATTCTAAAATTTAAAAATTTAAAAAAAATTTATTTATAAAGTTTCTTATTTTATAAAAAAAATTTTTTAAAAATTAAAAAAAAATTTTTAATTTTTTATTAAAAAAAGTATTTTTAATTTTTTATAAAAATTTTTTTTTTTTAAATATTTTTAAATTTTTATTAAAAAAATTTTTTAATTTTTTAAAAAAAAAAAATAATATTCTAAATTTAAAAAAAAATATTCTTAATTTTTTTTTTATTCAAAAAAATATTTTTGGATTTTTTAATAAAATATGTTTTTAATTTTTTATTTAAAAAAAAATTCTAAATTTTTAATCAAATTTTTAAATAATTTTATTACAATTTTTTATCTTTGCAGAAAATGTATGCGATATGTGATATAGCGATGCATCTCATTGTCACACGAGCTCAATATCCAGAAGTGAGGGAATTCTCACTCGAATACACACGCATTCCGGACATGTACTTTCAGCAGCAGCCCGAAACCTATCAAAACACTAAAATTTACGTTCCACTCGACATGTACAACTTTAACAACACAGTTAGCTCCAAAACGGTGCCTTCGATTCTCGTAAGTTTCTTCTAAAATTTTTCAAAAAAAAATCCAAAACTTAATTTTTTTGTAGTCATCAAAAACGGTTAACAAATCCATTGTGCAGAAACGTGCAGCAGAAAATAGCTCAAAGACAGCTGAGAACAATGGCACGACGACAACAGACACGAATGGCGAAGAACCACCCGCCAAAAGGACTCTGCGAGGAAATAATAACAATTAAAAAAAAATTAAAATAGAAAAGTATAAATAAATTGTAAGTTGTATATTTTTAAGCATCTCATTTAAAAAATGATCAATAAGTTAAAATTTAGGTAGTCTCTCATAACATAGCATAGATAAAGAACAAAAAAAAAATTAAAGTCCAAAAAAAATTGTTTGGAATCCTTTTTAGACCAAAATTAAGAAAAATTATTGTTAAATTTGTTTCAATTTCTGAGATTTTCTATAAAAATTGTGAAGAAAAAAAAGTATTTCATTGTGTGTCAGCGACTTTTAGGCAACCAATGATGGAGATGTAAAAAAATTTCAAGCAGTTTTAGTTATAAACTATTCTTAAACGATAAATTCTTTGTATACTACAGTAAAATATACAAGCAAGAAAACCACAGACAACTATCAATTGGATTCGTATTTAATAAAGATAGTAGATTTATTACCAAAAAAACACATCATTTTCATATAAATTGTTAGTATTTTGTGTAAACATATATAAATTGGTTATTTTTATATTTTTTTGGACGATATCTGGAGATATTTTGTGATTTCCAGGTTATTTGTATATTTTAGCACTCAGTAAGGCCTCTTTCTTTAGTAGTAGGTAGGTAGTAATTAGGTAGTATCACATCCTAAACAGTCGACTTAAATAAATTCTTTGCACACTTTGTGGGAGAGACAGATCATCAAAATTCAATTCAGTTACTGCCGAAGTAGAAGACGAGGAAAATAGTTGACAGAATCGCGATTCCCAGAAGTATGAGGAATACCTTGCGACGACGAACTTTGTTCTGAAAGAGAAAAATTTTCGGTTAATTTTTGAAATTTAAATGAAATTAGGTCGATATTAAAATTTAAAAAAAATTTTTTTTTCGATTTCAGAGAATTTTAAAGCAAAGTAATATCGAGTGTTTTGAGTAATATAAAAAAATAAAATTTTTATCGAATTTTTTTTAGATTTTTCCCAATATTTGGGATTTTTTACAATTTATTTTTACAAATTTTAAAAAAATAAGAAAATTTTTAATTTTTTACTGATTTAAAAAAAATTGATTCTATTTTTAAAAAATATTGAGAATTGATAAATTTAAAAAAATTTAAATTTTTACAGAAAATTTGAAAAAATGGGAGAATCTTGAATTTTTTATTACCTAATATTTATTTTAGAAAAATTTTATTCCAAAAAGTACCAAAAAATTATAATTTTTCGATTGAAAAAGTACAAATATTTAGAATTTTTGACTGATTTTTAAAGAAAATTTTTAACTTTTAAAAAAATGAACCAATAATTGATCATTTTTCACTAAAAATGTGAAAGAGTAAGAAATTTTTGAAATTTTCTACTTCTTAATTTTTATAAAATTTTAATATTTGGTCTTAAAACGTTCTAAAAAATTTATAATTTTTCTCTTAAAATTTGAAAAAGTAAAAAAAAAATTTTAAATTTCGAATACTCGATATCAAATACTCCCTCTTAAAAATTTCTCGAAAACATTAAAATTGAAGCAAAAATCGAAAACATTTTTAATTTTTTAACCTTTAATGAAATTTCTTACCCGATAACGACTAGCTTGTTGCAATTGTTGCGCTCCTTCTTCGACAAATGCCGCAGTATTCTCAACCGAAGCCTCAATCGAGTCAATTACAGTCCCCTGTTCATAAACAAGAGCTCCCAACTTTTTATAAATTTCATTCACATTCGCGATATTTTCCTCGAGCTCTTGAATCGCTCGTTCCTGTTCTTCCAATGCTCGCAAGTCAATCTCTTCTTGCTGTTGAATTTGTGATGCTGGATGCGTTGACGGGAATCCCAAATCAGCTTCTAACGGATCTTCCGTCGGATGTTTGCTCATCATCTCATGTCGATGCTCTTTGACTTCACGCACGAATTTCTTCTCCTGTTCAACATATTTCCGTTGCACTTCTTGAAAAACATTGATCGCCGATCCAAATTCATCAAGCAAACGTTCTCGTTGCAACTTTAAATGTCTCGCCGAGCCAAAATTCAAATTATTCAACGACGAATCCGCATCTTGGATCAACTGTTGCGTATCGAGTCGCATCCGATGAAATTGTTGCTTCACACTTTGGTCTTCGCCATGCGTTTGGGCAAGCTGGTTGATGTGTCTCTGCATCGTGGCGACATTTTGTTGGACTTTTCGGATGCGAGCACCGATCTGCGTCGCCTGTTGCTGGAATCCTTCTTCATCGATCATCTTCAGAGGGGCAGATTAACATACGACGGGCAATTTTTGGAGTGTTTTAAGGGTCTTTGTCACGAAAAACTGCTGTAAATGGACAAAAATGCACTGATAAGTGGGATACAAAGACGAGGTTTTATCGAACAAAAGCAATAATTAGCGAGATAAAGTAAATTGTTGTGATGATTTCGTCATTTATTTTGGTTTTCGTACAGAAACTTCATCCACAGGCTGTACGAGACATACGAAAATGACAGCAACGTCAAATTTTTCAAATGTGCATCGGGCATTGGTCATCAAAAAATTGTCAAATATGCATCGGGATGTTATCATTTTCATTCGTCTCACAAAATATCCGCCATTTTATGCTGAAATAAGGCAACCATACAATCAATGAAATGAAAAATTTTTAAAAATTTTTTAAAAAATTGAAATTTAATAGGTAAAAAGTTTAAAATTTTCAAAAAATTTTCTTATTTTTCACAGATTTTTAATTGGAAAAAAAAATTTTTAATTATCAAAAAGGTTTAGATAAGGTGCCAAATAAAAATTTTTTGTCCCCGTATCAGATGGAAGCATCGGGTCGACGGACATTGAACACACACACACACACTAAAAAATCGGGCTAAAAACGGGCTGACGAGAATAAATCGTTTTTGGCTAGTTAAAAGTGCAAAAGAACGCGCGAATGTGTGAAAAAGCGCTACTCTAGACCGTGTAACGTGCAAATTACACAAAAATTCCGGCGGAAACGCAAAGAAAACACGCAAAAATTGAGACCAAACGGTCATCAATAGGATTTCGACGCGCGACCTTTTTTTACAATTTTTGACCGCGTATTGTGCAAAAAGCACATTGTCTGCGCCACCAAAGGCACGCAAAAAGTAAGTAGTGCGTCGAAAATTTGGGCATTTCGCAGGCCAAGTGTGCCAAAACGCGCTTTTCTGCGAGAATTTTTGGTCAAATTGGAAAAACTAATAATAATACGCATACAAAAAAAAGTCACGTATACTCATAGATAGCTCTGCGACGACGACGACGACGGGCGTTTGATAGTAAAAAAAAAACTCCACACACACACAGCGCAGTGGGTACGTAACAGACAAGTGCAAAGCAGTGTGTACAGCAGAGAAGAGAGATGAACAAGTTTCTAAAGAACCTTTTGTATTATTTTTATTATTATTATTATTGTGTATGTGCTGCTGCTGCTGGCTGCTTTTCCCATTCGCAATGAGTGATAGTCCCGTTTTTATGTTAGATTTATATGTGCATGCAGAAAATCGTCTGTTTGCGAGTCTATCTATGAGAACAAATTTCCACGATGACGAAATTTTTGTTTTTTGTTGACAATTAATGACTGCTTTTTTTCTTTTGCAGGTGAATTTACGACGCGTTCACGGCGTCAAGTGCATCAGAAAGTGAAATATGTAGAAGAACGTTGTTCATGATAAACAAACGACACGATTTTTGTACATCAATCAAGCAACAACAACCACAAATTTACAATTATGGATCCTTGGCCATATCCCTCGTATAATCACGGCATACATAATTTGGCGGCAGCAGCAGCTGCGGCGAATTCCGGAGGACTTTCGAATACGGCAAGCGTTCAATCGGCAACGCCTCAACTTTTGCTTCAAGCAGCGCATACAGCGACGTCATTAGGAACGTCTCCGGGTACGGCATTCAATGCCGCAGGCTTCGTTTCGCCGCCCGGTCTTGGCTACGAATCCGTTTTTACGCCTCTTTTCCATCACGGAAGCAATCCGAAGCCCGCACACTACAGTTCGACGATAAATGCGCAACATCGTCTCGCGGCGCAAGCAGCACAAGTTCAAGTCGGCAACAAAGTCGATACGGCAACCAGTGATTTGATCCGCGAAAATTACAGTCAACACCAGTTAGCAGCTGCGGCAGTTGCTCAAGCAAGTTCGCAAGCAAGTTTCTTCGATCAATCGAGTACGCCGAGTGCGGCGAGTGCTGCACTCGCATGGCAAGGTAACAATCAGATTTCTAGTTCTTTTGGTATCTTATCGCATGATATAGCACCCTCAAGCCCAGCTACCACGACGCAAAAGAGCTCTTCTGGCGCATCGTCAACGCCGGGCGCCAGCGGAGCATCCGCGAGCAATTACGACAACCCGAATGCGTTCGGGACGCACGCGTTTTCAGCGCAAACCCTCCAGAATCATGTAAATTCTCAATTGTCGCAAACGAACAAGGGACGAGCACTCGCTTCGCCCGCGACACAATCCAAGCAAAATCCACCGTCATCTACGGGCAATTCCTACTATTCGAGTTCAAGTAGTCAACAGCAATACGGCGGAAGTCCTGCGGATAATTATTCCTCAACCGCCGCATCAAATCTTAACCGTAAGTCCTCCTATTCTTCTTCTAGTTCACAGCAATCGTGCATTGTTTCTGCCCCGTCGCCGCAAAATTCGCGTCAAACGGCGACGCCCCAACAACCCTCGCCAGTCTACATTGGTCGAAGCACCCCTCAAAATGACACAAAACGTTCGTCTTCTTCCACGAACGCCTCTTCCGCGAACAATTCCCGCAATAATTCGAGTTTTGTGGTCCCTTCCGCAAACAAATCTAATCCCGTAAACACGAAAGCCCAATCGAAACTCTATTCAGATCGCAATGACGATCGCTCCTCTTCTTCTTCGTCATCCGTCGTTCAACAATCCTCCCCAATTAGCTACTCAATTATGGATGTGCCAGGTCGGTTGCATTACTCAGGCAGTAATAGCTCGGCAAAAGGCAGTTCTTCTTCCTCCTCTTCGACATCGTCGTCAAGCACAAGCAATAATCGCTCCACAGCTACTAGCCAGCATTACCAACAACAAAGTGCCTCGTCGAATTATCGAACGCAATACTCCAATAGTCAAGAGCAATCGCCCCAAGACTATCAAGCGAGTTCAAGTAGGAGCAAATCGAACAATCAATCCGATCGACGAGCTCCCAGTCCGATAATCAGTAATAGGTCACAAGCATCTCCGGCATATCCCATGTACAACAGTCCCATGAATTCGATGGCATCGCCCGAACAACCCGTTTACAAGTCATCGCCTCAGCAGCAGCAGCAGCAGCAACAATCCTCGAATGCTCGATCTTCGGCTCAAAGCAATAATCAGACAGTGGCTTATTCTTCGGTAATTCAACGAGCACTTGGCAGTGTGGCAGATCATCATGCCAAATCGGCAAGTTCCCCCAACTCTTATAGCTCTTCATCATCGAGTCAATTACAACAGAGCCCGCAATCCGCATGGGAAAGTACGGCAAATCGACAAAACGCTTCTTCTTCTTCTTCCGCTTCAGGTCAAAAATCGCAAGTAGTGATTTTAAGTTCGGAACAAATTATTCCGCCATATCAGCAAACGAGGTCTATTTATGATTTGACGACGCCCCAACAAACACTTGCGCCATTAGCTTCTAGTTTAACGGACTTAGGGCGAGGAGATCCAATGAACATTGTGAAAAATTTGCAACAAAGTACGCAAGATGTCGCGCCAGAAAAGCCCAAATCGGGTCGGGGACGACGTAAAAATGCCGATAAACCTGTTGCTAATAACAACACGACAAGTAGCAATAATAGTAGTAATAATAGGGAATCTGATCGCGTTCCTCCGCCGGCTCATAGCTCAAATACGAGTTCAGGTGCTTCGTCTTCCTCTCAGAATCAATCGCAAAATGGCACGTATTTCGACTTTGATCGATGGAATCTCAATCCCAATTCTAGTTCTTCGAATTTTTCGCAGCCCTCTGCGTTTAACAGTCAGGCAGGGCAACATCCTCCCCCTTTGATGATGCCACATCCGCATATTCCCGCCTATTTTCCCGGTTTTCATGGGTTGCCATCGCGTTCTGAATACACAAATACAGGTACACCCGATTCGCAATATTCTTCGCAATCGTCGGCGACGGGGGTAGAAACATCGTCGAAAGACGACGCGCCGAAAAATGTCGTTGTGCCGAACATTGAGGATGAACTGGGTTTTCTTGCAGGAAATCCTCCCGCGACAAATAATAATAACACGACGAGCAATGCGTCGTCATCATCAGCAGCTAACAATCAAAATAACGCTCGACCAAATACGACGACGACGACGACAACAACGACGACGGGCAATACGACACAAAAGAAGTACAATGTGCCCGCGGAAGCTAATAAAGGCTTCATGTCGAGTTATTTGAAGTTTTTGCAAGGCGATCGTGATGTCTCTCCGCCTCCCGTGAATCGCGGAGGTCGAAAGACAACATGGCAACGCTCCGGAGCCAGTGGAAATCAACAAACGCCCACGAGCGGGAACAAATCCAACTACAATGCATCACAAAATCCGTCGGATACGCAAAAACAGGTAATTGACGCCGTTGCCAATGGCATCGCCCAAAGTAGTAGTACTAATAATCAAAATGTCCATCAGGGCACAAATTATCGGAAGCGAAAGTACGATACGCCAGCGACAGCGACAACAACGAATAACAGCGCTGGCTCGAATAACAACAACAACAATCCCGAAATGCTCGCGTCATCAGGTAATAATCCTCAATATCCTCAAAGTAATGCCATGTCCGATGACCGATTGAATCTTTATAACGCGACTTTAGCAGTGCAGCAGCAGCAGCAACAACAAGTTGTCCAAAATCAGCAGCATCATCAGCAAAATCCTTATATGCAACAACAACAGCAAATGCAGCAGCAGCAGCAAAATCAACAGCAACAAATTCAACAACCCATGCCTAAAAAGACTATTGCGCCTCCGGTGGGCGCTACGGTGCTCCAAACGCCCCAAGCTCAGTATCAAACGCAAATGATGCAGCCGCAAATGATGCAACAAGCATATTATGGCGGCACGGGGACACCCGAAGAAGGTGGGTTCCATTTCTTTGATTTTGCCATACGGCGTCAGAGATGGTAAAATATTCCGCGGTGCTCAAAATCTCACGGCTACTTTGGATTTTTTTGTCTTTTTATCTCTCGAAACGAAGGAAAATATCTACTATCAATCATTTTCTGCTTCTCCTTTTCTCCATCTTCGTCGTATATTCGCGCGCGACCCACACAAAGGATTTTTTTTTTAAAACATCAGTAAATTACATTTTAATTTTTTATTTTACCTTCTGTATCATTACAAAAAAGAAGAGAAACTAAAGGCGGTACTTCATAAAAATATTTTTTTTATACTCGTCGCTTTTTTAAGTAAACAAAAAGTGACTCGCGCATCATAATTACGCGTTGCATTGTTATTTTTAATAATTTACCGTCGTTCTCATAGATATTTTGTATTTTTTTGTTCAATAACAACAAATAATATGCCATTTATTGATTTTTCGGGCAAAAATACAAAATTTACAGCAATGAAAGAAAATGTTGAACAAAAGTTGAATAATAAAATATAAATTTATTTATGTGTCGTGTACGTGTGTCGTCATGTTGCTGTTGGGCTACGTTCATGATTAAATTAGGTACGTCGTCCCGTACAGCAACAAAAAAGGTTCCATGCGCTCGTACATAAATTTACTTTTTTTTTCCTCTCTCTATCAAAAGTTTCGTACGACGGCTGATGATAAAAAGAAGTGTAAAAAAAACGCATGCAGGATAATAAAGCGTCCTGTACTCGCCTATGTGTGTATATGGGACTCTGTTTTTCCTTTCTTCTTCTCCTTTCATTAGACGATGAACGAAGAAAATTTTTTCCTCTCCGCTTTTTTTAGATTTTTTGTTTTACCCACCGTTAAGTTGCTGAAAATTGCGACTGTTGAGTGCCATAAAAAAAAAATTCACCAAAATTTTATTTTTTTTTTTTAATTTTAATTGTGGTCTGTTGATGCGCTTGAGGTTGATG
The DNA here is from genome assembly GCF_036172545.1 of Culicoides brevitarsis. Classification (NCBI taxonomy): domain Eukaryota; kingdom Metazoa; phylum Arthropoda; class Insecta; order Diptera; family Ceratopogonidae; genus Culicoides; species Culicoides brevitarsis. The sequence goes on along the minus strand of NC_087085.1, from coordinate 13,858,229 downwards.
CAATCAATTAAATTTTCCGATGTTTTCACACTTTTTTTTTAATTAAAAAAATTATCCAAGTAGCCAAAGTCAGTCAAACACACAAAAAAAAATTAAAAATTGAAAATTTACATATTCGACCTTTAAAAAAATAATTTTATTTTTCAAAATAAACGGGCAGGGGTGCTACCGGGTGATAAAATATTCAAAAAAACAAATGGGAAATCTGAACAATAAATTGCCAGACCAAAAAAAAAAATTACAAAAAATGAACTTGCTTCAGCAAAAAGTCTGCTATAGTAATTATTTTTAGTTGTTGAATCTCCATAAAAATATTTATTTAATTTTTTTTACAAAACATTTTTTTTATAAGATTAAAACATGAAAAATAAACGAGATTTTAGGAGGAGATATTGCTTTTAAAGCGCCATACAAGAAAAAAAACAAATAGAATAGACTAAAAAATAGCCATGTAAAAATAAATAGCACGTCAGCTTCTTATCAATTCTCTCTTGGACATCATTTAAGAAAAAAAAAGCTTTTAGAGAAAAAAATGATGTTAAAAAATATGTAACTTAAAAAGCAAAACTTATGGAAGATAAAGAAACTCTGTGAAAATATTAATAATAATTAAGACGTTTGACTTATTATTGAACGCTCGTGTAATAAGTACATTACTTTTTGTTTTTGTAAATAATTCTGCGGTAGCCTTTATTATTAAAAGAATAAAAAAAAACAAGAAAAAAAGTAATATTTAAATAAAAAAAAATTATTATGCAAAAAAATCATTTTCCTTACATATATTTAGAAATATATGCATATAAAAACTATGTATATAATGATGCGTAAAAATAATTTGTAAAAAAAGTTGTAATTTTGACGAAAAAGTATATATAGGGATAAAATTTAAATATCTATAAATATAATTGATAAAAAAAATTAAAAATAAAAAAATGAAAAGAAATCGATCAAAAAATTAAAAAAAAATATTTTTTTTTATTCTCATCAATGGATTTAAATTTTACATCATGGTAGCACCTCTTTCTAACGTTTGAAAATTTAACAAAAAAAAAATATTTGGAAAAATATGTAAATTTTTGAGATGCGTTTTTGAGCACCGTTCTGTTTCGAGCGACACAAGTTAATGAGCGATTTCAAACCGAAACACAAGAAAAAGGGAATATTTTGCTGCCTCTGATGTAAAATTTAAAAAAAAATGTTGGCTTCATACTTTTCTTCTTAATTTTTTGTGATTTTTTTCAAAAAGATGCTTTTAATATTCAACGTCGTGAAAGCTCATATCGACGTGCGAAGTCACGCGCTGCCGATATTACGCAATTAATCACTCGTACTGACGCAAATGAGGCTGAAGAACCGGCGGAATTTGCCGGAGACTCGGATGAAGATCCCGCATGGACTCCGCAGGAGGATAAAACGCAAGGCGGCTTGGAAGAAGATTATTACGGAAATAAAGTGAAGCGTAAACGTGGTGGATTTCCTGGAAATCGAGGTTCACGTGCAGCTGGAAGGGGCGGAGGACAACGACCAATTGCGTCAATGGGACGTTCGAATATTTTATCAGGTAAGATTTGAACAATTTTTTTAAGAAAGCGATAAAAAATTAAATTTTTTGCTGTAAAGCTGCTGCCCAAGGCGCGGGAATTGGCGAATTTTACTCGAGTGACGACGATCACGGACAACGAACGCAACAACAGCATCAGCAGCAATATAATCAACAAGCACACCAAATGCAACAACAACCGAGTCACATGCAAACGAGTCAAATGCATCCGCAGCAACAACAAATGATGACGCATCAGCATCAGTATCAGCAGCAGCAAATGAACCCGTATGGAAATGTGGAGGAGTTTCAAGTAAATTTCAAATTTTACTCGAAAAAATTATTTTTTACGTTAATTTTTGTCTTTAGACTGGCGATTTTGTCGTTGTACGAACCGAACTCATCCAAGATTGGCCGGCAATTTGGCGCGTCGATGGAAAAACCTTGCTACAAAAGTACGAGCCATTCGAAATGAATGGCAAGACGTTGTACAAGAATGTCTCGACGGTAATAAAAACATTAAATTTTCAATGTGACGAGTTGACCTTTATAAAAATTTTTATAATTGCGCCTTTTTAGTATGCAGCATGGACGCCGGAGAGCAAAAAGTTGTATGTTAAAATTCCTGTGCGCTTCCGCAATCAAACACACATGGAATCTGTCGTTGAATTTGTGCGTAACGAGATGACCATTGACGACACGGAACAATTTTTAGAAAAAGTCATGCAAGATACACTCGAGTATCAAGATAACTTTGAAGTTTACATCCAAACGCTGATATCGCAGGCACTTGATTCGAATTTCCTGACTGAAATTGTGAACGAACAAGGTAATTTTTAAAAAATTTCTTGAAAAAAAATTTTTTTATATGAAAAATTTGACTTTTTTAGACGAATATTTCCTGATGCGCGTCAAATCCATCGACGACATCACCGAAAATCGAAAACAAAGACTTTTACAGATAACGTCATGGCCACGCAACATGCTGATGTCGATCGCTACATTCCCAACGTACCATATTATGAGCGATTTGGGACAAACTAACGAGTTAAATCATCTTGTTTGTGTTGCTTGTCATCAACCAGGTAAGAATTTTTCTATTTTTTCATCTAAAATTTTTAAAAATTAATTTTTTAATAGGAATTTCTGTCCGCATTCAATTGAGTGGCAACCCTTACAATCCTTTAACGCTGGAACAATGTACCCTGCGCCAACCAGCAGTTTACGAAAGGGTAATTTTTGCCTCAAAAAATATTTTTTTATTAATTTTTACTAAAATTTTTAATTTTAGAGTTTCATTCTTTGTCGCATTTGTTCATCCCGTTTCCAATTACTACACAAAATCAGTCATCAAAAGTATTTAATGTACATTGAATGTGCAAAAAGTGTTAATCAAAAGCTGCAAGAAGATCCCGGGAAGCAAGCAACAACGATTCTCAATCAATTACTCGCACACGATGAATGGCTTGCATCGGTAATGAACATTTTTTTTTATAAAAAAATATTTTTTTTTACATTTTTTTTTAATTTTAGATCTTCAAAGATGTTCGTAGCGTCTGGGGCGAAGTAGAAATTCTCGAACGAAACTACCGATTTCAACTGGCATCGCAATAAAATGCGATAAAAATGATGTCAAGCTGCATTTTTTGTTATAAATTTCTTTTTATTGAGTTTCCTTACATTGAAAAAAAAATTGCAAAGAATTTTTCGGTTAAATTTAAATAATTGGTTAGTGATCAAAAAGTCATAAATAGACGTTAAAAGTCATAAGAACAAATATTTTTCTCATTAAAAGTCATATATAAGGCATACATGTAGAATTGTAGAGATGATATAAAAAAAACTTAACTATACTGCAAAATTTATTGTATAACGAATAAAAATACATAACTATTAATTTAAAGCGAAACATTTTTTTATTGAAGCACAAATCAACACCACGTGCAAAAATCATTTTTTTGTCATCATCAATCATCTAATTTCGCAAACCTTTTTTTTATCCTCGTGAGACTTTTGTCTGACCTTGCGTTGCTTTTGTGGAAGCGACGGGTTGTTATTTCCATGCAAATTTCGGAATTTCATGAGTCACAAAGGAAATTTATTAATAAAATTTTTAATGGATTGATAAGATTTGCATTAAAAGCGATTTAAAATTTAGATCAATGACCATAAAAGTTAAATAAAACTAATAATTTTTCCATTAATTTGACAAATAAGAGATAAGATCGGAAATTTTCATCGTCAACTACGCGGAAAATCGTTTGCGTAATTTGGTTTTAATATGGAGTCAACAACATAATAAATAAATAAAATTAATTAACGGAAGATTAACATGACATTATGAAATGCACATGCACACATTAGACGCACTCCCAGAGAGAGGGCCCACTTAATAATTACTGGTTTTGATGTTTATTAATAAAGCGACGCAGCGGTAAGTATTTAGATATAATTTGCGTCATTATTTCAATGACTTTTTTTCATTTCGCAGAGAGGTGGTTTTGATAAGCGCTAATTTTTTCGCGTTGTGGTTTTTCAATGAAAAACAAAAATTTTTTAAACTTTTTCTTCATTTTTTTGTTTGTCAATTTTTAATGTATTTGGACGTTCATTTCATTTTTTCAAATTTAAGTCTAAAATAAACATTTAAGAAATTTTTGAATTTTTTGTCATATGATTTTTTAATCTAAATTTAAGCAAGTTTAGTTCGTTTTTCATACAGTTTTAATGATAAAAATAAAAATGATAAAATTTAAAAAAATAACTTTAATGAAAATATTTTTTCATTAAAAAAATATCAAAATTTAAACTTTTTAGTAAACCTTTATTTTTACTCCTGAATTTTGTCGAAAAATATGATATTGATGTTTATGACATGATATTTAGTTGAATTTTCGAACAAATAAAATTTTTCACGATTCTTCCTCATGCTGACTTAAAATCGTGATAAATTTTGCAAGTCAATTTTTGAGCAATTTTAAGCTTGAAATTGAATAAAAAGTCATTCTGAAGATGATTTCCATTCATATTTTCTCAATTTTCGAACAAATAAAATTTTTCACGATTCTTCCTCATGCAGACTTAAAATCGTGATAAATTTTGCAAGTCAATTTTTGAGCAATTTTAGGCTTGAAATTGAATAAAAAGTCATTCTGAAGATGATTTCCATTCATATTTTCTCAATTTTCGAACAAATAAAATTTTTCACGATTCTTCCTCATGCAGACTTAAAATCGTGATAAATTTTGCAAGTCAATTTTTGAGCAATTTTAGGCTTGAAATTGAATAAAAAGTCATTCTGAAGATGATTTCCATTCATATTTTCTCAATTTTCGAACAAATAAAATTTTTCACGATTCTTCCTTAAAATTCTTGGATTCTTAGACTTAAAATCGTGATAAATTTTGCAAGTCAATTTTTGAGCAATTTTAGGGTTGAAATTGAATAAAAAGTCATTCTGAAGATGATTTCCATTCACATTTTTTCAATTTTCGAACAAATAAAATTTTTCACGATTCTTCCTCATGCAGACTTAAAATCGTGATAAATTTTGCAAGTCAATTTTTGAGCAATTTTAAGCTTGAAATTGAATAAAAAGTCATTCTGAAGATGATTTCCATTCATATTTTCTCAATTTTCGAACAAATAAAATTTTTCACGATTCTTCCTCATGCAGACTTAAAATCGTGATAAATTTTGCAAGTCAATTTTTGAGCAATTTTAGGGTTGAAATTGAATAAAAAGTCATTCTGAAGATGATTTCCATTCACATTTTTTCAATTTTCGAACAAATAAAATTTTTCACGATTCTTCCTCATGCAGACTTAAAATCGTGATAAATTTTGCAAGTCAATTTTTGAGCAATTTTAAGCTTGAAATTGAATAAAAAGTCATTCTGAAGATGATTTCCATTTTCTCAATTTTCGATTTTTTCACGATTCTTCCTCATGCAGACTTAGTTTATTAAAAAAATTAATTTACTTTTATTTTTAATTCATTTAAATTTGTTCAAAAACTTTAAAAAATTAATTTACTTTTATTTTTAATTCATTTAAATTTGTTCAAAAACTTAAAAAAATTAACTTTTATTTTGACTTTTCTTCAAATTTTTTTAAAATTTAAGCTTTAATCAAATTTTTTTGCAGTACTGAAAATATTTCAGACATTCAATATTTCATCCCATTTAATTAAATAATAAACCTCACATCATCAACACTCCATCTTGGTCGAATTTGCATTCAAATCCATAAATAAATGTCTGGAGGATAATTTTTAATTTAATATTCATGAAATTATTGAAATTGTTATTTTTTTTTCTTATTCTTGTGTCTCTCGAAATGTCGTCATTATTGTCAAGAAATCTCGATATTTTCTCTTATTTATGATAATTTTTTCTCATTTCATTATTATAACTCTTATAGCTGTGCAACGTGCGAAAACATCATATTCTCAATTTCTTCAGTTATTGTTGGTCTTATTAAATTACGCCTCACCACGTTTGTCTCGCATTGTTAGCTGAAGAAAAGTTTTCTTTTTATCCTCTTATGGTCATCAGGAAATTAAACACTTTTCTCATTATTTTAATCATAAATTCATTGTTCATCGATGTCACATGGGACGAGGGAGTTCCAATCAATAAATAAGGAAAAATATTATTTTTGGGACGAAACAAAGCAAAACAAAAGAGAAAAATAGAAAAAAATCATAACATGATTGCACTTCGCACGACAAATCAATGAGTTAAAGTGCACTGGAGCAAATGTTGAAAGCCGAATCAATGAAATGAAACATAAATAAATAAATAGCAACAGGCAATCAACAAGTTAAAGTTGCAACGGTTGAACAATGATTGCATTAGAGATTTAATGTTGTAAGTTCGATTGAATGTTTTTTAGGTAGGCAGAAGAAAAAAAAAAGTTGAAACGTGTCTTGAATTTGAACTTTTAATGTGCGGAGGGTGAAAACTGACGCGTTTTCATTATTTTCACATTTTCCCAAATCTCGTCAATCCACGCGACGACCGTCATTAGGACTCATCGCGCGGGAAAAACTGTAATGTCATTCTAATGCAAGAAAAATCCCTTTTTTTTGAGGAAAATCTTGTCAAGCACATCCATTTCACGAATCATTAATTTTTTGGTGTCGCATTTCAATAAATCATGACGCTTTAAATTTCATATTAAATTAAAATATCAGCAAAGAAAAGGCATCAAGGAGCCGTTCGTCGTGTCTAATGCAATAAAGTAATAAAAATCAGATGCAATCGTGTTAATATGCCATCATAATGATGCTTGTGGTGATGAACATCAACGAAAAATAATGCACTTTTTCTCCGTTTGTGACCATTTTGCCACGTGCTTCCATTCCAGTAGACACTTAAATGATCAACCTGGCGCCTCCACATGGCACTCCAAACCCACAAAATGTGTTAAAAAGCAGTGTGTGGCTGGAAGCAAAGCCAATGGAAAGTCCCGTACGAACGAATTTATGAATGAATTTCACTTTTGCGAGTAAAATCTACGCGCACGCACAACACACACCAACTGAAAATTGTAGAAAAATTGGAATCCCAACAATATAAAAAGCTTAACATTTTGCGAACATTCAACAGTTGATTTTGATACAACGACCAGTGAAGAAGAAGAAAAGTGAGGAAAAAAAATTTTATTAAAAAAATAATAAAATTTTAATAATTTTTAAGGGAGTGAAGAACGAAAGAAAAACATTAAAAATGAAATTATTGTTAGCAAGTGCTCTCTGCTTCTTATTTGCAATTTCCTTTGCAACGCCTTTCGTGGCAGCAGCCAGTCAGGTTAAATTTTTAAATAAAAAAAATCGTGAAATGTGAATTAATTTTTAAATAATTTAGGAAATTGACGTGGATGATCTCATCAATAAATTGCAACAATGGAGACAAAATTACAATGAAGGTGAGAATTTTTTTTTATTTAATTATTAAAAATTTTATAAAACTTGTCGACGATCAATCAGTGAAAATTTTCGGAATTCAATTTAAAACTAAAATCGTTTTCCGCCTAATTTATTTAAAAGAGATTTTCATTTATTTTTTTAAGTCGTTTATCTAGATTTGAAAGGAAAGTTCATAAGGAGATAAATTGTTATTTATTTATTTTATTATTTTTTTTTTCGTTCTTATGCAAAGTTCATGTTGTTCTTATATAAAGATTACGCGAAGATGTTCTCATTTTCGAAGGCAGAAAAAAAGGAAAAAGTTTAATAAGTTTGCTAAACTTTTTCGCGCGTTTTAAAAAATAGAAAAAAAAATATTTATCTGTTTGTCTGTCAGATAAGATCAAAAATTTTGAGTTATAAGTTAATTTTTAATTTATTTTATTTATTTATTTTATGAGAATTTAAATATATTTTTATTTAAAATTTATTTTATTTACTAAATTTTCTTAATTTTAATTTAAAAAAATTTTTTTCGTGAATTTTTGTAAATATTTTAAAATTTTGTAATTTACATGTTCAAACCCCTTTTTAATTTTTTTAAAAGTCAAACAAAAAAATAAAATATTAAATAAAAAATAATAAAGTAATAATTGAAATTGAAAATAATAAATTACAATTTTTTACAGTCTAAGAATGATTTTTTTACAATTTTTTTAAAGTTTTTTAATTAAAATAAATAAAAAATAAAATAAAAATAAATTAATTTTAGATTTATTTTAATTAAAATACTTAAAAAAATGTAAGCAAAAATTTATACTTGACTGTCAAAATAATTATTTTACCTTTTTCATTTTTTTCCATCATTTGATAAAATTCACTTAAAAAAATATTAAAAGGGCTCTTAAAATGACACCCAGACTATTTATTTTATTTTAAATTTCTCTACGGAATAAAAAAAGTTGATCTTTGCCCTTTTAAAAAAACGAAAAGAAAAGTAAATGTTGTGCAATGATCCAAATTTTATCTTTAAATCACAACAAAAGGAAAAATTTGTCAACTCGGCTCAAAATCCAAAGTAGTAAAAAACTCAAATAAAAGATTGGCAACTTGTGATAAGAACATAAACTAAACATTTAAATTGGTCCATTAAATTTTATTTTATCTCTCACTGATTGATTGATTGATCGCATCGATGATAAAATATTAATATTTTTATAAAATCCCGAAAAATTAATTTTTCGAAACAAATTACACAAAATCCGTTTTCGCCACACATTAAAATACCAAAAAAGTGATAATAATAATAAAAGATAAAAATAAAATGAAGAACAAAATGTAAGTAATTTCCCAATGACATCAACAAAGCTCGTAAAAAAGCAGCAATAACCACGCTTCGATGTGCTTCAATACTCGCTATGGATCGCACAAGCTTTAACTGCACTAAAAAAAATGTCCTTCTTCCTTGTAATATTTATTTATTTCGCGACTATTTTTATTTGCACACACGTATAATAAAAGCTTTTGTTCCGCTAAATTAGAAAAAAAAACACTTAAAGGTGGTAAATGACGTGCGTTGTTACCAAAAAAAAAAAAAAAATAAATTGCACCAAAAGTAAATAAATAAGAAAAAAACGCTTATTGCACACTATTACATTATTTGCTAACACTTTTTTTTTGTTAGATTATTTTTTGCCGTGTTCTAAGCTATTTTAACAGCAAAAACTGCTTTGTTATTATTTTGAGTAAAATTGATGTGAGATTTGGAATGTCCTTCCTAGTTGGGATGAGAAGATGAAAGATAAGGAAATCCCTCATGACATCCGTCAGATTATGGTTCATCGAGTATTTTAATCAATTTTTACGTTAACCTACATAAAAGAAACAAAAAAGGAGAGATTAATCAAAAACTGCCCACTATTTTTGGTCCTTTTCGAGTCCTTTTGGAAGTTATTTATTTAGAAGACTTCAAAAAGTATTAAAAACTGTTGGACTTGATTTAGACAGTAATTTGTAAAAAAAATATAATGAAAGGCTTTTTGATTTATTTTTATAAAATAATTAAAAGAAATTCGATATCATTGATATTAAACAATTTTTTTTCTAAAAATTTTAATGAAACCTTAATTTAACCTACATTCATTAACCGATATAATTTATCGAGAAAAGTATGTCAGACAATTTTTGTTTAGTTACAAAGAGCAAAGATAAAAGAGAATTTCATAAATTATGGGAAAAAATAATTTTTTTTCCAAGAATATTGCTAAATTATGTAAAAATATTTTATATTAAAAAATTCAATATAAAAATAAATTTAAATAAAATAAAATGATAACAATTTTTAAATAATTATTAAATTAATAATTATAAATATTTAATAAAAATATAAATAAAAAATTTAAAAAAAATATTTAAAAATTTATAAAAAATATGAAGTTTTTAACTTTTAAAATAAATAATTGAAAAAAAATAAAAAAACAATAAATTTTAAAAAAATGTATATAATCTAGGTATTTGCTAAACATTCCTTGAGTCATAAGAATCACTTTTCTCCATGAAACATATGCTCGGAAACGCATAGTTTTTGCCACAAGTGCTTAGTTCCAACTTTTGTAGGGCAAAATTAATAAAAATTTTATAATAAATTCTTAAAAATCATTTAAAAATTAAATTATTAATAGAAAGTTGAACTTAATTGAATTCATCAAATCATTCATAGTGTCAAAAATTGTTAAAATTTATTTTTCCTTTATCTTTTCATTCATTATTCAAAATAATCACTTTTTAATTAAATAAGCATCATTCAAAATAGCAAATTAAATAAAATTACCAAATAATAAATATTAATTAATACTTGGTCAAGGTTCTTTAAAAAGAACCTGATGAGAAAAGTATTGAAAAAAAGTTTAAATGATTTTTTCTACAAGTTGTCGAGTTACCTACAATTTGTCATAAGATACCATCATAATCTTTGTTTTTTTATATAAAGTTAAAAATTAATTGATTTTCCGTTTTCTTTATGTAACCCTTATACCAGGAAATTTCTAACTTTAAGATCTCGAATTTCTTATCATCTTATCAAATTTTTACTGATAAATTCTCCTATGATTGAATTTCTTATGTATTTAATACTTCACAAGTCTCGTTTTTTAAATTTTATATCGAAAAAAATACATAAGGCACGTGATATTCCTTCAAAATTCGTCTATTTAGTAATTTTGTCACACGAAACCTTGAAAAAAAAAACATTTAAAATTGTTACAATTAAAAAATAAAAGGAAATCTTACAACAAAAAGGCTATTCATGGTTCTTGACTTCCGCCCTTTATTCTTTTTTTTTGTGTCTGAAAGAAATATTAAATAACAAAATTCAATATTCATTTAATTTAACGAAATTCTGTCACATTTTCTACTTAATTTCTCTATTTTTCAATAAAAATGTCAAGTTTTCGCCCACGAAAAATATTAAAACTTGCGAAAACTACGTCACTGATTCTCGTTTTATCTTTTGATCATTCCACATTTAAAATTAATATTAATAAAACAATATCTCAAAATTAATCAAACGACGAAAATTCGATATTTCCATAAATTTTAAATGTCTTTGCCGCGTTACCGGAGGGTACAACTGTAAATGATTTTCTCCTAAAATTTCAAGAGAAAAAAAATTTAGGAATTTTCCACGTTTGATTTTCGCGTTTAAATTAAAGGATTTTAACTCTCTCATGAATAATTTATTCCAAATATTGATGAACAACCTTCAGTGTAATTGCACATGTTTCCTCATCAATTTTGTGTTTGTCTTCGTCGAGCTAAAAGTGAGTCAATGATTTTCCAATTACTTTAACATGCATCTCAATGAACTTTGGTGTCGTTGAAAGTACTTGAAAAATAAAAATGATTAAAGAATAACATGAGGAAACGTTTTTAATGACTTGTTATGTCGTCGCCGTTCGTAATATTCAGGTGTTGTCGGAGATAAACGACCATCTAATTAAACTTTTATAATCTTTACAAATGATATAAATTCCCACGACAATCACTCATTCATGTTTACCTAAGTGATGATATCCTCATAATTTTATGACGCGTTTGACCTGAGACTCATGGCAAACATTTGTCTTTAACACCATTTATTTCAAAAAATAAACAAACAACCTGTCGTCTCCATTCGTGAAAATTCAGTGAGAAAAACTTTGTTAGCCTCGAGTAACGCGTGTTTTTGTTAATTCAACAAGTTTATGCAAAACAGGACACGGACTGACGAACTGCCATTTCCATACAATTTTGCATAATTTTCCATCTAATCTTGTTTCGAGATACTTAGGAACGTTTTTCATCATGATGTGTGCGTCTCAAGACGAAAACTTTTGAAATTAAGTTTTAGATTGATTTCGCTCCTCTTACTTTATCTTGGCTAAATGTTCTAGCTTACCCCTCAAACACTTGAAAACCTGTTGAAAAAGCACTTTTCACCCTTAACACAATTTTACACACACTTACATCCCAACTCTTCCTTTTCTCCAACGTAGAAGAAAACGTACAAGTTTTATTTTTTATAAGGCAGAAGCAATGAGCAAAAATGTTTCAGAAATATAAAAATTTTGAATTAGCGAAAGCAATCTTCAAATTTTAACGGTCATTTTTTGAATTGACATTTAAGAAATTTTTGAAAAAAAAATTAATTTTTTAAGAAATTTATTAAGAAAATTTAATTTTTTTTTTTAAGAAAATTTTGATTTTGCTAATAAATATTTTTATTTTAAGAAAATTGCTATTAAGTTAAAAGAAAATTAATTTTCAATTTTTTAACGGTCATTTTTTGAATTGACAATTAAGAAATTAATTTAAAAAAAAAATTAATTTGAATTGCTTTAAAATTGTTTCATATTTAGCTAAAAGTTTTTGTAAAAAAAAAAAAATTTAATTTTTAACGGTCAAATTTTTGAAGAATTTTAAGAAAAATAACAGAAAATTAATTTTCAATTTTTTAAGAAAAGTCATTTTCAGATTTTACGTTTAAAAATTTTTTTAAAAAAGTTTTTTTTTAAGAAAATTTAAATTTTTTTATTATATAAAATAAATTTTATTAGAATATAATAAAAAAATAAATAAATAAAATTTTTTTCAAAATAAAAAAAAAATTTATTTTAAGAGAAAAGTCATTTTCAGTTTTAAATATTTAAAATTAAAAAAAAAAAAAAAATCAGAAAATTAAAATTTTTTATAGAAAATTTAAGTTTTTCCGAAAATTTCGTCAAATGAGCAACATTAATTTTTTAATATATCAAAAAAAAAATTAGTAAAAAGCGATCTATTTTTTTAAGGATATTTAATTATAAAAAATTGAAACATTTTTGCCGATTTCTTTAGCCCAAAAAAATTTTTTTTTTGTGTAAATATTTGCTTTTTCGCACAAAATACACATGCCACAAGCCTCTCGCAATGTAGTAACTGCAAAGAGCGATTGAATGTTCCGTGTGTATCGAACGGTATCGAATGAAAATGTTGCATGATGAGGCGTAAAAACAATAACATGACCCATCATGACATCATAACCGGATGACTGGATGTGAAAGTGTCTGCGAATGAATGGTGACGCTCCAATAATTATGTCGTTTCGCATGTAATTAACATTTTTCCTCTGTTCTGACGGTTTTTTTAGGATATGAGCCTGACATGGCACCGCCATACCTGCAGCGATACCAACGAGCCAACAGTCAATATCAGCCGCTGCCGTATCGACGATACTTCTTTGGCGAACGTTCGCATCGCAGTTTGGACTCTCTCGGAGGTTGTATCGATTTTTTTTTCTTATTTGAAACAAATAAAATATTCACTTTTATTCGCAGGTGGAAATTTATTGAAACGTTCTCTGCCAACACAGTAAAAATAACATGCAAAGGATAACAGAACAAGAAGAAAAAATGAGGATTCACTTCTAACACAAATATTATTAAACACACAAACGTGTGCTTCTTATTTTCGTTTTTATCTCTCCTTCTACTTGAAAGTTCTCCACGAATTACGTCATGAATAAATGAGGGAACCAAATCACAGAAAAAAGCACTTTATTCTAAACTAAATTACTGCACAATCGTTCAATGACCGTCGTCGAGCTAATATCAGACTACATCATTAATAAAATTAAAAATAACAAAAAACAACACGAAAAACATACAAATTCAATTATTTTTCCATTCTTTCCTCCAATTTTTTCACGACCACACATAAAAACCCTTTATTTTTTGCAGCACTTCATAAAAATAATTAATTAAACACAAAAAAGCACAAAAATATTAATTTATCATAAACAACGCATAAATTAATCATCTTATCCCTGACCATGTATTTACATTTATATTATTAATAATTAAATTTGGATCAATGTCAAACTTGCGTAAGATGACTTTGACTTAATAATCCCTAACGAGAAAAAAGTTCAATTAAAAATAATTATTATATTTTTTTGGGAGCATCAACAAGAATTTACAATCATCGTGTAACAATTATATCCCAAAAAAAGTGTCAAATTATTGTAATATGTATATATTTATTGAAAATGTGACAAATGTTAACACAATTACTTATCCTCCTAAATAAAGTTTGATTTTATCGATTACGAGTTTTTCTTTTGTGTGATTTTTTTTAGGGTATTACGATGCAATTTTTTGTGCCTCGTATGATTTATTTTAATTTAATTTGTGAAAAATAACAATTTTTTATTAATTTTAATTAAAAATATAGAAAAGGAGATTGTTGATGGATTACATCGAAAGGGACCGGGCAGCAACCCTGAATTGAATGGGTGAGTTATTGAATTAATTTTAATTTTTTTTAAATTTTTAAAAATAAATTAAATAAATTATGTATTCAAAAAATTCAATTTTTTTTAAAAATTATTCAATAAATATTAAAGAATTAATTTTTTTTTTAATTTCATAAAAGAATTTTTAAAATTTTATTTAAAGAATTCAATTTTTTAATAATTTCACAATTTTTTATTTATATTTTTCAAAGAATTTAAAAATTTTTTTTAAAGATTTTTTTTTCAATTTTTTTCAAAATTTTTTTAAATTTTTTTCAAAGAAAAATTCAAATAATTTGTTTTTTTTTTTAATTTTTTTAAGAATTTTTTTAAATTATTGTTTTATTTATTATTATGAAAATTAATATTAAAATTTATTGTTTTAACCTTTCATTTTTTCATAAGTATATATTTTTTAAAATTAAATTTATTTTTTATTTGAATATTTAAGAAATTTTTGATATAAATTTGTGAAACTTTCAATTTTTGTCAAGAAAATTAAATGAAATTGCACTAAAAAAATTTTTGACTTATTTATTTAAAATAAAAAAAAAACTAATTTTTATTTAAAATTTTTTTTCAACCAAAATTTTGAAAAAATTAAAAAAAAAGCATTTTAAATATTTTTAATTCTTTCAACAAAATTGTTCAAAATATTCCTGATTTTTTTTTAATTTTTTATTTTAACAGCAAAACGCATCCCGTATATTTGAGTAAGAGAATGGATCCATCTGAACGAAATCTTTTATTGTACAGCTATTTTGCAAATCGTTTAGGACCATCTTTCGAAAAGCGCTACAACAAACAATTCGAAGACTTGTACGAAATGGAGAAGCGAAACTTTGACGAAATCGATGGCTCCGCTTTCAGTCCCTTCAAACGAGCAGGAATCCGACATTAAATCATTCTTCGATTTTCATGTCAGAATTTAATCAAAAAAAATACCCAAAAAATATTTTTTTTTTAATATCTTTATTGAATGATGAAATACTCATCTGTTTTTATAAATAATTTTTTTTTTGTTCATTTCCAAATGCATTTTGTATTTTTTGTTGTACTCATTCATCAATTGGTCAATTTTTAATTTTTTTTTTACAAACTATCGATTTTTATACATTTCCTTAGTTTTTACAATTTTCCTTACTTTTTAACCTGAACCTTCCCAAAATAAATACAAAAATAATAAGAAATTTACTGCAATACTAAATGTCATAATTAATCATCCAGCCTATTTCTTCTTTGTACACGAGTGGAGTTCATTATATAAATAATTGTTGCAAAATTCGATGTAAATTTGTGTGCATTTTTAATCGAAAAGGGAGATAAAAAATTATATTTGTTGAAAAATTGTCAAAGAAAAAACAGGAAAGATATATATTTGAGAATAAATATTATTTTAAGCAATACTTAAAGAAAAATTAGGTGAGTTTTATTTTTTTTTTCATCAGTCCCCAGAGATTTTTTTTTAGCATGCGACAACTAACTCTCGAGCTCCGTTATCTGGGTCATTCATGCCTGGTCATTTTGTGATTGCCACAAGTTCTTCCATCAAGTTGTCATCGTCTGCCATGTGCTCGTTGGATCTCGGCGAGGGAATGATTATCAATGGCGACGGCGATTTCACGACAGTTGCATGAACACTATGCGACGGAGTATTCGATCTTTGTTGTTGTTGTTGTTGCTTCATACTTTCCATCGCTTTTTCCTGCAAACTTTCCGCTGTCATGCCTTGATGCATGCCTCCCTGGAAATTCAATCCCATGGAATTCAGCTTTTGCGAGTGATACGTTTCCAAATTCATAGCTTCACGAGTGTCGGCTTGCGTGTTGTACTTTGGCGAACTGCCGACGGAAATTTTATTCAAAGATGCCGCTGCCGAGGGAACATGCATTGGCGAAATATCTCCCGGTAATTTCGAGGCAGCTGAATACGACATTGGATATTTGTTGAAATCTCCAAGAATTTTCGAGGCAAAATCCACGGGAGTGTTTGTCGAAGGCGTATTTGGAGCCGAATGTGATGTATTGGATTTTTCCTTGCGATAATCTTCGACGCCGCCCGAGGAATTTGAACTGCTTTGACTTCCGCCGCCGGATGAGGTGCCCGAAGCACGCGCCGAAATCTTTGGAATTTGAAATTTTGAGGATTTCATAAAGTTTTCCGCTTGTCCAGATGTCGAGAAACCGAGCATTTTCATGATGTCTGTAGCATCGGGGCGATATTTGTCAGAACTTGAACCCGAAATTCCGCCTGATGAACTCGAAGATTTACTTTTGCTGCTGCTTTTGTCTTTTGAACTTCCGCTACTCGACTTGGAGGGGGAATAAACTTTGCCTGATGACGAAGAAGAAGAAGTTGACGACAAATTTCCCGATGAACTCGACTTTTGGAACGGTAACTTTTGGATGCCGCTCATGCCGCTGGAAGATTTTGAACTTGAACTGATGCTGGGTTTCTTGCTTGCTGGACCAGAATTGACGCCAGGCTTTAATCCGGTGTGAATTTTGGGCGAACTTGAGCCCGATGTGAATGAGGCACTTTTTGTCAGGCCAGAACTTGACTTGTCCTTTGATTTTGTCTTGTTAATTGTGATTTTCATGCCATCCGAACTGTGTTTTACCATGTATTCGGATGATGGTTTGTTCGTTGATGCTGAAAATATAAAGAAAAAGAGCGTTAAATGACATGTTTTAAGTAAGAGCGATACAATTGACAAAAAAATATTTTGAATCGTTTTAAACATTTTTAAAGAGGGATATCGAATATCTAAAAATGAGGATTTTTTTTTTTATTTTCGATAAATTTTTAACATTATTTTTTTTTAATTCTGAATTTTTCTAATTTTTAGTTAAAATTAGAAAAATAAATAGTTTAGTAAAAATGTTCAATTTTGCAATAAAAAAATAATTTGATAAAATTAAGGAAAAAATTTAAAATGTTCGATATTTATCTTTGTTTTTCATCAAAAATCAATTTTTTATAATTTTTTTTTTAAATTAAATTTTGAATTTTTAAAAAAATTTTCAATTTTTCAAAAAAACTAAAAAAAAAAATAAAAATTGATTTCTGATAAAAACAATATAAATTTGGTAAAAAAAAACATGAAATTTGACAAATTTAATTTTTAAAATGAAAATTAAGATTAATTCAAAGATTTTCAAAATTCATACAAAAAAAATCAAAAATGTTAAAAAAATCGAAAAAAAACTGCTCAAAATTTGATATCCTTTCTTTAAAAAATTTTTTTTTTTGAAATCCAAAATATTTTTGACTAATGTATCGTTATGAAACATTAAAAGCACACAAAAGCAACGAAGATGTCAATGTTTGGCAAACTAATTAAAAAGCTTTGTGTTTTGAAAAAAATGACAAGACAAAAAAAATAAAAAAAAATTACTGCATGATTGATTTGGTGCACTACTTGTGTTGCTACTGCTATTACCGCTATTACTACTAGAAATGGATGAACTCGTGTTTTGTGCATTGTTTGATGTGTTAGATTGTGTCGTGTTGGATGTGGAGGAAGCAGATGATGCGAGTGACGGCGAGGATGATTGTGCGGAAAATTGAAAAATATCGTCGGTCTGCGCATTCGACTTTAGCTTATCAATGATGTTCGTGAGCGAGCCTTTGCGATTTTTTGCCTGCCCATTTTCGCCGGCAGCAGCGGCAACGAGAGCCGCCGCATTCGCAGCCGATGTGAGTGATGGTGATGTCGCTAATGAGAGTGATTTGGGCGAATTGGCGGCAGATTTCATGAGAGACATGCTCGGTTTCCCACCTGAACTGGCGCCGCCCGACGAATGTTTCGGCGATGAAATCGAATGTTTCGGGCTCGATGCGAAACTCTGATGTTTCGGACTTGCCGCATGCACAGGCGAATGTTTGGGACTTTGTTTGGCGCTGGATGAGGAGCTTCCGCCGCTCGAGGTGCGATGAATGGGCGACGAACCCGAAGCAAGATGATGCAATGGCTTACTCAGCGGATCTGGCGGACCCATTTGACTATTTTCCTCGCGTTTTCGTTTCTTCTTCTTTTCAGATTTGCCATCCGATGACCCGGAACTTGATCTTTTTTCCGACGAGGACTTTGACGAATTGTTAATTGGTGTGATGGTAATCGATGCGGGCAGGTCTTTTGCATTTGCTGACGAAATGGGAATAATTTCGATGCCTCGTCGTTCTAACGTCACATTTTGACCAAATTGCGATCCCCCGATCGGCGTAATACTAATTTCTGTCTTCATCTTTTTCGGCGGCGGACCTTCAAGAACTTCTTTTGGATCAAAATCGTAACTTGAAGCGGATGCGGGATTATCCAAGGCACCTGCAAGCGAAAAAGAGTCATTCGATTCGTCAAAAATATCATCATCCTCTTCCATTTTGATCGGTTTGCCACAAATTTTTTCCATTGCTTCGGCAATTCTGTCACTCGCATTGCCTCCGCTCATCTGCTGTTCATTGCTATTCAAATATCTGCCTTGTTGCGAATAATCGTTATCATTACTGTTCGGCGCTAACGGATCATATTCATCATCTTCGACGCCAGGATCATTCGAACCAAGTGACATGTTGTAATTATCTGAATCAAATTTCCGTAAATTTACTCTTGCATACTCTTGATGCCAGGATTTCAGCAAATAACGCATGGTAACCGGGATCGACATGCACGTTTGGATGACTTTTGCAATTTTATTCGAGATATTTCCGATTTGGGTGCCGCCGTAGATGTTACAACCGATATTGCCCATATCACTGAGGTCAAATTCAATCGTTGTCAATTGCTGCTGGTACGGATGCTCTAACGCTACGGTGATGTATTGTGATGATAAAGCGGTAATTTCAAACATTTGCAAGGATTCGAGGTCTTTTGGGGCGCTATTATTGCTTCTGACGCAACTGCTGATGAGAGTGTTGAACAAAGCTTGTTGCCGGAGCAATCTTATGACTTTGGGGACTTGTTGCGGATCCGAAAAGGGAATGTTGGTCACTTGAATTGCTTGTTCCTTCATCTCTGACAAAAAATAACAATGATTTTGATCTGGCAAGGAGACGAACATGCTCCGATCGATGTTGGTAATTTTCCCGTCGGAAGCGTTGCTGACAATCAGAGCCATAAGCGGGACTGCCGTTTGATTCGCCAACTTTTGTTCTGTGATGCGTTCAATTTCTTGCACAATTTGACATCCAACGGCACTTGGTTTGTTCAAACGCAGCACAAAAGTTGCCGGAAGTAACATTGAGTTATTTTGATTCATTTGCGAGTAAGCGGATGTTGTACAGCCTTGTCCATCCGTGTTTATCAGCAATAACGGTTGGATTTGAAGTCGAGTCGATGCCGAAGCCTCTAAATTCACCGTCACACTGCTGCCAATTTTTTTCGTGTTGATTAAATCGTTCGTGAGAGACGACACAAGTTGTTTTCGATCGGGATCTATTAAATCGTAGGCTGACACAAAGTACGTGATTTGCATTGGATGTCCCCCGCGACGTTTCTGTAACAGCCCGAGAGGTGAATGCATACACATTTGATAATTATCTTTCGTCATGGATGCTTGCAAAAGCGAAAAATGAGCCAAATCTGTCTCTAAAGCTTGTAATGCGACAAAAGCTTTGCATTTTACGGCTTTTTCCGCGTTAATTTGATAGATGGAGATGAGTCCCTCAAGTTGCGCCGTCAAATCAATAAAATCTCCCTTTGAAATTGCTGTGACAAGTTCCTTGCATGGATAATGTTCTTTCGCGCCCTCATGATGCACATTTACTTCTTTCACCGTGTCATCCGAATTTAAATTTATTTCGATGTAAAACATGTCGGATGAGATAAAAAGTCCATTGTCGATGTTGAATTTCAATCCTAATTGACGCGACAAACTTTCGAGTCGTTCAACGAGCCACGTTCTCGTTACATTTTTCACCTGAATGTATTGCTGCAAGTTATCCAGAGTCTTTTGCAAGTTGGCTTTTTCAATTGCATCCATCGCATATCGTTTTTCCTGCAAAAATTTAACTTTTAAAAATGATCCAAATCGAGTTTTATGAGAAATTTCTCACCAATAATGACATCCGCACACTTTTGGACAACTCTTGGAACGTTTTGTTCTGCTGCTGTTGCTTCAGCTTCTCCAACAGGCAATCCAGATGCCATTTGTTCTTCTCCGATGCCGCGGATCCGAGTTTCTCCGGAACGTTTCCTGCACCAAAAGAAAGGGGAAAACACAACAACTTAATGAAACGAGGTCGGACAACATATTTTTGCCGAAATTGGGCAAGGTACGAAGCTCAAGCCGAAATTAATGCTTGAATCGTGTGAAATAATGCCTACCGTTCGCTTTAACACTCATTTCAAGTGTTTATTTTGTCACTTATTCGGGGAAATTCAATTAAATCTGCTCTGTTTATTGATTCCGCGACGAAATGAAAGTAAATTCTGTGGTTATGAGCCTCCCAAAATCCAAGTTACGATCCTCATCATTACCTTTCGTCTCAAATAACCTTCAAATCAACTGTCTTTTCATCATCAACATTCATCGGGGTAACACGTGCCTCTGAAAAATACTTAAAATTTATTAAAAAATATAAAAAAATTACCTGAAATTCGATGAAAATTAGTTAATATCAAAACCAAACTACTACTTTTCGGTGGTAGTTTCGTAAAATTCGTGAAATTAATTGAAAAATGAGCGATTGACACAATCGAGCATGGCCAAGCAATTGACAGACGATGAAAAAGCCAAGCTGGAAGCTCAAAATGCACGCTTGGTGTCGGATTTTCAAGCGGTGAAGCTCGAAAAAGAAGCCAAAAAGAACTGGGATTTGTTCTACAAGCGAAACACGACGAAATTCTTCAAGGATCGCCATTGGAGTACACGTGAGTTTCAAGAGCTGCTCGGAGAAAACACCCACGCGGACAAGAATTCACCCGGTAAACTCCTTGAAATCGGTTGTGGCGTCGGAAATTTAATTTTTCCCTTGATCGAAGACAAACTTACGGATTATTTCATTTATTGCTGTGATTTTTCGCCACGTGCAATCGAAATTGTCAAACAAAATCCCTTGTACTCTGAGGATTATATGAAAGCATTTCCATGTGATATTACAACTGATGAAATTTTCGACACAATTGAACCAGAATCCTTGGATTTAATTACGTTAATTTTCGTTTTGTCGGCAATCCATCCCGATAAATTCGACAAAGTCATGGAAAATTTGAGGAAATTGTTGAAACCAGGCGGAATGGTGCTCTTTCGCGATTACGGTTTGCATGATATGGCTCAGTTGCGTTTCAAGCCAGGCAGTAAAATTGCCGAGAAATTGTATGTGAGACAAGATGGAACGCGTTCTTATTACTTTTCGACCGAGGAAACGCAAGAAATGTATGAAAAGGCAGGATTTTCGGTTGTTTGTAACGAATACATCCATCGTCGAACGATTAATTTGAAGGAAGGCGTTGATGTTCCACGGATATTTGTACAAGGCAAATACAGAAAAGGTAAAAAAAAATGTTTTAATTTTTAAAAATCTTACCTTAAAATGATGATTGTTCTATTTTTATGACACATTTGATTACAAATAAGAACGGCCAACTGAAAAAAAATCATAAAAAAATAAGAAATTTTTTCGTAAAATGAATTGTTCTAATGAAAAATATTTATTTTTTACAGAATCAGGTACCTGAAAGAACAATTTCATGAAAAAATTGGAAAAAAATACTTGAAAAGGTAAGTTATGACACAAATTTCATAAAAAAAATTAGTTTTTGAAATATTTTCTTTAATGATGACGCATAGTTCATTTGATTTACAATGATAATAATCTTACTATGTATGTCTTTCGCTCCTATCTGAAAAAAAAAATATTTCAAAAAATTCTGAATTTTTAACTTTAATTGTCGAATTTTGTTCTAAAAATTTATTTTCTATCATTTTAGATGGCAAAAATTGTCGTGAGACTTGAAAATTGAGTCAATCCAACAAGTTGCAGCTCCAAAATGGCATGAAAGGTACGTTGAAAATTCAAAATTTTATATTTTCTCAATTTTTATGATGATAAAATGTATTCTGAGTAGCTTTGATGAATCCAACATTTTCATTTATAACCAAAAGGATGCTGATAAACATTTTAAACATCATTCAAAGACTTATTTTTGAACCAAAACTAATGAAAAATTTCTTTTTTTACAGGATTCTGACAGAAGTTTGATGTAAAATGGTCTAAATTTTCATCTTTCAAACGAAAAAAGGTAAATTTTTAACAAAATTTTATTGAAAAAATCTTATAATGATGAAACCACATGCTGCCTCATCAGAAATTTTATATTTATGTTGATAAGCATTGCTGATAATTTCATCAAAATTTAAATTTTTATCATTTTTAAAGAAATTTTTATTAACAAAATGTATTTTTCTTAAATTTTTAGACATCAATGGTGATATCAAATGTCGAGAAAGTTGAGCTGAAACCTTTGAACTTCGAAAAAAGTAAGTTTCTCTCATAATTAATTAATTCAAATGAAATTCAGAAGGAAAAATTGCACCTAAAGTAAATTGCATTGAATTGTACCGTATTTTAAGCAAGGGACAAGGGTGCAAGATTACAATTCTGCAATATTTTGGAAGGATATCCATTATTATATGTCTATCTTTGTACATATTGTCAGACATTGACTTCAAAAATTTTCCTTCTGATGCTCAACAATTTAAAATTTAATTTTTTTCAAAGCGAAATCTTATTAAAAATAATTTTTTTATCATTTTAGCACAAAAATGACGTTAAATCATCTTGTTTTCTGAAGTTAAAGACGAAAAATTGCCAAAAAGTAAGTTGAATTTTATTAAAATTACGAATAAATACCCAAAGCTTCCTAAAAAATTACCTCCCAGAATTTAATGATGACGCATAGTTCATTTGACAAACGATGATAATAATCTTACTATGTATGTCTTTCGCTCCTATCTGAAATTCTGGACAAAAATCCCTCTAAAATTTCTAAAAAAATTTTTTTTTCAAAAAATTAATCAAACTTTATTTTTTTCAACAGATTTAACAACTTTTTCCATCATCCGGTCTTCAAATGTTGTAATTGGCGCCCGTCAAATTGACCACCCGATTTTTGTAACGTTTGGAAATGTCGCCCTCGATTTGTTTCTGCAGCGTTTTCGTGTGTTCAACCAATCGTACGAGCTGTGGTCTCAAATCGATCGCTTCCTGATGATACGCCGCCGACTTTTTCTTCAACTCTTCTCGTGTGCGATCGATTTTATCAATTGCTGAGAGACGTTGTTTGAGTTTTGCAGTCAAAATGTTCACATAACTAAAAAAAATTTTGTTAAAAAAATAAAAATTTAAATTAAAAAAATTTGATTTTTCTTACTTTGGCGAATGCTTGATCTGATGCAAATGATACAAAGTCTCGTCTGTGGCAGAAGTCAGTGTTACATTGACATTACTCAACATATCGAGCACACTTTTGGCATCGTGATCTGTGAAATTTTTCACCGAACCAATAGAACAGAATTGATGTTTGTCCGCACTGAGTTCATAAAGTCTCAATTTAAGGAAAGCTTCGAGTTCGTACACTTCATCGATGAATTGCTCGCGATATTTGGGCGAATCAAGCAGAGTATATGCCTCATTTCCTGTTGCGGCACCTCCGCTACATCCCGTACTTTCAACTACAATCCCGCTTTCCTCGAAGGAATCTCCAAAATCAATTTCTGCCGGCGCTGCTTCAATATTTTCGACATTTCCCCAGTCAATGTCGCCCGTTTCGAGGTTTATATCGCCATCGCCCAAGTCTCCAAAGTCAATATCGCCCACAGGAGTGATTTCGGCATCATCATCGTCTTTGCTGATGTTCAACGGAGGCTCTTCGACACTTAAGGGAGCTTCTCCGTAGGTGTATTGGTACACTGTGGTATTCCCGAAGCTGCAATATGTCGAATTAGTGGCAAAACATCCTTATTTCCCGAAAAATCTGCATACAAATTGGTCGCTTTTAGCAAACTCGGAACACTTTTCGCAATTTTCTCGTAAGATTCGGGCAATCGTTCAAGTCCTTTGATCAATTCTTGCTTAATATTGTCTCCTTTGATGCCGAATTGCTCGCACATCGCTTGATATTCGTTGCGAATCGTATTTTCCGACTTTGTCAGATCCTGACATTTTTTCGCACATTCTTCTTGGGACTGTTCCAACTTGGAAATCTGCTTTTTTGTTCCCGGGATCTCGTATTGAACATTTCGCGAGAAAATCTGCGCTGCTTCAGCCAAATAAACGGAATCTTTTTCATAAGCTTTGATAATTTCCTGCCACGTCTGGAAACGCTCCGAAGAATATCGACCAAAAATGTTTTTTGTATCAGCTTCTGTCTTTTTGAGGATTTCCAAGATCTGCAAACAATGGAAGTAGTTGATGTGAGCCCCCGACAAAAGTTTTATCAGCTCCGGATGCTCAGGCATGTCTTGAACTGCATTTCCAATCAAATTTCTGATGTTCTGAATGGCAGTTGGCCAGTTTTTGTTGACGATCCGACGTGATATCAGAAATTCCGAGGCTTTTTCCGCACTCACGACAATTGGAATGTCTTGTTCATTCATTTTAAATGATTAAAATACAGGAAAAACTCGTGAAAAATTGAAAAAATTAAATTTTTCTGCCTCCACGTCGACAATAACAACACTACACAATCCGTGCAAGGTACGAGAGCTGATGAGTCGGCTGAAATTGATAAGTATTTGATAATTGTGAGTACTTGATTAATGTTTGATACGTGTTGAAAATTCGGAAAAATCGAAATTTTAATGGAAAACTCACACAAACACCTGTAAAGCATCTCGAAAAGCATCCTGTTGTGTCAAACACTTTTGTAGTCACTTGAGTTCCTTACTGATTTTGATGTTTTTTGTGTAATTGCACATTTTTCGTCGCACGAAAGGAAAATGGTAAGTCGTGAAAAAGTGATCAATAAATTTTTGATTGATGGAAAATTGTTGCAGGTTCGTCAACGCAAGCCAGTGAATCAAAATCAGGGAAATGGCAGTACGAGTAACAGCAATTCATCGGCAAATTCTTCGACGAGTCACAATCCCCGCGGGAACGGGCATTCGAGTAAGCCTCCAAATGGAAAAAAATCCAAAAATTCAAAGGGATTCAATTACGCTTCTTACATAAAATTCCTCTTTGGATGCGTTGTGTTGCTCGTTGCGGCGTATTTCGGGTATCGCGGCTATTTGGAGACCCGGGTGAACACGCCGTTCGACAATCAGAAAATGGTGAGCAGCTCAGCGAACACGGAGGATATGTTTTGGGGCTCCTACCGTCCTGGCAACTATTTTGGCATGAAGACACGCGACGCGCACAGCATCGTAATGGGTCTCATGTGGTATTTTCCGCGCCAATTGCTGGGCGGCGGCAAGGGAATTCGTCATTGGTGCGATAGCGGCGATAATTTAGCGAAATATGGATGGACCAAACACGATGGGCGAACATTCGGCATTCAAGAAATTTATGACGGAGCATTTAAACTTGAAACTTCCTTCATAAAAACGGGCGAAGGCAGAAACGGAGGCGAATGGTCAGCTCGTGTAGCAGTAACGAACACCTCATCAGCGATGGAAGACATTTCCCTGATATGGTACACGGCGTTGGATGACAAAACGAATGGCTGGATAAAAGCTATTGACGCTGACGTGACGGGAGTTGGCGGCGAAACTGTCAATTTGGGCAAATTTTTGTTGAGTTTCCACACGAAAGGGAAAATTATCAAAAAATCTTACCTCGCAACTGTTGGTCCGGGACTTCATGCCTTGAAAGAAACAGTACAGAATTACGTGAGACTTGTCCCACGCACGAACGGCTCTTCGGAAAAGACTTTGGCTCTTGTAGGTGAAGCTTTGGTCGATCCGCAAGGCAATAAATTGGATCCGAATTTCATCGCGACTCAAGTTACAGTTCGTGCTCCTTTCACCCTCGACATCACATATCGTTCGATCACGGGAGACCCCTTGGAAGGCTTTTACGATCAGAAACCCGATGATTTTGACGCTTTTTACGGCGACAAGTACACACAAAAGCTGCAAGAGAAATCGAACGAATTTTCCGCGAAATTCGAGGAAAAATTCCGTCTCAAGAGCAAAGGATATTCCGAAAGTAACGTAACGTTTGCTGAAAGTGCGTTGAGTAACTTGATCGGCGGCATCGGATACTTTTACGGAGCCTCGAGAGTACAAAGTGGATTTACGCGCGAACCAGTGCCTTATTGGAAAGCACCTTTATACACTGCTGTACCATCGCGTTCATTCTTCCCGCGTGGCTTCCTGTGGGACGAAGGTTTCCACGGACTGCTTATCGGAATGTGGGACTTGGATATCGAGCTGGACATCATAAATCACTGGTTTGACTTGATGAATGTCGAAGGATGGATTCCGCGCGAACAAATTCTCGGCGTAGAAGCGTTAGCGAAGGTGCCCGAAGAGTTTGTGACACAACGAAATAGCAACGCGAATCCCCCAACGTTCTTCTTGACGCTCAAAATGTTGCTGAATCGCTATAAAACCGATATGTTGGTCAGCAAAAAGCGTCTGGAGAACTTGCAACGACTTTATCCGCGACTTCAGACATGGTTTTCGTGGTTCAATAATACGCAACGCGGAGAAATTCCGGGAACTTATCGATGGAGAGGCAGAGATGAGCTTACGGTGCGTGAATTGAACCCAAAAACGTTGACTTCGGGCTTGGATGACTTCCCACGAGCATCACATCCGAACAAAGATGAACGTCATTTGGATTTGCGTTGCTGGATTGCCCTTGCTGCTGAAGTTATGGCTGATTTGGCGAAAATTCTCGAACGTAGTGCTGACAAATACGAAGAAACGCATCAATATCTCACCGATTCCGATTTGCTGGACAAACTTCATTTATCGGGAACGACTCAAACGTATGCTGATTACGGATTGCACACAGATGCCGTTGTTTTAAAGAAACCCATTGTCAATCCATCGTCGAAACATCAACAACAACAACACGTCGACATGATCCGTTTCGTTAACAAGCCTCCAGTTTATCGTCTTGTCGACACGAGTTTCGGTTACGTGAATCTTTTCCCCTTCCTCATGCAACATTTGTCGCCGCAATCGCCGGCATTGCAAAAAACCTTGCAAAATATTCGAGATCCTGAAGTACTGTGGACTCCCTTTGGATTGCGCTCTCTTTCGAAGAAATCTCCGTACTACATGAAACGCAACACGGAACACGATCCCCCATATTGGCGCGGACAAATTTGGATCAACATCAATTATCTGACGTTGAAGGCGTTGCACCATTATAAAAATCTCCCGGGGCCATTTGCGGAAGACGCAAAGAAAATTTACACAGAACTGCGAAATAACGTCGTGAACAATATCATCAAGCAATACACGCAAACGGGATATATTTGGGAACAATATAACGATAGAACGGGCGAGGGATCCGGATGTCGCCCATTCACCGGATGGAGCTCTCTTGTCGTGCTCATCATGTCGGAACAGTACTAAATCACAGAAACTATTTATTCAACACAAAAAGGCTTAAACGAGTAGAAACGAGTAATTAAAGTTCAATTTTTAATCAAAAAACGAGTGAAACTGACCACACAAAAAATTATTATAACTTAAAGTAGAGTTAAGCTTTCTAATAGAGGTATATTACTACTTAGAAACTAAAACTTGACAAAGCTCAGAAATATGAACGAAAAGAATTTAGAAGACTTTTTAGATGTCTTTTAGACAAAATTTAAAAAATCTAGAGTTACCAAAAAAATTTTACAATATTTATCAGAAAAAAATCGATATTAGGACTAAAATTAATTAAAATTAGAAGAAAATCTTGAAATTTTATTTTTGTTTGTTAAATATTTTGTTTTTAAAATGCTTTGTAGAGTCATCGAGATAGAATTAGAATTACAAAAAAATAACTCTGGTACAACAAATCTCTTTAAAAAAATTTAATTCAGTAGAAAAAATTTGCCATAAATTGCTTTCTCTTTAAAATTTAAAACTAAGTAGAATATTTTTAAATTTTTTGTAGATATGAGTGTTCCTTTTAACCATTTTCTCAATTTATGTAGAATTTTTAATCAATTAATCCTTAACTAAAAAATCACAATTAAGGGATCTTGCACTTAAAATTTATCCTTGGTGCATTAGGGAACTTGTTACAGAACTAATAGACCAGCTACGCATTTTACAATTCTAATTCTAAACCAACTGTCTGTGATTTTACATAAAAAAACTACAAAAAAAATTAATTAAACGTAAATTAAAGATATCTTAATTCAATGACAATTTGTAGAAAGATAAATGATTTAAGAGTTTAGAAATGTAATTCAATAAAGTAAAAAAAAATAGTTTAAAAATTAATGTTTTTTATTAGGCTGGATTTGTCCTGATAATTTCCTTAAATTTTTGAAAAATAAAAATTTTGTGAAATTTCTGCTGAATATAATATTTTCAAATTTTATGTTGCTGAATACAAACAATTTCAAATTTTATTTAGCTGAATTCAATTTTTTTTAAATTTTTTTTAGCTGAATATTTGCTGAGTAGCTGAATTGAAGATCTTTTAAAATTTAATTTGCTGAATATGAAATTTTTTCCAAATTTTTTTAGCTGAATAATTTTTTAAAATAAATGTTGCTGAGTATATGCAAGTATATGATACTGAATAATTTTTTTTATTATTTTAAATTTCTGAAGTTGAACAAAAACATTTTACAAATTTCTTTTGCTGAATATAAAAATTTTTAAGAATTTTTATAGCTGAATAAAAATATTTTTAAAATTAACGTTGCTGAATACGAAAAATTTCAAATTTTATTTAGCTGAGTATAAGTTTTTTTGAAATTTCTAAAGCTGAAAATATTTAGCTGAGTATAAGATTTTTTGAAATTTTTTAAGCTGAATATAATTTTTTTTAAAAATTGTTTAGCTGAATACAGAGATTCTGTTTTGAAAACATATTGTTTCTAAATTTCTGCTTTGAAAACAAAATTCATTGATAATTTAATTTTAAAAACATAAATGTAAGTAAACTTTAATCTATGAAATTATAATCAAAACTACAAATTCCTGTAAATTTTTCAACAATGTATGACAAAAACGTGTCAATTTGCTCTAAAACGTTAAACAATCAATCAACACTTCATCTGATAACTGCCATTCAAAAAAATTTTTGCCGCGAAACTAAATGCGCTTGCGTGCAAAAATCAGTAGCGTGCATCAATTGTAAATATCAAGCTATTAACGTTAAAGTATATATTTTATCTCAACTCGTCAGTCTTTATTTCGAATTCAAACTGATAACTCCTCATTGTTTTATCGCGGCCTTTAAACGATTTTTTTGTCTATTTTTATTAATACTTTGTTTCTAGCGATAATGACAAATATTTACAAAAGTGACACTAAAACAATCAAAAATGGATCTAATTTTGTCGTTGTAATAAAATAAATTTTAATAAAAATCAGGAAATATTGCTTGACATCATTCAAATAAAATTGTAACAGAAAAATTTTTTAATCACAACTTCAGGATTTAATTACTGCAAAAAAAAACACTTGAGACAAGGTAATGATGATTTAAATAAAGTCATGTCATGTTTTTAAATTTCAACCAGATTGAGAAAAAAATCTAAGAACGTCAATTACTTTTTGAAGGGATGAAGGTCGTGCATATAAATATTAGAGAAAAGTGAATTGCGAAATGTGACGAGAGAAAATTATCTCACAATCGACGTCGTCGGTCGTCATGGTGAAACAAAGTGCATACACAAATTTCTGCATGCCGTGTATTGGAATTTGCATGTTCTCGTTACATACAAATTTAGTCTAATAGCGCCGAGGGTGCTTCACTATAAATAAATACCGTAATATTTTGACTGAATGAAAGGGAAAGACCGACTTTGAGGTGAAAAATTTTTAATCAACTTTATCGCAAAAATAATTTTTGATAAAGAAATTGATAAGAAAAGATTTGTTTGATTAAAAATTGTAAAATATACATTTTTTACTGATTATCAGATTATCAATAACCGACAGTAATAGCTCGACAACCTTGATATTTGTTTTTGTTGTAATTTTTGTGAGTAAATATTTATAAAAACCTCCTCTTCAGTGGACCATAGAATGACAAATGTGCTAAAATATCGATAAAAATGTAAATAAATAATGTGTGTGCTTAAATTTGATAAATGAAATGATCGATTATAAAATTATATGTTATTAAAAAAATTATCGTTTTTTTTCTTAAACGATGAGCTTTTTATAATTTCTTCTAAAAATTATATAAATTCAAGTGAATATTTTAAAAAATTTACAAAAAATTGTTTTAAAGCTAAAATTTCTTAAAATAAAATTATTTATTAAAACTCCCATTATTTTTAATTTTAAGGTGTCGTGAAAAAATTTATTCAACATCTTTTCATGCAATTAAATTTGCAGGAAATTTTTTCTCTTTTTAATTAGACTTGAATGTTCAAATTTTTCTCCTTTGTCTCTTAAGAGATACAGCCTCCGAGTAAATTTTTCTTGAAATAGTATCAAAAATGCAAGAAAATGACGGTTGACATTTGAAGGCCCAAAGCCTGGGGAAAAATAAAAAAAATCAAATTGTTAAAAAATCATAGTAGCGGGTGCAAAAATTACTTAGGCAAATAAATTTAAGGGAGAACATAAAAAAATATATATTTTTGAATTTTTTGTTTTTATTTTTTTAACGTTTTTAGACGCCAAACGTCGATTATAATCTTTAATTAATTTTACTTTATATTATTTTCAAATTTGAACTCAAAATATGGAGAAAAATCAAGCAAAAACTCCCAAAATAAAAATTTTTGAAAAAAATTTATTTTGGTCACGTGACTTGAAAAAAAAATTCTTTTACATTTCAATAGAAACGTCTTATTAAAGGAAGTTTTTTTGTTTTTTTATATGATTTTATCGTAAACAGTAAATTTTCATAATTTTTCAATCAAAAAATTCCAAAAAATGTCAAAATTATTTCCATTTTTAATTTAATTTCTAATTTTCCCCCTGAATTTTTTCATCAAAATCGGAGGAAGGCGACAAAAAATGGACATATTAAATTTATTCGCCTTACTTAATTTATAACACAAACAAAAACTTCGACTTTGATGATAAATCGTTCCGTTATTTTTGTCAACAGATGATCACACTTGCTCAGTCGATTGTTTATGTTAAAATTGTGCGGTTTACCACTAATATCGTTTCCCACATTTTTAGATATTTTTATTGAATCGTGATGGATTTCGACTCCATCTTAGACGAAATTGGCGAATTTGGAAAATTTCAATTCACAAACTACTTACTTGTTTGTTTGCCCGTATTTTTCGCAGCAGCCAATTCATTATCTTACGTTTTTACTGCCGCAGTTCCGAATTACAGGTAATTTTTTTTTTATTTTTTTAAACCAAATTTTAAAAAATTTTTTTTAGATGCCTTGTACCTGATTGTGATATCGACACATCTTACAATGAACCATGGGTGTCCCTTGCTGTTCCCGGCAAGATTGTCAAAGACCAATTTGTGCCGCTGCAGTGTCAGCGCTTTGTTCGCAATGAAAATATCTCTGTGCCTGAATGGCCCGAAACTTGTCACAGAGAAATGTTCACGGGCGAAACTGAAAAATGCTCCGAATGGATTTTCGAGGAAGGTGAACGAACGATCGTGAATGATGTAAGTTGCATGTTAATTTTGGATTATTTCCTTTAATTAACTCGTTTTTTTTTTCTTCAAGTGGTTAATTACGTGTCCTGACAACCAATGGAAATTAGCTTTGGTGAGTTGCAAATGACTCGCAATTTCATGTTTTTGATATTTATTAACTTTATTAGGTTGGAACTGCACATTTTGCCGGAATTGTCGTTGGCAGCGGAGCATTTGGAGTGTTAGCGGACAAGTAAGTTCATTTTTTTGATGAATTTCCTTTTAACATGTGACGAAATCATGAATTTTCAGATACGGCAGGAAATTAATATTCGTTGTTTGTATCATAATAATGGCGATTACCGGAGTTATTCAAGCTTTTGCCCCAAATTATGAACTTTTCACCCTTTTTGGGTTCCTGAACGCTGTTGGAACATCCGGCGTCTTTCCCTTGGCTTTCATCATCGGAGTTGAAATGGTTGGAAAGACAAAACGTGAAGTCACTGGAATAGTTTTGAATTATTTTTATGCCCTCGGAGAAGCAGCTGTTGGATTAATTGCGTGGCTTTGTCAGGATTGGGTCAATATTCAGTTGATCGTCTCTGCACCGCCATTCGCCTTTATAATTTACTATTGGATGATTCCAGAGTCAGTTAGATGGCTCTTAGCGAAAAAACGAAATCGAAAAGCTGAGAAAATTGTGAAAAAAGCTGCTCGTGTGAATGGGGTTGAGCTCTCAAATGACGTTTTGTCAACGTTTGAGGATAGCGCCGCCGACAATAGTGACAATAATTTGTTAGAAACTCCAATTAAAAAGGCGAAAGTTAAGCCTGAAATGTGGGAAACGATCAAGGGAGTTTTTAAATCGAAAGTTTTAATCTTTAGAGGATTGATTTTATTTTATAATTGGTGAGTTTTTAAGATTTTTTACCTTTTTCGCCATTAATTTGATAATTTTTTCGTTTTAGGGCATGCTGTGCATTTGTCTTTTATGGTCTCTCGTTAAATTCTGTGAATTTAATTGGAAATAAATATCTTAATTTTACACTTGTGTCATTAATTGAGATCCCGGGATACTCGATGGCATGGTATTTTATGAATAAAATAGGCAGAAGATGGTCTCTGGCAGGCTCTCTGTTCTTATGTGGCGTTACTTGTATGGGAGGAGCATTTATTTCTGAAGGTAATTTCAATAATTTATTAAAATTTTTCATTTTTATGAGAAAAATTTGTTATTTTCATGCAATTCAGTGATGCCAGGTACCTAAATTTAAACAAAAATTTATAAAATTATCTTAAATTTTTACTAAAACTTTAATTTTTCGTATTTTTAGATCAAGCATGGCTCACAATCTCCATGTTCCTCATCGGTAAAATGGGAATTACAAGTTCTTTTGGTGTTATTTATGTTTATTCAGCGGAAATGCTGCCAACGGTAATTTTTTTTTCAATTATTTTGATAAAATTCTTATTTAAATCAAAAAAATCTTTTAGATTATCCGCAGCGGTGGCGTCGGATCCATGTCAACGTTCGCTCGTTTAGGTGCCTTGATCGCTCCATTCGTGCCACTTTTGAATTATTACCATCCTGCCATTCCATTGTTACTTTTTGGGCTAGTTTCGATGCTCGGAGGCACTTTAATCCTCTTTTTACCTGAAACGATGGGTCGAAAACTGCCAGATTCGATATCTGAAGCGGAAAATATCACAAAAAATCCAAAACCAAAGCAGAAAGATGTTGAAATGAGTGAATCTGCGTCAGATTCTTCGCCTAAAAAGTGAAAAAAAAAGTATTTTAAGTCACCTACCAAATTGTACAATCAAAAATTTTGTAATGAATTACAAAAAAGTGCATTATTTTTACTGATTATTGTGTTTATTTTATTAATTCATCTCACTCCAAGAGTTTTTATCAGAACAAATCATCTTTGCTTTACTTTACTGTACAATCTCATTCTTCATATTTTTATGTTGTCGACAAATTATAACTTTTAA
This sequence comes from Culicoides brevitarsis, assembly GCF_036172545.1. Classification (NCBI taxonomy): domain Eukaryota; kingdom Metazoa; phylum Arthropoda; class Insecta; order Diptera; family Ceratopogonidae; genus Culicoides; species Culicoides brevitarsis. The sequence goes on along the minus strand of NC_087085.1, from coordinate 13,824,280 downwards.
TATTATTAATAACAATCCTAAGTAAGTATTTATATTTTTTCTAATGTTGGTTCATGTTTTTTTTTTACGGAGAGGTTTACTCTTGACAATATTTTTAATTTTTTTTTTATTTTAATCAACTATCAATAATTTATTTTTAATTATTTTATTCATTTTTTGTGGTATACAATACCAATTAAATATTTTTTAATATATTTTGTGGTGTTGTTTAGGATATTTATTTAAACTATTTTCCACATTTTCTTCGTATTTTTTTCCTTCAGTAAAAAAAATTCAAGTTGACAAAATTTGTACAAAAAAATGACGATAAATAGATAAAATTTTGCAGCTGTTTCATTATTTGCTTAAAATTTTAGTTTGACAATTTTAGTCTGAGACGTTATTGACACTGTCAAAAAATAATAAAAAGCACGAGATATTTTTTTTTATTTGAACAAATAATTTGTAAGTTATAGAATTCTTTGAATTTTGAACAAATGTTCATATTTTTTAGTGAAAAGGTGAATTACAAAAAAAAAAAGTTTATTTTAAAGTTATTTAAGTAAAAAAGTGAAATTATATTTTTTTTTATTTTAAAAAATCGTGGAGACGCCTGGTCTTTCAAATTTTATTCGTAAAAATCTACTGTGCGGTACTAAATTTTATTTATTATTTTTTTTTTAAATATTTAATTCAAATAAAGCTGTTTTTCATTTATATAAGAGACCAACAAGTTCAAACTTAGATACAAAAAAATCCATTAAAATTACAATTTTTTAGAATTTTTTAGTAATTTTGTATTAAAGTGAAATTGTAAGTCCCTTATATTTTTCTAAATATTTTTTTTTAATTATTACAAAAATACAAATAATCATTCTTTATTATTCCATCACTTTTAATTATTATTATTTTTTGGTTAAAAATATTTAATTACTAAAAATTTTGAGTTTCTTTTAAAAGTATGTTCTTTGGTTAATTTTTTTACAATACAATATAATTTTTTTTTATTATTGTTATGTTAATGTATGTTTAGAATATCATTTTAATCATATATATTTCTAATGGAGTAGATCGTTTCAGTTCGTTTTTAAGGTTTTTGTTGTAAGTGTTGATGATTTTATTTATTGTTAATATTTTTCTAGAGAAATCTAAGGATAAAATTTAAAAATGCTGCAAAAAACCGAAAAGCAAAGATTTTTTGAGAGTATAAGAATGGAATGAATTCAAATAAATCAGTCTTTCTAGAAGGACTTGATGATATTCTAAGAGATTTTTTTTTGTTCTTGTTGCTACTTCATTATTATCATTTTTTAACAGTTCAGTTTATAATTTCTAAGAATGAGATTTTTTTTTTTGTTCTTAAAATTAACATTTATAACTCTATGAGCTAAATTTCTATCGACTACAAGAATAGTTTGATTTATTTTTTTTATTATTAATATTTTTTTTAATACTGTTTGCAAACTAAATTTCTATTTAATTCTACGTTTTTTTTATTTTATTATTTTAGACGCCATTTAATTAATTCATTTTTTTAAAAAAAATATTTTTTTTAATGAAATAATTGAATGGCGTCTTAATTCAACACAAGGGTCATAATTTTGTGCTTTTCCATTTAACATCTATCTAATTTAATATTTTTTTTATTTGTGATAGTTTAGACAAGGAACATCAATGCAACGCAATAAATTACCGAAAAAACTTTGACAATCTAGACAAAGCCGTTTGCTAATTTATATTTAATTAATATCAACTTTAATAGGCTAACAAGCTACTTTTGATTAAATAAATAGACAATTATTTAATATAATTTACTGTTTAATTATCATTTAATGTTTTGTTTGTGTAATCACTATTATTGCAACTTTTTTGTATTAACAAGGTACCATTTTCATCATTTTTTATTAATAATATTTTTTTGTCATCAAAAATTGTTTCTTTGTTTAAGAAAAATAATTTAATTTAATGCTAATAATTTTTTTCTGCTAATTACTAAATATATATTTGTGAATTTCATTCGGTTTCGATCTATGATCGCGTTACAGCTCGCTAAATATTCGTTTTGAATCACAGTGTGATGAAGTCAACTTAAACCCTTTTGTTTGTGTTTCGCAAAAAAGGCACGAAACAGGTCTGTAGTGAGGTTTTTTCATAATAAAAACTAAAAATTTTAAATTAAATTCATCAAAAAGTTGCTTAAATTAATTTTCAATTTTTTTCCTTTGAAATTTCGTTTGGATCTTGACGAGTTTGGATAATCGTAACCAACAACGGTAGGCTGCCAAGTACCATAAATGTTCCCATTGTGTAAAAACAGATCTCGTAACTGCCGTAGACGTCACGTAACAATCCTGCCGTGGGAGGAACTGTAATTGCCATTACGCTCTGGAACATCCGAACGAGCCCAATTGACGAGGAAATGCGTTCAGTTCCAAAGAGATCAGCCAATAACACGGGAATTAATAGGTACCAACATCCGAAGAATACTAAAAATTTTAAATTTTATTAAATTTGAGTTAAAATTGAAAAAATATTGAAACTTACATCCGTAACAACCGACAGCCATGCAAATCAAGTACCAAGTATTAACACATGGAATAAGCATGACAGCGATTCCAGCGCCAAAAATGCTGAAAAAAATATGTTTTAATTTTTCTCGTGAAAATTGAGGAATTTTAAAAACTTACAATGTAATATAAGCCTTGCGCCGATCAAATAATTGCAAATCCGATAGGTATCCAAAGAAAAGTCTGCCAAACAAGTCATGACAAGCACATAATCCGAGCAAAAATCCAGCGTCATGCTTCGTGTATCCAATATCGATGATGTACGAGGGCAAATAGATGATCGCATACGGAGCTCCTGTCGTCATCAAGACCGTAGACAAGCAAAAAAGTATAAAATTGCATTCCTTGAGCAGATTCAAGTCGATATACTTCTTAATTTTCCCCAAAATCGAACGTTGACTCGCCTTGTTCTCTTGCTTTATGAAACCCGCAACTGTCGTTGCATTCGGATTCGTAATGACCATACTCTTGCTAAGGCCACGATTCGAGTTAACCGTCAACGAGTTATCTGTCGCTTCGATAATCGGTATTTTTATGACAATTTCGTCGTTATTTACGACTTCCGGTTGCGGTGCGGGTGCCTTGCTACGTCGACTGCTGCCCCGATGACTCGAGAAACTCGAACGATTGCGAAAATAAAAGGACGAATCGATCGACAAGTCTTCCACGGAATGCAAAATACCCGAACTGCGCATCGGAATTTCACGCAAATGAATTGAATCGAGCACTTTGTCGTCTTCCTCCTCGGAATCGATGGAACTTTGTTGCTGCAAGACGATCGAAGGACGAGGATCTTTTGTCGCTGCAGCTTCGTTGATGGAATTACTGCTGAAAATCCAATCGAGACTCTTCTTGCTTTCGACATTTTCTTCGATCGTTTCGTAGCGATTCGTGGAGAGATTTTGCTCGGATGTCGCTTTGAGAGTTAACAAAGTGAAGTCTGGCGGCGGTCGATAAAGCATTGAAGCCATGCAAACGTGCAACATACAACTTCCCAAAACGAGAAAAGTCCCGTGAAAACCGTACGATTTGACCAAATATTCAATGAGGATGGGAAAAACGAAACTTCCGACAGCGGCGCCGCTTATACAAAGTCCATTCGCCAAAGCGCGTCTCTTTTCAAAGTAGCGTGAAACCAAAATTATGCCTGGAGTCGTTGACAATCCGCCTCCGATGCCCGTCAAAACGCCAAATGTGATCAACAAATGCCACAATTTCGTGGCAAAATAACTCAGCATGAGTCCCATCGCGCAAAATAGGCCCCCGATGAAAACCACACGACGACAACTGTATTTTTCGCATAAAGCGCTCGAGATGGGTGCTAATGCCAAACATAATGCGGATAAAATAGCCGGTATCCATGAAGCAAGACTTGCTTTCCCCTGGAACGTTTCCATTATTTCCACATACAACACGCCGTAACTCTTAACTAGGCCGGTGACCCAGAAAAGCACCGACGATGCACCAAATACCTTTAAAATGCAAGAGAAACGCGTCAAACACGCAATTTAAAATTAAATTCGTGTGAAATACTTACAATTACCCAACCGTAACCACCATCAGGACATTCTTGAAGTTTTTGCTGTTTTGCCTTCTTTTTCCTGTAAAATTAAAAAAAAAATTAAATTTAAGGAAACCTTTTTTAAATATTTTTTTATATTATTGACTGAGTTTAAAAACTTTTTACCGCATTTCGAAGAAAAAATGCATATGATAAAATCGTACTTTTTTTTTATTTGATCAAAAATCGATCAGATATCAATGAAAATCAACTTTAGAATGAATATTTATTAACTTTTAGCTTTGAAACCCATCAAAAATTGGTTGAAAAGTAACTTGAGACAAAAAGTACGATTTTTGCTCCTCATATGATAAAATCGTACTTTTTTTTTTTCATCAAAAATCGATCAGATATCAATGGAAATCAACTTTAGAATGAATATTTATTAACTTTTAGCTTTGAAACCCATCAAAAGTTGGTTGAAAATTGACTTGAGAAAAAAGTACGATTTTTGCTCCTCATATGATAAAATCGTACTTTTTTTTTATTTCATAGACAAAGACAAAAAATCAAACTTTTTAACTCACTTCTTCCTCTGTATCTCGCGTGACTTGGCGATAAGGGGTCGAGCCGTAACCGAAGATACCGTCAACAAATTTTCGTTGTCATCTTCGTCAATTTCGCTCGAGGGAGGTGGGTAATGTAACGCATTCGTCTTTACCAGAGGAATCTCCGGCAAATCTCGTGCCTCATCCAACATCAATGAAATCGGTCGTTTCGGCGAATCTATCGGTACGGACAGCACACTGACATTTTCCGAGCCATAATTGTTGTCGATGGGCGCCGGCGGAGCCGAAACAATCGAGTGCAAGGAGCCAACATTGCATTCCGCGAGCAGCGACTTGATCGTCGGGATCGTGATGGGAATTTCATCGATGCCCGGGATGCGAAAACTGCCGATCGAGGAACGCGTTGACGACGAATCGAACACTTCTTGCTTCTCGGGGGACCCATCAGGCCCGTGCAACGACCCCCACGAGTCCTGAAAGTAAAAAAAATATAAAAAAAATTAATACGACGCAATGAAACAGATGATTCGACACAACCTTCAAAGGCGAAAAACATCAATTTATCGATTTTTTTTTCACAAAATTGGTCTAGTCTTTGTTTTTTTTTATTGTTTTTTCGTGGTGATGAGTAAAAATGATGGGTCGATAGACAACAAAGAAAGGTGTCAATATCAATGAACTTTCCCATGCACGAGTCAAAAAAGCTTCAAGAAAACACATGAGAAACTTCGAGTTTTCCGACATGACACAAGCCCGAAGTTCTTGACACCCCTCAGCAAAACAACAACTTTTTGGCAACAGTTCAAACATGTGAATTTATTGCCGGGCGGCATCTCTACCAATTTGTGCCAGGTTCTGGTTAATCAAAAATAATTTAATTTTCTCGCTCTAACCACGAAAAAAACCACGTCAAAAGTTTTATAGCCAAAAAAAGATGACATCTAAGTAGGTACGAAAAAAACTCAATTTAAAGTCTCTTCAAACTACCGGCAATGTTATTTATTTTTCTTTTGCACTGAAATGGTATCTTGCCACGAAGCTCTGATTCATAAATTTTATCAGAAAATAAAAATAAAGTATTCAAAGAAAATGTCTCTATTGAAGAACTTTTGCTTATTTTTCATTTTTGAACGAGCAAAATACACGAGAAATATTTTTCATTTTAAATTTTCATCAGAATTACAGCCGGATATTTGATCAAAACGCGCGTTTGTCATTCAAACATGATTTCCGTCCTCATTGTGCGACTCTTTGCCACCTACAAAGGAAAATTTTCATTCATTCATGGAATTTATGTGGGTTGTATTATAACGCAAAATCATCACGAACACTAAATTTATCGATACCATAAAGGTATTTAAAAATAACTTTGTGTTTCATGTCTGAAGAGCACCACTCAATTAAAAAAGCGACTGGTTGTTAATTGAATTGAAGGAGCAAATTATGGAATTATGGTTTGGAATGATATCATAATATAATGGGATCGACCGAAAATTTGTGTGATAAAAATTATGGATGGGAAAATTTAAATTAATGTTTTTGATGGTTTAAAAATTTTATTTTATTAATTTATTGATATTTTTTTTATTATTTATGGTTTTTTCTAAAATTTAATATTTTAAAAAAATTTTTAACAATAATATTTTTTGTACAAGTACAAAATTTTAATTAATTTATATTTTAATTTAATGAATTTCAATATTTTTTTTATTTTGTTTAATTTTGTATTTTTTAAAATGAATAAAATAATAATATGGAATTAACCAACTTATATTAATTTTTTAATGTTCTTATCAAATGATAAAAGTTCGAAAAAATCTGAAAAAAAATTGAAACAGAAAATAAAACCGGAAAATTATATAAAACATTGAATAATAAATTTCTTAAATTTTTTTCACATTTAAAAATTTCTTCAGATTATTTTCAAGCTTTTGAAAAATAAAATTAAACAAATAAATTAAAAAAAAATAATATAAATTTAAAAAAATAAAAAAAAATATTTAAGAAAATGTAAAATCATTTAAAAAAAATTTATTTTATTTTAATAATATTTTTTCTAAAATTTTATATTTTTAAACATTTTAAAGATACAAAAGTGTGAAATTTTAATAAAAAAAATAAATTTACTGAGCTTTAATAATTAAAAAAAAAATTTTTTTAAAACAATTTTTACTAAAAAAAAATAACTCATTAAAATAAAATTTGTTAAATTTTTTTGAAGAAAATTGTATTTTTTTTTTTTTTTTGAAATCTGAAGAAAAATTTAAATACAAAATAAAGTTGGAAAAATTATAGTATAAAATATTTTTAACATCATTAATTATCTCTCAATTTTTTTCGAATTTTAAAATTTCCTCAGATTATTTTCAGGCTTTTAAAAAAAATCTTTAAATTAATTTAAAAAGAAAATTTATTTAAAAAAGTTTAAAAAATTTTAAAATTATTTTAAAAAATGGGTTCTTATTTTTAAAGAAATTATTTTTTTGTTATCTTGTTAATTGTCATTTGATAAAAAATAAATAAAAAATTTAAAATAAAAAAAAATCAAAAATAATTGAAATTATTTCCAACCATCAAAATCATTTTGATAAATTTTACAAATAAAAACTTAATTACTCAATTGTCATGTCAAATCATAAAAGCCGTCAATTACCCTCAATAAATCAAAAAAAAAGTTAAGTAATGAAAATAGGAAAAACCACAGTAATTACATCAATAAATTACTCCTAATGAGCCTATAAAACCAACGTCATTATCTAATGTCACTCCACATAAATTTTCATTGATTTTCCCTCATCAATTACATGTGCGACTCATAATATTGACACACATATTATTTTTATATGAGTAACACGTGATAATGGAAAAATGTAATTTCAAAACTGTCACAAACAATTTTAAGTTCATTTCATCATAAATACATGTTATGCACGAGCACATTAAGAGCTGTCAACCTCATTGTACCGACTCAACTCATGCCCAACCCATGAATTGAACTTGAACTTGAATCCTTGTTGTTTGTTTATTTTGTGATAACAGTGTTACGGAAGATTTTGTCAAGTCCGTGAATAGTATTTATTTGCTAAACGACGGAAAATCTCTCTCTCAAGGGTATTTGGCAGAAAATTGCGTCTATTTTGTGCGATAAATGTTCCTTGTCAAGTGTGAAAAAATGCATTCGGGCGAAGAAAACATGATTATCTCTGGAATTTTTCTTTAGTTTTTGCCCGTTGAGACATTTTGCGACTTGTTTTTATTTATTTCATGGAAACTTTCCAAAAGAATTTACAACAAAAACTTGGAATTTTTCCTTTTTTTCAAGCGTAATTCAACATTATGAAATAAAAGAAAACTTTTAAAAACAGTTTCGTTGCATGGCATTGCATAATCTTTCATCCGTTTTTGTGTAACTGGAGCAAAATTAAATTTTGTATCGACATTTTTTGCTGTTATCGGTATTATCGGCAGATGTTTGTAATGGAAAAATGACGCAAACAACAGATTGGATTTTCTTTTGATTAAGGAATCAATTTGTTTTATATTGTTTGCCATTTTTTGTTAGCACGAGAGATAGATAGTAAAGAAGCATTGTTGGCAAAATGATAAAATGCTTGTTAAATATTGCACAAGCTACGGACATTAAGATGATATGTAACAAGATTCAAGGTTAAGGTTGATCGGTTTTTGTGTGCTACGAGGGAAGATTTATTAAATTGAGAAAACATGTTTTGTGTATTGATAACAAAAGGATGGGAAATTACAACGCCTTTGGATTATTATAACAAGATTTACAAAAAAGATTAAAAATGGTTAATGCGGGATAATTGGAAATTTTTTTTTTAAGTAGCATTAGTGTTCACAAAATCATGATTAAAAATAGCTTTAATAAAAGTCGCTTGTTAAGAAGGATAAGTAAGTAAAGTAGAAATTTTTAAATTTTACGGTTTTATCAAGCATTTTTTAAAATTTTTATTTTTTTTAATACATATTTTTTACAACTTCAAGAATGAAATTTTTTTAGTATTTAACTAATCTTCTTAACTACTTTGAAAAATTATTTAAATATTTTATCAGAAAATTTCAATTTTCTGAATTTAAAAAAAGTTTTAAAAATATATGAATTTCTGTTAAATTTAAGTTTTTAGTATAGATTTAGGGTGTTTAGGTCAAAGAAAATTTTTTTTTTTCAGTTTCAATTTTTTTGCAGTTTTGAGTTATAAAATTATTAAAAATGATAAATTAGAGCCCTCTGACAAATTTTTATCCTTTTGGAGCAAGATTTGTCAAAAATTGCTTTGACACAGTTTTTGATTAGTTTTGCTCTTGATTTAGTTTTCAAAACAAAACTATGTCAAAGAAAATTTTTTTCAGTTTCAATTTTGAAACTTGAAAAGAAAAAATCTATATTTTAACCAAAAATGTGATTTTAACAGGAATTAATATATTTTTTATGATAAAATTTCAATTATTGAATCCTTATCTTTTAAGGCTCTTTGAAGTCAGAAATTATTTTTGAATTAAAATTTAAAAAATAAATAAAAAAAAATACTGTAGTGAAGATAATAAGAGGAAAAAACAGTTGAAATTCAAATAATAAAGAAAATTTTGGTAAATTAAGATAAAGGTAATTTAAAAGTTAATAGAACACAATTTCTCTTAAATGTTTGAAGTTTTTGTAGTATATGTTCCATATACTACTTTGTTTTTACCGCACAAAAAGGGCCCATTTTGTGAAACGCCGGCCTAAAAACATCGAAAAATTGTCAGAATCAAAGGCGGTAAGGTGCTAATCGAGAGTAAACATTCCAAAGAATTCGAATTGAGGCAAAGAATCTCCCGACTTGAACAAAAAAATCTGGGGCCCAGGCCTCAAAGTTGGGGAAAATGACAAAAACATGGCTTTTTTGAGCAAAAAAGTATCCTTATTTTTATAGCCGGGAAATTTTTTGAAAAAATTTTTTTTTCAAGATTTCAAAATTTTTTTTTCGCCTGTACATCGGAAACGCAAAATTTAGAAAACGTCCAAAACAAAAGTTGTTTCTAACATCAAAACCTTCATTTTGAGACGCAGAACCGTGATCTAGCTTAATTTTGAAAAATCGGTATGTGAGCCCTCATAATAAGAGGATTTTGACTTAAATTTTTTTTAATCAATTTTTTTCGCTAACATCTTTAAATGTCGCCTGTACATCGGAAACGCAAAATTTAGAAAACGTCCAAAACAAAAGTTATTTCTAACGTCAAAACCTTCATTTTGAGACGGAGAACCGTGATCTAGCTTAATTTTGAAAAATCGGTATGTGAGCCCTCATAATAAGAGGATTTTGACTTAAATTTTTTTTAATCAATTTTTTTCGCTAACATCTTTAAATGTCGCCTGTACATCGGAAACGCAAAATTTAGAAAAAGTCCAAAACAAAAGTTGTTTCTAACATCAAAACCTTCATTTTGAGACGGAGAACCGTGATCTAGCTTAATTTTGAAAAATCGGTATGTGAGCCCTCATAATAAGAGGATTTTGACTTAAATTTTTTTTTAATCAATTTTTTTCGCTAACATCTTTAAATGGCTCCTGTACATCGAAAACGCAAAATTTAGAAAAAGTCCAAAACAAAAGTTGTTTCTAACATCAAAACCTTCATTTTGAGACGGAGAACCGTGATCTAGCTTAATTTTGAAAAATCGGTATGTGAGCCCTCATAATAAGAGGATTTTGACTTAAATTTTTTTTTCATCAATTTTTTTTGCTAACATTTTTCAAAGGCTCCTGTACATCGGAAACGCAAAATTTGGAAAAAGTCCAAAACAAAAGTTGTTTCTAAAGACAAAACGTTCAATTTGAGACGGAGAACCGTGATCTAGCTTAATTTTGAAAAATCGGTATGTGAACCCTCATAATAAGAGGATTTTGACTTAAAATTTTTTTAATCAATTTTTTTCGCTAACATCTTTAAATGGCTCCTGTACATCGAAAACGCAAAATTTAGAAAAAGTCCAAAACAAAAGTTGTTTCTAACATTAAAACCTTCATTTTGAGACGGAGAACCGTGATCTAGCTTAATTTTGAAAAATCGGTATGTGAGCCCTCATAATAAGAGGATTTTGACTTAAATTTTTTTTAATCAATTTTTTTCGCTAACATCTTTAAATGGCTCCTGTACATCGAAAACGCAAAATTTAGAAAAAGTCTTTTTTGTAATTTTTAGTACATTTTGTTTATATGTTTGTCCAGCATATGAAGAATTGGCAATAATTTCTCTTAAACTAAACAATGACTCGGTACACAAACGGGTTATGTAACAAACATATACTACAATTCGAATTTGCTTTGCTAATTCAAGGTACTTTTAACTACTTTTTTTACAATTTTCAGTTGTTTTTTAAATGTGTTTGATTTTAAAAATTTTAAGGGAACGAGTTTACAACGATTTTTAAATTATTTTAGCATTACCTTTGATACGGTATTAAACAAAAAATTTAAAAACTTAAAACATATAGTTTTCAAATGCGAAATAAAAGTAAATAACTTTTACTCATAAATCATATTCCTTCCCACACAATATTTAAAGTCCATTATATTGTGAAATATTTATCCTTATTACATCAGCCTTTATGAAAGTCTCATGAGAAAACCCAAAACATGTTTACTTTAATTAAAAACATCGTTTAAGTCAACCCTTTAAAAGTAAAAACCCATATCCCAAACCTCTAAACCAGACAATGGAATGAACCTTTGGTGCGAATTTATTACATTTTTCGCCAAAAATTCCAATTACGCAAAAAGCGGAAAGCAATAAGTCATCAAAATTCCTATGAATCGAAAAAAATAATTTATCCACGCAAACGAACGATCATCAAACATCATTAATTAATTGTTCCTTAATCGTTCTTTAACAAAACAGACAATTAACCTATTATAACAATAACAATTACGCTTCTAAGTAATTTGGCTTCTTAAATTAATAACTCACTCTCCAATATCCTTGCCCTGAATTCAAGACAAAAAAAATGATGCCATACAAAAAAAATCTTCTTTCGAAGACAAATTATCATTTGCATGAAAAAATCTTTTGTTTCCTTCGCAACATCTGATTTCTACGACATAGCGCGTTGAATGCAATATCTAGCTGTATATCAGTTATATAAGTCCGCCATATTGGAAAATCGACTTTCCGAGCCTGACCTACATAACAAGCAATTACTCGGCCGTTTCAATCATATGATTTTCATGCTGTTCTCGAAACATCGATAAATTGACGGCATAATTGGTAGTTAATAATTGACTTACCTGGAAATTCCATTCTCGGGGTAGTGACATGTTTGACATGTTTTATAAGCAAATAAAATTCTTTGATGTTTTTGGTGGTGTTTCCACACTAAATTCATTGGATTCGCTTCGATAACTCCCGTGTAAATTACTTCTTATAGCTAATTTACGTGTTTATGAGTTTAGATTTGGGTTATTAGAATAATGTGAAGTGGCTGAGTTTTCCTATTTCCTAGATGATTGAGATTCTTTGTACAGTGTGATGTTTTTTTTTTCTTGAATATTGTCACAAAAATATTCGAAGCGTGTATAAAACTGACTTTTGTGTGTGTGTAAAAAATTATTCTGATAATACTTTTGAAGATTTGTTCCCTGTGTGTATATAAAAATGTTTTCCGCCCAACTTTTCCTGCTTGAAATCACTTGATTTTCACTCCACTGTTAGCAGCACTTTTAAAATAAAAAGCAATATGCGATGCTGCTAAGTTTTTTTTTATGTATGATGAAGAGTTAGCTTTGCGACGAACAGCTGGTTGAAGACTGACAAAGAAGTCACGAAGGACCGCTGTTAAATTGGCTGTCGGAAAATGGAAAAACTTGCACATGCGTTCGTCTTTGATGGGATTTTCCGTTTGTTTCGACACGTGTTGCTTTTGTTTTTGTTTGTTTTCTGTTCAGGAAATGTCGTGCGGATTATTTGAAGTCATCTTATTGACAAATTTTGACCTAAAATTTTAAAAAATTAAATTATTTAAAAGAAAATTTAATTTTTAATGAAAAAAAAATTGAATTTTACTAATTTTTAACCATTACTCTATCATGAAATGCGAAAAAATTAACCAATCACAGCAAAGAATGCTCAACCAATCAAATTACTTCATTTAATGTTTACATCGGTGAATGAAAAGCATGACAAAACCTGAAAAAAATTAAAATTTTAAATAAATTAAATAAAATTTAAAGTAAAAAACATAAAAACTCACGAAAATGTCAAGTGAACCATCGATGGCGAAAGAAGCTGTGCTTCAACAAAGCGCCAAACTACCAGAATCCACGCCGACAGTCAAGGGTTATGACTTCAACAATGGCATAAATTACCATGAGTTGCTCAATTCTTACAAATATTCCGGATTTCAAGCCACAAATTTCGGAAATGCTGTCGAAGAAATCAATAAAATGGTAAAAAATTCATTTTTTCATTAAATTTTAATAAAAAACTTGTTTTTTTAGATTGAATGTCGCAACCAACCACTGCCGGAAGACAAACAAGACATTTACGAAGAAGACGAATTTATAAAACGCAAACGGAATTGCACAATTTTCCTCGGTTACACATCAAATATGGTTTCAGCAGGCATCCGGGAGAGCATCAGATATCTCGTGGAACACAAAATGATCGATTGTATTGTGACGACAGCGGGCGGAATTGAAGAAGATTTCATCAAATGTCTTGGCTCCCACATTTATTGGTTCCTTCGAGTTGGATGGCAAAACGTTACGTGATCAGGGAATCAACAGAATTGGGAATCTTCTCGTGCCAAATGACAATTATTGTAAATTTGAAAATTGGGTGATTCCGTGCCTCGACGAGATGTTGGAGGAGCAAAAGACAAAAGGAACCGTTTGGAGTCCTTCGAAAATTATTGAAAGATTAGGAGAACGGATTAATGACAAAAGTTCAATTTATTATTGGGCAGCGAAGAATAAAATTCCGGTATTTTGTCCCGCACTCACGGATGGAAGTCTCGGCGATATGATGTATTTTCATTCATTCCGTAACCCCGGATTGGTAGTTGATATTTTGTCGGATCTCAGGAGACTTAACACGATGGCAGTCAAAGCTGTTAATTCGGGAATTATCATTTTGGGCGGCGGCGTGATCAAACATCACATTTGTAATGCAAATCTGATGAGAAATGGGGCAGATTTTTCCGTTTTTATCAATACGGGAGCCGAATACGATGGAAGTGATAGCGGAGCAAGGCCTGACGAGGCAGTTTCATGGGGAAAAATCAAACGGGAGGCAACAGCGGTGAAAATTTATGCAGAAGCAAGTCTTGTATTTCCACTTTTGATCGCCGAAACATTCGCGAGAAATAAAAATGACGAAAAATAAGTGAAAATTGGGAAGTTTTAATGGAAATTCGGTTTGATTTTTAAAATTTGATTAATTTTAAAGTCAAGTGATCAAGAAAATTTCGATAAAAATTAACAAATTTCATATTTTCTTGTGATTTTTCATGAAAATCCAATGAAAAACTGTTGAAAAAGCCGGAAAAAGATCCCAATGCAAAATAAAATATTCAAAATTCAATCCCAGTGCAAAAAGTAAATTGTCTGAAGTCACTCAAAGTAACTCATGGTAACTCATGGTCACTCATACCACTCACGGCACTCAACCCCAATGCAGAGAAAATAATTTCCGACAAATCCCAGTGCAAAAAAAAGAAACATGCCCCAGGTGTCAAACAACGACTTCTGACCAGCCCTAGGTGACAATCAAATGTCGGTACGTGACCCAGCTCACAGAAAATGGTTTTGTACATTTCCCAGCTCACAGAAAAAAATTCTGTACAAACACTATGCTCACATACGGGTTTCTGTAGCGACGTACAGACATCATCGTACCGTGTATGTGTATAGAAACAGGCAATAACGGCGTTAATTTTCGTTGATTTTCGTTAGATTCAAATTATCCGTCGTGCGGTGCGGACGTGTTTTCGTGCATTTTCCAGCTGAAAAATCGTTTTTCTCGCAGATTTTCATCAATTAAAAAAGATTAAAAAATTAGAAAAAAATATTTAAATTTTTCCCGAAAAATTTGATTAAAAAAAATTAAAAAAATAATCAGTGAATTAAAAAAAATTAGTGTTGACTCATTTATTGCGAATTATCATGCAATAAATTAAAGAAGAAAAAAAATAAAAACAAACAAATTAAAGTGATAAGAGATAAGAATAAAAAGGTAAATAAAAAAAAATTAGCAAATTTGTCAAATAAAAAATAAATAAACATGAAAAGATAAGAAATAATTGTGTTAAAAAAATATTTCACAATTTTTTTACCGCGCCAAAAAAATATTTGATTAATTTTATTTTTTTCAATGCAATTATTGAACTATTGTGTTCGTGCTCCTAAATAAATATATATGTTGCAAAAAAAAAAATAATAAAAATTCCAAATAAATAATAAATGAATCCCTATTTCCTTGTTTGTGACTTCGTATGTTGCTACGGATTTTTTTTTCATACACATTTATCGATTATTTCTGGTGCTGTTCCTTCCTATCCTTTATTCCGAGTAGTCAGTCATTCATTGCATTGGCGGTGTGCCTTTTGGAATGTGTGTCCTTTGTACGTTTGCCGCTACTGTAAATTCAACCAGAGCTATTAAATTTATCCTGTGACGTGATGTCGTCTTTTTTGCCTTTGAAAAAAATTACACACAGGAGTATTTCACCCTTTCTTTCGTCTCGTCATTAAATTTAAAGCACATGTGTGTGTGTGTGTGTGTTAGGCAGAAAGGAAGGAAGGAACAGGATCGGCGACGAAGAGGACGACGACCGTAGCGTAAATGTGTAGTGAAGTGTTTTAATGCAATGTAATTGAAGAGTAATTGTATCACTATTAAGGATGGGTGAGAAAGGGGAGGAATTGCGAAAAAAAACATCGTTTCATTCATAATTTTTATTTCTCTATCTAACTGTCTGTGTTTATTTAGAAAATAAAAACGTAGAAGAAAGGAAGAAAGGCAAACATTGCCGATGTAATGAAATGTGATAGCAGAGTGCAAACATTTCTAGCTAGCGAGCGATAGATATAAAATTTGTATGTCGCGTTGTTTGCTTTTATTTATGTTCTTTTGTTTGTTGGAAAAATGACAAAAGTGGATAAATTAAAAAAGTTATAACAGCATGTCAGGGACCTATTTTGACATGAATATGAGGAAAAGTTCCCAAAAATGTTATTTTTAATGACAAAAATTTTGAAAAAAAAAATTTTTTTAATTATGAATTTTTAAATTTTTTTTATTAACTTAATTTTTTTAGTGATTGTAATTATTATTTTTTATAATTGATTTTTAATTAAAAATTTCATTTAATTTTTTGTATTATTTTAAATTTTGCTATTTAAAAAATTTTTAAATGTATTTTTTTTAATTTTTCCATTTGAAATTTGATTTAATACTCTTTTTTTATAAAAATTGAAAAATAAAATTTTTTTAAATAGTAAAAATAAAAAAATATTTTAATTTTTATAAAAATTTATATATTTTTAATTTTAATTTTTATATTTTTACTGTTTAAAAAATTTTATAATACTTTTTTAGTTTTTCAATTTAAAATTTAATTTAATTTTTGTTAAATCTCAATTAATTTAATTTTAATATTTTTCATAATTTAAATATTTAAATTTAAATTTTTAAATATTTTTTTTTATAAAAAAGTATAAAATCTTAAAATTATAAACCAAAAAAAAAACAATTCTGTTAAATATAAGGTATAAAATATTTTTCTCAGAAAAAAAATATTTAATTCCTAAAATAAATATCAAATTTATCCCAAAAAAATCAAAAATCATCAAAACCACCCCTGATCCAGCAGATCTAAAAATAACACAGCAAAAAACACATTTTATTACAACACTTCATTTCATTCGCAATCCACTAAATAAAACTACATCATCTATTATATTACTACAACAATACCAAAAGAAGAAAAAAAGGTTTTTTAAATTGCTTGGGACAACAACTATACGAATTTGGCACGTATCACAGGGAAAAAATGCCTGAGCTCATCCAGACTGTAACAAAAGAATACACAAAGGTGACAAAATATACATCCAGGCAAATAACACACAAAAGAACTGTAAAAGAATAGAGCAAAAATATTATTTCATCTGCCAAGCTGCACTTGCAATGCTTGTGAAATTTATATTTTTGACGATAAAACTTGAAATTTGAATAAAAAGGACAATGATCCTTTTCATCAAAACCACATAAAAATATTTTTTTTATCTTGCAATAATATTTTATCAAACAAAAAACTTAATTTTTTTCTCTTTATTTTTTTTTCTAGGTTTCCGATTTCATAAAGCGATCTAAATAAAGTGACACAGATCATTAACATTAATTTAAATATTTGAACAAGCTGTGTGTTGTTATTAAAATATTGGCGAGTCCAAAATTCAAGGGTATTAAAAAAGAATCGAAAAAAAATCGAATGTGTTTATCAAATAAAATAAAAATAAATTAAACCAGTTTATCGAAAATTAAATCCGAAGTGACATCAATTTCATTTGATTCCAAAAAAAAAAGAGATTATTAAAAAAAATAAGAGAAATAAAGTAGTAATTCGCAAAAAAAATCACAAAGTGTAATAAAAAAAATTATTGCGGAAGAAAGAGATAAGATAAGATAAAAAAAAATCGATCGAAGTTATCGATAGTAATTATATTGTCCAAGTTTTTATCGCAAGTGACAACATAAGTGCAGCTGCGAACGAAGAAAATCGCTCCAAACTAATAAATAAAACATAAAACGTTACACAACACATTGATTGGATACTTCCTTTAAACATTCAACACTCATATTTGTTATTTTTTTCATAAACTGGAGCTGTTTAGTAGTGAATCAGCATAATAATATATCATTATCGGAATTGATCTGGACAGCATCTTTTTTTAGGTGAGTCAAAAATTTCAATTAAATTTTATTACTGATTCACAAGTTCTAAGAAGGTTTAAGAGACTTCCGTATTCAGTTAGAGATTTAACGCCCAACCAATTTTCACTTTGATGATGAGTCATCGACCGACTTTTTTTTTGCGAAACAAAAGAAAGTTGAACCCAATTATATCATTTTCGTTACAAAATCAACAAAATTTCTTCTTGTTCTCATTCTACGTCGCTATCTGTCCTTGCATCCGACTGTAAAAGGTCCCTATTACGCATGTATCGAATTTTTCGTGTAGCAAGCAAACGAGCCTGTGAAAGAGAACGAGGAGTGAGAATCGGAGGGATGCTGTGCGAAAAAAATTCCCAGTCAACAGCAAGGATGGGAAAGGATGACGTCACCATGTGCTGGTTATTGTTATGATGACTCATTATATTTTATTGTTATTTTTGTGCTGCTGTTGAGGAATTTCGTCATGCGGCGATAAAGGAGGCTAATTGTTCTTATAGACATTTAATGAGGAATTTTCGGAGCATTATTCGATTAAAAGTCTATTAAGAACATGCATTTTACTCGAATTTTGCAATAAATTTATGGAACATCTGTTCTTCAGATTCTGCTTTCGTGAAGTGATTGATATTTTATTAATAATGAAATTAAAGTCATTGCCACAGAGAACTGAAGAAATAATAATAATGAACAAAGTGCTCTGATTGATTTTTGCTTCTTGTTTCGTTTTTATTATTAAATTGATCTCAATTGAAATTTGTTTTGGTGTCAGTATGAGCGGAATTCGTTGCCAAATATCTCTCAAAGACATATATCATCAAATTATCTGGAATGTCGCTACTTCTGGACCCACATCAAAAAAATTTTCGCACAGTTTGATTGAATTAATTCTTTGACTCGTTGAAACTCTAAAAATAAAAGAAAAAAAATTATCTTTTTTAAATAAATTCCGTTTCGTAAGTATTTTTCAATAAATTGTGTTTACACGTTCGTTACAACAATAATTTATTAACAACATGCCATGTACTTGAGTCAAATGATAAAGCACATCAATAATTTATTTGTTATTATTTTTTTAGTACAAACATCACAGAATTCCCCGCAACACAGTAGATAACTTCTGGTCGACTTTTTGAAATATTTAACAGACATGCAGCAATAAATTGAATGATTTATGAGGAATTTTGCAATAGAACCGATCAAAAGTTCAAACGATGTGCGTTATCTCGTGCATGTAAAAGAAAAGTGATTCTCAAGTTCGAAGATGATGGACCTTAATAACGAGCTGACCTGAAATAAAGACAGAAATTCATTTAAAGTTCCCCCTTTTTTTCGAATAATTTTCAGTACAAAATGACACAAAAATAAATTTTTAATCACAATCGAAGTGAAAAGATCCTTAACTTTTGTGATTCACTTCAGTGCGAACGTCTGTGCTTGTGTGTGTGGTTGATGCATAAAATGTTGCCGCAAGCAGTAATCAATGCGACCATATAGCATGCAGGATCCAAAGCGTACTTCCTATTTTTTCGGTTTTGTACGTTAACTGAAAATAAACACAAAAAAAAACGAAGAATTTATGTTTTGAATGGAGAATTAAATTACAACGAAAATTATTCATTGCATTTTTTTTCTTTATAATTTTACAATGAAATACAAAACGAAATTTTAACCTTTTGTTACCTTTTTTCAAAAAATAAGTAAACGTTTATGTTATTTTTCACTTTGGTTTGTCATGTACTGTGAAAAATTCATGTTTCGCAAACTAAAATTTTTTTGCAAGTTTTAAATTCTTATTAAAAAATAAAAATATTAATTTAAAAATTAATAAATAATTAATTTTTAAATTAATTAAAAATAAATTTTTAGTTAATTAGCTTTAATTTTTTATTTATAAATAAAAATATTAAAAAAATAATAATTCAAAAATTAATATAAAATTAATTAAAAAAATTAAGATTTTATTCTAAATAATTTTTTAAATAATTTTATTCAAACCAAATTAACTACAAAAAAAATCAAATTTTTAAAAAAAATCTTTAAAAATATTAGTAATTTTTCATAGAAATTTAAAAATATCGAATTTTACGGATTTCGATGAAAAATTTTGATATTTTTCTAAAGAAAATTGTTCAAAATGTACTAAAATTTTTGAAATTTTTTTTTTAAATAAAATAATGAATAATTTATTAAAAAAAGTTTTTTGAAATTTTTATATAAATTTTTGATTTTTGTCCTTCAAAAAATTAGAAAAATCAAAAAATTGCGAAACATGAATTTTTCACAATTTTTAGTTTATAAAGTTAATCTAATACACAAATACTCTATAATTACTTTTTGTGCATACAAAATTACTAACGACACCGGTTTGATGTTCCGTCAAGCGTAAAAAAGTCCCAAAAGTTTATATTTATTTATTTCTATACACAAAAAATAATTATTTTTACTAAATATTTGTGAAAGTAGGGACATCTGTATGACAACTTTTAATAAATCCTCGTTCATCTGCATGGAAATCATTCATCTGTTGAATACCGGGCAATGCCAAGAGCCATTTCGTGAACAAAACGCATTATAATTATCATCGTCAGTCTTTATTTTTGTCTACCTTTTTCAAGCTAATATATGGTAAACCACTTGGTCGAACGAAATACTGCCATAACCACAGACGAAATGAACAATTAACACGCACCGATTGCTCTGAATGACCAAAACAAGTGTCTCTCTATCCATTCATAGGAGATGCCGAATAAATGAAGAGTCTTGTTTTGAAGCAGTCATTAGACAAACAGACATTAAGTTAGCATTAAGTAGATCTGTTCAGCTGTCAGTAACAGCCTAATATTGCTCGTTGAAGAGACATCATCACTCAGCTAGGAACAATAAGATGATTTCATTACCTTTCCTCATGTTTTATTCTGTAACAAAAAAGTGTCTGTTACGTATTTAGAGCAAATAATGCAAAAGTAAGAGATATATGGTTCACTTCCTTTTTTAATGCTAAATCCATAGAGCTGGTTAAAAATTCACGAAGCGTTAAAAGACACTGACTGACTAAGCTGACTCACAAAAAAAAACGGTTAGCATTCTTCTCCTTCTTTATCTTCTTTCGTATTATTTATTTAATACTTTTTGGAAGAATGATCCCAAACAACAACACAAAACACGTGAATGTTCGTTATTTTATGTTTTTTTCTGCTTTGCCATCATCCGGACAACCCGTGAGAGTTTTAATTATGTATTATTTAATTCTATTTGGCGGGCGGCAAACCAGTTTCGCAGACAGTAGCGGAAAAAAATCGATGAAATCAGGTGAAAAGGTTAAAAATTACTTGTCACCAAGTCGAAATTTATTCAAAATCAAAAGTTAACGATGGCTCGGCGTGAAATTACAATGCATTAAAAACAATTTTTGCGCATTATGATTATATGTTCCGGCAAACTCCTTTCGACACATAAATTTATCATTTTGAAACACGCACAAAAAATGAACCTCTATAAAAAGATAATTTGTGTATAATTGGCTGGTATCAAAGGCAACTTCTTTGTGTGGAATAATAAAGTATGTCCAACGAAAAAAAAAGCATAATAACATAACGAAGAAAAGAAAAGAGGAAGAATCAAAACCGCGCGAGAACTGGATGATACGAAAAAAATTACACGCAAGAACACTTCAGATGTTTTTTTGCCAGTTTTTTTTTCAGATGGATGTCGAAGAAAGAAGTGATGACATCATTGTTTGAATTTTTCGTATCTCTTGTGTGATGACGGTTTTTTTTTCGAACTAATTTTTCTTTTCTTTTCAATTTATTGTCCAAGCACTTCATTTTTTTCGTTGTGAACAACCATTAAGGGCACTTTAGTTGATGGAAGAGTGAAAACACAAAATTATAGTAGTGATTCATTGACTTGAAAAACCACAAACTTTTTTGTTTTTTTGATATAACCGATAACAACTGCTGTAAGAAATGCTACATTAAGTAACGGAAGATATACATAAATAATGATCACTAAGCATCTCGAAATGGTCATCGTATTGCTTCGTCACTTGTAACAGCATAAAAAAAATCACATTATCTACAATCTTTGTCGCCTCCAGCTAATTAAGAATTGTTTTATTTTTTTGGTTTCTATTTTTTTGAACGAGACAAACGATTTTTGTTTACACACTTGTTTGTATTTCAGTAGCTTTCTCGAAAACAAAACACGTGTTTCGCGAACAACAAAAAACAATCGCACCCGCCTTTTTGTAATACTTTTAATGAATTTAATCAATTTAACCCCGTTGGTTTGTCCCAATAATGCCCAGACCGTGACAAATGTGGCTTCTTATCAACATGCTGTTATCGCGAAATTGTTTTGCATATGTTGCAACATGTCGGTAATTGCTACCGGTCGTATATCGAAATGATTAAATAACATTTGAAATAATGCAGTGAAATATCGCGAGACTGACTGCGAGTCGAAAACTGTTGAATGTAAATTTTGTATCATTAAATTATTATTCTGATACATTGCCATGGTAAATGCATTGCAGAACAAGTGGTTTAGATGATAGATGATAAAATACGATGATAATTATACACCTTGTCTATTTACCTTGCGGTGTCTCTCTTTCGTTGTTTCTATGCATAAACATTCGTGTGAGAAGTAGAATAAAAAAAGCATAAAAAAACAACCGGACCGGAACAATTTATCATTTATCATTGATCCACACATGAGCTAGTATAAAGTAACTAACGATAAAGAGGCAAGTCGGAGCGTCGTAGTAGATATAAATAATTAATTCTCGAGTATTTTATGCGATATGGTCTGCTTCGGTAACCATTAAACACCTGTGAGTTGTGGTGCAATATATTCGCAAGCGACTTGGATGTGTTATAGTTTATGGATAACCATCCCTCACTGTAGAAAGTTTATGTGTCGCGATCCCGAAATAAATTGCGAGACGAGAATAGTATTCCATATTTCAATTCTTATTTTGATTTGTTTCAATTTTCGTAAGAATTTCTATAAACTTAATTTTTTTCTTAATCGTATTTAATTGTTTCTTTAGCTTATTTTTAAGTTTGATGAGGTTTCTGAAAATTTCCATCTTAACTAACTTGTGAGGATATTCCTCTCTTCAACTCGGGTTTAATCGGCTAAAGGATGGTTTGCTCTATGTACATATATATTTTCTCTGCTTTCGCCTTTGATATTGATATCATACAATTTACCGTGTACATATGTTGTTGTCATATTAACCCCATAGCTTTTGCTTATACATTCTTGATACAAAATAACATATTGCTTTTAAATCATCGATCTCTTGAAATAAGTTTAAGAATCACAGGAGAATTGGATGTTTTAGTCAATAAGTTATAGAAAACTGACTGTTTCTATTGAGGATAGATCAAGGAGGTACTTTTGAATCTGTTAACTTCATTACTTTTATCCTTTTTAGTTTCTATATTTTCATCCGTATCGATAAAATCTTGTAGCATACTGAAATGAGACTAAAAACTTTTTTTAATTAATATGAAATAATTATTATTTTGTTTTAAGTTACTTACCAATTTACTTTTAAATAATTTTTAAAAACTTACTTAACTTAGGTTAATAATTCTTATTCCATGCCTCGCAATTTTTTTCAGCTTCGAAACGCAATTTTTCACAATAAATATGAATTACTATCCTCGAACAAATTGTAAAAGGGTTCAGCGTGAAAGTGTAATTAATTTCAGCAGCAGTAATAAAATTACAATTTTAACGGTTTTGATGTAATCCACCATGAATTCATAAATGTCACAGTTAATTTATTTATCGTCTAAATCCTCAAGTCAGACAGATAGACATTGAATTTGCATTTAATGATCATTAAAAATTTATGCCGCTCCTCACTCTCGTTATTTTATCTCAATCGGCTTTTTCATTCACCTGTTTAATTATTTTTCCATTTATAATAATTTACTCATTAGATTCGTAGTTATTGCTCAATTTTTAATGATAGTAAACGATACGAAAATAATATAATTAATTAATGATGAAGATAGTTTTAAACGACCAGCTGTTACAAACCTCTTTATGAACTTTGGAAACATTTAACTATGATCTCGCACTTAAAATGATAAATAAATAAACAAACTCGGGAGGTAGGCGTTTTCGTCATTATCATGATGAAGGGAGCAAATACGTGAATTTATGTTGTCTTAAAGGCAGAAACGACATAAGCTTTATTTTATTCATGGCTCTCTTATTATTATTACCGAACATTAGACACAGACGAACATTCAAAATGTGGTCTCTCAAAACTTCGTCTACTTCCTCGTAATAATTTTCGTCATTTTCGATATAAAGACAAAATAAATTTATAGAATGGGGTATCATGTATGAATAATTTAACACATGTGTGCCAAAAGGGACTCTGCGTTAATGTCTAAATGGCACGAAAATGAACATTTTACTAAATAAATTTGAATTTATGCCAATTCAAGTCACAATTTTTTAGGTTTTTAGCGTGTAACTGAAGCTATAAAACTTTGAAACCACAAAATGCTCACCTGTTGCATGTTTTTTTCTCGCCGCAAACGCCACTAAAGTATCGAATTCACCTAAAATTATACGAAACATGAACAAATCTAATATTAAAATACATAATTTATTACAAATTGTCAACTTGTAAGGTGGTCAAGTCGTCAAATCGTAATATTTTAATGACATTTTTCATTATTAATACTTTTTTTCATAATGATAAACGAATTAAAATAAAATCAAATTTAACGATTCTCATGACATTTCAAATCACAACACATTAAAAGGCCATTCAACTGATAAATAAATGCCGTTGAGAGTTTAGTTTCTAATGAAACAAAATGTAAAATAAACAAATAATAAAGAAAAATTATTGCTTGATTAATTATTAAATTTTATCGAGCTGCATTTTATTTCAAATGTATTGAATTACCTCACAATTGCCGTAATACAATAATATTTTATTGTAGCAAAGTGTAATTAATATTTATGGATTGAAATGAGAAACAAATTAAATTCCATGGAATTCGGTGCATTTCAGCATTTTTTTTACATTTTCCGAGAAGAAGTTGATTTGTTGACATTCGATCTGGAATAAAAAACTAATAATTAAGATCAATTTTTGTCAATAAAATCCATTAAAAAAGCCATAAACTTCGATAAATTTTCGAGATAATGATCGCTCGGACTGAATTTTTACGCAAGCATTAATTTTTGGTGAGAAACACAACAGAAGCATCTTAATTTTATAAAACCATTTCATCCGGATATGTTACATGACAATGTTTATAAATGACGATTAAGCGACAAAAATTAACATAAATCTGCTCCGCCTCATTAATTAAACGAAAAAAAAAGTTGTGATCTATATTCGAAGGTGATATCGAACATCGAAATCCACACGACTCTCAATTAAGATACATTTTTTTTCGATGCATTGTTACTGCTTAACATTCAAATAAGCGTGACATTCCCACGCACCGAGTTATGAATAATTTTGTC
The DNA here is from genome assembly GCF_036172545.1 of Culicoides brevitarsis. NCBI lineage: Eukaryota > Metazoa > Arthropoda > Insecta > Diptera > Ceratopogonidae > Culicoides > Culicoides brevitarsis. The sequence continues at coordinate 13,799,200 of NC_087085.1, read as the reverse complement.
ACGTTTATCAATAATTGTGCGGTAAATATCGATAAATAATACGAAAAAAATTATTATTATCTACAAAAAAGAAGACCGACAATTGAATACTTTCATATTTTCCGCTTTATTCATGTCACTGACATTAAATTACATTACACATGAAATTATTATTAAGCCACCATAGGCACGATGGCATTAACAAATAATGGAACGAAATGACGATCAATAATAATGAAATCTGTTTAAATCGCATTTCCGATTGTCATTAGAGACCAATATTGTTTCTAAAGGAAGCAATGTTAGTTTTAGTGTCGATTAAGGTGAACATAAAACAATAAAAATGGAGAAAATTAATAATTATTTTAAAAACAAAATATTTTGGGGATTGATATTCGCCGCTCGTGGTTTCTTAATTTGTGCAAAATATTTTTTTTTATGAATTCCAATCACGATTGTTGTTTTGTTTTTACGTGGCGGTGAATTATGGGTCTATTAAATATATTTATTGATTTTATTATTTGATAATAATGTTGTTTGTTAAGGAGCTTAACATGGGCAGGCCACACTGATTGCCAATTGATTGGAGATTATTGTTGTTCAAATTGGCTTTAATGGAGGCGATTAATTTCAAAGGGACTTAGGGAAAGTTAATATTTGACTTCACAAAAAAAAATAACTTTTGTACCTTGAATTAAATTTTTAACCAAAAAAGAGACTTTTGAGTAAAATTAATATAAAAAAAAAATAATTTAAAAAAAAAAATTTCAAAAATATTTATTTTTTTCAAAATTTGGACCGATTTATTATGAGTTGAAATTGAATAAAAAATTATTTTAAATAAGTTTTATAAATCGATTCAAATTTTGAGAAAAAATATTTTTTGAATTAAATATTTTCATAAAAATTGTTCAATTTCACTTCACAAAAAAAAAATAATTTTTGTACCTTGAATTAAATTTTTAATCTTTGAGTAAAATTAATTTGAATTTAAAAACTTTCAAAAATATTTTTTTTATCAAATATAATTAAAACAGAAAAAATTATTTTAAATAAGTTTCATAAATCAGTTCGTATTTTTAGAAAATTTTATGTTTTTTAAAAAAAATTAATTTAATAATTTCATTAAAATTGACTTAATTTTTGTAAAAATCACTTATATTTTAATTATTGAACAAAAAATATATTTTTATTCAAAAAAAAAAAAAAAAAAAATTTTCATTTTCTTATTTTAGAACAAATTCAATTATTCAAACATAGACTTTCCCATTTTTACTACATATTTTCAATCATCCCCGATTGACGCAAATAAATATTTTTTTTTTCTATAAGGACGAATTTGCTCTAAAACTATAAATGGAACAAAAGTTATTTAAACAACAGAAATTGACAATAATTATTATAAAATCACAACTTAATTCAATTTCTATCGATTTTAAGGTAAAACTACTAAAACCAATTACTGGCAAATGACGTCGTACCATTTTAGTTTAAAACAAACACACAAATGATAAAATCTAACGAGGGTATAAAAGCAAACAATTTCTCTGATGATACCTCATTTGCATACCACTTTTCCCATAAGTTAAACAAACAGAATGAAACTCTTTCTATTCCTGTCGCTTTTCTCCATTTCCCCAACTTTTTCTCAAATTTTGAACGAAGACCAGTTTCGACAGCAAGACGAAGCATCGATTGTCGTTCCCTGCGTTCTGCGTCTCTTGAGCATTTATTTCAAATCCGAGCGAGCTCTCAAAGGATCCTTGGCAATTGTGAACTTGACACCCGACCCGAGCTTGATCGCACTCGAAGTTTTGGTCATTTTAAACGAAAACCCGAAACACGATCTCGGAGTGATGGTCAAAGATGCGACGAAATTTCACGTTCCGCCGGTTCATGTCACGGAAAAAGCGCAAAATTACTTCATCATGGTCGATAGAGCTGAACAACTGCCACAAACGATCGCACAGCTGTTTCGTTTGCCAACTTGGAACTCCTTGGCGAATGTGGTTGTCTTGTTCACGTCTTTGATGAACGAAACAGAAGTCGAAGATCAAACAAAGGACGTTTTGGAACAATTATTTTTGAAGTCGATGTACAATGTGAACGTCATGTCGCAGAAAATGGGCACTTTTATGCTGCAGAGTTACACTTATTTCCCCTATGACGAGGGAAATTGCGCGACGAGCGTCAAAAATGTTCGTCTAATCCACGAATGTACGAACCTGAAAGAGACAACAGAGGAACCTGATAACATTTTGATGAAAGCTTACAACCAACATCGTTTTCCGAAAATCCCGATGAGGCTTCATGGATGTCGTTTGAACGTATCTGTGGCTCTTCAGAGTCCCTATGTCGTCGAACAACGCGGAAAAATCCAGTCTGGAATTGAAATTCAAATGTTGAACATGATTGGACAGAAATTAGATTTGACCCCAACTTACCGGATTATCGATGAGGAGCTCTTGAACTCGTTGACGACCAATAATCGAACTCACGGGATTTATTCTGATGTGCTTCAAGGGTAAGAATTGCTTAAAAATTTGAAATTTTCATGGAATTTAATGAAAATTCATCATTTTTAGTCATTCCGACATCATGGTTGGAGGCTTTCACGAGAACGGAATAAGTCGCAAACTACTGAGTTCATCAATTCCTTACTATCAGGACGACTTGACATGGTGTGTTGCCCCAGCGTCGCTCGCTTCCCGCTTATTCAACGTGTTCGTCGTCTTCAATACGCTCATCTGGTCCGCTTGTATCACGATCATCATCTTAAGTACAGTCATTTTCTTCGCCAATTCCTATTACGAAGTGCCTTTACGTCAACATGACAGTCCCGTGTACTCTCTCATCCTGTCAACTGCCCTCATGTTCAGCACCAACATCGGTTATTTGCCACAACGAGTCATGATAAAAATTTTTTTGACCCTTCTTTTGATCTTTACCTTCCATTTCGGCGCATTCTATAATGCGTTCCTCCTGAAAATTCTCACACAACCTCGTTACGAGCGCCAAATCAGCAACATTTACATGGCAGTCGATGGCGGAATGACATTTTACGGCAACGAAGACACTTTGGCGCATTACGCGGAAAAAGACGACGCCATTTCGCAAAAAGTAGTGAAAAATTTCCAAGTCTGCAAGAAACTTGACACGTGTTTGGAGCAAATAAAGTACAACAAAGCCACGTCAGTTGCAATTTCGCGACATCATGCCTCGAATTCTCCCCTGATATCGCCTCTTGACATGTATTGCTTTCCAAAAACTAATAACATTTACACGTATTCTGTCGCAATGTTGGTTAAAAAGCAATATCACTTGCTGCTGAAAGTGGAATTTATCATAAGAGGCATCACCGAGTCTGGTTTGTTGGGAAAATGGCAGCGGGATAGCGAGCTGGTTGTTGTTAGCACGGATTCGGGGGATGAGGGAGTGACAAAATTGAAGTTCGAACATGTTCAAGGTGGGTTTTTGTTATGGGGAATTGGATTGGGACTCGGATTTGCTGCCTTTGTGTTGGAATGGGTGACGTTCCTTTGTAAGAAACGATTCAAGGGAAATGCTTTTAGCAGGAAAATGGAGAAATATCTCTTTTAGAGATGATTTTTCGAGTAAAATGGAATAAAAATGATTTCCTGTAGCGTTAACTTTGATCTTTTGTTGGAAAATTTTCATAAAAGGAATCAAATTTGATACTCACCCCTTCATTGTTGCATCGAAATCTGCCATAAACAAACACGAAATCGTCCATTTGTAGTCCATTTCCTCTATAATTGACCCAATTATTAGTTTTATTACGAAATTATTCCAATTATTTCATATTTTCTCACTGCTGGTCCTGCATTCGAGTATAAAATCTAATGCCAAGTTTTGTTTGCAGTCAGTTAGTTGACATTTCTTGCATCATTTCCATTGATTTTTCGAAATAAAATGGAATTTCGTTCAATTTTTTCATTTTTTCTCCTTTTAATTAATCAAATTTTTGGTCAAATTCTCGATGCGCCTCACATGCATCGTCATTACGAAGCCGATTACGTGGTTCCTTGCGTTCTTCGTCTCTTGGGAAAATATTTCAAAGCTGAACATCAAACTAGCGGTCCATTGGCAATTGTTAGTCTCACCGCCGATCCAACTTTAATCGAACGAACTGTCCTCGTGGTCTTCAACGAAGACCCCAAACACGAATTCGCCTTGATGACAAAGTACGCAACTCGTTACCACATGCCCGAGCTGCATGTCACAGGCCAAGCTCAAAATTATTTCATTCTCGTCTCCAAAGCGAAACAACTCACAGAAACGCTAATCCAATTATCGAGCATGCCAACGTGGAATCCGCTGGCAAATTTTGTCATTCTCTTCACAAAAGTCCTCAACGAGACATATTTGGCAGACCAAACGTACAAAATGATGGAAGAGCTCTTCACGTACTCCGCTTACAACGTTTATGTGTTGTCGCAGCGCCAAGGCACCTACATGATCCAAAGTTTCACGTATTTTCCGTACGAGGCGGACAATTGTGCGACAAGCGTGAAAAATATCAAACTCGTTGACGAGTGTTTTAATGAGAAGGAAACGCAATACGATCCGGATAACACGAGTGTCATTGAACATCATCAGGATTTGTATCCGAAAATACCGAAAAAGTTGCACAAATGTTACCTGAATGCGTCGGTTTTTGATCTGGCGCCGTATGTGGTGACACGAAACGAACAAGTTGAGCAAGGAATTGAAATTTTGATGCTCAAACAAATTGCGAATGAGCTCGATATGGTGCCAATTTACAATATGATTGACAAGGAAGTCGTCAATTCGCTAACGACAGATGATAGGGAGAATGGAATTTATTCGGATGTTCTTCGAGGGTAAATATTTAAAAGTTCATATTCAAATTTTTTTCAAACTTTAAATGCCACATACATATTTTTTAAAGAAATTAATAAAAATATTAAAAAATGCTTCGAAATGATTTTCATAAAAAAATAAAATAAATTATTTTTTAAATTTTTTAAAATTTAATTTAATATTAAAAGGTTTTTATTTAAATTTTATAAATTAAATATTTTTTTTTTATTTTTTTTTAATTATTGAAAAATTTAATTTAAAAATTCATAAAATTAAAATAAATAAATAAAAAAAATATTTTTTTTTTATTTTTTTTTTTTAAATATAAAATTAATTCCTAAAATTGAAATAAAATTACATTAAAAATTATGAAGAAGTGCAAAAAAATGATATTTTTAATTTAATTTTTCATTTCATATTGTTAAAAAAATTTTAATTTTCTAAATTTCATTAAATTAACAAAAATGTTAAATTATGTTCACTTAAAAAAAATTTAAGTTAGGTATATTTTTACCGCATTTCGAAGAAAAAATGCGGTATTAAACTCGACTTGTCGTCTGTGTGTGTGTGTGTGTGTGTGTCAGTGTGTGTGTGTGTTCCGGTGTGCCCCAAAAATTTCTTTTGTAATTCTTAGTTATTTAAGGACCCTGAAGGTTTGTGGGCAGTCCCTTGAAAAAGGTGTATGGAATTGTGAAAAGGTCATTTTTACAAAAATGTGAAATGAAATTCGAAAATTGAAATGAGGAGTTTTCTTTTGAAATAAAAAAAATTGAAATTTTTCGAAAATGTGAAATGAGGAGTTCGAAAATGTGAAATGAGGGGTTTGAAAATGTGAAATGAGGGGTTCGAAAATGTGAAATGAGGAGTATTAAATTGTGAAATGAAGGGTATGAAAATGTAGAATAAGGAGTAAAAAAATCTGGAATAAGGAGTACGAAAAGCAAAGATACATATGCAACCTCGAAATGCGGTTTAGTATGTCGTTCTTTAGACGACTACTTTCTCTATTTTTTTCATTTTTTGTGAAAATCATTCAAAGTTCTTTTTATGATTTCAAAAATCGAAAATAATTAATTTTAGTTAAAATTTAAATTTTCTTAATTAGGCAAATGAAAAAAATTTTTAAATGGCTCAAAAAAAATACTCATAAAAAATTTAAAAAAATTTCAGAATTTCTGACGTAATGGTCGGCGGATTCTTCGAAAACTCCATAAGTCGTCAACTTTTGAGCTCTACCGTCCCATATTACCAAGATGATCTCACCTGGTGTGTCCCAAACGCTGAACTCGCTTCCAACTGGACCAACGTTATCGGAATTTTCAGTCTCACAACATGGATGTTGACCTTCATCGCATTATTTCTCTCCAGCATTCTAATTTTAAAGTTTGCCCGTCTCGAGGAACATCAAAATCACGAAAATTTCTCGTGGTCCATCATGATCTCCTTCGCTTATACCATGAGTAATGCAGCACATTTCTTTCCGGCACGCATTAATGTCATGATTTTCACGTCGATTCTCATGTTTTATGCATTGCACATCAACATCATCTATCACAGCTTCTTGATCACCGTACTCACACGACCGAAATACGAACCGCAGATCGACAACCAGGCAATGGCAGTGCATGCGGGCATGACATTTTATGGAAATGAAGACACGCTGGCACACTTTAAGAACAAGAAAAACGACAAAATCTCGCAAAAAATCGTAAATTCCTTCAAAGTATGCAAAGACATCGATGCATGCCTCGCCATGATTCAAACGGAAAAATTAATTGCTGTTGCGGTGTCGCGCCATCATTCCGACAACAATCCAACAATTTCGCCACGTGACATGTCATGTTTCCCCAAAAGTGCCGATATTTACACGTATTCCGTGTCGATGTTGACGAAAAAATATTATCACCTACTGCCGAAGATGAATTACGTAATACGAGGCATTACGGAGTCGGGTTTGCTGAAAAAGTGGCAAGAAGACTTGGAAACCGTGAAATCCGAAACGAAACATAGCTCAGGGGGACACGGCGGAGGAGATGTGGTCAAATTGCGAGTTCGTCATGTCGAAGGAGGCTTTTTGTTGTGGGCTCTCGGCTTAATTTTAGCAACTTTGGCATTCGCGGGCGAACATTTCATGCATTGGGCCTTCATGACAAACCGTTTCAATCGAATTCTCGCTGAAATTGATAGATTATTCTGTTGAAGACGTTCGTCGAATGTTTTTTTTAGAAGATAATTACTTGTTAATCATACACTTAAGTAAACATCGAGGCGATAAATTTGGTCTTCATGCCCTTTAATTTACATTTTTCAATGCTGGCAAGCTGGTCTCGACTATGTTTATTTTGTCTCGTTCGTCGTTCGTTTATTTTAAAAATATATAACGCTCTTTTAATTACTTTACAAACAAAAAGTTAACAACTTTTGTGGTTACGAGTTCATGGGAGTGTATTCAATTTCCTCCTTCACATATTATTGGCGGTCAAGTGTGGAAAAAAAGAAATTATCTCGTGCTTAGAACAGTAAAATTTAGACGTTTACCACTTTTAGTCATTTGCAACTTCATGCAGAGACGAGAGAGACGATTCGCCACATGAGTCATTTAGTTTTGCACTCACGTTTTAAATGTTTTGTAAAACAAATAACACTCGATGAATAATGTGACAAAAGCAGATAAGGCCATAAAATGAAATAAATAAAGAAATAAAAAAAACGCATTTTGTTTTTGCATACCTACATGAGTTTGTGGACAACTTGCGGTCATAGAATCGACTGATGTGTGATAAAATTTCAACAAAAGTGTATTTTGGTTGATTTCTCGTTTATAGTTTAGTGAAATTTTGATCAAATTTAAATTTTAGAGCATTTTAAAAATCAATATTGAATTTTAAAAAAATTATTTTGAGCTAAAAATGTCGAAAAAATTTTATTTTTGAATTTCATGTCAAAAAATTTTCAGAAAATGATAATAGTATTGGTAAAATTAAATATTTTTTTCCTGCTTTTTTATATTCTAAAAAAATTTTAAAAATTTTAAACATTTTTCAAATTTTTCATCAAAAATCCAATTTTTTAATTTAAAAAAAAAATTAATTTTTCTTAACAAAAGATATTTTCATTAAATTTCTGTTATTTTTTGAATGAATTTTTTAAATATTAAAAAATATTCCAATTTTTTATAAATTCTTAAAATTTTGTGGTAAAATTCACATAATTCACATAAAAATCGCATAAAGACGGAATATAACAGAAATGATGAATTTTACATATTTTAGAATATAAAAACGATTAAATTTTTCCTTTTCTTCCTCTGATTTTTATTTAAAAAAATCAATAAAAATAATAAATGCGAAAATATGATATAAAATATTTTTTTAAGTGTTTATTCTTTTATTCTTCAATTACAATTTAAAACAAAAAAAACAATTTAATAATAAATTAATTTTAAAAAAATATCTTATCATTAAAAGTTTAAATTTATTTATTTTTTTTTTTTAATTTTAAATTAATAAATTTTTGACCATAAAATCTCAAAAAACGATTTTTTTTTTAAAAAATTTTAAAAAATGCAAAAAAAAATTCCATCATTCATTGTAATAATTTTGCATGAAACTGCTACCCAGCTACACATGTAATATTAATTAGTTTGAAAAAAAAATAAATAAATGAAACTTCTCACTTTTTGACGTATTATGTCACTCTCCATTCACTCCAACTGCATAAAAATGTAGATCAAGCGGCGTCTGAATGCTGCATGATTGTTACTGTTTGCGACAACGACGACACAAACAAACGTAAACAATAATTAAAAATTTTAATTGCATGCCGTAGGATAAAGTCTGCGACGAAAGCGACTGCCGGAGACAGCTTTGAGTGAGCAATTCAGCATCAAAGAGAAAAGTACTTTACATACTATCACATTGAGTAAAATGACGTCTATCTCATTTCCTTTTGAGTTTTTCTTGCAAACAAAAAACAATTCTACACACCTTCGACTTTATCGAACGAAAGATATTCAGAAGACAAACACTTTATTACCTCAATAAAATATTTCGCGCGCTTAGTGTCAAAAAGAGATTAGTATCGCGTGATTGCTTCTTCTTCTCCTTCTTCCTCCTTTTTACAGTTGGCGAAAAAATTTCAATTTTCTAACTTCTTTTTTTTGTGTTCGTTGAAAAACATGCAAATTATCTCATACAAGCACACCACATGAGTTAAAATTTATTTTGTTTCAAATTATCGACACAAAAATCGTGAATTTATTTTTATTTTTGTTATTCAAAACATGCTTTCTTTGTAGTGACTTATTTAAAATAAAAAACTGCATAAAACATACAACAAATTAACATGTTGTGAACTTTTTGAAAGCTATTTTCGGATTTAATGTGCTTTTTATTGATCGGAAGACGGTTTTTTCGAGTCACTATCAATATAATTCAGAGCAGAGATAAGAAAGTGAGGAAAAATGTCGACTTTGATATGCAAATGATATGTTTGAATGTAGCAAAAAACACGTTTCTAGCGGGGTTGTCGTGATTTTTTGCGTAAGATAGGGGAATAATCATCACAAAAGTTGCCTCTGAGCGATATTAGTTGCTTCAGTCCTTGAGATTTTTGTGTTAGCGTATAATTTTAGAGTAATTTGCATGAAAATTAGTGTTATGTAATGATTATTTTTCGGAATTAAAATGCTAATTTATTCAAATAATGAGATGAGATGATGGATTAATAGACAAAGTTGCAGTTTTATTCAAAAGAATCGATGATGGGGAGATTTTTATATCAAAATTAACTTTTTAAAGTATTGTAAATGAACTTTTTAAAAATTTCATCAAAAAATATCGTATTTTTAATTTTTTTATACAAAATAAAATGAAATTTAATTAAAAAAAATTTATTAAATATCGAATGAATATTTAAAAAAAAAATAAATGACAATTTTTTATTTTTACAATTTTTATTTTAGGTATTAAAAAATATGAAAAAATTAATTTTTATGAATAAAAAAAAAATTTTTATAATTTTAATAATAATAATATTTTTTAAATTTAATTAATTTTAATTTATATTTAATTTTTATTTACTGAAAAATTTTTTTATGAGCTTAAAAATCCTCATGATGGAAATTTTTAATATTTGCTTTGACGTTATATTTTTTTCTGCTAAAAAGATAAACGAAAAATAATAAAGGTCGCATTCAATTTTCGTCGTATTAAAGCTGCTTATTGACATGATAAGCCACTGCTGTCATCATCGTCGTCTGTGGATTTAACCCATATCCACATTTTTTAGGCTAGACAAAAAATTCTAATCCAAAAACGTAATAAAAATTGAATATTCATGATACACCCTAGACGACTTTCTCATCTTCTTCTATGAAAATCCAAAAAAAAAGAGGAAAAGTAATCAAATTAATCCTTATGTTCATTTCCTCTCGTCTTACCAACCACGAAACATAAAACTTGCTTACTCCACAGAAAATTGAAATTGAATTACATGAAACGATCAAACAAAGTATAAACAAACCCGCATCTGCAAGCAGAAAAGAATCGAATCGACACGCACATAAAACGTTTTTCCAGCCATCGTTGAGTCATTCAAATGCATTCCATTGAAAACGAGGCCTTCACCCCACCGCAGGAATTGTTCCCTAAAGTACCACAGGTGTGTATCTACGAAGAAAATGGGAACAACCTGGATTCATTTGAAGACAGAAAATGCGAGTAAATAAGAGAAAGAGAGAGAAATGATTACCTTGGCCCTAATAAAATGGGGTTTATGTGCGCAATAGACACTTTTCCGGAGCGAGATACCGTTCTGTATGTCGCTGTAGTGCATTATTTCCCCCCATGAACGTTGAATGCGAGCAATGCCAGACACTGTTGGTGCCTGAATGTCATTTATTTTGCTCCCCTCTGTATGTTATTTGGCGTACTTTATTATTATTATTACTATTTACTCTACTTTATGATCAACTTCATTCATATTTTTCTTCAAAACTCGTCAGGTGAATGCGGCTCGTGCACAAATATTACATAATTTATGTCCCAGCGTGGTTTTTTTTACTCATTTTAATAAAAGTTCTTTCTTCTCATAAACGTTTCATTGACATTGAGTCGTCTCACCCTAAAAAAAAACAAAAAATCACAAACATTGATTAGCATGCTGTGTCAATGTTGTTACAACAATTCAGTCAAAAGTGGTCGAAAAACAACCTTAATTTGAGGTTTCGTTATGTATATGTGCAATGAAACGGAATAATAGACAATAGAACTGTCATCACACATGAAATATACGAAAATTTACCTTTTTATTAATGGCATGGAATGGAAACATATGTCGGAGAGTGTAGCAAATTGTTCATTAACGTGATGATGATTCTTCTTTTGCGTCGAACGATCTTCATTAAAATTTCGAGGTCAATTTTTGGCCCACCTACAAACAAAAATTAATTATAATTTCTCATACTTTTATGACGCAGTTGTTTCTTTCCCGTGGATTAATTCGACGCGCTAGATAAAAAAAAATCACGCATCAATCAAAATATTTATGAAGATGTAATTATTACTTACTTACCTACTTCTCGTCATCAGATTTCTTTTTTTACATCGGAAACTATAATATTTACACAAAAGAACACTCGAAACTCAAGTTTGTTATTGTTATGATTTCGTTGCACTTCTTGCTCAAGAACATTTATGATTATGTTGTTTATTGTTAATAGCGCCTTTTTTACATGGAAAGTATGGAAGGAAGCCAAGAAAATGAGTTTGTTTGTAAATATTTTGCCTATTACGATGACGACGACGAATAAAGGAAGGAAACGACAATCTTGCACTGGAATCTTAAATGATATTTTTTGTTGTGCGGCGGCGATGAGTTTAGTTGGTCATGACTTTCATTTTTTTATGTGGCGACATAAAATTAGCAACAAAAAAATTCTAGTGGGTTAGTCGAATTATAAATGAGTCTCAATTGTCGCGTTATTAAGTTTCGCTTTTGCGAAAAGAACTATCTAGTCATTAGATCTAAACGAGATAAGTAATGATGATGTTGGCAAAATTGTGATAAATTTGCCAATTTTCTTTTTTTTTATTTTTTATTTTTGCTTTTGCTTTTGCTTTTAACAAGCACTTAAAAAGCATCAGGTTTTTAATAAATGTTATTTTTATTAATTTTAATAAATATAAAAAAAATTAAAGAGCAAAAATATTTTTAAAAATTATATAGATGGAAATCTTTATTTTTAATTATTTTTAATTTAATTAAATTAAATTATTTAAATTAATTTAATTAATTTCATATTAATTTATTGAAAAAAAATTATCAATAAAAAAATTTCTTGTTAATATTATTAAAAAAAATTAAAATAAAATTAATAAAAAATCAAAAAATGGAAAAATTAATTTTAAAATTTTTATTCTAAATTTTTTGAACTGACATTTAAAAATTTTTAATTTTAAATATTAAAAATATCGTAAATTGATACTTTTGTTAATTTTTAAAAAAAATTAATTTTTTAAATTATCAAGTTCAAAAAAAATTTATGATGAAATATGAAAACTTTTAACTATTTGCTTCAACTTGTTAAAAAAAAATAAAAAAAAAACAAATCCGATCACAACCTTATTTCCTTACAAGCTAAACTAACAATCTTGTACAAAAACGTTGACATTTATTAAGAAATTGCTCGTAAATTGAGCATTTCCTCCTTTTGTTTCAATTTAACGAACTAGGTGAATATTTTAATGATTATTGTAATAAAGTGATCAATTTATCTCTGTTTTCCTTTAAAACAAACATTTTTTTCTGATTTTTTCACTAACAACCTATTTTTACATTTTTTTCATTCCAGATTCGGTCATTCTCAATAACTATTGACGCGCCGACAAATTATATTATGTAAGTACAAAAAGACTAGTTGCGATTAATTTTCTTATTTAGCACGTTATTATCTCACAACGTTACATGAAAAAAAAAATAATTGGAAAATTATCAGAAAAATTATCTCATTCGACGTAAATAATATTATTAACAAAGTCACATGTGAAAACCGGTATAATTTTTATTTTTATAATTGCTCAGTGTATAAATATTTTGAGTGACCCGCATACTATTGAGGCAATAAATTATCGATTTGAGCACGTTGTGTGACATGACTTTGCAAAAAAAATTATTTATTAATAAATACATAAAATTACAAATTAATAACTAGGTTTGAGATCCGTCGGAGATTAATGTGCTCTGATGTCTGGATTGCAAATCTCGATAAAGAGTGAAAAATTGAAAAAAAGTCGATGACGTGCCTTTCGTCGGCTTTCATTTTCATTTCTTGGATGCGATCCATAAATTTTATCATAAATTAAATGCTCAAATATTGGCAAAAGAGCCAATTTTTTATTGAGTACACTCGGTTTATGCCCCTTTTTTGTCGGAAAATGTTGGGACTGTATCAACATCAGACAACATTGTTGGCGTTTTTATTGTTCTACTTTCATATTGTTTCGTCGTTTATGATAGCGAAATAAAACAAAAAGGCATTTTTACGGTCACAGGGTTCGGAAATTCGTTTAAATAGTTACTTACCAGGCGTCGCGTTTTGTGATTTCATTGAAAACCCGTTGATAAATGAATGCAATACAGAAACTTCCTTAGAGGCGGAACGTGCTTTTATGTTGAGGAGTCCAATTTCCTCTTTTGTGCCAAACAAACATACTTCAAGGTTTTCTTATAAATACTACTTGAGATGAAACTCGAGTAGTACGTGCGGTGGTCTACAACAAAGAAATGAGGCCGTTAAAAATTTATTTTTAAATTTTTGTTCAAAAAATTAATTGGGGGACTTAAAAATTAATAAATAAAAATTAAAAAAAAAAATAAATTTAAAATTAATTTTAAAATTTAATTTAAAAAAATTAAATTCATTTCAAAATTTCATAATCAAAATTTTTAAATAAATAAAATTAAAATAAATTAAATTTAATTTTAAAAATAAATTAAAAAAAAATAAAAAAAAAAAATTAATTTAAAAATTAAATTTAAAAAAATTGATAAAAATAAAAATTAAATTCATTAAATTAAAATAAATTAAATTATAATCAAAATTTATTTTTTTTCTAATAAAAATAATTTAAAAAAAATCAAGAAAATAATTATCTAAAAATATTTTAATTTTTTTAAATTTTACTGTAAAAATAATTTTAATTTATATTTAATCAATTTTTAAAAAAATCACATAATTCACAAAAATTTTTCAAAAATAAAAATTAAAAAACAAATTGAATTAAATTTGAAACGGCCTAAAGCAAAAAAAAAAAAAAATAATAATAATAGAAGAAAAAGAAAGAAAATTCAACCGATAGTTGTTTGTTGTTTGCATGTCCGTTCGCATCATAGACACAAAATTACTCCGAAAGAGTCGTAATCTGTTATATTATCGAAGAAAAGGCGTCGTTATATGGCGCCAGGGAATTGGATCAATTATATACTACGGCCTGCCTTGTCGTATTCATGCAACGATAATCATATTCAAATATGCGTGAGTATGAAATAAATAAAAATATGACTGACGTCGAATGCATACATTTATTGCGACTTCATTAAACATTGTCACACATTTCCCGCTGGAATATTTTTCTCGTGCATTTACGAAGGACCTGACCTAGAATAATAAATTGATTGATCACTTTTCCATTACGAAAAAATCATTTTTGCATTAGGGACAGTGTCTGTGTTTGAACAAGTGAACTGTATCAAAAAATCGTACATGTCACTCGAAGGGAGACGAAATTATTGATTTTGTAAAAGATACAAAGCAAAGTCTGCCGCTATTTTGACATGTTTTGATAAATTGGCTGCTTTTAACATCATTACCATAATAAAGTTGTCTTGTCAAAGAAAGTCACTTAGCACTTGGATGCATTTCTCTTTATTTAGTTTTAATAAATTGCGAAAGTCTCCGTTAATTATAATGTTCGTGCAAAAGACGATAAATCACTTGACATTGAGTTAGCGTTCGTTTGTCATAATTGTCACAACTAATTATCACTTATTTACAGACTAAACAACAAATTTCTGCATTTAAATGAATGGAATCGTGAATTGTCTCACACATCATTAAAATTATTATTTTTCATTGGACGAACGATCGATGGCGACAAAATGAATATTTTTCAATAAAAAGTCGTCGAGAAAATTTTATTTTTCCTCTTTTTTTTAATATAAATATTTATTTATACGAGAAAATAAAATTAAATTGTTGAATCGTCTTTCTGCATTCCACAAGCAACTCTATCTCGACAACAATGTTTACACAACATTATATCTTAATTGTCGTAGAAATAATTACGTAAACTATTTTTTCTTCTTTTCCCGTATATTTTATGAACTTATTTGTAATTCAAGGCGAGTACAAGAAAAATTATGGACGCAGACAAAGTGCATCGTTGGTGTATGTTTAATAAATATTTGTCACATAATTTAACGCGATAACGAGTTGTTCTGAGAATTTTATCAGATTGATTACAAAGTGTTTGTTATATTATTTAATATCATTAAAGACGCACCAGAGAGTGTCTTCTTGATTAATGTTAATTATGAAGAGAAAAGATTTTGACGTTCAATGGAGTGAAGAGACCCATATTATATTAAGAAAATAATAAAGCCAATTAAAATATTTAACAGGATTTAATATTATTTTTTAATAAGTGGAAATAATTTGAATATTACGAATGCTTGCTTATTAAATAAAAATTAAAGCATATTTTAGCAGTAAAATAAGTTGAAATATTGTAAATAGTGAGGAAACGATAATTGAATCATTACAATGTATTTTTAATGTTCTTACATTAAAATTTATAGTTAATTACTAGTTTCGACGATATGGAGATTAATATCACAGTTAATAAATTCAGTAGTTAATTACTGTAGTACGGTACAAAAAAAAATTAACAAGTAGTTTTTGCTGCGATTTTTTCTTAAAACGCTATTTCTTTAGTAAAAATTTAAATTTAAGAACAAAAAAATGCTTATAAATCATTGAATAGTAGTCGCTATTAAAATTTTAATAATTGATGTTATGTACATTTTGTTATAAATCTTTTATTTTATTTTTTGATATAAAAAAAGATATTTAATTTTTTTTTGTCTCAGACAAATTTTTAAGCTTTGCTCGGCCTTTTTAACCTTTTTATATTATTAATTGCAAATTAATCAAAATATATAAAAAATAAAAAAAAATGATACAAAAAATGTATTGAAATAGCAACTTAAAGCAAATTAAGTACCTTAATTTTTGTAAAATAATTTCAAAAGGAAACGTTTAATATTTTATCCCTTTCCCGGTTTTGTCCAAAGAGGAGGACATTTTAAAAATTTGGAAAAACTAATTTTTCAATAACTTTAAGTTCAGCTATTAAAATAATTCAAGTTGTACTTGAAAGCCAAGGGTTCAAGCTTTTCAAAAAAAAATAATTTTTTTTGATTAAGAGAAATTTTTTTTGGCCCCGGAAAATAAATATTTTAATTAATTAAAATTTTATTTTTCGAGAGAAAAAAATCATTATTTTTATTAAAATTAATTTTAATTAATTAAAATTTTATTTTTCCAATTGAACTTTTAAATTAATTAAATTAAAATTAATTAATATTTAAATTTAAATTATTTTTATTAATTTTTTTTGAAAATTTTAATTTTTTTTTAATTAAAAAATTAAAATAATAATTTTTTAATGTTTTTTTGTTTTAATAAAAATTAAATTAATTTAAAAAAAAATAAAAAAGTAAAATAGTAAAATTAAAACTAACTTCTATAAATTTTCAAAATTTAATAAAAAAAAATTCCTTTTGTTTTATTTTATCAAAAACACATAAAAACGAATAAAAATCAGCATTGACTTTATCGATTAAAATCAAACCTTATTCACCTCTCAACAAGTCAGTAACTATTAATTATTATTCACAATTATTACGATATTAACATTAATTTATCGCAGATTATAAATGGAACGCCATGTAATCGGGATCTATTTGTACAATTCGCATTCATTCATAACTGACACCTGAATCAGATAAACAAGAAACGTAAGATCAGAATTTTTTTTCATTTCTCATTAACAATCGAAAACCGCGTCATTTACATAATAACACAATAAATATTGCAAAGTCACAGTTGCTTATGCGATTATTATTATTTACCGGGCAAAAAAGATAAATGTACATTTAAACATGATATTTTAATGTTATTATAAGTGATTTGACTTTTTTTTTCTACAATAAGCCCTTGTTGGAACATTTTGTCGGTATAATTTATGAACGAACGTTTATAATGATAAGTTGCACATGCATCTTGGATTACGTCAGTTTTTGAAAGGATTCGTCTTTTTTCCTTGTAAAATGCTCAATTACATGCAAAAATAACCGGGATTATAATTATTTTTGTAGTAAAACATATTTTTGGATTTGTCATTTGCCTGACGACGAGCGACTGAACAAGAGACTTCAATTAGGGTTAAACAAACACTGACCTAAAATACAAAAAAATTTATGAAATTTGCATGAAATTATTTCCTGACAGAATAATAATCGAGCAATTTATGCGAGTTATTTTTAATGCAAACATAATTCGTTGCTGATCTCATTCTTAAGTATGCATCGAATAGACAAACGCACACAACTCGTGACTTATCTATCTTTTTTTTCTCTTCTCAGATAATGGTGTTTTGTTTTCCTTCACAAATGTTTGTTGAATTGCAGATAACGACTTTCTGCGGAATTCGCATTGCAAAATATTTTGCATGTCGTCATTTTTTTTTTCTCGATGATTTGCGGAATTTTTCGAGAACGAAAAAGAGAGATTTTGACATTTATGAATGTTTATGACCCATTTTGATGCAAAATCTGACGACATGACGCATGAAAAAATTAACGGATGTTATGCTTTTTCGATGAAGGAACGAAAAAATGTACTTGAATGACGTGTAAAATCCAATTAACATGCATTTTATGGACATTTTGGACTTTTTAAATGACTTGTTTTTTTTTATAAAATCAATTTTTTTTAAAACAAAAAAAAAATGGGAACGGAAAAGAACTTTATTGTTCTAAGGTAGAGAGTTATCTTTTTTTTATTTGCCTAAGAACAAAGTTGGTAAATATTTGTTTTTTTGTAAGTTTGTATAAAAAATAAAAGAATAAAGCTTTTCATGCTTCATTTAAAGTTTGTTCCTCTTCAAGATAAGAGAATTTTCTTGAGAATTTCGTTGAATAAACATCAAACGATTTTTTTTCGTGGCATAAAATAAGGTTCGTTGCTCCAAAAATTCCGAATAATTTGACAATAATAATTATTCACGTCATTCAGTAACAAATCAATCACAAGAAAAAATCATTTATGGACTATTAACAAGTCTTTATCGTGCCTCTTTTCACTCCTACATTTGATGGATGAACAAAACTAATGATATACACGAGAAACAAACATAAATATAATAAATCGAAGTAGTTCAGTTAAACAAACAAATAAAATGATCCATAAATCTACCGTACTTTACTTTCGTACCCGCGAGCACAATAAATTATTTAACCACCTTAGCAACGCGTTTCAACGATGATTGCTTATTTACTTCGCGCAAGAAGACAAGCTTTGTAATAACCATGAAAAAAAAAACAAAAAAAAAAATAAATAAATAAAAAAAAAAAAAAAATGTCAATCCATAACGACCACGTGGGCCCCGGCATGAATAATTGAATATAAATTTATTACGAGTTTGCTACTGTTTCCAAGCAAATGTCGTCGCCGCCGCCGCCGCACAGTAGGTTTAAATTGAGTCGCTGACTCTATAAAATAATTTCTACAAAAAAAAAATGAAAAAAAATATGATTTTAAAAAATTTTACAAAATAAATAAATTTAATTAAATTTTATTATTAAATTAAATAATTTATTAATTATTTTTTAATTAAATTAATTAATTAAAAATTATTAAATAAATAAAAAAATTTTTTTGCTTAAAAAATAAATTATTTTTTTTTATTTTTCGGATCACCGTTCATTTTGTTCAATTTTACAAAATAAATTAATTTAATTAAATTAAATTAAAATTAACAAATTATTTTATTTAATTAAATAATTTATTAAATTAATTAGAAAAAATAATTTAATTTAATTAATTTTTTTTAATATTTTGTTCAATTTTATTTTTTTAAATAATTTTTTATTTTATTAAAATTAAAAAAAAATTTTTTTTAATTAAAATTGTTTTAAAAATAAATTAATTTTTTTTTTGTTAAAAAAAAATTTTTTGGATAACCGTGCACCTTTTGTATTACAAGACCATTGTTGAAACATCCAAAATATTAAAAAAAATTTTTTTACATTTTTTCTTATAAATGGAGACAACCGTACTCTTCACTGCCGGTTAATTGAACAATTGTCCGATCTCATTATTCTATGAACTCTGTCAATGTCAAAAGAAAAGGTTAATTCAATAAAAAAAAATCGCGTAACGGTGAATGAAGTGGCAAAAATAACTCTGCAAGATCAACACTGAACTAGACCTTGACATTGTATCGACATCGTCATTATATTTTTGCCATAATCTGTTTGTTGTCTGTTTCTTGTTGAATAAAAACAAGTATATTTTTTTTTTGCTTTTATTCTGAAGTGAATAAAAAGTCGTCAGAAGTGTCTTATTAAGTAATACATTTATATTTAGGAGTGGCATGTCTGCATCTTATTAAACGATTTTTTTTTTCACTTGTTATTTTATTTATTGAATAATTTTGTTGTTTTTGTATTTATTTTTGTTATGAATGGAATATTTTTCAACAAATTATGTAATTCACTCGCACACGAAGAACTTTTGGCATAAAATGTTATTAACCTTTGGGTTATGTATTTTTTATGTTTTTGACGTAAATTACCTCAAATTATAGATCAATCATCGAATTATCTCTAAAAATCGTTAATGTTGCTTAAATATAGAAAAAATCTCGCTAAAAGCGACTTATTGATTTTTTTTTCTCTCGCAAATCTTCTAAACTTTATGCGACCTAAATTTTAGCTCATCATAAATTTTGGTCACGCATTCGTTTTTCTCTCATTTTTATTTGTTTTTATCTCCCAAGAATTGCACAATAATGATGTTGGAAGAAAAAAAAGACATTTGGGGAACGCCCTTATTTGCCCTCATTTAACAAAAAAATTGTTGTTGCATGTCACCGTAAAGGCCCGAAAAAAAATGCGAGATGAATATTTAAAGTAACAAAAAAATGTGTAAAAAAAGTCATTATTATTACGTAAGCCGCAAAAGAACATTTTTTATAACTAACCGAGAAAGGTGTGCTTCATCATTCCTTTTTTTATTGCACGTGAAATTCTAAATTATTTAGACCCGGTGAGTCATTTGATGATGAAGCGTAACCCATTTCAGGTCAAAACTAATTAATTATTTAAACAACGAAAAATTTAACATCTAAATCAATAAGAATCGTCGTTAAGATGACACGACACACCTTTTTTTGAAGAAGGTCAGGAAGGAAGCCCGAAATCATAAATGATATATGTTCCTTGCGTATTTGCCAATTTTATGCGTCAATGAACTTCTTCTTGTCAAGAACCGATAAGATAAACTACCTTTTTTCGCTGGAAATTGGATTTTCGGTCGTGCAATGAATTTATTTTTAAATAAAATTCTTTAAAAAAAAATCGAGACAAAAAAAAATCTTATCTGAAGTAGACGAAAATTTTAATTGTTTTAACCTGAGAATGACAATCCATGTCAATGTCGAGTGATGTCACTTCTATTTAATTCCATTTTATTGTTTTAGTCTTCGGAATTAATCTCAAGAAATTGGTGATTTATTCCTCGCACCATCTAAAAGCGTCCCACAAACAAGGCAATAAACTTAAAAATAAAATTATGTTGGGCCGTTAAGTATTAGCTATTCATCAGTAACTTTAGCCTTTGACAAAGACAATGCTCGCACGATTATTTTACTCGACAAGCAATGGGTTAAGCGTGTCATTAAGTATCATTAGTAGGTATATCGATGTCACTCTTAATAGTATTTTACGTTTCTTTCACAAAATTAATTGAAACAAATTAATAAACAAAACTGACGACGAGTATAAATAAATGGAAAAAAATAAAAATAAATACCAACTATACTCATATTAATTACAATTGACATGATTAATTTAGTATAAAATGTATCTTTTGTCTTCGACGCTTTTCTGTAACATAAAAATAATTGGAATAACCGCATTTCTTCAATTTCATTTGGAAATTAGGTTGCTTTTGTGAATGTGCGTTTCTTTGTATAAGATTATGTGAATTCGAACGATTATCTTTGTCTATCATCGTTATTTTATTATTGCGAATTGTCTGTGTCAGTTGGACGTTAATTTGATCTCGTTTCTGGAATCATGTGGTTTTGACCTTAATTTTGTTCTATTTTTGCAGTCTTTTTATGGTTGTTGGCTTTTTTGAGTCCTTTTTCTGAAAATATACTAAAAAGATAAAAAAAATTAGTAAATTTTTGAGTCAATACTGAAATTAAATGCATAAACTTAAAAATTTTCAATTTTTAATTTATAACCTTATATATTTAGGTAAAAAATAAATAAATAAATATTTTAATATTTTTTTTAAATTCTTAAAATATATTAATTTACTTTAATAAAAAAAATATTTAAAAAAAAATAAATTTATTAATTTTAACTTAAAAAAAATTAGTATGAAAAATTTAAATAAAAGATTTATAAAAGTAGAAACTTGTAAAGATTTTTTTTTCATCTCAATGTTTATTTTTAGTTTTTTGTTTAAAAGAAAATTGTACAATTCCATGAATTTTTTGTAAATTTGAAAAATTACGCATATTATTTAATTTTATTATAATTTTAATTTTTTTATATTTATTTATTATATTTTTTTATTTTTTTTTTATAATTTACCAAAAATTTAATTTTTTTTTCTAATAAATACGCCAGAAAAGAATATTTATTTGTCCAATTCATTTCAATAATAAAATTTTATTTGTGAATTCATCAAATAATAAAAAAAATAAAAAAAAAATCTTAACTAAAATTTTTTAAAATAAATTTAGCATATTTTGAAATTTTTAAATTAAAAGCTTGATAAATCAAAAATAATTTAATTTTTTAAAATGTTTAACACAAAAATAAAAATTTCCATAAATAATTCTCACAAATAGACTAGACTTCAATTTTTCTGCAAAGCACAACATCAAAAATTTCCCATTTTTAATCAATTTACCAATCAAACTATCCATCCTTTCAAAATACAAAAAAAAATATTAAAAAGCGCATCAACATCAAAAAAAAAGCTAGACAAAAACCAATCGCATAACCGCATTATTTCTGCATCACGGTATATTAAACTTCAATTATGTCAGATTGAAACTCATCACATAATTTTTCACGAGATTGGCTGCATGCGCAAAACTCGTTCGCATCAATCACGAGAACCTGCTCATAATTCATTCAGCAAAAAAAAACTAGTGATAGGCAAAGGAAGAGGCGATCAATTTCCACAACTTGTAAGCATCATGTTGCGAATTCATGTAAAGATAAATCATTACACTTTTTTTTACACAACAATTAACGCGAGTAATGCTGAGTGAGAGAAAGACGAGTAATCTATTTTGCAAACAATATCTGCAAAAAAAAAATATAAATAAATTGCCAAGTCAAGTAGAAACCGCTACACTGAAGAAGAAGGGTATCGACCTGCACATGCAACTGCACACTGATCATGATGTAATAGTATTAAATTGTTTTGTTATTGCGAAAAAGAAGAGCAAAAAAAACTGTTATCACACATGCTTGCTACCTTCTTTCGTCGTCCGTTTGTTGTCGACATCGAGATGAATCACGTTGTTTACCATAAAATATACACAAAACACTTTTAACTGTTATTGTTATGTTTCCTCTTGTTGTTCTTGCCGTGATACGAACCAAATCTTGCACGGTGAAAAACTTTATTGTGGTCGTCTTTCCACGTTCTTTGCGGAAAAGACGACGATTTTAATGTTAAAAGGAAATACAAGAAATTTTTGTACAAGACACAGGTATGATAAAAGGAATTTCTACTTGATTTCTTTTTATTGCTTTTTATTATGATATTCCTTCTTCTTGTTCGACTTGGTCTGAAACGAAGAAAAAATTTAATCGCAACAGCATGTAAACAGCGACAAGTAACACAATCCATCAATGACGGAAATGAATATCAAATCATGAGACATCACCAGGTTTCAATTACTTTCTTACCTTGTTTTCTTTTTTTGCGTTGCTACGAAAGTTTTGCTCTAATAAAATAAGTATTAAATTGATTTACGAACTTCCGCAACAAAAACTCGTTGAAAGTCCATCCTTTTTGTTTGTCGATCAAAATAAAAAAAATAACATGAATGAGGGTTCTTTTCTAAATAAAATTACATTTCATTGATTTTTTTGATTAATTTTTTTTTTTTTTGTGCTTTGAAGTGAATTCGTCATACGAAAGAGTAAAGCCAAAAGTCTGACAAAAGAAATTTAATAAAAAAAAATCACAAACTAGATTTGGTTTGATCTAATCATAATTGATGAAATGTTTGTGGAACCCAAATATGATTTATCTGTGATTTTTGTGTGGCGGAAGACGAGTCAAGAGGCAAGTGATTTATCTTTATTATTAATGAAATGTATTGCGGTGATACCTATCTGATGAGAATTTGAGTATTTATGTGTGAATATGAGTTGGATTGGAGATGAAAGTGTATGATTTGGATTTTGTTACGAAATTTTATTTAAATATGGATAATCTCAAGAGCACGAAGAGTTATGAATTATTTTCTGATTTGAATGTTTGAAATTTGTTTAAATTTAATTTAATTTAATTAAATAATTTTCGAATTTTTTTTTTTATGTTGTCTTCAAAAATTGTTATAATTTAATTTAAAATTAATTAATTTTTATTTATTTTAATTTAATATAAATTTATAATTTAAAAAAAAAAATCTAGTTTTTTAAATTAAAAAATCATTATTTAAAATTTTTATTTAATTTAATGTTTAAATATAATTTTTAACCCTTTTTTAACTTTTTTTTAATATTTAATATTTTTTTTTTTTAATTTTAATTAATTTAAATTAATTATTTTTTCTCAATTTAAATTATTTCCCGGGCGAAAAGGATAAATTTTTATTCGATTTAAAGTTTTTTCCGGTTTTTGAAATTTTTTTTAAAAAACTATTGCTTCATTTTTAAACCTACAAATAAATAATTGGCCAAAAAACAATTTTTGACAGAAAAATATTTTATTAATTTAAAAGTTTTGGGAAATTTTATAAAAAAAGGATAAATCGCATTGCACAAAATTTCAGGGCCAATTTCAATAAAAATTTTTTGGTTCAAGTTGAAAAATAATTTTTCGTCTATTCTTTCTATTGAAATAAAACTCAAAAAATTTTTGAAAATCAATGTATCTTAAATTTTTAAACATTTTCATCATTTTCAATACTAAAAAACTAAAAAAAATTAAAATTTTTTTGAATAATTTTTTGTAAATTTGAAAATTGCCAAAAAACGGTCATTTTAATTAATTTTTAATTTTTTTTTTTTTTTTTTCTTAAAAAAATTTTAAAAAAAAATTGGAGCGGCCTTAGTTATTTATCCTTTTTGCCTGTGATTTTTAATATTTTATTAATGTTTTTAAAGCATTTTATATAAATTTTTATTTTCCAATTTTAGAAAATTTTTTTTTAAAGAATTAGAAGTTCAATAAACTATAGAAAGATGCAAAATTGAAATTTTTAAGCTGACAAGTTAAAAGACTTTTAAAAAAAAACTTTGAGGTTGGTCAGTTTTACAATACAAAATTATTTAAAAATAACAAATTGCCATTAAATCATCAAAATTTTTATTCATAAAATTTTAATATAAACACATTTTTAAAAAATTCTATTCAACAAAAATACGAGGAAGCTCATAAAAGACGTCAAAATTCACAACTATATTCATAAAAAAATCTCAATAAATAACGGATCATCTTAAGAAAAAAAATCTGCAAAAATCTCATAAAAAATTCACCGCAAACAATAAAAAAAAATATTTATTATTATGATAAAATTCTACATCTCAAGAACATCATTCATTATATATTTATCAAAAGAACAAAACAAAAACTTGAACAAACAGATCAACGTGATGTAATCCTAGTCAAGCGGGAACCATTCACGTCGTCATCTAAAACAAAAAAAAAGCAAACCAATGGAACTGGTTATCATCTGTTTGTTGTCTTCTCAAATTCCTATTTTAGTCTTTTTTCCATATAATAAATAAAAATAAATAACAAAAAATTATTTTTATTATTATTATTTATCGAGTTGAGCAAAAAAAAAGTGTTCTGATCTTGAAACGAATGAATGCAGGCATTGTTGGCAAGACAATAAAGAAAAATGAGAGAGAGAGAGAATCAAATTTATTCAAATGATATCAATATCAAAGACTGCTTGGCTTGGCATGAAACTGGGTTATTGTCTGTCATTAACGCCAAACAATGACGATGCTTTATTATAACCTTTTATCGAGATAAATGATATTGCATAACGAACGAGCTTGTGTTCTGAATGAGGAGCGAAAGAACCAATTGTACATTTTTTTATTACTCTTTAATTTTTTTATTTTATGACATGAGTGATAATTTTTGACTTTTTTTCACTTTCAAGGTTCTTTCAATTTAAATATTTAAAAAAAAACATGAAAGTGTCATTTTTCTATTAATGCAAGTTTAAATTTAGAAAAAAAAAACAAAAGAACATCTTTTATTTATACATTTTTCTCTTTTTTTATTTATTTACAGGAAGCATTAAATTTCGAATGACCATTTTTGTTGTTGTTGAAGCATCGTCGTTGATAAGGAAACGTTCTTCTTTTATTTTAAATGAGGTAAAACACTTTTGTATATCATTATTATTGTTATTGAAGCAATTTGTTGTGTTTATGTACCATTTAAAGCCGTTTTTTTCGGTCGTCACTTTTCGGATACTCATTCAAAATGCAGTTAAATCGTCATTTATATTCATCTATGCTCTGCAGCGCTCTCGATAAGCAACAAAAAAACGCATTAGTGATTAGATGCGCCTATTTATGATGATGACGATTACTAAAAAAATGTTATGGTGACTTATTATGCATTCGTAATTCGTCAAAAAAAGTGTAAAGACCGAAAATAATCGAGATAACGACCTTCTACCATCATCATCAATTACAGTGTAATTTAAATTAATGAACTCGTTGACACTGATGCATTTTTCTTGCGTGTTTTGTACTTTTCTGTGTTATCAGAAGTGTTGTAGTAACACGAAAAACAATAACAAACTTTCTTATCGTTCTATAAAAAAAAATCGGCATAAACAAGCAAGCAACACCCACCTAATTTATTTTTTACCATTAATTGAATCATATTGTGTCTCCTTTTTTACAACTTTATTACGTTTCATGCGCAATAAATCTGATAAATTTTTTTTTTTTTGTGAATAAATCACTTTTTTCATTTCTTCTAATATATTTTAATACAAAAAAAATATTATTAAATAATAAAAGAATATATAAAGAGGTTTGCCTCTTTTTTTTTGCTATCGTGACTTCATGTCAAACTCGTATGAGGAAAAAGTCGTAGAATTATTCGGCACGCAATGTAAATTTGAATGAAAGAGTTTCGAACGTGCACGTGACTTTGAACTTAGAAATACGTTCTTTTGAACTTTTTTCATGTCGACGCAATCGCCGCGAGTCACAAAAATTTTTACAACAGCAAAAAAAAATAATTGGATGTCTTTCACTCATCTTCATTAACTGAACATTTTTTTCTTCTTCTCGAAAGACATGCGAGACATGCAAGTCCATCAAAAAATGAGAAAAGTAGGACACTGAAGAAGATTTTGGATTAAATTGATTGAAACTGTCATCAGCTTGGATTCCCACAATAAACACAAAAATGTGTAATAAATAAAGTAGACAAGAAGAGTGAGGGACAAAAATTCTTTGTAACCAAAAGTTTATTTATGTTTCTCCATTCATTCATAAAACGAGACAAATTTACGTTACAATATGTTGGAAATGTTTGTTTTTACATCCACAAAAAATACGAGAGAAACGACATAAAAACAACAATGAAAATTATGTAATATTCGAGAAAACAAATGTTTTTGTTGTTTTTTGTAAGAAATTATTATTAATGTGAATGTTAAGTGTGTCGTTTACTACCTCTGAGCATCCGTCTTTTGTCAATTGTTTGAAACTTATCTGGAGAACAACTGGTTGACATTCGTCAAAAGTTCACAAAAGTTTTTGAGGTTAAGTTTGGCTTTAATTTTTTTAAAGAAAGTTAAAGATCAAAAACGTGACACTTAATTTTTTCTTCCTAAAATAATTTTTTTATAGGTTTTTTCCAAAAAATAACAAATTATGGTAATATTTTATGGTAAAAAAATTAATTTAAAAAAAATTAAAATTTAGTAAATTTAAAAATTCAAAAGTTTCAAAAATAATTAAATTTGATAAATTTTTTTGTTAACTTAAATTAAATAAAATAAATAAAATAATATAAAATAAATTAAAATAAATAAATATTAAAAAATTGCTAAAATTTTTATGTTTTCAAAAGATTTTTTAAAAAAATATTTTTTTCAGTTGGTCAACAAATTATTAGATTAAAAATTTATTTTAATTTTAGTTATTTTTTGTTTTTCTACTTAATTTAAAATTATGAAAAACAAAAAAAAATTAAAACTTAAATAATTTTTTAGTCTAATAATTTTTTTAATTATAATTTTTTTAACTATAATTATTTTAATAATTTATTAATATTATTTATACTTAATTAATATTTAATTATATTTAATTATTTAATTTAATTTTTAATTTTTATTAATTATTTTTTTTAGTTTTTTTTAACATTGTTATTTTTTTGGGATAAATTCAAAAAAAAAATAATTCAAGTTGTCAAATATTTTCCTATTCAAAAAAATTGTCCATTTAACCAAGAAAAATTTCCATTTCGGTAAATCTTACAGATGAAAAATTTACCATAAAAAATTTTTCCTCTCGATGTAATTTTTCGCTTATTGGTTTAAATTTCACGCTCCCAACAGCACGTTTCTAATCTAATTTTGATAGCTGTTAAAAAGATTCAATCATCGTCTACTCTAATACTTGTCTAGATAATTTTGGAAAAGAATTCCAATTTTTTTCTTCTACTCAAGTACGGCACGAGAACGTCTTTAGTCTAACAGATGACACAGATACCGAAATTTTCCTCATTTTTCTTGTATTTATACGGAACTACGTCTTAAATTTGCCCTATCTTTGTGCGTATCTTAACTGAACATCTCTAATGTGAAAAATCAACAAAAAGCGCAGAAAAGTGAAAACGCAAAAACACACAAAAAAATCAATAACGAAGGAAAACATACAAAAAAATGCAATCAATACTCTTGAGTATCGATAATATTTCTTTTCCACGTCGATTTTGATTTGTAAATGACGATAAGAGAGGCAAAAAACGAATTCTTGGCACACTTTTTACATTCTTTCGTCTCGTATCTGTCATTCCATCAACGACGCGACGTTCAAGTAAGCAAAAAAGGCAGTTAACATGATACTTTAATAATGGGTTTTTAAATGTAGAGTTCATGCTGCGATACTTTTCTTTCAAAGTCGTCGCTAATGAGGAACGACGTGTGTCAAGGGCGTGTAAATGATCAACAAAAAATCCAAAATTGAAGCAATCTGGTTAATTAATTTAATTATTTTAGCTTTCACGTAGCAAACTAACAATTTTTTTGTGATTTTTTCATCCCTTTTTTTGCTCAACTGACTAAATCCATCATCCACGATGCGATGAGCAACAACAAAAAATGCCATAAAACATCCATAGATCAGAATATTCTCCCTCTGTTCATATTTTTTTGCCGTTTCTAGCAGACAGAGCAGCCATAATCTGCTTGTAATAACACGGATTTACCTAAACAATTTTTTTTTGCATCACCATTCTATGGAAAAAGTAGCTTTTGACCAACAGCCAGTGGCAATATTGAAAAAAGTTAATTAATGAAAATGGAGATAAACGACTTTGATCCTGTTTCCTCTCTTTTCAACTCCCTTTGTGTGGCAAATTTTTTTTTATCGTTATAGACTGAGCTCGAGATGAAACGAGATTTCAACATTTTCACTAATTTACTTTGTTTTCGTTGCCACAAAGTTCATTGTGTGAAAAAGCAAAACTCAATTGAACGCAACAAAAAAACTTTTTTTGAGAGGAAATTTTCTGTATCATTTCGTTCGTTCGTTCACTATGCAATGATGATTTATGTTGCTTGATTTTCAGGGAAAAAGTTTTCTGTGGTAGAATTTAATCTTGTTTTATGTAGGAATTAGTGATTTTAAGAATCCGGATGAAAAAGGGAAACTTTCGAAAAGCATTGAAAACTTTTAAAATTAATTACGTGTCCCTTTTTGTGTTTAATCTCGTGTTTTCATTGTATTTTCAAGGAATATAAATAACGGCAATAAAAATTTTCTTCCCGGTACCGCGTGTGAAATAAAATATAAAAAAGTGACAAATTACGATTTTTTTTATATTAAATTTCTCCCAAGGGCATTCAACGCAAATAAAACTTCATTACCTCCACTCGAGTAACTAACTGCTCAAAGTTCAAAAGCAAAACTCCAATTAAGTCACTTGAATGACTCAGCGATCAATCAAAAATTCAGACAAAAATAACGTTTAATTGGTCAAAAAGCAGATAAATAAACAAATTGAAGCGGAGCAAAGACGTAGGTAAACAAAGACACTCGTTGTTTCTCAAACTCTTTATAAATGCTTGACTAAATCAAAGCTTCTTTTCGGATATTATTTCGTGCCTGACAAAGCAGAAAATGAAGTGAAACTAAATAAATTTTGATACAAATCGTTTATTTTCAAAGCAAAAGAGGAATTATTCAAAATTTGAGACATATTTGGATAAGGGTTGCAGCTTCAGGCAGAGGTGTAGTAACTTAATTTATCAAAAATTATTTTTTTTAAATAAAATTATAAAAAAAATAATTAATAATTTAATTCAAAAATTTATTTAAATTTATTATTTAATTAGAATTAATAGAAAATTAAATAAATTAGGTTTGTTAATAAATTTTTAAAAATTAAATATTTTTTTTATATTTAAATTATTTAAATATAAATTTAATTAAATATTTTATTAAAACTTTTTTAAAAAATTGAATTAAATTATTTAATTAAATTATTTTATTTAATTTAAAAATAATTAAATTTCATAATTAAAAATTAAAATAATAAAATTTAAATTTATTCATTTAATTTATTTTTATTTAAAAATATTTTTATTTATTTTTTTTATTATTTTTATTTAAACATTTAAATTAAATAAATAAATAATATGTATTTAATTTAAATTAAAAAAAAAATATAAAGAATTTTATAAAAATTAAGTCACTACATCACTGAAGCCTAAGTTTTTTATTTGAACTTACTCTCGTATATTTTCCAGTAGTTTACTGCTTCTCTAGAGAAATCTAAAAAGTAAATGATACGAGATTTAATTTTTTTTTAGAAGAAATTGAATGAAATAATCAACACAAAAACGTTCCATATGAAAATAATGTTACATAGTGTCTCACAAATTTACATCTATTTATGTTCCGCTGTCATGCATTAACTATCTCTCTTTCCTTCTCCCATTATCGTTAGCAAAGAAACAAGCATGCACCATCACTTGTAGTGTAATAAAATAATAATAAAGCAAGAAGAGTTAAATTTTCTGATATCTAATCGTGTAATCTTTGTTAAGACCCATGCATAACAACTCCGTTTACACAAACAAAACATACGACAAGAACACAAGAATTTACATGGATTTTGAAAGATTTTAACAGGCATTACATGCAGTGTGCTTAAACACAAATTTGCATAAAGAGAAGAAGATTTACTGGAGATTTCCTTCGTGTCGCTTGTACACCGCAGAATGTCACACATCGAGTTTTTGTCTTGCAGTGTCTCAATTGAGGCGTTTCCTCTTAATTTAAAATCTAATTGATTTATCATCCTATCTTGGTCGTTGCGCTGGATGCAACAGTGTGCATGAGAACTGATCGTTAATGCAAATATTTGATTGCACGCTGTGAGATACTTTACTGCTGGAATCCACTCAAAGCTAATAATTAATTAATAGAATAATTTGTGCTAATATGTCAATCTTTCGAGTTTGTTCGTTCTGTGGGACTTTTTACGGGCAATCAATTACGTTATGCAAATTGTACGCCGCGTGTTTTGGAGAAATAAACGAAGATTATCCAATTAGATAATTTTCTGGTTTGTACGTCAAATGCATTAGAGACATTAGGAAAGATTAAAGAAGCTACTTTTCTTTCTTCGAGACTGCACGATGGTCGTGTGTAACTCAAGGGTAAATGTAAGGTAATCTGATTATTGTTCATTATGCGATTGATCTCTCTTGAGTTGTAAAAATTCCATGTTTTGCTATGTTAAAGCTTTTCGCGAGAAGTATGAAGATTGACTCTATCCATATTCTTGCCGATTCATTAGCTTCATGTATTCCCACAATTTCAAGATCGTACTTCCTGTTTGGACAAATCTCGCAAATATGTTTGATAGTTTAAAGCTCTCCACAGTCATTAAAAGAAAAATCATGCTTTTCCCATTTGTACATCAAATAATTACACTTGCTTTGCCAAATCTTATTCTGTTTAACTTCGACCAACAGTGTGTTGGCCAATCAAATCCATTCAGTTTTAATAGTTCCTATTAAATTTTTTTGAAAATACAAGATTTAAAAAACCTAAAACAATGAAAAAAACATGTATTAATATTGTACTTGCCTTAAATTACTCTGCTAAAAATTCCAAAAAGTTAAAAAAAAATTAGTAGCGAGACTCCAATTTTTCACAATGCACTTTATCTCCGACCAATTTTCATCAAATTGAATAAATCAGCCTCTTTTAAAGGGAGATTTACGTTAAAATTGAAGCAATTTTGGCTCAATTTTGTTTATCTAAATAATCGGCATGTCTATAGTCGCTCCATATTACGCCGAAGCCCGGTAACGACATCATTAAACACAAGCACAAGGAGTAATTGAGCCATAAAACTCACAAATTACACATGATTTAAATATTTTCATGCACCCGCATGTCGTAATCTCGTTTAATCTTGGCACGTTCCCTGTATCCTTTTTTCGGTTAACGATGTTTTGACGGCATTTTACGATGAATTACACGTTTCCTGAATGAGTGTAAAATAACTTCATAAATGAAATTAATCAGATGTCGGTCGGGAACGAAGACAAATTACTCATTATTGTTATCGAGGTTTGACACTGAGTTGAAGTTGGAGTTGAATGAACGCTCCATTCATAAATCAGAACCGGAAGAAAATTAAATGAATGCGAGAAAAAAGGGGGGAAAAGAGAAGTGTGATGATTGTCATATTTACAAATTTTTTCTTTTGTCCTGAGCTGGTGGGTTTGACAAATTTTTCTACCGACACACAATGAAACCCTTTCGATTGTTTCGACTACACAATGATGTCTACTTCCATGTCTGGCAGCAACGAATGTGCAAAATGTGTAAATAAAGTGTCTCGATTTATATCTGATGTGCGCTAAACGAACCATTTATCAAGCTGTGACTATCCTGCCTGCAAAAACAACCCAAAATGTAAATATATGAAGGAGGGATGCCTATCATCCAGCGCTTTGTTTATTTTTATTATGTGTGGTTAGGATATTAACCGTATCGAGTGTTGACTCATTCTCCTTCTGGAACTGATTGCAATCATCAACAATGCAATTGCCTTGTGAAATATTGCAAGGAATTGATTCACTCCTATTAAATTTATGTTGTCAAGTCACAGTGTCATACACGGCAAATATTGACAATGGCTAGCAATTTATCATCATGCTGCACTCAAACCAACAACTTCTGTGCAATATTACTGTTTTCATTGGGAAAAAATGTTCAAACAATGACAGCTTTTGTTTGTTCATTGCTCACAAAATTAGAGATAATTCGATTATGCGGATCCACGATGACGCAAAATATTTGCACTTGAACTTGTTAGATAATAATAATAGTAAAAAATAATGAGAAGAATAGAACATCAATCAAAATCCTCCTACCTACGACTTTGATGACATGTGCTCTCACTCAATATATTTGCTTAATGACTGAATTGTCGCCCACACAAATTTGCCATTGAATAAAATGAACTTCGAACGGAATATTTTGATCTAAAAGTAATGAGATTCTAAAAATACATCATTAAAATAAAATAATAATAAATAAACGAAACCTGTGCCATCGAAAATACATTAAAACCGCAATTTAAGTGAACTATACTCATTCAATTGATTTCATTCTAAAATACCACGCAAATGATCAGAGTCATGCTGTGTTATTGATACACTAAAACTAAAACAATGTTGCATCACTACAAATTATGTTAGGCCGAGACAATGAATAAAGATGTTTCATGATATATATAGACTTAGAAGTTTTCGTAAAAACTTCAGAATGTCTTTTATCACTTATAGGAACTAATAAGTAAGTAGCAATATTAATTTTTTTGAATAAACTTCATTATAAAATACCATTCAAAGCTATTGATGATATTTTATTTTCTCTTTTAGAACATTTGACGACTTTAACCGAAAACTTAAAGCTAAATTAAAATATACAGCTACAAATTTAAGTAGAGTTCAAAAAACATGCCTTACTTTGTGATCTCATATAATATACTCAATATGTAACTATCTGGTATATGGCATCATCCTTAAACGACTTAGTGCAAGGCTCTTAAGGTCTGCGGTATTGGGCAAGTTTCGCAGAGTAAAAATTTTTTTTTGCTGGATTTGTTAATAAAAGTCTTAGTGTCAATGTGAAAATATGTTACGATGAAAAAATAGTACAAAAACAAAAGGTTCTTCTTCTATAACAAGCTGTTCCAAATGGGCGAAGAATTACTATGGAAGCTGTTACTTTGCTTTCACTGGAATCTTTTTTCGTCAATAGAAAATTCATGTCAAAAAATCTAAGACAGCTCTAAAGGTTATACAATGATTGCCAAGACAGCAAGAAAAAATATCGTTCCATCGCTAAACGACTCTTATGAAAGACCACACTGTCTAAAAGTATGGACTTCTACAAATGTTTCTTTGCTCATGTAAATGATACCATCAAACTGGAATAGATTCAAAAATTCATCAAACACGTTACTCATAAAGCAAGATAAAAATATGAACCTGAAAACTTTAGAAACAACAAATCATTAAGCTTTTAACATGAAACATTTTGCAAAGTTATACCAACCTTACATTCATTGTTTTCCGATGATTTTATGCTACGTCGTAGTCGTCGATATATTGAGTAATTAGAACTACAAATCATTAGACAAAAAGGTACGTGTCTATTCCATTGTGTTAGTCGATAAATTTCACATCTGTTCCAAAAATCTATAGCTCTCTTTATTGGAATTTGGATATTTCGATTGCAAACACTTGTACAAACATTGCACAATTTGTTGTTCCATTTTTGTTACGTGACAGCAAATGAGCCGCGAGCCTATCAATGAATTATTGCTCTCAACCCCACCTCAATTCAAATGAAAACCTCACACAATCTCAACTAGTTAAAAACTAAGTATTATCCATTAGCACGAACAGATTTAAATCGAAGGTCTAAAATGGTGCTGGTCAATACTTTGTTATTAATAATGGTAGTTAATCATTTTAATGATTATTTTCATTATTATAAGCTCTCTCTCCTTTAGTCTTTTCACTTGTAAGTGACCATGTGGGCAGTGTAATTTTGGAAAGTAATTTATTGATTGAGATAAAAAAAATAATTTACTCTTAAACGACGAGTGTTGGAGATAATTATGTGATGATCAATATTGCATTTTAAATGATCATTATAAAGAAAGTTCTATTTTTTTTCTCATTTGATAAATCAATTGAGGCGTTCCCACTTTAAAATAGAAATAATAATGTTGCATCATTATCTCGATATCTATATCAATTTCATGCGTAAGTGTGTGTTCCATTTCATCGAAGCAACAAATTTCAATCAAAATTTTTAAGATGCGTGTTGAATTAACTGAAAAATTAACTTTAAATATTTATGTGAACCGAATGTCAAATACCGTTAGCGCACGCACTTTATAAATAAATGAAATGATTTTAAATCTCTTAAACTTTGCCTGCGGTTATGACAAGACAACTTTGAAAACAAAAGCTACTTGTTCACACTTCTGATGTTAAATAGTACATGCTTTGATATTTATTCAAAAAAAAATCATTTTGTTTGGGTGTAAAACATAAACAATCATAACAAATTGTATGGATTGATGTGGTTTGATGTGACTTTTAATGAAAATTTTTGAGAGATTTTTTTTGTTTACTCATTAATGTTTGAATAGATTATGACTTGTTGAAAAAGATGTAAAGTAAATATTATTAGAAGATAATTAAAAACTGAACAATCGATCAATAGTCAATATTTTTGATGGGTACAGTGCGTTTTTTTTTAATATCTTTTGTTCATCTAAAAATAATTTTTAATTTTTTTAAAATAATTTTTAAATAATATGTATGAATACCTGATTTTAAATATAATTTTAAAAAATAATTAATAATTTAAAAAAAATAATTTAAAAAATTGAAAATTGATTTTTTGAATTTTAAAAAAAAAAAATTATTTATTTTTAAATTAAAAAAAAATAAGTTATTTGTAAAAATTGAATAATTGATAATTTTTGAATTTTAAATTATTAAAAAAATTATTTATTTTTAATATTATTTGGTTAATTAAAAAAATTGAATTAACGAATTCAAGAAAAAAATTCAACTATGAAATTAGATATTTTCAATCTCATATTTCCTTTCATCTCGCGACTTGTCCTCAGCATTGACTTTCGTGCCCTTATGTCAAAATATTTAATCACCAAAAGCGTTTCAGCTAATTAAAATCATCATTCATGCAGAAAATATTTAAATGAATCATTTTTTTCTCATTTCATTACAGATCCAAATGACAATCCAGTAGATGATACAAAACAATTGACATCGCTAGAACGAAACAAGTAATTCAAAGTAAACCAGAGAACAGAAAAAAACGGACAAAAAATGTCTACCACATCAATTATAATATCATCAATTATCTGTGCAGTTTGCCTAATTGATTTAACTTTAGCTGCATCCAAAAGTGTCTTTAGAGTAAAATATTTCGGCAACACGCAGCAACTCGTGACATCTGACACACTTGCATGGGAGCCCTATTCCGGCGATGAGCAACAGCTAAAATATGCCGTGAAAGGCGCCTCTTATTACACAGCAATTTCCGACACGGGCGTTCCCGTTTACGTTTGCCGGAATCTCGTCGAAGGCATTGCGACAGCGGGAAAAACTCGCGTTCACGCAAACGGTCGAACAGTGTGCGAAGTCTCAACGTCGTCGGAGATCAGAACACATCCCGTCTTTGAAATTCTCATCAATCGAGGACATGGGGCGAAATTAACGTGGAAACCATGGTCGAAATTCAGTGGGCGCGTACCTTTGGGAGCAGTTAGTGTGACGTATACGGGACACGTAAGTTTTGCTAATGACCTTTTTCTCTGGAAAAACAAGAGAAATTAATGTTTTTTTTGCGGTAAATTAATGTAGATTGAGGACCAATATGTTGCACGTCACAAAGTCAACCCACTCAAAGAAGATCAATCACACATTTTGGGATGGGACTATCTCGTGGGAAAACTCGATCCCAATATTGGACTTGGAAAAATCGTTGTCAGTGACTCCGAACGAGTATCGGTAAGCACAAAAATTCTAAATTTTTTCATCAAAAAATCTTCAAATTCCATTTTTTTAGGATCACGATGAAGGAGAAGTCCTAATTGAAACCGAACCCGTGAGATACGAGCTTCGCCGCATCAAAATCGACAAATACCGACGTCGGGAGAGCTTCAATTCGACTGTTTTGGCAACAAAAACGTTGGAAAATCCACAAGATATTGAATCACTCGTTGAATCCGTGTTATCTTACGAATTTAAACAAGAAGAATATTGGGGAAAAATTGATGGAGTTGCCATTGCTTTGCCAACAGAAGTACACGAAACGACTTTCCCAACCACTATTCAATGGGCCATCAAAAAATCACAAACTATTTTCGAAGTAAGTAATTTTTTTCTTAAAAAAATAAAATTTTTATTAAAAAAAAATATTTTTCAGACCAAGGAAGTTCGTGAAAACTTACCTCCATTTACCGCTGTGAATGTCACCATCATTGGCAATTACACACGACTTGAAGCCCCATACAAAGCCACATTAATTGCATACTACGCTGACAACTCTGACGGCATTTCCCGCAAAATCGAGGGAATGGTAAGTAAAAGCACTCACAGAGATTCGCGCGCAGTACTTTAATTAAAAATGTATCATGGATGTCCTTGCCCTTTAACAGAATTAATGTCTAAAAATAGCTCGCATGTCAATATTTTTTTTATTGTTACGCCAACACACTTATGCAATATGCCGGCAGTTTATTTGAATAACTCGTGACGTCAATGACTCATTAATATTTGAAAAAAATCGCCGAAAATTCGAATTTTATTGATTTTTAATGGAAATTCATGCGACCATTTCCTGTCTTCATTCTGCTAGTTATTCAAATAATTTTTTTTCTTCCCTGTTTTTGTTTGAAAAATGTACTTTCAACAAATTGTCAAAGAAAAAAAAATGTTATTGAGTTGTGTCACGCCACAAATAACGGAAGGGGAGTGCTTTCTCCTTTGAATATCATCATGAACGAAAGAAATTAAAAATCAATTTATGTAATCCGGCTCTATTGAACCAGCTGTGTTGCTTTCCACGTTTTTCTAGGACATTGCCCCCTCGTAATCCGATTAATGAGAAATTGAAAGGCTTACGAATTTTACTATTTTTTCGCAGGTACAAAAGGCAGAAATGGCTGATGTCGTTATCGAATACGGACCAATTTACTGGACACGCAACAATACTCTTTATCCGACAACAACAACTACTACCACGGTAAGTGCTTTATCAGATTTTTTTTTCTTGTCCAAAATTAATCGATTGAAAATTTTTTGAATTTATTTCCTTTTTAGACGACAACAACAACAACTACAACTCCCAAAAGTACGACGTCGAAAAAAGTAAATCCACGCTTCGATGATACTTTTGAAAATCTGGAAGACGAGGAAAATATCATAAATCACAAGGAACAACCGAAAAATGCTCCAGTTTTGGGAAATGACGCCAACTCTGCTGCAAGCGTCTCAATCAGCATAGCAGTGATGTTAACTACAGTATTACTGAAAATGTGTATATGAAAATTCTGTCGACTTTATTAATTTTTTTAATTACGAAAAAAATGAGAAAAATTCTAAGTTTAGCTAAAAAATTTAATTATTTAAAACTAACATTTCCAGAAAAAGTCAAAAAGAATTTATTTCTCTTTAATTTTTAAGATTAATGTTTTATATATATCAATCAATGTACAACGTTGTAACAAGTAAAAAAAAAAAACTTTAACTGTAAAAACAGTGTTGAACACAAAAAAAAAATAATTTTAAAATATTTTTTAAAAAATCTATCATATTACCGCCAAATTGCTGAGTCTCTTGCTCGAACGGATTAGCACAAATCAGCTTTTGTAAATAAATTAAAATTAAATTAAATTAAAGAAGAATGAAATTAGTTACTCATTAAAAACCAATTATTAAATAGCTACAAACAATAAAATAAATATCATAAAATTATGTTTCAAAAACATCGTTAATCTTTTCTAGTTAATATTTAAAAAAAATAATTAATTAATTAAACAATCAATAAAATAATCAAATTAAAAATTTATATTATACCGAAAATGCTTCTTATGAAATTTTTTACCATATAAAAAATATTTTAAATAATGAATTTGTTAACTTTTGTTGCAACAAGCTTCTAATTTGTTACAAATTATTCATTATCAAGACGTCACGAGCGATTTAATATATAACATGAAAAAAATTAAGTTAACTAAGTATGTAATAATAATTATAATTATTAATAATTAACATAAAATTAAAATCAAAAAGCAGCTTTAAAGCGTATTTTATTAATTTTTAGGTAATAATAATAATATATAAATTGAAGAAAATTCGCTATATTTAGCACAAAACTACTCATTCAAACAAGGATGACAAAAAAATTTCGTTCAAGAATTTTTTAGTAATTTTTTTTTAAATCTAAAGAAATAAAAAATAATTTTTTAATAAATAAAAAATATTTTTTTTAAACATTTTTAAGTCATTCTTGATTAAAAAAATAATAATTTTTAATAAAAAATCCTGTCATCAAAATTATTTTAAAAATTCACTCTTAAATTTTAATTTAAAAAAATCCATAATTTAAATAAAAATAAAATAGAAAAATGTTATAAAAACTCAATGTCATTCGATGTGAACAAAAAAAACAAACCAAGGTGATAAATGTTTGTGTGACGTGAAAGCTTATCAGCGAACGCAAAACGTCTTCATGTTAAAAGTAAAAGGAAATTGAAAGAAAGTAAAGAAAAGTTCAAAAAAAAAAACATTTAAGAAAAATCCAAACAAATAAACCAAGCGACATGTACAATAATATTGAGTAGCGAAAAAATCATAGGAATAGAAGTAAAAGTACAGAATGCAAAAAAAAAAGCTAAAAATTTAAAAAAAATATTAGAACCTAAAAAATATCAAATAAGGAAACAATTGAGTAGAAAAAAAAACAGAGGAACAGAGAGAAAAAATATTTTTTATACAAGAAATATTTTAGTAAGATCCGTTTAAAAGTAAGGAAAATTGAATTGCACTCTTCCAACGATCCACAAATCTGATCCTTAAATTAAAAAAAAAATAAAATTATTCCCCATAAATTTTTTTTTTTGAACGAATGAGTCAATTTTTCATGACTTTCCAAGTCAAAAAGTATAAATATATTGCTTTATATGTAGCTTGCTTCAAAATTATAAAAAAATCATCGATAGTTATCCAATTTAATTTTTTTTATTTATTCTCAAAAAAATTATGTAAATATAAGTTTAAACAAAAAAGTTATTTTTAGTATTATAGAATCGTTTAAGCAAATCAATGATGAGAGGAAAAATAAAACAAAAAAGTTGTAGATAAGAAATCGATTTTTTTATGTCGTTTCTTCGTCACTTTCGTCGGGTTTTTTGAGTCCTCCAAAGAGTTTTGCGGGAATAGCTTGTTTTTCCACGGGAATTTTAACTTCTTCTGTTTCATCTTCTTCTTCTTCATCGCTATCGCTGCCGATATCAATTTCATCCGGATTAACAATTTTATTCTTTTCAGGTAAGCCTTGGGTTTCTCCTCGCACAAACATGATATTAGAGCCAACTCCGGCAGGTTTTTCCTTCGTGACAGCCATTTCCGCTGCCTTTGCCTCCAACAATCGCATGCTGTCGACGCCCGGCGCCAAATCCGATACCGTACTCTGGGTCGCCGTTTGATGCATCATTTGTGCCGCCATCATATTAATCGACGTATTGTACGTCGCTTGAACACTTCTCTTGATACGCAACATTTCCCGCATCGTGTCTTCATTTCCATGCCGTACTTCGAAATCTTTCCATGCCTGCCAGAAATCTGCCGTAATTCGGGGATCGCACATTTGCGAACAATGCGCATAAATGGCACGAGCTCTATCAATTTCACCGAGTTTCGTTTCCATTTCCGCAAATTTGCAACACATTTCACGCGCATCACTTTCGGGCAGATCCTCGATGGCTTTTTCGTAAATTTCGCGCGTTTTTGGCAATCCGAAGATTTCGGCGACTTTTTTGATGTACAAATTGAACATGTCGAAGCGTTCCTCGTCTTTGACGGCAGTTGTGGCACGTTCATAAACAGCCATTGCGTGTCTTGCCAAGCCGTGTTCTTCTTCCAGCTTCGCATAGAGCAGATACAAAGCTTTTGCAAATTCAGGAGGACAATTTTCCAAACATTGTTGGAATAAATCGCGAGCACGTTCGAGTTTCGTGCCGCCATAACGTTTCAAAAACTTTGTAAGGTACGTATTCCAAATGTCGTAAACGTTGGGCCATTTGAACAGCGCAATTCCCTTTTCATAGGCACGAAACGCTTCTTCGAAGTAATTATGTTCCTCCAAGAAAAGTCCGTAATTAATAATTATTTGAGGCGTACAGATTTTCAAATCAATTATCCGATCGTAGACAGCTTTGCAAGACTTAAAAGTCCCAAAACTCTCTTCCAAGTCGGCATACAGCGACCAAAGCTTCAACGACTTGTAAACACGCATCTGAACGGGCTCCGAATCATCGTGATACGCAACTTTCTTCTTCGGCATGACAGTAGCGCGGTGCATTAGCTTCAGCGCTTCCTCAAATCTCTCTTGTCTGATCTCCATTTCAGCCCATTCGCACCAAACAGTTGCCAAATCCTCGACTTTGACGTATTCTACTTGCGTTGCCTTCTCAAAAACTATCCGGGCGTCATCTAATTGGTCATTTGTTTCGTAAAATTTGGCAAATTCGACCCATAACGTGTGTAATTTGCCAACTGCGAGTCGTGGTTGCACCGTTTGAACAGCTTCCGTGTACGTGTTGATGATTTCATGCGGTTTTCCTTCGTACAATTGGACTCGTTTATGCCATTCCTGCACGTTGTGTGGATTTTGTCGCAACAAAACGCTATTTAGTAACAAAAGACGTCGTTCCATGAGATATTCGAACCTTGCGAGTCTCAATTCGACATCGATATCATCTTCTTCTGTAGGTTTCGCTTTACTTGCGACAAGTTCCATTTGTTTGCTCAAACTTAGTTCCTCAAATTGGGCGTATGCGTCAAAAACTTGCGTGAAATCTCGCACTGTGGTGACCGTTTGGATGGCTTCTTCGTAAATATCGCGAGCACGATCGAACAAACCGCTTCTCACGTAATAATC
Source organism: Culicoides brevitarsis (assembly GCF_036172545.1). Lineage (NCBI taxonomy): Eukaryota > Metazoa > Arthropoda > Insecta > Diptera > Ceratopogonidae > Culicoides > Culicoides brevitarsis. The sequence continues at coordinate 13,757,323 of NC_087085.1, read as the reverse complement.
GGCAAGCGAATTCCACAAATGCCCGAGTTGGTCCGTGTAACGTCGCAAACCGCCTCGAATTATGGCATCTACGTTCAAGGAATGCACTTTATCGGGGTTTTTTGATATCAATTCGCACAATTCATTCCATAACTGATGATTACTTTTGCCGTGTTTTGAGACAAAATGCTCGTTATCGACGATATTGGCGAGTTGTTGAGCTGCCTCGTCCAAACGTTCGACCGAAACGAGATAATCGATGTAATCTTCGGCATCTTCGGGACAAACCTTCAAGTAACGCCGATAAACTCGCACCGCTGTCTCGGGAATGTTGTGTTTATTCAAGAAATCCAGGTAAATTGGCCAAATGCGGTTGTGTTGCGTTATCGGTAATGCCCTCAAGGCGCGATCAAACACATTTCGGGTCTTTGTGATTTTACATTGTGACACCATGAAGCTGCAGTAATCCATCCAGATGCGTGGCATCTTGTTCATGAAGACGAGCGAACGTTCAAATACGTGATTTGTCTCTTCGAAAGCCGGATCCGTCACGCATTTGCCTTTTACTTGCTTCCGACGTGCCTTTAAGTAGTTGTACCAGAGTTTATAAGAGCCCGGAAGTTGTTTCAGAGCTCGTTCGTACAACATATTGAGCACGGGACCGGGAGCGTTCTTCTTGTGTTCCGCATAGCGCATCCAATGTTTCACCGAATAAGCATTTCGGAGGATTTCTTCCTCGTACGGCAAGTCCTCTTCGATCTAAAATAAAGCCGGAAAGGTATTTTTATGAAATTTTCGAAAGGGACATGTGAATTTTAATACTTACAAAGTCAACATCGATCGATTTTTCCAGTAGTTGCATTTTAATTACCATTTATTGCAGGAAAAATGAGGAAAAATTAAAATAAACGTTTTGATGTTGTTTACTTTTTTGCCTGAGACGAATGAAAGTGATAATTTTAAGCCCAAGAAGAAAAATTCAAGTCATTAGGCTGATACAATTATCAAAAGTGTTTCAGGTTTCATAAACCTCTGAACATTAAGTGGGAGTAATTTCGATATTTTTTAAAAGAATTCAGGTCAAAAACATAAAAAAAAATTAATATTTATTCAATACTCGATATTCCTCCTCCTAATTTCTCAAAAATTTAAATGGGAGAGAACCTGAAAAATTTTTGATAGTTTTATCAGCCTAAAACGCATAAGCCCAGTACAAAAAGTGAAATTCAAAAAAAAAAGCATGATTTGCTGGATCAGCGCATTTTATTAATTACGCAATTAAAAGCAATAATTGTTGGATAAAATCAGTGCTAAAACCAACATTAAAGGGAAAAAAATAAATTTGGTTAAAAAGTGAATTTGTAGTGAAAATTACATAAAGAGGTAAATTGCAATAATACTTTCCGATAAGCTATTCTGCGAACGGATTCTTATCAGTTTTGCAACAATTTATTAAATAAACAGCTTCTTTGCATGAGTCATAAGCCGGCATAAGCAAAATAAATTTTAATCGCGATTTTGTTTTGATATTTTTTTCAAGATGGATGACCTTGGAATCGGAATCGATATCGGAGCCTCGAAAATTGTGGTTGCTGTTTGTCGCGGAGACAAAGCTGAAGTCATTTTGAACAGCGAGGGATGCAGATCGACCAAATTCTGTGTTGCTTTTAACAACAAGGAGCGATTGTTTAGTGATGCAGCTGAGGGACAATTTTCTGTCAATCCGGAAAATACGATTTATGGAAGAGGTTAGAATTTGAATTTGCATTTTTTGAGCGAGAGATATTTTTTATTTTTTTTTATTTTTAGACGTAAAGCAAATTATTGGATTACACAAACAACATTTTGAAGGAAAAATGTCAATTTTTTCATGTCCCTTGATTTTAAGTGAAGATCCTGAGCAAGTGCGATATTGCCTCAAGTACCGAAATCAGGAGCCAAAACTTTTTCCGGAGCACATTTTGACCATGTTTTTGTCAAAAATCAAGAAAGAATTGGAAATCTTTTACAAGAGATCAGTTTCAAAAGCAGTCATCACAGTTCCTTCGATGTTCAATAGTGCTCAAAGATTTGCCGTGAAAAATGCTGTCCTCGCTGCTGGTATCGAGGTTGAGAGTATTTTGAATGACTCCACAGCTTCTGCGATCACTTACATGATCGAACGGCACGGAAGTGACGACAAAAATATCTTGATTTTTGACATGGGAGCAACTTCGACGGATGTTGCTGTGATTAAATTGACCGGAAATTCAGTAGAAGTCAAAGCTTGTGGCGGAAATTTGGATCTGGGAGGCGACAGTTTCGTTCTTTTGCTACTCAAATACTTTATTCGAGAATTTGAACACGAAAAAAATGTTCGTATCAGCGATAACAAACATTATATCGCTCGTCTTCGATTCGCATGTGAGAAATTTAAGAAAATGTTGTCGGCAACAAGTGAAGCTGTTCTTCATGTTGAAACTTTTTACAATGGAGAACCGTATCAACTAAAAATGAAGCGGGAAACCTTCGAAACTATTTGCCAAAATTTGTTTGAAAAGGTTGAAAAAGTCATCGGCGATGTCATTCGAGCCGCGAAATGTTCCGTTGATGAAGTGATTGTTGTTGGAAATGGAGGAAGAATTCCAAAAGTAGAGGTAACAATTGCGGAATTCTGTAAAAAAGAGTTGTCGAAAGTACTTAACCAAGATGAATCGGTAGCAATGGGTGCAGCTTATTACGCAGCTCGAAATATTTCAAAGACGTATCGAGTCAGATCATTGAATGTGAAACAAGTTACTGCAATGCCTCTTAATTTTGGAATAAACGAGAATGAAATTATCACTTTGATCAAGAGAGGAAAATTTCTTCCAATTAATGATGAAATAACTTATCAAAACTTGCAGAAGTTTCAAATAAAACTTAGTCAAGGCGATCATGTATATACTTGCGGTGTGCTTTCAGCAGATCCTTATGAAATTTCAAGTGACTTCGACAAAGATGGATTACTAAAACTAACCATAATGGTCCAAGATGTTTTAGAGACTCAAAATTCTTTAATAAATCATCAAAAAATCTCCGATCCAAAAATTAAACAAATCCAAACAACCGAAAGCATGTTTGAAAAACACGAAATTGAATACAAAAAAGCCATGGAAAAGAAAAATGATCTGGAAAAAATTTGCCTTGTATATAAACGCAAGTTTAATTCGGACGAAATGAAAGACGTGCTTCCCGCAGACGATATCAATAAAATTAAAAATGTTTGCTTAGAAACATTGGATTGGCTTGAGGATAATTCACACCCAGAAATAAAAGATATTGAGAAAAAAATAGAAAATATCAAAGAAGAATGTGAATACATGATTGAAAAATCAGAATTTTTGAAGAAGTTGCAACATGCTGATCAACTCTTTGACCAAAAAGATTACAGAGAAGCAAGTTCAATTTACAACCATATTTTGAACAACTTTTCATACTATTTAGATGATGACCGACGTGTTGACATAATGTTTAAAAGTGCTTCAGCATTAATGGAAACGAAACAATTTTGGGAATGCATAAAACTGCTCAATACTTTATTTAACAGCACTGAAGATGATTTATATCGCCTTAAAGTTTGCCGACAACGTGGAATTTGCCATTTTTATTTAAACAACTATAAAGAATGCATAAGTGATCTTAAAATTGTGTTAAACTACGAAAGTGATCCTGAGGTACAAAAACTTTTTGATGATGCAATTTTTCAACAAAATGTTCAAGTAGTCGAAAACATGTTCAAGGAAGCTGAAAATCTGACACGAATTCAACAATATGATCAATCAAATTCTAAGTTGAATGATTTGTATTTATACAAAGAATTTCATTTCTTAGTGAAAAATGGAAACAACTTAGAAGCACGAGTTTTCATGTTGCGAGCCCAAAACAATTTTATGATGAAAAATTACAGTCGTGTTCTGAAAGATTGCAAAATAGCTGAGAAGGACCCGGAAAATCGTACAAAAGTTTTGGAATTTCGGGTAAAATGTTTCACGGAACTTGAAGATTTCGATAAAGCCGAGGAGCAACTTGCATCACTTGAGTCAATTACATACAATAAGGCACGCTTGAATGATTTTAAACGCAGATTGGCAGGCAAAAAATACCAGAATATTAAAGCTGAATATGATGAGTTATTCAAAAATGAGCAATACAAATCGGCATTGAAAGTGTTGGAAGAAATTCCCGTCGAAGCATTGGAGAAAACTCTCAAAATTGATCACTTTTGCAACCAAGCCGCGGCATTTTTGGTACTCAATAAATTTTCAGAGGGTTTGGAATGTTGTCAAAAAGCATTGAATGTTGATAAGAAACATTGTCGAGCTTTGGAATTACGTGCGGAATGTTATTTTCACAAGGGCGATAACAAGAAAGCAATTGAAGAATGTGATGCAGTTTTGAAACTTCCAGGTAATTATTATAACAGCCGTATTCGTGACATCAAACGTGAAGCAGAAAGAGCAATTGAGAGCAAGGTACATATAGTCAAACAATCTTTAATAAATCACTGAATATGACATACATACATACCTACAAACTATTTTCAGAAAAACATATTGACACGTGCCTCAAATGCTGTTGTTAATACTGCCGTTAATGTTGCTTCAGGAATTTATCAGAACATTGTACTTGGTGCAAAGAAGCCAGAAGAAGAACAGAAATGCGAGTAAGTTTTTAAACTTGAAAATGATTAAACATTTCGTAGAAAAAGAAATTGAATATAAAATGGAAATATTTTTGTCATTTTTCGGTGATTTCTGAATCAATGGTTCAATGATTCAGTTAAAGTTAAACTTATTTTTTTTTTTAACTTTTTATTTTATTTTCATTTTCCTCATTTAGGCCATTAAATTTAATTATTTCACTTTATGTCGCATGTGGATTTTTATGAGGGGGGGATAAAAAAAAATTAATTTTTTTTACGACTTTTTTGACGTTTTTGAAATTTTAATAAAATTTCACAAAATAAAAATTTAAGAAAAATTAAAAAATTTGGGTCGCGTGAGTCCTTATTTTTTAATTATTTTTATTTTTCCCCCTGAATTTTTTCGGCAAAATCGGAGGGGGGGGGCGACATAAAGTGAAATAATTAAATTTAATGGCCTTAAAGAAAAAAAACAAAAATATTAAATTTATTTTTTAAAAGTTTAAAATAGATTAGATATATTCATGAAATTTAATTTTAGTCTGGAAAAGGAGGTTGAAACACTTACAGGTGAAGAGGCGTGGAAAGATGAAGATGTCAACATGGAGTCTACAGAAGCAATCAACAATCAGTCCAATGAAAAGGAACAACCTCATTATGCCCTACCAACAGAAGCTTCCAAAAGTAAAGAAGTAAAAAAAGAAACATTTACATCTGAAAATCAACAAAACAGGCGCTCACAAAGAAATGCTGGAAAGACACAAAATTATTATGAACAACAAGATGAAATGGATATTGATTATGAAACAAATTATTCCAACAAAAATCGTCGTACAAAGCCATAAATTTAAAGAAAGAAATCAAATTTCATGACAAACAATTAACATTTACAAAAAAAAAAGGAGTATTGAAACTTACTTTATTAATTGTCTCAAATTACGTACTTAACTTTACAAGAAAAAATAAACTCAAAAAAATCATTCCTCATCCTTTTTTAAAAAGGAATTCCAAAAAGCTTCCAACTCTGCATGTTTTCGATCAAAAGCTTCTTTAACATCGCTACGATTTGCATCCAACCACGAGACAATTTGATCGCATTTGTCATCGATTTTTTTCTTATCTGCATTTTGCATTTCGCCACGAGTATTCATTGCTGCTGCCGTGCGTTTCAATTGGCAGCACAAACGTTCCAAACCATCCATGGACTCAACACGTTTCTTAGCTTGCTCATCCAAGGCACGAAATTCCGTTGCTTCCTTGATCATTCTCGCAGTGTCGTCTTTGCTCAAACGCGTCTTGTTTACGATCGAAATGGATTTGCTCACACCTGTAATTGGCTCAACAGCACTCACATTCAACAGTCCATTCTTGTCAACTTCGAACGTGATGTCGATTTTACCGCCTCCTTCGGCTCCCGATCGGATATTTGTGAGTTCGACTTCTCCCAAGAAATTATTTTCTTCGCACATGTAACGTTCGCCTTCGTAAATTTTGACGACAATTGATTTGGTTTCTGCTTTGGCAGCTTGCAGCGTTTCAAAATGTTTTGCCGGGACAGTCGATCCACGAGGAATGTAAACTTTCATTTGTCCGTTGATCAATTCGACACCCAACGATAAAGGACAAACGTCGCACAAAGTGAGGCCTTTGAATTGCTCCGCTTGATTTTCTTGCAGAAGCGAGGCTTGAACAGCAGCACCGTAGGCAACGCATTCATCGGGATTAATCGACTTATTGAGCTCTTTCCCGTTGAAGAAGTCCTGCAACATTTCCTGAATTTTGGGAATACGAGAACTTCCGCCGACCAAAACGACGTCGTCAACTTCTTCCTTCGACATTTCGCTGTCTTTCAAGGCTTTTTCCACTAATTTAATCGATTTCTCGAACAAATCGTGACACAAATCCTCGAAACGAGCTCGCGTGATGTCACCTTCCAACTTTGTTCCTGCAAGTTGGACCTTTGTTTGTGTTTGCGACGACAAAATTCGCTTCGCTTGTTCGCACTGAGTCCGCAAATGACGCAGCAATCCTTTATCTTTGCTGATATCTTGACCGAATTTCCGTTTAAACTCCTCAACAAAGTGCTTGACCATCAACGTATCGAAATCCTCGCCGCCGAGATGCGTGTCGCCGGTAATTGTACGAACTTTGTAGTCTTTTCCCTTGATCGTGACAATTGTAACGTCAAAAGTACCGCCGCCAAAGTCGAAAATCAACACATTTTTGCGCCCACGACCAGCGAATTGCGTTCCATAAGCGAGAGCAGCAGCAGTTGGCTCATTGATCATCCGAACGACATTCAATCCGGCGATATCGGCAGCAATTTTTGTTGCTTCACGTTGAGAATTATTGAAATATGCTGGAATTGTGATGACGACATCTTTGATTTTTGTTCCGAGAGCCGCTTCAGCAGTTACACGCATTTTATCCAAGACAGCAGCAGAAATTTCCTCTGGATACAAAGTTTTAGTCTCTTTTTTGTATTGAACGCGAATCTTTGTGTGATCATCTTCCTCGATGACAGCAAAAGGCCAATTTTTCATGTCGCGCAAAACATCGGGATCATCAAATTCGCGACCAATTAAACGTTTTGCAGCTAAAAATGTCAAAAAATCAACAAAAATATTTAGAAAATGACGAAAAAACTCACCATAAATTGTATTTTCAGCATTGTTATGCGCTTGGTACAACGCTCCCTCGCCAACAAGACGCTCGGTATCCGTAAAAGCCACACAGGATGGAGTTGTTCGATTTCCCTGATCATTAGCGAGTATTTCTACGGTTCCATTACGAGCTACTGCAACAACCGAGTAAGTTGTTCCCAAGTCAATACCGATTGCCGGCTTACTCATTTTTTGATTTTTCTATGAAATTGAATTAAAAATTATTTTTTTTGCGATTTTAATCAATTTTCGCAATATTTACCTCTTTTATACGATCTTATCTTCAAAGCAACAAAAATAATTCTCAGAATTTCGCTCGATAAGTGGATTAATTGCGCACACGAGACAACTGTATCCCTTGAACACCAACGACATAATGACGCATCGATCGAAAGTGCTGAAAAGTGCGAAAAATTCGTTCAAGTGTATTTGTGAGTGGTTTCAGATAAGGCAAAGTAAGCAAGTAGGATGACCCAAAAATTTTATTTAATTGAAAATTGAATATTTTTTAGTTCAAATACGACGAGAAAAGTTGTTGAAGAAAATTTCCAGCTCATTCTTCTTCTCTTCGATGGCTTCTTTGGCGGAATAACGATTCAAGTGTGCCCATTCCAGCATCTCGATGACCTTTTCGAGAACCCGTTCGCGATTTTCTTCAGCTACCAACTGAATATCGCCTCGAATTTTCGTGCAAAGTTGTTCCAATTCATGCAATGCGGCGAATCTTTGTCTAGTTGCTGCGTCTTCTTGCTTCATTTGCTCTGCGACTTTCAGAGCTCGTGCGGCATCTTCTTTACTCAAGCGAGTTTTGTTCAAAATTGTGATTTTACTGGATTTGCCAGTACGTGGCTCGATAGCGCTCGCAAGTAAAATTCCGTTTTCATCAATTTCGAATTCGACATTGACTTTGGCGCCCTTGGGAGCGGGCGGAATGCCATCTAACGCGAAATGACCCAAAAAGTGGTTGGCACGAGCGATAGGGCGTTCGCCTTCGAAGATTTCCACGTCGGTCCACGTTTGATTGTTGAATGTTGTGTAGAAGGTTTTGATCTTTTTGACGGGAAGCGAGTGATTTCGCGGGATTATTACGGAAAAACTTTCGTCGCACAACTCGATGCCAAGGGATAAGGGACAAACGTCGATCAATGTGAGGCCTTTCATGCGTTCGGAAGTGGCTTTTTGCAACATTGCCGCTTGAACAGCAGCACCATAAGCCACACATTCGTCGGGATGAACGGATTTGTTCAACTCTTTGCCGTCAAAGAACTCTTGAAGCAATTCCTGAACACGTGGAATGCGAGAACTTCCTCCAACCAAGACGACTTCGTTGATCTCATCTTTAGTCATTTCCGCATCGCGAAGTGCTTTAGCTACCAAATCGATCGCTTTTTCGAACAAATCGTTATTCAAATCCTCGAAACGGGCACGCGAAATGGTTCCTGTCAAACTGGTGCCTGCCAAAGTGACGGGTGCCTGCATGTCTTGCGACAATAAAACTTTTGCTCGTTCACATTGCGTCTTCAAACTGCGCAAAAGATTCTTGCTTCCGCTAATATCGCGATCAAATTTCCGTTGAAACTCCTCCGTAAAGTACTCAACCATGCGTTGATCGATATCTTCGCCTCCGAGATGCGTGTCGCCTTTGATGGCACGTACTTTGTAGTCCTTATCCTTCATTGTCAAAATGGAAACATCAAAAGTTCCGCCGCCAAAGTCGAAAATCAAGACATTCTTTCGCCCGACATTTTGAACATTCATTCCGTAAGCCAAGGCAGCAGCTGTGGGTTCATTTATCAAGCGTAGAACGTTCAAACCGGCGATATTTGCTGCAGATGTCGTCGCTTTGCGTTGCTCGTCATTGAAATAAGCCGGGCAGGTTATGACAACGTTCGAAATTGCATGTCCCAAAAAAGCTTCGGCGTCTTCTTTCAACTTTTCCAATACCATGGCGGAGATTTGCTCGGGAAAAAAGGTTGGTTCTTGATTCCGGTAGTTGACTTTGATCTTCATTTGACCATCCGCCTCCATCACGCAAAAAGGAAACTTTTTGATGTCACCTTGGATGGCTTCATCGTCGAATTTTCGACCAATCAAACGTTTTGCAGCTGAAAATAAATCAAAATCAATCGAAATTAATTGAAAAGTAAATAAATGCTCTGTTTTTGACAAATCGAGAAAAAAATATCTTAAGATTTTTACGTTTCTTAGATGGAAAATATTTTTTTTTTTAATTTTTCTTGATTTTCAATAAGAACCAAAAATATATAAATAGTCTAAAAAAATTTTTTTTTGAGATAAAACTTTTATCTAAATTTTTGCTTAAATTTTGAGAGTTCAAAAATTTCATACAAAAATTTATTTTTTTTTTAATTTTTTTTATATAAGTTTTTAACTGAATTAACTTTTAAAAGACTTTTCGGAAAAAAATTAATAAAAATTAAATAATAATTTTTTTTTAAAAAAAAATTAATAAAAATTAAATTAATAAAAATTAAATAATAATTTTTTTTTAATTTTTAAACGAAAAATGAAGAATTTACGCATAAGTATATTCTTAATTTTACATTTTTTTTTAAATAAAAATAAAATTACCATAAATTGTATTTTCCGCATTATTTGGAGCCTGATAAATTGCACCTTCGCCAATCAATCGTTCGTCCCGCGTAAAAGCCACACACGACGGTGTCACCCTATTCCCTTGACTGTTTGGAATAATTTCAACCGCATCATTTCTGTGTATGGCGATAACAGAATACGATGTACCCAAGTCGATTCCTATAGCTGGCGATGCATTTGTCATGTTTCTGCAATTGAAAAAATCTTAGAAATATTCGAAATTTGTGACGAAATTCACTTACCCAAGAGTTTGAATTGTTCTTTTTCTTAAATTTGTTTATAAAAACTCGTCGAAATCCAATCTTTTATTTATTTATTTAATATTTTTCATCGGAGCAACATCCGGCGCGTCACATCGAAAGCAGAAACTTAAAAAGTAACTCAGAAAAATTGCTTTGTTCAGCGCGTCAGTTGTTATTTGGTCGTTGTGAAATACGGAATCAAAAGTGTTCCGCTGAAAAAATCGACGCCGATAAGATTATTTATTGAAATTTGAGTCATTATTTATGTTATTTTAGAAAAGCTTGCATTTCATATCAAATCAAGATAAACAAAAAGAAAGAGTTGACATCATCGAGCACAAAAAATGGAAAAAATCGCTGTAGGAATCGATTTAGGTGAGAATAACAGTAGAACACGTTTAGAAATTTTATAAAAAAAATATTTTTTTTTATAGGCACAACATATTCCGCTGTCGCTGTTTATCGCAATGGAAAATCTGAGATCATCCAGAACGATCAAGGGAATCGAACAACGCCTTCGGTTGTTGCTTTTACATCGACTCAGCGACTTGTGGGCGAGGCAGCTGCATTTCAAGCAGCAAACAATCCGGAAAACACGATTTATGGTAATTTATTTTAAAATTTTTAAAGAATTTTTAGTGAAAAATTTTTTTTTTAGGCGTCAAACGTTTAATGGGACGCAATATGGATGATCCGGCAATCCAGCAAGACATCAAATCATGGCCCTTTTGTGTTATGCAGGAAAATAACATGGTCAAGCTCGATGTCAAGCACAAAGGAGAGCGCAAACGTCTCGTTCCGGAGCAAATTTCCGCTGCAATTTTGGAAAAAATGAAGGAAACGGCTGAAAGTTTTTTGGGAACTGAGGTTAAGGACGTTGTTGTTACTTGTCCCGCTTATTTCAATAATTCACAACGCCAAGCCACAAAGGATGCCGCTCAAATTGCCGGATTGAACGTTTTGCGGATGATCAATGAGCCAACAGCTGCTGCTATTGCTTATGGATTGAACGTCAATCATACTGGACGGAAGAATATCCTCATTTTCGACTTTGGCGGCGGAACTTTTGATGTTACAATTTTGACGATCAAGGACAAAGATTACAAAGTTCGTGCTACAAACGGTGACACGCATCTCGGGGGCGAGGATTTTGATCAACGCATGGTTGAACATTTTGTGTCGGAGTTCAAACGGAAGAATAATCGAGATATCAGCAGCGACAAAGGCTTGATGCGGAATTTAAAGACTCATTGTGAAAGAGCGAAAAAAATTTTGTCGGTAGCAACAAAAGCGGAATTCGTTCTCGAAGGAACTGATTTGGTTGGAAGTCTGTCTCGTGCTCGGTTCGAGGATATGAACGAAGATTTGTTCGAAAAAGCGATCAAACTGGTTGGCGAAACCTTGCGAGATGCGGAAATGAGCAAGAACGAAATTGATGAGGTCGTTTTGGTTGGAGGTAGTTCTCGCATTCCGAAAATTCAGGAAATGTTGTCGGAATTCTTCGATGGCAAAGCGTTGAGTCAAAAAATTAATCCGGATGAAGCGGTTGCTTTGGGTGCTGCTGTTCAAGCGGCATTGCTGCAAGAAAATGTTGAAAAGCAATTGAAAGGATTGAAAATGTGCGATGTTTGTCCCTTATCTTTGGGATCTGAAGTCCGTGACGGAAGTGTATCAGTGATTATCAAGCGAAATTCGCCTATTCCCATTAAGAGTTCTAAGAATTTCGTTACATGTCATGATTATCAAGAATCAGCTAGCGTTAGAATTTTTGAAGGAGAACGTCTCATGTCCAAAGACAACAACTTTTTGGGTGAATTTACGGTATCAGGAATTCCTCCAATGTTACGAGGTCAAGCTAAGATAGAAAATGTCTATGAAATCGACGAGAATGGCATCTTAAAAGTTACAGCTGTTACTGCTGGAAGCTCAAAAAGCATTACAATCACTAACAAATCTCGTTTAAGCAAAGATGATGCCACTCGTCTTGCTGTTGAAGCTGCAAAATTCAAGGAAGAAGACAAGATGCACGAAGAACGTTTGAAAGCTTACAATTCCTTTGAGCGCTATTTGTACGATATCAGACGCAAAATTACTTCATTGGCGACGGAATCAAAGCAGAAAAAAGCAAAAGGGATCGTTGGTGACTTTTCAAAGTGGTTGGAGGACCATCCGTTGGCTTCGAAGGAAGAATTTGAGAAGAAGGAACATGACTTGAGAGAATATTGGCATCAAATTCAGTAAATTTATTATTTTTTTCTCTTTTCTTAGAAACTTTTTACAAGAAATAAATTAATCATAACAGAAATTAATATTTTGGTGTTTCCTCTTAGTGCTGTTGTTGAAGTCCTTTTCCTTCCAAAAAAGATTCCGTAAATCATTCAATTTCCTTTTTCAGTCTGAAACGTTTTACTTATTGCTGTAAAAAGATCAAGCTAAAACTAAAATTGTAATAAAATGTTTTTGGAAGCTAAAAAAGTAAAATTTTTACTTTTCGTCATCAACGGTTTTTACAATGACTCAAAGAGAATTCAGAGGAAAAAAATAAATATAGAAAATGAAAAATTTTCGGATTTTATAGACCTTTAAAATAAATGAAAATTCTATCATAGGGCAACTCTGAGTTAGGGGATATTGTCTAACAGATCGAATCAATTTTCAATCAATTTCTAATGTTTTGGGTTTATTTTAACTATTTTCAATAGAAAAAAAATTTCAAAAAATTCAATGAAACTCATCATTTAGAAAAATCTTTCTTTTTGAAAATCGTTGATTAAAACTTAACATCTTTGATTTTTCTTTTTTTGAAAAATATATGGATTTGAAGATATTGATATGCCCTATTAGAGAATAAATATTCTTTTATTGGAGCACTTAGGCCGCTCCAAATTTATTTCGAACTTTTTGTCCCAAAAACTTTTTTTCAAAATGGGGAGGGGGAGGCAAAATAAAAAATAATTTGAAATACTTTTTCATACAAAATGACAAAATTTTAACAGTTTTTTGTCATTAATCAATGTTTTAGTTGATTTTATGGTATCTACATTTAAAAATTTGATAATTTAAAATATATCTCAGAGTACCTATTTCAAGATAAAAATTTAAACAAAAAAAAATTCGTAAAAAAAATGTCAAAAAATTTTGAAAAATAATTTTTTTGAAAAAAAATTTAAAGAAGAAAATTCATGTTAAAATACGATTTTTAATACAAAAATTCTTAAAAATTAAAAATTTTATAAAAAATTTGGGAAATTTCTTGGAGAAATATGAAAACAGACCAAAAAACGACCAATTTTGATGAAATTTTAAACTTTTTTTTTTATTTTGCCCCATTGGATTTTCGACTTTTGAAATGGGGCATGGGACAAAAAGTTCAAAAAAAAATTGGAGCGGCCTTATTTGAATTGTGAATTGTGTGCCCTTTGATAGAATTTTCACTGTGGCAACAAACTTGCTTTTATATGTTTATCATATAATTATAAATAATTGGAAAATTTGGAAATGAATTTAATAATTTATATTTTTCCCGACCTTCCTTCAAAATTCATGTGACAAAAAGTGAAAAAATAATTGAATAATTTTAATGTTTATTTTACCTTTTTTCCCATTGCTCTCTCTGCTTCTCGTTTAATTTCACGAATACGACTGTTATAATAATTACCTGGAAGTTTCAAAACTGCATCACAATCTTCAAGAGCTTTCTTGTTATCGCCCATGTGAAAATAACATTCTGCCCGAAGTTCCAAAGCTCGTTTATGTTTCTTATCAACATTTAATGCTTTTTGGCAACATTCCAACCCATCTGAAAATTGATTGATTTGCAAAAATGCCGCAGCTTTATTGCAAAAGAAGTCGGTTTTAAAAACTTTCTCTAAATTATCGAACTCTATATTTTCCAACACTTTCAATGCTGACTTGTATTGCTTATCATTGAAAGCCTCTTCATATTTCTTTTTGATATTCTGGTATTTTTTGCCTGTCAATCTGCGTTTTAAGTCATTTAAGCGTCCCTTATTGTGTGTAATTGATTCAAGCGATGCAAGTTGCTCTTCCGCTTTATCAAGTTTTTCAAGTTCCATGAAACATATTGCTTGAAATTCTAAAATTTTTGTATGATTTTCCGGATCTTTTTCAGCTATTTTGCAATCTTCCAGAACACGACTGTAATATTTCATCATAAAATTATTATGGGCTCGCATCATGTAAACTTTTGCATGCAAACTGTTTCCATTTTTCGCTAAGAAATCAAATTCTTTGGATAAATACAAATCGTTCAATTTAGAATTTGATTGATCATATTGTTGAATTCGTGTCAGATTTTCAGCTTCCTTTAACTTGTTTTCGACTACTTGAATATTTTGTTGAAAAATTGCATCATCCAACATTTTTTGTAACTCAGGATCACTTTCGTAGTTCAACACAATTTCAAGATCACTTATGCATTCTTTATAGTTCTTCAGCTCAAATTGACATTTTCCACGTTGTCGGTATATTTCAAGGTAGCGGTTTTCATCTGCAATACTATATAACAAATTATTAAGAATTTTAAGACAATCCTCAAAATTTTTCAATTCCATCAATACTGTAGCACGTTTCAACTTTAAATCGACAGTTTGGTCTTCATTGAAAAGTTGTTCAAAATGTGACAGAAAACCGAACTTGCTTCTTTAAAATTTTTCTGCTTTAAAAGAACATTTCCTTGCTCCAAGTTTTCCAAAAATTTTAACTTTTCATCGAAATGTTCTCGATCTGCCTTGAAAATATTTATTTTTTCGTTCAACTCATCAATTTTAATATCTAAGCCTTTTTCCAGCCAATCTAAAATTTCTTGAGAAGAACTTTGGATTTTGGTGATGTCACTTTCATCCAGCAAAGAGTTTGTCTCGAATTTTTGGCGGTATGCAATAGTCAAATTTTTCAGTAGAGTTTTTTTCTCGTCAATTAAAATTAAATTAATTTTTTCATCGCATAATTTCTTGAGTGTCTCAATTTTATCGGTTAATTGATCAATTGTGGGAGATTTGCATTCATTTATCCAATCCAAGGTGTCGTAAATTTCGTAGAGCATTTCTTTCTTATCGGCTTCAGACAATTTTATATCCGTTCCATCCGCTTTTTTGATACGCCGTTTGTATTCAAGACAAATTTTTTCAAGTTCAAATGTCAAATTTACTTTTTTCTTGTATTCCTGTTCTTTTTTCTCGAGAATTTCTTCATTTTCTCTCATTTGATTGACTAATTTTTCATCAAAATTTTGGTGATCTACCAAAGAAAGAGAGTTTTCTCCGGTTGAACAAGTGATTTTTACAAGAGAATCCGAGTTGATAGCCGTTTTCAAAATGGCATTAGAAGATTCAAGAGGCTTTAAGTGATGGGGTCCTTCATAGAAAGTCAAAATTGCCTCAATTTCAGTTGGTAAAATTTTTCCTTTTTCAATTTTGGTCGAGCTTTGAACTTTTCCAATGTAACTTGTGAACTCGTTCATTGAAATTTGCTTGACTTGTAAATTTTGAAGTTTCTCAGATGCTTTAGTAAAATTGCGAGCAGCGTAGTATGCAGCACCTTTTGCTACAAATTCATCTTCATTGGTCATGATTCGTACATCGCCGACAAATAACTTGGAAATTTCAATTTTTACAGATGGAATTTGACAGCCATTTCCAACAAAAATTATCTCATCAATTTTCGTTTTTGCTACAACACCATTGACAATTTCTCCGATATTTTTGTACAAATCACTGCAAAGATTTACGAAACTTTGACGATTTATCTTCATTTCATAAGGTTCTCCGTAATAAAAATTGTCAATGATGTATTTTACTTCTTCCTTCGACGTCAACATTTTCATGATTTTTTCACAGGCAACGGTAAGACGAGCAATAAGTTGTTTGTTATCACTGATACGGACACATTTTTCACATTCAAACTCTCGAATGAAATGTTCCAACAACAAAATGACGAAATTTTCACCGCCGAGATCCAAATTTCCGTCACAAGCTTTGACTTCTACTGAATTTCCGGACAATTTCACTACAGCAACATCCGTCGAAGTTGCTCCCATGTCAAAAATCAAGATATTTTTGTCGTCACTTGCGTGCCGTTCGATCATGTAAGTGATCGCAGAAGCTGTGGAGTCGTTCAAAATACTTTCAACCTCGATACCAGCTGCGAGGACAGCATTTTTCACGGCAAATCTTTGAGCACTATTGAACGTGGAAGGAACTGTGATGACTGCTTTTGTGATTTTCTGTCGTAAAACTGTTTCAATGTCACTTTTAACGTTGTTTAATGCCATCAAAAGAACAGCTTCCGGTGAAAAATTGCAATTATCATTTTTGTATTGAACCGAAAACTTCAAGATATTTTCTTCTTCGATTACTTTTACCGAAGTTTCATCGATTACCAAGGCAATTTTTTGTAATCCAATGATTTTCTTGACATCTAAAAAGAAGAAAAATTAATAAAAAGTCAAAAAATAGTTTATTTCAACTTTAACCTCTTCCATAAATCGTATTTTCCGGATTGACAGAAAATTGTCCCTCAGCTGCATCACTAAACAATCGCTCCTTGTTGTTAAAAGCAACGCAGAATTTGGTCGATCTGCTTCCCTCGCTGTTCAAAATGACTTCGGCTTTGTGTTCGCGACAAACAGCAACCACGATTTTTGAGGCTCCGATATCAATTCCGATTCCAAGGTCATCCATCTTGAAAAAAATTATTGAAAAATCACAAAGAATAATATTTTTGCTTGAAAATGACTCATAAATAAATAAAAATTAGGTAAATAAATTGTTGCAAAACTGATAAGAAATTCGTTCAGTATTGATTCCTTATCGTTTAAGATTGCAATTTTTTACCTTTTTTTTCACAACAAAGCTTTAATGACTATTAATTTTACAGAATTTTCACTTTTAACTATTTTTAAACGATTAAATACAAAGAAATATTACAAAAAATGGATATTTAATGAAACAAAGCAATTTAAACATGCTCTCCATGTGAAATCGAATCCAAAACTGACGATTTTTTGACAGTTACTCACTTTACCGTTGCTCAGAATGGAGATAAAACTTGCAAGTCAAGCACATTTTCATGTTTCGTGGATAAAATAAATAAAATTAAGTAAACAAATCTTCTTAAGTACAAATAAATTCATGTAAAATGACTTCTCCTGCTATCGGAATCGACCTGGGTAAGACGTTTTTCACAAAAAATTTACGCAAAATATCAACTTTTTAATTTTTTGCAGGTACAACATATTCCGCTGTTGCAGTTTTTCGCAATGGAAATGCCGAAATAATCGCAAATGACCAAGGAAATCGCGTGACTCCGTCCTGCGTTGCTTTTGAATCGCACCAGAAAATTGTCGGCGAAGCTGCTTTATATCAAGCTGCTCAAAATCTCACAGATACAATTTATGGTAAAAAAAAAATTTAAACCAAAAACATTTTTTAACCTTTATTTTTGCTTATCAGGTGTCAAACGTTTGATGGGTCGCAAATTCACCGATTCGGCAATTCAATCGGATATTCGTACCTGGCCCTTCAAAGTTGTGAACGAAAATGACAAAATCAAAATAGAAACTTCGAATGCGACACGATACTCGCCTGAGCAAGTCTCGGCAGAAATTTTGGGTAAAATGAAGAAAATCGCAGAAACTTTTTTGGGTGTTAAAATTAAAGATGTCGTCATTACTTGTCCGGCTTACTTCAACAATGCACAACGTGAGGCAACGAAAGATGCTGCGGAAATTGCCGGATTGAACGTTTTGCGGATGATCAATGAACCAACAGCTGCTGCAATTGCTTATGGATTGAACGTCAATCATACTGAGCGGAAGAATATCCTCATTTTTGACTTTGGCGGCGGAACTTTTGATGTTACAATTTTGACGATCAAGGGAAAAGACTACAAAGTTCTTGCTACAAACGGTGACACGCATCTCGGGGGCGAGGATTTCGATCAACGCATGGTTGAACATTTTGTGTCGGAGTTCAAAAGGAAGAATAATCGAGATATCAGAGACGATAAAAGCTTGATGCGGAATTTAAAAACTCACTGTGAGCGCATTAAACGAATTTTATCGATGGTATCACAAGCTGAATTCGCATTGGAAGGAACAAACTTGTCTTCAACCATCACACGGGCCCGTTTCGAAGACTTGAACTACGATTTGTTCGAAAAATCCATCACTTTGGTTGCCGATGCCTTGCGAGATGCGGACATGAGCAAGAACGAAATTGATGAAGTCGTTTTGGCTGGCGGCAGTTCTCGAATCCCGAAAGTTCAAGAGATGCTTAGTGATTTTTTCAACGGAAAAACTCTAAATAAGCAAGTGAATCCCGATGAAGCTGTGGCAATGGGTGCTGCTGTTCAAGCGGCATTGCTGCAAGAAAATGTTGAAAAGCAATTAAAAGGATTGAAATTGTGCGATGTTTGTCCGTTGTCCTTAGGTTCCTCAATTATTGATGGAAGTGTTAAAGTTGTCATTAAACGAAATACCCCAATTCCAGTCAAAGCATTTGATCTTTTTACCACAATTTTCGACAATCAAACAACAATAGATGTTGCAATTTACGAAGGCGAACGCGTCATGGCGCAAGACAATCACTTTTTAGGAAGATTTACATTATCGGGAATCCCTCCAATGCCCCATGGTGAGCCTGATATTAAACACATTTATGAAATTGATGAGAACGGCATCCTAAAAGTTAAAAGCATCCATAGTCATGGAAAATGGTATTTCGAAGACTCTTATCATCTCAAATCAATCGCGAATGAGCAAAGTTGATTCGGAACGCATGATAAGTGAAGCCAACAAGCACCAAAATGAAGATTTAGCTCACAGAGAACGTTTAGAGGCTTATAATGACTTGAACAGATACATTGATAACATTCAACGTCAAATTAATGGATTTGAACATCCGCATATTAGACAAAAAGCAAAGAGTCAAGTTGGTGAAATCGCAAACTTTTTGCTGAAAAATCCCTCAGCTTCGAAAGAGGTCCTTGAACGAAAGAATGGCGAGTTACGAGATATCTGGCGTCGCTGTTTAGATGAGCACAACGAGTATTTGAAACAAGGTATCCTACGTTATTTTATTGGGCTCGCTCGTGGTTTTTTCTGAACAATTTATTATTAGCAAATTAATGATCAACAACCGATAAATTTGAATAAAATAAAACAGTTCAAAAAAACAGCAACTCGAACGCAATTATTTAGCCGAAGGTAATCTCCAGGCACTTTGCGAGACTGGAATTCGTACTCGTTGGCCCGATTCACGTTGTAACACCTCCATTACGCTCATCGTTGGACAAAAACACTACAAAAAAAATCAAAATTTAATATTTTTTTTATTTTTTCAAAATTTTTAGTTACTTACCATGTCCTTATTTGCCGTTGCAACAACATTTCGATTTGGATCAGCGTCAAAAGCTTGACTTTGAATCCCGAAAGCTTCGCACATCTCATGCACAACTTGTCTTTTTTCGCGATTCATGACCGGAAACGAGTGACTTCGCGACTTTTGCTTGCTGTCTTTCGCTAATTTTACCAAATTTGTTAGTTTCATGTGAATATCCTTCACCAAAGCCATGTCCTTTTTCGCATAAGTTTTGAGGAATTCCGTATAAGCTGGAGCGAGTTTCGTGTTTTCCGTCGACGGACCAAAAGCCATTTCCAGTCGTTTGTTGCGTTCGAGGAGTTTGCACTCGTCATTGCATTCGAGTGTCTTGTTGCTGCCCTTTTTGATGGGACCTAAAATCTCACTCAATTTGACGGCGCCTCCGTTCTGGATGTCCATCATTGAGGTAGCGAGTTGCGCATTTGCGATGCGACGATATTCGCGCGACAAATCGTGACAAATGCGCATTTGTTTGCGATTGCCGCATTCGCAGGTGATTTCGACGTTTTCCTTGCAAATGATGTCGGGACATTCGCCGTCGTGACAGGCAGCGCCGCATTGATGCCCGCAATCGAGACGTGCGCGATTACAGCGTTGCTTGCAAATGTCGCCCTCCTTCAGACACATTTCTTCTTTGTGACAGACCTTAAGGCACTTGTGACGACCGCAGCTGAGACTTTTTCCGCATGGCATGCCGCATGAAAAGGATTCTTCGTGGCATGGGATGGTTTTGCCTGAAAGGAAATTTAATTAAATTTCGATTTTTTTGAATAATTTTGTGAAAAACTTACGTTGTTCATGCTTTCCGTAACAATATTTCGTGGTTTGAATGACACACGGAGGACATTTCGCTGCCGTATGACAATTATGCAAGACGGGATGTTCGCAAGGATGACTTCGGGGACATGGTTTCTCACAAGCGGGCTTCTTTGTGCCACACGGCACGGGCGGGTAGATGACATTAGCTCCACATTCGCAGAATAACTCATCGAAAGAGGATATTAGGCATGGGCGACATGGACCTTTGTGACACATTTCTTCGCAACTAAAAGGAAAAATAAATTATATTTCATTTTTTGAACTTTTAAAAATCAAAAAATAAAAATAAGGCAAAAATATTTCAAAAAATTCTTAAAATGTTCTTAAAAAATTCTTAATAAACTAAAATGTTAGATTTTTACAGTATTTTTATTTTTTACTATTTTTTTTTTCAATGTGAACATATCTGAATTTTCGAATTTATTTCGAATAAAAATTTGAAAAAAAATTCTTTGATAACATGTTTCAATTTCTTTTCATCTTTTAATTTTTTTCGAACATAAACAAAAAATATTTAAAAATTCTTCAAAAATTTACATTTTTAATATGCATTTTTGATTTCTTTTAAAAATTTTAACACGAATTAAAAAAAAAAAAATTAAAATCAAATTTTAAAAAAATTTCTCATTTTTCAAAAATTTCAAGAAATTTTTTTTGCCCTGATTAAAAAAAACTTTTTAAATGAAAAATTCTTACCGATGCTTCCCGCAAGTCAACTTTTTATTACAAACTAGCAAACATTGGTGATCAAAATCGATGCAACAATCCGTATTACACTTATGCCTACCACAACTCTTCAGTTTTGTACATCTTTTGCTGCATGTGACGTCATCTGTGCCATTAACTAACGTCTTACATTTCACTTCCTGATCCATGTGCCCACAACGACATCTCACCTTCGTGCTTTTTTTGCATGGCGGGCATTCCCCAACATGACACTTGCTCGTACAGAAATGTGGATTCGCCTGTGTCCCGCACTTTAGCACCTTTTTACACACATTTTTGCACACCGGAACCTCATCCAAGCAGGATTTCCTCAAATCTGCGGGCAATTCTTCCTTTCCACAGTTACAAGTTTTGATAAATTTCGGCAATAATTGACATTCGCCGCACGGGCCGACATGACAAAGCTCCTTGCACGTGTGATTGCCACAACCAAGCATCCGATCACAGATATTTTGGCATTGAAAAGTCTTCGTCTCGTTATTGGCGGGCGTACAGGGGACGGTTTTGTGTGATTTTTCGCAATAACAAATGTGTTCGATGACGGCGGTGCATTCGCCGCACGGATCACTGTGACACTTTCGCGTGCAAGTGTGCGTCAGGCAGTTAAGGAGCTGATTGCACGTTTCGTCGCACACAATTTCTTCCTTTTGGTAACATTGCATCATCTTGGAGGACTTTTGGCAGTGACAGTAACGCGTGATTGTCGCTTGGCATTGCTCGCACGGGCCTGGATGGCACAATAAAGTGCATTTGTGGTCGCCTTGCTCGCAACTACGTCCGCACATTTCGCCGCAACTGTGTGGCGTGTCGTTTCGATTGTACTGAGGATCCTTGAGTTTGCCACAGAAGCAGTAGTAGTCCTTTGGAAGGGTTTCTTTGAAGGAATTGCAGGCGGGACATCGCCAACCTTCGGCAAAACTGCTATTTGCCCATTTTTTGACGCAATTAAGATGAAAAATGTGGAAACAGGCGTTGCAGGAGAAGACCGATTGTGTGGATTTGATGTTCTCGCAACAAATCATGCACTCGAGAACGGAATTTTCCATTTCTTTTGTTAATTTTTCGCGTTGGGAGCAATTCGAAGCGTCAAATGTTATCTTTGGCGGAGATTTTTTCTGAGAAGCTCCTTTGGAGTAATGTTTATTGTATCGCCCGTTATTGTCATGATTCCTCGGTCTTCGTGACTCATCATTTTTCACGCGGTGATGGTCTTCTCTGGTATTTTGACGACTTTTTTCTTTGTGTGAAAGGTCTTGTTGTGAACCATTTCTTCGATTTTCATCGAAATTTCTACGATTTTCGTCTCCTTGTCTTCGATTGTCTTCCCTTTGTCGTTGATTTTCATCTTCTTGTCTTTTAAAATCATTTTCTTGTCTCCTAAAATCATCCTTTTGTCTTCGATAGTCGTCTCCTTGTCTTCGATTCTCTTCCCCATTTCTTCGATTTTCTTCTCCTTGCCTCCTAAAATCATCTCTCCGCTTCCAATTATGATTTTCTCTTCCATTATACCCGTTTGTGCCGTGATCCGTTCCATTATTATTGTAAAAACGTCGATTTCCGTGCCGCGAATTGTTCTGATAGTAATTTCTGCCGCCTTGATTGTTGTACTGCTTACGTATCGCCCCTTTATATTTTTCCTCTGTCATCGTTGTTTGCGGATAATTTTGTTGAAATTGATAATTTTGACCATTTGTTGTCGCATTCGTGCTCGTTGCAGGCAAATATTGTTGTTCGCGTCGATTATTTGGCACAAATTCTGCCGCATTTGCCGTCAGAACGGATGTCGAGGGACCCGCAGCCATCGGCATTGCATAATGTTGCTGAATGAATTGGTCAAAGGGCACGTAGTTGTTTTGTTGGTGATCCGCCAAATTGAGACGCTGAAAGCCCTCCATGTCGTTCGGGAAAGGTCTCTTCTCGTATTGGATGGTAATTTGAGTTCCCGACACGACGCACGGGCGATGATAAAAGATGCTCTTGTTACTGCAGCTCTATCCGTTCGATGCCAACGAATCAATGGTTCTTCCTGTGTGTAGTATATGGAAAATGAAAGTATGAATTTTGGGACTCTTGCACGAGGTGATGAAATCGATTAGTCGTAAAACGCAGCGATTTCATGACTTGCGATGATAATTTTATCAAAATTTGAAGGAAAAAGTTTTGAATTTGACTCAGCTGGGACTTACCAAAATTCAAAAGAATATAAAAAATTAAAAACAAAAAATTTCTTCAACTTTTATTTTTGGTATTCGTGAGTTTTTTCATACACAACTTTTTCAATGGGACTGTTCAGAGACAATTTCATTGACTGACAGCTGATTCCAAAATGCGTTTTCATGGAATACTTTCGCTTTTTATCGTTTTGATGTCTGTCCGAGAATTTTATTTTTATTTTTTGTAAGAACTTGTAAATATTTTGAAAAATCATTAAGGTCAAATTTGCATAATTTTTATATTAAATATTGAAAATTCTCGTTAACAAAAAATTTTACTTTCAAAATATTTTAAGTGTTTTATTAAAAAATTAAAAAAAAAATAAAGTTTTAAACTAATTTTTACAAAAAAAAAATGGGGAATGGATGATATAGAAATTTTATATAGATTTTTGTATGAAAGAGTAATAAAATTGTTTAATTTTGAGTTATTCTCTATGATATTGTTATTGAATCAGCGTTTTGACTTAATTTTTCCTTTCCAAAAATTATTTGAAAAAAATTTTTTTTAAAAACATTTTAAAAAAAAATTTTTTCAAATTTTTGATCGTTATTTTTTGTAAAAAAATATATTTTTCATTTTTGGCTTAATCGTAAATTTTAATTAATAACCTTTCTAAATATTGTAATTCATGTCAAAAACCTATGACTTAAACTACAGCTTTAATAATTTATTTGACTTAAAAATGATGGGGGAAGTCAAAATCAAATGAATTTTAAAGTTTCGAGATTTTAGAAAACTATCCATTTTGTAATTTTAAAAAAATGGTAAATTAAGTTAATTAAATTGCCTTATGTCAAACTTTTGTGACTTTTACTCAAGCTTAAGTCATAAGTCCTATGTCCCTAAGCTTCTGTTTAATTTTTTGGATTTCGTCACTTAAAATTTCTGAATTTTACACAAAAGTTCAAAATCCGCTCAAGTTTTGAAATTTCACAATGATGACTTTCTGGATGGAAATCTGTCACTTTTCGAGTCAAAACAAAAACTACGTCGTCAAATTGCGATACGAAAGGAAATCTGCAGGTTTTCCGGAAAATTTTAACAAGCGATTTCGGTAAAAGCAATGGAGCTTTTACAAAAATGAGCGACAGCCATGGAAGACACCAAAGAATCGTGTAAAGAGAGACAAGAGAATGAATTAGAAGTGCTAAAGGTAGGTTTTCGGCTGACTTGTTGTCGTGCCGAATTTACGTCATCCCAAATGGTTTTCCGCGGAATTATCACACAAATCTCGTTTGATTTCAGTCAATTTTCGGGTCAGATGTGCAAGACCTGCGTAACATACAGAAAAAATGGAAACCGCTAAATTTGAAGATACGTCTTACGCCGCAAAAGGGCAGTTCGGGAGACCAACAAACATATGTGAGTGCAACGAACGCGTCGAATTGTGTAACAAAAAATGATTTTTTGTCTCGTTTCGCAGGTGAGCACGTCACTACATGTGTCGTGTTCCAACAAATATCCGGCAATTGTGCCGAAAATGCAGCTGGAAGATAACAAAGGCTTGTCCGACATGCTGCTCGAGCAACTTCTCGAACTCCTGACGAAGCAAGCGAAAGAGCTCGAGGGCGAAGTGATGATTTTCGAGTTGACGCAAACCGTTCAGGAATTTTTGCACAAACACAATCACAAACCGCGTGGCAGCTTTTACGACGAAATGCAAAAAAGAAACGAGGATTTGATGAAATTGAAAGAAAATGAAGAAGCGATGAAGAAAAAACAGCTGCGTGATGAGTTGCTGCGCCGCAAAGAAGAACTGAAGAACGAGACACGCATTCGACGTGACACCATGAAACGCAGCATCAGCGAATCGAGTCCCACACATCGAACCTACAGCTCGTCAGAAAATTCGGAAAACTCCCCGTTGTACAAATTAAATAATTTATCCATAAGCGAATGTGGCGAACACAAAAAAAGCGAAACAATTTACTTCACGAACGTTGGTCGAAAAATCCAGAAGGGAATGTGCATCGCGCACTCGGAAAAGGGATGCATCGCCTATTCCGGCATCGATTTGGAGTCTGGACAGTTATTTTACATCACGGAATGGTTCCTCAAGTACTCCGTCATCGAGTCAAAAGGCAAACACGTTACAGATCTCATCACCGAACTCGAATCCGAGATGAAAAGTTTGTCGGAATTGCATCACAAGAACCTCATTTCCTATCATTTCATGCAAATCGCGCACAAAAAAGAGGGTCTCCTCATCTATCTCGTGCAAGATTACGTCTGTGGCTCGTCCGTCAGCAGCATTTCAAGTTATCTCGGATGGACATCGGATGGCGCGAGTTTCGTTGCACGTGGAATTCTCGACGCTCTGATCTACTTGCACACGCAAGGAGTCACGCACGACAATTTGTACGACTCTACGGTCTACATCGACAATAACGGGTGCGTAAAAGTGACAGATTTCAATTTAGTACCACTTTTGGAGGAGTTTGCCAGTGGGCAGCAACAAACAAAATCAGATTTAGTAGCATTTGGAGCTCTTATTGAGTCTTTGTCGCCGACGCCTGCCACTGAAATGCGCGATTTTATCGAAAAATGTAAATCTACGAGAACGATTTCCTTGACTGACTTGCTGGAACACCCGTTTTTGAGACCAATTCTCTTCCAGGAGAACGAAAAACAACTAAAAGTGAAGGCAAATAACAAAATAGACTACGAGAGACCACCGTCCACGCAATTATTGCCATATGCCACGCCAGTAGTTACGACGGAAAAGTCCCGTCTTGACACGGAATTCGAATTTTTGAATAATTTGGGTAAGGGAGCCTATGGAGATGTGTTAAAAGTACGAAATAAATTAGATAATCGGCAATATGCGATAAAGAGAATCCCTTTACCGGCACGAAGTAAGCAACTTTATCGCAAAATGACACGTGAAGTTGAGCTACTTTCTCGATTAAACCATGAAAATGTCGTTCGTTATTACAATTCATGGATAGAAAAGGCCGTTGTGCAAGGAGATGCGAAAAATAGTCAAATGGATACCGATGACTGGTCTATGAGCAACGAAAGGAGTAATCGCTTGAAACCGCGCATGCTGAAACAGACCAGCGATGAGTCGAGTGACGATTCTAGCGATTGGATTTGCATGCCGAAAGAAAATTCCGACAGTTCTGATGGCATAGAGTTCGTTGATTCAAACGGCGCTGTCATGAAATACGCCGAAGACTCTGACAACGATCCAAATCCATCGAAAGAAAATAAGGAAAGTAACAACGAGATTCAGTTTATGTACATTCAGATGGAATTTTGTGAGAAATTGACGTTGCGAACGGCGATCGACAACAATTTGTATGAAGACACGGACAGATTATGGCGTCTTTTCCGCGAAATTTGCGAAGGATTGTTTCATATCCATCAACAAGGCATGATTCATCGCGATTTAAAACCCGTAAATATTTTCTTAGACTCCCGAGATCAAGTAAAAATCGGAGATTTTGGACTTGCGACGACAAGTGTGTTAGCATTACAAGACACAACGACCATGCAATCGTCAAATCAACACAATTCAAGCTCTCTCACGGGAAATGTCGGCACTGCGCTATACGTTGCACCTGAACTCGCTTCGACAAATGCCTCAAAATCGACTTACAATCAAAAAGTTGATCTATATTCGCTCGGAATCATCTTATTTGAGATGTGTTCACCTCCTTTAGCTACTGGCATGGAACGTGTGAAGACAATTTTGGCAATTCGATCTCCTTCGATAACATTACCGGACTACATGTTGAAAGATCCAAACAAAAGTCAACAAGTTCAACTGATAAAATGGCTCCTAAATCATGATCCGAAGCAGAGACCAACGACAGAAGAGCTTCTCTCCTCCGATTTGCTGCCATCACAAAAACTCGAAGCAAACGAACTGCAGGAAATGGTACGTCACGTACTCGCAAACCCCCAAAGCCGAATTTACAAACATTTAATCGCGAGATGCTTGGCACAAGAGAGCGATATTCTCACGGAAATGACTTACCACACAGATATGATGCCAATTTTGCCACTTTTTGAGTTTGTCAAGACGAAAATTTCAAAACTCTTTGTCTTGCATGGCGGAATTGAAGTTGTTACGCCACTTTTGACGCCAATGTCGTCGACAATTTATCCAAATACGGTCCGTTTGATGACCCATTCGGGCTCTGTGGTGTGTCTCCCTTACGATTTACGTCTTCCTTTTATACGACACGTCGCATTGAACGGGATTTCGTTCATTCGACGTTACAGCATTGGTCGCGTTTATCGCGAAAAGAAAGTTTTTAACTTCCATCCGAAACAAATTTTCGAAGGAGCTTTTGATATCATCACGCCGAACCGAGGAAACTTGTTAGCAGATGCCGAGCTACTTTTTATCGCGTACGACATCGTGAATGAGCTGCCAATTTTAGCACAACGAAATATTTCCTTCCGCCTGAATCACACAAGTCTTCTGCGAGCCATTTTATTGTATTGCAATGTGCCGCAAGGGCGCTACAACGACGTTTTAGCTCTAACGAACGACTTTTTAGAAGGAAAAATGTCCAAATTTCAACTAAATTCTTCAATCAACTCCATTTTGGATCATTCGTCGAAACATACGTCAACTTTGATTGAATTGTTGCAAGTTGATACGACAGTAGCGAATATTAACAGCACCGTGCTACGAACTTTGATCAAGGGACGCGGCGAAGCAGCTCAATTAGCCAAAGTTGCCATCAAAGAGGTTGAATTCGTTGTCATGTTGGCACAAACTTTCGGCGTTACTTGTCCAATGCACTTAAATGCCGGTTTTGGCGGCGGCGAAAACTTAAATTTGAAGTCTGGCGGGATCGTGTGGCAAATGACGGGCGATCTGAAAGCAGGAAGACACAACAAATCGACGACTTTGGCAGCTGGCGGGAGATACGACGATAAAATATTGGAGAGTCAGTAAGTTTTTTCATTAATTTTCATTTTTTCTTAAAAAAAATAATATTTCTTACCATTTTAGGAAAATTGCGAGCAACACAGGAATCACAATCCCAAATCGCGGTATGAGCGGATGCGGATTTTCCTTTGCGCTCGATAAACTCGTTTACGCTCTCCGCCTTTCCGAAGACGAAATCAAACACAGTTCCGTGGATATTGTCATCTGTGTCGTTCCCGGATCGCCCATCAAGGAAGTTGCTCAAACGCTGCGCACTTTTTGGTCTGCCGGTTTGAAAGCTGGAACCGCAGAGGCAAATTCCTTTAACGAAGCACAAGACATGGCGAAGGATTTGTGTGCGAAACACGTCATTCTACTTGGAGCTGGAGGCGAATTTCGCGTTCGTACATGGGAGAAAAATCAATTTCAGGAGAAGAAAGTGATGAAACACGAACTTATCTCGTATTTGTCGAACGTTCCAAACAGCCAGACACTCATGACGTCGTCGACATCGAATTTTGGGCATGCCACAAATAACATCGTGAACTCCGTCAAGATCAACAATCAGTTTAATACGTGCCTGCCAACGCTGGATTACGTCTTCAGACTCTCGGAAAAGGTATCGACGAGCAAACGGAAGCGGTATGAAGGACAAATTGAGCAAACGGTGTCTCCGATTTTGTCGAAATTTGCTAAAAAGGAGAAAATTACGATAATTGCTGTGGAATTGGGCATGAATGTGGTAAAAGCAATGATAGCTACGATCGATCCTTGTCCCGAAAGTCTCGAAGATGACGCCATCTCCGGTCTCAATCAATTAATTGAGAAGTAAGTGACTTGAAAAATAAATTTTAAATGTAATTTTTAACAATTTCTTACCTTTTTAGGTTCCCGAAACACAAAAAAGTGATAAAAGACGTCTACGATGAGATTTACGACATTTTAGCTGACACCCAAAACTCATCCATCGTTGGAATCTACTCAATTGTCGATTGTTACTACCGATTACTTTTATAAAAAACTAAAAAATAAATTTTCTTTCATAACTCAATTTGCTCGAATTTTTGAAAGAAATAATTGTTAGATAAAATTTCACGCAATTCGTTCAAGATTTATAATTATTTAATAATTAATATTAATAAATGAGATTTATTTTTAATACTTACAAAATATTTTTTTCCTTTTTTTCGCTAATCGGCGTATCAAAAGTTGGCCCCCCGTGAAAAGTGACCTGAAACCCATTGAAATTTGACAATCAAGCAACAAATATTTTTTTAAAATTTATTGATGTTGATATAAAACTTTGCTAACAACAACAAAAAATTATAATCCATTAATTTTAAACGCATTTTATTTGAACAAACAACGTGCAAGACAAAAAAAAAAGAGATTCACCGAACCATAAAATGTTTTGATCCTTTGATCCGCATTAATGGCAACGACGATAAAGGACACAGACAATGGCGTATTGATACCACCATGACCGTCCTTTTCGATATTTGTTCGTGATTTCTTTCAATCATAACAAGATAATGGGATAAACGCATGTTTTTACACAATGCAAGACATAAAATCCAATAATTTATTAATGAAATGGTTGAAATAATGAATATTGACATTTTTTTCGATGCGTTTTTTCCTATTGTATTTATGAATTTTACTTTGCGTATCATCAAAGGAGTATTGAAAATATTTTTAAAAAATCTGAATTTTATTAAAGTAATAATTTTCAGAAATATTTAATTATTAAATTATTTTTTTTAATTAATTAATTAAAAATATTTTTAAAAAAATTAAAATAAAATATTAAAAAATTGTAAAAAATATAAAAAAAATTATAAAAAATATAAATTTAAAATATTTTAAACATATTATAAAAATATTTTAATGTTTATATTTTTTTATATTTTTTGCAATTTTTTAAAATATATGATATCAATTAAATTAATATATTTTTAACAAAAATTATTTTAAAATTTAGTATTGAAATACTTTAATTATTTTAAATAATTTATATTTTTTTTCGTTTTTTCCAATTTTTTAATATTTATTTTAATTAAAATGTTTTGAAATATTAAATAAAATATTTTTAAAAAATAATTCCCCTAAATAAAGAGAAATTTAAAAAAAAAACTTTCTCACAAAAAATCCTTTGTCAAAATATTCAAAATTTCATTCAAGATCGCGATTCTTGTAGGAAAAGCAAATTTTTTAAAAATTCTCATAAAAATATTTTCGATGGTTCCACTCTGTCTGCCAGTTTAGAACAAAAAAAAAGCATTACCTGAATCTAACCTGAATTAAAAGTTCGTTTTTGAGCGTGGAACAATGGCACAACATGAGAGAGTGTCCTCAATGTCATCGCAATGAAATATTACTCAGTCAAGTTTCAAGTGTTCTTTTCTTCACCCATATATAAACAACATTTTATTTTACATTCTTAACGCATTTTTTGTCCTTTTAAGCTTTTGTTCTTGCGCTTGAGTGGCATTGTCTGACTTTCAAAGCAAGCAAAAGAAAAAAAAAATCATTATTTATGCGACAATTTTTATTATTTTTTTTGCACAAAATTGTTCCTTTTGCTTGCTTCTTGCACTTAGAAAAAGAGCATTTTTTGGCATTAAGTACCATGCAATGCAATTGAAGAAAGAAAAAAAAAATAAAAACTTGAAAAGAAGGTGACATAAATGGGTAATTTATCACCGTATCGCTTTTGTAAGGATTGCAAAAGGAACTCTTTGTGTGCCGTTTTTATAGAAGTTAAATATTAATAAAAATAATAATCGATTTTATAATACTTTTGCACAAGGAATTGTCGAACAAGAAATTGCCTTTTCATACCTTCTTGTTGCAACAAGGAATTGCAATGTCACCGAATTCCATATTATGTCACAGTTTTATTGTTGCATTCTTGTCGTGATGATGCTCTCCATCATACTTGTCCTTGTAACGATTAGTTGTCGTATATTTTATGGTCTCCTTTTTTTCTATTTGTGTTATTGAATGAAATTGGATGAATGAGTTGAATGATGGGTGAAAAATGCACAGAGGACAATAACGGAATGAATGAAACTTTGAAACGAAAATAATAATTAATCAAACAGCTGGATGCCTTGTTGTTTGCGGAATAAATGTTTTGTAAAATTTTGGATTTTTTATGGGTTTAGAATATTTTTCAAGAGTATCTACTTTGGGTTTTTGATCAAGTATGATTAAGCGACTTTTAAAAGACTGTCCTTTGATATGAAGTGATATTGATCAAGAGCATTTAAAATAATTCTTTTTTTTTTAATTTTAAGTAAATTTTTAATTTTAGAGGATTCATTATAGCGAAAAATCCCATGAATCGCTTAATTAATTTTTTTAATTTTTTTTTATTTGGATTTTTAGCAATTTTTATGGAAAAAATTGTTACTGAATTATTATACTTTTATAATAATTTTATAATCGATATACTTTTAATACTTTTTTAAATTTCATAAAATTCTAAAATTAATTTAAATTTGGAAAATTCAGTAAATTTGTTTATTTGAAAATTTAAATAAAAAAATATTAACAAAGGTAAAATAAAATTTAATAATATTTTTTATTTATTTCCATTCAATTTTCCAATTAAATTTTTCAAATGTGATATTCGTAATAAAATTTAAAAATTTTTCTTAAGATTTTTAAAAATAAATTTTTGTATAAAATGCTGAAATAAAAAATCAAATGTAAAAAAATAAAATATAATTAAATTACTATATTAAATAATTAATTAACTAAAAATATAATTAAGCATTTTAATTTAATTTAAATAAAAAACCTTTCTTTCAAAAAAAAAAAATTTTTTTAAACATTTTTAATAAAAAATTCAGATTTAAATATTTCACAAAAAATTGAGCTAAATTTTTTTAGTAAATTTTTCTTAATTTTTTAAAAAATA
Source organism: Culicoides brevitarsis (assembly GCF_036172545.1). Lineage (NCBI taxonomy): Eukaryota > Metazoa > Arthropoda > Insecta > Diptera > Ceratopogonidae > Culicoides > Culicoides brevitarsis. The sequence continues at coordinate 13,725,184 of NC_087085.1, read as the reverse complement.
TATTTTTTTAGGAAAATTAAAAAAATTATTATTTTACATAAATTCTTTATGAAAGCTTTTATTTATTTTTAAAAAAATTAGAATTTTAATTTCCCATTAAAAAACTCTTCAGCTGAATAAAAATTCACGTGCGTGCAAAATTTCCATCAAAAAAGTACCTCACATTTAATCATCAACCTGTCTCTCCAATTAACTTTCGTTAATTGTTTTATCGTTAATTGCTTGCAAAAAAAAAAGATGATTCACGATCCAAAAAACAGATGATTTTCCATTTTTCCGACCTTAGTCAACACGTTCTCACCATTCAAGTCAATATCGCTGACAAACAAAAAAAATATAAGCGTGTCACTTTAATTACAGCCCATCCAAAACGACAATTATCATTGAACACGCTCCATAATATGGCATAAATACGATGAAATATCACCATTTTCCAGCAGTCTGACGTTAATTTTATTAACGTTTGTTTTTTATTTATCATCACTTAGTGAAATTAATTTTTATTTATTATTTTTCTTGCCAAAAAAAAAATGAATCAATTACCTTTAATTTTATTACTTGTTGGCTTGTCAACAGTTTTGGCCAAACCAAAGGACCCAAAAGATCGCGTCATCCCGGAATACCTTCATGCCCCGTTGAAGGATTTGCACGATGAATGCGTCGAAGAAAGCAAAGTCGATCCGAAACTCTTAGAGAAATGCTTGGATCGTGAAGTGCCTGATATTCGCGAAGTTAAGTGTTACATCGACTGTTTGTTGCGTAAATCGATGGTTTATGACGACAAAGGTTCCGTGGACTTCCGTCGTGTCAGATATGTCGTCCCTAACGACGTTTATTACATTTTGGATCACTTGCAGAAGGAATGTGGGCACATCAGTAAGTCACGTTTTAATTTTTTTTAAGCTAAAAATTAAAAAAAATATTTTTAGACGAACCCGATGGCTGTGAGACAGCTTACAAGTCAGCAAAATGCTTCTTTGATGCCCACGAAGCCACTTTGGAGTTCTGTCACTTGCTCATTTTCGACTACAAGTTCGAATAAAAGTCTCAGAAACGGATTCACATCAAAAAATTTCGTATTTATCGCATGTTAGGGATAAATAAAGTATGAAAATAGAAAATGAACCATTTTGTAATGGACTTGAGAGATTCTAATCTCCATCCAATTGGTTGCCACAACGTTGATCTACCTAATTTTCATCTCGTCCCCTACTTCGTCGTGCTTTTTGTGTGGAAAACAATCGGCAGTGCGTTGAAATTGCGGTTTCTCTCCATCCACTTGGTTACCATTTAAATCCTTTTCATGCGAATAATTCACAACATCACAATAATTGTAGTTATTATTCCATTGTGTTATTATTTTGGTTATAATTTAATAATTTGCCTACTCGAGAAGTCGTTAGAAAAACAATTTTCTTTGTTGTTCGTTCCCATATGTCTCGTTCGATGCATTTTATGTCGTTATTATTATTACAATAAATAATGAATGGCAACAAAAATATTTAAAAACCAGCTTGTGTTGACTCAAAATTGAATATTTTGCATCTGTAAGTGAGGCAGAAATGAGAGATGAGAGCTATTCATCATCATTTTGTGTCATTTATCATCGGATCTCTCGGATATTTTGCAAATATAACCCCTTTCGGTGTCTTTTGTTGCTGTTGAAGTGCCGACCGGGCATGAAAACTTTGTTATTTTTACATTTATTACATAATAGAATTTTATTGTCTGCATTTTTTTGCAAATGATGGGAAATTATCTCTAAACAGATAAATAAATAAAAATAAAATATTTAGAGATTTGCTGATTATGTGATCCTTTTCATTGATTTTTTTGCCAAATCATCTTCGAAACACAAAAGAAATTGAAAAAAAAAGAGTTGAATTGATTGTTTGTCAATTTATCGGATTATTTGTCGGTGCATCAGTGTCTTGGAGGCATTTCCCATTAGTGTCCAAAGAACGGAGCTGCGAAACAAAAAGCAATTTCTCCTTTGAAGTTCTTCAATTGGCAATTTGCTTTCATCCAGGCTTCTTCACATTTGTCGTCATGAGCTAAAAATATTTTTTTTTTTTAATTTTTGAATGAAATTTTAGAAAAAATTTAAAAAATTTACAAAGTCCTCCGCAATTTTTCTGCAAATGTTCGACCAATTGATGGACATGCTCGTTAATGTCATGTGCGTGGGTATCATCATGCGTTATCGAAGCAACTTGTTTCTCCAAATCCACGTTAAAATTATCGTGCAAACACTTCAAATAACATTTCACCTTTGGATCGTCGGGGATTTGGCCCGTTTCGGAACATTGTCGCATGACTTTCCTTTCGGCTCCCGTGGATTCGACGCATTTGTTGGACATCTGGATGAGCTGCGCCTTAATTTGGTCCGGAAAATCGAACGTTTCGATGTCAAAACTTTGTGAATAAGCCACCAAAAGTACTACGAGAAAAATTTGTTTTGCCATTTTTGAGTAGCTTGGCGATGAAACTGGAGAAAATCGTTGCGTGTCGCGATGTTTTATAGCGATTTTGATGAAAAACCAAAGCTGTAATTAAAAAAAATGTGAAAATTTAAAAAAGAGGCGGCAGAAATTCAAACAAATTGTCGTCGTTTAGATCTTAACCGACAATTATTGCAATAAAATTGTGCAACATCACCACCCTTTTGTGCGAGTTTACGACATGTTTGCGGCTTTTTCTTCGTTTTTTTGCCTCAAAAGTCTCTTTTTATGGCTCTTCTTGCGATTCAAAGTCAAGCGGCGTCACAAATTTTTAAGGGCTTTACTGCTGTTTCATTGTCTCGTTATCTCAATCGAGTGTGACGTACTTTTTGCTAGACAAATAGACGTCACATGCCATAAAAATAATGTTTCTTTTTACGACCGAGGTGTAAAATTGACCGTGTAAGAGGATTTTTTTTTGTGTGCAAAAACTGATTGATGAAAAAATTGGAGCAGCAGAAATTGTTGTGTGGCATGTTGATACGGAAAATTTTCCGGATGATTTGATCTTTTGAGTGCATCTGTAAGAAAAGAAAAAGATTTCTTTGTATCAAATAAAAATGTATCAAAGACACTCAAATAAAATTGATACAAAGGATGCACACAAAAACATACAAAAAACTCACTTTATTGTCAATTTTATTTAATAAATATCAGAAATATTGATTCTTGAATGGATGAATACAAGAATTATATTGAGTTGGAACAATGGCACAGATGCACGATGATGTCGACAACGACGTGAGGCTACTTAAGGGGATAATTTAAGGGCGGGGATTACATAACCAAAGGTACTTTTTATTCAATAGCGAAGAAGAAAGACTTTTTTATATCTCGACTTAATAAAGAAAATTCACTAAAATGCAAGCTGCGCAGAGTGTGACATTGTAACGCGCGACCATTTATAGTTATTTATGGCATGTTTGTATTTTTTACTTGGCTTTTGATTGAATTTGGAATAAAAATGAAAGACATTTAAGATGAAATCAAGAAAAATAGAATAAAAGAAAATAGTTTAAGAAGATAAAAATGGAGATTTAGGAGGATAATTGTTTAAGTATGCGACAATGAAAAGACTAAATGCTGGGCAAAAAAAGCAAACAATGCCACTGTGCAAGAAGCGATTATGATTTTGGATGAAAAATGTCATTTTTGCGATACAAAAGTGATATAAGCGCATTTTTGATCAATTTGGTATTGTTAAAAAAAAATTTTTAAAAATTTATTTTTGTAGAAAATTTTTGAAATTATTTTTAATGAACAGAAATTTGCGTTACATGTAACTGAAAATTTTGATAATTTAATTTATTGAATTAAATTACAAAAACATTTACGTAATAATTTTAAAATAAATTAAAGTAATGTATCTTTTATTTTTTTTATTTAAAAAAAGATAAAATAATTTAAAAAATTTTAATTAATTAATTTTTTTATTTAATTTTAATGATGAATAAAATTTTAAAAATTAACAAAAGAAATCGATCAAAAGTTTTTTAAAACTTGACTTGAAAAATTTCATGACCGTTTTTCTTCTTTTTCGAAAAAACGGTCATGAAAATTTTTTTTTTTTTTTATTTCTTCAAAAATCAAGGAGATTTTGTTGGAAATCATCTTTAGAATGAATATTTATTCAATTTTAGCTTTGAAATCCATTAAAAGTTTTTTAGATCTTGACTTGAAAAATTTCGAAAAAAATAAAAACGGTCATGAAAAAAATTTTTTTTTATTTCTTCAAAAATCAAGGAGTTTTTGTTGGATATTATCTTTAGAATGAGTATTTATGAGGATTAAAATTTCAAGAAAAAGACTTTTAATTCTTTTAAATTAAAATAATAAAATATAATTTATTTAAATAAAATTTTAAAAGATAAATATATAATAAATTAATTATATCAATAAAATAATAATAATTAATAATAATAAGTAAATAAAAAAATAAGTAGAGTAATAATTTTAAAAAAAATTTAATTGTTTAATAAAATTAAAAAAAAATAATTAGGTAATAAAATAAAGTAAATTTAAATAAAATAAAAAAACTATAGTAAATTAGTTTTAATTTTTATATTAAAAAAATAATCTTGTAATCTTGTAAAAGACAGACACTAAAAAAAACCTTAAAAATTATTTTTTCTCTTTTAAACGTTAAAAATGTGACTTTTACGAAGATCAAACTTTTTTTTAAAAACAGCTTTGCAAAATCGCTTTCTTCAACTTTTCTTTCTTTTCTTCAAATGATCGACCTTAACACCATTGTTCGCAAGTCAGATTAGTGACACACTTTTTTAATATCTTTTTTTCCTCAAGATTATCTCGTTTATTTTTTTTTTTAAAAGATAAAAAAAAAATAAACTGACGACAAGAAGTCAAAAGACAGATTCCGGGATTAAGAAAGGGATTTAATAACTTCTTTTGGAAATTTCCGGTCTGTCCCGCAAAAAAAGCGGCAAGTGTTTATTTCTCTTTTATTGATTTAAATCCGATATTGTACAACTTTTAATAATTTTCGAATAAAGAAAATTGACAAGTCGGTAATTATTTTGTCAAAGCGCTTATTTTTTATTTTTCTTGAAAGTCACAAGACGTCGCATGATTTAGACTTGTTGACAAATGCGATGGAGCGTGGCAAATGCAGTTAATTGTGATTTGAATTTTCATGATGATTATTTATTTTTTTAAAGAGAAACGTGGAAAAATATATTTGATTCTCATAAAAATACTCAGAACTAAATTTAATAAATTTTATTTTAATTTTTTTCATTAAGAAATTAATTTAAAAATAAATAAAATTCATACTTTGAGTTAGAAAAAATGTAATTCTAGACCATTATCTCGTAAATTATTGGCTTTGTAGCACAAAAGACGCGTGTTTTCTAATTATTAAAATTAATGATCATGACAAGTCAGTGATTTTCTGTCATAATGAAGTCAAGAAATCTGAATAAAAGTCCCGAGTCACATCAGAAAAATTCAGTTTTTAATTTTTTCTCCGTCAAAATGCATTTCCAAGCAATTTTCTCAATTTTCGCGATTTTAATCTCGTTTCAAGCAATTTTTTCTTACCACATTCCTGATGACGTTAAAAAATCCTTGTTAGCTCTCCACGAAACCTGCATGGAAAAAACGCAAGCTTCCGTCCCACACTTGCAAAAATGTCGCGATGGTCACATCCCAGAAGATCACGACGCCAAGTGTTACCTTCATTGCATGATCAGCCAATCCACGGTCGATCTGGAACAACGTTTCCAATTTATCGCAGGTGTCAAACACGAAATCTCGCAAGATATCCACGAGTGGAAGACACACGTGAACAACGAGTGTGACACACAAATCAGTAAGCATTCAAAAAAATTCAATAAAAAAAAACTTTTTTTTTCTTTTGTTTGTATTTTTTTTAAAAAAATAGATCACGACGACGTCTGCGAAGAAGCGTGGCAACGTGTCAATTGTTACTTGGCAACACACAACGACACGATGGAATATTGCCTTCTTTTCATGTTCCAAGAAAAATATTTGACCAATGAATGAAGAAAAGGTTTTAAAAAGCAAATAAAAGATTCGATTCGTGTGCAAAACGATGTGACCTTTTAAATCGCCCACCATTAACCGTGAACAATGTCTCTTCATTCCGAGAACTCGAATTGCCATTCAACTCAAAAAAGTTCATTCATAAAAATTTTTCTTGCAAAATTGTTACAAGTAAAACCGCTATCAAAACATTGCAGCAGATGTTTTCTCGGAATTCGATTTCGTACAGAAGCCTAATTTATTTATGACACTCCTATAAAAAATTCGTCTTTGAATGAATTGTGTCCCTAAAATCCTATTAGTTTTACGAACAAAAGTCAATTTCTCGTTTTTTCGTATTTTCTTCCAAATTTCGTTCTATTCACAAAAAAATCGATAAATTTTGTGTATTTTTTTAACACAATAACTGGAACAATAGCTCTTCTTGCACCTTCTAAATTGACATTGAAATACCTGTTCGTATTCCCTTTCTTTAGTTTTGCACTCGTTTTTTTACAAATTTTTGCAAGAAATTGATCTTTTTTTTATATTGTGCTCGTCCGTTCATTGAAATAGATAAAAATTGACCTTTTTTCGATTTTTTTTTATTTTTTTGCAACAACAAAGATAAATTGGAGTACTTTTGAAGAGATCCATTGTTTGTTGATTTTTATTGAAAATAAAATTCCAATTGCATTCATTCATGATTTTTTTTTTGCAAGCTTCTTTTTAGTTGTTGTCAAATGCCGCTCATCGTTTTTATCTACCTGACTCTTGAAAATTTTTTAATAGAATTATTTTTTATTGCCAAAAAAACACACAAACATTCCCTTAATTTGAGTTAATGGTGTTTATTTTTAAGTTTCGTCCTCGCTTTTGTGTCATCAACACATTTCGCGTCACCGCCTCATCAACACCATCCAAGAAACAGTAAATGGTGCCATATGTGTTGGAATAATAAAACGAAACAAAAGAGATTAAATGGTTTGTTTTTTCAATTTTTCGATGATCATCGTGTTGTTGCAATTTGCCCTGGCACAACGGATCCTGAGTCAATTTGAAAGGAAATTTAATTCAATTGAAGTGAAGTTGATTTTGTAAATTAGTTTGTTGATATTACACAACATTGATAATAATAATAACAGACATCAACGCACAAGCAGGCACTCAAATATTTAAATCGTTTTATTGGAGGGGAGTAGGATTGACATTAATAAGCCATGCACTGTCGGTTTAGCGGAAAAACGGAGATATGTCACATGCTGCGGTGTAAAAGTCCTGGGAAGTTGTCGGTAAAAGCGCTTTTTCAATTGAAGTTATAAGAAAAATTTTAATTGAATGAACATTGATCGAAAAAGTTTTGAAAGTCAAAAGTACTTTAAATTAATTTCGATAAATAAAAAAAACAAAAAAATATCGAATTAATTACCGTTTTATGTCAAATCTTGCTCGAAATGGATAAAAATTTGTCAGAGGGCTCTAATTTATCATTTTTAATCGTTTTATAACTCAAAACTGCAAAAAAATTGAAACTGAAAAAAAAAATTTTCTTTGACATAGTTTTGTTTTAAAAACTAAATCAAGAGCAAAACTGTGTAAAAACTATGTCAAAAACTGTGTCAAAGCCATTTTTGTCAAATCTTGCTCCAAATGGATCAAAATTTGTCAGAGGGCTTTAATTTATCATTTTTAATCATTTTATAACTCAAAACTGCCAAAAAATTGAAACTGAAAAAAAAATTTTCTTTGACATAGTTTTGTTTTAAAAACTAAATCAAGAGCAAAAAAAACTGTGTCAAAAACTGTGTCAAAGCCATTTTTGTCAAATCTTGCTCTAAATGGATAAAAATTTGTCAGAGGGCTCTAATTTATCATTTTTAATCATTTTCTAACTCAAAACTGCAAAAAAATTGAAACTGAAAAAAAAAAAATTTTCTTTGACATAGTTTTGTTTTGAAAACTAAATCAAGAGCAAAAAAAACTGTGTCAAAAACTGTGTCAAAGCCATTTTTGTCAAATCTTGCTCTAAATGGATAAAAATTTGTCAGAGGGCTCTAATTTATAATTTTTAATCATTTTCAGAGGGCTATCATTTTTAATCATTTTCTAACTCAAAACTGCAAAAAAATTGAAACTGAAAAAAAAAAATTTTCTTTGACATAGTTTTGTTTTAAAAACTAAATCAAGAGCAAAAAAAACTGTGTCAAAAACTGTGTCAAAGCCATTTTTGTCAAATCTTGCTCTAAATGGATAAAAATTTGTCAGAGGGCTCTAATTTATCATTTTTAATCATTTTCTAACTCAAAACTGCAAAAAAATTGAAACTGAAAAAAAAATTTTCTTTGACATAGTTTTGTTTTAAAAACTAAATCAAGAGCAAAAAAAACTGTGTCAAAAACTGTGTCAAAGCCATTTTTGTCAAATCTTGCTCTAAATGGATAAAAATTTGTCAGAGGGCTCTAATTTATCATTTTTAATCATTTTCTAACTCAAAACTGCAAAAAAATTGAAACTGAAAAAAAAAAATTTTTCTTTGACATAGTTTTGATTTGAAAACTAAATCAAGAGCAAAAAAAACTGTGTCAAATCAATTTTTGTCAAATCTTGCTCCAAATGGATTGAAAATTGTCAGAGGGCTCTAATTTATGTGTCAAAGTGTCAAAGCCATTTTTGTCAAATCTTGCTCTAAATGGATAAAAATTTGTCAGAGGGCTCTAATTTATCATTTTTAATCATTTTCTAACTCAAAACTGCAAAAAAATTGAAACTGAAAAAAAAATTTTTCTTTGACATAGTTTTGTTTTAAAAACTAAATCAAGAGCAAAAAAAAACTGTGTCAAAAACTGTGTCAAAGCCATTTTTGTCAAATCTTGCTCTAAATGGATAAAAATTTGTCAGAGGGCTCTAATTTATCATTTTTAATCATTTTCTAACTCAAAACTGCAAAAAAATTGAAACTGAAAAAAAAAATTTTTCTTTGACATAGTTTTGTTTTAAAAACTAAATCAAGAGCAAAAAAAACTGTGTCAAAGCCATTTTTGTCAAATCTTGCTCTAAATGGATAAAAATTTGTCAGAGGGCTCTAATTTATCATTTTTAATCATTTTCTAACTCAAAACTGCAAAAAAATGAAACTGAAAAAAAAAATTTTTCTTTGACATAGTTTTGTTTTGAAAACTAAATCAAGAGCAAAAAAAACTGTGTCAAAAACTGTGTCAAAGCCATTTTTGTCAAATCTTGCTCTAAATGGATAAAAATTTGTCAGAGGGCTCTAATTTATCATTTTTAATCATTTTCTAACTCAAAACTGCAAAAAAATTGAAACTGAAAAAAAAATTTTTCTTTGACATAGTTTTGTTTTGAAAACTAAATCAAGAGCAAAAAAAACTGTGTCAAAAACTGTGTCAAAGCCATTTTTGTCAAATCTTGCTCTAAATGGATAAAAATTTGTCAGAGGGCTCTAATTTATCATTTTTAATCATTTTCTAACTCAAAACTGCAAAAAAATTGAAACTGAAAAAAAAAATTTTTCTTTGACATAGTTTTGTTTTGAAAACTAAATCAAGAGCAAAAAAAACTGTGTCAAAGCCATGTTTGTCAAATCTTGCTCCAAATGGATAAAAATTTGTCGGAGGGCTCTAATTTATCATTTTTAATCATTTTCTAACTCAAAACTGCAAAAAAATTGAAACTGAAAAAAAAAATTTTCTTTGACATAGTTTTGTTTTAAAAACTAAATCAAGAGCAAAAAAAAACTGTGTCAAAGCCATTTTTGTCAAATCTTGCTCCAAATGGATTAAAATTTGTCAGAGGGCTCTAATTTATCATTTTTAATCATTTTCTAACTCAAAACTGCAAAAAAATTGAAACTGAAAAAAAAATTTTTCTTTGACATAGTTTCGTTTTGAAAACTAAATCAAGAGCAAAAAAACTGTGTCAAAGCCATTTTTGTCAAATCTTGCTCCAAATGGATAAAAATTTGTCAGAGGGCTCTAATTTATCATTTTTAATCATTTTCTAACTCAAAACTGCAAAAAAATTGAAACTGAAAAAAAAAATTTTTCTTTGACATAGTTTTGTTTTAAAAACTAAATCAAGAGCAAAAAAACTGTGTCAAAAACTGTGTCAAAGCCATTTTTGTCAAATCTTGCCCCAAATGAATAAAAATTTGTCAGAGGGCTCTAATTTATCATTTTTAATCATTTTCTAACTCAAAACTGCAAAAAAATTGAAACTGAAAAAAAAATTTTTCTTTGACATAGTTTTGTTTTAAAAACTAAATCAAGAGCAAAAAAAAACTGTGTCAAAGCCATTTTTGTCAAATCTTGCTCTAAATGGATAAGAATTTGTCAGAGGGCTCTAATTTATCATTTTCAATCATTTTCTAACTCAAAACTGCAAAAAAATTGAAACTGAAAAAAAAATTTTTCTTTGACATAGTTTTGTTTTAAAAACTAAATCAAGAGCAAAAAAAACTGTGTCAAAAACTGTGTCAAAGCCATTTTTGTCAAATCTTGCTCTAAATGGATAAGAATTTGTCAGAGGGCTCTAATTTATCATTTTCAATCATTTTCTAACTCAAAACTGCAAAAAAATTGAAACTGAAAAAAAAATTTTTCTTTGACATAGTTTTGTTTTAAAAACTAAATCAAGAGCAAAAAAAAAACTGTGTCAAAAACTGTGTCAAAGCCATTTTTGTCAAATCTTGCTCCAAATGGATTAAAATTTGTCAGAGGGCTCTAATTTATCATTTTTAATCGTTTTCTAACTCAAAACTGCAAAAAAATTGAAACTGAAAAAAAATGTTTCTTTGACATAGTTTTGTTTTAAAAACTAAATCAAGAGCAAAAAAAACTGTGTCAAAAACTGTGTCAAAGCAATTTTTGTCAAATCTTGCTCCAAATGGATAAAAATTTGTCAGAGGGCTCTAATTTATCATTTTTAATCATTTTCTAACTCAAAACTGCAAAAAAATTGAAACTGAAAAAAAAAATTTTTCTTTGACATAGTTTTGTTTTAAAAACTAAATCAAGAGCAAAAAAAACTGTGTCAAAGCCATTTTTGTCAAATCTTGCTCTAAATGGATAAGAATTTGTCAGAGGGCTCTAATTTATCATTTTTAATCATTTTCTAACTCAAAACTGCAAAAAAATTGAAACTGAAAAAAAATTTTTTCTTTGACATAGTTTTGTTTTGAAAACTAAATCAAGAGCAAAAAAAACTGTGTCAAAAACTGTGTCAAAGCAATTTTTGTCAAATCTTGCTCCAAATGGATAAAAATTTGTCAGAGGGCTCTAATTTATCATTTTTAATCATTTTCTAACTCAAAACTGCAAAAAAATTGAAACTGAAAAAAAAAATTTTTCTTTGACATAGTTTTGTTTTAAAAACTAAATCAAGAGCAAAAAAAACTGTGTCAAAAACTGTGTCAAAGCAATTTTTGTCAAATCTTGCTCCAAATGGATAAAAATTTGTCAAAGGACTCTAATTTATCATTTTTAATCATTTTCTAACTCAAAACTGCAAAAAAATTGAAACTGAAAAAAAAATTTTTCTTTGACATAGTTTTGTTTTAAAAACTAAATCAAGAGCAAAAAAAACTGTGTCAAAGCCATTTTTGTCAAATCTTGCTCCAAATGGATAAGAATTTGTCAGAGGGCTCTAATTTATCATTTTCAATCATTTTCTAACTCAAAACTGCAAAAAAATTGAAACTGAAAAAAAATTTTTTCTTTGACATAGTTTTGTTTTAAAAACTAAATCAAGAGCAAAAAAAACTGTGTCAAAAACTGTGTCAAAGCCATTTTTGTCAAATCTTGCTCGAAATGGATAAAAATTTGTCAGAGGGCTCTAATTTATCATTTTCAATCATTTTCTAACTCAAAACTGCAAAAAAATTGAAACTGAAAAAAAATTTTTTCTTTGACATAGTTTTGTTTTGAAAACTAAATCAAGAGCAAAAAAAACTGTGTCAAAAACTGTGTCAAAGCCATTTTTGTCAAATCTTGCTCTAAATGGATAAGAATTTGTCAGAGGGCTCTAATTTATCATTTTCAATCATTTTCTAACTCAAAACTGCAAAAAAATTGAAACTGAAAAAAAATTTTTTCTTTGACATAGTTTTGTTTTGAAAACTAAATCAAGAGCAAAAAAAACTGTGTCAAAAACTGTGTCAAAGCAATTTTTGTCAAATCTTGCTCCAAATGGATAAAATTTGTCAGAGGGCTCTAATTTATCATTTTTAATCATTTTCTAACTCAAAACTGCAAAAAAATTGAAACTGAAAAAAAAATTTTTCTTTGACATAGTTTTGTTTTGAAAACTAAATCAAGAGCAAAAAAAACTGTGTCAAAAACTGTGTCAAAGCCAATTTTGTCAAATCTTGCTCCAAATGGATAAAATTTGTCAGAGGGCTCTAATTTATCATTTTTAATCGTTTTCTAACTCAAAACTGCAAAAAAATTGAAACTGAAAAAAAAATTTTTCTTTGACATAGTTTTGTTTTAAAAACTAAATCAAGAGCAAAAAAAACTGTGTCAAAAACTGTGTCAAAGCAATTTTTGTCAAATCTTGCTCCAAATGGATAAAATTTGTCAGAGGGCTCTAATTTATCATTTTCAATCATTTTCTAACTCAAAACTGCAAAAAAATTGAAACTGAAAAAAAATTTTTTCTTTGACATAGTTTTGTTTTGAAAACTAAATCAAGAGCAAAAAAAACTGTGTCAAAAACTGTGTCAAAGCCATTTTTGTCAAATCTTGCTCTAAATGGATAAAATTTGTCAGAGGGCTCTAATTTATCATTTTCAATCATTTTCTAACTCAAAACTGCAAAAAAATTGAAACTGAAAAAAAAATTTTTCTTTGACATAGTTTTGTTTTAAAAACTAAATCAAGAGCAAAAAAAACAAAAACTGTGTCAAAGCCATTTTTGTCAAATCTTGCTCTAAATGGATAAGAATTTGTCAGAGGGCTCTAATTTATCATTTTCAATCATTTTCTAACTCAAAACTGCAAAAAAATTGAAACTGAAAAAAAATTTTTTCTTTGACATAGTTTTGTTTTGAAAACTAAATCAAGAGCAAAAAAAACTGTGTCAAAAACTGTGTCAAAGCCATTTTTGTCAAATCTTGCTCCAAATGGATTAAAATTTGTCAGAGGGCTCTAATTTATCATTTTTAATCGTTTTCTAACTCAAAACTGCAAAAAAATTGAAACTGAAAAAAAAAATTTTTCTTTGACATAGTTTTGTTTTAAAAACTAAATCAAGAGCAAAAAAAACTGTGTCAAAAACTGTGTCAAAGCCATTTTTGTCAAATCTTGCTCTAAATGGATAAGAATTTGTCAGAGGGCTCTAATTTATCATTTTTAATCATTTTCTAACTCAAAACTGCAAAAAAATTGAAACTGAAAAAAAAATTTTTTCTTTGACATAGTTTTGTTTTGAAAACTAAATCAAGAGCAAAAAAAACTGTGTCAAAAACTGTGTCAAAGCCATTTTTGTCAAATCTTGCTCCAAATGGATAAGAATTTGTCAGAGGGCTCTAATTTATCATTTTTAATCATTTTCTAACTCAAAACTGCAAAAAAATTGAAACTGAAAAAAAAATTTTTTCTTTGACATAGTTTTGTTTTAAAAACTAAATCAAGAGCAAAACTAAATCAAAAACTGTGTCAAAGCAATTTTTGACAAATCTTGCTCCAAATGAATAAAATCTTTACAGAAAGGTTCAATTTTAATATTTTTAACCATTTCAAAAATAAAAATAACAGACAGACATCCGTTGAGTATTTTCGCGTCATCGCTTGCAATGCCCTTCCACTAAAAAGTTGCATCTATAAACTAAACAAATAGGATTAGAATTTATGAATTGTGTTAAAATGTTTTTTCTATATTAGTCTCTTGTATTATCATGATTAGATTTGTATTTGACAAAATATGTTACATTTTTTCTCCGTTTTTGTATTTATTTTATACCGAATGACAACCGGTTCACCCTTAACATTTATCCTCGAACGATATGCGAAGTATATTGGATTAAAAGGCAAAGGGAACTTGTTCTTCAATTTGACGATTTTTTTAACCTTTTTCATATAAAATCATCTCTGTTTTCCAATTGTCACTTGCATTCCCCCTGCTTTGAGTCACACATAAAAAATCATCACCAAACAATTCATAAATAAATTATTACCTCTCTCACTGCATCAAATTACTGCTGCGTTTAGTGATTTGAGGGGTGGGTGACGCGCTTTACGTACCCGTTAATTTCTTCAATAAATATCTCTAATTGCGACAAGTGAAAATTATCATTGGTAAAATATTGTCGTTTAATAAGCCCAGATGACTTTAATGGGTGTGCGTGTCAGCAAAACAGCAAAAATTGTAACAGATGCATCTTTTTCGGCGGATATTTAAACAGTTTAGCGTTAAATGTCTGCGGTGTAATCCACTGAAATTTATATCAATTAAGGTCCGGGTAGGTAGATTTACTGCAAAAAGTAACTTATGTTCCAATCATGCTTACAAAGTATTTTTTCTGACTTGTTTCTGACAGCTTTCCGTGACAAACGTGATGAAAAAAGTTGATCGACGTGATAATTGCTAAGGACAGAAGCACTTTTTTTGTATTTATTAACTGATTTTTCTTCATTTCAGCTCCAAGTTTGATTTCAACAGTCTTTCAAGTAACAATTTTAAAATGTTTCTCAAGTCTTTAACTTTATTTTTCATCATCGGTGCGACTTTTGGCTTTGAAATTCCCGAAAGTATTCAAAGTGGCTTAGAAAAAGTGCATCGAGATTGCATGGAAAAAACTCAAGCCACGCTTGATCATATCCACAAGTGCTCGGATAAGGCAATTCCCGATGATCCTGATGCCAAGTGCTATTTGGCGTGCTTCCACGATCAGCTGGCATTCGATTTGAAGAACAGAATTTTCCAAATTCAAAATGTAGATCATCCGATGAACGACGATGTGCATGGATTGTTAGATCATGTCAGCAAAGAATGTGATGGAGCGTATTTTGGTAAGAAATTTAAAAAGAAAAAAAATATTAATTATGAGTCCAAAAGTTTTGTCCGATGTCTTATTTTAGAATCAAAAAAATTAAAAATAATCGATTTTTGTTTTATTTTTGTATTTGTTATTAAATTTTCAAAGTAAAAATTTAAATTTGATTTATTTTCAAAATAATTAAAAAATTTTCTTCACTTTTAAAATTTAATTTTGAACAAAATTTAATTCGACTCGAAAAAAAAATAATTTGACTCGAAAAAATGCTTTTATTTTATTTAAAATTTAAAAAGTTATTTATTTTTTTTTATTTATTAAAAAATTATTGAAAAAATCGTGAACAAAAAATAAAAAAAATGTTTAATTTGAAAAAATAATTTAAAAAAGTTTTTATTCTGATTTTTATTTAAAATTTATAAAATTATTTAATTTTTTTAAATATTTATTATTAAATTATTATTAAATAATAAAATTTATGACCTTGAAAATTTTGAAAATAATTCAATTTAAATTAAACTTTTAATTAAATTAATAAATAAATTTTTAAACCTCGAAAGTTATGAAAAAAGCAAAAAAAAAAAAACATTTTTAAAAGCAAATTTTCAATTTTTTCTCGTTTTAGTCTAACTTTTACTTGAAAACTTAATTTTTTTTACTTAAAAAATATTTTTTTTATTTTTAGCTAAAATCGGAGGTTGTGAAGGAGCTTGGCAAAAAACCAATTGTCATCTACAAGCACATCATGATGTCCAACATTTCTGTGAACTCCTAAAATCTTTCAACTAAAGCAAAGAAGTTCGTCGTTTTTGTTGATGTCTTTTGAAAATTTTCCCAAAAAAAAATCAGAAAAAAGCAAAAAAAAAATCGGATTTAAATTTCAATTAATTTTTTTATTATTATAAAATTTCTTAACTTAAAAAAAAATATTTTACAAAATTAATACAGATCAACTGGGAATCGCTACTCTTTTATTTATTTTTTGTACAATTTAAATTTTTAATCCCTAAACAAATACTAAAACCTAACAACGCCACGCGGTTTCCTCGTCACTATCATGTCGCTTGAGGCTATCGTTTGCGTGTGTCACCGAACCACAATCGCTTTTGTCGTGACAACAATTCGCCTTTGATGCTGGACTATGAGGCGACGCAGCAGCAGAAATCGGCAAATCACCCTTTTTATGCTTAACGCGACGATTCTGGAACCAAATTTTAACTTGTTTCTCCGACAACTTTAGTCTTGTGGCGATTTCAATGCGGCGCAATCTCGTGAGATACATCGATGCATTAAATTCGCGTTCGAGTTCCAAAAGTTGCGTACTGGTGAATGCTGTGCGGATGCGTTTGCTGGAATATTCATCGTCGAGTTTCTCATCCAAAGTCGGTGATGGCGTCGAGGATGCAGAAATGACTGAATTTGTCTCGTAAGGGCAGAATTTAGGCTTTGGCGGCGACGAATAAGGCGAAAAGCGTTCAGGACTGCTGGTTTGCGAGTAGAATTTACGGAAATAGGAGTCTTTGAAGGTTGAATCAAAGTCCAAGGGAGCAAGTTTGTAATCCAAATTCAAACGAGCTTGATCGTAATTATGAAGTTGTTGCTGCTGCTGCTGTTGTTGTTGTTGTAATCCGAGCGAGAAGAGATAATTTCCGACATAACAAGCGGAGTAAGGTAGAGAAACTGGCAGAACGGGCGGCATTGGAATCTTCGTTAATCCAGGTTTGTTGGGCTTGATATCACTTATGAGTGAGTCGACAAGAAATGATCGTGACATTTTTTTTTTGTTAATTTTTCTTCAAGAGCACTTAATTATGTCAAATTAACCACAAATTCACTTTGTTCAATTGATTATGATTTCTCAAGTATCCTCTTCAAATTTTTTTCAAGTTGTTTTTTTCACAAAAATTTGTTTTTTTTTTCTCTCTGTTAGTACCTTTCGGTGCGAAGACGTGTTCAGATCTAACTTACTCAAGGGGATGTTCAGTGAGTTTTATACTCTCGTCGTCCTTTAGATCATGTACGTACACATATGTTGCATCCCTTTTCATCATCCCTCTCCTTCTTCTGTTTGTTATTTTTTTTTGTGCTTGCAACAAATTTATTGCATTTGTATCTTGCTTTCCCTTTCTCGTGCATTGTTTCGCACCGGTACAGGCGTTTATGAATTGATGATACTTGAAATTGTGTTTTTTTTTTGTGTTGTTTGCTATTCATTCCCTTTTATTTGCCGTTTAGTATATGGGGAGGTAATGTTTTTTGTGTTATTTGTTGCAATTTACGTTAACTTGATTAATGAAGAGCAAAAGCTTGAATGGGCCAAGCTAAGATTTGTCTGGCAGACATTGTGTCGTCTTCGAACAAAACAAAAAAATTGCAAAAATCGAGCAAAAATTTTTTTTTTTGTTTAGCGAATTTAGATAAAATTTAAAAAACGAAGACAACTTTTCATTAAAAGGTGCATGATTTGCGGTTTGGAAAATTTCCCTCTTTTTTCATTCAACTTCATTTTTAACAAATAATAAACTTGCCCGAGGGGGAATCGCTTTTAAAAATATTCATTACATTGGAAAATAATGATTTTATGTAATTTTTTATTAAATTAAATAGTATTAATTTAGCGAGCTCCGCCCATTCTCAAGTAGTAACAGTAATTTATGAACCCTCGGAGTTAATCGGATGGATAGAACATTCGTAAAAATGGATTTTCGAGGTAAGTAATGCGAACTTCTGAGTTAATTTTAGTAATTTTCAAACTTGCATGACTAATTTTGTACATTAAAATCATTTATATGAGTCTGATTTGCTTGGACCCTGAAATAAAATAAATTTTGAAGGTAAAAAAAATAAATTTAAATGAAATTTGATTTTTTTTAAATATTTATGATACAAAATTTTAACTAAAAAATTATAAAATTTAAAAAAATCATTAAAAAAAAAAAAAAAAAAAATAAAAAAAAATTTTTTTTAAAAAAAAATTAATAAATTTTTTTTTAAAATTTTAATTAAAATCAATAAAAACCTAAAAAAAGAATTTTTGAACCGTAAGTTAAAAATAATTTTTGAAGGAAAAAATTCTAATTTTTTAAAAATATTTATGATTGAAAAATTCAACTAAAAATGACCTAAAATTGCTAAAATTTTGACTCAAAGCTTAAAAATAATTTTTGAAGGTAAAATCAAATTTTAAGACCTTTTTTCATTTTTAATGTAAAATTTTAACTAAAAATCAAGTAAAATTGATAAAAATTTCGACCATTAGTGCATAAAATTTTTTTTGAAGGAAAAAAATTAATTTAAATAAAATTATACTTTTTTTTTAAATTTTTAATGTAAAATTTTAACTTAAAATAATCTTAGAATTGATAAAAATTTATATTTCAGTCAAAATTGGGACACCTGTAAAATTTCTAACTTTTAAAAAATGTCTCAAACTTACCTGATTATTTTTCTCAGCATTGTTCTTTCACAAAATTCTGCAACAAAAAGACGTTAAAAGACTATTAGAAAGCATTTGCGGACCAAAATTGCATAAAAACTTGAGAAATTCGAATATTCCCACATTATGAACGGACTCAAGTGCATTCTCAAGAGACACCGTCGCCTCATTGTCTGCCAAATTACCTACTTGAGTCCATAAAATTCAAAGATGCACGTAAAAAAATAGAAGTTCATTAAAAAAAAAACTTTTTCCTTTTCTTCATGCTTTTTTTTTGTTTAGTGTCGCTCAAATACCTGCACTAAATTCATTCAAAAAAAGAACGAAAAAAAACAACAGTTTTATTGTCCAAAAATTGGGTAAAAAATGTAAAGACCCCTCGCCGAGCGTGCAGATAATTTATTTTCAATGAATCAAATTGTGTAAAAAAATGCTTACCTTTGAAAAAAAAATCTCAAAAAAAAGAAAGAAGGAAGAAACAAAAACTTCAAGTCATTTGAACTCAATTGAATGTGAACAAGTCCCTCAAAGAATATCTTGCCTTTTAATTTTATTTTATTCGAGAGACAAGAAATCATTATAGTTTTCACAAACACCTCAACGACGATCAATAAATTAAATTTTCTTCATTTGTTGTCGAAAATGCGACTTTTTTCAATGAATTGGGGGTTTACGACTTTTTATTTGGTTATGAATTAAATTTATTTGATCGCGCGCACCATCAAAACAGATATTTTGTGTTGAATTTTTATTTATTTGGTTAGCACATCTGTTGGTAATTTTCCATTTTCGTGCTCAAAAATAGGGATTCATTGATTTTTATTGCCACATTATTAGAATCAATTACCGTATTTCGCACCCCTTAGCACTTGATTTGAATAATGATGCGGAAAATATAAGAATTTTATCGTAAATTTAGTGATTTTTACACGAAAAAAAGGGAACTAATGGATTTTTTGTCATTTAAAGACTTAGACGGCAACGAGAGAACATATTTCATCGTATAATTTTAATTTTTCCACTAAGCACTTTCCAACTTGATACCCGTTTTCGCAGTATTCGAGTCCCTCAATTTCACCGCAATGCCCGACAATTTTACGCACATAGTCGATTTTTAGTAATTCGGAGCGGAATCGACCTTTGTCGTCGAGAAAGTTGTGTTCATGCAAGTTACAGGCGACGAAACACTTGAATTTAGGATCTGATGGCAAGGTTCCGTCATGACAAACTTTCAGTTCTTCCATTGTGGCATCAGCTTTTTTGAGGCATCGGTCTCGAATTTCGATCATAGTTTCAATTGCGCCGGAATCCAAGTGAAATTCCTAAAAAAAAGGTAAAAAATTATTTTTTTTTGTATTTAAAAAAATTTTAAATTATTATTTTTTGAAGAAAATTTAAAAAATTACTTGTGACATGACGTCATTGGTACCGAAACCAACAAAAAATGCTACCAACAAAATTTTTTTGTACATTTTCCGATATTTTTCTTGAGAATTTCCGATGAATACTGCAAAAAGTTGATTAATATGCATTTATTTAAAGAATTTGAGCGACATGCTTGACTAAATTTTCGTTAATGTGATTTTAATTTGCATTATTAAGCGGCTGCCTCGTTAACTCATCATCATTAGTTCGAATCTTTTGATGCAGAATTTCTCGTTTAACAAACACAAATGTCGCGCATATGCCACACTGAGTCTCAAAAGATACTTCAAGATGCTTTTTGCTGATCTTTCTTTTAAATTTTCTTTCCAGTTGTAGAAAAGAGGTTTGACTGCCTTGAAGAGATGCAACTCTTTTGTTGTCAATTCATCACTCGTTACTGCAATTATTGGGTAGTTCAAGCGTGCACATGAGAGAGCAATTGCTTTATCGCCGTTGTTTGTGACGGAAATGAGGGCTTTGGTGTCAGGTGATTCGTTTTGAAAGGAAAAATTTGACTTTAATTTCGATAAAAAAGTTATTTGGTCCTTGATTTTATGATTTTTTATCAAGAAACAAGTTGGTAAAAAGCTGTTAACCCCTTCGAGACATTCAGAGGCATCAAATTTAGCGATTATAATTTTATCATGGAGCAGAGACAGTAGAGGATCGTCCTCGGAAATGCTTTTGAAAGGTTTTGGAAGGTAAATTCCGTTCGAAATTTGAATCGTTTTGAATATTCTGCCATTAACTTCCCTCAAATATCGCTCCTCATCGAATTCAACTAAGATATTTATGCGACAATTTTTGTCCAGTTGACACAAAAACCATCGAACTTGGGTGACGTAACATGCGGAATGAGGAAATGGCAGTACAATTGCTGTTGCTTTGCATTTCACAGCAATTCGACAGTTTTGTTGGTCACTTTCGGTCAAACAGGAGTAAAATTGGCATCTAACATCACTTTCCTCATCTTCTACGAAGACATCCGTGAATGATTTGACAACTCCGCCGCTTTGGATGCAACATGTCACATGCATCGCGATCATTTTTACAACTTTTAAGACAATATTTTCACCAATTTTTATGATTTTTCCTACTTTTAGCTTCTTGTGACATAAATTACTCACGAAAATCACATCTTTTGTGGAACAATATTGATATCGTTCGTCAAAAGTGACGACAGTTAATTGTCCTTCTTCGAGTGTAACAGGACAATTTCGATATAAACGACCTACTTTCAAGCTTTTTCCATGAAATTTGAAAATTGTTGCGATTTTTTGGTCAAATTTGAAGCTTTCAACTATGCGACTTGTGTTTGTATCCCTTGAAATCGGTCTTTTTTCATCAATTTCTGTATTTTCTTCCTCTGTATTTGATTCTTTATTGATTTCTTCGTTCAACAAGTTTTCCGCTTCCGATATTATTTTCATTGTTTTCATAATTTCCTTCTCCGATGCTCGTCCAATGTCCTTCCAGACGATTCTAACGCCTTTTTGAAAGGCATCTAACAAATTTTCAGCAGTTTCATTGCATTTCGCTTCAATAGCGATGTTCGGCAAAGTCAAAATCGGACAAATTTCAAGCCTTTTACAGGTTTCCGTGAATAACTCATCACATAACTCGCGAATTTGCTGACAAGTACATTCAAGAAAATCATTTTTGTCTGCCAGAGACATGGTAAGGATTTAAAAACTACGCAATTTGGTGACAAATAATTTAGGTACGACGCGTAAATTAACATTGATTGATAGTTCAAGGACTCCTTTGCGATGTCCGTGGTCTAGATTCGTCAATTAATGTACAAAAGAAGCCAATTTCTCCCCCCATCTCTCCATTAAAATGTACATGCAATCAACAAGTGGTCGTGCTACAATCAATAAAAGGGCAAAAAATAATAAAAACCGACGACGACGACGACTATCCATAAATAGGACAATCGTATCGAATATCTGTTGATACACGAAACATCGCGGTAGACATAAAAAATAATTTTCTCATTCTTAAATTGAATCGCGCTATCTTCTTTTTTTATTATTAGACGAAATGAGGGTTTGGAATGATATAACGCGCAGTAAATGTCGAAAATCAACATTGAACAAAGGAAATTCATTCCGACTCCCATCAGTTAATGGTTTTATTTTAATTATCGCGAACGACACTTTATCAATAAATTTCTTCGAAGTCAAGTGTCTCAAAATAAATGTTGGGTTAGTTGTGTTCAGGACATTGTCGCGATCAGATCTCTTCCTTTTTCGTCTTACAAATTGAATTTTTTGCCGGTTCTAAAAGAAAAAAAATCGGAGTTAAAAATGTTCAACAACTCAATTGAAATTTTCATATCGCACCATACAAATCTCACCCAAAAAACTTCAATTTCGTGCAATAAGGACTTTCCCGTGGTGTTGGAAGTGATTTTAGTGGGAATTTACGTGATTGGCATCATCGGGAATTTAATTGCTTTTTTGCATCTTTGCCGAAAAAGGAATTTTCAAAATAGCAGGCATCCGTTAATGTTGAAGTAAGTTTTTTTTCTGCCAAATTTTGTTCCTAAAATAAAAAAAAAATAATTTTTTGGTTAGATGTCTCATTTCGAACAATCTCGTTGGATTAATTGGCATGTTGTTGTTGCATCTCACCCGTTATTTGCCGCAAACGCTCACGTGCATCGATGATATAAAAAGATGGGTTTGTATTGGACGAGTTTTCTTCCGATTTTTTGGATTAAGTTCCGGATGTGTCGCTTTGGTAATGGCGCTCGAACGATTTTTGGCCTTGACGAAGCCATTTACCTACCAACAGTGCATTACAAAGAGATTGATTGGCAAGACAATTTTGTGTTTATGGACCTTTGTGTTTTGCTGGACATGTTTGCCGTTCGTTGGATTCGGATTGTATATTAATGAGGCAGAGAATAAATGTGTCAACTATAAAGAAGCCAGCGAGACAAATGATATCATTTATGCATATTTGATGTTTGCATTAGGTGAGAATTTTTTAAAAGTGATTTTAAGAAAAAAAATGCTAAAAATTAAAATTTTTATTCTGCGAAAAATGCTGTTAAAATTTTTTTTGTAGGTATCCTATTTTTTTTTTTTTTAAATAATTTATCGAAAATTTTATTCAAAAATTTAATAAAATTTAAAAAATATATATATTAAAAATATAAAAAAATACAACTAAAAATATTTAAAAATAAAAATTTTAAAATTAAATTAAATTAAAATATTACAAAAAAAATTAATAAGAAAATTGAAAAATTAAGTGAAGTTTTAATTTAAAAAATTAATTCAATCAACATATTAAAAAATTAAAATTTCACCATTTTCCCTGATATTTTTGTTAAAAAAATAAATTTAGAATTTTTAATAGAAGAAAAAAACAAAACTCTTGAAATTTGATTATTTTGAAAGACGTAAGGTTATTTAATTTTTTTAAAAATTTAAATTAAAATTAAAATTTAAATTAAATTAAATTAAAAATTTAAAAAAATAATGAAAAAAAATTAATATTTTTTAAAAATAATAAGTAATTAATTTTAATCAATAAATAAAATTTTAAAAATTAATCGTTTTAAGAATTTAGTAAAAAAAATTAATTATATAATTAAATTAATTAATTTTAAAATTAATTTAAAATACATAATTTAAAAAAATAACATTAAAAATTAAATTTAAAATTAATTAAATTAGTTAATTAAATTTATTAATTTCAAAATTAATTTTAAATTTTTGTTTACTAAAATTCCTTTGACATCTTTAAAATACATAATTTTAAAAAATAATTTAAACTTACCATCAACTAAAAATAATAAAAAAAAAACTCTTTTTATTTAGGCATGATTTTGTGTTCCGGCATCGTAATTTGCAACCTTTCCGTCACCAAAGTCCTTTGCAAAGCCCATTTCTCGCGTCGTGGCAGCACAAGTTCCTTATACTACCAACAAGTGAAACTCAAGCACATGCGACGAACACTTTTCCAGATCGCCTCAAATCGCCCAAGTTTCAACGGGACCGTACCAACTTCGGAGGAAATTCGTTTTGCCAAGCTAATGTTGATCCTGAGCATCTCTTTTGTGATTTGCTGGTGCCCTCAAATGGTAAGTTGTGCGCGCAAAATATTAAAAATTAAAAATGGACGCCTTAATTATCTCACTTGAGTGACTTCAGAATGTTTTTTTCTGCTAATAAATTGTGTGCTAACCCACCCCAAGTTAAATAAACGAAACCTTTTTTCATCATCGCAACATTTAACCCTCCGTTGTTGTCTTGCGCATCATCAACAACAACCATATTTGCTTATTCATATTACATTATTTTAATATTTTGTTACATTTTATTATTATTAACTATCTCATCACCTCATCATTACATACAATGCTTCTGTTTAAACTTTTTTTTCTGTTGTTGATTCAATCATTCATAACAAGATCAGTTTTTTTTTTGTTTATTTTTTGATTGAATGAAAAGGGGTTGGACTGATATTTTTTGTTTATTAACGTTTTTCGGTGTGTGTTTAGAGTTGTAATCATATAAGAATCGCTCGAAGGCAAGAAATTATTGGTTTTTTGTTTGCAGATCACAATCATCTTGTATCAAATTCTTCCGTCGTCGTCGGATGGCAACAGATTTATCCTCACAAAAGCAGCCCGTCTCTCGGATTTCTTGTTACTTTTGCATTTTGTGTCAGATCCGTACATCTATGTGCTACTCAGGAACAACCGACATCGTCATACGTTCAATGTGATCCTCAAAAAGATCCTCAACAAGAAGCCAAGTAACAGTTCCGAGTCACGCAACTCGCCCGAAAATGAAGTTGTCGATTGTAATCTGCTGGAAGACAATGAAAATAACAACATTGGGCGGCAGCATCGGTCGAGCGTCGTTTGTTTTTCTTCGGATATTCGCCCGGCTGGTCAAACACGTGGCATGATGGCGTTCAATTAGACCATCAATATCCAATTATTTGGCTTATTAGTGCCATATCCGTTTCTGTCTCGTCTCTATCTACAAAAAAAAAGAAGAAACTGACATTTAAATTTGTAACTGTTGTTGCTGTGTTGGTTAAGCTTTTGTGTAAATATACAAGATATTTTAAATATATATGGGATTTCACGCATTTTACTTCTCATATCTTCGTTTTCAACGCACCCTCTACCCGAAACATGATTGTTAATCCCTTTTAGATTGTTTGTTTGGAAATTTTTGTTAATTTTAAATCAAATCAAATAGATGTAAATGTGAAATTAAAGCAAATATCCAAAGAAATATTAATTTCCGTACGTGTAAAATTACTAATTTTGCGATTTTCAACTTCAAATCCTGACAAAACAATAAAAATCCAATATCCGGCCAAATTAAGGCATAAAATATTCATCACAAAGCATTAAATTCACTCCTCGAACAAAATAGTTTTCCAATTAAAAAGATCATCCTGTCATTTATGCTCTTCCTTCGTCTTCCGTACATCAAAAATCGTTCAAAAAAAAACATGAATGGAGAGCTTTGTGTCCAATTTTCTACGCCATCCATAATCCATTGATATGAAAAATTTAATTCGTCACAACTTAACATACGGTTCCGTTGTTGGATGAGAATTATCCTGTGTCATTATATATTTATTATATCTATTTGATAGACAATTATGGCTTAGATTAAACGACGGAAAAAAGCAAACAAATCGAATTACATGAAAAAACGAATATTTTTTGTTGTGATCAAAGCAAAAAACGTAACATGATGACGGTTAGAGTTTCTCAGCATCCCTAAAAAATGACGACACAAGCGATTGTAATGAAAACTACACACCATTGTTATTTAATGAGGTGTTTAATTTTTATTAAGTGGCTGGAGAAATTTTTGTTAGTTCTTGTGACGCTTGTAACATGAGCGAAGATAATTTCTCAATAATGTCTAAAGTGGGTTAGGTAAGTGCTTTGTCATTCATCGAAAAAGGATTCGATATTAAATTGGGTGATATTGGTAGATATATTGGGACGAAATTTTGTATTGGTTCTTAGGTCAATTTTTTTTCAGCAAAATGTTTTGGATTTCCTTTTTCGTAATTTCATAATAATTTGAATTTTGAAAAATAAGTTAAAAATTTTAATATTAATTAAAAATAAATTAAAACTCAATATTTGTAAAATCTATCAAAATAATTTAAATTTAATTGAAATGCGAAATTTTTTAATTTTGCAATGAAAAATAAATTTTAAAAGAAATATTCAATTCATTTTTTACGTATTTGACTTTTCCATAATTGCTCTTAATATTCTTTAAATCTCCTTTAAAAAATAAATAAAAAAAAAAATAAAAATAAAAAAAAAAATAATTATGTTAGGTATTAAAAAAAATTTTGGCATTATGTTAGGTATTATAAATTTTAATTTTTTTAAAATGAATTTTTACTTTTAATATTCCTATACAAAGTTAATTAAGAAACTTTTAATTTTTTTAAAATGATTTTTATATTTTTTAATATTCCTATATCAAAGTTTTATTTAAATCATTTCAAAAATTATAATGCGAGCTTTAAGATTTTTATAAATTATTCCTAAAATACATAACAAGAATTGAATATTTTGAATTTTTTGATTCGATTTTAATTCATTTAACCCTTAACCTTTAAATTAATTAAAAAAATAAAATTATTAATTTAAAAATTATTATTAAATTAATTTAAAAATCAAAATAAAATTATGGTAGCTGAAGAATTATTTCTTAGAATTAAAAAATATTTATATTTACAAAAAAATTATTTTTACTAAAATTTTTATAAGAATCAAAATATTTATGTATTTTTTTTTTTTGCTAATGAAATATTTCATTGCCAAAGGCTTCATTTTTATTGCATTTGTATGTTTATCTTTCCCACAAAATTATTTTTCGATAAAATTTTTTTTTGTATCGTAACTCTTTCCGCTATTTTAAAGCAAAAAAAAACTAAAATAGCGAATTATTAAATAAAAAATAAGAACAATTATTAATATTTTGGTTTAAAATCCATTAAATAAACATCCGGAGAGAGTCCTCTAAGTTCGTGTAATACTTTTATCATCGCCACGGGCCATGTTTTGATTATTTTAGTTGTATTTGATCATTGAGGGAGTAACGGAGCTCGAATATTGTTCACGTGTTTAAGTTTAAATCGAGTTCATTTAATGAGAATTGTTCCCTTAATTTAAATTACAATCAGAATTTTAAAGCTGGAATGACTGGAAAGTAAATTCTAATAAGAAAATTTAAATGTGATTTTATGAAAAATTGATATTTTGTTTAAAAAAAATTTGATATTATTGAAAAAAATTGGTATCTAATAACATTTTAAGGAAAAAAATATGCTACTTAGAATTAATACTGTATTCTGATGCAAAATATTCCTGAAAATAGAAAAATATATTAAACTAACGAGATTTTGGCGTGAAAATATCATATTATAGCTAACATGTTTCTTCAAATTTGCATTTTGCTTCTTCTTCATGCGTTCCAGTTGTTCGAGATTCTCTTCCGTAG
The DNA here is from genome assembly GCF_036172545.1 of Culicoides brevitarsis. Taxonomy (NCBI): domain Eukaryota; kingdom Metazoa; phylum Arthropoda; class Insecta; order Diptera; family Ceratopogonidae; genus Culicoides; species Culicoides brevitarsis. The sequence goes on along the minus strand of NC_087085.1, from coordinate 13,697,797 downwards.
GCTCCATTTCATAAACTTCCTTCATATCTTGAATCGCTTTGTCAAATTGTTTCTTTATTTCGTAACATTTGGCACGTAACTTCAAAACTGACAACTTTTCACCCGGATTTGCGTTCAAAAAAATATTAATATCTTCCTCGACGCGATTCAAGTCATCAGTACAAAGCATAATTTTCACATGTCGAATCAAATATTGGACTTTCAGATCAGTTTCGACCTTTTTATTGCACTCTGCGAGGATTTGCATGCGATTTTTGGCTTCTTCGTAATTCCCATTTTCAATTAATTCATCGATCTTTTGAAGTTTTGTGTGAAAAATTGTCTTTGCGATTAAATTATTCAACATTTCCGGCTTATTTCCAGTTTTTTGGATGTACGATTGGAAATCATGAAGTGCCTCGTTGTACAATTTCGAGTGAAAGAAACACTCGCCACGATTAAAATAGGCATTTCCATTGCCTGGGTTTTGTTGAATGACTTCGGTGAAGTCAGAAATTGCTTCGGAATGCATTGAAAGTTCTTTCAAGGAACAAGCTTTGAAATACAAGATTTCTTCATCACACGGGAAATGGGAAAGAGCTTCTTTGCAAATTTCAAGAGCTTCTGCGTAATTTTCCTCATCTGAAGCGGTATGGATGTCATCGATCAAAATATTTCGAATGCGGGTTGATTCTGTGGTTTTGTTACTGACGCTTCTAATTGACTCTGTATCAACTTCTTTTGACTTTAAACTCGATTTATCGCTGGAAAAATTTTCTTCTTCATCGTTTTTTGCTTCTAAAGTCGAATTTAAGTCTTCAGTTTGATCTTCAGTATCATATTCTGTCTCAGTAGTTCCTTCAAGAACCTCATTTTCTTGCTCTTTTTGCATTTCCAATGCCGAAAAAACTTTTTGTTGGAAATTTTCCCACTTTTCCTTCTCTTCTTCTGTCAAAAATTGCATGGATAAAATCTCATCGCAATGATTTCGAGCCTTTTCATAATTTTTGTTCTCAAATTCTTCATTTGCGAGTTCTTCGTGCATCTTGAAATTATCTTTTGCTTGTCTTCCAGCCTCAATTATGCGAGTCATAACCGATTGGAGTTGCAATTTTTGCTGTTTTAGGATTTCAACTTCTTTTACGACGACGTGATTTTGTGTAAAAGTTGTCAAAAATTCTTTAAAATTGTTAATTTGATCTCTTGCAACCGATTTCGTGCCTTCTGAAAGGTAATTTGAGACTTCATCGATTTGTTCTTTGAAACTTTTAAAGTCTTTGGAAAAGTCGTTGAACAGTATTTGGGCTTCATCGATATTATTTGACTGGATTTCGGTCGATTTTTCTTTCATTTTCAATTGAGCTGAAAATTTCATTTGATTTATCGCCTTGATAGGTGAAAAAATTGTAATTATTGCTCCATATGAGATCACAAAATCAGGAATTGCTGCGATAAGGAGGTTTTCTTCCTTGTAAATTTCCAAAAATGACTGACGGATACTTGGAAGTAACGAATATTTTCCAGCAAAAAGTACGAAATTCTCTTCAGAATCTTCTTTTGTAGTCATGATTTTCTCAATAGAATCGAAAAAATCTTTTTTGTTTAAAATTTCATCCAATATCTCTTGCTTCAAGGTCATTTCCAGTAAAGTATGTTCAATTTTGACGACATATTCTTTGGATGTAATTAATTCATCAGCAGCTTTTTTACATTCCTCTTCCAATTTTTGTGACAAAAAGTCATCTTTGGTGACGTCACATCCGAATTCCGATAAAAAATGATCCACACAACATTTTTTAAGGCTTTCCAAAACATTTATCTCCTCAATTACTGAAATTGATTCAAACTCGTTGCTCGTAGAAGCGCGAATAGCTGTTTCTGTAAAGTTATAAGTGATGATTTTGTTCTTCTTTTCAGGATCTACGCGCTTTTTGTAAGCCATTTCAATGGCAACGGTATCAAAAATGGTATTCAGCAATCGAAATTTGGTATAAGGAAGTCCCATGCGAAGCTCTTTGAACATGTCGCTGATACAAGTGTCGGGAAAAATCATCACATATCCTTGGATTTGGTCGATGTTGGCAACTTTCAAAGCGGTTTCCAGCAATTTGTTCATAAACATCGCAAAAATGTACAAAAACGGGTAATATTTGACGACTCCCATGAAATTGACGTGAATTTGAAGGACGCCACTCTCATTTTTGGTTAATTTGTAAGGATAATTGTTGGTAAGTTCCTGTAATTCTTCGTCAGTGTACGATTTTTTAAAGAGTTTACCGAAATCTACAAATAGAAAATGATAAAAATTAATTTTTCTTTGGTAAACAGAGTAAAATCTTACCATAAATGCAATTTGTCGGGTCCAAACGATGATAAGCTTTGGCATTTTCACCGATCAAGACGTCGTTTTGTGTGAAAGCAACGTAAAGAGGCACTTTGAAGCACCCATTTTGGCCAGTGACGATATGAATCTTTCCATTATTGTAAAATGAGACGATTGCGAATTCATTGAAAAAGTCCAATTGAACGCCGGCAACAGCAAGTGCCATTTTTTGAGTGATTTTTCCTGTAAAAATGAAGAATTTTATGATTTCCTGATGAATTGACATGAAATTTTCAATATTTACCGTGAAAATTGATGAAAATTGGTTGGAAAATTGAGTTTTAAGAGGAAAATGTACAATTGACTCCTTTATCTCCCGATTTCCCGCTTATCTAATAACGGTATTCCCAGATGACAAGAAGGTTATGTGATTTTTTGCAGAAATTTGCACATTTTGCACGATGGGAAGTTGTTTGAATTAGCATGAATGCGAGTTTGAATCATCAGCTGTTCAAAAAAATCCCGAAAAATTCTTAATTTTATTGAATTTTAAGCCAATTTCGCATAAATTTAAGGTAATTTTCGCCTTTAAAATGTAATTTTTGAACATATTAACTCAATTTTCCAATTTTTCATTGTAAAAAAAAGTGTAAAAAAGCCAAAAAAAGCAAAAATGCCAGATGCCTACAAACTACACCCTCCTTTAAAGATCCAAATCCAGATAGAATCCATTGCTGCCTTCGATAACAACGTCATTCTCGGCACTCGTCAAGGCCATTTGCTGCAATATTCGATAAACTCAAAGCCAGAAAATGAAAAAATCGACTTGCAACTGCTGCAATACAACAAAACTTTCAGCAAAAAGCCAATCGTGCAGCTGGAAGTCATTCCGGAATACAAAATTCTCTTCAGCTTGACCGATAACACGATCAACGTCAACGATATCAGTCGTCACAACTTTCCGCTTGTGCATGTGGCTCAAAAAACAAAGGAGCAACCGCTTTCGCGATGGATGTCCAAAAATCCACAAGTTTGACGGGCGAATTGTCACTCGTTGTGCGAATGTGTTCGGCAATTAAGCGAAAATTGCAGTTGTGGTATTGGAAACACGATCAACTCTTGGAATACGGACGAGATATCGAGTTATCTGACGTGCCGAAAGTCATTTGTTGGTCCGGCAACACAATTTGCATCGGATTACGAACGGAATATGTGTTGTATGACTTGTCCAAAGGCAATCCAACGAAACGAGATTTGTTTCCGATCAGTTCAACACGAACCATGGATCCTTGTATTTCGATTTTGAGCGATGAAGTGTTCGGAATTGCCAAAGATGAGTTTATGATAAGTATTTATGCGAACAGTCAAGGCGATCAAGAACTCCCCACGGAAGGACAGTACGATCCAAAGGCTGCGGAAGTGAATGAGGCATCCGACAAGCGATTTGGAACGCTTCAATGGACAGAACCGTTGCAGCAACTTGTCTGGGATGAGCCTTATTTGACGGGACTTGTCACAGATTCGCTGGAAATTCGAGTTTTTAATGCACCGGGGGATGTAACGGACAATTTGGTGCAAAAAATCGACGGATTGAATCATGTGCGGTTTTTGGTCAAGGGAACACGAGGAATTTTGTATGCGGCATCCGCTTCGCAATTATGGTGCATTGAAATGCGTGATATTCAACAGCAACGAGAACAATTATTGCAAGAGAAGAAATTTCAACTCGCTTTACAACTTACCAACATCTCGAATGAAAGTCCCGATGACAAGCAGGAAAAAATTAATGAGATTCAAACGTTGTATGCCTTTGATTTATTCACCAAAAAGGAGTTTAAGCGTTCCATGAAGGAATTTTTCGTCTTGGGAACTGATCCGATTGAAGTTATAAACCTTTTTCCTGAACTCTTGTCCTCCGATGGCACTAAAAAAGGCGAAAGCATGGCTGACAAACTTGAAGATAAGGAACTCGAACAAGGATATCTCGCCCTAATCGACTATTTGACTGAATGGCGACAGAAAATGCGCAAAGAATCTGCCAATAATTCGAGTAAAATGACACAAAAAGGTGCAAAAACTTTATTATCCATCATTGATACAACTCTGCTGAAGTGTTATCTCCAAACAAACGACTCTTTGGTGGCTTCTGTATTACGTTTGAACAACTGCAACTTGGAAGAATCGGAAAAAGTCCTCAAAAAACATCGAAAATACGGCGAATTAATCATCTTGTATCAAACAAAGAAGCAACACAAGTCCGCTTTACAACTTTTACAAGCGCAAGCTGAGGTCCAAGGCTCCGTTTTGTTCGGGCACGAACGCACTATCCAATATTTGCAACATTTGGACTCAAAAAATATCGATCTCATATTCGAATTTTCCGATTGGGTCTTGAAAAAACATCCCGAGGATGGTTTAAAAATCTTCACGGAAGACGGATTGCCCGAAGTTGAGGGTCTTCCGCGTGCCAAAGTGCTCGATATGCTCTTGCAAAAGCACAAAGACCTCGTAATCCCGTATTTGGAGCAAATTATTCATGGGCCATGGAACGAAAGTAACGGCATTTTCCACAACATTCTCGTTAAGCAGTACAAGGACAAGGTTCTTCAGTACAAAAATGACGAAAAAAGTGAAAATCGTGCTCAATTAGACAAGTACAGCAAGAAACTCATCAAGTTTTTAAGAACTTCAAATCAATACAGCCCGGATAAAGTCCTCATGGATTTTCCTACGAACGATTTATTCGAGGAACGCGCGATAATTCTGACAAAATTGAAGAAATTCGAGAAAGCTTTGACGATTTACGTGCAAATTCTCGGCGATATCGAACTCGCTGTCAAATATTGTGGCGAAGTTTATCACGCAGACATTCCCGCAACGCATTCAGTTTACACGAATTTGATCAAAATCCTCCTGAATCCGCCAAAACAGTCGCCTTACAGTGAAGTTCCGCTCCATATTCGGTGCTTGCAACCCGATGTCGAAACAGTTTTGGATATTCTTGAACGTCACACGGACAAAGTTGATGCGGAGGAAATTCTAAAAATGTTACCGAACGACATTCCCCTCATGCGATTGAAGAAATTTATCGAAACCGCGATGCATTTGTGTCTCGAACGCAAACGACGAATCCAAATCCACAAAGGCTTGTATTACGCAGGGCACTTGCAGTTGCAGGAACAACGCATAAAACTGGAATCGCAACATTTTACACTCACCGAATTAAGCACGTGCTCGAATTGTTGCAAGAAATTCAGCAATCAAAGTGCGCTGGTGCGCCTTCCGAATGGAAACTTGGTGCATTATTCGTGTCAATAGTTTATTTATCGTATAATTCATAAAGTAAATGTAAATGATTTGTAATACTTTTGACTTGATAGAATACATGGCGATCAATTAAAATTAAGTAAACTCAAGAAAAATATAACACTGAAAAAAGTTTAAATTGCACTTTTTTGCTTAATTTTAAGTATAATTGCTAATTTTAGGTCCATTGAATGAAAAAAGTTGCAAGAAGTGTGTGGAAAGTAAGTTTTATAGTTGTGGAATGCTGCCCCAGGAACGCAACATGAAACTTGAAGAGCGTGCCAGGCGTTTTCCTATTGTTTGAACGTGGAAACCGATTTTTTGTAATGCTTCATGATCCAAAATTTTTCGACCGTCGAAGATGTAAGCAGGTTTCATCATTCCTTCGTAGATGCGGTGATAGTCGTAATTCTAAAAATAAGAGAAAATTCGTTGAGGATATCAAAAATATTAAAATTTTAAGCATTACAATTATTTTAAAATATTTTGAATTTCATTGATCTTTAAAAAATTAGGAAAGAAGTAAATCGAGTTTGATTTTCTTAAAATTTTGAAATAATTTTACAGAAATATTTTCAAAATTAAGAAAAAAAAAATTTTTTTACAAGTTTTTCATTTTAAGTTCGAAAAACTAAGAAAATATTAATTTTTTAACCAATTTCTGTTAAAAATTAAAGATTTTTAAAAAATTTTTTTAAACTTTTAAAAAAAATTTAGAAACAAAGCAAATAAAAAAATAATTTACGTGTTGATTTTTTTAATTAAAAGTTATTAAGGCCGCTCCAAATGAAAATCAAAAATAAAGTCCAAAATTTTTTAAAATAAAATGTGGGGGGCAAAATAAAAAAAAAAGTTTTGAAATACTATTTTCATACCAAATGACAAAATTTTATCAATTTTTTAGCGTTAAATTATATTTTTGATGTTTTTTTTTCTATTTACTTTGAAATTTGCTTATTTAAAATAGATTTCAGAATATTTCATATTAAAAATTAACGAAAAAATTTTCATAAAAAATAATTGTCAAAAAATTTTGAAAAAAAAAAAAAAATTTAATAATTTTATGAAAAATATTTTTAGAGAAGAAAATTTATGATAAAATATGATTTCCAAAACAAAAATTAGGATAAATTGAAAATTTTTCAAAAATTTTTTGGAAATTTTCTTGAAAAATTATAAAAAACACCCCAAAACGGTCATTTTTGGTTAAATTATTGACTTTTTTTTTATTTTGCCCCATTGGACTTTCGACTTTTAAAATGGGGCATCGGACTTTATTTTTGATTTTTATTTGGAGCGGCCTAAAACCTTATATTTAAATAAAAAAATTATAGAAATTGTTCAATTTCCGGTTCACTTTTAAGAAATTTTTTAAAAATGTCAATTTATTTTAATTATTTAAAATATTTGTTTAGATTTTTAATATTTTTTTTTTCATTTTTGCACGAAAATTAATAATTTTTCATAATTAATGCTTGTAAAATCTTAAGAAATTCAAAAAAAAAATTTCTTTTGGATACTAAATTTTCATCATACTTCCTTCATAATATTTTGAAGGTCTAAAAAATTCAAAACATTCTCAACTATTTCAAAGACGAATTACAAAAATACACGAAAAAATACTCGAGTACATTTCAAAAGAAGAGTTTATAAAAATACTCACAACAAATTCATCCCATTCTGTGCAAACAACAATTGCATGCGTGTCTCGTACCGCTTCATACGGATCATCGAATATTTGAACAACTTGCTTGACGTGCTCTGGCTTATCCGTAACGTGAGCGGATGTCAAATCGCGCATCACCTGCTTCGGTTCGACTTTCGGATCGTAAATGTTCAGCGTGGCACCTTCATCCAGCAACGTTCGACACACCGTAATTGCTGGCGTTTCTCTCGTGTCGCCCGTATTTTTCTTAAATGCGAATCCCAAAACTGCTATCCTCTTATCAGTGACCGTATTGAAGAGACATTCGATAATTTTTTGCGAAAACCGATTTTTCTGATATTCATTCATATCGATGACTTGTTGCCAGTAAGCTGCTACCTCAGGTAAATTTAGGTTTTGACAAATGTAGACGAGGTTCAAGATGTCTTTTTGGAAGCAACTGCCTCCAAAACCCACAGAAGCCTGCAAAAACTTTGATCCGATGCGCGAATCGAGCCCTATTGCATGAGCAACTTCACTAACATCGGCTCCCGTGCTCTCACAAACGGCGGAAAGAGAGTTAATACTGGAGATACGTTGCGCTAAAAAGGCATTTGCTGCTAATTTTGACAATTCTGAGCTCCAAGTGTTCGTTGTGTAAATATTTTCCTTGGGGATCCAGTGCTCGTAGATCCAAATGAGCGTTTCGACAGCCTTTTTGCCTTCGGGCGACTCTTCGCCGCCGATTAAGACACGATCCGGTTTAAGAAGGTCATTAATTGCCGTGCCCTCAGCCAAGAATTCCGGATTTGAGAGTATGTCAAAGCGAATACCTTCGAAGAAATCGATGACAATCGTAATTATTTTTGATGATATCACTCACAATCACGTTTAATGACGTGTTTTGTCAAGGACTTACCCGGTTTTTGGTTGGCTTTCAGTATATGCATGATACTTTCGGCAGCACGTACGGGCACTGTGCTCTTTTCAACAACAATCTTGCTACTTTGCGCGATATTTGCAATGAGACGCGCGCAACCTTCGACGTATTTCAAGTCTGCGGCACGTCCTTTGCCGTTGCCCGTCGTTTTAGTGGGAGTATTTACCGAGATGAAGATGAGATCGGCTTCCGTGATGGCCGTTTCGATGTCTGTGGAGAAGAAAAGATTCCGATTTCGGCATTGTTTGACTACCTCGTCAAGTCCTGGCTGTCATAAGAAGTCATAAAAAGATAAAATTATTTTTTATTTCCGAACTTTATCGCAGTTCTCTTATCAACAAACTACGGAAGTTTTGGTATGTTACCTCGTAAATTGGCAGTTTCTCCGAATTCCATTGATCGATGCGTTCTTTGCTCTGATCGACGACAGTCATTTGGATATCGGGGCATTTGAGAGCCAAAACGCTACTTGTTGGACCTCCAACGTATCCAGCTCCAATGCAACAAATTTTTGACACGACCATATTTTTGAAGATTTTTTTTTTTATCGTAAATGCTTATCGCACAACACGTCTAACTTCGAAGACTGCCAACCAAACACTGAAACGAAAAAGAATTTCATACAATACACTCTTCGGTACTTGTGTGATTCACAGAAAAGACGTAAAGTGAAGTTGTTGATTGAGATAAGATCGTGAATTTCTTGATAAAGTGACGATTTTTGTTATTTTAATGAATTTCATCTGTGCAAATAGCAGAGAATTTCGTAAAAACAGAGACAAAGCGACTTAGAACAGGGAAAATATCGAATGTTGCCAACGAGAAATGCATCGTAAGCAGATCTGGAGTACTGAGAAATAGGTCAAAGACCTGGTTAAATTACATGTAAATGTTCTGCACAAAAGTTCTTCTTAGAATTAATACTTAGAACTTTTTGATTTTGATGGATTTTTGACTTGAGCTTGTACCTGATGATCCAATGAGTCCTTTAGAACTCAATTTTGGGTTATTTTTAGTGATTTTCTCACAGAAATCAGGATAAAACTGAAAGGACACGAATTTTGTTTATAATTTTAGTTTGAATTCCTACCGCATTTCCGCTTTGGTGGCTCCAAACAGGATGTTGACAAGACCTACAGCGCCCTCTGGTGCTCGTTATCAGTTTCAGCCGACTCAATTTTAGTTCAGGATGTCGCCGCACTTCCGCTTTGGTGGCTCCAAACAGGATATGGACCTGACGGTCTCGCCTCACGCTAATTCATGTAAACAAAACCGCATGATTTCTTGAAATTTCATGAAAAATCCCTTAAAAATGCCGAAAAAAGGACTATTTGAAGTGCCCAAATGGGATGACGATGCTCCGGATCTCTCAAAGGAGTTCAGAGTCAAGAAGGTAAGTTCGAAATTTTAAGGAAATTAAAGTTTTAACAAATTTCTTGTAGGTTCCATTCCTCATAGACCGCAAGAAGGCCCAAGAAGAAAAGGCAAAACGCAAGATTTTGAAAGCCAAACGCCTGTTAGACCGTAAAAATGGGAATAAAATGGAGACAAATGGGGATCAAGTTGGAAAATTTGTTCGTGCTCCTCCACAAACCGATGATGACATCGACGATACTTTCGATGTTTTTGGTTTAAGTGATCGCGGAAGGAAGCGTCAATTAAGCGACGATGAAGATTCAGCTGATGACACGTTCGAACGTCGTTTAAAACAACCCATTCAACAACCAAGAAAAGCTGTCATTGCCAAATCTGCCTTCGACAAGGCAAAAGAAGTCAATATGGAAGCAGATGAAGACCAAGGATGGAAAACTGTCGAAAAACCCAAGAAGAAAATGAAGAAAAACAACGAAATGGAAGTCGATACCCCAAAACAAGTCGTTCAAATACCCGAAAAATCACAAAATGCCAACGGAAAAGACTTTAAAAGTCATTTAATTGACAGTCTCAAAGGCAGTCGTTTCCGCTACATGAACGAACAAATGTACAAATGCAAAGGGGACGAAGCCAAAAAGATGTTTGACGAAGATCCGCAAGCATTTGTGGCATATCACGAAGGTTATCGACAACAAGTGCAACAATGGCCCTCAAATCCGCTCGATCGCATCATCAAAAGCATCAAAAAACTTCCAGTCAACAACATTATCGCGGATTTCGGGTGCGGCGAGGCACGTTTAGCAGCAGAAGTCCCCCAAGAAGTTTATTCCCTTGACTTGGTAGCTGCCAAGCCCGAAGTCATTGCTTGCGATATGGCTCACACTCCGCTCAAAAATGAGTCTGTGGATGTTGCTGTCTTTTGTCTTTCCCTCATGGGCACAAATTTGAAGGATTTCCTCTTGGAAGCGAATCGCGTTTTGAAGCCTCGAGGCACTTTAAAGATCGCTGAGGTTGCTTCGCGTTTCGATAACGTGAAATATTTCGTGGCTAACGTCGAAAAATGTGGATTCACATTGCAAAATACCGACACGAATGACAAACTTTTCTACTTTTTCAACTTTAAGAAGCAAACGGATGCGAAACAAGTTGCTTCAAAAGTCAAAACTTTCAGTCTTAAGCCTTGTTTGTACAAAAAACGATGATTTTTCTTTCAACATTGAATAAATATGACATTTATTTCTAAATATTTAGGTCGGATTATTATCATTTTTTGTTCCTTACCGCTAATTGTTAGACGTTTTACGTATAATTTAATATATTTAATATTTTTTCTCTCTCAATACTTTGCCCTCTCTCAATAAAAATAGAATTTTTGTGATGATTGCGAATTAACTCTAAAGAAAAAGGATTTTTTTTTTGACTTGCAAACACCTAAAAAAAATTTTTTGTGTGATTCTATGAACTTTTTTAACGTTGTGAGTTCACACAATTCACTATAGTACTACTCTAATGTGTAATAATTAGATCTCTAGACGCGAATTGCTAAGTAAATTAGCATTTGAAAGCGTAAAATGGTCGATTTTTGAACTCGAGGCAAGAATTTAACGTGTTTCGTGCTGCTTGATTGACTTAAGGTAAGAATGTTCGAACGCGGCCTTTGATTTCGGAGCGACACATGCAGCAAGTTGTCATTGCCCAAGCACATTGGACACAAGTAACTGCAAAAAATAAAAGAAAAATTGATTTTTTTGATGAAAATTGGATTTTAAGCCTTACCTAAGTGCCCGCACGGAATAAAAACGACGCCAATTTCGTTACTCATGCAAATTTTGCATTCTCTAGCGTCTTTCAAACGTTTATTCTCCTCCTCCAACGTCAATTCTTCCGTTTCTTTGGATATTGTGTCACTACTTTGACTCAAACTAGCTGCCTCTTCACTCGTCGTGCCACTTGCTTCCATTTGTTGTTCGTGTTCTTCGCGTCCCCGGGTCTCAAACTCGCCAACTTGGGGCGTTTCCGTGTCATTACTCGACGAGGAGCTCGCTTGAAGGACCGACCATAAGGTATTGGCGACGACACTTCGTAAGGAAATCCGGGAATTTGCTGCTCTCTCATCGTCATCACATTCCGCTTCACGTTGATCGTCCAAAATACTCTCGGCAAGTGCTTGAGTCGTTTCGTAGGGGCGTCCTGTTGCTTCTAGATGTCTTTTTGTTAAGCTCTTAATACGTCCGATGCTTAATCCCATCTGTAAACATGCTTGTACGGGTTCCGTATCCATCGCTTGATCCAAAGTCATCGTCGGTTGCACGGGAGTTGTCTTTTGTTGTTGTCTCGCTTTTGCTTGGGGATCGTTTTTGTGCCTTTCCTGGATCTTTTGAACGTATTGCGGACCTTTTAGGAGCTGCAAAAATGGACATGTCGGGAACCAACGAGCATGTTCGTACCACGGTTGATCCTTTTCCTCCCAATGAAACAGCCCGCCGCCGCAATGAAAGCACATCACTTGATCATCGTTGCCGCAGTAATAAAATCCCGACTCTGCCAGCGTTGTCGGATCTTGAATGTGATCGATTTTCCAATTGGCAAAACTACGAATTCGCGATGCTAAGGTTACATAATTCGGGAATTTCGGTGGTTTCACGGGTTGAATCCCAATATCCTGATCTGACACTTCCGAGGCTTCCGTTAACGAAAGTGCCTTGGGGCATGTGGGCGAAAATTTGAGATGTTCCACAACTGGGTCGTCCGAAACTTCCCATTCGCCAATGACACGATGACACCACGCACATTTCACCTGATCCGAACGATTGATGTAGTAGAAACCGGCACGTGCAAGATCCGTGGGCTCAATGAAGGAAACGGGCCAACTTTGATATGTCGCGAGACGCGTTGCTTCATCTTGGAAATCGATATCGCTGGCGATTGGAATGTTGCCGCAGTAACGAGGATTCACGATGAACGGGCATCCCGGACTAATTTGACGATGCTTTTCGAGTGCGTTGTCGCCCTCCTGCCAGGAATTCACTTTCTCCATGCACCAGTAGCACTGCACTTCGTTGCCATTACGTGTCGCGTAGAAGCCAGCTGCAGCGATTTCTTGTGCGGAAATTCCCGAGACGTCAGACCAATTTTCGAGTAAGGCTAAGCGATTTTCCTCGATATTCATCGTTATTGTCAAAAATTTTTATCTTATTGAACTACAAATTTGACTTTTTTTTTATCTCGTGAAAAAAAAAATCCCCGATGACGACCTTCGAAAATATTTCTTCTCCGCAAGTGTTTCTGCTTGTAAATTGACGTGCAATGTGTCCCCAACTACGACAGACGACACACAAACATGACAATCGTCGATTGATCAAGAGCTGATTGCGATGATTATTTAAATAATTTAAATATTTTTTTGGCTACCAATTCACTCGAAAACATTGGAAAATGATTTATTGACCAATCCGAAACTTTCACATTCGAGAGCCAATCAGCGTGTTAGAAAACGATGCACTTTTCCCGGATTGGCTGAAAATTGACAGAACTAACGGATTTTTAGCTGTCAAAGTCAGCTGTCGAGATAAAAGGAAATTCGGGGAAAATGACTAAAGCGCATTTTTCTTGAAATTTCTATAAAAAATATTAAAATTAATTAATTAATTTTAGTTAATTAAAATTTTGAATTAATAAAAATTTAATTAATTTAATTTAAATTAATTTTTAAATATATCGAATTATTTTACCGAAATTAAAGTCTAATAAAAATAAATAAATTTTATTGAATAAATAAAAAAAAATTAAAAGTTTTATTGAAAAAATTACTTTTTTGGGTCTATCTCAATATTTTTTGAAAATTTTTAAATTTAGAAATTTTTTTTATTATTCTTCAAAAACATTTAAGAGAAAATTATTGAAAAAAAAAATAAAAATTATTGGTTTTATAAATTTTTTATATCGCATTTCGATGATTTTTTTAATTCAAAAAATCAAAAAATAAAATTAAAATAATAAAAACTAAAATTAAAAAATAAATCTTGATAAAAATATAACGGTCTTAAATTTGTTTAAGTTTAGAATCACTTCATAATTTTTTTTTTTTTTTTTTTTTTTTTTTTTTTATTTTCAGAAATTCATATAATTCAGAATTTGTAAGATAAAAGGTTCGAAATAATTATTATTTAATTAAAATTAAATCAAAAAAATTCTTAAAATTTCAATTTAAAAATTAACAAAATTGAACAAATAATTTTAAAAAATTCTTTGAAAAAAAAATATTTCAGACATCCAAATTGGAGCAAATTTCATCAAAAATCATAGAAATACCTCTCAAACAACAACAAAAACTTTTTAACTCAGTTCAATTCAGTCGTTCGTCGTAGTTTCATCGCGTTATTTTTTATTGTGAAACTCCGCAGCCGAGAAAAAAAGCAAAGAAACATCTCAAAAAGCTCTAAATTATTTATAATTTTTTAGTGTGATAGCCGTAGTAGATAAATTTTATATTCAAATGTTAGAGATTTCCCATTAAAATGCTGGCTTTACTATCAAGATGTGTGATGTAAGTATCTTAAGCTCAAAATTTATGACCTACATCAATTCAAAAATAGATGAATTTTGTCGCAATTTTGACCAATGATGCAAAAACTTGTCATTACCTGTTTTTAAAAAGGATTTAAAAGGAAGAAAAAATTTTAAAAGGAGAATTACTTATTACGTGTTTGTGATAAAAAAGATGTGGATCGATGAATAAAACTACATAAACATAACAAAAACTACAGCAGCAACAACAACAACAACGAACATGATGAAGATAATTAAATGGACGTGTGTTGTGACTCGAAACACTCGAATAGAGACAAAGAAAGAAGTATAAAATCTGAAACAAAGAGGAGTCATGACTCCATTCTAAATTTATACACACATTATTATTACTGTATGCAAATTTAAGAAGATTATTCACACATCCAACTCAAAGTCACTTGCTTTTGCGCTTAGAATTGTAGGAAATGGACAATTTTCCAGTGACTTGACAAGATTTGTGCATTTAAGCAGCAAAAAATCACGTAAAAATAGAAGAATAAAAGTCTTTATGTCGACAATCGAGCAAAGTTGAATGAATGAAGGAGATATACGCATGTTGTTGTTATGACTCGCATTATAAATCAATTGCCTTAAATGGTGATACAGTCAATAACCAACGATTAACTAACATGTTAGCATATTGTAGATAGTTTTTTTTGTGTTACTGTTTCGTTTTGTGTGTGCCGCGAAATAAATTTGAGATGTTGTTGATAGATTGATAAAAAAAAATGTTGTGAAAGGTTTTTTTAGCATTGATTGTGCTTAATGGAGATTGATATTTTATGAGTTTCAAGGGTATGTTGAGGACTTGGAGACAATTTTTTTGATATTTAAAGGAATAAGACTTGAAAAAATGCTTCAAATTTGGATTTTTTAGTAATTGAGATCATATTGGATGAAAATTTTTTAAGCGAAAAAAGTCTTAAGGAGCGTAAAAGCTCATTTTTGAGATAATTTTTACCACATTTCGAAGAAAATTTGTTCTTTAGAGTACTATACATGAATTTTATATGCTTGATTTGGATTAATTGGAATAGATTTTTAGAAGTTTACTTCCATTTTTTTGATTTATCTGTAAAAAAATTAAAAAAAATAATTAAAATTTACAATTTTTCTACATAAATTTTAAAAAATTTACTTACTCCTTGTTACTCCTTGAAAAATGATAATTTTTGAGCTTTAAGGCTGTAGTTTAATTCACATTTTCAAAGAAAAAAAATTTTTTAAATTAAATTTCTTGAAAAAAAATCATTAAAATTTATTTAATTTTTGTTGAAAAATTGAAAAAAGCTCAAGCTTTGGTTTTTTTTTTGAAGCCAGATGTAGTAAGCCAGATCGAAATTTCTGAAAAAAATAAAATTTTTGAGTCAAAATTATGAAAAGTTATCTTAAAAATTGATACTTTTTGAATCAAAATCTCAACCAAACTCACTTTTTTCGACTTATTTCTGCAAAGACGACACCCGAAGGCATTTCTTCAGTTACTTTAATCGTGCAATGTCATTGACTCTCGTGTGCTTCTGTGGGAGTTCAACTTAGAAAGCAAATCAAAGCACAATTTACTCGCAAATTCACTCAACATATCGCAAATTACATCATTCTTAATGACTTAATCGCCTCCTCCACTCCTTCTGTTCTTCAATTTCTACTTATTTAACCTCTCCCAAGCATCATAAAGTCATAAATTGTCCATTTCAAGTGCAATTTTAATTACTTTGCCTATTTTAACACTCGCAGCACTTTCGTGATTTGCCAAGACGTCGCCTCCTTTAATGAATCATCAACTTTTGGTCCGTTCTTTTGGTCCAGCGGCAATATTTACAAACGAGCCATGTATGAATTTGTCTTGAACTTGGACTCGACACCCTTGAATGTGCCCATATTTGTAAAAGTTACTTATAAATTTTAATTCTGCATACAAATTCATGTGAATTACCGCATTTTTGAAGGTTTTTCATCGACGAAAAATTCTCCGCTTGATTTGTTTTAATTCAAGACGTTGAAAAATTGCTTGCCGCACAATTAATTCAACATTTTTTTCATTTGCACGACGAAACGGGTTGATTAATATTCACATCTGCTTATAGGCATTTAACTCGCGTATATTTGTAACAATTACAGAAAAATTGAACACCATGTAATTATCTCATCTTTTTTTGTTTATATGAATTACAAAAATAAAACGAATGTGAGAGTCTCTCAGTCGTCGTCGTATTTGTAAATCTGAGCTATTTTTATAAAAAAAACATCAACGAATGTGTTAACACAATAAAATAAATGTTAGTCCGGACGTACCTTTGTTTCAAAACTTTTTTCCTCTCTAAATCAATTTCTGGCACACACATGCTGCTCTAACTCCGTAAATCAATGGGGAAAAACGTTTTTCACACAGCGACTGTCTATTTTTTTCCGTACGAACGATGATGCAGCGCGATCTCTCTCAGTTTGTATCGGATCGTGCACTCGCAATGATTAAATTTCGTCACAAATTTGTAGTTTAGCGTTAGAATAACGGTAATTATTGTACAGTGTAAAAACTTTTCGCGGAAAATATTTAATGGAATTTTAATGAGAGATTTTTTCCGTATTTTTTGTGTATATTCGGACCTGAAAAAAAAATAACATGATGAATTGAATATTTATTTGGGTCAGATTGGAATTTTCTCTGTTTATTTTTAAAAATTTTATTGGAATTTGGCAAGTAAAATTGACTCATATACTGTAATTGAACTGAAGAATTATTTGAAAAAAATATTTTTTAAAATTTTTCATGAAAAATCTTCAAACGAAAATTGATACTGAAAGTGAGTGTGTCATGTTTCGTGACAAAGTTTGAAAAATTTAAAAGATTTTCTATGAGAAATCATAGGGTATGAAGTTATTTTTAGATGTCTTGTACGAAGACATGACCACGGTTCATGCGATTTAAAGGTAGTACTATCATAAAATATGATTCACTTCCTCGAAGTTGTTTGGATTTTTTGATTAAAATTGTTTGTTATGAACTAGACCGAAAATGTTTTTTTTTTATAAAAATAATTGAAAAGTTTCGACTCAAAATTAATATAATTGAATGGCAAACTTTCAACTTTCATAAAAAAAATTGAATAAGCGATGATGACTATCTCTCGTAATAGATAGTGTCATCAAACTATTTTTTTTATGTTTGACTATTATTTGGCAACAAAAGTAATAAGTCAGTGACATGATGATGATGATGAACGAGATGAACGAATAGTTTGAATGATGGAACTTTTTGTATTTAAATTTTTTAAGCTTTGAAAAATGTTTTCAATTTATTTATATTGAATGATTTTTTTAAAAAAATTTATTTTATTTTTTTTATTTTAAAAAAAACTTTTTAAAATATTATTTAATATAATTTAATTTTAACTCAAACTTAATTTAAATTTAAAATATTTTAAAAAAATAAAAAAAATCAAAAATTAAAATAAAATATTTAATTAATAAATTAAAAAATATTTTAATAGTTAATTAAAGTCAACTTGGAAATTTTTTGAAATTAATTTAATATTTTAATAATTATTTTTAATTTAAATTAATTTGATTTAATTCAATATCAATTAAATTAAATCAAATTAAATTTAAAATAAAAAATATAAAAATATTATTATTCATTGAAAATTTAATTATTTTTTTTTAATTGTTTAAAAAAAAATTTAATAAATTAATTTTTAATTAAAAATATTATTTTTTTAATTAATTTTAAAAATTATAAATTATTTTAAAATAATTTTAATTAATTTAAAAAAAAAAATATTTTATTTTGTGTTCATTAAAAAAGTGCGCAATTTTCACTCAAAAAAAAATAATTT
Organism: Culicoides brevitarsis; assembly: GCF_036172545.1. Classification (NCBI taxonomy): domain Eukaryota; kingdom Metazoa; phylum Arthropoda; class Insecta; order Diptera; family Ceratopogonidae; genus Culicoides; species Culicoides brevitarsis. The sequence continues at coordinate 13,679,825 of NC_087085.1, read as the reverse complement.
TATCAAAAAATCTGAATTTAATATAAATTCGTTATCATCAAAATTATACATATTTTATGAATTTAGGGCCTCATCATTTCTAATCTTATCTCAACACGTGCTAATTTTACTAAATTTTACATCAAACAATTTTTTTTTGAAATTCCGAATCGAGTTCATTGCACTTGTTACAACCAAAAAACTTAAATCCAAAAAAAAAGTCTTACTTGCTTTCTCAACCTTAACCTTGGATGTCGGCTTGACACACGCCAACCGGTAAAACAAAATATCGCACAAAATATACTGTTACTGCTAAAATTTATTTACGAAACATTAATTTTGATTCATTTGACGCTGCGAAACGTGGGCTGACGACACAATTGAAGTCCCAAAATAAAAAAAGTTCTTTAATGCGGGAAGAAATTAGATCTTAAATAATTTATTTATTTAACGAATGTAACAAAGAGAAATTTATTTCGCACTTTTTTCATTCGTTCGGATGGGTGATAATTTTTGTTTCGAGTTATTATTACGGATTCGGACAAACAAAAAAATTTGCACATGCTACACGAATTTCAGTGAAGTGAAATTATTATTATTTATTCAAATGACCATAACGTTCGAAAAAAATATGTGTCATAACGTGAAATCGACCACTTTTTGATGTTTCGGAACTTCCGATCATGAAATGTCCACCTTAATTTTGAACTTTTGTGCCCCGAAACTCACAGACGGCAAAAAATCACGCGTGTGGGAGGCATCAGAACAACATTTTTAGCAACTAATGAAATTAATTTATAAACATTTTTCGGTTGTGTCATGCTGTTTAAATGATATGTGTTGCAAAAAAGATTATTCGAATGATTCATTTTGCTGTACTTCACAGAAATTCCCTCACTTTGACTGAAATTCGAATTTTTTGGGTGCAGAAATTGAATGAAACTAGTTGCCATGACACCCCTTTTTTTGTTTATTGTTTGTAAATATTATCTAGAGCATCCGAAAGAACAAAAAGTCAACATCCATGAATCCGAAATAAATTTAAAGTTTCAAGCAAGTGTGAATTTTACAGCAATTTAATTTGGAAATAAACCACAAATTGGATAAAAAACGGCGCCAGAGTGAAAAAAATAATTTTTCCAAAGTTTTATGAATGAATTATCACGCATTTATGTTACGACGACCAACTTCTGTTTCGATTCACCGATATTTTATGTTAATTTTTATGTAATTCCACGACACGCCGACCGTGACTGAATATGAGGAGTTATTTTTTTTACTACAAGTACCGTTCATGAACGCATAAATTACAACTCACGATAAAAGAATTAAAAAAAAAGATAGTTCAGTGAATAAAAGTTCAAGTGAGTCAAAAGTTGTGATTTTTTTCAGTAGAAGGTGAATTAATAAAAATTAAAAGAAAATTGATAAAAAAAAGTTTTTATGCAATTTAAGTGTATAATAATTGATATGCGATCAATAACAATTCAAAACATGCGATGTTATGATAAACGAGCGCTTTGATGTAATTATGTGAGAAATGTTTTTATTATGAAATAATTTGTGCGAATAAATATCTTGTGGTCAGTGCAGCGGTTTTTTGTACAGTTTTTTATTGTAGGAAGTTGCTTGTTATTTTTGAGAAATTTAAGAGAATTTTTCTGTGGAAAATCACTTTCTTTCGAAAGAAAACCTCATATTTTTTACGCAGGTGCATTGAGTAAAAATGTTTTAAATAAATAAATCTGAAAAAAAATAGTGATTAAAAATAAAAATAAATTTTTCTAAGTGCTCTTTTAAATATTTTCATTCAAAAAATCATTTATTTTAAATTCACAAAAATTAAAAAAAAAATAAGTTAAATAAAATTAATTAGAAAATTAAAATTCATTAAAAATAATTATTTAAAAAATTAATATGAATTAAAATTTAATTTAATTTTAATTCAATTTCCACTTAAATTTTAATTAAATTGAAAAATTAAAAAAAAATTGAATTTAATTTTATTTAATAAAATTTTTAATTAAAATTTAAAAAAAATAAAAAAAAAATTTAAAAAATTAAAAATTAAATTAAATATTTTAAGTTTCTATAAAAAGTTATTTTTTAAAAATTAAATTAATTATTTATTATAAAAAAAATTAATTAATTTTAAATTTTAAAAAATTATGATACCTTATTTCCTGAAAAAAAATAAAAAAAAATCTAAATAAAGGTCACAACACTAAACTCAAACACTATCCAAGAAGTGAAAATGAGCAAAATTCAACCCAAAAATCGATAGAATTATAATTGACAATGACATTCGCGACAAATTTCTCCTTCAACCTACGCCAATAACACGACGAATTTTCACACAAATTAAAACAAACTGTACAAAGACCGTTTATTTCAATTAATTAATCGAGACATGCTTCATCTGTTTGCTGGAACAACGAACAAAACGTTAACCGCACTTCGAATAAGGAACGGAAACCGTACTTTATTTACTTCTAAAATGGTCAACCAACAATAAATAATATTAAAATTTTGCAAAACGCATTTTTATTACATGTTGGTTCAATAAACTCTGTGCGCTTCTCGTCTTCTATTATAAATAATTATTTCTATTTATTAAAACTAATTTTCAAAATTAAACGTATTTATTTATGTAAAAGTGACACGAGTAATCGCAATAAATACTTAGAGAAGACGACGCCAGATTTTCTGAATATTCTTAAAAATGTGCGCTTTTTATGAGATTGTTGCGAAATGCCGTCTAATGGGATGAATTTTTCATGTTGTTTTTAATTAACCCGCAACGAGAGTGAAACTCGTCAATTAACGGTAGAAAAATTATTATTTTTAGAGTACAGAATTTGCAGTGTCTGCCATAAATTTTCCTTCAGCTGTTTTGTGCACGCACCAGAGAGAGAGACTTTGTGATTTAAAAGTTTTTTTTTTCTTAAAAATATAAATAAACAACACAAAATGGATAAAAAAAATTGTGAAACGTAATTTCTCGACTGAACGTGTCTAATACATGAACAATAGAGTCGTTTCGAATAAAAATGTACCGAAGTAGCAGTGACTACAGAGTCGCCGTGCAACCAGGACGTTTCGTTAGACGCGGCAGTATCAATGATTTAATAGAAAAATATAATGTGTTAAGTGAGCCACGGAGATCATCATCATCACCAAGTGCTAATAACGCGTTTTATTTCAACAATTATCATCAATATCGAAAAATGTATCGTACTCGGTATCCGTTGGAGCAACAAAAAACGACGAATTACATCGAAGAATTGTATCGCGATGAAAAAGTTGCCGTGAAAGAAGATCCAGTGACGGCTTTGAGTCGATTAGCGAGTATGGTGCTGCCCCTTTGGCTCATATTGAAGCCCGTTTTAGAGACTGTCGCCCTTACGCCGTTGCCTTTTTTCTTCAGTGTCACGGGAACGGGCATTTTTGCATTATTGGTCATATTTATACTACCTCGAACATTTAGTCAACTCTTGCTTTATCCCGGTTTTAGATTAGTTTTTGGTACCCTTTATCCCGCCTATGCATCATATAAGGCTGTAAGGACAAAAGATGTCAAGGAATATGTGAGTAATTTATTTTTTAATTAATTATTAAAAAAAAATTTTTTTTAAATTATTTATTATTAAAATTTATTTAAACTAAAATTAAATTAATTAATTAAATTAATTATTGTAATTAAATTTAATTTTAAATTTTTAATTAAATTAAAATTTAAATTTAATTAATTTATTTAAAAAAATAATTTAAAATAATAATTTTAAAAAAAATTAAATAATAAATAATAAATAATAAAAAAATATTAAATAATTAAAATATTAAATAATTTTTAAAATAATTTTTCAGGTCAAATGGATGATGTATTGGATCGTTTTTGCATTCTTTACATGCATCGAGACATTCACAGACATATTTTTGTCATGGTTTCCCTTTTATTACGAAATAAAAGTCATTCTCGTGATCTGGTTGTTATCGCCAGCGACGAAAGGAAGCTCGACCCTCTACCGGAAGTTCGTTCATCCGATGTTGACGAAGCGGGAACAGGTTTGTACATGTCTTTTTTCATCAAATATCGACTTATCTATGGAATTTTTGCAGGAAATTGACGAATATATCAATCAAGCGAAGGAAAAAGGATACACCGCAGTCCTTCAGCTCGGATCAAAAGCCACAACGGCAATCATGCAGACAGCGATCAAGGTAAGTGACTCACTTTTCCACACGGAAACGGTTCTCTTGCATGACTTTTTGGCGAGCTTTTTTCCAAAATTGTATCTAACACAAAAAAAAAACACTTGTCATAACACACAAAAACCCACAAAAACCTCTTACAGGCATTCCAAAAGGGTCAAGTTGACCTGGCACTCATGTCATCAGCGCATTCATTACCCAACGGCATGAATCACGTAGGTCTTAGTAGAAATGGAAATGACGCCACCGATGCACCGTATCACCAAAAAACGACGTTGGCAATGCACCGCTCCTTTTCGATGGATTCCGCGTTAAATTCCGGCGAAGAAGTTCACGTGAACGGCTACGAGAATGTCATTTACGAGCTGGAATCGGAGTCGGAAGAGCACGAATTTTTGCGCGGGGAATCTGATTCGGGAAGCGCAGCAAGGGCTCGCGCGGTTCCGAAACGCAAAACGCAGGCGGCAGCGACGAAACGCGGAAAGGGACGTGCGGCAGCGGTGCGTGCTCGCAAAAATATCCGGGAAGCGTCGATGGAGGTCGATGTCGAGAGTGAAAGCTAAAAAAAATTGAAATGGGAAAAATTTCACGGGTACCTAAGAAACTCGAATATCACAATTTTTATAGTTTTTAATACAAAAACGCACTTGTTTGAGATCTCTCGACAAGTTTAGTTAAGAAATTCAGTAGATTTAAGTAAATTTTTTAAAAGTCTGATCGATTTTCTCTTCTCGGAGATCAAGTATTGTTAGAAATTTTGCCAGCCAACTTTTAAAATATTGTTAAGAAAGTGAAATTGTAAGCAAAAGTATTTTTGCATCGAATAAATTTTGTACTTACTTTAAGATTTTTAGCTTTTTTCTTTGTTTTTAACACGATAGGGCTCATAATTTCATTAAAACCAAACACTTGCATGGTTTTTTTCCTTTAACAACTTTTCGCAGTTGCACTAAAGCTTTCTCTTTTTTCACGTTAAAAGTTTTTGTTAATTTTCGCAGGTAAGTTTTGTGTGAAATTTCCTGTTTTCATTAAAATTTTAAAAAATTTGTTAATTTTTGATTTTTTTTTTTCAATTTCACAGGGAGGCGGAGGCCTGGTGCAAACAATTCGCAAAAGTTACAGCTTAAGTGACTTATCAGAACCCGAACAGCCGAGATCCAAAGATGACATTGATGCTACAGTTCGACTTTCACAACAGCAACAGCAGAGAATGTTGCGATCACAAACGCGAAACAATCCGATGAGAGGCAGGCCGAACGTGGAAATGTCCTTTCCTGAGTTGGATTTGCAGATGAAACGATCGATGGGTGATCAGGGAGTGGATTATGAGTAAGTTTTTGTTAAAAGTTCAAGGATTTTATGATAATTTTTGATTTTTTTTAGTTACATTCGCTCTTCAGACAACATCAGTTCGGGATATTCGAGTGCTGAACCGGGATTAAGTCGAGCAGGATCAATTTCGAGCACGACTAAGACAAGACTTCGTTCCAAAAATCGATCTGAGGTGAGAATTTAGGGAGATTTTTCAATAATTTTCTGTTGTAGCTGCAAATTTTTCGTTAAATCAACTTATTTTTCCAAATTTATCGCTTAAAAGTTCCCTGACGACTTAATTTCTGATTATGACGAAACACCCCAAATCCTCTCGGAAGACGAAGACGAAGTGCAATTGAGACAAAGATCGTTTGAACAAAGAGAATTTCTCCCGCAAGACTTGGAAAAGTATCAATTGTTCCTGAAATGGCTTGAAAATGAGAAAAATCGAGAGAAATCCGAAGAACTTTCGATGAAAATTGAAACAAAACCTCTTGAAACAATCAAAGAAGTACCTCGCAGAGTCGATAGTCCTGAATTAACTGTTCCCGAGTCTCCGCATCGTCGTTCCGTGTCACCGATCGAACAAAGACTCGAAACTGTCGAGCAAGAATTGAAAGCTTTTACCTTAAAACCACAAGAAGACGAGTTCCTGGATGTAATTGACGACGACGATGATCGTTCGATCACGATTTCAGAACCAACTGCTTCAACAGTGATCGAAAATCCCGATTGGACTGCACAAATGTTGGAAAAAATTGAAACTCTGGCAGATGGATTGACAAAAAGTTCATTGTTGGAACCTGAAATTGACTCAATGGTCACTGTTGAACCGAAAAATATTGAAAAATCAAAGAATTTAGACGACATTAACTTACCGAAAGACATCCAAATTGGTCCGAAGGTCATTCATTTGGATGCGGAAGAAGAAGGTACTTCCTCAGATAATCCCGCGAGCGACGAAGAAATCGTCATTGAATCCAAATTAACAATTTCCAACTCGCAAATCGCTCTTACAACGCTTAAAACTTCCTCCTCGCAAAATTCTTTGAACAAAATTGGATCACGTCGCTCAAGTTTGACCGGTTCACAATCAAATCTTGCCAAAGCTAGTTCCTTAACGAACGTTTCTGATCAAAAACCATTCGAGAAACCCACTTTAATCTCTCATGGCAAAGGAAAAGCTCCTGTTCCGCCGCCTCTTCAAGCCAAATCATCCACGAATCCCGATGCTGGCAAGCCTCCGATGCGTCCTGCACCTTCCGATCGCTTGAACAAAGAGAAAAAACGCAGATCTGGCGGCGGGCTTTTCTCATCATTCACGGGAATCTTCAAGTCAGACCACACGAAAGACGATTCGCATGAAGATGGACCTCGCGAAACCCGAATTTGAAGCCCGGTAATAAAAAAAGACATCCTGCATTTGTTGAATGACTAAAAAAATCGTTGATTAACAATTTATCGCTGCTGCTTGAGATAAAAGAGCTCATGATCATCAATTTTAATGAAAAAAATTACTTTCTTTCTCACAGATTGCCATCAGCGCATAAAAAAATTGCTTGCTGAGCTTTTTTAACTTCATCTTTTCATTAAAAAAATTCAAGATTCATTTTCGAAGGAGGTGTGTTCCGTTTGATTTTTTGAGAGTGACTGCCAAAAATCCCCGTAGAGAGATTTTCCTTGAAACTTTTCCCTTCTCCAATGTAGTTTTAGTTTTTTTTTCATTAACGACAGCCGTCAATAACTTTAACTTTGTGATGAAAATCCATGCTTGTCTTCCTTCCTTTTGTTTTTTTAATTTTTTTTTCTAAAATCCTTAAAAAAATCAAAATTAATAATTTTTCTTTCAAATTTCTTTCAGGAAAGAGCAATGTCTTCAAGTTATTCATCCCTTCCAAGGACAAAAAAGTCAGAAAGAGCTGCAAAGACGACCAGATCCTCGTCAAGGAGTGACCGATCAATGTAATCACCTAAAAAAATATTTTAAAAAATGAATTAAAATGTCCAAATATTTACGCATTTAGCTCCTAAGTGACCCTTGTAAGAGTTTAATTTTATGTCCCTTGAACATTCAGTTCCTTATATTGTAAAATTTATGGACAAATCATGGCAAAAATATCAACTTAGCGAAAATTTCATGTTATTTATGAAAAATAGAGATAAATTGTAGCTAGGAAATTTCTAAAATTAAAAAAAATTGTCTCCAGAGCTTATCCGCAAACCGTAATAAAGCATTTTCGCTTTTAAAACTTTTTAACAGAGTGTTAAATGGAATTGTTGTGAATGAAATTAAAATATAAGAGAAAAAAATAATAAAAGTTTGAGTAAATTAATAAAAATAAGCCTTTTTTTCTTGTTGAACTTGGTCACGTGACTTCCTACCGATCAACGTTTTCTTTTTTTAAAAAATGAGACGAATGAAAGTGATTCGCCTTCACGCTAATTCAAAAAAATAACGGGACATTACCGATAAAAACCGATTCAGTTGATAAGAGAAAGACGCGGGGCATTTTTCAGCATTTTTTGGTCAATTTTAGGCGATATTTTGCCAATATTTCCTCGAAAATGGCAGAAAATCAAGGCAAGGACATGCAAATTGATCTGAATTTCAGTTTCACGATGCAAATGTGAGTTATTTTGACTTTTTCTGAATTTGTGGTTAACAATTTTTGTTTTTTCAGTCAAAATTTGAACCTCCGCTCGCCGGTCAGAGTAAGTTTCAACAATGCTCGTTGCTCAGTTAATCGCCCGTCTCCGAGTTCCAATCGACATTCAGGTGCAAGTCACCCTTATCGTCGTCGAACGCATCAACAACAACATCGAGGACCTCAAACGCCGCCAACTCCCGCTCCCGCTGAACAATCGCAGCCCGTCTTCGATCTCTACAAACTCGCCAAATCCATGAAAGAGTTGAATCCAGGTCAAGTAATCGTCGCACATGCCTTTTTGGATTTCTGTTCAAATGAAATGGGCGAGCAATCGAACGAGATTTTGCCAATGGAGAAACGCGGATCGATCGAATGGAAGGCGGCGATTAAAGGACGCATCACGGAAAAGTTTATTCACAGCGCCCAAAGATCGGGAACGCGTGAAAATGACTTTTTGTTGAGCAAAATTGTTGGTTACGCTGCTCGAGTGACTCGCTCCGAGACATCAGATACTCGTGCGTTGAAAGTAAAAGTGCTGAACACAATTCGCGAACTTTGGACAACACCCGATCACCGCATCAAAGAATGCGGATTGTACATAAGATCAGATTTTCCCGTGTTTTCTGCCACAGTTGATGCCATTTCTGACTTGTATGTCTACAAAATCATCGTAAGTGATCAAAATTTTATTTTTCTTTAAAATTTTCTGAAATTTTTTCCTTAGACAACAGATTCAATGGACATGTACAAACGAATTAACTCGGGAAAATTCAACGAAGCCGAGATCAATGAATGGAATTTCATCATGCACATCACCAAACGCAAGAAAATGTACATTTTTGTCGTCCATCCGCAATATCCTCGTACCAAAGTCGTCAATACAATTTCCATTGAATACGATTCAGCAAATGCCAATGAAACCATCACTGATGCCATGAATTTCTGGGAACGTTATGTATTCCCAATTGTAATTAGAGGATAATTTTTCCTTAATTTTAGAATTAATTAAGTTTTTTGTGCTCAAAATGAGAAAAAGTTACCGTAATTAACTAATTGAATTGAAAGAAATCCTTTTTTAAAGAGAAAATTGACAAGAAAAAATACAGAAATTGTAACAAAATTGAAAGAAAAGGAGGCGTTTATCTCATAATTCAATCCGAGTAAACATTCAACAGATAGTTGCACAAGAAAAAAAAACAATTGAATATGTAGAGGAAATATTGAATTTCGATCAACAACTTCTTGAAAGTTTTCCTCCCATTTTTTTTTGTGTTCTAACAAATTTTCAACAAACAACGAAAGTTCAGTGTAATTCCCTTGTCTACAATATGTCACAAGATTTACTCTTGTTTGGCGAAGTTGCACATGAAAATTGTACGAATATTTAACATTAGCTACATGTGAAGAATGTAAGTTTTTGGAAAGAAGGAAAATTGCTTCTTGAAAGTTTTTGACGTCTATTATTTTCAGTTTTAGTTGATTTATTACAAAAAAAAAAAAATAATAATAAATAATAATAATAATAAAATAATTACCAATTAATTAAGTCAAGTACAAAAACTAATTTGAATTTTATTTAATTTTTATCAAAAATATTTTTTTAAATTTTTAATTTAAAATTATTTTTGTATTGAAATTAATTAAAATAATTTTTTGATTTTTTTTTTCAATTTTTTTTTATTAATTTTTTTTGTTTATTTTTTTTTTGTAATTAAAATTTTTTTGAGATTGCAAATTTTTTTTTAATATAAAATTTTTAAAATTTTAAATTTGTTCTAAAAAATTATTCTTTTTAAATTTTCATATTTTTTTTTTAAATAGGACAAAAATTCAATATTAATAGTTTTAAAAATTTTTTAATTAATTTTATTTTATTTATAATTTAACTTTAGCTTCAGTTTCGTAACTTGTTTATTTTCAATGTAAGTTAAAAGTTTTTTTCGACTCTTAATATCTCAATTTTTTTCACAAAAAAAATTAAATTTTCTTTAAAAAAATATATATTTTTATACAATTTTTGACTTCAATTAAAATATTGTTTAAAAAATTTAAAAAAAATACCAAAAATTCACAAAATTTGTTTTTTTTGATAGTAATGATAGTAATAAGTTTTTTTATATATTTAATATTTTATTAATAATTTTTAATATAATTTTTTTATTTAAAATTTTTCAAAAAAATGAAATTCCACAAAAAAAAAATAATACGCTTTTACCATCAACTTCCTTCTTCCAATCACGCCTTTGCCTCAAAAATTGTAAGACATCTTCTTCCGCACTGCATCAACAATGTTCGCTCGTGTGTGTTTTTTTGTGTGCCTTTTTTTCAACTCTACACGAAATTTTATTTTATTATTTAATAAATAAGACACCAACGATGCAGAAGAAGCAGTTACTTGTCATAAGCATTGCAATGCCACAGAACACATGACTACATCGGCACGAACAAAAAATAGTAGTACATCGCAACCTTGGTCTCACATTATTTTATTTTATTTTAGGCAGAAAAAGAGAGAGAGATGAATTTAAATGACATCAATGTGCCAAAAAGTTTGCTTATTTGATTATTATTCCTCAATATTGCATGATGACACACAAAAAGACACATTTTTTTCTTTTTTTTTTTTAGTTTTGTGTCATCTTTAAAATATTCATTGAGCTGAAGATGAAGAAGGATGACTTTTTTTTGAGGATCATGATGCTGCGTAAAGCAAATCCTTTGTCGTTAAAAAGGGATTATTTTTTAATCATAGAGAGCATATCTTTTGAACTCTTATTGAAAGGATGAAAGACGACGACGACGAAAAAAAAGTGTTACGGCAGCAACATTTCAGCGTTACTTGAAAGCTGTTAAGAGCATCTGTGCTATTAAATGTGATACATTGTCTTTATCACGGCAGTACAAGGCACTTTACTTCCGAATTTATGGTGGGAATTTTTAGGGTTGCTCAAATTTTTGCGAATTTCTCATCGAAAAATCGTCAATTTAGGGAGACACGGGGAGAAATATCGTTGACAGCCTATTGTTACCCCTGGTTATGTTCCGTGCCAAACGCATGCGCCAAATTATACATAAGTGGTTCCGAATTTATCCTCTTTGTAGAAACACAACTTCGGGAAACACAACATTTTACTACAATTTTCATTCTATATTAGTAATTTGTTTTGCTCAAACATACACACGGCTCCGTTTTTTATGATAATATTTTTTGTACAACGCTGAAATTTAGACAAAAATTAAATTAGTGACATAAAATTGCAGGAAAAAAAGTATTTTAGGAAATATTACAAACATGCAATGAATTTTAGTCGCAAACGAAACAAAGCGGAAGATATTTTTGAGACAAAATAAATAAATGTGTAGCAAAAATAGTGACAAAAGTGACACAACAATAATAAACGCAACAAAGAAAATCGGCAATCAGGATGTCGGTGGATGACAGATTTCACTGGTTCTTCACCCACAACACAAGCAACAAAAGTGATAAACGATGGTTGAGAAAAATAAATAGAACCCTCACATTTCCCCGATTTTCACACTTTTTCCCGTTCCTCCTCTACATTATATTTATATTTGCGATGCTAGTAATAACACTTCGTACATTAACGCTACACAAAACGGGCTTTTACGACGATACAGAACAAAAACATCGACGTTACGAGAGCCCGAAGCAATTATCGGCAGACTTTATCAAGCATTTGGGCACAAATCGGAGTGCCGAGACCAATTTAATAGTGAACGCACTCAAAAGGTAAGGCGAAAAAGTATCCTTTTTAATAGAAAAAATTATGTTTCTCATAAAAAATTAATCGGAAACAATCAAAAAATACACCGAGAACACGACCCATGTGATAAATGATGAGCTTAACTGAATAAATTACGGACATATAAAAGTTTGATTGCTTCGTACATGGATCGGGTGTAACATTTTTTCGGGGTTGAATGTGTTTTTTCGCATGAAAATGAACTCATAAAAAAATAAGATGATAAATTTTGAGAAAGTTGGCTCGAAAGTTGTCCCAAATTGGGCTCTTATTCAAATTTATGTCTGTCTCTCTCACTCGAAAAGACATTAAAAGTTGTCCTCTATTGAATTTGATGTGCAACTTATGTGGCAATTAAAAAGTTTTAATCTCGCCCGTTTCGTTTCAGTGCCGATTTCAACAATGACGATGTCCTTACAACGAACGAGTTATCAGACTACATTGGAAAAAACATTGCCAAGCACATACGTAATGCCAAACAGTCGAATCGCAAGGCATTCCAGACCATAGATGCCGATCCGCAGGACGGTTTCCTCACGTGGACCGAATATCATGCGTATTTCCTGAAGAAGCACGGCTACAAAGACGAGTACATCAACAATCACAACGAGAAGAAGCACAGTTTGTTGACGCGCAAACAAAAGGAAGCAATCATGCGAGACAAAGCGTTGTGGCTCGAGGCAGCCAAGTACGATAACGACGTTGTGACGCTGAGTGAAAAGGAATTTTTATTGTTCAAACATCCGGAGGCCAGTGACTTACGGTTGTCGGATACCGTGGAAGACCTGATGAAGCAATTAGATGTCGATGGTAATGACTTGTTGTCCGTGGAGGAATTTATCGAGGCACTGCCGAGCGATGCGAATCTCATGCCGCGTCTCGCAAAGGCGTCAGTTAAGGAGCGTCGCGAGGAATTTGTCAAATTTATCGATGTCAATGGGAATGGGCATGTGAGTCGCGACGAGTTACTGCAATATATCGATCCGCGGAATGCGCGACATGCCAATCAGGAGGCGCAAAACTTGTTTATGGTCGCCGACACAAATCACGACAACATTTTGACGATCCAGGAGATGCTTAGCAAATCTGACGTTTTTCTCGCTTCAAAGATGATCAATGCGTTCGATAGTCTTCATGATGAATTTTAGAAAAGTAGCAAATTTTTTTCCAGACAATAGTCGTCGTTCTTACACGTAGCAGAGTAAAAATCAATTTAGACACCATTACTAAAAATATTTGAATATCTAAGAACTACAAGAAATATATTTCGAGATTTTTGGCTCCTTTTTACAAAAAAAAAAAATTAAAATCGCATAGAAATTTATAATAAAATACAAAAATAAAGTCCAAACTAACAAATAAGCAAAAAAACGACAATTTTGATGATTAACTCAGATAAACAAACAAAAAAAAATTTTTGAACTCGAATAAAATAATAATAAAAGTTAACAGTTGATATAAGATCAAAAGTGTTTGATATAATTTTGTCCTATTCATTGCAACAAAACGACGTGAAGTTAATATTTTATGTCCTTTTTTTTGTTTTCGGTCATAAATTACCTTTCACGTCGAGTGTGTTCCTTTTCACGCTAAATCAGATTGTTGAACAAACAAATTTTATCCAACCACAAGCACTTATTGACTTACAACACGTCGAACATCGACATGAAGAATATAAAATTTTATCGATAGAGCAAACACAAACAAGGCAGCAAGAGAGAAAAATAGCGAACGTAACGGTTTTACAGCACCTCCTAAGGATAACATGTCCTTGTTGTTGTTGTTTGCACATCTGCTATCAAAATATTTATAGATTGGTACCTTATTGGATAAATCGTAATATTATTAATAAAAGGTTCGATATATGAATAATTGGCTTGATTAAGTACGTACTTTGTTAACTTTTACGTCAACGGGGCATTAATCGATATTTGAGTGAGTGATTTTTTTGTTTTTTTTTTTGTGAGGAGTAAAAATACGCTTTAATGGTAAGTTTTGTCTTGTTAAGTTTTTTGTGTGTCATAATTAATAAATTTTTCAAAAATTAAATTTTTACAAATTATTTTTTTTAATTCATTTTTTTAAATTTTAATAAAATAAATTATTAAAATTATTTTTATTAATTATTTTAATTATTTTTATTAAAAATAAAATTTTTTTAAATTTATTATTCAGTACCTAAGTCAAGTTAAAATTTTGGATCAAAAAATTCAGAGATACATGGAAAATTTCGTGAAAAATTTCCCAAATATGTCAATTTTATTAATTAAAAAATTTCTTTTCTTAAAAAAATTAATTTCTCTTTTTGAAAACAAAAAATCTTTCTACGGATAGAACGAAGTATACAGGTCAGATAATTTTATAAAAAAATTTTTAAAGTTAGAATAATTTTTACAGTTTTAACCTTTAAACTTACGTGATAGTTTTAATTATCTCATAAATAAAAAAAATATTTTTATTAATTAATTTATTTATTAATTTAAAGAAATTTTATTCAATTAAAATTCAAATAATTAAATAATATTTTTTTTTAAATTATTTTAATAAACACATAATTTTAAAAAAATTAAGTTTAAAAATTAATAAATTTTATTTTATTTTAAAAATATATCAAAAATATTTAATTAAAATATAAGCTTAATTATAACGAACAAAAATTATATTTATTTAATAATTTATTATTTCGATTTTTTTTACAAAAATTATATTTATTTAAAAATTTTAATTAAAAAATTTCGATTTTTTTCTCCAAAAGTAATTATTAATTTCAAATAATTTAATAATTTTAATTTAAATCTTCAGTATAACAAAAAAAGAATGTCCTGAAGCGAAATTTCTCTCAAAATTATTTGAATTATTTATTTGGCCTGTTTTTCATAAAAGGTAAGTAAATCATTTTTTTCCTAAGAAAGGTATGCCCGTAAACCTAACATTACGTCAAAAAAGCCAAAAATATGATTTTTCACATCTTATTATTGAACACGTTTTCTCATGAGATTTGTTTCTTCCTCGGTTTATTCTATTATGCAGTAACATTTTCTGACATTGGTAAATCCTGCCGTCATTCATTGCTATATTTGTGTATCCGGTTGTCTGATTCGTGATACAATTTCCATCTCTAATAGGAAAATCCGAACGAAAAATGATTTTATCTCATATAAAAATGTACTTTATTGGTAATTTAACGACGACTTTTGACGTTCAGGACCTACCTCGAACACATTCGCTGCGCATTTCGCAAGAACGAGCACTGGATATAATCATAACAATTCCATAAGCTTGTTATTGTTCCACATTACACCATAAATAATATACTTATTTAGTCTGCTTAATATGTGTCATCGTTGCAAACAAGCCTCGGAACAATACCGCATCGGAACAAAAACATCGCGCGCTACACAATAAAATAAATAACATCCCCGAAAAAAAAGAAATAAAATCAAAAAGACTTGAAAAATTTTTCACACTTCACGGTTCCATGGTTCCTGCATCGATATGACAAAACGGCGTCTGCAACACAATAGAACATCATCATCTTCTCGTTACTATTATTTTTATAGTTTTTTATGCTTTCATGGTGAAAAATTGAACACCTTTTCGTTATGATAAACAAACCTCTCTTTAGTTTAGGGACTGTTCGTCTTTTTATTGTGTCATTGTGTGTTTGCACATTTTCGACGTTATTTACGAGTGTTTTGATTTTTCGACACCTTTTAATAAAATAATAATAAATAAATGGAAACAATTGATTGCGCAGGATAAAATTTCAGGGATGTACCGGGATGTTGTTGAACTCTCACAATTCATACGGCGAAAATATGTCAAAAAGCCACAAAACTAGTAGGTACCCTATGGATTCGGATTTTTACGTGCGATACGTGTCGTGCTGTTTTTACACCAGAAAATCACACAAAAAGCAAAAAATAAAACAGTAACACTCGCAATATCAACACTTAACTGCATGAGATTTATTGCATTTAATGAATTAGAAATTTATTTTTAAGTGAAGAGGACACGAGAGGGACAAAATCGATTTTTATCACACAACACAACAAAGGTGTGATTGTTTTTTTTTGTTGCAGATTTTTTTTTTGATACGGATATTTATCTGTTTTTGGATGTTGTGCAGACAATTGGAGATGGATATGGAACGAATTGACCAGTTGTTGAAGTCAATAAATGAGATTTGCAAACAAATACGTGATTGATTGGAAGATAACGAGCTTCTGAATGGCTTTAGAACAAAAAAATTAGCCGTTTTTTGTAGATCTAAGGGGAAGTTAATAAAATATTGAGGCATGTAAAATTTCGAAAGCTGCAATTTTTGATCAAAATTTAGTTTAAAAGGAATTTTTATAAGAATTTATAATTTTTTGTTTCAAAATATTTTTTTTTTGAAAATAAACAAAAAAAAAAAATAATAAATTTGGGCATAAGGATTTTTATTTTTTTGTTAAAATTTTTAAAATTAATTTCATTAAAAAGATTAAAAAGGCAAATTTTCAATTTATTTTATTTTTTTTTTATTTCAGATTAAATAAATAATTTCCATTATTAAATATCAAAACAATTAATTTTTTAGGAAAAAAAATATTTTATTAATTTTAATTAATTTAATTTATATTTAATAATATTTTTATTATATTTTATTTATATTTGATTTTTATTAAATATTTATTAAAAATCAAAGAAATTTAACAAAAATAGAACATTAAAAATGAGAAATTGGAAATAAATTTAAGTTTTGAAAAAAAAAAAAAATTAAAAATGAAAACTAATTTAATTAAATACCTAAATGAAATATTTTAAATTAAAAATTTTAAATTTATTTATTTTAATTTATTTCAAAAAAAAATTTTTTTTTTAAAATTTTTTTTTTTGTAAAAATTTAAAAAAAATAAAATAAATTTAAGACTTTAAACTTAAAAAATACAAAAAATCTATCTTAAAATAAAATTTCGTTCAAAAACTGAAATAAATTCATTCAACATTCCCGTAAATTATGTGAAAAACTGCCTCCCTGACCTTTCAAACTGCTGTTAAAAAAAGTTCATGCTTAGAACAAAAAAATTGCACAATCCATATTCACGCTTCCATTCAATTCAAATTCGCGCTTGACATTCGCAAATTTGTCTAAATCCGTGCCGCACTCAGTCACATAATAATTCATTTGGAGTCTTTTGTTGTTCTGAAAAACAAGCAAATTGGGGACGCAAAAGAATAGAACAATACCAAAATTAGTCATATGCTGCAGCAGAATAGAAAAAAAAATAAAGAATATTGACCATAAATGCAATTAGTTCACAACGTTTGCCTTGCATTCACTGCACTTTGCAAAAAAGAGCCTTATTAAGAACGGAACCTTGAGTCGAAACACGCAATTTTTCTTCTCAAACGCTGAAAAAAGTGATATATGAATTTCTTACCATAGCACGAGGTACCAAGGGAAAATATTTTTTTGAAGCGAAACAATGGCTCATAGTCGAGGTACGCTAAGCATGTGCGGTTCAAACTATAAGAAAAACGCACCAAGAATATAGAACGATTAAATTATTGTTGCAATTGTTTTTCTTCTTGTGCCATACAGCACCGCGACCAATCCATGCAACTTCCTAACAAACAAACGAGCGAAACAAACAAATAATCAGTAATGACTATTATTTCGGGCTCCTATAATCTAAATTCATAACAATTGAATGTAAAGCAGCACAAGGCCAAGAGAATCAGATTAGAATAATTTTATCATTCAACAATTGTATCTTTTGCAATATGTCTTATTATTGTTGTTGTTGTTACTATTATTATTATGTGCAATTGTTGTAAGCAAGCATTATTATGACAAAATTGTGCTTTTTTACAGAAAAAACTTTTTTATACGAAAAAAAGTTAGTCGGTGCATTAAAATTTTCAAATGTTTATCGTAAAATTTTTTTTTGTCGGAATATAGGCGGAAACTTTGAACGAAGAGGAAGATGTGCAAATCGAGTCTCAAGCGCAATTTGCATCATCTTTGTGAATAGACGCGTCTTTTAAGTGGATATTTATAGACGATTTTAATGTCATCACTGATGAAGCGTTGAGTTCAAGCAATTTAATTACAGGTTGTTTGACGATCTTTATTTTTTAGTATTTATTTATTATTTGCTTGCTTGTGCGTTCATTCATATTAAAAATGGGAGTTAATTTTATTATTTGTTGTATAATAATATTTAATTATATTGCTTTGATATTTCGTTTTGATTTCAATTGATTTGCAAAATTGCAATGAATGCGTTTAGAGGTGACTTTTTACAGGGATGGGAATTTTTTGAAAATTTTTTTAATTTTGTTTTTTGTGAAAATTTTATTTTTTTAAATTTGGTACAAAGTAATTTTCCGAATTTATTGCAAAAAAAATTTTTTTTTTCGATATTTTTATTATTCATTTTTAAGATTTATAACTTATTGTGCGATATTTCAAAAATATTTTTATTTTTAAGATTTTTAACTTATTGTGCGACATTTCAAAAGTATTTTTATTTGTTATATTTTGATTTTTTTTATCTGAAATGTCATTAAAGAAAAAATTAAAATAATTTTATTCTGGGTAAATTTGTTAAAAAATTTAAAAAAAATTATTTACTAATTTTAAGCTTATTTCAATGAAAAATTTTAAATTTTACTTCAAAAATTATTTTAAAAGTTATTTTTTTATTAAATTATTTTTTTTTATTTAAAAAATTTTGAAAAATTTTATTGAGAAATAGATATCGGATATAAAATAAAATTTTTTAATCATTTAAAATTTGGCGAAAAAGTTTAATTTTTACAAAAAATTTTAAAATTTTCTTTGGATCCAGTTTTGTAAAAAAAAATATTTTTTCATTAAAAAAATTACATTTATCTTTTAAATAATTCAAATTTTTATAATGTGAAAAAATTACAAACCTTTAATCCTAAAACTCATTTCCGTAGAAAAAATCCGTAAAATCCTTGTTCTCACCTCAAAAACTCATCTCCGCACTTTATTTAAAACCATCATCACATGAACCGCTGATGCATCAATTATCGCCACTCCATAATCATCAAAGCTAATTTCAACGATAATAATCTGACCCATAATGCCATTCCGCAGTAACAAACATTTTTTTCCAATTAATTCTCCTAACTTTGCAATTACATCCAGTTCGCTTCAAATCAACATAAATAGTTTTTTTTTGTTCCCGGTCCCATCATAACAACAACAACTACGACGACGACGAAAAAACAGACAAAAAAGACAAACCATAACAGTAACAAATTCAATTCATACAGACATTAGCGGCAAATTCTCAAAGGATGTAACATTACATCGAACCACATCAAAACCCGCACACACACAAAAGGTAAGTCATAGAGTAATAAAATTGCTGCACACATCATTCCGCTAGACTGCTATAAACTATGAACTGAAACAATGGCAACGTTGGAGGATCTTCCTCTTTGCTTGTTTTTTTGTGTCATAAATTTTTTCAACTGTTTTCAAATTTTTCCAGCGACCAGTGCGAGAGAGAGGAAAAAAGGTAAGGCAGGCAAAGTGCAGCATGGAAGAGGAATTGACTTTTTTTCTCTGCTGCATTTAATGATGTTAATGCAAAGGTCAATTAGAAAAAGATGAACATTACCCTTAATCGATGTTATCGTGTGTGTGCCCCGTACTCGTCTTAATGCACTTTTGATATGATGATGTGAAGACGACGACGACGAAGGTACCTACATGTGGGACTCTATTTCCCTTTTATTTGCTGCTAAACTGTGTAGATGCCGAGATATTCGTCTTCTTCGTCTTTTATGTGGTTTGAAATAATTTCCTATTATAACTGTTTAATTACCTTAACGTTGTTTTGTGTGTTTTTTTTAAAGTATTTTTTTTTTCAACAATAATTTTGTCTTTTTTTCTCTCTCTTTCTGTGTGTGTTTTAATAACATAACATAACATTGAACACCAATAATATCAGCACACACACACATGCTGGAGATAAAATGTATTTAACAGTAATGATTCACCTCACATAAAGTTTTGTTGCTATTTCGTTGTTGTTGCTGTTGTCTTATATTGCACCAACAAACAAAGTCTTGTAATTATTCTTCATGTAGGTAAAAAAAAAGACGACGTATAATTGCTGAACAGCACATAATTGTATCTCTAAATAATAATATTGTAGATTTTAAATATTGTAGCACGCTATGACGATGAAGACGACGACAAATTTTTGAGAAATTTGGTGTCTCGCGAGTCTAAATTTTATTGCGAGACATAAATAATTAGAATTTCGAAATTAATTTTTCAATAATTCTCAACCAAAATGACAAAAATTAGTTTTAAAAAAATTTGAAGTGATTTTTCTTGACAAAAAATTTTTTCTTATTCATAATTTTTCTTTTTAAAATTAAAATGATGCTCAATGAGTAACTATTTAATAATTTAAAGTCCAAAATTCAATTAAATTAAACATTATACAAAAAAAAAGTTGATTTAAAAATTAAAAATTTAAATTTTACACAATATACCCAAAAGATTTTTAGCTCAAATATACATTTTATTAAAAAATTTTGAAAAAATTTAAAAAATTTTAATTTGAAAAATTTTATTAAAAAAGTTCGAATTTTTAAATTAAAACATTTAACTTTGGAAACATTTCTCAATTTTTCTCAAAATAATAAAAAATTTTATTGTTCATTCATTTCAAACAAACACAAATAGTTCCTATAATATTTTTACGTTTTTAGACTGTTTTCGATAATTTACGATGATCTTATTTTTTCTTCTTTCAGCTAATTTTTGATGCCAAAAAAACTCGGAAAAATACTTTTTTCTTATCAATTCTTCGATACATCAATTTTGTACAGTGCCGTCTGTGTGAGGAGAAACAAGGCATATAATGATGTCTTTCTGAGATCCATCTTCGTACTACTACTTCATACTTAGGTGTGTCTAACAAGTTACGCGTTTGTGTCGTCTGCATCTCCGGAGTGTTGTGTGTGATAGAACCGTGAGAACAAACAATTTTTGTCCTTCCTAATAAATTTTGTGTGCGATGACACAAAAGATGTCAATTAATGCCTTGCTGCCGGTTGATTAGCGATACAATGAGGTCATATGCCAAACCTTATCGTCGCACTAAAAGCATCGCCAAGTTGATTTCCTTGCAAATCCGTTGCTCAACTCGTGCGTCACTTGCATTTGCCAACCTTGACATGTTATCATAAGTATTCATAAGTACTCAGTTATGCTCATTTTCATTGTTTTCTTACCTCACATTTCATTTCATAATCTCCCATTCATATCAAAAGACAATTTTGCCAGCAGCAGTTACATAACCGCAGAAAACCACACATTACTTCTCTTTTTTTATTGTTTTGCATGTCACAGTCGTCAAGTTTGTACAATTTTAGAACAAAATGCGCGTGTTTTACTTCGCAGAGATCATTAACTTTTCCAGCTACCGTGCGACTTTGAGCGTTATTGTTTCAGTTAGCTGCAAGTGCGCTCGCTGTGTATGAGTCACACTCTTATTTTCAGGCTCTTGAAACGCATGTGGGTAATAATTTGACCTTTCTTCACATGCATGGCGGGTATGTTTCCATTGTTTTGCTTAGAAAAATTTTACTATTGAAATAATAGTAGCGGAACACCGCGCAGCAGTAGCAGCAATATCGCATATATTCACGACCTTCACACTTGAAATGCTGTTTCGTTACAATTATTTTTGTAGTAAAGTTTGGTTTCTTATAGGCAAAAAATTGTTGCTAAGTACTTTGGGAAGTAAGGTGACTAAATGTCTTTGATATTTTTTTTTATCTGAAAAGAGAAAAAATAATTTAATTATAAATAAAATTGAAAAATTTTCGAAAAAAAAAAAATTAAGACAGAAGATTAAATAAAGAATTAATAAATAAAATAATTAATAAAAAAAATAAATAAATAAAAAATTGAATAAAAAATAAAATAAATAAATTTTAAACTTTAAAAAATTTTATTAAAATTAATTTATCGAAAATTTTACACATATTATTTTAACTCTTTTGAAAATCTTAAAAAAATATAACTCAAACTTAAAAGACTTATGATTCTTAATTTTTTACTTGAATAAAAAAATTCGAAATATTTAAACTTAAAATTTTCTTGACTTAAGCTAAATTTTAACAAAAAGTCTAAATTCTGTTAGATTTAAAATTTTCGTATCGACAAAAAAAAATATTACTTTTAGAAAAAAATAAAATTAGAAAATTTATTAAAAATTTAAGCTACTTTACTAAGCTTCAACTTTAAATATTTTTTTTTTCTTCCTGAAAAAAAAACCTTTAGTCACCGTAAAAATTTCCGTCAAGTAAATCCAAGTTTATATCGGTATTGTTTCGCGTTTTTGAACTTAATTACAATTTGTCTTAAATTGGAGCAATGTTTTTTGTCGAATTTACTCATGACTTTGAAATATTAAACAAACAAAAAAAAAACATATACGAGTTAAAAACTACTTCCCAAGAAGTACAATGAAACCAACATTATCGCTGCTTATGTCCTGTTCTCCGATCATCTTTCCTGTCTTTCAATTTTTTTTTCAATTCTGATGGGAGCATTAAACTACTTCTTTATTCTACGTAAATACAAAACTCGCACGTATGTTACGTAAAAAAAGAAATTAATTCAATGCAAGTTACATTTTTAGTTTAATTTTTTATTTCATTTTATTTTTATTTATAAGCGGAAATCTAAAAATTGGACACACGATGAATATTAAACCGATGAACTTCCGATAAGGTGAGTATTTTATTTGTATAGCACTTTACATGCAATCGTTGTTTTAATAAAAAATAAATATATCTAAACAGATGATAAAGAACTTTGATTTCTTTTCTCTTTGGATTTATTTTTATGATATTTTAGTTTTCAAGCACGTTTTGTGCTGCACATGTGTTGTTTTAATATTAATTTTAATGCTTCTTGAGATTTTTTTTAATTTTGAGTTACTTAAATTTTCAATTGTAGAAGTTACTTAATAAAAAAATTACAAAAAAAAATTAATTAAAATAAATTTAAAAAAATTAAAAACTTAAAATTTTTAATAATTTAATAAAAAATTAAAATTATTTAATTATTATTTTTTAAAAAATTTTTTATTTATTTAAAAAAAATTATTTTATTTTTATTATTATAAAAAAATTTTTATAAAATAAATATTAGAAAAATAAAATTTATTAAAATTAAAAAAAAAAATAAAAAAAATTATTTAATTATTAAATATTTTTATTTTTATTCAATACTAAATAAAATTAAATAAAAAAATAAAAAATAAAATTTAAATAAATAAATAAAATAAATTTAAAAAAAATAAAATAATTTTTAAATAAATTAATAACAATATTTTTTTTATATTCTTTTTAATTTTTTTATTTTATTTTTTTTTTTACATTAGCTCTCGATCACAGGCCCTCAACTAATTCTGTAAAACCACTTACCTGATCTATGAAATCATAAAAACACGATTTTCGTGTAAATAAATCAACGTTGGAGTTAAAAATCTCTCCCTTAATGTGATTAAATTAACAGAATTTAATCAGTAATCAAAATCACTAATTTAGTTAACGTCTTCATTGCTTATCTCGCGGTAATAACTACACAACGCACTACTTGTACCTGAAATTAACAGGAAAGAAATGAGTGTACTCGCCCATTTTAATGAGGTTGAACTTGACCATGTTCAAATAAATTCAGCAACTTGCGCGTTATTTATATTGAAACGGCACACACAACCGGAGATAAATAAAGATAGAAGTCTCAAGAGTTAACGATGCTCATGGTGTATTATTTGAGGAGAAAAAAAATTGTTTATCTTTCAAACGAGCAACGATGAAGAAGAAGAATACTAGAGAGAGACCCTTTGGCATATTGGTGAAATATTTCAACTTTTGCCCTTCGGCTTTCTTTTTAATTGGTTCAAACTTCATTCAATTGCGCGTTTCTTTCGTTATTTGTTGGTTTTGTCCTGCTGCAATAACAACACATGTTGCAATAATGGTAATAATAATAGAGTAATGCCGATCGACAATGGGATGATATATATGAAAAGAAATGCATTTCTTAACAACAACAACAATGATGTGTGTGTGTGCCAAAGTATGCAAGTGCAACATTTCCTGATTTTTTTTGTGTGCCATCGCTCGCTTAGAGAGAAAAACTGTGCTATGTTTCGCGAAGAATCGAAGAAAAAACTACGAGAAAACTAATCCCACAGCTACGGAGAAAAGAGAGAGCATCAGAGCACAAATGTCAATTATGTTTTGAACGCACAATAGAGATTTGCGAGATCGCGATTTGCAATAACTAACTATTTATTAACAATTCTATGCCTTCAATCTTTTATTATAAACGTCGTATTTGTACAAATAGTTTACTTTTGCTCCTCTTCGCATAGCTCCGTACTTACTCTATTATAAACAATTTGATGCAACACACACACACATATTATTGTTGCACATTGCGAGATAGTGCAGGCAGATATGTGCAATATAACTCTTTAAAAACTATAAATGTGTACGAAAAAAAAAGATGGTAAATAAAGGTAACAAAAGTAGAACAGAAAATATTTCATTTGACCTCTGGTGGATGGAAAAGTATGTAAAAGTACGGAGGTACACGGAGAGAAAGAGCAACTTGCTTACATAGTTTTGTTTTCTTCTCTCGTGTATTGCAACTCAGGGAATCTTATATTTATGTAAAAATTTTAGATTTCGATCAAATATTTATTCAAACACAATCCATATTATACAAAAAAAAAAACTTGCATTTCTTCTGCGCGGCAACAAACTTGAATGCAAAACTTTTTGAACGTTGAATGGATTTTTGTTTTTGTAAAAATCGGCTTTTGAAAAAAAGAATTTTTCAGTTAGAATAGACCTCTAAGAGGGCAGATTGTTTGCTGATGAGTCATTTTATCACAATTTAAAGTCATAAAAATCGAATTGAAAATTTTTAAATATTTTTTTAAAAAAATGCTAAATGCTAAAAGAAAATTTTTCTTTTGATTTTTTTATATTTTTATTGAATTTTTTATTCAGTTATGAAAAACAAAATCGATAAAATTTAAAATCAAGAAAATTATAATTTATTTTTTTATTTATTTATTTATTTTTTTTTTTTTGATTAAAAGAAACGAAATTTCTTAACATCATTATTAAAAAAAAATAAATAAATAAATAAAAATAAAATAAAAAAAAAATTAAAAAAAATCATTAAATAATCTTTTAAATAATTTTTTTAAAATTTTATCATTTTATTTTTAAATCGATTCAATTAAAATTTTTTATTTAAATTTTTTAAATACATAAATTAAATTAAATTAAATTAAATGAAACTCAATAGTTTTGTCCGATGCCCCATTTTAAATTCGAAAATCCAATGGGGCAAAATAAAAAAAAAAGTTAAAAATTTTATCAAAAACTACCGATTTTTGGTGTATTTATATAATTTTTCAAGAAATTTTCAATTTTTAGTAATTTTTGTATTGAAAATCGAATTTCGACATTAAATTTTCTTTTAAAAAAAGAATTTCATGAAAATTATTGATTTTTTTTTCAATTAAAACTTTTACAGTTATTTTTATGATATTTATTTTTTTTTCAATTTAAATTAAAATGTTTTTAAATCAATTTTTAATACACAAATATTAATGAAAAAAACTGTAAAGACCAAAATATTGATTAACGATCAAAAATTTTTTAAAATTGGCATTTTGTATGAAAAAAAGTGTTTCAAATTTTTTTATTTTTTTGCCCCCCTACCCATTTTTATTTCAAAAAATTTGGACAAAACTATTGAGTTTCATTTGGAGCGGCCTAAATTAAATATTTAAAAAATAATCTTAAAAAAAACTTTACAAAGCTAATTAGTGGAAATTCCATAATTTTATGATTTGATGGAGTAAAAATTTGGATTTGGAGAAAAAGTAGTAAGATAAAAAAATATTAAATTATAATTTTAAAAAATATTAGGTATATAAAATTAAATAAACTTGATTAGTTTGTCTCCAAAAATTCTGATAGTTTTTTCCAATATTTTCTCAAATTTAATTTTTTTTCTCATTGGAAAATAATTTTGAGAAGTTAGAAATTATGAGAAAATGTCAAAACTCTCTAATCAAAATAAAAATCTACTAAATTTGATTTTAAAAAAACTTTTCCATTACTGCCTGTGGCTCATCTCTCCTTTCCTTTCTCATGCCTTTCCATCTTCGAATCCATGCAAATCATCATAAAAACTCTCCCACACTTCATCTTCAAAAAACTCACCTGCATGTCACCTGTTCAAAATTTTAACAAAAACAAACTTTTACAAAGCAAACATTTACACACCGCGCGACTTTGTTGCCATATATACTACGCGATCGATAAAATGCATGTCTTAAAAAAAACTGCACGTTACAACGAACGAAACACACTTGAGACGAGCTGGAGATGCTAATGCCATGCATGCAAGCAAGCCGGTTGCACAACTATCATTAATTATGTTTTTAAGAAACAATGCACAATAAAGATGTTCAGATTAGAGCACTATGAATATTTTTATTATGTAGACTTTTGTTCATGATTTACACACGCTATCATAGTTAACAACAACAACAAGTACTGCGAACACAAAAAAAAACGATACGAAGTATATTGTTATAGGCATTTTTTTTTTGCATGAAGATATACTCCAATCGCCGTTTTGTTCCATCGTTGTGTGTATGGAAGTAGGTAGAGTGCATAAATTTAATAATAATAATAAAACAAACATAATAGAAATATATATATTGAACATCTTCTTCTCTGCATCATCATCATCGATTGACCTAGATTCAATTACGATGCACAAAACAAATTGCTTGAATTGAGATTTTCGATACTGAGTTTATTTTTTTTACTCATATGACATTTTTTTTTACTTTTTAGGAACTTTAACCATTTATCACGTGATTTTTGGCATGGACCTTAAGACGATTGGGAAACCTGACTTTGGGCATTCATGTTTTGTCGTCGTTGGCTCTGTTGGGACACGTTGCTTTGGGCGTTCTACAAATAAATTTAATTAAAAATCAATTAAAAGTAAGTAATTTTAGGATTTTACCATATTTTGACGTCTTTGGCTCTGTTGCGAGACATTAGATTGGGCGTTCTATGGACAAAAATTAATAAATTTAAAAATTTTGTAATTTTTAAGAAAAATTTACCATATTTTGTCGTCTCGCTGTTGCCTGCGACGCTTCCAAGCCATTTTCCGTGATTCTCAGTGACTGGGCACTGCCTTCCGGTGCATATGCGATCCCTGAAACTTCAAACGATGATTTGCCATTCGGTAAAGAAACGTGTTTATACTCTTTTTTAGGGGATTCAGACATACCAGCTGATGCGGAGGGTCCTGCCACGGCAACAGCATCCGCAGGAGCGGAAATCGGAACTAAACAGGGGCACATTGCAGCAGCAGTCTGAAATTAAAAAGGCCATAAATGACATTTATTAACAGAAAAATCATCAGATATGGCTTACAACTACTTGACACGTGACCGAGTGCATGCCAATGGCAGCAATTGTAGCAACAACGAACAAAACTGCGAAGAAATTAGCCATCTTTGTGGATTTAATTTATTTTGAGAAAGAAATTTTCAGCGAAAACCGGGAATGGAACGACAGTCGTGTCTTGAATTAGTAAAAACTAAAAAGTCTCTGTTGCCATTTATGCATTCGCCATGAGTTTTTATACCGCGCACGGTAAATGCAAAACAGATTACCAAATTAGTTGACATCTATTTGATTTGTGACCGTTACTAATTGACTTTTTACCATTTTATTTGCAGCGAACAATCGTAAAAAGCACGAGAGAGAGCGCAGGTAAGAGCCATTCATTGTAAGAGTTTAAGTGATTTAAACGATGTTACTATTAATTGTTCTTGATTGAATGGATTGATAAAATTGAAACGGCAAACAGAAACAGATGAAAGATGCCTCTGGCCGTTTTTTTTCGCTTCACACTCTTAGTCGTAGGTAAGAACGCGTGTTACACTTTATCAAAATCATGTTTAATCGCAGGTGAATAATTCATTTAGCTGAAACACCGACAAACGTTGTTTTACAACCGAAAGCGTAGAATCGATAAATTTTACAAGTGTTTCAGTTTTAATCGATATTTGAACAACTAAAGACATAATGAGGCAATTTATGTTCGTTTTCTTACTCTTTTTCTTCATATGTGAAGGTTAAGTTCTACAAATAATATTTTAAATTTAAATTAAATGAATAATTTTAATAAATTTAATTTAAAATAAAAATTATTAAAAAATATATAAAAATTTAATTTAATTAAAATTAATTAAATAAATTAAAATTAAATTAAAATATTAAAAAATTAAATAAAATTTATTTAATTTAAAAATTACAAAAAAATTAAATTTTTTAAATTGTAAAATTTATTAATTAAATTTAATTTAATATTATTTAAATAAATTTAAATTTTAATTTTTTTAATTTAATTTAATTTAATTTAAAATAATTGTAATAATAAATATTTTTTTTTGAATTTTATAATTTTTTTTATTAAAATATTTTTTTTTTATTTTTAGGACTTACCAAACCTCTAAATATGGACGACTCGGAAACAGAACCGCCTTCAGATGATATTGCGATCACCACTGTTGATCCAGAACTTGATTGGGAACCATCAGAAACATCATCGGAAGCCCCTAAAGGACTTGTACCTCCATTCAAAGCTATTTTAACAGCAGCTACGTCTCCTGGATCGATGGGATCTGTGTTGCCAGCTCCTATGTTGGGTCTATTTCCTGATATTTTCTTTTCTGGGGGAAGTAAGTTATTAATTTTAAAAATTTTTATTATTAATTTTTAACATTTTTTTTAGTAACTCATAATTTAGTGTCTTCCATGGATACCTTTGGAGGTCCAGAAAGTACTAAATTCATGTAAAGCTGATTCTATGAGAAAATTGTAACCTCGCAATAGTTTTAAATAATCTTCAGTGACGTTTATTGTCGCGTCGCCAGCAAAATCGTGGCCAATAGTGTGAATATTGTCTCATTCAAAGCACACATAAATCACGCAAAACACATTAGATATCAATAGAAATCATCAACATCATGATTTTTCTCTTCCATATTTATTGAATGTCACCATTTATTGCCAAACTCGCGATATCAACTCACAAGCATTCAATAATATCGATAAATCAAAATAAAATGAAAAAAAAAATTTTTTTTTTCGCAAAAGAAGCAATATAATAACAACAACCTACATAAATGTATTCAAATTTATGCTAAACGATAGAAAATTCAGGTGAATTATTTAAATCACTTACATGCACCAAAGCAAATAAGCATTAATTCCTGGTGCGCATCTGAACCAAATATATGTACGAGCGACGTCTTCGACGACGACGACGGAGAAAGAAATGCAGAAGAAAATATCGATAGAAGCGAAGTCAAATAAGGAAAAATGTCGTGTCAAATATTTATGTTGTTGCTTCTTCTCTAAAAAAAAAAACAAAAAAAAAATCTACAGAAGAGACGACACACATATAAAAATTTTTAACATCTCTCACAAGAGACAAATATGGTAAGGTAAGCTCCACTAATCAAAATTACGTCGCCTCAGCAGCGCATATGCCAAGCTCACTGCTTAAACAAAGACGAAAAAAAAAACTAAGAAGAAGAGTATTTGTAATGTCTATCGATTTACTCTGATCCACCAATAATAAATATGTGTACACACATTTGTCTATTTATCTCATATTATTATATTTGTTATTATTGTTTGTTATTGTGCTCACAAGAAAATCGAAAATTCTTCTCTTTTCATAGCACTTTAGAATTTTAAACGATTCAGTAGCTTATTCGACGTTTCCCAGCTATTAGGATTCCTCGCAGTGACACAGGTAAGTTGGCAAAACACAACATCTTTGCCTATAAAAATTGTTAAAAGAACTCTCGCAACACACACACACACACAAAATATGTCATGCTTGACCTAAAGATAAATAATGGTCATAGTCTCAACTCTTGTACCTTTGCTATATATTGAGATTATGCACATCAAAACCATGTTGTTTATCTTTTTTTTATACATATTTTTTTTTTCAAGCAAAATGTGTTTCGTATTTCAATACAAATGATAGCGCAAAATCAAATCGAACAGAACATATTTTGATATGACTTGAGTGGACATTAGAGGTGTAGTATATTGCTTTATTGTATGCAAAATATTTTGTTTGTTTATTTTTTGCTTCCTTTTGTGCATTTTTTTGTTGTACTACATTGTAAGTAAGTAGAGTTCATAAAAGTGCGCAGATCATGAGCACGAGTTGTGAGAGAAATATGCGTTTTTTAAAATAGGGAATTGAACTTATTATTACGGAAACTGTTATTTTTAAAGAAAATTTTACGTTAAGTTGAATCTATTTGCAATAAAATTTAATTTTATGTCTTAATTTTTAATAAATTAAGAAAAACTTTATTGAAACCTCTTTTGTGATTAAATTTAAAAATAAAAATATATTCTTTTATTCTTTTAGTTTATAAAATTTTATAAAATTATGAAAATTATTTAACGAAGTTAGTCAAAAATTACAAGATATATATTTTATTTATTTCTTGTTATCTGTTAGTTCATAAGAAATATTTTGTATTTTTTTTGTCATTAAATCTAAAATATATAAAAAAAAATTGGAAAAATTATTTAACACAGTTAGTCAAAAGTTACAAGATATATATTTTATTTATTGTATTTATATAGAAAAATTTATTATTTATTATTATATTTATTAAGAAAAAAAAATTATCAATATATCAATTTATCAATATATTAATTGAGTAAAATTTATAAAATAAATATTTTTATAATTTTTTTTTAAACATTATAACAATATATAACATTATTATAATATTAATATTGTATGTTATATTATAATATTCATAATTATAGTTTAAAATAATATTTAAAAAATTTTGGGGCAAATACAATATAAATTTGGTAAAAATACAAAAAATTGAAAATAAAATTATATATATAATGGTTTTTGGTAACTAAAATACAAAATTTATAATATTTATATTGGTTTTATTTATAAATGTATTTTTAAAACATAATTTTAATACAAAATCAACAAAAATATTTTATTAAATATTTTGATATTTTTAAAATATTATTTAACATTATAAGTTATTTTAATATTTATATTAAATTTATTTTATTAGAAATAATTTTTAATATTTTTTATTATTTTTTTTAAATTTTATTTAAATTGTTATCATATAAAATTTAAAAAATAACTCAATGATCAAAAATATAATTTGAACGGTTTATTCATAAAAAAACTAAAGAAAATTTCTAAATAAAAACTTCTGGTAAGCAAATACCTTAAAAAATCCATTATCAAGAAACATTTTGCTCACCACTTTCTTTAACATGCATGCACATTTTCCGTAATCATTAATAAATTGTTCTCCTTACATTACATTAAATCTCTCCTAATCCCATTTATTTAACTCTTGTACCTTTGAACTTGACCATTTATTTAAAAATTTTCACATATACATTTCCATGTTTTATAGATAAACTTATAAAATTACACAAAAATTGTTCAAGTTATTTAACAACATGCGCGTTTCTCACATACGCATGCTGACCGGTCGACAGAAGATGACATTACCTTTTTTTCGTTGTATTATTATTTAAAATATCTCTTATTCTAAGTTTGTTGTAATGAAGAAAGCAAACGCATTAATATTATCTCGCCATGTTAAACAATTCTTCGAGTATCATTACTTTTCTGGGAGATATTATTATTTATTTCGTATTATTTTTTGTGTGGAAGATCATTTTTTAAGTCATTTCTTCGTTTGTCGTCGTCGTTTATTTTTTTTTTATTTTTTCTTAAATCAGGAAAAATTCGATCCAAAATGCGTACGACGAAGAAGATATTTTTTTCCACGAGTAAATCGATTGAGCATGTTATTAAATGACAGATATAAATGATGATCACATATTAAAATCTAGGGGTTATTAGTGTTATTATTGTTTCTTTGGTATATCTTGTGATATGATAAAAGTATCGTAGCTGGAAGAAGAACAAGAAGAAGTCAGGAGTTTAATATAGTCCGTGATTTTTTCCCATCTCCTTTACTTTTTTTATGTATTTTTTTTTCTACAAAATATCTAAATATTTATATTAACGGATTATATTTGTCACTTTGGTGTTGTAAGCTCGAATTACTAGTCGAGTCGGTCATTTGTTGTCTTTAGTTAAATATTTATGTACGAGAACATCGAGAACAGAACAACAGGTAAAAAGTGACCATTTTTCATTGATTACATTTGACATTATTTGTAAGATCATCCATTAATTATAGGGAATTGTCTTACGGACCTGCTGCACTTTTTCACAGTCAATCCGCTTAAAATGCATTTTTTTCTTAAAAAGAGGAATGTGACTTGCAAATCTGACCCCGGAGTTTATGTCATTGAGTCACTTGCTTCAATCATGTTGATTATTATTGATTTTCTGTCTCTCAATTTCTCGAGAGAGATCCACATTAGTTTCTAATGCCGCACAGAAAATTCAACATTATTAATAATTGATTATATTCATACGGCATAAATGACATACAATTCTCTATTTTTTCACGTACCACCCGTGCACGCCTGACGCTTATATGGCGAAGAAATAAAATAAATGTCAATGTTAGTTAATACCTTTTTATAAATAATTCAATAATATCATCTTCAATATAAATGTCTTCTTCTCCTTTTTGCTGTCCAAGCTCGTCGTACACATTCTTCTTCACCTGTTCACCTTACGACGATATTCAAATGTGTATTTACTTTACACACAAATATAAATGGCACTCACATTTTATAGCAATTATTCAAAAATATGTATGAAACTAAGTAAAACGGCCCACACACAAAGCTTTTTACTAATATAACAATAATAATAATAAGAAGGCAAAAGTATAATAATATCATATCGCGGCTCGTTTTTTGACCGCAGACTCGAGTATTGTCGATTTATTTTCTCTCATTTCGTTTTGTAGCTTCAGCTCTTGTGGCTTGTGTGTTTTGTGTCAACTTTTTGTTGTTGTTCATCTTCTTCTTGTGTAAACTTATTAGTTTAGATTTTATATACCTAGTGTTTGTTTAATGCAAATCAGGCTAAATTTGATGAGAACGTGGTACTAATGGAACATAAAACCTTTTGTAGTAGTCACAAAATATTATATTATTAATAATTTGAATGAAAAATTGCTGCTTGCCTATTTTGTCATTAAGTGAGTTTTGACTTGTCTTGCGCACGTTGACACCATGAATCTTGTTAATTTAGTTGAAATGATATTTTTTGCAATTTGAAGATTTAATTTTTTTTTAAAAAATGATTTTTTTATAATTTTAATATTTTTTTAAATATTTAAAATTTAAAATTTAAAAAAAAAAAAAATAAATAAAATCTATTGTATTTTTAAAGAATTATTATTAATTTTTAGAATTAATTTTTAATTATTATTAATTAATTAGAGTTTTTTTTTGTTTCAAAAAATTCAAAAAACCTATTAAGATTTTTTTTTAAATTTTTAAAATTTCGAAACTTGACTTTATGTTATATTTTTTAATTTTTACCATTAAATAATTAATTAATTTATTAAAATAAATATAATTTTTATTTTGAAGTTTTATTCTAAAAATTAAAATTAAAAAAAAAATTAAAATAATAAAAAATAATAAAATATCTAAAAATCAGAATTATGTTTTAATTTATTTTTAAAATTTTTAACAATTTCATTTAAAAATTAAAAAATATTTAATTTTAAAAATATTAATATAAATTAATAATAGTGTATTTAAGTAAAAATTAATTGTGTTTAACTTTTTTTTAATAAAATTTAATTAATATCTTGACTTAATGTTATTTGTTTAGCAAAATATGTAATTTTTTACGGCACACAATGGAGTTATTAGTGAAGAATGGGTTGGAACCTTACTTTTGGCCGGACTTCCAGAAAGATATAAACCCATGATAATGGCCCTTGAAAGTTCCGGAATTCCTAAAAAAAAAATATTTTTTTTAAATGAAAAATTAATAAATTGACCCAAAATTGTTTTTAATTAATTTAAATTATATTATAAAAATTTTTTTTAATTTAAAAATAAATTTTAAAGAAATTATTTTATTTAGATTTATTTTCAAAATTATGCTTAAAATTTATTAAATAAAAATTTTTTAGTTAGATTTTAAAGTCAAATTTTAATAAAATATATTTTCATCTAAGAAATTATTGAATACCTTGAGATGATTTTTATTCTATTCTTATAAAATAGAATTAATAATTTTTTTACGTTCAAAAAATTAATTTCTCATGTTTTTCTTTCTCTTGAGGCAACTTGGGCAACTTTCACTTAAAATTATATTACCATGGGAAATTTTCACAATTTTACGAGTTTCTCTTAATTACACGTTAAAAGGACTTGATTTTAATTACATATTTCATAAATCCAATCATAACGCAATCATTTACGATGCCAATGACACAAGTTTATTAGAAAAATTACGATGTTCACCTCTTTTTTTTAATTAATACACAAATATAAAATAATTTAAAATAAATGGGATTCGTGCACCAAAATTGCATCTTATTAATAATAAAATGAAAATGTTATTTGTTGTTCCATTATTTACACTTCAATATAATTTAATCCATAGACTCGCGTATGATAAATGCCTTGCACATGATGCACCGTGCACACACACTCACATGATGGCAAGTCAGCCAGAATGACCTTTGATGTGCTTAATTTATAATTATTGCAGCTTCATTGCTGTTTAATGAGCTAATGTGATATTTTGCAAGTTTTCTGTGTGTTTGTGTGTGTACGGAGGTATTTAGTAACAAAAGATGCAAACCAACGCTATTACGATAAATTTTATTTTAATGAAGGGAAAAACATTAATGTTAAATTTAAATCATTGCAATCTTCTTACATCATATTTGACTCTTTTTTCGCGCTGTTTGCATCAATAAATGATGTGGATCTGTCTTAAAATAATAATAATCATAATACAAGAAAATATTTACTACACGGGAACAAAAGTGTTATAAAAAGGTGTTCATTTTTGCTCGACTCGACATCAAAGTCATTCAATTTATATTGCGAAATATTTTTGTAGGCTGAACATTTTCGGAGCATTTATTATTGAGAAATGGCGAAAAATTAGATTCATCCTAAGAGATATTACACAAACATGAGCAGGCGGTAGCAATATAATTAAAATATAACAAAAAAGTGCTAATATAATGTTTCTCCTAGAAAAGCAATTAAACAAGTTAATTCTTATAGCTATAACTGTGAAACATTTGTTTAGCCGTTTTTTATGGCATGGCACTCTTCTCTGCCCTTTATTGCAAAAATTTAATATTTATTGTTCTTCCTCACATTTTTTTTGTGTTTTGCTGCAACAGTGAAAGATCAGATCTACAGAGTTCATGCGAGGTGCAAAAATTATCTATTAAAGGAAGAAATGTCATTAAGGCACACAGCATGGCAGAGAACAAAGTAAAACTAATTTCTGTGTAATGTAATGTTAATTTAATTTTTCCAGAGTACAAAAGCACACGGGACGAGCAACAATCTAACGGACAAAAGAATTTTTTGCGTATTAAATTTAATTCACCTCTATTAATAATATGTGGAATTGTTTTGAAGAGACCGACTGAGGCAGAAAAAGATTCCGTTCCCATGACAGAAAGGTGCCCCGTGGCATATCGGAAGATCTTGCTATCTGTGATCTAGCGTTAAGAAGATGTTAGACGCCATAGGGCTCTCAAGTTTGGAGTAAATGCCTTCTAATTATGTTGTTTTACGGTAGCAAAATTAAATATTAACATTAATTTGAGTGTTGATTGCGCTGTGGTGCGCATTTAAGGTGCTTCACGTGTTTATTTGTTAAGTTAATCAAAGCCGACTCGAGTGTGTATTCTAGCTACAACCCGAAAAAGGGCATTGAACATCCATTATAATTACGAGAGAAATTTCGATCTTCTTATTTAAAAAGCCAGCGAGAAAATTAAATTACACACATTTTGTTATAATAAACATAAATAAATAAAATATTCAGAGTAATAATAAAATAAATGGTGTACTTGAGTTGTGCACTCTCTGCCTATTCTACATCGCGCGCACCTCAGATATGTATCGCTTTTCTTTTGTTTGAACAATCTTGTGTTCTGTACAACAGCATTAAACACTTAAGCCATAAGATTTCTTTTTAATTTTTAACCTTTGCGCGAGATGCCATATGCGAGATGGTACTGCCTGCGTGCTTTGTTGAACTAAATATGCCGTAAAGGTTTTTATTTAAATATTTTGTTTGTTCAAAAATTAAAATAAAAGGTAAGAAATATGTTCACGAGAGCATATTCAATATGAACTAATTAAAGAATAAACACATTCGAAATAATAAATATGCGACGAAACATTCTATTGCGCGATGCGATGGTGCAACGATGATACCCTGGTAGTACTATATTAAAATTATATTTTGAATTTTTAATGTAACGCGCGCATCTTCAGCACTTCATCAGCAACAGCAGCACAGAGCAAATGAAATTCCTAAAAAGGTAAATAAAAGTAAGTGAATGCGGTCAATGTGCGCGCACTAAGTAAAGTGCGTTCACATCTAGTTTTTAGTGTACTTTTGTCTCTTTGCTTTCAATAAATCGGCATAATAAAAATTATTAAAAGTCACAAAAAAAAACGAGCGAGAGACGAACTAAATTGTAATGCTAATGGTGTGTGTGATCGAGAAATAAAAATAAAATCAAAGCAAATACAAATAAATGAATGAAAAATATAATAAAATACGGCAGGCAGACGAGTAATGTAAGAAATCTTTATATTAGTACGTGAAAAGGTTTAAATTAATGGCGAACGACAAAAATGTTTTGTAGAGAAAATTCGTTTTGATGCGACAATTTTTTGTGCATGTTCGCATGGGACCAGGTCGTTCAAAAATTGCATTGAACACCATTTAAAAGGTAAGGAGGTAAAAAATTTTTGTCGTCTTTGACGTTTAGAAAAACTCTTAGTGAAATTTTACTTGATGACAAGAATCAAAAATTAAAGAAAAATAAAATGATTTTAAAAATTTAATTTCATATTTTTTTCATTTAAATTTGGATTGTAGGGTCGAATTACCATAATTTTTGTTTTATAATTTTTTTATGAATTTACGACATTTTGACGTCGTTTTGATATTTAACAACGATGATCGATATTTCGAAAAAAAAAATATAATAGAACACATAATATTGAAACTAGAGCTGTCCTATTATTCCATTCTTGTGGCCTGTGTTAACATTTGTTTCATTTGTCCCACATAAGCATATCTTTGCCGAGTCCAGTTGCAAAAATTATATTTCTTCCTTTGAGAGTAAGTTTTTGCATCTTCTCCTTTTGTCACTTCAGACGAAGCAAATTATCGTCTTATCAAGCAAAACTTCATCCATCAGCTTATTTCCTTCTATTTTTTTTTCGAATCGAAGTACATGTTATTTTGATTCACTTTTCAGTATTTTCTTTCAACGGACTTCTTTTTGTCTTTCTTCGAGTAAATATTGTCAATTCAAATTGAAATCACCTAAAATGCGTATTGGCAGTGTAAAAATATTTCTAATTCAGTTAAGTGTTAATTTAATTTACTCGATAATATAATAACATTAAGTGCTTTGTATGGGTTGTAAATAGTTGAACCATAAGCAAGAAATATCCGTCCTGATCCTCTTGGAATAAGGCAGCAATTTCGTAAAATAACGTATCCTGTTGATCCCTTGCAATTTCCTTCTGGCTTTTCTTACTTAAAGTTTTCTTTAACCACTGCAAAGTTTTTTACCTATTTTAAGTTTTTTGAAGGTTTTTTACCTATGGAAGAAAATAAAAAAATAGTTAAAACAAAAGTATAAAAATTACCGTAGCTGATAAAGAGTTAATAGTTAATCGTAACTTTTCGTTCACTGTCGTTGTTTTACATAAAACAAAAAAAAAAAAAACAGAAAACGGAAGAACACCACAAGACAGGGATTTGCTTCTTGAATAACAATTGACAATCTTTTATTTTTTTATTCAGATTCATTAAACTCATAACCATATGCATCTCCCTCTTGTTTATTATAATGCATAACAAATAACATTTTATGATAAAAATATAACATGGAACATTGTCAAAAGCATTAAAATATCATGTAGTCACAAAAGCTTTAAAAGGAATCTATTGTCATGTCGTTGGACTTTCATTCATTGGCAAACATACACACGCCGGACAACAAAATATATTAATAAAATGCGAAGAACA
Organism: Culicoides brevitarsis; assembly: GCF_036172545.1. Taxonomy (NCBI): domain Eukaryota; kingdom Metazoa; phylum Arthropoda; class Insecta; order Diptera; family Ceratopogonidae; genus Culicoides; species Culicoides brevitarsis. The sequence continues at coordinate 13,641,507 of NC_087085.1, read as the reverse complement.
ATAGACTGATTATTATTAAATATTAAAATAATGGAATGAACGAGGATAGTGAGCAGCACTTTAGTAACGACGATCATCACGTAATGATACAGTTCAATGGAAATACGATGACAGACATGACTTTAAAGAAAGGAAGGATCGATTCGACGAATTTTTTTCTATTCAACAAAAAACATTGTACTCATCTCATAATCTAAATATTAATACATCCACGAAAAAAAAAATTATTGAATCAATCAAAATTCTGTCTACCTCAAAAACCATCAATAAAGGTTTTGACATCCTAATCAGTCATGCTTTCTCTCGATTATTTGTAATAAAAATTAACATTTGATATGTAACACACTCTCGATTAGAAATCAATAACAGTCAATTATTTCGCATTTGACAGCCACAAGTTCATCATCAAAAATTTGTGAATAGCAGCAACCTGTTGCTACGATGATGTCGAAACATTATTTGGGAAGTTTATTGAAAAACTCGCCTCTAACGGCATAAAAGGTTAGCTACAAAAAAAAAAAATAAATTATCATATAATACATAATGAACAAAATTTTCGGTTGAAATCAAAAATTGATTTCATTCTCCATACAAGGCGCTTTGTATCACATCAAATTATTTATTATATAAAACCACTAGAAGATACAAAAAAAAATCGAAACAAAAAAATTAATACAATTTCTTTTGTCAAAGTTATGACAGGGCGCGTAGAGAAAATGTTGATTATCATTATGTGAACTACTTGAAATTGTTAGAAATAAAAAAAAAAAGATTTTCTAAAACACAACAACGATGATGATGAACAAGACTCATCGCTCATAGTTCATACTGTTTTCTAGATTGACGACCATAAATTAATAATAATGCGAACGTACACGAAAAATTAACAACTCATCATTTTTTTTATGTAGCCTGATTTTCTAGCGCAGCAACATCTAAATTAAATACGCATGTAACGAACGATCAAGGAACGTCTGTGGAGAACGACGGAAAAAAATGGATAAAACGATTATAACAGAGTCGACATTTGCTCTGATGATGTACTTTTCTTGTTAATTTTTCTTACTACATGCACCATGCATGCGAGGAGGATGATGTTGATGATGATGAGGTGCAACGTGTGTACTTGTTGTAAGTATGTTTAACAGATATTTTACTATTATTGCAAAGTGCGCTGCTTTAAATTTATTTTCATTAGTGTTCTGTTAGTTTTTTTTTTTGAGTTGGTGCACATGCAGAACAAATGTGTGATGTCAAGTAGAGTGAATCTAAATTTTAAAATTTTATATTTTTTTAATCATTTAATTAAAACAAATTTAAAAAAAAAATTTCATACAAAACTTTTTATCATATATTTTAATATAAAATATATTTTATTTTTAATACACATTTAAATTTTTTTATTTATTTAAATTAATATTTTAGTTTAAAAAATTTTTTTTTTGCTAAGAACACAAGAAATATATTAATATAAAAATGAAATAATTATTTTTTTTAAATTAAATTAATTAAAAAAAATGATTTTTTTTGATAAATATTAAAATAATTTTTATATTATTAATTTTTTATTTATATTAATATAAAAATGTTTTGTTTAAATTTATTAATTAATTTAGTTTTGTAAAATAATTATTTTATTTTTATATTAAAATATTTTTTGTGTTTTAAAAAAAAAAAATTTTTTTTTTTTTTTTTTTGAAAAAAATTTAAAAAAAATGTTTAAAAAAACCAAAATAAAAAAAAAATTTGTTCACTCTAACGTAAGAACACAAAAAATAATCTAAAATAAAAGCATAATGTAACAATATGACAGGTTCTTCATAATATTTGATCAATCTTATTCGGAATAGGTAAGGTTAGTGGTTACAACTTCATTATATTCTCGCTTCATATTCGACAAGTGACTTATGAATTATCTTTCGAAAAGACACAAGAAAAAAAAAATAATAAAAAACGTTGAGAGCTTGTTCATATATCAACCACTTCAGAAGAAATTAATGAAAAAAAAGAAATACTTACTCAAGAAGTTGTAGAGAAGCATCAACACAAACGAACGAAAAAAATAATAAAGGATGAACTAAATTATTATTAGCTATACTTTCGACACAAAAATTTGAATGACGCTCAATTTTTTTAAATATTTCTTTTGAAATTCCGCACTTGTTAATTTCTGTTCAATAACATTGAACCTTATTTGAGTATTCAATTATATTACAACTTTGATTGCTTTTAAAAGAAAAATATTGTCTAAAAAAAGTCACACAGTCCAAAAAAATAATTTTTTTTCTTCAAAAGAAGGTCATCAATCCAATTGTTAAGGACGCGCAAGTACAACTCTCAAAAGGGCGCTTTATATCGTTACGTAAGTATTTTGCTCGTCACTTGCTCACAATGTATCGAAAATTTTATTACACGTTTTTCAAATGAATCTTTATTACAATTTTTTTTTGTCTACTCACAGATTTTTGACCACTCATCGTCACCTTTGTACTCATCATTTACACGGTGTGTAAAAAAATTGTATCTTCAACATTTTTTATCTATTGAAAATATGTGAAGTACAGCAATAAAAAAGATCAATGGTCACAATATTTACATAAATGAACTATTAAATACAATAACAAAAAAAAATATCTTTGGTCACCAGCAAAAAATTCGTGTGATAGTGTTATATAAAGAAAAAAAAAGTGAAGAAGAAGAAACACACATTTCAAATCGACATGAGATCGAGCAGTGCCATTCCAGAGCAGGCGAAAAAAAATACATTTCAGTCACACATGGCTTGGCATACCTGTGCGTTGTTTAGCAAGTCGCTTCGAAATGATATGAGATGATGTTGAACAATATTTTCAATTATTTTACACAAAAAAGGCGTGCTCTGATCTTTCTTTCTCAGTCTTTCTTTTTTTTTTTGCTTGTGTGCCTCGACATGTGACTTATGTGTGTGAGACCTTTATTGCACTTCAAATGAATGAACACGAGAAGAGCTGTTGTCTAATCTTCCCAACATAGCACATGACGTGACAACGACGACGGCGACGTATGTGAAATTGTTGCAAAAATATGTCGAAAGAACTCTTCAAAAAATTGTTACGTTTATTTATTTGCTTTCTTTTACCAGTGTCGAGCTCTAACAAAGTAAGTGCTTAGTATTAATAAAATTTAGAAATGGAAAAGTTTTCGTACAAGAATCATTTTAGCGTATTTTTCAAAATTATTATTAAATTATTTTATTTTTATCATTAAATAATTTATTTTATTATATTTTAATTGAAGAATAAAAATAATTTACATTTTTGTTCATTAAAAATTAATTATTAATTTTCATGAAAAAAAAATTTTTCCCAATATATTTTACAAATGTAGATGTTACAAATGTTTTTTAAAATTATTTATTTATTTTTAAATAATTATTTTAAATAAAATAAAGAAAAATTAAAAAAAATTATTTAATTTTAATAATTACTTAAATAATCAAATTATTATTTTAAATAAATGTGTAAATGTGTTAAATTAATTTTAATTTGATTTAAAAAATTAACATATCTCGTATAACGTATAAAATAAAATAACGTATCTCGATTTTTTTTTAATTATTTTTTTTTTAATTTTTAAAATTATTATAAATTAAATTAATATTTTATAATAATAAATTTAAATCAATAAATATTTAAATTGATTTAAAATAAGTTTGCGAGCGTTAAACAATTAACGGATTTAATATTTAATTAATTGTTTTTTTTTATTTTTAAATTTTTATTTTTTCTGAGTTGTTTATTAAATTAGTATTTAAAAATAATTTTAAAATAAAAACTTAAATATTTAAAAATTTATTTAAATTTATAATTTTAATTTTTTATTTAATTAAAAATTTAATTTAATTTATTTTAAAAATTAAATTAAATTAAAATTAATTAATTCATAAAAATTTTCACAATTTATTTTAAAATGTGTAAAAAATACTTTTTTTTACAAAACATTTTAAAATGCAATAAAAATAAACTGTATTAAAAAATGTAAAAAAAAATAACGTTAGATAAACTTTAATGTGGTTTATGTCTCTTTCGTACCGAAGATATTTTTATATGCGACGATTTTTTTTTTATAAATCTTGTAAAAATGTTCTCTTATTTCGCTTCCTGGCTACTCGACTCGACATAACTTGAGCAAAAGTAGCTGCAACAAGCAACGACAACAACAAATAAAAACGAGGTGCAATATGTTGATTATGTGTACTATAAACATTTTAATGCATAATTTTGAACTGAATAAAGTATTTTGCACTAGACTTGATGATACAAAAAATGCTGCCCTAAGAAAATTTTCATGGGAAAAATTTTTAAACGTCTTTGGTGACTTTTTGCACAAAAATATTTCACTAATGCACGTGCTTATTCAGTTCTGATGGTGTGAAGATTATCTCTCTTTCGAGATCAGCTTGTACAAGTGCCCATTTGTTCCTTTTTTATACACCTATATTCTTGTTGTTCGCGAAAAAAAAATAAAAACTGTGCAAGAGGGAAAAAAATGCAATATCGCCAATATAAATGTTATCGACTACACACGATTCTTGCGTTTTATTTAAAATAAAAAGCTTAAGCATATACATAAACAAGCATCGTTTTTCGATGTTGTTGTTGCTGTTGCTGGCTTCTTATGCTCGATAGAAACAGTAGTGATTGCATATTTGTATTGCACCCAGAACGAACATGTAAATTTTTTATCGATAAATTCGCAGATTGTCGTTGCTGCTCGATGAAACCAACAAAAATATCACGTATTTGTATTGTAAATTAATTAATATTAAGTGAGGCACACACAACCCGTACCCGGTCCAGCGAGAAGAGTGTGAGATGTAAATGCATCGAATTGCAGAAGTAGCGAAAAAAACAACAATAAAACTATTTTGTGATGCGGCTACCAAAGTGGTGTACACTACAATGCGCGTTGTCATGGCTTCTGTTACTGTTGCACTGCTGCACGTTCTTCGGTTTTAAATACGCGTGAAAAAGAGGTAACATTTTTGTATTATCATCTCATCTTAATTGTTTTGTGTATACGACGACGACGACGACGATGGTCGAAGGAGATGCATTATCATAGAACAAGCGGATAATCATGATGCAGCAACAACAACATCAACCTGCACGACCATTTAAAGCACAAGCAAGGCAAAAAAAAAACAATAATATTAAAAGGATTGACAGGTAAAACTGATTGCTCCCATTTGACAGCGCGCAGAATATAAAAGGAATTTGTTCTATTTATTGCTTCACGGCTCGTTTCACGCTGAAGACAATGCACGACGACGACGGCACATCATCGGGAGCTGAGGTCAAATATTTTGATCATTTACAGATCGAATCTCGCCTTTTCTTTTGTTTTGCATCAGCATCGTTTTAAAATACCGCAAAAAATATAAAAATATGTTAATAACAATGTAACGCGAATTAATTCTCTTTGAATGTGACGTTAATGGTCATCTAGATAGAAACTTCATTTCAATGCGCGGCATCTCTCTCTCTCTACTTAGTTTATTTAGATTTCTATTAAAAAAATTAATAAACGTAAACAATTCCTGAAAAAAATTAAATATTTTTAATATTGCACACGTCAAAATCCCTGGGAAGCAAGTCGCGAAAAATATTACACACCAACCGGTTTCCACAGCAGAACATTGTTGCTATTGATGTGAAACGTTACCCATTAGAGACATTAATATCTAGGTAGGTAGGTGTTTTTATCTATTCCGTACTCTTTCTGGTGATAATGATTGAGAAAAAAAAACTTTCGTGATGATTATTTTTATTATTATGCAGATCTCGAAACATATTAATTAGTTGCAAATTTAATGGAATTTGCAGATTTAATTCAATAATTTTAGTGAAATAATGAGATGTCACTGAAAATGAGACGGAATGTCGTCGCAAAGAAATGCAAATAATAAAAATACTTGCAGTAGATTTTTTTTTGCATCGCATTATTTATTTGACAATTTTCTAGTCAATCTGCTTTGATATTTAATCGACAGTTTATAAGATGTTTTTAAAATAAAAAATATAAAGATGATATTCTTTTATGAGGTAAATTGATAGAAAAAATGCGTTGATTGGTTTTTATTTTTAATAGAATTTTTTATTTTAATTTTCAGAGCAGTATGATATTTTTATTTTTGCGAAAATAGAAGTCATGCAGAGATTTGCTGCAGGCAAAAATTATTAAAAATAAAGTAAAGTTTTAATGAAAAATCTGGTCAGTTGCCAGGTTTTTCAATTGAAAAAAGTTTTTTAAAGTAGAATATCAATTTTATGAATATTTAAAGGACAAAAAATATGTTTTTATTTTTAAATTTTTATTTATTTGAACCTAATTCATAAAAGTGTAATATTTGATTCGAAATAGTAAAAAAATCTATTTTATGAAAAATGAAAAAAAATGTTAACATAACTGAATTTTTCTTCCTTTAGCAGTTTAAAAAAAGAAATATTTTAGAGAAAGTATATAATTTTAAAAATTTTGCGTATATTGTAATTAAAGTTATTTATTTTTTTTAATTAAATAATTTTTATTATACAAATTTATTTCATTTAACTTGGGAACGAAAAATTTTTAAATTTAAAATTTGATTTGATCCAATATTCACTAAAAATTAATTATTTTTTCTCGCTTTGAATTTATTTGAAAAAACTTCTAACATAAAAAATTTCATTGAATAAAAATTTTAAATTTAATAAATGACTTCTTTTAAACTCACTAAAGAGCAATATTAAGGCCTTTATTGTCATCAATGGACCACCTCAAGTCATTTTCTTATGAATCTCCGCTGGCATCAACAACTGATTCATCTTTCTTCGTACACAATGTCGTTTCACAAGAGAAAAAAAAATAATATCACATCACAGTCGAACCATATCATATCATAAGCTAGTTGATTATTCCATTCACAGATAGTACACTTTAAATTGAAAATTATTACAAAGTTTATCCGATTCAAGTTTTTTTTTTCATTTATAAATAATAAATATAAAAATAATCATTCTTTATAAATGTTTACTCACACGCAGCTACAGATCGCTTGGCGCAGGCAAAAAAGCAAGAAAAAAAGATCGAAGAATTTACACACATCGCATAACATGTGTACATTTGTACAATTTATAAATAAAAAGTGTAAAAATGTTAAAGTAATTGAAGCCCTCCCTCAAATCCGATAATGCACAACAAACAACAACAACTAATAATAATAATAAAGATGATTTTGAAACATACGTGAAACAACATTTGTACTTCTCTCTCTGTGGCGCGCTATATGCTGCCTCTTTTTTTCGAATGTGTATATTTGTTTCGAAATAATAAACGGAATAAGAAGACAAGAAATGGAAAATTTATTAATCTGTTCTAATTTTATGTTCCCATAAAAACTTTGTATTTATTTTATCTGTAGGTTAAATTATTAATTTTTGTGTATGTAGCAAAATAATAATCGGTATATCGGATATTCATTGTAAAATTGTAGGTACATAATATAAATACCAGTCCATTGGAGAAACAAAACAAAAAAAAAATGTACGAAGAGTATGACCTCATAATGTAGAACATATCATCTGACTTAATTTTACACGGTTAGTAATGTATCTCCGTTTTGTTTTTCAGCTCGATGTTATGTGTGCTCTATTGTAAATTCTGTAGCAAAATGTTGTCTTGAACTTTTGAAACAAAAAAAAAAGTAAAACAGCAAAAAGAGTTCACTTGAACTCGCTCGCTCTCTCGGCAGAAATGCTATTAACTGTAATGACGAAGATGTTCTTGATTTTTAATTTATTCGGGAATGGGAATGGAATGGACTCGAATATACTTCTTTGGTTTATTAAGTAAGGTTCTTTGAACTATTTTACGATTCAATGGGTTTTCAGTAAGGCTTTTTCTTTTAGTTTATGAAGTAAATAAATTTGCATCAAATATCTTTTAAAAAGAGTCGTTAGAATGCAAAATTAAAATTTATTTATGTTCATAAGGAAGTTTTAGTTAATTTTGATTTTTTTTTTCGTTAAAAAGTTAAAATTTTATAAACTGTAAAAATTAAATGTCTCGCAGTAGCTAAGTTTGTAATAAAGGCAGTGCGAGATTTGAGTACAGTTTGAAAACCAAAAAATATTCTAAAATCGTTTATGTTTACGTTAAAAAAATGATTTTTCAGAATCTAGAGTTTTTTTTTTGAAATTGAAAATTGTTCTATAACGTAGCTGTTAAAACATCTTGCGTACAATACGTGGAATCTAAGACAAATTAATTGAATCTCCTCTTGTTCTGAACTGCTGCTTTAATACAAATCATGGATAGCATACAAATAGATAGCTTCTAATTCATTGAAATTTTGCCATAGCGGAAATTGATTCGATCATAAAGTCGGAGGCGAGCTTAAATCTTGCAAAACTCGACTCAGGTCATGGTTTTATCGCATATTGTTTGTAACTTTCGGATAAAAATTTTCCAGGTAGTGTTTCGCTATCAAAGCAAAGTAAATTCTTCAAAGTGGTTCTTCGACGGTGTCGATGTTGAGTTCGTCAATCTCGACGGGCCTCAGCTTTCTTCCTGATTGCAGAACCCATTCTCCTGTTTTAAATATGGAAGTGTTTCTTATATTTTGAAGGTATCTATACTTTCTTTCACAAAGTTATCTTCTTAAAATTTTAGCCTCATCCTTGTATCAGCATATCATCTTTAAATCAACGTAACCTGAAATGATAAAAATAATTACTAAATTTTTTTTTGTTTTAAATTTATTAAAAATTTGGTCTCATATCTCGCAAAATATTTCATTTGCGATACATGCAACTTTGACAAAATCTAAATACATACAAATTTTTGACCATATCTGAATTAGAAAATTAGTCATAGCAGAAAAAAAAATAAAAGTGACCTTTCAAAAAGTTACATATTTTTCGGAAATTTTTAAGCCGATAAGATTAAAAAGTCCCTTGATATGGTCAAATATCCGTTCAAGCCTTTCTTTCGATGACTTTCAAAGACAATTTAAAATGTATATTTGCGCACTCATACTCTTCTTCTGTGTGAACTCAAATATTTGCCATACAATATTGCCTGGCTGGCACAGAAGAGCAATCACGGCAAATAATAAATGGATAACTAGCACTGTGTAGTACTATATTTTTAAGGCGTACCTGAATTTATTTGAAGTTATTTTATTATTATTTCTCTCGAAAAATGCATTATTATTTTGCTGTGTGTGCAAACTCTTTTGAAGAGAAGCTATTAAAAGTAATGTAACGCAGATCACATATTATCATTACTATATTATATTATTACGAATTCAAAAGCTAGAACAAATTTCGCTCGGTGCAGCAGTGTCTATTTGTACAAATGTGCGCGCCTTATATATTTGTAATAATATTTTATTATTTATGTGTGTGCTTTTGTTTGGCAGCGCAGCAAAGGTAGGAACGCAAGCAATTGGCGATCAATGAAAATTTCTCAACGGCTTTTGAGATGTGATGTCTTGCCTAATACATTTATTTGTGCACCGACTGTGAATATGAGCTGCAAAAAAAAAGAGTTTTTTCAGCATCGCATCGCATGTGGGAAGGGTCACGGGGTTACTTATCGCGCGTCTCTCTCTCCGTCGTCGTTGCTGTTGCTGCAGCTAGAGATGATCCCCATATGTGTGCTCTGTTATAACTTGTAATTACATACCAAAGTACATCTGCGCGGACGACTCGCGAAACAAACACACAAACTAGTTAAATATTATTATTTTTTTTTTGAGTCATCGCGTTGCAACGCGAGCGAGCAGGCAGGCAAAAGAAACAGCGAGAGAGAGACTTTTATGAAGTATATGTTATTTATTTGCTCGTATGTGAACAAATTTATTTGTGAGTTTTTGGTTTGACCCTTGCACAGCTTAGCTAATAGCTGATATGTGTCTGGTTTTTCTACTTATCTATCTTTCGCTCTCGCTGTCTTGTTGCTTTATGAGGTTACTCGGTGCAATATGTGAAATTGTAGAATTATTCATGCGAGCGAGATATGCAGCAAGTACCTATGTTATTGACGAAACGCAAAAAAGAAGGAAATCTATATATTCTCAGTGGTCACATACATCATTCGGAATTTAATGTTTGACCTCTAATACGAAGTGTATCGAATGATGTGCCTTTTTTCCCAGACACACAGCGGAATAACGGATGATTCATTCCGTTCTCTGCCTGGTTGTTAATTTAGATCTCGTCCGTAATTATCGAGAAAATATTTAACTTGTCAACGTCTTTTCTCATGTGGATGACAAAAAAAAACAACACAAAACCATAACAAATAAGCGAGAATTTTGACATCTGGACCAATATTTGAACATACAATTTTAACTGAAATTATTATTTTTCTTACTTTTTTTTTAGTTTCTTCTGATGAACGAATGATCTTCAAATATTTGGTGCGAGCACAAAAGGAACAATGGATCCAACAACATTTCCAAGAGATGCGCAGCTTTTGTTTGATTAGACACTAAAATAGATCTAATTATGTTAATTTCTTGAGTCAATTTTGAGAAAATTTTGGAATTTAGAAGTGTTAATAACGCTACATAATGCTCGTGATTGATTTTGACAGATGATGAGTAGCTAATGAAAAGACCGATCTTTCGACATGGATGAAATTTTTTAAATGCCGAATAACGAAAAGTTGAACTGTTATGAACCAAAAATACGTAAGTATTTCAAAAAAAAAATTTTTTTTTCAAGAAAATTTTATTAAAAAAAATTTTTTTTAGGATGTTCGCTTTTGACTTGATGAGAAAAAGAATCGACTGCCAATAACTGACTTGTAAGATCACGCAAAATCACGAAATATCGTACAACTTAAGACAACGTCGATTTTTATATGTCCCATTACATGACTGCCAGTTTACTTCCAATGAGCCCATCAACAGAATATCAAGAACATTTAATCATTTCGCTCATTTGTACAATGATTTTTAAACAATTTTAGGTGAAATTTTTCCATAAATTAATAATTAGTGAGGATAAACTAATAAAAATTAAGCCTAATTTATAAATTTTTAGCATAAAAGTGCCATATTTAGAACACAAGAGTCGTAAAATTTAACTAAAATTATTTTTTCTAAAATTTCTAAGTCTCAAAATTAATTAAAATTCATAAAAATTCACATTTTGATTTAATTTGCATCAAAATCTTCACCCACAGAAGCACTAAATTAATAAAAATTAACTACAAAACCCTCACCTCTAATGAGCTCTACAAAATCGCATAATTGGATGTAAAAAAAATCAACTCACCAAGTATTTCACACACAAAATCGATCGTTCGATCGACAAAATCACCTAATAAACGAACAACAAAGGATAGTTTGTATTTGTTGTACATTCGAGCTCATTTAATCGACCTAAACTTAAACTTAAAAAAAAAATAAATTAAGTGTTGTATTGAACATTGTTGATTATCGAGACAAACACACTCGCAACAAACTAAATAAATAAATACGAGAAAAAAAGAAGCATATTTTACGTGAGAAAAAAATGTTCGCGTTTATGTATTCATTAATATTATTTTTATTTTTTTTTAAGAAAGAGAGATATTTTGTGCATTTATCGCATAGCAACAACAACAACATTGGGCAAGAAGCTATGTTTTGTTACATTAACGAAAAATTAGTTGTATATTGTGGACACGTCGAGCTAAAAGTCATGTCATGTCATCTCTAAGATCATCTTTTATCTTTTAATCCGTTTTCATTTTTTTTGCCTTGATTTCTAGTTTTCTACAAAAAAAAATGTTTTAAAATGAAATAGAAATCAGAGTTCAGACCCAACCCTTTCCGAGATCCAATGTAACTTTATTTGGTATTTTTTCCTCAATTTTAATGTGGTTAAATTTCAAACAATAACACACAATGATTTTTATCTTTTGTCTTTTCTTCTTGCTCCTACTTAAAAATTATTTTATATTTATTTATGAATTACGAGTCTTTTAAAAGGAAAAAAAACTACTAAAGAGATGAGTTAATTTCACGGTCGATCACCATGTGTTTTGTTGTGTTTTTTTTCTGTGTGTGTTAAAGAGTACAATGAACTATCCTTTCACAAAAAATAAAGAAGAAAAATATAGTAATAATCCGATCCTTTTGTTTGGTTTCGACACACAACGAAAAATGTGTCAAAATGTAGCAGGTACGTCGAAAGGATTGTCTTAACCCTTCTACTCTGTATGTCTTTTATGAAAAATTTTTTTTTCCGTATAGGACAAAATAGAGTCATAAAACAAGATTATACACAGATTATCGAATTCCTTTATGCGATCCTTACATTTTGACCCACAAATATGATGACTTCTTGCTGTTTTTACAATTTTTCCTCATTGTTTAATCCGATCTCTTTTTAAAGTCCTTTCTTTTCATTATTTGCCTCCTCTTTGACGAAAGACTTATGCGGTCGATCGCAACCAACCATCACGTAGCGTATGTGTACAAAAACATTTTAATTTATTCATTCAGTAAACGAGGCCTCCTCCTGTGTCGAGCAAAATTTCATCTTCTTCTTCTCTCGTCGATAGGAGTAATTACGACATATGGTGCGAGGATTTTAATCCTTTTTTATTTATTTCAATTGTCTGCAAAAAAAAAAAAAATGAAAAATTGTTTTTAATACTGAAAGGTTGACAAGATTACTAGACTTTTGTATACTTTAAGGCAATTACTGAGAAAATGGATTAAAATTTACTTCTCTCTCGAACACTCTTTTTTTTTTTTGAAGTCAGTCTAATTTCGGTCTAAGCTAATTATTTTATTTATAAGAAAAAAAAATCTTCAAGGCAAAAAGGGTTTGAAATTTCTTAGGAAAAGAAAAGATTACGGAGAATTTGGCCACTGTTTGTTTGTTTATTCAATTGGAAGCAAAAACTTTCAAGTTTTTGACTTGATTTTACACGATTTACTTTCTTCGCTTAAAAAAACGAAACAAAAAATCGTCCTTGAAACTTTAATATTCTAAACGTGCAAAACAAAAACCAATATTATGTCATAATTCATGCATTCGAGATAAAAGATGTGTGTCACACAGATAGCCTTGAGATGTCGTCAGATAATAATTAGAATTCCTTGAACAGTAAAAGAAATCTATTAACTCTTCGCAGAACAAAAAGATGTCAAAAACTTTAAAAAAATTCTGGTTTTTTTTACACCATAAAAAATTGGCAATCATTAAAGTTTTTTTTTTACTGACTTGACTGTGCCAACTTTGTGGATGCTAAAAAAAGCAAGACAAAAAAATCTCCGAGAGACAATGCACCCAAAAGTGACTATTTGCCCGAAATACCAAGAACTAGTTTATGTAATATTACGGCATATGCAAACCTTTTTCAATTGTTTTTCGGTTGTTTTTTCCTTCTTGCCATTATCATTTTATTATTACGAAGGCATTTTGCATGCATTTGCAAAAAAGTTGAGTAATTGACTTTTTGCCATGTCAGTTTTCTACCTGTGACGACGTCTTCTCTTCGGTAATATTACGTCATAAAAAGAACGGTACCGTACAAACAGAATTTTATGCAATATTATGACAAATGTTTGCCGACTTCGTTTGTTAATGACCGAAGATACCGAGCAAGAGAGAGACGAAGAAAAAAATTTGCTTTAGTAACTTTGGATAAGAAAAAAAAATTATTGTTTTACATAATAACAGCAAAAAAATATGCAACAAGAAGCAAACAATGTATGCAATAAAATTTAACTATCATCCTTTTTGCACTTTTGCCCTTAATAGACCGACCGCGTTCAGGTACCCGAAAAAAAAAACAATATTGCAAAATATTACATAAAATAAGGACGTGACATTTTTTTTTTCAAGGATATTTCTTCCTATTATTTTTTTTTTATTTTGAATTTCTGCAACAAAAATAAAACATAAAAAAAGTTCGGGGTAAAAAGTAACTCTAGTTATAAAGTTACAAGAGCGACAATCTTTTGTTTCAGCCACTTGGTCAATAGCTCTTGTTTTGCTAACTAATTATCAAAAAAAAAATTTCTGAAATTTCTTGTTTACGTTGCGAACGATCGAGAGAGCTGTTGTTGATCGAAAACGCTTAATTCCACGTCAATCGACTACCATTTTGACTTAAATTATGCCCAAAATTAGGTAGATTTAACTTTTTAAGAAGAGAAACTGTCTGCCTCGAGGAATTGTAAAAAAAAAATTAATAAAGTTGATTTTTTTTATTGGAGTGATTTTGGCGACTAATTTAGACAAAATGTAATAAAATTCCTTAAATGACCTTCGACGTGGATTTGATTAAGAAATCATTTTTCGTTAATGATCTTCTTCTTCGTTTTTTTTTAAGTTATTAAATTTCAATAAAACGTTAGTTCCTTTTATAAATAATTCAAATATTTGTCCAGAGCAAAAAGTAATAAAAAAAAATTGACAGTCATCTACGCATGATCCGGACCGTGTGATAAAAAAATAAAATCAAATGTGTTAATTAACAAAAAAAAAAAATATTTGTCGTATCACTCACACACAAATAAGCGAATTTGCCTTGAATTCATTCCAAAAACTTCAATATTTTATTGGTTCAGTTGTCTCATCGTTTTCTAATGATCACGCCTGGTATCCTGAATAACACACATGTTCATATGTGAATCAAAAGTAATTGATAAAAAAAAAGATCATCACTTTTGATCGTTTTGATCGAAATGTTGAGACTCCGCCCCGACTGTAAGCATTTGCTTTCAAAACTGCTTGGAGGAAAAAGGTGTCATAGTGGCAGTTTTTTGAAAATGCTTGGAGGAATTGGGTGCAAATGTAAGCAGTAAGCATATTCATCGCCATTGGACGAACGAATTATCATCAAAACGAAGTTAAGTTAACTTCAAGACGAACTACCGCACGTACCGAAGAAAAGATAAGTCGCACCAATATTGTACAAGGTATGCTTGTATTTGTGTGCAAGACAACGGTACAGTAACGTGTGTTTATATTATTATTGTTTAAACTTTAACTTTGAACAGGTAAACCCAAAGTATACATTTGTTATTAAAGTTAGTTGATTCAGGCGCACCGCACGGACTGCACACGAATTTTTTTCTTGCTTCGTTTTTAGTTCCTAAAAAAATAAATAAAATTTTATTTCGATAAAAATTTATTATTACGAAAAAAATAAAATTCCGTGAATTAAATTTAAAAATTATTAGAACTTACCAAACTACTACAACGAACAACTCTGGATAAGTGATTTTTATAACGTCTTCGTAATAATTAAAAACAACAAGATTCACACGTGATTTTGAAACGAAAGCCAGATACATTTATTTTTTAAAATATTAATTTGTGATACAAATCACACTTTCATAATAAATATAACAATAAATATATATATTAAAATACTAAAGTGCGTAATAATTGATCTGTTAAAAAAAGTGTAAAAAAATATTTTCTCAAGTAATAATCAAATTCTCGTGATAAATACCTACAAAAAAAAATCATAATAATACCAACAAGAAGAAAAAAAACAAGGAATTTATAAGTGAAAGATCATGCAGCATCATTATTACAAAAAATAAACAAATTAAATGGATATTTCACACTAGAATACGAAAAAAATTATGAGAACTTTGTAACAATTGATCGGATTGACGAAGAAATTTTTCCATAAAAAGACAAATATTTGAAGTGAGACACCGCAAAGAAAATGTCACTTGCGTGAAAAAGTACAATTATACAATTAATTAACATATATAGAAGAGTTCTTGTCGGAAGAAATATCAAAAGGACACGAAAAAAATGACAAATCATAGTTAACAACGAGAAAATTTAATACGCAAGCAAAAAGACATTTATCATACATAAAATTAACTGTTAACAAGTAATCAACAGATAAAAACAAATTTTTTTTTAAGGTAAGTCCAGATTTTTTTTTATTTTTATTTTTTAAGTCGATTTATTGAGTATTAAAGATAAGAAAAAAATTATTTGCCGGGTTTAAGGTTTCTCGCTTGTATCAAGTCTTTTGTTACAATTACGCATCTTTTCACATATTTTTTTACGTAACGTCACCTTTAAAAATTTTTTTTATTGCATGAAACTCACGAGACATGTGCCATGTTCCATACAAGGAGTTGCCTTTATTTTTTACGCGTATTCTTCTTTTTTTTTTGCTTCGTCGTATTTTTTTTATCGTTACATGAAGCAATCATATTGATTTGTCTGACTTTAATCGAATTATTGCTGAATATGGAACAACAAGAAATTTAAAAATTATTTTTTTTTGTCGTACTTAAAGTGAAATATGATGTTAAGGCACGGTCCTGACTGACTTTTTGAGGTCTCCGGTTATAAATATATTTTATGTTTAAGTCCAGGATGAGCGAAAATGTCACATTTTTTAAAATATTTTTTTTTATTTTATGCATTGAAAAAAAAAGTCACACTGTTCGGGTTCCAAGAATTAAAAAAAAAAATAAAGCTTTAGGAAAAAAGAAGCTCAACAATAAAACTTTGAAAGAAATAAATTAATAAATAATAATGTTGGATGTACTAAATAAAAGAGAGTTGACAATGATAACGATCATAAAACGCCACAACGTTGTAAAAATTAAAAGTTGTGTTTTATTATTTATTTATGAAAATAAAAAAAAAAAAATAAAATTAAAACTTACAACACTTTTTTGCGACTCTTCTGCGTTGTTTGCATAAAAAAATAACGCACAAATCGCAATCTGGTAGTTGGATGTTGTGTAGTAGTAAGATAAACGGCATGTGATCCAAAACATGTCTACAACACACAGCAACAAGACAACATCATATACATGACAATTTATCATATTAACACATGTCTAATTAAAAAGTATTAGTTTGTGTGTGAAAAATAAATATATCATATTTTTTTGTGTGTTTCGCATGTTCTTATTCGTGTTCGCCTTTTCGTTCGTCGTCGTCGCATGAACGATTAAAATGTATCAAGTTGAGCTAATAAAAACGATGATCACATACATCATTCATGTATGTTATACACGAAAATATATGTTATATGGCGATTCGTGTTATCTTTATATATATGTTATATTATTATATATATATTTTTATACAAAAATAATAATAAAACTAACAAGGAGTGTCTTCTATACTAAGATAATTATGGGCGTTACCACATTTCAAACAAACATCATCAAATATCTCACTTGTGTTTGTAATTTTTTATTAAAAAAATATATAAAAAAAATAACAATATACAATTTTGCAACGATTTCAATTTTTATTTGCATTTTTTTGCATAAATAAAAATATATTGTCACATTAAGAAGATATCCAATCCTTATCATTTGTATATATTTAATATATATATTAACCTTATAACATCATAATTTAACAATTTTTATCATATATATTTTAAGTTAATGTTCATAAAGGGCTCATCATTTATTAAAATTGCACGGAAAAAAACTTGAATTGAAAAATTATTGATTGCATCGTTAATTTTTATTTGCCTCTCGGGCAAAACTGCAACAAATATAATTTTTATTTAAATTAATACATGATTATTGTTGTTGTTATTATACTTTAAAAGTACATAAAAATACAAGCAGTGACACAAAAAATTAAATTCTTTTCATTAAAAGATGATTATTACTGATAATTAATGACATATATGATTGCTTATTTAAAAACCCTTATAATCTTGATGATATTTTGCAAAAAAAAAAAATATTAATTAATTTTTATGATTAAATGACATTTGCAACATGAATTAAGAAATTATATCATAGCAACCTTGAAATACATAATTTTTAGTGACGACGATGCACATGACAGCGCAAAAATATCTAACGAAATAAAACTATGGTGATATGATGAAAAACTAGACAAATTTCATGGATTGATGACTTGCTTACCCAAAAAAAAAAAAAATAGAAAAAATAATACGATGAGCGTTTACTTAGTCAAGTTAATGTTTAAATACCTTGTCTCTCTCGATTGTGTGAAAAAAAAAATTTTTTTTTGAACATGACACAGTTTTTATGGTAAATAAAATGGCACGTGAAGCGGATAAAGGATTTTAAAATATTTTCATAAATCATGCGGATCTGAAAAAAAGGACTAATTGAGTAACATTTCATTTCTGACAGCAAAATCGCCGTAATGAATCATAAATTTACAAGAAGTAATTAATTAAAAGCACAAGTATTTAAGAAGAAAACGAGCGAAAAAAAATAAGAGAATATATAAAGTGAACAAGTGATCCGTCGCTACTGTATGCTAACTTTATATTACACTCCACTCACGACTCTTTTCGCGATCGCTGTCGTTGTAAAGGTAATTTTTTATCCACGAACAACAACCACGGCTTCTCCATCATCTTCTCTCCGTTGCCCGTACAAAATAACGATTTAATCATTTTGTTTTGTTACATTATTGCATTTTGCTAAACATTTTTTTTTTCGTTTGCGGAAAACTTTCATAGTTTTTTTTTTATTTTTACTTAATGCAAACGATATATTCTGAATGAATGATGGAATGGGTGAATGGCAAATTTATTAATCGTTACAAACTGTTTTTAAACACCGGTTACACGCTACAAACGACACGACACTAAAACTCTCGAACATTACTTACTTCTACTTTTAAAGAGATTGTCGATTAATTTACTAAACATTAGTGTTACATGTTTATTAATGATGATTCCTTCGTTTGTTATAAACTGATTAAAATATATTTCTGATATAAATGTTATACATTTATTGTACAGTTGGATGCAAAAAGAAAAAAAAACAAATAATAAAAAAATTTTCCATAAAGCTAGAAATTGAAAAAATAATATAAATTTATCATCATGCGCACGACCATTCAATGTTGCAAAGAAGATGATATTAAACAAATAAAAAATATATTTTATCATAATTTGTATATTTTTTGCATACAACATACATGAAATTGTTACAAAATATCAATTTATCTAGATTATTAACTTATTACTAAAAATATATAAAATGAAGAAGAAGAAGAAATTTAACATTTGATTGAAATTGATTAAATTGCTGTGCAAAATGGACAGCTCCAGTGAGCATTTGAACTGGATCTAGCTAACGGATCTAATTAATTTTTTTTTTTTTTTTTTTTTTTTTGAAAAAAATTAATAAATTTATTAAAATGTTGCCTTGTCTAATGTAGCAAAAAAAATATAAATAATAAATATTTAAATGCATAAAAATGTATCTTAATAAATAAATAATAAATATATTCATAAAGTGATTGATGTAGTGTTTGTAAACGCCTCTTAATTTTCAATGCACATGAAAGATATATTAACACAAAAAATAAAAAAAAAATATATATATAATGTAAAATTATATTGTCTATATTTTTTTTCTTTCAAAAAATACAAGAAGAAAAATATGTGAGCAATTTTTATTCAATTTAGCATTTATTTTTTTACGGTATTCATAGTTCATTGAAAAGGACTGGAAGGCAAAACAGTGCAAAAAAAAAATTATACAGATCCGTCGTCAATTTCGTTTTACCAGAGCATGGAAATACATTTTTTTTTTGTGTATAAGAAAGTAAAGTGTGAAGTGCAAAGAGCGATATAAAAAGATATTTAGCATTATTATCGATCTGGTATGTTATGGGCTTATAATGTTTATATTATTATTGTACATTTCTATCCATCCATATAGTGAAGGCGTGAAATAGGTTGCATTCCCACGGTTTTTCCATATTCCTCTACTACCAACTATTTACATACATGTACCGGTGTATACATAATATATATGTATAACATAATAAAATATATTTAATGCTCTTTTACTATCATCGGGCATACAGTCATTTAAAATAATTTCTAAATCAAACTAGTTACTTCACATTTGTGCAAAAAAAAAAGCGTAGAGAGAAAGCCATGTCGTCGTCCACGAGACCTGGGGACGTGATCATCTTCATCGCCCCTCGTAACTTTTTTTTCTGTACAAAAGAAATGCATAAAAAGTATCATTAAGCGGTTAAAATGCATTTTATTGTAACTTTTTTTTTATTTTCGCAAGTAAAGTGTTTGTGTGTGTGTTGTTATGAGAAATGAAATCATTTATATTATTTGAATAATTGAAACTGTAGCGGTGCTTTAAGGAGTTATTTCTGTAAACATACACTACTTAGCCGGCAGTTATACAAAAAAAACATTTTATCCATTCCTCGTACAAGAGATGACGTGGGAGAAATTCCTTTTTTCTTCTATTCCATTTTATTGTTGGTAGTTTTACATTATTATTATATATGTTACTACTTACTACTGTTACTCGCTTGATGTAACATTGATGAGTCAAAAGATACAAATTGAAGGATGAATCAGTGAATTTTATTTATTAATAGTGATTTTGCTTGTCGAGAAAATAAATATTTAATAGCTTTTGTGACAATTCGAGCAAAAATTTGACACACTTGTAACGGTTGTAACAGGAATTCGAGATAATAAAACAACAGCGAAAAGAAAAAAAAATGTAAATAAATGCAAAGAAGAAGAAAACGATGATCATCATCTTTTAAAAGTAATAAAAAATATACAATAGTGCACATTTTTGCCCGTATACGGCATACGATCTTATAACCTTGACAAACGTTATTTCTCCGTGTGTTTGTGTGTAACAAATGAGAGTTTTGCATGTACAACTTAACCCATTTATTTATATTTGTGAAAGAATTTAATAAACATTTTCTTCTTCATCTTGTATCATACATATTTTTATGCGAATTATTATTAGATAATGTGCGATGTGAGCCAAGTTTGAAATAATCACAAAATAAATAATAATAATCGTTTGGCGTGCAAGTAGATTAACTCTCTATGATCTTTTGTATTTTTTATAAACATTTTTTTATTCAAAACGTATTATTTATGAACTTTTTACTAACAAACAATCAGATACAATCAAAGTTTGTTTATTTATGTGCAGCAATAACAATATTTTGTGCATTGAAAAATCCTTTTTTGAAACATTATAATTATTATTGGCCTTATACACTTGCAAAACGACGACGACTGACATACCCATCCAATTATATTTGTAATAATAAATTACGTTTAAATATTTAAATTCAACAATAAATTTAATATAAAATGAGACCAAACCACATCTACGTGCCCCGAACAATTAAAGACAATTGCATTTATCATGCAAAAAATATCTGTCTCGACTTTTGTTTCAAAATACAAAATTACTTTTGTTAATGAAGACAATGATTATTATATTTTTTCGATACAATTCGGGTTTTGGTCAAAAAAATATATTAAAAAATATAAAAAAAATTGTAGATGATTCACCGAATAATTAGTAATCGTTATCTATGGGCGAAATCTTGTCTTGTCTTGTATTGTAAATTTTATAATAATATGCATCGAAGAACAATTTGAGGACATTCACACACGTATATAATATAATTCTTATTATTCTCGTGATATTTAACAATATTTTATTATTATTACCTGACTTTTATTATGTCAGTTCAACGTACGTCTTGTTAACCGAAATACCTACTGCACCGCGTAAAAATGATTATATTAATCATTGTGTGAGGATGATGATGATGATGAAATAAAACAATCGCATTAATAAATAAGGAGAACAAATTTAAGGTTTCGCGCTTGTTTTTAATGCATTATTATTGTCTCTTTTGCATTGTCTTAGCGGCGCACAAAAAATTATTCCTTATTTTACTTAAATATATTACATTTTTTTTTGTTTTATAAAAATATTCATATTATACATATTTTTATTTATATCTGATTACCATTATATGATTGTTGATGATGTTAATATTTTATTGAGTCATTCGACTGAGTGCACACCGTCAACGTCAAGCAACAAAGAAAAAAAAGAAGGATTATCTCTCTTTAAATTTTTACTTTAAAATAATCGCGAGAACACGAATTAATTAATGTTTATATTTTGTATTGCTAATTGTTCTGAGTATTAAAAGCACTTTAAAAATTTATATATATTTTTATTTAAATATTTAATTATAATAATGAGCAACGAAATAAAAAATACATTTACGTGCACTTTTAAATTATTACCGACTGTTCATAAATTGTGTGATGGTTAATTTTTTATATGAAAAAATGTAAAAATGTATAAAAAATTAACTATAATTACAATAATATGCATTGTGTTTGATCGTGTCTGCGATAGAGAAGGTGGTGATCCGAATTTTAGCATGTTAAAAAAATTTTTATAATTTTATGCAGTTCTTTGTTGTGACTTGATCACATATGTTTGTGTGCTAAAAATGGGATTGAAATGATTTTAAGATAATAATAATAATAAATAAACAACAAAAATTTTTGTTGTAAAACATATTGTGTTAAGTTTAATCTCTAACAATAATTTATTCCTAATGAGTTGTGTTTCGTTTCTTTTTTTATTATTATTATTCTTGAAAAAATGCTTAAAATCCCATTTTAATGGAGTGTCATTTTTATGAATGAATGAAATGTTGAAATGCCGTGCACACGTCTGTCAAGCAGGAAGTCATAATATGTATACTTTTAAAATTTTGTATTTTTCTTTAAAAAAAAAATGGTAAAGATAAAGAAACTAATTTAATGTTTAATGTTTTTTTCCGTAACTCTATTACAGGTGGTCAACAGATTTTTTTTTAATATTTTTATTAGTGAAGAAAAATATTTATTTGAAAAAAATATAAAAAAGGATTAGTTTAATCTGTAGCACATTATTAGACTGATTCATCGTGTTTTAAAAATAAACATGACACCACTTTGGTTTCTATGATTATTATTAAAAATACAGTTAACGCTCAATTTTATCGCATATTAATGATATACAGCGTGCTTTTTTGTCGCAAAGGTGTCACATAATCAATAAATAAAATATTAGTTCATCCTTCTCTCTTTTTCTCCTCGTCTTTTTTTTTACGTTGCTGAACAACATGTACATTTTTTGTTCGGATGGACTTGACCAAACAACGACATTATTTATTTTAATCTAGAGTAAATTTTATTAACATAATCTGGAGTTCTGTTTATATTTACATATGTTTTGTCATATCATTAACGTTAATTCTGCTCTGAATTTGATATTTTTTTTTTGGATGTCATAAAATTGAATGACTCAACAAATAACGTGCCAGACAACATCCAAGTATTTATTTGCATAAAATGGAATTTTTATACCGTAAAAACGACGCTTCTGTTATTTTTTAGTTCTGTCTCTTAAAAAATCTCAGTAAATATTTATAATTAGCAAAAATGTGCCTCCTGCGTTGTTGAAACGACAAAATCACGTCATTGAAATCAATTATCCACTTGTTACTCGTTGCCGTTGTACAGCTTCTCAAACAAAGCACACGAAAACTCTTAATTGATCCAGTTTGTTAACTGACCACATTTCCATAATTAAAATAAATTTAGATCATTCGAGGCGATAAAACCTCGTGTCTCGAAGCGATCTCGTAAAGTATGGGATTTAATTGTATGTCGATGATGAAAAAAAAAAAATAATTCGTATCTGATCTGAACTAATTAAATAATGGATTATGATAGGATAGATCGCTCTATCTACAGAAAAAAAAACATTAATTGGACGAATTTTGTTGTCGCTTTCTATCGCGTCGCATCAGCATCGAAAATTAAGTGATTCGCATACGAATCTTCTGGTTAACTTACAGATTTCCATTAAGCCCGGAATTTATGATATTGTGTGCCAGCTCTCGCACATACAACATACAAAAATTTTATGTATCGCCACATATTTCAGACTTTAAATATTTGATGAGTACAGGCGAAATTAGTAATATCTCTAATTTTATCGGAATATCGATGATGATAAGGATTAAAAGAAAAGACGATTATTGTCATAATATAATTCAAAGCGAGTTTTGCAAAATCCGATAAACTTGCTCTATATATTATAAATTTATATATCAACTATGAGTTTGCTGTAAAAATATTTTTTTCTTTGTATTAATTCGTGTGAGGTTTATGCAAATTGACACTTGATAAGGTCATCAAATGATGTGTTTCATCAAATATTAAGGCAAGTGCAGTTTTGAAAATTGTTTCATATTATAAATATTAAAAATTAAAATAATAATCAATAAATTAAATAAAATAAAAAAAAAAATTTTTTTAACAATAAAAAAAAAATAAAATAATAATTTTCAATTAATAAAAAGAATTATTTTAAAATATTTGAATAATATTTTTAAAAATTTTTATTAATTGAAAAATTAATTAAAAATTATTTTAAAAACTTATGAAAAAAATTCTCGCGGTTCTTCCAATTTTTATAGAATAATTTTAAAATGTTATTTATGTTGGAATTTAAAAAATATTTTAAAAAATTAATTAAGATAATTTAAATTAAATTAAAATTAAATTATGAAAATTAATTAAATTATTAAATTTTTATTTGAATTAAAATAATTAAAAAATAATTAATAAAAATAATTAT
Source organism: Culicoides brevitarsis (assembly GCF_036172545.1). Taxonomy (NCBI): domain Eukaryota; kingdom Metazoa; phylum Arthropoda; class Insecta; order Diptera; family Ceratopogonidae; genus Culicoides; species Culicoides brevitarsis. The sequence goes on along the minus strand of NC_087085.1, from coordinate 13,617,029 downwards.
AAATTATTATTTAATAAATTAAAAATAATTTTAAATTAATAATATTTATAATATTTTAGAAAAAATGCTAAAAACATAAAAAATTTATCAATTTTTGAATTAATTTTTAAAAAAATAATTTTTTTAATAATTTTAAAACTTAAAAAATTATATAATTAAAAAAAAATAAAGAAATATGAAACATTTTTTAAAACTGCACTTGCCTTTATATAGAAAAATACTGCGTCAATGAAAAAATCGAACGTCAAGAAATCCTGGAATATTTTTTTTCTATTAAATAATAAAATAAACAGCAATATAAAGTGAAAGGTTTGAGTGACTTAAAATCATCATCATCATCAGGTGCAAAAAGCGACTTGCAACAAGCACGACAAAGTTGCTTAATCAAAAGTATTAAAATATTATCAAATTGAAATGCTTGGTAATTTTATTTCAGCAAAACTAATAATCATAAATAGAAGTACTTGATTTTTTTTCTGTTTTACTACTTAGCTTCACAATAAGAGGCGATGACGATGTCGATGAAAAAAAGAAGACAGTTAAATAAATATTGAATATTTTTTTTTTGCTTCTCGCTTTTGAACATTTACTATAATTTATGTGTCATTGAAGATTAAACCCATTTATTTAGAGCTACTCTTTTTTTTTATTAATATTACTCCCAACCACACAATTATTGTATATATGAACTGTTATTTGGTTCGAGAAGCATCATCAGGCAAGGCGAGCAGGCAAGCAAAAGATGGGTAACGAAGTGAAAGTTTTGTGAAAAAATAAAAACAAAACGTCCGAATAAAGGTTAGAGTGCAAAAAAGAAGCCATGTATGATGATCATCATATTTAATAATGTATCATCTCATTTTTTTTTCTATTTCTCTGTGAGCTAAACTAAGCAAATGTGGAAAAATATAATTTATGTAAAATAATAATGATATATCACAACAAGAGAGCGCGCGTTTTTTCTCCATTTCACATCGTATCACCGCATTTAATAATAATAATAATTTTTATTAGAGGAAAAAAATGGAAGAAAGCTACGAGAAGACGACGACGAGAGTAGTAATAATAATGATGATTGAATTCAAAACTCTTTTTGAATACAAAATATGATGATGATGGAAACACAAAAAAAATAAAAATAATTTAATGATGCGCAACATGCTTATGATATTCTAGTCATAGTATATAGAGAGGCGATTGAAATGGATTTCTATCATAGTTGTTGACATTTTATAAATTTTTATGCACCACATGGCGCGCGCATCAATCTCGTACCCAGTTACTATATAAATAATAACCCAACTAGCAGCAGCTTTTTTTTTTCTTTGCTTGACTTGACCTCACTCGCTATGTGATATTTAATGTAAAAATAATAAAAATTAATAATAAATCTGTTTGGATCGTCTGTCGTACGAACGGATGGATGATGATGATAAAAAAAACGTAGTAAATATGGCAGAAATTGGCATGGGAGATATTAAAATTCTATGCGTGAATATATTCGTATCATGTATATAGGATGCCCATTTTTACAAATTCTGAATCATTTTAGCATTTTCCATGAAAAAGTTTTGGAGCACATTGCCCAAGCCATAAACTGATGTCTGAGACATTTATTAAAATGAGCACGTGCGTTATTGTTGATCGTCAACGCACTCTGTTTGTGTATATAAGAAAAGGCACACAATAATAATGGAGCAAAATAAATCATTCATAATAAAATACAAAGAACCTATTTGTTGTATTGGGACAGAAACGGCGGCGGCAACCGGCAGGAATGCAAAATAAATATAACAAAACGTACCTGTTGGAATTTATTCTAATAATTTTTTTTTTTATTTTTGTCATACATGGACAAAAGTGTGCTGCTGCTGCTGCTGAGTTATTCCCAAAACGAGAAAAAATACAAATTGGAAGAAAAAAACAAATGAGCCGCCAAAATGTCTTGTCCCCCAAGAGAGAGACTTACCTAACGGGGCTCATGATATTTTTTTGAAGGGAGATTTTTTTTTCATGACCTATAAAAATACCACCAACACTTACTTACACGGTGCTCTTTAATCATAATGATAGACCGTAATAACTATTAATGTTGCGCGAAGAAGATACAAAAAATTGTAAATAATTTGAATTTCCGATACACCTCATTGTAAATTACAAGCTACTACTGTCTTCACTCACTGACCTGCTATCTTAATTTTATATATTTTTTTTCGTGTTTTGCTTTTTGTTCTCATCATACACGAATATCTATACCTTGTGACTATTATCGCCCCATCACCTCATGGATAGCATTTATTATCTGTATCATTATTTTTTTTTTGTTTGGTTGTAAAATTTCCGCTCACATTTCGGAATGAAATAACAACAACAAAAAATGACACGAAATTGTCTCTTGAGTTTTTAGACGAGCTCTAATTGGAGATGAGAGCCAATTATTTAGATTTGGAGTACTTGGACATGAACATGCGATGAAAACGGTGTGAATTTGTCTTAACTTATTTGAATAATTTGACATTTTTTCTAATTTTTTTCTTTTCTCTTTTTTTTTAGGTGAGTGAAGTTCCATTTTTGCATACCTTCTGAAAGTCGTAAGTAACTTTGTCATAAACTCACTATGCCATCGGTAGAAGTACAAAGGAAGATGCGCACCTACAAAGCAAGACGTAATAAACCGTTACCAAATTAGACGAAAAATATTCTTGCTTGAATTGAATCGAGAAATTGTTTTACAAAAAAAAAAATAATAATAATAATAACAAAATAATAATAATGGTACATGTTACACATGAACTTATATGTAGCTCGCCGAAGAGAAGTAGTAATAACGACAAAGTGTGTGAGTGTGGAGATAATATTGAAAAATAGAGACACTAAAGTACAACAATAATAATGATAGTAAATAATAATAATAAAAGAGGTGAATCCGACAATATTGCTACTATTTTAATGTTATTTGGTTTGTTTGTGTGTCTCTGTTTGCCTTCATTCCGATGTGATCTCTAATGGTTTGTGCCGCCGCCGCGTCGTACTAGTCGTCGTCTTGGCTATATTGTTATTAGAAATGAAATGTAAAGAGTAGTAGCAAGCGATATATAATAATATAACAAACAAACCACATCCACATATATGTACACACAACATAACATCGATATAGATGAATAGCTAATGCGGCGGTAGATTTCTTTTTAAATAGATGCTTTTCTTCTTTTTTTCAACTTCACAGAGACTCGAGCAATAATAAACCGATTTATTTATTTTTTATTTTTGAAGAAAATTTATTTTACAAATAGATTTCTTGTGACTTCCTGTGTGAATTAGTGAATTAAGGCAATGTCCAGAGATGATACTTGTGGCTCGATATATAAAACTTGAATTTTTTTAAGCTTTAAAATACAATAACTTGAGATTTGTTTCACGATTTTTTTTTTATTTTTGAATTGAGTTTAATTAAAGTTAAAGATGGATTTAACTTTTATATTTTTAATTGAAAAATATCAAGAAAATATTTTAGAAAATTATAATTATAAAAAAAATATAAATTTATAAAAATAAAATTATTTAAAATTTTATTTTATTTTATTTTAAAATTTAAATTTTATTTAATTTTAAAAAATTTATTTAAAAATTTTAATTTTATAAAAGTTTTATTTTAATTTTTTATTTTTAAATTTATTATTTATTTAAAATATTTATTGAATATTTAATTTATTTATTTTTTTTTTAAATAAAATTTATAAAAAATTTCCGCAAATAGAATAAAAAATCTATTTTTTTTTTGAAAAAAAACATTTAAATAAATTTCTGATTTAATTTCCAATTTTAAAAAATAAAATAAAAACTTTCGATGGGTAGAACGAACTTACCGGTCAAATAAGAGTACATAAGCAAAATCATCACTTGTATGGACAATGCCTTTTTTTCTTAATAAAGACATATCGCCTCACCTATATATTTAAACTTAATTAGTTTTTTTTACGTCTTCTTTAACCAAGAAGATTTTCGAAACTTTTGTGCGTCGTTCATCATTTGCAACAAAAATGACAATATAATTGGTCTTAAATTAAATCATGTCAAACTTAATGTTGTGACGTTTCATACAAATAAATCTTTTGTGCTCGCAAAAAATCGTTTTATTGTTATTCGATACATTTTTCACGTATTTGGAGTGGTGCGGAGTTTAACTGTAATTATCCGCCTACAACGCCGCGGATCGATCGGGCAAGATAGCTCACTCGCGAGACGATATTTAGTGGGATGATTGATTTCTGAACAAAATATTTATTATTTTATTTCCCATACTTTTTGATCTTTTGACCTTTTTTCGTGGTATTTAGTGGTTTGCTAGCTTTTCAAGGTTTACAAAAAAAATATTTAAAATAGATCTCGCAAATGTGTATCAGATCACCTGAAAAAAAATTAAAACAACAACAAAAAACTCATCAACATGTTTTTTTTTGTTGAGTAATTGTTTTTAAACATTTTAATGGATGACTTTTTGGACATTTGAGTGCAAAAGAGGTGTGAGAAACTCTCTCCTCTTCATGATCTCTACTCATGTGGAGCACTTTTTCCGTATCAAGGTTCAACCATCAAGTTACAGAAAGAAAAAAAAAACTAATCTAGTCTAACGAGATTGTTGTTTATTATCATCGACATCATAGACACATGTTTGAGCGAATCATAAATTTAACACACATAACTATTGTGGGAATTTGATTGTTGTGAGAAATTCATCATCAAAAAATTTTCTTGGTGCTGGAACGATGAGGAGAGGAAGACGAAAGAAAAAAAAATCAATGTATTATATATGATTGAGCGCGGCATTTGTGGCCTTTATAACATCATGGCTAATTGACTAGGTCATAAAATGTGTATAATAATAACTCTTTTTTTTTCGGAGCTCTAAATTGATATTCGACTTTATTACTCTCTGTTCTGTTCACATATCGTCTCACACATTATTATGCATGAGTTTGCATAGATGATCATCGTCTCAATTCCTTTTATGAATAATTTCGGGTAATTTATAACGAATTAGGGAAATCTCAGCGCTTGTGTGTGAGAAAAGAACTTGAGATGAGAAGATGACTTCATTTTTTTTCGCTGTTAAATTGGTCATTGGTCAATCGATCGATGGTCACATCCTGCACGAGTTCGATGTACGCAAAGGTTACCTCATCCCTGACATATTTCCTCTTCTATTTTTGTTTGTTTTTATCATTTTGCAAATATTTTTTGTAAAGCACGATAGGTTGGAACAATTTTTAAAAGTGTTTCTTATATTTTTTATTTTTTGAGAAATTTTATGAGAAATATTAAAAATTTTTATTAATTAATTTTTTAATTTTGTTTTTATTTGATTTTAAATAATATTGTTTTTTAATATAATTAAATTAATTTTTAATTATTTAAAATTTTATTAAAAAAAAAAAATAATTTATTTTATTTTAATTTAAAATTTATTCATAAATAAATAAATTTTTTAAAATAAAAAAAATAATTAAATTTATTAAATATTAATTTTTGAATAATTTAATAAAATTAAAAAATGTAATTAATTTTTAAAATTAATAATTTTGAATAAATTTTTAAATAATTAAAATAATAAATTTTTAAAATATTAAATTTTTTTAAAAAATTAAATAATTAAAATTAATAATTTTTTAAAAAAATAAAAATTTATAAAAATAATTTTTTTTATTATTATTATTGTTTAATTAATATTATGAAATATTATTAAAAAAAAATAAAATTTTTGAAAAAATTTATTGACAAAAAATCAATTCGATATTAAGTTGAAAAATATTTATAAGTTAAGATAAAAAATATGAAACACTTTTAATCATCGCTCCAGCCTAAAGGCGTGCGTTGTTTGTCCTAATAAACCTACCGTGATGAGTAACACTGTACATTTATGTCTCTATTCTACGTCAAGTTGTAGTAATAATAAATATCCAAGGAGATAAGATCTCTCCGTTAATAATCGTAAAAATATTTCTTTTGACAGAGTCAAGTGATGATTAATGTCAACGTTTCTAAATCTGTGCCAGGAAAACGACACTTGCTTCTTTGCCTATCACTTTACATCTTCGTAACATCTTTTCAGCATTGAAACTAGGAAATCAAAAAAATCGGACGATTTAATATATCCTCATTATTACATCTTCATATATATACGAGATGACGAGCTGAGTCGAGTGCAAGACATGCAAGTTGCTGTTGTTTTTATTGTTATTATTATTATCATACTCACATGTATTTATAGCAGAGCATCTTGAAAATCGATATTCGTGTTTTACAGTAAGGTTTTGCACGACAAAGAAACGTGAAATATTTATTATTACATTCAGCACTACAACAAATACACTACTAAGTAGGCAGTTTTGTTGGTAATTTATGAAAAAAAGGCATCACCGGAGCAACTACAACGAAAAAAAAAATAATATATTTGAACCTTAACACACATTATGCATACACATACTCATTTCTCACCGATTCAAATAGCAACAACAACAAATATGTAGCGCAGCATCATCATCTCCAGCTTCATTATAATGTATGAGAGCAATAAAACTGAATATCATGCATTTAGTGCAGAATATTTTTCGTATTTTTTGTGGTTGTTGTTGTTGTTGTTGTTATTGCCAACGAAATATAATAATAAGCAGATGAGTACATGATTTTTGCTAGGCAATTTAAAATTTTTTCCATGCGTTATTATGCGCGATGTGGTGCATGCATGCCAAAACACGGGACTCTTAAATTTATTTTTATTGAAAGCGCAGCGCATCGCAACTCGACGACGTGTCGTTTATGACCCACAATCCGCACACAGGTTGATTATTTTTATTGCAATATTTTCACTTCATACAAAGTGATACTGATTTTATGATGATGGACGGAGCGCGCCCATATGCTAAAAAATTTTTGTTGCTCTTAATATTTAATAAAAAGGAATTTATTTTTTTTTGAAGAATAAAATTTTGATGCGCAGACGAACATTAAATAAAGTGCAAAAAAAAAATAAATCCATACGCGAAATTAAATTGCCGTAAAAACTACAATTATGATCGTATTCACACTTAATTGCATCCATATTCATGGCATTAGCTCGTACGACGGGGCACAAGAAGTGGCGAGAAAGTTAAAATGTTATTATGACACACGGAGTGCATTTGTAATTTTATTTGCTCAACTCACGTACCCAACATTTACAAATCGCCATCAGGCAGGCAGGCACGTTAGAAAAAGAGACTTGCATTGTCGACGAGTGATGTACAAAAGAATTCAGTGATACATTAAGTGACGAACCCATTAACAATGTTTATTTATTTATTTAACGTCGTTCGTCGTCGTCGTCTTTGTGCTCGACTTTGCTTGCGTTTTTTTTCCTTCTTCTCGTTCATTCACGGACTCAAACTAGAATGAAAGGAAAAAAAATAATAATTTTAAATTGATTTCAGTAGCAATTTAAAGGCACCTTCTTTCATCCTCATCATCATGTTTTGTGTTGTCGTGCGAGTGAGCTGAAAAAAAAAACAAAAAAAAAAAACGATTAAATGTTCTGTCGTAGCATACAAAGTATAAAAAGTTATCAAATTATCCTCTTCTATCATCTTTTATTTTTGTGTTCTAGTTCCATCGTTTTTTTTTTTTTCAATAAATATTTCCGATCGCGCTACCTGTTGCTACCTTCGTTCACTAATTTGCCATCAATATTTTTGCTCAACTGTCAAGGTTGGCACAGTTTTTTTTTCTGCGAAGATGATTTATATCACTAACGCGTGTCATGGGAATCGCAGAAATTAAGAAAAAAAAAATTTTTTTTTTAGTTCCGCCACTGATTGTCTAGAAGATAAAAATCTACATTTCAAATAAAATCGAATAAAAAGAAGAAAAAAATTGGTTCATTTTACATTTAAATTGCCCCATCGTATAGCAATAAAACTATTGGGTGCGCTAATAAACTGAAGCAAAACTTTGATTTGTTTGACGGCAGATAATTAGATTAGACAAAAACCAATCTAGATCACAAATGAATGTGAAACAACGAACAAGTTCCGATGATGATGATGATTATTTTATATATTTATACATTAACATTCGTTTCGCTTCATTCATTTTTTATTATTATTATTTATGATTGCAATCAGGTTTGTTGTTTTTTTCGTGCGATTTGATCGGATCTGATCTGTCTTAGAAGAGAGAGAGACAAAGAGTCATCTAATCCTCGATAATGCCATTAATAACCTGACAAAGTTCATGAAGATGAAATCATTACCGAGCTATTGTGTCGCTGCTGTGATGTGACCATGAGACTGTTTCCATTTGTAACACAAAAAATTATAATTTGCTCTTCGTTGTTTAAGTTTTTTTTTTATTTCGAAGCAAGACGTATAGACAGCAAAGTTATTATTTTTCGAACAATGAATTCTTCTTTTTTTTGTAAATGCACAAAGAGTTAAAAATATTATTATTATTTTGAATGTAGTAGCAGGTGAAGACGTCTTCAAGTAAGGTGTGTCAAAACTTTTTGATTTATCTCATTGTCATTGATTGTAAAAAAATGTTGAATTTTGACACACGCGCGTTTAATTTTTTTTTTGTTAAACTTCTCGTGATTTAATAGATCTGATGATATTTTGTATGTTTTGTTATTTATTGCAATCAAATGTCAAGGTTGTTAGGATTATCCGGATTAAGTGACAAATTTGCTTTGTTACAAAAAATATATGTAACTATTTTTTTATTATTTAAAAAATAAAAAAAAAATATTAAAATTATTTTAAAATATAAAATTACCTAAATATATTTTTAAAAAATTAATTTTTTTATTTTATATAATTCTATATAATATTCTATAAAATTTTTATAAAAATTTATTTATTTTTTATTAAAATTAATAAAAAAAAATTATTTATTTTACAAATATTTAATTTTATTATTAAACTTAAATTTTTACAAACATTAACATATATATTTTTTTTCAATATTTCATTTTAAATATTAAATTTAATATTATGTATACTATTGAAAATTTTAAAATCTAATAAAAATTAATTTTTTTTAATTAATTAATAATTTTAATTAATAATTAATATTCATTAATTTAATAAAATTTTTTTATAAATTATTTTTTAATTTTTATAATTTTTTTTTAATTTAAAATAATTTATTATATTTAATAATAATAATTTTTAATTCAATAGTTTTAATATTTTTATATAAAATAATTATTTTTCTATAAAAATATATTTAAAAAAAAAATAAATGAATCACTTCCAGTTCCCTGATGATGATAAATCCATTGAGAAAAAGTTAGTAGATCAACAAATGCACGATTTTCTTCAATATATACATAACATACATAATATATAAATATAAACATTAAAAACATACAATTAACCATCATCACGAAAATAAAGTTAAAACAATCCATTTTTTTTTATCAAAATCATGGTCAAAGCCAACATTAGGTAATATTATGTTAAACGATTGTTTGTGAAGTTTTTCACCCGAAATAATATACAAATATTAAGTAAAGCAAATTCTTGTACTTGTACGTACATACACACAAAAAAGACAATTGAAAAATAAAAGTGAATGAAAAGAATTGTATTTTATTAAGTACATATTATAAAAATAGTACAAAAATAGAAACAACACTTTTTAATAAGCATTTTTGTTTTGGTTTTGTTTTGTTTTGTGTGATTTGATGCATAACTCTTTATTTTTTATATATAACTTGCGCGATTTCGTAATAGTACTAAGTTGTTGTAAATGTAATGTAAGTTTAACATTTGAAATACAGAAAAAAAAACACATAAAAAATTGTACACGAGCACACAATTGTGGTAAATAAAAATTAAATATCCATATATAGCGAAAAAGTTTTAATATTAAATCTATGCTCTATTTAGCGTCTTTTTTGTTGCAGAAAAAAATCGTAACCTTGACGTTCAAGGACACAATCGTCTTATTGTGTTTGTAATTATTTGCAGCACTAACAACTATTGTTTTGTAGTTTAAATATTTTTCTTATAAAAAAATGAGAACGAGCATTAATGTTAGCAAAATAATAATAATAATGTTCTAACATTAAAATATTACATAATAAGTGTGAAATATTATTCATTTTTAGAACGTTCTAAGTATTCCATTCAATTTAATTCCGTGATTTACTTTTAACAGTGAATCAATGGGGAATAGAAGGGAAATGAATTGAGTCATAAATTAATATGGAGTTAATTAAGTTTTGTTTTTCCAAGCCCATGTTTATGTTTAAAAGTACATGCATGGGTGTCAAGTAAAAGCATCGGATCGAAATGAACATAAATAATAAATGCACGTCAGTTGACACCCCTTAGTCGCTTAATCACGTGCTTGTATGCGGCGATACGGATCCGGATATCATGCCAGCCAAGAGAATCGTCGAGAGATCGATGATTTTCTACAAAACAATTTATTTTATTACATTTTTTTTCCTCTCTGCATCTCCTATATTGTACAATATAATAATATATTTTTAACTCGTTTAAATCTTTGAGCAAGATCTTACTCACACATATTATTTACTGCACCGAGTATTATTACTATTACTATTATTATATTCTTTAGTCAAGTTATAGCGTGAGAAAAAGCCGCATTTGTACGCGAGGTATCTTCCACAACGGCAAAAATTACATTCTAAATACACATGTTGGTTTGCGCTACAAAATGTTAGTTCGTTAGAGAATAGCTGATACATTTGAAAGGGTAGGCGTGGTTGTGATAGTGAAGAATTTTACAAAGAGTACAGTTTTATTTTTTTTTCTCGTGTAAAGAAATATTTTTAATATCGCACATCGCGAGGAAAAACGTTACAATCACCAATGCTGACATTTTGTATACAAATGTATGAACAATGTAACCTTAAACTCTTTAAAGATTGCATGATGCCAAGTGTATTACTTATTATCATCGTAACTAATCTAAAATTAATAATGATGCCATGCTATATCTAGCAAAAGAATATATATAAAAAATACCTTGGAACTAAATTAGATCATTATTATTATTATTTTTTTTTTGTAATAATAACAAATATAAACTTATATGGCATAAAAAATACCGCGTTTTATGTTTTTCAAGAGTTCTATCAAATTGTTAGTAAAACAATATACATTTATATAACATCTACTACATAAAATAAATGTATATGTACAAATAACATCAATTGAATTATATTACATTAAATTAAATTTACAAATCAAAATAATAAATCTTTTTTGCATAAGATCTGCGGCAATCGATATCGCGCAGGTTAATGGAGTTTGTCTCGATCGAGCTTTGTATTAATATATTTTATTGAAAAAAAACTGACGGAAATTGTCGAAACATATCACGTAGTGGTAGTCAGACAGTAAACTCATAAAAATCTGATTACACCTCTCGAAATCATCGTTCGTTACTCAAGCAAGCAAGCGATCTAAATCTCATTTACAATTAGGTGTGAATACAAAAATATATAATAATAATAAAAAAAGGGGAACGACAATAAAAAATAAATAAATAAAGAATTTAGATGAACATTATTTGCCTCTTTCCTGTCAAACAAAATACTAAAACAATAAAATTTGTGCTTGAATGTCTAAACAATGTCTTTGTAATTGAATGTTGTTGTAACAATATAAATTCATTCAAAGTGTGTAACTTTTTTTTTATTACGATTTAAAGAAATCGAAAGCACAACGGAAAAAATGTATCATCGTAATAAAATTACATGTAAATTAATGTGAGTTGAATATTAAAATATTTTTATTTATTATTTTTTTTATAAAAAAAAATGGTCAGGGGTGTCATTGATTTTTTTATGATATTAAAAATTCATTCAGAAAAAATATTAAAAATAAATTAAATTAAAATTTTAATTTAAATAATTATTTTGAAAATTAAATTAGGTAAATAAATTAAAATTAAATAAATTAAATTTTAAAATATTAATTTTGATCAAATTTTTATTTTTTAAAATGTAAAATAAAAAAAAATAATTTAAACAAAAAAAAAATTTAAATAAAAATATTGAATAATATTGAAGAAAATTCATGTATGAAAAAAAAATTCATGAAAATTAAAAAAAATAATACCAAAATAGTAATAATTTTTTTTTAAATATTTCTTAAAAAATTAAAAAAAAATTATTTTCAATATTTTTCATGATTTTTTTTTTCTTTTTTTAATTATTTCTCATTGAATTGAAATTTTGGATCAAAACGGGACAAATAATAAATTTTTTAAAAAAAAAAAATCAAAGCGACCTTAAAATAAAAAAAATTAAAAGAGAAAGACAATTCATGTCATAAAGTCAGATTAAAATCAAGAATCACGTGCACGGTGCTCATCCGCTGCTGCCTGCTACTGTTTCAGCTTAACACCGACCGACATGCACATACACGAGCGAGACGTGATAGAAGGCGCGATTGGCTTGTAATAAGTAACAAGTAGCAACATTTGTCTTATTTATGAATAGATTACAAGTTTTTTTTTCCTACAAAATGCGTTAAATTGCATTTTGTGCCCGTATATTGCCCGATAAATGCGCGCAGTTCAAAGATCCAGATTTCTTTTGTCTGTCTCGCCTGCATGAAATGTGGTGCAATATCTAATCATAATATTTAGTGACCATATACGGAAAAAAGAGTTTGATGGCAAAATAAAACGACGACGTCGACGACGACAAAGTATATCGACACTGCCTGTCAATGTGGGCTTTTTTCATTTTATTATTTCCAAAGCATTAGCATTTATATTGCCTAGTTTTTTGTTACATTTTACATTTACCGAACAATAATAATAATTACAATTGTTTTCTTGCTTTATTTTTCTCAATTCTAGATGAATCAGCAGTGCAAGGTGTGTGGAGAACCAGCCGCAGGGTTTCACTTTGGTGCATTTACGTGCGAAGGATGCAAGGTAAGGCCGCTACAATGTTAATTTTTTTGTGTTTAATCAATCAACGCGCTGTCTTCTCGTCACTCCTATTTTTATTATATTGCAATCCTCTGCAATTTATTTGCATGAAAAAGTGTTTGGATGACTATTTAAGGCAACACGGTTATTTTTTTTCATTGATTCCTTATGAAAAATTAATGTTAACACAACAAAGTAGTCCAAAAAAACTTCCCAGCATAAACGGCCCACTGTCAATTTTTTATTTTTCTTCGCGGAAAGTGACTCATATCAAGAGAGGAGATATTCTTCACTTTACATTAAATTACATTGATATGCGCGGGGGCGTTTGTTTCACAGAAAATTGTTTCACACAGTAAATAATAATAATATAAAGTAATAGTAACAACGAAAAATATAAAAAGAAGAAACACCACTCCTTACTCTATTATAGGTTTTGAATGAACAAACTTTGTTGTGTGATTTTTTTTTTCGTGTTAAATGTTGTAATATCACACATACGCCACACAAAACGTACAAAAAATATATCTTATTATTATTATTAATAATAATGTACATATAAGGTTTTCTGTGACTCTTCCAATTTATATGAATCGAATTAAAATATGTGTAACATTTACATTTTAAAATAATAAAATTGACGTCTCCCTGACTGTCTTGCGAATAAATTGACGTAAATTAATTAAATAAAGAAGGGACTGGCATGAACTACTTAGAAGCGAAAAAAATTGTCAATTTATTTTATTGCAATATTCTTGTTGCAATTGTAAAGTTATATTAAATTAGTGTGTTTTGCTTGAGCATATCCGATGGTATTGCAAAACATCCTTAAGTTAAATGGCATGTTAGATGAATGATTTTACCATTGAAAACAAATGGAATATAACATTGTGCACGACGTTGTATACAAACAGCCCATTTCCGGTCTAGTAAACTCAAAATGTAATTGTGCTTAAAAATTGCCTGCAACGAGCTCTATGGAAAAATTACAAGTCACAGGGCTATCGTTAGTCAAAATAAGGTGACTTTTATATATTTTTATCATTATACTACACAATAAAACAATAACAAGTGCTAAGAAAAAAAATAACATTGAATGATTGAATGTACACGACAATAACAACAACAACAACGACGACGACGACGATCCCAAGTCACTCGATCAGTCGCTGCTAGCAGAATAATACAAAAAAAAATACAGAAGACGATTTGATTTTAAAGTCGTGTAATGTTATAATAAACAAGGTACATTTATTGTATTTATTGGCAGAAAAATAGCAGTAGTTACAAACAATACAATTTGAAGCAACAAGGCAACAAAATACCTTGAAATGGATTTTTATACTTTATTAAATGATGATCTCTTTTGTGTACGACATTGTATAACGCGCGTTGTAGGTACACAACTTGATGATGATGATGCTCTTTATTTTATTTTTATAATTTATTTATTCATATTTGTTCGTAAAAGTAATGAAACAATTCAAAGGCAAGGTAATAAAATAAATAATATTAATAACATCATATATATCAAGAGTATAAGGCAAGTGCAATTTCAAAAAATATTTCATATTTCGACCCAAAAATATTAATTAAAAAGGGATTATTATGAATAATGATTAATAATTTTAGAGCGATTTTAATATTTTTAGTATTTTAATGTTTCTATAATATAACCTTGTATCTTTGAAATAAACATAATAATTTTTGTTAATATTTTTTTTAAGATAAAAATATTCAAAAATTTTAATTAATATTTTTTTGCTTTGTATATCGTCATAATATAGTATCGAAAAAAATATTTAATTTTAACTTTTAAATATTTTTTCAAAATAAATTTATTAAAATCTTTAATAAATATTAATAAAAAATAATAATTAAAAAAAAATAAATTAAAAAAAATAAAAAATTAAATAAATAAATTAAATAAATTAATAAATTTAACTTAAATAAATTTTATTATAACTTTTTAAAATTTTTTTAATAATAATTATTGTATATGAATAATAAATTTATTTATTTTAATTAATTATTTAATTTTTAAATTTAATTTAATTTTTTTTTTATTAAATTGCCTAATTAATATAATAATTAATTAATTAATTTAATTAAATTAATTAATATAAAATAAATGTTGTCTTAGCAAAAGTTTCTTATTTTTGGATGGACATATTTTTTATTAAATTTTTTATAAAATTTAGAAAAATTAAGAAAAATACAATATGAAACATTTTTAAAAATTTCACTTGCCTAAAAAAACAAATAAAAAAGAGAAGCACAAAAAAATGTGAAATTTAGAGCAATTTTTTCACGATTATCATTTTTATTATATTATTATTGACGACAAGACAACAACAACAAAAAACTACATCATAACTCAATAAATATATTTCAGAGCACAAAAAAGTGAACATAAACATAAATAAATAAGAGATTATGATGATCAACGTTGATGTTGTTGATGATGATGAAGATGGATCATTTATTTTTATTGAGCTATGTCTCTATTTGTATACAAACAACGGGAAAAAAGCAAAAAAATAAACGAAAGAAATGAAAAGTCGTTTAATTAGGTTAATTTTTACCATTTTACAAAAGACTTGAATGAAATAAGCGACGAACCCTGTTCTGTTTCATCAATTCCCAGACAGATGTGCACACGTTGCCGCGCTTCACTGAAAGAAATGAAACAATGCAAAGGTAGCACGTGCTCTAAATATTATCTTTATATACTTTAAAAGGCATGAACAACATCACATTTAATTAGAATAAATTATTCAAGCCTCTTTCGCATTATTATTATTATTTTTTTGTTGTGCACTTCATTGAATTCTCTTTCTTTCTCTTGTTTGCTTTTTTTGCATCATTTCGCAAGTGATGCGTTTTATTGTTTCTTTAAATGCACAAAAAATATATAAATATTATTCACGATTTTTTTTTATTTAAGTTTTTTTTTATAAAATATATAAGCTTAATCCTCAAAAAAAAAAAATAAATAAATAAAAATAAATTTAAACTGCACTTGTTCCATCATCATCATCATCATGTCATGTCATTCAATTCGTTCATTCATTCTCAAGTAGTTAAGAAATAAAATGTGACCAAGTATTTATTCGCTTGTTTATTTGCAAGGTCATGCAATTTGTAACTGTTTCTGTACCGAATATAAATTATATTTTTTTTTCGTATTGTATAAATAGCGCCTCTTCAACGAAAAAATCGTACAAAAAAATGTTTGTGTATTGTTTGCATTTATATTTAATAACAATAATTGTAATAACAATAATAATAAGAAAAAAAGAGTACTGCAACAAGTTTAAAATAAGGCAATAAAAACGGAAATACGGTGATTGATAAATAACATGCATCAGTAAGCATCTTTTTTTCTTTAAAAAAATTTTCGCAATATGCGAGTTTAAACAAGTCATTTAATAAATGTAATTAAATATTTTGTGCAGTTATACAAAAATTGTTGCAAGTTAAGGGCATACCTTTAATTTGGTCTCGTTTAAAAAGTTGATGTGTTCGTTATGTGAGGAGAAGAGATTTTTTTTTATTTATCGTCTTCTTACGAATTCACCAGAGATAAATATATTACACACATTATTATTTATTGTTGCAAGTTTTTTTCGTTGTTCATTGATGATGTTGATGATGATACAACGAAAAATTTCACTTTTGTACATTTAACATTTTTTTGTCTTGTCTTGCGGATCGCTATCGATACAACCAGCTTAAACTGTAATTTACATAAATAAAATGAAGAAGATGCATTTTGTCTCCGCTCCTGCAGTCCGAAATGCTTGCACGTATGTGCGTGATCAGTGCGCGACAATAATAATAATTATTCGGTTCGCGAACGAAGATAACCGGAATGTACGTGAGATGAGCAACTTTCGATTATTATTACTGAAAACAGAAAAAAAAAATTTTTTTTTTGAATGAAATTTTTAATCTAATTTTTTTTTTGTTGTGTTTCTTTTCAGTCATTTTTCGGACGATCATACAACAATTTATCATCGATATCGGAGTGCAAAAATAACGGCGAGTGCATCATCAATAAGAAAAATCGGACAGCATGCAAGGCATGTCGTTTGCGCAAGTGTTTGTTGGTTGGCATGTCGAAAAGTGGTTCGCGGTACGGGCGACGCTCCAACTGGTTCAAGATACATTGTTTGTTGCAGGAGCAACAGCAGGCTGCCGAACGTCACGCAAACAACCAAAAATCAGGTGTCACACCGAATTTGTTGGCACCGCCGTCGCCCTTTGGACCGGGAGGCTTTTCGCGTCCCCCATGCACGATGGAAGAACTTAAGCTGCTCGGCTTCGAGGAACATTACAAACAATCGTCGGCTAGTCCATCGATCAGTTCACCCGATAGTCATAACTCCGATAGCTCCATCGAGATCCGTGAAAGTGAAAAACGTAGCTTAATGATGCGAAATTCGACAAATAAGATGTCCACAAACGAAATGCCCGCCCTCCCAAAAGAACTACCATTCTTACCGTTACCGTTTTCGGGTATTCCGGGTCTCATGCCGCCTCCGGGTTTCCTTCCGCCATCGCAATTGCCGCTTTTTGGCTACCATCCCGCCTTGTATCATCAAAGCCATCAGAGTCTGCTCAAGCAACAGGCGGAACAACAAAGCGCCTTCATCACGAATTCCTCGAATAACAACAGCAGGTTCATCGCAAACAACAACAACAACATCACGAAAAAAGTCGAGGAGTTTTCGAAGCGTTTTTATCTCGACGCAATTTTACAATCGCAAAAATCGCCTTTTGAACGGGAATCGAGCCGAACTCCGACGACGCCAACGCCAACAACGACAACAACCACCGATGAGAAAGATGACAAGGAAGCGCTCAAGATGCATCACACGAACAACAATATCAGCAGTAAGGAGGAAATTTCGACAATTACGCCGCCACGATCGCCATGCCTCACGCCGGGTAGTGTCACGACAGCGACAACGCATCAAGATAACCCCATTGATTTGAGCATGAAGGCGACCAGTTCGACGCACGATGAACAGAATTCGTTTCGGGGCAGCAGCGTTGTGAGCGAAGATGACGATCGAGCGAGTAGCAATCACGAAATGGCATCCGTGCGAAGTAATAATAATGTTAGCGAAGAGAGTGAGTCTGATGATGATAGTGTAATTTACAAAAATGAATCAAAGAGGATGAAAATCCAAGGTACCACAACAACGCCACTCGACTTAACGACAAAGGCCTAGTACAATTAACGCGTAAAAAATTTCTTTTATATTTTTTTTCTTTTAATTTTTTTTTTTTTGAGTGACACAAGACCCCCAAATCGACGAAAAAAAAACATGTTCATTCAATTTCCACATCAGGTGTACAATCTGTGTCAAATGATGATCTTCTTCATTAATCACGGGATTTGCCTCGAAGCTAAATTTGCCTCTCAACGCTGCTTGCATAAATTATAATTTCATTTTCTCCTATAAATAATAAAAAAATTACGCCTCAAAGACCAAAAAAAAAAAAAAATAAAAACTCACATGTGCATCTGACCCGAGGTATGATTTTTTTAATGATAGGTCAAAAACTATCAAAAAACTTCTCTCACGCCAAATCAAATCAAATCACATCAAGACAGCGAAGAAGAGGCAGGTGAGGTAATTAGACAATAAGACCTCTAATTACCTCAGAGGTGCCCTCATTAAATCCAGTATTTATTATTTGTTGGCAAGTCATGTCATGCCAAATTATATTACAAAATTCTATTCAAATATTTAGCAGCAGAATACACGAGCGAGCACACAATTACCCTAATAACATTACATAAAAGGTCAAATTATAACATTTATAACAACATTACATGTTTTATTTATTATTATTATGAAAAATATTTTTTTGATGGAATCAAGTCAAATGTCTCGGATTTTACTTCGTTCATAATAAAAATAATAATAATAATAAATAAATAACTACAAATAGCACGAGATAGAATAGACTTACAATTATTCAACTAATTTATTGCTTTTACATTCATTTTGAAAGCTTGAACTAATTTTAATTAATTACATTTCCGATGTGTATCATTTTCTTTTTTTTTTTTTTTATTTCTTTCATTCAAAAAAAAAAATCAAAATATGAATGAATGAAATTATGAATGTCAGAAATTAAAAAAAAAAGATGATGATGATGCTCCAATAATGTGTACTTTGCATGTTTTTATGCTTATTTAGTTCAGTCAAATTAAATAATTTTTGGTTTCTTATTTTTGACTCGTCAGTCAGTCAAGTGAGTGCTAATCATGTATTTTTTCACTTTAAATTTTTTTTAATGATATTCAAATTAGGTCATTTCTTTGTTGTTGTTAAATTTTGAATTAATTTAATTTTAAATGGCATTAGAAAAGATTATTTTTTTTTTTTGCAAAAAATAAAAAAAAAATAATAATGTGACAACATTAATTTTTCAAAACTGTGAAAAATGAATCTAAAAATAATGGTTAGCGGATTATTATTTTTAGATTTAAATTTCTAGTTAAGCATTTTACAAGATCCGTTAGCGATGTCCCCTTAGATGGCCACATTTCACCTTTTACCTTTTTTTTCGCTGTACCCGTTTGTGTGTGTGTGAAAGTTGAATGCGCGAGACAATGTCCATAAATATAAATAAAATAATACAACAACCATGTCACTCTATCAACAAAACGCTGCAACATACATATAAAAGTAAAATATTGCATTCGATTAAAAAGTGATGATACAAAATATATTGAGTTACTGGATGCTGAAGTAGAGAAACAGCATTTTTTTTATCTATTTATATTTGTATTTTAATTTGCATCGTTTTTGCATCGAAAAATAAAATCTCCAATATAATAAATCCTAATAAGGATAATTTTTATTTGTGTGTAAAAACATGCAAAAAATTGCATATCATGCTGCCTATCTGCGTTGTCGTCGCTGTTGCTGTTAGACAGAAGTGGCAGCAGCAACAAAACACGACACAATCAACACAACTCATATACACACAATTATCATAATAAAATCATAATGTATGACTTTTTGTACGACGACGACGACGACGACGATAGCTGACATTGCAACACATTTTATATACAATATTTTAAATGTACAAGTGATTAATGTGTTTAGCGTAATAAAACTTGCGCAACCAGCGACGTGGACAGCAACGGGGACGAGTAACAACATTATATTACAGTTTATATCAAATCAATTAATTTGTTTAACAAAAAGTCTTCTTCTTCTTCTTGAATTTTTTTTTCACTGCACGTTGATGTTGTTGCATCCATGTAATTATCATCCGAGTAATAATATCATGTTTTAAGTAAAATAAAGAGAAAAAAATCTGGAAAAAGACAGCGAATTAAAAAAATATTAAAAGGCAAGGTAAAAGCGATAAAATGATGTAACAACCGCGAGAAAGATGAACCGAGCAAGAAAGTTAATGATAATAATTGTATACGAAAAAAAAATTTAAAGTGAAGATCTCAACCCGAAAATTATAATAATAATTTTTTTTCTGTTAATAATAATTGATTTCGAGGTGAAATTTAACACGAAACATAATTTTTCTAAAAATGCGACATGATATGATATAAAGTTGGGCATTTTATGACAGTGCCCTAAACTTATCATGTTTCAACAATCAAATATAATAAATTCGGTTAAAATATCTCGCTTATCAGACGAACAATTAATTTGGAGTAATTTACCCGAAAAATTGCTGGCGAGGTGTGCTGCTGCTGCTCGATTTGGCTTTCACAAGTGTTTATTATTACGGCAATAATTCATGCGAGAGAGTGTGTTGTAATGAAACGTAACTTTGGGCGATAATCATAATAATAATCAAGTACTTAATTCGCAGTAGATAAGATCACTTTGGGTCTCTTCTCGTGTGATGATCCATTAAAATCACGTCTTTTTTTAATGTTTAAAGGTTGTTTCAATTTTTTTTAAATTTTTTGTTTAATAATTTTTTTTTATTTTTTTAAAATATAAATAGTTTTGAAATAATTTTTCATATAAAAATATATATTAATTTTTTTAAAATTTTAACCCATTTATTAATATTTTTGTTTTTTTTTTCAAGTATTTAAATTTGCTAATTTAATTAATTTAAAAAAAAATAAAATTTATTAAATTTTTTTTTAATTATTATTTTTTCATTTACGATTGAATTTAAAATTTAAATTTTATTAATTTATTATTTTTTATAATTTTATTTTATTAAAAAAAAATTCAAAAATGAGTAAAATTTTTTTAAAAGTTTAAAAAATTTAAAATTTTTTCAGTTAAAATATTTAAAAAAGATAAAAAAAAAATAATTAATATTTTTAAATAAATTTATTTTTTAATAGATTTATTTATACCTATTTAATTAAAATAATTTAAAAAATAATTAATAAATAATTTTTAAAAAAATAAATAAAACTTAAAATTCAATTTTTTTTACAAAATGTTTAACTTTTAAAAAAAATAATTAATGAATTTTTCGCAAAGGGACAAAAAATTTGTAATAAATTTGAAACAGCCTATATGAATGAAATAAAAAATGACGATCAATAATCCATAAAGCACACACTTACACACTAACTGACCTCTATTACAATGTGCAAAAAAATAATTTAATATAAATAAACGTTTTGTGTGCAAAGACGATTATTTGTAAAATTTATATACAAAAATATTCAGTGTGTGTTAAAAATCTGTTCATCTTGTTATTTTATTATCGACACATAATTTTCAATCTTAATTTATTTGTATTTCAAATTGCTTGGCAAAACACATGTAAAGAAGATGATTTTTTTTTCAAATAAATAAATTTAAGGTGAAACATGATAGCAGGTCATATATATTTTTTTCTGTTGTACGATGGTGCGTGCACTCATTTAACACGCTTGACAACATTTGCAATAATAATAACAATCATCATTATTATATATGAGACGGTTGTGCGGTATGCGGGCATGCATCGAAGGTGTTACCCACTGTGTTACAGAAATTCATAAAAAAGTGAACTTTATGGAAAATTGAGATGGAAATTGAAATAAAATAATTTAATTATCATCCATCATCGGTGCCACTTGTTCCATTAAAAAAAAGCATCGAATCTAAGACAGAAAAAAGTCGTAAAGATAAAGTTTATTCGTCGAGAAATAACAATAAAATTATCATAAAAATCATGCATGTGCGATCATCTTACCTTACCTACGAAGCACTCACATATCATATCGTTTTTTAAATTAAATTAAAAATTATTAACGTCATAAATATAAATTCCGTAATTTTTTTCCAGCCACATGACAACGCGACGTGTGTAGCAAAAATAAAGAAAAGAAAAAAAATTGACGAGACAATCAACTTATTTCATTTTATAACTTATATATTTATTATTTGACTTGATCAATTATCTGGTACAATTTTATCTATGTCTTTTTGCCATATCTTTTATGAGAAAAAAAAAGTAGAAACACATCAATTATCGTAGCTGCCATACGGGACTACTTGGAGGTAAACGTGAGTGTATTTTATTGATCGAGCGACGGACGAAGAAGACAAGATAGAGTCAATTGGTGAAAATTGTTGACACTTTTACAATCGAAAAATTTCATAGTCGCATTGCACTGGGTTTTTATTACACTCACACGCAACGCAACTATTTATGGGTTCGAAAACGTAAAATAAAATAGACGAAGAAGAAGGAGGAAAAAAAAACGGTAAATGCGTGCGCTTTGTGCGCGCTGTGATGTGATGTGATATTAATTGAAGTTGTTATATAGTTTATAGATTATCGTCAAAAGAGATTTTTACTATGTGTTGATTGTTGTTGTGATGATGAGCTGACGACGATGAAGCGACGCGATGATATTTAATGGGAAACGACAAGTGTGTGATTGCGTTTGAATGACCGGTTGATTGTCGATTTTTATTATATTGTTGTAGTAGTTGTTGGGTTTTGTTGCCATAATTAAATCGAAATGCAATTTAATTTACTCCATATATTAATTAAAATTGCATGAAATTGTTTGTTGGCTGTGCGGCAAAAAGTTTATTATTATTATCGTTATTATGAATGTTGTTATTAATGGCATCTCATTGGTATTTGATTGAAATGTGCGCATTGGGAAAAATATTTGGAATTATTTCTGCGCGATCTATCGCCATTTGATGATTGATTTGCCTTACAAGCGTTCATAAAACGATACAAAGTAGAGAAATGTTGTAACGTGTGTGGAATTTCCTTTTTTGTACCGCACGCATACTACAAAAAATGACTCATGTGAACTGGTTTCGCTTTCTTAATTAACGAAAAATGGACCGACAACCCCCTTGAGCCAGTAAATCGAAGATAAGAAATTTTTTAAATCGGTCCCATTAATAATTTAAATTAAAAAAAAACGCAGAAGTGCTGATATAAATATATAACATATATGTTATACATAAGATAATAATAAATGAAAAATATTAATAACAAAAATTAAATAAAGAACATTATCATAAATAGACAAATATCATTTATTACAACAATTATTTTATTTTATTGCAAAAAAAAAAAACAAATATTTAAAACGCAAACGATGGCACCGCAAGTCGCACGAAAAATTAAACAAGTTCTATTAAAAACAAATTTTATAAATAATGTTAATTTCTGCGATATTTTCCATATATACTTGCACGAAAGATAAACATTATTGATATATCTCTTAGAAACCAAACATATACATTACTATTATACATACAACAAGATGAGACTCAAATAATAATAATAAAAAAAAATAAAATAAGTAACAAAACAGATATCATGTTATGATACATGAAAAATTGAACTCATATTTCAATAAAGATTACATATTCGGTCGTGTACAAGAAAGCCAGTAATGATATTCACACAGAAATATTGTGTCAAATGCTATACACACAGAATTATATTACTTGTATTAATCAAAAAGATCGCATTAATTAATAATTTTTCGATTCTTTTTGAGTGTTCGCATGTGGAAATGATTATAGGATGAACATAACTTTCGACGCGTGAGACAAAAACATAACAATAATAATGTTAACACACGTTAACCTAATAAAAAAAATATAAAACAACAACTGGACAAGTGTTTTTTAATCTGGATTGAGAAATGGGCAATTACTTGATATTGTTATCAATTATTATTATTGTTATTATGGTACAAAAAAAAAAATTAAAAGAAAAAAAATATAAATGAATAATTTTAACACTCCACACTTTATATAATGAAACATATAGAAATCGATCGCCAGTATGAAATTGTGAAAATAAATGAAAATGAAATCCCATATTTTGTTTTATATTAAAATAAATATAATATTATAAGTTGTACAGAGAAAAAGAAGAAGACGAGAGTATTTAATATAAAAATAAAAAAATATATAAATTTAATAATGTTGTAGTTAAAAAAATAATAATAATAAAAATTTGTAAAAAAAAAATAAAAATCATCAGATAATAATCTTGTCTCGTGAATTGTATTAAAAAAATAAATAAATGAGTATAATTTAAAGAAATTGTAACAAAATAATGTTTAAAGATTAAATTTAATTATATCTTATATACAGAAGCAAATATCAACACTTTGTTATAATAATTGAGACACGTTCAAATATCATTTATAATCAAGTATTGTTTAGTAAATAAGTAGCAAAATAAACAAAAAAACATAAAAAATACAAAAAAATAGTCCTGTTCGTAGTTAGAAAATAAAAATGTAAATAAAATTGTATAAAAAAATAGACAAAAAGGCACGTATATATTTTTAATTAATTAAAATAATAAAAAAATTAGGTACATGAATTTGCTTTAAGAAATTATTTTAGATTTTAAGAAGAAAAGAATTATATATAAAAAAAAGATGAAAAAATAAAAAGTAGAACAAAACAAAAATTTATATAATTATTATTATTGATAAATTATAATCTTATTGAAAAATAAAAGTTTCTCATAGAAATCAAAATTTAAAAAAAAATATGTTTAATTTATTTCAATGTTACCACTCCCTTTTGTCTTTTTATATATTTTTTTAATGAAACCAAATATTTGCTGATGATGTTGTTCGCAGTAATAATAATAAATGTAAGTATTCCAGTGAAATCTTTTATCCTTGACATTCGAAAAATAAAAACCAATAAAACGCAAATTACAAACCCGTTTTAAACTTTACCACGTAAAGTGTGTGAAATTTGCTCTGCAATAATAACCTCATAACTAAAATTAAAGATCATCTTTTATGTGTGTTTATAGTCATTTTTGTACGCACACGAGTAAGTAAGTAAGAGAAAGATGCACACAGTACTAACAATAATAATAATAATTTTTGCTCTTCGTATGCCAACTTTTTTTTTCTCTTTCATTTTCATTTATTATTATATTACCTATATATATGTTGTATATTACATATGTAGATGATGTTCAAATTCCCACATTCCTTTATGGTTATAAATTTAAAATGCAAGACAAAAATCATAATATTCATAAATTATTAGAATAACATTATATGTACGCGAATGCATACAAAGCTTGCATTCATTACACATCGAATGCGATATGTGTCGACGATGCATGTTTGAACTGTATGAACAAGAAGAAGATCACCAGTTTTTCGCTTCTCTCCTTTCTTTCTGAAACTTAAAAAAAAAATAAATAAGTAAAAAAATAATAACCAAACATTCAAATCTTGTGATTTTGATCTAGAAAATTTATGTGAAAAGCATTTTTTATTTTTTTTTCATATACAAATATAGTTTATAACAAACATAATAATAATAATATATAATGTTAAAACAAACTTCACATGTTAAACATGTTGTAAGAACACACGTATAACGTATTTTTCAAAAAAAAAAAAAAATTGAACTCTAATTCCAACAGCGAATAATTAGAAAAAATAATGTTAATCATATATGAAAATCGGATGTATGAACAACAAGGTACACATAAAAGTTTGTTAAGATAAATATTTTATTTATTAATATAAATTTATATTTTTCTCCGTATTCGAACGTTATTAGTTGATGTGATCCGGAGATAGGAGGACAAAGTTATGGCAAAATATGAACCATTTTTTGTCGATCAAATTTGTTTTTTTTTCTTTTTCTCTTGTGGTGTGTTTTAACATTTATATATATAATAAAAAACAATTTCTCGAATTCGTAGTAAAGATATTGTTTAACGATTCTTGTTCTATTTTATTTTGTATTTAATAATATTTTGTAAGAAAAGTGTGTGGATCGCGACCTCACATGTCGTCGTTTTGTTACAATCACACACATCGGTACAAATAAAATAATAAATGATATTTTTTCGTTTGTTTTGTATTTTATTTTACGTTTTTTTTTCTCTTTAACACACGTTAACGAAAAATAATGTATTGTTGTGACGCGTACCTGCGAAGTTTGTCTTTTGTACTTATTGATGTCATGATGATCTAGTATAGAGCTAATATAAAGTACGAACTTTATTGAGGAGGTTTTGTTCTGATTTTATTGATATCGTTTGTGTTTTTTGCCATCCATGGTCACAGATCACCATCTAGAGGGGAGAAAATAAATAACTATAAATAAAAAAGTTAATTTCCTTTTAAAATAATTCATTTTATGTCTCGTCCTTCGTGTTTTTTTTTGTTTTTTTTTTTTTCATTCTCTTGTAATAAATAATTCAAATCTTCCTAGTAGGTGATAAAAATCAGTGTCACCCTATGTGTAGCAGCAAAACGACTGCAGTTATTAATAATAAAAAAAAGGACAATAAGATCTAGATCACCGTACGAATAAATAAAGAAGAAACATAACAACACATAAAAAGACCTTTTATCTGTATAAACATGTAACGTTTAAACGTTTAACTTTTACAATGGAGTTCGCGCTGCTTCTGCCCTACTGTACACACCGCACGACAATTCATACAAAATAACTAGAGAAGACGACGAAGAAGAACATATTATTTTAATAAAAAAAAGTGACGATGTTAAATTAAAGGCAAATGTAAAGATTTTATTCTTTTACCACCTGTAGTGAGTCAAATACTTACCTTTCATTTATTTTGCCTTTTTTTCTCTCTCGTGTGTCTCTTCTTTTCAATTTTTATAATATTTATATTACATTTTGTTTGTTTAATACAAATATTAATATTGCTTGCATTTGTGTCACATGCATTCAAATGGAAGTGTTAAGCTTGCACTACAATATTTATGTGTTATGGTTAGGCATATTGATCTCGCTTGCTCACTCTTGGTGCTCTATGGATTGAAAATGAAATAATTTTACTGAAAATTTTATTTAAATAATTTAATATTAATTCAAAGATAATTAAATTTTATTTAAAATATTTTTTTAAATAATAATTTAATTTAATTTAATATATTTTAATAATTTTACTTAAATTAAATTAAATTTTATTATTATTTCCCTGAAAATTTGAAAAAAAAATTAAGATTCATATTGTAGAAAAATAAAATTATTAATACCTAAATAAAATTATAATTAAAAAAATACAAAACATTAATAAAAAATTTTAAAAAAAATATATAGAATAAAAAATATTTAGGTACCTAATTTAAATATTAAAATTAAGTTAAATTAAATTTATAATACTTTATCCAGAAAAATCATCAAAAATGTTTAAAATTACCTTAAAGTTAAGAAAAATTTTAGCTAACCGATTATTTTAAATTTTATTTTGGTAGATTTTCGTTCAAATATTTGTTAAAAAAATGATTTTTTAAAAAATTTAAATAAGGTTAAAATTCAATGTTTTCTTAATTTTTCAAAATTTAGTTAAAAATGTTCAATTTATTTTTAAAAAAATATTCAAACCTTTTGATTTTTAAAATTTGTATATCAAAAAAATATAAAAAATTTACATTTTCGTTATATTTTTGAAAAATAAACCATGTTGGATATAGAAATTTTTCATGGAATTTTTATTTTTAGTACTCTTATCGACTCTCATGTAATAAAAATTTTAAAATTTGTTTAATTTTAAATTAATTAAATTAATTATTCTTTTCCAAAAAACATTTGAAAAATATAATTAAAAAATCATTTTAATTTTTTTTTGTCAATTTTTTACTCATTTATATTTTTGGAAGCTTATAAACTTGGTATGGATATGGATTTTCAAAAAAGTTTTTAAGTTGTTAAATTTATTGCTTGATTTGAACTAATTGGAAAATACTTCGAACTTGAACAGGTAGTTTTTTATAACTTTCCATCAGAGACTGTTATAGTTTTTTAAATTCCTAAAAAATAAAAAAATGTTTAATTTAAAAAAAAAGTTCCTTAAATGACTTAAACTTACCTCTTTTCACTTCAAAGGATGATGTGTGTAAAAACAATCACGGAGCAAACGAGAGGTGCAAAAAGTCACCAGAGTGTGGAAAAGCATGCAGATGGTCTCCGCTCGTCGCAAAAAAAAAAAACAAAACCGTGTCCCCTGATTTTTTGACGTTCATTTTTTATTTCAACAACATTTTAGTAACAACAACGACGACGACGAATATTTTTTATGCTTTCATTTTTATTTTTCGAACCTTTTTTCCAAATGCAGCAGAGAAGCGCACAAAAAATATCCACGTTCGTGAGACAACAATGTATCATGTTTTCAAACGAATTATTGGTGTTGATCTGCTTTTGGATATCTTCACAGCGAGCAGCCAAAAAGGTTTCTTCGCATGCTTGCTCGCTCAATGTGAATTTATGTTTCGCTTATGTTTTTCGCTGGTGAGATTTTTTTTTGTTTTATTATTTATTTCGGGGTTATGTTAACGCGCGCCGCATAAAACAACGAAAAAAAAAGAGTTATAGTGTCAAGCTGCTGCTTTGGAGGTGATAATTGATGTGCATTATTGATTTGTACTTTTTTACTGCTTAGCTTCCAGTATTGCACAGTTTGGGGTGGCAAATTTGTAGGAAATGCTTACCTACAACGGAGAGATCGTAAAATGCGACAAAGTAGCGTAAATCCGCATGAGATGACTTACGACAGACGAAAAAAATGTCTTTGTGCCATAATTAATGTATTAAAAGTTTATGACAGTCATCAATCGTCGCTGGTTTAGATGAGCGCCTCCTACATTCCCCATCGTAAAATGTGCTTTGCTCTACATTTGTCTACTAAAGTATTTCAATTTTTTGTGCCTCGCGCTCCCAATAAGGCGAAACTTTACGAGCTGTAATATTTTGTTGTCTTATTGTTATTATAATGCGCTTGTTTTGTTATAGTTTAACACAAAATTAGAGTCAAAAGCCAACACACACGTCAAAAAATCTCGCATGAAAAATTAAAAATGTACAAAAACGGGGCACTTTTATTGATTGAAGAACATTTTTTTGGAGAAAAAAAATTATTTAAGTGTTACGATTATCTCGAGAGATGTCAAATGGAACAAAAGGAAACAATGGCAAGAAGATTGCGCGCCGCGATGTGTGTGTGTGTCACTATCTAAACGTTTCATTCAGGTCAAATATGGGAAATATAAACATTTACGAAGAAGAACTAAAAGCTGTCAATGATCCAACACTTAATAACAAATGGACTACAATAAAAAACGCTGGTGTTATATTTAGATTAACATCATTTGTTATATCGCGCAGGCCAGAGAAGAGCCAAGAAAACGAAAAAAAAGAGTAAAAATTATCGAATAAAACCTTTCGATATGTAATTTGTTACGTTGACATGATTTATGTGTTATAGATTTCAAAGAGAAATATAAAAAATGATCCAAATTACTCCATCATTAATAAGAAAAAAAAGAAGAGCTCGAGTGTGTGTGTGAGAAAAACAATGTAAATTGATATTTTAATCCTTGTCGTCAAATGTCTTTTGCCGTGGATCGAAAGTTTACGAGTAATGGCAATAAAACTAATGCATTTGCGTCGTGTTCACATAAAAAAAGTTCAAATGATACCCATGAGGAATTTATCGATTGAATATTAAAAGATAATTAATTGTGATGCCTTTGGCCTCGTTTTACTGCACTATAAAATAATGGCAATCTTTGTAATTATTTATTTTTATTGTTATATGAAGAGTGAGTTCTAATCCGCATAAGTTAATGAAGATGCAAATGGTAAAGTTAGTAGTTAATGGTAAAATATATTTTAAGCGCTTTTGAATTATTTTTTAAAGGTACAGGTAGATTTTTTTTTGCCAATTTTTTTTACTGTAAAGATTTTTTAGACAAAAAGGGCAAAAAGTTATGTTTTTCTATTTGTGTTTAAAAATAGGGGACTCAGATTTGCAAATAATTTTTATAATTTTTTTTTTTAAATTAACAAAAAAGAACTTTTAATTAAGAATTTTTAAAAAAATAAAAAAATAATTAATAAATAAAAGCAAAAATAATTAAAATAAATAAAAATAGTTAAAATAAAGGAATATTAAAAAAAATAAATTATTAATTAAAAGTTTATATATTAAATTAATTATTTAAGTTAAGTTAATTTGATTAAAGTTAATTAAATTTTTGAAAGATATATGAATTTTTTAATTAATTAATAATTATCAAGTAATGTTAAAAAATTAAATTTCAATTAAATTTATATTTTTCAACAAAAATTTGGTCAAAATCAAAAATTTAAAAAATTAATGATAAAAATTATTTTAACTTGAAATTTGAAAAAATATATGAAAACGTTTTCTATTCTTTTTTTAAGTTTTAACAGACATTTTATTTTTTTTTATATTTTAAAAGAAAAAAAAAACTTTTTAAATAACTTTCTTTAATTTTTTTTGTATATTTTTTTAAATTGTATGTAATTTTTTATTTTAATATATTAAAATATATAATTAAATTAAATTTTTATTATAAATATTAAATAATTTTAAATTTTTATTTATTTAATTATAATTAATTTAATATTTTTTTTATAATAATTATTATAATATAAATAATTAATTTTAATTATTATTTAATTATTTATTTTATTTAATTTTTATTATTGTATATTATAATAATTTGTTAATTTAGCATATTTATAAAAAATTAGCACATTAAAAAAATCCAAAGTACTTGACAATTCATAATAATTAATTTAGTTATTAATAATTTTGAATATTTTAGCATTGCTTCTAATGGGATTTCCAACAACAAAGCTTAATAAACAATAAAAACATGCCCTTTGGTTATACAACTTTATAATTTACGGATCAAAGTTGGAAAATACGTTCTCCATAATCATGAGTTTTGATTTATCTTTTGTCACCGCATTGAAAAATTATTTTTTTTTATTTAAAAAAAAATATGAGAAAATTTCAATCTTGAAAAATTTCTTATCAAAATCCATAAAAATTATTACAAAAGTCCTAATAAACCCATTTCACACGCAGATAAAGTCCCCGCGAAAGACGTGACCCATTAGACACAATTTTCAAAACATTTCTCATCTAAAACGCTAATCGCTCGCTATGCATTTCATATCAAAATAATTGCACATTGTTTACACGGACCTCTGACCTTTTTTTATATTTTAGTCTGACACCTGAAAGATAGGCCCCTCCTATGCAATTAATTTTGCTTGATTTTAGCTAGCAAGTGTTTCTTTACCTGTTGCATATCGCTTCGTTACATCTATTTTGATACATTCAATGTCGTCGTACGCATCATTAAAGTTTTTTTTTATACAAATTTAACAGTTTCTTGAAAATATTAAAAAAAAAATACAAAAAATTATCTCTGCGTATAAATCTCACATTAATATCTTCATCACAGATTTTATTTAATTCAATTGAAATTAATATCTCGGGACAAATATCGTAGAAAGACACACAAAAAAACATATAAATAATA
This sequence comes from Culicoides brevitarsis, assembly GCF_036172545.1. Taxonomy (NCBI): domain Eukaryota; kingdom Metazoa; phylum Arthropoda; class Insecta; order Diptera; family Ceratopogonidae; genus Culicoides; species Culicoides brevitarsis. The sequence continues at coordinate 13,585,258 of NC_087085.1, read as the reverse complement.
ATAATATACATGTTCTTCTACTCATTTTATTGCTGCTGATGCATACGAGATAGAAATTAAGGTGCAAACACTCGAACGCGCACGAAAAGTAATATGATACTGAAAAACCACTTGAATTAATTAAAGGTGTTAATTGCAGTTTTCGTATTAGTTTACCAGCGAATTCACTGGTTGTAATTTACTCATCCATCCGCATGCCGAGTGTGTGTGCCATAAAATTTTTTTCTCTTTTCTCGCAAATTGCGCGAAAAAATCCAACACGTTTCAAAGAGGATCTTGTTGTCGTCTCTACAGACATTTACCTAGTTGTTAACTGTTCACATTCAGATTCTGCGGCGATATGATAACTGCATTTGTGTGCAACGAGTTGTTTTTATTGTAGTTATTATTTATAGCTGAACATCGGCTATTTAGAGGATGATAAATTTAAGACGATTTGAAAATGAATATATTAAACGTTTATTAGAAGATGCAAGGAGGGGGTAGATTGGAGGCGTTGCTTTTGAAAAAATATCTCTTTTTTCCCGTACAGCTCGAAACGTGTGAACCTTTTATAATAAATTCAAATTTTTTTTTACGTTTGTGAGACTCGTTAATAAATTACTTTGATATTTTTTGGGTAAAATTAAAGCAAAAATGTATAATTTTTTGGTAGTCGTCCATTATTTATTTTTTGTTTCTTCGTCGTCGTCGTCCCAAACAAGAGAAACAAACAAATATGGTCTCACACATCACTCAGTAGTAATCGGGTGGGTGTCATCATTTTTGCTACCGCTTTTGATTGATTGTTTCAACCGTGCTAATGAATAATAAAAAATATGAAATTCGATGATGCTCAAAAAAAACATTTAAAATTTATACAAAAACAACCGAGAAATAGATGAGTGATAAAAATTTTTGAAGGTAAAGTCGCGACATGACATAAAAAGGTGAAGGTTGATCTCATCGGATTTTGTGTCGCGACATGTCACATGGGTTCACATGAACTCGTTTATTTTCCGTAAATTTATTTATGTTTTTAAACTATTTTTTTTGCTTTAGGAAGGATGGAACAATTTACGAAATATTATCTCAATTTAAATATATTTTTCTAAATTAATATTATGATAAATTTATATTTTAATTTCAAATTTAATAATATTAATTATTTTATTTCAATTTTATCAATAAAATTGTATTTTTTTAAAATTAAATTAATATATTTTCCATATATTTTATTAATTATATAATAAATTTAATTAATTAGTTTTTAACAATTTTAATTTTTTTAAAAATTTATTAAAAATTTTAATTTATTTTTACTAATTTATTATTAAATTTAAAAAAATTAGCATTTTAAATAAATATTAATTAATACAATAAGACATTATTTAAAAAAAAATAATAATTAAAAAATATTAATTTAATTAAAAAATTAAAGTAAGAAAAATATTTTTTAAAATACATTTATTTGAAATAAAATTAATTAAATAAAAATTAATTCATTAATTCATTATAAAATTTATATTGAACATTTAGTGAGAAATTTTATAACCTGTTATATTAATTATTAAATAAATTAATAAAAAATAAATAAAATAATTCATTAAATGAATGATTAATTTGTTAAATTAATTCTGTTAAAAATTTGAAAATCGATTCTCGCTAATTCAAATTTAAAATTTACTAAAATTCTGACTCAATATTCAAAATTTTAACTTAAATATTTAAAAAAAATATTATTTAGCTTCAAACGAGTTTTTTTTTAAATTTTTGTAAACACAAAGGATCAACCCAATCATCATTATCATCCACAAACAAAAGAAAAGGACCGAACATTTAACCGCTTCAATGATTAATTGTCGTCTAAGTGATTGTTGACGACTTTAGAATGTTTATTTGTTATTTTTTTCTCTACCGCTACAAGTTTCTATTGTTCACTTGTCATCTTCTTGATGATTCGTGATTAAAATAAAATTAATCCTCGGGTTCGTTTCCTGATGCCACAAGTCACAGTCACAAATCTTTTGTCTTATACATATATTTTCACATTCGACCTCCGTTTAAATTGAATTTTCGTAAAGTTGCTCCGCGAAGAAAGGAAAGTCAATTGATTACATTTTTTGTAATGATGAAAATTCCTGAAATACAAACGTTTGTGCGAACATTCCACAGAGTTACTCTTTTTCTTGCTACGAACGCGTTTGTATGACGAAGCAAGTGTAGAGAGAGTGAGGTCGTAGTACAAACGCAGAACGTTATGAGAAGATGAATTGTCCCATTTCGTGTACTATTAATAACATCAATTGAAAACATTACAGTTCAAATGATTATATATTGGTGTAAATCATGCAATTCATTTAATAATAATAAAAAAATAAAAGAAAAATAGAAGATACACATGATGGTTCGCATTGCATTGAATTGGAAACGCTTATTTAATGTGTAAGATATATAAAATACTAACAATATAATAGTAATAATATTATTATTCGTATTATTTTTATTATTATTATTTTACTATTACTTTTAAAAAGCGCGTAAATGTACGGAGAACCGGACTCTCGTCGCTCAACGACGACAACGACGAAGACGAGGAGGCTTTGCTTGGGAACAAATTGAATCGTTTGTTGTAATCTGAAAGGAAAATATTTTTCTATGCCATTTATTTTGAACTTAATTTTAAAAAGTGTGTGTGGATAATGATGCGCACTTGTTATAAATATACCCATTGCGTGAACTACTTTGAACGGTGTGAGAACGGACGACGACAAGAAATGACAAAAAAAAAGTCCGAATAAAAAATTAATAATAATCATTCACTGTAATCGTCTTCCAATCAATTATGTTCTTTTTCCAGCCTGAACTGCTGTTGCTGCTGCTGCGACGATGATATTCTCGAACATTTTTCAACATACACGCCGTCCCATGACACAATAGAAGAATAGAGAGGATGAAAACTCGTTGGAGACTGGAATGTTTCACAAAAGCAAATTTGCATATCAAAAGCTGCTTCGTACAAGACACTAAAAAAATAAAACATTTATTTGACTTAACCTCCTCTTCTATCTCTCTCGCTCGCTCTGTCTCGCTGATGTTGCGGCGTATCATCATAATCGTTCATCAGGTACCTCATTTATGGACATTATAATGCATCAATAGTATATTATTACTGCTATCATCGTTTCAAACAACAAACAAAATGTACAATCGAACCAGCAAATGGCTAGAAGCACAGGTAGCTTTATTGGACATGTGTCTCATTTTAACATTCATTTCAATCAATATCCAATAGAAAACATGATAATTTTTTAGTATACTTTTTTTTTCAACTTCTTTATAGATAAATGCGAGGAGGAAAAATATTTATCCACATTATCATATCGTTTGTTGTTTGTCAGATCGTGTAACAAACATGATTCATTGATTCACAGCAATTCACAACGATTCACAGATTCCGCAGAGATGGCAAAGAGCTAATGTTGTTATTAATAATAATAGCGAAAAATTTATATATATTTATAAATAATGATAATAATAATAAAGAATGCTCATATTTAATACTCAGCGGATTAAAAACTTTTATAAATTTGTCATTTTGAAACAATTTAATATACAGATTCACCTGTTTATTCCATAAAAAAATACTATGAGGCCAAATTAATAATCTAAAATGTTTTTGATTTTCTTAATTTTTGTGAAAATCTCAAGATTCAATACAGCGTTTTTTAATTACGATGCTAAAATATTTTTTAAAAGATAAATAAATAAAAAAATAATAATAATAGATCAAAATTTACGTCAAAACAAATTAAACTAAAAAATTTATACCTTTTAAAATTTAAATAATAATTAATTTAACATAGACGTTAATTGTTTTGTAATAAATAAAAATGTTAAAATTTACTTGCGATTTTTAAAATTAAAAAAATTGAAATTAAAAAAAATAAAATTAAAAATGTTATATGTTATACAAATTATATATTATATTATATACCAAATATATATTATATTAAAATGAACATTTTTTTATATTATTTATTATTAAAATAATTTTTTTAAGTTATTTAGTAATTTTAAAAATAATTGTACAAATATATCAAAAACCTCATAAAATTTATTTTGAAAAAAATACTTGATATTCAATTATAATTCAATCCTTAATATTGTTTAAAAAGTCTTTGAAATCAAAATATTTTTGATTTTTGTATCAGCCTAACTTGTAAAATACACAATTTAGCATTACTACTAATTAAATTATATCTTATCTTTATTAGCTTGTTAAGAAAAAATATATACCTAACATTGATAAAAAATATTGTTTTTACAAAATAAATAAATTTTTTAAATTACTAAGTAGTTGACAATGAACAAAACATATAGTTTTACAAAATATTGATGATCATTTTCATTAAAATATATATAAATTTGTATTTTTTATTGTTATTTTGTTTTAATTTAATCTTATTAATTTAAATTTGAAGCGTTCATTACTTTTGTTTGTATAAATAAATAAATTTTACGAAAATAAATTAATAAATGTCTCAAACGATTTCAGAATAAAATGTTTAAAAATTCATTTTATGCAGTCTATTATTATGATAAAATATATTTTTTGATATATTACCACCAACTCAGCTTTATAATTCGTATACATTAAAGATTTAACAAAAAAAAAATGTTAAGATATAGATATTGTGTTGTACAAGTTAATCAAGCTAACCACTTAATTATGTTAAAACATGTACAAACTACTTTTTTTACGTGTTTAATTCATTTGCTTGCGTTTTAATCCTTATATATATGTTTATATTTATTTTTTCTTATACAAACACACATCCTATATTATAATACATCAAAATGCTAATTGGTTTATTGTTGAAAAATTCAAAATATTTTATTTTCGGATGTGTTTTTACATCGATCGCGAGTCGTCGTCGTTGCGTACAGAAGTGTCTTGTTCGCGTTCTTTTGCTTTTTTTTCTTCTTCTTTGGTACACAAGTAAGCAACATGTAAGAAGGAACCCCTGAAGTGTAAATGAAATTATTCACAAATGTGTTTTAAGTGCTTTCAAAAGCAACACTTTAAAAGTGGCGACAGAGTAATAAACAAAATATAAATCTAAATTTATAGTTTTCCAATAGATAACTTCGTAGAGAGTTTCTTGCGCGTATTGTATTAATATGTTAATTAGATTAGACACTTAATTTTCAAAACAACAAAAAATGTCTTTTTAACACGCTTAACTGTCACAGCGCGCGCGATGAATGGGTTAAAAATTTGTTTCTTTAATGAAAAAAAAAATATTCCTTTTGAAATATTTTTTTTTTTTGTATTTGTGTTAGAAACTGCTTCTAAATTCTTCTAAAAGGTCGCGCACAAAGAAGTCAAGTAAAATATTAACAAAACACACCCATTTATTTAAACCACCGCTTTGTTTGCTACACTTGTCTTCTTCAATTGTTTGACTCTGTGATTAACCGTTCGTTCGTTCATTCATTGCCTAGCGACAAAAGTTCTCGTTACTCGTTACAAAAGGCGTTTGTAATAAAATTTTATTTTATTTTTTTTATGTCAGTCTGTGATTTTATTTGAAATTACCTTTTGGAAAGAGAAAAATTATACCTGGTAACTCCATCAAATAATTTTTGACAGTATAAAAAAATTAAATTTATAGAAATAAATTTTTAAGAATTCTATATTTTTATGTTTTGAGCTTCATTTTTATTTTTTTTTGTTAAAATTATGTTCATTAATAAAATAATTTATTTCAAAAAAAGTATTTTATTAAATATTTTTGCTTATTTAAAAATAATTCAAATTAATAATTAAATTAATAATTATAGAATAATAATAATTAAATAAATAAATGAATAAATAATAAAAAAAATTATAAATAAAATTAATAAAAATAATAAATTAAATTAATAATTTCAAAATTAAAATTAATAAAGTATAATTTTTAAAAAAACGGCATTTTTTTGTTATATGAAGCTTTACTTACGATTTTTTATAATTTTAATTTAATTTTTTAATTAAAAAAAAATATATTGAAATATTAAATTAAAAATTTATTTTAATAAAAAATTTTGAAAATAAATAATTAATTTATTAATAAACTTAAAAAATTAAACTAATAAAAAACAAATTAATTTAATTAATTATTATAAAATAAAATAAAATAAAATAAAAATAAAATAAAATAAAATTATTCCATTATAAAATTAAAATCCAGTGCAAATTACAAAAAATAATAAAGAATAATAAAAAATTAATAAAATTCCCGCAAAGAAAGAAGCACCTCTAATCTCAAATTTATTTAGAACGATAAAAATAAACAACTTCACATGCACAAAATGCGGTCGTGTCCTTCCACGATTAAGGCACGATGGGCATTACCACAATATTTATTCATCGTCGTCATCTTTTGATTTTAATTCTTACTTAATACACGATAAATTTGTTATTAATCTCCAATAAATATCTTTTTAATCAATACCCCTCTACATTAATATCACGTTGACTTTTATTTGGAAGCTTGAATGCTACCGTGCGATAATAGCAAATAAAATAAACAAATATTTGCCTGTGCCGAAGTTGAGTTGAGTTGAAAAAAGTGCCGCACTCATTCATTGATGATTACCAATATAATAATAATAATTTTTATCTCACCATCTAATATTTATTTCTGCATACACCTGTCTACTTACAGAGTTTTGATATTTTTCCACGATTTACAACGCTAAATTAATGGAGTAGATGATGCTGAGGTGCCTTCTATGGAAATTGTAGCTCGAGATCGTATCGCCGCGAGTACGGAGATAAAATTTTTGGATAATTTTAAGTCAATTCAAGTTGGAGATACAGAAAAATGAGGCCTCGTTTGACAGAAATATCAATATTTTTTTGTGTAACTTCTGTTTAAAAAGAGTATATGGGAAATATTTCTGATCTTTATTTGTTCGGAGCATGATACAATATCTTTTGTGTTTGTGCAGCAAGAAAGAGAGAGAATCATGAGATCTTGTCAAACACAATAAAAAATATGGGAAACGAAATAATACATTTAATCATTTATTTACTACTACGAGGTATTTAAGTGGAGAGCAGCAGAAAAGTACTACCGATTATATTTGAAATAATTTTATTTGCTTTCAATTTTGCATTCAAATTGTCATCAATTGAATACGATGAATATAAAATAATAAATTTATATTGTGGACATATTGAATGCGTTTTATTTTGCATTCAATTGCATAGCGAAAGCATGTCGTCGTTGCCAGAGCGCTGTGACTCTATGACTTCTTCTTTTATGGGCGAGACAGCGTCTTGCGTCGCATTGGTGGTCCGGCGTGATAACGTGCTGCCTGGACAATTGCGCGGAACGCACTGTAGATTATCGTCGAAATAAAGACAGTTGCGATATTGCTCGCGGTCGCATTTTCACCCAGTGTACTATTATATGTAAAATAGTATGAAAAAGGAGAAGCAACTACGATAAAATGTTCAACAATACAGAAAACAACAAAAATTAAAATAAGTAATAAATAAAATTGAAAATGCACCGAAAAGTGAACTCCCGTGAGATACGAGAGCCTCGCGCATCGATAAAATAGGCGAACAACATTTTATTGCCTTAACATGAGAGAAGACGCTCTTCAGAAGTTGTGGACACACACCAAGTACCAACAAAACAACAAAAGCTTTTATAAAGTGGATAATTTGCCTCGCACTTGATTTACAATTCAGACCTTTTTTGCACATTCATTCTTTTTACGTTTTTCTTCGCTTGCAACACACGTTAAGTAAGTCATTTTTTCTCCGCGACGATAATAAATATTGAAGAAGCGAATGTGTGTAAGCGATTTGACAAATTACAGCGGTAAATAATTGGGTTACTTTGCCTTTTTAGATTGTTTGGTTAGTTAGGCAGCAGTTGGCAGCGATACAACTTTCATTTCAAAAAACATACGTCGTTCGTCGCTAATCCAGTTTATTATTAGTTTATAAGATAGCATTTACGACGTTGCCACTATTTTTTGTATATAAATGGTTGTGGATTACAAAAGGTCATGAAAGATCAAATAATTCGCATAATGTCCTGGTTTAACTAGTTCAACGCGAAGATAGGCAGTCGCAAATTGTGGCATTAGTGGATCAAAAGGCGAAAAGAAGATTTAGATTTTGAATTTTAGATATTAGTTGGAAAAAGATTTTATGAATGAAGTTTAGGTTAAGAAGGAAATTTTAATTTAAATATTTTATTAAAGATATTTATTTATTTTAAATTTAAATTTATTTTATATTTTTTAAAATTATTAATTTAATTTTTTTCTTTTTTAATATTTTTTCTTAATTTAAATTTTTCTTGAGTATTTGTCAAAATTTTGAACTTATTTATGTTCAAAAAATTAAACATTTTATATTTTTTTTTTTTTATTTAATTTAAAATTAATTAAAATTAAATTAATTTAAAAAAAATTCGTTTATTTAAAGTATTTATTATGTTTAAAAAATTTAATTATTTTTAAAAATTTATTTAATTATTTTTTTAAAAAATTTTATTCAAAAAAGAGTTTTTAATTATTTTAACAATTTTATTATTTTTAAAATTTAATTTTGTAATTATTAAAAATTAATTATTACAAGTTTTTTTTTAAAATAGTTAAATTTAATAAAAATTAATAAAATTAAAAATTAATATTATAAAATTATTATGAAAAATTATTTTTTATTTTTAAAAATTAAAAAAAAATAAATTTAAAAAAAATTAAAATTTATTTTTTACTTATTTTAAAAAATATTAAAATTAAAATTTATAATTTTTTATTGATATAATTTAAAAATAAATTTAAAATTGACAAAATTATTTAATTTAATATAAAATTAAAAATAAAAAAAAATAATTATTTAATAAATAAATATTAATAATAAAATTTTTAAGTTATTAAAAATTAATAATTAATTAAAATAATTAAATTAATTAAATTATTAATTTTCTAAAAAGTAATTCATTCAATAATTTCATTAAATTTATTTTTTAAATATTAAAATTGAATATTTTAAAGATTTCTAAAAAAAAATATGAATCACAAAAATTTTTTATTTACTCAAAACTCATGTTTACATAAAAATTTAACAATTTTCTGCGAACAAAACATCATCAATAAGTCAAGCACTTTACTTTCAACGAAAATCGCTTTTTTGTAAATTAAATAATAATAAAAAGTTCAATTTCCAAACAAATCCAAATAAATATACAAATAAATGGCAACGTCGTCGTAAAAAAAACCGTTCGTGTTAAACACCATTAATATGAAAAATTAAGAAGATGAACGCAGAAACACTCTTCTTTTTTTTTTAGTGGACACTATTAACCGATGACCCCATGAGTGATCTCATGTGAATCATAAAACTACCAAGCCCAGATTATTTACAATCGCACATAAAGCACCATCATCAATATCTCCGTACAGACACGGAGTGAAAAAAAAAACATTTTATGAACATTTAACAGACTGTTGTTGTTGTTGCTGAACACGACACATGCAGCCTTTCAACTTTTCTCGTCGTCTTGTGTAAAATTATATTCTAATGAACTAGTTCAGAGGTGATCTCATCAACATCGTGGTATGTATAATGAAGATAAAGGAAAAAAATGCCGCGTCTTCTTTTTTCCCTCCGAAATATAATGTGCTCCTATTCTTCGGCTAAATTTTATTCAATATTTATTTCTATCACATATGTGAATAAAATTTAATAAAAAAACAGACAATCAAATATCACAAGTAATAAAGAGAGTTACACAACAACACGCATTCACTCCATTCAGTCGTTCGTCACATCGCATCGACGTTCAATTAAAAATATTTATTTATTGAAGCTCCACTTGCGCGCGCGGTTATGTGTGTAAATGTAAAGTGTGAAGAAGACGGATAAAGAAATGAATGCGTGATGATATTTTATTGGATTAAATAAACGCTTTTTTTGTGTTGCTACAATGAAGAAAAAAATCTTTTAACACATTTTTAACGCGTGTACTTATAATCAGGCTTATTTATTATGATTTCTCGTGTTTGTTCGATAAATTCTTTTCACATCCAAGTGTTAGATTGAATTCATTTAATTTTTATTTTATTTTTTTTTTCGTCTTGTGTGCAAAAAATATATTGAACTAGAAATCCGTTATGACATCCAATAAACATTTATAAATCAGTTCACAAAGAAATGACCCCAAAATTCTTTATAATCTGCTCGAACAACGAAAAAATTTACATAAAATCACATTTTTCTCTCTCTCTCGCTCCGCATCTTTTGTTATTGTCGCCAAAATAATATCTCAAGTCAATAAAATATACTAAAAAAAAAATTATAATAAAAAATATAAACAAGGTTGGGCAACATTTTTATTATCAGTATCATTCACATTTTCACGGAATATTCAACAATAAATGCAACACACTCAAAATAAATGTTCAGGAATACAATAAAAATTGCTCCACAATCCATAAACAAGTATCAGATTCTTTTCTTTTTTTTTTTGTTGGATTCAAACAAATTGTTCATAAATAAAAACGGTTTATAATTATTTGTATTTATTTTCGTGTTCTGAACACGATGAGGTCCAATTCTTTCGTTCGCCATGCGATTTTTTGGAGACACGCGGTCATAAGGTGAAATAAGATATTTTTTTGGGATTATGTCGCATTGTTGTGTGGCTTCGATGTCATGCAAAAAAAATATTATTTTTATAAGGCCTATGCAATAGTCGAAAATTTTGTAGATTTTATATATTTTCGAAAAAATGAATTTCGAGCAGTATTGAAAAAATAAAATTTTCTATCAAATATAGGTTTTATAATATTTTTGTGAATAAGTTATGAAATTAAAAAATATGATTTTTTCTTTCAAAAAAAATAAAATAATATTAATTAATAAATGAAAAATTTAAAGAAAATTAATTTAAATTAACTAATTAATTAAACTTGATTGTAAATTAATTAAATATTATTTTAAATTAAATTAAATAAATAAATAAAAATTAAAATAAATTAAAATATTAAATTAAATAAAATTTTTAAATAAATTTTTTAAAAAAAATTTTTTTTTAAAAAATAATTTTCATAAATACTAATTTTTAATACTTTTAAATTTAATTTTATTAAAAAATTGAATTTTAATTAAACCATTAAACAAACAATTATTTTTAAATTAATTTTTGTAGAATTTATTGCAATTTTTTTTAGTAAATTAAAGAATGACTTTTAAAGTTATTTTAAAACAAATTTTAATTTTTTGTAAATAATTGTTTTAAAATTTTACCAAAAATCGAAAAATTTCTTCAAATATTAATTGAAGCTTTTTAAGTTTAAATTTCACAAAAATAAAAAAATATTAAAAATTAAATTTAAAACATTTTCTAAAATTGTATCAGCCTAATATTTTTTTTTAAATTAATAAAAATATTTACAAATCTACTTATTTATAAGTTTTTCAGTTATGAAGTCATTTTTAAAAGATCAAGATCATTTCCTGCGTTGTTAGACGGGGATTAGCTGATTCAACTGCTGAAATTTTCGGTGACCACCAAGTAGATCCATTTCATCGACATTATTGGTAAGTTCGAACCATGATGACATTTCTAAAATAAAAATTTAAAAAAAGAAAAAAATTAATCGATGACACTTTCTAGAAATTTCACTGGAAGTCTCTTGATGATTTGAAGAAAAAAAAAATCTGTATCAAGTGGTTCGTCGTCAATAATCAAGGCAAGTGCTGATGTAGAGGTGATCGGAATTTCAAATATGTGTTCACTCACTCACAAATGTATTGTGCGGAGCCGATATGTGACATCCATAGCGACTACTTGAATGAGTTTTAATACAACACAAAAAAAAATAATAATAATTTTTTCTCGCTATATTTATTCAATGAGACGATGATTATTACGATTTACTACGATTTTTCAGTGTCTAGTTGTTAATGTGATGTGCGCGACACCGTACGACGATGACTCTATGGATTGCACTTGATATTGCTAAATCCGGATCAAATACCATTATATAGCAATAATATTTATTATAGTCCAAGTTAAGAGATGAGGCAAGTGCAATTAAATTAAAATGTTTACTTTTATGAATCTGTTTTCGTTTCCAACTACTTTGCATTGTGCCTTACAACTGCTACAACAACAATAACAGAAATTATATTGGATCACGGGTAATGGGACCTCCATCGTAGCGCAGCAGCAATTGGTGTTGAAATAATCGAGTTTACCGTTTTATTCGCATATTTTTTACGTAAATCCATCGATATATTTGAATATTGACAATTTTTGTGGCGAGTTCCTTTATTCAACAGTCAATATTTATTTCCTTAATTGGAACAATAGTGTACGGATCGGCCATATAATGTTGTTGTTTATTACTGCAATCGAACAAAGAATACAAAAAAAAAATGTAAAATTGAAAAGTATAAAAAATATTACTCACATTAAATTGGTGGTGATACATAAAAATATGAATCGTTGTCGTCAGTAACGACGTTCCCGGAGTATAAAAAAGTCATATATTTTAACACAAAATTTTTTTAATACCTTAACGCGCGTGCAACCATAATAATAATAAACGGCATTTCAACACATAAATTGAATCTTCATTAAATATCGATAAATTTTGAAGGCGTGAAACATAAATCTAATCGAAATATTCGTTTACCTTTCCTCTGCCTGCCTGCGCCATCCACTATCGTTGTCATACCATCAATGCGCTGTTGCTGCCGTTGAATAAAAATTTGTTTTAATAAACACCTACTATCTATTAATTAGACTATATTCAGATTATAAATACAAACGAGCGTACAAACGACGACATCAACATTGTATCTCTCTTCACGAATATCGATTTAAATGACGAGATATGATACGGTATGCACATGAAAGGCAGTTAAAGCTTAGTTTTTGTTTTTTTTTATGTGGAAGTTTCAAGTAGTGAGAAGAAAAAAATGAACACTAATAGGCGATTGGTTAATTTTTTATGGAATTTGGATGAGCAATTTAGAGTTTTTTTTACGTGTATTTACAACGCAAGACAAAACAAGACAAGACATGGTCGTTTTTCCTTGCTTCTTGATGTCATTTCTTCGATTAGGCAGGAACAATGAGCTTATTGTTTTAATTGGAAAAAGAAAAATTCCAAATTCCTTGGATAGTCTGAAAAATTAGTTACTTACTGAATTTTTATAATTTTTGATTTTTTTGATTGTTTTGAATAATTTTAATGATTTTTCATTAATTATTCATTATTAATTATTATTATTTTATAATTATTTAAATAATTTTTTGAATAAAAATATTTTTCAAAAAATTTATCAAGCTTTTATCGATAAAATTAAATTAATATTAAAAATAATACATTTTAATTATTTTAAACTATATAAAAATAAAATCATATAGAAAATTTTAAATTTACTTTTGTAAAATTAATTGAATTATAAAATTAAAAAAAAAATTATAAAATTTTATTATGTACTTTTAAAATTTAATAATTTTTTTGTTTTTTATTCTGAATATTTTTATAATTTTACCTCAATAAATTTTTATTTTTATAAATTTATTTTTATTTAAAAAAATATTTTTTGGAAAATTTATTTTTTCTTTTAATTTTGGGAATTCATTAAAATAAAATTAAAAAAAAATTAATAAATTTAAAAATTTAATCTAAAAACGTTAAAAAATTACATTATTTATTTTTTTATTTACCCCCTTCCCCCTCGAGAAAATCCTCATGGAATTTTAAATTTATTCGCCTTAATTTACAATTAAATTATTAATTATTTTTAATTAAATATTTTTTATTTGCTAAAAAATTATAATTTCATTTGAATAACTTTAATTTTTTCAAAATTTTATTAAAAAAAAAAATTAATATTAAAAATAAATAAATATTAAATTAAAAAATTTTGAAAAATAAACTGAATTTTTGAAATTTATTTTGTAAAATTAATTAAATTATAAAATCTTTAAAACAATTATATAATTTTATTACTTTTAAAATTAAAATAAATTTATATTTTTTATTCTGAATATTTTAAAATTTTACCTTTTAATTAATTATTTTTATATTAAAATTTGCATTATTAATTTGGAGCTTAAAGATAATAATTAAAAAAAAAAAAAGTTTCAAATTCTGCAATATTTTCGTATCTTTTAGAAGAATATTTTTTTTCAACTTTTTTTGATATAAATGTTTAACTTTTTTTTTTAAAAATATTAAATTAATTAAAATTAATAATTATTAATTAAAAATCGCGCTCCTGCCTAATCATAAATGCAAGAACTCTTTGAACTTTACATTAAAACCGACGGAAATTTTCAAAGGCATTTGTAATATTTACATTAATTGATTATCTTTTTTTTTAGACACAGCAGAGAGAAAGAGGGAGAGAAAACTACGAGAAACACGGAGTATATATGATAAAATAATAATGCAAGAATGTGTCGTGTATTGACCTATAACTTTCGAAGCGAGATAAATATAAACTGGCCCGTGACATTTTTCTAATGAACTAAAATGAGATTTCTAATCAAGATTCTTTGCATCTGTTTGGTACAAAAAAAAAAAGTAAAAAAAAAAACGTTTAAACGTTAAATTAAGTCCATTATATGCGTATCATTAAGAGATATTTTGATCAGAGCGCGGCGATAATTACAAGAAGAATCTTACGCGCGGAGATCATTAACACTGCGCGCTGCAAAATAAAAAATAATAATCGAAAAATTCATAAAGAACAATAAAATAATGTTGTTTGTGATGCCAAATTGATGATATTATGTTACTTTGCCAATTACTCGGGGAGTCTTCATTGCGTTTTGAATAATCTGATTTTATGAACTGATCATATCTGTATCAGGTTTTGTGCCAATCGTCGCTACATTGTATGCATATGGGACCATTAAGAATAGCAAAGAATCGTTTATTTTTATCCCTTTGGTGCATTTTAATTTAAACTTGTTGCACAAAATATTAATTAAAACTTATAACTCTGCAGTCATCAACATTAAAGAGCGAAGTTTAAATTAATCTGGGAGTAATACTGGCTTGTAATGTGACGTGAGCAGCACATAATTCACGATAGTTTAGTAGCGTCATTTCAAAATCAATATGACAGCAGCAGCGGATGGACAGCAGCAGCAGCAGCAACAATCCGAAGAATGTTGTCATCTTCTCTTCTCTTCTCGTCGGTCGGGTTGTTGGCAAAATAATTGTAATGATGGAAAAGTAAGTAACAAAAAATATCATAATAATAATTTTCTTGTTTTAATCTCCACGCTATGCCTGTGTCCATATAACACACGCATTTATCTTTAACTGATTCTTCTAGTTTGCAAAATTGAACGACAAAAAAAGATAATAATAACTTTTAATAATAATAATATTAATACGATATAATATAATATTGAGAACTGCGTGAAACTAAAACTGATACGGAACCTTACAACGATCATCTTCGCATATTTATTATATTTAAATGCCAACTTACAGCCTGCATGCCATATAAAATGGTAACTAGATGAAATATACATGAATACCAGAGCGACCGGAGATCATCGCATTTACCATAATAATCATAAAAGAAGAAATGGTTCTGTGATGACCACGAATAAAAATTATTTATTCAAGTATTTTCAAACAAATTTATTGATTTTAATTTTTTTTTGTATATTTTATAAATTTTTTATCAACATCGATAAATATAAATAAATTATTTTAACACTACTGAAAAGGTTATGACACTTTTTTACTTTATTATCTATCGACTTTCATATATTTCTTGGCTGGCATGCTTTTGCTTTAATTTATTTTTTCAAATGTCAAATTTTTCACATATATTATCCGAGTAACGTACGCCGCGATAGTTATGTTTGTTTATGCATATATTAATAAATATGAAGAATTTTTTTTTTCGTGTACTAATTTGAATATCAGAGCTCTTTTAATGTGAGATGTGAGTCATGATGATAAAAAAAAATTTAATCGCAAGAAACTCCATTTTAGGATCCACAAAAGAAATTCTTTCTCTTTTTTCTTCGTAAAATGTAATTTGTTGGACAAGTTAATTTAATTGCCACCTGCTGGCCTCATTTTTCAAGACTTCAGATCACAAGATTAGCCTTTTTAACATTATTTTTAGGTGTTTTCTCCTGAAAAAAAAAATTAAAATAAATCTGTAACATTATTTAAATATTATTTAGATCGATTATTGACTTATGACTCAAACCTCGGAATGTGAATGCTACAACAAAACAACGTGAAATATTATGGACATCACTTATTTGAATATATATAAAAATTTTAACATATTACACATTTTTTTTTATAATACACGTTCGGTGCGAGCTGTGAAGAAGGAAGACAGTAGAGATCCATTAATTAGGAATGAAATAGTATCATAATTAAGTTAAATAAAATACGAGGTGAATTTTCGAAATCCATATATTTAATTATCATACGGTCATCGTTTCACGAGTGTGATCGAGTGTGAGGAATATTGATGAGTGTTTTTTATTATCTTCTTTTATTATTATAGATGTTTTTTCGTTCGTTTTGTATATTTAAAAAATTATCGCAATCTTAACTATTTTTATTAATGATTTTAATTATAATCAATAATCACGCATCACTTTTAGAGTCTTTTCGGATGATAATGTGTAGAAATTTTCGTGTTTCTTAATGATGAACTGACAAATAACAATAAAAAACTGGAAAAATACCAAGTTGAGACACAGAGTTAATAAGACAATGCCGGAGAACAATCATTTTTTATTGTTATCTTTTTATTATTTTTTTTTGTTCGTTGTTTAGCATTATCGCACCAAAGTGTGAAATATACGCAGATAAAAAAATAAAAGAAATGAAATAGAAAAGACAAAAAAAAATCGAACATTAATGTTTATTATAAAATTAAGCATACAAATAGTTAAATTATTCAGTATTAATGATAACAAGATGCTTTTAATATTAATCTAATGATAATAAAAATCATACAAAAAAACGAATTAATGTTGGTTGGAAGTTAATATTAATCGAATATTCGTACAAAAATTCGAATTAAATTTAGAACAATATTTATACGACATTAAAAATAATATTTCCCATTATTAATAACAACTGTAATAACTTAACGATAATGAATAGTTACGATAATATGAAAAAGGCTAATCTAGTTATGATATTTGATTCCATCAAAATTTATTAAAATATTTAAGTCAAGGATATTCGAAATATTAAAAATTAAGAAAAAAATATTTATAAATTTATCATAAATATATATGATAAAAATAATTAAAAATTTTAATTATTTAATTAAAAATAATTTTTCAAAAATGTTAAATAATTCTAAAAAACATAAATAAAGGTTAAAATTTTGTTTGATGAAATATGTTAAAACATTGAGCAAAATTTTGATTTATAAAAAATATTATTTGGATATTTTTACAAGCAATTTAATAAAATTATTTAATATATTTTTTTGATAATATAAAAGCACAAAAACAAAAAATTAAAGAATATTTAAAAATATGTAATTTTAAAATATTTTAATAAAAAATATTCATATTTTCTTAACTTTCAACTTAAAAAATACCTTCATAAATGTTTCATTGTTTTGTTTTGAATTTAAAAAATACATTATTTATTTTAAAAAAATTATTTATATTTTTAAAATTCTTAATTTCATTAAAATTTAATTAAACTTTTATACTTTTTTTTTAATTTAAAAAATAATTATTTAGGTAATAATTTTTTTAAAAGTTTTTTGAATCATAAAATTATTAATTTATAAAAATTTAATTAAACTTGTTTATTTTTTTAAATTATTAAATTTTATTTAAAAAACGATTTGCTTTAGTTTTAATTTCAATTTTAAATTTAACATCATAAATAAATAAAAATCACAAAACTAGCATACAAAATCAAAAATTGTACCGTCCTCATAATTTTTCAATGACTGATAAGAAGCACATGGAAATAACATTTAAACAGCAGGTTTACTACGAAATTTATTATATTGAATATCGATTCGATTTTTTTTTTCGTTTTCATTGCATATATTGTCTCAAAGGTTGTCACCGGGCAATAACACAGCATTCTTTAATCTATTTCTTTCACTTTTCTTTAATTTGCTTTCGAGGAGACTTCCCATTCGTTGTAGGTAGGGTACATTGAAAAGTGATATTTAAATCACTAACAAGAATCTTTCTGAAAAATAATCTGATTCATATTAATATCATAATATTTGATACGATTTTTTTTTGTTTTGTTTCCTTTATTTTTCTCTCACTGACTCGATAAAATTTTGAAGAAGACGACAAAAAAATAAATTTTTAAATATTTATCAAATAAAGTAAAAGAAAACAAGCCTAATTTGCATATGAAGTCACACGGACTGTCATTCGTATATCATCCCCAATAAAGAAAAAAAAGCAGTTCCAGATCTATCTCATATAACATTTCGGATAAAAAATATATTTTATCACCAGTTTCATTTTATATTATTATTATAAATTAGATGACAGCAGTGACATTTAACCTTTTTCTTTATTATATATTTTTTTGTTTAAATTTTTTTTAAATATTTAAGTTGAATCATCAAAAAATAGTTTTATAGCTAAAAAAAAATAGGGTGACACTGTCAAACAAAAGAATGTAAATTAGAAACAAAAACTAACGAACTTTTCGAGCAACCTTCTAATCTAATGAATTTTTAGCGGCGTAAATCTCGAGTGAATGATTGCCGATCATTTAAAAAACTTCTAAAAATCACACAAAATGATGTCACCTGTAACAAACGAGCAGCATTTAATTAATTGCCGCACTATTCTAATTTGAAAGGATGCTTATATTATCTCGTTATTATTATCTTTTGTGGTGTTAATGTACATCCGCATGTAAAACCGAGACAATAATAAATGTTGACATTATATATGAGAAAAAAAATATTAAAAGATCGAACTTTCCTTTTGTTTCGTATTGCATACACCGAGATTTTGTATTGAATTGCCCCACTTTTAATGAATAATGGGTTCACTACTCATCATCATCATCATCATCTTCGTCGTTTTTCTGCACATCTTTTTTTTTATCGTCTTTTTCACTCTCGGACTTGACACACAATATCACAATATTATAAAAAAAAAACATCAAAGTGCGCGGTGCAACAGTTCACAATATTAAAAGGCAATAAACTTGCGCTACACACAGCTTATAATAATAATAATAGACAAGGAGCACATAATATGATTGCCATTATTATAATGCGTCGCACATCTTCACTTCATATCAAACATAATTCTTTATCGAGTGTGTCTCTCTTCGTGATATTCGCGGTCACTTGCGTCGTTTCTTCTTCTTCGTCAGGCACAAAATTAAACACTTGTCAATAATAATAACAATAATTATTATTGAAACAGGTGAAAGCGCGCCGAGAGAAAGATGCGACATAGCGAACTTTTGATACTTTTTGTGGCATGTCATACAATAACTTGTCTAATCAATATTTTTCTACGCATCAAATTGTTGTCCTCATAATTAACGTCAACGCGTAACCTGAGATGAATTTTAAACCAATTTCTCTTTGTGATTTTTTTTTCAAAAGTCATTATTTTACACTTCTATTAAATAAATAAAATAATGAAAAAAAAAATGTTTTGAAAAAAAAATAACTATCTAGGCATGAACATAACACAATATTTGACCTTTCGAGGTGATTTATTAAAATTAAAATATTTGGATGCCATATACACAACATGACACACATCATCTAACCTAAGCGGTAAGTACAAGTTTCGAAATTTATGCTCATATGAATTAATGGGATGTTCAGAAAATATGAGCAAGGTGCATCATCATGTGGTGAATAGACGAAAGATTGAAGAAAAAAAAAATAATAATAAAAATAACTGTTTTGTGTCCCTTACGGTTAAGACATGTGTGACCATTGTTAAACAAATCAATGTAATAATATTAATAATAATAAGATGAATAAAATATATACATACCATCGCTAGTCGACATCCGCGTCGTCGTTGGTCGCTGCTGCTGCATCTTCTCCGCTGCTTTGGCATAGATAAAATAATGGCAAGGTAATTGTTTTTTCTTTTCAATATATATTTTTTTTTGCTTGTCTCTTATGAATTCCCATATTGAACCACCGACAGAAATTCCTTCCTCATTTAATACTAATCATCAATTTTGTCTGCATAAAATGGCATAAATAATCGATAGACATGAACATGATGAGATCTGTTGGCTTTCTTCGCGCTATCATGCTGCAGCTCAAGAGCATTTGTATAATAAAAAAAGGACCCAACACATGACGATAAAACAATAATTGTTTCCAGACTTGCAACGGTACAATGTGTCTGAATTGTAATACTTTCCGAACAACAGGTAAGGTATTGAGGCAAGGAAATGTTGTGATGCGCGCGAATGACAAATATCTTCTAAACACTTATCTCGATGAACTTTGTCTGTGGAAAAGGTCGTGGCAATCAAAAAATTCAAGGGAAATAACAATAAGAACGACGCTCAAGTTATGTGGCTAGATACGATGTACATAGGGCAAAATATGTGAAGGAACATGTGAAGGTACCGTAAACCGTTGCAAAATGTAATCAGACAAACATCTCGCTTTAGAATATCTGTCATAGAAGAAAGATAAATAATTTTCCATTTATTGGTATGGCACGCTGGCAGTGGATTATTGGAAATGTGAGTAGTGCAAAGATTTTGTGTTCTTGTCCAATTAAATTTTTTTCCCGTTTAATTCTCGGATTTTAGGTTTTGTAAGTAAAGTTTATAAAATCAATCTAAATTTAAGAAAATGAAGCTCAAGGGAGTCTAAAGCTATCATAAAGACGAGTAAAGAATCTTTTGAAGTCTTAGAAAACGTTTCGCAAAAAGAAAGGATCAAGGTAATTATGATTATAAATTGGATTCAAAACATAACCGAACGACGGAACTCGAAACAAAACTTCAAAGAACAACCAATGAAGCAGAGGGTTGGCATTCACGGTTTCAAACACTTATCAACACACACCATTCAGGAATATGGAAGTTTTTTGAGCACTTGAAGAAGGATCACAGGCAAAATGAAATTATGATGATTCAATTGTCTTTCGGACACAAACGTGTTCGATATCCAATTAAAGGCAACTATGGATCAAATCAAATTCAAATTGAGCAAATTGTTCGCAATTATTAAAATTACAAAAATGGAAGCAATGTGGGGCAATACCTCAAAGCAATTTCATATAAAATAAAACTCCAACATGAAAACGCACCCGAAATCGAAGAATAAATTAAATAATTATTGAGTTGTGATAATTATTGTTCTATTTTCACTTATTTTGTTTTCTTGTTGTGAGTTAAGATAATTATTGAATAACAAAAAAATTTTTTTTCAATCCGCAGAGAAATCCTTCTGTAGGATGAAAGAGGACCTAAAACTAAACAATTTTCTCCTCTACAGTATAGGTCTAAGGCTTAGAGTTTTTTTTCTACAGTCCCTTGAAGTTTGTATGAGATTTTTCATATAAAAATCTGTTTCTTCTATAAAAACCCACGAAAACTCGTTATAACTGTAAAGTGTTATTCATGTTTAAAAAGAAGAGAAAAAATGCTACACAATGCAAGCAATTTGACTCAATTTTAGAAAAATTTTGAGGTACTTTTAGTTCAAAATATGCAAATTTTCGTCATTTTTGAAGGTTTTTGGCCAAAATATTTCGAAAAATCAAAAATCTAAATATACCATTAGAAAGCTGAGAAAATTTCATTAATAATACTCTTGGGTGAAAATAAGCTATGTGTTGAAAAAACGCTCGAAATTTCGAAAAAAGTGAATTTGTTGTTTTTTTCGTAAGTCGCTCTCATTTAAAATACATTGAAACTTCAGGGGGATGTAGAGAAAAAACTCTAAGCCTTAACCCTATACTGTAGAGGAAAAAATTGTTTAGTTTTAGGTCCTCTTTCATCCTACAGAAGGATTTCTCTGCGGATTGAAAAAATTTTTTTTGTTATTGAGTGTTATTGTTGTTTTTTCACTTTTTTGGAACCAGTGGAAAAACAAAGCATCGACTGTTACGTGCTTAACGGTTTAACGGCAAAAAAATTAAATCATAGGAAACTGGGTTAAAACAGTTTTCCTAAAATATAAAAAAAAAATAATCATTATGCCCTGAACCTTCAAGAAGAAAACATCGAAAACAAAAATAGTCCAAATTAGCCTCATACAACTTGCCTTCTACAGGTAAAAAATATTCAATTCAAAAATAAAAAGCCTTCTAAACAATCGACATCTTTTCATAAAGGACGTATTTGCTAAAGGAAACCTAAAAACAGTTCTTATACAGTCACTTGCAGTCATAAAACTGATAGAAGCTACTAAAGTCTTTGGGATTTTCTCAAACTAATCAGGAGCGTTTGTAATTACAATTTGACTCAAGGTAGTTATTTCTCAAATTATCAGTAATTCAGTTTGTTTAGATTTTGTCGCTCATATATTCTTGAAAATTTGGAAATTGATATAAAACAAATTCATATAATTTTACATAAGTAAACTTAAGCAGTAATGAAAACCAACGAAACAGAAATAGCTTTTAAAAAAACTTCTAATTAAGATTATATTCCGTTAAAGTGTCAAAAGTAGAAACCAAATGGTAGTTTTCTTAATCAACTGGTCTCAAATTTGTTAGAAAATTCGAAGTAATTTTTGTATGTCATTAAAAAAATTTTAATTGGTTTAAACTCTCAATCGTCTTAAATATTTATTATATTTTTAAAGAACTTAAATTCATGTTTGCATGAGAAATACTCGAGTTTTACATATCCGTCTTTAGAATCCCTTCAGAACGTGCAAAAAACCTTCCTCTTCGACTACTTTGGTAAATGTAATAGAGAATTAAACGGTCATTTAGTATTGCCTTAATCGGTCATTTCGTGGTGCAACACGAAGGTTAGTGAAGTGATTAAAAATTTTTCTTTCTAATATTTAGTTGCAGCAAAAATTTCTCAACTAGTTTCGCGCGAATAAAATTTCTTTTTCGCATCCCGCGAGCCACTCGAACCAACCACCAATAGCGCATCTAAACTTTAAACGATACGGTTAATATTTAATTTCATCTTTTACTCATTTATTAATTAATTTGTGCATAGATGTGAAATTTCTTTTTAAATTACATTTCAATTCTCTCATGGCTTGCTCGGTCGTTTCTCGTACGTATGTAATGTTATATTATCAGCTACACCTTATTGTTTTAACCTGTTGTGCTTTACCATTTTCTTCGTTCTTCGTCGTCTTCTTCTTTCTCATATTGATCTATAATATTAAAAAGTTTGCGTATGAGTTTATGAAAATGTACAATGAACTACGACGACGACGACGACAATAAAAATATCTCGTACTCGAAATTCAACCTGTTTTATGTGCCTCACATGTGCGCGGAGCTTAGCCTCCTCTCACATTAATATACATAAAACATAATCCCATATTGTTCAAATACGCACAACGTTTTGTCATCATCGTGTTTCGTTTTATTTCACATACTTACACATGAACGACAACGACGACGACGACGTTGTGAGAGAGAAAATTCCTAAATCAAGAAAGGTCATTTTTACTTGACCTCGAACTTCTTGTGTGTTGGAGCTATATGTGTTTGAATGAACTAAACAACATCTCTCGTACACACAACATCAACAACAACGAAAAAAAAGTTAAAAGATAAACAACATATAGGTGGATCTCTTTTCTATTTTATTTATGAAATAGGTTTGAAGCAACATGTGAATAACATGCAAGTTATTTGTATAAAACGTAAATTTAGAGCTCTTCTTTCTCTCGCTTGCAACCTTTTATTATGTGAAAGAAAGAAATTTTTTGATGGCTTGCTAAGATCAGGAAATGATGCTATTTGATGATACATATTAACATGAGTCACAAATTTTTGCTAACAATGTAACAATTTGAAGAAATTTTCAGAAAAAGAAGAAATTTAGAAAAAAATTAAATTTAAAAATGTTTTTGGAAGAAAATTTTTGAGAAAAACGATCTTTTAGTTAAAAATGATAAAAAAAATCAATTTGATATCGAAAAAATTCTTTTGAGAAATTTTTTAGTGAGTAACGAAGTTCATATTTTATCATTTTTGAATGAATTTTTACGTGATGTTCATTGTCTATCTAACATTTTCAGTTAAAACAGGGGTTAGGAAGCTATTTTTAAGATATTTTTCGTAAAAATAAAGCCTCTTGGGATTTTTTACAAATCAAGCGACAATCTAATATTTTAAAAAATTATGCAACTTTTGACAAATTTCAAACAATTCCGCAAAATAATCTCTTTTAATTAAAATTTTTCCAAAAAATATTTTTCAAATTTACCAAATTCAAGATATTTCTGAGGAAATTTAAGGTTTGAAGGTATAAAATGCCCTTAAAAGGCAATAAATTCTCCTTTTCATCACTTTTTCGAAATCAATTGATATCCTTAAAGACTCAAATTGACTCGCAACTCTTCTTATAATGTAATTCCCTCCAAAAATTTCACTTGAAAACCCAAACTCGACACATTTCATTCTTAAATAATACCAAAATTTATTTATCCTTACAGCGGTACATGAAATGAATGTATTGTGAGATGCCCGAAAAATTATCCCGATTGGTCTGGATTCACATTTTGGATGAGCGTAATGTTGTCTCCTTTCAACATGATTCTTCCAAGTGGCTTCCGATTCTGTGTTTTCACATGAAATTCCTCCGCGTCGTCCAACACTAAGTTCATGTACTCGTCAAATCCAACAATGTGCCCTGAAATTAAAGAAAAATTCAGAATTTTCAAGTATTTTTGGGAGAAAAACAACGCAACTCACCTTCGATCCGGAGATTTGTATTTTCATAAAGCCAGATTTGCACTCGAGACCGGTTCTGCAACATACGGAAGGTAAGATTGATGGGCATCACCATGATCTTTTGTACTTTGGGATTCGCCTTGAACGACATTTTGTGGCTTTTTGTTTGATATTTTCACGGAAAATGAGAAAAAATCGGATTTGTTTTGGTAAACGATTGGCCGATGCGGTTTTTTTGTGCCGAGTCACAATCGATGTTTAAACGTCAAAAATCTAAAGACCCCAGGCACATTTTTTAAAAATTTAATTGACGTCTTTGGCTCAATGTGAAAATCAAAACACAAGAAAAAATTACGAAATTTCCTCATTTTTTGGGGAATTAACTGAATGATTTTTGTTAAAATTTATTAAACAAAGCAACAGACAAGATGTTCTCGCAAATGATGTGTCGCAACATGCTCAGATATGGCGGGCAGAGCACAAAAATACCGAATTCAGTCAATTCAGTGCGACAACAGTTGGTGAGATTTTGTTACAAAAAAGCCTCCGAGGAGCAAATGAAAAAAAGGACAACAATGAACTATTTGATCTCGGGAATTGCGTTGGCGTCGGGCATGACATTTGCCGCTGTGCCGCTATATCGAGCCTTTTGTCAGGCCTACAGTTATGGAGGAACAACAAAAGGTAAGAAAATTAAATTTTTCAATGATTTCTTTTAATTTTAAATATTTTTTTCTTTTAGGACACGACGGTTCGAGCGTTGAAGACATGGAGCGAAAGCCCGATAAAGTCATAAAAGTCACATTTAATGCGGATTTGAGTGCTTCGATGCTGTGGAACTTCAAGCCGCAACAACACGAGATCAAAGTTGTGCCGGGAGAGACAGCGTTGGCCTTCTATAAAGCCAAAAATCCCACAGATAAGCCCGTAATTGGCATCAGCACGTACAATGTGATCCCCTTTGAGGCGGGACAGTACTTTAACAAGATTCAGTGTTTCTGTTTTGAGGAACAAATGTTGAATCCACATGAAGAAGTGAGTTTTTAACATTTTTTTAAAGAGAAAACTTTAAAATTTTGGAACAAATCTTTTAGGTTGACATGCCAGTGTTCTTTTACATCGATCCTGAAATCACGGAAGACCCAAAAATGGAATTTCTCGAGGAAATTATCTTATCTTATACGTTCTTTGAAGCAAAAGACGGTCAAAATATCCTAAAAATACCTGAATATGCGAAACGACATATGGCTGCGGCACAATAATAGAAGCTTTGTTAAAATTGTAGATAATTTTAAATAAAAAAAAAAATAGAAAAATCATCAAATTTGAATGAAATTTCACTAAAAATTAAGAAAATTTTAAAATTTCATACATTTTTACAAATTGGTTGGTAGGGTAGGAAATTTGCCTTCACGCTAATTCAACTTAAAACCGTTGAAAAATAAACAAACAAAATTTTTTCCTTATTTTTTCTCATTTTTCGTACTAAAACCTGCTTTAAAGTCAAAAAATGTCGTCGGCAGTGATAGATGAGCTCATCAACGATTGGAACGCAATGCTGACATTCAAGTTAAAGGAGTCAGATTTACTTGCGCCCACAGAAACCTTCGTGGTAAAGGCTCTTTCTACACTTCTCGGAGCAATGTCGATCAAAGATTGCTACACTTTGAAGATGCAGGCGGAGAATAAGGTTGAAGCAGGCATCGCCAAGACCAAATTCGTGCGATATGTCGATGATTTGTACAAAGTTAGTGATCCGAAGAATAATTTTCTGTATTTTGATTTGGTTTATCCGAGTAAGTTTTTGTTTTTTTCATAATTTTTGGAATATTTAATGAAATTTTGTGTTTTTAGCTTCCAAGAAGACAATTCATTTGCTAAAAGTGCTTCATAATTATTATTGTTACTACCAATTTTTGAAGAAAAATGTCCTGGATCGCGTAAAGGAGAAATTGGAGACTCGCGATCAACTCATGAAGACAAACAAAGACCTAAAAGTCGAAATTGAACGTTCAAAAATGCAAAAAGAATTGGTAAATATTCGATTTTTTAATGAAATTTAATCAAAATTTAACTTAAAATCCTTTTTTAGTTGGATAAAAAGATGGAAAATTACGTCGCAGAACTTCCAGTGTTGAAAAATGACACACAAGAAATCACCGCGAAGATTAAACAACTTTCTGCTGAAGTCGATAAAACAAAACGAGCCACAGAAACTCTCTCTCTCAGCAATCGCGACGCTCTGAAAAAGATTGAATCCTTGAACGACGACCTCATCGACGAAGAAGAAGTCAAACAACTTCTCTCGGACCGGAAAAAAGTCGAAAACGAGTTGGCTGAAATCAAGGAACATGGATCTGCGACCCATGCAAGGTTCGTTGAAAGTCATCACAAAAAGGAAGATGTCAGACAAGTCATCGATGAAGCACAAAAACTCATCGAACTCCTAAATGTCGAGCCACTTCTCAAGCAAAAAGAGGAAAAGGAACAAACGAATCGTGATCTCAAAGATTTTCAAGCAAAACTGTTGAAAGTTCAAGATGAGCTCTCGAAAGTCATGAAAGATTACGACTTGCAGATCAAAACGACGAAGAAAAAGTTGGAAGCGAAGAAAAAGAAGATAAAGCAACATCAGAAAAAGCTCTCGACGATTCAAAAGGAAAACGAGAAATCGAAAAAGAACTTGCTGAAGCAAAAGGAAGAGCTGGAAAAAGAAAAGGAATTGTTGGAAAAGAGTAAAAAAGAAATGGAACAAGTCTTGATTGTGGGACAAAATACCTTGGAATACATCGGAAAAGGTTACGTTCAATTAACTTCGTGTGAATCTGCTTAAATTGAAAATATTAGAATTAAGAAATAAAATTTCATATTTTTTCATCAGAAATAAAAATTTTACTTACTTTTTTAATAAAAAATAAAAAACTTAATGCTATTGCTTGGTAATAATTCAGTTGATTTTGGGCTTAAAAGTTCCAAAAGCGGAATAAAAAATAAAGTCCAAAATTTTTGAAAAAAAATGCTACTTTCATTTTTCTTAAGTCAAAGTTTTAAGTCAGTTAAGTTAAAATAAAAAATTGAATTTTTTCCAAAAAAAAAAAAAAATATCAAATTTTTCATGAAATATTAGACTCTAAATTTGAATATTTTCAAAGAAGCTTTTTTTTACTCTTTATAAGGCCGTTCCAAATTTTTTCCGATGTTTTTGTCCCAAAACATTTTTTTCAAAATGGGGGGGGGGGGCAAAATAAAAAAAAAAAATTTTGAAATACTGTTTCATACAAAATGCCAAAATTTTAACAAATTTTGGTCTTTCATGAATATTTTAGATGTTTTTATGGTATCTACATTGAGATTTGATGATTTAAAATTGATCTGAAAGTATTTCAAGTTAAAAATTTTAACAAAAAAAATTCATAAAAATAACCGTCAAAAATTTTTGAAAAATAATTTTTAGGAAATATTTTTAGAGAAGAAAATTCATGTAAAATTTGGATTTTCAACACAAAAAAAATTTAAAAATTACCAATATTTTAAAAAATTTTTGAAAATTTCTTCAATGGAAAATGACCAAAAAATGGTCAATTTTGATGCAATTTTTAACTTTTTTTTTTTTTTGCCCCATTGGATTTTCGGCTTTTGAAATGGGGCAGGGGACAAAAACATAGAAAAAAATTTGGAGCGGCCTAACTTATATTTTTATTTTTTTTCAGAAATTAATCAGAAAAATATCTAAAATTTTTCGTTAAACTTGGTCACGTGTTCAAAGTGATCAACGATATTCTTGAAAACAGCATCTTTCATATGAGACGAATGAAAATGATAAATTACAGATGGCGCTATTTTCCTCTTCCCCCGAACGCAACTCCCCGACTCAACTACCGTATTTCATGGGAATTTTGTTGACAACAAATAAGACGGCGACGGGCGATTAATTGATAAGTGTACGGATTTTGGTAGAGTTCAGTGCTACGATGAGCTCCTAAATTGCAAAACGCATTCCAAATCGAGACTCTGACGTGAGAAGACCTGCGATTTGATCGAGTTCACGCCAAGTGTGCACGCAAAACGCGATAATTCGGCAAAATATTCCGGAATTTTTTTTCGGACATTTTTCTACGAGAATTCTTTGTGCACGCAGATGAAGGAGCGACTGTGGAAAAAAAATGTAGAAAACGAAAATAAAAGTGGAAATAATCGAATTAGGCAAATTTCAATAAAATTTACATCGTCAAGTAGTGCTAATGGTTAATTGGTGAAAAAGAAAGGAAAAATTGAATTATTACAAGAAAAGAAGCGAAAAAAATAGATGCCAGACACAAGTAAAAAAAGAAGTATTTACAAAGTTTATACACACGCCCGTGTACAAAACTAGAGAATTGTTTCTAAGAAATTGTGTGTCTCTGGCGCATACACAAACAAATAATAAAATAAAAAAAAAGTGTACCTACGAAAATCTTCGAAGCAACAACATTTATGAATAAAAGTAATAATAAAAAATATACACTTGTAATTGGAAGCCAAAGTTTGTTTATATATAAAAATATATATAATAAAAAAAAGTAATCCAAGAAGAAGAAAAAAATAAAGAAATAAAGTTTTAATAAGGAGAGAAGAAAAAAAAAACGCAAACAAGAAATAAATATATAAAGAAACGACTTTATTGATAATACAGCAAAAGTGTGTAATATAAAATAAAATAATAAGTAAAAAATGTGCAATATGTGTGTTTGTGTACTGTTGTAAATTATTTAATATGTTTACTAACTGCGAGAAGTGAATAATAATCGTAAAATACAAGAAAGATGTAGTGATTGCCAGTTATTTCGGATCAAATGCAATAAAATTAATAATAATAGGTAAGTTAAAAATATCATTTATTTAATATTATTATTATTTTTATTATTAAACATCACTCTAACACTTGATACTCTTCTTTAACAACTTCTTTTTTCTGGGTTGGTTTCGTTCACATGCTGTTTGTTTTGCACTCAGCACACACGAAACCTATGAGTCTACTACTTGCGGTAATGTGCGGGGAACGAAATGAAATGTACAGTAATAATATTATATTAAAATAAAGAAAAAAAAAAGAATCACACGCAGTTCGAGGCACTTGTGTGTACACTTGGCTCTCTTGGCACGGCGTATGAAATATATTATATTGGTGATTAATTTGCATAAAAACATGTCGCCCAATGTTAAATTTATCGATAAAAATCTTTGTGTTATAATATTTATACACATATAAGTATATCTCTCACTTGCTTAACTGAATATAAAAAAAAGTATAAAAAAATACAAAAAAAAAAACCTGCCACCTTTATATCTTTGTTGATATATGAGAAATATTTCTTCTTCTTGCATTCGAAGACTGAATTCGAGTTTAGAGATACCCCGCTTGGCAGTCGAAGAATATGAATATATCAGAATATCATCAGATATAGATTTTGTCTTCATTCACATGAATTGGAATGAATGAATAATTTTTATTTATTTTTTTTTTTTTTGAGGAATTAATTAAAATGTTGCTGCGCGTTAACAATTGCCAAACGAGAAAATTATACAAAGTTGAAAATTTTCTAATACTACATGTGGGATAATAAGTTAATAATAAACATTGTTAGACCGGATAGTAGTGTGTTGCAATGCATGTTTCACGTTTTTACACATAATATATTTTATTTATAAGGCTGCTACAATGTTCTAAATTGTTTTAAATTTTCATCACGTTTAATCCTTTTTTTGCAAAGTTATTCAAAATATTAGAATTTTTAAATTTTTCTTTTATGAATTTGTTGAAAAATAACAATATTTGTTAAAATCGTGTTTTTTTTTTTAAATTTTCATATTATTATTTTTATGGAAATTTAACATTTTTAATTAAGTTGAAGAAATTATCAATTTTGAATAATGTTTTAAATTTAAATAAACTTTGATTTATTTTCAATTTTTGAATATTTTCGGTTCTTATTAATTATAAATTAATTTAAAATATTAAAAATTAAAAAATTAATTAATATTAATAAATTAAAATTTAATAAAAATATAATTTAATAATACAAAGTAAAATAATTTTTGAATTTTACAAAAATTGTTAAAATTTCTTATAAAAAAATAATTAGTTAACTTTTCTTATATTTTCTTGATTATAAAATGATTTTAATAATTTTAAAAATTAAAAATTAAAATTAAAAATTAAATCTAAGTTTTGCAAATTTTCTCCTCTCAGGATGTTTGTTTTTAACTAAAACTGCCACGAAATTTTTTAAATAAAAATTTTTAAGTAAATACACTTTTGGAGAACGCGCCGGGCATGTAAAAAATTAATATTTTCTTTATGGAATAATTTACTTTATTTTGGCGCAATATTTATTTATGAATCAGTAATTTTGATTTTGAATATAATAAGTCCATTTTAATTGTGCCCCAAACATGTAATTTCATAAATAACATAATATTTTTACTTGAAAAAGTATTTTTTTGAAATATTAGCATTCACGATAGCAGACTTTTTTTAATTTTTATTAAAAATATTTTTTTTTATTAAGAGCCTTAATTGTGAGAAATTCATAAAAATTTTTAATTAATCTAATTGGTCAAATTTTGAATATTAAAATAATAAATTTATAATATGTGAAAAATTTCCACAAAGATTGTGAAAATCGTAAAGAATTCTTTAAAAGATAATATTTTTATTTTTTTTAAGAACATAAAAATAACATTTTGAAATTATTCTGCTTCATCAATAATCAAAAAATTAAAAATAAAAACCATTTTTTTAAAATTTTTCTATAAATTCTAAATAAATTTTGAATATCAAAAAAATTTAAAATGTTGGTTTCAAAAGATTGTGAAAATGAATTTTTTAAAAGAAATATTAAATTTTAATTTGTACAACTTTTAATTTTTAAGATGTTTAATTTAAATCGAAATTGAAAGAAAAGTGCTTAAAATTTAAACTGATGAAAAAATTTTAACTTTATAATAATGATTGTTGTCAAGAATACTTTTTCACTTAAAAAAAATTTAAAAAACTTAAAAAATTCTATAAAAATTATAACAACTTTGATAATTCTCTTAGCCTATGAGTAATATTTTTATTGTTATTGCGGACAGCACACACACGCTCCTGTGTAAAGCTCTTTCTCTACAGTTTACTAGGAAGAATGAAATAAAATTTTTGCAGAAACTCATAAAGTTTGTAGACGATAAACAGAGTTGTTACATGTGTGTGCTGCTAAAAAAGTAATGCATACAAAGAAAAAAGAGATTTTTCATATTAAACATTTTATTTTATATTTCTTCAACGATAAAGTTTGAATGTTTATTGAAATTTTTAAACAAATTGCTAATAAATCGTCTTAACATTGCCAGTAAGCAGCACATTTGTGATGATTTCTCGTTAGTTTCATCTCTCGTGTGTGTGTGGTGTCGCTTTTGATTGGAAAAGTTTCGTTTTCGGGTGAAATTGCCCTCGAGCGACGATAAAACTCATCGCCACACACACACGACACGACACGACAAGAGAACATCATTAATTTCCTCCCCATCAATGAATGACATTCGCACACATTCACAACAAAAACGCGTAAATACGTGAACAATGGTCTCCTCTCTATATTGCAAATCATGCCAAACCTCGAACTGCGTGTATTGAACATTTCACTTCGTTTTGCGGGCATCGCATCTGAACGACTTTGGTCAACACCAAACACAATTTCCCTCGGCAAATAAATGAAATCTCTTTCACTCACACGATATTTGTTTATTTTTCCAGCGTCGTCAACGATTTTTATTGGGCTATAGAAGAAAAGCAAAATTATTCTATCGCAAAAAATCCACACAATTTATCATTGTGCCAGGAAAGAACAAAGCAACAAAAAATTGCCAGTCAGTCATATCTTCGTATTCGTAGCTGACAAGAAGAAGAAGAAGAAAATACACAAAAAAGAAGAAAACCGATAAACTCCTCATCCGCCTTTTTCTCGTAACTCGGAAAAAGTAGAGGAAAAGAATTTTTATCACATAGATTTAAGGACAATTTATGCAATAAACATGATTTTAAGAATTTTATCAGTAGTGACAATCGTCTTGCTTGTCAGTTGTCAGGCAACATGGGCCGACAGCAGCGGAAGTTACTATTCGGGCGATCCCTCATATCACATGACGTCGGGCAAAAATCCGCGATGCGAAGAAATCACAATCCCAATGTGTCGCGGCATCGGTTACAACTTGACTTCGTACCCGAATGAATTTTCGCACGATTCGCAAGACGAAGCTGGCATGGAAGTGCATCAATTTTGGCCCTTGGTCGAGATCAAATGTTCTGCCGACTTGAAATTCTTCCTGTGTTCGATGTACACGCCCATCTGCCTGGAAGAATATCACAAACCGGTGCCAGCGTGTCGTGGGGTTTGTGAAAGAGCACGCGACGGATGTGCTCCCATCATGGAGCAGTACAACTTTAATTGGCCCGAACGCTTTAATTGCGACAATTTGCCGCTGCCCAACAATCCGGACTACTTGTGCATGGAGAAACCGAGTCACTTGGATGACGATGAGTCGCCCGCAACGACGCCATCGTCGTCAGCGACGGCAACGCGCTCCCCCAAGAAGGCCAAATGCACAAAGAAGAACCAAAAAAACTGTGTAGGCAACCCGGTGGAAACAAGTGCAAAAGAGTGCGATTGTCACTGCAGGAATCCACTAATTCCACTGGGTCCGAAGGATCATTGGTACAACACAAGTGTCGCCATCATAAGAAACACCATGCAAGACGTAAAAAATTGCAAGTTGCCGTGCAAGAGCCCGTTCTTCACGCCGGAGGAGCAGGAGTTCGCGGGACTGTGGATCGCTCTGTGGTCAGGCCTTTGCGTCATAAGCACTCTAATGTAAGTTTTTTTTTCTTATTTTTTTTCTAATTTAATATTTCACTTTTTGTTTGATATTTTCAAAAAATTCTTAAAAAATTAAAAAAAAATTTTTGTTTGATTGAAAATCAATGAAAATGATTTAAAAAATTTAATTAAACCTTAATAACACATTTTCGAAATGAAAATTAATTTTTTATAAAAAATTAAAAAAAATCATGAAAGTTATTCAAAAAATTAAATTAACTATCAAAATTAAATATCAAAATTTCTATCGAAATTAAAATTAAAAAAAAATTAATTTTATAAAAATAATTTATTTAATTGCAATTGTGGTAAATTTAAACAAAAAATTCACTTTTCGACCATTAAAAAAATTATTCAAAATTACATAAGATTTTTTAATTTTTGGTATTTTTTGGTTGAAAAATTATGAAAACGTTACAATAGCAAAAAATTAATTAATAAATTTAAATGAAAAACAAACTAAAAAATTTTCTTCAATTTTTGAATTGAACAATTTTTTTCTTCTATAAAAAAAAACAAAATAAAAAAATAAGAGACATAAGCTAAAACTTGCGTTAAAATAAAAAAAAATAAAAGCAAAAGATAAGATATCGATTTTTCGATGATTTTTTTTAAGAAGAAATTTAATTTTTTTTTATTGAAAACTTTAGGTATTGAAAAATTAAAATAATATTAAAAAAAAAAAACAATTTATTTTATTTAACTCTTCTGTAAACCCTAACTTTAAAATTTTTTCATCCCGGATTTTGATTTTAAATTCAAAAATAAAATTAACTTAATTTTTAAATAATTTTAAAAATTTTATTTTTAACATTAAAATTCGAAAATAATTTTTTAAAAGTGAAATAATTAAATTCAAATACTTAAACCTGTGTTTTCCATAAATAAATCTATAAAAAAATGTTAATTTTTAGGACACTCACCACATTCCTCATCGACACCGAAAGATTCAAGTATCCTGAGAGACCGATTGTCTTTCTCAGTATGTGCTATTTCATGGTAGCAACGGGATATTTGATGCGAATCTTTATCGGACACGAACATATCGCATGCGATGGAACCGGAGTAAATGCTGCCATCAAATATTCATCCGTCGGGCGAAATCCATGCACTTTGGTATTCTTACTGATTTACTTCTTTGGCATGAGTTCGTCGATTTGGTGGGTAGTTTTGGCATTTACTTGGTTCTTGGCTGCTGGACTCAAATGGGGAAACGAAGCAATCGCTAAACATAGCACATATTTCCATTTAGGTGAGTTTCGCATGATTATTTTTTTGGGATTTTTCTTTATTTTAACGTTTTTACAGCTGCATGGTTGATTCCGACAATCCAATCTGTCTTGGTTTTGCTCAAACCAGGCGTAGATGGCGATCCTGTTGCTGGAATTTGTTACGTTGGCAACACATCGATGGAAAATTTAAAGAATTTCGTTTTGGTGCCGCTTTTTATTTGTCTCGTAATTGGCACAACTTTCCTCATGGCTGGTTTCGTGTCACTTTTCCGCATTCGTTCGGTAATTAAGCAACAAGGAGGCATCGGCGCCGGTTCAAAAGCGGATAAATTGGAGAAACTCATGATTCGCATTGGGATTTTCTCCGTTTTGTATACCGTGCCGGCAGTGATGATTATCGGATGTCACTTGTACGAAGTTGCATATCACGAGGAATGGATGTCGAGCATTGCGTGCCCGTGCGCGACGAAAAATGGCATGAAATCGATGCCGTTGTACTCGGTTCTCATGCTGAAGTACTTCATGGCACTCGCAGTGGGCATTACGTCGGGTGTTTGGATCTGGAGCGGCAAAACGCTCGACTCGTGGAAGCGATTCTGGAAGAGATGCTTCGGCGGCGGCAGTAATTCGTCGCATCAACAACACCATATCCAGACAAATGAGGCACTTTTGAAGGCAAATCGTGCCCCGTTGCCTCAACCGTATGCCGGATCGACAGTTTCGCATCATCCGCAACAAGCATCGACCGCAGCTACCTCACTACTTGCAACGCCATACGGACAAACGCTCGGAAGTGTCGCGTCAAATTCGCACCATCATTTGCATCATCACGTGCTCACGAAGCAAGCGACGAATTTGAGTCACGTATGACATGAAGCCTCAATTCCGTCGGGATCCGTGGTTGATCATGCCGTTGTCGTCACATCGACGGGACAAGCCTTGAGCGACTACGGACCCATCTAAGTGGTGAGATTAATCAACTTTTTTACCCCTTTTTCTACTCTAAATATTTAATAATTACATTTTATTATTATTAATTAACGAAGACAGCTACGAAAATTAAAATTAATTACATTTTATTCCTAACTAAAAATTCACGGCTGCTAACAAATTTTAACCTAAGCATTTCGAAAAGTCAACAAAAAGACTTTTTGCATTTTTTTGTAATTTATACAAAAATTTTAGAGCAATTTTAAACATGAATTAAACTTTTTTATTTAGACGCGATCTGCCAAATTTTTTAAAAAATCAATCGACTCCCGAAACAAAGTCTAGTCAAAACATAAAAAATTGACTGTTTCGGGACTCAACTTGCCTGTATCGAAAAAAAATTAGAAATAACCAAATAAAGATACATTTTAATCAATTTTGAGGCAGAGCTCTCTCATCTAGTCCAACACACAAAAAAAAAGTAACAAAATATTTTATGATATAATTATTTTATTATTAATACAAAAATAGAAAAAACAGATTTTTTTTTTTTATTAATAAATAATTTTTTTTTGTACATTCTATGAAACGAATGGATGATAAGTGTAATAATAATGATAACATTTATTATTAGTATAACAGTAGCTTTATAATAATAATAAAAAAAATTAATTTTAATGATGCTCGTTGAAATAAATTCAAAAACACACACACACGAACAAAATCAATTATAATTTAAAAAATTTTGACAATTAAGCGCGATTTATTTTTATTATTTGAAAACTCATTTCGACACATCATCTCGTCATTTGACCTAATTCAAAATAATAATAATAATAAAATATTGCGTCGTTTCCAATCGCATTACTTAAAAAAAATCGAAACAAATACAGGATTTAAAAAAAAAACTTAAGAACTTTAAATTAATTTTGTGCCATACGAAATCGAGTCACATTTTATTAAAAAAAAATAATAAAAAAAACGGAAAATACTAAACAATGTTTACTTATAACACTTTTTCTTATCTATATCAATTTTTACACAAACTAATAATATCTACTTGAAGTAATGACTAACTTTGATTATTTATTTTTATCGATAATTTTATTTCTGTACAAAAAGTTTTTTTTTAAGAGGATTTAAACTTTATTAAAGTTTTTCTTCGTGACACAATCCAAGAGCGAAATTCAATAAACAGATGAGAAAAATAAAAAAATTGCTAAACATTTTTTTCTTATCTATCAATCGCATGTCGTCGACACTTTTGCGTGAACCTCCAACAGCAATAACAATAAAATCTTCTTCACACATAATCAAAAGTTACTGTACAAACAAACTTCACACATATGTTCGCATATACTCGAGCGTGTGTTTGTTCAAATCTGTTTTATAAATTACTATAAACTTTGCAATAAACTTTTGCGATATGATTATAAGTAACAATAATATCATACAAAATCAGTAAATTTCATAAAATATAAAATCAGATTATTCATGAGTTTTAGAAAAAATATTGATCAACTACTGACGACGAGCTACCGTACGAATAAATAAAACTCCTTATCTCGCTATAAAAGTCAATAAAATCTTCGATTACTTGACGAGTGAGTAGTGGAAGTCGCGATTTGATGATTATCGTTTTTTATTTTTTATGAAAGAAGTCGTTGTTGTTGTTGATGATGGCAGAAAAAAGAGTTCAAACAAACATGCCCATCGGAAGGAAATGGATTTTTTTAAAGGTTTTGAAGAATTTTAATACAAAATTTTTCCAAATTTTAATTTTTTTGAGAAAATATTATTTAATATTTTATTATTTTTTAAAAAATTATTATTAATTACATATATTTTTAAAAAATTTTAATATAAAAACATTTTATTTAAAAACTTTCAATAATTTTAAATTTAATATTTAAATATTCAAAATTTATTCAATATTATTTATTTAAAATTTAAAAATTAAATTAATTTTTTAAAAATTAATTTTTATTTATTTAATATTTTTAATATATTTTTTTTATTTGAAATAATTTTAAAATAAGGTATATGTGAAATGTTTTTTTAAAATTTTGTCCTATATATTTTTATTTTTGAGAAGATTTAAAATTTATTATTTTAAACTTTCTCGAGAAAATTTAGAAAATATTTCAAATATAAAAATTTAATACTTTTTCAAATATTAAAAAAATATATTAAATAAATAAAAAAATAATTTTTTAATATTTTTAAAATTTTAAATAAATATTATTGAATAATTTGGAATATTAAAGTAAAATATTTTTTGTTATTATTTTTTTATAAAAAGTATTTTAAATAATAAAATATTAAATAATATTTTCTCAAAAAATAAAAATTTGAATATTATATTTATGAAAATTTAATTTTTAAGCCTTCATAGCATTAAAAACAAGCCATATCATCCAACTGGGTAACAATTACCAATGAAATGTCGAGATAATAACACGACGAAGAGTCCTCAAAAAATGCTTTTCACGAGATTTGTTTGATGTTTGTACCTCAAAAAAAGGAAAAATGATGCAAATGGAGTGTCTCTCATTGACGATGATAAATAACTCGTTCACTCCACGCACGGGAATATTTCTAATTAGCTGGTTTTTATGCACATACCGTGACTTTGATCTTTTTCTGCATCGCTCGCGAGCAATTACGAGGACTAATTTCGCTACTTTTTTTGTCAAGCCTTTTTCAAGAGACACGAAGGAAGCGGTACATCACTTCAAAATGCAGAAAAGAAACATAAAACGGAATAATGTCTTGTGATTTTTTTTTCTGTTTTTCGTGAAAGGCGAATGCACTAAAAGTGTTCTATTTCTTTTTTTTTCTCCTACACATTAAAAATGAATAGAGCACTTCTTCTATTTGTTTCTATTTTTCTTTCAACATGTGAAGCATTTCAATCTTTTATTTTAGTTTTTTTTTGTCATCTTTTTTCAATCACGTTAATGTGAATGAATCTCG
Organism: Culicoides brevitarsis; assembly: GCF_036172545.1. NCBI lineage: Eukaryota > Metazoa > Arthropoda > Insecta > Diptera > Ceratopogonidae > Culicoides > Culicoides brevitarsis. The sequence goes on along the minus strand of NC_087085.1, from coordinate 13,546,336 downwards.
CTCCGCGTTTTTCTATAAAAATAATAATAATAATAAATAGTTGTAGTGGTGGGTCTTTTATTTATATGTATAAAATACCGAATGTTTCTTTCGAAAAAGTGCATAATGACAATAATAAATATTAAAAACAAGGTAATCTCGCCTATTTTACGCTCTTTTTTGTGGGATTATTAAAAGATGAATGGGAATCGGCAAAGACGTGGCGGCGTGCGGTGCGTTACGAAGACCAGAAATGCATAATTTTTGTCGAGAGATCGAGTTGTTTTAGAACAAAAGGAAAACTATTTTTATTGATGTAGCGGCGCGCAGCGTGTTTTACAAAATAATTTACAGTACAACAAGCAGGAATCTGGCAGTTTATTTTCTAAAATGAAATTCTATACAAATACACTCCAATAACAATAGTTTTCTGCCTGTTTTACTTCTTCACAGCATTCTTCTTAATATTTGTTGTTGTCGTAAAAGTTGAAAAATATTTTTTTTCCTGATTGTACGTTTGGGAAAATGCAGAAACTTTTTTTTTCATTTAAAATTAGAACGAATATCTTAGCAACTACTCTCGCCCACTCAATTAAGAAGATGTCGAACAATAAATTCCAACTTTTTTTTTTAATTTCACAACTTTTATTTATTATACAAATAATAATGATAATCATCGCATCGACGCCAACCATTCGCAAAAAATAAAAAATATGAAAAGTTCATGTCGGTCAATGATAAGCGAGAACTTGTTTAAACCGTTTTTCATTTATTTATTACTATCAGCATCCACGACGTCACTTTTCAAGCATCATTCAAGCGCGAGGAATATTCATGAAAAAAGTGTCATTTCATGTCGGAAGTTGCCATTTTTATCGTGACAGGACAGGACAGGGCGACGACTTGCTTTTCAATATTTTTTTTTTAAATATTTCATATTAAAAAAAATCATTTTTCCGTCAATTGTATTATGAAGTTCCAGTGAAACGTAAACTTTAAATTGAAAATGCGTAGAAAACATTTTGAAACAAAGTTAATATTACACTCAAAATATAAACAAAAGAGTTCTACTTGACTTCGAGTAGAGTTGCTGCCATTTATTTACAACATATACATACAACGGTCCTCTTATTTTTATTACAAACGCACACGAAATTTTAAACAATCATCGTTAAATATATGTTTAAGTTAATTCTGCTTCATGAATAAATTTTTATTATAGTGGCGTTATTTTTTTTTTGACGAAAATTGAAATATAAACATGTGATGTCTTCTTTTCGGTCATCATTATGATGTGTGTAAAAGTCAAATAATACTAATTATTATTAATAACAATATAAATTTGTTTAAAGCGAAAAAAAAATTTTACACGCAGTTTGTTTATACATCGCGCAAAGTTAAACAAATCAATTTTTGGGATACAAAATGTTATAATGTTGAGTCTGGAAGCAAAAAGCATGGGAAAAAAATATAAGAAAAAATCATTGACGCCACTTTGATGATAAATATTGTAATAAAACATCGACAAATATTTATTACATCGATGGATTTAGTTGGAAAAGATACTTTTTTTATTTGTCATCATCATCACTTTTATTTTTAAATTTTTTTATTAATACTTACAAAATACCTTGAACTCCCTTGTTTAAATATTGGATAGCGAGAAAAATCCAACTACTTACTGTTTAAACACGTGTGAGAAAAAACTCATGTGTGTTTATCATTCACTTTAGTTTGTGTACCTACAAAACAAAAAATTAGCGGGATAAGCTGTATAAGTAAACATTGGATGGAACTATTGGGATGCGTATAAGAATTTAATTAAAAGATATATTTTGACAAACAAATGTTTTAATCAATCAACATAATTATTATTTATATAGATCGGCGCAAAAAAACACAGGAAATAGATTTTTTTTTGTATAAACATTAGCGCCAGCCACTACACTACGGGTAATTTCCTTTTTTATTATACATACATACATTTTCGTCTTCATTACATTCGATCTGTCTCTATAGTATGTGCAGCAGCAGTCATTTAATTAAATACAAATTTCGTATTATTATATTTTACTCAATAATAATACGATTGTTTGCACATATGGTGTGCACCCTGTGTTTAATTCCAATTTTATTTTGTACAAATACAATTTATCAAGCTAAAATAAAATAAAACGAAATATATTACAATATAATAATATACAAGAAGACGAAATATTTGAAAATAATAGTAACGAAACAATAAATATATATATTGTAGAAAGAGTTGAAATCCCGGGAAAATTTTTAAAAAAGAAAAGAAAAATAACTTTTTTTAATGTATAAAGCGAAAGAAGCGGTTAGTCCGTCAACAACTTGGTGCAGTCATTTATAAATGTGTACAAGTAAAATTTATATATAAAAAAATAACAGAAAATCTGTGTGTAAAGAAAAAAAAATGTTATAAACAGTAAAGTTGTTCGTGTACGAGGAAAAAGGAAAAATTAATTGTGTAAACAATTGTATTTATAAGACATTTTTTGTACTGTATTCGAAATATATACTATAAAAAAAAGTTTATATATATACTTATACAACATTATATACAAACAAACACAAGTATTTTTCCGATCATCCAGACTTTTCCAATATTATTTTACTTAAACACACACATTTTATAATGAAGTCATGAAAACATTATATTTTTTCTTTGATTGAATCACGATTACTATTATCATCATCATTAAAACATAATTATATTGACCCAACGCGCATCATATCATACGAATTAATAACATTTGTAAACATTTTATTAAACATTATCTTCGTTTTTATTATAATAAACATTCGTCGGAAGAGTAAATCTATTAATTAATTAGTTTGTTGGACCATCATGTTACAAAAATCTTTTAATACCCAATAAAAAACATCAAAATAAACCATTATTTTCGGACATTTTCCGTACATCTTCTTTATTTTACACATATATACAACAAAAAATACAAATATACAAAAACATATAGAAAACGAAAGGAAATTCGATAAAATTCAAAAAATTAACGAGTGAATAATATTCACTGGAAAAAATACGTAATTAACTTTAGAAAATAAATACATATATAAATAAAAATATATTTTGTAGACGAGAGTGTAACTATGAAAATAATGAACAGAGACAGAAAAAATTCAAAGTTTGTGTAATATTAAACTATATTAACTTTATACATAAAATATATACAGAAAAAAGAAACAAACAGTAAATTTAGAGTTTATATATGAATATATTGTAATAATATTAATATAATAATAATGATAGATGATAGTTTTTAGACAACAACACATGAAATATGTAAACAATAAATGAAACCAATTTATACACAAAACGACACATGAACAAAAAAATAATAATATTCGTACATCTTATAACAAAATTTTATGAAGTGTGTGTTTTTAAACAAAAAAAAAAAAAAAAAAATAACCAAGTGCAACGGATCACAATTTTTTAATAATATTAATAATAAATGGAACAAAATAATAATTTTAAGATAATATTTTTAAGGTTTTTAGTAAAACCAATGACTGTATACGATTAAGGTTTGTAACATTAAGGACGTTTTAAATTTTTTTTGTAGTATAATGCGTATATATATGATAATAATATTTAATAAAAATAAATAAATAACAACAATTCATAAAAATGGACAAAATTGGTTTCCTTTACACAGAAATTTATTTTCATCAACGACGACTCCCATCCATCACTCACAAAATAACATTTAATTTCCCCCTTTTATGACACTTTTGCATCAATTTTGATTTAAATCATTCAGTTCCAATACAATATTGTAAAGGAAAGCATTGAAGCAACAACAACAAGAACACTTTTTGACTAAAACGTTAATAATAACAAAAAAACCTCAAGTCCCCTTTCCATGTTTCCTTACGAGTTGAAAGCGAGGTAGGCAGCAAAAGAATAAAATTAAATGAAAGTTTCCCTCTTCATCAATCGGTCTTCGTCGTCGTCTCTCCTTTCTGTGGCTGTCATCTTTATCATCGTTGCCGTCATCGTCGTCACCATAAAAGCGTGGAGAAAAATGTGAAGAAATTAAATTGCAAAAAAAAAAAAAATAAATGATATTTGATTCGCATGTACTGATAGAATAAACACTTGCCACACTTGACATCGCCATGCTTTTAAGTCATCTCTTAAAAAGTTAATAGATTCTTTCACACCCACCTCCTCCGTTTTGTGAGTAAAAAATAAAAAAAGTCTCTTTTTATTGGATAGAGTGGACACAAAATTGAAGTTAATTGAAGCGGTTGTGCCTCAAGTGATTGAATTGTGAGTTAATTCGATGATCGAGGGTGTTGTTTTTTGCAGTTGAAGAAGGTAAAAGGAAATTAAAAATGAAAAGATTAAGTTTTTATCCAAAGACATTAGTTTAGTTCGTCTAACAACATAATTGTAAGTTATGAGAAAAAAAGATGGCACATCTGGAAAATTTTTTCTCTTTTTTTACAGAAACGAAGAAAAAAATTCAAAGGGTAATCTTTTAAAGTAATGCAAAAAAAAAAATCAGCAAACAAATAAATTAAACTTAATCGTTTGAAGAAGCTCTTCTTTACAGACATCTCAAGTAAATGTTAACCCACATAGATTTCCATTAATAAATTATTATCAACTTTGTTAGTTTAGAAAATTGCCTTGAGATATTTCAGACATCAGCCAGAGATTTTAATTTAATTTTTTTCTCGCTTTTCGCAACTCTCGACACGAGCTCAAGTGTTACGACGAAAAAAAAAAAAGTAATTTTATTCAAGTGCGCGTCATGTGTTATTAATCACATCCTTCCGCAATTGATTTTCGTGTCTCTGCATCACCAATCAGCATGCTTTTTTCGTCTAAATCTTTGGGTAAATAGAAGAAGTGACGCGATAATGTTTTTTGATTACTTAATGCGAGAGGTAGGTGAAAAAAAATATATCAGAGCAAAGAGCTTTTTCTTCCATTTTTGAATACACTTGTGTGATGATAACGCGGCAGCAGCTGCTGCATAATGGCTTCTTTTCTCTTGCTTGATGATATTTATTTTTAAAAGAGTGTGTGGCGCGCATTAGAATAAGAAAAGTAGATAGAAAGATGGAAGAGTTTGGCGGAATAATGTAATTTCCGCTTGTTTGGTGTTGAAGCGATTTGAAATAAAAAATGAGAAAAAAAATGTGATTTCAAGTGCTTTTCAATTGCGATTATCTTACTTGGTGCCATGGTTGATCGTGTTGCGCTTCGCAAATAGCAGGTCGTTGGCATAGGGCTCAAATAGTGTAGTGGCAGCACGTCAGTCCCACACACTGAAAGTCGCAGGTTCGAACCCTGCTTTGAGCAGAGGATTTTTTTTTTCGTTGATATTTTGGAATTTTTTCATGTTGAAAAGGTATGAAAATTTAATTTTTTTTTAAATTTATTTATTATTCGCCTTAATTAATTTAATTTTATTTTTTTACAATTAAATTTAAATTCTTCAAAAAAAAATAAATTTAAATAATTTTTTTTTGAATTAATTAAAAAAATTTATCTAAAAAGCTTCTGTAATATAAAAAATAAATACAAGAAAAATTTTCTTTAAATGAAAAATTTAACTTTTAACAGCTAAAATATCCAAAGCTACAAAGGATTAAAAAAATTGGATCAAATATTAAAGTTTTTTTTTTAACATAACGAAAAAAATTGAACAAAATATCATTTCATAACTTATCTTTTTTGTATTTCTTGATGACTCATGGTCCTTTCAGACACTTAATCCTGCAGCTTCTTCTTCAATTTTCCGTTTTTCCTTTTTCATGATATTTAACATGAACCGTTTCGGATCCAGAAGTGTTATAAAAAACTATAAAAAGTGTTTGGAGTTCAAAATTTTGTAAAATTTTTATTAAATTTTTAAAAGGAAAAAGAAAAAAAAGAAAAATGTTACTTTTGTTCTTTGCCCCTTTGTTTTGGGCCCCCTCTGATTTCGCCCCTGAGGCTCGTAACTGGATTTCAACAACTACAGCGCCATCTATTATTACATTTTTTTAAATTTCATCCGTTTAACATATATGGTCACGTGACTATCATTAATATTTATTTAGATTTTTTTATAAGATTCATTAAAACTAAGCTTTCGCTAAAAAACTTAAAAAACTTAGAAAATTACAAAAAAAATTATTCCTTTAGAAAAATAAAAACACATCAACTTCAAATATAAAATATTCAATTAATTTATTTTTTGAATTTAAATTTCATTTTTATTAACATTATTATTATCGCAAGTTAACTATCCTAACGTGTTTAAATATCCTTAAAAAATAATACTAACGTAATTCCTAAAGTTTTTGTATATAGGCATGAAATATGACAGAAAATGTTAACAAAAAACAGCTTTTCTTTTTATTAAGGCTCTTTTGATTAATATTTTTTTTATGTTTAAAATACTTTTGAATTCGAATATTGCTTTAAATAGAGTAATTACAGGCCAATTTTTATTTGAAATCATCACACATGCAAATAAGAGCACGGAGAATTTAAAGGCAAATTTGTATAAATATGTTTTTTTTTCGTATAAACTTTTTTTCTTTTCCTTAATTTTTAATAAAAAATATATTTTATATAATATACTATAAAGGTAATATATATACGATTACATACAAAGGGGGGTTTTCAGGTTTTTAAATAAATTTTAAAAATTACAAGTTAAAAATAGACAACATTCAATTTTTTTTTCACTCCTGGAAGCTCCATCTTCTCACGAAAAAAATAAAAATATGGAGCGGAGTCAGCCTTTTTGATGAAAAATAATAATTTTTTTGTAAGGCTACAGTACAAAAAGTAGTAAAATCGTCCTTAAGAAGTGCAGTTTTTATGGAGCTGCTGATTTAACTTCGAGTAGTTGCGGGTAGTTTTCGACAATGTTCAACAGAATTGTGTCAATGTAGTGCTTCAGACGTTTATTCTCTTCTTCCTTGTCTTTGTAGGCTTCTTGTAGCTAAAAAATTAAAAGAAAATTTATTAAAATATTGTTTTATTTAGAAAATTAAAAGAAAAAAACTACAAAAAAAGTTAAAGAACCCCAAAAAATAACAAATAATATTAAATGTACACGTATTGAGTATGCGCTGTATGTACAAGATTTGCGTTAACTTCATATATGGCACTGGAATCAATACTCAGTATGTGGCTCAAATAGTGTAGTGGCAGCACGTCAGTCCCACACACTGAAAGTCGCAGGTTCGAACCCTGCTTTGAGCACAGCGGAATTTTTTTTATTAATTTTTTTTTAAATTTTTTACAAATTATTTTTTTTTATTAGTGCTTATTTACAGAAAATACGTGAAAAATTAGTAAATTATTAGAAAATTAATTAAAAAAGAAGAAAAGAAACGCCACCAAAGAAAAAATTTCTCTCTAATAACAAAAAGCAACTTTTCTGTTATTTACCTGAGACAAAGACTCTAATGTCGCGGAATCAATTGTATCCTGCAAAGTCACACAATAAACATTTTTTATGAATAAGTGTGGATTTAATTAATTTTTTTTGTAAAAAAAATATTGAAGTGGCCCAATGTGTGCGTAAAATTGTTAGTAAACAAATATTGCATGAAATAGAAATAAAAATAACAAAATCGTGAATTTATTTTTATTTTTTTGTGTAAAAATAACACAACAAATGCCACCTACAAACGCATCCAACACACACCGATTGTAATTTTCTGAATTACAAAATCGCTTCCTACTTCAACATCTTCTCACTTGTGATTTGTTTTTTTTTTCATAATTCTTGCATGTTTCAAGTGTGATTGTGTAATTTTAGTGATTTTTGAGTTAACTCACCTGCTGTTGGCCCATTGCCTCGAGTTCCTTCGCTAGACTGGCGGAAGTCCCGTTAAGTAGATTAATGCCCTGTTCCACGCCTCGCGTCAACATCATTGCCTGTAATTCCTCATTTGCCTCCTGGAGTTGTCGGTTTTGGTCTTTTAATTCACTCAGTTCGCGCGTTAGCTCTTCAAATCGAATGTCTTCGTTATTGTTGTTGCTCGCGGTGCTGCGACGACGTTCTTGGTTCTCTTGTCGCAGGAGGGTTAACTCGGTTTCCATTTCCTTGAGGATGAGTTCGGTTGTGGCTTTTTCTTCACGGTATCTAAAAATAAAAATTTTTTAAATGAAAAATTGATTTTTACAGAAAAAAATTAGATGTTTAAAATTTATTTTCATTTTAAATTTGTTTTTTTTTTGTCCTATGAAATTATTTCTTAAAATTAAAATAAAAATTGGCGAAAAAAAATTAAAAGTTTTTAATAAATAATTAGAAATAAAAAATGATCGTTTAAAAATTTTTTTGTAAATTTTTTTATTTGATTTTTTTTTTTATTAAATTTTTACATTAAAATTTGACTATTGAGTATGAAATTGAAAAAAATTATTAAAAATATTAAAATAATTTTTAAAAAATTAATTAAAATAATTTTAAAAAAATTTATTGAAATAAAATTAATAAAAAATTTTTAATTTTTAAAAAATATAGGTAATCCATGTTAAAATATAATTTTTATTATAAAAATTGTTTCTAATTCAATTTTTTTTAATTTCTCTTAAATAAAAAATTAAAAAAATAATAAAAATAAAAAAACAATTAAAAAAATCTATAAAAAATTTAAATTAAATTAATTAAAATTTAAAAAAATATGTAAATAATTAATTAATATTTTTTTTAATCATGAATTTTTTTTAATATTTGTCTCATTAGATTTTCGATTTTTTCAAATGAATAAATTAAATAAAAATAGTTTAAAATAAATTTGATGTAAATTTTACCTTTTATTACTGGCCTTTGTCTCAACGAGATCCTGCTGAATATTCATCAAGTTATCCCGCGTCTTCTCCAACTTGTCTTCCATATTTTGCATCTCGAGCGTTTGTTTCTCCATTTGCATCCGCAGTCTCTGTAACTCATCGCGCACATTATTTTTCTCCTGTTCCACGGTCCGAATGCGAATCTCGCAATTTTCTTGCAGCAAATTCGTTTCTCGTTCCGCGCGATTCAACAACTCCCGATGTCGCTTCTGTTCCTCCGCCAACCTTTCTTCCGCACGTAGCTCCGTGTCACGCAATTGCTCTTCGAGCATGTGATAACGCGCCTGCAGCACCGCATAATCCGCCTTCGTCCGTGACTTGATGTCGTCGACGTTGTTTTGTGTATCCGCCAGATTCGTAACTTGCCTCTGCAGTATTTCTAGCTGTAAAATTTAAAATAAAAATTTAAATAAATTTGTTGGTGCTAACAATCCACACACGCTCATAACAACACTTTAATGATAGTAATCAAAATTATCTCTGCTAATATTGTTTGCGCGAAAGAGACAAACGAGACGAGCTTTCAAGGTGAAGTTTTTGTTCCAACGAGCGAATAATGGATTGGGGAAGGTATGGCACGACTTTTCGACGGAATGAATGCATGCGCGGGCCCTGCAGCAGCGTAAATAATTGCCGAAACAACTTTTTATTATTTTTTTTTATCAAAAGGGCACGGCACACCAAAGACATAGAGGTCGTATGGTAGTTTGTTGACTTTTTTATGACAATGTTTTGAGTTGTTACATGTTATGCATGATGTTACGACACACTTCACGACATGAGTTCTTACCAGAAATGTCGAAATTTGTTCGAGAACAAGACGTTTAAAAAGATATTAACTACGATTTTCATTTTAAACTAAATTTTTCACACTTTACTCAATTTTTTTGTGTTTCATTAACCTTTAAAAGTTGAAAAAACAAAGATTTTAATCAAATTTTGAATTTCGTTTCATTGTTTGACGAAAATTGCCCAATAAATGCACGATAAATCATTAAAATTTACAGCTAGGGGCAATTTTTCGCAAGACCCCGAACGTTCAGAAGCAATTTAAAAACAAATATTTCTTGCCACTTAACTCAATTTCCTCTCAATTTGCAGCAAAATCAGAACAAAACCATAAAATCATCCAACTGCGTGTAAAATTGAGATCCACTTTGCAAATTTTTCACTAATTCCCGTTCACAAAACCAACTCCACAGCTTTCATATCGACTTTCATTGGGCTTTCAGGAAATCACTGCCCATGCAAAGGCCATATTTGTACAATTTATTAACAAAATCACGGCGAAAGTGCATGATTTTGATACGATTTCGACTGATTTCGACAAATAAATGCACCGAACGCGATAATTTATTCACAAAATTTAGCAACTGTGCGCGAAATAACAGCAAGTATTGCTTTTACACGCGAGAAATGCCCCATATGCCGTTTAAAATTTCCTAATCATTCAATAAAGCATAACAATGAGATAATAATTCATTCACACTCGGCATGCTTATCACTCGTTTTCGATTATTGTTGTTGTTTATTACCTTAGTTACAGCTACCTAAGAAGTAAAAATACACTTTCCGGAGTCATTGTGTCGTAAGTTGCTGTAACTTGTGTGAAAATTCGACGACTTGTTGTGTAAAAATGGTAAATTCACCGTTTTTTCTCTCTCGATTGCACTCGACAACCCGCAATTACATGTAAAAGTACCACTTTTTAATTGCAAATTTTACGATAAAAAGTAAAAACTAAACAATAACCGCTTTTATTAGCATCTCATAACTCGACAACGACGATTTGCGGAATAAATATTTAATCACAGTTACCTGTTCGCTTAATCTCTGTTGTAATTCCGTCGCCGCAATTTCGTTGTTGTTGTTGTTGCTTTTCGCACAACCATTGCCATTAAACTCTTTTCCCTTCACCATTTTCTGTTCTCTTTTCGGAAATGCATTGCTGCTACCGTTATTAACGCGATTTCCCTCATCGATTATGTTATTGCTCCGATTGCCGCTGTTGCCATTTTCGATGACGATGAAACTATTTGCGCCCGCATTGGCATTCGCAATCGCCAAACTCTCAAAGTCGCTCGGATGCAAACTCAGGAAAACGTCTTCGCTGTCGAGAATTTGATGCGAAATTGGCAGCCGACTGCCAGCTGTCGTCAATCGTGATCGCAGTTCGCCGTGCAGCACAGAATTTATCTTGTTATTTTGCGTTTCGAGATTGATTCCGGCCGAGAAGGGAGGCGAAGGGTTCGTTATTTGGAATTGACCTTCCCACATGTCGTAGTCGAGATCTAAGCTCGTTAAGCTGGGCATCGAAGGCTCAGCGGTGTCATGGAGTAATTTGTTTTTCATGTTTCACTGAGAATCGTTCGAAGAAATTAAAATAAAAGAAAAAAACGAAAAAAGTAAAGAAACACGACTTTGCGCAGACACTCGCGAACGAATACTAAAGCAACCTAAATTGTTTTGAGCAGAGTAGGTATTGAGTGAGTTGTGGGTATTTGGTACGGAAAAGTGTACGGAGTGACACTCACACACATCGTCATGCTTTAAGTAGTCGGAATAAAAGAGATTTATTGAATGAATTGGAGGAGAGTGGCTGGTTGTTTAGTGAATTTTTCGAGAAAATTGTTTATTATTGTATTAAAAATTAAAATAAATGAGCGTATTTTTAAAATTTTTAACTAAATTTATCATTTCGAAGCAATTTTAAGAATTTGAAAATTATCTGGTCAAAAATGTTTAATTAAAATTTTTAAAATAATAATTAAATTAAAATTGAATAAAAATTAAAATAAATTAATAAAAAAGTAAAATGAAATAAAATAATTATAAAATTCAAATAATATATTACCTAATTTAAATTAAATGAATAAATAAAATTTATTTAAAAATATTTAATTAATAAAAAATTAAAATAAAAATATATTCAAATTTTTCCTTCATGAACGATCAAAAATTTATTCAACTTCTTATCTTAATTTAAAAAAAATATTTTAAATTAAATTTCAATAAATTTATTGATTTTAATTCTTTATTAATTCTAATTATTTTAAAGATAAATTAATTTTGTGTTAATTTTCACACATTTATTAAATTTTATTTAAATTCAATTTTTACGAAAATTAAAAAATAAATAAATAAAAAAAATAATTTTAATTTTAATTATAAATAAATTTAATTTTTAATTTTTAATCAACAAAAAAATACAAAATCTTTGAATTTGGTTTAAAAATTGATTTTTATTTCGAATAAATTTCAAGAGATGATCAAAAATTTCTCTAAAGTGACTTAAAATTATTCAAATTTCAATTTTTTTGTTAATAAAAAATTTTCAAACTTGTCATTTTTTAAAATAATAATAAAATTTTATTAATTTTTTAAACAGACAGTTATCAAAACGTTAAAAATATCTAGTTTTTAGGCAAGAAAATCAACCTCAAAGGTAGTTAACTTAAGCAAACGCACAAATTTTCACGCCATATGATCACAACTTTACTCTTAACTGTTTCTACTATAATAATTTCTTTACTCTTCTCTCTTTTATTTTTTATTTAAATTTTTACAATTATTGCTCTATATGATAAACGATTCATTCAATTCGTTCATCCAACCACTCAGTAACTTTTCCAACTTTTTTTTTAAATAATAATTGAAGTAGTCACAAAAAATTTCTCGCATTGCACTTCTTTCTTACACGATTGATCAATTCATTGACACACAAAGCAACGTAAGAAGAGTAGTAAGAAAAGTAGGTATTAACATGTTTTTTTGTCGTTTACAACGGACTGGGGCGTGAGTTTTTATATCGATTGCATTAAATTATGCTAAGCCCTAATTCGTGCCATTTTTGAAAAAAACTATTACAAAATACGCTTTGCCATATTTGGAGTTATTTGAAGAGAGTCGTCACTCGTATGCAATCAAGCGTTGCTGATTTTATTATGTTTTCACATATGTTGAACATAAAATTAGGCATTGAAATTCCCAACTAAAAATTTAATTCAAATTTCAATCAATTGAGTTCACAGACAATGAAGAGATTTTTTTTATAAACAAATTAAAATTTTTCGGGAAAGTACAACAAATCAATCAAAATGAAATCGAATTAACATGAGCACCGCGTTGAGAGTAAGAGTGATCGGCACGATGAGGTTAATGAACGTATGTTTGTTTATGTTTTTTGGTAACACCGAAAATTATTCAAAACAAAAAAGTCGCTTTTATTGAAAGACCTTTCTTCAATATTTATGCTTCAAGACACAAAAACCGAAAATAGTAGTAAACAATTAACCACTTGGTGGTCTTACTTTTATTATTTTTGGGGCTTAGTTGTTTTCTTTTTGTTCGGTTTAATTAATAAAATCATTAACAACTTGTCATAACAACGATTTTTTTTTCTTTTTGGAAATGGTTTTGCGTAATGTATTCCAATTAGACAAAAAATGATTTTATCTTGTGTTTGTTTATAGTTACATGGAAAGTCAATCAGTAACGCTCGTTATGGCAGAAAACTGTTGAATAAGTCACTCAAAGAGATCAAGCTTAGTTTTTTTCTTTTCAAAATTTTCCATTAAATAAATTTAATTTTATATTTCTATTTAAAATATTTTTAATTTTAACAAAAAAAAAATTAATTTTATGCAAAAAAAAATTGAAGTCATAAGATAAAATTATCAATTTAATTAAAAAAATTATTTTAATATAAAAAAGAAACATTTTTATAAAAATATTTTAAAATAATTATTATAATATTTTTTTTAAATAAAAAACAGTATTAGGTAAAATTAAATATTTAAAAATTATTAAAATAAAATTAATCATATTTTCGTATAAATTTTAAGATTTGAAAAAGAAAATAAATTTTTTTAAAAAAATTTTTATTAATTTTTTTTAATAAAAAAATTAAAATAATTTATTTAATTATTATTTATTTTTTTTAAATAAACATTTAAATGAAATTGGCTTCACATAATAATTAAATATTTTAAAAGCAAAAAAAAAATATAATAATTAATATTTTTGCATAAAAATTAATATTTTTTAAATTTAACTATCAATTTTAATAATTTTTTGTTTTTAATTTTTATTATTAAAATATAATTTATAAAAAATCATCATAAGATTTAAAATAAATGAATTTTACATGAATATAATCCAAGTATCATTTTCAACTTGAACCAAACTTGCATGAAATCGCACAAGTTTCTTGTATCCAATTCGAATGAAGAAGTAACGGCATCAAAATTTTTACACAAAATTCCAAATTTCGGCTTTGAATCATTAATTCCTATTAATTTCGTACTCTTTCACGCACTTTTACCGGTAATTGCCTTTGTAAATACCGTAAAAGGTATTCCGGAATAACAATTGAACTTGAAAACTTTGCAAATTAAAAAATATTCACACACAAAAAATCCACGTCTCGTCTATTTCCGATCAAATCAAATCAAAAAGTGCGAAAAAACAGACGTTTACGCACTTTAATTGCCATTTCATTCCATTAAAATTCATTAATTCATGTGCGAAGTGTGCTGCGATGCCATTTCAAGTTTTTTATTAAATAATAAAAAAAAATGGATACGAGTTTAACAAGTTTTTTTTTCGTGATTTCTTTAATTTAATTGATAGTCATGATTTCTAGTGGACACTTGATGCTTATTTACAAGTCTATGAGTGGGAATGAAGTTGTTGTTATTTAATTTCATTGATCAACTTCTCACGATTTTCGTTCGATTTTGTGTCACTTTGCACTGATCTGTCTCCAAGGGCATTTTTTCACTTAATTTTTTTTGTGTAAATCCATTTATGACACCGCATGTTCTTAAATTTTACATTTTATCGCTTACACGAGATAATAAATTTGTCTTCAAATCCACTTTCGGAAGATTAGAATTACATTTCGTCTCACGCATCCACAAAAAATGTCGTTTTTATCAATTTTTTAGAGTTCATAAATTAATTTAACGAAGATGCGTTCGTTTTTATGTCACTTTATATCGGTCACTGATAGATAATTGTTGTTTAAATTGATGAGACCGACCAGATAACTGAACAAATTCCAATTATTTGTTATTTTCGTTCTTTATGACTCGTTCGTTGTCTCTTACTCGGAATTTATTGCACCACGGGACGTTTGAAGTTTTCACAATATTAGCAGGGAATTTTTTGGTTCGTCAACTCACCTTATGATTGAGATCTTGCACATCTTCGAGACTCAGGTCGCTGTAAACGTCCTCCGTCGTGTCACAATTGGAGCTGCGCCCGGAACTGTTGAAGCTGGATGAGCGATAAAGATGACTAAAAATTAAATAATTTTTGAGCTTCAAAGCATGCAGAAGCGAAAAGCTTAAAAAAATAATAAAAATTTTATATTTACCTTGCTAACGCATTCGAGCTCAACTGTTGTCTTTTTCCAGAACTGCAATGAAAATACATAAAAAAAATTATTTATTTGGAATACTTGAACGTAACTGATGTTGACGCGTTGATCATTTGATTGCGAATGTGTGTGGAAATGTATGTACCCAAATAAAATAACGCATTGCAAAAAAAAAAGAGTTTTTTTTAAATAAAAACAAACAAAAAATGTGTTCAACTAATGTTATGTTCGCATAAAAAGAGGTATAGTGCGACGTATGTAGTGGCAAATTGCTGGCTATGGTAAATAAATATATGAAATTATAATCATATGATTGACCGAGTTGATCAGCATAATCAAGTAGGCAGGGACTGTAAACTCTTAAAAATGTTTTTTCGCTCAATTAAGGTTCAATTAAGGGTTTTGATGTTGGGATATTTGCGAAAAATGTCATTTTGGATTTTTTTCTTTGAGGTAAGTCTATTTAAAAATATTATTTTTAATAAAATTTTTACCTTTGAATGAATTTTTGTAAATTTTTAAAAAAATTAATTAATTTTTAAATTTTATAAAATTATTTTTTTTTTTTAAATATTTTATTTCAATTTTTTTCATTATTTTTTATAAAAATTATTTTTTTTTTGTATTTTAATTTGTAATTATTTTGTATTTTATTTTTAATTTTTTTAGTTCGAAGTCAACTTCAAGAATATTTTTACCATTTTTCAATTAAAAATTTAATAAAAATCAATTTTTTTATAAATTTTCATTTTTTTTAATTAAATTCTGAAAGTATTTTGTGTAACTTTTAAATTAAAAAATATTAAATTAGAAGCCTAAAAATCAAAAAAAAAATAGATTTTCTTAAAAAAGTAATGCGAAAAATTAAAAATTTTACTTTTAAATGAATTCTTTTTACAAGATATCAGTCAAAATTTTACATAAAATTCAAACTTTAGAGCAATTTTTTTTAAAAAGAAGTTTTTCAACATTTTTAAAAATTTTTAAAATTAAAATTTTTAATTTTTTTTTTTAAAGCAAGAGCTCTAAGAAATTTCGATTTTAAACGAACTAAATCCCATTCGTCACATTTTTAACTCTAAAAATTCTTCACTAGTTCACTTCACTAACAAAATTTTCTCATCAACCGTTGGAATTCAAGCCATATCACACATCCCAATTACGGTAAATTGATGCTCCAAGGTCTCGTCTAACTAAATTTCGATCTCCATATCAACATTCAACTCTAAAAAAAGGTATTTTCCACTCGATATTACGCAAGACGCAGTATAATTGCCACCGTTTCTGACCCATGTAAAATATTCAGTATGCAGAGCTAATTTTACAGGTGAATTGCTCGCTGACCGGATAGCGGCACGTAATAACTTCGGAGCATGCCGCGATAGACAACGTGATAGATGACTCGGAAAACTTTACTTTTGATTGACGCTTTTCTCCGGAACTTGAATTTTTTTTGAATAATTTCTTAATTTCACGTCTTTTTAAACTTTTTAACAATTAGTTCTTTATTAATTCACACAAAAAAAAATTGTTTTGTTGTGATTTGGTTTAATTTTTGCGGCACGGTTGTCAAAAACTGCACAACTAACGAACTAACAAGTGAGAGTGAGTACATATATTTTGCTTGACCATGCACGACCAACACATTTTTCTATTTGTAAAAATTTTAATAGACACATAATGCAATAATATAGAGTGACATGACCATTCATTCGTTTGTTTATTATTATTATTATTATTACCTTTCATCATTTTTGAAATTTTTATACAATAAAACTTTGTAATGATTGTTCATTATGGCCATTGAAATATGAAATAAACCCCCAACTTTATTGTTATTTTAATAAATTTTTTTTTGCACGATCGAACGACGACGCGACGTACTATTTCGACGTAACCGTAAATAAAAAACAAAAAAAATATTTGAATAAATACTTTGGACGAAATTAACGCTATGTACTCTCTCGCAAAATTGTCACAAATAACTGAGTTGGATTATCTAACTGTCGGTCGGTTAAGCCTCAAAAGCATATTTTTTTTGTATGTTCGTGCGTGTATGTGTGGCTCTTCGTGTCGTTTTCGCATCGTCGTCACGCGAACTGCATATCGCTTCGGATTTCTGATGCTTATCAGCGTCAAATGTACAACAAAAAGACAGATAATAGAAAATAACCTTTTTTTTAACGCAACGCACTTGTACCTACAAAGAGAAACTGATCAATTAATCAAAAAATAGTTTAACGCTTCACTTCGTCGTCAAAGTCATTCGCGCACCGTATCTAAGTTATTTGAGTCTTTATCTGCTTAATTTTCATGAGAAAAACACTAAAAATGTGTGTAAATGACCGAAATTTACGTGAATGAACAATTGACAAACAAATTGTCGGTAAATTGGTGATAAAAAAATACTTTTGCGCTTTCTCTCGATATTCGCTGTCGTCATTATTATTTATTTTCTTTTGTAGAAACAAATAAATAATAATAATACAAAAACATGCAAGTTTTTTTTCGTAAATGCCTTATTATTATTATGTTTCTGTGAAATATTTTTATTAGTCCAATAATCCCTAAGCAGTAAGCACATTTAATGAGTTCACTAACTTTTACGCAAAAATAGAACAACTCGCGTTTTTGATCACGTTCTAATCGTTTTTTCGTGAAATTAAGACTTGTGACACGAGATCGCGACATGTGCAGGGGTTAAAAATGTCATTGGGTGTGATTTTGGTCGGAAAATCCAATAAATGGGTAATCTTGTTAGTAAAAGGTTATAAATAAATGAAAATTTTGCGTGAAAGTGTTTGAATGTCGTCAGCGGAGGACGCGATGACGTTCAAGGAGGCATGAAATGATTTATTAAGGCTGATACAATAGTTCAAAATGTTTTGGATTTCCTTTTATTGATTTTTTGGGGAATTTTTATGGATGAATATTTTAAATTGAGTATCTTAAGTATCAAAAAATGTATACATTTTGGTACATTTTTGATAAATTTTGAATAAAAAAAAATAAAATAAAATAAAATTTCACAAAAATCTTAATTTTTTTTTCTATTTATTTAATTAATTTATTTATTTATTTAATTAATTAATTAATTTTATTTAAATTTTTATAAAAAATTATTAGATTTATTGATTTATTTTGAATTATTTTCCAATTATTTTTAATTATTAATTCAGAAGTTTAGGACTAATTAAAAAAATTAAATTAAATTTCATAAAAATCAATTCAAAAGTCAGTATTTTTCCCTATATTTTTTTCATTTTTTAATTTTTAGGTAAAAATGATCAAATTTTTGTAATAAAATAAAAAAAAAAAATAAGAAAAAATGTAAAATTATAATAAAAAAAAATTGCTAAAAATATTTTCAAAAAATTAACTTTGTTAATTTAACTTATTTTTTTTTTAAATATTCGTCAAGGATTTAAAATAAAAAAAAAATAGAAATATAAAAAAAAAGAAATGAGAAAATCCAAAATATTTTCTAAAATTGTAATTGACTTTAATTTGCGAATATTTGTGTATTTTTATTTTCGTTTTCTTGAACCAAAATGTTAAACTAGAATGGCAAAGAGCAAAAAAATGAGTCACTTTAAAGGTGTGAATGCGATGATCTTATTCACGATTCTACGTAAAAAATGTTAAAAACACGAAAAACTTCTTTTACTTTTTATTCAAAAAAGCCCATTGTCGTGATTTTTTGACACAAATTTGTTTATTTTTTATTATTTTATGACTCCTTTGCTCGACGAGGTAATTTAGAGTTCACATTTTTTTTTAATAAATCACTTTTTAATCACTGCGACGAAAAAAAAAATGAAAGCGACCACATGTATCTAATATTTTTCATAAATTACAAATTTGTTGAACTCTCGACATTTGGAGATTAGTGAGATTTACGATGCACGAAAGACGATTCATATGTCAGTTTAATATTTTTTTTATCGCTTCATCTTATAAAATAAATTTGCCACTTGAACGAATATTTTTTTTTTGCAACTTTCACACATTTAATCGCCACAATTGATCAAAAAAAGCCACTTACTGTCTCATTGATCCCCATCGACGATTGGGTAACGCGTCGTAACTTGTATTATTCCTTGGATTGCTGCCGCGTAAGCTTGTCCTTGACCACGAATTTCTCGACAATGTGTTCCGTTCGCCGTCACTGCAGCAAATGAATTATCGTTCAAAATGAAATGAAACAAAAAAAATGACATCAATTTATTAAAGTATTGCACTAATTAAATTACAGTGAAGAACGAAAATGAAAATATTTCATTTGAACTCCGCTACCTTCCACGCGATCGCAATCAACAAACACGTATGTATGATTTTATCGGCTTTTTTGTTTAATATTTTGTAGTTTTCTGTCTATTTCACAAAAAAAACAGCTGTATATTGTGTAAACGCTTTATAATAATTATATGAAATTTATTATTCAATCGTCATTGGTAACGTTTTTCAATAAAGCACACATAAAAGAATATCATCATCGATTTACGTCATTTTCGTTGGGAAAATTAAAAATTTATGAAAAAACTTACCCGATACCGATGACCGTGTGATTCATTTCAGGAGCAAGGTCCAATTCGCTCTGCTCATTTTCGCCAAATCCTTCGAATGACTCGCCAGACGAGGAAGCAATTTCTAGTTATATAATGCAAAAGTGGTGTCGTAGCGAAGAAATTATAGCATGAAAGAAAAAATAAACAAAAAAAATGAGGAAAAATATTAAAATTAGTGGCGAGGCGATTATAATTATTATCTGCTATTATTTATGGTAATAAATAATGTTGGTTGCTTGCGCTTAGCTGTTACAAGTCTTGGAACAATATTATTTTTTTATTTAATTAATTTTGAATTTCAATTTTAATTTTAAATTAAATTTTAAAAATTAAAAAAAAAAATTAAATTTTTTTAAAAATATTAAGTTTAAATTTAATTTAATTATTTATTTAAATTAATTTTTATTTATTTTTGATTAAAAATTATTAATTTCCCACGAAGGATTTTTTTTTTTATAAATTTTTGTTTTAATTTGAATTATTTTTAATTTGTTGTAAATAAAATTTAAAAAAAAAATTTTAAATTTTTATTTAAAAAAAAATTAATTGGAGTTCGATTATCGAAATTGTTGTATAAAAAAAATTAAAAAAATTTTATTTAAATTTTCAAATTTTTTTTAAATTTTTGCAATTTAAAAATGCGATTTAAATATTTATTTATTTTTAATTCAAAAATTTGTTATTTAAAAATTTTAAATACTGTTTGTCATTAATTATATTATTCAATTTTTTTATATTTTATAAAAATTAAAATTTTTAATTAATTAATTAATTTTTCATGCAAATAAAAATTAAATTTTAATTTAATTTAATTTATTAATTTAACTTTTAAATAATTTTTTTTTATTTTATGATTTTTCTACCAATTTATTTATGACAATATATTGCACGAATTTAAATATTTTTTTCCAAGTCTTGCTATTAGCTGTTTATTCAAGAGAACAGTTAAGCCAAGCTAGACAAACTTCCTTTATTCTTAAAAATTTTTTTCCTCAAGTTATGTCACAGTTAACCGCTAAGAAAATTACCTGTACTCGGTCGCTTATTATCCATTGTACTATCTACGTTTATTGTGTCATTTAATCTTAATTGAAATATCGGTGTTGCACTTGCGATCTGACTTCTCGATGCTTTGTACGGTGACACTACCATTATAGTCGTAGCATTGATAATGATGGGAAAAAGTCACACTGAAACAGACAATGAACTACAATTATTTTACAAAATTATTACAATTTTTTTTTTAATTTTTATTTTTTA
Organism: Culicoides brevitarsis; assembly: GCF_036172545.1. NCBI lineage: Eukaryota > Metazoa > Arthropoda > Insecta > Diptera > Ceratopogonidae > Culicoides > Culicoides brevitarsis. The sequence goes on along the minus strand of NC_087085.1, from coordinate 13,525,284 downwards.
GCCGGTTCTTGTTCGTTCGACAGTCGCGCTTCAACTGAATAATCTTTTCTTCTCTCGAAACCACTCGAGGGGCGGATTACTACGATTTTGGATAAGAATGACACGTACACGTGCAGACAACTCACAGATGTTCCATCCCGGAATAGGAGAGAGGAGATACAAAGGTCCTGATGATACAAATAACAGATAAAACTAAAAGGATCACGTTACATGGTGAACTTCCGTTCTTCTGCGTACTTGCCAAAGGTATTATTTTTTTTTCTAATAAATGATTGCGACAAGAAATCCACTTATCGCAGTTTATGTTTGTTTTTCTTTCTACAGTTCAACATGTTTTCGGCCGACGACGACGTGGATTTGAATGAACAGATGCAATTTTGCTTCTATTTTTAACATTTTTATATGAAGTTCCTCCCAATTTACAAATCTGTTGCAGCAACACATCTGTTTGGAAGCGAAAACATGCATATAAAACATTTTAGATAAGATTGCAGATGATTTCTTGCTAAGTTTTTTTTTATATTTGTGAATAAAGAGAGCAGGTATAATTTTTTTATTAAATTATTTCTTCGCTTTCTTCATGCAATATGATGCGTGTGTGTCTTGCGCGATGCTCAATGCACATATGGTTCGTATTTGTATGGAAATTTACTTCTTTTTATGACTAATTAAATGTTTTCTATAGAAAAATAGGCAAAGTGGCAGAAAAGTCATTAACGGGATCCTAATATTTTGAAAATAGATCAGCTGGTGTGCATCCTGCCAAATGTTTTCGGGGTATGAAGGAGCGCAGAACGGATCACGTGAGTGTTAGAGGTTAATTAAAAGGTCTTGTTAAGGAAATAAAATATTTGTAAGGGAAGCTGTGAGACAGGAGCATGTGTTAATTTGATAAATGGAGTCACAGAAGTTGATCTTTAGACATGGTTGGGCTACTATTGAAGAATTTTTTTTCAAAATTTTCACTAATTTTGTGTAATTTTTTATCAAAAGAAGCCTAAAAAGTCTAATTTAAAACAATTTAAAAAAATAAAAAATATTTTATTAATAAAACGTGATGTTTTTGTGACTCGCTATTTTTTTTAGCCTGAAAAATCTCTTAAAATAACAAGACATAATTAATTAAATTAAATTAAATTAATTTTTTAAAAAATATTTAAACTTTGAAGAAATTTTGAAATCGATTTAAAATTAATTTAATAAAAAATTTAAATAATAAATTATTTTAAAATCGACTTCAAAATTTTATCAAAGTTTAATTTTTATTTTAAATTATTAAAATAATTAAATATTTATTAAATTTAATAAATTTTGATTAAAATTCTAAATTTTAATTTTTAAATCTGAAAAAAAATTATTTCGTATTAAAATCTTAAAATTTTTTTACAAAAATATATTTTTTTAAATTTAATTTCTTATTTCGTCTCTTGTCGCGTCAAAAATTTTCAATTGCGAAACACAAATTTTTCACATTTGACCCATAAATACTTCATAATCCGACGTTGTAATAGAAATTTCTTGTTAATTTGACAACAATCTGCCTCAATCTGTTTCTAATTAAATAAATAAATAACTTTCATTCTAATAAAAAAAAGAAAAATTTCTGTTAATAACTTTTCATGCATTTGCCTTATGCCATGTCGCGTGTCCTTGTACGTCTTCTATCAAATTAATAAGCTACCAGATCCTTTACTGGATAACATTTCTCGTAAAATCAGATTAATTTACACACAACAACCACACATAATCTCATTTTTCCTTGTAATTGGATTATCCTAAGTTCATTGAAATGGCGCCAGTCATAAAATCGAATGAAGGAATTTACTGAAATTCAGTAGTCTAGTTCATTATTTCATGCTAAAATGCTTGAAAAATCACTTTTACTCAACGTCTCATGTGAAAAACCTTCATTTTCCGCCCAACTTTTAACAAGAAATAAATTAAGGAAGGTTGATCCTACTGAATTTGGATTAAAATGTAAATAATGCAACTCTCGTTATATGAACTTCCTCTAACATATTGAATAAACGTATTCGCCTCACGTAACAACAATAGCAGCTTTCAATATTCTTTCTAATTGTGTGTTCAAGTGGGATGAACGACTATACAAAAAAAAAATCATTTTTTCAATAAATAATGACTTGTGCCAACAATTAACCGACAAAAAATTTTTTTTTCGGATAATTGAGTGTGAGTAATAAATACTTTTGCAGCCAAAAATGTGTCGGCAAGGGGCTTGTCTGGCATACATTTCGAGAGTATATTTTTTGCCGTTACTTGTCTTTGAAATGACTTTTGAGATTTATGACTTAATTTGGAGTTGAAAACGTGAAAAAAAATATTTCAAGGTCTTTAAGCCGCAAAAGGCAAGTGTGAAGGACATTTTCCTATAAGATTTTTATTTTTGTAAATTTTGACGTTATTTTGTCATTTATTTAATATTTGCCATTAATTTTTAAACAATTTTGATATTAAAAAAATTAAAATTAATTAAAAAATTTTAATAAAAAATTAAAGTATTGAGAAAAAATTTGACAAAAAATTGATTGAAAAATTTAAAAAAATATTTTTTTTAATTTTAATTATTATTTTTTTTTTTAATTTTAATTAATTTAAAAAATTTTTTAATTAAAAAAAATGAAATTAAATTAAAAACTAAAAAAAAAATGAAATTGAATTAAATTAAATAAATTATTTTTTTTCAATTTTATAATAAAAATAAATCTCAAATAAAATAATTTTAAATAATGATAAAATTCGATATACAGCCAAATTTTTCAATTTTTTTTATTAATTAAATTAAATTAATTCAAAATTTGAATTTAATATTTTTGAATTAATTTTATTATTAAAGTTTTGAAATAAAATAAAAACTAAAAATAAAATTACTTCAAAAATTTTATTAATTTTTGAAGCTTTAAATAAAATTTCTTAAAAAAAATTATAATAAAATTGAGGAAAATTTATTTGAAAACTCGAAGTTTAAATTAAAATTTAATTAAAACCAAAATATTACAAAAAATTAATAAAATTAGATACAAATGAAAATTATTAGAAAATAATTCAATTTATTATAATTTTTCCCTTGACAATATTTTTATCATGTTAACTAATCCATTTACTCATAATGACAAAAAAATCACTTAAGCTCAATTTTATTCCTTCCAATAAACTTCCTTTTAATCTCTCTGACCAACGACACGCTCAAAATTTTAATGAGCCCATAAATAATTTGTCGACAGACACATAATGTGTTAACTTTTTAGAATATTTATATGAAGTGTTTTTAAAATAATAAACAAAAAATTAACTCGGTGGCAGACAATGATTGCCTTAACCTTTGAGACAAGCACGCAGCAAGTACTTTTCATTAAAAAATTAAACAAATAAATTATTTATAGCCTCAAAAATGATCTGCATATACCATAAATTTATCATTAGGCTATCGTGAGAGGGACCTTGCAAACAAAAATAGAAAAAAAATTATAGCTATTCAAAAGAATCGTCTAACAAACAATAAAAATATAATAAGCAGTTGCCCGTACACCTCAACGTATCGATTTGTAACAATAAATTTATGATCGATTAATATAGCGCTTGTCACATGCATGATTTCCACTCATTCATTGAAGAAAATTCAAAAGAAATTTATTTCTTCAGTCGAAAAAAGGTCATGGCAGGCAACTTTTCTAATGGCATAACGTTCAAGGGTGGTAGATCCCTTTCTGCAGATAACGATGAAGAATGAAGATGCACTTTTTTTGTTTTGTATCTAATGACTTGATCCGTCAACCGTAACAATTCCATTGCTATGAGAAGGGATCACGTTCTGAAAAAATGTATTTTTTCTTTAAAACAATAAACTTTGTGCAAACATACGTCGTTGTCGTAAACAAAAATTCCATATGTGAGAAAAAGATGTGAGACGTCCACAGCAACACACAGAGCAATACAAATGAACGGCAATAGCAACGGTTACATTCATTCAGGTGAGTAAATGTTGAAATTGAAGTTCCGAAGACGAAGCGAAACGAACGAGAAGAAGGCAAAAAAATATCAAATAAAAACCTGTTTCACACATTGATCGTCGTGTATGATCAGTGGAATGTTTCTGTGGACACATACCTCTCCTCTACCTTTCTCCTGATATTTGACCGAGTTCTGCGAAACCTTCCAAATCCTTGTTTTTGTAATGATGTCGCGTAATGCAGGATTGAATAATGACCTCTTTTGATTATTACGAGCGATTATTAGAGCAAATTCCTTGCTTTTATATTCTAATTGGATAAATTTCTGTGTGTTTGTTGTTGTTGCTAGTCGTAGTTATTGACAATACACTCACGTACAAAGAAATTTTTAGCTTACAGGTAAATTTTTTGGCTTGAATTCCTGATTTATTTCGAGAATTCGCGGGTTTTAAGTACAAATTAGGAGATTTCTTTGTTTTTCTATGATTTTTTTGATAAATTATGGACACAAACACTAAATTAAAATATTTTAAAATAAAATTTCAAACAATAACTTTGCTATTTTTTGCAGTTTTGTTAGGATTTTTCATTGAATTTCACTGCGATCGTACTATAGACTCGTTCTGATTCCTTTTTTGATGAATTTTAGCACGATCAAAGCCCTAAAAAGCCATTTAGAGCCTTTTTGTTCGAGCAACGAGCAATGTACGTCTTTACGGGAACGAATTTTACGGGAACTGAAGTGACAATGGAGATTTTCGATTCTCGAATAACTCGATTGTTTGACGTTTACTTGGAAGATTTGTTTGAATTTTGTTTACGTTGAGGAGAATGAGACTTGAAATCACTGAAAAAAATTTAAATTGATGAAAAATTGAATAAAAAATGACTTTTTTGGTAACATATATGCTCTTATCGTGCGCTACAAAGAATATTTTTGGAATAAACTGAGGCTGTTGCCAAAAGTTGGCTTAAGTTTTGTAAAATTTTAATGAAAAAATTTAATTTTTAAATTGAATTTCTTAAAATTTTGCATATTTTGTTCGTAAATTCTAGAAATTAACAGAGATGATTTTTAATAATTTCAAAAATAATTATTTTTATCTATAAACTTGAACATTTTTGATCCAGAATTTGGAAAAAATAAGAAAATTTTTATTGTGAACCTGACTTTGACAAAAATTTCGACATTTCTTATAATTTTTTTGGTTAAAATTTTTCAAAAATATTAAAAACACTTAAAAAAATGTGAAAAAATGAACATTTTATGGCACTTATTATAAGAAAATTAACAAAAAATATTAATTTTCCTCGATATTTTTCCTAAAAATTAAATTTTTTTCTCATATCATCGACACCATCCCCCAAAATTGAAATATCAAAAAGGTTTCAGTGTATTCCATGCTCGAAGGCATCCAACTTCGACACATACAAAAAAAAAATAAATTTCTGCCGTGATAAATTTTCGGTGATTTGGTCCGTAATTCGCTCGCATATTTCCCTGTTTTACGTTTAAAAGTTCACAAACGACGAGCCCAAGCAGAGAACAATGAGATTTTTGTCAATCTTAGCGTCAAAGGTACGTCAAAAGGAGCCAAATAGTCGGTCGTGTGTGTTATGCAACAGTACATTTTTTGCCTTGTTTTTTTGTCTTACCTCAAATCACTGATTAATTAGCACTTTTTATTGTTTCACAGTCATGCAGCGCTTTGAAGCCCCAAGCTGCAGCCTTCCGCGTCTTCAACTTGCGCAACTACTCGACGACACACGAAGCTGACTTGGTTGTCATCGGCGCTGGACCTGGCGGGTATGTTGCCAGCATTAAGGCAGCTCAAATGGGAATGAAAGTAAGTTGATGAATTTACTGAAAATTAAATTTTGTGTTAATTAAATATTTTTTTTTGTTTTTTAGACATACAATGTTGAGAAAAACGACACACTTGGCGGAACATGTTTAAATGTTGGCTGCATCCCATCGAAAGCCTTGTTGAACAACTCGCACTACTATCACATGGCTCATTCGGGTGACTTGGCGAAGCGTGGCATCGAAGTGTCGGGCGTTCAACTCAACTTGGAAAAGTTGATGGGACAAAAAACCACAGCTGTGAAGCAATTGACCGGCGGAATTGCCCAACTTTTCAAGAAAAATGGAGTAAGAAACGGGATTTAAGGTTAAAAAAATCAATTTTTTGATTGAAAATTGTTTTTAGGTTGTTCCAATCAACGGGCATGGATGCATCACCGGACCCAATCAAGTTACCGTCACAAAAGCTGATGGCTCGACGGAAGTTATCAACACGAAAAACATCATGATCGCTACCGGATCGGAAGTTACGCCCTTCGGCGGTGTCGAAATCGATGAGGAAACTGTAGTTTCGAGCACAGGCGCCCTCAGTCTCAAGCAAGTACCTGAAAAGATGATTGTTATCGGTGCTGGCGTCATCGGGCTCGAACTTGGTTCGGTTTGGGGTCGTTTAGGAGCCGATGTTACCGCAATCGAGTTCTTGGATACCATCGGAGGTGTCGGTATCGATGGCGAAGTTTCCAAAACTTTCCAAAAAATCCTCACGAAACAAGGTTTCAACTTCAAACTCGGCACAAAAGTAACGGGCGCCAGCAAATCCGGCGGTCGTATCAGCGTCACGACAGAAGGCGTGAAAGATGGCAAGCAAGAAACGCTCGATTGTGATGTTTTGCTCGTGTGCGTTGGTCGTCGCCCGTACACCGATGGACTTGGCTTGGAAAATGTCGGCATTGTGCGCGACGAAAGAGGTCGTGTTCCCGTCAATGGGCACTTCCAAACAATTGTTCCGAACATTTATGCCATCGGCGATTGCATTCACGGACCCATGTTGGCACACAAGGCAGAAGACGAAGGTATTATCACGGTTGAAGGCATGCTCGGAGGACACGTGCATATCGACTACAATTGCGTACCGAGTGTCGTTTACACGCATCCCGAAGTTGCGTGGGTCGGCAAAGCCGAGGAAGACTTGAAGAAGGAAGGTGTCGAATACAAAGTCGGTAAATTCCCCTTTATGGCGAACTCGCGTGCCAAGACCAACAACGAAACCGACGGATTTGTCAAAGTTTTGGCTGACAAGCAAACAGATCGCGTTCTCGGAACACACATTATTGGACCTGGTGCCGGCGAACTCATCAATGAAGCTGTTTTGGCCATGGAATATGGAGCTTCGGCTGAAGATGTTGCCCGAGTTTGTCATGCTCATCCAGTAAGTTTCATAATTTTTTTACTAAAATCACACAAAAATCATTTAAAATTACTTTTTAGACATGCGCTGAAGCCCTCAGAGAAGCAAATTTGGCAGCCTTCTGTGGAAAACCCATCAACTTTTAAGGAAACGCACGAAATCTAACCTCGTAAAAAAAATTTATAAATACACACCCAAAATCTGTGTAATATTAAAACAAGAAAAACGACCTCAACTTAATTTAATTTATTATTAAAATTTAAAAAAAGCCATTAAAATCAGCCTGCCATCAGAAAATTCTTATCACAATTGACGCATCTCCTTTTTTATGTTCCGTCATTAAGTTTATTATCAATGCTGCTGTCGTGTAAATAACGAAAAAACTGATAATCAGTCTTCTAAAAAAAATTGTTGATTGGAAACAGACACAGGAAAAAATGAATTTCAGGCTAAACCATCGTTTAATTTATTTTAAATTATTTTTGGAGCACATCGTAGTTGACTTAAAAAGTTAATCATTTGTGAATGTGAACTTGCAGATCTTAATAAAAACGAAAAATCCTAAATATATCTTACAAAAATTTAGATAATACAATAAATTTGAGGTTTTTATAATAGCGAGGCTTCATTGTCACTTGGATACAGACGAAATTGAAAAAAAAAAAATTAATTTTTCGTAAAAATTTAAATTTTCATTTAATTTCTACTTTCTTATTTTTGTTGAAACTGAATAAAACTGAATAAATATTCATTCTAAAGTGCATTTATGTTCATATTGGGTCGATATTTGACGTAACAAAAAAATCAGAGTTTGGAGGTTCAAACAAGCTGATAAATTTAACAAAGTTCATTTTGAGGGTCAAAGCAGTTTTAAGCCTAAAATTGAATAAATATTCATTCTAAAGTTCATTTCTGTTCATATTGGGTCGATATTTGACGTAACAAAAAAATCAGCGTTTTGAAGTAAAAACGCTGATTCATTTTTTTCTAAAGTTCATTTCTGTTCATATTGGGTCGATTGACAGTTTTAAGCCTAAAATTGAATAAATATCCATTCTAAAGTTCATTTCTGTTCATATTGGGTCGATATTTGACGTAACAAAAAAATCAGCGTTTTGAAGTTCAAACGCTGATAAATTTAACAAGTCACTTTTTGACCAATTTTATGCCTAAAATTGAACAAATATTCATTCTAAAGTTCATTTCTGTTCATATTTGGTCGATATTTGACGTAACAAAAAAATCAGCGTTTTGAAGTTCAAACGCTGATAAATTTAACAAGCCACTTTTTGACCAATTTTATGCCTGAAATTGAACAAATATTCATTCTAAAGTTCATTTCTGTTCATATTTGGTCGATATTTGACGTAACAAAAAAATCAGCGTTTTGAAGTAAAAACGCTGATAAATTTAACAAGCCACTTTTTGACCAATTTTATGCCTGAAATTGAACAAATATTCATTCTAAAGTTCATTTCTGTTCATATTTGGTCGATATTTGACGTAACAAAAAAATCAGCGTTTTGAAGTAAAAACGCTGATAAATTTAACAAGCCACTTTTTGACCAATTTTATGCCTAAAATTGAACAAATATTCATTCTAAAGTTCATTTCTGTTCATATTTGGTCGATATTTGACGTAACAAAAAAATCAGCGTTTTGAAGTAAAAACGCTGATAATATTTAACAATTTGGTCGATATTTGACGTAACAAAAAAATCAGCGTTTTGAAGTAAAAACGCTGATAAATTTAACAAGCCACTTTTTGACCAATTTTAAGCCTAAAATTGAATAAATATTCATTCTAAAGTTCATTTCTGTTCATATTTGGTCGATATTTGACGTAACAAAAAAATCAGCGTTTTGAAGTAAAAAACGCTGATAAATTTAACAAGCCACTTTTTGACCAATTTTATGCCTAAAATTGAATAAATATTCATTCTAAAGTTCATTTCTGTTCATATTTGGTCGATATTTGACGTAACAAAAAAATCAGCGTTTTGAAGTAAAAACAAGCTGATAAATTTTGAACAAATATTCACTTTTTGATATTTGGTCATATTTTACGTAACAAAAAAATCAGCGTTTTGAAGCCTGAAAATTGAACAAATATTTTTGATTTTAAAAAATTGTTCATTTCTGTTCATATTTGGTCGATATTTGACGTAACAAAAAAATCAGCGTTTTGAAGTAAAAACGCTGATAAATTTAACAAGCCACTTTTTGACCAATTTTAAGCCTAAAATTGAATAAATATTCTAAAAGTTCATTTCTGTTCATATTGGGTCGATATTTGACGTAACAAAAAAATCAGCGTTTTGAAGTGATAAATTTAACAAGCCAAATATTCTTTTTGACCAAAAAAATTTTAAGTAAAAACGCTGCCTAAAATTGATAAATTTCATTCTAAAGTTCATTTCTGTTCATATTTGGTCGATATTTGACGTAACAAAAAAATCAGCGTTTTGAAGTAAAAACGCTGATAAATTTAACAAGCCACTTTTTGACCAATTTTATGCCTAAAATTGAACAAATATTCATTCTAAAGTTCATTTCTGTTCATATTTGGTCGATATTTGACGTAACAAAAAAATCAGCGTTTTGAAGTAAAAACGCTGATAAATTTAACAAGCCACTTTTTGACCAATTTTATGCCTAAAATTGAATAAATATTCATTCTAAAGTTCATTTCTGTTTCATTCCATTTCGTTATGAGATTCTTGAACGCCTCCATTATTTTCTTTTAATTTTTGAGCACCACGCATCGCTCATCACACTCATAATTTATTATTTTAATCGAAAATAAACGAAAAATCCGATAGCGACGCTGTGTCAACATAAACACTTTTCCGCGTACGACGATCGCGACGACACGTGATTGTGTGTGAAAAAAAGAGAAAATCCCGAATCATATGTTTTCATGATCTCGCAGAGCAACAAGAAGCGAACAGATGTGCAAGTGTTTCTCACACAAATATATAGGTCGAGAAAATCATAGAAACAACTGTTTCTGTGGCAAAGAGATGTTTATAAATAAAATTTCTAAACGTAATTAGAAAATCATGAGAAAAGTGGTCGACCGGTGAACGAATGTACGTAAAAAAGGTAAAAAGTATAGAAATTTTTCAATTTTCCATTAATTTGGATTGAATTTTTTTTTATTTTTTACAGATTAAATTTTTCTTTTATTTTAATGTTTGTTTTCCGCAATGTCAAAATCTTAATTTCCTCAATCACGCCAAGTAATAACAAAAAATATAAACATTTAATTTTAGAAACAACGGAAAAGTTACTTGTTGCGCATGTCCTGCTCAACAGTTTTCACACATTTCGCATTTTCTCTCGTCTCTGATGATCTTTTCATGTTTAGTGTGATCTCGAATTTTGTCTCTTGCACATCATCCGTCGTGTCACCACTCGTTTTTTTTTACATTTTTTTTTTCAATTTTTGTATTTCTAGTTGCGCCATAATTTTATTTTTACATGAATTTCAATTAAATTCCGTCTTTGGGCGAAAATGACGACAAAAGTACACATAAAGAAAGAAGAAGGTTTCGTCGAAGCTGGTTGGAAATTAAATGCAGACGATGAAGGTTTGTGTCTTTCTTTGGTAAAAATTCAAGAAAAAAAATGTCTTAATGAGAAAAAAGTGGAATTACCGAAAATTATATAAGGATTACGTTGGAGGACCGGCAACGATTTTTATTTTAAGAGCAAAAAGCTATTAATAATTATTTGTAGATCAACGATCAATCAGTGCAATCTGTTTTGTGTACACCGCAATTTTCGAATTTGAACAGATTGCGATTAAAATGCATCTAACGGAATAGTTTTATGATACTAATAACAATAAATCGGATATTCATGACGTCAAACGAATATGAAAAATCAAATAGAAAAAAAATTATTTTAAGTTTTTAAGCCGAAAAATTGATTTTCGAGCCTTATATGACAAAATAGTAAATAAATAGACAAAAAAAATTTTTTTGTGCAGAAAATTTTGAAGAAGGTTTCAGGAAATCTCTATAAATTTTCGATTTTTTACATATTTTCTCATTCTGAACTTAATTTGGCCAAAAATTTAAATTTTTTTTTACATTTTTTTCTTCGTAGCTTGCTATATTGATGCTTTAGAAGAGCCTTACGATCCAAACAAAGAGTACTCTCAATGGGATGAACTGCCAGATTTGCTCCTCGAGGAGATTTTTTCTTATCTGACTGTGCAAGAACGATACTATGCGAGTCTTGTAAGTGATTTCTATTGAATTTATTTCAAAATTTCGTGAAAATTCGTTCGACTTTAGTATCTGAAGCTCCAAAAAACTTTCCGACGAACGAAAAATTTTAGAGTTTTTGGTATTTTAAGGCTCAAAATGGACAAATGAGAAATTTTTCAGTTCAAAAATTATAAAAGTTATCAAAAATGTGACCTGAAAAATTTATTGTTTGTCCATAATAAGTCTTAAAATACCTCAAACGCTCAAAAAATCAAAATTTTTGGTTCGACAGATACTGAATTTCAGTAAAAAACCATGCGTCTCCATTAAAATTTTAAAATTTTTTGTAGGTTTGTTCAAGATGGTATGAAGCCTTTTACTTGCCCGGTGTCTGGAAGAACTTCATAGTGAAGGACAAGACTCTGACACGACAAAAATACAATTATTACAGCGGTTGGCAGAACGTTTTGGATCATCTCAAGTGTCAGCAATGTTTCACGCGCATCGGCAGATTCATCAAAGGTCTCACATTTCGTCCCGAATACAACTTTAACAACTTATTTCAGTTCATTTCGTTGCTTTCGTGGTGCATGGAGCAAAAAATTGATGCGCATACAGGACAAGAGGATTACGTCGGGATCGGATCTCGCATCAGAAAGTTGGATTATTTGTTCCCCTGCAACATGTCCTACTCCGAAGACCCGGAATCTATCAAACTTTTCGGCACGGGAGGCTCAATGCTTGTCAGTTTGAAGCGTTTCATGTCAAATATTCGCTGTTTGCGTGTTTTGAAGTTGACGGACCTCATGCTTGAACGATTCGAAGCGAAACATTTGCTTGACGAGGTTCTGGAAAAGAACGCGATGAACTTGAAAATTTTGAATTTAGTGAATGTGACGTCGATGCATTGTCCCATTATGCATGTTGGGGTGTTTCTGAACTTGCAAGTGCTGGAAATTTCACCGCAAAATATCGACGATGATATTTTAATGCTGATTTCCGATGGAAATTTGAAACATTTGTGTTTGCATCAGAATCGATACTCGCCGGCGGGAGATGGCATCAGTTCGTGCAGTGCAAAGGCGTGGGAAGGCGTGAAAAAAGGAAATCCAAAGTTGAAAGTTCATCTGAGTATCGATTCGGATTCAGCAGATGCGGAAATTGTGCTGCAAGTGAATGCGCCCGTTTATTCTGTGATTTATTCGACGCCAAATACGAAGGTGAGTGCTTTAAAAAACTTAAAAAAATCAAAATTTTAATAAATTTTTAATTTTTTTTAGATAACAGCAACAAAAGTCGTTCGCATAATCGACTCTTACAGCAAAACGCTTCAAATTTACGGCTTCAAAAGCAGTTTGCAGAACCCAAAAATGGATTTTAACTCTCGCATTGACAGTTTAGTCGTTCTCACGTGTCGTACTTGCCCCTATTTGCGCCATTTGGTGATCAACGAGCCCGTTTCCTCCGCCACAATGCTTCTTGCCGCACATACAGCTACAAATTTGGAACGAATCTACGCCCGTAAAAGCAATATTTTGTTAAAATGTGATTGGCCCAAGAATCCCGATTGGACCGAGGAGTTTTACGAATGGCTAAAATCATCATGTAACAAAATCGAGACGACAGAAAAGGAAATTTCTCAAATATTGGGTTATGATTTCGCCTTTTTATCGAATGATGCCTTCGATCTCTTGGATTTGGATGTCAGACGCTTATAGAAATAAATTGAATTCACAAATTTCTAACTTTATAAATCTCTGAGAATTTTGTCTAATTTTACATTTTAGGGTCGTCATGCATGCCATTGGGCATTCCGAGATAATAATCACAAATTCGTCCTGCTTCTCGGAGTCCAGAGAGAAGAGCTCCGTGTACTGTCGCCGGATAATTGCGGATTGTGTGTTCGCCAGCAAAGAAAAGTCGAGGCAAATCTTTTTCTGGGTTTCCTTTTTGGTCGTTATTTCGTACGGGAGCTGCAAGTAAGTCGTAATCGCTGCCGCTGGCGCCGACAGAGACGAAACTGTAGCTTCCACGAGCCCATGGATCGGCACGCCATCTAAAAAAAAATGAAGGTTTTTATTAATTTGAAGGTAATTTAATAATTTTGTTCGAATCAAAAAATCAAATGGGGAGAAAAAAAATTCAAAAAAGTTCCAAAATTATGTCTAAATAATAATTTTTTAAAATTAAAAAATTTAAATATTTAACGTTTAAAAATTATATGTAATTTTTTCTTCACTTTTTCGTATAAAAATTTTAAAAAAATTTTGGTTAGTATTTTTTCGTTTCAATTGAATTCCTATTGAATTTATTTAATTTAAAATTTTTTAAAATGTATTAAAAAATTTTCAAAAATATTTTTTTTTTTATTTTTAATAAAAATCTAAGAAAATATTTTGAAATTGCTTAAAATTGTTGATATAGAAATTTTATATAAATTTTTTTTAGATTATTTATATAAAAAAGTAATAAAATTGTTCAATTTTGAAATTTTGTTATAAAATTAGCGTTTTGACTTAAATTTTTATTTTGTGAAAATTTATCCAATAAAAAACTTTTCAAAATTTTGACACAGTTTTTGAATAAAGTTTTTCTCTTGATTTAGTTTTCAAAACAAAACTATGTCAAAGAAAATTTTTTTTTTTAGTTTCAATTTTTTGGCAGTTTTGAGTTGCAAAATGATTAAAAATGATAAATTAGAGCCCTCTGATAAATTTTTATTCATTTGGAGCAAGATTTGACAAAAATTGCTTTGACACTTTTTGATTTTTTTTTTGTTTTCAAAACAAATTAAAGATTCCCCTCTGATTTGAAAAAATTTTTGATTTTTGATTTTTACTGTTTTTGAGAAAAGTCTCTTGATTTAGTTTTCAAAACAAAACTATGTCAAAGAAAAGTTTTTTTTTTCAAATTTTTTGAGTTTTGAGTTATAAAATGATTAAAAATGATAAATTAGAGCCCTCTGAAAATTTTTATCCATTTGGAGCAAGATTTGACAAAAATTGCTTTGACACAGTTTTTGACATAGTTTTTGATTTAGTTTTTCTCTTGATTTAGTTTTCAAAACAAAACTATGTCAAAGAAATTTTTTTTTTCAGTTTCAATTTTTTGGCAGTTTTGAGTTATAAAATGATTAAAAATGATAAATTAGAGCCCCTCTGACAAATTTTTATCCATTTGAAACAGAAAACGGTCTTGGAACACCTTTAGGAAAAATAAATAAAAAGTAAATAAATTATACTAAAAATCGATATTTAGGTCATAATTTTGGCAATTTTTGAGATTTTTTTTTGTTTTTAACACTCGTTTTTTGAATTCTATTGAACAAAAATATTAAATTTCACTTGAACCAAGAAAAAATTTAAACGAAATTTAATGAAATTCATTAAAAACGTACCTCGTAACGACAGTTTCCTTCGGTTGTGGCACCGCAGAGTTCCCAAAAATGCCTTTTAGCACCGCAATGCATCGTCCCACGATGAGATCATCACTCACATTCTCCATAATGGCAGCACTGTGTCCCGCTACTAACGCCAACAGCACCGGCGACTGCGAAATATTCCAAAAAAGGAACAATTCGCCGCGACTTTGTGTCGTACTGCCGACATGCCCAAAGAGATTCGTATTTGGATCCCAAAAAATCCTATCGAAACAAAGAATTACTTTGTTCAGATTTCCGAAACCGAGTCTTTGGATCGCTGCTTGTTTCCAATCTGGCAACGGCGGATCAAATCGCACGGTATTTAACTGCTCTGTCGTATCGGAAATGGCAACTTTAAGCACTCCAAGCGGAAGTGTACAAAGAACCAAGTCCGCGTTGTACGTCACCGATTGATTATTCGTTTTGAAATCTTCCGCGATGACTTGCGCCTTGCCCGGGGAGTATTTTATCTTTTTTACTGCGGTATTAACGCGAATGTCTAAACCTTCCGTAAGTGCGATGGGCAAGCAGGAATATCCATTTTTGACGGTTGTGTGACTCCCGATGAACTCAAAGTCGTCATCTTGGTCCCAATGTTTGAGCGAAAGGTTACTCAGCGGCGTCGCATTGGCAAACTCGAGATTCGCAAAATGCCAGTCGAGAATTTGGCGATCTTTGGACGACAAGTAGATGTCACTCGGTGGGTTATTTTCCAGATCTTTTAATTTTGTTTCGAGTTCGGCATTTGTCTCTTTTTGCGCTTCAATTTCGTTCCACAGGAGTTTCCATTCGCGCATTGTTGAGCGTCGTTGCCATTCGAGTGCTGCTTGTGCTGTTTCCGCTTCTTCCGTTTTTGCTTGTGATTGTTTTTTGTTCGACTGGTTCGTTAGCTTCGCATATGTGGCTTTTACTTCTTTCAATTGCTCAACTTTTTTCAAAATTAATTCGTCGCCAGCGAGAAGTTTCTCCTGAACTTGTGTGATTTCCTGTAAATACTGCGCTTGTTTCTCTTTGACGTGTTTTTCCTGCATTTTTATCAAAAATTCGAGGGCATCTCCCAAACTCAGAGGGCAATTTCCGCAATAATTGATATCCAAGGTGTGCGACAAATAACTCGTTGACTCCAATAATCGATTAAATTCACGTTCAATCATCTCGTCTTTTTCTTTTTTCACTAATTTACCTCCGGCGCCGTACAGGGGACACATTGGCTTGATCGGGAGCATTTCGATGCCAATTTGGCGACTTAGAGTAGTAATGGGATTGCCCCAAACTCCTGTGACAACCATAGCTCCCAAATCAGCGACGTAATTATTTTTTCGAAACGACGCTATTCGACCTCCAACCCGATCTCGAGCTTCCAAAACTATCACTTCGAAGCCAAATGATTGCAATTGACGTGCAGCAGTCAAACCAGAAATTCCTGCCCCAATTACGACTATTTTCCCATGCTTCAAGGTCGGAAGTGGCTTTAATCTCTTGAAAATCCCGAAATTTATGTATCCGTGACGCTCGAGAAACGAATGAATTTTCTTCACCAACTCCTGGTCACACTCGAACGGCTTTTCCATCTTTTTCAGAGTATTTTCGATCGTCAGCTGTGTCTTTGGGTCCTCAATCCACATCTGCAAAATGCGATTTCTGATGTTCAAAAAGACCCGCGTCGATATTAATCCGTTTTTGATGATCTCCGGAAAACAAGCACTCTCGATGGCAGTCATTTTTTCGCATGGGATGCGACTTTGGAAGGCCGCACCTTCAAGTCCTGTCAAAATTTCCTTGAACGGATCCCGATTTTCCGGCGGCTTTGTTTCATCCTGTTGTGCTGGTGTTGCCGGCGATGGTTCCTTCTTTTTTGTCGCACTTTTTTCCAAGGGTTTCTTTTCGACGCTCTTTTGGGCAGTTTCTGCTCGATCATCCGTCTAAAATTAAAAAGGAAAAATTTCGAAGGATATCCAAGGAGGAAGATGAAAACAAGCGTACGAACCGTTTTTATTCGTTTTCGGCGACTTGAGCGTCGTTCCTCGGGCTTTGTCGAACTATTTTTGGGCGTTTCGGGACCTTGGGGCTCATCGGAGTCGTCACTGAGGCAAATTGTCTCGGTAATTACTTGAGGAACGCTGTTTTGAGCCATTTTTGTGCTCGATTTGTTTTGAGGAATGGGGAATTTTGATGTTGAAATTTCCAATTGTGACAAGGGCAATGGAGACGAATTAAATTGATAAACAGCTGATCTGCACCAGCATGCAAAAAAAAATTCCTGCCCGCCCCAGAGCACATGGGCAGGAATTTTTTTTTGCATGCTGGTGCAGATCAGCTGTGTTATCAATTTAATTCGTCTCAATTTGTTCTCGAAGGAATTAGCAGAATTGCGATTTTTGAAGTTTAGTCAAAGGCGAAAAAAAATTATTGATAAAGATTTTTATTCGTCATGCGATATAAATTACTCTAAATTTACGGATAATGTCTTTTTTGCTGAGTAGCTTGTGTCATGAATGGCCTCTTTATGGCTTTAACAAGGTTTAAAGCTCCCTAAATTTGCTTAAATCTAAATAATTTTCATCAAATTCACACAAAAAATGCACACCAAAGCCTAAAATTAATTTTACTGGTACACATAAAAGTCCTTTTTTCCCATAATTTTCTCCGCAAAAGCTTTTCCCATCTCCGTCGGTGCACTAAAGGCAATTTCGTCGTTGTTCAAGCGACATCCGTACATGAAATTGCCTTTGACTGCCTCAAAAAGCTTCGATGCGACACCCTTGCGTCGATGTCTCGAATTCACCCAAATGCGCGAAATGCCGCATTTTACGGGATACGTCTCAGACGAACAGAAATCAATTCCAAATTCACTGATGAGCTTGTTGGCTTCCGATTGGGGTTGCGCCACACAAAGTCCCATAATTTCCTTGTTGTTGCACGCGAGGAAAATTATCGCGTTCTGATGCAGCGGGATTTGCGCAAAACCCAATTCCATATCGGCAAGTCGCAAAATTTCCTGCGCTCGATTCATTTTGGTTTTTGAATCGGAATTCGAGATGGCGATGACACGACCAGCGACACCCCATTCATACACGTCTAAACAACGATTTTCCTTCTCCCAGCCTTTAAAGTTGAGTATTTGACAGGAATTATGGAATTGTTGGTGAAGCATTTCATCTTCGGGAACGTGTTGCTGTTGAAAAAAATTAAAATTTTAAATTTTTTATTAATTTTTATTGAAAAAAATGACTTACCGTGTAGATAAATCCGCAAGTTTTGCACTCGATTGCCCCAAATTCCTTCTGTCCCGCGTCAATTTGTAACTGATCATCGCCAATTGGGCGCCATTCGTTCGTTACTTTCACCCGTTTGGGTTCTGGCTCTAAATTCACGACTTTTTGCTGTGATTTTTCGAATAACGGGAACAATTTTTGACTCTCTTCGGTTGAATTTTGATCTGAAACGGGATTCAAAGCGGCAAATTTGGAAGCCAAACTCGAAATTTGCGTCGTTGTCGGCGACATAAACGAATTTTGGTGAACATTTACGGGACCTTCCTTCAAGGGAGTTCCTAATTTGGGGTCTTCAAGACTTTTCAAGATGTCGTTCACCTCTTGTTGCTCTTCAGCGAACTCAAAATCGTCATCAAACAACGATCGTAATTTACGTTTCTTTGGTTTCTCCACGGATTTTGCAAGTGATAATTTTCCCGATTGATCAAGGATCGCCGAATGTCCTTTCATGATCTCGTATTTTGCTCGTTTTTCCGTTTTTGACTTGAAAAACTTGCGATTTGACAGAGTTTCGTTCGATATGGTTGTATCAAGGATGTTTTGATTCAAATTTTCGGCATTTTCATTGTTTTCCACGTCTGAATCGTCATTGAAGGGGTTCTGCTGAGGCACTTCAATGTTCAAGGGACGTGCTAATTCGATGGAATTTGTCATATTTTTGAGTAATTCACTGACGCGACGTCGTTTGTCGTTCTCCGTTACCTCCAGGGACGAGTTTAGGTACGAATTTAACGGGGAATTGTCGATAATGTTCATTGCTGCTTCGATAAGTTGATCTTTTGTCATTTTTGCGGCACTTTTGCGCGTAATGACTTTCGGTTTTCTCGTACGTTGTTTGTGGATTTTGTGAAAAACGCCTCGATTGATCGAGGAACGACGTTTTTTGATTGTCAAAGGATAACTGTGACGCTTTTGTTTGTGATTATTGATCAATCTGCTGCCAATTTTGCTGTTTTGACGAATGGCAGCGAGAATTGAGCAATTTGGAGAGTCATCTTTTTTCGTTTCGTTGCCTGAATAAAAGTTTTTCGTTGGAATTGATCCTTCGCTGAACAAGGAAGTTCGTGCTTTTGGATCTTTTTCCTCTTCCGCTGCACGTTTTGCCGCTGGTTGATCTTCAACAATTGGAGTTCGGTCCCCATCTGAGTCAACAATCGTCTTACGGAAGGAACTTTTAGGGATTTTATCCTTTGTCGATGTCCCACAAGGAGTCATCAGCAGTATTGGAGCCGAAATATCTGCCTCGATGTGAGAAATGTCGATCCAAGCATTGTTCAATTTCAGCTGTTTCGGCGTCTGAACATCACTTTCCTCCGTTAAATCGGACAACGTGGGCTTTAGACTAGCAGGAACGAACTCATATTTGCCAGAATTACTGAAACGACTTTCATAATTTTTCTTTCGACTGCTGTTACTGCTGTTCAAAACATCTTTAAATGACGTCGGACCCGAATCTGAAACATTTTTATGTTAAAAACTTGAAAATAATCAAAAATTAATTAAAATTCACCATCAGAATCGTATTTTGATGAACTGGAAGAATGCTGCAAAGGACTCATTATTCCCAAATCTGAGTCGTCATCACTGCATTCGCGATAGGACGATATTGAGGGAGATTTTTCACTGGATTTTGGAGTAAACAAGGCCTTTTTACGTTCCGACATTTTCGGAGTCGGATGATATTTTCGCGGGTTGAGTCTTCTTGAGTTGCTTTTCGGCGTTTCCATATCTAAAAAAGAAATAAAAATTAAAATTTTTTATTAAGGATGTGGAAAATTCCTGAAGTAAACAAAGCAATGTGAGGTAAGAAATCTTTTTTATACAATTTCTTACAGATTTTTGAGTAATTTTGATCAAAAATTAGCGAAACACTCACTTTTGCATAATTTTTGATCGATTTTTAATTAATTAAACTATTTTTTTGAGGAAAAATAAGGAAAAACTGAATGCCAATTTCCCGCGAATTGATTCGAAATTGCAGCTGGGGTCTTGACGTTTGTTGCGCAATTGTAGCGTGGGGTTGTTGATCTGTCAAAAAATCAAAACAAACAAGAAACGAAGGAATTTTCATAATTTTCATCACTTTTCTACATTTTAAAATGACTTCTACCTCTTCTACTTCTGCAAAATTGTTGTTCCAAGACAGTAAAAAGCGTCTGGCTGATCGGATAGCGGTGAATTTGAACAATGCGGGCTCTGTGGCACGACAAGTGTTTCGAGGATCAAAATCAAGTGAAGTGAGTTCTGTTTTTCATCGCCGGAGGATATGAAAAAATTTAATTTTATGAATATTTGAGAAAATTTCGAGAGGTTTTTATTGAGATTTTGCATTTTTAAGACGTGAAATCGTTAAAATAATTTTTATTTTTACCGAATTTTATTAATTTTTAATCAAAAATCGACTTAAAAATTAAATTTTTCTCAGAAATTGTTTCAAAAATTTATTTTTTCAAAAATTTATTAAAAACTTCCAATTAAAAAACAATTCCAGATCCTGATGCAAACAGCAAAATCCTTCGCACAAATGGAATCCACAATGGACAACACATCACAAACACTGAAAAAAATGGAAGCCATCCACCAACAGCTCGGATATCAATATGAAGCCATGAACGACGCTTGCAACCATTTAGATTTCGTAAAAGAACAGGTCGGCGCAATGCAAAGATGAAATTCGGCCTCTTCTGAGGAAAAACCTTCAAAATGATTCCCTATGAAAAATTGATATTAGAAAAAAATTGAAGCCAAATGATCAAAAAAACGAGAAAAAAATTCATTTAATTTTTCTTTATTTTCATAATCGATTGAATTAAATTTATTAATTTGAATGATAAAGTCAAAGTTATTTTTTTTTGTGTTTGAATTATATTTAATAATTAATTATTATTATTAATTAAAACTATTTTTTATTACATTAGAATTGTGTGTTTTTTTTAATTTGTCGTATTTTCTACACTTTTCTTTCTTTTGTATTTATATCCTTAACGCCTACGAAGCTAATTAATAAAAAGAGTCAATAAATTGATTCTTCCAGTGAAAATTTCTGATTTTTCTCACACTTTCCGATATAATATCATGAAGTAATTAAATTTATAATTTAAATATTTTTTTTTACATATATGTTCGAAAATTCGTAACGAGAAAATACATTGTAACTCTATATTTTTACGTGAAAATTTTTATAATAATTATTTTTTTGTGTTTTATATAATAAATATGATACATGTTGTAAATATCTTTGTTTTTTTCTTAATACTTTGTTTTGAACGATTAATTATTAGTAAAAATTTCGAATGAAAAAAGAGGAAAAAAAGAAAAAGATTGCCAATAATTTTTTTTAAAACTGAAGTGAAGTGATGGCACACTCGAATTATTTACTGAATTTAATTTAAAAAAAAATAATAAAACGAAATTGGCACATAAATTCACTGAAATTTTACAAACGGAGGGGAAGAAACAACGAGTGATGCAAGAATGGAATGTCGAAACAAAAAATTAATTACAAAAAATATTTTTGAAGCAGATTTTTTTTACAGCCATAAAAGGAATATGTGATATTTAGGAATGTTAAAAAATTATTTACAAACGTGACCTTGAACTAAAGGGACTAAAAATAATAATCTCGGCATTCTGTAACTCATGAGATTTCCTGCGAGCTAATTTTTTAATAAATTGCCAGCACAAAACTTTTTAATAACTAAAAAATATTAATTTTAATTTTTGTACAATTTTTTAAATATTATTTACGTATTTTTTAAAGGATAAAATTAATTTATATATAATAATAATTAAACATACATCACAACATTATTTCAATTTATTGATCAAAAATTAATATTGTTTTATTTTTTTTAAAGAAAAAACGGATCGACTGGCTTTCTTCTGTGTTTCTTCGATGGTTGCAATAAAAAAAACGAAAATTTCTATCTAGTTGTAAATAACATTACTGAGCATTTTCATCATCATAGTACCACAATTTCTATCACTTTTTGTCGTTTTCCATTTTTGTTTTGTCTAACGAGGATGTCACCATGCTGCCGTTATTTGGATACATTTTCTCTAAATGTTTGATTGATTCGTTTAAGTAATTCTACAAAAAATATAAAAATTAATTTTTTGTGTTAAAAAAATAAATTTTTAAAAAATTACCTGAATAGCTGTCAATGCAGCCACAATCGCTGGCGATCCAAAGCCATGCGAGATGAGTGAAAAATGCGTAAGATGACGCTGAATTTGTGGATCGAGTATTATTTGGGGTCGAGTATTACACAAGGGGGAACGATCTTGATTTAACAAGTCCATTAATTCTTTTGTGACCTAAAATTTTTCACACAAAAAATGTCATTTATGTCTTTTTCGTTAATTTTTTTATAAGAAAACTCACTTGTTTGGTGTTCATTAGAAGCTCTTTCCGTCTATAGGTATCTTGCGGTTCCGCATATTGTCGCGACAGATATTCGGCAACTTGTCTCGCGGGGAATTCTGTCTCACATACGTAACCAAAGTCGCGTGCCAAGTGAATTGCTTCACCTATTCATACAAAAAAATTAAATTTTAATAATTTTTCTTTAAAAAAAAATTTTAAATAAAATTTTACCTTCCACTAATGAGGTTAAAAGTGTAACATTTGCTGCCTTACGACGCCCAGCTGGCAAATTCAAGCCAATTTTTTCGAGTTTTTCACGTAATAGTCGTCCGCCGTTCTTACTCTTAGCTCTGAAATTTTTAAATGAGGAAGAAAAAAGAAACAATTAAAAATTTTTATTCGTGATTTTTGTGTCGTTGAACTAATTAAACGTATTTTAATGATCTCATACCTTCTGAGAACGCCTCCCAAAAGTGACGCATTTAAGCATTCTGGCGGCGATAATCTTCGTTGTACTTCAGCTACAGTCACTTTATACTTTGATGTACTAGATAATAAACTAAGACGACCAGGAACCGAACAAAATACATCACTTGGCGATCCTATATTTATATTGCCGTTATCCTTCGCTTTGATGTCTGAAAAAAATTAAATTTGTTAGTTTTGCTAATTATTTTTTTTTATTTAACACCTAAAATTATTATTTTTTTCTAAACAACAATCATATTTTATTTATTTTTATTTTTTAGGGTTGGCAATGCAACTTGAAACCTCCTCTCTTGAAGTTGATATTCTCGTTTTTTTTTTGTTCAACAGGAATTTAAGGTATGTATCATACAATTTTCCTCTCTTTTTAATGTTTTGTATGAAAAATCGCTGGGGTTCCCTTTAAAACATCAAAAATTAGGGCGAACAAAAATTTAAAAGGCTCAATTTCAATTTTTTTTCTTTAAAAATCATCATGAGACATCCTATTGCATTGAAAAATCTCGTAGATTGAAACATGAGAAAGGTAATCAACATCATATTTTGTCCCATTAACACCGTTTATCGCAAATTTTTGGTCTCATTGTTGTTCAAAAATAGTAAAAAGTGTAAAAAATTGGATGCTTACCTGCTTTTGGATACAGAAGAGACCATTGATCTCCTAAAATGAAAGAAAAAAAATATCGAATCAATAAAAATACATGTTAAAATGTTGTAGCAGTGATTTACGAAGCAATTGAGAAGGAGCTACTGAATAAAAAAATTTATTAACTCAATAGCTTCTGTTTCGCGGTGCAAATTTTCACATGCAGAATGGGCGTTGAATGAGCGATTGTTGTCTATACTGGACTTATCTCTCGATAAATATGCGAAAAGCTATACGGGATTATTTATGAAGTTGTAAAAAGCCGCGTAAATGCATTATTTCGACACTATTAAATCATCAGGTACATTATTTTATTACAAGTTTATCGTGAATGGATTGAAAGTCAATAAATTTGCAGCGAAAGATGTTCCATCGAGGCACAATTTATTTATTTCTTTCATTAAAAATTGGTCCATTCATTCCCGCAAGTAGCAAAAAACCGGTTTTACGCATAAATTAAATTTAATTTTAAAATCTAATCGCTTTAATTTCTGCACATGGCACCAAAAAACAAAAAAAAAAAATTGTCACTTACCAATATATTTATTTTTGAGTAATGGTAAATCCGACATAAATCCCGCATTTTCATCAATAACTGGATTCTGTCCATCATCAACGGCACTTTGTAATGCCTGATGTAACGTGAGTGGATCGTGCTCGTGTATCCGGGGACCACCGCCGCTGCCGGCACCAATTGTACTGCCATAATCACTCCGGCGATCCGAATATGGGAAGCCATGTGACAATTGTGTCTATTGAAAGATAAGAAAAAATAAAAAAAAAAATTAAGAAAAAAATGATTTAATGACAGACACGACGCGTCAAGCGATTTGATTTGACTTGATTTTAAAGTGTTAATCGTATTAACGTCTAAATCTTAAAGAATGTCTTCGCATTATTGATTTTACGAGAGGAATTCATGGAACGATGCTGAACAAAAAGTTTACTTTACGAAAATATTTTCGCAGCGCAAATTCTTGAACTTGTAGACTTTGCTAACGACGACGGTGAAAGAAAATAAAACAGGAATCTGTGTCGAGGAATGTTGTTTTCATCATTTACCTTTTTTTAAGAGCAAAATTTCATTTTGTTTACTTTGAAGTGGAAATGACTTTCATTTTAAAGTTACATTGTACGAATTTTCGAAAATTAAAAATTTTATAAAAAATATTTTTGAAAGGTGAAATTAATAAAAAAAATATTAAATAATTAAAAAAAATATTGATAAAAAAAATATTAAAAAATTCATAAAATAAAATTATTTTATTTATTTTAACAATTTTTTTTTTTATAATTTTTATTGATAAATATTTTTTATTAAAATTTTATTTAATAAACTTTTAAAAAAAGAATATCTTTAAAGAAAATTTGTAAATAATTAAAAATAGTTAAAATGAAAAAATAAAATAATTTTTTTTCTTACAAAAAAAAAAAAATATAAATGATAAAAATAATAAAAATTTTCCATTTCTCGATAAAAAGAAATCAAAAATTTAATATTAATAAAATAAACTTTTATATTAAAAACCGAAGAATACAAAATATTTGCAAAATATGGCAAATACCAATAAATATCAGCGTCTTCATCATCAACAAATATGTTTTATTACAAGTACTCATGTTTGTAAAGCAAAGCAAAGTTTATCGCCGTATCGTATCTGTTCCGTTGTTGTTGTTGTAAAAATATATTTAAAAACAATATATTGAAAACAATATTCGAACAAAAAATGCGAAAATATTTGCGTTGAAGGGATTTCTTGTTTATTATTTTATTGGCTCGTACACAAAAATATTTCTCCGAAGAAAATATTTATTGAAAAATAAAAAAAAAATATTAAAAAATGATAATAAAGACCACTTAAAAATATTTCTGGTGTAGTTTATTTAGACATAACAGAGACCCTGACAAGAAAATAGACCAAAGAATTCCTTTCTCTCTACTGAGAAATTGATGAAGTACGAGTCACCCTTCGAGAATGGTGATACCTACTGCATTGAAAAATTTTCCAGTCTAGAAAACGGAAACATTCTTTCTCTTTAACCTTTTTTGTTGTCAGAAGACGATGCGAGCGAGCATCTTATGAAAAGAAAAGAAAACTATTTATCTATCGCGCAAGAAACGAGAGAAAGAGAGACCTTTTTGGTATCTTAATCTTGGTCACATATCACAAAATATTTTGTTAACAATATGTGTGCGTTTAGCAAATGAGGGCCTTGCATGAAGGGATCTTCTTCGTACGTAATAAAAATTCGAATAATGTAAAATATCTTCCTGTTTGTTATTATTATGTATTGCCTATTATTATTATTTTGTTGTTGATAGTGCACAAACTTCGCTGTGGAATTTCACAAAATACTTTTAAAGCGTGCGTTGTGTGATTCATTTTTTGCTTTGCTGTTTTTATCTTCGTCTTTTTTTTATTGAAAGAAAGTTGCTGGCATGGCATGCGACTTGATTGTGTGTGATATTAAATTTTTCTCTTTATAAATAGAGTTTGAAGCTAATTGCGAGACATTCTTTAAGTTATTTTGCTTTAGTTTTAATGGCAAAAAAGCAAAAAATAAACAAAACTCACCACATGCCCTTGTAAGTCGGAGTCACGATGAGATCTGTGTAATCCTAATTGATCTTGTGACGGTCTTAGACCGGCTAATTGATTGTAATGGTGAAGCGGGGCGTGATGCAATGATGATAGTGGTTGTCCATATGGATCTGTGCTCAAGTATTCTAAGCCGTGATTCTGAAAAAGATAAAAAATAAATAATTTTTAATTATTTATTATTATTAGGCGATTTTTGTTAACAAAAAAATTTTTTTTTGTATAAATTTTTTAAAAATAATTTTTTTTAAAAATACATTTTTGAATTATTTACTTTTCTTATTTTTTTGAAAGTCTCAAAATATTACAAATTTTAATATTTTAATTTTAATTGAAGCTCAAATAATTATTTTGCATTTTTATAAAAAAAAATTCAATTTTTCTCTTTTTAAATTTAAAAAAAAATAAATTTCGTTAAAAAATTCATTGATTTAAAAAAATCAATTGTTATTTATTGAAATAATTTTTATAAAATAAAAAATAATTATTAAATAAATATAAAAATTATTTCGGTTCTTGAAAGAAAATCAATATATTTGTCATTTTAAATTATATTTCAGGACAATTTATTAGTTTTATTTAATTAATTAATTTTATTAATTTAATCATTTTTTTAAATGAGAAAAATAAAATAATTAAAGTAATAAATAATAATTAAAATTTAAAAATAAGATGAAAAATTAATAAAATAAATCGAAAATTCAATTAAAATGAATGAATTAATTAATTTAAAGTTAAAAATTATAATTTTTATTAAAGTAAAAATTTTTAAAGACAAAATAAATAAAATCTAATATTTTTAAACTAAATTTAGGCAAAATAAAAATTTAATTTAATGAGAATTAATTTAATAAAAATTTTAATACATACATTTAATTTTAAAATTTTTTTAATTAAAAAATTTAGATATTTTTTGTGCATTTATAATAATTTAAATTGTATTAATTTTGGATTTTTTTCAGTTTAAAAAAAAATAAAAAATAATTAATTATAATGAATAAATTAAAACTTACTTGTTGTTGCGGAGGACTCTGTGTCGTATGATGAAAGGGCGGCGGAAAATACGGCGGCTGAAAATCTGATTGCAACGCTTGATGATGCATTTGCGGCGTACCTCCATGCCCTCCATTGTGTCCCACATTTGTGCCTGTGCCACGATGTCCTTGTGTGTAAGCTGGACTACCGCCTGACAATCCAATGCCGCCATGACTGGTAAGTCGCTCCTACAAGTAAAGAAAAAAAAAACGACGGAAAATTAATGAGGTGTTAACGCTTTTTGCAAATGCAAATGAGTTTCTAAATTGAGTTGCATGTTTAGTCACACTCGAGTAATCAATTAGGAGTCAACGCGGTGGCTTAATCAGTTTTGTTTTGTGTGCATTTACCATTTTTTTTGCAATGCAAACACTCTGAAACAAGAAAATAATCTTAATGGCAATGCTTCCGTAAACAGACCCGTAGACAGTTGAATTTACGTTAATTTTCCTTCTTATCGTCAAATGCAGTGTGTGGGCAGTTTCAGCTATTTAGCTAATAATAAGTAATTTGATATAATAATAAAACCCGATTTGATGGATTGTTGAGCGCGAGTCTATTGAGCCTTCAATTGCCCGAGTCGAGTACGAGTTTTGTTCTGTCACTCTCTTTGCCGTTCGCTAATTGCTTTGAAAATTTCCTCTTGTTGAGTCACCGGACTTGTTTATTGCTCCATTTACTAATTACATGTTCAACATTCCGCATCTCATGCATTTGAAGAGGATACAGGAGTTTCCATATTTATTTAATTTATAACGGAAACACTTCGCTCATTATTGCCAACTTGCCTTGTACGCAAAATTTAAGCTCAAAGTTGCATGAATCGCGAAAAAGTTCACATTCGCGACATTTTGTTGATTTTAATGCGATTTTCGCGCAAAAATATGTCAAATATTCAATTAAATCTGGTTTTTTATGAGCGTTGTCAATGTTTAGTGCTTCACATTTTCTATCAATCATGCGTCGTTGATTGCTGCTTGCGTCTTGGAATTTATAAAATGGTGTATAATAAAATGGAAAGTCACCTTATTTTAACTTTTCGTTGATAGATTTTCATTATTTGATTGAAAAAATGAGAAAATACTTGAACATATTAATCAAACGCACATTAAAAATCATTAAAAATAATATAATAATCAATTTGTGTGATCGTTAATTTATGCATTTTTGCGTTAATTTATGTTCTTGTGAAAAATGTGGTTAATGCAGTTTGTGTCGGTGCTCCAGCGGTGGCATTTCTCGTCATATGATTCAAATGGAGGTTAATGCTTAACAAAATTGACCGATTTTTTGTGGTTAATTCTCATGACTTGGCACGAGACATGCTGAAAAATCCTTAAATGAAGTCATTTTAAGCTCAAATATTTATTGGCCTTTATTATTTTTGCTCTTTTTGTTTTAATTTCTTTACATTCTAATACAATTAAGTAAAAAAAACATGAAAGAAAATAGAAGAATAACTTTAATTATTATCAGTTTAATCGTTTTCTTTGCAGTTTCTTGGCTCGTATGCGAGAATAATGCAGAAGCGATGATGATGAGGATCGAGAAACGAGTCAACATAATGATAATTATTGTCCATCAGAACGGTAGTTTTACGCAGAGCCGTTCACCACATCAAAATAATGATAATGTTCTTTAACTTAACGATAACTTGCATGATAATTGGATATAAAATAATTAAAATAACGATGATAAAATTTAAAAAAAGCAAATAAACTTCGAAAAAAGAGGCATTAATGGTTAAATAATTAGAAATAAATTTTCTTTTTCTATTTTTATGTCATTTTTAATTAAACTTTGTATACTTTTATTTGAAAAGATTTTCGATTCTTATAAAAAAAATTATTTTTCGAAAATAACTTTAAAGTTTTAAAAATTATTTTTTTTAAATACAAATTTTTCTTATTTTTCTATTTGAAATTTATATCAAAATAATAGAAAATTTTACAAGCTAAATAGTAAATTTGAGAAATTATTTATTTTTTGTTAGAAAAAAAAAGGATAAAGGCAAGGAGAAAGACGAAAATTTCACAAATCAAAAGTCACGTAAAATAATTAATTAAAATTATTTAAAATAGTAATAATTATTCAAAACTAAAATAAAAAGGTTAAAAAAAAAATAAAACTAATTTCTCGAAGGAGCTCCACATTTTTTAAAATTAATAATAAGAAAAATTTAATTGTAATATTTTTAATAATTTTTAATAAAAATTTAAATTTTTATTATATTTTAAAATTTTAATTTTAATTTAACTTTTATTTAATTTAATTAATTTTTTTTTATTTTTTTTTTATTTTGTATTTTTGAAAAATATTTTCCAAAAAATGCTCAATTTAAAAAAAAATCTCTTATAAAATTTTTAAAAATTATTTTTCTAGTTTTTCAATGTTAAAAATATTAATTTCACTTTCAAAACCTCACACATTCACAAATCAGCTCTCAGTGACAATCCTCTTTTCGTAATTTTTTCTCATAATTGCACTCTACGATAGTTTCATTCACTCACAAAAAAAGTTTCAAGATTCAAGCGCATACTTGAAAGACGTTAAGACGACATTAATTTACATTTTAAGTGTCATTAAAAGATGTAAAAATCTTTTTTAAACACTTTTTTCTTTCAAGTAATGTACCAAAATGATGACAAAGTGACATATTTAAGTCTACTTAACATTTTTATGTGTAAATTTCTTGCAATGATGTTTTACACCTTTCTTTCTTTCTTTTAATTATTTTTCTTTATTTGCCGCACAATTGTCGGCAAATATTTTCTTTTTCATGTTCTTTTCAAGGAAAAAAAATCAAACACGTGGCAGTGTGTGACCTGCATTTCGTGCCATTTTGCATCAGATAAAAACATTGATGAATGACTTCAATTAGGCGTCGATGGTGGTTCGATAAGAAGCGCAGCAATTTAATTAAAATACTTGCATAATTACTCAATTTATTTGCATTTTTCTAAGAGAGGAGCATTAACGGGACTTTTTTTTATCGCAAAAAAACTGAAAAAAAGGGATCGTCAAGGTTGCGTAGCTTCATTTCTTCATTTCACAATCAGAATATTTATCAGAATATTAATAATAATATTAGGTATTGCGTGATTTGAACATGTAACTTTAATTTAATTTTGCCATTAGTTATTTTACAAATTTAGCACACAACTGGGTGTCATAACGTCAGTTCGCAGCCACCTCATCATTTGTCATTCGCACTTTTAACAAATTTATTTTGCATTTATTTAAATTATTACCTGAACCTCAATAACTGACGACATATCCACGTAAGCCAATGCCATTTTGTTGATATTTACTTGTCTTGATCACACTCGATTTTTATTTATTTTTCATATAATTTAATTTTTTTTTGTATAAATAAATTTTATTTATTTTTTTAATTTGTTTTATTTTTAATTATAAATTTTTGATCAGTTTATTTTTCCATTTTTCATTAACTTTTATTACTCTTTTAATTGTTTATTATATTTATTTATTTTTTTTTTTAATTAAATTAATTTATCTTTTTTGACGACGATTTACCTTTAGCCTTATTTTATAATATCACACAATCACCTTCGGATAATTGAATAAATAAATTAATATGCAAATTGATTTTTGTTGGCGGGTGAAAAGCGGATGATTGGATCAATTTCAGCATCTTTCTTTCTCTTAACCGACGGAAAAAATTTTTCGCGATGAGTCATCGTTGAATTTCGAGAGCAATTATTCAAAAATGCATTTAATTCTAGCCTTCTGTGCAAGCAAGTTTCAAACTTGAGGAAGAGACGAGAAGAAAAAAAAGATAAAATAATGAAGAAATATTTGGAGCATGTTCAACATGCCTTAAAACTTTAACTTCATCATCATCATCATCGTTCTTTTTTCTTTCTTCTCCTTTTGTTGTGATCCTTAAAATCACATTCAAATTAATATTTTGCAGCGCGTTGTACGTTCCAACGTTGCCCACCCTTTATTTATTATCGTAAATATTATTTTAATTTCATCCACTTTGTTCCGAGAGAGCGAGAGATGAACTTCTTCGCTTACGCTGCCTGTTCGACATACATTTGGCATGTAAATGATTGCAGAACATAAATATTGAAGGAATGCAAGACATTGTCAAAAAATTAAGAAGAACATCTTGTAAATATTCGCTTTTGCTCGTACCAACCTACAGCAGCAGCAGCATCAGAGTCTCGTAAAAAAATAAAAGGAATGAAGAAACATCAATTACGGGTGATGTTAATTTTCTTGCTTGCTTGACGATGATGATGGCGATGCACGTGTGATGTGTGCAATTTCTTCTGCGTGTTTTGACATGTTCGTAAAAAAATTATCAATTCGATACACGATGTCAATGCAAAGTGGTGAAGGAGCATCTGTTTTATGACTTTTTTTTCGGAGGTATTTGCAGAAGTGAAGATAATCGCTCCAATTTGAACAGGATTTTAGCAGGTTTTGATTGATTTGGACTTTCGTGTTAAACTTTTTTCAAATATTAAAAAAATTGGTAGTTAACAGGAGGCAAAAATAATTTTGTGACATGTTTGTAAATTTGATGGTCAGTAATTAAAATTTAAAAAAAAGATAATTTTAGGAAATTGGCAAAAAAAGCAATTAATTGGCTGAAAATTAGTTTAAAATTTTTCAAATTATTAATTTCCTATTTATACGTGATTATTTTTTAAAATTAAATATTAATTTTTTTGAATTGAAAATAAATTAAATAATAATATTTTTTAAGTAATTTTTATTCGTCCTGATTTAAGTAGATTTTTTTTAAAAGTTTTAAAAATTAAATTTAATTTATTTTTAAAAATATAAATTTCCAAAGTAAATTTTAACTTGAAAATTTCAAATAAATTTTTAAATGAAATTTTCGAATTATTTATCAAAAACTATAAAAATTAATATTTTTTACTAAGGCGAATAAATTTAATTTCTTCATTTTTTTGAAAATTTTATATATTTTTTTTAAAAAATTAAAAAAATATTTTTTTTCAAAAGTTTTAAAAAAATTATTTTTTTTTATTAAAAATTTTATTTTATTATTAAAAAATTATTTAATATTTAAAAATTTAGACAAAATATAAAATTTTATTCATTTAAAGAAAAAATATTTAAAAATAATTTTAGTTTAGTTATTAATTTTAGGAAAAATTTTATAATCAGCTATTAATTTTTAAATTAAAAAATAACAGCGAAAAATTATAATAATTAATTGATAATTATAATTATTATAATATTAAATTAATCATAATTATTAATTATAATTTAAAATTATTTAATTATTTTAAATTATGAAACTCGATAAAAAATCCTTAACATATCTTCCTCAATAAAAATTTTTTCAACCGAAGTTCAAGGGAAAAAACTGATGCCTGTTGACCTCCAACTTTTTTTTATAAATGATCCAATCATCCCATTAATTACCGCGCACTCCGCCAATCACACAAATTCCCGCAAAAATATCTCCTTAATTAACATTTTAATTGATACTTTTTTTTCTGATACGAGATGAGTTCACTTAATAACCGGCTACCTTTCAAAACAATTTACTCAGCGAGCAGTGTCAACTTCATTTTCAATAAAAATTCATTAAATTGACACCCGGACACAAGATTATGATTGTAGTTCTCTCTATGTGTGGCTAACGTGCGCGATTATCGTAAATATTATTATTTTTATTCATTAATTTTATTTTAAATTACTCTATTAATTATTTTCTTTATGATTATTTTATTGTTTTGTCACATTTATCTTCAATTAATAATTTTTATTTTTTTTTTCAAGTTTTTTTTTATCCCCGCGAGATAATTTTTATTTATACCGTCAAAAAGTCTTACGGCACAATTTTTTTCGCATTCTATTCATAACAAGTGCCTAAAGTAAACTAAATATACAAATCTATTTCAGTAGCTGTTGATGTGCTTACTGTGTGTTGTTGTTGCTCATGTTCGTTCTCTCGTGTATGTACAAAAAAAAAAAATTATAAAAAAAATAACAACACCGAGCTCGATCATAATAATGTGTGTGTGTGTACCATTTGAATCTCGCATATGCCTGTAGTAGCTAAACACACGTCTTTTTCGTGTATGAAGAGCACTTGGAGTACACAATATTTTATGTTGTTATAAAAAAAGTGGTTGGTTGCTCTTATTCTCCTCAAATTTTGTGTGTTTCTGCACGAGA
Source organism: Culicoides brevitarsis (assembly GCF_036172545.1). Classification (NCBI taxonomy): domain Eukaryota; kingdom Metazoa; phylum Arthropoda; class Insecta; order Diptera; family Ceratopogonidae; genus Culicoides; species Culicoides brevitarsis. The sequence goes on along the minus strand of NC_087085.1, from coordinate 13,491,869 downwards.
GTGTGTTGTTAAAATTTTAATGTTCGCCATTTATGTACGAAGAAAATTATCATAATCATGTAAAAATTTCTCTCTCAGCAATGCGCAAGTACAAAAGGTGTCAATGTTTCGGCAGCCAACCTGAGATGCTTTTGAGGGTCAAAGGCTTTTAATTTTTTTTTAAATTTTTGGTCTGGTCAGGGATAAAAAAAACATATGTGCTAAAGATTATGTTTCAAAGTTTAAAATTTGAAGTATAATAAAAAATATTTAATAAAAATATTTAAAAAAAAAATAAAAAATAATTTAACTATTATAAATTAAATTTTTAATTTATTTTTTAATTTTAATTTAATTTATTTTTTTTTAATTAACTAAAATTTAATTTTTAATATTTTAAATAATTTCAAAAATATTAAAATTTTTTTTAAAAGACGACAAAAATATGAACTTTAAATAAATGTTAAAATTTACATTGAAGCTTTGAAAAGTTATAAATTTTTACAATTTTTAAGAGATAATTTTCCCAGAATTTTCAAGAAATGCAAAAATTTGAAATAAATATGTAAAAAATAATAATTTTGGTAAAATTATTTAAAAATTTGCTAAAAAGTCAAATATGTGAAATAATGTTCGACTCAAAATATTAAAAATTTCGAGAATTTTCATTTAAAATTTTCCTTAATTGATTCAGCTTAATTCAATATTTGAGAAAAAAAAAATTTTTTTTTTGAATATTTTTTGACCTTGTTGTCCTGTTGTTGATGAATTTTATGTGAAAACATATTTTTCGTTTATTTTTTTTTTAATTTTTTTCAAAAATCTGAAATTTTTTTTGGTCAAAAATTATTTTTTTTATATTTTTTTTAATTCAAAAAATAATTTAATTTTATTTTTAAAACCCTGACCTCGTGTCGTCGACTTCTTGTAAATTCTTGCATGTTTCCATCCAGGTGCATCTTGGTGCGCAAGGCAATCAAGAAGCGATTTGCGTTGATCTCTCGCTGTAATTTTTTCTTCCTTTAGTTTTATGAATGAATTGTAAATTAACTGCGTAAGTGTTATTAGTTTCCTTCTCGCGTATTATGTGTCAATATAATTACATCCTAGCACGGCATGTTTTTTTTTTGTTGTTGTTGTAATGACGACGCTGGCGCTCTCGAAATCACAGTCTCTCATGCATAACTCGCTCCTGTTGTGAATTGCCATTGAAAAAAAAAATGTTTAAAACACTTTTCAATCTGTTTCAAATCGTTCTGTTTTGCAATGAAAACGAGGAAGAATAAATCATGGGGTTGAACATTTATACCCACATTTACAGTTCATTGCGTTATTGCCTCCGGGCTTGTGATTTGTTGAAATTCATCCTTTATGTCGCAACATACACACACATGGAAATTGAAAAAAAAAGCAGAAAAGGTAATAAAATTAGGAAATGATTTTCAATGCAATTTTTCTAAGTGATTGACTGAAAGGGAAAGTGTCGAGTCGAGGGATGTTTGTTTTAACGACGACGTCCATTGAATTTCAACGGATTTTTTTTTTTTTTTTAAATAAATAAAAAATTTGTCTAAACAGGAAATTGCCTAAAAAACTTCTAGAAGGGTTGAAAATAATTCAATCGATGACTTCCTAAAAAATTTAAAAAATAAAAAATTCGAAAATTTCTGAAAAAATTAGCTCATCATCGTCAGGTATGAATAATTTTTACCACGTAATGAATTTTTAACAAGCCAAACTTATCATTTGGCCCGATCTCTCGTTAAATCATTCCTTCACATGTTTCCATTTAACAAGTTGGTTCAATATAATTATCATCCATCCATATATTTATTTTCAATTTATTTATTCATACTTACAATTTCATACAATTCATTCATTATTTTTTTTTTATTTTCTTTATTATTTCATGAGTAGCTCACTTCATTAATAACAACATTTTTCTCAATAAAAGAAATGTGCGATATGTAGTTAAATACCTCCGAAAGTAGTCAATCATCGTATGAAACCAAAAATTAAACCGTTAGTTGGTACAAAAAAATTATTCATAACATTACTGGTCAGTGATGTACTTTTCTGATCGAATTATTAGATAAAAATTAACATTTTTTAGCGTTCAATTATTTTTTGTCGATCATGAAACATTATAAATGATGTCTTTTTATTGGCAAAAAGTGAACAAAATCTTATTAGACAATTTTTTCATTTATTATTTGAGACAGTTGAAGGTCTCGAGAATTCCAATAAATAAATAGTTAAAGTAAAGTTTTATTTTTTTTTCATATAAAAAGGGAGGAGCTACGTTCCCTTAGCGCATAAAATAACAATGAATCGAGTGTCGTTGAACATTTTGTATAAATAAAATGTTGTAGCATGTAATTTTTAACTGTTTTAATTTAATGCCAACAGCTGCAATAAAAATTTATTAAATATGGTTCCTTCCTTGATTTATTGTTAATTTATTAAACGAAACTGAGGTGACTTCCATTATGGAAACCAAAATTTCGTTCTACTTTGAGGGTTTTTAATGCAATATTTAAAAAAAAATATTAAAGTAAAATTATTTTTAATTCGTGATGAATTAAAATTTTGATAATTTGTAAAAAATTAATAAATATTGAAAAATTTATTTTAATAAAAATTATAAAAAAATAATTATTATTTAAAAAATTATTTTTTATATGTTAAGTATATAACTTTAAATTATAAATAAAGGAAAAATAAAAAAAAATTAAAATATGAACAAATTTTAATAATGTTACTTGTAAAATATTAATTTTTTTTTTAGTTTTTAACTTTTTTACAAATTTTTTTTTTTCAGAAAACCTAATTAATTTAATTTTTTTTAAATTTAATAAAATTAGATTAAATTATTTAAATAAGGACATTCATGAAATAAAAAAAAATTATTTTTTTTTAAATAAAATTATATTAAATATGTATTTAAAAAAAATAATTTATTATTAATTATAAATTATTTTTTTCGTAAAAATTATAGTTTTTTTTTTGTATTTTACTCAAATATGTTTTATAATTATAAATTGATAATTATAAAAAAATTGTATAGAAACCGAATTTTTAGCAAAAATATTTTTATGTATTTAAATTTTTTATATATCATATTATATTTTATATTATTATTTTTATATATTTTTTTATTTTTATTAAAAATTTTTTTTTTCATATTATATATTTCATAAAAAAAAATATTGAAAACAATATTTTTCATTAATTTTTCTAATTTTTTTTTTATTTTTGAAATTTTTATTCAAAATATGTATTAAAAATTTAAATCTTATAGAGTTCTTTTGTTGAAAAAACATATTTTTTTCACCTTTTTTAATGTTAATTGATCTTAAATGATCGTGCGGTAGATCTTTCACCCATCAAAATATTATTACGAGACGGATCATTAACCGATAATTAATGTTAATCAAGCCTCTTGATCTGTTTCATCCCATTATTCGTCTAAAATTAATTATCTTTTTGATAAAATCACTTCTAAACTAATTGAAAGTCACGTGTAACAAAATTTTCGTATCTCACACAATCTCAAACACTGCAAGAACTCTTCTCAAATTTCAAGTTCAAGTTTTTTGCTCCAATTTTTCAACTAGAGACGAAGTAATTTTACACCGCATGATTAGCGTTATTGTTGTTCTACATAAAAAACTGTGTTTTACACTCCCACAAACATGTTTGCTTTCTTTTCTCCCATCCTCTCGCCGTATTAAAGTTCCCTTCTTCACACATATGTCTTGTCGTTGTGTTGAACAATAAATGATATCTTTATTATTTATTATCCTATTTATGTTTTTTTTGCAGGTCTATTCAATACGAGTCATTGCCATTATTTGGTGTCATCATATTACAACAAAAAAGGGAACACTTCTATGCAACATTATCATCTCGTATCGAGAAAAAAGGTAATAATAATATGTGAAAAATGTTATAAATGATCAACTTCCTTGAAATCCATTCATGTAGATTATGTTGAACCACTTATTTGGATGTTAAATTATGCATACGACGATGCGTTACGCCGTTTTATGGAGCTTTAATGTGATTTTCAATGGGTCTTTATTGTCATCGTTGTCGATTTAGTTGCTCCGTTTGCGTAATGTACACGTGAAAAGGTAAAAATTGACCTTATCTGGCGATATTTTCGTGTTACGAGTGTTTATTTGGGACAACATGTCATCGAAAGTCGAGCCTCTGGGCGAAAAATCAGTGGCACACGTCAATCACGCCGCACAAAAGGTACCTGTGACACGTTTTTCTCGATTTCTTATTAATTATTTTCAATTAAGTCCGGTAGCTGTGCGACTTAAAGGTGTTTGCCGCCGTCAGTGAACAATAAAATATGACTCTAATTTGAATATTTATGACATGCACATAAAATATCTTGAATAAATAGCTCATAACTACCAGGATTAACGATAATGCGAGCAAAACATTGGAGACACACCCAGCTTTCGGTCGCGGTAAGTGAAACAAGTGCACGAGAAAATTTAAAGTAAGATTAATTGAGATCGAGTTTTTTTCGGACTTACGATTTTTTTATGATTATGATGTTTTTGGCTCCTACAAAAGTTAACAAAAGATATCAAACAAACAATTGCTCTGTCTGTTAACTTGATCATCTTCTTGTTAACCTTAAATTACATTTTCCATTCACAATCGACTTTTCATCGACTCCAAATAAAAAATTAATGAATCAGCGTTTTCACGTTCATCGAAAAAGGTAATCAACAAAAAAAAAATATAAAAAAATGTATTTTGTTGAAACTGATTAAAAAATTGTATATCGATTGTTCTTACGACAATCGACGAGTAAACAGAAAAAAAATTCGTGCTCAATTCAAAAGTTCCACTCGCGTGCCAGATCATTACGAATCAAAAAAATGTGATTAATGTTGCGCGAGATAAAATTTTTCGGTGAGTTTATCGAATGCACGAACTCTATTAATATAAATAAATTCAAATAAAATTTAAAGAGAACATAAAAACTTCCTAATCCGGAGGCACGTCCAATCTACTTATTTTTTGTACTCGGATATTATTTTTTATTTATTTATTTGTACAAGTAGAAAATTGAACATGATGAAAGCAAATAGGCTTTTGTGTTGCGCGGCACAGGTTGGAGATCGAGTAGTCGACGCATATTATTATGATTGTAGATTAAATAAATATTAAAAGGAGAAAAAAGGTTGTTGATCTCTGACATGTCCAAATAATTGCTTGAATTGAATGGGTGGATGTTAAAACAATCTCGCATTCATGATAATTGAGTGATTCATATCGCAAGTGGGAGGCATGATGGTTATCGATGTTTTGCCAATTTATTTGATATGATTTTTTTCTTCTTATTATATTTTTAAAAAAATAAAATTTAAAAAAAATATATTATTTAATTTAAATTAATATTAAAATTACCTAACTCAAAATTAAATGTTATTTATTATAATATTTTGAATTAAAGTTACTTTTATATTTTAATAAGAATAAATTTTTGAGAATTTTCTGATCAATTAAAAAAAAAAACTAAAATAAAAAAATTAAACAAAATAAAAAATATTATAATATAATATACCTAATATAATATAATTATAATTAATTTTTAAATTAAAAAAAATATATATAAATTTAAAAATTATTATTTGGTGCATTCCATTCTAAAAAATACCAAAATCCCGGATTCACTTTTCTCATAAAATAGTAGTAGAAATAAAAAACTGAATAGTTTATCGTGATGTCCATCAAAAAAGAAGAAATTTTTGCTTTGGCGAAATTTTTTTCTTCTTATTTTTAAAAATTTTATGATATTTTTAAAAAATTTTTATCGCATAATATGGGAAAAATTCAAGTAGCGAAAAAAAGGTCAAAATTTCAAGTTTTGATTTTCAAAATTTTTGTTCACCAGGATTGTTGGTCGTCTAAAGTACATCAATTTTTACCATGAAACTTATGGTCGGAAACGAATCGTTTGATCAGAAAGCCCAAAAATGTGATTTTTTAGCGTTCTTAAAAAATTTTGAGTCATTGATAAAAATTTTTAAAATAAGTCGAAAATAAATGTTGTCTTAGCAAAAGTTTCTTATTTTTGGATGGACATCACGATAAGTTAATAAAATATGTATTTTTATAGGTAAATTTAAAATCCAGGATTTTGGTATTTTTTAGAATGAAATCCTCCATTTATTAAAAAAAATTAAAAATGTTTGCTTGAATTTAAGCAATTTTCATTTAAAAAAATTAACTAATTTTTATGATTTTTGTAAAGGTCAGAAATTTTTAACAATTTTTTAAAAATTATTTTTAATAATTTAATTAAATAATTCAAACAAATAATTTAAATAAAAATTCAAACATGTCAAACGAATTTATATTTATATATTTATTAAATTTTTTTTCGAAATTTTTAGACATTTTTAATATTTTTTTTTATAATAAAATTTAAAAAAATTAAAGTAAAGAAATTAAATAATAAAATTTAAAATTAAATTAAAAATTTATTTTAAAATTAAAACCAACTCAAATTAATATTTTATTAATTTTTTTTTAGTTTCAATAAATTTCATCGTCTCCAAACATTGCGTGCTCTTTCTCTCTCCGCGCAGCCATCACAACAGATAAAGCGATTAACGTCCATTCAATCAAACATTTTTCATCGTCATATCAGCTCAGCTCAATGGGAGTTCATAGACAAGTAAGTCTTTTATTTATACATTTAACATCATATACAATATTTTGTGAACGTGCGTGCGTGCGGCAAAAGTCAATGAAATTTTGAAGTTTATTAAAATTAATTTACGTTTGATTGAGTATTACTTCGATTTGATGGTTCTCGAGTGTATTGCGGGCAGAAATGCGAGCACAAAGCCTCACATTGAAGTTGTCTCTATAAATTAGAATTAAGTGGCGCGGTAAAGATTAATGTTTTTTTTTGTCAGAATCAAAATTTATATATTTTTTTTCGTTAACAATGCACAAAAAGGAAAACAATTAAAAATCAAGGTAAATTAGAGCAAATTTAATTAAACAGTCATGAATTTACTGTCGTCACTAATTACTAGACAAAGGCTATCAAATTACACCTTTCAACATGTAGTATTCCCAACTTTTTATTCTTTTTATTTATTTTTATTTTTATGAATCTGTAAATAATATGCAAGTAAAATTAATCTTTTGCGGCGTGTGTAATTAATGTGTGTGCCTCCAACTAATAATGTTTGTGCTTGTGTGTTCACCAGAAGTTTAAGCTTTGTGACCTTTAATTTTATTTTTTTGCGATTTTCTTTAGTTTTATAATGATACCCGCATTCATGTAGTACACAACACATGCTTAATCTTGCTTAAGAAGAACATAAATATCGAAAGATGATATTATTCTTGTTTGTTACATTTATTTATTATTTCTCATATATGTGTATGGGACCGAAAAAAGAGACGAGAAGAGAAATATTCTTGCACATTATAAAGTATCACATAAGAGGCAGCAGCAAAATGTTATCTTAAATTGTGGTATAATGGACACAGTAGCTGAAAACGTGCGCAACAGTAGCACAAAAATTATTCCACAACATATATTTTTCATGTTTAAGAATTTATTTTAATATAAATAAACTTTTTTTCATACAAAGAATACGAAAAAAACAAGAGAAAAATTGTAACCGATACGAAATTTAACAAATTGACCATAAAAATGTTGTGTAGAATGTAAATTTGTTTGACATAATGCATTATTCGTTGTTACATCCGAACATTTTTGTAACATTATTAATTTTTACTCAGTGACTCATCATCAATTTCTGACGAAAAAGAAACTTTCATCTAAAAAACCGACGGTATGTTATAATAATAAATAGTAATAAAATATATTTTTTACTGAAATAAACTTTAAAACGTTTAATTTGCAAGGTTGTTACACATTTTACAACAAAAATCCAGACAAATTTTATATCACTACTCCTAAAAGTTACTTGAAACGCATCATCATGTGGGTGAAGATGAAGAAGAATAATGATTATAATTAATATAATTAAGAATGTTTTATTATATGATCAGATAACGATCTGATTTCGCATGAACTGAATGTTTAAAATGTTTAATTAAAGGTTAATTTTATAAAAAAGTAATAAAAATGTTAAGCTATAAACCTTTTTATAACATATATAATTTATTTTGATTTTTATTTTTTTTATATTATTCTAAAAATAAATAATAATTATATAATTAAAAAAGAATTATTTAAAAAAAATAAGAAGCGCGATAAATTCAATCAGTTTAATCATAACAATATATAAAATAAGATATTTTATTATAAAATTATTCAATTGTTATTAAGATAGTAATATTGTGAATCATTTATCATAAGTGCATGTCCGTTGATTGCGTCAAGTCTTCGTTTGCGCAGAATATAAATAATAATTATCTCCTGTTGATATGGCATTTAATTAAATTAGCATTAGAAATATTCTTTCTACAAAATTTGCATTAACATATATTTAATGTATATTAACATATATAATAATATAGTATACATTATACATACACAGGTAGTAATAAAAAATCATTGCAGTAAATATCGGGATTATTAATCGAATTATAAACGGTTGTCAAGATAGTTAAAATGCTCAGTGGTGGGAAAATGTTTGTAGTTTCACTTATATATATTATATATAATAAAAAAAGTTAACATTATTAATAATAATAATAATATTTGAGGAGCAGCAAATAAAATATTTTATGAAAAAATATAATTTTTCATTCGAAAAATAAATAAACAAACATTTATCAAACATTCATTAGACCCATTATTATCGCTATTAATATTATTATCATTTTTATTTCACTATACAATAATACTAACATATATGTTTGTACTTTAATGATAGATATAAACTTTATATTATTATTAACTTTTAAAGTACACAGAGCTAATGAAAGGTGCAGAAATAACTGCAACAGCGCGAAAACTCAAGTAAAACATTTATATATATTTATTTTATAAAGTTTAGGTAGAAACAACATTTTCGACATTTTACAAAGATTTATTAAGTTCATATTATTATTTGAATAGAGATACACTTGTTAACGCTACGTGCAAAAATTTCATATATGCAAATATTGTCTCAACGGCATTAAACGAGTAAATTTGTAATAAAATTACGTGAAACCACATGAGCAAATACGTGAACCTTATCTCATTATAATGGGTGAGAGTGAGCTTTAAAAGCATTTTTTCTTATTATTTTTCGCGAAATCAATAAACGCATAAATCTTCAAAGTGCATCAAAAATGATAAGAAAAAAAACAAAGAAATCGATTCATCAAGTGGGTTGACCCCCCTGAGTTGTGATGTAAACAGATAATTTAAATAAATTTTATTGTATTTCTTGTTTATCGCATAAACTGCTTTCTTTCTGCATTGTAACAACAACGAAAACACCCGAGTATCAAATTAAAAACTGTCACCATTCCCATCCACACACATTCACATTATTTTGTTGTTCTTTTTTCTTTCATCTCTTAAACCACTTTTTATTGTAGAGACTTAATTTTATTCATTAACAAAAAAAAAAGAAGTGTTTTAACACTACAAAAGCAACGAGCAACCTGTTCCCACACAATAATTTTTCTTGCAAGTTTGACACTTTACAAACATTCGTCGAGAGGCGAAAATTAAAATAATAATAATAATATTAAAGAACATCGAACAACAAAATAAATACATTTAAATTACATGCGCGGAAATTGATACAAAATCCGCACAACGCGGTTTCGTTATCAGAATCACACGCGAAATGCAAAAAAAAAAAAATAAATAAATAAAAATGAATGAATGTGGAACAAATTTACACAAATTTGGCCTTAAGATATTTTATTTATTTATTTTTTTAATCACAATAATTTTTTTTATTCCTTTGCTTTCTTTCGTCTTCAAGTTTTTTTATTGAAAAAAAGTTTTTGTATCATTGTTATACATTCATGTTATTAAAAAAGTAATTTTCATTCATATTTTTTGTAACTTACTCGTGTTTCTTTTGTGAAATGAACCGAAAAAATTATTTATGAATGAAAAAAAAAATTTTTTTTTTTTGATAAAACGAAGATGAGGATAAAATTGAGCGAATTAATAAAATAAATGTTCAAAATTTCCTGTTGCAATAAACAATTATAATTAAATGTGCAACTTTCATGTCAATAAATAAATCGATTATGACCTAAAAAGTTTCCTGTAACGTAATGCCTGTAAAAATCTATAAAATTCACACCGTTTTTGTGTTGCTTTCGTTCTGGCGTGTTGCTGAGAGATGACAAGAAAATCATTTAATATTAATAATAAATAAGTCATAAAATTTCTTTTAATTCTTTCACGTAAACATAAAGGTGTCCACACAAGTAAATATAACAATAAAATATGCAACAAAGTATTTTTTAGCAAAGCAAGCGGTTAGCTTTTCAACTTTTTCGATCATTATGGAGTTGTTGTAGTTTAACATTTTTTTTCTTGTTGTAGTAATAATAATAATAAGTACAAGACAAATTGTTGTAAATTAAATGTTGTGTAAAATATGATTCTATTCACCGTTAAAAAGTGCCAGGAAATGAGTGATATTTTGTGCGCACATTTAAAAGCGATTAGAAAATGAACTTTTGAGGAAGAGCAAAATAAATATATATGGATATTAGGTTGATACAATTTTAGAAAATGTTTTCATTTTTAAATATTTTTTTGGAAATATTGAATTTAAATTTATCATTAAATAAATTTTAATAATTAAATATAATTATATTTTTAAAAAATATTAATTAATTATAAAATAAATAAAATTAATAATCAATTTAAAAATAAGTATAAAATTAATTAAATAAATATAAATAAATAATTATTTATTAATATTTTTTGTATATATTTAACATTAAAAAATATTTAATTTTTTTAAAAATATTTAACAAAAATTAAATTAAATTAAGAATAAAAAAAAATAATTTTTTTGTAAAATTTTAATTTAGAATAATACAAAAATTAAATTAATTTTTAAATATTTTTAATAATTAATTTATTTATGTTTTTAAATTAATAAAAAATTTTATTAAAAATTTAATATTATAAATCAAAATTAATAAAAATTTTAATAATATGTATTAAATTCATATCAATTATTGAAAAATGCAACATTTTTGTAAAAATAAGTTAATATTTTCTTACTTTTCAAATTTTTAACGAAAAATGATCAAATTTCTAAAAAAATAATTATGAATTTTGAAATTCATACAAAAAAGTACAATATCTTAAGATTTTTTAAGAAATCTTGTACTTTTTCATACTATGACTCATAAATTAGATAATCTTTCTTCCTAATGACCTCTAAGAAATTTAAAACATTTTTAATTTTTCTTTCAGCCTAAATATGAATATTAGTGAGAAATGCTTGCTGGAAGACATTGATGAATGATATATATTTTTAGCAAAGGACTGCATTCGCTAGACAAGCTAACTGTAAAGAGTCATCATGAAGCGCGCGGGGAAAACTAGTTTCCATATAGCAAAATTGAAATAACTTACAGCAACATCATCCTCATTCATCTCCGATTCCCGTTCGTCATCAATCAATTGATTAAAATGTACGAGTGTCGTGTCATCGTCGTTGTTGTCGTTTTCTTCAGCAAGATGATCCCCCTTGTTACCACTCGTCGTCGTCGTCGTAGTGCCATTTGTACCGCACTTGGGCATCATTATCTGACCTACGCAGTTGTTGGTCGTCGTCGTCGAGCTCTCACCACTTAAACTACTATCATTATTATTATTTTCATCGTCGTCTATGCCATCGTCAAAGTTATGCATATCATTATGCTTGAAAATTTCCATGTTATGTTTGAGAATTTGATTCAGCGATTCGTGGCGCAAATCGTCAAATTGGGGCTCATGCTGATCATATTCCACAAAAGTTCTGCTGTAACGACGTCTTTTCGCGGATGGGGCATGGATATCACTTAACTCTTCCATTTTTTATTAAATTTATTTTTTTTTAGATCATTCTAATTTATACAATGTTTCGCACTGATAAAATCCACACGTGCTAAATTTCTATATTCGGTCACAATAACAATAGTGATCCATAATCATCTTCCACACAAAAAAAAAATTTTTCAATAAATAAATATTGAACGAAAAAAAAAAATAATAAATAAATAAACAAGCGAACCCGAAGATAAAATACTTGCGCGATGCGTACAATCCGAATATCGCATACACACTGTCTGCGAACATGCTGTCTGTAAGGCTTGTATCCTACTTATGGCCTCTAGCAATATTATAAAGAAAAATATTATATTTTATCTCTTGCACTCATGCTGCTGTCGCGTTGTTGTAATAATAAAAATAATAATGTAAGTACAATTTGTACGATCTTGCGTGTATGTTTGTATGTTACTCTCTCGCATATATGTATGAAACTGGACATAAACTGAGAGGAATCTACAATAATGTGTGTGAACCGGTTTTCTGCGGCAATTCTTGGGTTGTCATCTCAGGAAGGTCCGTTTCGGGACAAAAGGAAATCCGAGACTGATCTATTTTTTCTTGAATTTCTTAATAATAATTTTCGAGAAATGTGAGAAACTTTGGAAAAAATTGAAATTATGTGCAAATAATCATAAATATAAATTATTTATATATGTTAGGTATATGTTTAAGTATGTTCCAAATGTAATAATAATAGTAATATTATTAATTCATTTTATAGCAGTAGTTTATGCATGTTACAATATTCTATATTAAATACCGTAATGTTAATAATTTTAAGAAAATTTAAAAATATGTTTAATGTTTTTAAAAAATATTTTTTAAAATTTTCAATTTTTATTATATTATTCAAATATTTTTTAAAAATATATTTTTTTTGTTTATAAAAATAAAGTTTTAAAGAAAGTTTTAATTCAATTTCGTTTATTTATTTTTTCTTTCAAATTTTTAACTGAAATTCTTCAAAATTCTTTACTGAATTTTTTAACTTATTTTGTGTTTTATTTATTATTTTGTTAAAAAATAATTATTTAAGGTCTCATTATTAATAAATTATTATTATTTAATTAATTAATTTATATTTTAATTAATTTTTATTTAATTAATTTTTATTTTAATTAAAAAGTATAAAAATATTACTAAAAATTTATAAAAATATATTAAATGATGTTGAGAAAATAAAATAAGATATATAATTTTCTTTTGACTTCAAAATTATATTTTTTTCTTGATTTATTTTAATTTGTTTAATTTTTATTTCTTTTAAAATTATTTACTTTACGGTAAGTAACATAAAGTAAAGTATATACATTTATTGGAAATTTTTACAAATACTAATAATAATAATAATCATATTGAAACATATTAATATAAAATTTATAGGACGATCAGTGGCGAATGCTTGTCTAGTATGGAAATGCGTGCGAATATCTCGTTGTAGGTCAATACGGAATGAGTCGGCATCGCTATCATCTGCATAAATAATAAACTTAAAAAAATTAAAAGTGTCTTTGAAAGAATTTTAAAGTACATTCTTGAACAAGTTATTTAAAAATATTCATAAAATACTTTAAAATTAGATACAACTATAATTTTTTGCCATATAAGCTCTCAAGCTCAAGTGCCTTGCCTGCTTGCTCTGCTTTCGTTATTATTATTTTTTTTTTTCAACCATGAGTTGAGGTTTCTTCGTGAAATCGTTCGTCTTCATTGACGGTGTACAAGCGAGAGAGAGACTTTTATCTCTTAAATGCGATAATTACGGTATAAAGGTAATGACTATCTTTTTGTATATATCTTCGTTGCATATCGCGAAATTAAATCACCGCTTCATTCATTCATCTTTTTACAACTCATTCATAAAACATTTTAATAGCAGCCACTTTTCACTACTTGAACGATTTCTTCGCATACACCTAATTTTTAAATAAGATTTAATTGAATCGCCGTTCAATCTCATTTCAACTTTAATATAAATAAATCGACATGTGACGCACACATCAAGAAAGCGGCAGTCAGGCAGGCGGTAAGCGATCAAGATAAAGAAAAATAAAATATTAATTGATAAATTTGGGACACATACTCGTTTTTTTTTGCTTCATCTTTTTTTTTAATCATAGTGCGAGACCGAGCATGAAAGGAGAAAAAAGCCACCAACTGTGTTTTGGCAACTTTATTATTAAATTGCTTACGGTGCTGTATCTGAGCGTTTCTACATGTTCATTTATTTTTATTTTCGTGAAGACTTGTGAGTATATAAAAAATATTTAATCTTTCATTCATTCATGTTTTTGAATAAAAAGAGGTAAACCAAATAATTATAATGATGAGGAGAGAAAGAATTGAGGAAATTTATATCAAGATTGTACAAGCAAATGTCAAGTTTGACATTAATTGAAAAGTGTGTAATGTGTCTGTTTTTCGGTTGTATTTTCTTCTCATGTTGCGGGTCAAAAGTCTTGCGATCGTTGACTGAATGAGTGATGAGAATATTTTTATTTATAAAAACTTTTATTGATTCTTTAAAAATATTTCATAAAAAAAATAATATTTAAAAAATATAAAACTATAAAAAATGTTAAACATTAATTTAAAAAATATTTTTTTTAATAAATTATAATATTAATATATTTTTTTAAATTTTTCATTAAAGATCAAAATAACTAAATATAAAAAAATTATAAAAAATATTTTTTTTTTTAAATAATGATTTATAAAAAATTTTTAACTTTTTTTTTAAATCAAAATATTTATTTTTTTTTTCCTAAAAAGTAAAAATTTATTAAGAATTTAAATTTATAAAATATTTATTTAAAAAAATAATTTTTTATATTTATCCCTTCAATTTTAATTATTATAACTTTAAAAATTATATAATTATTAATATTTAGTTATAAAAATTAAATTTTATTATTTTAAATTTAATTATTTAAAAAAAATATTATAATAATAAATAAAATTAATTATAAATTTTAATAATTATTACTTTAAAACTTATTTTTAATTATTAATATTTATTATTTATTATTAATTTTTATTATTAAAATTTTTATTTAAATATATAAACTAAAGTATGCAAAAATATATAAAAATAAATCTTATATTCTTTGCCGAAAATTAGCATAAGTACCGAAAGAATGCCACACAAATAACCCAACGCAAAATAATAAACAAAACAACAAATGCCATAAATTTACAAATAAATAATAATGATAATGATCTGGAAGTTTTTTTTTTCGTAAGTAAATTCATGCGGAATTTATTTTCTTTACACACAATAATAATGTAATACTTGCATTCCAATATGTATTTATGAACTAGCGTCTAATAAAATAATAAGAATCATAAATAAATAAATTTTAAAATATTTTCCTCCTTCCTCTCCTAGACGATATTCTAATCATAAATTCATTCATTTATTTTTTTTCTCTTTTTTTTCATTTCAATTTCATATCAAAATAGGAAAAAAAGAACACAAAAAAATAATAAAAGGAACGACGAAAGATGCATATTTTATGCAGTCTCTGTTATCATTTGCTGGATTTGCTTTCGGATTTGCTTTTATTTGTTTTTATTGACGTTATTTAAATAAATAAATAAATTGCGTACTACTCTAATGTAATAAAATTATTATTGGTAATGAATTTTGAATTTGAATAATTTATGAGCGTTGTGTTATTATTATGGTACATTTGCAAACACATGTTCTCATGTTACGTACATGCACACGGAAAATCTTAAATTGGTGATATATTTATGATTTAACATCGTTTGACGGTGTGTTTTGTGTAATGAATCATTTTTTCTTCGTCTTCTTCTTTTCTAGCAGGAAATATTTCATCTTAATTGTAATGAGGTTGATGATGAAGAAGAGGAATGAAATCAAACAGGTTCCTTTTTTATTTTAATTGAAGTCTTTTGATTTTTTTTGTGACCGTTATCATTTTTGTTGCAAAAGAATTTGATCGAACTACTGAATCGCGCGTTGATATAACAATAACATTATGCTGGTTATAACTTAATATTTATATATGATTATCGACATGTGTTCGGAAAAAGAAAAAAAAAGTAACGGCAGCAGCTTCTTGAATTGAATTATATAAATTTTCAGAGTTTCAAAGAATATTTCCGACAATTGTCCAGAAATAATCAAAAAATATTACAACAATTTGTATTTTATTACCTGCATATCATTGTACTATTTTTACACATATCAACGTATGAATGGCAGGCAGTCAACAAACAGTTAAAACAATGTCGATTCTCTTTCAACGCGGTGCAAAATGTGTAAATAATAACAAACACAAAAACAATGGACATACAGGTATCTAAGGTAAGGAATCGATTGAATAGCAAAAATTTGCATTTACAAGTTTGTTCGTACGAATGTTTCTCTCTCTGGCCAAATAAAGACAAAAGCGTATTAAATTGCGATTAGGTAAACTTGATTAGGAATAAGGTGAAATAGTTTTACAATAATTTTACATGTTCCTTTATTTTCTTTCTCACTTCACGTGAATCGACGTCGCGTTTAAGTGTGAAATAATTTTTGTACGGAGAGAAAAAAAAACTAACAAAAAAATGTTACGCGCGCAAAGATAGACTTTATAAGGCGAAGGTGTAAATTGTGTTTTAATTTAAATGAATTTAAATTTCTTATCGCGGGATCAATGGATTTTGCGGCTTGATGTGCCTATTTGCCGAGTAGTATTAACATGTTCGATTTTATTATGTTACTTTTTTTCTTCTGTGCTATAGTGTAATAATAATCAAAGTTAAATTAATGAATGACTGTTACAATGTTTGGATATTTTTTTTTTTCAAATTAAAAAGCAAGTACGAATCTCATCTGGCATCATGATAGACAAAAATAACTTGTATGGTCAGACAAACAAATGAAATGTTTCATATTTGGACAAGTAAATGTTGAAGCGGATAGCAGGTAAGGTTGATACAATAAGAAGAAATTTTACTTTATTTAATGATTTTTGAGTTGAAAATATTTTTTTAAAGTATGAATTAGCAAAAAAGCGATTTTCAAATTTTTAACGGTCATTTTTTGAATTGACATTTACAAATTTTTATTATTTTTAAATTATTTTAATTAAAATTAATAAGTTTTATCAAATTTCTTAAATTTCAATTTTTTGACAAATCTAAATTTTTAATTAAAACTAAAAATTTTAAAAATTAAAATATAAAAAATAAATAATTGATTAATTAAAAAAATTATATAAAAAATTAATAATTAATTTTAATTTTAATTTTTTTTTTAATTTTTCTTATTTATTTTTTTTATTTTGATTAATTTTTAAAGTTTTTAGTTTTTTTTAACTCAAATTCTAAATTTTGTAATTCAAATTTTAAAATTATATTTTTTTTCATGAATTAAATAAAAATTTCAAACATAATATGAAACAAATTTGATAATTTTACCAACCTATCCATCACTATCAGTTTATTAGATCTTTGCTCATGTTAAAAATTTCTCTCCGTCTACTACTTGTTCAGGTTCACTACTTCCAATCGACACATATATGATCAAAAAATCATATATGAATAGGTTAGGTATAAAAGAACAACGGTTTCAAAATTCTTTTTTTTTCGTTTTTTGATTATTTATCTCATAACATTTGCACTACTAGCTGACCCCGCTTCCAACACACACACGCGTTAAGTAAGCAAACCAAAGTGGTAATTGAGTACAGTGACTTTCAATACTATTGTTTGGTGAACCTGTTTAAAATGATTCGACTTATTGATAAGTGTTCATATATGAAAGAAAAAAAAATTGAACCCGTAAATTATGTTCGACTGCGATATGTAAATTTTGGATAAATAATGACTAGGCTAGATATCAGTTTTATCTTTCTCTTCTACTTATTGATAAATTATTAGTTGAACTCTCTTTTTCAATACGAATCAATACTAAATGGACATTGAATGGTAGCGAAATAATAGCACTTGTCGGAGTACAAAGTATTTCAATTGTGATGAAGACGAAGAGAAAGAAGAAGAAGTGTCATGATATTTTACTCAAAAAAACATTCCTCATTGTTCTCATTGTTGTTTGTTTCGCGATATTTGTTTGAAAGGCGTTGAGAGACGGCTCTGGATTTATGGTCCGTTCTTGATAATAATTTGCTGCGAGAAATATTCAAATATCCTTATCTCTCGTCTCGCGTTTATTCCACACATTAAGCGACTCGGGTAATTGCAAACTAGTTTCCATTCAAGATCATTTAAGTGATATCGACAATAAATCGAGGCAGACTTGGAGACTAATCATGACAAGAATAATTATGTGCCGCAACGATATCAATTTACTTATCGCAACGGTCACGGACAAGCCCTTTAAATATTGACTCGCTCGTAATTCAATCTTGTGTAAGGAAAAAATTCAATTTGTTAGAATTTTGATTGATTGAAATAACAAAGTGACTCACAATAATAACTGAATAACTTTGTATTGCTAATTACGGCATTCAATCATTTACATCCTCTTCGCGCTCATACTCATTAATTGGAAATGCGTTATCAATGAAACATGAAATTAACAGCTTACAACTGCATGTTTTGAAATAATCTGCCACGTACAGTGATAAATTCTTAAAGTTAAATGGTTGTGATTCGATTTGTCAGTTGCAAAGAAATTTCTTTCATAATTTCTGTAATTCCTAATATAGTCATTACTTAAATACTGTGCAGAATGTCAGATGTGTACGATCAGATAAATGCGCAACAATTAAACTACAAAGTAGAGTAAGTTGCAGGTTTTAACGTCGGATATCACGCGAAAAGATGGCAAACGTAATAATTGATTAGACAATGTAATGTAACTTCGTTTACACGTTTTGAGTGTTTCGTACTGTGAAAATTGCATGTTTCGCAATTAGAATATTTTTTTGCGAGACTGTAAAATCTATTAAATTATTTTTTTTGTTTTAATTTCAGGAAAAAAGCGAAAACATTTTTACCAAAGAAGTTTCACATGATTCAACAAGCGAAGATTCAGCTAAAAAATGGATGCATTTGGAAATGTCACAACAATTTGGAAAACGAAATAGCTTTAAATTATAAATTGAGTTGTAACAAAATTTCATGGTCCGGCTAATATTATCCCAACAAAGTACCATCAATTAAAATTTGCCAGAAGTAAAAATGTCAGTTTGACCACGGTAGTACATAGCAGATTGATATACGAAGGAACTGAACAACGTTTTATTCTAAACTATGAATGGAACATGATCAAATTCCAAAGGAAGTAGATGAGATTGATCCGCTTCTTTCAAAAGTTATATTACTAAAAGCCGCTTTGGAAAGTGTTCGGTAGAGTGTTCTAAAGCAACTACCCATGCTGTTTTATTAAGAGTTCTCAATAATTTTATAAAAAAATTCTACTATATTGACATAGAAACAAACAAAAACTATTAAAATTTTAATAATTAAGTCTATATATTTAGACTATTTTTTATAATTTGTTCTAAGTTCAAAGTTTCAACTAAAAGATCTCACTTTTTTGTTACAAATTTGTCAAAAATATGTCAAAAATTTTACTTAACTATTTGAAAGATATCGCACTAAAAATTTCAATTGCGAAACATAAATTTTCACAGTGCACTTCAGAGTGTCAGAGGATTTCGATTCACATTCTCACATTAGATATGTCACGTACCGTTTTTTCAATTGATTAATCTAGTTTAATTATCTTCTCCTTCTTACGTGAATGAATGAAATGAAATGTGAGAGTACATCTGTTGCTTGTCAACATTGCAAAAAAGCTTCAAATGATGCGTAAATGACGATCGAACTCTTTTTTAAAAATGATTTTATGAAAAAAAGATTGATCGATAAATAATTACTTTATCAAGTTATTTTTAACCATTTCCGGTGAATTTTTTGGAACCACGAACTTGTTGAACTAATGAATTGTTCTATTTATTAAGCCTCGAGGCGATATTTGCTTGAGCGATATCGATGTTCAAATAATTTCCCTTAACGAAATGTTTTTGAAAATTTCCTGTAGCGAGAACATGAACCACATGTTGAGGAGTACGGAAATGTGAAGAACCACAAGTGAGTGTGAAAATTGTTACAGTGCAATGAGTGTAAATTCGAACATTTTTTTCATTAAAGCATTTAGTGATCGTTGAAGTCTTTTGAAGATGGATTTTAATCCTGAATTAATAATTTTGCAAGTTTTTTACATTTTATAATTTCACCAAAAAAACGTTGAAATTTATGTATCTTGTCACTCGTTTATGTTTTTTGTCATGTTTTTTTTGCGCCATCACGAGGACACGCACTCACACACGCGAAATATGCAAATTATCGATTTTTTTTTCGTATGTCTCGTATTCACTTACCCATTGCGAAGTGGCATCATATGTGGTTGGTACACAACGGAATGTCATGCCTTTACAAGCAGACGCTGTTGCCGTTGTGTTTTTATATTTCGGGGCAATTTTGCTGCTGGCAGCTTGTGATGTTGTCGCGGAAAGGTTCTCAGCTGTATTATCAATACCGCCTCCTCCAATAATGTTTCCGCAGTCCGACGGCGGCGAAAAAAGTTTTTGGTACAGTTGAGCTTTGTCGTCTAGCGAACTAGTCAAGTTGTCGTTGTTATTATTGTTGTTGTTGTTGTTATTCGCGGCGAGATTATTGTTGTTGTGATAGCTTTCGTTGCTACTTTCGCCGCCACCGCTGCCGCCAATGAATGGGTGGTGTCGATACAAGTAGCAATCGTTTTTAATGTCGGAAATACCGTAGTTCGCAATGGTGATAATTTTACGGGAGACCGTTGACGACACGAAATATACGAGAAAATTCACACAAGTCACACGTGTTTGGGTGTAATTTGACGTGATAATTTACTTTAACACGTCTTTATGCTCGTGTGTGTAATGAACGAATGTCGTGAGCGAGATAAAAAAAACTCGGATGCATGCAACTCGGGGGGATAAATTCAATTAATTAAGGATGCCGTCTTACCTTGAACAAAACAAAAAACTTAGTTAGTGATAAATTTCGTAAAAAAAGAGCAAGAATAAAACGTGAAAAGCTGAATTTTTAACCCTTTAGGCAAGGTCAATGGCGTCTTGCGACTCTCATTAAAAAAAGCGCACATAAATTATTATTTAACTAGCAAGACCCACATTCATCGGGGAATCCCCGCTCGAGGCGATCATCCACCTTCATCTGCTATGTATTTATACGACAGCAGCGATGATGATGATGATGGTTTTTTTTTTGTGTAAAATATCTCAATCAATGAAATGAACCATTTTTGATCTACATTCATAACTCATCTCATAACTTTCCGTCTATACACACGAAAATTGTGATGCGCAAACTCACGCTGACTCTAGGTCAAAAGCCGATACGCTTTAAAACATTCACAATTCATAAAAATAAATGATTATCGTACTCTACTACCTCGAACTCGAAGAAGGTAATAAAACCTGGCATCTCTAAATAACTTTTAACATCTTGAAAGGCAACATATATCATCGTGCATTTGTTGTTTCTTTTTGAGGAAGTATCATTCCAAGCAATATTCATTCATAATTTTTTTGTGTTCTTCTTGCCTCCCATAACAGATAAATATGAATATTATTGCATTTTGCTGGACACCGAAAGGCGCTGAGCAGAGAGAAAATCTCATTTATTTTGCGAGAAGAGGAAATATTTAAATGATATTGCCAAAACATTAATGAAATATGTGAGTTATAAGGCGAACCGTTTCAATTTTATTGTTATTATAAAAAAAAGAATGAACTTGTGTTATGGTTTGGTTGTCTAAATATAAACTTTTTTTTTCATTTGCAAATGGAAAAAAGTAAGAGCAAGAATAAAAATTTAATTTTAAACTGAATATTTTTCATAGTAAAGTCAGTTACAGAAAGGAAGTGAATAAATTAAAATAAAAATTTGAAATGCATTCAAATTACAACAATTTTTTTTTTTGAATTTGCAATAAATCGCAACAAGTAGAAGATGCTTGATTGGAAGTTTATGATCGTTTAATTTTTTTTTTTTTAATTTAAAACATTTAAAATATTTTTTTTTTGTTAACACTTTTGTTCGTCTGAGAATTAAAGTTTAATTTAAATATCGATTAAATTTAATGAAAAAATAATAAAATAAATGATTAAAATTAATTAAAAAAGTAATTATTTAATATTTATATTTTTTATTTAATTTAATTAATATAATTAAGTGCAAAATTTTATTTATTTTTTTTTTAATTTTTATGTCAATAAAAATATTGTGCACCGAAAAAAAATATTAAACATAAAATGTCATGCATTTAAAATGCAAATCGATATTATTTAATCGCAATTTTGTGGGAAAAAATCTGACATACAAAGTTTCAATATTTTTTTCAACATGTCCCTGAATGATTGACAACTGTGAACAAATTTACATCATAAATTTCGATCCAGAACAAGTTACAAACGATTCTTGTTAATTGTATGATTTATTGTCACAACACTGGTTTATTACGAGCTGAATGACCTAAGAATAGAAGTTAATGACTCAAAATAAATAATTACCGGTATTAACTACCATTGTCCAATGATTTCGAGATAATTATCGTTATGATCTCACAAGTCAATAAATTGTCAGTTTTGTAACAACAAACACGAGTTATGACTCAAAAAGGCGATCACGCGATAAGTTATTCATGAAATATTGAAAAAAAAAACAAAGAAATTCTTATTTATTTTCAATCATCGTCATCATAGAGAAGAAGCTCAATGACACAAACTAATTTAAAAGGAATTTTCATTATTATTACTGGGCATCGTTGAAATTAAAATGTAAATAGATATTTATGTTTTTTTTCGTTCTTTGTCTCATCTGATGGGCAAGAGCGCGCGCACGCTTACATTACAGGCCTTATCTCCAAAGCAAGAAAAAAATGAAGAAGAAAAATAAAACACACTTACATTGATTATTATTACTTGCACACAACAACACAAAGTTATTATTGCACTCGGCATTATATTATTATTGTACATTTTTACAACAGTTTGTACACAAATGGGATGATCCTCGCACGTTTGGAGCACATTCCACATTTTTTTTGCTCCGTTTTTATTTTATTTTATTATTATTATTAAATGCTTAGTTATTGCAATAATGCATTACAAATGCAAAATAAAAAAAATGAGAAACGAAGAGGAAAGGAGATGAGTAATCTTCAACATTTGAAGGAAATTACCTTAAAAAATTGTAAGCAAAAATTTAAATAAATGCAAAACAATAAAGTCGAAGGAGGAAAGGACAAGATGAAAAGCAAGAAAAAATAAGCGGCGCACGTCTCAAGAATTTTATAATTATAATTTGCGAGTCCGTAATTTTTTTTTGTAGTTTGGACCATAAATGATCTTTGCTGGAACACGTGTGTTATTATTGAGGAATGTTCGATTTTATATTTATTTGTTAGTGGCTTGTCAGGAACGCCCGCATACTCGTAAAAAGATAAAAATTAAAGAAAATTTTTATTTATTATGCCCAAAAAAAAAATGACATGTTGCATTTTTTCGTTTGCATTTATTATTATTAATACTACGTTTGACAAATTAAATTACAAATTGCACTGAAACAAAACAAAAAAGCGAGAAACTCTTTTGCTTCCATTATTTTTTTTTGCTGTTTCTTCATTTATACATAAATACATGAAAGACGACAAAAAAAAAACTTGTTTCTTTTTTTGTGTCATTATTGTCAAGTCGTCGTAAAAATAATTGTTGCCACCAATAATCATACAAAAACAACAAGAACGAAATTTTCAAGCAAATGTTAAAAAAAATATTTATAAAATTGGAAAACCTGTCCTATTAATAATGATAATAATCATAACAACAAGCTTTAGCTTCATCCACCAACATTAAAGCAATCCGAAAAATCGAGTTTCTGCAATTATTCATGTTTATTTTTTTTATACTTTACTCGAAGGGTGAACTCACAAAATAGCAATTTCAATGTAATTAAGTTGCATGAACGGAGGTGTAAAATTAATAAGAAAAAAATGGTGTAATTTTATGCTTTAAAATCAATTAAAATACAAAAATGAAAGAAGTTGTTATTTATTATTATTATTAATGTTTGAATTAGTTCAACATAATAAAGCTTTTAGCCATTATTTTGTACGTTTAGTATATTATATAAGTTAAATGCATATTGTTTGATTGTTATTAGCTTGTAGGTTGTAAAAAAATACTAATGAGGTTCTCGTTAACTTTCAGAGAAATTTTTTATTTCCTCGAAAAGGAAGAAAATTAAGTGTTTTATTAGAAAATTGTTCATTTATGGTGTTTAAACATGCCTACTTACTACCGTAATGTAGATAATTCTAAGAGATAAAAACACTGTTGAAATTTCAATGAAACAAAAAATGTAGATAAATTATTTGAAGACTAATTTTGAAGTTCAAAGAACAGAATTTCTCTTAAATTTTTGATGTATTTTAATTTTTTTTTTATTTAATTTAATAATTAATTTTAATTAATTAATTAAGGCCGCTCCAAATGAAAATCCAAATGAAAATGTAATATTCTGAAATCTATTTTAAATTAGCAAATCTCAAAAAAGATAATTAAAAAAAATTTTTAAAAAATATTTAATACTTTTAAAAATTTTTTAAAAATTTTTGTCATTTTGTATGCAAAATAGTAAAATTTCAAATTTTGATTTTTTTTTTTTGTCATTATCGAGTCATATTTTTAAAAATTTTTGGACTTAATTTTTGATTTTCATTTGGAGCGGCCTAATTTTTAATTAATTTTATATTTAATAATTTTTAGTTATGTTTTTAATTTTTTTTTGACACAAAAATGATAATTTTAGAATAAAAATTCACGAAAATAATATAATTATACGAAAAATAGTTGAAATTTTAAAATTTTCACTATTTTTAAATCAAAACTTCAAAAAATACAAAAATTTGAAATTTTAAAATGTTAAAAGAACGAATTTTTAAATTTGACTTTGAAAGATTTTCATTAAGAGAACAATTTTTAAAATTTCTCTTAGCATTATCTACATTACGATAATATTATTTTATACAATAACTTTATTATTATTTTTTTAATATAAAATATAGAAAAAAATAAATAAATATGAATATTATGCAAAAATCTATCTCGTGTGCAGCAACAAGTTTGTTATCTTTTTGTCATTATCAAAATTTATTATTTTATGAATTTTATTCAATTTTTTTTATTCTCTTTTATTATCAATTGTTGTTTAAACATGCAATTGTTTCGCATTTTATTTCAATTTCAATAAAAAAAATAATAAATAAATAAATAAAATGCTGTTATTTTAGCTTTAAGCATTTTCACAGTTTTTAAATTTTTAACTTTTTATCCTTGAAAATTATTATTTAAAAAAAAGTTGATATATAACAATAAAAAATTTTTTTTTCGTCTTTCCCGGAAAAATGTATAACATTATATATAAAATTAAACAATCTCAGACAGCATCGTCGTCATCATCATCATATATGGAAAAAGATTATAAATTTTTTAACACCGAATATTTACTTGCTTTGGGGTAATTTTACCGCTATGATAAGGATCTATATGATGTGTGTGTGTATCCACAGCGCAATGGATAGACAACAAAAAATTAAATATATAATCAGCACAGACAGTTACCGTAGGCTTTATTTACTTCGCAGTTTGGCTCAGTTACGATGAACAAAAAAAGTTCAGACTTTAATATAAATAATATGAGCAGCATTTCAGGAGAAAAATGTTTGTTTACCGTTTTTCCTCCTTTTTTGTGTGTGTTTTATATTTTGACGTGTTCGCTTGATAAAGTTTTTATATATAAAATTTTTAATACATATTTAATTACTACCAAATATGTCTAAATAAAAGTTATGTTGAGGTTTTTATTGTTTTTCTGTCAGTTTCAAAATATTTTTCTTCTTTCGCGTTAATTTACTTGAGGCTCGGGGGCTTTGTTTTTTAGTTTTAACCTTGTAAGAAATTGTAAGAAAAGTAAAAAATTAGAAAATAATCGATATTCGCCACTGGAATTAGACTGAAACTAATGAGACGGCTAACGAATCATATCATTAGTGCACGAAAAATCATTATTTAAGGATTTATTTTGTGTGCGAAAAAATAATAAAAATAAAATAAAGATAAGAAATAATTGTGTAAAAACATATAATTTACAAATCATATATTTTTGCTACTGGTTCACGGTTTTTTTTTATTTTTTTTTTAAATCTCAGAGGAATTTTTTGAAATCTCGCACACGTACCGCAATAACAACAAGTGATTGATAATTAATGAAAATTATTTTTAAACTGCACTCGATCCCTCAGACAGAAACAGAACCAGAACCGCAATATTTATTATTTTTATTATTAATTTTTTCACTTTTGCTTTGTGCCTCACTTTTTGACTCTTCTCTCCTCGTTGAACGTAACATCCACGCATACTTCTATTCCCTTTGATTTGAAAATTATCCAATTTGGTGGTAAATTGGATTTTATGCGTATGAAATCTTGGCGTATGCGGAATGCAATATATAACAAAGTAAGTTTTTGGCATTATTTAAAAAAATAAAAACACGGAGGATGGATGCGATGATGGAATTTTAATACAAATTGTCTTGTGAGGAGTAATTTTTGTGGTACGTGTTCAACGAGCAAGAAAAAAAAAGATCAAGCATCAAGGAGGAGGAGGATGAAATTAAACAGTAGCCAAAAAATGAGAATTTTTGCTCGTTGTAATATTTATTATTATTAACCGTGCTTTGATTGCAGACTTTGGCACTTTATTAAAGAATTATTGGAATTTTTTACGTTTTTTTTTATTAATAATAATTGGTGCCTTTTTGCCGCATAAAATGTATGTTTAATGACTCATTCTATCGCAATGATCGACACAACAGTAGCTGAATGATGATGAAAGCATGATAAAAACAAACAGGTATGAAAAAGAAGTTATCATTAAAAAAAAAATGTATAATTTATTCATGTGTGTCTCTATTTTTCTTCCACAGGTCACTTTTATTACAAAACACGAGTTTTAATTAACGAAACAACTCTCGCGATGGATAAAAGTGTGCCTGCACTGATAATGATGATGGAATAGAATAAGAAAAAAAAAATATAAAACGGCAGTCCTATGAAATGAATGATGATTAAGGTATGATAATAATTGCCTTTTTTTCTTCATTTTTCTCTTGATATACAATTTGTGGGCACACATCGCGCAGGTTAAATCTTATTGCATTGTCTCTATTAATCTATCATTCGCACACGACAGACAAACTTAATTGTTTTTATTTGCAATTAAAGTTGCGGATTGCCATGAATATATATTAAGAAATATGCATGCCGCAATGACTTGTCCATTCGGGTGATTAATTAACATTTTTTTGCGCGATAGAAATTTCATTTAATTTCTAAATAGCGGTTTCCGGTGGAAATGTCATGTAGTTTTTTTTTCTTTGCGTAACTTGTTAAAAATTCAGCTTTTATCACATTTTTTATATTTAATATTAATTTTTATATTTTTCATATTTAAAAAAATATTAATTATTTTAAAAATAAATTATAAATAATTGTATAAAGTATTCAATCAAAAATATTTTTTTTTTGTTTTATTAAATTATTTTTTTTTTATTATTATATTATTTTATTTTTATTAAAAATTATTAAATTATTTAATTTGTTTAAAAAATAATAATATTAAAATAAAAAAAAAATATTTTAATATTATTATTGTATTTATTTTTTATTAAAAATTATTAAATTATTTAATTCAATAAAAATAATAACATTATCATTAATATTTTATAAATAATTATTTTAAATATTTTTTTTAAAAATAATATAAATTAATTTTAAATAAAAATATATTAAAAACGTACCATTATCATATCGCACATTCTTAATAATCCACTCTAATTGTGTTGCGTAAATTCTTTAAATTTCACTTTTTGTGTAATTTATTTATTTTTATTTTTGTTTCAAACTTGTTTTATTTTTATTATTTATTTTTTTTTTGTTTTAGTTGAATTTAGTTGATTTTTGAACTTTTACTCGTTTTCACTTTATTTTTATTTTATTTTTTTCAGAATTTTTGTTGTAAGAAGGGTTTTATAAGCTGGAGAGGCACTCATAAATTTAATAATTAAATTTTTGTGTTTTTTTCAGAAGTTTATAAATTATAAAAATTATGAAGAAATTTGAGATTCGTTTGGCACTTTTGGAAAAGGCTTTAAATAATATTTTTTCTTCACTTTTTATCGTTAATTTAATTGTTTCGCACGATTTTCTGTATTTTTCAGGTCTGATGCCTCGGCAAAAATTATTCGAGTGACAATTGCACGGAATTTCGGCAGCTCTGGGTGACGACAGTAGCAAAACAGTCGGAAGCCACACGTAAAATAAGGACCATGAGCGCAACAATATTTCGGAAAAACAAGCAAAATAAGTTATTGTTGCTGCTTTTCGAAAGGGAATATGTTATATTATATTATTTGATAATATTATTTTCGGTAAAAACGAGAGATATATTCCGAGAGACAGAGGTGCACACGACTTGTTCTGCGCAATCGATCGAAATGTACTAAAAAATGTTGTCTAAACGGCAACGGCTTGGGGGTATTTGATGCCTAAAAGAAATAAAGCAGGCAGCAAACTCCTCCTATGTTGTGACCGCCTACCGTTGTCCCACTGTGCCTCGTTATACGGCACAAACACACACACAATCGCACATTTTTCTCATTCCACTCGCGCCTTTTCGAGCACACAAATACAGCTACAATGGACGAAATGCGGTTGTGTGAGGTTGAACGGTTGCTGCCTGTTTGTGTCCATTTCGTATTGCGAGCACGTGGATGCTTGTGCTGCTCTTATGTACAATATTGCTCGATGAAAATATTGAATCAGGGAGAAAATGAAGAGAATCCACACACACACACACGAAGACAAGTGAACGAATGCGTAGATTGGATCTTGTATGGAGAATTTCCACATGAGTGCACGTTCCGTGTGTCTGTATGTGTGTCGGAAAATAAAGATGAGGGTTTTGTTCAACATTAGAGATTGTTATGTATTTATTTGTACATAGAAGGCATCTAGGCAATGTTTGAATTCGGCAGGAGTCTCAATAAAATTTTCACCTTTTCCATAAATAAAAATTTAAACGAAGCTTTCGTTGTCACCCTTTAGCCTTCCATCAAATAAAATGAAATAAAACACACACGAATCACGAGAAAAACACTATCTGTGGAAATAGAGGAGAAAAAATGAGGTAAACACAGTTGTTATTAGTATCGTTTAAAGAAAAGTAGTGGGAAATGCAATGAAAGGATTTTTTCTCGCACACATTTTTTTTGTGTCACCGTTTTTCTCGTCTCGTTGCGATAACAAAAACAAATAACACACATTTTACGTTAGAAAAAAATATCTAGGATAAAAGGATCTTATGACGACAACGTTTGAAATGAAAAAATAAAAAAAAGGAAAAAAGTGCACAAAAGATAAAAAAATTCTTTTCCATTTTTATTGAAAGTTTGCTGCAATGCAAAAAAAAAGTTTTATAAGATGAAACGATATTTCCTCGTTTTTTTTTTAATTTTCACTTTAAATTTTTTTTTTGGTAAGCGCATTACGATTGCTTGAGGAAAAAAAATTTTTTGTTGACAAATTCGGGTTTTGAAAAAAAAATTTTAAAGAACAGGAAATGCGCTCAAGATTGTTTTAAATTTTTTTTTATCAGAAAAAAATTCTATAAACTTTTTTTTTCCTATAAAATAAAAAAAAATAAAAAAATGGAAAAAAGCTTTTAATATTTTTTTCACAAGTTTATCAGATGGAAAGTAATCATGTTCATTGAAAACTTTACAAATATTTATTAAAAAAAAAATAAAAAAAAAAGTTGAAAGGAAAAGTTTTATTAATTTTATGGTCTGTATTTTTCTCATTTTTTTTATTTTCATTTTTTTTTTGTTTAATATTTTTTTAATATAGAAAAAAGTTTCTCCTTTGGTTGAAATTGACTTACTTCTTCAATTTTTCTTATAGAAACGAAACAAATACGCAAATAAGGATCGGATGTAGTTAATTGTGCCATTACATTGCGTGTGCCAAGCTTCACGGATATTCGATTTAAATCATAATAATCCAATAAATATTTTTTGACATCGATGGTAATTGCGTAATTTAATGTTTCCTGTTTGGAAAAAAATAAAAACAAAAAAAAATAATAAAATACAATAAAAGGAAGAAACCTAACAATTATTGCGATATACGCGTGGAAGAAATACTCAAAAGCATAAATTACATTCAAATAGTGCCACAAGCCAAACACTTTTCTCTCGTTCTGCCATTTGCCACGCAGCACCCGACTAACGCTAAGGATGATGACAACATCGACAAATGGATTCAATTTCTTAAAAAAGAATAATTTTTAATTTGCGAAAGAAAATGACTAACTGAACTAATCTAATGTCTAAGTCGCCATTTAAACACCTCCGAGCGAAACGAGAGGTAAAAAAACGTTAATAATTTAATTCAGAGTCTAACAAAGAGTTTAATTAAATTGTTGTTTGTGTAATAATAGAAAGCCGAGAGAGAAAAGGACGTTTGTCTTGTTAGAAGTTGCCAAGTTTCTTCTTTGTTGTTTTGTGGAAATTATTATTTCTCTTTTTTTTATTATTATTTGGATTAAAAAGGGGGGAACTAAACTTATTAAAGTACATAATAAACAAAGAGCACACAATAAATAGTCAAATTCGTCCCTTTTAACATTTACGATTATTAAGGAAAGACAAAGGATTTGTAAATATTAAAAAAATACAAAGACAAGAAATTATTTTATCCCCTTAATTTAGCGATATTTCGTCTAAGATGCATTTTAAAGTGGAAGGAGGTCAGTTTGAAAGTAAATTTTAAAGAAAATACAAAATAAATATTTATATTTACAATTTATAATGAATTCGTTACAGACAAGTCAGGTACTTATTTGAGCTTTTGATGTTTACTTTCCATAAATAGTAAATTAAAAATATCTTTAGATAGAAATTTGCAAACTAACAAAATTAAATTGAATGGAAAATACCAAATTTCACGCACTTGTAAGAATTTTTATAGGTTTTTTAATCCTTGTGAGATTTTTTATTTCTTAAAAAAATTATAAATAAAATGAAATAAATCAATAACTTTAAATAAAAATGTCTAAACTTAATAAAAATGCGCAATTTTAAAGGTTTTATTTTTTTTTATTTAAAATTGGTTTAAAGTCTTGAATTTTAAAGAAATTTACTTGATGCTCTGATAAATTTTTTTTCGTTTAATTTTTTTTATTTCTACAATGTTTTTATAATTTTGTATAATTTTCTTCAAAAATTTTTAAAATATTTTTCATTTTTAAAAAATGTTCGATTTTTTATTTTTAAATTATTTTTTTTTTTATTTGCAAAAAAATATTGCCTTTATGTAATTTTCTTCAAAAAAAAAAAAAAAAAAAAAAAATCAGTATTTTACAATTTTAAAAGAAATTTGTTCGATTTTTCATTTATTTTTTAAAAATCTTGCTTTTTGTATGATTTTCTACAAGAAATTTAAAAAAAACATTTTATTTAAAATTGTTTTAAAATTTAAAATTTTTAAAGAATTTTGTTCGATGTTTTTAATTTTTTTTCCGTAAAAAATTATTTTTTTTTAATTTTCTAAAAATCTTGTCTTTGTATAATTTTCTTCAAAAAAAAAAATATATATATTTTACGATTTTAAAAGAAATTTTCGAATAAAAAAATATTTTTTTAATTGAAATTATTTTTTTTTAATTTTTGAAAATATTTTCTTCAAGAAAGTAAAAAAAAAATATTTTATTTGAAATTTTTTTAAATTCATTATTTTGAAAGAAAAATGTTCGATATTTTGTTATTTTTTACATAAAAAATTTTTTTTTTTTAAATTTTTTAAAAATCTTGTCTTTGTATAATTTTCTTCAATTAAAATTAAATTAAATCAAATTTCATCAAACATATTTTTTGTATATAAAAAATCTTTAAATATAAAAAAATAACATGCATATGCATAAAATTATGCAAAATAGTTCTCATTAGTCATGACTTTTGTTTCCCAAGCCCCAAAAATTTTATTACAACTTACAATTTTTCAGGTCCGTTGCTTCTTTTTAATTTTTTTTAAATACAAATTTTGTTAATTTTCTGCTTATTTCTGTTCCCTGTATGATAATTACCATATCATTATTTATTTTGTAAACTTCACGATCTATTTTTGATTTCTTATTTTCTTCACTCTTCACGTTCTTTGTTGCAAAAAAAAACTACTGATAAAAAATTTTTGACGAAGGGAATCTTTTAATTTTGTGCGTCATGCAACCAAACCACACTAAAAATTTTTTGAAGGAAAGTCTCCCATCGTACATCGCTATAGAAAAGTAATACAAACATGATTATTATTATAACTTTTTTTTTTGCAAGTTTTAGAATTCTATCATATTTTTTGGCGAGAAATTCCTTTGTTATTAGCGATCGATCGACGTTCGAAACTAAAAATTAAAAAAGTTGTGGGAATACGCAAAGAACAACATAAAAGGTTTCGTTTCTAAATTAAATTAGAAAATATTTTTGCTTTTTATCCTTTTTCTGACTTTTTTTACGGCGTCGTAGCGTAGTGTGTACTACAAATCGCGTTATTTCGAAGGTGCTTGAACTTTTGATAAAAATTTTGCGTTTTCCCATGAGATATTGAGCGGTTTTTAATACACTTTTTTTCGTTGTTTGTAAAAAAACAATTAGTTCGGTACATAATGATGTTGTTGTTATGGTACGATATTGTTCTGTAATAATTATTCTGCGCGGTAATTATCATCTCTCGATGGAGCAAAAATGACCTGTAGCATTTTTCGTAATTTTTGTGAGAAAATATATAAAAATAACATTAACGGATACTTTATTAATAATAATATTAATTATAATCGCATATAAATATATTTTTTTTTGTATTTCCCATAAGTTGGAGTGGCATCTCTTGAATGAACGAACAGTTGGATATTGCCTCCGAGAATTTTGAGAGATAATTTTTTACACATTAAGGATCATTTCTACTGATTTTTTTTCGCTGATTAGTGTTTGGAGTATCTCATAACACTACTTAGTTGCATTATGAGACCGAAAAGAGCCACAAAAAAAAGAAACAATAGACACGCAATATTACTTTTTAATGACAAGTTCCTTAAAACCCATAATGTTTTTATGATGCCAAATACCACACGAACCGCGATTATTTCTCTGAACTTGTTCCCAATTTTTTTTCTCTTATTTTTTTTTTATAATGATTGTGCCGATTTTATGCTTTGTTGATATCATGATGAATTTAAAAGTAATAAGAACAATAATAATGTTGACGGTGCATCCTTTTGGCAGTCAGACGTCTCTCGTGTGTCTGCTGACATGCTGCTGCAATAAACGCATAAACCATAAAATCCGAATAAAATCTAAATTTAATGATGTTCTCGGTACCGAAGTGATGCGATGGCGATTTATAACATATTTTCGTGACTCGCTACGTCGATGGGTCATATAACGATAATTAGGAAGGTTATAATAATATTTGAATTGGAGTACAAATGATGATATGCTGTATAATGAGATTTTATGCCTTTTTGTTGTTGTTCGAAAGGTTTATTTGCGATTCCAGGTAAAAGGTTGCAAATTTTGTGTGGAGATCAGGTAAGTTTTATTCAATTTTTTTTGTCAAATCAAACTGATAATTGTTGAAAGTTAACAGAATTTAACAAAAGTATAAAATTTTAATTAGTTTTAAAAGCTTTTCATTCAGATTTTTTGACACTAATTCAACTTAAAATCTCAAAAAGCTGTTAAAACTTAAATTTTAGGAAAATAATAGTATATTTTGACTTGATAGGCTCTTGACTTTTACTTAACCTTGCAAGCGTAAAAAAATTAGTCGACTTAAAAAATTATGTCACATTAAGTTAAATTTAAAAAAAATTGATTTTTTTTAATTCAAAAAAAAAAAAAAAAATTAAATTAAATTAACTTTTGATTTTTTTTTTCAAAATTTAGCTTAAGTTGAAAATTCTTTAAGTCACAAAATTCAAAAGAATACTACAAAAACTTATGACTTAATATAAACTTAACCTTCAACTTAAGTAAAATAATTAAAATATTTGATTGAAAAAAAATAAATTTATGAATGTGTATTAAGTTAAATATTTTCCAGCTTTTCTACCAAATTAAATAAAAATACAAGAAAATATACAATTTTTTTCTAAAAATATTTTATAAGTTAAGTTAAATATATAACTTAAGTCAAATTTGAGTGACTTTAAATTAAGCTTAAGTCAAAATTTAATTTAATTTTACTTAAGATAAAGTTTAAATCTTATAATACTTTGAAGTTTAAGTTAAAATTTTGACATCAGAGTTTCAAAGCTTTGACTGATAATCATGGCTGCAAAGCTTTTTAAGACAAAACTATTTGACTTATGACTTAAACTTAATCATATGCTCTTAAGTTTGGCTTAAGTCAATTAATTGACTTAATTTTTATTTTTTTAATTTATATTTTTCAAAATTGGTAGAAAATGCAAAAAAAAATATTTGTTTTTTGACTTATTTCAAAATTTTCTTGAACCGAAGCTTAAGTCAATAGCCTATGAAGTCAAAATATGTTTTTTTGACCAAAAACTTAAGCTTAAACTAAGAATTTGAAGTTTAAGTCAAAAGCTTTTCCCGCCTTTAATGGATATCAAAAAATTGCTCGAGCGCTACCTGTCACTCATTGAATTTCTAACAATATTTGCTAAAATACCGCCTTTATCGCGTCTATTTATGCAACTTTTATTACTTTGTAATGCAAAAATAATGACATTATAATGTAATTTTTCACCGTCGTCGTGTGCAACAGTTACCATATTGTTTGTTCGTGCCTTTGACAATGTTTCGAAACAATTTCTTTTCTCCATGTTTTGCGCTGTGCGTTGTGAGTGGCAAAGAGAATGCATTATTTATGATGTTATAATTACTATCATTTAGATAAACTATATCGTTGTCTCTTATCTCTCAACAGTTTGCTAGCTAGTTCGCGTTGTTAGTATAATCGTTTGGTGTCATGCGAAAAAAAAAGCGGTTGTTGTGATTGAATAAAAATTTTTGCATTGAGAAACACGCCTAGAAATGCATGCACCAGAAGAAAAATGATCTCGACACCTATAATTATCTCATCGCGGAATTGTCTGTCACCCAACACAGAGTAGGTTAGAAAATTTTCCCTCGTATGTGGGTAGCTGGAGACTATTTATGGAACACCATAAAGATAAACATTACAAGTGATTTACGTTATTTTAAAAGATGGAACGACTTTTTTTTCGTGCATGAATAAAAAGTGCGCCATAATATAAATTTTCCGCACACCGCGAGAGAGTAGGAGAGCGAGAGACAAGAAGACAGCAAAGGAAAAGACAAGTTACTGGAAATGTTGTGTACGAAAAAAAATAACGAAACATAACAAAGACACAAGTTATATGCAGATTCTTGTCAAGATTTATCCAAAGGCGACGATTAAAAGATTAAATGCAAGTAACAAGTAAAGGTATCTTATGAGTGAGGAAGAAGAAGAGTGTGTTTGTTGCATCAAAACGGCAAAAATGAATGGCATGTACCTTCGAGTAACGAGTCAACTCTTTACTCTTTGTCGAAACAAAAAAATAATAATAATAAAAGTGTGTTCGTAAAATGGTATTTTTTATGATTTAGCATTGCGGGCTTCGAAATATATGAATGAATTCGGTCTTTTATGGAAGTTTAAAAGTTTATTAAAATAAAAAGATAAAGTTTTCTGATTTCAGAAGTTCGTATGCTGAAGTTTTCAGATGCTGTGCACATGCATATAAAATTTATAACTCGCGCACTAAGAATAATGCACATGCATTTTATACTTTTCTTGTCTTGTCGAGAAGAAAACAGAAGAAGAACGAGATACCGCGTGTCCGTATCATATATAAATAATTTTTATGGTAAAACATCCCTTTGGCAATTCGTGAACGTGAATTTTTTTACTGCCTTCTTTTTATAGCGCAAATTTTTCTTCTTCTTCTTGCGCGTTCTGGCAGCAGCATATTGTCCATGATTTTTTTTTCGTGTAAATTCGAGCGATTTGTAGCTAGGATCAGCGAAGATTTTGTACGGGAAGTTTTATCAGCATGAAGTTTATTATTATATTTTGCTGTTGATGGCATGTAAAGTAATGAAATGAACTTGCAAGAATCTGTGGAGTACATATTTTTATTGTAATATTTCAATTTTAACGCACCACGACGAGGATGATGACGACGACGAGTTTTCTGGTGGTTTATATCTTTCTAAGACGGAGATGATTACACTTGTGTACAGCAATCAAAAGTTGGACTACAGATCTCTTAAAATATAATAAGGACGATACAAAAATTAAAAATGTTTTCGGTTGCAAAGATTTTTCCGGATTTTTCAACATTTTGTGATAAAATTAATTGGGTGAGATAATATTTTAATTATTAAATAAAAATCTATTAAATCTATTATTAAATAAATCTATAAGAAATTTAAATTTAATAATTTAAAAATAATAAATTAAATTTAATTGAATTAATTTAAAAAAAAATTATTTATTTGTAAAAAGATTTTTTTTTTAATTTTGCATGTTTTCCGTACTTTTGTCAATATTTTAAAAATTATTTAATTTTTTTGCATTTAATTAATTTTTTAAATTTTTAAAAATTATGAAAAAATTTAACTTTAAATTTTTTTAAATTTAATTTAAAAAATTTATAAAAATTTTTAAACTTTTTTTTATTTTAATCAAAAATTTTTTATTTTATTTTTAAATACAAAATATTAATATAATCAAAATTATTGAAAAAATTAAAATTTTTCTTAAATTTCAGATTTTTCATCCTGAAAATTTGTCAAAAAATTATGAAAAAAAAAAATTGAAAACATTTTCGAATATTGTCAAGGCCTAAAAGTTTAATGGTGCACATATTTTATTTTTTCATAAAATTTTTTTTCGAAGTACTTTGTAAGTGCTTTTTTTAGTCTGGGATGGCTCGAAAAAAATAATGGTGATCAGGTGATTATCCTTAAGGCAAGAAATATAACAAAATATGAGCATTTGTTTCTGTTCCACTCACTGCGCTTTATCATCTTCCTCCTGCAGCTTTCGCTGATTATTACAACACACACAACAACAAGGAGGGAAAAAAAGTAATTTTTCTGCGTTTCTTTTTCGGTACTTATGAAAAATGGGCGACAGCAGAGACACACATTAGATAACTTTTGTAAAGACATTTATTACACGAAGGAGAAAAATGACAAATCGAGGTACTTTGGGTTAATGGTCATTATCCACCAAATTGAAGCAGACGTTTTCTTCGTGCAGTTTCGTATGTAACCTTGGCCATTAAGAGCCTTTTGAACCTTTGTAAATGCGCCCGGGGCGAGTGCTGCATTTTTATTCTGCATCACAATGTACCTACAGTGCGCATAAATATGTACAACATAATCACAATCAGTGATTAGCTAAAAAGTCGTGCAACTGCAATTACAGCGCAAGAATCATGTTTCGAGTCGAGAGCGTTTCCAAGAAAATTCAACAGATGCCAAACAATAAAAGTTTTAAAATTCAATCGAATTTCGGGAAAAGAAGCGAATCGATACCAAGAAAAACAAAACAAAATGCCCTGAAAATCTACCGAAAAAAGACACTCCCACTACCTTTGTTCTCCGGTATTTTTTAACATATTTTTTGCGTTACTTATTTTTTTCTTTACATTTTTTTGTGCGCTAAGAAGCAATTAGATTGTCTTTAATACGCGCTATATGCACAGTAGATGCTGATCATTATATTCATTTTGTTTGGTGCTCGGTGCACTCCCTGTTTTTCTTTGGCTGGCTTGCACAAAAGTTACGCATATTGGTTATAAATGCGATAACGTGCAACCAGCAACATGTTGTACACAAGCGAGTAATAATAATAAAGTACAAAAAATAAAGAAAAATTCAAAATGCCTGCAAAAATGTAATTACTATGCTGGTCGGGAAGCTTACCAGCCAGTAAAACATCCAATGATTGTGTATAAATAATTTTTGCTTCTTCTTATTATAAATGTTGTTTGCTGCATTTATTGTTATGATTGTTACTTTTTTTTCTTATTTTTTTTTTTTGCAGTGTACGATTATTATTGTTTGGAAATAAAAATACCACCAAACAAAACAATATTCAATGTTCAATTTATTTTATATTATTTTTCAATCGATCGACGTTGCTGCACGGGCATTTTATAAATTTTACATTTTGTGTGACTGTAACATATTATTAACAATGGATATGAAATACGGCGGATTGGAATCAGAAGTCAAAAGGCAAAAAAATGATAAAACGAGTAGAGATAATTCAATAATATGTTAATGCACTGTAAAGTTAGGGTGGTCATCTTTTTTGAAAAAGTCAAATAAATTCGAACGATATCCATCTGAAATTCATGCTTCTAAATAAGAAGTAGTACAAGTTACAAGTTGAAGATACAACCACAGCCTCAACCACGTAATGCTTTTCGCATCATTCCTTTAGACAGCGAAGGTGCAAAGGATACAGAAAACATGTGGGCAAAATATAATGTCGTCTTCCGGATTAAAGTATGGGATCTCATACCATTCAAAGTTCATGAGTTACCGTGAAATCAGACCAGTTCTTCCAAAAAAGAAGATCAACAGAGGACAGCTTATATATGTGCCCGCCAAATCGAACATAATGCTCGTAATTCGATAATTAGGTTCGTTGAATACGAACTACACTTGCACCTCCATATCGCCATTTCATATAACGACATCAGATAAGACACATTAGAAGGTCGCCTGTAAAGGAATCTTATATATGCGTCAAACGAAAGACGGTTAAGAGCTACAAAAAAAGAGCGAAACTAATAGGAAACTAATTAGTATGTAATTATTTTGAAATGATCAAAATGATTTTAGGTTCGAAAATATGAATTCATTTCTTATTTAAAATAAAAGACTACATTGTAAAAAATGGGTAAAAAACATTTTTTAAAAAAATTATTATATTTACTTCTAAATTTATTTGAAAAAGACTTTTGACTTAGAATCTATAATTTGTACATATTATTAAATAATAGCATCTATGTCAATATTAAACGAAAATTTGGAATGAATTTTAATGAATTTTTGACTAATGAATTTTCTGAGAATCGATTTTTCTCAATCGACCTTTTAAATTTGACTCTAAAATTTAGAATAACGGAACTAAATAAGGTAAATAAGCTTTTATTTTTGTCCCAAATAATAAGCATCAAATTTCTTGTCACCCTATAACTTTTTATCAAAGTAATTTACATTCAAGTACCATCGACCGATACAATCATGCTCGACAACACACGAAAAAAATCGAGGTAAAAGAAATTATTATCTACCACAGTAATAAATATAAAAATATTCAGAAAAAAAAGAGTGCAAACTACTTCATCAGAAGTATCATGAATTATATATTTGGTCTAGATGAATTATATTTCATTATTCTTATCCATACCACATGCATGCAACGCGTTTCCATTTATACAAGAGAAATGCAGAGTAAATGGTAATTCGAAAAAAATATTTTTATTTTAAACAAAAATTCGTGATAAAGTTATGAGCCTCCGGTGATCAGGATATGTGAATTTGTTTGTTGCTATACACACAAATGATTATGTGTATTTGTTAAAAGTCGACTTTTTTTGTTCGAACATACAATATAATCAAGCCAGTAGTAACTTTTTTTTAAAAACCTGAACTAAACACAAATAATAATCATAGTTGCGATATACATGAAAAAATATAAAGAAAAGAAAAAAAATCATTGCGATCAAAAAATAATAATATAACGACATGCCACCGCCACAGCCGCCGACTCCATCTCATAATATTTATGATCATTTGTGTGTTGTTGTTGTTATATTTAATTCGTTGCAGTATTGTCTGTCTGTTTGTTTGTATTTTAATTTTTCCGCGCCGCCGCCGTTGTTCTTCTTATTCTTTGTTGCTGGAATATTTGCATTAAAATGAAATGAGATACACTTACAAAAGTTTCTTGTTGTTGTTCTTGCCTCGGAGCCTTCAGGAGCACTTCAATTTCTGGAAACAAATTATTCGCCTGAACGTCAATCAAGCACTTTTCCGAGGAATTGTTTACCTTAGCATTGGTTGAAAGGACGAAGGCTTTTCGTTGGCATTGATCATCTAACGAAGGAAAAAAATGGGCGCAACTACTTCTTTTCTGTCGATAAACGTTATTGGTTGTAACATTTTACATTACTCATTACTCAGCAATTTTTTAATTTACCATGAAAAATGGCGAATTATCAACGTCTCTCTAGCCTAGGTACGAGAGCGAATTAAAATAAAGTATTCAAGCATGGATCAATCAAACATAACTATTTACTATAATTGGTACATAGCAAATAATAATGATAAGCATCACATGGAATAAAATAAAATTAAAAGAGGAATAATAATAAAGACGCATTTAATAATCACATATAATCACAACACGAAGCATTACTTCACGATGTGTCATTATATGGACATAGAAAGAGAGACAGATACCACGAACAAATGGAGGACTCATCTTAAGAGACTTGCGAGAGTACTCGCGCATTTAATCGGCTCCGATATGTACGTTGTACACACACAGTGTGTAATAATAAAATAAAATTGTTTATTGGCCTCAAACCAGCACGAGTTTGCGTGTTAAAAACTATTTGTATTAATCTTTGAAATTAAAAGAATAAAATTATATGCTGTGATATTGGAAATTATATTGTGTAGTATTGCCATCATGACAAACATCCATACACAGTAATATCACATGATGATGAATGATTTGAACGAAGAAAAAGAGACTGTTGTACACAAAACGCAATAATAATAAAAATAATGCAAATTAAGTGTACATTTTCAATTGGAAAATGACCGATTGAATATCGAGAAAAAAGACCAGAAATAATAAGTTGGTTTTGCATGAAAATTCAAGCTGTACGTGAATAGCGTTTTGTGAAGAGATTTCGCAGGGTGCCAGCTTCAATGACTTAACATATTAAATCAAAAGGTAGTAAGATGTGTTTCTAAGACAATTTTACGTTTCTACTGAAATATACCTAATTTAATTTTTGTTTTAATTTCAGGACCAAAATGAATTTAATGTGACATTGACAAATTTTCAAGCTATAAGTACCTGTCATTGCTAAATCTCAACTTTGCTTGTAAGCGAAATCGAATCTTTCGAGGCTGACAAGTATTCTTATTCCATTTATGTAAACTTGGGGATATAGCAATGCTTAGTTTGTAACGATGTAAAACACTACAATGACTTCTTTTCGAAAGATCTCTTACAATATGCTTTTTCTCGTGCTTTAAACTTATGCTGTACCGATATGCTGTTCTAATGATCCCGATCAAGAGCTGAGAAGAAAATTTTTGAGTAACTTTAGACACATATCGAACTAAATCAAACGTATTGAACCTGTCGACTTTAAGATTTAGCGAGTTTTTCTTTCTATCAATAGAAATTCATAAAATGTTTATCAACTAATTTACTTAGTATTCAAGACTTAATTTTTAGATTCTGGAATTATGCGAATATGGAAGCTGTCAATTCATTAATTTCTTACTCTT
This sequence comes from Culicoides brevitarsis, assembly GCF_036172545.1. Lineage (NCBI taxonomy): Eukaryota > Metazoa > Arthropoda > Insecta > Diptera > Ceratopogonidae > Culicoides > Culicoides brevitarsis. The sequence continues at coordinate 13,450,120 of NC_087085.1, read as the reverse complement.
CAATTTTCTAAACAAATCTTTCCAAGAAACAATAGACCTGCTGAATATTTCAAGTTGGTTTTTTCTAAATCTAAGAAATAAAATTAAAAGTGAAAGCATTTAAAAATTTAAGGGAGCTTTTTGTGTCAATTCAAGTTACTAAATACTTATAACCAACGATGGCAAATCCATATCTTATAGCAGTCCCAATACAATAAATAATCTTTTCCCGTAAACAGAAATGGCATGGCACTGTAATGAATGCTTTCAATTACTTACGAAAAAAAAATTACTCACGTTGTAGTAAGAATTAAAGGAATAAGAAAAATGTCTAATTGCCATAATAATACAACTGCATGACTTTCCGTGTGTGCGCAAATTTCTTAGAAAGGTACGGAAAAATAACTTTCATAATGACAGAGTAAGTTGGACAGCACGAGCCAATGACGGCAAATGATGATGAAAAACCTGTGATTTGATAAACATTCATTTGAAAACTTTTTTAATTTGTATGTTTTGCCACAACGTTTCCAATTTTCTACATTAATGTCAGACCATTGACGCTAATTATGTTTATTTTATTGCAAAATTAGCCAGACTGTTCGTCAATATTGATAGCTCTAAAAAAAAGAGTTTAGATAAAAAAAAAACGATTAGGCAATTTACTTTCGATCCCTCTTCATCTGCAATATTATGATGAACATCAAACACACAATGTTCAGTCTTAAGTTAAATTACAGTTTTTAATCATAAAATAATTTAAAATCGGTCTGTCTCGTTGTACCCTTTTAACCAAACCACTGTCTGTGTTATTAAGCACCCTTTCCCTTCATCCGCTTTCCATATACCTATAACGTAGAGAGATCCATTTAAAATGTAAAATACTCTCTAATATAAAAATAAAATCTATTTAGCATTGTAAAGTACTTTATTATCGTCACATTTTCCATTTTCAACCATCATCATCGTCATCGCACAGAGAAAAAGTGTTACAGATCACATAAAATGTTTAACAAGTTGTTCTTACGCATGAATAGCAAAGTAAATTGTTTTTTCAATTCGAAAAATGTAAAATTTTGTCAAACAATTCCCTTATTTTCTCTGTCTGACGCTCACTTGATAAATAATCCTTTCATCCGTTATTACAAAAAAAATATATATATTTTCCCTCCTTTTCATCGTTTGTCGTCTCTTCGCCGTGTATTTATAAATAAACATATGTATCAAAAATGCGACTCACTTAAATTGATTGACTATTATTTTTTGATCAGATATGCATCGCAACCTGTTGTTGTGGTGATGCGAAAGAGACGTGCAACGTAAATTATCGTGCCATATGAGCGATTATTTGCATCAAAGCATTATAAAAAGAGGCAAAGAAAATATTTATGGATTATGCAAAAAAAAAAAAAAAAATAAGAGACTCACATAATAATAATAATGATGCATTTGTGATATTTTTTTTACGTGCTCAAGAATTTACATAATTTACATCGTCAAAGATTCTTCGACGACAAATACTCGTAAAACGTTTTATATCAAAAAATATTTGCATATAACCTGTAATTATTAGGTTTCTTTTTTGTAGTCAATAAAAAAGGCAGATTTTATGCTTCTTTTTTATACACGGAGACAGAGATGAGGTTGTGCTCCAAAGGCATCCCAGTGGGAAATTTAGGCCTTTTTTTAGCCCTTGAGGGTCTAAAAACGCTTATATAGTGATTTCTTTGAAGATTTGTTAGTTTTTCAAGAAAACTCGTAAAATTGATAAAAATCTAATGTTTTTGGGCTTCATAAGTCTACATTTGAACGCATTTGAAGACTAAATAATTATTTTTTTTATAATTAGTTAGACTCAATAATTATTTTTGATGATTTAATTGAACGCTCTAGACCTCTTTTAAGATTGAGCGTTCAAATGTTGACTTATGAAGACAAAAACATTAGATTTACATCAATTTTACGACTTTTCTCGAAAAACTTACAAATCTCATAAAAAATCACTATAAGGAATTTTTTAGGCCCTCAGGGGCTAAAATAAGCCGAAATTTTCCACTGGGACACTTTTATCGTTCGATATGAAACGTGCAATGAGTAAATCACAAAAATATTTAATGAGATCAATTTTCGGACAGATTCCTGTTGCCTTGTGGCATTTTTAAGTAAATAAATGACCAGCTTAATTTTCTTGAAGGTAATTATGATTTTAAAACAATTCAAAAAAACAAAAAAAAATCAAGAGATCAAAAGGTTAATACACTTCTTCTATCCACTAATCCGCCCGATAAAGATAAACACTCAAGACAAGGCGATTAGTGTACAATTTAGAGATCAAAGACATCATTTATAGTGCAAGAAACGAGACAAAAGAAGACAAACAATAAAGCAAAAGTAAATATCGAGGCATGGCTCATCTTTTCATCTGCTCTCGTTTTCTTTTCTTCAATGCCAACGCGCTAGAACTACAAAACCCAACAAATCATTTATTTATAAATTATACTTTTGAAAAGAACAAACCGAGAGTCGTTTTCATGAGTCAAGTCAAAGGTTAATCTAAATTTTATTAGAGGCCACTAACACAATCATTATCGTTTCTGCGTCTCTTTTTACTACAGATTTGTAAAAAAAAAACAATTTAATAACACGCTACAGGATTTTTTTAAAATAAAAGCAGAGAAAAGGGTATTTAATATTTTTATAATAATAAAGTGTGAACTATATGGAGACTGCAATTATACATCCATTCTCTCAGAAAATATGAGGATTTTTGGGTTAATTACTACTTTCGTGTGTGTGTATGTACTTTTGGGATGTCTGGCACTTGTCTGCATGTCGAAAAATCGCATCACAAATCATGCGGGTTTTTTTTTTCATTAGAAAGTCTCGCGCAATGAAAAATGAGTCCTTACTCCATTTTTCATGAGTGCAACAGAAAAAAGTGCATTCATCAACGATGTGAAGGCCGAAAAATATGCATGGAATGATAATTACCGTAATTTATTCATATTTTCTTAACATTCACAAATATTCACATTCTTTCAATCACACACAAATTTTGTATGCACAAAAAAAATTATGAATATTCCTTTTTATTTTCATTAAATTATCATCATGTTGCTTTTTTCCCGCTGCTGCTGCTGCACGATAAGAACGAAGAAAAGAAGGAGCAAAGAAAGGATTGCATGTTAATTTTTTTTCTTTGCATCTTCAAACGTTTTGTGTAACATACTAAGTAATTTTGGTTGGAGGGCAGAGCTTATTGACTAATAATTGCACATGACTGGCTCATACTTTGATTCGCAAGTGAGGAATTTAATATTTTTTTTCTCGCGCAACAAAACCGTATTACACGACTCGTCATTGGTTCAAACGCAATTTCACACCGCATCATTTGCATCGAAATTCCCATGAGTATTTTCGGGCCAGTTAAAAAATTTTGCAGACACACTCTTAAAACCTAAAAAATAAAATAAAAAAAAATATTAAAAGAGTGAATCGTGAGCTGTAATCATCAATTAGCAAGGTATTCCTATATATAAACTTTTTATTTTTCGTGTGTACGAATTATGAGTGAATGATAATGAAATGGTTCGTTGATGTATAATAATCTAATTTTTGCATACACCAAGGCACGTTTTGTGGTCAAAATATTTAGCTGCAAAAAAAAAATGAGAATAAAATGATGAGAGGTTAAGAGTTTAAAGGAGAATATTATAATAAAATAATAATAATGATAACTATTGGAGTATCCCGTTACCTTACCGTCTCGGTCCTTTTTTCGTTTCACAAGAAAAGTGGTTTAAATATTTTTTGTATAAAATTAGGTTGAAACAACTTCGAAAAATTTTTTAACTTACAAAAAATTCATAGTTAAAATTTTAAATAAAAATAGATTAAATAAAAGTCACTTTTAAATTAAAATTTAAATTAAATTTAAAAAAAACCTTGGAGAATAAAAATATTTTTTTCTGTAAAATTTAGTCGAAAAATATTTAATCTCATTTAAAATTAATTTATCAATTATTTTTTTTAATTTTTTTAAATTAAATTTAATTTAAAGCCATTAATAAAAATTAAAAAAAATATTTATTTTATTCCAATTTCAGTTTAAGTTTCAAATTTCTTTTAAAATCAATTTTTTTAATTATTAAAGCAATTATTATTATTTTAATTTTTTAAGCTGAAAAGTTAAAAATTGTCAAAATTTTCTTCAACCTAATATTCAAAAAAAAAATTAATGGTAAAAATCAACAAAATAATATTAATTTTTTTTATTTAATAGTTTTAAATATTTTCATTTATCTTTTTAGGTATAATTTTTTTAAATATTCATTTCATTTTAAATCAGTTCATTTGTCATGTTTTTAATTTAAATTTAAAAATGTTCAATTTTATAATTTTTTTTATTTTTACAGTTTTAGATTTATTTTTTAATTCTTTTTAAGTTTTTTTTTAATTGAAGCAGTAAATCTTTAATAATTCTATATAAAATTTATTTTCTTTATATTTTATAAAATTTCTTTAAAATGACTATAAAATATTTTTAACACTTTTGCCCATTGTTCCAACCTTAAAAGCAAAAAATACAAGAAAAAAACTTGACAAGACATTTCTGCACGTTTTTCATATTACCGCCACACACTTGTCGTTGAGAGAAAGGACACAAAAAAATCTCATTATTTATGCATAATGTTTGCTCTCTTAAAAATAAAATAAAATGATAAAAAAAACCGGCAGAAGAAGTAGAACGCATTTCATAAATTTATAATAAAAGAAGTTGTACAAAGGACTCTTTTTTGTTGTTTATACAAGGTCCCTCGCCTTCGTCTTCCTTTTTTTTACGCCAACACACACACTGGATAATAATAAGTATAAATGTTTATAAAAAAACAACAAGGAAGAAAAGTGTGCGCATTGTTATCGTTTGAAGGACTTGCATTATACTTTTTTTCACCCTTAATGTGAGCGACACCGACGTGATATCACGTCAATTTTTCGTCCCCTAATTCGAGTTGGTTAAAAAAAGATCATAATAGCACAGATGATTGACGGCATAATAAATATTGGAACAGTAATTAGTATATCATCTCATGTGATTTTCGGCAAACACAAAAGTTTTACAATAGTAATAAAATACAAAAAAAGAGAAATGGTAAAAAATGAATAATAATAATAATGCAATCACACAACACCGCGGTTTGCCGCAACAAATGAGAATAATAATCATATAATATTATTTTTTTACTAACTTCACACTACTACTCACTATTGCCTACGAATTTTCGCTATGAATAGGTAGGAGATTATATGTCTCGAGGCGATCGTTGGTGAATTTTGATCATCATTTACTTTTATGCCACCATCGATTTTCGCAATATAATTTTATTTTACTATTTTTTTGTGTCGTGTCGGCGGTTTGGATGCCAAATTTATGATTTATGGGATTTTTTTTGTGTATTGTTAATAATAATGTGTTGTCACCTGTTTCGGTAAGTAACTCTCTAATGAGCTTTAAATGTATTTTTTTAAAAGATTTTAACAAAGATGTTTCTTTCTTTTTTTCCATGACACAATTGTTACTCAACAACTGGGCCCTAGGATAAATTTCACACAATTTTCAGCTTTATTAACTTTGTTATGCATTTTGTGAGCATTTTATTGGCAAATAACAAGACAAAATCGCGTTAAACATAATAATAACATCACAAGAGACGAAAAAAATTCTATCACCAGGGGTCGGCACGCGTTTCTGCTTTGGCATCCCCACAGTTTCATCACATGCGGTGCCTTACGACTTTATAATAAAAATAAAAAAAGGTAAATTTCTCAATAAATCGAGTCAACTCAATTTAATTTAATTTATATAAAATTTGTTTGCAGAGCATTTTTTCACGGCAGATCGAGCTGTGGCGCTGAGTAATAAATATCAGGTGAGAATTAGCAAAGAAAAATACAAATGTTTATTTATTTTAACATTTTTTTTAGTGTAAACGATATATAATTGAATTCATGTTGTGGCTCATATGGTCAAATATAGTTGTAAATATGTATCGCAACTGAGCGAACGCAATGATTTATGGATGACCTTACAACGGGTCATTTATCATTCTTTCGAGCTTCGCAAATATTATATTGACATTTCAAGCGGATTGTTATTAATTTTTATAGGGCATGCAATGCATCTCCTCAAAAATACTCCAATTAACCCAAACCAAGCATAAAAAATATCAATTAGCTAAAAACACAACGAACTACTAATAAATGTCGTAGAATAGCCTGAAACGCTAAAAAAATAACAAATATAATAAAATAAATGACGAATGTGTGTGAGTTAATTGATTGTTTCGCCCGGATTTTCGGGGCATCTCCTACTAGTGTTCGAATTTTATTTGAATGAATGTAGAAAAAAAATTCAGTGAATAAATTTGTTCAGAGCCACAGGCAGAGAGACGGTTCCCGCGCACACCGAAAACTATCATTTTAAATGAATTTCAAATGAATTTTTGATTAGAAGCCCCACGGTCTGATTTTCCATGAATGAATAACACACGAAAAAAAATCTACAACCACAGTAACATTTACGGATTTTGTTTTTTTTTTTAAGTTGGGGTTTTTATCCATGGGCTATTTGATGTCAATTATCAAAAAATATAAAAAAAAATGTTTCTACCTCTCAGGAGATTTTGGTTGGAATGTAGGTAGCGGTGTTACTTTTTAAAAATCAACGCGACTTGTAGATATTCTACCTACAACTTGACTCAACTACTCTCGCTGCAGGGGTCAAAAGTGTGGCGCTAAAATATTTTTTTTTAACAGTCATTCACAATTTTTATTTATTTATTTTTTTTTTTTGCAAATGCATGTTAAATGTGACTCGACTGACTGATGACTAGCGAAAAAAAATTCATTCATAAATTTTTATTGCTTTAAAAAAACGTCATTTTATAATTAGCAACAAGCATTGAGTGATTTATGATCAGCAATATTTTTTTTTTAAATTAAGAAGAGTCGGAAATGTGCGTTAAAAATTGATTATTGATACTCAGAAAAATAATTTTTAATTTTTTTCCATTTAAATTTGCTTTAAATTGTAAAATATTGCACCGACTTAAAAAAATTTGCTAAATTCGGTTCCTTTTTGTTCACTTGTTTCGCCAATTTAATCAAATATGTTCAATTTTTCAGCAGTTCGATTAATATTATGACATTTTTGTTATTAAAATGCAAGATTTATGGGAAATTACAACATCCGTTCAATTTTTATCTTGTTCGATAACTGATGGAAACGTGTCCCAGACAGTCAAATAAAATCTATATAAATCATAAATCTTCGTATCGCGGCTCATCTTCGTCTTAAACTCGCATCTGAGGAATGATTTACTGAATAAATCAAAAAACCGAAATTTTTATGATCATCATTATTAGTGTGCGGAGGTAATTTGGCTGTCTATCAATAAAAAAATTCGTTCGTTAAGCGCGTAAAATGGTCCATGATCGTCGTTGGCTCTTCATCAACAATTCTCAACTATACTAATAACAATAATAAACTCTACTTTTTGTGGAATAATATTTTTAGGTGGAAACGATATTTTGATATTTATTTTTTTTTGTTTATAAAAAAAAGGTTAAAGCTATATAATTAGTTTGAACTTTCGATATGGAACACTTAAAAATGAATGATGAATGTGTAGAGGAAATGCGTTTTTAGAAAACGTTTATGAGGAACAGGTTAACCTTCCAAAGGGGTCGTGTAAGTATTATTTTTTTTAAAATTTAATTTTATTTAATAAAATTCAATATTTAAAGTAAAATTTATCGAAAATTTAAAAAAAATGTATATAATTTTTATGATTTAATAATTAATTAAACTAAATTAATTTAAAATAATTATGTTTAAAATTAAAAATTAATTTAAAACTAAATTTTTCATTAAATTTTTAACTTCTTTAAATTTTGTTTAAAATTTTAATTAATTTTTTTAAAATTTTTAATTTTAATTTATTTAATTTTTTATAATTAATTCTAAAAATTATTTTAAAAATTAGAAAATTTTCTTGAAAAATTAAAATAAACCTAAAAACGGACATTTTTGTTAAATTTTTAATTTTTTTTATTTTCCAATTTTCGACTTTTAAAATTTTGATTTTCATTTGGAATTTTTTAATAAATTAATTTTCTCTAAAAATTTTTTTTTTTAAAATTAAAATTTTTGAATTTTTTTTAAAATTTTTTTTTAATTTAATTGAAATATTTTGAAATTTATTTTAATTAATAAAATTTTTTTTTTTTTAATTAAAAATTTATTTTTTTTAAAAATTTAAATTTTAATAAAATTTTTTCAAAAATAATTTTTTCCATTTTATTAAAAAAATTTTTTTTTTTCATTTGGATATTTTTAATTTTAAAAATAATTTCCTTTTAAAAATAAAAATTTTTAAATTTTTATTTTTTTAATTTTTAAATCTTTTTTTTTTTCAACTTAAAATTTAAAAAAAAAATCTTTATTAATTGCGAATTTTTGTACTCCACGTTATAAAATCCCGAATCAGCTCCAAAAAATATTTTATAAATTCATAATAAATATCATTCATAAAGACCATAGACTTTGATTCGAGTTAAATTTTATTGAGAAATGATTGTATGTTTAACACACAAACACAAAATTTAATCATATAGATTCCTCATAAATACATTTTGTCGGCTAATTTAGGCATTTATGGACACGCAAAAGAGTTATTTGTATTAAATTGGTCATTTATTGCTAGTTTCATCAAGGTATCAAGCATCAAGCCACGTCAGAAACGAGTTTGGATTAATCGATGATGATGCTGAGCAACTATGGTCATGGTTGACACTCAATTAGGAATTATCTCGTCATTATCGAGAAAACTTTTTGTGAAACGCACCTGTGATGCAATTGCAACTCATCTCCGGCAAATTGTGTTTACATTTATAATTTGATGCTCGCTCTGAGCGGTCTTGTGGTTAATTTTTATGTAAGTATCGATCGACATTTTATCATGAAATTCACGTGAATCGAAGTGATTCTCAAAAGTCACAGATTAATTTTTTTTTTATTAAATTTGCAGGAAAAAAAAAATTGAATGGAACATTATGGGTAACATCCATCATTTTTTGACACACACCAATTTGAGTATTTACTAAATTCCTTTAAACGAGCGAAAAAAAAGTTTGCTAAGCCACGCAACTATTATTTTGTTGCATGTTGTCGTTTTATGCACGGACTTTGATGATATATTGTCCATCTTGAGACTCTCAATAATAATAATGACGACGACGATGATGATGATGATGAAATAAAATTGATCGTCAATACGCGAGACACACACTTACACTGGATGGATGGAATGACGTCCAATCACCTTGGAATATATGGTAATTTTTGCCTTGTCTGTCTCTCTTGCGAACGAACGAACAATTTAAAAAAAATACGTCGTGATTATATGTACTTTACACAAAACTTTTCAAATCACTTTCCGTTGATAGATGTGTGTCTTGATGCGATGCGATGCAAGTCTCGTACCATGTGACAGAATAATAAGACAAAATTAGAGTGGCAATGATCGGGCGAGTAATTTAACGGATTGTAGCGATGCAGTGCAGATGTTTGTTTGTTGAATAACTCGTAAAGGCGGCTAGTTGGAAAATTTTGGGAAAATATTGAATTCAAAATCAAAACAAAAGTTCTATGGACCCATATTTGGTAATTTTTCTTTTACTATCATCAATACATCAATTAATATGAATTTTTGAAAGTCTTTTCTTTGCTTTTAAGCTTCCTATTGGGACAAAATACTCTTTTTTAGGCCCTGGGGCCTTGAAAATACGGCCCATAACATTTTTTGTCATGATTTTATGAAATTTTTATTTTTTTGAAAAGAAAAAAAAAATTTACTTTTTCAAAAAAAATAAAAATAAATAAAAATTTCGGAAATTCTGCATGTAAAAGTTTGAGGGCCTCATTTTCAAGATCGTAGGGCCTAAAAAAATATTTCGTTTGAAATTGATCCACTCGAAGCTTATGTAAATTGATCCAGAATTATTCCAAAAATTCATTTCAATAGCCCATTATGCAATTAGATTTTTCATCCCAGTGCATATTTTAAGTTCTTATTGTATTATACACTCGAAATTTGCCCTAATTGACATTTCAACATAATTGTCCCAATGCACATTTAATATTTTGACCTAATGCGCATTCAAAAATATTAACCCAATGTACATTTAATAACTTTTGGCCCAATGCACACCATCATTTTGGCCCCAAATGACATTTTAATGTAATTGACCCAGTGAACATTCAAAATTTTTAACCCAATGCATATTTGAAATTTTTAAAAATTTTGCCCCAGTTGACATTTTTAAATTTTTACCCCAATTCACATTAAATAATTTCATCCCAATGCAAATTTTAGGTATCTAACCCTGCTCAAATCGTAGAATTCGTTATACGGCGACTATTTTAATAAAAAAAATTCAAATCAAGGACAAGAAAATTGGGAATAAAAACTTGCTAAAAGAAGAATTGAATTCATGAACGTCTTGGTTTGTCATGTGCTGCCAGCAAATAAGTAACAAAGTTGTCAAAAAGGTAAAATTCAATTTTCGTTTTTATGATTGTTTTTCTTATGCAATAAATTTTCTTATCCAAACAACGACGAAACGACAAACGAAATGGGAAATTCAGGAGAAACAATTTCATATTTTTTTGTTGTTGTTATTTTCCTTATAATTGCAATTGGGTTTCTGCTTTGTCCTTCGTCTTGTGCAGAACGGAGAGAGACAAATACACAAAGGACGTCATTCAAATCGTATTCAAAGACAAGTCAGGAGACCATAAGGAAAATTATTATTATTATTTTTTATTCAAAAACAGAAGATGTAGAGACATTGTATACAAGAAGAGCAACGCAACGCAGTATTGAACAAAAATGATTACATTTGCCAAGGGCAGTTTTAATTTTAAATATTGGTTGTTACAACAACAACAACAAATATTGTGCTCTCTCTCTCGAAAAAAAAAATGCGAAAAAGAACAGCAACATCTATTAAAATATTTATAGAAGAATAAATGCAAAACGAAGAAAATTATTATCAATTCCGAGCTTGCCAGATATTTGCATATGTACCTACTGAATGGATGGCGCTAGAACGCAGAAAAGATATAAAGTGTGTTCATAAACCAATATTTCATTAAAAATTGTACGAATATTGGAAAAGACGTAGATAACTTTTTTCTTCTGTCGTTTCAGCAGACGTGCAAAAGAAAAGCAAAGCAAAAAAAAATGTTTAATTGGTAACTTACGATCATGAATGGTTTAATGTTGTTTTAAAATGCCATAATATTCGTTGCTGCGTTGTTTTACAGTTTTTTTTTTGAAGCAAATGCGAGAGAAAGAGGCACATGATCAAAACATGAGTAAAACAAATTAACTCATTTTAAAAGAAGACATTTAAACTGTAAATCATAAAAAGTAATCTTCACATTCTGCCTTATTTTAATGTGGAGTATGTGCGTTGTAACATATTTTATGGTTGAATGTTTTAAATAATGCAAAGTGTGTAGATGAATGAAAATAATAACAAGAGTAACAATAATAATAAGATAATAAATATATGCAAAGTAGATTAAAACACTGAAAAGTTCATTTATTATGAGCTTCCTTTTTGGAATGAGTGTAATATTTTATGGAACGTACGTGTCAAAAATGGCAATTTTAAACCAAAGTTATGAAATAAAGCGTTCTAAATTTTAAAAATAATATTTTAAATGTTAAAATTATGATTTAAATAATTTTAAAACATTTTTTGAAAATTAATTTTCGTTTAAAAATATTAAAAAAATTTTTTGACTTATATAATTTTGTTATTAATTAATTTTCTGATTTTATATTAAAAAAAAACATTTTTTTTTTAAATTACATATGAAAAAAATAAGTTGCATCTTTTTGTTAATATTTTTAAATATTTTTTTAATTTTAAATAATAAATTAATAATTAAATAATTTAAATAATTTTAATATTAATTTTAATAAATTTAAATAATTTTTTATATATTTTTTAAACCTATATTTTTAATATATTTTTTTTTAAATTCAATATTTATTGAATATTTTGACTTTATTTTAAATTTGAATAAAAATTAGAAGAATTTACAATTTTTGAGCAATTTTTTGTGCAACTCTTCTAATCGACGTTTAATTAAATTTTATAAAATTACTAAAAATAAAATTACTAACTAATTACTAATAAAATTACTTCTTAAATGTCGATTAAAACTAACCCTAAAAGCAAAAATTAATCTTTCAATCACCAATAACGTTAAATTAAAGTATCAAAAATATTCAAATTTGAAATTCGATCCCATTAATTACGCTACACCTTCCCTCTGCTTCCCTCATTTCCAGATCTCCGTCCCTTTTTATTCATGTATTTTTTACACAAAAGTCTATTATTATTAATATTAACGAAAAATCTCGCAAAAAATGACTAAACACGTGACTGTTGTAATATATCCGTTTATCAAAACATTGAAATATTTATAAATACATCGTTGTTATTGCAAGCTACTCCAATAAATGAGCAATTTTCTACCTTTTTTTCCAGCGCACATCCGATAAACACACTTGAAATCCTCTCCTCTTCACTTATTTTCCTGTTCATTTTTGATTAACAAGTAACTGTTGATGCGATGATGATACGATGCCAAAAAGCAAACCAAAATTTCATTATTATTGTTATTAACGTGTAACGTTGTTGTTGCAGGAACGAACATGTAACTCTAGTACACTGCCAATTATTAATAAGTAAAAAAATGTAAACATTTTTTACTTCTTTCAGCGCCACGTGCCACGCAGAAATTAGTTAATGAAATGTTTTTGTAAATGAAAGTGTGTCGTTCGGAACAAATATGATTACTTAGTTGCAGGTTTTTTTTAATGGATTTTGAATAAAAAAAGGGATATTTAGGTATTATTAAATAATAGAAAATCAGTCAGTGGTAATAATGGAAAATGACATCAATGAGAAATAATTTTGTTCGACCGGTTCAACCACAAAAAGATCATTAACTCTTCTTTTCATCTTGCATAACTTGAATTTGAAATAAAAAAAAAAATTTAAAATCAAATAAAACAATAAAATGAAAGAAAAGAAGCCAAACCGCACATTTCTGGTCAAATTTATGACCTGCGAGCTTAATATTCGACATGGAATTGATTTGTTACCTCTCCCGTTGTTTACTTTTTTTTTCTCGAACACGTCTTGTCATCAATAGAAAAATGCGTTAATGTAGCGCCAGCAGCGGCAAACATAAAAAGAAATCACATAATCAATCATTTTTTAAAGCAAACTTCACTAAACGACTATTAATGGTCTTTAAATCGACGAAAATACATAGAAGTTATCTTTTAAAGTATTTTTTGCTAGACGTCTTTTCTCCTTTCTATAAATAAAATGACACTGCTTAACAATTTCTGAAATTTTTTAAAAATTTTTGTTCGTTTTATTTACTATCACATTTTTTAAAATTTTCAAAGGTCCAAAGCTTCATTTCAGTTTTTGTGAAATTTTAATTTTTTTTTTTTATTAAATTGTGATTCAAAAATTTATTAATTGTAAAAAATTAGTGAGTTTTGAATATTTTTATGAAAAAAAAATTAAAATTAAAAAAATAAATTTTAAAATTCATAATTAATTAAAAAAATTTTTTTTTTTAAACTTGACTTAATACAAATTATAATCAAAAATAAATAAAATTAAAATAAAAAAATAAATAATATATAATTTGATACTTTAATAATAATTGGCATAATAAATAAATATTTATTATAATAAAATTTTTGAAAACAAATAAAATTAATTTATTTATTAAAAAATAATAATTATATTAATGTTAAATTATATTAAATAAGTTCTAAAATTTGATCAAAATAGGAGCAATTACAAATTTTTGAATTTCAAAGAAAAACAAAAAAATTAAAATTAAAAAGCAAATCGGAAAATTTGTTAAAAAGTGTAATAAAGTAAAAAATGAGGATATTTCTAAACTGTTGAGAAAGTTACCCTTTTATGTAGTAACTTTTTAGAACCATTTGCCATATCTTTGATCTAATGCAGAATATTTTATGAACCCTCCTCTCTTGTCTATTACTTTTCAGACACCATTCGCATATTTTGCATGCGCTACACTCAATACCATTCAAGATAATTAACCGCTTAAGTAACCATGAAATTGTTATTATTATTATATTCAAAATATGTTGAATTTCAATCTGATTTTCTGTGCGTGAGTTTGTGTGTCTGTGAGAGCATTTTCTCATTTAAACTTTTGATATTCTGATTATTATCAAGTGGGTTGCGTATTAAAAATGATCCGAACTGAGAGAGAAACATGACGGTTGTCGAGTCATATGCAGATTTCTTGTACGTCTCTTTTTGATCATCAGACATGTGCAATTATTCATAAATTGGATTAAAAAAATGGTCATGGCATTATATTTAAAAAATATTTATGATGAACAAAAAAGGAGAAGGGAGTAAATTTTTCTCACGTTATCATCAAAAAAGTTCATTTTTGTTTATTTTTGCGTGAATTTTGACTCCAATTTTCCATTACCTTGCCACAAGCTGACTCGTGTGTCGTCGACGTCAACAACTCTTGACAATTTCATTTCAATTTTCGCGTCGTCCTCGACACAGGACCAGAATTCAATTAAGTACTCAGTCACGTGCGTTTTCCGTTACAAAATAAACAAGATCCTCAACATTAAAGGAAAATGTGACACAACCAGGAACGACAACAACGACGACCAGGAATCATTGATCCGAGTAAACATTAATGAACTTTTAGCAAGTGACACGGATGCGCCCCTCAAAATAAATACATCGCTCGTCAAGTGGAATTTGTTGATGTCGGGAATTTGCATAAATAATGCGATGAGAGAAATTTTCAGACGAAAAAATCATTTATCTCGAGTGTTTAAAGGTCTTATGAGTCAAGTGGGCACTTGAACATTGATAACGAGATTATTGATATTTTGAGTGGATTCCGCGACAACAAATCGCTCTTAGAGATAAAATGATGGAGATAATGGAGAAGTTGAGATTACGTGTCAAGTCAAATATTGTCTATGATCAAATATGAACCCCTTTTGAAAAGTTCATTACACTTCCACACGAATTAAAATGTGAACATGATGAAATGATACAAAGAGAAAAAAAACAATCACGCATCAAATCAAACAAAAAAAAAGTCCCTTGAAATGTCTCTATTAAAACAACAACACGTTGCCCCTTCGCTTTTTTTGTCATCTCTCGAGTGCGTATGTGTGGTTTTGGCCTCTGATTTTACGTCATTGTGAAAATTTGGTGTTTCGCAGTCCAAAAAATAATAAAAGACAACATGCGAAATTTAAGAAGATTTGAAAAATTGATTTGTCTTCTCAAGTCTTGGCAAGTCGGAAAACCACAAGATTTTAATTCCATTTGAAATTTAGACGAATGTTCAGACAAAATCCATACATTTTACAAGTTTTATACAGTTTCTTATTTTCAGCCATTACTCAAAACAAAATCGAATTGCTAAGCTTATCCATAATATATCTTTCTTTCATATCAAATATGGTAATATTACATGTCTGTCCCTTAAAAATCAGCAGTTTGAAATCCGGAATTTGCTTTTTTGTTATTATTATTATCGTATGTAAAAATTACAATTTTACAAAACAATATCGAGATTTTCCATCCAATTCACTACTTCATCATTGGCCTCGTTGCTTTTTTGTTTACTCTTCGCCACAGAAGACTTTTATTTATAAATCCTTTATGGGCAAAAACTTTCTTTATGTTGATCACATTTTTACCTTCTTGTTGGCCAGTCAAAACTTGTTCGCCAGTTGAACGATATAAGGAATTACATTGTCACTACTTAGTTTCTATTGATGGATAGTCTTTATGGGCAAAGTACACTGGCAACGATTGTTCATCTTCGTCCATGAGTTCATCTTCTATTTATTTTTGCCTCTGCTGCTAAAAATATAACAATATTGGTACAGTAAGCGTTTTGAGAGATAATATTTACCAATACTTCAGACCTACCTAAAATGAAAGAGAAAAAAATTTAAGACCTTTGAGCTTCTAAACAAATCTTTACATTTTTTTTTTGAAAATTTAATTTTTTAAAGTTTTTTTTCAAATTTCAGGATCAAAAATGCTTACCTTAATTGTTGAATTTACAAAAAACTCTCGCAAAAATTTTTTATGTGTGAAACATAACTTCTTCACAGTTCAAGTACAACTTTCAAGCGCACACAATTTGTCATCATTTGTGGCGAGGGAGTGTAATTGCCTGCTTTGTGCATGCTGCTTTTTTCTCTTTCTCTCTCTGGCACATTCACCGCAAAACGTAAGATAAGCAAAAAGACAAACCTGTCGGACAAATGAGGCGTGTAATTTATCAAACATTCGTAAATTAAAACAGACATTAAGAACAAATAAAACTTTACTGCGGTTCACGAACGTACGTCCAGTAAATAAATAAGAGACACGATTTTCTTTTTGCTTCTTTATATAAATTTCTTTACAAAGTTCAAATTGTCACGGTTCGCAAGCCTTTTTAATGTAAAGAGCTTCTTTTGAACTTCTTTACTTAATCGACTGTAAATTCAATATGGTTTGTGGTTTCTTTTCGTTTCTTTTATTTCACGAATTCCCAATTCAATTTTCATAGGTGACTTCACACTCGAAGTAAAAGTAACATCTTGATATAATTTGATTGAGGTCGCTCGCCAACTTCGAGTTCTGGATACTTTTTTTTTAATATATGATCTTCTTCTGTTTTCTTCGACAAATAGCCGACGGCACGGCCATTCAAATAATACGAGAGAGAGAGAGATTTTTGTGTGCGTGTGCGTTGACTGCATGTGTTAATGAAACAAGGGAACGTGCGCAATAGTTCCGATGCCGCAGGCCGATTATATAGAAAGAATGTTTCAATCTGCCTAATGAAATGGTCGTCAAATGTACTTCTTTTTTTCTGGGCTGCTTCAAAGGCACGAGATGAGAAAGAAGTCATTATGAGAGTATTTAATATTCTCTTTAGCTGTAAATTTGTTTATCGAATGGATAACATGAAGATCAGAGAGATTTCAGAGGAAAAAACTGGAACAAACTCTTTTGATAAGCACGACAAGTAGAAACGGAAACTTCGACGACATGCGAAAGTTGAACAAACGCAATCAAGTTGAAAAGGAAACAAAAAAAGTGAGTCATTTAAACAATTAAACTTGTGCGAATAATTATCGGAACGTACTTCAGTTATCCAATTATTTACATGTTTACAGGGTTCAAAAAACTTTTAACTTATTTTTTTACTTCTTAAAACTTATGAGACTCAGGATCAAAAAAAAATTAATAATTTTTTTTAAATTTTTATAAAAAATAAATTTGAATTATCTAAATTGCAATTATTAAAAAATTAATTAAGTTAAAAAAATACTCAAACTTAAAGACTTCAAAATTGACTTAAAGTAAAAATCAGGTTAATTAAGTCAAATAGGTCAAAAAATAAAAAAAAAATAAATTTTTTTTAAATAATTAATATTTTCTCCTAAAATATAAAAAAAGATCAAAAATTAATCCAGAAACTTAAGCTTAAATAAAAAAAAATAGTTTTTTTTACTTAAGTTTAAAATTAAGTCTCATAAGTCTTAGTTTAAGTAAAAAAAAAAAAATTAATGACTTATTGATCTTGAAATGTCTTTATATTGAGTTGAATATTGTTATCCGTTTTTGGATTTAAGGTAAATTTTTGTAAAAAAAGGTTAAGTTTTAAATTTAAGATTAAGTTATGAACTTAAGGTTAAGTTTTGAACTTAAGGTTAAAACTTAAGAAGAAGCTTTTATAAACATTTCAAAAATATTTTAGGAAAATTATTTTTGAAAACAAAAATATTTTGTAAATTTTGTAATTTTTTTGAAATAACGAAAATATTTTTCTTTAAGCAAATTTTTTTTTAAATTTTTAAAATTGACTTAATGACTTAAAAAAAAATAAATTTTTTTTCGAAAAATTTAAAGTAAAACAATAAGTTAAAATTTTTAAGTTTTTTTTTGTGACTTAAGGATTGTTAAGTAAAATTAAAATCAAATATTTGACTAAAAATTTTTTTGAGCCCTGAATATTCGAACAAATTGAAAGGTTTTTAAAGACTGCGGACAAAAATGATTAATATAATAATAACTTTGCAAGAACGGAAGAAGCTGTTATGGAACGTGACAATACTCTAATGATTTCCCGCAGTTCGTAGTCAATAATAATTACGATGAAGGGTGTCTCACATCACTAATGACTGACACGCTTTCTGTCTTTGTTTGCCATAATTGTGGGTTCAATACACAAATAATATTTTTTTTGTTAACATCTCTCTTTATTTAAAACATTTTTAAATGAATTTACAGAGAGGAATTTATAAAAATCTTCGTTTTTCACTTAGAATTGCTTGCCAGTTTCCTTCTCAAGCCAGTCCATGTAGTGGTTGACACGAGTGAATCCAGCTGGATATCCCTTTTCGCAGCCACCAACATGTCCGAAACTAACGACGCCAACCAATTCATGGGTATCAGCAAGAACCAAAGGACCGCCAGAGTCACCGTTGCAAGAGCTTTGGTTGTTATCGAACTCCTTGGTGCAAACAACGGTCTCTTTAACGACATCGTTGGAGTAGACATCGGCGCATTTTTGGTTGGGAACCGTCAACAAGGGAGCATATTGCAAAACTTCAGCTGGGCTTCCGTGGTCACGAGTCAATCCCCATCCGCTAACAAGTACTTTCGTGGCATCTTCGACGTGATGTTTGAAGAATTTGGCAGGTTGGACGAATTTGTTGAATTTCAATTCCTCTTCGAAGTACAACAAACCGAGATCGTTGTTCAAGTTCTTGGCATTGTAGTCGGGATGGGCCTTGCCATGGGTGGTTTTGTAGACGACACGGTGTTCTTCGTTGGTATCGGAGCGTTTGTGGGCACCCAAGTGAACTTCGTAAGACTTGCCGGCAACAACGCAGTGAGCAGCGGTAAGAACGTAGTGTTTGTCAAGAACTTTTTTTTAATGAAAATTGTTAAAATTTAAGATTTTTTAGGAGAAAAATGCTGAAAAATACTTACCAACACCACCGCAGAGAGCAGATCCAAGTCCAGTTTTCACGTAAACCAAAGCTTGATAGGGGAATTGACCATGAACGGCATCTTTTCCGTTGACAACGCGAGAACCGCTTGGGTTAGCTGCTGCGAAGGCAACTGCGCAAAGTACCAAGACAAATCGGAACATGATTGTAATTGATTGAATTGTAACTGAAACCAGTTTGATGCCATTTCGATCGATTTCTGCAGTATTTATACCTCGAAATTCGGTCTTATCTTGTCTAAATTTTATCACATAAGCCCGTTAAAGTCCCACTTCACCATAAGGACTATGATTTATTTTAATTTGATTCTCATTTACTTATCGTTGCTTATTCAGGCTTTATTATCATCATTTATTATTGTTATCATAAGTCAAGAAAAACAATGAAATTCGTCTTCGCCAAGTAAGACACAAAAAAATAACATATTCCAAAAGTTTCGAAGGAGTCAAAATTAACATAAATTTTCATAATGAAATTTTCGGTGGTTCATGTTTTTAAAATAAACACAAAATTCACGGTGACGCATTGCTGTTGGTGATGTTTCTCTCCGCAAAACTTGGAAAAAAAAGAAAAAAATAATAATAAATTTATTAAGAAAAAAAAAAGTTGAATGATGAAAGTCAGTTGAGAGCAAAAAAAAGAAAAAACTTTTTTTTTCAAAGATAACAGAAGCGAAAAAAATCAAGAAAAAACTGTCCATAAATTTAACGTTGATGAAAAATATTTTCTTTCATTATTTTTTTTTTATATTTTTTCATTCGCTCCTGCATGAAATATTATCCTGCATAAATTGGACAAGAAAACTTTTTAATTATCTTTTGAAAAGAATCTAAAAATAAGCATTTTTTCTTGTCATGAATGACCAACTTTTTTCATTTATTTTTTTTTCTTTCAAGAAAATGACGGAAAAATCGGAAATTAATTAATTTTTTGCTGAAACGGAAATTCCATTGATATCTGGAAATTTCAAGAAGTATTTCAAGACTGATAAAAAATGATAAGAATAGATTTTTGATTTAAAAATTCATATAAATACCGTGATTTTAGTTTCTTGAACTCATATTTCATAAGTTCTTCATAGTTTATTGCTTTAATTTAATATTTTTTTTATTTTTAATTTTTAAAGAAAATGAAATTTTTTATTTTATTTGCTTTAGGAGCCTATTCCATGGCTGCCGCTTCTCCTGTTAGTCGAGTTATTAACGGAGAAGAAGCAAAACCGGGTCAATTTCCGTTCCAAGCTCTTTTGACACCCGAATTTCCCGAAGGAAAAGCTCTTTGTGGCGGAGTTTGTAAGTTTTTTTTTAATTTTTCATTCAAAAAATAAATTTTATTTTTTTTTATTTTTTTAGTGGTTAGTGACAGATTTGTACTCACCGCTGCCCATTGCTTACATAAAGCCCTTTCCGTGGAAGTCACTCTTGGAGCTTTGGATCGCACAAATTTGCAAGAAGAAGGACGCGTAACATTCCTCGTGAATGCCACAGACTTCAAAGTTCACGAAAAATACAACGTTTTAGTCCACAATGACATCGGAATTATCCGTTTGCCCGAATCTGTTACATTCACCGATCGTGTTCAACCCGCCAAATTACCTGAAAATGACAAAAATAAATACGAAAATGAGGTTGCCGTTGTCAGCGGATGGGGCGTCGAGCATTTTGGCGACAAAGAAGCTCCCAAGAAATTACGTTTCACGGATTTAACGGTCATCACAAATGCCGAATGTCGCAAAAGTTACAATTTCCTGCTCATTAAGGACACAACTTTGTGTGCTCAAGGTCAAAATAACAAAAGTGCTTGCTCCGGAGACTCTGGCGGTCCATTGGTAACCAAGAAAAGTGGTGAACTCGTCGGTTTAACGAGCTTTGTTGGTGCCGAAGGATGCGAAGTTGGCTTGCCAGGCGGTTATACGCGCGTTTCAAAGTACCTCGATTGGATTAAAAAGAATTCCGAATAAATTTTTTAAAAAATTTCGTGAATGAATCAGCTGACTTTTGTTTGATTTGGTGCCAAGTCAAGTTCATTACGAGCCTCGAGCGAACAGGAAATCGTCCATGACCTTCTTTCATCTTATTTAAACGTTTTTTTTTGTGTTCGGAGACGAGTTGAAAAGTTGAAATGAATGAAAAATCACACCTTTTTGTGTGTTTTTGTACAAAAAGCAGATTTAATCCTTCCTGCCGAAAAATTTCATCATCGCACGACGGCGGCGGCAAATCACCTTGAGCAACATTCGTTCGTGCCGCATGGAAAACGCAAACATTAAAGCCTCATTTTTACTTAATACTATTTTAAAATATCGTCAATGTCAGAATTATGATGGGAAAAAGTGTGTCAGATGTATTAATGTATTTATTGTCGTCGTCGACGTCGTTCTTATGCGGAAAAATGTTTTTTCCTCGTATTTAGTGGAAAAAAACGAAAATTACCGGCGGCTAGATGAAATTTAAAGATTTTTGCCTCTTTTTGCCGCATCAACGTGCAACAACGACGACTGCTTTAACGTAATCCTTGCCAATGTGTGTCGTCGCTCGCAAACTTCTATGACGTAATGTTTAACTTTTAAGACCTTCGGGGAATCAGCAGCTGATTGTTGATGAAAAAAAAACGGGTTACTTTAAGTACGGATGCAAAATGAAAAAAAAGGAGAAAAGTAAGTTGAATGGCCTTGCCCCGAGATCTTCACACGAATCTGAAAAGGGTAACTTTTGTCGAATCGAAGAATTTTTACCCTCCTGCATTTTTTTTCTTCTTCATGAAAATAAGGATGCTGGCGGCCATTTTCTTCGAATATTTTATGACCGTTGTCATATCTCTCCGACTCCTTTCACGTGTATCTCTACGAATCGCCGTAGAAATGAGCAAATGACCGTGATTCACAGTTTTCATGGAAAATAAAGAAAGAAAGAAAGAAGGGATCTAAAATATTGTCACGTAGCCATCGTGCGAGCATATAATATTTTCGCAAACATGCGCGATAGAGGAAATTTTCCATTGTGAGATGGGGGATGCTGATGGGGTCGCGTAATTTTATTTTATTTTTTTTTTACGTTGTTATGTCAGACATTTCATAGCGAGGAAAAAGTGAAATTATATTCGAATGTATGGGTGAAATGGTACATGTGATGCGAAATATAATGAAATGAAAAACTGAGTAGGTAATAAATATCGCGTGAAATTTATTTTTACTACAAATGAAATCGAAATTTCGTTCATTTTTATTAGTCGGAAATGTCGTATATGTGCGATGGGGAGAAGTCGTTGACATTAAATTTTTTGCTTTTTTGTTTGGATCTGATAAAATTGGTGACATTGATTTTTTTTGTTTGAATAATATTTCTGATTTTTTTTTTAATGTGTGAATTTAAATAAGTTTTGACAAATTTTAATTTCTTTAAATCACAAAAAAAAAAAAAATTTAGAAAAAAAATTTTTTTCCATATAAAAATATTCTAAAAAATATATTAAAATCAATATTTCTGTCAAAAACTCAAATTTGAATTTATTTTTTACAATTTTTCTTATAAAATGTTTAAATTTGTCAAATAAAATTAAAAAAAAAAAAATAAATTAATAATTATTTCTTCGAAAATAATAATTAAATAAAATTTAACTTAAAATAAATAAATAAAATTTTTATGTTCCTTAGTTTATTTTGAAATTATACTTCACTTTTTATTATTATTAAAAAATTTATTATTTATTAAGAATTCATCCATAAAAAAAATTAAAATAATTTTTTTTTATTTATTTGATATTTGAGAATCATGTAAAAATTTTTAGAATTATAATTAAATAATTTGAGAAAATGATCAAAAATATCAAAATTTAAATTTATTTATTTATTTTTTTTAATTGACATTTTTAATGCTCATTTTTCATTGAGTTTAGGCAATTATTCAAAGTATTTTTAATAAAAATTCATCAATAAAATAAAATTTTATAAAAAATATTTACAGCGAAAAAATTTAAAAAATATTAAGAATAAATTTTTGACCCAAATTAGCTTGAAGAAATTAAAAAAAAATAGCAGAAAAAAATATTTTCGAGAAAACTTTAACAAAATAACTTTAAATCATGATAAAAAATATTCTTCTTGAATAAAGAACCCAAGAAAGGGTAATCCTTTTCCTTGTTAAATATTAAAACATTTTTCAACCCAACTACATCCGATAAGAAATCCCATCCTTGTCCAAAATTTTTCTGTTCCAAATAAATTCTTCCCTCTTTTGCTCCTCGCTTACATGTTCTGGCAGATATTTTAGGTACACTTCTTCCTCATCATCATCATCAACATCAGCATCATACGAGGAACACTGAGCGAGATATACATATTAAATAAAGGTAACACAACATTTATAACATACAATAACGATAAAACGCAAACGCATATAGTATTCGCGCCCTTGGGCAATGCAACAACATAAATTCCTGTTTACTATTTCATACGCATTCGTACGAAATATTCATTCCATTTAAAGTATTGGTACTTATAAAAGGCTTTACTGCAATAACAGCAGCCAGCACCAACTTAGCAACTTATGACGATGAGGAACGACGACAACGACGACGATGATGATGATGATGCTTAAAATATAAATATGTGCGTTGTTGTTGTTGTTGTATTATTATTCACTCAAATATGATCAGGATATGTATTTTGCATGCTAAATGTTGTTGTTGCTTTTTACATGCGAGATGGGGTAGGAACATGTATTTGCTTTTATTTCAGCACAAAAAACATTCATGCTCGGTTTGAACAACAACAAAGAGAGTGGTTTCGCACATACACGAGGAAAAACTTTGGAAATTCTTCTGAAACGACTCAAAATTGAGCAAATAAACATTTTGCCGTTACTCACTGTTTTTATTGTAATACTTACGCAATCATCATCAAATTCATGAATAATAACGATATCAAAATAAAATTTTATTTGCAATTTCGTAGGATGAACATTTTCTTCTGCATCGAAAAAAATTCTTAAATTTCCACAAAAAATCTCGAACCACTCTAATTCTTCGAAAAAAACAAACGACGGAAAAAACATCCCTCAATTTATTCGAGATTTCTTTTTTTTTTGTCTTGTCGTAAAAAAAAATGTTTATCATCGATGTACAAAATTTTATTTCTGCCTACATTACAACATTTCAACCCTCAATGAGCCCGCCTCTAGGCTATTTTTATCTGACATATTTTTTGTGAATCTCTTCTGCTCTGGCGGCGTCCATTGTAGCGCACGATGTTCAAGTTTGTACGGAATGCGAAATAATAACGTTAATAAAACATGGCATTGTAAATTTTTTGGTGGTTAAGAAGACCCTCATTCGGCGAAATGTTAAAAAAAGTGGGAAAAATGTAAGGAAAAAAAATTTATTCAATCTCTTCTGCAAACAACCGAAAAAAATAATAAATAGAAAAATTTGTTTTCGGAATATGATTTCAAGTTTAGATTTGATTGGATTGTGAATTTTTAAAGGGGACGATTTTTTTAGTTTTTCATTTAATTTTTTTTGTGTAGATCGCTTTTAATGAAAATTAGTTTTGCTCAAATAAAAAAAAAAATAAATAAAAATTAAATAAAATAAAAAAAAATAATGAATAAAATAAAATAAAAAAATTGAAAAAAAAAAAAAAAATTTAAGATTTAAAATTAAAATGTTAAAAATTAATAAAATTATGAATTTTTAGAAAATAATTTTTTAACCTTATTAAAATAAAAATTTGTTCACTTTGAAAAAATATTCAAAAATAAAATATTTATTTTTTAACCTTTTTTTCTTTTTTGGTATATGGAGAGCCTTCTTGAAGTAAAACATTTAATTTTCTAAAAAAAAAATAAACTAAAAATTTCCTACTAAAAATTTACATTTCAAGGTTATTTAAAAAATAAATTTTAATAAAAATATCGAACAAAAACTTTAAATATAAATTTGTAAAAATTATTAAATTAACAAAAAAATACTTATGATTTTGAGAATTTAAAAAAATTATTAAAAATAAATCAATTATTTTTTATACAAAATTTATTTTTTTTTTAGAATTTTAAATATTAAAATTTTGTTGATATGAAAATGTAAAGCAAAATAAATTCAATTTTTAAATTTAAAATTTTTACTCTTCTGTAAAGTTGTAATTTAGCAAAAATTCTTTAATTTATAAAATAATTTTTTTAATAAAAAATCAAATCGCGAAATTAGATAATTTTTTTTGAACTTGTTTTCTATGTTTTATTCATATTTTTTATCCCAAGAAATTTTAAAATGATAAAGTTTTGCATTTGAGAAAAACTATTGGATTTTATTTTAAACAGCTCAAAATGAATATGTAAAATTTTCCAAAACCTAAAGGAATTTTCAGTAAATTTCGCCGGTGAAAATGTGCCGATGAGCGAGAAAAAAGACAAAATACATGAGAAAAGACACAGTCGTCGTCGAGAGAAGAGGTACATCCAGCAATATTGTTTAGCATTGTTACAACAACAAGTAGGTAACAGTGAAGTAACATCCGAATACGATGAGCAACGTGACACAACACAGACAACAAAAAGTACATACAATTGTAATAATACATACGAAATATAATGTAGTAGGGTGTGCCCTTCGGCAACCAATGAGAATATTGAATGAAAGAGAATTATATTGATCTGGACTCTATCAGCGCGCACACACACTAATACTCTTTGCGTGTACCTACAACATAACTTCTGGCTGTTTTATGCTTTACTTTGCCATGCGTTGCGAGTATCTCATGTCTCTCGTATGTATGGACAAACACATCTTCCATGTACATAACGACACGACGACGACGACGACGGCACATAATGATCATAATAACACAATATTGGTATTTTATTTACTCAAATATCTCCGTGCACTGCTGTTCTTTTATGTACTTTGGCTGGTATTTGCTGACGAACGACTCCCTCTCCGCACTGCCTGCGTATCAAGATGTATCTCTTTCGATGAAAGATTTTCCCAATAGCGAGTTTGTGTCTCTTGTTTGACTCGTTTCGTGCGAGTTCAATAAATTTCCCTGAAACGAAAAAATGTTTACGATGAAAAATTAAATATTCTCTATAAATTTTTGACAATCGCACACATCAAAAAACACATAAAATAATAAATTCTATTAATAAATAACGACGCGCTACCGTTGTCCTCCCGTTCATCGCTCATCTACCTCGCAGCGAAATTTCTAAATAAATATTGTTTCGACCGAATTGTATTATTTTATTATATTGAATTAAATTAAAATAAAATATTCAATTGCACTAAACATAATCAAGTCAACATCTGACAAACATTTTATAAAATCCTCTCGCACACACACATGCGAACATTCAAATAAATTTTGTTTTGCCAAAAAATTATATTATGAGTAGAAGTCCTGCAGCAATTTCATTTTATTTTATATATATTTATTTATCGTGAAATTGTTGTGTTTTGTTGTTATTTTTCTGACGCTACTTTATTTTTTTGCGAAAGCCGTTTGTTATTTGTTTGAGAGACTTGATGATGATAATGGAAATGGAAATAAAATGGCAGACAAAAAAAAGTTTTCAATAAAAAAGAGGAATCAAGTCCAGCTGCCTGCAATGCCACAAAAAAAATGCTGGAGACTTACAACAAAAGCAACAACATGGATTGTGAATTACTGCACGAGCAAAAAAAATGGGTTTTAATTAAAAATTGAACGTTTGTTGTTTCATTCGAGTACAATCGATTCCAATCAAATTAAAGGAATGGAAATTTGCGAGACTTGTTGATTTGGAAGGAATGAGAGCGCATTTTTTGATCTAAATTAAAACAAAAAATAATTAATAATGTTAATTTTGTGTTAGGTTGATGGATTAATTTACCTAAAATTTTAATGAACATTATTTTATTTTTTAAAAATAATTTTGTGAGTTCGAATTTTAGAAAATTTGCTTCTCACGAAAAATTTCATGCCTTTTAGTGCATATTATGTGAATATTTTTTTTTCTCAAAAATTGATTTTTATGTTTTAGCTGTTAAACTATTTCAATTTTCCATTGATCTAACTTTAAAATATTTAAAAAAAATTATAGATTCTTAATGTAAATAATTTTATGAAAAATTAATAAAAAAAAATTTTTTTGAGCTAAAATAATTTTTTCTATCGTCATTTTTTTTGTAACTTGAAAAATGATAGAACAAAGGATGAAAAAAAATTTAAATCGAAAGTCAAAATTAAATAATTTTCTTAAATAAACATTTTAATACCTAAAATAATTAGATTTTATTAAAAATTCAATTATTAAATTAAAATTAAAATTTTTAATTGATTAAAAAATTAAATTAATTCGAATTTAATTTATAAAATTTTAATTATTAATTTATTTATTTTACTCAATTTCCAAAAGTTTGAAAAAAAAATTATATTTTTTTTTGCAAAAATATTTTAAATCTTTTTAAATTTTAAATTTTTTAAAAATATTTTTGCAATATGTACTTATATTTTGCAATAATATTTATACAAAAAATTTTAGTTTTCTTTGGAAAAAAACTTAAGTTCGAACCAAAATTTTTTCGTCCCTTAATAAAAAGAAAAAAATATTATAAGAAATAAAAAAATAAATATAATTGAATAATTTAAAATATTTACTTAAATTATTTAATAAATTAAATAATTAAAAAAATTAAATTTAAAAAAAAATTAAAAAATAACCCAAAATTTAAATTAAACGGACATTTGAAACTCACCTCTAATATTTTTTTAGGGAACTTTTTAAAACATCCACATTTGCAATAAAACCAGTAAAACGCATTTACAATCCACCGGAGCCATAAAAACCAAGCATTTTTCATTCGCACTGTTTTTATTCCATATTTTTTTTTGTAGGTACTCGCATTTTTTGGTTCAATATAAATTTTATATCATTTGAAATGCAATATCAAAAGTGGATTGTGTTGCACATCGGTTGAATGCATTTTTTTTTGTTGTTGGCAATGAATGATTGGTGTTACTTGCTGCTCCTGCTGCCGCTACGATGTTGATTGGGTGCATTGCAATTATGATATTGACTGGAAAGTAATCGATATCATTTATTCATTTGTATGGCACGGCGACTTGCAGTAATAAAGGTTTTGACGTCTGAAAAATGCGATGCGAGTGAATATGACTTCTTTTTAATTAAGATTTTTTTTGTTGTTTGAGGGCTTTGATTTTTATTTTTTACGAGTTTTTAGAATTTCAAGCAGGTGGCTCTCGTTTTGCCCTCAGCAGAATTAGAATTCAATACGCATTTTCATTAAAATTGCATCTAAAACGTTATAATTATTAATCAGCAAGTCAGACGATGGCAACGGAGCTCGAAGAATGAGAGATGGAAGCAGAAACATGTGCAATATACATTGCCAAACCCATATTAACTAAATCAACCCTTTAAGGCAATTTTCTGCTTACCTTTCATATGCAGCAGCGTACGACTAAATGTTGTCGTTTACTCTCCAGTATACGAAATTTATTGACCATCCGTAGCAAATCGGGTACTCGAAACAGTGCATAAATTTTCACAGCAGATTAATTTCATATTCCACCCAATCCTCATGCAGTTTGTCTAATATGAATTAGTAATAACATGTTTCAATGTTGATGTGGTTCGTTTTTTATGTTTTATGATGATGATTATTATTATTTCATTTTTTTTTATGAAAAGTCGAACATTTGTTGGCTTTTTTACCAATTTTCCACGCTCGGTGCGGAAAAAGGGGCATGTTTAACCACATGTTTAAATTACATTTTGGCAGAAAGCATTGTTGGCAACTTGCAAGGGGCAAAAATATTAAATAACTGAGCAAACAACCATGTAATTTACTGTTTAACACCGGTCATGTGATTTCCGGTGCTGTTTTGTGTTTCGTATGGAAAGAATATTGTGAAAAAATGTTGTCTCGTAAGACGAAATATTTGCGAAATCCACAAGAGACAAAATTCTGAAACTGAAAATTTGAATTTTTTGATGAATTTTTATCAAAAATTATTAAATTACGAAAATAATGAATAAAAATGACAAAAATTTGTTGAAAAGGCTAATTTATAAGTAAAATTTTTTAATGAAAATTATAATAATTTTATTTTAATAAATAAATTATTTAATAATTTAAATATTTTAGATAATTATTTTTTTTATTTAAAATTACTTTTTTATTTAAAAAATTTACTCATTAGACCTCTTTAACAAATTTTCATCATTTTTATTTATTATTTTTGTAATTTAATAATTTTTTGATTATTTATAATAAAAATTCATCGGAAAATTTTAAACTTTTAGGTTAAGATTTGTGTCTCTTGCGTATCTCGCAAATAGTTTTTCTTACGAGACAACAATTTTTTACATTTTGGTTCACGATTTTTCTATTTTTAATTTTATTTAAATTTTTTTTTTATTCAAATTCTTTGTGTAAATATTTTTTAGATTTTTTTTTTAATTTTAAACGAACTTTGGTAAAATTATTAAATAAAATATAAAACTTAAAAAATCCATACAATTTTTGTAACGAAATAACTCAAATTCTGCTCCACGAATTTCTTTGCGGTTTTTTGTAGTATGTCAGGTTTTGCTAAGAGAAGGTTTACGAATAGAAAAATCAAAAAAATGTTTATAAAAATTCATGGAAAATTAAAAAAAAATATTAAATAAGACGTGTAAAATTCATTGCATACCTTCACATAGTTTTTTAAAATTTATTTTAACTTAAAATATTTATTTTATTTTTACTCAAATTAAAATTATATTTTTTAGATTTTTTCTTTAAAATCTTCCCTTTCTTTCAAAATTTTGAATTTTTTGTAAATTTTTAATTTTTACATTTTTCTTATTTTTTTAGGTTGCGAAACAGCAATTTTTCACACTGCAAAGAAACGACATGAAGTACTAACGGAAGACATAAATCTAATCAAATTTATTGATAATGAAGTTGTACTTCTTTTCCGCTTGTATAAACTCCTGCAGTAACTGGCCATTTCACACCTTTTGACATGAACATTGCATCGCCCGTGGCTACGTTTCAAAGGACATTTGCAAAGCTGCTTGTTTGTTTGGAAATTGGGACAACATTTTTTCTCTTCACAAAGGCATAGAAGTTTATTCAAAGGTAAGACGTTGACGGATGAATGAACGACGAAGGAAAGAAGAAAATAAAGAAAGGAAAGGCTTAGCCAGAAATACAAACCCTCCGGTAAGTTATATAATGTGGACACAACAATGCGTAATAACAATGAAAAAGTTTATAAACAACCTCTTGAAATTCAATTTCCTACACAATTGATGTTTTTGATACCTTTTCCTTCTTCACTTTGTAAAAAAATTATTTACACAGGTTTTGTTCGGCATTTCAGACACAAATCCTTTTTATTATTGTAGGTCTTTGCCGAAAAATTCTGCAAGTTCAAGACATGGTCAATCAATTATGAGCGCCTGATTAAGAAGAAGTCTTACCTACATCACCCAACATCCAGAAATATGTCAAATTTGGACAAATTGGATTACGTTACACATCGAGAAGGAGAAATTTTTGTGTTTTTCTTTCGTAATAGGATCAAACGTTCGGTAGCCAACACACACACTTGACTGGATAAAGATATTAATTGAGTTAAAGTTTATTTAGGATGATTTTTAATCAAGATTCGGAGATGAAAGCTTAACGATTTCTCGAAAAATCTTCATTAAAATCGACAAATAATTTTTTGATATCATTAGCAATAATTTTGGTTTGCCAAAAAAATTACATTTAATACGTTTCTTGAAATTTCATCTTTTTTCTCATTATCCGACATCATCATTACCCAAAAAAAAGAACTTCTATTATTCTTCACTTAAAGCTCATTAAATAAAAAATTTTGATATAAAAAAATTTTTGTAATTATGTTGCTAACCACGAAAATAAGTCATAATTTCACACCATCGAGCATCAGTGAGACGAAAAAAAAACAAAAAAAAAATCTAATAGAGCAGTTGTTCATTTTGTGGGATTTATCGTAATTGTTGATCGTTGAGCTATTATCGGGCATACACTTGATTGACACGTATTTGACATGGAATTTATTAAATATAATATCATTATGACCCTCTTACTTGCACGAGAGATATCGACTTGAATAACGGAGTTCAATACAAAAATGTTTGGTTTTTGGATAATCTTCGTTCTGAATATTAAACAAGATTTCTTTTTATTAAGTTTATGATAATTCGGGTTCTATTGTGTTTATTTGCTGACGTGGTGCGTTGAGAGGACTCATCCTATTACAAATCTATATTTAAATAATGCGGTTAGTTCTTATTGATTTTGGGGATTTGTTGATCATTTGTTGGTCGGTTGTTTATCACTTGAGCGATCCAGGAGAAAAAAATAAAGAAAAATAAAACAAACACCGCAAATCAGACTTAATGTTTTTATTTTTTTGTAAAGTTTATTTTTTAAATATACATTTGGCACATTTGCATCATTTTTTTTGCAACGTTGCTCTCTAGACATTGCTTTGTGGGAGTTTACCATAATTGTTTAATTACACGTTGTTAATCACCTGTACGAAATATTTGTGCTAAATATTATTTTTTATGCATTTTAGTGCATTTTTTTATGGGAAGTTGCTTTTTAGTAGATTTTGGAAGAGTCTTTCTGTGATGTCAGGTAAGTTTTTGTTTTGATTTTTTTTACATTTTTATATAAAAATTTTTATAAATTTATTTATTTTTTAAATTTTAAAAAAATTTTAATTTAAAAAATTAGTAAAAGTTTTTTCAAATATTTTTTTTTTAAAATGATCAAATTAAAAATTTTTTTTTTTTTTCATAAAAAATTTATTATTTTAAAAAATATTTTTTTTAACGTTTGAAAAAGTTCATAAAAATTTAGGTCTAAAATTATTCATGAAATAAAAATTATTTAATTTTAAAAAATTAAACTTTAGTTAAAAAAATCTTAAATAAATTTATTTATGTTTATATGCAAAAATTAGCCAAAAATCTGTTAGTTTTTAACTTTTTGTTTATTTTTTTATGTGAAAATATATTTTTTAAAATTATAATTTTAATAATTAATTTTACTAATAAATTTATTGATAATTAAAAATTCATAACTTTTCAAAAATCTAAATTTGTCTAATTTTTTTGGTAATTTAGATTTATTATTTTTTTCATAACTTAAAATTTGTCTATTTTTTTTAATTTTTAAAATTTAATTCAAAATATTTTATTCGTATGGCTTTTTTTTTTAAATATTTTTTAAATGCATAAAAATTTTAATTTTTAAAAATATATGAAGGCTAAATTAATTATAAATTTGAAAAAAAAAATGTAAAACATATCGTGAAGAAATTAAAAAAATATTTTAATTAATATATTTTATTTAATTTTTTATAAATATTAAATTAATTAAATTAAAAAAAATTATTATTAATTAATTTAAAAAATTAATTTTTTATTTGTTAATCATATATTTTTAAAAATACAATATTTATTTTATTTTCAAAAAGCGCTCAAATCTCACTTCAAACAACGATTTTTGTGACATTTGGAAACATTTTTTCCTCTGCTGTGCGATTTATATCTCTCTATTGCGCCGGATTGCAGCCCAACCAGCCAGTCAACCAACAAAACGACAACAAACAGCATCATGCTGAACTTAGCATTAGGCGTATAAAAGGTATATCTTCTTGAAATTCTTAAGAATTCTTATACCTATATTTTTTTATGCTGATGAAGCGTGTGCACTTTATCTTATAATTATAGGGGGGTTTTCATTTTATGTTTTTGTGCTTGTTGCAAAAAAAATGCGTATACGGAAAAATGCAGCAATATCTTTTGATATCATCGCAATATGGGCCCTACAATGATGAAGTGGCGGTATGTCCCGCAAAAAAAAAGTCGTAAGAACAAAAATGGGTTGGACACTTGTGTTTTTGTATTTTTTGCTTGTTGCGTAAATTTCTTGTTGTTGTTGTTTTATTTTCCGAAGAACATTTATTTTGTATTCCTCCTCGTTTGGCTGCGATGCGATGATGACGACGATAAAATGAAGAACATTTGTTCTGTCTGCCAGCCAGCAAACGCACGAGTCTGTGGTTCAATACTTGTTGATTGAAATTTTAAGTACTCTTATTGGTGTTTTGCTACTTTATGTCTCGACCCAAGTTAAGTGATGTTCCTTGCTTTTACATTTTATTTTATTTATTTACATTCGAATTTACGAACGAACACAATAAAAAAGAGAATTACATCGAAACTTAATTACTCATCTTCTATTTTAAATCACCTCTAAACTATTAATTTGCTTGAAACACGCTATTACACCCTCAAATTGATGATTATCAGCGATAAGTGCCGTTTTAAAGGCAAACAAAGGGTTTGTCAATTTTGAAATTGTACAAAAAAAAAATCACCAACAACATTTTCCTTTATAGTTTTTTAAACATCCGTGAAATTAGGCCGATACTGTTATTTAAATAAACATCGAACTCGAAAAGGGGACGAACAATAATTAGGGTGATTGAAAAATATTTGTACATGTTCTTGATATTGTGTCATTTAATCCCTTTGTACACTTTCATTCATTATTTAGAAAATAATTTTAATTTCAAGTTTGTTGATATTTTTTGGTATCGTTCGTCTTGTATTTGCGTTTGAGATAAAAAAAAAAGCGTTTAAGTGCATCTGTTGGCCCATTTAAGGGTTGCGCGAAGACGAAAAAGGATTTTCACTTTAAAATATTTTTTTTTTAAAATCGATTTTCAATCACAGAACGGAGCATATGGACTATTTCTGATTTATTTGATTCAATTTTTGGCTCATTGAATTGTAAATTTTTCAATTTTTTGATTTCTTTTTTCGGTTTTCTCGATTTGTGTTCGATTGATGTGAAAATCATAACAAACTTTGATCTTTTTTTCTTGAATTTTGATTTGAATTGAAGGAAAATCCTTGAAAAAAATTCAAATGAGCCACACTTCTTCAATTATCTTCAGCTAAAAATGTTGATCTTCGTGAGATAAATGTTTCCTAAGCAAGCGCATCGAATTCGCATCGAATATTCAAAGCACCAACAAATTATTCAAATCGCATTTCATGGGTGATAAATAGCAGGAAAATTTATTGATTAAAGATTAGGATGGCGAGTGCATTGTCTAACGCATGCAAATTGGCCTTTGTGGTGTCAGTTATCTCGGGTATCATCTTTCATATTTTCATGCAAATTTATGACGCACACAAGTTTAGCCACATATCAACATATGTACGAAATTCTCGCTGTCGGATAGTTAACGATATATGCGTTTTTGAGAGATTATTGTAACAATAACGCAATAATTTCCCTAATAGCACGCGGAGTGATGTAATGTTTTGTTGCTGGTTAATTTTCTTCCGTTTCCAATGTAATAACCATAAATAATTTAAATAATCAGGGGAGTGAATGATCTTTATATATTGAGTTATTACTCTCGATTTGAGAGGTTTGCGAGGTAATAAGATAATTTTAGTTTGAATTTCGGTTGAAATATGAGTTACGGAAAATTTTTGTTAAGACATTGAAATTATTTCACAGCAAAGGTATTTTTTTCAATTTT
The DNA here is from genome assembly GCF_036172545.1 of Culicoides brevitarsis. NCBI lineage: Eukaryota > Metazoa > Arthropoda > Insecta > Diptera > Ceratopogonidae > Culicoides > Culicoides brevitarsis. The sequence continues at coordinate 13,415,350 of NC_087085.1, read as the reverse complement.
GAGAAGTTTTTGTTTAGAAAAACATTTCCAAAAATCCAAGAATAAAGAAGAAATAATAATAAATTTTTATAATGATCAAAAATGTACAAAAAATTACTTAAATCTTAAATTTGAAAGTTTTTACAATTTTTTAATTACAATTTAATTTAATAATGATAAATTATAGCCCTCTGACAATTTTTTATCCATTTGGAGCAAGATTTGACAAAAATGGCTTTGACACAGTTTTTTTGCTCTTGATTTAGTTTTCAAAACAAAACTATGTCAAAGAAAAAAAATTTTTTCAGTTTCAATTTTTTTCAAGTTTTGAGTTAGAAAATGATTGAAAATGATAAATTAGAGCCCTCTGACAAATTTTCAAGTTTTTTTGCTCTTGATTGTTTTCACAAAACTATGTCAAAGAAAAAAAAATTTTTTTCAGTTTCAATTTTTTTGGCAGTTTTGATTTAGTTTTCAAAACAAAACTATGTTTTTTTTGAGTTTCAAAATGATTAAAAATGATAAATTAGAGCCCTCTGACAAATTTTTATCCATTTGGAGCAAGATTTGACAAAAATTGCTTTGACACAGTTTTTGACATAGTTTTTTTGCTCTTGATTTAGTTTTCAAAACAAAACTATGTCAAAGAAAAAAAATTTTTTCAGTTTCAATTTTTTGGCAGTTTTGAGTTAGAAAATGATTAAAAATGATAAATTAGAGCCCTCTGACAAATTTTTATCCATTTAGAGCAAGATTTGACAAAAATGGCTTTGACACAGTTTTTGACATAGTTTTTTTTTTGCTCTTGATTTAGTTTTCAAAACAAAACTATGTCAAAGAAAAAAAATTTTTTCAGTTTCAATTTTTTTGAAGTTTTGAGTTAGAAAATGATTAAAAATGATAAATTAGAGCCCTCTGACAAATTTTTATCCATTTATCACAGTTTTTTTTGCTCTTGATTTAGTTTTCAAAACAAAACTATGTCAAAGAAAAAATTTTTTTTCAGTTTCAATTTTTTTCAAGTTAAAAGATGACAAAAATTTTGCCATTTAGAGCAAGATTTGAAAAATGGCACAGTTTTTGACACAGTTTTTTTTGCTCTTGATTTAGTTTTTAAAACAAAACTATGTCAAAGAAAAAAAATTTTTTCAGTTTCAATTTTTTGGCAGTTTTGAGTTATAAAATGATTAAAAATGATAAATTAGAGCCCTCTGACAAATTTTTATCCATTTAGAGCAAGATTTCACAAAAATGGCTTTGACACAGTTTTTGACACAGTTTTTTTTGCTCTTGATTTAGTTTTCAAAACAAAACTATGTCAAAGAAAAAAATTTTTTTTGACACAGTTTTTGACAGTTTTTTTGCTCTTGAATTTTTTTCAATTTTGAATTTTTTGGCAAGTTAGAAAATGATTGAAAATGATAAATTAGAGCCCTCTGACAAATTTTTATCCATTTAGAGCAAGATTTGACAAAAATGGCTTTGACACAGTTTTTGACACAGTTTTTTTTGCTCTTGATTTAGTTTTCAAAACAAAACTATGTCAAAGAAAAAAAATTTTTTCAGTTTCAATTTTTTGGCAGTTTTGAGTTATAAAATGATTAAAAATGATAAATTAGAGCCCTCTGACAAATTTTTATCCATTTGAAGCAAGATTTGACAAAAATTGCTTTGAAACAGTTTTTGATCGTTATTTTTTGTAAAGAATTAATTCTTGATTTCTTAATTTTAGATTTTAGAATTTTTTTGTATTAAAAAAATATTTTTGCTCTCAACTCAAGAAAATATATTAAAAATAAAATAATAATTACCTCTAAAAAATCAATAAATATATTATTTTTGCTCTTTTAGGCTGCTCCAAATGAAACTCAATAGTTTTGTCCAAAATTTTTGAAAATTTTCTTTAACATTTATTCTCTTTAACTAATTTCTAAAGTACTTTCAGATTCATCACAAAAATTGAAAATCTACCCTTCAATTTGATGTTTCACAAAAAGATACGGATCATCAATAAATTTCCCATTTTCCACGATAAAAACATTCATCAACTCATTAAACGCCAAATTCGGCAACAATTTCGGCGTAACAAAAAAATACTGCGACTGCCCAACTTGACATGTTTCATTCACCAACATCTCAAAAATCTTCCTTTCATTTTTCGGATCCATTCCTTGGTTAATCTCATCCACACATCTAAACGGCACATGACTCAATTGTTGCAACGAGAGCGTATAAACACCAATTGCCACAGCTCGTTCTCCCCCGCTTTGATACGTTCGATCGAGTTTCGCCATCGGATCTTGCGCCCGATATTTCACGCGAATTGTGATGCCATATTTCGTGTAATCGTGTTCGCCTTCGCGCGACAGCTCAACTTCCCCAGCGAGATTCATCAGGGACATGAAACGCGAAAAGTTGTCGTTGATCGTGCGAACGACTCCGGAAATTGTGGCATACCATTGAACGTGAATGGCGTCAATTTGTTGCTGCAACTCGTTTTTGCGATTTGTGGAGCCACGAATTTCGCGAAGAATTGCGTCGATTTGTTCTTGACGTTGCTCATATTCGTCGATGATGTTTTGATCGAAGGCTCCCATGCAGTCGATGCGAGCTTGGAGTTGTGTCATCGCTTGAACGAGCTCGTCATGGTCCGATGGTAATTTGGCAAAATCCGCTTTGTAGGGGAAATTTTTGTCTTTTGGATGTTTGTTGTCCGTTAATTTCTTCGCTTTGGCTTCTTTGGCTTTCATTTCGTTGCGAGCGTTGTTGACGTGTTGCTGAATTGTTTCCTTGAGACGTTTCGATCGCGTGACCTCTTCTTGCAACATGTGAATCTTTTCCTCAATTTCCTGATTGACATTTCGAAAAAGTTGCAATTTGTGACTTTGCGTTTCGATGGTGATGCAAGGCTTGACATATTCGCGCAACGAATTGTTCATCGCCTCATGAACCCGGAAAATATTGTTGACAATTTGCTCGGCACGTTGCTTGAATTTTTCCTTTTCCGCCGGGATATCGATGACTTGTTGTTGTAATTGGTCGAATTTTTGCTGTTGTCGTTTGACTTTTTCCGCAGCAACACGAACAGCATTGCCGGAATCCTCGATTGTTCGTTTCGCTTGATTCACAACTTGAGCTTTGTCTTCAATTTGGCGAAGTTTGTCCTCGATACGAGCAATTTCGTTGCTTTTCTGGTCCTTTTGGTGTTGCAAATCGGTTAATTGTTGCTTTTGTTCGGCAATTTTGCCGGGATCGACACTCGTATCTAAGATATTTCGTGAACGAACGTCACTGGCAGATGACGAAACGTTGCCCGAATACTTCGAAATGGTAATTTGGAAACGTTTTGTTGCTAAAAATGAGAAAAAAATTAAAAATTAATAAAAATTCGTTAAAAAATCGTAAAAAAAAACTCACGAGTATAGACAACTCGAATTTCTTTCGGTAAATTTCCAATTTTCATTCCCGTGGACTCATCACAAATCGGGACATCTTGAATGCGATACGTCTTGCAGAGGAAATTCAGTACGGGAGCTGGTCCTTTTATCGTGTCTATCAAGTATTTTTGGAATCCAAAACGCTGCATTTGACTTATCGGGTATGTCGAGTGGTACAAAAGATGATTTCCGCCGTCAGCGTGATACGCCGAGACTTGTAATTTGTGCTTGACACGCATTTCACGCAAAAATAACTCCAAATCGTCGGCATTTTCGCATCCGAACGAGAAAAAATCCCTCAACTGCACCGTATTTTCCAGAAATTTGGCGTCATCTTGTTTATCGAGACGCAATTCCAGCACAATCGGATCATAAATGTGCCCTTTGAACATTTGACGATTCTCACGGAGCCACATTGCCGCAGCATACGCAGATTGCGCTTGTTCCGACCCGTTTTTGAGTTTTTCCAGTTTGCGACGTTCGACATTTTCCATGTTTTGTACGCGATTTGTGATGTTCATGCGTTGATTTTCCAAGGCATCGATTTCGAATTTTAAATTGCTTCGTTTTTGGGTTAATTCGCGTTTTTGCTGCGAAATTTCTTTGAATCGTTGATCCAGCTGCGAGATTTGAGCTTCTCGGTCTTCCTGCGACATTTGTTGCTCCAGCAAATTAGCGAGATCTTGTTTGACGGCGAGTAAAATCGTGCTTGCTTGAGCAATTTCGTTTTTTCTGTCGCGTGCACGAACAACGGCATCGTGAAGTTCTCCCTTGGCATTTTGCATTTCCGATGTGAGACGTGCCAGTTGGTCTTGTTGCTTGCTGATCGTTTCTTTCAACTTTGCAATGGCATCTCGTTCGGAATTTATGAGATTTTCCATCTTTTTGCGTTCTTTGACGATCGAATCAGCTTCCTTTTTGACAGGTTCCAATTTTTTCTCAGCTGCCGAGAGTTTAGTTTGTGCCTGATTCAAGTCGTTCGTGTATTCGACAACTTTGACGTCGCATTGTTCGTATTCGATCCACGCGATTTTACGATTTAGCATTTCGACGTCTTTCACCAAGTCACCGCGCGCTTGAATATTTTCGATTTGGGGACGTAAACTTTCGTTTTTTGCCTAAAAAAATAATTTTTTTATTAATTTTTTAACGGATTTGAGGACGAAAAAAATAATTTACCTGCAAATCTTCAACCTCCTTTTGACGCGTTTTTTCATCCTTATCGACATCAAGCTGTTTTTGACGCAATTCCACAAGTTGCTGATACTGTTGCTGCACTTCTTCGGTACAAACGGAGATTTGTGTGTTTGCCAGGAGTTCCTGTTCGTTCATTTTTGCAAAATCCTGAACGCGATCTTGTGGCAAGAATTGACACAAATTGTCGACTTGAATGTTATATTCCTTAACTTTTAGCAAAAACTGCTTGCGACTGTACTTTTTGCCGTCAATTTTGTACTCATCCATGCCATCTTGGTTAAATTGTCGTTGGAAGGATGTCGTTTCTGTCTCATTTTTGTAAACGTGGATCTCAATGAGGGCTTCGTCGCATCCATGCTTGATCCAGTCGGTCAACTACAAGAAAATTTTTAATTTTTTATAAAATTTAATTGAAAATCAGGGAAAAATCTTACCGCTGAAGAACGTGAAAGAATCTCAGGACGACCTCCCATGCCCAAAACAATCGCCGAAACAAGTGTGGATTTGCCGGTGCCATTTGGACCAATAATTATGTTCAAGTACTCGCCAGGAAGGAACATTACTTCGTCGTAAGTGCTGAAAATGGAAGTTTTTAGAGATAAAAGTGAAAATTTTGGTGAAATCTTACACAAAGTCATTGCAGGCGACGGAATAGATTTTGCCTCGTTTACTCATTTTTGGAGTGAGTTACGGTGAGTTTTCAATTTACAGCTATTCTACAGACTTTTAATTAAATATTTGTACGATTTTTAACAGAAATCACATGAAAATTAGGGATATTTTTGATGAAAACAGGAACAAAAAAGAAATCCCGCCATTTATTTTGTTTTGGTTTTTATCAATTTCATTCGTCTCAAACTCTCATGGGTACTGTGATCGGGCGAACGTAACCACGTGGGTCATTCCAAGCGAATACAGTAGTGAGACGAATCAAATTGATAAACGACCCCGATGCAAAATTTGAATGAAATGCATACTGGGTGCAATTTGCCTTTATGCTAATTCAGCTTTTCATCATTCATATTATGCTTACCATCCATACTCGCCATCCTTATCAATTTATGCTTGCCATCCTTATCAACAGACCGTTATTTGACCGTTTTTGAGTTGGAAATGAGTTACGAGTTTGTTTTAAGGAGCTAAAATGTGCTGGAAGTAGCTGTTAGTCATCAAGAGACGTTAAAAATTAATTTTTATTGGTTTATTGACAAATTTTTCTTATTAGATTTTTATGTTTAGGGTATAAAATGACATATTTGAGTTCATTTGAGACAATTAATTTTCATTTAAAGCCTTCTTATTTTAGAATTTTTTGATTTTATGTAAAAAAATTCACAAAAAATTATAAAATTAGTAAGTTTTTCAGTTAATTTGTGACTTTTGGAGTAAAATTTTCCTCAAATATAACATTTTCAGCTCTAAAAATTAAAATCTAACAAGAAAAATCACTCAAAAAAGCTAAAATTACCTTCAACTCGCACTAATTTTTAAAAACGTCAATGCGAAACGTGATTTTTTCACAGTGAATCATTATCAGTAGTAGATGACACTTGCTAAGTGACGAATATTCGCCTCCGCAAAGTCAGTCACCTTTGACATCAGTACACATTTACACTCGCTCCCGCAAAATTTTAGTAAAATTTCAAAATTTCTTGTTAAAAAACTCATTTTATGTTGTAAAAATCTCGCAAAATGCTGCGATCGCGAAACATGAACATCGATACGAAGAAACAAAGTGATAAAAAGCGCATTCCGATTTCCTACGTGATGAAACGGAAGAACGAACGCATCAACGAAGTAATTTCGGTAAGTCAATCCATGCTTTTTTTGTTGTTTTCTGCCACATTTGGGATTTCCAAGGGCATTACGATGGTCAAATTGCACGATAATATCACTTAAAAATCCCAAATCAGTGCATTTTGTTCAAATTTTTTGCGTTAAAATGTTTTTTCGGAGGCATTTTTGTTGATGAGACACTTCTCAAGTTGGGACTTAGTAGGCCAGTAATAGAAAAATTAAGCAACTTCTGGTCCACAAAATCCCAAAACGAAAAGATCTTTGAGATATTTCAACACCGCTTTGCATTTTGCGATTGTAATCGATTATTTATTATTGCATTTTATTGTTGTTGTTTTTGCTGCACCTGCCCCCGAAGCAAAACACTTGAGAAAAAAATCTATTATCTTTTATTGTTTTTCCATAATGCAGCAGCGACGACGACGACCAATGACCAATAAATAGCGAAAAATTTGTATTCAATAGCGCGATAGAGAGGAAAGAAAGGAAAAAAAATGTAAAGTAGATCGCTCTCAGGTTACACATGAAATACATGAAAAAGGTAGCAAGCTTCTGGTCTTTTTGTTCTGTCGGCGGAGCAACCTTTTTTTTCTCGCCGCCAAGGAAATGTTAATGATAGCAAGCCCTTAACTCCTTCACACAATCAATTTAAAATCCATTAAAGTTAATTTTCGAAACAATTCCATCGCAGCGACAGAAGTGAAAGATTAGTTAACCACGAACCACGCTGTCATTGTCTTCGCTGGAAAAGATAAACGATATGACAAAAATGCTAAAATATTATTTATAACACGCGCCTTTTATATTCAAATGATATCGAATCTAGGCTCGCTCTCTTTTTAGCAATTTTTTCTCTGTGTGTGCAGAAATATAGAGCTAAAAACATAAATAACTTCACCGCGAAAGTCAAGAACGCCATAAATTACCATATTGAGGTACGTGGTGCAATATTTTTCAATCTTGTACATTTTATTAATTGATGCAGTTATAAAATCAATTAATAAGCCCACGCAAATTATTATTATTACTCTAGCTATTATTATATCATAGAAAATTATACTTTTTGCATAAAACTTTTTTTTTTATTTATTTATTTATCTTAAATATGTGTGCATGTTTTTTGTGTGTTTGTTTCTCCAGAGAAGGAGTCACGGTTGGCAGGAATGTGAAATGATCAATTTAAGGATTTTTATTGAAAATTGTTTTATTTTTTTCTAACAAATTTGATTTTTTTTGATGATTTCAGTTAAAGTTTTTAGTCTGAGATCAAAAATTTTAATTTTTATTGATAAAATTTTAGTCAAAATAGGAAATTTTTATTTTTAAAAAATTTTTATATATTTTTGTGTAATTATTGACAAATGTTTGTTACAATTTTTTGACTGCTTAATATTTTTTGAGTTGTTTTTTTATGGTTTTGTAACAATTTTCGTTCAACATTTTGCGTTAAAATTTAAAATTCGTATTTTATCAACTTTTTAAAGAAATATTTAATATAAATATTTTAATTCTTTAATTCAATATCAAACTATTTTGTACGATTTGTATCAAAATTTTTTCTGTGATTATTTTTTTCATTTTTAAAAAAATATTTTATAATTTAATTTGTTATAAATCATTGAAATATTTATCTTTAAAAAAAAATAATCTTTTTGAAAAAAATTAATAATAAAAAATTTAAAATTTTAATTATTTTAAATATGAATATTAAGGAAATTATTTAAATTAATTTTATTTAAAATTTTTTTAATTTTATTTGAGAAAATTATTTAAAATAAAAATTGAAAATAAATTAATATTTTAATTAAATCAGAAGTTTTTTTTAAAGATATTTTAGATATAATTTTAAATATTATTTGTTTTTAATTGACTCAAAAAAAAAAAAAAATAAAATAAAATAAAAAAATAAATAAAAATTAACTAATTTATTTAACCAATATTTTTTAAAAAATTAATTAATTTTATAGAAATTTAATTTGAGAAAAAGAAAAAAAAATAAACAATTCATTTAATTTTGACAAAATTTAATTATTTTTTTTAGAAACTTATAAAAAAATAATAAATATTATTTAAATTAAAAAATATTATTATTTTTTGAATTAAAAACATAAAAAAAAATTACCTTCGTTTTGAAGTCCTTGTTCAAATATAATTTTTTTCAAAAAAATCTAAACATTCCCGTCAACCTTTTTCTTCTTTTATCGTGTTGAGACAATACAAGGGTGTTGTAAATTTATTGTAATTACATCATCATGCGCGAATAGAGATTTTACAATATTTAGAGCACTGCTGTCGAAGTCAATGAGCTGTGAGAATTACAAATAATAACCGCGCGATAAATTTCTCATTATAATGCAATCAAAACTTTCCTAGCAACAACACCTTTCAATTAAGTCATGAGCCCTTTTGATAGTTGACACAATCAATTTATGCCTTGTCGGTGTTTGTTTGGTCTTTTTTCTGCGCTTCGTCGATAATCATGTCATCAATTAACTCTCTCATAAATTCCATCTAAATAAAATTATCATCATTTTATTCAACAGCAATAATGATCATCTTTGACCTCTTTCTTTACCTTTTGCCCTTTTTTCTGCGTTATTGTGAGCACGTCTGACCAAACATTCGATAAATTGCTCGTTTTGATGTCTTATTTGTTCCCGTTTTTCATTGTTCATCGCTGTAAAAGGTGAAATTGAATGCATTTATTAATAAATTGAATGTGAGAAGTGACCACGTGATTTTTTTTCACAAAACCGCACATCAATTTTACCATATAAATAAATAAATGTCGATCATTTATAACTAAAAGTGACATTTTCCGTCAAAAATTGACGTTTTCCTTGATAAAATTCGTCCTTGCATGAAATTCCACTTAACTCCCTTCCCCCAAAATGTCCATCAAAACACGCGCAACTCCAAATTGGATGCAATTTGATGCCCTCAGACATGAAATTACGAGGTACAGCAACAAGTACGGGTCGTGGAACAATTACAATTATGACAATAGCTTCAGGATGATGAACGAAACACTATTCAAAGTCCGCATTAGACGTCGTTTTTAGCCAAATACCAATCAAATGCAATTATTGTTATTATTATTGCATTTCATTCTCGTGCACCGCATCGCAAAAAAAGTGTAAAATGCAAATTTAATAAAATTGCATCGCATATCCAAAGACGTGTTGTATGAGTTGTGGTCATCATAAGGCACTTGACTTGATGTTATTATTATTATTTATTTAAATTTATCAGAAGAACGTGCGGCGTGTTGTTTTTTTTACTCTTCTCTTCATCCGTAGATAAATATTTTTTAGTTCAAACAAATTACTGCACGTACTTTCATTGGAGTAATTTTGAAACTGTGGGTGCTAAGTTGTATGCGAAATTGGAATCAGAGTGACTCGTTCGCTGATTTATTCAACAATTTGATATCCCTCGGTGAGGCTCCTCTTCTTCACAATTCGTATGCGGAAAATAACTGAAAAATCATACGTATAATAAATTACCGCATAATATTTTATTAAGAAATTTATTACCCACAGTTTAGGTAATTTTTGTGATTTATGCCGTATATTAATGTAAATATTTTTATTATTATTTCACTGAAATTGAATATACGCTCGATGACTCTCTTTTTTTTTATTCCTCATCGCGCGGAGAAAAAAATTGCTGCAGGCCTCAAATCAAACGTTTTTTCAATAATAATTAAGATAGTTGAATGAATTAATGGATAACTTTTGTGCAGCAACGCAATCTCGATGCAGCATCAATGAGCCATTGAATAATTTTTTTTTTTGCATAATTTTGTAATAATTTACGGATAAATATTCATAATTTGGACTATAAATCAGTTGTGTGACAGTCGGCAGATTAAAAAAGTCCGCGAGATTTGTATCAATTTTTATCTGATTGACTTTTTTCTTGCTGTATTGCATGACTGCTGTAAAAAAATAAATAAAAATTCATGAAATTGGGCAAGTATGTAAAATAATAAAAAAATGTTTTAAATGTTTATAGAACATAAAATATCAAAAATTTTCAATGATTTTTTAATTTTAAAAGTTTTTAAATTAATTCTAAATTTAATTTTTCTCAATATTAATTTTATTAATTTAACAATTCTTTAGTTAAATAAATTTATAATTTTTTTTAAAGCTTAAATGCAAAAATAGATATATTTTTACAATTTTATAAATTTTAAAAAAATATTAGGTACACAATATTTTTTTTTATTTTTTAAAAAATCAAATTTGGTCAAAACATTTTGAGAACAATAAAATTCAATACAAATGCAAAAATATTAAGTTTTCTCATTTATTTAATTTTTCATTAAATCATAAAAATTATTTGATAAATTTTAATTAATATATTAATATTTAAATAATATATAATTAAAAAATAAATATTCGTCTTTTAAATTAAATTCAATTAAAATAATTTAAAATTAATAAATAAAAATAAATAAATAAAAAAAACAATAATTAAAAAATTAAATTAAATTTTAAAGCAAAAAATTAATTAAATTTTTAAAAAAAATAAATTTAAAAAAATTTAAATTTTAAATAAAATTGAATTTTAGTTAATTAAATTTAAAAAAATATCTAAAATTATTTAAATAAAATTTAATTTTTAGTTTATTATTATTTAATTAGTTAATTAAAAATTAATTTATATGACAGTTTTGCTCAAATGTGATCCATAAAATTCCAGAAAGTTTAATTAAATGAAATTTTAGAAAAATTAATTTGAATGAAAAATGAAACATTTTTAAAAATTTCACTTGCCTCCTTAAACATTTAAAAAAAAATATGAAAATTGACACTTATGAGAAAATTTCTCCAAAATAATAATCTTTCACGTTATCATCAAAAACGCATCTCCAACTTATCTCTCATAAGTAATTTAATACTCTTCGCAACGACAATTATAATTTTTTTTGTAGCAACTTGTGTGGTCAGCACAGTCACATTTACCTTTAATTCGATTTGTTCTACATTCATCATGCCTCCGTCTCCGCAGCTGTTATTGCTGCCGTCATACAAGAAAAAAAAATAATTCTGTCCTGTTCACTTATATTTTATTGTATTATTTGTTGAAACGGGGAATGGATGAAAAAAAATGTCATTTTTTTAGTAGAGCATTTCCTTCTTCTTGTCGTGCGCTTGTTCATTTTGCATTATTTTTTTGAAATGTGTGGGCGATCCAAAATGTACACACATTAATTCACATTTTATTCATATCTCTCCTCTCTTTTCTCTTTGTACCTCTATAACATTACCTCTAATAATAATAATAGTAAGTTATTTGAACAATATTTGTATAAAACATTGTTCACTGCTTTTGTACTTGGCAGAGGTAAAACTGCAACAACAACAACAACGTCGAGGTAATAAAGAGGACGTGTTCGAAACTGGAAAACATCGAAACTAAACTGGACACACACACGCACGAGAGTGCCTTACAAAATTGGGCATAAATCATGCGAAACATCGTCTATTGAAGACAAAAAAAGAGTTAAAGTGAGATGTTGTCCCTAATAATATTTTTTTTTCTCCTGCAAAAGACATGAATGAGAGATATTTTATGTGTGGCACGAAAGAAATTACCAGGAAAATGTTCCGTAATTCCACCGCGTCTTTATTGTTATTGTTATTATTGCATGTGCTTAGAATACGGACTTTGATGGCGGTGATCATATTTCACAATGTCCATAAATAAAGCGTTTACGACCATCACCTCCAGCGAATTGTTGCTGAATTCCTCGTTTTCTATGCAAAAACTCGACGTAACTTTTTATTTTTTTTTCTTCTTCTTCGTTTTCGGGGATGGATGGCAGTTAACACCTTGATCTTTGTCTCTTTTTTCAGATGTGTCGACAACAAAATCCCGGAAGAAGACAAGATAATTACAAAAAATCTCTTTTGCCACACGCCAAAATCTTCCAAGATAATAACAATAAAGAATTGTGTTGCACTTACTTGATATCTTGCGGGAAAATTATTGTATTGCCGTGAATAACATGCGTTCGAATGACAATTATTATTTGCGCCAAATGCCAATTGCACGAACAATATGCGATGCGAGACGTTGCGAGAGAACACCACTTTTAGGGCACAATTATCGTAAATTCGCAATGACACACGATATACGCAACGGCAGCAACGCACCGAGAGAGAAAATATCGTAAATGCAGTAAAAAGATGCCAGAAAGGGTATATAACAAGTCTATTTAAATTGTAATTTTCAATAAATCTGTTGCAATGCGAGTTTGTAAGCCGAGTAGAAGCAAAAAGGAGCGATTTGCACGCCACAACGTTTTATAAGTTACGATTTTTGGGGGCATAATAAAAATAACCGCTGACATTTTAATATGCTGCGTCGATAATAAAATTAATTTAGCGCTATGGCGAAATAATGTGAGTCAGACGGTGGATTATTGCGAAATATGAAGACTTGAAGTTAGAAAAAAAATTAAAAAATAATTTAAGAAAAGTTCTCATCGAATTATTTACGTTAAATTTTCAATGAGTATAATAACATATTAATGAAATGTTTTCTTTTTTTTTATAAAAAAAATTTAAAAAAAATAATTTTTAAAAAAAATAAAAATATTTTTTTTTCAACAGAAATTCGTTTTTGATTGAAATTTTATATAAAATATAATTTTTTTACCAAAAATCGACCGATTTATTAAAAAAAAACCTTTCGTTTCGTTAAAAAATTTATTTGAAATTTAATTATTTTTTTTCTTGAAAAATTATTTGAAAAAAAAAAATAAAGTGCAGTTACTTTATAGCAGTTATAATCATAAGTAGGTAATTGCTTTTTAATTTTTTTTTTTTTTCGAATAAGGCCGCTCAAAATTTTTTTTGAAAAAAAATTATTTAATTTTAATAAATTCCGAAAATTTTATTTTAAATGAATTTTAAATTTTTTTTTTAGAAAAAAAAATTTTCTAAAATAAAAAAATAAATTTTAATTTTTTTGTTTGTAATAAACGTTTTTAGACGTAAACGATGATTCTTGAATTTATAACGAAATTTCGATAATATAATTTTCCTTATTTTTAAAGAAATTTTTGAATAATTTAAAATTTAATGAAAAATTTTTGAAACAAATTTTTTGAAGCTTTCAAAAAATTTTTTTCAAATTTAAATTTAAAATTTCTTAAAAAGCGATTGCTTTGGTTAATCCATTTTGTGTGATTTTGTTTTTTATTTTTTTTTTCAAAAAAATTTAATTTTTAAATTATTCCATTTTTTATTTTGTAATCGGACGGATTTTTGTTACAAAAAATTATCATAAATTTTTTAATAAATAATAAAAGCTTTTTCCTTTTATGAAAAATATTTTTAAACTTAAAACAAATTTAAAGCGCTTCAGCTCTAAAAATACTTCATGTTCAAATTTTTAGATAATTTATGTTTTTTATTTATTTTTTTTTGTGAAAAAATTTTTTTTTAATCGTGAAATTTTTGAAAAAATCTTAAAAATTTTATTTAATTTTTTTTAAATTTTTTTTATGAAAAATATTTTTATTTAAACTGTAGAATTCTATTTTTTTTAAAATTTTTTTATTATTTTTTAAATTTTTAATTTATAATATCAATTTTCAATTTTTTAATTTTTTTTTTTTTGTTAAATTTTACTTCGATAACTTTCAATTTAACTTTTACTTTTCTTGATTCAAGAAAACATTTCTTTAAAATACAAAAAAAAAACATTCACAGTAGTTCTCCAGTCAACTCAATTTAAACTTAATAAACGATTTTTCCTCATAAAACAACAAAAAAAAAATCACAAAAAACAGTCAACTCACTGTTATGATTGACATCCGACTCCTTTTGATTGCTTGCGAAAAATATAATTGACTATTAACAAAAAAAATAATAACCTTTTCAATTATCTCGTTAATTAATCGCTGATTGAAAACCAATCAAAAACCGAAAGAAATAAATCACGATATCATTCGGTTCGGATCTCTTCATCATTCCTTTTTATCGCCAATCGCAATGAAAATTTTATTTATTTGCAAAAAAATTGTCAATTGCTTTTCAATTTCAATAAAAATTTATGACTATTGTTATGGATGGATGGCGAACGAACGTGTGCTTCATGATAAATGCATTGTCAACATTTGCTTTTTTTTCATCCTCGTTGTCATTCGTTTCAAGCCGGATTAGATTAGAAGCGTTTGGCGTGCTTGTTCGAGTCGCATGTCAAAAAATTGTCATAAATTTACGTTGACAATCGATTTATGTTTATCACAAAAGAATCAAACATGCACATGTGAGTGACTAACTTCGAAACTTGTTCGAAATCGATCAAATGCGCAAACAACTGTCGCATTTCATAAGAAAACTAAGCACAAGTTTGTCGTATGCTGATCATTATTGATCTTGAAATTTATGGTTTAATCAATTTTTTTGTGTGTTTCATGGAACGGAGGAAAAGAAGCAGAAGGAAATTTAATTGAGCGCAACAACGAGATTACGGAAAAAAGTTAAAAACGAGATAAAAAAGTGAATGAAAAAAAAAATGAGAAGGAAACGAGGAGAAGAAGAAGAAAAATACACAAAGAATGATAAAACAATGCAATTTTTTACCGCGCGATTGTCGTTCACCTGTTATGTTAGTTGTTTGTTTCCTTCATTTTTGTGCCGTTTTTTCGCTGTCTCTTGACAATTTCTTTTATAAATGTCTTAATTTGATTCGTTTGACGTTATGCGATGCAGTCGTGACCCGTTTAAGCGATCCGGGTTAAGAATGCGAACGAATGTGGAATTCCATTAAATTTTTCTCCTATGCTGGCTCGTCGTCATGCACGGAGCACCTACTGCCTATCAGCAAATTAATTTGAGCAGATAGTTGTTAAACAATTATTAAAAATGTTTGTCCAAACTCGATCATGCGTAAAATAATCCAAGATCCAAACTTGTAAACTAATTTCGTTTTCTTGTTTATCAAAGCGTTACATTGTAGTTTTTTTTTTGATTCGAGTTTCAAGCAGCGTTCGAGCCATTTAGCCAGCGAGTGCCTCTCGGTTATGAAGCAAAATGTTAGTGACACATTAATTGATATTGACTGTAGTTTGTGTCATGTCGATTAACAAGTCATTTGTTTGCCGTGTTATGACCCCTTAATTTGTGTTAAACATGCGCACAGGCGAGCATTCATGTGGCTAAGCGATGATGTTGAAAAATCTGAAAAGAGATAGAAGAAAGACAGAAAAAGAATTAGTGAACGGTGTCAAATGTAAAAAATTTTTATTGATCGTTGTCGTGTTTTGTTCCAGTATTCTATCTCGCGCGATATAATTACCAGCATTGACGATGTTCTGTTGGTAAACAAGGCGCAACATGAAACTTCTCCCACAGTCTCAACTCAAAAAACATCGCAGTGCGAATTCGAAAAGTTCTCAGGCACCCGCTTTCAACACGCAGTTTTACGTACAAAAAGGCTCTCTCGTGTACAAACAAGCAATATCAATTAATTAAAATCGTTTTTAATTGATGATATTCATTTTTATAACATGTTTTTTTTTGTAAATATTTCTATTTTACCGAGTGTTTAGTTAATTTTTGCTCGACATTTTCCTTAATTTTTTAATTTTCTTCATATTTTGATATTTTTTCTCCAATTTATTTCTGTTTTAAAATTTTCTAAAATTTCTATAACTCCTTGTTGCTCTTTATCTGTGCTAAAAATAATTTTAAACTTAATTGAAAAAAATAAAATTAAATAGAAAATTAATCTTAATTTTTTTTTGTTCAATGAAAGACGTTTTTATTAATTATGTAATTTAATATTTTTTTTTATGAATAAATAAAAAGTTAATAAATTTTTGGCTTTTCGATTAAATTTTGAAAAAAATATAATTTGAAAATGAAAAAAAAAGAAAAAAAAATTTAAAATAAGTTTTTATGTTGAAAAATTTTTTGCTCAAATGAGCATTATTTATTATTAAAAGTAAAAAAATAATATAAAAATCGCTAATAAAAATTTTTATAATAAAATTTTTCAAAAAAGTTTTTAATTGAATTTATTTGAAATATATTTTTTTCTTAATTATAATTTCATTAAAATTTTGATTTATTTTTTTTCTTAAAAAGGATTAAATATAATTAATAAATTAAATTAAATAAAATTAATTTGAATAATAAATTTAAAAATATAATAAATTAATTATATTTTTATTATAAAAATAAATTAATAAAAATTTAAAATTATACATTAATTAATATAATAAATAAATTAATAATAAATTAATATTTATAAATAATTTTTCAAATAATAAAATTTAATTAAATAATAATTTATTAATTACCTAACTATTAAAAACTTATTTTTTCAACATTTTTTGCTTTTTGTTGATTTCAATGATTTTTGACAATATTTTAATTAAAATTTATTTATTTAATAAAATTTGACAAAATGTTTTCTTAGGAAATTGAAAATTAAATATTTTAATTAAATTTTTTTTTAAAAAATTGTAAAAAAAAATTAATATTAAAATAAAATAAAAAAAAAATAAAAAAATTAAGAAAACACTCGGTACCTCTGCTCGACTCGAGTCATATTACAGATTTGTTGTACACGAGAATTTCGCTGAGGGCAAAACTTCAATCGACGAGCGTTTCTAAGCAACACGATCATTCGCACACACAAAATCACAGTCGAAACATAAATTTTACTCTTATTGACAGATATAAAGCTATTTTTCCTTATTTGTTCATTGATTGCATACTTTTGGAGTCCTCTTCCTCGCATTTGCGGGCACATAACAAAGCGCATGAATGCACATTTTAAATCTAATTTATTGAGCCACACTTTCGATGATGCTGCGCGCAAAATTTATCTGTGCATTATACGGACTTGGAATTCGAGTGCATAAAGCTAAAAATGACATTAGAGTCACCTATAAATGGAAGTGATTTATTAAAAGGTGTTGCTTGTTAACATCGTGTTATTTGTTTTTTTTTCACACACACACACATGAAAGAAATAATGTTATTAAAATCTTTTTCTTTCTATTTTTTTGCAGGTAAGAATTTTATCACGACATTATAATAAAGATAATGATCATCGTCATTGAAAAGTTTCGGTTGTGAACTGGAAAATTGGCTCAGAGGATGACACTGACTCGCAGATAAAATCGCTTTTTGTGTGATTTTTGTCACGCGGTCAATATTTTTCCGTCACATAACTGGAATAAACATTGCAAGAATGTGGCTCGGACGAAAAAGGAAAGCAAAAAATCTCATTATAAATATTTTCTCCTCTATCGGATCGTTGTTGCTTTCGTCATCATCATCACCTTACTTGTTGTTGTTGTAAGAAAAAATTGAAAATTTAAATTTCATTGTTAACAAGTCGTTTTTGTGCCCGTCAGTTAACAATAATTGATTAAATTAAAATAATCAAGTGCTTCGAGTGAACGTTACGCGAAACAGATGATTTAAAACTTTTTCCGAGTAGCAAACAAAAAAAAAGTTACAAGCAACTTTGATCAATTTTCGAGATACATTTTTCCATTAAATATTTACGTAAATAAAAACTCTAATCCGACTAATATTTTTGCAAACTCACCAAATGCTTTGCACAACAAAAAAAAAATAGAATAACAGAAAAGCTAATTTAATTTAAAGCTATTTTAATTGGTTTTGATTCCGTTTTATGTGACTTATGTTGCTTGCTGGAGACTTTCTTTCGCTCCGTGCGCCGTGGTGTTATGCTGGCAACATAAAAATATTCTCATTAGCAATTCGAGGCGATAAATCTTGTATATTAAATGAAGTAGAACGGAATCTCTTTTGATTTCTTTTCTTTTATTTCGTTGCGATTTTTTTTTTTTTTTCGTGTATTCACTTTTTATTTATTTATGTGTCGTATCTCGCCAAGTGGATTAGTACCAAGTAGCAAGTTGCTCTTTTTTGTGCGCGCTGAGGAGATAATTTTCAGTGTATTTTAAATGTTTCTTGTGAAATGAACTGTGAAGAAGCATTAATGTCTATAAATCATACAAATAAAACTATAAAAACGGTAAAACACGCAAATTTATATCGCAAACTACATAAATAAATAAATACATAAATAAAAAGGTTTGCGGTTAATGAATGAATATTTTAAAATGACTAGCAGGTAGATTTCTGAAAAGAGATGTGAGAATTTTCATTTCGTGGAATGTTATCGTTGCATTTCAATCAACTACTGCGGGGCGAAATTTTTCGTTCAAATGTAATTTGTGCTTAAATTAAGACACAAATGAGTGTTTTATGGTGAATATAAAAATTTTTTGTGTTATATATTTAATTTCTTGAATTTAACACTTTATCAAAAATTTAAAATTTTAACGAATAAATTTTATTTTTAATTTCAGACATTTTTTTTTTTTTCTATGTGAATTTCTCTAAAATAGTCAAAAAACATTTTTTTATTTTTTTTTGATACGATTCAAAATAAATAAATTTTTTTTTACATTGATCAAAAAATTCAAAATTTCACCGAATAAATTTTATTTTAATTTTGCGTCTCATAATTTTTTTTCTATAAATTTCTATGAAAAATTAAATTAAAAAAATAATTTTTTTTAAACTTTCATTCATAAATTGTTTTTCAAAATTTTATACAAAAAATTTTTTTTCGGGATTTTTTCATGGATTTTAGCTACATTACTTATTTTTCATGATTTTTCAATATCAAAAATTTCAATAACATTCAAAAATGCTTCTATTTTTTATTTAATTTTTATTTTTCCCCCTGAATTTGATTGCCCCAAATAAAATGGCCTGGGGTACAAAAAATATATATATTAAATTTATATTTAAAATTTAATTTATATTTAAAATTATTAATAATAAAAAAAATTTTAAATTTTTTTAAATATCTTTTTGTATGAGTACGACTCAAAATGAATAAATTTTTTATTTATAAGGAAAAATTATTATTTTCCCCGATTTTTCAAAAAATTTTTTTTTTCCGAATTATTTGGCAAAAAAAACAAAATTTTTTTTTTTGTTTTTTTTTCATACATTTTTGTGAAATTTTAAATCAATAATTTTTTTTAAATTTTATTTTTTATGTCCAAATTTATTTTTTTTTCAAAACCATTTTTTTTTGTAAATTTGTGAAAGAAACTTTTTAATATTCAAAATAACATTTCAAAATTTTTGCTTTCATTTTTTTTTAATGATTTTTAATCACAAATGTGAATTCAGAGCAATTAAAAAAAAAATTTAATTTTTCTCCAAAATGAAAAATTTTTTTTGAAAAGTGTTTTGTGTATTTAAAAAATTTTTAAACAACTTTAAATTTATTTTTTTTAAAAGCTAAAAAAATATTTTTTAAAATATGAAAAAAAAATTTTTAATAGCAAAAGCAAAAAATTATTATTTTTCTCTGAATTATTTGACAAAAATTTTTTTGGCAATACTTTTTGATTATTTTTTTCAGATTTTCATTAATTTTTAATATTTTTTTTTGCTTTTTTTATCTTATTTTTTTTCATATCAAAATTTTCAGAAAATTTATTGAATTATTTCGTGAAATTTTAATTTTTTAAAATTTTATTTACAAAATTTTTTGCTTAATTTTTATTTATTTATAATTTTTTTTTTCATTATAAAAAAAAAATTAAAAATATTTTATCTCTTAATGGTGAAATTTTTTAATTTTTTTTATTTTTCACATAATTTAAAATTTTAAATTATTTTTTTTTGTACAAATTTAAATAAAAAAAAATTAATTTATAATTTCTTAAATAAATTGAACTATTTAAAATTAATTAAATTTTTTTTTTGACGAAATTAATAAAAATTGTCACATAAAACGATTATTTATTATTTTTCACTTCTCACAAGTTCTCTCGTAAGTAAGTTAAGAGATCACATTTCAAAGAATCGCCATAAAAAAATTAGAGCAGCATTCTATGACTAATTGTTCAGTTCAATCGGTATTTGCCAGCAAACAAAGCTAGCGATGAAAAATTTCTTCTCACTCTCCGCAACCAAAGACAAACAACGGAGCACGTAAACCGCAATAACTCCGAAGATAATTACTTAGTTTATAATAATTATCTTCCATTTAATGGCCTGCCGTGGTAGTAGTTTACTCACATATCTCAGCGCAGATGACAATTTGTTCATTGTAGTCGTAAATCTTCAAAAGAAATAGATAACCTGGTAGTTAGTAGCTTACGCGATAGAATTCCGAGCCGACAGACAGTTTTACACTTTTGCATTGCGTATACTTGTATCGGAGATTAATTACTTTACGCGGCTAGCTATTTAAAGGATGTTTATTGCCCGAGTAGCGAGATATCGAACACACCACTATCTCACTAACATTCATTAAATTTTATTTATGAGCCTTTCTTTGCAGAAAAAAACCGCAAAGCGCAAAAAACATGAGGCTCCTGTTACAAATAATAATAATAATTAAAGTTTAACGACAAGTCAAGCCAAAGCCAACGCCATCCAAAGCCTTGTTCCGTAATAATGAGCACACGATTATTTACAATAATAATTAAATGTGTTCATGTTTGTTTAACTCTCGTTTTTTTCACTGCTTCTCTCTCGCTCGCCTTTTCAAAAAGTATTTGATATGTTGGCAAACATTGCGAACAAGGTGCAAGCAAACAGCAGTAAATAACAACAACATGCTTGTTGCACCAAATAAAGTTAAGTTAGCTCGTCGCGCACACATATGCGGAGGAACAAGACATTTTTTTTTGCTTGCAGTTTGTTCTTTTCTTGCACTCGAACTCGCGAGAGACAAAAAAAGTATGCTGCCACAGCCATATAAGGCACAAACACACTGCTCTCCAGATAAAAATGTGATAATTACTTAATAAAATAAATTATTTGTCGTGATTTATATAAAATAATTAAAATGATTAATTAATGTTGAACTGGAGAGTTTCGTGCTGCGATGTATAAAATTTTCATAAAAAAAATGAATAAAAATTTATTTTGAATATTTTGTTTCAAAAAGATTTTTTAGAATAAGAAAAATTCAGAAAATTTCAAAAATAAAAAAATTAAATATTTACTTTTTCATATTAAAAAAAACTAAATTTAAGTAATTTTTGAAATTTTTAAATATTTTTGTTTTTTTATTTTAAGTTTTTTATATTGAGATTTGCTATTTAAAATTTAATTTTAAAATATTTCAAGCTCAAAAAAAGTATTAAAAAAGTCATAAAAATAACTGTCAAGAAATTTTTAAAAAATATTATATTTATTAAAAAATTTTAATTTAATTTTATTAAATAATTTTTTAAAATTTTTTTAGGAAAAATATTTTTAACCAATAAAATCTATATAAAAATACTAATTTTTGTTCAAAAAATGGAAATTATAAGTTATTAAAAATTATTTAAAAATTTTTTATATAAAAATTATAAAATAATTAAATTAAATTATTATTATAAATACGCGTAAATTTAAAAATATTATTTATTTTTTTACTTTAAAATTTTATAATTTTAATTCTAATTTTGAAAAATAATAATAATTTTTCATGGAATTTCTCATTATTTTAAATTTTTTAATTGACGATAGGTAGAAAAAGTTCAAAAAATAAATGAAAAAATTCTTTCTCTAGTTTTCCAATAAAAAATAATATAGACAAGTTATTATTTTTTACACACAGTTATTGACTAACCATTTCTGCTCATCACACTTCCCGTCAAAACCACGTCATAATTAATTATTTTATGCTAATAACTGTCTTGACGGCATTTTGACTCGATTTTTCGCCACATGTATTGATTGAATTTCACACGTTAATTGCATGCAAAAGTCACTGCTGTCAATTTTTTCGTGTGACAAATAAATTAGTTTATTAACGAGAACTCTTAGAGGTGTTAAAAGCGCAACCGACAGGAAATGCCGCGCGGATCATAAATTAATGACGATAAAGATGACTGACAAAATGATAACAAGATAATCTAAGAATCTAGATAAAAAGATGTTGGCATCATTATCCGTGGCGCGATAAATTTACGACTACACGAGAAAGGAGGTGATCAACAGATAAAAATAAAAATACGGAGAATAAAGAAGCGAGACTTTTGTCTCACCAACAAGACCGATCGACGTTCGCGAAAATGCACTTTTAACATATTTATTATAAAATAATGATAATGTTTACGTCCAGCTATCGACGTTCTGTGCTTTTTAATAATCTAAAGGTATCGGATGACGAACAATGAATGAATGAATGGAAAAATGTTCATGTTCTTTTCTTTCTTTATTATTATTGTGTTAATAATATTCTCCATTTTTTTTTTTATCAAAAGGCAGAAAAATAGAGATAGAAAAAAGAGAAAATCAGCAAAGAACAAGTAATAAGTGTATAATCAGCATAAATTTTTGCACCTTATTACATGGCCAATGTTCTTTTGTGCTATTGAATTCAGTTGAATGGAGAGTTTTGAGCATAAATGACCTTAGCAGTGGAAATTTACCGTGAGTTTATGGAAATTGTATTTTTTTAAATTAAAAAATATTTTTTTAATATTTTATTCTTTTAAATTTTAACTATTAAATTAAAAATAATTTAAATCTAATAAAAATCTAGTAAAAATCTAATTTCGTTTAAAATAATTTAACTAAAAAAAAATAAATTAAATATTAAATAATTAAATATTAAATTAAATTAAAAAATTTAAAAAATATTAAATTAAATTAATTAAATAAATTAAATATTTAATAAATTAAATTAATTATAAATACAAATTATTTAATAATAAAAAATTAATTCAAAAAGTGAAATTTTGTTTTTTAATTAAATATAATAATTTTTAATTTATAAAGCATTTTTAGCTTCTAAATGTTTTTTATTTATAAATAAATTTTTTATTAAATGATATTAATAATAAAAATAATTTAACAATAATTTAAATTTAATAGTTAAAATATTTTCGAATAAAAATTAATTTTTTAAAACCTTAAAAAAAGCTTTAAACATTCAAAAAATTTTTTAAAATTAAATAAATAATTTATAAAAATAGTTTTTTTTCTAACATGTACAAAAAAAAAATATGAAAAAATGTTAGCAAAGTGTAAACCTGACAGAAAAACAGAATTATCGATCATGTACCTTTGTTGATTCAATAAATATAAACAACCGAGCCAGCCACTTTAAATCATATAGAAAAACACATGCAATAATAATAAAATTTCTTGATGCTCAAATTTGCCATGTAACAATATTTATCTTCCTTTCCTTGCAATAATATGCAAAAACTCACAAAACATGTTCTGTTTTCGCGCGCGCGATATCTGATGAAAAGTAGAACATATTGAAATGTTTCTCTATCTATTTTTTTTTACTTTGCTTTTTAATCATATTACGGGAAACAAAATTTATTGATTTTGAGTTTTTGGTCTGTGGCGATATTTTGTCTTATTTATTTATTTCTATTTCTTGCAAAAAAGGCTGCTGTTGAAATATTTTTTTTAAGTAACTGCAGCTGCTGCAATTTTTTTTTTGTGAGGAATTATTTGAAATAGTATCGACAGTTAATATTCGTAATAATAAATGGTTCGTGCCGATGGTCACTACTGCCTTGTCTAAATAATAGCAACAAGAGAGTGAGGATGGAGAGTAAAAATTATTACAAGCTGTCTGTCGAAATGCAAGAAAAAATATTATTTAACAAGAAATATAACTACTGTATCAGACATTTATTCATTTTCAGGAAGAAGAAGAAAAAAAATTGAAGAAGAAACCCACTGTGCAGTCTTTGAATGCAAGCAGGAAACATTTTGAATAAATAATAATTTTTCATCGGTTATTGTAAAATATGAGTACTGCTTACAAATTGAATAATTATTAATTGTTTAGAAACGCGGTGCGTTGTGTGGCCTCATAACTTTGTATAATATTTGAATAATTCGCTGGAAGCGAAAAATTGACACTTTTTAATTAATATTAATTCATTTTGTGTCCCAGAAAACTTTTGTGGACATTTTTCTCACACACATGTCGCACGTTTCGCACATTTGGCGCGGCGCTGAACAATAACTGAAATCTTTAATCAAACAAGAAGTCATTTGTTCGGTAAATTTGTTAAACAAATTGTAATAAATACTGCCCTAGAGTTAATTGTGTTTCAATAAAAAAAAAGCCAACTTTCAGTTTTTATCATTCTCATTATAACGAACTGATCGCAAATCGCCTCCAACCACAAAAACTCGCGCAATATCATTTAAACATCCCGTTTTTTGCCCATGCCATAGCCACATTTACATATCGCTTTAAATTAACAACGAAAAAAAAAGTCAGCTTTACAAATGAATACCATTATAATGGGGTCTAATCTAATGATATTTCCAAACAAACAATGGTTAGTGTTGTACTTTGCAACTCATTTTATGTTATTATTATACGACTTACACGATTTTCACGTAATTACCTTTGGCAGCAGCAGCAGCAGAGAAGCATCGTGTTGGTCTGCTTATCAATTTATTTTATAATAACGACAACAAGCAAAATATTTACACAGCAACAACACGGCTAATCCGATTATGTATGAGCTTGATTATTGTTACGGTATTTTATTTTTAGTCAATATTTACATGCATTTTATGTCAAATTTCGAGTCGGGCAAAAAAAAAGTCAGAGGTGTGTTTAATTGGAGGTCTTGAATTAATGAAGAGGTTACACCTACGCCGCCGCGTTAAAAGTGAGAGTTATGCAATTTAAATTTTTTGTTAGATAAAGGATAATATTTTGATGAATTTTATTATTTTTTTTCCTTGATTTTTTAATAATTATTATTAATATTATATAATCTATATAATTAGTTAATAAAATATTTAAAATGAATTAATATAAAATTTTAATTAATTTTATTATTTTTTATAATTAATTAGTTTTTAATAATATTTATTTATTAATTTTCATATTTTAAAAAAGTATTTAATTAAGTTTTTATAAATTTAAAAATATTTTATTTTTATTTTTTTATTTCAAAAATTTTAAATATTTCAACTGTTAAAAAATTAAAATTAAATTTTTAAAATAAATAAAAAATAAAATTAAATTAATTAATTTTTAAATTTTAAAATAAATAATATTAATTATTAAAATAAAATAAATTAATATTAAAATCATTAGATTTAAAAATTTTATTTTACTTTAATAAGGTTTTAAGAACTAAATTAATATTAGTATTAAATAAAATTTAGTTTAAATAATTTTTTTTTAACTTTTATTATTTTTTTTTGTCTCCAAGTACTGTAATTACACTCATTATTAATTTTTATTCTTATTCAAGAATAAAATATTATGTTGTTAATTGTTAATTAATTTATTTTTATTAATATTTTTTTTTATTTAAGTATTTCAAAGAATTAAATATTTTTAATGATTTTTGGAACTAAAATTAAAATTAATTATTTATTTTTTTAAATTTTAATTTTTAAATTACAGTTTTAATAAAAATGTTAAATATATATAAATGATTCAAATATTAATTTTTTTATTTTTTTTTAAAAGTTATTAATTAATTTATTAAAAATTTTTATGAAGTTTTTTTTAACAAATTCTTTTTAAAAAAATAATAATATATTTTTTAAAATTATGAATGAAATTTATCTTCCAAAACTAATTTCCACCTCTGCTCTTAAGATTTAAGTACAGTAAATTTGCAGGAATTACATTAAGTCGCACCGATCCTATTCTATTCAATTAATGGACAATAAATTTGCGATAATGCCCATTTTCATAGAGATCTCATTTTATAAATGTACTCCGGAGCACATAACTTATACGCACACACTATCTGTTTTTTTTTCAGCAAAAATAAAACATTTTCATTCATTCTCTTTTGATATTGTTGCAATTTGCAACAATGTAAGACGGAAAAAATGTCTCATGTGCCCGTAAATAGACGAAAAATTGAGTCACAATCACACATAATTGCCAGCAATTTTTCCCGCAACACCCAGCAAACAACACATGCAGAGGTGATTAAACGGCATTCTTCGCGCTCAATTGATTTATTTAATCATGCTATGAAAAAAGCGTTTTATCGCGAATTGAGGCAGAAATAAAAAGGATTTGTTTGGCTGCTAGACTGCTGTAGGTTATTAATACATTTATTGATGATTGAAGTGAAAATTGAATCACATTGTTAATTATTTGCAACCACAACTCAACGGAACTGGAATTTCTTCTATTAAAAAAAAAATAAATAAATTGAAAATTCAAAAGACAAGTTTAGCGTACGGTACATGTAAGGTGTAAGTTATGATCATTATGAAGAAGTTGAAATGATTGATGATCTCATTTGCTCGAGTCAATCTCTGCAGTACTAAATCATTCCGTGGCTGTGATTAAAATTATTGTTCGTTGTGCGTATGGCAGACAGACGAGACGCCTAATTAGGAGATCAGGCGAGTAAACGCACCACACTCTCATCACCTATGCCATATATTATTATTTATTTTTCTCCTTTCTTTGCGCATCATTTGGACCAACGCTCGCACAAAAGGCAGCAAGAAGCGTAAATAATTAAACACAAATGCGAGGCAAAAGTGTTGATCGTATTGTTAGTGCGAGGAGAACCTTATGGTTATGCGAAATGCGATTTATTTGCAATTGATGGATGGCTCGTAATGAGAAGAACGCGCCTTTAATTGTATTGTAATGGACATAAATTATTCTCGTGGATTGATGTTTGTTGTGATTATATTAGTTGAACAATGGTTTGGTTGGGTTTCCTTAAAAGTTACTCAAGGCATTTGCGGAAAAGCAAGATGAATTGTGAAAAATTGTAGTTTCGCAGAAAATTTATTGATTTAAAAAAAAAAATTTTTTTTTTTTAAATATTATAAATTTTTTACAGCAATTCTTGCTATTTTACGATGAAATTTTATATATTTTAGAAATAATTTTAATATATTTTTTTTAATTTTTTGCCTAATTGCAAATTAATTTAATTTTTTTTAATTAAAGTTATTTTAACATAAAAATATTTTTTTTTTAATTCAAAAAAATAAAATTTGTTTAAAATAATTATTAATAAAAAAAATTAAAAAAAAGCAAAATTTAGTAGTTGAATCGAAAATACTTCAAAAGTAAATATATATTTTGAAGTCTTAATTTTTACGCATGAAAAAAATTAAAAATTTTCAAAGTCTTTTATTTAGATAAAAAAAAATATTTAATTTAGATAAAACAAATTTATTATTAAAAAATAAAAAAAAAAATATTTTAATAAAGAAATATATTTTTTATTTTTAAAAATTTTATATTTTTCATTCAAACTTTAAATAAAATGTGGTATTTTTATAATTTTTAATTTAAAAAAAAAAATAATTTAAAAAAATTTAAAAAAAATTAATGTTAAGATTTTGAATTAAAAATACCAAAATTTGAACATTTTATTGATTTTTTTTAAATTTTATTAATATTATTAATTTATAGAATTTATATTATAAAATATTATATCAAATTTTTGCTTAAAAGATATCAAGTTTTCAAAAAAAGAAGAATTTCTCTTATCTCCATCATCTTGCAATAAAAAATTCTTGTCTACTTAGCAGTTTGTTACATTTCCCTTTGCACGCAATAATAATTACAAGTTGGCAACAAAGTATCTGATTTCCTCTGCTTTACAACTAGCTACTACAACAAGACTAACATTAACATTCATTATAAGCAAATAATCATAAATTATACATGTTTGCGAGTTCGAGTCCGCGTCGAGGCAAGTCATAAACCAAAACCAATCAATATTCATAATTTTCAAAATAATATAAATGCACACATAATAATATTGATTACTTGACAACATATTGACATTTTTCTAATTGCCATGAGATAAAAGATCAATTTCAGGCTTGTTGCAGCAAATGAATGAAATGAAACGAGCTGCGAGAGCAAAAAGAAAAAAAAAATAAAAACAAATTACAACAACAACAATGACAACAGGCACTCACAGACACATCTTTATGCTATTTGTTAAGCACATTGTAAAACATCATAAAATGATTTGTAAGTAGCTGCCAATTTGAATGAAATATAAAGTAATAAAGAGAGACTCGCGAGTTTGTTCGCGATATTCAATGAAAAAAGAGTAAAAGAAAAGGGAGACATCGTCGGTAGGTTTTATTTGCGGGCAACATTGTATCGCGAGTCTGCCTCTTCATCATCATTCACTTCATTAGCGAGAAATAGAGACTTGTAGCCAGATGTAGATAATGAAGATATGCATTGTGTTCCGTTTGTCTGTGCCTGTGTGTAGGACGAAATGTAAAATTAATTACTCGTCCATTAATATGACGTTAATCTAAATGAATTATGAGAGGCGGTTTTAGGTATTTGATAACTGATGACTGAGTGACTGACGAGAGACCGTAAAATGACGATTGTTAATTAAATTGCACGCATGGACCCAGTTAAAAAAGTTTTGGTTAAATTTTTGTTAAAGAAAATGTAAAATTTTTACAAATTTAATTTTTTATTTTTTTTTTCTTGCTAAAAAAAAATTACAAAAATGTAATAAAATGTATGAATTTTTTTAAAAATAATTTTGAAATAATTTTATTTTTAAAAAATTTTTATAATTTAATACGTTCTTATAAAAATATAAAAAATATCTTAAAAATTATTAAAAATAAAAAAATAGGAAAAATAAGTATTTTATGACAAAAAGTCGAAAAAGTGCCATAATCTATTTAAAAAAAATAATTTTTGACAAAAAATTTAAAATTATAAAATTACTTCAAATCTATAAAAATATTTTATTTAAAATTTTTAGAAAATTGATAATTATATTTTAGGAAATAAATTCTGATCTTGAGCAAATATACTTTTAAAAAAATTAAATTATTTTTTTTAAAATTAATTTTATTACAATTTTTTTTAAAAACAGGATTTAAAGTATTTATGAAAAAAAATCATAAGATCATTATAAATCATAAATTATATCAGCAAAATTATTCCAAAATTATTTTTTTTTATTTAAAAATTTTCATTACAAAATTTAAAAAAATATTAAATTTAAATAATTAAATTTAAATAATTTAAAATTAAATATTTTAATAAAAAAATTTTCAAAAGTAAAATTTTATTTAAAAATTTTTTTTCATGAAAAAAATTACACTTTCAGAGCCTGATTTTTTTTTACTTTTTTTTTATCTGGGCAGAAAAAATCTCGTTTCTTTTATTATTCTGTTATTATTATGAGATGATAAGATTTAAATGTAAGGTGTTTGGTATACGACGTGTTGCCACATAGTTGTAATAATAATAAAGAGATAACAAAACGAGAAGCTTCACAATTGCCGTAAATGCAATAATTAATGTTTTTTGTTGGTCGTAGAGATTATTAAATAAATAAATGATGCAGAAAATGTGTGAAAAGTTAGACAATTACGAAGCGGATGATTTATGCCAAGTCGCTAACTGTCAATAAAAGGCGAAACAATATAATGAAAGTTGACTTACTTCTTATGGTCGCTCGTTGCTCCGCATACAATGTGTTGTCGGCAACTCTTGATTGATCTACAAATACAAAATGAGGGAAAAAACAATAATTAATATCAAAAATGACACAAAAAAAAGTTGCTTGGTGATTAATTAACGACTCGCTCGCTCGCTTATCGCCAGGCTGCAAATCAAATCTCTCGGTGATTTAACGTTTCTTTCTCGCAAAACGGAAATTACCAATCAATATCTCTTACAAAATGACACATTTGCTAATGGAACCGATTATCAGTGGTATCGTGTGCAAAGGAATATATGGCAAAAATTTAATAAATCAATCACTATCGCCCGATGCATATAAATAAATAAATTGGTCAATAATTGTCTTATTACCCCAGCGCGTATCCGCGAATTTGCAGAGTTGAGGTACGGCGATAACACATTTTGCACACAAAGTTTAATGAACAAATAAACATAATTGCAAATACGCTGCATATTAGAAATAATGAATGGCTTAGCTGATTTATCAGTGCACTTTTTTTTCTGTGCTTCTCTTCGCGAGCAATGTAACGTGATGTGAGCAATGTAAACATTATAGTGGCCATAAATTATTTAATAAGATTATGATCGACCGTGTTTTGACATGTTTGATATGTTGAAGTTTTTTGCAGTTTAAAAGGC
The DNA here is from genome assembly GCF_036172545.1 of Culicoides brevitarsis. Taxonomy (NCBI): domain Eukaryota; kingdom Metazoa; phylum Arthropoda; class Insecta; order Diptera; family Ceratopogonidae; genus Culicoides; species Culicoides brevitarsis. Next base: position 13,384,817 of record NC_087085.1, on the reverse strand, counting down.
TTAGAGGGATTTTTCGTTTGTTTGGCTGTCGTGCCGGAATTGGATTGCAATTTTGTTGCGCGGAAAAAATTGCAACAAAATTATTTTTTTTTTGCGCAAAAATATCTTATCTTGTTGTGTTGATCTGATGAAGTGTCAATGCCAAACAAATTTTCTGGTTGTAGAATATTTTTTGTAAAATATTGATTCTCGCGAAATACGAGTTTTGCGCTTCGAAATATATTTAAATTATTTTATTTTTTAAAGATCGTTTAAAATTTGTAGATTTTCTATACAAAAATTTAATAAAATATTTTTAAAAATAATGTTTATTTTTTATTAAAAAAAATATTTATCAATATTTTTTTCATTTAAATTTTTAAATTGAAAAATAAAAAAAATTAAGTTTATGTGGATTTAAAAATTTTTTTTTCATTATGAAAATTCGACAAAATATCAAAGAAAAAATATCAATTAAATTTTTAAAAAAATAATAAATTAATTAAATTATAAATAATATTTTTAAAAATTAATTAATAAGTTAAATAAAATTTTTTATTATTTAAAAAATAAATTAATTAATTATTAATTTTTAAAAAATAAAAATAAAAAAAATTATTATTTTAATTTAAAATTATAATAAATTTAATAAAATTTAAAAAAATTATCTTTAAAAAAAAAAAAAAAATAAATAAAATAAAAAATACTGAATAACTTAATAAATTAATCTCAATTGCAAAACATAAATTTTCGACAAATAAACTGACTGCACCCAACCCAAGTCGTCATAGATTCTCAATTTAATTTTTTTTTCATGCAAAATTGTCTACACATAAATTTAATCTTGTTTTCACACTAAAAATTGATATAAATTGTGTCTGTAATTAAAATTGCATTCCTTTCTGCGAATTTTAATACCATTCGGCAATAAAATAATAATAATAGAGTCAATAATAACGCATAAAATGATATTAAAATCAAATAATCTAGATCATATTATTAAATGTTTTTTTTTTATGGCGGACTGTGATTCACTCGCGTTGACGCGACTGGGTCAGTTGCGCCGCTCGCATATTGATCGCAGCAATAAAAACAGTTAAACGTTTTATGGGCGTTCAGATGTGACTAATAATAAAATGTAGCAATAAAATACGCAACATTGATCTCTCTTTTGGGCAAACAGACCATAATTGAGTTTTCGAATAAAATAAATCAGAGCCAAAGATGCATCAAAAATGTGCGAGAAATTTTCCCATGCGGTTTCTAATCAGATATGTGAGGGAAGGAAATTTCGCACACAGTGATACGCATGGTCGCAAAAGGTCAATGTGTTTCATTTATTGCCAATGTTCAATTTTATTTGTTTGGCGCCGTTCATTAATGACGCACAGGTTTTATTATAAATTTATATTATTATTGTTTATATTAAAATACATAAAATCTTATCAGAAAGGTTCTTTTTTATAATTTTTTACCATTTTATAATTCAAATTTGCTAAAAATTAATATAAATATAATATATATTATATATAATTGGTGAATATTAAATTTTGATATATAAATATATAAAATTTTTTATTATAAAATACAATATTTTAAAAAATTTCTTCTTTTTTGAATATATAATATTCAGTATTTTACATTTGTTTATGAGAAAAGTAATTTTTTTTTTAGAATGGAATGCACCTTAATTTTGATAAAAAAAACCTAAATGATAAAAAATTATAAAACAGAACCTTGCTGATAAGATTTTATGTATTTTGATATTAACAATACTAATAATATAAATTTATAATAAATAATGTCAGAGTGAAATTTGACATTTTTTTTTTAATTTTTAAAAAATTTTAGCTAAAAAATGGAAAAAATCACATCATATAAATTAAGAGAGGGTCATTTCATCCTTCCTCATTAATGAATGACGCCTTTCGAGTATTGTGTGTGTATGCCAGAGGCAATATGGTTTAACATATATTACATTCAATTCATGTTTTTGTTACATACAAACAAACAAAAACAAAAAAATATAAATGAAAACATTACCATTATTATTACTATTATTGTTGCTTTGTCTGTAGCTGGCAAAGATCTCTTACAATGATGCTATTATTGAACAAAATTTTACATAAATGGTTTGAACTTGTTCCGTTTAGGGAATATTTGTTACATTCATTATGTAAATAAAATTATTCATTGTTTTTTAAAAACATTTTTGATGCAAGTTCAATTTTTTTTTTGTGAACAAATGAACTTTTTTTTTTTTATCACAAACGCATGCAATGTCAAACGCACACTGAGTCATTACTGTTGACAGTAATTCCTTTTACTCTCCTAAAGCAAGCAAAAAATGCCTCTGAGCAGTTTCTTTGATAAGCTAAGCTTTTTGTACAAAGGAAACGAAGAGTCTTAATTGAATCGTTACAATAAGTGACACATGTCATTATCAATTGAAATGCAATTTAGACAAAGATTTCGTCGTACGGAGAGGAAATTCTCCCGTAAAGAGGTCATTAAATGGAATAAAACACACAGCGCACGAAATAGTCGTCAGCTCGCATTTAATTAAGTCATATCAATGTATTATTTTATACATTTGTCTTTTGTGCCGACAAGACGACCACCGATCACCAGATCCGCGCCATGGAATGCCGACTTGACTTGACTTATGTGCGCAATAAAATATATTGTGCGTGTCTAAGACAAACATGAGGTAAAGCATGAATTATGATGATGATAATAATATATTGCTCTAGTTAAAATACTTGCTCGTCGTCTTAATTTTGTTTTATTACACGCGAGAATCGTCGTTAGTTGCGCGATTCCGATAAATAAAATAACACACAATTAAACTGATCGACAAGAAACTCGCTTTTTCGCAACATTTGCCCTCGACCTTTTTACATTTCTTTTTTTTTCTATTAATCAAAATCGAATAAAAAGTAAAGGAAAAGGCATTATTTTATTAATAGAACGGTATCAATTGAAATAAATTTAACAAAAAAAAAAACGACTGAAAATAAATACCTTGTGTGTCGGCATCATTTGTACTATTTATTTGCCTCTATTTGCAAATACAAGACAAGCAGAAGACTTGAACCCGTAGCAAGAGTAAAGAGTAGGAGAAAAAAGATCTCAGTCACGTTTCATGATGATGTGCTTCCTTATTTCATCATCATGCAAAATTTATGCTGTCTTTCTGTTTTTTTTTTGTATTTTTATTTTGTTTTCAATTTTATTTCAATTCGCTTAAAAGTTAAAACTTTTTTTAATGGTTGATCAAGAAATAAAAAAAAATAACTAAATTGTAAATAAAATTAAATGAAACGCGAAAACAAAGTGTTAGCGGAGCATCATCAGCTGGCTTGCACCAATTGCACGTGAAAATGATCGTAAATTAACACTCATAAGGATGATGGTAGGGCAGTGTTGTGGTTTGAGTGAGTTTCATGTCAAAAAATAATAAAATAATAAAATAATAATAATAAAATATAAAAAATTAAATTTAACATAAAAAAAATTAAAATATTTGAAATTTGGTTAAAAATATTAATTTAAGATAAAATTTTTGACAGAAATTGGTGAAAAAATTAATTAATTAATTTTATAATTTAATTTAAATAATTTTATTATAAATTGAATTTATTATTTTTAAATTTATTTATTTATTTTTTAATTAAATTTTTTAAAAATTTAAATTTTTAATAAATTTTTTAAAAATTTAAATTTTAAAATTTTTAATAATTTAAATAATTCTATTTTCTAATTAATTTTGACAATTTTAAGATATTTAAAATATTTAAAGAAAATGATTATTTTTATTAAAATTTTTCATTATTAAACATTTTTTTTATTTCGTGAAAACCTACAATCCTATTTTTTATTATTTTAACATATTTTAAAAATTTATTTTTTATTTTATTTAGGTATTTATTTTATTTTTTTTTTAATATTTTTTATAGTTTATTTTTTAAATTTTACTTTTAAATTAATTAATTTTTTTTTAAATTAATTTAATTAAATTTACTTTATTTAATTTTTTAATTTTTATAAAATATTGAAATTTTCTAATTTCTTTTAAAGGCACAAATTTCTCAATACACCCCTGTGACTATGATTTCGATGACGATACCGTGCATGTGCTGCAACCTCAAATAATAAGCAAATAAATACATGCCGTGACCAAGTTAATGACTACTTCACTTTTTTTCTTTCATTTCTTTTTGCTTGTAAAAATTGCAAAGTAGCGAAAAAACGCAGGTCAATAAATATTCCGAATCGATGTTTGACACATGCATGCTCCTGTTGCGCCCAAAGACCTGAACCAATACAAATAATGCTAATTTTTGATCAATTTGACACCTCAAACAGCCTCCGCACTTTGCGCAAAAATTAAAATTGAAAAAATTTGGGACACAGCATGATTTCGGGGCAGCAGGTGCTTGACACTTATCGATAGCCGAATGCATTGATTGGTGATCCTTTTGATAAATTTATGGAAAATTTTAGAAGGAAAAATTTTTCTTCGTTTAAAAGGCAAATTTTGATCTAATTGAATATATTTTCAGTTCTGAGATACAAATAACGGTCAAATGTGATATGATACGATCGAGTGTTGAAAATAATATTTTTTTGCATTAAAAACAATTTGTTGTGCACTGTTTAATTATAAATCCTACGAAGTGTATTTCATGTTGTAATGTGGAACCAATTTATGATTTAAAACTATTTTGCTGCTCGTGCAACGAATATTAAGCGAACATAAAAAAGTTTCATCATCATCATCGCGCCATGCCAGGCAGGCAGGCAGAGACTGCCTTAGAAAACAACTGAGACTATATTAAAATTGTAATAAACAAAATATATACTAAAAGATAATGCCTAACAAGATAATTAAACTTGATAAAATAGTTGAGTTGTATTCAATCACGAAAAAAAGTTAAGTTATAGTTTCATGTTTGCTGCTGCTGCTGCAAACTTTGTAATGCATCAGGGTACACACCATAATAATAATAATAAAAAAGGCATAAAGGTAATAACTGAATGAATCGCTAATATTATGTATTAAAAAAGTAAAGTTGAAAACGTAAAAAAAAAGATTTCATTCAAAATTATCAACAGGAGGCTTTGCTTTATTCAGTTATAATGTTTTATACTTTTTTTCGCTATATCTCACTGTTTTAGTGGCAAATATAGGTGCTTACAATTATTGTTATTTTATACGTTTTTTTTTTCTCCTTTATTTTATGGGTTGTTAGATGCATCAAGATTAGCCGTCGCAGCAGTGAGAGCGAGTGAAAAAGGAAAAATGTATCAGCAGTCAAGATATGCGCGCGCGATGTGCAAAGCTAAAGAACGGAGAGAAAACGAGAACAATGTAACTTTCTTAAGTACCGTTTTGTTTTGATTAAAGTTTGTCTGGAATTTTAGATTGCCTTATAAATGGAGGGAATTTTGAAGTAAATCGCGCGTCATTTCGCGGAATTTGATGATCGAGGCAAATATTATTTTTTTTGTATGAAAAAAAGTTGATATCAATATAAAGAAATTTTTGATTAAAAAAATTAGTTAGAAATTTTAATTTTGTAAATAGTCTTGATTTATTTTTTTTTTAAATTTTATAAAAAAAATATTATTTTTAAATTTTATTTAAAATAATAATGTATTTTTAAATTTAACAATTTTTTACTGAAATTCGTATATTATTTTTTGAGAATTAATTATTTTATTAAAAAAAAATATTAGAAAATATTAAAAAAATATGAGAATTAATTATTTTATTAAAAAAATATTAATTAACAATTATTTTTAAGTTTTTTTTTATTTTTTTTTAAATTATTTACATTGCAAAACTTTTACTAAACTAAAATAATTTCTTTAAAATTGTTAAAATTCAAAAAATAATAAAAGTTTAATTAATTAATTAAGTCAAAATAAAAAAAATAATGATAAATAGATATTTTTTATTTAATTAAAAAAAATAATTAAATTAATAGTTAATAATTTTTTACAATTTAAATAATTTTTTTATTAAATAAAATAATAATTTCTTTTAAGTTTTTTCAAAGCTTTCTACTCTCAATAATTTTTTTATAATCAAATATTCCGATAAATTTCTCTAAAAAAACAATCAATTATTTAATAATAAAAATAATAACTCGAATATTTTTCTGTCATACGCGCAGCAATGCAACATTTTTTTTTTGCTCCAATCTAGATACGAAATTGATCAATAACTATCACGACGCAGACACACAACGTCAATAAATTGTAGAAATTTTTATTTTTATTAAATTGTGACGAAGCTGTCGTTGCGCGTCAATGTTTTCCACACATTCGTAAGGCACACATATCATATTTCATTTTAACAACTCAAAATGTCTGCTTCTAACATTTCTCACGTCAAAATATCATTTATTTTATATCCTCCTATAAAATCTGCGCATTATTAACGACTTTTTGCGATATTTGCGCGATTATGCGGCGGGAATTTTTAATGAGGTGAAAAATTGACCAAAAAATTTAAGAAAAATCCTGAAACCAGTATGCCCACGATAAAATTGAGTTGAAGCGATATCGGCTGCAAAAAGAGAAATTTATCGATAATATTCATGTCTCATCTAATGTTTAAATTGATAAAAAAACGCATGCACGATAGAAAAATCATCGACTGCACACACATTCAATTTAAATGAAATATATCAATAGAATCACAGCACGAAACTTCCTTTAGGGCAGAGAAGAGAGATGTACGCGAAAAAAAATTTTTTATGTATGTTTATGCTCTTTTGAACTCCTCGCCTGATGATACCACACAGCGAATATGATTTCTTTATTATTATTTTTTTTTTCGCGAAACGCGGATAGATATTAATAATGCATAGACATGACATCACATTCGAAAGAGAGATTTTCCTATCTATTATTTTTTTTTATTATTATTGACGACATCACAACGACGACGACGACAAGTTCTCTCGGCAAAAGAACAAAAGCCATGCCATGATGAATAAAAACATGAACTGCATTATTTTTGCTCCGCATTCACGTCATTTGATACGGATCACGCGGCAAACAGAAGAAAAATTCAGATCAAGTCTCGAAAAAAAATTATTATTTTTCCATAAAATAATAATAATAGCTTGGCACAAAACAGAAGAAGGTGTGAAATCACAGATTAAAGAGCATAAGCATAGTTATTAGCGGATATTTTGAGTTTCAAAATGGAATTTATAAATTACTGTTTATTAAAAAGATCGCTATCACAGAGCGACTTGTATTTATCTCGCGAGATGTTGCTTGCACTGAATAATGAGAATTTCATTATTAATAACTTTTTATTTTTTTTATACATTGTCGATACACCCTGCCTTCTATTTTTTAATCGCTTTTTACGAAAAAAAAAATATGAGACAAAGCCTAATATCGGTCAGTCAGTGCTGATTTTCAATTCAAGTGTTCACGTCATTTTTATACAAATTTATTGGTATAATAAACGAAACACGAAGTCGCCTTTTTTGTGAAGTAAACAAGGAGAGAAAAATGGTTGTGGGTAAACAATAATTTTAATAACCTTATAATTATTTTTAAATTGCAAAGACGTGATAATTTTTCTCCGCTCCTGTCCGGTAATTTTACACTACAATTATGCGATTACGCTTGTACAATTTAGCAAAATGAAATATTATATTTTGAAAAGAGTTTATTTGAAAGAAAAGTTCCATAAATTGTGTTTGTGAGATGTGTAATTATGTGAAATTGTATCTTCTGCATTATTTAATTACTTTTGATTTTTGCGTCAAATAGAGATTTTTTTTATAAATAAATATTTAAAAAAAATATTAATGTATTATATTATATGCTATATTATATTTTTTAATTTAAATAATTCGATTTAATTTATATTAAATTTTGTTAATTAATTTATTAATTATTTAATATTAGGTAATTAATAAAATTTAAAAAAAAAAAATACTTTTTTAACTACAGCTTTATTTAAGAATTTTTTTTCCACAAATTTTTTTTTGTGCCTTTGATTAGTTTTTTTGTTCTAAATTAAAAAATTTTTTTAACTACATTTTATAGAATAAATATAACATTTTTTATAGATTTTTTTTTGTGCCTATTTTTTATAAAGAAAAATATTCCCACGATACGATATATGGCTTATAGAATTTCGGTGCTTTTTGTGAAAAAAAAGCACGAAAGTTAGTTATGCGATTTTCATCAATGTTAAGACTAAAAACAAAAATAAAAAATGTTTTCGTTTTTCTTTAACTTAATGTATTGAAAAAATTTTAAAAATTAACTAAACTGTAAGAAGTTGTTATTTTTTTTTTTTTGACCAATGTTTTTTTTTATATTTTTTAATATTTTCATTTAAATCAGTTTAAAATTCAATATTTTATTATTTTTTTTTAAATTTTTTATAAAATTAAAAAATTTTATAGAATATAAAATTTTTTATAGATTTTTTTAAACATTTTTATAAAGAAAAATATTTTCAATTCCTAATTTTTTATAAATAAAAATTAATACATTAACAAAAGTATTTAAATTGAATGAAATTATATATAAAATGGTAATTTTTGTTATTTATTGATAATTTTTTATAATTGCTAATTTTTGAGACCGAAAAATTTTTTTTACAAAGAATAAATATATAGCGGCAAAGTTCAAATATTAATTTTTCATTTAATTTAAAAAAAATAAATAAGAAATAAAAATAAAAGAAAAAATAAATTAATTTACTTTATTATTTAATTAATAAATATTCTAAAAAGTAAGCAGTTTCATTTTAAAATTTGATCAATACTCGTTCATTATTTTAAAATTTAGTAAAAAATTATTTAAAAAAATATTTTCTTTCAGATTTATTATTTTTTTCTGTAAATATTCCAATATTTTCTTTTTTTTGTGAAAATTTCTATTGAATAAAATTTAAAAGAAATTCCAAACATTTTATTATAATAAATTCTGCAAATAAATTAATACTACTGACAACCAACTAAGTGAGTACGTGTCGCGCGCTAAGTTCATTTAGCAAAACAACAAGAAGAAAAGAAGATCATATATCCATTACATCTAACCTAGAAAGGAATTTACAACATCCGCGACGTGATGGCTATGAAGAAATGCACTTCAAGTGTCAAACATCAAACTGCATGTAATTATATACATTTTTCTCATAACGTTGCTTCAATGTTGCAACTTCAACCACAACCACACTGTGCACTGCGTTATCGTAATAATCGATTAAAATCTGATACTGTTACATCTCATAAGTAATTTTAGCCGCTCATCGATCGTTCTCTTTATCTTGCTTCCTCCATGTTGCAGCTGACGATGACGATGATTAAGATAATACTTGCAATATCCATCAAAAGCGATTAAAAGAAGCGCAGCAAATATGCCGATTAATGCACACATGCGGATAATCTGCCATCAATTCAATCTGCGCAGGAAAAAAATTATGTTGAAAAAATTTCGCAATAAAATTTAACTCATTGTTAACTTTTCTTAGTCGTCATCAAGCGATATAATAATTAAAATGTATTTAAGCAAAGTGTTTCTTCTTGCAGAATAATAAAAGTCTCGAGTGTGTAATAAAGTAGCACTTTTTCTACGGAGAAGCCGCGATTCTTTTACAATTTAATTGGGATTTGATACATGAGACTTTGACACATGAATAGCGCATAACGAGAAGATGCGAATTAACGTGCGTTGAAAAGTTCGACGTGTCAGTCAATGTACGTAACATAAATATTGACACCACTTGCATGTAAAATTCTCATGCGCCATTATTTATGTCAGAGCCCGTGACGCTCGTTACTTGCAAACATAATTTACAAGGACCATAAAAACTATTACGAATTCTTTTCAATCTGCGGCACAGCGAAAAAAAAGCCGTGAAGTAAATAAAATGACTCAATGAATGTCGTCGTATCTCCGGAATGAAGAAATAAAATAAACAGTAGTCGTTCAATAAAAAAAACACGACATGCGGATGGATGGGACATCAATATTCGCCCCAACAATTCTATATTACTTCATTTTCACGTCGATCTAGTTGAGTCGCAGCCACCTCAATGTACATAAGGCGTCATCCTAAAAACGGCGGAGAAGAAGAATAATAAAGGCGTCGGCGGAATGAAGAAATAAAATAATCGTACAGAAATAGTCGTTCAATAAAAAAAAACGTGACAAATGAAAATTTGTCGTAAAAAAAACTCAAAAACTCAAAAATAAAATAAACAGTCTGAAATACTTCAAAAATTATTTTAAATAATTCAAAACAGATGGATGGGACATCAATATTCGCCCCAACAATTCTATATTACTTCATTTTCACGTCGATCTAGTTGAGTCGCAGCCACCTCAATGTACGTAATTGGTTGTACCTTTTTTTTGCATCAATTCCTAAAATGAAACGGCGGAGAAGAAGAATGTGTCAGTAATTTATGTTAAATGTCAAATTAATGCAGTACATGCACAATTTGTGCTAATAAATGCACCAACTTCTACTGTTTTTAGCAAAATATCTCTCTTCGTGGTCTCTCTCCGTTTGACGACCGTTGAATATTCTTGATGAATACGTTTCAAGTTTGTTTCGTTTCGTTTTTTGCTCGAAAGTACTAGTTATTCATGTTTTTTTTCTATAAATATTTTTTTCATGCTTTGATGCGATCATTTAAATTGTATTCAATGGCGAAGGTATTTGGTAGCGATTTCGTGTTACTTTTCTATTTCATTTACGATTTTTTTGCCGTTTGCCGTTGCCTCACCTTTGACTTGTGAGTCGATGGTGATAGTTGATTGATTACACACACAAACTAGCTGGCAGTTGGTTTTATTGCTTTTTGTCGTGTCCGAAGCTACTTACTCTATTATTACGGGATTTACTTTGTTTTCTTTATTTTTTTTGTTTGATCTTGTTTTGGAGTAGTTTTGATGAATTTCTTTGTTTTGATGAATTTTACATTAAAATAATTTATATTTTTTTAAAAATGTTTTTTATGGAAAATTATTTTTTTTTAAAATTATTTATTGAATTCCAGAATTTTTCTTTTGAGCAGAAAAACTTTTTTAAAAAGATCTGTTTTTTTATTTTATTTAAAAAAAATAAATTTATTTAAAATTTAATTAAAATAAAATTAAATTGAAATTAAATAAAATAAAAATAATTAAAACTTAAAAAAAAAAAAAAATAAAATAAAAATAAATAAATAATAAAATAAATAATTAAAATTAAATAAAAAATAATTAGAATTAATAAACTTTTTAATGAAAATAAAACAAATTTGATAAATTTTTATAAAAACTTATTTTCAATTAATCTTAATTAATTAATTTTAAAAAATTTAAATTTATTTTAAGCAAAAAAATTTTAAATAATTTGAAAAAATAATAAAAAATATTTTTAAATAAAATTTTTAATCTCTCATTTTTGCTTAATTATAAATTAAACTTAAATTTTAATTAATTATAAACTTCAAAAAAAAAAAAAAAAAAAATAAAACAAAATAAAAACAATTAGAATTAAAAAAATTAACTTTTCAAAACAAATGTTGAATAACAGAACAAATTTAAAAAAAAAGTTTTTATAAAAATTAATTAAATATTTATTAATTTGATTAGAATTATTTTTAAATTATTATTTTATTTTTATTTCATATGTTTTAATAAATTTTAAATTAAAATTATTAAAATGTAATTTAAATTTATTTTTTTTTTATTTAAATTTAATTAATTTTTATTTTTTTTTATTTAAATTTAATTAATTTTTATTTTTTTTTAAATTCAATCGAAATTCAATTGAAAATTTATAGTTCAATTTTATGTTGATTTTTCCTAATAATATTAATATAAAAATTCTTATCAAAAAATCAGATCATTGAGAAAAAATTCCAGATATTTGAAATCTGATCCTGAAACTCTCCTTGAAAAGGATGTAACGCCAATAAATTAAACAAATTACCATTTATATTGCCATTAAAAAAAACTTTTATCTCTTAATCTACTCGCAACAAATATTTATAATTTAATAACAAACATATAAATTTTATAAAATTATCGTGAAATCATTGAAATGCCACACCAAGCTAACTCTCGCTCGCATTAAAATCTTTCATCAAGGTTTCTGCGCTGTTTCGAATCAATCAATTCATTCATATTTTAATATCATTTCAAATCGTTATAAATACATGTAATCACTCACTTATAATTATCACAAATAAAAATTATTATATTAAATGTGGTAATAATAATCTTACAAATATAAAAAGAAAAAAAAGTACTTGAATCTATAATTTGTTATGTAAATATTGCAGATCACAGCATGTTTTATAGGAGTTTCATATATAATTTTTTTTTTAAGTTTAAGACGCCTATTAAAACGGTGTGTTTAATGTTTTTTTTTTGTTTGATTTTATTATCAACATTTATTTTTTTTTGCCATTCTTGAGAGTTGAGAGACAAATGCAGAACAACATAAACACTTGAGACAACATAAACTAGTTAACTACCACTTTTAATGTACTCCGCTGTGCTTTCTCTCAAGAACATGCGTGAAGGAGATTTTCTACTTGAACGTCGCTCTATGCAAATCGCAAGAAGTTTTATGCGGTTTTGAGATGTTGTTAAACCGGGATTTTGTGTAAACACAGTAGTTGGCATAATATTAGACGCTTACAAGTCGTCGTCTTGCACAAATTTGTTTTGATATGTGAAGTCAACAATTTATGAATAGAAGCTGCGAATCGGCTCACTTTGCGTAATTTTTTATTACAATGTTATCAATTCAAAGGATTTTTATCATTTCAATGAAATTTTTTCGTCTCGTCGCCAATGTGCGCCAAAATCGAAAAATATTTGCGATAAATTTTATAACAGCAAAAAAAAACTTATTTATAGACGTTGTTAATGTCTTGAAATCTTGTTTCATTTTTTGCATTTTCTCGTATCGTATCGGAACCGTCGTCGTCATAAAGTACGGTGACAGCAATGATGGCATGGCGGTCTGTCTGTCGCACTTTCTTTTGCGCGCTGCATGTGGATGACCTCTCAATAAATAATAATTGCATTTTGTCATCTTCATCGTCGATAGTTTAGCTAATTTATGAACGGAACAGAATCATGTAGTTATTAATAAAAAGCGTCATTAAAGCTTCGTGCGCGAACTCATCATCGGTCGCTTTGAATATTGAATTATGTCATTTTTTAGACACGCAAGTCTCATTATAATTATTGAATTATTAGTTGAAGAGAGAAATGGTTCGTGTGAAAATTTTGTTCTAGTTTTTGTAAATTTTTAGTTTATAAATTTATCTTTATTTAAAAATAAAATGAAAAAATCTAAAATATTAATATTTTATGCAAAAAAAATGAATTTTAATTTAATTAATATTTAATTTTAATAAATAAATTTTTAATTAATTTGAATCAAATTTTTATTTATTTTTTTTAATTTTTAAAAATTTTTTTATTTATTTTTAAAATTTAATTTAAAAACTTACATTAAATTTTGTGCATATGTGTACCTATAATATTTTAAAATGCAATTTTTTTATACGTTTTTTTTTATTTGATTTTAATTTTATCAATTTAAGTTTGTATTTTGGTAAAAAAGATCTAAAAATTTTAAAATTTTAATTTAAGTAAAAATTATGAATAAAAATAAAAATTAATTATTTATTTTTTTTATATTTGAATATTTTAATATAAAAAACATTTTAATTTCTTAATTTTAATTATTGACTCTTTATTTAATTTATTGTTTTCTAATTATTTTAATAAAAAAAATATTTAATTATTTTTTAATGCCAAATATTAAAATAATAAATTAATTATATTAATCTTTTAAAATGATTTTTTATTATAAATTATAATATTTTTTTAATAAATAATTTAAGGTGAATTTAATTAACGAAAAAATAAAAAATGAGATTTTTTAAAGAATATATTATAAAATTAAAAAAAATATAAAAAAAAGTTTTGTACAAAATAATTTTAAAAAAATAAATTTTAAATAATTTTCTTGAAAAAAATTTTTTTTTTAAATTTTTGTTATAATTCTTGTTAACATTTTAAATCAAGTTACATAACTTCACACAAGGAAATGCTCTCATAAGTGTTCATTCTGCACAAAAAATACATTCTTTCCCACTTGATACAGAAATAATAATCATGACAAGTCCCAACGACGAAATATCTTCATCTTCTAATCCGCCAAGTGCTGTGTGTTCAATAATAATAAAATAACAATCGGCTTAAGGAAGGCATAACGAAACCTATAAAAACAACAACAAAATCAACTATAAAAACATTCCTTCACACACTCACATGTGAACTGTTCGAGTGCTTGTGTGTTATATATCAATAACATTCGCTTATCAATTTTGCAAATCAGCAAACTTTTTTTTATTAATAAATTATTTATTTCACTTTGCCTCAACGAAACTCGGTATGCCTACATTGTATACGACCATCGACGACTCCCATGAGTGAGTGTGAGGAAGAATACTTATTACATAAAAAAAACGTTGGATTCCGTTGGTAACAGGTATTGATGCCACTTGCTTTCAATATCACAGCAAGTAACAAGGTGCATCGAACACAGAAGCAAGTTGCAACATTCTGAGATTTTTTTTTTCGGAGTAAATAAATAAATATAAAAAGTATCACACCTTCTTCATCAGCATCCGATTCTTCAGCGAGTGTGGCAAATATTAATCTGACCTTCAATCTTTTTTTTTCTTTCACGTGTGTTTTGGGCTTTGCAAGTAACAACATCCTAATTATAATTAAAATTCTTAACGCCTTATCGATTGTTGTTTCTTTCTCTTACAATTTTCTGCAATATTACGAGGTTATAGCAATTTTTTAATTAATTGAGCATGATGATTAGAAATGTTTCTCTGCTAATAATTAATATTGTGTTAGACTTAAAATTAAAAAGAGATTAAAAATAAGGATGTTGTTCCACGTATCAGTAAGATACGACATGAAACAGGTTTCTCGCTTGCTCTTCAAGTCTTTTGTACGGAAAAGTAGTGTTATGATGATTAATTGTGTTGGTTGCGATGAACAAGAATTTTCATCGTTGGCGACGAGGATACACACAAAAAAAATAATGAGGGTCACGGTAAGACAATATAATTATTATTTAATTCGTGCATCCATTCATTCATTAGGTCAGCGAAACGAAATCGTGAACTTGGCAAAATGCACAATAGGGAATTATTAGATGAAAACGATGTGGCTCCTCCAACTATTTGAACAACAATGCCAATTGATTATCTCTTTTTTTTCGTTTTCTGTTGTGTGCAGCAGAACGCCATGGTGCCCTTTTGCATTTCTTTATCGTTATATTTCTTCATACTTTGCAGTTTTGCGTTCTGAGTTGTGAAAAATATAGGTTTCGCTTGTAAAATATTTAGCGGGATGTCTAAAATTAAATTTAAAAAACTTAATATTAATAAATTAATTTTAATTTATTTTTTAATTAATCAAATAATAATAATAAATTTAAATTAATAATTAATATTGAATTAATAATAATTTAATTTAATCAAACTAATAAAAAAATTTAAAATAAAAAAAATAATAATTTTATTAAATTTTAAATAAAATAATTAAATTAAATTTTTTAATAATTAATTTTTATTAAATTATTGCAAAAATTTAAAACAAAAAAAAAATTATCAATAATTTTTTATTTTCATTTTTTTATATAAAATACTTATTTAATTTATTTTTTAAATTTTTTTGTGTATTTAAAAATTGATCTAAAAATTAATTAAATTAAAAAAATTTTTATCTAAAAATTTTAACAAAAAATTTGTTAAAAATAAATTTTATTTTACTAAAAATTTTTTCTTGATTTAAAATTTTTTATTTTTTATTTTTAATTTTAATTTATTCAATTAAAAAAAAAAAACAAAATTTTTAACTAAAAATCTCAAAATATTTCAAAATATAAAAAAAATTAAATTAATAAAAAAATAATTTTCTCTTCTTTTCAATTAAAATAAAATTTAATTAATTCATAAATTAAAAAATTTTTTAAATTTTCTCTAAAATTTTAAGTTTTTCGAAACTTGAATTTTTTAAAAAACTAAAAAAATACTATTCTCGATGATCAAAGGAATTTGCATGGAAATTAAAACAAAGAACGAACGAGATTATACGAGGTATCTGCTTGTGTCATCCACTTGTACATGATAACGACTCGGAATTTCTATGTGAAGGAGAAAATGTAACAATGCAAGTTATTTTGCATAGATAAGAGACATTTTCTGCTAATGAACTGGAAAAAATTGCGCCACGTTTCTCTGCAGAAAAAAAATAATAAAAAGGCGCGTGCATATCAAAAAATATTTGTTATTATTATTTATGTGCAAATAAACGTGGAACAGAGCTCGCAATGATAAGATAAATCCACATTCACATATTTAATTCTTTAATGATTCCTATTTTCTTTGCATTCAGTCGTGCAAGTTGTTATCATATCAGTGCCTCGTGTCAAGAGCAAATTTTTGAATGTGACCTCTTTCATTTATTTTTCTCTCTTTCTCTCGATGCACCGAGTCATTTGCATATTTTTTTTATTTATTAATAATTTCTTATCGCAAAACTTCTTTCTTTTCCTCTTTCTCGAAGACCTCTGTGTGTGCAGGCATGGCAAGGCATTGAAAGGTGCATAAATTATTGCATACCGAGAGTGAATTGTTTTATTTTATTATATTTTGCTGCCATCACATAAATCATAAAAAAATAAATAAAAGACCAGTGGTAGTGAAATTATATTGAGAACTGAATGAATATTTTATTATTTATTGGTGGGAAATTTATGTGACTCTACCACATATGTGTGCGCTTTGTACTGCAACAACGAAAAAAAAGCAACGAGAGGTAGTCAATAACCTGTGAAATTGGAAAATTCTTGCGAATTTCGCGTACTGTGCAGCACACGATGCGTTCAATAACCTTTGATCGCGAAAAATTTGCATACATGTGTTGTGCACATGGAATAAATTAGATAAAAGCGCGATAAATCATAATTAAATTTGGTTTGGTCACCAGCATTTTATTGCGTGCAATATTCATATTTCATGCTACATTGATAAATTTTTGCATTTGAATTGCAGCGCAATGAGCTACTTTTGTCGTTGTCATGTGAATGGGAAAAAGTCTCGTTAAAAAAAATTAATAAATTTTTTAAAAGATTTTTTTTATGAAAACAAAAATTTTCTAAAATATTAGATTTTTAAAAAAAAAATTCTAATATTTTTGAAGATTTTTCTTATTTGGATGAAGTTTAAACTAAATAGAAAATAAATTTTGATTAAAGTTATTTATATTTTTTTTCGATAAAAATGTGAAGAAAAAATATTTAAAAAAATTATAATTTAAAAATTTAAAGTTTAAGTTTAATTTAAATTTAATTAAAATTTCAGTTTAATTAAAATTAATTAATATTTTTCACACTAAAAAATATAAAAAAAATCAAAAATCCATCAGAAATAATTTTCTAAAATTAATTTAAAATTAATTTCAATTTAATTTAATTAAATTTAGTTTTATTTATTAAATTTTATTAAATAAAAATTAATTTAAAATTTAGTCTAATTAAATTTAAATAAATTTTATTTAATGGATTTTTTATTTTAATTTAAATAATTTTTTAAATCATTTTAAATTTGATTTTTTTTTAATTTAAAATTTTTTAAAAAAAAATAATTTAATTTAGATTTTTTAAAAATTATTTCCTACAATTTTTCAATGCGATGAAAATTCCCGATTATCACAACTTTGCATACCTTTTGCTATTTTCAGTGCTCACTGACACACACCTATATGGTAATGATTTATGCTTTTTATTTTCTCCTTTGTAAAAAGTAATGTAACCTGCCTTAATTTGATGTTAATACGCATACATGCCAAGTAATGTTCGTTCATGCTGGTCCGGGATGTTTGTTTATGTTAATTATTATTCGTCTTCTCATACATTTTTTTTTGCATTTACATAGATAATGTTCAGTCGGTGCAATTGACTCTTCCTCTGTGTGTTGTCGTCGTTATTACAACACTTTAGAAAAAAAAACTCGCGAATGAATATTCATGAATGAGTATGAGCAAGTATTGAACACGCATAATTTTATTTTTTTTTGCCGATTTCATTAATAAATAAGACTTAGATACGCCATGGGAATTTTCTTGCTTTCTGTTTATTTAAAAAGGAATTTTATTTTTTTTTTGCAAATCGCAAGAAGAGATTGAGAAAGATTGATAGAAAAGTCACGGACATCCAAATTTTTTCATGAAACATTTCTCCAAAGCGAGTGATGGTCGAATCACACAGCGGGATTTTCGTAATTCAGACATTTCACGCTGTAATCGAGCGTGATGTAGTAGCCAAAAAATACAATCAAAATTCCAAAAGTTCACATGAATTTCTAACGTTGGAGCACAAAGTTCAATAAAAAATACATTTTTTGTTTGTTTGAACTACATTCCATTCAATTCACGTCGAAAAATATGTAAATTTTGAATGACTCATGCTTCACTCTCGTGGTTGCTGCGAACACACGCGTTTCGGTTTCGTTCATCATCGGTAAAATTAAAAATTAATCAGCAAAAAAAAAAGTGTACGGGTCATGCGAGTGAATGAGTGAGGCGAGAGAGTTTTTAGAAGAAAAATGGAATGTAATCAATCAAATGGGCATTTTGTGGTATTTTGCTTCTTTTATGTGGCTGCTGCGAGCTAATGAGAATTTAGACACAATGCTAATGACGGTCGTGAGGGTCCGTTGACTACTGTTTGATTTTTTCACTGAGTCACTCTCGTCATTTGTCTCGGTGATTGTTTTACTAAAGATTTGCCCGAAGATCGGTTTGAGACAAGACTATTATTTATGATGGATTGGAAGGCGTGTGTGACGAGAGTCAAATTAATATTTTAATTGTTCATGACGGGTATGAGAAATAAAAATTTTATTTACTGTTTATTAGTTTGAAAAAAAAATAAATTCAAGAAAAGTGCAATTAACAATATTAAAATAATTACCTAAAAATTTTTTTTAATCAATAAATTTTAATTTTTCTTAAATAAAAAAAATATATATATTTTAAAAAAAATATATAAAAAATATAATATATGGGATAAATTATAGATCATGAAATTGAAAATTATTTTTCAATAAAATTTTCAAGTTTCAATTTAGTTTTACCATAAACATTTAAAAGAATTTTAATTTTTAAAAAATTTCAAAATTTAATTAATTAAAAATTAATTTTAAGTTTAAATAATTACTTAATTTAATAAATTTTAATTTAATTATTTTTTTAATTTTATTTAATATTATTAATTTGTTTATATTTTTCTAATTTATTAATTATTAATTTAAGTATTTTTTTTATGTATGAATTTTATTTAAGGAAATTTATGAAAAATTGAATTTTTAATTGACATAAAAAAAAAAAAATTAATTTTTAAAAAAATTATTAATTTAACAAATAAAATTTAAAAAAAAATTGAAATTAAAATAATTTAATTTATGTTTTCATAAAATAAATTAATAAATAATAAATTAAAAATTTAATTTAAATTTGATGAATTATTAATTTTAATATATAAATATTTTTTTTTATTTTGAATTATATTAATTAATTTTATTTAATATTTATTTGTTTATTATTATTTTAATAAAAATTTATTTTGAAATTTAAATTAATTTTTTAATTAAATAATAGAGAATGTTTAAATTTTTGTCTATTTAAGCTTGAAAAATATTTAATTTTATTTAATTAATGATTTAATAAGGAATATATTTTTTTTTAAATTTTGTCTATTTTTTTTCTTATTTTTCCTAAAATATCATATTTAATTCAATAAAAATATATGATTATATTTCTTATTCAATTCGTGATAAATACAACGGAAGGATGTCTAGCAGTTTCTCACAGCTTGTCTGTCACAATATTTGCATTTCTTATCATTTATGTTCGTACAAATTATGCATGAAACCTGATTTTTGTACATGACGCATCTTGTTGCAACATTACTTTGATGACCATCATATTTAAAGCAACATCGAATGCTCAGTAATTTCCCACAAAGACATTTTTTTTCTTAAATAGTCTAGCCACAGTTTACAAGATTTATGAATATTCATCATTTCATCAAGTACAAGTGCTTGTTAATTTTTTTTTGTATTTTAAGCGACATTTTTTTATTTTTTTTTCTCTAAAGTATTTTTTATTCATGGTGGCTCGTTCTCTTAGTCTTAGAAGCAGAAGAGAAGCAAAAATTGTTATGTTATATTAACATTTTTTTACAACTTGAACAACAACCTATTTTAATTAATAAAGATGTACAATTTTTATGTAAATCAAATTGAATTTTATATAATAATAAAAAAAATCTACTCGTTAGATTGCGAAAGACTTGTCTTGTCCATGCAAGTAGGCAAAATAATGAATGTGTGTATGAGACGAATGAAATCTAAGTCAGTGTCTCCAACTTAATGCCGTAATAAATTTTTATTCTGTGACACTTTTTTTCATGCTTTAACATGAATTACATGAGCCACCATTATTATTATTTTTTTTTATGAAAAAAAAAGTTACTTTAGATCGCGTTAAAATTACACTGGTATTTCTCTGTAAATATCGAAGTCAAGAAAAATCCATCAAAAAATGAGACTTAACAGCAAATGCATGTTTCACGAAATAGAACGCTGCAAAATACTGTGGACGAGATTTAATTAAAAATATGATATATTAATTTCAATAGCAATTTGATTGTTACTGTTGGGAGGTATCACCCATTAAAATCATCTCCGTGCACAGAGCAACAGAAGAAAAAAAAATTATGAAACATTGATACATAACACGGATTGTTGCAATTTTGTTTGCATCCGCGATCATTGTAGCAGGCAAGAAAGGCTTGTTGGCTTGTTAATTTCAGTTGCACGTTCTTCTATAAATTTTATAGACTTTTAAATTGTATCATCGTATCATAATATAATCAAAAGGGAATGTTATTAATTTCCTTCGCTTTTTTTTTTGCTTCCTTCAACTAGAAGAAAAAATATTTTTTTTCTAAAAGAGAAAGAAAAAAAAATTAATTAATGTTAGAAATTGTGTATAAATTCCGTTTTTGCATGTTTTTGCGGACAAACTTCGGGTGACGACACATTGACTCACCAACGACAACAACAACCAAAGAAGCCCACATGTTGATTATGTTTTGATTGTGTGTACACACACTCATATTTATTTCTTTATTTATGTGTCGTCAGCTTTTTAAGAGGCAAAAAATCTAAATAAAAGAGACACCACACCATTAGAGACACATAGAGTGGCTAGTTTCGGCCTACACCTTTTTTTCAATAGTTTGCCAGACACACTCAAGAGACATTGGGAACATAAAACATGCAGATTTGCAAAGTTTGAAAATTGAAATTTTTTACACAAGAAAAAATGGGGCAATAAATAAAATAGTTTGCTTCTGACTCGAGTCTTAGAATATTTTGACGGTTTTTGTGCTGTTTGTTCGTTGTCATGTTAGTTGGTCTTTTGTCTGAGAAACACATTTACTATGGGTTCATTCAATTTTTCCTCTATTTTTATAATTTTTATTAAATATTTATTTTTTTAAATAAATTTCCTTTGCAAAAAAAAAAAATAAATAAAAATTGTAAAGTATTTTTTTTAATTTTTTACGTAGTGAAAGCTAAAATATTAAAAAAAAATATTTATTTTGGTTAATAAATTAATTAAGTTAAATTATTTTTTATTAATTTAATTTATTTTTTTCTATTTTTAAAAAAACTTTTAAAACTTTTAATAATGTTAAAAAAATTAAAAATAAAAAAAAATGAATTTATTTTTTCAATTTTAATTTTTTAATATTATTAATAGGTATTATTTTACGTTTTTTATTTTTTTAAATTTAATTTTAATTAAACTATTTTTTAAAGGTTTAACAAATAACTTATTTATTTAATTTAAATAATTAATAAATTTTTATTTTTTTAATTTATTAATTAATTATTTTTTTAAATATTTATTTTTTTACATTTAATTTTTTTTTTAAATTAGAATTTTTTTAAATTAAAAAAAAATCTACGGAAAATTAAATGAACACAGTTTCTACTGTCAACTTATAGTTTATTTCCATGTCAATATTTATTTTTTGTGTGTCGCCACACGAATCAACTAACGATTACCTTTTACACAATTTATGTGATTGTTTTATGACTTTTGCTTTAATTTAATATTTTAATTTTTTGAGATTGACTCGTTAAAGCAGCACAAGAAGGGAGGAGACTGCGTCAGACAAACCTCCTTATCTCACAAAAAATAATTGAATTCAACCGTAAATTTTGTGTCTCAGTGACAGTTTCCCACATGTTGAGGTCTTGTAATTAGCTCGTTTGACACTCGATCGATCATTGGAGCAGTGAGAAAGTTCAAAGCACTTTGTTCGCTTCTGTGGGTGGTCATGCCATTTCACTTACAAAATCCCTCGAAACATGCAAGACATGTCAAAAAAGTATTTTAATGCAATCAAAAAAAAGCGAAAGAAAAAGTAACACTGCAACTAATCCTAAATAATACCATGAATGGAGGAAAAAAAGAGTAGTTAATTGACTTTGCCATAAATACATCTCGAATCGAACGGAGTTGAATTTTTACTGTAGATGGCATAAACCCAAGAACGGTACCGAAGACGACAATCGACTAAAGGAGAAGATTTATCAGTATATTAAATACTTTTTATTTACTGGTAGTTTAAATAAAATTTTCTTACTTTTTTTGTTCAATTGCGAGACGAAACGCAACAAATATCAGGTATCGACATAATATTTAACACCTTTTGCGTGTTGCTTCACTTTATTTTATAGACTTGGCTTCGAGCCTTTTTAGGCACTATTCAGATGCTCCAAGTCCGCACAATAATAAAATTCAATCTCATTTATTTCTAATTCGTTTATTTTATTTCACAGAAGTTATAAAACGATAATAAAACTCTAAAAAAATGAGGAACTGCACCTTACAACGAAACAACATGAAAATAAATCGCTTTTCCGTGAGTGTATCACGTGTGTGTGTGTGTCGTATGACACTTTGAAGCGATGCCAAAAGGGACCTTTTGCTCATTTAAATTTCAATCGCGTGCAGTTTTGTGTCATTTTCATGTTCGTGTACTTTTAATTTTACATTTATGATATTGTTTTACAAGGCAAAAAAATGTTTGGTGCGGTTCGGACTTCTCTATTGGCGCGCCGAGGGAATGAACTTCACATAAAACATTAAACGTTACCTTTTTTCATGCACACTAAGATTATTTTTAATTAATTCAAACATGTTAATTTACAATATTTTTTTTGTTTAATTATTTTTAATCTAATGTCTTAATTACTACTGTTCACTCCTCCTTCCATAAGCCTGAGTTGATGGATGTTAATCAACTTTTTTCTGTCTTGTCTTAGAAAAGAGCAAGAAAAAACATAAACGGCGTGTTAACCCAGATTATCTGAGCAAAAAAAAAGCATAAAATACGTGATTGTAAAGTTCACACAAAAAAACACACCCTCCATGCACTTCAATCAACGACGAACAGTGTCGTGAAAAGTAATCAAGTGTATCAGCTGTTGATGCTTCACCTGCGGATTGTATTTACATTCAAATCATGCAGGTCATCATTAACTCTTTTCCTTTATGTTCTTTTATTTTATTTTTTGTAGTATGTTTTTCATATGCTATATTGTTTTTGGTCAGAAATTTAATTTTTTTGTGTAATAATTGTCTAAAAACTTTTGAAAATTGAAATTTTAAGGGAAATGTGTAAATATTTTATCTTTTAACATTGATAGCAAAAATGCAGTTTTTAAATGAAGAAACTTGTCAAGAATGCCATTTTTTCCTTTAAAATCATAAAAAATTATTATAAGGCAGATTGGTGTCTGAAAGCATGTCAATTTCAAATTTATGAAACGTTTCCTTTGCTATTTTCAAAATTTTTTGCCGCACAAGCTTTCGTACTTATTCTTTTGAAATACACCTTCTTTAAAAAACGACGTGTCATTATTGTCGTAAAATAATTTTTTCGCATGGTCAGTCGCATTTGTCAAAATATCGCGTTGTTCAGGCCTGGATATATTTATTAGAAGGCTTTTTTTCCGTAGCTAGAGTTTGAGAGTTGTGAATGTGTATTCTGATGCAAATATTTACGGCGCTTCTCTTATAATCTCAAAGCATTTCTTAAATGATTCTGCCATCATAATTGCAGAAAAAGTTTGGATGATGACAGATTTTGTGTGTTTTTGTGTTGTCAGCAAATTCTTGTCGCAATATTTTGACATCGCATGAATAAAGTGCGAAACGCATTAAACAGTTTGTTGGATACTGCGTATTAATAGGCTCTCCTAAATAAATGGTGTTTAAATAGTCTATTAAAGACATGTTGTTGAAGATTTTGGCAAGTCGGAGTTTTTACGTGGAAGCCATATTGGGTCAAATTTTTTACGATGTCCTCATGTACAAGAAGAACAGCAAATTCTTTGGTTTCTGTCATTTTATTGCCTGTTTTTTATAATCCAGTTTTACGATAACGTTCTTGACGAATTGTTTGTTCATTGTTAGCTCTTTGTCCATTTTTTTGTTTATCATGTCTATAATTTGGCACTTTGCCATTTTGTCTTTGCTTATATTATGTCTTTTGTCTATAGAAAATAGATTTTTATACATTTTTTTTAAATTTAATCATAATTCATTTGAATTAATATCACCTTGCCCCTAGACCTTGCCAATTAATAATTCAATGAGAAACACATACTACAAATCGAATTAACTTGCTAATTCAAGTACTTTAAATTATATCATTTAACGTGTTGTCGTCTTCGTCTCCCCTTCCCTTCTCTAGTCGTACATTCTTGTTTAATTAATTAATGTGCATTATTTATGGGGACATCATTCAACATCATCTGCGCGATAGTAGTTGCTGCTAGATGATGATGACGAAGATGAACATCACATACGAAAAAAAACTAGATTGATAACATTTTTTTTTGTTATGCATTTTCTTCTTTATTTAATAAATTGTGAAGAGAGAAAAAAAACGACGACGACAATCACCCGTCTTTATCTTTATTAAAATACTCTCTTATATGGCGTTGGCATGAGTCTCATCGCGGTGCTTGGCTCTGCATGATGAATGCGCGATTGATGGCTCGGTAGCAGCGCGCATGGAAAAACGTGCCAATTTACATTGAGCTGTAAATGTTGATAAAGATGGAAAATATTTTTGCAGAACAAAAAAAAAAAAAGAGTCATCATCAGGTGCTTGCTGCTTGCCTCATCATCAGGTGTGTAATACATGAAAGAGACACACGAGCAATCGAAAAAAAACGGCTTTATAAATAATTTATTTCAACATGCAGAGATAAGTGTTACTAATGTTGCGCTTTAATGTTTTCCTTTGTGAATTCGCAAAACTCGCTTTAAATTAATAATATTAATATTTTTTTTGTTTTTTTTTTTTTTATTTAATTGTGAATGTGCTCACACGCAAAAAAAAAATGAGAGGAGAAAAATATCATTAAATTATCAATCTATTTATTCTCTGCTGTTACGTTTTGTCCAAACGTTGTTACACTTCTCATTCATTTTGCTTGATTGCTCTCGCTACTTGACAGACAGTGGCGTATCTCGACCGAGCGCATATCAAATAACAATAAAATTTTATGTGTGCGTGCGTTTTGATGCAAAAATTGTAATATACTCAAATATAAATGAAATATAATGCAAAATGCTCCGCCCATTTAATTTAAATATATCATTTGAATGACTTTCGTTTAGTTTTTCCATCATCATTTATTATTATTTGTTAAAAAGCTGTGCATGCAGAGACAATACTTGGCATTTTTCATACGTTTATTATTTAAAATTAAATATATATGAAAGAGAAATGTCGACGTTTAAAAGTTACCGCGTAATAATAATAAAAATTACCTTCAGCTCTAATATTAATAATACTTGAAAACTAATAAATATTTGCCAACATTAAATAAAATGAGTGTTTATGAGGTGGCAATCACAAAAAAATATTAAAATTTATATTTTTGTTTATTTATTATTTTAATATTTAAAAATAAAAAAATTAAATAAATAATAAAATAGTAATGTTTTTTTTAAATAAATTATTGAATTAAAAAATATTATTTTTAATTTAATAATCAATAATCATTAAAAAATAACAATAAAATAATTAATTATTTAATAATAAAATAATTAAATAATAATAAATAAAAAAATAAATTTAATAAAAAAAATAATTTATTATATTTTTTTAAAATTTTAATGAAATAAAAAAAAATATAATTTTAATAATTATAAAATATTATAATATTTATTTATAATATAAATTTTATTATTTGAAATAAAAATAAAAATAAAAATTTAAAAAAAAACTAACAACTAATATGACAACACAAGCAATAATAATTAAATTGAATTATAATTCCAAAGTCAAAATATATAAATGTATAATTAAAATAAATTAACTCCATCCCAATAAATATTTTGTAATAATAATTATAATCTTAATCAATTCAAATTTAAATTGTTAATGCGCATGTTGTAATCAAATAATTGAATGATTAAACAAGTGACCTATACGATTTAAAAAAAAATATTTCATAAGATTAAAATAATTTGAAACACACGTGATAGAAAAGAAAGACAACAAACAAATAAAAAAAAATCTGATCAGAAATTTGAGATACTTGTTTCTTCCTTATTTATAGACGAAACAACGTACGGAGAAAAATATTCCGATCCACTTCTTAAATAAAATTCTTTTGCATGTTAATCAAAAATCATGGATCAAACATTTATTTATGTTTGTATATTTATTATTATTTTCTACTGTTCTCTACCTTAGCACAGCAGTTGTTGTTGTTGTTATTTATAGAAGAAAAAAAAAGCAGTAGAGACATATTTAGACTTAACATTTATGATAGTTGTAGCGTGCAAGATGATATGATGCTGCCAAATAAATAACTTAGTAAATTCCTTGATTTTTATCATCATGGAAGAAATTGAATTGAAAAGTTAACAGACTTGTATTTTTTTTTTAAATTTTTTTTTTATACATTTGATAGATTTGGGTTTATTTACAAGTTTATTATTTTTTACTTACCTTAAAAAAATTTTTTTTCGGGTTCGTCGTCTTTTTATTTTTAGTTGATGTCTTTAGTATATCGCTCGTGTTTCACATTTATTTTGATGTGTAATCAAAAAATTCACGAGAAGTAATAAAATTTATAAAAAAAATGAAAGTATCACAATTTAATAACTTCTTTTTTGATTTTTACGATGATTCACTTTTGTCAACTTTATTTAATAATTTTATTTATTTTTTGTTGTTTTATTTTTTTAATTATTATTTTTCAATTAAATATTTTTATTATATTATTTTTTTTTAATAATTATTATTTTTTTTATTTCTTTATAAAACTTTATATTTTAATTATTAATTATTTTTTTTATTCCATTTTAGTTTCGTAAAAAAAAAATAAAATAAAATTCCGTTACAATCCACAAAAATTCTTCCATACTCCTCAAGTACTTGATATTAACTGAACATTATTACCTGAATCAATTTCTTCGTTACCATCTGAATAAGTCATTGGTCATATTATTACATATATTTGTACCGATACTCTATATTACCTATAGCACTCCATACAAAAAAAAACTTACATTGCTTCAATGTTTCTTTTGCATAGCTACTATCACCGTACCGCATGCTATAACGAATCAAGACCTACGTGCCACAGCATCCTATAATATAATAATAATATTATACTCTTGTTACTCTACATTACACTTTATATAAATATCTATCTATTGCTAGTTTGTGAGTATTTTTCGCAAATATATGCTCCTTGTACGTTAGAGTTGTGATACACTTTTAGTAAGTAAGCAGAGCACCTAGCTCTTCTACTTTGCTGTACATGAGTTTGTTTCTCCCCGCTTCATGATGCTTTTCTGCAGCACGTATCGCTAGAAAATTGAATTCAGCAACATTTGAAACTATTGCTGGATTTATTTCATTGGTAATCATCTAGTTGAGTGGAAATTTCAACATTAATATTACATGAAATGAACTATAACATAATATATATTTTACAATTTTTATAAAAAATCGACACATCAAAAGGTGTTTTGAAGATGTTTTTATTTGACGAGATCTACCACGACGCAAAATTACAATGTAGTTTTGCAATTTTTTTGATGTTAGTCCAAAAAATACATCATTCATTAAAACATAAATCTTGTTAATGTTATAAATATATCTTTAAAAACTTTTGTATTTTATTCATATTTTTGTCTTGTGTACCCAAGGAAATACAAAAACATGCAATTAAATGCAATAAAATACGTAAATTTTTAGTTACAACTCATGCAATTGATGAAAAGAGAAGAAATAAAATAATATAATATAAAAAAATCTATCATATACATTTTAATAGTAATAATAATAATAATATGAAATAATATTATTACTAATATTTGTCATTCTGGCTCCATAAATATTATTTTTCTTGTGTCTCTTTTTTTTGATATTATTAACTATATTGGGTGCCTAATAGACAGATAGCAGTTATAGCTCATATATTTTAGTAAAATCGTAATAATAATACTATATAGTATATGTTTATGTATAAATATATGATTATTTTATAACAGAGAAAAAAAAATGCAAAAAAAAACGGGGATCATGAAAATATCGGCCAATTATTATTCATAAAAGAAATATTATTGCTATTATTATGAATATCTTCCAATATAATGCAAAATGATATATGAAATCATGATGTATTAAGGTTTATGATTCATGTTCTTCTTTCCTATTCTATATAGGAAAATGTTTATAATAAAATATATAAACCTTCGTCGTCGTCGTCGCACGTATTGGAATCGATACATTTGTCTCAATAAATAAATCATGAGATTTGACGACAATATTAATATCGCAAACAAAAATTGCATCATAATTGTTTGAAAATATTATATATATTGTTAAAATATTATTATAAGTAGCATCGGGCAGCTAACAAGGAATTAAGAGAAAATTTATGAGGACTCAAGATACTAATTATAGATTATAACTAATTTCAAACAAGTTAAGTTAACAATCGAAAAAAAAAAATAAAAAAAATAACTGGAAAGTTGTGCGATTAGTTGTTCATTTGTTCGTTTTTTAAACGTTCAATAGATAACGACAAGTTTACAATAAAGGTTGATGATGTTATAGTTAAATACAAGAAGAAAAAAAAAACTATTTTTGTCGATATAAATTTATTTAAAATAAATAAAGAAATTGGAATTGGATTGTTTCTGCAGAGAAAGAAAAAAACGGAGTCATGTGCCCAGCTACTGCACCTACAACAACAACAAACAAACAAATATACAATATCTTGAATTTTGAGCCTACTGTGTGTCTGTTCCTTTTTTCTCTTCAATTCATGTTGTACTTTACCTTGTCTTTGTCTTGTTTCTTTCATTTTTGTGTTGGTTTGCTGCTGAAACTGCTGCTGCTGCCTGTTATGTGCAAATGTGCATAATGTGGCATAATAACGTATATAAATAATAATATTGAAACAGATTCAAAAGTATGATTCCAAAACGGAGAAAATTTTAAACATTTTATTATTATCGATAAAATTGATCGGCGCGTGCTGAACTTCGTGATTTGAGAAACATTTCGATTTATTTATTTTAATTTTTTTTTGTTTTAATTTTATTTCTTTCATTAATTTTTTCTTCGTTATGAAGGAATATTCTAACAGGGCTGCAAAATTTTTTAAGTTAAAATTTAAAATTATTTGACTTAAGGCTTAAGCTTGAGTGAAAGTCAATTAAGTTTGACTTAATGGATTGAATTTTTAAAAAACAAAAAAAAATTCTTTTCCAAAATTTGGTCGAAATCAGGGCTTCCAAAATTTATGTGACTTAAGCTTTAACTTAACTTTAAGCAAAAAATTTTGACCTTTGAGCTTAAGTTAAAGAAAAAGTTAAATTAAGTCAAAATTCAAATATTTTGAACAAATTTTTAGAAAAAATTCAATTTTTTTTTTTTGGAAATTTTTGAAAATATGGGTAAATTAATCAATTAACTTGACTCAAGTCAATCTTTTATGACTTTTACTCAAGCTTAAGTCATAACTTATTGATAAGTAAAATGGTTTTGATTTTTGACTTAATAAATTTTGCAGCCTTTTTTATGAAATTAACTTGTTTTAAAGTCTCTAAAGTTTAGTTTAAGTCAATTTTTTTTTAAATTTCGATTTTCGCATGGAAAAAAAATAATTTTTTTCAAATTTTGGAAAATTAAGTCAATTATTATTTAATTAAGACTTATGTGAAATCAATTGACTTAATTTGCCATTTTTAAAAAATAAAAATAATATTTTTTTTCCCATAATTTGATCAAAATTATAAAAAAAAGACTTAATTTAACTTTTTCTTAAAATTAAGCTTTAAGTTAAAGTTTAAATTTACTTAAGTTAACTTAAAGTTTAAATCACAAAAGTTTCGCAAGCCCAAGTTTAAGTCAAAATTTTTTGCAACCCTGCATTCTAAGTTTATTGCAGTAATTATTTTGCGACTTGGAGGGATCCGCAACCTCACACGAATCCGCAATAAAATGAATTTTAGTGACATCGAACCGTCTGTAAAAGTTCAAAGAGATCAATTTCACATAAAGTATGATTTAATAGCTTTGATTTCATTGCTACTCTCCCATTCAAAGCGAAAATAAATTAAAAATGTGATGACATGACTCGTGTAAATGATTTAAGATTATTTCTCTTTTTTGTGCAAAGATCTCTCGAACAGAAAAACTGTGTTTATTATCTTTTCGTCTCGAACTAGTTGTTGCTGCTGCTGCTAAATTAAATTGTATTTTTTGCTCCTTGCTTATTCAATTTATTTATTATCATGTTTGTTTAAAATGTACTTTTCTTCTATTTATTGAGCGATGACATATTCAAGCACTTGGAACGACCTTTCCGATCAATTTCTACGATATTTTTGCCTTGTTCGTTCGTTTGAGCGCGCATTAGCATAGGTACTCGTTGTCGCAAAAAACGAGCAGGAGAAAAAACCATGTTTGTCAATTAATGAAAATAAATGTTAATTTAAATGATTTCGATTTGTATTATTGTAAAATGTGTATTTAATAAAAAAAAAAGTTAAAATAGTGGAAGAATGAGGTATATTTCATACCAGAAATATTTTTGCATGGCATGTACGTGGATATCATTGTAGCATCTCATGTTCTTACAACAATATTTATTTTTACGTAGGTTGATGTTACAGAAGTGAATTAAAATAGTTGCTTGTTTGTGCGATTTTTTTTTCGTTGCTCGCTCTCAATGATATATGAAAGACATTTAAATGCCAAAACATGAAGACTTTTAGGAATTTCTTCCTCGCGAGAACGATTAATTAAAAATTTTTCATCTTAAAAGCACGAATGAAACACCTTCACTTATAAAAATAATAAATCGGATCACATTCTAAGCATTAAACACGCCATCCTTCGATGCATTGAAAAAAAAAATGTTTTGTTTTATTTGCAACGAGAAACAAAAAGCAGTTAATAATGATCCAAATTACTGTCTTTTAAAGGTTGGTGAACACAGCGCAGAACAGTAGCAATAAATCTTAATTTGTTTTGTCGTTTATGCGGAGAGTTCGTGCAAATGTGTCATTTTTTAACCTGTTTGCTGCTGCTAAATGCTCAGGCGACCCCAATGGTCTCTATCGGAGAGCCCGCTTGGTTGGTTGTTAGTTTCGCAAATAAACACGGAGATTTGCTGCAGATTATATAATCTACGCCCAATAAACAACACCCGATATACGCTTGCGACAGTTATTAATAATGGGAGATATTAAATTAAATGTGACAGTTTCTAGTCTTCGTGCAGAAATTTGAGCAAGTGCATTATGTGGGAAGGGGTGATAAATGAATTTTATTTTTTTTTTATTCAGTTTTCGCTTTTAATGTTTTTGAACTTTAAAAATTATTCAATATAGGTCGATAAAAATTCTTCTGTTTGAATTTTTTTTAAATTTTTTTTTAAATTAATTATTAAGAAAAATAATTATTAATTATTAAAAAAAAGTTAAATTAAATTAAATTATGAATGAAATTATTAATTAAGAAAAATAGTTTATCGAAAATAAAAAATAAAATAAAATAAACGAATAAAAATTAAATAAAGTTAATAATAAATATTAATATTAAAAAATTTTATTAATCATAATATATAAATAATTATTTTTAAATATTTTATTAATAAAATATTTTTTTATAATAATTTATATATTATAATTAATAATATTAATTAATTAATTATTTAATCATTTAAAATTTAGTAATTATTTTTGTTTAATTAATTATTACTTTTTATTAATTTTATTAAAATCAATTAAACCCGAGATTAAACCAATCATCGTTAAAAAATTATGAAAGCATCAAATTTCCGTTTTTAAAATTATTGCAGAAAATATATAAATAAATTTTTATAAAAATTCCCTTAATTTTAAAATTTATGTATAGGATGTTCAATTAAGAAATTCTGTTGAAAATTAAAAAAAAAGTTTTCAATTAAAAAAATAAATAACTTTTATTTAAAATTTTATCAGAAATTCTAAAAAAATCATATAAAAATTCTCCTTAATTAACTTTAATTAATTAAATTTTATTTTTTTTTTGTATTTCAACCTGAAATTAAAAAAAAAATTATTTAGTCTTAATTTTATTGAAAATTTTTGTTTTTTAACTTACTTTTATAATTGAACTGCTTTAAAAAAACTTTTAAAAACCTTTCTCCTCTTCAGTCCTTCACCAAAACCGAAAACCACCATAATCGTGTAATGATCGTGTTGCATTTTTAATGAGCCCATTGTATTCATGGATATATTAGCGTAATAAAATCTTTGCGAGACACGCTATTCATATCTCCGCTAAGTACATTTATTATTATTAAATAATATTTAAAATCAATTATGATTTATGAATTAACATACATTTCCATTTGACCGTTGTTGTTAGTGCTGCTGCTGCTGCGACTCGCTTTTGTGCTCAACACACACGGTTGACATCTCGTGATAAAGTTTGCAATGCCCAAAAAAAGAGACTTTGGTAACAATTTTTTTGCACATTATTGAAATTGGATTCTTAACATTTTTCTCATGTGAGTCAATTGCTCAATAAAATTGCAAGAATATCACACACCCTATTAAGCAAAAAAATGAAAAAAAAAATGTAAAATTTATTCAAATAAGACCCAAAAGAGAATTGAATGCAGGTTTTATCTAATCAAACACTGGTAAAATAGTGTTAATGATCGAATGTTAGCAACAAGCGAAAGACGTCGAATAAACAAGTTGAACAATTTATTGTCTAACTGCTCAAAATGTGAAAGAAAAATGTTAATCCCTTATTTGTACACGCCATTAAATGGCAAGAAAATAAAAAAATGCGCTGTAAAGGTGAATAATAGTCACTTTGGTATCAATAATTTTTCAATTTACATGTGAATTGCGAATTAAAAAGGCACAACACATGTGTATCAATTGAATTTTGTGAATAATATGTTCAACAAAATTTTCAATAGATACTAATTAGATTTATTTTAATTTACTGTTAATGCCGTTATTGTTGTTGTTGGCATTCCTTGTTGTAATATTAATAAAAATAGCTTACATTCTTTCTTTTTCTCTTTTTGTACTAAAGGTTCCCGATGTCGAGACCTTCATTCCACGAAATTATGGAGATCGGTTCATTCCCCGTCGCTATTCTGGGTTTGCTGACATCAATGTGGATACTATTCGGGCCAAATGGATTCATCAAGATATCTTGCGGATGGTAAAAATTTATTATTCGACCTAAAATTATATTTAAAACAGAAAAAAAAATTAAAAATTATTTAATTTTATAGACTTTTTGAAGAAAATATCGATTATTGAATATCTAACAATGCAAAAAAGTAAAATTTTTTAAATTTCAATTTATTTAAATAAATAAATAAATTTACTAAAATTTAAATTAAAATTAAATGTAGTTAAATTTATTAATTTAAATTTATTTTAAAATTTATTAATTTTTTTTTTAATTTTAAATTTAAAATAAATAATAAATTTAACTAAATTTAATAACATTTTTTAAAAATTGATTGAAATTGTTTAATTTTTACTTAAAATTTTAAAAATTACAAAAAAAATAATAAATTTTAACTTATTTTGACGAAAATTCTAATTTTTAAAAAATATTCAACAAAATTTATTTTTTTATTTCACATACAAATACTCAATATTTGATATTCCTTCAAAAAATTCTTTCAAAAAATTATTAAAAAAAAAATTAATAATTTTTTTTCCTTGAATTATTTTTTTTTTTTTTGTTACAGAGAACTAAAAAAGGTTATTGGCGACGTTACAAAATGGATCCGTTGTTGTGTGTGGCCTTCGATGTTGATTTGTCAGAAGCGCACTCGTCCGTGCTAAAGTTCAACGATACCTTTTGTCATGCAAAACTATTGAAAGAGCCATCGTTTCACAACTTGTTCCGCAAAGATTGGCCGTGTCAACCACGTAATCGACCTCTGGCGTTTGTCGAGGCAATTCACGATTTGCCGCGCTTAAAGAAAACAGGTAGGTCTCAACATTTCTCTTTAGTCGCTAAACTTTTTTTTTATTGCTCGAAATGTGTCGCCGTGTCTGCCGCACGTTTTTATGTCACTTTTTGTGATTTTGCGCACACACAGCGACAGCGACTACTGACTGAGTGATATGCGCAGCAGAAAATATACATAAATGTCTAAAGTGTCAGTTGGATGCCTCGCCCCTCGGTTTGCTGATTCTTTTGTCTCGGCAACACTAACTTTTTATCTCTCTCAAAGCAGTAAGTTAATACGTTGTCGTTTTTATTTGAGACATCAATCTTAATTACTTTTTATGTGTGTGCCTGCTGCTTGCTACATTTGATATTTATTTAATTTACTCCAGATGCGCGCTTTTATCCGTGCGCATTCATTACGAGCAGGGTTGAGAAAATTTTTGACTTTTACTTGAAAAATTTGACTTAATGAAACTTGATCTGAAACTTAAAGAAAATAAAATAAATTAAGTTGACTTAATATTAAGTATAAAGCCATTAAGTCGATTTAAGTCAATTTTTAAGTCATTAAGTCAAAAAATATTAACTTTAAATTAAAATTTATGACTTAAATTAATTTTAAAATACTTAAGCTTAATTAAAGTAAAATAATAAAATTTTGATTTTAAAGGCTTAAAACAAAAACTTAAGTCAAACTTAAGGCTTTTCGACCAAAATTTTTAAGAAAATTTAAAAAATTATAATTTTTTTGAAAATTTTTAAAAAAATTTTATAAATTTTTTTCAAATGAAGTAACTTTTATTTAAGTTTAGGTAAAACATTTATTTATTTTTGACAAAAACTCACAATGAGTTAAAATTTTGATTTATAAAAATTAATTTGAAAAAATTTAATTAAATTTAAAAAAAAAATAAAATAAAATTTAATTAAAATTTTAAAATCAAAAAGTACACTTTTTAAGATACTTTTTTTTAAAAATAAATTTTTAATTTAAAATTTTCTTAAGAAAAAATCAACTTTTAAAAGCTTTTATTTTTTTATTCTTAAAATTTTGACTTTAAATTCAAAACTTACTATTTTCTTCTAATTTTTAAGCAAAAGCATACTTTATAATTAACTTTTTACTCAAAAATTTTTCCAACCCTGACTCCGAGCGAAATTCATACGATTTATATCGCTTCTGAAGGAGTTTTGTAATGTACTGCCTAAGTCATAGTTGTTGATGTAATTAATTATTGTCTTTTAGAAATCTCGTTTTACTTACATTTCTTTCTTTTTCTCGACTTTTCGCGAGCACAGTGGGACGACAATTGATCGATTGGTCTGCCAAAAATGAAATTGCCGCAATTTTAACTAATAAATTGGTAATCTGGCAGCTCTTTACGGAAAAGACAATTGCCTACTTGATGAATGACACAAAGGCAGTTGTCTACGATTCGTCGGGCGATTTTTTGGCTTTAGCGACGCGTTGTAATGGCGATGCTGTCATCCACATCTGGGACACGTCAATTCAGGATAAACGTTTTCGGATACACAACGAGCAACTGAGTGCCTATCCGGAGCTGGTCGACGACGAAGTTAGTTGTATGGCATGGAATGCGAGCATGAAGATTTTTTGGTGAGTAGTTTTATTAAATTTTAAATAAATTCTTACCATTTTTCGTTTATAGTGGCACCGATAATGGCTCTCTTTTCGTGTTCGACTTCAACGATAACAAAATAAAATCCATCCAAAAAGGAATTCATCCGGGACACTTGGTTTCATTGAAATTTTCTCATCAATATCGGTACTTGGCATCGTGCGACGACTCCCATATGATCCGGATTTGGTACTGCGAAGGCATTCATTTGCAACCGAAATACTGTCTGAAGCGTCATGCACCCATTTACTTCGATTTTCATCCCTGGAAGGTGCACGAAATGGTAATTGGCGTCGAGAAACCCGCGGAATTGTTCATTTTTAACATTGCCACGCAGGAAATTGTGGCGTTGTACAAACAATATGCCGGCTGCTATAATGTTCGCATCCACGAAGTGAGTTTCAGCAAAGTTACGGCTGAGCTTTTGCTGTGTTTGTGGTATCGCGAAGAAGAAAAGAACAAAATTTTAGTACTTAGTGCGATGGATCAAGTCGTTGATGTGCTTGAAGCACACGAGGATCCCGTTCATAACGTCGTTTGGAGTCCCGATGGCAAAGTTTTAGGTAAAAATTACTTTTAATTCATGAAAAATTGATTAAATTTTAATTTTTTTGCTTTACAGGAACCGCAAGTGATGATCAAACATTCGTTTTATGGAACTTTTTTGGTCTTCCAGCAATCGAAGACCTTCCTTCATTACAAAGAATTCATACTCCCCCCAAAACTCGCTTACGAAAATGGACTTATGAAGGAAAATCCGCATTCCAAACCTCAATTCGTTAAAAAAATTTCATAATTTATTATTTTTTTTTAGAAAAAAATTTCTTGGCTGGCCATTTTTTGTAAAGTTTTGTGATATTAAAGTCGTAATTTGTTATTTTTCATTCTCTCTCGATCGTCATTTACGTTTCTCTCTTGCTCTTTTGACTCATTTGACAGTCCGTGGTGTTATTCAGCTTTATCACGATTACCTGAACTAGTAATTATAGATTAATTTTTCCACTATTTGCATATATGCAAGCGATCGATGATGCAAATCTCGACTCTCTTTTGAAACATGTCGTCGTCGTTGTTCGTTGCTGCGTAACGCAGAGCGCAGCAGAGCAATGACTAGCAGCAAAGTGAAAACAAGTTACTGGTTATCTCGTTGATAAATCGATAAAGTTAAGAAACCGTTGTCACCTATCTAATTAATTGCAGTTATTAAGTAAAAAGAGATTAACGTCGTCGATGCCATTTCGGAGTTTCGGACTCACTTTCGATGATTTTTATTTGCTTGACTGCACATTCTGAAAAAAAAAATCGCTAAACGATTTGTTTTGATCACTTAAATCGGAATTCTAATTGCATTTATTTGTATAATTACCGCATTAACGTAATTAATTTGATTGTTCGACCACTTTTAAATGCAGATAATTGTACAGAACTGAGCATGGATTTAATTTTTTTTCTCCTCTCTTATCTCCTAATTATCGCTGAAACTCATAATTTTTGTTTAAATGCGTTGCACGAAGAGTCCAGTTGTTTACGGAAGCACAAAATGTAGCATCAATGGGCGGAATTATTGTAAAAAGGCACCAACGACTCTGAAAATGAACGATATTTTACCCTTGAGTCATGCAATAAAACGGTAATTTATTGAACTGCTAGAAAGGAGGTGTTGCTTTTAATAACTGGCAATCGGTAGTTGGCGAAAAAACAAAACAAAAATAAAAAATAGTTGAGGTTATGTTCAAAGTTGCACGTGTTTCGTCATCGTTGCGAGCAAACACCCAGCACTTTGTCTTCTTTTATTCGCAATTTGTGTCATATTTTAAAGAGAATTATATTCGAGTAATTTGAAACAGATAACCATCTAAATGGTTATGGTCAATTGCTTTTAGATGTGTGTTGATATGATTATTTTTATTATTTCTTAGCATCTCGCGCGTTTATATTAACATTTTTTTTCGTGAAATGATACGTAAAGTATTTAGCATACGTGCCATAACTATTAAAAAGAAGATTTAAATACCGAGATAAAATAATGCTTTGACTAAGTATATTATGAGCTGGATTTTTTTATACAAAGATCACTATTTTAATCGACGCACTGTGCGACAAATAATATTTCAACAGGAATTTTATTTAAAAATTTAAAGTAAGTGCAACTCAAAATAATTTTTAATTTTTTTTTTCATAAAATTCTTTTTTTTTAGTTTTTCTAATTTATTAATTAAAAATTTAGTTAATTTTTATGTCATTTAAATTTAATGTATTTTTTTATTTATTTTTTAAATTTATTTTTCTTAAATTTTTGAAATATTTTTATTATTTAACTAAGTTAAATTAAATTAATTAAATTAACTGAGTTAATGTTTTCAATTTTGATTAGTTTCAAAGTTTTTAAATTTTATTTAATTTTTTTAAATTTAATTAAAAGGTTTACAGTTATTTTCAACTTGGTTTAAGTTTGAAAAAATAAAATTAATAAAAATAACTTCAAAAAAAAATTTAAAAATTAATTCACTATTAAAAAAATGATTAACTTTTAATTAATTTTTTTAAATTAAAAATTTTTATTCTTTTATTAAAAAAAAATAAAATTAATTATGATAATTAAAAATAAAAAATTAAAAATAAAATCACTATTAAAAAAATGATTATTTTTTTTTTAATTAAAATTTTTTATTATTTTATTAATAATAAAATATTTTTTTATTATTTTTAAAATTTTTCAAAATTATTTGACTTAATTTTATATTTTTTTTATAATTATTTTTTTTTACTAATTTTTTTTTTTTAAATTAATAATAATTTTAAATCCGGTTCATAATAAATTTTTCTTTTCGCACTGTTGCTCGTAAAAATCCTTTTGCCACACTCTACAAATTACAAACCAAACAAAGAATGCAAAATGGCATGAAAACCATTTGGGGCAAAATTCAACCTGTTCCATTATGTCCACATGTGTTACAAAAAATTTGCAGCGATAATCATAGAGAACTGTTGATTTTATATTCGCAAGGCCTGCGGACACGGAGGAAATGCACGAGCGTTCTAATATTTTAATGATATTGAATCACACGAGCGATATCAAAAGAGCTAAGTATATGTTGGAGACAAAAATGTGATAAAAGCATAATAATAATAAAAATCGGTGTGAGGTATAGCGAGATAACGAAGAAAGAAAGAAAGACAGAAAAAAAACAGAAATCAGGGTCAAATCAGCATAAATACCGTTTGAATTAGATTTAAATCACTTTAATAGTTCAATGAACCAAAAAGTTTTGATATTTCCAGTTTTTTTTTGTCAACACTTTTTTCTCTCTTTCTTTGTTGGATGTCTTCTAATTTTTTTGTATTTTTTTTTTAAACATATTCTGCTGACTGAATTAACATAAAAAGTGAAAATGAACCTGTTTGATTTTTTTCGCGAGAAATTTTTGTCAGCATTTGATTAGTAGCTTCAGTTCAGTTCCAAATTTTGAACTGATCGGAGAGATTTTAAATATTTTATCTCAAAATGAAGTTTTGTTTGATATTTTTAGTGCTTTGTTTGGGTAAAATATTAAAAATTTTTCATATTTTTTTTTAATAATTAAAAATTAATTTTTTCACAGGTTTCTGTAATGGATTACCTACCAGCACACCCGAAGAAATAAAAGTCGCCATCGTTCAAGACGAAAATGAAATTGTTGAAAACCAAAAAATCGACATAATTTCCCACGTCAAGCAAGTTTTGGATGAAGTTGAAAAAACCACTGATGCCACGCCAACTGCTGTCACGCCAAATCCCGTTCAAATCATTTATCAAACAGTAAAAGTGCCTTCTGATGAAAAAGAGAAGAGAACTCGTCGCACAAGACCTTCCAGAACTCCAAGACCACGTCCCCTCATCGAAGCCTATGTTGATCTCTTATTAGCTGCTCAAACATCTACTGCTGCTCCCGTACCTGTTGTTGCTGCCGATACTCCTGAAGGAAGTCCCCCATCCCTTGGAACGTACATCACGAACATCGAAACGCTCCAAATTGGTCTCACTGGCATGGCAGCTGACATCGATCAATTATGTGAAAATTCAAAACCCACAGGAAATCCCGCAAGTCTCGATCCTCTTCGTAATCCTTTCATCAATTTCCTGCAAAATATCACGAAACAACAAAGTGACTTGACAAATTCCGTCTTGCAATACTGGCAAAACGCAAATCCAGCGTTAAATGTTCAACCACTTTCGCTGCCAACGATTGCCCCCATTAAACTTCCATCAGCGCCTCAACTTCCACAAATCCAAATTCCATCACTTTTTAGAACGTTGAATGCTCAAAAGGACTCTCTTGATGAAGTTGACGAGAAATTGAAGGGTTTGGAAGATGCAATTAAAAAAACGATCACCGAGATGATTCCTTACATGAAAACAATCGAAGAATTCCCCGGAGAAAGTGCTTCCACGGAAGAATGGGAAAAGTTCAACGAAGCAATTGAGTTCGTTTCTGCCCGTTTGAAGAACAAAACAATTCAAGCCGTCTTGGATAAGGAAAAAACCAAGACCCTAGTCGAAAATTACGATAAATACATGGATGCCGTTCAACTTGTCAGATTTTTGTCAGACTTGGAGGAAGATGATGACAAACAAGCTGCCGTTAGAAGTGCCCTCAGTCGAAGGAAAGGATGCTAATTTTCAAGAAATAAATGTTATTTATTAAATAATTCGTTGTGAACTTGATCCGGCTTCTAATATCAAAGAATAAATTACGGGTCTGTATATTTTAGCTCGACGTGCGTTGACGTATCGCTCGCTATCTCCGCTACATAATTCATGGTATGGCACGTAAAAAAATAATTTTCCAGATTTATTTATGGACTGCTAATAAATTTGTTTTCTATTAAAGTATATTTGTTATCGA
This sequence comes from Culicoides brevitarsis, assembly GCF_036172545.1. Classification (NCBI taxonomy): domain Eukaryota; kingdom Metazoa; phylum Arthropoda; class Insecta; order Diptera; family Ceratopogonidae; genus Culicoides; species Culicoides brevitarsis. The sequence goes on along the minus strand of NC_087085.1, from coordinate 13,343,613 downwards.
TTGGTAAATTATTTATACGAGCAAATATTTTTACTGCTACTCCAAAAACGGTGTTCCAGCAATTTTTGAGATTTTTTTCGATAAAATGTCACAATAACGAAGGCTTTTTGTGAGCACCGTGTCCCAATCACTCATTGAACAAAATATTGCAGGCATATCGGAATTTAAAGTGCTTGTAATTGAGTTGTTATCTACCTGCTGTTATAAATGTTTTGCTTGATTCATTCAATTTTTAATCAAAAAAGAATCTAGGTTGTGCGTATTTACCTCGAAATATACTGGAAAAAAGTCAAATGTTAATTTTGCTTTGTGATAAAATATTGGCTGCTATTAAAGGAGAGAAAAAAATGCAAGAAAATTTTTTTATCATATTGAACTGCAGCTGATGTCGATGCAGGTTCCATTGAAAACAACTTGTTAAGAAATTTATTAGTGTACCAAATAGATAACAAAACGTTATAAATATATATATAAAATTTTAACGTGTGTAACAGGTACATGAGCACAGCTGAGAGATTAAGTTGTTAATCGATTTTAATTGAAACGACGCAAAAATCGCTCGAAAGTTCCTTCTCCCGAAGCGCGATTATCAGTCGCAAGTTGTGTATTTATTAGTAGCATTAATCATCGATAATTATGCTGTGTTAAAATAAAACATGCCAGCGGAAAAATAAATTGCATGAATTCTTATCAAGATGACATACAAAAAAAAATCATCTTTTTACAGAAAACTTGCGATTTCCTTCTTTCTCTTTAAAAAAGAAATAAATATTTAAATTTATTGTTCATAATAAAAAGTTACAAAAATGGCAAGTCCCAGACAAAGTCTAACCGCGCTGTGTGAATCTATTGTTCGAACGCAATTATTATTATATTATTATTTTTATTGCATTGAATGAATACTCGCACCTTCCCTCATTTATATTCAGGTATCGTACTGTCTTGCAAGAGTTTTCTCTAATGCACAAAATTGACTAACATGATAAAACATCGAGGCAGATCCTTATCCGAACGTTGTTACAAAAAACTTACTTAATGCTTAGGCATGACTTTTTTAGGCTTTTTTGTTTGTTGTTCAAACACCTGTTCAATGAAAAGAAAATGTTGCTGAAAATAGAGATTAAAGTATTGTGATATTGTATGCGTTTGTTTCGAGTGCTTTCTATGCATTTTTGTGAAAAATTTACGTGATCGTAACTGGAAAAAATTTAGTTTAAAAATTTTAAATTAAATTGTTAATAAAATTAATTAAATATAATTTTTTAATATTTTATTTTTTTATTTTAAATTATTAAATTAAATTTATTTATTTTCTCTATTTTTATTAATTTTTATCTTAATTATAAATTTTTTAATTTTAAAAAATTTTAAAATACATCATTTTCATTAAAAAATTGATTTTTTCTTGTGTTTTTAAATTTTTCTTTCTTTAAAAATTTAATAAAAAAGTATTTAAAATTTACGAGATTGCGAAATAAAAAACATTTAGATATTAAAAAAAATATATTTTTTTTTTTGTAAAATTATAAATATTTATAATAATTTGAACCACAAATAAGAAAATAACATAAAATTTATTTTAAAAAATTGAATTTTCAACTTTTTAAGGCAGTTTTATAATATTTTTTAATATTTTAAATCCAAAAAATAATATTTAAAAAAAATAACATTTTTTTATTTTATTAATATTTTTACTTGATGTTTAAAATAAACTAAAGGAAATAATATTTTTTTATTTAATTAATTAATTATTAATTAAATAAATTATTAATTAATTATTTAATTAATAAATTTATTTATTTAATTTAAAAATTAAATTATTTTTCAAGTTATTTATAAAAATAAATAAAAAAAAATATTTAAAATTAAAAAAAATAATTAATAAAATAGTTAATAAAAATTTAATATTTTTTTGATTTTTCAAGTTTTTATTAAAAATTCAAAATGCGCTCAAGCACTTCTTCCTTTTTAAAAATATTTTTTACTGATACTTATTATTTCTCTACACATTATTATGATACCAATATTTCAGATCGCAGGATAACCAACAATAACAGAGAGAGTAGTTTTTTTACCCAAACAAACGAAAAAATTGACTAAATTTGTACATGATCTAACAATGTTTTGTTCTTTAACGGTGTTTTATGTTTCAACTAGGCTGAACCCGATTCGCAGTTCAACCACAATCCACGCTTTTTACATTAATTCCTCAGTCACGCCGCAGTCTATATGCCAATATTTATTGCTTGTCTAATGGCAACGGAGAAAAAATTCCCCTTATAAAGGTGAAAAATAAAGGTGTTGTTGTTAGACAAATAAGGTAACACATAAAACCCATCAATGGCAGGTACATTTTTTTCCTCCTAAAAAAAACCTCACAAACAAAATGCTTTACAAAATATTTCTTTGCTTGATAGTTATCGCGCGAGCGGAGTTCGAAGCGTGTGTAATAATATTATGTTGTTGAGCTCTTTTGTAACAGTATCTTGGTGCAGTTGTTGTTGTTGTTACATTTATACAAAATCTATTTTAATAGTTTTGTTCGATTTTACACAAGGAAGAGCAGAAACGCAGCAAAAATAAACATGAAAAAAAAACTTTAGTTATGGAGTAAAGTGATTACTTTTTAATAATCATTGCGAAAATTGTTTAATTGGATTTTGTTTGGATATTTTTCGTACACATAAATAAATCTGGGCAACACGCATGACCTCTACGTTGCGTCTTATCGTTAGGCGAGATTGAATGGTCGCTTGTTGTGGTTTTTTGCTTTTGCTACATATATTACTCATTGTTATTATTATTATTCAGCGGTGTAACAACGTTCCTATTATTATTTCTTCCCGATATGTAATTGTTTATTATTATTATTATTATTTGATATGATTTATTGAAATGAAATTAAATATATTTCGTGCAACAAAGTTGCAAATAAAGTGCTTTTCTATGCAATCTCGATGTAGAAGTGCCAATATTTTCCTTTGCAACCACATAAAAAGCTACAACTTCTGCTAAATAATAAACAGTAATTGCAGTCGATGTTAAGGCACAAAAAAGGCAGACGACGACGACGTAAGCAAGGGAGTTGTAGGAGGCGCGACATTACTAAATACATTTATTTATTCAAATAAAGTTATTATCTCATCCTCAATATTATGTTTATGCAAATTCTAACATGCGATAAATATCCAAACAATAATGCACCAAGAACTGCCTCGTAGATCTTTTATCAATATTTGCCCTCAACTACTCATCTCGCACACGAACATCTAGATACGCGGATCATTATTATTATTTTTTGCTGCAATGCACATTAAAAACGTTCGAATATTTATCCAATAAAGGCATTAAAATGTATGTTCAATTGTGTGATAACAGCCATCAATTGTTTCTTTTGCTCTCTCTCTCGTTCTGTTACTTTGGCTTATTCAAAATGATATTATTCAAAAAGCCTACTTCGGAGTGTATTAACATATCTCTTTAATCGAATGTGTGGTAAATATTTGAACGCACACGTATTATAGAAGTTTGTTGGAAGCAGGACAACATGGAAATTTTATGTTAATTTCTTTTTTGTTAAACACTCGTTTAGAAGATATCTTTTGTTTTTTTGCTTGTGGTTGTTGGTATTGGAAATCAGGGCGCTCACGCATGCCATTAAAATGGTACAGTATGGTAAAAGTCGCCAAATTAGAGGTCGATTTGAATAAAAGACAACAGGTGCTTTAATGGTTTTATTGAAATTAAATAAGAATAAAAAAAATATTGAAATAATTTAGAAAAGTTTCACATATGCAGATTATAATTTTTGATTATTATTTTAAAAAACGGTATTGGTTTGCTTTATCGATTTATTATTTTATTACATTGTAAGAAATTGTTTAAGATTTTAGAAGGACATGATTAAAAAAATATAAAATAAAACTGAGTTAAAAAAAAGTTGATTTTAAAATAATTTAGCAAATCTTGCTCCAAATGGATAAAAATTTGTCAGAGGGCTCTAATTTATCATTTTTAATCATTTTATAACTCAAAACTGCCAAAAAATTGAAACTGAAAAAAATTTTTTCCTTTGACATAGTTTTGTTTTGAAAACTAAATCAAGAGCAAAAAAACTGTGTCAAAAACTGTGTCAAAGCCATTTTTGACAAATCTTGCTCCAAATGGATAAAAATTTGTCAGAGGGCTCTAATTTATCATTTTTAATCATTTTATAACTCAAAACTGCCAAAAAATTGAAACTGAAAAAATTTTTTTCCTTTGACATAGTTTTGTTTTGAAAACTAAATCAAGAGCAAAACTAAATCAAAAACTGTGTCAAAAACTGTGTCAAAGCCATTTTTGACAAATCTTGCTCCAAATGGATAAAAATTTGTCAGAGGGCTCTAATTTATCATTTTTAATCATTTTATAACTCAAAACTGCAAAAAAATTGAAACTGAAAAAATTTTTTTCCTTTGACATAGTTTTGTTTTGAAAACTAAATCAAGAAAAAAACCAAATCAAAAACTGTGTCAAAGCCATTTTTGACAAATCTTGCTCCAAATGGATAAAAATTTATCAGAGGGGCTCTAATTTATCATTTTTAATCATTTTATAACTCAAAACTGCTAAAAAAAATCAAACTGAAAAAAAATTTTTCCTTTGACATAGTTTTGTTTTGAAAACTAAATCAAGAGCAAAACTAAATCAAAAACTGTGTCAAAAACTATGTCAAAGCAATTTTTGACAAATCTTGCTCCAAATGGATAAAAATTTGTCAGAGGGCTTAAATTTATCATTTTTAATCATTTTATAACTCAAAACAGCCAAAAAATTGAAACTGAAAAAAAAATTTTGCTTTGACATAGTTTTGTTTTGAAAGTGTATAGGAACGCGGTATGTCGTTTTTTAGACGACTACTTTCTCTATTTTTTTCAATTCAATTAAACTTGTCAAAATATAATAATAAAATTATTATATTTTTTTCTTTTTAACTAAATAAATAACTAAATTTAAATGAATTAAAACAAATTTCAAAAAATTTTATTTATTTTTTTTTTTCAAATAATAAATAATTTATTTGATTTTCAAAAATTGTGATGGAAAAATATAATTCGTAAAAATTTTTAATTAATAATTATTTAATTAATTTTATTAAATAAAAAAATATTATTTCCAATTTCTCATAAACTTTTAGGTATTACATTTTAAAATGTATATCATTTAAATTATTTTTAAAATAAATAATTAATTTATTTATTGATTTTTAATGATTTAATAATTAGGTATATTTTTTTAATTTATTTATTTTTTTTCAATAAAATTTTTAATTTTTAAATAATTAAGAAAAAATATTCACATAGTAGGCTTTTTAATAATATTACTCATTGAAATATTTTTATTACATTTTTAAACAAACATTTCTTAACAAAAAAAGTCTCATTTTTAAACACACAAAAGAAAATAATAAAAATAATAGTTTTATTATTATTTTTAAACAAATGAATAGCGAAAAACTCTCTTTTATGTACATATTTTACTATTCATTTGTTGAAAGGAGGCGGATAGACCGATTAAATTTTCTGCAGTTACAAAGTTACGGAATGTCTTAAAATTTTATCTAGATCTTTATAATATAAAAGTATACAATATTATTATAATTTAATTGTATTAAAAAAGTCTTTAAATTTAGATAAATTTTGTCCATAATGATCGCGCGCGTTAATGTCGTGTCATTTTGCCAGTAATTGTTTTCAGTTATGGCATCGAGCATTAAAAAATTCACCTGCGGGCGATACACTTGATAGGTTTAACTGAATTTGAGGCTTTTTTAAGAGGAAAAAATTTTTATTTAATGTTTAATTAAAAATCAATGTGTGCGGATTTGAGCCTCGAGCCACTCGAGAAACTACAATTTTTTTATGTTTATGCATCAAATTACAAATTCAAGACAAATTATTGGGTATAACGTGATCAGATACAGAAGTTTTGCTCTCTCTAAGTCTAAAGGTCTGTGTGGCAATAAATCTAATTTAGCCTAAAAATCGTGCAACAAATATTTATCATATTATGTACGTCCGATATTAATTACTCAACATTGTTGCAATTAAATTGCTTTGGACAAAATGGATTGCATAAATCATTCGATCTGTGGGTATGTGTCGATCTACAAGTGGCATCAACTGCATTTGTCTTTCCATTTGCGAGATTATTGAGTGTCGATAAGATTTATAACAAGATTAACGTTTTATTTCATTTAAATAATTATAATCAAAAAAAAAGTGTGTCAGAAATTCTTTATTTGTCGATAGTTGGCACCCTACTTTGACACACGTTATGAAAAAAAAAACAGGCAGGAGACACTCTTGACGATCGATATCTGATCGAAATGTATCCGAAGGTGGTGATATATTTGCCAGACATTGAACGTGTGTGCTAGATGTTGATTTTGAGGCGCGCAAAAAAATATTGTCAACATTAAATTAGGCGAATAAATTTAATATTTTCATTTTTTTGTCTTATGAAAATTTTTATATCGGGGGGAAATATTAAAAAAAATTTTTTTTTATTTTTTTTGTTTGTAAAATTTTAACTTTTTCGGATGTCGAACGTTGATTTTTAACATTCAATTAATTCTAGTTTTTAAAATTTTTTAATTTGAACTCAAAATTGGTGAAAAATCAAACAAAATCTACCAAAATTAAAATTTTTGAAAAAATTAAAAAAATTAATCAATTAATTTATTTAAATAAAAATTTAAAATTAATTTATTAATTATTTTTTTTTTAATTAAATTACTGAAAAAATATTTAGCGAAAAATTTTTAAAAATCTTTTAAATTTTAATAGAAAACGTCTTTTTAAATCGAATTTCTTTTTTTTTATTATTTTATTGTAAAAATATTTTTTCATGATTTTTTTAACCAAAAAATGCAAGAAAATGTAAATTTTTTTTTTTTTAAATTTTTCTCTTGACTTTTTGGCAAAATCGAAGGGAAGGCGACAAAAAATGAATATATTAAATTTATTCGCCTTGCCAGAAAATTATTTAGCAAACTTGATTAATCTTCTCCAATAAATGCTCGGTCGGTTATTTCGCTTTAATCCACGTAAACCGTGAAATAAATGAGCAAACACACTTTGGCTTCATTATGATTCAAATGGTGTCCACATTTCCTCTATTATTAACATTACGACGCCTCACTTAATCATATTTTTATGGTGTCAATTGTGATAAATTGAACGCAATAAAAGTTCAATGAATATGAATGGAAAGATTATTTATCAACAACTCCGCGCCCAATCAGATAATAAAATGCAGCAAGAGAGTGCAAGACGGTCAAGCGTAATGCTTTTAATCTAATATTTACATCTAAACTGGTTTAATTATAAATTTTGCATCATCAGGAAAGGAACGCAAAAGAAGATCTTTTCTCATTTTCTGTAACAATTTATTTTTTTTTTGTGGGATTTAACAATTATACATGACTAAGACGGCATGATGACGTCTGATGTGATGTTTTCAAAGGAGGACTCTCTCTTTTCATCATTTTTTACGCAAACAATCAGCATCCCGTTTAAAATAATTTATCTTAAGCTACAAATAAATTAATTATTTTTCGTCATTTTTTAGGCGGAAGAGGGCGCTGCTGTAGTTTCAGCAGGGGCGGGGGCAGCTGGAGTAGTACGAGTACGGCGGGTTCGGCGACTGTTTGTGCTACGATCTCCGGCAACTGTGGTACGACGAGTACGGCGGGGACGTTTTGTGGTTGTAGCTCCATCAGCTTGTCTAACGGCGACCTTTTCATCTTCTTCTTCTTCGTCATCTTCTTCATCTTCGGTATCTTCGTGCTTTTCGCAAGTTGGTTTCATTTCTTCGACGGGTTTCTTTTCTTCAACGGGCTTCATTTCTTCAACGGGCTTCATTTCTTCAACAGGCTTGACATCTTCAACTTTTTTCACTTCTTCGACGACTTTCTCTTCCTTCTTTTCCTCGACGGCAACGACGCTTTTGGGAGCAACTTTTTCGGGTTCCTCAACAACGACGGTTGTCTTGACTTCTTCGGGTGTCTCGATGCGAACAGTTTCAACGACGGTAACAACTGGAGCTGGAACTTCAGGTTTGGCTTCAGTTTCCATCACTTTTTCGACTTCAGCGATCATTTTGACGGCTTCGGTGACTTCCTTCATGGCTTCCGTAACTTCTTCTTTCATCATTTCCTCAACTTTGACATCCTTGACGACTTCTTCGACAACTTGTGTGACGACAGTCTCTTCTTTCTTCTCCTCAGTTGGGGCGGCAGCGCACAAAGCGATTCCTAACACGGTTAGGAAAAATACGATTTTCATGATGATTCGTTGAAAAATTTGTAAAAAAAAAATAAAATAAATTAACGCACGTCGCGCACTGTACAAAATAAAACCGACAAATAGTTGTCGTTCGAGTAGATGCAGCGCTTTTATATTCCCAAATTTCGTCCAAAACCCTAATCTATGCGATAGTAACGGTATTCCACGAATCGTATCGACGCATAATTTTTTGGATAAACAAAAAAAAGTTATCTTTGTTTTCTTTTTTTTTCACTGTCACCATGCCGCCATATATAAAATGCGTATGCTAATAAGTGTTAAGCATATTTTTTTCTTAGAAACGCGAGAGACTTGAATCAGCAGCTGTCAGCAACGAACCTCTCAATTTCTCCGTTCATCAATATTTATTTATTCTATCTCTCATGTGATCGATTTAATTTGGTAGTCGCTCGATGCAGGGTCGAAAATACTTTCCGTCAAAAAAAAAACTAAAAGCTTTTGCTTTAAAGTAAAAGTCAAAATTAAGTTGACTTTTGACTTAAAAATCAAAAGAAAAAGCTAATTAAGCTTATTTACTTTTACTTAAGTCAAAGTCTTAAGTCAAAATTAAAAAGTTAATTTTTTCAAAAATTTTAATTTTTTCAACTTTTACTGTTTGGGAGACATCATTTTAATAAGGTATTTTTTTCGATTTTTCATTATTTTTGAATTTTTTTATAAATTTTTATTACATAATTTTTTATTAAATTAATTTTAAATTTATTAATTAATTTTAATAAATAATTTTTTTTATTATTTGGTGCATTCCATTCTAAAAAATACCAAAATTTTTGAAATTTTTTAAAAATTTTTATTACATTTTGATTTTTAAAAAATTTTTATCAATGGTTCAAAAAGCAAAAATATTTTTTGGCTTTTCTGAAAACAGTTTTTCCATAAAAAATTAATTTTAAAATAATTAAAAGCTAAATTTTGAACTTTTTTTCGCTACATTTTTAAAAAATTTTTTAATTTATTTTTTAATTTCGCCAAAGCATTTTTCTTTTTTGACAATTAATTCAAATGATTAAAAATTTTAAATTAAATTTTTTTGAATTAATTTTAAATTATTTATTTTTTCTTATTTAAAATTTTTTTTTTAATTATTTAAATTATTTTAAAATTATTTTTAATCATTTTTATTATTTTTTTTTAACTTTTTCATTAATTTTTCTATTTATTTTTCAAATTAAATTTATTTTAAAATTTATCTTTAAAATTATTTTATCTTTTTAATTTTTTATTTTATTTAAATTAATTTTTATTTTTATATACATTTTTTACTTGTAACATTATCATTTGAAAAATTTATTTAATAATTTAAAAATTTTAATTTATTTTGTTTTTTACAAAATATTTTTGACTTTTGAAAGTTGACTTTTACTTAAAAAGCAAAAGCTTTTAGTTTTTTTTCTGACTCAAAAGTATTTTCGACCCTGGCTCGATGATCATCAGGTCAACGATCTACTTTACAAACTCCACACAGCTGTTGTTACCCTATGAGAGAAGAAAAAGAAGAAGAAGCTAATCATTAATATGCAAATTATTTTTGTAAACTGGTCTACATTTATCATATATTCACAACAAATGTGGAAGTCTTCCATAATTTCTTCTTTTCTCCGTAAAAAAAAACGGGGACTTTGAACGATTTTTGTTTGTTTTTGGAAAGTACGACGAAAAAATTATTCATTTTCAAGTTGAAAAGATAAAAATCTAGTTTTCATAAAGATCGGCGAAGCAAGATTCCGCACAATCGTGGCTATGGCATGAAACTAAAACATAAACTATAAATCAGTGAGTAATAAATTAATTTGATATTCGCTCGTTATGGAATGTAAAATGCCATATTATTGCAACAAAAAAAGAGGAACACATATATATTTGCATATTCATAATAATAATAATACTTTTATAAAATATTAAGAGTAAGTATGTGCATGATGTGCTCTCTCGGTGAAATTCATACCATAATTTTGTAACTAACATCGACGTTGGTACTTGTGTACACCTTTAAACACGTTACATAATTCATCATATCATATCTCGTGTAACTTTTTGCAGGGAAAATTCTTTTTTTTTTTGCAGTTGTCTTCTTCCTCGCAACATCACAGACTATATTTATGTGAGATGTTATCTTCATGTGTGGTCCCGGATAAAATAGACAATAAATCGGAATAAGATAAACCAATTTCTTTTGATCTCTTCAATATTAACCGATTCACATAATATAAATATAAGTACTTTTTTTTCGAGTTTACCTTTAGCTACACAGCACGCGCAAATGTTTAACATTAGAAAAAAATCGAGATGTACCTCCGCAACGAGAGTACCTGTGTGATGGTCTTTAAATATGTTTTTTTTTACTATTATTATTGATATTACTATTAAATGTTTGTGTTTTGGATTTGAAAACTATCAGGAAAACATGCCGATATGTTTTTGATATTTTTACTTGAGTAAGTTTGTTTCAGATATCGATTGGATTGGAAGGTATTGTTTTGAAATGAACAATGTTCGATTTGTTTTGATTTTTTTTTCGATTTTTTATATACGAGTTTGAAGTTGATTTTTTTACAAGTGGTTTAAATTGTCGATTTTTTGAAGAATTTAGTTCATTATCTTGTTTTGATAGAATATTTTAAATAATTAATTGTAATTAAATAAATAATTAAAAAAAAATAATAAAAAAATTAAATTAATTTTTTAATCCAATTTTAAAAAATGGTTTAAAATAATTCTTAGTTTTTAATATCAATTGCTTTTCAATGAGAAAAAATAATAATTAATAATAAAATAATTAAATTTATTTGAACACACAAAAAACAACAAATAAATAATAGTAAATAAAATTTAAAAAAAAATAAACATAAACCCAATTAAAAATCTTTTTATGATAAAGGAAAATATTTTCAAAATTATAAAGAAAAAAAGTTAAGCAAAAACGTAGTTTTTCATAAAATACAAAATAATTTTGTTCATAAATAAGCTTTTTCATTCGGCAATTTTGAAAACATGAAATAAATATTATAATTAAACTTATTAAACTAAATTATAATTAAATTTAGTAAAAAAATATAACATTTTAATTATTTTATTTATCATATCGAATTGCATTAAAATGTAAAAAAAAAAATATTTCGGAAAGTATTTATAAACAAAAATAATTATTTTAAACTTAAAATTTTTGAAAAAATTAATTAAAAAATTTTACTTTTTTTTCTAATTTTTTATAAACAATTTTTTAAAATAATAATTAAAAAATAAAAATATTAATTTAATTTAAAAAAAATTGAAATTAAAAATTTTTTAATTAAAATTTATTAAGTTTTAATTTTTTTTCCATTAAAAATTATTTAGTGACAATATAATTTCTGCCGGAAGATGATATTTTTTTTACATAAAAACCATTTATAGAAAATTTCAAAATGTCATAAAAAAATAATAGACAAAAAAAAATCCGTTGGCGTGCTTTCAAGCCAGAAAAGAAAAAAAAATCGTAGGTTTTATGTGAAAACTTTTAATTGAAGGCACTTGTCCATTTTGCGATAAATTTCTATATTAAGGCACTGCCTTTCAAACATTTTCCCATAATAATTGCCATTATTATTACCGATCGACAATATTATGATACGAACAATAAACACAAAAATTAGTTCCGATCAAACTACTCAACTGACAAAGACAAGCGTCACATTGCGAGATAACGACGACAGAGCAAATGTTATTAAAAGCAGAAAAAAGGCATCAAAACGGCTTGCGATGATTGTGGGTGTATTTAATTGAAAACTGATTTGTATTATTGATAACATGCAGTGCATTAAGAGAGGCATTTCAATAGTCGTCGCAAGTCGAAGAAGAGGTATTCGTCGTCGTCTGTCCATCTCGCTATTTTATTTATATAAAACAAACATTTTAAACATTCATTTAAAATTATTGTACCGTGCATGCAAACATTTAGCTCAAATTGATTTATATTGTAACAATTATTTTTTGCTTTTATTGACAACATGTACCTTTTTTGTCTTACACCATCATATTAGCTCGCTTATTTTAAATATGTGTGTGCCTCACATTGCAGAAAGAAAATTTATATTATTAGCAACAATAAGCGAAGAAAAAAAAAGTTCACCAACAACTTTAAATAATGTATGGTTTTATTCATGCAATATTCATTAAATGTTTTTAAATGAAATTCTTTTTTTTTGCCTTGTTGCCTCCTTTTGTCATCAAGTTTGCACTCACTTTGTGGCAAGATGGATTAGTGAAGGTTTTATGTGTGGAGCAAATTTATTTTAACGGAAGTGCGTTAATCCTGTCGAGACATTTGTTGTATTGAGATGTTTTTATATCGCGGAAAAACGGACAGCTAGACAGGGTGTTGAAAGAGTTTGAATAAAATTTATGCGTTTTTGCGGGAGATTTGTTAGTTTGAGTTATTTACTGGTGACTGCTTAATGTGCATTCTGCATTTTTTTGTCAAGCTTTTCTATCTTGTCGTCAAAAGTTTTTTTAAGGCCGTTCCAAATGTTATTTTAAAATAAAGTTTAAAATTAATTTAATTTAAAAAGAAAGTTTTAACAATTTAAATTCTCAAAAAATTTCAAAAAAAAAAAATTTTAATAATTAATTAATGTTTTTGACAAAATTTAACAATTTTAAAATTAAAAATTAAATTAAAATTTTTTAAATGAAAATTAAATTAAAATAAAATTAAATTAAAATTAAAAAATAAAAATTAAATAAAATTTAAATTAAAATTAAATTAAATTAAAAAAAAATTAAAAATTAATTAAAAAAATAATTTAATAAAAAAAAAATTAAATTAAAATATAATTAAAATTAAAATCAAAAAAATTATTAATTAAAATTAAAAAAAAAATATTATTTATTTAAATTATAAAAATTATTTATTTTTATTTTAAAATTATTGAAAAAATATTAAAAATTTAAAAAAAATAATACAAAAACCACTTAAAAACTATTTTTTAAACGTTTAAATTTTTTTAAATTATTTTTTAATTTAATAATTAATTTTGATTAATTAAATAAAATTTATTAAATTATTTTTTAAATTTATTTATTTATTTAAATGTTATTTTTTTTTTAAATATAAAAAAAAATAAATTAATTTTGGATTTTTTTTTTAAAAATATGCCAAAAAATTGTAATTTTTGATGAAAATTTTAACTTTTTTTTTAATTTAAAGATTATGCCTCATAGAATTTTTGACTTTAAAAACACGCATCAAACATTTTTTATATTCATTTGTATCGTCCTAAATAATAATAAAATAATAAATAAATTGATAAATGAAAGCATGACGCACTCTTTTTTCTGTATAGCGAAACGTATCAATAACAAACAATTGCGGTCGACATGTGTGCGAACGCACCGCAAACACCATTATGTCATCAATGTCTTCGCAGTTTTCCTTTCTTATTGCATGCAACGTGCCTGATATGGCGAGCAAAATAAGACCATTATCCCCCTTTAGCCTTTCTTAACAAGACAATTTAGCATTTTAATAAAATGCGCGTTCATTTGCAAAATTGGCAGCCGTTTTGTTGTTTGTTCCGTGTGTGTGTGCGCGAGCCACAAAGAAATTGCGAATTGAATGCTGAATGTCTTTATTATAAATGCGGATAACTATAACATGCTTTAAATAAGATATCTTTATTAAAACGGTTAAATGGCGAAAAAATGCACGAAAAAAGGCAACTTTTTGCTGTGTAACCGTCGAGCAGTCAGCACTATTTACAACAAAGTCATATGCATGATTTTGATTATTTGATGCTTTTTATTCAATAAATTACAATGGCATCCACATTCATGCATAAATCGCTCGAATTCCTGTCTTCACTACGGGTTTTCTTTTTGATTGAATCATTTTTTTTTCGAACCACTTACTTGAACAAATGTACACAAAATGATTTTGCAAATTTCGAGATATGTACCTGAATAACTGTTTGTAATCGAAAAAAAATGGAGGTCAGAAGGTCGCGATTCATCGAAAAAAAAAATACGAATGAGATTAAATTATTAATTACCATTAAAATCGAATCGAATTGTAATTAAAAGTTGAACGTACAAAAAAAAAAAAAAAAATAAATAAATAGAAATTGTAAGCTTGCCTTGCTCATTTAGTGTTTTAAATTTATTTAATGTGTAAACTCGACTCACACAAAAAAATAACAATCACGAATAAAGCACGCGCCGATCAATTAATCGATACGTAATATTATATTGAAAACTTATAAATCGTGAATCTTTCTTTTTGTTTCACTTCTTGTTGTTCTGCATTTATTTCTTGTTAAACAAACTGCTCTTTTATTATTATTTTTATTATTATTACTTATAAAAGAGCACAAAAAAGTATAACAAGTAACAGAATATTTTATAGATGTTGAAAATGTATTTAAAAAAAAGTTGTACTAATCTATAATAAAAAAAAAATAGAAAAGAATGTGGTTAGGTATTCAGTGATAAAGGAAATGAACAAAGATTACTCTAAATACTAATAAAAGGGCCGCTTACTTTTTTTCTTAAATTTTTTTAAACAAAAATTTTTACAATGAAAATTTATTTAATTTTTTTTCTGCATAAAAAAGTCTCAAAGTCTTGACCACGTACTGATTTTGCTTCAAGTAGTTCGTAAAATGTTTGTCTAACTATCTTTTTGCATTGTAACGTCGCATAAATCTCTGCATTTATTTCGCAGGCACAGAGACATTGAATGATATCGACAAAAATTATTATTATTTTCATAAACAAAATCAAATTGATTGTTGTGCGCATACCAAAACACAGTATATAAATGTGCAATTTTTGTAGTTGTTGTTAAAGTAAATAAAGTGTCTTTTTAAAATTTTTGCACTTTTCATGCTTTCGCACAATATAACATTGTATCGGACACAATATCAATATTTTACGCGAAATCTGAAGTGTTTATGCATGTAGGGTAAGGAGTTGGTTTCGTAGAAAAATTGTTTGTAATGATGATCACAGTGCTCTTTTTGTTAGAAAATGTGAAAATTTTTCATTTTAATTTTTTTTTTAATTTTTAAGATTTTTTTTATTCAAAATTAAGAAATTTAAAAGTTTTTGTGAATTTTGGAAAAATTTTCAGTAAATAAAAAATATTAAATTCATGGATTGTCTTTTAAAATTAAAAAAATTCAAACTAATGATTTTTCTGAATTTATTAATTTTTGTGTAAATTTAAGCCAATATCTTCTTGAAAATTAATCATTAAGATATTGGCTAAAATTTACAAAAATTTTAAAAATTAAATAATAATTTAAATTTTTCTATAATTTTTTTTTAATTTTAAAAGACAACACATTAAAAAATTATTTATTATTTTTTTTGTTGAAAAAATTTCAAACTTAACCAAAATTTTTATTTTTTTTTCATAATTCTTTTGAATAATTAATCTCTAATAAATAAAATACTTTTTTTAAATAAATTTTAGACCGATCAATTATTTTTTTGAATTTAATACAATTTTCATAGAAAATCAAGAAATTTTCATTATTTGAATTTTGGAAAGAAATTATTTATTTTCGATAAATTTTTTAAAAATTATTAATTATTATTCATTAATTAATTATTATATTTAATATTTATTTTTAATAAATTTTTTTCTATTATATTTATTTCGATAAAATTTGAAGAAATTTTGATATTTTTTGGAGTACCGTGCTGAAGATGTCGAAATCAACATTTGGATAACTTGCGGAAATTTATAGTTATTTTTAACAATAATGTAATTTAATCATGTTTCGTGCCTTTTTACGTCGCTTCGTCACTGATCCATAAATATTTAGCTGTTATTTTCACTGATTTCTTCGATCGAAACATTTTGTTCGATGTCCTCCCACACACGTTCCATGCTTGTTGTCATGTCATTTTCAGGTCCAATTTTCGATTAAAAGCAAATTTCCGCAATGTAAAAAAAAACTAATCGCATGGCATTAGTTGGAAGACCTTCGATGACCTTCGTTCTCCTTTTTCTCGTGCACTCTTCATCTTTCGCATTTGTTATTGTATGGCGCGCGATGAAACAATGCGATAAACGAAATTACTTCATCAACAATCACTATTGTGATGATACTTTTGATAAATAATAAGAAAAAATCGTAATAAACAAAGCGCAGAGAAAACAAGTGTTTTTCTGTTGAATTTTGTGTCCATTATGAATGTTAATATCTTTATTAGTCGGGCGCTGTTTGCTCAATCCATGAAAAATGCTTTCGAAAAAGGAGGTCGAATTCGTGACCTGCAGAAGGCCTTTGGCGTAGGTGTTTTTTTTTTCATTAAAACATTTTATCTACGCTCTATTATTTTTATATTACGTTTAATTTCCTCGCTTCCTTCATGCTTCGTTGTTATAATTACACAGCAGAGCTTCTTGAGGGGTTTGCTCTAGAAATTCCGATAGAATTCAGCTAATGTTGAGGAGACATGATGCATCTACAGGAAAAAGACAATAACAACAGCAGTAGTAAAGAATGTCATTTTACATTAAAACACGCAATTTATAACATTGCAGATTAGCATAAAATATTCACACAGTGAGTTTATTATTATTTGTCTTATTTTCTTGTACTTTCCATGCATTTATTGCACCTACAATTTATTTTCGCTCCTACATTTCTCCTCTTCGATCGTCTCTCGCACAAATATACATATTTTGGCTTCTTATTTCACTCAACATGCATACATTTGTTTGTTTTTGTCTCGTATCATTCATGTTTCATGTTGTAGTTATTTCTTTCAGTCAGGGGCAGTGCACTGGCAAATTTACTGACATAAAAGCTATTTAAAAAAAAATATATTTTTTTAATATTTTTATAATTTTTAAGTTTATGAACCATCCAAAAGACATCCAAAGGCATTTTTCATAACTTTTGTTCAATTTCAAGTTTAAAAATCATCAAATATGCTTTTAAAATGAAAATTACGTATTTTTTACGTATTTTTTATTTGTCAATATTTAAGCTTAAGAACCATCCAAAAGACATCCAAAGGCATTTTTCATAACTATTGTTTAATTTCAAGCCTTAAAATTTAAAATGAAAATTACGTATTTTTTACGTATTTTTTATTTGTCAATATTTAAGCTTAAGAACCATCCAAAAGACATCCAAAGGCATTTTTCATAACTTTTGTTCAATTTCAAGTTTAAAAATCATCAAATATGCTTTTAAAATGAAAATTACGTATTTTTTACGTATTTTTTATTTGTCAATATTTAAGCTTAAGAACCATCCAAAAGACATCCAAAGGCATTTTTCATAACTTTTGTTCAATTTTAAGCTTAAGAACCATCCAAAAGACATAAAATTTTTCATAACTTTTGAAAATTAAAAATCATCAAATATGCTTTTAAAATGAAAATTACGTATTTTTTATTTGTCAATATTTAAGCTTAAGAACCATCCAAAAGACATCCAAAGGCATTTTTCATAACTTTTGTTCAATTTCAAGCTTAAAAATCATCAAATATGCTTTTAAAATGAAAATTACGTATTTTTTACGTATTTTTTATTTGTCAAGAACAATATTTAAGCAATTTCAAGTTTAAAAATCATCAAATATGCTTTTAAAATGAAAATTACGTATTTTTTACGTATTTTTTATTTGTCAATATTTAAGCTTAAGAACCATCCAAAAGACATCCAAAGGCATTTTTCATAACTTTTGTTCAATTTCAAGCTTAAAAATCATCAAATATGCTTTTAAAATGAAAATTACGTATTTTTTACATATTTTCATATTAATGAATTTTCAAGTTTAAGAACCAAAATTCAACAATATTAAGGCTTAAGACAACATTTAATTAAATTAAAATTTCAAACATACCTAAAGGTAAAAAAATAAATTAAATAAATATAAAGTTATCATACTTTTCCAATATTTTTTTTTTGTATAAAAAAATCATCAATCACATTAAAGTAATAAGCTTACTTGGATTTCACATCCCTGTTGATGACATGTAACTCATATAAACAAACAAAAAAGCTCTGAAAAAATTGTCGCATTATTATGTATCGGTTGTGAGTTAATAACATGTTATAACGAGGTGGCCAAAATAAATTTCACACACATTCACATGTTTTTCTTTTCAATTGTTTCGTTAGGCGATTTTATCGCGAAACAATCAATGTAGGTGTTTCCTTCTGTTTTATCCTTATTTTTTTTTTATTATTATAACAACAGCGTCAACTAACAACAACAACAAAAAACGAGACAACAAACAGTTTTTTTTATGAACGACCAAGTCTAAACATATTTTATTCTTCTAACGGAGCACTTGTCGCTTCATGGTTGCACCGCACAACGTATACAAGAACAATTCATGTTTGATAACTATCGTATAATAATTAGTAATTATTATAGTATAAAAATAAAACATAATAAGATCCACTTGCGAACAAGCCTTTTTTCCGATCAGTTTTTTTTTGCGTCATTATATTTATTTTTATTATCAGCTCTCTTGTATTATTTTATCGTTCCCTTTTTTTTCGTGAACGGACAACTACTTTATTGAATATTATGGCAGGCAGCGAGAAATACATTAAAATCAATAGCAACAAAAAACGGTTAGGCACAAAGCAATTGTTTCACTCTCTTGCGTACCTTATAATATATTTAGTTATTGAAAACAAGCAAAATTGCACGTTCCCTGTCAAATTGTTTTAAATTTATGGCCATTTTCTCTTTCTTTCCATAAACTTCGGACCATAATGATCATTTTTCTTCCGGACAAGGCAGCGAATACGCAAATTGGAACACTTTAATTGCCAAAACTCGATGTTTTGACGATATGATGATGGCTTGCGTGTTAATTACATCAAAACAATTGCAGAAAAATATTTAAAACTGTAAATTAATAGTTACTTGCTTAAAGGCGAGCAGATGGGATGCAGAGTCGAATTCAATCATGAAATTTAAAATTTCAAAAAGACTTTTTTTCTACAATTTATGTTACAATAAATTGCCGTAAGTACACTTGAAGAACATAGTTACTGACACAAAATATATGAAAATGAGCATATCATGTTCAACACCCATTCATTTCGATTTTACGTATAATATTTCTCGTTTAATTTAAGAAAACTATTATTATCACATGAAATTTCGCATTTAATGTTAAAATATATATTTTTCATTAGATATCAAGTTCAATGTTACATTTCGTGAATTGATTTAGTAAATCATTCATTGACGTCTTTTGCAGCAAATTATCGCAAACTACCTGTTTTTGCCACTTTTCATCTACTTAACACTCAAAAAGTAACGAAAACATCAAATTTATTGAAAATTATTTTGAATTTAACTAACTGTCAATTTAAAGTAAACCAATTTTGCACGACGACGCACTTTGACTTGAGAAACAGCTTGTAACGTTCATTTTTTTATGTGAAAAACATTCATGAATGAGTTTTTAAAATTTACATGGCGATTTTTCGATTTTATTCTATAAATTTGTTTTATTTTTGATTTTTCATTTAAAACTTATCATATTTTAACATAAAAATATTTATTTCACAGTTAATTTCTGTCAAAATACGAACTCTCCGAATGTAAACAAATTCATTTCAAACGACTCGGCAAAGTAAACCGCTCGCTCGTGAGTCAAGCCATTACGAGTAAACGTGTTGCCACAAATCAAAACATTGGGACAAAAATGAGTACGAGACAAATGTGTGTGCATGGATTCGGTCTATTGGCATGTCGCGTATCAGCAAACTTTTGGTAATTTATAAGTTTGTGTTGTGGGTAATTTCAAAGGATTTTTAGTTAAATCAAGGGTAATGGATTTTTGTTACTGAACGGCGATTTTTTAGAAAAATATGATTTTTAGTACAAGATAGTTAATATAAAAGGACTTTTATTCATTATTTTTGCGTGTACCGTTTTTTATTTGTATTTTTTACAAGTGTAGAAATTCCCGTATTTTTGATATTTTGTGAGATTTTTTGTGTAATTTACTTTGAATTTTAATCTTGTTTAGAGAATTATGACGTAATAAATGTAAACAAAGACACAAATCGTACAAATATTTATTTGACGTAAAATCCGTAGAATAGAATGTTATCTCTTTCTCTGATAAGACGGAATGATTATGAATCATATTCATCTTGGAAGACATTTCGTGTATATAATACTTCAGGTACGTCAGTTTTTAACGTTCTGTCAAACTGTGATGTCATAAAGTACAAATAATATTAAGAAAAACATTTTTTTTTAATAAAAAAATATACAAATTGCTCATAAACGAGACTAAAAATAAATATTTTGTGAATAAAAAAGAAATAATATTAGAAAAAAATAAATAATTTAACAGTTTACATAAGAAATTATCGAAAAAGCAATAAAAATTTGATAAACATACGAAACGAAATAAAATTCATGAATAAATAAAACATCGAAGCTGGTACCGAAGAAAAAATAGCAAAGTGCGTGAACAGCTATACTTTTAGAGTGTGTACATTTATCATATAAAATATCAAAATCCGCATTAAATTGTAAAAATTTCATACAAAACTCAGAAATATCTTGAGAAATTTGTGTGAAAAGTGTCAAAAAGTACCAAAAGAATCGATATTGTGTATAAATAAGAGTTAAGCACACTGAATTTATGAAAAAAAGCGTATAAACGAAAATTCGATTGCGCCGCCATTTGCATTTTTATTTTTTCTAATCATCAGCCTTAAGCATCGTGTGTAAATTTTACAAGTTAAACTCTCTAAAACCGACTAAACATGCTTTTGTTGGCTAAAAGACGTAAAAGATAAATAAATATAATACAAAAATAGTGCAAAAGCATCTTTACCTTACATCTGTGAGCAAAATATTAATTTAGGCGTACCGAATATGGATACGGGCACCTTTGACCTGCCAAATGATATTTTCG
Source organism: Culicoides brevitarsis (assembly GCF_036172545.1). NCBI lineage: Eukaryota > Metazoa > Arthropoda > Insecta > Diptera > Ceratopogonidae > Culicoides > Culicoides brevitarsis. The sequence continues at coordinate 13,322,361 of NC_087085.1, read as the reverse complement.
ATCCAGATTTGGCGTATTTGAACGACGATATTATCGGTAAGTCGACTAATTTAATTAAAAAATCAAAAAATATTCATTTTGACAAACAATTTCCTGTTCCCACAGACCCCAAGGTCGAGTTAGAAAATGTGGCGAAACAAGTTGACGCGTCTGTTACGCTTGAACAAAATACAGCTCTCACAAAAATAGTGAAGAAGACAAAGCCATCGACATCGTCACAACCTGTTTTGGGCAACTTAAAAGTTCAAGTGAGAAAGCGTTCTTCGGGAGAATTGTTGTCTTTGCTTAGCGGTGAGCAATCGCCCGACGATAAACCCGGAACAAGTTCGTCTACCGATGTAGCTTCGAATTTAATGCCTGCGCCGGAAGAACCATGTTACTTTCCGGAAAAATGGCCCGGCAAAGTTTGCATTTTATGCAATCTTGGCGAACGAAGTCAATTGGGACAAGGCGAAATGTTGCGTATGGAAGCCGTCGAAGAAGAAGCTGGCAACGGAAACTTGTCAACGTTGACGACGGAAGAAAAAGCAGATGCATTGTCACAAGAAGCAGAAAAAGCAGCTAATGCATTAACAGCTGGCATTTTGGCGAGCAACAAACGTCAAAAAGGTGTCAATAAATGTAAAGTACCTGCAGCCAATGCCGAATATGTCGACGAATTAGAGCGCATTGGACACACAGAGCTATCCGAGTTCTCGGCATTTGTTGACTCTGGTCACTATTACGTTCATCGTTCTTGTGCAATATGGTCGTTTGGAGTGCAACGTGAAGCAAATGGATCTCTCACAAATGTGCTCGCCGTTGTAACTCAAGCTTTGAAGGCAAAGTGCAGCTATTGTTCACGATATGGCGCGAGTCTCGTATGTAAAATGTCGTGTTCAAAGAACTTTCATTTTCCCTGTGTTGCTGCTGCCGGAGGATTTCAAGTCATACAATCATTTACCTCATTTTGTAAAGAACATTTAGGACAAGTGCCTCTAGTTTGTACGGATGACATAAATTGTAGAGTTTGCTCAGGATTGGGAGACGTCGGAAATCTAATGATGTGCTCTCGGTGTGGTGACCATTATCATGGTTCATGCAAGGGAATCGCACAATTGCCTGGCGCTCGTGCTGGATGGCAATGTGACTCTTGTCGTATGTGCCAAATATGTCGTGTACCTGACTCCGCTGAAGGGCGTCTCTTGTCCTGTGAGCTATGTGACAAAGTTTATCACGTAAACTGTATCCGTCCCGTGATGACGTCAGTTCCAAAATACGGATGGAAATGTCGTTGTTGTCGTGTCTGCACTGATTGCGGAGCACGAACACCCGGAGCAGGAGCTTCGTCACGCTGGCATAATCATTACACTGTTTGCGACTCATGTTACCAGCAACGCAACAAGGGCTATTCTTGTCCTGTTTGTAATCGAGCTTATCGGGCAGCTGCATACAGAGAAATGGTCAAATGCAGTGCTTGTCAAAAGTTTGTGCATGCAACATGTGATCCAGATGCAGAACTAACAACTTATCAAGCCAAAAAAGAAACAAATCCAGAATACGAATATGTGTGCGGGCCATGTAATAAGCTTGTTCATACGGGGCGAATTGCTGCTGCCATGCGACGAAATAGCACCCTGGATGACGAGAGTGTCGGAAGTCAAGAAAATTTTGATATGGATATGGAAATTGAAGAAATAAAAATTAGTGCAAGTGACATTGGGCTTGGGAAAGGAAAACCAACTAGCTTAGTTGCAAGTAAAATTGCAAAGAAACGCTTAGGATTGCATCATGGCGCTGGCATAACAAAAGCAAAAGTTGCTGCAGGAAAATTGCCATATCTGAAAAAACAAAGATTTGGCGACTTTGGTCGTAAAAAGAGTATGAAATCGAAAACGGCAACGGGCGTTTTTGGAACAGCTGGCGTTTCCTTACAAAAACCATTAGCAGATATAAACAAAAGTGCAACTGAAGATGATGCAAATGACAATCGACTTGTCTTGTGCTCAGCAAAAGATAAATTTGTTCTGACTCAAGATATTTGTGTCATGTGTGGTGCGATTGGAACAGATCACGAAGGCTGTTTAATTTCTTGCGCTCAATGTGGTCAATGTTATCATCCATATTGCATCAATATCAAAATAACGAAAGTAATTCTTGAAAAGGGATGGCGTTGTCTAGATTGCACTGTTTGCGAAGGCTGTGGACAGAAAAACGACGAAGCACGTTTAATTTTATGTGACGATTGTGATGTCTCGTATCATACGTATTGTATGGATCCTCCTTTAGATTTTGTACCACACGGCAATTGGAAGTGCAAATGGTGCGCTTCGTGCCAAAAATGCGGCGGAAATGTTCCTGGATTCAATTGTACTTGGATGAATAGTTATACAGAGTGTGGGCCATGTGCTAGTCAAACAAGTTGTTGCGTCTGTGAGGAAGGTTACGCAGATGGAGAACTTATTATTCAATGTACTCAATGTGATAGATGGTTGCATTGTTTGTGTGACACAATTAGAAATGAAGCTGAAGCTGATAAATGTAGCGAAGAGGGATACAGTTGCCCATTGTGCAGACCAGCTGGCGTTCCTCCGCCGCATTTGAGACCCAAAAAGAAAGTGCCCGAAAAATCATCTAAAACGCCTACTTCAAAGACTCCAGATGGCGATAAAGATTATCCGTTGTCTTTGGAAGGAACACATTTCCTTGACGGAGTTTGCCTAAACGATCATGGCTTGAATCAAATAAAATATTTACAAGCAGAATTGAGTAAACAACGTCCAAAGAGAAAACCAAAAACAGCTGAGCTCCCTCCTCCATTGCCAAAGGATGATGGAATTCTTGCTGCAATTGAGTCAGTCGTTGCTAGTACTAGTCTTGATAATTCTATGGAAGATGTCAAGGTTGATATGCTTGATCCTAAGGAAGAAGCAGAAATTTACAAAGATGGCATGCCTTGGACAACAACAGATCCGCCACCCGAAGGATTTTCTGTTTTTACAACAGAACAAGGAACCGTTGTTTTGCGAAAGAAACGACAACGCAACTTGCAAAAACTCGGAATTGGAGGTTTTGCTGTTCGCAATCGAAACTTTCGTCAAAAAGACGAAGGCGAAGATTTTGAAAGCATGGCACAAACAATGGACCAATCAAATACTTGCGACGTTGTCGATACACCTACAGCACTCAATCCTCCAGACCTCAATAAAAATAAAAAGAAACAGCAACGGAAAAAGAACAAAAGTAAATTAATTGAAACATATCCCAACTACCTCCAAGAAGCCTTTTTCGGAAAATCATTATTAGATCCATTACCACAAGTTAAATTTGAAATACAAAGCAGCGATGATGAATTAAAAACAGAAGTCTCAGATGACAAAACTATAAAACTAAATGCCGATGAGCTCAAACTAATTGAAGCAGTCAAATGCAAAAATGAACAAGAAAACAGCGACAAAATTGAAAAACCGCTGGAAAATAAAACACTTACTCGAGTACAAGAAATCAAAAAAGAAGAAGCTGCTTTAGACGATGACGAAAACAACAGTGACACAGAAGCATTGAAAGAAATGCTGGGACTACCAAACGATTTGGTCGACAACGATCTTATTACTTCTATAATGAACGAAGATGAGCTTTCCAAAGCATCAGGTAAGTCATTTTATTCGATTTTTTTTTAAATATAAATTCTAAATTGTTGTTTGTTTCACAGCTGGCTTAGACGATGTAACGCCAAAAGATGAGTTGGCTGACATGCTAACTGATCCTCATTTCAATTTGGACTCATTGGGTACAATGGATGGCAAAGACGTCGAAGAAATTTTCAAAGGAGTCCTGACTGATGAGTCTCAAGAATCACAAGAATCTATTTTTGCAAACTCTGTGAACAGTGGCATGACATACTCACGAACATCTACGCCGCAACACGTTGCTAACATTCAATCACCGAGTGTCATGCAATCTCCAAGTCGTCTTGTTCCACAGCAGCAGCAACAACCCCTTATGCAGGCACAGCAAAATATTATTCAAACTCAACCAAATCAGATGATTGCGCAACAAATACACACAACTGCCATACCACAGCAACAACAAATTCGTACAATGCCAGGAGGACAACAATATCATGTAACTCAAGGGCAAATATCACAAATGCAGCCCGGAATGGTTCAACAGCAAACGATGCAAATGCAAGGACCACAAGGTGTTCCCCAACAACAGCAGCAGCAACAAAACATTCCAATAGTTGGACAAGTTCATCAAATGAACAGAGGGTACTATCATACATATCATTATCGTGATAATAATTACAATATGCATCAAAGGTAGGGGTGGAGCAAACTCGGAAAACTATCCCAAAAAGTCACATTGTGTTCCCTTGTTCTGAAACACTTTTAACAATTACACGTTTATTCAATTTTAAGCACACGATTTGAAGCTTTCTCATGTTAAATTGTTAATTTTTTGTTACCCAAAGTTATTATTTTGTGCAGAAAATATTTGTTGAGTGTTCGATCCTTATATTCTGCTTTGGTTCAACACAACCTCACAATCAATTTATCAAAATTATAATATTTTTATTATAGAAACAAAATGTAGAAGCACCTGTTAATACAAAAAAATATTCGGCAAGCATCCTCCATCCCTAGCTTTAATAGAGCAGTAACTTACAATATTTCAAAATTTTTATCCTTTTGTTTGTAACAAATATATTTTTATGTGAATTTACTTTCAATTTATAATCTTACATTTATATTTATTATTTTTTCGATAACTTAGGAACCAATTTAGTCCATTATACGGACCAAATGGAGAACAATTACAACCGGCGCAGAACATACAGCCCGTTCAAGGAAATCCTCAACAATGGCAACAAAATGTTAACATTTCGAACCAACAAATGTCAACGACAATGGTTCCCGTAATGGATGTTAATATGGTAACAGGGCAAGTGCCTGGAGGAGATGATATGAGTATGTCATCAGCTCCATTGAGTTACAATCAGAAAAATTCAGAGCGTATGCGCCTTGACGAAGGTAAGAAAAAAAAATCATTACATAAAAATTTCTTATTTCTACAATATTTTTGTTTTTCTTTCAGCACTCAATAATGACGCTACAATTTCATGTGTTTTATATGCAAACACAAATCATCCTGAGTTACGCAACGAATATCCCATTTGGGCAGATCGTTTCAAACAGATTCTCAAAAAGTGGCGAACTTTGTCAAATGAACAAAAACAACCTTACTTGACAAAAGCTCGAGAGAATCGATCAGCTATCCGTATGAAGAAAGCGCAACAGGTAAGAAAATTATATTATTTTTCAATCATGAAAATTTTACAGTCTTAAGTAACATTAAGAGCTTAATGCTTTTAATGTTTCTCAAGTCAATCCTCATGTACAGAACAATCATTTCCATTTTTATCAGTTTTATTTTTTATAATTTTAAAAGTTATTTTCATGAAATTATCATTTTCATTACAATTTAACAACCAAAAAGACATTCCCGATTATTATATTAGTGATTCGATCGCTATGTTAGGATCCCAAATAGCTTTCCATTCATCATTTATTCGTCCAAATGATCTTCGTAACTAACGAAACACTGAAATATTATTTGTATGTTTGCATCTCCTATGAAATTTATTTAATTGTTATGTAAACGAAATGCAGGGAAATGGGTTTATAATTAATTTGGATTGAAAACTTATGGAAGGGATCATACAATGTTTCAAGGGACGAAGTCAAACTGTCTGAATGCCTTATCAAATTAATGTTAATTGTGGTATATTTGGTTATGGTTCATCTGTTTCTGTTCTCTTTTGTTCTGCATCAATAAAATTTGATTGTTTACCAAATATGAATCCCCATTCAATTCCTAATATAAAATATCTAGGTTCAACCTCAGAGTTCTCCCAAAGAATCCAGCAGTAGTAATCCATCGCCAGCAACTACGCCACAGACGATCATCCCCAATACGCCAACCGATCAATTGGACCAAGGACAAACTATTATTGTACAACACGCTGGTCCTAATGCACAGCAAATTCATCTTGTTGGTGCACAGCAGCAGACACAACAACTTAATACAGTGCAACAGCAGCCTAACGTTGTGTTGCCTGCAGCCTCTCCCATACAACAATCACCTGTATCTCAACAACAACTCATTGAGGTGCCTGGAAATTCCACTACTTGTACTACTAATCTCGTTGATGCAAATAATGGGAATAATCCTACTTCTAACGTTGCCCCTTCTAATACTAATAGGGACATTCCTAATGCATCTGTTCAAAATAGCACTCTTTCATCACAAATTCACCTCACTGAATCACAAAATTTAATTAAAATTAGTGCATCCCAAACTTTAGACAACACTAATAAACTTAACAATAACTCTTCTGAAACTAACATTAGCAGTAGTAATAATAATTTCGTGCAAAGTAGTGAAAATGTCTCTAACTCGAATAGTAACAACGAGACTACTCAAAAAGGGCCAAATATCACAGTAGCTGCTAATATTGCAAACACTTTCATTAATATCTCTTCAAATCAATCTACTGGAAAGCCCCCAAACGTAAACCAAAATGTAAATGTTATTGCTGTGTCACAACAGCCTTTGCAAACGCAACATTTTATGAAAACACTCACAATAAATACGTCTCGTGGTAATATTTTCGTGCCAAATGTCATTGCTACCAATCTCGCAGGCACTCCACAATTTACAGTTCATCATCATCAATATGGACTTCATCCTAATTCAAGTGGGCCTGCGCCTAATGTAACCGTTAATCCTAATGGAAATTTTGCTACGAATTCTAATGCAATGATTCGCCCGCATGCATATCAAGCTACACAGTTTCGACCTTTCCTTGCGTCAACAGCAAATCAATCAAATCCTAATGTAATTCAATCGCCTATATTAGCAGCTTCTCTGCAAACAATAAATAAAATTGCAACAAATCAATCAAAGTCGATTGGTAAAGTTACAATCATACAGACACAAACATCACAAAACACTTTAGAGAATGCCCAAAATGACGAAAATGATCGGAAAACACCTAATACGCCTACACGTGCGTTAACTCCGCAAACTTCCGCAGCGGTTGATCAACAAATACGCGTATTAACGCCTTCCGAAATTATGCGTACCCTCCCTTCACTTTCGACTCAAGACACGACTTTGCTGCAACAGCAGACAATTATAAACACGAATTCCCAAATCAGTTCCCAAAATGTTAATAATAGTAGTAGTAACGTAACTAATGTAAAATCACAAGCGAATATTACAACAGTTGCCAACCATAGCACCATTAGTAACGTTGTTTGTTCTTCCTCTACAACCACAAGCATTGTAACCACTTGTTCTAGTTCTTCTTCTCCTGTAACTACTGTAACCACTCAAAATGCACAAACAATCAATGACAAACAAATAACGGTGAGAATAGATACAAAACGTAAAAAGATTAACGTGATTTTTTTCCTGAATTTTTATTTTTGCTCTTTACAATTTGACTGTTTTAAGAATACATACTCGTACTATTCGTTATTTGTTTTGATTTCTTAAAAATTGGGTATATAGTAAGGATTTGATGTTTTAATTTCAAAGTTATAAGCTTTTTATTTTTCGCCTATTTTAAGTTGCTGTTTCTCTCAAAAAAAATCATTCAGTTATGTTTTTATCTCAAATATTTTTTACAAAAATATAATGCAACTCGTAATTTTTTTTTTTAATTAAGAAGTAATATTTTTATTAAATGAAATTTTATCTACGTTTTGAAAATGTGACTTACAAAATTACGTTTGATAACATTTTTTTGCGTTTTATATCTAATTTTCCGTAATTTTGTAGTTAGTTTGATCCATTTTAATTCGATTAGTAAATAATGCATGTAACTTAACTTTGCATGGTTTTTTATGTTTGCACAAATATAATTTTTAATTTATTTTACCTTATATCTTATCCTTGATGCATGAAAAATCTGTAATAAAAAAAACCTCTCCATATACAAACAGCACGTTAGGACTCATGAAGTAGAAAAACCCTTTTATTTTAGTAGACATCACTTTCAACGCAAACGTTTAAATATCATTAAAATTTATTATTATATCCATGTTTTTAGGATCAAGAAAAAATCAATGCGCAACAAAAGAGTCAGCGCGAAGCTGAACAAGAAAATAAATGGAAGCAAATGCAAGCGCATCGTGCTCGTGAGCAGCAAATGCAACAACAATTGAGCTTCAATCCTGATCCGAACGGTCAACCTCAACTTCAGCAACCAAATATAGATATCAATATGTCACCAAATTCGAGGCAACAATTTGTCACTCCGATAAACAAAATTCATCCAAGTATGACACCTCAAAGTCCAAACGCAGCAAATTTCCAACATCCTGGCATGCAAAGGCAGATGTCACAACCAAACATGATGCCTCGACAAATGAATCCTGCACAACAAAGGCCAATGAATCAAAGTCCCTTCTCACCTCAAACGCCTGGAACTCCCCAATCGCCTCATGATTTGTTCCCTAATCCTCCCGTTCAAACAGGAGTTGATCAATTTCAACGACCTGAAGGAAATCAAGATGTTTTTCAAAGTCCTCAACCACAAAGAGTTGGTCAGGAAAGTCCAAATCAAACAGCAAATCGTAGTCCTGCATATCAAATGGCTCCGCAATCTAGTCAACCACAGCCTGGATATGCTCCCGGAACTCCTCGACCAAACTTTAGTACAAACACTGTCAGACCAACAGTTTATGCACGACCCGGAGAGTTATTCATACCAGGCGGAAACAATACTCCTCCGTTCCAATCTCCTCGTGCAGAAACATTCCAGCAACCTTCACCGCAAGAAGGAAATCGTCAATTAAGAGATTTATTGCAACGCCAACAGGCTCCTACTCAAAATCAACAATCGCCAAATCCAGCTCAATCTCCAACACAAATGTTCGATAACCAAAGTAATTTACAAAGTCCTGTAAATGCACAGAATCCAGCAGATAATTTCCGACAACCACTTCCTCCAGGTATGATACAACGCCCAACTCGAATGCCAGCAACAATGATGTCTGGAGGTACAATTATCAGAAATCAATTGATGCAAGGAGGTCAAATTGTTCAAGGACCTCGTGCTGTTGTTATGACAGGGGATGTTCGACAAAAATTCTTACGACAAGGCAATGTTATTACGCAACAACAAGTAATAATGCAAGGAGGTCAACAATTTATTATTGGTCCACAAGGACAAAGAATGCCTGTCATGCAACAACAAACTATGCAGCAATCTGCGACAGGAGATCAGAATATTCTATTGCAGCAAAGACTTCAGCAGCGACAAGTACTCGTTGGGCAGCAAAATATGCAACAAATTCAAACTAACCAACAAATTACTCATCAATCGAATATTCAAGGATCCTCAGATCCAGCTTCTGCACAAAGTACGGGAGAACAACAAGAAATTCCTGATATTGTAACTGCAGAAATTGAAAAACTTGAACGAGAACAAGAAGAAACAGGAGAAGTAGAAGGCGTTGGTGAATTCCTCACAAAATTGGAAGACGATGATGATGAGTTGTTAGTTTCATTGACGACTGATATGGGAGATGACTTTAACCTTTTGGAATATGCTGATCCAGAATTAGAAGGCGATGGAGAAAAATCTAACTTTTTGGACAGTCTTGATTTAGATGAGCCAATATTAGATGTAGCTATGGATAAAACTGAAGAGAAAAAAGTCGAACAGTAAGTTTTATGAGTGTTCAAAAAAAATTGTTTATCTAATATTTTTTTTATTGTAGACCAAAGGTAGTTCCAAAACAAACTATTCCGCAACAGGCTTCACAGCCAACGACAAATATTCAGATGAATCAACAAATACAAATGCAAGGAAATATGCAACAAAACATTATCCAACAACAAGGACAACAAACACAGCATGTTATTGTCAATACACAACAAGCTCCAGGTCAAACAGCTATTCATCGTTTCAAGACATTACCTCAAGGGCAAATCACACAACAAATGTTGCCGGCTAATTTTCAACAAATTCAGCAACAGATGCTACATCAGATTCAACAAGCAGCTGCAATGGGAAAACCAATGGCTCCCGGAACACAACTTCAAATGGATGGTGTCATTGGCATTGTAACTGCTAATAACGGAGTCCAAATTAGTTTGCCTAACATGATAAACAGGCAAGGGTAAGTGTCAAAATTTTGCAATTCAATTTATAAAACAGATTAATTAAAATTTTTCCACTATTTTTAGAATAATTCAAAATCGTCCCGGCATTCAGCATATAAGAATGCAAGGTCAAAATATTCCTGGTCAACAAGGTCCTCGAATGATGCATATTCAAGGAACTCGAATTATCCATCAGACACAATTACCTCAACAAACAACTACTGTTGTTCAAAATCAACAAAATACATTAGTGCAACAGCTTCAGCAACCATCAACTGGTCAATCGGCTGCTCCTCCGCCGCCGTATCCGGAGCCTCCTCCGCCATATCCAGGAGCAAATGCTCAAGGAAATCAGGTAAAATTGAATTCTATTTTTAAATTATATCAGTTTTCAACTGTTTAAATGTTGTATGATTTTTAAATGTATTCCTTGGATATAAATTTTGTTAAAACAAAAAGAATAATATTTTCTGAACTCATTTTTGCATGCATCTCTAAATCTGTTGATTTGATTTTTGAATTAAAAATATTTGAATGTACTAAAAAAATAAATTATTTACAAAAAAACAAAGTATTTGTGCTCACGACGTTTGTTTGATAACTATCAGACGACTCAAAAACAGCCTCGAGCCCTATTGTTACAGGTGAGATTAAGAATGTGATTACATTCAAAACGAAAAAAAAAATCGACTCCCGCTTTTTTGTAAATTTTTTTATTTAAAGTAGCTACTTTGAATTTTGATTTTTTTTCAACAGAAATTGAATTAAGTATTGCACGCATAATATTCAACATTCATTAGATTTTTTTTTAAATAATAAATACGATTTCTAATGCATGTTTATTTTCTGCTCAGGAACAACCTCTTCTTTTGGAAGAACTCGTAGAACAGGAAAAACGAGAGCAAGCTCAAGGACAGCCTGGTCAAAGTATGATAAATCCAAGCTTGGTTAATAATCCGGTAGGTCTTTTTGATTTAAAAAAAAAATGAAAAAAAAAATATTAATTAAATTTAATTTCAGGAATATGAAAAAATTCATGCAGATTTAGTTGGATCAACATCGCAAATGTTACAAAATAACCAACAAATTATGACTCAACCTGGAATTCAAAGAGCGGTTAACAATCCAGGAATCCGAGCACAATTCATGCCGCGAGGAGTTCAAAATATGCAACAAGGAAATTGGAGACCTCAAATGCCTCAAACTCCTTCAGGTCAACCTCCAATGAGCTCGCCGACAATTTCAACAATGCAACAACCTCCCGCTCCATCTACGGGAGGAACAATTCAACAGACTGTTCCATTGTATCAAGCTAATTTCCAACCAGCGCCTCCTGTTCCGCCAGAAAATATTCAGAGTGAAGCTGATGAGCGTGCACAAAAATTGTATGAACAATGGCTTGAATCTCACAATATAGCACTGACAAATCAACTTAACTACTATGAAACTGAAGTTCAAAAGCTTCGAAAAGCTCGCAAAACGCTGAATAGTAAGCAAAGACAACTCAAAAAGACAGGAGCTGATTTAAGTGATGAGGATCAACGTGAACTGGCTAAAGTTCTTCAAGAGCAAAGTATTATTCAAAAGCAACTTGAACAATCTCGTAAGCAGATGAAACAACATACTTCAACAAAACAAGAGTATGAAAGCAAGAAAATGGCTAAATTACAACCTCAAGGGCAGCCAGGACAATCTCCTGCTCATATGGAAAATCAATCACAATTAATGCATCCTGGTCAGTCTCCTATGAATCCACAAATGATGCATCAACCAGTTCCAAGTCCTTTACAATCACCAAGTCCATTAATGGCATCTCAAAGTCCCGGACCATCTATTTTGCAAAGCCCAAGTAATCACAATTCTCAAAGCGCAATGTCTCCATACAATACTATGAGCCAATCGCCGCGCATTGGAACACCGCACACTCCAATCGATGACAATCCGTTTAGTCCAAATAACATGGTTGCTGGACCTTCTCCTTCGCCATCACTTCAAGGAAGGCTTACTTCGCCTGCGCCTCGAATGACATCGCCTCAACATCGTATGGCAGCTCCTGTTATGGCAGGAGGTCGATTGATCACTGCAAGCCCAGGTCAACAATTTCAAGGGCAACAAAATATCGTTGTTCAAAGTCAATTCCAAAATCAAATGCAACAACCTGGAGTACAAATGCAAGGGCAAATGCGTTTTGTTCGTCCTCAAATGATGTCAAACGATCCAAATTTGCGTATGAGAATGCCTGCAAACTTCCAACAAGGTCAAATTCAACAAATAAGACAAGTTCAGCAAGGCTACACATCTCCGATTGGAAGTCCTCAGTCAACACAAATGCAAATTCAACAACAACAGCAACCTGGAATGGGCGATGGAATGATAATGCAAAACAATAGAGGAATGCAGCAAATGGTTCAGCAACGGCAAATGATGCAACAACGTCAAATGCAACAACAAATGCAAGTTCAAAATAACCAAAATATGCAAGTAATGAATTCACAAATGATGAATCAGCAACAAAATCAGCAAACAATTGTCCAAATGCAACAAAATCAATACGCAAGACAGAGCCCAATTCATCAACAACCTCCATCTCCATTGCTTAGTCAAAATAATCCAAATTCGCCAATGACTCCTCGCTCACCAATGGTTAATTATGGTCAGCAGCAACAACAGCAAAATCCAACAAGTCCAATGATGATGGGAAATTCTCCGCTTATGAGACGCCCTCCAAGCACTGGATTGCCAGAAAGACCTCAAAGCGTTGAAAGTTCTCCAAGAATGAATCAATATGGCATGGATCAAAGCAGCGGAGGAGGCGGAGGAAACATTCCGGGAAATCCGATTCCTTGTTTACCTCCAGCTGACTTCTTCTATCGCAAGCCTGGTTTGCGAGGCGGAACTCCAATGTGGGGAGCAGGAAGAGGAAAACGACCTCCAGGTCCCCAAAATACTCGACAAGGAAATGCTAAAACTACAATCGTCAAAAATAAACCAATTCTCATTGTCAATACAAGTCAAATGACTGCATCATCATCCGCTGAACAAGGACAAAGTTCTTCGGCATCAGATAAACGAGCAAAATTACAAAAACAAGAGAGTGTTGTTATTGTTGACAGTAGTCCTGAACGTATGATGGATTACGATGATGACAATGACAAGAGTCTCGTTGCGGCAGAAGTTTCTCTTAGTTCAGTTGCCCAGCATATTGGAGAAAATGATGAAATTCATATAGAACAATACAATTCAGGTTTTGACAACATTGCATCAAGTCCATTAGATGGAACAGAAGCCAATGACGAATACGTTCTATTCAACTCAGATGTTGTAAACTACGATGATGAATCATTACGCACAAAAGAAACAAATATGGCAGAAGAAGAATCGCAAGGAGAAATCCGTATAATAGAGACGCCAAATGTTGAAGTGTCTTCAGAAGTTGTTCGTGTAGCAAGCGCGAAAGTCACAGCAACGACAGAAGATTTCGAGGCAATGATTGATCACGGAAGTAAGGATGGAGATGGAGTTGACAATAAATCAGCATCCACGAGTACTAAACAAACAATTGCAGCTAAACAAGAACCACCTGTAATAACAATTTCGCAAGCAAAAGTTCCTGCATCACAAATTCAAGCTCAACAAATTCAACAAAAACAAACTACATATAGTCGAACAATAATTCCGGGAAATCTTCTTTCGGGAGCAACAATTGTAACATCATCTGCTGCTGCAGTTGCTGCTCATAAAAAAGATGGAACACAAACAACAGCAAAAGTTTCAATTGGAAATAAAACGATTCATGTCCCTGTACTAAAAAGTGGCTTTTTGCAACAAGGAACGCAGCAACAAGGTAAACAAATTCAGATGAAGAAGATTGGCCCGCAGTCATCCATCAACTTGATTAAAAATCCCACGATTATTCAAGTTGGAAACAGAAGTATTAAAAATCCGAATATTGTCACGTTATCGTCGCTTAATTTGACAACACCCATCAATCCTGCGATTCTAACAAAAGCATTTATTCGTCCTATGAATGCTAATGTTCATAAAGTTGATGTCGTAACAACTGGCGATAAGTCAAAAACTCAAATAACACAAATTCAACAACATGCAACGCAATCTACAGCGACAGTTAATGAAAAATTTATACAAATTCAAACAAAACCATCTTCATCACAAGCCACAATGTCCTTCACAAAGCTTTCATCTCTAATGATGACTCAAGATGCATCTTTACCAACAAAAATATTTGAAGATGAATCCGTATCTCCGGACAACAGTACGACAGAAGTTGCGGAAGACACAAATAATTCTATTACCGTAACTAAAAAAGTTGTCGAGCAAAAGCAAGTTACATCAAAATCTGACGATAAAGGAGATAGCGACGAATTGATGGATATGATGGCATCTATTACCGGTGAGTCAAAATTGTCTCCGCCTACGAATGTTCAACAAGTCAAATCCGATGTTGTCAATACAGACGACTTGGTTTCGACGCTCAGCGATAACTCTCAAGATTCAAAAGACGGAATAAAGGTCGTTCAAGCGTCTCCTAACTCAAATCAAATGGAGGGAAAGAAACAAGGAGTAATTCCTGTTCATGTTATAATTAAATCGCGTGAATCATCTTCCAGTCCAATTTTACAAGGAAACGTTGGGCAGCGACTTGTATCGGTTGTACCGCAATTAAGTCCATTGTCACAACCGAATGAATTGACACAAAATGTAACAAATGTTTCGCAACAATTGCGAAATATCATGTCATCGATCAATCCGGGAACAACAATATCTCAAAACACAAATCAGAATGCAAAGAAAGAAGATTCAGAAACAAAGCCAGAAACAACAATCCAAAAACAAATAGTTAAAACAGAACAATCACAACAAGGCACAATATTGGCTACACATTTGCAACAGATTAGCTCACAACCGCCAATCTCGGCTCCATTAACATCTCAGCAAGGTAACATTGTGGTTGTTAAGCATATACGAAATCCAAATACTCAAGATGGTCAAGGAAATAATGGACAAACAATTGTCGTAATGAGTCAACCACAAATGTTGCCGGGAAATAATTCAGTTATAATCACACAAGGAGCGCTGAATAAACAACAAACAAGTATTTTGAGCAATCAATTGCAAGGAGTGACACAACAAGGTGTTACGCGAATTATAAACTACTCAGAAAACCAAAGTCAACCGCCTGCGTTAGTTGTAACAGGTCGCCAAGGTGTTACTGGACAGCAAATTGCTGTAGCTTCTTCATCAGGCGGAAGTATTTTGAGCGCTACATTATCACAACCTCCCGTGAGCAAGACAGTTAATGTCTCTAATGCAACAATAACTAATTTACTTCAAACGCAGTTGACGTCACCGTCGTTCCGTCGGAGCAAATCAACTGACGAGGTTCCTGCATTCATGAAAGATAATATTCCGGGACACATAACGGGCATCAAACGTCATAGCATCGAAGCAAGCAGTATCAAACCAGAACCAATGGATACGGATGAAAATAACGTAAGCTCAACAACGACATCTGTCACATTGTCGAGCAAGCCAAACGAAGCGTCATCCAGCAATTCCATCACAATTGTAACAAACCGAATAACATCCATGCCTGCACCGCAAGTCAAACAAGATAACGAGTCGCAAAATGTTCTGTTGAAACAGCTGTTGCAAAATTCAGGCAGCAGTGTCAGTGTAACTCCAACAACAACAACTCTAACAAACAGACCATTGTCAACTGTTTTAACGAGCCAATCACGAGCTCCAAGCTTAGGATTTGCAAGTTCTTTGGAAGATCAGCTATCAAGACCCGTAATTCCTCCGAATTTGAATCAACCCGTATCAATTTCAAGCAGCTCTGCTTCGCTTATGAATACGCAATCGATCAACAAAACAACTATCACAACGCAATCAAGTACAGATTCTTTGAAGAGCAATATTGTAACTTCAAAGTTGGTTACACGAGAAACGTCTTTTGTCTCAAAGCCCGCAACAACGTCAGCTACTCCGACAGTAACTACTCAGTCATTTGTCACGCCGTTACATAACAGTCATAATCAGAGTTCTGTGAGCGAGATCCGTAAAATCATCGGAAGTACATTTGCCAACAAAGATGAAGGAAGTTCATTCTTGTCTTCATCTATTTTGCAGACTTCAAAACTTGCCGAAACTTCTCGTGAATCGCCGCCCGTTTCCAAAACATCTGAAACAACAGAAACTTCGCAAACTCTTCCTCCAACCACACAACAAGAGCAAATGCCACGCATTGATGGCAGTATTAGCAGTGGTCCTCCGCCAAATGTTGTAATTAAGAAGGAAGACATGGTTCCTACGAATATTCTACAATCGTCACTCGCAGCACAGCAGCAACGCACAACAACTATTGAAAATCCAAATACTCCTGCTGCTATTTCGGCGATTCTTAGTCAGTCTTTGAATCAACAACAACAGCAATCTACTATCCAGCCAGCATCTCAAGTCACAACAACTATGACTCCTGTTACGGTGCAAAGTACAACAATAATGAAAGTTGATCCAAATTCCGCTGTTGTTACGACGAATCAACCACAAGCTCCGGAAATGATCATCAAACAAGAGATAAAAATCGAAAAAGACATTGAAGGACATCAAGATTCACTTGGTTCAAACATAACTCCTACAATGGAAATCAAGAAAGAAATTATTGGCATGCCACAAATGCAGCCAACTACAGGAAGTTTTATGTCACAAAATACTCCAACGACAGAAAAAACAAGGGAGGAAATTGAAGCAGAGATAAAAGAGCGGGAACTTGCTGCCTTGGAATTAAAGAAGAAGAAACGACGAGAATATCAAAAGAATCGTCGACAACAACAACTTCTCAAAAACGAACAACTTAAAACGCTAAAGAAGACCAAAAAACCATCTAAATACGAAGAAGACTACGATACCTTCATTGACAATCTGATAACACAAATTCGCCAATTACCGCCTATGCAAGTGTTGGAGCCTTTGCTTCCGAGAAATTATAACGTTTGTGCCATGCATGGAACAGGCGATTTGAGCAAATTTTCAACTCAAAAGAATTATAGTTTCATAAACGGAGACTTGGTAGGCGAATTTGGAAAAGCTGAATTACCATCAGTTGGAGACTACTTCAATATCAAACCGTTTGGATATAAAGATCCCGTGCCAAAAGCAATTCCTGTCTCAACGCAATGGGGCTTTTACGACGCAGAATTCCCCATTATTAGATTTGACGAAGCCGATGATCGTCGACGATACGATTTCGGGCATAAAGATCGAGATAATGACACGCCAGACAGCATCATCAGCTCAAGTAGTCCTGAATGTGTGCGTTACGATCCTCCCGTAATGTATCCCGGCTTACGTTTGATCAAGGAAGAAGAAAGCGAAGACGAAGAATTGGTTATCTCGAAACGCATGTCTCCAACTGTGCCCATTGTTGCTCCTGTGCCAATCAGATTGAAACCTGGATCGGTCATTAATGTCGAGAAAATGCACGAAAGTGGCAGTAACAACAAAGAAAATGAAGGCACGAAGGATATTGTCTCACTTAAGAGTCGATTGGGAGCAACAACGCCTTTGAAAGACTCAAGTAACTTGACAGTGACTCTAACACTCACGTCATCAGCTGCCGAAGACATCATGGGAGTTCTGAGGGATTTGGCGAACATTTTGCATATTCCTCCGCCGAATAGTTATCAAATTGTTGAGCGAACACAAACGCCGCCAAGTCAAAAATTGGGTCTTTATCGCATCAAAGGCAAGGATGGAAAAGAAGGAGAACCAATTGACATTCAAACGATCTTAAATGGAAATGCCAAATTCTGTCGACATTGCGATGTTGTCATTCTGAATCAAGTCGTGAGAGCAAAATCTTCAGATTTCCCATTATTGGCTAACAATACAAACAAATTGGAATTCGAATCAGAAGATTTGTACTTCTGCAGTCGTTCGTGTTATAAACAGTTCCAATGGCGCCCAACTAACATCACCGAAGATAAACAATTAGACTCGAATGGCAACACAAAACTTGGAGTATTCGACTTCGAAGACGACTCGATGAAAATGGAAGTTGATGCAGATGAATCTAGCAAAACGTCGATTAGCAGCATGGATAGCAAGAGCGAAAAATCACGCAAATTAATCGATGACTGTGATCTTCCTCCTGCAAAAGCTCCCAAATTGGTTCGTTGGCGCACATATTCATCTTCTGTGTTCCCTTCGCCGCCGAAGATCAAGCGAGAAACCGAACGAGAAATTGTCCAAAACTTGTTCAGGATGAATATCACGGTAACAGCTGGGCCAAAAACTGATGATACGAGAAAATGCATCTTTTGTCATCAAATCGGCGATGGCGTTGCTGATGGTCCAAGTCGTCTTCTCAACTTTGATGTCGATAAATGGGTGCATCTCAATTGTGCTTTGTGGTCCGATGGCGTTTACGAAACGGAAAATGGAGCACTAATGAACTTGGAAGCTGCACTTCAACAAAGTTTGACAACAACATGCTACATTTGCAATCAACTTGGAGCGACGATCAAATGTTTCAAAAATCGCTGTGCAAGTGTGTATCACTTGAATTGTGCTTTGAAAGACAGTTGTGTCTTTTACAAGAACAAATCAATGATGTGTCAAGTACATGCAACGAAGAGCGAACGAGATCAAGAACTTACAACGTTGAGTGTTCAGCGACGCGTTTACGTTGAACGCGATGAATGTCGTCAAGTTGCTTCCGTGATGCATCATTCGGAACTTAGCAATCTGATGCGTGTTGGTAGTTTGATTTTCTTGAATGTTGGTCAAATTTTGCCGCATCAATTGCAAGCGTTCCATACATCGAATTTCATCTATCCGATTGGCTACAAAATGATTCGTTTCTATTGGTCGATGCGACATCCCAATAAGCGTTGTCGTTACGTATGTTCAATCGCCGATGTTTGCGGACGTCCTGAATTCCGTGTTTTGGTGCAGGAACAAAATGAAGAAGACATCGAGTTACGTGATAATTCACCGAAAGCTGTGTGGCAACGAATTCTCGAACCAATTGCTGAATTGAGGAAAGACAATCGTCTTATTCAATTGTTCCCGAAATTCATGACGGGCGAAGATCTCTTCGGGTTGACTGAACCATCGGTCGTTCGGATTCTCGAAAGTCTTCCGGGAATCGAAACATTAACGGATTATCGGTTCAAGTACGGGAGGAATCCCTTATTGGAGCTTCCGCTAGCCATAAATCCATCGGGCGCCGCAAGAACTGAGCCAAAGTTGAAACAAAGTGTGACATGGAAGAAGCCACATACGCAACGAACTGGATCAACAAGCCAACGACCAACATTTGTGTCAACGAATACAGTAGCGGGAGAAGTAGCATGTCCTTACAGCAAACAATTTGTGCACTCAAAGAGCTCGCAGTACAAGAAGATGAAACAAGAATGGCGCAATAATGTCTTCTTAGCAAGGTAAAAATAATTTTTTAGTAATTTTAATGAATATTTAAATCTAATTTTCGTTTTTAATTTTTTTTCGCAGATCAAAAATTCAAGGCTTAGGCTTGTACGCTGCACGTGACTTGGAAAAACACACGATGGTCATTGAGTACATCGGTGAAATCATTCGCAGTGAACTATCTGAAAGACGAGAGAAACAATACGAAGACAAGGTAAGTCAAAATTATTTACAAAAAAAAAATAATTACAATGTAACGAATTTCTTTACAAAATTTACAGAACCGCGGAATTTACATGTTCCGTTTGGATGAAGAGCGTGTCGTTGATGCCACATTGAGCGGCGGTCTCGCACGTTACATCAATCATTCATGTAACCCGAATTGTGTCACGGAAATCGTTGAAGTAGATCGAGAGGTGCGAATTATTATATTCGCCAAGCGACGAATCAACAGAGGAGAAGAAGTAAGTTTACATTCTCTTTACAAAATAAATCATTTAATAACATTTTTTTGTGTTTTTTTCAGTTATCATACGATTACAAATTCGACATTGAAGACGATGCCCACAAGATTCAATGCATGTGCGGCGCTCCAAATTGCCGAAAATGGATGAACTAAAAAATTAACCAAAAAACACAGACAGAGATACTAACATTAACAGTGATCATCATCTAAAATTAAGAAAGAAAAAAATCTCGAAAAGGAATTTGGCGATGGATCGAATTCAATCAAGCATTCCTGAAATGACGAAAAAAATATCGAGAAGGAGATTTTTTGTAGATCAATTTTATTTTTAATTATTTTTTTTTGTAAATATTTTTATTTTATTATTTTTAAAGCAATAACTAAAATGTAACACTTGTGTATATTTAGAACAAAAAGTCAACCGTTGCTTAGCATTTTTATGTTGACAATTTCTTATAAATAATTTAACGATATCATATCCGGAAGTATTTTCTCATTTTTAATCGAATAACGTGAACTAATAGTGTTTAAACAAAAATCGATTTTGTTAGTTTTTAAGTTAATAATTAAATTTTTATATACGAAAAATTGCACTTTAACCGTTCTTATAGCGAAATAATTTTAATTTTTAAGGGAATGAAAAGAAAAAAAAACTTCTAAATCATAAACTCCTCCTGCCGATTGTACATTACGAAAATATTTGATTGTAAATAAAATTTGTAAAAGAAGAGATGATATATTGTAGAGATAGAGATAAAGTCACAATAATAGAAATATATATATTTTAATAAGAGCCTCATAGGTATAACATTAAATGTTAAAATAATGACAAAAACACGTTGATTAGATCTAGTTTATTAATATTAAAAAAAAAATATGAACAAAGGTATAGAGAAAAGCGGCAAATAAATTTATTATTATATTAATACATGTAGTTAAAAATGCAGTATTTTTACTCAAAAACTTTCAGAATTCAATTTTTCTATTTAATTCGCACAAAAAAAGTTTCTTTTATCTGTCTATTTTCTCATCACACAGAATTTCAATGACATAAAAGGAATTTATCGAACCAGAAATGAAAATATCTGTGTGACAAAAACAAACTTTTGTATACACTTATACAGCGAAGAAGAGGTGTGAGGTATTTTTTAATGCACACACTTTGATAAAGGAAGGAATTTTGGGTCACAAACCGTTTTCACACGTATCCGAAATGATAAATTGAATCACGAGTTTCTCGGAAAATCCATACGTTTGTTTATTCGACGTCTTTTTTGCGAATTGGAATTTTTATGCTTTTCATTATCGCTCACTCAAAACTTTTTTAATTGGATATGAAAATAAAAAGTATCTCTTTGTTAGAAGTGCATTTGAACTCTGGATGGATTTATTTTGAAATAAAAAAAGGCAACAATGAAAAAAAATTTTACTGGTTTGTACTTTAATGGGGTGAAGTTTATTAACTTTTTTTAAAGGCAAAAATTATGATAAAATAAAAGTCTTGAGCATTTTTAGTGGTGCACTTTTAATATGATTTTTTATCGTTTTTTAACGTGGTTTTGTACAGTATGGGAAACAGGTGTCTTTCTTTTGTGTTTTAATGACAAACTTTCCTTTAGGTTAGTCCAATGATGGAAATTGTTTCATATTTCAAAAAGTCATTTTTATTTTTTTAATTTTTTTTTAACAATTCTTTAGCGTTTTTTTAAGAAAAATTATATATTTATTTTTTATTTTTATTAATTTTTTTTTAAAATTTTGAAATTGAGTTTATTTTTTAATATTTTGTAAAAATTTAAAATTAATTTTTTAAAAATAAATTTTTTAAAATTATTATTATTTTTTATATTTAATTTTAATTAAATTTTAATATTTTATTTATTAATAATTAAATTGTTTAATATTTTTATTTTTTAATTTTTTTATTTATTTATTTTTTTTAATTTATTTCACGAAAAATTATTTTTTTTTGCGAAATTTGAGAACATGAATAATTTCTTCTAATTGCAACGTCCCTTTTTCTATGGAAGCAAATTTTATTGAAAACAAAAAACAGCCATAAACTTTTTAGTGCGTCGAATAAAAACTTTCTTGTATGCTTTTGCTGCATAAATCCCACAAATAATAATAATAATTAACCTGGGGAAATCTCTCTCTCTCTTTATCTAATTACTTATCAACAAAATGCACATAAAACGTGCAAGGATAAACTTCTTTTAGTGTCTCGCCATTTAAAATTGCGGAAACGATCATACGTGAAAGTCCCCCAAATGACAGACGAACCACATTATTTTTGCTCAAGTCACCCTGATAAAAATCCCTGACATTACTAAATTCAAAGCTGTACGTTTTATGTCGTGTACCATCGTTATCAGAAACAGTCCAGTCACCTAAAAAAAAATCGCGAATATAAAAAATTCAAATAAATTTAAATTTTTTAACCATTTTTCTTCCTACCTGTTCATCAAAGTCAATAAAGATGACAATTTCCTGAGACGATAAATTTTTTTTTTGCAAGAAAAAGTGGACCAAATTCATTCGAGAGTTGCATTTATTGGCTTTTTAATGGGGAAATTTGCATAAAAATGTTCGAATAATTAAACGTCTGCTTTTTCGCCATTTGAAGGTATTTCCTAAATATAAAAAAAATATCGATACAAAAAATGTTTTGACTGAAATGAGTGAATGACCGCTGCAGTTTTGCTGACAAAAAAAAATTGTTGCATTTTTTATGAATACTCGTCAAAAGTGACGTCAAGTACAATTATAAAGTGCAATCTTGGCATAAACGTTTTTTTTTTCTACGAAGGCATGAATAAAGCAAAGCTCATTATTTCGCCGTTGATGAAAAAAAAAGTAATTGTAGTGAAAAGGAAAGAAAAAAATCAAACAAAAGGCGAAAACTCATAAAGATAAGGCGTGTGGCAGGAAGTGTAAATGTAAAACATGTGATGTTCATGATGATGATGATGATGATGATGATGGTTGTTGATTCAAGGTTACCTTTTAATTTATGTATGAATTTTTATGTGTATGTCGCATTGAGAAAAAGTTAAACATTGACATTGTAACGTTTTTTTCTGTGATTTCAACTTTAAGATCAATCACGAACAAAATTTTAATGTTCTTTAAAAAAAAATGAAGAAAATGCAAGAACAGAAAATATTTTTAAATAATTAAAAAAGTCAGACACAGCATTAAGTTCGTGCTAACAAACAAAGTATAAAGTGCTAGAATTTTTTTTTGTGTGTTTACAGTTGCAAAATTTTATTTCACTCAGAGGTTAATGGAAAGTTTTGTACAAAAACTTTTTAAAATCAGAGGAAATAAAATGAGTGTTTTTATTTTTTTTTTTTTATGAAAAATTTTGTTTCATTAAAGTGAATTTTTTTTTCAAATATTTTACAAAGTTTGAATTATTAAAATAAAATTAAAATTTTATTAATTTAACTAAAATTAAATTATTTATTTAATCAAAACTTAAAATTTATATATTTCATAAATAGTAACATAGTTCGTTGCTTTTTGAAGAGGAAAAAAATATTTCTTATTAAAACTTTTAAGCAAATAAAAAAGTTTTAAGTTCATTATGTGAAGAATATTATGATTGTTATTGCTGTTAAAAACAGTTAACAACAATAAAAAAAAAACATTTTTGCTAACTATTATAAACTCTAAAGATCATTATTATTTATTTATGTTGTATGTTTTCTTGTAGCGAGTTGAGAGTTTAAACATAAAATTTAAATAAGAAATTCGAGGAATGAAACATAGTAAAATCACTTAAATACAACTAAGAATATGTTTTCTCTCAGTTTCCAAGAATTTTGTTGTCACCTAAGTTTCTTTGGAAATTAAAAGACGTCAACAAAATGTATCCTTGTAAATTTCTTGAGAAAAGTGAAATTTCAACGATTTGTAAGAAATTGTGGTGATGTCGCAATTTTTTAAAAGAAACAAAATTTTAACCAAATTTTAACATATGAACTCCAAATTAGCATTTAAACAAGTGACGAAACCATCTTTTACTGGCTTTAACCTTGAAACAGGCTGTTTGTACCCAGTAGGACAAAATAACCTTTTTTTAGGCCCTTGGATCTTGAAAATAAAGCCCTCAAACTTTTATATGGAGATTTTTTAAATTTTTATTTTTTTTTAATTTTTATTTTTTTTAATTTTTATTTTTTTTAATTTTTATTTTTTTTTAATTTTTATTTTTTTTTACTTTTTTTTTTTTTTTAATTTTTTCAAAGGAGATTTTTTAAAATTTTAATTTTTTTTTTATTTTATTTTATTTTCTAAAAAAAATTAAAATATCGGAAAATCTTCATGAACAAGTTAATGGGCCTTATTTTTAAATCTCCAGGGCTTTTCGTCTCACTGGGTAATTAAAGACATTTGTATGAAAAAGTAATTTTTAATTTTTTTTATGCATAAAATTAAAAAAGTTTCATGTCGCGTGAAGAAAAGTCACAAATTCGTAATAAATTCAAGATGCAATTGTAAAACTTTTTTTTTATCATAAAATTTTTTCATAATAAACATTAAAAAATACAACTGAAAGACATCCGAGAAGAATAAATATTTAATATTTATGAGATGATATTTTAAAACATCCCACTGTCTCTTCTTAAGAAAAAATATTTCTGTTAAAAGGGTTGACAAAATTATTATTAAAAACTATCATAAACAAATATTTGCTATTTTCTGTCCTTTTTCGAGTAGTACTTCTAATGAAAAGAAAGAAATTTATTTTTGTCATATATATCATCATGTCCTGTCCATGCTAAGCAGTAAAAATAATAATCTTGTTTAACATAAAATAAATGGAAACCAAAAACATGTTTGAAATCCTTTTTCACATGATTTATTTGAAAAGGACTAAATAACATGACATGAGCACTCATTTGGAGTTGATTTCTAATGAAAAATTCCATAAAATGTTTGGAGTGATTTTTCTTTAAGAACATCAAATTACAATGCATGTCAAATGAAACGTTCATTATTATTCGCAACTTTAAATTTCATTGCAATAAATAAGAAATATCAATGAAATAAATACTTGAAGATTTTTCCTTCTTCACTCAATGGGTACGAAATATATATTCAGAAGCAATAAAAAGTAGTGAAAGAATTGAAATACTGTCATGTAAAAACGTTCAGCGATACTCTAATTTCTTATGCATGACTTATCTCTCTGAATTTCCAATAAGAGGAAAAAAAACTTTTTTTGCATTATTATTTGCGTTCTTGACAATAAAAAAAAGAAAGAAATTTTTTCATAGAAAAAAATGGAGGACTTTTGAAGAATTTTTTTTCTATGTATTTTTAATCAAAATTGTGTCACAGAATGAATGAAATGGAATTTCTGTTTGCTCATCATAAAAAGGGAATTCATGAAAAATCAGTTGATTGAGTAAAAATTTCACCTGCTACTCATCACAATTATTTTTTTTTTATTTTTAAAAATTTTTCAACTTTAATTTTATATGAAATATTTTCCTGCCACACGTGTGAATTTTCGTAACTTAATTCCCAAACAATCAAGCCAAATATAAATTTCGCATAAATCATGTGCTTAGCTCCATGTTTCATATTATATTTATCATAAATTTATTAGACGGAGGTTCACACATGTTGAAATATGTTATCGTCGTCATACAATAATAATAAAGACCACAACCTTGAGGTACAGAGAGCGAGAATAATAAAGGATTCGTTTGTAGAAGCTTGAAGTTTTTTTTTATGGCTCATGAATGAATGAGCGGTGATTGAAAAACGTGCGTGTCTGTACGCCGCAAGAAGAATTTTTGTCTGTATTTTAGATGCCTAAGTGGAAGATAAATTGTGCTAAACGTGAGTTGTATCTTGAAAAGGATTGATATAAAATTTATGGGATTGGGCGTAGTTATGTTAAGTGAGCGTAAATTATGTTTGGGTCAGAGTTTTTGGCACCATATGGGTTTTTTTGGCGATTGGGGAGTAATCATTTAATGATGTACTTTTTATTATCTTGGGGATGGTCACGTGTTGAAAAAATTAATGGTTCGCTTGAAAGGATAATTTCAGACGAATTTGTATGAAAAATTCTTTGTTTGCATTTTACTTATAGTTACAAATTATGTAAACAATTTCTTTGTTCAAAGAGCATCAGACGTTAATCTGTATTCAGAGATGTTGGAGTTACGATAAAAATTAAAATTAACGATAAAATTATTTTTAATCAAAAAATATTAATTAAAATTTAAAAACAAAAATTAAATTAATTTAGAAATATTAATAATTTTAAATTAAATTAAATTTTTAATTTATTTAAATTTTTTTTTAATTTCAATTTTAAAAATTTTAACCGGGCAACTCCATTTAATTTATTTACATTGAAAATTAAACAGAAAAAAAAATAAAATTTTAAAAATTAGTAAAAAAAATATTTTTTTATCAAAAAAAAAAAATTTAAATAAAATAATAATAATAATAAAATGATTATTTTATTAAAAAAAAAAAAATAAAAAATTCAAATTTATTAATTATTAAAATTAAATTAAATTAAATAAAATTAATTCAATTAAAATAATTTATTTTTTTTTAAATTTTTACCTGTTAACTACATTTAATTTTTTTTTATATATTTAAAAATAAATTGTAATTAAAAAAAATAACTAATTAAATTTATATAAAATGAGTTTCAAAAATCAAAAAAATATATAAAGTGATTAAAAAAATTTAAATTAAATAAATAAATAATTTAATGTAATAAAAAATAAATATTAATTTAATATATTAAATATCAATTATTTATTAATTTATTTAATAAAAATAACTATTTTTTAATAAGAATAAAAATAAAAATTAATTTAATTAATATTTTTATTGTTATGTATTTTGGCTTTAATATTTTTAACATGAAATTTTTGTACAACTCTTTAATAAGTCGTTATATGAACGTTCATTTTAATGAGTTTTTAAAAAATGACGAATTTTAATAAAAAAAAAAATATAAAGTACTTTATTTCACTTTTCTCATTTCAATTTTATATTAATGGCTTAAAGTCTTACATTTTTTCCCATCTCTGCTTTAATACATCAAAACCAAAGCTTTCCTCTTAAATTTACTTCCATAACAATTTAATCTGTTTATTTTTCTTTTATAACCCACTTTAGTACAAAAGGCCTTTTGTATGCCTACGCCAGAATTTATCAATCTTTCTTCTTTGCACACGAGCATCATTCTTAAATGCTAAATGCGGTCTATGAGGAAACACACAAATATTTCCTCTCCTTATGGCATTATACTTTGATTGAATGGCATTCATTTATTTCAAACACACAATCACAAACTGCCATACCTGAAGCTAACAGAAGAATGAGAGGAGTGCTTTGAATTTTAATCTTGTTTGTCTATTCCATAAATTTCTTTACTTTTCCGTGTTTCCATCATTTATTACTTAATTTGAAATTCACTCGAAGGTTTGTTCTTCAATGCAAAAAATATTTTCTCGTGTCACGAGGGGTGTCTTGCAGCGAGGAAATGCAATTATTTAGCTAGAAACACTTGATGCAGCTTAAATTTTAATTTAATAACTTTTGTTGTGTGAATATTTTAATCGACATTTTGTGGTTTTTATCCGGCATCACATACACATATCGCATAATCCACAACTGAAAATTTAATTAGCCATTATCTCCTTTTAATATCAAGCATCATGAGCAGTTCCTGTATTTAAAAACTTTTTAAATGTATTTTATATCCATTTATCGGATTATTATTATTTTATCGTAAAATACTGTTGGCGAAACCTTTTTTATTCGTGTGCATCGTTGCAAAACTCTCTCCATCTCGGTAAATCTGGCGTGATAATATCATAGCGAACGCTTTTTCGGGGAAATTTTCGCATTGCATGACAGACCAGTGGAAAGTTTCGTCGAGCAAAATAGCGTCATGCCACACCATAAACACTTCATTTCATTCTGTGTACATTTTAGCATTTTAAAATGGAACATTTGGCTTCGTTAGAGTTATAATAATAATAATAATGGTTGCATGCTTTTCTGCTATTTATTACATTTGAAACACACTCGATGCAACAAACGATATCTAATATCATTTAGATTTTTCCTGTTTTTCTATCAGTCTGCAGAGAGAAACTACAAAAAAGGGCTTAGATAAAATTTTAAAAAATAAGGAAAGAAGCAATTTACGGAAAATGAAGTAGAAAATTTTAATTTAACTAAAAATAAAATTACTCTGAAAGTGTATATAATCGGTTTTGGTTTGTTTTGTGCAACTATTCTCCATAGGGATTCCATGCCATATTCCATATTACATATTATTTTAAAAACTTTTCTCCTCATACGAGTTCAAACGATCGTTGTTTGTTTACATTTGCACGACATGTTTTAACACAATTACTCGTAAGTTCCTTCAAGTTTAGATAAATGTGAAATGAAATACTATGCACAACAACTGGAATGTGGGGAGAAATTGTGAATCACAAACAAGCTAACCATGTGAGGCAGAGCTTTTGAAACCGCACAGCAATAAATTTTTGCAAGTGTAAGTATGAAATAATTGAAAAGTTGTTTCCTGCTGCTTTTTGAATTTTAAGTACTTCAACAGGATTCATAAAAAAGGAGTTTGGCTACAAAATTTTTTATGGTTTCAAAGTTTTTAATTTTTATTTATTTTTTTAAAAATAATTGTGCAGGCAGGAATAGATTTGTATTTTATGAGAAGACGATTTTTTATAATTAAGAAATTTAAATTAAAAAAAAATAAAGTAAATTAATAATTTTAAAATTATTTTTTTATTATGTTCTATATTTTTTTTCAAATTTAATGTTTTCAATTTATTTATTATTCTTTTATAAAAATTTTGATTAATTTTTTTATATTTATTTTTTGAGATATTAATTGTTTTTATAATAAAAATTAAAAAAATCTTAATCTTATCAAAAAAATAATAAAAATTTCGAATATTATTTTATTAATTTTTTTTTTAAATGAGACTTATTTAATTAAAAGTTATTTTTTCAATTATTATTTTAAATGATTTTTAATTTTATTAATTTTTATTAATTAATTTTTTAAATTTTTGAATATTTTAATTAAATTAATTAAAATAAAATAAAATTCAAATTAAAAAAAAATTAAATTAAAATAAAAATTAGGTAATAATAAGAATTTATTTTTTAAAAATTATTTTAGTTCTTTTGAAATAAAATAAAAAATAAATAAAATAAAAAATCTTGTGACAAAAATGAAAATTAAAAGTTAATTAATTTATTAATTTTTTAAAAAATAGAATGAATTAAAAAGTAATAAAAATCTAAAATTAATTCTTTAAAAAAGGTATCAAACGTGCGAACTTTTGTCTAAATTTATGACACACAGAGCAAAAAACTTCTTAATCTTCAACACGATAAATGCACTTTCAATGTCTTCTTGCTAATTTCCATAATTATCACATCTAACTTGACATTCAATTTCAATTAAAGAGCTTTGAGGCAAGTTGTCTTTACTTTTGAAACAAACTTTTAATTAGAGGAATTTAAAATGACACATTAATTAAAGGAAAAAAGGGGTGCAAAGTGATAGGGAAGGATTTCGAAATGAACAAATTTATTGCTCTACGACGATAAATAAAGTTTTAAATTGAAACTTTTTTCATGTGTCTGGCATTTAAAATCACTTTAATGACACCGTGAACAACAGTTTAAACATAATTTTCTGATATTCATCGTTGACGATGATTTTTATGCCAAAAAAAAAATCCTATTATTTTGCCATATATAAAGACCTCATGTGGCAACAAGGCAATCGTCTGTCTTTCTCGCTAAATTCCTGCTAAACGAAAAATGTCACACCTTTCATCCTCTGCTGCCGTCATGCCATCAACATGAAAACTCAATTTGTTTCGGTATAGTCGCAACTACTATTTGTCTTTCGCTTTATAGTTTTACGTTACTTGCAATTCATCACGATGTAATTTCAGAGGAAGAGGATTCCGAGAAAACAGTGCTTCTTTTTCATTCACCGGCGACCTTGTACGCGAAGCCAAACAAAAGAAGACACTGTATTTACTTCGTTCTGCGTTAACTTTGCAGTATATCAAACTATTTTTCATTGAAAACATCAACTACGTCAAGATTTATCATCATAGCAGGGGTTACAGAGTTATTGCTTGTTACGGCGAATAAAAAATCGTTTCAATCTCTCGTCATGTAACTAGGTGCCTGTCTGTACCTTTGCGACTTGTTTCGATGAAATGGAGAATTTTTTTTTTCGTTGATAAATCCAGCAAAATACACGTCATGTCACGTAAATAACAAAGAAAATTCGTATCAAAATATGTGTTACCTTGTTATTGTGGATCAATGCCTCTTTTCAAAGAATATTGAATAATATTGTTATTTTGCATCGTAAAATGCACATCGACGATAACAACTTGTTATGGCGCTGTTCATTAATGGCGTCGAACGTCCTCTAATTTACGACGTACTTTTTAACATACCCCTCGCTAAAATAAAGTTTTTAATATCAGTTCAAATTTCAATAGAAAATCGTGAAAAATTTGAAAAAATAGAAAAAGTAGTCTTTGCTTTTTTGTAATCCTCAATTCACAATTTAGTAGTCCTCAATTCACAATTTCGTACTCCTCATTTCACATTTTCGTTCTCCTCATTTTATAATTCCGAGCTCCTTATCATCTCTGGACTTTTCCCATTGAAATACTCATATTTCACAATTTTGTACTCCTCACTTGAAAATTTCCTACTTCTCATGACCCTTCAAAAAATTCCATACATCTCACAACCCAAGGGAGTGCCCACAAACCTTCAGGATCCATAAAAACTAAGGTTTGCAAAAAAAAAATGCGGTAAAAAGTCAATTGAATAAAAAAAATTTTAAAAAACCTTTTAAAACGAACAAAAAAAAATTTTTTTTAAATTATTCTGAAAAATTCAAAATAAAAACAGTTTTAAAATTTTTAATATAGGATATTTTTATTTTTAACAACATCGTACATTTTCATATACCCGCCATTGTCGGAATCTATCGTAAACTTTATGAACCCCACCCTCCCCTAAACTTCCGACGTCATTAATGGATGACGCCTATGCCATTTTTCGTTGCATGGTGATATTGTCGAGCCAATTTTGAATGTTTCGCAGGGAAAAGTTACTTTTGGTCGTTAAAAATGTGCAGTAAGAGCTTAAAAGCTTTCGCTAAAAGGTAAACAAAACACTTTAATTAATGTTTTATACTGCAAAACGTAAAAAAATCCCTGAAATAAGGGAAAGACGATGACAATTTGTTTGCAAATCCTGTTTTTTATTTTATGTTTTGTTTATTTTGTGCTTTTTTATCCAATAAAATTTTCCACTGTGACTCTCTATTCTAAACAGAATAAAGCAAAACATGTTACTATATCACTTTTTTACACAGATTTGTATAAAAAACTTGTTTTTCTTTCATTTCATGTTATTTCATTTAACATATTAAAGTGGCAGATTTATGGAGGATAGTAAAGTTTTATATACGAACGCGTGTCATTTGCGTTATCGGGAAGCCTTGATAGTTTTTTTTGTTCTACTAATTTTAAATTTTTAATGAAAAACCTACACGATTTTTTTTATTATCCATTTTATTCCATCGTAACAGCGAGATATTGAATTTTGTTTTTATTATTAAAATTTTAACGAGCACATCATCAAATTTTTTCGCATATCCGAAATACTAATAAAAATTGGATGCGACGCGATTTTAATCAATGAAACTTGGATGTGAAGAAATTTTTTGCCTATTCAATAAAAATTCATGAGTTTTTTTGTATGAAAACTGAAAAAATGCAACTATGAATGAAAATTTCCGCCCCTCTTGTCTTAAGGGTAATTTTAAGCAGTAGTTTGAAATTGTAAAGAGGTACTTTTCTTTTTTTTTTCTTTTCAAGAGACGTAAAATGATGATGATGATGAGCAACACGCCCCATTGACTTGCTCTCTAAAGTCTTTTTTTCTTTGTTTATTTTGACGCTCAATATGTCACACACGGGAAAGATATACGAAACATTATTCATGTGAGGATTGGAGCAGCTGTTGCTTGCAATATTGACCTAATTCTGCTGGGAGTGTTGTTGCACCGCGCGATGCCTTGTCGTATGTTATATGAAGCGATGTGGATCTGAAAGAAAGATGTTTTTTATTTATTAAAAAGGATTGCGTTTATTTCTGCGATGATGAGACTTGTTTTTGTTTTACTTTCATTCATTAACTTTTTTTTCTGTACGAGAATGAAGAGAAACATGAAGTTGTTGTCTGGTTAAGATTTTGAAAAGTGCTTTTGACGTGGATTAGCCCATTAGTAGTTGATGATGAAAGCGAAAAATTGCAAGAATTCAAAAGGATTTTATGGGTTTGAAGCAAAAATGTGGCTTTTCATGGTAAGTTTTGAAAATTTTAAAAACTTGAGAAAAAAAATTAAAAAATTGTGCTTTTTTGTTAAAATAAGACAAATTTTTGCCCTTCAATTAAGGACCTTTCTTCAATTTTTTGAATTCAGTTACGAAAAACTTTAAAAATAAAAGCCTTATGAAATAAATTTTTAATTAAAAAAAAAGAAATTTTGAGACTGAAATTATGCTGTAAAATATTTTTATTTAAAATTAAAATTAATCTTTCTGTTAAAAAAAATAATAATAATAAAATAAAATAAAAATTCAACTTAACTTGTAAAAATTAATTTCATTTTGCTTAAAAGTCAAATTTAATAAAAACTTATTAAGTAAACTCGTTAACTTTTTTTTAAATCAAAATTTTAAGTTATTGCTGTTAAAATTAAAAATTAAATTTTTTCAAAAAAATCAATTTCTTCACAAAAAAAAACGTATATTCTTGCCTTAGAGAATAATTTTTGACAAAAAAATTTTTTGATTAAATTTTTTTAAATTAAATAATTAATTTTGACTTAACTTTCACTTAAAAAAAAAGTAAATTAGTTGAATTGAAGCAAAGTCAACTTAATTTTGACTTAATTTTAAGCAAAAGAATAAAGTATTCTTTTGACTAAAAGTATTTTCGACCCTGACTGAAAGTGCTTTGTAAACTTTAAATTTTTTTAGTCTCAAAATTTACATAAAAAAAAATTTTTTTTTAATTTTTACATTTCAAATTTTTTAGTATGAATTTAATTTATTAATTTAATTTATTTAGGTAATTATTTTTTGATAAATATTTAAATAGGAAATTTTCATTTTTTTCTGATAAAATAATAATTTCCTATTGAAATATGAAAAAATTAACCAAGCAATTATATAATAAAAAAATCATTTCATTTCTACTTACGTTCATAAAATTCCATTATAATTGCTGCACAAGTAATTGAAGCCTTAAAGAAATTTTAATTAATTACATGACTCTTCAAATGATTGTTAAAACATCATAACCATTTAGATTTTCCAAAATCAATGAAAATTTGTTAAAATATTTACACGTGCTCTTACAAGTACTTCCAGGAATCCAAAAAACCAATTTTTAATCCTTCGTTAACATTCTCTTTCGTTAGAATTTCGATCTAAAATACCTTAACTGACATCTGACTAACAAAGTTATTATTTACAGTATTTCAGCCATGTTGCTTTTGCCCTACGATGCACTCGAACAACGATGATTAGCATCTCCAGATACGCATCAAGGCACATTGCAATTCCGAATATATTAGAAATCTAATATCTTTGTAACAGGATTATGGTTTGCGTTACATTTCATCTGCGCTGGAATCGCATATTTGGCAAAAACCTTGCAAAATTTATTGCGGAAAATTTCGCTTGAGAATTGCTTTATTGTTTTGTTGCGTAAAAGCCACTTGTCTTCATTGGTTTTCGGGACTTTTTGTTGTGAAATGTTGTTAGTCGTACGTGAAAATTGGATTTTGCTCGTACTTACGCGTGACGATGACACATTTCGTCGACGATGGCGACATTGACCAGAATTCTGATTGCATTTCGCTCCGGGAATGGAAGTGTGTCGCATGAATTTTGATTATTTCTTTCGCTGCCAGATTGTTGAACAAAAGGATTCCTTTTGCGATTTTTGTGGCAACTTACATGAAAAGTTCTCTTTTTATTACATTTTTAAATGTCATCACCTTGGCAATGAAATTTTTCGGTGTAATTTCGTATTCATCCTTTTTGCTTCTTCTGTAAAACTTGTTACTTGGCACTACTTTTGAAACAAGTTCAAAGTGTGGGAAAAATCTAAAGAAGATGATGGAAGACATTAAAAGTTGGCACAAAATACGTGTTGAATTACTTTGGAATGGCAGCAGATTATCCGTAATCTCGTTGTAAGAGCACAAAAAGGGACGTCAAAGAGAAAATTTGATTGTAACAAGAAAAAAAAGTTTTAAGAGCTCTAAAAAAAAAACAGTTGAAAAAGTCGAGTAAACACAAATAAATTTTTCATCCAGATCGGAGGCAGGGCGATTGTGTCATATTGTTAAGCTCACAAGTCACACAGGCTTCACTCCAAACTCCTTTGTTGCGACTGGCAACGCGCCAAGACGGGAAATCCACTGTGTGTGTGTATTGAATAATACATTTCTCATCCACATCCGGACACACAAAGTGCACACGAGGTGATATAAAAAGTTTAAAGGCTAAATAAAATTTATGGTGATGATTTAGTTTTTTTTACTGCAAACAGATGAACGATAGAGTGTAGTAGTGCGACTTTAGTGGTCTTAAAATATTATTTTATTATAAATTGAATTGCGAACGCTTGAATTAGACGACGAGCATTTGTCTCATGCTTACTTCGGGGAACTGAAAGGGAGGAATTTTACTTTTGAAAAAGTTAACTTAACAATTTTTTTAAACAATTAATTTTGAATTTGATTCTCAAGAATTATAATTTTATTCTCATTTTTATTTAAATTGAAAACTTCAAAAAAAAAATAATAATAATAATAATTGTAATAATATTCAAAGTCGATAATTTAAAAAAATAAATAATTATTGAAAAATTAATAATATAAATTAAATTTAATTAATTTTAAGAAAAATTTAAATAAATAAATAAGAATTACATAATTTTTAAATTTATTAATTCAATTTTAAATATTTTTTTAAAGTATTAAATTTATTTTTTATTATATTATCTTTATTTGTTGATATTTTTTTAATTATTTTTAAAATCTGTTAAAAATACGAACTTTTTTTGGAAATATTTAATTTTACACAAGTTATTATTTACGTCTCGAGGAATTTAAAAATTTATGAAAAATTTAAATTTTGACGAAACTCATTTTTAATAAATTAATTTTTATTTTTTAAGTTTTAAAACTAATATTTAAAATTTTATTCAATATTTTTAAGAATTAAAAAAAATAACAATAAAAATAAAATAAATAAATAAAAATAAAATTAATTAATTTTCGTTAAACAATTTTGAAGAAAAAACAAATATATAATTTAATTATGAATTATTAATTAAAATTTAATTAATAAATAAAATAAAAATAAATAAATAAAATAAAAAAACTTAATTTAAAATTAATTATTAATGATTAAAAATTTATTAAATATTATTATTATTTAATAGCATTTATTAAAAAAATTTCTGTTAAAGTGAAAATTTTAACTTTTGTGCTTAAATTAGACAAAATTTGATAAAAATTTTCATAGAATTTGTTTCTCGATGGAACGAATATAAAAAAAGCTTTTAAATATTTTTAATAAGATAATGCATTAAAATCACAAGAGTTTAAATTCCCGCCTTTTTGACTCATGGGACACATTTCTATATTACTTACACTTGTGTATTTGCCCCATTGACGACGACTGCAGAACTTTTTTTTTTCAAAAGTAATAAAACATTTACTCTAATGAGAAATGTTGTACGAGAGTGCATCCGCACAAAACATAGCCCAACAGTGATACACCCAACACTGTGTGTCTTAATGAAAAACGATGCTTCAGTAATTAAATAATTTATATTTGTGTCTGGAAAACAATTTTACTCCCAGCTAGCGGCATGCACGACACACAAAGTGAAATTAATGGGCAACTGGATTTCCGTCTATTTTTATCCGGCACGACACAAACGGAGAAAGGGAAAAAGTAAATCTATAGAAAAAAAAGTTAAACAATTAGCAGGAAATGCGTCTGTTGTCCTAAAAAACACTCATTAAAAGTCTGAAAGTTTCAGTTCGAACGAAAGAAGAGAAATAAATTAATTAGAGTTATTTTCGGAAAATGACAATTAAATCCAATTTCGATGTCGTTAACATCATGATCTCATCTCATAATTGTCATTTCTGGTTAGCAGCATGTTGATGTAATTATTTTATCTTCTAACCTGACTCAAGCCTCCTACTGTGACGACGACGTTAAATAAATGTAAATTAAACTATGTGGACCATGTTAGATATGTGGTTTTGCCACAAAAATGTGGGATATGCAAATTTTTCTAATTAAACTTTGGCTTAGATCGAGAGAGATGTAGAGAAATTCCGGCAAATGTCATTATTAGAAGTTTCCATGTCTTTTATTCCGCCTCTTCCTCTGTGTGGTTGTGTGGCACAAAATTCGTGTAAATGTCTTTTTTGACAACTACTAATGATATTGTCTTGTATTTCGGTCCTTTTAGCAACATGCACCTTTCCGCCCGCTTTGTCTTTCGGAACATTTAATCGAAAAAAATCCTCAATATTGTTCGAGTTTCATGTAGATTGCGTGCCACGGCATTAGCATGCAACCAAAAATGCTACCCTAGAAGTCATCTACGACGAACAAATAAACAACAACGCAAAACAAGAGAAATAAATGAGAAAACATCCTGCAATATGTTTTGCCAAAAATAGACTCGTTCATGTGCAACAGACTGCAATGGTGCGCTGCCCCATAAAATTTTGCCAACGAGAAAAAAGTGTAATAATAAACGGAGAAAACGCCCTCTGGATTGAAAAAGGGGTCAAATTAACCCCTTAGAAGATGAATTTATCCTTTTAGGGGTAAATTTTACCTCTTCAGGGGTCACGATATTTCATTAAGAGGATAATTTGACCTCTTTTGGATTTTTTCACCCACAGACTGAAAATATTAATCCCTTCAGGAGGTTAATTTAACGCCTTAAAAAATAAATTTAACCTCTTAAGTGGTTAATTTGACCCAAAAGGTCAATTAGAGGTCAAATTAATCTATTAAGAAGTTAAATTAACATTTTAAGGGGTTAAACTAACCTCCTGAAGGGATTATTATTTTTAGTCTTCGGATGAAAAATTCCAAAAGATATCCTATTATTCTCTTACGGGGTCAAATTAACACCTCAAGGGCTTAATTTGACTCCTTTTTTACCCATAGGGCGCGAAGACGACGACTAAAGGATCACGTGCTATCTAATTTGGCTGGCGTTGTTGTTCTGTTGCTCTTGCTCCTAACAAGCAGACAGAGAAACATGTGTTGTTCTTCGTCTCTTATACTCTCGGTTTGTCAGTAGCTTTGGCAATAAGACGGAAAGTGGTTGTTAATTATGTTCCGTAGGCAATTTTCCATGTTTTCATTAAACATACTCACAAAAAAAGACACGCGTCGTCGTTGCATTGAAAAGACTTCTGTCTATCACTGCGCCCGAAAAGCTATAAAAATTTCTATGGAGATCATCCTCGAATTTCTCCCGAATAATAAACAAACAAAAGAAAATTTCATCTCATTCCCAATACTTTTTTTTCGTTCGGTTGAAAAGAAAAGGGTTTGAACGTGAATTTCAAATAAATATATTTGTTTGTGGAAAAGCGAACCACGTTTTCCCAGAACATTTATTTATAGACCGTATATAAATTTCGCCATAAAAAAAAGACAAAACCTCTTTTGTTCATACGCTCCGTGTCTTTTTCCATTATTATTTCATTTATTTTATTTTTTTGGGTAAATTGCAAGTATGGGCTTAACGTTTTCCTCAGCAACAGCATTTTCATATTTGGAAAGCATTTGTGGTGAAATGGACAACGTTGTAAAATAATTAGTCGAGCTGAAATTTATCAAGTGTTCTTTTGTTTTTGGCACGTGACTGTTATTTTTTAACAATGGCAATAACAAATTTTAATTATCTCGGTACATTTTTTTTTTGTATCTTACCAGAAATGGAGGTGCCTTTTTATTTTATTGCTTTTTTTAAATTTTTTTAAGGGTAGAATATTAAATTTGGTCGATATTTTTAACTCAAATGTCATTAAAATTGCTTAAAAATAATTTATAATTAAATGTAAATTAAATCCAATTTAATTAAAAAAAAAATATTTTAAAGTTAAAGTTTTAAAATATTTATATTAATTCTGAAAGCTTAATTTTTCAAAAAAAAAAAAAAAAAATAAATAAATAAATAAAAAATAATTAGATAAATAAAAATATAAATAAAATAAATAATTAAAATAAATTATTTTATTTCATAAATTTATTTTTTTCTTATTATTTTATATATAAATAAATAAAATCCGAAGAATACAATAAAAAAATTTTAATAAAATAATTTTTTAATTTTAATTTTATAAAATAATAAATAAATAAATAAATTAAATAAAATAATTAAATAAAAATTTTAAAATAAGGAAACATTTTTTGACTTTGTATTTTTTTACTATATTTTTGATAATAAAGACATTAAAATAAATGTTAATAACTTTTATTCATGCGAATTTATAATTTATTGTTTAGATTAAGGAACTATTAAATTTATGTAACCAAAAATATTTGTCAAATTTTAAACAATAGATAAAAATTTTGTATAAAAAAAATTTAATAGCAAAAAATATTTTTTTTTAATAAATAAAAGGCGTATATTTTTTTATTTAAACACATTATTATTTTTATTGTTTTTCAATGTTTTTAACATATTTTTTTTTATAAAACACAAATTCATATAAATTATATAAACAGCAATTAATCAAAAATTGTTTATGGCACAATCACTTTCTTCAATATTTTTAATATATTTTATTGTTTTTTAATTAATTTTATTATATTTATTTATAAATATTACGCATAACAAAATTTTTCCTCCAATATTTATAAAATTTATTTTTTTTTATAAAAAATAAAAATTATTTATTTTCTAGATTTGATATTTTTTTTCTTATACATAAATTTTTTAATTAATTCTATCATTTTATTTTCAGATCAATTTATTTTTATTGATAAGCTTAATTTTTGTGTGACCATAAAACTCTATCTATAATAATATTTTCTATTATTATTATTCAACACTTACTAAAATACATTTTTTTATAAAGATTATAATTTATCTACAAATATATCATACATTAATTCAATATAAATATAATTTTAACAACAAATATCTTTTTTTTTTGTTTTGGACTAATTTGACACGAAAATATTGAACAAAATATGGGCTCGTCCAGATATGCATCCAGTACTTATTTTGTTCAATATTTAATTTTCAACAAAATTTTTTTGAGTTTTTAAAAAATATCAAGAAAACATTAAATATATGTTTGTCATATATATTTTATAGTTCTATTTAACAACCTGTTTCTTGATTTCTATCATTAAAATTCTCCTAGAAATTGATTCTAATGGGTGGTTTGAACTGTTTAGAGTGAAATTGGAAAAAAAACGTAGAGTAATTCGGTTTACTACCGCGCAAACCACAAATTATAAATCCCATTTTCCTATATAATTATTTATTGGAAATAAATTTTAGAGGAAGCATGCCCTTGTGTTGCAGCAATTTGCAGCATATTTTCTGCGTTATTTTATTTTGCGTGCACAAAAACAAATTTATTTATGGTTTGTGGCGCAGTTATCGTCATTATTATGGTTATTTTATGCTCAAAATATGCGCTCAATGTATAACAAAACTAATTCATGTTCTTCCGACGTCAGCAGCTTAACACAGAAATGCATTTTTCGCTGGAAACATTGAATTTCTCATCTTCGTGTTTTGATAAATAAATGAGTCAAAGTTCAGCGAAACTTGTAGTTGTGGAGATTTCGCTCATTATTCGCACGTGTGGATTTGCGGTAACATTAATTGAATATTAATAGTGGATTCTAATGAAATTCTAATCAAAATTTGATATTTTTTAACCTTAAATGGTGCGGTCAGCTGGTGCCTGTGTGATACGTGACTGATTATGTTAAATAGATGGCACAACTCGAAAAACTGGTTTTGATAGTAAAATAAAAAAAAAAATTAAGTAAGCCAATAAATTCGCAAGCATCACATTTTTTCGTGATCGCTTTTTCAATGTTAAGGTTAAGTTTTAATGGAAAACCAGAATGTACCGTCATTCTGAAATACTTTTGATTTTTTTTTTCTTTTTTTGGGCATGAATAAATTTAACATAACCGCTCA
This sequence comes from Culicoides brevitarsis, assembly GCF_036172545.1. Taxonomy (NCBI): domain Eukaryota; kingdom Metazoa; phylum Arthropoda; class Insecta; order Diptera; family Ceratopogonidae; genus Culicoides; species Culicoides brevitarsis. The sequence continues at coordinate 13,281,920 of NC_087085.1, read as the reverse complement.
TTCAAAGACGCGAAATAGATTCGTTTAATACTATCATCACAAAAATCGTCGTTGACTTCAAGGGTTCGCGCGTAAAATATTCCGTTACAACTTTATTGATTTCCCTCGTTAAATGTTAAATTTATCTCTATTCTTCCTTAAATTAATTAATTTGAACCAAATCACCTTCGAACGCGACTTTGTCGTTGTTGTTGCTGCTGCCGTTCGTATTGTTGCCCCGAAAGTGGTTCGCGCTCTTCAAAATTGGATTGGGACTGGGGTGCAGAGACGAGTTGTTGTCCGATATGCCAGTTGTTGTTGTTGTATTTACCATCGTGAGTGGCTCAATTATCAGCCGGTTCGACTTTGACGTGATATTTGTCGTAGTTGTCAGTGTCACGGGTGTCTCGGAGTTGGTTCGATTGCGCGATTTGCGCGGCATAACACTATTCTCTAACCTAAGTTGGGCATTGATGTCCTTCGTTTTCGCGCAAGTACACGCTTTCATGAAGCTTTTTTTAAAATTATCACTCAGGTAGGCGTACAAGATGGGATTTATCGCCGAGTTGACGTACCCCAAGCATCCGACGAGCAAAAAAAGCGTAATTTCAAGGCGCGTATTACAGTCTTTGGGCTCGGACGTGATAAGAGCGACTTGTGACACCCAGTACGGGAGCCAGCACAAAATGTACACCGTAATGACGGTCAACACGAGTTTCGTTACCTTGCGATGCGACTTTTTCTTGTTCTTCGAGTGCGAGTTTTGCGTCTTTTTCGAGACTTTGCGCAACTTTCGTATCACGAGGAAGTAAAAGGTCGCAATGAAGCACAATGGAAGCGCGAATCCCAGCACGAAGGAGTAGATGGTGAAGTAAAAACTACTGGATGCTTCGTGTTCGGCGGGCCAAACGATGCGACACGAGGCACGATCGCCCTGCACATTCGTCATTGTGTCGGAAAAGACAATAATTGGTGACATTATTATCACAGATGCGATCCAGGCGATGGCGGAGACGATGCGAGACACTAGCGGTGTGCGGTATTTGGGCGACGAAACATGATGACAAATCGCTGTAACGAGAGGAAAGGAATTTTGTTAGATTTCAATGTAATTTATCAAGAAATTTGAGGCTTCTAACGCAGATAACGGAATTGAAGTCATAGAAAATTATTTTTCATGCACGTGCCACGCTCCATTTTTTATTATAACAATGAAAGATGAGCTGGTTATTCCCCTTTTTCGAAAAGCAAATTATATAAAAGTAAATTTTTTGCTTATCGTTGATTTATTTGAACAATTTGCATTAAGGCGAATGCAAATGAAACTTAATAATTTTGAAAGATGCCCGATATCAGAATTAAAAAAAAACGAATGAGATAAAATAAAATAAAAATGTTTAAAATTTCAAATTTACGAAAAAATTAAGATAAAAAAATAAATTACCTAAATATATAAAGATTAAATAAAAATATATTTAGTTAAATAAATTTAAATTAAATCTTATTTAAAATTTAAATTTATTATTTTTTATTTTTAATTTTGATTTTTTTTTATTTTTGTACATATTTTGTTAATTTACCATTTTTAATATATTAATTATGAAATTTTTTATTATTTAATTAATTATATTATTTAATTTAAAAAAAATGTTTAAATTTTTTTTTTCCATTTTTAAAAATTTTTCTCTATATTTTTTAAAAATTTTTTAAATTTATTCTTTTTAATTTTTTTATTTAATTTTATTAAAAATTATTGTGTTTTACTTGAAATGGCCTAACAATAAACTGCAAAACGCAAGATTGTAAAAAAAAGATGTTAATGAACTGGTTGAGGAAATTTTTTGCATTTTTGTCTCTTCCTATTCCTGTACAGATTTTATCTTCAAGAAATGTACAAAAAAAAAATCAATTAGGCATCAAGTGTCACATTCGCAAAAATTCGCACGTGTAACAATAAAATTAATTTTTATACATTTTTTAAACAAAAATCAGTCAAGTGCATACATGTTTATCGCATAAAAACGACGGAAGAAATGACGAGATTAATCTGATGTTTTCACGAGACTTATGTGAGACGAATGTAATGCACGAGTAATTTTTGTCACGAAAATTTCAAGGTCATTTTAATTAATTTTTTTTAGTAATTAATAAATGTTGTAGAGTTATTGCTGCAGACTCCGATACGCCTCACAGAAGATGTCGCCGCGCATAGTTATAAAAAGGTGCTGTCACGTCAATTTTTTTCTCATTTTACAAAAGTGATTTAGACAAAAAAAAAATATAATTAAATAAAAAAAAAGTGAAATTTTTCTTTCGACAGTTTTTTTGGTTGTCTTGTTATTGCAAAGGTAAAACAAATGTTTGTTTTAATTAAATTTTTATCGTAATTTTTTTTTTCACCGAAAAAAAAAATGTTTGATAAACAACTTTTTACTGTTTTGCGAATTTTTTGTGTCATCAGCAAAAACAAATATTGTACCGGTCTAGAAGGTGATGCGTTCGCATTTGAGCTTTATTCGTAGACCGGTTAAGTGCAATAAATTTTAAATATTTTTTTTTTAACATGTGAGTCTTATTTAAATTTTCTTAATTTTTTTATAACATTTTTTTTAATTCTGTATAAATTTGACGTCTTTGTGATTCTTTAAACGAGGGTGATAAATTTCATTGATTATTCAAAAACAAATAAAATTCTAAATTTCGCAAAAATGTTGAAAAAAAATGGAAAGTGTTAGTTTTGATAAATTTATAGTCAAATTTTTCATTAATGGATTTTTGATAAAGTTTTTTTTTTTGTTTAAATATTCAAAAAAAAAAAAAAAAAAATTGCAAAACAAAAAAAATATAAAAAATGGATATAAAAAAAAAGATAGTGAATGCCGGAAAAAAATGAGACAGCTGTTCATCATTCAAGTGACATTTATCAAGGAGGAATTTGAATAATTTTCACAAATTGATATCTCCTTTAGTAGTTTTTTTTTTCATGTTTTATAATAATCCAAAACTATTATGCAGACACACGCGCGTTTCTTATCAGTAAATTTATGTGCATTGAAACTTTTGTCTCTTAAGTAACTAACGAAAAAAAAAACTTAAGTTGAGACACGTTTTTGGGTAAATTATAGACAAATTTCCGGCAAACAAAAAAAAAACTTTTTACTCACCAATATATCTGTCTGCGGACATGATAAAGAGAAATATCGACGATGTGAATTGCGTGATAGAAGTTGATACCATGTACGCCTTACACATCGTGCTGCCGAAAGCCCAGTGCTGATAATGCATCGTCGTGATAAGAAAAGGGATGCCAATGAGGTAACATTCGTCTGCAATCGCCAGATTCAAGATGTACATGTTGGTAACGGTCTGCATATTACTAAAACGCAGCACCACATAAATAACGAGTGTGTTGCCCATGACGCCGATGATACAGACGATCGCATACAAAATTATCGAAATGATATTCGACATGGGCATCTCGATCGGCGGACACATTGTGTCGTTGTGAAGGAGGAAATCCGTGAAATTGTCATATTGCGACGTCGTCGTGTCATTCCAGTAACTATCCAGCGTGTCTTCGTTCATTTTTGTGATGATTTTAACTGCAAAGATTAAATGAAAAGTAAACATTAGTATATGGGGAATTCGTTGTTTCAACAGATTACATACGAAACGCATTTTTAATTCAAATTGCACTCAAAGTTTTTTCAAATATTATTTAAATAAACAAGTTTTGACGTAGGGCAATGTCAATGCATAGCACATATTTTTACGATGATGTTGCTTCAAAAAAGTAGGACAATGTCAGTTGTCACGTCGTCGTCTTTTTCGTCTTTGAAAAAGCCAAACAAAGCCCTTTTTTCAAGCTGATTAGTCAAATCACAATTTACGCCTAATGTCTTCTCCAACGCTCTTTATTTAACGATTTAATTATGCAAATGACTCGGATATAATTTGAGACACATGGCATGTTGATATATAGATTTTTTTAACTTTTTTTTCTGGTCATCTTCGTTCTCATGAGGTGACATTATTATAGCTTACACACGAAAGAAACTGAACATAACACGTGCGTCCTGAATGCATGTAACTGTAAAAAAATTATGGCTCGCGAAATATTTGCAAGATGCCATGAAAAAAATTTAAAATTTTGTAAAATGATGGAGAAAAATTTTTTTTCGATATTTTTTTTAAAAATTTTTTGACTGAAAACAAAAATTGTTAAAATAATAAAAATTTGTTGAAAACTTTAATTTTTTGAGTAATTTTTGTTTAATAAGTCTTTGATTCTGCAAAATAGTTAATTATTTAGCTTTAATTATTTAATTAATTATTTTTAAAAAATTAATAAATTTTAATAAATGAAAAAATTAATTGAAAAATTCTTAGTTGAAAATTGATTTTTCTTAATTTTGATAAAATGAAAAATGACTAAAAATTTAAATAAATATCAGAAAATTTTTTTTTGCATTTTTTTTTACCGAAATAAAGCATTATGTTAAATGATTTTTTATCTTCTAAGTATTTTCAATCAAAAAAATAAAAAAAATAATCGAAAAAATTATTTTTACTTTTTAAAATTTAAGAAAAAAAGATTGAAAAAGTATTTCTTGTTATAAAATTATTTTTCAAAACTTTGGAAAAAAAATCATAATAAAATACAAAATTTTGCGATTGCGAGACACAAATTTTTTACAATGTAAACATGGAACAAACCACGTAGCCCATAAACTTCTAAAACGACAATGACCGCTTGGATGTAAGTTGAAGGAGATAAAAAAATGAAACAATTTTTTCGAAGTGTGAATGAACTAACAAAAAAAGCTCACAAAACCAGTTAAAAGTGAATAATAATAAAAAAAAAACAGTTTTAAAATTTCTTTTTTTTTTGTGCCTATTAAAACTCGAATGAACGTAAAATTTCTTAGAAAGCGGGACCACAGGGCGACATGAAACAATTTTTCTTTTCTACGAATTTTTTCACAAATAGCTCAAAGTAATTTATTTTGTAGATTAAAAGTAAATCCTTCAGTCTGTGGAATTTTTTTTTCGAAAAAAAAATCCATAAAAAAATATAACACCTTGATGTTATCTAAATTTTATAGCTACGTGATAAGTAAATAATTAACAAATCGTTTCCTATGAAATTAAAGTTAAAAAGAAGAAAAAAAATGTTGAAGGTTCAATTTTTATAAGGTGACATATATTTAGCGATCATTAAACTGAAGACGTAGCGAAAGAAGTAATTTATTTATAATTCGCATAAAATTATTTAATAATAAACTGCAAGTGCGCACGATTTTCTCCGAGTTCAATGTGCCAGTAGTGGCAACAATTATGCCACATCGATAATTATTTGCTGTGTTTAACAACAAGGTGAGAGACAATATTGACTTAATTTACGAGAAAGGTCTTAAAACGTTATAAAAAGTTGCTTCTGCTTGCAAATTAACTCGAAAAATTTCAGACTACATTTCGTTTTCCTGGCAGCAACACTGTTGTCTGTTGCCTTATATAATTTTATTCCTGATGCAATTATTCGATTTTTTTTTACTTTTGGCGCGACATTCAAACTGCACCATATAAAAAAAGTAAAAACAAGTTGTCTCTTTTGTGCAGCATATTTTTTATCGAAGAATCAATATTTAAACATAACATCGCGTAATTATGTAATTATGACAATGAGCATCTTCGCCTATATTATACAGAAAGACTTTCGTTGTGAAATAGACTCTTTTTTTAATCATATCATAAAGACGACGTTCGACCTTCAATATGCTACATGTTTAAATTTTGTAATTTTTTGTTTTAATATTGGAACAAAAGACGGTTTATGTCAATATTGGTATCGTGAAGATGCTGCATTGTGGGTTGCGTCTCTATAATACCGGTTGATATATTTTTTTTTTTAGTTTTTTAGTGAATTTTTTTTAAAGAAAAGTGAAATTTCGGATGTTATATAGTCTTTTAGTTGATAAAAAGACTTTGTTTTATTTATTTTTTATTAAAAAACTTAAAACTTTTAGAAAAAAATAATTTTAAAATGTTAAATATTATTATTAAAATGTTTCATAATAGAATTTTCTGATAAATTTTTAAAAAAATATATGAAAAATTAAAAAAAAAATATATTTTTTTTCCTTTTAATAAATATAAAATGCATTTGATTATTAAAAATTTTAAATTTTTAAAAAGAAATTTTATTTTGTTTTTATAAATTCATAATTTAATTAATAAATAATTAATTTTTAAATTAAAAATAAAATTTAATTAAAGATTGACTTTTAAAGATTTTTTTTCGAATTAAATAAAATATGTTTTTAGATTTTTTGTAAAAAAATATTTAATTGCAGAAATAATTAAATTTAATTGAAAAAAATATTTTTTATAATTTAAGTATTTATGTTTAATAATTTTTGAAAAATTAATATTAAAATTAATATTGAATAAATAATATTTAATATAAATTTAATAATTAATTTTAATATTAATTTAAATTAATTAATTTAATTAATATTTTAATTAATACTCTAAATATAAAAATTGATACTCGTACTTTGTTTGAAAAATTAATTAAATTAAATCTTTTATCATTATTTTTCTGTCAAAATTAATTTTTATTTTTTTTTAACTAAAAAAATAATTTAAAAAAAATAGAAAAAATTATCAAAAATTGAAAAATTATATAAAGTCACGCAAAAAACACTTATGTTGCTCGTACCATTAAATTTATGAACTTTATATATTTTTGTAAACAAACTTTATTTATACATGCACGACATTATGTGAACACGTCTGGTGTATTTTCGATATTATATGACTACATATTTTTCATAAACGAAAGCAAAAGTTTTTATTTGTTTTTTTGAAGATTTCTTCAGCCTTCTCATAGAATCGAACCTTAATTGAGGTCTAGAAAAATACTCATGCCCAAGGATTATCATAAATTTAATTTAATGAACTAGCTCTGCAATTAAAAAATGGGTTAACGGTTTTATTTACTTGACTCTGTTTGCGTCACACAATTCTGTTTTTTTGAAAGTTTTCGAGTGTCACTGCCAATTGTACTGTTGATCTCTTAAGCCCTTTCACTCCTGCAACATTAACCAACAAAGGAGCACGTGAGTCGAAGGGAGAAGGTATTTTTGTTTATTATTGTTCGTAAAACAAGTTTGTCGCAATGTGTCACACAAATGTAAACAATTAAGTTACAAGAGGGGCTAATTTCCATGAATTCATGGCTATCATAACCCTTGGAGACAAACGTGTGAGCATTGATCAAGTCGCGTCGTAACACAAAAAAAAACTTGTTACATATGTGAAATTTTGTGTTCACGAAAGGGCAAACGACCACGTGGTAGTGCCATCCATCCATGCTTTGCAAAAAAAAAAGATACAAAACATAAAAAACAGGTTCGTGCTACAAAATACAGCTGTGATATTACCAAATATTGTGAACTTCTTTTTGTGTCTTTTAATTTCTCAGCGTTGCTGTGCGATGTTGCCATCGACACACACACACACACACACACGCGTGAATCAATATTTCATGCCGCGTCGCGTACGCGTTCTCATCTCGCGTGGAATTATTTAAATTTTTCGTGATAATACGATGCGAGGTATGTATACTATAGACGAGCACGATGCGTGCGTTTACCACAGAAATTTTAAATTTTGTGGTAAAAATCAGGTTGTTTCAAAGGCAAAAGAAGATCAGAGCGAGAAAAAGGATTGCTGTATAGAAATGATAATGAATGCTTCGTTTTAAGCAGGATACATTACTGAAATTTGCTCATAGTCTCAGGTCCGCTTGCGGCGGTCAGACGTGTCTCTTGTGAGAAAAAAATTGTTTTTTTTTTTTGAAAACAAAAAATTTGTTGCAAAAAGTTTAAGTGAAAAATATAAAAAGAAAAAAAAATTATTAAAGAAAATAAAAAAAGGAAAAAGTTTGCAAAAAAACTAAACAAAATAAAAATTAATAAAAAAAATAATAAAATAGTGAAAATAAAATCAATAATGTAAGTTTAAAAAAAAATAAAAAAAATGAACTGTTTAAAAAAATAAAATTATTAATAAAAAAAATAATTTAATATTATTTACAATTGGAATATTAAAAATCAAATAAACCATGGAACAAATATTAAATTTCATTTGCGAAATAATTTTCATCCGATAATAATATTTTAAATTCGTTTATGAGATAAATTTTATTCTTTAAAATTATTTTTTTTTAATTTTATTTAAATGAGAAAAAAATATTTATATAAAGTTTAAAATAATAATTTTATTTCAATATTTAAATTTTTTTTATCGTAGAAGTTATGATTTTTTTTTTATTTTTTTTTTCTCTCATCGAATTACAAACTATAATGATATAATTTCAAATTAATTTTATTGTAAAAGATATTCACTAATTTTTTTATTATGTTTATTATTCATAAAAATTCAATATTTCGTAATAAAATTTTACAAAGTTATTTTGCCCCTGAAAATATCTTTTTTTTTACATAAAATAAAAATTATAATAGTCATGTAACAGAAAACCAATCAAGTTTACATTTGTAAATCTATTCCAGTTTCGGATTTTATTTATGTAAATTTATTTCAAATATATTTGGAGCGCCAAAATACAAACTCGTCGCGGTTGTCATCACTTTCCAAAAAAACCAAACAAAAAAGAGAGATAAACGATTCCGCCATTGTAAATAAACCATAACAGTTCAATAATCCCCACAACCAGCTTGTGGCTTGCATTCAAATCTCTCGGTTTTGCAGTACAAAAAGTGCATTAAATCGCACGGAATTATGTAACAACAACAAAACCGACCGAAAAATAAAAGGGAATTCATTGTTTGTCAATATTATCAGTGCATTTACATTACACAACACCAACTACCATTTTCGCACAAAAATATTTTTGGTAGATATTAATTTATTTGTGAATGATATTTATGCAAAATTTAAACTCTTGTTCCACATTTTCGCACAAAAATATTGTTTGATAATATCGTTTTATAATTTTTTTTTGCCGAAAATATCAAAAAAGTCGAAAAAACCGGTAAAAGCTTAGAAAAAATATAGGTTGTCAGAGGAATTAGCAATGCAGATGATGTTCGAAATTGTCTGGTCAATTAAGCTTAGACATCAACAGACATCAATAAAAAAAGACTTTGTTCCGCTAAATGCTAATTAATACAGAAAAGTGACCAAAGTTTATATTTCTACGTGCTTTTTTAAAAAACAGGCTTTAAAAATTTTTTTAAAGCTTTTTATTACATTTTTTATAGAAAGAGCTGTAAATTTTAGCTCAAACATAAAAAAAATCAATTGTTTTCATAACAAAATATAAAATTTTTTAATAAAAAAAAATTTGAAAAAAAAAAATTAGAATTAAAAAAAAAATATTAGACGATTTATGGCAATAAATTAAGATTTTAGAATTGGGTTCAAGGATTTTCAATAGAATATTTTATTTTTTTTTTCTTTTTACTTTTTACGTTTTAGTTTTTATGTTTTGACATATTTTTATATAAAATTATACAAAATTTTATTTTTACGCTTTTTTGGCCGTGAACCTTTTTAAGTCAAAGATAAAAAATAATTTTATTTAATTTTAATTTTAAATTGACTTCAGTAAAATTTAAATAAATAAATTAAAAATATAAAAACAATAATAAATAATTTTTTTTCATAAAATTGGTTAAAAAATAAAGAATATTAAAATTAGAATTTTGAATTAATTTTAAGAATTTTAATTTGAATTTTTCTTAAACTTTAATTTAAATTTAAAATTATATATTCAGATTTAAGTTTAAGTCTTTTAAGTTTTTTTTCTTATTTTAAAAAAAAAATTAAAATCTTATGTGAAAAAAAAATTTTTTTTGGCTTTGAATGAGGAATTTTACGAATTTAAATCATTTTTTCTTCGAAGTGTTAAAAAATTTGTTAGAAAAATATTTTTGTTACAAGGAATTTCACACTTTTCTCAAACCAAGACAATTCCTCGAACGCAGCTCAAAAGATCATTCCATTACAAATATTTGCAAACAAACATTTTTGGTTAACAAACACCAATAACGAGGTGTGTTTCACTAAAATTGTCGAATATCAATTTGCCTGTACCTATCCCCGTGCAAAGCGAACGCTAAATAGAAAATTAATTAGTTCATTTACATTAAATTTACATCGTGAAAATGGGAGCCTTTGAACTCTTTATGGCATAATTAATTGCTTTTTGTGTATGACGATAATGACATATCGACATGTGCGGCATCCACATACCAAATATTAGTCAATTGTGTATTGATGATTTGCGCCTTTTTCACACTTGTCACGTAATAATTGATGGTTGAGTCATTTATCTCTACCACGAAGGTAACGTCGCGTAATAATTAGATCGGTTGTGTTGTGTTTTCGGTATTAGCACATTTACCTTCGGTGACATCTCGCGTTAGATATTTTGTGTCTTCTCGCATGAATACTTTGCATAATAATGTGATGATAATTATTAAAATTAAAGCAGTTTAGGCCAAATAACTGAACAAACCATTAAAAACCTTAAAAAGGTAACCATGTGGCGATGGAAATATCACAGGTGTCTAAATAGAACGAATTAATATTAAAAAAAAAAATTTTTCTAAACTAGAAAAAAAATCTAAACATAAATTTTTACCGATATCTGATAAAACGACAAATTTGCAAAAATTTAGAATTCAAATTTACATTTTTTTTTCTCAGCTCAGCGATAAAAAGTCCGGTTACATAAATATTGAATTTGAATAACTTTGTCGCCAGCTTGTTAAATTTTTTTGGTTTTTTTCCATAACATCGTTTTGGTGTCCGGACAAATAATAGAGGTCAATGCATCTTGAGTGTTTGCACTTCTCAAATAAATTTTGTTAGTTTTGTTTAAACACTTACACAATGATTTATTTTTGTTAGAGTCGTAAATTAAATTACAGTCTTTGAAAATAAATCGTTTGTTTATCCATTCTCACTTGTCGAATAGTTTAAGTGTCCCAAGGAAATAAATTTCACTTTGAGATGTTAATTAATTGTAACAAATTCTGATAAGACACGATAAATTATTACGTTATCTGACCAGAAACAGCAATAATTCAATTTACAGTGACGACAGATTAAAGTTTTCAATTAATTTCTGGGTATCATGATCGATTAAATTTAAAATCTATGAAAATATTTGGAACAAGGTTCATTAATAAAGTCGGAGAACGAACAAAAAATGAGTATTAATGATGTTTGATGAAAAGATATTTGTGTCCTCGAGTGACATGGCGTGACATGTATACACAAAATGATAATTAATGATTTATTTATTGACATTGTTGTTTTACTTTCTCTTCGTTTTTCAGATAAAAATGGCTCCAAATATAACAGATGTCGTACTGAAACCCGAAATAATAGGTTCGGAACCACTACTTGTAAAGGAAAATCTTTCTTCTGCCCAGAAGCTGAAGCCAGCTGAAGAGGTCAACAATAATAGCAGCAGCGACAAAAGCCAAAAGAAATCAAACAGATATTTCGAGCAGGATCTTTGCTGGCGAAATATCATCATTATTTCCTATTCCTATTTCTGCCTCGTTTATGGTTTTTACTTACTTAAGTTTACGTCTTGGCCCAGTTTCTTTTTCTGTAAGTTTTTTAATTTATTTTTTTTTTGACAAAATTAAGAAATTAATATTTTTAAATTAAATTTTGTAAAAAAATATTTTTTTTTTAATTTATATTTTTAAATTAATTCAAGTTAGATTTATTTAAATGAATTTTCAAAAATTTTAATAATTTAAAAAAAATTTTATTAAAAAAATTAATTTTAAAAAATATTTTTAAAAAATTAAAATTTTTAAATTTTAAATTGATTTAAATTAATTTAATTTTAATTTGAAAAAATTTTTTAATTTAATTAAATTATTAATTATTAAAATTTTTAAATTTATTAATTAAATTTTAAAATTTTTTAATTTAAATTATTTTAATTAAATAAATTTTTATTTTTATTTTTAAATTATATAAATAATTAATAGTTTTGTCCGAATTTTATTTTATCCGATGGGGGGGCAAATATAATTTAATTTAAAAAATTTAAATTTAATTTTTAATTTTAAAATTTTTAATTTTTAAATTTTTTTTTAAAATTTTAACATAAAATTTTCTTTTATTAATTTTATAAAATTATTGAATTTTTTTTAAAAATAAATTATATTAGGTATTTTTATGATATTAATTTTTTTAAATAAATAAAATGTTTTTAAATTTTTTTAAATTATTTAATTAAATAAAACAACAAAAATATTATTACAGATTAAATTTTTTATTTTTTAATATAAAAATTAATTAAATTTTATTTTATTTGTATTTTTAATTTAATTTAAAAAAATTATTTGATTAGTTTAATAAAAAAAATAATTTAATTAATTTATTAAAAATTTTTCAATTAAATTCATTTTTATATTTTTTTTTTTAAAAAACTAATTTAGGTATTTAATTTAATTTTCTTATTTTTTAAAATTTTTATAGGTAATACTTTTTTTTTTAATTATTAAATTTTTATTACATATAATTATTATTTAATTTTATTTTTTTAGTATGGGGATCCGGTTTCGCAAGTGCTTTCGGAATTACCGCAGGTGCTCACAGATTATGGGCCCACAAGGCATACAAAGCAAAGGCACCGCTACGTGTGTTTTTAATGATTTTGCAAACACTCGCTTTCCAGAATTGCATTCACGAATGGGCAAGAGATCATCGTGTTCACCACAAATATACCGATACAAATGCCGACCCACACAACTCAAAGCGTGGTTTTGTGTTCTCCCACGTCGGTTGGTTAATGATGAAAAAACATCCCGATGTCAAAGCCAAGGGTAAAACAATAGACATGAGCGATTTGGAAGCCGATCCAATTGTGATGTGGCAAAAAAGGTAAATATTCCCTTGAATTTGTGTTTTTTTGACAGAAGTTGATTGTTCAAAATGAATTTTTGATTGTATTTGTCTCTGTCTTGTCCTCTGTTGCGATGAGATTTAACTTTATTTATTTTTTTTTCGCAGAAACTTTGGTTGGTTCATGCCTTTAGTGTCGTTCTTCGGACCAATGGCGTTGTTGTATTTCGGATTTGGCGAGTCTTTCTCCATTGCATGGCATTGCACGATCACGAGATGGGCTCTCGCTGTCAATATTACGTGGTTGCTCAATTCCGCTGCGCACATGTGGGGATGGAGACCATACGACAAGTAAGTTATTATTTTAATCGCCGCACGTGCAAAAATTATAAATTTTTAATTACTTTTCCGCCGCTTTGCAGAACCATCAGTCCCACCAACACGACAATTCTCGGTTTCTTGTGCTTCGGCGAAGGATGGCACAACTACCATCATGTCTTCCCGTGGGACTACAAGACATCCGAACTGGTCAATTATACTGTCAACTTTACGAATGGCTTTATTGACTTCTTTGCGGCAATTGGGCAGGCGTACGACTTGAAGACGGTGTCCGAGGAAATGATTCGCAAACGTGTCTTGCGTACCGGCGACGGATCGCATCCAATTAGCAAGGAAATGAAGAAACAAGAACTGCAAGCAAAATTAATTGAGTTTGTAAACAAGTATCACGAGGAATCGACAGACTTGGTGTGGGGATGGGACGACAAAGACATGGATCCCGAGGAAAAACGATGCGTTACGATTTACAACAAAACTGGCAAAGTAGAATAGAGAATTTCCTTCCTTCTGTGGGTTTCGAAACGATTTTTTCGCAATTTTATATATTTTTTTTTTATTTATACGACCGAAGAACGATGGAGAGAGATGAGGTTTTATTATACCGTATTTATTAATTGTATTTTCTTCGTCTACTCCATCTTTCTTCTTCATCATCAGAACAACAACAACAAAAAAACTTTTTATTTTTCAACATTATATTTTTATTAATTATAATGACCGACATTAATTCATACACGGTACACTTCTCCACTTCTCGTTTCAAACGTTATTAATGTTTAGGTTAAGGACTATTCGCACCCTGCCATGCCACGTGGATGGAATGGGCGTGAATTCATGCAAGAAAAATATTTCTAAAGAAAATTAATAAGGACAGGTTATGTCAATGTGATAAATGTAAGGAAAAAAAATACTTTTAAAAAAATGTAAATTTAAATAATTAAATGATGAAAAAAGGGGATAACAATATTTTTTATTACGCAACGGATCATGTCCGTCCTTAATAATGTCTCTGAGGGAAAAAATACCTTTAAAATATTTTTTTATGTAATATTTAAGAAATTAGGTTTAACATGTTAAAGTAAATAAATCAAATTTTGTAAAAAAAAAAATGATTTTTTTTCTTCTAAAAAAAAGTTTATGGGGTAATGTTATTATTACATTAATTTTACGAATATTATTTTAACATAATATAATTTAATTACTAAAGGTGTTCAGTTTTTTTTATTTTTTTATATATTAATATTTTTATTATAAATATTTTATTTTTTATAATATTTTAAAATTTTTTTATTAAATTTTTAATAACTAATTTTTAATATTTTGGAACAATTTTGATCAATTAAGAAAAAATTTTTGAATTTTTAAATTTAAATTGTTCTAAATAAAAATCAAAAAATCTTAATTGATGTTAAAATTCAAATTTAATTAATTTTTAATATTTTTTTTTCAGATATTTTATTTTTTTTTTTAATTTTAATAATTTTTTAATTTTATTTCAGAATAAACCTAAATGTTGGTTAAATATCTAAAAATAAACAGATTTTTTTAATGTTTTTAAATTAATTTTTTATTTTTATTTTTACAGATTTTTCATTTTAATTAAATTAATTTTAATTTTAATTAATATTTAATTTCATGGAACTAATCAAGAAAATTAAATTTAAAAAAAAACAGAATTCCGACCTTGATATTGAAAATAATGGAAAAATTCCGCATTTCCAGTTCAAAGCAAAGCAAGTCATCTGTTGCAAATGTCTCACATCCGATTAAATTGCATTTTCGTCTGTTTTCCCTCAGCGATTTCTCACTTTCATCTCTGACTCTTGTTATAAATTACTTAATTCTGTTTGCAACATCGACATGCCATTTATTTCATGCTATAATTTCCGCCGTGCGATAAATTCGCAAATAAACAACTTTGTCATTTGTTTCAGTTCCGACGACGCGATGATCCGATGTCTTGAGGTACTTTTTATTGTGTTTTTGTGTTCAAACGACGTGCTCCGTTGTTACTACAACTTTTACTACTTGATGTAAAAATAAAATAAAAATGAGACGGCAGCTATTTGCGATGAAAATAATCTATATAATCGAACAACATAATGAAATAATAATGACAGTAGTAGTAAGTTTGTATTGTTCGAGGAACGCAGAAGTAGATAACATCATCCAAATAGATTAGTTGTTTGATTCAATTCCACACAGTCACAGATATAATAATAATAACATAAAAAATTATACGTGCCATGTTTGTCTATCACTCGACAAATCGATGCCTAAAGGGGATATCTTGGTCCATTTTCTTTTTTTTTTCCTGTTTTTTTGTCATTTTTTTCAAGAAAAGAATTGAAAAGTGGGTCAATAACCTAAAAAAAAGCGCTCAAGTGAACTTTAACATGAGAATTACATCAAATAGGAAATACATGAAAACGACATAAAAAATCCTCTCACATGAAATAAAATCGGAAAAAGAGATAATAAAAGCAAGACAAACTTTATCACACATTTATTCAAAAAGACATATCGTTACGACTTTTCCACATTCAATTTTTTTCCTTTTTTTTTGGTCATTGAATAAAAGGACAGATCGACTGACCATTGACCGACTACCGTTATTTTGATAATGCAATCCTTTTGTGTCCAGCAAGGGTTTCATTTTCGGCAGTCGATAATGAATCAATATTATCTCCCATTTGTCACCGAAAAAAAAAAACTCGCAAACAATTGTCGAAGAATGGTTAGAGACGTAAAAAATGCGTTTACGCTTCATCACACAAAACTTTTACGATGCGAATGTGACTTTTTTTTGCGTGTCTCTTTGAAATTTTCTCGCTTCAAAAATGTATTAGATTGGTTCGCGTCATAAACTCGTAAAATAATCCACACATCATGAGCAACATTAACGATAAATCACAAAACCACACATAAAAATGTACGCCATTAACACATCATTATCTCCAAATCTGAGACTCGTAAAATAAAAAACAGAGGAAATTTATTTTTGACATGACTCATTTCTTTTGCCGCAGATTTTTGATGAAAATTTAAATGTGGCTCATCGGAGATGCGACAAACGAACGTACACTTTTGAAATTAATGGATTTCCACTGATTTTACGACTCTTTACGAAGGCGATGCATGCAGATCATAACGACGGCAATAAATATGCGAAAATTATGGCAGAAGCAACTAAAATTCCACAGCATAAAAGCATTATTTATTGGAACGTTTGGTATGTTGTACAAGTGGCAGCAGTCGAACAGATGATGATGAAGATGATGAATTTTATCGTTGTTTTGAGTATTTGTTGTGCTGTTATGATTATGTGATATTGATTGATTAGCTTTTGCACGTGTGTTGTGCTGATGTGAGTGTAGGTATCATTTTCAGGGATGTGTTTATGAGGAATTTGGGATAAAAGTCAATAAACGTTTATATCAAAAAAAAAAAAAAAAAAAAAAATATTGGAAAATAATTTTTAAGAAAAAAATAAATTTAAAATTAATTTTTTGAATTAAAAAATTATTATAAATTAAAATAATTATTAAATTAAATATTTTACTTTAAATATTAAAAATTATTTAAAAAATAAATAAATAAATTAATTAATTTCATATTAATTTTGATAAAATTTTTATATTTAAATTATTTATATTTTTTTAATTAATTTTATATTTATATTAAAATTTTAATATTTTAAAAAATATAAAATCCAAAAAATTTAATAATAATATTTATACTCAGTCATATTTATTTTAATTTTTTTTTAAGAAATTTTTTTAAATATAAATAATTTTATTGTCGAATTTTATTTTTCTAAAATTATAATTTATTTATTATTTTATTTTATTTTGACTATTATTTTTTAATTTAATAATTTTAATTAAAAAGTTATTTAAAAAATTAAAAAAAAGGACAAA
Organism: Culicoides brevitarsis; assembly: GCF_036172545.1. Classification (NCBI taxonomy): domain Eukaryota; kingdom Metazoa; phylum Arthropoda; class Insecta; order Diptera; family Ceratopogonidae; genus Culicoides; species Culicoides brevitarsis. Next base: position 13,264,779 of record NC_087085.1, on the reverse strand, counting down.
TTTTAATTAAAAAAATTGGTAAAAAAATAAAAATACTTTGAAATTAATATTTTGTTTAATCATAAAATTTAAAAAATTATTATTTTTAAAAATATATAATAAATTAATTTAACAATAAATTAATTAAATAATTATTTAATTATTTTTAAAGTTTAAAAATTTATAAAGTCAGTTTTGAAGAGAATTTGAAAATATTTTTTAATAATATTTTTTTCAAATTTTAAAAATAAAGCATAAAACAAATTCTAAAAAAAATAACTTTTTAATTTAATTAAAATTTAATTTTCATTTAAACTAAATTTTAATGCTTTTTCACGTCTCTGAAATTCTGCATGCGTCAACATTGATTTATATTATAAATTACATTTTGATTCAAGGACGTCTATTATATTTCCCTACAGATGTTACTTGACTCCTTTTCTTATATAAATTGCCTCTTTAATTCGAGACAAAATAATGAAGACAACGAAAATAGTCGACTTGCAATTAATATTCTTCGTAACAAGTTTTGGGCTTTTGTTTCACACGCGGAAAGAAAGCAAAAAAGGCGAAAGTGTTAATTCAATTGCTGTCCCCCAAAAAACGTAATGGAAAGGAAACATTTTTAATTCAATTGTGCGAGAACAAATGAGGACAAATTTTCGTTTTCCCATAAATTATTATGTTCGTCATTGTGACGACAGGAAAAAAAGGATAAAAAAAATAACATAAACAAGTGTTTGAATCAGTCATTCGAAAATAATGCGAAACAATTTGTATCCTGCAAAAATAAGAGAAAAAGAGAGCAATGACATCCAACATGTGTCTTCCACATCTTATTGTATTTCTAATTAATCAAGCTGTGAAAGAGCGGAATGAACGGAATGAATTGTTGAGTAAATTGTGTGTGCGTTCTTCTACTATTAATTTTTCTGTTATACTATTTTTTTTGCAATGTTAGTTGTCTGATTGTACTCACATGTATTTTTTTTGTTATTTTTTTCTGACAGACGGCATCATTAGAACGAACAAACATTCGAATGTAAGCTGGAAGCAAAATAGATTTACTAGAAATATGACTGCCCAATCAAAAGCGTATCATTTATGAATCAAAAGAGGAAAAAAACTTCGATCAACGATAAAAAATAAAAATAGAGATCTGACAATGCCATTCTTGACAACTTTAAAGCAATTTCAGATTTATTCGATAACGTCTTCGTGAAGAAAAACGGCATTTTATTGTGCATGTGTGGCAAAAAATGTGCCTTCTGGCACAAGCATAATCACGTACCACGTACAAATATTGCACCTAGCGATGTTTTATAACGTCAAAAGGAATGCATTTTGTGTGCCGAATGCACAAGAAGAATGTATTGTATACTGATGCTAAACTCTGCAGAATCATCACATGCAGAAAATTTTTATCGCTGCTTTTTTTCTTCCTCCCTGAAATCATATATTTCACATTTTTATGATATTTGCGCTACGAGTTATCTGTAACAAAATTTTTACGAGCCTCTATTATTGGATGAGCAGTTATCATATGATCTTTCAACGTTTTGTTAGAGATACGTATAAACAGAGGCGTTGCTTGATTTTTTTTTATTTTTCGAATAAATTATTATAAAAGGCTAAATAGTAAATATGTTTCAATTAAATTTTAAATTATCAAAATCTTTTATTTAATTTTTTAAAAATTATTTAAAATCTTTTTTTATCTGTTAATTTAAAATAATATTTTTCTTTAATTAATTAATTTAAAAAAAACATAATCAATTAATTTATTTATTAATTATTTGATTTTTTCACAATAAATAAACACTTTTTTAATTATAAAAGGCTAAATATGCTTCAATTTAAATTTAAATTATCAAAATCTTTTATTTAATTTTTTAAAAATTATTTACCATCTTTAATTTAAAATAATATTTTTTTTTATTTAAAAAATATTTTTCGTGTGCTTGAAAAGGTTAATTTTTAATTAATTTAATTTATTTTTTTTTTTATTTATTTTTTTTAATTTTTATTTATTTAATTTTAATTATTTATTTAACAATTATTAAAAAAAAATTGAAAAAATATAAACCTCACAAAAAAAACTCAAGCAATTTTTTATATTATTATTTTTCATAAAATTATAAAAATATAACTAATTTTATTTTTTTTTTATTTTAATAAATCAGGTAGAATAAAAGAAAAAAAAATTGAAAATAAATTATTTTATTAATAAATTATTTTTAAAAATTTATTTTAAATTAAATTAAATAAAATAAAATAAATTGTTTAACGAAAAATATTTAAAAAAATAATTTTCGTTCAAATTTTTATCTTCTGAAACCCTGAAAAATTGCACCTTTGATTTTTAATAATTTTAAAACGTCTCTGCTCTTTATTTGTTCAAATAAGAAACATATTAAAAACTCAAATAAAGCATATCTTGAGCATTCTTTTTATGAACCTGTTAGAAAATAATTTCTCCGGAACAAATATTTTCACGCATGTTAAATTTTTCAATTTAATGCCATTCAAAAATTCCTTAAATCGGAAAAATGCACCTTTTGCATGTATTATCGTGCCATCCTCTCAATAAACAACTACGGGTTTTTTGCATTTTCGCAAAATTTCATATTTGAACGGTCCATCGAACCAAGCAAATATTCGTTCGTTCACACTCTCGATGGTGCATGACTCTGAAACAATTTTGCAAAAACATTCGATTGAACAAGCAGCAAAAAAAAATTATTTTTATTTTATTTTATTATAGTATTAAGAGACACTGGCACAATCAAGTCACAACCATATAATTTTCTAAATGTGAAAAAAAAAACGTAAGAAGGAACTCAATATTTTTCTTTTGCTCTTCTCTTTTTTTTGTGTGTGTCTTAATGTTGCAAGTCTCAGGTCTATTTCTTGCAGTTATTTTGCAATAATGATAATAATAAAAAGAGAGTATTTCTGATAAAATCATTTATTTTCTCCTCATTTTTCATGGTAAAGTGTGCAATGCATCTTACAATTTTCTTCTTCTTCGCTTCGGCAATATGCAATTTCACATGTGTTGCTCTCGATTTTTCTTCTCTTAAATTGAATATAATGGGACACATTTCATTATACGATTAGACTTTCAATTGCACTCGAATGACTTTTACTTTTTGATCTTGATTCGTGATACGAGTTCAACTGTGAATCTGTGGTTGTGGCTTTAAAATCGAGTAATATTGCGGTTTATCTGTGCTCTTCGCTCTCTGGATTATGAGGAAAAATGTTGTAAAATAAATTAACTCTGAAATATCGTTGTAGCTCTTTAGAGACATTTTGTGAATCCATGTCCATTATATTCATTGCCTTAGTTTTTAACGTATTTTGGTTAGAATTTAACAAAAAAATTAAAGGAATTGAATCGGAATGCAATGCAAAAATTAATAGGTCTAGACATCAATAAATCCATGACTTAGATTTTTTTTCCTTTTTTATTTATTTTTTTTTTTTTATTTTATAAATTCACGGTCAATTGGAGTCAAAAAAAAAAAATTTTTTTTTTATTAAAAAAAATATTAATTTTATTTTTAGTGCTCATTAACAAAATTTCCTTTGAAAAAGATCGAAAAATCAGCCACGAAAAATTTATTGAAAGAATCGATTTGCCGTTAATGTTTGGACGAATTACTTGCCTCATTAACTTAACTTTTCGTCATTTATCTACAAGTAAATACAGCCACTGGATAAATATGCCGATGATCGTATAAATGGCATTAAAATATGTATATGTTTCTGCCGTTTGTGGAGGAACGTTAATCACCAATTTTTTTTCGGTTGGTTTTAAAGGGAAGGGCGCATAATGGAGTGATGGAGTAACATCATCATCAAAAATCGTTTTGTGAGTAAATATTTTAACTTGGTTAGCAGCAGCAGCGACGACGACGAGTAAACGATGGGTAAATCAATTTATCTGATTGTTTGCTTTTAAATGACTAAATACACCGTGAAATTTAGTTAGACTAACAACATTAAAGGAGTATTGAACGAAATTTAAATATTGACAGAGAAATCTTTTTTTTTTGTGAATTTTGGGTTTTGTTTGAAATTATAATTAATTATAAAGACACCTAAATTTTGACAAAATATTAGAAAAAATTATAATATTTTTTTATTTTCTGCTGAGTTTCATATTTAGTTTTATTGAGATTAAAAAAATCTAAAAAAAATATTTTAATAGTTTAATTCAATTTAATAATTTTTAAAAAGTAGAAAAACTATATGAGATTTTAAAATTTTTGTGTCAAATGATTTTTTAAAAAATAATATTTTAAAAGTTTTATAACAATTTTAAATAATTTAAACAAACAAATTTAATTTAATTTAATAAAATAAATTTAATAATAATTTAATTTAATAATTTTTAAAAAGTAAACTATATGAGATTTTAAAATTTTTGTGTCAAATAATTAAAAAAAAAATAATTAAAAGTTTAAATAAATTTAAATAAGTTTAAAATAATTTAAATAAATAAATTTATTTAATTTAATCAAATAACTAAACATTTTAAATTTTTTTTTAATTTTTTATTAAATATTAATTAAAAAAAAAATAGAATTTAAATTAAAATTAATTAAAATATTAAATAAAAAATATTTAAAATAAATATTTAAAAAAAATTAAAATAATAAAAAAAAAATTATTATTTTTTTTTTAATTCAACAATAAATAAATAATTGAATATTTTTTAAATATCAATTAAAAATTTCCACATTTCTGAATTAAAACTAAAAACAAAAGGAAATTTAAATAAATAAAAAATAAACTAATAAAGTAATAGGAAAATTGCACAAAGTTTTGAATGAAAGTAAGCATAAACTACAATTTTATCTTTAAATTGTGTCATGACACACTTGCTTTTCTTATCTTTTCTTCATGCATAACACTTCCTAGCACAACTTTGTAAGTCTTCTTTTGAAAATGCATTCTTCCCAATCTTCGTTAGCAACAAACATCGTACGTATGTTACATTATTAAAAACCGAAATTTGCAATTTTGTGGAATAATTCATGCAAACATCATTCAACAAAGAATGAAAACTCGAGATTTTGTTTATCTCGCCTACACATGCTTGAGGGATTTGTAACTCTTGCTTATATGTAAAAGACTTTTATGACTTTTATTGTTTCTCGGCTTAATTATATGTTATTTAAAGTTTTTACGAGAAACTTTTCTTTTTACTTCGAAAGGTAAATGAATTTTCGAACAACTTTTTCGTTATAGTACGGCTTTTGCTCGCGCATGTTTTACTCGGGAAAATTGCATATTTTTGTAAAATTTTCCATTGAAAACAACAACATTGAAGACAAGCATGTTCACTCAAGCGGTGTCAGGTGATGAAACCATTAATCAATTTTATTTTTGTTTGCTTTCGTTGCTTGTAGCCTGCTTTTATGTAATAATAAATCGATCGTGCGTCAACATTAATATTAGATAAAAGGTTCAAGACGACGCTCGAGTGCCGAGCGAGTGTGACGAGAACTTTAAATAAATTTAATCGAAAAATTTTCCTCTCCGCAAAATACAAAAGGGAAACGAAATCAATTTTGTGTGAGGTAATCTAACGTCTTTTGTGTGAGAGAAAATTGAAATCATTCCGTAATTTGAATAGAATTTCCTAGCTTTTGAGCAAATTCCTCGAGTATGAAGTCGAGAGTTGAAATTAACCCAAGACAATGGATGTTCTGGTTGAAGCAATTAGGTATCATTCTTTCTTATTCATCACCATTCCTTTTTCAATTCAATTCAATAACGAAGCATCATGCACAAACTGTAGAGATCCATGTTTCGAAAGTTAAAAATAGCCGCAAGGCATAAAAAATAATTTTTTGAGTTTCCAACCAACATAACAATTGTACATTTGGCCAATATTATAAAATTTGAATTAAGTTGAAATTTAAAAATGTGCATTGGGCCAAATTTAAGAATGTTCATTGGGACAAAATTAAGAATGCGCATTGGGTTAATATGTCAGAATTTGCATTTGGTCAATATATTTGAATGTGCATTGGGTTGAAATGTGTATGTCCCAATGCATATTCTAAGATTTTGACTTAATGCAAATTCTAACATGCACTTTCAGAATTATTGTGTTTATGCACATTCTGAAATTTTTGCCCAATGCCAGGCCCAATGCACATTTTTAGATTTTGCCCTAATGCACAATTTAAATTCCAACCTAATTCACATTCTGAAATTTTGCCCCAATGCACATTTTTTGTGTTGGTAGTTTTTTCATTATGTCTCTCAGGATAATTTTAGCTTTCATAACGTGGATTTTTCACAATGCACACACTCAAATTTAATTATGCAAGAAATTCTCTGTTGAATTCCAGGCGAGATGATAAATTGTGTGGGTATCGTAATAGAAAAAAAGGGAGAATCAGGCATCGTCGTCGTCATATCAGCACCTTTTGAAGGCTCTTGATGGATAGATGCAGCAACAAAAGTACAAGAAAAGTTAAAGAAAAGATTCACACCGAAGATATTCGTCGTGTCTAGACAAAATCCATCTATCTTTAACAGCACTCCCTTTACTATTATTACAAAATATCTTTCGGCGAACGAACAAATGAACGAAAACACGGCACATCGCGCCACGAAACCGTATGAATTTATTTAAATTTTATATTTCCCTCGTGGAAAACCGCAACAACAACAACAACCCAACTCTCGCACCCGAAACTTTTAATCATTGACGCCACATCAATTAATTTTCGTCGAAATAAAGAAAGAAAAAATTTGCGGCAATAAATCAAGACTCGTTCGCCTTCCTTCAATAGACAATGTAAATTTCTTTTCGTGTCATTTAGCACTTTTCGCTTCTTTTCATCTGATTTACATGCCTAATACTGAGGTAATCTAATCGCTTGCGATCAAAAAGTAATGAAGCGTCGAATTGCCAAGTTAATGGGGGAATTCAAAGCGAACAAAAAAAAAATAAACGACGCAAAAAAAGGACAAAATTTTTCCATGAATAATAAAATCTTTTTTTAAGGTATTCAAAGCGTGGATAGAAAAAGGTTGTAAATGTACTCCATCAATATTGAGTGATTATTATGTCAAAGATATAAAATCAAATATCAGGTAATTTTTTCATGCTAAATAGTTTTTTTTCCTTCGGAGTGAGTGATTGAAAATTTTTTTGAAATAAATTTAAATGAAATCATGTGCGTTAAAAAATGTGACAAATTTAATTATTTTTTTTTACAAAAAGGTAAAAAAATTTGATGGATGACAGCTTAATAAAATTCATTAAAAAAATTTTTTTTTTTTCAATAAATTAAAGGAAAAATGAATTCCAGTCTGAAGGAATGCAATAAAATTTTATAAAAATGATAAAAAATGTTCAAGAAAGGAATAGAAACATCTTTTTTTCGACATGACATTCGAGACAACGTTGTCCCTTTTTTTCCTCGAAAGGAAGCGGAAATCGTAATATAAATTGCCACAAGGGATAAGGCTTTAGACAACATTTGATCCTTGTCAAATGTTATTGTTTATACATACATTTTTTTTCATCTAAAGGGGTTTAGTCCTAAAAACTTTCCCGAAACACGTCAAAAAACTCATTTTTCAAACTGTGAAAAACTTTTGAGCATTTTTTTTTGTGAATTTAATTCAACTCTTTGTGTTTTAAATTTTTTTTCGCTGAAAATGCAAAACAAAATTTTATTGCGGTAAAGTCGTGTGTTGACTGATGTGGAAATAAAAACGATGTAATTAGATTTTTTTTTATTTTTCCACAAAAACTAATTTTTTTCTCTTATGTGATTTTTCTCTGCAAGTTTCGTAGTTATGGTTATTAATTAAAAAAAAAATGTTGCTACGAAACAAAAATGCATGACGAATATTAACTAGACGCCCCCACACACACAAAAAGCTGTGCGGTAGGTAAAAAAAATTAAATCACATACAAAATGTTTAGGAGTGGCTTTTTCCTCATTTCCATGAAAGTTGGATTAATTTGTTTGCATTTCTCAGGCCATTTCATTTTTTTTCCTTTTTTTTTTTCTTTTTTTTCCGCTTTTGTTTATTTTTCAACTACTAAATGAGCACCAAATGGACACTTTTGTTGACGCAAGTAATTTCTGGTGAAAAATTTAATAAATCTAATTATAATAAAGAAATTAAATATTTGCTTTCGCGTGGAAATTTTTTTTATTGTGTACATTTTTAGGTGTTACATGTTCCGGTCCCTTTTATTTACTTTTTAAATATTTTTTTTTGTAAGGCAAAAAAAATTACCGGGAAGGTCTGTTATTAAATTATATTTGGCAAGATTTTCTTCAAAGATTGACGGACCCACACACAAAAAAAGGTGCTTAACGACACTTTAATTAAATTTAATGTTCTGAAATCGTCTTTAAATAATTTTTTTTTGTAGTATTTTAATAATAAAATGTCAATCACTTGTCACAGAAATACAAAAAGTACTTCAAGTTGACTAGACTGTGGCATGCCCTTAAAACACTTGAACTTGACTCGAAAATCTTTATAGTTGCAAAAAATACGACGACTGCTTTTAAAGAGTATTTTTATAAGAAAAACAACACTCTTGACATAAATTGAACAAATAATAAGCTTTTAAAGAATTTCCTTTCAATTTTCCTTTTTTTTGCGAATTGTAGGTGAAAAAAAACGCGAATATTGAAACGATCCAATTTAATGTAAAGTTTCTTTCTCCTCAATTCGTTTAGTATTAAATTTTCTTTTTTTTATATTTACAAAGAAAAATTTCAGCGAAAAAAGAGGAAAATGTGTTAAAAAGAACAAAACACTCTCGATACTCTTTTCAAACATACACACAAGAAAATCCCGTGTAACAGAACACAGATTTGTGCATTTATTTGCCAAACTTTTTTTTCTCACTACATAAATATTCTTGTATCCTCCGTTTTTTTCTTTCTTCGTACTTTTTTTTTGCTCTCCAAGGTGGATTTAAAATGAAATTTTTGCACGAGTTGGCAAAAAATGCATTTTTTCTAAGAAAATCTCATGTCGAACGAAGGTATTCGATATTCGTTTTTAGCTTTACATGTGCATTCAGCAGAAATGTAATCACATACACGATATTTGCATTAATAGAAAAAAATGCTTTTTATTGATACATTCTTATTTCCTGAAGTAAAAAATTAATATGCAAAAGTTGGCAACAAAAAAAACTAAAAAATTTTTCAATATTTTCGATTTACGTACAACTTTCCATTTAATGAAACTGATATATAGCGAATCCACATATTGCGAAAAAAAATGTTGCATAAGGAATTTACAGGATTAAGTCAATGCAAGCAAGATTACAAGCCAAATATGTGCATTGGGATGAAAGTAATGGCAAAAAATTCAAAATGTCAACTGGGATGAAATTTTTAAATCTGTTTTTGTTAAAAATTTTCAAATATACATTGGGTCAAAACTTTTAAATGTGTTTTGGGTCTAATTTTTAAAATGTGCATTGGGTCAAAAATCTAAAATGTGCATTGGGTCAACCATATAAAAATGTCAAGTGATGTAAAATGCTGAATGTGCATTTGGCAAAAGTTTATAAATGTGCACTGGGTCAAAGTTTTTAAATGTGGATTGGGTTGACAATCTTGAATGTGCATTGGACAAATATTTTAAAATGTCAACTGGGGCAAATGTCGAGTGTATAATACTTTGAATAATGCTTAAAATATTAACTGGGACGAAAAATCCAGTTGTATCATGGGTTATTTTTGATATTCTCTATACATCCACGATGTTGTTATATAATAAATTTGGTAAATACAACGGATTAGTTAAATAGGAAGTTGTACGTAATAACATAAGATGTAAAGCTATGGATGAAAAAGTAAGTTTAGTTCTCAGTATTTGTTTATGCATAAACATTTTGAGGAGAATTGAATAAATATTGATAATAACGAAAGATATCTTTTCACAAGAGTTTAAGTTTTGAGTTTTATCTTTATATAAAAGAAAATTTTCAAAAAAGGTAATTTAAAATATTATTAACTTTACAAACTTTAATATTTTTTGCAGACTGTTCTTTTGAAGTAAACTCGTATTTTTTTGTAATAAGTCTAATATTTTTTATTGATTTATTTTTTTCCTTAGATAAAAGCTTTTAAACTTCCCTTTTTCTTTAACGTTTTATCTTTAATCTATCTTTTTCCATTAATTTTTGTGTCTCTCTTTGCCCGTAGAAAACATACAAAAAAAAACATGAAAAACGATATTTTTAGATAAAAAATATTATTTTGCTTTGATTTTCCGTCCTTCGTCTGTCGCTAAGAAACTCTAAAGATATACATTTTGTTAATTTACTCAAAAAAAAAAAAAAAATTTTTTGATGGCAATATTGATTTGTCGTTAAAATTTTCATAAATTAAGACGTTTTAAAAAAGTTTTGACATGTGACATTTTCATGTTGAATAAAAAAACATATTTTTTTGATGAAAAATTTATAAACTTTCCAAGTCATTTAAAAGATTTTTTTTATTTTAGCAAGAAAGAAAATGTTTACTTGAGTAATTTTTTGTGTAATCCCTTGAAAATCTACACGCAAAAAGTTTTCTTTTCCTCCGCTACAGACTTAATTGTTGACATAGATGACGATATTAAAGATATTTTTACAACAAATATTTGTTTTTGTGCTGTTTTTCTCTCGGCGTAGTCGTCGGTGTCTGTGACACAAAATTTAATTTATATGCGAAAGAAAAAAAAATATAAAATTTAATTATCCAAATGTATCCATCCACATATTTGTCAAGCATTTTGTAGCAACTTGAGGCACACGCAGCAGGACAAAAAAAATAATGTTTTTATGTACTTCCTCTTTCCTGCTTTGTTTTTATCCATAAAACATTTGAGTAATTTTTTAGGTTGTTGAACTTAAATAATAAACTTAATTTTCGAGTATGACGATAAATTTTAGTCAATTATTTTTCATTACAGCGCAATTTTTGTTTTTATCGTGAATCAAGAAAAAAGTAGCCGCCTGAGGAACGCGTACTATACCACATTTCGCTTATTTTACTCCTCACTTCACAATTTTGTACTCCTCACTTCACATTTTTGTACTCCTCACATGTAAAAAGCCCGAAAAATCGAGGTTACCTACCGCATTTTTTCTTCGAAATGCGCTAAAAAATGTTTTATAGTTAAAAAGTGACCTTAATTTGTATAAAATATGTTGATAATCCTCTAATAATTGGTTTTAGAAGATAACTATTAGTTAAAGTCCTCAAATATTTAATTTCGCCATCATCAACATCATCATCAAAATTACGATCCATTTCACAAACGAGTTTCTAGTTGATTGAAATTTTATGTTCAATCCTTTGCTCTCAAGAGAAAATTTTAATTTTGTTTATTAAATAAAAACATCATCCTTTTATCCATCATCATCAGCATCATACTAAACACTAAACTATATGACGAAGTCACATAATGAAATTTACGAGAAACTTTTCGAACTTTATTAAATCTCTGGGATTGTCTTAAATGTGTTTACACAAGTTTTCCCTTTCATAGTTTAATCCTTTTCTTTGCTTCTTAAAACTATTTCACAAAAACTTTTTTTTTTTACAATTCTTTAAATCTCTCATTCCCCGAAAAAAAGTCAAAATCTGATACAAAAGAAGCAAAAAATGAATAAAATTCCAATTAAATTTAACGAAGTGCTAAAAGTATCAGAGCTTACATTGTGTTTCGGTAGTTAAAGGCAACATAAAGAGAGACCAGAACTAAATTTTAATGCGCCGCAATAATTTTTAATGACAAAAAATAGAAAAATAAAGTCATTCAAAATACTTTTCTTTAGAAATAAATGAAATAAATAAATTTTCATTACAGTAAATGTTGTTCGTTTTTTTCGTCTGTTTTGTTTTACTTTAGAAAAAGTGCAAAAAATTATATAAATTAATATATAAAAACTCGTATAACGATAATAATTCTATCGTACGTAATCGTAAAAATTAATATTTTGAATCCTTATGATCGTTCATTTTTAATGGTGGCGACAGGAATTTTTATGATTTTTTTTTCATTTCTATAAAAATTCTATACAAGAGCACTTGATGTGGTCGCTGGCTCTTAATTTAATTAGAGAACCAAAGTTACGCAATTTTTTGTTTATTATTTTCATTTGCGTTGAGGCAAATTTCAAACAAATTTATCTCTGTTATCTGTGGGGGGTTTGCTCTAATTGGACTTTCTCTACCTTTTTTGTTGTATTTTGTTTATTTGTCACCACAAATCCTTTTGTTTCGTGCGTAATAAAGACATATTTCTCTTTTCACACAGAAGAAAAACCCGAATTTAGTTGGAAGAGAGATAAATAAATCAAAAAAACAAGAGATACTCGATATTGAGTTTCTATTGTTCAATCATGCCAATTTTCGGTTCAATTGTTGATATCTAGCAAGAAAGTTGAGCAAATACTATTCAATAAACTAAAAGTATAAAATGTGGGAACATTTATTCAGAGCAAATATTTTTACGGAATGCGGAATAATATATGCCGAGTTTACATCCTTTTTTATTATACTTCTCTCTAGTTTTATCGCAAATCAATTTGATTGAATTTCGGAGAAACAAATATCCCTCATGCGGAGTAACAGATAGAACTTTTTTTAAAAAATAAATTCAATCAAGTTAAGACAAACTTTGTGGTGAATTTTATAAAACAATTTATCGAGACTCGTAAAAAATTGTTTTACTGGAAATAAATTTTTAAATATTTTGCGTGTGAGGCAGTCAATAAATTACGAACTTTTTTTTATTGTTATTAAGAGAAAAAAAAATTTTTTTTTTTCAATAAAAAAATAATTTTTAAAAATAAAAAAAAATGAATAAATAAAAAGTTGTACGGTTGAAAAATAAATTATCTCTAAAGTTAAAAAATTAATTATTAATAATTAATTAATAAAGAAAAAATTAATAAAGATAAAAAATCAAAATTTGAAGAATTGAAAATTAAAATAGCTCAAAAGCTAATCTAAAAATCTAGTTTTTGAAACAAAAATATTTAAAAAAAAATTTCTTTTTTTTTTTAAATAAAAATAAGACATTTAAATACTAAAAGATATTGTAAAAATAATAAAATTAATAAAAAATTTTATAGAAAAAATCAATTAAATTAATTAAAATTATTTAATAATTTAGTTAATTTAATTTAATATTTTAATTTGAAATAATTAAAAATAATATTTTTTTTAATTTAATAAAAAAAATAATTAAAATTAAAAAATTGAAATAATTAAAAATAAAAAAAATTATTAAAAAAAATAAAAATTTGTTAAAAAAATTCTCATAATATTTAATTTTTAAAAGGGTAAAATATCGTTTTTCAAAATATTTCAAAAATGCGTAATTTTAGATATAAAATAAAACACGTGCGTCACGAGACCATTTCCTCAAATTCACTTCTTTCTCAATAATAATGAAATTTGATGAAACAACGCTATATCGCTAAGTTGCTTATTTTTTTCCCTTTTTCCAAGAATTAATTATAGCGCCTCCATATGCCTTGATATCTGATATTTTTAACAATGTATCTGTTTTTAGCATAAAATTCATTGAAATCACATAATGATCAATTACAGAAAAAAATCCTCTCATCAAAATGTTCTAATTTATTTACTTTCAATTATATCTCTTTTTCATGATAAAAATATAAAAATAATTATTTTTTTTCTACATGACACGAAACTAGTTTAGTCACTTATTCATCAATTACGCTTGAACTGACTTTGGTGCCAATTATAATTGAACAACATTTATTGTCATAATAATTATAATTAATCTATGCAACACTTGAGACAGAGCGCAAAAATCGATATTTATAAAAGCGTTAAAAAAACACGACTGATTAACTTCATTCAGTAGCCACACTGTAAATAAAATAATTCATTAAAGGCAATAACTGACCAACAACAAGTGTAATAAAAAAATGTATTAAAATTCCTCTTACAGCTTTAAGAGTCGTTGTTGTCCATCGTTATGATACATGCACAAGAGTTACTCCAATTTTCATAATTAATGACATGGCTGTGTTAATTATCAAGTGTATCATATAAAAATCGATAATTCACATGCACGCACCGTTACACGAAATGTAACACATTCATATGGCGAACAATGAGGTGAACATATGTTGATTGAACGAAGGTGTACAAAAATGAGCGTTCATACGATTTTATCATCGTACAAATTGAATTGTTTACAAGAGAGACTCGGAAAATATTTATCGCGATAAAGCATCGACGCGCAACAACAAAAAACTAGAGTGAAATTGCATTTAACTAAAATCCATACAAAATTTTGAAAAAGCTCATTAATTTAATTTCCGTTCAAAGTCTGTTAATGAACAAAGATAACGTGCGCAAAATAAATACGAAAGTTTGTGCTCGATAATAAATTAGATTTAAATCTACTTCAAACAAATATCAATTAGCAAAATTAAATTTGACACGTGGATTAGTCCTTTTGCACATCATCATCATCAACAGCAGCAGCAAATCGTTACAATAATAAACTATGATTCATGCTAAATAAACATCAAGCAAGAAGTTGCTTTGTGTGGCGAACTGTGAAATCTATTTGTCAATTTCACGTATTTTGTACTTGCTTGACTTATTCTTCATTTTCACTCTGCTATACTTCACGCTTCACATGCACAAAAGTTGCGCTCTTCTGTTTCTTTTGCTACTTTGTAATGTAGTTCGTCGTCATCGTCAGCTTCACAGATGAATAGCTTCGTGCATATTTGTGAATTCAAGCCATAAAGTAGTAATTTATATTGTTTTTCATCTTTTGAGGATTCTGCTTGACTGTTGCAGAAGTGGCAGAGTGGGAAATGAATTTGAAAAAAAAAATTCTCGAAATGAAGATTTGAGCGTATTTTAAATTTTTATAACAAAATACTAATTTTTTTTAAATTTATGATTTTTTTTTCAAATATTTTGGGTTTTTTTAATTTTAAAAATATTTTTTATTTTAAAATTTTATAAAAAAAATGCCGAAACTTTTATTTTTTGAATAATTATTAAAAATCTTTTTTTTTAAATTTTATTTTAACTTTTTTAAATATTAGGTATAATTTTTTATTACGTATTATTTTTATTTTATTTAATTTTTTTGATTTTTTTTTTAAATTAGAATAAAATTTTTAAAATATTTTTATTTCCAAAATATTGAGAATTTCATATAAAAAAAATCAAAACTTTTATTTTTTAAATAATTATTAAAAAATTAATTTATTTTAATTAATAATTTTTTTTTAATTTTAAAAAAATTTTAAATTATTTTAAATTAATGTTAAAATATTTTAATTTAAAATATATTAAGAATTAAAAAAAATAACTTTTTAATAATGTTTTATTTTTAATTAAATTTATTTTTTAAATATTTTTTAAATAAATTTTTAAAAATTTTAATTAATTTGAATCAAAAATTTAGATAAATTTTGTTATTTAAAATTAATTATTATTTTTATAATTTTCAAAATAATTTGTATTAATTAATTTAATTATATAATTTTTTTTATTAATTTTTAATAAATTTTTTAAGCACGGACAAATTTTTCTTGAAAACTATTTTTTTTTAAAACACGTTAGAAAAACGAAAGAAAATTTCTTCCAAGAGAAAAGAATAAAAAATGTCTTTTTTGACGTACAGATGCGAAGAAATATGCAAATAACCGGCTCGAGTCCTTTTATTCATCGATTCTCTTCAGCCCATAAGATGTTCATGTCTTATCTTGTCTTTTCTCGTGTACTTGAGCCGTGTACATTTTGAGAAAAACACAACCTTATACACTTCACATAATAAAAGTCAATTTACAACAGATACCCTTTTTAATTCAATTTTCCTCTTTTCGCCATATTTCTTTATTTATGAAGCATGGCAGCAGCAGCACATTGGCAGCTTTTCACCTGCGTCGAAGGTAAACACTCTCCTAAGAACATAATCGAAGCACTTTTGTCTGTCTGAGAGGTTTAATTTATATCAAGAGGTGTTTATTTAAGTCCATTCAATTAATTTTTTTTACTCTTCATTTTCAGGAAATGCGAAAAATCTGGACATTAAGCAAATAATCGTAATAATTAATAACGAGAAAGTGTTGAAATGGGCAAAAATCCCTTAATGGAGTCATTTTGTTATTAAATTAATTGAAAAATATGATGAAGATTACTGTTATTTTCTGAGCAAATGGCTTAAGAGCGCCTACAAAGTACTTTCAATGATTAAGTTCACTGTAATTTTCTATGGAAAAAAATAATAACAAAGTAGCACTCGGATTTTTATTATTTTTTTCTATATAAAAAACTTCCTTAATTAGAGCAATTTTGCACAATTTTATAAAAATATCCGTTTAGCATATTTTTTTAATATTAAAAAAATAAGAACTTCATTTATTTTGCAGAAACAACTTTGCTCGGAAACGAAGTGCTTTAGCCCATAAAACGCTTTATTATGATTATTTTCTAAACTTTCTGTTTTATGAAGTAGCACAGAAGTTCATTTTTTTGCAATATTTTTATTTTATTTTAAATAGAAAAAAAATGCTAGAGCGCCACATTTATTTTTATCGCACTCATTTTATTTAATCGTAAAGCTCATTTACATTTAATTGATTTCCATTTCATTACAGATTTTCCGTTTCCGTTTGCATTGATGCCGCTGCCTTGATGTCGGAATCACATTAAAAAGTTTCCCAACAGAGTTGATTAAATAAATTAAGGAAAGTTTAACAAAGTTTCGTCTCTCCCATTCTCTCGTGTTATTTATTTAATGGCAGATCGCGTGTGACGTAACAATGGCAACAACATAAATCGAACACTCAAAACTCAATACAAACAAATTTAACAAATTACGGCACGAGCACGGATTTTTTTTTTTCGCAACAAAAAAAAAAAAAGATTTTTCTCGATGTCGTGACGACGACATTCAACAAGTTGTTTTTCTCCATTTTTGTAAGTATTGCAATTTTTGTGATTGATGTCTCGGCCATCGAAAACAGATATTTTATTATTTACGAAAATCGGGTTTTGGGTTTTTCCTTTAAAAATTAGTAATAATCGTCTCTTAGTGTGTCTGACATTTATTTTCTCGTCAATTTTGTTATTCAAATTGTTTTCGTCCGCACTTTTCCATTATCTTCGCGCAAAGTGATACAATGTATTTTATTAATGCCGAAAAAGGTGTCAGGTGTCCCAATGAATATAACGAAAATTGTTCCCGAACAAATTTGATATTATTTCGACGTTAAAACAATCTGATCTCTCTCTTGTTTTATTTTTTTTTGTTTTCTAAATACCGATAAATGGTGCTTATCATTAAATATTCATTCGAGACTTTTTGGCGAAATTCGCTATTTGTACATTAAATGAGGGAAATATTAAATAACTTTATTTTCGAGAAAATGAGAGAAAATATTTGGGCGAATTAATTTGTGTATTTTAATTTTTTGTCATTGAAGGGGAATGAAAATGTTAAAACTAACATTAAAATTATAAAATCATCTAAATTATTTAAAAAAAATAAAATAAATTAAATTTAATTTTATTAAAATTATTTAAAATATTATTAAATTATTAAAAATTATTAATTAGTTAAAAAATTAAAATTATTTTTTTTCGTAATTTTTTAACGATAAATAATTATTTTTTATCAATTTAATTATTATTTAATTATTTTTTAACTATCAATTTAAATTTTTATTAAATTATTAAAAATTATTAATCTATTTAAAAATTAAATTTCTTTGAAAAAATTTCATTAAAAAAAAATATATAATTTTTTTAATTTTATAATTTAAAAAATTTCAGTTAATTTTTTTTAACTAAATTCAATAAAATGTTTTAAAATAAAAAAATTATTTGGTGCATTCCATTCTAAAAAATACCGAAATCCCAGATTTTAAATTTACCTATAAAAGTACAGATCTTATTATCTTATCTTGATGTCCATCCGAAAATAATAAACTTTTGCTAAGACAACATATATTTTCGACTTATTTTAAAAATTTTTATCAATGGTTCAAAATTTTTTAAAAACGCAAAAATATCACATTTTTGGCTTTTCTGACCAAACAGTTCGTTTTCAACCATATGTTCCATGGCAAAAATTTATGTACTCGAGATGACAAACAATCCTGGTGAACAAAAATTTTAAAATAATAAACTTGAAATTTTGACCTTTTTTCGCTACACGGATTTTTCATATATTTTGCGATAAAAATTTTTTAAAAGTATCATAAAATTTTTAAAAATAAGGGTAAAAAAATTTCGCCAAAGCAAAAATTTCTTCTTTTTTGATGGACATCACGATAAATTATTCAGTTTTTCATTTCTATTACTGTTTTATGGAAAAATCGGTAAATTTAAAATTCGGGATTTCAGTATTTTTTAGAATGGAATGCACCATTTATCGTTAAAAAATTACGAAAAAAAATAATTTCCCCTTTAAAAAAACAAAAATTTATTTGCTTTAAAAACGAAAGACAAACCAGATTAATTGCACGAAAAAACACCTTTTTTGAAGAGGTGGAAATAATATTAAAATAATTTCATTTAATTTTTAATTAGGTATTCCCGATTTTACGATTGATGTCTTTTTATCTCTTCAATAAACTTTTATCTTCAATTCGCAGTAAAATTTTAAAACGAAAAAGTTTTCGTGAAAATTTTAATTGAATTCGATCGTTTCCAAAACAACCAAAAACTCATAAAATTAATAAAATAATAAAGATTTAAATCGATGAATTTAAATATATTTTTTATATCTTCATATGAATAAGAAAGAAAAAATCATCAAAATAAAACTTTTTGATTCAAATCACCTTTTGTTACTTTTTTGCTCAGTTTTTGATAAAGCCTCTTTTATGATATGGCTCTATTATTATTATTATGATAGCTGCGAGTATATTTTTTATGAAAAGAGCAAAAAAACAAAAAAAAAGTGGAAAAGTCAACAGCATTACAAGATATGTATAATAGAAAAAAATGTTGGGAGCGGAATATTTAGGTAAAAATACAAAGTAGAACAAAAACGGCTGAGAAAAAATAACAATAAATGGTACTTTTTATTCAACTTTCATGACTTGCAATCTTGCTATACGGTAAGAAATCTATAGAGAAAAAAAAGGCAAAAAAGTTTATTGTTTATCTGTTTCCTTCTGCATCATTGTTTTTTCATTATGATTGTTATGAGAATTTTATTATAAATATTTTAAGATTTTTCTTTTCAGTTGGTTTAAGCGAAAATATGGTACGATAGTTATTACATTATTTTATTTTAAAAAAATTTTTTTTTTTCAATAAAAAAATTATATGAAATTGCCCGCAACTATTTTTAACAGATTTCTTTTTTAAATAATTTTTTTTCTTGCAACAAAGTTCAAGTGAATTAATTTTTGCCACTTTTTTCACACATTTTTTTTTGAAAAGCAGATATTTTTTCCATTCCATTAGCAGATGAAAAGTTATCCTTCATGCTAATCTCCCTTATCTGCACTACTTTTTTTTCCTTTACTCAGCTTTAAGCTGTCTTATAAACCATGACAGCTAATTTCACTCTTCTGTCTCAACCATTCCCATCATCATCATCATCATTGTGCTCGAAGGTACGAAAAACATAACTATAAAAGTATTTTTTGGGAAAAGTAGCATATTTGTCAGTCAAAAGTAACGTTCTCAGAAAATTGTTGTGACAGAATCTCCTGGAATTGAAATGCGAGAAAAAAGAAAAGTTTTTGTCATGAATAGTTTTGTTTAGTTCTCTTCATAAAATTTGAGACAGAAGTTTGAATTGTATCAATTTCCGGTTTTTTCCGAAGAAAGTATCCCTGGGTGAAAACAAACAAATTTTTGTGGGTAATTTTCATAGAAATCGATTTCGTATCTCGAATTAGCATCGAAATCTGCCCAAGTCATCTCGTCGTCTCCGTACATATATAAATAAAACATTGTATTTGTCAAATCATTTCACTGTCATGTCTGTTTCGGGGGGAAAATTGATGTAGAAATGTGGCGTAATTGATAACTTGTTACTTTTTCGGCCGAATCCAATGTTTATATTAGAATTTTCGAGACAACCCGAAACTGTGGCGTTACGCAAGCTAATAAGTTTAATCATGACTGTATTGAATAAATTTCCTGCCAACAGATTCAATTTTGATCGGAAATTGTTCGAGTGTAAAGTTAATGAACATGCTTTTGTGGCAGCAACATGAGTGAGAAGGAAGATTTGCAATGTCACTTCAAATACGACAGAATCTTCTCCCTACGGATTGAAAAGTGTTCAAATTAATCCCTTAAGTTATTGAATTAATCCCTTATTTTGTAAAAAGGGATTAATTTAATACCTTAAGGGATTCATTTAAACACTTTAAGGAGTCAATATAATATCTTAAGGGATTTATTTAACCTCCTTCAGAGTTGGTCATCAACAACCTTATCAATTAATCTCTATAAGAGGTTATATTAATCCCTTGAGGAGTTAATTTAATACCTTCAAATGGTTAATTTTACCCCTTAGTGATTTTTAAACCCTTCTTAAATTATTTTTTTAAAAGAGTTTAAATTAACCACGTGAAGGAATTAATTTAACCTCTCAAGGGATTAAATTAACCTTGTAGCGGGTTAATTAAAAGACGTGTTTCTTTGCTTAGTCCAATTACTCGACTGATTTTTATTTTAATATTAATTGACTAAAATCATTTTTAAAGCATACTTTAATTAAATACGGGAATAGTAAAATTTCAATGTTCAACGTGAGTTTAAGGTTCAACATGAGTGACATCACAACCTCTAAAAAAGAATATTTTTTTCGGGCTATTGATGACCAACTCAAAAGGAGGTTAAATAAATCCTTTAACGGATTAAATTTACTCCTTAAAGTGGTTAAATTAATCCCTTAAGATATTAAATTAATCCTTTTACAAAACAAGGAAATAATTTAATAATTTAAGGGATTGATTTGAACACTTTTCAATCCGTAGAGTTCATGATACGACTGCGGTGACAGACTGTTCAATTAAGGAATTCAATGGATGTCATCAATATATATGTGAATTTGTGGGCGGCACGTGGTGCAAATTAAGTTTGTTGTGTCTGTGCCAGAAGTTTGCCATGGAAGTAATTTACACGCTTGAATTAGTAAATTTCAAAGCAAACATCGGTCCATTGAATGTCACTTAATTACAAAGTTATTTACAGCTTTTTTCCTTAATTGAAACTAATTGGAGCGAAATTCTTTTATGTAACTTCTTTGCCTTCTTTGTATACAAAAAAATCAGCAAAAACAGATTTTAATGATTCATCTTTTCGAATAGGAAAAATATTATTTTTTATCTCTTCTCTGGAGAACATTTATCTGGTTTTTATGAAGATCGTTAAGAGATATTATAATGAGGTCTTGTAAAAAGCGAAAACATGTTTTATGGCATAGAGTGCTAAACAACAAAAGTCGACGAACACGACGACGACTTAATTCGAGATTTATTTCGGATTATTTTCTCAGACAAGGAAACTTAAGATAAACTTCATAATTTTATCCCTGAATTAATTTTTGTTCATGCGTCCCATTTATGCGATACCCTAGTAACTGCTGTTATTGTCCCGAGTATTTGGGAGTAACTGGAGGGCAATGAAATAATTTATGGCAAAAATAAAATGGAAAATGCTGTACAAAAGGTCCTCATATAATAGAAATATTTACAGGACAAATAAATTACTCAAACAAAATTATGGCTTCCGTTTCTTCTTGGAAACTGGGCGCATTTTAGCAGCTTGACATTTTTATTATTATTTATCAAGATTGGATTTAAATGTTTTTGTATATTTGATACAAAAAAAAAATCCATTGATTTTTTTCTTCGAACAAAATAAAAACAAAAACTTTGTTGTATCTTAATCCATAAAAAAATACAAGCAAACAACTTTCAAGGTCTTTGTTTTTATTGGAAAATTTTTCATCAATTTTTTCCTCCGTTTGTTTACATTCTGCACACGTTTTTCATCACTTCGCATCATCGAGCGACAAATTATCATTATTATGCAACCAGATACAGACAATTGCAGCATGCAAATGCATTTGTGACGGCCAATTGTCAAGTCAATTGCAAGAAATGCCGACGCAGCAAATTGCATTGAATATTAAAAATTACAAAACGTGACCTTTTAGTGCCAGACGTCTCCACGGAGTCTTAAAGTGCATTCGTTTAGCTGCATAATCACGAGTCTTGGCATTCTAAAGGTTACAAGTGGTCACTTTAAAAAATTCATTTTCTAAAGCTCGGCGTAATCTACTTGGCAATTTGTCGGGTGTCTGTGTCCTGCTTGCTGCTGCTGCTGCACACAAAAGTCGTGATAAAAAACATTTACAATTTTTTTTTGCGGACCTTTTGTTACAAAATACTTTCATTTCGACGAGAGTGGTCTGCAGATATTTATTGTTATGTTTCATGCTCTTCATTCTCGTGCAACGCGAGTGTTTGTAAAGGATAATAAATTTCACACTTTATTATTATTTAATATGGCTCGTGAGTGTGATGTAAGAACTGGGTGTGGAGTAATTGTTTCGCCGTTCGTTTTTCCTTCTTTCTTACTTTTACTTAGGGCGGTTTAATGTGCAAAAGTGTTTTAAATTTCATGAGAAGGAAGTGTATTGAGGAGTTCTTTTGTATTTTTGTACATCAGTTATAATGAATTTAGACAAAAAAATTGAATCAAAAATTTATCACAAAAAAATGCAAGAAAAAATTAAGTATTGACTTTTGATTTTTTTTACAAATAAAATTATGTATTAATTATTAATAAAATATTTTTAATTTTATTTATTTATTAATTTGCAAAAATTTTAATTAATTAAATATTTATTGATAATTAATTATTTTAATCAATTTAATTTATTCATTATATTTTTTTATTTTTAAAAATTTATTTTTAATTTAATTTTTTTTAAATATTAAACTCTAAAAAAGTTAATTTTGCTTAAAGTTTTAATTAAATTAAATTATTAAGCCTAAAAATAAAAAAAAATATGGAAAAAATATATATTATTTTTTTAATAATTATTATTATTTATTTATTTATTTTTTTGATACAATTTTTATAAAAAAATATTATAATTTAATAAAACTTAATTTTATATTTAAAAGATAAAAATAATTTAATTAATTTAACTTGATATAATTTTAAGCATTATTTTAAAGCATAATTTTAAAGCATTTATGTCAAAAAATAATTTTCTTTAAATTTTTTTTATTTTTCCAAAAAAATATGTATACCTTACTAAATTTACTTAAAACGAAATTAAACAAAAAAAAAAAAAAAAAAAAAAAATAACACAAAATTTTAAAAAAATAATTAGGAAGAAATTTAAAACATTTTCTTCAATCGTATTGTCCTTACTAACTGATTATTATTGTTATTAATTTTATAAAAATATATTTTTCTTCTGTACTTGACATTCACCTAGAATATTTTTCCAATAACAATATCCTGATAATGCTCCATTACATTATGATAAAAAAAAGAAAGAAAAAAAAATAATCTATACTAATGTGAATTGAATTAAAACACGATACAAACTTCTTTACGTAATAAATTTCTTGCAGACTTTTAATTAAAACAAACCAAAAAGTGCGATATTATATATTTTTCGTCTCTATTATCGCACCATCGGGACATCGTTCCTTGCTCATTTGCTGTTTACACAACATGCGGTAAACACTAAACACAGCCAGACAATGTATTTGATGAAAAACAGCAAAACAAAAACAAAGATATTACTATAAATTATGTAAATTTGTTGTCATTTATTTATTCATTTTTTTTTTCATTCTTTCTTTCTTGTGTGTGTGTGTGTTATGAAGCTCATTCCATGCGTTTTTCACACAAAACAACACAAAAGCTGACTTGCTTTCCTGCTTGTGCGACACAAAAACCGCCAGAGCCTTGCTTGCGGAGAAAATGAATCACTATAAGAATAAAAGATATTGTGAAAATCCCATGTAATCACATTCTGGTTTTTGCGGAGCAGAACAGAAACAGATGAAGATGAGAAAAATAGCGTGTCATAATGAAAATTGTTAAATAGTACATCTTTTTTGATGGGGCGTTACATTTTACAGGAACGAAATTTAACGGACTTTAATGTGGTTTTTTGTCATTTTTTTGAAGGAAATTAAATTTATTATGCGAGCATTAACTTAATTCATCTCTATTGTTACGGAAGATAACGACACCACAAAAAAAAAATGTCCAACAATGATGACAGAAATTGAGCAAATCCTCTTACGTTGGTTAATTGTTAAGTCATGTCATATTGTATTTTTTACGGTTTCCGTGAGATAAAGGTTGAATACGAAGCGGACTTCCCTTGTCAAAAGGATCTACGATTGCCCTACATTGCCAAACACAATAAATTATAACATTTAAAATTTTACGCTTACCTTAATTTAAAACTTTTGTGTAGCGGAAATCTTTTGTTTATGAATTTACTATATTTTTCCACACAGCTTTTTTTGTATTATTTTAGAATAAATATTTCACGATAATTTTCAAACAAAAGTAAAAACACACTATAATAATTATTCTATATATTTACTTCAACTACGGCTGAACAAACTTGATTAATGATAGTTTGTTTATAATTTGTGTCAGAGGCAGCCAAGTAAGTAAATAAATTCTGCTACATAATTTTTTTCAAATATTTCTTTTTTTTCTCTCTATATATTTTTGTATTTATTAATATATTATGTCACGTATTTAATTTGCACCAGTAATTATCATTAAAGATTATTAAATATTTTTTTTTACTACATTGAATAAATTTATGATTAATATTTTTTTTTTACTTTTACATATATGGCAAAAACACGCTATGTGTAAAGAGTCATAAAATAGTCACTTTTATGAACGACGTGTAATTATTTTTATTTAGCACATATTTTTATTATTATTTACCATAAATGTATGCACAGCAACAACTATTTCAGCTATTCCCTTATTTTTTGCTCTAAAGGTAAAATGTGAATAAAATGGTCATTATGCCCTGAAAGAAGAGAAAAATATTTAAAATTAATGTAAATTTTCAAAAATATTTTTTTTGTGACAAAATGATGATAATAATAATTATTTCAACGCTCGTCATAAAATTATTAAAAGACACATACGGTAAATTTTTAATATAAATCGTTGATGATGATGATGGAGGTAAAGAGCGGTGCATTATAATGCAATGATAATAATAAAATAAAAAAAAATAAAACGATGTGGAAAAAAAATATTCGTTCCCGTATTTTATTTTATAGTTAATGTACACACGGGGAATAATTATAGAATTTTTTTTGTTGGCATTTTCTTCGTCCACACATTTTAACAATAATAATAGAATATAATAGGAATGTAAATTATCTGTTTATTTTATTACATTACTGTGTAGTTATATATTGACACTGACAAGCCAATGTGTATGACATGTTTATCACTCACCAGAGCACATGCATGTATTTTTTAATATAAATTGTTATTATTAAAAGGCTGTCATGACATGCAAGCGTGCGCGAGTTTCCGCAGCATTTAATTTTTCATTCGTTTTTTTTTCTTAGCGAATTAATGAAGGAATTTATGAGAGTTAAATTTGTGAAAATTATGATAAAAAAATTTAAAAGATTTTAAAAATTTAGCATGTGTTAATTTTTTTTAGTATTTGAACCACGAATATTTCTTCTTAATACAAAAAAAAAAATAAATCATAAATTTTGGATAATATTTTTTTTTGAAGCTTACTTTGTGGAAGGATGTTGATGATGATAATGATGTTGAACAAAATAAGTGGCTTACGAAGGAATTATTTTATTAATAATAAATTAACAGATAAGAGTTTTTTTTTCATAAAAGAAAATATTTTTCTTCATTTGCGAAGAAATCTCATAAGAAAAGAATTTAGTTTTAAATATTTACTTTAAAAATATTTACACATTCTTGATATGTAAAAAAAATAATTAATTCACGTCTTTGATGTTTTTTTTTTAATTTAATACAAATTAATTCATTGTTTTTTTTTTAATTTTTTTAATAAATTATTTTTTTTTCTAAATATTTATTTTAATTTTTTTTTATTTTTTTTTTCAGTTCGAGACCGCTTAGGAGCTCCTCTTATTTCGAGACCGATCACGTTTGCAGTCACATCACAACTAAACGGTTGATTATTTTTCTTTCTGTCTGCTGCTGATCGTTCTGCCAACACATACGAAAATAAAAGGCAAGTCAATGTATCGCGCGTACAAACGCATTATCTCAACGTACAGACCAACGACTTTCCAGTGATGATGAATTTTCCAAAACATTCCTCGTGTCGTCTATCGGCTTTCCGTAGTATTTTTGTTGAATGAAAATATTCCCAACACATGCGAGAAAGGAACAAAAAATCCCGAGAGAAAGAGAAAAACATACAACCGAGACATGAAAATGCATTTTCCATGATGCGCAGAAACGAAATTTCGAGTCAACAACTTGTAGGAAATGTTTTGTACAGTTGATAATTTACGGAACACGTGGATGGTGTTGTTTATTATAACAAGTTTTTTTTGTTTGTTTGCGTTACATGACATGGATACTAGTTAGGAAAGTAAGAGACAAACGAAAAAACTTTTGTTCATTGTCTGTTTCGTTTTTAATTTGATAAAGTTTTAATTAAATGCCAATTTTACACAAAGACAACTTATGAAATTATCGTAAAACTTTTTTTTTTGAGACAATTTTGAACATGTGTGACACAAAATATGCTTCATAAATATTTTTACATGCATTTAATTGGCGTTATATGTAAATTTAAATAGAAGAGTTGTTATGCAGATTATTTTGATGATGTCATTTTTGTTCGTTGCTCTTAATTAAAATGCATATAGGAAAATAATTTTCACGGAAAAACAGATTAAATGTCTTAATTAACGTTAGAAACAGCAAAAAATGCATCAAAAAATTATTCGAGCGATTAAATTTTTATGTGCGAATTAAATGTCAAGGCGCTTATTTGGGTCAACATATTTTTTTTTATATTTTATTTATTTAAAATTAATAAATTACTCTAATTCATGTAAAATTTTATTGAAATTAAATCTCATGTAAATTAATTAAATTTCTTGGCACGCGTTTTGTAATTAGATTTACATAAAATATCTTCTTTAATTCAAAAAAAAATTTTTTTTTCTTAAAAATTTGATCTTTTTTGTGTAAATGATCAATCAAGAAACGCATTTTCAATAATTATAATTTTGTTTATTTTTTCACATATGTTGAATTTGTGTTCCAGACAAAAAAAAAATATTTATTTTTTTTAATATAAATTATCATCATATTTTTGCGTTGTATTTTTATAGTCATCATAAACTTTGTATGACTTTGTATTCGTAAATTGTTGCACACGAGTCAAATAATCTTCATAAATTTTAATTTAAAATCATGTTTTTCGGCTTTTCCTTTTGCATGTGGGAACGTGATGATAATTAAAATACAATCAAATTTATAGAATTTCATATTTTCAGTTGGTGACAGTTTTATTAAAATTACGTGACTGACGACATGCTTTTAAATATTATCTATGAAAATCTATTTTTTTTATCACAAATAAATTCTTGTAGCTATAAATTCCCAATATTCTAGTAAAAAAATGTTTTTTTTTTTCAATAACAAAAAATATAATAATTGAACATAACAAATAACGACAATGTACAAAATTGAAAATTTTTCATTTATTTTTATTTTTTTGTCATTTTTACCAAAATAGTCAATCCCTTTACTCCCACAAGAACAAAAAACTAAATTTGTTCGAAATACAATTTAATCAAAAATAAACAACCGAAATTGAAAAACACGAATATCGGACATGAATTGGAATGGACTGATGAAAAATTTATGATATGACACGCAAAATTTTTGTTTATTTAAAAAAAAAAGTTGAAAAAACAAAATGTTTGTAATGTAATAATAATTCTTTTTTTTTTGTAAACCACTCGTTTCTATGGTAGTTGATCACACGAAAAAAAAAATTGAAATGGAAAAAAATTGATAAAAAGTAAACAAGCATGAAAATGAGTGAATAAAATGATGATTGGACTCAACTGATGTATAAACAAGATTTTTTGTGTTCGATGTTGAAATAATAAATTAACTACAAAAAAAAAAATAAAAATAAACGTGTGAGAGATGTTGATCAATGAATAGAAAATGAATGGAAAAACAAGTATTCATGTGTTGAAATAATGAAAAGGAAGCTGTCAACACGTTAACAAATCTATCAAAACAAAGAACAAAAGATTTTTGGGGAGACTTGTTAAAACGACAAATCAGTGATAAACATTTTAACGATGACATTTTAAGAAATTTTTGTTTAGATTTCATAAATTTATTATTTACATTTCATAATAATAATTGATAATTATCCACATTTCCGATGAATTTGTCTGACATTTGATGTGAAACGTGTGCGATGAATTTAATCAACATGTTTATGAAAAGTTTTCATAATTGAATTAGTGAAATTGTTATTGATCATCGGATCAATGCCACACACATGTGTGTAATTATGAGCAAAAATATTTGGAATATTTGTGTGAACGATAATAACAATAATAATTGGATTTTAGTGTTCCAGGAAGCAAAATTAGTAAATAAGATAATAAAATGTGCATTTTAATTGGGATGAATTGAATTAATTTAGAAAATAGACTTGATTATAGAAAGTTTAATTATGGTTTTCAGGCATTTTGAGTTTTTGAATTTAATTTACAGAACAAAATTGAGAAATTTTTAAGATAATTTTTCATTTTAAATATTTTTGAGACCTTAATTTTTTAAAAATTATAATTCGAATTTTTTAAATTTTTGATGAAAAAAAAAATTTAATATTTTCTTAAATTTTACAAAAATTATTTTTTTTTAAATTTTATTTAATAGGAAATTTAATTTTTGAAAATATAAATATTCTTGACAAATTTCGAACTAAAAATTAAGATTTTTTACTTTTCATTTTAGCATTAAAAAAACAAAAAAAAAATTTTTTTAAATTAATTTACATAAATTATCTCAATTAGGTACATTTATTTTGTTTTTTAAAAATATTATTTTAAATTAATTTTTTGACTAAATTTAGTTTAGATCTTTTATGAAAAAATAAATTTTATTAAAAATCCTAAAGCAAATTTATGCCAAAAACTGCATGATGCTTGAAATTTTCAAGGCAATTAAAGGTCAAGCCATGCCATATCAAATTGCAAGGAAAAACTTTCCGTTGATTAATCTCAAGTGCCATATGGATGTAATAAACAAAAGTTTACATGCATAATTTTCGGTTACAACTTCGGGATATAACTTATGTCATGTGTCAGCGGGACATCAGCTGGCGAGGAAAAACATACAAGTCATAAATTTTAAAATAAAGTTCAAGGATAGTGGCAATAAAAACCAAAAAACAAGCATAAAACAATGAATAAATTTAAAGTAGTACAATGTTTTTTGTCGTAAAATTCGTTTCCTCGTTCCTTATGTTGACTCATCATTTATGTTTTCTTGTTATTTAAAAAAAAAAGAAAAAAAAAACAAGTATAAACAGGTCAATTTTGCATTTATTTTTCGCAAACATTTATATTGGTTTCTACTGACATACATTTTATTTTTCCGCCTATCTAGGTACCTACACATTATACTTCCGATTATACTTTTATATACAGTCCAACATTATTATGTCGTTATATATTTCGCATAAAATATCCGGAAGGTAGGAAGAAGAGCATAAGGGTGGTTATATAAAACAAGCCAATACATAACCGCCACTGTCTTATATAATAACATTAATACTCTTTTGCTACCTACAGGCGAAAAATGGGTGAAATTGATCATTTGAGAGATCAGATTAATTCGTTAAGTTCGTTTTCTGATTCTTTAAATACATTCGGGGTTAATTCAACTCCTTAAGGAATCAATATGACCTCTATAGAGGTCAACCTGATCTCTTCAAGATGTCAATTTGATCCCTTCAAAAAGCTATATGGGAACAAATTGACATCTTAAGAGATCAAATTAGCGTCTAAAGAGGTCATATTGATTTCTTAAAGAGTTGAAATAACCCCGAAGGTATTCAAAGTATCAGAAAATTCATTTAACGAGTTGATCTGATCTCTTTAAGAATCAATCTCACCCGTTTTTCGTTTTATTAATCTCTTCAAGAGGTTAAAATAAATCTCTTCATAGGTGGACCTCTTAAAAAGGGATCAAATTAACCTCTTGAATAGATCAGATTGATTCCTTTAGAAGTTTAAATTTACTTGAGGTTTCAATCTGATCTCTTTGAAAGATCAAACTGATCCTTTTTGAGGTTAGATTGACCCCTTACGATGCCAGTTAGACCCATTGAAGTTGTTACAAATGGACAAAGTGACATCTTAAGGGGTCATTTTGACCTCTAAAGCCATCAGATTCAAACCTGAAGTGAATTTAAACTTTTAAGAAATAAATCTGATCTCGTCAAGAGGTTAATTTGATCCCTTCTAAAGAGGTCCTGTGAAGAGATTTATTTTAGCCTCTTGAAGAGATCATATTAATTTCTTAAAGAGTTAAATTAATTCTTTAATATCAAAAAATTCATTAAAGGACCTTAATTTCACCCGTTTTTCATCCTTAGAGCTCTGTACGTATGTATATTGTATGCGACACAGGATACCTTTTAGAATTCCACATAGTATCATCATCAAAATGCAATTCAGTGTCGAAAAAAACCTTGAAAGCAGTTAGTATAGCAACAATTTTCGAACGAACGGGACTGCTTTGCGCTGTATCGCGGTCGTGACTAAATTTTCCGCTTGTGCTATCATCAGTCAGTTGCTTATTTGTTGCAAAGCAAGCAAAAAAAGGAAGAAAATCTCGTCGACAAAAACTGATTTTTTTTACTTCTGTGTCGCCGCAACAACTACTTAAACAGCTTATAAATTTTGTTTATTTTTCCAACACAAAAGGAAAAGCTTGCAAATAAATTTGCAACATTGCTTGTTGCAATCGAGGCAGCGATAAAAAAATCAATATCGCATCGCTTTTTTAAACGACTGTCGATTATATTGTCGTGGTTGCAGCTCCCGTCGTCGTCGTTGGTGTTGCTGATACATGTCTATCACTTTACGTGCCGCATAGAGAGTGAGCGTAAAAAAACAAACGTGATTGTTAGAGAATTGTTGCTTGCTGCTGCTGCTAATACGAGTGAGAGAAAACGTTTGCCAACAAAATGAAATTTATTTTTTCCATCAGTTTTTTCACACTTGTTTGTCGTAAGTACCAATGTAAACATTTTGTCATGTCATTCCGTCGTCTGCCATGTTCCGCATCGATGATAGACAAAATGTGTTGTAATGACAAGATCAATGTTGGCGATATTGTCTTATCATCGTGTACGTGTATTTATCATTTATCTCAATTGGAAATCAAGGTCGCGATTTTATTTTTAGACAATGTTGTTAACGCGTAATTTTCAACCGCAAATTTCATTACAGTTCTGCACTTGGCGGTCGTTGTTACGGGAGATCCAATTAGGGATGAAAATTCAACCGTTCCATCGTCATCCGGCAATGCAAAAGAGGCCGTCGTCGTCGAGGATTGCGATGCTCTTCATTGCGCCGATGAAAAAAAGGAAAATTTAATTTGTGCCGCATCAGAAACCGGATCTATCGCGTCATTTCACTCGGAATGCGGCGTCAATTTAATTAACTGCTATCAGCGCGTGTATAATGCGCCCAAATATCACATAATATCGCGGAAAGCGTGTGCCCACAAGGATGTTTTGTACATGCGAGGCAAGTGTGACAAGTTAAAATGTGACAACGGGGACCAGGAGAAGGCAGTTTGTGCGACAAATGGCACGGGAACGGGACTTTTCAAGTCAGCGTGTCACATTGAAATTCTCAATTGCTACCAGAAAATTTATGCACGACCACGTAAGTGAATAAAAATTGTTTTTCCAGGTCTGTGAAAAAATTTAAGTCAAAAGTTATTGATTTTTTTTATTTAATTTATTTTTTATCTTAAGTTGAACTTAAAGTTGCCAAAAAAAATTAATTAAATTTAATTAAGAAAATTAATTTATTAAATATTTTTTTCCTAAAATTTAGTTGAAAAATCCAAAAATAAAAAAATAAATAAAACAATAGAAATTAAAAAAAAATTAAATTTCTTAAAATTTTTTTTTTTAATTATTTTTTAAATATTTTTTAATTTTTTTAAATTTTTGTTTCTTACCTAAATAAAAAAATCTTGAAAATTTAAATAAAAATTTAATTTTTTTTTAAATTTTGACTAAAAAGAGCTCAGACTTCATGTTTTTTTACTCAAAGTTAAATTTAAGCTTAAATTTGAGTTACAACGTTTTGCAGCCCTGAATTCTTTTTTTACACCTGCACAGATAAATAAATATCAATGAAACTCTTTTTTTTCAGAATATCGCATTGTGGCATCGAAAAATTGCGCCAACATTCAAGGATGGCAATAAATAAAAAAATGTGTGGATTCACATGAGGAAATTGAAACACAATTGTTCATTGTTGTTCACGTGTATGGCAATTTATCATCTATCAACATTTATAAGGAATCAATTTAGAAAAGTAGAGTTTTTGTGCATTTTGCATCCAATTTGCGAAACTATTTGGAACGACTTTTATCTAAAACGTCATTAGTGAAGCTTACGCAGAAAATGCGTTACCTTAAAAAACGAATTCTTTGTTTTTTTACAAAAAAAAAAAAAAAAATTAGAAAAATTGTCAATAGCAAATTCTGTCAGAAACGATAAATGTGTAGAAAATTGTTCATTGTTCAAAAAAAAAAGAAAGTAAAATATAAGAATTGAAATGTTCGAAACACATTTTTCATGTTGAAAAGACGTAAGGTAAGGTTAGGTAATTTTATTGTGACACAGTTTACGTAACAGTCCGAAGAACTTGTTTTATTCTGACGCCCAAGTCCAGTTTGTTATCCAAACAAAAAGCCATTTAATAAGAGGAAAATTAATTAAACGAACAAATGAGCGTCACCGGTTGATTTAATTTATGTTATGAACTGTAAACAACGTCATTTTTCTCTTTTTCTACTTTTTTCTTTCTCTTACCGGCATTTTATTTATTTTTTTTAAATGCATTTCAAGGACTTGAGAGAAAATATTTTTTTATGGATTTTTTTCAGTATGATCTATTCTTTAAGTTTCGTGAAATCAATAAAATAAATATTTTTATTTAAATTTAAATAATAATTATTTCAAATTAAAACTTTTTGTCAAATATTTTCGAAAATCCAAAGAAAAAAAAAAAAGTTAATTAATTTCAAAAAATGACCGTTTTTTGGCAAATATGCATTTTAAATTATTATTGCTAAAAAATTTAATAAAATAAAAATATTTAATTAAAATTTTTTTTGTGAAAAATTTTTTTTCAATTAAATTGCTCTGAAATCAAATTTATTTTTAAGATACATTAAAAACAACGAAAATTAAAAAACGGTAAAAAATAAGCGAAAATTCATTGTAAAAAAGAGTTAATATTAATATAATTAATTAATTAATTTTGTTATATTTAATAAGATATATATAGATTTCCCACTAAAAAGGATTATGGATCAGTCAAAAATTCATTGAATATTTGTCATTTTGTATGAAATTTTTTTTTTTTTTTGATGCCCCTTCCATTTTGAAAAAATGTTTTTGGGACAAAAAGTTCGAAATAAATTTGGAGCGGCCTTAATAAAAAATTAAATTACAAAGTGAAAAAAATATTAACAATTAAATTCAATTTAATTAAAAATAAATTAATTTAAATTAATATTTTTCATTTATTTTAATAATTTTAATTTAATTATATTATTAAAAATATTTAATTATTTTTTTTGTATTGAATTAAATTATCATTCATTAATTTTTTTTTTAAATTTTAAAACTAAATTATATTTAATTTTTAGTTTTAATTAAAATGCGATCAAGTCAATTTTTTCGCAGTACAATATTTTAAAGAAAATTACATTAAACTGCTTCCTGTAAAATTTTCTTCTTACATGAAGCCAAGTAAATGTAAAATTTCACTCCATCCAACCAGGTGTTAATTTTCTGAAAGTTAATATGAGACAATTGTTTCTTCCTACACAAAGCAACGACTGAATGTCGTAATGCAACACCTAAATGGTGATTTTATTGCTTGTTAACATGGGAACCATATTGATGATATTTGCCACAAGAGAACCAAAAGTGTCATATTCGGTTTTTGTCTTGGTTTTAATTAAACGAAATATTCAGTGGGGACGTCTGGTTTTTTTTTTTTCTTTTATTTGGGAACATATTGCAAGACCCATTGTGTAAATAATAAAATAATAATTCAAAAACACTTTCCATAAATTCATTCCTTCTCGACACATCCTATGAATATATTTCAATTTAAGCAGCTCTCCGATATAAATTACGAAAAATACAATTCCCTGCCCAATAAATTCTTGCACTTATTCCGAAAATAAAAAAAAAGCAAACTTGTAAAGTATACAATAAAACACATAGTAATAGTTATCTCTGTGCCACTATAAAAATGTAATCTAACAAAAGGTAGAAAAATTGTCTTGAAAACCGGCAACGATAGACTTTCTGCATTCATAAATCACCGGAGAAAGACCACATTTATCCTTTTGTTAAATATAATAATCATAAAAAAATATGATGGTCATGTATATTGCATAAAATATATTTTTACGAGCACTCAACAGACAGTCTATTTTGTCTCGCAAGACGTCTTCCTCATTTTTTTTACTGCGAAAAAAAAATTGTAGTTGAATGAAAACTATGAATTTCCATCTTTTGTCATAATAATGTATTACAATGTAATAATGGTAATATGATTCTGTAATTTTACGTACGTGCCAACTTTTCTTTATTCGTCTCTCGAAAAATATTCAAGTGCATTACAAGAGTTACATAGTACTTCAAAAAAATTCGTTGTAAATATACAAACTTGCAAGAAATACAGATTTTTCGTTTTATCTTTTCGGAAGGATAAACAAGAATACGAAGAACATCTTTAATAGTTTTCTTCAGCTTATTCGAGAAATATACGAATTTAATGGTAGTTGTTAAGGAGATTTATTTGGAAAGAATTCCTTTTATTACCTCATATAAAATGTGTCACTTTGGAATATTTGTGGTATATTTTTGGTAATTTTCCTTCTTTTTCTTCTTATCTCTTCTTCTCTCACATTTTTCAGCTTTAATTTTTTTTTTCGTATAAAGTGAAATACGTACAACTTTCCATTTAACGAATCAATTTTTGTTCACAAAGAAATTTTTA
The DNA here is from genome assembly GCF_036172545.1 of Culicoides brevitarsis. Lineage (NCBI taxonomy): Eukaryota > Metazoa > Arthropoda > Insecta > Diptera > Ceratopogonidae > Culicoides > Culicoides brevitarsis. The sequence goes on along the minus strand of NC_087085.1, from coordinate 13,229,420 downwards.
TCCCAGTGCATATTTTAACTTTTTTTAATATTTGTCTCAATATACATTAAAATTTTTTGACCCAGTGCGCATTTTAAAAACTTTGACCCTATGCACATTCAAAAAATTTTACCCAAAACACATTCAGCATTTTTGTCCCAGTTGACATTTTAGTACAATTGACCCAATGCACATTCAATATTTTAGACCCAATGCACATTTTAAAAACTTGACCCAAAACACATTTGAAACTTTCTCCCCAGAGGACATTTAAGACTCGTCCCAATGTACATTTTCAGTTTTTAGCCCTGCTGACATCTACTTAAACCTTTATATTCGTCATATAGCGATTTTTTTTTCGCTTTACGGGGATTCATTATATAGCATCTTTGCAAGTTGTACGTATCATCAATCCTTTTTTACTTTGCCAAACAAATTGAAAGCATGACTGGCGCAATAAATATCCGCATTTTATTTTTACACGAAATAAAAATTTAAATGTCACACAGCCTTAAATAATCTCGTGGAAATAATCCGGGACCACATATCTTTCAATGGCATGAATATTTATAAACTTCAATCTCTCTTGGGATACAACAACAATCAATTTTGTTCGTTAGACTTAATCTGAAAATAAAAAAAAAATCGAAGCAAAAAAAAATTTCTATAACAATCGGGATAAAACCACCAATCATGTGGAAAAATGATTATATCCTTTGGTGAATGTTTATTCATATGAGAATAAAAAAAAATATTAAAACTGAAAAAAAGGACTTGAGCTAATTGGCTTCCCTCCTATTTTATTCAAATGCGATCAACCAAATGAAAAATAAATTGATGACCCTTGAAAATTATAGTTTTTATTTTTTTTTTTCGTTTCACTGATTTTTTATTTAAACTCACAATTATTCGTAATTATTTTTAAATCACGTTATCATCCATCATAATTTGCGATAATAATTTGTACAAATTTACTTATCGCATCAAAAATTGTGTTGCTCGTCAAATCACGTCGACACACATGGGAATCACGAAATTTGCATTTATAATAATATTTTCTATCCGACAAATATTTGTACGTCTATTAAAATATTCAAATTTACTCAATGAAAATTATATTAAATGTCGTCTTTATGCAAACACATCGTCATCGTCGTCGTCGTTCTCGTGTTAGACAAGAAAAATCATGATGTCAAAGGTTTTACACGCAGACACACACAGTTGATGTGTGAAAATCTCACCCATTCTCTCTTGGGTTATGCAAACTTCAGTAATGTAATTTGTCATTCATTCAAATTGTTCGTTTTTTTTTATTATTTTATTCTTGCTTCTTGATCTCTCTCGCTCGTCGTTTCATGCTGTAATGAGATAACAAAGTATGTAAATATTATATTTTACATGCTTGAATTATCATATTCTTCTTGCATGATGTCTGTTTACACGAGCCATTCATATGTAATTTGCATCTCGTTTTATTTTATATTTTCAGTTGATTTAAAATAAAATAGTGGAAAATTACGTGCTTGGAATTTCACTTTTGTAAGGATTTTAATTTAAATTGTTTTATTATTCATCACTTGATTTATAAAATTTTTGACAAATAGAAGAAAATTAATCTTGTTAAAAGTTGATTTAATTTTTATTTCTAATAATTCGTTATTTGTTCAACAAAATATAATTATAAAAACGAAAATTATTTTTTTTTATAAAAAATTTTTAAACATGACAAGTGCTTAGATTTCTATTGAAATATTTTTAAAATAAAATTTATTTTTATTTTAAATTAATTATTTTATTTTTTTTTAATTATACTTTTTATTATTTTTTTAATAAGTAATATTTTTTTTTTATAAGTAACTTAATATTTGCAGATATAATTTTTTTTTTAAATTTTTATATAATTTTTTTTTATAATATAATATTCCTCATAACATTTAATTTAATTTATTTATAATTTTTACACTACTTCAATTTTTTTATTTGAATCGATTTAATTTAAAAAAAAAATTAAATTTTTTAAATTAATTTTTAAATTATTTTTTTTTATTTTTTTTATTTTTTATTTAAATAATAATTATTTATTTATTTAAATTATTTTTTATAATTTATTTAAATAAAAAATAATAATTAAAATAATTTTAATTAAATTTAATAGGTTTAATTTATTTTATTGAAAATAAAATAATTTAATATAAAATAATAAAAAAATTAAATTTTAATTTAAAATTATTTTCTTGATATTTTTTTGTTTCAAATGTAATTTTACTAGAATTTTTTTCAATAAAATTTTATTATCCTTTTTTTTTTGTAAAATTCTTTTTATGAACTCAAGCAAGAGTCATAAAAAATATTTTTATTTATAGCTCTAACCTCACTTTAAATGCAATAAAAAATAAATTGAACAATGATCAAACTTTTATTATGTAACAATTTTTATCATTTTTTTTAATTGTCCAATTAAAATAATTTTTAAGATAAATTTAGAACAATAAAATTAACTTCTCAATTAATGAATTTTCTTTTGTTAAACTTTTCTTGAATTCATGCTAATTTATAATTAAAAATAGCATCAAAAGCCGTAAAAGTCGATTTTCTGTGTCAATGATACCGAATCAATTATCTATTGCATCCTTCAAAATCAGGTCTTCTTCTTTCAATTGAAATTGTTTGTTGTTGTTGTTGATTGTCCTGTTTTTGTCTGCAATTACAGTGAATATCAATAAATAATTGATAGGCAAATGCCTGATTGCAAGACTCTTCAATGCTGTTTATTGCTACAATTGCTAATTATTCTCATGGATGAATAATTTAGATCAATAACGTTCGGAGAACTCTCTCTATTTTATTGAATTTTGCATCAATTATCACGATGAAAGCCCCGAAGCGACAGACCGATGAGCAAATATTATTTACGGCTTGTTATTAATTTCGAAAATCCATTTAATGGACTTTAGCTCTGCATTCTAATTAGTTTTTGCTGCTATTTTGCTCTTTGACGCTTTTTCGTTCGCGTGCAACATGTCCAACACAATAAATTTTAACACCGCACGCGTAAAAAATATTTATGTGTCGTGAAATTCAAGTGGCTGCAGTTAATATGGCAGATTTTAACTCTTTCTCATTATTTATAGTGCGATCATTAAAAGTGGCATAGTAATTAAACGCATAAGCTGTAAAAATTATTTTTTTACAAAAAATTCACAGAACAGCTTGTTCAAAAAAATTTTTACCACAAAACGCTCTATTAAAATAATGAGCTCGACGTTGCATAGATTTAACCTCTCGTCATCGTCATGCGAAGCATTTTGTTTCAACTTTTCGCGTTTCGTGTTGTTGCCGTTTCGTGTATCAGGAAACGTAAAACAGAATCGCATTAAAATGTAAAATAAATAAATAATATTGTTTGGAACGGCACCAGCAGCAGCAGCACCGCAAATAACAGCAAAACAACATCGACGAGCGAGAAAAAAAAGCGAGAGTCGTCGCCCGAACAGACAAACAGCTCCAACAAAGTAATGCAAGTGGAATAATAAACAGTTGGCGTAATTATGTGATTATCGTGGCAGCAGCGCGAATGTGTTTGCTGTTAAACAAATATGAATGTATAATAACAACAATGAATAACATTATGATTATATTATTATTATTTTCGTTGTGAAGAGAAGCAGATTGTCCTGGAAATGAAATTCATTGGTATTTCGTGGGAAAATGACACGGATTTTATTTTGTGAAAATGAGAGGAATTTTCTCAATTAGTTGGAAATTTTCGTGATGTTTCTCATTAATTTGCTCAGGAAAGTATTTTGTTTTTGTGCTAAAATATTTTGAATATTTTCTACGAAAATTTGACGTTTTGTACGAAAATAAATTCAACTTAAACGTTAGCGATTAAAACATTTTTCGGAATTAGACTTTATATTTAGTAAAAGGCTCTTATAAATAAATAAAAAAAAATTTAAATAAAAAAATAATACTTCATAAGAGGTTTGAAAACAATTTTTTATAAAATTTTATTTGTTTTCCTGTATTTTTTGTTTTTTATTTATTTTTAGCATTTTTCAGAAGTATTAACAGTTTGATGTAAAAATAAAAATAAACGAATATTCACAAAATAAAATAAAATAAGAAAATTAGATAAAATTTAATTCTTTTTAGTTTTAATATTTATGATAAAAGTTGATATCAAACTAATTTATGAGTGTTGAAAATTTTAAGATAAATTTGATTTTTTTAAATATGTCGAAATTTCTCAAAAAATAATTTGTTGAATTAAATATTGCAATTTATTTAATTTTTAATTACGTCAGATTTTTACATAAAATAAATGAAAAATTTCTTACCTGAGAGGAAATGTCTTTTCAGTAGTTTAATTTTTATTAGAAATTTAAATAAGTGAATATAAAAAATAAATTTAATTAAATTACTTTATTAAATTAATATTTTTTTGTAAATAAATCAATAAAAATTTTTTATTAAAATTTATTTATTTTTTTTTTAATTAAATAAAATAATTTTAAATATATTAAATTTTATTTTAAATACATTTTATTTAAATTATAATTTTTTTAAAAAAAATTTCTTATTAATTTTATTTTTTTTTTTGTAGATCAAAACATTATTTTATTATAATTTTGTTCTTTTTATTATTTAAAATATTTTTAATATGAATATCTTCAAAATTATTTTTTACATTAAATATTTATTACAAATAACTTTCGATAAACAAATTTAATTTTAAACGTAAAACTTTTTTTCAAAATCTAAAAAATTAACGCTTTAAATGAACTGAACCATTGAAAAAATAAAACTTAATTAATTTCCAACAAAGACAAATGTATGATAACCACAAAACTTTTAAACAAAAAAAAACCAACATAATCAAAGCAATCACACATAAATTTTAATAACAATGGGGGAAAAAAATCTGCATTCACTCATAAATTTAAATTTATAATTGCACATATTGACTGATACAAAATAATCTTTTTCATTAACATAAACATTAATTAAATCAATATAACATGCATGCGTGCAAATATTTTTTCGCTATAAAACGGAACAACGCGTTGCCGGAGTGCACCAGTAATCAATTATAATTCTTGTGTGTTAAAAACGTCCAATAAATAAATATTTACGCTTGTTTAAACATAATTTAAACGTTGTCAAACACCATAAAAACATACATCAAATACAATGAAACTGATCCACTTAATAATATTTATCACAAGTGAGTGAAGCACGCAAATAAATTTTGATGAATACGATCCAATTAATAAAAAAAATCACGCTGATCGCTTTTTTTCACAATTTTTTTTTTATTTTTTGAAATATTTTTAGCCACAATTTGCCTCATTTTGACGACATTAATTGGTCCCGTTGCGGCGAAAAATTGTCCGCGTCCCTGCCCTTATATCTACGACCCGGTTTGCGGTTTCAACGGGAATGAACATCGCGTTTTCGGCAGTTCGTGTCAAATGAGTGGCTACAATGACTGCGATAAAGGGGACAACGTTCCAGAATTCTACAGAGTAACCGATAACAATTGCAACGATAACAAGACAATTGATATGAGTAAAAAACTGTAAATGACACATGGAATTTCTTTATTTATTTTTTTTTGTGTCCTTTTGTCGAAGCAGAATGACCCATTTGGAAGAATAAGGAGGCACATGTAATGCCACACATTTGCATCATAAACAGACATGACATGCAAATCGTTTTTCCTTTGTGTGTTTTTTCAATACAAAACAATTTCCATGTTTTTTTTTCTTCATTTCTTACCACAAACTGAGCGGCATGTCTTAACGTAACAATTTCCATTAAAAGAAATTAAGGGGCACGAAATGCGTCTTGATGATGGTCAAGGTCGATTTTTTGATATTTTTTCATTTAACGAATTTTTTCGATGGGAATTTTTGGAGAAATGCCAAAAAAAAATTTTTTTTCGAAAAAATTCCGTTTACCCCTTGGAAAGTTGTTTGTAAGTCCTGTGGAAAGGAAACAGATAAGTCTCAACATTTCTTGAACGTGACATGTATTCAAATGAAATACAGAAAATAAATAAAGAAAAACAGATATCTGATCATTTGGATGAGAAAAAAACCACAGCTGACACAAAAATAAATGTTTGGAATGCATTTTTGAGTCACGTGTTCGTCTTCGTGCAAAGTCCCTCTGAGACGAGAAAAAATAAGAAAATTTTTCCATTGAAATAAATTGGAGAAGACGATACAATTTCTGCATTCAGATAAATTTTTAACCCATTTCACTCAAACACCTAAATTTAGCATAAATTTTATTTTTTTTTTTCACTGATAATACTTTTTTTCTATTTTTATATGCTTTTTTATTTAAATTCCAATGTTTTCTGTCTTGGTGTCACGCTTTTAGTTCTCTACTGCCCTCAAGATGGCGCTGTTACTTTACAGTGCATTTAAGTAGCGTGCACGTTGGTAATTCTGAGAGACCCAGAATGTGCATTGGGACAAGGTTTTAGATTGTGCATTGAGGCAAGGTTTTAGATTGTGCATTGGGGCAAGGTTTTAGAATGTGCATTGGGACAAGGTTTTAGATTGTGCATTGGGGCAAGGTTTTAGAATGTGCATTGGGACAAGGTTTTAGAATGTGCATTGGGACAAGGTTTTAGAATGTGCATTGGGACAAGGTTTAAGAATGTGCATTGGGACAAGGTTTTAGAATGTGCATTGGGACAAGGTTTTAGATTGTGCATTGGGACAAGGTTTTAGATTGTGCATTGGGGCAAGGTTTTAGAATGTGCATTGGGACAAGGTTTTAGAATGTGCATTGGGACAAGGTTTAAGAATGTGCATTGGGACAAGGTTTTAGAATGTGCACTGGGTCAAGGTTTAAGAATGTGCATTGGGACAAGGTTTAAGAATGTGCATTGGGGCGAGGTTTCAGAATGTGCATTGGGGCAAGGTTTTAGAATGTGCATTGGGGCAAAGTTTTAGAATGTGCATTGGGACAAGGTTTAAGAATGTGCATTGGGACAAGGTTTTAGAATGTGCATTGGGGCAAGGTTTAAGAATGTGCATTGGGACAAGGTTTTAGAATGTGCATTGGGACAAGGTTTTAGAATGTGCATTGGGACAAGGTTTTAGATTGTGCATTGGGGCAAGGTTTTAGAATGTGCATTGGGACAAGGTTTTAGAATGTGCATTGGGACAAGGTTTTAGAATGTGCATTGGGACAAGGTTTTAGAATGTGCATTGGGGCATTGGAGCTTCGAGAAACTTCATAGAAGCTTCGAGAAACTTCATAGAAGCTTCGAGAAACTTCATAGAAGCTTCGAGAAACTTCATAGAATGTTCGAGAAACTTCATAGAAGCTTCGAAAGACTTCATAGAAGCTTCGAGAAACTTCATAGAAGCTTCGAGAAACTTCATAGAATGTTCGAGAAACTTCATAGAAGCTTCGAAAAACTTCATAGAATGTTCGAGAAACTTCATAGAATGTTCGAGAAACTCCATAGAAGCTTCGAGAAACTTCATAGAATGTTCGAGAAACTTCATAGAATGTTCGAGAAACTCCATAGAAGCTTCGAGAAACTTCATAGAATGTTCGAGAAACTTCATAGAATGTTCGAGAAACTTCATAGAAACTTCGAGAAACTTCATAGAATGTTCGAGAAACTTCATAGAAGCTTCGAAAAACTTCATAGAATGTTCGAGAAACTTCATAGAAGCTTCGAGAAACTTCATAGAATGTTCGAGAAACTTCATAGAAGCTTCGAGAAACTTCATAGAATGTTCTAGAAACTTCGAGAAACTTCATAGAAGCTTCGAGAAACTTCATAGAATGTTCGAGAAACTTCATTCATAGAATCTTCAAAAAATTTTTAAAACCTCATAAATTTTAAAGAAAAATTACATCTTTTGTAATAACTAAAAAGTATAAAATAAAAAATTATAAAAAAAATATTTTAAAAAGATGCTTTTTTATTTGGGGCCCTAAAAAGTTGAAAATAAATGAAAGTTTTTCAAAAATTAAGCAAAAGAAAAAAGCATGCGAGGCCAAAATAAGTGAGAATAACTTCAAATGTAAGTGAAAAGTAATTGAAGTAAAATTGTTGGACTCGAATGTCTTTTTCTTTTGCTTAATTTTTGAAAAAAATTCATTTATTTTCAACTTTTTAGGGCCCCAAATAAAAAAGCATCTTTTTAAAATATTTTTTTTATAATTTTTTATTCATTATTTTTATTGCAAATTTAGACAAAAGCAGTGATTTTTTGCACAAAAAAAAATAAATAAAATAAAACAACAATAATTTTTATCATCGAGAAGGAGAGACAAGACATCACGTTACATCATTTAATTCACGAACGTTTTATCAGCAGCAACATTCCACGGGGCGGCATCACAACAAACTACAACCGATTAAACTTTACTGCTAAAACAGCCGTTAAAATGTCGCGTCAGATACACTTCAACAATGCAGCCACATCTCACTCTTTTTTTTTCTCGCTCTTTTTATATGCTTTTTATTGAAATTTTTATACCTACTCTCTGTCATCGTGTCACGCTTTTAATTACATACTGAGAATACAGATGGCGCTATAATTAATTATCGCATCAATTAAGCTCGGTTTAAAAAAAAATCGGTTTAAATTGTGCATTGGGTTAAATTTGAAAGACTTAAAATGTGTATTGGGACAATTTTTTGAATGTGCATTGGGGCTTATAGAATGTTCGAGAACTGACATCTTTTGTAAAAATAATAAAAATTAAAATAATATTAAATTAAGTTATACAAAAAATATTTTAAAAACATGTTTTTTTCTAAAAAAAGGGCTAAAAAAGTTAAAAATTGAAAAAAAATCAAAATTATAACAAATGAAAAGAGCATTAGAGGCCAAAACTTCAAAAAAGTAAAAAAAAAAACTAAACTAAAATTGTTGGGCTCAAATGCTTTTTTCATTTTTTTTTATTTTCAACTTTTATATTCATGAACTTTTCTCGACTTATTTCTTAAAAAGCATATTTTTAAAATATTTTTTTTATAATTTTTTTCTCTCGTAAAAGCGACACGAAACATCATCATATTATCATCAATGGCACGTTATCAGAATAAATACGAGGGAAATTTTTGTGAGTCTTTTTTTTCCGAAAATACGACAGAAGAAAAAAATGACGCGAAAAAATGTTTTTATTATATTTTAACTTTATTTTTATGCGTTTTGTATGAAAATGAAACGCCCGAATATTCCAGTCAGACAATCAAATATTCGTCATTTATCATATTTATTGCCAATTTTCGGTTAGCATTGGACTGTCGGGATTTTTTTTTTGTGAGAAAAAAATTATTTTTATGAAAAGAAAGTTAATGCTATTATTTTTATTTTTATGTATCTCTTACATCTAAATGTCATAAACTTCTCGTTCAAAGAGAAATTGAAGAGAAATAAGAAGAGGAAAAAAACAAAAATCGTAAAAAAATGACACTTTTTTGAATGAAATAAATAAAAATACGTTGAGAGGGTAGGAAATTTTATTTTGTTCAAAAAGTCGATAATTCTCAAAAAAAAATGTGAATTTATTTAATGGCCTTTTGTTTGTCCATAAATCTGTTTGTGTCATTTTTTCCTCGTTTTTCAAGGTTAGGCATGTGGTAAAAATTGAACAAAAAACTGGTTTGATGTCTTTTTTATGGAAAAATTGACAACTATCTAAAATATGGACAAAAAATTCAATTCCTTAATCACACTTGATGTCGAAAGTTGTTGAAACACAAAAAAATAAATAAAAACGTTGTATAAGAATTATTTACACAACAAAAAAGAAGAGGAAAAAATAAAAAAAGGATAAAACAAAGGCAACAGTTACAAGTGTCATATAATAAAAAAAAAAGATGTAAAAGTGTGGAAAAAGAGCATTTAACCATTAAAAAGGTAGAAAAATTAAAAATAATAACAACAAGTTAAAGATTTTCTACCTTTTCATGTTGTAACTTTATCCTTTTATTACTTCCCTTTGTTTATTTTATTCTTCTTTTTTCTCTCATTGTTTTTATAACGATGCCTCTCCGATGGAAAAGGTGACAAAGTATAACAAAGTTTTATTATGGCGTTAGTGGTGACACTCAGTTTTAATCCAATCACAACTGTTATTTTTTCTGCCGTGCAGCTTTAACCCTGAAAAATTAAAAGTTTTAATGATAAAGTTGTGTGAAGTGACGCTTTAAGGCAAATTTCAAGAGAAAAAAAAATTGAGTACAAAAAAAAAATCGAATAAATGCTTTTGGTATAAAAAAAAATGCAAATCACTAAAATTCTGCATAAAATTTTCTGAAACATTTGATTTTTATTTGACATTTATTACGTTAAATATGTATTAATAGAAAAAGTTTTTTTTTATTTTGTCTCGAACAATAAATGGTGTAATAATTGATGACAAGCAGAATTAAAGAGACGATGAACTCAGCAAAAAAAAAATATGTTCATTTTTTTCTGATTTAATTTTAATTTTTATACTAATAGAATTAAAGCACAGACAGAAAATTAAAAAAAAAAATAACCTGATTTTTTTTTAGTCTTATTTCTTGCATTTTTATATTTTTTTAATAACACGTTTCGTTAACAAGATAAAACTGACAGTTTTTTGTACTCCTTGTTTCCTTCGTCGTCGTTTTTTTATTTTTTGCATTACGGGTCAGGGGATTTTTCTGCATTGTCATTGTTTTTAAGGCAAATTTATTTTTCATCGTATTTTTTTTGTCATGCAAGAAACGAAATTTTTTAATTAAAATATATTAGAGACTTTTCCGAGCTTCCAAGAAGTTGTCCATTTATTATTTTTTTTTTGTTGTTTTTTTCGTAATTAGGAAACATTGAAACAAATTCAACATTTCAACGGTTGTCACCGGAAAACCCGTTCTTGTGCTGAGAAATGTCGACCACATAATGTTTCAAACAATTATGTAAGAAAAAAAAATTATCCTCTTCGCAGGAAGCAATTATTTTACAACAAACTGTCGGACAGCGTGACATTTTACAGTTGTCGCCATGCGTTTATTAAGTACTTAGCGTTAGGAGTGAAACAAAGTTGTTTAATTAATTTTAATCATCCCGCAGTAAGGAGCAAAAACTCGAGTAATTGACTTTTTCTCAAGACTTTTATTGTTTTTCTTTCAATTGAACTCAAGTTTTTTTTTCTTTTATGACGGATTCAAGTCAACGTGATTTGCCACTTTGTAAAACTAAGTTAACCAATCCCAAACGATAACATAATAATAAAATGCAATCGATTTTGTTTCCTTGATTCAATTTATATGTAAATTTTTTTGTTTGCACCGCACATCACGACAACACACAGAATATGTTCAATTTCTCGTCAAATGCATTTCAAATTCAATCGATATTTTATAAAATATTCTTAATTTATTGCAGAATATGATGCAATTTTGCATGTACTGAGATTGATGAGACACCATTATTTTATGGATTTGAGTTATAAATAAATAAATCACATGTCGAAGGATATCTAAGAAGAAAATTTCTTTAATGGATAGAGTTTCAAATCACTCAAAGAGTTGTCAAAAAATTAAAATTTGACAAAAAGAGAATAATTGATATTATTTATGAGTTTTAGGAAAATGTAAGTACAAATTAATTTTGAATTTCAATTATTAAATTAAATAATTAATTTTTATTTTTTTTATTTTATAAAACAGATAAGCATTTATTTTCATTTTTAATTTTTATAATAATTTATTATTAAATTTTATTAAATTAAATTAAATATTTTAAATATAATTAATAAAATTTAATAATAATTATTTATTTATTTTAATAATTAAAATTTATAATATTTTAATATTTTGAAGTTTAAAATTTATTTTTTCAATTTATTTTATTAAAAAAATATTTTAAAAAATTATTAAAAATAATTATAGTTAATTAATTGATAATTTTATAATTATTTTTTATTTTTAAATAATTTTTGACATTAAATAAAAAATAATTTAATTATGTGAATATTTTAATATATTAATATTTTCTCATAGCTTTTTTTTACATTATTTATTTAACATTTTCGAAAAATAATTAAATTTTTACAATAAATTTTAGAAAATTTTTACCATAATTTTAGAAAGTATTAGAAACTTAAAAAGTATTAAATTTTATTTAAATTAATTAACTTTAAGTTTTTAACTGCCAACATTTTTTAACTATTAAAATAAATTTTTTAACTTCAAAAAACTTATTGCAATTTATATTAAATTTTCTTCAAAAATAATTATTTCAAGTAACCAACTTACAATAAAACAAAATTGCATTAAAAGTTTCTTACAGTTTTAAATAAATAAATATTGACGTAATAATAAAACAAAAACAAAAAACACCTTCTTGAAAATAAATCAAAACTTGTAAAACATATTTTTTAAAACCATCCATAATTAATTGTTTGCAAAAATTTAATAAATAATTAAATGAAAACTTACCAAACACAAACAATTCTTCTTTAGTGAAGGAATATTTTAAAACTTATTGTTTTTTAAACGTTTTTAGTTCACTCGGTATAAATTACAACACCAACACAAAAAAAGGGAAAAACTTTTCAAGTACAGAAAACCGATAAAATATCTCATAGTTGATAAATTTTTACTGCCTTCTCTCAAATATTTGCATCGTTCTTACGAAAAACTTGGCACAACAACTTGAAAGTTTTCATTTTCTATTTATTTTCTGCTCCGTGTCGGTATAGGATTTCATCATAACTTCAATTTCTTTTGTTTACCAAAGTTCTCTGCAACATTGTACAAAAAAAAAATGTAAATATTTTAGTTTTATTGAGCAAGGCACGAAGCACGCAAAACATAAATAAACGCAGGTGTTTATACCGTTTTTTATTCGATTTTCAATCAAATTTGCACCGAATCCAGCGATAAAGAATCAAAGTTTGTTTGACAAATATTTTTGCTCGATTTACAACAAAAGTGATAGATGATTGCTGTCACTTGTGAGTTCAAATCACGTCTGTGTCTGAGATAAATTGCTATAAATTTCCGCGTTAAGGAAATCGTTATTATTATTCTTTGGTGTCGTCGAAATGATGAGCGCGTAAAAATAAACAAACGCACGATGGATTTTCTTTTTGATTTGTCATGCGGAAAAAAAATTGTAGAAGAATGTCGTGTCACTCAAGTATGCCACTCGTGCCACACCTACAAGTGTCCTCTTTGTGTGTGTGTGTGTGTTTGTTTACTCATAAAAAGTGAGGTATCAAATTGACATCATTTTCCAATGTCTACGTAAACATCATAATAATGACTTTATTCAAACAATTTTTTTTTTGCACTATAAGATTGAAAATTCCATTATATTATCGGGTAAATATGACACCTTGTTATGTAACAACAATCAAGTTAATTAAAAATAACAACTCTGATACAACATTGGGGGCGTCATTATCATATAAATTAACCCATGTCGCATTTTTTAATTTATTTTAAATAAGCTTTGTTTCCAAAAAAACACGAATTGACATCATTTTAAATTATTTCGAGAATTAAATTATTTTTTTTTAACAATAACGAACTTTTGTGTCATTTTAAATCAAAATTATTTTCCATTCCAGATTTTTCCAAGAGAGAATTTCAACTGAGAGAGAGAGAAAAATTGAATGAAGTAGTAGAATCCCGGTAAATAAACAAAAAATGAACGTTCATGCAAGAAGCAGAAGAAGGAAACTTGGAGTTGCGCAACAACAGGTGTCAACGACATCGACACGAACACAACAAATATTTGTCAGTCGCTTTCGGAACATGAAGGGATTCGCAACATGTGTCACTTTTGTGGCAAATTTCGTCGAAATATTATTAAAAAAATCGAAAGACCACCAATCAAAGGTAAATAAAAATAGAAATAAATCACTTACTTTTAGTATTTATGTTACACGTGTCGCCCATTGAACGTCAATAATTGTCTCCATAGATTTTTTTCTATTTTTTCGCAGAAAGCACAATTTCCGATGTTTATCTTTGTATTTCATGACAAAGGGTCCATACACGACAAGCAATTGGTTAAATAGATAGCAAACATGAATTGACAGCCAGAACAAATATAAATATTCAATTTAGTAACGATGACACGTGCACACGATTGTCCTTTGCACGATATAATAATTTTTTATACTCACTTTTGTTTGATAAATAGATTTTTTTTCTTGCTGCCTCACCTTCTTCTTCTACTTCTTCTTGAATTTCATTCACACAGACATTCACCTCGAAAGTAATGTGAAATAAAGAAAATATTTACATTCAAGATATTTTCTCATGGATTCTCGAGAGAAATGAGTGTGTGTTTGTTTTCTTTTTTATTTTTTCGCACAAGTTGTGCCATGCCGGTGATATCGCATGACTCTGTGGATATGAAATATCTTCCATGGTGTCATAAGATATTTTAATGTACTTACCCAACTCAGCTAGTAGTGAAAAGTGAAGCGATTGCCATTTTTCTGCTGTGTAACGTAGTGAGCGACACTTCTTGGAAGTAGTAAAATATTTGCTTTGATCTCGGATGAGTTGAGTTACAGTCTCAATTTTACATAAATTTATTTTTTTTAATTTTTTTTTTGTTCATTGTGAAAAATACAAGTTTGAAAGACAATTTTTGTTGAATATATCATAAAAATGAAAATTTGTTCAAAAAATTAAAAATAAATAAAAAAATAAAATTTTTAAAATAATTTTTTTTTTGTTAAATAAAATATGCAAATGTAATTTTTAAACTAATTTTTTATATTTTAACCCATAAACTAGTCAATATATTTTGAGTAAATTAAATATTTTTTGTTAATAAAAAAAGTTTTTTTTTACAATTTTAAAGATTTTTAAATAGAAATTTAATTTTTTCTTTATTTACAAATAAAAAATAATTAAATAAAAAAAATAAATTTTTTCTTTAATTTTTTTATGTTAAAAAATTTAAAATTTAATTGAAATAATCTTAGAAATTTATGTAATTAATTTATTTTTTTTTCAAAATATATTTTTTTTATTTTTAATAATTAGGTAGACAAGAAAAATATTTATTTATTTTATTTATTTTTTTTTACTTTGAAATATAAAATTTTGTTTTATCTAAATTAAGACATTAATATATTATTTTTTCACTTTTTTTTTATTTTATTTTAATTAATTAAACATTTAATAAATTAGTTAATAATTTTTCTATTAAAAAGTTTTGAACTTTTAATTTGGTTTAATATTAAAAGAAATAAAAAATCCCAACCATATTTCAAAAATTTTCAAACCTGCAATACATAAACTTTTAACAGTATGAAAAGATCACGTTTTTTGTTCAAAATTAACAAGGCACAAAAATATTGTCCGTTGAAAACGTTGAAAGGAATCGTAACCAAACTTTAAATTAATTCTTTAAGCATAAATTTTCTGCTTTTGATGATTTTGAATTAATACGATGGTCCTTTATGGCAAAATAAAAGCCTAAAAGTAAATAAGAATTCAATTAGGGAGGAAAATGATTTATGGATGACACAAGGTAACAATTATTATGTATTATATAAAAGATGATTAATTGTTAAAAGTACAGAATTTTGTGCTGTAAATGACACAATTTTATACCTTTTTTCTGCGAAATCTTTTGTTCTACTTTTCGTGTTTTCCGAGAAGTGACTCAAAATGATGATCAATTGCCTTCTTGTTATCGTTTAAGGTAAAAATAAATTATTCAACATTTATTTGTCTGAAAATGTTACGATTTTATCTTCCCTAATTGAACAAATTTCGCAAAAAAAATAAATAAATAAAATTCCCTCATGACTTAAATTAAATTTTTAACAGGACATTTTTGCAGCTTGAAATTGTTTTGTTAAATTTTTAAAATATTAAATAAAGAAAAAAATCGCTACAAAAAATCAGACAAACACTCATTGTTATTGCATGAAAACGTGTAGCAGCAAATGAATAACAAAGAATTTCTGCTATAAACATGGCCATCAATCAATTCAACCGCACACACACGCAACCGAAAATAACACGACATTTTTTGTGTGCCTCATGTATTTTAGATGGAATTTTATTGTTCCCCAAGGCGATCACTCAAACAAATGTTTCGCACTTATCAGAAATTATGTATTTGTTTACAACGCACAGACAGACAGGATTTAATAAAAAATATTTATCTTATTATGGCGTGCGGTATTTTCTGATGAAAACGATAAAAAAAATTAAGACACGAATAAGATAGGCTAAAGTGTCAAAAACACCAGACGCCTCCATTGTAAAATCGCCCCAGGCTGACAAATAAAAACGATTTATTAAATATTTATGGTAAATAAGTGTCTTTTCCGCTTTTTTTTCGAGGGAATTTAAAAGGGAAAATAAAGCGGGAAATAAAATACGAATTTCGGAACAATTAAATTAAATTAATTCAATAAACACACAAATTCAACATCTGATCTTAATTGTCGAGTAATATAATAATAAAAACAAACTTATCGTTAATTTGGCAATCTACCAAAAATTTCTTCAGCTATTGTTTGTTTTTTGTTTATTTTTAGCTCCCTTTTTTTCGGAGACAATTTCCTTTTAAATCAACAAAAAAAGGAAAAGTGAAGACAAAATGTAATGATTCAATTATCGTTCACTTTGTTCCCTGCTGCAAAGAAGATTTTTATCACATACACTTGAGACAAAATCGATTATGACATTTTTGTCTTTGTGCCAAAGCATGTCCTCCTTGCCATACTAAATTTACATTTCAAGTGAGTAATAAAGACAAACATTTTCCATCTTCATTATTTATTTTCTTCTTACTTGTTATTATTTTATTATTATTATGCGTATATTTACTCACCTTCTTCCATTTTGAATTCTCAGTTCATCTGCTTTTTTTTTCCATGGAAATTTGTAGATAGCAATAATTTTGCCACATCTTTGTTTTTTGTTATCTTTTCAGATATTCACAATAATATTTTCTGTGATAACAATGTTTGGAGTGAATCTTCCAAGAAATTCAAGCAATTGTTCATCTCTTGAAAGAAATTCAAATTTATGGCTTTTTGGTCGTTGAGTTGATAAGATCCGATAAAATTACGTCAAACGAATTTTTGGTTATTTATTGACACTCTGAACTATCCGAAGAATTCCGTGAAACGAAAAGGACGACGAAAATTGATGTTCCGTGAAAAATTTCGAGAAACAGAGAAAATGTTCGCCGTATCTTGCTATCTAGCAAGGTCAGGGACATCGTAAAACGGACATTTTGCCACCATTAAAATGATAAACTTTCCCTGTTTATTTGCTGCGAAAACCTATAAAAGTGACACCGAGATAGCATCAGCAATGAATGTAAAAAGTTTTGTACATGTCACTGTTCTGCCACTTAATTAGTAACATTCGTCACATATTCCTAATAAATCTCTTTAAACTCGGCACGTGCATGAGTGAGCAATTCACAGAGTTTCATGTTCTGAGCTTTGGTCAAGGACATTGGCGATAATGAAAGCAACCTACGGATTGAAAATGTATGATATTGGTTCCCTTGAGTCTTGCAAAACAGTTCAATTGATCCGTTAAGATGTTAATTTAACTCTTAACGGATCAATCTGACACCTTTAGAGGTCAATTTGACCCTCTTTGGGATTTCCCGCCAAAAATGTTATTCTTTCAAGAGGTTCATTTGAATTCAAGAGATCATATAAACCTCTTGAAGTGATTTTTTTTTAATCAACGAATTCCAAAGGGGGTCAAATTGACCTCTTTAAGGTCTATAAGGGTCACATTGACCTCTTTAGGGGTCAGATTGCACTCTTTAAGGGTCAAATTCACCTCTAAAGGAGTTAGATTAAACCGTTAGGAGTTTAATTAATTCCTTTACGGATCGATCAGACTCCTAAAGAGGTTCTTTGGACCCTCAAAGTGTTCAATTTGACCCCTAAAGTGCTCAATTTGACCCCCTTTGGATAATTCGTTGATCTGTAAATCTATAAATGTATCTATAAATTGATCTGTTGAAATCAAACGAACCTCTTGAATGAATTACTATTTTTTTGGCGGAAAATTTCAAAGGGGGTCAAATTGACTTCTTTAAGGGTCACATTGATTCGTTAGGAGTTCAATTGAACTCAAAACGGATCAATCTAACTCTTTGAAAGGGTCAATTTCGTACTTTTTCAATCCGTAAGATGTCAAGTCCGAAATTGCTTTCATTCAAATGATTTTTGCGACACAAGATGGATGTGTCAAGTGTTCCCGAGTCTGATAATGACATTGCGGATGATAACTGAATCATGTGGTTTCAATATATACATTCGTTCAATTGGGATGTGTTTAAAATGCAGACGACGTAAAACATTCTTAAATTTGCAATTCTCTCAACGGCACTTAGTATAACTTTTTGTATTGCGGTAGCACAGTAAAATTTAGTGGTTTCACGCAGACTGCATGCATGCTTGCAGGAAAAATACACAACACACAATGAAATAATAAAAATACCACACACAAAAAAAAACGAAAGAACAGTAAATATAAATGAAAAGTTGTGAGAGAAGAAATTTTTTTCTGTTTTATATCTTGATCTTCCGTCTTGCAAAGTAGAGTTCCTGAGTAACAACGATAAATTACCCAAATGGGAGAACTTTATTACTACTTTTGTTTAGAAAAATAGTAAAATAGAAAAAAAAACATAAACAAGACAAATATGAGGCAACAACCAGTAGTCATTTGTTGCCAACTTTTTTTCATCTGTTCGTGTAAGAGACGAAAAATGAACAAGAAAAGATGTTGAGTAAACTCGTTTCAACTTTTACATTCAAATTTTTCGTCTTTCTATCACTGATAATGTCACACAGAGACAATGCCATGGGAAATTCTCGTAACACCAGCTTATAAAGAATTTTCTTGCACACACATTCACTTTTTGCTAAAGTTTTTTATACGATTTTTCACTCCTCCCTGTCGTCGTTTTGTTTGGATAAAATCTTTCTCATGTAAAAAACGACAATGTGAAATCTCGCACAAGTGAAAGTACCTAAGTAAAGTAAGCACGTAGCAAGTTTAGATGATTGATATGATTTGAGAAAATACTTTGTGTGTGATCTTTAAAGTGCAATTTATTTAAGCGGAGGGACGTGTTTCCGCCTGGAATTTCCAACGATATGATATTTCATGAAAAATTGCAATTTTAATGATTTTTTTTAAATTTTACTTTAAATATAATAATTTTTGTATTTAAATTAATAAAATAAAAAAAAAAATAGGTTTTAAATTCGTTATTTGAACATTTTTACGTTAAACTTTAATTTAATTTAATTTTTTTTTTTAACAAAATTTTTGAGATTTTATAATTTTGATTAATTTAATTAATTTATTTTCAATTTTATGAGAAATAATTTAATTTTTTTCTAAATATTTTCTAAAAAATATAATGAAAAAATATTGTTCTATTAACTTCAAAATTTATGTTCCATTAATTTTTAGCATTTTTTGAATTTGTAACGAATTTTTTTCCATAAGAATTATCTACATTACGGTAATTATTTTTGTATTTAAATTAATTGAATTTAAAAAAAATAAATAAGAAATAATTTTTTTCTTAAATTAATTTATGAAATTTTTAATAATAAAATTAAAGTTGATTTAATCTAATTGTTTATTTAAAATTTATAAATTATTAAATTTAAATGCATTATTAATTTTAATAATAATAGTTTATTAAAATTATTTTTTTTTTAAATAAATTTCATTAAACTTTTAACGATGTTCTTATCGTTAAATATTTTTTGACAAAAATAAATTAAAATTAAATATTTTTAAATAAAATTTATTTATTTTAAAAATAATTACCTAATAATATTTTTTTTTAAAAATAATTTAGATTAAATATTTCATTATATTTTTAAAGCAAAAAATTTTTGAATGAAAAATAAATAATATTAATTTTTTTAAATCTTAATTAATTATTTTCAATAATAATTTAAATTTTTTATTTAAAATAATTTTTTAAAAACAGTTTAGAATAATTTTTTTAATGATGTTTCTAAAGTTAAAATTTTTTAAATAAAAAATTAATTATTTTTAAATTAAATTTAATTATTTAATTTATAATTTTTGTTATTTTAAAAATAATTTAAATTAAAATCATAATTAATAATTAATTTATTTATTTTAAAATAATTTTAATGGGGTTTTTGAACTTTAAAAAATATTTTTCAATTAATTTTCAAATTAAAATGTGCTAAAAATTCGTTGAAAACCACAGAGAGATAATTTACTACTTACTTCTATGGTCATATTTCGAAATTTATGACTTTTCACTATAAACCTACATTTCATCCCCATACGAAACGAATAGATGGATAGTTTCGGAATTATTGCAAAACATATTTTTCTGCTTGACGTAACCACATCAATCTCAAAAAGTTTCATCTCTTTTGCACTATGGCACCCATCTTACTCGCATCATCATCATCATCATTGGCATCATAGTTTAAAATGTTTATTGTTACGATGCATGATGTATGGAGATTTTCCAGCACTTACTATCGTAAAATGATTGGCAGTGCACTAAAATATCTCTTTTGAGCGACATTGTTGATACATTTTGTTGCTAGTTGCAAATACTTGCAACAATAAAATGCATAAAAAGCTGCATGATGACAAAATGTTGATGATGTAGGTGGTCGTATTTTTATCAAAAATAATAAAAAAAAAACGAGAAATTTTTTATTACCTTTATCATTTTATATCCATTACTTTTCCATGTATTCCTGCAAATGGAGTTTATTCCCTTGTTTTATTATTGCACACAGAGCAATATTTCCATCATCGTGCCACGGATATGAAAAAATAAATTGAGCCGTCAGCTACACACAGTTCCGCCGAGTGTGGAAAAGAGAGAGAAAAAGTCAGTTAATAGTTGAAGGTCACGCCTTTTGGTTGTTTTTAAAGGGATAATGACTCGAAAGCATGAATTACTTCACAGTCACGACTTTATTAGGTGTGTCGCGCAACGAGAGAAAAGGAAACGACCGAAAAACGTCTCGATTTTAAATTGACTATTAAAGTGTCTACGTTCTTTTTGCTTGTTAGTTGTGCATTAGTTAGTATAGAGGAAGTGCTCTCTTGAGGCTACTTCACAAGAATTTCTTTGTTTGTTGTTTTAATTATATTTTCATTCCATTTATTTAAAACGAAAAGCAATTGCATTTCTTAGAACGTCAATAGCACCAATTTTAATTAAAATTATCTAGACAAGAATCAAGCGTCAGGATGTCTATATCTGTCTCAAGTTTTTTTTTTGTCCCGGAAATGCAGTGAAATTTATTTTCTCTTCATAAAACACCCATTCAATAAAGTTAAATGACTAAAGTTTTTGCCAGCACCTACACTTGACACTCTGATAATCTTAACTACAAACCATTATTATCTCGGTGGAAAAGTTTCGTTCGAACAACAAAACATCTCTCTTCGGTATTCATGTCAACATAACACAATAAGCTGACATATTATTATTATTTTCTCATCATAGATAAACACTCACAACTTTTTGTCATTTTAACAATGGAACGCATGTCAATACCAAGAAATAAAAGGAAATCGTACAAGTAAGTCTTTTTCTTCTTTTTCGAAAAAAAAACACAAACATCATAATAGAACTTGTAAACATTTACAAAATGTTTCTGTAATAAAATAACCGCAACACGAGAAGGTTCTCACGCGTCTTGATGTAAAATAAAAGAACGACAACGGAAAACATTTCTGCATGTTCAACTCAATATCTCAAGTAGAAAAATCCTCTTTATTTAACATGCGACATGCGAAGGAGTTCAAAAGACGACAAATTGTGTGATTTTTGAGTGTATTGTCAAGTGACACAAGCAATGTTCATTTCCTTGACATGGGTTAGTCTGACATTCACAGGATTTTCGAGTTTTTCCAAGAATGAAAGTTTCATTTTTTATTTCAACATTTCAAGTAGAAACAAGATACAATGTCAAAGCTACTTTCAGATATATCACACAGAAAAAAAAATTTAATTTAATCTAAAATCTCATATCCCGGGCGAAAAGGATAAATCTCACAACTGACATTTTTGACAAAATTGAGTTAAGAATGAGTATTTTAAGATACACTGAAAGATTTTCAAAAATTTTGAAAAAATACCAGTTTTATTTCAATAGAAAGAATAGACGAAAAGGATAAATCGCACAAATGCATACAAATTGGTAATAAGTCAAATATAAAAATTTCTCCAAATCGTTTTTTGTTCATGTTTTGTGTTGTTTATTTATTACATAAAAAGTCAAAACCAAAAAATTTGCAAAAATCTTGAAATTGGAAGAGTTGAAAAATCTCATTTTTATATGAAATTTTATGCATTTGTGCGATTTATCCTTTTTCTCAATAAAAAATTTCAAAAAACTACCCCTTAGAGATTAGATAAGAAATTTTTCTGCACAAAAATTGTTTTTAGTGGCCAATTATTTACTTTTGTGCGCTTGAAAATGAAGAAATAGTTTATAAATAAATTTTTACAGCTCAAAAACCGTAAAAAACTTTAAATCGATTTTTCTCAGTTTGTTAAAAATGTTAGTTGTGCGATTTATCCTTTTCGCCCGGGATATATTTTTCAATTAAATGAGAAAACAAACTTTTTTTATTGAAAAATGTTGATTTTCAACATTACTAATGAAGAGAAATGTAATGGATAGAGGAAATTGAGCTACATTTGTTAATCAATTCATACAAGAGTTGTGTATATTGAGAAACATAACAAGAAATAAAATGTAAGGTTTTATGGTCTAATGGAATTTAATTTAAAGTAAAATTGAAAAATGCTTGACTACGAAAATTTTAAAGATTTTCAATTTTTTTGAAGAAGAAAAACAATTTTTATTTCAATAAGCGAATTTAAAGGTAATTTTATATCGACCACTCTTTTCCTCATTTTTTGACATGTAATAACTCAAAAATGGTCAAAATTAGCGATTTAGTCATAGAAATCAAATTTGTTCATTTTCATCTGTAGAAGGTTTGCGAATCGAAAAATCATATAAATATGAATGAAAATTCCGAAAAAAATAAGAAAAATTTTATGAGTGACCAAGGAGATACCTGTGAGTGACTCAGAGTCTCAGATTGAAATAAAATTTATTGCATAAAAAATGGCGAAATAAAAATAAATAAATTTGTTTTTGAAAGTTAATTTAATTGCATACCTTCGTAAAGAGATTCCTGATTTGAAAAATCACAACTAATTCGACGGATTGGTAGAACGAGTAGCAAGCAATAAATTTATAGATAAAGCTATAAAAATAAAATAAAATGTTTTTTTTTTAATTACAATTCAGTTCAATTTTGTGAAATTTTTAGGAGAAAAATTAATGTAGAGTCTTGAGCTTTTATCATAATTTAAAAAATTCGAGCATAACCCATGAGGAAAAAAAATTATGTCTCAAATTTTGAAAAAAAAAAAACTTTTTAAACTAAAATAAAAACTAAACGTCTTTACCCTGCCTTGAATTTATCAATTTTTTAAAGCTTTTATAATAAATACTGAAAATAAAATAAAAATCAAATTTGATTGTTTTCTATCTTGTAACCCCAAAAAATAAAAAGAAATCATCCTTAATCCATTTTTTGTAAGGAAACCAATCTCCCGACTTGATACCGAAATTTAATTTAGAATTCAAACAAAACCTTTTAAATTCAATTCTCGTACATACATGAACAAACGTCGAGAAAAATAAGTTTGATGTTGTCAACGGCATGCCATAAAAACAAAACTTAATAAAAAATAGAGATAAAAATGAGTTTTTATTTAACTTAATATCCCACTTGGCTGTATTTGTGCACCCATACTTGTGCATCGACACTCATTCTCCTTATCTCTCTAATGATAAAGTAAATCCCTGTAATGCAATTTTATTTAGATTTTAAAACGTATAAAATTCTTGTCTATTTTTTTTTTATAAAATTTTTATTTTTTTCTTTGAATCAGAGCACGAAATGAGAACAAGTTCGCTCGAAAAAAAATTCAACTTATCTCATTTCCAAATTTACGTTTCGTCTGTGAAAAGGAAGCTGTATATTTTAAATTAAATTTCGGGTTTTTGTGTGAAAAAGTTTTTCTGTTAAATAGTCAGACTCTCGTAGCAAGAAAATGATAAATATTTGAATAGTTTTCGTTGTCGACGAATAAAAAAGACATTATTTGAATGTGTTTACCATAAGGAAATATTTATTTTCTTTCCCAATTCAAGCGTTTTACTGACAAAAAAAAATAAACATGCAAAAAAAGAGACAAACTTTGTGGGAAATTTTGATAACCCACAACCTACACGCGACATTTTTGCAACTTTTTAACGTGTCAAGCATTTGTAAAGAAAGAAAAACGTAGAAAAAGACGAAGAAGAGATTGAATCAAATCATATTTTATTTAATTTAATGTATGCCCCATTATTATAATAGAATTTGATATTTTTTCCTCTCTTCTTGCGAATTCTTTGTTTATCCGGATACAATGTTGTCATATTGTGAAAATTGTTCACGTATTTGTCGCAACCGATGTATGACAAGTATTAAAGTATTTGTTAAAAGGCTTTGCAAAATGATCTTTAACGAATGCGGAGGAACGGCATGCTTTGTAACTTCTTTATTGTGTCATAAAAATTGATTTTTATCTGACGAGCAAAATTTTTCTTACTTATTGAATCAGATAATACTCGAGAATAACGAGATCGAGAGATAGTTGATTGTCATGTAATTCCATATTGATGAAATGCGCTTCCCAACTAAGGCACAAAAAAAACTTTCATAGTGATAAATGAACGCTCATCCGGAATAAAGTTTCATTTTTATGCATCATTGATTCGAAAAATTCAACATTTTTTTAAAAATTTTTAAAAAAATGTGTCATTCAAGGTTGAAAAGTTGGTTAGTTACAAGGTTTGTTATGCAACACTATCTGTTTGGATTTAAAATCCATTCAATTAAAATTTCAATGACAAGTTTTACGGTATTTTTTTTACCGCATTTCAAATTCATTTTGAAGAAAAATGCGGTAAAAAGCTCATTTTGATGTTCGTCTGTCCTTTTGTCCGTAACGCCGTATATATGAATTAGCAGGTTGGCAATTTCTTCTTAAAAGTCAAATTTTACAGCTTGTATGAATTGATAGAAGGAGAATTTTCAAAAAATGTATACGTTAGAAAATTTTTGAAAGCAGAAAATGTATAAACTAAAATTTCTGAAAATTCGGAAAAAATATAAAAAAAATTAAACATTTGAAAAATCATGAACAATGTCAAAATAACTCCTAGAAAATTGTAAAAAAATCAAACTGGAAACATTGAAATGCTCATAAGCTGTTCGATTCTGAAAAATGCTTTTCAATCTCGTTTTCCGAGTACGACGTTGTGTGACAAGATGCTTAATTGGCACATCCTCTTCTTGCTCTCATTCAATTTCAAATGTAAACTTTAAAAGTGTTTGCTTTTTTTTCTCGGCAGATTGTTGTGGTTGGTGTCCAGAATACAAAGTAGTCTTTTCTCTATGTCAACTGTAAAAAAAAAATTAAAATTGTTGTGTTGATTTAATTAAAAATCTGTTTCTCCATGGAAAAACTTTGTAAAACGACATTTTTTTATCTTGTGCAGAAAAAAAATCACAAGAAAAAAAATTCAAGAACATCTTTAACAACGTGGATTAAATAAATCAAGAGCGTCGTTGACATCACGAAGGTCACGATGGACATGATGATTCGTCAAAACACTCAAGGAAAGTTCGTGAAACGATTATTTTCGAGTTAAATCTTCTAATTTTTCATAAAACTCAATTAACAGTTTATTAAAAAGTTTTTAAGAAAATACTTACTCGGTTGATATCTTGTGAAAACGTGCGCTCAGGTAAATTTTCTTCACTTATTGTTGTTGATTGTCATGGAGATAAAACACTTCTCTTTGATATAAAAAACCGCTCGTGCCATGAAAAAAATTGTTTTTCTTGTTAAAATAAAGGGTTTCATCATGCACAAAAAATTTTAAAACGCAGAATAAATCAAATCTCGTAATGTTAGTGCCGAGTAAAAGAACAGATGTTCACCATAAAAGTTTATTTGTGTGTCGTATATGCGACGAGTTTTCCATTAGCAGCAGCTGCAATGATAAAGCGATGATAAAATCGCCTACACCGAGCGATGCAATTCTGTGCATGCATGCAAAAAAAGGTAAATACTCCAATAAACGGATCATATCCCTCTCTAAATTTTGTGTATCAAATGAATGTAAACGACAATGACTGTACTTTATTTTTGTTTGTGTTTCACTCGTAACTTAATAGAAAAAAAAAAATATCATATATATATTTCACTTGTAACTGCCATGTTTTAGTTCAGAAACAGCAGTTGCACCACATTTATTACTGCTGATTCTCGCACGACGATGTTGGTGACAGAGACGCAAACAAAAAAAAATATTTACGGCGATTTTTATGACGAATAAATATTTTATAGAAATAAATATCTTAAATATTTAAAAAAAATGAATTAAAATTTGTTGCAAAAATCTTTTTTTTTAATTTTTGTTGTAAATACCTAATCACAAAAAAATAAAATAAAAAAAATAAAAATTTATTTTTAATATATCTTTATTTTGCTTATTTTTCATCTATTTAATAATTTATTTATTTTTTTTTTCAAAAATCTTTAAAAAAATTAAATTTAAAAAATAATTAAGTTATTTAATTTAATTTGATGAATTTATATTTTTTGAGATTTTAGGAAAAATATTAAAATAAAAATATAAAAAAATTATAGAAAAATATATAAACTCGTATAAAATAAAGATATTTTAATTTTTTTTATTGTGAAATATGAAAGATTAAATTTAAAAAAAAAAATTTAGGTATATCCACAATTTTTTTTTATTTTTAAAAATTTTCAGAAAAATTTTTAATATTTAAAAAAATTGTTTTTAACACATTTTTACCGAAAAGTAATATTTAAAAAGTTTTTAAAAACTTTGTTTAAAAAAATTATTTAATTTATTGAAAGTATAGAGTTTTTTCAAATTAAATTGATTTTTTTTTAAATATTGCAAAAATCATTAAAATTAACTCAAATTTTATTTTTCTAAATAATTTTTTTAAATTATTTAATTTAAAATATTTTTTTTTTAATTTTGAGATTGATATTTAATTTTTAAAATATTAAATATTAATTTAAAATAATAAATATTTAAAAAAATTGTTTTTAACACATTTTTACCGAAAAGTAATATTTAAAAAGTTTTTAAAAACTTTGTGTAAAAAAATTATTTAATTTATTGAAAGTATAGAATTTTTTCAAATTAAATTGATTTTTTTTTAAATATTGCAAAAATCATTAAAATTAACTCAAATTTTATTTTTTTTTTTATTTTTACAACCCCTAGGATTTTTTTTTTTTGTTAAAAAAAATATTTTAAAAAAATAATTAATCCCATTTTAGATCCATCCCTGATCGTTGCAGGTATTTTTCCCTCCACAAACAAAAAGGAAAACCCAAAATAGAAAAGTGCATAGTAGAAGAGCACGTGAATATGACAAGAAGGCAATGTTAACGTATATCTTAATAAATATATATTTTTTCTGTGCAGTCGTGTTCATTTTTGTGTCAAAAGTGTATAAGCCACTTCGTGCCATACCATCAGAGGCTAAACACGAAATAAAATGAAAAGTTTATTTAATCACGTTTCAGTTGTTTATTTATCTTTTGTGCTTTAATATTTCATGATTTTAGGTCTTCTTTGTTTTTATTTTTGTTTTTTTTCGTAGTTTCCCGGCAATCAAAACAAAAACTTTTTTCTGTTTTTTTTTGTTTCTACGTTTCTACAAAGAAGTCGTTAAAAAACTTTTTTGCTTTCTTTGTTCATTAATTACAAACTTTTAAACGATTGATAGTCGGCGGCGCGCACGTGTTGACCATTTCCGAAAGTCGCATTTAATCGTTTAATTAGCAATTAAAGAGAGAAAAAATGTTTAACGGCTTTCTTGAACTTGAGAAAGTCTCGCGGAGAAAAGTAATTTCTTATTAATAATTCGCAAAAGTCCCTTTGAAGTCGTTAATTCCGTAGTTAATTATCATGCAAATTTTTTTTTCTGTATCAACCCTTTTTGTGCTCGCGTCGGCTTTTCTTTGTATTAAAGTCAAATTATTTCCATCTTTGTGATACAAATTACCATTTTCTTGGTTGAAATTGGACTAAATGGAGTTTGTTGCTGCTGCTGCTGGCGCGAATGAGAGCGGAACAAATTAAAAGTAACACGACAAAGGCAACTAAGAGAATGGAGAACGACATCCCAATTACATTACGACAATGAATTTATTCGTTTCGTTCATTAAAAGCTGGCACGAACAAACGACAATTGATGTTAATTCAATTTCGAACAAAGGAGGACCAGCTGTGTCAAGGTAGTAAGTAATAAATGTGTTTTTTTTTTGTAGTTTCTGACGGCGACGAGAAAAATGACGACTAAAGATGGCGATGATGATGAAAAAAATCCTGAGAGTACAAAGAATTTTTTTATTTTATTAAAAATACCTTTGTATCGTGTTGTTGCGCCGCGTTACTTTGTAAAATTGCATTAAGTCGTTGATGAAGCCATTAACCGAGGATGTGATGATTAACACAATCTATTAGTGTGACAAGCTATAATTTATAATAGAAATTATTCAGCAAATTTTCTCAATTTTTTTTCAAACATTAACGATGTCATTATGCAGTTGCGGACCCTAAAAATAAAAAACAGATTTAAAAATAATAAAATAAAAAAATGAAAATAATAAAAATATAAAAAATAAAAAAATTAAATAAAAAAAATAAATTAATAAAATTAAATAACAAAAAAATAAATTAAAAAAATTAAATTAAAAAAAATAAATTAAAAAAATAAAATAAAAAAATAAATAGAAAAAATTAAAAAATTATAAAAATAAAAAGTCTTCTAATTAATCCAAACCAAGCGAAAAAAATCGAGAAAAAATTCAATGAGTTCATGAATTTTTTTACAAAAGTTTAAATCTGTTTCTGAACTGTTGAAAAATATCAACAAGCTAAATGCACAAAAAAATATTTTTTTATGCAATATCACAAAGCAATATTATTGTTGTTAACGACGTTGTTGCTCGTTCACCTGCCAGTTTTTGTGCCTTTTATTCCGCTATAAAGCATCGTTTGTGCTTTAATTTGACTTATTTTTACATCGACCGAAGGCAAAAGTTCAAAAAATGCTCCTTTTTGAACCCTTGCATGCATGACGATGACTAAAGTGATTTTTTTTTCATTATTTCTTTATTTGAAGAGCGACATTCTGACATGCAAAATGCATGAATGATACAAAGTGCATTTTTTCCTCGCTTCATTTTTTTTTTGCCTCATTTTCTTTTTGTTACACGATTCAATCAATGATGCGATACAAGAGAATCATTTTTAGGTCACCGGGAGGTTCAAGCGAATTTATTTTAACGATCTCGTGTGTGTCGTTTGCCATCATTCATGATGATTTGATACATTTTATTGCATGTCTTGTGCCAATAATCGTGCCATTCGTCAAGAGAGAGATTTACTTTGATGCATTTTTTTCTATGTAACACAATATCCTGTTTTTCTTAGCTCTTTTTTTCGAGAAATGAAGCGCATAGAACAAATAAATTGCAACATTATCTCTCTTTATTATGAGCTTAGGATTGTAATTTGTTTTGCTTTTATTACAAGTCGTAATTTGCTTTATTTTTGCAAAATATTCTCGATCAAACTCTCGATTTGTTGAATAATTTTTCATGATACAGAAAAAATATAATTTTTTTAAATAACAAATTTATGCGGAAATATGAACATGAAAATTTTCAGAATTCATATTCATTTCCATAAAAATGACAAAATATAATATTTTTGACATTTTTAATATTTTTTTTCATATTTTTTTCATGCGTTGATATTAAACAAAAATATTTAATTTTAATATATGAACATGACATCTCTAATTAAATTTAAGAAATTTTTAAAATTAATTTTTTTTTCAGACATAATTCGAAAAAAAAACCAGTCGTCTCCATTTTTCAATGGAAAATAACCACATGATGAATTAAAATTTATACCAAATAAATAAAGATATACAAAAAAGTGGTTTGAATTGAAAAATCAATCAATCAATCAAGTATCAAGTTTAGGTCTGTTATGCATACAAATGAAAAAAGTGCTTTTCAAGATATTTTACGGCTAAAAAGGTGTGTTATAAAAACAAATTTATTTTATTCCTTGACAACTCGCTTTGTAATAAAAAAACAAAAAAGAAATAAAAATTTCTAAAAATAATTCTCAGAATTTACAGTAAAAAAGTTGCTTTAAAAATGATTTTCATAACCTTTCATAGGAAAAATAAAAAGAAAATTAATATTTTATGAAAATTACAACAAAACCACAAATATTTCACGTGTAAAATAAAATTTGCAAAATCATCGGAATGTTACTAAAATAATAAAACTTAATGAAAGACGAAACCTTTACGATATCATCAAATTACTCGTGCGTGCTTTCATTCTCTTAACTCATCCTCGAGCTCTTTTTTTCTGTGCAATCACCTTTTTTGCCATCACACATTAGATTTACGACGGTCTGGAATGCATGCTGAGCAAACTTCAAGCCAATCTAAAACGCCAACAGGTTAAAGGTGACGTACCTGCCTTGTTGATTTTTCCACCTTTTCGATACTGTCTGTCGCTCCGACGAGATTTATGATTTAACGGAAGCCATAAAATGTGCCGTTTAATTTATTTGTATGTGGAATCAACTTTAACTGCATCTTCGTATCATTTTGCCATAAGAACTAAAATAGAAGAAGCAGTAAAAAAAAGTAATTTATTGTCTAGAACATTGTTTTATGGAAAAATAATTTTATTTGTTTTCATTGCATTCGGTGCAGCACAAAACTCAACAATGCGAGTGTAAAAGAAGGAATATCAATCAATAAAGAGCAATTTTATATTTTATCTCGATCAAACAAAAGGGAAAAAATAATTGAATTTTCTTTAATTTAATTGTTTTATGGCAGATTCTGTCTGTGTGAGAGGATAGTTCATCAAATTTATTGTTAATCAAGTCAATAGAATGGAATTTAATGACCACATACAGACGAGGAACAATAACATTTGTGGCTTTTATACTTTTTGAATGGTTATTAATTTAGCTTATTGGTAAGTAATTATTATTATTTTTATTGATTGGTTGTTTGTTTGAAGATTTTGAACAATTTTTAAGTAAATAAAAGTGCTTGAAATCAGTGTTTGTTTGTTTTCTTAATTAAAAAAAAAACTATGTCAAAGAAAAAATTTTTTTCAGTTTCAATTTTTTTGCAGTTTTGAGTTATAAAATGATTAAAAATGATAAATTAGAGCCCTCTGACAAATTTTTATCCATTTGGAGCAAGATTTGACAAAAAATGGCTTTGACACAGTTTTTGACACAGTTTTTGATTTAGTTTTTCTCTTGATGTAGTTTTCAAAACAAAACTATGTCAAAGAAAAAAAAATTTTCAGTTTCAATTTTTTGCCAGTTTTGAGTTAGAAAATGATTAAAAATGATAAATTAGAGCCCTCTGACAAATTTTTATCCATTTGGAGCAAGATTTGACAAAAAATGGCTTTGACACAGTTTTTGACACAGTTTTTGATTTAGTTTTTCTCTTGATGTAGTTTTCAAAACAAAACTATGTCAAAGGAAAAAAATTTTTTCAGTTTCAATTTTTTTGCAGTTTTGAGTTGTAAAATGATTAAAAATGATAAATTAGAGCCCTTTGGATAATAACTTTGATAAAAAAAATATTTTTCTGTATTAATACCAATTTTAAAAAATTTATTAGTTTGAAAAAAAAAAATAT
The DNA here is from genome assembly GCF_036172545.1 of Culicoides brevitarsis. Classification (NCBI taxonomy): domain Eukaryota; kingdom Metazoa; phylum Arthropoda; class Insecta; order Diptera; family Ceratopogonidae; genus Culicoides; species Culicoides brevitarsis. The sequence goes on along the minus strand of NC_087085.1, from coordinate 13,197,544 downwards.
TATTAATTAATAATTTTATTTATTTGGCTCTAAATTAAATATTTTTTTTTCAAAATTAAAAAAAAAATAAAAAAATTCATTATAATTGATTTAAAAAAAATATTTAAATATATTTATATTATATTAAATATTAATTGAAAAAAAAGTATTCATATAATTTCTTTAAGAAAACAGCATTATGCTTGACGCAAAATTCCAAGAAATGCAAAACTGCGAAATAATATTGATTGTTATTTAATAACTACTTCTTGAAAAGAATCTCTTGAACGAGATGTTTCTCACAATAGCTCAAAAAACATCATTTAATGAATAACAACAAAGTGCACTGCACGATTCTCCATAATAAAAATGGATTGTTTACTATTCGAGAAGGAAAAAAATATTTTTACAAAGTATTGAAATAAAAAATTATAAAATGTATGCATTATTAACAAAGCACATTGTTGTTGTTGTTGTTATTACACACAATTCTGTTGAAAAATACCCTTTTGTATTAAATTGTCGCCGGATGTTTTGTCGATATTTTACCCATTGAAGCAGTTAATGAAATAATTTTTTGTTTTCATGCATGAAAAATAGCAAATTACGCGGTGAAAAAACAAATAAACAAGCGGCCTACGTCAATTAATGGCAGAATTTGAAATAATTAATTCGTTCGAACTAATTATTGTTATTATTTTCCATCGAGATACTGTCAAGTGTACAATAATAACCAGATAATCAGTGGTATAATCTCATTTTAATACACGTCTCATTAAGTCTGTCTGGATGATTTTTTTCCATAGATTTTGATGTAATTTAAATGGAAAAGTGTCAGACAAAAAAAGTCAATTTCATTGCAATTTTTTCTTTGAATGAAACGAAAGAAGAAAAAAACATGGAGGAAGACTGCTTAGATCAGCACAAAAAACTTCAGAATTTTTTTATGTGCTGAATTAAACAAAAGGACACAAAACAATGAAGCATAAAAAAGGTCGTACTTTGCTTTCTCATGGATTACCGGAGACACATTTTTCATTTCGTTCACTTTTATCTCATAGAGCGCGTCAATGTCCTAAGTATGTCCTTGGACTTGGAAAAAAAAAACTCATAAAAAAATTACAATAAAATAGGAAATGCAATTGAGCAGCTTTACACTAAGTGAATTATATACGAAAGACGAGCATCTTAAACGGAAATTGTACTTTTCCATGGACCAAAGGACAGGAGAAAAGGAACAGCTGCTGGTTAAATTAGTCCATTTAAATGAGACGAGTATCCTGTCTGTGTGTTATTTCTTTATCTTTATCCACTTTTCTCTTGAAAAACTCGTCTCTGCATCGTCGACGAACCATAATAATCTAACAATAGCCAATTCTGTCTCATTTCAATTGAAATATAAGTATATTCAAAACTAGACGAAAGAGGATTAAATTTTTTCAAAGCAGCAGTTTTGAAGAGAGATAAGGAGAAAACTTTATCGTGAGGAAAAAGGAAAACGGAAAAGGTATCGCATTTAATTAATTAAATTCAATTCCGATAACAAGCTGTTTCAACTACGTGACTGTCTGTTCCGTTATCCTGATTCAACACTTTATTTTCCTTCCTTTTTTTTTCTCAATAAGAAAAACGTTCGTAACACATTTATTTCCCGAAATCGGCAGCCCATCAATTTTCCCTCATTTCAACAAAATGCTGTTTAGTATGCGAGACGATTTGATTTTTTTTGTTCCTTTGTGTGTTATTGTAAGTTTTCCGTCTGGTCGATGTTTATCGACGATTGCAACTGCATTGATTGTCGCAATAATAATATGAGAATTACGGATTTATTGTGTCGCTGGAACAACAAAAACACGTACAACATTGAATACTAAATATCGCACAGATGTCGGGTGTTGGAAGCGTTGTTAGGGACAAACTTTTCTTGAAAGTTGTCATCCCTTTGAAAACGCCTACTTAATGATTTGAGGCCCTGTGGGAATAAAAATAAGGGTTTTAATTTTTTTTTTTTAGAAATTTTTCCAAATTTTTTTTTTTAATTAATTTACAAAAATTTGAAAAAATTTCTTAAAAAAAATTAGAAGGTCTTTAAAAATAAGACATGAAAATTAGATTAGATACCAATCAACAAAAATATTGTGTATTAGGGTAATTTTAAAAATTTGCATTGGGACAAAATTTGAGATTGTGCATTAGGACAAAGTTTCAAAATTTTCATTGGGACAAAATCTTAGAATTTGCAATGGGGTGAAATTTTAGAATGTGAATTGAAGTAAAATGTTATCTCAAAGCACATTTTAAATATTCGGCCCAATGCATATTCTGAAATTTTGCCCCAATGTACATTTGAAACTTTGCCCCAATGCAAATTTTGTCCTAATACACGTTTAAAAATTTTACCCCAATGCACATTATGAAATGTTTCCCCAAGTCACAATCTAAAATTTCACCCCATTGCATATTTTAAAATTTCAGCCCTATGCAAATTTTTAAAATCTTGCCCCAATGTACATTTTTTGTTGATTGGCACCTAATCTACCTGATTTTCATGTTTCTTGCGGATATTTTCGAAACTTTGTCCCATTGGGAATGCGTATATGCTAACAAGATTAAAACGAATCTTTATGTCGCTCACATGTAACAAAGTTGTGTATCATTATGACCTTTGTGATTGCGAATTTTTCGTCTGAAACATTTGCCTGCATCAAACATGTGCCTCTGAACGTGACTTCATAATGATCAATCATTCAATCGAAATTCGGGTTTTCATTTTCTGTTCTTTTATTAACTTTATGCAAATGATGATCCCTTTAAAAAAAAGGAACATGTGAAGAGAAGACATCAACACGTGTTCGCATCATTTATCCTCATTTCTTGACAACTATGCAAAAATACAGACGTAGACAAAAAAAAAATAAGGAGCAAAAAAGTAAACAACGCCAACATGTGCTCATAGACGTAAATTTTACGTTTTAAACCCAAACTAATATTTCATTTTGCTTCGACGTGCCTGCATTCCGATGTGTTCACACATTTATTCTTGTGTCGTGTGTGTGTGTTTGCTAAATCGTTATTTCATGTGTAATAAAAGTTTTCATACTTTTAATGGCAAAATTTTCTCCGTAGCTTTTTATTAGATGTTTTTTTCTTATGCTAATACGACGGAGACGACAAGTTTAGACAAGTCGGTAGACGACAAAAAGTGTGAATGCAAGAAGAAGCTGTTGGATGCTGCCGTTTGATATAAATGATGGGATTTATTATTCATTTTTTACTTTTTTTGTTTCGGCAGAAATTTATCTTTTGCTGTAATCTTGAATGGAACCAAAACGAGAAAAGAACTACAAGAAAAACCGCATCTGTCTGGAATATTTCGCAGTATTTCTTTTGTTTTGTCTTACAGAGACGTAGGTGACAAGACGTGAGATAAGCATCAATAAAAGTTTTAAAATTAAATTTTTTTTTTTGTTTTTTAAATACTTATATTAAAAGTAAAAACATTAGACATGAACACATTTTAAATGAAATAAATTTAATAAATTTAAAAAAGACAAAAAAAATATACTGTGAAAAATAGATGAAAAATTTTAGATAAAAAATTTTTTTAAAAATTAAATTATCCAAATAAAATTAAAAAAAAAAATCAATCAAAAAAATATTTGTAAAAAAAACTAAATGAAATAAAAAATTTTAATTAAAAAAAAAACTTAAAAAAATATTTTTTTATTTTTTTTTTTTAATTTTTTATTTAAAAAATATTTTTTAATTAATAATATTAATTTTAATTAATTAATTATTAAATTATTTTTTAAATGCTACTAAATAAAATCACGAAAAAATTACCAATATTTATTCAACTTAATTAAATTAAATAAAACTAATTTAATTTATTTAGTAAAATTTTTTTATATGATATTTTAATTTTTTTTAATTAGTTTTTATTTTAATTTTAAAAAAATTAAAATTTAAAAAAATATTAATACCTACCTATCTAATATTAAAAATATTAAAAAATTTATTTTTTTTAAATTTTATTTTTTAAGTTTAAAAATTATTGGTTGAAAATTTTAATAAAATTTATTAAACTTTTTGAATAAAAATTAAAATAAAAGCTAATTAGTTAAAATTTTAAAAATTCTTTCACTTTTTGTCATACCCATAAAATTAAAATGAAATTGTTAATAAAGTAAAATTCTAAATTAGCTACACCACTGTCATCTCGTCACAAAATAAAGGCACAAAAATGAGGAAGGAATGCCTTTATGGTTCATGAGCGTAAATAAAAGTAGAAAAAAATGCAAGGAGAGAAAGAAAAATGCACCGAAGCGAATTATATACCCTTATTTATAAAAATAATAATAAAGATGGAGAGGATATTACAAACGTTGTAAATATCGCATTATCCACTGTTATTATTATGATTTCATTCACTCTTTTACTTTTTTGCCGCCAACCACTTTTTTTTCGCTCTCTTACCGCTTCTCATCTTGCAGCTGGCACTGAATCAAGAAATTATCTTTATGGAGAAAAAAAAACGAGGGAAATCATTACACAGTCATTTCGGGTTGGATTTATGTCCGTTCTCCATTGTAGATTAAAAGGCAATCATTTGGAATCATGCATAAGTAATCCGGTGATTTATTGTTTATTTTACGCATGACTTTCAGTTGTTGTTGTTGTTGTTTTTGTTGCGATAGTTAATCTATCATTTGTTGGTCGTTCTTTTTTTATTACTTCTGACGCTCATAACAATAATCGAGGAGCTATTGTTGTGTAACGCAAAAAAAAAAAATATCGCATAAACGAATCAATTTGTCCGATATTTATGGCGGCAAAAATAGAAACAGCCATTAGTGAGGTCGTTGATGCGATGTGATTTGCGGTTTTATTTTGCTTCGTTAAGAGACTTCCGCGGAAAAAAGTGGTTTTTATATTTATTTGGGTCAATAGGCGATTTATATCATTAAATGAGTTAGCAACAAGGCGTCTCCATTTAACATCAAAAGCAATTATTTTAAATGTTCATCATCAGGACTCGAGATGAGGAAGTAATTACTTCTGTATTTTATTGCTTGGGGATGTTTTTATTTTTTTTTACTTTTTTTTGCTGCAGATAATGAAAAACTGAAAAAAATAGAGAACAGTTATAAAATTTTATGATGTTACTTTTAATAGTTTTTTTTTTCTTTCTTTGATAGTCATAAACAAAAGGAAGCAGTATAATTATTTCTTTAGCACTCAACTAAAACGACTTTTCAAATAAATAAATATTTAAAATCTTCAAAATGTAAAAAAAAGGATTTTCAAGAATAAGAAAACAAGAAAATAAAATGATAAATACTTAAAAATTATTTTTTTTCTGTAATTTATTTTTTTCTTTTGTTGCCGAATCTTTTTTAAGCTGTTTCAGCAAAATTGCCAGAAGTAAAAAAAAATACAAAGACCGAACCATTTTTTTTTATTTTATACCTCACATTAATAAATCCAATCTTTGGCAAATAAAATGCTCCATTATTTGATACAAGTTGCCACTTTCGGGCATTTTTAACGTTTATTGGTAAAAATCAGATTAACTTTTTTTTCTTCGCGGAAATGAGAGAAAAAAATGCTACAAAAGCAAATATTATTTCATTTTTCATGTGGTTACAAAAGAGCATTTAAAAAATAAGTCTACTGAATAAAATAAGTGAATAAATGTTGAGAAAAAAATTCCATGAAAAGAGTTTATTAAATTACATTTCAACTGCGGAACAAAAAAAAATGTTGGTGAGATTCTGAGAATTGTAAATAAATATCATGTTTCTACGTTTTTTTATCTTTTTGATTTGTAATTTTTCTATAAAGAGAAAATTTTTTGAAGTGAGCAAATAAAAAAAAAATCAAGAAGAAAATTAAACGTATTGTCTGAAAAAAAAATTTTTTTGAAGAGAAAACATAGAAAAAATTAAGTGATTGAAAGAAAAGAGCAATTAGAGGCATTTTTGTGGCACGTGTGTGTTGGTAGAAAATAAATGTTTGTTTGTCTGTGAGACATGGCGGCATTTTCAAACACTATTTAGACACAGAATTGACATGTATTGCATTTGAACTTGACAGGTTGATGTCTCATCCAGATAAATTGTAACACGATGCTTGTTTAAACTGAATTTTGAGCTTAATGCGAATGACTTTTTGCAAGTTCAAAGCATCAATTTTGCACCTTAGATTTTTTTATAGCAAAAAAAAAATTTTTTAAATTCAAGAAAATTTTTAAATAAAATTAATTTTTTAATTATTTTTTTACATCTATTTTTCAAAAAAAAAAAATAAATAAATAATAATAATAATAAAAATAATAAAAGTAAAATAAAATAAAATAAAATAAAATAATATTAAATAAATTAAAATAAAATTAAATTAAATTAAATTAATTTAAATTAAATTAAATTAAATAAAATAAAATAAAATAAAAAATAAAATAAATTAAATTAAAAAATAAATAAAATATAATAAATTAAATTAAATTAAATAAAAAAATTAAATTGAATAAATATTTTTAATTACAATTAAAATTCAGGCAATTAAAGTTGACTGAATTAAATTAAAAAAAAAAATTTAATATTATTTTTTTTTAAATTTAATCAAATTTTAAATATTTTTTAAAATTATTTTCAATAAATCAATCGATTTTTATTTAATTTTTAAATTTAATTTTATAAACATACAGTCAAAAAACTAATTTTGCTCTAAAAATCCCCTTTTGATTAATTTTCAAATAGCATCATGATAAAAAAAATAACTTTTCATGACCAAATAAAATTTTACTGCTTTTTAAACGGCACGCCCGACACCAAATCACTAAAATTGGATAGATTTATCCAAAGATTATCACATTACTGCTAAACACCTGATAATGAACTTACTAAAGAGAGCAATAAAGCCACAATTGCTTGTTTCCAAAACCCACTTCAATTGAAATAATGTCGAAAGTTTACACACATTCCGTCTTGTCGCATCTGTAAGCAACTCACACAGGTACATTTTAACTTTGGTAATTACTGGTTTAACGCAAAAAGCAACGACATCATCACCGCCGGCAACGAGAGAAAGGGAATGAACACATTAGCTTGTGGCTTAGATTTCGTGCAAACGAAGAAAAGTGGAAAAGGAGAGAGACAGAAAAAAAGATATCAGTTGAACAGACGCTTTTAGTCGCATGAAAATACACAGAAAATAGGAAAAATAAAGAGAAAGAGGTGAAATATGGACATTGCATGAAATACAAGGTGTGATATTACAATTTTATACGTTCTTTGACTATGTCTTGGAATGTGGCTAGAATGAACAACAAACATTTTTTCAAGTAAGAAAATCACGAAAATAGAGGGACACCCAACCATCAACACATAAAAGTGAAACAAATGAGCAAATGAATGAATTGAGGCTAATATTAAACAAAAAAAAAATAAATAAATAGAAAAAAAATTCTTCACGCGACTTTAGGCGACTTTTGATAGACACAAATTTTCTTTTCTTTCACTTTATGGAAATAAATAACAAAGCGCGTGGATTTTTTTTGTTCGCCTTAGCATGGTCACGTAGTAATAATTCCATGTAATTGTTTGATTTTTTGTCTAGACAAAAGTTTTTTTCATTATACTTGTAAAATGGCCCAGTTAATATTTTTTATGTATTTTTTTTAGAGACCACAGACATGTTTTCGTCGGGTAAAATTTCATTTTTGCCCCCAAGAAGGCATTTTAATGACTGTTTTCATGTCGTTCATTTGATATATTTTAAGTAATTTTGCGGCGGTATCTCTCGGAATTTATTGACCGACAAACACATTAAAGCATAGAAAAGTACGATTTATGACGCGAACACCACTTTTGAGATAATTTGATGGAAAATTATTGTTTACTCAAAGAAAAAGTTTGAGAAGAGCAACGATCTGAACGAGAAAAGAAAATAAAACTTTATGAATTCGAAATAACGTCGTAGGAGTCACTTACCTAACGGAGAAAAAAATATATTAAAACAGCTTGAAATAAAATTTTGTTAAAAAAATAATTGGAATAATTCATAAATTGTATGACGAACGTGAATTCTTGACGTTTGCCATTTAAAAATTGAACTAGTCACGTTTTCAAAGAGCAAACGACAAAGTTCAAACTTATTTATTTGTTTAAACTTTGTCTGCGTCATTGCGATTTTACTGCAATCGATCAGCTGTGAAATTATTTAATTTTTAATGTTTAGTCTGATTTTTCGGTTTTCGATGACGAAAAAAAAACAAAGTTCAAACAAACTTAAAATTTCATTACTTCATTTAAATTCATGTTAATACTCTGAAATTCGTTTATTCAAATGACGCAAAAATAAATATTATGTTTATTTTATTTATGCAAAATGGTCAATTATGTTATGAAATAAAATTATATGGAAAATTTTTTTCTAGAATTTAATCCTGTTTGAGGAACTTTTTGAAAAGTTAAATATTTTTTTATTGAAGGTAACATTATATCATGTTTTTGTTTATCTTCCCACTTTAATAAAATAATGATATTTCTCAAGGTTAACAAACAAGTGAGAAACATATTTTTCAGAGGGAGTGGAATTTTTAATTTAAAAATTTATAACATTAGGTAATGTTCTTGATTGCATTTTTATTATTAATACTTTGTTTTATTATATTATTATTTTTTTTTTTGTAAATTTTTATCTAAATTTTAAATAATTAATTTTAATTTATTAAATTATTTTATTGATTTAATAACAAATTTTCTTATGTTTTTTCTAATTATTAATTTATTTTATAAAAAAAAAATATTTTATTTTTCTTATTTTTTATTATATATATATTTTTTTTGTAAATTTTTATTTAAGAAAAATAAAAATGTCCAATTTTTGATAAACATTTTATAAAATTTAAACAAATAAAAATTAAAAATATATAATTTTAATTTAATAATTTTTAAAAATTTATTTTATTATTTTTTAACACATTTTCTTATACCTTTTCTAATTTTTATTTAAAATTTTGAATTATTTATTATTAATTTATTTTATAATAAATTTTATTATGAATTGAGAAAAATAATTTAAATAATTTTTTTTTCTTTTTTATTATTATTTATTTTTATTAGTACCTAATTATTTTTAAAGTCGTAATTATTTAATTAATTTAAAAATTAAACTTTAAAAGCCTTAAAATGTAATTTATAAAAAAACAACTTGGCTCAACAATTAAATTATAAAAATTTAAAAAAATAATTATTTTAAAAAATCATTAAAAAAATAAAATCATGAAAAAAAGAGAAAATTTATCTCTATAGTAAAATAATTTTTTTTTTTAATTTTTAAGTTCGAAGAAAATTTCTTTATTTATAAAATTTTTCTCCCATCAGGTATCAAAACCAATTTTATTTTATTTTTTTTTTTGCTTTTTTATCATTTTCTTCCACGTATTAATTTGTTTCGCGTCAGATATGACAGACTCAATAGTTTCATATCAGAAAAATTCGAGAGAAAACGCAAAATTCACGGAAATAATTTAAATTGTTTTTTTGTTATTAAATTTTTCCACGCATTTTCGTAATTTGTTTCGAAATTAACTCAAAAGCTTCGAGGAATTTTTCGTAACAAATACGTCTGGTAATGAAGCATGTCACGTCACACAAACAAAGAAATATCTTTGACACTTGACATAGGAAAAAAAAACTTTTTGTCGTTTCCTCAGATGTTTCTCATTATCATATATATGACATAAAAGAACATTTTCTTATTAGGCATTATCTCATACGTCCCATGTTTCACCGCAAAACTTACATCGTTATATTTCAAAACTCTTTAAGACTCTTAAAAACAATTTCCGTGACATCAAATTGTGACACATACAGCGGTTCAAGGATGCTTTGATGTACGCAAGAGGAAAACACTCACGTGTTGTGCGGCAATCGAAGTTACTTGAATTTCACGTACAAATGCCGAGCTAATAAATCAAATTCTCGGGAAGTGAGAGAGACGGAAAATTGCCGACAAACATGTGAGTTTTGTTTATTTTCCGCATACATCCATGCAAATACACACAAATTGATCTCTTGAATTCCTGTTTGCAGCAAAACTTTGTTCATAAAATATTTTGCGTGCAGTTTAATGGATAGATAAACAAGAATTTTCCAATGCAGAAATTCTTCATTTAATTAATTTTCTACTGAAATTTCATTCATTTAAAAAATCTCGAACGAGATTATCACAAATGAACGGAATTTCGAACACTTTTTCACGTCAAACGATTCATTCATGTTTGCACATGAATAACAGCAAATAGTCGTGAAATTGACCGAAATATCGCTGAAATTTTCGCCTTCGAAAATGTAGTACTAGATTTTTTCAGCTGATAGTCGTACAGCATAGTTGGGCCGTTATAATAATGAGGATATTGCTATCATCAGGAACATAAAATAAAAATATACAAAACAAAGTTGTATATATGGGAATGAACACTGCATGAACGTCGTACGTGGGGGACAATTGTTTAAATACAGAAGAGGAAATCAGTTTTACTTTCAGTTTTGAACGGATCGCCGAGGAAATAAGTAATCCAAAGGAAAAAAATACTGAAAATATTTTTGAAGTGAAACAAAAAGTTAATAAAATTACATTAACATAATTGATGAGAGTTTTATATTTGTATGAAAAAAAAATAAAATAAAAGGGATAAAATTAAATTTAAAAAAAAAATAATAAATTAAATAAAAGTGGTTTAAAAAAAATATTTTAAAAATTAACATTTTCCATAAAATTAAATAAAACTGAGTTTTTAAGAAAAAAATTAATTAAATTATTAAAAAAAAAATTAAAAATTAAGTTTTAAGGAAAAAAAATTAATTAAAATAAGTGATTTAAAAAACTATATAAAAAAAATATTTTTTTAAATAAAATAATTAAATAAAATCGAATTTAAACAAAAAAAAAATAATAATATTGCATAAAAGAAAAAAAAACGAAAAAAAAGTTTTCCTTTTAAGTGAAATTATAATCCTTCGGCAAACAAACTGACATCTTATACACAAAGTGAAAATAAATTTATAGTGTTGGCAGCCAACGACCGACTTTTCCACTTGTTCTTTGGCAAAATAATACCAAAACTATATTCCCGCTGCCAGAACAGCACTCAGAACACGAGAACCAGATGAACGTTAAAGTAGAAAGTTTAATTAAATCTTATTATAAGTGTTATAGTTATTATCACATTTCACCGCAAGTAGCTTGAAATGAAAGATTTTGAGCTCGTCTCCCACACTTGATGCATTTGTCGTTTAATAAGCATCAATTTTGCATGCGTAGTTAAAATACGAACATACGAAGGTGTTTCATGAAAATAAACTCATTTTGAGCAACCAAGGGAGGAAAAATAAAATAATAACAAAGAACGACGAGGAACAAGTGTGATAATTAAATAATGTACATATAAAGCACTATTTTTACGTGTCAGACTCAGCTATTAATAAGCACTTTACGTGTTTTCCACACGAAAAAGAATGAAAAGAATGAAGATGTGACTAAGTAATTAAATGAAATAAGAAGAAGAAGAAAAAACGACGAAGATGAAGTTGAGTAATTACAAACAATAAACTCGAGTAAAGTGGATATTCTCCAGTAATAATAATAAAAGTAATAATAATAATGAGTGAGAAGCAGTAGGAGCATTACGAGGTTATCAGAGTGTGTTATTTCACTTAAGAAAGCAACATTTAAAAACCACTTAAAATTTTAACTGCAAAGGAAATTTTCTCAGAAATTTTTTTTTATGAACAATTATGATAAAAATAATATTTTTCTTCGTGATAAAGTGTCATTCAACCGCGATAAATTAGCTTCTTTAACGTAAATCTTTAGAAAAAAAAATTTTTTGCGTCTGGGTAATCAGCGTGGCATAACATCGATAACGTATCGCGTATAAAATATCGCATCGTTAAACACGCCAATTTACAAAAATTTAAATTTTATCTTCCCATAAACAATGTGAGACACGTTTTTCGTCAATGTTTGTTTATTTAATTTTTTTCCACTATTTAAACATTGTGCGCGATCGAAAGACGTAATTATCATAATAAACAGCGACGAAAAAAAATATTATTGGTTTTATTAAAATCATTAATTTCGGAAAACATAAAATTAAATAAATTTGATAGGGAAATGGAACATTTTTTTCGTACCTGAGGCAAGGTCATTTTTAAAAATAACTTGAAAATTTTTTTTAATTGGTTTAATAATTTGTTACAATAATCGTTTATAAAGATTTACAATTTTTCCTACAGTATTGGATTATTTTTTTTATATTTTTTTTTAATTAATTTTTTTATTAAATATTTTAAATTTAATCAAATAAAAATTTTTTTTTAATTTAATCAAAAATAATTTTTAAAGAAAAATTAAATTGAATTCTAATTTCATTAAAATATATAGAAAAATTTTCAAAAATTTATTTTTTTATGTTTAAATATAAATTTTGGTATATTTTCGAATTTTATAAAATTATTATTAATTTTATTAAAAAAATTAAATAAAAAACTATTAAATTTCATGTTAATTAAAAATAAATTACAAATTCTTTAACTTTTGAATTTTTACATTTTAATATTAATTTTATCAATTTTTCGTTAAATTGACATTTTTTGATAATTAAAAAATTAAAATAAAATTTTAATAAATAGTAAATTAATTAAAATTTAATGAAGAAATTCTTCTTTTAATTTTTTTTTAATCTAAAAAATATTTTAATAATAAATTAATTTTCTCCTGAATTTTAAAAACGAATAAAAGCAATTTTTCCTACCCTCTCTAAGAGAAATTAATAATTCAAAATATTAAATTCTACCAAAACCTCTCTTTTCTTAACCAAAAAATCAATAAATCAAAAAGCAAAATACTGTAGGAAAAATAAATCTTCGCTCAGGAAATGATAAATTGATTTGTTGACGTAAATTCAGGCCATTATTTTGAGTTGTTAGTAACGGAAAATGCAAAAAAGAAATACACACTGAAATAACCTCAGAATTTAATTTAAAAACAAGTAATTTAATTACAAAAATTACTTCCAGCAAACTAAATTGCTTCAAGCTCATCATTATTATTGTTCAGATTACAGTTTAATAGCTTGCTAACAGTCGTATTAATGGAAAAGTAGTGTTCAAGACAGTATGCAAAAATTAAAGCAATTTAAAAACACAACAATATGCTAACAACAACAAAATAATGAAAATAACCGTAATAATAAAAACTAATTGAAAGATGGAGTTAGACAATAATAGACTTTCTACGACGATGGCTTCCATGATGAATTATACGCTCGAGCAGTCGCTCGATTTGAGTTCACGTTTGTTATCGAATGCAACGACGACAATTGCCACTACCACAAAACATCCCATCATTCAAATATTCCACAATCAATCGATACCGAAGGAAAATCTCAGTTTCTACATCACGGAAAAGCTACGGGAATACCATAAAAATGGCGAAATGATGCAGTTGTATCCGTGGTTCCGCATGATGTGGAATTCCTCGAACGAAACCATCTTCTCGCCATGTCCATCCATCCAAATGCCCATGGGAAATCTCATATCGATGATACTCTACACAATTGTCTGCATAGTCGGCCTGCTTGGCAACACACTCGTCATCTATGTCGTGTTGCGCTTCAGCAAAATGCAAACTGTCACAAATATGTACATCTTGAATCTCGCGATTGCCGATCAGTGTTTCCTCATTGGCATTCCGTTTCTCATTACGACAATGCATCTGGGTGAATGGACGTTCGGCAGTACGATGTGCAAGGCGTATATGGTGTCAACATCTATCACGCAATTCACGTCGTCTATCTTTCTGTTTATCATGTCGGCAGACAGATATATAGGTAAATTTTCTTCTTTTTTGTGTTTTTTTGCATTGTTCGAACAAGGGTTGAAATTACTTTTGACTTTTACTTAACATTTTTGACTTAACCTGAAATTTGAGAAAAATAATTAAAATTAATTGAAGCAAATTAAGTTTTAATATTAAATAAAAAATTAATATTTTTTGACCTTAAATATTGATCTACTAATTAGAATAATTTTTACAAAACAAAAAAAATAATATACCTACAAAAATTTTTTTTTAATTTTCAAACTGAATTAAATTATTTCATATTTTTAATTATTTTTTATTTAGTTGTTTATTAATAATTAAAATAAAATTAAAATTTATTTAATCAAATTAATGAAAATTTATATAATTATATTTCATGAATTGTGAATTATTATACTAAAATATTTAAAATCTTTAAAAGTTAATTTCAAAAATATATTTATTTATTTTTAAATTTCAATAAAGATAAAAAAATAATTAGATTAAAAAAAATTATTAACAAATTTAAAAAAAAAATATTTTTAATTTGTTTATTAATTAATTATTTTATTTATTTATTACATTAAATAAATTAATTTTTAAAAAATTAAAAAAAAAATAAAAAATTCTTTAACAAAAAATTAAAATTTTTGAACGAATTTAGCCTAATTACATAAAATTTATTTTAAATTTGGCAATTGACTCAATATCAAATTAATATTTATAAATTAAAATAATTGCACTTTAAAAAATTTATTAAGAAATAAAAAAATTATTTTTATTAAATTTAATTAATTTTAAAATTTAAATTAACATTTAAAATTAATTAATTAAATTAAAATTTAATTAACAAAAAATTTTAAATTATGAGTGAACTAAATCTGAACTCATGAAAAATACTTTAAAATTTGCAAAAATATTTTTAAATTCAAGCTTCAGTTTTAAAATCAATTTAATGTCAAATTAATATTATTTTTTTAAAACTCATTCTCAAGTAAAAGCATTAAATCTATTAACTTTCAACTAAATTAAATTTTCGACCCTGTTAAAAACAAATGTCTAATGTCCGTTTTTTTGTGTGCTGTCTACGTAAAATGTGGGTGCGTGACAGAAAAGAAATGGAATGTGATAAATGTGTTTTTATTGTGACGTTCATTGGGGTTTTTTGTGCAAAACAATTTTCTTCAATTTCGCTACATTTGACGACAAAAACATATCAAAGGTCGTGACATTTATCATCGTCATGAGATTTTTTCCCCATTAGTTTTTTTTTTATTATTTCACTTTGGAGTTATTTAAATTTGCTCCGGGATAGGTTACTGATATTTGTTTAGTAAAGACATCAAACATTTATTTTGCAAAAGTTTTTGTAGGAAAAGCTAATTTTCATGACCTTTTCTATTATTTTTTTTTCTGAAAA
Source organism: Culicoides brevitarsis (assembly GCF_036172545.1). NCBI lineage: Eukaryota > Metazoa > Arthropoda > Insecta > Diptera > Ceratopogonidae > Culicoides > Culicoides brevitarsis. The sequence continues at coordinate 13,182,276 of NC_087085.1, read as the reverse complement.
TTCTTTTTAGTAAAAAAAAATTCAATTTGAAAAATAGGTTTCCATGCTCTGGAAACGATCAATATTTGAATTTTGTTTTAAATATTTATCATAGAAAAATAAAATTTTTTCGCATCAAATATTTTCTCTCAAAAATACCGAACTAACCCATTTTTTCTCAGTCCAACGAAAAATCATGTTGCGAATTCATGTTTTGATTGTTTTTTATGTTGTCAAGCTTCAACCGCCTTGATTATTTGTTTACCTAACATTACGTGGTTCGTAAGAAAAAATATTTTCTCGGCGGGTTTCCATAGAAACTTTATAAAATATGTTTTCAACGTGGTTTCGAACAATTCTTGTCTTATCTTTGCCAATTATTATGTTTATTGCGAGTAACAAGTTTTCGAGAAATTCTCTTTTGTTATGTAAGAAAATTAACTGCACTGAAGAACATTTTGTATCAATAACAAAAATTATTGTGATTTCAAACTATTGAATAAAACTTTGATTGCATGAATTATGAGAGTCGAATTTCAAAAGTAAATTGATTGAAAAATTTGTGCAAATATAGTTTTCATGGTTGCAGGCAGAATGGAAAATTTTGTATGTTTAATTAGTGACTAATAATTTTGAATGGGAAATTTAGATTAATTTTGATTAGAAATCAATGAAAGTATTCAATGTTGAGTGAAGGATTTGAAATAAAATCATTTTTGATTTTACTGCGGGCATATCATGTCAAATAATTTAAATAAAATTTTAGATGAAATACTATGACAAATTTTTGATGAGTTATTATTAGCTTGAGTTGTTTAAATTTGAAAAAAATATGTTCGAAAATTTTATTTTCATTTCAAAATTTGAATTATTACTTTAAAAAAAATAAATAAATCATTTAATAAAAAGAAATTATACAAAATAAATATTTTATAAAAATATTTTAAAATATTAAAAATTAATTAAATTATATTATTAATTTTTTTTTTTTTTTGAAAAAAATCAATCACATTTAAAAAATTATTTAGTAAAATTATTAATTAAAATTAAAAAATTATTTTAAAAAAATATAAAATTCTTAAAATAAAATACTTGAGGAAAAATATAAGTTCGAATTGTTTCTCTCAATATATATATTTTTTTATACTTTTAAAAAGATTTCACTTACGAATTTATTTTTATTCCTCAAATAAATAAATCTCCCACATTTTCAAGCAATATATTTTATGTCAACATAAACTTGTCAGTCCATTTTATGGTCAATAACTTTTCTTTTATCTATTTTTCTTTATTTTTTTGACTTTTTTGTCACATTGATGGACACTTCTCAAAATGAAAAATGAAAATTTTATTTAAATTTTACCAAATAAAAAAAAATTATTGACAAACGATCATCGATTGAGCTTCACACATTTAAACTTTTATGAAAACCACTTCACATAAAAGGTTAAATGCCAGAAATCAATCAGACTTATTTATCCATAGGCACAATTCATAAATAATTAATTCATTCAATTTATTTATTTTTCAGCTGTCTGTCATCCAATTACATCGCCGCGTCTCCGGACACCGTTCATATCAAAAATTGTCTCGTTAATCGCGTGGACCACGTCAGTGCTTTTTATGATACCTGTCATTTTGTACTCCAACACCATCACATATCCCAACTATCCGTATGGCGGCAAGAACAAAGTGTCGTGCATCATTATGTGGCCCCAAGATGACAACGGACTCAAATCCCCGTCAACTTTTACACTGTACTCCCTAATTCTCGGATTTGCCATTCCGCTTGCATTGATTCTTATTTTCTACTATTTAGTCATAAGGAAACTCCGCACCGTGGGTCCCAAATCCAAATCCAAGGAGAAACGAAAGTCTCACCGAAAAGTAACAAAGCTCGTGCTAACTGTGATCACCGTTTATGTCTTGTGTTGGCTCCCCTACTGGATATCCCAAGTCGCTCTCATCCACAGTCCGCCGGATTTGTGCAAAAGTCGCTTGGAAATTACCATTTTTGTGCTTGTCGGATGTCTCGGGTACTCCAATTCGGCGATGAATCCCGTGCTGTATCCCTTCCTGAGTGACAATTTCCGCAAAAGTTTCCTCAAAGCATGCACATGTGCTAAACGGAAGGAGATCAACGCTCAATTGCAAGTGGAAAATAGTTTTCTCACGCGTTTCGGACGCAATCGCAACTCCGAAAAGAACAATTCGACATCGAAAGCCGTGCAAAATCGAAATTCCAAAATTGGCATCAGTAATTTGGACTCGGCTATTGTGCTGAATGACTCGGTAGCGGTGTTGCCGTTGTCGAATCGTGCCAGCAATCTGACACTGAGCACATCATTGAAGGCAGAAACGGTATCGTTGCGACAGGAGGGTGTTGTGAATAACGGGAGACCACCCGTATTGCATACAGACTTGTAAATTTATATATTGAAAGCTTTTTAATTTCGAATGTGCGTGGTCGATTGCAGAGTTTCAGGCGGTATTTGATCTTTCAATTTCTTTCAAAGGAAAAATCACAACTTTTATAAATTTAATATTTCCTTTGAAACGTGAGAAACGATAATAATGAAACTTCTAACGCACCAAACTTCCTTCTTTTTATTGACGCAATTTGTTGCTATGGGCACAAAAGCATCCTGATTTCATTTCCGATAGAACTTTCTGATTGATATTTTTTTGCCAAAAATTTTATTTAACTCCCATTAGAATTAATTTAATCCCGTTTTGAGTTTCATCAATTTGAGTCATTAGTTTAATTAAAAAATAAAAGCCGACAGTGACAGGTTTTATTTTTTTTAATTTGAGGCTTTTAGATTAAAAAATATTAAGAGGGACTTTTGTTTCGCATTTCATCTCCGAAAAATAAAAATTGGGAAGTTTAAAAATTTTATATAGATTTTTTTTTGTTTTTAGTACTTTTTCATAGAAAAAATATAAAATTGTTCAATTTTGAATTATTTTTAATGACATTAAAAAATTAAAAAAAAAATTAATTAATTTAAAATTTTTATTTAATTTTCAAAATATTAAGTCACATATTTTTTGGGTCCAATTTTTTTTTTTAAATACTTCTTGATTTTAATATGAAATTAATTAAAATATACTTTAAAATAAAATAAAAAATTACTTAAATTTTATTAAAATTTATTTTAATTTATTTATTTTATTTTATTTATTAATTTAATTATTAATTAAATTTTTATTTATTTAATCTAATTTGTTTATTTATTTTATTTAATTTATTAAATTATAAAATTACTTTAAAAAATATAAATTTTAAAAAATTAATATTTATTAATAATTAAATTTAAAAATGTTTAAAAAATTAATAAATTAACTTAATTGTAAAATTACGATTAAAAACCAAAAAATGACGAAACTATAGAAATTATATTTTTTGATAAAAATTATATCAAAGAAACGCGAAACAAAATAATTTTTTGGAACATCCTAATTCATTAAATAAATTGCTTGGTTTGAATTAACTGGAAATGATTTTAAGCTTAAAGAACCTTTTTTTAAGATTTTCGACGAATTCTGAAGAACTTACCCTTTCAAGTTTTTGAATAACTCCGTCACTGCTTCCACGCTAGTTCCCTAAATCAACAAAAAAGTACAATTTATTTGATATATCATTTAATAAACACATTTATTTGATTAAAACAAATGTATATGTTGGTGAAACGCGCGTCGTTTTAACACAAAATTCAAACCAAATGCGGCACACGTGAATTTGAATATCGAATTTAACAAATTTTTATTACGGAATTTGATATATTTTGACTATTAACATTACATTCAATTACAACAAAGCCATTTTTCGCCGAATTTCACGGAAAAATTTGATTATTCAGAAGTCATTAGCGTAATTATGATGTTTTTTTGGTGAAAAATTTTCGTTTTAGATGCTACCAACTAAAATAATTTGGTTGCTTTATCATCATCTAAAATATGTTTCAGTCCAGTTAATTAAGTGTGCATTCAGTTACTAATTAAACGTCATATTTTGACGAGTCTATCATTTTGGGGAAAGTATTGTTCAGTTAGTAATTATTTCTTCATGGTTGACTAAATTTCGTTTTTCACATGAATGAATCAAATTTTCATGAAATCTAGGTCAGTTTCCTTTTTTTTCGGTAATAAAATAAAATAAATTTTGGTGAATTATTGGATTAAAGGTCAGATCATTTAATTTTCAATGAAGAAAAAAAAAGATGAACCACTTGAAAAAAATAATGTTATTAACTTACCTTCCCGGAATAATTTATCCAATTTCCTCGCTCCATAGTCGCCATTCAAAAGTAAATACTTGTAATGCTCTTGTCTCGTCGGCTTTTAACCTCAGGCTTACATAAAAGAGCCATCTGTTACTTTTCGTGTCGGTTGGAGGAACGGAAAAAAAAGAAAAAAATATATAATTCTTACGAAAACATTCTGAATCTACATTTTTATTAAGACACTTGATACACTCAATCTGTGTCTACCCCAAAAAAAAAAATCGAGGAACGACAAAAAGAACGCACGGAAGAAATAAATGTTATCCATTTTCATTTTGATTACATTTTCCTTTCTTCTTCAATATTTTGCGTGTCTTTTCTCTGACATGTCATGTTTGTTTCAAGGTTTCCAGAAATGATAGATTTTTATTTACTCAGGGGTCGTTCAATTAGAGCAGTGACGTCCGCAAAAAAAAAATAGAAAATTTTCTTACAACACAAAAATCGTTAAGCGATGACCGAAGAAAGGCACATTAGTGTCCAAGGGAGGAAAATACATCAGCATGACAGAAAAAAAAGAGGAAACACGCTGAGCAAATAGCAGTTAATGGCGGACCAAGAAATGAGATTTCCGTTTCCGAAAAAATATATGTTAAATGGACTCAAAATTTATTGACCGAAAATCGTTTGAAGAGGATCAAAAATCAAGTAGAAGATATCGAATATGCTTGATTTATTCAAATTTTGCAAAAAAAAAATCTTCTAAGAAGGCGGTTCAGAATGTATCTTCTTGTTTGTATTTTCTTTCATGTTTGAGCTCTTTAAGCATTCGTATTATTTTCAAACGAATATTAAACTCAAGAAACAAAGAGTAGGTTGCAGTATTTATCGAATTTCATATTTATCTGTAGAAACGGATATATTAAGAGTTCTTTGACATTTTGCTTGGATCTTAAGATGGATTTAGTTAAAATAAATAAGAAAATTGAATTTTAAATTACATCACTGTTTTCTAAAATGTAAAGCTTCTGTTTCTAAGACAATCAAATTTGTGACAAATACACAATTTTAAAAAATTTTTATGATAAAAATTGTTGAAAGTTTTCAATTAAAATAGAATCCTATGATGTAATAAAATTTTATTAAATAAATTTTTAAAAAAAAAAAAAACATGCATTTTCCGTTTATTTCTAAAAATTATTTTAATTTAAAAATTAAAGCTAAAAATTTTTATTTTAAAAATATTTTCTATTTTTTTTAAATTTAAGTTAAGAAATATAACTTGATAATTTTTTTTATTTAATTCGAAAAATCGTTTAAATTTAAAAAAAAAATTAAATAAATTATAAAATTATTTTTTATATTTCATTTTTTATATTAAAAAAAAATAAAAATAAATAAATAAAAATAATTTTTACAATATTTAATTTTTTAACATTAGTTAGGTATTTTTTCCAAGATCATATTAAAGTTTTTTTTTTAATAATTTTTAATTTAATTTAATTTTAATTTAATTTTTAAACATTAAATTAAATTAAAAATTGTTTTTTTTATTTACTTTTTTATATATATTTTAAAAAAACTTGAATATAATCATGGGAAAAAGTTAAAAAATTAAATATTGTAAAAACTTTTTTTTATTTATTTATTAATTTTATTTTAAATTAATTAATTATTTTTTTAAAATATAAAAATTAATTTTATAAATTTTTTTGAAGAATTTTTTGTTACTACAACCCTGACTTTTTATTTATTCATTTTATTTTATTTATCTATTTTTTTTAAACATTGATTAAATTACAGAGATTTTTGTCATGTTCAAAGCAAATTTCATAAACTTTTCAATCAACCGAAAATTTAACAATTGAACATTGTGCTTCTGTTCTTATCGATCTCTGTCAGCTAAAATTTTATTTTATTCCTTCAACTTTCGAGGGAAAAAAAAGAATCCAATTTTCAATCGATTCAAAAGTATATTGAAATTGACATGAGCTCCAATTCAAACAAAATCTTTATGTGACATTTCCAAATACATTTTCCCTTTGAATTGAACAGCTCAAAGCTGCTTTTCAGTTCCAAAAAGGTTTAAAATATTAAAATTGCTTCTTCTGAAAATTTACTTTGACAAAAATCAAAACATATAGTGGTTAAAATTGAAAACATGCATGAGAAAACTTTTGATTGCGTCTAAATTGCATTTCCAAGTTTACGATTAATTGTTGGGGATTTGCTACTTGCACGTACTTCAAATAAATTTGATTACAGTGTTTGCAATCGAGTTTGTAAACACAAGATAAAATATAACCTCAAAATATGTTCAGAGAAACACTAATCTTTGAATAATGTTACATGTTTGATGATCACTAAATATCAATACAAATACTCTCAGAGTAAAATTGCAATTTATCATATAGCTTTTATTTAATGCCACGGGATTAATTTCCATCCAATTTATCCTCCAAACCGCACATGCACAGGCAACCAATGTTACATTTTTCATCGAAAAAGAGGCGAATACGAATTGCCTTAATACCTGATATTAGCAAACAAACACAAAAACTCGCATGAAACGATGAATAGGGCAATATCCTGTTAGCTTTTCGCGCTGTACGTTAATGCATGATCAATGGAAAATCCTCTTTGTGTGTATAATATATTACATTTGATTTGCGAAAAAACCGTATCTTTGTGATTTCAAGTTTGATACATACATAATTTATTATGTGTTTGGTTTAGTAAATCGACGGATGAATAAATATCGAGCAATATCTGTCTAGTCGATGTCACGACGATTTCGGTCCTATCCAAATTTCTACTTGGCTGCCCCGGAATTATGCGACTTAATATCAAAGTAAGGTCGTTCTAATTTTTTTTTTTTAATATTTTTATCCCTTTTGGGAAAATTAAATTAAAATTTTTGAAATACCTTTTTATATAAAATGACAACATTTTAGTTTTTTTATGGTTTTTACATTGAGATTTAATAATTTAAAATTATTTTTGGAGTATTTTAAGTTAAAAATTTAAACAAAAAATTTTCATAAAAATAATCGTCAAAATATTTTAAAAAATAATGTTTGTGAAAATTTTTTTAAATAAATTTTACAATTTAAAAATTCTTGAAAATTACTAAAAAAAAATTTAAAAAAAAGTAATTTGAAATTTTTTTTAAAAATATAAAAAATTTATTATTAAATATTTAAAAAATATTAAATTTAAAAATTATTTTATTATTTATTTTTTAATTTTTTTTTTTATTTTATTTCTATTTTTTATTTATTTTTTTTTTATTTAAATTTTGATGAAATTTTTAACTTTTTTTTTTATTTTGTCGCATTAGACTTTCGACTATTGATGTGAGACAAAAACATATAAAAAAATTTGGAGTGGACTAAAATACTTTTTTAATTTTCGCAACAATTTTAATGAAAAATTCCGTCGTGAATTAGTTTTATCGCAAATCAGTAGACAAAAAAACCCATAATTAAAGGGTAAAAATAGAAAAACAACGTGATTGATAGCCCATTGTATATAATTTCAGTTAAAATATCATGTGGCCTAACATACTTTGGTTTGGATTTCGGTCTGTGGTTAAATTACATTTGACGCCAACGTGTGACAAGTTCGGTTGGTAACAATTTATTTCATCGCCGCACGAGAAATTCGACGGAATTTAAAAAAAATATAATTATTTTGTCATGACATAACAATTTAATCGAAAAAATTTTTTGGAAGGGTAACAAACAATGAATTTTTTTTTGCAAAATCATACTCAAAGGATTTATTAAAATTGGAGCCGCCCAACCCTGTCTATGACATGAATGTATCCTTTTTATATAATTTATTGTAATATAAAGCCCCATTTTCGTCTTTTTTTATATAATTTTTTTTGTAAAGATAATGTCAAGTTACATCTCTGTGGATCAGATATAATTACACATTCATGTGCCAAACTTTTATTCCATATCATTATTTATCTAGCAGATTTTATGTATATTTTTAAATTAAAAAAGTTTTATAATTTCCTTCCGTATTGTTGTGTTCACGATAAAAAAAAGGAAAAAGGAGAAAAAGAATATACAAAACTTTTTTTTCGTAATATCGATCATATATAATTCTTTTTTTTTGTGTTGACCTGGATTAAGATGCCTGCATAAGATATTTGAATAATATTTTGAAGGAAAAAATAAGGAAATTGGAAACAAATATATAAAAAGGAACATCAAGTGCAGATATTTTTCTGGATTTGAAAGGGATTGGAAGATAAGATAAGGAAGATTTTATTTTATAAAGAAATCTGACACTACTTTATTGAAACTTGAAGCTAAACTTTTATGTTGTTGTTATAAAAAAAAATATTTTTTGTAAAAAGAAACAAGAAAAAATACTCAAACAATAAGATAATGAAAAAGGTAGTGTCCCAGTAGAGCCCCAAGGGTGACCTTTAGTAATTAAAATATATATTTTTGTACATTGTATCAAATGTCTATATCTTTTAATAACAATAAAATATAAGAAAAAAATAACAAAATTTTAAATTAAAAAAAAAAAACTTTAAAAAAACTGCACAATGTAGGAACGTTCAGGAATATTTAAAATAATCAATAAAACACAATATCATCAATCAGGACGTGATATGCATAAAATTGTAAATTAAATTAACCCATGTAACAATAAACATATTAATAAATATTATTATTAATAATTATAATAACATGTAATAATAAAGGTAAATAATAATTTTCTGATTAAAAATTCATGTTTACAAAAAAATAAATTGTTTTACTACTGAAATAAACAAATAAAATTAATATTTGTGATAATTTAAAACAAACAATAAAATAATAAAAAATACAAAAAATGACCAATGTTAAAAATAAACCGAATTTAATGACATATTTTTTATTGTATATTAAACAATTTTTAATATATTTTTTTTGTCAGAAGCCTGTTTTTTTACTTATTTTTTGCATCACATGGATATTATTTCAGTTAATATTTTGCATGAAAATTTCCCTTACCAACGAGGAAAAAGTTTTAATTTATTTATTTTTTGCAGCTTAAAATAACAAAAAAAAAAATATTTATAAAAATAAGTGTAGAAAAAAATTTCATGTATAGTAAAATTATATTAAAATTATAATTATTATTGAATGTATAGTTAAGTGAGCATAAAACACGAAAAATTATATTTTAAAGAGTCATTATAGAACTTTTAAGGCAAAAAGAAAATATGATTAATATTATGAATAATAAAATACATTTAAAAAAAATGTTTTTTCATGGCTTTTCGTGCTAATTGAATTATTGCTTAAACCTTTTTAAAAAGGAAAACCTTGGATGTAATTTTTTTGTGGTAAGTAAATAATTCAAAAGAGGATTGGTTAATGTAATAAAAAAATTAATTGATAAAAAAACTTTTATTTTACCTGTGATTTTTTTCATCTGTGATTCAAAGAAGAGGCTAAAATGATTCTTCGATCAAATGTAAAAATGAAAGCGGATTAAATTTAAAACCATTTCTCTCTTCATATGCCGATTCCATTAGATTTAAAACGAAAAATTCACAATATTTTTGATACAAAATTCCGATATGAACATTTTGTTACTAATTGCAATTCGTATTTTTCACAGAATTGTGGTTTTGCGTCTAGACTATTAAAAGTTTTGAGAAAAAAAAATGAAAATGAAAGCTTTTATTGAAAATTAGTGTTGAAACGTATAATAGTAGTATGACTTCATTTGTTGAAAATGGATTTTAAGCTGATTAACAGCTTTAAAACTATTAAGCAAACATAGATTTTAATTATTATGCTAATTCGTTTTAAATATTAATAAATTTCAAAAAGATAATTTTTTTATTTTATTTTTTTTTTAATAAAAATTGAAAAAGAGCCAAAAATGTATATAAAATAATAGGTATAAAAATACATATTAAAAAAATAATAATTAATAATATAGAAAAAATATTCAATAAAATAATTTTTAATTTTTTTTTTTTAATTAAATAAAATTTAAAATTCTTCTATCTTGCGTTTTTTTTCTTATTTGAACTACATGAATAAAGGAAAAAAAATAAATTTTAAATAAATATTTTTTAATTAAAATTTTTATTTTAAAATTAAAAACTTGAAGAAAAAAATAAAAATTTAAAAAAAATGTTTAATTCCTGAAGCATAAAAATTTGTATTTTTTTCGATAAAATTCGAAAAACTTCACGCCATTTAAAAAAATCCTCCAAACACACATGTTGGCACAGTAAAAAAATCCAATCCATCACTCCAAAAAATACAATTAAATATTTTATTTGCGTAACAGACAAAAATCCAATCATTTTGTTACACAACAGACAGCCTGATATATTTTATTGTCTCTCGTCATTGAGAGCAGAACAATCAGCATCATACATTTTTTTTGCCGTTCCGTATCCAATTTTATTGAAATGAAACCTTTTCATCGTTATATTAACGTGCTTATAATGAAAGGGATATTTTTTTTATATTTTTCTGTGAATTCTGACAGTTCGTCGAAACGACATCGGAACAATTATTGTTGCTATGCCTCGGAAAAAATTTTATATTTTTTTTTTATTTGTACTATAGAATTTTTAAATAGCAACAAAAGAAAAAGATTTTTTTTTCAATTTATATATGTACTTTATTATTAAAATTAACACCTGAACACCTTCAATGTATTACACTGTTAATATTTTTTTTTTAATTTAATTTTTTTCTATGGAAATGATTTTCTACAAAAAAAAAAAAAGAAAATAGCGGAAAATATACAGGAAATATGATAAAAAAAAATATTTTTTGGTGCTTGGTAACTTGATTCTCTGCACTTTTTGTTTGTATAAATTAATTATAATCCAGCCTAAAATTACCATTTTCAAAAAAAAATATGTTTAATTATTCGAAATTCGTCTCTTTTTGTAAATATTTTATATAAAATGAAATTCGATGTAAAAAATTAAAATTTGACACGATGACATGTGATATTTTGTTGCGTTTTTTTTTGTCTTAAGAAGCTTTTGCCGTTCTCTTGCGTGGCTCCATTCGAATTTGGAATCCTTCTTCACGTTTCAATATGATGTCAGCCTGCAGTCTGAAGTCCTCTTCTTTCAAGTCGGAATAGATGCGGTACTTGCGCAAAATTGTCGATAAAATAATTTTCAGCTTCAACATGGCATATTTGCGACCTTGAAAATAAATAAAATACATATTTGCAAAAATAAATTCAAAAGAGACACATTTATTGAAAATGCCAGACAAAATTCCGCGGAAATCGAATACGTACCGACACAACTCCTTGGTCCCGCAGAGAATGGTACGAAAGCATAGTAATGACGGTTCGCCTGTCGCTCCGGCAGGAAGTTATCGGGATCGAATGTGTCGGGATTTGGGTAGATGTGTTCTAGACGATGCAATTTGTAGGTCGCGATAATGACAGTTGCTCCAGCAGGAACTTCATAATCTCCGGATGCTACGAAAAAATTTTTTTTTAGTAAAATTTTATAAGAAAATTTTAATTTTCTTACTTAATTTCAAGTTTTCTTTGAGTTGACGAGCGATAACTGGTACTGGCGGATACATTCTCAACGTTTCCATCATACATCTTTCCAAATATTTCATCTCTAACGTGTCTTGGAATGTCGCAGGACGATCCGAGTCTCCGAAAATTTGATCTAATTCCTCTTGAACTTTGTCCTAAAAAAATTTTAAAATAATTTTTTTGTTTTTTTTTTATTTTTTTTTTAGTTTTTTACCTGAATATGTTGATGAATGCCCATCATGGAGAGGAAAAAGCTACTTCCAGCTGCCGTTGTGTCGTGCCCTTCGAACATAATTGTGTCAACTTGTTCCTTGATCTCCTCATCCGAGATGACGGCACCATTTTCCGCACTTTCCAACAACAAATCCAAGAATGCCAAACGTTTCTTCTCTCCAATGTCGTTGTCATCGACATCCAAATCGTCTTTCAAGCCGCTCGATTGTCCAAAAGACAAGCCTTCGACCACCGTTGTGTTCTTCACGACCTTGGAGTCTTCCGTTTTGATCGACGTTTGAGCTAAACTGCCACGAGTTCCCTTCGCGAAGGCATCTTTCTTGTTGCGAATGACCTTTTTCGTCAAACCGTGAATGGTATCGAGAAGTTTTTCCTGATTTTTCGCGTGTTTCGTGAGATTGAACATCCAGTCGGCGTAGAGCCAGATCTTTGTGTGACGCAAATGCAAAATGTCGCACATTTTCATGACAGCCATGGCATAATCGTAGCCCGATTGGTCCTGAGTCTTCTTGGAAACACCCATTGCCGTTTCTAAAAGCAAGAAAAAAGATTAAAGAATTAATTTTTTAGTAGAAATGAAAAGGTGAGATAAAATTTTTTACACAAAAATGACGATAAAAAGCTGTTAATGCGATTAGTTGGTAATTTTGTACGCTCACAACTCGATTCTATGCAAATTCTTCATTCATGATCTGAATCAAATAACTCAAACTTAGTCTTCCGCATAGAATTCATGCGGCATAAATGTAGATTTCCTCTTCTTTCTCAAATTTAAATGACCATCTATTTGATTTATGAGTTGAATTACACTCACACACACAGAATTTCATTTGCGTGACAGAATTAACATAATCAAGAGACGTTCCATGCACACGAAAAAAATACCCTTAGAAATAGAATGTTGACTAGACAACTATATTTGAGTTAGTTACAAGTGGTGATGATATGATAAATATTCCTAAATAAAATATTTATGACAGACATTGGAGCAGCACTTAAATTACAATGCATGTTGAGCATTTAAATGCTCGTTAATGGACGCATCTGTTCACATTTCGATCAAATATTCCGCATGTGATGATGGAATTGTGATTAAGGGGATTGCCGGAATTCTTCTTGTTGGAGTGCTAATAAATGTGACAGATGAATGTTTGAGCCATTGTGGCTGCTGTATCGATTGTTTGAAATAATAAATGTGTGTTGTTTGTGGCTTTGTGGTAAACTAACTATCTTTCTCTCTCTCTCTGTTAACTAACGACATTAGAAATTGTCATAGTTGGAAACTAGTTGGTAAAATGGGTTAAAGGTATTTGTCAAAATGAAAAATATTCTGAAAGGAAATAATTTCGTGGAAATGTCTTTACATTAAATTTATATCTCTGTTACTGAAATTTATGAAGAGATGTATGACAATGGAAAAAAATATGAAGAAATGGAAATTTTTATGAAATTTATTAAATTTCTATTTTTTCTTTTATTAATAATAGGTAATAATAAAAGCATTTGTAGTTTTCAATAAACTATAATTTTATTTTCTTTGAAAAGATGATTTTAAAATAAAAATATAAATAAAGAAAAATATTGAAAAATCATAAAAGACTCATGAATAAGAAAAAAATATTTTATTATTCTTTTATTAATTTTGAGATTTAATATTCACTTTTTATGAAAGAAAAAGTTTTAATGTGATATTATTTCAAAATTTTTATTAGTCTTATGAATTTAAAAAAATAAATTAAATTAAGTAATTTTTTTTAAACTTTTTGTTGAAATTCCAATGGAACAAAAAATTTTCAACAAACATATTTTTCATAATTTTTCAAGGAATTAATTTTCTACAAAATTTGTGATAAAAATAGTATTTTAACAATTATTTTTATCTCTCCAAATATTTTTCACAAAATTATTTTTTGAAACTTAACAAACATTTAAAAAAAATTAAAATGTTAAATATTTTAATTTGATTTTAATTAAATTTCTTTTTTTTTATTATTTATTTTTATTAAAATTAATTATTAATTATTCAATTAAATCCTATTTAAATTAAAAAATTAATATCGAAGAAAAATTTTTCAACTTTTGATATGGATCAATTTTCTATTTTTTTACTTTTAATCTTTATTTATTTAATTTTAATTTTATTTTTAATTATTTATTTAATGAAGTTGAAAAAAAAATTAAAAAAATCAAATGATCTGATAAAATTTTAGCATTCACTTGGTTCGCTTGAATTAAAATATTTCAAATTTCGATTCTGAAACAAGAACAATTTATGTCGTTTGTCAAAAGCATGTCTTTGCTGCATGACATTCTTGTGCGTCATTATATTTCCAAGAAAATAGTATTCTTCAATAGAATAACTGGATTGAATTTAATTAAAACTCGAACAAACCTCAACATCTTCTGTTCCTCTTACGATAAGGATAAAAATAATTCTTTTCCATTCATTCTAAATTTATAACTCAGGTAGGTGTTCTTTTCATGGCTTCTCTATTAAAAAAATTTATTTCTTAAAATAACCTCATTTTCATTTTTTTCAGACATTTCTTGAAAGTAACGAAATAATTTTTCATTCGCATAACACAACATAAGGCAGACATTACTTCATAGCTCGATCATATGGAAAACCAGTTCCTCACTTGCACTTTCGTTAGAAATGCCGCTATGCGAGTCGCGTTATGTGAGATGCATTACAAATTTTTATTTTCTACAACTGATTGAAAGTAATTGCATCAAATTGACCTACTAAGTGATAACTGGTATTTCTGGTATAAATTCTCTTCTCGCTAAATTCGTAGTAGTTGCTGCGTTACCGGTTTACTACAAATTAATATTTATAAATCACCTGAGCACAAAATGCATCGAGAACAAATTATAATTTTATTACCTAACAAATAAATGCAGAGAGTGGCTTCTAACTTTTTCATTGCCATTCAGTTAAAATGCACAAATATTGTGTGTTTAAATGCGGAAACGTACATGCCGTGTCACCTACTAGAATTTTTATTTGCCAATCGTACACATATTCGTTTTCATCTAAAAATTATTGCTGCAGATTGTTAATTACATTTTGATTACTCTATATGCACTAATCTTGTCAAACGGGTTGGACAAGATGCTATATTTGCTCATTTAAAGCACTTATTATGCAAGTACGTATTAAATATTCTACATCTGTCATTCGATAATTTGACGGTGAAATGAAGAGTGAAAGACAACTTACCCAATAAGATCTCTACGGTGCATTCACTCATGTAGTCATGAGCATCAAAGGTCTTTTTGCCCTCCTTGGCCATCTTTTCAACCACCAAACGGGAGTTTTCGTTGAACAAGTCGATGAAGCTCTTCAAGACGTTCAAATGGAATGTAGGTGCAATCAGTTTGCGATGAGATCTCCATTTACTGCCTGAAAAAATGCAAAAAAACTGCGGTTTTAAAATGGATACTACGCAAGAATATTAAATTTCATGCGAATTACATAACAAAGAAAACGAAAAAAAAAATTTTTTTTGGTAAGAATTCTAAATAACAATAGACCAATAATTAATGCAAACAATAAAAATCAAAAGAAATTGTCACGTACGATGAATAAAGTGAATGAATTTTAAAGAAAAAATTAAAACGGGCAATGTCACATTCATCGACTAGACAAATTTTTGCTAAATTTAAGCGTGTGTGAAATCAAAAATTTTTTTTATTTGATTTTTTTTTTGTACGAAACTAATTTAATTTATTTAATGGTAATGTAACTTCCCGTCTTGTCATCCAATTACCATATCGCATGTGTTTCAATGTTTTTGCACGGAACTTTTTAATTATCTTTTCGACTTTTTATGTTCGTTACTCATGAAATTCTGCGAAAAATCCTTATGATTTTTTTTTCTTGTTAAAAGGATTAAAAAAAGATTAAATCAATTAAATTTTTTTCATGACAATTAAAAATATTTTTGGTTAAAAGGTTAAAAGTTCAATCGAAAAAAAAATAATTAATTCATTAACAATTGTTCAAAAAAAAAAAACGAAAGTCCATGAAATACAAAAAAAAAATGTGTTAATTTTTTTCGTATGCATTTATTGCAGTTTTGGATTAATTTGCAGGATTGACCCTTGCGGTAATGTACTATTTTGCAACGGATTTTAATTAATTTTTTTTTTATAGAAAAGTTTTTTACTCACCCGTGCTGATTAAAAGTCCATTGCCAAGCCAGGGTTTGAAGAATCTGTATTCCGGTGCCTTGTCGATGTACACTTGACTGCCGAGAACCAATTCAATGTCACGGGGATCCACGAGGAACACCAACAACTTTGGGCCAATCCATACTTTGATGACTTCGTTGAAGTCACGTCCCTTTTCGATGACATTTTTGAAAATAACTGCAGAGAAAAAATGTAATTTATTATTTCTCGTGGTTTTTTTTTGTCAAAGGAAGGAATTTAAATGAAAAAATAATGAATTATATTTACATTTAAGTAGTTATTGCAAAATCAGTGAAGCATATTTTGCGGAAAATGAGCAATAATGAAGTTTTTCTGTGAAAAACTGTTGCTTTTGAGAAGTTTATAAATTATTATTTTTTTTTTAACTATTTTTTTCAACTAATTTTTTAATATATAATTTTTTAATTTCTTGCGTTTTAAATATTTTTTGCGTTTTAATTTTTTTTATATTTTTTTTTCAAATATTTTTTATCAAATCAATTTTAAATAATTTTATCAAATTATGTGATTTTAAATTAATTTTATTTTTTAAATTATTTTTTTAGTTTTTTTAATTATTTTCCCGATTTATATATTTTAAATAAGTTTTTTAATTAATTTTAATTTTTTTTTTAAATAATTTTTTAAAACTAAATTTCTTGCGTTTGAATTTTTTTTTAAATTTTTATCAAAATTAATTTTTGAATATTTTTTACAATTTTATTTTTTAGTTAATTTTATTTAATTTTTAATTTTTTTCAAATTATTTTTTAAATTGATATTTAATACTAAAATTCATGTTTTTAATTTTTTTTTATTTAAAAATTATTTATTTAAATTATTTTTTTAATTAACATTTTTTATTATTTTTTTAATAATTTTTTTAATTTACATATTTAATAATTTTTTTAAATGAATTTGTACTTTAATAATTTTTTAATATAATTATTTTTTCATTTCAAACCGTAGGTAGCAAGCTAATTCCCGCTAATTCCATATATATACACAGATTAAAATCAACTTACCATGCGACGATCCGAGAAAATCTAATGCATTTCCAATGATGGGATATCCAGGTGGTCCGGGAATTTTTTCTGCTAATTTTATCATGTTGCGTCGCGAAAGCCGCCAATAGATGTAGTACAAGAGAACAGCCGGAAGCAGTAGCGACATGAAAACATTGAGTGGTGACGCAATGTCACTATGGACCTCTGACGCGTTAGGACTTACTACGCCAGCCATATTTCTGCGTTGCGTTGGTTAACGGCTCCCTATTGGAAAAGTACACGCAAAAATTTATAATTAATTAAATTCTCGCAGGAATCTTTTGACACACACACATGCGTCTGCTGCCATGTCAAACATGTCAGGTACTTTGGAAAAACAATGAAAAGCCTGGAAGCGACAAACACGCAGCTGGCAGAAAACGAGAGAGAGAGAGAGAATTAAATTAACAGGACATAATACAAAATCCTTTCAAGGCTTAAAACAATACGTGTTATCGTCAAAAGACGTCAAAGGATTGCACAAATTTTGCATCAACCTTTCATTGTTGCGCTTTGGCGAATTTTAGAGGAATTTGGAAAAGGCACTTTTTAAGTAAATTCCGCCTTTTACAAAGAAAAATGAAGCTCACAATATGCAACGAAGGAATTTATATTAAATTTTACACAATAAAGCCTCTCAAATACTTGCGAAATATCGCCAAAAACTTTATCTTTTCGACAAGAAAAAAAAAGTCAAATAAAATTGTCGCTTCTCTATCATCAACGCGTTCATTAGTTTCAATCTAAATATATAAATTTACAAGTAAATAGGAATTAATGATCAGCGCAGACTTCTTTTCATTCACGGAGATGATAATAATAATAGAAAATGAGCAAAGTTGTGTGTTGTTTGTCACGCATTCACTCTCGTTAAGTAGCATAGTCCATTTTGATTAAGTTATGTACTTTTTTTTTGCGCCATATTCATGTCACAATATAATAATGAGTGTGGCAGCGCGAGAAAACGTTTGCTCGAGATATCGTATGAGAAAAATAAATCACATAATCATTCGCAACATGAGATACATGTCGCTTTTTTCATCATTTGTTGTATATTTCATTTCATTTCAACTTTTTTGCTACTTATTACATCAATTCAGTCCAATAATGTCTCTTTTATTTAATATTTATTCCTCCGCACTTGTACATTTTTTATGGATGTCAAACACAAAAAAAAAATATTGTTGATTACAATTTTTTTATTTGATTTTCGATTCTTGGAAAATCCTTTTTTCTCGGAAATTGTCTTAAATTGGCTTTTCATTGATTTTTTAAGGATTTAATATTTTTTTTTCTTATAAAAAAAATTTTTTATTTTTTTTTCACTTACAAAAACTCTCACAATTGATTTTTTTTAATAATTTATTTTTTTTTTGTAATTTTTAAAAATTAAATTAAACTTTTTTTTTGATTATGTAATATTTTTAATAAAAAAAATCTTGACTTTTTTTTCCTCAACTGGAGAGATTATGGAGAGAACACGTCATTAGGCGCGACTTAAGTCTAACTAAGCATTGGCTTGGTTTTATCAAGTCTTTTTATAGCTTTCCTTGAGGCACACCAGCACACTAACACACTTCTTAACTAATAATAAAATAAATGCGAGTACGAACTGGACACTTTTTTTCACGTACGTCGCGGCGTGTTTATCTAACAATGTAACTCCGTATACGATTTGTGTCTTTCCACACATTTGTTTGTCGTTGTGGTTGTTCATTTTCTGACGTTCAAGAAATTTAAATTTGAAAATTATTCAATTTAAGTCTCGCACAACACACAAGCGACGATGACAACGACGACACCCTTAAACAGCATAAATAGCGAGGATTTGAAATGAACAACTGTCTCTTGTTGTCGCACACAATCACGCCAAGTGTCCTCATAAATTTTGTTCGTTTTCAGCCAAAAACTTAAAATAGCCAGACATCTCCATGGCACAAAAAAAGTGGCGAACGTGTTTTTTTTCGACGCTCACTATATTTTTGATAAACGTAAATAAATGTCTTCACTTAAAAAGTTCTATTTTTAGAAGGCAATTTGCGCGAATCTGCAGTTATTTACAATCATTACCATAATTAAGGAAGTACAATCATCCGTTGTGTCGTAGGAAATTTGAAAGAAATTTGTAGAAATTAGCAAACTTTTGCTTGCAAGGAACTTTAAATTGAATCGGTTTGGCTTTGACAATAAAATCGCTTTATTTTAAAGTTCTTTTAAGGCATAAGTAAAAGTTTTTTTTTTTGAGAAGTAATGTTCATGACACTTGCTTCAAGTAATTGTCAGCAAAAACTTTTTAAAGTTTGAATCTGTTTTTTTGACGAAAATCTGTTGTAAAGATTTTCTTAATTTTTGTCTTAATATAATTTTTTAAAAAATTAATAAATTAAATTTAATTTTAAAAATAGGAAAATAATTAAATGTATTTTTTTTAGTTTTTAAATTATTTTTTTAATTTATGTTTTTACTTAAATAACAATTTAATTAATTTAAGTTTTAAAAAATTATTTGAACCTGAAAAAATTATTTAATTTAAGTAATTTAAAATTTTAATGTAAATTGAATATTTTTTTTAATTCAATTAAAATTTTTAAAACTTAATAAATTAAATTTTAATAATCATAATTATAAATTTAAATAATAATAATTAATTAATTAAATTAAATAAATTAAAAATAATTTTATAAATTTTTAAAATATTTGTTTTTCAATTTGTCTATCTAATTAAATTATTTTTTTTATTTAAATATTTATTTTTATTGATTCTAAGTTAAACAATTTAAATAATTAAAATAAAATTTTACTTTAATTAATTAAATTATTTTAAATAATTTTAAATAACTTTTTTAAATTAAACTTTTTTTTTATTTAAATTTTATTAATTCTTATTATTTTAAATTTAATTAATTATTATTTATTATTTAAAAAAATTTTTTATTTTATTTTATTTTATTATTTTTATTTATTTATTTATTAATTGCATAATTCATTCAAAAAAAAATATTAAATGTCTATGGAGCCTCAAATTTTGAAATTTATAAATAAAGCTGTATTACGAATTTTTCTGAACAAATTTTAATTTTCCTTAAATGAAACTAACATTTGAACAATAAATGAAAAAATTTAAAATATTTTCGTCAGAAAAAATGAATATTACGACTTTCTTATTAAATTAATTATTTTCAATATAACAAAATTTCCAAGAATTTTTATTAAAAAGCAAATCTAAGAATATTGTTTCATTTTACTTACAATTTACATCAAAATTTTCCAATATTGTTACAAACTCGATTGATTTCTCGTCGATGCAACTGAAAATTTTCTCAAGGTCAAAAGGTCGTTCGTACGTTTTTCAATATAATTACATTTGCTTTTGATCTTTGGCAAAACTTTGTTTCGAAAGACGTTGCAGGAGAAATCTTTCAAGTGAATATTTTACAAGAACGTAAAATCAAATCAAAAGTTAGTAAAAACTACTTCCTCTCTTTAGTTGACATACTTGATGAAAGTCACGTTACCTTTGTAGCGCACCAAAAATCGTGCGAGAAAAAATCTTCTTTGATTCAAAAAAAAAAGTGACTCAAAATCCATTTCATGCGATGGTGATAAAACACACATGATCACAAACTTTACGTGATATATCATTTATTCAGGTACTTTATATCGTCAAAAAAAAGAACGACAAATTTTTACGTATATACAACCCACGAAGACATTCACGCGAACAGTGTTAGAACATATCACACACAGAAATTCAAATTATTTAATCTAGCGGGCAAATTTGGTTGGGTCACACTTATTTTGCAAATCAAGCGTTCTTTTTTCGGATTTTTGCATGTGTTTGTACGTTTAAATTACACACAGTCCGTCACTTTTATGACACTTGAAAACTTCATAATGAACATAGACTGGCCACATATTTCACAATATCATTTAAAATTGAATCGTACATACATGTTCTATGCGGTTTCCAAGTGTTCGTGAAGACAGACAAAGTTCGATCACCTTTTTTTAATATATATTTTTTTCTTTTTTTAAAATAAATAATATCTTTATTCATATATTTGGTGTACGAAATGCACATTTTACGAGTAATTATAATACCATGATACCGCATGAAAAAATTTTCCATGCATATGCATTTGCGAGTATCTAACACAACAACCGGTAGGCTGCTTAATACGCAAGCATTGCACAAGAACTTGATGTCCTAGACACATATCGCAAGTCATGCAAATACAATTTTCTTGGGAATAAATAAAGTTTTGCGTAGAAATTGATCAAGGAACGGGAAGCTTATGTTTTTTCTGTTATTGGATTTCACTTGAATTTATTAGTCGGATATGGTGAAATTAATTGCATGGATATGGAAAAATAATTAAAAGTCTAATTAATTGTCAATTAGTGTCCCATTTTAATTACTTGAATGTATTTTTGGATTTTTCAAAATTTTCCATGATTCAGTCAATTATTGATTTTTTAACCATAAAATTAACTGCATTTTTAATTTCCGGTAATATGCCAATTTTTCTTTAATTGGCCAAAAATTTATTTAGTGACAAATTGTTAGAATTGAATATTTTCTAATTTTCGCAAAAAAAAAATTTAATTTAATTTTAAATTAATTGATTTTAATTTAATTTTAATATTAAATATGTTTAAAAATTCTTAAGCTTAAGTTTAATTTTTAATTTTTTAAAAATATAAAAAAATTCGTTAAAATAGCTTAAAAAGTCAATAAAACCACTAAAATAATTAGCAACAAAAATATATTGAGCCAACATTAATTTAATTTTTAGTTAAGATCAGGACTTCAGTTATTTGACTTATCACTTTAGCTTGAATAAAAATCCTTTTAAGATTGACTTAAGTCTGTCTTAAGTTAAATTAATTGACTTAATCAACCAAATTTTTTGAAAAATAAAAAAAAATTGAATTTTTTTTCAAAGTTTGGTTGAAATTTCAAAAAAACGACTTTTGACTTAATTTTACTTTTTCTTAAACATAAGTTTTAGTCAAAAGTCAATTAAGTCAAAATATTTTTTTGACCTAAATTTAAGTTAAAGTTTTTAAGTTATTACAATATTTTTTGAAAACAAAAATAAATTGACTTTTGACTAAATTTAAAACATTAAGAAATTATTAATTCCAACTTAGAGCATAGAAAAAAATTTTAAGAAAATTTAGGTAAAAAAAATTAAGAAAAAAATTTTAAAAATTTCTCTTAAAATTTATCGATAGACAAAAAATATTTTTGAAAAATTCTTAAGCTTAAGTTAAAATATTTAATGTCATAAATTTAAAGTTAAGTCTCATAAAAATTTTGAGTTAATAATTTTATTTTATTTTTTTTTTTCATAAAAAAAAATTTCCTGAGTCGATGTGCAAAAAACTATATAAATCTTAAAAATTATAGAAAAATATTTTTTAAAGTACTGTAAAGCTTCTTTAATAAATTTATTTATGTTGTCTCTGAATCAACAGCATTACTAATGACGTAATTTCCCGACAAAATATCTCAGGGCTTTAAGAAAAATCCGCTGCGCTAATCCCCCAGCTACCCACTTTCGCTTAACAAATCAAGACAATTTAAACTGCATCACTTCACAGAATGTAAGTCATTATAAATTTATAACAAAATTATGCATATCAATTCGTTAGTTGCTAAAACCTGTTCTTGACGTCAATAGTAAATGTATCGCGAAATGATGAAGCTGACGCTCGAATCCAAACATTCTAGATGCAGTGATTTCACTCTTCATACGGAATTGATTACTGTATTTTTCCGCGGCAGTTGTCTGCTCTTTATTACACCCAATTAATTTCGGTGCGAGTGATAAAATGTAATAAACGTGAAAAAAAAATCTTTTGAAATCAAATAAAAATAAATACGCAAAACGTTTAACGCAAATTTTCAGGGAATTCCCCCAAGGTTGTACGGAAAATTTTTAAATTTATTTCCTCGTAACTTCTATAATTATTTTTATCCATCCACTCGACTTTAGATGCAATTTTTCAAAACACTCACTTTTAATCAGAATTACAAAAAAATGCAAGATAAACATCACTCAGACTCTAGTTCTGAGGAAAAAACACAGGAGTCCCATGGAAAAAGGAAGACAAATTTCCATCAATTTATCACTGAGCCAGACTACTTGTATCAAATTTATGCATGCAAACAAAGTTAAAGTTCTTCTTCGTCTTGTTTTGCTTTGTCTCGCTCGACACATTTTGACACAGAAAACTTTATGAGCAAGATAAATACCGACACTTTGCAAATTCAGGCGCTCGTTGCATCGCAATCTGCTAAAAAAACGAAAATTTCTCTACGCGAAAAGTGAATTAAGGTTGAGTTGTCTGCGAGTCAAATTACGGAATAGATGAAAGGTGTGTACAACTTGTGATGAAATGAAAGTGAGCATTATTATGAATGATTGTGGAACGTTGTTAGAACGCGCGTTAATGAGACACATGATAGATAATGGGATTAAACTAAAAAAAAAATCTTAATAAAAAAAAATAATTCTGAGAAGAGTTCTTGTCTGTCTCTGCTCTAAGTATAACGATGATGAATGAGAATTAAACAAGATTTCCCTTGAAAATTATGATAATTGTTCGTGAATTTTATCACAATAAATCTTTTGTTAATCAATGACATCAAGGAAAAATTCAAAATAAATAATTTCATAAATGAGCAATTTTACCGGCTAACATTGAAATTAAATTGAACCATAATTGAAATACAAATTTCAATTAATTTGGTTATTTTGATCATCTGTTCTATAAATTATTATCTTGTTCGTATTTGGTTTTCAATTGCTGTTGGCGTAGAAATTTCAATGTAAACATGTTGACGTGTCGAAATTTAAAAAGGGATTATAAATCATACTTCAAAAGTGGTTACACCCCATCGGGATTATTTGGTTCATATACGAGCATTGAGCACGCGATGTTCATTCAGATATAATATTTGAAACCGAATTCGGAAATAAACATAAATATTTATATTAAGTATCAAGGATCGGATTGTGTAAACGTGTTATCTTATATCCTAACATTTAATATATTTAAAAAATTTTACTTATTTAATATAATTTAAAAAATATATTTTTTATGATTTACAAAAATATAAATTTTATTTAAATTTTTAGTTATTTTATTTTATTTTTTAAAAATAAAATATTTAAAAATATTTAAAATGAAATAAAAAATGAAATAAATTTTTATTTAAATATATTTTTTTTTTAAATTCTGGTTTTATTTTATTTTTAGTTTAATTTAAAGAAGAACAATTTTTACATTAAAATTATAAATCAAAATAAAATATTATAATAAAAAAATAATTATTCAATTTTTTGTACAAATGTTAATTTATCCTAATTTACATAAAATAGAGATTAACATATGTATTATTAAAAATATTAAATATAAAAAAATAAATCAAAATTTATTAAGTAGTTGTCACCCAATAAATAATAAATATAACTACTGTTTAAAAGCAATCTTTTTCAATAAACAACTACAACATAAATAAACAATTGAACAAATTGCAATTTAATATTCTCTTATTGAAATTCTAAACAATTTTTGATAGTTTAAAATAATAAATATTCTTTATTTCATCATTTATTATATATTCTTTGCTGTCACATTTTATAATTAATTTTTATTATAAATATATTGTATTATTTTTATATTAATATTATACATTATTATTTATTTCAATATTTTCACAAAATAATTCCTATATTTTTTTATATTTTATTGTTAATATTTTATTTTTTTATTTTTGAAAAATGAAGTAGGATATTATGTATATATTAGGAAATTTCACGAACATTCATTCAATAATTTTTTTGCTGCCTAAAAATATGAAACACGAATCAGAAGTTCATCAAAAGCCATGCTGTAGATTTTTTTTTACTTTGTAAGACAGTTACATTGCACATTGATTGAATTTGAATATTCAAGTGGTTTGATGACTTAAACCTGATTATCAACTTTGATCGATATTCTATACAATTATACTTTATTAAGTTATATACTAAAGATCTTACATTTCTGCAATATTTTATTTTATTTTGATATTTCTATTATTTTACGGTGTCACAGACTTAGCGCGAGCACAATTTATATATATATATTTTGTTAAAAATCTATCGTATTTTTAAGAAACAGTCAAATAAATTCTATTTTTAATATTATTTATGATATAACTTAATTTTTTTTAAGTTTTTGATATATAATTTAATAATAAATAATGTAACATAATTTCTAAAATTTATTTTTTTATAGTTTATTTTTAATTTTACAAACATTTCATTTATACCCGTCTCATTATATAATATTTTTTTCATACATAATAAATTCTTTTATACAAATAAAAATTAATTTAATAATTAAAATTAAATTTTTATAAATTATTTAAAATTTTTCAAAGATAAAATGAAGTAAAATTTTGATAGTAAAAAGCAATTTCATTAAAATTTGGACATATTGTTGCATAAATTTACATACTCAATAAATTTTCAAGGAAAATATGAATCAACTCAATTATTTTAATATTATTATTATTGATAGGTATATGTTTGGTTTTCTGATAAAACATTTTTGTTATACATGAAATATTACATACACACATTTTATAATACATATTTATGATGATATCCATTAGCATATCTTTGATGTTACTTGATTAAAGTTTTGTTACCTTCCAGCATTATATATATTGTTTCTTAAAATGTACACATCGGAAAATTGTTGTTTCATGATTTTTTTTATAATAATATAATCATAATAGAATTATTATTTTTTTGTTTTAAAAGTAAGCAGAAAAAAGTTTTTAATTTAAAAAGAGAGAAAACCCGTCAATTCTACAGTTTTATTATTATTTATTCATTTATAAATATAAAATTAATCTTAAAACTTCTATTTATAATTTTTCTCGTACTATTTTTTTTTTCATTATTTTTTTTTGCACAATTACTTGACATTTCAGTCGTAGAAATTTTTCTCATTAATAAACTTGCTTGTTGGTCCTTCCACTGTTTTTATTTTTGTAGTAATTTTTATTTAGACTAATGAGACTATTTTTAGCGTTCATTATAATAATTTCCTTAGTTATTGTCACTAAGGCATGAGCATTGGAGTTCTCGGTGCTTTAATAGGTTTTATTTTTGTCAAAATTTATTTTTATTATTATTTGTGTTAATTAATTAGTAAGTTTAGTCTGCAAGTTATTATTTTTAAAAATCGACAGAAGAAACCATCCAGTATTTATTTTGTGTGTGTTTTTCAGCGAATAAGCAAATCTACTCAATAATTGTGTTTAAATTCATCGAATACCTGTGTGAATTACGTTTGAGTTTCCAAATTTATTAAGAAATTACGCAAGAATTCCGCTTGCCGCCAATATTCTGCTCCTGTATGCGTTGCAAGTGCTGCAGCTGGGCCAACGACGGAACATGACTTGCGGGAACGGGCGGCGTATGCGTGGGGGTCCCATGATGCCCATTTGGTCCCTGATGCGGCGGCAACGATTGACGACGTCTTCGCAATGCTGGACTCAGATTGTACGTGATTTTCGCCTGTGTCAATAATTCTTTGAAGATTTGCGAGACATTTGTGCCGGCTTTGGCGGAGGATTCAACGAAACCACTTTCCCAGTCGACCGTTACAACGGATTCTGTTAAATCACGATCAACCTAAAATTCGAAAATGACATTTGAAATGAAAGCTTTCGAACATTAAAACTGCGCATGTGAGCTTTTTCGCAGATTTTCGAAAAATGCGCAACTGCGCAAAAGCTCACAATTCGAAAAAAATGACCGTTACCTGTCTTAAATTCGTGTCGTCTTCTACTAAATCGATTTTATTACCAACTATGACCATCGGCACTTGTTGTGTTCCTTTGATTTCGTGAATCTGATCCCGTGTCGCTCGAACTTCGTCGAAAGTTGTGCTATCCGTGACGTCATACACGAGAATGAATGCCTCCGCAGATGATATTGACAATGCCCGCATCGCCGGAAACTGCAAAAAAAATGAAGAAAGTGTATTTAGTAATCATCATCCATCAAAAAAAGACACGTTTGAGATGTTATTAGCTTAACTTCTTCACACACAAGTGCACTTCCATTCATTTTTTGAGGAATTATTGCCTTACTTTGCAGTTTTACACCCAACCAACACTCACTCAGCCGCTCATTAAAATGAATGAAACAAACAATATAGCACCGAAATCTCATTATTATCATAATAATCCCATATCAGATCATAAGAAAAAGCAATCTATCTTCATGCATCTGCTGCTATGCTGTTGCCGTCGTCATACTTCTTTATTTTTACTCACATAAAACTTTGAAATAAACTGGCTGAGTAACAAACACTATTACTCAACAAAGCTTTGTAAGGGATCCTCTTTCAATATAAAATAGACTGTGATGAATTTGTGTCTCATACTTTCATTTTTTTTTTGTAAGTATAAAAAAATATAAGAAAAATCTAAGGGATTTCTGATTTACTGAAGTCTAATTGAAAACATATTAAATCTAAAATTTAGCAAAAATAATTAATTTAAAGCGATTTAAAAATAAATTTAGAGAATTTCTTGTCAGATATTTACTAAAAATGTAATAAAAAAATATTTTTTCAAAATGTTCATAGGGTCAAAAATTCAATCTGTGCATTGGGTCAGAATCGATAAATTTTACATAGGGGTTTAAAATTAGAGCTTAAAGTCAGATGTTCAGAATATTAATTGGAACAAAATTTAATCAGATTCGTATTGGGCAAATAATTTCTTAATATGCATTGGGATAAAATTTTCAAAATTAGCATAGGGATAGTCTTTAAAAATGTAGATTGGGACAAATTTTCATAATTTTACATCAAAACAAAATGTTTTATGGGCTAAGTTGAATCAGAAACTTAAAATGTCTAATGGGACAAAATTCAGAGATTTCGCATTAGACAAAAATTTTAAAATGTGCATTGGGTCAATATTTTCAAAAAGTATTCAGGAGCGCAATTTCAATGTTTTGTTTACATACTTTAAAAATTTTTCTAAATTTTCATTAAATCTTCTAAAAATTCATTCAAAGGTTAAGGTTCAAAATATTTTTTTAAGTTTTAAAGTCAAAAATTTAATTTTTTTTTTAGCTTTTTTAATTTCTGAACTGACTTACCCCTATGCATATTTTATTTTTTTTTTATTTTTTTTATTAAAATTTTATCCCAATGCCTATCAACAAATTATTTGATGAATACAAAATTTATTCAACTTCAATCCATGAACATTTTGAAAATCTAACATAAATTACGAGTTTTAGCCCCCATGCAAAATTATCGATTCCGCCCCAATGCATAATTTATATTTTTTAACCCTATAAACGTTTTCTATAAATTTTATAAAAATTTTCCAAATGCGAACCGACAATTTTTCACATTACAGGAGAAACTGTTATTTAAACTTCAAGAGTATGTTTTTCTGTTTATACTGATAACTTTGCAACTGCACTTCAAAGCTATGCAATTTATCATTGCAAGTAGCACTGTTTTATTATTTGTGTATGCCACACAAGTCGACACATATGTAAAGCTCACAATAAGACTTTTGCTGACGACAACGACAAACGAAACGAAGCGTTTTATGATTATTAAAGTAAGAAAAAAAAAATAGATATAAAATGTTTTACATAAAATGAAATTTGAATCCATTTCATCACAAGAGACAAGTTACCTTTGACATTTAGATCCTAAGATGAAAATTTGAATTGAATTAGGTCAGTAAAGGTATCTTTTTTTGTTTTAAAGAAAATATTGGACAAAAAACCTAAAACAATCACTTTAGAATTAAATCCCTTTTTATTTACTTAAACTTTTTTTCTTTTTTTGCTCAAATGTCTTGTAAGTACCAACGAACTTTCAACAAACAATCGCAGTAAAACATTTTTTTACAGAAAAAAAAGTTTTTTTTTGTCACACCAACTTTTACATTCTGTTAATGGATAGCGAGCGTCACGTTCTCGTTCTCAGGTTATCCGAAGGAATCTAGTTGGTTGTCTGCCTGCGAAGATGGATGACTCAATTTCAGCTTTTTTACTGTTTTTGCAAGAATTCACGTAAAATTAATAATAAGTTGAAATCACCACAGCGAAATTTCACAACTTTAAAAAAGACAAAGACGTAAAAATGCATTTGTTTAACTTTTGCATTAAAAAAAACTTTTCTTTAAAAAAAATGTTTGCTTTGTGAGCAGCACTAAAATAATATAATTTTTTATAAGGAAATTTTTTGATCGTTCGCAATTTATTTTACAAATTGCTCTTGATATTTTAATGAATTTCAAGCTCCCCAAAGAGGTTTTTTATTTTTTTGGGAGAGAAAAGGATTATTTTTGAAGGGAATGTTGAAGATTCAAAGTACCTATAAACAATTTTCTCCATTTTAATGGACAATAATTATAAATAATGAGCCATTAAAGTGTGGCTCGTAACATTTATATACGGACCAGACCGCATCGTGACATAAAATAAAATAAATCTGATTGCCTCATTTTCATTATTATGGTCCATTTCAGCAATATCGTGGTCCAGACATGCCTTGGAAAGCTCGCCCCACAAAACGTCATAAATAAATAATTCCCTTATATTTCACGAGATAGCTCATAATCATAACATTTTACAATTAAAGTTACATTATTTTGCACTCATCCTCTTATTGTGGGGCTTTAAAAAAAATACAATTTTTAATAAAAACCGCATTAGTTTAATTTTGTTGATAGCTTTCAACGGAAATATCATGCTTTTATTTTTTTTTGTAATATTTTGCAGTTAATTGCATCTCGCCATTCACTAAAACCGCCGTAATGCGTCCCATTTGACCTAATTTCGCAGAAATGTGAGTTATTGGCTCGCATGAAAAATAACCAAATAAATAAATAATGAGTTATAAATTATTTTTTAACGTTTGTTGGCGGAAAAATAACAAGCGCGGAAGAACGGCGTCGCCCCTCTGTCTATGGGGCGGTGTGTGTGCCGGTACAATTAGATAATGATTGCTGATAAAACCGAGAGGATATTGAAAAATGATGTGATATATCAAAAAATTTTATCTGTACGATGTTTTTTTTATGTTGTCGTAGGTTGGGTTTTTATCGTGAAATATTGAACTAATTTAATAAATTTATGTGAGTTATTTTTGATTGCAATCAGGAAAAATGTGGTACATGCGAGTGGTCTTGTTGTTCAGAAAATGTTAATATTTCTTGCGAATTTTTTATTAAAAATTGTTATTTCAAAAAAAAAAATATTTTTAATGAGCGAGTATTTTCTTTGAATTAATTATTTTTTTTGTTTAAATGGATAAAAAAAACGCACCTTAACATTTTAAATTTGTAAATTATAATTTTTATTTACCTATTTTTTTTAAATAATAATTTTTTAATTTTTATAATTTCTTTAATTTTCTTAATTTTAATTAAAATTACTTTTTTTAATTTTTAATTAAAAATTTTCAATTTGAAAATCATGAAAATTAGATAATTTTTTTATTATTTATTCATAATATATTTTTTTTTATTAAAAAATTTATTATATTATAAGATTTTATAATTTTTAAAATATATTTGTAATTAAATTATATTTAATATTTTTATTTGTTTCACAAAATTATTTATATAGTATTTAATTTAAAATATTTAACTCAAAAATATATTCAGTTTTGTTTCTCATTAAAAATTTAAATGAAAAATTTCTTTAATTTTAATTTTTAAATTTATACCTAATACAAGAATTTTAAATATTTTGATCATATTAATAAAATTTTCAAACATAAATATTAAATAAATATTAAAATCTAATAAATTTTATTTATGTTTAAAAAAATTTTTAGTTTAGCAATTTTACGAAAATACTGAGATGAATAATTAAAAAAAATATTTTGCTGAAAATTTAAAATTAAAGAATTTTTCCGATTTTCAAAGATAAGCTTCGCTATTTTTAACTAACGTTCGGAGTTTTCATAGTTTCTGCTCTATCGAACTCCAAATTTTTAAAATTTTTCACGATTCTTCCTCATGCTGACAAAAAATCGTGTTTTTAGTACCAAGTCAATTTTTGAGCAATTTTAAGCTTGAAACTGAATAAAAAGTCATTCTGAAGATGATTTCCATTCATAATTTCTCAATTTTCGAACAAATAAAATTTTTCACGATTCTTCCTCATGCTGAATTAAAATCGTGATAAATTTTGCAAAAATCGTGTTTTTAGTACCAAGTCAATTTTTGAGCAATTTTAAGCTTGAAACTGAATAAAAAGTCATTCTGAAGATGATTTCCATTCATATTTTCTCAATTTTCGAACAAATAAAATTTTTCCAATTCTTCCTCATGCTGAATTAAAATCAAGTCAATTTTTGAGCAATTTTAAGCTTGAAACTGAATAAAAAGTCATTCTGAAGATGATTTCCATTCATATTTTCTCAATTTTCGAACAAATAAAATTTTTCACGATTCCTCCTCATGCTGACAAAAAATCGAGTTTTTTGTACCAAGTCAATTTTTGAGCAATTTTAAGCTTGAAACTGAATAAAAAGTCATTCTGAAGATGATTTCCATTCATATTTTCTCAATTTTCGAACAAATAAAATTTTTCACGATTCTTCCTCATGCTGACAGAAAATCGAGTTTTTTGTACCAAGTCAATTTTTGAGCAATTTTAAGCTTGAAACTGAATAAAAAGTCATTCTGAAGATGATTTCCATTCATATTTTCTCAATTTTCGAACAAATAAAATTTTTCACGATTCTTCCTCATGCTGAATTAAAATCGTGATAAATTTTGCAAGTCAAATAAAATTTTTCACGATTCTTCCTCATGCTGACAAAAAATCGAGTTTTTTGTACCAAGTCAATTTTTGAGCAATTTTAAGCTTGAAACTGAATAAAAAGTCATTCTGAAGATGATTTCCATTCATATTTTCTCAATTTTCGAACAAATAAAATTTTTCACGATTCTTCCTCATGCTGAATTAAAATCGTGATAAATTTTGCAAGTCAAATAAAATTTTTCACGATTCTTCCTCATGCTGACAAAAAATCGAGTTTTTTGTACCTTTCAATTTTTGAGCAATCTTAAGCTTGAAACTGAATAAAAAGTCATTCTGAAGATGATTTCCATTCATATTTTCTCAATTTTCGAACAAATAAAATTTTCACGATTCTTCCTCATGCTGAATTAAAATCGTGATAAATTTTGCAAGTCAAATAAAATTTTTCACGATTCTTCCTCATGCTGACAAAAAATCGTGTTTTTAGTACCAAGTCAATTTTTGAGCAATTTTAAGCTTGAAACTGAATAAAAAGTCATTCTGAAGATGATTTCCATTCATATTTTCTCAATTTTCGAACAAATAAAATTTTTCACGATTCTTCCTCATGCTGAATTAAAATCGTGATAAATTTTGCAAGTCAAATAAAATTTTTCACGATTCTTCCTCATGCTGACAAAAAATCGAGTTTTTTGTACCTTTCAATTTTTGAGCAATTTTAAGCTTGAAACTGAATAAAAAGTCATTCTGAAGATGATTTCCATTCATATTTTCTCAATTTTCGAACAAATAAAATTTTTCACGATTCTTCCTCATGCTGAATTAAAATCGTGATAAATTTTGCAAGTCAAATAAAATTTTTCACGATTCTTCCTCATGCTGAAAAAAATCAATAATAAAATTTTTCACGATTCTTCCTCATGCTGACAAAAAATCGTGTTTTTAGTACCAAGTCAATTTTTGAGCAATTTTAAGCTTGAAACTGAATAAAAAGTCATTCTGAAGATGATTTCCATTCATATTTTCTCAATTTTCGAACAAATAAAATTTTTCACGATTCTTCCTCATGCTGAATTAAAATCGTGATAAATTTTGCAAGTCAAATAAAATTTTTCACGATTCTTCCTCATGCTGACAAAAAATCGTGTTTTTAGTACCAAGTCAATTTTTGAGCAATTTTAAGCTTAAAAAACTGAATAAAAAGTCATTCTGAAGATGATTTCCATTCATATTTTCTCAATTTTCGAACAAATAAAATTTTTCACGATTCTTCCTCATGCTGAATTAAAATCGTGATAAATTTTGCAAGTCAAATAAAATTTTTCACGATTCTTCCTCATGCTGACAAAAAATCGAGTTTTTTGTACCTTTCAATTTTTGAGCAATTTTAAGCTTGAAACTGAATAAAAAGTCATTCTGAAGATGATTTCCATTCATATTTTCTCAATTTTCGAACAAATAAAATTTTTCACGATTCTTCCTCATGCTGAATTAAAATCGTGATAAATTTTGCAAGTCAAATAAAATTTTTCACGATTCTTCCTCATGCTGACAAAAAATCGAGTTTTTTGTACCTTTCAATTTTTGAGCAATTTTAAGCTTGAAACTGAATAAAAAGTCATTCTGAAGATGATTTCCATTCATATTTTCTCAATTTTCGAACAAATAAAATTTTTCACGATTCTTCCTCATGCTGAATTAAAATCGTGATAAATTTTGCAAGTCAAATAAAATTTTTCACGATTCTTCCTCATGCTGACAAAAAATCGAGTTTTTTGTACCTTTCAATTTTTGAGCAATTTTAAGCTTGAAACTGAATAAAAAGTCATTCTGAAGATGATTTCCATTCATATTTTCTCAATTTTCGAACAAATAAAATTTTTCACGATTCTTCCTCATGCTGAATTAAAATCGTGATAAATTTTGCAAGTCAAATAAAATTTTTCACGATTCTTCCTCATGCTGACAAAAAATCGAGTTTTTTGTACCTTTCAATTTTTGAGCAATTTTAAGCTTGAAACTGAATAAAAAGTCATTCTGAAGATGATTTCCATTCATATTTTCTCAATTTTCGAACAAATAAAATTTTTCACGATTCTTCCTCATGCTGACAAAAAATCGTGTTTTTAGTACCAAGTCAATTTTTGAGCAATTTTAAGCTTGAAACTTAAAAAGTCATTCTGAAGATGATTTCCATTCATAATTTCTCAATTTTCGAACAAATAAAATTTTTCACGATTCTTCCTCATGCTGACAAAAAATCGTGTTTTTAGTACCAAGTCAATTTTTGAGCAATTTTAAGCTTGAAACTGAATAAAAAGTCATTCTGAAGATGTTTTCCATGAGTTTTGATCAAGTCGACTCGGAGTCGACTTCAAAAAATTGGAGTTTAGCGCGGAGTTGGTCGACTTTATTTTGAAAACTTCGGACGTTATTTTTTACATTTCAAAGTAGGTCAAGCCCTAAAATAAAACAGATATTAAATTTTCTATTTTGTCTTTTATCATAAAAATCCCGAAAAATACGTGAAACACGCATGGCACTTTTTCCAAAATAGCTCATAAATCTGCATTACAAAGACAATTTTATCCACTTAGGCTCCGAAACGCATCAGCATAGAAATGCTAATTTAATGATAATGATGATCGTTATTACGGTAAATGTTATTGTTTACATCGCATCGTGACACCGAACGAAAACACGGGAAAAAGCAAAAGAAAACGAACAAAATTTTCTTGTTGCTTCTAAATTATTCACATTGCGGTAGAGAACAACAAACTAAATTTCATCACGTAGCTTGTTTCTCGTTCCGCAAAAAAAAATAAAGAAACTACATTGAAAACACTATATTTTGACAAACAGACAAAAGTAGGGTGACCTCAGACAAGCAATCCCTTTTTTTCATCAAAAATTATGTAAAAATACATGTCGCCACACTTTTGACATTCCTAATTAAATTCATTCGCATAATAATCTAATTTTCCATTCATTCGCGTGTTCGTGCTGTTTTGTGACACGGAGTCATTGTTGTGCTGCAGCAAAAAAAAAATAAACGACAGAAAAATCAGTGACATTCTTGTCACACCTGCCATTCCGCAACAACCAGAACAGAAACGGGAACTCGACAGACATAATGGATTTGCACATTAACACTCTCTTTTCTCGTTGCTTCGTTCTGTTCCCAACGTGTAAATTCCTCGTCGTCGTTGTAGTTGTTGTCATTTCTATTTAAATGGTTGGCATCCAGTGTTGAAGGCTAGGAAATGCGAAATCACAAAACCGACATTGTATAAGCGGAACGTGAACACACAGACACAAATACACAGGTTGGAACAATTATTGAGATTGAAAATAATAATTATCACATTTTCCTTTTTTTCGCACTTTCAGTTCTTCGTCGTGATGTCTCTTTCGTAAATATGAGTGGATTTGCAGCGGAAATAGCGTTTTAGCTTATTACAATTGTTTTGTGTCGTATTGTGCTTTGTTTATACGGGAAATATGTGGTTGCGTGGAAAAACATGAAGGAAGCCATTAAATATTGCTCAACGAGTGGTTTAAAGGGCGAAAAGTTTTTTACTTAATTAAATTGCTTCACACCAAACACCCCGAAAAATTTAACGCAAATTATATTAAATTTATCAGGGTTGAAAAAACTTTTGAGTCATTAAAATTTAAATTAATACTTTTGCTTCCAAATAATTAATTTTTAAGTTTTAACCCATATTTGATGGATTTCAAAGCTAAAAGTTAATAAATATGCATTTTAAAGTTGATTTCCATTGATATTTGCTCGATTTTTAATGAAATAAAAAAACAACGATTTTATCATATGAGGAGCAAAAATCGTTGTTTTTTTCTCACGTCAAGTTTCAACCCATTTTTGATGGATTTCAAAGCTAAAAGTTAATAAATATTCATTCTAAAGTTGATTTCCATTGATATTTGCTCGATTTTTAATGAAATAAAAAAACAACGATTTTATCATATGAGGAGCAAAAACCGTTTTTTTTCTCACGTCAAGTTTCAACTTATTTTTGAGGGATTTCAAAGCTAAAAGTTAATATTTATGCATTCTAAAGTTGATTTCCATTGATATTTGCTCGATTTTTAATGAAATAAAAAAAAACTATTTTTGCTCCATCGATACCCATTATAGCGACTGCATATTCTTTTTATTCAATATTTTTTTATTTAATTTAATTTAATTTATTTTATTATTTTAATTATTTTTTCTTATTTTTAGTTTTAATTTGATTTAATTTTCATTTCCTTTACAGAAAAAGTAAAAGTCAAAAGTTTTTCCAACCCAGAAATTCAAATGTTCACGGTGTCACGGTTCATGAACTCACCTCATAAGTTCCAGATGTATCTAAAATATCTAACGTTAGATTCACACCAGACACCGAAAAATTGCCGTGATGCATCTCCTCGATGGTCCGCTTGTACTTTGGCGAGAAGGAATTGTACAAAAATTGCGTTATTAGCGACGTTTTGCCGACTTTCGCTGCTCCCAATACGACAATTTTGTGCCTCACATGCGATGCTGACCTTGGTTCGTCTGCGTCGTGCTTGTCCGTTCTGCAAAGAGAGAGAGATGGAAAATATAAATAAATAACGTTACGAAGGATAATTTAATATGACTTTAATTAGTTTTAAAAAAGGGATGAAGCATGTGTGTGGTAAAAGTTTTTCTCGCATGAGGCAAGTGAATGACAATGAAAGTTGTTGATGATGTCCTTTAAAAACATATTAAATTTTATTAAAAAATAAATCTAATAAATTTAATGCAATTTTATAGGAAATTTTCCGCCTGTTGCCTCAGTTGCGGTAAATTTCTCTCTTTTTTCTCTCGTTTCGTATATTCCTAACAATTACACTTGCACACACACACAATTTAAAACGAAATTACTCCATTTATAATATCATAAAGCGGATTCTGCTAAAATTCCATCTAAAATTTCCATTTTCTAACAAACATACAAAACTCCCATGTACACAAAGCGCTATAATCCGGATTAAAATATAATTTTATGGCAGTGACATGTTCACTCTGTGTGCGGAGATACCTCTTTCTTCCTTTATATTTTTTAATTTTTTCTTCGCTTTGAATATATTTCATCATTATTACCAAAATTATACTACTACTGCTATCCAGACAAAGTTGGAGTAAACATGATTAAGAATTCATACGCATCAATTGATTATTTTGACATTCTTCTCATCATATCATGTAACTTTGCGTAAAATTAGTTCATTACATATAATCATCGACATAATAAAAAGTTTGTCATGAAAATTTGTTGTGTGCCAAAAATATTATATTTTAACCTAAATACGATGAGATATTTTTGAAAGTTTGAGTTTTTGTTATTTATATGAAAGTTTATGTTTATTTTTGTTAGTTTCAAAATGTTTAAATTTTTTTTTAAATTTTTAATTAAAAAAATTTACAAAAAAAAAAATTAGTTAAAAAATTATAAATTAATTTTATTTAGGTATAAAATATTTATTTATTTTAAATTATTTTTTTTTTATTTTTATGTTTAATTTTTTTATAATAAATATTATTAAAATTTAAAAAAAATAAATTTTTGTTTCTTAGCTTTTTTTTTAATGTGAGCTAAATTACATTCAGAAAACTTTTAAAAAATTTAAAAGTAAAAAAAATTAAATTAAATAAAATAAAATAAATAAATATTTAAAATTAATTAAATTAGGTGTATTAATTAATTTTAAATTATTTAATTTTATTATTGTAAAAATATTTTCTTAACTCATATAAGGGCATTGAACTAACTTCAAGGAAAGTTTTAATTTTTGATCAAAGAAAAATATTTTCAAAAACAATAATTATTAAAATTGTTGTATAAACACAACTAAATTATTATAATTTTTAATTGTTGTTTATTCAATATTTTTCTTAGAACGCTCGTTTATTTTAATTATTTGCAAAAAATCTTAAGAACAGTAATTAATTAAAAGATCATATCAACTTTCTTTTTAATTAATTTATTATCGTCTTAAACTTTTATTTTTTTTTTCTTCGAATCTAGTCTAGTTCAATTTATTACATAACGCAAATCTTTCATAAAAAATTCATTAATGTTCAAAAGTGTGGGTGAAATTTCAACAAAATTTTTGTGGGTTCATCGTTTTTTTTCTACTATTAAATATTTATTCAAAATTTTATTTGCATAAATGATTAAATTCTAAACTTTTTTCGCAAGCAAAAGATATGAAACCGAAATGTAAATTTATCTTTCCTGCTTAGTATCATCTTTATTTAATTACGAAAATCTTTCGAAAGTTGATAAATTTTTTTATGGAGAATTGAAAAGTTTTGCACGGATTCCTGAATTCAAACAAAACTTTTTTTTTTGATACTCTACTAAAATTAAAAAAAAATTAAAGCAGGAAATAAATTGCAAATTATTATTAAACGACATTTCTAAAATATTTGTTTATGACATTTTTCGATAAAATTGTGTTAAAAAACAATTTTGATTTACATATTTTCAATCTGTTGGACTCGTAATTAAATATTTTTTACATGCGATGGATTTACATGGATTTTTTTTACTGCATGAGTGTTAAATGTTGTCAACGGAAAACATTTTTTTACAACAACACCCACGAGCAATTATTTTGTCATATTTGTAATTGTTGGGGGAATACCCACTGATTTCGTGTAAAATCGTCAAAAAAACATTTGCACTTTTTATGACATAAATAATTTTTTTATCAGTGACAAAATTAAAGGAAAAGCCATCATTCATTCTATTTTGGTTTGAAAGTCCTTCTCCCACTTTTTATTTTATTCTATTTTTTTCTGCTTTTAATTCCATAAATATTAAGGCTCGGTAAAATGTACGCGGCGATGTAAATAATTAAATTTTCAATTTTCTTACAAAAGAGGAAATAGCAAATACGAGTGCAACTACATAGCAGCGAAGCGCGACATTGTTCCCTGCATGTCTGTTTAGCTATCAGTCAAAGTGTGTCAATAAAAAGGAAGCTTGTCGTTCTGCACCGTATTACAGTGCATTAAATTTGTTTTTCTTGTTTTTTTTTTCGCAGTAAGTCGCATAAAAGCTGAAAGTTTTGCTATTTGAACAACAGCGTGTTTGTTTATTTATTTATTTATGTTTACTTTGCATTTTGTTGCAAAACAAAAGTTAGTAATGCTGCTGTTAATATTATAGCGAGCAGAGATGTTGCAAAAAATTATCTTATTTTTTTTGATAAATTATTGATTTTTCCAATTAAATTTTATTTATTTATTTTTTTTTTTATTATAAAATTTTAATTTTTAAAAATTATATTTAAATTAATTTAATTTAATTAATTTAATTAATTTAATTTAAATTAAAATAAAAATTAATTAAAGTTAAATAAATTTATTTTAAATAAAATAAAAAATAAAATAAATAAAAATTTTTAATAAAATTAATTAAATTAAATTAAATTAATTTTAAATTAAGTAAAAAAATAAAAAAAAAAATCTAAATTAAATTAATTGTTGAATCCAATTATAAAAAAATAAACTCATAAAGAATTAAAAAATTGATTATTAAAAATAAAACGCCATTTTCTCAATTCCTCATTTATAAATTTTATAAAAAAAAACTTTAAAAAAAATTAATTTTAATTCCGACGAAATTGTCTTATATTTAATTTTATTCTACGTCCCTGTCTCAAAAAAAAAAAAACTTAGCGGAAAAGGAAAATTGCATTAACTTAAGGACACTTCATGTTTTTTTCTCTCAAAAAAAAGTTTTTAAAAAAATTCTTAAGGTTTTGTTCATCATTTAAATTTTCTGTAAAATTCTCAAAAATGTCACAATTTCCAAAATCTTCCATAAAGACCAAACTTTTGAGGTCAATCTAGGCAAAAAACCACAAAATTCTATATGTTTTATTGTTCACAACTTTCTCGTAAATGGTAGTACTATAAAGCTTTGAGGCAATTGAAAATTGGATTAAAACATCTCTCAAATTAAATTCCAAGAAATTCTTTTGTCTTTTCTCCTCACACATAATGTCGAAACAATGCAAGAGAAGGCCTTTATTTAATCCTCTGTCAGTCCATGTTAATTCAAACCTATCTATTTTAATGCACTTTAACGTAAACGAAAAAGTTTCGCACGTCATCCAGCTTATAAAGCAATATAATTTTACGTTCTGTACGCAAAATATTCTCTTTCGCTCAAAAAGACTTTTAATAAAATAACAAGATTAATAATAATAAAGAAAAGTCTCTGGTTGCAACATCATCATAAAAATACTTTATTGATACACTTTATTATAACACAAAATATATTAATTTTCAATCCACAATAAAGTTGGCTTGTGTGCTGTAGCGTAACGTAACTTTTATTCAATATTATCTTCGATAAAATTGATGCATTTAAAATTGACGTACGGCAAATTTAATGATTAAATTAATTTATTTTAACATTTATCGCTTCAGTAAATCTGTGAACTTTCTGTGCGGATTTTTTTTTTTTTTTTTTTTTATTGAAAGAAACTGCATTTCAGGTTGATTGAATAAGTTATGGCCCGATTATAGCCTCGGCAGAATAAATAGCTCATAATATTTTCTTTGTTGAGATGATCCTGGGCATTCATAAACAAGTGTCTTGGTGAAATTGCGCAGAAATTCATTAAAGTGCGATTCATGTTTGCTTGCCAGTGTTTGCAATGAATAATGATTCAATCAAGAAGAACTAATATTTAATTCAATGTCAGTAAAGCATCTCTCGCCAGTACAAAGCTTGATCTTGTTAAAACGATTTTTCACATGAACAAACTTCAATTTATCTTAATTCAATAATGAAATCGGAAAATAAATGCAGCAACAGCAGTTTCAATGACAATGCATCCTCACACATGAAACAGGTAGAAAAACAGTGCAGAATTCGTCATCATCATTGAAATTGTTATTCTATTAGAATAATTGTGACATAAAAACAAATAAAGCTTTTTATAAATCATGATTTTTTGCAGTGAAAGCTTTTTTTCAATTTTCACGAGAGATTTTTGTGTTTGTTTGGTTGAAAAATATCAACGATCAAAATTAAAGATGTCACATTTTTTATTCACTCTGGTGAAATATGAACAGAAGTGATATTATCATTCAGAGACGGAAAAAGCGTTTTCTAAAAAAAAATTTTGTAAATTCAATTTTAAGATTAAAATAATTTTTTTATAATTAATTTATTAATTTAATTAAATTTTTCAATTTATTTTAATTTTTTAAAATTTTTAATTTTTTAAAAATTTTAATTTTTTTTATTTATTTAATTTATTATATTCCAATTTTTGTTTTTTTTTTTAAATTTTTTATGATAAATTATTTTTCTTAATAGTTTTAAAAAAATATATTTTTATTAAATTTATTTAATTTTTATTAAAATTTCGTTTATTTTTTTTTTATCAATTAAATTTTAAACCTATTTTTAAATTTATTTTATTTTTTTTTTTTTTGATGAATTATTGAGCAAAATTTAATAGATTCTCTTAAAATTTTTAATATTTTTTAAATTATTATTTTATTTTTGATTTTTTTTATTTACTTCAAAATTTTTTTCAATTTTGTTTAAAATATTTTTTTTATGTTAAATAATTTATTTATTTTTTTAAATTTAAATGATTTTTTAAATTTACTTAAAATTGTTCCAAAATAATTTTGATAATTTTTTTTTATTAAAAGCTGTAATTTAAACACGAAAAAATAATCTTCCGGAAGTCTCATCCCCGTCCCTTGCACAAAAATAGAAAATTATATCAAGCCAGTTTTTTGTGCTCTTTATAAATTCTCGCCATCCTGCGAGCGTTTTTCTCTTGTTCCGAGCAAAAAAAAATACTCACAGAAGACTACACACTACTATTTATCATAAAATAAGTCTTTTTATGTCTAAAGTGTACTTCATAACATTTTTTTTCTGCGAACAGCATCATCCAATTTTCTTTGACAATTTTTTTTCCATCCTCTTATTTCCTGAAGCCATTCTCGTATATTTGTCGTCTAGCGAGCAGCAGATGCCGTAATTACCATTTTGCAGAACTAACACATCTCATATATTAACTTTTTCATGGAATTCTCGGCAAATTTAGAGTAATGTTTAGTTTAGTTTAGTTAATTTGTGTGGAAACTTTTAATAAAGACTCTTGTGATGGAAAGTCCCATTGTGAGAATTTAATTTAAAAAATTTATACATTTTTTTTTTGTGAATGACATCTATTTTTGTGTCAGCAGAAAAAAAAGTCATTTTGTCTTGCATTAGATTTTAATTAAAAAAAAATAATTAATTTCTTTGGGATAAGCATACTTAATCTGTAATTATGGGAAGCCAGAGATTTCCTCAACCTTCAATAAAAGTTTTCCGAGAATCCGATAATTTTTTTATGAATATTCATTTTATTAAAGAAAAAAAATATTTAATTAAGTCGTCGGTTATCATTTGCAATTTTTCACCTTTGTTTCTTCTTTTTTCTTGTTGCATTTTAATTAATAATAATCATATTATTATTACGAATGCTGGTTATAAAAATGCCAATTATCATAAAATTACGAGAAAAATAATTATTTTTTTTTATATAAAATTTTTTATTAATTTTTTTCTTATTCTTATAAAAGCAGATTATTTTACCATAAATGTTAATTTAATTTTTTTTTCTTTAAGTCTGAGGTTAGCTTTTTTTAACAAAAATTATTTATGTACACTTTTACCCCGAAATAGATCATCTTGTCAAAAAATAAATAAATTTGACTTAAGACGTAGTACTTGAGATTATTTACAGATGATCTGCTCTTTAAAATTATTTTTTCATTTTTGACAGAAAATCGATAAATAGTTACTTACAAAAATTCGAAGAAAAAATCTCCATTCAACTTTTATTTATTGTTGCTAAAAATAATCTCAATTGTGTAACAAATCACATTTTAAATGGATTTTTCGTTACAAAAAGAAAGATTTTTACAATAGAAAATAGTGGAGACGCCTCATCTGCAAAAATTTTCGTTACTACGTCTGAAACCCGCCATTAAATACGGTTATTAAGTAAATAATTGATGAGTTTGAAGAACCTTCCATTTCCACGAAACGATTTTCATCCGAAATATTTTCAATGAAGAAGATTATTTTGCGTCGTTTTAGACGTTGTTGGGTGCGAAATTCGTCGCAAAAGTAGACAAACTCCCGAAAAGCGAAAAGAA
The DNA here is from genome assembly GCF_036172545.1 of Culicoides brevitarsis. Taxonomy (NCBI): domain Eukaryota; kingdom Metazoa; phylum Arthropoda; class Insecta; order Diptera; family Ceratopogonidae; genus Culicoides; species Culicoides brevitarsis. The sequence continues at coordinate 13,138,997 of NC_087085.1, read as the reverse complement.
AATACAAAAAAAAGCGGGAAATGTCAATCAGTATTCATATTTTATCTTTCATGTCAATCAATTTGTCTTTATCCAGTCAATAAACACGACGCGACGTGCTACAAAGGAAAGCAACAAGAAAATTTGTTCAATCCTTGAAGAGATTTGTTTTGAACGTTGACAGGAAATATTTTTGATTAAACTTCGCGCGCGCCTTGTTTCACGAACAACGAGCGAACAACAAATTTTAATCGGATTATTATTATTCCATGAGGCACGTCTCGCGTATTACAAATGTCGGTATCAATCAGGAGAGGTGTCGTAATTCCCTTGATTGATTCTCGATTTTTTTTTTCACAGATTTTCTGTGGAATTAAAATAAATGGCTTCAGCAACAGTTTTTTTTAAAGCCAGACAGTTTAGTGTGAGTTGTAAGCCACATTTAAACTTTTTTTTAAAAAAAGATGCAAAACAGAAGTCTTGTTTAAAAAAAAAAACATCGCCGTCGTAATGGAGACACAAAGCAACTTAAGGTTTCCTCGAACAAGATAATAATAAAGAAAAATCATATTCTTGCCACCCGCGTTGTTGTTCAGCATTCGTCTCGGGAGAACGAAATGAATTTTATTTTTTTTTTTTGCATGAAAAATATGTAAATTACTCCAATCTTCCTACGTTTCGTGTTCGTATTTTTTGGTAGGTTAAGCATTTCAATTTTCTATCTCGTTTATTTTAATATTGTCACTATAAATTTAATGTTGTCTCGTTATTGTCGAATCATTTCTCCGTTTAAGGCTCGCACAATTGTCGACAAAGCCAACAATAAAAAAGTGCACTTTCAAAATTATATCAATTCAGTAGTAAAAAGCAAAAACTTTTTATTTTATTCAACAGAAGTTTTCCACTTAATTGGTGAACGTTTAAATTAAATTATATTGCTTTATTCGAGTTCAGAAAGGTGTAAATAAATGTTTGTCATCGTGGTCTTTTGTCTGATTTTCCGCCTACACTCGTTTAATTTTTTATGTATTTAACGCATTTCGTAAAAAAATCGAATTGATGTGGTTTGACAGTTTCTCAAGTCACGTGGTTTAAAAAATTTCTTAAGTCACGTGGTTTGAAAAATTTTTTAAGTCACGTGGTTTCTAAAATTTCTCAAGTCACGTAATTTGAAAATTTCTTAAGTCACGTGGTTTGAAAAATTTCTCAAGTCACGTGGTTTGAAAAATTTCTCAAGTCACGTGGTTTGAAAAATTTCTCAAGTCACGTGGTTTGAAAAATTTCTTAAGTCACGTGGTTTAAAAATTTTTCAAGTCACGTGGTTTGTAAAATTTCTTAAGTCACGTGGTTTGTAAAATTTCTCAAGTAACGTGGTTTCTAAAATTTCTTAAGTCACATGATTTGATAAAATTTTCAAGTTAAGAATTTTGAAAATATCTCAAGTCACGTGGTTTGAGAAAGTTCTCAAGTCACGTGGCGTAAAAATTTCTCAATTCACATGGTTGAAAAATTTCTTAAGTCACGTGGTTTGGCAAATTTCTTAAGTCACGTGGTTTGAAAAATTTTCAGTTCTTTTATTTGAAAATTTATTTAAAGTCACAAGGTTATTAAAATTTCTCAAGTCACGTGGTTTGAAAATTTTTTAAATTGATTTTTTTTTTGAGATCATTGAGCTTAGAAAATTTCTCAGGTCACGTGGTTTAAAATTTGTTTATTTTCGAAGATCACATACAGTAAAAAAATCACATACCTAACGAAATCAAAATGCGATATCATCGTTAGTTATTTCCCGCACGATAACTTTTCATACAAAAAAATTATTTCGCAAATAGAGACACACAGAAACTAAGTCATTCAAGTAAAAAAAAGCCTTTGTAATGGAAATGTCGCTCGTTGTTTGTGTGACTTTTGATTTTTCAAGCAAAAAATGTTTGTTTTCATTCAGAGTTAGGCTGCAGAACAAAAGCAACATTACTCGATGAAAAGATGAAATAATCCGAGAAAATTTGCCTAATTGAAAAGTCATTCATTCAAGTAATCGCCCGGTAGACAAAGGCGCAGTGTAAAATCTGATAAGCTTCTCACTTGACTCAGTTTTATTTATAAAAAAAAAACGTAAAAAAATAAAATATTGACACAAAAGACCCCCACGGCTTATTTTTGTTTTGTTTACTTTTTTTCGCAGGAAAAATGGGAAAAACATGACGTCACCTGTTTATTTTCGCAAGAGGGATACATTAAAGGGATTAACATGATCCGCTACTTAATGAAAACACAAACATGCTTTCAACGAGCTGCTTAAATAATTTAGGCAATCAAAAGGAGGAATTGACGTCTATCTCTATAGCGAAACAGATAAATGACAAGAAATTAATTGAAATTGAAGCAAAATCAATTAATGAAATAATTAATTATTTCGTCGTAATGCCTCTCAAATGTACGTTTTGAATTTCGAAAGTATTGCTTGCGTTTCCACGAAAACTCCTATATTTCATCATCATCGGAATTCATCGCACGTCGCACGGAAGGAAAAAAAGCAAGATGGAATAAAATACAGTAAATTAAGGTTTATTCACCTTTTAATCCAGTAAATCGCTTCACAGACAATAATGCTTCGTTTTTATATGAAAATCACATCGACACTCAAACACATCGAGATTTTTATTTCTGCGCAAAGAAGATTTCTACCTACAAGTTTGCCAAAAAAAAAAAGGAAATTATTAATATTTTTTTTTTGTTGCTTTTTTCTGTGATTGTGATTTTCCTTTCTCGCTAAGCTAAAGAAGATTCTACTTGTCATCCATTCATCCGAACGAACGATACACAAGACAAGACTCTCAAATGGATCCACTTATTTCGTGAAAAAAAAGGAAAATTTGAAGAGCTCCTTTACTTTACTGATTTGGGCAATTTTCGCCTTATTTTACAAGTAAATTATCGATGAACAAGACGCTGGAGACCCGAATTCAGTATCTGTCTGACCTGCGTCGTTAGCAGAAAATAATCGCACGACAAGCAAAACTTTTAAAATACAGGAAATTGGTCCTTGTGGAATTTCATCGGTATGACGGCAAATTTTCACATCGAAGCCAGGATATTTAATTTCACATTTGTTTACTTTTTTTATTTAAAAATATTCGAAACAACTTGAACTTGTGCTTCATATGAATTTTTCCCATCGGGATAAAAGTTTCCTCAAGTAGTTGGTTTTCTTTATAGCCAAATTTAAGGAACTTTTTTCATGTTAAAAATTAAATGACCGATTTTTCGAGGATGAGACCCCTCACAAAAAAATAAACTTTTAACAAGATTTCATCTTCAATTGACTAAAATTTTAATAAATTGCCGTCTAATGATGTAAGTTTCCTCCCCAATAGTTGAGAAATATGCAAATCTGTTGATAAACTCCCATATATTGTCCCATCTTCTTCATCATCATCATCACATGTGTCAAAACTTTATCGTCAGAGCTTTCGTTCAAATTAAGTAAATATAACCTTTATGAACAGAAAAAAATTCATCATGAAAGAAATGTGAGGCAAAAAAAGTCACTCATATGTAAAATTAATTCGCATCTTATGGGTCGTCGTTTTCACAAAACTTGTGCGAAACTCAAACACAGACGATGACGACGTGAGTGGCTACTGAATTAAGAGATTATCTTGATAAAATTCCGAGAAAGGAGACAATCTTTCTATGGCCAATTATTGTTTGATGTGATAAGGGACCGCACACCGATGACTGTTTATGCATGAATTTTTGGGATTTTTTTTTTTGAACCTTGATTGATACTTTAGAGACATACACACACGAAAAATGAGAGGTTTGACCTTTTTATTTTGTCGTGTCTTGTCGCTGTGAAGAAGATTAATAAATAAGATGGAGTGCTCATGAGGGAAAAGTTTAGGTTCACTAAATTATGAAAATGTATAAAAAATTTATTTAGTTGAATATTTTGAGAAAAATTTAGTAATTTGTGAGAAATTTCTAATTTTATCAGCTAAAAAGCTAATTAAATTTTTTAATTAATATTTTAAAAAAATATATAACATTAGTTATAAAATTAAAAAAAATTAGTTTCATTATTAAAAAATAAAAAAAAAAATAAAAAAAAATAAAAAAATTTTTTTTTTTAAATGACAAATTGTTTTTACCAATTCAATAAAAAATAAAATTTCATAATTTAATTTAATTTCATGAGAAATCGTTAAAAATTTTTTGTATGAAAAAAAAAATAATACGGTCCAACAAATTCTTTCAAAAAATTCTTAACAATTCTGAAACCTATTGGAGTTGATAGAGGACTAATTAATATTCGATACGTATTATTATGTTTGGCTATAGCAGGTCAAATTATTTTTTTTATAAATTTTTGAAAATTTAAAATTTTATTTTGATAAAAGGTTTATTTTGCTCTTCATGCCATGTCGATTTTTTTCAAAGTTTTCAAATATTTTGATTAGAATGTGCTTACTTATACTGCTTACTATTTTTTTTAATAATAATTTTTTTAAATAAATATTTTAATTAATTAAAAAATATTTTTTGTCAATTTTGTCAATACGACAATTATTATTAAATAAAAAAAAGAAAATTAATATTATTTATTTATAATTATAATAAATTAATTATTAATTAATTAATTAAACTAATTAATTAAATCAATTACATATAACTTTATTTTTATTTATAATTACAAATAATTTTATATTGATTAAATTAACCGTTTAAAATTAAAAAAAATCATTCAAATCAAATTTTTAACAAAAATTCCCCTGATTTTGATCAATTAAAAATTATTTCCTTTTTAATGATTTTTTAAAAAAAAATTTCATTCATTTAAAAACTTTGTTATCTAAATATTTTTAACCGAGTTTCATCATCATTATTATTATTAGTTTTTTTTTCTTTAAATATCAAATATTTACTGTCAACATTATTAAAAACTTTTCCTTGTTGAAACTTTTCTCGTCTCAACACTTTGAAACAATAAATGTGTAAATTAAAAAGTTGTTTCTCTCTTTCGTTCTCACTCAACGCGTCGCTTCCATTGTCCTAACGTGTAATGAGACGCTTTCGCTTGTACTTTTAACAAGCCTATCATGATGTTCTTTCTCAAATGACCTATATCAACATCGTTCGCGTGTACGTTTTCATGCGAAAAAAAATTTTAATAATGAAAGGAATGCAGGAAAAAATCATTTTCCGAGAAAAAAAATGTTGATACAGAAAAAAAATAGCGATCACTTACTTATCTCTCTTGTGCTTTTCATCGATACTGTCATCTTTCATGAAAGACGGTTGTAAGCTGAACCTTCGCCGAAGCTGTCTGCCCTTCATTTTCGTGTCTGTTGCTGCTACGGTTTTGTTGTTTTTCTTTAATATTCTTTGTTCTTGTGTTTTTTTTTCTAAAATATTAAATTAATGGTATTTTTCTTTGTTGTTTTTTATTAACTTTCACAAAAAATTCCACGCAATTTTTTTTTTATAAAATAATCTTATTTTTATGCTGACACTTTATTTTATATTTATTTTTTGCAGTATTTAAGACGATGATAATAATTTACCTTAGACTTTCTTTGATAACGCACACAGCTGTTGCTTGCTGTTAATTCGCTTTTTCTTCTTATTTTTTGCTTTTCTTCTATTTTTTGTATTCTCTCGAGGAATTTTCACGAAGAATTCACATACACTTTTTTTCACTCACTGCCGATATTGAGCTTCGTTGTTCCAGCCTTTTTTATCGCTGTTTTATCATTGTATTCGTCGTTTCTCTTACAACTACGTCGTTTCGCTGGTTGAATATTTTGCGAGAAAAAAAAATTGTATTTGCTCACACACTCACAATAAATACTGCGATTGATGATAAGAAGTGCACAAATTGTCTAAGGGTATTGTGATTATGCAGCAAAAATTTTTCTCCTTCACAGAAAATTTATTCGAACGACTTTGAATTGAAGTGATTTCAAGTCAGTTTCATTAATGGAGGAAAAATATAGTTGACGTCGTCTATATTAAAATTCAAATGTCGATGACTTTGATGTACAAGCTGCTTTCTATTGTGCTGCTGATTTTCTTTTCTCCTTGACAGAAAATGAAATTCCGCTGTTTCAAAAAATTTTTTTGTGTTACTCTAAAAGATTGTTTTCCGTTTTATTGTTTTACTCGAAGTCGTGTTCTCGCCTGAAATGAGAAAACAAGAAAAAAAGTACATTAAAAAGTGAACAATTTTCGTCCTTCTCTACGGAGTTTATGAAGCAATATGTTTTTGAGTGTTATTTATTGAAAGAAGAAAATTTTCACACAAAAAAAAAAATCCATTTATTTAAAACAATTGCCTTGGAGCGCAATTCCGGTCCTTCCTCGTGACACACCTGTAGTTGCGACAAAACGAAAAATATTAAAAATTTATGGCTCGTAATGTTTCGCAGAACGAATAAACCAAAAAAAAAAAGTAAAAGAGGGGAACGTGCCAAAAATTATTATTAAAATCTGAGCTATGAGACCAACAAGTGGCATTTTAATAAAATACTGAGAAAAGTTTCTCATTCCACGTGAATTGGCTGCATTGGACAAGTAGGAGATAAAATCAAATCCTCGTCAAATATTTTATTCAAATGGATTTTGGAATGCTAATCAGTCGTCAAAACATTGAAACGACTTCATTGATTTCTTATCTTTTTTTTATAAGTTTTTTTTTTCTTGTGGCATTTTTGGATTGACAGACATTTTCAACCGAAATTGGCTTTTCACAAGTCATTGGCTTTTTATGTTGAGACAGATATTTTATTTGGAATTAGGTTGGAAAATTTAGCTCAGTCAAGTTTTTTTAATGGTTTAAAAGAATTCGTCAAAAGTAGATGCTTTTTGTTTATTAAATTAATGTTCTTAACGTTAAGTTAATGTTAGTCAAAATTTGAGTCTAATTAAAAAAAATAAAAATAAAAAATTCTAAAAAAAATCATGATTTTGACAAATTTAATTTTTTTCTTTGACATGGTTCTTGATTAATTTTTCAAATGCTTGATTAAGTTTTTTTTTTCAAAACTGTGTCAAAGCCATTTTTGACAAATCTTGCTCCAAATGGATAAAAACTTGTCGAGGGCTCTAATTTATCATTTTTAATCATTTTCTAACTCAAAACTGCCAAAAAATTGAAACTGAAAAATTTTTTTTCCTTTGACATAGTTTTGTTTTCAAAACTAAATCAAGAGCAAAACTGTGTCAAAAACTATGTCAAAGCAAATTTCTGTCAAATCTTGCTCCAAATGGATAAAAATTTGTCAGAGGGCTCTAATTTATCATTTTTAATCATTTTCTAACTCAAAACTGCTAAAAAATTGAAACTGAAAAATTTTTTTTCCTTTGACATAGTTTTGTTTTCAAAACTAAATCAATAGCTAAAACTGTGTCAAAAACTGTGTCAAAGCCAATTTTGTCAAATCTTGCTCCAAATGGATAAAAATTTGTCAGAGGGCTTAAATTTATCATTTTTAATCATTTTACAACTCAAAACTGGCAAAAAATTGAAACTGAAAAATTTTTTTTCTTTGACATAGTTTTGTTTTGAAAACTAAATCAAGAGCTAGTTTTGTTTTCAAAACTAAATCATTTTTAATCAGCAAAAAACTGCTAAAAAATTGAAACTGAAAAATTTTTTTTCCTTTGACATAGTTTTGTTTTCAAAACTAAATCAAGTGTGTCAAAAACTGTGTCAAAGCCATTTTTGTCAAATCTTGCTCCAAATGGATAAAAATTTGTCAGAGGGCTCTAATTTATCATTTTTAATCATTTTCTAACTCAAAACTGCTAAAAAATTGAAACTGAAAAATTTTTTTTCCTTTGACATAGTTTTGTTTTCAAAACTAAATCAAGAGCTAAAACTGTGTCAAAAACTGTGTCAAAGCCATTTTTGTCAAATCTTGCTCCAAATGGATAAAAATTTGTCAGAGGGCTCTAATTTATCATTTTTAATCATTTTATAACTCGAAACTGCTAAAAAATTGAAACTGAAAAATTTTTTTTCCTTTGACATAGTTTTGTTTTCAAAACTAAATCAAGAGCAAAAAAAACTGTGTCAAAAACTGTGTCAAAGCCATTTTTGTCAAATCTTGCTCCAAATGGATAAAAATTTGTCAGAGGGCTCTAATTTATCATTTTTAATCATTTTCTAACTCAAAACTGCTAAAAAATTGAAACTGAAAAATTTTTTTTCCTTTGACATAGTTTTGTTTTCAAAACTAAATCAAGAGCAAAAAAAACTGTGTCAAAGCCATTTTTGTCAAATTTTGCTTCAAATGGATAAAAATTTGTCAGAGGGCTCTAATTTATCATTTTTAATCATTTTGGAACTCAAAACTGCTAAAAAATTGAAACTGAAAAATTTTTTTTCCTTTGACATAGTTTTGTTTTGAAAACTAAATCAAGAGCAAAACTGTGTCAAAAACTGTGTCAAAGCCATTTTTGTCAAATCTTGCTCCAAATGGATAAAAATTTGTCAGAGGGCTCTAATTTATCATTTTTAATCATTTTATAACTCAAAACTGGTATAACTGAAAAATTTTTTTTCCTTTGACATAGTTTTTTTTTCAAAACTAAATCAAGAGCAAAACTGTGTCAAAAACTGTGTCAAAGCCATTTTTGACAAATCTTGCTCCAAATGGATAAAAATTTGTCAGAGGGCTCTAATTTATCATTTTTAATCATTTTATAACTCCAAACTGCCAAAAAATTGAAACTGAAAAATTTTTTTTCCTTTGACATAGTTTTGTTTTCAAAACTAAATCAAGAGCAAAACTGTGTCAAAAACTGTGTCAAAGCCATTTTTGTCAAATCTTGCTCCAAATGGATAAAAATTTGTCAGAGGGCTCTAATTTATCATTTTTAATCATTTTATAACTCCAAACTGGCAAAAAATTGTAACTGAAAAAATTTTTTTCTTTGACATAGTTTTGTTTTAAAAACTAAATCAAGAGCAAAACTGTGTCAAAAACTGTGTCAAAGCCATTTTTGTCAAATCTTGCTCCAAATGGATAAAAATTTGTCAGAGGGCTCTAATTTATCATTTTTAATCATTTTATAACTCAAAACTGCTAAAAAATTGAAACTGAAAAATTTTTTTTCCTTTGACATAGTTTTGTTTTGAAAACTAAATCAAGAGCAAAACTGTGTCAAAAACTGTGTCAAAGCCATTTTTGTCAAATCTTGCTCCAAATGGATAAAAATTTGTCAGAGGGCTCTAATTTATCATTTTTAATCATTTTATAACTCAAAACTGCTAAAAAATTGAAACTGAAAAAATTTTTTTTCCTTTGACATAGTTTTGTTTTCAAAACTAAATCAAGAGCTAAAACTGTGTCAAAAACTGTGTCAAAGCCATTTTTAACAAATCTTGCTCCAAATGGATAAAAATTTGTCAGAGGGCTCTAATTTATCATTTTTAATCATTTTCTAACTCAAAACTGCTAAAAAATTGAAACTGAAAAATTTTTTTTCCTTTGACATAGTTTTGTTTTAAAAACTAAATCAAGAGCAAAAAAAAACTGTGTCAAAAACTGTGTCAAAGCCATTTTTGTCAAATCTTGCTCCAAATGGATAAAAAATTATCAAAGGGGCTCTAATTTATCATTTTTAATCATTTTATAACTCAAAACTGCCAAAAAATTGAAACTGAAAAATTTTTTTTTCCTTTGACATAGTTTTGTTTTGAAAAACTAAATCAAGAGCAAAATTTTTGTCAAATCTGTGTCAAAAATGGATAAAAATTTGTCTGTCAAAAACTGTGTCAAAGCCATTTTTGTCAAATCTTGCTCCAAATGGATAAAAATTTGTCAGAGAGCTCTAATTTATCATTTTTAACCATTTTATAACTCAAAACTCCTAAAAATAAGGGAGAAGCGGAAAAAAGTCAACCCAACAAACTATAAATTTCACCCAAAAGAAACAAAATCGCCATTATTTAACAATTACTACCATCAAACCGAACCAAACAATCACACAAAATACCTCTTAATTACTGTATTTATTTGAAAATGAGCAGAGGCTAAACAAACACGCAGATGAATATTAACAACACTGAAGTGCATGATGCATATTTTGATAATTATCGCAGAAACAGCGCGCGCCCCATGTCTAATCAAAAATTTATTGTTCGCCACATAATTGCCAAGTGAACTGAGAATTTTGATAATTTGATTAAAATGTTGTTGTGAATCCGGTCAAGTGTGCATGATTGAGCGAAATTTAACAATTAAATGTTCAACTGTAACCAGGCGTCTCCATCCCGAAGAATTACACGAATTTCAAAATTTATTCAACAACACATGGATTTAATTTCTCTTGTGAGCTTTAGCATAACAACAACAGCCCACACACTTGTTTTGAATTCCGCATTAATTTTTAGTCGGCGTTAAGGCAACACATGAGACATGAGACACGAGCAAGGTGAGCATATGTAATTCAATAACATGATTTTTAATGAAATAAAAGATTCTAACGTTGGTGGCGTCTGCATTATAATTTCAAATTAAATCATATAAACACAACGCTTTGCCTCGTACCTCGCCCTTCTTCCATCAGGTGCCTGTCGTGCCTATTTCAAACGAATAACTATAATCACAAAGTTTGTTTTATTCAAACGTAACACGTGGATTGAAATAATAAAATAATAGTAATTAACGCAAAGCAGGAGGCAGGCGTGTAATTCGATGTTACATGATAACAGATTTCCTTAATTTCACTTTTTGTACTTGTCTTTTTTGAATTTTGCAGGAATTTATACTCGAAAATTCAATAACTCACTTGGTTACGTGAATTTAAAGTGCGTATCAGTTACAGGAATTCTTGTTGTTGGTTGTTAAGCGATGACGCACAATATTTAAATACATTTATTTGCAAATAAAAGAAAATCCTATTGACAGATCTTTGGAAATTCGGAATTGCTGTTTGTACGTGAAACGATGATTTTGGCATATTTTGCGTAAATTTGCTCGAACAAAGGTAAATATTAATATATATATTTTTTGTGACTTGTAGGAAAATTTCCTTTGAAGTTGGATGTTTGATTTTTAATGATAGGAATTTTGCTTTTTTTTCCTTCGAGACATATGTGAAATTTCAAACCGCGAGATTAAAGGAGAAAATCCTTCAAGAAAAAAAAATACAAAAAATTTTTTTTCTGTCGTAGAGAATTTTTTTTTAATTAATATAATTGCCCGAAAATATTGCAGTAATTATTGCGTAATTTTTATTTTCTTTTATAATTTTTTTTTATTATTGCAGTAATTTTTTTTTGTGTTTCAGTCGCAAGGTAACTTTGAGCAAAAAATGACAAACAAAGAATTTTTACTTTTAATTTTTATCGCAACTTTACATTTAACTCACGCTCGAACCAAGATTTCCCTTCGTAGCTTAAAGTGCACAAATGTTGACGAAACCTTTGTAGATCTAAAGAAATGTGAGATAAAAGCAGAACGAGGCAAAAATGGTGTAATTGACGTATTTTTGGAGTTTCGAAAGCCTTTGACGAAGAAAATGAATATTTGGGGACGTTTGCAATTCTTTTACAGGTCACACAGTGGCAAATTTATGCCATATCTCATTGACATTGAAGTAGGTAATTTTTTTTTTTTTGTTTTGTTTTTTTTTTTTTTTTTTTTTTTTTTGAAAAAAAAAATATTTTTTATTATTTTACAGAAATTTGTGATTTTTTCAAGTACTTTGCAACAAAGAATCCGTTGATGAAAATGATTGTTGAGATATTTAGAACTCAAGCTAATCCCAGTTTAGTGGCACAAGTTCAAAAAGGATGTCCGCTACAAGTATTTTCAAAATAATTTTCTTACAAATTTTGTTTAAAAACTTGATAATTTTAGGGTCCGCTGAATATAAGTCGAATCGATTTGCAGAATTTGGAAAAATATTTACCGCCAGTGTTGCCAGGGAAGTAATTTAAATTATTAATGAATTTTAATTTTTTAAAAAATAATTTTTACTTTATAGAAGGAACATTTAAAATTTGCATACAATTTTACTACAAATTGACAAATTTGCCTACAGTTTATTTTGAAGGGTTTGTTATTTTAAGACCAATTGGCTTATCGGATGCAATTCAACTTGGTTAATATTGTTTACTGATTTTTATCAAAATAATTGTTAAAAACGTGATGTCTGTGCCAAAAATTAATTTCTGACATTATCTTGTTGGGAAATCAAATAGGTAATAAAATAATTTCACATTATCGCGAATTTTTTATTCTATTCTAATGAATTTGCTTGAAATAAAGAAATTAAGGTGTTAATTACAACTGTTGGATATCATAGACCTCTTAAAATAAGAAATGAGGAGGGAAATCGAGGGATTCAACTTTCCATTAAATTTCTTAAGATTTTGCATATTTTGCTCTTCAAGTTTAAAAATTAAGAGGAATGATCATAATTTTCATTTAAAAAAATTGAACAATTCTGACTGAGTTGAAAAGGACATCTAAATCGTTTTCGGCAGTTGTTGCTTTTTATTTTTAATTAATATAATTACCCAAAAATATTGCAGTAATTATTTTTTAATTTTTATTTTCTTATTTAATTTTATTGCAGTCACTTTTCTGTTTCAGTCGCAAAGTAACTTTGAACAACAAATGACTTACAAAGAATTATTTCTTTTAATATTCATCGCAAACTTTCATTTTACCTACACTTGAACCAAAATTTATCTACAAACCATAAAGTGCACAAACTAATGACTAATTTCTGATGGTGAATTAATTTTTGGCATTATCTTGTTGGAAAATCAAAAAGGTAATAGTATAATTTTTCTTTTTATCAATAAAAGAAAACGTTAAAAAATTGTTTTCTATTCTAATGAATTTTTTTGAGATAAATAAATTATATGCTACATTTTTTTATCAAATTAATTGCCAAAAAAAAATTGCAGTCATTATTTAGTGATGAATATCTTATATGCCCTATGGATTAAAAAATAGTTAATTTTAATAGTTTATTTAAAAAACTTCAATTAAAATGCCTCACTGATAGTCAAAATATGTTAATTTTTTTCTGTCTATCATTCATCCAAAAATCCAATTCAATTTAATGGGACCTAAAATGATCAAATTGATTAAATTAACATCTCAAAGGACAAAAATAGAGGATTAATTCACCATTTAGTGGTTATATCTTCACCGTTTTTCAATCCGTTAGGTATTAATGTTACTTTTATCAAAAAATATCTAACAAAATGTTTTTACTTTTGATTTTTATTGCAGTCAATTTACGGTTTTAGTTGCAAGTTAGCTTTCAACAACAAATGACATACAAAGAGTTTTTACTTTTAATTTTCATTGCAAACTTACATTTTACTTACGCTCGAACCAAGATTTCTCTTCGTAGCATAAAGTGCACAAATATTGACAAAACTCTAATAGACCTAAAAAAGTGTGAAGTAAAGGCAGAACGAGGCAAAAATGGCTTGATCGACGGTTATGTGGATTTTCGAAAACCTTTAACAAAGAAAATGAACATTTGGGCACATTTGCAATTTTTCTACAGATCACATAGTGGCAAATTTATGCCTTATCTCATTGACGTTGAAGCAGGTATGATGTTTTTATTTTATAAGAAAAAAAAAATTAAAAACGTAATTTTTTATTTTTCAGAAGTTTGCGAATTTTTCAAGTACTTTAAATCAAAAAATCCGTTGATGAAAATAATTGTTGAGATATTCAGAACCTCAGCTAATCCAAGTTTAGTTGCACAAGTTCAAAAAGGATGTCCAATACCAGTATTTTTAAAATGATTTTTTAAAAAATTTTGATGCAAACTCGATATTTTTAGGGTCCAGTGAATGTAAGTCGAATCGAATTACAGAGCTTGGAGAAATTTTTACCGCCAGTGTTGCCAGGGAAGTAATTTAAATTTTTGATGCATTTCAATTTTTTAATAATAATTTTTACTTTACAGAAGGAACTTTCAAAATTTGCTTAAAATTTTACTACAAATCGACGAATTTCCCGACAATTGATATAGAAGGGATTATTGCTTTGCAACCAATTGGCATATCGGATGCAATTCAACTTGGTTAAAATTTGGATTTGGATTAAAATAATTTTTAAAAATGTGTCTGTGTCGAAAATTAATTTCTGGCATTATCTTGTTGGGAAATTAAAAAACTTTATTAAGTAATTTCACATTATTAAGAAAACGTAAGAAAATTTATTTTCTATTCTAATGAATGTTCTTTTAATAAAAAATTAATTCTATATTTTTTTGAATTAAATAAACTGCTTTAAAAATTGCAGTCATTATTTAGTGATTTATACTCAAATACCCTATGGATTGAAAATTAGTTAATTTTACTTCTTTATAAAGTTTTTTAAAATAAACGTTCTTTAAGGAGCCTCACTGATAGTTAAAATATGTTAACTTTTTCGTTTCCATCATTGATCGAGAGATCAAATTCAATTGAACGGGACTTAATATGATTAAATTAATTTAAATATCATCTAAAAGGAAAAAAATGAAGTATTTATTTTACTTTTAGTAGTTATATATTCACCGCTTTTCAATCCGTTAGGTATCTACTTTTATCAAAGCAAATCTAACGAAATATTTTTAATTTTGATTTTCATTGCAGTCTATTGTGTGTTTTAGTTGCAAGTTAGCTTTGAACAACAAATGACTTACAAAGAGTTTTTACTTTTAATTTTTTTCGTAAACTTACATTTTACCTACGCTCGAACCAAGATTTACCTGCGCAGCGTAAAGTGCAAAAATGTTGACACAACCCTTTTAGACGTAAAATACTGCAGACTGAAGGCAGAACGAGGCAAAAATGGCTTAATTGACTCATATGTGCAATTTCGAAAGCCTTTAACGAAAAAATTGAACATTTGGGCACAACTGCAAATCTTCTACAGATCACACAGTGGAAAATATATGCCATATCTCATTAACGTTGAAGCAGGTAATTTTTTTTTTGTTTTGAAAAAAAAAACATTTAAACGTTATTCTAATTTTACAGAAATTTGTGAATTTTATAAATACTTCAGAACCAAAAATCCGTTAATGAAAGTCATTGTTCAGATATTTATTGATACAGTTAATCCAACTTTAGTTGCGCAAATTAAAAAAGGATGTCCAATACCAGTATTTTTTAATATTTTTTTAAGTTTTGATTATACTTTATATTTTTTTTAGGGTCCTGTGAACATAAGCCGAATCGAATTACAAAGCATAGAAAAGTTTTTACCGCCAGTATTGCCAGGAAAGAATTTTAATTCTTGATGCATTTTAATCTTTAAAAATAATTTTGACTTTGTAGAAGGAACATTTAAAACTTTCATACATTTTTACTATAAATCGAGGAATTTGACGACAATTGATTTAGAAGGAATTTGTTCTTTAAGACCAGTTGGTGTATCGGATGCAATTCAACTAGGTTAATAAACCATGAAAAAACTTGTTGTCTACCGATTGTTATCAAAATAATTTTTAAAAACGTGTCTGGTGTCTGTGCCAAGAATTAATTTGTGGCATTATCTTGTTGGGAAATCAAAAAAGTAATAAAGTAATTTCACATTTACGTATTCACATTCACCGAATTATTTGACTTCATACGCAAAAGTGCAAAATTATCGCAATTTAGGCCGCTCCAAATGAAACTCAATTATTTTGTCCGATTCCCCATTTTAAATTCGAAAATCCTAAAAAATATAAAAAAAAAGTTAAAAATTTCATCAAAAATTATCGATTTTTGGTGTATTCTCATAATTTTTCACGAAATTTTCAAAAAAAAATTTCAATTTTTAGTAATTTTTGTATTCAAAATCGTATTTTTTTATAATTTTCATGAAAATTATTGAATTTTTTTTTCAAAAAAAAATTTGACAGTTATTTTTATGATATTCATTTTTTTTTTTAAATTTTAATTAAAATGTTTTTAAATCAATTTTTAATACACAATGGTCAATGTAAAAAACTCTGAACAATAATAATATTGATAAACGACCAACCTTTTTTTTTAAATTTGGCATTTCGAATGAAAAAAAGTATTTTTGTATTTTTTCTACCGTAGAGAACTAGTTTCAATAAAATTAATAAATTATTCTAAAAATTTTTAATTAATAGCCCGAAAAAATTGCAGTCATTATTTTGTATTTTTTATTCTATCTTTTAATTTATATTGCAGTATTTTTTATGATTTAGTTGCAAAATAGCTTTGAACAACAAATGACTTATAAACAATTTTTACTTTTAATTTTTATCACAAACTTACATTTTACCTACACTCGAAACAAATTTTATCTACGAACCGTAAAGTGCACAAATGTTGATAAATCCCTTATAGACCTAAAAAGCTGCAAGATGAAAGCAGAACGAGGCAAAAATGGCTTAATTGACGGATATGGGTTTCTTCTAAGGCCAATAACGAAGGAAATGAACGCTTGGGTACACTTGCGAACTTTTTATAGATCACACAGTGGGAAATTTATGCCATATCTCATTAACGTTGAAGCAGGTATTTTTATTTGTTCTAAAAAAAATTAAAACTAAATTTTTAATTTTACAGAAATTTGTGAATTTCATAAGTACTTTAAAAGCATAAATCCGTTGATAAAAATCATTATTCAGATGTTTACGACCACATTTAGTTCAAATATAATTGCACAAGTTAAAAGAGGATGTCCTATGCCAGTAAATTTTAAATATTTATAAAAAAAAAATTATTAAAATTTAAAATTTTCAGGGTCCACTGGTTAATATAAGCCGATTGGATTTACAGAGCTTCGAGAAATTTATGCCGCCAGTGTTGCCAGAAGGAACATTTAAAGTTGTCATACACTTTTACTACAAATCTACGAATTTGACGGCAATTGATTTCGAAGGGGTTGTTACCTTAAGACCAGTTGGTATAACGGATGCAATTCAACTAGGTTAATAAACCATGAAAAAACTTGTTGTCTACCGATTGTTATCAAAATAATTTTTAAAACGTGTCTGTGTCGACAATTAATTTATGGTATTATCTTGTTGGGAAATCAAAAAAAAAAATAAAAATAAAGTAATTATTTGCACATTTGCGTATGGGTCAATAAACTTTTAATTTTTTTTTTAATTAAGAGCAAAAACTATGAGAAAAAATTTTGGAAAACAAAATAAAAACATTTAAATATTTTACTAAATTAGATAAGAAATTTGGGGCTTTATTTTTTTTCAGACTTAATATTTTTTATATACCATACCCTTTATGACCCCAAATTAAAAATGTTGTTCTTTCTATCGTAGATAATTTGTTTTGACTAAATAAATTTTTCTACAATTTTTATAATTGTAAAACTGCCCGAAAAAATTGCAGTAATTATTTTGTGATTATTACTCAATACCCTGTGAATTGGAAATTGGTTAACTTGACTTCTTCATAAAACCAAAAGGGACAAAAAATTATCAAAATAATTCGTAATATTCACCTTTTTCAATCCGTTAGGCAGTAAGGTTAGGTAGTAAAGGTTAGGTAGGTACTTTTATCAAAAAAATCTAACAAAATATATTTATTTTTGCATTCTATTTTGTGTTTTAGTTACAAGTTACCTTTGAACAAAAAATGAGTTACAAAAAATTTTTACTTTTAATTTTAATCGCAAACTTACATTTTTCTTACGCTCGAAACAAGATTTATTTGCGCAGCGTAAAGTGCAAAAATGTTGACAAATCCCTTGTAGATCTAAAATACTGCAAAATGAAAGCAGAACGAGGCAAAACTGGCTTAATTGATCTATATGGGAAGCTTCTAGAGCCAATTACGAAGAAAATGAACATTTGGGGACATTTGCAAACCTTTTACAGATCAAGTAGTGGACAATTTATGCCATATCTCATTAATGTTGAAGCAGGTGATTTTTTTTTATTTTTTTTTATGTACCTAAACGTAATTTTTTTTTATTACAGAACTTTGTGAATTTTATAAATATTTCAAAACACAAAATCCATTGATGAAAATTATTGTTGAGATAGGTACAGCCGTGTTTGATCCAGATACAGTTGCACAAGTTAAAAATGGATGCCCATACCCAGTATTTTTTAAGTAATTTTTTCAAATAATTTGATTATTATTTTTTTTTTTAATTTTAGGGTTTAGCGGTGAATATAAGCCGATTTGATTTACAGAGTATCGAGAAACGTATGCCACCAGTGTTGCCAGGAAAGTAATTTTCATTCTTATTTTCTTTTAAATATAATTGTATAAAGTAATTTTGATTTTATAGAAGGAACATTTAAACTTTGCATAAACTTTTACTACAAATCTAAGAATTTGACGGCAATTTTTGTTGAATTACTTGTTGATTTAAAACCAATTGGCTTATCGGATGCAATTCAACTTGGTTAATAATCCGTGAAAACTTGTTTACGGATTTTTTTTTTTCAAAATAATTTTTGAAAATGTGTTCTGTAACGAGAATTACCATAATGAAGATAATGCTAAGAGAAAAAACCGTTGCATTTTAAATGAAACTGAAAAATATAAATAAATTAAAAAAGGCTAAATTTAAAGTTTTTTAAATTTTTTAAAAAAGTTTTAGTTGTATTTTTAAATGTTTAAAAAAATAATAAATATATAAAATACAAAATTAGTTAAATTTCAAATTTTTCAGTTAAAAATTTTTAAAAATATGAATTTGAAACAAAAAATGATAAGAAAAAAAAATTAAATTCTCTTAGCATTATCTATATTACGGTAATTTCTGGCATTATCTTATTGGGAAATCACAAAACTATTTCCGTAATTTCACATTTACGTTTGTACCTAATAAATATTTTTGAGAAATTTATTTTGTTTTTAAATTCTGATCTAGAAGTTAATAACATTCAAAGTGGAAATAAATTTCAGAAAAAAATAAAAAATAATATTTTCACACATCGATGTGTAACTTCCCAAACTACTACTTTGATCCGTAAATAGAAACCTACTCATTCAATTACATCAGAAATATTATTCATATTCATCAACAAAAAAAAACGCACGAAAATTGACCCTTTGCTGATCCCTCGACTACCTCTTGAAATATTTACTTTTAATCATGCTGATGACATCGCACTAAGTCTCGTGTCACACTGTGTGTCAAAATGGAATTACACTCAATTTATCCCCCATTCAGAGTTGTTGTATTCATTATCAGCTAAAGCCCAACTGGATGCGTATACACGGTCTGTTTACCAGACCTAAATAAATGAGAAAACAAATAATAATAATAACAACACAAATAATAAAGACAAAAACATGTCAATATAATAATATCCTTGAAAAAAGCAAACAAACACACACACATTTCAAATCGATTGGCAACAAATAAAGTCCTCAATGAATATATTTTTGTGTTGTTTACGGTTTATTGGATGACAAATTGTCCATTTTTCTCCATGTCTTTCGCATGTGTGTGCTGAGGGACTGCAAATGAAGAGATATGGAAAATGAAAATAAAATGGAGCAATTTCAATAAATATCTCTCTCTATGACACACTTCAGTCATATAAAAGTGTTTTTTTTTTGTGTTTGTTGAATGTGACACATATACTACATTGTTTTTGGTCAAATATTCTGTGATTTTTATTTTTATTTAATTTTTTTTTTATTTATAAAGATGAAATTGAAAATCCATAAAAATTTTGTAACGCAATAACTCAAATTTTGCTTTACCGATCTCTTAATTTTTTTTATTTTGTGTCAAATTAAGCTAACTGAAAGTTTAGAAATATAAAAAAATTACCAAAAAATTGCGTTTAAGATTCATTCAATTTAAAAATTGGTTCCATGATTTTGATATAATTAAAAAAAAAATTAAATACCTAATTAAAAAAAATTAAAATAATTTTTAAAAAATTTAAAATTAAATATAACAAAAATATAATATAAAATTAATATAAAAGTTTTTTCTCACATAAAATATAAAAATTTTCAAAAATTATGAAAATTTTAAATTTTTTATTAAATTTTTCAATTCAATTCTGTAACTAAAAATGATAAAATCAAATTCATTTGCTAATTCAAAAAAAAAAATTTTTTTTCGCAACTCATTGAAGAAAATAAAACTTAAAAATAGGAGTTTGAGGCGGTACATAAAAATTTTTCTAATATCTTTTTCTGTTTGTCATTTTTTTTTCTTGGTAGGTGAATAACCTCAAGTTATTCATATGATTTATTGGGAGCACAACGAACTGATGAAGCGGCAAAAAACTATCGATTTAGTTTGTTTCTTGTTGTTTTGTTTAGCTAAGACAAACATCCAAGATAAATATTAAACGTTCGGTGTAAATGTAAATGATGCGGCAATTTGTTAAGAAAGAGAGGAAGGTCTCATACGGTTGACTAATGTTCATCTTTTTTGTCACTCGCAAAGCAAAGAATGTTGCAGCAGCAAAAAAATCTTTTTATTTACCTGGCTTTCGAGAATTATCCAAGCAGCAAAAACGCTTATGAAGCACGTCGGGAGCCAGGCGGCATGAAAATATTATTAATAATAATACTTCTTGCGAAATGAAACGTCGACTGCCATATTTTTCCATACGGAATAAAATGAAAAGCCTCCCTCGACAGTTGTATGTTTATTTTAAAATTTTAAACATACTTTGGAATTACAATGTTTGCTTTTTACTCGTGTTTGAATGAGCTGCAGTTGTGCCTTTGTCTTCGTTGCCGTCACATACGACTCGTAAAAATTTAAAAACATCCGTCAGGAAGTCATTATATGCGTTTAATTTACAAAAGAAAATGAATATCGCATTATATTCATGTGTTTCTTCTTTTGTTCCTACTTTGTCGTACGGCAAACAATTTACGGAAAATGTGGAAAAATATAATTTTGTGCAAGAGTGGTTTTTCATTTATGAGCGTGCCAACAATTTCAGCAATGTGTGATTATTGTTGTTGCTGAACAAACATAAATAAGGACTTGAAAAGTCGAGTATTAGGAAAATGAGGAGAATATCAAGTGGTCTTTTTGTTCAAAATAGCCTTAATTAATGGTGGCTTTGTTATCCAATTTGCTCGGTAATTTGCTCAAAAACAAAGAATAAACCATACTTGTAGAGAAATTTATTTTTTTTTTAATTTTTTAAATTTCAACTTAGGTAAATTTTATTTTGAAAAATATTTTTAAATAATTTTTGAAAGATTAAAAAAAAATATTAAATTTTATTTAATTACTTTTTTATTTAATTTTATTTTTAAAAAATTTAAAATAAAAAAAAATTATTTAGGTATAAATTATTTTTAAAAAATTTTGAATTATTTACAAAAATTTTTTTAATGTTTTTTTTTTATTTTTTTATAAAATTATTTTTTATTTAATTATTTATTTATTTTATTAATTTTTTTTAAATATTAATTTTTTAATTAATTTATTTGTAAAATGTATTTCTTTTAGTCTATTTCTTAAAAAAAAATGATAATTTATTTTATATTTTTCTAAAAAAAAAAATTTAAAAGAATTATTTTTAATGAATTTTATTATAATTCTATTTATTGGATAAAATAAACACAAAAAAAAATAATAAAAATAATTTTAAAAAATTTAATTTAATTATATTATATCAATATTTAAATATTTATTTAATATTTAAATTTTTTAAATTAAATAATTTATTAAATTTTTCAAATAAATTAAATTTATTTAATGAAATTATTTAAATTTTTATTTATTTTATTTAATTTGACAAAAATTTCTAATTTGTTATTATTTTTCGCAAAATAACTCCCCAACAATTTGCTAAGTCTCTCACCGAAAAACAACAATTTAATTATAAAGACCATTCTCGACACTCGTCACGACAAACACCCATCGCTAACAATGAAGCGCACCAGCATATGTAAATTTGATTAAATAATTAATGAAGTTCGTGTAACAACAGCCAAACCAGGCACATATTAATTCATTGATAAGTCAATATTATTTCTCGCATGAGCAATCGTATTCCTCGCAATCCGCTTCAATTCAAGCCATGTCATCATGTTTCTGTTGTTTGTCGCTTTTAATGATGGTTGACATCATTTTTTCATAAAATTCTGTTTTATTTATGAGCGAATGTCGCACAAGTGTGCACAATGCGAAAAGATAACAAGGGAAAAGAGGTACGACGACGTGGTTTTGATTGCGTTGGTAATTAAAATTCATTATAGAAAATGTTTAGAATTGTTTTCGCATGTAATTAAATAATTTTATTTCACTCACGTACGAATGAAAATATTTATCAATTTACCTGGGAGGCAGACAGCGAACGGAGGCAAAACTTATGGAGGCGAAAGTATGTCAGCGAGGAATTTTTGTGCGAGAAAACTTGAGACGAGAAATTTTTTGCTGTGCTATTTTAATGCAAAGCGAAGAAAAATATCTTCAGCAAGGACGAGTTGACGATAAAAGTAACGATTCTATAGTTTTTATCAATTTTTACATCGCCTACTTGCAAAACTTTAATCCCCTGAAATGAATTACTTCCTCCGACAACGCGACGCAAGTAGCAGCTGCTATGGAAAAAATTCCATTTCCACTCACATTTCCTCCTGAATTTTAATATCAGTCGTGTTCTAATGCAAAACGTGATACAAAACAGCATTTTGAATATAATATTTTGACGACAAAATGTCTAGCGAGTCACAGACACACCGAAAAAAAAAACCAATAAAACAGGATCAAAATTTATCGTGACTCCTACTCCTCGTAACTAATCGATTTAATTTTTCACATGTCTACCACGAAAAATAATGGCCCAATATTTACTGCGAGACTCGTTACAATCGTTTGTTAGACAAATAAAAAAAAGGTCCAAAAGAGACCGTCGAAAAAAAGACAAAAAAAAAATAGTCTCGAGCATTACTCTTTGTCGCCACAAACATTTTTATTAATTTTTTGCTGTTGTTGTGTGACCGTTATGCAAATCTCGAGCTTATGTGGGTTTACTCAGCGTGCTGCGGCAGTTGATTTTCATTGCGCGAACACAGTGAAAAATTTTTTCGAACAAAAATCCTACGGGGCTTAAAGCAATTAATGGCATCTCATTCGTTACCGGAGTGCAAAACACTCGAAAAATAAATTTACTATCACGGACGGCACCCTATGGGCGAAAAACGGGTCAAATTGACCCCTCAGGAGTCAAATTGATCCCTTAATAAAATTTTCTGTTTCTTAAGGGATAAATTTGTTCCGTTAAGGGTTCAATCTGATCTCTTAAGGGATCAACCTGATTTCCTTTCGAGTTGGTCATTCACAGAACCAAAAAATTGATCCCTTCAAGAGCTCAATTTTAAGAGATCGATTTTTTTTAGACATTTGCAGACCAACTCGAAAGGAAAACAGGTTGATCCCTTAAGAGATCAGATTGAAGCCTTGACGGAACAAATTGGTCCCTTAGCTTAAGAGAGAAGAAAATTCCTTTAATGGATCAGTTTTAGTCCCGAGTTGTCAATCTGACCCGTTTTCCACCCGTAGGGTATTTTAATTTTTTCTCTCTATGGAGAGAGACTTTAATTTAGATTTTTTTTTCTTCGACGAAACGAACAAAGTAGGCAACAGATGGCCTGTAATTTATAAAGAAATATCTTCTTTTCCTCATTTCTATTATATCATTTCCTGTCTCTCCTTGTCTGGCTACTCGAGTGCGGTACAAAAAAAAATAAAAGAGAAATTGAAATTTTTTTCTCATGAACTTGAAATTTACTTTTGATTCCTTCGTTTCCTTTCCGATTTTTTTTTTTTGTTGAATTGCAAATTGGATTCCTTGTTTATTAGCTATTCCAGATCGATGCGTTTTTGTTTCCTTTTTAATTGGATTGTTTTGTTCTATTGTGAACTTTATCTATATTTATATCCTTGAGGGAAGGTCGGACATGCTACTTGGAGAGAAACAACAACAGAAAGTTGTTAATAAAGTTGAAAAGTTGCTAAATTTTCTTGTATTTTTAAATGAAACGAAAAAAAAACGTAAGAAATGTTTCCCAAAGTTCGCATTCGTTATTCAGAAAATTACATCATAAAGTTGTAAATTTAAGGACTACCCAAGGTTTATCGTATACGAAAATCATACAAAAAGCACATGTACGAAAAATTTCCACTTAAAACGTCTCTTTACCATAATTTAGTCTGCTATCCTCTTATCGGGCGGTTTTACGGAGAAAAATCTTTCTTAGGGACGGTCAAGTATCTACCCTTGACTTTTTTTTTCATTCTTCTTCACTTATCTTCTTACTTTTTTTTTGTTTGTTTGTTTTTATGAGTTTTTAATGAGAAAACCTTTACTGCAACGAACAATGCAAAAATTTCAGACACGATAAAAAAATTTTTGCGGGAGGAAAAATAAATTCTCATATCCATCTTATCATCTCATTTTACTCCAATTTCATTTTTCGTTATCTGATCGTCCTTATTCCGATTCGGCAAAAATTACTCCTTCCATTTTGCGTTGCAAGGACATATTTTATGACACAGACACTCAACTCCCTCGATGAAATTTTATCTCTTTGGCATATCGATAATTGATGAAATGTATTAGATGATGATGGTTTTCCTTTGATGTGGGTCACTTGTGGATGTCGATCAACAATAATAATAACGACGCAAACCGCTTCTCATTAATTAAAATATATTTCAAGTTGCTTTTCTTCGAACGAATAAAATGTTTTAATTCGTACGGCTATAAACTAGATTATGCAAGATAATTTCATTTTATGCCTATTTTGTGCTTATGCAAAAGGAAAAGACGACTCGTGGATGGTACGCGTGTAGGTGGTCTAAGATATTTACAATGTAATTAATTTTGAGATGTATCTACCTATTCTGTGCCACTTGTTTGCTTTAAAGCAGCTCGTGAACGAAATTATGGCGTAACGGAGCGTACTTAACAAGTAAGCTGCTTTAAAATAAATAAAATTTAAATTTTTATTTGCTTTTTATTGAAATTTTTGAGAAGGATATTCGTTAAATTTTCGAAAAATGGTAAAAAAATATAAAATTTCATACATTTTTTTTTTATTATATTTAATTTATTTTTTATTTAATTTTTCTTCAAATTTAATTTTTTTTAATTAATTTATTTTTTTTGTTCTATAAAAAAATATTGTATGAAATTTAAAAAAAAATTGAAACTTTTTTCGAAAAGAGTTTCTACAAAAATTAAAAAAAAAAAAAATTAGAAAAAAAAATTAATTCTCGAGAATTTTTTTTAAAAAGAAAATTAATAAAATTAAAAAAATTAATGATTGTTTACAAAAAAATAATTTAAAATTTAATTTAAAAAAATTCAAGAATTAACAGAATTCTTAAAAAAATTACATTAAAAAAAAATCAAAAAATTTTTTAAATTATTTTTTTTTTTAAATAATAGATAAATAAAAATTAATAATAAATAAAATAGAAATTAAAATTGTGAAAAAAATATTTTTTTAAATTTTTCTTTTAAAATTTTCTTCCAAAAAATATTTTTTTTCACTCTTTAGAGCTTTTCATAAAAGATTTTTTTAAAATAATTTTTTAAAATATTTTTTACTTTACATAACCTTCTCGCTTTTCAAATTAAAGCCTTTTATCCATTTTCACACTTTTCAGCACTTGAATATTGAATTGTCACAACTAATTGTAAGGATAATTGAATTCTGAAAAAGGAATTCGTAAATGGCTGTATGTACCTTGATTGTCGTAATCCAGTATAAATAAAATTTAATTTGAGTGCATTGTCTGACATTGACGTTGTCGGTTCAACTCTTGTAACGACAAACTTCTTATTAGTCCTTATTATTATCATTTGTGTTACAAAAGCAGCACGACAACGAATTTGCACACAAAAAAACTGTAAAAATTGCTATGATAACGTTGCTTAATAAACTTCTACGACAACTATTATGATAATAATTGGGAACAATTCAAACTATGATAAAAAAAATTTTTGTTCAAGTTTTCACATCGACCAACAGGCATGATGATAATAATTAAAATGGAATTCATGAATTTAAATTTTCTGCAATTAAATCGTGCGAATAAGGAAAAAAATGAAAAACGTGTTCAATAGAAAACTTGTAATTGAATTGGATCAAGTTGCGGTTATGAATTTCAATTGAAAAAGTCGCACTCAAAAAAAAAATTTACTTGATAAATTTTTAATGAAATTACGGCGAAAATGTATCGTTTGGTTTCCCGCGCGCAGTTAAAACTTCTTCTCTTCATGAAACTTTTGACAAAAATAATTTATATACACAAAGCCACCGCTAAGACGACGAGCAGTAACTTGCTCATGACCGAATAAATGAAGAAAAACAAAAACTTATGACAAACTTTCTTGTCTTGACAAACTTTTGTCTCTGCTCACAAAAGCAAGACAAGCGATCAATCAATTAAGACGATTCATTAATCAAGTGGGGGATTGGGCAAAGGAGGAAATTACAAAAGTTGGCGAACGGATATTGTTGTGTCTAAGCAACGACCGAAAAAAAATTAAAAATTTTAAACTTTATCTATTAACAAAGGAGATTAATTAAAATAATGATAAAATTTGGCACGTTCAGTCTGCAAAAAAGCGACAAAATCGACCAAAGTGAAATATTTATTTTTGGTTTTAATGGGAATTTCGCTTATTATTTCGATAATCTTGAGGTAAATTTGTTTTGTAAATTTTTTGTAGTTTGAGTTAAAAATTTTCGTCTTTAAAATATTTTTTTATGTTTTATTTTATTTATATTCATTTATTTATTTTATTTTTATTAATTTAAATTTATTTAAAAATATTTTTAATTTTTTTTACATTTAAAAAAAATAATAAAAAAAAATTAATAGAAAAAATAAATTAAATAAATGAATTTTTATTATTTTTTTTATTATTATTATTAGAATTTATTTATTTTATTTTTATTTGTTTTTACAATAACAAAAAAAAAAATAAAAATAATTTTTATATTAAATTAATAAAAAAATTAATAAATTATTATAAATAAAAATTATTTTTAATTTATTTTATTTTTTTTTATTTTATTTTTTTTTTTTTTTATTATGAAGATTATCTTCAAAAACGTTAAATTAAAAAAAAATCATTTTTTAAATTATTACAAAAATGAGTTTTTTTTTTTGAAGCATCAATTTAAAAAAAGGCAGTAATTTAAAAAAAACTCATTTCACAGATAATTTGCGCTTTTTTGCCCTAATTAATTAACAAACTACTCCTCATTTTTGTATCCACTTTCATAATATAATAACTTTTTTCCGTTTTTCGTCATAATTATTGTTTTTTTTTGCCAAATAAAGCTCCCTTCACGTTAATTACCTTAATTAAGCTCCTGTTTTCATACAATTTTTATATGTTACGCAGAGAAAAGTAATTACTCATATAATATTACGCAAAAAAATCGTATCTCACCTTTCACATCATCGCAAATACTCTGTGGCAAAGTCAAATTTACCTACTAGGTAAAGGTAAAAATTTTAAATAAATACATGAAAAAACACTTTGAGCATCAAATTGCATGTTTTTTGCCCAAGCAAATAATAATCTCCGAAAAATTACTTAATTGAGCCCATTATCGACTCTTACTCATGTTTCAATAAATAATAACATTGAAAAAAATCCATAAAATTCATTTTGGGACGAAATAGTGTGCTTGACGGATGGATGGCGTACCCAAAAATTACAACAAACGGGGCAACAGGTGTTTGTTGTTCACTTGAACTTTTATGGTCGTCACACAATGATGTTATTACGTGAAAAGGCCAACCTGTTGTTGCTGTTGACGGTTCTACTTTTCCATCATGGCACAAGTAAATATATAGTTTGTGACACTATTTTCACATAGAAAACTGCCAAACCAGCATATTTTGCCGACATAACATGTAATAAAAGTTTGTACTCGTCGTCGTCGTCATTGTTTATTATTAACACACCATCATGTTTTTTTTTTGGGGTACACAAAATTGTCGCATAAGGGAACATCATGGTTTCGATAAAACATTAAGTAACGCGAAATTGGAGCCAAAGTTGATTTTTATTGAAATATTGTTTACTTTTTTCGATGGAGACGCCTTGCTATTAACTTGCTGGACAAACAATCGTCGAAAAAGTTTGATTAAAAAAATTTCATTTCTCTCACCAAAAAAATTTAGTGAGATGTCTTATCAATGGCTGTCAATCTAATTGGCGTGTATTCAGTGGTTTGACGTGGCTTTGCTGTCATCAAATGATTTTTTCGTTCTGTTTCATTAACTTTCTCGTTTATTTTATCGGAAAATAATATCAATTAGCTCACACGTGAATGATGCGAGAACGTTATCGGTCTGCATGAGTGGATTAGCAGACGAGAAAGTGACAGACGCTAATTAGGATAAATGGAATGGCGGAAGGAAGGAAGGATATACAGAGATGCGTAACAGTTCATTGTGCCATTAGAATGTTCTAAGTATAATGTCAGAATATTTTATTTTTTGCTTGACATTTTTATTTACATGTCAAACCGTTGTTTATTATTTAATATTTATTTAATTTTTAATGGAAGGTATAAAAATGTTTACTTTTGTAGAAAAAAATGGGAAAATATTTATTTTTAAATTCAAAAAATCTTTTAATTTTTTGTTTAAATATTTATGCTTAATTTAAAAATAAAAAAAAAAACAAAAATTCCAATAATTAGACTTTTCTTAAAATTAAAGTTTTTAAATCAATTAAAATCATTTTTTATAAAAAAAAATAACTAATGTTGAATTTTATTTAACAAAAAAAAAATATTTATTTATTTTTATATATTTTTATTAAAAAATTTTATAAAATATTTACCTTAAATTTTTAATTTTTTTTTTTAAATTTATTTATTTAATTTAATTTTATTTATTTATTTTATTTTACTTATTTTTTTAATTTTTATTTAATTTTATTTATTTATTTTATTTTATTTACTTTTTTTTATTTTTTTTTTTTTTTTGAAAAACTGGATTTAAATTTTTGATTTAATTAACTTAAAAAAATAAATTAATTAATTCCCTTTTTTCGAATTAATTTATTTTGGCTTATTTAAATTAAAATTAAATAAATTTTTCAATTCAAAATTGAATTTTCGATTGAGCTATGAAATAAATTATTAAAATAAAAATTTTTAAAAAACTAAAAATTTTAATTAAAATAAAAAAAATTAAAAGTTGAAATAACAGAGAAGGAAAAAAAAGTTATTAAAATAAATTTTTAAAAATAAAAAAAAAATATTTTGTACAAAAAAAAAAGCTCAAAAAACGGTACAATTTTATTATTTGCTTAAATATTTCTTTTAAAACAAAAGAAAAAAAAATGCTAAAATGTCACACAAAGTAGGTATTGAACACAAAAATCAATCCTCTTTACCCTATTGACACGTACAAAAATCGTTATCCCCCATTCTTGTGCTCCCATAAATTTTTTCAATGGCTTTTCGCAACAAGTTACTCGTTATTATTGCTTATTATTACAAATTCATTCTCCCAATCCAATCGATGCACACGATACGGTTTCCAACTAAACTTTAATACTTTTTTTTCTCTATAACAATAACACAAAAAAAAAACAGTTTTCCAGCACACAAAAAAAACACTCAATATAAAAATGTGGAAACGTTTATTTTTTGTCGTCATCTAGCCAAGAGTTGAGTATCATAATGGAGTAAAACTCAGCGGAGAGAGAACAAAAAAAAATAAATATACTCTGAAATGAGATGCGATTAACTGCATGTGGCACGTTCCAAACCACATAATGGAATTTTATTGTATTGCCACGCTTTTGTTTGTGTCTCGGAGTGCGACGACGATCGCCACTAGCCCAATGTTTAAAATTCCGTTAACGCACTAAAGAACATAATTTACTTATAAGTCTCGTCGTTCGTCGTCGTCACAGTTGTTATTTGTATGCGATATGCTTCATCATGATCCGCATTAAAACCGAACCGAACAATAACTGTCACGTGTTGAGGTTCTCCTTTTGTGCAAAGTTGTTCGAACAAATATTAGTAAATAAATATCTTTGCTGCAAAACGTTCAAAACAAATGAAAATATTGAACTGAAACGTAATCCGAGCACAAAAACACAAAGACTGGCAGGACAAAGCCATATTTTAAGAGTCTAGATTCGTATAATCTGAAAATGTTTCTTCTTCAAGAGACAGACATAGATATGCCAGATAATCGTTTTAAAGCTCCATTGCATGTACTTGTTCTCTTTTTGTGTTTTGTGAAGTTGCATGACATCGAAGAATATGTTTCTGGAGCAAAATCAGAGCAAGGAAACATTGTTCCCATCGGATTAATCAAGATTTGATGAAGTTTTTAGCAGTACTTAGTCCAATTACTGAACGAAACTTTAATTTTTTGGTTTTCCAAATGAATATCACAGCACTAAATGTCTGTTAATTGAGCCATTTAACGGAACAAAACTCATTATCTCACCAACTCTCGTGCTATAATAATTAATCTTTAAGTTTTCCCCGTCATGCAATTCGCTAAAATGCACATTTAGTAAAAATAAATTTTATAACAGCTGCTTTGGTCAGGCAACGCAGGTTTTTTTCCACTATCGTGAACATTTAGGAAGGAAACGAAGGCATGAATTGCAAAATAATGAAAAATGTAAACAAAAATAAATGGAAGAAAATGTTTTCTTTCACACATTTGCAATTCCGTTTAATGTGCATTTCATTCAAGGCAATTATTTTTGTGTTAAACTTGCAGAAGAGATGCAATTTTTCTTCAATTAGTCAGTCTTTGATGGGTATTCAAAAATTTATCAGTCTTCTTTCTGTGGAAAGAAGCCACAAAATGCCTCATGGATCTAAAAATAGAGAATTTGACTCATAAAATAAATTAATTTAATTTAAAAATTTAAAAATAAATAAATTATTAAATATAAAAATAAATTAAATTTAATTAATAAAATTAAATTAATTTCAAAATAATAATTTAATTTAATTAATTATTAAAAAATTAATTTTAAATTAATCAAAAATAAATTTTTATTAATTTTTTTATTTTTTAATTAAATATAATTAATATTAAATATAATGGATTAAAAAAATAATTTTAAAATTAATTTAAATAATATTTTTTTTTTTTTTATTAATTTTTTTTTTTTTTTGTTAAAAATTTTTAATTTAAATAATTAAAAAATTTAAAAATTAAAAATGATTTATTTTTTTTAAATTTTATTTTATTATTTTAATAAAATTTAATTTTTCTTAAAAATTTTTTTTTTTATTTTTTTAAAATTTTATTTAGGTAAATTAATTATTTTAATAAAATTTAATTAAAAAATTTATTTTTTTTTATTTTAAGATTTTATTTAATTTATTTATTTTAATAAATATTTTAAAAATTAATTTTCATTAATTTTAATTAATTAAAAAGAATTTCATTAAATTTATTAAAATTAATTATTTTTCTTAAATAAAATTGATTAAATTTTAATTTAACATTTACAAAACATTAAATCATAATTACTTCAATTATTTCAAATTTTCCCTTTTTAACGCTTTCATTTATTAAATATGTTTTTAATAGTGTAACATTAACACTTTTGAGTCTATTGAGAAGATTAAATTAATTCTTTTGATTGAGAGATTAAATTTATCCTCTTTTCCATTCACAGAGCAAGAATTTTATATAAAAATAATCCTCACTATTTGTACAGTGTACCTTCAAACAAAATCAAAGAATCAAAAGTGCGAAAACATAAAATGCTCGCCTGCCTGTCGGTTTTATTCATCAAGGCGAGCTAATTTAATCAAAAGGATTATCCCAAAAGTTTTATACCTTTTATGAAAGTTTTAACGGTAAATTCGTTCCGTTACCACCTCAAACTCAAACTTTCTCAATAACGTTGTATCGTATCTCATTATCATTCGTTAGAACGCGCTAAACCAAAAATATATAGGTTAACTTTATAATTATCAGTCGAAAAATTTCATCATCAAAAAATTATGGAAAATTACTTGAATTAATTTTTACAAAATACCAGGCGGCGCGCGTCAGATTTCGCCATTAAAATAATTTTAAAGAAAGAACGAATAAAATCAACCCTCGTCACTTAAATTAATTTTCTTTTTCGTGACCGATCTTTGACATTGGCAATTAATACGGCTTGATAACAATCCAAAAAATACACACAGCAAATGTCAAAAATAAATAAAAGAAGACATTAAAACTTTTTATTACGGTCCGGTGATTTTAAGACGATTTTCGGAGACATATGTCGCCATGTCGCGCATTAGTGAGCCGAACGTGCCTTGTTTCAATAAATCACAAAAAAAAACATTGACATCAGATAATTACTGCGAACTTTCGTGCGACACTTCTCAAGCGGCGGTGTTGAGTGAATGATTTATGAATTTTTCCCATTATCACCTGTTTTTGTGACGAAATCAAACCAATAATGTCCAAACAACACAAAAACGCAAAGGTGAAGGGTTAAAATGCTTCATTTTTCACTGCGAGACTCGAAAATAAAGCAAAAATTGATAAGATAAATGTTTGTTAAAGTAGGTTTAGGAAATTTCATTTCACAATAAATCAAAGCTGTTGGAAGTCGAGTGATGTGAATGCGGGGCAACATAAATGAAAAATGTAAACTTAATCAATCAAACCAAACAGAGTAGAAAAATGAAAGAAAGGAAACAAAAAAATTTTTACGGAAGGGATACCAGATGTTACTTTTTTTCTTTTATGCTGGAGAAAACCACACAGTTGTTGTTGTTGTCTAACGACTTCTTAGAAAAACATTTTTGTTTGACTGACGAAGCAACGCCAGAAGAGCCGTCTTTTATTGAAAAGATAAATCCCGAGGAATTTTGCTCGAATTTATTGAAGCGTTAAAAATTGACGACCATCATGTTTATCTTGGTGACGTTTAATGCCTGCCTGCCTGCCTGCATCGCATCTGCCGTTAGCTCAGCAAGTTTTGACATAACTGTAGCATTTTATGGAATATAATGCGAGATGATGACGACGATAAATATTATTATTATTTATACATGTGTAAAACATGCATTGAACTATTTTCAGACATGTTTTGTTGTTGGATGTTGTTTGGGATCGTACGTGTGTGACTGACAGCTAAAAATAAACTTACTCACCTTCATTGAATATTTTTCAGAGGGAGGGAGGAAAGTTTGTCGATCGTTTGCAAATAATAATAGCGACATCCTTCTCGCATCGATAGATAAAATTTTGCAGGGGCGCGCCAAAGTGCTTTAAAATTAAAAAAAAAATAAAGTAAAAAAAATATTAAATCCAATAAAAAAAAATAAATTAGATTTAAAATAAATTATAATTTTAAGATTTTAATATAAATAAAAAAAAATAAATTAAATTAATAAATAAATTTAAAATAATTAATAAATTAATTTAAAATAATTAATAAATTAATTTAAAATAAATAATTTTAAATAAAAAAATTAAATTAATTGATTTAAAAAAAATAATTTAATTAATATAATGTATTTAAATTAATTTAAAATTAATTCAATTCAGTCAAATTAATTATCTTAGTTTATAAAATAAATTTTTAAAAATAAAAAAAAATACTTTTTTTTGGAATGTTTTGGAAAAATCCAAAAAATATTTTATTTTTGGTTTATTTCAATTTTTTTTAAACTAAAGTTTAAGTCAAAAAAATTTAAATCTAAAGAATTGTAACCTTAAGTTTCTGTCAGCCCTGAGAAAATTTTGTTTTTTTTTTAATTTAAACCTAAAAAAGGGCAAAAATAAACCTTTTGCACCCACATCTGGATCCTACCTTGAAATTTTCTCCATACAACGTCAGAGAAAATTGAATTTATTTATTGACAAACAGTTTATTTACATGAAACTTTTCTATCCTTATCAAATTACTTTTTTTTTGTATTTATCTGACATCGACGAACTTTTTTTTTAACTTTGTGAAAAATAATATTAATAAAGTTTGGAAAGTTGTTAGCTTTTTAACACGTTGAATACAAAAAACTTTTACTGAAGTAAATTCTCAGAACAATTTTTTTACAAAGAAAAAAAAATAATGGAAATAGATAAAAGTAAATCATAAAAGACACAATATTTCACTTCATTGAACAATTTCTCAAAGAATTAAATCAAAATTTAGCTTTTTGTCCTTTTTTCATTGACTGACCTTTTTTTTCAATCTTCTTCAAATATTCCTTTGAATCAAATTTAAATCAAGAAAATAGTAAAAAAAACAACTTTAAGACTTATTCAAAATTAAACTCATAGAAATTTAATCAATTTTTAATGATTTTTACCTTTGGTTCAAATTTCAAAGTAAATTGAATTTCTCTGAATATTAAATTTTGAAATCTCCTTTGACATTCAACCGCTTCTAAAATCTATTCCATTGATTTCAATTAATACTTGAATAATTCATCTCGATTTTCTTGTTTCACTCAGCAAACTGCATTTCTCGTTAATTTCACTTCAATTCTATTAATAGCACTGAAAAAGAAGCTAATCACTCGTTTTTCATCATTTCCATTTTTATCATTCATTTCCTTTTCTCGGGTTACGTTTTTTTTGCACTTCGCACGTCCATAAGCTAAAATTAGATTTAAATGAAATTTTCCCCATTTTTAATTAAGGTTCGTATTGTAAATAAACACTTTTTCTTCTTTTCAATATATTTTTTGCTGCACAAGTTTATTTTTGTGATGAAAAAAAACGAAAAAAAAAATAAAAACAGAAGCTCTTGTCTTGTTTTTTGACATTTAATTAATTAATTTCAGAAAAAATTTTTTTTTTGTTTATTTATTTTTTTTTCTTTAAATAAATATATGAAAAAATAATTTTTTTCGATAAAAAAAAATTATTGAATAAATAAAAAAAAATCCAGTCTGGTTGATTTTTTGACACATTCAACAAAAAATTAATAAATTAATATGTTAAAGATTCAATTTACTACCAATTTATTTCACAAAATTGACTCGTTATCGATTTAGTATAGGTACATTTATGTATCAATTAACATCCTTTCCCACAACACTTGTCACTCACAATTTTATTGTTATTTTGATGTTTATTGTCAATTTATTCGTTATTCATGTCAAAAAAAGGTAATAAATATCAGAAGTGAACTCTTTCATGTAAAGGTGAAATGTCAAATTCGTTTCTCGAGAAATATGATGAATTATGGGAAAAAAACTCAATTTCGTGAGATTATCCCACATTAATTACATTTTTCACGAAATCCATCCATTTATTACTGACAAAAATAGAAAAAAAAAATCTCGTCATATTCGGGCGATGATGGCAAGTCTCTTTCATGTTGCGGTTTTTAATTAAAATGTGAAAAGTAAAATGTGTGCAAAGATACGGAAAATTCCTCATAACACACACATGCAAATGAATTAAATATAAATTTTTGGAATTAGAAACATGATTGTGGCTTTTGAATTACGGTTGTTGTGGTTACAATTTCACACGCATCTCGTCGCAGCACCAGAGAAATTTCACACAATCAATGGAGGCATATTTTGTCGACAGGATGCTGAAAGGTGACAAATTTCTGTTATTTACCTCCAAGCAACCTGCATGTCATGTCGAGTACATATGCGAATAAAGTAAAATTTCTGTCAAAAGAAGAAAACTCTTTGAACACAAAAAAGGTTATTTCCATGGAAATTTTAACTTTACTTTATTTAACACACAAATTCATTGACCTGTTTTTTACCCAAACAAGATTTTTTTTGTTAATTCTTCGTCTTTTATGTAAATAAGTGAATCAAAATTCCATTCAGAACGCATTTTGACAGACGTCACATGTGTTACCTTTTATTTTTTTTTTATTAAAGTATGTGAGTTTGTCTGATGTACAAAAAAAACGTATAAAATATGATGATTTAAATTGTCCCAAGAGGAAATTTTTTCCGTATTTTGTATCAACAGAGGCCTCCAGATACAAAAACAAAATTCACAATATATTTTTCTTTGTTGAATAAATAAGCGTTGATTCATGACTGAGGAACGCAAAGTCGACGCAAGCAATTACGATTAAATCTAACTTTTTTTTACCTTCCCTCGTTGATTTTTATCCGTATCTCATGACTTTGTTCTTTGTCTTCGACAATTTTTTTTCTCTTTTGTTCCAACGACGCTAAAAAAGGGGGAGAAAAAAATCAGGTGAAGAAAAAATCAACTCACACCTTGTGACAATAACCTTTACCATCCAATCATTTTTATATTTTTTCACATTTTTTTTTTTTTTTTTTTTTTTTGTTTCAGGGGGTAACCGCGAATTTTTCTCGTTATATTTTCCTTTATCAATAAAAAGTATAATACTAACAGACAAGAGTCAATTTACACGTGAGAGAAAATATCGCTTGAGTATTAAAAAGTAATATCATAGAAAGTGAAAGGTATTCGAGAGAAAAAAAAATGAAAAATCCCGGGAAAAAAACGAAGAGAATTTGGAATGCTAAACATGATGTATTTCGTTTCAAGTTTACCTCTAGATTTTTTTTTATCTTTTTTTTCATCATGAAAAGTGTTGAAAACACCACAGAAATAAATAATAAAAAAAAAGTTTGCTTTTGGCGCAAATGTTAGATTTTTTATTTTCTACGTGTTGAACTTTACAGACTGAACATGAAGACAAGATATCCAAGGGACTCGTGTGGTGTGAAAATATGTATTTTTCAAACATATTTCAAGTGATATTTTTGATGAGGTCTGGGGAAAATTTTAACTTTTTTTTTTTTTGTTAAAGTCAATTTAAAGTTTTCTTTAAAGTTCTTTAAAGTTTTCAGACAAAAGAAAAGGATTTACGAGTAATTAACGGTAAGAAAAAAAAGGAACAATAGACTTTTGACCCGAATACCGAGAAATTCTAATCTATTTCTTTTTGTGACAGATTTTGGTCCCACAAATTTTAATTAAAAATTTTTACTTTAAATTTCAGTGTCTTTAACAGATTTAAAAATAAAATAAATATTTACCTTCAAAATAAATTTAAAATGTCTAAAAATGACATTTTATTTGAATTTTAAAAAAAATTTGGTCAAAGGAAAATTTTTCTATTTATATTTTCTTCGGAAAAATGCCAAAACACGTTTCTTTGGCGAAATAAAAAAAAATCTTTTATTTATTTTACGTTCGCCACATAATGTGATTGTATGCTGTTACGTTTATCAACATCAACACACTTCAAAAAAAACCATCGTTCCCAATAATAAATAATAATACCGATCTATCGAAGTGATATTGAATAAAATTGAACAACATTCGAATCCACTCATTGAATTCCAGTAACAATAATATTTCAATTTAACAAACAAATAAACATCACGTAAAATCATGTTCAAATGAAAATTGGATAAACTCTCGTATTTCTCTCTCTCGCTCACTGTGTGGCATACTGAATGAGTGGTATGTAAACACATCCTCTGGCAGTATGTCCCTCAGCTTGTACTATCACTTCGTTTTCACTTCTCAGCAACACAACTGAAAATTCGTGGAATTAACAACATTTTTCGTTATGATTGATGATGTCAGTTTGATTGCTCAATTTATAATATAAAATTTATTTTATTCATGTGGTTCATGCTAAATTAAATTCTTCAGGTTTTGTTTTATTACGAAAAAAAAAAATAATCGGAAATGCATAAAAAAGTTATTTTCTTCTTTTTTTTAATAAAATAATTGAAATTGTTTGTTCAAACTTTGATTGTATTTTTTTTTCTAGATTTGCAATAAATCAAAGTTTTTTCAGCACGCAATGATATTTGTTTTTTATTAATTTTATCAAAACTTTGGTACTTAAATATTTTATCGCTTTTGAACCATCTGACCAATCATAAAACTTCATCTATTGTTTAAATTGAACCAAAAAGAGAGTATATTGAATAAATAAACAATAAGATCTGTATATTCCAAAAACACATCAAACTGATATTTGACAAAAACAAATATTTATCTTGACAGTATTTTCTTCAAAAATACACAAATACAACATAAAGTCCATAATATTATTTCGGAGAGTGCTTTTCTTTGCACCGCATACCACAAAGCTGAATTACTGCTTTGAAAATGGAAATATTTGGTATAAGAGCAAAAGTAGATTATATGATTTAAACAACGAGATTTTTGTTGTGAAAAATGTTCGATTTATAAAAAAATGATAAGATAAAAAGAAACTGAGAAGTGATTCGAGTACTCTTTTAGGATAACTAAAATCTAACTTAAAATTATAAAAAATTAATGAATTTACTGATTAAATTAAATTAAATAAATAAATTTCAAATATTTATGTATGATAATTTAATAATTTTTTTTAATAATTATTATTAATAAAATAATTTTATTTATAATTTTTTTAATTTAAATTTTTAAAAAACTTTTTTTTTAAATTAAATAAATATATTTTAATTTTTTTAAATAAATTATTTAAATTAATATAAAATAAAAATTATTAAAATAAATAATTATAAATTTCAAAGAGATTTACAAGTAGATTAATTAATTTAATTAAAAATTAATTTCAAATAAATAATTATAAAGTGAAAGAAAAATTATTTTTAAAAAAAAATATAGAAACGTTCTGAAAAATAAATCTAAAAAAATAAAAATAAATAAAATAATAATAATAAAATATTTAAAAATAAATAATTTTTAAATTTTTTAAAAAAATAGGAATAACTTTCTAAAAAAAATTAAATAAATTATAAAAAGTTTAATAAGAAATTTCAAAAAAATTTTAAATACCTAAAATTAATTTCATAAAATTATTTTTTATAAAATCATTTTCAAAAATTGTTTTTTATAAAATTATTTCCACATTTAAAGAAAAAATTGCTTCACCCTAAATAATAATAATAATCCTCTTTTGATGCATTTTATTGTTATGCACAACTTTGCAAACAGCACTTTTCTTCATATCTTTTTTTAATAAAAATAAAATAAACCTTAAAACTATTTTATTTTACTCCTTTTTAAAGGATTTCGACTCCCGCGGTACCAAAAAAACAACACACAAGACAAAGTATCATACCCTACAATTATGTACAAATTTCCTTGAGGGAACAACATTTTTCAATGTTGCAAAAAAAAATAAACTATCATGCATGAAACAAGATTATGTGTTTACTCCTGACTGCTTACTTACTTGCACCGTCGTCGTCATGTGAGCAAAAATGTACATTTTATTATTAAGAGAAAAAACGACACAAACTTTCACCGCAACATTTCTCGTAAAAAAATAAAAAAAAAATACAAAATTGCAACAATTTCCAAGTCACAAGTATTTTTAAGCTTAAAAGTCATCATATTTACAGGTGTTTTTTTGGTGACATGTCATGCGACAAAAAAAAACACAATGTAAAACTTTTAAATTTTTTTTTGAATAATTTTTCGTCGTTCGTGGTTTTATTGTCTTAAAATAATTTTTTTTTTTTTCAAAAAATAAATTTCCTTGAGAATAAAAATAACTGAACAATAAAAAAACGTTTTTCTTTTTTTTGCGAAAAAAAATATGTTATACGATAATAAAGTCATAAATATTCATATTTTTAACTTTGCAATATTTTATGCAATAATAATGATGTAGTAGAGCCTCGAGCACCACAACAGTGATCGGCTTAGATTTTTTTTTTAAATATTTTAATAATAAATGTCATGAACTTACGGTTTAATTTAATTCTTGGGTTTAACAGGAACGTGCTTTAAATTTTATTTTTTAATCGTTTTAAATTCGAAAATTAATTTCAGACATTTTAATGTGATTCATATGCAAATTTTGACAATTAGATACAATGTTATCGGAACATCTGCTGTCTATTTTGGTACGCATTAAAACGTAATTTATCAGGAAGTTTATGGGCTTTTGATTGAAATTCACTCGACGAATGTCCTTTTGCTGATATCTTTCATTAATATTTAATTAAGTAGACATTTGCCAGACACTGTGCGAGATAATGCCTTTAATATTCTTTCTGTGCGCTATTCAATTTAGTATTAGGGTACTTTTTTTATTGTTCACTCATTTTATAAATAGAATGTCCTGTCAACAGTTTATTGATATCATATTGAGATAAGAACGACACGAAAGAAGTGCCACGCACTTTTTTTGTCTGTTATAATTTTTTTTCCTCTCCTTTTCACGTCTTCTTCTTTGATACTTTTGTACCACACAAATAAGATTCTTTGTTAATTCTGATAATTTTTTATATTTTTTGTCTTTTTTTAGGAGTCACGTTCATGCAGTTCGAATGCCCGGGAACAACTAAGGCAACTACGGAATGTTTGTTGCAAGGAAAACTCTTTTTGCGAACTCAGCTGGTTTTCTTTTTCACTCATTTCCGATGAAAGCCTCGTTTGAGTGACTGCAACAACAATAGCTTCGACGGACTGTGGCATGCGCAAACGAGGGCAAACCTGTTATCAGCAGTGCGAGACAGGGTGACATTTCATAAAAATATTTCCACGCTGGTTTTATCATCACTCATATGTTGCTTCGTACAAAAAAAATTTCTTCTCAAGTTTAATCTATTCTCGTATTTTTTTTTTCGTGTGTGCTTATCACAGAAATGCAACAAACACATAACTGTCGTTTATCAGGATATCGTGGGATGTTGCATTCGCATTATCATAAAGACTACATGGGAAGAAGTGTGTGCAGCATTCATCTTCGAAATAACAGACAAGAGCATATGGCAGTTGTAGTTTGTGTGTGTCGGCGTACGATTAGAGGCGCATTATTATATGAATGACATTGAACTTTAAAAAATATGTTCATTCATGGTTTGCAGCGACGATGACTGATACGGGGTGCAAAAGAGGAGTATTTAAGTTTTTTTATTATTATTATAAAAGGTGGTATTGTTCGTCTGAGAAAGGAGAATTTTTATGAATGGCATTTTTATGTTTCTTGACTCAATTAAATGCTGTTTTGCACTTCCAGCAGATGAGACATGTTTTTCTCTGTGTTTGTAGTATTTGTTTAGAAATTCTTGGAATTATCTTGAAATTTTACAATCGAGGCAAGTGCAATTTTTTAAAATATTTCACCTATTATAACAAACCTATTTTTTCTAATTAGGAAAATTTATTTATTTAAATTTAATAAAATTAAAATTAAGTTATTAAAATCCAAAGTATGGGTTTCTTTATGAATTAAAATATATCTTATTTAAAATTAATTTATTTATTATTTAAAAAAATACTTTATTTTAATTTAAATCAAATTTATTGACTTTAGCATTTTTTTTAGTTTCTTCATTTTTTTTTTAAATAAGCCCAGAACAATTTTTTAAGTAAATAAATAATAAATTATACTTAAGTTTTTTGCGAAAATTTAAAATTTTAAAAATAAAAAAAAAATAAAAATAAATTTATTTTAATATTTTATTTTTTAAAAATAAAATTTAATTTTTAAAATTTAAATTAAATAAATTTTTTTATTTATTTAATTTATTTTTATTAATTTTTTTTATAATTTTCCATCGATTTTATAAAAATTTAAAAATTTTTAAGTCGAAAACTTTTAATTTTATTTCAATCCTCGATGAATAAACTGCTCTTTTTAAAATTTAAAAATTTTCTCAATTTTTGAAGTTGCGCTTACCTAAAAAATGTGAAAATATTTTTCAAGTCACACTTACCTGAATTGATAAAAAAAACGAATCTCATTTTACTCAATGCTATTTTTTTAATAAAATAAACAGTCTGGGAATTTCTCTTCAATTTATCATCAATATTCATGAAAAGTCAATAAAAACATCAAATGGAGACGTCTGGTTTTCATGTGTCTTGATGATTTTCAGTCAAATCTCTTCTTTTTCTTTTCATCGTTCGTCGCTCCGCAATAATTTGCGTAAAATATTGTAATGATAGCAATGCGATTTATTGGCTTGACGCCCTTTTGCGACACATGACGATGATTCTAATATATGTCTGTTAATATTTCACCCCAACTGCGAAGCGAACATCGACTTCTCGTCTCATAAAACTTGCTGATTTTTATTTTGAATATTTTTCTCTCAGTCTTTTTCTCGTATTTTTCATTCATTCAAGCGAAATTTTTTTGTCCGGATCGGAATCGGATAATAAATGACAATGAAATTAGGTCATCGTATCTGTTTGATTTGACAGCGGAAGATAAGTTTTTTTAATCTTTTGAGCTGCTATACAAGAATTTGTCTCGTTTTTTTTTGTATTTGTACGAAGAAATTTAACAAAGAAAACGGAACGACAAGCCAAAATTAGGGCAAAAAATTAAATTGAGTCATAAATAATGCGATGGGAACCCGAAAATTTAAAGAAAAACGCTTTGTTAATTTTCTTTCGAACGTTTTGGGGGATTTAATGAAAGAGAAAATTTGTTACAAGTAAATAAATGTCTCGACTCGTAAAGCTCATAAACCGAAAGCAAAAGTTCAAAGTTGATAAAATTTCCGAAAAAAAACTCTTTTTGTTGCTAAAACCAATTATTGTCGGAAACACGTCTTGAATACCTTTTTCTCGTTCATTCACAAAACAAACAAAAAAAAATTCAAATACAAAAAAAAAGTTTATCTTTTACAAAAATATCGAGCAAACATGCAAAATCGTTTTCACATAAAAATGGAGATTTTCTTAATTTTTCCACAGAACTTTAACAATAGAATCGATTTTTTGTGGAGGAGGGCAGCCGTGGGAGACAAAATAACACTTGGAGCTAGAATTCAATTGAAAGAAACAATGAATGAGGACGAGAAAAGAGCACTTGAAATAATATTATTTTATTACAAATATTGCAATGGAAAATTCATCAGAAAGGATTTCCAATACGAAATTCAGTAAAAACAGCAAGGATAAAGGAAAAATTTGATATTTTAGAATCAACAACGTCGTTCACGTGAATTTTAATGAAAATTCGAGACCTTATCAAAATTGCAACAAGTTTTGTAATATTATGTTCCTATGAAAGTTGATGCGAAAAATTACTTTATCGAAAATTTTGAGAATTTTCATCGTTTGTTCATCAACTAAATAACGGGTTTCGCGAGACAAAATATTTCCGGTATCATATATCATGTGCATTTTAAGGATTCTCGTGAAAAATTTTGTTTGTATTTAGTTCATGATTTCAAAACGACCAAAAATTAATAATGTTAACCACAAAATCCGTCATAATTTCATACGATTTATCAGTCATGTCACCAAAACACGTGTCATTCGAGATAAAAAAGAGCCCACACAAAAAAAAACGTTTCATTATGCAACTTGATGAATGTGCTGCATAAAACTCGCAACATTTTTATTAACGTCCATATGCAGTGAGCCACTCGGCGATAATGAAATAGACAGAAAAAAAAGTTATTCATCCGTGGTGCATGTCGTTGCCGCTTGCCACATCGATATATATATGTTACCTCATGTGTGCATTAATAAAAGAGTGATAAAAAAAGCCGCACATATGGAAGACTACAGGGAACAAACCATCATCATCATGATCATCAGCCTCATGAATATGACTCAAGTAATAAACCAGACAAAAAAAAAACACTTGTAGCATGTTCCCCCATTGGATTGCACTGCATTTGCTTGAAACTTGCAACATACACAACTGAATGTTGTAAAATGTTTTATTTTTCAATGATGCTCACTCGGTTTGCCTTTTTTCCTCTCCATGCTTTACATGGATAGTTTTTATAAAATCCAACTTTTTCCTTGTCGTTGTTGATGTTATTTACATACCTACAGAACACGATGTTGTGTGTCACAGTTTGTATATTTTTTTTTCTTTTTTTTTAGTTTAGACTCAACATTGAAAATATGTGAGCCTTGGCAAATACAATGAGCAAGTGATGATACAAAAAAAAATCGTATTTAATGTAAAAAAGAATAAATCGATTTTGTCGGGTGTTTT
Source organism: Culicoides brevitarsis (assembly GCF_036172545.1). Lineage (NCBI taxonomy): Eukaryota > Metazoa > Arthropoda > Insecta > Diptera > Ceratopogonidae > Culicoides > Culicoides brevitarsis. The sequence goes on along the minus strand of NC_087085.1, from coordinate 13,095,167 downwards.
GTTGGTTGTTTGGAAATAAAAGCTAGTCAGATGGATTTTTTTAAATTTAATTTTTATACAAATGGAATCTAATAAATTTAAACAAAAGTTTAAAAAAAATTAAAAAATATTTTTTTAGTTCATTGAACAATTTACCTAAAAATAAAATTAAAATTAATAAATTAAAATTAATAAATTAAAATTAAAATTTAATAAATTAAAATTTTAAATTAATAAAATTAAAATTAATAAATTAAAATTAATAAATTAAAATTAATAAATTAAAATTAATAAATTAAAATTAATAAATTAAAATTAATAAATTAAAATTAATAAATTAAAATTAATAAATTAAAATTAAAATTAAAATTAAAATTAAAATTAAAATTAAAATTAAAATTAAAATTAAAATTAAATTAAAATTAATAAATTAAAATTAATAAATTAAAATTAATAAATTAAAATTAATAAATTAAAATTAATAAATTAAAATTAATAAATTAAAATTAATAAATTAAAATTAATAAATTAAAATTAATAAATTAAAATTAAAATTAATTTAAATTAAAATTAAAAATAAAAATTATAATTAAAATTAAAATAATAAATAATAAAATTAAAAATAAATTTAATAAATTTAAATTAAAATAAATTAAAATTAAAATAAAAATTAAAATTAAAATTAAAATTAAAATTAAAATTAAAATTAAAATTAAAATTAAAATTAAAATTAAAATTAAAATTAAAATTAAAATTAAAATTAAAATTAAAATTAAAATTAAAATTAAAATTAAAATTAAAATTAAAATTAAAATTAAAATTAAAATTAAAATTAAAATTAAAATTAAAATTAAAATTAAAATTAAAATTAAAATTAAAATTAAAATTAAAATTAAAATTAAAATTAAAATTAAAATTAAAATTAAAATTAAAATTGAAATTAAAATTAAAATTAATTAAAATTAAAAATTAAAATTAAAATTAAAATTAAAATTAAAATTAAAATTAAAATTAAAATTAAAATTAAAATTAAAATTAAAATTAAAATTAAAATTAAAATTAAAATTAAAATTAAAATTAAAATTAAAATTAAAATTAAAATTAAAATTAAAATTAAAATTAAAATTAAAATTAAAATTAAAATTAAAATTAAAATTAAAATTAAAATTAAAATTAAAATTAAAATTAAAATTAAAATTAAAATTAAAATTAAAAAATTAAATTAAAAAAATTAAAATTAAAATTAAAATCACAATATTAAAATTAAAAAAAAATTAAAATTTTAAAATTTAATAATTCTGAATTTTTGCAAACTTTACATTTATCACAAGTCTTTTTAACAATAAAATTTAAATTAAAAAATTAATCTTCAAAGCTATTAAAAATCTTCAAAAACTTTCATATGTTCAACTTTTCTTTTATCTATTTTTTAATTCTCACACATTTTGCCTCAAACCTAAAAATAGTAAAAATTTATCTTTTCAAAGTGCCTCTTTATCTTTCTATTTCAAAAGTGTTTAATATGTTGCAACCTGCATATGCATACGTGATAATAGGAAAAAGCACAAAAACGCACAAAACCACTCAGAATGTAAATGATACTTGATAAAAAGTGCTACTATTCATAAAATGTATGTGACACGTTGTCGCTCGTTGGTTCGTTAGTTTAGTTTATGATAAAAAAAAATCATAATGTATGGAAAGCTTTTAAACCGACGGCTTACCTATTCAATTTATCTCTAAAGATGTCTATAAAAAAGACGATTAAAACACGACATGAACACTAAATGACTGCAAACTTAACTTTTTGCACTGCACATCTAATCTGGTAGATCATAGACAGGCAACGAGATATCGCAACAATAAATCACATCGCAGGAGACAAAAAATGTGGTGAAAAGGTGAATTATATCCAACGAATGACTTTTTTTATGTGGAAAATTTCAACTTTTAAATTCATAACATGTAAATGCCAGCTAACCGCAATTCATTTCCGGACGACATTCATCAAAAGTTCATTCAATTCAAGTGACAAATAAAAAGGAAAAGTTTGTGGCCTACTTTTTCGATCGGTTTTGATGACTCGAATAATAGAACAAAAAAACTTTTCTATGAAAAGGAAACTGCTGAAAAAGAGAAAAAAATTTGATGCATGAACTTTTGCTGTCCTAAATATAACCAAATCAAGTTGAAAACTTCACAAAGATCACTAAATAAAACATCGCTCACTCAGTCATGCACAAAGAATTCGATTTTCGAATAGAGACGACATCGATGTCAGTCGTCATTCATCGAGCACGACAAAAAAAAATGAATCGAGAAAGAGAGAGAGATGATTAAGATAAATTCCCCAATGACTCTCCGCCGCCACGAACAAATTAGAATTGTCTTCTTTGCACACTCTGATTGAATGAACAGATAAATAAATAAACAGATTTGTCGTTTTTTTTTGCCTCGTCACCGTTGCTGCTGATGTTTGGCAAATAATCAAAATGCAATTAGCTTGAAATTGGATTGTATCCTCATTTTAAAACAATTTTTTTTCCATCCCCAAACGATGTCACAATGTGACAAATTGAGTTTATCACGAGAGAAAAAAAATTGAACTTTAAATTGACACTGCAAGATTAATGGTAATGAGGAAATTGTTTAGCTTCACCTTGATATTTATTGATTCCCGTTTCTTCAATCAAAATGTACGAAAAAAGGGCTATTATGACACCAAAGAAGAAATTTTGCGTTGAATGCCGCTTAATTTAAATATAAATTAGGCCTTGGAGCGACGACACAACTTTTCTCGTGAATGACTTTACCGGTTCTTCCTTGATTGCTTGCGACAACAACAATTTTACCTTTTTTATATTCAGCGACGACGACGACGGAAACTTTTCACATGTGCTACGACGACACAACAATAACAATGCGCCGAAATTTGTTCTCCGCACAAGTGAAAAGGAAATGATAATAAATCGGGACAGCATCCATAAATTATTGATTCTTCATTTCGGTTTCGTTCGAGAAACTATAAAAAATCCATATTTCGTAAGCCAAAATTTTAGCGAGACATGAAAATTATGAAGCTTAGGTACCAACTAACAAAAAAATTGTGCATTGGGGCAAAATTTTAGAATGTGAATTGGGTTGGAATTTTAAAATGTGCATTGGGACAATTTTTCTGAAATTGCATTGGGGTAAAACTTGAGAATAAGTTCAGAATGTGCATTGGGATGAAATGTTTTCTAAAATTTTGTCCCAATGCACATTCTCAAGTTTAATCCCAATGCACAAATATAACTTTTTCCCAATGCACATTTTAAAATTCCAACCTAATTCACATTCTTTACTATTAATATTGCCCCAATGCAAATTTTTTTTGTTGGTTGGTACCTAATCTACTTAATTTTCATGTCTCGCGAGACATGAATTTTTAACAGAGCACGAGTCGTGTGTGTGAAAGCCAAGATGTCAAGCAGAAACACACCCACAAAACGCACGAATGACTTTTCCTTTATCGATAGTCAGGTGATAGACGACCCTTTTTTTCGCAATCCACAATTTTCGCAATTTCCTCACAGACAAATTCCATTCAAGAGATGAGGAAAAAAAAGGTACGAGACAGAATCAAAGATGTTAGGACGCTGTATTAAAGAGTAAATGGGAAGGGTGCCGATGATGATGAAAGAGGACAATAATCTCGCTATTCATAAATATTGTAAAGAGTTTATGTTACATCCTTTGCCTCTATGGAATCTGTTCGCCATAAGGTAATGTATGGAGCCCGATAGCTTTGAGACAATATTACAATTTTTTTTCTCTTTTCTGTGAGGATTGTACGACGACAGCAGCACCATCAATGTCTTTGTCAGGCTTTTCATTTTACCGGAAGTAATTTCCTTTATGTTATCCTTTTATTTATGGAGTGTAAGAAAACGATGTATTTGTTTAAAATGTTGTGCAGCGGACGTTATAATGTCACTTTAAGAATTCAATGGAGAAAGAAACAAAATAAAACGTTTAAAGAATTTTGCTGTGGGAGTTGTTGTGTCAATGAATAGCTTTTATGTGGCTTCTACCTCTTAGTGGTTCAAAAGGAGATGCTGAAAGGGACACTGTGAATGCAGTGAAGCAATAAAATTGAACTTTTATTGCTTTTCAATCATTTTAAGACCGAGAAATTGTAAGAAGATAATTAAGTAATGAGCTAATTTAATACAATTTTGCTTTTTTTTCAAACATATTGCTTTTTTACGTGTTTTAACGAAAGTAAAAATGTAACAGAAAACATGTTTGAAAGCTCTTTTAGTTCATTAAATGGCTCAAAGATGTAGCTTTTTAACAAAAGAAAATTGTGAATGAACCATAAATTTAAAGCCCATATTGTTTGAATGAGCCACAAAGTTATTTATGCTCATTCACAATAAATTTCAGATACATGAGAAATTTTTTCATGTGTTTTATATTAAATGAAATTTTTGAAAGTGACAAAGATTTTTTATTCAATTTTTTTACAATTTAATATTTTATTATTATATTTTTTAAATTTTTATTTATTAACTTGTTTTATTTTATTATTTTTTTTTTTGAAAAACGCAATTAAAATTTAAAAAAAAAAATTAAATAAGATTCTTATCAAAGAAGTTGAAATAATTATAAATTTATATTTTTTAAGCTCATACTATAATATTTTCTTCCTTTCATGAGTTATATGTGCCTCCGCTATATATACTGCTGTTGCTCCATCTCTTGCACTTCGACGCCAAATGAATATTTTATAATTTCTAATATATTTATTTTAATAACTTATATTCTCGGTAAAATTTTAGTCTAAAATTCAAAGGTTAACAAAAATAATTTTAATTTAATTAATTTTTAAAAAGTAATTAATGTTTTAATAAATTTTAGTTTTTTTTTTGCATTGACAAACAAAGCCTAAAATTCTGTAACAAATTTTAAGGAAAATTTTATGAAGCAACTAAAATCATTCATTTTTTTCTGGATTTGTGTATAAATACCAAAATTTTAAAGGATAACTTATCAAATCATTCTTAACTACCAAGACGTTAACATGGAACACCCAAAAGTTAATTTAAAACTTTCCTCTATCGTTGATTTGTTTGAATCAGTTGATATAGAGACCAAAATACGAACAATTAGATTGTTCATCAAAAATTATTCAAATACAGAAATTTTAAAAATGCTTCCTGGTTGCACTGTTAACATGATCAGAGAAGCAAGAAAGATGGAACTTCTGGAGCATATGACGAAAAATAAATAAAATTTTTATTTTTAGCAATTTTCTTGATTTTTAAATTAAAAATAAATAAAAACTTTTCTTAAAAGAAAATTTTAAAGCAAAATTCCAATGAAATATTTTAATGAGATTTAACCGAAATTTGTCATTTTTTTTATAAAATTATCATAAATAATTAAAAATTTCTTTTATGCAAATGGACCTACCGCAGTGGCGCTAAAATATTTTTTAAATAATTTTTTGCAAAAAAAAACCGCAAGTTGACACTGAAAAACCTGTAAAAATATTTTCTAATAAAAAAATATGTTTACTCACAATCCCGTTAATCCACACCCAAAGACATTTCAACATCGCTCATCTGTTCCACATGTCATTGTTTTACAAAAAAAATCGATCGCAATTTATCTCAATCGTCGAAACCGTTTCAAAAATGCCATTTTCAAATATGGTCAAAACATGATTCTTCCATGCCACATGCACTTACAAGATTTATCATTAGTCTCAATGTTATTCGCCAAATAAGCAAACGACCACGACGACCTTGACATCTACACATCTCTGACACTTTTTGTGATGCGATGCGCTGCGTTGGAGGTTCACACAAAATGGTGCAATGCAAGTCCAAGGTAGACATCACACGTCTGACAATGATGATAAATTTAATGGTCATAAAACGTAGTTTATATTTTTATTAATATTTCTATTTGGATTTATTGCTCTGTGTTTTATTGGGAGACAATCTCTCACTCTGTTTCGCTTTGCGATAAAAATATTTTTATTGCCGGGCTTTATCAGATTATGCTCAGTGATTTATTGATGATTGATTTGATTTTCATGGCGATGACAGACATCAAAGACTACTCGCTGCTCGTAAAGAAAAACGCTTTTTGTGGGTCACAAACACCACAATATAACTTTTAATTACATAATTTGCCTAATTTTCACAAGCAAATACAAAAAAATGCAAAACAATGATATCAAATCAGCTTGGAACCCCACTTAATTTTATATTTCTCGCAAAAAAAATATGATTGTCGGAAATGTTTCTCATAATTGTTCTGTTCCAGCGAAACAAGATAATGAACTTACGGCAGAAAAAAACAATAAAAATATCAACATGCGTACATTTCATTTTCATTTTTCATACAAAAAAGTAACGAGAAACGGATTTATATCTGCAAAAATATCAAAAATAAACATTTTATCATATAAAATTGTGTACAACTCAGTAACGACACGAAAGTCAGTGCAACCACATCATTCCTTAGACAACTTTCGGCTAACGGGTCTTCTGAACTTGAATCCAGTTAGACAAAAAAAAATTCAACAAAGAAACGGCTTCTTATCTGCATGCCGTCACTGATCGCAGAAAAAAATCAAAACTAGAAAAATATTTAAAAAAAAAATCGAATGACACATGTGTTGTGTGTATACGAATGGATTAAGACACACACACACGTCGTACGAGAAACGACCCTTTTTTGTATTTTTTTTTATTTTATCGAAAAACAAGAAAATATTTGTTTGATTGATTTTAACCGCAGTGACATCTAATATGCGAAAAATAAGTTTTGGGTAAATTAGTCATTGTTTATCGGTGGTTCGGGTGACATCGCGCAAATCTATTAATAAAAGTGATCAAAAAATATTCGAAAGTTATTTTAAAAATATTTTATAAAAAAAAAAAATTCTTGAAAAAAATGTGATAAATTTTTTTTATGCATAAAATTCAAAGAAATTAAAATTTTTTAAAAAAATAAAAAAAAATTAAATAAATTTTTAAAAAATACCGGGCGTTACATTAAACTGCCAAAGTAAAAAAAAAATATATTTTTTAAAGAAAAAAATCTCAAAGCAACATTGTTCCTCAAAATGTCTTCAAAGCGAAATTCCTCAGCAAGCAACATCTCATGTAAGTATTCCAGCATGACGAATTCCCGTTAATGAGCCTTGTAATCATTTATTCAAATGCGATGAAAAGTTGTTTTAATGCATAATATTTATGTGCGACGATTATTTATTGTGATGTAATGCAAAACAAAAGAGCAACAATATTTCCAAGAAAAACACAAAAAAAATATTAAATCTATCTATGTGTATGACAAATTGTTGAGAAAAATAGCAGACAAGCACGAAATTGTTGCATTGTTGGTGCATTTTGATTATTTTTGTATGCAACTACCAATTGTTATGCGTTTTAAATTATTTTCCGGGTCAGTTAGAGTTGCTTTTATGTTCCTTGTTTCTTCTTCTTAAAAATGTTATTTAATATTCAAGGAAGTGTTTTGACAATTTTTTTATTGTTTTAAGTTTTTTTGGCAACTTATGTTCCATTCTTACCGGTTTTGTCATTTTAAATTCTTTCCTTAACGACAAGTGCTCGAAATAACCCGTTAATCAAGATAGATCTATAAATATAAAAAGAGCAAGGTCATTTAACTAGATTTTAAGTCGTATCATAAAACATCCTAAACACCGCAAAAAAAAATGTTAAATAATTTTTTTTACACATGTGACATAAAATGTATCAGGTTCCATTTGACAATCTCTATTTTTTTCCTGTTTGTCATTTTTTAGCATCGCCATCAACTCCTTCAACGACGATAATTCATCATCCAGCGAACATCACGTTAAGAGTCGATCAAATTCATCCGCCGCCAGACAGCTGCTACTCATATCCCGTTCATTTCGAGGTAAGTTTCAACACCTTTGCTGGAATTTTGTAAATAAATTTATGAATTACTTGATTCTATAATAAATTATGAGAAACTTCCCAACCTACTGAATACATGCCGAACTTAATATCGAATGTGGTTTTTTTTCTGTGTGCGTTCGTCTATCGAAGTGCATTAAAGCTAAAACGAAACAAATGTTAATAAAATGTTAATTATATGTTTAGAGTTTCGGTTGTATGTTGATTACTATGAAAATTGACTGAGAGTTCAAAAAGCATGTTTAACAATAAAGTATCTTGTACTTCGACGCTGCATGTTGTTGTTGTACTTACCAGTCAAGAATGTTTGCGGAATGGAAAATTTATTGCAACAAAGATCGTGAAAACATGTGTGTACGTGATGTTGTGATGATTTGAAGCAAAAAAAAAATAAATGAAAAATATGCAAACGAAGAAGTCATTGATATTTATTTTACTGCCTTATTAAACTTAATTATTATGCTGGATTAGAAAAAATTAGTGTCTCGCAACTTTTAAAATATTTCAAGATTTTTTTTTAACAAAAATCTGACAAAAAATATTCAAAAATATGAAATTTGGCTTTTGAAAATCTTGCATTAGGATTCGTGTAATTTATAAATATTTATAATTTTAAAATTTTTAGGTCGAAATTAATTTTTGTTAAATATTAAATTATATTTTTTTTTAATTTTTTATTAAATTAAGTATTTATTAATTTCATTAAAATTAAATAAAAATATTTTATTCAATATTAAAAAATTATTTTACAAAATCTTTTTTGCTATCATTAATTAAAAAAAAATAACTTAAATTAAAAAAAATTAATTAATTAAAAGAAAAATAATTTTTTTTAAATAAAAAAAATATTTTTTTTAAATTCAAATAATCAAAGAAAAATAAAATACAAAAATAGTTTTTAAAAATATCTTTTTCCAAAAATTTCAAAAAAAAAATTTTCTTAAAATAAAAAAAAATAAATTTCTTAATTCTTATTCAATAAGATCGAAAAAATAGTTGCGAGACACAAATTTTTCACAATTATAGCGAAATAAAATGTTTGCTTTAGTTACTCGATGAGCAGTAAGTTTATCGACATTAAATGCTTATAAATTGTTGACTTCTCAAATTTCAATTAGTTTTATTGTGTTGCTTTTCGTGTTTTTCAATCCACATTTCGTACATTTAAAAAAAAATTAAAAATAAAAGTGCATCACTCCAATAAATCCAATAAATGTTACAATTAATGTTGAAATTATACAAATTTGCGGTTTAAAGCACATAAAAAACTAAACATGTTCTCGTGTAGCAATTATTTTGATTGTAATCGATGCACTGTTTAATTACAAGTTTTCAGTCACACACAAAAAAAAATTCAAATATTCAAGTTACTTCATGAAAAGAAAAAAAAATTAAAAAAAAAGAATATTGAGCAAGTGCATAAGATTTTAATATGAAACTTCATTATTATAGAAAAGTTGCTTAACATTCATCAAAATGTTGCATATTTTAGAGACGCGGAACAAAAGACAAAGAACTTAAAATATTCAAATTATTGCCGCGATGCCTGCCACAACATCACACATACGAAACACGTCTTTCTGCGAGTATTTGAAATCAATCAAATAATTTTTTCTGCTTACAAATATTTATCACGTGCACTTAATCAAAAAACAATCAAATATACATGTGAATGAGTAATAAGTGTCTTATGTGATTTAAAATTTATTGTTTTCCGATTGAAAAATGGCTTGAGAGTAGAAAAATAGTTCACTTATGCAACGCTCGTAGATTGATGTGTTTATTACCTATAGTGGCGAATTTTTTACTTTACGTGCTCGCAAATATTATGATCAAGCGTGCGCTATTTTAAAGAATTACGACTTGTTATGTTATGAAATTCATGAACATTGATCGATTATTTAAAAAAAATATTTTTTTTTTTGACCAAGAATCATCAAAAAGTGAATCATCAGGGTAATTTTTATTAAAAATTGCAGCAATGAACTTGATATGCAAAAAAAAACTTTAAGAAATCAAGTTGAAATAAAAAATAAATTAAAAATTAGATGTTGGCACGCAAATGGTTTCATTTTCAAACAACAACTTCAAGTGCATCAGATTCAAGTTGACCATAAAAGTTGTGAGAATAAATTTATTTTGAGTAAGTCAAGATTTTTTCAACTATTAATTTAATTAATGATCACACTTAAAAAGGTTTCTTCTATAATTAACAGATGCGGTAAGGTTAAAGCCATTTGTTATTATAACGGCCGGCACTGCGGAGATGAAACTCGTGCCTTCGTGTCTTTAGTATGCATTTTGTTGACGCCAAACATCAAAACAACTCGCAAAGTTTTGTATTGTTATAGGTCGTCGACTGTTTGAATTCCGTCGATTAAATGTGGGATTAAGCCATTAAAACGGCACCCGAACTATAAATATCAGTGACACATATATCGTGTGTAAAATCGACACCTAATTAGTTCATAAGCATAAATTAACACTCAAATTTACGATTTTTTCCTCTTATTTTAAAAAATTTTATTTTTGTTAATTGAAGTCTGAAGATCTGCGCGCGCATAAATATCCAATAATGTGATCAAATGCAAGAGATAAGGATGAACACTAATTGGATGCCCGAAAATATAACTGTGATATTTGTGAAAAAATTTTCAAAAACATGTCATGCCCGTTGTATAAGCGCGTTAAAACAATAAAACTCAATCAGCTCACAGATAATCTGGGTCATTTACATGAAATTAAGTGATAAATGATCAAACAAACGATTTTTTCTGTTATAGTTTTTTTTTAGCACGGAATATCATTGAATCGGGTCACCGCATTATTATTGTTTGAAACAAGAAATGAGTTGAGGGGCGACTCGAAATGCCGGCTAATTTAATATTTATTTATTTACCTATTTTGCGTTTTTGTCGTGTTATAATGAGACAAAGTTGAAAATTTTTTTTTGTCAAGGAACTGACCTTTTACATTTTTCGGGCATTATATACGAGCTAAATATGCATATATTCTCGCATAAATTAAACATATTTTTGTATTAAATCCCCCAAGATGTAAGAATTAGTCTTTTATGAAAAATAAAGATAAGGAAAATCCGGGGTTAAGTTGAGCCTATTACTGCGGTGTGCAGTATGGTAATAATGAATATTTTATAAATTATATTAATAAACGTGTTAATATAAAAAATAATTTTTTGATTTAAAAACGTGAGTTGATCGCGTTCGAGTCAAGTTCATTGACATTCAAATTTTGTTGTTTTTTTTCTTTTTGTTATGATTTAAAATGTAAAGTGGTGCATTATTATTTATTAAAAAAGTGTATATTGTGTTATGGCTCACCTTTGGAATATAGCCTTTGACATTATTATTTTTATTGGCGTTTCACTTCCTGGTATTTTTATGAGATGACCGAGAAAAAATTTAAGATTATGTTTATTTTATTATTATTGAACGTATTAAAAATTAAAACGATTATCTTTATGATATTTTCGTATATTGTTATAGAAAAAGCAATAGATTTGAAATTTTTAAAACATTTTTATAATTTGTTTCAATATTTAAAAAAGCTTAATTTTTAAATTTATTTTTTAATAAATTTTTTTAATAATATTTTAAATTGTTCAGTTTAATTTTTTAAATAATTATTTAAAAATAAATAAAAAATTAAGTATATTATTTTAAATTAAATTAAATTAAATTACTTTTTTTGTAATTATTAAAAAATTATACGTATAAAAAATAATTATTATTTTTTAAAAATAATAAATTTTTATTTTTTTTTAAATAATTTAAATTATTTCAAATTTAAAAATTAAATTATATTCGTATTATTTTTTAATAATTACAAAAAAAAAATAATAATTTAATTTAATTTAAAATAGTATACTTAATTTTTTATTTATTTTTTTTATAATTATTTAAAAAATCAAACTGAACGATTTAAAATAATTTTCAATAAATTTAATAAAACTAAAAAATATAGAATTGAAATAAAAAAATTCTTACATTAAAAATAAATAATTTTAAGCAAATTATTAATTATTATTAAATATTTTTAAATTTAAAATAATTTAAATTGTTAACGTCAAAATTTATAATAGCAAAAATGATTCATGTTTTTAATCGTTCCTCTTATTTTTTGTTATTTATAGTTCATCTCAGTCATTAATTATTATTTAACTTTACAAAATATATAAACTATAACAATTTACTGCTACATTTTACTCGAAACTTGAAACCACATAATAATAAAGATTTATATAGGAAAAAAGGGGTGCAGTACCCAAAAGACATGTTACACTCTAACGATCCAACTTGTTTCATTCAATCATCAATTCACATCAATTTGCATTGATTTGATTATTATTATTATTTTTTTTTTCAACATTTTTTTTCAGTTAAGTGAATTTTTATGTAGTGTAGGTGATGATACGGAATTCATGGGTGGCCCAAAAACGATAACATTTTGTCTGAATAAATACATTTTAGTCGGCGGATAAACGTTTAAACGATCTTTATCACTTATTTTTTGTTTGTAAAGTAAAAAATTACGATTTTTTGAGCAAAAATTTTGACTTGCCGCAATCAATTTCGTGTATCTTTATCAACATTCGCAAGCACTGCTTTACTTACATAAAGAGCAAAAACAAAAAAAAACTTTCAAAAATAAAAACACCGCCTAGATTTGCCGCGCCGAAAAGTGTATGTGAGGTACAAAAGTCATCAAAAATCGTTAATTCTGTTAAAAATTTATCTCAAATCAAAAACATTAACGTGCCTATTCAAACGTCGAAAAATTTATAAAATTACTGCAAAAATGTAACAATCTTCTGGGAATATTTTTTTTTTAGTTTTAAAAAATTGTACATAACTTGACAGTAACAGCGACGACGACAACTGCAGACAGGAGGCATCACGTAAAATACAAAAATAAAATATCTAGACAAAAAAATGGGTTAGTCTAGTCATACACCTTTCAAGTCATCTCTTACTCTGTGTAAAATTAATGGTAGACGAGACAGTTATACAACACATAACAATAACAACAATCATCAATGTTCTCAATTTTTATTTAATTTTAACAACTATAAAAAATATACACGAAAAAATGTCGATACTCAGGTGTTGAAATATTTTTTTACTCGAATGTAGTTCATTCAAAGCTACATTCAGGTGGTGAAAAATATTATTTGATGTGTTTTTATTGTATTTAAAGAGTGTTTTTTGCTATTGTACATTATGGGTTACAGTTTCCGATGATGATAAATATTTAGCGAAATGTTGCATAATATTAATTGAACATAAATTGCATTGCAACAACAACCGCCACACCGAAATTTTTATTTTTTTATTCAATTTTGAAACACTTGAAGCTTATTTATTTCACATTATAAATAAATAATAACTTTGAAACTGAGAATGCGCTTCTGGTACAACATGTCAACGATTTTTGCGTTAAATGCACGTAAATTGATATCAATATCACATTAACAAGTAAAGTCACTTACCTGAGCATCGCATACGGTGTCCCCCGAATAAATTTCCGATTATTCCAATAAATCATGCGTTAAAACGTGTACCGCAGCATCCTATTTTCGGTGCCATACAGCAACATTGTTGCAACGAAAAATGTGGGAGACATGATACAGAAGTAGCAATATTTTACAACTCTTTGATACACAAGACCTGTTGTTATATACATGCGATATTTTTCTCAAAACAGCTGAAAATAATAATTTATTGGACATAATACGACGTCGTGTAGCGAAATTTTTTCTTATGTAGAATATCGCTTCCTTATCTCGCACGGACGAGACATAAATTAAAAAATTACTAATTGAATAATTTTTTTTTTTTGTTGCCATGCCGAAAAAAATAAACATGTGCCGAAAATGAGATAAAAATTCAACTTATCGTGATTTTTTATTCAAATTTCAATCAAAAAAAAATTGAACAAGTGAAAAATTCTTAAACACCATCCAGCCTTGTTAAATAATATACACAAAAAAATTCCATGTCAAGGTTCATGCAAAAAAATTTACAATCGCTTGCATTTTTGTACCCCGAAAATATAAAAAAAAATTGCAAGATATATTTGATACATAATTTGATAATGTCTGTCCGTTTTTGCCTGCAACAATGTTCTGTCGGCACATTTGTCGTGAGTTTTCTGACAATTTTTTAGCACTTTTTTGAACGATCGGGCTTAAAATTACAACTGACGTTTAATTTTCAACACGAAATACGCGAAAAATAGATTTTTAATGGCATTCATAGGTTAATGTCGCGTCGTGCAAGAAAATAATTTTTTTTTGTATTAGAATGCTGAATGAGCTTTTGTTTGAATTTACCGTAAAGTTGATAATTTTAAGAGAAAAAAATTTATAAAACTATATAAAATTTCAGAAAAATTTCATAAATAAGAATTTAAAACTTAAAATGTTGTAGTTTCAAATTTTTATTTTTTATTTATAAAAATTTTTAGAAAATTTTTAATTAATTTAACTAATTTAGTATTTTTATTTTAAAATAATTATTTAAATGTAGAAAAAAGAAAAATTAAAAATTTGTTCTCTTAATGAAAATGGAAGTCAAATCCCGTTCTCTTAATATTTTTTGTTTCAAATTCTTATTTTTGAATTTTTTTTACTAAAACTTTTACTAAATTTTAACTAATTTAGTATTTTTATTTTAAAATAATCGTTTAAGTATCAAAAACATTCAAAAGTACAACTAAAAATTTTGGAAAAAAAATACTTAAAAAAAGTCAAAAAAATTAAGAGAAATTGTGTTATCTTAACTTCAAAATTGACCTTCTCTTAATTTATTTACATTTTTCTGTTTCATTTGAATTTTAACGATTTTTTCTCTTAGCATTATCTACATTACGGTAATTTTAAAGTTAAAAAACACAATTTCTCTTAAATTTTTGAAGATTTTTTTAAAATATTTTTACAATATTTAGTTTTTGACCTAAAATGATAATTTCAAAATAAAAATGTATGAAAAAAAACTAGTTTTTAAGTTTAAATTTCGAAATTTTTAGTTAAAAATTTTCAAAAATATAAATTCCAATCAAAAAATGCTAAAAGAACGAGTTTTAACAAAAAATAAGAAAAATTTTAAGAAAAAAAATTAATTCTCTTAAAAATATCTACTTTACGGTAATTTCATGTTTCAAACATTTTTTCTTAAATAAAAGTTATAAAACAACAATTTTACACTATTTTGTACGTAAACATTACTTTTGATCATAATTTTATATTTATCGTATAAAATTTACATTCAATAAAGAAGTGTTTATGAAGAGAGTTCACAAAGTCGTTGCAATCAAATGCCACGATTTGCATCTCACATTAAATGCATGAGAAAACATTTAAATATAATAGGATTAAAAATTACTATTTTGACGTGCCTTATTGGAAATGTTATATTTGATTTTTGAAAGCGAAAGCGTGATTGCTTCTACCAAAAATGACATTTCTCTCTCATTTAATCCATTTTTATCTCTACAAGAAAATCCAAATATGTACAAAAAAAAAGACGTAATTGCCAATTTAACGCCTTACTCTAAGATAATCCTCACTCGCCGCATGTCTAACCACAAATCAATATTCGCAATAAATGTTTTGAAATCGAAAATAGATTAAAATACGTAGTGAGAGTGAATTTCTTCTTTTTCACCGCACACACACGAAATGTATGTCTGTCGGTCATTCGGCGGTAATTTATTGCGTAATAATCTTTTTTAACATCTTCTTTGGCAAATTGATTGAAAAGTAATTTATGTGCGATTTTTTTTTGCTTTAAAAGTTTAAATGAAGAAAATCGACAATTAGGGCTCAGCCACTTCCATCAACTGAACAAACATAGCACTCCTTTACCCAGTTTCTAATGCGAAAAAAAATTTTTAATAATAAAACTGGATGTGCAATGAACAGAAAAAAAAATTAACAAATAATGATCGCACTCCATATTTATACAAACCTTTCATCATTTTCAATGCTCACTCGCATATATTCTAATTTATTTTTGCCCAAACAAAGCTATTGTTAGTACATTAAAATTTTTGCCTTGCCTCGAAATTATTTTTTTTTGTACGCGATTTTGTTCAAGTATTTCAAGTCTCTTGAATGTGCTCGAACATCACAAATAATAATAAAATAATATAATGAAGAAGAAAAAAAAATAGATTTAGCAATCTTCTTCAAATCTAGCCTACAAATTTTTACCGCATTGACCTGCGGGCGCACACCATTGTGCTCATCTTTGTCACGATTCTGATAGTTTACATAATAATATTTATTAATAAATGGCAAAATCTTAAATTCTTTTACTTTTTATTCGTTTCTTCTCACAAAAAAGTACCTTGTACACATGATCTTTTTCGTCGTCTTCGTATAAAAATAAAATAATAATAATAATAAATTATACAAAAATACTTGTCATTATTCTTGTATACATTTCATTGAACATGTCTAAGTCAATTATTATTTTTATTACGTTGCACACTGGATGGATTAATGCATAGAGATGGTCCAATCCCAATATTTTTTTTTTGTATTATTTATTGTAAATTAAAAAAAAATACGTACAATTTCCTATTTAATGAATTGGTTTGTGTTCACGAAATTTGGCGACTATCATAAAAAAACCATTATTGAACTGGATTTTCCATCCCAGTGCATATTTTAAGTTTTTAAAGTAGTATACACTCGACATTTGCCCCATGTTTACATTTTAAAATATTTACCCCAATGCACATTCAAGGTTTTTGACCCAAAGCGCATCTAAAAAATTTGACCCAATGTAAATTCATAATTTTTGCTCTATTTGACATTTTAATTTAATTGGCCCAATGCACATTTAAAATTATTGACCCAATGCATAATTGAAAATTTTCCCCCAAAACGCATTTAAAATTTCGCCCCAGTTGACATTTTGAAATTTTTACCCCAATTCACATTAAATATTTTTGTCCCAATGCACATTTTTGGTATCTAACTCTGCTCAAATCGTGAAATTCGTTATACACCAATCTTTTTTCGCTATATTGCAGCTTCGCTAAATGGGAAGTTGTACGTATTATATAACTTACCTTCATGTTCTTTCATGATGATGATGCTACTTGATGAATTTATTTTTGTTGTTACATCAGAAAAAATTTACTTTGTATAAAAATGTAGTTCGTCATTAAATTACGATTTATTGCTAAGAATTAATTTTTCTTTCTTTTTTCTTCTTACCAATTATTTTTGAAAAAATTCATAACAGAGACATAATTTCTGTTATAAAACGTGTTTGGTCTTATCCCAGTAGGAAATGGAAACAAAAAACCACAAATTATTTTATTATTAAACTACCGTGATTTGTTGTTCATTGAACATTAATTTATTCAAAAACTCTCAAAACAAATATTTTTTCCATGAAAAAAATCAATTTTTATCGACAAAAAATGCATCAAAGATATTTATTGTTTAATTTTAACGACTTTTAACGATTTATCCTTGAACTTTCAATCAATGCGTGACCATTACAAAGTACTTTACCCGAAAATTCCAAGAAATAATGAGTACTTGAAATTCCATTTAATAGATCCTTTAACAATTATTCGTTTATTATAATCATCTCTATTGTGTGTCGATAATTTTTCAACAACAATTAACGAGCGATGTCAAAAGATTAAATGATATTCCAACAAATGCGCAACATAAACACTCCAAAAATTTATCGCTTGCAAAAAAAAAACGATTTTTTTTTCTCAGAGACAAAAGAAATATTTTATTGTTGAGACAAAAATCATCTGCAACTGACATTTCCTGTTGACCGTGAAATATGACGTTTGTCTAGCAATAAATTTGTGTCGACTAATATGTTTACTGTTCCAAAGAGAAGCAAGAAACTAACATAATATGGGAGAGTATAAATGGACATAGAAAAGAAAAGTTACTATGCAAATTTATATCAACAGCCAATAAATAATTCTTTAACATATTGTCGCGCGATAAGTGGCTTGCAAACTTGAATTGATGAAACGTGATCGCTTTATTTGAATATATTTAATGGAAAGACATTTAAAAAGTATAAGAAATTGAATCGAAATAATGTTTTTATAAGAAGAAGGAAAAATATTGTGACACAAATTCAAAATATTATAATAGTTTGGAGAAAAATTGCTTTAACTGAAGTTTATGTGGAGAAGTTACAAGATTATTTTACTTTATTACTTTTTATAAACGATAAATAGGGAGAGAAAAAATTGTTGTTTAGTTAGTGTGAAATACAAGTAATAAATTAACATTAAGCTCATTAATTTTTTCCAACTAAACAACTTATTTTGTATCGTTAGCTTGTGAAAAATTGAACAGGAATGATATTAAAGACTAATCTTCTCGTATTATATTTTACGTGATTTAATTTTATACTGGTGTTTATATTTTAGATTATTTATTTAGATTATTCAGATAAATATTGAAATTTAGTTTGTCTGAAAGATTACACGAAAAAAAGTTTTTCCTTGTTGAATGTTTTTTTTATATTAAACTTAACTCAATTAAATTATTTTAATTAATTGTAGAAAAAACTCACAGAAAAAAATTGAATTATTTTTTTCTAAAACAAAATATGCTGAATAAAAAATTTCTTTTATGCTGAATCAAATTTTGTTATTCTGTCAATTCAGCTGAAATAAATAAAATATTTACTAACTACAAATTTTTAGCTGAATAAACGAATCTTCAGGATAAATATTTTATTCAATTGCTGAACAAATTTTTTATTTAACTTTCTGATCTGCTGAATTGAAATTTGTAAAATACGCTGAGTTTGTTAATTCTGCTGAATTTGAAAAAAAATTTACTAACAACATATTATTTGTAGCTGAATATAAAATTTGCTGAATAAATTTTTTTATTTACTTGCTGAATAAAAAATTTCTAATGTGCTGAATTGTATATTAATAGTTAGTAAATTTTGCTGAATTTATAAAAAAATCATTTAATCTTTTTATTTTTTTAATGTTTAGCTAAATAAAATAAAACTACTGAATTTTCTGGAAATATATTTGCTGAATTAAAACTTTAAATTTTGCTGAGTTAAAAAAATTTAACTTAAAACTTTATTCATTTAAAATTATTTTCTGAACTTTTTTGATTAAAATATGCTAAATATACTGAGTTTGTGCTTTCTGCTGAATTTGCTAAAAAAAATATTTTATTAACTTGCTGAATAAAAAATTTCCTGATGTGCTGAATTTAAATTAAATTTGTATGGCAATAGTTGGCAAATCTTGCTGAATTTAATAAAAAAAAATTATCTTAATAAAAAAAATTAATGAATTTTCTGAATAGAAGCTTTTCAATCCTACTATGTTAAAATTTGTTAAATATTTTAATTTTTTCTGAATTTATTTAATTTAAATTTGCTGAAAAACTTTAGCTTACCATTAATTTCTTCATTAATCTTCAAGTGGAAAAAATTTTTTTTCTCCAACAAAAAAATCCAAACCAGTAGTAAGTAACGAATTTCATAAAAGAAAAAAAATGATAATAAATAAAATTCACGACACTCGCGTTTAGTTTACAAAAACTGTCAAACAAAATAAATATGTGTAATGAAAAGTTGTAATTATTATTACTCTGGAAGAAAGACTCTGATTTAAGATCAAATGTGTAACTTATCTTGTACATCAGAAGCGAACGTCGTATACATGTCTGCATGCACTTCAGTTGGTACGCGACGCAACATCATAAATCTTTTCAAAAAAAAAAGTCTCTCACATGTGAAAAATGTTCAAGTAACGCTATAATATTATTTATTTACAAAAATGCGTTCATTCGGTTAATCTTTCCGCATATTGATTGCCGGCATCAATAAATTAATTATATTATAATAATATCGCGCATATATATCAAATATTGCATAACTCGTCGCTTTACTGCGATTATTTGATTTGTACGCAATATATTTTTTAATAAAATAAATTCAGGAAATTCTTTCTTTCTCCAACGACGAAAAAAAAAGTAAAATGTGATTAATTAAATTAACATTAATTTATGTTTAATCGATTTTAATTTTAGCCCTTGGCTAAAATATGTTTATGAGCGAGCTGCGTCTGAACGAGCAATTAATCAATATAATTTTGTATCATTAACCGGCTCTTTAGTTAAGATAAAAGGACAATCTTCGGACACCCGTCGCGATCGTTTTTCACCTTTAATTATAAGGTTATCAATGGACGAGTCTCTGCTGCGAAAAGAGTAAAAAGACTTTTTTATTTCATAAATCGCATGTGGCGACAACTTTGTCTCAATATCAACAATCATGTTGCTCGCCACTAACTCAATAAAAAGAATTAAAGACAAAAACCATGAAATTACTATCGGTTCCTGCTGTTCAAGACTATCACATGCAAAGTTGTAGCAAATAGTAAAAATTTCCATTAAGTCGTTCCGTTAAATTCATTCCGACAAACAATTTAACTTCTTCTAATCGCATTTAGGACACAACGAGGAAATCGCTGTTTATTGCTCCAGTAATCCACTTTTCTACATCATCTGCCCGAAGGTTGTTGATTTGCTATTGTGTGGAAATAATTGATTGTTTGGCGCTCGAAACCGATCGAAACAATAGGCATGATTATTGTCAAAATATTTCAACATTTCGATTGAAATTCAAGCGAAAAGTGCGCGTCATCATTGCCTTAAGTTTATTTTAATCGATCGCTATTAGGATGTTCGATTTCTTCCTCGATTTCTACATAAATTTGAATATTTTTTGTGGACTTTTGTCTTGCAAATCGCTTCTCGCGGCACAAAAGTATATCAAGGTCGTTCTTTCTTTCTTTTATCGGGCAAAATGGCACCATTTGTAGTCATTTGGACATTAATTAACGTTAAAATAACCTAAAACCTGACCGTTAACGGTCATTGTGTATGCGGGACAGTAATAACGCGCGATAATAAAATTAAAATAATTTCTTCGTTCGATTAATTTTTCGGTATTTCTTAATCCTTTCTCAATGAAACGGCTTTGCGCGTACGTTATTTCCTTATACAGAAGACTTTTTTGGTGTTAAATAGTTCAGTTTTGTTGGAATTCCTTTTTTCGTTTAATGATCTTACTTAACACTTAGCAAGACTGTGTCACAACCATTTATTTATGACTTTTATTATTTTAATCGAAAAACAACGCTTTATTGCTTCTTTATTGATTGTCGCCTGCCTCGATCGCTGCATGCAGAGAAACAAATATTTACCTACTTTATCACCTTGGAGAAAAATGGACCATTGTATGGTAATTGTTGTAAATACTGATCTCATTACACTTAAATGCGACACTTTTATTTTTATTTCTGAACATTTATTATTTTTTTATTTTAATTTTTTCGATTCTCTGTTGGTTCAGGCTTGACATAATTGCTGATGATTCATAAATTGCTGGATTAGCCGGCAATAAATTCGATTCTTAATTGCTGCAACTGAGATTCGTGAGGAAAAAATCTCTTTGGGAATTGATCACGAGTTTGATTTAATCTACTTTTGCCTCAAAAAAATATCAATACCGCCCATCACAGAGTGAAATTTCAATTCATTTGTCAAAGGAGCGTTACATCATCACTTTAAAAAAAAATGAGGAGCGAGAGGAGTCACGAGATTTCACAAAAAAAAAAATAATAATTTATTCCTCCCGATGGTAATCTTCATAAATTTCCACTTGTACTTTCTCTAATTAATTATTCCACAATTGCTTCATTAATTAATTATTATCCGATATCTGTCATAATCTCGATCTGAAAATAAAAAATTAATATATTTTATTTTTTTAAAAAAAATATACGATTCCATGCGGCATGAATAAATTAACAATTTTGTTACAGTAGTCAAGTGACTCGAGTCGTCCCGGCAACATCAGAGCAAATAAATTAACGAGCGACAAGAAAATAATTAAAAGTTATGCAATAACAATAATTCAATTATGTTAAAAAATTAATATTAAATACGTGACATGAGCAAAAAGTCATGAATGTGTCGATGAGGAGAGTGGGTAGGAAGGAAAAGAGATTGATGAAACGATAATAACTAGGCTAAAGACGACCACATGCAGCGAGACAAGAACAGACACGAATACAATTATTGTTTCTTTTACCGCGTTTGGAAAAAAATTGTGCGTTATGAAAACGATCTTTTGTAATATAAGATAATGAGGAGTATGAAATTGAGTGATCTAAAAAATGGCGGGAAAATTTTATAAATCAAAAAATTATTTAAAAATGTCTTTTGACGAGCTCTAAAATGCGATTTAGTGATTCATTACAAAAAATATTAAACCTTTTTTTGTGAAAGTCACTTTAAGTCGCATAAGGAATTGTCTGATCAGATCGCTACAAACAATAAGAGATTTATTACTGATGCAAAATGAAAAATCTAAAAAAAAAACTTGGCACTATACAAATTATTTGCATAAAGAAAACTTTAAATAACATTCCCATGCGCGCAATTTGTACTGCTTTTGCACAAAAGATGCTTGTTGTTTATAACAAACAACAATTGTCTGATCATCTGCGTTCCTCTAATATTTCTTACGTAACGTCGCGATGTTGACATTTTGGTATTTGAACAACTTCTGTGTGTCTTCGAATCAAACAATGCGATCTTGTGTTTTCGAAATCAATTCATAAATATTTTCATGAAGTACCTACTTGGGGATGGAGCAGCAAAAAAAAACACATAATTAACGGGATTAAACGCAACCATTAAAATTATACAGCTATAAAAAGTGATCACTACATGCCAAGCCCATTTATTGACCATTTATTAGATATTCCCATTATTTTTGATCATCTTTCGAATATTAACAGTTCATTCATTCATGTTGACATTGAAATGTCGATGAGACGAAGAAATCAGTTGATCTAATTCTCATGACCTTTAAAAAATTTTCGGATTTTGTGCGCAAAAATCGTTATTGACACCCGTGACATGCCACACGCAATTTGGCGACATTTTAACTTGATAACCTTACAATTGCCGCTTAATCGAATAACGCGTGAGTCATAATTGATTAAATTCTTGTTTGAAACATGAAAACTTTATTAATAAAACGATTAATAAATTTATTTAAAAGGACTTGGTAGGCAAGGCATTCGTGAAAGTAAAATAGAATGTCTTTTATCTGCAAAGAACTTTTTTGATAAAATACGAGGGTTTCTGGGTTAAGGTTTACAAACGATTTGTTAAAGCTCTTTTTATATTTGGAACATTAATTAATCTAACAAAAGCCACAGTAATAATTGTAATGAATTTAGTTTGCATGTCATAACACATGTCTCTCAGCTTGTAGCTGTTTTTGTGTGTTGGTTGCTTGAATGCGATATTTAAATTTGTCCGCAAACTAAAAGCACGTGTATTTGCTCAAATATTTTACAAAATACATGTCTTATTGTTTCAAATGCGAATTTGAAGTAATATAATAAGTGTGGATAAAACAAACAAAAGACTTGATGAAAAGTTTTAGAATGCTGTGATGTAAGCGCTTTTTTTAAATATTTTGAATTAAAAATTTATTTATATTTTTGAGTGAAGTCAGAAAGAACTCAACACTAAATAATCATTTTTATCGGATTTTAACGCAAATTTTTTGAAGAGTACCCTTTATATTTTAAGATCTCAAACTTCTTCTTAACTTGACGTATATGAGTTTCATAAGGATTCTGTTAGATGTATCCCACAGAACTCTTACATTTTTTGACTTACAGCCTTTTCCGATTTCTAATCAAGACCTTTAAAGTTGTAAATTGTTTTTTACGTTTGTTACAAAAACTTGTGTTTCAACTCCAAGTTCTTGAACACAATTTTGTACAGTTCATACGCATTTTAGTAGGCAGATATAATCTTATAATGTGTTAATGCGCTGTTCCGACCAATTCTTCTATAAAACTGACTCTTGCATTTGGAATATTATGAGATTAAAAGAACCTCAGTTCCATCCTTCCTTTGAGTGATTTAAACGTCTTCAATATAAGCATTTTATCTTGTTCCAAAAAAACATATGAAAGGAAATATGTTATTCGCTTTCGTTTTGTGTATAATAATGAATCGTTGATGTATTTGATTGGCAATAGGACTTTAGGATAGGAATAGGAAGAATAGGACTTTGTTTTCGGAATTTCGTTGAATTACAAATTGCTTCATAAATAATTTTTTTTCTTAATTCTCTTATTAGGACTGACAAAATGAAACACTTTAAACTTACATTTTTCATTATGAATGTCTTAAAAACCTCTAATGAATTTTACATATAAGAAAGAAACATTAAAGTTTTTCTCTCTTTGTGCCTTATGTCTTGTCTTAGTCCATTTATTACTTCAACTTTGAAACAATTTTTTTGTAAGAATTGGCCTCCAAAACGTTTACAAGAAATAAATTATGTTGTTTGTTGTTGCTGTTGTTTGACCGACAACAAATGCGACCAAAAGTAAATTTAATTAGACAGTTTTCTGGGAGGTAATGCCAATTGTTAAAATATTTGAACTCAATTTGCATACCCAGGCACTGTTGCATTACGCACATTTGCTCATATATGGGTGGCAAAAAGTCGATTTGCTGCAGCTAAAGCTACCCAGAAGTAACATCAAATGTCTTGAAAAGTTGAACATGTTATCTCATTACATTTATTGATTGCATGTTAGGCCATGTAAAAATATGCGTGATTGAGATATTTTTCGTTTTAATTTTTTTTTACTCTTGCGCGAAAAAAAAAACGACAGAACAAGTGTTTGATAACAACGCAAAATGGCCTGAAATCGCAAGCAAGCACACCGGATACCGCCGCAGCAACGTCATGTTAATACAATTTATGTAGTGATGCGTAATTGTAAGACACTTGCAGTCCAGTTACATGTGTGTGATAAGACTCGTGACTCTCGTGAAGAGTGTTAAAGTTACGTCAGTCGAGTCAGCGACACGTTATGGTATTATCAAACTTGTAACATGCATCAAAGACAAATCAAGCAGAGAGTCTAGTCGATTTTTTAATTGCCAGCTTCATCGTGTTTATTGACAGACGCGTAAAATATATGTTAATTGATATCTTCTTAAAGTCCATGTTGTTCGTTATGCACGTTGCTAATCTACTCTACATTTTGTTTATACTGCTTACCCTATGGATGAAAAACGGGTCAGATTGATCTCTTAAGTCTAAAAAGATCACTTAAAAGATCGATCTGATCCCTAAAGAAATTAATGAAGTTTCTTAAGAATTCAATCTGATCCTTTAAGCTGTCAATTTGATCTCATTAAGAGGTTAAATTAATGACTTCTGTTAAGTAATTTAAGTGAAATTATTTATTTAAGCTCTTGATAAGATCAAATTGACAGCTTAAAGAATCAGAGTGATATCTAAAAGGATTAGATCGATCTTTTCAAAAATCTGATCCTTCAAAAGATCGATTTTTGTCCTTCATAGATCGATCTGATGATCTTATAATAATTGAAAGTTCATATCGTCAGATCGATATATGAGACCCAATCAATAGATCGATCTGATGATCTTATAATAATCGAAGGATCAGATCATCAGATCGATCTATGAGATCAAATCGATCTTTTGAAGGATCAAATTGATTCCTTAAAGAGTTAAAATAGTTTCTTAAGTTCTTAAGGAATCAAACAATTCACGTAAAAGATCAACTTGACTTCTAAGAATTTCAATCTGATCCATTGAGAGATAAAACTTACCCGTTTTTCCTCCATAGAGTACGCAAATTAGAGTGGACAAACAACAAGTTATATAGTGTTACTTTTATCTTGGAAACTTTAATTAGTGGTCTCTTATCCAGCAGCAACAGCACGATACCAACACACAAAGCAACTCTTTATGTCCGTTACAATTAAATGACTAGCAACATGAAAATTTTTGGCGTTTCCGATTTCGATTTGAACAAATTCAGCAGAAAAGCACGTGATACAATTTACCATAAATAAAATATTGCATATCAAAACTAACCAATAATTACATTTTTCCTTTTTGCTAAACCTCTAAGCAAAGTTAGCCAGTCACTCGTTTGATAAAGTTGTAAATTTCTGCCTTATTTGTCTCAACATTTATCGTTGAATTTTTAATTAATTTACGGTCATTGTTCAGTGGGCGACCAATTATTTTATTTTATATTTTAATCATTCGTGTCGAGAGTTTAAAAGTTATCAAAACGCTTGCTAAACAATACAATTGCTCGCCATTTGAAGACTTAATCAAGACCACGAGAGAAGGCAGTTCAAAAGTTCGTTCTTTCATCATGACAACTGCAGGCATTTAGCCATTTATCGCCAATTATTCTGGGCATTAATACCTCTCCTCGGGTGCGCACGTACTCCGGATTATGCAAAAACTTTTTTTAAGAGGTATCATCATTCGCGCGTTCCTCATCATTACATTCACTTTTATGTTTTTTTTTGCTGTAATTGTTTGTATGTTGTGTGTTTTAATGTCAATTGTCTTGTCTTTGTTATAAAAAAAAATGTTTTTATTATGTGGAGTATCTAGTGAAAAAAAAATCGATGGCATTAAATGTGAAGGTTATTATTACTGTAAATTACGTGCTGAGAGGTGAGCGCAGGTCTTTTTTTCCTTGTGTGTTTCGAAGAATGTCGTGACTACCATCCTCTATTGTAATTATCTATGATTATTCAGAGTCTGCGACATGCCCCTTAAAAAAATAAAATTTATGCGAACAATTATTCGACACAGAAGAACGCGATAATGATAGAATTGTCATCACTCATCATCCGAAGATAATTTACTATTAACAATCGTTAAATGCTAAAAAAACGCTTTGTACTGAAAAAAAGCATAAAATTCTTTATTCATTAAAGAGCACAAAGAATCTAAATAATTTCAATAAATTTAACTTTAACCAAATTTAGAAAGGCGCGAGGTGCGGCCAATTATTCAAATAATTGTTCAATGAATTATTTTCGCGAGATGTTTGATCGTCTGATATTTTTTTTTCTTCTTTAAGAAATACTTAAATTTGCATACAAATCATCAAAGGTCAATTTTTGCAATTTTTATGAGATTTTGAAACCGTTCTGTTGTGACATTTTTCAAACACAATTTCAATTCTTTATCTCATTCGCGATATCTTGATGATGTAACGAACGTTTTTTCTGCGTTTCTGTGTGAAATGCATTCGAATTTCTCCGGTGTTAATGTGTCCATTTTGTAAATTTATGATATCAAAGTTAATTTAAGATGGAACAAGCTCTTATTTATATTTTTTATAACAAACACACGCATCTCTCCTCTATGATTATAAAAAGTTTCTGGTCGTAAAATATATTTTAATATTTATAAAATAAGAAAAAAAAAATTTTTAACAAAGTGGATATCCGAATAAATTAAAGACAACGACAACAAACTCAAAATTATCGATCGACATGCAATATTTATATTATCAAGACTCCCTCGTGAAGAATTTCATGGTGTTAACTGCTTTTATTTGCATTTCACACACAAAAAAAAAGATATTTCAAAGTGTAAGAAAAATATCATTTTATTGGAGCCACACACGCAAAAAAATAATATTTACCGGATAAAGTGTGTTGGTGCGAAGAAATTTATAACGAGGGAATGTTATTGCACAATATTTTACGAAGAAATTTCTAGTCACTGAGAAATGTTGGACCTACCTATGAACATTTATGACCATCTCGCATAAAAGTAAAAAAAACTGAAAATGTTATCCGTTTGTAACATCAAATATTATTTAGCGATCATTTAAACAAACATTCGCTTGGGTAAAAACCAGTAGCAGGCTTTAGAAAAATTCTTGTTTTATAAATAAAATGTGTTTTTATTGGCACAGCGTAGTTGTTGCAATGTTCCATTAAATCGACAAACAGTGTGGACTCTCTTGTAATTTTGCTTATCACAAGAGAGCCATATAATAGAGGGTAATTTATCTTACTTTTGAGCTACTGTTTTATGTTTCTATTATATTTTATACATATAATAAAACGTATTAAGTGACTTTGTAAAATATTAATTATATCTTTCGAAAATTAACGAGAGTGAGAGGCAAACTGCAATTAGGTAAGTGAGCAAGTTTCATTGACGATTGTCGCGTAAATTAATCCCGAAGCAGTGTTTTTAATCAATCATTTTCACTTTTTCCTTTGTTTTGGCAAGCAATAATCAGTGCCTTGCTAAAAATGAACATTTATAAAAATAAAAAGTTGTTTTTGTAACAGCGTGAAATTGGGATTATATCACTTTACACGTTGTTAGGTATCATCAATCACACAACTGTTAATAAACATATTGGAAAGATAAACAAAAGAAACGTTAATTAAGCCCTACTTTATTGCTTTCGACCAACCAACTATATCGTACTTCCTTCATTTCTATCATTTTCTCTGCATAATACTAATTATTAACGATATTTACACCAATATTGTGAAAAATTATAATTTCTCGTAAAAGTTTTTGATTTTAAACTTAAGTTAAAATTACTTATTCAAAATTTTATTAATTCTTATTTAATTTATTTTTTTCCTTTCTAGAAATATTTTAATATTTTAAAAAAATATTTTTAAAATTTATTATTTGATAATTTTATTAAATTAACTTCAACTATTTCAGTTAATTTAAAATAATTTTTTATTTTATTTTTTTTTTTTAATTTTATTTATTTTTTATTTTTATTTTTTTTTTTTTTGAAAAACATGTAATTAGTTAAAAAACTTTGATTGTATTTATTTATTTTAATATAAAAAATATGCCTATTTATTTTGGTTTAAAAATTTGAATTTTTGTTCTTTAAACAAAAAAAAATTTTTTTGTTTTTAAATAAATATTTATAATATTTTCAATTATTTACGAATTATTGATTTAAATTAATTGTTATTACTTATTTATTAATTTTTAATAAAATATAAAAAATATTTTTGGTATTTAATTTATTTTTATTTCGGTTTTTGAAACAACATAATTTAGGTAAATAATAAAATTTAAATTTTAATAAATAAATAAATAAATATTTACGAATTTTTAAAAATTAATTTAAAAAAAATAATTTTAATTTAATTTTAATATAATTAAATTATTACAAAATTTTTTATTTAATAATAATATAATTTTATTATTTTTATTATAATTTAATTTTATTTGTTTTAAATTATTTTTTTAATTAAAATAAAAAATAATTAATTAATTATTAACTATTAATTATTAATTAATTAATTATTTAATTTATTAATCATAATTTAAAAAAAATAATAATTTTTAGTTTCGAAAAAATTTTCTAATTACGAAACATCAATTCTTCACAAAAATAAATACCTTGCCGTATAACAACCATCATTAATCCACACCACACGCTTTGTTTGTTTAATTATTTGAAACGTTATTCGAGCCTTTGATAATTGATGATGTAGCTCATCATCATCGTGAGTGTAACCATCGATGTCATAAACAATTTCCGATAACATTAACAATTATTTCGATAAAAAGGGACTTAAAAAACCTCGTTTGACCGGTAATTTACTTCACTTCCATGAAATTATTTTATTTTTTTCAATTTCTTCATAAATATTGATTATAAATGATAATTTGTATGTCATGTCATAAAATACAAAATAATTACAAGAAATTTATAAACATCATGCTATTATGTCACATGAAGGTTTTTGAAAAAGATACGACGACGAAAAATAAGGAAATAACTAGAAATTAGCTTCTCAAAGTCAACTCCAACAGCTTTCTTTTCTGTTCCATTTGACCTCAATTTGAATAAATATATGAATTAATATTTAAAATAAAAAAAACGAAAAGAAGACGACCGTTTGTTATAATATTAATCATAATTATCAAACGCTACTGGAGATTATACGAACGGGGCAACGGCAGCAAAAAATTAACTCAATGTCATTCGATATCGCCTTTCTCGAATTAATAACCAACCAAAAAATAAAAAAAAAACGAAAATTTATGCATTGTTTATATATTTCAGGAAAACGCGCGCCACGATAGACGTCTTGAATATTTTAAGAGTTATCATAATAATTAGATGGAGAAATTTGCATATAAATGAGACGGAATGTGATGCAAAAAAGCTGAAACAAAACTTTGAGCAATTAAAGTTTCCATTGAACTAAATTATTTTTCGTTTTCGGTTATATAACGTTACCTGGGTGAGTGCAGCATCAAGAGAGCTCATCAAATAAATCAAGTGACGAACCCGAAGAGTGTTTGGGCGAATGTTGTTACACGGCAACATACAAGATATCGATCATTTTTAATGCATAGACAGTGTCACATTACATTAGTACGTGATATTAATCATCTGGCTGTGTCGTTATCTAGTTCCCTATTAAATTTTACGTTTTACCAGTTTATTACAAATTAAGTGAAGCACACTTTTATAACTACTTATTAAAAATTTGCAATAATACGCTTTGCGAAAACGAGTTTGCGCTTGTAATATGTGCTAAGCACCGAAGATATATGAGGCAGCGTCGCAGAAAATCCCGAGCCTACTCTCGTAATTTATTTACGCTCTTTTCCGTCTATCTATATTAGATTAATAAACCGTCAGTCATACAATTATTTACTACCTTCCTATTTTATGTTGTTTTGATTTTCGCATATCTTGCGTGATATTGAATCCAAAAGCCACTCTAAAAATGCGACTAACCGCCTTCTTGCCATAGCGAAAAATTCACGCAAAGAAGAAATTATAAACCGATGCACTATATCTAATTGCAGCTGCTATGCAACGCCCATACAAAAATAAATAATTAATACGGATGCATAAATGCAATTTTAATAGAATATTTAAACAGTTTTCTCACGTACGTACGACGCAGCGACATTAAACACATTACAAATTTGTTAACTAGATCCAATCACTATCTAATCATCAGTTTTTATAATATAATAAAAACGCACATGCCATATTAACACGTAGTCAGCAAGTCTCGAAAAATATTAAATCAAGTGATAAAAAATTTAATTGATTTCACGAGAGAGAGACGCATGTACGCTTTGCGCAAAATTATGATTTATCAAGTTGCTGATCGATTTGCATAGATTTTAATTTAGATTATTTCCGATTGCGATGATCGAATAGCGTCGCTAGATCAATCATATCAGCGTCGCGTCACGTAAGTTTCCTTCGAAAGTCGCATAACTTTGGCGATTTGTTTGGTAAATATGTTTCAATTAAGTGATTTATGTTGATTGGAAAATAATTAATTGAGCTGGAATTTTTGTTGCTATCTTTGTGTCAATATCAGTCTGTTTCTGACAAAAATAAATCTTTTTTTTATGTTTCTAATGTTATGCAGTGTTTAGATTTATTGTTTATTTCTCTTTACTGTCTCATTTTTTTTATTAGGATGGTACTCATTTTTATGATTTTTTTTATTTTCAGGTAAGGATTTAAAATTCAATTAATTGATGAAAACGAGTAAATTGGCATGTTATCTTACAAGAGAAATATTAAAAATTTAAGATTCAAAATAATTTTTAATGGTAAGTACAATAAAAAAAAATTGGGATTCATAGTTGAAGGTCTACATAAAAAAAGTAATATAAAAGAAATTCACATCATGAAATTTTTTTAATTTTATAAATTTATTTATCATATTTTTAAAATATTAAACTTAAAAATTTAAAACTTTTATTTTTTTTTTAAATAAATTGATATTTTTCATAAAATTAATAAAATATTTAAAAATAAATAAATAAAATCGAAAACTTATATTAAAATAAATAAAATTATAAAAATTTTTTAACTTTAGTTTTTAATTGTTAATAAAAATTTTGAAATAGTAAAAGAATATTTTAAGCTTATTTTTAAATTTATTTTGTTCAAAAATATTTTGCTCATAATAAAATATTCACATTTTCACGGAGAAGAATTTCTAAAAAAAAGATGAAATCCGAAAAATTTATATATTTTTATCGGTTTAGTTCCTTTGGTTTTTTTTTTGAAATATCAATTTAAAATTGAATTTAATTAATTTAAAATAAAATAAATTCTCAAAATTTGTATTAAATAAAAATTTAAAAAAATAATTAAAAAATTATTTTAAATAGAAAATTTTAAGTAGTGCGCAAATATTTTTTTTCATTCAATATTAATGTGCGAAAAAGTTATTATTAAAAAATTCTCATAATACTCAGAAGTTTCGCAAGAAAGAAAAAAAAATAGATGAAAATCAGAAATTAATATTTTGAATATTTTTTTTTAATTTTAAATAAATTTTTTAATTAAAAATAAATTAATTTTAAATGAGCCGTGTCATTAATTATTTTTAAATATATGTTTAAAAAAATACATCTTAATAAAATTTTAGAAACTTTATGAAAACTTTTAATTAAACTGACAAATTACGATTTCTATCACAAAACGTGTCATCCTAATGCCAATTTTTCCATAAATTTACTCAAATAATTTGACCAAACCCTAAAAATACATGAACATTCAAGTGGGTGGTACACTCGAGATATTTTTAATTCTGCGTTCGCACAAAACATATCCAATATCAAATGAAAATAAACACATACCATAAATTCAAGTGTGCAATATTATTATTATTAATAATTGTCAAGCAACAACTCCATTCCAAGTTCAAGTTTTACGCAAACGTGCGCACACAAGCGCGAAAGTTAATAAAGTTATGCACTAATCATTAGAGACTTTGTGTCATATTCTAACTCGCGACCTGCGATTAAATTTTATTAATTAAATATCCTGCTGATTAGTATTTGTAATTGCACCAACAAACAATTTCCTTGAATCAGATTAAAATCTGTCGTTGGTTGTTAATGTTTGTCAATGTTGGCTTGCCCATGTGGAATTTTTTGAACAGAGTGACACAGCGAAGTCAAGTTCGATTTTATTTATTTTTTGTTTTGTTTGAAGTTTAAGGTTTAGCATTGTTCGTAATAATATTGGCGAATTTAACAAAGAAATTCAAAAAAGTTCATGTCAAGGTTTTTTCGTGGACAATAACGCAATTGTAACTCCTCACATATACGCCTCTTCTTAACACAAGTCGATGTGTGATGATGACTAACCGACAAAAAACGAGTAAACATAAATTACGCGATTTTTAAGATTTTTTTTATCGACAAGAAAAAATTAAAATTTTACATTATTATTTATGGTAATCAATTACGGAGACTCATCCGTGTCCATAAATCAAAAAGAAAACACGATGTAAAGCTATAAATTTTTTTCGGGTGTAAAGGTTGCTGATACGTTGCAGAAATATACACAAAGGGATTATACAAAAAAAAGACTTTAATAAAGAAATATGTAACTTGAAGTAAAAAAAAATCTTCCTCGTTCATATATTTAAAAACAATTTTTTTTCTCTTAATATAATGATCACTATGATTTATCAGAGAAAGAGCGGGAAAGATGCCGGCAGTGATCGAAAAATGATAAAAGATCCGATAATCGCGCAATAAGCGAGACATAGCAGGAGTTTAATTGTTGTTATATGTGGCATATTACGTGACCAGCATTTCGGTGAAATTTTATTTATTGTTTGTATTCTTAATTGAGCCTTTATATGGGATTTTTTTCGCTGTACTCGTTCCAGGGGGCTTCATGCGAAAGTTATCATAACGCGCAAAAAAAAATTGATGAATATTTTAATCACGTCCCATTGTACTCTGATTGCACAAAAAACGAAATCTAAGAATAAATCAGTAATTTTTTCATAATTTTAATTTTTTTTTTAACAAAAAGCCCGAAGGTTTTTGCATTCTTGTCGCGAAAAATCGTAAAAATGTCAATAAAACCCGAATCAGTAGCTTGAAGGTATTTAATATTAATAATTTTTGACAAACAACATAATTTTAAATGAACACAAATTTTGGTTTACCATACGAAGCCAACGTTACTTTAAATTAAATCTGACAGAATAGATCTTAATTGGGCTTTGGTCGACTTTTTGATTGCTGCTTAGAATATTTTTTTTTAATATTTATTACGACTGTAATAAAGTAGATTCTTATTTATGAACGAGATTTTTTGTTTTATAGCTAAAAAGTTCCCTTCTCTCTCTGTAATAATAATTTTTCATATTGCACATGCGTTTCGTGGAAAGAATGTAAAAATTCCTCATACAAGATCATTGCCTCAGATAATATAATTGACACTCCCACAGCACACGCATTACTTTATTAAACAGTAATAAAATGTCCATAAAGTGCATTCACATGTCAAAAAATTGTTTTTTTCAATCAAAGCTTATGTGCGTGATATGATATGAAGAGAAGGGTGATCGACTCCTGATTTGGTCTCCTGAATATTGACCCACTTCACGTAAGACTTTGTAAGATTTTAATTTTTATTGTGAAGAATTTATGTTTCGAGAATTTTTATTTTACGTTTTATTTTATTTTTTTAACATTTTTTAAATTTTATGCAAATTTTCTTTACATGGTTCCTCAAATTTAAAAAAAAATTATTTTTAATAATTTTATTATTTTGAAAAACATTTTAGTTTTCTTATCACTCTTAAAACTTATCTCTAAAAAATTTGATTAAAAAAATTATTTATTTTATTTGTTCGATAAATTTTTCTTTTATTTTTTAAAAAATAATTAATATTTCTTAAAAAAAAAACATTTTGATATTTATTTTTTTTAAAAATATTTTTTATTATTTTTTAATATTTTGATTTTTTTTTAATTTTTAAATTTTTTTTTATTATTTTAATTCAGTAAATTAATTTAAAATGTAATTTTTTTTAATTAAATAATTTTTTTTAAATTAAAAATATTTTTATTTAAATAATTTTTTTTTTTTTTTTATTTAAACTTTTTTAAAATTAAATAATATTAAAAATAAATTTGATTAAATGAGAAAAATTTTAAAAAATTAATTAATTAAATAAAAAAATATTTTTAACTTTAAAAAATAAATTTCTCACAGTTCTTAATTTGCAACTCTTATGATTCATGTTTCACGTGAATTTAATAAATTTTTACATATATGCTAATCTTTTTGCATCAGCGACGCAACTCAATCAAGCGTAACTAAATGGATATTGACAATGAATGCATGTAGATTGTTTCTAATTGAAAATAAATATCCCATTCATTCAGAAGCCTTTTTTATTTATTTATTAACACAGAAGCTCATTTATTTTCAATTTCATTAACAATGATTGAAGATTTTTTTGATAAATTCTTGCGTATATTTTGTAAAGTCATTTAAAAAAACAAAAAGTTTTTTTTGTAATAATAAAAAATTACTTTTCTATGCAAAATATTTTTTTTCTTGTAGTTTATTAAGTTTAATATCGTTTTATGAACATTAACATTAACTCCATTTCAAATCAAGCCAAGGTTACTGATATATGCGAGTTGACAGGCAAAAACGGTATATGCATTTGAAATATAATATTTTAAATAAATATACCGAAAAACGGGGGAAAAATGTGCGCATATTCAAAATATATATCTTGTACAATCTTTTATTAATAATATATTAAATTAATAGAGAGACACCAAGAGTTTTAAAAAAAAGAGTCAGGTAAATGTTTATGTTGCTTTGCTTAACTTTGCTATGATTCACATTTTATTTATTTACATACAAAATTATAACAAAACTGTTAGCGCGAGGGCAAATACAGCTAAAATTCATATTTTTATATATGTATATTGCACGATTAGATTAGATGTTAAGCCAATTTTAAAGTGACAGGATATTTATTACGAAAAAAATGCATGTTGAATATTTTGTGACAGAAGATTAATTTGTATGACACTGAATTTATTATTTTTTTATCACTGCTTACAATTTTAATAATTTAATTAATTTTTTACATTATTTTTTTGTTAAATTTTAATATAAAATTTAATTTTTAATAATTTATTTTTAATAAAAATTAAAATTTTAATTAAATTTATTAAAATTAATTAATTTATTAAATTTATTTATTAATTAAAATTATTAAAATTTTCAAATTTTAATATAAAATTTAATAATTTAATTTTTATTTAATTTAATTTTTTATTTAATTTAATTTTTTTATTTAATAATTTTTTATTAAATTTTCGTTAAATTTTGATAAGAAATTAATAATTTAAATAAAAATTTAATTTTTTTATTTTTATTAAATTTAATTTTTTATTAAATAATTTAATTTAATAATTTTTTAAATTCCGGATAAGAAGTTATCAACATTTTTTTAAACTCAACACTTTGTAAAATGAACATTTCTACGATTAATTTGAATTAAAAATGAGATTCCATTAAAAAATTATTAAAAACGATTAAATATCTGATAAGCATCGAGTCGTTTGCATAAGCCAAACAAACACCATTAACCACTAAAATTGTTACACAATCGCATGATAAAACTTTGTATGTAAAAAAATATCATCTAGCACTTACAATAACGTCAGCAGCAACAACAACAACAACAACCGGTAAATCTTATAATTGAAATTTGTCTAGCAGACATGTCTGTTGAATGAATGAAAATGACGCGTACCTGTCAAACCTGCTTCTGCTTCTGTAAGCTCCGTTCGCGCACTCCATGCTATTATTATTGTAATTTTATTTGAAATCGATATGATTTTAGCTTAAATTATTCAAAATGCATCTGGTGTGAAAAAAAATATTTTCTCTCAATTTTTTTTTATTTATTTATTTTTTTTTTGGGACTGCAATAAATAACTGTGTCAGCAAAATTACCTCCCAAATCGCCGATCAGTAGTTGTTGCATTCCTAATTGGGACTTATTATCATTAGATTAGATTATTATCGACTTATTGATTTGAATTTCATCTTTTTATTTTTATTTTGCGAAAGAAATTTACATTTTTCGAATATATTTTGCACAATAATGGAAAAAAGTAGTCCAGATCGCAATCGAGTGCATTTTTTTATGCATGAAAAAATTTCCAAATTTTAAAAAGCCTCTTAAGTAAAAAAAAATTGAGGCATCCTCGGTTCAATTAGTTCAACGCCTTACCACACACCTCATAAATTTCACGCTAAATACCTTTTTCTTTGCGCGGAAGTAAAATTTGTTTGTTTACATTTCTTTTATTATTATTATTTTTTCCCACAAAAATAAATAAATAAAATAAATGGTGGCAAGTTTGGACGTTACGCTAGTTTGATATCGCGTTACAAGATCTCTACTTTATATTCAATAACAATTATCTTAATATATATTTTTATTTTTAACATATAAAAAAACAACTATATTAATAATAAAAAAATGCACTTGCTGCTGGTGATATAATAAAAAAAAATGCAAACGTGAGGACTAAGCAACGAACCATTAAAACGCTCCATTTAACTGGTCACGTCGTGGTTGTCGTTCAATCAGGATTAAAAATTTCTTTTTCGCGCATCGGTCGGTGCCTTATCACTACTTTCATACCCATTTAATTATTATGAACGATTTTTAGTGACTTAATATACTTGTTTATTGATCAGTTTATTTCGCATAATGAAGCCTTTAAGCAATACATCACAAAAAATGTACTTTTTACGACTTTTTATTCGAATAAATTTCGAACCAGAAGTTGCACTACCGATAAAAATGTCTGTTATAAAAAATTACAACGCTATTATTAAACCTTTAATTGATTTAATATTTATCGCCGTGCTATCTCATGCTGCCAAAGACTCTCTCGCGCAAATGCATATCATTATCATTATTATTAACTTTGGTCTCACACACATAAAAATTCAATATAAGCTTTCACCAAACATATCACATGTGTGTGCTTGATGACGACTATCTTTTACGCTAATTTTATGTCCGGACCCGGAGAACATTAAATGCACAAAAAAAATGAATTACTTAAAAAAAAAACTTTAATACAAAAATTGCTCATGTTTATGTCAATTTCGAGTTAATTCCCGGTTGTTGAGTAAACCTCTTAAAATGATCGCCACTGCACTTTAAACGAGACGAGCAATTAGTGTGCGCGCGATATGACTGCCAGCAAGATGACAAGAATTAATGAATTGCATTCAAATTCTTATCGAAAGTATCGGTTTCGGGTAAAAAAAAACCCGAAAGAAAAAGTAAAGCTGTTTGTACTGACAGCTCAATTAATAAAGAAAAGTGTATCGAATGTGTTGATAAATTTTTGTTTGCCGCACAAAAAAAGTGAAGGCATTCAAAGAATTGATAGGCAATGCTCAAATACCTTATAATTGATGTGTGAACGATATTTTTTAGTCATCCGGGTGTGGGGTTTGCACATGTTTTTTTTATTTACTTCATTGCGGATATGGAAGAGTAAGT
Organism: Culicoides brevitarsis; assembly: GCF_036172545.1. Lineage (NCBI taxonomy): Eukaryota > Metazoa > Arthropoda > Insecta > Diptera > Ceratopogonidae > Culicoides > Culicoides brevitarsis. The sequence goes on along the minus strand of NC_087085.1, from coordinate 13,056,929 downwards.
CCTAGTCAAGCAAGCAATAAATAGTGCAAAATATTGTTTATGAAATTATTTTTGTTTTTGAGTTATGGTTGAGCTTTAATTCAATGGAAAAATATTTTCGTGGGCATTTCCTTTTTTCAATAAAAACATTTTTATATAGAAATAATTGATTATTTTTTATTTATCAATTAAAATTAATTTTTTGTTAATTTTATTTTGCTTTACTTTTAATATTTAAAAAAAAAAATATTTACTTAATTTTAATATTTACTATTTTTAAATTAATAAAATTTTTAAATTTATCAAAAGTCATCTTATTCTATTTTTTTTTAATTTTAAACATTTATAACTTTTTTTATTTTTTAAAATAAATTTTATTGGCTTATTTTTTAATTTATAAAAATCAAGCTATTTTAACAAATTAATTAATTTATTTATTTAAATTTATTTATTTATTATTTTTTTAAATATTATTTTTAACATAATTCTTATTTTATTAAATTAAATTATTATGATGAAATTATTAAAAATCCAATAATTTATTTTTTTTTATATATTTATTTTATTTTTTTTTTTTTAAAATGTAATTTTTTCTTCCTTTTATTTTGAAAATGTAATTTTTAAAAAATAATACAGAATATAATCCAAAAAAAATAATTTTTAATATTTAATTTTTTTTTTATAATTTTAACTTTTCTAACAAATTATTAATTTTTATTCCTTAATCTTTAATTTTTAATCATGAAAGAAAATAAGAAAATAATTTTCAACGCAATATTTTATAATTTTTTAAAAGATATTTCATTATCAAAAATTTAAGAAAAAATCCTTCTGGAAATATAAATTATTTGATAATTTTGTGAATTAAGTTATTTTAATGAAATAACAAATTTCACAGGAAAATATTTTTAAATTATTTTTTTTTCACTTAGGAAGCATTTTTACGTTTTCACAAAAAATAAAAATTGTAAAAAAAATATTAAGAAATAATTGTAAACAATAAAAACTGATTAGCATAAATAAAAATAATAAACTTGTAAATTCAAATGAAATTTTTGAAATCCAAACCCACGACATAATTGAATATTTTTGTAAATTTTATTTGTTTGTAAAATTGTGACTCACTGATCTTGGTAGAAAACACCTTTGCGACGATTTTGTGACTCATCTAACGTTTTATGTTCAATTCCTTATAAGTACTTCAATGTTAAAAATCATTATTGTTTTTTTTTTGCAAATCGTATGCGGAGATGCATTTCTTTACTACTTCAAATTCTTTTTCTATTACATCATTCTGCTTTGTTGTTCAACACTCTCACACGATGCATTTGCTGTGGGTTTGTCTTAATTTAATTATGATTATTAATAAAACGTAGTAAATGTTCGTTCATTCTTTCATAATAGTAAAATAATTATAATTATTTTAAATGTTCATCTTGTGCAAGTTTCGCTTGTTGTGGGAACTCATCATCATCAGTCATCACCACTATCGAGACGAGGTTAATTAATTTCGCACATGCCTCCATCATTGTAGGACAATCTCTATTTACGATGAGGGGTGACACAAAAAAAACTTCATGACGGAAGCTTTATGTTGCATGTCTATCAACCGTCTTTTTATTTCTAGCACTTTCAGTTTTTTTTTTAATTACTTAACAACTTTTTAAGTTTTCTTTATTGCAACAACGCGAGATAAAATCATCTTTTTAACATGTGTTTACCCACGATTGTCGTGAAAGATTTATAAAAAAAAATATTCTGCATGGAAATTGAAAGTTTTAGACAACAATAAAATTATTTTTGAAAAAAATCTCAAATAAATTACAAAAGCATCCACTTGTTTATGCCGCCGCCGTCGTCATCGCATCATATCTAGACTGCAGCATAATTTTCCCTTTTAAAGCTCATTAATACAAGTCCATTGTTCGGCTTAAACATAACAAAACTGCATTTTATAACAACTAAATATTTTAAGTGCGGAGAAAAAAAAGTCAGTCAGTAAGTCAAAAAATTTTAACAATTAAGTCACACGCAAAAAAAAAAGTAAAACAAACAGTAGTGCACGAAAAACAATAACAACAAAGACAATAACAACTCCCTTTATAATGAGTTACAGAAAAAAAAAATAAAAACAAATCTTATTAAAATTATTGCACAATTTTCTCACATATTGTTACAACTGTCAAGCAAGCCATTATTAAATTTGAACTTTGCATCATTCTATATTATATTTTATTAATTTATTTATTTTTTTGTGTGGTGTCCAATTGTTGTTGTCATTTCAGATTCCGACACAAAAAAAAAAGAAACAACATTGACATACAAATTTAATTTATTTTGTTATGTGATGCAGTTCACAATTTACAATATACAAAGAATGAGAATGCGTTTTTCTTACAAATATTGCTAATTAATAATGTTGATGATGATTATTGTAAAAAGTTGTGTACAAAAGACCCCTTGGGGAAAATTAATACGATTGTACGGTAATTTGTTTTATTTTATTTATTAATATTTTTTAGGCGAATAAATTTAATTATTTTATTTTTTTGTCGCATCATGCTTTGAAAATAATAAAATTAAAATTTTTGATTTGATTCAATTAATAAAAATTTTTAGTTTTTTAAATTTTCTAATTAAAATAATTTTTTAAAATTAATTTAAAAATTTAATTTTAAAATTATTTAGTTAATTTTTTTTAAATTTTAATTAATTTAATTTTTTACATAATTTTTTTAAAAATTAATTTAAAACTTAATAAAATTGATTTTAATTTAAAAATATCACACGAAAACTTATTTTTTTTTAATATAATAATTTTAATTTAGTTAATAAAGCTTAATTAAATTTATGAAAATAATTATTTTTTTTTTATTTTTAAAAATCTTTTATTTTGAAAATGTTAACATTTTTCATGATATTCTATAGTATTTAATTTTGATTCAAAATCGATTGTTTTTATAATTATAATAATAATTATTTTGCGTTTTTTCGAAATTTCGGTCACGTGACTCACAAAAAAATTAAATTTAAAAATTTTAAAAAATTCAGTCCATTTTTTATAAAGTTAAATTAATTTTAAAAAAATTTTGAAAATTAAAAAAAAATTATTTAAAAAAATTTAAAAAAAAAATTGAAAATTTACTAAAAATATCAAAAATTTTTACATCTTTTTTATTTTTCCCTGATGTTTTTTTATTTTTTTCCAAATTCGAGGGGAACTTGAAAAAAAAAATAAAATAATTAAATTTAGTCGCCTTTATTAATTTTATTTCACATGAAGGACGAATTTTACACTTTTATTCATTAACGAAGAATGACATTAAATTAAGAAGATCTAAAAAAAATTGATCGATCGATGTTTCATATCCGTAAAGTCTGTAACAATACGTACTGACCATGTTATATAAGATGTAAATAATAACAAAAAAAAAATGCCGACAACATATTTATTTATAAACAAAGTCTGTAAGCCAACTTTTTGAGAGAGCGCGAGAAATTTTCGTTACGGTACGAGTTACGGTACCATTCAGACTTAACTTAAGCCACACACACGCGAACCGATGAGAGAGCGCGCTTCATACGTGCGCATCCACATTGAGCTATCTATTTAAATCTGTTTCGCTTCAATATTTATTTGTTGATCGTCTTTGTAGCGTGAACGATGTTCCTTCTTGCTGTGCGGTGTTTTTATTGCACCAACAACGAAGAACCGTATTATTCATAAATATTAACAGCAAAAAATTATTACTACACTCGTACGGTGCGAATATACGGCGCGGCAATACTCCAATTCATTCAGTTTCAGTTTCAATTTCGATTTCGTTCTCATTTCACGCTCGTCGTCGTCGTGCCGTGGTGTGAGAATGTAAAGTTCACTTTCGTACATTCGCATAGAGCGCGAAATATAATAATAAAAAGGTATAAACTGTGGCAACTACTAGCACTATTATTTGCATATTGACAGTGATGCAGTTCACACGGGTGATCGCAGTTCTTTGCACGTAAAAATATACGAAAACCTACAAGAAATAAAAAAAAATTATTTGAGTTTATGTGTTAAAGGAGAAGTAAAATAAGATCATTTACGTTACAATATTCGCGATCATAGGACGGATTTTTTTCCGTTGCTTCATCTTTTGCACTCGAGAGTGTTTATGCGAAAAATAAAAATTAATAAAAAAAAATAAATTAATGTATTAAAATTGATCAAGTCAATCGCAAATATTTTAGTGTGTTACAAGTTGTGGACATCAACAGACAAAAATTGCTGAATTTTTAATGTGCGATGAAAATGAAAGTGATTTTAAATATTTATAGAAAAAATAAAAATAAATTAATTAAAAATATTTTAAAAAATATGTGAATGAAAAAAAAGAAGAAATATGTGTGACAATAAATTATAAAATAAAATCGAATAAAATGTAACGTTATTCTAATAGCATAAATATGCAAATTAAAGAAAGAAAGAAAATATATTAACATATTAATAAAAAAAAAATAAATAAAAAATTTTAGCATTATAAAAACGCATAAAATTATACAAAAAAAAATAAACTGTGCCCTTTTTATATTTTAGTTAATTTTGAATAAAAAATTATTATTATTTAAAAAAAACTTTCGATTTCATTAATGAGTGACAAAAATATTTAAACAACATATTTTATATAAAAATATTTTTTTTTTCATTAAAAAAATAAATATATTAATTTTATATAAAATAATAAAAAAAAATAATTATTGTTATCTTTAATAATTATCTAAAAACTGTCGAAAAAATAAATCATGTGAATTTTTATGTCAAAATAAAATATTTTTTCAAGTTTCCGATAATTGTCATTTTTATGAGAATTTAAAAAACAAACAAAAGTGAAATAATAACGTACTTGAAAAAAAAATAACTATGATTTAATATTGTTTGTTTATTATTGTAAAATTTTTAAAAGTACAAAACAATTAATTATATTTGTTGAGGATTAAAACATAAATAATATAAATGTTTTATGTTGTTTGTTTATTTTTTCCGATATTTTGTTGAACAGTGCGGATCAAAATATTAAAATATTCAAAATATTTTTCTTTATGCATGTACCGATCAAAAGTGTATTATATTTCCTCTTTTGATTTTTTTTTATAAACACACATTATTAATATTAATATAATATTTCTTTCTTATTGTTGTTTAAATATTTTTAACAATTATATTACAATAATAAAAAATATCACAAAACAGTTACAGATGAAGAATAGTGACCTTCTATACGTATGAACATACATTGAGCTTCTTTGTTATACTATCACTCACGTCTACGGCCGATTATTGATGATTGTAAATAAAATATAAAATTTATAGAGATATATTTTTGAAAATGCGATATGAACAATAAAAGTGAGGAACAAAGATCGAATATTTTAGATAAAGCACCCATAAAAACGCCTCAACGACGATAATCAATCAAAAAAAAGTGAAGATTTTTGTTTATTGAAAAATTAAAATTTTACATCATCCGCGCGCGCACACGCATCAAAAATGGTCAACAAACAATATACCATCCAAAAAGGTGGCAAAGAACCGAAAAAATATTCGCCACCGCCTTCCCTCCGTTCCGCCCTGAACATTCCGCTGGTCTCATCGCAGCCGAATCCCATGCAAGTTGCGACAAATATCAGTCTCGATCCGGCGCAAGAACAAACGGATAAAAGCGCGTCAACCGTTTACGGCAGAAATATCACGTACTACAACGACGTCGACAACGAGCAGCAACATTTGACGGTGAAGGACTTGACACTCAGCGATATCGGGCGTTTTCAGTACAACAACTTGCCCGTGATGGAGGAAAAACCAACGGTGAGTACTGATCGCAGTCAAGCATAAATCCACAAATAAACTCGTAATTATCAGTTTTTTTTTTCGTCTTAAAAAAAATTTTATACTCAGACACTCTGAGTTTCATTTAACGCTTTCTAGTTCTTGCTCAGAGAAAATTTCTGTAATTTTTTTTTTTGTGTTGTAATCGCACGGACTACACATCTCACATTTTGCGGCTAAAAAAAATGTAAATATGATTCGCGGCGTTACAATTAATGTTTTTATTCGTGCGCCAGCTTGTTTTAGTCTCAATCAACGTCTTGTACTCTTCGCACATTCGTTCAATTAATAAATAAAATAATTACTTTTTCGAACTTTTTTAAGAGAAAAACTTTAACGAGACAAGTAAAAAGTGAAGTTCATTACAAAACAAGCCACAAAACACAGAAATAAGAAAAAAAAAACGATGAGAAAATTGATTAATTACGATCACTTGTTGTGTCTCAGTGAAATTATTTAATTAACAAACGATGGCAAATAATTATGTTTTGATTCAATTATGTCAATTGGAGAAATTAGTAAGAAAAACAATAAACGTGCAGCATGTTGAAGTATTTTAATGTGAGTTTTCAATTAAAGGTTTGTTTGTGTTTATGTTTTTTTATTGCATTTTGAAGAAAAAATTTGATTTTATGCTTAAAAAGTTGTCCGTATACTTCAAAATTGTGATAATTTTTCATAATAATACAATAATATTTTATTCCATCGAAATAATTTACATGAAACGGCTATACTTAAGTTACATACAAAATTTTATAAACTTTTAAAGGGACTCTACAAAGGCACAGGTTAATAATTTTTTTATTGATATGTTGGGTCAAATCGGGGTCAAATAATAATTTAATATGAATTTTGGGGCTTTTTTTAATTTTTTTTTTTAATTTTGAGTCAAAAAGACTGTCTTTTAAGACAAGAAAAAGGGAAAAATTAACTGAGGCGTACAAAAATGTGAAATGAGGAGTACAAAAATGTTAAAAAAATTGTTTTTTTTTATAAAAATTTCATATTTTTAAAATTTAAAAAATTTAAATACTTGATGGAATGATAAAATCTCGAGCTAAAAATTTAAAATTTTATAATTTATTAACAACTATTTTTTTAAATAATTAAATAAAAATTTAGTTAAGCTTAATTTATCAATTTGTTTAAAAAAAATATACAATTTTAGATAATTTTTGTGTCTATAAAACTTAAAATATGAACAAAATTTTTAATTCAACAAATTTTTATGCTTGGTTTGAATTAATTGGAATATATTTTGAGGTTTACTTACCTTTTGTTTCCATTTTTCATCATTTATTCACATGAGGAGTATGAAAATGTAAAAATTTCCTGTGAGGAGTAACAAAATGTAAAAATATTAAAAAAAAAGTTTAAAAATATACAGAAATGCGACAAAGTTGGTCGTAAAAACATCATTGAATACTCTTAAATCTCTTTTTATTTATTTTCAAGTGTTTTTTTTTCTTACTTGAGAGAAGTTTTAATTTCTAATTATTCATGATCGATCAACAAGACCCTCTCAATATTAATTTTATAAAAAAAAATCAACGGAAATTGGTGAGATTTCTCATTTCCTTTGATTTTTTTTATCTTTCATGACTAACTGGCATACTTGACACCACAAAACGACGTTAGAAACTTATCACACGCACATCTCTTGCATTTTGTCATTTATAGTCACAACGAACCTTTTTTAAAAAAATAATAATAAATAAATAGAAAAGGTGCTATTAATCTTCCAACATGCGATCATAAATATTCTATCAATGCTGAATTTTTAGCATATTTATCGAGTTAATTAATGCACGCTCTGCATCGTTACGTAACATCGTCAACATTCATTGAAAAGTTACTTTTCTTGATTCCAAAGCGCGCGCGCGCGCCAAATGCTCATTTTCAATTCCTGTTTCATTGATAACCATCAAGATTATTTTAAACTATCACTTTATCATTAACATGCGTGGAATGATGAGTATTTTTGCGAGCTATGTAAAAATTTTGCTGCGAGGCATTTTATTATTTTTATTCATATACAAGTAACGAGCAACACGTTATAATTAATAATAAAATCAATTGCTTAATTAGTTTAACACATGAGGAATGTTCGAGTCAATAAATTTACTCGTTACGAAAAAAAAATTATATAAAAAGAATTTTTTGACTTCATACCAATATTGTCTTGGGACTTTCACTTTCTTTCGTTTTTTGCGGTGCAAATGTGTATTTGGACACGTGCACAATACAATAAAGCCTACCTCATCATCATCATCCGCAAATTCCAATGGGTTGAAAAAATTTTGTCACACATCATTATTGCTTTTGTTTTGTCTGAAACACTCACAAATATCGCTTTCATCGCATTTTTATTGCTATTATTATTATTTTTAGGGGTTAACAAAGCGTCACTGGTTAACTAAAAAATTACAAGTTTTTATCTCTTGATATGATCGTGAGTGTTATTTGTTTTCTCTTGTGTTTCTTTTTTTTTTGCCAAATTATTTTTTTTTTTTGTTATTTAAAAAAAAATATATTATAAATTGTTATTATTATTTTTTTTTATGAAAAATGAGATTGAATCAATTTAATGATGATTTAATGGATTAAAAATTATTTTTAAGATAAATTATAAAAAAATGTCAAAAAAAAACCTTTAAGAGGACTTTGAACTCTAACTCAACATTCAATGAGAACAAGTTCTTTCCTTTTTTCTTAAAAAAAAAAATTCTTACATAATATTAATAATATTACATGACATTGACACGTTCGTTGACACTCATTAACTTATTACCGGCAATAATTATGATTCGCTACGATTTTTAATTGAATTCTTATGGGTGAATGTTGCAACATGTTCAAGTTTAAGTCCATTAAATTTATAAAAAAAAATCAAGTTTTTTCCTTTCCTTCTTGTGATTTCATTCACATCCGCACTTCTTGCGAGCTCATTTAACAGACTCCGTTCGCAAAATCGATATTCATCTGGCACGAAACAACTTTTCTTTTCCATAGCATGACAAAACCCAATATTATCCAAGTCTAAATAAACAATTATTCTGCGAAAATATTTATTTATTTATTACTATTATTACTAAACTAATGCAATTTTCGAGTCACATACACACGAAAAAACTCACAACTTAATTAAAAGCGAATGAAGCGCGTAAGCAAGCAAGCAACTTCTGAAATTTTATTGATAGAATTGCATGTGTGTGTTGAAAAGCGCATTAAAATATACAAAAAAAAAATTAAAATTATTTTACGTTTCACACGTTTTGTGTTGAAAACTGAAAGCATCTACTGTATAAAAAAATTATTTTACAACCTTTATAATAAAATGAAATATAATAAAATTAATTTAACACCACAATTATCGCCTAAAAATAATAAATTTATAATTGAAAGAATTATTTTATTATTATTGGCAAGAAAGACAGATCTAAAAAATGTAGAAAAACGCACACTACAAATCACGCAAAAAAATTTTTATTATTTTTTTATATTTTTTTTCGCATGACACAAACTCATGTCTCGAGAAAAATTTAAATTTTTTTTTATCGAGAGCATAATTTGTTAGAAAAATATAAAATAATAAAAAAAAATCGTGTGACTTATTTATACAAATTTATTTTATTTGGCTGCCAGGCTGCTTGCTGCCCACAAACATCAATAACTTTTAACAAATAAATAAATAAACCAGTAATTTGATAGCGTTGATAAATTTGTGACATTGTAAATTTGTGCCAGAATTCAATAAAAAAAAGAGTTATTTTTAACTTTTTTTTATTAACTATTATTATTAATGTTTTGCATGTGACACAGAATTTATTTTTTTTTTAAATATTGTCACATGTTTCTTGTGCTATGCGCCAATTTTTATTTAAAAAAAAATAAAAAAAATATTTATTGACGTTTGTTGTTATTTTTATTGATTAAATTTCAATTTTACTTTCGAAATTCAATTTAAAGGTAAATAAACATTAAATAAAGCCGTCAATTGATTTGATGTGACATGAGAAGAAGCTCGGCTTTCTTTGTTAAAATAAAAAAAATAATCTAAAAAATTTTTTTTATTTTTTTTTTTTTTTTAAGAAGAAATAAATTTCACACGCTTTACAGCAAAAAAAAAAACAAAAGTTAACATAAAATGTGCATAAACAACTACAACGAACGAAAAAACAGTAATTTGTCAGAGATTGTTTGCCCGCAATCCTGCAATTATAGTAAGTGTCTACGTTTACCTATGAGGCAAAAAAAGCAAACCAGAAAGAGAGATAATCATATGATGCCCTTTTGACATGGCATGCAATCATTGAAAAAGTCTTCTGTTTCGAATCTGTGATTTTTGTTGTGACGTGCCGGAATGCATAAATCAGAGAGAGAGAAATCCAGAGGATTATTTTCATTGCATTCGAATCACATGATTAATTAACCTTTATCTATTTCCAGCTAGTGAGCATTTAACTAAAATAAAAAAAAAATAATCAAAAAAATAACGAATTCAATTAAGTGCATTTTAAAAACAAAAGTCGTTAAAGTTACAAGAAATGTTAGATAATTTTGAATCAAAAAGTAATAAAAATAGTAATAAAATTTAGTTAACACACATGCTCTTTTATACATTATACACATTTATTATTCATCATTATATTATAAAACGCAACCGAATCATTTCTTGTTATGTTTTTGTTTAAAGTTTCTTTATTATTGAGTGAACAAATTGTATATCTTTGCGGTATATATATTTTGTATGTCAGTAATATCAGATTAATGAGGTAATCTAATAATTGGTCGCTGCATGTCTAATTAACTTTTTGCTTAAAGACTTTAAAAATTAAACAAGGGCTTGACAAATTGGGGGGATTAACATATTAATTGTCCAAAATGATTATTTTTGGTTTAATCTCTTTTTTATTGAACAGGTTATTTTAGGTCAGTCCGCCCAATATTGTGCTGAAATTGAACTACTTTTTTCACAACAATGTTGCGCGGGGCACATTATCTTTTTTTTATAAAAAAAATATATAATAATAATATTAATAATAATAATTAAAGTTATATTAAATATATGTTTATTATCAATATTTATTTAATTTAATATGTAAAATAAATAATCAAAAATTTATTATTTTTAAAAAAATATTTTTTTTATTTATTTTTTTTACTATTTTTAAATTATTAGTATTTATTATTAATTTTAATTATTATTTAAATTAATTTATTATATTTAATTTAATTAATTAATAGTTTTTTTTATTTTGTATTAAAAAAATTATTTATTAAAAATTATAATAATAACATAATAAATAATAAATTTTTTTTGATAAATACTATTTAAATATTTAATTATTTTATTTTTCAATATTAATAAATTTTTATTATTTTTAATACAAATAACAAAAAATATTTTTAATACAGAATTAAAATAATTAAATACAAAACTAATAAAAATAAAAAAATAAAAAAAAATAAATAAAAATAGAAAAAAAATAGAATGAAATTTTAAAAAAATAATTTAAAAATTTATATAAATTTTTTTTAAATATTTTTTAATAATTTTTTATTATTTTCTAAAATTTTAATTATTAATTATATCATTTTTGTTTAATTAATATTATTTAAAATAAAAAATTAATAATAATTTAAAAAAAAAATTGTAAAAAAAAATCAAAAAAATGTAAATATTTGTATTTTTATATTTTATTCATAAAAACTGCAAGAAGTCGTTTTAAATGTCAATCAATTGTAATAAAATAAATTTCTGGTAAATTTCCATATTGTTTAAAATATTAATAAAATGTAAATATAGGATGAGGAAATATTTTTCCCTTACAACAAACTTTAAAATTTTATAATATTTTTTGTTACATTAAAACTATGGTAATAAATGCCGCACGTTTTACATTTTAATTAAATGCAATTTTTGCCCAACATCAAGTACTTCAAACATTTTTTTTTTGTATATTTATTTTTTAATATGATACACTTGATGTGAACAATTGATTCTCACGTTATACATTTTTTGTTGCCTGAGTAAATCTTTTTTTGTAGAGATTTTTCTCTTGGCATTTATGCGCCTATCTTGCTTCATTTATCTCGTCTTTTATTACAATTTTATAACAAATAACGTTGTTTGTTACCTACCTCAACCAGTACCAGCAATAATTGTAGCAAAAAAAAAACAAAAAGATCAGACAAACGCGTGATGGAACAACCTGTTCTTGTATTTGTTTGTCTTTAAACGGAAAATTGGATCAAAATTTGTTGTGTCGTTTTTATTAATATTAATGGACTTTTGCTGGGTAGGAATTAAAATTTATGCCAAAAGATCGTAATGAAGACAAAAAATTCTGTTGCAATGTAATAAAATTAAATGATTTACAGAAAAAAAATGAAACAATAAACAGAAGTAATAAATAGTTGTGGGACTTTGATTACTTTCAAGGATGCCTGTCATGACCTATACGTGATTTTTTTTTGTTATTCACATGACGATGAGAACAAAGAAAATACGAAAAAACACATGACGAGTTAATTTGCGGGTTTCTTCTGGTCTGAAATGTCTGATGGAACAATAAATATCCGTTTAAGAATTATAATTGAGTCAAAAGTCACAATTAATTATCAGTTTCATTTATTTTTTTTAAGATTTTTTTTTTGCCAAAAATTAAATTAAATGTCACGATAATAAATTATTTTTTTTATTACTTTTATTTTATTTAATTATTTTTATTTATTAAATTTTATTTATTTTTTTATTTTTATTTTTTTTTATTTAATTTTATTTTTATTTATTTTTTTTTAAATTTAATTTTAATAAAATTATTTATTTTTTATTTTATTTTTTTTTTTAAATAAATAAATAAAAAATAAAATTTAATAAAAATAAAAAAAAAATAAATAAATAAAATTTAATAAATAAAAAAAATTTAATCGAAAAAAAATTGAAATGTGATCCATTGATAACATGACCTCCGACAACAAAAATCGGATTACGCGTGAGCTTTAAGCGAATGTCATGTAATTTGTTATATTTACAACATTGTGCGTACTCTCAAAAAAAAAATAAATCGATTCAATTACGACTTTTGATTGATTGAGAAACTTGTCAACTTGTCAAACTTTTTACCACACACATGGCAACTCTACGAAAAAAAACCACAAAATCCATACATGGCTTCATTGGCTCCTGGAATTGACAAATCGTTCACAAATTAAGCCACAGTTTTTTTTTCTTCGCTACGGCGTAAAATTATTATAATCATGGCGTGGCGTGCCGTTACATTTTTTTCTCACTCTCATTATACTCGCATATCAGCTTAAAAAACGAAAATTGTAATAATAATGTTTATTATCTGTACGTTTTGTCTATGATTATTTCGTTACTGCGACGACGACCGCCCACATGCCGCTGACTTGCAGCTAAATACATGAGCTATGAGGTCCCAGCATTAATTGTGACACTAAAAATATCTTTTAACGAGCAGGTATAATAATGTGATATGATGATTACCATTTTTGCGCGACCTTGGCCAATTATTAAATTGATTATTATTGTTAAAATTTTTCTTTTTTATACGTTTTTTTGTTGTTTTGTTTTAATATGCATTATTGCGTACATTGTTGCATCAAAAAACGGGCACAGGCACACTCACATCCAAATTTGGATGCATATGATTTTTTTTTGTCTTTAATTTTTTGGGCTGAAAGATGATAAAAATAATAATAAGTTGTGTTCACAAAAAAAAATTATCATAAAAAAACGGTCCATTAAATTAAATTAAAAAAAAAACTTTCTTAATAATACTCATTTTAAAGGTACAAAATTATTAAGAGATTGGGGCCGTACTCGCTATTTTTTGAGAAATGATACAACATTTTGTCTCTTAGATTAAAATGTCTTCCCTTATTAATGGATGGCAATTTATTCGATATTACCGGCGGACATGTTTGCCCTCGAGGAAGCTTTTAATTAAATTTTTTTTCGCAGACAAATGAAAAATTGCAGGTTCGTCACTTAACCAAGTCTTTCGTTGATGTATATCTTTATTTTTTTATTATTTTATTAAATTAACGAAAAAATAATCATCATAATGATGGCAATAAAACATTTTCAGATTAAATCTAATGATGTGCTAATTTTGTATTAGCCTTGAATTTTTTCACAAGTTTAAGTTTAAATGATATAAAAAATGGATTAATGATATTCTAATTGAGTTGTTAAGTAATAAAAAAATTTAATCTTAAGTTGTACTTCCTCGTGTCTGACATTGATTTTTATTATGATGTAATTGTCCCTTAAATAAATAATGGAAACTTTCTTCTTGTAAAGTGAGAGTCTCAATTTCATGTAACTTGATATTACCTTCATTAACATATAAATAATAAAAACATGACGCCAAGTAATTTTTCATCTATCGCGTTTTATTGTCGTCAACATACATATTAGATTTCAAATAAAAAAATTATTTTTATGAGGTTGGTGCAAGTATTAATTTTTTTCAGTTTTAAATTTTAATTATTTTTTCAAAAAAAAAAATTTATAAAAATATTTCTATGAATATTTTAATTTATTTTTTTTTTAAATTTAATTTTAATGAATATTATTAATTAATAAAATAATAATATTTTATATATATTTTTTTTTTTAATTTTTTATTAAAACTTTTATTTAACATTAATAAATTTTAAATTTTATTAAATTTTTTAAAATTTCAAAAATATTTGAAATTTAATTTCATAAAAAAATTTAAATTTAATATTTAAAATAAAAAATTTGTATTTTTTTTAATAAAATAAAATTTATAAAAGTTTATAAATTTATAAAACAAGTTTTAAAATATTTTCTATACGAAAAATAAAATTTTTTTACACGAAAAAAATTAATAATTTCTTATTTTTAGATAATTAATAAAATTTTATTTTAAACATAAAAAAATTACATAAGTGGTTAAGAAATTGACATAATTTAATATTTTCAATTAAATTTTATATTTTTCTTAATAGAGTTTAATATTTTTTAATAAATTTTAAATAAATTAATTAAACTAATGAAAAAATCGATAAAATTAAATTTTAATTTTAGATATAAATAAATTAAAATAATTATTTATTTAATTTTTTTTTCAAATTAACTTTTTTGGATGGTTTATGGAAAAAATTTTAAATATTGTAACGGCCTAAAAAATTTCTTAACATTTTTTTTTTATCAAAAGAGAGAAAGAAAACAACAACAACACAAAATTCGAGAGAGAGAGATAATTATTTTGATTGATGACAACTTCATTAAGCGATACCTGAGTGATATCGCAGTATGGTGCATCCTAATCTACATATTTATTTGATTCAGTCCATCAACATAAAATGATTGATATTTTAATGAAGAGTACAAGTTTTCACAATTTTTTTTTTGTTTTCACAACAAAGCAAAATTTATACACGACAAGAGAAGGGGCTTTCTTATATTATTAGCAAATAATTAGACCATCAGATAATGATATCACGCTGGGTACCTCCTGATCTTCGCTAAAAAAAATATTCACAATCGATTCGATTGTTTGTTTGTTTGTTTTGAAATTGGTCACGCCGCAACTTGAATTGCAGGTTTCTGATTTGTATCGATCGGCAGATGACCGATACTTTTGAGACATCTTAATTACTGTTTTTTTTCGTTTTTTTCTTGCATCGAGAGAGAAATAATAATGATGTCATGAAATTGCATGTAAAAAGTAATTTTCCGTATCTACAAAGTATTTTTTTTTTTTGTAAATCATTAAGATTAAAAATTAAGACAAAATACACTTTTTGATGCCCACATACAGAAATTATTTTATTTTGTTAAATAAAAGTAAACATTAGCTGCACGCTTTGTGTCAAACGTAGCGCTGAAGAATCAGTAGCTGGCACAAATTAAGATTAAATAATCGTGATTTCCGTATTACACCAAAAGAAAACAAAATAATTCCGTCGTACATTCACCGAATCGCTCGAGCCTCTTCACGAGATTAAAAAGCATTATTTTAAGACAAAATAAACATCATGAGCACCCGTTTAATATTAGCACTTTGGAAAAAAAAAGTTAAAAAACCGGAGAAAGACAAAATAGGAAGGAAGGTCAATAATTTATTACCTTTGTTATTTTTTTTTCAACGGCGCCTAAAGTGTCAATCACAATCTTGTATAAGCGTCTTGCGATTATTTTGAAAGCTGACTGCGCAAGAAATTGAAAGTAAAAATCAGCGTTAGACGGCAAAGTCAATGGCATTTCCGCTCTAGAAGCTTTTCGATGTACTGAGTGTTTGTTAATGATGCATTCTCTCTGCGCGAACAAAAATTGTTTACAATCACCAGCAGAATTTTATACAAAAACCTTCAGACTGAAATTGGCTGAAATTCCACAAACAATCATCGTTCGTTCGAGTTCGTTATGACAGCAATTAGCAAAATATTTTCAAAACACAAATATTTAGAAATCGAAGGTCGTTGTTACTTTTACTAAATGACTCGATGGTTATTGTTGTTACGTTTTCAAGTTATTTTTAATTATAATGATCATCAGTGATCTTCAGTCAATCAAATCGAACTTAAAATTTGAACTCATTTTTTTGAAGTCGTTCACTCTGTGAGTCGAAAAGAGGTGATATTTTAACTTCAAGAAGTTAAATTTATTTTTTATTTAATTAATTAATTTGATTTTTTTAAGAAATATAAAAAATTTCTAACCACGTGGTTTAATAAATTATTATTTATTTTAAAAATTAGAAAAGTCACGTGGTTTAAAATTCAATATTTCGTTAATTTACCAATTTTTTGTTAATTTTTATAACCACGTGGTTTATTTAATTTTTTAACCACGTGACTTCTTTAATTTTTTAAACCACGTGGTTAAATTAATTATTTTTTGTTTATATAATGAAATAAATAAACTTGTTTGATTTTCAAACCACGTGGTTTAGTAAATTATTATTTATTTCAAAGATTACATAAATCACGTGGTTTAAAATAAATATTTCTTTAATTTTGAAGACACGTGACTTATTTAGTTCTGTAAGTCACGTGGTTTACCAATTTTCATAATCAATTTTTTTTATTAATTTTTATAATCACGTGGTTTTGCTTAATTTTTAACCACATGATTTCTTTAATTTTTTAAACCACGTGGTTAAATTAATTATTTTTTGTTTATATAATGAAATAAATAAACTTGTTTGATTTTCTAACCACGTGGTTCAATAAATTATTATTTATTTCAAAAATTACATAAGTCACGTGGTTTAAAAAAAAATATATTTTTAATTTTGAAGCCACGTGACTTATTTAATTATTTTAACACGTGGTTCATTTTTTTCAAACCACGTGACTTATTTAGTTCTGTAAGTCACGTGGTTTACCAATTTTTATAATGAAATTTTTTATTAATTTTTATAACCACGTGATTTATTTAATTTTTTAAACCACGTGGTTTAATTAATTATTTTTTATTTTTATAATGAAATAAATAAACTTGTTTGATTTTCAAACCACGTGGTTTCCTTATTTTATTAAACCACGTAGTTAAATCAATATTTTGACCACGTGGTTAATTTTTAATTTTTGGTTAATAAATGCGATAAAACTAAAACTAAATTAATCCCTTAAAATGTAAAATTAACTTCTTTTCAACCCACAAAACAATTTTTGTCTGAGTCCGACGAAAGTTTTTTTTTCGCAATCGTTCGCTTTCATTAGTCGAGTAAATTTCATCAGATATTTACATAGACTCTGAATGAATATTCAAAAAAAAAAATGTTTACGATTTTTTGTTGGTGTGACGGCTTCTTTCTCTCTGTTCCACGCAAGTAGGAGTAATTTTTGTCTGTACGCCGAAATTCATTAAGTATTCAAATCATCAAAAAAAGGAAAGATTTGCTGCTCCTTTCATTCACCCAAAAAAAGTTAAAATTGAAAAAAAAAATTATTGGATCTTGTAACTTTTTTTTTAAACGAAGAAAGGAACGACTGTCTGCTTTCGTGATGGATGTTAATGTTGATTTTAATGGATTGATATGACTTTGAGTTGAGTGCGAAATTGCGAGTTGATAGTTAATTGTTATTCTTTCACTTCGCGTCACTCGGCAGTTGTAATTGTGGTACAACAATAACGAGACAAGCTCACGTTACAAGTAGCACAAGAGACTTTGATTTACATAAATTCCCAAACACATTGTTAGTACATGCAGATTTTACTTGTTCGTTACCCGTTTGCTGCATCATGCATTGTTACACAACAAATTCACTCCTTTTGACAACAAATACAACCGAGAAATCGGTTCATCGTGTATTTATTTTTATTTTATTTTCGATTTGCAGCCAAATTAGTACAATGCAGGCAAAATGGCAACAAATAACAATAGTAATAATAAAATAATAATAAATGGATTAGCATGCAAACAAACAAAAATGAAGCTTAACCCGAGATAAACTATAAAGATAACAATGTAAATATTAAACTAACTAAAAAACGAAGATGTTGCGAAATTTCGATCTCAAATAAATCTTTGTTCTAAACGAAAAAAAAATTCCCAATGGATGTTAATATTAATAAAAATAATTATATTGACGCTACATTAATAACGATAATTTGAGCAATAAAAATCACAAATTTATTTATCGCGGAATATTCATGGTGGCTTTTGACTTTAAAAAAAAATAATGTTTGTATTAAAAAAAATGTAATGTATGAGCTGAACAATAATAATAAAAACATTTTAGTAGAGGAGAGGATTATGACGACGACGACGGTGACGCTCCTTATTTCGATGTTACATACTGAAAAAAATCGTTATTTAAGGTACGATGAGATAGATATTAAACTATGATTTACTACCAACGGGACCATTTATAGCTTTCATTGTTGCATTTGGCTTGACGGAAGAGGAATTTGGAACAAAGGTGTAAATATTTCGAATAAATGTCATAAATAATGAGCAAATTATTGTTAGGCTGATGCAAGTTATTTTTATTATATTTTTTTGCTTTTGAGTAAAATTTATCAATTTTTTATTGCATTTTATTTTTTTTTAATTTATAAAAAAAAATACATACCTATTTTTAATTATTTTACATTTATTATGTAATTCAATTATTAATTTTAAAAAATTAGCAATTTTTTAATTTACACAAATTATTTAAATTCAACTTGAATTAGGTATAAATAAATTAAATAAAAAATATAAAATTAAATAAAATAAAATTAAATTAAAAATAAATAAATAAAAAATAATCAAAAATTTAACTTTAAATAAAAAATTAATAAAAAAATTTAATAAAAAATGATTATTTTTTTATTAAAATAAAACAAACAAAAAATAATTATTTATAAATTAATAAAATTTCTTTTCTGTTGGTTAAATATTTTTTTATTTATACAAAATAAATTAATTTTTTTTTTATATTTATTTATTTTTTTTATTTGATTTTAAATAAATATCTAATTAATCAAATATTTATTTTTACCTTATTTTTTTTAGTTTAAATTTATAAAAATTTAATTTTTTTTTATTTTTTAAATTTTCCTTTTATATTATATTTTAATTTTATTTTTTTAATATTTTAATTATATATTTTGTTAAATATTTATAAATAAAAAATTATAAAAAAATTTTTTTAATTTAAAATTTCAAAATTAAAAATAAATTCGAAGCAGCCTTATTTTATTCAAATTTCATGCAATCCAAGAGACATGAATGAACGAATGCCTCAAGCAATGCACGCAGATTTACTTTTATTTATATATTTTATTGCAATGATGTTTTAATTATTATTAATAGATGCACTATTTGCATTATTTAAGTCACACAATATTTTATGTATAATGTTGTTCAAGTGCATCCACAAAGTAACTTGCATAATATATAACCGCGTGAGTATTTTCAGGTTTTTTTTTCGCAGTCCTTGAATTTTTAATAGAAATTCTTTAGAGTACTGTTTTTATTAACCTACACTTGGGGTTTTTTGTCGTAACGTAGTTTGTAGTATATGCAAATATTATAAAAAGTTAAAGTTTATTTTAAATTATCTGATGACAGAAAATAAATGATGAAACTTTTTTACGACTCAAAAAAATATTTAATATTTATAAATTCACTGATTAACATTTAATTAAAGTCAATCAATAAATAAGTTAGTTGTAGTAGTCCACTTTCTTCGATTTTATTTTATGTTACTTTTATATTGCTAAAACAACACAGAAAACTCACTTGACCAGCATTGATTACAAAAAAGCAGCATATTTAATTTGAAAAGAAATTAATATATAATAAAACAAATGTACGGCAGATGATGCGCAGATCATTATCTTGCAACCGAACATCCATTACGCAAGAAATATTCGTATAATTTTGACAACGTGACGGCATTTAAAGACAAAACAAAAACATTTTTTAAAGAAGATATTTATTTATATGGAAAGAGAGAAATCCCTCGAGTGTATCGAAAAATTATTATTTTTATTATTAATTGATGAGATGATACAAAAAGATGGGGGGCTTCGGAGAAATTTATTTGGACATCCATCAATTTTGTATTCGCTGCGTTGGTTCAAGCGGTGATGAAGTAACAAAATTATGTTATTGGTTATTAATTGACTTTTAAATATATATCGATATAATTTCATCACAACTAACGAGAGCTAAGGAGAGGCTTTTTCGTGCAAGCATTCCAATGATTTGTTAATGATAAATAAATTATTTTTATAATTATAACTGAGATAGATATTTGCAAGTTAATCAACAATTAAAACAAAAACATTCCGATTATTATTCAAGCCCCTTGTCAAGTTTCCTTATCATATTGTTACAATTATTCTTATTACAACTTCATATATGAATATTTTCAATTCACTTTTTTATTATTTATTTATTATTATTGTTGATATTTATGCACGATGTTAGCATGTGTGCGCTATGGAAATGCTTTTGAAATGTCAGCGAAGCCAATCCTGCACGATATTTATTTTTATTATTGTAGTTCAAGCTCAAGTGTTTTTTATGCATGTATGGAAATATAACTCAGTATTACGTTATTTAACAATATTAATAATAGTTATTTTTTTTGTATAATATACCCTCTTGGAAATTTTTTTAATTTAATTATTTTTATAATATTTAAATTATATTTTTAAATATTCTATAGTATTCTATATTTTAAAATAATTTGTTCTTTATCGAATATTTTAAATAAATTTAAAAAAAATTAAAAATTTTTAATTATTAAAATAATTAATTATTGAAAATTATTTAGTTAATTTAATAGCATATTAATAAAAAAAATGGTAATAAATATTAAAATTTTAATTATTTTTAATAAAAACATTAATAATTTTAAATAATTAAATATTTTAACAAAAACAAATAATTAAAAATATTAATTAATTTTTTTTAAATTTATTTATTATTATATTAAATTATTACCAAATCATCAATAATTAAAATTAATATTAATAAAAAATGCAAAATAAACAAAAAAAAATGTAATATTTTCATAAATTTAAATAAAATAAATCTTTTTACATTAATAAAATTTTTATTTTTTTTAATTTAATTATAATTTTATAATAATATAATAAAAATAAATAAATAAAAATTATTTTAATGTTAGAAAATTTATTTTAATTAAAAGTATGAAATAATTATAAATTAATAATAATTTTTAATTATTTTAAATATTTTTTAATATTTTCTACGAAAGGGCATTCAACAAGTAGCTTCATAAAATTAATATTATTTGTTAATGAAAACATTCATATTTGTGGATGCAATAAATTTTCATATATAATATGCAAATATTGCAATATTATTACATAAACTTACATCAACATCACCCTTGTGTCGCATTTCGCGTCATATAAAAGTATGTCTCCGAGTGTAATGTAATTAACTCAGTTAATCTTCGCAAGATTACAGTCAACTTGGCAAAAATAAACATAACAACTGTCACAATTATTTTTGCCAACAATTAATAAAATTCACATGGAAATGGTGCAATATGCGCCAAAAACCAGACGACTGACGTCAAAACAGGGTCACAAGTTTCGCTTTCGCGCGCAGAACAAATAACAGCACAAAAATAAACATAAAAGCTTATCTGCAACACAATCACCTGCAAAAAAAAATTTATAAGCTGACAAATTATTGCAACAACAAATTTTCATGTTTATTGATAACGCGGACAAAATGACATCGATCTAAGCAAGTAAGCGGCATAAAGATATGTAACGCGGCTTGTAATAAATTCTCGTTATTTCCAGCGTGGCTCGTGCGCGAGAAAAAACAAACATTGCGAGAAAAAAAAATAGTTCATGCAATTCGTGGCTCGTTGGACAGCCAGGAGGTCAATTTTGTGTGTTTTTTTTTTTTATTTTTTTCGCAAAAACTAAATTTCCCTCCGGTCAGGATGTAAATTTAAGTATTACGACGACACACGATCAACGATGTGGTAAAGGTATTTTATTGCATTTATTGCCTTTTATGTCGCTTCATGTGTGTGTTGTGTGTGCAAAAACCGTTACGAAACGGTAAAAGTGCGCAAAATTACATCAAAATAAATAAAAAGTGTCATTTTTCAGGAAGGAATTAACATGAAAATGTATTTTTTATGCCTGTCCTTCAAGCAGAATTGAACACATTTTACGCAGATAACGAGATTATGAAACGCCAACCACTTTTGATGGCAACTAAAAAAGCGACAAGCATAACAATCAAAGCTTTTTTCGCGTTTAAATGCAAAAAAATACAAAAATTGTTTATAAAGATGTGCAACAAAGTTATTGTGGGACAAGAGTCTCAAATTGCAGGTGATTTATCGTCTATTTTTCATGCATCACTGAGCATCGCGGTGCTTCTTGTCACCGTTTATGGCTTTTTTATGCGATTTGCTTAGCTTTCAACATTTGTCACGGCATTCTCTATGCAAACACGGGTCGTGACATGCTATATTTTTAACATTTTAATAATAAATTCTTTGTATTTCTGCTTTTTTGTGTTAAAATATGTATTTATTTAAATATTTATTGTTTGTCATTCGCTTCTTGTGCAATATGAAGCGCATTTAATGAAGTTTTTATACTTTGTAAGAAAAGTTAAACTTTTTCCGCATAGCGTTTTTTTGCGTTTTAAGGGAAAATTGAACCTTGTTCATGAACTTTGTCAATAAAACAAGGCGTCTCCATCGAAACGAGGCAAAATTTCCATAGCAACGCTCGAAATTTTTGTTATTTATTGCAATTTGCGTGTTGTTTCCCCAAAATTATTCGTTTAGTATGCAAAAGTCAGTCATTGACATTGGCAACAATAGTTCAGGATCAAGTCTGCTGGAAATTGCTTCACTTTTCGCTCTGAAAATAAAAAAAAATAATTAAAACTTAAGAAAAAACTTTGAAAACGTGAAAAAATGTCAAAAAGCTCCAAAGGAAGTGCTCGTAGCATGGCGAGTGGCATTAGTCTCCAAAGTCATTGGGACATGGTTCAACGAGCGAAGAAAAATTCCGCGAAAAAACGCAAAAAGACACCGAAAAAGAAGGAACCTGTCATGGATTTGACTCGATATCCGTTCTACGAAAAATATCAAATGCCTTAGTGAGTCAAATTTTCTCTTTTTCTACTTAAAAAAAGTTTTAAAATAAATTTTTGTAGTTTCATGGTTTGTCGTCAACGTTACCAAGACTCCAAAAAAAAGTATGACGAACAATTTTTGTACGAATTGAAGATGCAAGAAGCGATGCAACCCTCAGCTTACGATGCCATGCGATTTCATCGTCATTTTATCATCACCACACTTTGGCCGCCACTTCATACCAGAAAAGAAATCGACATGACGCTCAAAATGTACGATCTGGATCCGAAGCAGAAGAAGCGCTTGCGAGAATTGATGGATGAGAAATTAGCATAAAAAATTGTCGATTAATCATATTTCTCAATAAATAAAAGTGACAACTTTGACCTTTTACGAGGCACAACAATGAGTAATTTTTCTTCACACCGTCGAAGCATCGCAAAAATTAAGCGGCAAATAAAGTGTAACTTGATACAATTGTTGCAACATGCTCTTGATTATCTCTTTTTTCTGTATTTTTGCACTCGTCGCAAAAAAAAGAGAGAAGAAGAACAACAATCTTCCCACGGTAATAATTGAAAGTCGTGCGATATTTGCTACCAAACTCTTCTCTTTCCTCCACTTTGCAGCTTTAAATGTCACTTTTGTCGTAATTTTGTAGGTACTTGCTCGACATCACGATCTGATTGTCATAACGGACACACACTGCGATGAAAAAATGGAATAATTTATCGATTTTAATCTTTTAAATTATTTTTTTAATTTCATATTTTAATAATTTTTTAATTCATTAATTTTAATTTATTTTATTTATTTAATTAAATTTAATTTTTTATTTAATTTATTTATTAAATTAAAATTTTTTGAATGAATATTTTTATAAGAAACTCTAAAATTTTTTTTTAATATTTTATGAAAAGAATTTTAATTATAAATTAGAATTTAATTGTTTTAAGAAATTAATATATTTTAAAATTTTCTTTGAAAACTATATATTTTCATTTCGAAAAAATATATATAATTTTAAAAAGTAAAAAACGTAAATGAAATAAATTTTTAAAATTAATTAATTTAAAAAAAATTAATTAAATTTTTTGAATTTTTTTTTTAAGCTCAATAATTAATTCAATTTATTTTTTTAAAAATTAAAAATTTTCAAATCAAAAATTAAAGTCTAAAAAACATTTTTTTTTCAATCTTAATTCTGAAAAAATAAATAAAATTCATTTTAAATAAATTAAAAATTAAATTTTATTCTTTTGAGTATTTCGAATTTCTTCAAAAAAACTGAAAATTAAAATCATTTTTTTATTTTTTAATAAAATTTATTTTTTATAGTTTGATAAATAGTTTAATATATTTTATATAGTTTAATAAATATTTATTTAAACAATTATTGATAATTATTAATTTCTGAGTGAAAAAAAAACAAAAAAAAATCTGAATTTAAAAAAAAAATCTTAAATTGACCAAAAATAAAGTCTGAGTAAATTTTTTTTCTGAAAAAAATAAAATTAATTTAAAAGACGTAAAAATCTCCCATTTCCGACTCGAAGAGCATAAATACAGATCCCGATCGTTATTTCCTCATCTAATTAATTTATGATTGTTAACAAGCCACATTTAGAATGTAACATCGGAAAATACAACCTCTTAAATTTTAATGTTAATTAATTTGTATTTACATTTGTTGTGGCTCACAAACATTGTTGTATGTAAATATGTTTTTTTCCGAGCTATTAATTGCATGGATATTACATTAAGTTGATGGCTTAGTCATGTTCATCTTGTAAGGTGCGCCTTCAGTTCGCATGAAGATTTTCTAACAAATTCACTGTTTAGACAACGATTTTGGGTCAAGCTCGTTCTGCTCCAAAAAAAGAAAGGGATTCATGATTAATTTATTTTTGCACCTTAACTCACGCAACTTTTCAAGGCCAATTGAAAAAAAAATCAAAAAAATCGTCATTTGTCACACCCATGTCACGCATGCCACATTACATTACTCATCTCGTATCGAATTACATAAAAAAAAGTGTCGATAAAGCACGCAAACTTTACGATTATTGAAACTTTTTAATGATATCGATGCCGCTTTCAATCTTTTGCAGCGACCTTGAGTACCTTTTTGTGTCACCGATGCAATTTTAATCCACTTTAATCAATAAAACACCAATAAAAATTGCAAATTTTATTGTCCTGGCTTTCATTTTGCTGGCAAAAACATGAAAAATGTGATTCGGAGAAATTACATAAGTACATTCCTTATCATAATTAGCTTAGTGCGTCGTCGTCGTCGATCGTAAAACAGAAGTTATATCTTTTTTTAACGACTGTAAAAGTAGGTGCTCAATGCACGTGCTGCGACTACTACTTTTCTTTTTTTATGTTTTTGTTGCAAAATAAAACAAGAGGAAACATCAAGACAAACGACTTTAATGATAATAACTTTGACATAATTGGAACCCCCTTATAAGAAGCGAAAAAAATTAAATAATGAGCCAAAAATAAATATGTTAGTAGTAACAGTAGACCAAAAATGCAAGAAAATGCAACGAAATAAATTAATAATGATTACCAGACAAACAACACAAAAAAAATTGTAAAATTGTTACCAGACATGAAGTTAGCTCGTAACACACAAAAAAAAATTATGAAGGAAAACCAGAAAAGTAAAAGAAGACGTGATTAAAATGAGCAAAATTCAACACTCTTTTCTACTCATTATTTTTTGTTGTTGCGCTTCTTGCTTGTATTTTGTGTGTTAAGTAATTGTGCGGTAAATTGCGATATTCTTGTGTAATAAAACAAACCATAGATATACTCACTTACTTATTGGCAAAGAAAGAAAAAAGAAAGACAGTAAATAACAAATGATAATAATAGTAAGCGTAAGCACACCATAATGGGTATAACAAGTGTGGTTTGAGTTGTGTGCGCATGTGGTCTTCAAAAAAGAGTGTAATATACAAAAAATATAGGTTTAGCACCAATTTTGTATAATAATGTATAAAAAGTTATAAAATTATTTGTTATTTAATAAAAAAATAATAAATATGATTTGATTATAATAAAGATAAACGAAATTGATATTATTATATAATATAATTGTTAAAAAAATATTGTCACGCATCCCGATGCTTTTAATAAAAAAAATAAATAACTTACCTATATAAAAAAATATTTTTTTTTAAAATATATAAAATTATTTTATTTTATTAATTATTAAAAATTATATTTTTTAATATTTTTAATATTTAAAAAAAAATTAATTTTATTTTTAAAAAATAATTTTAGTCTTAAATTAAAATTAAATTCATATATAATTTTTGATATTTTTAATTTATTTTTATTTTGTAATTTTTATCAAACAATACATTTTTTAATAGGTTTCCATAAACAAATAAAAATCATTTATACAGTTTTTAATTAATTAGTAATAAAAATTTTTTAATAATATTTTTAAAAATATGATAATTTTATTATTTTTGAGTTATATATTTTAATTTTTGATATTTTTATTTGTTAGAAAAGCCAAAAATGTGATATTTTTGCGTTTTTAAAAAATTTTGAACCATTTAAAATATAATTTTAAAATAAGTATAAATTTGTCTTATTTATTATTTTTATTTTCATATGTTATAAAAATTAAAATTTTTATTTTCATATTTTTATATTTTGCATCACATATATTTTTTTTTTTTATTTATTAATAATTAAGAATATTTTTATTTATCATATTAATTTTTGCATTATATTTTTTTATAAAAATTTTATATTTTTTTTTATATATTTTTTAAAAATTTTCATTATATATTTTATAATTTAATTTAATAATTTTTATATAAATATTTTTTTATGTAATTATTTTTAATTTAAAGATTTGTCCTGAATTTTATTACTTAATTTGGATAATCATAATAAAAATCAAAATAAACAAAAAATATAATAATAACAATAACTTTCTTTTTTAATAAAAAAAAATAATATAAATATGACTCAGATAATGTCAAAAGTTCCTCATCCATCAACATTTTTATTTAAAAATTTTTTTAAACACTTTCGCAAAAAAAAAATAATACAAAAAAATTAAGTCATTCTCCTCTTTTAGATGTCAATAACTTTATATAGTAACTCTGTTATTATATTAACTTAGACATGTCACGGCTCAATAATAAAAGAAAAAAAAATATACTACAATAATAATAATAATCATGAACGATAAGAATCACAAAATAAACATTATTCAATTTTTTACATCAATTACAGTCGTTCGATGGAGTTAAATAATAACAACAATAATAAAATAATATAATATAAAAAAATATTACAAAAAAAAACTTTACTATCACTATGTTATAAAATTTCATGTCTTTTCACCTTAACACGTTTTATTACTCTTCCCATCTAATAATATCTTTTTTTTTAGCAAAAATAAAATAATAATGATCAAAATATGTAGATACCTCTCTTTTCTACATACTATCAATAGCTTTAAGTGATTTACTAAGTCAATACTGTTAATAAAAATAAAAAAAAAATTTTTTTCGCAGATGCGAGATAAGACATTTAACATCATAATCGTGAAACATTTCTTTTATTCCGCATCCAAACCTTTCATTTGCACGTTAATTTATAAACACGATCAAAATTATGTTGATATGTGTAACGCCAATTCAAGTGACATGCCTTTCAAACACTTAAAAGGTTAATATTGAAGTGATCCTTTTGATTAACGGCATTTATTTTGCGAGTTAGGCACTTTAGTCACAGATTATGTGAAAAGGTAAAAGTTGCCACAACAAAAAAAAATTATTATGCGAATCTTTTTTTGTCTTTATCGAATTGAAAAAAAATGAATAAAACATTTAAAGCCCTTTTTAACTCGTCTCGTCTCCAAATCAATTGAAAAAATATTCGAATTCGCAATTGACATAAATTAACATTAAATAAATGAATAAAAAACATTCCGATGAACGATTACCGACGATTAGTTGACTATAAAAATTACACAAGACCCGAGAGTTGAGAGAGATAATTTTCAATTTAATACAAATTCAGCAACTTTGTTGCCATTAAAAATGAGGATAACGCGAGAAAAAGGTGACTTGCTGTGCGAAATGTGACGTTAGAGACAATATCTTGCTTCTACTTGTTGCATCATCGTCACGTTTTAATGATTTAATCTTGCGCTGCATGTGAGAAATGCACCTCGAAGGCCCGGCATGTCCGAATGTAATTTAATGCATTTCTTTTAATTAAAGACAAAAAGTAATAAATTCACTTTTTTATGACTTTAAAACGGATTCGGCGAAAAAAGGTATCTCAAAAGGTCAACTGCAATCAATCTTCATCAGTAAAAAAAATTCATGATGATCGAATTAAGGAAATAAAAAATAAAAAAATAATTTTTTGACACCCATTTTAATTTTATTTATTTTTTTAAATTTTTTTTTTCTAAGAAATAAAAAAAAATATTTAAAAAAAAATAAAAAAAAAAAGAAAAGTCATCATCATCAAAAATGGTAAAAATCCATTGCGTAATTTTTTTTTCCATTATTATTAATGGATATCCCAACACATTACTGTCCCCAGGGTAGGATAAATGTAAACATGAACAAGATCTGGTGCGGTGATATGCTTGGAATTTATGTTCTCCTTTTTTATTATTTTTATTATTTTATTTATTTGCAGCAAAAAATGAGTATTTTTCAATTTATTTATTTCATTATCTTGTACGCATTTCTTCTTTCTTTCTTTTTCTTTCCTCATTTCTTCTGATTTAATTTTTTTTTCTGCGGATTGCATACAAGCGCATAACATAAATACTCGTGACACGACATAACATACGCACGTAATCCGTTTAATTTTTTTTATTTGCTAAAAAACATGAAACATGTGCCATCTCTTTATTTTTCAATTATTGTTTTTAACATGCTCTGATTTTTTTTGAATTTTATTTATTTTTTTGAAAAATGAGAGAAATGTACAAGTGTGATTTTTTAAAAAAAAAAATTTTAAAAAAAATAAAATTAATTTTTATTAAATTTCGATCGACGTGTGGCGTTTAATTTTTACCTCGCGTAATTTTTACAAAAAAAAAATAAATATTCGACAGCTTACAAAATGTATTCATTGAGCTGTTGGTAAAATTAATTTTATTTAGCTCGGGCACCGTACCATTGAACTTATACTTAAGAAACAATAAAAAGCATTTCTTTGGCCTTGTATTTATTTTTAGCCGGCCACGTTTTTTTTTGCTTTTTTTATTTTTAAATTTGTTTTATTTTATTTAAAATAATGAACTACAAAAAAAAATATTTGCATACAAAAAATCGAACTCAGGGAGAGAGAAGGAGAGAAAAATGTTAAGCAAGCAAGGTTGCTTTTAAACATTAAAGAAGAAGTAAAAACAGACAATGAAAGGGATTTTTTGTTCGCGCAATTTGTTTATCGATGGAGTTGTTCGTTTTTTGTCTTGTCCGATTTTTTTTTGCATCTCTGACGTCGTTAAAGTCGTCATAAAAACAAATAAATAAAGTGACAAAGGTCAGATTGGTCAAAAAGTCCGTGTTTTTTTGCGAGTGTGAATGGCAACAGGAATTTCGAAGGTACTTTTATGGGTGATTTGAGAGAAATTGGTTACTTACGAAATTGACATAAAATTTATTATTGACATGTTTTTCCTTTCGTTAAGAGTTGCATTAAATATGACGCGATGTTAAAGACCTTCCTACGCTTTTAAATTTTTTTCGCTGAATTTCAAGCTAGAATGCGTTTTTTAAAGTTTATTTTATGGCGAGCTTGAGGCAAACATTTAAAACTGCAAACAGCTAAAATAAACATAATAATAAAAAGAAATTTCATCGTAAATAATTAATTTCGATTAATTGTTGAAATTTATTGTGTAAATACACTTTTTTTTATTTACTCGTTTATTTTTTATTTTTTGTTGTCTTGTAATTCATGCCAATCATCATCATTAACTTTATTCAATATTTTTATTTTTTTTATTAATTTCCTGCAATTATTTTTCACTTTACTTGTAGGGCACACATCCTGATTCGTTGTACCGGATTCCGACACGAACATCGGCAGCAAGTTCGCCAACAGCATCTCCGTCGCCCTCCATAAACAGCACGCATCGTCATCACCAAACATTTTGGAAAGCCGGTTCGCAAGTGCCTATTACGTCGTCGTCGTCAGCATTTTCGCGCAGCAAACGCACAAATTTGTACAGATTCTTGAAGATTTTTTGGCGATACGCAAAATGGCCGATGGGTTTGTTGTTGCTCTGCGGATTATTAGGTGTAGTAGTTTATTTTATTGTTATAGGTGAGTATAATTTTTTATTCTGAAGCTTAAGATAAAATTTAATAAACTTATAAAAAATTATTTAAAAACAAAAATTTTTTAATAATTTTTTTAATTACCTAATTATTTTGAATTTTATTTAAAATTAATTTTTTTATAAAATATTAATTTATTTAAATTATTTTTTTTTTAAATTAAAATTTTCATAAACATCATATTTAAATGATCAAAATATAAAAAATTTTTTAATAATAAAAATTACATTTTTCATATATTTTTACATTTTAAATTTAATTAAAAAATTTTAATTTCAAAAAATATTAAAATTTAATTTAATTTAAATAAATTAATTAACAATTTTAAAAAAATAAAAGTGCAAGTATAAAAAAAATTAAACAAAATAAAAAAATAATTAAAATTAATAAATTTTATTAAAACTTAATTTAATAATTTTTTTCTAACTTTACCTAATTACATAAAATTAAATAATTTTTAGAAAATAAATATTTATTTTTTTTAAAAAATTTTAAATAAAATATTTGTTTACGATAAAAACATTTTATATGAATTTTTTATTATTTTTTTTTTTAATAAAATATTTTAAAAACTTTTTTTTTTTTAAATAGGCTAAATAAAATAGGTATTTAAATAATTTTAAAATTTTAGTAAAAAAATATGTTAAAAATATCTATAAAAAAATCGATCATTTTTAGTCATAAATTAATAATTTTTAATTTTTTGTCTTTCTCGACTTTAAATTTCTCAAATATAACATTTTTGAGTTTTTCACCGAATTTTTTCATTTCAGCAACACAACCATCAGTGAATAATAGCATGTTAAGTAGTGACGGTAGATTAGCGGTAGACAATGAGTTATCCATAGATTTTGATAGTTTTAATGATCACAATGACATCGATGAACGAGTTTCGACACACTTACCGCCCGTCATTAACGGACATGCTGGGCAACAACATCAGAACATTGCCAATGTCGAATACACGAGCAGCAACAACAAAAGTCGCCTTATCAAGACAAACGTTACCAACAAAGAAACCAACGACGTGCTTGAAATCCTAAAAGAACCGATAATCACTTCGAACATCGAAAACAATGACGTTGTCGCGATTTTTATCAAGAAACAACCACACACGGTCGAGCAAACGACAACTTCAGCAGCTGAAACGCCCGCAATTGTCACGCAAGTTGACGAAAGTAGCACAAAATCTAATTTGTTTGAGACGTTGAAGACCACATTGAACTCGCCTCTGTTCACGAGCGGCATCATTACGGAGGAAAAAACGTTGAAACCTCACACAACGAAGATGAAAAAAGTGCATTCGCTAAATGTAGCACCAGTTGACTCGACAGTTAAGAGTGTTGGATTCACTTCGGGCCATCAAGCGAACTTTGGAGTGCCAATCGAAGAGGACGAACGTATCTTGAAGATGTTGGAAGAGTATCAAAAAGCGAAAGGAAATAAGGTTTGCATTGAAATTTTTTTGGAAACCACAAAAATTTTTAATTTTTTTTCTCTTAGGAAACTTCATTCGCTACCACAACAAGCAATTATCGCACTCGCGTCTCACCTACTTTGCCAATAATTAATCGATATGAAACCACAACGCAAGGTCTTCGTTTCCTGAATGCGACAGACGATGGTAAAAAATAAATCTTTTTTTAAATCGGTTTTTTTTTTTCAAAAAAAGAATGAAATATTTTAGGTGTTTGTCAATCGACGTCGCTCTCATTGTGTCGCGGAATTTTACATTATGACTTAACCGCAAATAATAAACCTTTGACCGCTACTGAATACCAACATTTCCAATACTTGATCGAATCAAAGTGTTCGGTGCGTGTTGCTGAGTTCGTGTGTGCTGTTTTGGAGCCGGAATGTCGTCCAAAGAGAATGGGTACCTTGAAACCATGCAAGAGAATTTGTAAAGGTATGAATTTTTTTTTTATTTTTATATTTTTGTTTTAAAAAAAAATATTTTTTTTAAATAAATTAATTAAAATTTAATTGTATTAATTATATTTATTATATAATTATATTTAATTATATTTTTATTATTTTAATTAATTTATTTTATAAATTTTTATATTAAATTAAATTATTTTAAAATTTTGATTAAAAAATATATTAATTTTTTTTTTGTTTTAAAAAATATAAAAAATGCAGATAACTTAAAAAAAATTATTATGTAAAAATATTTAATACATTTTAAATTCATTAAAAATAATGTAAAAAAAAATCTAAAAATTATTTTTTTTTTTTTAATTAAATGAAATTATTCAATTAATTTTCAATTTTAATAAATTAATTAATTTAATTTAAATAAAATATTTTAATAATTTTTTTATAAGTTTTTATTTTAATTAATTTATTTTAATTTAATTTTTTAATATTATATAAAATAATAAAAATAATAAAATTTTAATATTAAAAAAAAATTAGAAAATGATAAAAAATTAATCCCGCCTTACAAAAAATAATTTCAAAAATTACTTACAGCTGTTCTTGAGCCATGCGCACACATCATCGCAAGTTCCGAAATCTTAACTGCCACTTTTGACTGCGATCAGTATCCAGACTCGAATGATCGGAACGAGTGCGAAGATCCATCTCGTCGTGGAAAATGTTACGCCAACGAATTTAAATGTCTTGATCAGACTTGTATTCCATACCAATGGAAGTAAGTTCAACTTTTAAATATTTTATAAATTTTTACTAAAAAAAAATCACGTTTTAGATGCGATAACATCAAAGATTGTGCCACTGGAGAAGACGAAGACGACTGCAAATTCTGCGAACGTGACCAATTCCGTTGTCTCTCGAATGACAAATGCATTCCCGATAAATGGCGATGCGATCAATACGACGATTGCCCCGATGCCAGTGACGAATTGGATTGTTTCAGTGAAGAAGATACCGCAGATTATCCCGTCAACTTTGGCAATGGTCGCGTTTATCCCTTTGCGCAAGAACAAGCGTTTTCCAGTCCTCACAAGTATATTTTTTAATTCTGAAAAATAATTTTTAAACATTTTTTGAACAAAATTCAATGAAAAAATCCATTTTTAGTCGCCCTTATTTGACAATAACGCAAGATGATCGTCTCAATTCAGCTGAAAATAAAAAAGAAGCAATTGCTGCGGATGGTGACAAATATATCCCAACAGCTGCGGAAAATGTTCATGTCGTGAAGAAGGCAAATGATGACTACAGCACGGAAGATTTGGAAATTCAAAGTCGTGCGGCATCGGGACGTGCAGTTACTCCGCCGCCCAATAAGAATCTGAGTATGTCCTAAAACAAAAAAACCAAAAAAAAAATCGCTCACAACATTTGACCATGGACGCACTACTAACACACACGCGAAGGAAACTGCACTGCTTAAGTATCGAGACTTGACCGACATCTCTCAATCATTTTTAATTTTATTTAATTTTTTAATCGAATTCATCTTCACCGCAATTTTTTCTCTCTTTCCTGTCTTTCTCTTCTTTTCTTCTCCTCTTTTTCTCATGCAATTTAGAAAACTTTTCAGACAGCCACGAAATTATGATGACCAGCGACTCGGAAATTGACATGAAATATTCGAGCACAGCACGCAGCATTGACACACTTACAACCAGCAGAAGTCAATGTCCCGAAGGTCAATTGCGGTGTGTCAGCGGGAAATGCATCACAGTGCAACAAATTTGTGACAAAGTAATTTTTTTTTAAATTTTTTTTCTGAATTTTCCTTAAAAAATTAAATTTTAGGTCGCTGATTGCCCGGATGGCGCTGACGAATCCATGTGCGTTTACAAAAATTAAATCCCTTGAAAATCAAAAGGCCTCTTCTAAATGGATTTACGGAAAATGGAAAAAAATGATAAATTTAAAAAAAGAAAAAAAAAAACAGGAAAATACTCATAAATTTAATTTTTTTTACAAAAAAAAAATATTTTTAAAATATATCAAAGACTCTTCAAACATACGATGGAATCCAAAAAAAAAGCGTT
The DNA here is from genome assembly GCF_036172545.1 of Culicoides brevitarsis. Classification (NCBI taxonomy): domain Eukaryota; kingdom Metazoa; phylum Arthropoda; class Insecta; order Diptera; family Ceratopogonidae; genus Culicoides; species Culicoides brevitarsis. The sequence continues at coordinate 13,022,169 of NC_087085.1, read as the reverse complement.
ATTTAAACTTAAAAAAAAGAATACTTTTGAATTATTCTCAAAATTTTATTTAAAAAAAAAAATAATAATTTATAGTATTAAAAATTTTATGTTTTCATCCCCAATTTCTGAAAACATTTTTTGTTGTATTTACCATTTAATTTTAATTATTTAATATTTTTTATTATTTTATTTTTAATTTTACGAATAAATCAAAATTTATCTTTGTATCATTTTTGCATTAATTTTACGATTTTTTTAATAAAATTATCTTAAATGCCCAAAAAATAAATTTTTTTAACTGAATTTGGCTTCATGCATTTTTGAATTTTTCGTGGCTTATTCACAATATGCTTCAAATTATTTTTTTATTTTTTTTTAAAGGTAAATAAAAATTTACAAAAAAATTATTTAATTTAAAAATAAACTTGATTTTTATTATGTTACAAGATTCTTTCAACTATAAGTACAAATTTCTTGATAAAAATCACCAAAAATTTGATAAAAAGTTTTTTACTACTCTTAATCGATGGTTTTTCGAATAAAATTTTACATTTCCTTGGGGTACCTTTTCCTATATTCAGCCTTAATTGCTTCTCGCTCCGCTGCTGGAGGCAACAACGGTCGAATTCCTTCCCGTCTTCTGTCTCTTTGAACTTTTAACTGGAAGTTTCATTAAAATTTTTAATTTATTTCGAAAGATTTTGACCGGAAAATTAGTTTTTTACCCAAAAGGCATTGCAATTCTTGTAATTTTGAAACACAAGTTGACATTTTTCTCCATCATACGAATTTGCATCGAGACATTCAAGACTTAATTTTTGTTCCTACAAAAAAAAAATTATTTTTTTTTAATTTTTGAATCTGAGACGAAGTTAATTTAAAAATTTTTAAAGAAGAATAATTCTTACCTTAAGGCATGGATTTTGCTCTTCCAAGATTTTTTGCTGCTCGAGTCGTCGTGAAGTCATGTTTTGAGCCTGATTTGAGCGGAAATTACTTAAAATTTCCTACTTTTATGATAATTTATTAATTTTTGTTTTCGGTTTTGTTATGAAAATAATAAAATTAACAAAACAGCTGATCAAAACCAGGGTCAAAAATAATTTTATTCAAAAAAATAATAAAAGCAAAACTTAAAAAAAAATTAAAAATTTTTGTTAATTTTTGACTTAAAAGTGAAAAGTAAAAGCTAATTTACGTTTACTTAAGTCAAAATTTTCAAAATTTTAAGGTAAAAATTTTCTAAAAAAAATTTTTTTTCGTATTTCGAATTATTTTTTATGAAAAAATGGCAATTTTTTGAAAAATTAAGCTATTAATTTTGACTTAAACTTTTACAAAAAGTAATTAATTAGCTTAATTGGACTTTTATGTCAAAAAAACCCTAATTTTAACTTTTACTTAAGCAAAAAATTTTAGTTTTTCTTTTTTTTTATTAAAACTTTTTTCAACCCTGTTCAAAATGAACAACCAAACAGCTGATTTCTGTCAAAAAAAAAACAGCATGTAAATAACACAAAATTTTTCAATAAAAATGCTTACAAATTCCCGAATTTTGTCTTCACAAAAACTATGGAGCACTTTTTGTCGCTCATTCGGGTCACAACAAGGGAAACCCCGAGAAACTCTCAAAAAAGATGAAGTTTTTGTAAGAATTTTTCTTAAAATTTTCATAAAATTCTGTCAAAAAAATATTTTTTCTTACAGGAACTCGATGTCAAACCAACAAAAGGCGAAAAAGAATCATGGGACGGCGCCAATGTAAAAGAAGAGGTAAAAGTTCTCACGCCTCGCGAACGCAAAATGGAAGAAGACAGAAAAAGACTCAAATGGGCCAAACTTCCCGATGAAAAAAACCTTTTTCGCTCGAAATTTGCCTCCTTTAATAAGAACGAAAACGACATGGGATGGCTGACATTCGTCTCGCAACCATGGGACTTTAGCATATCCGGCATCAGAAAAGCCATAAACGATTGGGCGATACAACGTGATAAATATTTGCAACAATATCTGCCGAAACGTGTCGAAGTTCTGGGTCCTGATTTAGCTGTAGCTCATTTTTTGTGCACTCGACGAGGCAAAGTTCGTTTCGCAGGCGACACAGAATGGATAACGTCGGAAACACTCAAAGATATCCCGAATGTATTCGATCCGAAATACCATTTGGAGGAAATTGACACGCAGGATTGCTTCCTGTACTACGAGGGAATTCAAAATTTTCGTGATTTGGAATATTGCAAAAAAATCTCGATACGAAATTCGCCACATTTTGATGATTGGTGCATGGATAGCATCAGCGGAGCAAATTTGCCGGCATTAGAAGAGTTGGATTTGCGAGGATGTACGAAGCTCACGTTCCGGAGTCTGGCATGCATTTATCGCTTGGAAAAGTTGAAAAAGTTACTTTTGACGATAAATAGCAACATTGAGTGGAAATTGACGATGGCGATGTTGGAAGAAGCGAATCCCAACCTCGAAATAGTTGTTGAAGAAGTCGAAAACAAAGTCCTTGAAGATAAAAAGTAGAAAAAAATTTATTTAAAAAAATAGAAAATTAATTGGCAAAAGTTTGTCCGTAACGAACAATGATACTTTTGTACTCGTAATTGAACATAGTTGCTCCATCTTTCACCCAACGGTCTTCCGTTTTGACTTCCGGATGCGATTTAGGGATGACTTCTAAAAGTTTTTCACGTTTCTCACTAGTGACAGTGTAAAAAAAGCTTTTTTCGAAGAACGATTGTTGGTAAGGAGGTGAAATGTCGGGGAATGGTTTTAAATCTTTTGTACCTTGGGGTACATAGGCTTTTACTGTGAGTGCCTTTGGATCCAAAGTAAAGTTATATTCGCTTGAATTAACTTTAAATGGCATTTTTGGATGAAAAACTCCGTGACAATTAATCCAAACAGTCGCAAATTTCAATAATTTCGCATATTCAAAGGCTTCCGTGACATTTTCGGACCAAACTGACACAAATTCTCCATTGCCTTCTTTATTTGCGAGTGCAATTCCTTCCTTCGCAGTGCGGAATGTATCAACAGCGATGACGGGAATTGCTTTTTCTTGGCTTAAATGACTCATGGGAACACCAAATGCCAATGTTGCTTTCAAAACATCTCCATCTGATAATTTTCTGTGCGTTAATTTTACACCTTTTTCCTGCAAAGTCGCTACACTTGCTTCAAATTCTTGCAAAATACGTCGATTTTTGCCATAAATGCCATCAATTTTGGGCAAATTCTTCTCCAACAACGTGAAAAATTTCTCCTTGACACATTCTTGCACGAGAATTTTCCGAATTCGCCACGAGTTATGGAGATTTCTGAAAGTTTTTACAATTTCATCCAAGGCACAATGCAAATCCGCGGTCTCAGTAACAATTAAAGTGCCATAAGATGAATTTCGAGCTCCGGACGACGTTAGAAAGTTTGAAGTTTTTTCGAATTTCATGATTTCAAAAATTTCTTTTAATGATGGATGAACTGCAGCAGCAGATTCGTTTGCAAATGAAGAACAATACAACTCGATCAGCAATTGAAAAAGACTGAGACCATTAACAAAATATTTAGAAATATCTCTTCCAGTTGCTAGTTTTGCGTTTTTCATAAATTCCAAAGCCAAGTCAAACTCTTCCTCAATAGCTGCCATCGGAGCGTATCCATTTTCGAAGAAATTGTTGATAAGTGTCTGTTTTTGCTTCAAAAGTTCTTCGTATAATTCGGCTGAAGTCAATTTTGATTTGAACCAAACCATTGAGAAAGTTTCTTCTTGATCAAAAGTTTTTTTGTCAGTGACGTTGAACTAAAAAAAATAAATAAAATTTGAATTTAATTTTTTTATAAATTTTAAGACTTACGTTTACACTTTTGTCATCCATTTCCATATTTTTGAACTTTTCGAATAATGAAGTCATATTCCGAAATAAACGTGGCACTTTTAAAAAGAACACCCTCGAATTATGTAGCTTAATTGATGCTGATGAATGTTATGATCTTTAATTTGACATTAGACACTAACACATTGTCACTGTTTATCGCTTAAGCTCCGTTTAAATGTTTATTCAAATTTCTGATAATAAAAAATTTGGGCGTTTTTCATAAATGTACTGTGAAAATTTTAAATTAAAAAAAAATTATTTAATATTAATTAATTTTTAATTTAAATTAAATAATATTTTATGATAATAATAATTTAATATTATTTAAATTAAATTAAATATCAATTAATAATTAAATAAAATTTGACATAAATAATTAATTTAAAAAAAAAAATTTTTTTGAAGATTTTTCAAAATTTATAAATTTGAAACTAAAAATCCATACAAGTTTTGTAACGAAATAACTCAAATTTGGCTTAATAAATTTATAATAAGGGTTTTTGTAGTGTCTCAATTTTAACTTTGAGAAGGTTTTAAACTAAAAGAAATGGAAAATTTTGTGGAAAATTAAGGAAAATTCCCATATTTAGCATGTAAGATTCATTGCATACCTTTAACACATTTTCTATTCAAAATCTCTATTTAAAAATTAAAAAAATAAATTTAATATACTTAAAACAATTCTAGTTTAATACCGCATTTTTTCTTCGAAATGCGGTAAAAATTATTCTTGGGTGAAACGAAGCTCACAGGTGACTTGGATAAAATTTTTATCAATAACGGAGTTAATGAACAAACCCCGTTATGTCACATACCGGCTCACCAATACCAACACAATACAAAATGAACTGCTCTTATCAGAAAAATGAACTCCGTTATTTTGACAGAAGTTTGTTTTGATTCACTTTGCGATTAAATTTCAACAGAATCCGTATAAATTTTTATGTTTTTCAATTTTTAATGAAGTAAAATCCGAATAAATTCATCAAAAATGGCAGTTCAGATGGAAATAAAATTAAGTCGTTCGAATAAAATCTACTACGAAGGCGTAAGTTTGTGAATTTTATGAAAATTTAAAGTTTTTCTAATTTTTTCATGAAAAAAATTTTAGGAACCTTTGAAAGGTGTCGTCCAAATCACGAGCAACACAGAAACGAAACACGATGGAATCTTCATCAACATGGATGGCAGCGTCAATCTCCAGATGAGCAACAAAAATGTCGGAATTTTCGAGGCATTTTACAATTCCGTGAAACCAATTCAGCTGCTAAACTCCCAACAAGAACTCATGCCACCCGGAAAACTCACACAAGGCACCACGGAATACGAATTTGAGTTTCAACTGAATTGCGTCAAAGAACCTCGCGTCTTGTATGAAACTTACCACGGAGTCTTTGTGAACATTGTTTACATGCTAAAAGCGGAAATTCGTCGAAGTTTTCTCTCGAAACCTGTGACGAAACAGCAGCAGTTCATCATTCAATATGCACCGAAATCGATTGAAACGCCCCCAAAACCGATTAGTTTCTCAATTAGTCCAGAAACTTTGCAAAAAGCAGCTAAAGAGAGAATTTCCATTCCAAGATTTTTGTTTACGGGCGTTTTGGACTCGAAGGAATGTTGTATCACGGAGCCATTTACTGGGAGAATCACGATTCATCATACCGAAGTAGCAATTAAATCGATTGAAGTGCAGCTGGTACGTGTCGAGACATGCGGATGTGCCGAAGGATACTCGAAAGATGCGACAGAAGTGCAAAACATTCAAATCGCCGACGGAAATATTTGCACGAAACTTGATATTCCGATTTTTATGGTGTTTCCGAGACTGTTCGCTTGTCCGACTTTGATAACGAAGAATTTTAAGATTGAATTTGAGGTAAATTTGGTCGTCGTGTTCCAAGATGATCATTTGGTCACGGAAAATTTCCAAATTGTACTAAATAGAAATAATTAGAATAATTTGTTGACATCTAATAAAAGTTTCTTCTCATGCCTTGGAAGTTAAATATTTACATTTTTTGCATTGAATCAACAAAACTTCAAGATTAATCCAGTAAGTAACTAAGAAATGCAACAATTAAATTTTCATTCAGCTTGTGCGCGAAACGCAAACATTTCAAAAATGCATCAAATGCCAGTCAAACGAGATAAGAATAAATATTTTCATAGTTTTTTGGTATCCAAGCAAATAGTAAGCAAAGAGACACGAACAAAAAAGTTGAAATTGATATGACATATTGCATGTTTTGTTGCGTTTTCCTTGTTCTACATCCAAAAAGTCAATTGTTTTGTTGAAAATTTGAATTTTTTTTTTTAATAATATGGAGACGTCTGGTAAGTTTTTAATGAAATTTTTACCTTGAATTAAGTTTAAATTAATTTTTTTTAATAAAAAAATTGAGGATGCGAAAAAATAATTATGCGTCAAATTTTGTTCCATTCATAAATAACTGTGAATGCCGCAAAATCAACAAAAGAGGAATTTTCATTAGCCTCATTTCCTTTTGTGTAGTTACTTTTCAACTACTATGCAGCAATTTCCTTCAAACGACGGCAATGTAAATAGAATAAAAAGTGTGGAAAGTGTGTAGTAACGTCTCTCATGTGAATATCGCAAGAGCGGCGTGAGTTCTTTGTTGCATTTTTATGTTAACTGTAGATTTTCTGAACAAGATTTTTCTGAAAAAAGAGGGAAAATCAGATAAAAATTTTCTTTTATTTCCAAAAATTTTTAAAATTTAAAAATCAAGAAGGCTTCTGAAAGGATGAATTGACACAAATTTTATTTAAGCTTGAAAATTTTGAAATATTTTTATGAAAAATTATCATTTTGAGCTGATTTTTTTCAATCGACAAAAAAAATATAAAAAAAATTATAATTTAATAAAAAGTTTAAATTAGTTTTAAATAATTTTAAATAATTTTTTAATAAATAAAATTAAATTATTATTTATATTAATTTAAATTTATTAATTATTATTAATTAATTTTTCAAAGTAATTTATTTAAAATTATTTTTTTTAAATAATTCAATTAAATTCAAATAATTTAATTAATTTTTCATAACTTTAATTAAATTAAATCTTTTAATAATTAATTAAAATATTTAATTTAATTTAATTAAATATTTAATTAATTTTTTTTTTTTTTTTAATTTAATTTTAAATTTAATTTAATTTTTTTTCAAAATATTTTATAAAAAATTATTAAAAATTTATAAAAAAAAATATTTAATTTTTTTCTAATAAAAAAAATCCATAAATTAATTTTTATTTATGAAAAACGCCTTAGAACACTCACAACTGCATTGCACTACAAATGATTTTTCCATAGTATATTTGAGTGTCTCTCCTTCTACTCATTCGCCATACACCCCATCATATAGAACGCTCCGTAGTAAATAAATATTCGCCGGTCTTTTAAAAACGGAACAATCAAATGTCAGTCAGTCGCACGGGCTCTGTCGTAGAGAAGAGTTGAACAATTTTTTCGTTACTTTATTATAATTCTTATAATTATTGTTAAAAACTCTTTACTTCGAACATTTGCTCATTTTTATTTTTTAATTTTTTAAATAAAAAATAATTTTTACTATAATTTGAAAAAAAAAAAAAAATAAAAAAAAATATTATTAATAAAACGTGCCTTCCCTATCTTAATCTTACCAACATAAAAATTATTAAAAATTAAAAAAAAAATCGTTACGACACAAAAATTGACATTTATTGTCTATATATTATACTGAATGGTGATAAGAAGTGCTTGGTGCTTGATTATACTTAAAACACAAAAAAGTGATTAGATTCGAACAAGTCACAAAAAAGAACAGAACACAAAAAAATATACAGATGTTCCATGTTGCTAAATAAATATAGATAAATATTTTATCAGTAACAATCAACTCTTTTTTTGCAAGTTTGAAAAAAAAAAGAGAAAAGTTTCTTGAACGTTAATCAACAAAATAAAGAAGAACCTTGTATTAAAGTGTGTTAATTGTTTCAAGTTTTATATATGTGAAAAAAAATATTTTAAGTTTTTATGCAAAAAAAAAATAATTTTTAAATAAATTAATAAATAATAATCTGATCAGACGTAAAAAAAAACAAAATAAAAACAAACTTTGTTGTATCCACGACAATTTCTCGTCGTTATTTATGCGCCATTGGTTGAATAACGCACAAAAAAAAATAAAAACAAAAATATTTACATCCAAAAGGGCGACACAAAGACAATTTACTCTTCCAAAAAGACAAGTTGTATGATAATTTCCCCCTAAATAGCGACAGTTCACCAAATGCAAAGACAGAAAATTATCTATTTCTAATTTTAAAAATAGATTCAACAACATGTAAATGTGTCTCGCACACGTTTTTGAAATTCTCAACTTTTTTTCGCATATATTATCATACCGTACTAAATAATATATAATCAATTCACTCGCTCAGTGGTCAATGTTTAGTAGTGACTTTCTTGTCTTTCTTGCTATTTGTGTTAATTGAAACGTTCAACAATCAACAAAACGGAGGAATTTTTTAAAAATAAAACTTTTATTGCGGTTTGAGAGAAAGTAAAAGTGCATTGAGAAAAATGACACACGGAGCACCGCCAAAGAAACGTCAAAACGGCGAACTGCATGATGCGGAAGATGATGAATATAACGGCATGGTGAAGCCTCCAGATGGAGGATGGGGTAAGTTTTATTTTTTTTTTTTTAATTAAAAATTTAATTTAATTAAAAAAAAATATTTTTTTTTGCAGGATGGATGGTTGTTTTTGCATCCTTCGCCATTCACATTGTCAGTAAGTAAAACATTTTTTTTTAATTTTTCACAAAAAATCGATCGATTTAAATATTTTAAGACTTTTCAATAAAAAATAAAATCCGTGACCTTTTTCTTATCAAAATCACTAAAATACAATAAATTTTTTATTGTTAAGACAAAGAAGTCGGCAAAGATAAGATTTTCGTCGCAATGTTATCAGAATCACATGTCAATTCGTTAAATACTACCTCAACAAAAAATTTGTTATGCACACAATAGTTGGAAGAATTTGCAAGGTTATTCTTTGAGTTGTGCCGCAGGTGCGTAGTAACCAAATTTTATGTTCAACATCGTAAAAGTTTGCAGATTTTTTATTATGAAATTGATAAATCTAGACTTTAAAAGTCTTTGGCAATATTTGAAACTGACAGTTTTGTTAGTTTTTTATGTTCTAAAAGATTTTTAGAATTAATATTTTTGAATGAATTAATATTTAAATAATTTTTTCTAAAGAAATTAAATTTGGAAGTTTTTTGAACTGAACTTCATTTCATTTATTTGAGCAAATATAAATATTTTTAGGATTTTTCGATAAATAAATTTAATTTTTTTTTTATTTTTATTTAAAATAATTAATTATTGATTTATTTAAATAAAAATAAATAAAATTAGGAAATTAAATCATTTTCTTAAAATTTTAGCCATTTATAATTTTTTTCAAACTTCAAAATTCGTATTAAAATTGTTATAAATTTTGGAAAATTATTTAAAAATAAAACAAAAATTTTTTTAAATTATAAAAAAAAAATTAATATTATATTTAATTCCATTACATTTAATTAAAATTACTTTTTATATTTATTAATTTTAAAAATAATTTTAAATTTTTTTCGGTAAATTTTCCTATTTTTTTCTATAAAAATAATTCAGGTCTCACTTTGATTTTTTAATTTTTTTTTTTTAAATTTGAAATTTTCCAAATCAATTTAATTTATGAGAAGCCTACAAAAATATCATTATTATGCACTACAAATATATATTTTTCTAAAATTTTCCTCACAAAAAAAATCATCTGTTATCATCCTGCATATTAATATTATTTACGTTATAATTCAATTCAAAACTTTTTTTATCACAATTGAACGGTGATTCAACCTGATATCTTATAAAATTGAATAAAATCTTATCAATTTTATCTCTTTCGTCAGAGATAGAGAATATTCAATAGAATCGGGATTAATACCCACTACGACATCCGCAACAAATGTTATTGCAGAGCAATATAATTGTGGATACCTAACGACGTAATTTGTTGCTTGTTGATAAGAAGCTTGACGATGGATCTAGTTATTTTTTGGTCTACAATAAATTTATTCTAGCGACGTCAAACAGTGCACCTGCAAGTGTAACTAGGTAGCATTTTCTCACAAAATTTACATTTATCTTTGTCTTTGTTTGCATTTCCGAGATTTCGTATCGAAATAACCGTCGTCGTCGCGTTTGACGATAAACAACCGAAAAAAATTTCGGGTCATTGTTTTTCGTTTCGTTTATCTAGAATGTTGACTTCTTGCCGCTCATCGTATAAAATAATCATAACAATAAATAAATATTTAAAACCGGTACCTTTGTGTCGTTTTTCGTTGATTTTTTTTTTGGAATCTTATTTGAATATTGCTCGATCGTGCGAAAAACATCTGGTTCACTTTATTCGCGGATTTTTATTTATTTTTTTTTGTAGGCGTATAATTTGTACTTTTAACGACGTCGTCGCGTTCGATTGTTATAACTGTTTGTTTGTTTATGTTTGTAATGCACTTCGCACATTTTCATGTATTATTGAGTGAAGTGCGAACAAATAATTAGAATAGAATGTAGATTAACGTGTTTTTTATTGCTCTTAATTTCGAATGGTCAATGAAATTTCCAACAATTGATTTCATGTCTCGTTTCGAAGGAAAACTACTTTGCCGAGACCCGAACAAGTCAACATTAAATTAATTAACTAGAACATGCATGTTTACCGCAATGTTAACTTGAATTTTGTTAAATTAAACAAATTTAAATAGATTTCATCAAAACTTATTAATTTTTGGAAGCCAAGTCAATTAGAGAACTAATTTCCTCGTAAATAAAATTTCTTGAGCGGAATTTCGTTTTGATTGTTGGTAAACATCAAATTGAAAGGTTTCTCTGGGAATTTTTACGAAAAATTACGATGTTTTGTGTGTCAAGGTTGAAATATTTTTTAAGAAGAATCCTGAAGTTTTTTTGTGTGTTTACTTATTTTTGGCAATTTTTTTTGTCCAACCTAATTAATTAAAAATTTGGTATTATAAAGTAATGGTGAAAAAATGTTAAAATATGGAAAATTTTTCTTATAAAAACAAAACAATAATCTAAAGTTGGTAAAAAATAAAAAAAAAATTTTTTTAGAAATTCTCTGATTTTAATATCTCAAAAAATCTCAGAATTTCAATTTACTTCATATTTGAGTTTTTAAAATTTTTGCTAAAGTTTTGATCAAAACCTTTAAAATTTTCGTTGAGTTAAAAAAATTCAAATTTTTTCAAAATTTGTTAAAAATACATCTAAAGCTTTTACTTAAAAATTTTTCAAAAATAGTTGAATATCTACTTTAAGTCAAAAAATCTTTTAAAGCGGTTGTTAAGTTTCTTAAGTCAATTAGGTCAAAACTTAAATATTAATTTTTTTCTAAAAAAAAAATATTAAGTTTGCACCAAAAATTAAATTTCAAGTCAAAACTAATTAATATTTGACTTTTTTTAAAACTAAAAGTAAAATAAAAAACTTTTGAATTTGACTTTTAACGCCATTTACTTAAAAATAAGTTAACTTTCTTAAGCTTAAATCTCATATTGAGCTCCATTATGCCACTTTGGACCCTGAAATAAAAATTTCTTGTCTAATTTTTATAACATTTTTTTAGTTAAGAGACGTTTTCTTTAATTTTTTAAAGCAATTGACCATTTTAAACAAAAATCAACGAAAGCATCATACGTAATTAAAAATAAAAGCAAATCATTGCAACTTTTAATAATAATATCAAACACTAAATAGATACGATTATGTGCTATTGACATAACATGATTCCATTTACTGAATTCCACATTCAAGTTATGTTCAATTTGATACAACGAGCATCCATATCATATTTTTTGTTTACATGTCTACTTCACTATTCTACGCATTCCATATTATTTATTATTTTTTTCTCTATTTCACAAACACAAACATTGAGAATTCCCTCGGATCGCATAATCGCACGTCAATCCAGTATTGTTTGGATTTTGTCATTATTCTGAACTAGAACTTTTTCTAAAAATAACTTCGAACCACTAAAACTGGTTATTACCATCTTCAATGATACGTCAAAAACTATCATCATATAGAAACAAATCTCGAAGTTCACTTTTGCTGATAAGATATTTTTAAAATAAAAAATTACACAAGTTTGTATACTTAAAATAGCAACAAGTTACAGCATTACTTCTTATCAACATTTTAAATTCATTCAGATTCTTAGAGAGAAGAAAGATGATACGTGCCTCCGTTAATGTTCTACATGTGTTTATTTACTCACATGATGTGTTTATAAGTTAGAAATGGAAATTTTTGTTTTTTTTTTATTTTCAAAATAATAATCATCGAACTGATAAACATATCTCTGTCGGTCGTGTGTCAGTTCTTTATATTTATGACATAAAATGTGGATTAAAGGGTGTGTTGGTTACTTCTTGAATTATGATTATAATTTCCTGATGATACACTCGCTCTGCGGGCGCCACATTGATATTTCAATTTTGTCTAGAAGCGCGCGTTTTCCCGTCATTATTCTATACTTAGAGCCGCAAATATGGGTCAACTTGTAAGAATTTCGCTACACAATGCACTTTGTGGCAAATTTCAGACGAGCGAGTGTAGGCGAGATTTTCAGGTGTTCAACGCGTGTTCCTTGTCTGTCACTCAGATGGAAGTTGCCATGTAAATGTAATTGTTTTGAGAGCAATAAGACATAATTATAATAATTCATTTAGTTACAGCGTTACAGCGACAACAAAGGCGCAAATGAGTCAAGAACAACAACAAGTATTAAGTGAAGCGAACAACAAAAACATGATAAAGAAGAAATCTGACTCATAATAATTTAATTACATGCAGAGTTGAAAGTCTAAACAATGTCGTAGAATTTCTTATGAATAAATATTCAGAATTAAAACAAAAAAAAAAGTTATGAATAAACAAAAACATCGCAAGTGCAAGCAAAATGAAAAGAAAGACGAAGAAGAAGAAGGGTTGATTGACCCAAGTTGATGATATAATATTTAATTTGCAAATACAGAAAGATCAACAAATTCGAATAGTATTGCTCTCGACAACGCGAAGAAGAAGACGACATCGCCGACGACGACGTTGACGATAAAAATATAAGCAAAACAAACAACACGAAAAATGGGTTACTAAAATAGTTTGACAGCTCATAAAAATATTTTTTTATCTGGTGCACATCCGATTTACATGAGATTTACATGTGAATGAGAAGCAAAAACGAACTTATGAGGTTTCAAGAGGAAATTAATTCCATTATGGCAAGTAAATACATGGAAATGGTAAGTATCCTAAACTTTAGCTGGTATCCTTACCACTAGACAATATGGGAAAAATATTTTTTAAAAATAAAAAATCGCACGCTGTTAAAAAAAACGTTCCACAAATCAAACAACAACTATTAAGAGCGACAAATATTGGCACACATCATCAATTTTTACGTACATCCGATTGAGAATATCAATTTTGATCCCGTCATAAAATAATAAATTCTACCTTTTTGAATGTTTTTCCAAAACAAATATTTCGTCTCTCGTGTCTCTGCACCTGTTTTATTAATGGAACAAATCCATTACTACAAAAATTACGAATAAAAAGGTCACTGAGACCGAGATTTATGTGACATCTAAGTTGTTATAAAAACTTAAACACAAGTAAGCTAAGGTCACGCATCTGATCTTTTCATACATGATAGATTAAGAGACCCTAAAAGATTTCTCAAACGAGCCGTTATAACGACTTAATAAAAAAATTTTAATATTTTTCCGTCTCTTTTGGCAAATGATATTTTTTTTCTTCGGTCGAACAAACACAAAATGTACTTTCATGGTATGCTAGTTGCTTGTTCGAACAAGAAAGTGATGATATTTTTATTATTTTTAAATTAATTTGATTGTCATTTTATGCAAATATCATCCAGATGTCAAGAAATGAGAAAACTGCAATAGGGAAATATCGATTTTTTGTTTTCTTCTTAAAACTCATGTATATTGATGCACTTGATCTATTTTTAAAACGGAACAAATAATTCACAAAAAAAACAACACAAAAGAAATCTCCTTGAAAGAATCGTTTTATGATTCTTTTATGTCTCTTGTACATCCGATGAAATTTTTACGTGGTTTCTCTCATTTTTTTTTATAATTTTGCATCTGAATCACAACCAAGAACTTCTTTTGTCCCAGTTCCTTCAACTATGTACTATTTGTCTACGAAATCAATTAACATATGAACGTTTATTAATAAAATCCGAGAAATTTCACTTTTCATTTCAATCATATGTTTTTTGCGGCGTACGCTTGGGTGGCGTAAAAAAGGTCAAGTTTGTTATTAATTTGATGGATGACCGTTTTGTGCTCTCTTTTTCTTTATCGACGAAAATTTTTTTTTTCGGGAGAGAAATTCTCGCACGTCGAAAAATTTGGATATTCATGAAAATATTCTCACATAAAGAAGAAAGATACGAAAAAAAAAATAAAAACAAATAGAGCAAAGATGAAAATAAATATACACTCACTCGTTTTTAATCCATACAACAAATATTTGTTTACGCTTTTTTCTTGTTGTTTTTGTGAAGTAAATAATGCGTCGAACACGTAAAAAGTAACACCTACAACAACAAACACTCAGCTGTGCTGCAAAAATGATGGGAAAATTCCCGAAAGGTCAAGATCGCTCGTCACACGTGAATGAACGGAACGGAAAAAAGGCGACGACCCACACGCTTCAATCGATCAAAGAACTTTTTGCAGAAGAAAATTACTTTATTGACACAAATGCAAAATTTATGTAGCAACCACATCAAATATTTATCTCGTATTAAAAGAACTCAGATGACATGTCAACACGTAAAATTTGCTGCAAGCCAGTCAAATGTCACCTAGATCTGCATCAAATAGTTGAAAAACATGCAAAATTCACTGAACTGCATTTTTATGTTGCTCCCGGATAATTCTCTCAAATCGCATGAATAGTTAATCATCATCATCATTTCCAGTTAATATTCATCGAGACGACATAGAACTGGGTCATGATAACAATGCGACACGTTTTCAAATAGCGAACAATGCAAAATCGAGGGGATTTTACGAACTTGACCTTGATACAAGGAAGAAACGTGCGTACGATTGACGGAAAATGTTTATTTTCTGCAACACAGAAATGCATCGTTGTTTATTTATTACAACGGAAAATGAAGGCACCGCGGGACACCAATAATAATGTTGCTAGTTCTGACCTTTTGTTTACTCTTTTTATAATTTTTTTTATTGCTACATTGTTGACAACTCGTCTTATCAGTCGCGTGGTGGTCCAAAAATATTTAAGTCAGCAATAAAAAATGATTCACTTTAATTAATTTATGTACAATTAAATAAATAAATTTGAGTTTGCATAATTCGGCTGTGATTAAAACTGATAATGGCCTGTCGGAACGTGCCTTTTTTTCCTGCAAATGACATGACGACATAGCATTTATGTCAATATTAATTTATGAATTTGCGTATTTATTTACACATTTCCAAATGTTTATTTGGGATTTTATGATTCGTGTTTATCTTATCAACAAAAGTGTCAAATGGAAATTTCGAGATATAGAAAATTGTCATTCCGTGTAATAAAAAGAGCATTTTTTCAAACTATATCTCAAGGGCAAGGGGGATTTAGAGGCTTATGAGCATAAAAAAATTTAGTGATGGTGCATTAAATGACGCAATTTGAATCAAATAACCTTCAGTGAGGTACAGCAAAAGTTGTTGGAGACAAGAAAGAAAAAAGAGATCAAAATGGATTAAAATATTTATTTAAATCTTAAATTGAATGAAAGAATTTTCCTTTCCTTTAAACACTGATTCTTGTGGACTATTTATTTTTTTTTATATTTTACATTTTCTGCTTGAGAAGAAAAGTTTAAGAAAATGCACGATCAATATTTCTTTTATTGTTTTAATTTTTGAACAAAAAAATTAAATATTTAAAAAAAAAAAAAAAAAAATTGAAAAAAAAAATATTTTTCAATCGAAACAATACTTTTTTGCATAATAAATTTTTCATTAAAAAAAATATCTCGGCAAAAATTTTTTTTAATCGAAAATTTAAATATATTATTTTTTTTTAATTAAAATATATTCTGATTTAAATTAAATTAGATTAAATAAATTATTTTATTTTAAATTTATTGTTAAAAAAAATTAAATTTTAAATTTTAGATCGATAAATTTATTTATTTTTCATATTGCTAAAACTATAAATTATAAAAATAATTATAAATATTAAATTAAAATAAATAATATTTAAATTAATATTTTAATTATTAATTTAAGTAATTATTTTTTTAAATAGAAAAAAATTATTACAAATTAATTTTTAATCTTTAACAAAATAAATTATTTTTAAAAGGAAAACATAAAAATCTGTAACCTTTATAAATAAAAACACTTGTACATTTCCATTGAATGAATTTCCATTAAACCGTTTTTCACGAGAACTCTCTCATTTTCCAAATAAATCCTTTTAATATAAAATTCTCTTAATTCAAGTGCAAACACTTAACCCGTAAACATTTCCTTGTAAAAATATATGACATCAACAAATGTTGACACAGTTCGAATACATAACAAGGATTATGTCAAATGATCTGAAAATGCGGGAATATGCAAATAGATTTGCGAATAAAACAAATGGAAAGAGAGAGAAATTTACCGGAAATTGATACAATGATGTGCAATAAAATTTCTGGAAAATTTTCCCTTGCTACAAAACAAAAAATAAATGCAGTTAAATTAATATCTCATATCATGTGAATTCTATTCGATTCATGTCATTTGCAGCCACTTTAAAAAAAACGTTTATTGTGAATTGCATCACATTCATTACATTTTCTGAGTTAACAAAGAACCCCCACAATTATTTCTGCCTCCCTTTTATAACTGCGGCATGCTGTGCGGATAGAATCATAAATCAATTAAAAGTTAAGCAACAAGTACGCACATTCTCTTACGAAACTCATTACATAAGCAGCTTATCGTTTCATGTAAGTCTAACTTGCATCAGGAAATAAAGAGGAACACTTAAACGTCAGTGGATGTGGATTTATAAAATGATGAATGAAGTTGTTTTTTGCTTAGAATTTACATATTTTGTTATCTGTGAGTTAGAAAAAGTGTAATTTAAGGCGATGCCTTATTAAGAGGGAATGCCGCCAGTAACAACAGAACCACGTTTTTTGGTTAATCTATGAAAAAATTTGGAGATAACGAGAATTTATGAAATATTTTGTTACGCGTGACTCATTGATCAACAGGTCTCGGCTTATCATTTTAAAATATCAAATGATTGAGATTCGAATGCCACTTCTAGATAGCGTGCTTGATAAGGAATTCGTATCAAGTGTTTACAAAGAAGATGGATTGGCGATGGAATTGAGAAATAAAATGAAGCTTTACAAAATTTTTAGACAAATGAGCGAAAGAATTTTTTTTTACTTTTAGCACATTTGATTAAAAAAACTTACTTAATATCCTCAATAAAATAAAATAATTATTTTTTTTTAATTTAAAAAAATAATAAAAAAAATAATTTTCTATTAAAAAGTTAATTATGAAAAAAAAATTAATTATTTTTTAAATTAATTAATAATTTTTTTATAGTTTATATTTATTTTTAATAAAGAAAATAATTTATTTTTTTTTAAATAACAAAAAAAAAATCCTTTAAAAATTCGATAGTTTCGTTAAAATATTTTTTTTAGAAAATAAAAATTAAAAAAACATTTTTTTTTCACCCAAAATTCCTTTTAAAAAATATATTTTTAATTTTTAACAAATTTTGCGAAAAATTCAATTCACAAGTCTTTAAATAACTTCTACAACTTTTTTCTATTCATAAAATTGTTTCAAATAAAAGTTCAAAGACGTTCTTTTCACTCTTTCTTTCTTCATTCTTTCATTAAATTGACGAGTTTCTTATTTCATTATCACGGAGTGAAATAGGAAACCATTGATATGAACTTTTTCATACAAAAACAAACGTCATTAAAATTAAAATCGATCGATGATTGTAAACTATGTTCTTCATTCAAATAAACAACTTTTACTCTTTTTCAGCTGATGGAATGACATACTCTTTCGGTATCTTTTACGTGGAATTTCTGGATTATTTTAATGAAGGCAAAGGTTACACAGCGTGGATCGCATCAATTCTCGTAGGCGTAACGTTATGTTCAGGTGAGTTTTGAAATAATTTAATTGAAAAACAATTTTTTTCAATGCAATTTTTAAATAGGTCCCGTTTCATCTGCCTTTGTGAACCGATATGGATGTCGTCCAGTGACAATTGCTGGAGCATTTCTCGGAGGAATTTGCTTGATTCTCAGTTGTTTTGCTCAAAATGTATTTACGTTGTTTATAACTATCGGATTTGGAGCTGGTTTGGGCTTTGGATTGATTTATTTGCCAGCTATTGTGAGTGTCACGATGTATTTTGAGAAATATCGATCATTGGCGACGGGAATTGCCGTCTGTGGATCAGGCTTTGGCACGTAAGTTATTTTTTTTTTATTAAAAAAATACAGAAAATTTATTTTTTTAATGTTTAAAGGATGATTTTCGCTCCAATTACAAATACGTTGATCTCGAGTTATGGATGGCGAGGTGCTTTATTGATCATTTCGGGAATTGTTTTTAATTGTGCCATATTTGGAGCGATGTTCCGACCATTGGAGCCTGAAAAAAAGAAAATTCCTTTGCAAGAGATACGGAATGGGAATGGAATTGATCGTAAGTTTAATGAAATTTGTTATTGATTTTTTATTTAAATTAAGTTTTTGTCTAATATTTCATTTATTTTTTTTTCAACATTTGATTTTGATTTAAATAAAAATTAACTGTTTTTATTTTTAAAAAATAAAATTTGCGGAAATTTTTTTAAAAGATTATAAAAATTATTCAAGTTTTAAAAATTCAATTAAAATAATTAAATTTAAATTTTAAAAATTTTGTGAAAAATTTCCATTAAAATATTTGCAAAAATTATTAAAAATTGCAAAAATTTAAAAAATTAAATAAAAAAAAAATTAAGAAACCCAAAAAACATCAATTCTTAATGCAATTTTGAGGAAATTTTTTTAAAAGATTTTTGATTGAAAAATTATTTAAGACAAATTTTTTTCAAAAATTTTTGAAAAATAGCAGTTTTAAAATTTCAATAAAAATTATTTATTAAATCGCAAAAAATTTAAAAAAAAATAATGCTCTGTTATTACATAAAAAGTAACTTGAAACAAATTTGGAAAAATATTGAAATTGGAAAACTTAAAAAATCTAAATATGAAATTTTGTGCAAAATTTATCCTTTTTCTCATTCCCAAAATTAGATAAGAAATTTTTCTGCACAAAAATTGTTTTAAGTGGCCACTTTTGTGCGCTTAAAAATGAAGAAATAGTTTATAAATAAATTTTTACAGCTCAAAAACCGTAAAAAACTTTAAATCGATTTTTCTCAGTTTGTTAAAAATGTTAGTTGTGCGATTTATCCTTTTCGCCCGGGATTTGTAATGGTATTGTAAAAAAAAAATTTTTAATTTATTTTAATTTTCAGATCAAAGAAGTCAATCCGAAAAAACTCCCCGCCAAAAGAAACGCAGCACTGGCTCATATCTCACGCCAAACTCCGAAGACGAATTAACGCCCATGCAACGATCTCACAGCTTGGGTCACGGTCTTCTCAAGCCAACTTATCATCCTGTCGCCATCAACAACAATTCCAACGGGAAACTCCACTCCCCGAATACCGAAGAAACTCTCCGACTGGCAGTTAGCCAACCTTTGCTAAATGGCGGCAATCACATGCTCAAACGTACCGGAAGCGGTATCATGTACAAAAAAGATGTCTTTTATCGTGGCTCGGTTCACAGCTTGCATCAACACAAATCCCCCTCAGAAGTTGGCAGCATCGACGGACATCGTTACGGGTCAGTGCATCACATGAGAGATGTAGTAAAAGCTGAAAACGAATCGGATAAAATGTGCGGATGTATTCCATGTTCGCCCGAAACACGCGACACTTTGAATGAAATGTTGTCCTTTGGTCTTCTGAGAGATCCAGTATTCATTATTTTTAGCGTTTCAAACTTCCTCACGAGTATCGGGTTCAATATTCCGTATGTTTACATCGCAGCACAAGCGGAAGTTCTTCAGTTGAGCGGCGATCAGGGCAGTTACTTACTCGCAATTATCGGAATTGCTAATACCGTTGGTCGTATCATCTTGGGATACTTTTCCGACAAGGAATATGTCAATCGTTTATTGGTCTATAATTTATGTTTGACCATTTGTGGAGCTGGTAAGACAAAAATTTTCATTTTAAATCAAAATTTCAAAAAATTTTCTTTTCAGGATGTGCCTTATCAATCTTCTGCTATGATTTTTATACAATGGCGTTGTATGCATGTGTCTTTGGGTGCACAATTGGAGCATATGTTGGACTTACGTCAGTTATTCTCGTCGATTTGTTAGGATTAGATAAGTTAACAAACGCATTTGGGATTTTGCTCTTGTTCCAAGGCATCGCGTCATTTGCCGGACCTCCAATTGCTGGATCTCTGTATGATTTCACCGGGAAATATGAACCTGGATTTTTACTTGCGGGCGCTTCCATTGGCTTTAGTGGCCTAATTTTGTTCTCGATCCCACCACTTCAGAGATATCTGGCGAAGAAACAACGTGCAACGAATCACGTATCGGCAGCAATTAATCTATAGGGATTTCTTTACTATTTTTACTAAGCAGTACTCAAAGAATTTATTTTTTAATACAATGATAAGTCCAAAGTTAGCGCAAAGAATTTAAAATTTAAAAAAAAATAATGGAAATTGTTGAGTTGTAAAATTGGTTTATAAATGAATGATGAAAGATGTACCTTTTTTATGAGAATTTATTTAATAAAATATAGAAAAATATTATTTTTTGGTTTTTATTTTAATTTTCTTTAATATTCACTTCAAATGAATTTTAAAGTTTTTCATCTTTAAGGTAAGAAAAAAAAATTAATTAATTTAATTTCAATTATTTTATAATTTTATTTATTTATTTTTTTTATTTATTTTTTTATTTATTTTTTTAAAGTAATTTTTAAAGGATTTTTAATTAACAAAAATTAAATTTTAATAAGAAATTGACATAAAATATTTATTAAAAACTTCATAAATTCAAGTGTTTTTTGAAAAAAATAAAATTTATTATAAATTAAATTTTAAAACTTTGTTGAAATTTTAATATTTTTTTTTTAGTTAAATTAAATTAAATTGTTGTTTATTTATTTTATTTAATTTCACTTATTTTTAATTATTAATTTAAATTAATAAAATGATTAAATCCTTTATTAATTCTAAAATAAATTTTATGACAAATGATTTTTTTATAAATTTATTCTAAAAATTTTCACAAGCTTTTTTTTGTAAAATATTTAAAAAAATTTTTAACTTTCAGAAACTATCTCATTGATATTTTTTAAGTAAAAATTTCAAAAATATGATATCAGCACTAAAAATTAAGAAAATTGAGATCATATTAAAAACTACCAGTCGTCGTCACTCGACAAAATTGCCAAACCAGCTAATTCAACTAACTCTCTTTCCTGCTAATTCAAGTAAAATTCGAGACGAATGAAAATGATAAATCGCCTTTATGCTAATTCATTGACCAACAGACCGTTTATTTTTCGTAGTGCTTGTTTTTATTCCAAATTTAGTCATTTAATGGGAATGTTTCCAAATTTTCTGTCAATTAATTGTAATTTTAATCAATTTTCTTGCCATCGATCGACTTGTGCTTCCTACAAAACCATATTTTCCTAAAAAATAAATGGTAAGTTTAAAATTTCTCATCATAATTTTAGCATCATTTTGTAAACAAAAATTATTTTTCAGAAAAAATCTCTTAAAAATGCCTCAAAAAATGCTGGAATTCAACAAAGCAATTTGTCTGATAGAAGCTGTCGATGATTTGCGCTTTCCGGTCATCCGACATTTAGTAGAGGAGAAAAATTTCGATCCAAATTCCAAAAATCAACGAGGCTATTCGGTCGTTCATTACCTTTGTGGCATCGATAACATCGTCTTTGCCGAACGAACTCTCGTTTATCTCTTCCAACATGGAGCAAAAGTCAACGAAGTCACACTTTTTGAGCGTTTTTCGCCGTTGCACATCGCCGCACTGAACGATCGTGTCAGCATCGCCAAAATTTTGATCAAACAAGGCGCTGATAAGAAAATCCTGGATGCTGATAACAATCCTCCGATATTTTATGCCATCAATAACGAATGTTGGCCCATGGTTGAGGTCATCAGAAATTATATTTTACACGAAAAACGTCAAATACGAAAACAAAATTCGCGGGATTTGCTGCAATCGGCGCAATTAAACAGCATTCAAAGCATCACCAATGGCAGTAATGGAACTTTAAACGTTTTTGAGCAAAATTTAACAGTAGCTGGTGCCAATTCTGCGTATTTGGAAGCTGATCGCTCCATAACTCCAAGTCGAATTTCGTACAATTTCGATAAAGCTAGTCCATATTATGTTAATATCACACATCGGAGACGAAATAACACCTCAAGTAATGCCCGACAATCGTTATTCCAATCAGAAACACAAAAAAATGTGAATATTTTTGAACTAACCGAAGATAATTTGGCACAATTTACTCAAACAATACGAGAAAGTGGTCGATTCGAGATGTTCCAACGATGGAAAGATGCTGTTAACGAACATAAAAAACGAGAATCTGTCCTGAGCACCATTTTAAATGAAATTGACGAAATAATTGGCGATGACAATCAACATTTGGAGGTACTTATGACGGAAGATGAGACTTTTGTAACTGCCGAAGCGAGTGAAGACTCCGAAAAAACCTATAAACCCGAAAATTTGCAAGTTCCTGTGAGAGAATCAGACTTCATCAAGTCTCCAACGCGCACAAAAGGCGCCGAAATTGTCATGCAAATGACCGAACGTTACGTTCACACAGACGACGAGAAAAATATCATATTTTACGAGAAGAAATTACTGCCCGTGGATCCCGTATCTGATCAAATAGACGAAGAAAGCGACAAAAAATCAACTACTTCAGCAGCTTCGACTGCTTTCAAGCTCAACACGGACTACGATACGGACCAACTGCGTCAAGAACTCACCCAATTCGGCGATATTCCGGGTCCAATCACAAAAAGCACCAAAAAATTGTACTTAAAACGTCTTGTCAAGTACCGACATGACCCAAAAATGGCTGAAGAAGCTGCTATTGCGAAAGCCAACAACATTCCTGTTTATTCCTTGGAGCTGCAAAAAACTTTTTCGAACATTCACACAGGTCTCGAGGCTTTTACGGAGTATCTCATGCTGGAAGAAGAGATGGTGCGTCATTTCCAACAAAAAATCTGCAAAAAAATGCGTGAAGGCAACAAAAAAATGAGTTTTATCTACTTGTTGATGGATCCTCGTGAGCTAAATAATCTCGCCGCCAACCATTTATTCATCTCAAAGGAGCAAGCATGGCGTCAATTCATCAAAGCAATATTTTACGTGGGAAAAGGGAAGAAAAGTCGTCCCTATGCTCATTTATATGAAGCTATCCGGTATTACGGACACATAACTGACGTCGAAGGCGACAAGGAAAACTGCTTCAATCGTCATCCACAACCGAAAAATAGCGGATTTCGATCAAAAACACGCCCCGCATTGATCGGAAATCAATTTCTCGAACCAATGGAGACTGAAAGTAAGAAACTCAAACGCATTTTGGACATTTGGAGTAACGGACATGGCGTTGTCAGCATGCATTTGTTCCATAACATCACGCCGAGCGAGGCTTACACGAGAGAAGCGGCAATTATCGATGCGCTTGGCATGAATAACTTGACGAATCAAGTGAGGGGACACTATTATGGCATCAGCGAGTCATGGACATTCAAGCAACGCAAGCAATTGGGAGTTGGATTGCTCTACAAAGCTCTTCAAATCCACTTGATCGAAGGAGAAAGCCAATTATTGCCTCACGATATCTAAGTTTTAAGCGAAAAAAGTCAAATATTTTAGTTTTATGTGATCTCATTTAAAAATTTTTTAACTGAATTGTACAAAAAATCTATTTTTAATATAAAAAAAAATTTCGGAATGGAAGAATTGTATCAAAAATTTGTACGAAACCTTTTCAAAAGGCACTTTTTGAGGGGGAAAAAGGAAAAAACTTTAAAAGTTTTGTAAGGAATCCTTCACCTTTAACTCCAAACGGCAAGCTTAGTTTTTCTCAATCAATCCACGCAACATTGTTTCCAACTTGCGCCCATCTACGGCAAACTTGCGAATGCCATCAGACAATTTATCCGTCGCCATTTGATCTTCGTTCATCATCCAACGGAACATTTTCTCGTCCATGTCGATTTTTTCCAAGTTGGTTTTCTTCGCAGCGGCGGCATCCAATTTTTTTGGCACAGCGTCGTCACTTTTTTCCAAGTCGCCGAGCAATTTGGGGCTGATTGTGAGATAATCGCATCCAGCAAGAGCTTTAATTTCGCCGACATTACGGAACGAGGCGCCCATTACGACAGTTTTGTAACCGAATTTCTTGTAGTAATTGTAGATTTTGGTTACGGAAACGACTCCGGGATCAGCTTCGGGCTCGAAAGTCTTTTGATCGGTATTGGCAACGTACCAATCGAGGATGCGACCCACGAAGGGAGAGATGAGAGTCACTCCAGCTTCAGCGCAGGCAACTAAAAAATTGAAAAAAAATAGTTTTCAGGTAAGTTTTTGTTTAAAGTTGATTCAAATTTATTTTAAAAATTTTGTCTCGTTAAAAATTTTTCGCTAAAACTAATTTTTGGTTCGTTTTCATAAAAAAAATTTAAAATTTGTAAAAAAAAAATTTTTTTTAAATTTCAGAAATTTTTTTAAAAATATTTTTAGAGAAAATAATGCCTAAAAATCATAAATTTTAGTACAAAAAATTTTTCAAACTAATAAAATTTAAAAAAATTTGAAAAATTATGATTTTTTATTTTTTTCTTTTAGATTTTTGAAAAAATTTTAAAGACATGAGACAAAAAATTTAAAATAAATTAAAAAAGGTCAAAATTAAATTTTTACCAGCTTGAGCAAATGAGAAAAGAAGCGTCAAGTTGCAATGAATTCCATGTTTCTTCTCCAATTCACTAAAAATTACAAGAAAAAAATTAAAAATTATAAATTTTTCCTTAAATTTCGTTGAAAAATCTTACTTGGCAGCTTGAATTCCTTCCCAAGTCGATGCCAACTTGATCAAAATTCGCTCCTTTTGGATGCCTTGTTCCTCGAACATGCTAATGAACTTCAAAGCCTTCTTAATGGAAGCATCTTTATCGAAAGACAAGCGCGCATCAACCTCAATCGACACACGTCCCGGAATAATTTTCAAGATTTCACACCCAAAGAGGACAAAAAGCATGTCAGCTGCTTCCGTGACCTTCTCTTCGACGGAATTGCCGAGTTTTTGGGCATGCTTGATCGCTTTGTCAATCAAGGGACGATATTGCTCCATTGTGGCGGCAGAAAGAATCAAACTGGGATTCGTTGTGGCATCCGTGGGCTTGTATTGTTTCATTGCTGTAACGAAATTTCGACAAAAATTAACATTTTTTAGAAGGGAGATTAAATTCACGTGAAGGTCTCATTGTTGATTAAAGGTCATCTGAATATGAATTCATAACGCGAGGGAATCATACGAGGTCCGTAGATAGACGTCACGTTCAAAAGGTCAACAACGCTGAAAAATTCTAAATTATTTTTTAGAAAGTCCAGCGATGACATTGAAATATTTCGCATGATTTTTGCATTTTACGCAAATTTCTCGCGTCTTTTTCTAATCTTATCGCGTTGTAGTTGCTTCTTATCTAGAAAAATAGAAATGCCGACGTCATGAAATGCTGTCTCACCTTCAAAATCTCCCGTATCGGCAACGATGACGGTGAGTGCCTTCAATTGTTCCAACGAATTCGACATTTTTACTTTCTTGTTGGGACCGTCTGCGCTCATAATAAAGGCTCGGAATGAACTAAAACTGCAGGTAAATTCAGAATGCGGTGCAAGTGCCTCGATCAAATGTTCAGTGACGTGCTTGACTGTTCAATAGCGTTCTGTGAGGAGCAAACCCAAGTAAAAAATGGGGAGTTGCTGTCACTTAGGCCTTTTCAATTTTATTTCCCATAAAATGAGGGGGGCAAAAAATATTAAATTTATTTTTCTTACAAAAGTTTTTAATTTAAATTTAATTAATTAATTAATTTTAATAAATATTTAATTTAATTTAATTTTAATTCATTAATTTAATTAATTTGAAATTAAAAAAAAATAATTTAATTATTAAATTTAATAAAAATTTCATTTTTTCAATTTTTGATCATTTAAGATTTGCTGATTTAGAATCGATTTCAGAAAGTATTAATTCAAAATTTAAAAAAAAATAAATAATTGTTTATTTAAAATTTTGAAAAATAAATTCAACAATTAAAAAAAATAAATTTTTAATTTTTATTTTTTTTTCTTCATTAAATAAATAATTTTAATCAAATCACAAAATTGTCAATTTTTAATTTTTTTTTATGAAATTTTTAACTTATTTTTTATTTTTTTCCTTTAGATTTTCGACCTTTGAAATGGGGCACTTGACAAAAAATTTTTAAAAAATTTCAAACCGCCTGAACTGTCAAATCGTGTTCAAAACACACGAGTTTCGGACAGAAATTCTTCCGAAAAATCACTAAAAACTCTCAAAAATGCTGGCAAACTTGTCCAAAAATTGTCTGAGGCTGAGACACTCGCCTGTCGTGCCAGTTCGAACGTTCCTCTCGGAGAATTACAAACTACAAGAAGCATGGAACACCCGTTTAGCCTCGCCGATAATGGAAAAAATTAATGTGGAAACATTTCACTACGAGTTGGAACGAAAATTCAATTTACAGAAGATTGCGAGCCCGATTGACATCGATATCTACGCGAACAAAATCACAGACGACAATTACTTCGACGAAGTCGGCGATTTACTCGTAAAACTGCGAAAAACCGCAGAAGCTACGAATATTTTGGACTCGACGGGTCATGCCTACATCCGGAATTTGATAGATTTCGATCAATTTGAGTCGCTTATCCAAGTTTTGGACAACAGAATGGACTACGGAATATTTTTCGATGATTTTTCAGCAAATTTAGCAATTGACAAGCTGCTAAAAACAGGAAAATTCAAGGAAGCAGCGAGACTTGCGACGATTTTCATGCTGCAAGAAGATTTTTCAAACGCTACAACGAGAGCGCTTTGTCTCTTCGCCTGTTACAAGTATTTGGGGAACCCGGAAGTCTTTGACGACTTAAAACCGCCGTCAGAACCTGAAGCCGAAAAAGGAGCAAAGAAGAAAAAAGTCACAGAAGTCAAAGTTCGTGTCGCATTTTTGCGAAATCCGTACTTTGATGATCATTTCGACCTCAAAAACAGCCAACATTTGGTGGGAAAAACATTTTTGCTCATTGGAAAAGAGCTCACAAAGACTGGCGACACTAAATTAGGCACGAACATTCAATTACTCGGACTTGGATTGTACGAAAAATACACAGAAGCCGTCAAATTTTTGGAAAGCACGAAGGGAGCAGAGTTGGAAAAGGACGTTATTGGTAAAATTAATGAAGCTCTTGCCAAAGTCGGGGAAGAAGAACAGAAAAATGAGGCTTTCCAACAATTCAAGAACGCAATAGAGACAATTGGATCAACTCACAAAGTCGTCGAAAGCAATTTCGAGGAAAAACTCAACGATTTTTGTAAAAATGTGGTCAAAGAAAATGAAGCAAAGGACATGGAACAACAGAAAAAGGTAAAATTTTTGCAAAATTTTTGATTTAAAATTTTTAAAAAATTTTTTAATTAATTTTTAGATCTACGCCGCATGGAACGAGATCCGCGAAAAACGTTTGAAGGAAGAAATTGAACGTCTTCAACGCACAGAACGTTTGAAACACATCGAAAAGTTAACTACCGAGATGGAAGCTGAAGAACGTAAATTATGGTTCTTTGAAAATGAAGAGCAACTCAACCTGGATATCGAAAGTAAACGAGTTTTCTACCCGAAACGGTGGTTCGGCAAGAAAAAAGTACCTCGCAAAGTCGACGAGAACTATATTCCGCCAGATGTGGACAAGAGACGACATGCCGAGTAATAAAAATTCGCAAATTTTTAGTCATCGTTTAATTCTACTAGTTACTTTTCGTTATAAGCATCGAGTGAAGAAGAAGAAAAATTGGAATATATTAAAAAATTCACAAAAAATCTGTTGATATGTGTCGCAAAAGAGGTCCATGAAGCGAAAAAATTTTTTAAATGCATTTTCACGTCATTTTTTCCATTTCTTCCAAATCCGCCGTTATTCGTGCCAGACTTTCGGCGACATTTTTGCTGCGTTCCACGTCAATTTGTTCCTCCAAGTCGCGAATATCACGAATTATTGTTCCCGTTTCCTCGACAAGTGACACAACTTCCGTGCAGTCAGCGTGTAACGTTGCCAGAAGTTTATAAGCTCGTTTCGAGTAGTCGTCGTGTTTGGCACTTTTGAATATCAGATCGTCGACGGCGGTGAATTCGCGATCTAGTTGTCCGGATTGCGTGTTGATTTCCTTCTGAAGTTGTCGCGTGTCTCGCAGGATGTTTTCAATGTCCTTTTCTTGCTTCTTGATGTTGGAAATTATCTCGAGAATGCGATTTGTGAAGTCGCTGCGGATGATTCCGCGACCAATGCGTTCAAGTTGGGCGGAAAGTTGTTGATGCGTGTCGATTTTTGATTGGAGGTCTTCGATGAGGGATTCTTGCGTTTCTCGGATGCGACGGATTTCGTCGATTATTTTTTTCTAAAAAGGAAATTTGAGTTAATAAAAATTTGAGGCGATTTGAGGATTAAAATTTAGGCGATTAAATTTAATTTTTCAACTTTTTTTTTATTTTGAGGGAAAAAATAAATTTTTTTAATGAAAAAGGAAATTTTTTGACATTTTTCAATATTTTTGATAAAAAAATTTTTTTAAATTTTTATTTTTGAAAAAAAAAAAATTTTTTTAATTAATTTTTATTTTAAATTTCAATTTTTATTTTTTTCAAAATTAAAAAAAAAATTTGAAATACTTTTTCATACAAAATTTCAAAATTTGAACATTTTTTGAAAAATTAAAAATCCGTTGTTGTTTTTAAAAAGATTTGATAGTTTAAAATTAAATTTTAATTAAAAAAATTAAAATAACTGTTTTTGAAAAAAAAATTTTTTGAAAATATTTTTAAGAAGATAATTTAAATTTCGTTTTTCAAAAAATTTTAAAAAAAAATTTTAAAAAATTATTTAAATTTTAATTTAAAAATTAAAAAAAAAAATTTATTTTTTATGTAAAAATTTATCGTTTAAAACATTTGAAAAATATAAAAATTTTAAAAAATTAAATAAAATTAGAATCTCAAAGCAAAAAAGTCGAATAATTAAATTTAGGAGCCTTAATAAAAAAAAAATCAAGCAAACTTACATCTCGTTGATTGTATTTCTCTTCGGCATCTTTTAATTCCTGCTCGATTGGAGCCTTTGCTTCTTCCCATTGACGTTGCAGAGTCTTCATCTTATCCGCCATCGCCTCAAGACGTTCCTCCAACTTCTCTATACTATTTTCCGGATCCTCTAATAACATTTCCAACCTATCTTCAGTCTTCTGTTCCGCTTCGATCGCTTTAATTTCCTCCATAATTGCCCCAATTTCGACTTCTTTCTCATCTAAAGCACTCGTGACTTCGTTTAATTCAAATGATTGTGTGTCAATTAGTGATTTCAAGGTCTCAACTTCCTCAATTAAAGCTTTCATCTCCGTTTCTTCCTTACTTTCCTCATTTTTAATCAGTTGTTGGACCAATCTTTCCTCTGCTTTCGTTCCTGCCGATCGTTCTGACAACCCATCAATACTGCTCGACTTACTAAACGTTCTTTCAATGACTTTTAAGCTATCATAAGAGCTCGAGGTAGGCACTGCAAATAAATTCCTATCGTTTTCCTGCAATATCGACGGCAACAAGGTACGTTTGTCGGTTTGTTGAAACACCGACGGCGAATGCGTGCGCCAATATTCCTTAATTTCTTCGGTAATTTGCTTCTGACTGACTCTCATGTATGGCAGTGTCAAGTTTTTCGGCGCAAATTGTTTGTTTGTCGCTGCCGTTGGTGTCTTGTAGAACATGGAGCGCTTACAAAAGTCCGGAACCCATGCGGAATTCAACTGAGCTGCGATATTGGAGTTAATTTCTGCTCGTTTTCGTCTCACTGGGTCCTCATCATCCGCGACAGGCACAATTTTTTCCGCTTCTTTCGGCAAATTTTCCACGAGGAACATCAAAACGCGACGAACTTCCGTTGTATTTGAGTACAACAACGTCTGGTATCCGATATCGCCCCGAAAACCGACAGATTTTACGGCATCCGAGAGTTTTTGTGTCACGGCATATCGCTGAGCCATTCCCGGAGGCAGAGTCTTTGGGATTTCTAACGCTGGATTGATTAACGAGAGACATTTGGAAACTGCTTGCACGAGAATTTCGGGCGTGAATTGCGATAACGTCGAGATGTCGTCATCCAATGAACTAAAAAGTGATAGAAATTGATCATCACGAGAAATTATCAGTGTTAAAAAGTCTTACCATCCAATTTGTTTCAATGTATGGATCACAATATTGTCAATATCTTCCATTTTGGGGGCCGTTTGCTGTGACGGCAGGAGGTTTTCTTAGTTTTTGCACATTTATTGCTTGTGATATTGGAGTAAAACTACCTAAAAAAGTCTTAAAACTAGCGACGAGCACTTTTTTGTTATTGATAAGAACGAATTAACTGTCATCCCACAACTTCAAGCCTACGTCAAATTTTTTGTGCAATGTCTTGATGATCAAAAACGGCGGCAAAATACGAGACTGACTCACGGAAGGACAAATTTTCATCAAATTAGGACGAAATTATGGGATTCAAGCGATATATTTCACGTTACGCCCATTGCGGGGGTTATACTCATTGTTGTTACAGCGAAGATGGAGAGTAAGTCCCAATTTTTTTCTTAATTTTCACAAAAAAAATCAATTTCAAACTTCGTTTCACAGAAAAATTCTTACTTGTGGCAAAGACGGCGATATTCGTATCTGGAGCGGCAAAGATGATGATGATGCCTCCTCGAACGGGATCTCCGAATACGTCAATTGTGTCGTCCAATACGAAAATCGGATCCTCGTGGCAACCGATATGAACATTGTTTCCGCTTACACATTCCCGGAATGCAAAAAAGACGGAATTGAGTTCCGTTTTTCCGCATCTGCAACCACAATTCAAGTCAACGACGCCTGGATCGTAGCTGGAGCTGAAGATTTCATGTTAAAAGTTGTCAAAAAAGACAAATCCGAAGACGCCTTCGAACTCAAGGGACACGAAGGACCCATCGTTTACGCCGAATTAGGTCCCAATAACTTCCTCGCGAGCAAAAGTGGCGACGGAAAGATCAAAATTTGGGATTTGACGAAGCAAAAAGACGTTCACACAATTTCGGGACTCGATAAATGCAAAACTTTCGACACCGCATTGTCGTATGGCGCTCTCTCGTTCGACGCGAAAAAGTACTTTGCGTATTGCTATCAAAGGAAAATTGTGGTTTTGAATACCGCGGATTGGACTGAAGCTTTTTCGTTGGAAGACGCGAACGCAAGTGGCGAATTTACGGTTTGCAGTTTCTCGCCAAGCGGAAAATTGATCGCGGCAGGTACGTCAAAGGGAGAATTGGTGATTTTTAGTGTTGTTACGAAGAAGTCGATTGGGGGCGATGTGAAGCCATCAGAAATGAATGCCTTGACGGCGATTGCATGGAATCCGCATCAGGATAAATTTAATGGGGAATTGTCGATTTGTGATGCTTCGGGGCAAATTGAGTTTATTACGGAAGCATTTGATGAAACAAGTGGCGGAGCTGAAGAGAAAAAGAGTGTCAGTAAGCCTCAGAAAAAAACTTCGAGACCTCCTTCGGCTATGGATGATGATGATGATGGCGCGGATGATATTTACAAAGAATGTAAGTAAAAATTAATTTAATTTTTTTTTAAAAGTTCAATATTGAATAAGGTAAAAAAAAGTTAAAAATTGCTGCGTTTTAATGGGATTTTTTCACATTATTTCAAATTTTACGAATTTTTCAATTATTTAGATTTTTTTTATATTTTCATAATTTTCTTTCAAATTTTTTAAGTTCAATACCTAAATTATTTTGGAAATTTAATTTAATTTTTAAAAAATAAATTCTAAATTCAAAAATCTTTCAGATATCGTAAAAAGTCATTCTAAAGATGATTTCCATTCATATTTGGTCAATTTTCGATCAAATAAAATTTATCTCGATTTTATCTCATGCTCACTTAAAATCGAGTTTTTCTCAGCAAGTAAATTTTTGATCGATTTCAAGCCTAAAATTGAATAAAAAGTCATTCTAAAGATGATTTCCATTCATATTTGGTCAATTTTCGATCAAATAAAATTTATCTCGATTTTATTTCATGCTCACTTAAAATCGAGTTTTTCTCAGCAAGTAAATTTTTGATCGATTTCAAGCCTAAAATTGAATAAAAAGTCATTCTAAAGATGATTTCCATTCATATTTGGTCAATTTTCGATCAAATAAAATTTATCTCGATTTTATCTCATGATCACTTAAAATCGAGTTTTTCTCAGCAAGTCATGCTCACTTAAAATCGAGTTTTTCTCAGCAAGTAAATTTTTGATCGATTTCAAGCCTAAAATTGAATAAAAAGTCATTCTAAAGATGATTTCCATTCATATTTGGTCAATTTTCGATCAAATAAAATTTATCTCGATTTTATCTCATGCTCACTTAAAATCGAGTTTTTCTCAGCAAGTAAATTTTTGATCGATTTCAAGCCTAAAATTGAATAAAAAGTCATTCTAAAGATGATTTCCATTCATATTTGGTCAATTTTCGAACAAATAAAATTTATCTCGATTTTATCTCATGCTCACTTAAAATCGAGTTTTTCTCAGCAAGTAAATTTTTGATCGATTTCAAGCCTAAAATTGAATAAAAAGTCATTCTAAAGATGGTTTCCATTCATATTTGGTCAATTTCCGATCAAATAAAATTTATCTTGATTTTATCTCATGCTCACTTAAAATCGAGTTTTTCTCAGCAAGTAAATTTTTGATCGATTTCAAGCCTAAAATTGAATAAAAAGTCATTCTAAAGATGATTTCCATTCATATTTGGTCAATTTTCGATCAAATAAAATTTATCTCGATTTTATCTCATGCTCACTTAAAATCGAGTTTTTCTCAGCAAGTAAATTTTTGATCGATTTCAAGCCTAAAATTGAATAAAAAGTCATTCTAAAGATGATTTCCATTCATATCTTGTCAATTTTCGAACGAATAAAATTTATCTCGATTTTACCTCATGCTCACTTAAAATCGAGTTTTTCTCAGCAAGTCAATTTTTGATCGATTTCAAGCCTAAAATTGAACAAAAAGTCATTCTGCAGATGATTTTTATTCATATCTTGTCAATTTTCGATAAATTTTTGATCGATTTCATAAAATTTATCTCGATTTTATCTCATGCTCAAAAATCGAGTTTTTCTCAGCAAGTAAATTTTTTACCGATTTCAAGCCTAAAATTGAATAAAAAGTCATTCTAAAGATGATTTCCATTCATATTTGGTCAATTTTCGAAAATAAAATTTATCGATTTCAAGCCTAAAATCTATTTTAAGATGTTTTTCTCAGCAAGTAAATTTTTGATCGATTTCAAGCCTAAAATTGAATAAAAAGTTTCTAAAGATGATTTCCATTCATATTTGGTCAAAATTTATCTCGATTTTATCTCATGCTCACTTAAAATCGAGTTTTTCTCAGCAAGTAAATTTTTGATCGATTTCAAGCCTAAAATTGAATAAAAAGTCATTCTAAAGATGATTTCCATTCATATTTGGTCAATTTTCGAACAAATAAAATTTATCTCGATTTTATCTCATGCTCACTTAAAATCGAGTTTTTCTCAGCAAGTAAATTTTTGATCGATTTCAAGCCTAAAATTGAATAAAAAGTCATTCTAAAGATGATTTCCTTTCATATTTGGTCAATTTTCGATCAAATAAAATTTATCTCGATTTTATCTCATGCTCACTTAAAATCGAGTTTTTCTCAGAAAGTAAATTTTTGATCGATTTCAAGCCTAAAATTGAATAAAAAGTCATTCTAAAGATGATTTCCATTCATATTTGGTCAATTTTCGATCAAATAAAATTTATCTCGTTATCTCATTCACTTAAAATCGAGTTTTTCTCAGCAAGTAAATTTTTGATCGATTTCAAGCCTTAAATTGAATAAAAAGTCATTCTGCAGATGATTTCCATTCATATCTTGTCAATTTTCGAACAAATAAAATTTATCTCGATTTTACCTCATGCTCACTTAAAATCGAGTTTTTCTCATCAAGTAAATTTTTGATCGATTTCAATCGAGATTTCCATTCTCAGAACAAGATTTTAAATTTCGAGTTTTTTTCAGTAAATTTTTGATCGATTTCAAGCCTAAAATTGAATAAAAAGTCATTCTAAAGATGATTTCCATTCATATCTTGTCAATTTTCGAACAAATAAAATTTATCTCGATTTTATCTCATGCTCACTAAAAATCGAGTTTTTCTCAGCAAGTAAATTTTTGATCGATTTCAAGCCTAAAATTGAATAAAAAGTCATTCTAAAGATGATTTCCATTCATATCTTGTCAATTTTCGAACAAATAAAATTTATCTCGATTTTATCTCATGCTCACTTAAAATCGAGTTTTTCTCAGCAAGTAAATTTTTGATCGATTTCAAGCCTAAAATTGAATAAAAAGTCATTCTAAAGATGATTTCCATTCATATCTTGTCAATTTTCGAACAAATAAAATTTATCTCGATTTTATCTCATGCTCACTTAAAATCGAGTTTTTCTCAGCAAGTAAATTTTTGATCGATTTCAAGCCTAAAATTGAATAAAAAGTCATTCTAAAGATGATTTTATCCATGCTCACTATCGAGTTTTTCTCAGCTCGATTTTCATGAAATAAAATTTATTTCGATGATTTTCCTTTTCAAGCCTAAAATGCATTCTAAAGATGATTTCCAATATTTGGTCTTAAAATCGTGAAAATAAATTTTTGATCGAATTTATTCATATCTTGTCAATTTTTGAACTAAAATTTATCGATTTTATTATATTTTTTTTTTTACTTTTAGATGGCTTTGAAGACGCAGAAGCAATGGATGATGAACGTGACATTATGGGCTTAGAGGAAGACGAAGACGGTGTCTCACTTGAACGCATCAAAAACGAAACCCTCAACAAATACGGCTCCCAAGAAAGTCTCTCGATGAAAAGTAACGTTGCTGCCTCAGTAAAAGACTTACCAATGGCCCGCACTGTCGATCTTCAACCCGTTTTTCAACCTGGATCGACTCCAGCTTCTCTCGAGCATCGCTTTATGATTTGGAATCACGTTGGAATCGTTCGCAGTCACAAAAGCGACGACGAGGACTCGATCGAGGTTGAATTTCATGACAGCTCGACGCATCACGGGATTCACATTAACAATCATTTGAACCACACAATGGCTTCTTTAAGCACAAGTGTTCTTGCTCTTGCATGCGAGGCACCAAGCAAACTTGTCTGTATCACACTCAAAGTCGCTGGAAGTCGCGAATGGTCAATTTCCATGCCCGACACGGAAGAAATTCAAGCAGTTTGTGCCTCAGACAAACTCGTTGCTGTTGCCACAGATGCCCGTTACTTGAGAATTTTTACGGTTTTGGGAACGCAACGCGAAGTTTTATGCATTCCGGGACAAATTGTCGCCTTGGCAGCACATGACGAGCAAATTATTGTCGCATATCATGCTGCAGCTGCCGCCACAGACGATCAAAATATGAATTTAATGATTATTGACTCTTTTGGGTACAACATCAAATGCAAGGAAGCAAAAATTCCGCTCACTCCGGGATCAAAACTCACCTGGTTAGGCTTCAGTCGTGAAGGATCTCCCGTAATTTACGACTCACGTGGCATCATGAAGCTCTATCGTCACAAATCGAGTTGTTGGTTCCCCATTTGGAATGGCGCGGAAAATACTCGAGGTGCTTCCGACACATTTTTCATCGTCAGCGTCACGGAAGAGCTCAAAGAAATTCAGGCAATTTTGTGTCGCGGATGTCCGTATCCGCTAACAGTCCCTCGCCCAATTTGCGGAATATTTAAAACGGAAATGCCCTTGTGTGACCTTGACCTTGAAAAATCCCGAATCGAAGAGGAATTATTAAGTTGCAAAATTCTCCAAGTACTAAATGCGCAAAAAACCATCAAAGAAGACGCCATAAAATTGTTCGCGCTTGCCTGTAAATCCGAGCTGGAATATCGCGCACGAGAACTCATCGAACTAATCGCGCTGCCAGAAATCGTTCCAATTGCCGCCAAATACGCAAGTGGCTTGGGTCGCATTCATTTGGTGCAAAAACTGCAAGATTTGATGCCAGTTGTCGAAGAACGTCAGAAAGAAATTGAAGAAAAACTTAACGCACCTGATCAGGAAATGATTCCTGCTGGAATTTTAATGAACAATTCGTCAAATAATCCGTTATTGTCATCATCTCCCGTTATCGGACCCGGTCCAATTTTGAAGCCAAAAACGATGAATCGCAATCCTTTCAAAAAAATGAACACAAGTGGCAGTAGCTCAGCAAATATCCAACAAAATTCAAAATCAAAAGCTTTTAGTCATCTCTCGGACCTGGGATTGGGTTATTCTCCGACGACAGAAACGCAAGCAAGTGACTTGAATGATTCCTTTGGAACGGAAAATGGCGAAACTAAGCAAAAAACTGCCGTCATGCCATTCCCCGAATGGTTCAAACAAAATTCAGACAAGCTAAAAGAAGAATTTCCCACGGAAAATCTCAAAGAATTCAACAAAATTTGCATGGGCAAGTACACGGAGTGGAAAAAATCGCTCGGCTCCGAAAACAAACGTAAAATTGACGATGTTGACAACGACTCGATGTCAGGTGTTTCTAAATTAGCCAAGTTCGCAAAGGCCTAAAACGTATTTTTAACATTTTTGCAGTAGAATTAAGACACAATATTGTCCAATAAATTTTAATATTTCAACAAATCGCTAAATTTCTACTGTTGCAGGTGACTATTGTACGTGAAATAGGTGAAAAGTGCGGCACTCGGCACTCGAAGCGGTATTAACTGCTTGTTGCCTGTGATATCTGTCACAATTTTGTACTCTCGACCGTTAATTATTTGGCGAAGACCGTCACTCAGACCCTCACTAGCCTTTGTGTTGTGAATTCGATCCAAGAGACTCGAATAAGACGGCGGCGGGCTATATCCTGAAGTCTTTGTAGCCCATGTTGACACCGTCGGTTGCAGATTTTGTATCTTTATTGTTTGATCTCGATTGAATATTCGCTCGTTGCAACATTTGAAAAAGAACTGAAACGAAAAAAAATTAAAATTTGAAAAATTAAAATTTTTATAACGTACCTCTGTGACAAAAACAACAAAAGACGTTAGAAAACCAGCAAGCATCACATAATAAGTCGTCATTAAGTCATTATTTCGCAATTGTCGTTCGGTCGATGTCAATTGTTGCGGACAAATTTCCGCTTTTGGTAGGTTATCCATCGTCATGTACTTGACAATGCCGCCTTCAACGAGACTTAAAAGTCTAAAAATTAAAGAAAGTTAGTAAAAATCCATGCAATTTTTAAATAAAACTCACTCTGGATCGAAGATGGAATGCCATTTTGTGCCCAATGGATAGGCAAAAGCTCGTCCTCGTCTCAAAAGAGGTTCTTTTGCAACAGCAAACGGACAATGTTTCTTCTCTTCGCTCTTGCTTTTGGTTTTGCGGTATTTGTAGTCTTCGTAGCGCAAATGATCCATTGCCGGGCGATCTCTTATATACAAATAGTGCTTTTTCTCTACTCTATCACGCAGGATTTCGGTGTCGTTCATTGTGTTGTATGCTAAAATGTGAAGAAATTTTGGTAAGTAATCTCAGAAATGGGTTCGAAGTTATTAAAATTACCAATGAATTCACCGTAGTCACGATTTACTAACTTTTGAAGGATATTAAGCTCTTCATTTTGCTGAAAATTTAATAAAATTAAGAAAAATATTAAATATTTTTTAAAATATAAATTTTAGAAATATAAAAAATAAAAATTGCATCATAAAATTATGAATTCAAAATTTATAAATTAATTATGAAAATAAATTGTACAAAAATTAAAAAAAATAATAAAATAAAATAAAAAAAAACAAAATTTATAATTAAAATATTTTTATTTTTTTAAATATTTTTTTAAATATATTTTTTAAATATTTTTTTACATTTATATTTATATATTTTTAATATATATTTTAAAAATTCCCAAATTATGATGGCTTTTTATTCAATAATAGAATTAAAATTAAAAATTAAAAATTAAAAATTAAAAACTAAAAATTAAAAATCAAATTAAATTAAAATAAAATAAAAAATTAAAACAAAAATTAGGTATTAAATATTAAAAGATAAATTTTTTAACATTAAATTAAATTTAATTTGATTAATTTATCAATTCATTGCAGTTTATTAATGAAATTAACTGTAATTTTTTTTAAATTATAATTTAATTTTATTATGAATTTTGAAACTTATTGAATTAAAAAATTTTATTTTTTTTTTATTTAATTTATTTAAAAAATTTTCATTATTTTTTTTTCTCAAAATTTTTAGTGGTTTCTTCAAAAACAACTAACAAATTTTCTATTCTTGAAAATGAAAAAACGTTAAAAAATCCTTTTTCACAGAATTTAACTAATAATCATCCTCCCACACACAAAAACGCGTCAAACCTCAACACCGCACTTGTTAATCTAATTAAGTAATTATTGACACTTCAACACAAAAACATTATTCATTCATCGATAATTTATAATCAAAACTCCCCACAGCTTTCAATTCTGACTACACTTGATTGTAATCAAAAGTTATGCGCGTGAACAAAAAACTACAGGAAACTTTGTCACTTTTTCTGTTTATAAATACCGAGACACTCATTACAAGAGTTCGTCGAATATTTTTTGTCAGTCCATGACTAATGTTGACATGTTACATGACGATGTCGTGTTTTAATTTATTGGAGTGGAGGAGAAAAAGAGTTGAAAAATCGACCTTAGACTTTTTTGAAGGTTTTGGAAAGAAAAATGTTGAGGCGTTACTGAACACAAGTTCTCGATTAAAGTAATTAATTGGCGCTCTTGAATATTTATTGGACAAGATGGTACAAGATTTTTGTCCTTTAGAAAGGTTCTGCGTCATTACAAGGTTATTTGGAAAATTTTATTGAATAAAAATTTTACGTATCAGTTTTGAAATAAATATGAAGAAATTTTTAAAAGATTTTCATTTTTTAACAATTTAATTTTTTTAAAATTAATTAATTTTTATTTTAATTAAATTTTTTGCTCAAAATTTTCTTGAAAAATGTTTGTTTTTTTTTTAAATTTTAAATAAATTATATTGAAAAACAATTAATTAAATTTATGTGATAAGATATTATTTTTAGAAATTAATTTTAAATATTTTCTTCTAAATTTATTTTTTTTAATGAACAAATTTACTCAAAATTTTATTTAAAAACATTTGATTGTAAGATTTATAAAATTAATCTTTTTTATTTTAAATTTTTTATTTAAAATTATTTAAATATTTCTTTTAAAAATAAATAAATAAAAAAAAACAATAAATATTATTAAAAATAATATAATAATTAAAATAAAAAAATAATAATTAATAAAAAAATAATAAATTTTCAAGAGGTATTTAATTACAATAATTTATTTTTTTAATAAATATTTTTTTTAAATTTAATAAATAATTAATTAATTTTTTCTACTTACATTTTTAATTGAATATTCAATTCCTCCGCCTCTTTTTGACACAAATCTCTGATCCTTTTGCACAATATCCTCAACTGTGTTAAAAGGCAACGTAAATCTCGAAAGCGTCAAAAAAGCCGTAAGATTAGCTGTGTAAAAACTCGTCAAAATTGTTATAAAAATCCACCACGTTGCAAAAAGAATTCTCGTGGAATCCGCCGACGGCGACAAAACACTTCCTTGTTTCATCAGAGCGCCATAAACGAACCAAATGCAATGCGGCAAGGGATAAATTTTCTGTTTCTCATCTTTAGTCAGGCGATTTCTCAGGATTATCAGGTAATAGATGCACGGTCCAACGGCAAGAAGAGAAATTAATATCAAAAGCCACACGTAAAGTTGAAAAGGAGCCAACAATCCCGAGCCACTGGCACTTTCTGCGGGTCTCGTCATGATCATATAATACTCTCCTTCATCGAGTCCCGTGGAAAATCGAATGTGTTCGCGTGCATCAGCGAGAATTGGGAGAAAAGCCACTGCAACATCGACTTGTTTCGTTTGTACTTGTTCCAATAAACTTCCCGCGAAATCGTCTGTCGATCCAATTATGTTATTTTTTGGCAAAATCAGTTCGTAAGTAAAATTGAATTTTTCCGTAAGGACATTAAACAAATTAAATGCGATCCCTTTGCCAACCAGGACGCCATTTTCATCTTCTTCCGACCAACTCAGTGGCGGATCTTGCAAAGTTGTGACTTTAAGCACTTGTCCATTGAGTGAATCGCGAATTTTTTGCAAATTTTCTTGTTTTTTTTCGTAACTCGAAGCAGTGTCATTAAAATCCCAATAAAAAGTCGTTTCAGGTACTTCGGGAACGTCGCACGAAATGTTCATGCAAAGTGACGACAAAATCAATTCAAATGCCATCTTTGATTTATTTCACAATTCGATCAGATTTCATGACGAATCTTCCGGAAAACGCGACCCAACGATGTCAAAGTCACACGCAGACTGAAAGGAAAATCAAAAAACCGGTGAACTTGACTTCTAATAATTTTTCCGAGCGACGTACGGTGCAACCACGACATGGTCAGTGTCAATATTTGCTTACCTCATAAAAGATATGGACATAAAAAAAAATTGTACAGCTGAATTATTGATCAGGCAACGACAACATTTTAACTGTTGATGACACACCGACCAGCGATGATTTGAGGGAATTGCGTTTTTTTTTTCATTGTGACGTTTTGACCTAATTTTGTGACCGATTTTTAATGTTTTTCTCACAAAAATAGCAATTTTTATCGAAAAATGATCAATTTTCAATGATTTTTTGGAAATATTATTTTCAAGTGGAGACGACTTGTAATTTTTGATATAAAAATTGTTGAAATTGAACATTTTTCATGAATTTCCTGAAAAATTATTAAAATAAAAGATAAGCAAACATTGTTAAAGCTAGTTTTGTTGTCTGCAACTAACTTTTTGTTTAATTTTATGTTTCATCGATTCAAATGGCATGTCGTGTCATTTTGTTTTAAAAATTTTAAATGTGATTTTTTGAGAAAATAAACCATTTTTTTTTTGAAAAAAATTTTTTCTTTGACATAGTTTTGTTTTGAAAACTAAATCAAGAGCAAAAACTGTGTCAAAGCCATTTTTGACAAATCTTGCTCCAAATGGATAAAAATTTGTCAGAGGGCTCTAATTTATCATTTTTAATCATTTTATAACTCAAAACTGCCAAAAAATTGAAACTGAAAAAAATTTTTTTCTTTGACATAGTTTTGTTTTGAAAACTACATCAAGAGAAAAACTAAATCAAAAACTGTGTCAAAGCCATTTTTGACAAATCTTGCTCCAAATGGATAAAAATTTGTCAGAGGGCTCTAATTTATCATTTTTAATTTTTTAATTAATTTTTTAATTTATTTAATTAGTTAATTTAATATTAAAATAAAATATTCAATTTTTTTAATTTGGTCAATTTTCTCACAAAATAACAATAAAACTTTTTCAAATAAAAAAAAACTTTCAAATGACGACAAATACGATGATTCGTTGAAACATCATGCTCATCATTGTTTTTATTTTTTATTGATTTTCATAATTTTCTAACATTTTACTGCACAATAAACAGTAGAAAGAGCCTTAAACTTGTTTGCACACACAAATTGATCATGATTGCGCTCCGTTTTAAAGTTAAACCTCTAAATTCATTAATGAAGCAAATGGTCACGTAACACGCGACAATCATTATTTTTAACACGTTTCGTTATTTAAAGATATCCTTTTAATTAAAATTTCGACAGATGCGTCTTTAATGAGGAAAAAATCCTGTGGGACTTCAAAATCTATAAAAATATGACTTTTAGCTGTTTGAATGTCATTTTCAAAGTAATTTTTCCCGAAAAAGGATCCAAAAATGAATTTCAATTTAATTTTTTTGATTTTTTTGGCAGCAACAGAAATTTCTTGCAATATCACGAAAATTTTAAGGATAAAAAATATTCCGAAAAATGTTACAAAGTCAAATGCTTTGAATGTTTTAAAGTCACGTTATGCTCCAAAAAGTCTCGCTTTCGCCAAACGAAGTTGTTTCACCACCCACGAAAAGGACAAAGCTACAAGTAAGTAAATTTTGAACCGTTTTCTGATTAAATTTTAATATTTTTTTTCAAGTTCCCGACCTGAACGTGCTCCGAAAGGAGCTTTCGGGAAAAGTTTTGAAAGTAACTGCATTAGAGGAGTATCCTTTTACTTATTTCGAACTTGATGAAGACGGAAAACTCCAAGGACGCGGAGCTGCATTCAAACTTTTTGACATTCTGGCTGCCAAATATAATTTTACTTATGAAATTGTGCAACCTACGAATAATTTTTTTGGAAGTATTAAGCAAAAAAATGGAACTATTTTGGAATTATTTACTAAAGGAGTGAGTTT
Organism: Culicoides brevitarsis; assembly: GCF_036172545.1. Classification (NCBI taxonomy): domain Eukaryota; kingdom Metazoa; phylum Arthropoda; class Insecta; order Diptera; family Ceratopogonidae; genus Culicoides; species Culicoides brevitarsis. The sequence continues at coordinate 12,979,200 of NC_087085.1, read as the reverse complement.
TTCATTAAAAAACTTTTAAAAATCAAGAAAAAACTGAAATGGAATTGAAAATTTACAGAAAGTTGACATGGGAATCGGTTATATCCCTCCAATGCATGATTATAGAGTTCGAGCTCTGTATTCAACTCAAATAAATGTCGCAACTTATCACATAATGATGGTGAAGCCTCGTGGTAGTATCATCAGTAAAGGACTTTTGGCGCCATTTAGAGGAATCGTTTGGATCGTAACTGGCGTATTTTTTGTCATCATGGGACCACTTATTTATTATGTTCTGAAATTTCATCAGAAATTCACGAAAAAAGAGAAGATTAAGACACTTGATCAAGTATTTTGGTTCATTTATGGCGCACTTGTGAGACAAGGACATGGAACGCATATTTATCCAATTAATGGTAAAAAATATTTTTCTCATTTTTTTTTTAATTTCAATTTTAAAAAATATTTGGTTGAAATTAATTGACTTTTTTTTTATTTATTTAAAAATCAAGAGAAAAAAAAGTTGGTTGAAAATTGACTACGATTTTTGCTTTGAAACCCATCAAAAGTTGGTTGAAAATGGAAAAATCGATTTTTGCTCCTCACTTTTTTTTTATTTCATCAAAAATCGATCAGATATCAATGGAAATCAACTTAAAAATGAATATTTATTAACTTTTAGCTTTGAAACCCATCAAAAGTTGGTTGAAAATTGACTTGAGAAAAAAAGTACGATATTTTGCTCCTTTTGCTCCTCATATGATAAAATCGTACTTTTTTTTATTTCATCAAAAATTGATCAGATATCAATGGAAATCAACTTAAAAATGAATCAGATCAAAAGTCAATACGAAATCAACTTAAAAAATGAATATTTATTAACTTTTAGCTTTGAAACCCATCAAAAGTTGGTTGAAAATTGACTTGAGAAAAAAAGTACGATTTTTGCTCCTCATATGATAAAATCGTACTTTTTTTTATTTCATCAAAAATCGATCAGATATCAATAGAAATCAACTTAAAAATGAATATTTATTAACTTTTAGCTTTGAAACCCATCAAAAGTTGGTTGAAAATTGACTTGAGAAAAAAAGTACGATTTTTGCTCCTCATATGATAAAATCGTACTTTTTTTTATTTCATCAAAAATCGATCAGATTTCAATTGAAATCAACTTAAAAATGAATATTTATTAACTTTTAGCTTTGAAACCCATCAAAAGTTGGTTGAAAATTGACTTGAGAAAAAAAGTACGATTTTTGCTCCTCATATGATAAAATCGTACTTTTTTTTATTTCATCAAAAATCGATCAGATATCAATAGAAATCAACTTAAAAATGAATATTTATTAACTTTTAGCTTTGAAACCCATCAAAAGTTGGTTGAAAATTGACTTGAGAAAAAAAGTACGATTTTTGCTCCTCATATGATAAAATCGTACTTTTTTTTATTTCATCAAAAATCGATCAGATATCAATGGAAATCAACTTTAGAATGAATATTTATTAACTTTTAGCTTTGAAACCCATCAAAAGTTGGTTGAAAATTGACTTGAGAAAAAAAGTACTAACGAAAAAATATTAACAAAATTTTATTTTAATTTTTAGATTCAACAAAAATCCTTTTTGCAACTTGGTGGACTTTTGTGACAATTCTAACGACTGTCTACACTGCCAATTTAGTCGCCTTTTTAGCACGTTCCGAATTTCCCTTCAGCATCAGCACAATTGAGGATTTTGTAGGCACAAATACAAAACTTTTGGTAAAGAAAGGAGGATCAGTTGAATACGCTTTGATGACAGATCGTACATTGGCACCTCTCAGGAAGACAATTGACGTGAATGCGCCGTTTTTTGGCGGAAGTCCTAATGAAACGGAAGCCATGATGGAAACTTTATTGAAGAAAAATTACGCCATTATCGCTAGTTATACGGGCGCAAAGCATCTCATGTACGATTATTACATGTCGAAACGCGTGTCAGCCAAAGAGTTTAATTCCCGTGAGCATTGTCCCTTTATTTTGAGCAAGAAACCAATTTTTTGGGGCATTCAGTCGTTCGTTTACAAGTGCAGCAGTCAGTTGAATTTTTTGTTTGACAAGGAGTAAGAATTTTTTTCATGAAATGTCAATTTTTTAATTATTTTGAGTCAAATTTAGCTTTAAAAAATTTAAAATTTACGACAAAAATTGACCATTATCCATTAAAATTCTATTTTTAATTAAAAAAATTTTTTTTAGCTTAAGATTTCTACTCGAATCCGGCGTTGCCAAGTACTTAAAGCAAAGTGACCTGCCCAACAAGAATGTCTGCGACCTTTCCAAACAAAAAGTTGAGACTCAATTAAAAGTGCAAGATCTGGAAATATCTTTTATTATCGTTTTCATCGGATTTTTGGTCTCTCTTGCAGCTCTAATTGGCGAATTTGTAAGTTTTTAAATTTAATTTCATACAAAAATTTAATTTTTTAATTTTTTTTAGTACTACATGAAACGACAAATAGCAAAACAAATTTCTTCTGCAGCCATTTCCAAATTAAGTTCAAGAATGTCCGTCGTTAATGAAATTCTTGAGGAAATTTTACATCAAAAACGTGAATTTCAGTCAATTTAATTACTATTTTCGTACTAATTCGACGTTGTAATTGTGTTTTTTGTCTAAAAATATTCAACGTTTGTCTTATTTACATCGATTTTACCTTCAATTAAATCTGTCGTAGGTTAAATAACTTTTGATTGGATAGCGAGGAACGGAAAATCAATGTCACACGATCAATTACTTTTCTTTGGACAACTTTATTTGTTCAACTTATTTGTTAAGCGACAAGTTGAAGGACGTCAAAAGTCCTTTGAGAGTGATTTTTGTTTGAAATTTCGTGGAAACGCCTGGTTGACCTATATTTTATGGCTGAAAATTAAGTTTTTTATAGGTTTCTTTGAAAAAAAAATGAATTTTTTGACTTTTCAAGTTCACACAAAAGAAATGAATTTCGTTTGAAACAAAAAAATCAACAAAGTTGCCTAAAAAAACAATTTTTAGGAACTATGGCAACCCAAATAACAAGAAACTATTTGCGTCTAATTTGAAAAAAATAACAAAAATAATAATTTGTCGATTATTTTCAATAATAAAAAAAATCGGGAACGTATTTTATCGTGAAATTAAGCAATGTTTAAGTAAAAATGCCCTTTGAGGAGATCCCAAATGACGAGCAAAATCAACATGAGCCCCATTCAGACGGTTCTTCAATCTCGTCCGGATCAATTTCACGCGTTTACTCGTTTTCATCGCAAAATAACGGCAACAGCGACAGCGAACATGCCCGTCACGAACACATAATCATCGAAAATCAGCTAAATATGGAGAATTTGCAGCGTGGCATCGAGCGCAACAGAGATCTCGTCGAATATCAGGGTCCCGTCACCTACAGTCCCATCGTAATTCCCGCTGAACCGAGTTTGGACGAGCTTTTGCGACAAGTTTCGGGCACCGAGGCATTAAATACCGTCACGGAGATCAAATTACGCGTCATTTCTCACATGATTAGTCTTCAGCGCATTCCCATGTTTTGTCCAAATATCAAAATTCTCAATCTCGAGGGGTCTGTCGTTGGGTCCTTGCGCGATTTGGGCACCGATATGCGAACTTTGCTTCATTTAAATGTCTCGCGATGCGGTTTGAGGACACTGGATGGCACAAATGGTTTGGTAAAGTTGGAAGAACTTGTCGCGGATAACAATGAAATTGAAGATGCCAATCCAGTAACGAATTTACCGTCAATTAAAAAACTCAGTTTGAAAGGGAACAAAATAACAAAAGTAGCGTCTGTGTCATTTTTGGCGCTTTGTCACACACTGACGATGTTGGATTTGAACGACAATTTGATCACGGAGACGAAAGATTATCGGAAAGCGGTGAAACGGAGCATTCCGCAGTTGGTTGTTTTGGATGGAATTCCGTTGGAAGGCGCAGTACCGAATGTTGTGGCAGCGGGAAATTCATTGTCGAGCTCGGATTACAAATCGAGTTCGAGTGAGGAGCAGCCAAAGTTTGAATGGAAGCCAGAAGATGATCGTGGAGTGGATTGGATACGAAATGATCGGCCGGGAACAGCTTTTGTGGGACGTCAGATTACGCGAACGACGAATGAGAGACCTTCCACGGCGGGTAAAGGAGCGAATTTTATTTTTATTTGAATAAATTTGTAGATTTTTAATTGAAGTTTTGTAATTTTTTGCACTAATTCGTTATTATTTGCACAAGAGTAAATTACTTTTTCTTAAAAATTTTAGATTTTTCAAAAAAAAAATATAATTTTTGTACTTCTTTTATATTTTTTTTGTACAAAAGTCAATTTTTTGTTAAAATTTTTAATTTTTTTTTTTATAAAAATTTTGAATTGTAAAAAATTACTCATTTCTGCACAAAAAATTTAAATTTTTTGTACAAGTTTAAATTTTGCAAAAAAAGTAATTTTATTTGAAGTTCAAAATTTTATGAAAAAAATTTTTTTCATGTACAAAATTTTTTTTTTTTAAATTTTGAACTTCAAAAAATAACTCATTTCTGCACAAAAAATTTCTAAAAACATCCAACTTTGTAATACCTTAGCCAACTTGTTAAAAATTAAAAAAAAAAAATTAAGAAAATTTAAGATTTTTTACAACAATTATTTTTACAACAAAATTTATTTTTTTTTTTATAGGTATGAAATTTTTTTTATTTATTTTTAGCCTTTGCTTGAACTTCATTCATCATTTTCCTGTACAAAATAATTTTTTTCATTTAAATATTAATTTTTCGAAATACTTTTTTAACTTGACTCGTCAATTTTTTTTTGTAAAAATATTCAAATTTAAAAAAAAATCTTGTTTTAACTTCATTTATAATTTTTCTGTATTAAAATCAAATTTTTTATTGAAATTTTATACTAAAAAAAAAGTTCAGTCATTTTCTGCACTTCATTTTTTATAAAAAAAAATATTTCTTTTGAAAATTTAATTAAATTTTTGCAAATTTTTTAAAAAATTTAATAATTTTTGGTCTTTTATTCATAATTTTTTTGTGCAAAACTCTAAATTTTTTCTCAAATATTAATTTTTTGACATTTCCAGAACAAACCAAACAACGTTCTCTCGTATCAGGTGAGCCCTTAGTCGGCAACATCCTCCAGCAAGTACGTCGAAATCGTAAAAAGAAGCAAGCATGGGCTGATTCCTCCTCAAGCATCAGTTCAACAGAAATTTCCGAAGGAAGTGCAAGAACTGACTTTCCTTCGCGACTCGAACAGAATCCCGTGGATTTAGAACTTGGTCTCGTTGGCTCGGAAGAAGCCATGGATTTGTCTGACGAGAACATTTTGGAAGCTGCTCGTGTTTGGCGACGTCAAAGTGCACAACGACGCGAACGAATAAGAACCGCTGACAAAGCACGAAATTTGGACCAACTTTTTAGAGACGATTAAAAGTCTTAAAATTTGAATTTTAAATTATTAAAAAAATTATTATTAGCATTAAATGTGAATTTTTCTGTATTTTATTTTAGAAGCACGCGCCAAAAACATAATTTCCTGTCTTGAGCTGCTCCTACATACGCATGTTTATAATGCCAGCACAATCCCCCGTAAAGACATAACGGAGCTTCTACTTGAGGAATTTGACTTTTACAGTTCATAACCTTCAGCGTTGTAAGCGGGCGCCCAATGCTGGCAGTCACGAGCTCATTTTGGGGCGAAAATTTGATGGCAATTCCGACATCTTCGTGAATGTGTTTCGTATCGACAGGTCGACTTGGCGTTTTTAGGTCCCAAATGAACGTTTCTCCGGCAGCAATTGCACAAATAAACGCCGAATTTGACAAAGACCAATCCGCACACATCAATGGATTGAGAACGGTTTCGACACTGAGCAAAACTTCGCCATTCGGAACGTTGTACAAATGAATTGTGCCATTTTTCTCTGCTACCATCAACTTTTCCAACTCCTCCGGATGCCATTTGCACGAAACGACGGAACTTTTGAAGTAAAATGTCGCTGCGCATTTGTAATTTTCCTGCGTATTCCATAAAATTAACGTGTGATCATCACTGCCGGATGCCAAAAATTCATTGGAATAGTCCCAAGCGACGGAATTTATGTAACTTTTGTGTCCGGAAAGGACTTCAACGGTGTTTTTACTTTCCAAATCTGTGTTGTAAATGCGTAAATTGTAGTCGGAGGAGGCTGTCACGAAGGTAACTGTCTTTTCCGATACCAAAGTCGAGCTTGGCGAGATGGCAATTGACTCGACACGAGGCTCGTAACAGTGAATCTCCTTTAATTCCTTCCATTCGAGGCATTCAAGGGCACTATCTTCCTAAAAATTCATGAAAAAATCAATTTTTTAAACGATTTCTTGATAAAAATTAAAGTTACTTACAGGAAATTGAAGCAATCCAAGGATAATTTTATCAGACAACGCCACACAAATCAAATTTTTGGTAAATTCATAACTGCTGAGCTCAAAACACGAGATTTTATCCGCGAAATTTATCGTATGCGTCGGAATATTATCCATTTTCAAGCGAAAATCAACCAAAAACAACTAAAAATCACGATGCAAACTTTTGCCGGGAAATGTCACAATCTTGACCCACACCAAATTTCATCGCATGCCCTCTAATGTCATGCAAAATTGCTCGTATCGCATCGTGTCTGAGGGTTTTTCGTGTATTTAATTGAAAATTTACCGAATTCAAGCAGATTTTGTTGAAAATTTTTGTTACAAAGGAATGTCCTGGCGCAAATCGTAGCCTACAAAAGCTTAAATTGAGGTAAATTTCGCTCTGGTTGTGCTAAAAATGCAACTTACGCACATGTGATGAAATTTTTTCGCTCTCACAATGCAAATTTTCAACTCTCTTATCGCTTTTTAGCTGATTTTTTGAAAGACTTGAAGCATCCCGGAACTATGGATCACGGCACAAATGTCTCTGAATTGGCGGCGGAACTTGCGAGAGCTGTCGAAGTAACGCTTTCGCCAGCTGCATCGCAGCAACAACGAATGGAAGCTTATGTGGCATGTGAAAAGTGAGTTGTTTTCTTTTTTTTTTACTTTCGAATTTTTTTAAAAATATTTTTTTTGTATTTAGATTCAAAGAAGTTTCGCCCTTGTGTCCTCAAGCGGGATTTTTTCTCGCAAATAATCCACAATTCTCGAGTGTTGTGAAGCATTTCGGGCTGCAACTCGTCGAACATACGATCAAATTCAACTGGAACAACATTTCGCAGCAGGAAAAGGTCTTTATCAAGGAAAGTTCGATGAAATTATTGCACGAGGGCGTCGGTTTGGCACAAGATCAGTCGGTAGCTCACATCAAAGACGCCCTTTCGCGAATTATTGTGGAAATGATTAAACGTGAATGGCCCCAGCAATGGACAACGTTGCTGGTTGAACTTTCGGAGGCATGCACAAAAGGCGAAGCTCAAACGGAATTAGTTCTTTTGATATTTTTGCGACTTGTGGAGGATGTTGCCTTGTTACATACCATCGAATCGAATCAGCGTCGCAAAGACATTTATCAAGCACTTACCAACAATATGGGAGAAATTTTCGACTTTTTCCTCCGGCTAATTGAGCAACATGTCAACGAATTTCGTAAATACTCATCGATGCAAGACCCACAAAAGGCGATGGCCAATTCTCGGGTTGTGCAAGTTGCTCTTCACACCCTCGGGGGATTCGTGGATTGGGTGACAATTAAGCATATAATGGCAGGAAATGGTCGTTTATTGCAAATTTTGTGCATTTTATTGAGCGACGTGGATTTCCAGGCACCCGCTGCCGAATGTTTAATCCAAATTGCCAGTCGCAAGGGCAATATCAAAGATCGCAAGGAACTTTTGGTGCTTTTTAGCGAAGATGCGTTGTCATATATTTACCGAAGCGCCGTTCAAACAAATCAAATGGGAAGCGAAGCTTATTATCAATTCCTGAAAAAATTAGCACAAGTACTCACAGGGCTCTGTAGTCAACTTACCGCGATGTGGGGTAAAGAAGAGACAAAAGACGACATTCGTCCCACGAATTTCCGTCTTTTTTTGGAAACGAGTTTGATTTTGCTGAAGCATGCCAGTTACACATTAACTCATTATGGGGCACTAATTTGGCTTTCGATGATGAAACACGATCAAATTTCGAAAGATCCTACCTTTGTCGAGTACATACCGCAAGTGATAAATTTAGTAGGACCGAAAATTATCAAAGTTTTTTATCCGGCAACGCGTCCCACGGAGATTTCGATGCATCCGCAGGTCTTTGCGAGTATCGATTATGACAGTGAGGAGGAATATTTTTCGTTTTTTGCGAGATGTCGATCGGATTTGCTCGATATCTTTCGGCAGAGTACTTTGATAACGCCGCTCGTGACTTTTGGGTATTGCGAGCAGTGGTTGACGTTGCGCCTGCAAAAAGCTCCTGCCGAACAAACGACTTGCAGTATTCGAGATCCCGCATATTTGGAATGGGATGCCATTGTGATGACGTTGGAGAGTGTTTTGTCGCGCATTTTGATGGTTACGGAGCGTCCCAGCGTCGCAACTGGCTTGCGACTTCTCGAAAGTTGTTTGAAGATCGATTCGCCGGATCCGCTGATCGTTTCGATCTTGTTGTCGTGCATCTCGTCGCTTTTTGTGTTCCTAAGTATGTCATCGTGTCAAATAACCGCGAATAATTGCGTTGCTATGAGCGGCGTTGCGTTGTTGCCAAAAGTTCTCGAGAAGATTTTTTCGACTTTTATGTTTCCGGATCCGGGACATGCGAAAAGCAATCAATCGACGGCGGTGAAGCAACTTCGGAGACATGCGGCATCATTAATGGTGAAAATTGCATTGAAATATCCCCTGTTGCTGTTGCCAATTTTCGATCAGATTCATGCTTCGGTGCAAGCGTTGGCACGTCAAACGGATTTATTGACAAGCGGGGAGCTGATTCAACTGCAAGAAGCGCTTTTGTTGATTTCCAATCATTTTTGTGACTACGAGAGACAAAGCACTTTCGTACTAGATGTGATTCGCCCGGCAGCAACGCAATGGATGACACTTTCAGCTGTTCTAAAATCCCCTCAGGCATTCATCGAGTTCGTTGGATTGAATCAGCAACCGATAAATCCGCCCACGGAAGATGGTTTCAGTGCGAATCGAGGACAAATTATCAACGCCATCACATTAACTCTGGGGATACTGAAGAGATGCGCATGGCCCGAGGATCCCGATCGTGCACAACGCGGAGGATTCGTTGTGGCATACACAGAATCGGGTAATCCGATATTTAGAAATCCAGCAACGGCGCATATTGTTCCGTTGTTGCCGCATATTTTGGCACTTTTGAGAGTTTTGAATGAGTTGTACAAGCCGGAAGCGTTGATGGCGATCTCAGCAGGGTACAAACAGGCAAATAGCTTGCCGGATACGGAGAAAAAAGTGTTGATGGGAATTACGGCGGTGTTGACGGACCCAATGGATCCGAATTTGAAGCCGCCATCAACTGCGGAGGAAAGAATGCAAAAGTTTTTACATAACGTTTACGAGAATATGTATCATTTAATTGGAGCTACAGGTAAAAATTGATGAATTTGTTTAAAATTTATTTTAATTTTTGAAATTTTTTGTCCCAGATAATTTTTTTATAAAAAAAAAATTGTATTTTTTTTTCAAAAATTGACATATTTTTGGCTTTTGATTATGAATTTATAAAAAATTATTTTTTTTTTAAATAATATTTTAATTTTATTAAATTTAATTTTTAATTATTTTTTAATTATTTATTTAAATAATTTTTTTAATTAATTTTTTTATTTTAATTTTTTTTATTTTTGATATTTTTTAAAAATTTTTGTTGAATGGATTTACCTAAAATTTTAAAAAGAATTTTTTATTATTCTATTTTTTTTATAAAATTTTCTTACATGAATTGGTTTAAATTTAATTTTGAAACATGAAAAATATTTTTAAAAGGTCAAAAATTGTAAAAATTTTGTAATTTTCCGATATTTTTGATAAAAAATTATTTCAAAATTTTAATCCTCATTAAAAAAATTTTCTCAATTTTTTTTCTTTATTCAAATTTGAGACTTGAAATTAAAAATATATTCTAATTTGTACCAAAAATTAATAAAAAAATTAACGAAAATTGTAATTTTTAGGTCCAACATTAGGACGTGACTTATACGCGATTCCCGGATTGTCAACAGTACTCATCGAAAGTATCTTCACATCATTGGAATATGTTCCTGATTATCGTTTGCGACCAATTGTGCGAGTTTTCTTCAAGGCATTTGTCTATTCCTGTCCTCCTGCATGCTACGAATCCGTTCTTTTGCCAATTTTCGCACATTTAACACCTTTCAGTAAGTTTTTTCTTCAAAATTTTATGATTTTTTATTCTAAAAGTTGATTTTTTTCATTAGTGCTTAATCGACTAACGACACGTTGGCAATATATCATGCGCTTGTACGAGTCTGGCGACTTGGGCGAAGACATCACAGACACGCAAGAGGTAATCGAAGACTTGCTAAATCGCTCAATGACGAAAGAATACTTGGAAACACTGAAAACGGGACTTGTTGGCGGTACGTTGAACATTAACAACCAAAATCAGGAAGCAAATGCAGCAAGTGGCATGGAAACTGGCATGGATGTGCAAGAGGAACATTCGATGGATGGAGCGGCACCTGCTTTATCTCGTGCCACGCAATCCGCAATGACGAGTGATGTTATCAACGACTTGGGTTCGCAGCTTTTACGATCGCCATATACCTCGTCGCCAATTGTTATGACAATTTTAAGGTAAAATTTAATTTTTTTTCATTGAATTTTCTTTAAAATTTTATTTTTTTGTAGCATTCTATCATGGAACGACAGCATGTGCTCATTAAAAGCCACTCAACTCACAGCGCCCGTCGTGCGTTTCCTTTCTGCCGAACAACTTCTCACTCCGGCACTTGCTTCAAACATCATCGCTGCCATTTTACAGGCACTCCAACTGCACGGGCAACATGATTGCAATCAAGCTGCCCTCATCACACTCGGCGTACAAACGTACGAAATCCTACGTCCCAAATTTCCCAATATCATGGATGTCATGCAACAAATCCCGAATATTAGCACGTCAGACATCCAAAAACTCGATGAGAAAATTAGCGTGCACGCCACGACAAAAGGCAACAAAATTGACAAAGCCAAGAAAGACTTGTTCCGGAAAATTACGTCGCAACTCATAGGACGCAATTTGGGACAATTGTTCAAAAAAGAAGCCAAAATCGCGGATTTGCCGGCTTTGAATGTGTCGACGACACGGAACGTAAGCAACTTTAGCAATTTGCTGGACACGAGTAAAGAGACTGGAATCACGCAACTTTTCATGTCTAACAATCCGAGCTAGTGCAACGCTTCGAACTCGGCAAAAAACGAGACTTTATAAAAAAAAAACAATTTCTTAGATCTAACGATTTAAATATACTATAGGAATATTTAATTAATTAGTCGAAATAATAATCAAAAATGTTTTTTCGAATTTCTTGAAATTTTTTCATAAAATTTCCGGGAGATATATTTAATATCGAGTATTTAAAATTTAAGAGTTTGTACAAATTTTGGTACATTTTTGATTAATTTTTATTTAAAAAAAAAATAAAAATTTTTGTTAAAAATCCTTTATAGTTTAAAATTTAAAAAAAAAATTAAAAATGTTTTTTTTTCGAAAATATAAAAAAATTTTTTAAAATTAATTAAATTTCGAAGTTTAAGAATATGTCAACATTTTGATGAATTTTTTTAAAGAAGATAAAATTTTTGTTGAAATTAGCTTAAAGTCTAAAGCACAAAATTTAAGAAAGTTGTTCAAATTTAGATAAACATTTAACCAATAATTTTTTAAATAATAATTTTAATTTTCTTAAAATTAGTAAAAATTTCAAAATTTAACACAAGGTTAAATTACTTTGAAATTTTCGAAAAATTAAAAAAAAAATTCTCTCAAAATTAGTTTAATTTTTTATTTTTTCTTACTCGCTTGTTTTTTTTAGTTAAAAATTATCAATTTTAATAAGAAAAATTTATTCTTTATTAAATTTTGAGAAATTTTATGTAAAAAAATACTTTTAAATACTCGAAAAATTTCCTTCTTAAAATTTTAAAAATCTATGAAATTGAAAACATTTTTGATTTTTGTATTGACCTCAACAATTTTAAGTTATAGAGAGCCACAATGTTAATTTTTTTTCAAAATTATTATTTAGAAATTTGAACAATGGATTGGACACAGAGAGATACGCTGCTGCCATAAATTCTTTTGAACCAAAAAAATCTTTCATTCCATTGAAGAAAACGTTGAAATGTTAAAGCAATCCTCTTTTTTTAATGTAATTAATTTATAGTTGTTTGATAATTTTATATGTTAATGAATGATGAGTTATTTATATCAAGAAAAAAAAATCATGGAATAAAATCGAAATAATCAAAAAAAAATCACTTTTCTTACTTTTTACAGTAATTTAACCATAAAATGTATCTTTTTATTGATCTTAATTGGTTCATCATCTTCTTACATGACTCTCTATCCCAGCTAAGCCGAGATAAATTGCCGGGAAACGTAATAAATGGCGAACACGAAACAAAAAGAGTTGAAATTGCGACGTCGGAGATCTCGAGTGACGAACTGCATCCGTAAGAAAATGGGAAACAGCTTACAACTTCAACTTGGTGCGTCTCCAGTGACGTCTCTTAGCGTTGTATCTAAAAAATTTCAACAGAATTTCAGTCACATTTCACGAAAATTACTTGAAAAATCTTACCTGATGGTGTTTCCAGTACGGAGACGAACCCATTGTGGGATGGGGCGATTTTGTTTCAATTTTTTCGCAAGCTTCTGCTTGATTCTGAAGGTCTTGTGTGCGGCCTGTTCCGTGTAGCGTGAAAAATACAGAAAACAAGATGGTCAGAAAATTGAAATCACTTTTTTTCGCACAAATTCATGTTTTTTCCGTGGATTTTTGCATTTCTCGCATGCAGCGAGCGCTCAGGCACGGAATGAACATGTTTTTGTGGGGAAATTTGTGGAAAATGCAAGGAAAATTACCATTTTTGAATGATTTCTACACGTGCCAATGTGTCCGTGCTCGAATTCACAAGAAAAAGAACGTGTATCTGTTGCGGTGACAAGATGGTCTGAAATTCATACGGGGACACATGAGATTTTTTAGACTTTTTTTTTAATTTTTTGACTAAAAATCATCTAAATTTTATTTTTTTTTTACAAATTTTATTATATTTTTTGAAATTTGTCTTTAAATTTTCTATTAAAAATAGGCCAAAAATTAATTTTGACTTTTGGATTAAAATAAAACTTAAACTTAAAAAGTTAGAGACTTAAGCTTTTGGCTTAGGCTTGAGTATAAAGAATATTTCGACTGAAAAAACTTTTGACTTAAAATTTATCTTTAAGAGTTTTGAATTATAGTTCAAAGAGAAAGTGTAACAAACTAGTTTGACTTTTAAAATTTTTCAATTTGAGGTGAAGCTCTAAAAAAATTTTTGATTTTTATTTTCTTAAGTTAACATTAAGTCAAAAATATTTTTTAAAATTTTCCTTATAAGCTTAAAACTTCTGAAGCTTAATTATTTTTTTTAAAGTTCAAGTTTAAGTCAATGGTTCTAAATTTGTAAGAAAAAATTTAAAAATAAAAAACTTAAGAAATTTGTATGAAAAATTTCTTGATTTTTGTTCACTTTATTATTTTTGAAATAAAATTGTATCAAAAGTTCAACAAGAAAATATATGAAAAATGGGAAAAATATTGAAAATTATTACTTTTTAAATCAAAAAACCGAAAAATATCAAAATTTATTTTAAAAGTGCTCCTTTTCAAAATTTGTCCCCGTATTCAATGCCCCAACTCACTTTTTGAATGACATTCCCATTACGCAATCCAAATTTTCTTGACATTTTGAATTAGCATGCAGGCGATTTTTTGCAACCTCGTATATCACGTACAACCCGTAGCAGAATCGCAGCATATACAGAACAAAAACAAGCAGATTTCGAGCAAATTCCAGAGCCTCCCCGAATAAAGAACTCTCAAGGCTTTAAGCAGAAAAGGAAGTGCAGGTAATTGCCTTTTAACACACGTTTCATCTTACGTTTTGTTCAGTTTATTTACAAGTTTTCGTTTGAGACGAGTTCTTATCAGTATTTTTTTTTGTTTCATTTTTTTTTCTTTGCTCACAACTTACTCGACAGGTCCTCCTTTGTCTAACGCGCGGTTAAATTATCGATAAAACAAAATTTAGTTATGGTTGATTTCACACTTTTACATTAGAAAAAAACCACTAAGTAGTAAATGCTGTTCAATGTTTCCTGATTCCTTTCAACAAAGTTTAAAAAATTGCAATAACAAGCGCACGAGAAATTCCATTTCCGAAGATTCAACTACTACTACTACTTCTACACACACAAATTTTGTTCTAACATCAAGGTAGAGCCTTCTTTTATTTTTCCGGTTTTTTAATTTCCTGAAAAGAGAAATTTTACGGAAAATTAGAAACTTTTGTTGTTTTTTTTTGATACAAGACACGATTTTGCAGATTCACGAAGCGCAGAATGATGATGGACGAACAACAAATGGATGTGGATGACGGATTCCAAGCAGGCCCAAGTCGCTTGGCGCTCGATTTGGTTCCGAATATCGACGACACACAAACAGGTTTTGGCGATTTGAGTCCATTGGAACGGTAAATCTTGAGTTTTTCACTTTTTATTTGATTTTTGATAGAAATTTTTGCTTTTAGATTCGTAAAAGTATTGGATCACATCGATTCTCGTGTCGAATCTTTGCGACGTGAGGCATTGAATCTCCAAAGTCAAACTGAATTGCTTAACATGAGCATGGATCTCTTGAAAAATCACGAAAATTTGCATTTTCTCGAGGATTGTAAGTGAAATTTTTCATTTTTTGACAATTTCATAATTTTTTTCTGTTTTTAGCTGAACGTGAAGAGGTCGAATGTTACGTTCAACGCATCAACGGACGTCTTTCGACGATCGAATTACGTGTTCTAACAATGCGCGATCAAGCCCAAGAAGAATCTTTGCATCAGGTCAATCGTTTAATTGATGAAATTTTGATCTCGAGCAAAGATCCCACCGCTGCCCGTCAAAAGTGTGCCCAATACTTGAATTGCTGCAGTACCTTCGATGGTCCCGGACAGGATTGCGTTGACGGTTTGCCGACAGATAAACGTTTCGAAGGCGCCTTGCTCGGTTGCAGCCTTGACGATCAAAAACGCATCAAACAACGTCTTCTCTCTCTTTCCAAATATTTGGGAAAGAAAAGTGTTAGCGATTAATTGATTTTTTTTTCTTTGAGCGCCCTTTTTAAAAATTGAGCGACGATGCCAAAATTTATCACAAATTATCTTTAATTGCATTTCGTGCTGTTTGTGTGACTTCTACGTTGCCGCATGACACTCAGTTATGAACTTGCACCCCCCTAACTTAACTTTAATTTATAATTGTTAGAACAAAAAATCAAATCTATTTGGAGTGAAAGCCTTCGATGGACGGCCATTAAGTGCTTATTATATCAAAGAAATGAAGGAAAAAATAAAAGAACTGATTAGTATTTATATTTAACGAAAAAAAGGGATTTTTTATTGTTACCCGTAGACCTCGTACTACCCGTCAAGATTTATTTTACTCGGAGGTTGTATCTCTTAAAACAACTGAGAAAAATTTTAACTAAACTGTGTCAAAGCCATTTTTGTCAAATCTTGCTCCAAATGGATAAAAATTTGTCAGAGGGCTCTAATTTATCATTTTTAATCATTTTACAACTCAAAACTGCTAAAAAATTGAAACTGAAAAAATTTTTTCTTTGACATAGTTTTATTTTGAAAACTAAATCAAGAGCTAAAACTGTGTCAAAAACTATGTCAAAGCCATTTTTGTCAAATCTTGCTCCAAATGGATAAAAATTTGTCAGAGGGCTCTAATTTATCATTTTTAATCATTTTCTAACTCAAAACTGCCAAAAAATTGAAACTGAAAATTTTTTTTTCCTTTGACATAGTTTTGTTTTCAAAACTAAATCAAGAGCTAAAACTGTGTCAAAAACTATGTCAAAAACTGTGTCAAAGCCATTTTTGTCCAATCTTGCTCCAAATGGATAAAAATTTGTCAGAGGGCTCTAATTTATTCAAAAGAAAAAAACTTTAAAAACTGTGTCAAAGCCATTTTTGTCAAATCTTGAAATGGATTTTTTGTTCTAATTTATCATTTTTTGTTTTCAACTCAAAACTAAATCAAAACTGAAAATTTTTTTTTTCCTTTGATCAAAAACTATGTCAAAAACTGTGTCAAAGCCATTTTTGTCCAATCTTGCTCCAAATGGATAAAAATTTGTCAGAGGGCTCTAATTTATCATTTTTAATCATTTTCTAACTCAAAACTTTTTGAAAAATTTTTTTTTGATAAAATTTTTGACAGGGCTCTAATTTATCATTTTTAATCATTTTCTAACTAAAAACTGCCAAAAAATTGAAACTGAAAATTTTTTTTTCCTTTGACATAGTTTTGTTTTGAAAACTAAATCAAGAGCAATGTGTCAAAAATATGTCAAAAACTGAAAATTTTTGTTTGTAAGGCGCCTAATTTATCATTTTTTGACATTTTCTAACTCAAAACTGCTCGAAATGTTGAAAACGTGAAGAGCTCGAAAAACTGTGTCAAAAACGCATAAATCGCTCCAAATGGATCAAAATTTGTGCCCAATTTATCTTTTTAAAAAACCTTCGAAACTGAAAATTTTTTTTTCCTTTGACATAGTTTTGTTTTGAATCAAGAGCTAAAACTGTGTCAAAAACTATGATAAACTGTTTCAAAGCCATTTTTGTCCAATTTGCTCCAAATGGATAAAAATTTGTCAGAGGGCTCTAATTTATCGATTTGCAAAATTTTATAAATATTTGCTAAAAAAAACTTGAAACTGAATTGAAATTTTTTTTTCTTTGACATTTTTAAAAATTGAGCGACGATTTTGTTTTGAAAATTTATCACAAATTATCTTTCAATTGCATTTCAAAGCTGTTTTGTCAAATCTTGCTCCAAATGGATAAAAATTTGTCAGATGGCTCTAATTTATCATTTTTAATCATTTTATAACTCAAAACTGCCAAAAAATTGA
Source organism: Culicoides brevitarsis (assembly GCF_036172545.1). Classification (NCBI taxonomy): domain Eukaryota; kingdom Metazoa; phylum Arthropoda; class Insecta; order Diptera; family Ceratopogonidae; genus Culicoides; species Culicoides brevitarsis. The sequence continues at coordinate 12,962,006 of NC_087085.1, read as the reverse complement.
AACTGAAAAAAAAAAATTTCCTTTGACATAGTTTTGTTTTGTGAGTGAAAGCCTTCTCCAAAAAATTAAGTTTATTATATCAAAGAAAAAACTGAAAAAATTTTTTCTTTGACATAGTTTTGTTTTAAAAACTAAATCAAGAGCAGAAAAACTGTGTCAAAGCCATTTTTGTCAAATCTTGCTCCAAATGGATAAAAATTTGTCAGAGGGCTCTAATTTATCATTTTTAATCATTTTCTAAAAAACTGAAGCAAAAAAAAACTGAATTTTTTTTTTCTTTGACATAGTTTTGTTTTCAAAACTAAATCAAGAGCTAAAACTGTGTCAAAAACTAAAAAACTGTGTCAAAGCCATTTTTGTCAAATCTTGCTCCAAATGGATAAAAATTTGTCAGAGGGCTCTAATTTATCATTTTTAATCATTTTATAACTCAAAACTGCCAAAAAATTGAAACTGAAAAAAAAATTTTTTTTTTGACATAGTTTTGTTTTGAAAACTAAATCAAGAGCAAAAAAAAACTATGTCAAAAACTGTGTCAAAGCAATTTTTGTCAAATCTTGCTCCAAATGGATAAAAATTTGTCAGAGGGCTTTAATTTATCATTTTTAATCATTTTGTAACTCAAAACTGCCAAAAAATTGAAACTGAAAAAAATTTTTTTCTTTGACATAGTTTTGTTTTGAAAACTAAATCAAGAGCAAAAAAAAACTGTGTCAAAAACTGTGTCAAAGCCATTTTTGTCAAATCTTGCTCCAAATGGATAAAAATTTGTCAGAGGGCTCTAATTTATCATTTTTAATCATTTTGTAACTCAAAACTGCCAAAAAATTGAAACTGAAAAAAAAAATTTCTTTGACATAGTTTTGTTTTAAAAACTAAATCAAGAGCTAAAAAACTGTGTCAAAAACTGTGTCAAAGCCATTTTTGTCAAATCTTGCTCCAAATGGATAAAAATTTGTCAGAGGGCTCTAATTTATCATTTTTAATCATTTTGTAACTCAAAACTGCCAAAAAATTGAAACTGAAAAAAAATTTTTTCTTTGACATAGTTTTGTTTTGAAAACTAAATCAAGAGCAAAAAAACTATGTCAAAAACTGTGTCAAAGCAATTTTTGTCAAATCTTGCTCCAAATGGATAAAAATTTGTCAGAGGGCTCTAATTTATCATTTTTAATCATTTTGTAACTCAAAACTGCCAAAAAATTGAAACTGAAAAAAATTTTTTTCTTTGACATAGTTTTGTTTTGAAAACTAAATCAAGAGCAAAAAAAAACTGTGTCAAAAACTGTGTCAAAGATATTTTTGTCAAATCTTGCTCCAAATGGATAAAAATTTGTCAGAGGGCTCTAATTTATCATTTTTAATCATTTTGTAACTCAAAACTGCCAAAAAATTGAAACTGAAAAAAAATTTTTCCTTTGACATAGTTTTGTTTTGAAAACTAAATCAAGAGCAAAACTGTGTCAAAAACTATGTCAAAAACTGTGTCAAAGCAATTTTTGTCAAATCTTGCTACGAATGGATGAAAATGTGTCAGAGGGCTCTAATTTATCATTTTTAATCATTTTATAACTCAAAACTGCAAAAAAATTGAAACTGAAAAAAAAATTTTTCTTTGACATAGTTTTGTTTTGAAAACTAAATCAAGAGCAAAACTAAATCAAAAACTGTGTCAAAACCATTTTTGACATCAAAAAGAAGAAAAATTTTCCTTCGAAATTTGTTTGCAGGTTTGGTATTCTATTGACGAAATTTTTTCTCGATAGCTCAAAATTCAAATTCGATATTTTCTTTTTTATTTAAACAGTTTTTTATTCCTAATTGCCGCCCTTTGAGTAACGCTTCCAAAATTTCTTAACATCATCATGCCCCTGTTTCGTAACGACAATTGTGCGAGTCCTTTCGTTCTGCCACAGCAAATACTGGTTCGATTGTGCAAAGTCACGTAACGCGTTAAATTCATGTTGACTCATGAACTGGTTGTAAACGACGCCTTCCGTGAATGTGAATCGATTTCTCTCATTTTCCCACAATTTTATTTGATCGACAACTGTTGGCGGCAACGGATTTTTCTGTTTTTGCGCTTCTGCTTGCTGGATCATGTTTGTGTGTGCATGTTGTCTCAAATAACTGATTATTTGGTCTGCGGTGATGCCGCCGCGCAACGCTTGTCTCACTGAATCTCTCGTTAAGACGCCAACAACCAAATTTGGAAAGCGATAAAGGAGTTCCGTGAAAAGTCCGAGCAAGGCAACTTGAAGATTTGAATCTGTGTACGCGTAAATTCGATAATTCGTTTCGACAACAATGTATCCCTTCTCTTGCGAGGCTTTTTCTTCCAGAATTAATGGGGTACTGTCTTTGCAGGTAATGTTCAATGCCAGTCTTGTCGGATAAAAACGTCCTTCTTTGCGTTTTCGCTGATAAACTAAGCCAAATTCGCGTAAATGTTGCAAAAATGTTAGCAATCCGGCACTCAGACCTTCCGAACTGTAATCCTTGCCTAATGTGGAGAAGCTTAATTGGAACAACATCGATAGACATTCCGCCAATTCCAAGCCTCGTTGTTCGCAAGTATCCAAATATTGCAACATAAAGTGCCAAACTTGCGCCTGAGTGTCGAGCAGCAAAAATTGAAAGCCTTGCCGCGTGATTACGGGAGTTCCGTCGGTTTCATCGCGTTTCATGAGATTCGCATGAAGCAAAATTCGAACAGCATCCGGGGAAATTCCTTCGGTACTCGCATCAGCTGCTTTCGATGACGAACCTGCACCGACCATGTAATGCAAAACGCATCGCCAACGCGACATCGCATAATTATCCAAGAAATCAACGTCGCGCGTTTTTGCATCTTGTTCCAATGACACCATCGACCATGGTCTGCCTCCTCCTAGCAAAGCAATTTTAAGATTTTTTTTGAAAATTGTCGATAATTCCCACGCTGTCAATCCTCCGGGGATTTGATTCGTTCGCCAAATGCACAAATCGCTGAGAACAGTGCAGGCATGCTGATGTTCCTTCGCGTAAACTTGCGAAGCCCAACTACTGACGACAGCTTTTGGCACAGGTTGTTCTACAAAAAGGATTCTGATCACGAATTGACGAGCAATTTCGGGGAGTTCACTAAAAAAAATATTTTAAATTTAGTAAAAAACTAAAATTTTAATGGAAAATCTTACCGATAAACCGCAAGACAAATAGCTGGATAATTGTACAATTTGTCAAGCACTTCTGGAGGACGACTTTTGAGATATTCCTGAAGATTTTTGCATTCAATGTTCGCCGGTTTCGGGATTCCGCCGGATTTGGAGCTCTTTGCTTCACTCATCGTGTGGAAGTTTTCAGTTTTTCAATCGTTTTTAGGTCGAATTCATAACAATTTTTTTGAAAATCAGGTGAAAAATCGTAAATTCTGTGGAAATTTAATGAAAATTCGAATAAAAATAGGAGAGAAAGCTGAATTCCCCGAATATTTACTAAATACCTCCTGACCCTCTGAAAAAATCAGCTGTCAATTATCAATTTCATTCGTCTCAAGGAGTTTGAATTTGCGTGAAGGCGATTTTTATTGCTCGTATATCGAATACAGGTGTAATGGCGTATGTTTAATACAGGTGTAGGCGTATATGGCATACAGATATGATACGTACGTCGTACAGCAATCATACCGTAAATCTTGAATTAGCAGAAAGGAAAATTTTTAAACAATTTTAGGGTTGCTAATTTTGAATATTTTTTGAATTTATAATTTTTTTTTGAATTTTTAAATATTTTAAGCTAAAAAGTTAAATATTTTAGTTTAAAATTTTTTCCATAGATTTTTTTAAAATTTTTAATAAAAAGATACACAAAAGTTAAAAAAAATTGCGAAATTTTCAAAAAAAAATTTCAATATTTTTGAAAGTTTTTTCAAAAATTTTGAATAAATTTATTTAATTAAATTTTATTTTTTAATTATTTTCAAAAATTGATAAAATCGATGAATGTTTGTAAAAAAAATCATCAGTTTTGCGCCAAAAAAATATTTTTTTTAGAAGGTTAAAAGTTATTTTGAAGAAAAATTTAACATCGAGTAAAGTTTAAATAAGTAAAAGAAATTAATAAATAAATATAAGGTAAAAAATCTGAAAATTTCGTAATAATTTATTTCTAAAAATATTAAAATTTTTATTAAAATTAGTTCAAAAATTATTTTATTTTTAATATTTCAAATTTAAAGTGAAAATTGTTCAATTTTGTCAAAAAAAATTTTCAACGTTGTAAAGAAAAATATTATAAAAAAAATAAAAATTGATGCAAAATTTCAGTTTTATTTCATAAAAATGAGAAAGATTCATCACAAATTTATAAAATAAATATTTTTTTTTGTCAAAATTAAAATTTAAAAAAAATTGAAAAAAACCTGAGCTCACTAACTTTGAACTGCTTGACTTTTCGAGATCTGTCAAATCGGGCAACCGTAACGTAAGGTAGAAGAACGAATACACAAAAATTTTGTCTTCAATGAGAAAAGTGGATTTTTTAGGATGAAGCGGCGTACAGATTGTTCGAAATTCAGACGACCAATAAAGAAAAGTAAAATAGCCGAGGGTTTATCCAGGTACGTGCAAAAGTGCAGTGAAAAGTGCGTCGAAACTTGTCGAAAAAATTCTTGTGTAAAATTGATCGCGTAGCAGCACATAGACACACACAACAAAAAAAAAAGAATTTCTATATACAACCCCCTCAATGGGCTGCTGCACATACACACACACACACGGGGGAAATGGAGAGTGAGAAAAATGAAAATTGTTGAACAGATTTTCCGACATTTTCCCGTGAAAAACATGGAAATCCGAGCAAGACGCTGCTCTTAGAACTTTGCGTTCGTGCCTTTGCTGCGAATGTTTTGTCACAACCTACGACTTTGAACTTGTTATAGTTTTTTTTTTCGCTCGCTGCGAACGCACATAATGCTAAATATTTTCGTTTTCACATCATCATCACCATCATCATCATCGCCGTCGTTGTCGTGTCGTCGTCACCGATGTTGTCGTTCAGCAGAATGTTTTTTTCATTAAGACTAAAATTAGAAAGAATCCTCTCTGTGTGTGAGCATTCGAATGACTTCATATGCTGCACTTCTCGGTGCTGTGTCGCGCATTGTGTTGTAAATAAATCGAAATATCGGCAACGGGCAACACAAAAAATATCGTTATCTAATGGCAAACACACAAATTAAGTGCAAGTGAAAGAGTTCAGGCTCGAGTGAAATGCAAAGTAAACAAAATATTTTAATTGAATCGACATGACAGGCAGGTGTGCAGCTTTGCTCCCCATTTCGTCGTACACAGCTGCCATCGACAGACAGATGTTTGTTGCATTTTTTTGCTGTACGTGCGAATAATGAGCGTCTGTACCCCAACCCCGTTGCCGTATCGTCATCCGTGTTGTAACTCCGACTCCAACATTGTGCGTGTTTGTGCAAATTTTCGCATATCGCGCACATGCTGGCCTCCCTCAAACAGTTTACAATTGATTTTCGCTCCTTTTATTTCAACATTTTCGCCGAAAATCAAACACTTCCGATTCACTTTCGGGGGGAAATGCATTATTTTGTGTCGTAGCGAGCGATGCTAATCAAGTTTCCCGGCATTTTTTGCCGGAGAATGAGGTAATCGTGAATGGCGTTCTAGAAACGACAACGATCCATGTACAAAAAAGGCAATTAATAAATAACGTGACTGACCGCCGTCTTTGTTGTGACCTCATTGAAATGAGGTGTTATCCAGTTTGTGTTACATACCTCAACAAAGTATTAAAAAAATTATATTTTTTATTAAATTTTTTTTTCTTTTTTTCGTTACAGCAACACCTTTCTGTATATGAAATTTCTAATTTTATGGGCGATTGTGATTACGGCAGACTTTTTGGTGGAATTCAGATTTGAATTTCTCTGGCCATTCTGGTTGTTGCTTCGATCAGTACATGACTCCTTCAAATACAAGGGATTAGTGAGTTTTTGAAAAAATTTTTTTTTTAAATTAAATTTTTAACATTTTTTTTTGTTTTTTAGGCCTTTTCCATCCTATTTGTGTGCATCGCATTCACCTCCGATCTAATATGCTTATTTTTTATACCAGCACAATGGTTATTTTTTGTTGCCAGCACCTATGTTTGGGTGCAATTCGTTTGGCATACCGGTAAGATTTCTAAAAAAAAAATTATTAAAAAGCTCCTTTTAAAAATCTTAACATCGAAAATTAAAGAATTTTCAAATTATGACAAAAATTATCAGCTTATAGAGTATTTTTTTTAAACTATTTTTAATGAATAATTTTTGATGAATTTTTATAAAAAAATCAAATTTCAATTTTCGAAGATATTTTTAATTTTTTTCATTCACTTTTTCATATGAACACGATTTCAAAAAACAAAAAAAAAATTAAAAAATTTTGAAAACTTTTCTTGGTCAAAGAATATATTTTTTTTTTGTAAAAAAAGTTTCCAAAGAAATTTTGAGTGAAAAATGATTAAAGTGAGATTTTTTTTTAAATTCTCTTCTAAAATTATTTTTTCTTTTATTTCATTAAAATTGATATGTAAATTAAAAAATTATTCAGATCAAAAATTAAAAAAAAATTAGTAAAATATTTTTGGTTGACGATTTAACATAAAAAAGTGAAGTAAAAATCTTTTATTCTTCGAAAATAAAAATATTAAATTTTTACTTCAGAAAATTTTTAAAAAATATTGAAAACATCGCAGAAATTGATCATTTTTGTCATAATTTTGATTTTTTTTAAAATTTTACTCCATTTTTTTTGAAATTCTTACATGAAAAAATTTTTGATTTTTATTTAGAGCAATTTCGGTAATTTTCAAATAATTTTCGTATTTTATTTTAACAGATCGAGGAGTTTGTCTGCCAACGATAATATTATGGATAATATTTGTGTACTTAGAAGCAGCCATTAGATGGAAAGATAGTAGAAATATGCCACATTTAGATTTATGTCGACCGTTTGCAGCACACTGGTAAGCTTTTTAAGCTTTTCGAGAAATTTTCATTAATTTTTATCATTTTTTTTTTAGTATTGGTTATCCTGTGGTGACATTAGGCTTTGGTTTCAAAAGCTACGTTGGCTATCGAATAAGACAGCGAAAGCAGCGTGAGGTTGCCAAAGAAAATGACTTCTACATGCAATTATTGCAACAAGCTCTTCCGCAAGACGAGACCCCGCCAAGTCTCTCGGATCAACAATTGCAGTCGCAGGAAAAAGATCCGGTTGTTGTTGCGACAAATCACGCAGCGACAACGACGACATCTTCTTCTTCTTCGACGACAAGTACGACAAACAGCAGCAGCAGCAACAAAAACGCTCAAAACAATACAAGCAAATTGTTGAATAATAATAATAGTAGTAGTTCGAGTACGTCGTCGTCGTCGAGTATGACAAATGGGCATGCGATCGGAGCGGCAGCCAGTTTGCTGTTCGGTTTGTCGTCGTCCATCAGTATGGCGTCGCATTCGAATTCCGTGATATCAAATGGTGTCGGATATAATCACAACACACAAGTATCTAATAATCCATCTAGTAGTAATAGTAATAGTTCCGCGCGACATCGCAAGAGTGATGGCAAGGAGCATCAGCAGGGAAGCAGCGGTGTGATGACGAGCTTAAATAACAGCGGCAAAAATTCTTTCCAGTCATCGTCGAATCACATAAGTCTGAATAACAACAACAACCACAGCAAAGATCGTGACGCCACGTACGACTTTACATCACAGCAACAACAAAAAACTCATCATGACAAAGACTCACCGAAACAGAATCATTATCAGCTAAGTAACCCAAGTACAAATGCGACGTCGTCGTCAGCCACGAGCTATGATGAAGCATTTGGGAGCAAGGTGTCCGAGCAGAAAAGTTCAAAACTCCAACAAAATGGCAATCTGCAGCATTACGCGACAAAGCAAGACTACGAGCTGCCCCAACAACAATCCATGTGCCAACAAAACGCGGAACTCAACGACACGTCTTCTTCTTCTTCCACAGCGACGACGACGACGATAAATTCGACGAGCAACGCGACGACGACGACGACGACGCCGAGTAACGAAAAGGAACGCACAAAGAGCGGCAGAAAAGGTCGCGGTAACAAGGGCAACAAGAATTCCGGCATTTCCGCGGAAAGCAGTGCTTCGACAACAACGTCCAAAGACAATCAAAATAGTCAACACAGTTCTAGCACAAGCAGTTCAAATCATCATAACAATACTCAGCAGCACGCCGAGACACTTTTCCAGCAGTTTGCCGTGTGCAACAACAAGGAGCACAGCAAGGCATGCGAATCGTGTCCCAAGTTTGAGGCGGAGGTGAAGAAACTCAAGTCCGAGATACATGCGTTGAAGCAAAACGAGCACGAGTTACGACAGAAATGCGAGAGTAATGCGTCGAGTGTCAAGTCATGTTTGCAGGCCAAACAAAAGGAAAACGATGAATTACATTCAAAGTGAGTTTTTAATTTTTTTCTTATAAAAAGTCTCAAAAATTTTTTTTTTGCTAAAAAGCTAAAGATTTATTTAATTTTAATTTTTTTCGGATTTGAAAAATTAAAAATTTAATTTAAAAAAATCACACATTAAAAAAATACTTTTTTCAATTTTTCGTAAACAAATTTTTAAGTTTAAATTCAATTTTTTAAATTTAGAAGTAATCGAAAATAATTATTTTTACATGTTTTTTCTTTTTTCAAAAAATAAAAAAAAATATTTTTGAAGAAAAAAATAAAAATTCTGATACATATTTAATAATTTTACTTTGTGAAATTTCTTTAATAATGTATTAAAACTCAAATTAAAATTAATTAAAAAATTTTAATTTAAAAATTTATAATTTAATTTTTTCTACAAATGATTTTGGATTTCAAGAAAATCTTCAAAATTTGAGAAAAAATCATCTTTGAGAATTCTTTTCTTTATTTTTTGTTTTCACAAAATTAATTTAAAACAATTTTTTAAAAAATTTTCAAGTTTAAAAAAATTTCAATTTTAATAAATTGTTTGAGAGTATTTTATGGCAAAAATATTCAATAATATCTTTTTATTCTGAAAATATTTTGAAATATAAATTAAATTTTTTAATAAAATTTTTTTGAAGATTTAAAAAAATTGTTTAAAATTATTATTTATTTTAATTTTGAATTCAAAATAAAATCTCAAACAAAAATTTTGATATAAATGGACTTAAATTGAATTTTAAAAATATTTTTTTTTATAAAATTTTTTGTTTTTTCTTCTTTTTAAAAATATTCTTTCATGTGACATTAATATGATTTCTTTTTCATGCTCCACAGATTACAAGAATTGAACAATGTACGACAAGTTGAACGACAAACAATGCAAAATCTGGAACGACGATTGACGGAGGAGCGACGATTGCGACAATCGCTCGAGGCTCAGCTAAATAACGAACGGAAATATCGCAAACAGGCCGAAGAAAAGGCTGCAAGGTAAATTTTCATATTTTTTTTTCCCTTTAAAAATTTTTAAAATATTTTTTTTCTTAGATCTGACTGCAATTCGGAAGCGTGTCGCATGAAGAAGCAACAAATGGAAAACGACGTGAACAAATTCCGACGCGAATATGCGGCATTCGAGGAAATGAAGCACAATGTCGAGAAACAAACGCAACGCTACGAACAAGAATTGCGCAAAATGGAAGTTGAACTGCGAAATCGCGAGCAACAACAACACTCTGATCTCATAACGGTGAATGACTTGCGCATGAAGAATGCGACACTCGAAAAGAACTTGTCGGCCGAGACACGAGTCAAATTGGATTTGTTTTCTGCGTTGGGAGAATCGAAGCGTGATATTGAAATGCGCGATTGTGAGTTAAAAAATTCATTTAAAAAAATTTTTTAAATTAATTTTTATTTTTTTTAGCACTTTTACGTGAACGAAATAACGAACTACTTGATCTCAAAGCAAAAATTGCTCAATTACTCGCAGTGATGCCTTCAATGCCAGACACATTTAGTTTTGCCACGACGATGCATCACGACGTAACGGGACTTCAGTCGTCGCAGCAGCAGCAACAGCAACAACAGCAATCTGTAAGTCCCTTGGGGCATATGGTTTTGGGAGGCGGTTCGATTGTTGGCGTCGGCGGCGGTGCAAGTAACGTCGTTGGACCCATCGTCTCTCGTTCTGGATCCGAATGCAAAGACATATACGCCGAAAAACACGTCATCGCTCATCGGAGGCGCAGAGGCATGACCAATGAACTACTAAATTTGCTGTGCAAGGAACCACCTTTGAGAACACGGATGGAAAATGGATTGAAGTATTTTGAAATTTCTTAATTTTTTCGGTTTTCCTTTTGTAGAGAAAACGCGTCGCGGAGGTAATTTCCCCAAAAAATAATTTTTTTGAACTTGAAATTTAATATATGAAAAATGGACGAACATTAGACACGTATTACTTAGGATTGCTGCAGTTTCTTCTTCCTCAACCTCGTCACTTCCCAGTATAACATGAGATTATTTTTAACTTTTTTTTTATTATATAATATTATTGGTGCTTCATAAAAACAAGAAAAATAGGTAGAAATTTTTTCAAGTATGACAAAAACTATAAAAAAAGTGAAGTTATTGTGATATTTTTAAACATTATATTTAACTCTATTTATACTAGAGAGATAGAAAAGTCATGAAAAACAAGAAAACTGTTTGCTACCTCTGTCAAAAAAATATTTTTCTTCTGAGTATTTTTCAAACTACAAAAAAAAATCATGCCACATGATTGAATATAGGAACTAGAATTTTCGTAGAATACTATTAGAAAACTTTTTCATACTTAAATAGTTTTGAACTATCGTAGATAACAAAATGGAGCACCAACAACAATTTTTTCTGCCATTCAGCAAAATAAGATATTTCTTACAATTTTAGTACAAAACCAAGTATTTTTTAGCCAACAACTCGAAAAATCCTGCAGCAATTTTTTCAATCATATTTAAAATTATTATAAATTAGAATTCTTAAAGTAAAATAATGAAAAGAATATTTAAAAAAAAAAACGTTCATTTTTTTCCCATTTTCTTCCTTGTACAACAAACGAATATTATATTAAAAAAACTATAATATCAAATATTTTATTAAAAAAAATGCAAGTAAAATCTTCAAAAACACCCAACACACACACATACACCCTTTGTCGTAAATGTAAAGTGAGATTTTTGTAGGTTTGATACTGATGTATAAAAAAAATGAGATAACCCTATAAAATTGATGGAAATTGTGATGAATTTTATTTTATTGTAATTATTATTTTTAATCATTTTTTTTTAATTTCAAAGAAGAAGAAAAGAAATGACACAAAAGTTGATATTAAATTATTTTTTAATTAATTAGAAAAGAAAAGAAACAAAAAAAAAACTAAATGGAGTGAATTTTGATTGTAAATTGTGGTTGTTTAAAATTAGAAACGTTTCGATTTTATTTTATTTTTAAAATTTCTCTTATCCTTCACTCTCTGTCACTATTTTTTTTTTTGTTAATTATTAATTTATTAATCTCTATTTACTTAAATCTTCCTTTTTTATACTTTATTTCTACGACAACAAGTGGATTTCTCCCAAAAATAAAAAAATCCACGACGTACTACTTTTTTTTTTTTTTAATTTTTGTCTGATAAAAATATTAAATTACAATTTTTATCAACAAAAATAAAATATGTTTATACTCGCCATAATAATCGATTAAATTTATTATCTTATATTATATTATAATAAGTGAATGTATTTACACGAAAAGAGCGACATTTAAAAAAAATATGTGAATGAAACATAATTTCCTTTATTTCCTGTTCCCGCCAAGATATTCAAAGATCGATGTTAGGAAAAAAGTGGAAGTTTATGCCGATAAGCTCTGAAAAAATGATGAGATAATAAAAAATAATGTATTAAAAATCCAATTATTTAAGAAGAATCGCTGTATAAATCTTTAATGAAAAAAAAAAATATTTAAAAAAAACTTAATTTAAATGAAAAATTCATAAAATCGAGATAAAAACAAGAATTTAAGAACAAATTCATGAAAAAAAAATTAAAACACTGAACACAAAAAATAAAATAAATGAAAATTACACTCACATATTGATTCACAAAAAAAAACTGGAGACTCAGTTTAGGAGTCGCTACAGAAAATGATGGAAGAATAAAATTTAATCTAAAACATGAAAATACTTTTTTCCTTTATTTTTCTCGTAATTTTAATTTTTTAAGCATTTCCAGCGATGCAATCGTCGAATTTCTTCTGCAAATGCTTCGGCAAGTCTCCTTGACATCCATACCCGCCAAAGACATGCGTCTTTACGTAATCCAAGCAATCTACATTTCCATCGTCATCGCAATCCTGTTTTTTTTTTAATTGATGATTTCATTAGCATTGAATACGTTTTTCAAGAATATGCGATGTGAGAGTTAAAAAAATTTAAAAAACAAACAACGACAAACGAGTTTTTCAACTTACCTGCTCGAAATTTCTCATGTACCCTGAGACAGCATCAAAGTTACATTTTTCGCTCTTGACGCAATTTTTGAAGGCAGTTTCCGAATCGGGATCTTCTCCGTTGACAGTTGGCTTGCCGGCATCCGCCCAATAAGGCCAGCTGATTTTGTAGGGACCTGCTGGATGTTTCGAATTGCATCCTGTTTGGACGTGACATAAGCATCTCGCGCAATCAGCATCAAAGGCAGCTGAGAAAAAAAAGGTAATTTTAGTAAAATTTTCGATCGTAAAAAAAATAAAATTTTTACCGTCAACAGTGATTGCCAATAAAACAACTGCGGATATGTAAATAATTATTTTGGAGTGCATGATGCGTTATTTAATAACCGTGCGGTGAGGAAATTATGCGATAACACTTTAAATGTTTGTTCAAGCGACGTGCTTGGTTCAAGAGTTGCCGATCGACTGATATTTTTGTCGGAATGTTTATGTGTTGATGTTGTCGCTGAAAGTTACAAAAAAAAAAAATTAAAACAGGTGTTACAGGTATGTTTATTGGTATGCAATAGCGGTAAATTTGTAAAACCTGTCCATGGATTTAGATAAAAAGGGTTCGGAATGAAGTATAGCGATAATGAAAAATTAATTTTGTGGAAAATTCCTATCTGAGGAGTCAATTTAACAATTTTGATAATTAAAAAAATTATAAATTTTACCCACAAATTAAATTAAATTAAAAATTAATTTAAATTATTTGTTAAAAATTTAATTAGGAAATTAATTTATTATGTTAAAAAAATATTTTTATTAAAATATTTTTCTACTATTTTTAATTTGCTGAGAAAATAATTAAATAAAATTTTTTATAAAAATATATTTTCATTTAAAATGTTTTTTTTTTTCAGAATTTTATTGAATTTTCAAGAAAAAAAAATTAAAAATTAAATTAAAATTCTTTGTTTAAAAAATTAATTTAAAAATAAATTAAAACTTGCCTAAAAATAAAAAAATGAACAAAAATTTTGATTTTTTTTTATCCAAAAATAATTAATTAAATAGTTTTGAATCCAATATTTTTCATAAAATTTTAATACAAAATTTAATGATATAAAAGATAAAATATCACAAATTTTTAATTAATATTTAATTTAATTTTTTTTAATTTAATTTAAGGATTTTATTTTAATTTTATATTTTAAAATTTTATAAATTAAAAATTATTAAAATTTCAAAAATTTTAAGGGTCAACGTGCAATATTTTTTAAAAAAAATGCAAAATGAGATAAATATCAAGAAAAAATTATTTTTAAAAATTACCTCAAATTAAAACCACGCAAAATCTTCCTCATTTCAGGTCAATCCGCTCATGACACAATTCCCTTCAACCGATTGCCAAGTTCAATGTCGTTCACGGCATAAATTTTTTGATTTACGATTATCTCACAGCTTCCATAACTCCGTATGGAAAGTAAGCCATGGTATTTTATTGCTGCAAATTGCATTCAATAACTGTTATAATGGGATTCTCGCGCATTATTTTTTTGCCATAAAGTAAGCAAATCAATGTACAAAACGCTTAATTTACATTTTTTTTTTTTCAATGAATGACTGAAACATTTTGTAGGAAGATGAATTTAATATTCGCGAATAAATTTATTTAGCGATCGTCTTCGCTAAATTAAGAGTTCACACAACAAAAGCAACACACACAGTAGGAAGTTCACAGGCTGACGTCATAGATGCATTAAGATAAAATTGTTGGTTTTTTTTCTTTTCTTTGCCTTGTTATGGGCGTCGTGAAGATCAAGCCTATGAAGAAGTTCAATTACCTGTCAAGTATCGTCGATACTGTTCGATACTTGTCTATTCGTGTTTTATTTCGTTGCTTTTGATTCTTCTTCGTTCTTTTTTGGTGCGTCAATGAAAAATGTAACAAAAATTCGATGAAAATTTTTTTTTGTATCCTGAAATGAAAAAAAATAATTAAAAAAATTATGGAAACGCCTGGTTATTTTTTTTTTCTCAATAAATTAATGAAAAATGCAAATTTTAATTATTTTTTAAATTAAATAAAAAAAAAATAAAATTATTTAAAAAATTATTTTAATTAATTTTGAAATTAATTTAATAAATAATTTAATTAATTTTTTAAATTAATTTAAAAAAAATTATAAAATTAATTAAATATTTTTATTTTAAATTAAAATATATTTTTTTTATTTTTAGTTTAATTTAAACTATTATATTAAAAAAATAAATAGATCGTTCTACTTTAATTTCACGGGAAGATAAGAATTCTCGTTCAAGCCAAAACGAATGGTGGGGATGATTCACATTCAAGTTCACATACAGCGCAATGAAAATCCGATCAAATACTCGTAGGTACGTCGAACAACCAACTTGATCGTCTCCCTTTAAGTAAATAGTATAAATACAACTGGTTTTACAGAACAGCTCTTCAGTTCTCGTTCGGCATTAAACAACGCAAGTAAATCCCAGAGGAATAAAAAAAAATGACTAAATACGTGATCGCATACTTTGCATTGGCAGTTCTTGGATTCGTGGCTGCTGATGTCTCGCACTTGCCAAGTAAGTAATTTTAATTTACAAGGAAGTTGTTTTTTGTGTTGTTTTTGTAAAGTTGACAACTTCGTGACATGAAAACATTATTTATTTACATCAGAATAAGGGACAAAAATAGAAATTCATGACTTGTAGATGAGTTTTTTTGAATTATTTATTCAGTAAAAGACCTTCAGGAGCAATTAAATATCTGAAAAATATTTTAAAGTGAAATTTTTTTTAATTCGATAAATTTAAAAAAATAATTTTGAGAGAAAATTGTTAGAAAGATCGATAAATTTTGCGTAAAAATATTAATTTTAAAATATTAAATAGCATATTTGGAATTATTTTATGCCATTTTTAATAAAAATCATAAAGTTTTAGGTTCAAAAAATCAAAAAAATAATTTTTTTTGATTCAAAATTAATTTTTTTATTTCTGAGAAAATTAAATAAAATTTCAATTTTAAAAGAAAGAATAAATAAATAATTTTTCAATTAAAATTAGACTTCAAAAATTAATACAGAAATAAAAAATCTTTTTAAATTAATGAAAAATTTTAATTTTTAAATTGATAAACATAAAATTAAATATATTATTTTAAATTAAAAAACCCTATAAAATTTGTAATATATTATTTTTAAAAATAAAATAAAAAAAAATTAATTTTAAATTTAATTCACTTTTTAATTTAAAAATCTATTAAAATAATTAAAAATCAATTCAAAATGTTTTCGATTGATTTAAATTTAAATTAAATGATTTAAAAAAATTTAATATTTAGTTGAAATTTTAATATTTCATGTACTTACCCGGTAAAAATCAGAAAAAAAACAAATTTTCAAGAACATTTTCGGTAAAGATTCCGGAACCGCTTCGATGACGTAATTTCTTTGCGAGATCCCACACACCAACAAGTACAAACGCCACATCTACAGAGAATTTTACAGATCATTACCATTTGAATGTATAATTTCTCATGTTTTCGTGCGAGTTGAAGGTGGACAATATTCGTGCTAATTAAATCTATTGTTCTCGCCGTATCTTGATGGCTTGAATTTCTGTGGAATCCCCCATAAAAAGTTTTGATTGACGTAGAAATATTCTATGATAGACAAGTAACAACAATAAAAATAAATAAAAATTTCGAAAGTCGGTCGATATTCGTGGAATTTTTGAGAGATAACGACTTTGTTGATGAACCTTGTGCCCATTTCGGGCGCGATAATTGATTTTTTTGTTGTTGAAATTTCTCTTATCACAAGAAAAAATGGAACAAGAACGAATTTTAAAGGATTATTGAACATTTTTATCCTTGCAAAAGTCAAACAAGTCTCAAGTTGATCAATTCCATGAATAGAAATCGTCTAATTAAGTTGTCAGATTAACACGTTGATATGTCAAGAACGGTGTTGAATGTCTATTTATTAATTTGTAAAATTACTCATGACTGCTTGAGATGTTTCTAAACTAAAGTGACAAACAAAGTAGGCGTTTTTAGTTTTTTTTCTGAGTATTTTTTTTGATGGCTAAACTAATAAGGAATTGATACCGGTGTAATTTCGTAGTACCGTTGCGCGCCATGCTGCCGGTGACATTCCCAATAAGCAGCTTAAAACTGTTCTTTTGTAAATAAAATCTTGTAGAAGGTCAGTTCGCGAAATTTTTTTAAACAAAAATTAATTTGTAGGAGTTTGAAGGATTAAATTTTAATTTTTTCTCGTATTTTTCAGTCGTTCAACAACAAAACGCTGCTGCAGCTGCTCCTCAAGCCGGTAATGCACCTGTTACGGAAGCCTGTTTAGGATGCATTTGTGAAGCCATGTCGGAATGCAAACTCGGAACACAATGCGAAGGAGGCGTTTGTGGACTTTTCCGTCTCACATGGAGCTATTGGGCTGATGCGGGCAAACCAACACTCGCTGGCGAACTTCCAACATCAGAAACAGGTAAATTTGACAAAATTTTGACCAATTATGTTTTAATCTAATTTAAAAAATTAAAATTTTCAGCTTATGCCAATTGTGCCAATGACCCCTTGTGTGCTGCGACTGCCGTTCAAGGATACATGTCTAAATACGGCAACAAAGATTGCAATGGCGATGGAAAAATTGATTGTCGCGATTACATGAACACGCATTATTTGGGCGGATACAACTGCGTAGGTCAATTGCCTCCAATCCAAGGCGGCAGATTCGAACAATGCTTGAAACAATTGGGTATTTAAGGTGTTTCTTCTTGGAAAGTGACATGATCAGATGAGGCATTTTAGTCAATAAGAAGAAAAAAAAAGAGATAAATTATTTTGTTAATTAAGAGTTTTAACTAAGTTTAAGATGTGATTCAAGAAATTTGCAAATAAAAATAAAAAAATATTTAAAAAAAAAATTTAAAAAAATATTTTTTATTTTAATTCTTTTTAAAATATAAAAAAAAATTATTTTAATTTTTTTTTTAAATTCTTTTAATTTTAATTTAAAACAAGATATAGCTGTATTCGTACTGCGTACGTTCAACTTGACCGCATTTCAGATGTTAATATTTGATCGACATATGTCTAATAAATTTATATTCAATTTATTTAAATTTCGGGTGAATTCCTGAAATTTGTATTTCGGAAATGCACCCAGAATTATTTTTGATTTTAATTAATTAATTTCATTAGTTGATATTTTTGATAATTTCAACTCTGAAATTGAAATGAAAATCTTGGAGGCTTGAGCTCAGCTCTCATGGATTTTCAACTTTTGGCTGAAAATTGATTTTGAATCTCAATTCTCATTGGTTGATCGAAGGCTTTTTAATTAAATGAAAATCTTGGAGGCTTGATTCAAATTGAGGGCTTGAGCTCAACTTATTGGCTGAAATTTGAAGCTTAAATTTAGAATAATTCTCATTGGTTGATATTTAAAAAAATAAAAATCTTTAGGATGAATTTCAAAAATATGGTTGATATTTTTAACTCGAGGCTATAACACTGATTTTTAAAAATTTTGAAATTAATTAATCTCCATAATACCGCATTTTTTCTTCGAAATGCGGTAAAAAATATAAAATTTTAAAAGTTTTATTCAAATTGACAATTTGAATTAAAAATGTTATTTAATTTTTAATTTTATTTACAAATTTATGATTTTTGAATTAAATTAAAATTGAATTAAAAGTAAATTTTTAATTTAAAAAAAAAAATTAAAAATAGGTAGATATTTCTTTTCAAGAAATTTTCTAAAAATATATTTTTTATTAAATTAATTAATCATATACCTATTTTTAAAAATTAATTTAAATTTAATTTAATTTAATTTCAATTAATTTTTAAACTTTGATTTTTGATTAATTAAATCAAATTTAATTAAAATTTTGGAAAATTAAAAATCTTACCTTTAAATTTCCATTAAAAAATTATTTTTTTATTTTTAAATATTTTTTTTTCTTCAACAACTTTTATTAAATGGTTTTCTATTCATTTATTTTTTTTTGTTAATATTATTTTCATCTGTAAATTTTCTAAATCTAGTAGTTGTAACATTTTAAAACAATCATTTTTTGGTTAAATATTTTCTTTTTTTTTGCGTTTTATCAATTAATAGACCTCAAGTTCTTCATTTATTGTTTTTTTTTTCTCTAAAAATCAATAAAAAATCAAATAAATCTCTAACAATAAATATTGGAAGCAAAATTTGAGCCAAACATAAAATTTTTCGATCGATATGTTTTTTTTCTATTATTTTATTGTAAGTTTTATTACTTTTGGATTACATGATGAGTATACAAGTTTTTTTTGTGTAACAACAATTTTTTTGATAAATATTTTTTTAATGCTTGTTTTTCTTTTCTTACACAACTATAATAAAAACTACGGTAGTAAAACGTATTAACAGCAGTTTAGTTCATAAAATTGTTTTGGATTCGAAAAGTTTTGTTTTATTGTTGAATTGACTTGGGTTTGTTTTCCTACAGATTTTTAGGAGATTTAAAATAATTTTTTAAAAAAACTGAAAAATTTTTCATTAAAAGCTACATTTTTTTGTTAAATCTAGATATAATGATAACACATTTAAAGCGTATAATTAGCAGATAAATAAGCCACTAGCAAATAATTCATTGAAAAAACGGGGCTTTCTACCATTTTTCATTAAATTCTTTCATTTTTCTAACATTTCAAGCGATTTACAGATTTTTTTTTTCATACAAAATTAAAATTCAAGGATTTGTAAGGAACTTTTTTGATTATTTTTCGGTCTACTTCACTTTGTAAGGATCGATGAAAGGTCTTTGGCAGCCATTTCTCAATAAAATAAAAATTATGAAAAAAAAATTTTCGGGGTTTTTGACATTTATGTAACCTCAGCAGATAAAAGTGCTTCAGTGACTTCTTTAGGCTCCTTGTTACGACTAAAGAAGCTCTTTTTGCGGTTTGTACGTTCTTTCGCTTCTTTGGCTTCTTGTTTGGCAATGCGTTGTTCCTCCTATTAACGAAAAAAAAAATTAAAAAATATTTTTTTTTATTACTAAAAAAAATTACCTTTTTCGCTTCCTTCTCTAATTTCAGTCTTAATTTTTCCTCTTTCTTCTTTTTCTCGATATTTTCGTTCCTTTTATTGTCATTCCTCTCGCACGAGGCGCTACTGGAACGCGTCATGCCACTCGTTGTCGCTGTCTTGTTGCTTGGCGTTCCGCTGCCCGCCGACTTTACCACACGCGATGTCGTGGCAGCTTTCACGGGTGTAATTGGTTTGCCCGTTGCCATGTTTGTCTTGTTTATCGGCGATTTTGATGCCACAGGAACAACTTTTGAATTCAATCCAAGTTTATTTGGACCACTATTTTTGCCACTTTTCGCATGTTCGATATGATTACTGCTATTCTCTCGATTAATTATTATTTTACTGGGTTTTGCGGTTGCAGCTTTTGCATCGCTGTCAGTATTTTTCGTCGTTGTCGCAGGAGGATCCGTGTAATTTCTGCAAAAAAAAATAAAAATGGGAATTATAAAGGAGCAAATATCAATTAATTAAGAGATTTTTATTTTTTTATAGAATTTGGTCAAATATTTGTTTCAGTGGTTTCAATTTCTCATTTTTGTCAAAGCAAAAGAAAAAAAAATGAAAAATGTTTGGATTGATGCCAAAAATTGTCTTGCAGATTTTTTTCGCTTGCAAGCTGAATGGTTCATAAATAATAATTCTGTTAAAAAATTGTTGAAGTGTGTATAAAATTTTGATTAAATAAGTGAGAGGCAAAGAAAGAGTTAAGAAGTGTTGAGAAAGATTTATGAACTTAACACGTTTTGTGCATTTTTTATGATTTTTTTATAGAAAACTTACTTGAATCTCGCTGCTGGATTGTTCACGGGCGACGGTGTTCGTCTCCTGGAAGATTGGGAACCTTTCTTCGTATTACTACTTGTTGTTGTATTGTTGTTACTAGATGCTAAATTGATATTCGAGTTAGATCTATTGTCTCTACTGCTATCTCTACTGTTATGGGTTGTTGTGTTATTGCTTCTAAGTGGTAATTCTTTGATTGGCGATAATTTGTTTGGCATTTCAAGAGTTCTATGCTGTAATTTTTATGTAAAAATTTGGTTAAAAAATGTTTTTTCGTTAAATTTTAGAAATTAAGACTCACTCTAAACGAATACTGGCCATGTTTTCTAATATAACCACTACTACTAGTTTGGTATTGATGATAATAGGAAGGATTTCGTGGAATAGCACCCAAACATCCCGTGGAACAACTGCCGGAATGCTTATGCGGATGTGGATTCGGATTTGGAGGCCCAGATATCGATGAGGCAGACGACGTGGAAGACACTCCCGACGTACCGGATGTGGCAGATGTAGCTGAACAACTCGTTGCATTTGACATTCCTTTAAAAAAATAAAAAAAAAATTCAATTAAAAAAATGTTTAATGTTTTTAGTTTCATTAAATTTATTTTTAAAATTAAATAATAGCAAAAAAATTAATTTAATTTATCAAATATTCGATTTTAAAAATTTTTAAATTTTATATAATTTTTTAAAAATAATTTTATTAATTAAAAATTGTTTAATTTTAATTATATTATTTAATAATTTAAATAATTAAATATTTTATTATTAAAAAAATTAATTTCATTAAAAAAATAATAATTAATTAAAATTCAAATTAATTTTATTTATTTTAAAAATTAATTAATTTTATTTTTAAATTTAAATTAAATTTATTTAAGAATTTTTATTTATTTTTTTTTTTTATTTTTTATAATTTTATTGATTTCAATTATTTGAATGTTTTTTATTAAGTTTTATAATTTCAAAAGCACTATTGATAAATATATTTTTTTTAATTATAATAAAATTCTTTAAATTTTATTAATTTTTAAAAAATAATAAAAAATATATTTGTTTTAAATAATTTAAATAATAATTTTATAACGTAAATTTTAATTAAAATTGATGTTTTAAATAATTTCCTTTTAATTTTTTTTTAGATTTTTTGAAGAAAAATTCTTACCTGAAGTACAAGATGATCCTGAACTCATGGAAAAAAGACTCGCGGATTGTGTTACACGACCATCGACACTGTAGGAACTTGATGATCCGGGAACCTGCATAACAAAAATTTGTTTAAAAAGTTCATTTAAAGCGAAAAAATGAATCTTACTCTCATCGAATAAGCACTTGCTGAATTTTGAAGTCTCCATGTTCCCGTGCTGGACGTCAATCGATTTATTCGTGTTCTGAAAAAATGAAAAAAACGTTTCATTAAAATAAGCAATAACAAAATACCAGTCGTTTACACATGAAAATAACGAATTTTTAAAAATTTGTCATTGTTAATTCAAAATTTATCATTTTCATTCGTCTCATTCACTAAACTTTAAATATCTCTGAAGTTTTTCATAAATTTCGTAAAAAAGTTCTTCTATAAAATGTAGAACTTAAGCTCTTTTTTCGAGTTTTAGGAAAGAAAATTGTTAAAATTTGCTCGAAATGCTTATTTTTCAACTCATTCAACCGGAATTAAAGTCGAAATGGACATCGAAAGTAAAGAGGCATACAATTTTTTTCGAAACAGCGGATGACTTTTCTTTCGCACTTCTTCTAGTGAAGACAGCTGAGAGACGTTGGGACCATCATGGCTCAAAAAAGCAAATTACCTGCTCTAGCTCGTAAGTTTTTATCAAAATTTCTTCATTTTCTGTCATTTAAGAACACGAGAAACACGAAAATTATGAAGAACGAGTGAAAATGACTGGATTTCAATGAAAATTTCATCATCAAATGTCACTGCACATTTTCGCCTACGTCATGTTTGTTTTTTTCTGTGCTTTCTCATTTTTCGGATTATCTCGTTCGCTCGTGTTTCCGTGTTCCTCCGCTGATAAGCGATAATTGACCTTTTGTTTTTTCGTTTCAGTGCGCTCCAACACGGGCGTCGAAGTCTGGAATGCTTCAAATACCGACAAAAGCTACGTAGCAGATCCCGCATTTGCTCGTGACGAAAGTAAAAATTGCCGAGCTCTTGTGTTTAGTCATGATGGTAAATACCTTGCCTGGGCAAACGGTACAAAGGTTCATATTGCGACGCCGCACGATAATTGGCGCATAATTGCGTCGCTACCTCGTCCAAAGGCCTTTTACTTGAAGTTTTCGCCGCGAGGCACGTACTTGATGACATGGGAAATCTTCACGACGTCACCCGCCAATCCCGAGGGCGCACCAAATTTGTACTTTTACGAGACAACGACGGGCAACGAGGCGTTCTCGTGCGTGCAAAAGCGCCAAATTGACTGGGAACCGCATTGGAGCAGTGACGAATCACTCGTGGCACTCATGTGCGGCGGCGAAGTGTTATTTTACGAGTTACAGCCCGACAGCGAGGGCCTCAGCAAGCCAGCAAAGCGCCTTGGAGGCGGACGAAATGGCGGCGCCGTATCCTTATCTCCCGGAAATAGTCCGCACATTGGTTTCTATGTTCCAGGAGTCAAAGGGGCGCCGTCGATGTGCAAGTTGTTCAAGTATCCGAACATTGAGGCGTCACAACCGGTGGCACAAAAGAGTTTTTTCCAAGCCGACAACGTTCAAATGATCTGGAATAGCAAAGGCACGGGTTTATTGCTTCTTACGTCGACCGATGTCGACAACACGGGAGTTTCTTATTATGGGAAGCAAGCGTTGCACTTTATTAACACGAAAGGCGACTCGTTTTCCGTGCAACTTAATGTCGAAGGCCCGATCCATTCTGTCGCTTGGAGCCCACGTGCAACGGAATTTTGTGTCGTTTATGGTTACATGCCATCCAAGGCAACTCTCTTCAATCTGAAATGTGATCAAATTTTTGACTTTGGCACTGGTCCCAGAAATGCCGTTCATTTCAACTCTTTCGGAAATCTCGTCTTATTCGGCGGTTTCGGCAACTTGCGCGGACAAATCGAAGTTTGGGACATGGACCAAAAGAAGCAAGTTTCGACGTCTTCCGCTCCCGATACCACGCAACTCGAATGGAGTCCCGCCGGAGATATTTACGTCACCGCAACATGCGCCCCTCGCTTGCGTATCGGCAACGGATTCAAGATCTGGCACTACTCGGGAGCCCTTTTGCATGAAACTTTGTGGCCCGAAAAGCAAGAATTGTGGGAAGTTGCATGGCAAAACTTTCCCGAAGACACTTTTGCGCAACCCGTCATCACCGACGAAAAGATCGAGGGCATCCAATCGAGTACGCCGCAAGCAAGCAAGGCAAAATACGTTCCGCCAAGTCTCCGTAACTTGCCTCCGGGCACGGATCTCGACGAGAAATACATTCCCGGACTGCCAGCAGGCTACAAATCATCGCCAAATGGTGCTTCCACGAATGGCAGAACGCCAACTGGCACGAAAAATTTCCGAAATAACAACCAACAACGACGCCCGAATCGCAAATCCGAAGGAAAAGACGGGGAAACTCCCAAAAAAGAGAACAAACCGCAACGTCCTTTCACCGCGGGAGGCGAACGTACCCCGAAAAATGGGCGTCAAATGAAACAACGACCTGAAACTGCCGTCATAACAAATGGTCATTCCGAAAATGATGCTCCTCCGGTAAAAGCAACGCCAGAAAAGGTAGAAAAAGATCCAAAAATGGCGAAAATCCACAAAAAATTGCGCGAAATTCGCATTTTGAAGGATAAACAAGAGAAAGGCGATAAGCTGGATGGAAATCAGAAACAAAAGTTGGAATCGGAACTTCAACTCGTGCAGGAATTAAGTGCACTCAAACTAGCTTATAAGACGGAGAAGCAGAACAAAGCAAAGGTTCTACCACTTCCACAAACAGAACAATAAAATTCCCTCATTTTCTTCCTGCGGTCGGCATTTACTCAGCGCCAAGACGAAAATTTTACTCTAGTTTAATGTAGTTTAATTTTTTTTTTAAATATAACGAATTACTACGCTACATCCATTCACAGACACCATACATTACATTAAAAAAAACATAGACTGGAAAAAATTCAAAATTCAACTCCTATTTTTATTTAGTCAGTCATCGTGAAACATCGAAAAGACGATGCCCTTTATATACCTTTGAAAAAAAAAATAATAAAAATAAATAAAAAAAAATTTTTTTTTTTACTCACCGACAAATAACACATCGCAATGGCAACATTCGTTGCGCGACGGCACTTTGTATCGTTTTCACGAAACATCGGCGGCAGACAACCCGATGGCCACATGGTGATGTTTGCATTGTCGCACGTGCATTAATGCAAATGACACATTCATCTTCTTGGCTCGTTGGCGGCTCGAGTTCGCTTTCATCCAATTTGCTGAGCAGCTTTTCCTGGAAAGACAAAGAAAAAAAAATTATTGACTTAACTTCAAAAAAAAAAAAATTTTTTTTTCAAGAATCTAGTTGAAGGCTAATTAACCTTCTTCTACTATCTTTGACTCATTAGAAATATTTTAAAGCATAAATTATTTCGCAATTTGGGTCAGGGGTGGGTGTGTCAGAACAATTCTCAGCACTTTTTTCGCATGCAAGGTTATCAAAGCAACGGGAAAGTAATTTATAAATGTCTGAAAGTGCATCGGAATGCGAAACCAGACATCTCCATCGCAAACAACTTCCTGATTTTTCTGTGTAAAACGATAAATAACCTTTTGTCAGACAGTTGCGTCATGCGATTCACAGCTAATTTTCATACTAACGTGTTACATTCTCGAGAACAAAGATCGTTAACAAGGACATTAATAATGAAATTACAGCTGAAACGACACAAAAGTTGATTTTATCGTGAATGATGATGTCGCTAAATGGAGTGGGAGAGAGAGGTTAATGAGCTGGAAAAGCAGTGATGGATTTTATTTATGGGTTGATGGGTTTTTATTCGATACAAGGATTTTTTTTTTTGTAAATCAAATACGAAATTTTTTGGGGATTAACGCATTTATATGGAACTCTTTAATTCACTTTTTTAATAAAAATTAAATAATTTTCATATTTTTTCAATGAAAAAAATTTTTTTCTAATTTTTTGATAAAAAATTTAAATTTTCAAATAGTTTTTTAAAAATATTTTTCGATTTCTCATAAATTAAATTTTTTTTTCATTTTTCAATAATTATTTTTGTAAAATAATTTTAAAATTTTTTAAATGAAACTTATGTTTTCACTAAATAAATATTTTTGTTTTTTTCAATTTCTATCTAAAAATCTTCTATAATGAAATCTAAATTACTTTAAAAATAAAAAAGAAATTTTTGAACATAAATTTTTCAAAAATAATAATTTTAGAATAAAATTATTAATGATTCTTTATAATTTATTAAAATTATTTTAATAATTATTTTACTATAATTTTAAATAAAATTTTTATTACTTTTTATTAAATTTTTATAAAAATTTTTAATTAATTTAATAATTATCAAAAAATTAAAATTTAATCAAGTATACAAAATTAATATATTAAAAAAATTATTTCAAAATATTATTTTTTTTTCAAATTTTGCAAAGAAAAATTAGGTCAAAAAATTAAAATTTAAAATAAACTTTTAGCGACCTAAATTTTAAAAATTTTAATAAGCCAAATATTTAGCATATTTTTTCACAAATTAGTTCATTTCAACTCTCGTTAGAGATGAAAAAGTTTTTAAACAACTTTTTTCGTGCCCATTTATGTAGAAGGTCAAAAAACTCGTATTGCATGCAAAAATTGCAAATCAAACCAGAAGAAATTTCCTGTATCACAAAAAAATTCACCTAAAGCGCAACATTCAAAGTCAAGGTTCAATCACTTTTAACGCCTCATTCCTTCCCAAACATGAACTCAGCATTTTTTAAAAATAAACAAACATTTTCACGTTTATAAAATCCATCAAAATACGTCTCTCTAAATAATCGACGAAACCTGTCTCTGTATCTTACACACAAAAAAGGTGTGAATAATTTTATTATGTTTATAAATGCTAATTAAAGCGCCATCATCATCATCATAAAATTATTTATTCAGATTAACCGCCGAAAAAACCTCTTTTCGAACGAAAAGTGACACAGTGCCACGGATTGGATGTTGATGTAGGTAAGTAATCACTTTCATTACGCTTTAAAACAACAAGAAAAAAGTGCTTTTTCGCACGAAACTTGTTTGTTTTGGTGTTGTAATAATTTTCGCTTTGATTGCCGATGGCAAAATTTCGGTTAATTCACACTCAATATAGCGAATTTTCGAGAAATCTCTGATATTTCCTCGTAAGAAAAAATTACTTCCGCGTAAGAAATATGATTTACATACGATGAGACCAATTTTTTTATGAGCGTCCCTCAACGAGAGAAATAGTTAAGATAAAAATGTAACGGTATTTATGGTGATGTAATAAAATAAATTATATTAACCGGTAAGTTGTTACTTGTTAATTATTTATGATTTTTTTATTATTTAAGGTCGTTACAATTTTATTTAAACATTTTTTATCAATTGTTTTTCGAAATAAAAAAAAAAGAAATTCAATTTTAAATTTTCTCAATAAATTTTTTTTCAAAATACTAAAAATTTTTATCAAAAATTTTTAATTCCATCATTAAATTAATTTAATTTTTTTGCTCTAATTTTTAAAATTTATTAATTACTGTATTAATTGTTTTGTTAATTATTTATGATTTTTTTTAAAAGGTCGTTAAAATTAAAATTGTTTTTTTTTGAAGTTAATTTTTTTAATTTTTTAATTAATTAATTAATTAATTAATTAATTTAATTTAATTATTTTTTTAAATATTATTAATTAGGTATAAATTGTGTTTTTTTTAGAAAAAATTAATTTTTTTAAATATTTATTATTATTTTATTATTTTAATTAATTAATTGAAAGTGTGAAAAAAATCATTAAAATTTAATTTTAGTATTTTTCGACGGATTAAGAAAGCTTAAAGTTATTAAAAAAATCAAATATTTAAAAATATATTTTTAAAAAAACCTTTTTAATTTTTTTTTTAAATATTTTTTGAAAAACTTAAAATTAAATTAAAAAATAAACAAAAATTTGGTAAAAAAATATTTTTTTTAATTAATTAATTAAAATATTAAAAATAAAATGTAACAAATATTCAAAATAATTTTTTTATCAATTTTTTTCTCATTTATTTTTTAATGTAACTTTAATTTTTTTACAATATAAAGAAAAAAAAATATATTTTGAAGCTTTAAAATAAAGCTAAAATATAAAAAAAAATAAATTCGTAACAACCTTAATTTATTTAAAATCGATATGCCAATGTGTGTACTTGCACGTAAAATAATTAAAGCCTTGCTCGTAAAAGCGTCGCTAATCACATATTTTGCTCCTCATGCTCAATTAATGGAATAAAATGAGCCGTTATTAGACATATCTCTAATACAATAATCACTACTTGGTCATTTTTCATGATTATTGTCATTAGCAACCATTGTCCTCCGCCTCCCCCGTCAAGATGTGATCTTTTCAATTTTGCAAAAATACAAAATGATAATCACATTCATGATGAACGATAAATTGCTATGCAAGAATAATAATTATACCATTTTAGATTGGTAATCATAACACGAGTCGTTGTCGTATAATGTCATGGTACGCTTTTTGTGTGTGAAATATCGCAATAGGTTAAGGTTGCTTAGAAAACTTGACAAGTGCAAATATTTTATGAAGAATTGTTTCATCACCAAACCGCTCTTGCTTTGTGTTACTCTGTGACACTTGAATGGGAAAGTAAATATCTCACGGCGCGACGCGATGGTTTTGTTTGTAAATCAAATAACAAGGCGTTCACACAAAATTCATTGAGCATTTGTGAAAAAATGGACAATTAAACACCGGCTTCACAATATTTTGACACGAAATTCAAGTTCACAATTTCTCACATAATAAATTTTTGTTTTTTTTTTCAGCGCGAAACCTTGAAAAAGGTCGATGATTTGACGATTACACAATAGGTTCAATCAAAATTACTGTAATCGTGACACCAACAGTGATTACGTCGCATCTCGTTGTTGCAGGAAGGGCCGTAATTGCATCCATTTACTTTCATGATCAATGAATAGGGTTCAAGTTCACGCAAATAAATTATGCTCGTTGCCGCAAAAGTACTTTGAAGATGTCCGCAAGCCACTGCTCGTATTATCAGATCTTGGTTGGCGTCCAAAATGACAACAAAAGCACAGCACAAGCCACAGAAATAAAATTAAATGAATTAATATGCTGTGATAATTTATGGCTGTCAATGATTTATTGTTGTGCAAGGTCTGTGATTCATAGTTACTACTTAAATTTACTTTAAACCGACATTAAACATGAATAATTAATTTTTTATTTTTCAATTTTAGCTCCGCCGTGACGCATAAGACATGAAGAAAAATACGAAGATGAGCGAAGTTCAATATCAAAAATGTTTATTTCCGATATTTTGTGCAGAAAAAAAAGAGTAGACGAGAGTAATGATTTATTTATGAGCGTTTTGCAAGACGATACAGTGTGTGGTGTCAACAATCGATGTAGAGGTCGATAATCTTAAATCAACAACAATATAATTGTTTGGTAAATATGTATGTTGCTTGTGTCTGTAGGTATGCTACCACAATGGTCTCTTTAAATAAAAATATCAAATATTTACTGTCAAGGATGCGTCTTGCACAGACAAAGGTATTTATAAAATTAACAAAAAAATAAACAAATTATTAAAGATAATTAACACTTTTTTTGTACGTATGTACATAAATTAATTTGAAAAAGATCATTTAGAGAGATTTAAATGAGTTGTAAAGATTTTGTGAAGTCTTTATAATTTTTAAAAATTTTTCGCCTTATTTGAGAAGTCAAACTAATAATTTTTTTTAATAATCAATAAAAATAATTAAAAATTAAATAAAAAATTAAATATAAAAATTAAGTTAAATATTAATATTAAATTGATTTTAATTAATTAAATTGAATATTATTATTAATTAATTAAATTTATATTAAAAAGTTAAATTTTATCAAAATAAAATTTAAAAAGAAAATTTTTTCAACACTATTTAAATTAATTAATTTAAATAATAAAAAATATTGAATAATTAATAAAAATAATTTAATTTAAATTACTTATAATTTTTAAAAATCACTTAATATATTTTTCAAAATTATTTTTTTATTTTCTGAATTAATTTATATTAATTAGTCAAATTACTAAAAAAAATAAAAAAGATATTTGTTTTCCAATATCTAAAATTCATTCATTAAATAAAAAATATTTTTAATTAATTTACCATCAATTAATATTTTTATACCTATGGATTTTTTCTTTAAAATGTTTATTTTTTTTAAGAAAATCTTAAATATTAAAATTATTTTTTTTTTTTTAATTTTTTTTTTAATTTTTAAATCATCAAAAAATATTGATTAATTATATACAATTTTAAGTCATCAGTCAATATTATTTCAAAACTATTTTTTTTTGTAATATTTTGCCTGATTTTTTTTTTTTTTTGACAAAAAATTGTAAATTTTGAGCAGCCTTAAATTTGTTAATAAAAATTTTTATTCAACACAAAATTATTGCAAAAATTTATATTTTTATAATTTTTCAAACAAATTTAAAATGCAGCTCATTTGAGTGCAAACCCCGAAACTTTACATCATTTTTGGGCATTATCTCACTAAAAGAAATCAAAACTTTTACAAGGTCATAAACTTATAAAAATATTACCAATCAAAGACTTCATCTGATATATGACTCTTGAAATATTTTGGGTGCACATGACTGCGCAAAAATTATTCTTCAGTAGGAACTTTAAATTTTTTTTAGTTAATCGTTTTCTTTTGTTGTTGTTTACTCGGTTCCTGAAGATAAGAGTAAATATTCGAGAACTTCCTCATTCGTTAGTATAAAAATCATTTCATGTGTAAATCCGAAATTACTAAAGAATTTTTCGCAAATATACGCCTAAAAATGTTTCGCAATATCCGAGACATGCTTGAGTGACGTTGTTTGTTTTTGTTGCAAATTGTCACATTGATCTTGAATGCGCTATCAAACATTTATCAGAACATCGAAAAGGTCTTTGTGACGATCTATTTTAAAAAATGAATAAAGTGATTTGCTTAATTTGCATGAAGGAACCTGTTGAGCAGCACAAAAGAGAATCGTAATTATTTTGAATAAATAAAACGAAACGAAGTCTCTGGAAAATGAATAATTTAAAAATTGCTAAAAATTTATTATTCAGAGATGAGAGACGTCATTCGAGTGAAACTATCAAAGCAGGGGCTCGACATTCCTTACGGTAGTGACCTAACATGACTTTAACGGTTCACGCTTCATTTAGCAACAAAGTACAAAATTCAATTTGTGAGTAAAAGAATAATTATTATAATTATAATTTTGACACATTAATTAATGTAAAAAAAATATCAAAAGCAGTTTATACTCTATGATACCCCTTCCATTCGCACTTTTTTGTCTGTATATTCCGCGCTGCATGGTAGATAGGTATATCTCATGTCAGCTGAAGCCTCGTAAAATTTTATCTATGGCGTTTTGGTTTCAGTCGTTGCTTTACTCGCGTCTCGTCTCGTGTGTTTTTCTCTCTGTTTTTGTTTGTTTTTATTTTTATTAAACAACTAACTGAAAACCGATAAAATTTTACGATGTTACTAAAACAAACTTTTTGATGGGGATGAGTTGAATGGAAGGATGATCTAATGGGTTACAAACAAGAAATACAAAAAAAAGATAAAATTGCGAATCGTATTTGCTTATTGAAAAAAGAGAAAAACATAAATTAATAAAATAAAAATTTTAGATATGTAAAATTAAAAGGTGAATAAATTAATAGGATGATGGAGCATTTTTTTATTCGAGAATAGTTTAAAGAAAAAAAGTTGATGAATTAAAATAAAAAAATATATAAAGTACAAGTTAGTGTCAAATAAAGTTGACATTCAAAAAAGTGAGCTCGGTGTTAAAACACGTGAAGCATGACAATAAATAAATATTTGAAGTAAATTTAATTAATTAATTAAATAATTAAAAACTAAATATTAAAAAATTAAAAATAAAATTAAATAAATAATTTTTTAAATTAAAAAAAATAAAGTTTTTTAAAAAATAAAAAATATAAATTTTGTTAAAAATAAAATAAAAATTCAAAGTGAAATAAATAAATTAATTAAAAAAAATAACATTTAAAAATAAATTTAATAAATTTTAAATAAATTAATAATTAAAAACCAAAAAATTTTTAAAAATGAACAAATTATAGTAAAAAATACTATTAATAAAAAATAAAACAAATATTTTAATAAAAAAATAAAAATAAATTACACAAAACAATATAAAAAAATAAATGAACTAAAATAAATATTTTAAAAAATAAATAAAAAATTAATTAAAAAATATTTTAATTTTTGTAAAATAATTTTAAAATTCTTACAAGTTTTTTGTGCAAAAAAAAATAAATAAAAAAAATTAAGAGAAATAAAAACAAACAAGACTCATAGACAAAAATTTTCTGAAACATTAACCTTTATTTATACTCTCCGGTTAAATGACATGAAAAAACCGACAACACAATTATCATTATCATCAGCAGCATCGTTGTACAGCTCAGTATATCATTAGTGTATTCCATGGTCGCCTTTAGTGTATGGTACACGCGAAAAGAATATTGTTTTAAATATATATAATTGTGTTCATTGAAAAAAAATTTTTTTGGAACCAAACGTTGATAGAAGTAGTTAAAATGGTCTTGCCAGCCGAAAACATTGCATTATGCACTGTCTTCACACTTTTCTTCGGTAAGTAAAACATAAAAAAATCACCCCAAGGAAATATTTATTATCTCTTAATATTACGTAAAAATCTTGTATCAGGCGTCTCCACACAATTTTCCGTTTGCAACAACAAAATTCATACCAGATAAGGTTAAGTAATATTTCCAACACTTTCCTCGAGAGCGATTAAATGTTGCGATTTCAAACCATTCATTGAATGGAATGAGTGACATACCATTCATTTATTATTGCTCCATATAATTGCCTATCACTCATTTTATTTATTCGTCTAGCGAGTAATAAAAAAAAACACAAAAAAATGTGTCACAAAATGCTTGCACTTATTCAATCACACATTTACTACAAGTGTGTCGCGCGCGATGCGATGCAAGTGTCAAGCAATTATTTTCTCTCTTTTTTTATTTCTTCAACTACGCGGACGACAACATACCTTTCGCGAAATGCATTTCATTGAGTTATATTGATACACTTGTTGCGTTACCTTTTTTCACCTCTATTTATTTGCTTATTATGTATGCATCTGATATGTCTGTTTATTTATGTTTTTGTTGCATGTGCAAGCGAAAAAAAAATAATTGACCATTTTAAACATTCAAAGAATTTGGAGTGCATTTTGTAAGATGATAAGTGTCAACTAACGTGTAATTAGCTTTGAAATTTCGTCATTTTATGGCTAAAAAATTTTAATTTCCAAAAAGATACGAAAATGCATGAGTTTGATCCAACGTTTTTGCTCTTGCGTCAAATAAGTCATGGTAAAAATGCCGTTCATGGGTTCCACGGGGATGAAGGAAGGGATGACATCGGGCGTCAAGGCAAAATCATCGAAGAAGAAGCGGATGTCTTTTTGAATGGGGCACTTTTGACTGAGTCTTCCTTTTTGGTTTAATTTGTCATAAACGATTTTCATGATGAAATCCGTGCTCTTTTTTTGTTTTAAGTAGCGACAAACGTTAATTGTTCGATTAAATAGTGTGTGGCGTTTGACAGATGATCTTTCTAATACGAAATTGTACTGAAATTTTTTTTTAATTAAAATTAATTTTTAATATGAAATTTTTTTTTTAATTTTTTAAAAATTATTTTGAATTAAAATCATTAAATGTATTTATTAAATTTAATTATTTTTTTATAATTTTAATATAAAAAATATTTTTTTAAAATTTTTTAAAAATTATTTTGAATTAAAATCATTAAATATATTTATTAAATTTAATTAATTTTTTTATAATTTTAATTAGAAAAAAAAAATATTTTTTTTAAATTTTTTAAAAATTATTTTGAATAAAAATCATTAAATTTATTTATTAAATTTAATTAATATTTTTTATAATTCAAAAATTAATTTTTTAGATATAAAATTTAAATTAAT
Source organism: Culicoides brevitarsis (assembly GCF_036172545.1). Lineage (NCBI taxonomy): Eukaryota > Metazoa > Arthropoda > Insecta > Diptera > Ceratopogonidae > Culicoides > Culicoides brevitarsis. The sequence goes on along the minus strand of NC_087085.1, from coordinate 12,928,303 downwards.
TAATAAAAATTATCTCTTTTAAATATTTTTTTTTTTTAATTAAAAATTATTTTTTTAAGTCTTACGAAATATTTGGAAAGTTGAACTTTGTAAGTGGCTTCCCCTGAAATAATATATCGGTTTGTTTGTTGGTCAAAAATGTAATTGATCGAACAATTTTTTACGTATTTTTCATCGTAAGTGCTGTTTACATGAGAAATTGAAATTATACCTTTCTAAAAAAAATAAAATTATTAAATTAAGAATTTTAATTTAATTTTTAAATTTATTATTAATGAAAAATTTGTTAAAATATTTTTTAATATTTTTTCTTACAGCTAAAATCAATTTTAAACCAACGAAAAAAATTATTAAAATTAATTTTACAAACATTTCAACTGAAAAAAATTCGAGAACTGAATATAATTTTCAAACGTGAAATATTTTTTAAATTTGAAGCAATTTTAATTCGATCAGTTTGCGATGAAATCAAAAAATTGCTAATTTTTGTCAATTTTTTCACATTTATTTTTTTTTATCAAACGACACGAACTTCCACAAATAATTTACTAATCATCAGTTTTAAAAAGCGTTTTTTCTCTTGCGTCATATAAGTAACTGTTGAAATGCCTCGAAATGTATCCACCATAGGAATAAAGGGCGGAATCACATCACTTGTCATCTCATAGTTGTCAAAATAAAATCGCGTGTCATTTGGGATGGGGCATTTTCGGGGTTGCCTTCCTTTGTTCAGTAATTGATCGTATAATAATTTCATGAAGAAATATGAACGATTTTTGTGTTTCAAATAACGACAAACGTCAATTGTTTGATTGTAAAATGTGTGTGGCGAAGAGCTTTTGGATGTCAAAAAGTATCCTTGGATTAAAATGTGATAATAATACGTCGAAAGGGGGACTTTGTAAGTAGTTTCGCCTGAAATTAAGTATTGGCGGGTTTTGTTGTTGTATTTGCTGGTAAATGAACAGTTTCTTAAGTAGTCTGGGTTACAGGTGAAGTTCACATGGGAGATAAAAATTACATTTTTCTGAAAAGTTTTTGAATTAATTAATTTTTTTTAAGAAGAATTAATCAATTACCGTTGAAATTTTATGGATTGAGATAAAAATGAAGAAAAAATAAATTAAAAATAATTTTTTTTCAAACATTTTTAAATGTTCTTCTGATAAAGGAAATTTTTAAACTGAGTCACATTCAGAAATAAAAGTTGAAAATTTTTTCAATTTTAAATCCATTAGTGCTTTAAAAAAAAATTAAACAATTTGAGTCTCTGATGAAATAATTTTTGCTTTGTTTGAGTATAATTTTTGACGTATTTGTCATTAAAGATACTGCCAAGTTGTAGAGCGGAATAATTTTCAACAAAAAATTGAAAAAAATAAAAATGGTGATTTATTTTTGCAATTTTTGCAAAAATTAATAGAATTAATCTAAAATAAAAATTAAGAAAAATTTTTAAAGTTTTATATTCTTTTATAAAAAATTAAATTTAAAAAAAAATAATGGACATTAAAGCAAAGGAGTTTTTCAAAAAAAGTTAATTTTTTTTTTTCAATTTATTAAATTTTTAATTTAAATTAATTTTTAAAAATTCTGTAGGATTTAAATTTTGATCGATAATAAAAATATTTTTCTAAATATTTTTTAATGTGCATGAATATTCATAATTTGAATTATATTTCTTGTAAAAAAAATACTCAAACATGAGATCCCATATAAATTTTACTTGTAATAAGGTTAATCCATCGTTTCTTCTCTTGCGTCAAATAAGTCACTGAAAAAATTCCGCGCCACTCCCGAACAGGAACATAAGGCGGAATCAAGTCAACCGACACTTCAAAATCTTTGAAGTAGTAACGTGTATTTTTCTCAAGAGGACATTTTTGTGCAAACTTTCCGTGTTGACTCATGGCGTCGTAAACGATTTTCATGAGAAAATCTGTGCCCTTTTTGTGTTTGAGATACTTGCAAACGTCAGAAGTGCGATTAAGCATCACTCGGGAGAAATTTTGCGTGACAGGATGACCTTCCAGCACAAAATTCAACTAAAAAAAATTATTTTGGAATTTTTTAAAGTAAAAAAAAAACAGAAAAAAAACTTACAAAGAAAACATTAAGACGAACTTTAAAGATAGTTTCTCCAGAAATGGTATAAGCTTTGGTCTTGTTATCGTAACCGACACTTGACGAACCATTTATTACGTATTTTTCGTTAAAAGTTGTGCTTACACGGTCAATGAAAAAAGATTTTTTCTGTGAAATATTAAAAAGTTTTTTTGAAAAAATTTAAAATTTTAAGAAAAAACGTACCATTTCGATCGATTTTACGCAAAATATCAATAAAATTAAATATCGGCAGTGAAACATTTTTGAATGTTTTCTTTTAGAAGATCAATATCGAACTAAATTTCGATTCGGAAATAGTTTTCAATGAATCGAGATTTTTTTCCAAATAAATTACTTCTGAAATTAAAATTATTAAAAGGCGATCTCCTTTAAAAACAGCTGATATTAAATGCAAAGTCATTTATAAAAGAGATTAATTTCAGCAAAATTAATTCATATTTTGCAAAATAACAAATTTCCTCAATTTTGTCTCGTTTTTCTCAATAGTTTTAGGCGAATAAATAGCGACACCTTTTTGAAGAAAAAATATTGCCCATTGAGGCAATTTTCAGTTCGGTTTTTAAAAATTGTACAATTAATTAATTAAATTAAATTAAATCAAAATTAATTTTAAAAAATTATTTTTAAAAACTTTAATTTTGCATTTTTTTAATTTAAATATGAATTTGAATGTAGGTATGAAATTTTTTTTTGGAAATTTTTCTTTTGGAAATTCTTTAATTTTATTGTCTTAACAATTTTTAAAAATAACACCTCAACCAATAAAAAAATTTAATTAACAAAAACTCTCAAGAAAGTCTTTGCCGTCATTATCGGAATCATTTTTTTCTTCTCCATCGTCAAGTAAGTCATCGTAAAAGTGCCATAACTATCCCGCAATGGAATAAATGCTGGAATCATGTCCGACGTCAACTCAAAATCATCAAAATAGTACCGCGTTTCCTTCTCAATTGGACATTTGTTGGAAAATTTTCCCTTTTTCCTTAAAATATCATAAACAATATTCATGATGAAATCCGTGCCCTTTTTCTGTTTTAAATAGCGACAAACGTCAGATGTGCGATTGAAAACCACACGAGTTGCATTACTATTGATCGAGGTTCCTTCCAAGAGGAAATTAAACTAAAAAAAATATTTTTTTAAATATAAAAAAATTAAATTTAAAAAAAGAAACATACTAAAAATGTTTTTAATTGGACTTTGTAAACTATTGACCCCGATAAGTAATATCGATTTGTTGCGTTGTCATGTCGACTGGTCATCGAACAATTTTTTGCGTATTTATCGTTGCATTGCATATCAGTACCGATGAGTTTTATCGTGTTTTTCTAAAAAAAAAAATATTTTTAATTTTTTTTTCTTAAAAATATTTCTAAAAAAAACTTACCATAGAAATGAATTTAAGCGTTAACAGAAAGAAAATCCAAAATAAAAGATATTTTAAAATCATTTTTTTAACACAAAAATGTGACTTTAGGATGTAAACTAAGCAAGTAACACTGAGAAAATGAATTGAAAAAATTTTCGGAAGTAAGTTGTTATTGACATTAAACGATTTTTAATAAAAATGTTTTTAAAAAAGTTATTAAAAAACGATCAAAAGTGAACTTGATTTACATAGCAACAGTTTTAAAATTAAATTTTTTTTTTTGCAAAATTAATTTTTGCTAGAAACATTTTTCTTCGTTAAAAATTCAGAAAAAAAATATTTAAAAAAAATTATAAAATTAAAATTTTCTTTTCTTTGATAAAAAATTATAAAAACAATATTTTTAAATAAAAAAAATATTAAATAATTTTTCACCCATTAAAAATTAAAAATTAATGAAAAATTCCTCAACCTTTAAAAAAATAATTTTTAAAAAATTCTTTTAAAAATTTTTCAAGTCACATAAACCCTCAAAAAAGTCTTCCCTATGACAATCGGAACCATTTTTTTCTTTTCCATCGTCAAATAAGTCATCGTAAAAGTCCCCGAACTCTCTCGCAAAGGAATAAAAGCTGGTATCATATCAGCCGTCAATTCAAAATCCTCAAAATAGTACCGCGTTTCTTTGTCAATTGGGCACTTATGAGCAAATTTCCCTTTTGTCCTCAAAATATCATAAACAATATTCATGACAAAATCTGTTCCTTTTTTCTGCTTCATATAACGACAAACATCGGAAGTTCGATTGAAAACCACACGAGTGACGTTCGAATTAATTATACTGCCTTCCAACAAGAAATTGAACTAAAAAATAATTTTTCCGTAATAAAAATTAAATTAAAAATTTCGAAAAGAAAACATACAAAAAAAGTTTTCAGGGGAACTTTATAAACGGCCGACGCTGATAGGAAATATCTTTTTGTTGCGTTGTCATATCGACCTTTCATCGTACAATTTTTCGCATATTTATCGTTACAAGTTATATCGGTACCGGTGAGCGTTATTATATTTTTCTGTAAATTAAAATATTTTTTTAAGGTTTTCATTTAATTAAAAAGAAAAACTCACCATTGAAATAAATTTCACAGTCAAAAATAGGAAAATCAAAAATTGAAAAATTTTTAACTTCATTTTTTGTTACAAAAATAAATTTAGGATGTTTTCTAATCAAGTAACTTTCGTAAAATGAGCTTACAATTTTAATTTCGGATGTAAGTTGTTACAAAAATCATTGAAATTAAACGTTTTTTAATAAAATTGTTTTTAAATGTTATTAAAAAGCGATTAGAATTTACATGAAAAAATTTGTAAATGAAAATTTCTCGTAATTTTTTAAAAAATAAATTAAAAATGAATAAGGACATAAATATCATCATCATTAGCTGACATTAAAAAAACTACAAATGCAAGGAAGTCAGCGAAAAAGACGGCACGAAATGATTTACTGAGCATTAAATCTTGGCTTGGATTGAAATTTTCTGCGTTAAACGATGATAATCATTTTTTTATCGTCTTCATCGTTCGCTTCAGTCTTAATAAATAATTTTATTACCAACAAATACAACAACGACAAAAGAAACGAAATAATTGTTCGCTTTGATTTTAATTACACTTTGCATAAAAGATTTGCAAGACAAGGAGAAAATTAGAGAGAGAGGGAGAAAAAAATTTCTTCGAAGCCGATGGATGGATGGCGAGCAACTATCGTGTCATGCAACAATTTAATTATGTCGAAACATATATTATGTCGGGTAATTTGTGGTGGCAATTAAGGCGATTAAGGTTTTGTTTCTTGTATTTTTTTTCTTGTTTTCGTGTCAAGAATAATGCGAGAGCAAAGAAAAAACAATGAAACAAATGAGCAATTAAGAAAAAAAAACCGAAGAATTGATTTTTCATTTATTTTTCCTCTCATCAAACAAAGAAATTCAAATAAAACGGAAGAAATTTAAATATTCAATGCAAAAAATGCACAAATCGCGCCAAGGGTCATTCCAAGCAAATAAATCTTGTTAGTTATACAAACAAAAAAAAAACAACTCAAACATGTCTTTTTAACGCCAAACAGAAGGCAGGTCGCGTGTGAGTAAAATTTTTTATAGCACAGACTTTATTTGTCCAGTTACGTACGTGATATGAGGCGTGAGCATCGTCAGTCAGTCACATGTGCCAAACGCGTACAAAAACGACGAAACATCATTAATCATGAATTCTGCTTAGATAGTCAGTCATGAAAAATGTTGTGCATCGGTGATTTATTTATAAATTTATGAGAATACTCAATTAGATCGTTACTGCTTGCTAACTTAGGTCATGGATGGTTCAAAAAAAATACAGGTGTGGTATTTGATGTGAAAATGTTGACATAAGCGGATTTTTTTATATTTCTACAAAAAAATTTTTTTTATTTTTTATAAATTTTTGAATATTTATTTAATTATAAATTAATTTTTTTTTAAAAATTTATTATTTTTTAATAATAATTTTATTTGTTTTTATTAAATAATTTATTAAGCAAATTTATTAAAATAAAAAATATTAAAATTTAAAATAATTAATTAATTTATTTATTTCAAATAATAAATAGTAACATTTATTATAATTTTTTTAAAAAATTTAATTTTGATAATTTTTTTAAATAATAAATTTAATATTTTATTTTATTAAAAAATGTGAAAACCACTCTCTAAATTGAAATTTAAACTAAAATAATTATATGAGTAAAATATATGTAACATTTTGTTTTTTTTATTAAAAATTTTATTTTTCACTTTTTTAAAATATATTTAAATTATTCTAATTATTAAATTCTCACGTATTTTTTAAAAAATAATTTAATATAAATTTCGAAGTCAGAATTAAACTGAAAAAAATAAATAAATAATTTTTAAAAAATAAAAAAAAATTAATAAAATATTATTAATATTTAAATACTAAAAACTTTATATAAAATGGTAAAAAAAATAATTAAAAATTTTATTAAAATTTTTGTTTCATATATGGTAACAAAGAAACATCAAAAGAGCATTTTTCCTTGAAAATGTTTTAATGCTGTAAAAAATTACAATTATGAACAATTTTTCAAAGCTAATTGATTAAATTAACATAATCGGTCATTATTTTTAAAGTCATCGTTATGACCTGAACGGCTTTTCATTGTCCTCCATGCACAAATTCAATTCATATCTAACCTTAAAACCTTCATTCATTCCAGTTTTCAGACGAGAAGAGACTAAATCCTGCCTCAAAGGATTCATTTTTCGATTTAATTATGTCAGTTTATGCTTTTAAAAAAGGCATTATCCTGCTTCTCTTCCAGCAAATTCCTTCACAAGAGAAAAAGCTTTAAATTGAATCAATTTATCCAGCATTTATTCTGTCTAGTCAAGCTATGGGACGTGCAAAAAAGGGGAAGAAAATGATATTCTTGTGATATGATGTCGCTCAACAGGGTGTTGTTAAAAATCTTATCACTTGTTCTTCTACTTTTTCTTGCTCAAACAAAAACAATCCCTGCGACGAAAACACGTTAAATGCCTTTTCGAGTACGGCACTTTACATCATAAAAAGACGGCACAGTTAAGTGATGCACTTGACGCGATTTATTCCTCGCATGTACATTGACATTAAAAGTATTTCGTTTCACCGAGATTACGAAAATTTATTTTTAGACGAACGGAAAGTTGATGAAAATCGATTTTTAGGGCTTTTATCGTCAACACGAGTGACAATCCCTTAAAAGATGTTCTAAAAATAGACAAATGGGTTGCACAGTTAATTTCCTTTTTAATAAAACAAACATTTCCGTTGTCGATGTGACATCATGTAGGTCAGTATTTAATTACAGCGAACTTTAGAACGTTAAATAAAAATGACTTCCGGACGTTTTTGTCCGTCAATACATTGAAAAATAGATGAAAATCGCACTTTTTCCGATAAAAGTTTTATTAAATGTTGACAACGCACCGAGAGAGATCAAGTGTAAGCGCCGACATTGCGCTTCTAATTCCATTAAATGGCATGCAATTTGAAACCGTTCGTTGATATGACGAACAAATAAAGCATAGCTTTTATCACCGATTTGGGAATTCAAATATTTATTTTATCGCTCATTTTGTTGTTATTACCTCTTTCGCCATTAAATATGGAAAGTGGGTGCGCGCTTTGCGATTTGATATGAAAACGAGGAGGAATTAACGCAAAACCTACAATGTACTGAGTACTGATAATGTCCATTTTTATTGTGATCAGTGATTGTCGTCCACAGTATACAATGTTTAATGATGGGAATGTGCTTTTGCAATCTTTATGACATTTAAATTGGCGTGGATTGATTGTGAAAAAAAATTGATGAGCAAATACGATGAGAATTGTTTGTGGTTTTGAAATGGTTCAGACCGATTATGTGAAATTTGAGCTTATTAATACTGAATTTAATGGAATTTAATTGATTTAAATTTTTTACCAAAAGTTTTTGAAAAAATTCAATTTTTAATATTATTATAAAACTTATTTTTTTTTATCAACTTAAAAATCAATTTTTTTATAAAAAAATTTTTTAAATAAATTAAATAAATGGAAATTAAAAAAATATAATTTTAAATTTTCGGTTTTATAGCCAAAAAATTACAATTGACTTAAAAAATTTATAAAAATCTGAAATTTTTTCATATTTTGTCAGATTTCAATAACTTTTGACTAAATGTGATATAATTGGGGACACAAAATATTGAAAATTTTTAATTTAAATTTTGCGAAAAAAAATCGAGTTAAATGATTTTTTTTAGAAAGTCAACGTACCTTTATAACATATTAAAATATTTTTAATAAAAAAAAAAGAAAAAATAAATAAGTAAAATATAAAATTTAAAAAATTAAAAAAAAAAATAAATACATACATTTATTCGTTTTAAATGATTTTTTTAAATAAAAAATTAATAAAAATAAATAAAATAATAATAATTAATAAAAATAAAATTAAATTCATTCTAATATTAAATATCTTCTTTTTTGTTTTTTAATTATTTTTTTTATTTATAATTTATTATATTTTTTTTTTAAATAATTTTTTAATTATTTTTTTTTAATTTTTTAATTAATTTTTTAAACTTTTAATTAAAATAACATTTTTTTTAAACAAAAAAATAAAATTAATTGTCAATGGAGACGTCTGATTATTTTTTTTTTCAAAAAACTAAAATCATTAATTAACTTTCTTCATTTTCTCTTTTGTAGGCGGATCTCCTTTGATGTATTCGCCCGCGCCACGAGGTGATTGTGAAAATTGCTGCCAAATACGTGAACCAAAAGATATTAAATTCCTCCTTTACACAAGGTAAGAAACGATTTTTATTCGAAAAAACAAAGAATTCTCATTAATTTCCTTCTTTTTTTGTTTATTTTGTCCTTCAACAACAACAACAACAGGAAAAATCCTACCAAAGCTAATTTATTGTATGTGTCAGATTATAAACGACTAGATAGATCAAATTTGAACAAAACAAACCCCGTTGTGCTCTACTTGCATGGCTTTAGTGAACGCGCACCTGGCGGAGTTGGACAAAGTAGTCAAGAAATACGTGATGGTAAAAATATTTTTTTTTTGCTTTCGAGGAAACATTACACTAATGAATAAAAAATATTACTACAGCTTTCCTCGAAGTTACCGACTACAACGTTATTCTGGTAGACTGGTCCCCTATAACAGCATTGCCATGGTAAGTTTTTGAAAAAAATAAAAGTTTAAGTAATTAATAAAGATTCCACGACGGCTTTTAGGTACGTGAATGCAGTAGAAAATGGTCCTCGGGTTGGTCGTTACGTGGCTCGTTTCCTCCGTTTCATCATTTTATCTGGAGTGCCGTTGAAAAATGTGCATGTCGTGGGTTTCAGCTTAGGTGCCGAAGTTGCAGGGTATATTGGGAAGACACTCAAGGAATGGGGCATGACGTTGCCGCGCATCACAGGTACGACGATGCTTGATGAAAAATTAATTCTGATTTATTCCGCACCAAAAAACATGCATTTTAAAAGCGTTCTGTCATCATAACAGCTGCTAAATAATCCTCGTTATTTTTTTTCGTTGCTTTTCCTCTGCTTGGGTGAAGTGAAATGTGTTCACATTCCAAACACAATGCAAATATGCAATTATTTAGTTTGCGGAAAAACGTGTTACAATGCACTTGCACTGACTTTTCCTTATGAATATTGAGTGTATGTGTCGTACAAGTGAGAAAACAAAAACAGGAAATTACTAATTTATATTCACACAGAGAAATTTCTCTATTCAATCGTTAAACAAAAAAAAATTTTTTTTTTGCTAAGTATTTAAAATATTCCGTAGCACACATAAATAAAACATTTTTAAATAAAATTTATGAGGTAATTCGACCAGGAAGTATCTGCCAGAGTGTAAATAAAATAGAACAAAAATATTTTATGTAACTTTTCGCCACGTTCAAGGTGCACCGTACGTGCAAATATCGAAAAAATATTTATTGCACTCGTAATTATGTGTAATAAAATACTTTCATCATCATCATCATCAACATTGAAACTTTTTTTTTTTTGATTTTATCCAAGGTTTGATATTTTTAACTGACAAGGACTTTTGTTAAAATTACTCATTTCGATGAATAGAAAATTTTATTGTGAATTTTCCTGCGAGTTATTTGTCTTCCTTTGACACACATTTTGCACAATTAATGCCACTCAAACTCCGACAGCATTTGTTTTAATGCATTTAGTTGCGAAAATGTTATCCTGAAACAATTACTACTACTTGGTATTCATGTCACATCGTCATCGTCATGTAAAAGGAAGGAATGTCGCTTGTTCGATATTTGCTGTTTGGAATTACAAAATTTTTGCTGCAGAGAGGATAGATGGGCAGATTCGTTGTGTTTGTACTTTAGAGAGAACTGAATTTTACGTTATTGACATTTTTCATAGGAAAATGGTAGAAGTTTTGAAGTGCATTTTATAACAAGATCAAGTTATGTAAAGTGGTTTACTTTTTTGCGTGTTTGTTAGATTGATGTAGTTGGGGATGGGCGATTTTATTTTGATGGTTGATAGGATTCTTTTTTTAAATTTAGTAAAAAGTTCAGGGGTGAAACTTATTTTTTAATGGGAAATATTGACAATTTTTTTTTAAATTGTTTAAAATTCTACATTTAATTTAATATTTATTAAAATAATAAAAAAAAACGAAATAATTGAAAAAAAAAATAATTTTTGTTATAATAAAATTTAAAAAAATTTAAATATGTATTTTAAAATAAATTTATAATAATAAAAAATAATTAAAAAATTTTTGAAATAATTATTTTAAATAAAAAAAAATAAAATTTAATAAAATTAATTTAATTTTAATTTTTTTAAAATTAAAAAAAAAATATTTAATGAATTAAATGAATTTTAATTAATAAATTAAGTTTTCACTATAATTTAATTAAATTTATAGAATTAAATATTTTTTTTAAATGAAAATCTTTAAATAAAAATTAAAAAAAAAAACAAATCGTTAAAATATAAATTTTAAATGAAAATTCGACAAAAGTCTGATCTTATAATAATTTAATAAATTTATATTTAATTAATTTATCTAAAAATTTAATTTAATTCGTTATATTTTTTATGATCGTTAAATTAAATTTTAAATAAATTGTTTTAAAATTTTAAAAATAAATAAAATTTTTAAATATTTAAGTTTTTAAAAAAATTTAACGCTTTTAAAATTATTTTTTTTATGGAAAAATTTCCATAACCATCAACTTCAAAATCCTCCAGACGAAAAATCCGTAAGAAGCTTTGCAAGAAAAATAGATTTTAATCAAGATTGAAAAGCTTGAGGGAATTATTGCATTAAAAAGTTTGCTGTGCGAGAAACAATAACAAACAAGCCACAAGGAGAGAAAGGGCATTTATTGGATTGTTTTTCTCCCAATAAGTAACACAAACTTTTGCCACTTTTCTTCATTTTATTTTTATTTTCTTGAAACCTACTTCTGTCTATTTAATGCAAATTCTTGCGGAAAATTCACAAAACAGATACGTAATCAGGTAAAATGTAATAAAATTCCGTAATGAGTTCATTTCCTTATCACATCAATGCCATTTTTAGCAGAGTTTTTGATAAACGAGACGTAATTGTCCTACTTTTGTATGAATTTGCTGCATGGAACAAAAGTTAGTTAATAACCATCAAGACTTATCATTTTGTGCGACTTTTCCTAACAATCGAAGCACATTAAGTTTTATCGTCAGTTTTCTCGCTCGCGAGATCATTTTAACGATGAAAGTTTGATTAAATGAACAAAGACAGGCACAAGAGAAAAATTATCATGAAACTAAAATTTGTGGAAAAAAGAGTGAGAGAGGACAATGCGAAACCAAATACGTGTCTGTGTCATCATAATAATTTTTTTTTGTTTTTTTTTTCTAGGCTTGGATCCAGCATTTCCCTTGTACATGTTTGGCGGTGACACAGGTCGCCTCAGTTATAACGATGCCAAATTCGTTGACGTCATCCACACAGATGGCGGTGTGCTTGGGTATCCTTGGGCACTCGGACATGCCGATTTTTTCCCAAACGGCGGTACGCCGCTACAGCCCGGCTGTGTGCAAGAAGAGACATCCAAAAATCGATGGTTAGGCATCATATGTGAGTTTTTCTCATTTTTGAGGTTATGATTTTTTTTTTAATGAAAATCCTTTTTTTTAGTGGGCTGCAGTCATCAACGTGCCTGGGTGTACTTTGTCGAGTCAGTGCGACGCCCGAAAGCATTTATGGCGGAAAGGTGTGAAGCGGCACTCGAGCTTGGTCATTATAATTGCACGAATAACATGACCGCTTACATGGGCATGAAAGCCGACAAAAGGTAAGATTTTTACTTTTATGTCCATTAATTAAGTTTAATTAAAAGTGTATGAAGCTGATGTCATTTCGTCATAATTAGTTTGGCTTCATTAAACTGTTTTTTTTTCGTCTAAAATCTGCTTGACATTTTTTTTTCTTCATTGTATTTTATTAAAAGGCAAGGTAATTTAATGAAAAATACTATAATTTACAGATTGCGTGGAAAATTTTATTTAACCACAAACACGGAGGCACCGTATGGCAGGAATATTGTGACATAAATGTGATACTTTTTAGACTTCTTGTGCAAATACAAGAGTTAACGTCGTCATGACGCGACGATGTTTCAAACCGACATTTCCTTATAGAGCGCACAAAAAATTATGATGTTACACGTGGAAATTTATGCATTTTATGAACAACAACACACGAGACCGTGGAGACGTGGATGCAAAATTATTATTAATTTATCATGCATGTTAAACGTTCAATGGCGCAGTTAGTCTCATGCCGAACACAAAATTTAAATTAAATTAATTTTGATTTTAATTTTGTTATCGCGCCACTTGCTCTTTTTATTATTACCGTAATTTGTAAGAATAAAAATTAACATAATTCCTTGCTTGCTTGGCAATTTATCGGTAGATGTACCTAAAGAATTATTATTGTAATACGAGAAAATTGTGTTGTGTATAGGAAAATTAAATTAATAAATTATATGCTTAAGTGAGCCATTGAAATATTGTAGAATTATTAAGTAAGAAGGGAAATTTTGTGCAAAGTCAGTTATTTTATAGAGGATTTTTTCCGCAAAATATATTTTAGTTAATTGTGATTTTTTGAGATAATTTTTCATTTTTCTTTATTTCATCTAAAAATAAATTTTATGAAGATTCTGAAGATAAAAAAATCTTTGAATTTATTTATTTTTTTTTTTTTAATTTTTTTCAATATTATTTTACATTTTTTTTTAAATTATATACCAAAAAAGGAAAAATTTCTTCCTCAACTTAACAATTTTTATTAAAATTTCAATAAAAAAAAATATTCTTTGGTTTAAATTAAAATTATAAAATATTTGAAATTAAAAATTATTTAATTTAAAAATTTAATTAATTAAAAATAAAAATTTAATTTTTGAGTTTGTTAGTTCAAAAAAAAAAATAATAATAATAAAATAAATTAAATGCCTATTAATTAAAATAATTTTTTTTTTTATTTTTCAAAGTATTTAATTTTCTTATTTAAATTTTATTTTTTTTTTAATTAAATTCAAAAATAATTTAAATAAAAAAAAAACAAAATAATTAATTAATACTTCAAAAATAAAAAAATAAAAATAATTTAAAATATTTTCAAAAAAATACTGGAGGCTTTTATCTGAAAAAATCACATTTAAATAAATTACTAAATATTTTTTTTAGTTTTAAGCCATGAATTTACGAAGACGGTTGTTTTCTCTTTTAAATATAAATTTAAAATATAAATTTTATTCTATAAATAATAAATTCCATTAAATAAAAAGTGAAAAATAAAATAAATAATAATAAAAGAAACCAAAAACATTTTCAATATTCATTTATAGAACATTTTAAATTTATTCAATAATAAAATTCAGCGACAGCACAAAAGGTTGCTTTGACGTAAATTCAACCTAAATCAAAGGTAACTGAATAGATGCCGCACACACACACTGAAATTTCTGATACAATCATTGTTGGAGCCAAGACAACATAAAATCAAATAAAAACGGAAATAGACTTAGGTAATAATAGACAAATTTTCTTTTATCATGCCACATGCCAAAAACCTACCAAAAAAATCTATAAGGCGCAGACAGGACTGTATTTTATGTGCCTTTATTGGATAACATTGAAGCTTGTATGCCATTATTTATGTTTGGTTATCTCTCTCGGAATGTACTTGAAGCACATGGAACGACAACATGGATAACGAAAAAATAAAAATATATGATTATTACAAAGGAGGAGACAACATACTGCGACTTTTCTACTGTTATGGATCTTTAATTGTGTCATTAAACGCAGGAAAAAGATTATTTTTTGTGATTTTTCGTACGTCACATTTTTACGTTGGCACGTTTTGTGGTTCCAAAAATACTCGAGAGATTTCAAAAAAATTTTTGATTGATAAATAAACTAAATAAGGGGACATTGTGTCATCGCAACATCATTAATTATTGACGTTTTTACGAAAAAAAAAAATATTTAAATGAAATAATAAAAAGTTTAGCTGTTTTTGACATGTTTTCATGCCACATTTGCCACGCCAAGCAGATAACATGCAAAATAGCGTTCAGATTTCTAGGTTTGTTCAGCGATATGGAGGGACAAGGTTAAACATATTCTTTGCTCTTGACACCTTGTCATACCTTCTTTTCTTTTTCGCTGACACACACAACTCAACTATTGATTTTTCCGTGTTTTTTTTTTTGAAGCAACATCATCATGTGCGCGCTAATGTGAGCAAAAGATATGTATTTTGCATGATGATCAAAACAACGATGATTACCCGCCATGAGGAGGATAAATACTAGTTTTGGACGAAAATTCGCATGGAGGCATGAAATGTGGTAACAAGAAAACTTTTTGTGGTTTTTTAATGTATTCCGTTGTATGACAAAAAAAAATTTTTTTTTATTTATTTCTAAAGGTAGGACGTAAAATTTACCTGAAAACTTGCGAGTTTATGAAAAGAGGACAAATATTAAAACGGAAAAACGAAAAACACAAGGGATTGTGCCTTAAATTTATTATTTTGCCATGTTTTGTTGGAATATAATGAAAAACAATTCTCCTGGTACCATTCAGTTTCTCGTACCCTTTTATTTATTAATAAAATTGATTTTCTATTATTTTAGTCGTTTTTGCGCCGGTAACTTCAAAAAACAACAACAACAATACCAGCCAATTTGCCTTCCATAAAGAACTTGATCCAGACGAGCTTTTTTTTCCCTTTAATTCCAAAAATAATTTCCTTCGAAACACAATGAAAATGAAGAATGACAGGTTTGTCACATAAACGAAAAAAAATTTTTTTGCAAGGCAAGCACATTAAAAATGCTTGAAAATCAATGCGCAGATAATAAGCTAACAATAAATGTCCTATAAATCAACGATGAATAAAAAATGAGTAGAATATTTTTTTTTGTTCACTATGATTTATTGTTAATATATTGTTCCTTTTTTGTCCGTGTGTTCGACAAAATATTTTCTGCACACAGAAAAAAAAGTTAAAAATTGAAATTTATTTTGGACAGAAAAAAATTGGATTTTTCGAATATCAATTTATTTTACATTTTTTTTTGTCTCTTGGCAGTCTACAACTCAGTATCAGTTGAGGAGCAGCACTCAACTAAATATTAATAAAATATTTCAACTTCATGTCGGTTCATATTTCGCAAAAGGATAAATATTGGCACGATTGAAAAGAGAAGTCTTTGTTACGGGTTTTGCAGGAAAATTGTTTACGGACAAAAAATAAAGGTATTTAAGCTATTTTTTGCGATAAAAGTGGTTGCATCAGCCAAAAAATGTGTGATTTATGACAAGGAAGTCTACTCTTTGTGTATTGTAAATTGAAAAATATTGTGAAAATTATTTCTTGATTTTTTCTCAAAAAAAAAAATAAAAAATAAATAAATAAATAATTAAATAAATAAAAAACAAAATAATATAAATTAAAAAATAAGATTTTAAGATTAAAAAAATTATTTTTAATTAAAAATATTTAATTACCTAAATAATGGTAAACTTTATAATAAAATATTTTTTTAAGTTTAAATAATTTTATTAATTATTACATTTAAAAAATATTTGGAAAAAAATTATTTTATCAACTGGATAAATAAAAATATGGATTAAAATACATTTTATTAATTTTTTAGTTAATTTTTTTAATATTAAAAAAAATTCCAAAAAAAAATTTATTAAAAACAATTTTTAAAAATTTATGAATTTTTTATTTATTTAAATAAATAAATTTTTATAAATTGATTTTATGATTTTAATTAATTTTTGTTATTTTTTGTCAAATATTTTTTTTTTAAATGTTTAATTTTTTAAAAATTTTAAATTAATTTATTTCATATTTTTATTTGTTTAAAAAATTTTCAAGTAAATAAATAAATAATTTATTTAAATATTAAAAAAAACTTTCAAAATTTTTTTTTTGAAAAATATTATTTATTATAAATTATTTATTACATAATTTTAGTTCTTAAAATTTATTTTTTTTTTATTTTCAGAAAAAAATCAGGATAAAACTTTCGTCGAATCATAAAATCAATTTCTACAACGTCATCAAAACCTCAACTTCCAAAGAAGCTTAAAAAATTTTCTTTGTTAAAGTGGCAATTTTGCACCTACTTTTGTCAATTGCTTTTTCAACATAAGAGAAAATCCGCAAATATTTATTATTGAATTATAGATCATCAAACTGTCTGTCGTTTTGCCACCTTTTTCACTTTTAAGAGGATTACAAGTTTCAAGTGTGGCATACGAAAGGCTTCACTGCACTTTCAAAAGTTCTTTAAAGGTCATAGGTTATCAACAGACTCTTTTTGTGTTTCACATTGATAACTCTTGAGATCTTTTATACTTCTTTAAATATTCATCAAGATTTTTTTTTGTGTTGAATATTTTTTGCATGCACTTTATTTATAAAAGGCGAACACAAAATGAATGCACTTACAAAAGGATTACAAGGATGGAGTAACTTGTTAAGGATTAAGTACAGCAAAAAAAAGTTTTCAAGAGATTTCTTCATGTTTACAAGTTACGTTACACGGGATTACGTGAATGTGCTTCGATCTGGTGTCCGGAGAGATTTGCGATATTTTTAATTAAAAAAGCATTAAAAAAAACCTGTCTGGTTGCATATAGCAACAAAATGCATTATTTATGTGTTCCCGATAATGGAATAGAAACAATAAACAACTTTGTGCTTATTTTGGGACAAAAACTTTTTCTGTACTGCGGGACATGCACAGCAAAAATTGATTATTGTTCGCAAAATGTTCCATTTACACCATTTTCGCATGATGTGTGCATGTAAAAGTGTTCCCATTCATTCGATTATTTCCAATAATAATTTTGTGTTTGTTCGTCGTCGATGGTTTCGTCAATTTGTGCCAAAAATTGCCGCTCTAAAACTGGAACAATCAACGTTTTTTGCCGATTTTTTGCTGTTTTTGGGTGAAATGTGGTTCGTTCATTAAGCAGGAGGTAATAAAGTACCATCCGCCTCCTCCCTTCAATTATAATTTTTCGCATCATCCCGTCCACAGGTAATAAAAATCGGTCCTTTTTTTCATCATAAATATTTATCGTTACACCAGATGTCAATTTTTGGCCTTAATTTACGTTTTTTTTTTTGCTGAAGGTAATAATCGCATAATCTGATGATGAGACGACTTTGAATCAATGAATGCCTAGGGGATCGGCAGCCATGTGAACATG
The DNA here is from genome assembly GCF_036172545.1 of Culicoides brevitarsis. Classification (NCBI taxonomy): domain Eukaryota; kingdom Metazoa; phylum Arthropoda; class Insecta; order Diptera; family Ceratopogonidae; genus Culicoides; species Culicoides brevitarsis. The sequence goes on along the minus strand of NC_087085.1, from coordinate 12,910,407 downwards.
CACGTAATTGGACAAAAGGGAGTTAGTGACCGAAAATAAGGAAAGCACGTGTTGACTGCGGGATTATTTATTGCGATTACGAGCATTCAAGGTCAGTTTTTTACGTGGGCGAAGGAAGAAACAGGAAAAAAGCCAAAAAATAAAAGGAAGGAAGTCAAAATGTGTCGATAAAAAGGATTTTAGCAATTATTTCAGGTAAATTTTGTTTCATTTGAAGCAAAAAAATTCTTTTTTAACAGAAAATGCGTAATTTTTTTTTTATTTTTTATGTCACAACAGCTGTGCGACCTACAATAATTTGCATTTTATCAAGAAAAACATCGTAAATCAGAAGCAAGCTTAAAAGAACATCATTATTGACGTATAATAAGCTCCCTCACATTTGCCATAAACAACATTAGACACACATACTCACACGATGGAAACGTAATAATATTAATAATAATGCGAAATGTGCACGATGATGCTGATAAAAGTTAAAATACTGAAATTGATTTAAGTTTATTGTGAGTGGGAAAGACATCATTGATGCGCGCACGGAGAAAAATGAGTTGCTTTTAAAGGAAAGTCGATCTCTTACATTGATTATATTTAAATTTATGTCTATTTTATATTCAATCCGAGATATTGCGATGTGTTTGCAAGTAAACAACAACAACCGAAGGAAGCCCTGGCAACGTCAAACTCATTCAACGAACACAAAAATCCAACAAGGAGGGTAGCAAAGTAATGTTTCATTGCAAATTTATGTACATCTGTGTTTATTTACGGGAGAAGCTTTAAAGCGATATGCGGTCATATTTATTGGAGAAATGTTTCCAGTAATATAATTAAAATGGAACGTCGAGTGAAAATTGGTTTGCATCAGTTTTCACTCAAGATTGGAATGGAGTGATTCGATTGCTTTTGCACATGATTGGAAAACTAATTGAATGAATATGCGGAGGTAGAGACTAAAAGAGTGATTGCTGGATTTTATTACAATTTGGAGTGACATGACAGGCGATGGATATAGGGAACCAGGAGCGATTTTTAAATATTTTAATACTTTATAGCAAATAAAATGAAAAAAATGTCAAATTTTGAAGCATGTTCCAAATAACATGAAAAAAATATTTTTTTTAAATTGAAAATGGGAATTTTCAAAATTAAAATAAATTATTAAAAATTATATTAAATTAATATTATTATTGATTAATTTTATTAATTAATTAATTAATTAATTAATTTAATTAATTTATTTTATGAATTTTTTATTAAATTAACTATTTTAGCACGAAAATTGATAATTTTTATTTTTTTAAATTAATTTATAATTTTTATAATACTTTTTATACAAAATAATTTAAATAAAAATAAAAATTGTAAAAAAAATAAATTAAAGTTTTATAATTCTAATAATTTTTTTAAAAAATTGATAAATTTAATTTTTATTTAATTTATTTTTTTTTCAAATTTGGTATAAAATTAATGAAAATTTACAAAACAAAAAAAAATTTATCGAATTATTTTTTTTTGTTTGATAAAATATAAATTAATTAAATTTTAAATTTTTTATTTCTTCAAATATCAAGGAGATTTTGATGAAAATCATCTTTGGAATGAATATTTATTCAATTTTAGCTTTGAAATCCATCAAAAGTTTTTTAGATCTTGACTTGAAAAATTTCATGACCGTTTTTATTTTTTTTTCGAAAAACGGTCAAGGAAAAATTTTTTTTTTTTTATTTCTTCAAGAATCAAGGAGATTTTGATGGAAATCATCTTTAGAATGAATATTTATTCAATTTTAGCTTTGAAATCCATCAAAAGTTTGTTAGATCTTGACTTGAAAAATTTCATGACCGTTTTAATTTTTTTTTTGAAAAACGGTCAAGGAAAAAAAAATTTTTTTTATTTCTTCAAGAATCAAGGAGATTTTGATGGAAATCATCTTTAGAATGAATATTTATTCAATTTTAGCTTTGAAATCCATCAAAAGTTGATTGAAACTTGAAAAATTTACGTATTTTTTACGTATTTTATACCTATCATAAAATTTGATATTTTTAGCTTTCTTCTCATTGTAGACTTGAAAAATTTCATGACCGAAAATTTTTTTTTTATTTCTTCAAGAATCAAGGAGATTTTGATGAATTGGTTTATTTTAAATTGAATTTTAATTTAAATTGATTAATTTTAATTTAATTTATTTTTAATTTATTTTTAATTTAATTTTAATTTAATTTAATTTAAATTATATTTAACTTCAATTTAATTATAAATATTCGAATCTTTAGAATTGAGATATTTATTCAATTTTAGGGAAATTGAAATGAGCAGTATGAAATTGTAAACTGAGGACTACAATAAACATTAAGTATGTAATATCAAAATGCGGTATAGTATATCGTTCTTTAGACGACTACTTTTTCTATTTTTTTATTTTCAAATGAAATTTTACAAATTTTTATTAAATTCCATTTCTGTTTATTTGATAACTTCAAACAAAAACAAGTAAACAAACGAATTAAAAAGAATTCCTCAGTCAGCAAAATTACTAAAATCAATAAATTCTTCCGTTCTTATCGAAATTGAACAAATAACTTCTGCAACTGCAAGCAACTTTTCATTATTTAAAATCGTCTCAATTTTACAAGCATTTATTTCCCGGAACATAAAAAGAATTTCAAAAGTCAAGAAACTTGAAACGACGAATTAATTCCACTCTCCGTTCGAAACAAATGCACTTGCTTCACATAACAAATGGACATGCTACTGACCAATTCATTCGTTATTTTCTACAATTTTATAACAATTTTTTACTTGTTCATGGAATTGTTTACGAAAAAAAGCAGACGACAAAACGACATTATCGTTCCGAGTCATCGACATTCCAGTTGTGGTGATTCCTTCTTCCTTGTCCGTAAATACTTTGTGAAACAATACGATCAAATTACGTGTAATTCGACTTCCTTACTATTTCTTGAACTGAAATTCAACCAGATATGTGGACATTTTAAGTCCGATAAGGATGACTGGCGTCGTCATTCGCGATAAATAATTTAAAAGAAATTTTTTTCCCAGTTTTTTTTACTTTTCACTTGACTTGTCACGAAAATTTTGTTCGATAAAAGCTCATGAATCAATTTTCTTTAGTCTCTAGTCAATTGTTTGTCTATCGAAGAGTGTATTCTTCTTCATTTCCTGATGCAGAGAAAAAAAGAAGAAAAAAATTCAAATAACAAACTTCCATTAGTATCAGGTGTATTGTCGACTGTTGATGGGGTAACATGCAGTAAGATAGAGCGAAATAATGATATATGCTGGATAAAGTTCAAATTGCAAGTACATAAATCAATCATTGCTGACAAAACTTTTTTTTTCTCTCACTTGCTTGAACAATGGCTCCAAGCGTTATTTTATGCAAGTTTTCAATTATTTGCTCCGAGCTTGCTTGATCAATGGATTGCGAATCGTCTCTCGGTCGTTTAATGGAAAAAACGTCAAAATTCGACGTGCAATTTTGATTGTGTCAGTCGAGCGATGAGCGATGCAACAAAAGTAGTGCAAGAAAATTGTCTTACAAGTCATGTAGACTATAAATAATAAAGTTTTTTGTGATATTTTTCTGATATTTCGTGACTGAAATTCAACTTTTCGTTGGATGTTCGGCGAAAGAACGAAACGAAAGACACGAAAATGAAAGAAAAAAGTTTAAATGTTCGACAAACATTTTAGAAAATTATGTCATCCATCAATGAAACACGGAAATTTTATTTTTAAATTAAAAAAAAAACTTTCTTTTAAAATTTTTTTATGTAAATTTCACATAAATTACATAATAATCGATTCCTAAAAAAAAATTAATTCAAATTTAATTGCTGAACCATTAAATTTTCACACTATTGTCTTTTTTTCTACTCCAATTCCAGCTGCCAAGAAAAATTTCCTTTCCCAACAAATTACAATAATAACCCTTTACAAGCAAAAAAATAATAAACACAAAATTTTCCATCAACGCATGGGTTCTTTTGATTCTCTAACTTGATTATGGAGCAATTATACTACTCTACTTCGTTTTTTTTTATTTTTTGTGTATTTATAAATGAAATGTTTTAATCAAGCAGCAAAAAGTTTTCTTTTTGAATGGTAAACTATTTGCTTGGAATTTCTTTCGTACATCGTTCTGTAATTAACGTGGAGGAATGAAAATTTCTTCTTTAGCATTGCCTGTTTGTTGAGGAAAATTTGCGTGTCAAAAACAAACTTTTATAAATACGACAATAAATATACAAAATCAACAGAATGTCTGTTATTAGAGAAGAAAAGAAGACAGGAATTGTTGAAATGGAAATTTAACGTAAATTTTGAAATTATCTAGTTTTTGCGAGAGTTTTGTAAATAATTTGTTTGTTGCGAAAAGTTAACGCACAAGTATTGGAAAAACATCCGAAAACTATCAAAATTAATTATTATTCTCATGTTTTTCGAGGAATTGGGAAGATAAAAGTTTCATATATGAAGGAAAGATTTTACTCGAGTGTAAAGATATTATCAAAGTTGATATGTAAGTTTAATGAAATGGAATTATTTAGGAAACTTTTGTTTTGCAAACTTTCTTATTTTCGTAAAGAAATTATTTTTAATTGGCTTACATTTTTCTCGACATTTTTTAAGTTAATTATAAGAAAAATGTTATATAAAAAAAAATAAAAATAAATTTTATGAATTTTTTTCAAAATATTTTAACCAATAAAATAAAAAAATATTTAATTTTTTAAATAAAAATAAAATTTTAACTTTCATTTAATTTAAAAAATATTTCGTTAAAGAAAAATTAAAATATTTAAAGTAAATAATAAAAAATATTTAATTATTTAATTTTTCTTTAAAGAAATTTTTTAAAAATAAATAAAAATTTTATTTTTTAAATTCTTTAATTTTAATTTCTTATTTTTTTCATTATTTAATTTAGTTAAAAAATAACAAAAAGTTAATTTTTTTAAAAATTAAGTCAACTAATATTTTTTTTAATTTTAAATTTTTAAATTGAATAATTTTTTTTTTGCGATTTATTTTAAATTAAAATTTTAATTTCAAATTAAAATTAATTTTTTCTAATTTAATTTAATTTTTCGCAATTTAATTTAATTTATTTTTAATTTAATTTTAATTTATTTTTAATTTAATTTTAATTTAATTTAAAATTCAATTTTTTTATCTTTATAAATTTAATTGAAAATTAATTATAAATATTCAAAATATTTTTTTTTAAATTTTTTATTTTTTTTTGTTAATTTTATATTCTTTCAAAATATTTCATCCAATAAAATAAACATCTTCCAATTTTCGTAATAAATCAAATTTTATCAGTTCATGACTGCATTGAACTTTGTTAAAATTCAAAGTTTGTTGTGTACTTCACTCAATTCCGTTTTCTATGAAAAACGTGATTTTCCAATCAAACGTGCACACCTTCAAAGTAAATAAAAGGATGAAATCGCAAAAAAAAAATAAAATAAAATTGATCGTCACAATTGCAATTCTCTTAGTTAGTTTTTTAAAAAAAATCTCATTGGACACTTCATTTCTTGTAGAGGAAAAAAAAAATAATAAAAAAAAAGCAAAATCATCACATTTCTGTTCATTTCAAGTTTTATTTAATTTTCTATCTTTCTTCCCTTGTAACGTGGTCGAGAACTGACAATGTTAGTCCAGCTTTTTTATCTCCTTTATTTTATTGGGAAACTTTTTCAATCTGCTCCGAGTACAAGTAAGTTTTCAATAAATTTCGAAGAAAAAAAAAATCGAATAAACTTTAAACTAGGTTATCATTGGATCGTGGCAAAAGAATGTTATTGGAATGGAAAATGGACAGATAACGTGTTGTTACTTGTTATTTAATGTTTATGTGTTTACAAGACTTTTTTCTCATTTTCTTGTCCAATATGTCACTTTTTTGGCACAAAGTTCGGCAAAATCATACTTTGTCACGATGACAGACAGAAAAAAGTGAGTTTTGCCGAATTATTGTTTGCTAAAAAGGAAATAGTCACAAAACTTTAATGAACTGTGAAAAATTGAGTGAGGTTTTGAAAAGGTAGCAGGTTAAAGTGAAAGAATTTCTCATTGACACGCAAATAATAAATTGTATTGTATTTCGATTCATTATCACATTTAACCTTTTTTTCACTGTGCTCGTTATTCGTACTTTATGACGACGGAGGAATAAATATCTGCGGTTTATTCCTTTTGTGTCGTAAAATGAATGGATCGAGCGCGCCAGGTTATCGTCTTACTAATGATGAGCATTAACGAGTAATTTTATGGCGTTGCGAGCATTGACACGTGTTTCGATGTTGACAGGTTGACAAGATGCCAGCGACCCAATTCACGTTCTTCTTTATTTGTTCCAAAAGTGCTTTCGAGCATATTTTCTTGAATTTGTGATCGCGACTTAGCTCAGTCAATATTTTGCTAACGAAAATCGTGACATTCTTCCAATCAAATCTTGATAAGCGCAAAATTTTGTTGGTTGTCAACATTTGACGACAGTCAAAAACCTCGTTTCTTATGCGTTCTCACATGTCGCGTGTGCCCGTTGTTAATGCCTCCATTTGCCAAACATTTACATTTACCGCGAGCTTCCTTTTTGTGCGCATAAATAATTTTGACAAGCCTTGGAATAGTATAATTTTTTTTTAATTATGGGCAATTATTTTTTAATTATAAAAATTAATAATTAATGAAAAAATTAAATTAATTTAATTATAATGAAATAATTTTTTATTTTAATTTTTAATTTATTAAATTAATTTAAATGTATAAAAATTAAATTTAAAAAAAATTTTCAAAATTACCCATACAAATTTAATTATTTAATAAAATTATTAAAAAATTAATTAAAAAAAAAAAAAATAATAAAAAAAAATTAATGAATAATAATTTTGGCAATAGCTGGCAATAATTTTTTTCTCATATTTTTCAAAAAAAAAAATTTTTTTAAATTTATTATTATTAATTTTTTTTTTAAATTTATTCGTGGCAATATTTTAAAAAAATTAATTGAAATAAAAAAAAAAAAATAAATCCTTAAATAATAAAAAAATATGTATAAATTTAATTGAAAAAGATTAAAATTCGGAGATTTTTATTATTAATTATTAAATTAAAAAAGTTTAATTTATTAATTTTAATTATTTAATTAATTTTAATTTAAATATTTTAGTTTAATTATTAATTTAAAATTTTATTTAATTTTTAAAATTATTTTTTTATTTATTTATTTTAATTTTTATAATTTTATTTTTAATTTTTATACGTAAATAAATATGATTGAAAAATACTGAGTATTGTTCCAAGGCTCAGATTTCAACACAAAAAAAAAAGATTTTTTATGACAATAAATGTTTGTTTGCTTTTAGCGAACGCGGCACACCACATCAAACCAGCAACAACACAAAACAAAGACAGTGAGGAGGGTTTTTTACTTACGATTTTATGGTGCAAAGCTGTGAGTTCTCGTTCAGTCACTTTACGACTTGCTTGCTCACGTCTCCGTTGTCTAAACTGACTATACTTGTATGCCAATATTGCTCCTGGCAATGTAATTACTTCTAATGATTTTCTACCGAATGGCATTATTATTTTTTTTTCTGTGTTGGCGAAGAAGATGAGTGACGAAGACAAGATTTTTTTTTGCTCCTTTTTGCGGTGTGTCGTTAATGGAAGCGGATGATAAAATGTTTCCTTGTTTGTTACACTTTTTATTTATTAATATTTTTTTTGTACACGTTTATTTATAAATAAAATGATGCACATTTACTGCATTTTTGACCTATTTTCCACTTTTATTATTAATAATATTTATGGGGATCGTGTATCATAATTATCGTAATTTTTTTTTTATTTTACTTTTTTTTGACACTTATTTTTACGAAATTACCATCATTACTCACTTTTTTTTAAAAATATTAAATTTTTGTGTGTTTCGTTCTACGACACATTTTTGTTTTAAACTCATGCATGATCTATATTTTTTTGTGGAAACGAAAAAAAAACAAAAAAAAATATTATTTATAAATTTTCACCATGAAATTGTCTGTTATTTATTGATTCTCTTCATCATCGTCGTCATATCATCACGACTTGTATTCGAGGGTCGGTTCTTCAAAGTGCACTCTTCGCGCTACAAATAAATTTATTTTTGTGCAATTTCGTGCACTAATATCCGCATTTCGTTCACACGTTGCAAACACACACAAAAACTGCATCAAATTCGATCCCAGTGGCAACTAAATCGATTGATCAACATAAATAAAAAGCAATTTCGATGAGTTTTTTTTTTGTTTTGGTTTTTATTTTGTCGTTGTTGTGCTTTTGTAGCGAAAAATTGGAATTCAATTGGGACGAATAAATCTTTGAATCATTCATTAAACAAATCACCGCCATCATTGTCGAGAAATAATTTTGCATTTACGAAAATTAGAGTTTAATGAAAAGTTGAATAATGTAGTGTCGGGTGTGTGTGCTTTTTGCATTCAAATACGAAAGAAATAAGAGATGATAATTAAGTTTAAATGCTGATGGCAATTTTCTTATTTTTTGTGTATTTAATATAAATTGTTACATTAAAATACGAGAAAACAGGCGTTTCCATGTATTTTTTTTTAAATATTTATATTTTTTTGTATATTATTTTTACATTTAATTTTATTCGAAAATTTTTAAAAATTTCTTACTTTTTTTAATTTTTAATTTATTTTTTTTAATTAAAACTTTTTAATAATTTTTAACAATTTTTTTATTTTTTTTTTTAAATGAAAAAAAGAATTTTTGTTTATTTTTTTTATTTGATTTTAAAACTTTGAAAAATGTGTGTTAAAATTATTATTTAATTTTTAAAAAAATTAATATTTTAAAAATTTTAATTCCTTTTAAATTAAAATTTCATTATTAAATATTTAAATTATTATTTAATTTAAAATTGACAAAAAAAATTTTTTTCTTGATTTTTAAAAGAAAATTATATTATTTCTAACGAATTATTTTTTACTTTATTTACACTTTTTGAACTTTAAAATAAATTTAAAAAAAAAGTTATAAAATAATATCTTAACTAAAATTTAAATAATTTTATTTAGTAAAAAAAAATTTTTCTTATCGTATCGTAATTTTATTATTTTTTTTAATTTTTTGGAGATTAAAATTAATTTTTTATTATTAAAAAAAAATTATTGAAAAAAAATTCCAAAATAAAAGAAATTATTTCAGATAAAAACCAAATAAAATTTAATGAATAATCAATTTTTTTTTAATTCAAAAAATATTTTTAAAAAGAAAATGCGGAAACACATAAAAAATTTTGCAAAAAATATTCAATACACGATGTCCCTTCAATCATCCGTCGAAAAATTTCCATCCAAAAACACAAAAATCATCAATCATTTCTCGAGAAACCAAAAACTGTAACATTATACAACAAGAAATGTTAATCTAAAATCAATTTTCTAACATTCCTCTGACAAACACGGACAAACATATTGGCTTTGCATGATTACTTTCCTTTTACGTTTCACACCAATAACCATCGTCCTCTTTCTTTTCCGTTAAAAAAAGCAAAGAAAAAAAAAAGTGAAATCCCCTCCAAAACCAATATATAATCGGATTTACTTTTGATCCTTTTCGCGTTGCGTTCTTTCCTTTTACAAGCATATTTTTTTTCGACTATCTGCCCATTTGTTTATATTTACGACGATGCGATATTATTTCGTTAAATTTCTGACAGTAAAGTATATTTTATTATTATGGCATTTAGGTACGTTACCGAGAAAAAGGAATTATTTTTGTGAAGAGATTGACATTGAACATCGCTTTGCGCTTTCCGATATGCAACAGAAATGCCACGCTTGAAATGAAATAACAATAAATTTTCCGAATGGGCGGCGTTGTAAACAAGGTTTTAAATTTTTATCTGCTGAATAAATTTTTTTCGATGTAAAATCAAGGATCTGACTGTGCTTTTAATTAAAAAATTTCTATAAATAGACGAAAAATATTTGTTTTAGATTTTTTTTTGTTGTTTTTTGGATAATTAAAATGTAAAATTTAAACGTTTCAGGTCATTGATTTTTTGTTTCTTTTCAATTTATTCATGAACATTTCATCCATATTCATCGTCTTTATTTATGTTACAATAGAACTAAAATTTATCTCTTTTAATCCATTAAAAGTTTTATTTTTGTTTCATTTATTCCGTTCGCTCCTCATTCATTTCAGACGCACACGATGAAGGAAGAAAACAAAAAATAAATGGCTTTTAATGGAAAATTTTGTCTAAAATTTATTGCCTTTCATGCCGAAATTGTACATGAAAAAGTTGCCAGCTACCTTTTTTGTGTTCGAGCTCATATTTGACTAATTTTTATGTGTTTTTTCTCTATGTTATTCTCAAATTCATACATATTCCTGATGGTTAGCAATCAAGCAAGCCGTCGACTCGCATAATAACAAAGCTTGAAATACTGCAAATAATGTCACGTAAGGCTAAAATTAGAATCGTAAAAATATTCCTCTTGGCTGTGGAAGGCATCACATGTGTTGAACATTTTTTTCAGGGACATTTTTTTTCGGTTGGTTATCAAAAAAAAAAAAAATACCAGGCGTGCCCATGAAAAATTTTCCTTTTATTTTATTGAGACGTCGGAATTCCTAAAAAAAAAATTTTTTTTCTGGCAACTTTAGACGAAAAATGTACAAAAAAGGCGATAAAATAATCATATATGAAAATAACCGGAAGACATTTGCTGCGAGCGGTAAGCGATTTAAATAGACATTTATTTTAACTTTTTTTCTCTCGCTTTTATCGCGGTTGCATACAAAAAAAAAATCCTTGACAACTGATTACAATGGTGAATACAAACTTTTCTTTTCCATTCATTTTTAACCCCATTTACAGTAAAGTGCATTTTATTCCGGGAAAATTGTAGAATTTTGTTTAACAGCACTTTAAAATATTCACTGAGCAAAGATAAATCATTGTTGCTTGTCTTTTATAAAATTTTTATTTCATTTTTTTTAAAGAAACGAGGAAAAAAGTGCAATAGATGTCAAGTAATGGCGCGAAATGATACTTGCTATGAGCAATTCCCGAGCTGCCAAGCACACTTGAATGACTTTTCTACTCCGTTTCACGTTTTGATATTAAAACATGGGCACTTTATAATTCCTTGCAATCATTTTCACATAACATTAACATAATTACCGCAATTTTTCACATTCTTCGCTTTCGACTTCACAAAAAATCACTTTATTCCACATGTGTGTCAATTTTCATCAATTTTCTTCAAATCTGTTACTGAAAGGCACACAAAAAAAAATAATAACATCTTCTGTATCTCGCTGTGTAATAATAAAATATATGATTGATTTTTTTCTTTGCCTTTTTTTGTTTTTATATTTATTTATTTTTTTTTTTTTGGCAAGAGTGAAGCAATGAGTTCCGACCTTTTAGCAATGATAACTGGCAGTGATGAGCGATTTTTATGATGAATATTGGCGAAAACAGGAGTTAAGGACGTGTTTCAAGTGAAAATTTGGCTTTTCTTACACTGGAGAGTCACAAAACAATTCTTTTCATTTGTAACGGGGAACACGAACGAGGGTTTTTTCGATGCATTCACCGCGAAATCCGAGAACAAACTGATTGAGGCAGACGCAACGAGTAACAAAAATTTGTGTATTTTGTGAGAGGAAAAGTTTTTCTTGTGTTTGCGTTGCGTGCACGACGGTCTACAGTTGGGAAAAGTTTAATGTTTACAATTTGAATTGCGCTTGTGTTGGTGGGTGTGCAAAAATTCCTTTGTTTCGTTGTGTGCGTTGATGGAATGGAAAGGTGTACGAATTTCCAATGGGCATTAGGGGTTGGAGTAAAAAATTTATTTTGAACCTAAAAAATAATAAAAATATTAATTTATAAAAATATTTTAATTTTTTTTAATAAAATAATTAAAAATTAATTAAAATTAAATTAAACTTAAATTAAATTTTAATTTTAATTAAAATATTAATTTTTTAAAAATTTATTTGTTCAATTTTTAATTAAAAATATTTATTTGCTTTTTTTTTTATTAAAATAAAAATCTAAAACACGAATTAAAATTATTTTTTTTAATTACTTAATTTAATTTAATTACTTTAAATTTAATTTGATTTAATTTAAATTTAATTTAAAAAATAAAAAAAATATTTTATTAAATAATAAAAATTAAATTAAAAACATTTTAATTTTAAATTAAATTTAATTAAATAAAAATGTTTTTAATTTAATTTTTATTAAAAATTTATTATATTTAATTTTAATTAAAAAATTATTAAATTTAAATTTAAAAAATTATTAAATTTAAATTATTAAATAATTTTTTTTTTAAAATGTTAAAATTTATGATTTTCAGTTAGAATTGTCGAAAAAAAATATTTAAAATTTTTAAGTTAATTTTTTTGGCAACAAATTCCGTGTTCCCTTATCTTGTCACCACATCACATGTTTATTTGATCAGTTATGTCACAGAGTACAACAAAGAATGAGGGCACACTTCCAAAAAAAAAATTGCATTGACGTCATCATCAGCAGCAGCATAATGCACAAATAAACAAACGCGAAGCCAAAAATCCATGCGGTAGATTCATTACGTCGTCGTCGCACGTCGTCGTTGCATGTCTGGAAGAGGAAAATAGGGAACAGCGGGGAAAAAAGCATAAGTGGAGAAGAATCAATATGTTTGCCAAAGTACGCATGTCTCAGAAATTTGAGCATTTATTTACATGCTCTCGCGTAATTTTACAACAAAACACTGTAAATTCTCCCTGTATATTTTTTTTCGGCAATACTATTAAAATTACGATAGCAACGCTCGTTCGCCTGCATGTTGTTTGGCGGCATATCTCGCTCCATAACATAACATAACAACAAAAACAGCGGATAACGGAAAATACATTGCCCTTTTACTTTTAGCAGCGTTTTTAATATTAAATGTGATTTATCGCACACACACGAAAATTTTGTTTACAACTCTCTTTTTTTTATTCATGACAAAAAAAAAGCGGTTGGAAAATTATTTGCAAAATTTATGCAAAATTATCCGAAGCATAATTCGTTCTTGACATTCATTGCGCCTCATAATGCCTCAATAACATATTTCCTCGTCATTATCATAATAATCTAATCAATATCCTATGTAGTTCTTCACGCTACCTGAAACACCTCATGAATACGAATGAGATGTGTCGGTTTTAAATTTTGTGTCTCTCACTCTGTGCACCGCATAGTGATGACGTCATTTAGCTGCTTTCGGTTATTGCGCTATTATTATGATACAAAATATAATTGAGTGACACACATTCTAGTCCAATTGGCATTAAACTCATAAATTTGAAGCATATCTTGCATGCCGCAACGTTCGTCGGGATGAGATGCTGGAAATGACAGTGATCAATAATGACAGGTATTGTACAGGTGAATTTTTATTTGGAATTGATGGAGATGGTTGGTAATTTATTTTTTTTTTATTTGAAGGAGATTGAGAGGGATTGCATAGTTAAGGGCTGATTCATTTATAAAAAAAATTGAAGAAATTTACTTTTATCTCAAGTTTTATTTTTTTTAAGTGAAAAATTAAATATTTTGCTTAATTAAAGAAGACATAAAATTTTAACTATTTAAAAAGAAAAAAATTAAAATAAAAGAATTAAAAAAATAGTTGAAAATAAAAATAATAAAAGAAAATTATTTATTTTGAAAATCATTTGTAAAATATTTTATTTAATAAAAAAAAATAAAAAATATTTATTCATGAATTTAAATTATTAAAATTAAAAATTTATCAAAAAAAATTGCTAAAATTTTGTCAATTTAAATTTAAAATAAAAAAATTTTTTTCAAAAATTTTATTTTTGATTTTCAATAAAATTTATTTTAAAAAAATTTAAAAAAAAAATGCATTTTTAAATAAAATTTATAATTAAAAAAATTATTTAAATTTATTATTTTTTTGTTTTATAAATATATATTATTTTTTTTTTTTTAAAAAATTTATTTTACTGCAATTATCAATCATAAATACATTAATTTAAAAAATTGTAAAAAAAATATTTTTTTAACATTTACGAAAATATTTAAATTGTTTTAAAAATTTTAATTTTCGGTAAAAAATTAATAATAATTTTGAAATTGTAAAATAAAAAAAAATAATAAATAAATAAAAAAAAATATAAAAGGAAATCAAAAATTAATAATTAAAAAAGAAAACTAATCAACTTATAATTTTACATCAATTTTTATGTTAAAATTTTTTATTAAACTTGTCACCTTTTTAATACTGAAATCATTTGAGAGAAAATAAAACACAAAATTTTTCTTAGTTTAACTTAATCAAAAACATTTTTATTCATAGAAAATTTGTTCTTACTGATTTTTTTAGGCTCATTTTCTTCTAAATATTAAATTTTTCTTACGGATAACATTTCTATATAAAACGTGTAAATTTTTTATTATCATCATTATAGTAGATTACAATAGCAACAATTTTTTATGCGGATCATATAAAATCTACAAAAACGGTTTTTACGAATATTCTTTTTTAGTAGGTATAGCTATAGATATCTAACGAGTAACATTATAATTCAGAATTATTTTCAGGCGCAATAAAAATTATTTTTTTTTTGTAGCTTGATTCTTTTAACAATATAACACCAAATAAATTTATCGATAACAAGGGAACACAGGGATCAAATGTTGGGACACAGATTGCTTTTCACACTTCTACTTAAGGTCTATATTGAAAAATTGTGTGAGGTTAGAGAGAAAGTTTTTTTTTTGTTTGTGCATTCACCCGATACGCGCAACGTGCAATTTCTAAACTATTTTTGATGTCCCTGTACGAATTTCATGTTTTTTAGGCTTCCAGACTTTCCATTTGTCGATCCAAGTCGTCGAGCGTGTCCTCCGAACCAGATCCCGTCAGATCTGACAACTCATCTAAGCATTTTTGGCGCTTACGTACGTTCCAGTGTAGACATTCGGCGAGCGAATCAAACCAATCCGAGATTTGATCTTGAGCACAAATACTTGGCACTGGATATACTGAGGTAGTTACGCGAAGACTACAAGAAAAATGTAAAAATTTAAAGTTTTTCATACAAAAAATTGAAATTTAGGAAAATTACCTGTCGCCATGTCGAAGCTCTTGTCGATTACGACCGTCAAACGATACCCAGGATGTGTTGCGACTATCAGGACTGATTGAAATCTATAAAAAAAAATTTTTTTTTTAATAAAATTTGTTCAAAAATGACTTTAAATGAGGAATTTACCTTCAATTCGACGCCAGCTGGAACAACAATCGGTCTGAAGCTTAGAGAATGTGGGCAAATGGGTGTCACCATAATTGCGGGCACCGAAGGATGGATCATCGAAGCTCCAGCGGCAACGGCATATGCTGTACTACCTGTTGGCGTTGATACGATCAAGCCATCGCCTTGCACCGAAGTTATGTGTTTGCCATCGAGGAAGATGTCAATGTTGCTCAAGTATGGAGATGGACCGCGATCGATAACGACTTCGTTCAAGACCTAAAAAATAACATTTTTAACAATTTTTAATGGATTTTTTGACAAATTTTGACTTACGAGAATGTTTGTCGATGGTTTTGGTATATTATTCACAGAGTAATTGTCTTGTCCAATCGCATGTTGGTCTTTGTACTCTTTATTTTCCTCACTTCCACGACGGATAATACATCTTAAACGGCTTCTCAATGTCAATGCGGCATGTCCTGTAAGTATTTTTTTTATTAAAAAATTATTTAATTATTTAAAAAAAAATAAATATTAAATTAAATAATTAAATTAAAATAATTAATTATTTAAATTAAATAAAATTAAAAAAAATATTAAAATTTAATTTAATTTTTAATTTTAATTTTAATTATTTTTTTTTAAATTAAATAAAAAAAATTATTTTTTTAAATTTTTTTTTTAAGTATTTTTTTTAAAGAAAATTTTAAAAAAATCTTACCTTCCAGCACATTCGTGACCTGCTCCTCGAAATTATCGAATTGGAACGGTGTTAAAAATCCAAGTGAACCCAAATGGAAAGCCATCACAGGCGGAACAGACTGCTGGAACAGCAAAGACGCGTATAAAAGTGTGCCATCACCTCCCAAGCAAATGATGAAATCGATACGATCTGTCAAATCATCACGACCATCTCTATAAAAAATACATAAAAATCATTAAAAAATTAAAATTCAAGAAAAAAATTTAAAAAACTTACTTAAAGGTAACTAATTTGTCTTTAATTCTAAGAAATCTCTTATTATCTAACAGCAAAGTGTCATCAAGGACAGCTGCTTCAACCCACACAACCATATGCTTCTCATCGATCAACCATTCGACCAGTTGCACGAACGGCGATAACACACTCGGATCGCGGATTTTCTTTATAACTAGCACAGCTAACGGTGGTTTGTACCAAGTCAAGCGTTGACTGGCAGGATCCTGGATTTGCCTATAAATTAAAAATTTTGTAAGTAAAAAATCGAATTTTTGTGTTAAAAACTTACATAACCATGGCAGAATTTTTCATTATTCGTCCACATGGTCCAAACTGTTGAAATGGTGAAGGTGCATTCAAGCTTCTGGTTCGCCTGGAAAGAAAAAAATTATAAAAAATATTAATTAGGGACCAAAAATTCATTAAAATTTTCACTCAAATGACCTAAGAAGACGTTTTTGATGATCAGGCGAGGAAGAAGGAGATGAAGATGAAGCTTCCGATGAACTTTGTGACGACTCATCATCCATCGCACGCGAATTTTTCGTTAAAACATTGCGATTCATGTCGCTCCGTTCAAGTTTTTGCCGAAATTTGTACAAATCACTCAAATATTCATCCATTCTGGGTCTCTAATAATTCTTTTTTTTTAATTTTTAATATTTTTTAGCACTTCATTGTCGCGAGAAACGCTTAAAACAACAAAAACAAATCATAAAATGACGATCTTTGTTGCTGAATTCTATAAATAAGCAAGAACCGAATCCGGATTCAGTTACAATTGACCTTCAACTTTCTTGACAAACAATTTTTTTGAGCAACATTTCCAAATAGAACTGGTTTCTGGTTAATTTTTGAGAAAGGTCACCCGAAAAAATGTCGAACAAAGGAGTTTTATTGTCTTCAAATACTTTTCATGCCGCTTCAACATTGACCCAATGACCAAGAAATCGAATTTTTGTGTGCAATAAAGCTGTTATTGTTGTTGAATATTTGTCCCTCTGACCAGCGGCACGAGCAACAGGTTGATAATTATTAATAAAACTTTTATTTTTTTACAGCATGAAAAGGGAAAGAGACTTGTAAGTATTGTTTACACATGATCTGAATAAATAACTTTGCATTGTAAACATGAAATATTTTTTTTTATGTAAGAAGGAATCTCGCTGCTTGTTAAAAAAATGATAAGAATGCGATATAACCAGTTACGGAGTAATTACTCTGGGGGTCAATTTATGAGACAATGACGCTTTACGAGTGGAAAATTACAATTGTGAGTTATTAAATTTAATTTTAATGATTTGTTTTGACTAAAAAATTTGCGACGTCATTGTTTAAATCGCCACAGGAATTAATGACCTTGACTGAAATGTGCTCCAATTTTAATTAAATTTGTATTTGCCATTCACAAACAGTGATAATGAACACAATTTGATTAGGATACGGTCGCAAAATATCGTTAATCATAAGTAGTTGGGTCAATATTTGCTCACAGATATCGGTTCTAACTTTTTTTTTCATTTAATTTTGTTTGAATAAATATTTATTAAGCACTTGATTTCACATAAAAATAAAAAAAAATATTTTTCTCTTTTTTTTAGAACCTCCTTCACAGTTCATCTAAGCGACGTAAAAAAATCTTTAATTTTTTGGGATTTAAATTAAAAGTTCACGCACGCGACAACTACAAAAAACCGACTGAACGACAAGACAGCAATTTGGTATCATCATGCTTTATTTCTTGTTGGCTGTAACTCGATATTGTTTGTAAACACATGCACGTTGTCTCGTTCAGTGTGAATGTATTTGCACATTGTATTCAGCGGAGATACTGGCAAGTCATGATATTTATTATATGAGGAATTCAGCAGGCAAGTGATATGCTGTGGTTGAAGGGGTGAGATGGCGAGTGATTTTTTAATTTTTTTTTAATCTTTAGGTTGCTCCCAAAAAAAGCTATTGATTTTTGCTAAATTTTTAGCAATTTTGGAAAATTTTAAAAAGTATTTATTTTTATTTTAAATTTATTAATTATAAAATGTTTATTCAAATAGAACAATTAAAATCGTGAAAATTTAAAAATCAATTTCGAAAATATTAGATTTT
This sequence comes from Culicoides brevitarsis, assembly GCF_036172545.1. Classification (NCBI taxonomy): domain Eukaryota; kingdom Metazoa; phylum Arthropoda; class Insecta; order Diptera; family Ceratopogonidae; genus Culicoides; species Culicoides brevitarsis. The sequence continues at coordinate 12,891,989 of NC_087085.1, read as the reverse complement.
TTTATTGAGATTTTTATTTATTTATTATTAAAAAAAAAATATCTTATAAAATTTTACATCAAAAAAATTTAAAATTAATATAAAAAATTATTTTAGGAATTAGAAAACAATTTGAATTAAGTTCAAAACAAAAGACAGTACTCGCAATCGCCGCAACATAAAAAATACTAAATGGTTCAAAAATTTAATGTACAATTTCTTGAGACATTTGAGAATTCCAATTCTGAAACCGTTTTCCGTTTATGGTACTTATATGTTCTTGTAACAATAAAGCCGTCGTTGTAAAGCCATTTGATGGTGACAACAAAAATGAAACAGATGAGGTAGAACAACTATGTCCACATTTATCTAATAAACCACTAGATGACAAAGACTTCGAAGAGCTAATTAATAATGCCGTATTCAAACTGCTTAAACATAAGCGGCATTGCATCATTGTATTACGAAATTCTCATCAACCAAAAAATTAAAAATGCATTTATTAGACATGGTTAAATAAAGAAAAGGACTTGCCGAGAACCAACTTAGGATTACAAGTACGCACAAATAGAAAAATTCTTAAAGAATCTATCGAACATTTAATCAAAAAATTAAAAACGAAAAAAATAAATAAAAGGCGAAAAATATTTAAATGACAATATGAAATTTAATTAATGATATTAAAGAATACTGAATAAATGAAATAAAAGTTTTAAAAAAAATCAAAATGAATATAATGAAATAATTTAAAGAAAGTAATGAAAAGTTAATGTTTCACTTTTTTCAAACGGTACTGTTTCTGATAATATCGCACACTCGTAAAAACTCATCAGTACTATTTTCTACGACAAAGAAGACAAACAAAAAATCGAAAGTGACTAAACTTGTTTAGATTTGACTTATCGACGACGTGACGTTTTCCTGTCTATTCCGATAGTAGAAACTTAGAATTTATTGTCGAACCAATCTGGAAATCCCCAAAGGATTTTTCATTCACGTACGTGACTTGACCTCAGAAGAGTCTTAGTCGTCAATGAATGAGCTTGATCAGAATTTAAATCACTTTACGACTTGTACAGTTACAAACTTGATAAATTAAATAAGTCAAGGTTACTGCCAAGCGATTTGTCAAAGCTTTTGATTTGTGTAAGAAAAATCACTTCAAGTGATAATTAGATAACTATTAGACTTAATATGCTAATTAATCCGTTAACTGTGATGTCAAGGTTAAAACTTCTTATTTAATCAGCTTCAAAAAAAAAATAAAACCGGTCGCTTCCATCACGTTACTTACTCAGGTATGACCGAAGTCCATTTTAATTCTTTTTTTTCCTTTTCACTCACTTCACTTCGCAATGGCAGTAGAACAAAGACTGACATTCAAGTAAAATTCAATTGCTCAAAAGACCAAACAAATTATACTTTGAGTTCTTCATTATCTACTTTTTGTCGTTTTTGTGTAATTTTTTTGTTACTTTCAACACTTTTGCCACACAAACACACAAAAACTTGAACAAATTGTTGTAAAGTTAATTAAATGCATTTGTTCCTATTTTACGCGCGGTGATTTAATACGCAACCGATTAATTAACCTTTGGCTGCTCGTGAAGTTACTCGAAGCGAGAGGATTTTACACAAAAAAAAAACTTACGGCCATGTTCCCGATCGTCGACGTCTCGTGTCTGACGAGAAATATCCGTCGTCACTGAGATCGTCAAACTCCAACTCCGACGCCTCGTACTTATTTCTAATGGATTTTTCGTATTTATCACAACGTTCAACATTTTCATCACTTTTTGCGGGCACTTTTTTGTTTGTCAGACTTTTACTTGTTGTCGCAGACTTGGCAACTGGTTTCTTCTTGTGATAATTGTACTGCTTTGTCGCTGGCTTGGATTCCAGTAATTTTGCATCACTTTTCGCCGTGTTTCGCCACCACGACAATTTATAGTTAACTTTTTCCTCTAAGCGTGTTTTATGCAATGTCGCAAGATCAATGTCCGACATGTAAGCCATTTTTCACTTTTTTTTGTTTGTTTTTTAATGGTTTTAATTCAGTAACTTTGTTTCAAACATTGAACCTTTTTTATGAAAAATTACAAATTTTAGTACAGTCAAAATTCAATAAATGGGAAATTCTAAAAATTTCAAAGTCTAAAAGTCAAAAACTGAAATTTTGGGTTTATTTAATTAAATAAAAAAATTAATTTAAATTGAATTTTTAAATAAAAAGTTTAAAATTGTTGAAAACATGAATAACTTTTACAAGTTTGAATTTAAAATAAATCTAAAAATGATGAAATTTTTAACAAATTTCATTATTTTTGAAAATTTATCGTCAGCATAATAGCGACAAGTTTAGTTACAAAATTTAATTTTTTAATTTTAAAAAAATTTTTTTTTTTAATAAATTATTTTAATTTTGGAGCCAATTTATTGAATTTTAACTGTAAATATATGAAATGCGTTTGTCACACTTTGTCATCAAATCAGTCTTTAAAACGTCTTTATCTTGAACGTTCTGGAGTTAATCGACCATCAAGTCGACGAGTCAGGTGAAGAATAAATGTCGAAAATTTTCTACATCAGAAGATAATGTTTTGTTTGGTTTGCTTGCTTTGTTTCTTATCAGTTCACGTATTATTTTTTTTATTTGAGTTTTAAAAACAAATAGATCAACAGAAAAAATCATGACTACTAGTACTAACTAGAAGTTGAGCGAGCGGCGTCAGATAATTCAATTATTTGTTCAGTCATTGCCGGTTATCGTCGTTTGTGCAAGAAAGTAACCTCTTGACATTTTTTTGACATGATGCGCGTCTCGCATGATCAATGCTGTATCAGTATCACGTGAAAGAAAGTTCTTGACCTATACACGGAAAGGTGTTGTGATATTTTCATTTTACTATGAAGTTATCAGTTGAATCTCAAAATAGTAGTTTCAGTGTTTCAATGAGTTGTAAAATTTTTATTTGATTGTCACCGAATGTCGAATCTTATCAATTTTAGTTCAATATCTTGACAAGGTTTGCAGATTAAAATTTTATGAACTTTGCGGAAATAATTTTTTTTTTTGCAGGAAAAAACATAAAATATTGAATTTAATCCCTTTAAGAGGTTAATTTTATTCCTTGAGAAATTATTTTGATTTTTTTAACTTTTAAATCTTTTAAAATGTCGAAAAATATTTTGATTTTTTACTTATTTAAAAAAAAATTAAATTAAATATTTATGGAATGAAATTATATAACTCAATTTTCAAAAAAATTCAAAAAAAAAAATTAAATTAATAAATAAAATAAATTAAATTTAAAAATTAAAAATTAATAAAAAATTTTTAAAAATTAATTAAAAAAAAAATATTAATTCATTTAAATTTTTTTTTTCTAATGCTAAAAAAAATAAAAATTAAATTAATATAAAAAGCTTTCGATTTAAGCTTAAAAGTATTAGAAAAAATGATATAATTTTTTTTTAAATTATTTTTTTAGTGGATAAATAAATTTAAATAATAAACTTTTGTTTGAATAAATTAATAAACTTTTTCTGATGCAAGAGCATTAAATAATTTTTTTTTTCTTTTTGAATTTTTCAAAAAATTAATTCTCAAAGGATTCAAATCAACCTCCAACGGGATAAATTTCAAATTTGTTATTTGTCAAACTGTGGTTCGAGGTTTATTTATTTCCAATTGACGTCAGTCTGTTTGTGCCTATCTGTCTTTGAAAAATTCTTGGGAAAAACAATTACATTTATGGCCCTTTGTTCTTTGATTCGAACTAGTTCACGTTAAATTCCACTTTTTTTCAACTCAAATTGTTTTTTTTTTCCAACGTCTTTTAATTATTAAGACACAATTTCAACTAAACCTTAATCTCGTACTTGCATCTCCTATTTATATAATTCGCAAGAAATTATCAGCTGAGCGTTCTTATCACGTCAGCTAATTTTTTGTTGCACTAAATTACAGTGCAAATATTTAATTTCAGCGGAATTTGCAATTTGATATTTTTTTCGAGAATTTGCTGTTTTTCCCGCTACAAAGTTGAAATCAGAACTTTTTCGGGGATTTCGAGATAATTTCGGACAAATGTGTCAGTTGGCGAAACAATGTGTCGTAAAATAATTTAGCGTCGAAAAAAATTCGCTGATAATTATTTTTTTTTTGCTACATTTTGTTGTTTTTCTCTTCTCATTCATAACATTTTACCTTTTTTGTCTGCTTCATAAAATTATAAAAAATTTTTTTACGAGCAACCCGTTTATTGCCCAAGGATAAATATTTGGAATTTTTGTCGACGAGCGCGAGACAAGTGCAAATATTTGCGCGCGATCTCATCGCAGTACGTGATCTACACGAGAATCCTGTTATTATTTTATTATCTCTTGTACGACGCGACCTTGATTTATCAGATCTTGACAAAAAACTCGCACAAATAGGACTCGCACAAAGAATTCAATGACAAGGCTTTGCTTTGTGCGCGAATGTAGCGAATGGCAAAAAATAAATATCAATCAGCTGTTCAATTGCAATTTGTTGTCACGTTATGTAATTGCGGAGCAAATTACATCACAACACTTCAATTTAATGGAAATATTGCTGCAAATGCTCCATTTATTTCCATTTAAAGCCGCAGAAAGAGACACAAATCTATTGCCAAGCGAAGAAATAAAAACACTCGTGGCAAGATGAGATGCGAGAAAACTGGTTGTAAGGCCAATTATCGACAGTCGACGGCGTCGCGAAAGAAACATGACAGGTGTGTGCAAGTAAGTAACATGTTGAAACATATTTTCATCAACTAACTTTACAGCATGACTGACAGATGAATGGAGTAAATCACGCATTTAATGGGCAAAAATGGAAAACTTTCACTATCAAACTGCGCGCGTGTGTCACAATTTTCAACAAACACGGATTTTGTTCTGACGACGAATTATGGTCATTAGTAATAAATTATATTCTGACAAGGAGTGAGTAGGAGGAACCTCTCTTGTCCAGTTATTTTTTTTTTTAATAAAACAAAACAAATGGAATGAGGAAATAATTTTGCGCGTCGACGAAGTATAGAAATTTTACAAATTTGAATAAAAAATAGGAATGGAAAATTTTTTAAATTAAATGACTTTTCAATATTAATATATTTTTTAAATAAAATAATAAATTTTAAAACTAATTGAAATAAATCAAATTAAATTTAATAAAAATTATTTTAAAAAAAAAATAATTTTAAATATAAAATTTCAAATTTAAAAAGTGAATATAAAACACTATGAAGCTTAAAAAAATTAAAAATATTTTTAAAAATTACAAAATTTAAATAATTGATTAAAAAAATTATTTAATTAATTAATTTAGTTTTTAAAATATTTAATTAATTAAAATTTAATTAAATTGGGTTATTTTAAAAAATTTTAAGTTTGATTAAATTAAAATATATTTTTTTAAAAACTTGTTTCGATTAAAAATTCTTAAGGTTTAATTTATTTTTTAAATTTTAATTTAATTTAATTTTTTTTTCTTAAATTCAAAATTGATTTTAATTTTCTTAATTTAAAATTTTTAATTTAATTCTTAATTTTTTTGCAGCTCTGATGAAAAAATTAGCAAGACGTCTCCATAAAATTTGATGAGCTAGCTACTCAACTAATTAAGCATTCAACTGGGACGGAAATGCAAATAAGTTGCAAACAAAAGCGATAAACATCATTAATCATTTTAACGGTTGGCCGACTACCATTCGTGAATTGACTGATGTCTGTATTGACAAATTTCTTGCCAAACAATAACAAAATATTTATTCCAGTTTCTACACAAAAAAAAACTTTCAAAAGGTATTTACTCTATTTCTGTTTTATTTTTATTTTTTTTTTTTGTATTTATTTATATTAAAATTAACATTTTTTCGGTATTTTTATGTTTTCCTCACAGCGACTTTTTTATTTTTATACTTCATATGAACAACAAATCGCTGAAAACAACATTTTTTTGAAACCATTTGTATAAAATTTTTAACAGTTCAAGAATTTCAACTATTTCATTGCAAACTTATACGATCACACGTCGCGCGAGACACCTGTAGCGACCGAATTAATTAAATCATTATGATTTTTCGGTGTATTTAATGTCTCTGGAATGTGTGTCTCGATGGCGTGGCGGCGCTTAAGCCGTGATAAAAATTGAAATTTGATAGTATTGCATAACGCAGACGTTCAAGAGGCACCCCATCGATGACAAGAGTGTGTGACGACGCTTCATTCATTAATACAATTTTATTTGAATTTCATTGTAATTTACACTACTAACTTATTTATTTATGTATTTGTCGTATCTCGCTGTAGGTATTTGTACTTTTTTTTATTTTTTGAAATGTTTGTTTTATACTTTCGTTGCACTCGGCAGTCAAATATTTAGTCTGTTGTAATATTTTTGTGTGTATTTAAATACATTCTTATCATTTTAATACAAAATATTTTATTTTTTTGGAATGTTTTTAATGTTTATTTTATTTTAATTTCAGACTTTTTATCGGAATTATAGACAAAAGTTACGGAAAAAAACACGAAATTGAGAAAAAGAACGGCACTCGTAATGCCAGACGACCATTCAGTTGGCCAGTCGCGCGATTACTATCCTCTATTCGTTGTGCCGTATCGCGTATATTATAAAATATAATAAATAAAAAAGAGTGTTGTGTATGTTTAGTCGGTATTGGCATGCACGTAGTTGTCACGTCGACGACGTTGTCTCGCGTTACTTCGAGTTGGTGTTGTCGTATTATTTGTACAAATATAACAAATTAATAAATATTGTACATTGAAGTGTTTTAGATGATTATTGAAAAGTATGGTTTTTTTTATTTTCATACGTCGCGATAAAATTTTATTGAAAGCATGATTTTTAATTAATTTTACGAATATTATTTTTTTTATCTATTCATATAAATTAATAATTTTATTTAATTTAAAAATAAATTATTTTTTAAAAATCAATGTTAATTATTTGATTAAAATAAATTTAAGAAAATTAATCAAATTAATGAAATACATTTTAAATTTAATTTAATATTTAATAATTAATTAATTTAAACTAAAATAATTTTTTTTTTTTTAAAATTTTTTTTATTTTTTTAAAATTAAATTTCAAAAAAAAATTTAAAAAATTAATTAAATTTTATTAATTTGAAGGAAAAGAAGATTAGTTAAATTAATTTTTTAAATTTTTAATTTAAAAAAATTTTTTTTTAATTTATATTAGGTATATAAAATAATATGAAAAAAATAATTAATTTTATTATTTTAAATTTTTTAATTTTATTTAATTTAAAATTCTTATACAAATTTTTTAAGAAAATAAAACTTTTAGATCCGCTTTCTAGATTCCGACAAATTAGAGGTCACGTCACACCTCAAATGAGATCAGAACCTACTTTTGGCAAAACTTTTTGACATCAACAAGAACTTCACACCTCTTTAGTGCTCAATTATCGTTAATCACTTAAACATCCAAATTTGTTTAAAATCGTATTTATTTTACATTTCTGACATGTGACGTCAATTTTTTTAGATTTTCAATGTGTTTGAATGCCAAAAGGCACGACAATCTCTGTACTCTATTAATAAATAATCTATCTTTATTGATTTAAAATGATCGATCAAGTAAATGGATGGACAACGTCTGTAGGTCTCTGCATGTTAAAACTGAACAAGAGTTTAGAAAAAAAAACTATGAATTGTGCGACATGGTAGTAAATAGAATTGCATTCGGTATAGAAGGTAATAGTTTTGAATCGATTTGTAATTGGCAGATTAAACGTCAATTGAGGTAACGACGATGATGACGATGAAAAAAAAAGTTTAAAAGGGCAATTAATGTTAACAAGAAGACGCCATTAGATAAAAAAATTAGAGAAAATTTTATTAAAAGTTGTTTCAGATATTTTTAAAAAAATTTTTGAAACAGAATTAAAATTATTTAAAAAAAAAATTAAAAACTTGTCTTTCTTGATTTTTTTATTAAAAAGGAAGATTAAATAATGAATAAATAAATGAATTAAAAAAATAAAATAAATAATTTTAAATTTAATTTTTATTATTTATTTTTTTTTCGTTTTTAAAATTTAAATCCAAATAAATTAAATTAATTAAAAAATAAATCATTAATTAAATAAATATTATTTTTAATTATAAAATATTATTTTTTAAATTTTATTTTATAAATTTTTTAAAATTTAAAAAATTTATTAAAAATTAAATTTAAATTAATTTTTTCAAAGACTAAACTTTTTAATTTTTTTTTATCTTTTTTCGTCTTTTTTATGATTGACAAAAAAATTAAATTTTATTATTATTATTTTTTTTGCAGCGAAAATTCAAAAACAGACAATCTTTGATGCGAACAGAACTTCTACAGCTATCTAATCACATTTTATTACACACATTCACAATCAACTTCAAAAGAGACGAGGAATGTTCATAATTATGGTAATCAAGCTTTGGGGTCAATGTTACCATCAACAAACGGCACAAATACTCGCAAATTGTGGAAGATGCTTAGAATTGATGTTCTTAAACCTTCGCACGACACACATCGCACATCAACGACATTAATGGTAACATACTCGCACATTAGCGCAACATAGTTATTAGATATTGATTTCATTTTTTTTTTCGCATTCAACATAACCAAATGCGAATGTCGTGTTAAAATCTGGCACAAGGCTCTTTTATTTAACGGTTTAACACTTTTTTCTCGCACAAAAAATTCAATTGGAGCCTTGTTTTTATTTAAATTGAATTTTTTTGATGACTCATGAATTTTTTTTTAATCAAAAAGAAAGGAAAAAAAAATTGATAAAAAATTTACCATTCTCTGAGGAGTTCCGCTTGATTTTCAGGACACGGCATTTTCGGTCCCATGTCATGTTCCGGGTCGTCAAGACTGCTATTTTTGCTGCTTGTGCAGCCATTTCCATTCATTTTGTGATTGTTATTGCTGATCATAATTTTCGTCCGAAAACTCGTTTTTTTTTTTGTTTTGGAATTCCAAATTACTTTGAAAATTTTCCACAAAATATTTTCATTGCTTGCCAAGTTAATAAAATTTTATTTTATTTATTTATTCAAACACGTCAGTTACGCGAAACAACTTTTCACACCGATAATGATGGTAAACAACACAATGCGTTATCACCAAACGACACAAATAATAATTTTATTTGAGTTCTGATGTAGATGCAGTTTTGTCGTTGTTCTGCCTTTGCTCACCATGATAATAATTAATCACAATTTTACGGAACTCAGACACAGACAAGGAATTGTCATTGATTGAGAGAAAGTTTTTTTTTGTCTTATTTTATATTTTGTCGTCGTTGTTGACTAATAATTGTAAAAAAATCTTTTCTCTGGCAGTTGCAGCGTTGCAATGATAAAATACTACAATTGCTGTTATGGTGCGTTGTTTCTTGTCAAAATTAACTAAAAGTTGCTATAACTTATCCCGGAATTTCACTACAAATTGATTAAAATTCACTCAAGGAGTTTTATATTGATCGCGCAAATAAATGAATACTGAGCGACTGTAGGTATGGCATGACTTCATAACATTTTGTATGACGTTAAGACATAAAAGGCACATCTCTCATACCTTTTCACAGGACATGTGACTTTTTTAAAAAGACGACAATGAATCAGCTGATTTTAATGTGTGGCAATGTGGGATATGGAGACATGGAAAAACACACATGCTTGTCAAAATTTGAATTTAGTGACGGTTGAAAGTTTAAAATGCAAAATTAAACTCAACAATAAAATCTCCATTGTGACCTTTGAGGATAAATTCGGGGCTTAATGCAATTTTAATTGGAAATTGAAATTGGCAGTCATTAAAAAATGATCAGTATCAATCTCAATCGACACATAATTAAATTTTAAACTTTTTCAACAAGTAATGAGAGTACCTTGAAGTTGAAACAACAACAAGGTAACATTATCGCATAAATTGATATTATCGGGCAACATATATTTTTTTGTGAAGAATTCGTGTCTCGCAGCCAAAATTTTAAGAATAAATGAAGAAATTTCGATTAAACGGTAAGTTAATTTTTTTAAATTATTTATTTTTTTTAATTTCAGAAATCTGTGGTAACTGAATTAAAAACGAACAAGAACCAACTTTATTGCTAATTAAATAATTAAAAAAATTAAAAATAATTTAAATTATAATTAATTTTAAAAAATTAGATTAAATAAAAATTATTATTAAAAAAGAATAATTCAATATAAATTAAAAAATAATAAATATGAAATAAAAAATAAATTAAAAAAAATAAAATTTTAATTTATAATTAATTTATTTTAAATTTAATTAAATTAAAAAAAAAAATAAATAAAAAAAGAGTCAATTAAAATATAAAAAAAAATCAATATTTTTTTTAATTTAGATAAATAAATTAATTGAAAAAAAAAAATATATTTAAAAATAATTAATTTAAAAATTATGAAATTATAAATTTAATAAAAAATAAATTAGAATTTGAATTAAAAATTTCAATATTTTGATCAAAAATCATATTTTTGATAAAAAAATTTATTAACTTTAATATTAATAATTAAATAAAAATTTATAAATAAATAAATTTATAAAATTAAAAATTTGTCATAATTTAACATTTATTTTTTACACACATAGAATAACTAAAAATTAGAGCCCTTTTAATTTTAAATTATTTTTTTTTAATTTAAAAATTTAAATTTTTGCGAAATATTAATTTCTACAATAAACAAGTGCATTCTAATATTTTTACTCTCATATAGGTATGATGACTTAATCATGCACACGCAATCTATGATAAAAATCTCGGCATTTGAACTAAAAGTGGGTGTAATTTTAGAGAGGCATTGACATTGATCAATGCAATCGACTTTATTCGCAGTTGTTACTAATAATTGGCTTTATTCGTTAATACTCAATAATTATTTATTTTTTTAATTTCTCAGTAACAATCGATCTACGCAGACCACACGTGACTCAGGAATAACAATAATTATGCACGTTATTTATAAAAAAATCCGGTATTTATTTAAAGCACAACTCAAATATTTACAGACACGAAAAAACAATGCAATTATGACTGGATTTGCAGATAAAATTCTCACGTTTTTTGTTGGTTGAAGATCATTGCACATACGCACGAAATCATGACACAAAATTATCTGACAACTTTGTCTTTATCGCAAAACACACAAAAAAATGGCAAAATTACTCACCGAAAGAGCTTTCGTTGCTCGTGAATTTCTTTCAAGTTCTTCACCTTTCGCAGGGGACTCGGAGACGAATCCTGTTCGGCAACAATCTGCCGCGCCAATGCCAAGTCTTCTTCGTTCATTGTGTCTTTCGTTCAAATTTTTATGCAAATTTCGTTGAATTTATAATTAATCGATAAATATTTTTTTTTTCAAATAATTATTAAAACAGGATTTGCAGCTGTGATCTTTTTTTTTATTGTTTATCAATTATTCTTGAAAACACGTTAGATCTTGTTTATCTGATCACATGGGCCCTTTTTCAACCACAAAAATTAATGACATGAATGAAACTCGATCTTTTTTTGCGCGTTTAATTCACAAAACGAGAATGTCTCAAGATATTTTTTGTTGAGTTAGTCCAAGAAACTTCACCTCTGAGGTTATGCTAAGCACTAAATATAGAAAAATACTGGAAATGACGTACAACAAATAATAATTTATTTGAATTTTTTGAATAAGTAAACACACTGCTTGTTTGATTTTTTGTTCTTTCTCTCGGTATCGCGTTGAAATTTGAGAATTATTGCACTAAAATTGATGATTTTGCAAATAATTTATTAAAAATATAAAAAAAATAAATCGAGAATATTCGAGAGAGATCATAAGTCTGATCTCGACAGCATGCCTCGCGCAACTGAATCCGTCTAAAGATAAATACTGTATTTTGTTAAGATATATGTGCGTGAAAATATAAACAATTCATTTACGTTTTGTGTAGTACTTTTGAAGTGTAGTAGATTTACAGTGATATTCAACTTATCTCGCGGGCAATTTTTTCGAGGTATGGCAAAAATGTATCGAATGCTGTAACGAAAATTGTATTTTAATTACTTTTGTGCGGAGGTCATGTAACAACAATATCATATTAGATTAAATATATTGTAAGAAGTTAATAAATTGTTGTAATTTTTTTTAATAAACAATTTTTAACAACGAATTCTTTTATAAATTCAAGGATCTTATGCAATATTAAATATTTAATAAAATAAAATATTTTTAAAAAAATATATATTTTTTTATATTTTTATAAATTTTATATATTTATATTAAAAATAATATTAATAAAAAATTTTAATAAAAAATAATTATTAAAATTAATTTTTTATAAATTAAATTATTTAATTTTTAATGAGAAATATTTTTTAAAAAAATTATTTAAGGCAACTAAATAATTTGATTTTTTGTAAAAAACATTATAAAAAATTAAAAATATTTATAATAATATTTTTTTTATTTGTAAATATTTTATTTATTTTTTTAAAATTATAGAAAAATTATTAAAATTTAATTTTTATATTTTAAAACTATTTTTAATTTTTTAAATAATCGAAAATTTAATAAAAATTCAATTTTTATGTTTTAAAAATATTTTTTTATTATTTTTTAAAATTTTTATTTATTCTATATTACATTATAATTTTTTATTAGCTAATAAAATATATTTTTTATATATATTTAGAATATTATAATAATAATAAAATGAACAAAATAATATATTTAAAAATTTTCAAATATAAATTTAAACCCATAGAATTAAAAAAAATAAACAAATGATATGATTTGTATTCTTGATCCTTACAAATTTGCTTAAAAATTAAATTGAACAAAATTAATAATTTCATAAGTAGTCAAAATAAAAAAAATACTCAACATAACATTAAAAAAAAAATTATTTTAATATATTGATTAAATTTACTTTATTATTCTAAAACATGAAACTGTCTGAAAAAATCAAAAGAAATAAAGTGTAATATTAAATCCCGGTAATGATTGAAAGGCATCTTGGTCTCGTTGATACAAAGTCATTCCTAAGTATTTCTATTTATTATCCCAAATTTATGTTATTACTTAAGGTGCTAAGGTCTAAATGGAATGGAAAAACATGGAAAGAAAAGAGATTTGCGAATAAAGTAAATTAGAATCATGTTTTCTTGTTAATTTAAAGTTAATTTTAAAATATGAAAGACATTTTTTTTGTTTGTTTTGTTATATAAACATTTTATGACTAAAGCTACATTTTTAATGACATGCACTCAAAAATAAAAAAAAAAAAAAAAAAATAAAGAAAGTACGTAGAAGAAGATAAGAAATTTGTTAGCTAAGCTTATCAAGAAGTGACATGCAGGATGATGACGATTTTAATTAAAATAGTGAAATTTTCCATTAAAATCGAAAAATTAATTATTTAGACATAAAATAGACATTTGTGTGTAAATACTCTAAAAACAAACTACTACAAAAAAAAATCTATACGCCCATGGCGTAATTAACATTTTCAGTTGTAACACCTTTTAAGGCAGCGATAATTCCTTGCAGATTGTCTTCGGTGTACGGTTTGCCTTTGAGTGTCGAGACAACGGGAATTGGTTCCGAATTGGGGATCATCAGGGAAATGTCTTCAATGAGGCCCTAAAATTAAAATTTTTCATTAAAAATATTTTTTTTGTAAAAGTTTAAAAAAATACCTTCTCAACATCCAATTTAATTTTCATGTCAAGATCTCCATTTCCGGATTTCATTTGAACCGATTTTAATACCGAAAATTTGGGAGTTTTTCCGTAACGCCAATCCCAAGATGAAAAGGTTTCTTTGATGGCATTCAATCCAGGGAACCATTTCTCCGTCGGATTAATCAGATGGAAGCCACTTTGTTTCTCCAACAGCTCTCGACCGCCATCTACTAATTCAGTCGCTGGTGTACGAAGGTATTCGTATCTAAAATTAATGAAATTTGTTAAAAAATTTATTTTTTAGAAAAAAAAAATGTTCAAAACTCACCCAATAGCAGAGAGCAATTGAGGCATATTAATCTTCTTGTTGATATCTGCCAAATTTTTGATGGAAGATCGCACCGATGGAGTCGCCTTGCTCTGAATTTCGGACTGAAAGAAGAAAAAAAAAATACAATTGTAACATTGAACGTAGGTCATGAACAGAATGGAAGCAGTACTAATGTAAACAAGATGAAATTTGTCACGTAGGCAAAAATTTAAATTGAATCTTTTTACAGTACAAACAATGTCTGGATGGCATCTCTTTGTCATATTCATCGTTAAAAGTCACATTTTTCGTTCCGATTGACGCAAACTTTCTAATCACAAAAGCAATTGAAGAGATAACTCAATTAACGATCATTTAATGAAGAAACATGTGACGGAAAGATTCATCAAATAGAGCAATTTGAAACTTTGTAATGTACGAAAAATTCAAATTTAAGGTCATCAAGGGCATTTTAGAACTTTTTTGAGTGAAATAGAATCAGATAGTGATAAGGAACGCGTGAGGTGCATCTGCTGAATAGCAAAACAGGCACGTCGGAACGAAAGAACTTGATGTTTGTGCGCATTTAAAGCTTTTTTTTTATTGCTCTTGATAATGAAAGCAAGATTAAGGTTTAATGAAGTCAGAGGCGAGCATTTTATTTTTGTATTTTTCGCCGTAAATGGTTTCATCATATCGAACTGATACGGTTGTAATATAAAGTTCGGTTGATAAGCGCGTCTGGACCTCATTGATAAGGCGCAAAGGTTATTAATACGAAAAAATTTCGATGCGAATCTAATCAGGAAATGATAAGAAAAGCAAAATCTGGGGATAGGTATCGAAAAATGAGACGATTGTTTTATTTCTTTGTAAATTTATTAAAATTTAATTTTTAAACTAATTTTTTTAATCGAAATTTTTACAATTTTTTTATGAATCAAGGTCATTAAATAACCTTGAGACCCCAAATAAACAACTAAAGGGCCTTTTCATATTTAATTTTTTAATAATTTCATGTCAAAAATGGATAATTTCTCGCAAGTTCGATTGAAAGCTCATCAAAACATCAAAAAATAAAAACATAAACAAGCTTTAAGGACTGATCAATGCCTCTGATATCGATATCAACCTGTTTAAATGCTTAAACTTGCTCGAAGAAATAAACAACTAAATGGAATAGCAACAAAATAATATTTTTTTTCAACAACACACGACTTGCTTTACTACTTATTATTAAAGGTAATATAAAAAGTCATTAACATTTATATTATTGTTAATAACGTTAAATATTCGTCAAAAAAAAAATCGGCTAAAAAATGTTTAGTAATAAACTTTTAATAAATGCAGGACTCATGACTCATTAAAAAATTTTATTAACAAATAAATAAAAATAAAATTTATTCAGAAGTTCAAGAATTTTTTTTGAATATGTATCGTTTACCATACAGACACCAGTTTGTCTAGGTGAGGTAGAAACAGATGTCAAAAAAATTTATATTTTATCGCCAAATAGTATTTTTCTGTCGAAAACAAACAAAAATAAGACAATTTTTTGATAAGTCAAGTGTGACCCAAAAAAATAAACAACAATTATCAAAAAAAAAAAAAAATTATTTTTCAAAAAATTGTCAAAATCAAGAAGTTAAGAGTTATTAAACTCGTCAAACGCATCGCTTGACAACCAAAATTTTTTTTATAAAATTTTGTTTAAAGTAAAAAAAAAGTTGTTGATGAGGCACAAAAATATCACGATATTAAAACGTGAGTGCCGATTTTGCCGAGACAGAAGACGTAAAATTTTTATTGCTAATTAAAAGATTAAATTTACTTCATTTTGCGACGGCGAATGATAAGTGTGAAAAAATGAAATAAATATTTAAAAAAATGAACTCACATCAGTCTTTGACAGAGCATTTCGGAGATGATCCTTGTTGGAATTGACCAATAATGTGCAGTGATGATAGGCGTTTGGTTGACCCAATTTAGCAGCTGTGCCAGAAATCTGAAAATTAAAGTTTTTGATTAGATTATTTTTTTGTAAATGGAGGAGTCTGGTACTTTTTTTAAGCTTTTATTTTTTAAATATTCGTCAAAAAAAAATCGACTAAAAAAGTTAATGAACTTTTCATAAATGCAGGACTCATGACTCATTTAAAAATTTTATTAACAAATAAATAAAAAAAAAATATTCAGAAGTTCAAGAATTTTTATTTTTTGAATATGTATCGAATATGTATGAGACCTCTAAATTAAATAATTTTGCTTTGTGGTCCGTTTTAAGGTTCAAGAGCAAGAAAGAATTTTAGAAAAAAAAAAAAAAATTAAATTTGACTAAAATTCTTATGAAAATTATGAAAAAAATTGCTAAATATTTTAAAGAAATTTTTTATTTGAATGAAAATATAAATTTTTATGATGATTAATTTATTAATAAAATTAAATTGAATATTTTAACAAAATAATTAGCGATTTTTTTTTATTTTAAATATTTATTAATTTTTTTTTTATTTAATTTAAAAAAATATTTATTTTATTGATTTTTTTAATCATAATTTTTTTTATTATTTTTTAAAAAATAAGAATATGAATAAAAAAAAAGAATTTAATTTTTAAAATTAAATTAAATTAAAATTATTTAAAGTTTTATAAATCAAGATTATAAATTTTTCTTTGTTAGATTAATAAAATAAATAAATAAGTAAAATAAAAAAAAGCTAAATTTTGATTATATTTTTATTAAAGTAAAAATCTACTCAAAATCTATTCTTGCCTTAAAATTTGGAAAAAAAATTATTAAAAATTATTTAAAAAATAAAAAATATTTTTTAGACATCACTTGAAGTAAAATTCAACATGTTTTTCAGTAAAAGATTAAAAATAATAAAAATCGCAACCGGCATAAATCTGGTTATAAAGTTGTTTTTTTCGAATCGAAACGAAATGCAATAAAATTTTTATGTTCTCGATATCAATGCAAACTTGTTTTGTTGTTTATGCATTTCGAAAAAATAAAAAAACCAGATCTACAAGTAAAAATAATTGCTTTTTACAATGTATTCGTTAGATCATTCCACTTAAAGAGGCGTGTCAGGTACTTTTCCGATCATCTAGATTTTATTTTTGAGCGGAAATTTACTCACCTTCTTTCCGGAAATTGTGATATCATCTCTTTCCGACACATCGGCACTGATATTGTATTCCCGGTACAACGCCCTTGTGATAACGTTCAAATTATACGTTCGATTATATCGCTCGCGCGGCGTAAAAAACGTACAATTCAAGTTGCCCCGATCATGGAACACTGCTCCGCCGCCACTATTACGACGTGCCATCTCGATCCCGTTGCTGTTCAGGTAAGTGCCATTCGTTTCGGCAAAGGGGTTTTGATGTCTTCCAATTACGACACAGGGATCATTGGACCACAGCATGAGGACATGATGATGCGCAAAATCGAAATTCTTGTAGATCCAGTCCTCGAGTGCGAGATTGGCAAAGACATTGTACGATTGCGAGATGAAAATCGATTTGCGAATATCCTTGTCTGGCACACTCTTGATGTACTTTGACGTGTGCTTGGGAATGTTTTTGTTGCTGTTAAAGTGCTCCGTGGAGAAGTTTGCGCAGCGAACAGCTGATAATGCGGCGGGTTGACTTTTTGTTGCTTGCTTGAATAAAATGTAGGCGAAACGTGGTGTACGACACGTACTGTTTACGATTATGGGAGCAGCCATTTTGAATAATTTCGTTAATATGTAGTGACTTTGCTTGAGTTGTTATCGTTTTTCACTGTTTTTGTCGCAATTGACGATTATTTCGTTGCTGTGAGGATGAATATTCAGTATTTTTGTCACTCAATTCAGATTTGGGTTGATTATTTGTTGTTTTGCTCGTAACAAAAGTAACCTTTGATCACTTAATAATTCACACAAAATATTATCTGTTTACTAGTTTTGTCTTTTTTCTTTAATATTACACAATATTTCTTTTTATTTCTTCTTGGAACAGTTTCGTGGAGGTCCCAACGGTTTATTATTCTAAGTTTTATTTAGAGTTCGACTAGTTGTGGCAATGGTAGTAGTTGATCGTTCCCGTGCAAAAGTGACCTAAAAGCGTTTTTTCATTGAATCCGCAGAATCGCTGGCAGCCAAGTGGATTAGATATTCGTGCGTTTGTGGAGAATTGTGAAGCCACTTAAATGTTTGATGAAGACCGCAACACCGACACCTCAAACCCAAGCAATCGCAGGCAACAGGCATTTGTACTCACTAAAGTCAGAGGCAAAAAATAATTTTCTACTTTTTTTTATTTCACTATGGATTTTGTGAAAATTTTCGAGAATTCACGTTGCTTTTTGCGCTAAGCATTGATCACGAAACGCTTCCCGATTTTTTTACTTTATCAAAAAAGACAAAGACTCGAATTAATTTTAATTTTTGTGAAGAGAACTTGTTCCGACAAAGTCTGTTTCTCAATTGAACCAAGTGAATTCTTCACGTTTCCACGATACTTTTTGTCTCATATGAGCAACGTACAGAAATACTGATAGCAGGTTTCGCGAGTATTCAGTATGGAAATGAATGGAGTTTTAATGAATGATCGTTCGATGCAACACTTGACGTTCATTTCTTCGTTTTTTCTTGCCATTCATAATCAAAAGTGAGTGCAAATGTGCAACAAAGTGCTTGATTAATTTCTTCCTGGTTCTAATGAGTGCGATTAGATTAGCATAAAAATTCAAAGTTGCAAGTGCAGTTGAGTGTTTCGCGCGATATCGAACGATATTTATGAATAAATTAGCATCTTTGCGGTTTGAGGTGTGAAAATTTGATGAGGCTTCATAGTCACGTGACTTCACAATTCTTCCGATTTTGGGCAATTGTTGTGAACTTGAATGAATGACCTTACCAAGGATGAATTTTTAAGAATTTTTATCGTTATAATTGGTGTTGGAGGAGTTGTCTTTCGGTTTCTTTTAGTGATTCACAGCCTTTTGTGACTCAAGTACCTGATATGAGAGTCGACAAGAGATTATAGCGACAAATTTTTAAATAAATTTATTATTTATCGTCACATTTTATCCTATTTTACGCGAATTTCGTCGAACAGCTGATTTTTATTTTGAATAGGCTTACCAGAAATTATATTTTATCATTTTCTTCGATTTTCATAATTTTATTTTAGTTTTTTTTTATTTTTATTTTAAATATCGAAATTAATTTAGTTTATTAAATTAATAATTTAATATTCAATAATTTATTTTCAAAAGTATTTTTAATTTTTTAATTTATTTATATATGTTATATTTTATTTTTTTTTTTTTTGATTTTCTTGCCTTTTTAAATTTAGGTACATATTTCTATCTTTTAAAATTTAAAAAAAATCCGAATTTATAAATTATTAAAGTTAAATAATTTTAATTATTTTTTTTATTTTTTTTAAGTTGATTTTATTAAAAATGTTAAAAAAAATCTTTTTTTTTCGAAATTAAATATTTTTATTTGAACAAAGTAATTTTTTAAATAAAAATTTTAAAATTATTAAATTTAATTTTTATTAATTTTTTCATTTATTTTAAATTATTTTTTAAAATATTTTTTTTTTTATTGAAAAACGAAATTTGGCATGAAAAATTTATTTCGAAATTTTAAATGAGTTCAAAATAATCATTTTCTCGATTTTTTTTGAGCTATACCTCAACTTAAAAACTTATAATTTTAAAAATTAAATAAATAATTAAAAAAAAATAACTTAAGCTTTTTGACTCATTTTAAAGAAAAAAAAAATTAATAAAATTCAAAAATTAATTTTTTTTTTTTTAAATTTTATTTCGAAATTTTAAATGAGTTCAAAATTCTCGATTTTTTTTGAAAAATTCAAAAATTAATTTTAATAAATTCAAAATTAAAATTTTATTAAAAAATTAAAAATAAATTTTTTTTAAAGAGTTAACGAAAACTGACGTACGCATCAAAAAAATCGTACGTTATTTTGTCTCTGATGTAAAAGTCGTACGTAATTCTGTCGCCGTCAAACGTCATACGAAGTGTCAAAAAGCCATCGTCAAGGACTTTTGCAATAATTTTTGGTGAAAAACTCGGAAAAAACACATTAAAAATTATTTAAAATGTCTTACATTGCACGTGTTGGTCCCAAAAAAATTTGTAAGTAATCCGCTTTTCATCATTTGTTGTTAAAATATTTTGATTTAGCTCAAAATTTATTCGAAACATTTGTTACATAATGAGTTCCCTGCCAAATTCTAACATTTATCTTGATTTTTTGCAGCAAACTTCGGAAGATGGTGTTACAACCTTACAGGATTCAACAAATATGGTACAAATTGCGGCGATTTTCTGTCGTTTTACGAATTTAAATGCAATTTTTTTCTGTTTGTAGGTCTCATGCACGACGATTGTTTGTATGAAGATGACGACGTGAAGGAAGCTGTTCGTCGCTTACCTGAAGATGTTCGTGATGGCCGCAACTTCCGCATGATGCGTGCCCTCCAATTGAGTTTGTGCAAGTCAATTTTACCGAAAGAGCAATGGACACAATACGAGAAAGATGTGCGTTATTTGGAGCCCTATTTGGAGGAAGTCAAGCGGGAACGCGAAGAACGCGAAGACTGGAACAAACTTCATTAAATTTGACGCCCGCACGATAGCAGAATAAAAATAATTGTCTAAATTCAATAAAAATCTATTGCAAAATCTACGAAGGATCTTTATTCGTGTACAGCTGATGGAGCGTTTTGCTGATTGCCGGTCCAATGGGTTTTCGCAGAGGTCCGTGAACGATGTCAGCGAGGAGATTTTCAGCATCTTTTGTTAAAAAGCAGTTTTTATAGGCAATTTGAAGTGATTTTGGTGTCGGATAGACTTCAACAATGGCAATCGCTTTATCCACTGACAAGCCTTTCAACTGCAAAAGTTGCTTAACGAAAATTTCTTGCACTGTTGGATCTCCTTTTTTCGTTGAAGCTTTGTTGAATTCCTCAAATTCCATCAAATACTCCATTGTCGCACTTTTTTCCTTTTTTTCGAGATCCGCTTTGAGACAACTCACCAAAAGCTTTTCTCGATAAATTTTTTTCAAAAATTCCGTCATCGTGTGCAAATACATCATCGAATGCGGATTATTTTCCGTGAATTTCACCTGAAAATTGCTTTGAATTCGCGTGTTGACTGTTGCTTGGATCAAATTCTGCACTGGCATGCCCAAATGTTGCTCATTTCCGTTCCCGATACTCTCAATTAAATACACAACATTCGATAATCCGCAATTTTTCAGGCGATATTTTTGTTCGTAATAACGTCCGTCTTTGATACTTGACGCTAAATCGTCTTTTCGCTTCCTTTCGACGATGAATGGCAGCACAAGCTCCTTCCCAGATTCATTTTTGGCGATCCACAGGAAATCTCCGACACTTAAACGACGAACTTCGAATTTGACGTTGTAGCGATTCAGTTCTTGGATTGTGCGATCGAGATGGGATTTGGATTTTCCAGCAGTTTCTTGAGTGTCAACCAGTAAAATTATCTCATAAGAGCCCGTTTCGAAGGTGAATGGCTCGAAAATCTTCGTGTTTGGTACTTTTTTAGACTTTTTAGGGGCAGAAGGCTTTTTTCTCAATGGGACAATGCCGTCTTTGACTAATTCTTTCGTCACTGCTTGTAAAATTTCTTCTTTTTCTTTGCGTTGTTCCTTTAAATAAACCTCGGAGCTGCGAAAACTTTCACTAAGTTCGACAATATTTTCATTTCCAACGGTTCTCATGTTATTTTTGATGTATTTTTCCAACTTTTGATCGAGCAACGAGCAAATTCCTTTGCCAAATCCTTCGAGAATGATGCAA
This sequence comes from Culicoides brevitarsis, assembly GCF_036172545.1. Lineage (NCBI taxonomy): Eukaryota > Metazoa > Arthropoda > Insecta > Diptera > Ceratopogonidae > Culicoides > Culicoides brevitarsis. The sequence goes on along the minus strand of NC_087085.1, from coordinate 12,870,085 downwards.
TCTCTGCCTGTGTTCAATGGAAGAGGAAATTTTTGTAGCGAAGTAAGAGCTTTTTTCAACTGAAATTGACTTTTTGCATCTTTTTTCTCTGCCTCGGAGATGAACTCGTTGAGCCACTTTTCGAATAAAGGATTTGGGCAGGTTCGGGTTAAAGTAATTCTCGTACGTTTTGGTTCTGGATCACACATTTTTAGTAAAATTCATTAAAAAGACCGCTTGAAGGAAATTCAAAACAAAAACAGTGAGTGACGATGACACTCAAAAAGTGAGTTCAGGGTGATACAATTCTTGAAAATTTCAATTCTTTGAATTTCATTTGAATAAATTTAAAAAAAAAAACTAAAGCCATTTTTGACAAATAAATTAAAAATTTGTCAGAGAGCTCTAATTTATCATTTTTAATCATTTTATAACTCAAATCTGCCAAAAAATTGAAACTGAAAAATTTTTGGTAAATTTTTTCAAAAAAATTTTCTTTGACATAGTTTTGAAAACTAAATCAAGAGCAAAAACTTTGTCAAAAACTGTGTCAAAGCCATTTTTGACAAATCTTGCTCCAAATGGATAAAAATTTGTCAGAGAGCTCTAATTTATCATTTTTAATCATTTTATAGCTCAAAACTGCTAAAAAATTGAAACTGAAAAAAAAAATTTCCTTTGACATAGTTTTGTTTTGAAAACTAAATCAAGAGCAAAAACTGTGTCAAAAACTATGTCAAAAACTGTGTCAAAGCCATTTTTGACAAATCTTGCTCTAAATGGATAAAAATTTGTCAGAGAGCTCTAATTTATCATTTTTAATCATTTTATAACTCAAAACTGCCAAAAAATTGAAACTGAAAAAAAAAAATTTCCTTTGACATAGTTTTGTTTTGAAAACTAAATCAAGAGCAAAAACTGTGTCAAAAACTATGTCAAAAACTGTGTCAAAGCCATTTTTGACAAATCTTGCTCCAAATGGATAAAAATTTGTCAGAGAGCTCTAATTTATCATTTTTAATCATTTTATAACTCAAAACTGCCAAAAAATTGAAACTGAAAAAAATTTTTTCCTTTGACATAGTTTTGTTTTGAAAACTAAATCAAGAGCAAAAACTGTGTCAAAAACTATGTCAAAACTGTGTCAAAGCCATTTTTGTCAAATCTTGCTCCAAATGGATAAAAATTTGTCAGAGAGCTTTTTTAATCATTTTATAGCTCAAAACTGCTAAAAAATTGAAACTGAAAAAAATTTTTTCCTTTGACATAGTTTTGTTTTGAAAACTAAATCAAGAGCAAAAACTGTGTCAAAAACTATGTCAAAAACTGTGTCAAACAGAGAGCTCTAATTTATCATTTTTAATCATTTTATAACTCAAAACTGCCAAAAAATTGAAACTGAAAAAAATTTTTTCCTTTGACATAGTTTTGTTTTGAAAACTAAATCAAGAGCAAAAACTGTGTCAAAAACTATGTCAAAAACTGTGTCAAAGCCATATTTGACAAATCTTGCTCCAAATGGATAAAAATTTGTCAGAGAGCTCTAATTTATCATTTTTAATCATTTTATAACTCAAAACTGCCAAAAAATTGAAACTGAAAAAAATTTTTTCCTTTGACATAGTTTTGTTTTGAAAACTAAATCAAGAGCAAAAACTGTGTCAAAAACTATGTCAAAAACTGTGTCAAAGCCATTTTTGACAAATCTTGCTCTAAATGGATAAAAATTTGTCAGAGGGCTCTAATTTATCATTTTTAATCATTTTATAACTCAAAACTGCCAAAAAATTGAAACTGAAAAAAAATTTTTTCCTTTGACATAGTTTTGTTTTGAAAACTAAATCAAGAGCAAAAACTGTGTCAAAAACTATGTCAAAAACTGTGTCAAAGCCATTTTGACAAATCTTGCTCCAAATGGATAAAAATTTGTCAGAGGGCTCTAATTTATCATTTTTAATCATTTTATAACTCAAAACTGCCAAAAAATTGAAACTGAAAAAAATTTTTTCCTTTGACATAGTTTTGTTTTGAAAACTAAATCAAGAGCAAAAACTGTGTCAAAAACTATGTCAAAAACTGTGTCAAAGCCATATTTGACAAATCTTGCTCCAAATGGATAAAAATTTGTCAGAGGGCTCTAATTTATCATATTTAATCATTTTATAACTCAAAACTTCTAAAAAACCAGAATGTTTCTTAAAAAAATAACTTAAAACTGATTTTGAAAACTAAAAATTTTTTCCTTTGACATAGTTTTCTTTTGAAAACTAAATCAAGAAATCAAGTTCGATATTTGACAAATCTTGCTCCAAATGGATAAAAATTTGCAAAAACAAAAACTTTTTGTGTCAAAGCATTTTTGACAAATTTTGCTCCAAAATAAAATAAATTTTAAAAAAATATAAAAAAAAACTAATTGACTCTCACTTTTTTCACAAAAAAATAAAAAAAATTGTTTTGGACAGTCATAATTTAGTTTGTTATATTTTAAGTTTCTCATGTTTTTGTTTTTTTAGTGATAACATAGCAATGAATAAGTAAATTAAAAAATATAGCTCAATAATAATTCATGGTAGAAAAAGTTTTTCAGTACAAATTTTCGTCGCTTCTAACATTTTCTACGCTTAAATACTTGTTTTTTTTTGAAATGTTTTTAGTTGATTTTTTACTTTTCTTGTAAACTGAGACGAATTGCTTCTTCGATCATTTCCTGCTCTCGTCGCAATTCCAGTTCACGACGCGATTCTTCCTCTTTGCTCAAGGCGATACTCTGTCTGAGGGCAAGCGTGAGGTCATCTTCGTTGCCAGGAAGTGCTCCATTCGGGAAATAACTTCCATTATTTTCGCCATTGGTGCCGTTCGTGTAGCCAAGCGACAATTCCAATGCTCTAAAATGGAAAAAACAAGAGGGAAATTTGGTAAAGGTTGCTAGCGATACATTTTTAAGGGGATTTATTTAAAAATTTTCTTAAAAGCTTTTTGTCCTAAGACAGTAAGGCTGTTTCGACGACCTTCGTCGCCTTTTGTGGAAGTAATTGCTACACTATTACTACGATTACGACTACTTTCGAAGATTTTTTCACTAAAAATTTAATTTTTTAATTTTTAAAATGAATTTTTTCACCTCTGTAATTGATCGTCATATCCCCCGGGACTAATAGAGGGACTGCGAAGGGCTTCCCACAAGTTAACTTCTTCCGTTTCCGTGCCCGTTTCTAAAAGACTCTGTTGAATGGCGATTTGCATGAGTTCATCGTCGTCGTCGTAGTTGATTTGACGATAATCCGGTCCGGAGCGCGCATAATGCGACGGTATCTCGAATATGCTGTCCTCAATTGTAACCGTTACGCGATCATTTTCCTCCAATTTTGTCACTTGAGCTACGGGATTGTCCATTGTCATGCAATTGCTGAACGTGACGACGGCATTTATCAAGTGAAACAGCGGAATTTCAATTTTTACCGGAAACCCGGCTGGCAATTGCATCGTAATAAAGTCCTTAAGCTTATTGACGTGCGGCGAGGCAACGTTTGACATCAAATTCAAAATTGGCAATACCTGACTTTGTAAGTTAATGGGGAACGTGTCGCTCAGCCACAAGTTTGCCTTGAATTTTTGCACTTTTGTCGTGATTTTCTTGGGGCGCCCGATATCGCGATCGCCCAAATCCGCATCCGAAAAGTACTCTTCCGCCTTCACGGGTTGCTCGTTGCTGCTTTGATGGATGGGCGAAGCTGGTGCGAGGTTTTGTGGTTGTTCTTCCGTCGTTGGCGACGGATTTTCCGAGATTCCGAGCACGAAACCGAGCGGAGTTCGTGAATTGCGTGTGCGAGACGCTTCCTCATCCAAGTGATCCATGCGAGTGCGCGTGACAAAATTGATATTGTCGGCGGAAAATACTTTGCATTCGTACCCGTTGATGGTTTCAACTTTGTCGCCGCTTCGCATCCATCCCCAAAGCCCCGATTTATTGCGTTCGAAGCTGATGTTTTCGAAATCCACGGCGGTATTGACCACAGGACTCGAGAGACGGAACTGAATACTTTCTTTTGACGGCGCAATGCCGTGAATTTCCTCATCGACGCCACGTAATTGCTCAATGGAGTATTCCTCCAAGTCACGATCGATCTCAATAAACGTCGCGCAATCCTTGTCTCCCGTGAAAATGTACGAACGATTGCCGCGTTTCCAACTTGTGTTGTCGAAACCCAACAAGGTTGTGTCAATCCGCACACGAGACCCACTTTTGTAGACTTTGTAGGTGTCACTCGGAGCAACGCGCGACATCAAAGGAACTAAAAACGAAGAAAATCTGTTAGAAAATCGAAATTTCTAAAAATAAGACACTCACTCCAACTCGAAAACTCCCATTTCATTTCCACATAAAAGTCTGGCGTGTCTTTCAAGGACTGCAGCAACGTATTTATCGCCGTCACTCGTTGAATGTGTCTAAAAAAATCAATATTTTATTATTTTTCATGTGAAATTTCACGAAAACTCACCTCTGAAGATCCCTAACTTCCAAAACGGTCGTCAAAATTTCCGGATCTCCCGTACAAACGGACTCCTGCACAATACTCCATCCATCGAACTCGCCTTCTACATTGCACTTATTCGCTAATAGTGTTTTGACACAGTTTAAATGCTGCAAGGTTACTGCTAAGAATAAAGGAGATCGGCCTCGGCTGTCCTTTGCATTGATGTCGTGCTGTGTGAATCACAAAAAAATAATCGTTATGAGTTTTTCATGCGTTCTAGCGAAAAAAATATAACTTTTTTCGTCATAGTGCCTGTGAAATCCAATTAGACACAACAAACATATCTAATCAAATTAAATTTTGTGCCCATGGAAGGTCTGATTTGAGGAAATCAGAGCAACTTACCTTGCCTTGCTGCAGCAAGGTTTCGAGCTCTTTGGCATCATTATTGAATACGGCAAGGTGCAGGGGAAAGTCTTTCTTAATTTTTTCTAAGGAGGAGCTCATTTTTTTTTATTCCCTGAATTCAGTCAATTAAATCGAAAAAATTTCCTTAAATGACTACGCTACGTTTTTCGTACAAAAAACAGCTACGAGGTGTTTTCCAGGATTTTTTAGTTGGTATTTTCCACTATTTTATACGGCAAAATTTACTACAAATTCGCGAAAATTGGTGTTAAAAGTGCGATGAAACTTTTCGCGATGTCAAAATACGTCAAATTGCTATTTGGTTCACTCATTATCACTTTCATTCGTCTCAAATGATGTTTCGCGGAATAAAAATCATACTTTTAAGGGGGGTCAAATCCGCGGGGGTAAGTAATTTATTTTTTTAATTTTTAAGTTTTTTGAGTTAAAATTAAGTTTAAAACTAACTTAAAAAGAATTTTTTCTATGAAAAAAAAAATTTTTTTTTGAATTGAACTTCAAAAATTTCAGGGGGTAATTTAGGGGGAGGGCTTGACTTAAGATTATTAACTTAAGGTAATTTATTACTTTAATTTGACTTAAGTCAAATCAAAAACTTAATTTAGGTACAAAGCTTTAAAAATTTCATTTTTATCGAATTTTCATAATTTTAAAAAATTATTGGAAAATAATTATTCTTAAACTTAAGCTTAATTCAAAAAACTTAAATTATTTTAATAACTTAAGTTTAAGTTTTTAGCTTAAGCCAAAATTTTATTAAGTTTTTTTTTCAAAAATGAAGAATAAAATATACTTTTTCATTATTTATTTTTTTTTTAATTTTGGTCGAAAATTCAAACATTTTTTGACTTAACCTTGAACTTAAGCTTGAATATTAGCCTTTTAAGTCAAAGAACTTAAATTATTTAAATATCTTAAATTTAAAAACTTAAAGCTTAAATCTATTTTTTTTTTTTTCAAAAATTGAAATTTAGAATAATTTTCTTCTACTTTTCTCAAATTTTGATAAAAAAAAATTCAAAAACTTAAGTCAAATTCTTAAGTCAACTCTTAACTTAAGCTTAAGTCAAGAAACTTAAATTGTTTACTATATTTTAAGTTTTTTAAGAGACAAAATGCTAAGCGAAAAATATTTTATTAATTTTTAATCGAATCCCGAGTCCTTGTTTGGCATCCCCTTCAATCGACGACCAAATTGTCGCATATCCTCTGCACATGTATGTGTGTCCTGTATGCCCCGTAGACACACGCAACTGCCAGATGTTCACTTTAAACAGTGTCGCTGATAAACATTCAGTTTGTTTCGGTTAACGCTCGAACATAGACGGGAAATTTTAGTCATTTTCCGCGGAAAATCCGTTTCAAAATACTCGAACAAAGTGCATGAAGTTGCGCCAAGCGAAAGTGTAACCAAGAAAATCGTCAAAAATGAGTGCGATTAATTCACGACACGAAAAGTTAGCTCATCAAGTGAGTTTGCATTGAAACAAAAAATAAAAAATGTGAAAAAAATACAAATTTCAATAAATTCGTCGTTCCTGCATGTGTGTATGAGCGGATACTGCCTACCTACAAAGGACATACACACAAGGATATTCGTTACAATTTTTGTTTAGCCATATTGTCATGGAAATAATAAATTTAATGAGAATGAGGGTTTTTTGCGTCCAAAAGAAATGCGATAATAGCAAAAAATTAGCAGTGAAGTAATTAGAGAAGAAATGATAAGTGCGGAAATTTTACGATGAATATTCCATGTCACAAAATATGGAAATTTTTAATGGAATAGCTTTACATGCAATTTGTGGAACTATAATGCAATTATCGACTAACACAAAGGGGTCGATGATGTCTCGTGTGTGTGACGTACACCTGGCCAAGGTGTTCGCTTTATCAAATATTGCGTTTTTTAGTGTAGTGGTGCGATATCTTGTTGTTATTGTGTCAATTGTGCCACAAAAAAAAAAATAAATGAAGAAGTCAAATTTAATAGGCAATTAATTTAAAATCGTCTGTTTTTGATTCGATCATAAGGTAGGTTCATAAATTTTCAAGCTTGGTTGATTAATTGGCGATTCCGGCAATAAATTTCTCTATTGAAGTTTTAAGTTTTAAGTATATAGGAGAAGAAGTGTGACAAGTTTTAAATAAATTTTATGTTTTATGGAATTTTTAACGCATTTGTACGGTCAAAAATATCAAAAAATTTTAGTTTGTTGAAAAAAATGAAAATTAAAAAAAATTATTTAACAAAAAATAAAAAAAAAATTAAATTAAAAGATTTGAAGAAAAAAAAATTAAGTTAAAATTTCTTTTAAAAAATCGAAATTTCTATTTAAAAAAAATAATTGAACTTAAAAAAAATAAATTTGAATGAATCTGCCAAAAAAATATAATTTATCAAATTTTAATATTAATTTAATTAAAGTTTTCATAAAAAAAAATTGAAAACTCACCAAATTAATTTTTTTAAAGTGAAACAATCGAAATTTTAATAAAAAAATTATTAATTATTATTAATAAAATTAAATTGTACAATTTTTATAAAGAAAACATAAATAAAAAAAAATTAAAACTTGACAGAAGAAAATTTTAAAGCTCAAGAATCATTCGATTTTTTTGAAAGTTTTAAGCAAAAAAAAAATTAATTTGCAATTTTTGAACACATTTCACTATTTTTTTAAAATATTGATAAAAACTTGACTTCAGCTAGAAAAATTCAAAAAAAAAATTTTAACAATCGAAAATAAGAATAAAACGGAAAAAAAATTAAATAGAATTTTAGTGAAATCTCAATTCTAAACATTTTTTAAAATAAATTTCCTTTGTAAAAATTGAATTTTTTTTTCAAAAATTCTGAAACAAATTATAATTTGCATTATCAAAAAAATTGTAAAACTCACCAAATTAATGAGATTTTCCCAAAAATTCCAACACGAAAGTAATTTACCTTTCAAGCAGCAAAAGCACATCTCTCTTTTAATCGCTCGAGGGCTCCTCTGGGTACATAATTTCAGTCAACCGCTACGCGCATTTGTTTACTTTTACTTAACTATTCACTTTCATGATCAAATCCGCTTTGCTTTGAGACATATTTACTTTGCTTTATTTTTTTCCGCTTCTGTTCCATTCCAGTCGACGAGAAATTCTTTTGTTTTTCTCTGTTTTTCAAACGCAAAATTTCTTCGGAAGCACGTCCATTTGTCGAAAGTAATTAAAAACGAAGAAAATTGACACATGAAAGAGAAAAAATGCATCGAAATGCAATAAAAATAAAAATGTCTGAGCGAGTGAACATGGCACTGATAATGACCGTTTTTGTCGTTGGAACGAATTTTCTGCTCCGTATCAGACATTGATGACACTAAGTAGTTGCAACTTTCGCAGAAAAATGGAAATGTACATAAATAATTCTTCTAAAGTGGCTTTAATGGCAAAAGTTTTGCATTCTATTTTTCTCTTGCGAATTATTTGCTCGTTTTTTTTTCGTGTCGCAATATTTTTTTCCATCGCTGATTTCGAAAAGACGCAACGACTTCATATATGAAATAAAAAAAATACACACTCGAATATTTATATGGTTTAGTGGGACAGACACGAAGAACATAAAGCATTGCAGTGTTTAAAATATGTAAGGATTTTTTTCTGTGTATAGCAGTTGTTGTTGTTGTTACATGTTCATTAGATGCTCTTTTTCATGCCACTTTGTAGTGATGATGAAAAAATCAATAGTAATTTTCATAATTGTATGGGTGGCTTTTGTGCATGTGGATGGAAATGCATGTCGTCTTACTTTTATTTTGATTGTTGTTGTTGTTGCTCTTTGTTATCTCTTCCAATAAAAACACATGAGAAACGACAAGAAGTCACTTGATGTCATTTTCAGTTGTGATCTGAAAAAAAAAAGTTTTAAACTTTAAAATTTAATATCAAACACTTTCCTCGAGCAAAGTTTTTATTCGCCACATTTATTAAATCATTTTTTTCTTGTCCATGCCCAGATCAACCCATGATTTTTTTTATTTTTTGATAGAAAAAGTTTCGAAATAAAATAATTTAATTGGTTTTGTGCCATAAGACCATCCGGAAAGACCCCTCTGGTCAAAGGAGCAAAAATGAATAAAAAGTTATGAAAAAGGATTTTTATGTGAAAAATTCTTTTTTTTTCTTTTTCACTGAATATTATGATAATCTAATGCCTTAAATGATCAATCGACGCATATTTTCATATTTCCTCCGGATTTGCTTATCTCATTCCATCTTTTTCGCAAAATTTCTGCCACTGACTTCCGATGAAAAATTTCGCCTTATTGTTTATTAAAGACCTTAATTTTTAATTTGACAGCTATCATGACTCAATCTTTTAAATAATCCAAACGGATTAAATCCTTCCTTTTGCCGCTTGAACTCAAAATATCCGTTTGTTGTTTCTCCAAACATTTGCGGTAATACACTGAGTCGCAAAAGTAATCGCAAGCGAGAGTAAAGAGTGCCATTTGCCGTGTCCCTCTTGGATAATAATATTGTGTTTTTTGTTATTTTAATATTTGATGTGACGATGCCTTTTTTTCGTTGCTGCTTTATTAAAAAACTGACAGGAAACAATGGTCACGTCGCTCATTTTTATTGCGGAGGGCGACTTTGGCAATGGAAGTGACCTTTGTAAAGGGCGTTTTTGGTTAATTTTGGTAAAATTTTTTAGCTCACAATTTACGACGTTGACATAAAAGATTTATTAAGGCGTTTCAATTAGCGAAAATGTTTCGTATATTGAATAATAAAATCTAGAAAAAAAATAATAAAAAATTAGTACCTAAATTAAAATTATAAAAAATATTAAAATAAATTGAATAAACTTTATCTTAAATAAATTAAAATATTTAAAGAAATTTTAAATTTTAATTTAAAATTAAAAAATAATTAATTAAAAATTTCAAAATAAAAATATTTATTAAAATAAAATGATTTTTATTTAAAAAAAATATTAATTAATTTTTCTTAAAATTTTTCTAAATAATTATAAAAATTAATATTAAATAATTAAAAAAAAATAATTTAAAAAAATATATCATTAACAAAATTAATAGGTAAAAAATAAATTGTTTTAATTTTTCAAATTAATTTTTATTTTGATAATTTTTTCAATTTTAATATAATTATTTTCTATGATTTTATAGATTTTTTTTTTTCATTTTTATTAATCAATTTTTATTTTTAAAAACTATTTTTTTTTATAAAATTATAAAAAAAATATAACTTAAAAATTTCATTCATGTCAGCTTTTCAACATAAATTGACATAAATTTTTCACCATAAAAAATCACTTTTCTTCCTTTGAAGCACTTCAATGAAAAAAGCAAGATAAAACCCATTGCACAGCTTAAAAGATTACACAAAACGTCTAAAAATAAATTCAAACAAAAAAAACCCAAGACTAGACGAGATAAAACAACGAGCAATCACAAATTGTGGCAATAACATTTATTTTGCTTATGTTTGCTTAAATGTTTGACAGCAAAAAAAAAAATAATGAAGTCATCGTTACAACGATAGCCCTGGAATAATTGTTATTATTATTACAGCACAAATAATTGTTTGCAGTTATTTTTTTCTTTACTTTTTTTTGAAAAAACAATTTTTTCTTGGAAATTCATAAATTTTCACAAAAAAAAAACTCAAGGTTTCCTTTCTATACTTCGTTAAAAATTTCATTCAAATATGTAGTTGTTTTTCATACAATTAACAGCAAACAATAATAATTATGTTGTCACCGATGTTTAACATGAGTTGAAACCTCCCCTAGTTTGGCAAGGCTCTTAGTTTGTTGGCATTTGGCAAGTAATTAGTTTTAACACAATTTTAGTTTTTTTTTCTTTGTTTTGTTTTGAATTAAAGCACAACAGAAGGAAAAACAACAACCGTTGTCATTGTTCATAAGTTCCTTAATTGTGCCTAATTGTAAGACCGAAAAAGAGGAAAAAAGCAAATCCAGCTATGAAAATTGTTTTTTTTTGTTCCATCTGTTTTCTTTACATTCATGTTTTCTGAGTAGGCTTAATTGTTTTCTTTTTTTTTTTTTTGTTTCACAACACTTTAATTTTGCTTCAACATAGAAAAAAATCACTTTTTCTCTTTTACTGCAATTTTTTTCTTTGTGGATTTTTTTTTTATTATTATTTTTTTTAAAGAAGAAAAGTAAAAACCTTAACGAAGATAAAAAACACAAAAATAATTTTCCGTTTGGTAATTTTATCGTGCATTTTGGCCTAAAAATGCTCTTCACGTAGAAAATTTCTCGCTAAAATGTTTTCGTTTCTTATTTATTGCCGTTTGTTTTTCATATTAACACTAAAATTCCTCCGAGAACGAACTAAAAAGGATGTTGCTGAATTTTAATTCATTCATTTCTTTAATGAAGACTCTTAATTTTTATGAAGTTTTCGTGCGTCTTTTGTTTTTTTAATCAAAATTATTTTTTTATCAATCAGAGTTTTTGATTATCTCACAGGAAATTACGAAATCCATGCGACAGACGGGAATTTATTGCACGAGACACCACATACGGCGGCTTTAAAGGTTGTTTAATGTCTTGCTCGGAAACTTTGAATAAGCACCAAGCACATAAAAAGGATATTAAATGTTTAATATATTGCGTGTGTGTGTGTTTGTTTGTACTTGATTGCCTTCAGCGTTCTTCATTCAGATAAACAATAGACGACGTGAATATTAGCTTTAAGAGGTCTATTGAGAAAATGCCACGTGTAAATAAAAAGCGAAAAATCTTGAAATTTTTTTTGGTAATTTTCCGAAAATTTTGTTTTTTTCTTCAAAAATCTTCGTAAATAAATAGATAAAAAATTTTGAGGAACATCTGTTGGCTTTTAAACGTTAATTCGTTAATGAGTTCATAGAAAATCGGCTTACACAGGATTTTGCTTTAAAATTTTACAACATGATAAAAAGTCGTTTTATTAATAATCCGCATCTTTCCGCTGAACAAAAACAAATTAACTTCAACAAAAGATCATAAAAAAAAATATTTTCTGTGTAAAATTCGAGTAAAATTTCAGTAATAATAACAAGAAGGAATTTAAATCAACAAATTCTTACATTTATGATTTTTTGGAGTTATTTTTCTTTTATTTTATAGTGAAACCAGATAAACTTCTTCATTCTCTCGTTTTACGACGTGCCTAAAAGCTGTTTTAATTCCTCATTCATGATGTCTGAATTTGGGAAAACAATGTTTTCGTTTTTGGGACATCAAGCAGTTTTATGACAAAAAGGCAGTCCGGATAAAAATGTTTGTTATTACTTTTGTTTCTCGAATAATTCAGATGGATTTGCTTGTTTTGATAGGAAGCAGTGAGGTTATTATCCCAAGGAATGCTCCGAAGGATTGTTTGTCAAAGGTTTTTTGTGGATTTTCTGTTTTAGTAAAGAAATTCGAATGTCAGTCCTGAACTATTTTTCGTATAATAAAAAATATGTTTGTCTCTTGTTTTTCCTCTGTATGTAAATTCAGTAAAAAGACACGAGGAATGCACAGAAGATGTCTGAAAAATTTGTCTCAATTCTCACAAGGCTTTCATGCTGGATTTATAGTTGTCTTATTTGTTTGTTTTACATATTTGTCATGTGTCTCGGAAGGTTTCTTGATGAAATATGATCATAATCTAGTCGGATATTACGATTATTGCCTATTTTTGGTATTGGAATTAAAGATCCATACGAGATTTGTAACGCAATAACTCAAGATTTGCTTTATGAATCTCTTTGAGGGTTTTTGTAATGTGTTCTTTTTCTCTTGCAGAAGGTTTTGGTTCTGAAAAAATTAAAAAAAAATGTTTGACAAATTCTAAAAAAAAAATTAAATTTTAATAAATTTTTTAAAATATTTGATTAAGCTTTATTTTTTAAAGATCGATTTGTTTTTAAAAAAAAAAATTTTTATTTCTCCAAAAATCGAGGAGATTTTGATGGAAATCATCTTTAGAATGAATATTTATTCAATTTTAGCTTTGAAATCCATCAAAAGTTTTTTAGATCTTGACTTGAAAAATTTCATGACCGTTTTTATTTTTTTTTCGAAAAACGGTCAAGGAAAAAAAAAATTTTTTATTTCTTCAAAAATCAAGGAGATTTTGATGGAAATCATCTTTAGAATGAATATTTATTCAATTTTAGCTTTGAAATCCATCAAAAGTTTGTTAAAACTTGACTTGAAAAATCTCAAGACAGTTTCGTAAAGAAAGAAATATAGAAAGATAGAAAAATGTTAAGAAATTCGTAAAAAAATATTTTTATAAGATTTATGTAAATGAATTTTTTCCCGAAAGTTCAATATGTTCAATATAATATAATAAATAAATAAAAAATTAAAAATAAATTAAAATTATTTTTTAAATTTTTTATTCATTTATTATTTTAAATTATTTATTTATTTTTTAAAATTTAATTTTTTTTTAAATTAAATAATTTTAAAACTTTTGAAAAATTTCTTTGGATAAATTCATTAAATTCTCAAAATTTAAGTAAAAACCACAAAAACTTTAATTCAAACTTTGATACAAACAAAATCCTAAAACAAACTAAAAGTCTTTCCCAATAAATGTCAAATGTCAATTGACAAAAAAGCACTTTTCCTTCTTGTCTCTTAAAATGTGATCGAAAAATGTGTCGAATAAGTTTTCCCACTTACTATTGTTTTTTTTATCGATAGTGATGTGGTGATAATAATAAACATAACGAAAGAAGGCAAAAGATAGTGACAAAGGTTGCTACCAAAACTCATGAAAGAGGAAAAGTTTCTTGTATTGTGGTTAAGGATATAATAAACAATAACAAAAGAAACTTTTTTTTCTTCAACGCCAATAGAATATTAATAATAAAATAAATATATGTGCAAAAAAAATGTTGCTTTTCCGGTCTTTTTATTACGTTTGGACTCATTTTTGATGGTTTTTGGTCATTTGATCTTGATTTTTGTTGGTATTTAATACAAAAATTTATCTTCAAAGGGACCAAATTCTCGCATAATTTGCTATGTAAGGAATTTTCGCTTTATCTAACAAACGCAGAAACAAAAGTCAAAAGTATTTATGTATAAAATTTATTTTATGACGGGTCGTTGATCGGCATCGTTATCTCATGGAAAAAAAAATTTCTCTTTAATTTTATGACGACATTGTCTCACCTGTTTCACGATAAGAAAAAAATTCTATCAAAAAAGTGTTTTTATGAGACCAAAGGGACGGGATTTTTGTAGACCCATATTTTTTTAGCATGTGACAGCAAAACAGCTGGCTTTAAACAAAAATTGAAGGAAGGGGTTTTGTTAAAAATGTAACGTCGTTTAGTAGTCTGCGTTGATGTAAATAAGAAGGAAGAATGGGAAATTGAAAAATATTTCACAAAATTGAGGATTACAAAGCAACTCTCTTTCTCATCATTGTTCAAAAATTGGGTTACAAATTACTCCGTTTTTACTCTGTTCCAATTTAAAACGTTCTTTTACCTTTTTTTGAGTAATTTAGGCCGCACCAAATTTATTTCGAACTTTTTGTCCCAAAAGCTATTTTTCAAAATGGAGGGGGCAAAATAAAAAAAAAATTAAATACTTTTTCATACAAAATGTGAAATATTCAGTGAACTTTTGACCGTTGAATAATATTTTTGTTGTTTTTAATGCAATTAAATTTAATTGATTTTAGAGCAATTCAACTAAAAAATTAAAAAAAATATTTTTCATAAAAAGAAAATAAAAAATATAATTTTCAATATAAAAGTTTATAAAAATTGTAAAAATTAAAATAAAAACTATAGAAAAATATTTAAAAAAAAAATTATAAAAATTAAAATTAAAAATTAAAAAAAATTTATAAAAATTCAAAATTTTTTGAAAATTCCTTGAAAAATTATGAAAAAAGACCTGAAAACTATAATTTTTGATGAAATTTTTAACTTTTTTTTTTATTTTGCCCCATTGGATTTTCAGCTTTTGAAATGGGGCATGGGACAAAAAGTTAAAAAAAAAAATTGGAGCGGCCTTACGTTCATCATCCATAGAAAAAGGTTTCTGTGAATGGCATACCATACAAAAAAATGGAATCCTTATTCTATCTCTTTCAACAAAAAAAAAACTATTCCTTTCAATACAGAATTTTATCTTATCTCTCCAATCTTTCTATTTCCCTCGCAAAAATGTTTACAATTTAAAATTAAATTGTGCACCAACAATTTTTATTTTTTTTTTCGTGTGACAATGCGATTCAACTTTTCACACACAAGTTTTTCCACACAGCGCTCTTTTTGTAACCCGATCCCCATTGATGGCATTCCGATGCAGGTTTCCCCATGGCATAAACACTCGTTCCACGCTCATTATTTTCCCGGTAGTTGCACGTAAACATGTGACTGTACCACGTCTTTGTTGGCATCACGAATTTGTTTTGGATGTAACAACAGCCAATTTTGTCGTTGTTCTCTCGGACCATTGTGAGGAAGCGATAAGAATTGCCCGGTGCTCTATACGGAGAATGAAAAGAAAGGCAAATTAGTTTTATCGACAGACACAGCATAAAAAGGAGATAAAAACCTGTACGAACGAATGATATCGGATCCGGCATCCTGTTTGTGTTCCTGAAACCAATGGCGAATTCCTTGCAGTAAAACCATTGTGTGGTTAGGCTGTTGACGATCGGCATAAGTACCGTAGAAATTTTGCGCTGGATTGTCGTAAGAGTCTGTAGCGCGACACTCATCGCTCTGCATTCGGCATTTTGTGACGTGATGACATGCGACATCCGCTAATTCAGGATCCCATTCCTAAAAAATGTTGAAAAAATCATTAAAATTCGAAGAAAAATTAAATTTTTTCGAATAATTACCACTTCAAGCATTTTACTGGCGGATGGATAACCTTTGACTTTACCGCCTGCGATGGCACTTCGGTAACTGTTATGCAAATTTACCACTAAACGCTTCATTTTCTCCGTAATTTCAACGACCTCGATGTCAATGCACTCCGGATTTACCTGAATTTGGGAGATTTTAATCTAAAATTCTTCGAAAATATTTAATTTAAGGAATTTACCTCTAATCCAGGATCAGTCTCACATCCAATATGTCGTCTACCTTCGCATTTCTCAATTTCCAATTGGCAATAATGCGAAATGTTTAAGAAATTTTCTTCGTAGTCATCGAATCGAGAACTTAAAACGACGGAATCTGGTTGTTTTTCTTCTGGATTGTCGGAAATTTCGTTTATACTTTCTTCTTCGACTTCAGAGTTGATGACTTTTTCTTCGAAAATTTCATTGGTTTCGATTTTGCTCGTATTTTTCGCACACAAATTCGGATACGTTTCACTCGTCACATAATTTTCGCCAATTTTGCGACATTCACTTGCCGCTTTTCCCTTTTCGTAGATTTTTGTGTTGAGAAAATTCACGTTTTCATACACACACGACACTAAATGGCTTTGCCACGGATAATCGTTGATATTTTCCTCGTACGTGATGAAACAACAGCCCATTTTGCTTTGAGCATCGCGTGCCATGAGGGCGAAACTGCCGTAGTATTCGGTGCCGCTGTGGGAGTATGAAAGAAAAATTTGTAAAAAAACGTTTTTTTTTTCATTCACGATAAATTTCTTACACATTCTGGTAGTTGTCAATGATGTCCGGTGATGCGGCAGATGATTGATTGAACCAGTTACGCACAGCTTCTTGCAATATCTTTGCGTGATTCGTGATTTTCTTGTCGCTGTACCTGTGGTAGACACTTTGCCCAGGCAAGTCATGGTCGAGGGTGGCAAGACATTCGGCAGGTTGCGTTGGCTGGCAGTACTTGACATATTGGCAGGCAACATCTTCTAATTGTTTGTCCCATTCCTGCGTGTGTGCGTGTTTGTTTGTGTGGGAGAAACAGGAAAAAGTGATTATTGGAGCATGACAATATGAATTTGTTCGTTGTTGCATGTCATCATCGTTATTAATTGTTCTGTTACAGATGTAGGATGAACGAAAATTTTTGTTTTTTTTCAGTTTCTTAATTTTAAAAATAAAAATCTTTTGAATTAGCAAAAAAGTAATTTTCAAATTTTTTAACGGTCAGTTTTTTTGAATTGACATTTAATTTTTTTTAATTTTTAGAAGATTTTTTTTTTAAACTTAACAATTTTGATGGATTTTAATATTCAAAATAAGAATAGAACCATAAAAAATATTTTAATTAATGTTTTAAGAAATTTTTAAAAATTTTTTAATAAAGTTTTCATATTAAATTTTAAAAAAACTAAAAAATTGATTGATTATTAAAAAATCAATTTTAAAAATTTTTATTTTGTACTTAAATTTTATCAGTCTAATTTCAAAGTTAATTTGATTTTGATTTTAATTTAAATTTTTAAATTTAATTAATTTAAATTTTTTAAATAAAAAAAATAATTAAATATATTTTAATGTCTGATAAGGTAAACAAATATAAATAAATTAGCAAGAAAAAAAATTAAAAATATTTTTTTTCTTTTTTTTTTAAATTTTAACAAAAAATTCTACTTCGAAAATAATTTTTTGTCTTCTCTATTTTTTTTAATTTTAAATTTAATTTTTAATAATTTATTTTTTTTTAAATTTTAATTTTATTATAGAAAGCTTCCATTTTTTCCAAAAATAAAAAAAAAATAAAAATTATGATTTTATTAACATTTTTCAAAAATTTTTGTTCACCCTATTTAATACTTACCAATTCCTGCATCTTTGACGCTTCCGGAAAATCATTAAATGTCCCACTGGCAATCAAATTTCTATATTTGTTATTTTCCGTCAACAACACACTCTGATACATGTCTGTCATGTTGTGCACTTCAATATTCATGCAGATCTCATTTAGCTCAAAGCCAGATGACTCGGTGCACCCAATGTGTTTATTTCTACCGCATTTCGTGCGACCAATCTCACAATATTGCGTTTCACTGTCGACTATTGTTTCAATTTCGAGTGATTTCGGCTCATCTGGCAGTGTCAACTCCTCTCTTACGAGTGAATTTGCACACAAATGAGGATATTGCTTGTTATTTGCCGCATATCCTGGTCCAACGTCTCCGCACTTACTTGTTGCATTGCCTTTGAGATACACCGGGCGATTAATTAAATTTGTCTCTCGATAATTGCACGTGAACAAGTGACTGTACTCGATAGTTTCTGTGTTGTCATAAAAGTTTTCGTACGTAATGTAGCAACATCCTGTCCAAAAACAACAAAAAGAAGATTTTAAAGATTTTTTTGAAAATATTTTCAATTAAAATAATTTACCGATTCGATCATTGTTGTCTTTAGCCATTGCCGTAAAATGCCCGTATTGCTTGTGATTCGGTCGATTTTCGTATTTGTCGACAATGGAAGGTTTGACATCCTCGTATTCGTTGAACCAATCAAGAATTCCGTTGTACAGCTCCTTCTTGATGTTCGTCTGGGGAAAATTTGTGTAGTGCGATATCCGGATGTTTTGTCCTGGATACTTGTAGGATGGCGTCGCGCGACATTTATCATGCTCAAACATGCAATATTGCACGTGAAAGCAGGCCGTTGCTTCGAGTTCGTCGTCCCAAAACTGAACAAAAGAATTTTAATGAATGACATTTTAAAAGATTAAAAATTTTTTTTTACCATTTCCAGCATCCGACTTGCGGGCGGATAATTCCCCACAGCTCCAGACGCCAATTTATCCCGTAGCTCGTTGTGCACGTCGAGAATGTAGTTTTTCACGCTGTTTTTTAACTCTACTACTTTTATGTTTGAACAATTTGGATTGACCTGCGGTGAATAAATAAATTAATGGTTAATAGGAAAAATTGCACAAATGCATTTTTTAGGCAAATACAATTAAAAATGAGAAAATTTAATAAAAAAAAATAATTTTAATAAAAAAAATAATAATTTGAAAAATTAAAAATAAATAATTTAAAAAATTATTATTTTACAAAAACAAAAAAAAATAATTAAAATAAATAAATAATAAATAATTTTTAAAAAAATTTAAAAAAAATTATTAAAAAAATTTTTAAATAAATTTAAAATTTTATTAAAAATGGTAAAGAAGTTTTCATATAAATTGATAAAAATTTAAAAATTGTTCCAAATATTTTTTTTTCTTATTTGACAAATTAAACAATTAAATTTTTTTTTATTGTCTAAAGCTATTAAAAATTTCTTAGAATTAAATTTCAAAAAATTTTTAAATATATTTCAATAAATTTTAAAATTTTATTAAATTAAATTTAAAAAAAATTTTTAAAGTTCAAAAAGAAAAAATTATTAATTAATTTTTTATATATTTTTAGCCAAATTTTCGATTTATTTTTTAAGAATTTCTTATTTCTTCATACTTCTTCATAATTAAATTTCATATTTTTTAAAATTTTTAATTATTGCTCAAGAAAAATATTTATTAATTTTTTAATTATTTTAATTTTTTATTTCTTTTTTTTAATTTCTTTTTATTTATTTCTTATTTTTTTAAATTTTTTTTAGTTTATTTGCTTGAAATTTAAGAAAATATTAAAAAATCAATTTCTCAGCTCACTTATTTTTTTTTTGTCAAAAAAATGCATTTGTGCGACTTATCACACAAACCCGTCAAACAATTATTGGTTTTGCGCGTAAATCAACAAGTGTCGCTTCCGTGTTTCGAATTGTTTACTTACCTCGAAAGTGACGGCAGTTTCATTACACCCAATGTGAGGCAATGACGCGCATTTTTCTCTCTCAATCTGGCAGTAATCGACGCACAAAACACGCGAAAGGCCGCAAAATATTACTAAAAACGCGTTAAAACGTTGCAAAGAGCCCATCTTAACGGCACGACAGACAACTAACAACTGCAACACTCTCATAATGTGATTTATGTCTCGAACTTAGAAGTTCTGCTTCCCTTCCAGCGACGCGTCGTGTACCGATAGAGATGTTTTTTTTTCTTAAGTTTCTACAGCAATAATACACGCAATTACAGAAGAAACGTGCCGCATGCCGTTAAAACACTGCTACACGCTTTGATTGTTACGACGTTCTTTTACTTCTTTTGTCTTCTTCTGATGACTTTGATCGTTGATTGGATTTTTGAAGAGCTGTTAAAAATTATTTTAAGTTTTTTTTTCGTATTTCATTGTTTTTTCTCCGCGTCATGTTCTTCCTGTCGAACAATTACAGATTTTTGGCGAAGAAATCGTGAAGAAGGTGCGCCAAATTCGGTTTGAGGAAGCAAATTACGTTTCGTGATAAGACTTTACATCGCAAAATTCGCAGATTAATTAGTGAGTGATCGATAATTTTCTCGTATCACTTGACTTGATGTGATATAAATTACTTACTCATTAGAAACCGCAGTTACAATGTATCTTGAATCATCATTATTATCATGTTTTACAATAATTATGCATTTAAATCACGTTTTTCGCCGAAGATAAATGTTCGCTGCGATGTGATTGGCTGTAAAATAATAATAATGATGAGTAACTTGTGAGATAAAATACGCGATAAGTATCGTGTGAGAAAGCAAACGTGCATGTTCGATAAAAAACGGGATAAGGAATGGAGCCGTCTGGTATTTTAAAATTATTATTTTTAACTGTTAATCCATAAAAATGAGGAAAAAAGGGATTTTTTTTATAAAAAGCAAATAAAATACATAATTTCGGTAATCTTGGTAATGGAAGGTCAATTTGAAAAGGAAGGAAGTAAATTTTTATGTTGTGTTATTTTATTGGCAATACGGATAAACATCAATAATGTTATACCCAGTCGATTGATTCGTGGATTATTGAGTGATTTAAAGTATTTTTTGATTTATTTTTTATTTTCTTACCAATTCTCTTGAGTTTTTCTGATTTTTAAAGTTTTTTAAAAAAAATTCTTATATTTTTGACTTTTTTTTCATGTTTTAAGATTTTCAACTGATTTTTTAGATTTTTTTTAAATTTTATTTTATTTTATTTTTTTTAAACATGTATTTCTGATTTTTTTAATTTTAAATATTTATTTCTAGCTTTTTGAAAATTAAAATAAATTTAATCAGATTTGTATTTTACTACAATTTTTTTAGAAAAAAAAAATATTTTTTAATAAAAAATAAATAATTTAAATAATTAAAAAATATTAATTAAATTTAATTAATTATTTAATTTAAATTTAATTAATGATTTTTAATTATTTAATTAAATAAAGTTTAAATTAATTTAAATTTAAAAATTATTAAAAAAAAATTTTAGTATTAAAAAAAAATAATTTTGCCATCAAAGTCGAAAAAAAGCCTTTTTTACAAAGAAAAACTTCTTTAAGCTCCTTATCGTAAATTACTTTTGAAAAGTTTTGTCTAAAAACTTCTTTATAAATCAAAAATTCTTATGGCAAAAATATCCTTTGACGTACAAAAATGATCAAAAAGAGCAAAAATCAAACCAAAATATGATAAAAATCACTTAAGCTCGTCATGAAAATCCCCTTTTGTCATTTAAAAGCACTCAAATCGACATAAATTCTCAAAAAATTGCCCATCACTTTACTTCTGTGCTTTGATAATTGTCGATATCGTACCCGTTGCTGATTGCTTCAAAATAAATATTTATTCAATCAAATTTCACACAAATCTGAATTTTCGATTCAATTTTCAGCAATTATCATCGGAGTTACGTAAATTCACGTTATTTGTCGTCAAATTCGTTACTCACAGGTCAAGAATATAAAATTTTGTGTAAATTTTCGTCTCTCATATTTCTTTCCCTCTAATCCTCGGTAAGACTTAATTTATTTGTTTGTAAAGTTTCCGTTATTTATCTTTGTCTTGTTCGTTATCTCAATGTTGGTCTACTTTTCATTTGAAAAAAAAAGGAAAACAAAAGTGAAAAATGTTCTACAAAAATAATAAATGAGGAACAAAACGACGATTAAAGCTCTAAAAAATAATACATTTTTATATTTTCTTCCTTAAAAATAAATCTTACAACATATGAAAGTAACATTATAAAAAAATATGAAAAAAATATTTAATATGAGCAAAAAATACATCAAAATGGCAGCATGTTGATTTCCGCCAGGTCCCCGAATTATCTTCGAAATGTACTTTTTTTTACTCGTTCGGCTTCATCCTTCTTTCTTTTGTTTGTTTTTCTTTTTTTGAACTTTGCAATACGCAAATTACATCATTTATCACTAAAAGCTAACCTTATACTAGTCTACGAATATCCCAACAATGTCATGTGAGCGACGTTTTAATATTTTGGTCTCTGTTTTTTTTCCGTGTGTGTGAATTGAAATGCGTGTTAGTAACTAAGTAATGGAGTTGTTGTCCGTATCCTGGTGTTGATGATGATTTTTTTTTTGTGTTTGTTGAATATATGAGTAATACCTTTTTTGCTGTTCATGGAGGAAAATGTCAAATTTAGGGTTTAAAATTTTTTGTGAAGGGATTTCGGGGTAAAAACTCACCTTTTTTGTGGGCGTTTTTTTGAAACTGGAGATCTGAATATGATGACGATGGCGTGTCAATGGTTTTAGCGCACGTTGGTACATAAGAAGGGATATCTAACACTTGGTTTGTAGTCGGGACCCCAGCTACGGCAATCACTCGTTGGAGGGCCTCGAATGTACACGGGCTCAGAGATGAAGTTTGTTTCTCGGTAATTGCAGGTTACCAAGCTGTTGAAAAAGAAAATAATAAATAAATATTTAATAAATTAAAGAAAATTAAATTTTAATAATATTGTTTTCCTAATTTTAATTAATTAAAAAATTTAAATATTTTTTTTTTTTAATTAAAATTTTTTTTTTATAATTTTTTAAAATAATTAAAATATTTTTTTTAAATTAAATACATAATTAAATTAAATTTTAATTGAAAAATTAATTAAATAATTTTTTAAAAAAATAAATTGTTTTTTTAAAATTAAATTAAATTATTTGACTAACAAAATTTTGATTTGTTTAAAGTTTTTTAAATTAATTAATAAAAAAATTAATTTTAATTTAAAAAAAATAAAAGTAAAATGTTAAATTATTTTTTATTGTTGTTAAATTTAAAAAATATTTTTAAAAAATAAAATTTTTTTTAAAAAATTTTTAATTTTTTTTAATATAAAAAGGTTAAATTTTTAAAAATTTTAAAAAATAAAATAAAAATTATTTTATTTAATTTTAAATAGTTGATTTTTAAATTAATTTATTTTTTTAAAATAAAAAAAATTAAATTCTTAAAAATACATTTTTTCGTTTTGATTAAATATAATAATTTTTTTTAATAAAAAAAAAAAAAAAACATGAAAACTCACGTATTTCTCCACCAATAATTCCGTTCGTAATGCAAATACTGCACCATGCAGCAACCCATGCGATCTTGTACATCGCGAGACATAACCGTAAAATGCCCATAAAGTTTCCAACTTCTTCCGCTCGAATACTTGTCGACGATATCTGATGCCACATTCGAATACTCGTTAAACCAGTCATCCGTTGTTTCGACGAGAATTTGTTCGTGATCCGGGTCAACATGCACATAGTCCGAACTTTTTCTCAAATTCTGCCCGGGATTGTCGTAATGACGCGTTGCCCGACACGAATCATGATCAAATTGACACCACTTGACATGTTGGCAGGCCACAGATTCGAGTTCATCATCCCAGAACTAAAAAGAAAAAAAAATTAAAATTCAATTAGCATAAACGTTTTGATCTACATAAAAAGTGAAAAAAAAAAATAAAGTAAGCACAACCAGACTCCTTGACGCACAAAAACGAAACGAAAAAACAACAACAAGTTTCGATATACGGAAAATAATTCGGATACAAAGGAAATTTACCGACTCCCGAATCGTCTGTGGTCGTTTCGTTTTTTTTTTATTTATTTATTCTTTTTTTATGATATTAAAACGTTAATATTATATCTTTGTTTATGATCGTCGCTGGTCCAACTACTTTCGAATAAACAAGTTATGCTAATGATGTGGGAGATTATGCAAATTCGTTTTAAGATAAAAGATGTTTTTAAAAATTCTCATCGTTAAAATGTGCGGACATGACTTTTTTTCTGGTGCTTTGTTTACTTGAACTCGGCACCGCCAAAAAAAAAGTTTTTAAAAGAAAACAACAAAAAAAAGTATTTGCATTGGACCAGGTGTTCTTAATCAATGAAAGTCTGCTATATACATGCAACGCTCATTAAAAATTTAAATTTGAAAAGATTGGAGACACAATGTCTTTTTTTTTTGCTTTTTTTGTTAAATTGAGTCATGAGACGCTGACAGTGAGACAAATGCATCTTGAATACGAAACAAATCACATGAACGGTAAATATTGATGCTCTTTTGTATAACCAACACACGTGCCTCCGTCATTTTTCATTCGATAATCTTTCTCGACGTTTCTTTTTTTTTTTTTGGACGACGAAAAATGGAACTAATAAATTTTCGGCATGGCATACTTTTTCAAAGATTGCCGCGAAAATGGCATTAATTAACACATCGCAAAAAGAGGTCATTGACTCGTATTTGCGTCATATACATTTGTTTGTAAACATTTTTTTTGAGGTTATGAAAAAGGGCGCGCGATGATGTCAAAAAAATTTTAAATAAAAAAAAAACAAAAACAAACAATTGGCACGTGTAGAATGTTCTAAAGAATTAAAAAATAAAAATTGTTTACGGTAGTAGGTGTTAATCCTTCCGAATTACTTCCACAAAAAAAAATCTTTAAGTCGCTTACGAGATCGAAAACTTTTGTTTACGTTTTTTTTTGCGCGTTCTCGTTAAAAAAAATCCAATCAAAGCTCATAATTTATTCTTCCTCATCGTTATGCGCGAATTATGGTTGGTGGTCTTGTTCATTAGTTAGCTAAAATTAGATCCAAAAACTCCAGTTTTACCGCTAAATTTGATGCACGAAACGAAAAAAAAAATGATCAAACAATAAAGATTAAGATAAGAAATCTCTATTATTGCGATTTTTATCGTAGAAACATCAATAAAAAACTAGTGTAGTAGCTGTTTAGCTGCTTTTTTTGGCGTGTTTGATTTTTTTTGCTTTATGTGCGTTTTATGTTTGCTCGTGTCTTGAATGTAAAAAAAATTAAAGATCTTCAAGAGTGATAATGGAGATTTGTTGATTTGTTTGATTCGGATAAATATCGAGACACGCCTAATCTTTTTTTGTCTATAATTTAACGAGATATGGCGCATAAAATAAATTGGCAGTTAAAAATATGACAATGAAAAATTTTTTATGTTTAAATTTTATATTTTTTTAATTTAATTATTTATCTAGAGAATTCTCGATGATAAGGATTTTGTCAAAAAAAAGTTCAGTAAAAATTCTGACATCCAAATTTTTTACCAAATTTTTATTTTTTGAATATAAAATTTTAAATTTTTATAATTTATTAATTAATTTTATTTTTTATTTAGGTATTTAATTAAATATAATTTTTTCTATAATTTAATTTTTATTTTTTTTTATAAATTTCCTTTTAATTTATTTTGAAATTTTTATTTAATTTATTTTTATTATTTTGAAGTATTTTTTTGATGTTTTAAATTTTTTATTAATTTAAATCAATTTATTAATTTTTAATATTTTTAAAAATTTTTTTAATTTTAAAAACTTTTGCACTTTCACACGATTTTTTTTTTTATTTTGAACCAGTTTTCTTTCATTTTTTTTTTTTTTTTTGTTAATATTTTATTTTTTTTAAATTAAGAATATAATTTTTAGAGAACTTTTATTTTTTATTTAAATATCGTCACTTTTAAATAAATCATAAAGATACGAAATAATTTAAAAAAAAAATTAAATAATAAAAAATACTCACAATTTCCTTCATTCTGCTAGCTGATGGATATTTAGGTGTCTTTCCCGCTGCAAGTTTATTCCTCAGTTGATTATGTCTATTAACGACAGCATCTTTCATGCCTTGTGTCATCGGAATCACTTCCATGTCGTAGCATTCATTATTAAACTGCGTATTAATTTTTTCAACATTAATATTTTTTTTTTTTCAATTTTTTATTTTTTTTTATTTTAATAATTTTTTTTATCACTTAAATACCTGAAAAGTAGATTTCTTTGAACATCCGATGTGCGGTTTATTGTTACACTTTTCTTTCTGTATCGAGCAATAATCAACACTTAACACTACATTAACAAAAATAACATTCAATGCCAAAAAGATGGCCACTGGCGATGAAACCGATGATGATAACGATGAGAGGACCCGAACACTTGCCATGTTTGAACTGAACTGATGTCAGGTCTTAGAATTTTTCAATATTTATGTAAAAAAAATATATTCAAAAACACAAGTCGCGATAATTTGATACACAGTCACACACATGCTCGTATGATTTTTTTATATGTATCGGTCTTTATCGCGAATCATTAACTTTTGTACGGGACATGTGTGAATCAAAAAACCGAAAAAACAGCAGAAAAAAAGAAGATGACCATTTTATGAATGAAGTTCGCGTATTAAATTTTTATGTGTTTGTGTTTATAAAGTTGTCACTGTTGTTACTGGGGCTCGTAACGGATATCGAAGCGGCGCATTAGCATAAAAAACTTAAAAAAAAGACACAACTAGAAATAGGTGTGCGGTCCTTAATATCGGTCATTCATACGCGCGCGGTTTGTTGACAAAAAAAAAACAGAAGAGACGCCGCGCGCGTGATTTATCGGTAGTTACTCGGAGCCATACGTCATTAATTGATTGTCTTTAGAAAGAGACTTTTTTGCGGCATCATTTTTATGATTCTTTTCTTTCGCGTAATTTATTGACAAAATAAAAGTTTTATTGATGTGCGATCGACGCACGGATTAGTGTGAAACCAATGTGTGTCATGCAAATGTAATTTTTATGGCAGTGACTCGTGTGATGGTGATGTCTGATGCATGCTTGTCACTCACTCATCGCTCGCTCGCTTGCTCCCTCCTCCCGTGAGCCCATTTAATTCAATTAGTGTCGACATTTGTTGGTGTTTCATATTAGTTTTTAATCTGATTTGATGTGACTTACATGCGAGTAACAGCCAGGTGTTGCGTGATAATTTTCGACTCCCGAATGTCTGTTGAAGTGAGCGATAAATTAAATGGAATTACTTCGTTTTGGTGTTTTTTAATGCGTTTTGACTTGAATTTTGGTTTAAAATTAAAATTTTTAGAAATAATTTAAAAATTAACTTTCAGAGCTTTCTTTTTCGAAATTTTCAAAAAAAAACTCAAAGTTTTCATCAAAAGAAAGAAGTTTCGAAATTTTCGAAAATTTAAAAAAAATGAAACAATTTTCGAAAATTAGATATTTTTTTTCAATATGAAATCTTTTCGGACTTTCAAAAGTTTATATTTTTTTCAATAATAAATTTTCTAAAATTACATTCAAAATTTTAAAAATTAAATTTTTCAAAATCAAAAACAAATTTTCAAAACAAAAATTTAAATTTTTTAAAATAAAAATAAAATTTTTTAAAATAAAAATAAAATTTTCGAAAATAAAATTAAAATTTTCGAAAATAAATTTTTTTTAAGATAAATTGATATTATCGGATAATTTCAAAAATATTAATTTTCGGAGAATTTTTCAAGAAGAGCTTTCAAATATATTTTCAAATTTAGAGCTTTTAAAAGCATTTAAATGAAAATAATTTCTAATTTTTTTTTTAAATATTAAGATTCGAAAATTTGAAAAATTAATAAAATGATTTTCGAAAATTAGAAGTTTTTAATTTTTCATAAATTAAAAAAAGAAATTTTGCTAAAATTCTTAAAATTTCATAGAAAATCAAAAAAATCATTCAAAAAAAGTATCGCGAATTTTCAAAAAAAAAAAAACAATTTCGAAATGCATTAAAGAAATTATTTTTTTAAATGATATTTTTCTTCTCTTTTGATCCAATTCTTATTTAATTATCTAAACAACTTTTTTCTCATCTTCTAAATATCGCGGTAGCCGCAAGCTATTATTGTATTATTTAATATTTTGCGTATCTCCGTAGATTAGAACAAAAAAAAAGTTACCCTGGCAAAATTTCTAATCTACGACCCGTAAAAACTGGTTTTTGCTTGTTATGATTATATAACACACTTTTTTTTTGCACGGCAAAGATAAATATAAATATAATAGAGTTTGTTGAAAAAAAAGGAGGATAATAATAATAATTAAAAGTTGTAAATGGTTCCACATCCATCTGCTATGCGGTCGTTAGAATAATTAACTCAAAGTTTCTCGCACCGCATACATCACAGACAAAAATGCTTAATTCTCGACGCACGATGGTTAAACTTTGTCTTTTAAGGTGTTTTGGTTATTTTAACACTTGATGCTTCTTCACACCACGACCATAGTTGGTGGTTTCAATTCATTAAATGAGATGTTGATAAATCACAGCTGCGAAGTCGTCGCTCGCCTAACGTGAAATTATACGAAAAATTATGTGAAACCGGTGCTTTGTTTTGTTTTTTGTGTGTGTTTTTTTTGACAAAAACATGAACAGAACCTGAACTTTGGGGAATTTTTAACCTTGAACCGTGTGTCTCACTTGAACGTAGTTAACACAAAAATTATTGCATGCGATGGTGAGATAAGAAAGAAGCTGGACTGAAAAAAAATTTCATGAGAAGATACCTGTGGGAGTCTTTGTCATTTATGTTAATTTGTACATTAAATTTACGATTTTAGTGAATTTTTGCTCCGTTTCGTGTTTAGAGGATTTGAAATTTAATTTCAGTGTAAGACAAATTTATCTAATGTAATTCCCGAGCTTAAAACTTATTAGATTTCACTAAAAGTTCAATTTAAATGTTGTAACAATTTTCCGTAGCTAAAACAAACAAACAACGATGGCATATGTCATAAATCACAGATTTGTTTGAACGTGTAACTGGAAGCAATAACATATGGTTTATCGGTTTGAATTTTCTGGTTTACTTTATCGTTCGAGTCAGGAGAATGTATTTTATCTTATTTTGAGTTATTGCATTCGCATATTTAGCAGACGGGAGAATTTCATAAAGGAATTTAAATAAAAATATTTTTTTTTGCTAAAATTTATTAAAAAATAAAAAATATTAATAAAAAAAATAAATATAAATAATTATAAAAAATATCAAAAATAAAATAAAACATTCGAAAAATATTTATATTTTTAAAAATAAAAAAAAATCATTATAATACGAAAAATGAACAAAAAAAATATTTATTTTATTTAAATTTAATTAATTAATTTAATTTAAATAATTAAATTTAAAAAAATATTTAATTAATATTTTTGTTATTTAAATAATTTATTTTATTTTTATAAAAAATTTAAAAAAATATATTTTTTCAAAAAAATAAATATTCGGAAAAATTCTCAAAAAAAATTTTTTTTTTATTTTTAAATTTAATTTTTTTAAAAAAAATTTAAAAAATATTTAAAATATTTAATTTTTTTCATAAATAAAAAATTTAATTAAATTTATTAAATAAATATTATGAAAAATTTTAAATTCTCATGATGAGAAAAAAAATCATGCCACTCGTTGAACCTTTGACCCTTAATTGGAATGCGGAGGAGTCAATAATAAATCATTAAATCACGTTCATTGCATGAGCAAATAATAATCTCCCGTACCAGACAATTCTCGCGATACAAATTACTCACAATAATTACTCCGAACAAAAGTTGCAAATTAAATTATCGGTTATAAATCTTACTGCGAGAATTAATTTTAGCTAATTTTGTTTTACAGCAACTGATTATTTTGTAGTTAAGTCGCTTCATTCAGGAAATTATAATAAATTTGTTTTATTAGCATACTTCACTTATTTAACGTAAGCTTGTAAAATATAATTGTATGTATGAGAAAATGATGAATAACGTTATAAAAAGTTAAGTTAATTATTCGCACAAAAAAATCAAAATATTTGCTTACATCACGATCTTTTTTTTTCTTGTAATTTAATCGAGTCAAGAGTGTGCTTTTCTTGATGTTTTACTAAAATTGTTTCATATTTTTGTGTAAAATATTCTTCTGAGACAAAAAAATGAAGATGTTACAAAAGTGACAGAAAGTTGAAGAAAAATAAACAACCCTCGAACGTAATTTATGCATGAAAAGGGTGTCACGAAAATTATTTTTACTTACAATTCGGGTGTCTTTATCTTTAAAGTTTTGAGTTTTTGTCTTAAAAGTAAAGTCTCTTGAGTAAAGTTAAAGAGAATTGTACCTAATGCTACTTGTAGCTGGAGTGTGACTGACGATTTCGTGTCTAAGGTGCGTTAAAAAGGGTGAGAGAACAATGTTTACTTTGTATAATGCGTTTGAGGGTTTTCAAAGTTTGAAATTGGTTTTGAGAGACGCAATTTTATCTTTGTTGTGAATTTTTTGTTTTTTTATATTGAGATAGGTTGAAAAATATTTTAAATTTTTTTTATTTATTTATTTTATTTTTTTAACTTTATGAAAAAATAAATAAAAAATATGAGAAAAAAATTTTAAAATAAATAAATTTTTTTAAAAAATTATAAATTTTTAAATATTCTTGATTTTTTAATAAAAAATTAATTAATTTAAAAATTAATTTTAAATGATAAAAAAATAAAAGAATTAAAAAAAATAAAATTTAAAAAATATTCTTTAAACAAATATAAGTATCTATAAAAATATTAAGTCATTGATTTAAAAAAATAATAATAAAAAAAAAATTGAAAAAATTAATAAAATTAATAAAAAATTAAAAAAATATAAAAAAAATAAAATAAAACTATTAAAAAAAATATTTAAAAAATTAAGAAACATTTTTAAAATTTATCTCGGCCTCAAATTACTTCCTTTTTGCAATTTTAACACATATTAATGTTATTATCATTTAATTTTTTAATTAAAAATTCTATAAATATTCTCTTTATATCATTTAAAATGTTTTATTTATTTACAATTTTATACGCATGCCATCTTTAGCACTCCATTTATTGACGATATATGTGATTTTTCATTCATTAAAACTCCTTCACCTGTTTTAATAAATAACAAAAATATTAATATCGCATGTCAATGATTACATTACAAATAATAAATTTTTCGGGGCAAATATGAAACAATTGAATTTTTGATTAAATTTTTTGACACACACACGTTTTTGTTTCAATAATAAAAAAAAATCGAGAATAAAACAATAATATTAAAAAAAAACGTAGCAGGTCGTCGTCGTCGTACATCACGAAATATAAATCAAAACATTGGATTCACCTTTAGTTAAGCCTTTATTTCGTGTTGTTGTAATGAATATTTTAAACGCACGTGTGAAGTTATAACTCTTTTTTTTTCGTGAATACATAAAACCACCTTTTATCTTCGTTTCTCTAGTTTAGTGCTTCGCAAGCAAAAATCGCAGCGAAAAAAAAGTTTGAAACCAACCCACCTCATAAAAATTTATTGGCTCGTTTTTTATGCGAAATTTGAATGAATGAACGATTTGTATTGTAAAAAGAAATTTTATTTTATGCGCGAAGATCAAAAGCACTAAAATCACTAATTTTATCTATTTTTTTTTCGTTCGGTAAGATGAGATGCGATAAAAAGGTGACCCCTTGAAACGTGAACGAAAATCATGAGTCTTTTAATTTTTTTTATGAATAAAAAGGGTGAAATGCGTCCCTTGAGTGCTATTTAGCTTTTTTTGTGTACGTAACTCTTTAGTGATAAAAAAAAATGTTAAAGATTCTTGTTTCAATACGGTAATTAAGTTTCATGAGCATCATTGTTTGTAAGCATAGTCGTCTCATTATCAAAGGTGCTAATTTGTTTGGTATGCGCGTAAATTATTTTTAATTACACTACACTTTAGTTTAAAGAGGCACTTGTTTCAATAGCTTAATTAAAGTCAAGTATGAGAATCATTTACGTGTTTTATGCTGCTTTTTTTTACCATTTTCTTACTAAATGGAGACGCCTTTCATTTTTCCTTTTCTGAAAAAAAAAATTAATTAATTTAATTTGAATTATTATTTAAAATTTAAATAAAATTTAAAATTAAATTGAATTTTAAAATTTTGAAAATTTATTTTAATAATAAATTTCTTCAGAAAATAATATTTTAAAAAAGTGTTTTTAATTAATTTCAATTCATTAATTTTATTTGATTTAATTATTGAAAAAAAAATTATTTATTTAAAAATATATAGTTAAACAAGTATAATATTAAATAAAAATTAAAAAAATGATAATAAATAAAAATAATTTTAAAAATTATATTTGTTTTAAAAAAAAATAAAAATTAAGAATTAAATTTATTTTTTTTAAATTAAAAATTTTAATATTTAAAAAAAATTATTTTAAT
Organism: Culicoides brevitarsis; assembly: GCF_036172545.1. Classification (NCBI taxonomy): domain Eukaryota; kingdom Metazoa; phylum Arthropoda; class Insecta; order Diptera; family Ceratopogonidae; genus Culicoides; species Culicoides brevitarsis. The sequence continues at coordinate 12,837,846 of NC_087085.1, read as the reverse complement.
AAATATATTTTTTTTTGAAAAAAAAAAATCAATCGAATTTATTTTAATAAAATTTTATTAATTAATAATTAAATTTTTTTAATATTTTTAAAAATTATATTTTACATAAAATGGAAAAAAATAAAATTATATTAAATTATTTTTTGGAAAAATAAATAAATTTATCTTAATAAAATTTGATTCGTTGCAAAAGTAATTTGAGTTCTATTTTATTTAAAAATTTTATATATTTTTTTAATATTAAATTAATATTAAAAAATTATTTTTTTTTTTCGAAAAAACTAAATTTTAATCAAATTTAATTTATTTATATTTTATTAATTAACTTAATTTTAAATTAATTAATTTAATTAATTTATTAATTTTAAATTAAATTTAATTAAATATATTTTTTATTTAAATTTAAAAAATAATTTTTTAAAAATGAAAATCAAAATAAAAAAAATTTAATTCATGGATTTTTTTTTATTTTTGCTTCTTAAATTTCAATAGAAAAATATAATTTTTAATAAATAATATTTCTAACGGCTAAAACATTTTATGTATACTTCCCGGAAAGTGTTGTCCCACAAAACTTTTACTATTATATCTTTATAAATGGATTAAAACTATTCAGAAACTACTACCCCGAGCTTTATAGCATGTCATTTGTACAGTTTTATGCTTTCTAGCTGCCTTCAAATGAATAAAACAAATGATGTTATGGTTATTATTTTACATTTTGTGTAAATTTTGCGCCAAGCAAACACTGCGGAGAGATGTTAATAACCCAATTGTGTCATCATAAGGGTTTCACTTGAATTTATGATCGCCAAACTAATGTTTTATTCATTATTTTCCATGTTTATTGCATGATTTTTGCTCGTTTCTGCATGAATGATCAACTGTTGAACTCTTGCAAGGACATCCGATCTCGACATTTTTTGTTTTATTTGTTTACTAACAACACTTTTTTTCTTCTCGCACTGAAGTTTATTTATAAATAACGATCGGAGGTGTGGCTGCGACGAAGCCGACTGTAAAGCAAAATAAAACTTGTTTCCCATAATCTGTAATGTAATTTAATACCTGTTGCGCAATAAAAAATCTTCTTCTTTAATATCGATCTTCGACAACAACAAAAAAAAATATGAAAAATCACGCGCTTGTTCTTTTTACTCGCGTTAAGTAAAAATAATAATTCGCAGTCGAAGAACAAGAGAAAACATAATATTAAGTATGCATTAAGCTCCTATCTCATTTTTCAAATCGAATATTTATTTTTTTTTTCTTACTTCTAAATATTTCGTCGAGCAATATTGTCGTCGGCTCAAATATTTACATGAAATTTTTATTATTTATTATGTCGAATTGCCGACAACTTACTGACGCGACTACATAAAAAGAAGACTAATGCGTAATTTTGAAGCTAAATCAAATTTTTTCGGCTGATGACGATGATGATAAATTTAAATCTCGCCGCAAAGATGATGTCAAAAATTTCAAAAACTCAATTTTTCATGTTTAGACATTTAAAACTAATGTTGATAAGAACATTTGACGCCACTTTTAACGATCGGTTTTGGTTAAAAAGTGGCGTCATATCGTTTAAAATACGTAAAATATTATTTTTTGAATAAATTTTCTGTTTCCGATCCAATAATTTTTTTCAATTATTTTTATTTCAGTGTCCAGTTCGGTGAATTTAATGAAAAAATTATCCTAAAATATCAAAAAAAATTCTGCAAAACTGCAAAAAAATTTTTTTTGCAATTTTTCAGATAAATTTATTATTATATTTTGTGCTTGTCTGCAGGAAAACCGTAACAACAGGTGTTTTTATTGAATCATTCAATTTTGATGTCAAAACTTTAATACATTTGTTGTGGAAAGTGACAAACGATGCATGTTGACTTGACTGCCTCAACCGAACATATTACATTTTTTTCAGCAAAAAACAACGAGATACACGTTTCTTACCTCAAATTATTTATTGATGCAGAAAAAAAGTTTTATATCAAGAAATATTATGCGGTAAAGACATCCTCTCGTGATGAAAAGTGCTTGCTTGCTGTGAAAAAAATCGCATTGCGTTGGTTGTGACCAGAAATTTCTTCGGGGGATTGAAAAAAATATCGAATTATCGTTGATTCAAATTTCAGTTGAAACACACAGCATCAAAAAAACATGCTTTAGATCAAATATTTGTCGAGCAACGTCAAAAAGTCACACTCACACGTAATTTTTGGTGTCGCAAAATGAATGTAATTCAAATAAAATGAAAAAAAAGTACACATAATAAATACCTTCGTTTAAAAAGTTTTATGACTGACAAGAGTGAAAAATGTGTAATATAAATTGTGACGAGATCAGAGTAGTTGTCGTAACATAAATTCCATCCCGAAAAAATAATAAGAGTAATAATGACGGTGATGAAAGTGTAATTGAATCAGCGTCGCTTTATTTAAATCCGTTGTACGTAAATAAAAATACATACGAGGATTTTGTGGAAAAGTTTCGCATTGTTCGTTGTCGGAAGTTTATTTGAAGCGAAATTTTTTGTTATATGAATTATATGAAACAAATGGCAAAAACATGTGACACGGTGATAAGACTCGTGTGAAGAACGGATAAAATGTTCATTTTAAAAAAAAATTTTTTTTGAAGGAATTATTTTTTTTACTAAAAAATTTAATTTTTTTTATTAAAAAAATTATTTTTATAATATAAATTAATTTTTATTTAATTTTTTAATAAAACAAATATTTAAAAATTAAATAAAAATTAAAAAAATAATGAAAAAAAAAAAATTTTTTAAAACAAACTAAATATTTAAATAATTTTTAAAATATATATTTAAAAAAAAAAAATAATAAAATTTAATTAAAAATTTAAAAAAATAAAAAATATTAAAATAAAAAATATTAAAAAAAAATAAAAATTATTAAAAAATTAAAAAAAAAAATAATTTTAATTAATTAAAAATTTTAAAAATAAAATATTAAAAAAATTTAATTAAAAAATTAAAAAAAAATATTTGATTTAATTAAATAATTAATTTATAAATTAAATATCAAAATATTTAAGAAAAAAATAATAAATATTTTTTCTTTTAACAAAAAATTAAATTTCTGTAAAATCAAAAACTTTTGTCACGAACTTGTTGCTTCAAAAATAATTTTCCTGAACGCTTTAAAACTTTCTCTTAACGTAAAAAAAAAGTTTTTTTTCTCTGTGTGACATTATTTTCCTATTAAATCAGGTGACAAGTGTGAATATACTGCGCTTAGACATGTTTCATACATATTTAATATATTGACATAATCTACAGAAAAGCAAAGAATGTAACTTGAACGCGCCACATTCCAGGCGTTTATGCTTTGCCACATCCGTATCACACAACTGCAATGATAGTGAATAGCGACACGTAGAAAGAGAGAGAAAATTCTTTTCACATCCGATTATCAGGTAAATGTTTTGGTTAGTTATATCGTGCGGCGAGACAATTCTCGGTTTCATCTATTTTGCGGCGACATTATCATCGAGCTATATTTAGAGGACGAAGCAAAGTAAAAAAAAAAGTTTTTTAGTTGAAATTGATGTTACCCGTTAACTTCGTTCTACTTACCGACTTTTTTTTCCTTAAATCAAAATAAAAAATGACTCATAAATTGAACAAATTTATTTTTTTTTAAATTAATTTTTTGAACTTTTGATATTTTTTTAAAATTATTTAAAAAATTTAAAAAATTTGATAAAAATTTTGATTTTTCTTGAAATTTAATTTTTCTTAAAGAATTTGATATTCTTGAGAAATCAAATAAGGTGAAATTTGAAACTTTTTCTAATATTGCTCATGCCTTACCGATTCAATGATAGTCCATAAAGTAATAAAAAGTCGTTCAAATAATCTTCAGGTTGCAAGAAACAAGCACAGAGTTCACAACAAAACTCGTGTAGAGCAAGAAATGAGATTTAAACTATAAGAGGCGACAATAAAGGTGACAATGGAGTTAAATGATAACAAATGGTAATTGGATTAAAATGCATGTGGTGTGAATCGTTCCTTCGTCAAACGACAAACTTTTATTTAAACTAGTCGATAGTTTATTTCATAGGTTTAATGGACCGAGTGACTTGCCTGAAAGTGTACGAGAAGTCTGAAATGCAATATTTTAATTGGATTTTGAATTTATTAGAGAGACCGACGATAGGTCATTGACAATAATTGTGCTTTTCAATCAAAATTGAATTTTATGCGAAGAAGCCTTTTCAGCGAACGAACGAACGTGATTTTAACGCGAAATGTACCAATCAATCATTTTTATGCGAAATCATTGTTCATTTAATTGTGAAATTGAATTCGAACCTCAAAAATTGGTCGATTTTTATACTTTTTTAATGCAAAATCATTCATCGGTCAAATTTAAAAAAAAAAAATAAAAGGTTCATGGCACATTATTTTGCTATTTACCTTGCCCCAATGCACATTTTCCCCATATAACTTTGTCAAATTTAAACCAATGCAGTGCAAATTTCAAAAATGATGGAAATCTTCGTCTTCGGATAAAAAAAAAATTAATGAATTTTTTTGATTTAAAGATTTAAAAAAATTTAAAAATTGTTGAAAATTTTTTACTGATATTTTTTAAAATTTTTTTATGAAAAAAAAATTTGTTAATAAATTTATTTAAGTTTTTTTTTGCTGCAATTTTTTAAATATTTTATAAAAATATAAAATAATTGAATAATTTTTTTTTTAATTTTTTAAATTTATTATAAAATTAAACATTTATTTAATTTAATTTAAATATTTTATGAAAAATTTTTTAAAATAATTTTTGTGGAATTCTTTTTTGCTACAATTCAATTTAATATAAAAAATAAAAAATACAATAGAGGAAAATTATCCGATGTTACGGTTCAAAAACGAAAATGCAAATAACGAAACGAATCGCAATGCAGTTTTACGTAAATAAATGATAACGTTTAATGGAGTGAGAGTAAAATAGTGTGGCGAGACGAGAGATGTGAGGCAGCAGCAACAAGTTGCACACACTGCATGCTAATAATTTAGTCTGTGTTTACCTTTGAAGGTTGTTTGAAAATGTTGCGGTTGAACGAATAATTTCTCTCATTCGCACTGCTTTCCATGCAAAAATTGTAACGAATATGACGACGAATCAAAAAAAATTTTCATAACAAAAAATAATAATTTTTCTTTTTTTTTCTCACAATAGCGACAATTAGTAGAGCAACAAATAAAACAAAAACGTGCCATGCCCGGAATGATCCAAGCAAGTGACCTACAGATAACACGTCCCGTATCTGCGATGCGAAACGGCAGCGGAGGTCGAGAAATGCACGCCTACGACGGCCCACTACAATTCATGATGTCACCCGGCAATCCTGATCAAATACTCATTCAATCGACGCCCGTTTCGTCGCCGCACACCGAAATGATCAGCATCGAAAAGTTGCATGCGTCCCAAGACAGCGAAGATGACGAAAGTACGCCAGTGGAAGTTTTGCCGACAACTCATATCGGAAGCATGGATGATTTGGCGGGATCCAAACAAATCGCGGCACCCGTGACGCCAGCACAAGTTAATGGAAGTAGCAACGGGAGCAGTAACGGACAAGGTTTACGTTCGCCTGACATCGAGGGCGACATGACGGGCCAAGTTGAGCAATTTGTGATGCAACCAGCGCAACAAGGCGTCTTGTACAAATGTCGCATCGCGCGCGATCGCAAAGGCATGGATCGGGGCTTTTATCCAATCTATTATCTGCATTTAGAACGGGATTACGGGAAAAAAGTTTTTCTACTCGCAGGTCGGAAACGGAAGAAAAGTAAAACCTCGAATTATGTCATCAGTTGCGATCCAACAGATTTATCGCGAGACGCTGATGGTTTCATCGGAAAGTTGCGATCAAATGTGTTCGGAACGTCTTTCACGGTATTCGACAATGGCGGCAAAGACATCAACGCACCCAATCCAAGACTAGATTTAGCTGTAATAGTTTATGTAAGTGCCCCGCTATTGATTGAGTTGCTATCAATATTTGAATAATTCATCACTCGCATCGATTTTTCCTCCATTTTTCCATAGGATACGAATATTTTAGGATTTAAGGGTCCCCGTAACATGACTGTTTTACTGCCTGGCATGACCGAAGATGACGAACGTGTCAAAATCAGTTCGATAGACCATCACCAACAAGGCCTTTATGACAGCTGGAAATCGAAAGTAAGTAAAAAATTTATTTTTTCGGACAATTTACCTTACGAATCATGCAACTAATGGAATTTCGAGGCATGTAGAAAATCAGCAGGTGTGGTAATAATCAATAAATCGCTGTTTATCAAATATTCAACTTGGATAGTTATCATAAATTATTTAAAAAAAATATCGACGAATCGATAAATGTTATTGAAAGACATTTTTTTTTTCGTTCAAAGTAGGTTAATAGAACGTACCTTTTTAATTTTATTCATCACTTTTGTGAAATAAAGGGCATTCCTCGTCCGTACGATAAGAAAAACAATCAAAGATAGAAAGTAGAACAAGTTTAATGAGGTTCATTTCTTATTTCTTGTTCCTTTTAGCTTACGTAGCAGGGAAATATTTCATGTTATTTTAAAATAAATTAAGTGTCTGAAGTGATTGACATTTTATTATTATCACTGTTTCGTATTTTTTTCTTCAAGAAAATTTTCTTAATAGTTTTCTTTTAAAATAAGCGAAAAACTTGCCTGTTGCCTATGATTTTTTTTTTCTAAAAATTAAGAAAAAAAATATTTTTTTTTATATAAAAAAAAATTAAAAAAATTGTACAAACACTCAAGACAGGTGTGGATGCTCGTCGTTTTTTTTTTTTCAATTTTTCATGCTGCATTTTTTTATTATTTTTTATGATAGTTAAACACACATAATAATAATGTCTCACACACACGCTTAACGTTAATTTATTGCATTTTTCACTTTAAAACAAAAAATAAATGTGCTGTCTTGCAATGGCAACATAATAACAGAAAAAATATGTTCCTCTTGTGGCGCTGTGCATTGGTTCGTCTCGAGAGAGAAAAATAAGTGTGTGCTACGCAGGAAGTGGAAAAATTATTATTACTTTTATAATACAAGCCGCAATGTGTGGCAAACAGCAAAACCGTTATTTTGGGTTTCAAGAGTGCTTATTACAGTTTTTTTTTTTGATAAATTTTTAGCAACGGAGCTCTGTAATTTAATTCTTATTTGTGGGATATGAGGAGCAATTTTTTGTTGGAAAATTATTTTTTTATTAGATTTTTTTTGTTTTTGTGGGAAGTAACCTAATTTTGTAGATTGGAGATAAAAGTTATTAGAAAAATATTTTTTTTTTTTGAATTAAAAATTTTAAGAATATTTAAGAAATTTTTTTCATACATATTTCACTCAAAAAAAATAAAATAAATAAATATAAAAATATATTAAATGAAAAAATGTTAAAAAGACAGTTAATTCCAAATAATTTAATTTACCTGTATAATTTAATTTTAATTTCACAAAATGACTGGATATTTTTTTATTAATGCTTGAATTGTTTATTTTTAACTAAAAAAAATTGACAATTAGTTTTTTTTATTTTATATAATTTTAAATTATTAATTCAATTAACTTAATAAAAAATTATCTTAAAAATAATAAAAATTTTATTAAATGGTCAAAAATATATTAATACATACATTTTATTTAGAAAAGTATTTCAAAATTTATTCATTAATTTATCCGTAAGATTTTTCCTGAAGTTTGAAATAAATTTTTCTTAGGTATTTTTCCAACAATTAGGTAAATAAAATTAAATATGAAAAAAAATATAAAAAAAATCAAATTTAAAAAATATTATTAAAAAAATAATAATTTTAAATTATTTTTTAATTAAATAAAAAAATAAATTTAAAAAATTAATTTTAAATTTAAAAAAAATAATTTAATTAAATAAATATTAAATTAAATTTCAATTAATTTTTTTAAATTATTAAAAAATATTCAAAAAGTATTAAAAAAATTATTTTAAAGTCATTTTCAAGGCGAAAAATCATTTTACGTTAAAAGCTTTTATGCCGAGCTACTTACTCATAATTCCTCATAATCATAAATTTTCTTCATGAATAACTCCAATGACCTTGTACTCATTTCGTTTGATTACTCAACAGAAAATGTAGAGATAAAACGAACGTTTTCTAATTAAAACTGCATGTCGATAAGCGTCACCCACTTTAAAACTTTACATGCAAACTTATGAGAACCCTCATATCGACGCTGATAATCCGAATCCAAGTGCAAAATACATCGCAATAAAGTACCTGCATTTCATGAACAAAAGATGAGACTGATAAGCGCAACGCACTTCAAAGGGATTGACTGCACTCTATTATTATCGAAAAATGAATGCAACTCTGAATTTTATTAGAAATTCACAAATTAAACGAAGACTAATTAATTGACAACTCACGTAAATATTTTCTCTTCTTCTCTCTTCCAAAAAACAGAACATGGACAACGTCGTGGAGCTGCACAACAAAACGCCCGTCTGGAATGACGAAACGCAATCGTACGTGCTCAATTTTCACGGACGTGTCACGCAGGCATCCGTAAAGAATTTTCAACTCGTACACGACTCCGATCCCGACTACATCGTCATGCAGTTTGGACGCACCTCCGAGGATGTCTTTACCATGGACTATAGGTATCCGCTGTGTGCATTGCAAGCATTCGCCATTGCGCTCAGTAGTTTTGATGGTAAATTGGCATGCGAATGATTTTTTATTAACTTTCTCATCCTTCACCTGGAATCCCGCATCAAACCAAAGGCAACAGAGTTTCGTTATTGTGTTATTCTAAACCAAAAAGTAGAGATTTAATCCTAATTTCTCCCTCATAAAACAAAAAAATTTCAACCAAAAAATCTGATAGTCATAAAAAAATTTAATTTTACTGTAGAAACCAGTGTCTAGCATTTATAGTAGTGTGATTGCGACCTTGTAGTCCTCAAAAAAAGAACTTATCAAAACTGACTGAACCAAAAATTAAAAAAAATGATGATTACAACATCGCGTCAATAAGTGTCTTTAGATATTTACAATACGATAAAATTAATAAATAAAATTAAAAATTAAGGTAAGAACTCATTTAAAAATTATTATAAGTGTCATATCTCTATAAATTACTGCTTTTATCTGATAAGCTTGACTTAAATTAACAACATTAAGTCGAAAAAATGCTCAATCTGTGTGTAAATAATTTTTTTTTAAAAAATCAATTTGAGCTCAAATTCCCCATTTTTGTGCTCATTTCACCTTTTTTGACAATATCCTTGCTCTCTTTTAGAGTTAAAACACGAGAAACGAAAAAATAATTAAAAAATGTGCCTCTGTATAAATCACGAAAATGTAATTTTAATAGCTTAATTAAAATCTGAATTTTTGAAGTAGGTCCTTTTTTTACGGAATTTAACTTATTAAATATCTTTAGAAAAACCCTTTTCAACAAATCATTTTTTATTTGTACCTGGAGCAACAAAAACACGATATATTTAATTAAATAAGGCTCATCTGTCTTGTAACGAGGTAAAAACGAGCAAATTAATTATAAAAGTCCATTTAAAATTTTATTTGTATTTTTTGCAGACAAGACTAATTAAAACTTTTATTTATTTATTTATTAAATAAAATAAGAAAATTAAATAAATGCCATTCATTTGTTGCACATTTTGCTTCAAATTAAAGTCTAGAAGATCAAGAACCTTTTTGGCAGTAAAATTTCTCAAACTTTAAGTTTTTGGGAAAGTTTTTCTTACTGGCAGCCAATTTAATTAAAACTTCATGGAGCCACAGGTTTTTGACGAAATTCGTTGAATTTTGTTGAAACGTGATGCAAAATGTGTACAACTCAATTTCATCGCTGGCGGATATTGAATTCATGCGAAAAATATCGTTCAATGGAAATGGACTCGACGTACAACTTTTAATTGATTTTCATTACATTTTGTTTGTTTTTATTTTTCTTCTCTTTTGCAAAAACAAAACAAACCGCATGAGAATCTTTCTAGGTCAATTTTTATCCTTTTTTTTCCTGTTAACAATTTTTTTCTATTAAATTCTTGATGAAATTTAACTCAAAAAGTATTTATTAGAAGTTAAACCTTTTTAGATATTTATCCAGATACAATTTGAAACATTTTGTAATAATAATATTTTATTTAAAACTAAAAGAGAATTTTATTGTATTTTATGGTCGGTTCAACTCACATAACAACACTTCATCATGAATCCAACGAAACATGTACGAACGCCTATGAATAATATAACGTTACATATTAAAATGGTGCTGCTATACAAAAGTTTGAGAGGGAAAATTTTATCAGCCTTAAATGTGATGAAAATGAAAATAATGAATAACGAAGAGCAAATAAAATATACAAAGATGATAATAATGAGCATTATGGGTGTGCTTTGAGTATTTTCGAGCATAAAACGATACGGTTACTTAAAAAATACTCAACAACAGCTAGAAAAGAGACTTTAACGACAATGGCTTTTTTAAGACAATGAACAATAAGAAGAGCTATTTATTTTTATGAATAAACGGATTTCATTGTTGCTTAAAGAGGAAACAAAATCAAAAAATGTAGGAAACAATGCTTTTCATGTTACCTGTAAATGATTTATGAATATTTTTTCGAGGGTTTCAAGAATTTTATTTTCCTGAATTTGACAAGAACGTTTACATATCTCATCAAAAATATCATGAGAAGTATTCAAGATACTTAAGAAGTCAAAATGTTTCATGTCAATTTTATGAAATTCAACAAATACTTTTGCTATGTACTGAAGGACACTTTAATAACATCATGAACAACATATCTCTTTATTCATTGAATCATATTCAACGACAACAGCTGGTCTGTTGGGATATGCAAGAGTTTCATTTTAAATTGTCGCGTGGATTGAAAAGGAGTGAAGCTGTGGTTTTATTAATTTTTATTTTAATTATTTTTTTAAATTTAATTTTTGTTAATTTAAATAAAATTTATTAAATAATTTTTAAAACTATACAAATAATAATTTAAAAATTAATTAAAAAATTAAATTAAATTAAATTAATTAAAAATTTAAAATTTATTGTTATTAATATTTATTGAAACTTTTTTTTATCCTCTTTATTAATTGAAAATATAAATTTGGTAAAAAAGATGTTTGAAATTTATCAAAACTTTAAAATAAATAATATTCTTTAGTTTTGAAATTTATTTTTTAACTATTTTATTTAAAAATTTCAAGAAAATTTTTACCCATTATTTTTTTAAATTATCTATCTATTATATTATTTTTAAAAAAAATAAATTAATTAAAATAAAATAATTTTAAAAAAAAATTATTAAATTATTTTTAAATTATTTAATTAAAAAAAAATTTGATTATTAAAAAATTAATTAAAAGCTTTAAAATTAAATTAAAAAATTATTATAATTAATTTAATTTCATTAATTGTTTTAAAAAATAAATTAAATTTAAAATTAATTAATTAAATAATTAAATTAATGATAATGAAAGCTAATAATTTAATTTTAAATTTTTGAAAGATTAAAAAAAATTATTCTTAAAAAATAAACTAAATCCAAAAAATATTGAAAATTCACTCCTTATCGATCCATCAGGCACACAAATCTTCTTATCCATAGAAAATTCCAACTAAATGAATGAATAAATAAATTGAAATATTTCAGTTCATGTCACATACAAACTATTAATCAATCATTGTACTTGCCTACAAACTCTTACTATATCTACTCTGGCACGTAATTTCATGTCTCCTTTTCACCATTTACCACAAAACAAGGTAATTCTATCTATCTTTCTCATCATCCCTTTTTAGTTGATCACTATTTACACTTTTCATTTTTTTTTCTCCTTACTAAACCGCAACAGTTTACATATTTACTCGTCTATATCATACAGTGTTATATACATGTTAGTTAACAAAAAAAAAAGCTTTTGCTGTTCATTGATGAAAAACTAATAAAAAACGAGTTTATATAGTTTTTAAGCAGAATCCGCTGAAATCTAATGAGGAATTGATTCTACGAAATAAAAAAAAACTTCACTATTTACAAAAAGTAATAAAAAAACATACAGAGAAAATATGATAGTCATTTATATTTATATAACATATATTATAATAGAGAAGAAAGCATTAGCAGCGGATGATAGATAGGTAGCAAATAATTGTATTTATGCTAAAATAAATAATTAAATAAGAAATTAAGATTAATTTATTATTATTAAGGAATTCTGTACTAGAATAATGTGTGTGTAGATTATATATTAAAATTATATTTGTTTACAAAAAAATGAAAGAAGCACACATTTGACCCTTTGTAGATAAAAAAAAATATAAAAAACGGAAAAAAATAAATTTTATTGATGAAAGCGCGTAATAAAAAAAAAAGTTTTTAATTCAAATTAAAAAAAAATCTTAAGAAGGCTCATTAATTTAATACAAAAAAAATAATTAATTTGGCTTTTCTGTTTCAACAATGCTTTTGTTTCTTGTTATTATTCTTCTGTGTGCTCAAAAATAAAACTTTGTTGATAATTTTTTATAATAAGAAGAAAAAACTATGAAAATTACTCATTATTCCAAAGTTTTCATAAAATCAACAACTTTTTCCTTATAGTTTTCTTTCATAATTTGTTGTTAATGAGTATAAAAAAAAGTATAAGGAGTAACAATATTTTTATTATTTTATAGATAACGAGGAAAAGTTCTTGCATAACAACATTAATTATATCCGATAAAATTAAAATTCATCCTTGAGGACGTAATAAATTATGTTGTTGGATTTTTTTTTATTTTTTTCCCAGAAGTTGAATTTTCATGTAAAAACGAGTGAAAAATTATGTTAATATTACCTTGATTTTTTTTACCGTCGCACGAGCTACAAAAAAAAATTACGAAACGCACATTTTTTTCCTTCATCGTCGTTTAATTGTTCTCATAATTAGTAGAAAAGGTTTTTGGTCAAGGATAAAGGTAAGTAAAATTTTCCATGCACGGGCGTCTCCATAGCGATAAAATTATGTTAAACTGCCATGAACCTTTTCCGAGTCAAATTTTATCGTTTTTCTTCTACGAAGTCCCAAAGTAAACCAAAAACGAATTAATTATTATTTTTCTTTATGATTCCATTTTTCGCCTTGAACCGTTTAATTATTCATTTTATTTTATTTTTGCTCCTTGAAGACCATTGGCGGTGTTTAAAATTCATAGATTTTTATTCCCTTTTTTCATTTTTCATTTTTTTTCATTTTTGTTTATTTTCATCGATTTTCTCGAAAAAAAAAATTTAAATCTGATAAAAAATAATTTCTTGTGACTTAATGACTTTCGCATAATTTTTCCATTAAAACAACAAGTCTTGAACTTGACATTATTACTGCGGCGCGGGTCATTGTAATCATAGCTTTCGCTTTAATCGGGCATGTTTATGTGTCATTATTTTCACATAACAGCGCCAAGTTAAAAATAAGTAGGAAAAATTTTTTCACGCGATCAAATGGAATAGTTTATTTTTGTTTTTTTTTTATTTATTTAAAAAAATGAAAATAAACAATTTTTGATATTTAATTTGTTTTTAAAAGTCATTGATGCGAAAAGGTAAACAAGAAGCGTTTGACAAATTAATTGAGTTGAAAAACAAAACGAATCATGTTTTCCTTTAAAAAATATTAAAAGTAACTTTTTTCCATGCCGGCAGCAGCACAAAGAGGTAAATTGCGCCCAAAGCTAATAAAAATGCATGAAAAAAAAAATTATAAATTTCCTCTTGGATGTGAATTTCCATTCGTAACACAATTATTCCGTATTTGCCTTTGCGAAATTTATTCAGAGTTTGTCCTGCAAATTTGGTTTGTGGGTGAGAAATTGAGAATGGAAATATTTGGATAAGAAACTATTCCGAGAAAAACTTGTTCTTGTTCGTGAAGTTTCAAAATTTATAATTCAATTAGCTTTATTTTCACTTCAATTGTTTAATTTTCGCGAGAATCAAGCTTATTTTACATAAAATCGCATTTAATTGAAAACGACATTTATCCGCTCGAGACTCTACTTAAAATTGGATATAAAATTAAATTAATTGTCAATAAAATATCCAGTTCCTGTTTTGTTGATGTTATGCATCTCTCTTAATTTAAAGTTAAATGTTTCAATTTGTGTTGCACATAAAATTTTATATCTAAATAAAAAGTATCCTCTTCATGTGTCGCCAACAGAAAAAGTCAGGCACGACATCACTGTGACGGTAATTCCCCATATCATTTACAGACAATTTAATATAATTGTTTGAAAATGTTGCTTAAACGAGTAATGGTGATGACAATTTTACGAAATTTTCCATACGAACGTTAATTGCGGGAGTTTTTCCGGTAATGTGGAAATGCGGTTGTTACACTAGCTGACTTTTTGAATGTTTATTTTATGCAAATTTTGGATTTTTTTACAAAATAGGTTAACTTTATGCTGCTTTGCTTAACGTAATGAATTTATTTTGCAATAAAAAAAAACAATTTTTTGAATAATTCAGCAGAACTATTTTGAAAGGGTTTTGTGGTCTCTATTAATTTCTGTGGTAAAACTCAATTTTGTAAATAAATATTTGTGTTTAATAAAAATGAATGTTGCTTTCATTTTATTTTAAAATAAAAAGGATTTACACGCTTTATAGTATTGGTGAAATTTTGCTGAAAATAAGTTTCTCGTGTAAAAAATAAAATAAAAAATAAATTAAAAATTTAATTAAATAATTAATAAATAATTTTATAGAATCAAAATATTTTTTTTTTTTAAATTAATTTAAAATGAAAAATTATCATTCAATCAAAGGTAAAGTATATTTTTTTAGTCAACTTAAATTTAATTTAAAAAATAATTAAAAATTTATAAAAAAAATAACTTTTTATTGAATAAAATTAAATAAATAAATAAAATAGTAATTAAATGATTTTAAAATTAAAATAATTAATTAAATAAAATTTTATTTATTATTTTTTTTAAACAATAAAAAAATTTAATCTTTAAAATAATTCTTTAATTTTGTCATAAATAATTAAAAAAAATTTTTTAATTTAAAATTAATTTTAAAAAAATAATTTTTTATTTAAAAATTTAATTTAATTAAAATTAAAAAAATAATTAATTTAATTTAAATTAATTAAATTAAATTTAAATAAATTAAATTAAATTAAATCTTAATTTAAAAAAAAATTCAGGTTAAATTTTTTGCGACATTCAAATTTTCCACAAAATACATGGATAACATCATTACCATTTGATACAATTTTAATAATGATTCATTTAAACACCAAACAAAAAGCGTCAAAATCTCTCATTAAAACGAATGTTTTTCACTTAATTGAAAACGCATTAAAAGGATCATTGAATTTATTTTTAGTGTCACGTGTTTTCATGGTTATTTATTAATAATGTAGTTATATAACTGATTTCAAGTCCATTAGAAGCGTTTATTTCTAGAACATCAAAAGTTGACATTGAGAAACTCGACCTCAGTCCACAAATTTTTATTGTTTTTCGAAATTCAACACCTCACCTGCTGTTCGCGAAACTATTCATCACAGGCAATTAGTACGAAAGTGTAAATCAAAGCAACGAAAAAATAAAAGTAACAATAAAACGAGCGAGTTTGTTATAGTTAGACAGGTCGACGGCATACATCATCATCAGTTTCGAGTGAATTTTCGTCACTGCAGAATTCCTCGGCATATGATGACTTAACGGTGCGGTGCCATTAATGTTTATTCCGGAAAGTGCGTCATTATTGTTTGTTGGTGAGCTTGTTAGCCTTAATTGACATAGTGAATGTATCATCGCGTTGTTTTTACTTTTTTTTTCTTTTACAGTGAAATGTGATTAACGTCATCGTGTCGTTCGTTCATAAAATAAAATTGATTGGTGCATTCCATTTTTTTAACAGATCTTGTATTCTGTATTGATGATGTGAATGTTGAGGTAACAAACATTTCAGAGAAAATTTTCTTCCTGTCGATGAGTAATTTTATTTCCATTCGCTTCATTTGATGTCTTAAAAACAAGCCTAAAAAAGAAAAAAAAAATAAATTATTAATAAAAATGCGGGTTTTTTTAACGTTGATTGATGCGAAGAACCAATTTTTTCAAAGACGATCAATTTCAAGCCTTTTTCCCCAATTTTTTTTTTCAAAAACTTGAGAAATTTTCGTTCGATTGTCGCAATGTCCCCGATTCACACGAGAATTCCTTCCGATATTATTATTACTATTTTTTTATGTATTTACCGATACGTGTCTTCGTCGCCCGTGCGATCGGAAAGAAAGTCGTCATGCATAAGTAATTCAATAAAATCGTGCAGGAATGGGAAAACTGTGACGAAAACCATATATCATCGCATTATGCTCCAAACAAACGTGAAAAAAATAACATCAAATCGTGTAAAAAAAAAAGAAGGATCAATGATTCAACAACAACTAAGGAATAACAACTATGTGTCGTTGTTCGGAAAGTAATAAAGGTAACCGACGAACAAGCAAGGAAAATTTGTTATTTTATTTCTTGTGAATTGTGAAAATTTATATTTGGCAGCTAAAATTTTTTTTTATTTAAAAAAAAATCTAAAATAAAATTTAAAAAAATTCTAAAGTTTGACACAAATTTTTAATTTTTTAGTTTTTGTGAAAATTTTTTTTTTGTTTTTTTTGTAAAACATACGAAAACAGATTATAAACAAAAAAAAATAAAATTGTTTGTATCGAATATCTCAAAAAAGTAAGAAAAATTTAAAGAAATTTTTTGAAGATTTTTCAAAATCATTAAAAATGTTTTGAATTAATTATTTTTGTGTAAAAATAACACAAATATTTAATTAATTTACAAAAAAAATAAATAAATAAAAATTCTTAAAAAATAATTTTCGACGATTGAAAACTTAGAGAAATAATGACCAAAAGTAATTTTTTATTAAATAAAAAATTAAATTCTTTTAAATATTTTTTTTTATTATTTTAAGACATTTTTTTTCCTTTTTGATTAAAATAAATTATTTTTTATAAATTATTATTTTTTTTTATTTATTAGTTAATTATTTATTTTGTCTTAGCGTTTAATTTTTTCAAAATATGAACTAAATTACATTTACAAAAATTTATTTTTTTTTGTCAAATATTTTATTTTTTTTTATATTAAAATAAATAAATTTTAAAGAAATAAAATTTAATTTTTAATCATTTTTTTTTTAATTTTAATTATTTTTTTTTTGGCGAAACACAAATTTTCCCCAACATGGCAGCATTTGTCCTGAATATGAATAGAAAGCACCTATTTTCATTATATAAAAGGTGAATTTCTAAGCAGACACGACAGCAGCAACGACAACATGTGCATTCAAGAAAAGACGACGACAACGAACGAAAAAAAAACTACGGGAAGGAATTGTCGAAAATTATTATTATATTAAGTCGACATGCAAACGTAAATTCAAAAAGGTTCTTGAACTATGATGATGATGATTGCGAGAGTGTTTTTGTGTGTTTCTCCCGATAACAATAAATAATAAAGTAAAATCGATAGCAGCAACTCGCGTGGCCTGTTGATGATGGAGATCATCAAACGTGGCATTTTTCCTGATTAACTTTTACTTTTTTTTCTGTTCGAGATCCGTATCGCGCAATAATGGATCGTTCTGAATTCCACGGAAAACGAGGCAGTTTCATTGACGTGAAAAAAAAATTGTTCGAATAATCGATAGTAGAATTGTGTGACTCATTTAATGAATGAACCATTATTATTTATGTCGACTTTTACTCCGTAATAGTGAGTGTGGCACATTTCTTCTCCTGGATTGAATGCCGACGCAGACAATTCACGTAATTCGTTTCCATGTTTTACTTATTCATAAAAAAAAATAAAGTTTTCGTGATATATTTAATACTTTATTGGGCGTCTTTTTGCTCTGCACGACGCGAACGTGATGAGGAGCACCTGGAAAAAAGGAAATTAAATCAATCTGTTAATGTTACACGACTTGCGAGGCATTTGGTGTTAATCTGGATGAATTCAACTTGAGTTTGATTTATGAAACGACTGCCCGTGTTACTTTGAAAGGAAATAATCTCTTGATTAGAAGAAAAAAAAATTAAAGAAGCAACAAGGTCGTAAAATTGCAACTAAAAAGATCGCTTTTCTCCACGGGCACATTTATTTCAATTTAAAATACTCACTTTTGCATGCACCTCAAAACGTCGGTAAAACTTTTACTGCTGCTGATGCACGTGATTCGCTCAAATAAATTATAAAGGTGAATAAAATTGCATTTTCGAAACACTTTCGCTCGGTGTACTTTGTTCGTTAAAACTACGGGGAAAGTCTTTCAATAGATCTTAATAAAAGTGAAATAAAAGTAAAATTACGGGAACAATTTTTTTTTACATAAAAAGAGGCAGCGGACAAACAAAAGCCTGGAGAAACCAAAAGTATGTCAAGTTCTTGTATCGGAGAACTTTGAATGGCAAAACGTGTCACATTTTCTTCACAAAGTTTGTCCATTACAATCTTCTTTTATAGGGGAAAAAATGGGCAACTATCAAAGGAAACTTTTTAAAATTATGCTGATGTTGGATGGCAGTAATGTGACATAATGGCGTAAATTTGCAATCTTGCACTAAGAAAAAAAAATATGTTTTTACGCAAAAATACGACATTAATTGACATTATTTTTATGGGATTTTTTTTTTGCAAATTTTAATTAAGATCATTTTTTTTATTATTTTATAAAATTAATTTAATTAATTTATTTTTTATTTTGTAAAGATAAAAAGTTTTGATTTTTTAAATATTTTTTTAACAAAAAATAAAATAAAATAAAATAAATTTTTATATAATTTTTTTTTTTCTTAAAATTTATTTTCAATTTATTTATTTAATTAATTTAATTTATTTAAAATTTTTTTTTTTCCAAAAAAAAAAATTGAAAAAAAATATAATTGAACACACGGTATTATATATTATAATAAAATATTTTAATAAAGATGCATATTTCATTATAAATTTTATTAAAAAATAAAATATAATTAATAATAAAATAAAATAATACATATAATATATAATTAAAAATTTCTTAATAATTCCTTTGAGCATATATTTGCAACTCATGAAGTACATTTTTGATCAAACATAAAAAAAAATCAAATTTTTATTAATTCGATACAAATTTAATATATCATTTCAGGAAGTCGATTTTTTCTCCCTCGTCGTTAAATTCATTCATTGTCTTTATCGAGAAATTTTTTTTTCTTGTTTTATTTTTTTTTGTTTTTTCTTATTTAATAAAAAGAAACAAATAAAATAATATTAAAAAATAAATAAAAGTTTTAAGTGTAATTTATAAAATTAAATAAAAAAAACATTATGAAATAAAATTTTTCTATTAGATTTAATGCACTTGACTATTATTAAATTGTAGAAAATTTTATTAAATATCAATTTTAATTTTTTTTTAAATATTTTTAATAATTTTAGTGAATCAAAAGCGTTTTCAATTTAAAATTATTTTAAATGCTCTTATGGCTTCTGTGTATCAAAATCCTCCAACCTTTTAATTACTCGAATGTATAATTACTTGAATGTATAATAACCTCCACTTAATTCTTAAATCCGATTTCGTATAATTAGTAGTACCTATATGATAATCTCTTCATAATGACGGTAACTTAATTAGCAAACATTTAAACCATTAATATGTGACCGAAAATTGAAAAGCAATCATCAGCCCAATTATTTGCATTAAAATTATCATCTCCAAAGCAAGTTTATACAACAAATTTATTCATTGTTACGAGACAACATTAAATGAAGTTCAACAGAAAGATTTTGCTTGTTAGTTATGCAAATTCAGGAAATGTAAAACTTTTTGTTACAAAAAAATAAAATATTTACATTCATAAATACGGAATACGTTTAATACTTTTTCCCAATATCCGACACGGAATAATTTTAAAACAAATCGGATTTTATGTGCATTTTCGATAAAATAAAAAAAAAGTGTTGAAAACTGTAAAAAGAAAATTATGGAACAAAGTTTTAGAAAATTTACATAATTTCGCAAAAGTTTGAATGCATTTTCTTGCTTTTTGTTTGTCGAAATATGTAAACAAGAAAATTTTCACATGTGTATCAGTTCACATGTAAATAATATTAATAATGACGAGTTGTTTTGACATAAAATGACGTCCTTGTGACGTCAATTTTTATTTTTATTTAAAAATTCATAATTGTGAGAGTTTGTATTGAAAAATGCAGAAATTTCATTGAATTTTTTTTTTATACAAAATTAATGAAGATAAATTTTTCAATATTTTTTTAATAGAAAAAAAAATTGTGTCACGTTTTTTTCATGGACAAATTTTTTTGCTCCCTTATTACGAAATTGTTATCTTCCGACCTTTTTTAATTATATTCACTAAACGATTTTTTGTAGGTACCTAATGTCAATGGCACGCACACTATCTAGATAATTGAAAGAAAATAGATTTCAATCTGATAAGTTTTGTCTCAAAAATATGCTTTAATGTGTAAAAATGAGCAAACAGAGTGCGAATTGATGATAAATGATTTTATAAAAGCTCATTTGCATAAAAAAGTTTTTTTTTTACGTGAGAAGAATTGAAGAGGAAAAACGAAGAAAATAATAGGATGAGGTGATTTTTAACTATTGTACTTTAACTTTTAGGAAAAATAGTAAAAAAAGGTAGGAACAAGAAAAACATTAAGAAGATTACAAAAAAAAAATGAATTATGATAAAATTTCATAGTATGAGTAAAATGCTTTTAAGTATTTCGTTAAAAAAAAAAATTTTATTTGATTTTTTTTAATGGAATAAAAACGAAAAAAAAAATAAAAATTTTAATTTCCTGTCATTAACATAAATGTATCAGAATTTCTATTTATTTATTTAAAAGTCAATATTTTTTTTTTGATAAATTTAATTTTTATTTCACAATTAGCAAAAAACGACCTTGAAAATATTCCATTTTCTCTCAAATCCTAAATAAAAAATTGAATTTTTCATTATTTTCATTGCTAAATATTTACTCAACACTAAAAAAGCAATTTTTCACTCTTTTTCCAGTAAAACAATAAATATTTGCACAAAAAGTAAACACAGACATGGAAAAACAAAAATCTCTCATGTTCAAACATTATTTTAAATTCAGCAAACAACATTGATAGGCTTTTCAGAAGATTTTGTTGTCACATTATTTGCAGTGATATGAACTCAATTCCGCACTATCATCATTAAAATTTATTAGTTTGTCTTATTTTTACAAAGTATCATGCGTTTCCACTTAAAAAATTTTCCATGAAAAATTTCTGTTCAAAGCTCAATCAAAATGCTATTTACTCATGCAAATTTATCGAAAAGTATCATTTAAATTCGCTTTAATATGCTAACTGAACGATAAAATAAAATCCTTACTTGGCATATTTTTGCAAAATAAAGAAAAATGTAGAGTTTTCACTCAACATTCAATAAATCACAACAAGACGTAAATCATGAGTTGGAGCATTAAATCAGCATTTATTTTGCATTTTTTTTTGCTTTCAGGCAAATTATGATAAAATTGTGATGACTTTCGAAAATTTTAAACTTTGGCGTGAATTTATAATTTTTTTTAACAAAAGAGATTTTAGTCAATAACTGAATGAAATTAAAATTAAATTAATAATTATGTAGATGATTAATTAATTATTAAACGATTTTATTGTAATAATTGCCATCCGCGAATCAATGTAAATGTTGTTTACCACTAAATACATTTTTTGTTTATTTTATTGGACGTGTCGATTTTCCACGTGAAGCAGTCAATAAACGAGATAATTACAGGTCAGAAGTAACATGAGTGTCAATGTCCCAATTGTGGTCCAATGGCTTGCGGAAGCTCTTGCTAAAAATAAATCAAGGTAAGGTCAATATCAATAATAATATAATAAAAAAAATAATTAATTAAAAATAATAAAAAAATTGTTGAATTTTTTTTAAATAAATTTATAAACTTTTGAAATAAAAAATATAAAAAAATATAAATATAAAATAAAAAATGTTAAAAATTTAAAAATTTTTTAGTAAAATTTTGACTTAAATTCTTTTGAAAGATAAAAAAAAATTACATTAAAATAATTTTAAAAATATCAAAATTTTTATACATTTTCAAATTTTTGGTGAAAAATGAACAATTTTCTCCTAATTTTTTAATAAAATTTACAAATAAGTGTAAAATAAAAAAAAAGTCGAGTTTAATACCGCATTTTTTCTTCGAAACGCGGTAAAAAAATTTTAATTTTTTTCAAAGTCTATGATATCGAAAATATTTTTTTAACAAAAAATTAAGAAAAATTTCAAAAATAAATAAATTTACCTTCATTTTCACGAATTTCAGCTTCTTCCGTGACATTAACGCACAAATGACGCTCGTTTTCATCACATTTGAACTCAGGCCCGTAAGATTTGCAAGCGGAACATGCTTCTCCGTATTCATACAAGGGTTTATTTTGGAAAATAACGTCTGCATAATGACATGTCAGCATAAAATTGTACGGATGGTCCTTGGAATAAGTCGAACTTTTACGTGAAATTAATGCACAACCAAGAGCTCTGTTGTTTTCACGCGCCATAACTGCAAAATGACCCCATTCAGCTCTAAAATTGAATTTTAAGAGATTTTTTCTTATAAATTTCTTAAAAATTACTTATGTTCATATTTGTCAATAATTCCAGGTATTTTATCATCAGGAACTAATTTGTATTCCGTGAACCATTCTGCACACATTTCACTCATCATCTTCTCAATGCTGCCGGTGTAAGGTTTCGAATACATTTTCAACGCCAAATTTTGTCCTGATTTTTTGAATTTGTCTGTTGATCGACACTCGTCGTGCTCAAAAACGCAAAAATCTGAGAATATTTCTGCTACGTGAGCTAATTCGTCGTCCCAATGCTAAAAAATTAAAAAAAAGTTGAAATTTAGTTAAAATTGAGCAAAAAATTACCATTTTCATCATTTTTGTTGCAGCTGGATAGTTTGGAACATTTCCCGATGCTAACATTTCTCGCCATTTGTTGTGTTCAGTAATCAACAAGTCCCGCATTGATGGAGAAATTTTGATGTGTTGCTTATTTTCGCACTCTTCCTTGGGCCAACTATCAGGAGGACCGGAACAAGCGATGTGACGTTTGCCATTGCAGGCTTGCGGATTTTTTTCGAGTTTGCAGTAATCGGAAAAAGCTAAAATGGACAAATTTGGACATGTGAGTATTAAAAATATTTTAAAAATTGACATTTTTTGATCATTTTTGACAAAAAATTCAAAGTTTGCTTTTTGAAAAGCGATTTAGGTGACAAAATTTATCAAATTTATTATCGATAATTATCTTATCTTTGAATTTTCTGTCAAAATGAGCAAATTTTTGTACATTTTTTTAATTATTTCCATCGCATCACCCGTTTTTTCGTCAAATTTTTGCCAATTAGAGAAAGAAGTTTGTCGAGGAAACCCACATACGGGATGTTCGGGTACTGGATTGCCCACGCCGAAGCCTTCGGAATGCAAAAACAAGCGAATTATTGAAATTACATCAGATTTGAAGCATCTCCTCCTGAGCGAACACAATTCGTGGCGAAATGACTTGGCATCGGGTCACATTGGAAATTTCCCATCAGCAACGAGGATGCTCAAAATGCATTGGGACGACGAATTGGCGCTTTTAGCTCAAAAACATGCGGATTTTTGTGTTTTTGAGCATGATAATTGTCGTGCAACTGATAAATATCTGAAATCGGGACAGAATTTAGCTTTGAAAATGTATTCACATCCGAAGGAGGATTATCATCAAATGATCAAGGAAATGTGCGCGGAATGGTTTGAAGAGTATGAGTTGGTGCCAAAGCGTAAAATTGAAGCTATTGTGAAGGAATATCAACATCAGTGAGTAAAATTTTGATTTTTTTATCGAAAAACTTTTAAAAATTATTTTTTTTTTAGGTCGAGTTATGGACATTTTTTCGTTATGGCACGCGAAAAAAACGATGCCGTCGGCTGTGCGTTAGTTTCAATGGAAAATACAGAATTATCGGCGGCTGTTCCTCATCATTTCATGCTGACTTGCAATTATGCCGAGACAAATATCAAGAAATCTGTCGTTTATGATCAAGGAATTGCTGCAACACGTTGCGATTCATTCGGAATTGAGTTTAAACGAGATAAAAATGATTGTACCTCGTTATGTGAAAGCTCAAAAACGAACGAGGCTTTGTTGGATAATAGTACTTTGTGCTACAGAAGTATAAATTTCAGGTTAAAATTTAATTTTCAACTAAAATTCGATTTTTTTCTTTCAGAATCGATGGGAAATGTAAATTTTGGCTCCTTAACGACAATTTTTGTGCTTTCGATGATGAATTTTGCAAAATAAATCCTCCTATTTGTGTTATTTTCTGACTTTATTAGATACTTTTCTTAAATTTTTGAGTTTTTTACGACCACACGGGAAATAATTAAGTTAATTTTAGTATAAATTTGTCCTCTTGGTTAAATTAAATCGCCATTTCTCCGAAAAAAATGCTCCTTTTTATATAGGCTTAATCTTGAAATGCAAGCCGATGAGTGAGAAAACCAAACATTTCAAATCTTGAACGAGGTAGTAGAAGCAACGAAGTCCTTCGGGATCCTTTGATTGATTAACATCGACCAATGAACCAGTTTTGCTTGTTGTGAATGAAATGTGTTCGTCTCCGATGACAATTTCGAGTTCCTAAAACATCAAAAAATTATCGATTAATGAAAATTTTTAAAATTTCCGGGAAAAAAACTTACTTGACGACCTACGCGATCTGGAGGAGGCCATAAAGAATCATCTTCCGCCATAATTTCTGAGTCTTGAATGATGCGCTTCAGCTCTCCCATGACAGATCCATGAACGTAAGCCTCTTTTCGGATCATTGTGTCGTTTTTGTAGTTGGAATTGTTGGCATAACGCAACTTGCCGTCCGGGCGAAACTCAAACTCCAAGAACTCGTGCCCGAATTTGCCCTTGTGCCCGACGTAGTAACGCAAATAAAAGTCTTCCAATACCATGTTGCGGCTCCTGATGCGAAATTCGAGGGTTTTATCGACTCAAATGTTGTAAAAAGCGGTAAAGATGCGGAAATTTCTCAATTCGAGTGTGCTTGTTTTGAGACGATGGCGACCGAAGATGAAAGCAAAGTATGAGGCGAATGAAAGTGATAAGGTAAGCAGTTTTAGGGCGTTGTTCATTAATGAAGTTTGATAGTTGTTCTCAAGCTTAAGGTTAAATTTTATAATCTTAAGTCTAAAAAACTCGACTCAATTATGAAATATTTTAACTTTTTAATGGAACTATTTTCTTGGATAGGTAGCCAAAATTTGCGATTTTTATCAAAAATAAATCAAAAAAAAAATTATCAGAGGGGCTCTAATTTATCATTTTTAATAATTTTATAACTCAAAACTGGCAAAAAATTGAAACTGAAAAAAATTTTTTCTTTGACATAGTTTTGTTTTGAAAACTAAATCAAGAGCAAAAACTGTGTCAAAAACTGTGTCAAAGCCATTTTTGTCAAATATTGCTCCAAATGGATAAAAATTTGTCAGAGGGCTCTAATTTATCATTTTTAATCATTTTATAACTCAAAACTGTCAAAAAATTGAAACTGAAAAAAAAATTTTTTTTCTTTGACATAGTTTTGTTTTGAAAACTAAATCAAGAGCAAAAACTGTGTCAAAACTGTGTCAAAGCCATTTTTGTCAAATCTTGCTCCAAATGGATAAAAATTTGTCAGAGGGCTCTAATTTATCATTTTTAATAATTTTATAACTCAAAACTGCCAAAAAATTGAAACTGAAAAAAAATTTTTCCTTTGACATAGTTTTGTTTTGAAAACTAAATCAAGAGCAAAAACTGTGTCAAAAACTGTGTCAAAAACTGTGTCAAAGCAATTTTTGTCAAATATTGCTCCAAATGGATAAAAATTTGTCAGAGGGCTCTAATTTATCATTTTTAATAATTTTATAACTCAAAACTGGCAAAAAATTGAAACTGAAAAAAAAATTTTCCTTTGACATAGTTTTGTTTTGAAAACTAAATCAAGAGCAAAAACTGTGTCAAAAACTGTGTCAAAACTGTGTCAAAGCCATTTTTGTCATATATTGCTCCAAATGGATAAAAATTTGTCAAAGGGCTCTAATTTATCATTTTTAATCATTTTATAACTCAAAACTGTCAAAAAATTGAAACTGAAAAAATTTTTTTTCTTTGACATAGTTTTGTTTTGAAAACTAAATCAAGAGCAAAAACTGTGTCAAAACTGTGTCAAAGCCATTTTTGTCAAATCTTGCTCCAAATGGATAAAAATTTGTCAGAGGGCTCTAATTTATCATTTTTAATAATTTTATAACTCAAAACTGGCAAAAAATTGAAACTGAAAAAATTTTTTTCTTTGACATAGTTTTGTTTTGAAAACTAAATCAAGAGCAAAAACTGTGTCAAAAACTGTGTCAAAAACTGTGTCAAAGCAATTTTTGTCAAATATTGCTCCAAATGGATAAAAATTTGTCAGAGGGCTCTAATTTATCATTTTTAATAATTTTATAACTCAAAACTGGCAAAAAATTGAAACTGAAAAAAAAATTTTTCCTTTGACATAGTTTTGTTTTGAAAACTAAATCAAGAGCAAAAACTGTGTCAAAAACTGTGTCAAAACTGTGTCAAAGCCATTTTTGTCATATATTGCTCCAAATGGATAAAAATTTGTCAGAGGGCTCTAATTTATCATTTTTAATCATTTTATAACTCAAAACTGCCAAAAAGTTTAAACTGAAAAAATTTTTTTCCTTTGACATAGTTTAGTTTTTTTTACATGGGGACGGGAAGACTTAATGGATGACGCCTTGTATTGTTTTCCATAAAAAAAACCACATTTCCACACATTGTGAAATTCAGTAACTCGCCTTCGATTAAAATTCAGTGAAACACTGTCATAAAAGCAATTTCCTCTCCGAAAAAGCCTTATTTTATAAAGAAATTCCTCAAAAAACACATTTATATCAATCAAATTTTATTAGAATGGAAGGCGATGTTGGCGCAGTTGAAGAAGATCGTGCCCAAAAAATCCGCGATGGCTTCCAAATGTGAGTTACATGACCTGAACCCCATAAAAAATTGATGTAAACAAACATTTACTTAATCGATTTTCCTTTTTTAACAGCAATTGGATCATCATTCGCGACGCTGACACAGGAAAGATAATCTGGCAAGACAACAAAGATTTTTCCGTGTCCGAAAAGGAGCACGAAGCTCGCGTTCCCATAAAAATCCTCGACTTGCGTGCCGTGTCGCGCGAAATCAACTTCAGCTCTGTGGAGGCAATGGAAAATTTCCGCCTCGATCAAAAAGTCAAATTCAAAGGACGCATTTTGGAAGAATGGTTCTTCGAAATGGGTGCCGTCATTGGAAGTTCGACAAACACGTGGCAGAGTACGATTGAAGCTGCGCCCGAGTCACAAATGATGCCCGCCAAAGTCCTCAACGGGAATGTCACGATAGAGACGAGTTTCTACGACGGCGATAATTTTATCACGAAATCCGTTGTGAGACTTTATTACGTGTAAAAAGGGACAAGGAGACGAGACAAGAAGCATTTTTAACCCCAACGAATCTACTTTTTAGAAACAAAGTCGTAGCAATAAGTTGTTCAATGGCAATCAATCGTTTTTTCAGTGTCTACCTCTAAGAGCACGACTTTTTATCATAAAGTAATTATCAGTTATTAATGCACGCAACATCGATCGGAATCAGGCACAAAAGAGAAACATGGCATTTACTTATGGATTTTTCGTCGCAAAAAACGCTTTTTTACATTTGAAACGTTGTTAAAACATGATGACTGGATGAACTTTAGTGGTTAAGTTTTGTAAATTATTTATTACCTCGTAATATGTAAGCATTTTGTTGTACAATCAAATCAAAGAAGGATAACAATAAAAAAAATTATTATGAAAAAATTATTTTTTTTTATGAAAAATTATTTTTCAACCTTTTTGAGTGAAAAAACGACCATAATTTATTATTTTTTAGAAGAAATTCAAGATTTTGTTTTGAAAATTTCTTTAATTAAAATATTTTGTTTCGAAATTGATCAAAAAATGACTTCTAATGAGATTTTGGATAAAAATTAAATAAAAATATTTTTTTAAAGCTTGAGTTTTAAATAATTTTAAGTCTCAAAATGAAAGAAAATTAGCAAAATAAATTTAAATTTTTAAATTTTTATTAAATTATTATTATTAAATTTTAATTAATTTTTCTTTTGAAATTCTTAAACTTTCATTAAATTTGAAAGCTTTTATAAAAATTTTTTATTTGAAAAAATATTTTATCTTTATTTATTTATTTTATTTATTTATCCAATGCCAAATTCTGGCAGCATCATTACAATATTAATATTAATATAAATATTAAAATTTACCATTTAAGAACGTGAAAAGACATGAAAACAAACTTTTCCATATTTTTACTTTTATTTATTGAATTTCTTTATTAATTTATAATAATCATACTTAAAAATTAATATTTTATTAGTTTTCGCGTGATACAATTAAATTTGATGTTTTTTTTTCTTAACTACTGATAAAACATTATTCGACACTTAATTCATAAACTTGGCTAAAAATATACAAAATTGCTTAAAAACGAAACATTTCAACGATATTCTTTTGCAACGCGTTTCACACAAAATTTCATTTTTACGAGTTAAATCACAAAAGACGAAATGTAACAGGTACGCAAAAGCATGAAGTGTAACGACAACGACGACGAAACGTCTTCTTCTTCTTTACTACAAGTTCTCAACATATAAATAGCACTTAAAATGTGAATAAATAAAATTAGTTTGATATAAAATCTTTTTTTTATTTCGTGTTTCTTTATTTAGATTGAGTTGCGTCTTCTGTTTGTGAGTTCCTGTTAATTTTCAACCACTTTCTATCTTTTGTGTCACTTTGTTCCATCAAGCGAAACAACTTTTGCGAAAAAAAAAAATATTGTGCGAAATTTTAAAGATAAAAAAAATATTTTTTTACGTTATTTTGGACTTTGAACGTGTAAATATTGAAAATTTATGAAAATTAATTATTTTAAAATTTTTGAATGAGTATTTGAAAAATCTTAAAAAATATTGAATTATATTTTGGTCCATTTTTTAAATAAAATTTTGAAAAATAATTTAATTAATTAATTAAAAAAATTAAAACCTCGAAATTATTTATTAAAATCATTAAAAATTAAAATAAATAAACATCAAATTCCATTGTTGCTTAAAAAATTTTCCAGGAAAGACGAATTTTTTTATTTATTTATTTTACGATTTAAATTTTAACATCAAAAAATGAACTTCTAGAACATTAAAAAAGTCTTTTTGTCAAAAATTTATCTATTAGATTTTAGATTATTATCGTTTTCCAATTAATGTATACAATTTTCCGCATTAGAAAAATATTTTCGTCTCTGTAAGCTACACACATTTTTTTATTTTATTATTTTTTTTACCTTTTTTAAATTTATTATACGAAATGTTATGAAATTTACCCAATTTTATTATATAATTTGTCGCAAAAAATATAAGAAAAATCATAAAAACCAAAAAAGACAAAAAAGCTGAAAGATCGTGGGTTAAAAATTTTTTTAAAAATAATAGAAAGGAAAAAAATAAAATAATATTTTTTTTTATGTTTTGAAAGAACACTTTTTTAAGTTTATTGATATTTTTTTACCATTATACACTCTATCTATATATTGTTATTTTTTTTATTATTTATTATTATTATCTATTATTATATTGAATATTATTACAGTTTTTTTTTGAAAGATTAAATACTTGTTTAAAGTTTATTTTATTTTTTTATTTGGTTATTTATTCCGTTCGCCTTTTATTTTTTTTTTTTTATTTATTTATTTCGAAAGAGACTTGTTGACATTTATACAGAAATTGGTTATTTTTTTATTTTTTTTATGATGGATGAGTGGATTTATAACAATGTTAACGAAAAAAAAAACAAAAATTAAATAAAACATTATTAGAAATTTTTTTTACAAAAGAATAAAAATAATAATTAAACAAAGGAACTTTTTTACGGTTATTCTCTTGTGATTATTTATTTTGTTTATTATTATATATTAGTTATATTTGATTTTGCTTTGGTGTTTAATTAATGTACTTGTTTAACTATTATTTTTTTCATTAAATAATTAATTAATTTATATACTTAAAGTTAAAGTCGGTCAATTATTGGCGTCTTTCTGTATTTTTTTCTCTAATATATACTTTTTTTCTTCTTTATAATACAAGTTGTACAAAAAAATCAATTATAATACAAATAGAACAAAGTTATTATCATTAATATATGTTATGGGACAAGTACCAGAATAATAATAATGATATTTTTTTACGATAAGAATGGCAAATTTATATTAATTTAATACATTTTAAACTTCCGTCGATCGACCGAAAGGGCCTGTTCCGTTGCTGGCGCTGTCCTCGGAGCGAGACAATTTGCGTTCGCGTCGCTGCGGTGGTTGTGTGGGTGCGGCATGAGCTGGCGGCGGCGGCGCTTGTTGCACAATCACTTGCCCGGATGGCGTTGTATGTTGAATTAGGCGGATTTTTGTGTCGCTCCGGGATCCGGTGCTGGCTGATGTCGACTGAAAGGAAATTGACATGCCGCTATCGAGAGATCCAACGCTGCCGCGACGTTGTGGTTTTTCGTTTCCAACTAAAAAAATAAAAATTTCGAGTTAGGAATGATTTTCAAGTAAAATTTAGGCGAAAAATGAACTTACATTGTTCGTGCATGTCAAGAAGTGAATTGCTGAGTGCACTACGTTTCAACTGTTGATCCGGATGACTTTCGACGGGCGATGCCTGGAATGTGCCAGCACATACTTCGACATCAGCTACGCCACTATCGCGATTCTCCGAGTTGTTGGCACGATCTCCGCCACGATTTCGTGACGATTTTTGCCTGTCGAGCTCGCCTTCGATACGAAGGGACTCCATTTCGTCCATTTCGCTGATGGATTCGCGCAAGTCTTCGGCAAACTTGCAACGATCGTGTTCGTTACGCGCATTGAATGTGAGTAAAACTTTATTGTCCACTTTTTGGGATAAACGAATGCAGTATGGATAGTCTAAAAAAATAAAAATTTTATTAGAAATTTATTAAAATTGAAGAAAAAAAGTTAAAACTCACTTGGTACATCAAGCATTGTGACAACCATGCCGACGAGAGGGAAGCTATTTCTGAATGTGTAGGTGACTGACGACTTTTTCTTGCTAAAAATCTTCGTAATGACCAGTAAATCGTTGAATAAGAAGACTTCACGTTGATGCACCCCAGGACGTTCCTTCTTATTGATGTCTGGAATTTCGTACAAGCGACAATAGCAAACGAGACGACGATGAGGCAACGCTAAATTAGGTTTTTTGCCAACAATAGTCGCTTGAACTTTCATCACTTGCGTTACGTGGTCCGATCCGGGTTTGAATTCGTTAGCCTTGACTCTCTCATAGACGCCATTCAACAAATCGCGATCAATATCGTGACAATCGTCGATGCCGCGTAAATTTTTAATGAAATCATCGCACCTCATACGACGCTCCGGCTTCAAATTGGGCGTATGCAAGTCCGTATTCAGCATAATAATGGCAAATGCGAGCACGAAAATTGTGTCTTGTGAACGCAAACGTGCCACAATGTCAGGATTACAGACGCAATAACGCTGCGAGAAGATCTCCATTAAACGTTCGATTTTTTGTGCCTCGCCCGGCATCCGGAAATACGTTTGGAATTTGCGCAGAGCAACATCGACTTGCATTCCGGAGAGATCGAGTTCGCCCGCGAAGCAATCTAACACAGCCATGTTGAATTGATTTTGTAAGTTGCCCAAATATTCGCCGATCATTTGACGCGACAATCCTTTGCGAGTGATGAGGAAACGAGCAACACCTTGAGGGGTTTCTTCGAGAAATCCGCGACGAATCAAGTAAGCGATGCCCTTTTCGGGCTTCTTATTGAACAAATTGAGTCCGACGCGATATTGACGCTTGCGGATTGTCTCGGAGACTTTGTAGTTGTTCGAAGATGTCACGTGAATGGGATCTTGTTGCTCCATGGAGAATTGCGCGGCACTCGTGTGAGAACTGCCATGCTCGACATCAGCAACGCACATCGAATTGAGATGATCCGGGGATTGCGCTGTCAATGGTTGTTTCCGTTGTTGCTTCCATTGCGGCGAATTCGAACGATCCGAGGCGATTTCGAGTTGCATTCGGTCCACAGATGCACTGCTATCGCTTCCAGATGACTGCACAGAGCTTAAACTTCCGTTTTCGGCAGAAGATTTCGATAAACCGTTACGTAAGCCTCGTTGTTGTTGTTGCTGCGAAATGATGCTCGATGTACGACGCGGGACTTCGGGCGGCATTTTGCGACTTGCCGATGTGGGAGGTGTCAAATCGCGACTTGAAGTACGGGGACGCATGTAAATTTGCTGTGCTGTGTAGTGTGGCGTATAAGGGCTCTGACTCGAATTCCATGACGAGTTCATGGAAGAATGTGTCGAGTCAGGTTGCGAGCCAATACTGATGTTGAGTTCTTGTGAACCGTATTGCGTGCCATATTGTTGCGTCTGATAGTTCGGTTGGTATTGTGTCGGGGCTCCGGGACTGTAGTAATGCTGTTGATGCATTAGATTGACGTGCGGATGCGAATGGGGTTGCGTTTGTGGCACGGGACTTTGATTCCATCCTTGCGGAGGGGCGGGCGATGCATTTCCTGACTGACTTCGCGGTACGGGACTCACATCCAAACGACGTTCGCGCAGAGACATCGATCGGTTGGGAGTAATTCTTTGGTTTCCTTGGGGTGCTGCTTGGATCCTGTTTGAGAAAAGGCGGAAAATTTCATTAATCAGTGGTTGCTTTGATGGAAAAAATTGGAAAAAGTGAATAATTTACTCTTTAAGGCTATATAAAAAGAAGGATTTTCAAATTTTCAAGGTACCTAATTATTTTTCAAATTTGAGAAAATTAACAAAAAAATATTTTTTCAAAAAAAAAATAAAAAATCTTAGGTATAAATTTTTAAAAATTTCTTTTAAATTTTTAAATATTTAGAAAAATTTTTTATAAAAATTTGAAGGGCCTTATTTTTAAAATCGTCCATGGGAAAAATTTGTTGATTAAGAAAAAAAATCGTAAAAAATAATCAAAAATATTTTTAATTTCCTCCAATATAAATATATTTTGAGAAATTCATATTAAGGATATATTTGAATTTAGTGTAATTTCAAAATAATTAATATTAAAAATTAAAATATAATTTTTTTTCTCATTTTTTTCTTGATTTAAATTGAAAAAATTAACAATTTTAATGAAGTTTTAATAAATTTTCTAAAGAAAAATTTTTATCTCTTCTAATTTTAAAAATTTATGCACAAAAATATTCAAAATTTTAAGAAAATTTATAGAAAATTTTACTTTAAGATTTTCAAAAAAAAATTATTAAATTAAAAAAATTTTAACATTTTGCATAAATTTCACAAATTTTTGACTTTTTCAACTTTTTATGATAAAAATTGACGAAAATTAAATAACTTTTAATTATTAATTAACTTTTTCCATTTTTATGCAAAAAAAACGAGAAACTTACGTTGCACAAACTCGCTGCCCGCCAATATTAATTTCCTGATCGCCGCCATACGTTATCTGTAGCTGCTGCCCATTTTCGTCGATCACATATTCTGGTAACTGATGATATTGTTGTTGCATCTGCTGCTGCTGTTGCGCCTGCAACATTTGTTGTTGTGCAATTGCTCCCGGAGTACCGGGCGCCGTCACAACTGGCGCTTGCATCCGCCGGCTCGTGCGTTTTTCGGCCTTGGCCATTGCCGTAATTGAGGCGAATTTCTTAACCATCGTGTAGTGTCGGAAGGCACGCTGTATCGTAAGTGCAGCATGTCGGGCCTTTATTCCGCCATATTTACGTTCGAGTAATTCAATTTGCTTATCCAGTAAATCTTGTGAGAGCTCATACCTGCAAAAGAGAAAAAAAGTCGATTAGTTACATTGTACCTTGTTACAAATGAGAATAAATATAGGAGAAAATTGATATAGTCACGTTGTCGCACCACGACACAGAAACAAATCAAAGATAGACAACGCGCGGATTGTTTTGGGAAATGTGACACATTTTAAATTATTGTTTATGTTTCGAGTGATGTAACGACGCGCCATTAAAACGAACTTTGTCAAACACATGTTTCGCAGTTTACTCCCATTAAGTTGTCAAAAAGCGTCATAAATCTCTGTCGGACATCTGTTTGTCTCCAAAAACTCCCATAACGTAAAAATTGAATATTTTTCGAATTCATTTCCTGAAGACTCATTTTTTTAAATTCGCCAAAGAAAGAAAAAATTCAATTAGGGTTTTAATTTTTTTTTTCATTAATTTTAATTAAGTCACTTAAAAAACTAATCTTGATAGACAACTCCATTTGGCAACATTTAATTGAATCATTTCGTATTCATAAAATATGCCATTCATCAACGCTGACAATATTGTATAGTAAAGTAGTAAATTCACATAAATTTTTTTACGAGCCACAAAACTAATTTTTATACAGATTCATTCACGTTTCTTCACACCTTGCCACCCGTTAACTGTGGAAATATAAAATTGTCGTAAATTTTCCATCAAATAACCATAAATTTTCTTTTCTTCGCTTTTCGTGAGTCGCAACGCAAAAGAATGACGACGATTTGACGCGACGTTGTCTTGATTAGTCAATGAGTGGGTTACATTAAAAAATTTATTTGATAATAATTTTTTACGAAAAAAATATATTTTTGGTCTCGTCGTGAAAATTCATGACGTTTTGTTTATTATTTTTGGAATTTTTTTGTTTATTTTTTTAGAGATTAAAGTAAAATATATCTCTTGTTATGATAAAAAGTGACGTAATTAGGAAATCATTTTTTTAGAATTTTCAAAAAAAAAAAAAAATATTTTAAAAAAATCTGAGGAATTTCCGTAAAATTTAAATTATTATGTTAACTGGCCTGCACAACAAATGCGAACATTATTCATTTAATTTTTTATACAAAAAAAAAAACATTTTAACGCATTTTTGTCTAACAAAAAAAATGTGTAAAAAAATGCAAGTAGGTGGATTTATTTCAAGCAAGTTGATTTTTTTAACAAATAAAAAATATACTTTCTTCCATTTCTCTCTTTAAAAATATTTTTGTACAAAAACTTTACTTTTAATGTTATATTATTACTCAAAAGTAAATATTTTTTATTATTATTTTTTTTTGCTTTTATATAACGAACAACACCGAAAAAACACAAAACAAGAGAAATGTCTGAGAAAACACCTCACAATAAATATTTTTTTTTGACTGAAATGCATTTTATTGTTGAGTCCGGTTTAGTTTTGTTGCACGATGAGTGTCGCACGTAAAAGCAATATTTATTGTTGTTCACGAAAAAAGAAAGAAACAACGTTTGAGTCACAAAATCTCCATAATTAATGGAGCATCATGTTTATTTTTGGTTAAATATTAAAAAAAAAATAATTTTTTAATTTTCGGCAATTTATTAGCTTTTATAATCAATTTTTTTTTATCATAGACGTAGTTCATTAACATCTTTTCACCGTAAAAATATTCCAAAAATAGTAAAAAAAAAAAATTTTTTTATTTTTGGAAATTAACAAGCCATAAAAAATTAATGCGATGCCTAATAAGCGAGAAATTTGTTTGCATTAATTGCAATTTTTTTTCTTCTTCATTTTAATTAAAAAAATATTAAAAAAAAAAATTTTAGCACGCGCTCGATATTCGTTCATTCACTTAATTAACCTGCTGCTGATAAATTGTGATGAAGATAATTTCGTCGCAGTGAGTCTCATAAAATAAAATTGAATTGAACAAGATAAAACGAGATAACGATCTCAATTTGTCTTGAAACTTGACCTGATTAGACTCCTTTCCGTTCAAATTTTAAATTCACTTTTTTTTCGCTATTTTAATTTTTTTTTCGTAAATAAAAGTTGTTTCGTCGCCTGCGATTAAATTCAAACTAATTTAGTTTCATCATTTCTCCGAACATTTCCCCGCTAAAGTGAAAAAACGGGCGTAAAATAATATTTTTGTCTGATTGTTTGTTATTTTTAATAAAATAAAAAAAAATCGTTGCACTTCCTACAACGACACGAGTTACGTATGAATTTTTTGGAATCGAAATACGCTCTTTTTTTTTACAATGTTGAACCAGTTTAATCGTAAAAGTTTGAAAATATCGCGCAAAAGTGGTACAAGTCAGTGCGAAGCGACAGTAAAACGACACATGATATGATGGGAGTTTATGAAAGTACAGGAAAAAAGGCGAATGATGAGGCGTCAAGCACGTGCAGTGTCTGTTTTATGAATGAAAACGCATTTAAATTTACAAAATAAAAAATTTACGGGGTGGTTTTTATTGTTTTTACCGAAATTTGCATGAATTTAACACCCTGTAATTTTTTTTATTTGTATAAAAACTCATGAAATGCGAAAATATATTTTTTTAAAAATTTTTTTGATGGATTGACAACTAGTTGATTCCCGGTGAAAGGCATGAATTTAATAATTTCATGAAAATTTGGGACAGTAAAATTTTTAATTTCAGTTTTTATGCTCTTTTTAGCCATTTTTCGAGCAGAAAATGATGTAATTTTATTTTATTCCGAGCGCGGCGGTGAATCATTGTTTGCATTAATTGATTGAAAAACACATTCACACATCGTGCGATCGATCATTGTTTAAAGCAAATGTACTTTATTGAATAAAATAATAATAAACTGGTAATTAACGATTGTTGATAGATTGCGATGATGCCTTGATGGCTGGTTACGAGCGAACGTTTCGAATTCCAAACAAGTTCTAACAATTTTTTTTTTATTTTTAAACGAATAGCTCACGGGAAAGGTCACGATGATGTGTCAAAAACCACAAGAAATGTTGATAACATTGAAGTAATTTTGAACTTTTAATTTTTTTTTGTGGTTGTTGGTCAACCTGTTTCACATTGGCGGATTAAAATTTTATCTAAGTAACAAGTAAGTGTTGTTTAGCTGGTTTTTTCATGTTTTCTGTCACTTTTTACACCAAAAATAAATAAATATGACATTTTGACGAGACACCGAAGATGTTTTCTTATCTATATTTTTATTTTTTTTCATTTGCTGTTGTCTAGCTAACCATCATCTTCATCATCAATTCGATAGATTTTTATGTTGCACATCAATTAAATTGAGATAATTGATATTTTATGGGTATTTCGAAAAAAATCATCAAGAGAAGGGGAGAGATAATTGAAAGAAAATATATAATAAAAATAGTGCTGAGTGACGTTCGAAATTGAAAATGGGCGATCGATAAACAGCGAAAAGCCGTTAGGAACAGACGTCATGAAAGCTGTTTTGCACTGCTGATGTTTACTGCTTTAATGATGATGCTGATGAGGAAAGTAAACACTCGAACGACAATTGTATGTACATAAAATTAACACTTGATCCAATAAGAAATTCAACCCACTGACGGTTTTTTTTTGTACTTTTATTATTAAATTGGTTGTTGCTGTTTGTTTTTATCAATTTTGATATGGAAAATATTTTTTGATGATTCATCTTTTATTATTTTTTCCAGAAATTATGGAAAATTTTTGATTTTTTGTTGATTTTTCATTATTTTTAATAGTTTTATAGTATTTTAAGCACTTTGTGAATAATATAAAGTTCGTTTTTAGAGAAAATCAGTTCGAAATATTTAATTTTTGTCACTTAAATTTCAATTTCATAAAAATTCATTGGTCAAAGTCAATATTTTTTTTTATAAATCTCACACTTTTAATATCATTTTAGTATTTTAATAATATCATTACTCATTTTTGTGAAAAGTTTTTATTTAAAAAATAAATATTTACTTCAGTTTAGTTTAAAAATTCATAAAATTTAATAATTTTTTAAAAAACTTAGAATTTTAATTAATTACGAGCTTAGGTTTCACATAAATTGGTTTAAATATTTAAATTATTTGGCTTTTTTGATTAAAAAGTTCACAAAATAATGCAGAAATAATAAATTTTTTGGGTCTTGTCATATTTAGAATCATATTTTTGACATTTTTCACTAAAATTTCAATTTTATGACAAGTTTTATTTAAAAAGTTAAGATTTTCTTAAATTTTTTTCTTCAAAATTTTATATTTTTTAATAATTTTACTATCTAAACACTTTTTTTATCAATCATGAATCTCATTTTTCACTAAAAATTGTTTAAAATATTAATTTTTTGGCTATTTTTGATTCAAAAACTCACAAAATGACGAAGAAATCATTCATTTTTAGGTTTGGGATCATATTTTTAACATTTTTAACTGTTAAGTTGAATATTTTTCACTAAAATTTCAATTTTATGACTAATTGTTATTCAAAAAGTCAAAATATTATCATGAAAATAATTCTTTTTCATGTCTTGGATCGTATTTCAAGCATTTTTTCATTGTAAAACCCAGAATTTCTGCATAAAAATTAGAAAAAACTACAAACTCGATGCATTTCCTCAAACAATAAATCACTCCCGGAGAACATTATTGTCTTTATCCATTCACGCGTTTCATCATGGCATTTCACCTACCACACAAATTTCAGTTCTATCCGACAGTAGCACTCGACAAATGTCGACGACAGCCGAAACAAAGATTTCTGTGAGTCATCATGCCCATTTGTCTGTCTCATCTGCACTTTTGGCATGCCGTACATCTGCAGCGGCAATTGCAACAATATCTCACTTTCATTAGATTTTTTGGCAGATGCATTGTGTTTCGTGGTATTTTCCTTCATTCAGAAGGTTTTTGCTGCGAAACGTTCACTTTGGTAACCTTTATGTCGCGCGCGCGAATCCGACGCTTTATTTTTATAAATAAACAAAAAAATACGAGAAGCGCGACTGATATAAACACAACAAAGGGAATTTTATCGTGTAACAAAGGCAGTCAATCGTGCTCGGAAGACGTTTACATACTAACTTACTGCGAGTGAGCGAGGAGAAACAATATCATAGAGAATTAATATAATATTATTAATTTTCCAGTACATGCCGTACGGATGTTACACAGAACGAGCAGTGAGCGAGCATTGATGTTCATGCTGCCGATGATGAGTAAGCGGCGGCGTTCATTTACGTTACAACTAACATGCTTCTTCTGCCTTGTATGCGTATTTATTTTTATTTATAAACATTTTTTTTTTTTCAATTTTCTGCCTATTTTTAGAGACGATTGTTTGGTATTTGTGGCGTCTTGTCTCTCTCGCGGCATTTTTTCTCAGCTGACACGAAATAATGTCACAAAGGCACGCATTTTACCAAAACATCAGAATTAATTCGGTGAATGAATGAATTTTAATGAGAGATTTGGACTCACACTCCCATGATGTGTGTGTTATTCGCAACATATTTAAATAAATTCATAAACAAAAAAAAATATTAAAATCTCTAATCCGTGATTTTTTGATGTGCATGCCACGAAATGTTCATAAAAATATTATTATAAAGAGTGATGTCGTGCATGTCATTTTTACATACCTTCATCATTCGAATGATACTTTTTTTTGTGGTTAACATTGTTCGTGGTATTGCTTTTCTCTCAAATTAAATAGCATTAACATTATTATCATTCATATGCAATTTCTTTTTGATTTCTTCG
The DNA here is from genome assembly GCF_036172545.1 of Culicoides brevitarsis. Classification (NCBI taxonomy): domain Eukaryota; kingdom Metazoa; phylum Arthropoda; class Insecta; order Diptera; family Ceratopogonidae; genus Culicoides; species Culicoides brevitarsis. The sequence goes on along the minus strand of NC_087085.1, from coordinate 12,797,896 downwards.
ACGGAGAGAAATTTCAATTTTTTATTTATTTTTTTGTGATTTGATGTGAAAAAAGATGAAATCGCGAATATATTGACAAGTAAAAGGTTGTGAACAGGGATGTGAAAAATTTTTAAGTCAAAAATTAATTTTTGATTTTTAGCTTAACTTAAATAGTTTACTTTAGAATAAAGTCAAATTTAAAAATTATTTTAAAAATAAATTTTAAAAATAATTTTATAAATTAATTTTTTTTAAAATATTTTTTAAATTTTATAAATTTAATTATTTTTTAAATAAAAATTTAATTAATTTTTTTAAAAATTAAAAATAATTTTTTCTCAAAATTAGGTAAAAATACAAATTGAAAAAATAATTAAAAAAATTTTTAAATATTAATTGAATTTTTTTTAAAAATTAAAAAATATAAAAAATTAAACAAATTAATTTTTTAAAATTTATAATTAATTTTTTTAATTAAATTTGACCAAAAAATTTTTTTTTTAAAATTTATTTTTTTTTTTGAAAACTTTTAAGTTAAGTTAAAAGTCAAAAATTAAGTTAAGTTAATAGTTAAACTTATTAATTTTTAACAAAAATTTGACTTAAATAACTTAAGCTTGACTTAAAACTTTAAGTTTACAGAAAAATTTAAGTATTTGATCATTAAGTCAAAATATTTAAATTTTTTTTTACTCAAATTAAAACTTAAGACTTTAAAATTTAAGTTTAAGTCATTAATTTTCGCCTCCCTGGTTATGAGTTCATCTCACAAACGGCTAAAAATTCCGAGATAAACGAATGTGAGAAACTCCGAAATAAAATAAAATAAAAACAGGGGACGACGTGACAAAACTCGGTAATAATAAACAAATTTTCCAGAAATAGATCAAAGCATCTTCAAGAGATATTCATTTCTCAGAACGAACCGTAATACAATAATAATGAATAAGCAGCTTTGTGACGCCGTATCGCAAGAGATAATCCTCGTCGTCACCATTGTTCTGTAAATGTTTTGCTTACTTGTTGAAAGGTTGTAATTTTTTTTCGTAAATATTCAATGAGTTTTAATGTATTTTTGCTCCAAACGGAAAGTCATTAGAAGAAATCAGACGATTTTGGTGATAAGAAAACTTTTTCCCAAGAAGTTTACAATTTTAAAAGGGGATAAATTTACATGAGCATGACTTTGAGTCGACAACACTGAAACTTAACACCAGAGAACATCCGATATGTCTTTTTGTTGGATGTTTTTTGTTTCAATTTGTTCGTGTTAGAGTGTCATAAATGGATTAAATAATATTTTGTGTGTGAAAACAAGAGGATTTGGATTATTATTTGTTATTGTGAAAGACACATCCTTTCATAAATTGAATTTTCGAGTTTTTTGTGAGTGTCAGTACATTAAATTAAATCTCACAAAAAATATTGTCTTTGTGTCCGAAATTGTTGACGATTGAAATAATCCAGGCCATTCAAGTGGATTGAAAATGGACAAAAAACGAGACAAAAGACCGAAAAACAAGCTTAATAAAGAGAGAAATTTTTCAGGTGTTAAAAATCAGCAAAGACAGTGTGAGAAATGTCACGTCATTAGATGACAAGTCTGGAATATATCCGTCTTTGAGCTCATTTAAGGGACATTTCACGTCATTTGTTGTCTTTGTTTGATGAATATTTTTAATTTTAAAGCGTCGCCGCTACTAACAAAGATGAGAAAAAATATTTTTATGGGCAATAAAAATATGGAATTGTGCTGTGTGCCCAAAATAAATCATTTTTTTTTCAAAAAAAAAAATAAATAAATAAATAAATAAATAAAAATAAAATAAAATAAAAAATAAAATTAAAAAAAAATATATTAAATAAAATAAATTAAAAATTTTTAATTTAAAAATTAAATTTAAAAAAATTAGAAATTTTTAAATAAAAATTAAAATTAATTTTAAAAAAATTAAAATTTTTTTAAATAAAATTAAAAAATTAAATTAAATTAAAAATAAATTAAAAAATTTAAAGTTTATTTTAAAAAAATGTAATATTAATTAAATAATTAAAAAAAATTAAATACTTAAAATAGAAAAAAATATTTTTGAGCAAAAAAGGGGTTGGAATACTTTTAAAAATTAATAAAAAAAAATTAAAAAACAATTTGAGCTCATTAAAAATCTATTTAAAGCAAGAAAGATGAAATCCTGTTGTGAACAGGTGTTCCCTAAAAATTTTTTTCCCTAAAAAAATTTTAACTCAGTTAAATCATTTCATAAATTTTGCTCTCGGATACGAAATAAAAAGAACACAAAACCGGAAACACAACACAAAAAAGGAATAAATTGCATTCTGAGTCGGCAAAGAACAAAAAATTATTTACTTATCGGCCATCTTCACACATATTGTAGCAACAACAAAAAAACGGAACTAACCATTCAACCAATTTCACTATGCTGGTACAATATGGACCGATATGCAGGTGAATGGATGCTGGTTTATGCAGTAAACGTAATTTTATGACATCCGAAAGTTTTTTCGACTTCATAATTTATTGCAATAAATTCAGATAACATCAAACGAATTTTTTTTGCTCGATTGACATTCCAATCAACGTGTCACTTTTATTTTATTTTAATTAGAAATTTCTATAAAACATGTCAAATGGGCTGACAGTTAATCAACAAACACCTTACATCGTTGTTTGCTTAACCGCCTACCTACTGATCATTTGTTTAAACGCAAAATCACGTCCCGAAACTTTTTTTGTCGTCGTATGAATTTAATCAGATATTCCAATCATAAACTTTTTTTTATGTTGAAAATTTGTATCATTAGTACAGGTACACTTCCTTATTATTTTTTTTTTAGTGATGCCTACACATATAAAATGCATATCATGCCAAATATCGAATAAAAAAAGTAAAAAATCGTGATCTTGTATAATGAGTTGAGGATTTTTACTCACAGAAGGCGTCTTCTTATGATTTTTTATTAAATTTTGATTTTTTAAGCGATTAAAAAAAATAATAAATAAAAATATTGAAGAAAGTCATGGGAAAAATGCTTGACAATGTATCCTCAAAAGATCCGGAAATAATAAAAATCGGTCAATTTCACGTTAAAACGTGTGGGTAATTCTTTCCTGTCACTTCTTCCATTCATTGCAAGTCGCAAAATAAGTTTTTTCTCTCAGTAAAGCGAGAATTGCGAACCTTATCTTATCAAATTTTAAAGTTTAGTGACGTTGAATAAATTGCGGTTTCGTTGTTTGTTTAGAATGTCGTTTCTTATCAGTTTCAGGCAAACTCTAAAAAATTCAGAGAAACATCGACAATCAGTTTGAAACGTTTTAACGCGTTGTTACATCAAAAGAACGTGCATTTAATGGGATTTTTTTCTTTCCTTATATATCGAAGTTGTTTGCTATGATATCAAAAAATAATCAGTTTTGCATTCCATTATGGTGTTTCACTGCAGTGAATAGGCAAAACTTGATTGATAAGAGACTTTTCAACGACTTTCGACGAGAAATAATCTTAGCGCCGGATGGAATTCTGCGAAAAATCCAAGTTTTTGTGTTAAATTAGATTTTTTCTCTTATTTCCTTCGACGGTATTGCGGGAAATAGTCTGATAAAATTGTTATGAGACTAAAGATGAACATGAAAATGCTCATTTTTATTATTCATCTGCTTTTTTTGTTGAGTGATGAACACGAAAAAGGTTCAAAACTTCATAAAAGTGATTTATTTGAACAATTTCTCGACAAAATCTCGTGTTTGGGGGTAACTCATGTGATATGATGCCAAGGTTTCCTTCTAGAAGACGGTTTTCATAATAATAATTTATAAAAATACTTACAAGAAATTAGAAATATGTTGAATTAAAGCCAAATTTCGAGGGTTATCGACGTCCGTTACAATAATAAATTAATCAATTTTAATTGATTTTTGCTTTTTTTTATTGTTGCTTGATGTGGTACAAGCCGGATATTTGGCAAGGGATAAATTCTGATTAATTGTTTTGTAATTTTACGAAGTTTATAAAGGTTTTTAAATTAACTTGATCACAGATTTGAGTCACGTTCGGGCTTCGAGTGTTAAATTTCACTCGTTTTTTATCACTTTTTCATGTATTTTTGCACCTCATGTGTGAATTAGATTATTTTTGTAAATAACTTTTCACCTGTTTTTGGCAAGAAATTACATCACAGTCGATTTCTCTTGATATTTTATTATTTTTTTTATTGTTATGATTCAATTAGCTGCAACGCAACATAAACATAAGTAATAACAAAGGTTGACATTGGATTTATTGTTATTTCATTACATATCGACATTCATTTTTAATTAAATTTACAATTCAATTCGACATCCTATTTGGCTTCTCTCTGCTATACAACTTCAATATTTTTATTTTTATTTTTACAACTGTTAAGGTTCGAATGTATACGATCCGGTTTCTACTTGATTATTTGTTTTTTTTTCGTACATTTGTACGGATTTTATTGCTAGTTCGATTTAACGACAAAAATGATACGAAAATATTCCACGACTGATGCGAACGACTAATTGTGATCAACTAAATAAATGATCATCAATGTGTGTTTGCCTCAGTGTCAGTTTTGTCGTATATGAGTCGTACGAGGCAATAATATAATAACAAACGATACAGTAGGGTTTTTTTTGTTTGTGTATTGTCACATCGAGTGTATGATTTTTTTTGCAGTAGTACAGGAAGGTTTCGATAAATATTAAAAAAAATATTTTTTTTTTTTTTAATTTTAATAAAAACTTTTTATTTGTTTTAATTTATTTTTTTATAAATTTTTTAATTTAAATTATTTTTTTTATTTATTTTTTTTTTTTTTTTAATTTTATAAATAATTTTTAGAAATTTAAATTAAAATATTTTTTTTTATTGTTTTAAAAATTATGAAAAATTATTTTTTTTTATTAATATTTAAATTTTCCTTTTTTATGTTTAATTTTTTTTTTATTTATACAATATTTTAAATTTATTTTTTAAACTTAAATTTATTTATTAAATTCGAGAATTTTATTTTTTTAAAGTTGAAATATTTTTTATTAATTTTTATTTTTTTTAATTTAAGTCTAATTTTCTTTATTTATTAAAAATTTTAAATTTATTTAATTAATTTATTTTTATTTATTTTAGAAATTAATTTTAAATCAATTAATTCAAATTCAAATCAATTAAAAAATAATAGCTTAATTAATTTCATTTAAATTTTTATTATAATTAATCAAATAAATTATTTTTTATGTAAAAATTTAAACCATCATGACCTTCCTGTACTCTTTTGTTTACTTTTTTTAAACGATACGTCATCGTTGTAGCGTAAAATTTACTCTTGTCCATGTATGTGCCCGTTCGTGCTCAAGTATTGGTGATAATGTTGAATATTTTTTTGCAACTTTACATAAATTGAAGTCACACAGACCTCCGTATCGACAACTCTACGTGAGTTTAACGTACAAATGATAAGACAACGACTAATGAAACATATTCCGTGTCAAGTTTCACTCATCTCGAGACTTTGTTTCCAGACTTAATGAGGATGATAGCAATAATAATCATGTGCAAAAGTGGAGGGAAGACAAGCATTTATTGCTCTTTTTCTTGTCTCTTAATTTATCTACATTGTAAGTAATTCCTCAGAACAGATCAACACGTCACGTCAGCTGTCTTCGGTTTCTTCCTCGTACTTTTTTTTCGTTGTTTATTTTATTGATGACGCACTTTGTTAGTGCAAAATATTGAATATTCAAATAATTATGTACGAAAAAAAATATTGAGATAAGGTAAATAAACAGCAAGAAATATTATGAGTACCAGGAACTTGACCGAAAAAACCAGTAAATGACGAAAACAAGCTAAGCAGTTAAAATTTTATTCGTTTACTTTTATTTTTTTTACTGCGATCGAGATTCAATTCGGGTTATCTCGTCTGGTTTTTTTCTGTTTTTTAGACAAATATTGTTGTCTGATTTTTCAAAACAAGTTTTTTTTTATATAAGATGTTCGATAGTTAGAACAATGTTTTGTTTTTTTTTTGGATTTCCATAAAAAAATTTTTTGACAGTTAAAAAAATGACGTATGTCAAAAAAAAAATTAAATTTTAATTATTTTTTAGTATTTTTTTTTTAATTATTTTTCATTTAATTTTTTAAATTTAATTTTTTTTTTATTTATTTTTTTAAATTTTATAAATTTATTTTTTTTTTATTTAATTTGATTTAATTAAATTAAATTAAAAAAAAAATAAAAATTTTTCCATGGAAAATAAATAATTAATTTTAAAAATAAAATTATTAAAATAAAAATTAAAATAAATTAATTTTTTTAAAGAAATAAATTTCTTCAATTTTTTAAATGATGTCAAATCAACACACGTTTCCGACACCAAATGTCAAATATTAGCTCATCTTTAATACAATTTTTTTTATCAACGACGATTCGATTATCAACAAACCGAACTGTCGCATCATCGCCGTTCATGCAAATAAACTTGATAAACATGTTAAGTCTTTTTTAGGTAGCAACAACTTTTCGGCGATGGCCTCTCATCGTACGATGAACTTGACTCGTCGTCGTAACTGTCAAGAACAAATGGCTCAGATGTCACTTCACTTTTCGCGTGGAAGAAACAAAAAGCAATTATTGGCATGTGTGAACATTATTTGCGATCATCGCGATACGATTTAGGTGCAAAAAAGCGAAAAATTCCCTCGTACACGTGATGAAATGCGAATAATTTAATTTAATGACAACGAATGTCTCTTTTCCATGCAATGCCCTTAATTGCATTAAAAACGAGGGAAAATCAATCGACTTTTACGTCTGGTTGTTTGTTCAAGTCACTCGTCATATCGTCGGAACGGAAGCACTTTGACGTGTATCATAACTTGTGTTTATGTGCAATAATAACAAATAATTAGCTAACTGACCCGTAATTCTGCGATTATGTTAATAAATAACTTGCGATCAATAGAAATCGGCTTGAATCAATAAAAGTGAAATTTAAATGTTTCTTTTGTTGTATGAAAGTAATATTGAAACACGTGACGCGAGAGAAATTCTTATCAATCGACACAATGTCAGACCGATGTGGGTCATCTTCCGTCGCAATTTAAATTTTTAAATAATTTCATCTTGAAAAAAATTATGCAAAATTTTTAAAAGCAAAGAAAAAAGGTTAATCAATGTCATGGTTGACTGTCAAATTTATGCAAGTTGTCTTGACTTGACAAAAGGCATCGACTTTATATCAACTTTCTTTATTTTTTTTTATCATTACTTTATTAATAAATACACTTCCTAAGCTGTGCAATCGAACGACAAACGACGACTTCCTTGACGCTGAAGTCATTCATTCATTTATAGATGCGAAAACTTTTAAAGTATGACTAATGCGTCTTTATTTGTCTATCTGGACTTTCTTGGCGCAAAATTGCAGTCGATGCCCATCTACCTGAATGATGCAAAAAAGTACTTTTATGGATTCAACAGTCGTATTTTTTTTATATAATAATTTGTATTCCGATGGTCGGACGATGGCTTTGTCTACGAACAAAGCGGAGAAAAAAAATAAATAAAAAACGGGGACAGTTAATTAAATATATTATGCATCGAGCGCGTGTGTGTGAAGTTCGTTGGCTAATTTGATTATTTTTTTTTTCTTGAGAAATAAAGGATAGTTTATTTATTTGTGTTTGTTTTCAGATCAAAAGAGGAGAAAATAAAATTGATGAAAAACCACACATCAGCATCCCTAATCAATCACTTTCTTGACATTGATCCCTTTTTATCGGGTTTTTGGCGAATCATCATGTTAAACAGGGATGAAAAAAAATATTTGAATTAAATTTAAGAATAAAAAATTTATATAAATTTTTATTTAAATTAAATTATTTTTGAATTAATATTTTAATATTTTTTATTTTTATTTTTTTTTATTTAATATTTTAATTTTTTTTTAATTTAATTTTTATTAAATTAATTTTTAATATTTTTTATTTAATTTAAATAAATATTTAAAAAAAAATAAATAAAATTTTTTAGCACGAAATTCAAATATTTGAGCATAAAAAATATTTTGAACTGTTATTAGATTTTTAAAAAATAAATTAATTTTAATAAATAAGAAAATAAATATTTCAAGATTTTTTTTGCATTTTAAATTATTAAATTTTATTTAAACATTAATAAAAAGAAAAAAAATTATTTCTTATTTCTTATTTTGTTTAATTTTTTAATATTTTTTTATATTTTATTATTATATTTTAATTAATATTTGTAATATTTTGATTATTTTTTTTTTGATAATTTTAAAACGTTTATTGCTCATTTTTCTATTTTTTTAAATAATAATTTTACGACTTTTGTGATTTTATTAAAATTTTTTGTTAATTCGTACATTAACAATATTTTATTTAAATTATTTTCAGCAAATATTTTTTTCATCCCTGCCATCACAAACAACTTCAATGGAGGTGTCTGGTTCGATCACGTGACCATGATAAATTTACATAAAACCAAAAACTCATTCGGAAAACTTACCCATTTTGGAGCCTACTCCGTTTAAGTACGTCGCCATTGTTTCGAACGGATCCCTTTTTGTGTAACGTTGGCGTAAGATTCGGATGGTAATGGCCCCCATTATGTACATGTACGTTATTTGTACTGTTAATGCCACTTTGATGATGATGGTAATGCGATGGTTGCTGCGACTGCTGGAGCTGCGTCTGTGCATGATGGTGTGACTGGGGCGACGAATAGCACGGTTGTTGCTGCATATAAACATATCCTCCAACGCCGCCGCTACCGCTGACACTGCTATTTGTGCTGGTATTGTGTGAGGAATATGCAGGCGATGGTCGATCTGCGATTTTTTGTGGAAAACTGCAAAAAAAAAGAAAAAAAATTAATTAAAATAATTAAAATAAAATTAAATTTCTTCATAAATGCAAGAAAAGATGCATGAAAAAAATCAAAATAAACGAGACAGATGTTTTCTGTCTGTTTCATGTTAAAAACATCGAACATGTGTTTAACGACATCGACATTATTTAACAAGAAATGCCCAAACAGAAGTCAGAAATGGACCAAGAAGCAATAATTAAAGCAGTTAACTTGTCAGGTGTGCCAGATTATTAACTTTACTCAATCTTTTCTCGAGTCAGCGAGCCATTATTTTAATAAGGCTCGAGACAACCGCAGCGCTCGTCTCATAATCTTCTTATTACATCTTCTTTATTTTTTTTTCTAGCCTTCTACGGCATTGCATAACGTAAAAACGTAACACTGGTCGAGCTATTATCATTTGTGCAGACACATTAAACACTATTAAATGAGATTTTAAGGAAAAAAAAAGATGGAGACAAAGAAAGAAAAAAGAAAGAACAGAAAACAAATCACTACTACTGTGACCGAATACGAAATGTATATGAAAAGGCATCAACAACATGTGTTGTGTATAAAAATGTAAGTAGATGAAACATCTGCTCGATTCTCTTGGGCAAGCAAGCAAAGCAGGCAAGCACGGCAGACAAGAGATAGGTGTATCTTATTTTTATTTTCATACATAATAAACAATTTTATATTCTTTCTTTTATTCCTAAGACACTTTCCAACACACACACAAATTTAATCGTATTTTTAATAATATTAAATAAATTTATGAAACAGATAAAAAGTGTTTTTATTTTTCGAAGATTTATGAGGTAGAATTTGAATTTTTCTCTATAAAAAATTTTTATGTTGGGAAAAACAGAAGAAAATAATGTAGAATCAGCAAAAATGAACAGAACAAAGGCTTATTTGTGCAACTATTGTTGCGTGGTTCGCAAGCTGCTTTGATAAATGACTCAAAAAATGATAGACGAGAATTTTTTTGTTGCTTTTATGTTTTTTTCTAGACATTGTATACAAAAAAATAAAATAAAAATAATGAAAAATGGAGAAAAATGTGCAAAATTGAAGATAAATGTTGTTCTAATTAGGACTATTATTATTTTTTTTCTCTGTTTATCTCTTGTCTGGTGTCATTTTTACCGTTATATGATAAAAGTCTTGAATAATGAACATTTATTTTTTCTGAACAAAAAAAAAAGAATAAAGAGGTTAAAAGAAGTCATTGTCCTCACGTATTATTATCGCTTCCAGGACATGAAAGCATTAAAATGTCATGAAAAAAAAAATAAAAGTTGAAACAAAGAATCATTATAGTAAACATAATGACATTTTGTTCCGCGTTACGTCGTCAAAGGATATGACTTTACATGATAATTTTTTTTTATATAAAAAAAATGTTAGAATGGACTCGCGATGCTTGACTAACCAACCAAACGTTAAATGTAACACTCTTCATTTTTTTTCTCAGAATTTTGAAACTCGTAACAATTAAACTTATTATAATAACATTATAACAAAATGAGTCCATAACGAAACCCTTCAAATGTTTGATCTAATTATTATTATGTGTTTAATGCTTTTAAATACGTTTTAAGCTTTAATACCGCACTATTGCGGTTAAACTGAGTAGTAACTGATACGAGTTCATTAAAAAAAATTTTTAAAGTAAACATTGTTAAGATTGTTTACAAAATAAAAAAAGAACATTTAATTACTTCATTTGGAAAAAAAGTAAATATTTTTTTTTTCAACACTTTCGCTCCTGTTAGATTTCTTGTTTGTATATTTACTTCTCGTAATTTGAGTAAAAATAATTAAAACTTTAACTTTGTATCTTTTCCCACAAAAGCCACACCAAACTTTGTAAGAGGTTAGTGATACTTTCTTCATAAAAAACATAAATAAACAAGTCCTTGCGATGATACGAAACAGATAACATTTTAAGGAAGACTTGAGGAAAGAAATATGAAGATAGACGATAAATTATCAAGGTGTAGTCTTTTTACGTTTCCCACAAGTATTTTACATTTCAAGCGTAAACTTGAATTTTAATTGCTATAATTCATGAAGAGTTCAAATGTTATGATTAAAATTTTATACTAAAATAATAAAATGAAATAAATAATGAAATAAAAAATAATTTAAAATTTATAAAAATTAAAAATAAAATAAATAAATAAATTAATGGAAAAAAATAATTAAATGAAAAAATATTTTAAAGTTTTAAAAATGTTTATTAAAATAAATAACAAATAAAAAATAAATTGACTAAAAAAATAAATAATTAAATAATTTAAAATAAAATAAAAAAAATTAAAATGAATAAATTAATATTAAAATTAAAAAAAAATAAAAAAATAAAAAAATTTAAAAATTATTTAAAAAAAATTAAAAATATTAAATGAAATAAAATAAAATAAAAATAAAAAAAAAAAATAAAAAAAATAAAAATTAATAAAAAAACAAAAATAAAAATATAAAAATAAAAAAACATAATAAAAAATAAATAAATAAAAAAATATTTTGATACCTTTCGGCTTCATCACCAAGCCCAATAATAAATCCAGAAATGCAAATAATCATGATGATTTTTTTTTTTAAATTATAAATAATATCACAAATAATAAATTTTAAAGCAAATAATATGAACTAAACTAATGAACAGCCAAAAAGTTATTTATAGATGAATAACAAGCCAATTAATTAATGTTCATGAATAAATTTTAAATTTAATTAGCAAATATAATGCACAAAAATATAACATTAATTAGCCTCAATAGACATTTTTACGATTTTTATACAGGCACAGATATATTTTAATATTCAAGAGGAGTGCAATTACTTGAACAATAATGGAAATAGCAACATGTTTCCGTTTTTTGTATTCTATCCTTGCATTTTATTCTTTTACACTGTTATTTTTATTATTATTTTACTACGAGAACACTGAGCAATCCAATTTCCGTTTCAAGTTGCTTTTTATCTTTTATACTGTTATCGTGCTCGTTATTAAGTGTGAATTTGTAAGTGATTTCCACATTATTATCCTTTTTTTCGCTGATATTACGAAAAATCACAGAATTTTATTATTTTGACTTTTAATGCGATCACGTCTCGTCGTGTTCTAGATTTTTTTTTTTGAAAATATATTTATTTTATTTATCTTAACATCGCGCGTTTTCACAACTTCTTCACTGTCGCGTCGTAAAATATTGTCGTCGTGTGATTATTGCTTAAAAACATTCTTTTTTCACTGAATATTGCGCGCGCATCAACACTTTTCTTTGACTTATTTTTTTAATTTACTCCGTTAACAAAGCAATATGTGTAACAGGTATGTGTGACAGAATTTATGATTTTTTTTTTCGTTTAATTTAACTAGAACAAATATTTTCACTTTTTTTTATTAATATTTTTTTATGATTTTTTCGATGCGTTTTGTGCTCGCCAAATAAAAAAACACGTTCGTTACGTTACGATGTCTGACATAAACTGAAACTTGATGAAAATTTCGTTCTCTTCCATTCCCGTTCCTCCTTACATTCTTCTATGCAGTCGTAAAAGGTACGCGTTGTATGCTGGAACGAACAGCTGTACTCAGGCAAAAAAAAATTAACCCGGTATTTAAGGAGAATGGAATAGAAATCATAAAATTGTATGAAATTTGTTGTCTTGCCAAAAAAAAATTGCTTTACGGACAACAACAACTTGATGCGTAAACAGAGGTTCAGGTACTTGTTAATAATATAATTTTAATGTTCTCGAATTAAGGTGAAATTTTTGTCACAGGTACCGTAGCTGGAGACGACGAAATGCGTCAGCATTCCATCATTATCAGCAAAAAGGATGTTATAGGAGCAAAGATAAAATGTTGTTTCTGCGAAAAAGTGATGATGCACATACGCACAAAAGTAATTTCTTAACGTGGGTTGCAGATATCTACGACGGCAATGTTGACGCCACGCAACGGGGTGTTAACGAATTTTCTAATTAAAAAGTGTGTTTTATGTAATTTCCACGTGAAATGAGAATTAATTTATTTTTCTTCTAATTCTACAATTTTCTAGTTGAAATATTTCTGGAAGCCATTTGAAATGTTGAAGAGATCCTTTTATTCATCAAAATAATAAATAACACAACAGCTGGTCTATTTTTATCTTGTTTTTGTTCAAAATCTATATGTTACACACACTCATGTATGTTTCACTTGCCATCGGTAAGAAATGCATTTTTTATGTTTTTGAACCTTGAATCGTGAAAAAAAATTGAATTTTAAGTCCTTTAAAAAAATGTAGAACACTGCTTGAGGTTACAGCAAATCATCGTGACACAAAAAGGAAGGAAATGTTTGAATTTTTTGTGAAAATTCTATTTCTGGACGACGCGGAGGTTTTTTCATTGTCACACACAAATCCGAATAAAATGTCAAGGCTCAATCATTTAAAATTATTATTCATCAAAAAACACAGAGAAAAAAGTTAAAAATAGAATGTAATTTACATTTCCTCTTACGCCTCCATGTCACATGGAAATTAATTCATAAAATCATGAATTTATGCTTTTGGAGTGAAAATCAATTAGGCGTCACTTTAGTACAAGTGTTAATATGACGCAAATGTGGGTGCAAATTTATGCTGCAATTTAATCAATAAAATTACGAAGAAAGGACTGCAAATAGCCACAAATCATATCAATTGTCGTTATATATGGATTACCGGGTATAATTTGGTCATTCCAATTCTTTGGAGCCAGCGTTGGTATTGTTAATAAAATTTATCGATGACGTCCCCCAAGATTTTTCTTCAATGGAATGTGACCAACTTTAATGATTTATTGAGAATTTTTCGGTAAAAATAATAAAATAGCAGGGATGAAAAAAAAATTAGTCAAAATATTTTGTAATTATTTTACAAAAAATTTAAAAATTAAATGAAACGAAAAAATTAGATAAATTAATTTTGAAGTTTAAAGAGAAAAGAAATTTAAATTTTTATTTTTAAATATTTTTTAAAACAAATTTTAGTATTTAAATTTTTTTGGATTTTTAAAAAATTAAAAGTAAAAATTAGTTGAAACAATTTTTAGAAAATAAAAATATTTTTTAAAGAACGAATTTTGACTTAATAAAATTTTTAATAATTATGTAGATTACGGTATTTAACAAAAAAAATAAATAAATAAATTAAATTTAAATATAATTATTTAATTAATTATTTAATTATTTAATTAATTAATATAATTAATTATTTCAGCTTAATTTATTTTTATTTAAAACTATTTTTTAAATTTATTAATTTTGTTTAAAAAAAATAATAAAATTTCATTTAAAACAATTTTTGTAGATGTTTGATATTTACATTATAAATTATGATATGAATTATTTTATTTAATAAATTAAATATAAATAAATTAAAAATAAATAAAAATTAATATTTTTAAAAAATTAATATAATTTTTCTAATTAATTTAATTTTTTTATTCAAATTTTTGAAGAAATTAAAAAATATTGATTTGATTTTTTTAAAACCTATTATTTTTTAAAGTTATTTTTTTTTTAAATTATTTAATTTAATTTATAATTATTTAAATTATTTACTATTATTTTTTTTTAAATATTTTCTTTTATATATTTATTTTCATATATTTTATTTTATAAATCTTTTTTTCTTATAAAATTTAATAAGTACATATTTAAAAAAATTCAAATATTTTTTTCATCCCTGACAATAAAAAATCGCCATTATTGTTAGATTTTCAGATAAAATATTATAATGGGGTTCAACATTTAAAATTCAGGACATTTTTGTCGTATAAGTAACAAAAAAAAACATATAAAATATATAAAAAGGTAATCTGATCATATACTATACATCATGCATGGATTTATTTTTTTTTTGCCAAAAACTTTTGTATTGCATGAAACTGCAAAAATTCTTTTATTTTTTATTTTATTTTATTTTACTCGAAAATGTATATCTCGGATTGATATGCGTGACAACAAAAAACACATGTGTTAAATATTTTCCCTTTTTTTTGTGTGACACAGATTTTGACCTGCACGCATGAAATCGACACATTGATCATTTTAAAAGTGAAACAGATTTAATTCTACGCCTAGAATCCTTGAAAACTTGAGTGTTCTTTCGTGTCATGAAGGAGGAAACACATCGACAATGAACTTTTTGCTCTGAAAAGGTTAACATATCCGCCCATGTTTTGTAGGAGCCATAATCTCCTGTTTTTTTCATCGTAGGTGTAAGAACAATTCGGAAGCTTAAATTTTTTCCAATTTTTTTTTTAGTAAAATGAGGCTTGAATTGAAGGCACGTTCAATAAAAACGGTGCCGAAACAATCAAATTATTATTTATTTTGTGGATTATTTGCATTCGGCTTGTTTGTTATCGGGCGGTAAAATTTCCTCACATCCAAATCACGAGCAGCAATGAGATTTTATTACTGCACTTGATGATGCAGAATGATCAAATAATGCTCAAAATTGCTTCAAGCCTCATTTTATTGATTGGTTGGGGTTGCTAAAATTGTAATAATCGACACCGGTTGCCGTAATTTTATTTCCATTTTTTTTGGATTCGTTTGAAGAACAAAAAATGGTGCGATATCACTTTTGTGACACTGACAAGCAGACTCATATTTCATGCGAGCGTCCCCCTTCTTTTTGTTTCGTTGCTGAATGCCTCTGGACTTTTTTTCCTGTGTTTTCGCAAGATAAGCGAAATTTACGTATGAGAATCGTACTTTAATATTTATGCCCCATAACGAATGTATGAAGCTTGTTTTGTGCGTAAAACAAATGAAGGGTGGAAAAATTTACCTTTTTCTCGTTATTTGTTTTTTTTTCGAAAATACTACCGGAATTTCGTACTATGTACTTCAAAGGGTGAGTAAATGCATGTTCATGAACTTTGTTTCTTCGACGTAATGAAATGAACGTCATTACTCTATTAAATATTTATTTGTGTTCGAGACTGAGAAAGGACACTCATGTTTATTTTTATCTCCCATTAATTTATCCAAAAAAAGTTTTCTATTTGATTGCCATGGGAAATCTCGCCGCAAATTATGTACGATAATGTCCGATGATTATTTTTTTCCATCTTCTTTGATTAAAAAAATGCCAAAATAGAGTTTTATTAAAAAAAATAGGTCACTTCGACCACCCTTGACTTGTATTTTGACCCTTTTTGATCAAATTACTGTTTTTCTTTTGTTTTTTTAAGATTTTTTTTTAAATATTTAAAAAAATGTTTATAAAAAGACAATTTGACACGGTATCCGCCCCGATTTTTCTCATTTGGTGGTCTCAGAGTAGCCAAATATTTCCGTATTTTATTTTTTTTAGTAATATTTTAATGATCTGAGAAAGATGATGACAGAAATGAACACAAATTCCATATAAATATTGATCCTTGTTGAAAAAAATAAAACAAAATAAAAACAATTAAACCATAAAAAAGCAAGAAACCCGTAAAATTGGGCATTTTTTATGATGAGGAGCTAACGTGACCTTCAAAATCACTTATCTACCTGTCTTTTCTTATCTTTCGATGTTTTTTTCTCTGTCTACATTTCTAACAACAACAACAATTATCATGCTATAATTGATAGGAACCGAGTTGATGAAGAAGTTGAAATGAATTATTATTCGAATTGTGTCTCGGTGTATCAAACTTCTTGGGTGGTCTTTTGTTGCTTTTTAGAATATTTTTTATAAATATTTTTTTTTAAATGATCAAAACAGTTTTTGTTTAAATTATTTGTTAATCGTTGGTTTCTTCATTCCTAACCACTAATAAATCTTTTTTTGTAACGATTTTTTGTGTTGTACAAAAATTTAACAACATTCAATTAATCGAATTTTTGATACCTTGTTCTTGGTAAAAATTAATGTTGTCTAATTAATATTCACTTTTTAACATGTTTTGATGATTTTTCGTTATTTTTTGTGGTTTTGTCAAATTTTCTCATAATAAAAATGTAAATTTATGAGTTGATCGGTTGTCAAAAAAAAAGTGAATCGATTGTCGGTGTCCTTTTCGATTTTTTTTTTGTTTGAAAAAATGTGACTGGCGACAGGTAAGCAATGAGTAAGTCCCTCAAGTACAACCCATTTATAATAATTTTTTTTTTGTTGTTGTCTAGGAATATTCTGGTCATGACACGATAATATTTTCATCATTACCTTTTTCGAGTAAACCACATGGCATGGCACCTTTTTTATGCGTTTTGGTGTTTATTAATTGTTTTTGTGTCATATTTTTGTCTGCATTTGAATATTTTTACAGAGACAATTGATCGTATCGTACACGATTTGGACTTTAAAAACAAACAAATGCGTCTCTCGCTCGTCTCGGAGGCGAAAGTGCATCATTAATCATCAAGAACATCATAAAAATTTTTTTTTGAATAAAAAAAACCTTCGAAAATTCATTCCGCACTGTGGTAACTTGCTCATCGGTGATAGATTAGATTCAACAAGACATCGAGAGCTCGATTGAAATGCGAGATAACCGAAGATAATGACGTGAATTTATCAAACATCATCTTTAACAACAAATATACACTTGAAATTTATTCAGAGATGGAGTAAAATAAAAATAATGAACTCCATTAAACTGCTACCTGAATTTATTTTCTGTCTAATCAATCTTTTACTGTAAAAATTCAAAGGGATTTAGTGAACTCGAAAAATATTTGATTAGAATTCATGCATTGTTAACGTGGTAGCAAAGAAAAATATATCAAAAACACACAAAAAAGGAATCTCCGAAAGGAAATCTCATTTCGTAAAATAAACAATTCACAAAGAAAAAGTTGCCATTGTCGAGATTTTTTTTTATGTCAATAGTAGGAAAGTTCTCTATAATTATATTCATCTTAAATTAATCTCGAATAATCTTACAAAAAAAATTTACCTGTTTGTAGGAAAAAAATTACAAATTAAACCATACATCCTATTTTTGGTAAATAAAATTATCGCAGCTGGACATTTCTCGCCTGTTAAGTGAAATTTGAGTGTTGAAGGTGCAAATCAGAACCAATCATTAAATTTATTAACAAACACTTTGAGAACCCGCTTTAAAATCAAAACTAATCAAGATAATGCACTTTTTTGATCTAAATTTATCTTCGTTATCGAATGTATTGTTGAATTTAATCCTCGAGGAATTTATCTTTTGTTGTTAAATCGAAGCTAAAATTATTTGATAATAATAGAGAAGGAGAAAAAACATACCACAACTGATTCAATTATTTATTGTGGTAAACAAAAAAAAATCTACACAAGTGCTTCTCGAGCGAAAATTCTCTCTCTGTTTGATTAAATCTTGAAAATATCGCACAAAATTTAACGAAACAAGAGGAAAATGTAGGAAAACGCTCGAAAATTGTTTGTTTTCTCTGCAATAATTTACATTTATAGCTAAACGGAATAAAGTTTCGTATTTATTTTTTAAGCACCGAACGATGTTGATGATGGCGGTGGTAATATTAACACATTATTAGACAGTGAAAAGTTTTCTCTTGAGTTCGGAAAAATCGCAACAAAAGGAAAAGTGTTTAATTAATTTTATTTTTAGACGCAACACTTGCAAAAAAAGTTAAAGTTTGTCTTGAAAAGTTTTAAAATAAATTATTTTTAAAGTTTTATCAAGTTTTTCATTAAAGTTAAGCTAAATATGTAGTTAGATATGATAACAAAAGAAGGAATTTTATTATAAAATTTTCTATATTAGGCCGCTCCAAATGAAAATCAAAAATAAAGTTCGAGGCCTATTTCATTAGTTGAAAATCCAATAAAAAAATAAGAAATAAAAAAATTTAAAAATTAAAATTATTTTTTTTAAAATATTTTTCATAATATTACTGAATTTATTTTTAATATTTTTTTTTTATTTTGCCCATTTTATTTTCAAAAATTTTGAATTTTTTTATTTTTTTATGATTTTTTTTTTATTTTTTATTTGAATTTTTGTGAAATTAATTTTAAATGAGCATAGATAGTTCAAAAAACATCAAAAATATTATTAAACGCTCAAAATTTTTTTTTATTTTTTTTCATTTTTATGAAAATTGATTTTAATTTTTATTATTTTTTGCCCATTTTATTTTCAAAATTTTGAAAAAAATTTTTTTTATTTTAAATTTTATTTTCAAAAATTTTGGACTTTATTTTTGATTTTCATTTTGAGCGGCCTTATTATAAAAAAATAATTTTAGGAATGTTCGGTTTGATACGATAGGCTTAACCAAATATTCTTTAAAAAAATCTAAAAAATGAATTAAATCCAATTTCATCAAAATCTATTGAAAAAATAACAGCTGCTAATCTCAACTAACAAAAAATCTATAAAAACCAGGCAAATTTTTGGAGATATGTACAAATGTCTGCCTATTTTGTTCTGATGATCCATATGTGTATGTGACACACATTTTTTTATACAAAGAAAAAAACCCCAAAGACACAAAGGACTCAGTATGGTTCTTTTGTTGCACATTCATTCATAGTTTTATCAAAATATATTTATTTTTTATAATTATTACATGTCTGAGTTCCTTTTTTTCGTATTTTTATTTTATTATATTATTAAGTTGAATGTTATTAGTACATAACAAAAAGCAATCTTAAGAAGGAAAACATAAGAAAATAAATGAACAATAGAGAAATATATTAAATGAAATGTCTTCGAAATTATTCTTCTTCATTCAGAAATTTTTTTATTTATAGAAAAAAAGGAAGAAATTTCTGTTCGTGTGTCGACGTGAGGCTACGAAATAAAGAGAGAAATATTAATAACAATACAAAAACATGAAAATTTATATTTTTGGTCGAGAGCCAGAACGATTCGAACAACAATAAATAATAATTGATGCCATATTAAGAAATGTAAACAGAGGTATTTGATGCGCTGGCGTGTTTCGTGCTGCGGTGACATGATAATAATTCCAGTCAAGAAAATAAACATTTATTTTGATTTATGGTAAATACCTCTTGATCATTTTTTCTTTCATCTTGTGTAATGTCCTTGTTAAAATTTCTTTATTTTGTCTGTCATCGCGGTAATCATCAACATTACACGACAAAAACTTTAAATTTATAATAATGCCAAAATTAAATTGAGTTGTCATCATTTTGAATGACGTCCAGCTGAAACACACATGGCGACATTTTTTCGCAAAAACAACCTGGATCATAAAATTTTGTTGAAAAATAATAAAATTCAATGACATTTTTATGAAAAGCGTTCAAAAATAGAAATTCTATAAAAATTTCATACAAAATCAGGATAAAATCTAATTATCTCTGTGATTGAATTACCGTAAAAAGTCCCAATTTTTAATCTTTTGTGTCAAAAATTTTCAACTTAACTCAAGTGTTTCCATAAAAAGTTGATGATATAATCTCATTATTGATTCTCTTTTGTCTATAAAAGCCAATAACCGAGAAACGAGGATAAACAGCCACTTAACGAAAGTTACATAAACGAGCAACGAAAACGGGAAATGATGTGGGTGAAATTTATGGAAAGTTTCGTTTCGTTCGTTGAACGAAAAAAAAATCTTATGTAAGGAAAATTATTTAGGGCAAATCCGGGAAAAATGCTCGTTAAATTTTCAGGTCATTTTACACATAATTGCCTTTTTTGTGGCTGATCAGGTGAAAAAATGAAAAGGGTGCATTATTATTTTTTTTTTTTTCATTTTTTTCCACAGAAAAAATCTTTTGTCATTTTCCATTAGAGAAATGATTTGCGAGTTTTTTTTTAAATTTGGCGCAAACATTGTTTTCGGTCATTGTTCTCATTTCATCGCTTCACCTGCTCCTGTTTAATCAGGGTTTTTGTCTTTTGAATCGGACATGTGCTGGAAATCTTTTTTTTTGCAAGTTGCTGTTTAACTGATTGAATAAAAATGTAAAAAAAATGAAAAGGAGAAACTTTAAGAGTTACAGAGGCGAATATTAATGATCGTCGTTTTTTTTTGGTCCACGCTTAGCACCTGCCACAGATGTTTTTTGTTGTGCATTTTATTATCTCTGTTTCTCTCCTTTTTTCTTAAAAAATTGTACCTGTATCTGAGTTTACGTGAATTACATAAACAAGTCAATATTTATCATTTTATTATGCAGGACGTTCAACATTGTTGCGGCGGCATAATTATTTTTTATTACAGGATTTTTCTTCCTTTTTATACAATTGACGTCGTTGCTCATTATTTAACGATAATTATGACATTACAAGAGCTCATTAGCAGATTTTACAGGAAAAAGCCCTTAAGCCTCTTGTTGACATTATTTTAAATGTTTCCTCCTTCGCCGATTTTTTAGGCCGTGTGCCTTCTGTTCAACAAAGGATCATATTTATTTCTTTAAAAAGGCACCGAAACAGCGGTCAATGATCAAAACTGAAAGGCAGACGTTGCTTATTTTATTAACAACAAAAATTGCCTGTAGTTCAAACAAGACGATCAGTGTCCATTTCGTTCGAATGTTTACTGCTGCACTTCAAAAGATAATCCAAAAATTTATTTTTTTTAAATATGGCAATCATAAAATTTTATGCACCTGGCGTCTTGTCTTGTTATGGTTCCTATACGTTGAAATTGTTATTTTTTAAAAAAGTGTGGATGGAATGTTCCAAGTTGAAATTTTTTAAAATTTGAGCTTTTTTATATTTTTTCAGACACTATGAACATGGAAGGCATTCAACACTTATCTTATTTGCTCATAGTAGTTTTCAATACTGAGGATCAATTTACAGTTCTTGTCCTTCTTTTTATTATTTTTTTTTTTTCAATATTTGTCCATCATTCATTTCTTTTTATTATTATACATTTTTCATATATATTCTTGATAATTGCAGCTGTCGATAAATTTACTTCTAATTTGGAACACTTGTACTCGGAAATTACAAGTTTAAACAATTTTTTATTTAAACAGCTTTTTTTGTCGAAGAAACTTAGATAATGAGTCGCTTGATTGATAACCGAGTAGTTTTATAACACATTTTGTAATTCACTAATTGGACTAGGTGATATTATCTAATCAACCGCTAATGATGTGAAAAATTTATTTTGTTCGGAATTTAAAATTTATGCTGGTCAAAAATTAATTTTAAGGAAGTTAATCTTGAGTTAAGAGTTCTTCAATTTGGAATATTTTGACAAAACAACATCTTTAATTCCATGAAGTCTGATTAGGAGTCCTTAGACAAAAAAAAAAATAGACTAATATCCTATTAGCACGGATCAGTGTTAAAAAATCCTTAAAACATGTGTTACACATTTATCACAATTTTTTGTTAAAAAAGGACTTGAAGTGATAAAACAATGTTTTTGAAAAAAATGTATCAAATTACTGGCACGATGCTTGTCGAATTGACGAGGAAAATGGGCTGGAGTCTTACCACCGATGAATTTTTCTTATTAATTGTGGTTAAAATAATAACTTGATGAGGATTGGGTTGCCATATGTTAATGCCATATAATATGAAGATAATTACCTGAAATGAGAAAAAATGAGAAAATTGAGTTATTATTTTGTAAGTATTCATTAAATTTAAATTTAAATAAAATAAAATTTTAAATAAAATTAAAATTAAATTTAAATTATTTAATTTTTTTATTAATTCATTTAAATTTAATTATTTTTTTAAAAAAATCTAAATTTGAATTTAAATAAATTTTGAAAATTTTTAATTCAAAATTTTGACCACTTTTGTATTTTCTTGTATTTTTATTTTTAATAAAATTAATATTTTAAGGAAAAATACAGCTAAAAAAAATAAAAATTAAATTTCAGTGAAATTGTATTCTTTTAACTTCAAAATTAGCCTTCTTTTAATTTAACTTCATTTTGAGCTGAAATTGGGGAGAGCAAATGTTCAACGGTTTTTTTCTTTCAAAAAAATGAGACGAACGAAATTGACCAGCTAAACGTCAGGCAAGTATACCAGTTTTTTGGTGTTGCCTGACAGCATATAACAGTATCAATTTCATTCGTCTCACTTGCGGATGACGACTGAATTAGCATGGAGGCGAATTTCATTATCACTTTCAGCCGACTCGTTTTCCGATATGGAGTGAAGTTTTGCCACACAACACCAGATGGCGCATTTTAGTTTATGAGGAGTGCTAAATTGTGAAATTTCAAATTTTTGTCAGTTTATCATATAGATTTTGATTTTTTTATATCATTTCACTTAAATTTATATATTTTTATTAGTTTTAGGAAAAAAAGTCCCAAAAAATTACATCAGACAATCGAGGAAATTTCCCAATACCCAAGCTTGACCAATTTTACAAATCAAAACATTACAACAATATCCGGAACAATAGCTTTTGTTGACACGGCCTACAATAAATTTGCATTTACCAACATTTTGGTGTGTCTAATTTCGGCGCGGCGCTTAATGCTACTTTCGTGTTTCTACGATTTTAATGACAAAAAAAAAAGAAGATTGATCATTAGGTAGAACTCAATTATTTCCGACGAGAGAGGATTTTTTTTTTGAAACATTGAACTTGCTTTGTCACTTCCACAAAGAAAAATGTCGACTAACGAGTCTCGCGAAACATGACTTTGAACGTTTAAGTCAAGAGCAAGACTAAAAGCATTAAGACCAGATTTTGTAATTGTATATTTTTCGTCAACCACTCGTCTTGTTGATCATTTTTATTTGAGATTCCTCTCAAAAATAATAATAATCTTAAAAGTGATGACTCAAAAAACAACAAAAACTTCAGAGCGGTAATGGAAATTTATTCTTTTGTTTGTACAAATGAGCAAATTCTGCACGCTTAAAAGGCTTTAACCAAATATAAAGCGGTTTGTAGGTACAACTTAGAGCAAAAAAAAAAACAATGACGATGATGATTGTGTGCTTGTTGAAGTGTAAAAAAAATTAATATTTTGCGTCATTGAAGTCGCTACAAGGCGAGAAACAAAAAAAAATACACACCGAGCGTCTCCACAGCGACACTTTTATCTTTATGAGTAATTAATTTAAACAATAGCTTAGTTTCTGAGAACCAAAAAAAAAAGTTGTTTGAACTCGTTTAAAGCGGCGTTTAAACTCCGTTTATGAACAATCTAAAAAAACAATAAAATTTAATTGTCGTTTAGTGTTCAATTACAATTAAAACCAATTCCCAAGAAAAAAAAAAGTGAAATAAATTTTTTTTTAGACAATATCAGTGATGAGATGCCAAATTTGCATACAAAAAATAAAAATATCTACATGACTCATTTGTTTATTGTTTCAGTCGTCACTCAGGTGATTGTACGTAAAATTTACATAATTTGTAGCAACAAGTACTTTTTATGAGAAAAAACAGATTTTTATCGTTTTTTGTTAATTTTTCGATTTTTTGCGGTGCAGTTGTTGCAAAAATTGCATAATATTCAAAACATGTAATTATTATGTTATAAAATATATTTTTTAAAAAAAATTGCAAAAAATAATGATTGATGAGAGAAAATCTTTTGTATAGCTTTAAAAGCTAGAATTTGACCATGGCGAAATATTAGCAGAAAATCTAGATAATTTTTTTTTGTGAAGCAAATATGGATTACACAAACATCACGCACCACAAGTATCTTTGTACTTATTTGTTAAACATTCATATTTTTTTCATGGACAACTGAGTCGTACCTACTGCTTTTGTCGTACGTACAGAATATCAGCATTGAGTTTAATTACTATTATGAATATTAATTTTTTTTTTATCACAAAGCTTTCGTCATTCTGAAAAAAAAATTAAAAAAAAAAAAATTGCAGACAACTTTCAATCATAAATCGCAGCTAGAGGTCCATTCCGAGTGATTTTTATTGCAATTGAAGTCAACAATCTCTCACTTTACCGGAGAGATAAAAATACAAAAAAAAGTTAATGCATTTCTTATTCCGCATGATTATTGTCTGCCGCTACAATAATATTTTGCCGTAAATTTAAATAACAATACGGAAGGCGAATTTAATACAATTAGTTATTAATTCTACCGGTTCATAAAAAATATGAATACCGAAAATTACTCATTTCTTATCTCATAATGTCTGCCGCTACAATAATGCACGCAGAATTATTGATTACACTTTGCCGTACATCGTAAATAACAATACGGAAGGCGAAACCAATACAATTAGTTAGGTTAATTGTATTCGATACCGATCATACATGAAATCGCGAAAAAAGCCTCGCACTTAAGTATTCACCTCCATATCTATCGATATTAAAATAAAATAAAAGTTAGAAGCTCGTGTATCTAAAAAAATAAGTTAAAAGGCCGTTAAATTAAAAAAAAAATTGAAGTGAGCTTAGAAATTGTAATGTAGCAAGGTTTTTATACATTTTATACATTATTTTATTAATATAATAATGTTAAATTATTATTATTATTATTTTCATCACGCGCTTTACTTACAACAGAGCTCTTATCTAAACACCGTCGTTAAAAGTTGTTGTTAAGCCAGTAACGTTGAGAAACTGAATTTTTTAAAGTGTGACAAAAAAGCATATATTTTCACCTTCACGCGCTTTTACATGATTCGCGGCGAAAATAAATGTGCTAATTTGTTAAAATAATTTGCCACAAGGAGCTTAATGTCAAATGCATGTCAAGTGCTCGTTTAGAAACGTTTTTCAACATTTTTCAGTAAATCACAATAATTATGATGACAGAAGATATCATGAACATTATGAACAAAAGATTTTTGTTCCCGAAACATTATTATTATCATTATTAAAATAATTAAAGATAAAAAGTTGTTTATTTTTGAGAAGAAAAAAAATATACATGAATAGAAATTTCGGAAATTAGGTTAATGTCTCATTCATTCTATACGAAAAAAATAAAAATAAATAAAGAAAATATAATAATTAAACATCAAAGGCACATGTTAACATGAAAAGTCGTGTCATTTTCATTATTTTAAAGAGACAAGAGATGTATAATTAATGAAAAAAAAGTGTATCATGTCGTGGTCTAATATTTTAACAATACAATTAACTTTTAGTTCTACATGAGGCAAAAACAATTTTGAAAAATGTTTCATATTATATTTAATTTTTTTTTTAAATATTTAAAAGATATATAATAAAAATGTATAATGGTGAAAAATATATTTAATTATTAATAAATAAAAATTACGATAATGATATATTTAATTTTTATTTAATTTTGAATATTTTTTTAATTAAAATATTCTAAAATTTTAATATTTAAAAATTAAATAAAAAAAATATATTAATAAAAAAAATTATCTTATAAATTATAAAAAATTCTTAATATTAAATTTAAAATTAATTAAACTTTAATAAATTTTTAAATTAGGTATATTTTTTTTAATTTACGTACGAATATTTTTTATAAATTTTTTATTATTTATTATTTTTTTTTTGTCAAAAAATGTTAAAAAAATTCAAAAATATTTAAAAAAATAAAATTAAAATTTTTAAAAAATTAATTTTTTAAATTTTTCAATTATTATTTAACAATTTATTTATTTTTTTTTTGATTTTGATTAGACGTTTTATTGAGAAATGTTAACTGTCTCAAAAAAATATATATTTTTTTTTATTAACCTCAAAAAATTTTATTTAAATTAAAAATTAAAAAAAAAAAATTTTTATTTAAAAATTTCTTCATTATAAAAATAATACATTTCTTAATAATTTTTTAAAATATTAATTAGAATGAAATATAAAACATTTTTCAAATTTGTACTTGCTCAACATGAAAAAATAATAATAATAAGAAATTGTACATGATATCCGTCTCACAAGTACAACTCCAGTTAAGAGAGACAGAAATACGATAATTTAATTAGACAGTTGTTCGCGCGCGTTTTATTGCTGCACCCTACATTCACATACTACATAAAAATTCAGTGTGAAGTTCATGAATGATTAACACAAATTTATGTTTATGATTAATGAATGTAGTGTAGTAGTAGTTGTAGTGAATGCTTGCACATGACACAGTAAAACTATTTATATTTTAAGCGCGAACAATGGCAATCGTGATCTATGAATTTATGCTACCAACTCATAAATTTAAAAGTGAAAAAAAAAATAAAATTATGAGAAAAAAGTTCCAGAAGGGTCAAGATTTTATCTCTTCTTTCTGTTTATAATTAAATTATGTTTAAACAATTATATCTTTTGTATATTTTTTTTCATCATTTTTATCTCTTTATTTAAGAAAAAAATAATAAAAGGCAGCTTGTGAGTTCTTTTGTAATAATTATGGGCCGCTCATGAAAACGAAACCGACACCATAAATTTTGTGAACTGTATCAATGCTAAATGAAGGTGAAAGGAGAGGAGAAATTTCACTTTTATTTTTAATGTTTATATTGTATGATAATGTTTTAATTTTATGTATTTTTATATTTTAAATATCTTGATAAGTATCGCGGTTAACCGAAAAACTGTAAAAAAGTAAAATTTAGTGTCAATACAGCAATAATTCATAAAAATGTCATGAATTGAATAAGAAAAGGAAAGTCAGTGAACCGAAAAAAATATTTTTATTTTTCAATGAATGAATTTATTTAAAAAAAAAATTTGCAAAAAAAAAATAATAATTTATAGACAAAACTATATTTTATAAATTTATTACTAATTTTTATGATAATGCATTCATTTTATATTGACCCATTAACGATATGTATGAGCTCACTTTGCATGCATTTAAATGCAACTGTTAACACCATTTTTTAAATTTAATGTTATAAGCGGTGCAAATCTAAGTAGCTTTTTTTTCTCACGATTTATTTTACTACTTTTCGTAGTTGGCTGCGAGAACGTGAAATTAATTTAATGAATGGCTTACGAAAAAAAAAAAATAATTAACCTGTGTTTGCAATTTTTAAAGCTAGACGTCCGCTGCTGTGGCATAGAATGATTAAATTTAATGATAAAGTGTGTCGTTGTCGTTGTTGTAGTCTAATTAGTTGTGGACAGAATATAAATAACTGGCAACTTCTGTCGAAATAAAAGTTTGCAAAACGATTGCTGTGAATTTCAAGCAGTTTAATAAGTTGCAAAAGTTGCATTTCTCCGCTGTGATTGTCTTGTCTTGTTATGTAACTTTGCCCTATTTCGCCGTTAGACGTGACAACATCACGTTCCGTAGTTCAAAAGCCCACACATGACATGAGAACATCACGTTTTGATATATTCTAACGTTTTTTCTTTGTAGGAAATGAGTTCTAAAGACGATTAAAGGTCATCAAAGTGATGCAATGATGCGTGCAAGCAATGTCAAGTACCAACTCATAAACTATTAATTTCATTCCATGCTTCAGCGGTAATCTTTGGTAGAACAATCGTCGAGATTTAATGCAAAAAGTGCACGTGAAATAATATTCTCAAGCAATTATTAGTAAGGTCAATACAATTATTGAGAGTTTTTTTTCGATTTCTTTCTATTTAAATTATTTTAAAAATTTTCATGTTAAATTTTAAAAAAATTTCAAAATAATTCGGTTAAAAATTTATCAATATTAACATATTTTCTTCTAGATTTTTTATATTTTTTTTTTTATTTTTTTTATTAAATAGAACAAAATATTCTTTATAAATATTCTTTCAAATAAATTTTTGATTAAAAATATTTTAAAAAATTAATTAAGTTAAAAAATAATTTTTAAGCCAATATTTTAAAATATTCAATGCTAAAAAAATATATTTTTCAAGTTAAATTTATGTTTAATATCAAACAATTTAAATTAATTATTAAATAATTTAAATTATTAATAAAAATTATTAAAATGAACATAAAATAAATTATGAAAAAAAAATCAAGAAGAAAATATCTTAATTTTGGTAAATTTTAACCGAATAATTTTGAATTTTTTAAAAATTATTTTGAAAATTTTTAATAAATAAATATTAAAATACAAAAATAATTATATTTTTTTTTAATATTTTTTAATTTTCAATTATTTTTTTTATTTAATTGAACGAATTTTAATTTATTTTGAATTATTTTTATAATTTGAAAGATTTTTTTTAAATTCACAAATTAAAAAAAAACTTATTAAAAAATTCTAAAAATAATTATTTTTTAAAATAACTTTTAATTATATTAATTATTTTTATTTTAATTAATTAAACGAATTTTATTTTATTATTTTTTTTAATTCTTAAAAAAACTTCAAAAATAAAATTTCAAAAATTTTGGATGAAATTGAAAACATTTTTGATATTTGTATCAGCCTAATAACTGACTCAACCGTAATAAACTGAAGTGCATCGAAGGTCACTTCAACTTTGATAAAGTTTGCAGTTTTTTTAACGAGCGAATGACTAATAAAACCCATTTTTTAATTACCTGACTGTTGTCACATGATGACTCGTGTGCGATCTCGTTTCCTTGTGGCGTGTCGAATAACTGACGACAGTCACGTGACGCGTTTGTTGCGCTACGACACGTCTTACGCGACTCCTGCCATCGCCAACGTACACGATGACGGGTTGTCCCTTTTTCGGCTTGTTCAAATTAAAGTTCCCTCGACTGTCGTCGAACGAACTAATATCATCCATGCCGTCGTCGTAGCTAATTATCGAACTGCCATTGTCGAAGGCACTACCGCTTGAGCTTTCTTTGCTGCTGAGAGATTTTTTGCTCGATGGCGCATTGCTGCTGCTGCTATTGTGATTGTGATGAATATGGCGATTTATGATGATACTGCTGTTACTGCGATCACTACTTTTGCTACGACGCAAG
The DNA here is from genome assembly GCF_036172545.1 of Culicoides brevitarsis. NCBI lineage: Eukaryota > Metazoa > Arthropoda > Insecta > Diptera > Ceratopogonidae > Culicoides > Culicoides brevitarsis. Next base: position 12,768,239 of record NC_087085.1, on the reverse strand, counting down.
TCACCGATGCCGGCACCGAAGTAATTGCTGCCATTGCATCGCTTGTATTTCGTGTTGTAGTCGACAATGTGCTTGTGATGATGATTTTTGAAAATTTCCGGTTCAAATTGCATTGTGACTTCCTTATCTTTCATATTGTTTCGTATTTTTTTATTGGATTTTTTCGAAAAAATCAATTATAAACATTTTTCTCTCTCGACGAAACCACTAATTGTCTATTTTTGAACACTTTCCTTTTTTATTTTCTATCCATTTATTATCATATCAATGCACACAACTTGATGACAATGTCTAACTTTTTTGTATTACTTTGTTGATTATTTTCGACAACACTGTCGGAATTTTAATTACTTCGATTTAGACATGAGCGACACCATATTTAACCGAAAAAAGTCGTTATTGCTGTCCACTAATGTGTTCGGAGCGCGAGTTCGTGACATAACGATACGGATAAATACTTGTGAATTGTTAATGTTTAATATTATTATCCAACTAATATCCTGCAATTGTAAAAATGGAATAAATTTACGGCGAAAAAAAATATCAAATCACGATTTTCAATGAATTATTTTTTTTTTGCTTTTTTGAGCAATTTGCACTTGCACTCGGTCTTGATATATGTTTCTCGCGATATTTTTCAATTAATTATGCAGCGTTAAATAAATAGTGGTTGTTGTCTGACTCAGGCGAGAGTCAATGTTCGCGTTAGCCTTGTAAAGCGTCGTCGTCGTGTGATTTTTAGCCATGATTTGCCGTGACATCTATTCGGGGAGATATGTTTCAAGCGTCAGAAAAAGGTATTTCCGTTGATTTTTAAGTGGTATCACGATGAGATTTGAGAAAAAAGTTCAAAATCATCATGATACGTAGATATAATTGAATTAAAAGTGGCTCACAAAAACATTCGCACACAGAAATTTCAACATCGGTGGACATAAAGGAAACGTATCAATCAATGTTAATTAGCGACTTGATGTTATTATGGTTTTTCCTATGAAAAGAAATAGGCAGGGTTGGGAAAAGTTTTAACTAGAAGTTAATTTTTATTTATTTTTTGAAATTAAAAATAATTAAAATTTAATAAATTTTTAAATAATTTTTTTTTTAATTTAAAAAAATTTTAATTACATATTAAAAAATTAAAAAAAATATTTAAATTTTTATATAATTTTTAAATTATTTTATTACAAAAAATTTTATTTAAGTTTTTGTATAATTTTTAAATTATTTAATTTTTTAAATATTATTATTAATTAAAATGTTATGTATGTATATAAAAATATTGCATTTAATATTTAAAAAATTATTAAAATAAAAATAAATTTAATTGAATCTTTTATTACCAAAAATTTCTATTAAAAATAATAAATGTATAATATTCAATTTTTATAACATATATAATATAATATTAGCAAAAATTTCGAAATAATTTTAAATTTAATTAAAATTGTAAAAAAAGTATATTTAAATATTTTTTTTATTAATTAAAAATAATAATTTAATTAATTTATTATTTTATTTTAATTTTTTGTTAAAAATAAAATAAATTTTAATAAAATTTTTAATTTTTTTCCGAATTTCGATCGAAATTAGAATAACTTTTTTATTTAAAAAATTTTTCCCAACCCTGAAAAATATTCATGATATAATTTTGATAGCTAATAACGACAAAAACGGCGTCAATGATGTGTGTCATGCTAAAGTAACTGTGTGAATTTTCGACTCGATAAAATGAGCGAAAAAGGAAATGGCGATGTTTATATGTTACATTTTTATGACATAAGTTGTTTTTGTGGTTTTCTTAGCAAAGTTAATTAAATATATCGATGTGATGAAAAACTTGTGGTTTTTTATGTGGAAGAGAAAATTTCTTCTTTGGCGCCTTTGCATTTCGTTACACACTCTTTTTTTACATGATATGATATGATTAATGTACGACAAACGCATTAATGATCACACAGAAGTTCAGAATAATTGATTTTAAAACAAACAATCGCAGCATGTGAGGTCCATCACTCCAGAAATTTTTTTGTTAAGAACATTAATAATATTTTTTTTTGTTTCATTTCAGATTTCTGTTTGTTTTAACGGATTACGGATTAATTTTTTAAGGTCGTCTGCCCAAAAATAATAATTAACTCTTCATATTTCAAGTTCATAGACAAGAAGCGCATGACGAAGGGATGAATTATTACATCACGAAAGATTATTTTTGGGTACATGACCTACCTGAAGGAATCTATTAAGCTGGTTTAATGATAGTAATTAATATTCGGGCCCATCGCACGATATCTCACAATAAAAGAAATATTAATCATATTCAAGATGAGTGAACATTGAGTGGGATTTGTGTTTTTTTTTTCGAACAAGTTTGTCGACCTGCCCTTTTTCGGTTATTCACACGTCACACAAAATTATTGCATTTGTCATCATTTTCATTCTTCAAAAAAAAAAAATCATGTACAATATGGCACCATAATTCTCTTTCATGAACGAATGACGAGACGCGACATCGCCACGCAACAAAACGTGAGAAAGTGCATTGTTAAGAAAAATGATTTTAAACAACAAAATTGTTGGTTTTATTGTCATTTGATTAAAAGTGCATTCCATTTCTTTTTTTTTCATTTTCTATTTAAAACCACGCCAACTTTAACGATATAATTACATTTTAAACCATAAAAAGGGAAAATGAATGAAAGTTATTAATTATAACTTAACATTAATTGTATTTATTTTAATGCGCATTCCAACAATTTTGTGTTGAAAAACATAAAAATAGCTTAAACCGTACTTTATGATGTCAGAATCTCAGAAGTTCTAAGATTTAATCCGAATTTATGTTGAAACGAACAAAGAACGCGTCACACATGAGGTCAGACACAGACAATTCAACAAAAAATAAAAAAGACTCATAATATTCATAGATAAATAACGTGATTAATGAAAACGAAAATTTTAATATTTTTTTTGGTGTCTGAATGTTGTAATAACTTTCGGTATAAAAAAAGTAGTTAAAAGTGTGTGCGGTTTATTTGGCTAAATAGACTTTCTCCTAAAATAATATTGTTATTAAAATATTAAATAAAAGTACAGAACGTGATATTTGTCGATAAAAGCCGCCATAATGACAATTTTTTACGGTATTGGACTGTCAATGATGCTCCAAAAGTTTAATTTGTGTTATTTTGTGGCTTAAGCTTGTAATTCTTTTATAAATAAAAAATAGAAAAATATTAATAATAATTTATTATTTTTTAAATTTTTTGAGGAAAAGAAGTTTTTAATCGTATTATCTATAAAAAATTATTTAATCTATTATTTTATTCTTAATACTTTTTTGTTTTTTTTTTAATTTAAGCAAGTAAAGAGAAAAAATAAAACAATAATAATAAATATTAAAATAAAAAAATAATTATTTTTAAATATTTTTTATTTATTTGGGGAATTATTATCTATAAAAAAAATTATAAAATCTTTTATTTTATTTAAAAAAAATTTTTTTGAATTAAAATAAAAAAAAATATTTAATTAATTTTGAAAGTTTAAAAATTAATTAAATTTTAATTAATACATTTTAATTTATTTTTTTATTTATTTTTTTTTCAATTTAATTAATTTAATTTTAAAAAAATTTTTTAAAAAAAATTTTTTTAATATTAATTTTTAATATTTAGAAAAGTTATGACAATTAAAAATTTTAAATTATTATTTTTTATAAATATTATTTATATTTATAAAAATTATTCAAATTCAATTAAATTATTTTTATTTCTAAAACTTTTTTATATTTATTTTTTTTAAATCAATAAGATGATTTTCTCTCACAAATGAGGAAAAAGTCAATAAAACTCCTTTCGAAAATGGCGTTTCTTGATAATTATGCCAATTTTGCATGGTTTGTGGCAACATCCACAATAAAACATGCAAATAAAACGCATGTCGATGCACAATTAACGTCATGATGATTATATGCATATATTATGAGAGAATACAATAAAATTCACTTTCCATTTCTTTTCTGCGTGAAAATTATCGTTTCGATGCACTTTTATCTGCGTAAACAATCGACACCAACATAAAAGCCTTAGATAAATAAATTCTTCTATTTTTTTCAAGTCGATCTTTTTCAAGCCATATATTACAATTAACGTCAATATCTTTTTATGAGACCATCAAATTTGTTATATAATATTTTTTTTTGATTTAGAAAAAAATAAATAAAAAATAAGAGATCATGTCATTCAATATTTTGCCCGCGATATATTATATGACCGTCTCTTTTTGATTAGGTGTGCTATAATAAAACCCATTCGTCCTCTACTTTACTTGTAAGTGATACTTTTTTTTCATTTCATTCATTTACATGAAGAAAAAGTAATTCAGCTGATTTTTTTTATTTTTATTTCATCACAAACTAGAGCAGTTACTGCAAAATCGCTGTACGTACATTTCATGAATGAGTAACAAGTTTTGTTGAACATTAAATAAAAATGTGGCTACGTAGGAAGTCGTTATTACCGTTTTTGATTTTTGTTGTGATCTAATGCTCTACGATGCAAGTGTTTCGTTACGAAAAATCCTGGTTTGTCTGAGCAAACCAAAAAAACGAGGTTCTCAGAAAACTCTCAAATTAAATAATTTTATGAATCATGCTTGACGAAAAAAAAAAAATGACACAAGGCGATATATTTTTTTTTTGATAGCTGTTTCACACGAATATTTTTTTATCGACTTCGGACATGCGAGTGGGCTTTGATTTTTTAATAATGTTAATGTTTTGTAATGCCTCTTGGATTAATTTAATATGTATGTGAAAAAGAAGCTTTTGAAACAAAACACCGACTAAACGTCAAATAAATTTAGTTTTTTTTATGAGATAGGCTTGAATGAAGGCGAAAACAAGTGTAGCAAACTAGGTGCATCAAAAAGAACAATTATTGTCGTATTAAAAGTGGATTTGGCCATAAATCATCATAATTTGTCTTCTAAAGTGATTTCTGGTGTTCAAATTGGCGAAACAATTGACATTGAAGATGAATTTGTTTTTGCCTTTTGTGACAAGTTTAGGAAAAAAAAAACAAAGCAAAGCGTTACGTTTGTTTCTAATTTTTATTTATGGAAATTTAAGTTTTAGAGCCATATGTCTTAATGAGTAATTTTATGATTGTTATTGCTATTTTTATTAGCAAAATCAGCGAAACTCGCAATTCCGACACCTTCGGAGATTAAAATTAGCGTTGCGCGTGTGTTAGATGGAAATTTTCTGATTTTTTATTAACAATAAATAATAATTAAACATGAGGCCTCGTGAAGATTGTAGGAAGAAATATTAGAATTCTATTCATTCTGTGTTATTATTCTGAGTAAAAATACATTTTTATTAGAAAAAATGTAAGTAATTGAAGAGTTAATGGGATAAATCGCATAAAGTCATGCAAATTTTAAATTTTAAAATGGAAATTTTTTTTAATAATTTAATAAAAATATTTATTTTTTTTTAATTTTAATTTATTTTTTTTAAATTTTAATTTTTTTTGTATTTTTTTATTTTAAGTTCAACTTTTTTTTAATTATTCGTAAAATTTATCATTTTTAATAACTTATGATTAAAATTTAAATTAAAAAAATTTAAATTAATATTGTTTAATTTTATTTTTTTTTTAATTTAATTTTATCAAAATAAAAGTACCTAATTAGGTAAATTAAAATTAAATAAAATATTAAATCAAAAATAATTAAATTTATTTTTTGTTTTAATCCTCATTAATTTTTTTTTTTCAATTTTAATATAAATTAAATAACAAAAATTTTTTTACTTTTAAAATTAATCCTTAAAATTAATATTAGAATTTTTTCTAAATAGGTAAATTATTTTTATCAAATATTTTGAGCTTGAAAATTAAAATAAATCCTTTAATAAATTAATTTAAATAATTTTAAAAATTAATTTAAAATTATTTTGTATTAATTTTTCAAAATTGTCCTTATGCGATTTATCTCATTAACCCTTTAATTGGAATGTGCGGCTGTAAAATCCCGTTAAACCAGATAAAATCGAACTAAACTATTCTCAAAGGATGCCCACACAAAACTAAACTTAATTAAAATGAACATAATAACAAAACGGAGTAAATATATTTTATTTTTAGTTTTGATGATGAATGATCGTGATTTATTACACAAAAAAAAAATCATCTGAAACTTATACCTATATGGAAATTTACCAAAAAATTAACACAGACAGTCTGAATCTCATTATTTATGACACAGTAGCAAAATTGTGACAACCTTCAATGTCAAGGGGGAACAAAATACACTTGATTGAGTAACTAGAACACAGTAACAAGTTTATTCGGGGGGAAGTAATGACATTATTTGTGCTCGAAGCTTCATGTGACACAGACTTATCAATCACAAAAGTTGATACAAAGCACAGACAATTCATTTCCAAGAACAAATGATGTCATGAAGTCGCTTTGTTGCGAACGCACGGAAATAAATTCTAGAAATACATTAAAAAAAATTTCTGTGAAGTGATTTTTTTTTTTGCGTTTTATCGAAACTTATCTACCCGCAAATGATAAAATATCGATCGTGAGCGCGTGATATTGATCATTATTATTTTAATATTATTCAACAAATGGTTTATTTCCTTTTTTTTCTTTAATTTTATTTCTTTTATCACACTTGGATTTAATGCAAAATTGTGTGTGTCTGACTTCTAAAATGCAGTCTAATCAATTCAAGCACGAAAACACGTCAGGTAATTAGATCGCAAATTGTTTACAATTATTCAACTGCTTTCGAAAAATGCAAAAATTTTACACGTAAAAAAGTACTCTCCACATCTCTCTCATAAGAGTTCGTGTCTTTGCATTTTTTTGTGCAAAAAAATAAAAAAAAATCAAGAGACAACAATAACAAAGGTTTGGTTTGAACGCGTGCTGCTGTTGCAATTTCATGACTTCAAAAGTAAATAAAAAAGATTTAAAAATAAATATAATTAAACAAATGAAATTTAAACTTCGCACGCCTCGAACAGCTTTCTTGGTGTGGTCCATCAGTCAATTTTTTAACAAGAAAAGTTTTCTTTTTTTATTTTATTTAAAAAAAAAATAAAAAATACGGAAAAATTGGAGCAACACAATTAAAGCTAATTAAGCGGATTAACACGAGTCACTCGTAACGACGAAAAAAAAATAATGATCGAAAAAAAGTAACTTCATTGCTTCGAAAAATTGATGTAGAAAGAGAAACTTTTGTTGTTATTGTTTGTGCACAAGATTTTTTTTTGTTGTTATTGTTATTTTTATTAAAATAATAATAATTTTCACTTATAAAAATCTTTAAATTTTATTTTTTTTTCGGACAATATTCTCACTATTGTTTATTTTTAAAACTTTTTTTAAACATTAAAAAGCCCAAAAACACGCACGAAAAAAATTTTTTTAAAACAAAAGTGAAATCAATAACTTTTTAAGGTTATCGTTGTCATCTCACAACGTTTCCCCAGAAGAAATACTTCTTCTATATAATAATAAAATCATTATTTCATAATTCCCGTAAATGGTCATATCGATGTTTATGATGCTCATAATGTTTTGCAATCGTGTGTCATTACTTATTATATAAAATAAAAAACATACAATGCACACAAAGAATCGAATGGCAAATACACAAAGGTCAACTAGTTTAAAAAAAATCTTATTTATTAAAAAAAAAATTTTTTTTCAACATATATGAGAAAGTAACTTATGAATTATGATGATAATGAGCAACATTGTTGCAAGTTATGCGCATCATTCATATTTCAATCTTTCATAAGTATGAATTATCATAATAAAAAAATGAAAAGCATACGACAATAATAATTATGTTGAAGAAAAAAAAACGAAGAAGAAGAGTTATTGAAATAAAGTAACATGACATGATAATAATAAGCAATAAGCATCGTTGACGTATGCCAATAATAATAATAAAATATGTTACGTGATTTCTTCAATATAATTTTTTTTATGAATTAAAAAGTACTGTTGCTCCTTTTTTTGGCAGCTTTACAAATATAAATAAAAAAAAGTTGATAACTTTCATTAAAAAGTGCATGAATGAAATAATGATAACTTTATGCAGTTATAATTTAAAGTTATATATATATATAACTGTTGTATAACTTTGACAGTTTTCTTAACATTTTTTTTTATAAAATTAATTATTGGCATGTGACACATGTTGAAGAACTCTTTTTTAATTATAAAACTTTTATTCAAGTACAAAACTTTGAAAATTACAAAAAAATGCGAATTATTAACGGAAAAGTGAACATCATTCATTATAAAAAAATACAAATTGTATATAATTTATATTTAAATGTGCACATGAATGATTTTTCCGTTTGCAAAATAACAAAAAAAAAAAATCAATTTAATTTTTGAATAAATTTCAATATAAATATTTTGGATAATTAAAGCATTTATGGTTAATAAAGCTATCAAATGACCGTTGAAATTGGTGAATGTTTCGCTAAATGTATAAAATTTAGGTTAAATTTTGTTTTTGTTTCAAATTCGTTTTTTGTTATGTAATTTAATAATAATATTTTTTTTGTAAAGAAGATGAAATCAATCAATGTTTTCGATTATTATTATTACTTTTAATAACTCACATTACATCATATAGATGTTTTTTTTAGATGAGACAAGATTCATGTAACATAATACCAAATTCGTGTTTGACCAAAATTAATTTGGATGTTGCATCTTTAGAACATAAATTATTACGAAATATTTGTCTGTCTCTCATGTATTCGGTAAATTTATTACTGAACAAATAAATACATTCATATATATGAAATGTAAACAAGATTTAAAGCGCACCAACATGAAATTTCTAAATTAATGCAACATTGTTGGTTGCCGCTGCTTGGTTGTACAAATAAATATCTTGATGATATACATTATTATTAGTATTATTATTATTATGGGCTGCTGTTGTTTACATTATAACGCATCGCAAGATGGTTGAAATTGATACTGAATAAATAATATAAATATATATAATGAATAAAAAAATATATGACTGCGATTTAAATTAATAATAATAAACAAATTAGCACTAACGCCTTCGGTTTTATTTCATCGCATCATTAATGAATGTTTCTTTTATTTTTTTTACATATATTTTCTTCTATTTCTATGAAGTATGTGATATTTCTGGTAAATCAATTAAATTATACATTCAAAAACAAAAATTTACAGCTATTCTCCTTATAAGTAATATTCAAATTATTCTTCAGCATTTGGTTGGTAACTAAGAATATAATTTTTATCCGTAAAAAAGAAGCTTAAACCACATAATATTGCGTCATATTGATGATACATTGTTATAACATTAAGTTTAATAATACAAAAAAATATAAACCTACGATCTTTTAATATTTTTTTATTAATACATTTTTGTATTATTATATTTTTTTTCAATTCTGGTTAATTTCTAGTTCCGTAAGAATTAATAATAATAAACAGAAGTTGTTGCAACAGTTCTAATAATTTTTTTAATGAAGATTCTATCAGAAAAATCAAATGTAATATTCTGATCATTAATTTATGGGTTGGTTAGGATGGAAAAGAAGATAAAAATATACAGTTTTAGTTATAGATGTTGTGTTTCGTAATCAAATTTGTGGTTATCTTACGGTATGTTATAAAAAAATATGCTTTTCTGGTGCATTAACTCCGACTTTATTACTTTACGGAAGTACCAAGTGCAAAAAAAGGTAAATAAAAGTGCAACAATATGCAAAACAAGGCGTTGCAAACAAAGTAACAGTGGTGCACTTTTGTGGATTAGCGTTGCTCACTTAATTCTGGCTATTATTTATTAATGTTATAAAAAAAATAATGTGGAAAAAAGAAAAGATTTGTTTCTCTTGAGAGTTTCTTGTTAGTAGTATTACAATTGTATTATAATAATATTTTTTATTTTTTTATTTTATATAGAATACAATAAAAATGAGCAAATAAACAAACTTGCGTGAATTCGCATCGAACAATGAAAATCTTGGACTCTCTTGCGAAAAACTGATCGCAACGAAACAATTGACTCACATTATTATTTACATTGCATTAAAATGCTACACATGTATAAAAATGTTACTCAATGAAAAACTTTTCCAAAAACAGAATAATAACTGGTTCTGTATTTTCTCCCGCTAACAAGATAAAAAGATATACAAATCCAGTTTTATTCTTGTTTCTAACAAAGTATGGCAGAATTTTTCACGTTTGTCCCCGTCAGCCACGCACAACGAGTTTCTTTTTTTAAATAAATAGAGATAAAGATAAAAATAAATAGGTAACTGGTGCAAGATGATGCACCATAAAGCAGGCAACGCAATACTAAATCAGTAAAATAAACAACATAAAATTAGATAAATGGGTTAGAAGTGTCGTGTTTGTTGTACATTCTCTGCGCATTTTACACCTTTAGTTAACAAACACATACAATTACGTTCGATGTTGTATAAAAATGGTGGCAGAAGTAAAATCAAGCAAAATATTATAATAAATTTTATATCATTATGTATTATAATATATATTTTTCTGCATCAGATCATTTTTTTATTATAAATCTATGAGTTCATTGTTAAATACCTGCGACTTGTTGTTGCAATATATATATTTGCATAATAATAATAATACAAAATGTTAATAATATTTAATAATAAATACGGGCACACACTGTTCACCTTGGTTTATTTTTTATTTTTTTAACATACATTTATAAAAAAATATATATTTTTACATACATGTATATTATATTATATATAATACATAATAATATATAAAATAATAATAATATATAATAAAAATATATTATATAAAATATATATTTTTATTATATATAATATATTTTTATTATATATTATTATTATTTTATATATTATTATGTGTTTTAAAATATAAAAAAAATAACTTTGCGAAAATATACATTTATTTTTTTATTAAATATTCTCATCATTTATTATGTGACACAATATAAATAGTGACAGATTGTCGGATTTTATATTTTTTTCTACACACCCTCTTGATCAATTATATTTTTTTTTAGTATTATATTTGTGAAAGATCGCGCGAAAGAGAGGAAGGAAGTGTTCAAACAATATATTTTAATATGCAACGTTCGTTACCTCATTTTATATTTATTTTTTTATTTTAAATTAGTACTTATAGCATAAAATGAGTTTGGATATGAAAGACACCCAATATAGATAACAATGCTAACAATGACGGAGGTTTGTCATTTGACGTCAACACAATCCAAATCCGAAACGAAAAAATTTTTTTAACATGTTTTAAAATATTTTTTGTTAATTTGTGACATAATATTTTCTTTAAATTGGGAAAAAAGAACTTTTTACGGATTTTATTTTGCTACATTCCATTCATAAATCAATCTGTTATTGTCATACGTTTACGCAATGAATCGTAAAAAAACGTAAAAAAAAAATAACAAAACATTTACTTGTCTAGACGCTTAACTCAGTCAACTCGCGTTACATCAGTTTTGGTACTTTTATTCATTTGTGCACTTTACTTTTTAAAAAATTTAAACATTTTACACACATTTTTTTTATTCATTTTTTTTTTCGAATGTTGTTGTTGAACAATTGTTAATTAAACTCTCACAGCGGCGCGGCAAGATGGATTGGATTGGCATTGTTTGTAATTTCTTACATATATTTTATAAATAAACACGAGTGATTAAAATAAAAGCGCAAAAATAATAAATATTTTGTTATGCAAACGAAAGTAAAAAAAAAATGTGTGTCAGTTTTGCGATTCGACAGCAAAAAATCACAAGATTAATATTTTTCTCAAATAAAAACAAAAATAATAATAAATGATCAGCCGCATAAAGGTCAAAACAAAAACTAAGACATTAAATTAACTCAAAAAAAAAATTATGTAATTCGGTAAAAATATTCAAATTTGATGTAATTATATATCAGTATACGGCAAGAAAGGGAAAAAGTATGTTAACGAAAGCCTTCTAGGCAAGATTATGTTATTATTACTTTATTTTAAATCTGTTTAGGTTGAAAGACCGCGGTACCGACATCTGTCTCGGCAGACACCGCATAGGCATAAAATTTGGTCGTTAACTGATTTGATTATTTTAATGCATAATTTATTATAATTTTTTATTTTTTTTTTTTTCGAAATGCACAGGTCAATGAATGATCAGATCAGAATTTATCGACTTATGAGTGAATGCACTCATTTTACTAGAGCATAACATTAATTATTATTTGAAAGAAAAAAAAGTACAATGCGAATCAATTTCAACATGCGTTTCATTCATTGAGAAACACAACAATAATAATTGTAGCTTGTTATTAAATGTAGCGAGCGAGTTAAATCTGATGCAGTAGTGCACTCTAATATTAAATTAAAATTTAACTGTGCAGAGAAATGTCGAAAACTGTAAAAATAATGGCAGAGGAAATTTTCCACAGATTCAAGTATTTTTTTAAAATTTATCTTGATATTTTCTTGATTTTTTTTAAATATTTTTAATATTATTTTTTTAATTAAATTAAATTATTTATTATATTTAAATAAATATTTAATTTATTTTTTAAAAAATTTTAATATTTTATTTATTTTATTTTAATTAAAAAATATGTTTTGGTATTTAATTTTTAAAATAAATTAGGTAAGATACATTAAAAAAATTAAATAATAAAAAATATTTTTTTTAAATTTATTTATTTGAATTTGTTTTAAAAATAAAATAAAATTTAATTAATTATTTTTGAAAAAATTATTGCAATTTGAAATAATTTTGTTAAATTTTAATTTTATTTAATTAATTATTTTTTTTTTATTAAATTATTAAAATAACAATTTATTTAATTATCCTGAGTAAATTAATTAAATTTTAATTTAATTTAATCTAATTGAATTAATTATTTTTTTTTTTTATTGCGAAACACAATTTATCCACAACAAACATTTCGCAAATTCAATTTAACCGAATGTTACCTAGACACGTTATAATTTTGTTACAATTTGATAAGGTCAATAGCCGCGTAAAATCGCTCATATATGTTAATTTGCTTCAAAAACTATTCAATCAATGTCTAAAAATCTTAAAAATTTAATAACTTTTTTCGTCACATCGTCGTCACAAATCACAAAAAACATCACATGATGTTATTTTTCTCGATACAAATTAATGTAAAAGCACTCATTAAGCGTCTCGGAGGTGATAATTCCCGATCATGCATGACTTTCTACTCGAATCTTCGATATTCGATGATCCATTCTGGGGCATGTGCCGCGCTAAACGTGATTTACGGCGTCGTGATCATCGTTGATTAGTTCAATAATAATTTTAATAACTCGTTTCTCGCTCGGAAAATGTCGTTATTATCATGTTACTTAGTTGATCTCTTTGTTATTATTTGTCGTGAATTTAGCTTCCGTAAGAAATTACTTTATCATCTTTAGTATTGACTTCTTTGTGTCGAATATAGTCACAACCGTTTAAATTGCTCGATCTTGATAAATAAATGATCGTTCAATTAAGAGAATTTATTAAATTATTGCTATTTCTATCCAATTTATTTTGTGAGTTTAGAAAAAAAATAATTTTTTTCTCATTGAGAAATATAAATTTGTAACAAAAAAAATAACTGGGTTAATTTTTTTTATTGATTTCTTATAAAAAAAATGATTTTTAATTTTTTAACGCAATAATTGAAAAAAAGAAGCAATAACTTTTACTTTTGATCTCCATTTAACTTAAAAACTCCGTTTTAAAAATTAATTTAAATAACCCTCGATCATCTCTTCAACTCACTTCAGAGCTCACAATGAAAATAATAAAAAAAAGATAAACAATCATCATTAAAGGCAGGCAGGCAATCAAAGATAACTTCGATGTCATGCACTTTGGTCATAGTCGTGCACTTTTATCTCGTTCCATTATCTCCATATGATTTCCGCGAAAAAAGAGAAAGGCTCTCTCTTTGTACTTACACTTGAGTGCGTCGATATTATTTTTTTTGATCAATTTTTCTGTCAATTCGTTATTATTATTATCAAATCGGCAAAATAAACAATTTCGCATGTAATTCTGCGTCAGACACGACAAGTTTATTATTATCATCACGATCGAAAAAAAATATATATTGACGAAATATTCAATAAATTTTTTTTTCGAGATCTTGAAGATAAGTTTGTGTCAAAAAAATAAATAAACAAGACAGTTCAATCGAAACAAAGTAGCATTTTCGCTTCAGTTACTTTTAAACATACTAAAAAATTAAATTTCTTCGAACAAAACTGACAAATTGCTAAATAATTGTCTTTGTCGATGTTATTTACTCGTGCTTTCAACTGTTGTAACATGTTTGTTTACTGATGTGTTGGCAATAATTTCTCCATTTTCTTTGTACAAATATTTTTTTAATTTTCAATCAACTTTTCTTCGTTTTTCTTGCATAATTTACAAATTATGAGGATTAACGCATGAACATTATGATAGATGATGCCGAGGTATCAGTTGTAATTATTTAAACATATGTGAAAAAAAATTATTATCACGCAGTAAATAATAATTTTTCATAAATCAACGACTTTTTCTTTCATTGTACGCGATTATAATCATTAAAAACGCATTTTAATTGAATTATGACTTGATTCGCATGTGAAAAGTACAAAGAAAGTTTGTTGCTCTTTATGGTTTTCTCCGAAATCCACAGGAAAAAAGTACATCAAATGGGCCGAACGGTTTGAATGTCTTGAAAAAATGACAGTTTTGAGCTCACCCACATTAACCCATTAACTTTTTGATCAATAAAATATTTTTTTGTTGTGTTCTTAGTAGAACAAAAACGAAAAATTATTAAAACTTCTATTCAAGTTATTAGAAAAATATTGATTGCCTCCACGTTTTATTCATAAAGCATTCCATTAACTTTTTAAATGAGATTATTTTACAGAGGCGTATTTTTTTTATTAAATTTGTTCTTGATTGTGTTTTTAACGTTCACAATGCAATCGATATCGGCGGCTTGGCGTTAATGAAGTGAATGCATTTGATGATCGAATTTGATCGTATCTGTCACTTTTATTAAAATAATTTAGTTACCGGGTGTTTGCTACTATTGGAAACCGCGAGGTCTTCTCATGTTACGGAAACAATATGGATTTGCCATGTACTACATGATTTTTTTTTTTGCAAAAAAACACGCAAATCATTGCAAGTTAATTAATTTTTTTTTTATTAAGTTATCAAATTTTTTTTTTATTTATTTCAAAATTTTATATTTTTATTTAAATAAAAAAGCAAGCTTTACTTTTTTTTTTATTTTTTATTTTTTTTTTTTTAAAATTTTATATTTTTATTTAAATAAAAAAGCAAGCTTTAAATTTTTTTATTTTAATTTTTTTAATTTTTTATTAATTTTTATTTTTTTTTATTTTTTTATTTTTTTCTCTCTTTATTTTTAATTTTTTATATATTTTTTTTTTTTTTTATTTATTTTAAAATTTTAGTGTTTTTAAATTTTTGTTTAAAAAAGAAAAATAAATCTTTAAAATTTTTTAAAATCTTTATTAAGTTATCAATAAAAAAATATTTTTATTATAAAAGTTTATATTTGAAATAAAAAAAATTGACCGATGACCCCTTAAAAAATTTCAGGGGAATCACAAAAGAATTAATAATCCGCGATTTTTGTCCTCTAAAAAAAAGAAGATTAGCGAAAAAAAATAATGACTTAAGAAAAAAAAAGTTATAAATGGAGAGAATCAACACCGTTGAAGGCTATTAAAAAAGCAACATTAGTGGTTTATTGTTTTCCTGCTGTGATTAATTTAGTTACACAATTTTTTGCTATCTTTTTTTTTTATTTTCGTTACTTGCACAAACAAACAAATAATCATCAAAATAAAATCTAATCTTGTCAGTTACTTAATATTTTTTTCTTTTGAACAATTCATTTTTTTTTTTGCTTTTTAAAAGCAATTATTTATCGCGATTGACTTTTTTTTCGTGAATCAATTAACAGAAATGGAATGTCAGTAGTTTTTTTCTGCAGCTTCACTGAAAAGATTGTCTAAAAAAAGAAAAAAAAATCATCGAGCTCGACCACAACCGGAGCGAATACACTTCGTATGGGCAGCAAACCGAAGAATTGGGGCATTCTTTTTCCATTGTCTTGATTTTTTTTCTTACACGTTAATTTTTCTGACGTGAGATACAAATAAATATCTCTTGTCTCGTGCGCACATTTATTTGTAAAATTAATTCTGATTTATTCTTGAATTATTTTTTTTTATAAAAAAAAATAGAAAAAAACGCATCTAAGACAGAAATCATAAAATTAGAAAAAAAAGTAGAGTAAAAAAGTCTTATATAATTTCTTTGTACATATTTGTTGTTCAAGTAACACCTTATAGAGCAATAAAAAAATAAGATAATTAAATTCACAAGACACAGTTTTTTTTTCAAAAGCGGTGCGTATCATGTTATTAACGCAAATAAACAGCATAAAAAAGAATTTAATGTTATTTTAATTAAAAAAATTAACGTTTTTGGAGTGGCAAGTAGCAAGAATAGCACAAAGACACAATTTTTTACAAAGAAAGTAAGTAAGCACATCAAAAATACGACTTAACCGACAATTGACAATCAGTTATTAAACAACATATCGAGTCGGAACTGGATCTGAATCTTGTTTTTGTATGAAAAATAAACGAGAACACCAACGATTTATATTTTAGCGTCGTGCAAGTGCGTGAATTTAATATTTAATAATAATGTTAAACAAGAGAATGGAAATTAAATGGCGAGGTGAATGTATATTTAACATTATTTGTGGGTGTTAAGAAGTTGGCAGGTATCGAAAAAGTTCGAATTTCCGACAAAAATTGCAAAAAACAAGCAAAAAGTATGTCATTCACGATCATCATCATTAACAATATGATATTAACAAACATGATGTAGAACATTACTATTTACTATATTAAATGTAGGTAAGTAGTAATGACAGAAAAATAAAATGAACATATGGAGAAATGTGAACCGTTATCATATACGTTCATTTATTATTATTATTTTCTGCAACATCGACCAAACACACACCGATACGAAATTTAATAAACATTAAAATTATTATTTTATAGATGGAACCGGGAACCAATTGAAAAACCACAAATGCTGCATTTTATGACATGGTGACCGACTGCGTAGATTTATTTTATTATTTTTAGATGATGTCATATTAAAAGATGGCTTAAAATCACATAACAACTTGTATTTTTATATAAATTTGTAATTATATATAAACTGCTGCATCTAAAAGCGCAAATTCTCACGTAACAAAACGCGTCTTGAAACTGCATTTGATATGTTTATAAAAACTGCGTGTACGTGAAACGTGTGTTTTACTATATTTTTTAATTATTATGAAATGCACTTTTTCTCTTTATATATTTTTTTTTTTTTTTTTTTTTATTATTAAATGTGATGAAGAACACAAAACGCTTAGCGATGCATATAATATGTTAAACTATTGTTGTTCACGTTTGCTATTATTATTTTCTTCTTCACTGTTTTTTTGCACATAATTTTTTTTTTGTATATCTTTATAACTCTGAAGAAGATTCGTTCGTAAGAAATTAATTATTATTTAGCACACATTAGCTTTTTTTTTTATATTTATCTCTTTAATTTTGTGCATCGAGCTTTTACTTTATTATTTTTTTTTATATTTTATAACGTTATTATTTTTTTTACATTTAAATGCATTTCAAACGGTTTTTGCTTTTATTGATTTTTTTTTTATTTTTTTAAATTAAATTTTGCACTTTTTAATATATTTTTTTTGAATAACATATATCAAGAATTTGCAATATAATCAAAAATAATCATTGAAAATTGTGTTTTTTTTTTAACTTTTTGTAGAATTAAACACTTACAATCAGAACAATATATATTCTGCACTTTGTTTTTATTATTAATTTATTATTTTTATTAATATTTATTAAAAAAATATTTTTTGTTATTATTTATTAATGAATATTCCGATAAAAATAACCGCTCGATATAACTTTACGTTCGTTTCGAGATAAACTACTCGATCGTCTGTCGTTCGCATTCAACATGTACTAACGTCAACCGTACAAAATATAAGCGCGCTACTTCCATTTTCCAATTGGAATAAAGTTTTAATATATTTTGCTCTTTCTTACTTACGCGCTTGAGCGAGACAGTCGTTTGTAATGTTTTTATTTTAAAATTTACAGCTGACTAATGTTTATAAATGTTGGTAAGTGTACAATTATATACATTTACATTTACTCTATAAGTATATTCTTAAAAGCAAATGTTTCTTGTCTCTAGCTATTAATTCTACATTTATTTGTATATTTAGTTAAAATAAAATAAAAAATCGTTCTGATCAATGATTTCATGTCTTATAATTGAACATAACCGTTTCATTCACTACAAAAGTAGTTGACAGACAGTAATTTAATATAAATGTCCAACTCTCTTTCTCTTCTCAAGCGTAGCTCTTCAATAAAATTTTTGTACTTGTTGTCGTCGTCGTTCAGTCGTGCCAATATCGAATTTCCATTTTGTGCTAAAATTAAATTAAATTTGAATACAGGTAGAAAACTTGATTTATTTGCATGTCTCTCTATTGTGTAACTTGTGTCTTTTGTTCAATTTCATTACACTACAAAACGCACGTTGACAATTGTATATTTTTTTTTCATGAAGAAGATGTTAAGGAATATACGAGGGTCGTTCGACGTACTAATAAGGAGTAACCGGAAACAATGAAATTTTGTCTCTTCATTTAAAAAGTGTTAAATATTACGTGTTGAATGAGTTAAGACAAAAAATAATTTATAAAAAAAATATTTTTTATTTTTTCTCAACTTATATTTTTGGGGAATTTTAATTAAAATTTTGGATATAAAATTATTAAGTTTAAAAAAATTATTAAAATTTAAGAATTAATTTTGTTTTTATTAAATTTTTGACCAAATAAATATAAAAATAATAAAAATAACAAAAAAAAATAATAATAAATTAAATTAATGATTAATAATTAAATTATTTAATTAATAATAAATTATATTAAAATAAATATAAAAATTCAATTTTTATTCAAAATTTGTTATAATTTTTGAAAAAAAAAAAATTAATTTGTTCGATATTATAACAAAGTTTTTAAATAATGATATTAAAAATTATAAACTATATTTAATTTAAAAAAAATAATTAATTTAGGTATTAATTAAAAATTTATTATTAAATTTAAAAAAAAATAATTAAAATTTAACTAATAAAATATAAATGTTAAACATATCAACATTTAATCTAAAAAATTATATATTAGGTATATTTTTTTATAATATTTGATTTATATAAATTTATAAAAAATTTTATTTATTATATTTATTTAAATATAATATATTATTTTATTACTATTATTATTCATTTTTTTATATAAATATTGTATAAACTTTAAAAATTTTATTAAAAAAATATTTTTTTAACTTCTCAATACTCGGTAAAATACTTTTTTTTATTGTTGCAGCCTAAGAACTTAACTCATATGACAATGATGACTCATAAAGTCGCGAATTGAGTGGTACCGACGAATAAACAAACGAAAAATGATGAAATCTATTTACTTGCATTTCAGTAATAACTTTGCAAAATACGAAAAAAGTAGTCAACGTTAATTTGTTTAAATGATTTGTGATGAAAAGACGTATTTTACCTTAAAAGACAATCGAGACGTGCATGCAATGAGGCATCTTGTAAGTAATACGATGATTATGATAATTTTCCATTTGTCAAAGATAATGCACATCATCATTATTATTACAGATGATTATCATATTAGAAAAGACCATTTAGCTACACGTGTATCGCTCGTTTCGTTATGTAACCTTTTTTTTCATTTTTTTTTATGAAACGTGATCTGACGTCATTTTTATTCTCTTTCTACTTTTATTCATTCTTTCCGTTTTTTTTCTTCTTCTTTTTCAGGAACAACGATGACGTCGTACGTAACATGAATGAATAAAAATTCTCGGAGATTCTTATGTTTCATGTTTTTCCGGTTTTTTATGCGTTCGCAAATAAAGGAACGACGCTTGATAACTCTTTCATTGTTGAAACGTCATTCAATTATTTAATTTGGAGCGTTCTGAATATTCTTTTCATTACACCCCGGTACAGCGAAAATTCAAACCAGCGGGACATTGCTAAAAATTTATTTTTCTTATAGAATGAGGAAATCTGCTTAAAATGGTTTTTAGTTGACTAAAGTCTGGCGCGTGGTTCCTGAGATATGGAGGTTTGAAGTTTCTATGGATTTGTATGAATTTCAGTGCTCGTCAGCTTCGAGCTACGGAAAATACACGACGGAAAACTTAGAATAAAAAGGTTTTCAAGTAAGCTACACCAACAAATGATACTTTTTTGAAAAGGTAAAAGAAATAGCAATCTGATAAAAATATTATTAGGCTCAATTTTTAGGCTCTAATTAGGCTTTTGGAGGCTTTTAGTATACATTTTTTAAAATTCTTTCGATTTTTTGTTGTTTTTTTTAATTTTATGTAAAAAATATGTTTATTTTTAATTTAAAACTATTGAAATTTTGTTAATATAACTTGTCCATGATGATTAATGTTACAAATTGTCGAAAAACATGTAAATTAAATCATCAAATAAGGTACATGAGTCATTCATGGGTCATTCAGGCTCTAAGTATGCAACATTTTTTTCAAAAATTTATCAAATTTAAAAGATGATGCTTGTAAATAAGCATTCACATCAGGAAACGTTTTTAAAACTGTTAATCAAATGGAAATTAGACCAAAATCTATAAAAAATTAAAAAAAATCGAAAGAATTTTCCATTTGTCAAAGATAATGCACATCATCATTATTATTACAGATGATTATCATATTAGAAAAGACCATTTAGCTACACGTGTATCGCTTGTTTCGTTATGTAATTTTTTTTCTTCATTTTTTTTATGAAACGTGATCTGACGTCATTTTTATTCTCTTTCTACTTTTATTCATTCTTTCCGTTTTTTTTCTTTTTTTTCAGGAACAACGATGACGTCGTACGCAACATGAATGAATAAAAATTCTCGGAGATTCTTATGTTTCATGTTTTTCCGGTTTTTTATGCGTTCGCAAATAAAGGAACGACGCTCGATAACTCTTTCATTGTTGAAACGTCATTCAATTGTTTAATTTGGAGCGTTCTGAATATTCTTTTCATTATTCATCGACTTTTTCTGTGAACGACTGAATTGTAATTATTTTGCGTTGAAAAGATGACCAAGTCATGTTTTATTGTTGCCAACATTCATCTTCGTCGTAACAAAACAAAAGACTTGAACAAGTGAGGAACTTTTTGCAAAATGTAAAAATTTTTGTTGTTATTCGAAATATTTGACGAAAAATTTATCATGCGATGTCAAATTGGTTCTATCAACAATGAGATGTGAATTAGCATTTTTTTGAGTCAAATAAACAAATAACGTTGGAAACTAACAAAAATTTGAATATGATGATATAAGATGAGTCCATGTTAGAAAGCGCAACAATAGAAAATCAAAATTTATGTCAAATTATTGGTTTTATGGCAGTTTTGACGTGATATCGTCTCATAAATCATCATTTTTTAATGCAATTTGTTTAAATTTGAGTCAGCATACGCCTTTGGATGAATTTTTTAAAAATAAAATTAAAGCTTAAGTGAATTTTAAAAAATAGAATCTTCTTGACGAGTTATATAACAAACAAAATAAAAAAAACAACGCACACGCAATAAAATAATAACAATCGGTAGTGAGGTGAGGAAAAGGTTAAAGCCCATTTAAATGCTGCCTCGTTAGAGAATCATTACATTTTTTATTTAATTCTACTTTTAATTAGATTCTTAGCCTTTTCAAGAAGATAAATAGTAGAATTAATCGTTTATCCACTATTATTTACGTTTATTGTCTTGATGATGACCTAACCAAGCTCATTAGAATTTTACATCGTCTTTTCACTTAAAAATGTCTTCTGTTGTTCGTTTTGTGTTCTTTCGAATCGAAAAATTGTTCTATAATCTCTCTTTCCGTTCAATTGTGTAACTTTGTTGTTTAAACTCTTTTGACCATCATAAATTATATTTAATAACAATAACAATAAAATTGCGGTTTATGAGCATTGCTATGATATTCTCGTCGAGAACTATTTTGGATCGGATATTTATAATAAAATTGAAAAAATAAAGAGTTGAGGAACAACGTAGGAGGAAGAAGTTTCGTTTAATGTTCTTTTTTGTTCAGGGCATCATAGTTTTGATTTTTTCTTGGTTGAGTTGGAGCAAAATATTATTTTTTTTATTCAAAATAAAATTAAAAAAAAAATAAATTAATTAGGCAAATAATAATTTAATTTAAAAAATTAATACTTTATTTTTTTTATAAAAATGTTTAAAATTAATTAAATTAAATAATTAAAAAGAATTTTTAATTTTTAATAAACTTTAAAAAAATAAGTTTACTCGAAAAAATTAAATAGTATTTATAATTAAATTAATTTTAATTTATTTTTTAAATTAATTATTATTTATTGTTTTAAATTAAAATTAAATTAAAATAATAATTAAAAAATAATTTATTTTAATAAATATTAAAAAAATTAAAATTAGTCTAATTATTTTTTTTTTAATTTTTTTCTCGTAAACTTTAATTTTTTAGTTTAAATTTAAACTTTTAATTTAAAATAATTTATTTAGTTATGATGATTAATTTAATTTTTTTTTTTTATTAAATTTTATTAAAAGTTTTTTAAAAGTAATTTTTTAAAAAAGTAATCAAACAAAAAATGTCATAAAACAAATAATAAAAAAATAAACTTTATTATTATTAATTGCTCCATCCTCCAAGAAAAATTTAATTTGCATGTCTGATTCTGACGAAGACTCTAACCATTAATAATAAAAATTAACAAACAAAGTGGGATCAGTTACTGCTTTCGGTGAATCACCGCGCGTAAAATCCGCGAAATTATTTGTGGGCGATTATTTCTTTTAGGAAATTCTCTCATTAGCTACTTACGAAGCCGCACGCAAGGGGCGACGAATATCTTCACCTGTCAAAACTTCACTCCATATTCTGGTAACTTTATCGACACCTCGCAACACGTTGAAAAATAAAGAGAGTTCACTCACCTAAAAGTAAATAAAAAATAAAAATATCATTATTTGTACATTTTGTTGCATTTTAAAAAAAATATCGAATGGAGGAGAGACTTTGGGTTGTTGCTTTGTTATTATTATTGTTGTTAATAAATACAATAATAACAAAAAAAAAATATTGTTTGTCATTATAAATATCGTTATTATTAAGTTTTAAATGATTTTTTCAAAGAAATTCATTAAAGCGTTACCAAAAAAGTTGCAAGTTTCAGTCATTGTTTAATAAAAATGTTACTTGCTCGATGATTGCTTGAAGTGACAACAAAATTTTTTTTGGGGTCTTTGTACGAATAAAATTTTTCACACGCATACTTGAAAAAATAAAATAAAAAAAATTCCGGACATTTTCATTTAATTTATTTAGCAATTATTATTCCATTGAAGAAGACATCATAAAATCTAACAAAGAGACAATGTGGCCCAACAAACATGTAAAGTACTTGCATGCACTTGATATCATCATCATCATCTTTTTTATTTTATTTTTTATTTAAGTACTTGCTAAACGTTGGAATATTCCCATAAATGGCTTCAAAAGTTGGTGGTGGCAACAAAACGTGTACAATGAGAATTTTTTCGTCATCTCAAGACACAATCTTAACTTTTTTAAAATTTTAGTTGATGATTGAATGGAACGGAAACAATATTGTTACAACTCTTGTCTTGTCTAGCCAATTTTTTTATAAAAAATAAATATTTATATTTAACTGGAGATAAAATGATTAGCAACTGACAAATTTATTGTGACACCTGAATGAACTCGGTGCCGACTTGTGAAACAAAATATGCGACTTTTCTAAACAAAACTTGTTAAAATTCTAGATGACTGAACATTGGAACATTGATTTTTATCAATTTACTAAAAAAAAAACAAAACGTTTAATTGTTTTAATTTTTTTTTAGAATTTAATAATTTAACAGTCACTCAAATCAAATTTAATTCTTGTTACATTCATTTTTTTTTTATCAAAACTTTTTTTTTGCTATCGTGTCGATTTCAATTCACTTTGAGCAAGTTCTCCGAGTTGTACAATTGATCAAGGTCATGATCGATTTTTATCTCACGATACGTGTTTTTCCATAAGCAAACATTCGCGATTTCTTTGCGATTTGAATACAATCTGGAGTGTTGAAGTATGAAATGATTGATTTAGGTTAGATATTGCTGCAGTTAAGGTTATTATTTGCAAAAAAAAGACAGACAGGTGTTTCCCCATAGAATCGAGTTTTTTAATGACTTTGCCACCGTTGTAGTCTTAGATGAACAGAAGTCGACTCATTATGGCCAAATTGGACAATTTTGGTGTGAACGGGATTGTGCAACGACTGACAACGCGAACACGACATCGAACGGTGTCAATAAAAAAGGTGATGAGAGGTTGCTTTTTTGCTCGTAACTCTTTTTTTTTATCAGAGACAGATGGTAAGAGATATTCACATGCAAGCGTTTCACAAGAGATTTTTTTTTTCTTGAGATTGTGATTTGTGAAAAAAATTATTTTCTCGAAGATATTGGAATTGGCGATTTTTTAAAAATTTAATAATTAATAATTTTAATAAATAATTTTTAATTTAAATTAAATAAATTTTTGAATTTAAATTGAATAAATTTTATAATTTAAATTAAATATTTTTTAAATTTATTTTTACTTTATTTAATTAATTTATTTGTGATTTAAAAAAGTATTTTTATCAAAGGTAATTTCCTATTTTAATCAAAGAAATTAATAAATTATTTTTTTTTATTAATTTTATTTCAATTTAAATAATTTAATTTAATTAATTTAATAAAAATTTAATTTAAATTAAATTTAATTTTTTTTAATTATTTAATTTAATTTAATTTTTTAATAAATTTTAAATAAATAAATAAATTTAATTTTAATTTATTTTTTTCAAAATTATTTACCTAATTATTTATTTATTTTTTTTTTAAATTTAAAATTTAAATAATTTGATAAATTAAATAAATTAATAAAATAAAATTAATTAATTAAATTAAATTTAAAAAAAAATAAGAATAAATTTTTACTCGCGAGACTCAAACTTTTCACAATGCATTTCTTGTATGTACTCCATTGCATATCAATTTTAAACAACGGAAACATATGTCTTTGGGCATTTTTCTATTTTTATAATGATAATAATGGCAAAGTATCATTTCAAAACAGGTCCATGTACAATTTGTGTGTTAGTGCAGCTAATTACATGGTAAGTAATTTCAATTTCGATGCCATATCGTTGCTGCATATACACTTGACGACTATAAAATTATTAAATTTATCAAAGAAAAAACACCACACTTGACTTGATTTGTTGAAAAATATTAAAAAATTAAGCAACATCATTAATCGACGCTAATTCGTAACAATATTGGCAAAAAAAGCAATAAAACCTTCACCTAATAAGTTTCTTGTTGTACCTAGATATGCTTATTAAGCGATTTTTATTGTTGTTGCTCACAGCAAATCTATGAAAAAAATCAATAATGCATGGAGTATGAACCTTTTTTCATCAAAAATTGACGGAGTGACTGACATGACGCGGCTTGCGGCAAAAAATTATCCAAACTTAATGAAAATTTATGCATTAACTACTAACAATATATTAATTACGGAGATAAAAATATCCCACATGATGTGAGGTCTCACACAGGAAGGTCAAAAAAAAAAATTTTTTTTTTACAACAATAAGGAAGGGAGTTTGCAAGGTATCCTCTGATGTTAATTTAGCTGAATGCCGCAAAAAAAGCGAAGAAAAAATAAAAATGACCCCGAAATCGTATCTTTTAAGGTAAGTTCTTTCTCATTGTATCTATTAACTCAGATTTTAAATTTAAATCTGCTTTTTTTAAACAATAACAAAAAAAAGTTATTAAGACCCAGTTGTTGTTGTTGCAGTAAGGTACACAATGTCTTGTCGTGTCATGTCATAAAAGCTGAAAAACGGTGCATGTACACTTTTTTTTTCTTGATTAATCATATTTCCCACGGTCATTTGATTATTATTTGTTTGTTTAGAGATACTTCTAACAAGACGAGTAAAAATATGAGTGTTTTTAATAATAAATAGGTCTAAATATAAATCTTTTGTTATTAACACTAACAAGTTCACGACAATTTTTATTTTAAATTCATATTTATGATGAGTTAAGCCGCAAAAAAATTTTTTTTTTGACAAATCCTAATTTAAAAAGTATTGTTTAAATTTTTGTTTATGTTATTGTTTCGAAAAAAAAAAGAAAGTTACACTTATTTATTGTCTTTTGTAATTTTTATTTTTAGAAAAAATGTTTAATTGTTGACTCATAAACCACAAAAATTATATTTACAAACCTTATGAACTGAATATTATTTTTTTTTAATTTTCTCAAGTTATATTGAGATTTAAAAAATAAAAGAAAAAAATAATAATAAACTTTCTTGAAGTACCAACTTCCGATAATATTAAATCTTTTGTAATATATTTTTCAAAGGAAAGTTATGATTTATGAATCAATAGAATTAATATAATAAAACATGTTTAAATCATGATAAAACTTATGTTTATATATAAAATAATATTATAAATTGAAGAAAACCAATTAAATTGCAATTATCTATCAAGATTAAATTTTGATTTTTATTTATTTAAAAAAAATAATATTAATTTATGAAATCCATTCTAAAACATTGTTTACAAATATTTATAAATTTATGATATTCAAGTCGGTTTGTGGTTTAATCATGATTATAATAATCATTAATATTATTAAGTATGCACTTCAATGTTAATCAGAGCAATTAAAATCAAGTCAATGCAAGTAGTTGCAAACTTTCTTTTTTTATTTCTTGCTAACTGTTTTCAGTTTTCATGACCTACCACAATTTTTTTTACAAAATATAGTACTTTTATTTTTTTATTGTATGTTTATTTTTTATTATTATAATTTTATATTAAAAAAATAATATAATAATAATATATAAATATATAGAATATATATAATACATTAAATTAATAATAATATAATATAATATAATATAATAATATTAAAATTTTATTATTAATGATGATAATTATTTAAATAAATTTTCTTAGAATTTTTTTTTAATTAAAATTATTTATTACTTCATCGATTTCTACGAATATTTCAATAAATTACGAATAAAATATAGAAAAAAATTAAATTATAATTTTAAACGTTTTTCAATGAATGCAAGAAAAAATTAGAACAAAATTAACATTGAACGCCATAAAATATTTTTTTCGGCAGAGTAGGTGTTTTAGAATATATAATTTTAATAATTGACCTTTTGCTTCGAATAATAAGAACATTTATCTGTATAAAATATTATTATTTTAATAAACTGCAACGTCAATCATGAGCCCAACTTTTTTCTATGCAAGTTAATTGCTCTCTAGACAAGATGTAGGATGATGAACACTTTTTTTTTTGCATGCTCAAGTTATATAATTCAAACCTTTTGACATGTGAGCAAAATAAATAAAACAACAAAATGTTACTTTTTGCGTTTTTTCCCCTAACGTTAAGTGAGTATAATAACATCATTGAACAAAATAGTACAAAAAAATAACCTTTGAGCAAGTTTATCTGAAGATTAGCTACTCAACTTTTTTTTATTATATTTTTTCGCATGTTTCACTACTGACACAATAAATAAATAAATAAACGGAGAAAAAAAAAGTTTAACATAAGGTTATGCAATGTTACTTTTTGTATTTATAATTAAAATTAGCAAGTAAAAAGTCTTTTATGGTAGATATCGGTGAAGGTGAAACACATTTTTGCTGCAAGATGAGTCATTTAATCAACTGTTTGTTGGAAAACAAAACTTTTTTTTTTGTTAAATATTAAAAATGAAGATTAATGTTGTTTTAAGCATCACATTTTTTTTTTGTTTTTTATTATGTATTTTTACCCACAAACACATTTCACCTTCATTTCATCAAAAAATCGCATAAAATGATGATCCAATAAACAAAAGTATGGAGAGTGTGTGAATTTTAGCAAAACACCTTATTCAATCAAGTCAGTGTGATTAATTTGTTGGGAAGCGAATTCTCGTTGTTTGTGATGATGATGATGATTATGCAACACGATCAAATAAATACACGACGATGCCCCTTGCGAAAAATTCCTCGATGCTGTAATTGAAATGCAGGTATTGCAGCTTCTTAATCAACATTTAGCTAGGTGATGATTGCTGGTTGTGTACTTAAAAAATGGACAGTAAGCGGAATGCAATATTTTTGTGTAAAATATTTTATTTATAAATATAGAAATATTTAAATTATGTCTAATTTCAGCGGTATGCAATTTATTTCGCTGATGTATCGTGTCATGTAACATCATGATGGTGTCGATTATTATTGCATAGTTTACAAGTATTATAAAGTTATTTTTTGATATTTTAAATGTATATTTTGCGGTAATTCAAGCTTAGAGCGATAAAATATTTACAAAACACTTGTTTTTATAATGAATTTGAATAAAAACGTGAGTCACCGTCATTTTATTTTTAATTTTTTTTTATAAAAAATAATAATAATAAAAAATTGTAACAATTGAAGATTTTTTAAAAATTATTTTAAAAAATAATCTTTGACGCATTCATGAATTATCTTGCAACATCAACGAAGCTGTTATAATTGATTGATATGGACTAGCTAATATATTTTTAGGTTATACATGTCATGGTATACAACATATATGATACACTAAGTAGACAAACATGGTATTATAAGTACTTATTTGCCTCCCATTCAACATTAAAAAACATAATTTGGCTAATAATATTACCAGCCATGGTCGTTTTTGGAAGTAGCGGCGAGCTTTTTAACTTTAAGTTGCATAAAAAATTGTAATAATAATTAATATTCATAAAAAAATGAGTAACAAAGTTAACAGGTGAACTTTGTCATGTACGATTTTTAACCCTATTGATGAAAAAGTGATTATTTTTAGTAATTTAAAAAAAAAATAATTTTAATTATCTTATTTAATTTAATTTTTTTTAAATAAAAATATTTAAAATTTCATAAAAAAAATAAAAAAAATTATTAATTAATTTTTTTACTTAAATATGAAATTTCAGTTTCTAATATTTTTTTTAATTTTAAAATAATAATTTTTCTAAATAAAAATAATTAATTAACTAAAAATTATTTAATTAATAAAAAATTGTAATAATACAAGTAATTATGCGAATTAATTTTTTAAAAGAACATCTATAATAAAATATTATTTAAATAATATTTTTTTTATAAAAATATAAACTTAATAAAAATAAAAATTTAGTAGAAAATTTTTAAATCTTTCTAAAAAATTTATTAAAGATTATTAAAAATTTAATTACAATTGAATTATTTAATAAATTTAAAAATTTGCTAATTAATGATTTAGAAAAAAATATTTAATTTTAATATTTTAAAAATTATTTTATATATTTTATGATTAAAAATTACCCCTTTTTGAATTACAGGAACCAAAAATTAAATAAAATCAATTACTTCCCATGGAGAAGAAGCACGATATGATGCGCTGCGATGGAATTCAAAAGATACTGAGATTAACATACAATCATCTTTTTATTGCAAGGTCGGCAGTAAAAAGTAAGACAATCGTGACATTTCGTACAAATTCCATCTAAAACATAATTCTAGCCTTACTGCGAAGGAATGTTAAAAAAGTAGCTACAAGCAATAAAATTTGTAAGATGAAAAATTGACATTGAAATGTAAATGTTCTGTTTATTAAATTTAATATTTTTTTTTTCAGTAAACATCATCTTCATTAAAAAGTATCTCGCGTTCAAATCTATCATTAACACGATCAAGTTCATGTTACAAATTTTGTGTTCAAAAATCATCATCATCATCATTAACTAAGTATTGCATAACAATAAAAACAACAAATATTTTGACATTTAAAGAATGTTGCGCCGTCATATTTGCATAAGATTTGTTGCCAGCTGGATGGATGGCGGCGTGGGAGAAAAATACTCGCGTAACAAGGTCACTGTATAAATGTTTCAAGAAGCTTATAACACATTTGTACTACATGCGAGTTAATGATTATCAGACATTTGCTTAGAATGCAGTAAGAGACACGAAAAACAAAAGACAAAATGTTTTCAATTAATTTCCAGTAGGCGACACAAAATGATGTAAGTTGTTGCTGCGACAAGCCTTCGAGCGGATGGACATAATGGTTTAATTAAAAATCGCATAAAGTACATTTATAGACACGCATCTTTGGCATTCATGTTAAATACGAAAAAAATATAAAATTCCATGTAACCTGTTTATCCTTTTAGAGATAAAAGTATTCGGCGTAATTTGGCGTTTAATCATAATTTAATCAGCAGGTTTTGTGTGTGCGTGTGTGGTTGTTAATGAGCAAGTGAATGAATGAATGGAGCCGCATTTAATAACATATTTAATGCGATTTAATCGATTTTTGTTACCAGATGACATGTTCATATACAGAATTCGTTCGTTTTTGTATTTTAAAAAATTAAAAAAAATAATCTTTTAGGTTTAATTTAAAAATTTTTAGTCCCAAGGGATGCTTAATGCTCATACATTAAAAAATTTTATTTTATAAAAAATGAGAAATTAAAAATATTTTTTTTAAATTAAATTAATTTTTTTTATTCAAAAATCATTATATTAAAATAATTTAATTTAAAATATTTAATTTATTTTAAAATAAATAAAAAAATTAATTAATAATTTAAATAAAAAAAATTATAAAATAAATTAATTAAAATTAATAAATATATTCAATAATAATAAAAATAAAATATAATTTCAATATTAACGAACTTTGTATATGAAACAATTTTTTAAAATTAGCGTTTTGTTGCGTTTTTCATGTATACAAAAATTATATCAATGGTTATTTCATATAAATATTTTCATATACAAAAATTATATGAAGTATAAAAACTTAAAATATTTTTAAAAATAGGTATATTTTATTTTATTTTTTATTTTAATTTTATTTATTTAATTTTATTAATTATTTTTAATTAATTGTTTTTGAATTTAATTTTTATTTTTTTTTAACATAACATTTTTATTTAAAATTTGATAAAAACATGAAAAATTCATTATATATATTTTGCAAAACTTTTTTTTATATTAATTTTTTTTTAAAACAAGATATTTTTTATACATTAAAAATAATAAACAAGTAATAAACAAGAAAAATTAGCCGTAACATAAAACTTTAATTACGCATGAACCTTCTAATGTGTCGTTTCGTCTGTCTTTTTCAGATTTTCCGTCATTTTGAGAAAAACTTCTTAAATTACATTTAACAAAAAAATAAGATTTCTTGCTAAATTCAACTAATTGCACTGTTGTTGAAACGCCGCGACGCTCCTTTTTTTATTTAATTTTTTCAGTTTGTTATTTCCGTGTCTTTCGTTCTTCTTCATAATTCTTTATTTCTTCGTTTGAAGTAATTTAAAGAAAGCTATTTTTAGAAGTCAATAAAATGTCAAAGGCAAGAAATATTTCATTTTATTATTATTTGCGTGTCAAGTAGAAAGTACTTTTTTATTCCTTTATCAATAAAAAAAAAGATAAATAAAATTTTCAATCAATCGGGATTTAGTTGACGGCAATAAGTCGATAAGCAATTATTTTTATACACGACAAAAAATGTTTGTTGCTCCAAAAATGACCGATTTTCTGTTTATTTGTGAAGCAATTGCCCCTTAACACGAGAAAATTTCCATTATTACACAAAATTGTTTACCTTTTGGACGTCTTTTTGGTTCGAAGAAACATTCTTAACGAGCAATCGTTACAATTATGCTTCATTATGTTGCTTGTTAGACGATACACAAAAAAACGAAACGTCAAGTAATTTACGATTTCATTGAATTAATAATCAATTTATAGACATTAACGACACTATTTATAGGCAAATTTTTGGAGATATTCATGCAAATGAGAAAAAAATGTTAAAAAAAATTTTTTTATGTTGTTTTTGTTTGAAAAGCAATAAAAACCACTGTAAAATTAACGTTTTTTCGATAAAAATGGCATTTAATTAAAACAACATTAATTTCACGCTCCCACTGCGAAGGAAATTGGTGTCGTTAACTCTTGAACAGACATCCTTTGTGTTACTTGGGTTACGAAATTCTGTATTTTTATTGCTCCCCAACTACCTTCGCAATTTTAAAGGTTTTGCTGATTTATGGGATGTCTTTTAATGATGATCCATAACAAATAAATACTTAAATCCGACTAATAAATTTTCCTTTTTAGGAAGAAAAACAACTTTTATGAGAAATTTTCGAAGCTATCAACGGAATTAGTGCGAAATTGATCATTTTTCATGTGAGAAAGTCGGCACATGGCAGTTCTAGACCAATTTTAAGGAGATATGGCAAGGCAGACAGACGAAAATAATGTGAAAGTAAGATTAAATCACACAATTGGTTTGTTTTGGTTTGCCTTTTCTTGTTTATTCTGCCGAAAAAAGTTGTCTCGATCTGATTTCTGTCCGAAAATATAAAGTTTTATTGACGTTTTGATTTTTTTCATGTTCTTTTAGGTCCATTTTTCGCAGTTTCAGCACGTCTCGCCGTCACCAGAGACGGTAACTCGCCAATTCGGTCAAATAATTCCGGAGAACAGACCGTAATGCATTGTTTCTGCGCTTCATAAACTCTCTCAGCCTCCATTTCTTCATTCATCATCTCAACTTTATCTTCTTCAACTTTCGCTGTTTTTCGTTCCATGATCCTTCGATACATTTCTCGACCTTTTTCGACCGCCAAATTCATCAAAATCTCAAAATTTGTCGCCAATACGACATACGTTCCCGTAATGTACATCGCAAACCCGAGAAACGCTCCGCTCGTGACCAGCAACAAAAAATTCACCAAACTATCGCCTCCCGCATCGTAATACATCGTCGTGTCGTTCTCCATCAGGACACTTTTCACGAAACTTTCTGTCACCTCTTCGATGCGAAACCAGATAATGTGCATGACAAATTCGGTTGTTGCAAGACAAATTATCGTCTCGAGCGGCAACCACGTAAGCCAATGATAAATTTTGTAACGACTCGGAATGACGGTGATATCTTTGAGAATTACGAGGAAACCCACGAGTGTCAGGAAGCCCGGAGTTGCGGTTAGGATGGTTGGGGTTTCATATTGTCGCGTTTTGTAGAAGAAAATGGAACAATTGCAAATTGTCGCGAGGAACAAGACGAAATTTACGGAAAATAATTCAGCCATTGTGGATTTGGAAAAGAAAAAAATATTAAATTGGAAGAATTTGACGTTACTGTCAGAGGTTACTTTCTTGTAATTTATGGTATTATCGATTTCCGTTTCCTTTAATTAAATCGTGAAATGAAATTAAAAGAAAACGCCCATGATGCGTAAATTTGCAAAATTTCAGCAACACGCGACTCTGATTTAATACAATAAATGTAAATGCCCTACGGGTGGTAAATAAAGTAATTTTCGGTGATTATCTTTCGTTTTCGTGTTGAGGCGAATGCAATTTTAATGATAAAAGATGTTTTATATTTTAATTTATATTTAAATAAAAAAATAAAATTAAAAATAATTTGTTAATAAAAATTTTACTTAAAAAGTAAATTAAATAAAATAATTAATTAAAATCTGTTTAAATTAAATTTTAATTAAAATTGCATAAAATTAAATTTATTTTTTTAAATTTTAATTAAAATAAAATAAATGAAAAGATTGAATAAATAAAAAAAATAATTTAATTTTTAAATAAAAAAAAATTAAATAAATAAAGATTTTAAATAAAAATTAAAATAAATTGAAGTGTTTTAAAAATGTATCATAAATATTAATTCAATTAAAAATTAAATTTAAATTAAACAAAAAATATTTTAAAAATTAAAAAAAAAAAATAAAAAGTAATAAACAACAATTTTAATTTTTTTTTTCAATTTTTAGCCATTTTTTCTAAAAATAATAATTTTTTAAAAATATTTTTAGGTATCTGTTATTTTTGGAAAAAATTAAATAGGATGAAATGTGCAACATTTTCAAAAATTGCACTTGCCTCAACTGCATAAAAACTCAACATAACTCAAAATTTATGTAAGAATTGTAAAAAACGTGATTTTTAACAATAAATTCAACTTTGAATCGACATTTAAAAAAAAAACAATTCGAATAAGTGTTGACAATTTCTTGCCGATGTCACATGCTGACTTTCATATCATCTGCAAACATCGCCATTCAAATAGTCACATTTTAATGTTGTTTTCTAACGAACGCAGTTATCTCTCTGGTTATGACGACGGCAGAATGTTAGCTCGTGTGCTTTGTCAGCAATTGCCTACTTTTGTGTGTGTTTTTTGACGTATGACATGCTTTTCCGGCATTTCGCTGCTGGCACGAGCACCGAAGAGAATGACGATGACGCAAACACACGAAAAATCAAACAAAGTTTTTCACAGAGAGAGATACAACCTACTTTTCGGTTTGTTTTTTGGTGCAACATTCGCAAAGAGGGACGCAAAAGCAATAAATGCCGTTTCGGATTTCAGGTCATGATCAACGTAGTCGCAATAAAAGGAACATAATTTAAAAGTTTATTTAAAGGGAAAATCAGAACAAAATTAATTTTTCTTCTTTTGGCATGAAAAGAAGTTTATTGCATGACCCAATTTTTAATAAAAAAATAAAAATAAACAAAAAAAAATCAAATCGAGATGTTGTTGAGATAAAACGCTCCAAAAAGTTTCTCATATATGAAAATATTTTCCCTTCGAGCTAAACGAGTGCATGTTATCAACTAATAGTGCACTATCATCAATGAGAGCAACTTTACGTACAACTGCGTGTAGAAAAATATTATTCTTCAATAAACCGGAAAAATCCAAATGCACAATTTCAGTCCGTGTGTTGCTTTGTTATATAATATATTGAAAAAGTTTATCATTGTACAATATTGTGAGTAGCTTACCGCATCCCACAAACGTTTTAGTATACAGGAAAATATCCAATGTGGGTGGCTTTTACAAGGCAGGGATGTAGAAAAATACAAAAAGCTTCAAAATTTTGACTTTTTTGGTTTTTTAATTTTTTTGACGTATGAAATTTTTGAAAAAAAAATTTTTTTTCGATTTTTTTAAATTTTATAAGCCTTTTAGTAGGTCCATCTCTGCATTTCATGTGTCAGCACTTTACAACAAAAATGCTCTTGGTGTTAGAGAATGCAACAGTAGCATTGTTGATCAGTTCAAAATATTAAGGCCACAAGTATTTTACATTATTCCAGGAAAGTAACAGACAGCTTACCTGCAATGAAAAAAATAAAAAATATTTTTAGTAAAATTTTCAAAAATATTAAATCTAGTAGTTTTAACACAAAATCTCCAATCAATTATACAAAATGTTATTATTAACTAACTCTCCCCCGAAAACATAAATAATTCCATTTCATCCACATTTGCATAATTGAAACGCTCTTATAGATCATGAGCCTTTTAATAACATATTTTATGCAAATACTCAGCTAAACATGCATTTCTCTCGCATTTGTTTTGATATGTTGTTATTATTTGTATTCAAATTTAAATTTATTATAAGCTCACATGTGAATATTATGATATATATAAAGTTAAAACTACATGTTATTAACGATGGCGCATCATAAAACAGGCGAATAATTTGCATGAGAAGCGAACTTGTTCTAGACAAGCGCATGCAAGAGAAGTTAAAAAATTGTAAATAATAAAATTATATCGCTCGAAAACAATTAAATGAAAGGTGTAACCATTTTCGAAGTCTCTCGAGACTATTTTTATTTTTTTTTTGTTCATTGTGTATGTAAAACATTTTTAATTATTATCGTTTTAACTTTGGCAAACACAGTAATTATGTTTTTTTTTCAACATTGAACAATGAACGTGAAAAAAATTCTCATATCACCTTTTTTAATGTTAATTTCGAGTTATCTTTTATGAATTTTCATGTTCATAGAGGAAGATAGCTTTAAGAGACATGAAACTACTTTGAGGATACAAGATATACATTTTAATTAAGAATGTTAACATGATTCGTGATGAGGATGATGAAGATGACGTTCTAATGCGATTATTAGTAGGTATTACGTTTTGCTAAGTGGTTGTCTTATCTTGCCCCAGTTTTGAATTGTAAGAAATTTTGAATGAAATTTTTAAAAAGGATATATTGGAAATATTTTTTTATTTTTTACATTAAGAATTAATTAAAATAATTTTAAATAAATTTAATTAAAATAAAATAAAATTTTGTAAAATATATTTAAATTTTAATTTTAAAAAATTATAAATAAATTAAAATTAATTTTTAAAAAATTATATTTCTTTAAAAATTATATTTTAATTAAATAGGTATATTTATAAATTATAATTTTAATGATAAAAATTTAATGTTTATTTTTTAATATTTTAAATATAATTTAAAAAATGAAAAATAAACAAAATTATTTTTTTAAAAATAGTTATGATATTTTTTTTGTATTAAAATTTAAAAAATTAAAAAAATCATTTAAAATTTTAAAATGATTGTTTTTTAATCATTAAAGTATTTATTAAGTTTAGTTAAATTTTTTTTTTATACTTTTATTACCTAAAATTAAAAAAAAAAATAATATATTTTTATATTAAATAATATTTATGTATACTTAAATAAAATATATAATATATTAATATATGATATATATTAATTTTTAATAAATTATATTTAAGGATTTTTTCAAAATATTGTGATATTTTTTACTTTTTAGAGAAAATATAAATAAAAATTTAAAAAAGTATAGAAATTTTAGTAAAAAGTTAAGAAAATGAGATTTAAATCTCAATTGTAGTAAAAAAATTACGAGATTTAGGAAACACAAAATCCTTATATATTGCATGTTTTATCATACATATCATGCAAAAAGGTCAATAACCTCTTATATGGAGCAACATCCTTTCGTACAAGAACAACCGTAAAAGGAAACAATGATGATTGAAATGTCTATCTAAAAACCAGCAACTCCACAAATGAGCTTTGCGTTGCCCGAACTTATTTCCTCGCATTATTCATCTTTTTTTGTGTGCAATATTTCATTTTTGCGATGATTTTACCCAGTTTTTGTCTCATTTTCCTCGAATACTTACGCACGGGAAAAAAGCAAACGGTAATTGAATAATAAAATCCTGCTTTTTATTTGCACGACTTTTTTTTCTATCAATCTCATACATTTTTAATGTTATTATTCGTTTCTGCGTGCAGGCATCTCTTTTTTTCCTGCGAAAAAATTCCAGTTAATTTGAATACAAATCATTTATGTGGCTTTTTGCGTTGTTTGCCTGGACGAGTCTGGCGTGCCTTTTTCAACTATTTTTCATATTGAATGGCAAATAAATAATGTCTGGAATGTTTTTTTTTATTTATTTATATTTATTGGCAAATGTTGTGCGATGTCATTCTATCTATATTGAAAATTGATTTAATGCCGGCAAGAAGCTATACCGCTAAATGTATGTCAGTAACATCTTCGTAACTCATCATATTTAAGTAACTTCGCACACCCGTTACCGTAAAATAGACAAGCAAATCGGTTTTTAATGCAATTTCTGTAGAAAAAAAAACTGGGACAGAGTAAAAAATCTGTTGTCTTCCATAAAGAAATTACTTTTTAACCCTATTATAGCACGATAAAACGTGATTCCATTTTGCATATTTCCTGCATTTTGTAGCATATAAAATATATACATGCCGGATATGTGCCAATATATATTTTCTTTTTTTTTTTATAAACTCGTAACGCACATAACTCGACTAGATAGAGCACTGCAAACAACAACAAGCAAAAGTTATATAATATGAGACTGACATGATGCATGCCGTATCTTAAAATTCTCAAAAAAAAAAGACAAATATTGGAGTAATAATAATAAAAGTTAATAAGATGTAGATTTAGCACTGATGAATATCTAAAAATCTCATAAGTCGTTTTTGCGCACATATTCCACATCATTGGCGTTGAAGCATAATATGCACTTCCTCTCGTCGTTTTTTTTTCTTTTTTTTTTTCGTTCAAACAGGAGGAGGCAAATCGTTTTTGTTACAGGAAAAACAAACATGATGACATGAGTCA
This sequence comes from Culicoides brevitarsis, assembly GCF_036172545.1. Taxonomy (NCBI): domain Eukaryota; kingdom Metazoa; phylum Arthropoda; class Insecta; order Diptera; family Ceratopogonidae; genus Culicoides; species Culicoides brevitarsis. Next base: position 12,729,788 of record NC_087085.1, on the reverse strand, counting down.
TAATAATATTCAATGAAAATTATGCAAACATCGTCTTCGTTGTCGGTTCTTTGCATAAATGGGCACTACGTGAAGAAGAAGAAGATAGGGAGCGCGTCAGACAAACATATGTTCAAATCGATTTTATTTTCTTGGCTGCAATTATTAAATATTTATTTAAGGCAAGTGTGATTTTTAAATAAGTTTCATATCTCGTTTCATATTGTTTTAAAAATTTAAGTATAAAAAAATTAAAATAAAAAAAAAATAAAAAAAATTTTTAATATTATTTAGGCATTAAAATACCCAGAAAAAAATTTTTACATTATTATTTTTGAAATTTTTAAAATATTTAATATAGGTATATTAAAAATATATTAAAATGTTTATTGAATATTAAAGTTTAAAATTTTTTTAAATAAATAATTTTCTTTCGACTTTTAAAAAAGTAAAAAAATTATAATATTTAAAATAAAATAATATATTCAAATTTTTCGATGTTTTTTCAAAAATATAATAATATATAAAATAATAATAATAAATAAATACATAAAAACATTGTTAATTAATATTTTATTAAAAATAAATTCCAGAACTTAATTAAATTTTTTTAATGAAAAATATTTTTCAATATTAATTTTTTATCGATTTTTTTTTAATTTAATAAATATTCATAATTTAAAAATATTTTTATATTTAATGTTTATAAAAAAAACCCATATTATTGTTTTTCAAAAATTTTTGGGAATTGTACTTGCCTAATTTTTCAAATAATTTAATATATCCTATCAAAAATTCCTAATTCTGTTAAATTTTGAACAAAAAAAAATTTAAAACAATTTTGAGATTTAAAGCAAATTTTAATAATTTTTTTTATTAAGGTATAATTATTTTTTAAATTAATAAATTTTATTTGAAATAATTAAATTAATTTTTAGATTTTTTAATCAATTAAATGTACATTTTTAATAATTGCCCATGCCTTATTATAATAAAATTTGTATCACCAGCATCGTGATACGTGTTTGCAATATTTTCATATTATTTAAAATAAAATTTAAAAGAAACAAAAAAAATCTCCGACAATGATCAATGTGTGTGGGCATCTCTCTTTTGTATTAATTTACGTTTTATTATTATGATGATGATGTTTATTTTATGCTTCATCTCTAATATATGTATATCTATTGCATGTATTGCGGATTGGATATCTTCCAGCAAACCAGCATCATCGCATTTTCACAAAAATGAAATAAATCGGGCCAACGCCACACGCTCGAGTGGGCAAAAAGATGGTTTATTTTGAAAGTTTTATGTTAAATGTGCAGTGTAAACATTTATTGGCGTGTAATAGCATCCCAAAAATGTTTCACTTCGAAACACGAAAGAAACCACCGATGAGCGAAGTAAACTTTTCTGCATAATTTTGTACCTCATTGAATTATAATCTCATCGCACGACGCGCGAAATATGTAAATTATTACAAATATTGAATTTTATCCGTCATAAAATATGAAATGGCTTCGAAAAATACGGTGTTAACAAATGTATTAGACATGATTAAAAGTTGTAAGTATCTTTCTTTCGCATGTTTTATTCATAATTTTCAAACACACCCAATTTTATTTGATTTTTTTTAAGACTTTAGAATTGTGTCTCATCACGTAGTCAACAACAATTGTCGCCGACAAGCAGGAGACACCGAACGACACAAAGAAATATGAAGTGAGACGAAATAATTTGATTTAAAACTTTCAATTTCATTATCTTTGCTTCGTCTTTTGTGGTTCTTCTTGATTTTTTTCGATAAATTTTTGATTGGAACGACAGAAAATGGCAGCAAGCCCTTTTTATTGTCAACTTTTGAACATATCGTCAATTACTTGATTAGAAATGTCAAAAAATGCATCGTCAACGACGGCGTGACTCATGTATTTATTTATATTTAGATATTATTCGAAAACATGTCCGCCCATAAAACGATTTCCACCCTCTTCTTGATGTTTCTTGTTAACCCCTAAGCTACCAAAATCGATTTCTTGTCCAGTTTTTCTTCATTTTAATTTTATTTTATTACATTTATGATATTTTTCTCTCTTCTTTATTTTTTTCAGCTCGTGTTTGGGGTAAAAATGGACAAATAAAGAAATATTTTTTGAAAAACGCACAAAACAAGCGATTTTGAACGGAAAACGAGAGAAAAAGTAATTTAGTTGTGTGACATGACAGGAATTAGTGAAGCGATGGAAAACTTAATTAAAACTCTAGTCTATTTTTAGTCTCGAAACGTTAATAATAATTTTGTGGTTTCGTGCAAAGGAAGCATTTGTTAGAAAAAAAACATTGCACGTGAGTGAAAATTAAGCAATTTCTTGTTTTTGTCCTCCGAACAACGATGTTCAGTTCAAGTTCATGTCCCGCATTCCGTGTTAAAGTAAAATATTAAGTCCCCGACAGAAATTTGCAACAAAGTACTAATCCTCTTTGTACAACGGATTAAAAACTAATTTGTGACCACAATCCCCTTTCTCTGCTATTTGCGCACATTTACTTCTTGCAGTCAGCAGATGCTAATCTCTTTTATTGCAAATTTACTAAATTTTTATTGTAAAAGAGACTTTTCTCGTCTAACTACAATTTATTTCCAATGCAGTTGTCAGCGAATAGCTGCATAAAATTTATTATTTTATTAATATCTGGTCTGCGTTTAAAAGTTATTGCAACGGAATGGAATTCGCGATCAGATTCAGATAAGTTTCTGTCTGAGTCATAACACGCCTAATGCATTAGAAAGACATTTTTTGACGTGATAATGACCTCAATGCTCACTTTTTGTACTTTGGTCTGTCTGAAAGCGTTTTATTGCAACTATTGACATTGAGAATCGATCGAAGAGGTTTACTTTGAAAATAATTTTTGTTTATTTTTAATGGTCAATAACAATAATTAGGCTGAAGTAATGTTGGAAGATGTTATTTATTTTAAAGAAAATTTATAAATTTAAAAACTAATTTATTTTTTTATTATTTTTAATTAAGCAATAAATATTTTAATATATTTTTTTTAAATTATAAAATAATAAATTGATCATAATGTTAAAAATTTTTAAAAAAATATATATATATTTAATTAAATAAATATTTATATATTTTTTTTTATAATTTTAAATTTTTTTCTTGATTTAATATTTAAAAAAAAATTATTAAATTCAATGAAATTTTATTTTATAAATTAATTCAAAATATTTAAATAAAATTAATTTAATATTTTTGATTATAAATATGAGTAAAAATATTTCAAAAATTAAATAAATATTTTAAAAAATTAAATTAATCAAGTAATTCGAAAATTTTAAATTAAATAAATGGAGTTGAATAATTAATTAAATTATTAATTTATTTATTAAATTAATAATTATTAATAATTAATTAATTTATTAAATTAATTTATTTTAAACTTTTAATTTATTAAAATTAATTATTCATAAATATATATTAAATTTTTTTTATTCATTGAATTATTTTTACAAAATATTTTATATTAAATTTAATTTTATTTATTTATTTTTTTTTTCAATATTTAATTGAAATTTTAAAAGCATTTCCTCAGTGGCTCTGCCTAATTATCAAAAATATTTTTATAATAATCAAATATTTTTTGTTATCTTATCAATTTTGTTAAGCAAATATTATTTCATTCAACGAATGATGAATCAACCAACTTAATTGCACTCCAAGAAAGACTCATTTAACAAATAAAAACCTCATTTAATTGAAAACGGCACGCAGATGAGCTCCTAAGAAATAAAATTCGTAATTAAACCGATTAAGGCGAATTTCGACTCAAGTGCAGATTCAACAACAAACGAATTTAAATAAAAATTAGTCGCTATTCAAATTTTTTTATTATGATAACTTTGACATTTTTCCTTCAAAATCCATTCAAATTTATTATTTGTCTGTTTTATTTTTTTTTAATTTAAAAATTTGAACGTAGTCGTAATTAATGCAATCACCAGCGGCATAAATATTTAAACGCAACACCTACTCAAGCAATAAAATATTTTTTTTTGTGAGACTTTATTTTTTTTTTCGAAAGTTTAGGTTCGATACTGTTCCTAACTAATTAGTGAAGTTTCTATAAAAATTCTGCTTAATTGATGTTTTTTCGATTTTATTCTTTCAACGGCGTTGTTAACACCTACTCCGTCATTTGTCGTAAATTTCTTGTAAAAAACGTTCTTGGTCATTAAAGAGACACTTTTTGGTACAAAACTTTCCTCATCATTATTGCTTGAATGGAAATGCCCAAATTTAGCTGCAGGTCACTTCATCTCCGACACCCGAAGATTTTTTTAAAAATTTAATTTATTCTGTGGCATCGTCAATCGTGATTATAAGTTTAAATTTTTTGTGTGCGTTATTTATTAACAAAACAGATTTTTTTTTATTTTTTTACATAAACGACGAAAGAAAATGCGTGGTCTGACACTAAATTGTTTGTCTAAATTGAATTTAGATTGGATTTATTCACGTCTGTCTGATGCTCTGTGGAGGGTATTTCATGCATGGCAAAGAATTGTGTATTCATTAAAATAATAATTAAATCAATCGACGACAATTCTCACTCTCGACGAGTCTCGTTTACTATTTTGTCGCGTTTTATGACTAAATTTAAATATTTTTTTTTTAATAATTGAAATCAAAAGTGAATGAAAACGAGTTTAGTTATCAAGTGACACACAATTTAATTGAAATTTACGAAAAACGTCTTTATTCACAGAGAGTCTTGTTAGTTAATTATTCGTTAGATGTCACACAAAATAATTTATTTCTAGAATTTGCGCCAATTTTTAATTAAACTCAATTAAGATGAAAGTGTAAACAAGTTTGGCATGGAACACATGTTCCAATTGAATTTTCATACCGCGAACCAATCAATTTTAGCTGCATTAATGGTTTCCATATTCGCACCTCCATTTATTTTTTATTTACATTTGAGGCACTTTTCACTCACATTTCAGAAAATTCAATTAAAAATGGCGTTTAGACTTTTTCTGCTGCAAAAATGTAAATAAAAATTTTTTATGGCACATAAATCAATTTTTTTTTCATGATCCGATCAAGCAAAATTCTCTCACGACACGACGAAACTAATCCTATTTGCATCGAAATATATCATCAGAACGTCACACATGAAGAACGAAGTCGATAAAAAAAGTTGTTCTATTTGATTGCATTTGAAGCGGCACTTAGACAGGCACTTGTCTGACTCTCGACAACAACTAGGCACTAAAAAAAAGTAACGAGAGTTAACATTTCTATTAAGAGCATTAAAAAATTATGTTTTTGTGTGTTATATATTCATCCGCCTACATTATTATTGCATTATCCGCATCCAGTAGTCAAGTTGTATTTCCACTTGTAGTACAACGAAAATTAACATGAAAGAAATTTATTTATTAATACCTGTTTAAGTTGATTGTATTACATCATATTAAATGCATGTTAGAAATTCATGTGTTTGTCTTGAGTGTTTCTCGTTTAAAATATCGTTAACAGGGTTGAAAAAAATTTTGAGTTAATTTTTTATAAATAATGACTTAAATAAAAAATAATTTGAGAATCAGTCAAAGTCATAAATTCTTAAGTCTAAAAAAATAATTAATGTTTATTTTTAAATAATTAATCAAAAAATTAATTTTTAATTAATTAAAATAATTTTTTTTAATAAATAATTATTTTATTAATTTTAAACAGTGAACTTTTCGCTTAAAATTGGAAGAAAAATTTATTAAGTTTATTTATTTATTCTTAAGTTACCGTTTTGGGGCAATTAAGTCAAAACTTAATACTTTTTTTTAAATATAAATTTTTTTTCAAAACAATATTTATTTATGACCTCAAATTTTTATTTTTGAAAAAACAAAAAATAATAATTTTTGACTTAAGAGCTTAAAAGTTTAAGTCAAGTAACTTAAGTCATTAGTTTGAGTCGTTAAGTTAAAATTAAAATATTTTTTTTTTTTACTAAAATAACAACTTTTGAGTCAGATAATAAAGATTTTTTTAATAAAAAAAATATTTTTATATTTTTAACGAAAAATATATTTTTTTAAAAAAAGTTAAAAATTAAGTTTTGACTTAAATGACTCAAAACATTAACTTAAGAAAAAATAAATAAACTTAATAAATATTAATAAACTTAAGATTAACATAAACTTCTTTTTCTTATTTTTCAGATTAGTTTCCATTGAATAAAAATTTTTTAAGCAAAAGCAAAAAATTTTTTCCCAACCCTGATCTTCTCATCAAACATAGGAAAAGAAGAAGAAAACAAAAAGAACGAATGAATTGTAATCTGTTAAATTTAATTGATCGCACCTTCCTCTCTTCTTCCCGTTTGCCGGTCAATGTTGTTCCCATTAATTTATTAGCTGGCTACTGTTTCCAGTCTCAAGACGTCCCAAACCTCAGGCAATGAACAATTATTACAATGTTTAAACAAGGTGCATGACCTTTCAAGTGACGCCAGGTTCATTAGGAAGGAAATCGATAGAAACAATAGAAAAAAAGATACAAATTGAACAATCACTTGAAGAAAAACAAACAAATCGACAAAACAATTCTTCATTAAGATGAAGTACATTCACTCTTTTCGCTCCCTATCTTTTTTATTTTATCCTCCTGATTGTGTAAAGAAACATTTTTTTTGTCTTTTTTACACGTTCGTTAAGGAAAAATCACACAAAAAACTGCAAAAATAAAGTTTCGATGCACAAGAAAAGAACATGAAGCGATAAAAAATAAAATCCCACGAGACTTTATTTACTGTTTTTTCTCCTTTATCATGTTCTTGTATTTTTTTTATATTTTTTGTAAATATATGAAACATTGTGGACTTGCAACTAGAGACAAATAAGTTATTATTATTATTTAAATCATGGGATTTGTATTTTTTCTCTCATTTTATAAGAACAAAAATAAAACAAAAAACAGAAGAGAAAAGAACGAAATCAGTGATTGGTGAAGAAAAAATAAATAAAATAATAATTACATGACATTTATTCAACTTGAACACAGAACTTTCTATTGTTATAATTTTTTTTTATTTTTATAAACATGCAACATTTTTTTTTTCAACAACTTTCTCATAATTTAATTTTATTTCTTCATCAATTTTTCATCACTCAAAATAATTTTTGACAGAACGATGCAAGTTCATGGTGTCGATTACGACGTGTCTATGTCCAAAAATAACGAAAGATCAATAATATCGCATGTTGGTGTCTAGTTCATGGTTGTCGATATATCGATTCGTTGTTACATAATTCTTGAAAGGAGGAAATTCGAGACAGAAAAAATTATTTGTTCATCAATAACTGTCGTATTCACCTGCTTGGGGTAATAAAATGCAGTTTTTAGCATAAATCACCGTGCGGAGTGAACATTTTTTCACAACAATAAATTTCGTTTTGAAAAACAATCGAAATAAATAAAGTTTTTTTTTCTCAAAAATAATTTTAACACAAAACAATTGAGTTTTCAAGCGTTTTTCAACAATTTATTCGATAAATAGGGCAAATAAATAAACTTTAAAACGAACATTATTATGCAACATTGTGGTAAATATTCTCGGAAAAATTTTCTCGCATGCATTTCTGCATTTTTTCGAAGTCTGTTAACGAAGAATGTCATATATCAATTAATTTTATTTTTTTTTCTAACAGCTTAATAGTTTGACAGTATATTAAAAACGTTAAAATAATAATAAAAAACATGACATGAATTTTATTATTTTTTCAACAGACATCAAACTTGATCACAAAGAAAAAATGTCAGTTTGAGCGCCATGACGCGTCGTCGTATTTAAATATTAAGTAGAATGACATGATAAAAAAGTGACGACATTTCATCACGATATGCAACTTTTTCAGCGGATTGAATTGAATGACATCCACCCACTGAATTTTTTCAAAGAATTTTTTTTAATCCACTTAGATTTCATGGGATTTATGAAAAAATTGAATGAATGAAAGAAAATTTCTTTTTTATTTTTGTCTGTTATTTTATAAAAGAAACAGAACCGTAATCTAGAAAAATGATATTGTGAGTCATTTATCTCCGGCACACATGACATCTCCCATGTTGCATGGCAAAAAATAAGCTCGTACATTTGTTCAAGGACACTTCTTCCATATTATCTCAATTTTATTATAATAATCACTATTACAGTGCTTCGCTAGATTATTATTCTAGTTTTTATGTTCGCACATTACATGCGGTGAATCGAATGAATGGAATAAAATGTACGCGAAATTATCACATATCGCAAGCTAAGCTTATTATTGTTATGACTATTCAACGCACAGGCAATGCGACGACAACACATGAAAGTTTAAAGAGGATTAAATTTTTTATCTTCATCCTTTTTTATGTTCATCTCGAATTTATTTATATTTAATGATAAAACAGTTAAAAGGAATTTTATGTCGTCACGTATCGATTTGTGACCTTCAATCCCAATAAATTTTTTAAATGTCTTCTGGAAGGCAAGTGCAATGAGGAAAAATGTTTCAAATTTTATTTTTAATAATTTTTTAAAAATTTTTCTAAAAAAAAAAATTTATATAAATTTAATAATAATTAATTTAATTTAAAAATAACATTAAATTATTTAATTATTATACATTAAATAAGTTTAATATCAACTTCAAAATTTTTTATGTTTTTGTTTATTTTTTAAAAATAATTTTGAAAAATCTTGATAAAAAAAAAATTATATTTTTGATGATTTTTTAAATTTTTCTATTTTTATAGAATTTATTTTTAAATTTTTTTTAATCAAAATTTTCAAGTAGAAAAATTATCAAAAATATAATTTTTTTTTGGTCAAGATTTTTCATAAATTATTTTTAAAAAAATATAATTAATATTTTTTTCCAAAATTTAAAAAATATCAAGAATAAGGTTAATTAAAATTATATTAAATATTAAAGTAAGTAAAATTCAAAGAAAATTTTAAATAAAAAATTAAATATAGAAAAATAATAAAAAAAAAATTATTATTAAAATTGAATTATTTAAAATAAGAAAATATTAGGTAAATTAAATTAAAATAAAAATGAATAAATATTTTAAATTTAACTAAAATTAATATTTTTTCAAAAAAATGATTTTTTAAATATTTCTTTTAATTTCAAATTAAAAACTGCTAAAAGTGTTAAATTTTTTTTTTTAAATTACTGAAAATTTTTATTTAATATTTTCGAGTCCAAAAAAATGTAAAATATTTTTAAAAATTACCCTCGCCTTATTTACTGTTTGTTGAGCGACGACGCATCCTTTTCCGTTAAAACATTTACGATATGAAATTTTACGAGTGTTTGTCTTACTTTCGCAAACATTTTCGCTTTTTCCACGTTTTTTTACGAGAAACAATGTCAATATTTGCCGAAATTCAATAAAATATAATTTAATTTAATTTTCTAACAAATTAATTTTCAACAAATGTTGCTTTTTGTTGTCAAAAGTAGTTGTCAATATTCTGCGAGTTGAAGAGAGTAGGAAGCAATTAAAGCAACATTCATCAATTCACTCCATAAATCTTACGATAACTTTACTGAATTCGCTCCGAAGTGCACTTCAAAGCCACTTGAACTAATCTAGATAAATATTAATGTGGCAAATATCAAACAACGACAAAACAAATTAAGATTTATGTTGTCGATACGAGACACGACGACGTTACATTCACAAAGCAAGTGCTGTCTATCTCTTATGTAAATGTATTTCAATTAAATATACAAAAACTCATAAACGTACGTGGGTTGCTTTTGTGTAAAGCACCAAAAGGTTGCTTGTAATTTGTCTCAAAATTACTTACAACAGCACCTCGTTGCCGACTTAAAAGGCAAATAAAGATGTCTGATTGAATATTTTAGATAATAATGTTGAAATTTATTGGCTTCCCTGCGACTTTTGCTTCAATTGCGCACCATTTTCAGACAGAAACTGAGTTAAAATTCAAGAAATGATGTAAACAGTAGCAAAATGTGTTTTCAAAACTAATTTTTTTTATCAGTGCCAAAGTTTTGTTTAACAAGTTTTATTTCGATAAAGACAAAAAAATGTTTCTTGACGATGATTTATGTTTATCGATTATTTTTTACAACTTTTTACGTTGAACTCGTTGTAAATCGATTTTTAAGTCTCAAATTTTCAACGACTTTTGATAAAAAAAAATCGTCTGTGATGCGGAAGAGTTCTCAGAACCGAGATGAACCACAATAATTCAATAAATCATCCAACAAATTAATGATTAATGGCAGATTGTGACATTATCTGACCAATAAGCCGATCAGTCGTTATTAATAACTCGACGCCGATGGAGGAGGAAGCCGAGGAAGCGACTACCTGTCAGCAGCACACATACTTTGCAATCACTTATCGATTTATTATACGAAATGGCAAGCAATCAGTGATAAAAGGTAAATAATTATTTATTTTTTTTTATTTTTAGTTTTGAAAAAGTAACACCAGAAGTTTTTTTTTAGTATCAATTAAGCGTTGTGACGGTAAAATAGTGAAAAAAAACTTGTTCGCTCGTAAAATTACGAGAAAATAAATATTTACATTAAATTAAAAGCAATAAAATGGGGTATCGAGTGTCATTTATGTTACTGGTTTTTGTTTCATTGAGCTGCAATGCAATCGCGGATGGCGAAATTTCATGCCAAAAGATCAATTTTGACTCGCAAGACAGGAGACATACCGAAAAATGTCTCAAAGTGTGGCAGGAAATGACGAAAAAGGAGTATGTCAACTCAAAAGTGTTCAAACCTTTCTGGAAAGGAGCCGAATTTTACTTGTCCAACAAGAATTTGGGCGTTTCGTGTGAACAAACTTCACAAATTTTTGCCTTAGAGAAGACTTCTTTGGTGCAAATGACGAATTTTTTGTATTTCGATAAAGGATCGACGATGACGGTGCGAGTTTTGGACCTAGATGATGTCGATTCGACCGGATATGCGAAAGCTGCGTATGAATGGAGTGTCGAAAGTGACAAACGGGAGTGGAAAATTTTTAATAAAACGATTGATCGGGAGATTTCAAGAGCAAAAGTGAGTAAAATTTGTTAAAAATCAACAAAAATTGAAAGAAATTTCGTTTCAGGTACAAATTGAATGTAATGTTAACAGTTTGAGCACTTTTGCGATCGAACATTTGCACGTAATTAATCCCGCCAACGCCAATGAGGAGTGTCAAGAAGAAAATTGGTATCAAGAAATCACATCGACTACCGTTCCAAGTACTTCTACAACCTCTGAAAGTACAACAACAACAACTCCCGAGACTTCTAGTACTACAGAACAGAGCACAACTGAAGAAAATTCATCAACGACGACGTCTTCGGCAACTACAGATCCAACAGAGACAACTACAGATGACGAAACTGAAACAACTGACGATGAAACGACAATTTTTACGAGTGAAAGTACCTCGTCTGATGTTTCAACGTCAAGTTCGACGGAAATTTCGACATCTCCAAGTACAACTCCAAGCACAATTGGTCCAGAAACGACAACTTTTAGTACTTCAAGCACAGAAAAGCCTTCTCCAAGTGATCCAGAATACAATTTACTTTACCTTTATATCATAATTTCAGCGGGAGGCACGATTTTAATCATCGGATTTGTAATTTTTATCATTATTGCATGCAAAGCTACAGGAAGTTATGATCCAAAGACACCAACAACAACGCCAAGACCGAAGCCGTTAAATAATGCGGACTCGACATCAGCAAGTAGCGATTTTAGTATTTCATTTGAAACGCATGACTCGGGTTTGACAAGTAAAAGTACGACACAAGCTTAATTTTTTTTGCAATAAATTTTTTTTCTTAAAAAAAAATATTTTTTTTTAATGAATCACGTGTGTTGGACATTACTAAGAAGGTAGATGATGATTTGTCAAACTCTTGTGCAATCAATAACCGATTTATTATTTTTTCGAATGGCAAGATAAAGATAAAAATAATTATTTTTTTTTTCAAGAGTCGCAGTAATTGTAAAGAAATGTTTCTATTTTAGTTCATTTTGTGACCATCAACGTTCAAGTTTATTTGAAAAAAAAATTTTTGTCACAATTTTAGTTATGAGAATTTATTTTCGTGCAATTTTTTATGTTTTTATTGGAATAGTTAAAGCCGCTGACGAAATCCCGTGTCAAAAAATCAGTTTCGATTCGGAGGATAAAAACACAATTGAGCGATGTCCTGATGTTTGGTTGTTGGAATTGGCGAAAAAGGAATACAAAAACACGGAAATTATTAAACCTTTTCGGAAAGATGCCAAATTTTATTTGTCGAATAAAAGTAATGGCATGGCATGTGAGCAAACACGTGAGACGTTCTTTATGGATGATAATTCGATGGTGCAATTGACGATTTTTCTCCTTTTTGATTCCGGTGCGTGGCTAACTGTTAGAATTATGGATTTGGATGATCTGGATGAGTTTGGATTGCCGCAAGTTGCGTACGAGTGGCGAGAGGATGGGCGGATGCGTGAATGGCAAATATTTAATAAGACGATTAGTAAGAGGATAACGAGGGGGAAGGTGAGTGAAGTGTTTTGTGAGTATATTTATTGTTGTGTGTTGGTTATTAAGGCCATTCAAAGTTTATATTTTAATTTTTTTCCCTTAACTTATCTTTTTAAGATAAAAAATTTTTCAAAGGCTTTAATTTTTTTAAAGGATTTTTAAAATAATAAAAATTAAGTTTTTAAAATTGTTTTGATTTTGGACAATTTTTGCCTAATATTTGAATATATTTTTTAAATAAATATTTTTAAAGTAATTAATTATTATTTATTTAATAATATTTTAAAAAATTAAAAAAAATATTTTTTTTTAAATTTAATATTATTTATTTTATATTTTTTCTAAATTATTATTTTAAAAATTTTAAATTGAATTTTAAATAAATTAGCAAATATCAATAAAAGTTAAATAAAATAAAAATAAATTTTATAATAGCAAATTATATCGAAATTTATTATTAAATTAAGTTTGACAGTCAAAATTTTGCAAAATTAATTATTTTATTTTTATTATTTTATTTCAAAAATTATTTTTTTTAAATTTTACTCCTGAATTTTTTTTTTGAGACGAAATATATAATTTGAACGTCCTAAATGAATTTATTTTTATTATTTTTTTTTTGTAGGTCCAAATCGAGTGCAATATAAACAGTGGAAGCACACTTGCGATAGAACATTTACACATCATTAATCCGTCAGTAGCGAGTGAAGAGTGTCAAGAAGAAGTTTGGTATCCGGAATTAACGACGACTACTGTAACAACGACGACGAGTTCAAGCACAAGTACTACAACGAGTTCATCGACGACGACTTCTAGCACGAGCACAACGTCAACAACGCCAAAAACGACAACTTCAACGACTCAGGAGACATCAACAGAGTCTTCAACGATCGAAACGACTCAAGAAGTAACAACAACTACAAAAGAAATTACGACAACTGATCTTCCAACAACAACTGAAGAAGTCACAGCAACGATGGAGGATGAAACGACGCTTATTACGACTTTAGAGGAGACTACAACGACTGAAATTCCATCGACAACTCAAGAAGAAACGACTTTAACGACGGAAATTGAGACGACAACTACTGAAAAAGACCCAACGACAGAAATTTCTTCAACTACTGAAGAAGAAACAACTTCAACGACTGAAATCGTAACTTCAACGGAGGTTCCTGAGACATCAACTGAAGAAACTACAGAAACAGCAACAGAAACAGCAACAGAAGTCCCAACTACAACTTCTGACATCGAAACAACCGAAATCGAGACAAGTTCAGAACCTTCAGAGGTCCCAACATCACTTTCAACGACAAAATCTTCCACAATTTCATCAACTACTACTACAGAGCCTCCCAAAGACGATGAAAAATTCAAAAATTTCTACATTTATCTCATCATCGCTCTATTAATCTTCATTATCATCGTAATAATTGTACTAATTTTCATTTTCAAGTCTCGCAAGAAAAATCCTGAACCGCCTCCAGCTCAAATTTCGGTTTCACAAATTCAGTTCAACAACTTATCACCTAAAAATAGCACGAAACCTTCCAATATTTTCCTCTCCAAGCATCCTGCCAAGCAATTCACACCTGCTACTAATCACATTCCGCGATTAAATATTAACAACGCATCCGGCAGAAGGGAATCCTCTGGAATGGGAAGCAGCGACGAAACAGTCACGCGTACTCCAACGTGGATCGTCGAAATGGAAAAGCAATTCAGAAAAGAAAAAATTACCAATGGAAAAAACCTTAAATACGCCTAAAAAATAATTTTTCGCAAAAAATTGTTGTTGTTATTATTTCTAGTTTTAATAAATATTACGATAAAAAGTAATTTTTGGTCACTTTTCTCACACTGAGAAATTATTTCGTAAAAGCTTTTTTAGCTAATGGACCGAAATGGATTCGTTATTGACTAGATTATCCTTAAGTGCCATGCTGCTCTCGGCAACAAAGACCGACGCGTCATTTATTGCTTACATGACTGACTTTTGCTTGTTGTTGATTCTTGATGCGAACGAATCAAGTGGATGCACTCGGAATAAATTCCGAATAAATGAAAATATTTTGCGGATTGAGACGCGATGAGACGTAAAATTAAGAGCTTTCGGTTGTTTTAATTAAATTTCTATCCTTTCTTTCGTCGTTATTTATAATGTCAAGTCCCATCACGCTTGTTGAAGGAATTTACCACATTAATCCTGATGCGACTCCCAAAGCCACACTTATGCTCCCTAATAAATTACTCCGACGAAAAGAAATGAATTTTTTCAGGTATTTGGATTGTGTGTCTTTATAAGGGATTGCATGTTTGAGTTCTTTGAAGCTCGAATTAGAGTTACTGAGCTAAAATTTTCATAAAAATGTTTGAAAGGAAATATTATTTAAAAATAATTAAATATTTAAAAATATTTTGCAATAAAACTAACTTAATTTTACTCATTTTGTTGTGATTTTCTGAATTTTTGTTAAAAAAAATTAAATTTAATTAACATTTTTATAAAAATATTTAGAATTATTTTTAAATTGATCAAATATTGAATTTAATTTTTTCTAAATTAATATTAAATTAAAATAATTTTTAATTAATTAATTTAATTAATATTTTTAATAAATTTATTTAAAAATTTAATTTAAAATTAAAAGTTAAAAAAATTAAAATTTAAAATTATTAATTATTAATTAAGTTTAAAAATAATTCTAAATATTTTTATAAAAAAATTAAATTTTTTTTATATTTTTAAACCTGAATTTATATATTTCTCTTTCATAAAAAATTAATAAATTTCGAATTATATTTTTAAAATTAATTTTAATTATTTTTTTTTTAATTTAAAATTTTTTTAAAATCCTTTTTGTATAAAAACTTGATTTTCAGATGATTTTGAGAACCTTAATCATATTCAATATATTAAAAATGTTAGTTTTTGTGAAATTTTCAAGAACAAATTTTCATTTTTACTTCAAATTTAAAAACTCGAGCTCAAAAAAATCCAATTTTTTGCAATATCTTGCCTTTATCATCATGTGTGCGATAAATAAAAAATGTAAGAAAAAATATTCCGTGATATAAAAATTCCATTTTTGTTCTTATTTTAATCTAAAGTCGCTCTTTTACCATTTCGCACCTCGAACATATTGCTGCCTTGTGCTTCATATATTATTCCTCACACATCGTTATTGTTGTTGTTGTGGATACAGGTGGCACGTTTAACACAGTTTAAGGATACATTCTTGGTTGGTTGTTGTTTGTTGTCTCTTTGCCGTCGTTGTCGTCGTCGAGACGACATCTTTTAATATCTATGAAAACCCTAAGCAGAAACATGATTTTGTGATTTCTCAGCTGAATAATAAATGAAAAATTATCTCGAGTGCCATTGTCTGTCATGTGAGGTGCGACCGGAGTATTTTACGTGATTTTTAGTTAACTAACTGCCGAGACATCCGAGTTCAATGACCTCTGAAAATTTTTGATTTAATTTGTCGGAAAAAGTTTTCGGCCTTTCAAGCAAAAAAAGTTAGATGATTCGAAATCTCCGGTATTTACACGAACGAAACCACCGAGATTCCAAAACTTTATCCTGTGTTTACACGCAAAAATTATTCAAATACTTTTTTAGAATGATCATCATGTGTTTTGTGTTTGTTTGCGTTGTATTGTGGGGATTTATGCCACTCAAGAGAGGAAAAACGACATGGAAAATAGGGGGGAAATGACATCAGCGGCAGTCGTCACTACACTCTTTTACCTGCTAATACTTTCAGGATGTGAAAATAAAAAAAAAAAAAAACAGAAACAAACAGGAACTATGGGAGTACAAATGATTCTTTTTTTTATTATTATTTTTACTGTTATGTGACTTTTTTTTACACGGCGTGTTCTCGCATATGGCGATTTAATGATTTTTTCGCTGAATTTATGTGGAAAATGCTCCATTAAAGGATTAAAGCTCGTTGTTGGGTAAAATGGCGGATGCAGGTGCACTTGACAGAAGCCTACCCACAATTAAGAGGAAGATTAAATATTTATTTTAAAATATTTCAATAGTTGGATTTCGCTTCATTAAAGGACTGAGATGAAAAAATATTCATTTAAATTTCATTTATTTCAGAAATTTAAATTTTCTTCAATGAAAATCTAAAAAAAAATTAAAATTATTTATTAATTAAATTTTTAAATAAATTTTAAAGTAAAGGTCAAATAAAAAAAATGTAAAATAATTTCGAAATTTTTAAGTCAAATTCCGAAATTAATTAGTTGATAAATTTTTAAGCTTAAAAAAATTAAAATACCTAATTTCGAAAATTTTAAGTAAAATTTCGAAATGTATTGATTTTAAATTTTTAGAGCTTAATAAACGTTACTTAAGTTTTAATAAAATAAAAATAAAGCAAATTTTTAAATTAAATAAATAAATTTAATAAATTAAATTTGTTAAAAAATCAAGAAATTTAATGAATTTATTATAAAGATAATTTTTTTTCAAACTCAAAATCTTTAATTTTAATAAATTATTTATTTATTTTAAAAATTATTTATTTTTTAGTATTTTAAAAAAAATAACTTTAAATTTAAAATAAATAAATTTAATAAATAATTTTAATTTTAAAATAAAATTTTATTAACAAAATTATTAAAAATTAAAAAAAAAAATAAAATTCTTAAAATTTTTGAATTTATAATTTTTTTGTTAAAAAATCAAATATTTTTTCAATTTTTTTTTTATAAATTTTTCAAATTTCCCGTGAGATTCAAGCAAAAATTAAGCAACACGACGAGATATCGCACAGAAAATTTAATTTGCAAAAAACATCAAGTTCATGAATGTTAACTAAATTATACCTATATCGTGAACGCATTGTTATTGTCTGCTCGTTCATATTTCGGTAGAGTTTAAAACTTATTTTTTTTTCAACATGCAGGAAATAATTCACAGTGAAAGTACCTCTCTATGCAGTGAAAGGACATTAAAAGCAACAAAGTACGAGGAAAAATCGATAAATTTTCACATGGACTGTAGTTGAAGTACATTAAAAGTCGTCCCTTGTATCATAAATAGTTGGTTGGTCGGTTGGGTAACGCTCTGCTTGATTTTATTGCTTTGGGTTGCCTTTGCTCTTTCGTTTTTGATAAATGTTGATATGAATATTGTTTTGGCTGTAGGTATCTAACAAACAATAATTTTCAGATGAACTTTCTTCGGAAACGTTTCCGTGTTTTCCCGAAAAAAAAAAGTGAAATCAACGTGAGGGAGAAAATCGACAAATTTTATGACAACAATGGCAGAAGTGTACGGCAAATGACAAATGCAAGTGTTTTGGATCTAAAAAGGGGGGACTTTCTAAAACGGAGGGAGGAAATCGTCATCGTATAGCGTGCTATCATGTGATAAAAGTTTATGTTTTTCCAGATAGCAGCAAGAAATGTTTGTTTATGACTGTTGAAGGAACATTTCCTTTTGTATGATATGTACCTTCTGGAAGCGAAATTCGTCATTTGAGCTACTTTTCTTCGCATTCAAACACTGATAAACGACCAAATAAGCTAATCTAATTTTTTTCTGGGGGTAACGAACTTTTTTTTTTTGCACAAAAAACATTGAAACACCGCCTTCGTTCGTTCATTCAGCCGCTAATCGGAAGCTAATATATGTACCGCCCGTATCTCATACATCACAAATTAGCCTTGAACTTAAATAACAACAATTACCTGCACACAGGAAGTGATTTTCGGCACTATTTGTATGGAAATGAGATTATTGTTAGACGACACTTTTTGAATTAATATCGATTGCAGTTCCTCACACGTGTTTCGCTCTCATACCAAATTATTTATTTATACTTAAATATTGTTAAAGGGCCCTTTTATTATATTTTTTCAAGGTATTGCAGACAAAAATTGCAAACTTCTCCCTTTTTACCCGAAAAAATCCCTTTTTTGATCATATTTCATTATTTCTTCTTCTTTTACAAAAGTTCGAGTAATAAAAATGTGCATTATGTGCTGTCTTAAGCATGTTGTACAACATTTCATACAATCAACTGATTATTATTCAATTAGGGGTTGGTAAAGTACACCTTTGCCGCATTGTACACGACAGTTGCTGCATTCAAAAAAATTTGCACTTCCAAAAAAATGGTTGCCGAAAATCTTGCAAAACTCGTTTTCACCGAAAAATCGTCTAAAATAAGGGGAAACAATTCTTCTTATAAGAAAAAAAAATTTTTTTTGACTAAAACGGCTTCTTTTTCATCGTTGTTGTCATGTGCAACGTGATGTCTCGTCACAGCAGCAATCAAGAAAACACAGAGAAAAAAATTTGTGTGATGTTCCAAATAATAATCCGCAAATTTATTGCGGCACAAGGACATGCTGCATCGTAGTTGTAGTATTGCGGCGCGCTATAAAAGGCAAGTCATCATCATTTTTTGTTGGCAAATCAATGCAGCAAACAACGTTTTTTGGTCATAGGCGACTTTTTTAATTGGATAACGTTTTTTTATGATGATAATAATTAAGAGAGGATCAGTTTTTGAATGAATTTTAACCAAAATAGATTTAAAAATAAAATTTTTGCTCCAAAAAAATTTAAAATAGTAGCGAAAGTCGTTAATGAAACATCCAAATAAGAGATAAAAGTCCTTGTCACTCCCACATTCCCCTAAAAAATAAATAAAATATAAATCAAATCCCCAAAAAAGGGCTTTAATGGAGTTTCAGGTACAGACCAACTCCCAAATCCCCAATAATTTTTGGCAATTATATGGAAATAACTTGCAGTAATAATGGAATAAATGAAACAATTTAGACTAACCCATAAAAGACGTGTGGATGTGAGCAGCAGCAATGACGATAGGCATGTACTGGTTGCTGTGGTGATTCTGTCTCCCAATTATTCCTGAGCATTGTATTTTCACGGTAAGCCATTATTTTATGATGATATGATTATTAAAATATTTTTTTTTGTTTTAATAATAAATATTTTGGTAAATTGTAGAACTTTCACATTTAGGTAAACACAATACAAGCAAATACAATAATAATTACGAATATCGATTATTTTTTGGGTTGTGTAATAATATACACGCACATGGCTATTAATATAATATATAAAATGTATTTATATATTTTTTGTAATTTTGCGTAGTAATAATATTAAATTTAAGAATTTTTATTTATAAAATAATTTTTTTTCACTCAAAATATTTTTTTTCATACAAATTTTCTTTGTTTGTGTATTCACTTTTCCTTTCTTTTGCCAATTTATTTTTAAAAATATTTTATTTTAATTTTTTTATTATTTATTTATTATTTTTTGACACTATTTACTAATAAAAGCACACGATAAAACACTTAAAAGACGGGATTTAACTATAAATTTTATTAAAAACATATATTTTATTGAATATTTTTGTTTCCAGACACATAAATCAAAGTTATATGCTGTTATATTGTGGTTGCAATCCACACACTTCTTCTTTATTTTCCTCTCTATCCGCTTATTTATTTATTTATTTTAATTTTTACGGGATAATAAATATCGGAAGTAATTAAAACTATTTTTATGTACGGATTTATCAGATTTTTTGAAAAATTATTCTAAAAGTAACACCGAAAAAATAATATTTTCGAATGAAAAACAGAACCGATATCAAATACGCGTCGAGACAGTATGGTTTATTTTTACAAAAATTTCAACCAAATATTATTTCACTACGTCACCCTCATTTTATATCCGCACCATGCCCGTACCTCCTGTCGACACTCGTCGCTTATGTATTTTAACATATATCTATATAATAGGGAGTATATTGCAATATGAACGAAAAATTGCACATGTGTATGTGTTTGTATAAAATGTCACTAACACCATCGCAGGATGTTTTGATTATATTCTCTCCATTAAAATAGACAAAGCTTCCCTTTTTTCCGTACATATGGAACTGTGTGCGATACAGATGGTTCCTGTATCTATTTTATTTATCTTCGCTGTTTGACGAAAATGTTCATTCATTCACGTTACGCGCCACATACGAAGGAAAGACTTTTGGAAAGCACATGTTCCGTTCGGTACTTGAATGCAATGCACCCCATTGTAACATCTGTAAGAATATAATGAATTTTTTAGACGTCAAGAGTGAATGTGAAGCAAGAGAAAGCACAATAATGATAATTATTGTCGAAATACGCACCAAAATGGAACACCTACCGGTATTATTGTAACATGTAAACAACGACTTCTTCTTTTTTTTTCGCTCGAGTATAGTTTAAATTGAAGCTTCCCTCGTGCGCTTATGTGTATGGAGTGAGACATTTGCGCACGTGGATCCAAATAAATTCCCAAAAATTCCTTCACAATAGGCGAATTACGGATAAACAGGGATGAAAAAAATATTTAAATAATTTTATAGAGATTAAATTCAGTAGATTTTAATAATTTTTTGAGCCCAAAATTGGAGTCATTTAAAATTATTTTTTTTTATAAAGTAAAAAAAATATTTTTAACATATTTAACGAAATTTAATCATTTTAAAAAAAATTCGGACTCTACCTTTAATTTTTTTTACTAAAAATTCACAAAAAATTTCTTAATTAAAAAATTAAGCTTAAATTAATTAATTTTTTAAATTTTATTTGAAAATTTTTATTTTTGAAAATTTAATATTTTTTCAAAAAGGTAAAAAATATTTTTAGTTTTTTTTTTTAATTTTAATTCACTAAAACTAAAATTTTATTAAATTAAATAAATTAATTTTTATATTAAAATTTTAATAAAATTTTCCAATTTTATTAATTTTTCATATAAATTTTAATTTTTTTATCATCGATTTTTCAAATGATTTTAGAAAAATAAAATAAAAAAAAACAAAAAAACATTTATTTGATTAAAAATAAAATTTTACTTAATTTTAATTTAATTTTTTCAAAATTATTTAAAAAATCGAAGTACCTAGTATTTGTTTTTTTTATTATCTGTTCAAAATCCAATGTTTTGATTTCAATTTTGTTATTTTTTTCCATAAATCAAAATTTTAAAAAATATTTTTTTCATCCCTGTGTATAAAGTTACTCATTCAGAAGAATTTAGTGTGCAAAATTGCATTACATAGCGACGACGTTCTTCAACTACGAGAAAAAGGACTTTAACGGAATTTAAAGGTGTTACTTTTTGATTAACTTTGCTCTATAGATGTATGGAATTTTACAGAAGGAGAAATCTAATCTCGGCTTATAAACCATACTGTGTCGTATTTATCTTCTTTTCGTGTCGTTTCGTCTTCTTCTTTCTCAGTTTGACAAAAATAAATTACTCTCATTATTGCGTAACTTCTATGAGAATAAGTTAATGTTTAATTTAAAAAAAAAAATAAAATAAATAAATAGAAATGGCGTTGAAAGAGCAGTCGCAAAGAAAAAATCTAATAAAATTTTCTTTTCAATTTTCCGAAAAAATAAAAGAGAAATTCATTGAATTGCTGATAGACCCATTTTATCGTTTTCTTTCATCTTTCGGGCTCCATTCACAGCAACTTCCTTTGTTATGTTATGAATTTTTATCGTCAGCAACCCATCTTTTTTTTGGATGTCGTAGCTATTAAAAAGCAATCAGTATTCCATTCAATTTTAAATATTAATATAAAAAGCACGGAGGAAGGATGTGTGGCGCTTGTTCATTCTTTTCAACATTTTTCTTGTCTGTATCACATATCAGAAGATTAAAATCGTATGTCTGCCTTAGAAAAATAAAAAAAATAATAAAAACAATGAAAATATTTTTGTTCACAGAAACGCATGGAAAATGAAGCGCAGCAACACAAACAAAGGAATTTTTCATTATTTTTCTCCATGAATGGCAGGAGAAAGCAAAACAAGACACCACTACTACTAAAAACGGAAGAAAGCCGCTTATATCCTTCAACAGTCAACATACAGAAAATGAAAGAAAAGCTCTTTTTCCTGGCGGTGTGTGAGTGTCTTACTGTTGCTGTGTCGTTTCTAAGCACAAATTACATAAAAATTGCATTCGTTTATGTACTTCACAGTGTATAGTTTCACAGACTGCCATGCGCAGTTCTACTTTCAATTTCGTTTTCCTCCTTTCCTTTTTGTGAACCGAGAAAATGCGTGCCACATACGGAGCTACGCGGCATGGCACAAAAACAAACCGTACTCGTTATTGTTGTTTGAAACATTAAACTGTCTGCTTGTTGCCGTCGTCGCAGGAGTTTGTTGTTGTTGTTGTTATTATTGTTATTTAATATTACTTTTCATGAAATACGACGGCGATGTGATAAGAAAAAAAAAGTAATGGAAAAAAAGGACCAATAAATTTACATTCATTGCTGATTTTTTTTTCCTTTTTTTTAACTGAAGAAGCCTTGAATACTTTATGTACTGAAAAGATTTCTATTATTTGATTATCCGTATCATGTTAACGATGCAAGACGTTTATCTTAATCTCCTTTCTATGTTTTACATGCTAACGAAGACACGTTCCATCAACACCAGCTCATCATCATCATCATCCGGGAAGTTTATTTGATTTGTGTATGTTTGCAACTTGTCAGATACATTTCCAATAAATTTCAATCAATAATTTTACGTACCTGAAAAGAGAAAAAATATTTAAATTTAATTAAATTTTTATAAAAAAATAAATTTAAAATTTAAAATTTATTTTTTTAAATTTAAAATAATATTATATATATTTTTAACATTTCATAAATTTAATTAATAATAAGAATTATAAAAAAAATTTTACGATTATTTTTATATTAAAAAATAATTTTATAATTTTTTATATAATTAAAATTTAATAATTTTTAATATTATTTTTCATAAATTTATTGAATATTTTACATTATTAATTAAATTAATTATTTAATTATAAAAAATTAATTTTTATTTTTATTTAAATTTTTTAAATTTATACAGGGTGTCCCATCCAAATTTGGTCCGCCGTTTTTCGCGGTTTTATTAATATTAATTTTTAATAATATTTTTGCAGAAGAAATCCGTTTTTCGCAGTTTTGTAAAAAAAAAATAAATTTTCACACTTTTTCCAGAAAAACTTTGGATTAAATTTATAATTTTGTACAGTTAAGAAAATTAAAAAATTTGTGCTGTGAAAACATGCAAATGCCATAATAATTTAGTAATTTTAAAAATTAAAAATAAATTTTATATTGATATTTTATTTTATTTTATTTTAATTAAAATAAAATAAATTTATATTGCGATTAAATTAAAATTTATATTGATGTTTCGGACAAATTATTTTTTTGTATATTTTTATTAAATAATATGCATATAATTTTTATATATATTTTTAATGCTAAATATCAATTATATTTAATTTATATATTTAAATTAAAATTTTCAAAATTATATATTTATTTTTTTTAATAAAGAGCAATTTTAATCAAATTTAACGAGCTTTCAAAAAAAATCCTTGTTACTTTCCAAGAAGCAATTATTATTAATTATAATCTCAGCTTACCACATATGTCAAGTTCAAAACTTTTATTTTTAATGAGAGCCATTAAAAACGCGAATAAATTGATTTAATTAACGTCGAATTGTTAAAAAGAGCCCACACAAAGTAGATTAAAAATCAATAAATACAGTAATTACACATAATGACATTCAATCATCATAAAACTTTTTACATCAGCACGTTTACTATTATTATGCTTTTTTGTTGTTGTAATAATAATAATTAATATTTTTATAAATATATTACAATTTTATTTTGTTATAGCGTGTGCTTTTACATTATATATCGCATTTTTACCATGCATCACTACATTTTGAGTTTTTTTCTTATATTTTCAACAAAATTGTGCCGCATCGCAAATAGATTTAATTATAAGTTTAAATTGATAAATGAAATATTAAAATTGATTGGAAAGTCATCGGAATTTCATTTATCATCATTATAATAAAAAATAATTAAATTTTTGTTGAATTCAATTTTTTTCTTGAATTAAATTAATATTCAGACAGGTGATAAATATTTGTTTGTCAGAATTTTCTTGATTATATAACTTGGGAAGCAAAAATTATTATTATTAAATATTTAATGTTAGATATTATCTTTTTTATTTATTTGACATCTTGATTGTTTTTTGTTTGTTTCTGTACTTGCAAAGATTGAGCTTAATTAAAAAACTGAAGGAAAAAAATATTATTCAAACAAACAATCATTTATTAACAGTAAAAAGATAGCGGTCTTCATTTGTTATATAACATTATGTTCTTACTCATAATCATATAATTCTATTGTTTAGCATAAATCTGTGTCTTTTTTGTGGTTAACTTGCTTCTATTGTCTTTTCTTATATTATTAAAAGTAACAATAAGTGTCTTCTTGCGTATGTGTGTCGCATCAATTTCTGATTCTTCTCTGAGTATAAAAAAAGATGATAATGATAATAAACTTAATAATGTGCGTTTCTTGAGAATATTTATTTTTATAAGAAAAAATTTTTCAGCCTAAAACTAGAAGCTCAGATGACACCATTAAGAATTATATTAAAAAAAGAATTTATAAAGATAAATATACAAAAACGACGAACTTAAGAAGAAAGAGAGTAATAATCGTCAAAATTTAGTAGCACGTGTGTGGTTTGTGCGACAGAAAAAATGAGTAGGAGAATGATACTTGTTCTTTTAATCATTGTAATTAACGTTTATTGTAGTTGAGGCTTACTTTAATAATATCTTTCTTAAATTCTTTTAATCAGATAATAACGGTTTTGGCACTTTCCGGACTATTTTTTATGTTAAAGTTGCTTTAAATTTCATTTTAATTATATTTTTATATAAAAAAATGACAAAAAATGTTTTTATAGGAAAGAAATTATTATTATAAAAAATTATTTGCATAAAAAAACCAACGTTTTCATTATATAACTTTTTTTTATAAAACATTAAATTAACGAGCAAATATGTGAAAAAAATGAATGCTTTCTCTGCAACTCACAGACTCGCATCACATTCATTGTTAATTTAACTCTACAAAAAAATTCATCCTGTTTTTTATGCTTTTAAATTTTTTCTCGTAATGATGAATGAATGCGAGGATGAGATGTTTGTCGTGAATGAAATATTAATATAAAAGCGGAAGTTGCGTAATTTATAACATAATTACATGCAAATATTTTGCAAATATGAAAAATAGTTTCATTTTTGTTACATTTTAATGATAAAATGCACAATTTTCGCTTAAAATAGATCTCTCATGTCATCGTCACATTAACGTCTTTTCTAGCGTCAACGACACATAAAACTGCACATGAACAAAAACAAGATACAGAAAATAAATTAAAAAGTTTTTCTCCGTCATAACTTTGGAAGATACATATTTGCACCAGATACGAACGCACACATAATGTTGCACATGAATAATAAAAGTGATGATGATCCTAATGTGAATTTCAAGTGAAGCAAATTTCCTGTGTGTGTGTTTCCAGATATTTTATGTGAAATTGCAACGAGATGAATATGAGGCATGTAAAGGAAAGGAACGCCAAATGAATAAAACATATATCGTCCATCGTTGGTGCAGTAACGAAGGTTTGGAACAAAAATATTTTTTTAAATTAATATATGGAATGAAATAAAATTTGTTTATAATTTTAAATTTATTTTTCTCCAAATTTTTTCGAATAATAATTTTTTTTAAATTAATTAAATACCTAATAATAAAATATTTATATAATTTTTAATTATTAAAAAATAATTTTATTTATTTTAATTATTTAATTTTTTTTTAATAAAATTAAATTTTAATTGAAAAAAAAATAACTTCATTATTTTTTTAAATGATATCTAATGAATATGTTTATTTTTAATAAAAATGTCTAAAATATTTTTTTAAAATATTAAATAAATATTAAATATTAAAAATAATTAATTAAATTATTTTAATATTAAAATAAATAAAAAAAAATTAAATATTATAAATATAAAAAAAAGAAAAAAATTAAAAAATAAATTGAAAAATTAAAATATTAATAAAAATAATTTTTTAAAGTTAATTATTTTTATTATTTATTATAACAATAATTAATTTATTAAAAAAATAATTTTAA
This sequence comes from Culicoides brevitarsis, assembly GCF_036172545.1. Lineage (NCBI taxonomy): Eukaryota > Metazoa > Arthropoda > Insecta > Diptera > Ceratopogonidae > Culicoides > Culicoides brevitarsis. Next base: position 12,703,105 of record NC_087085.1, on the reverse strand, counting down.
AATACATATTATTTATATTTATATTTAATATTAAAACATTTAAAATGATTGAAAATCAAAATTAATCATTATTTCGCTATACACAAATTTTGTATAAAATGTATAAAATAAATAAAAAAAAAATAATTTTTATCAATAAATAATTAATTTTTAAATGTAAAAAAATAAAATTAAATAATTGGCAATATATTGTTTATTAAATATTATAAGTTTCAAACCCTTGTCAGCAACATCTTGTGATGCAAAAAAAAGTTTTTCAGTTTTTAATATTTTGCGTTTTAGAGTATACCTGCTTAGAATTAATTTTAAATTGTGAAAACTTTTCTTGTTGGTATCACTTTTTTTGTAATATCATAAAATTTTGCAACTAAATTAATTCAAAAACATGTAAGAGATAAATAAAATAAAATTATTATGTGTTCTAGAACGCCATTCATATGTTAGTTAAAAACAAAGAACAAGAGAGCTTTTGTAGTAGAAAAAAGTTATAAGTACGTCATTAAATTCCATAAAAACTTTTTATTCATAACTTTTGATGTAGGCAAGCACGAAGCTGATGTGAAAGAACGTTGAAGCACACCAAACAAAAGGATTATGGAAAAACACGACACAATTTTGATAACTACATAACGGTTTCCAGCTAAAGACAAGGCGTCTACCATGAATGACATTCATCGTCAATTTAACACTCATGACATGACATGCTTAGAAACACAAGTAGCAAAGCGCGATTATTCCACAGCTAACACAATAAAAATATAGTTTGAATCTTTACAAATAAAAAACGAGAAGTTTCTATAAATGACGCTGATGAAAAATTGTAACAAAGAAGCTTGATGTACTTTTTAAACAATGGCAAGAACGTGATGGAACAAGAGAAGTCATTTCACACTACATTATTGACTTGATGGTTTTTGTGTTTTTTTCTTCTCGTGTGTTGGCGTAAAGAACACAAAAACTCTTCTTCGAGATGTTTCAAAACAAAAAAGAGAGACTTTCTTTTTAAACGCCTATTGAATTCGATTGTCGATTGCGAAACTTTGTAAAGTTTGTCATGTCGTTCAAAATGCTAAATGGACGATGCATAATGCAATTAGATGACACGAAGATTTATGTCTGAATTGTTTTATAAAAATTTATTGAACAAAAAAGTCAGTCACAGGTGTGTTTGTGCATTTTTCCGTGTGCCCGACGAAACTTTTCAAGTGCAAAAATATATCAAATTGACGTTGATTAATTCTTGCTTCGTGAACTTTTATGTAGTTTAGATCCGTTTCCATCGTAAATTGCAGTCTCACTACAATATTAAATATATATAAATAATAGAAATAAAAAAGTATAAAATGGAAAATTTCACGAGCATCACTAATGCAACTTCAGTGTTTGGTTCCATGGTTCATTAAATGATTTATTGCTAATGTTAATCTGATTTCTATCCCTTTCGTGGATTAGTTAAAAATTTTTGTTTATATTTTTGCTCGAATATTTTTTTTTTTGTTAAAAATTATGGTAAAAAATTAAATTATTTCAAATAAATTTTAAATTAATTTTAAAAAAACAATAAAATTTAAGAGAATTAATTAAAAAAAACAAATAATTATTTAAAAATAATTTAGAACAAATAAAATTTAACAATAATAAATATAAATTTTATAAAAATGTAGTTATCTTAATAATTTTAAAATAAATTATTTAAAAAAAATTTAATTTAAATAAATCCATGATTATATAATTTTAATTTTAAAATTATCATTTTTAAAAAAAAAAAAAAAAATTAAATAATAATTTTTTTCACAAAATTTTTGTATTTATTTTTTTTTTCAATATTTTTAAAGTAAAAAATATTTTTGAAGTTATATAGATGATTATTTCATTTGAAAATTATTTTACGTTATTTCATAATTAGTAAATTTTTTTATTTTATTATTAATTTTAATAAAATAATAAAAATATTCTTCATGTATGCAATATTTATCAAAAATAATTATATAAAGTATAAAAAAAAAAATAAATTGACAGTGAATTTTTATTACTTTAATTTTTTAAAATATTTATTTTTTAAATTTTTAAGAAAACATATAAAATATCTTTAAATTTATTTTTATTTTTTTTCCCTTTTTTCGTTTTTTTTTAGTAATTTGTTGAAAAATTATTTAAAAATCACTCAAAACCTTGAAAGGGATAGAGAAAAATAAATGTAGCAGCACATGACTTCAATTATATATTGATTAATGTTTTTTCAATTACGTCGCTGTTGTTAAATCGCTTAAAATTATATAACGCAAAAAAAAAAATTTCTAACCCATGACTTAGAAAATGTTCCCAATTAATGGCATTATGATGATGACAGAGACAATGGAATTGTTGTCGCCATTTAATTTAAAAAGCAGTTTGCATGTGAAATTTTTTGCACATGCGAATACATTAGCATAAATGCATAAACGTTGTTACAGACTGTTTTGTTTTGTGTTTTTTATGACATACAAATATGGCACACATATTTTATTTTATTATTATGTAAATAAATACGAGAATTTTGCTATAGAATTATTTTAATGTTTAATATTAGCTCAGATTTTAAAAAATCTTTTTTGGCCTCATTCAAAATAATAATCGGATATCGACAAGTGCAGGCACAATTTACTCAAAATGATGATAATTTTTGAATATTTATAAAATAATACAATAAATAGTACTCATCTGTCATTTAAATTGAACTAGACATGATGACATACCAATTATTTTTATTTAACCAAGCAACGTAAATAACTGCCGTTCATTGTTTGAGTGTCGTGCATTCACGAAATTTCGTAACCAAGTGTGCATTACCTATTATGGAAGTGTTTGTAATAATAATTATGATAAATATCATACACTTTATATTCATATATTAAATATATATGTTGTTGGTTTCGAATCAAAGCAGTCGAAAATTATCATAAAATTCGGGACACGTCGCCATTCGCCATCCGAAAAGATGTCAAACGTGCTATTTTTGGAGCATCAACCCAATTTTCGGAGTTATATAATTTTTTTTGTGCATTTTGGCATGACAATCGCACAGTAGGATGTCGCATAAATAATTACAAAAAATAAATTCAAGGTCTCAATGACATTAATATTTGAAATGAGATGAAAATCGGAGTAATGGGAGTGCTGGACAGTCAAATAAAAAATTAATACGGGCATAATTTATGGCGTTAATGGTTGGTTCTTGTTAAATATATTTAATAAATTACGGCTGATAACATCATCGTCAGTGATTGTTGATATGACATAGCTGCATCATGAAAGAATGTCTGCGTTTCTATCAAATGATTCATTAACCTTAACTGATCTTTTGTCATCTTCTTCATGAACGCCATAAAAAGGACAATGACACATTCTCTCATCATCAACAGCAGCAAACATTATTATGTTATTAAACATGAATTTACCGGAACTGAATAAAAAATGAACTGTACATGCACCTATCACGTCATATAACACCACAGAGTAAAATACCAGAGCAAACGTGCTTAACAAGAAGTCAAAAGAAAGACAGACAAAAGCGTAGTACTACTTACGAGAACGTTCACAGAATTATTCTCACCCAAAAGTCAACCACCTTAATGCATGTTCAGACTCACAATGGAGTGCACGAGCGTTGAAGTAATGTGTGTTGACAATATTTTTACAAATAAACAATTAGAAAAAAAAGTAGTCTATTTACGGCGAGGCAGTGTACTTCGTTGTTGTTATTTGTGCGGAGTAAAGAGAACCAAAAGAGGAAGAGAAGAGTTATTGCATGCACATTATTTATATAGCAACTTTCCTGTTTCTGTCTCATGATGGAGATTTTGGTCTGCATGCATTTACTTCCTTTACGTTCCTCTTTTACATTTTGCATCCGCTTGGATTTTTGGTATTTAAAATTTGATTTAATGTGAAAGACCAAATTTATACAAAGCAGGGTTATGAAAAGATTCTTAAGATCAGAAAAAGTTTTATAAGATTAACAAATTTGAGAAGAGATCAAAAGATCTGAAGTTATTCGATCACATTTGATCTGTTTGAATCTGAAGATCATTAAAGATATTGATCTAAAGTGATCTTGAAGCGCCATCTATCGTCAGATATAGCAAATATGAGATCTTTAAGATAGATGGCGCTTCAAGATCTCTTCAGATCAGAAATTATGCCTTGATCTACAGATTCAAACAGATCTAAGAAGATCGGAGATCAAATGTGATCTATTCAGTTCAGATCTTTTGATCTTTTCAAATTTGTTGAACTGATCTTAAGATCTTTTGAGATCAAAATTATCAATGGATCTTATCTAAAACGATCTTTAAAGATCCAATAACGCAATAAATCTGATCTAAAAAGATCTTTTATATATCATAAATTTTCAACAGATCTAATTAGATCCGAGATAAGATCTAAAAATTTCAATTCGTTTTGTATCTTTTCACAACCCTGTCACAAATTACAAAAAAAAACAAGAACTTGATTAATGACTTTATGATCTTCTCATGTCTTTCACCTAAAATTCTTCATGAAACTTATTGTTGCGAGTTCAAAGTTCTACTAATTGCTAAAGCAAGCGGTCGTGCCTCGCTCATCATTGTAGTAAAAGAAACAAATGGATGCAATTACACCTCTTTAGCATTTTTTAAGCATCTTCTCTTGAAAAAAATTTTAAATGAATGCTCATTATTATGTTTGAAAACAAAAACCTACTCAAAGCCTCGTGCTTTTTTAATAATATCATGAATGAATCCACCTACAACTACCGTTTTTTTTTCTTTATTAAGGTTATGTTTCATTTTAAATCTACCTTTGAGCAGAAATGTGTTAATTAATTAAAACACAGAGTAGTATTTATCAAAACTTGTATAAAAAACATCATTCATGTGCGTCATAAATTTTCTAAAAAAAATTGGATTAAGGAAACATGAACAAACAAATTATTTGTCAAATGGGTCACATTTCGTGTCGAAAAAACGAATTTTCTATAACTTTTTTGTAAACAATATTGAACAAAAAAGAAATAAATACTCGAGGAAATGGAAACGATACTTAACCTACTTTGAGTTCTTCGAGTTTTTATTGCATTTCCATTTCGTTCGAGTGATTATAACATTTCCGGGTGGAAAAAACTCGACGACAAAGGATGACCCGGAATGGATTTTTTACACAAATCTTTTTATATTATTTTTTAAAAGTACAGCAAAAAAAGTACTTTGCAATTTTGCACGAGCAAACAAGAATAAAAAATGCGAGTGGGTTGAAAAAACTCTGTATTGCACTACATTTTACTACAAATGTTTGTCTTGTCGTCACTGCAATTCATGATTCTCGGAAAAGGCTTAGTTTCATTTTTTCTTTCCTTATTATAATTTTTTTTATGTCGTTCTATTTATTTTTTTTTTATTTCATCAAGTAAAGTGTGTCTTCAAGGCTCAACTTGTACTTTTTCTTTGTTTCTTTTGATTTAATTAAATAATTTTTTTTCTAAAAAAAAAATTTTTTCAAAGCAAGAGATTTTTTTATTTGCTTTATTTTAACACTTTGAATGAAATTTCGAAATGAAAGACTCTCGCTGTGTTAAACCGCTGAAAAAATAAAACAAATAAAAATTAAGGGAGATGCTAATGTCTGAACATAACATCGTCAAACAGATCATTTATTTTGTTTAGTTTGCAAACATTTGACTTGCGTCAGATTTTTCGAAACTCCAAATAAAAAAAACTATTTTCTGGTTATTCATTAATTTATTTAAACATTCGCCTTTCATTAACCGAACTCTATTTTTTTTGCGGTTTCTGTATTTCTTCTACCATATGTTAGTAGTGAATTTATTTTTTTTTGTCGTCTAACAAACAAATCATGAATGTCTTACACATGTTTCATATATTTGTCTCATAATTTGCAAAAATTTTCTTGTTTTATTTTTGACAACGAGACAAGTCGACGCGTCGCGATGAGCTAAAATGATCTCTAACTGAGAATAAATTTTTTTTTTGTGAAGTTTTAATTAAAAATTTATTTAATCTTGAATAAGTTTTCATAAACTTCTACAAGTTAAATAAAAAAAAAATAAATTGTGCCTCGAAAGTTCAACTTTTTTTTATGAATTTAAATTAAATGAAACAATTGTTTTGTGTGATGACAAAAAATTGTTATTTTATTCATTCTCTCATCTCTCTCAATGTCACACATCTCAATTTATCAGATGTCAGCTTATCAAAAAATTTGAATATTTTTATGGTTGTGAGGTGCCCAAAGTCCCAAACAACAAAATTTATAGTCTTCAAGGCGAAGACAGGGAATAAAAATATTATTTATAGTTTATTTTAGACGCGCAATTTAGTAGATTAAGGAAATTTTCGGAAGTTATATGAAGAAAAATTACGGAAATTAATAAAATTTCCCTTTATTGTCTCAATTTTTCCCCAATTTTCATTAAAAAATATTTATTTAGATTTATCGTCCAAATAAAACTCATTTTTAATACGTAATTTTTAAGTAAATTAACTTAAAAGCGCAAAAGATTAAAGCTTTCTTCGTCTAATATTGAATTTAGAGGTGCGACACGCGCCATAAATGGATTACTTTGTATAAGATTTTATGACATAACCGCAAATAACACTCGCAAATGGCTACTTGACCTGCTAAGCAAGTGCTTACTTGGCAAAACATTATGTTGAAAGTATAATCCTTACTTTGCTCCAAATGTACTCGAAATAAATTTTGAAAACATTTTTTTGCACTCAGCTTGAAGGATTTTTTTGCAGTGTAATTTATTCAAATTTGAGCTGAACAAGTTTTATATGAAAAAAAAAACAAAAAAAAATATTTTTTTAAACTTGAATAAATTTTTGCCAACATTAATTTGTCACTCGACACGACTACAAGGCACAACGTAAATATTAAAATAACTAACTAGATAACACAACCGCAAGCACGTCGCCGCATAACAATCATAATTATCATCGTTATTATTTTTTTTTATTATTATTTGTTTATACCGGAATTTTTTACTTTCTACAAACCAAAAAAAAAAAAAAATAAATAAAAAATAATAACAATAAAAAATTTCGCTTGTAAATTTAATCCACGATTTATTTTCACCTTTTAACTTTAATAAAATGCTTAGAAGCTTATGTTCAGGATTTTTTTTTATTAAATTAAGAGTTACGCAATTTTAGTGATCGAACAAATTGAAACATAATAAGCACCTTTTTGCACATAACTCTAAATGTTTAACTCAAAAATAACATACAATCAAAACAAATAACTCAAAAAAATAATAACAACGAAAAATTACATGCAGTTTTTTCACCTTCTTCGCTCGTTTGTTCGAATTATGTGCCACTACTTGTTAAAATCGCGTGCATTTTATTGTTATATATGTCTGCCTGCATCATAATTATACCTTTTTTTTGTAGTGATATAAATGGTAGTCGCCGCCGATTGCTAGCCACGCGCAAAAATTTCTTCTTATGCTTCTAATGCGAAAAATTTTTCAGCTTAAAAAAAAAGTTAATTTAAAATTTTCAACAACTCTTAATAGTCATTTAGTGTTTAACAACCTAATAATTTTTCACGAGCATCTCTCGCGCGCTCTCTATCATTAATAATATTATTTTAGTAGTTGTTGTTGTTGTAATTCATGCTAACTGCAAAATGGACTTAACTTGTAATTTCACAGTCTATTAGTGAGAGCGTACATTCTAGACCGTCGTGAAAATTTTAACACGCGCGTAAGATTAATTTCAATTGAATTAAAAAAATTAAATCGATGAAAGGAAATAAATTGATAATTTATTTATTTATAGAAAATCGCTTAACGTGTAACGCGTTAAGAAAGTTTTTAACCGGATAAAGTTCAAAAGTCATGAACATTTTAATTAAAATCTGGTTTGAATCTCTTGAAGTACTTGTTCTTTGATACAAATTTTAAAGTTTGTTTATTGAAAACTTACTCTTACGGAAAAATCTCCCCAAAGACGCGTAAAAGGTTCTTTGACACTCACCTAAAACGAGAAGAAAAAAGAACAAAAATAAGATTAAATGAGTAAATATTTAACGTTACGTCTTTTTAATATTAATTTTCTTAGAATTTTCTTGTTTGAAAAGATTTTCTTAATTACACAATCTTTCACCACTTTCCTCGAGCGATTCTCTGTTAATAAGTAATTAGATATTTTTGGATACATGTTACTTACAAGAAATCAATAAAAAAATGTTTGGAACGAAAAAAACAAGTTTCATGCTGTTTGTAATTCAAGCATCACTCGTTTGACGGAGGAGAGCGACAAAGGATTTCTGGGAATCCCATTGTTGTTTGTCGTTTGTGGGTCAAAACGAAATTTACCGAAAACAATAAAAGACAAAAAAAGGAATGCAAATGTGATACATCTGTGAAACAGATTCTTTTTGCATGTTTTTTTATGAGTGCTGTTCAATTGCTGTCTGAGTTGAATGAGAGTTGAGAAGATAATATCAGGATTGTTATTTTTGTGTCAAAAATCAAGTGATGCTTTTATTGTGAAATTTTGAAGTATCGCAAAGTGATTGGAAATTAAATGATTTTTTTTTTGTTTTGAAAAAAAGAGATTCAAAAAATTAATTTTAAAGATTTTAAAATATTTTAGTACTTTAATTAAATAAATAATTAAGTTTAATTTTTTTTTTTAAAAACGTATTTTACAAAATATTTTTAAAATATAAAATATAGTTTTAAAAATATCTTTTTATATGTAAGAAACGTTTTTAAAAAAAATTTTTTTTTTACTTTTTTTTTTTTGAAATATTGAAAAATTTTCATATTTTTTAGTCTAATTTTAAAAATATTTAAATTTTATTTTTTAATTAAATAAAATATTTTAATTTAAATTTTTTTTTATTTATTTTAAATTTTTTACTTAAAAAATTAAAAATTGATTAATATTTTTTTCTTAAAAATAAATTATAATTTTTTTAAAAAATTAAATTTTATTTTTTCAATTTTAATTTATTTTAATTTTATTTTAATTTTATTTAAAATTTTTTTAAAAATAATTTAAATTGCATTATTTTATTACTATTAAATTTAATTAAAATAAAAAAAATAAAGAAATTGATTAAATTAAATTAAAAAATAAAAATAAAATTTTAAAAAAATTATTTTAATTTGAAATAATTTTTTTATTTTTGTTAAATTTTTTTTTAAATATTAAAAAAATTTTTAAATTTAATTATTTTAAAAAATTTATAAATTAAATTTTTATTTTAAATTATTATTATTATTTTTTAAACGAGTACAATATACGAGTAATTGACTAAAAGTTTTTAACGAAAATTGTTTTTTTTTTTTAAATTGACTTCTCAATGTGCTTTAAAATCTCATAACTCTTCAAAAAATTAAAAATCATCACTTTTAACCAGACTTTTTAAAAATTTCAAGTTACAAAATACCAATTTTAAATATTTTTAGTACTATTTCCATTCATCTCAACTCTTTTTAAAAAAAATTCCATTCAACAAAACATGACATTAAAATTTTTTTTGCAACATATTTCATTAAAAAAAGTGATTGATTGCAAAAAAAAACTTTGAAACACTCCTCCTCACAAACGAGACTTCGATTACTATTTATTATTATTTATTTTTCATTTTAACATCAACACGTTGTATTGTTGTTAGAACTGAGCGGCGCCGCGTTCTGGCTAATTAATTTGTGTGGCTATAAAAAATTGTTTGTTTATAAATTTCAATCAAAAAACCACAAACACATCATAACTTCTTCTCGTTCACTGTAGGTACACATCGAAACTTGATTCGGCTTGAGAAAATGAAATGAACCGGAGACAAGTGCTTATTTCACGAGAGATGTAGAGAAAAAAAAAGTTTGCGATTATTACCGATAAATGACCTTCAATTAACACCTACAGACACATGAGCACTTGATTTTTTATTTTTTTCATGAATTATGGTCAGATGGTTTATTTAAAACATTTTTTTTATAAATTTATAACTTGAGACAACTCTCTGATGCCGATGAATGGCATGATTAAGTGAGATGACATTTACATGTGAGCAACGGCCTTGTCACTTTTCTTGTCATGTTTCGTTATGGTATCCCTGCTGGCGTCAGAGTTACATTTGAGTCATGTTACTTTTTGTTACAAAAGCAGAAAATATTTCGAGAAATATTCTTTGTTCGTCATGTGTTTGCTCTCCGGGCGCATATTTCGTTGTTAAAAGGAATATTTGCGCAAAAATTTCTCGTCTTTGACACAAACACTTGAATATTTCTCAAATTCACGATGAAATTTAACATCATCGAATTTTTCACTGGCCATTGAGCGAGTTAATGTATTTCCTTCCTGTTGATTGACATGACGTGTTTTAACATTTCTTTCGCATAAACCACACGAAAAGTGCTGAATGCAGTCTATTGTTTAAATTTTTTTCGGTACGAACTGATTTTTTCACGGATGACTGAGAATTATTTCATTTGTACAGCTGTGATAACAACGAAAATGGTCGATTACGTAATTATCTCTCGGCTATTTCGGTGAAATTCTTACTATTTTATTTTTTTTAGCACAACAAAAAAAAATAAAATAAAAGAATCTGGCGAACAAAGAAATTGTATCATCATGGAATTTGGCACGAGTGCCATTGTTACCCGAAAAAAAAAATTGAAAAGAATTTCTTTTATGTATCTTTTCTCTCTTTTTCGTCTCTCATCTTTGGTTTTTTTGCTGATACAATAATTGTAAATAATGAGAGATCATAAAAAAAAATATTTCTTGTACATTAATTTTAAGTTGCATCGACGAATAAAAGTAAAAGCCAAAAATAAATGAAGACGATGATGATGAACATAACGATAAAAACAGCTGCTTTTAAAAATTTATTGAATATTGAAGAACATCGTCCTCACCTGCCGTGTTCAAGATGTTGTTAGCACCACCAAACTTTTTTTTTGTCAAAGCAGTCATTAAAAATTTATCGATTGCCATTATTATTTCGGAGTTTTTTTTATGGCGAATTATTATTAAATTCATAATTGACGTCGATCGATCACGAATGACAATTTTTTGTTCAAATATTTTATTTTTATATTACGTCGAAAAAATTTTCAGTAGACTTTCGTCGAAATATTGACGACTTCCGTTCATTTTAAAAAAATCATAAAATTTTACTCTGAGGGATCATATTTCATTACTCATATGTTTCTTTTCCTTCCATGACCGGGTTAATTAGAGCACTATTGTAAAAAATAAATTAATGACTCTTATTCCCCCTTTTTGTTTTTAAGTTTAACTTTTATTCATTCAACTTTTTGTTCTAGTCGCGTTCAGATTCCTCCCTCTAATTTGTAAAAAGTAACAATTACAAGGAACATCTGGTTTCAATTGTTTATGGTTAATTGTCTGGGTCATGCCCTGTCTTTTGTTGTAATTAAATGTAAAATTATGTCTAGTTCAATGTCAAACTTTTTTTTTTCAAAAATTTTTATCAAGAATATTTTTTTTTTATTTTAGGAAGAAATTCATAAAAAAGCAGCTGCATTCAAATAAAGACAATTGCAGCATAAAATAAAGGCTTGCTTGCATACTTGTCGAACACATGTTTGTAGAACGGCGAACGAGTTATAGAGCAATTGTTACAAACAAATGAAATAAATAACACAAACAAATACAACAAAAGCCAACTACCAGCAACTATAAAAAATGTACAACAAATAGAAGAGATCGTATCAGAATGTTCCTGCTACCATATTGACTTTTTTTTTGTTGGTTGTAAAAAAGTTGCATGCAAATTGCAGAGGCGGGAAATTTGTAATTTTTTCTTGGATTTAAAAAAAAATCAAAAATTTAATTTTTTTTTTTTTTTGAAATATTTAGATTCAAAATTATTTTTTTTTTAATTTTATAAAGTTCAATCGACTTTAGCTAAAGTAGAAGTCACTAACTCAAAAAAAAAAAATAATTTTAAAATTAAATTTCAAAAAAATTAAAAAATTATTTTTTATATTAAAATTAATTAACTTAATTTTGAGAAAAAAAATAATTTAAAAAAAATATTAAAATTAAATTAATTTGTCTTGTAATTTATTTGTAAAGAGAATTTTTTGTTAAACTTAATTTTTTATAAAAAATAAAAAAAAAATTGATTTAAAACTTTAAAAATTAAGAATAAGAAAAAATTAATGAGCTTTTAAAGATTTTTTTTAATAATTCTTTGACTTATTCTCAAGCAAAATTTTTAAACATGTAAAATTATTCAAAATTTTCAAAAATATAAAATCTATACATTTTAAAATAATTTTTTAAATTAAAAAAAAATATAAAAAAATAATTTTAAGTAATTTGTCATTAAAAAAATTAAATTATTTTTATATTTTCTCAATTAAAAAATATTTAATTTTAAAAATGTATAAATTTTATATTTTTAAAAATTTTAATCAATTTTACATGTTTAAATTTTTTTAATTTTCTTTTAAAAAATAATTTTTTATTGAAATCTATAAAATTTATTTGCAAAATTCCTCGTGAACGTAAAAATCAATCTCCGGCACGTTTTTCATCACAGATCGCATGATACAATGTTTGCATTGTTTCTGCATGTAATTGCTTTCATCGTTAACTACAAAAAAAAAAAAAAAATGTAGAAAAAATCAATCACACATCGACCTTGATCACTCCATCTACGTACACTTGACCGCAAATCACACAAATCATTAATTTATTTCTTGCCGCGTTGCTGTCTTGTCATTCAATAACGATTAGATTTTACGAGCAATACGAGCAGACCGACTCATTTCACAACACTTAATGAATTTTTCCTTTAAATTAAAATGCGTTGACACTACTTGGGCAATTATAGCAAACAAAATGATGCACTAAATGGCAAAAATAATAATAAATGACCGCAATAACGCCCATCATTACAAAAACAGTTGTTGAAGCGCTCGGAAGTTTTTACGTGAGTAACTCGTGGTATTTCGTAAAAAATAAAATAAAATAATAAAATATAAGGAAAGGAGCATTGCAAGTATGGCATGTCAATATTGTTCTTTGTTGTCTCAAATAAGGCTCTTGCAATTGCATGTTTTTACAGTTTAATATCTGGAAACGTGTTGATAGCGCTCGCTCTGAATTAATAATAATAATAAAAAAAAAAATAATAAATAAAAGTGACTAAGACTGAAATTTACGCCGCCTTTTACGTTCGCAGGCATGAAAAGATAACTAAATTAAATGCATTGTTTACTGATGTTATTAAGTGCTCGTTGTTGTTGTTGTTGTTTCTTGTTCCTGAGTTAGTCATTTGGAAAGCTGCAAACTTTTGTGTTTAAAAAGATAGTTTTGGTCGATTGTTTGTCTTTTTACACCCATTTTCTCATGTACGGCAGTTAGCACTTAACAATGTTTGCCTCGTAATTTACATTTTATTTAGAATTGTTCATGGATTTGGGCTTTGAAGTACACAAAAATATTCAAATATTAGGCATTGTTGTGCCATAAGAGCAGAAAATCTACAGAAATTCTGGAGTAGGTAAATTTTTACAACAAACAAGCTTTTATTGCATCAGCAAATAAAGAACAATAATTCATCGTTAGTCTCTGCTTGAAGAAAATTAAATTTATTTTGAGGCAATGACTTTGTCTTCTTCTTCAGATAAACTTTTGTGAGTCATTTAATAATTATTAATAAATTTATTTTCTGCTTATTTTGTCATGAAGTGTCAGTTTTGCTCCCAACTTTTTTTCTGTGATAAGAACAAAATTTTATAAAATATTGGCATGACACAATCAATCACCATACCAACAAGAAGAGTTCACTTAACTTTGATATGTGAGAAAATATGAAGAAATCTCTTCAAATCGACAAAATCAATAACAATTCCAGAAAATGACGTAAAATAAATGTGAAAATTGATGCCAAATTTCTAAACAAGGTTGAAGTAATGTTAAGACATGAAATCAGAAGTCATACATGAAGCTTAAATATTGAGATGCTTCGAGCAAATGAGGATGATTTTTTTAAAGTTCAATAAATTTAAAGTACTTAGAGAGAATTCCAAAAATTTCTTAAAAAAGAGCAGATTTATTGATTTAATAAATTAAAAAAAAAATTATAGAAAAAAAGAAAATAAATTAAATGATTTTTTTATAGAAAAAAAAATTAAATAATTTAAAATTAAATTAAAATTTATTTAAAAAAAAAATAGGTAAAAATTATTTTACACAAAATTACAGAAAAAAATTTAAATATCCGATATAAAAAAATAAAATTTCTGCAGAAATAATAATTTTATTAGACTTAACTTTTTAATTTACTGAAATCTTTCATTTTTCGTGACATTTGAAAGAATTTGCGTCAAAAAAATAACTTAGTTAATGAAATAACTTTCTTCTCATTCTAACAAAAAAAAAAAAAAAAATCATGAGAAAAATTTCGCTTAATATTACGTAAAAATTATATTATCATATTATGCCAAAAAAGACAAAAACTGTCGTCTGCTTGTCTATTTCTGCATCCCACACACAAAAAAAAGTTTAATATTATTACCAGAATTGGATATCCAAACAAGATTATGTTGACTTAGATTTTATTCAAATTTCTCACGAATTTTTTTTTTATATTTTTAGCTTATCCGCTAAAAAATTTCCTTTTTAATTGCAATTAATATCAAATATTTTTAACCTTTTTTCCTCCCCAATAAATATTTATTGAATAAAGATCAACTTTCAGTCCCATCCAATCCCATTAATCTTCTTCCATTTAAATATTTATTCTTAATTTGCGGAATTTTTAACGTTAAACGCCCATTTATTGATTCACCATCATCCCATAATTACAATCATCAACGGAGGTAAAAATGATAAAAAAAACCAGCAAGGAAATGAGAATTGAATTTAATGACTTGGGCTTTGATAAAATCGTTTCGCATTAAAATCGTATCAAATAAATAATATTTTTATCGCAAAATGTGGGACGATTTGTACCATGCTCTACCACACCACGAAAGAGTGTCTGTTGTTATTATTTTTTTTATCACAATAACTCTTCATTATTGTATGCACGAGATAATTTCTCTTTTTTCAAACATAAATTTCTTTTCTTCTTGATAAATTCTGATAAATTTCTATTTAAAATGCACTCAGGAAACAGATTTTGCATGCTTTTATCGCACAAAATTGCATCATAATGTTATCTCATCTCGAGTTTCTCCTTTTTTTTTTTGCAATTTATGAGTTATGGCATGCAAAGAATGAATGATACTCCCACAACGCCGGCTATCCAGCCCATATTCCGAGAAATTTTTTATTGTACAATGGTTAGCTTAGTAAGCTCAGTAATGAACGCAAAAATGATAATAGAAGTTGGTTTGTGTGCGATGATGGATAATTTCTGCAAAAAAGATAACATTTCTATGCACTCTCGGTAGAGTTGAAGAACTTTTGTTTCGCATTGTGTTTTGTTCTGATTTCTCTGTGGTACGAAATTTAAATGAAAAGTAGGTTTCCTGGTAAAAAAAAAAAATAAAAGTTTGTTGGGTTGTTCAAAATTTATTTTAATTTTTTTTTGTCTCTTGATCCATTAAAAAGTTAAAAATATAAAAAATGTATTTTTAATTTAAATAAAATTTTGTCAAAAATTAAAAAAAAATTTTAAAATAAAAAAAATAAATAAATAAATTTTAATTAAATATTTTTTTTAAATAAACAAAATAATAACATAAATTTTTAAATTAAATATATTTTTCACAAAATTAATTGTTTTATTTAAATAATTTTCTATTTTTTAAAAAATTAAAATTTAAAAAAAAAATAATTTAAAAAAATTATAGGATTTTTATTTTGACCGAAATGTTCTGAATTTTATTATATTTTTTCCGAATAAAAAAAAATTAATTAAATAATTTTATTAATCTTTTAAATAAGAAATTTATTTAAATTTTATTTTAATTTAAAAAAATTGGAGGAAAATAAAAAAACAAATCAGAATATTTCGAACAAAAAAAAATGTAAATAAATTTTTTTTTAATTTTTTTTAAATTAAATTATTAAAAAAAAAAATAATAAATTAAATACAAATAAATTTCCATTAAAAAAAATCTATTAAATATTTAGATTTTTTGAAAAATTAGAAGAAACCGGATAAACTTTCTTTCTCGATCTCACAGCTTGGGTCAAAAAGTCAAATTGCCATCATGAAACATCTTCAAGGTCTCACAAATAAAATTTATTTCTACTTCAATAATCGTAATAACAAAACAACTCATTCATTACAGATTGTATCTCTCTATATTTGTGCGTGTATCTCTACTCGCAAATTCCCTCCTCAAAGAAAAGTATTATAGAAAAAAAACTAATAAAATAAAATAAAAACAAAACAAGACATATTTATGACACAGATATTCTTACTGAGAATTTTTTTGTTCGTCGCATGAAATATGTGAGTCATAAATGTTACTTTTAAACTTTGCCTCGTTGTTCCGCACTCGATGAGAGATAATTTTATGAATTTTCTGGAGAAATGAAAATTAATTGAAACTCCACAGCAAAAGTTCAAAGCAAGAAGAACACTTGCTGCTTACAACCAGAACACACTTATTAACTCGTAAAAAGTCACAACAGATGAAAGTATCTGATAAACACAACACAACACCAATTATTACATTAAAATCTATTCATTTGGGGATTTTTTTTTCTTCTACGTGCGACGAGAATAGCAGGAAAAAATGTATTTTTAAACGTTTCCATTTTACACTTTGTGATTTTTTGATGCACTGCTCTCTTTTTCTCGTTCTCTGGTGTACGGGAAACACACTTTGGTGCAAGTGTTCCGACACATAAAAATTTATTAATTTTTACAGTCGTGATGTAATGTGAACGAAGATGCATGCAGCGGACTAGAATGCAGCGAATGTGTTTTTTCACCTCCACGCACGAAAAATTTTATTAATAAATTTGTTGCCCTCTATGGAGTCCAATCATGAGTGTAAGCAAGAAATATTTTTAACAAGCAATTTTCATAAAATAATCGTATAGTTATTATTGGTACTATTAATAATAACAATGGAATTTATTTACATTTACGCGTATGTAGAAAAAAAAATAGAGTTCATGGAATAACGGACGGCAATTAACCTTTTTGAACGGCAAAAATTTCGGAATTTTGATTTATTTCTCAAAAAAAAGGTCATGAAAAAAATTGTAAACATTCATTTATGGATATCTTGTTTATTTATCTAAAAATCAAGAACGTGCGCGCTTGACTTGAAAAATCCCGAAAAATTTAGAATATTTACAAAAGTCACGCAACAATCTGATTTGATACATTTATTTGAAAATATTTGAAAAAAAAACTAAGATTAAAAAAAATATTTAAAGCAAATAAATAAACAACTATCTACTTGGGAGTAAAGTCTGTCAAAGTCTTGTAAATAACAAATGTACTTTAATTGCCTTTCCTCTGAGAGATTAAATGTGATGTGATGTAATTCAAACTTTTTTTTCAATATTTTTTTTATTAAGAAAAAAAATCACAGATGTACTCAAGTGACTTTCTTTACGATTTAAATAACGTCGTAAATTGGTTGTGAGCGTATTTTAATGCACTTTTGGAAATTTGTGTAATAAAAAGTTTAATGGCAAATATTTATTTTTTTACTGAAGTCTTTTAAAATTTATTTTTTTTTTTCAATGAAATTTTTTAATTTTTTTTTTATTTCAGAAAAAAGTAAAATTGTAATTAATTGAAAAATAATTATTTTGAAATAAATATTCAATGAATATTTTATTAAAATTAAGAAAAATCAGTAAAATTAAAAAAAAATAATTATGTTATATCAAATTTTTTTTATTTAATTTTAAGAATAATATTTTAATAAAAATTTTAAATAAATTAAAAAAATAATTATTTATTAAAAAAAAAAAAATAAATAAATAAATAAAATTTAATAAAATTTTTTAATTTTTTTTTTTATTTTTAAATAATAAAGTTTTAATAATAATTTTAATATCAAATTTACAAAAATTTAAAGAATTTTGAAATCAATATTTTTTAAATTATTTTTTAAACAATTCTTAATTTTAAAAATATTTTTTTTATAATTATTTAAATGATTAAATTAAATTAATTAGTTAATTATTAAATTAATAATTAAATTTTTTTATAATTAAAAATTTATTTTTTTTTTAAAAAAAAAATTAATTTTTTAATTTTAAAAAAATAATTTTAACTAAAATCCACTCATTTCAACAGTTTTTTTTATAAAAAAATATAAATCCACGAAAGGAAATATTAAAAAAAAATAATGCCATCAAAAACATTTCTCAGTAAGAATCTTACTTTTTCATCTAAAAATTTAACGCAGAATCATCTGGTTTTAAAATTAAGCGCGTATGGTAACGATGTAAGTCGATTGTTATCTCTTCAAATACATTTTCATACAATTTTTTTTTTGTACGAAACGAAATTTAAGTACACTTTTAATATAAATTAATTAAATTTCTCACGAAAATAATTACCGCATAATCTCATCCGATACAAAAAACCAACAAGAAAAAAAAAAAAAGCATTAATAAATTGACAAACAATGGCGTTAAGGAAGTGATATTTAAACGGCACTTAAGTTTCGTAAGTTGTAAAATTTAAAAAAAATGTAATTTAATACGAAAAACATTAAAATAATAAAAAAAGTGAAATGATGTCAAGTGTGGTACATCGGGGACATCTAAAATTTCTCATTGATGACCAACAAGAGACAAATCGAAACACATTTTTTATGCTATTTTATTAGTTTTCATGCAATTGTCACAAGAGCGTCATAAAAATTGATGCGTATGAATAACGAATTTGTGTCACGCAGAGGACATTGACCTCACGAAATATTTATACTATTATTAAAATTTAGAGGAACGTGCATTCGCTAAATATTATTTATTGTTATTTTTTTGTGATGAATGTTTTTAGAAACAAAAGGGTTTCATTCATTCAAAAAAAAAAAAAAATTAATCATAACAAAATTTACATGATTTATGGTTTAAATATAAAATTTATGACAGAATCAGTCTGTCTAATGTTATAATTTATTAATAAATTATCTGGATTAAAAACTAAAAATTAAAAAAAAAATGTTCCATATGATTAGAAAAGGCAATCAACGCTCCCGTAATGTTCACCTCATTATTTTATTTACGAGACGCGCAAAAACAGAGAAAAAGTGTTACCCTTGGGTATGGAGTTGATTAGCATAAAAAACGGAAGCACAGCACGCAATAAAAGTAGCAAGTAATAAGTAACGAAGAAAAAGCATTTCTACTCGCAGTTGCTTATCAAGCCATTTATGTGTAATTTTTTTCGCGAGACATGAGCAATATTGCAACGAAATGGTAGCAAAACACTCGAGTGTGCGGCAAAAAGAGGAAGGAAATGTAAATGATGCAGATTTACAAGGTAAAATTGCAATTTTTATGACTGAAATGACATAACTGGAGCACGAACGGATTTTCACTTGGAATTATTTCTTCTTTCATCTCGTTCGAGATAAGAATTTTTTTTAATCTTTTCATTATCTCTTTTTGTTTTGTTTCCTGATTGCACAAGAATTGTTTTGTTCTAAAATGAAAGAACAAAAAAAATTCTAATAAGAATTTTTGAAAAACTCACCTTTGATCTGGAAGTTGCTTCAGCTCTGCCATATCCAATTCCACACGCAAGTTTGCCACTTCGCACAGCAGGCGATCTCGATCTGCGGCAATTTCCTTCAATTTTTCCTTGAGGAAGGCATTTTCGCGTGCCAAGTTTTCCGCGGCAATCAACGAGGGATTCGACGATGATGTCATAATATTCCCCTTTTGCAAGGCGAGAATTTGTGCCTCAGACATTATTTTAGGGGTTGTCGTATTACTATTGTTTGGACTTTGACTCGCACTACTGAGTGATGGTGAAACACTTGTGCTTTGTCGCATCTGTAATGGATCTTCAGACATTTTCTGTATGATTTTTGCACCAAGTTTACTTGACTTTTAACTCTTTTATTGACACTTTTTTACTTATCATTTAAAAAAATTACACTTTAATTATTATTTCTTATCAATTTTGCTATTTTTCAGCATTTTGCTTTTTTATTTAACATTTATTTTTTTATTTTTTATGATTTAATTAATTTGCACTGAATGACAATCAATTATTAATTTTTTATTTTTTTTGCCTCCTTTTAATATTATTTGTTGTTATTATTCCAGGAATTGGATCAACGGCCAGATGCAAAATATTCGCGAATTTTTCGTATTTTTTCACTGAAATTCGTGCCGAAAAACACGAGAATCGCTTCGTTAAGCCTTAAAATTTACCATTTAGTGGTTTGCATAAAATTTCATCGGCGATTTCTTATCAAATCCGATCAAAAACAATAATTAAAAGAGACGAAACGCGCACTGATAGATACACGTCCTTTCTCATCGATGGTTCGAACCGTACTGGTTGCCCCAGCTTTCATTTGATCGGAAGAGGCTCGTGACTGAATTGCATGCGAAATCCGAGTGACGGAGTGAGACGATCGAAAGTGATACTGTTATATGCTGTCAGGTAAGTATACCAGTACTGGTATACTTACCTGACAGCTGTATAACAGTTCACTTTCATTCGTCTCACTCCGTCACTCGGATTTCCTCATGCAATTCAGTCACGAGCCTCCGTGTTTTCGTGTCGCAGATGGCGCTCAAATCTTTAAGGGGTTATCACTTTCATTCGTCTCAAATCATAAAGGGTACTGTAATCCGACGAAAACAAACACAGTGAAACAACGCCATCTATGATTTCAAAGGGTAATTAAATCGATTTAAACATGTTTATCCGTTAGAATCTGTAAAATATTTCATTTCACGTCGAATAAAAATTAATTCTAGCATCAGCTCATATTGAAATTGATAAAATCATGCAATAAAATGATCAGAAAAATTAAAAATATGGTATTTTTTACCATATTATAATAAGATTTTAAATTAGAAATCTCTCCCAAAGTCTCTTAAAAATATTGATATTCGACAAAATAAAGTCTTTCTAACCTTCATATAAAGATTTTTATAATATAAAAAAATTTATATAATTTGTTATTTCTCAAAAAAAAAAATCTTTAATTTTAATTTCTTAAAAAATTAAATTTTCCAAAAATTAGGTTTAAAAAATTATAATTATTTTAAAATAATTTAATAATATTTTTAAATAATTAAATTATTTTTGAGAAAATACTTATTATTTAAAAAATAAATTAAATTAAATAAAAGATGATATTAGAAAAAAGTTTTTAAAAATTAAAAATAAATTTCCATAGTTGAAAAAAAATTAAAAATTAATTTAAAAAAGAAAACAAGAAATTAAAAAGAAAATTTTTAAAGATAGTTTAATAATTTTTGAGAAAATTTTTAAATTAAATAAAAGAAAATTTGAACAAAATTTATAAATACATAAGTTTATGAATAAATAATAAATTCATTACATCAATAACAATTAGAAAGCATTAAAATATTCACCTTGAAAAATCTTGATAAATAAAACATTTTTCTTACTAGGATCTATAATAGTAACATTTATTTCTTTTCATTCATCGTTTTACGTTTTAATTATAATTTTTTACTTTTTTTTTACTAAAATATAGGACAATCATTACTTTAATTATTTTCTTCTGTTTCTATTTTTCAACAAACAATAAAATTTCCACAAACTAAAATGATTGTTTATTTTATACGTTTTATTTGCAATTATAATCAAACAAAAACTTAATTCAATTAATATTTTTGAAAATGAATAAACTATTACAGGATAAACAAATATTAACTTTAATAAAACATTTTATTTTATATAATTTTAAAATTAATTTAATTATAATGCAGTTGACAACAATTAATTTTTTATAATTATTCTTTATTAATTTTTTGTATCATTCATTAGTGTTTGTGGTACTATGTACGTTAGCAATAGTAATAATAATGTAATGTTTTTTGTTGATGTTGTTCTTGTAGTATAACTATATGTAATATAATATTTAAGCTTATTGATTGAACATACTGTGTATGTATGTAATAATTAATGAATATAATCTAATAATAAAAGTAATAATAATAATGTTAGGTGAAGGTGTGCACTAATTGTCTTGTCTTTCTTTGATTATTTTTATTATTATTTTTTGCATGTTTATTTATTTTTTGTTACTTGCCAAGTTAATAATTATAATATTATTTATGTTTAGTTTTTTTTTCTCGTCATAAAAGGTGTAAAAGACTAAGGTGCCCGACTAATTTAGATGGAGCGTGTAAAAACAATAAAAAAGGTAGAAAATATATACTCATTCATTTTTTTTTCATTATTATTTTATTAATTATTAGGTTCCTTTTTTTGTTGTTTGTTAATATTAGGGGTTAAAATATTATATATTTTCATTTTTTTTATTAGGACGATTTTTTTTAATTTAACATTTTTTTTTAGTTTTATTAAAAGTAATCAATTCGAGACCTAAGAAACAGGTTTGCTTTGAAGAGCATTTAATTATTTTTTTTTATTTAATTATTTTTTTTTTCTTTAAAGCAGCATTTTTTTTAAGTGAAAGTCCCTTATTTTTATTAATATATTTTTTTAATTATTTTTTTTTTTAATATTTCTATAATTATAATTTTTTCTGCTCATCATTAAAATTAAAAATTACACAAATCGCGTGTTTACAACGCTCAATTTTCCCCTTCGGCAGGTGCTTCTGTCTTGCGTGTTTTGTGGCCACGGAATGTTGCCTGGATTTTAGTTGCTGCCTTATTTAATTCGGGATCGTCTAAGTCAATGTCGAGCTCTTCGGCAACCTTTTAACAACAACAAAAAAAGTTTAATTTTGGACTTGTTTGACAAAATTCAATTTACCTTCTTTGTAATCTCATCAATGTCTATGTCTTCGTCCTTTTTGTCGTCTTCCTTTGTCGTTATCTTCTTTCGTTCGACGTGCCCTCGGAAACACGCTTGAATTTTCGTGGCGGCATGAGTGAGCTCTGGAATGGGAAAAAGTGTGGAAAATCATTTAAAACGCTGGCTTAAAATGTTATTACGCCGAGTAACATGAATATTCTCACATGACTTTTTGACATAAATGTTCAGTTTCTCGTACACTGAATTAATTAATTTCAAATTTGGAGCAATTTTCTCCCGCAAGCAAAACATATGTGTCTTTTCTTCCCCATTTTCTTTCATAAAAGAAACAAAACGCTTACAAGCTTTCTCGAATTTAATGAAAGAAATAAACTCAAACAACAACGATCAACTTTGACAAGACTTGCTTGAATTTCTCTCTCTCTACGAACGAAACACAACCATAATCTAATTAGGAGATAATATATTTAATGGAGGTGCAAAGTTCAAGCAAGACGACATTTATATTTGATATTTATGTTTTTGTCAGTTATTAGTATTCAGTGCCTTGTTTTGGGCGTGCAGCGTTATGTTTATTGTGCTTTCATGTACTTTATCGCAAATTATCTTTAAAGGTAAGAAAAAAGTCGTTTTCTTCACGTGTGTGAGCTGGAAAAAGTTACAACACACAAAAAAAACCAACATCTGTACTGAAAATAATGTCTGCTAACATTATCCTTGGGTGTCACAGCAAAAACAATGTGTGTCTTGGATTCGTTCCAAAACTAAAATTTACGCTTAACTGAGTAGAATCGTCGCTAAAATATGTTTGGATTTGTTGAATTCTTGAATAAATTATATGTACGTGAATTATTTTGTTCTTGTTTTTCAGGATATTTCGTTACTTTTTTTTATTTTTGTAAAAAACGAAATAAATGACAAATAAAATATTTATCATGACTTTTCCGGGGGGTTGGAAAATGTTGCATTTTTACTTTCATTGAATTCTTTCTTGTATAAGCTGTAAGATGATGTACAAAGGAAAATTTCGTGTTTTAAAGCTAAAAGTATGAAAAGTATGGAATTTTTAGAAAATTCTACCTACATATTTTTTTAATGGAAAATTTTGTTTTTATGAAAAAAATGTCCTTGAAGAATTTTTGTTTTTTTTATAAAAAAAAAATTATGTTATTATTTTAAGGTACAAACTTATTATGTTTTAAATTTGTTTGAGTCTAATTGAGTGAATGTAGCCAATTTATAGTAAATTAAATTATATTTATTATTTAATTTTAAGTAATTATTTGATTTTTTTTTAAACAATTTTGTATTTAAATTTAGTGCAAATAAATAAATTAATTAAATAATTAATAAATAAATAAATAATAAAATTAACTAAATTATTTTTAAAAAAATTATTTAAAAATTTTTAATTGCTTTAAATAACAATGTTGTATTAAAAATCCTTGTGATTTTTTTTTTATTTTTAAATATTATGAACAAAAAATAAAAGAACTTAAAAAAATATTAAATTTTATTCTAAATAAATTTAAATAATTTAAAGTTTAATTAATTAAAATTAAAAATTTTTTTTGGTTGATTTTTTTTTAATTTTATTTTATTTCAAAATTTTTAATACAAAAAAAAATAAAAATTTTGAATACAAAAAGAATAAAAGTTTTAAATTTTTAATATAAATTTTTAAATTTTTTTACTTTATTTTTTATTTATTTTTTTTTAAATTTATACTTAAATTAATAAAATATTTGAAAATAATATTAATTTTAAATAGTTTTAAACAAATAATATTGTAAAATAATTAAATAAAATAAAATAAATCTTTATATTAAATAAATCTTTTTTTTTCTTTTTGAAATATGTCATTTACTCCATTTTGAACTGAAAAATCGAAGTTGAAGAAACTTTAAAAAATTAAAAGTTTTCATTTATTTAAATTTATTCTCAATAAATTTTAAAAAATTGGCTTTTAAATTAAAAATTTTTATTATTTAATTTTAATTTAATTTTATTTTATTTATTATTTTTAATTTATTTATTTTATTAAATATTAGGTACCTGTAGATTTAATTTTGAAAAAAAAATAATTATATTCAGTTAATTTTAAAAATTCTTAAAATATCACAAAAAATGGGTTTTATAAAGATAAATTATTATTTTTTTATAAAAACATGGCGCCTTCCTCATAATATTAAATATTATTAAAAACAATGATAAAAACTTTAAAACAATCATAATTATTTTATCATCAACATTTATCTTTTTCCATGACAGTCATCTCTCCAAAGAATTAGCAATATCTTTTTGTCTAAAAATAGATCGATAACTCTTTTATCCACATTGTTCTTATATTTTGAAACAACAAAAGATAACTGACAAACTTCTTTAAACCCTAATCCCCGCTGGCATTATTTTCCCATTATCCGAGAGCTTAACAGTTTAACATTAAAAACAATTTAAAACTCAAATAATAATATAAAATAATAACAATAATCGTCATAACAATTTTTGCCATAGACACATTTATCTGCATAAAACACACTTTTCTATAAAATTTTATTTTATTTCTCTCTCCGATGATGTTTTTCTCTGCGTGAACGAGACACGAATGCTGACCGATTTCATAATCAGAAAAATAATTGTATTTGTATATTCAAGCAAATAAACACACAATGCCACTGAGCAATTGTGTGAAAGATAAAATGTAAACAAACATTTATCATAATTGGTTTATTTAGTAAAAAAATAAAAAAATTGAAAAATTAAAAAAAAAATATTAACTATCGACTCTATTTTCAATCCACACTTCAAAACTTTTTTATTTGATCGTAAAAAAATATTTCTTTAATTGCCACAATAATATTTTTATTGATCATAATTGATAATAATGACTCCTTTTACTGCATTTTCAAGATTATCCGTTAATATTATCCGTTGAACAATTATTTTTTTTATTACTCGAGCTCAAGTACGATGATAAAAATTGTTGTAAATGATATCAGAAAAATATTAAAATAACTGCAAAAATCAATAAAGATGCGCGAGTTCCGCAAATGATAAGCACGAGCTTGACCTAATAGTTAACTGAATAAAATTAAAATTAAAATCATCACGCTTCAGTAAGTTGATTAATGATTTTTTTGTGTCGCTTTCAAGTCCAGATCACTTCAAAAATACAAAAAAAAAATAATTTTATTAAATCCACAGCCCTGCTGATAAAAATCCATTGAAGCACTATTGGATTGGCTTGAATTGCAAACATTAACATAGATATGCAAATATTTATGCTCACTGCACTTTATTTTTTTTTTGCTACTCGCATGATTGGATAGCGAATTGCTAAGCAAATACGGAAAACAGGAGGAAAAATAGCGAACGAGAAATTTATGCGGCGGATCTTCTGTCTGGCATGGCATGGATGGCACACACAACAAAAGCTTTTAAGATTTTCATGTTTTAGCTAACGGGATTCATTTGAAAAAAACACAGAGCAAAAAATGCGCGAGATTGGCACCATAATCGGATATGGGAATCGGGTAAATAACACTTTAAATTCTATCAAATCTGTCCTACGGGCGAATTGATACTCGAACCTCAAAATGCAATTTTCTCCCAAAAGCGTTGTCAACACGAAGTCTCGCACCAAAAAAAAAAACGTCGTATCACTGCAATATTTGTCATAGTTTGACCCATTTAAAATTCACAAACATGTTGCAAAAACGAAATAAAAAGCAAGCAATGAGTTTGACACGAGTTCGTTGTTGTTGTTCTGTGTTTGCATTATTGATTTCGTTATGAAACTTTTTTTTTTGCTCTCTATCAGTGAAAAGTCGTGTTGGTGACATTCGCACATATTAACATAAAATTCGAAAATGTAACTTTTGGCAAAATTTTTAGATATTAGTAATGTACTCGCTTCAGTTGCAATCAAGCAGATACGTGATGTCCTGAAAGTGAATCAGAACTTGTTATTGAGTTTGAAATTTTTGAACATCATCATCGTCATCATATCATGAATATGTTATTAAAGTTGCTGATCCTTTTGAATTGGCTTTTAGGTATTTTGTTATGAAATGAAGTAGGTTTTAATGAATGTTTCGTGAGAATGATAAGAACTTTTATGGCATTTTCTGAGAATTTATGTTCAAGTTTGCTATATTTAATGGGAATTAAACCAATTTAAGCCTTTTGTTAACCTTAAGATGTTCATTTGTTTTAATATTTCTCAAAAAAAACAAGAAAAATTGTAATTTTGTATAAGAATAGTGGACCCGTTGACTTCGTTCTACCTACCATCAGTTCTTTTTGGTAAGCAACGTGCCCGAAAGTATGCAATTAATTCAATTTTTTAAAAAGAAAATTTTATTTTGCACCTCTAAAAGGTATGCAATGAAGTTCAATTTTCATATTTTGAATTTTTTTATTTTTACGAGTTTTTTATACTTAATTTTAATTTTCCTGCTTTAAAACATTTTGAAAGTCAATAAAATAATTTAAAAAAAAATCTTGAAAAACTTATGATGAACTTAGAATTTTTTACTTAAAAAATAAAAATAATAAAATAAATTAAAAATCAAAATACATATAAAAAAAATAAAAATAACAAAATTTGTGCAAATTTTTATTTATTACTTTTGTGAAATATTAAATTTTATTTTTTTTTAATTTTAAAATATTAACTACGGTACAAAAATAATTATTTTAACAAATTATTAAAAAAAATTAATGAAAAAAGATCAAAAACGGTAATCTTTTATAAAAATTTCGACTTTTTTTTAATGGGATAAGGAACCAAAAAAATTTTTTTTTTCAAAACGACGTAATTTTCTAATATTTTTATTTAAAAAATATTAAATAAAAAAAATATTTAAATTATTTAAAAATGCATAGAAACACTTTAGCTCATTCTAGAGCTTTAAATTTTGATTCTTAGACTAACACAAAAACCATCAAAAAATCTCATGTCAATTTTTTTTCGATAAAATGCTAAAATCAGGTAATGTGTAAATTTAAGTTATTGCGTTACAAAATTTTTATGGATATTGATTTTCTATATAAAAAATGCAAGTTTTTTTAAAATTTCTTTTAAATTGTCTTAAAATAATTATTTTTGATTAATTTTCCTATAAACCTCTTCATAAATTTAAAAATCTCCCCTTTAACGCATCAAGTTATTTTTTTTTGGCTTTCAATCCAATCATCTCACATCGTCAAAGAAACCATCATAAATCAAACAGATACCATCTAATCTTAATGAATAAATAAGTCGATGCACGTTGCCTGTTTGTTATGCTTGCGGTTACGATTTTACCGCCGCCGTCATCATTTGAGGAGCAACCAAACTCATTTTGGCTGCAAATTTTCATGTTTTTCTGTCGCTTATAAATAAGTAATGTTTGTGGTTCATTTTGCGGCTTCACGTTTTCACATTAAATATTTATCCCGGCGTTCGCGTTGAATTTTGACATCATTTATTAAGACAACGCCGAAAAAAAATCCCGTCCCACGAGAAATATTTTTTTCGTCGCATGTATGCGGCGATGTCACACACGTAGGTCAGCAATTTGATGTCAGTCGTTACCTGCCAACCGCTAAAAATCCTAATCATACACGAAACGAGATTTGACAAATTACTCCCAAGCATCTCGTTCGATATTTCGGTACGCAGACACAAATACAAGCGGAAATCGAGGGAAATTGTGTCACGCCAAAAAATAACGCGAAAATTTTTGGAAATTGAGATAAATTTGATTTTAATAGACACGAACACATGAACAACAAATGTGAACAAAATGCTTATTTGTAGGCGATAATTTCGGGTTATTTGCGATAAAAAGGCAAATTTCGATGATTGTCGGGGGATTTTTTTTTTGCAATGTGAAAATAAATCAATTTCGAACATCATCAATGAGATCCCCAATTTCGCCTAAATTCTCATGATAATTTAAATTCTTGTATTTTTTTGTATCTTAAATGTCAAGATGGATCAGATTAATGTTTTTTTTCCTGAATGTGGGAGAAAATGATGTTTTGTAACACATTTTCGGGGATGTTTTGCTGTCACTCAATGAAAAAGGTCACATTTTTGATGTGAATGCAAATCAAACTGCTTGCCACAATGATTTGACAATGAAAAATGGTTCGATGGGCGATGTGTTGAACTTGTTGGATTTTATTTGTGAAGAAATAATTTAACCTGACGTCTCCATTTTAGTGAGTTTCGTGATGTTATGCAACAACTGAATGCAATTTAAGTTGTTTTCAAGAGAAATTTGTAAAGAATGTTCTCAACTTTGCTCATTATTTTCCATTTACTTGTAATTTTCTGCAAATTTTCTTGTAATTTTATAAGTTTTTGATATAAAACAAGAATTTTAATAAAAAAAAATTTTTTTTTCCTTGAAGATATTTTTTTGTGTCTGGAAAATTTTAATTCAAAAGAGCATCTTAAATCCTTTTTAATTGCATATAAATTTAATTGCGAAAAACAGTAACCCAGAAAATATTTTACTTTGAATACAAAAGAAACCACAAAAACCGCATGACCTTTTTTAGCGGTCAATCGTGCAATTTATTCAAGGTTTTAATTCATTGAATGTCCTCCTTTCACTTAAATAAAAGCTTTTTTTGTAAATGTAATTTTTTTTTTTTTATAAAAACTGAATTGAAAAAAAAAATAAAAAAATTGACTGTCAAGACTACCAAACTTCGCTAACAGGAAAAAAAAAGAAATTGCTGCACAAAATTGGTAGAAAATAACAAATAAATTCAAATATTGTCAAATAAAAGTACATGAACTGTGAAAAATATATTTTTTCTTTCTTTGCGAAAAATTGTTGGTTTATGTTTCGCTGGTTGGTTGCCGTTTTCTATTTTTTTTTCATGTACCTTAATGTAACGGTTATCTAACCATGAAAAAATATTTAAGCGAAAAGCATGAAGGAATTTTTTTTTGCTTTTTTTCCTTAGTCAAGGTTGTCTTTTCAAGTTAATTATGTAAGCAGATGTCATTTTACGGTGAAAAAAAAATTTTTTTTTTCGAAAAAAAAAAGAAAAAATTGAATAAACGGAAAAAATATGTCGTAGTTAATCTCATTTCAATCACGTCCATCAATAAATTTAAAAGTGGGAATTAAATTAGTTTCGTTGGTGTCAAATTGCTACAGGTAGGCAAAAATACGGAGCAAAAATAATCAATATAATTTAATATAAAAGTACAAAGAATGAACCTTTCCAAATTGATTTATTGTTGTTTTCCGTCGTTTCTTTCCTTTTTTTTCGTTCTTTATCTGCGGAAAACGACAGAAGGATAAAAATAAAACAAAAAAAAGACAAGATTAAAGAAACATCAATTTTACCTCCATTTGGACTGAATATTATTCTTCCATTAAAAGTTTTTTTTTTTGTCTATTTAGTGACATATTTGTGCACAATATCAACAAGAAAATGTTGAATAAAAATGAGTTGGTGAGTATGCTTTTGTCCTTTGTGGCTCCTCTTTTTTCCCCATTGTTCGGTAACGAAACAATGATCTTCTTTGAACTTTTATGTCTTTCTTTTCGCAGTCAACAACTTTTTTTTTGTTCTTTAGTAATATGTAAAGAAATCCCATGGCGGGTTATAAACGTAATGCTTCCTGCATCACGAGGATTTCTTTTTTTGTGTGTTTACGAGTGACTTGGGAGTGACATTTTGTGACTTGTGTTGGTCCTTTTTTTGGAAAATGGGAGAAAAGTGTCTTGATATATTTAGCGAAGGCGTATAAATTTTAATATTTTATTACAGATGGATTTTTTGTATAATTAAAATAATTAATTTTTAGAATAAGAAAAATATTCCGAGAAAAAAAAAATTAAAGGAAATTTCAGAAAACGTTGAATTTTTTCAGAACATTAATTTTTGTTGAGAAGAAAAAATATTTAATAAATGAATAAATGTTTTCTTTGAAAAATTACTTTAAATAAATTTAATTTTAATTAAGTTTTATCAAAAGTTTGAATAAATTTTTTAATAATATTATTTATTATTGATTTTTTTTTTTAGTAAAAATTGAATAAAATTTAATTGATTTTAAAATAAGAATTTAATTAAATTAATTTTAAAAAAATAAAATCTTTATGAAATATATAATATAATATATACCTAATATAATATAAATAATTATTATTTTAATCAAACTTTAATTAAAATTTTTCTAAAATTAAATTTATTTAAAGTAATTTTACAAAAATTTATTTTTTTTTTGATATTTTTTTAATTTTATCTAAATTTAATTTTGATAAAAATTTTTTATATATTTTATTAAAATTTAATTTGATTAATTTTAATTTAATAAACTTTGAATAATTTTTTTTTCTTAACTTAAAAACTTAACTTAACTTAAAAAACTGCCAAAAAATTAAAACTGAAAAAAAAATTTCTTTGACATAGTTTTGTTTTAAAAACTAAATCAAGAGCAAAAAAAACTGTGTCAAAAACTGTGTCAAAGCCATTTTTGTCAAATTTTGCTCCAAATGGATAAAAATTTGTCAGAGGGCTCTAATTTATCATTTTTAACCATTTTATAACTCAAAACTGCCAAAAAATTGAAACTGAAAAAAAATTTTTCCTTTGACACAGTTTTGTTTTGAAAACTAAATCAAGAGGAAAAAACTGTGTCAAAAACTATGTCAAAGTCATTTTTGTCAAATCTTGCTCCAAATGGATAAAAATTTTTTAGAGGGCTCTAATTTATCATTTTTAACCATTTTATAACTCAAAACTGCCAAAAAATTGAAACTGAAAAAAAATTTTCCTTTGACATAGTTTTGATTTGAAAACTAAATCAAGAGCAAAAAAAACTGTGTCAAAAACTGTGTCAAAGCAATTTTTGTCAAAATTTGCTCCAAATGGATAAAAATTTGTCAGAGGGCTCTAATTTATCATTTTTAATCATTTTATAACTCAAAACTGCCAAAAAATTGAAACTGAAAAAAAATTTTTCCTTTGACATAGTTTTGTTTTAAAAACTAAATCAAGAGCAAAAAACTGTGTCAAAAACTGTGTCAAAGCTATTTTTGTCAAATCTTGCTCCAAATGGATAAAAAATTGTCAGAGGGCTCTAATTTATCATTTTTAATCATTTTATAACTCAAAACTGCCAAAAAATTGAAACTGAAAAAATTTTTTTCCTTTGACATAGTTTTGTTTTGAAAACTAAATCAAGAGGAAAAAACTGTGTCAAAAACTGTGTCAAAGTCATTTTTGTCAAATCTTGCTCCAAATGGATAAAAATTTATCAGAGGGCTCTAATTTATAATTTTTAATCATTTTATAACTCAAAATTGCCAAAAAATTGAAACTGAAAAAAAATTTTTTCCTTTGACATAGTTTTGTTTTAAAAACTAAATCAAGAGCAAAACTGTGTCAAAAACTGCGTCAAAGCCATTTTTGTCAAATTTTGCTCCAAATGGATAAAAATTTGTCAGAGGGCTCTAATTTATCATTTTTAACCATTTTATAACTCAAAACTGCCAAAAAATTGAAACTGAAAAATTTTTTTCCTTTGACATAGTTTTGTTTTGAAAACTAAATCAAGAGGAAAAAAACTGTGTCAAAAACTGTGTCAAAGTCATTTTTGTCAAATCTTGCTCCAAATGGATAAAAATTTATCAGAGGGCTCTAATTTATAATTTTTAATCATTTTATAACTCAAAATTGCCAAAAAATTGAAACTGAAAAAAAATTTTTCCTTTGACATGGTTTTGATTTGAAAACTAAATTTGTGTCAAAGCCATTTTCTAATTTATCATTTTTAACCATTTGCAAAACTGCTCTAATTTATCATTTTTAATCATTTTATAACTCAAAACTGCCAAAAAATTGAAACTGAAAAAAAATTTTTCCTTTGACACAGTTTTGTTTTGAAAACTAAATCAAGAGGAAAAAACTGTGTCAAAGCAATTTTTGTCAAATCTTGCTCCAAATGGATAAAAATTTATCAGAGGGCTCTAATTTATAATTTTTAATCATTTTATAACTCAAAACTGCCAAAAAATTGAAACTGAAAAAATTTTTTTCCTTTGACATAGTTTTGTTTTGAAAACTAAATCAAGAGGAAAAAACTAAAAACTGTGTCAAAGAATTTTTGTCAAATCTTCCAAATGGATAAAAATTTTTCAGAGGGCTCTAATTTATTTTTTTTTTTTCGTTTCTTTCCTTTTTTTTGTTCTTTATTGAAATCTTTAATTTTATCATTTTGTCAAATCTTGCTCCAACTCAAAATTTGAAACTGAAAAAAAATTTTTCCTTTGACATAGTTTTGTTTTAAAAACTAAATCAAGAGCAAAAAAAACTGTGTCAAAAACTGTGTCAAAGACATTTTTTTCAAATCTTGCTCCAAATGGATAAAAATTTGTCAGAGGGCTCTAATTTATCATTTTTAATCATTTTATAACTCAAAACTGCCAAAAAATTGAAACTGAAAAAAAATTTTTTGAAAAACTTTGAACTAAAAATTTTTCAGATTTTTATAATTTTTAATCATTTTATAAAAAATTAAAAAATCTGAAGAGTTTTGTTTTGAAAACTAAATCAAGAGGAAAAAACTGTGTCAAAAACTGTGTCAAAGTCATTTTTGTCAAATCTTGCTCCAAATGGATAAAAATTTTTCAGAGGGCTCTAATTTATCATTTTTAATCATTTTATAACTCAAAACTGCGAAAAAATTGAAACTGAAAAAAATTTTTCCTTTGACATAGTTTTGATTTGAAAACTAAATCAAGAGCAAAAAAAACTGTGTCAAAAACTGTGTCAAAGCCATTTTTGTCAAATCTTGCTCCAAATGGATAAAAATTTGTCAGAGGGCTCTAATTTATCATTTTTAATCATTTTATAACTCAAAACTGCCAAAAAATTGAAACTGAAAAAAAATTTTTCCTTTGACATAGTTTTGTTTTGAAAACTAAATCAAAAACTGTGTCAAAAACTATGTCAAAGCTATTTTTGAAAATCTAAAAATTTCTTTGACATAGTTTTTTTCAGAAAACATTTTTAATCATTTTATAACTCAAAACTGCCAAAAAATTGAAACTGAAAAATTTTTGTGTCAAAAACTTTGTCAAAGGGCTCTAATTTATCATTTTTATCACATAGTTCAAAACTAAATCAAGAAACTGTGTCAAAGTCATTTTTGTCAAATTTTGCTCCAAATGGATAAAAATTTGTCAGAGGGCTCTAATTTATCATTTTTAATCATTTTATAACTCAAAACTGCCAAAAAATTGAAACTGAAAAAAAATTTTTCCTTTGATTTTTTGTCAAAAACTGTGTCAAAGCCATTTTTGACATATCTGGCTCCAAATGGATAAAAATTTGTCAGAGGGCTCTAATTTATTATTTTTATTTTATAACTTCAAAACTGCCAAAAAATTGAAACTGAAATTTTTTTTTTCTTTGACATAGTTTTGTTTTGAAAACTAAATCAAGAGGAAAAAACTGTGTCAAAAACTGTGTCAAAGTCATTTTTGTCAAATCTTGCTCCAAATGGATAAAAATTTTTCAGAGGGCTCTAATTTATCATTTTTAATCATTTTGCAACTCAAAACTGCCAAAAAATTGAAACTGAAAAAAAATTTTTCCTTTGACACAGTTTTGTTTTGAAAACTAAATCAAGAGGAAAAAACTGTGTCAAAAACTGTGTCAAAGCAATTTTTGACAAATCTTGCTCCAAATGGATAAAAATTTGTCAGAGGGCTCTAATTTACCATTTTTAATCATTTTTTAACTTAAAACTATAAAATAATTATTTGTTTTTAGAATTTTATTAAAATTATTAAATTTTTTAGATTTTTTTTCAGTAAATTTTTTTTCAAATAAAAATCTAATTTTTGAAATTCAATTCAATTTACGTGAATTTTTTCTTTTCTGGGATTTTTCCAACGAACCACATTTCCCAATAAATTAAATTATTTCTGTCATGCCCTCACGAAAAATGTGTGTAATCGATTGAAAACTCATAAAATTGATTAATAGCTGGAATAGACGGTGTCTCATGCCATGCGACAGCAATTTACCTCAGAAAAGTAAATTTCTCTTGGACGTGGTCCAATAATAACAACAATGACAACCACAACAGAAGCATCACCAACTTTCGAAGTCAATGATATTTTTATGGACTGTTAACGCATGTCGTTGTCCTTTCATCATCATCATCATCATCATTGTCATGGCAAAGTGTGCTAGGATAGCGATTTCATTAAACACAAAAGATCATGTTGTTTCAGCAGTAAACCGTAATGCGAAGAGACATCAATTGGGGAAGGGACAAGAAAAAAAAACTAATAAAACGACAATTTTCGATGTTTGTTATTGTCGGGAGGACGAGCGACAACAACAACAACAACAATATTGTGTCGAGCAGCAACTGAAATAACAAACCGAGTGCTAACGGTAATAATAATAATAAAATAATGATTTGTCTTCTCTTCAGCTAGCCAGACATCACGCAACCGTAAATCTATGTATTAAAGTAAATTGCATTTTTGTGAAATAAAATAGAGTCCATTTTCAGCTTCACTTCATTTCAATTTAGATTTACTGGACATGATTGGGGACATTTTTCCTGTATACGTGCGGTTTGTTTTTATTTATTTATTTATTGAATGAGATCACTTTGTATTATGTCTATTTTTGTGTTTTTGTGGTTTTCTCTCTGTACGTTTGTTTGTTTGGCCGAGAGATGAGGTCATCCGGAATGTCGGTACAGAACATAATTTCAGTGGTTTTGTTTGATAATTGAATCAAAGCACAACATTTCAATTATATTGCATTTATTTTTGGGGCTTTTCACAGTAAAAAAACACTTAAAAGCTTAAAAAATTAAAAAGTAGGTCAAAGTTATATAAAATCAAAACTAATCAAAAAAGTTGAGCGAAAAGTTAATCTCTTTATAAATTTAATATCATCTTTTATTTTTAATTAGCAAGAAAACTTAATCTTTTTAACGTTGTGCTTTTTAGTGAATTTTTTAGTAAAATGTTTATTTTGCCGTTTGCGTCATCTCAGGAAAAAGGTCCTTATGTCACTTTAATATTAAAAAGATTCCAGAATTAATCCGATTTTTATTTTAAGTTTTTGTTATTTTTAGCAGCAATGTTGATTTGTACAAGAAAAAACAGACCTTTTTGTCATTTCCGGATAAGTGAGGTAAAAAATTTTTGTTGAATTTTGATGGATAAATTTAATCTGATCTAAAAATATATCAAGCAAATTGGTGTCAACGTGCCAATATAATTAAAGTAATTAATTTTGCTTATCTCACGAAAATATCTCTTTTTTGTGGTATTTTGGTCGTAGATAAAATAATTTGTCATTTTTTTATGTTTAATATTAATTATACTAAAATTTAAATAAAAAATTACTAAAATATTTATTTTTACCGAATTTATTTTTTTTATTAATTAAAAATATTTATTTATTTTAATTAATTTATTAATAATTATTTTATATCATTTTTTTATTAGATTTCAAATTAATTTTTTTTTATTTTTCTGAAAATATTTATTTTTTGTTTAATAAAAATTTATTTAAAAAATTTAAAAATAATAAAAAATAATAGTATTTTGTAATTTTTTAATTAATTAATTTTATTTATTAATTCATTATTTTTATTTTTTAATAAAATTTAATTTATTTATTTTAATTTTCTAAAAATAATATTTTAAATTATTCTTGGATTTAATTATAAATATTTAATTTTTTAAAATAAAATTTATTAAATATTAGAAAAAAAATTTAAATTAAATAAAAATTTAAAAAAAATTCAAATAAATTTATTTTTGAGTTATTTCTGAAAATAAAATTTTTCAATCAAAAGTAAGATTAAAAATATTTAAAAAAAAAATTATTTTTTTTTATTTTCAATTAAACTGCAAAATTTTTAATTTTAGCTACTTTTTTTTATTTTTAATAAAATAGGTAAGTATCAAATTAAAAAAAATATAATATTAATAAAAATTATCAAAAATTATAAATTCGTAAAATTTAAAATATTTTTCGCCCAAAAGGTATAAAAACAAACAAATAACCAAAAATTCCCATTCATTACCAAACCAATAATTTCCTTTGTGGATTTTGTATATTTTAACCGCAAGCCATTCTCGCAGTCATTGTAACAAGTAAATTTATGGTAATGATTCGTTTATTCGTACACGGATAAACAAAATAATTTATATTTGTAATATTAACGAAAATTCCGACCAAAGGCGTCTTTGCGACATTCATTACTCCCTCTTGAATTATGATCCAATTCGTAAGACATAATTACTTTATTTACAAAGGCACGACTCGAGTTTATTGTTTTATTAGGCCCTGTCTCTTTTTCTTTGTTTTTCTGTGCATTTCACGAAAAAGAAAAAATATACGACTTTGTTTTATTTGACTTGGCACCTTTTTTATCGCAGCCATCATAAACGTTTTGTATTTTCGGTGTCTCTTTCTAATCCCTGCAAATAAATTTTTCTACTTGCATGTCGTCGCATGATGACGCAGCTAATGTAAATTTATGTTTTATCTTCTTTTTTGCTCATAGCCTCATAGATAGATATGGAGATAGAGATACGCACACCTGTTGAGCCCGGATTTTTGTCGTTTTTCGAGTCAGAGCTTGGAATTGTTTCGTTTTGCCTTGAGAAGAAAAATAAAAGTGTGTGAAACGGATAAAAAAATATTCCTGTGACTTATTTTTATCGAATCACGTAACGATATGGATGGAATAAAATGTATATTTTACGCATATCATAAACCCACAAGTACACCGATGTACAATAAAGACGAGAATGTTTTAATATTAGCAACATCATCAAATGTGTGCGTGTCTGTACTTTTGAAAAAAGTGGAGCATATGCGAGATTTTATGCTTTCCTTCGTTCTTCACACGAGTGTCGTATTTGTTTTGCAAAGCGAGAGAACGAGAGAAGGTACATTAATCAAATTTATGCCTGGGAGGAAGCTTCAAAGCTTTGTTTCTGCTCATTCGGTTCGTTTTCATTCAAGGTAAGAATTTAAATTTAAAAAAATTATTATTTTCAGTCCTTCAAAAGAGCAAAAAAGGGATTGAAAAACGTCAAAAACTTCTGATCTTTCTTTCTCTTGAAGAATTTTTCTGCTTGTTGCCTCGAAACATTTAAACCCTTTTTCCAATACAATGAGAACGCCTGGTTTTTTGTTGACTTTTCCACCTTATTAAGCATATCTTTATTGTTTTTCTTTCCAACCTCTTCCCCGAATTCTCATCTTGTTTACGGTAAATGTATCGAATTCACATAAACAAACAACAACAACAGGCTAACAAGGTACAATCAACCGTGATCATCCAAATATATATAAATTCAACAGATAAGGGAAACAACATCCCTCGTTAGGTAAACGCGGGCGGGCGGTGTCTGCATGAAAATCCAAATTTCCCAATTTTTTTGTTGTAAATCATCTTTTTGCACAAGTTTCACGCACGAAATAAAAAAAGGATAGGAAAAGGAGAAAAATGATGCGGTGTTAAAGGCTGAAGCGTGATGAAAACTTGTCATCGTCACACGTTTTTGGTCCATATAAGAAATCGCATAAGAATGGGTCCCCAATGGAAAATAATCTTTTTTTAAAATGGAATGTCACTTTTTGCGTGTTTTTCAGTCTCTTTTCTCGTTTTTTTATATCTAATCATCATCGGATCATGATTACTCATTCCGGAACCTTTTTTCACTTCCTTGCTAATATAATAAACAAACCATTACTTTTATGATTTCTTATCCCTTTCCTTGATGATTTTTATTTACGAATTTTTTTACGAGTTTTGATTTTCTACAAGATTTTTCGTTGAAAAAATATTATTTTTAATTTTTAACAAAAATATTTTAATTAATTCGATAAAATTTTTAATTTTTTAAAAAATTATTTTCTAAAAGATTTACGACCGCTCATACGAGTTTCGATTTTTTTTAAAATATTTTCTTTTATTTTTGCTATTTTGATAAATATTTTTACTAATAAAATAAAATTTATTATTTTTTAATTTCATGATTGTTTCGAGATTTTTCTTTGAAAAATATATATTTTTTTTTTTATTTTTTAAAATATTAGATTAATTCAAAAATATTTATTTTCAATTTTAAGAGAGCTCGTCGAGCACTATCTACTTCTTCTGTATTTTTGTAATTTTTATTTTTAAAATATTTAATTAATTAGATTTAATTTATTTTTAAAAAATTCAAAATTTTTCTTTCCATTTTTTAATTTAATTTGATTTTTTTATTTTTGAATTTGCAAAAATTAATTCAAATTTTAATTTAAAAAATTAAAAGAAAAAAATTTGAACTTTTTAAAAATAAATTAGGTACCTAAAATTTTTAAAATAAAAAATATTAAAATATTATTTCAAAAATTATTAAAAATTACAAAAATTATTTTTTTTTTATCTTAAATAAAAAATAAAGATAAAAAATTTAGAACTAATTTTTTTTTAATTACAAAATTTTTTCATTTGTATATAAATAAAATACGTAAAGGGATATTTTCTGCCCTTCTTTCGCTCAATAACATAAAAAGGTGTGGTCATCATTTACGTTCATTTTTTTCATACCATTAAATTTTTGAACAGACACACAGCTGAGTAGTGCGAAAAAAATGACTTTGCATGTTTCGCCCTTACCTTGATCATTCAAATCGAATTCCGCTTCTAATTCTTCCTTTGTTGGTTCGCGTTCGGCACCGTTGTCTTTGGCATCACCTTGTTTCATTTTTGCTCTGATTTTGTGTCCGCGGAACGCTGCTTGGATTTTAGTTGCTGCTTCAACTGCAAAGAAAAAAAACGAAAAAAAAATTGAATTAAATTTGTTTTGTGCGCAATGAGTAAAAAATAAATAATAAATGTAACTTTTGCATATTTTATCAGGTGAATTGTGAGGATTTTTTTCAAGATAAAAGATTATTTTTTGAAAAAAAAATGTTTCCGGAATACTTTAATGAGAAACGAAATTTAATCAAAAATGTTGCCAAATTTCATCTACACGAAAAATAAAAGGTCGATGAAAGAGATTTTATTGCATTATTAAACGACGACACATACTCTAGCTCATCGATATTGGAACATAAAATACGTCTTTTGTCGTCGCACGAGGAGCTTTTGAATAAAACAGGCATCACATGAAATTCTCATGAAAAAGTAAATTGAATTTGGAAACAAATAAGTGGATGTCAAAGCGATAAAACGAAAAAAAAAATTGGAAAGAGCATGAATTTTTATTAAACATTACAACAATTTGCTTGCGATTTAAAAAAAAAATAACAATTTTCCGGGAAATGTTGCTCCAATTCATTAATTGATTGAAAAAAAAATATTCCGCAGTCCATTACTTGTTTAAAATCTGAATTCATTATTTTTTATTGTTTGTGCGGACAAACTTTTCACACGCGTCTGTTCCCGTTTTCATCATGAATTTTTAATTGATTTTTACATGTTATGAATTTTTGAGTGGTTAATTTAAAACAGTTCTTGTGTTTATCATTTCACCATTGCTCGTGAAAAATCGTGTGAAACGAAAAATCAATTAATTATTGATAATCCTGAGAAATCTGTCTGGCAGAGACTTATGAATTTCAAATAAAAGCCACGTAACGGAATTTTCAATGCAGTAAATTAATCAAATAAATAAATTATCGACCATTTGATGCCATCAACACATAATTTAGTTATTTCGAGAATACGCTAGTTGTTAACTAATGGCAATTTATTGCACGTTGATTTAATTTTCTATTTTGAAATAAAAAAAGTGTCGGTGTGGTCATTTCAATCAATTGTAGCACTAATAAATGGATGGAGAGTGCAGAATGTTTTGAACCAAAATTAATTAAATTTTACCAATGTAGAAATTGAAAATTGATCATCAATGCATATTTTGTTGTTCGAATAACAATTTTCATGAGAGATTGTAAATTAATACAAACAACAAAATATTTAGTCTACTTGGAAAATGTTTACTTGAGCTGATTTCCTTCCATCGAAAAATAACTTGAGGGCGTTTACAATTAAAAGATTGTGAGTTGCTTATCTCAAAATTGTTTTTTTTTGTAAATGTTTGTATTATTTTTAAAATATTTTTATTTAATATTTTTTAATTTAATTTAATTTTTTATATTTTAATTTAAAATAATTTTTTATATCAAATTTAATAGTTTTTGAAAATTAAAAAAAATTAATATTAAAATAATATAATTATTAAAAAAAATAAAATTTAGAATAATAAAAAAAATATTATTTTATTATACTTAATTTAAAATTATAAAATGATATATCATTAATTAAAAAAATTTATTTAGAAAACAAATAATATATTCAAAAAATTTATGTATTTTTTATTATTTATTATTTTTGAAAAAAGTTTAAAAAAAAAATTAAATTTTTAAAAATAATTTAATAAATAAACAATAAATTTCTTAATAATAATTAATTTCATAAAATTTTGTTTGAATATTTTAATTTTTTATATAAATATTCGTAATTTTCGATATTTTTTAAAAATATTTTTAAAGATATTTAGCGAAGTGTTGTTAAAAATTTATGATAAATTGATTTTTTTATTTTAATTCTTTTTTTTTAATTCGATTAAATTGTTGTTTTTAATTTTTTTTTGGATTTAACATTTTTCGAAAGTTCATAGTAATTTTTTTTCATATATTTATTTTATTATTAGAAATTATATTTTATGCCTTAATTAAGCATACCTTAATTATTTTTTCAAATCCTGATTATTTTTGTAAATAATTTTATTTAAGTAAGAAATGACTCGAAACATATATTTTCAACAAACTTATATATTTTTAACTGTTCAAAAGGTTTAAAAGTTTAAAGAATGAAAATGACATGAAACTTATGATCCGAAAAAAGACATTTTGAAGAAAATTTTATAAACCCGCTTGTGACGCAACTTGAGAAAACTTTTAAAACGTTAGGAATTATTTCCCACAGTCATTACACAATGGCTTAACACAATTTCCCACATTAGACACGTCTCTTAAATATTGATTTTTCTCTGTTTTACAACAAATATTCTTCAGAGACACTGAATTATGAAACAGTAAAAGATGCCAACGTTGTCTATTTCTCGCAGCACAAATTATTCAACCCACACAAAAGCTCTGAAAAGTTTGTATTGTGTCACTTATTCCATTCCAAAAATAAATATTTATCATGTTTTTATACAAAAATATCAACATAATAATCATAATAATATTCATAATGCATTATATATATTTTATTATTATGATGTTCGAAACGACACAATTCAATATTGTCGCTACCTGTAATGAATATCAATATATTTTGCAACCTGGTATTCGCCACAGAATATGGGAGGAAATTGGATCTGTCGGCATAATGATAATAAAAATCGATTTTAATTTTGCTCATCACCGCATGTGTTATGACGTGATGAATGAAGTCTATTAAAAAATTTAAGCTTAAAATTATTTATTTGCGAAAAAAAGTTTCAGTTAATTTTAAAACGAATAAACTTCTTTAATTATTTATCTCAATTTATTGAGGTTTATCTTTCGCCGCATAATTATGATGTTTTGGCATCTCTCGAACGAAATGAAACGAACGAAAAATGCGAATAAACGTTAATTTATGCTACGTTTTATTATTATTATCTCATATTATCATAAAATACAGTTAAAGTTTTGTTCGAGAATGCAACAAAAAACCGCACATACACAATCATAATCGTAACAATAATCCTCGGGAATGAAATTCAAATAAGGAAATTATATAAATTTCGTTTTCGCACTCGTTTTCTCGGTCTCTTGGAAATTTTTTGTATAGAAAAAAATTTTTTTATTCATTCCTCGTAGATTTTCATTAAACACGAATAATAAAAAATTTAAAAAACTTTTTCATCGGCAGCCAGGTATACTTTTATTTTTGCCACAACTTCATTTAGAAGAGAACATTTCCTGTTCATGATTTTTTTTCCAATGAAAATTCCTATTTTTGAATAAAACATGGACCAGATGAGGAAAAAACATCGATCTCTACTTAAAAAAAACTCCTTTTTTTATTCATCGATGATGATTGTACCTAACAAAGTAACAAAAGGATCATTTTTCTGATTATTATTATACTAAATCAATGCTTTTATATGTTTTTTATAAATAAACAAGAGTTTTTTCTACGCGAAAACGGCAATAAATCGTTATTTATGTGCTTCATAAAAGCAATTCAGCGCAACTCATTGAACAGCGAAAAAAAAAAAGAAAATTGTTTAGGAAGGAAAATATATATTTTTATATAATAATGAATAATAATGTTACGAACAAAAGACGTCATTTTGTAGCTTTTGTATGCATTTTGTACGTTACACGGCAATAACACGTAATTTTAGTTGTTTTTTTTTTTGGAAAATGAGATGAAAATCCAAATAAACGTGTTGGTTTTTAGGCCCGCTGACCAAAATAAATGTCATGCAAATTTAATGAGGTTTGATTAATTTTTGGCGTTTTTCGGGTCGTTGGGGTGAGTTCATGTACCTCATGACGGTAGTTGGCACAAACAATTGCGA
Source organism: Culicoides brevitarsis (assembly GCF_036172545.1). NCBI lineage: Eukaryota > Metazoa > Arthropoda > Insecta > Diptera > Ceratopogonidae > Culicoides > Culicoides brevitarsis. The sequence goes on along the minus strand of NC_087085.1, from coordinate 12,659,612 downwards.
AAAATAATTATAATTAATTATAACTTTGACAAGTTGTTTGTGTTTGCGTTAGTCGCCATGAAACGTGAGGCAGAAACTAATGATGATGTATATTATTTAATGAACGTTAATAAAGTTGGTCGTTGATTACTTTTTATTGAAGTAAAGCTTAACAAGGAGTTTATTTGCACTGCGATTTCAAGTAAAATGAATTTTATTGCAGAAAATGTTAATTTTGGTTTAAAATTGTTTTTAAAAATTTAATTTTTTTATTCTTGAATTTTTTTTATTTAAAAAAAATATTTATTAATTTTTTTTATTAAAAAAATATTATTAAAAAAAATAATTTGAATGAAAAATTGTATTTAAAAATTTTAAGTATCTCAAATTAATTTTAAATTTTATTTTAATAATTTGTTTTAAAAATCATTATTTTTTTATTTATTATTATAAAAATTAAATTAATTTAAAATTAGACGGTAATATAGCTCATTTTTCAAAAAATCTTTACATGAGCCCTTATAATAAGAGGATTTTAGCAGATTTTTTTTTTGGCAGAACCATCCAAAATAATTTTTCAACCTAAATTTGATAAATTTTATAGCTGGAAGTGAAAATTAATTTCCCTCATAATAAGAGGATTTTGGCTGAAATTTTTTTTGATCAATTTTTTCGCTAACATCTTTGTAATTTTTCCAAAACAAAAGTTGTTTCTAACATCAAAACCTTCATTTTGAGAAAACGGTAATGTAGCTCAATTTTGAAAAATCTGTAATTATGATAAGAGGATTTTGACTTTTTTTTCGCTAAAAAATTCGCATAATAACATCTTTAAATGGCTCCTGTACATCGAAAACGCAAAATTTAGAAAAAGTCCAAAACAAAAGTTGTTTCTAACATCAAAACCTTCATTTTGAGACGGAGAACGGTAATATAGCTCAATTTTCAAAAATCTGTACATGAGCCCTCATAACAAGAGGATTTTGACTTAAATTTTTTTTAATCAATTTTTTTCGCTAACATCTTTAAATGGCTCCTGTACATCGAAAACGCAGAATTTAGAAAAAGTCCAAAACAAAAGTTGTTTCTAACATCAAAACCTTTATTTTGAGACGGAGAACGGTAATATAGCTCAATTTTCAAAAATCTCTTCATGAGCCCTCATAATAAGAGGATTTTGTCAGAAATTTTTTTTGATACATATTATTATTTAATTAATTATTTTAATAATTGAAATAAAATATTTTTTTTTCTAAAATTTATTTTTTAATATTTATCTATTTTATTTTCATATTTATTTTTATTTTTCAAAAGAAAATAAATTGAAATTTAGTCCTTCTAAACCAAAATTCATCTCCTTTCTAATCAAAGTGCTCATTATTACACAAAATCTGACCCGCATTAATCCTTCGACTCTCTTTTTTTTCCTCACTTCCGTACCGTAATAAATTAATTTTATTTTCCAAATGTCTCTATCTCGAGTCCCGTGTGTGTCAAAACAAAAGAAAATTGTACGAATGTGTGGTTTTTATTTAGCACCTTTATTTATGTTGTACATATATGTTGTTGTCTGTCATCCCAACTACCAGCATACGAAAAATTTAATTATACAAAGTCTCGGAAACCGAACAACAAGGGGACAAAACAACAATGGAAAATAACCAAGACAACAACGACGAGCGAACGAGAATTGTGAAATTTAATTAAAATTTAACATAACCATGCTTCTTTATCTCATTTTTTCCTGCGTCGTACACAAAAGCGATTCATTTTTATCACATATTTTTTTTTCACCCGTCGTTTTTTTTTGTAATTATTATGCATCTGGCACGTATGAATATTGATTATTTCCTTATCACACCGTTGTTGAAAATTTGCGGGATAAAAGTCAAGGGGTGAGAAATGTAAAAAAAAATCGAATTTTTTCTTGTAAACTATCTTTTTTATCTAAAAAAAATACAGCAAGGTTAAAAAAAATATTTAATTAATATTTTCTTCTTCATTGTTTATTTTACTTCACTTCCAACGTTGTTGTTCATTTTCTCGAAGTTCAGTATTAAATTAAAATATCTCGGATAATATAAGTTTCTGATATCAATATAATCGCCAGAAGCAGCGAACGTGTAAAGAATATTATTATTTTTTACATTTTTCATGGAAAATATGAAAAAATGTTCAATTTCAGTACAAGACAACAAAATTTCTGTTGTTTATCTTTTGTTTGTTTGCGCACTGATTTTATTTAATGGAAGACTGCTCTTGAACCCACACAACAACGAATATTGGATGCTAATCACGTTTTCAATGGAAAAAAAAGTTAAGTAAATAATTGAAAAGTTCACTTTTAACCAATTTCAATTTTCTTAATTGCAATATTCGTTTCTCGGTCGTGCCAATTTTGGGCTAAAAAGAGCAGCCACACGAACAAAGTGCATTAAGGAGAAATGTTGCAAAGCCAAAACTAACAACAGATATTGTCCAATTAACCTACTTTAGTGTGATATATGAGATGCTTGTTCGAAAATATATCGATAGCTGTTGGAAATATTTGTGTGCGGTGGCACAAAGAAAATAAACAAGAATTGTCACAACAACGTATTCGGCAGCAAATGGGATGAAAATGTATCAGCAATTGTGTTAACAGCGATTAAAAGCATCGGTGGCACACACGAACAAGGAAATTTTGTGAGGCAATCACGAGTGTTGTTTTGCATGCAGACACACGACATGTGAGCTTAAGTAAACATGCGTTTTGTATCGATTTTGTGAGACATATGGGGTCGTTCACATTTATAGACGAAAATGTGAAAAAATATAATAAGCTGACGTTTCGAGAGCTTTTTAACCTCATAAGGTATTTAAAATTTTTTAACCACGAGTTTTATTTAGTTTTAATTTTTAATTACTTTTATTTAATTTTAATATAATTTTAATTTTATTTTAATTTAATTTTAATTTATTTTTAATTAAATTTTTATTTATTTATTTTTTTAAATTTATTTAATTATTTATTAATAATTTTTTGGTTGAAAAATAATTTATATAAATTTTTCGCCAAATAAGAAAAAATCTACTATTTGTTAAGTCCTATATATAAGATGTAATGATTAGTTAGTAATCAAGTCCCTTTAATTAATGTCATTTATTGTATAAATTTAAGTCCTGGTTAATAAAAATATTGTATTGTATTGTATAAATTTGTAAATGAATTTATTTAATTTAATTTAAATAAATTTTAATTTTTATTTATTTAATTTATTTATTTATTTTTTAAATGTTATTTTAATTTAATTTAATTAATTTTTCAACCAAATGATTTATTTAAAATTTTATTTGTGAAATTTATTTAATTTAACTTAATTTAATTTAATTTATTTTAAATAAATTTTAATTTTTTTTATTCAATTAATATTTTACTTATTTTATTTTAATTAAAATTTTTAAACCATTTATTTAATTTTTTGGTATAACCGCATATTTTCTTCGAAATGCGGTAAGAAAAACCAAATAAAATACCAGACGTCTCCATTTTTCAAGTCTGTCGCACGAGACAAATTTGTAAATGCTCTTGGCTTCTTCAAACTAAATCAAGTTTCCAAAGAAAAACAAATGAAATGAACGAAGATACACAAGAAAAAGCAAAAGTTTTGTTTGTTCAGATAAGGCTCAAACAAGCTTTCATATCACATCTCAGACTCTCGAAAAAAAAATGTTTATAAAAAAAAGAAAACAAACAAGAAATGAAGTTAAATTGGTCTTCAATTTGCTCGTTCTTAAGAACACAAAACAAAAAAAAAAACTTTCTCGAGTTTATTTTTCCTGTTTTTTCGCCTCCCATTCTCTCTCTGCGTTAAAACAACTCAAGTGTCATGTCGTCGTTGTTAGTTGCACAAAATTAAGTGTACACACGACAACACAAAAAATTCTCGTCTAACGAAAAACAATTGCTTGAGGCAATTGAGCCAGATGCATTGTTGGTGTGTCTAAGTGTGAAAATGTGTGTTCTCCAAATGAAAATGTCGTCTTGTGGCGCACATGGCGAACATTGTTAGAGTTCATTGCAGTAAATACACATCGACTAACGTTATCTCTTAATTAAATTGGTAGATTACGTCAGAAGCACACAAAGGCAGAAGGGATAGAAGGTATTCAAATGCGCCGAGTTTAAATGAATTATTTTGTCTTTCATGAGAGAATTTCACTCTTTTTTTTTTTGCTAAAAAGAAGATACAGAGGATAATTTTCATGTCAAAGCACTCTCGTTTTAATGTAAATACGACGAAGGATGACATAAAAAAGTGACTTTAAATTAAATGGATGCAAGTGCAAATGATAATGTTCGTCACAAAATGCAATAAAGGCACAACTTTTTGAGTTATATTTTGTTCAAACAGTGTCAGTCTCGGGCAACATAAAAATTTACTAAGAGCGCGTGTATCTAACACACATTCCATAAATTTTGTGAAAAAAAAATGTATTATTTTTATTACACTTTCGTGCCATGGCATCTTCGCAAGAGTGATATCATAAAGATAGAAAGAATTTTTATGTTGTTTTCTATATTTTTTTCTTCATTTCCTGCGCGGTATTTTTTGCACAATGAAGACGATATCATAAATATAGTGGCAGGTGCATCTTCAGTCGGTTGCTTAACGAGCCACAAGACGGAGACGAAGCAATTTATCGGAATTTGTTGAGAAATGATAATAATATCGTCAAATTAAAAACAGTTAAATTTTTTTTTCAATTCTCGAAGGAACTTTTTTCACTTGAATTCAGAAAAAAAAAAAAAAAAATGTGAACACATGTTTTACTTGTCCAAATGGAAAAAAACTAGGACGACAATGACAGGAGAAAAAAAGTAAATAATGATTAAATATTAAAGTCATCGATTTTTTTTATACGAAACGAGCATTTTGTGTTAAATAACGATTAGGAGCGTGAATTATTATCCCTAAATTGAAGTACTTAAGAAAGTAATTAGAATCTTTTGATGTAATTAATGGGATCAAATTAATTTTTAATTAAATTTACGGTTTCAATTCCATTCGATTCGGCATCAATGTATAATAAATATAAGACGGATGTTCAGTCATCTAAACAATATACTGTCATTTTATGAATTTCCAATAAATTTTCGGGTAATAAATGCAGAGAACGGAAAGATGATTGAATTATATTTGATGGTATTAATATTGAATTTGGATTATTTTCACATCAATAATTGCAGAGAATCGGAGAGACAAATGAACATTTCTACTGAAAAGGACGAGAAAATACTAAAAATTTATTATTTTTTTTTAATTAAAGTATATTAATTTTTTTAACTTAATAAATTTAAGTTTTTAATGTAATTTTAATAATTTTTTTTAAATTAAAAAAAAATATTTTTTTTAAAATTAAAATAATTAATTTTGTAACAATTAAAAATAAATATTTTTAAAAATAAGAAAAAAAATAAAAGAAATTACTAGAAATTATTTTTAAAAAAATATTTTAATTATTTTAAAAATATTAAAATATTTTTATTTTAATAAAAATAAAACAAAATTTTCTTTCAAAAAAATTTAAATAATTTTCATTAATTACTTTTAATTTAATTAAATATTTAATAATTTCACGATTTTTTTTAATAAAAATAAATAAAAATTCAATAAAAAAATTAAAATAAAACTAATAAAAAATTTTTAAATAATTTTGATCAATTAAAAAAATATTTCTATATGAAATACCAAAAATTTGGAAATAAGAAATAAATAAAAAAAATAAACTATCTAATGGGTAAATTTTTAAATAAAAAACTTTAATTAATCTGATTCCACAGAAAAATAAATAATTAAAAAACATTGATGGAATTTTCAATTTAAAAAGTAACAAAAACCACTTTATTTATTTATCGAGAGACAAGAATTCAACCTCAAACTCAACCTTATTTTTCTCAGAAACCAAAATGAACAAAAACTTTTTGAAAGACAAGATGTCAACATTGATTAAATTTCCCTTCCTCCATTTTTTCTTCGAAAAAAAAACCTCATTGTATTGACATCGATTACGAAAAATAAATTCATTTCGATTTGATTTTATTTTACCGCATAAACTTCCTTATAACGCTGTTAATTAAATGAATAATTGAGAACGAATAAAAATACTTTTCCTCCGCATCAGCTCTTATCGCAACCCATTTCAATTTTCGTTCGCAATAAAAGTAACTTTGTTCCACGCGCCAAAAGTCAAACTCTTCTTACAACAATAAAACCCAATTGATCATTGATGCTGAACGGAACGATGCTCGCTTGCTAAAATTATTTTAATGAAATTGGTTTTCTCTCTCCTTTTGGTTCATAAACTTCATTTCCTCGTTCTTTGGTTAAACGATAATTTCGTTTCATTTTTGCTCAGTAATCAACGGAAGACGATCAGTCGCCAGCAAAAGACCTTTGGAAGACCTTCACAAATTATTTGATGGAACGAAATTTATTGAATTAAAAAAAATCTGAGCTCCGAATTTGAATAACAAAGAAATCAATCACAGCTCTGATTGAAAAGTGTTCCTTGTCAGACAAGAAAAAAAAAAGAATATTGATCGGATTTTAATTTACTTTTCAAACTGAAATCCAATTGAAACATTTTTTTGCCGCAAGCCAACCATTGGTACCATTTTCTGTATTTTTTTTTTGCAGAAAAGTCCCTTCCAGCAAAACTATATATTGAGAAATTTTGACAGGACTCGAAGTAAATTGTCAATAACATGTCAGTTAAATTTGAAATGACATTAATAGTAATATAATGATTGAAATCTATCAAGAGATTTTTATTGGATTTTGAACGTGTTTTATTTATAGATCAGTCATGTGGTAAAAAATTTCTAACATTTCTCGTCAGAAAAAAATTTTTGTCAGTTGAATCCCCTAATGATAATGTCGATGAACAAAGATATGAGGAACAAAGAAAAGTAATATCGCAAAATTCCATTCTTCTTTATAATAATAATATTTCTTTTATGAGACATGTAAGAAAAAGAGCGACTGACAAAATAAATAGAAATGAAGAGTATTTTCATATAGGATCAAATAACAATGAGTAGTGTGGCGCGGCCTTGGAACGTAACGAACGACAATCGCTGGAAGGATTTTATGATCAAGATATGAATTTTTTCAATAAAAAAGAGTAATATTATTAGAATGTCGCCATTTTGTCTGCTCTAATCTCCGGTTGTGGTCGTTGTCATAACTTTATTGGCATGTTACTTGTGATAGTTCGCAGTCTTTGAAAGGACAAGAAGCAATGAAGTGAAAAAGATGGCTTCTGAACATATGAATATTTTTATTGAAATTTACGTTTTTATGGACATTAGTATGCTAGTTGGAGACAAAAAGTCAGAAAATTTATTATTTCGTTGCGTAACGTTTTATTAGTTGGATTTACATAATTTTGGATTAAGTCTTACACTACCAAAAATTAAATTATAAATATTGCGTAAGATTTTTGTAAATTACTTCCTTTAACTTTATGTGTAGTCAAAAAATAATATTTTTAATTTTTTTTAACAAAAGGTAAATTAAAAATAAAATATAAAAAATAATTAAATAAAAATTAAATATAATTAATTTATAAAATAATTTTAATAATTTAATTAAAATAATTTAATTATTAATTATTTTAATAATTTTTTAATAATTTAATTATTAATTTATAATATTTAAACAAAAAAATAAAATATGAGTTAAAAAATTTGAGAAATAAATAAATTTAATAATTTATATTTATTTGATACATATTAACTTTTTTGAATTTCAATTTTTATTGAATTTCTATTCAATTCAATTTTTTTTAAATATCTAATTTTCCTACGGTTTTTTAAATTTTTTAGCAATTTTTAAAACAAAGCAGGATTTTAGTATTTTTTTTTTTTGATTATTTGAATTAATTTTTTTAACTTAATTATTTTTAATTTTTAAAAGAAGTTGGTTAAAAAAATTAAATTAAAATAAAATTTTTAAACCATTTTTTTAATTAAAAAAAAAATATTTAATTTATTTTATGTTAAAAAATGTAATTTTATTTTATTATTTTTTGCAACATATTTTTTTTCATAAAACATTTTTTATCTTCAATTTTTCTTCAAATCAAAATTTTTAAAGTCAAAGCTTTCAAATTACATTTTTCTCACAATTTTACGATAAAATAACTCGATTCAAGCAATAAAAAATATCTTTCCAACCATTCAAAAGTTGTTAAATGGCTAAAAATATCATTGAAAATAAAAATAAAACACTCAAGTATCCCATTGCTCTTTTTCTTTGATCCATCATCATAAAACTTGTGATAAAATCACGTCATCACTGCTTGTTATTACACTTTTGATGTCACACACTGCGCTCAGTAGTTGTTCCATTGAGCAAGTCAATCATGCATTATTTCACAAAGAAATCCCAATAATGTGAGAAGCTTGTGACGTTAAAATGCCAACGCATTTATCGTGAAATGTGTCTTTTCTATCTATTTTGTCGAAACATGTCTTTGAACGCGTGTAATTCATAAGCAACTTGAAGGCTGTTGAAAGGTGTGTGACAAGGTGTTGATTTATGGCAAAGTACTTGAAGTTGAAATAATGAGTGTTATTCAAAGAGAAAATGAACGATTGAAGACACTTGAAACCGTCAGAATCATTATCGCGAGTTTTTTTTCCTTCAAAAAATTCGTTCACGTTCGAGAAGAATTTAATTTAAGGACTACAATTAAACTTTGCTGAAAAATAAAACAACATTTGGAAAGTTGTTCGTTAAAAACAAGCGAATTTTTGTGCTGTTTGCCCAAGCACAAGTTAAATACTCTAAAATATTTGATAATAAAATTTCTCAAAAGTGGTTTTAATTATGATGCTGGAGGATACTTGGCGACCAATCTACAGAGAGAAAAATACTTTTCACCCTTCGTCGTGCTTTTATTCATTATTGCAGAAACATGACTCGAAAAAAAAACATTTTTGTTCAAATTTACATGACCCAGATCTTTTTGTGTGGTAAATAGTACGAAAAAAAAGTTGCATAATAAAAATTTATTCTCGCACAACACTTGGGAGTAAAATAAAGGAGACCAAAATCAACCGCAGAAGTTGGTGAAAGTTTCTCCTTCTTCACTTTTCATCGTCATTTCACAAAAAAAAAAATTGTCTCTAAATTTTTCTTTCCATTATTTAATCAAAAAAAAGTTGATTACATGACGGCATCGAGTCCCACACAAAAAAAAAACGACAGGAACAGATGATAACGCATTTGTCTGATGTGACGAGTTCATGTCTCTCTGAATATTTCTATTTTTACATTGCTCAAAAATTTTTTTTTTGTAATCCTTTATGAGGTTATGGACGAACACGATGACGACAGAAAAAAACTTTTAATACGTTTCACGAATATAAAAACATTTTGTAATAACATACAAAAAAAAAGCTTTTTACCTTTTCATTTTTTTTTGTATGGGTGCCCATCATCAAATCTTCTACAAATACAAACATTGAAAAAAAAAACTTTTTTCATTCGGGAAAATAAATGAAAGTTTAGAATACTATTTTTTTCTGTGTCTGAAAAAAGGATCATTTTCCTTGCGTTGTGATGCTTTTAACTGGATTCAATTTTTTTTTTTAGGAATTTTGTGCACAAAAAAAAATTCTTGGGAAGAGCGACATATGATAAATGTGGTCTCCTTCGTGTCTGTCGTTAATACTGCCAAAAACAGGAAGGTCACGCACATTAGTGAAACACACAAAAAAGTGGGTTAAAAGCATTTCATTGTCACGAAATTGAATATTTAAGCACCCTTTGTCATAAATTGTGTCGTCTTTTATGCAGTGCAACTTTTTTATTATTTTATGCTTGAAAACGTTTAACTGAATATTTATAAACTGAAATTTTTTATGAAAAAAATAAAAAAAAATTACAAGCATCTTAAAGATTTTTTTAAACGTTTTTTTTTATGTCTGGAAGCGGTAAAATTGTTTACTCTATTTAAGTTTCTATTTTTCGCAGAATTCCAGGTTGTTCGAAAACGATAGAAAAAATGTTGACACAATTATTTCAAACAAGCACATTGTTTCATTACTAGTTTTTCTCGCATTGTTTGTACTTCTTGAGGCTAAAATGAAGACTTTTATTAATATTTATAAAATATTTTTTTTTCTTTGCTTAAACGCCTTAAGGGTTTACCATCGTTCAATAAACGAAATTTATGAAAAGTGACATAAAAAGTGATATTTTTTCATAAAACTGCACGAAATGCAACGAAAAGAAAGAAAAGTAATTTCTCTCAAGTGGGCGGATAAATAAAGAGATAGAGATGAAAAGAAGAAAGAAACTGCAATCAAGAACAATTTCAACTATTTCGCAATAAAAATAATAAAATTCAGCAGAGAAAAATAATTTTTGTTGCCCAAGTTGGAAATTTCTTCAATCAACCAGACGTTTCCACTCAATTTGTATAATTTTTATTACTTCGATTGTCTCAGAAACACAAAAAGACAAATCTCTTCCGGCGTGTTTTCTTTGAATGTGACAAAAAAACTTTTTGAATTTGCATAAAACATAAAATTAGCCGCGTAAAGAATAAATCACAAATAATTTGATCATCTCCGAGTGCGAGTGCGTGAGGAAAATGATAAAATTATTCAGAGAAGTTTTTTCTCGTTATTTTTTGGCGGAAAACACACGGTCGACTCCCAATAGACCAAACCATTATCTCTCTTTTTATTTCAATTTTTTCCGCGTTACCTGGCTATTTTTCCGTCAAAAAATGATGAAAAAATGGAGATTCGCGTTATTAATGTTACACACTTACTTTTTTTTTGTTACATATTTTTTTTTACGCCCTTAAGTCATTTGTATTTGTGTTTTTTTTTGACACAAGTAGTAAAAAAAACAACAAAAAAAGAGATTATCATGGTGTAATGATATAGGCAAATAATACAGCTTGGCATCATTATTTTTGTATAATGTACAAGTTTTTGTTGTGTTGCGGCATTTAAATAGCTAATCGCTTGACGGGCTTCAACGCAACAGATTTTCCTGATTAAATTTTTATTAGTTTCAAATGACTTCCTGCACGTGTCGCTGATTTTCTGTTAATTAATTGAATGGAGATTAAAAGCCATTACTTTTAGTTTAACGAATTGTACTTAGCTCAAAAAGTTTGTCAAAAGATTTTTTTGCTCATAAAAAATTTTAAAAGATTTTATGAAAAAGTTTTTAATGCAAACGATGGGTAATAACAATGTAATAAAACTAAATAAGCGTCGTTGTCGTCACTGATTTCCATTTAAAAGAGCTCGATAAGAGGTAGAATTAGCATAACACAGACTGACTATCAATGACAGTCAAGACGCTTGAATAACGTTAAAAGATGGATAATAAGCTGCGTCATGATTCACGACAAATACTGCTCTGAGGATTGAAAAGGTATGAAATTGACCCTTCGAGAGGTCAATTTGACTCACTTTGGGATTGTTCATTCAGAAACCAACTGAGTCCTTCAAGAGGTTAACATGATCCCTTATGGCAAAAGGGATCAAATTAACCTCTTGAAGGTTCAATTTCAAGGAATGTCAATTTCAAAGGGGGTCAACTTGACCTCTTATAGGTATTTTAAGAGGTTGGATTGATCTTGTAGAGTTAAATTTAAACCTAAAAGATCAATGTAATCTCTTAAAAGATCGATTTGACCTTATAAAAGGTCAAGTTGACCCCCTTCGAAACTCAATATCAGCTGATCAAGAAATTTAACCTCACAAAGAGATCAGTTGATCCCTCAAGGGGTCTGTTTAACAAATTTGGAGTTGATCTGACTAAAGTTTTAAAAAATTAACTTAATAATTTTTAAAAAGACCCCTTGAAGGATCAACTGATCTCTTAATAGATCGATTTAAAAAGGTTAACCTCTTCAAGCGATCAGCTGATCCTTCAAAAATTCAATTTGATTAATTTCGAAGAATCAATTTAACTTTTTGAAGGATCAACTGATCGCTTGAAGAGGTTAAACTTTTTTTTCAATAGATCAATTCCAAATTGATCAAAATTTAACTTTTATGAGGTCATATTGATCACTTAAGAAGCTATTTTAACTCTTAAGAGATCAATCTACCCCATTAAAAGATCAATTTCATACCTTTTAAATCCTCCGGGCGCATCAAAAACCGAAATAAAAGAAGCAGAAAATCATCTAAGTACCCAGAAGTCCATTACCATAAAAAAAAGTTTCCTTTTTAACATAATGGAAATAAATCACATTAACTTTGACCCTTTTTTCATGACCATGTCGTTGTTTCGTTATCATCATCAGTAGATAATTGATTTATGGTTGCTGCTCGTTTTTTTCCTTTTTCTCCTCCGTGTTACTCCAAAAAATTACTTAATCACTCTTTTGTTTCTGCCATGGATGCCTTTTGATGTGACAAAGTAATATATAGGGCATTCACGTGCCCCGTGCTCATAATTGGCCTTTTTTATCGTCACACGTGCACTTTTCTTTTATCTCTTTGTAAGCAGTTTGTTCATAAAACGGAATATTATTTCCCTTTTTATGAGGCTTTTTGCTATAAGACGTTTTATGTGTGTGGTTTTGTCGTTCAAATTGACCTTCTGAGAGCTTTTAACGTGTGAAATTCAACAAGTAAGCTTGAGGTTGAATAATTTGCGAAATTACTTAAAACTTAAAATTAAATTGACGATGGAGAGCTATTTTGCAAAGTAATTCTACGGGACAATTTTCATCATTTTATTCAAGTGTGAGTGGCAGTGTCATGAAAAATTTTATCGTTTCACACACGGAACAGGAACATATTTCAAGTTAACATTGATTGATATATTTTCTATTTTTATACCTCAAATGTCACATATTTTGCGAAACCTGACCCGATAACGAACAAAAAAAGTGACAAAACACAAGAAAATCAATTTCAATTACTTATTCATGTCTTTCCGAGCACTTTTTTGTTTTTCTTCCGTTCCATACTTTGGGTTTGTTTTGGTGTCCTTAACACAAATCGATTGTTTGTCAAGGAATTTTCACTAAATACTTTTCGATCTCTTTTTATTGTGTGACGCGAGTATGAAAAAGAAACTTTTTATATGGACAAACAAACATATTTAAAAAGTTTTTTCTTCTTATATTTTTTTTCTTTCGTTTGTGTCATGAATAAACAATCGAAAGTACCAACTTCATCATCATTACGATCGTTAAGTTACTGAAAAAAATCAAATATTAGCTCGAAGCAAAAAATCTGACATTTCTTATATAGAAAAAAAAAATAAAAAGATTTTTTTAAGACCATTTGGCTAAGGCGAAAAAATTTTCCGCAACATACCAGCAGAATATTAACAGAAATGACGATAACAAAGCCTCTGAATAAATAAAGGCGATTGTTTTTTGCTTTTCGACGCTACTTTTTTCGATAAGGATCAGCTGCCAGAACCATTTCCTGATAAATGTTATTTTTGCGACGTGTGTTTTTGTTATAAATTACAAGAGAAAATGATGTAAAAAAAAGCCTCGTGTTATTTTCAAGAAAAAATCTTTTGTAAAATGCGATAAAGTGATTAGTATTGGTTTGTTCGTAAAAAATTGCAAGTGTAAAAAATCTGTGAAAAAAAAATCTCCATAGAAATCATAAGGCGATTATTTTTGTTGTTTTTCATGTGTGAAAGCCTCTTTTTACAAGAATTATGCATTAAAAATTAAAATTTTATGTTTGACCTCGATTCAAGTAATAATTTTATTAAAATCGATCCTTTTGACGCTTGCAAAGGAACAAAATTGCCTTCAATTTCGCTTCAATTAGAGAAAATCAAATAATTTTGTTTACTCGTCATTTTCTTAAATTTTTAATTCACTTCCGTGCCTTTGTTTGTTCGTACCAAGAATGGAGGATTAAATCCTTCACCCAAAATTAAACCAAATATTATTTTTTGAATATTTCATCAGGCAAATCCAAGGCAAATATGGTTAAGAAAATATCTTTTTGTTTTTTTCATCTCTTTTTTTTATGAATTTTGAATACAAAAAGCCACTTTCCATGATTATGTAAAAATATTTTTTTTTTAAATTAATTTCTTCACGTTTTCAGTCATCAATTTCCTTGCTGAAAAGTCCTTAAATGTAAAAAAATTACATGAAAGGTGTTTCCTGTAAAAAATATTTTTTTTAAGATGGTAGAAAAGTTTTGCCATATCATGTGAACAAAACATTTTTGACACTTTTTCGCAAAATATCAGAGGTAACTTCGGAGGTAACTTGAGGCAATGAACGAAAAACTTTTTATAAAAATTGCAAAAATATATTAAAAGGTAAATAATACTTCAACAGTCATAAAAATAATAAAAAAAAGTTTTTTTTTAAAGTTTCGCATCGAGCAATAATCGATCATCATTAGAGACAAGTCGTTAAGTTAAAATATAAAAAAATATTTTCACATCAATTTTATTACAAAAAATATAAAAAAAAACTTTTCTGCCAATATTTTAAAATAAAATTTAATGGCGGAGAGATAGAGTAGAGCAATTTAAACATAAGCCGACTTTGACTTGATCAATTTTTACCACTCTTGACGTTGATGCACTGTACGAAGTTCTACCTGCAGGAAATCCGATTTCGCTTGGATTATAAATTCGTTGCACAAACAGCGCGAACGAGAACGAACAAATCATCTAGGAATTTCTACGGATTTATAATGCACTCTCTTTGACGTGTGTGTGCAACGCTTTGATATGAAATTATTTCAGCCATGAATCCAAAAAAATATAAAAAAGTGTATTAATCGATACGTTCCTTCTTACATGGCAGCTAAAAAAAATTGTTACATTGAAAAACATTTTTCTAACACACACACAGAAAGTCCTTGTTACGACGACACGTCTCATTGCTGGGGCAGAGAATTGCAAGTCAAGTGTGTGCCTTGAAAAATTACGTAATAATGTTGCTCGAAAAGACGTATAAATTGCATACTCTCGAGAAAAAAAAAATAATGTTGAAAATATTGCATAGCTCGACAAATGCATAAAGCTGCTTTATTTTTTTTGAAGGGAAATTGGAACAAGAATTTTGTTGAAGGCAATTCCAAAAGTGGATGTGAAAATAAGTCAGTCCTTGTGTTATTTTATGCATGTGTACATTAAATGCTTCATTGGACAAGCTCTATCAGTGAAAAATGGAGGAAATTTAGTCTTTGTAAAATCAACAATATAAAAAATCATTTTTTTTGTCGATTTCAAAAAAAAAAAAAAATTAAGTTAAATTTTAAAATTTTTAAAAAAATTAGTTCTTTTTACCGCATTTCGAAGAAAAAATGCGGTATTAAACTCGACTTGTCGTCTGTGTGTGTGTGTGTGTGTGTTTCGGTGTGCCCCAAAATTTTTTTTTTGTAATTCTTAGTTATTAGAGAGGAGTCAGCTTAGTACAGTGGTTAGCGTATCGGACTAATGAGCGTAAGGTCGTCGGTTCGAGACTCGAAATCATGAAAAACTTTTCTGACTCCAATCGTGCTCAAAATTTACTTTTTTTAGAAACCATTTGGGACCTTAATTAATTTTGAGGGCGCCTATATGACAAAAAATCATTCCCCGGCGTTTACTGAGAAAGCTTACGATTTCAAAGTATGAAGTACAATAGGACTCTTTAGAGACCGCGGTGCGAGCCATAATAGACCCTACCCTACCCTAGTTATTAGAGGACCCTGAAGGTCAGTGGGCAGTTCCTTGGGTTGTGAGGTGTATGGAATTGTGAAAGGGTCATGAGGGGTTCGAAAATGTGAAATGAGGAGTTCGAAAATGTGAAATGAGGAGTATTTAATTGTGAAATGAAGGGTATGAAAATGTAGAAAAATCTGGAATAAGGAGTACAAAAAGCAAAGATACATATGCAACCTTGAAATGCGGTTTAGTATGTCGTTCTTTAGACGACTACTTTCTCTATTTTTTCTTAATATTGTCTTTTTTTGTGAAAAAAAATATATCTCAGAATAATTATTATCAATTTTTTTAAATTTTTTAGGAAAATATTTAGTATTTTTTTTTATAAATCTCAATTATATTTATAAAATAAGTAACTTATAATTTTGCAAAATTTTTTAATTAAATTAATTATTTATTAAATCTTAAATTTAATTTTCTATTTTTCTTCGATTTTCTTTTTTAAAGGATAATTATCTTTCTTTTTTCCATTTGAATGTTTTCAATTTTACATTTACAAACTTTCTTATCTCAATAGAAGATTTAAAAAATTAATTTATTTTTATTCTATTGACGATTTTTTTTTAATTTTTTATTATTTAAAAAAAATCATTTTTTTCTAAAATGAAATAAATATAAATTTAATTTAAATAAAATTTTAATAACTGTTAACAAGTTATCAATTAATTAATAATTTAAAACATTTTTTTTATTAAAAAAAATTAAGTAAAATTTTAAAAATTTTAAAGAAAATAAAAATTATGTTTACAAAAATTAAATTTTTTAAATTAAAAAAAATAAATAAAAAATAAAATAAAAAAAATCATACCTCAAAAGATAAACTTCTACCCATAAAAAGGTCAAACCCATCCCTTTTAAGTTCAAATCGACCCATTTTCGAATTATAGAGCACACAAAATCCTTATCACCGAATGGAAATAAAATTGATTCATGACTAAGCTCTTAATCAGCTTCCGCCTATTTTCCTTATGTAGTGATTACTCGAAAGCTAGATAGTCACAAGTTTTCACCTAAGAAGCTTTTCCGTTGTTTGTCGAAAAGATTGTCTATCTCTCTCCCCTTTGCAAAATTTATCTTTTCCTCCGAGAGTAAAATTAATCTTCTGTGTATCCTCTTATTATCGCAGACAGAGCCATTTCCGGTCGTAAAAAGATGTTTACAAGCCAAATAGAGAAAAAAAACAAGAAGAAATTCCAAAAGACTTCAAACGTGATATTTACTTACGACTTGTTTGTTGTTCAAATTAACATTAAAGTGTAAAGATGTCTGTCGACGAACGTTCGGAGAGACAAAAATAACGGATTATCGGAAATTGCTCGTGTATGTGTGGGATGAAGCCAAGTAGTTAACACAGTCCTGACATCTTAACATCTCTCGGCAAATATTTGTTGTTTACGAGGAACAAAATGATTGATTTTCGAGTGAATTTGTTTTTTTGTCAAATAAGCAACAACATGACAAGATGAACGAGAATCGATTAAATTCGAGTAAATTATTAGCAATTTGTGACATACAAAAGCTTTTAAATTTATCCATAATTGATGAGGAAACTCAGTTGTAACTTGAAACCCTTAATACGGTAAAAAACTATTTTGCCATCCTTTTAACGTGCCACACTTTCGAAGAGAGAAAAATAAAAATTCTGCCGTAACTTGCTAATCTCATGATAAATTTACGTTGCTTTTTGCACATTATCGGTTGTTTTCGTTCCCACACAGCTCGCCTTGTAATTACAAAAGTAACGTGGTTGGTTCTGTTCCGTATTTAATGACGTCCAAAGTTAATTTATGTAAATATTTATGCATTTTCGTGCAAAATAACAGGTCAAAAGTAACGCAAAATCAGTGTTGCTGCTCAGTTTTAATATTCATTCAGCGATATCCTTCAGGTCAAAACTTGTGACCTAATGCCATTGAAGTGAAAAATTTTCTCATATGTCATTCGGAACGAAGTCTCTTGTGCCGACAAGCAATCAAATAAACGAGAATCGATAATCCTTTGCAATAGTAATCGGATCATAATAATAAAATGGAACAAAATAATCGGATTTTCATTTTATTTTTATTATTATTCAATTCAAACAAATGGCATTAAAGGCAAACACCCAGCTCATGTTCGAAATGCTTTGAAACGTTAGCAAATGTCTTATCTCGTTTGATTTGAATTCTTGATAAGGGTTGACCGACTGAATATTTAATGCAACATGTGTTCAAACATTGCAACTTTCAACGGACAAAGATATCCTTTGAAGAACACATTTTATTTGTTTTAATGCAATAAATGACCCTGACACACGTTTTTCATTCGTTTTTCATAACAAATTGCAAGAAATGCGGGCTAAAAACTATCAAAATCAATATTTTTAGTTGTAATTTTGTACAAACTTTGGTTTGTACACGAAAAAAGGTTTATGACCAGACCACAAAAAAGACATGAATTTCAATGTTGAAGCAATTTGTTGTTTTTTGTTGAATGAAATTATTTTATAAAATAATGATATTTTGTTCATTTTTGCAATGACAAAGCTTTTTTGATATTTTATTGTGTGTTTGTTTTTATTTTATTTTTTACAACATTTTATAATTATTTTTTTTTTTAATTTTTAGCAGTCAACGAAAAATGTTAATTCATAATTTCTTTAAATTAAGAAATTTATCTGAAAAATTTTCAAAGTCAATTAAATATATTTTTTTAGAGAAATAAATTCTATTAAATAAATAAATATTTTTTTAAAAAAAATATTTTAAAATTTTTTTTAATTTTCAAAAAAATTAAATAATTGAATTGGTGTAGGTCGGTACATTTTTTTTAATAAAAATTTTTTTTTTTTTTTAAATCAATTTTTTTTTTATTTATTTTTTAAAAAAAATTAAGTCAATAAGCCTTCTAAATCAATTAATTAATTTTAGTTAAATAAATTATGAAAAATTTTTATAAAATAAATTTTGATTTTAATTTTATTAAAAAAGTTCAAAAATAATAATAAAAAGCAAAAATGATATTTTATTAAAATTTCCTAAATTCAAGAATTTTTAAAAATTCTATTTTAAATTTTTTAATGAAAAAAGAAAATTAAAAAAATATATTGACCCAAAATTAAATTACATACCTATTTTTTATATGTTCCTTTTTAATAACCCATTTTAAAAAAAATTTTTTTTAAAATAAAAAAAAAATCGATTGCATTTTCAAAAAAAAATTAGTTTTGTAAAATAAACAAAAAAAAAATTACATAAAAATCGCAATCAACTTAGATTTTTCCTCCTTTCTTTGATTATCATAAAAATAATAATAATTCAAAACGATATGCAGCAGCGATTGATTTTTCGTGCCTCGTTTTGTTATTGTGACATGAAACGTAAAAAGTTATTATTTTTCATTTCCCTTTTTGTGTCTTTTTTCCCATTCTTTTCTAATAAAATTCGTACCCAATTGCAATGAATGAACAGAAAAATGTGTTCAAAAGGCAATCATAAAAACTATTGAATGACTTGGAATATTCCTAATTTGAATCGAATTTCTCATGAAATGCCTTCTACGAAATTTTCTATATTTATAAAGTCAATAGAAGCAATTTCCGACGAAAAACCTTGAAATCATGAATCAAACATTTTTTTTTGCGAAAACTTAAAAAGAGGTGAATAAAAAAATTAATTAATTAGAATTTTCTGAAAATTGTCTGAATCGCAGTCACAAAAATTCCTTTGATGATCAACGAAAATGCGAGGCAAAAAATACACAGACAGACCATTTTCTGGTTCATTATCATTAGGTTCGTTCTGCACTTTTATTTCTCTCATTTCATCATCTTCATCAAAAAAATGAACACAAAAAAGGGATTCATTTATTTTCGTGTATGAAGGAATCCGAATCTATCATCAGCAGTATCATTGTTCGTTATGTGCAAAAAAAAAACAGGAAGTTGATATGACGAGTGAGATGATGAAAAGGACTGAAACTGAAATGAATGGAATAAAAACAATTGTACAACACGAAAATGCTTTTCTCCTGTCTAACGAGAAATAAATACAATCGTTTCATAATCTCACATGTCAAGGCTTTCAACAATTTTGTTCTCCGTGAAAAAAAAAGAGGAGAGAAGAGGGGGAAAAATGATAAAATACTTCACAATTTACTTACATAATTGATATCTTTAGCTGAGTCGAAAGAGTGTCCTTTTTATGGGGTACTCCTTTGTTTGAATTTATCACACTGCTTCTCGTATACAGCACTTGCACACCCGATTTCCGATTTATTATTTTTTTTTCTTGCTCGACGTCGTTATCAGAAATTAAGCGTGAGATAAAGACACGTACGCTCCTCGTATTATATGACAATTGACAATTTTCTAAGGTTATGGATTTCACCTGTTTTTAACACACTTTTGCTTGTGGTAGGAACACGGAAAAAGTAAGTTTACTCACACGGACCGATCAAATCTGAATGAAGGATGCAATTCGTTTGATATTGTGTTTTTGGCGAAAAACTTTGCTCTCTGTGTACTGGAGGGTGGCGATGCGGGAGGCTTTTCTGTGTGCATAAATGAAAGTAGTTGTCGGAAAAATGTGTGGCATGAGACAGGGAGGCAACTAAAGCGCATACTCGGCAATTGTCGGTTTGTTTGTAGAATATTTTCAGTGATGGAGAATAATGAAAAATGTCTTAAAAAATAAAATTATTTTAAAAATAAATTTTTAATAATAATTTTTTAAAAATTTAAAATAATTTTTTAAAAATTTAATTTTTTTTTATTTAGATTTTAATTTTTAATTATTTTTTTTTTTAATTTAAATTTTTAATTAGGACTAAAAAAATTAATTTTTCATTAAAGTTAATTTCTTATAAATGAAAAATACATTTTTTAATAAATTAATTATTAAATTAATAATTTTTGAATTAAAATAATTTTTTATGACTAAAAAAATTATTTTGCATTTAATTAAATTTTTCGTAAATATAAAAAAATATTTTTTTTATTTAAAAAAATATTTTTATTTAAAAAAAAATATTTTTATATTAAAAATTTTAAATTTTAATAATTTTTTAAATTAAAAAAATTAACTTTTTTTAGAAGAAATTTTTTTATGAAACACTTTAAAAATAAAACTTAAACGATACGCCACCGAAAATTACCCACACACTCACCTGCCTGCCTTACGTGTCAGGATCATATGTTTTTCTACACCGCCACACTTCACGTACTGCCAACTCCTTCACTCAGTCTTCCTCTCTGGCAGGTTTTATTTATTCAATAAAGCTAACGAAAAATGAGTTATTACAATGAATTGTGCATATTTTTGACTTGTTGTTCGTTTATTTCGTACCAAAAATCTCTTTTCCTGATAAATTAATTCGTATACAATTTTGATGTTTTTTATTCGTAGCAATAGAAGGCGTGATTCAATTATTCATCCGAATGCTTCAACTACCTCCGACGTCGACCAAAAATATAAAAGTAATGGAGGTTATTGTCGTAAAAAAACGTGAATATAAATTTTATTGCTTCATTTATGATTAAATAATTCATTTTTTTTCGAAATCTCTCTCTCAAAACACGTGTGATATTTTTTTTGTTTAGAATTCAATTTTTATTCTGCGATATCTTTTGTTAGTCCATTTGATGGAGGAACTCCCGTTAAAATCCATTGTGAAGGTTCTGTAGTTGTTGGAAGTGAATTTTGAGCCAGTACAATAGCAACGAGCGCCATTAATAATAGGATAGAGAAAAATCGTAACTGCATGTTGCTGTGAATATAATGATAGCTTGATGACTGACGTGATTTTTTGATGGACTTTAATTTATATCTAAGTCAAATGATGACATCACGAGTTAAATGAACCGTTCAATTAGACCAATTTTACGTTTTTTCGTATGGAAATGTTGATTATTTGAATGTCAGTTGGATAGTTTTTTATATGAGAATTTCATGAAATTAATTAAATTTCTGACAAGTATTGAAAATTAGAGATTTTTTGTATTTTTTAATCAAGAGACCGAAACGGAAGTCACGTGAATGTTTTTATTTATTTTATTAAAAATTTTTAAAGTAATTTTTTTATATTTTGAATTATTTGAAATATCTTAGAATAGAAAAATTTTTGAAAAGTTAGGAAAAAAAATTAAATTTAAAAAAATTGATTTGAATTTTCGAATTTTTTTAAATTCAGTATTCAATTGCAATCTCTTATGTTACTTTTAAAGACCAATTCAATGGTTTTCGAAACAATTCATGAAAACAATTCAATGGTTTTTAACTTAATTAAATTCTCGTATCTTTTGTTTACTCAAAATCTTCATTGACACAAATAAACATTATTTTTTAAATTAAATATATTTTCTGTCATTGCTTTAAATCGGTTTCTCTCAAAAACTATCGTTAGAGAATTTAAAAAAATAAATTAAAAAAATCGAAAATTTTGAAATATTCAAGATTTTTTATGTTAATTTTTTTTTTAAATTTTCGATAAATTTTTGAAAATTTAACAGCTTTAAATTTATTTTCTCTTAAAAAAATATTTTGATATTTTTTCAAATTTAAATTTATTAATTTTTTTTAAATTTAAGCTTCAAAATTATTTTCATCAAATTTCGACTTTAAAAATCTTTCTTTAATTTTTCATGTAAATTTCATGATCAAATTAGCACACAAAAAAATATTTCGTCAAGAATTTTAATGACGTCCTTTTGTTGCCGCGTGACAATGCACCATAAATTAGCGCCCAACTCACTGGATGTCGTCTCATCAGCAAAAATTCCAAACTCGTAACTCAATTCTCTTCATCACACTGAACAAGTAATTAGTTAATTGCCTGCTATAAAATTTATTTTACAATTTTCACTTAATGTGCGCACACTTTGCTCCTCTAATCAAATAAAAAGCGAGTCGTTGCAATTATATTCCAGTGTCATCTGATAATTATTATTTATGTCATCCATTCTGTAATTTCTCGTCACCGAAGCCCAGCGAACGTGAGTGCAATTGTTATTTCTCCCTCCCTCACTTTTCGCTTTCATTGTGTCGTTCACAAACCTCTATTTAAACATTTAAAATATTGCAAATTATCTCGTTATTACGCTTTTTATGAACACCAAGCACACACAGAGAAAACTTTCCCTAGGTGTGGTTACGGCATCTCTTACATAATAATCATAAATTTTAGGTGCGAGAAATATCATTTTCCGTGCCGCAGGATTTTACATCGCTTATTATCACGAAAATGTTCGTCTGTCCTTCCGTTTCATGTGTGTTGATCCCTTTCTTCGTTTCTTTGCATCTTTTGCATGCGGAGATTGTTCCATTCATAATAAATTCCCTACGTGTTTGCTGCCTCCAGCTGAACGAACTATTACGAGAACTAAATTGAAATCATGTTTCAACAGTTTTACAATAAAATAATAATAAAGAGACGAGGAAGAGCACATAGAATCGTCGTTCGAGCAACAAGTTTCAACATGCACTTTTAGGATCCATTCTTTTCTGCAGGCTTCTGAATGCTGCAAAGAAAAGCAACGTATCTGTGGATGAGATGAGAGGAATAATGGCGATGATTATGATATTCATTCGTCGCACAAAGGAAGTTAAATTAAGCTGAATGTGTGAGTGGGAGAGAGATTTTTACATGCACAGAGAATAGAATAAATTGCTTATGTAAACCTTGTCACTCTGGAATCAGTAGCATCATCAAATTTAGAAGGCAAAAAGAGATGTAGGCAGGAAGTGAAAAATTGCTTAATAGAATCTACGTGAAAAAAACTTTTTGTGATTTGAAAAAGTCTAGGCTAATTTTTTATTTTATTATTGTCAATAAATAAATAAATGATACATAATTAATAAAAATAATAAATAAATAAAAAATATTTTTAAAATAATAAAATAGATCACGGTTCTCCGTCTCAAATTGAAGGTTTTGTCTTAAGAAACAACTTTTGTTTTGGACTTTTTCTAAATTTTTCGTTTTCGATGTACAGGAGCCATTTAAAGATGTTAGCGAAAAAAAATTTAAGTCAAAATCCTTTTATTATGAGGGCTCACATACCGATTTTTCAAAATTAAGCTAGATCACGGTTCTCCGTCTCAAAATGAAGGTTTTGATGTTAGAAACAACTTTTGTTTTGGACTTTTTCTAAATTTTGCGTTTTCGATGTACAGGAGCCATTTAAAGATGTTAGCGAAAATAATTGATTAAAAAATATTTAAGTCAAAATCCTCTTATTCCTTTTTACACTGAAATTATTTTGGATGGTTTATAACGATACATATTTCATATTCATTATAAAAAGCGTTATAGGCCTCATAAATTTGATAATAAACCTACCTACCGAGCTAGATTACCGTTCTTCGGCTCAAAATGTAGTTTTGACGTTAGAAATAACTTTTGTTTTGGACGTTTTCTAAATTTTGCGTTTCCGATGTACAGGCGAAAAAAAAATTTTTTGAAATTTTGAAAAAAAAAATTTTTTGAAAAAAAAACAAATTTTGAAAAAAAAATTAAAAAAAAAAAATTTTTTGAAAAAAAAATTTTTTTCAAAAAATTTCTCGGCTATAAAAATAAGGATACTTTTTTGCTCAAAAAAAGCCATGTTTTTGTCATTTTCCCCAACTTTGAGGCCTGGGCCCCAGATTTTTTTGTTCAAGTCGGGAGATTCTTTGCCTCAATTCGAATTTTTTTGAATGTTTACTGTCGTTTAGCACCTGACCGCCTTTGATTCTAACGATTTTTCGATATTTTTGGGCCGGCGTTTCACAACGGCGTTGTGCGGTAAAAACAAAGTAGTATATGGAACATATACTACAAAAAAAATTTAAAAAAATATTAAATTCAAAAAAATATGTGAATTTTTTTAAAAATTTTTAATGGTTTATGAGGTAATTTAAAAAAAGGAATTTTTTTATTTTTATTTATTTTTTTATTTTAATTAAGTTTCAATGTAAAGAAAACTGTTTAGAATATGAATATTTTTCTTATTAAAAAAAAACTTTTTTTTAAACAAAAAAGGAACTTTATAAAAATTCAAGGACATTTTTTATTAAAAAATACAAGATTAAATGAAAGCATATTAAATATTATTTTACGTACCTTCTTCCGGATCTGGCTCCATTCCATTTTGTTCTGCATCTTTCGTCGAATGGTTTTGCACAACCTTTAAGTCTTTACTTGAATCACATCCCATTTTTTATTTATTTTTTTTATTTAAATATTTTATATAAAAATTCTATAAAACACTCGTTTTTTTTGTTCATAAATTATTAATTTCGAAATTTCCTTATTTTTTCATTTTAAAATGGCAGTACTTCCTTTAAATTTTCTGTAAGAAAAAAAAAAACATCCTCGACAATTAGATAAACGCATGGTAGCAAAAAATTATCTGTCCGACATGAATCAATATTAAACTAATCGATGAAAATATCAACATTGTAATAAACTGCACGTTCAACAATTTCCATCGTCGTCGTCGAATGGAAAACAGCTTAATGATGATGATGTTATTGAATGCACACACAGGGAAAAAAATCAGGATTGCATGTCTCTGAAAAGTTTATTGGCTTGATCAAAAGTTGCACTTTACTTCGCGTTAATAATTCATCGTGAGCTCCAACCAGCGCTGCACCCTATCATTATTTGAAGTTTGTTGCAACAACAAAAGCAGCGCATTAACTTTTGTTGTTTACTCAACTATTTTTACTTTTGAAAATAATTTATAACATTGAAGTTTTTTTTTTGTTCAAAGACTCACAAAGTTGCATTGGCAACGAACAAATTAATGTTTACTCAAAACGTACGGAATAGGCGCCGCCGCCAGAATAACAAGGTTATAAATGCTCACTAATTGTGTCTATTTTTGCAGGCCTTTCATAAAATAAATTATAATAAAATAATTTTAATGTCTAGCAGTTTTAATTTTTTTTGCCTCATTTTCGCTATCGTGCCTTATCTTGTTGTTTTTTGCGATTTCAGGTCTTGATAAATATCTCTTTGTCACGATTGCAAGATATAAAAAAAAGTAAAATTTCCAGAATATTTAGGTGTGGTTGCTAATTTTAATGGTCGACAGGCCCATTTGGCATGTTCTTGGACATCATCATTATGTAATGCCTAATAAAGTATCTTTCACACGTGACAAGGTGATGCGATCTAATAATAGCGCGCGCCAAAGCTAAACATTTCGAAATCAATATCCGTTATCTATCGACAACCCTGACCTTTTTATGTGCATCGCATTGATTGTCTTTCTCGTGTGTATGGGGTTTTTGCTCGCTTTTACGATTGCAGAGGGGATTTAATGGCTCATTAGTCCCATTTATCGTCAAATTACCGAAGACTTGTGAACTAATTGATTTTCAAATAGATTTATGTCCCCCGAGTGAACTAAGCATTTTGGCAAGATTTAACGCAATTTTCGCCTTTTTAATGCCATTTGATGATGTAATGAAGATTTTATGGCCTGTTAATGCTTACAACCCTTACTTTTTTCTTTCTTCGATCAACTTTCTTAATGAATTTTTGGTCGTTAAACTTTGCGTGATGTGCATATAATTGGATGTGTTTTGTCGTGCAGGTGTCACACAAACACAAAGAAGAGGACAAATACCCCGATAATTATTGATTGGTCATTATTTATTCAATCAAACACGCCATCAATCGGAGTGTAGTATCGGAATGTGATGAAAATAACCAAAATTTATGAGCTCATCAATAAAAATTGGGTTACACATGACCACATGACGTTTTAAGGAAATGGAATCTATTTTTGAATTAAATGGAAAATTTTTACAGAGTATTTCTTATTTTTTTTTTTAATTTGTAGAAATTAAATAATTTTTAAAGAATTTATTAAAAATAAGAATTAATAGTTGAATTAAATTTAGTTTAAAATTTAGTAAAAAAAAAAATGGCAAAAAAACTGGTTTGCAATATTTTCATAATTTGACTTTTAAGTAACTTAATACAAATTTATACAAAGCTACAAATTTATTTTCTTATTTTTAAAAAATTAATAAAATTATTTAATTTAAATTATTAATTTTTTTTGTAATAAATTTAATTAAATTAGTAATTGTTAAATAATTTTAAAAAATTATTTAACTGAAAAAAAATAATTAAATTAAATAATAAATTATAAAATATAAAAAAATGAACTTTTAACTTATTTAATTCTAAAACTTAAGCTTAGTTTTAAAAATTTTATTATTTTCAAAAATAATAAACAATTATTTCTGAAGATTACTAATAATTAAATTAAATTAAAAATAAATAATTTTAATTATCCTAAAAATAAAAAAAAGTTTAAAATTTTTTAAAGTTTAAATATTGATTTAATTATTTTAAAAATTTGTATCATACTTTAAAATTAATTCCTTTAGAAAATTAATTTACCGAAACATTTAAGTCAAAAATAATTATTTTAAAAATTATTTTTTTAACAAATTTTAGGAAAAAAAATCATTTAAATAAATTAAGTAAATTTAAATAAATATTTGAAAAAAAATGTATTTTTGAAAATAATAAAAATTTTAAAACTAAGTTTAAGTTTTAGAATAAAATGAGATATAATCCCTTTTTTTATTTTTTATGGATTTTAATTACCTAATTAATTATTTTTCAGTTAAATTAATTTTTTAAAAATTAGTTAATAATTACTAATTTAATTAAATTAATTAAAAAAATTTCATAAATAATTTAAATTAAATAATTTTAATAAATTTTTTTATTTATGTATTTGGAAATAATAAAAAATGTAGCTTTATAATTTGAATTAAGTTACTTTACTGAAGTCGAAAATTTTGACCTTTTCCTTAATAAATTTAATAACCCTTATTTTCAGAAACATCCTGTATATGAGCAAAATTTCATTCAAATATGTGACGCACTGACACAAGTCTAGCCTAGCAAAATTAGCAATTCAAAGTTGAAACAGGTGGTTCCTTGAATACAAATTTTGAGTCAAAATATTTACATATTCCGTACATGTTTCCAGTTTGACGAGTAAGTAAAGTTCACGCCGAAACTTCATTTAAAATTAATGAATTACAAACATACAAGAAATTAATGAATTTTTTTCTCCTTCTTTCACTTTTATGGCTTTTTTCTTAATGATTAAAGTTTCTAATTCTCCAGTTACCAATTATTTACCGCACCTGCTGTTGCTTCGTCATTGCTTCGTTCCTCGGAAAAAGTTAATCAACTGTCGAAATTTTTTTTTGACGAAACTGGGAATGAAAAGATTAGAATTTATGGTCGGTTGAAACGGAAAGCTCAACCTTCAACGAAATTTCCATAGGCACGCATGTCGTCGTCGTAAAAAGGAACCAAATATCCGTTTCTTAGGAACTGTATCAGAGATCTTGTGTTTCGGAGGAAAAATCAATTCTTGAAGCGGAAAGCTTACAAATTTCCATCGCATCACGTTTAAACGGCAAAAAATATTTTCTTTTCATTCTAATACGTTTTGTTACGACGAAAGTTTAACTTTTTTTTTGCATACGACGATCTGTAGTTATTGATAAGGAAATAAGTTTTTCGTTGAATTTTTGAAAGTCACGCTACAAATGTGGGCCATCGAATGAATAGAACATGCATCATCAGTTCGATTACTTGCATCATCATCGTGGTTCAGGGCAACTCTTGTGCTATTTTTGGCTGGAGTGGCGAACAAAAAATCCGTTTCACACGATTTGTCGTAAAAAATTAACGTGAAAAAAGGCGAAATTCTCGTGATAAATTATTTATGAGAGAGCCGGATGCTTTGCTTGTCGACATTTTAGTGGAAAATGCGAGAAAAAACAAAGAGTTTGAGAATCAAAAGTAAGTACATTGACTCAAGTTGCCCTCTCCACGTCGAGTAGCTGTTAACACCTTAAGCACGAGAAAATTAATATTTTATGGAAAATTATGACTAGACCTCTTTGTTTGATAAAAATCAGAATGTCGTCGTGAATTTGTTGCTTTTCTTGGAATAAAAAGGAAATTATGATCATAAAACGAGGCAAAGCAAAATATCAAGAATTCTCTTTTTGACGAGACTGAAAAATGGTTCAAGGTTGTGTGAAAATTTATTGTAGCAAAAGTCAACAACACCCGGTTGTTTCCGATGTGATAATCGATATGTCAGTCAATCGAACGGATTTGATTTTATTTTATATGACATACTTTAAAATGTGAAAAATACATTACAAGGCGCTTCCATTGAAAAATGTCTGCAAAATTTCAAGAATTTTTAGTAAATAATTTTTTCATAAATAAATCAAAAAAAAAAAATAAATAAAATAAAATAAATAATTAAAAATAATAAATAAAATTTAATTTAATTAAAAAAAAATTAGATTGAAAATTATTTAAAATTAAAAAGTAAAAAAATAAGAAAAGGATTGAAAAAAATGAAAGATTGTGAAAATATTTTTAATAAATTTAATAGATTTTTCAATTTTTTTAATGAATTTTTAAAATTTTTAATTAAAAATTTTTCCGTATTATTTATATAAAATTATTGGTCATTTTAAAATTTAAAAAAATTATTACTTTTATTTTATTTTAAATTAATATTAAATAAAAATAAATAAAAATTAAAAATAATTTTTTAAAAAAATTAAAAAATAAATTAAAATATATTTAAAAAAAGAAAAGGATTTATTCAAAATAAATTTCAATAAAAAAAAATAAAATGTGAAAAAATTTATATTTTTTATGAGAAATTCTGAAATATTAAGCAGCTGTTTTGTATGAAAATCCTCAAACGATGACATCCAGTCATACAATTTAAACGAAAAAATTCATCAAAAAAAAAAAATTACACAAATCAAAATTACACAATGACACAAATAACTTTTTTTGTGGGCGAGAAAAATAAATACAAACAATTCTTGGAAATATTACGTGGGCTCTTCATTAATTTTTTTTATTTGAATTTTTTTTAAATATATTTTTTATCTCGTCATCTTTTAATAATTTTAAGGGCAATATTAAGTCACGTATGAAAAATTTTTTTATTTATTTTTTTTTCAGAAAAAAACCTTCAACTGTAATTTTTTAATTAAAATTTCCTGCGAAAAGCGTGTTGTCAGACACAAAATATTCGTGAAACGCCAAGTTCAAATATTTTCTTTCATGTACACAATTTATTTACTCATTTGCCATCACTTAGCGCTACTTGGAAGAGCAAAAAAAAATCTATCGAACTCATAAATTATGTCAATAAAGTCGTCTCTTTACTCACTTCTGTTTGTAGTACGATGACATTGAATCGATCCACTTATCAATAACAATATTCTAATAAAATATATCAATTATTTAAATGTACACAACCCATTTTATTCATTTGCATAATTTTCTCTTTGATTTTTTTTTTTTTGTATTTTATTTAAATAATTTTTTTCACACGATGCTGTTTCCCATCAAACATACACACACACGCGTTTATCATGTCATGGAGTGACGTTTTTATTGCTGCAACTGCATTGTACACTTGTTGCAATTATTATTTAACACAAATTGTTTCACAATTTTTGACTTGTTGCTGTCCATCGTGCGCCGTTGAAGGTGTCGGCAAAAATTATCCGTATTTAAAAATTTTTATTTAAGCACTTCCGGTTTCGCAACGACGAAAAATGCACGAAAAATTGTTGAAAAAGGATAAATTTAAAAAAGCACCTGAACCACAACTGTGTCAGTAAGCGAATACTGACGGAGTGTATTGTTAACTTGGATACATTGGCGCGCCGCGCTTGGAAACTCGCGTAAGTTTCGCTGTGTGTGCACGTTCGGAACTGCGGCCACGTGTATCCAAGTTGCCTGGTTTGTTTGTGACCTATAGCTATGTTCGAGTTAGAGAGCGAGGGAAAAAGGGCACGTACACATAAAATTATTATAAACGTTCTGTATTTTAGTTATTTTTTTTTTTTGTTAAGAGAGCTGTAAACAAGTTGCGATACCCATTCACACAAAACACGATAAAGCTGCTCCTTTTTTCAGTTTTTTGTTTTCATTTGTAGCTTTTCATTTCATTCGGAAATACATTTGAAGGTGTGTGTGTCGTCTGACTGTCAAACGGATGGAATTTTATAGTCCAGCGAGTTTGAGGCGGCGCGTTAATTAATTGTGATTAATGAAAAAAAAAAAAACTCATGACTCCTTGAATTTCGTGGAATTTTTAAATGGTTTGCTGGAAAATAATTTAAAATATTTTTCTCGTTATTTTTTTTTTTTTTGGGTAAGTTTGGGAGAGAAAAATTATTACATTTAATGGTAATGTCTTTATTGCGTGTCTCCTTCCTGTGTTATTTTTATGCACTTAGACAACTCTTGAGTCGCTATTAACAGATATTTTGGCTGCTTCACTATATTTAGAATGTTGAGACTTGTGAGTTGTGGCGTGACAATAAATGAAGCACTTAATAAGAACATGATGTTTTTTTATGATAATTTTTGTGGGAAATTTTTTTTTATGACTTGTGCGAGTTTTGTAGTTTTTTTGCAGATTTTTTCTTTTATTAATTTTTTTATCATTTATTTAATTTAATTATTTTTTATTTTTTTTTCACACAAAAAGTCAATAAATTGCTTTAAAATTGAACTAAGCCCTATAATGAAATTTTAAATTAATTTTGATTTTTTTTTAATTTATTCAAAATTTAATTTTAATATTTCTCTAAAAAAATCAACTGTTTCTTTCAAAATTTCTAGTTTTTATAGTTATTTTAATTTCAATTTTTTTTACCATAATATTAATTAAAATTTTTAAATTAAATAAAATATTTAACTATTTTTATTTATTAAATTTAATAACTTTGTTAAAAGTTTCGCATAAATATAAGACTTTTTTTCAAAAATATTTATTTTTTTAATATAACAAAAAAGTCTATGGGTCACTCTGAAATTTTCAGGGAAATTTTAATAAAAAATTTAATAAACAAATTTTAAAACTAAATTAAATTTAAATTTTCTTTTTTATTAATATTATTTAAAAATTAAAAAAAAATAAATTTACAAAATAAAGAAATTAATATTTTTTTATTTATTTTTTTTCAAGGCTTAATTAATTAAAATTTAATAGTTTAAATACCTATTTTTTTAATGAAAAAAATAAATTAAAATTTTTAAATTAAATCAAATTAAATTTAAAAATTTTATTATTAATTTTGTTTTTATTTTAATTAATTAAATTTAATTTATTTTATTTTTTTTATTTTAATTTATTTTATTTTTATTTTTCAAAAGACGGACAATGTTTACCATGTTGAAGCACTTTTCATATAAAATGCATTAAAAGCTATAACCGAAGGTGAAAAAAACTGAATGAAATTCTCCCAAAACCAACAATTTTGCGTGTTTTCGTTGACCTAATTTCAAAATAAAAAGGGAAAAACGGTAAAAATTTGGCGTTCAATGTAAAACTTTTGATTGAAACCAACTTTCGTAACATTTTGAACTAGTAATTTATTTATTACATTTTTTTTATTTATTTATTTACAAATAAAGTCTCGCTAATTTAATTTAATATTTTTTTTAAATAAATTTAAATCAATTACATTAGGTATTATAACATTTGTTTAGAAATACAATCAATTGGGTTATGATTAGTTTTTTGTTTAATAATTTTTTATTGGAATAATAAAAAAGAAATTATTTTTGCAGAACTTCATTCCGTATATAAAATGAAACTCCGTGATCACATTTTTTACGTGTTTCCGTTTAAAAGTCTTGTTCCTGTTTATTTGGCTTGTGCAGCAGATAGAGCACAACAATCGTGGCGAGCGAGCTGATGAGGAAAATTGTGTCGAACCATCGGTGGTAGAAGTTAAAATGCAGTCCGCCGAGCACTTCGGTGATGATAACGCGATATTCCGCCGGCATATTCATCCTCATGAGCAGAACCGATGAGCAAAAGTACATGCCCATGATTTGCGCCATCACAAGCACAATAATATTCGACGATTTGCTCGATGAAATTTTGTAGAAGAATTTCGTGAGGGTCAGTAGGAGTCCACGAATCGACGTCACAACGATGCAACCGACAAGAAAGAAGGAAACGTGCTGCGACCAAAAAGCGACATCCATTTCGAAGCCACACCAATGAACGGCGATCTCAATGCCTCGCGTAACGGCGTCTTTTTTGCCGACACGATCGAAAATTATGTTAATTGTCGACATGAAGATCTTGTAGAGACAGTACAGACTGAAAAAATGTCCTAAAATGTTGAAATATTTCCCTTGCAGGGTATTGGCCCAACGTTCGCGTTCTTGCATCGTCCGTAAATCGTGCACTTCGAGAAAGAGTTGACGTGAAACTTCTTCCAAAGCTGCTATTTCGAGTTTGAGTTGACCAATATCTACGAAAAAAATTCAATTTTAAGACATTTTTAGGGAAAATTCTTCAATAAAACTTACTTTCGCCCGAAACATTATTCGCCACAGAGCTCAACATGCCCCAAATTCCGGGTTTTGATATGTTTGACTTGTTCTTCCTGCGATCCAGAGCGATTCGTTTCTTCTTTGCCAAAATCATCTCCATCGTTTGCATCAATTTTCGTTCGGTATTGAGGATATCGCTGTTCGATACCGGTCGAATGAAGATTTTCATGCTCGTATATGGATAATTCACAGCACCAAAGCCCGAAAGTACTGCCATGACAGTCACCCCGAGCACGCCGATCCGCGAAACAGCCTGTTCGATCGTGAAAATTCCCTTTGAGGCACTTAACAGCGGGAACGAGTCCCCAATTCGCCAGAATCCGTACAAATAAATGAAGAAACAGAGCCAGGTGAGTGGGAATCGCCATCGAATTGGCACAAATTGTATATTGCTAATGCACTGATGGGCAATGTAGAACGGAATTAGCGCGATGACGAGGAACAGTAACAACGCTAAGTTGAATCGCCAGTGGAAAAAACGCGAAGACAAGTCCAAAAAACCAATAATTTCGAAAATTATCAGCTCAAACATGGTTGTCGAGAGTGCAAGTGTCGTAGAAAAAATCAATTGAACGAAATTGTTGCGAACTTCGTAGTTGCGGAACAGTTGCTTGCCAAAGAAGATCCATCCTCCAGCGAAAAAGCAAACCTAAAATAAAATAATTAAAATAACATTTGGTAAGCGAAATCAAAACAATGTCGTGTTTTTGGGCAGAGTCGTAATTACCTGTGAAATGAAAATAATTAACGAATCTTCAATGAAACCCATCGTTGTTCGAGTGTCTCTGCACTAAATTTGGGTTATTTTTCCTCGAAATTCTGTGGAAAATTCAGAAAATTCGGCATTTTGCCATATCACAACAAAGGCTCAAAGTCGCCACTGCTGATTCAAACAAAAAATCAGGATAGCCCAGTGCACATTGTGAATTTTCTGTCTGTATACTGGGGCGATCAGCTGTTTGAGACGAATGAAAGTGATATGACCCAACTCACAGAAAAAAATCCTGCCGCCCCAGTTAGCATGTGCAGGATTTTTTTTCTGTATGCTGGGACAGTTATCACTTTCAGCCGACTCATGATCTTTTTTTATATGGCGACGACTGGTAGTTTGTTATAGAGTCTCAGGATCTAAAATAAAGGACCTCCAAAGCTCTCTTCATATTTTTTTATTGTTGCTTTTTCAAAAAAATTAGTGAAAAATATATTGAGAAAATTAAATATTTTTTTCGATTTCCTATATATTTTAGAATTTTAGCAATTTTTTTTTTTTGATTTTTTATATTTTTTCAAAAAAAATAGCCTGAACTTTAATAACGAAAGAGAAAAAATCGACTTTACATGGGTTTATTGAGAAAAAAAGTATGTTTTTCAGTTTTCTGTTGCTTTGAGCTAAAAAATGCTTTCTAACAAAAAAATACTTAAAATAAAAAAAAAATTAAAAAATATTTTGATTAAAATAAAAAGCAAAATAATCAAAAACAATTAATTCGTTTACAGCGTCAAATGAGATTTTTTTTATTGAAAAATAAAATTTCGCTGAGTTTTTATTTTTAATAATATTTTTATGGGTTTACTTTAAATATTTTTGGTATCATTTTCACAAGGATAGAAATAGAGAGAGAATGAGAGAGAATATCAATAAACTGCCAGCCTAACTTTTTACATTTTTTTTAGTATTTTTTTTTTATTGGAATTTACTTTCCAGCATCGCTCATGGTCTTTGGGAGACTGAGGAGAGAGTTGATTAGCTCCGAGTTGCGTTTCGGCATTGGGGCACTCAAGTATTGCGTATCCATGTAATATGGGCGGCAAGGCGGGAGATGGTTGTAATTGTTGTACATTGGTCGTCCGAGGGTTGATAACCAAGCAGCAAGCTCTTTTACGTCCTGAAATTGGCAAAAAATGAAAAAAAAATCATCAAAAAGTTGCTCGTGAAAGAAAACGTGCGATTCATGAAAATTCTTTAAAAAAATTTTTTTTATATAAATCGAATTCAAGAAAATTTATTAAAAAATATATTATTGAAAATTTCTAAAATGACGTCGCAAATTTTTTATCTGCACGAAAACTACGCAAAATGTGACATTTTCAACAGTTTATTATCAGCAGGGGTTCCTCTTCTATGAGGGAGTTCATTTCTACAGAATAAAATGGCAAACACGTCATTTATTTAATTTATAATATTATAAAACATTTTGAGCAAAAAAAGGTTTTGACTCAAAAAAAATAATAACAATTCGAAAAATTTTAAATTTTTACATTTTTTAATTTTAATAAAAATTTTCAATATTTTTTTCCTCTTTAAAAATAGCTTAAATTAACTGTTTTTCACTGATTTTTCGCAATTTTTGCGAAATTGATTTGAAATGAATAATTTTGCACAGAATAAATTTTATTTTTAAATAAAATTAAATAAATGTAGCTTAAAAAAATATTTTGCCTTTTTAACCGGTTTTGATTTCTTATTTTTTGTCGAAAATTAAAGTATAATTTTCATTAAATTTTTCAAAAATAAATCACTTTTTCCACTTTTTCACAATTATTTATTGAGTCACTTTATCTTCTGCTTCCAAAAATAACTCAACTAACCTCTTTATCGAAATAATGTTCCTCATCAGGTGTTGGGCTAGCAAAGCTCATTGTTGCACAAACGCACAACAAAACAGCTAATATCCCAAAAATTGCACTTTTATCCATTTTTATTTATTGTTTTTTTTATTTCTTTGTATTTTTTTAACTTTGAAATCCAAGAGAGAACTGATTTACTGTTGCAAATCCACTCGAATTATATACTGATCGCCAAGTTTTTCCAATCCATACATCTGTCGACATGATAAAAATTTCCCCTATTCTTCATACAAAATGAAAGATAAATACTTTTCTAATAAAAAAAAAACCTAATATTGTCAATTGCAGATATTTTTTTTATTTTATTTTATTTTTCCATATAGGTAAATTGGTTCGTTGTGGACGTAACGAAACAATCGACGACGATATGAAACGTAATAAGGTCGACAAAAAGTAATATTGTGTGTTGATATAAGGATCATAAACGTGTTTTCATTCAAGAATTTATTGCATGGAGAGCATATGTCACGGTAAACGTTTCTGTTTTAATTAATTGTTTGCTAAATAAGTCAAGTTCATACGCATTTGAATGGAATTTTTTTTCCGAGAAAAGGTCATTCGATGTGATTTTTTTCGTTTTTTAATAAACTTTGGCAGAAACTTCTGGAATTCTTTGAAATTGAGGAGAGGCTGTGATGTCAAAAACGAATAAAATCGATCACGCGTGCAATTTTTTTCTTTTTTTGCTATT
Source organism: Culicoides brevitarsis (assembly GCF_036172545.1). Taxonomy (NCBI): domain Eukaryota; kingdom Metazoa; phylum Arthropoda; class Insecta; order Diptera; family Ceratopogonidae; genus Culicoides; species Culicoides brevitarsis. Next base: position 12,623,177 of record NC_087085.1, on the reverse strand, counting down.
TTTAGATGCATATTTTTCTTTTAAACCACTAATATGACGTAAAAAATTCTTCATTGTCTCTGTTCATGACACATCATTCATTCATAAAAGCCCCCGTAAAAAAATTACAAAACTAGATTCTTATCTGATTACATTAGATAATTGGATTATCTTTGGTTACCTTAATTTTTTGTTTTTTTTTCATTTTTAGTTAGATCCAAAATGAGCAGCATTGAATTTCCATCGAAAAAACGTCTCGTCACTAATCGAGAAACTTTCGCGCTTTTGCATCAAGTTCGACGTTTTTGTGGTTTTACGCCTTTTTATTTGTATCATGCGGATAAAAATTCTCCATTGATGTCTGTGAAAATAACGATCAAAGATGCTTTGTGCTTCGTGACATGCTGTGTCATTTACACTTATTTTAGTATGCAAAATTATCACTATCGGATTCTATTTGCCATGTCGCGGTCATTTTTATCGAATATGGGAAACATTTTGATAACATTTTGTGGAGTTTTGATGGCAGCTGGTTGTCCTATCATGAATATAATTAATCGCAAGAAAATTTGTAAAATGTTTAATATGGTGGAGGAATGGGATGTGAATGTAAGTAAAAATTTTTAATTTATTTATATAGTTTTTACTAAAATTTTCATATTTTTATAAAATTTTGTGAAAAAAATCTAAAAAAAAAATATAATTTAAAAAATTATTAAATAAACACAAAAATTAGAAAAAAATCGTAAAATTTATTAAATTAAATTTAAAATTTATTTAAATGATTTTTAGTTTAAAATTGTATTACTTTAAATTTTTTTTTTTAAATTTTTCGATTTAGGTATTTATTTATTTTTTGTTCAAAAAAAAAATAATCATAAAAAAAGATAAAAAAATATAGAATTTTTTTCCAAATCAAACTAAAATTTTAAAATTTGAGAAAATTTTGACTTTTGAAACTTATTAAATAATTAAATAAAAATAAAATTTTATAATAATTTTTTTATGAAAAAAAGTAAAAAAAATAATTTAAATAAATAAAATTAATAAATAAAAAAATAAATTTAATAATTATTAATTTTGAACATTTCAGCTACACATATTTTAAAATAAAAATTAATGAATAAATAATAAATAATTATTTTTTTTCAGCTCTACTACGACTTAAATGAAACTCTCGACATGGTGCCCATCAAAAAACGTCTCTACATTTACATGCTTTATGGCTTTGGATCAACTTTCTTCAACGCAACTAGTTCCATCTTCATGTTTCTTTACATCACGGACTTCAATTTCTTCAAGGAATGGTACTTCCTCCTATGCTACTTCATAGTCTGCTTGGCATATTTCGTCTTCATTTCACACTTTATCATCTGGTTGCAAGTCATTTGCAATCGCTTTCATGTACTCAACGTCGTTCTCGAAAAACGAACAAATTCTCAAGTAATGAAGAAACAAACCTCCGAAGAACTCGAAAACTCAATAATAAAAATTTCAATTTTACACAATGAGGTCTCAGAAATCTTGGAATTGGGAAATCGACTTTTTTCTGTGCAAATGATTCCATTTTTCACGACTTTTATGTGTTACTTGATTTTCGTAGCGTTTCAAGGGTATTTGTTGTTTTTTGATTACAACACGGAGGATCTCATCAAAACCCTCATGAATGTCCTGTGGTTGGTTTGGTTGATAGTTCTCGTCGTAATAATTGTTCATAATGCAAGTAAAATATTGGAATTGGTGAGTTTTTGTTTAATTTAATTAAATTGAATTAATTTCTAAATTAATTACGTTAATTTACTTAGAGTGAGGATATGGCGATTAAAGTTCATAACACAATTAATCAACTGGATCCGAGGAATTATTGTTCAGTTGTTCGACGAATGCGGTACTTTGTGCAGCAAATTCAACATCGGAAGCCAGTTGTGTCCTGTGGATTGTTTGTCATTGATTATTCGTTGCTTTTGGGGGTAAAAAAAATTAAATTAATTTTTTTGAACTTCAATTTAATGATTTTATCAAGAAAAATATATTTTTAAATTTAAAAAAATTTTAAAATAATTTTTAATTTTTTAAAAATTTTTAATAATATTTTAAAAATTTATTTTTAAAAATTTTTAATATTTTTTTTTATTTTTAATTTATTTTTTTAATTTAATTTTTAAGAAAATTTAAGTGAAATCTTCACTTAAATCAATTTTATTGTCAATTAATTGACTTTTTGATTGATAATTTTTCAATTAAAAAATAAATTTGACGTAAAAGAACTTTTTTCAACGAAAATAATTAAAATTTCTCGAAATTTGACATTTAAAAAAATTTTAATGCATTTTTTCTTTTAGATGTCAAGCGCTTTTATTACATTTATCGTAATTTTGATCCAATTTGAGACCGTCAAGAATATTTAAGCACTTACCTTAATTAATTGACACTCGTGACGTCACTAATTATTATGAGTAAAATGTATCAATCGTCATTTTGGTATCCAACAAATTACATCGACACATGGCGTCCAATTTTTTACCTCACAAAACTCCTCGGATACGCTCCCGTTTCAAGGGAAAATGCAAAAATTCAAATTTCCAGCATGGATTTCACCTTTCCTCTCATCGCATTTGTCGTGTATTTTGCAATTTTATGCCTCACAGTCCTTTGGAAGACATCTCAACTCGCTGCAAGTCCCATCAGTGACACCGCGATCCTCGATATCGGCTTGAACGTGAGTGTTCTTCTGTGCAACATCACGGCAGTTGTCATTGTTGCCTCTAATTACGTGAATCGGGTGAAAATTTGTGCCATTAGTCGAGGTATTCAAGCGATCGATGATGAACTTATCAAATTGGGACATCAAATAAATTACCGGCGAGAGCTCGTTGTGCATGTTACGATTGTTTTTGCGACATTCATTGCGCAACTTTTGCTTTATGGAGCTTGTTGGGTCCTGAGAGAAAAATATAAAATCGAAACTTTGCCGGATAGAGTCGCTTTTTTGTATGTCGGAGTGACAATAACTTACAGCGTTTACATGTCAAACTTTATTTTTATCATGGCGACTTTGGAAAAACGCTACAAGGCGATTAACCAAACGATGAAAATGTACTTTGTGAAGAAACCTTTGTCGTTAAAGCCGGGATTGGGACATGTTTGTACCAAATTAGCAAAATTACACGATCAAATGGGTGATAATGTTGATGCGGTGAACGAAACTTTTGCGTTTCAGGTAATTTTCTTACTAAAATTTTAATAAAAATTAATTTTTTGACATTTTTCAGATAAACGCTCCCGTGGCAAATGCTTTTATCTTCACAGTTTTCTGCATTTTTCAACTTTTTCATCTCATGCAAGGACCATCAAATGTTGGAATGGCTCTTCTTACGTTCATTTGGAATATTTACTACACATCTTTCGTCATTGGCGTGTTCTACATTGCCAGTAAATTAACAAATACTGTAAGAAAAATGATAAAAAATATAAATTTTAATTAAAATTTGATTCAAAAATAATTTTTTTAGGGAAAAAAGACGGCAATGGTAGTTCACAAAGCAATAAATCTCTCACCAAACTCAGAAAATGTCGATAAATTACGAGTTTTTTCACAACAATTGCTGCACAGACCTCCAATTGTTACTTCTGGATTCTTCGATTATAATTGGGAGCTGTTTTTTGGAGTAAAATTTGTAAATTTTTAATTCTTTTTAAATTTTTTCATGAATTTTCTTTGTAGCTTCTTGGTTCAGGAACAATGTACTTGATAATTTTGATCCAGTTTGACACTTAAAACGGAAGACACGTGAAAATAACGTCATTCTGCATTATTGCAATGATATTTGTAGGACACTTGTGAATGCTGTTGCACGTTTCTTACATCTTTCAATGATATTTTTCAAGGTCTTCTGTGTAAAATTGTTGTTTAACTGAAAAAAATGAAGAAAATTTATGTTAATATCAAATAATTTAACGTTAAATTTAAGAAAAAATTAAATTTTGATGAGATTTTTTTGAAAAAAATTAAAAATTTTAACGTAAAATGCTCAAAAAATTCAAAAATTTTAAGAAAATTAAAAAATTTTTCACAAAAACGATTTTCCTACTTCAAATTTTCAATAAAATTATTTTGTACAATAAACTTTGGGACAAATAATATCAAATTGAAAGCACAGATGGCACCTCAGCAAAAGGATATCTGTGGTTGTTTTATCCTTTTTGAGAATTTATGATGATAAAAACATTCGTTATTTAATAATTTTCTCAAATGATCCACAAAAATGTAAATTTTCATAAATTACAAGAATTTTTTAATTACAAAAATATTTTTTTTAGTTGTTTTTTCACAGTTCCTTGACCTTTTTTTTAAGAGGAAAAAAGAATTAGTCAGCATTTAATTTTTTGATTCCGTGAATAAAGTCTAGCTAACCATGACCGTTGCTGCTTTTCAAGTGGTTTATAATATTTTGTTGATTCCCATATGGTTTTTCATGTTATTTATTCCACCTTTGTGGATATCATATTCCGCTTATTTAGTTATAAAAATTTTGTTTTAATGCAGAAATAATTTTTCATGGGCATTTTGTACCGAAAAAACAGCGAGATGAGACATTTTTGTGGCTTCTTTATTTTTATTTTTTGGTTCATAAAATGCTAAAACATCCATTCTCGAGCAATTTTCGGTTTAGGGTTTCTTGGCAGTGAAAGGATTTGTAAGCGACTTTGCTTTGGCACTAAAAAAAGTTGATTTTTGGTGAAAAATTGTATGAAAGTTGAATAAAATTACTTACTTCTGTATGTCAAAGCACTCCGTTTTGGCTCAAAATAACTTTTATAAGTTTCTTCTCGGTCTAGCCACTCGTAATACCAATAACGATGTTGATAGAGAAGTCTTTTTGTTAATTTTGCCAATTTTTGTATCCTTGGCGAAGGTTTTTCTCGTAAACGTTTGCGGTTACAAGCTGCTTGGTATCTTTTGAGAGCTTCAATGAACTCAATTTCTTCCTTTTTCGTCAATTCTTTCATCCATTTTGGAATTTTCATTAATTTTTTCAGCTTTTTCAAGCGTTTTTTACTAAATTCAGCTGTAATTGCTCTTTGATATCGTTTCATCGCTGCTTCATATTCTTCCTTTTCTTGAATATCGACAGCTAAAAAGCGATTTGCGGGACAAGCCAGAATTTGAGTCCGTTCCGACGGAGGGATTTTTAACCATTTTCTATCAACAATTTTTCGATAGCGTTCCTCAATTTCTCGTTTTTCTTGTTCTGTCTTTTCTAAACTCTTTAAAGCTGCTCTCACCGATGCTCGAATAATTGCCTTGCAGAACATTTCCTGCGATGACATTCGTTTTCCCTGGCTTCTCAATGGCGGAAGTGGTTGCGGGTTTCTCATGTCTTCGATTTCTTGTCGTCTTTCGGCGCCTTCTTCATTCAATTGTGCAACTTGGTCCTTCAGGAATTGATACCACGGATGATTTTCGTAATCAATTTCTTTGGTAGGGGCTTTAATTTTGGTTATTGGATCGGAAAATTGTTCGCAATCGTCGACGTTGAACTTTTCAACGGGGTTTTTTGGTTGTGCCAGCGACTCGCAACGAGGTAAAAGTTTCTCTAAGGCCTCTCGGCAACGTTTTATGGGTTCAGGTTTGTGTTCGGCTTTGGGTTTCGCTCGAGTTTCTAACCAAGCGTCATGGGATTTCCAATCTTCTTCAGTCCATTTCTTTGGGGAAGGTCTAAAATTTAATTTAAATTAATAAAAAAATAAAAATTAATTGAAATATTCAATTTATTTTTAATTCATTTGATAATATTAATTAAATTAACTTAATGTAATAATATTTATTAATTTTTTTTAATTATATATTTTCTGTAAAAATTTAAAATACAAAAAAATTATTTTTAAATTTTAAAAATTATTTTTAATTATTTTAAAAAAAATTATTAATATTTAAAATAAAAAAAAAATTTAAAAATAAATTTGCAAAAATATTTATTTAAATATGAAATATGTATGCAAAAAATAACTTTAAAAAATAAATAAATAAATAAATAAAATAAATTAATAAATAAATAAAACAAATAAATAAATGATTAAATCAATAAATGAATAAAAATATTTTAAAAAAAAATTTAAAAGTAGGAAAAGCTCAAAAAATATTAATTTTTAAGATTTTTTTTATGAGGCGAGATACTGAAGCCATAGGTTTGAAATAATTTCTTTAAAACTTCTTTCAAAAACTTACTCTTTCTGAGGCATTTCTGCTTTTGCAAGCTTCGAATAGATCGTCAAAAGTGTCTTTTCGATCAATTTATCAAAATTTTCTCGATGTTTCGCTTCAATTATGTGAAAATATTCTTCTTTAGCGTTCAATAACTTCCTAAAAAAAAACAATTTTCATAATAATTCAAATAAAAATAAAATTTTACCTCAACTTCGGTAACGCTAATTGCCTCGTTCTCTTCCTCGCTCTATATTTTTTCCTCTTCTTGATTGGCTGATTGTAAAAACGTTGTACTTGAGCAATTGATTTATTTCGTCGCTTACAATTATAACCTCCATCCGAAAGCCGTTCAGGTCTTTTTGGTGCCAAGGACGATGCTCGTCTTTTATTTTTCTCATTTTTTGAATGAATTTCTTTTTTTGTTGTCGAATTTTCTTTTGTTTCTGGCTTCTTTTCCTTTTCATCGGGCTTCACTTCCGTCACTAACACAACTGACTTTTGTTTTTTCATTATTTATTAGGAATTTTATTGAAATCACTGCAAATTTTGACACAACACGTCGCTCGGGTAACATGATGACCTGGAAATTTCTCGGCATTTACGACGGAAAATTTGCGGCGCAATCAAAAATGTGTTTCCAAAGAACATTTTGAGAGGCGTGAAGCGTAACAGATTATCTTGTTTTATGCATGACAACATATTCCACGGCCAATTGCAGCTAAAATTTGGTTTTTGTGCGTATCTATGCAACGCCAAAAATTTCCTCACACATATCGATGATGTAACGAGAAATTTTCCACAAATTTTGCATAAATTCGGCATGTACGAAACAAAATCTTTAATTTGTGCCCCAAAAAGTTGAAAATGGAAATTTCGCATGATGATACAGTCATTTTCGAATGTAATGTCATTAAATTAATATTCAGATGAAATTTTGTGGGAGCTAACATGCGATGCAAATGTTTTCGGTTGTTGAACATGGCAATGAAGTACAAACTAATTGAATTTCACTGGATATGATTTTCGTTCATTATTGAGGCTATTTATTAGTAAAATCGCTTTCACTTTGCGAGATAGAGATCGGCAAAACGGACATTTTTGTTATAAAAACCTTTCTAAATGATTTATACAAATCGAAATGTCAACAAAAGTAAAATGAAACAAAAACGAGTGGATCCAATAAAGAGATAACGAGTATCACCTTAGCTAAGATTTGTCCTTTCTGTGTGTGTCGAAGACGACAGAGACAATAAAAACATTTATAGAAGAGACTTAAACTTCGACAAAAGGACCAATTTTAAATATTTATGGTGTTATCCTTTTTTTTTTGCTACGAAAATCTCTTCCAACTTTGAGTATGAATAATGGTTTATTTGCTTTAACTATGTCATTAAAATCTAAAGTGACATTTAAATTACGACATTCGATGGAATAGATGTGCTCGGGATAAAAAATTAATGAATTTGTTGTTTTTTCTGTTGTACTGACCTGCTTCTTGTCAAACATTGTCTTCGAAAATCGTGCGACATTAAAAGTTTTTAAACTTCATTTTCCCTTTTTGTTTCTTTCTAATCTTCTTAAGTTTTGTTTCGTTTTTAGTACTGCATGAAAAATAACAACAAATTACACCGTTACCTTTTTTTTTATTTTTTTTTTGTTAAGTAGGTGTGAGAATTGACACATATCACCGACTCGTTCACTGTTTGGCAATTTGTCCGTTTGGCACATTATTAGGCGATTTTTTATTGTTTTTCGATGTATCTTGCGAGATGGAGCTCATTTAATTTTTGGTCACGTACGGTTTTCTTCATGTGTTCAATGGGGGAAACTTTCAGCTGATAAAAGGAAAGAAAAAACAAAAAAAAAAAAAAAACAGAATGAAAAATAATGCAGTAGAAGGAGAGAAAATGAATGTGATTTTTTTCGTGATATATTTCAAAGCAAAGTAGTTTATTTTTGTTGAAAATTTTTTTTTAAAGAATCTCAAACAAGAAATCAAGAATGAAATAATCTTAAGCTGTTAATGTCACATTAGATTAAAATTTCAAGTAATTTTTCAGACGTAAGTTAAAGTTGAACAAGTTACATAAAGATTTTTTTTTCTTGTTAAAAACTTTTAGTTTTGAATTTAAAAAAAATAAATTTAAATTATAATAATAATAAATAATATATTTTATAATAATAAATCTTAAATTTTATCAATTACTAAAATAATAATTAAAATTAAATATTTTTATAAATTTTTAATAAATTCAATATGAAATTATTTTTTTGACCAAATAACTTTAAAAATTTTTTCTAATAATTTAAATTATTCATTTATTTTTATATAATTTTTATTATATAATTAAATTTGTAAATATGCATATAATATAAATTTTTATTATTTTTTTAAAAATCAAAAAAGCATTATTGAATTAAAATTGCATAAATCAAACAAAAACACTCCTATTGAGTTATTTTTTCATCGATTAATGGTAAAATTTTTAATTTTTAGTATAAAAAAAATTTATATAAAAATTATATGCATATTATAAACATATTATTTGCATATAATATTTAATATACAAATTATATTAAATATAAAATACGAATAATAAATATGATAAAATTAATAACAAAAATAAAAAAAAATTGTAAATATTGTTATGATTTGAAAAAAAAATTTAATTTTTAAAATTAAATAATTTAAAAAATCGAAAATTAAAAATTAAATTTTAATTAAATTAAATTAAATTCATTGCAAAAACTAAAATTAATATAAAATAAAAATTAAATAAATTTGAGTAATTAATTTAATTATAATAATATTTTTATTTTAAATATTTTTTTTTGTGAAAATTAAATAAATATAAATTTGGCTTATTTTATTTTTGGCTTATAATTTAATATTTATTATATCAATATTGATATATTTTCAATATTTAAAAAAATAAAAAAAATAATGTTTAATTAAGATTTTAAAATAATAAATATAAAATAAAGTTAATAATATTTTGTGTATTTTTCTGAATATTAAATATTTAAAAAAAAATATTTTTTTTACTTTTTATGAAAACTAAAATCAAAATAAAATACCGTGAGACATTTAAAATAAAATTTTTGTTGCAATTGACATTTCCATCTTACTTTTTCTGCAATATTCTAAAATAAAGTAATAACTCCCTTCTATTGATCGTTTCATTATTTTAATAAAACTGTCAAACAATCTCGCTCTGGCACGTACTTCTGATTGATTTTCCATCGCAAAACCGCTGAAAAATCCATGTTGCTGTTCATGTTGTTCCCAATTTGTGTTCCAATCAAATAATATTTAAACAACAATAAAATTAAGCGGTAATTGCAATTGTATACATGCCTGTTTATTAGTGCCGAGTCCTCTACCTCTTTCTCTCTCCGTTAATGTCCGGCACACAAAACTCACTAGTTTATTATCAAATAACAGGTAATCAAATTACAAAAACCCCATTTTCCATGATTTCATTAAAGCCTACGTGAGTTTATATGCGCCTCGTATATCAGTCCGAAAGCAATGTAAATTAGGAGAGACAAGGGGACATTGATACATCGGAATGATGTTCAATCGCTCCAACATTGCTAATCCGCCTGCCTATTCAAAAATTTAAAGTGTAGCGCGTGACTGTTTAACCATTTGGGGAAACTTCAATTTATTTTATACATTTTATTCCATATTTCTGTTTGTACATCGAATTATTTGTTCTTTTTTTTCGTTTCTCGCAGACATGAATGTTTAAATAAAATACAGAAATTTTATTCACTTCATCAAGTTTTTCGTTCGGCGGCGGTGTGATGAATGATGTAAGACGGCGCGGCGTAGAAAAAAAAAGTTGATCTTTAACCGTCATCGTTGCTGCGACGCATGATGAATGCCAGCAAATTATCACATTTTGATTTTATTTTATTTTTTATTCATATTTATTTTATCTCGAGGGGTCCATTTGCGTTTAGATTTGAACTTTTCTTTCTTCTTTATTTCTCTCGGTTAATTATGAGGATGATAAAACCGAAATAAAAAAGTTTATTTATGAAAACTTTGGAACGCATTTTCATTTTTTATGCTCTTTTAAGAGTTTTTGAGTCAATAAAAAAATTTTTAATAATTAATTTTTTTAAGACAAATCATAATTTTCTGTCTCATATTTATTTTTTTTAATAATTATTTTTATTAATCATTTTAATAAAATTTAATTAATTACTTTTAAATATTTTTTTAAATTTTATTTCTCAAAATTTTGTAATTTATAAGCTTATATTAATAACTCTAAATTAAATTAAATAATTGATTTTTATGTATTTTTTTATTTTTAGTTTCATTAAAAATTTTTTAATAATTTTTTTTTAATTTCTTAAATAAAAATTAAATTTTTTTTTTAAATTTTTAAAAACAAATTAATAATAATTTTATATTAAATTTAAATTTATTAATTTTTTTTAAAATTATTTTTGTCTTAATTTTTTTGTTCAAATTTATTTTAATAATTAATTAAATTAGTTTTATATTTTAAACAATTTTAAACTAAATGAGTCAATTTAAATTTAAATTTTTAAATTTTATTAGTTTTCATCTCAAAATTCTTTAACTTAGAGTTTTAAAATTTTATTTTTTACAAATTTAAAAATTAATTTAATTTATTTTATTGAGTTATTTTTTTATTAATTAATTTATATTATTTTATGACTCAAATTTCTATTTTTAATAATTTTTTTTTTCACTTTAAAAATCATTTCTGATAACTTACAAAAATTTTTCATGACAACTTTTTCTTATGCTCGAGATACAAATTTCTGTTAAAAAGGTGGAAATTGACGATAAAATTGCTCATCCCGTCGTCAAAACCCGATAAAAAATGCTCAATCAGTTGTGAAAAAGGCAAACTTTTGAAACTTTTTTATTTTTCAAATTCCGCCCGCATCACAATAACAAATGATTGGCGCGGTTCATAATTTAATGCCGCGCCATAAAAGAAGTGAACTTGAACTCCCACACAAAATTCGCTTTTTATTTCATTAATTTAATGCAATATAGGTGTACTATTTCATGAACCATAAAAAAAAACGGAAAATAAATTCAACGTGTATTCTAATTCGCCGCTGTTTGTTTAAAAATATTTTAATGAATAGGAATGCAATGCAAATAATTGTAGAGTTAGTGCGAATATGAGACGTTTGTTCGGTAACGCGCGCGCCACACGTTTCCCCATAATTTGTTCGTGTTGCATTTTGTGTGAAGTGGCGGGCGCTGCTTTTGTAAATAAATTTCGGAGCGATAATGGAGGAATAGAGGCGCAATCACAACAATTGTTGTTGCTATTTGCATAGTTATTATTTATTATAATTTGTGCACAATATTTAATTTTATTTGTTGTGTTTTGTGTGTGGCGATTAAAGAAAAGCCGTGTTACGCAAAACAATTGCTGTGACACGTTTTGTTAACCCGAAATATCTTATCAATTTCGATTATGTCCATCATGGACAACAATATTGATTGTTCTTCTTCACCTCATCGTTTCCCATTTATGTATTTTCTCTGACGATGTCAGGTTGGGTGCATGCAAAAGTCCATGCCTGAATTCAATTAAGCACAAGTAAACATCTTTCAATTTGCATGACGTTCATCTGGAGGATTGTTGCAATATTTCCTTTTGATTAGTTATTTCCTACGACGTACAAGGCCAGGCACGAAGAAGAGAGCGAGTGGCTTTTGTTTGTCTTTACTTTAGACATTTATAGGTGGATCGTATCTAAATCAAATTAAAATTGACACAATTGAGAGTTTGGATTTGTTATGTCTACCAGAATTAATTATGAGTTTTCATCTGTACGTTTCTCGGTCATTTGTTGGAAAAGTGATTAAAGTAAGAGCATTAGGGCGGAAAATGGACTCCGAGTTAGACACGTTAGAAAAAAACGAATGGGACAAAAAAATATAATTTTTTTAAATTACCTACGATTCTGATTTTTTTTTTAAATTTTTGAAACTGAAATTTTTAAATTAATTTATTCGAAAAAATTAATTATTCTGTGTATATTTTTAAAATTTAAATTTCATAAATTTGAAATGTTTATTAAAAAAAAAATTAAAAAAATATATATTCAAATTTATTCGATAAATTTTTTTTTACTTATTTAATTTAATTTGATATATTATTTTTTTAAATTAAAGTTAAATGAAAATTTTCGAGAAAATAAAAAAAAATATTTATTTATTAAAAATAATAAAAAAAAATTTAAGTATAATTTTTTTTATATATTTTGCAAATCAAATACTTACTTAAAATAAAATTTAAAAAAAAAATAAAAAAAAATTAAAAAATAAATTAATTTAATTTTTTAAAAAAAAAAAAATATTTAAATTTTTTTTAAAATCTTTAAATATTTAAAAAATTTTAAAAAATATAAATATTTATAAATTCTTTATAAATATTTATAAATTCTTTTATATATAAATTTATAAATATTTATTTTAAATATTTAAAAAAAAGTTATCTCAATTATTTTTTTTCCTCTTTTTTTAGGTTAAAAAAATTAATTATTTAAAAATAATTGCAGAGTAATTTTAACGAAAAAATTATTTTTTTTAAATATTTTTTTTTAATAAAATTAAAAATTCTTGTAATATTTTTTTTTTAATTTTTGAACATAAATTGATCCTTTTAACCCAAATATTCACACAAATCAAAGTGATTATGCATTTGCACAACAACAATTAACTTTTCATTAAATTTCATGCACGCGTTGGCACACTTTTTTCCGCGCTCATTTAATACTCTATTCCCGTAAAATTTAAAATTCAATTCAAATTAAACGATAGAATATCAATTATTTTCTAGCGAACAATAAAAAATGGTCCGGATACATACTGGATAAAAAAAAGTCTTCCGATAATAGATGGCGAAAAATTTTAAATAGCATTACCACGTCGATGTGCTCGATTTATTTTAAATGCCATTTGACGTGACCGGCACCGAACGAAAATTAAACAACGACTGATCACATTGAATGATATTTAATTCTCTCCCAATAGACAAAACGTTTTATTTTATTTTTTTTTGTGTCCCGAAAAAAAAAATTTCGTTATAAAAAAATCGAGTTTGAAATTAAATCCACTTGGTATTTAACGCTCCTCTCTACATTTATTAGTTCGAGCTTAACAACTGTGTTCGTGCAGCACACTGCCCCTAAAAATAACAAATAAATGGCACATAATAAAATTTATCTTAAATTTACATAAAATTGCAAATTGTTGAATGCAGCTTGGCTACGAACGCTGATGAAATTTATTTAATTAGACCCATTCGCACATTTTTTTTCGGGATATTTTTATTTATTTTAACGATGGAGCGCAATGAACCGAGAACGGCAGCGATGCAATGAGGGTGAAAAATATCAACAATTAACCAGCGATATGTTCAAAAATAAATAATAATCGATAAGAGATGGTAAGTGTTTAATTGGTCTCGTTTTCGATCGTGACATTTTAAAGTCACAACCGAACGTAAAATGGTAAATGGCAGTTTTTTGCCCGATTTTTTGAGCAAACAACGAGGAAAAAAGCGACAAACACCTCAAATGGACATGCATTTGATGTATTTATGACTGTCCGGCATGTCAAGCACATTCAATTTTTTTCACCGAACAAGCAACAAATCTTCAAATAAATTTCAATTCTAAACAATTGAGCATTTTTGGCGTCATTTAACGGGTGCAGCGACAACAGGAGTAAGCCGACGACTTGCAGGCAGTTGATATTTTATGTTTTTCTGATGTTTATTATTTGCTCATCAACACTTTTTTTTTGGCATCTAGCTTAGGTCTCGTGTTGCAATGTACTTTTTCCGACAAACTAGCTCGCTGGCATAAAAGGGGACTAAAGTAAATAAAAATGATTTGCATTTTGCTGTTAAAACAATTGTTTGTTTGCATTTTGTGTGTGTGTACATTTTTAGCTACAAGAAATTTTTTGTTCGCTGAAATTTATTTTTGTTGTTGTCGATTTTTGTTGGTTCTCGTCTAGCATTATTATTTTTATTTTTACACACACACACACACAGTAAATTTTTGTTTGACTGAATGCGAAATTTAAAACCTCTGCCCTTTTTATGTTGCAATATCGAATTTTGCATATATTGAAATGATGTAACTCTTTACTATTTTTTTGTGTTGCAATCATCATCAACATCGTATTTTATCATGGGAATTGCACTTTATGGAGCGTTTAAAATGGTTTAACACTTGATTGTAAGTTGATAATGGAAACTGATTACCTCGAAACTTCATTTCCCGTCATTTTCACATAATCGGGCTTTTTATTCTTTTATTTTTTTTTTTTTTGGGATAATGTCATTGATGATGTCAGGAAATTAACATTTTTAAATGTTGAAAGCTCATTATTATTTTTGGAAAGATTAAATACAATTCTCGGGTGACTTGTGTGAACGAAAATTTTCCATCAATATGCAAATACTGAAACTATGGAGAATAATTATGTTTCAAAATAATAAAAAATAGGTAAATATAAATTTGAAAAAAAAACAAAAATAATAAAAAAATTAAAATATACCTAAATATAAAATTATTATTATTACAAATTATTTTTTTTAGATAAATTAAATTTAATTTTAAAATATGTTTAATATGCTTAATTTTTTCATATGCTTTTGTTCAGTATTCCTATATTTTTTTTTTTAATTTTTTAGTTTTATTTTAAATTTAAAAATAATATTTTTTGTATGAACGTAATAAAAACGTACAAATTTATTTTATTTCATTTTAGTTTTTTTTCTGAAGTTTCACAAAAAATTATCTATTCATATTTTTTAAATTACAAATGTTTGACGTGATAAAAAATAAATTAATATGTAATTAATAATTAATTATTTAATAATAAATACAAAAATAATAATTTTTTTTTTATTATTAAAGTAAAATTTTATTTTGTCTAACTTTATAATTATTACATAAAATTTGGCGGATATCTAGCAAAAATAATAAAATAAAAAAATATTTTTAATAAAATAAATTCTTATAAATCATTTTTTATTAAATTAAGAACTTATATTTAACCTATATTTATTTGATTTTTTTAATTTAAAATAATTAAAAAAAATTAAAGAATGTAAAAAAGTTACAAAATTATTTTAATGATTTTAAAAATTATTTTTAAAAAAAACATAAAATTACAAAAAATTAAAGATAATTAAAATAAATATTTGATGTGATAAAAAATAAATAATAAATAATTAATAAAAAAAATTAAATAAATTAAAAATAAAATAAATTATTTATTAAAATAAATAAATAGTTAAAAAATAATAAATTAATTAAAGATAAGAATAAATTCTAAAAAAATAATTTGAAGCAAAAAAAAATCTTCAGCTAAACTTAAAATTTTGGTATAATATTTTGATCATCTCTGCAATAATATTTTGATCACCGTTCCATGAGAACGCCTCTTTTATGGCATTTAACACACTTTTTAAGTATTCCTTTTGTCCACAAACGGATAACGATGATGTTGATGAGAGCACATTTTAAAAAAATGAAATCACGTTCACTCATAAAATAAATATTTTTAATTGATTCAAACGAGTGCACATCATTTTATCCGTTTCGTGTATCCTGTTGCTCTCGCAAAAAAAAAATTAAATGTACATTTCTGTCGGATGACGTGGTAGTTTATCTTGTTTAAAAAGTCTATAATTAAATGATATTATTTTGTAAAACAAGAACACCCGACAACAACAACAAAATAATAATAATAATACAAAATCAAAAGTCATTAAGTACAAACTATGGACAAACGTGATGTGACTCTTAATGATAGATAAAACATGCTAAAGTATCATGTTCCATCCGGAAAAACTCTGGATACACAACAACTGAAATCTCTTTAGTTAATTATTATCATCCAACACAGAGCTGCCACATTAGCTTTTCATGTATCATTTTGTTGCTACTTAGCTGGCGGTGCCGCATCGAGACAACAACCGTTTGTTTGTTGCACACAAACACAAACGCGCACGCATCGCTGTTATAAATAAATTCGACATGGAGAGACATATAATAAATCCCTCAAAAACTGATGGTGATTTAATATGAATAGAAAGCCATATTTAGACCATAATAATAACACTCGTGCGTACACAAGTCAGTCTAAATATCATATCAAGCGTGAAATGATTTTATCCGGTATCCCTCCCGAAATGTGTGTGTGTGGGACAGCAACGACAGACATGAAACATAATTTTTGGACGCAAAAAGTAACTAATCAAACCAGACGGAAATTGAAATATAGATACAGTTTGGCGAAAGAGATTTTCGTGCGAAAGGCTATAAGGTTACAAGGCGCTGTCTGCGTGTAAAATAATAAAGTGCTTGACTGTGGGAAAACGCGTCAGACAGATTTTAGTGGGTAAAATATTGTGTTGTTGTTCTGTGATTAACTAAATAATTATAATGATGTTCGTTTTTGTTGTGAAATATTTTGGGCTTTCATTATTTTGTTTTAAACAAAACTAATGAGGTTAATTTAATGTAAGTTTTTAGCTAAAATTAAATTACATATAATGTTCCATTTTAATTTTTTTAAAATTTAAATAAGAAAATTATAAAAAATTCATAATAAAAAAAGTTTTAAAAACGCATAAAAAGGATAAAATAAGGGCCCTTTGTTAGCCAAGTTAAAAAAATTAATTAAAATATTTTTTATTTTTAAAAAATTAAATAACTTGAATAAAAAATATTTTATTTTAATTTTTAGTTATAAAGTATATAAAATTAAATTAAATAAAAATTAAATTTATTTAAATTGAAATTAAAAAATTAATTTTAATAAAAATTAAATTTTAACTAAAATAATAAATGAAAATTTATAAAAATATTTTTAAAATAAATATAATTAATTTTTTTCAAATAAATATGAAAAAAATTTAAAAAATTTTAAAAAATTTAATAAAAATATATAATTATTTTTATACAAATTATTTTTAAATTTTAAAGTATTTAAAATTATTTTAAATAATAATTAGATTTATTTTAATTGTAATTTAAAAAAATTTACAGTTTTTGATTTATTTTTTTAATGAAAAAAATTGTTTATTTTTTCCTATTTTTAATTTTTATATTATTTAAATGTAAAAATAAATAAAACATTAATTTTTAAATTTTTTATATTAAAAAAATTTAAATTAAAAAAATAAATATTATTATATTTTTAATTTATAATCAAAATTAATTAAATTTTTTTAATAATTTTTTTATTTTATTTCAAATCGATTAAAATAAACAATAATATTTTGTAAAATAATTAAATATCCAAATAAAAACCAAATTCATTACAAAACGAATCCAAAATACCCATTTAATAGTTTTCCCTAATGTAAAACGGCAAAATCATAAAAATAAAATTAAACACCAGAACATTTATTAAAACAATTGTCGGATATCCGGTAGCCCAAAAAGCAAAAGAGAGAAAAATGTGAGGTTTTTGTTCATTTTATTAAATATGTTTAAAAATTATATATTTTATCATGAAAAATAACACAAAATTTTTGCTGTATCACATAAATAACAATGTACTAAAAAAAATATATTTCACCAAAAATTATGCATCTTTAATGAGTTTTCACATTAACTCAAAAACTGCAAAGGCGTTCAAAGCAAAAAAAGGGAGAAATGTTTTTAAAACAAAAACTTCTCTTTTTTTAATTTTATTGTTTGTTGTTGCTCGGTTTGCACCGCCAAGCAAGGGCCCGAAATCATTCATCTAATGATGTATGTTGTGTGTGAAAATGCTTCATTTTTATTTATAAAATAATTAAATTACATTTTTTTCTTCTTATTATACTTGCGATTCAAAAAAAAAAGTGAAAAATTAAATTCTGTTTCTCTAGAGAGATTTAACTCGAAAAAATATTTTTTTTTATTTGCTGAGGGTCTATTTATATATAATTTATAAACAGCCAAGTTTTTTTTGCAGTAGTTAAATGTAAGGAATTGCCATGTTCATTGCTCATTATAAACACCAAAGGAATTCTTTTTCTGCATGCTTGGTCTTTGTTTCATTTTTACAATGAAATAATAAAAAAAACTTTTATTTACAAATTCATAACTTTTTTTTTCATCCTACAATCAAACAGGAGGTAAATGAAATTACATTCAAATGCATTTAAATTGAATTTCCTCTGGTCGTAATTTGTACGAAAATCATGATAAACATGATATGATGATGTCGACAACGATAAATCACGAGTGTCTTCGAGTACATCACAGAAAGTTTCCTTTTGTGTATGCCCCCGAGTGTCATTTATTGCGAGAAACGACGTGCCGGCGTGGACTATGGCCACCAAACAATAAATAATAATACAGAAAGTGAATGAATGGAGGAATAAAAGAATCTCGGGAAACAAAATAAATCAACAGTAATTTGCAGTTTATGCTGCCACGGCGAAACAAGAGGGGAAAAAATGTTGAAACGAACAATTAAATAAACATCTCTCGTTTGTTCGCGCGGTGCAAAATTACAACTGCTGTTTGTTTGATGAATTAATAGGTGTTAAGATAAATATTTATAACAGACCGCTTTGTTATTTTTTTTATGAATTTCACACTAGGATGAACATGCACTTGTTTTTGTTTGGCAGAAAAAAGGTGAAGGATTGTTTAAAACATAAAAATAAAGGATTTTTATAATGAATGTTTAACAAAAACAACAAAAGTTTTCTCTCGGTTAGCTCTTGTTTTGATTGCTCTTTGGTACAAGAAAAATGTTTGAAGGATTTTTCAGTTTATGAAATACAATCAAATTTTAATTTGTTGTATTTTTCTTCTTTTTTATTATTATTTTTTTCTTAATAAAATATTTTTCCTTACCTTTTTCTTCGTTTTTTTTTTCTTCAATAATAAACTCAAGTTTAACCAATAATAAATTTTATTATGATATGTTTATTGTTATTCATTCATATTTTTATTTAATTATCAACTATTTATATCATTTTATATTATTTCTAATGCTTCTTATGATTTATGGCGGGTCTTATCAATAATACATAAACTTATATTTTTTTATTATTTACACTTGGATTTGATTTTTTTATAATTTAAAAAAAAAATTAAAAAGACAAAAAATATTTTTTTTTTTAAAAAAAAAAAAAACAAAAAATATTTTTTTATAAATCAAATATTATAAATAAAATATAAATAAAAAAATAATTATAAATATAAATATAAATATAAATATAAATATAAATATAAATATAAATATAAATATAAATATAAATATAAATATAAATATAAATATAAATATAAATATAAATATAAATATAAATATAAATATAAATATAAATATAAATATAAATATAAATATAAATATAAATATAAATATAAATATAAATATAAATATAAATATAAATATAAATATAAATATAAATATAAATATAAATATAAATATAAATATAAATATAAATATAAATATAAATATAAATATAAATATAAATATAAATATAAATATAAATATAAATATAAATATAAATATAAATATAAATATAAATATAAATATAAATATAAATATAAATATAAATATAAATATAAATATAAATATAAATATAAATATAAATATAAATATAAATATAAATATAAATATAAATATAAATATAAATATAAATATAAATATAAATATAAATATAAATATAAATATAAATATAAATATAAATATATAAATATAAATATAAATATAAATATAAATATAAATATAAATATAAATATAAATATAAATATAAATATAAATATAAATATAAATATAAATATAAATATAAATATAAATATAAATATAAATATAAATATAAATATAAATATAAATATAAATATAAATATAAATATAAATATAAATATAAATATAAATATAAATATAAATATAAATATAAATATAAATATAAATATAAATATAAATATAAATATAAATATAAATATAAATATAAATATAAATATAAATATAAATATAAATATAAATATAAATATAAATATAAATATAAATATAAATATAAATATAAATATAAATATAAATATAAATATAAATATAAATATAAATATAAATATAAATATAAATATAAATATAAATATAAATATAAATATAAATATAAATATAAATATAAATATAAATATAAATATAAATATAAATATAAATATAAATATAAATATAAATATAAATAAAAATTTTATATTTTATATTTTATATGATATTGATAATCAAATTTTTCTGAGGTTTTAATTTATTTCTAATCTTTTAATAACTTTCTACATTATTTTAATTCAGGATTGTGCCATTTTTATTATATATAATTTTTAATTTTAAATATTTTTTTTTAAACTTAAACTTGTGTGTAGCATGCCTTGCCTTGCTTCGCATCGAATTGGTTACTTTTCAAGCGTTATATTATTTAATGGTTCGAAAGTGTTTTTTTTTTTCAAAATTTTGCTAGATATCGAAATGTTTGTATTTGGTGAGTATTTGAAGCATTAAACTTATAAATAACATTTCCAAACTAAATTTCATCTTTTCGAATAATTTTCCGCCATCGTTTCAACAACAATCAACAAACAACAATGAACAACGACACAACAAGTGAAACAATCGAAACTACGAAAATTGTCGATTTCATAGGTAACTCTGATGCTGTCGATTGTACCCACGAGGGACACAAACGATCGTAATTATCGCAATGCATCTGAAAGAAAAATTGTAAAAATAAAATAAAAAAAATTTTTGTCGTCAAGTACCTTAATGAGTTGACTTCCCATTCTGTCGAGGAATTTTCTGGTGAATTTAGCGGTGTCATGTCCGCATGTCACGAGCACAGTTTTCTCCGAGCATTCCATGTACTCTTGAAAGGCGCTGTTAAAAAGAAAACATTTTATTCACAACAACAATAAACAAAAAAAAAAGCGAATAATTTATCGGAGTTCAAACAAAGGTTGATGACAATGTGCCCGAGACGCGACAAAAAAATATGAAAGAAAGTCAAAGAACCAAAAGTGAAACCACTTGTGTTACATTTTAAATGTGAAAAGTCTCTGTTTTTAAATATTTTAATGCGTTTCTTGCAAGTCAATAAAATGTTTGCAAAAGTGCAGTACGAAAAAACGCAGGAAAAAACATAAAAGAACCACAAAGTTTTTGTTCAAGTATGCTCGGAATGCTCTACAGTGGATGAAAAAATGGTTAAATTTTCCTTGTTACCGTTTTTATTTGTGCTTCTTTCCTATTTTCTCGTTTTTTTTTTGTAGTTTCACAATTTGTATTATTATTATCACAAATCTAAATTACAATTTTGATTTCAAAGGTTCGTTTTATTTATTTTTTTTGAAAGCCAGGAAAAAACTTCAACAAAAAATAAAAAAAAAGTAGTGAAGTTGTTCTAGTTTGCATAAAGCAGCAACAGTTCCAGACACACAACCTCAAAAGCATCCTTAACTCTTTATCTAAAGTCGTTCAAAGTAATATTTTTCTATTATGTCCTCTTTAGATTACGAGTCTGTTTGTACATAAATTTTTCATTTTATTCGTCTCATTCCTTTGACATGTACAATATTTATGAGTGTCTAGTCTTCTTTATTTGTTTGCCACACGGACCAACAAACGGAGAGCTGTCATCATCATTCACAGTTGTTGCAGTTGTATCGTCTCGAAGTACTTGTTTCTCCTCTTTTTTCTCTCATTTTTTGTAAATAAAATGAAATAAATAAACAAAACGAGAAAAAAAAGTGGAAAAATAATAATAGTGATACGGTTTTTATATTTAAATCGGATAGTTTGAGTTCAGAAGACACAAAAAAAAATCGAGAAAATAAATAAAAATACGAAGGAATTGGACACGTAATAGAAAGGAAAAATGTTTGAACGGAGATACAAAGTGAATTACCGTTCAGTCTTTCAATTTTTTATTTGTTTTTGATGTGAATAAATATTTTTTTTTGTTTGTTTGTGGATTAACAAACAGGACTCAATAAATAATTTTTTTATATGAAATTTATGAAAATTTTTAAATGCTGGACTTAAACTTAAGTTTTAATGTTAAGTCTTAAAATTAAAGTTAAGTTAAGACTTTTAATAAAAAAAAAATTAAATTAAATTTAATTTTTAAATTTTAAGAAATTTTTCAAATTTTAAAATTGTTTTTAATTTTTTTATTTTCATAATATTTAAAAAAAATGTTTTTCAATATTTAATAAAAATAATCAACTATCAATTGTTTAAAAAATTGAAAATATAATTATATGAAAATAAAAGATTTTTTATTAAAAAAATAAATTAAGATTAATCAAATTCAAGTAATTTAAAAAAAATCAGATAATTATTTTTGACTTATGACTTAATAATTTTAACAATTCTTAGAAACTCAATGAATTTTATTTATTATTTTTTAAAGTTAAAATTTAAGTTAAAGTTAAAGAAAATTAATACAAAAGAATTTTTCCCGAAATTTCGTAAAAAAAATATTTTACTTTTAAATAATTTATTTCAACTTCTGGCTTAAGTCAAAATATTTTTTATTTAATTTTTTTTTAATTATTTTATATTTAATTTTTTAATTTTTTTTTTTAACTTAAAAATATATTAATTAATAATAATTTAATACATAAAACATTTTTCATCAACATTTGAGAAAAAAAAATATTTTCTTAAAGATTTCTCATGAAACGCAAAAAAAATTCTAAGAAAAAAACATCAACTCACCAACAAATCTGTTTAATGTTCTCTTGAATGGGCGACACTGTCGTTGCATTTTCCTCGCTAATTTGCTGCACAACGGTATCTCTGCCAATGACAACGTAATTGGACAAATCCGATGTCCACGGAGACTTAGTTGTCGTAGTTGTTGTCGACGTCTCCTTCGTAATTCGTTCCACAACTTGCTGATACTTTTCTCCACATTTCTCATACTTGTCCTTTATCATGTGCATACAGGGTGTATGTCTCAGATAATCTGCAGAAACAAAAAAAAATCTCGATTAGAAAAAAATGCGACATTTTTCAAAAGAAAGCAACAATTTCGAATTAAATAAAAATCAAAGTGCAAAAAATTGTTTGCGATTCATTTAATAATAAATATTTATAAATATGATAGGAGGAAGTATCAAAGCAGAATAAATTGAATTTCTTTTGACATTCAAACATTTTCTCTGTATCTCGATTTTTTTTTATTTTTTTATTATTTGTGACATGAACGGTTGTTTGGCAAAAGAAATAGTTATCATAACGACATTTCATGTTGATTTTCTATAAAAAATTTATCTCTCCTTCGAACAATTTAATCTCTATCTCTTCGTCATATCGGAAAAACATTTTTTTTTACTTTGATGCACGATGTTTGCAAAAACACAAGCAACACACAAAAACTTTAATGCTTTTAATTTCAATCAAAACAAGCATTATGATGGCTTTCAAAATTGAACAATTTAACAAAAAGCGTTTCTGTCGTCTACGTGCACCGAACACAACAACATGATTAAATTTTATATTGACATGCATTTCATTGATGTGCGTTTGCCCTGCATTGAGAGAAATTCGTGGAAAAAAAAAATAAATGGTGGAAGAACTGCAATTCCGATATACACATCGAGCCGATCAGTGGGTAACAACAATGAACGAAATCGATGTTGATTTTATTGTTTTGCAATATGCCAATAATAAAAATTGTCTCTGAGGACAGTAGTTTGTCGTTGTTGTTATTATATTGTTGTGCTTGCTTTGGATATTTTGTTGCAAAATTCGTATTATCCAGTGTGTCCCCTCTGATCACTACCTCTAACTTCAATATTATCAATTGGAAATGAAATGGATATAAATGTTTATTGTTATTTTAAAATGTGTCACTCGTTATTTTCATTTTTTTCTCAAATTGAGGTGTTACAATAACAATTTTCGAAGATTTTTTTTTATTAAAGATACACCTGCTTTGTCTTTCGAAACATTTATCAGGATTGACAACAATAAACACGCTTCGAATAAAAAAAATTGTCTCAAAAAATTATGATATATGAAAAATAAAGGAAAACCAATATCCTTCCTTTGCCATCTCACAGCCTCGAGCGTCGTATGATCGAACACGACAAAAAAATATAATAATAATGGAATAAAACAATATTGAAATAAAAACACACACACACATGAGCAGCAAAAGAACCAGAATATGAGAACTGTCACAAAAAAGCTTTATTTTCGTACATGTCTTGTTGCGAAATGCATTCTGTCTGTTTTTCTTTTGCAGCTCGTTTCATTTCGTTTTTTTGCTGCTTTCTTTGCTTGCAAGCCGCTCAAGAATGTCATATTCCTTTTTCGAGTCAGCAAACTCGTCACATATCACCTCGTTCTGAGCCAATTTTTAAAGTTCAGGCATAACAAAAAAAAAAATGAAAAATATTTTTTTCGTCTTTTAAATGTCGCCAATGTGTATTTTTGTAAAATAATAAATAAAAGAATTGTATTTTTAAAGTTACAATAATTTTTTTTTTCAAAAAAATTTAAAATTTTATGTTTTTTTAAATACATTTAATTATTTAATTTATTTTATGTTGTTAAAAAATTGTTTATAATCAATTTTAATTTATCTTATATTTTATTTAATTAAAATAATTTTATTTAAATTTAAAAAAATTTAAATTAAAATTATTTCACGAAAAAATTTTAAAAAATAAAATTTTTTTTTTCATTTTGTTTTTTTATTATGAAATGTATTTTATTAATTTTGTTGAAAAAATATTTAAAATTTTTATTTTTTTCTTAATTTACTTTTCTAAAATCAATTGAAGGTCTAAATTTAAATAAAATAAATAAATTTATAAAAGTATAAAATGGCTTAAAATAATATTCAAAAAATTTAAATTAAAGCAAAACAATATTTTAAGTCAAAAAAAAAAAAAAATAAAAAAAAATATTTTAATTAAATAAAATTCTTTAAATTTATTATAAATAATTATTTTTTTTAAATTAATTAAAAATAATTTAATTTTTTAAATTAATTAAAAAATAAAATAAATAAAAATTAATTTATAAAATATTTTTTTTAAAAGTAAATTTGTTCATAAAAATTATTAAAAACTGACCTTGAAAATTTAATGACAGACATCAAAACATTTAAAAAAAATTTTTTTTCAACAAAAACGCACAAAAAACCGTCGTCTGTGGTTAGTTTTGTGTCGCTTCATGGCAAAACTGTGTGTGTTAGTAGTGGAAAATGGATAACAATAAAATTTAATGTGTTTTGAAAATGTTGAGAATTTTTTCCCATACAACAAATTCTTTATCCACATATAAATATATAATATTCATTATTCGTAACTTACAGTAATTGTTGTTGTTGTTAGCATTTTATGGTTCATACCGTAACAAAAATGTTACTTTTTCTGAAATGATCTTCAGAGAAAACGAAATTTTTTGGAAAAAAATATTTAATTGAGTGACAAACATTAGAGAAAAATTTAAGAAAATCATCCAAATCAAATTTAAATGTTCCTAAAAAAAATTTTTCTCCCAATTTTTACTTTTTTTTGTATTTTACATATTTCCTCGTGCTGTAAAGCAATTTCTTTTATTTTCATATCAATTTTTTTATTCATACAACAATAAAATTGTATTCCATTGTTATTTCGCATCCATTGATGACTTGTTACCGCATGTACTTTTACCCCTTTTCGTTGTAGTTGTTGTTGTATCAATTCATGGAAACAATTTTTTATTGTTATTATTATGATCTCGCTTCTGACTCTCCATTGCCACGAGAGAGAACAGAGACACAAAATATGATGAGACAAAATAAAAATGAACACAAATAATAACAATATTGCTTATTGGTTTTAACTTTTACCTCAATTCGTTTCCGTTTTCATTCGTTTTATTTTAGAATTTTTTTTTTCCGGGACGATGATTTGAACACCGAAGAAGACAGAACGAAGTCGCAAAGTTATGCGGAAATATTTTTGCATGGAAAATGCAAAATGGAATGTTTTTGTTATTAAAATAAAATGTACCTTACGGAGGGAGCTCAGTAAAAAAAAAACAAAAAAAAAAGTAGCTGACTATTGGGACACATTTACAAGAGAATATTTTTGTGTCGAGTGTCGAACAAAACTAACGGCATGTAATGTAGTTATGTCACGAGGGGCGAATATTGATATTATTACTATTGCCGTTGTAGTTGTTGTTGTTGTTGTAGTTCACGATGATGACTAAATCATAAATTGTTGCCATTTTGTGTGTGTTGCCTGGAAAAATGGTACGGAGAGTGACGTTGCGTGCGTTGCAAATCGGATTTTGTCTTCTCGAAACACAACGCAAATAAATACATAATAATTTACAAGAGGAGTCCTTGTAATATTTTTTATTTCGAAACAATCTCTATAAATTTCGCTATCGAGAACGATCAAGACCTAATTTGCATAGCCACATAAATAATTGTATTTTTGCCATCAAAAATCTATTTGCTTATTTATTTTTATCGGAACGATGTACAACATCGATGCATTGATTTACATTCACCGAAAGCAAAGTGCAAAAAGGAAAATCATAATTTACAAGGCAAACATGCATGCAAGGCAACTTTTAAAAATATGAAATATTTATGTACTGTGTGTTTACTTAATTTTTTCTTTTTTTTTATTTTTCCCATTATTTTTTTGTTTTAATTTAATAATTTTTTAAATTTAATTTAATTATTTATTATATTTATTTTTTTTATTATATTTTTTGATTATTATTTTTTTTTGCTTACGTTGATTTTTATTATTATTTTAATTAATTTTTATTTTTACTATTAATTAATGTAACATTTAAAATTTGTTTTGTATTATTTTATATTTGAAAAAAATAGAAGAAAATAGCTAAAGTTTTAAATTTTTGTCAAATATTTATAAAAATTAAAGAAATTTAATAAAAACTTCAGAAAATCTTAATAAAAATAAATGAAAATAAAATTTATTGTGAGAAAAACACAAAAAATTCAATTGGAAGCAAAACAAATCTTAAAAAAGAAATTATTAAAATTTTTATAAAATAAAAAAAAAATAATAAATTAAAGTAATTTTACAAAATTAAAGAAAATATTGCAAACCTTTAAAAAAAATAATTAAATTAAAAAATTTTATGGTAATTTTTTTTAAATGTTAAAAAAAATTGATAAATTCAACTGCATAGTAAAGTAAAAAAAAATAAAAAAATAATAGCAAAATTTAAGAAAATGCGAAAAAATTTTAATTATAAAATTTTGTCGAAAATTTGTAAAAAAAAATTATTAAATTAAATTAATTAATCAAAATTGAAGAAAAATGTTACAAATTAATTTTTAAAAAACTTTAGTTAAAAATATAAACTTATATAATAAAAAAAAATATATTTTAATTAAAAATTTAATTTTTTAATTTTATTTAAATTATTTTTTAAATTTTTATTTTTTTTATTTAAAAATTAAATTAATATTTTTTTGAAGGTTAAGAAAATTAATAATAGCTATGAAGCAAAAAATATTAAAAATGAAAAATTAAAAAATTTCAAGAAAAATAATAAAATATTAGAACACACGGTACAACATAAAAAATCTAGTAGCAAAAAAAAAAAGAACGTGCACAGCTCATACATCAACAATTATTATTTATAATACGTACGTGCCTTCCTTATAATTTTCATCTTCACATAAATCCTTCACCATTCTGGTTTTTGTGGTCGATGCAGGATAATATTTGGGTTGCAATTTTTATGAGGCGTCGGACAACGGCAACAGCAGCAGCAGCAGCAACGACGACGTCGTCGAAAAAACGGACAAGGTATGCATATTATATCGATGATGACCATGATATGAGAGGCAGCGTTAGTGACGATGATGTTCGTAGAGATTCCAAGCAGCATGGCAATAAATAAAATGTAAAGAATTTGAATTTTATGGGATTAGTTTAGTTTATCTAATGCTAAGGCCAGTTTTTTTTGTGTCTCTCTCAAACATTCACTCGAACAGATATAAAATACTTTTAAAAGATTTTTTTTTTCATTTTGTGAGTGGACTCTCTTATTTGAATAGCCTCCTGAGAATAATAGTTTTATTTTTCATTTGATGCATGATGTATTGATTTTTACTTAACAAAAAATTGAACGTGATATTTTTGCAAGAATCGACATGTAAAAAAAAATATTTAATTGAAGATTTGAAAAGAAATGAATTTTTAATCTATTTTTTCTTTCAAAATCGAGATTTTAAGTTCGTTAATTTTTCAAATAATTTTTTTAACAACTTCATAAACACTCCTGAAATCGTAAAAAAAAAATTCGTGACACGCTTTCTTGTCACATTAAAAAAAAAACTTTTATTACATGGCACTTCATTTTCGCTGTATCTCTTGCCATTTCATCTTCGCTTCGGTGTCACACAACATTTTCGTGTTTTAAATTTTTTATGATTCGCCGTCATGGAAAAAAAAAGTACTTAAAACACTCACTTTCATTTTTCTTTCGTCAATTAAACAGAAAGGAGCGTGAAAAATGTTTGCGCTGTAGTGCTTTTGTGGTGAATGTACGCATCCTAAAAATTAAAACTTGCACGATATTTTGCATTTATTTTAATGTTGTCACATTGTTTCATGTGCGAACAGTAGCTTTTTCGTTTAGAAAGTGAGGAATTTTATTTTCGGAGAAAATAACAACGACGACCAAATTTATTTGCATGTAATTTTATTATTTTTAATATCACTTGTTTCTGTTCCCGAAATTCACTGAATTCACGAGAAAAAAAAATAAAAATCTGATTTTTCATTGAAAAAGCGCTCACAAAAGACATTTTTGTGTCATCGTAAGCCCCTTTTTGTTTATGTTTATGTGTTTTTCTCTCGTTTTTTTTTCGACAAATTAAAATATGTTGTAAGTTGGAACAAGAAGTATTTTGTCCACAGCACCGAATAGGACTTTTTTTTAATTAATTAATGCGTCTTTTTATTTTATTTTATTCATTTCCTAACATTTGGACCACAGAACTTTGCATCATTGGTTTTTATTTTTCCTCTCTTACGGTTTTTAAGTACTTTCATGGGCAAAAATGAATTTTTTGTATTTTTTTGTCGAGCTGTTGCTCATCCATTCTCATTCATTTGTGGTTAATTTAATTAAATATTTTATCCGAACATGGGCTCTTATTAGTCGATGCTCAAACAAGCGACGCGTGTTAACGTGATTCGGATTTTGACGCGTCGTGTTGCGAAAAAGCGAGAGATAAATCCCGTTTAACGCTAATTTTTAATGGCACACACGTAAAAACAAAATATAATTAACCTTTCATCAGGCTCCATTAACTCCGAGTTAAGATAAAGTGCTTACAAAATCAATAAAATAAACGCAAAATTGCCATCCTTCGTGCCCTTCGCTGAAGATTGAACAGGGTAATTGCATCATAAAACGAGAGCTATCTAATTTTATAAACACCTTTTTTGACACACTCACGTCATTAGTAGTGTCGGCATCCCCATGAGAAGAGTATTGTCTCTTCCTTCCTTTCTCTATTCAAGTTTTTGAAGATAAATTGTGAATAAAAACGATTTTTGGGGTATTTTATATTGATTTCCCCTTGTGTACCGGATGACAAGACGCAGCCGACAGCAAAGGCAAACATGCTCATTTATTCTTGTGGCTTTAACAATTTATTTTTGTTTTATTCATAAAACAAGAGTTAAAAGGATGTACTCACTGGTGTGTTGGCTCGTACAACGTATTGAAATGATCTCGTTGGTCCATGTCCATGCAGCGTCTCGTATAACTCCGAATACATTCGATGCCGGTACGTAAATCACTAAAATAAAAAAGAGAGATTTAAATTGGGGATGATGATGATAATTTATGCACAAAAGAATCGCAAAATCAATTATTTAATAAAAAATGAATTCATCTCGTTCGACATTGAAATCTGTTTGTTTTTTGATTTTTTCTTTTATTTAAAATTATTTTTGTTTAATTTTAGTTCATTGATACTTACGGACATAATTTTTCAAGATCTTCTCTGTTCGCAATGATGGAAAGTTCTGAAGTTTCAGCAAGAGCTGCTAATGGTTTTGCACAACTGGCGAGCTCTTCTTGGCCACAGGCTTCAATTTGGTATGTGGATGCGTCACATCGGAGTGATAGAACTGAAAAAAAAATTAAAAAGAAAATGTTTAAAAATTTTAAAATTATTTATAAAAATTAAGTTTTTTATGTTTCACACATTTTTATGATTCATTTAATGCAATTTTCTAGTTTTTGTAATTTTTATATAAATTTTTCTAATTATTATTTCACAAAAAAAAATATTTTTTGACATCAAAAATTCCAAATATGTAGGTATTTTAAATTATTTTCTAATTTAATTTTTATATACGATTGTAAAAAAAATGTTTGAAATTATTTAACGAATAATATTATTTATATTGATATTTTTGTAAAAAATATTTTAATTATTTTCATATGACCTATACTTATGATAAAAAAAATTTTTAGATGAAAAATTTTTAGCATGTCAAAAAAAGTAATAAAATTAATTTAAATTATAATAAAATTCAAAGTTAATTTTTTTTTACAAAAATCACAATTTAAAACTTATTTTTTGATTCATTTATTTTAAATTTTATAAAAAAAAAACATAACTTAAAAAAAATAATGAAAAATATAAATGTTACGACTTTTTTGAACCACAATATATTCTATTTTTAAGATTTTTAAATTTTATTATATTATTATTTAATTTTAACATTTTTAAATTATATTTTTATTTTTTTATTATTTTTATTATTTTTTTAAAGTTTAAAATAATTTTGAGAATTTTAAGTTATAAAAAAACATTGAAATTTTTAAAATATTAAAAATTTTTTTATAATTTTTAAATATATTTTTTTAATTAATTTTTTTTTTATTTTTTTTTTTTCAATTTAAAATATTTTTAGTATGTTTGAAAAATAAGAAAATTAAGCATTTGAAAAAAAAATTACAAATTTAAAAAAAAGGTAAATAAATAAAAATAAAAGAAAAAAATGTTTATTTAATTTTTAATATTAATGTTAATAATATTGTTCAATAAAAATTATTATTAATAATAAATATTAAAACATTAATAAATATTAAAATATTTATGAATATTAAAAAATTAACAAATTTAATTGATTTTTGTTACCTTTTATCATTTTATTTGTTAAAGAATATTATCCAAAATTAAAAAATATTTTTATCACAATTTCCTTTAAATTATTTAAAGCTTAAAACCTTAATTAAAGAACAATTGTAGAACAATTAAAATAATTTCAACTACAATTTACTTGACTTTCGAAGGTCATATCAAAATGAACATCAACTTTGTTCAAAATCCTTCACTTTTAAGACAATTGCATTTAAAGTACCAACAAAACAATACTCAATACAAATTGATATATTCACAACATCTTGAATTTCAAGTAAATTGTGATATATCTTACTTCCGCTTGTCCTGAAGCGATTTAACAAACACCGACACATGATTCGATTTACATATATTAATATCAATTAGGACGAAGAACTTTAGTCTTAAAGGGGGAAAATTCTTCCTTAAATTTCCAATTTCCCAAATGATTTGCTATTATTCAAAATTTATTCAAATATTTTGAGAAAATCCTATAAAAAAATTTTTTTTCACACCTCTGCTTGTTTGTTTGTCTCTGTTTAGAGGTTTTGACATAAATATTTATAAACACACACAACGAGTTTTCCGATTGATTTGCCATATCAATGCCACCTTTGACATCTATAATAATTTAAATTCACTCGGTATTGAGCTCTTTTTGTGTGTGTTTGCTCGATGATATTATCCTTTGTCGAGCTAATAATATTCTAAAATGCCGCGGGACATTATTATTGTCTTTTGAGCGCATCAACCAAATTTTGGTTCGTTTACTTTTCACTTAAAGACGACAATTAGGGAAATGATGATTTAATATTATTATGCGTCTTGTTTGTTGTTATTATCGGAGACGCACACACACACACTTGAAACAATATATTTAATTGGTTTTTGCTTACCTGTCATGCCAATTAGGATTCCTTGCAGTAATTGTTTGGTGATTTTTGTTTTGTTTCGACTTATTCTCGTTGGTGATAACATTATCCACGCCATTTGTTTTGTTTTTTTTTTTATTTTTCACTTGATTTTCATTAATTTGAAGCTAATTAGTTGAGGATTAATTAAATAATTTGCGTTTTCATGTTGGATCGTACGTGCCTTGAGGTCCTATGGAAGTCGAGATTTAAACATGTTACCGTAATTATAATGATTTTGATTAATTAACGAACAATTTTGATATATTTGCGTCATTATTTTATCATTTTTATTGTTAACAAGTCTTTTGTGAAGCAAAAAATTGTTTTTTTCTTTGACATGCCTCGTAAATAGGCGAAATTTATTCAATTTTACCAAAACAATGGCAATAATAATGTTGTACATTTGTAAAAATGAAAGAAATATTGCAACATAGAACGAATTAATCAAAAATGATGCATGAAATCAATAAAAGTAGCGTGATATTGGAACGGAAAAAGGGGTTTCGACATGCTCATTTTTCGTTGTGATTAAAATGTCAAGAGAATCCGGATCAATTTTAATAAAATGCAGTCAATAAATACAAATAAATGTCTAATAAAATAATAATTCTTAAATAAAGTCCTCGATAATGATAAAATATGTCATCAATTTTAAAAGAAAAACGAAGAAATTGATGAAAAATGATATAATCGTCGTCAAACTTTCTTCGTCTCCTTTTTTTTTGAGAAAATAAATACACAACAATTCAATAAAAGCAGGCTGCACAACGACAAATGCCGAAGTAGTTTATGTGAAAATCTTTCTCTCAATTAAGTAGATTAAAATTGATAGTTTTCATGAAAGTTTATACTCTTCAATGTTGTTTGGGTTATAATATTCATACGGGATTTGTGTGGCGCAAGGATTGTGCCATAAACCAAACAAATTCCGGGTTTTACGAAGAAGATACGAAGAAATAACGAAGGAAACGGCAGCAGCAGCAGTAGAAGAAGAGAAACTTTAAAATATTTTTGAGGTTGAAATTTTATTGTTTGTCATACGGCTACATTGGAGGATACTCGACATTGACTGTAATAACTGAGAATCTTCTTCAATATTTTATACCGTTATTATTATTATTATTGGATATAGAGAAAATACTTTTCTCAGTTTTCATGGGTAGGCTTGTTTATTTTGTATTTATAACTATAAAGCATCTATCTTGTTGTATGTCCCTATAAATAAATATAATGCAATAAAATATTGCCGTTGAATCCAATAGTAATAAAAAATTTTCAAAAAATTTATATATTTTTTTCTTTTTGTAGACAATTTAAGGTTTAAGAGGAATTCTCGAGTATTTCGCGACAAAATGTGTTTAAAGTTGAAAAATATTCTTAATTCTTTCGTTAATTCAATTTAAAGTTGAAGTAAATGTTATTATGACAATGAGACAGTAAAATTGCGTTTTTTGTGTTAAAAGGGTATTTGTGATATTTTATAAGGCGTGTAAAAAATGTTTCGACTATGATATTGAGCTTATTATTATTTTGTGAAAAAGTTGCCCAAATTATTATTTTTTTTAATTTATTTTCTATGATTTTTTAAGAGGAAAAAATATTTCTAAAGAAAAATCTACAAATATGAAAAAGAGTTTTGAGAATTCTAAAGAAATTTTAAAGTTTTAAAAACTTTTTGAATTTAATTAATAAAAATTATATAATAAATTTTAATTTTTTTTCAATAAACATATAATTTTATTTATTTATTTATTTTAAATACGTACAACTTCCCATTTAACGAATTGGTTTGTGTTCATTAAATTTTTTTTATAATACATCGTTGCTTTTAAAATTAATTTCAAAAATAATTTATACAACTAATTTTTAATATTTATTTCAATTTTTTTTTTTAAATATTATACACTATACATTTGCCCTACAATGACATTTTAAAATATTTAATAATGCATATTCAAGATTTTTTTTAAAGCGCATTATAAAAATTTGAATAATTCAAATTTTAAAAGTTTGACACAATATAAATAATCCTTAATAAAAAAATTAATGAATATTTAATTTATTGGCCCAATGCACATTCAAAATTTTTGACCCAATGCATAATTGAAAATTTTTTATCCGAAACTCATATAAAAACTTCGCCCCAGTTAGCATTTTGAAATTTTTACCCCAATTAACATTTAATAATATCGTCCCAATGCACATTTTGGGTATCTAACCCTGCTCAAATCGTAAAATTCGTTATACAGCAACGTTGTTTTTCGCTAAATGGGGATTCGTTATATAGCAACTTCGCTATATAGCAACTTCGTTAAATGGGAAGTTGTACGTAATATTAATAATTTTAAATGTTAAAATAAATAAAAATTAAAATTTTAATTTTTTTTTTAATACATATATTTTTTATATTAATTCGATAAAAATTTTTTAAATTAATTTAAAATTTTTATGCAGGTAAAAAAATTTATAGCAAAAATTTTTTTTTATTGATATAAAATATATAAATAAACAATAAAAATACAATTTATTCTTTAAACATTAATAATTTATGGAAAAAATAATTCAAAATTTTATTTTAAATATTTTAATAAAAAAAATAAAACAATAATATATTTAAATATTAAAAATTTTAATTAATTTAAAAAAAATAAAATTAAAAAATTTGAAAAAAAAAATATTTTAAATATTTCATAATAAAATAAATATATGAATAAATAATAAAAATATATAAATAAATAATAAAAATATTATTTAAATAATAATTAAAAAATAATGTAAAATTTTTCTCACAAAATGAGAGTTGTTAATCTGTACCGAGCAATAAAATTATAGAAACGCTCGTTGTCTGCTCTTCCTATTTTTCCTGTCTACCTATGAATGTATCTGTGCGATCCTTTACTTTCATTCAGTAGGTAGTTTTTGTATCGCTTCGACTAGCTATCAAACAGACACACATAAAAGGAAATGAGAAGAGCCTTTTTATTGTTGTTTTAGTTTATAATCTCTGAAATTTAATGAGCCATCTTATAAAATAGTTTATAATAATAACAATAATATGTTTTTCAAGGGATTATGTTCAAATGTATACAACTCTTTCTCTCTACTTTCCTCTCTTTTTCTCGTTCTTGTGAAATATTCCGAGGAAAATATGTTCCTTCTTTTACGTTTTTCGCCCATTTATCATTCTTACTTCGTATTTTGTGTGAATTTTGTTTTGTGGACGAGAAATATTTAATTATTTGTGTCATTTTCATTGTTTGCCGTGCAAGCCACAGCACAGATTTCGTGTTAATATGCCTCGAATCGATACGTTTGAGGACATGATACTCCCGAACTAATGTCTCGAATGACTGGAATAGTCATTTGTAGTAAATTTGTGCGAAATTCACACACACATGAAAGATAAAATAAATTAATACCACAATAATGAGAGATAAATTTCCTCGTTATTATTACTAGTTTCGTACGGCGAACGTATAAAATATGTGTAATTTAAGGTCTTTATGTTGTTCGTAACTTGCCTTTACAACAATAAAATCTTTTCCAGAGATTTTGTAAATAAATACATTCACATGAAAAAGGTCGGTGTGTCGTCGTGTTTTCCGGTCTCCCTTTTATTTAATACTTTTTTGCACACAGCTTGGTCATTCGAATCTCAAATCTGCTTTTAATTTTCAGTTTTATGTGGTTGTTGGTCAGGTTGGTCCTGTAACCGATAAACTTATCTCCCGGACAAAATAAAAATTGCATGTACACACCGAAAAAAGGGTTGACCCAATTAACGAACCCAGACAGAGAGGTAGGTAGGCAGAGAAACAACTCATAAAAAGTTATGGTTTTATTAAACCGCCTACTTCCGGCATGTAACTTTATTGTTGTCCAGACCGATATTTTCATTACTTCTCGTTGCAGGTCGCAGACAAGGTTCCTCATGTCATTTATCTAAACTATTTAATGCTGTCATAAAATTAGACAAGGATCAGATTCTCATTTGTCCGTTCGGCTTTTACGATACGGTATGCAGAACCCTTTTACGGCACGGAGTAGAAGTCTCTTGGGGACATGTGACTCAGACTGACATCGATAACACACTACACTCGTTCGTTAATGTGGTGCGATGATAACGACACACAGGTGTGGACATCCGAATGAAATGTGTGTGCGGCAGTTGTTAACAATAAATACGTAATGGAATGGATGAGGACATGTGTTTGCGTGTGGGAGCAAATGAACAAGTAATTATGGGATGAAATTGAAATTGAACAGAGGAAATTTGATTTTTCGATTGAATTTCGGTTGATTTTTCCAAAAATTATATTTGCTTTTGTGAAATATGATAATTTTGTACCTTTTAATTTTACAAAATTATAACTACAATAAAATAATGTTTTATTCCATCGAAATAATTTATTTACATGGAACGAAAAATTACAACTTTAGAATTTTTCACAAAAAAAAAAAAAAATAAAAAAATAAAAAGGCAAGTTTCAGTTTATTAAATATTTTAATTTTCTCATTTTTTTGAGAAATAAGATGAATAATTTAATTTAATTATTTTATTTTTATTTATTTTAATTTTATTTTGAATTTAAATTTAATTTAAAAGTTTGTATCATAAAAGAATAACATAAAATTTAATTTTTATTTTTTTGGTTTTCTTAATAATTTTTTATCAAAATCATCTAAAATATTTGAAATATTTAATTTAAAAAATTTTAAATATTAATATTTTTAAAAAATTATTATATTTTCCATAAAGAAGTGAGAAAAATTTCCTTTCATTATAAAAAATAATTTTAAAATATTAATTAAATTAATATTTTAAATATTTTAGATATTTTTCAAAATTTTTAGAAGAATTTGAAAATATCTGATTGAATTTTTATTTTTTTTTAAACATTGTGAAAAAATTGTAAAAAAATAAATAAAAATACTAAAAAAATCGTACCTTTACAAACTTACGGTATACCGTAATTTTTTTAAAAAGTAAGAAAAATTTTAATATGTTATTTTACGATGAAATAAATAAATTTCAAAAATTGAATTATAAAAAAAAATTTAAAAAAAAAAATTAATTTTGAATAAAAACTAAATTAACTCTGAATCAAAAAAAAAATTGCATTACTTTGATAGTTCATTGAATCTTCTTCTTTACGGTCTTAAGAATACCGTACCATACACATACCGTAACAGGCATGTTCTTTCGCCGCAAGAAACAAAGAACACTTTTAGCATCTGCTGAAATTTTTATTTGCTCTTACGATTACAGATTAGAGATAATAATCAAAAGTCCATAACATTTGAAAGTATACAGGACAGGAAATCATTTGCATGGCTAAAGAATCACAGAAGAGAGACAATAAAAGATAAATAATGCAAGTCTCTTCTGCTACTGTAGAGAAATGTGAGACGACATCGTCCACTGGATGGCGCAATGGATAAAAGGCATTAAAGTGAATCCTGTGTGAGAAAAAAGTTTTATTTTTACACACAGAACTCGCATATACTGCGCTTGATATCAACAATTTCCTTCCATCGCACCATACATGAAGCTCATTGCATCAAAGATTGCATCGTTTATTGTACTTTTATATTTTACTTTTTTTTTTACTGAATACAAAATTTCTGCCATTTCAGAGAGACAGACACACAAAAAAAAGACGATACAACTTATTTTGATGATGAGAGCAAATTAAAGTTGAAAATGCACTGAAAATACTTTTTTTTTGCAACACACAGAGAGGGTATTAATTCAAATGTAAATATTTGTTGAGTGAAATTGTTCTGGGACACTACTTTTTCCTTACTTTTCTTGTCAGGCACCAAACAAAAAATAAATCATTAAAAAGTACTCGAGAACGACGATTACGAAGCAACATGCAGTTTTATTAGATGAAATATTTCCTTAATTGAACCTAAACTCTGCTGCATGCGATGATGTTCGTTCTTCAGTCCTCAGAGATTTGCTACCTCGTTTTTTTTCCTTTTCGTTCGTTCTTTTTAATTTTGTGACATGAGCTTGATGATAGAAAATGATACAGTTTATTCCCAAAGTAATCAGTGTGGTTTTTTGTTTTGACGATGAATTAAATGGAAAACTAGGTAAACATGATTATTTTTTCCTTTTTTTATTCCTCAATGTGAGGTAGCGAAAGATGATCTACGAGAGAGATTTTCTGTCAGACATGATTAAATGCAATTTTTGTAGATATCGTGATTCGCATTGGGAAAACAAGACAGGAAAAAATAGTTGGAGTGATTGAAAGAAGAAACAAAAGAAGTGTAAATGGGAATAATTTGCAGTGATTAAACATTTGAGCTGGTATTACAGTTTAAATATTTTTTAAATGTTTAAATGAAAATTGAAGTAATAGGAATAAGACATTTTTTTTAATTTTTTTCTATGTAAAAATTTTAAAAAGTTTTTACAGTAATTTGTCGAAAATTTAAAAAAAATAAATTAAAATAAAATAATTAATAAATGTAAAAAAATTAATAAATAATAAATTTTATAAGTAATTAACGTAATTAATTTGTAATTAAATTTATTAATTTTCTTAGGTTCAAAAATTTTTTGCAATTATTTTTAAATTTTGATTATTTTTTTTATTAATTATTTTGATTTTTTTAAATTTTTAAATAAATAAAAATGTAATAAATAAAATTTAAAAATGAATAATAAATTTGCAAAAATATTTTTTTTCTTTTTTATTTTATATTTTATTATTTTTTATTTTTATTTTATTAAATAATTTTTGGTTTTAGTTCAAAAAAAAAAATTTTTTAATTTCTCCTAAATTTTTCAATCATTTTTAATTTAATTTTTATGATTTTCGTGAGACTATCTTTGACTTTATTAAAAAAAAATTAAAATAAAAAATCCAATATTTTAGTTAATTTTAAAAATTTGAATAAAAAAATTATTTTTTTTGACGATTCATCTAAAATTTAATCTTTTTTTAAAAAAAGATTAACCAGCGATCCCTTCATATCTTTTTAAATAAAGCCACAAAAATTAACTCACATCTCATATTTTTCTTTAAAAAAAAATGTAAATGTTGTTGTATGCCAAAAGGCACACAAAAAAACTACATTGCTCTTATATCCTTCACATTTCACAACATTTTTCGTTCTCGTTTCACTCAACTAAATATATATTTTACACTGACTCTAACCTTTTTCCGTTCAACATCGTTTTCAATATTTTTCACGTAACTACTACGTACACTTCCCCTTTTTGCCAAGCAAAAGAAAGAAAATATTTTTCGTCGGATTTCAATTCTAAATTAAGGCACGAACACATGTGAATTAACCGCATTTTGTCCCTTCTTTATTTTTTTCTCGTGTAATTCAATTAAACTGATTTTTTTTTTTATTATGGGTCAGTAGAGGAAAAAAATCTGAAATTGACCCTTATAATTTAGTCAGGATAAAAATATCTAATTTTGTTTTAAATACTGCTTTTTTCAATCTGGTGTCGTTCAAGGGATTAAAGTCCATTTCATTAAGTCGTCGTCTTCATTGTTAGTTTTATTTTTTATTGTGTGACATTTCCGTGCTTTTTCTCGTCTAAGGTATTTGGAAACAAATCCGTTGGTGCTTAAAATGCACATCGAAAAATTTTCACTCGATTTTTTTTTGCTTGCTTCTCAACGACGTTCCACACATTGTATTTTTTATATTTATTTTTTCACATGACATGACTTTATTTAGTGCTTCACATTCACACTCACAACGAGTTCGACGGAGTAAATATATATCTGCACGGACAATTTGTTTTCTGAATCTGAAAAGGATATTATAGAGTTTCGCTTTCGTATGAATGGATTTTTATTTTTTTTTTCGTATCTCACAGTAAATCTTTCTCGCTCTCAATTTTATATGCATTGATATTTATGTTTGATGGTGTAATAAAAATAGGCCCAATTTAAATATTTTTTTTTTATTTTTACGAAAAAATAATAATTTGGCGAATTGTGAATCGAACCGGTTGAAAAAGAAAACAAAATAAATTATGATTGCCGTAATTTATAAAGTCCGAGGAACAAAAATCAGTTAATTTTAATGAACATAAATAATAATAAATAATCAACTCGGAGTAATTTTGTGCATATATGCATTCAAATGAATATTATCATAATAATATTAAAATTGTTCGTTAAATAAATAAATATAATTTACAGATATTTTTACATCACTCACGAAATTAATTCTGTCTAAAAAAATTATTTTTTTAATTAATTTAATTGTCACTTTAATTAGGTAATTAATTTTTTTTTCAAACTAAAATATTTTTTTTATTTTTTTTTAATTTATTCTAAAAAAATATTTTTTTTTAAATAATTTATTTTTAGTCACGAGCAACGAATTTTCGCGTCCGATCGCTTCAATTATCAAAAAGATACTAACTTTGCTGTGTTTCATGCATTATTGTTTTACAAATTTTGTGTCTGTATACGGTATGTTGCCTCCTAGCTAGCTATTTTTGCAACGATGTTGCGTTGCTTCGATGCGCAATACGTCGTTCGAGAATTAAAGTCGGCATGTTCGGCATGAAAACGACGACGAACACGAGCGACGATACATTCATGAATGAAATTTGCTGAAAAAAAATGTAAATTTGTGTTAAGTTGTTGCATTTTGTCGTCTCGTGCACATTTAGTGGAAAGAGAAAGAGCGACATTCTATTCATTGCAGTTCCTACATCATTACGGGATTATATACGCGGATTGAGTGTGCATGAGGAAAAACGGAATTTTCTATTATTATTATTATAGACATTGAAGTTAATACAAAAGTTTTGCATTTATTTTATAGGAGAGACGAAAAAAAAGAGTATTTTTGATGGAAAATTTGAATGCGCTGAACGAATTGAAAGTTTAATGAAATTAAGGAATTAGAAAAATTATTTCCTCCAGCGTGCCAGGCGTCTCCATTGGTATTCAAATCGAGTTATTTTGCGATATTTGGTCAATAAACTCTCGAAAAGGGTTGGAATTCCTCAAAAGGAGAAATTTTTAATCACCGTAATGGACCAATAAATATATGAGAAATTTCCTTTGAATTCCTCAATTTCATAACTCAAGATGGGAAAAGCACTCCACGTGCTTACAAAAGGTATTTCGTAATAAATCTCAAGTAAGTGGACCAGTAAGATGTATTAAAGCACGACGTTGCATCATAAGATGAAAAATATGCTTTTGACTGCATTTTTTTCAGAGAATTCGTTTACTTTCGTCTTTATCAGATTATTTTGTTGTAACATTTTCCCGTTTGTTGCTATTTATTACATTTATTGTTATTAATAATGCATTATTATCACATAAATATCTTCAGGGACAACATGATTATCTTCCGTGTAAATATAATGTTGTATGGTCAAGTTAATAATTCATGCCTTCTAGTCAATACAGGACGAGAGAAATGGTCGAGACTAATATGAAGTTACTTTAATCGAAATTTAAAGTAGCAAAAATCGAATAAAAAACTTTTGACAGTCAATTTTTTATTGACAATACAGGTAAATATTTACTTGGATGTCCTTCCGTAAAGTTTTTCTATGCTTTGGTTTTTAGTTCAAGATGAATCAAGAAGAAGAAAAAGTTTTGAAGTATATTTAATGTGACATTGTCTGATTTTTTTTTTTGTTTTTTTTTTATCTAAATTGGTCTGATATGAATATTTTAAATATTGAAGTTTTAAACTAAAATCAATATTTTTTTTAAATTAAATTTATTAAATTCGATAAAAGATTTAAACTCAAATATGTTTAAATTTAAAATAAAATGAATAAATTTAATTGATTTTTTTTTTTAAATTATTTTTTTTTTAATATTTTAATTTTTTTAACTAAAAATAAATTACTGTAATAAAATTAATTTAATTAAACAAATTAACAATAAATTTTTATTTTTTTTAAATGTTTATAATTAAATAAAAAATTAATTTTAAATTTAAAGTTTTTAAATTAAATGTTTTTTAATTTTTATTTCTAAAAAAATTAATTTTAAATTTCGTTTTAATTTTTTTTAATAATGAAAATAATTAAAAATTTATACTCAAAAAAATTTTATTTATTAATTTTAATTAATTTTTTAATCAATTTTTTTAAAATTTTATTATTAAAATTTTTATTTAATTTTTTTTAGTTTTCAATTAATTAAAATAATTAATTAAAAAGTTAACATAATTTAGGTATTTATTTTATTTAATTCAATAAATTTTGTTGATTTTTTATTTATTTAATTTTTTTTTTAATTAATTTTTTAATTTAATGAATTAATTTAATAATTTTTATTAATAAATATTAATAACTTTAATATTTTTTAAAAAATATTTTGTAATAATTTTATTTTTTTTTTTATATTTTTAAAATAATTTTTAATATAATTGAGAATTTTTTTTTTTTAATTGAAAAACTTTAATTTCTGTTTTTGCCATAAATTCATTATAACTTGTTTGATTTTTGCTTTAAATTCACCATTTATATTGATTTTCATGCAGTAATAAGTCTCAAAATCAATTTAATTTCAGTTACACCTAAGATTCACTTCAAATGATGCTACAATGTGAACTTGCATGTGACACATTTCAACGTCGATCTGCAGAAAATTATGTCAGTAGAATAGGTAATAACTGTCTATTGTTTTGTAACGCGCGACTAATCTACATATTTGACGCACACAAACCCATAGAAACACTTTTCCATGCAAAATTTTCGTATCTAATTGAAATTAATGAAGTTAAATTTAAGATAATTTGAAAACTTCTTACTTGGAGAGCTGCTCTTTCATGTGCAGACTGAATATTCGCAGCGTTATTAGAATTCGTTATTATTAAGTCTTCATGTGTGTGTGTGAGTATGTGAAACAATTGCTCCGACAAATAACTATTTAAAATT
Organism: Culicoides brevitarsis; assembly: GCF_036172545.1. Lineage (NCBI taxonomy): Eukaryota > Metazoa > Arthropoda > Insecta > Diptera > Ceratopogonidae > Culicoides > Culicoides brevitarsis. The sequence continues at coordinate 12,580,004 of NC_087085.1, read as the reverse complement.
TGCACAGAGTTTAAAATTCTACTTAGATTTTGTCTCTCGAATGAAATGTCGAGTGAGTGGGTGGCTGTTTATTGCTACGACAACTAACTAAATTTCTCGACAAATGCAAATTACTTCCATTCAATGTAGTTTGCCACTGCGGCAGAAATGGAAGAGATTTTGTTCGTTCGCAACATGGGAAATACCTTGATCTATTAAGTGAAAGAGTCAGTTGTAGATGACATGAATGGCAAATTGTTTTAATGGACATCAAATAAATGAACACAAGTATTTATGAATATGTGACACAGTTGACTGTATTTGTACTAATTAATGTGTCATGCTGTTTATTGCTCACAAAAGTCATTTTTAACGAGTTTTATGAATGAATTTGATAATTTTTACTCTTTGAAATTGATAAAGTTTTTGAATATTTTGTTTTATTTAACATTCAAGATAATTTTAACTTTTTTTTTATTTTTTTTTTAAAGTTTTTAATTATTATTATTAATTAATTATTTAATTATTAATAGTTATAAATATTTTTTATTTATTTTAATTAAAATTAACAATTAATTTGTTCAAGTAACAAAAAATTAAATAAATTATAAAAATTAAATAAAATTAATTATTTTAATTAAAATTTTGAAACTTGCTTTATTTATTGACTTAAATTTTTTATTATTATTTTTTTTTATTTTTTATGTTTTTATTTTAAGTATGAATTTTAAAAAATTAAATTAAAGTAGGAATTTTATTAAAAAATATTTTATAAATTTTTATGAATCTTGTTGAAAATATGTAAAGTAATTTTTTTATTAAATTTATTTTTTTCTGAAATTTTTAAATAGGTTGTATGTTAAGTTGATAAAATTGACTTTTTTTTAAATATTATTTAGGTATTTATTTTTTTAATTAAAATATTAAAAAAAAATTAATTAAAATTTTTTAAAAAAATTTATTGCAAAATTTAAAAAATAAAAAAAATTATTTTAAATTATTTTTTTTCTTTCAACTTTTATTTTATTTACTGAAATGTTTATTGTTTAATTTAATATTAAATTGTATTAGGTCATCTTTAATAAAATTATAATTTTAATTATAATTTTTTTTTTAATTCAAATTCAAAATTAGTTTTGATTGACAATAAAAAAATCGTTAAAATAAGCTGAATTTATATATTTTTGAGATAAATTAAATTTAATAAAAATAATGATGATGATTGTAATATTGAAAAATTATCAAAAAAATGTACTAACAACAATAATTAATGGCAAAATTTACATAAATAAACATACATAAAAAATGAGCTGTCCATCCATTATTCCGCATCTACATATCACACATCCGATCCACATATCATTTTGCAAAAAAAAAATATATTTTCCACTTATCCAATTAAACAAAAACTAATGCAATTAATTTCTGACGAAAAATTTTCAGTTCATACGAAACGCATTGATGGACATTAATCTATCATATCCATCATCATTCGGCCTGTAAAAATATTGATCGCGGCAAAAATGCATCAAATCATTTTTTTCGTCTATGAATGAAGTTAAATTACGAACAGAACGAGAAAAAAGAGATTTAATTGACAAACTTTTTAAAATGTCTGCAGATAGAGACGCGGAGCGATATCAGCAAAAACAGCATCATCAAAAAAAATGTGGAATGTTCGGTTTATTTGCAACCGAAAGCAATAATTTACAACGTGACCTATATGTCATAATTTATAGGAAAAGTTTTGAAATGTGCATAACGGCTAAAAATAAAAACATTGATGCACAACAAAAAAATTGTTCGTACCTTTCAGCGGAAAAGCAGGTAAAATAACGGCGAAGTTGGGCCTTTGTTACGATGTAAATTGAGATAGACAGACAGGAAGGAGGTGAAAAGTATCATTAATTGAGAGCAAAGTTGATCTTTTGGTTAAAATAAAGAACTGTATCCATTAAAAGTTATTATATGGAGACGCCTGGTTAATTTTTTTATATAAAAAAAAATAATATTTTAGAAAAAATGAACAAAGATTAATTTTTCGTTCAACGAGACAATAACTTATGACAAAGTACTGTAAATTATTTATAGAATAATGGAAAATGTACGTGATGCCGAGCAAAACCAATATAATGGATTCTTTTTTCGATGTCTTTAAATTGATAACCGTTTTTCTTGGTAAGTAGCAAAAAGTCAGTCGACAATCAAATAATAAGAAAAAAAAAAATGAAAATTCAATCACTGAGATGAAAATTTCATTTAAGCGCATTTTTTCATTGCAAAAATAGATTTAGAAAGACTAAAATAGGAAAAATTGATTTTTTTTATCTTATAGAAAAAAGATAGAAATTCGTACAATAAAAAAATATAAAAAGGTTAAAAATGAATCAATTTATTTTTTTGTTCCATTTGTTGGCGCGCACAAACAAAAAATTTTATGACTGTAATAAAATTCCAATTTTTTATTATTTCAACAAAGCAAAAAAAAAAACAAAAACACATCCACAGAAAAAAATAATAAAAATAAATGAAAAATCACCGGTGATTTAGCAACGTTAAGCCTTGTCATTCGTAATAATTTTAAGCTACTGAGTTGATATATTTTTTTGGGATGTCACAATTTTGCGACAAGTCCCCGTTTGAAATGCTCGGTTAGACCGCACAAAGTTTAAAGTGTGACGATATCATTTAATTAATGGTGCGACCGCAAACTTTATAAAGCAACGCGTCAATAAACTTGATGATTATTATCTGTTGCGTGGTTCGTGGGTAAGTTGCAGATATACATTCCATGAGAGGGAAATTTTTCCATGTGAAGCTAATTTGTTTAAATCTCTAATCTAAAAAGTTTAACGACAAACATTAACAGCCTCTCTCACACTTTTTACTTAATAGGACAAGTAAAGAGGATAATATGCCATTTAATTTAATCAAAAAAAATTTTTAAGCCATCGTATTTGTACTAATTAAGAAAAAGTGCGAGTAGGAGCCCATTTACGAGGATTCAGCTGTGAAAAATGCTCTTGAACGCATTTATCTTACGACGGGCGTTGACATATTAGTCACACAAGAACGAAACGCTATAATCCTTTGTCTTGTTATTAAAGTCAATTAGGTAAATAAGTAATGAACATACATGAAAATGAGATGAGATATTATACTAATATGATATTATTATTATTATTCTTTGGCGTTGTTGGTATCAAGGAGCGAAAAAGCGAGTAAGCATGAAAAGACGCTTGATAAATGGCGTGTGTGTGAGAAAAACAAGAACACGGTTTTTATGTCTGTACGGTCGGAGGTTTTAATAATTTAACATGATACACGATGCGAGAGAGCAGCAAAGGGAACTTGTTGCCGTTAAACAGGCATGTCATAAGTCAGATTTCATCTTTTCTTTCTCGATTTAGAAGAAAAAAAATTTTTTTAGCTAAACTAGTGTTCAAACTAAATTATTTTATTTTTCTAAGTTTTATTAAAATGTATTTATATTTGAAATAATTTTTTGAGACAGAAAAATAAAATAAATTTCCTTTGGGAATCAAAAGTTTTTCATTTAAAATTTGAAAATTTAGTCGACGATTTGAAAAAAAAAATAACTTTTAATTTTATTTTTGTTTTAAAAGTTATGACAGTTCAAAAATTTGATAAATTAATGGTTATCTAAATTAAAATTATTTTTTTCTGTCAAAATTATATTTTTATTAATTTTTTTTTATTTATTATTTAACTTTGATTGATTTTAATTTATTTTATTTAAAAATTTTTTAAATTTATTTTAATAATTACAATTATAATACATTTAAATATTTAAAAATATTTTAAAATATATTATATTTTATATATTTAAATATTTTATATTACTAATAATTATTATTTTCTTTAAAAATTATTTTAGTATTTTAATTAATAAATTACAAAAATCAAATTGATAAAAAAAATTAAAATAAAAAATAATTAAAACAATTAATTAAATAAACATTAAAAAATTAACTTTTTTCTTATATTTTATTTTTTTAAACATTTTTCTAAAAGTTCACTTTTTAACTTTTTTTAAAGGATTAAAAAATTTTTATAAAAAATATTTTAATTATTAATTATTTAAAAAAAATAAATTGATAAATAAAATTAAAATAATGTAATAAAAAATTTTAAAAAAAATTGAAACATTAAAAAATTAATTTTTGATTTTGAATTTGATATATATGTATCTTAAAAATTTATTTAATTTCATATTTCACGTATTTTTCTAAAATTTCACTGAACTCTTTTCAGGTGAACTCTTTTAAATGATTAAAAAATTTCTTATAAAAAATATGTTTCTTACTTTTGTTTAAAATTTTTAAAACATCTTTTAACGAAAATAATATTAATAAAAATATCTTTATAAAATAATATAGTTTTTTTTTATAATTTATTATTATTTATTATATATTTATTTATTTTATTTTAATTTTTTATTTATTTTTTTATTTTGTATCGATTTTTAAATTATTTATTTTAATTTTTATTTTAATTCTAAGAAAATTAGTTTAAAAACATAAAAAATCCTTTCCTCTCAACAATTCACCTCCCCTTGTCAAAACCTTGAAAGTACTTGATCCCCTGTCTAATTCGTTTTTTCTATATTTATTTGCCTTTTTCCACCCTCAGACAACTTTAACTCTACGACGACGAGAACGACAAGATGTCTCAAGAAAACATTTAGCGCGTAGAGAACCCCTTTGACATGTTTCGGATTCAATTTTCACACCTATATCAATTAAAACTTCTTCGTCAGAATCCTTAACACGCACTGTGCTTTATAAAAATAAAAATAAACAAACAAGCGAGTGTTTCTTCCAAAATTTATTTTATTTGCGCATTTAAACGCAACCACGATTTCTTCTCTTCACACCCTCGCACATGACGAACTAGCAGAACGTTGTCTCCCGAGAATTGACATTTGTTTGTTTCTTCTGCGACATGATAATAATCATAACTTTTAAGTGTTTCTCGTTTCTCTAAAAAAAAAATATTTTTTCAGCGTAAATTTAGATTAAACTCGAAAATAAAAAAACATTGATAGACTTTCCATAAAAGTTAAATGAAGTGCTGGTCAAATATTGCATCGCATCCATTTCAATCAGTTATTTCTTCCTTTTTTGTGTTTTCTGTGTCAATTGCTAAATCAAAGCACACACGTCATGTCAACGGCATCGTGTATTGGCATATAAATCGATGAATGCATTTCTCTCCAATTTTTTTGCGTTGAGCTCTGTTGATGTCGCTAAAGGGTAATCGAAGTTTTTCGCACGACCGCATTAAAATTGGTTTTCTGCAATTTTTATCGCAGAGAGAGGAGTGGAGTAATCGTAATGCACGTTGAAGCAGGATTGAATATGATGATGATATTTGTCTGTGGAAATGCATTTTTTCATCTCCTTTTTTTCTGCAACCGCAATTCTACACTTTTGTATTGAAACCATGATGCCACAAAATAATCATAGAGGAGGGCACGACGATTCTCTGAAAAAAAAAAGAAAATAAAACACGAAAAATGCGATGATATATAAAAAATGTGTGTCTGTAAAAAAAAGACTTTTACATGACTTTTCAAAAAAAAAATCTTTTTTAACTCTAATAACATAAATATCGGGTTCAGACAAAAAAAAATATGGCGAACAGGTAAAAGGTATCGAGACTTTTGACATGCAATTTAAAACTACCGACATTTTCATTGTCTCGCCAAAAAATGCTCTCTCGTGTACTTGTCAGATATTTTTTTTTTCGATTTTACAGAAAATGATAAGCAATGTAAGTAAAACTTTTAAAACATTTACAATTTATTGGCATCGCACTTGATTTAGTTTAACAGGAACAAAAAAAAATATTAAAGAAGCCACAAATGATTTTTTTTTTCGGAAAAATTGTCGTAACAATGAAAAAATTACACGCTTTATTGAGTTTTATCAGTTATTTTGCTCTCTCTTGACAATGCGTTTTATTTTCATTGATTCAATAAAAATATTTTCCGTTTACTTTTTTTCTTCCTGCCCGACTCGATTTACCTTTGTTATTAACCGTTATTATTATCACATTGGCGCAATACACTTTGGAATGCAAACAAATTTACGCTCAATTAAGTTCTGAGTATTCTTCGTGTTTGTGTTGGAAGCGAAGAAGAGACTTTTGTGCAAAAAAAGGAAAAAGTGTGACAGTAAATGTGTCGCACAGACAAAAGAAAAGAAAAATTTTCTCTTCGATTTCGAGTACCTATTTTGTGTTTATAGGCCTAATAAATGAGAAGAACATTATTTTATTAAGGAATGAAGCCGTAAAATAAATAGACAAATATTTGATTGTTATTTTTTTTTTTGTGAGCAGAACACGGTGTGAAAAGGCACGAGCAATGTGAGTTTTATGTTGATGTCGAAATGCAGGTCCGTGATTTTAAAGGGAATTTAAATTAAATTTTGAAAATTTTCTAAAATCAATTTTTTTTTTGTAAAATTTTTTATTTAATATTAAATTAAAAAAAAATAATTAAAAATAAAATTGTTGAAAAATTTAATAAAAAATTACCTTTTTTTTAATTAAAGAAAGGTATTTAGAATATTATTTTAATTTTAAATTGCTTAATTTAAAAAATTGTTTTTAAAACAAAACTATGTCAAAGAAATTTTTTTTTTCAGTTTCAATTTTTTGGCAGTTTTGAGTTATAAAATGATTAAAAATGATAAATTAGAGCCCTCTGACAAATTTTTATCCATTTGGAGCAAGATTTGACAAAAATGGCTTTGACACAGTTTTTGACACAGTTTTTGACACAGTTTTTTGCTCTTGATTTAGTTTTCAAAACAAAACTATGTCAAAGAAAAAAAAATTTTCAGTTTCAATTTTTTTGCAACAAATTTTTATCCATTTTTTGACAAAAATGGCTTTGACAATTTTTTTTGCTCTTGATTTAGTTTTCAAAACAAAACTATGTCAAAGAAAAAAAAATTTTCAGTTTCAATTTTTTTGCAGTTTTGAGTTATAAAATGAATAAAAATGATAAATTAGAGCTCTCTGACAAATTTTTATCCATTTGGAGCAAAATTTGTCAAAAATAGCTTTGACACAGTTTTTGACACAGTTTTTGATTTAGTTTTGCTCTTGATTTAGTTTTCAAAACAAAACTATGTCAAAGAAAAATTTTTTTTTTTTCAGTTTCAATTTTTTTGCAGTTTTGAGTTATAAAATGAATAAAAATGATAAATTAGAGCTCTCTGACAAATTTTTATCCATTTGGAGCAAGATTTGTCAAAAATGGCTTTGACACAGTTTTTGACACAGTTTTTGACACAGTTTTTTGCTCTTGATTTAGTTTTCAAAACAAAACTATGTCAAAGAGAAAATTTTTTTTCAGTTTCATTTTTTTGCAGTTTTGAGTTATAAAATGAATAAAAATGATAAATTAGAGCTCTCTGACAAATTTTTATCCATTTGGAGCAAGATTTGACAAAAATAGCTTTGACACAGTTTTTGACATAGTTTTTGACACAGTTTTTTGCCTTGATTTAGTTTTCAAAACAAAACTATGTCAAAGGAAAAATTTTTTTTCAGTTTCAATTTTTTAGCAGTTTTGAGTTAAAAAATGATTAAAAATGATAAATTAGAGCTCTCTGACAAATTTTTATCCATTTGGAGCAAGATTTGACAAAAATGGCTTTGACACAGTTTTTGACATAGTTTTTGACACAGATTTAGTTTTCAAAACAAAACTATGTCAAAGAAAAAAAAAATTTTTTTCAGTTTCAATTTTTTAGAAAAAAATGATAAATTAGAGCCCTCTGACATTTTTTTTTTGACAGTTTCAATTTTTTTCAAAACAGTTTTGAGTTATAAAATGATTAAAAATGATAAATTAGAGCTCTCTGACAAATTTTTATCCATTTGGAGCAAGATTTGACAAAAATGGCTTTGACACAGTTTTTGACATAGTTTTTGACACAGTTTTTTGCCTTGATTTAGTTTTCAAAACAAAACTATGTCAAAGAAAAAAAATTTTTTCAGTTTCAATTTTTTTGCAGTTTTGAGTTAGAAAATGATTAAAAATGATAAATTAGAGCTCTCTGACAAATTTTTATCCATTTGGAGCAAGATTTGACAAAAATGGCTTTGACACAGTTTTTGACATAGTTTTTGACAAAGTTTTGCTCTTGATTTAGTTTTTAAAACAAAACTGTGTCAAAGAAAAAATTTTTTTTCAGTTTCAATTTTTTAGCAGTTTTGAGTTAAAAAATGATTAAAAATGATAAATTAGAGCCCTCTGACAAATTTTTATCCATTTGGAGCAAGATTTGACAAAAATGGCTTTGACACAGTTTTTGACATAGTTTTTGACACAGTTTTTTGCTCTTGATTTAGTTTTTAAAACAAAACTACGTCAAAGAAAAAATTTTTTTTCAGTTTCAATTTTTTAGCAGTTTTGAGTTAAAAAATGATTAAAAATGATAAATTAGAGCCCTCTGACAAATTTTTATCCATTTGGAGCAAGATTTGACAAAAATGGCTTTGACACAGTTTTTGACATTTTTGACACAGTTTTTGACACAGTTTTTTGCTCTTGATTTAGTTTTTAAAACAAAACTATGTCAAAGAAAAATTTTTTTTCAGTTTCAATTTTTTAGCAGTTTTGAGTTATAAAATGATTAAAAATGATAAATTAGAGCTCTCTGACAAATTTTTATCCATTTGGAGCAAGATTTGACAAAAATGGCTTTGACACAGTTTTTGACATAGTTTTTGACACAGTTTTTTGCCTTGATTTAGTTTTCAAAACAAAACTATGTCAAAGAAATTTTTTTTTCAGTTTCAATTTTTTAGCAATTTTAAGTTGTAAATTGATTAAAAATGATAAATTAGAGCTCTCTGACAAATTTTTATCCATTTGGAGCAAGATTTGACAAAAATGGCTTTGACACAGTTTTTGACATAGTTTTTGACACAGTTTTTGACATAGTTTTTGACACAGTTTTTTGCCTTGATTTAGTTTTCAAAACAAAACTATGTCAAAGGAAAAATTTTTTTCAGTTTCAATTTTTTAGCAGTTTTGAGTTAAAAAATGATTAAAAATGATAAATTAGAGCTCTCTGACAAATTTTTATCCATTTGGAGCAAGATTTGACAAAAATGGCTTTGACACAGTTTTTGACATAGTTTTTGACAGTTTTTGTTCTTGATTTAGTTTTCAAATCAAAACTATGTCAAAGAAAAAAAAATTTTTCAGTTTCAATTTTTTAGCAGTTTTGAGTTAAAAATGATTAAAAATGATAAATTAGAGCTCTCTGACAAATTTTTATCCATTTGGAGCAAGATTTGACAAAAATGGCTTTGACACAGTTTTTGACATAGTTTTTGACACAGTTTTTTTGCCTTGATTTAGTTTTCAAAACAAAACTATGTCAAAGAAAAAATTTTTTTCAGTTTCAATTTTTTAGCAGTTTTGAGTTATAAAATGATTAAAAATGATAAATTAGAGCCCTCTGACAAATTTTTATCCATTTGGAGCAAGATTTGACAAAAATGGCAGTTTTTTCAAAACAAAACTGACACAAAAACAAAACTATGTCAAAGGAAAAATTTTTTTCAGTTTCAATTTTTTAGCAGTTTTGAGTTATAAAATGATTAAAAATGATAAATTAGAGCCCTCTGACAAATTTTTATAAATTTGGAGCAAGATTTGACAAAAATGGCTTTGACACAGTTTTTGACACAGTTTTTTTTTGCTCTTGATTTAGTTTTCAAAACAAAACTATGTCAAAGAAAATTGTTTTTTCAGTTTCAATTTTTTTGCAGTTTTGAGTTAGAAAATGATTAAAAATGATAAATTAGAGCCCTTTGACAAATTTTTATCCATTTGGAGCAAGATTTGACAAAAATAGCTTTGACACAGTTTTTGACACAGTTTTTTGCTCTTGATTTAGTTTTCAAAACAAAACTATGTCAAAGAAAAAATTTTTTTTTCAGTATCAATTTTTTTGCAGTTTTGAGTTAGAAAATGATTAAAAATGATAAATTAGAGCCCTCTGACATATTTTTATCCATTTAGAGCAAGATTTGACAAAAATGGCTTTGACACAGTTTTTTTTGCTCTTGATTTAGTTTTCAAAACAAAACTGTGTCAAAGAAAAAATTTTTTTTCAGTTTCAATTTTTTAGCAGTTTTGAGTTATAAAATGATTAAAAATGATAAATTAGAGCCCTCTGACAAATTTTTATCCATTTGGAGCAAGATTTGACAAAAATTGCTTTGACACAGTTTTTGACACAGTTTTTGATTTAGTTTTGCTCTTGATTTAGTTTTCAAAACAAAACTATGTCAAAGAAATTTTTTTTTCAGTTTCAATTTTTTAGCAGTTTTGAGTTGTAAAATGATTAAAAACAAATTTTTTAGACAAATAATTATTTTTTTAAGAAATTCAAAAATTATTTACAAAAAAATATATAATTTAATAAAATTTTTATATTTATTTAAATTTTAATAATAAATTTTAAAAAATTTATTTTATAAATTAGTTTTAAATTTATTTATTTAATTTAAAATTAATATTTAATTAAAAATAATTAATATTAATTTCTAAAAATTATAAAATAAAATTTAAAAAAAATAAATTCTTAAAGTTCTTTAAAAAAAAATTGAAACCAATAAAAATCTAACTCCGTGAAAATATCAAAACCCATCCCTGACAAGTACTTGCAACTACCATAACACACCAAAGTAGCATAACGCTCACACAACGAGCTGTTAATAAAAACGTGTGTAAAGTTATTTTAAATGAATTCCGTTTTTGAATTGTTGACACGGCATGTTCATGTTGCAGGAATAACACACATAATATGAACAAGTGAGTGAGCATGACAAACATAATTGTGACGTTAAATAAAATAAAATATCTGCGAGATGAACGTTGGCAAACATCATAAAAATTATTGTTTTTACTTGAATATTTTTTTTTCGTTGCTTCTCGCCTAAAATAACACAGAAATTGATGTCAAAATTTTATTTTTCCACTTCCTTATTGGCCGCCTATTATTATGTCATTTTGTGTGAAAAATCAACAAGGTTTTTTGAAGCGCGTCACGCAATAAAATTGACCAAAAAGAAATATTTGTTAATTAAGTCATAATTACAAATTCGCATGTTTTTTGCTTTGTGGCACTCGTAATCGTGACTAGACATCGAAGGAGGCAAAAACTAACTGCAAAATAAACAAATTTCATATCAATTAGAGACACTATCTCATCTAAATTGGAAAATAATTTCCCTGATTATATTGTTGTGGTTTTTCATTGTTTTTTCTGGAGCACATACACACAAAAAAAAACAAAATCCATTACTCGAAGCAAATTTTGTCAGAAATGCAAACAATGTGTGTCTTTGGCTCACAACTTAATGAATCCAAATCCTTGTGCATCTCGAAAACATGAAAATTTACACACTCTCACGAAGACAAGCTACAAGTTTTTTGATAAATTAACGCAATTGTTTTCCTATAACGCACTCATGTAAGTGTTTTGAATCAATTTGCTAAAATATTCTCCGTAAATTTAACGAGAAAAGTTTTCTTTATCGTTCCATCATGCTTTTAAATGGTTTAACGCAAGGTTATTCATTATATTATTTTATTATTGTTATCATATGTGTTCTCGACAGAGCAAAGGAGGGACATGCACTAATTACTTTTCTAAAACAAATGACTGTATCAATTTTAATCCCTTTCAAAGCCTCATTAAATTGAATGTTAAATTGTGTGAAATAAATCAATCACAGCACAAAAAGGGATCAAAAACTTTCATAATATGCTCATTTGTTTGCCTTCATCTTCTTCTTCTTCTTCTAAAATTTTTTTTTATATTTTTTTTTAAAGTTCATCTCTCTTTAAAATGTCTCTTTTATTCGCTTTCAGCCTACTTATCTACTTGTTTACCATAATATCATCATTTTCATTAGTGACACTTAGCTTACGTTGATACTTTTTTAATTTCCCCTGCAAAGAGATTTTTTTGTGCATGTTTGTGTGTGTGGAAAAAAAGTTGGAAATTGTGTCGTCGACGTCGAAAAATCTGTTAAAAGCGTTAACGGCACCCAAGGGACATATTAATAATATTTTCGGGGAGACTATTTATTATTACCTAGAAGAACTTTCGCACTTTGTGTCGTTTTTTTCGTGTGGCGCGTAATTTTTGAGTAGGAAGCTTTTTATAATAGGAGAGTTTTTGTGAATTCAGTATTTGGCTAAAAATTATAATTTTGGATTCAGAATTAATTTTTGAGAAAAATTACAGATATTTAATGAAATTTCATTGAAAATTATGAGTTTGTATTTAGTTTAGATATTAGATGATATTAGATATTAGATGTTTTTATAATTATAATAATTAAATGTTAACAATAATTTTTAATTATTTTTTAATTTTTAAAAATAAATTTTAAATTAAATTTTTAATTTTAATGAATTAAATGTAAAATTTTAATAATGATAATTTCTATAAAAAATATTTTAAAAAATTTTCTTTTAATTTATCGTTTTTAATATTTTGAATTTTTAAATAATTGGAAAACAAATTTAATTTTTTTTGAACATTTGTACAATTTTTAAAAATTTTAACAATTTTACAAAATCAATTACTTTTAGGATATTTTTTAAACTGAAATATTATAAATTATTTAATTATTCGGATTTTTATTCAAAATATTTTTTAAAGAATTACATTTAGAATTTTATACAAATTTGTTGCTTTTATTTTTTTTTAATTTTTGACAAATTTTTAAGGAATTTTGGTTAAAAAAATCATTTGCTCTCAAACTTAAAAAAAAATTATAAAAAAAAATATTTTAAAGAGATGCTTTTTTATTGAGGGCCCTAAAAAGTTGAAAATAAAATTAAAATACACTGAGTTTTTGACCAAAAATTAATGAGTCTGATATAAATTTTCGAAAAAAAAAAAAAAAAATATAAAAAAATTTAAAAATAAATTATTAATTTTTTATTATGCCATGTAAAATTTTCGACTTTTTGTTTTTTTTTTTTGTTAAATAAAGTTAAAAACTAATTAATTTATAAATTATAGAAAAATTTTCAGTTGTTAATGGGCTTATGGAAATTGAAAAAAAAATTATATGTACATAATTATCGATACAAATCGAATTTTTTTGATCACAAAAAATAAATAATATTTTTTTATTATTTTTTTTTTAAATTTTGGAATTTTGGTTAAAAAAATCATTTGCTCTCAAACTTAAAATAAAAAAAATATAATGCTTCCATATAAAAAAACAAATTTATTGAATTTCTATTGAACTAATCTAAATGTATCACATCATTTTCCAGCGGCTCACACACTTCAATTAACTCTCCTTCACTTTTAATGCAAGTTCTTCTACCAGTTTCTTCCAATTCATCATAAATTTCTATGCTCTCCTCTTCTTTAACCGACATTTGACTCTCATCCACGCCATTTGTACTGTGTCTCTTCGCAATTGGAGTTGATCTCGTCACTAACGGCTCTTCATCGTCACTACTTTCCTCAACAACGACTCTTTTTCGCTTCTTTTTCTCCGTCGACGACACAAAAACAACTTCTTCCGCTTCTTCCTCATCATCCAAATTTGAATTTCTTGCCTTTGTCGGAGTTTTGTTCAGTTTTTCTGCACTTGGCAACTTGTAAATACGCGCACATTGAAAAGTTATTCCCGTTTCCGGTATAATTTCAGGTCCAACTTTGATGTAACTATAAGTCGTGTACGGCGTAAAATTAAATTCTTCCTTCAAATAGTCGTTAATGATCAAAAAAGCGATTATTTGTTCGGCGTAGAAGCGTTCGTAGCTGGGAACTGCCTCAAAACGCAATGTAGAAGGTCCTTTGCCTAACCACGCATCCACGAGTTTCAAAGCTGTGAGATTTTGTTTCAGCTCGTCAGCACGTCGAATAATTCTTCGCAACGCCCGACAATCTTCAGTAACGTCAATTTTTCTTCCTTGAGGTCTGTCCGCGTAATAACAATGATCGCACATTTTTCCGCAAGAATATTCCTCCCAAACATCCGAAAAATGCGCTGCAATTAACGTTCGACGACATTTCGAGCCATTTATGCAATATTCGACCATGGAATAGGCATTTTTGAGGCCTGTGTGCTCCGAAAACATCATTGTCGTAATTTTGAAGATGTCAGGGAGGCGATAGAGTAAAATGCATTCCGCATAGTTGGCATCACGACCTGCGCGACCACTTTCCTGATAAAAATTCTCCATACTTTTGCCGATTGTGTGATGAATGACGAACCGCACGTTACTTTTGTCGATTCCCATCCCGAATGCGACAGTTCCGATCACCGCTTGAATCTCGCCGTTCAGCCAACGGGAGTGAATTCTGGTTCTTTTGTCGCTATCCAAGTTGGCGTGATAAGGTCGCACTCGGATATCACGTTGTAGCAGTTCTGAGGTGAGTTCTTCGGCGTCTTTGATGCTAAAAGTGTAAATAATCCCCGACATTCCTTTGTAGCGATTTTTTAACAAATCCGCCAGCAGCTCGATGACTTTTTCCTTCTCCGAGGGCTTTTCCAAGACGTGATAATACAAATTTGGTCGATTAAATGGCGCACTAAAGAGCAACGAATGCTTGATATTCAGCATTTTTTGCACGTCGGCGATGACTTTTTGCGTTGCTGTCGCTGTCACACCCAAAATCGGGATGTCCGGGAACAAAGTCTTCAAAGTTCCAAGGAATTTATAGTCCGGGCGAAAATCGTGACCCCATTGCGAGCAACAATGCACCTCATCAATGGCGAATCTATCGAGTTTTTTGAAGCCATGTGCCTTTTGGAGGCAATTCATGAAACGTTTACTCTTCGCCAGTCGTTCAGGCGTCACGTAAAGCAACTTCATGGGACAATTACTGCCTTTTTCCGACAAAAGCTTATGAATTGTCGAGGAAGATTCTTTATCTGTGGTCGAATTTAACATGCGAGCATCGATTCCGAGACGAGCAAGTGACCAAATCTGATCCTCACAAAGCGATAAAAGGGGCGAAATGACAATTGTGATGCCAGAAGTGACGCATGCCGGCAATTGAAAACAAAGACTTTTACCGCCGCCTGAAAAATTTTGAGAAATTGATTCGAAAAACGATTGAAAAATGATGAAATATCGCTTACCAGTTGGAGCAAGTAGCAAAACGTCCTGTTTCGATAAAATAGCGTTGATTGTTCTTAACTGCTGAGGTCTAAAATCCCTGAGTTTGAAAGTTTTCTTCAATATTTCACGAACTTTTGCGGACCAAGGATACTCTTCTGTAGGTAAAAAAAATATTTTTAAAAAAAATCTATGAAAAATCCGAAATTAACTGACCTCCTTCCCAATCCTGACTCGAAAGCTCTTGTGCCTTTTTTTGTAATTGTTTATTTTTCAGCGATTCCTTCAACTCCAACAATTTCCGACGCTTAATTGTGAGTTTCGACAGCTGTTTCTCAACTTCCAACAATTCTCTATCAACTTTTTGGAGTTCTCGCTCGAACCAAGGATCATTTTCAGTCATGGTAAGTCCTTATTTCCTTTATTTTTCACTTAAAATACAAAATTTTCAACAATCACACGTCGAGTCCTCGTTTTGTTTACAAATATTGAGTTACTGAGTGAGTTGCTGTCTTTTGGCGGGATCAGGAACTCATCAAAAGATGGCGCTGCATGTTAAGAATTTTGTTTTAGAAGTTCGTTAATTGTTAATTTTTGATAAATTTCAAAGCGAAAATGTTTAAAAGTTAAAAAATGATAAAAAGAAAACAATTATTTTTATTTTATCTCATTTTGTTGCATTTTTTATTTATTTTTATTATAATATAATATAATAATAATGTCAAAAAATTAATAATATTTACGCACTTTTTGTTCTTGTTGTTGTTTTTTTCCCTATATTTACAAACAATAATAACTCCCTTTAATTTATTTAATTTTATATCATTATTATTTATACTAAATTATCATTTTTTTTTTGTATTTATTTAGTATTAAACTTGTCTGTCGTCACTTTTAATACTAATTATTCTTAACTATTTTTCAAAGGTAATTTTTTTGATCTACGTTTTAATTTAAACTTTAATCTATTTTTTTATTTATTTTTTGTATGTAGCTATTTTTTATTTATTAATTTTAGTTACTTTTTTTGTAGTATAAATTTTTATTTTATTTTTTATTAATCTTGCCAATGTTATTAAATATCATACAGCGCTACAAATTTTTTAGTCTTTTTTAATTATTATTTATTTTTTTTATTTATTACGTTTAATAGTGAATTTTTTAGTTAGAGATTTAGATTATGAGATGCAATGAATGATAATAGAAAGATAATGATAATTAATGAGAGAGATGTGAATGCGATAAAATGCTACAGACGACAACGTTTGCTAAATATATATAATAAGTTTTTATTTTTTTATAGAGTTAGAGAAGATACAATGATTTTTTTCTTTTTTGATGATGATATGCAAGACATTTTTACCTTTGAATTGTTATTCCAATATGATGAGATGATGAGATGAAAATGTATATGATGGGATTATGATGCGTATAAATTTTTATTTTTATGGCCTCTACTTACACTTTGTTTTAAACATAATAGTTTTGTATAATTATTATTATTATTTTTTTTTAATAATAATTAAATGATAATTTTTTTTAAAGGAGAAAGACTAGATAAGAATATAATTTATATTTTTTTTATAATTATATTATTATTTATATAGTTTGTTTTATTGGTTGATTCTTTGTTGATTTTTTATTATATTTATTTTTTTTATTATGTTTGCACAAACAGAACGTCGAACGATATGAATGTTGAAAAGTTGTAAATGCATTTTGTTTTATTTATTTTTGCACTAAATGTTTTTTTTATTTTAAAAGATATGTTTGAACTTATCTTTTCGATTTCTTTTTTCATTACATCATTCAACATCCAAGCTATTTATTTTTTTATATATTTTTTTGTAGGCAGTGTTATTGATAAATTAATAATTATTTATTTTAAAATTATAAGAAATTTATTTTTTTGATTTCGTTCTGTATATTTTTGTTGTTGTTTAAAAAAAACTTAAAATATATATTTTTTTAATATATACAAATAATTATATTTATTTTTTTATATTATATTTTTTTATTTTAACAGAAAAAAGCTTTGCATTTACATAAGAATCAATTATTTATTTATTATCATTTACACCGGCGACGGCATGGAATAAAAAATAGCAGGATTAGCGGGTAACTTCAAATGCTGACTAACATTCTTTCTTCATATTCATATATATATTTATATATAATTATAAACTCTTCTTTCTTTCATTTCTTTAATAATTATTACTTTTCACGAAAAATAAACTTTTTTCTCTCATTTAAATTTAAATAGTAGGAACACTCGTTCGTTTACGAAATTTTGAAGATTATTATTTTTATTTTTTTTGTAATATATATGTATACAACATAGAAAAGAGTCATTTTAACTAATTGCCCTGACCTTGATGATTTAATTAATTATTATTATTAATATTTTGATACTTTTTTGCTTTTTGAGTATATGGTTGACTTGCCGTCATCATCAGTTTTAATTATTATTTCTTTTAATTTCTGGTTATTTTGCAGCAAATGAATCGGAACGAAGATCAATAAAAGAAGAGAAGAGAAATATATATAAAATATACAGAGGCAGAGTTGAATTTTCTTGGTAATGTGTTTAACTTTAATTGTAATTTCTTGCTTATTCATTCCTATTAAAATTTGTTTGTCTATGTCTTGTTTGTATATTTTATTGATGTAAATTGGCTAAATATATGTTCCATCGCGTTTATTTATTGGAAATGTTTATAATTATTTTGTGTTATCTTGTTGTATAAAAATGTTTCTTTTTCTTCCGATTTCTTTAATTTCTAGCATTCTACGTACGTTATTGGAGAGAAGTGATAAACGAAATGTAATATGTTTTAATATATCTACGTAAAATTCCATACAAACTCTAAACTAAATTAATTCTTTCTTACTTTTTTGTGTGTTTTTTGTTTTTTCATTACTTTCTACTATAATACAGCTCACAATATTATTACATTTGCGTGTTTCTGGTTGATTTTTGTGTTTTTTTCTATTTGCGGAGAGTTGGTATGGCACAGAAAGTTTTTTCTCTCTCCGCAACAGCATGTCGACACACAGCTTATCGATTCGTTCGGTATTTCCTATCGTTACTTTTCGATCTGCTGCGACTTCGACGCCCGGGACGCGATGTCCATCGATGATCGGCAGCGCCTCCGGCATCGTCATCGCTTTCCGTATCTGAGCTTTGAGCACTTTGTGTACTTGCGGTACTTCTAGATTGCTTACGTGAGTTAACTGGGCTGTCTTGATTGCCGCCCAACAGTCTTAAGTTTGAGTTATTACTTGGATAGTCGCTTGGTGCGGGACCTGGAGGCGACGCCGGATGTTCCTCGTCGTAATAATCGCCATAAAATTCCATGTTGACATTACGATAAAACTCCTCGGTTGGTTCGCCGCCCCTATTAAAGAACTCTGGATTCGGGTCGGGACGATAACATTGCTCATAAAGCACGGATCCGCTCTCGTAGTCGTTCTCGGAATACACTTCGGGCGGATTTATGTCGAGCCCGGCATTCAAGCGTTGCTGTTGCATCCAATTCTGTGGGAAATTCGGGATAGGTGGGGGATGATGCATGCTCGCGTGATTGTGATGCATCGTTTGCGACGTGTTATGCATGCTATTGGGCACCCATCGTGGCGGATGCGGAGGCATGCGACGTCCCACTTGCGGCGATATCGGATTCGGGTTCAGCGGATTGTGACGAATTGTCATGTTTGTCGTGTTAATTGGCATGTAAGAGCCATACGGGTGATCGGGAGGCGGCGGTAACATATCTTGCAAGTTCAGGGGTTCCCGTAGCGGCGCATTGTACTCACTACTGCTTGGCGATTGGGAACATTTGACACACGAATCGTCGCTCGTTTGACCGCCACGTTGCAGCGTCACTGTCGCATATGGCTCCGGATGTGAGTTGTTGAGTATTTTGGCAGTGCCGTTTTGATGATTTGTTAATTCGGCATATTCGGAAATTTGTGCGAGCGAATGTGTGGGTTTCACGAGGGAATTTCCGTGTAACCAAAGGGTGTGTTGTTTGTCGGGAATCATGGTTCCTGTGACGCCAGTTACGCCCGGATAGGAAGCTTTCATGTTGCGTTTGTTCTTGCGAGCCCAAACGATGGCGAAAACAGCGCCGCCAAGCAAAATGGCACCCAAAGCGCCGAGAGCGATGAATGACAGCCAACCAGCAGTCCAAAATCCAGAATTTGGATCAGATCTGTAAAGAAAAAAAAAAAATTATTATTTTTTGAAAAAAAAAAAAAAATTTAGCATGAAACATTTTTCAAAAATTTTTTGAATTTCATTTTTAATCATTTTAAATTTTAGAAAATATTGAAAAAAAATCAAAAAAGAAAAATCTTTAAATTTAAATCTTTAATTTTTTGGCAATTTTTTTTTTAATTTTTGAACTAATGAACAAAGCTCTCAGAGTTTCAATTAAAAAATATTAAAATAAATTTTTTTTAAATTATTTTAAAAATCTTCAGTTTTTTGAAAGAAAATTATCATTACTCTTAATTATTTTTTTTTTTAGAAAATTCAAAGAAGAGATAGTCAATTTTTCTACTTTTGACAAATAATTAAATTTCTGTTAAAATCTGTTTATTTAATTTAAATAAACTTTATTTATTTTAATATAATTTTTTTCTTAAAAATTTTTTAATTTTGTATGGAAAAAAATAATTTTATTTAAATTTCCTCGTTAAATTCACAAAACTTTCAGAATTTAAAATAATAATTACTTGAAAATATTACTTTTTATGCTTTGAAAAACTCAAAATTCTTCATATTTTATTCAAAACTTTTGAAATCCGATAAAAAATAAAATTATAGTGAAAGATATCAAGTAGAAACTTTGAAAATTTTTATATATTTTAAGTAATTTTAAACATAAATTCATAATTCTAAATCAAAAATGTTAAATTTTGCAAATAAAAAAAATTATTATAAATTTAAAAAATTTGCTTCAAAACGGTATCCAAAATATTTTCATCAATTTAATTTAATTAACTTTAAAACTTACGTTGCTGGTCGAATAATGAAAGACGGATCCATGTGAAGGGCAGCTGGAGGCGAATACGGACCATATCCTCCTGCTGTTCCGCCCGCAACTCGTGCGATATATCGTCCTCCGGGACTCAAACTATTAATTACGACAGATTGTGTGGTTGCGTTCAGAGACATTTGCCCCAGTAATTTGTTAGTTGCATTGGATTTTATCTGGATCTGTGCCATAAAAAGAAAGCAAAAAAAAAAGAAGGAAGAAAACATTTTTCGTTAAATAGTTGCACAAAATGAAAAGAAAAATCTTCAAACAAGAAAAAAAAATTGTTTCTTTTCATACCTTGTATCCAGTTAATTCTCCATTCAGCAAGTGCGATGGCGGCGGAGACCATCGCACAAAAGCTGCCGTCGTATTAATGATGCCGACTTTTATGTCAGTTGGCGGTGCCGACGGTGCAGATGGCATTGTTCGTCGTTTTCTAATGTTTGACACCATTCCGCCGAGACCCTTGGGCGCCGCCACAAAAATCTCGTATTCCGTGTACGGCTTCAAGTCGTTCAACGTGTGCTCCTTTGTATCCAAAGCGGCAGCTTGTGATTTGTACGCGCCCCGAGGCGAGACATTATTCACGTTTGGCAAGACAGCAGGCACGGGTCTGTAATACAGCGTAACGGGACCCGTATGGAGATTTTCCGACGTTTCCCAATAGACGTCCAGAGACTGTTTTAAAAAAATTTCATGAAATTCACGCAAAAAAAAAATTGGGGAGAGAGATTATCTTACGTTGTATGACGTTGATACGACAGCCGTTATCATGATGTTGAGGGCAGATCCCCAACGACTCCCTTGCGGCTCGGGAATACTCGCCATATCCATTTCCTCGTCATCCGTCTCATCTTTACTCATTACACGTACAAACACTTTCTTCACAATGCTTCCGGCTTCATTTAATGCAGCGCATGCATACCATCCCTAAAAACGAGAGCGAGAGAAAAAACAGACAAAAATAAATTTTCCGCAAATAAGGTACACACACTCGAAAAAACTTATTTCAATACTTTTTCAATTTACTAATGCAAGTCATTTTCCCAATCATTTCAATCCCTTAATGTTTTTCCTTTATTATTATTATCATCGTCATAAGAGTCACACAAACACACACACCGAACAACAACGACACCGTAATAAGCCATGATTGGCACACATTAAATGCTGTTCATGTTTTATTAATATTTCTCCGAAAAAAAAGTTCTGTGCGACATAAAAAGGTAGGCTGGAAGGCAATTTCTAACAGTTTGTCACAGAATTTATGTTCAAAGTGCCCCCTTTCCGTTCTCCAAAGTTATTATTATTATTATAATCGCCACACAGCCGTTTAAACTCATCCGTTTGCCAAAAAAAAAAAATAAAACTAATTTTCACTCGAGAGGAAAAAGTAAAAGTAGAGTAAAAGTTTGAAACTGACATAAATTTCCTGTGTGCAAAGAACAGTGCTAAAAAAATGCTACTCGTGTTACTTTAGCCATTCATTCATCCGACATCCGATCATTTAATGCATTTTTATTAAATGTTCGGCTCGTTGATGACCTAAAGACATTTCAAAGTTTAAATTTAGTTTTTTGAAATGTCTATCCGAATGATTTTTATTTTTTAAAAAATTTATTTGAATTATTAAAAAAAATTATTTAAAATTATTAAATTAATTAATTAAATCAAATTAATTAAAAATTATTAAAATCAAAAAAAAAAATTAAAACTTTTAAAAATAATTATAATATTTTTTTTAATTAATTTTATTTTTTATTAATTTTTTTTTAAATTTTTAATTAATTTTTTTATTAATTAATTTGTATGGTTTAAAAAAATAATTAAAACTAAAAAAAAAATTTTAAATTGTTAAACAAAAATTTAAATGAAACAATTTTAAACATTCAATCGTCAAAAAAATAAAAAAAAAATATTATTAGCTTAAATTTTTTATTCTGTTGTTTACTTCTAACATTGAAATTTATGAATAATATAAAAAAAATTATTATACATGGAAATTTTCTATATTTTTTTTTTAATTAATCCTTCTTTGCTCAAATTTTATTTTAATTAATTTAAATTTAGATGGTTAAAATTTTAAAATATTTAATATTGCATTTTTTTACGTTTTATATTTCTTTTTTAAATTCCTGTTTAAGAAAAATTTTAAATTTCGTCCTTAAAAAAGCTTCATAAAAGTTTAAAAATATTAGAAAATATTTTTATAAAAATTAAATAAATGTATGATTTTTATATGAATTTTAATCATATATTTATTTTTTAAAAATTAATTTAATTATTTAAAAATTTTTAGCTTTTTCCAAGGGCGAAATTTAAAACATTTTTATATGGGATTTTTTTTTAAATACTTTTTTTATCTAAAAAAAATTATTTAACATGAATTTTCGTCTTTTAATTTTCAAAAATTACTGAATTTACTAAAAATGAGAAGAGAATCAATTTTAATAACAAGAAACACTTTTTTATAAAAATTTTTTGAAAATACGCTCAAGTAATTCAATTCCTTTTCATTACAATCACTAACTTGACGACAATTTTTTTTATTGGTAAAACTTCACACATCGTTAGACATTTCTTGTCACATCACACATCCATTGATATATATTTATTACGCTGGTTGGCTATTTCGTCATCTACATCGTGAATGTGCTAATGATGTTTTAATGGATTATTATATCAGAACAACGTGTTACTGATTTCACTTATCACGTATTAGTGGATAAAAAGTATTTATGCGGCAAAGGGCTGCGCAATGCCCATTTCCGTGGGAAAATTTTTATATTTTTGCTTGCCAACGAGCCTTGATTCAAACCACGAAAACCAAAATAGATACAGCTAAATATTTAATGGAGAAAAAATTTTGTGTGTGTGTTCGAGTAAAACCATCATCAGCTTGATGTTATATGTGCTCATGGGTAAAATCAATTAATCTGGCTTGACATAAAATGCACACACAGAACATGAATGATAAATAGGTGACTGCGAAAGGAGAGAAAAGTCCTTACCTGATCATTATGAGTAACGTCACGCAAAAGTAGGTCACCGTTCTCGTTGATTTCTAAATAATTGCTGATGGTGCTCGGCGTTGAAAAATGCACATTTGAGGGATCTGAGACGCCACTGACACTGATGTCGCGTTTTGCGCGTTTCGCTGCCGACGCTCGCATAATTTCCTGAATTTCTTCCTCGGTGCGTCGTCGACGGAACGTCTTTCCCGCCATGGCAGCGGCAGTATTTCCCGCATCCGCATCGTCGTCAGCAGAAAAATTGTCCGACTTATCGCGCATTATCTGATCAAATTCATCCAACAGTGAAATGGCATCACGCGTGGGAACACGTTTGTGTCGCACCGATTCATCATCAAATTGCTCCTCATGCAAGTTGACAATGTGCAAGCCATTTATTTCACGCTTTGTACGTGCATCGTCGTGGTTTTCTTCATTTGCTGCCATTGTTGTTGTGACATTTGTCGTTGGCGTTGCTGTTGTCTCGTTGTTGCCGTTGCGTTTCGTTCGTAGCGGCGACATTTTCGTGTTCGAGAGCAGGTCGTTGCGCGTGCTGAACGAAATTTTGGGCTCTTCGTGAGTGAAACGACCAACGCGATCCCACACGACACGAACGCGCGGGCGTCCTTGTGCACGACAAGGCATTTTCACGGTTTCGCCTTCTTTTGCGGTGACATCAGCAGGTGCCTCGACGAATGTTGGCACAGCTAAACACGGAAGAAAATGAAAATTATTTTCATGACACGAGAGGAAAATGAAAAAAATTATAAAAAAAAATTAAAAATATGCTTTTTTATGAAAAAGGCTCTAAAAAGTTGAAAATAACCGAAAATTTTTCAAAATTTTCAATCAAATTCATATTAAAAATTTTGGCCTCTCAAAATTTTTTCTTTCGCTTAAAATTTTGAAAAAATTTTCTTTATTTTCAACTTTTTAGAACAATTTTTAAAAAAAAAAAATCATTTTTTAATTTTTTTTTAATTTTTTCTCGTTGAAATTTCTATAAAAAGCATATAAAAACACTTACCATACACATGCAGCATGACAGTAATTGAAACATTTCCTCCCTCATTTTGTCCCTTGCAAATGTACTGCCCTTGATCTTCGGGACGTGCATCCTCGATGCGCAATGTGTTGTCAAGTAAGACGCGCGATCTTCCTTCCGGTAAATTTCCAATCTCGCGATGCCAAGAAACAGTAGGAACGGGATCTCCGGCAAGTTCGCAGGGTAAATCGAAGCCTTCGCCTTCAATGACTTCCGTATCGTGAGGTCCTCGGATGACAGTTGGCGGCGCAAGAACTTTGAGCATTGCAGGAGGTGCTGTTCGACTGCCTGCCATACTTTGGGCTGAACATTCGTATGAACCGGCGTCGCTTGCTTGCACTTCGGAGATCATTAAGCTGCCGGAATCGACGAGAGAAAGTCTGGAAATGAAGAAATTTGGTAAGAATTTTGAAATTTGGTAAAAATTTTGAAATTTTTGTTTATTAAATTGATTTAACTTTTATTAATATTGATTTATTTTTCAATTTTCAAGCTTAAGAACCATCAGAAAGACATCCAAAGAAATTTTCTTTAATTTTTGATCAATTTCAAGCTTGAAAATCATGAAATGGGCTCAAAAATGAAAGTTAAGTATTTTTTACGTATTTTTTATTTTTCAATTTTCAATCTTGAGAACCAAGAATTCAAGAAAAAGGAATTCAAAGAAAAATTTCAAAAGAAAAATTTTATGATGAATATCAAGCTTGAGAATTATCAAATTTACTTCGAAAAATAATATAATTAAAAAAAAAAATATTTAGGCCGCTCTAAATTTTTTTTAACTTTTTGTCCCGTTTCAAAAGCTGAAAATCCAATGGGGCACAATAAAAAAAAAGTTGAAAAATTCATTAAAATTGACCGGTTTTTGGTCATTTTTCATATTTTTTCAAGAAATTTTCCAATTTTTTTTTTTTAAATTAAAATTTATAAGAATTTTTGTATATAAAAATGGTATTTTTACTTAAATTTTCTTCTTCAAAATTTTTTTCAAAAAAAAATATTTTTCGACAGTTATTTTTATGATATTTTTTTTATTTAATTTTTAACTTGAAATACTTTGAGATCAATTTTAAACTATCAAATCTCAATGTAAATACCATAAAACAACTAAAATATTCATTAATGACCAAAAATTGTTTAAATTTTGTCATTTTGTATGAAAAAGTATTTCACAATTTTTTTTTATGTATTTTGCCCCCATTTTGAAAAAAAGTTTTTGGGACAAAAGGCTCGAAAAAAATTTGGAGCGACCTTAAAAATAAAAAAAAAACAAAAATTTCTTACCTTTTTCCTCCCAAATCCAGCGACTTTCCATCCTTACTCCACAGCACCGATGGTTCTGGAATGCCTCTCGGAGGACTGCACGGCAAAATCACAGGTCCCCCAACTATTGCTACTGTATTCTTCGGTGGCACAATGCGGAACTCATCTCGTAGCACTGTCGAGAGAAAAACAGGTAAATGATGATTAAAATAACGATAATAATAATTTCGATTAAATAAATGTGTGTTGTTGTTGTTGTTTGTGTATGTTTTCAATAAAATTTGCATAATTTTGTGTACATAAATTTTCGGGGCGGGGGGGTATTTAATATTCTATTTATATTGTCATTTCATTTTCCACATGATCGGTCACAGGAATGAGAGGGTAATTAAGGATTTAAAATTGATTGTGTGAAAATATTGCCTTGATTGAGTGTACATGCGACGCACATTTAATCGGATTTAGAATGGATTTATAAGCCAGAGATTTAAGGTGACAATTATCTCTCTCTACCCAGCTCGTGCTGCTGACCAAATGTAGCGATAAATCGATAAATGTTCCAATCACCATAAAATCTAATCGTCAAATTTCATCATCGTTCAATCAATTTATTGTCGAAATTCGAGTCGACATGAAAAAGAAAGCGTGTCACTCTAAAAAGTTTAATTAATTTATCAATCTATCTGAATTAAACAGCAAAGCTAATGTTTAGACAACATTTTACAAAATATTATTACCATTATTGCTATTAGCATACTTGAGTCGAATAAACACGAAAGCGATATACAGAAATTCAATGACGATGATAATAAAATAATAATAGAGTTACATGCAGTAACAGCGAGCAATAACAATAAAGTAGGTGTTAATATTAGCATTATTTGTGTGATACGGCGAATAAAGTGAAGTGAGAGACAGTCTGACACAAAATAATAATTATCTCCATACAATAACGAGTTGTTACAATAAAATAATAACAATTTTATTTATATAAAAAAAATTATGAATAATCAACGCCCAGCAAACAAACAACAATAAAATACAATAAAAATTGCCCTTTTGTGATATGACGACGACTCAAACGACTGACACAAGCTTATTCGATCAAAACGCTCGCTCATTATTATTCATTCATTCATTAATTGAATGCGTGTTCAAACTGTGTTCAAATGTCAATTTGAACTATGATATTTTGTGTCCGACATACATTTAACACACATTTATGCCGCCCGCCGTTCAATCGTCTGTAGCTACGCTTTATTTACAAATAACACCAAGATAAATAGAATAATTATTAAATGCATCGAGCAACGGGCGACACATAACACGTATCATGTCGAATTTTTTGGAGGCATATCACTTGAAGGCATTTAAGCTCTGATCCGAAAAAAATAAACCGAAACGAATGCATTTTCTCGGTCAATTGCTGTCATGACAAAAGCATTTACGGGCGGAGTTGAAGAATTGGCAAGGGCACGTCAATCTCAATTTGGTACGATTGTTAGAGCCCTTCAGAGTTGAGAAATTTTATTTTTTTTTCAACAAGAGTTGGCTTGAAAGAAGTTGTTGAAGTGTGTGGAACACGAAACTTTTCTAATTTCTCGATGATTTTCAAGCACGAACAATCCAGAATATTATAATTTTAATATAAATGTTTTCTCTGTTTGTACATATCATGCAAATGTAGCTCCAGAGACGATGTGACGAGGATATGGCGTGACAAAAAAAGAAACGGATCATATAAACTGGTTGAAGGAAAAAATCGTCGATGAAGAAATTAAATTGGATTTTTTATAAAAAAAAATGTAATTTAAAATTTTTAATAATTTTATGTTTTTGAGTTTTAGTTTTAATTTACTTTTTCGAAAAATTAATTTTTTTTTCTATATTAAATATTAATTTTTTATGCCATTAATTTATTCATTTAAATTTAAATATTATTTTATTTTTTTTATTATTTATTTTTAATTTTATTAATTAAATTAGTTATTTTTTTATATTTTTAATTTTTGTTTTTTCGTTTTAATTTACTTTTTGAAAATTATTATTTTTTTTTAATAAAAAATTAATTTTTAATGCCATATTAATTTAATTAATTTTATTATTTATTTAAATTAATTAAATTGAATCAAATTAAAAAACATTATCTAATTTATTTATATTATTATTAAAATATTATTTTTAATTTTAATTTAAATTATTTTTTTAATTGTTTTAATTTTTTTATTAATTAGTTTTGTTTAATTTAACTTTATTTTATTTTTATTATATGAATATTAATATATATTTTTTAATTTTCAGTATATGGAACAACACAATGAGATATTTAATACTTAGATGAGAGAGATTAAAAAATTAAAAAATCTTCCAATTAATTCAAACCAAGCATATAAACTTTAATATTTTTTTTTATTTTCAGGGCAAACATTAATCCTAAGTGGGTCAGAATTTTTTTTTTCATGTTTTACATTTTAAAATTAACTCTAAAAACTCTTTAAATATTTTTTCATAAAGGACTAATTTAAAATTTTCCATTTGAACAAAAAATTTTAATGAGAAAATTAAAAGCTTTTAATTTTCAAAGAAAAAAAAATAACAAAAGTTAACTAAAAAGAGAAAAATCTTTGAAGTTTTCAAAAAAAGAACCGACAGCCTCTATTTTCCGGTCCTTTTCATCTCTATTCATCCCACACTCATGCGACACACTCGGAACAATTTAGTGGAATTTTAATATTTGCATTATTATTAGACACACAAATAGAGATAAAAGTTGCACATGAATGGGTGATGAGTGTATGTCTCAACTTTATTTTAAAGGTAAACTTTATAACAACATCACACTCCATTCTCTACAATATTTTTGGCTCTTATGTGTTGGAGTGTCGTTGCTGGCTGCCATGTCGCTTTTTAAACGACACAACATATAATAATAATAATATTATTTAAATATCATCGTATCGTTAGACAAATCCAAGCCGAATCCGTAAGCAAAATGCATGGCGATGCAGCATAAAGGCTTAGAATAGGAGGTGTCTGCATCGCATTTCGACGAGAAGTACTTTAAAAAGACATAAACAACATCCATAACACCATATTTGGCGCAAAATAAACAAAACACTCCATGAATAATAAAAAACAAAAATAAATTTGGTGCTTGGAGCGTTGTGAGTTTGTCGCGTAGAAGTCGCTTCAAACACGAATCGCGTGTCGCTGAAGCCGACGATATCTGCTTATTAGAATCTTTGATGATGTTTACATGTTTTTCTGTTTAACTAACAAGAAAAAAAGTGTTATTAGCATCACTTACTTGCTATCTGTAGTGTTGCATTTCTGCTCGAGACACTGCCAGCTGCTGACCTCGCCTCACACCAATAAACGCCGGCATCCTGTTCTCGTTTATTTTGCATTACCCTAGAAAGAAAATGAGGAAAAAAATGAGAAGATTTATAAAAAAAAAAGAACGAAGAATAAGATGAATGTTTAACATTTTGTTGCAATGTAGGTACAGACATACACGACTAAGTAGCGATGTGTTAATGTATTTTTCTTGAGATATTAAGGCAAGCAAAAATAAATGAAAAATAATATTATCTCCGTTTCCCGTTTTTCTCAAGTCATTTATAAATATGTGCATGAACGAAAAAAAAATTGTACAAGGATAATAAACATTGTTTGCCTTTCCACACTCACTTCTCCGCCTTTCGAAGACGTACAAAGAGGGATAACGAGAATGCATCAGATATACTATTAACAACATGCAGCACGAAATAATCCAAAGAAGTTAACCTTTAAAGCTCCGAAAAAATACTGTGTACATTACTTGTATGCATCGTTTTCTGGAACATTTCAAAATTATGGCAAACAAGAAAATTAGGCAGGCATTCGGAGGAATTGCAGCAACCCAGGTATAAAAAATTGCATTAAAAGTGCCTCAAAATTCAATTTTTTTTTTGAATCAAATATTTTAAAAATATATTTAAAAAAATTGATATTAGTTTAGAATTAATCTATCAACAAAATATTTTATATCTAACTGAGTTAAACAAAAATTATTTATTTTATTTTTTTTCTGACAATTTTAAAAAAATTGAGTAATAAAAAATTATTTAAATTAATATGTTTAAATATTTTAATATTTTTTTTATTAATAAATATTTAAATAAATTAAAATTTTAGTTTAATTAACAATAATTTTTTTTAAATTATTTTTGTTTGAATTTTGAATATTTTTATTTTTTATTTAATTTTTTTATTTTTATTTACAAAAGCTTTGATGTGTATATACCTATGATTTTTTTGCCATTGTTTCTCACAAAATGAGAGTTTTATAATAAATAAATATTCAATAATTTTTTTTTTAAATTTATTTGATTTTTTTTTTATTATTTATTTAAGAATTTATTTTTTAATAAATTTTAATTTTTAATACATCATTAAATTTTTTGAACATTTTTTACATAAAATATCGAGTTTTAAAAATTATTTAATGATTTATTAAAAACTGAATAATAAAAAATTATATAAAAATAAAATAATTTTAATTAAATTAACAATAAAATATTAACAATAAAAAATAATATTTTTTTTTAAATTTTAATTTATAGAATTAATTTTATTTAATTTATTTAATTTATAGAATGTGCTTTTAAACTTCGAAAATTATTTTTTTTCTCTTACAAATTTTTTAAAACTTTTTTTTATTAATTTTTTTTTTAGTAAAAAAATTGTAAAGGGCTTTTTAACCCAACATTTTCAGCTGGTTAGAAGAAGGAAATCTGGCAACTTTTGACTATGAAGTCGCTTCACAGAGGAAAAAGATGAAAGAAAACGAACGTATGGACCCTATCAACGTTGCAAGTACACTACATTAGCTTATGTATGTGTAGTCATAAAATGAAAAATAAACATAATGAAATGGATATAAATGGAAATGGGAAATAGTATGAAATATAAATTTACGTGTGCTCCAAATATCTTTGAGTTAAGCAGCTGGCTGTGTTGTTGTTGTTGTTGGCGATTTTTCCTCCGAACACAAAACAGACACAGATACGGAGGCAGAGAGAGAGAAAAAGGACACAAAAACAGAAATAATAAAACAAGACAATATTCACAGGAAAATATCCGTATTTGTATGCAGAATGATCATCCAGAGAGGAGTTATGCAGAGAAGAACTAAAAACGATAAGCAAAATAATGCCAAACTAAGCAAAACATATTATATTATTATATTTTCCGAATGTTGTACGAGCAAACCGATCGACCGACGACGACGACGAGGAGAGAACAGCAAAATAATATAATACAATAATAATACAACACAAACTACAATACAAAATTATTGATTTCGCATTATTTTAGAATTAGCATAAATTTTGGAGAGGATGTGCTACTCTGCTACCCGACGACGACGACTACGACGAATGACACAAAAACGATGATTTTGATCAAATTTTCTGGATTATATGGTTCGCAACCTCTGATTATACATACACGTAAATAATGATACTCGAGCACTTTTTTTTTCTCTGTTGTTGGTGAATTGTTATCCACAATTCATGCATGAAAATAGCAAAATATGGGAAAAAACCGGTAGAAATAAATTTCTTTTTTTTTTTGCGTTCGTTGGTTGGTTGTTGGATCATCATCATAATAATCATCATTCGACACACCAGTCGAACACACAGAGATAGGGAAAAAAATCAATTCAACTAATTTCAAATTTATTCAGGATTTTTTTTTTCAGTGAACTTGATGTCATTTATTCCAATTCTTCTCTTTTTTTGAGAACGTGCGGCAGAAAAAGGAATTTAAGTTAGTGAAATGATGTGTAAAGTAAAATTGAAAGTGGTATTAAGAGCTTATCATAAACTTCCGGATTATATAGTTGCTTCCTCTCTTGACAAAAAAAAAATATTTGTGTGTTTTTATTTATTTTTTTCGTATTTTTATTTTAAATTCAAGGATTAGTTTTTTCCCCTGGTATGGAAATGAAAATTGTAAAAGTTTAGTGGTCAGATTAAAATTTCAAAACTTTTTTTTTGCGTACTGAGAATTGTGTCATGATCAAGTGACAAGCAAAGAGAGAGAGAGAGTTCATAAATTTCCGCAAGAAGTGCCCATATTTTATAAATTATTGCTTTTATTACGTTTTGATTCCCATTCTAATGCAGTAAACGTCTTCATTTAAAAACAAATAACCATTCATTTAAATTCCGCTTCTGCTCTTTGAGTTTTGAAGAAAGAGGAAGCCAATAAAGCATGAAAACTCGCGTGGATACAATGGAATCTCTTTGTTGTAGCCCGAACAATAAATTATCGTGAATGAATGTGAGGCGCAAGTGAATGTGAATGCGAACAATTGTAAATCGATTTCTGGCATTAAACGGAGTCCTCAAAGGCTTTTTATTGTTTGGTAAAGCCATTTGAAGATAATTTTAAAGGAGAAATTGTCTTAAATTTTATAGGTCTGGTTCAATTTACGATCTAAAAGCTGTAAAAAATATTTTTGTTTTTTTTTAATTATTTTTAATGAAACAAAAAATTGATAAAAAAAAAATAAAATTATTGATAAAAAAAATTAAAATAAATTAAATTGAAAAATAAATTATTTAATTTAAAATAAATAATAAATAAATAAAAATTAAATTAAAATTTAAATTAAAATAATAAAATAATTAATTTTAAATTTAAAAATTAAAAAATTTTTATATGCTTTTTTATTTAAATTCAATAAATTAAAAAAAATTATGAAAGACCTAAAAAATTAAATTTAAAAAAATAAAAATATTAAAATGTAAAATTTTAGAATGTAAAAATTAATTAATTAAATAAAAAAAAATTAATTTTAAAATTTGAAGAAATATCAAACAAAGAAAAAATAAAAAAATAATTTCTTTTAAGTTTAATAAAATTTAAATTATTTTTTTAATTTTGAAATAAGATCTAAACATGAAGAAAATAATAAAATTCAGAACTTTTATATTTTAAATTTTAGTATATATTTTGGGAAATTTTTATACAAATTTTTTTTGAAAGAATAAAAATTGTAATTAATAAAAGTTTTTTAAAATTAATTATATTTTTAATTTAAATATTTTTCTTTTCATAACTTAAAATTTTTTGAAAAGATTTTATTCATGAATCAATACTTTCTTTCAATTGGAGGTTTTTTAATTTTAATAAAATACTTGCAAATTTTAAATTATAATATAGAAATTATTCAACTTAATATTTTAATTTAAAATAAGTTTTTTGTAGAAATTTTTCATTGAATTGAAAAAATTCAAGATTTTTTTTCAAATTCAGCAAAATTTTCATATAAATGGAAAAAACTTTTTAAATTTTCAGACAATTGACAATAAAACGAGAATAAACCGAGAGAAAGTCTAATCCAATCCCATCCACTTTAGAGAAAAAAAAAGCATGAAAGCTTGCCAGCCAAACAAAATAATCACGTAAATTTCCTCATGTACTCTCGTTACTTTATTTATTATTAAAATGATCATACAACGAAGAAGTCGACGACGACGACGAACATTATTCTTCCCAACATGAACCACATAAATACATTTACATTACATCTCAAATAATAAATTAGGAGGCCTAACACAAAGCAAGCATAAAACATGTTAGTAGAAAAAGAATATAAAATAATATTATTATGATGACTTTATTTTAGTTCAGCATCATCATCACGATTTTATGCATGTCGTATTGTTGTTTCGTTTTGTTTTGTTTCATTACAAGCCAGCCTCGTACGTTCGCCACAGCAAATTAGTCCGTTTCGTTTGACAATTCATAAATTCAGGAAATTGTCTCTTGAATTATTTCCCTTTTTTATTTATTTATTAGCATTATGATATGATCATTTTTTATTGTATTTTGCGAGCGTGTCGTTAAATTACCGAAACAACGAACGAAAGAGTGCAGACTTCCAACAAAAAAAAACATAAGCACTTTTTGTTGATCCGATTATTTATATTTTTTTTTTTTTGTTTATTTTCTATGGAAATAATGAATTGAGGAATTTTTTGTGCTGTAAGTCTTGTCAGAACAAAGCGAAAATATATAAATTTAAATTTAGAGCAAATCTTCGAGGCAAACTGTCACCTCGAGAGACACATTTATACTTTGCACTGCCTCCCCTATTCCTACCTACTCTCTTGTATTTTTTTAAATTTCGCTGTTTATTCATTCGTCGTTTGTTGTTGTTGATGAAAAAATACAAAGCACTCGAAAAAAAAAAATAAAAACAAAAAATGTAGAACAAGCATAAGAGCATCAAACTTTAGATATTAAAAATATATCGTATTATGTTTAAACCCAATCTCCTCAACTATTCAACAAAAATATATAGTATGTGAACAAAATAACAAAACAAAAAAAAATGTTTTTTGCAAACAATAAATTTCTAAATGGTATTTTTGTACTTTTCTCTCTTGTTGTTCTATTTTTGACAATTGAGTAGCGACTAAGTGAAGTGGCGTGCAGATGCAAAAACACACAAAAAGTTGCATAAAAGGAGTTTTTAAAGTACGAGAGATCACGATTTGTGTTTGGGTTTGGTGATGAAATGGATGAAATTGGGATTGGGCGTCTCCATAAAATTTTTATCATTTTTATCAAAAATTTTTAAGTTTTATCATTTAAAAGAAAAATTTTAATGATAAAAAATATAAAAAAAAATCATTTTTGAACATAAATATTTAATTTCAAGCAAAAAATTTTCAAAAAATCATATTTTAGTTAAAATTTGGGTAACCCGTAGACTTCGTTCTACCCATCGAAGTAAAAATTGAAGAAATGAGGTATGCAATGAACTTTACACGCCATATTTGGAAAATTTTATTAATTTTCTTTGAATTTTTCATGCAAAGTTCTAATTTTTCTCAAAAATTTAATTTAACAAAAATTAAATTTTTAATTGTTTCTTAAAAAAAATTCAAAATTTAATTTTTTTATATAAAAAAATTCTAAATTTTAATATTTTCTTAATTTTTAAAATTAATTAATTTAATTTAATTTAATTTTAATTAATTTTTATTTAATTATTATTTAATTTTAATTTATTTATGATTTAAATTTTATTTAATTTTAATTTATTTATTTTTTTTTGTCCTCAGGTCACATTTTTTTCAGAAGAAAGTCACGAGTTCAACGAAATTTCCCGTAAATTGACACCAAATTGGTCCAAAACACGCAGCTTTTCCGGCAAATATGCACAAAACCAAAGTCAAATTTGCAAAAGACTTGTCGCAAATCAACCATATTGACCTCTCGTCGGCGCAACGATAGCAAAATGTCGCATCGTGTCGGTCAATTGATGTTCAAAAATTAGAAAGTAATCGATTAAAAAGCTACCTGCCATGCATTGTGCCACACCAATTAACATCACAAACACTCGCAACAGACACAAAAACATTTCCTCGTTAAATATTTAGCCCGCAATCTAACATGTTTCACGTCAAATTCTGACTAAAAATATATTTCCACTCGGTTTATTGTCTATTCTGCTGTGCTTTCGTGTCTCGTGCTCAGACTTTTGCTATTATTATTATCGTTATTACTGGACTGACTGGCTGTTTTCGGTATTTTATTCCTGGGATATGCGCCTCCATAAATTTCTGCAAAGCACCCACAAAGTGTTCGGTGCCTCCATCCATCCGTTTAAATAACACCCAGAAACTGCAAAAATGAACAATGAGCAAAAAAGTATCTGTTTTATTTTTGTTGCCACAAGCATTGGAGCACTAGGTGGCAACTCTCCGAGTTCAGTTGTGTTGTTGTTTGCATGATTGCCAAAAAATCCATACGTTGTTATTGTTCCATTGTATGCTGTTATTATTATTATTATGAACATGATTCAGACAGTAGAGGCATATTTTTAACGAAAAAGGAATATAATAGCGCAGAATCCGACACAATTCTGATGAAATTGAGGAAATTTTTTTTTTTGCAACACACATACGCCAAATTCAAGCCAAATAATGTGTACGGAAAATTAAAATGGTTTGCCAATTAGGATGCTGCTGAAATCTGCTGGCACTATTGGTGAGTCGGGAAAATCAATGATAATCGTTCACAATTAAAATTTCGGAATAAAATGTCTTCTTCCTTCCTCCGCCGCTCCGGTCTTTTTACAAAAACAACTTTTTGATGAGAGGAATTAATAATTAAATTTAACGAGAAAATCTGCTCCCCTCTCCTTATTTTCTCTACTTTGGCCGAAAATATTTGGCGATGAGATAAATTCCCAACCATCAAAAACTTTTGTGAAACACTAATTTTGCGAATGAGATCCTCAGAGGTGATTAAACTTGCAAATGTACGTCGTCGTCGTCCCTCGCTAGACCCAAAAACTATTTCCAAACTCTCTTCGTCGCTACCTGAAATCCAACTTTCTGCCTGATAAGAAGACACAATATCCTCGCTAACAATGCTTTTGGTGTTTTCTCATTTAAAATGAATGGCTTTTAACCGTAAAATTTTTGCCTTGTCTTCTTCTGACGTGCTGCACATAAAAGCAAGCAATTTTTCGGGAAACTTAACTAGATACTCTTTCGTTAGCATTGAAAACAATTGCCGGAGATAAAAGGAGAGCAACGGCACAAAAATAACGATGATGAACATCAAACTTTTCACTTTTTTTCTGTGTTTGTGCTTGATGAAATTATGCTTGATTCGAGATTGAACACATATCACAAAGTGAATACAAAGCGAGAGTGGAGCAAAGCGAAGGTGTTGTTAAAAGAATCAGTTTTTTTTATTATTTAGATAGGGAAAGATTTTTTTCGGAGTACTTGCGAAGAGATTGCAAACTTGAGTTTGAGATTTAATCGAGATTGAATAAAAAAAATATTTAAAAAAATTTAAAATAATATTTTAAATATGAACATTTTTCATAAAAAAATATTCTCAATTATTTGTTTGTCTCACTAAATTTTTAAAAAATATTTGATAATTTTTGTTCAAAAATAAGTTAATTTATTTTTTAATCATTTTAAAAAAAAAAAATTTTGTTTTTGAAAAAAATTGTTAAAAAATATTAAAAATAAATTTAATTTTATTAAATTTTAAAATTAAAATTAAAAAAATAAAAAGAATAAATTTTGAAAGAGACATTATTATTTGAATAAAAATTCAAGATTTTGGATAAATTTTGATTAAAAAATTTTATAATTTATCCTTCATGAACAAAAATATGAAATTTTAGATATAAATAAGACTTTAGTTAATTTTCTTAAAAATCAAGAGATTTTCAGAAAAAAATGTTGCAAATTTAATTTAATTTAAATTCAATTTATTATTTTATTTAAATTTAAGTTCAATTTTATATTTATTTTTATAAATTCAATTAAATTTAATTTAAATATTAAAAATAAATTATTTAATTTAATTAAAATTTTTTAAATTTAATTAAACAAATTTATTTAAGCTTAAATTATTTTTTTAAAATTTTAATTAATTATTTTTATTTTATTTTTAATTAATAAAATTGATATAAAATTAATTAAAAAATTTCAAAATTTTTGTTAAAATATTTTTTTTTATTTTTCAGCTCAAATTCGGAACTCGAGCCTCAAAAATCCCAAATTTTTGCAACCTCAACCATTACGAGATGTCAAAGCGACACGAAAAAAGACAAAGAAACATAAAAATCTACAATGTTTGCTTACCTCAGAAAAAATAATGAACCCTCTGGCAGAATAACCTTGCGTTCGTCTGGCACAAGCGGCACGCCATTGTGAAACCATACGATATCGGGCGGCGGGCGACCCGTAGCTTTGCAATTTAGCGTTAATGGTTCTTCTTTGGCTGCCACTGCATCCGTTGGATGTTCCGTAATTCGTGGACGTTGTTGAGCTGAAAAAAAGAGAAAAAAGAAAAAAAGTTTTTATTATTTGCTTAGATTTGTAAACTCATTCCATCGTGATATGGAGACCTCGCTAATATAAAACACACTTGTGAGGCACGATGATGAGCTGAATGTAAATAGTGGTAATACAAAAGACAACACTCCTTAACCCTAATAAATCTAGATTATAACAATAATAATAATAATAGAAGGAAGGACCTTTGTGTGCGCCTTTTCCATCATATCATACACTTTTCACATTATATATTTGCTTATTCATGATATGCCTGCCATGAATGAATTGTTACACACATTTCAGCAAACACGCCGTCGCTACACGAGAATGACGATGATGATATTAGACTGACAGTCCTCATAGCTGATTTCACTCGCTACCCGAAAAGATGACGACGACGACGAGTCGTTCATGCAAGCCGAATATCCCTAAACACTTACACAAACAATGCCCCATTATTTTATTATATTGCTTTCACAACATTGCCCCCCTTTTTCATTTCATTTTAAATGTCTGTCATTTAGTAAACCTTTTTCAACACAAACTCGCAAAAAAAAAACTTTTCTTCTACTAGCCGAAAAAAAAAACCAACATTACAAACGCTCCGAGCCAAATTTCATAAAATAATGCGCTTATCATTTCCACGAAACGCCGTTTGCTGTGTGTCAGTGTGTTGTTTAGTTGAGTTGTTCATCGGCTGCCTCCAATATTCTCCGCTTAATTTAACGTTAAAATGAAATTTAAAAAGTGAAACATCTAAAGTGGCAACACGAAAAATTTGATGGGTGTTTGCTATTTATAATATTTTTATTATATTACGAGCGATAATATTTCGACGATGGGGCGAACACCTATAAAATTTTTAAGATTGTTAGCGTTTTGGGCTGTTGTGCTGTTTGTGATACTTTTTACATGATATTTCATTCGAGGAAGTCTGAAGTTGACATAGGTTGTAATAAAAATGCGTAAGTTGGCAATTAATGTTTCGTGTTAAGGCACGCACTTTGCTAAGATGTCACGTGCGAAGACACGCCAAGGATGAGCATGGATAATTTTCGTTGGACCAGATAAGGGAATTTATGTCGTCGTTTATCAAGAGATGAGGAAAATTTTGCAAAAATTAATTGAAATTTCTAAGTTTTTGGTCAAAAATGAAAAAATTATCATTGAATTTTTTGAAATTTTAATTTTTTGATTGAAATTGGAATTTGTCTTTTTTTTTAATTTAAAAAATTATAAAAAATAATAAAAAAATTATTAAATTTATCAAATTTAAATTATTTTTTTAAGATTTAATTTAAGTTTTCAAAAGTTATAATATATATTTTTTATTTTAATTAAAATTTGTTTTTTTTTAATTGAATTTAATTTTTTTTTCGTTTAAATTTAAAATTTTTAAATAAATTAATTATTGTAGGTACCTATTGAATATTTTAATTTAAATAATATATTTTTCTTAAATTAATTCATTAAGCAATACATTAATACAAATTAAAAAATTAATTAAAATTGAATTAAAATAAATATTTATTTTATATTATTATTTTTTTATTTTTTTTAATAAAAATTTATTTAAAATTAATTTAAATTAACATTTTTTATTTAAATAACAAAAATTTGCTGTTTTAGGTTAATATTGATTGAAATCAAAATTTTTCCTTAACTTTGTGATTTCACCAGGACAGTTGACAGTTTTTTCGCAGTCAAGGTCTTCACCCAAAAGTCGACTTAAATTAAAATCTTTTCACGAAAATAAAAGTCCCAACACATCTCCCTCAATAAAAAGTTGTCACTTCACCTCCTTTTTTTTTGCTTACTCGCTTATCACCATTTATTACATTTTTTTTTTTGTAAATTTCCTTCTGTCAGAATAAAAATTAATCTTGACTCCCGTTTCGTTCGTTGATGTTGATGATGATGTTGAAAATTTTTATCCAATTTCATCTTGTGCTTATCTCTCGAGTGTGCGAGATTTGACGTGAACACAACATACGCATCTACTTGACATTCATCTACATTTGACGTAATTATTTTGTACTCCATCTCCCTGTTCCGCGAATGAGAAATGAACCAAAACGAAACAAAAATTCAAACAAAATCAAAGAGTGCCTTGAAGAGCTCTCCTTTCGTTTCGTTTTTTTTTCTCTGTGCTGGCAGACACTCGAAACATTGCCCACTTGAAGGACGTCGATAAGTGCTTTTTGCCGAGTAAAGTACTCATGAGAGAGTGTTTTAAATACCTTCCTTTTTTATTTTTTTTTATTATTTCTTCCTTCACTTCAGTTCATTTGTTCCTGCTACATTTCCTCATGCATCCATAAATTTTTAATCGTCAAATCCAATCGACACACAGACAAAATATCGCATGAAATAAAATGGAATTAAGAATGCATGAAACATAATTATTTCGGTTTTAATTGCGCCATAAACCATTTTAGTAGTTAAAATGAGTGGAATGAAAGATGAGGAAAAAGAGAACTGCCAACCACACTCCACTTCACCGCACTGCCATCGAATAAAAAAAAATAATAAAGTGTACAAAAGAATTTTTGTGAACAGAATATTATTATTTTTGTTAAAATTTTCTGCCTTTTATAATAAAATTTATTGTAAAGAGCCTTCTGTATCAATTAGGGCTTGGAACAATAATATTTATTATTTTTATTGTATTTCTAAGAAAAAATTGCAATTATTTTTACTCAAATTTAATTTAATATATTAAATAAAATTTAATAAATTAAATATATTTATTTTTAAATAAATTGAAATATTAATTTCAATTTCACTTTTATTAATTTAAATAAATATATTTTATTAATTTAATTAATATTTTTTTTTATTAATTGACAAAGAACAGAAAAAAATTCTATGTTTTTAATTTTCATTAAATAATTCATAATTTTATCATATTATTTCAAACAATTTAATATAGTACCATGTGGTTAAAAAAATTAAATAAATTACACAAAACTTAATTTATTTAATAAAAATTAAGTTTATAATTAACAATATAAATAATATTAATTTCATAAAAATTATTGAATAATTAATAAAAATTTACAAATTTTATAATAATAAAAAAAAATTTAATAAAAATTTATAAATAAATAAATTAGTTAATTTAAAATGAACCACGTGGTTTAAAAAATTAAAATTAAATTAATAATTATTAAATAATCAAAAACTAAAATTAAATTTATTAATTAAAAATAGTAAATAAATAATAATTAAATTAAATTACGAGATTAAAAAAATTAATTAACCACGTGGTTGAAAAAAATTAAATTAAAAATAATATTTAAATTAATTTTATTAATGAACAATTATTTATTTTTTATTTATTAATTTTTAATTCATTAATTTGTAAA
The DNA here is from genome assembly GCF_036172545.1 of Culicoides brevitarsis. Lineage (NCBI taxonomy): Eukaryota > Metazoa > Arthropoda > Insecta > Diptera > Ceratopogonidae > Culicoides > Culicoides brevitarsis. Next base: position 12,539,266 of record NC_087085.1, on the reverse strand, counting down.
AAAAATAAATAAATCCTGAGATTTTAAAAATAAAATAATAAATTACGTGAATTAAAAATTAAATAACCCCAATCTGGATTGAAAAGCTTAAAATGACAATATATTGCATTGAAAAAAATATCATTCCAAGCCTCAATATCAATATAGTTATTCATCTCATCCCATTCCACGGCATGTCAAAGCAGCTACAGTGCCCATCTATCTCAGGGAAAAAACGGAAACGTGACGATATTCCCTTGTACACGCGCTGCCAGAACGAGGAACGTAAAGTCATACGTGCAAAAGAACGGAAAATAATTAAATCCGAAGAGTGAAATAGTTTTGTCCGTTTCAGATGGAAAATTCATCTCGTGCATGGCAGCTACAAATGATATTAAATAGTCAAGTGATTGGATTGTGAATCAAGTGAAGCATGAGATTTTATTTTATTTTTGTGTTTGTGGCTCCCTACAAGCGATACAAAAGGATGAATATGATTGAAATGGAATTTATCAAAGAATCTAATATTACTTCCTTTTGTACAACATTCACTTCTTCTTACGTACTACCTGCTACTGTTTGCTACATGTGTAAGCTGAAAACGATCTATCAAAGTGAATGCGGTGAAAAATTCTTATCGTTGTACAAAACGACAAGAAAATCGGCAAAATGGTAAGAGGATACTTGTGTTTTGTACTCTTTCTTACGGCAAATGAATGGAAAAAATGACGACGAAGGTATTTGGACTTTTCTTCTTTTTAGCTTCTTTATCACAATCGCAATTTATATCGTAGACCTATTTAGGTATTTCTGGGTGATGTTGAAAAAAATACCTGCACGGTGCGAGACAGACACGAGGGATGCCATGCCATGCGATGATGATAACACACCAGATTTTCCCCCTCTGAATAAGAAAATTATAACATGCGTGTGGTTTTTCGCCATAAACATCGTCTTTCTTCCTCTTTTTGTGCGAGCGAGAGATGAGGAGTCGTCGTCCTGGGTGGATCGGGATGAACAAAGAGGAAGGCATACCACATAAAAATATATTGTAATCGGTTAGATATTTACTTCTTATCTCTAATTTTCCGGAATACAATGCCGTGCGAGACAGAAGAAGGTAAAAAAAACCTCCCTTTGTACAAAAACTTGCTTCCCCGGTCGTTTTGTTTAAAGATTCAAACGAAACATCACGCAATAAAGCAGTTTGATTTCTTTTTCTTCTCTTTTCTTTTTTGCTCTGGAGACATTTCCACGCATTTCACGCTAGTTATGTTCAAGAGATTGCCAGATAAAAAGACAAAAAAATGTTAGAAGTCATGATTTTTGTTTTTTTTTCAACGTCTTTGGTACTAAAAAAAAAGAAAAAAATAAAATAAAAAGGAAACTCTTGAACTTTTAGAGAAAAAAAGAAAAAAATAAAGCCCATTTAGTGTCAAACTATGGTTCCTCAGTGAGCTTTGTGAATATTTTAACTAAACTATGCCATTAAGAGACCTTTTCCTCGACACTTCAACTACTATCAATTTCCACCCGGGTGTCGTCGTCGTCGCCAAAAATGTCTGCTTCCTTATTGATTATTTTTGCTTTCACAAAAATTAGGAAAAAAATCTGTCGTTGTTGTATCTTCTACTTATTCTTCGTTTTTTCTTCTTGGATGGTTGCGTGTGTGTGTGTGTTGCCTAAATAAATGAGTTGCTGTTTCTATCTATTTTGTACATTTTTTCGGATTAAGATTTTCTTCTGTTGGCTTTTTGTGTTGTGTGTGGGTGAATATGTTTTTCTCCATTTATTTTTTTTCTTCAAGACATAGACAATGGAAGAACAAGGACATACGCCGGATTAAAGCTCGTTATACGAACGAATTATCCGTGTACTTGAGGGAACACTTTATCGTCTCATGCTCATCCAATTTCGTACGATTTTTTTGTATCTTTCTTTAAAACAAAAAAAAATGTTACGAGCAAGGCTATAAAACCCATAAAGAATACATTCTTTTCACGCTTTGCCGTTTCTGCGATACAAAACGTCTTTTTAGAGGTCTCTCGACGTACATAGCGAGATGAGATAACTAATTCTTCTTCTCGTTTTAAAAGAGATTAAACTGACTTAATTGCCAGTAATTGCCAATTTCCTTTCCGTACATATCACATCAGAATTGCATCCATTTAACGTCTTATCGTCTTAATTAAATGGTTTTTAATGAATTTTCTCTTGAAAAAAAAACCTATCTTTTTAGCGAGATAGACTGTCATCGCAGCACGTGGAGTTAGCAGGGTTGAAAAAAATTTTTAAATAAAAATTTAAAAAATATTTTATTTTAGAAAAAATCAAAAATAGTTTATTTTTAAATTTAATCAGAAGTAAAAGCTAAATAATAAAATTATATAAAAATTTAAATAAAAATATTTTTTTTATTTAATTGAAAAAAAAATAATTTTTTATAATTATTTTTTAATTTTTCTTTATTTTAATTTTTTTTATTATGTAATTATTATTAATTAATTTATCTTATTTAATTTAATTTATTAATATTAAAACTATTAAACTATTTAAACTATTAAAAATTAATTGAATAAATTAAAATTAAGTCAAATTTGTTCAAGTAAAGAAACTAATTTAAAAAAAAATAACTTTTATTTTAAATTAAATTTTTTATCTTAAAAAATAATTTTTTTTACTCATTATAAAAAAAATAAAATATTTAAAATTATTAAAAATATTTAAATAAATTAAATAATTAAAACCAATATTTTTAACAAATTTTATTTTAAAAAAAAAATTAATATTTTTTTAATTTTTGTTCAAAAAATTGAGTTTTAAAATAAAAAAAATAATTAAATTTTTTAATTTTTTAATTATAAATAATTATATTTTTTTTTATTTTTTTGAAAATATATTTTTTTTTAAATATTATTTTGACTTAATTACAATAAATTTAAAATATTAAGTAAATTTTTTTTTCAACCCTGTTAGCGAAATAAAAAGCGACAAAATAAACACAAAAGGGACGGATTTCTCCTTCTTTTCATTTTATTTCGCTTATCTTGGTCTCCTTGAAAAACCAAACAAAAGCGAGAAAAAAACGAGATAAGAGTAATTAGAATTCCGTAAAATATTGTCAAATGTCATTTTATTTAAAAATATTCCCCCTTGCAATCGCTAAATTCCTGTAAAATTGTTCTTTCTCTCGTATTTAGTGTTCCTACATCCAACATCGGTACCGGATATGGATTGGTCCCAATTTCAGCAAGCGACACAAAAAAGAAGCAATAAATTTGAAACGCATTGGACTGCAAGCTAAACGAACGGAAAATTGAAAACAGATAAATTTTTACAATTCATAACACGAGCAAAGAACAACAACAACAACGAAAACTGTTCATTCTCGGTTTTCCTTTAAATTTTAAAACATTTATTTTATGTTTTGTTTTCCCCCCGAAAATAAAAAATAAAAAGTTTGTCCTTTTATTCTAATGTTGGTCGATGTTGGGAGCAAGAGAGTGAGAGATTGCCCTGCACTCCATTAGAATTCCTACTTTTTGTGTTTTTTTTTTAAATAAATGACCAAAAATTTCGTCTCTGCTCGAAGAATATAATTTTCCAACATTTAATTGAACTTTTTTTTTCTTGTTTTGCATAAAAATGCTGAATAATTTATTGAAGAAACTTTACTTTTCGACTTGCAAGTCTAACTATGTTCAGCCGAAACAAAGAACAAGAAAATTTTATTGTTGTTGCGAGCACAAAAGTTGAACAAGGACATCGTTTTAATATCCCGGTAAATTAGTTTTCTTCTATTCCTGCTCGGTCTATTACCCATTTTGTGCGATTTTTCAATAAAGCATGAAAATTTTTGTTGTTCTGCTATTCTTTAATTCTTGTTGTTACAATTCCTTGATTATTCCCTCTTTACCTTTTTTTTATCCGTACAGCAAATTTTTTTTTTGTCTGAAAATTGATTGTTTCGATTAAAATGTTCGTGCTTCAAAAAGTTTTTTCTTCTTTTAAATTAACAATCGAACAATTGTCGGACCAAAAGTTTAAATTAAGATTCAAACTTTTTTTTCCTGTAGCTGAAAATATTTTTCGTTAATTTAGACATTGCTTTATTTTTGGCAAGGAAAGCAAAAATTTTTGCTAAATTTAAAAAAAAACACCTGATCCATAGTCTGGGTTTTTGACTTTTCTAATGATATGAAAATTTTTCATCGCCATTGTCTCATGAGAACCCAAATCAAAATATTTTATCATGGCTCCGAAAATTTTTCTTTGTTGAAAAAAAAAGAGACATGACATTGTTTATCGCATATTTGACCTTCACTACCAAATTTATGGCGACAAAGATATTTTAAATTCATGAGTTGCCCGGGTCCTCGGTAAAAAAAAAGCTGAAAAAAGGTCGTGTGTAAGTAGCATGGGTCAACTTTTTGTTCGAGGATTACATCAAAAAAACAAAAGAATGTAATAAAAAATGTTTTTTGGAGCATCACAGCTGAGATCCCCCTTTCCCCTTAATTTTTTCACCTGTCGACTACATTCTCCGCATTTTTTACGTCTTTCACCTTTTGGTTGAACATTGTTTCAAAAGTCGTATTTATTTATCGATTTTGCTATTTTTTCGTCGATCCATAAGACAAACATGACTTTTGAGACTAAAAATGAAAAAAAAGTCATATTTTGCAATAAATTCATTCATTCTTTCATGTGCACGTGTCTCGGCGACACACATAAAAAGAAGAAGAAAAAAAAAACGGTAAAAGACATCTTCAGACATTTGTTTTTTTTTCTTTTCTTTTCACTTTCCTCGTAAAAATGTCGGTATGCGATATTTATTTATTTATATTTATTACCGTTTTTTGTTGTTGTCATTCCTCCTTTCCATACAAACGATCCTGATTTCTTCGCTTTTTTGCTTCATTCAGCTCCATTCTTGGCATAGATAACGTTTTTATGTGTAAAATATTAAAATATTTACCTACAAGTCACAAACAAGCACACACACGATTCCAGTCAAATGAATAAAAAAAAAACACGTGAACTGTATGATATTTTTTTAAACGTGTGCGGTCGATACATTTTCTTATCTATGCGAACAGCAGCGTCGTCGTCGTCTATTGATCAAACAATTTATGCTCTTGCATAAATAAACAAGTTGTATGAAAAATCTCTGTGCTGCGAGTGTTTTGTTGTTGTTTCATTCTCTATTTCTCTTCATTCAAAAGCAAAAAAAAATATTTTTAGCTATCTTTCAGTACTTTTCCTGTGCTTAGTTAGTAGCTAGCTTCATTCAAGCAAGCAAGACGAGCAATATGGTAGCTATTTGCTATTTTTATCTGTTTATGATGTGTGTTGTTGTTCACAGGTATGGCAAAAAAAATGTTTTGTGTTGCTCGTCTTACATAAAAATAATAACAAAAAATTTTTTTTTGCACGATTCATCGTCGTCGTCGTTGTCGGTCGAACAGGAATAGAATAGCAAAATAAAAAAAAAAGTTAGATGAAGCAAAAATTGATCAATTTTGACAAAAAATAAAGTGATACGGTTAAAAAGGGGTTTTTGTTCGTGTTCGATTTGATTGAACTTGTCCTGCGATTTTGTGTGCGATGGAATTCAATGACGCGTCATGACGCAAGAAAAATTGGAAAAATAATTTTTTTTGATGAATCATTTGGTTTGAATGACTGTTATTTTTGGAAAATTTTTTTCGATCATGTGTTGTGTTTATGTTTTCGATGCGTTACGGTTTTGATTGCCTTTAACAGTGAGTGAATTGGCTTTTTTCATTAAGCTAATTAAATGGGAATCGATTGATTAGTAACGACGCCTGGTATTTATTGTTTGATGATGATAATTGGTTTTTTATAGCTTCCGATTTGGAAAGTGATATTTTGAGTGAAGGATTTATTTGTTTGGCAAAAACTAGGACACATTTAATGTGATTTTTATAAAATTTTGGAAAATTTCTATTGACAAAAAAAGAATAATATTTATATGTTTGCTAGAAAATTATCTTTAAAAATAATTATTAAATTAAAAATTATTTTAAAAAAAATTAAAAAAAAAAAATAATTTAAAAAATAAAAATTTTTATATTTTAAAAAATAAAAAAAAATAAATTAAAAAAATATTTAATAAATTATTAAAAAGCTAAAAATTAATTAATAAATTATTAAATAATTGTTTTTTAAAATAAATATTAATTTTTAACGAATTATTTTTTTAATAAAATATTTTTGTACTTGTTAATTTTTTGTTTTTATATAATTTTTATTAATTAATTAATTTATTAATTATTTTATTAATAAAATTAATTTTTTTACTTTATTTTTTTTTTAACTTTGATTTTATTAAATTTTAATTATTTTTTTTTTTAATTTTGAATCAATGAGCTTTAGTTATTTTTTTATGAAAAATAATTATTTTAAATATTTTTTGAAAAAATTTTTAAAAATATTTTTTAAATTTTTAATTCATTAAATTTTATTTAATTTAATTCATTAATTGTATTTTTTTTAATTTGTTAAAATATCACTTTTAATAATTTTAGCAAAAAAAAAAATCATTCAACTATCAAAACCTTTTATTTAATGAACTAATATACTTAATTTTCCACAATTTTTTTTTGTTGCTCCATTTTGTATTACCAATTACACTCTTCAGTTGACCAATTTGTGAAAGTAACTCACCTAGAAAGAAAAAAAAACAAAAAAAAAATCATTAGACATGTTTTATCATAATTCAGCAATTTTAGCAGCAAATTGAACAACAAAAACTGATTTAATCTTGATATATGACAAGGAGACACACTTCCCTCCGTCATCAACCTAAATCAACTTAAAGCTCATTTAATTTGATTTATTTTTCGTCGACCCATGTAAAAAAAAGCTTAAGCTACCATTAAATAGTTTTTTATTTCGGTTTTACAGCCAACGCCATCCTCTGAGAAATTGCTAAATAGCGCATAAAATATGTATTTAATTCGAATCAATCATCAACTAAAAAATCTCTCTCGACCACTATTACTTCCATTTACGGTCACTTAAGTTGTTAACAATCACTTTATTTTAATCTAAATCTAATGTTTTGACAAATTTGAAATTCACCATATTTCCGCGTCGTCGTCGTCGTCGTTCGTTGTCTTTCACGTCGCATAATAACTGTGACAAATTCTATAACAATAAGAAATATTTGTGTGTTGTGCCCACAAACAATAACTATATGGAGAATTTCCATTATAATTTATCATGGGCTCATTGTTTTATCGTGCATCGTGGCATGCAAACGAGGCGAACGTGCAATGAGAGGACATTTAATTAAATATATAATACACACCACATTAAAGTCGGAGTACGTGAGTTTTCCCTCAAGCCTTATCTAAATCGGGTACATTCTCATATAAATAAAAATATGTCGAGAATATTACTCATACTCTGTTGTGTGTCCCTTGGAAATTAATATACAACAACAACAACACAAAACAACTGACGACAATTTTTTGCTGTTTTTCTCGGTTTCTTTTTTTTTCACGTGGGTTGTGAAAAACATACACAGTAACATTAGCATATCATATCATCAACCTTTAAATGTTACAATGGACGGCAAAATTGCCTGAAATTACATGACAAAAAGCCCACAATGTTTAGCAGTTGCTTGCTTACTTTTGCGGTGGGTTGACACAACGATAATTAATCTCGACAATTAGCATACAGGACACTCGCTTCGATTCAAGGAGTTGTTTAGACGGGAATTAGCTGTGATTTTTTTCTTTTTTTTTCGTGGCTTATTATTCCCCTTTTATTTATTTATTTATAATTTTCTTTATAAGGCAATTGCAATTTATAAAAATGTTTCATTATCCTATAATATTTTTTTCAAATTAAAAAAATAAATTAAATTGCTATTTTTATTAAATTTTTAAAATATAAAATTTAAGAGGGTTAAAATTAAAATGATATTTTTTTAATATAATTTACAATTTTTATTATTTATTTTTTTATTATTATTTTTTCTTTAATTCATTTTAAATATATATTTTTTTATTTTAATAATTTTATTTTTTTAATATTTTTTTTTTTTGAGGTAAAAATTCATTTAAAATTTTTTCTTAATTTTTTTTAATGTTTTACGTATTTTTAGACCAAATTTTTAAATTCAAATTTTTATGTATTAATTTAAAAAAAATTAACTTAAAAAATATTTAAATTTTAAAAAGAAAAAGAAAAATATTTTAATTAAATTTCAAAATAATTTTTATTTAATTAAATATTTTATTCATTATTAATTAATTAAAATAATTTTTTTTTAAATTTTTTTATTTATTTTATTTTATTTTTTTTATTTTTATTTTTTTTTTTTGAATAAAAAATTTATTTTCTTTAAAATAAAATTATTAAAATATTTTTTATTTTAAATTTTTGAAAATTTTTCATAATTTTAATTTTATTTTAAGAATAATTTGGAATCAAAAATAAACTTAAATAATTTTTCAATATTGCACTTGCCTAAAATATAAAAAGTAAGGAAAAAAATGAGAACTTGCACGAATTGAATTATTATAAATTATTGCTACCCCATATTTTTTTTCTTTCGTAACCACAACACAGACATCATGCTGAGCTGCCATTAAAGTTTGCAACCTACTTTTTTTCCTTTCTCATGAAAATTCAAATTCAGGCAAAAAAAGAAATTGAATGACTTGGGTCCATTTTTTGGTTTCTGGCGATGATGTGTCACCCCCGCACAATCAAAGTTCGATATTCGAACCTCCTTTTAAGCGCTGAGGGGGAAAGGGAGGCCTTGACGATCGTTATTACAACAATAACTCAAGAATTATCTGGCAACATAATAATAAAAGTAATACAACAAACAATGCTGTTCCAATTACTTACGATATATTCTAACGAAATATTGCATTGTCGACTGATTCCCACTCTCCGTCAACAAAAAAAAAAGAAATATTTATACGAAAAAAATTATTACTAGTCACGCAATTAGTTAAATATCGCACGTTTCATAGTTGCTGCCTCGATTCGACAAGTAATATCAGAAACGATTCTTGTGCCAATATCAAAGTCGGGCACTAAATGTGTGCGTTTTATGTGTAAAAGATGGCGACAAAACCCGTCAGAGTCGTAAAATTGTGTGTTTCTTTAGCCATTTAATACATAATTTCACTGTGTCCTCCTCCGCGTTTGCTCGACTTGCGATGTCGTGTGCGTCCCATGATTATTATAATAATACGTGAAATGGCTTGTCACTCCATAGGAGCCACTCCACTATCAAACTTTAATAACTTTTTACAATTTTTCCTGTTTTTACGACGACGACGACGACAAGGGGCGTCAAGCCACACGATCGAGTCTTTGATGAGATTCGTGGCGAGATAAGACGTACCCTTGACCATTAAAATTATTATAAGACTTCTTACAAATTTCCGTCGTCATCATACATCGAGCCATATGCGTGCAGCTCGACCAAACATACTTTTTATTTCATTTAACGTAATATATGTGAACATTAATTACAATTAATTAAATGAGTGCCACATAAAGATACCATGCCAAGTACAGTCCTTTAGTTTTTTTCGAGTATGTTTATTTAATTACTCGGCTCGGTTGGTGAGGCAGGCAAGCAAGCAGCAGCGTTTCATGTAAAAAGATAAAAAGTTAGACATAAAGATATGTTATGTTGTCTCCATTCGTTTTTTTTTCGTTCAGTTCTTTGATATTGGTGGCGATTACCATGATTATTATTATTACGAGTACTTTAACGATGATAAAAATATTTTTTATATGCAGGAGAAACAAAAAAAAAATATATAAAAAAAGACAAAAGAATGTCTCCTAAAACCCATAAAACTTTTTTATCGTTCCAAACACTTATGCGTGGGTGCCGCCGTTTGTTCTTTATTATTATGACTTTTGTAGCACAAGGCAAACCAAAGTCTTATTAACAGATAAATGCGTGGTTAAAACACCTCCTTATACACACTCAACATGCATAATTTAATCTGTCGCAGGCACAACGGCGAGAAATTGTCATAAAAAATTTTTTTTCGACACATATTTATAAAAATAATAAGGCTGAGCCAAATGAAAGTCAATAATTTTGACCTCAACTTTAAAAAAAAATTATAATAATAATTATTAATTAATTAAATTAATAATTAATTTAATTTTAATTAATAAATTATAATAAAAATAATATTTTATTTAAAATATTTTTATAAAAAATGATTTGTAAAAAAATACAATTTTAAATAGGAAATTCGGTAAAAAAAAATAACCAAAATTAGAATTTTTAAAATTTTCTTTTAAAAATAATAATTTTTATTTCTTTGTTGAAAATTTTTATAAAAATTTAAATATTTTTAATTTATTTATTTTTTTAAAAATTATTTTTTTTACAAAAAATATATTTTAACGTGTATTTTTAATAAAATATATTTTATGTTTATAAAATATTACTTTTAAATAATATTTTTAATTTTTTTAATTTTAAAATTTAAATTTAAAAATATTGTTGTATTACAATATTATATTATTTTATTATCATTTATTTATTTTATTATTTTTATTTATATAAAATATTTAAATTATTTATAAACATTTTTAATTATTTTATTTAAATTTTTTATTTATTTATTTTTTAATATATTGTTCTGAAATAGCAAAAATCCATTTATTTTGATTTTTTTTTTTATATATTTTTTTTTGACTTTTGAATTCCTAATTCAATTTAGATCGAACAAAAATATTCATTTGGATCGGCCTAAACAACATTTCAAAACTTTTATAATAAAAAAAAATAATTTAACAATGATAATAAGCTAATGTTGTCGAAAAAAAGTGGTTTATTCGTAGCTAAACCTGTCGCTGACATGCGTTATTATTAAATGATATGTTAAAAATATATGAGATAAAAACAAAAAAAAAATATATCATCATGCTGAGAGACTTACAAGACACATAACAACACAAAGCGACACACCTTTAAAAATTTTATCTTTCCGCTGCTGTTTTAGCTATTTTTTTTCGTCATGTCGTCATAGATTTATCTAGATGGAGTTTATGGAGTTTACAGTTTAGATAAATAAATCTCTGTAAGCCTTCTTTCGTACCTTCGCACGAGGGCACACGAAAAAAAAAATAAAAAAGTATAAAGCGTGATTGACAAAAGAATGAAGAAGAAAAAAATCTGAAGTGTTATAAATCTCACCTTTTCCTTTTTTTATAACATTTTTCTTCGCTGTCATGTGTCTGTGAGTGATAAGAATTCATTATTCTCCTTTTTTCTTCGTTTTCTTTCATTGTGTGGCATGTGCCAATTGTGTGACGATTTTAACAAATAAATATATGGAAATATAAGCAATTTACACGCAATTCGTTGGAAAATTTATCTTTTTCTCTTCGTTCCTTCCTTCTTTTTCAGTGAAAAATATTTATTTTTTATTATTGCAAAAAAATAAATTTATAAGATGTCATCACATGCGAAATTAGATTTTCCTCATAGACTTTTTTTTCGAGGAATGTGTGATGAATTTTTTGTCTTAAAAAACCTTTTTTAAATTCTTTGAGAAAATTGATGTATGATGAGCTCATGTTATGGATTTAATTTTAACACAAAGACATAACAAGAACAATGTGAGAGTGACATCATGCACTTGTCAGTCATTCAAATCATCTCTAACGAAGTAAATTCTGTTTTGACATTTTTCGTCATCATTCATTGTTTCAGTTGACGAAAACGAACAACAACAGTTGTAGTGATTTGTAGAGAAATGAAGGTTAAATCAAGCTTTTGATGGATTAGGAAGGATTTGTAAAAAAAAGAATCTAAAAAGTGTCAGGAATTTTATAAATGACAGACACAGAGATTGGTTTAGTTTAGAAATTTAAGGGTTAATTTCATGAAAAGTTAAAGTTTTATACATAGAAATCAAAATTTTTGGTAAAAGGTCAATTAAGGATCCAAATTCATTTTAAACTCTTATTCTCAGAATTATTTTTTGTTTTCGAAAAGTTTAAATAATAATAAATAATTTAGTTAATAAATAATTAATTCATTGATAAATAATTAGTTTTTATAATAAAAAAAGAAAAAAAATTAAAATAAAATTTAAAAAAATGTTCATACAAAATTACTAAATTTGATAATTTTCTTAACGTTTATAATTATTTTTGTAGCTTTAAAATTAAGGAAAAAAATAATAATTTAAAATTAAATTTAAATTATTAATTTTAATTAAATTTTACGAAAAATAAATGTAACATACTTAATTTCTTATTACTTAAAAAAATAAATAAAAAATTTTAAGGTAATTAAAAATAATTATTTTAAACTTTTATACAAAACTTTTAAATTAATATTATAATTTTTTAATTAAAATTAAAATTTAATTTTATTTTATTTAATTTTTAATTTTATTTTTAATTTAATTTAATTTTTATTTTAATTTAATTTAATTTTTATTTTAATTTAATTTAATTCAATTATAATTTTTTGAATTAAAATAATTCAATTATTTATATTTTGTTAAAAATAATTTATAAATTTTATGTTAAAATAATTTTTTTTTTATTTCCTTAAAATTTTATTTTCTCAATTAACATTCGCAAATTTTCATATTAGGCTAGTTTTAAATATTTTAATTAAAAGGAAAGATGAAGAAATTTTAATTTTTTAAAATAAATAAATATTTTACATTTATTTTTATATAAAATTATTTTTTACCTTTTTTTACATTTTTCACAAAACCACAAATATTTAAACTATTTTACGACAAACTTTTAAATATTTTTCATAAAATTGTCCTTCAAAAAACCGCACAACTCTTTATTTAATTTCCATTTTACGGGTATTATCTCTTCCCTTTGTCTTTCATGTTTTTTTTTGTCCGAAAGTGTTTAACCATTTTATTGCCATTACTTCAAAGCCACTTCAGTTCACTTCACTTCATCCATTCATTTTCCATTCAAACCTTTAGATAGCAAACATTTCATTTTACACAAAGTCAGTAGTAGTAGATTTAAACTTTTTAATCCTCAAAATAGTTAAATGCTTTATCAAGATTTAACCTATGTTGTCTGTCTCTCTCTCGTTCTGCGTGCGTATTTATTTAAGCTTGTCTCGTTGCCAACATTTCCAGCAAATTAATAATCTCGTGGCAAAATGAAGTTTTCTGTGAAAAATAATTATTTACTTCTTATACGGTAAAATTTGTCAAAATCTTAATCCTCCAGGAAAAAAGTTTTCTTTTAAACGTCACTTTCACTCTCGTTTTTTTGGATGTCGCGTTGCTACAAAAGTTAAGCCTCGTTGTTCTTATTGAAGTCACTTGTTCTTTGAAAAGCCGCTGTGAATTGTTTATTGCTTTCTGCGTCGCACGATATTGTTGTGTTTATTTCATTAAGTAGAAAATTTTAAAATTTAGGGGATTTTAAGACAAATGATCATGACATGAACAAACATTTTCCTCCATATATTCCGTTCCAGCATTAAATCATTAATCAAAATTATTTTCCCTTCCACATGATTTTCCGTTTCCTGCAGATTTTCCTTTTATTTAAAATTACATTTACGCAAACACTACTCTCTCTCGCTATTGCATTAAATACTTAATCTGAGTTTAACACTTTTCAGAGTTAATTTCTTCGTCTTCGTAGCTAAGCGGTGTCGAATGCGATATTTATGCAAAGGTAATTGCAAATTATAGTATTACTTACTTCTACGACGCTGTGTGTGCATAAAATATAAATCAATGACATCACACGGTCGGGATTTATTTATTTATTATTATTACTTACAGGAAATCAAACAGTAGGTAAGCAAAAGGTAAATACCTTTAAATATTTAATGATAGAAGCAAGGCAATCGTAGTCAAGCCACATAAATTCTGGATGTAATTGCGAGTTAGTTTTGGATTTCACATGAAGGACAGATGGTCAAGTCGGCACATAAACACGCGCTGTTGCCGCATTAATTATTCGAGAGTTGTGGCACGAGTACGGGCCCTGCTTTGTGTTTATTTGCCCAAAGTAATCATAATTTCCTCCAGTTATAAATACATAGTTATGGCAATAAAACTATCATTATGACGACGACGACGATGTTGGAAATGACGAGCATTATACAATTACATGCGTTATTCTATTAACTTGACTTAGCGTTACATATTGTCAGTTTTTTTTATGTAACATGTCGCATGAATGCTTATCTTTGTAAGTTTTTTTCTTGTGAAATGTACATAAATTGAGTTCGGAAATGTAGGTCGTTTTCATATTTTTACCGCATTTCCAAGAAGTTCGGTCAGTTTCTGAATTCCGATAAAATAAAAAAGATGCGAATTTGATGCTTTTATTAAACGATTAAAATATTAAATTGGAAGGTTTTATGATTTTTTCAATAAAATTTTATTTTTAAATATTTTTTGAGGAATAATAATGTTAGAATTTAAGAAAAAGTAAAGGAACTTGACTTTAAAAAAATTTAAGTGGTCATTTAATTTTTTTTTACATTTTTTTCAGAACTTTTAACTTTAAAAAAAAATTAATGAAATTAAAAAAAAATTATGTTAACTTTAGATTTATGAAATTCTATTTTTAAATTTATTAAATATTTATTTTATTTTTAAATTAATTATTTTTTTTTTTTCAATTATAAACTATTTGATAATTTTTTAATTTATTTATTATTTTTTTTTTAATTTTAAAAACTAGTCAATTTCTTACATTTTAATGTAATAAATTTAAATTTATTTTTTGATTTTTTTAATTTAAATAAATCAATTATTTTTTTTTAATTTTAAAATGAATCAAATAATAATTTTTTAGTTGTCAAATTAAATAATTTTTTTTTTAAATTTAAAATAATTATTTTTTTATTTTAAGTTAATTAATTTATTTATTATCTTGAATGAGTTAATTTTTTTTAAATTTTATATTAATTATTTTTTTTATTTAAAAAAAATTAAAAAAAAATATTTCAAAAAAAAAAATCAAATCTACAAATAAAATTACTAAAAATTCCTCATTATTATTTTTTGTTCCGTATTATATAAAAATTAATTTCTTATATTTTATCATAGAAACCCTTTCATAGACATACTTTTTAAAAATTCTTAGAAGGGACCTTGTCTGCATTATTTTC
This sequence comes from Culicoides brevitarsis, assembly GCF_036172545.1. Lineage (NCBI taxonomy): Eukaryota > Metazoa > Arthropoda > Insecta > Diptera > Ceratopogonidae > Culicoides > Culicoides brevitarsis. The sequence continues at coordinate 12,524,136 of NC_087085.1, read as the reverse complement.
CCATAAAAGACATTTTTCAACCCAAATTAAATTCAAAAAAATTTATAAAGACATAAAATCACTCCTTTCGACCCATTAAAAAGTAATGTGAAAGCAATAAATAAATATTTTGTCATAGATTTACCTGACAAGTCTTCAATAATAAAAATCCTCCTCTTCGGTCTCATAAATAAATTTAAAATAATAAATATTCTTCCGTGCATATGTTCGTTACACACATTTCCGACAACGACAAAAAATGTATCAAAGTTACACGCATTATGCATTATTACGAGCAATATTTTATTATCCTTATGGCATAACTTCATTATCCGCCATCATCATCATCATCGTCACCGAACAAACACTGCAAGGCGTAAATAAAGTCTTTTATTATTTTTTCTAATATCGACTAATGTTTTTATGTTGTTCTCCGTTATGTTACTTGCGTAAAAATTACAACGAAAAAAAAAAAAATAAATTGAAAGGGGTGCATATTTTTTTTTATTATTTATGCAGTTACCGTAGAAGCATTGCAAGTCTATGAATTGAACATTCACTCGCATGATCCTTTTATACGCATTACGCTCAATACAAAAAAAAATACGACGACGACGCAACGCAATCAAGAATGCGGCGGTTGAACAAATGAATTAAGAAAAAGGGGGACTTTTGTTTTTTCTCTGTTTTTGTGCTTCAAACCCCACACAAGGCAAAACAAACTCTTGAATCTCTCGAACAAAAGTCATTGTTTGATTATACATTTTTAGCACCCCATTTCTAGCTCTCGGAACGTGATGAGGATGAAATAAATCGAAAATCATCAAAAATGATGCAAACAATCCCCCCTTTTTGCCTTGTCCTTGATTAAAATCGTTCATGTGTGACGTTTTGAATGCAATAAATGGATGAAAGAAGGAACCAAAATTACTTTTCATATTCAACACACACAAAAAGTACTTGGGGAATCGACGCTCCGGATTATTTATTATTATTATAGAGAACGAGGAATTTCAAATTTATATCCATTTATCGCCATACTTTCTCAAATTTCTCAAAAAAAAAGAAAAGGAAGTGATATTTGAAGAACACAAAAATTTCTAAAGGAAATAAAATAATAAATTTTTACATGAGAGCACGTGATCATTTAACACATCATTCTTTATATTGCTCTATTATGCTCATTAAACGGTAAAAAGTTGGTAGAAAAATAGAAATTTTCTCTAAAAATAGAGAAGATGAAACGAAAATGCATTAAAACATTTTTTTTTTGTTGTTTTCTGTTGATATTTGATGTACACAAAATATTTTTGTTAGAATTTTTTTGTCATTGCCGTGTGCGTATGACGATAATTTATGCGACACAACAGCACTTGCGATGAAGTATTTCATTCATTCACTCATTTTGTCAATAATAAACGAGACGAGACGAGGAAATGTACAGAAAAAAAAAGTTTAAAAAGTATTTCTTGCAAAGAACATTCCGCTAAAGTTTCCTGCATTTATTCAAAAAAAAAAAAAAAAAAAAAAAAAAAAAAAAAATAGCGAAAGAATTTTTGTGATAATATAATAATGATAATAATTTGAAAAAAGAACTATTTCTGTTCTACCTTTATTTCAAAAAAATTTTCTTCCTTAAAAAAAGGCGCTTTACGTTGTTGCATTGCATATAAAACGTGAGAATCGTCTCGCCAAAGAACCGTGCGATAAAAAAAAACTTATTTTTTTTTAAATTTATGCGTTTCTTTCATTTTTCAGTCAATCGTCGATTCTGTGCTATTAAAAAATTATTCATTCATTTCACGTGGTTGGAATATTTCATCATCGTCGCAGCGTAGAATGCGTATTCCGGGTGTTTCACGAGAAAAAATATGTCAACAGTCGTTTCCATATTTTATTTACTTCACAATTTCATTAAAACTTTGATCTCTGGGAGAGGAAAAAAACGCATTTTTTTAGTACAAATTATTATTATTATGCAAGATGAGTCAGAGACGAATAAAAAAACTTTCCAAAGTTGTCGATAGATTTAATGCAAATGCTGGATGTGGTGAAAACTTGATGATTTTTGAGCCATATGGAATGTTTTTGACTTCTTTCACGACGAAGAAGTTAGTTCTGCGAATCGTCAAATCGTAAAATTTAAATTAAATTAAAGCGGAATCATAGATCTGTCATCAATAATGCAAAATTAACAAAGCATTCAATGAATAATGCGGAGAATTGTAATAAATAAATAAATAATTTGTAAAATCGTTGGGGGAAGTGCTTCTTAACAACAACAAAAGACGAATCCATGTGGGACATTCTAATGAATAAAGAACGTGTGCAGAAAACGTGCGAGCGAGTGTTATGTTAATGCGATAAACGTCGGCAGAGACAGACGGCTGGCATGGTGTTGATGTTCAATGGGATATTGGCACAAAAATATAATTGTTGAATGGATTGGATATTTTTATGATAGATTTAAAGGATATCCTGTCCATTTTATCGACAATATGCTCGTCAATGTTTTATTATTGGAGGATGTTGCTTGTTGTTGATGGTTAATGGCGATGGTTTTAAAATAATTTTATTGTAATGTGAGTAATTGAAGAAGTCCTTCGACGTGAATATGGGGCTTTGACTTGAAACATATTGTAAATAGTAAAATATTTTTTGGTTCATTGAGGAGAGGAAATGGTCGAGAATGAAGTTTTATGGTCATCTGCTTTCATTTTGCTATAAAATTAAAAAAAAAATAAATTTTCGACAAAAAATTTTTAAAGCAAATTTTTGGTTAAAAATTAATTTCAAAAAATTTTATTTTTAAATAATTTTATTTTTTTTTAAATTCATTTTTAAATTTTTAAAAACAAAGAAAAAAAATATATTTTTTGAATTAATATAAATTATTTTTTTTTTATAAAATTTTCTTAATTTTATTTAATTTATTTAAATTAATTAAATAAATTAATTTATTTTTTTATAATTTAATTTTGAATTAATTTTTAAAAAATCCTATATTTTAAATTTAAATTAAAATTAAATTTTTTTATATAAATATTTTATATAAAATTAAGATATTGAAATATAAATATATAAATTAAATAAATTTTTAAATAATTTCAATAAATTTTAAAAATTAATCAAAAACATAAAATATCCTTTAAAAATTAAAGTAAAGTTATATTAAAATTTTAAATATTTTTTTTTAATTTTATCATTTTATTAAAAAAAAATGTCAAAATTTTAAGGATTTTTATCTTTAATTTTAAAAACTTCAATAAAAAAAACTATAAAAAAATTGAAGACTTTGCAAAGTCGTTGACCTCAACAAACCATCTCAACCCCTCTGACAACAAGAAAAAAATAAATAACCAAGAAACAGACATGCAAGTAAATAAGTAAGTGACCTCACACATCCATCCATTCATCTAGCCATCCCATCAATCGATCTCATTAAAAATTAACGACGTAAAAGCAGATAACAGAGAGCGTTCAAAGAAGTAAAAGAAATTCAATACAACACACACAAAAGAAGGCACAAAAAACATATTTTACCTCGAAGTCGTTTGAATTTCTATTTCTTTGTCCATTGTTCGACGATATATGCGTCGCGCGGCTACACAATCTCTCACATCCCATCTCCTGATATTTTATTCATTTATTACAATTTTCTAACATAACATTTTTATCATCATCAACAAACAAACTCGAATCACAATAAAACACAAAATGCATCCCATAATATATTTTTATTAATTCTCTTGATTTCCAATCATCTACTTATCTTTATTATTATTATTAGATCTATTGTTGTCTCTCTCTACGGAAGATGTGTACATGAGGAACATCCTTTTCATAAAATGACCTTTTTCTGTGTTTTTTATGTTTTCTATGCGACACATTCATGTCCAATAAATGTACAAATCGAGCATCGAGTTTTTGTTATCTGCATTTATCATTTGATTTCTTTCGTTACGATTTCTTATGCACAGTGGGACAAAATTAATTTTTTAAGGCTCAAATGTTTTGAAAATAAAACCCTTAAAAATTTTATAGTAAATTTATATAAAAATAATTTTTCAATTTTATCTCAAAAAATTAAAATTTAAATAAAAATTTAAAAAAATATTTTTTTTTAATTTCCTGAAAATTCATTTTCGATTGGAAGAATTTTAAAGAAAAAATTAGAAGATATTTAATATTTGTAAAATTCAAAAAAAAAAAAAAATAAAATAAAATAAAATAAAATAAATTTAAAAAAAATATAAAAATTTAAAAAAAAGTTTTAGAAAAATAATTTTTATTTTTAAAATTTTTTTAAAATCGATTTTTTTTAATTTTAAAATTTTTTTTTAAATTTTTCTTTAATTTTGAAAAAAATTTAAAATCATTCACAAAAATTAAAAAAAAATTAAATTATAAAAAATACAAATATTTAGATATATATAAAAATTCAAAAAATATTAAACCTTTAATTAAAAAAATTAAATTAAATTAATTTAAATTCTATTTTAAAATTTTGAGAACCTTATTTTTTAACCTTCAAGATCTAAAAAAAATCATTTTCATCCCACTGAATATGGTACAAATGTGTGTCAAAGATGCTTGAAAAAATAAAATAAAAGATGCATCTCGACAGATATGCAGGAAAGGCATCTTTTTTATTATTTTTATTTTATTATAATAATATTAATGTTTATGTGATAAGTACATCTTGCTCCTTATTCACACAGCTTAAGTTGCTTGTACCTCTCATGCCATGTCTCGTAGTTGTAGCAACAACGAGGAGGAGGCATAAAAAAGGAGTGTTGTAAAACTTTTTTTTTAACTCTTCTTTTCGTGTCTTCTTCCTCATCTTGCAACCAGATTATATTGTTAGATTAGAATTTTTATATAAATATAATTTTTTTTTCTTCGCTGCAACGAACGACGAGGTAGACGATGTGTAAAGTACACCGCACGACGCCGAAGAAAAGACAATATTGTGTTCAATAAACCTATTTTCTCGACGACGACAAGAGTGCTTCTGCTCGTTCAAGGGATTTTTATAATATCAGACAATATTACAAGCCATACAAAATCTGCATAAAATTCATTTTAATATTGATAAAAGTAAAATGATTCAACGTTTTTCTTTCAATTTTTCCTCGGCACACACACACAAAATGTCCTTTGCCGTTATTTGATGTAATTTTCCTGCCATAAAATGCTGTTTTGTTCAAACATCGCCGCGCAAGGAATCTTCTTTTCTGCCGCAATGTATTTAATATTTCCATTACGAGCTCGGATTAATAAAATAAAAATAAGTACAAAGTGGTGCTTTTTCATTCAATGTCGCTCGAGAAACTGCGAAAAAAACAAAATTTCTCATCATTTTTTATGTTGTGTCATTGAAGCTTGTGGAAGCCTTTTCACACAAAAAAACAGCAAGTTTCGCTTGATGAGCAACATTGGCGACGAGGACGAGAAAAAAATTATCCTATTTAATTTGTCATTGTAATGAAAATTAATGAAGTCATTAAAGTTCCAAGTCAATGTAATGGAATTAAATTAATATCATCGCGCGACATCCAGTTAAGAGTAAGTGACTGATAACCTCAAGGCATTGAACCTAATCGCCGCATCGATACAAGGGTGGCGCCCTTTAGAATTTTTTTTTCGTAGCAAACAACATCCTTAAAAATGTTCGCCTGATTTAGCAATTTCTTTCATCGATTTCATCGAATAATATCATTTTCCATTCAAAAAAAAAAAAACATTTGCAAAAAAAAAATCATTCCACTCTGTTAACGCTATTTTTTTTTGTTCATGAAACCCCGACGCGGCATCCCAATTGATTATTTTGTGCAAACTTCTGTAATAACTGGATTAAAAATTGATTCAATTTTCCAAAAGCAACGACTTTAAGAACATTTCATTTTATTTTCGTCTCCTCGCTCCCCCTTTTTTTTACCGATAAATATTTTTGTTTTGCAAACTTTTTTTATTCAAATTTTGTGTGTGTGTTATTATTTTATTTACGCTAACAAAGTCTTATTTTTTTCGAGTGTTTCTGGTAAACAAGAAAACTTTTACAATTAAAAATAAATTGCTGACACACTTGATCTGGGACTGTGCACAGTCTGCGAAGCTGTAAAAAAATATTTTTTTTAAAAAAATGAGGAAGCAATTTTCCTTTTCTGCTCCATTGGCGGGATATTGGCGTGGATTTGAACGCATTTACGCATAAAATAAATACAATCATTATAATTTTTTGTTAGTTTTTTTACATTTTTCGAATAGGGCCATAAATTTTTGGCGGTGCTTTAATGTGCATGATTATTTTTTTAGACAACAAACAAAATTTATATTATTATCTCGATGGGTTTTTTGCATGGCGGAGGCGGTCGAACGCCATGCCGGCAATTTATAGTACGAAAAAAAAATTTATAAAATAGCCGAAAAAAGATCTACCCTTGAATAAGGTTGAATAGCGCACATACGGCACCCATAATATAATAAAAAGCAATAAAATAGCATATAAAAACGACTGTCTGTCTATAATGTGTGTAGCACACAACCTAATAATTTATGTTAAAAAGGACTTCCGTTCACTGAAAATGTTATTACCTACATTCCGCCGCCGCCATGCAGAATCCAATCCCCAATTTTCATGCAAAACGTTTGAAAGTGAGTTCAAAAAGTGCTTACGCTATCGCATTGACAAAAGGGAGTTCGGTTCGCATGAATAATACACGCACGAAATTCTATTTCTCCGGTTATTTGTAACGAAAAAGATCGCAAAAGACGAAAAAATTTAGAACGGAAGGAGGAAAAAGGGAGCTTGAATGTTAAACAGGGTGATTATAATTTCGAGTTAATTTCATCTTCATAAAAACACGACACGACATAACCCAATTTAAAATATTTTAAAAAGTTTTTTGAGCAACTTCATTCATCTTCGTCGTTTTCTTCGTCGCAATTCCTTCCGATTTCCGCAAGAAAATAAAGACACGCGAAAAAACACCCTGTCTTCGCACCATTTTTCACATTAAAACAAAAAAACGAAAAATGAACGGCAGCAGTTAGAGTAAGAAGAGGGTGTGATATGACGGTAAATGTTTCTTTCATTTCATTTTATGCGTTTGTATTATTGCCTCCAAAAAAGCACGTAGAGATAAACGCAAAGCGAGACACAATAAAAAGACGAGAGGGATCAAATTTTGAGGCAGAAAGAACCACACACACAAAAACTAGATGTTATCTCTATTTTATTTCATTTTATGTGTAAATGTCTTTCTCCATGCATTTTGTCTCGTTTCTCGTCTTTGCTTTGCACAAAACGACGACGACATACCATCATCACACCTTGAAAAATTAGAAACATCGTCGTGTCGTTTATTGTTGCCCAGTTAAAAAATTTGTAGATCTCTCTCAAAAAGAGTGAACTTTTTTTTTACAAAATTTTACTTTTTTTTTTATTTGAAAAAAAAATTAGAAAAATTTAATTTATTTTAAATCAAATTTAATTTATATTAAAACAAATTAAATTTATTTTTATAATTTTATGAATTTTTGTAAACTTAAAAATTTTAATGTATTTTTAAAATTTTTATTTAAAAAAAAATTGAAATAAAATAAAATAATAATAAATAAAATTTATAAGACTTCGAACAATTTTTTTATAAGATTTATTTTATTATTTAAAAAATTTAAATTTATTTAATAAAAAATTTTTATTTTTTTATTTATTTATTTAAGATTGAACCAAATTTTACTTATAAAATTGTAATGAAATTTAATTTCAATTTTTTTTTCTAAACTTTACAAAAAAATAAATTTTGAATATATTTTTTAAAAATTATTAAATTAAAATTTGTTAGATTTTTATTATTTTTTTTTTATTAATTTTGATTTTTTTTATTTCTAATTTTTATTTGATTAAAATATAATTTATTTTTATTTATTTAAAAATTTTAATTTAAAGATTTAAAATAAAAATTTGCAAAATAAATTAAATTATGGAAAATTTTATAAAAAATTAGAGAAAATAAATTTAAAAAAATATAGGAATGTAAAAAAAAGAAAAAAATTATAAAAATAATTAGATTCATTAAAATGTAAAATTTTACAAAATTATTTCAAAGCTCATATTAATTTTTATTTCATTTATTAATTAATTTTCAATTATTTTTTTATTTATTTTATTTTATTTATTTATTATTTTTTTTTTTTGTTTTTTCCCCAAATTTTTTTTAGTTGGGTACGAATGTTCATTTATTGCGGTGGCAGATCCAATAACAATACATGGGGAGAGACTTCCCTCACCAGCATTTCTCTTTAATTCGTAACTAATAATACCTTTGCAATCAAAAGAGCGTGTCGTAGGCCTCCAGACTCCATTATGGATGAGTCCAATTAGGAGAATTTACTTTTACATGCGTCGTCGTCGTTCTCGTCATCCGAAAGTCCGAAAAAAAAAATAAATAAAAGGGATAGACCCAAGTTTGGGTTTATTTCTGTTCGCTACACAGAAAAACGAGAGACAGAGAACGTTCACACTGAACAAGCAGAATAAATAAATACTGCATTAGACCGAGCAAGAGACTATCGATCGTTTGATTCATATGAGACTTGAATTCAAATATAAATTTATTTTTATTTTATTAGCTCGAAAACGAAACGCAGGCGAACATAAATACAAGACAGTTCCCGTGAGTGCGACGAGAGTAGGAAGGCGGGTTAAGTAGAAAGGTAAGCAAAGCGGTAAATATACGATGCTCACGAGTCGAGTGTCATGTTTCATTCCTTTTTTGTACATTTTATTATTGATTACAGTAGCACGTCGTCGTGGCGATAAGACGCAAAAAAAACGTCAGGTAGGGGGTTGATTGTTCTTGCGAGAGCGGTGAATCAACTTACAAAAAGAAAAAAAATCTCCCGAGTCCGCCACTTTGCAACACAAATAATGCAAAAAGCAATATATTCTCAACTGATTTGTCACATAATTGGACTATTTGTGAACAATGTCGGTACACAAACATCACACACATTCACTCACTCACTTGTGCAAATAGTAATAAAATAATGCAGTATATTGATTGCTTGCTTAGTTCTGCTTGACCCAAACAACAAATGTCGTTGTTGTCGTCGTCGTCGTCGGTTGTCGGAATGTAATTTATTCGGACAATAAGAACAAAACTTGACACAAAAGTAACTATTTGTATGTTCCGTGAAATGACATACATCTTCCATTTCCTCGTCGACATCAGCGTTATCATCATCATCAGCATTGTAAAAAAATAAAATTTCGCTGTACTTAAATTATTTTGTTAGAAAATATTTCGTATTTCTTGAAAATTTTAATTTGGCTTCTTTACATTGATTTTTCAACTTAAATATTATTTTTATTTTATTAATTTTTTTTTTCAACAAATTCAAAAATATATTTTAAAATTAATTTTTTAAAATTATTTTTAGAATTTTTTAGAAGAGATTTAATATAAATTTATTAATTTTATTTTTGAAAAAATTATTAATTAATTTTTAAAAAACCTGAAAGATTTGTCAAATATAGAACTTTAATATTTTCTTATAAATATTTATTTAGGTATTTAATTTTTCTTCTGAATTTTTTTATTAAAAAATAATTATTTCAAATTGAATAAAAATTTAAAAATTATAATTTTTTTGTATCAAAAAATTAAAAAATATATTTTTAAATTTTTTTTAAATTATTGTGTGAATTTTTAATAAAATTAAATTTAATTTTTATTTTCGATTTTTTTTTGATTATTTAATAAAAAATCTAAAAGATTTGTTAAAATTAGAATTATTATATTATTTTAATTTATTTGTATATTTTTTTCTGAATATTTTTTTCACTAAAAAATTATTTATTTTAAATTAAATAAAAATTAATAATTAATTTTTGAATAAAATTAAATTGAATTCATAAAGAAAACTCTACAAAATCAGTATAAATAATATTTTAATTAATTTCAAAATTATTTTAATTAAAAAATTAAAATTAATTAATAATTCAATTAAAATTATTTTTAAAAAATTTTTATAAATATTTTTTTATTTTTATTAAAATTTTATTTAATTAACTAATATTAATTTCTAAACATCTCACATTTACCCGCAAAACATGAAATTTCCACAAATTACAGTCGTTTATCAGTCCAACGAACAAAAACAAAAAAAAAAATACAAATTTATTTTCTTCTTTTTCGGACATCTCGACATTTAATGCGAGGTAATAAGAAAAAAAGTAAGAAGAGACGATAAGAAATTGTCTGTCTACCACCTCCTACAATCTCCTCATTCCTCAATTCAAGCCTACATTGACCGAAGACGACGAAAAAAACTTATATCTTTGGCGTGCGTGTCAGTAATTTCAATTTATTTTTTTCAGCTTATTTATCATCTTGATTTGACGTGCGGTACAATTTTTTCCATTTATTGTCTTTTAAAAAAGAGTAAATGGTGCTGCTGCTGTTTGTTGGGTCATTTTGTGGCTGTTTGCTTATAAATGGGTGCGAGAGAGAGAAGGAGAATAATATAATAATGATGGTGAAAATTATAAACTGTCCTCCGTATTTGCTGCTGTTATCATTATGTTTGTTGTTTGTGCTGTCGACAGAGCGACGTGCTACTGTTCTTTTCATTTTTACATCGCAACACAGACAAAAATGATATTTTTCACACACACAGCGAGAGAGTTGCTTTTATATCTTTTTATAATGTGCAGATGATAAATGGTTAAAAATGGAAACGGAAAAAAATGAAAACTCAATTAAAAACTTCTTGACACGAGTGGTTGTGATATAGTGTCAGTGAAATAAAAAAAAATGTAAGGGAGATAAAATGAAAGCATTTATCAATTAGAGTAGGGACAGGAAGTGTTTCCCAAAGTGCTTCGTAATAATTACGAGAGTCGCTTCGTCAATCGAAACGAATTAAATGAGCACACACCATTAATCTTACGACGACGAAATTTTTGCGAAGGTGTAACAACTTGACTACTTTTTTTTTATTTTTTCGATAAAACGAAAAAAAACCATTCAACTTTATTAGTACCATAAATATTATTCAAGCAGAAAATAAACAAACATTTTCTGATATGACACAAACAGTTGTTATTATAATTTGTGTGTCTTTTTATATATCATCGCACGTTATTGTTTGCTGCTGTTTTTGTCGGCTCTCTGTGTTATTTTCACTTAAAACAATATTTAGAAGAATGACACTTCCTTATAAACTTTTACTTCGAATAGTCAAATGACGACGACGTATGTGAGGTTAAACATTGTTTCCATTTTATTTATATTTATGTGGTGATGCGTGTATGTGTCGGTTTTATGAAACAAAACACTGTTTTTCATTAAGAGGCCAATTATTTTATATGAAGAATAATAAATATAAAGTGAAGTGGAAGAGAGATATGTCTCGACAATGCAGCATTGTATTAATATTTTAATACGTCATATGCACACAGTAACAACAGTTGGCAGTCCGTTTAGCAGTTTCCTTTAGTCGGAGAACTTTTTTCTCTCTGTGTGTCGGTTTGTGTCAAAGTGCCCTGGATTTGCATTACAATTGATCAATACCGGCAGTGAAGAGTTCGTTTCTTTGTTTTATTTTTCTCAGAAAAAAAAATGAATTTAACAAAAATGTACCGAAAATAGGTCAAAAAATTTAATTTATCTTTAATTCTTACTTTAATTTTTTTATTTTATTTATTTTTTTTATAAAAAATTTTTTAATTTTTTTCATATTAAGTTATAATTTTTTCAATTTGAATTTTTAATTATTTTTATAAAATAAATTTATTTTATAATAAAATTAATTTTTTATATTATTTATTTTTTTTATAAAAAAATTTTTAATTTTTTTTATAATAATTTATAATTTTTTCAATTTATAATTTTTTCAATTTGAATTTTTAATTATTTTTTTTTAATAAATTTAATAAAATTATAAATTAAATTAAAAAAACATTTTTTTTTAAAAAAAAAAAAATTTGGTGCCTAAGATATATTTAATTAAATTATTTAGAAAAAAAATAACTTAGTAATTATTGTATTAATTTTAATTAATAATGAATTAAATATTAGGCAATATTATTTTTTTATTATTGAATTATTGAATTAATATAGAAAAATATTATTTTTTCTTTATAAAATAATTAATTAATTTTATTTAGAAAAAAAAATTAATAAAATTTTTATGCCAATATTATCACTAAACTGAAAAAAATATATCTTAATTTTTTAAATTTAATTTTTAATTTCAACTCCTGAATTTCTGACAATTTTTGCTTAAGATTAAAAATTGAATTTTCTTTAAAAAAAATTGGAAAAATAAAAGAAAAAAATTTAAAATTTAATTTAAATAAAAATTTTAAACAAAAACTGACTTTAGTTATAATTCTACTTGAAAATTCTTAATACAAACAATATTTTTAAATGTTTTCCTCGTTTATTATTCATACGTCTTACAAAAAAAACTACTCGCCGACTACCAATTTATAAAAATATTCCAAGAGAGTCCCAACCATGATGTCGTTTTATGTAAATTGTATTACTTTATTTACTTTTTTCCTCTGTTAAATTATATTGTTTTGTCCTTTTGTACATCCACACTTGCACTTTGTTACCAAACAACATCGAAAAAAAAAATCCAATTCACTCCAAAAAAATATATGACAAAAAAGTGCTGAGTCTGCACAAACCAAACCAAAAAAATAATAAAACGAAATGAGAAAAAAGACAACGGGACGCATTTTTTTTGTCATTTCGTTTCAGTTTTATAATGATGTGGTCGCTTATGTCTCGCTTATGCAAATGCAACCAGAAATAATAATAAAATAATAAAAATAAGAACATTTTGTGTGAGTGGGTGGACAATGTCGCCGTATAAAAACCTCGCACTCGCAGTTATTAACTACGCGACAGAAAGTTGCATTGTGTCACTTTGAAAATGACACGTTCCGGGAAAAAGTTTGATTAAACTAATTGTGTGGTTTTTGTGTACGACACACACGCAAATTAAGGTAATCCCTGCAATTTAATTCAGATTTTTAATATTTTTTTCAGGTTTCATTGTTTGGTATTGCGTTGAAAGGAGAGAAACGGGAAAATGAAGAATACGAAAAGAAGGGCGAACTAACATATTAATAATAGTCCTCGACAATAATAACAATAATAAAATAATGACTCAATCATTTTCTGGTTGAAACCATTAAAAGTTTTGTACCATGCATTGCATTTTTTGTCGTTTTCTTTCTCTCTCTTATTCTTTGAGAGCAGTGGTATTGTTCAAATAGAACAAAGAATCTGAACTAAATTCAATTATAGACTCAACGCATACGAGGGTTTAGTGTTTACATTGTGACTCCATATTTTTTTTCGTCATAAAATAATCTCAATTAGGGTGGGTTGTACAGTACTTTCACGAAAGTAAAGAGAGATTTCGTATTAGAAAAAAAAATAATAATCATAAAATAGTTCGACGTTGTAGATTAGAGCCGAACTTTTGTCTTTCCAAATATTTGGAAAAAAATTTCTATTAAACTTGACATGTAATGCAACGACTGCAGATGATGAGGGGGACTTTGGTATTGAATATCGTACCACGTCACACATATTTGTTATTATTATTAGCATTTTGTTCAATATTGGATGGAACATACGGAGTAAGTGATAAAGTGATACTGCATGCATTATCCCATAGATAGATAGATAGAGATAGATTGAAATTGATGCTGTTGTTGTTATTATTGAAGGATGGTGGCGTATGAATGCACAAAACACCATCTGATTTTGATGTTTTTGTGCCATTGCCATACAAATATCTCGGAGAGATATTGGCACTTGGACTGAAAAAAAATACGCCATCCACGATGACGATGCATTAGAAATATAAATTAGATGGATAGACGGATGTTGTGCAGGATTTTTGTAAAGTTTCCTATTCATCTCGTACGTTTGTATAGACAGCGTGAAAAAGGATTCGACATCTGTCCTCTTTTTTAATATTAATCTTTGTCTTCGTCGGTTTTAAAAGCGTACGAGAACTAATATTCAATAAACAGAAACACAAACACACACACACACATGTGAAATGAAGATTGAATGATTTTGTCAAACAAAACGGAATACAGAGCAGAAAAATGTTCCATAGGTTGAAACAAAATGAAATGAAAGGACATTGCATGTCACGAAAGTTAAAGACAGAGACATTTGCATCGAAGTTTTATTACTTTATTGAAATGTCGATCATTCTTTATCTTCGTGAAGGGAGTGAAGGTTTTGCTGAAAAAAAATGTAAAGTGCTTTAATATAAGTAGATGTTAACTTTCGTTCGTCTTGGATTATCTCGTTGTATCAAAAAAAGAAAAAAAAAAGTTAAATGAAAGGGATCCAAATTGAATCAGGGGCAGTAAATAAATAGCTGCTTTAAGCAAATCTAATAAGAGCCGCAGGCAAATCACACCCACGTCAAAATCGAATTCTGTCTTATCGCTGGACCGGTTTCAGATTAGCTTGTATGACTTCATTTCATTCATTCACTCACTCAATCATAAGACTTAGAATATAACACATAGAATTAGTTTTGTTTTTTGTTTCAACATTGATTTATATCTAATTTGAACGGAAACTCCTCGTCAAGTTGTTCAAAGGAGAAACCAAAAAAAAAAGACTGCCCAATGAACCATTTATAATTAATTTGCCGTTTTATTTGTATGTGTTATTAGTTCGGTCCCAAAAATTGATCAGATCGCAATCTTTTTGCCGAATACGAAAAATAATTATATGCTGTGTATACAAATGTGTGCCCAGTTAGAAATTTTTTGGTAAGATTAGTGTTACGTTGTGTATATAAACGTTAATATATTTTTTCATTTTCTTTTAAGTTATGATAAAAGAGAGATTTGTGATGTGTTAAACCTAATTTAATGGATATCAATTAACACTTAATGAATTCTATCAGAAAATAATCTTTTCACATATTCCTTTTCTCTTTTCAGTTCTGAGTAAATCTTAACTTAGGCTGCATTTATTATAAAGTCATTTTATGTGCTCGTCCTTCAGAAGTCTGTGTTTTAAAAATATTTGACATTATATTATTGAAAAATCTCATTTTGAGGCTTCGTGTATCATTTTTTTACTCTTCATACAGTACTCACTCAGTACTCAGTACTCTACATTCTCTTGTTTTGTTGTCATCAGTTTCATGTAGATTCCTTATTCAAATAAGCTAAGGATAGAAGAAGAACTAAGTTCGGTTCAAATTACTGGAGTCTCACTTTTGAGTAAATTATATAGGTACTTAAGTCTCATTCTACTCTTTTCCGTTTCTGCTTATGCCAAAAATGATCTGCTTGGAAGTTTTGAAAAATGTTGTTGCGTTAATAGAAGTTGCTTCCATAGACATGTTGATGGACAAGATGGATCAAAGGCGTTTATACGATCAAGTTGCTACTTTTGTTTTTATGAAAAAAAATTCTCAACCTCAAAGTTTTTATTTTATTTTTGATGTAAATGATTAAAATCTTGATTATAACTCCTGAAAATAAAATAAATAAATTTCACAAGAAAAAAAATTGCCAAAAAATTTCTAACTGAGTAGCATACGAACCCAATGTCCAACAACATGATATATTGCTAATGATTTCAGATGAATTAGTTTCAATCCGTTTTTCGAATTGGATTTCAGGTAAATTTGATTTATACTTTTGGTGCTCAACTCCACTCCACAAGAAGAAAATTAATGCGTGTATCTCTTCGAAAGTCTATCTAATGTTTTACACGCTTGTCTGCTTACTTGCTTGGGTTAAATGGGTGTGATGATGTATTATAAATAAATATTTTTGTTTGTTTATTTGTTTTACATTCACATATATGTATGAAGAAACATACATCATCATCGCACTATGCGTTTTTAGAGAAACGCAAGATATCTGCGAAAGACAGTCTCATCTTTCGTTTTTTTTAAATGGTATGTCTCTTTTATTTTTTGTTTGTTCACCCATTTGTTTCACGCTTTTTAAAGTGCTCAAATGTGCGTGTTTCATGCCATCCATGCATAAGAGAGAGATGTAAAATGTTCTTGAAAATATCCAAAAATACAAATTAATTAAGAAACTGTCTGTTTTTTCCTGTTTACTTTATGCTTGAAATAATGAACTGAACATGTCTAAGTCGTCGTCGTCACAGGTCCATCGATGTTTTGAATCATGTTGAATTTACGAAGCCATAGTAAAGAATATTAGAGAAGAATCGATAAATCTTTGATTTAAATATTTTCAGGCTCTTTCTCTCTTTTGTACCAAAATTTTGATAAATCCAGCTCAGCTCAACAAAGAACTGATATGACTTTATTCTCCAAACACACAAAAAAGTGTATCAACAAAAATTTTCCCTCAACATTGATCCAATATTTGATGATAACATGCCAAGCCAGCCTCTCAACTGTGTGCTCGAAAAGTGTCTGGTTTGGTCTGGCATAATAAGTTTTCACGTTCAATGATACTTGAAACGAGAAAGAAGACGAACAACAACAAAAATTTGATATACAACAGCATGTGTTCTAATGACGATCTGTACTTACCTACATACGTCTGTTTGTTCATAACATTCAAAAATTTATTAAAATTCTAAGTAGTTAGGCATATATTTGGCATTTTACGCCCTGTGGCAACGAATTGCCGGAGATTATCGGGACTTAGACATCTGTCGTGATTCTATTTCAGACACTTTTTGTGCCGTAGAGCAGCAATGTGCACGAAATATGTAGTCTAAAAACGTTTCATTCTTTCATGTAGGTGGTTCTCATAACTTTTGTTGATGGTCTGGTCTCTTTTAATCACAATAATAATCGTCATCATCGTCATATGTGACACGCATTTTTAATGTTTATATTTTTTTCTATTTTTTTTTTTCAAATATCTTTCAAAAAAATCTAAAATTTGATATGGATCAAACGTATTAAGTTACAATTACGCACATCATTTATTATTATCGCAAATATATTATTTTACAAAAAAATTTTTATGTCAGGTCTGGTTAACATTTTTAAAATTATTACTATCATTATTCTACGCAGACTGACAATTTCTATAGAAATATTTACGAAATTTTTGCCTTATGACTTCATTTCGACATAAATAATTTACTCGTTTAAAATTTTATAATTTTCTTGACTCCTGTACTATTTATTTTATTTTTTATAGCTGAAAAAAATATAATGTCATTAATTATTTTTTTTTTCGATTCGATTATTTATGCTTCAGTGGGTGACATTACAACAATATAAATACTTAATGAAACCATTCACCCCATTACTGTAATTTATGACTACTTTCCTTCACCACTTTTTCAAACTTGACGAGAAGTTAAACTTATCTAAACTATAATAAATGAAAAAAATAAATATAAAAGTCCAGGAACCTTTATTTTTATAAAAAAAAAAAATATATATTTTACAAGATGTTGATTTTTTCCCTTTTTTCCATTCTTTTTTTCTTTATTTTTCGGTTAAATAGCTATCGAACGATGGAATCATTGGAATCAAGTATGTTCACTTCAACAATAAACAACAACAAAAAAAAGTATGTTAAAAAATAATACAAATCGATTTTGTTGTTTAAACATGAAAAAATACTCGAGAACGTATACGACAAATGTTCCTACATTTTTTTCCAATTTTTTTTTCTATTTCATGAACTTTATTCACAATGGTTTTATTGTTGTTGGAGATCTCGCTCTCTAATGTGTAACATAAAAAGATTTTTTTTCATACACTATTTTTTTTATACCCGACACATATATTAATAACACACATAAAACTTTCATCGACATTTTATTTCAATTCCATTGAATAGCATAATATAAAAAAAAGAACAAAAATATAAAGAAATAAAAAAAAACTATTCAATTTCCTGATACTGATAACTTTTTTAACCTTTTTTCAACACTCTACTCGATCTTGGTTCGACCATCGCCTACGATGACGACGACGCATGTTACAATAATGAAATAAAATTAAATTCATAATATTCCTTTTTTCACTTTTCTCCGTTATTCATCGAGTTATTTGTGCAGTAACAATTTTTTGCTGTGAGGAGGAGACGATAGGTGCCAATGACGTTTATTCACATCACACATTTTAATACTTAATAATGTTATTTTTATTTTTGTAGGTTCACGTACACCTGATATTGCCTTGCGGTGACATTTTCCACACACAAAAAATGAGGCAAATGACTACATATCGGGTATTTTTTGTGTCTATAATTTTTTTTTGCATGTGTCCCAATAATCGTGGATGAGAATTTCATTATATTTTTATACAATGGAGAGGATTCGCACACAAAAAATGAATGTCAATGACTGTAGTTGACTGAGTGGATTTAAAAAAAAGTCAATAACTTGTCATTTTTTTTTCCTTTTTGAAATAAAAAAGGGTGAATTTTAAACATCTCAGAAGTAGTTTAATGAAGTTGTTGCATCATTCATTGGCAAAAAATGACCTGCAATATCAATTTCAGTAACAAAAAAAAATTTTTGCAACAGAACCAGATGAAGTACCGAATGTGTCCTCGTGAAGTTTTAATGATATTCAAAAGCCATTGTTATAGTTTTCTGTGTCTACAAGCAACTATAAAAAGCACGCATGCGCCTTTTCCTCATGCATGTGTTTTGATATGAAATTTTCATGCAACTGAGAGACACACAAAAAGCGACTTCCACATAATATGACATCGTTTTCAAGTTATGTCATATTACGAATTTCCACATATTGTCTAATTACCGCAGTAATTAATGAATAATTTTGCACACGTGTACGTGTCACGTCAACAACGACAAGTCGCGCTCGGTGTCACGACGGCAGAGAAAAGTTTAAAAGCATCGGGAATTTCATCATATCTTGTTATTATTATCGCGACAAATTTTTTTACAGTTTCCTTCATTTCCGTGTGTGCCGTAAATGGGTTGAACATTAATTTTAGCATTTAAATGCGTTTTGTGACATTTTTTAAACGGTTTTTAGTTTAATAACTTTTTTATTTAGTTTCACCTTATTTTCTCATGATATTTTTTTAAATAAAATAAAAATTCGATATTTTATTTTATTTTAAAATTATTCCAAAGATATTTGGTCAATTTTAAATAAACATGTTTCAATCACTCGTTTGTGATTTATTTTTGTTTATTTTAAATGAGTGTTGAAGTAGATTGAAATCTTATCACATCATGTTTAACATGTAATAATAATAATAAAATTTAGGCCGAAACAAATTTTAAATAAATTTTTTATTTCAAGTTCAAAAGTTTTTTTTTTAATTTTCTCTTATTTTTTAAATTAATTTAAAAAAATTATTATTTAAATTTTTTATTTATTTAAATTAATTAATTTGAAAAATAAGAGAAAATAATTTTTTTATCCTCATAAATTTAACCAATTTTTAATTTATTTTGTTACTTTAATAAAAATTTATTAAAAAATTAATTCATTTAAAAAAGTTTTTTATTTAAAAATATTTTAGAGAAAATTAAGTTTTTATAATTAAAAAAAAATTATTTTCAGTAAAAATTAAAAAAAAAACAAGCAAATATATTTCTTATTTTTTATTTATTTTTTTTAATTTAAATTTAATTTTTTTTTTAACATCCAAAAAATGGAACAATTTTCACTTAAAATAATTTTTTTCAATTTAAATAAAACAACAAAATATTTTGAAAAAATTCTTTAATTCAAAATTGTCAAAAATATTATTTTTTATTATTTTAAATTTTTTTTTTTACATTGAAAATTTTTTAAAAATCAAAAATATTTTTATTAATTGTATTGGCCTAAAATTTAAATGAACCAATTGATTAGAAATGAATAACAAAATAAAATCATTTATTTTTTACAGAACGCATTTCCATGTAAATGAAGTGTTTCTAAGTCTCTTCGGGTAATAAAATTGACAAAAATTTGATTTTCTAGCTATAAAAACGCAAATCGACCAATAATAATCTGAGACATAAAAATTAATAAATAAAATAAAATCAATCTATAATGCAGCACTTTAGTGCAGCCACTCCATCTACTCAATAAATAAAATCATTTACTTCACGCACATAAAATGTAAATATGTAGAAAAATGTTGAAAAATAAAAATATAATAAAAAAGAGACGGGAAGAAATATCAAAATTGTATAAAAAATGATCTCATAAATTTTATTTATTTTCCTAAGAAAAAAAGCATCCAATTTGTTTTCTCGTGAACATGAATTTTTATGAGATGTGTGTGAGTTTATGCGTATGAGTGCGAGTTGTGTGCATCATTCCAACAACTTCTGTAATAATAAAAAAAAACACTCTCCATCTGAGAAAAGGAACTGAGAACATGATACTTTGTTTGCCCTCGTCTCGTCGTGTAACATGTACGTGAAACAACTCTGTTAAACATCGAGTTGTGTCGAGTCGAGGCGAAAGTGTAAGCAGTAAATAAGATGAATCTATGGTTCTAATGGATTTTTTCATGGATATTTAGTTTTCACGATCTCCATAACTTAGCCAAGAACGACGTATGCACCGCACAGAGCTCAATATTTGAGAGAATGGGAGAGAGAAAAAGGCAAACGAGTGTGTATCGTAATGCGTGATGCCATAAAACTAATGTCTTGATGCATTTCATATTAATAATGTGAATAATGTGACGACGATGTCAAAACCTTTCATGTCTGGAATTGCTCGTACTTCGTCTTCTATTTATTTGTAAATAAATATATTTCATCTTCTACTTCCACTCTGCGTCGTCTTCAAACGAAATAAATAATAAATAAATATAAAATTCATTTAAATTTAGACATACACTCACAAAAACACACCACATCTGTTTAACGATTAAAAATTTCACACGGTGAATTAAATGTGTAATTAGAAATTCTGCATTTACGTTTATTTTTAATGCTACACACACACAGAAATCTTTAGCAAATTTATCAGGCGTGGAAATGTTTGAAATATGAGATTCGAGATGGAATTATGTGTGTTATGAAGGAATTTAATTAAGTAGTTGCGTTGTGGAAGGTCGGAAAAATTTCCCGTTAATTACATTTTTTTTTTGTGAAATTTCCTCCCTTTTTCTCCCATGTAATAAAATGTTGTGAAAATCCTTTTTTTACACAATCTTCATAATAGCTCCTTTAATATTTCCTTTATTTCCTCTTTTTGTTTCGTAACTTTTCGTAATGTGTCCAACGCATTCTCGCAAAATCCCCTTTAGCTAAAATATTGTAACACACACGGAACCTTTGTCAAAAAATGGTAATATACACAAAATGCCAAATAATTCACACTCTTCACTTTGCTTCAAATAAATAGAGAGAGAGACGAAGGAAGGACTATTACTTGTACAAATATATGTTTAGTGGGAGAAGGAAAATGTAAAGTTACGATATTTATTGCTACATTAATGTAAAGTTTATGGTAAAACTAAATACCATTTTGACCCAAAAAAGGTTTTTTTTCTCGTCTTTTGCTTCTGAAGGAAGTGTGTGTGTGAGAGAGGAAAGGCTTTGAAGTTGTATATTAACGAATTTTAGCTCACAATACTGATATTTATGAACATTGTTGTAAGAGAAATGGGAGACGGTGATAAGGGATGTTCAATTTTTAGGCCGGAAATTTTTATTAAATTTTTAAATATTTTTTTTAAAGTACCTATTTTTATTTAAAATAAAATTATTAAAAATTGCCGAAAATATTTATTTTAATTTTTTATAATTTTAAATTAAGTTTAATTTGTTTTTTTTTTTAAATTTAGTTTAATTTGACGAATTTTATTTTTATTAATTTTATATTTAAAATATATTTAATTTATTTTATTTATTATTTTAATAAATTTTTAAAACTTATTTTTTAATTTAAAATATTAAAATTATTTAATTTAAATTATATTTTAAAATTCAATTATTTTTATTTTATTTTAATAAGTCTTATTTTTTAATAAATTTATTATTTTTTTTTTAATAATAAAAATTATTCGACAAAAAATAACTGAAAAATATAAATAAATTTGTAAAAAAAATATTTTTTACAAAAAATATAAAATTTTGAGTGTAATTAAATGTTAAAATTATTTAAAAATTTTAATTTAAATTTTATCATTAAAAATTCCTAAATATTTTTTTATTATTGTTTTTTTTTTAACATTTTTAATAATAAAAATTTTTTTATTAAAATTTTTAATTAAATAATTTTTATAATATTTTTTAATAAGAAAATTTTAAATAAAAGTTTTTAATTAATTTTTTCAAAATATTTCTGAACTGAATCTCCCTTCGTGAAGTAATTTCTTGTTCGTCGTTGCTTGAGAAAAGGTCCCTTGAATAATTTTTTTCATAAATAAACAAACAAACTACACACATAATATTAAAGTTAAATCAGTTTTAATCGTTGTTATATTTATCGCTGTTGTTTTTATTACTGCTGCGTTGATATCGTTAGCGAAATACAGACGAATAGCGAAAAAAAATGTGAAAGAATAATAATTACCTTGCACGAAACACGAAAGTAAATCCAAGATTAATGTTGCAAAAAGTACTGCAGTCTTGTAATCCATAATTTTCCTATTTCTTTAACCGAATGGCATAACATTAAATATAAATAATATTATATATATTTTTTATTTATTTTTTTTTCAGCTCGTAGTGTTTCAGCAGACGACTTTGCTGACGACAATATTTTTTTTTGTTCGCTTCTTTTTTTATATATTTTTCATGTGCGGCTTATCTATTCATGCATTTAGCATTTGTTTCTTCTCTTTTTATCATTTATTTATATTTTTTTTACACAATTTTTATTATTTTTTTCATTTTCATTTCATTTCACTTTTTTTCTTTCTTTTTATTATTACACATTTATTTCTTCTTCTATTTATTTTTTTTTTTCTCGGAGATACGACAAAAAAGCAGTAGTCGCGCGTTATAATAGTCAAGATTGACCTTTTTTAAGCCGGGCAGACAAAATGGAAAGCGACACACAATAACAGCATAAATGAGATTGATATTTAGAGGGATTATATGATGTCGTTTTAAGTGTAGCTAATATATTAATGTTGCGTATATTCTTATTTCACTTGATTAATTTTTCACTTTTCTGCGACAATCAACGTCAATTTGACACTCGACGATAATTGTAGGATTTTTTCAGCTACGTTTCTTTTAATAGATTCTCCGAATAGATTAAAGATGAAAAATGATTAATAAAAAATTTTAAGATGCTCATTAATTTTTAGGAGTTTTTTTTGTTGTTGCTGCTCCTGCTTAAATGGAAGAACCGAAGACGATTTTAATTCGAGACGTTTCTATTGTTGTTGTTGTTGTTGTGTTACCTGTAGGAAGAAAAAAAGAAGAAGAAGGGTAAGAAAAAATAATGATAAAGATATAAATTATGAAAATTTTAACATTTTTAGGGGTTTCTATTGTTGTTGCTATCTTTTATTCATGAGATGCAGTAATGATGATACTTTTGATATCATCTCCTGTCGTTATCCATCCTGCTGCGGTAGCGGAAAGGGGTGTCTGTCTACCGGTTATTAATAATAATTAATGTTTCTTAAAGATTTTGTCGTCGAAAAGTATCGATTGAGTTTTTTTAAAGAGAACATTAACTTATTGCCTCGAGGGAAACGTTCCATTTTTGAATGTATTTTGATCAAAATCAAAGTTTTTTCACAAACAAGTCAAGTGTATGTCATTAGAAAGACATAAATGTGAACCGTACTTGAATTGATGGTCCCTTGAAGGCATAACTCTTAAAGATTTCTTTCTTTTTCAACAAAAAACGTCCTATTTCGTTCCTCGAGTTAAATTATAATGAGACAATGAACTCGTAAAAGTTAGTTTACGGTAATGGAAAAAGTGCGGGATCCTATTTATCGAAAAATTTATAAAAAATATATAAAAAAATTTGAATTTTTAAGGGAAAAATGGGCTAATTTTTATTTTTAAAAAAAAATAAATTTTAAAAATTTCGCAAAAATTTAAAAAATTGGCTTAATTTAAGATTTTTAAAATTATTATCAATATTGATTAAATTATTTTTTATTATTTAATTTTAATATAAAATTAATTTATGATAAATAAATTATATATTATTTAAATTAATTTTTTAAAAATAAAAAAAATAATTTTAAATTAATTTTTTAAATTAATTAATTTATTTAATTTTCAAAAATACCTAATTTAAAAAATTAATTTTAATTTGATTTTTTTTTTAAAATTTTTTTTTTTTTAATTTTTTTTTTTTTAATTATTTTTTAAAAAATTATTTTTTAATTTATTTAAAAAAATTAATTATAGAATTATTAATTAAATTAAATTAAATAATTTAATTTATTTTTAAATAATTATTTAATTAATATTTTTTTAATTTATTTTATTATTAAATTGTAAAAAAAATAATTCATAATAATTATTTAATTAATTTAATCATTAAGGGTAAAAAAAATGAAATTTTAAGAAATAAATTTGGATCCCGTTAAAAAAAACTTTCTCCATCTCTGATTAGTTTGCGAATATTTATATTTAAAATATACATTCAAGTAGGAAGATAGATTATAATATTTTGAAGTCTGTCAACAATTTTGACATGATAAAGATTTTTTTTCGTTTCATTATAATTTATACGAGATGTGTTAATGTGGTGAATTGAATAGAAAGACGTTTCAAAGTGAACTTGATAATCAATTAAAGGAATAGAAATTAACAACCAGAGATAATTATTAATGGTGAACGAAGTTCAAAGATTAATTTCGATTTTAGTTTTTTTTTTGTGCGAATTCATGTTCTATTTATTATAATTTATTATTACTAAACGTTTCTGTCAAACGCTTCTCAAGCAGACATTTTTAATTGACTTGTGTGCGACGTTTCTTTGAATAATTCGTCAACTTTTCTCATTATTTGTAGTTTTTTTTCTAATTTATATCTTGTGATAATAAAAATAATAATTATGAATTTTTTCCCTCAGCAAAGAAAAAATATTGTTAAAACTATCACGAAGAACAAACTTTTTATAGCGTGATTAATTTCTTTGTTGACGTTTTTTTTCGCTTTTTTTTCTCTATTCGCGATCGCCCAAGGGTTCAACAACGACGACGAGGCGACTCGAAAGTTTTAACAAGAAAATTGTCTTTTTTTTTCTGCAACTTTTTCAACGTTAATAATTAACCTATATACAAAAAAAATTCTTTGCGATAGATACAATTAGTAGATATTCCATCGAAATTTGATTTACTTTCATCTAAAATCTCATTGGAACAGTTCTGTCATGGCATTAGCATATTCTTCTTGAATATTTTATTTTTTTTCTGTATTTTTTCGTACTTTCTTTATCTTTTTTTTTCGTGCATTTATAAGTCCTTATCTGCTTTTACGTATTATTATAAGAATATTTATCAAGCTGTACGTTGATCTAAATTCAAACATGAGAGAGAGAAGACACAAAAATACAACAGCAGACACCACGAGGATTATTTTCTTTTTTTTTTGCGTCATATATATTATAAATGTATACATTAGGAAAGAGTGTGTTTTTCCATTAAAATATCATTATTAGGATGATGTAAATGTGATGTTGTCTTCTTATCCTTATTATTCATGTATTATATATATAATATGATACAATGTTGTATGAAACACTCATTTTTGATACTTATTTATTATCCATTTGATTTTTTTTTTAATAATTTATTTTAATATTATTTATATTATATAACAAAAAAAATACAATGGAATATTCCTTTTTTGAATAATTCACGTAAATATAATCACTAGACTTTGGGGAAATCCTTAACAAATGATTAATATATGTATTATATATATTTTTTTTTCTCTTTTGGGGAAAATTGTATGCGTGTTCACTTACTTCACATAAATATTATTTTTTTGGTTATTTAGAGAGAATATGTGTTTGTCTCAGTTATTTATGTTTGTTTGCAGCAGGATTTTCGTATTTTTTTTTATATATGTTGGTATGTTGTTTGCCGATAATTCAATATAATTTATGTTATATATTTTATTATTATTATTTTTTGAGGAAACAAAATTTAAATGTTTCATGTATTTTATTTTTGATTATTATTATTTTTTAATTTATTTATGAAAACACAAATTATTATTTAAAATACATACACAAATAGGGATGAATAATTAATTATTATGTTTTTTTTTGCAGATTTGTATTTTTTTTATAATTTATTAATTTTATTATTATTATATTTTATTTATTGTATATGTACGAGTAGAGTGACACAACAACAAACGATTCACACTGAATACAAAACTTCAACTGACTCGAGAGTTACCGAAACGAAAATACAATGCTTGCCAACTGCCGTTCCAATGACAGACTTCCAGTGAGAGAGCGCGTATCACATGTGATCCTTTTCTCGCTATGTTTATGTTTTCTATGCATGCTCGGTACATGCGGCGCATATTTTTATTTTTTTCGAGAGAATTCTCTCTTTATTTTGATTTTTCATACAAAAAAGAGAGCAAAATAAAGTTTATTCGCCTCTTCTTCTGTATTCATTATAAATATTGTTTACATTTAATGGACACATTTTATGCATATTGTACGCGCGGCATGCATCTGCATAATATTATGTGTAAAAGACGAACAAATAGTTTCAGCAAACAGACAGATTAGACATGTTTATGCACGGCATGCACTATTTTCTAGAATAAAATACGGATTTTATTAAAACGAATATTAATTTTTAATGGCACGATGATCGTTTAAACGCGTTTGCAATAAAATTCATTACATGACGCGATTTGTGGTGCATTTTGATTGAAAACACTTCCGACACGCCGCACGGCACTGCACTGCAAAACAATGAGAATTTTACGAAATATTTCAAACAGAGAGGAATATTTGACACTCACCCGAAAAAAAAAATTGGTATTCTTCCAGTCGACACATAAATTCTCATTTTAACCTCTCAGTTCATTGTCATAATCAAAATTCATAAACACAGGGAGCAGCGTACAGTGTCGTCGCACTCACTTGCCAAAATCAATAAGAAGCATGGCCGAAAATCATGTGAGATTCTGCTGTGTACGGCGTCGTACACGAGCTTCGTACTTGGGGGAATACTGAATGAAAACGGCTTTTATTGTGGAAAAAAGGAAGAATGGAATTATATAGACGAAATTTTTCCGTACAGTTTTTTCGTCGTTGTTGTACATAAATAAACATTGCTGATGCTGGTTTTCCGTGTTTATTACCAAAAATTCAGTCTGCGAAAAAAAAACTATAAAAATATATTTAAAATATTGATATATTACATTTTTCACGCAAACTGCACGTACATGACAAAAATATATAGCATGTCATGTCAATTCACGAGGGATACCCGAAAAGTATGCTAATAATGCACAACACATACACGATATCCGTCCAACATGATGCGTGTTTGTTATGTATTTCCAGTGCACGTTGCGCCGTTCATACACTACACATAAAAACTATCAATCCACACCGGGAATGCAGCACGTGCTTTGCAGTTTTTTATGTTGTTATTTTTATTCTACCGGAGTTCCCTCTTCCATTATTGCAGTTTCATTGATTGCGTACATGCATGTTCGAGTGTACATATATAATATAATTACACTTTGGTCGTTTTGGTGTAAGATTTTTTATTATTTAGGTTTGTAGAGGAGGAAAGCGTTCGATGAAAGGTTAATGTTTGGGTTTCGTTTGAACTTGCAAAGAATGTTTAGAAAAGTGAATTTTATTTTTTTTTTAAATGTCTTTGATGTGTTTTCAGATAAAAAAAATTGTAGACATGTGAAAAAAAGTAGAAGATGGATTTATGATTATAACAAAGACGGATTATTATTATTACAGATTTCATCGAGTTTTATGAGTTTTCATTGTGATGGGAAGTCGTTTGAATGCCATTGTGATGATGAGTTTTAAAATAACATGTGATGATATGAATTTAAGGGTAAGGTCATTGCCATTATTTTGGTGCAGCATTTTAAGGAAATAATTATGAGTAAACTATTCAAAGTTACCTAAACTCAGTTGAAAATTTTATTTTTAAACAAATATTAAATAAAATAATTAAATTAGAAATATTTTTTTAACTAAATTAGTAGAATTGATTTAGATAGTAACTTTTTAAAAATCTAAATTATTTTTTTTTTAATTTTAAAATTAAATATTTTTTTTTATTTTTTAAGAATATTTTTAAATCCTTTTGAATTTTGTTATAATTTTTATTTATTATAACATTTTTTAATTATTGATTATTTATTTTAAGAAAATAATTTTTTTTTTAAATTGAAAAAAAAATCAATTTATTTTTTTAGGTACCTATTTAGTTTAATTTTTTTTTAAATTAACAAACTCAAAAATTAAATTTTTATTTTAAAATAATTAAATTTTTAAATTAAATCATTTTCATTTTTAAATATTTAATAACTTTAATTTAATCAACAATGTATTATATGTATTTTTTGAATTTTATCAATTAATTTTTTTTTTTAAATTCAAAACCAATTTTTATCAAAATTTATTTGAAACGATTTGAAATATTTTTTTAGCTTTTCTAAATTAAAAAAAAAGTTACTTTTTAATATTTATATAATTTTTTTTAAAATAACAGAAATAAAAAGTTTTAATAAATACAAAAATTTTTTAAATAAATTGTTACAAAAAATTGAATAAATGATATTTTTAGCTCGAAATTTTTTCAAGTTTAGAAGAATTATTGATTAAAAAAAAAATAAATAATAATAAAATAATTTAATTCAAAAATATATTTTCAAAAAATTAATAAAAAAAAATATTTTTTTGTACAAAAACAAAATAAATCTTTATTAAAGTATGTAAAGTTCTTTTTTCAAAAACAATTTCTAAGTACAATTTTTTTAAAACATTTTTCTTATAAGTTACTTCAAAAAACTGAACTTCGTTTAGTAAAATCCGAAATTTGACCTTTATTAAGATTTTAATAAAAACCTAAAATTTCATATTTTCTTCAAAAAAAAAAAATAAAAATAAAAATAAAAAAAAATCCTCTTACCTTAATTTTCAGCTCCCAAAAAAAAATCTATTGATAAATCATTCCGTCCTTTACACACAATTTTCACGGCAATAACTCATCTTTACGACCTTGATTATGTCCCCATAAGTAGGCAAGTAATCAACGACAAACCTATTATTTTGACATTGAAACTCGTGTAATAACAATGATATCCTTCGCTGCTCCAGAATAAAGCGAAAAAACGAAAAAGGAGGATACCTCCGAGGATACAAATTGTGAAAATGTTGGAGCTTACAAGGACATAAAAGAAGAATCCAATTTGAAACAAGGTTATGAATTTTCTTCATTGTCTCCTTAGTCTATTCTGTTCTGTTCTCCATAAATTACGACGATGACCCAGGTGGTTATTCATCTTTTTTTTCAGCTTTCCTGCTATTTATGTCGAGCACACACACTCACACACAACTTGGCTAAGGCCATAGATAATATCATCATTATTATTACAATATAATGCAAAAATATGCTTTTCTCAGTAATTTTTTTTTGTTTCGTCGTTCGTTTGTTCAAGTTTATGTGACTGGGGGCGCATTAAAGTAGTTAGTAATGGTTCTTCTTGTCGTTCGTCGTTGTCTTACATATCATAAAAACCTACGCATTTATCTTATTTTTCATATTCATACAATCGCAAAATGCTAAAAAGCTACCTTTGAAGCCAGATGCGGAACAACAGACGACGACGCACGGCACAATATGTTGCGCTGCAGCATCGGAGGTAGTTGTTATCTTTGTGTGTTTCGAGCTAAAAAGCGAGTGTTTATGGTTTATTCATATCATTGAGTCATAAATTATACAGCGAAATAATCAACGACGGTGATTATGTCCTGTTTGTGTATTTTTCGCATGCATATGAATATCGCGCGCGCACGATACGCGAACGATTAAAGATGAGCGCGAAAGAGAGAGAAAAAAAATTATGACGGAAAAACATGAATATATTGTCTTGTCTTGTCTGACGATGTACGGGAGAAAAAGCTTTGCAAAATGAAAAATGGTTCACACGAGTTATAAATGATTGCCAAGCGAGAAAAATACCCAAAAAAAAAAAATAAACGGTCGTTACATAAAAATCAATTTATCTTTAATCTATAGAGAAAAATGTATTTTTTCTGCTGTCTCATCGTTTAATCATCATCATTACCAACGACGAGTCTCCCTTTTTCCTCGCGCCCGGTATTTAATCTAAATCTTAATCTTAACGACTAAACTTCTAATCACGTACCGCACTGATAATAGCTATAAATAGTTTTTCGGCCTATAAAGTGTACGAGTCGTATGCATGATTATACAAATTGCACTAATTTTTCTCTTTTTTTTTCGCAAAAGCCGAAAGAAAGAAAGAAACAATGGCGAAACACATCAAGACAAGACAAAAGCCACCTTGAAGGAAAAATTTAGCAAAATTTATACGAGATTATTTTGTGTATTGCGAAAAAAAAATAATATAAAGAAGCATTGTTCTTTGTATCACTATATTAAAATTAATGCGCAACCATGATTGTATGCTTTCTTTCTGTTTCCATTCTTCAGTCGTTTCTTTTTTTCTTGGGGTACTTCATGTTTTCTTCCTCTTGCTGCTGGGTGAGTCGTCGTATGTATGATAAAAAGAGGTGATTAAAACTAAAGACTCTGTGGAGGAAATTCATTAAAGTTGGAGGGCTCTGACGGGACATTTGAACCGATAATAACCGTTAAGATAAAATTTTGTTTAAATTTTCTTTTTTTAAAATTGCTTTCTTTGTCTCATTTGCTCTTAAATTCTAACAATTCTTAAATTCTAACAATTCTAATTTTTTCTATAAAAAATTAATTATTAATTTTTTAAACTAAAAATTTAAAAAAAATTAAAATATGACAAATTTTTACGTTTTGACTTAAGGTCTGCTTTAAGTCGAGTTAAGTCAAAATTAAAATAATATTTTGATTTTTTTTTATTTTCAAAATAATTTTATTCAAAAATGGTCGAAAAATCTAAATCTTATTGAACTTTGACTTTTTATTAAATTTAAGTTTAAGTCAAAAGCTTTTGAAAACTTTTATTCAGGCTTAATTCAAAGTCTTAGATTTAAGTTAAAAATTTGTCGATCTTAATCCTTAAGTTAAAACTTTTGACTTAAGCTCAAAATTAATATAAATGTTTTTAATCCTTGATTTTTGTCAATTATTGAAATATCAATTTAATACTAAATTTTGAAATTAAATAAAAAATACTTGACTTAAATTAAAATTACTTTGACTTAAAAGCGTAAGTTTAAGAAAAAGTAAAAAATCGACGAAATTTGGAATAATTTGAAATATAAATAATTATAAAAATGTAAAAAAAATAATTTAACCTAACTTAACTGATCATTAAGTAAAAACACTAAGCTTTTAAATTAAAGTCTTAAAAAAATTCAAATCGTCAAAAATTCAAATTTAAGTTAGGGTAAATGTCATTAATTAATAAAAAATTAAATTAATTAATTTAATTTAATTAAATTAAACTAATTTAACATCAAAAATTAATTAATTTAATTTTTTTTAAGCTTAAACTTAAGTCGACTTAATAGTTTTTTTTTATTTTGAATTAAGTCAAAATTTTTAAGTTTAAGTCTCAAATTGAACTCAAAAAAAAAAATTAAAATTAAATTCAAAAATTTTTTTTGATTTGTACTTTTAAAATTTTCATTATTTTGTTAAATTCTAAAAAAATTTTAATGAAAATATTTTCTTAATTTTATCAATAGAAACCGGAAAAAAATTCACAACATCTCTAACACATAAGTAGTGCGGAAAGACGAATCAGAAAAACAAATGATTCTGTGCATTTAAGCAGAATAAGAAGCCAGAGAAACCCGAAGAAAATGAAATTAAATCGTAATAAAATCGTTAACAATACTAAAAGCTACTAAGACGAACGTCATGTGAAATATTTCACCGAGTACTTTTCTTGCCTCGTATTATTGTTTGTGATGTACTCTAATTTGTATTGTCATCATCTCAGACAAGGATGAATGTCTTAATTCCTCGATTTTCCTCACAAACCTTGACTACGGATCAAAATCAAAGAAACAAAAGCAAGTCGTTTCCATGGAAGTATAAAGTGACTTCCTCAAAAAAAAAGGACAAACAACAATTTCAAGTCACCCTAAGGGAGTAATTATAAGAAAATTGAATGCCACGTTGGCAGGGCGCAAAATTAATGACAACGACAACAAAGAAACAGTAAGATGAGCAAAGTATGCAACTATTCTCAATTAGTTTGTGGTTTTATTAAGTGCTCCTTATTTTGCGGTTTTATGTACATTTTTCTCTCTTTATAGATTAGACATTTCTTGTGCGGAGGTTCATGTAACCCGTTTTTTGTTGTGAAAACACAAAGCCATAAATTTCTCCAAACACATCAAACCAGCTGTGTCTCATCTCATCCCGAATGCAAATAAATTCAGGTCACAATAATTAGTTTTGTTATTGCTCGGCATCTCTTGCACATTTTGTTATTAAATAAATTCCGGAAATGGCACGGACAAAAATGGGGTTCTTCAGTGTGTGGGAGACTGCAGTGTGACGATTTATTATTTGATAAGCTTAATAAATGTGCAACTAAACCATCATCCTTTTAAAATAAAACGTTTTTACGGTTTGTGATGAAATTTGTTGAAACATGTGTTCACCTCGTCGTCGTCGTCGACGTCGTTGTTTGCGGTGAATGAACCTTGCTGCAGTCTTCAAACAATGAAATAAATAGCCAAAGATGCATTTTCGTCCCTTCATGTGATGTATAAGGTGCCCAACGGATTGAAAATGTGTGAATTTGAACCATTAAGGTATCAATTTTGAGGTCAATTTGACCCCCTTTGAAGCATTGAAGATCAATTGATAATGGTCAGCCCCAAAAATTAATCTCTTAAGATTTTTTCTGAAACCTTAAAGAAACCTATGGGCGAAAAACGGGTTAGTTTAACCCCTCTGGAGTTATTTTGACCCCTTAAGAGTTTAATTTGACCCCTTTTGAAGGAATTAATGAATTTCTTAAGGGGTCAAGTGAACCTTAAGGCGTTGATATGACCCGTTTCTGCCCATATGGAGGTTAATTTGATCCCTTAAAGGATCAGTTGAACCCCTTTTGAATCATATCAACTTCAAAAAAGGTTCAAATGACCCCTTGAGGGATCAAATTAACATCTTAAGAGATTAATTTTTGGAACTAAAATTTTTTTATTTCAAAGGGGGTCAAATTGACCTTATAAGAACTCAGATAAGGGGTTAAATTGATCTCTTAAAAGGTTAATTCAACTCCTAAGAGATCAATTTAACCCCTTAATGGTTCAATATCACACCTTTTCAATCCGTAGGGCGACGTTTGTCATATTTATCACACATTTTATTTAATTAAAATCTGACCTAGCTTACCTTCTGTCTCTCGCTTCACTCCTTAAATGAAACAATTTTTCTTCTTTAATGTGGGAGATAATGTCCAACAACAAAAACGAGGCAAACAAAGAACAATTAAACACCGGTAGCCGTACAAAAGTACAAAAACAGGAAGGAAATATTATGCACATGACATAAAATTTCAGGTCATACATCATGTCAAAACCCCGTCAAACGATTACCATGCCAGATAAACTCACAGATGCGATCAGCTATCCCGATTGATTATCTTCGCATGATTAAATTTCAATGCGAGAGTAACGGAAGACGACGAGCACATCACAGAAGGGAGAAAAGGTTATTTAATTTCATTTTAACATGCTTTTCATAAAAACCGTAGCACCTCGTATACATGCGAAAAAAGAGCATCTCACGATCATTAATGAAGATGATGTTATAATTACATTAAAAAAGGAACCCCTTTGAAGTAACGACAACAACTGTGCTACGTTATTTGTGCATTTGACAGTCTGCATGAGGAGTGGATGGATATTCAAGTGTTGTTTGCATGTGAAAGGAACACTCATCATTATGCTCGCTGTGGAAGTCACTCATATAAACAGAGAGATCAAAGATAGTTTATTATGAAATTGGATTAAAATTGCAGGGTACTGAACTGAGCTTCCTCTTTTTGGATTGAATAAAATGAAGGAATTGAAATTTCTTCCTCCTACACATGTGAGTTTTTGTGTCGTGCATTTTAAAGATTCAATTTGTTGTAGAAAGTTTACGTTTTATAAACTGAATGAGCAATTCTGTAATAATAAAAAAAAATTATTAACAAAAAAAAATTAAAAAAAAAATGATATAAAATTAATAATAATTTTTAAATAATAATAATAATAAATTATACAATATTTTTTTTATTTAAAATTTTATAATAAATAATAAATTTAATTGAATTAATATAATTTTTAAAAAATTTAAATTTATTTATTTTTTTTTTTATTAATTTTTTAAACAAACAAATTATTTTTTAAGTATCGTAAAAGTTTATTAATTTTTATTCAAAAATTTATTTTTTTAAAAATTATGACAATAATTTTGTTATGAATATCAATAAATATTTAAAAAAAAATAATTTATTTATTAAAAAATTATTTTAATAATTTAAAATTTTTTATTTAAATAAATTCCAATGTAAATAAAATAAATTCTTAAAGATAACTAAATGTGAATAAATATAAAATTTTTATGATTATTAAATTAAATTTGAAAGAATTTTAATTTTGTTTTTAAATTTTTCAGGATAAATTTTTAATTATTTTTTTTTATTATTAATTATTATTTTTTTATATTATTGTACAAAATTTTGTTATCAAATTTAAAAAAAAATTAAATGTTTTTTTTTATGTAAAATATTTTGACAGAAATTTTAATATTTTTTTTTTTATTTTTTTTAAATATTTTAGTAAAATTTGTAGAATTTCTTACACTTTAAAATTTAAATATTCGACATTAAAAATTAATTTTTTAAAAAATTACCAAAAATTATCACTATTTTAATTTTACAGGCTATAAAGCAAAATTTTCAGATGATGCTGCGAAACGGAAAATTTTTACATTCTCAAACCAACAATGTTGTTTCGGTCTTTTATCAGTACAACATCAGACGACGTGTTTCGTTGTACTTCGACGACGATAAAAATGATAGCGTGCTGGAGGAAAAACGAGAGAAATATTCGTTCCAATTGAATATAAACCTCATTACTTGTGCAAGATGTGTGTGGAACACCTCGCCAGAGTGTCGCCATGCAATCATTATCAGCAACACACACACACATTTAATAATAATAAAATTTTCGTAGGAGGCGACGGCGGCATGGCAGTACAAAAATCCACATTCATTAAACAGCACAAAGAGACACGCAGTTACTTATTTTTTTTTTCTACCCGTAGCTTTATGCAATCAAATCACTATCATCCGCTCGCTGCTCCGGTCTTTCATCATGCACTCGGATTTTACGTACGGAGTTTTAAATAAATAAACATACCGCGGAGCCTGTCATCGCACATTCATTTACGCCGCGCCGCTAAGCATTGCATTGCACCTACATTAAAATTAAGCGCATATTCTTTCGCGCAGAGCAGAGCAGTCGTAAAATAACATACCATCAA
This sequence comes from Culicoides brevitarsis, assembly GCF_036172545.1. Lineage (NCBI taxonomy): Eukaryota > Metazoa > Arthropoda > Insecta > Diptera > Ceratopogonidae > Culicoides > Culicoides brevitarsis. The sequence continues at coordinate 12,488,537 of NC_087085.1, read as the reverse complement.
CTTTGATTATCATTAATTTTGAATAATGACGATAGAGCCGACTAACATATTGCCATAAATACGCATAAAAAGGTTGTGAATCATTCATCTGTTTCACTAGCACTTTCCTGTGCACATTAATAATATTATATTTATTTTTGTAGAAAGTGCACACACACACCGAGAGATAATTCAATTTTCATCAATATGGCACGCATTTTAGAATTTTATGCGATGCAAATTGTTGTCATTCGCTCTTTTACTCTCTCTCTGGCTCGCGTGCAAGGCTGCATTGCATCTAATAACTGCTTTTTTTTTTTAAATAATTGAAAAATATAGTTGTTGCAAAAAACGAGTGCAAATTGTGCAAAATGTAATTTTCTATTATTATTGTCATTAATAATTTTATGTTTCGCAGGCCAGACAAGCGAGCAAACAAACATACCAGCATCAGAGTCAGACTGCCGGAACGATGAAGTGATAAATAATTTAATGCGAAAATGCGTTGTTAGAATAATTTTTTAAATAATTTAATTTATGAATTTTTTAAATGTGCAACATGAACTTGTTCAATTCAGAAAAAAATATAGGTTGAAAAATGTAATTTATTGAGTCATTTTGACACTTCAAGAATTTATTACATTTTTTTTAAATTTAAATAAGGATGCTTTTAATTTATTTTTCTTTTAATTAAAAAAAAAGTAAAGATATCCAAATTTCGGATATTAATTAATTTAAATTAAATTATTTTATTTTGGAAAAAAAATATTAAATTTTTAAAATATTGAAATATTTTTTATTTTTTAAATATTTTTATATTTTTTTAAAAATTTTTATATTTTTACATATTTAAATATTTGCAAAAAATTATTTAATTGTTCAAATTTGTAAAAATCATTTTTTTTTTTAATAAAAAAAAAATAAAAGTTAAATCGAAGTTAAATTAAGAATTTTTTTGATAAGAAAACATGAACAAAAAATTTTACGATTTTTTAATTGTTTTTTTTTTGTAATTTTTTTTGTTGTACATTTTCTTATCATCAAAAAAAAAATATTAATTAATTACAGTAGCGAGTAATTAATTTATTATTTACATATACTCAAATATAAAATGACCGGTTTCTCATGAGATTATAAATCTCTTTAGAACAACAATCAGTTTCGTCATATCAGTTGTGATTGGAATTTCGAAGAAAAATAACGTATTAATTTATTTATTTCTCTCGATGCGAAACCTAAAATGACCTTCGATTGAAATAATATTGAACAAAAATGAATTTTTACTTAATTTTTTGTCTTTTCTTCGTAGTTTTGGTAGAAAACAGCTTTGCAGGACGTCGTTTAACGATTGGTAAGTACTAAAAATAATTTTAAAAAATATTAATTCAAAAGAAATTTTAAAATTTTTTTAGAAGGAAATCCCTGTCTAACCAGCTTCGGCGATGATGGTTTCTGTACTTCATCAAAAAATTGCAAATGGATCAAGGAAATTCCCGAAAACGATTGGACTCTTTGTGATAACAACTTGATTTGTTGTAAAAATTCATCGTCTTCTGAAACTTATATTTTACCTTCAATTTCAACTCCATCTCCATTAAATTTTAATTACAATCGAATTTTTTACACTCCTGAACAATGCAAAGAACTCTCCCAACAATACTCGCGGATAGCAGCACCTTGGGAAGGAATCGCCCACGGTGAAGATGCAAATCCTCAAGAATTCCCTTTCGCCGTTGCAAAATACGACATTATGCCGGATGGCACTGAAGTGCATGTTTGTGGCGGAACAATCATCTCAAAAAGGTAAAAATTAATTTTTTAAGATTTTTAGACTAATTTTTGATACTTACTTAGACATGTGTTGACGGCAGCTCATTGCATCACGAACGAAATTGAAAATCCACAATTGGCAGTCATCAAATACGGAAGTGTTGTGATTGATGAAACTACGGATAACAAAGTTAGCAAAGTTTATTACAATTTGAATTATAAAAACTCTGGATCGGGTAACGATATTGCTATTTATTTGCTCGAAGATGACATTCAAATCAATGGAAATGCCTTCCCTGCCTGTCTTTATCACGGAAATGATGATCTTGTGTTGGAAAGTATCGCCTCAATTGTTGGTTTTGGTCAAGTTACGAGTAATTTTTGATTTTTATTTAAATTTCTAAACTTTTAATTAATTTCATTCAAATTTTTAGACAAAACTCTTCCAAAAAACCTCCAAAAAGCCCAAATCAACATAAAAAACGAAGAAACTTGTAAAATAGTTTATGAATTAAAAGGAGCAACAAAACTTTTGGATCATCAAATATGTGCCGGTGACTCACAAAGCGTAACAGACACGTGTAAGGGCGATTCAGGAGGTCCTTTGATACAAAAATTTGAGAATATTTCAACAGTTGTCGGTATCACAAGTTACGGATCAGGTTTTTGTGACAGCACGAGATTTAGCAGTGTGTATACTCGAGTTTCGTCGTTTATTTCTTGGATAGAAGCGATCGTTCAACAGGATTTTAAAGATTTGGAAGAAATTCCTGTACTTAATCCAAGAATTGATGTTTAAAATTTTCTTCTTGAATTTTTTTTATTTTTCAAAAAAAATAAAATAAAAAAAAATTAAATAAAAAAATTAAAAAATTATTAAAATTTTATTTTTCAAAAAAATTAATATAATAATTGATAAATAAATTATAATTTAAATATAAATTAAATTATATTATTATTATTATTTATTATTTTTTATTTTTTTTTTTGGTATAGTTTTCGACGTTTTTTTTTTTTTTTTTTTTTTTTTGAAAAAATCATAATATTTTAGTAATTTTTTTATTTGAAATAATTTCGAATTTAATTTTTTCATAATTAGGTGTCTAAGATTTTTTATAGATTTTTATCATATACCTATTATTACATATTTTTTTACATAAAAAAAATTACAAAATAACTGGATCTTATATTAAAATTTTGACAGCTTGAAAATATTCAAAATAATTTTTTTTTTTAAATTAATTTACCTCAATATTGAAAATTTTAAAATTTTTATTATTTATATTTTTTTCCTTATTAAAAAAAAAAAAATTTGAAATAATTTTCGAACGATCAAAAATCAAGCAAAAAATAATTTAATAAAAATTAAATTATAATTTTTATTTAAAAAAATTAATAATTCAGTAAATAATAGTTCTTAAGCAATAATTTTACAAACTAGTATCAAAAACTTCGCTCAAAAGCCTTCTTTTAATAAAGCCATTAAATTCGCGAGACTTTATTATTAAACGTCATCCAAACAACGAAACTTAATATCATGCCTCACGATCTAACCATCGCGCGTCGCGTCACAACAAAAAATAACAACAATCGTTTTAATACAAAATTCACTTTACCTGTTACAGTCACATGTTCCTTTTTTAAAAATATAATTTTTTTACATCGCCTCCAGCACATGCAGCGCATAATTTTAAATATGTGTCTCGGTCTCGACTTGGGTTCTTAATTAATGCAATCAATTTGTTTGATAATCACTTCCTCCGTGCTCCGTGCATGCCATATTACACAACAACATGCGCTCAACTTAAAATAATACGAATAAAAAGGGAATTTCTGACACCCTTTATGTAAATTTACCATATATTCCGCCGTTGCTATTGTTCTTTTTTAAATTTTCATGTTATTATGTTGCAACATTTTTCTGCCATTTCATATTTAACGTGAGACATGATTTAGGGCTGACATGCAAGGCACAAAGTTCAAGGCACAACATTTTTGTTTATGTTTGTTTATCATTCGAGTGCATATTACTAATATTTTTGTACACCGAGGGAGGCAAAACTTTATCCTTTTTACTTTTGAAAAATATTTAAAACAAAAAAATTTCAAGATTTTATCAAAAAAAAGTCAAATTTTTGTTTCACTTTGTTTATTAAATGCACATAAAACTTTAATGGGGTGCAAAAATTGTTTCGACAAAAAAAATGGCAAACTCACACATGTTTTTGACTCCATAAAAATGTTGAAAATTTTATCGCTCTACAATTGTTTTAATATAAAATGATATTTATTTATTTTTTTTTAGCATTTGTACATGGAATGTTCTTGCAGTACCGGAAATCGGCAAATCTTTCAAAAAAATTTCTTATTTTAATTTTTTTTCTAATTTCACGAAGAGATCAGAAGAAAACTTTCATGCACGACTAAATTTCCATCTAAGCCAAAATTGGTGTGAAAAAAAAATCCGGAGTTCCCTGAGTCTTTGAAAATTTATATTTTTTAATATTCATACACAATGTCAGATAATTCTCCGCTGCTGCATAAATTTGCCGACTGTGTGCGAGATATGAAAATTTATTTATTGCTTATTTAATTAAGTCTTACATTTTCCATATCGTCATGTTTTTGTATGTGCAAAATGTTTTATGCCCGTTTGGGAGCGATGGCAAAAAAAAAGTGCGTAAAACACCGCATCGATGAACGAGAAGCGGGAGAGAGACAGAGTGTAAGTATCATGACACAGAATTTGTATGTTTTGCTGTAAATTAATTGCTATTATTACTCTTTTAAGCAATTTAATAGACCTAATACAATATGTTACAATGTTACTTTTTGTCTGTGTCGGTGAATGGGTGAAAAATATCGAGGTAGAGGAAGGATATGGTATTAAGTTTATGTATCGCAAGACAAAATATCGGCGAGGTATGAAAGTTATGAGTTTTGATTTAAAAAATTTTGATAAAATTAATTTTTTTGATATTTTTAAAATTTTAATAATAATAATTTAAATTTTTTTTAATTTTTAATTTTAAAAATAAATTTTAAAAAAATATTGATTTTTTTTAAATTTTTATAAAAATTTAAATATTAATTTTTGATAAAAAAAAATTAAATTTTATCGAATATTTTACTAAAATGATTAAAAAAAATGTGATAAAATCAATTTCTTTATTTTTATTTTTATTTTATTTTTTGTAATGGAAAATGAAATGTTTTTTGATAAATTTAGCATTTTATATTCAGACCAAAAATTTTTTTAAACATCAATACAAATGTTTTTTAAAAAATAAAATACATTAGGTACTAATTTAAAAATATTTAGAATTTGAGAATTTTAAAATTAACTTGAATATTGTTATTATTTTTTTTTTGTTAAAATTTTAAAGAAACTATCGAAAAACAATTTAAAATAATTCTTTGAAATTAATTTTGACAATATTTAAATAAAAATTAATAATTTTACAAATTAATTTAATTTTGTTTATCCCTTTTTTTTATTTCTTTAATTTTGAATGAAAAAAAAAATTAAATAAAAAAATATTTTTGTTTTTTTTTTAATCAATACCTTCAAAAAAAAAAAATAGATTTTATTTACTTAGATGTCAAAAATATTTTTAAAAAATACAAAATTTTTTTTTTTTGTGTTTTAAAAATTTTAACGGAATTTTTCTTATTTTTGCAGGTTGCGAGACACAAAATTTTCATAGTTTATTAGGTTCGATATCACAAAGACACGCATATGATGTCGAACAACATTAGGAGCAAAGCAAGCAAAAAATACGTCAAATATGGAAAAGGTCGGTAACATTTGGTTTAGAACATGCATACACACTTGTCGCAACAACGCAATGACAATGATGTTGATATACGGAGCGAAACATGGGGAAAACACGCAAAAAAAGGGAAAAAATTTCCATGCTCCGACCCATTTGAGGGATCGGGTTTAACAACGTCGTGCACTTTCTTCTTTTTGTTGTGTCGAAATGTCAGCTGGAGGTAAAGGAACTTGCTCGGAATTTCTCGATAATATTTTTTATGTAAATTAATAATAATAATAAACCTTCGGCAGGTACTTTTTATGATGGTTTCGTTCGTTCGGCGGCCTCGAGGCGAACATTCAACGAGAAAGGCCTTCTTAATGCATTAATTCCGCATCACTACACAGATTGAAGCAAATTTATGTGCCGCGCTTATCTAACATGCCTACAAATGATATTTCAGTTCATTGCCATGCAAATCTATCTGATCAAAAAGGAATAAAAAAAAGCACGAGAGAAGGTAATGTGGATGCTTGAAAAATAATAATAAAAAAATAAAATAAAAGTAGATTTTGAAAGTATATTTGTACTTTGTCTCCTCCTTCGTCGCCCGCCCGCTTTACTATTCTTCGAGTTAAAAAACTTTTTTTTCCATGTTTTTAGTTAAGTTGTTCAATTTTGCAGGTAAATATCCGTCTGTGCTGTGTCGTAGCGACGGAGAGCTCCGAAGGTAGTCAGAGCGCGCTCGTTGCACAAACAACAATGTTCCTCATGAATAAAACGAGAATAAGTTATAGTTTTAACTGCTTGTTTGCCATTTAGCTTCAGGTGAAATATTTTACAGGCAATACGACACAACGGCGTGCACGAATTTTGAAAAATTTCCTCCAGACTTTGAGAGTTGCATTGGGGAACGAGAGCAGCGAGAAATGCGAGAATAGATTTCAACTAAAAGATAAATAAGACAAATAAATAAGTAAAAATGTGCAGTTAAAACTGAAAAAGGGAGGTATGAGCAACAGTGTGTGACTGTTTGTTTGTTTGTTTGTCTGCCTGCGCCGTGCGCCGCCTGCTGAACTGCGAACTTAATTATATGTTTCGAAGAATAATGTTCACTACGTTTGTTGTTTTGCTATTTATTTGCATAAAATTGATAAGGAATGTCAGCGCGAGATTTTAATTTGAACGAGATTTTTTAAATTTTTTTAGGAAAATTTTTCATCAATTCAAGAAATAAAAAAAATAAATAAATTTCATTGAAAGAATATATTTTTATAAATTTTTGGAAATTTAAATTTTTTTTGTTTTTTTTTATTTTTTATGAAAAAATGTTAAAATATTTTAATTTAATTTTTAAAACTTATGAATTTTAAATTCATTTAATTGAAATAAATCCATTTAATAAATTCATTAAATAAATTCATTTAATTGAATTGAAAATTAAAAGAAATATTTTTAAAAAATAAAAATTCAAAAATTTACAATTAAATTAATAAAAATTAATTTTTAAAAAATAATTTAATTTTAATGTTTTTTTATTTTAAAACGTTTTAAAATGCAAATAAAAAATTTATCTCAAATAAAATTATTGAATGATTAATTTGTATTATTTTCAAAAAAAAATTCAATATGTTTAAAAAAAATTAAATGAACATATTTTTGTAAAGAAAAAAAGTGTTTCGTTTTAATTTTTTTATTCTTGTTGGAAAAAAAATATAAATCGACGAAATATTTTGAAGGAAGTTAGCGTTTCATTGCGTTTTAATAAAAGTTCGTTGCTTTTTATTCTTCATAATAAATATTTTTTTAAAGTTTAGTTTTCAATTATTTATTAAATAAAATTCAAAAATATTTACTTACTTACCATTTTAAATTTTTAAATAGTTCTCTAATAAATAAAAAAAAACAATTTAATTTTTTGGTATTTTTTATATTTTATTTTTATTCTTATTTATGCGTACTTCGCAGAAAATTTTCATTTAATTTTTAAAATTATGCAGCAAATATTTACATACATTTTCACTTAATATTTTTATCGTCCATTTTTTTTATCAATAATATTTATTTATTTACCTCTTCATTTTTTATTATAATTATTTATTTATTTATAATCCTTTTATTTCCTGAATTTATGTTTTTCATTTTTTTTTATTTCACTGAATTAATCTCTTAAAACTAGAAACACTTGAAATCAAATAATAAAATTTTGCTTTTAATAATAAATCCTTATAATCGTACATATATTTAAACTATGAAATTTTCTTTATATATTTTTAATAATAATAATTATAATATAATAATAATAATGTGCAACTATTTTCTTTTTTATTGTAAGTTCATTTTTCTTACATTTTATATTTATTTATTATTTCCATTCTTTACTATTTATTATTTTTTTTTATAAAAATTCTCCTCTGATTTTTTTGTGTGTGTTTGTAATAAATTTATTACAAATTTTAATTTCGAAAATAAGAAAAAATAAATCAAGTGCATTAAATTAATTATGATTACTGAAGAAGTTAATGGCCGTGTATTGAAAAAAATCGGTTTAAATTGTGTGTTTTTCTAATTAAGAAGTTCTAAAGACTTGAAAGTTTATTGGTATTAAGCATTTGATGATAAAAAATGGTTAACTTCTAGTTTTTTTCTACTGCACTTTTTTTTGTTGTCTTTCTGATTTCAATTTTTCACTGTATAAAATATATTTTTTCATATTTTCTTTCTTTTTCACCGCAAGCGAATTTCTTGTCGGTTGTTTTTTGTATTTTTGGGATGCACTTTTTTTGTTCCTTTTCATTTTCCATTCTCTTCCGGGCTCCATTTTACGCTTATTATAGGTTATAATATTCGTCGTCGGAGGCCTCATCGCCATACTCGAGTTGTTCTTGTTTGTACATGTGTGACGAGGTGCTGTGTGAGAAATCACTGTGAGCCGATTGCGAGTATTCGCCTTCTCCATCTGATTCGAATTCGGAATCGTGACCTGCTGAGACGGTTTCATCTTCGCCACGACCGTAAACTGTAAAAAATAAGCGTTTTTTGTGAGATTTTTATTTTTTGAAGAGCAATGAAGGACTTACGGTCGATATATTTCTGCAAAGATTTTGGTACCATGCCTTTAAAACGTTGAATTTCCTCAAATGAGCACTCGCCTTTGTCCAAACCTGAAAAAAAAATTATGAAAAATATTTTTTTATAACAAGTATTTTTCAAATTTTACCATTTAACAGCCCCATTTTCTTGAGAACATCGACGTCATCATTGATTTCAAACTTGTCGTCGAATTTGAATGAATACTCCGTTCTAAAAAAAATTTTTTAAATCATAAATCATCGATTTTTATGTGAAAATTTCAATTTTTTTTCTTACTTGTCATTCGATATGCTGCAATTAATGTGTGTCTTTTTGTGTGTGTTGACAATGATGAATGGCAATTGAATCGCAGAACTGGCAGTCGGTTGCATGCCGTTGTCTTCCGCCTCCTTATTGCGATTTACTAAGCTCGTGAATGCCACTTGTTGCAAAATAAGCTGCTTCAATTGCTGCTGTTTCGCCTCGATGCGTCGTCGACGCTCCTTATTCTCCTTCTCGAGTTCCTGACATTCTTGTACTGAGTTGGTGGGTAATCCGATCCAGCGAATTTCTTTCTTTTCCTTCGAAATGATATTCATGGCCATGAGTACGTTGAGGGCATCGTAAACGCGACGTCGAATATTCTTTTGGTCGTAAACGGCGCTTTCGTTGGTGCTGCCATGCGTTTCCTAAAACGAAATTTTTAAAAAAAAATATTTTAAAAATCGAAAAATTAAGAACTTACTTCATTAACCAACTCATCGGCGACTTCATTGTACGTGGTAGTTCCTTTCTGTTTAACTTTTTCACAAACTTTCATCGAAAAGTGACGTAAACCTTTTCCAACTTTGTCAGATTTTCGCTTACGAGGCGCAGGTGATGGGGTAGCAGGTGCATGATTGGCCCTAAAATGTCAAAATTTTCATTAAAAACTGAAAAAATCACATTTTTGAATAACTTACGGTCGCTTTGTTCCCTTTGTTGGCTCCGAAAAATCTCCATTTCCTGAGTTTGACGTGTTGAGATAAGTTAAGGTACCCTAAAACACAAGAAAATGTCAAAAGCCTGACACAAAAATCAATTAAAAGCAAATTTACCATTTGTGACTGTGTCAAACGAACAGTTTTTGTCTGTGACTCGTGTCTCGAATTTGAAGCTTGTGGTGAGAGAATATAATTTTCTGAAACAAAAACACACAAAAAAAAATGTCATTAATAACAATTTTCCCGCTACGTAAGCCATTTCACAGTCACTTACTTCCTCCAATCTTGTGAAATTGTATGTTTGAGGTGCCCTGTGGCGCCGTCGTTGTACTTGTGGGTGCATGATGTATGGCAATTGGCTGGTCAGCGCCGGTCTTGATGAAGGCGGTTTTTGTGTTTGAATTGACAATTGGGGTGCCAATGATGTGTGCTGCTTGCGCTGGTACCAATTTAATTATTTTCGCTTGTCCTGCAATGAAAAAAAAATTTTTTATTAATAAAAGTGAAAGTCCTTGAAAATTGTTTATAAAAAATACGTGCTGAGTATCATCCATGGCATGAAACATGGATATTATTATATTACGCTCGTACAAACAATTTTACGCCCTCCGCGAAGTTTTTACACGATGACGACGATCGTGCAGATACACACATGCCATTGTTACTCTCCACTGTAATTGCCTTTAATTTATCATCTTTCATGTCGTTTATGTAATGTGTGTGAGTGTAATATGACCAAAAAAGTGAAAAAAATTCTTTCTGGTTAAGGTAAGTGCAATTTTGAAAAATGTTTCATGTTTTATTTAGGATTTTAAAATTTTTGAATAGTTAAAAAAAAAATTAAGTAAATTTCAGAGATTTTTTCATTATTTTTAATTAATGAAGAAATTTTAAAAATTTTTGGTAAATTTTTAAAAAATAAAATTGAAAATTAAAATCCATACAAATTATGTAACGAAATAACTCAAATTCTGATTTACGAATTTCTTCGGGGTTTTTTTTAGTTTGTAATATTTAGCTTAAAGAAGGTTTTCGAGCAAAAAAATATTAAAATTAACGAGAAAAGATGTAAAAAATTCTTAAAAATTGACAAATATGTAAGATTCATTGCATATTCTATTCAAATTATTTTCAAAAATTGCATTATTTTGGGATAAATTTTTGGTTACCAAAACTGGAAAAAAAGTCGACGGGTGAAACGAAGTTCAAGGGTTACTCAATTTTTAAAAAAATACAAGTTTTAGTATTTTATTGATTTTTTTTAGTTAAAAAATTTTAAAATGTTGCTTATTTTTTAACTTTTTGTGTTCAATTTTATCAAAAAACCTTCTAAATATTTCAAGAAAAATTATAAAAATTTTGGATTTTGAGTAAAAAATAGAAATTTTGAGTCAATTGTAGTAAATTTTTATTATAAAAACTATAAATCGATCATTTTTGAAAAAATTAAGCTGAAAGTAAAATGAAACATACTTGAAATTTGCACTTTCCTAAAAAAATTTTTTCGTAATATTTTTTTTCGTTCTGATACATATTCATAACACAACAAGATTGCAACGATGTATTATTCCCCAGCGTATTGAATGAAAAATCGTGAAGTAACGACAAATAAGCAGACGACCATAGATAGACAGAAGACGATCCCTGCACCGATTTCCAAACAAGAATCCAAAAAAGAATAATTTTACATTTTTAACTTTTTCTCGTCTATCTATGAAACGCGTCGTATGGTTAAGAAGACATCCGTTCATAGAAAGGCAAACAAACAATAAATAACGCACTTTTTTTCCTTTCAAAACATATGGAAGAAATATTGCATAGAAAGGTCGCTTGTCTGGTGATACTTTGAAATTTTTTCACGTTCCAAGCACACACTTTCGGTCGACATTCCCCGAAAAAATATAAAAATGCAAAATATGAAACCATACATGAGCAAAAAAAAAACGAAAGAATGCCCGAAAATGCAGGAGAAAAGAGGAGCAGAAGACACGAAAAGAGAGATTATTAGCTAAAATGCATTAAAACGATCATGAATGAAGGTAAGAACAATTGAAAGACAATAACTAACCAAAAAAATAAGCCGAAGAGGCATGCAAGTAACCACCACTTACGACGTTCCGTGTGCCTCAAATGTATATTTATCGGCAAATCATCAAAACAAAAACAAAAAAAAATCTTGTTACAGACAAGGAAAGACAAAACAAGACAGACTATGGCTGCATTTTTAACCTTTTAACCAGAATCCCAAAACATAATTGAACAATTTAAAAATAATCGCAAATATTGAATCGCTCACACACGATTTTTTTTTCTTTAAGAGCAACTTGGTGATAAATCGAGTTTCGAGGTTTGGCAATGTTAAGAGTTGAAAGTGAAGGTCGGTTTGCTTACGTTGTTGTTGTTGTAAGTTATTTACAGAAAAAGCTAGATATTTTGATTTCATTCATCAAATGGACTTCCTCAACACTTACGCCAAGATCACGTAAACAGGGATGGGATTCAAGTATTTTTTATGAAAAAATAAATTTTTATTATTTTGTATGAGATTTTAGAATTTTTGAAGAATTTTGAAAAACAAAAAAAAATTAATTCAAAAAAAATTCAAGTCCGGCACTGCTCGTCAGACAATAAAACACAATAAATGATTACCTTTGATTAGCTAATAATACGAGGTGTCTATAAACTACAGATGTAACGTTCAATCAAGCACGTATTGCGTCGAGATTGTTAGATGAATCGACACCTTTATGGGCAATTTGGAAATTTTTAATGGTTTTGACGTCATAAAACTCTCACTGTACTCGATTTATTATGGTTTCAAGTTTTTTTTTTGTCCAACATTGCATGAGGTTGATTTGATTTTATAGATACTTTGTACTTAGGCCGATACAAAATTAAAATTTTTTTAAGGTCGAGCATCGAGAAGTAAATTTTATTTAAAATTTCTTTAAAATTTACTTTAATTTTATAAATTATGTACAAAAATTAAATAAATAATTAAAGATAATTTTCAAGAAATTTTGTAATTTTATCAAATTTTTTAATAGTTTTAAAATTAATTTTTTTTTCTAAAAAATTTCAAATGAAGTGATTTAAAGATATTTTAGATTTTTTTTAATTAAAAAAAATTTTTAAATATTTTTACAATTTTTTTTTTTAAATTCGAATTTTTTTTTTATAATAGATTTTTAAAGTAATTTTTGCCAAATGAACTTAAAATTTGCTAAAACTGAAAAAAATTATTATTTTAATTCAACGAATTTCAGGTGTTTTTAAGTAATTTTCAATCTATATATTTTTGAACTAATTAATAAACTTTAATTTTTTAATTAATTAATTTAATTTTTGAAAAAAAATTTAAAAATAATTATCAAAAATGACCGTTTTTTTATTTTCATTTTTTATGTCGCAAGAATTTTTAAAGGGGGGGGGGGGGGAGGGGGAAAAATTTATTTTTTTTTAATTTTTTTTAACTTTTGTATTGAAAATGATATTTTTAATTTTTTTTCTATTTTTTTTTTTTGAAAATCGTTAATTGAAGTTAAAAATTATTTTTGACTTTTTTATTTTAAAAATTTTTATGAAAACTTTCTAAAATTTCACAAAACATAAAAATTTCAGAAAAAATAAAAAATTTCTTCACGTGGCTCAAAAATTTTTTTCAAATGATAGATAATTTTTTAAAAATTATTTCAAATAATTTTAATTTTTACTGGACATTATTATCGTTTTTAATCAAAAAGTACCAAAAAATGTCAAAATTTTTCCTTATTTTTTTATTATTTTTATTTTTCCCCCTGAATTTTTTCGGCAAAATTTAATTTTGTGAAGAATTAAAAAAAAAATAAAAGAGAAAATGTTTGGTATTAAGATTTAAGAAAATAATTATTTTTAAATTAATTATTTTATAAAATATTTTGATCTTTAAAAAAATATTAAATACAAAATTCATATCATGAAATCGGAAACATTTTTAATTTTTGTTATGGCTTTAATGCTTTTTCCCTCTCAATAATAAAAAAAATTTTTTTTTTGAAAAAAATTAGATTTTTTTGGTAAATTTCCATCCAAAACCGCCCTCATTTAAATCAAAACAAAATCCTCATTAGAACCTGGTTAGAACAAAAAATTTTTCACACATTCACGAAATGTAACTCAACACGCCATGCATCAACAAAAACGAATATTTCACTGCATTTTTGCTGCTCAAATCATGTCTGACGGCACAAAACGTCACCAACGCATGCAATTCGCAGGCAACACAAGCCAGCAAGCAAGCAAGCAGCAATATGCGTGCATCGCTCATTAACGACGGATGAATGAATTTATTTAGAGACGATTTGACGTCCTCCTCGCCTCATCTGCATGTGCCTCACACTCACACATGAGTAGATAAGTGTAGTCTACGCGCCGTCTATTTAATTATGTACACGACGAAATATTATTGTGTGACAGAACACAACAAAAGAGACACATGCAACGAACGAACTGAAAAAAAAGCAACAACAACAACTTTCGAAATGGAAAAAAAAAATAACAAGAAGGAAGAAAGACGAGAAAACATAATTATCACAATAAAATGTGTTATAATATGAAATAGACCTGACCTTATTTGGGAGAACTTCTTACTTTGCGTCGCTGTACGTTCTCTAAAACAACAAAAACAATTAACTTTATGGTTGAATGCACAACCAAACCGAGCCGAGGAGAGATAAGTAACGTAGAAAATAGTAAAAGAATGTGCGTTTTTTACATATAAATGCTCATAAAAGTATCAACTCATAAAAAGTAACTTCCCCAATTAAATGATAAACAACATTTTTCCTCATGTCGACTGACAGCAATTTTTTTTTTTCGTTGTAGTTGTATCAAAGTCAATGCGATTTGACGTCTTTGACAAAGTACAAAAAAAAAATGTAAAAATAAAAATCCTTGATGTGAGAAATTTTTCTTGCAACGGGAAATGAGCATGTGCTTTCCCTCCCGCAAAATTTTCCCGGAAAAACGTGCGATTTGAATTATTTACAAAAAAAATCACTCTCCAGACATCGATTTCGACGATGACGGCGACGACGACGACATGTCAGAAGAAAAAAAAACATTAGAGAGCAATTATAATTTTTTTTTGTCTAAAAGTCTCGTGCAAAGCAAAAAAAAAAAAAATAAATCTGAAACACACGCCCTTATCATGCTTGCAACACCACAGATTTAATCACAGACAAATAAATTAAATTTTGTGCAGCAAAGTACAAAACAAAAAAAAATCCACATAAAATCCAGCATTAAATGAAAACCGGATTTTTTTGGTGACCAGACCATGATTCTTAACTAAACGACGACACAAGTTTGTAAAACTTTTTTTTTTGTAAAAATCTCGCACTTGATATGTCGCGAGGAATGTGGTTACCGTCTTATTTGCCTTTTTCGTTGCCGCGTTTCTCGATTTTTGATTTTCTGGCATTTGCGGCACCCATTTGAGCTCGAAATTGACAATTTTCGACACAATTTTGCCGGATTTCGAGTATTTCCCTGTAGTTTTACGCACAAAAATCACGCGACACTTTCGGGAAATAGTCGGCTGTGTCAAGATGGAGAGCGTACCGCAGTGGAAAAGCATTTATGCCACACACAGAAATTTTTTTTTGATGAAAAAAATTGAGATTTTTACGCCGACAAAACTCACCTGACGAGTCCTTGATCAGCACATTCCGCGCGACATTGTATGACGTGCCTTGTTGCGTCATGATTGCGGGCGTTTTCCGGGCAATTTCACGACAAATTTCCTCGTATTTTTCCGACGTTAGCGGCAGCGATACTCGACGACGATGCAAAGAGGGATTTTCATAAAATGTAATTTTTTACCGTGTGTGTGGCGCGTGTACGACAACGTACGTACGGAACGGAGGCAATGGCGTTCGCAAAGAATATTTTTAATGACGATGCACAATACCTGATTTCATCGCACGTTTTTGCATAGTAGATGACGCGTAAAAATTAGTTTAACACCGTTTTTTTGTCCTTTGGACTTTCGTCTTGCACTTTTTCACAGTTTTACGGAAATATTTCGCCGATTTACCACTGAATTTTACCAATAAATTAGGCTTTGAATGATCAAAGAGCTTCGTTCCGCGCTTGGGCTGCGATACCTTGTGGCAAACGGCCGAACTAAAACTGTTGACATTTGCAGTTTGGGCGGGGATATGAAGAGGTGATTTTAAAATCCAAAATCATGAATGAAAAATCTTTTAAATTAAACAAAAAATCATTCCAAACGATAAAAAATTAATTTTTAAAGCAAATTTAAGTCATTTTAAGACCAATCAAGGGATTTTAGCGACGAAAATTGAATTGTTTACATCACCGCTAGGTTGGCACCATCTGTTCAACTGATAGACGTCAAAAGTGTCAGTTGTGTCGGAATGACAGCTGAGGGTAAATTCTCAATTACGGTTAACGTGTTATCCTTAACGGAAAAATTTATTTCGACCTTCGTTGCTATCCTTCTACGTCAATTGCATCGAAGGACTTGTGAATGAAAAATGTTCTAAATAAATTGACACGTCATTAAAATTGAAAGAAAAAGAGAATATTTTTGATTTTTTTCTTAATTTTAATTCACATCAAGGATTTTTATGATTTAATTTTATTTTTTTCATTTCTTTTTTTGATGAGAAGAATTTTTTTTGTGAATTTTGAGAATTTTTATGAAAAAAAATCTTTAAAATTTCTTAAAGGACAAGAAATATTAAAATTTTCTTATCTCTTATGATTTTTAATGGTTATGATTTGTCCTACTTTAGAAAAAAAATAGCGCACACTTTTTATTATCAATAAATTTCACATGATTAGCCAATTAAAGTAATTATGCGTGATACAATAGTCAAAAATGTTATGGATTTCATTTAATTTTTTTTCTTCAATTTTTAAATTTAAAAATCGAAAATAATTTTTAAGACTAAATATTTTTTTTCAAAAAATTATTAAAAAATATTTAAAATTTTGTCAAAACATTACCAAGAATTTTAATCAAGAGATTTTCTAAAAAAAATCAGATTTTTAATAAAAAATGTTCAATATTCAAAATATTTTTAACTTTTTAAAATTAATTTTTAGAGAAACTTGTCAATTTTTGTTTTTTTTTTTCAATTTTTTGACAAATTTTATAAGAAGAAATTTTAAAATATATTATAAAATTTGTTGAAATCAGATTAAAGATCAATTTTTTCCAAAATTTTCAGATTTTCAGTAAAAAAAAACTTTAACTTTTGTAAAAAAAATGATAGATTTTCTCCACAAAATTAATTTTTACATTTTTTTAATTTGATAATTTGACAGAAATTTTTATATTTTTTTTAATATTATTTTTGTTCAAAATTTTTAAAAACTCAAATTCAAAAAATCTTTTTTTTTCCAAAATATACCTATATGAAAATAAAGAAATTTCAAACATTTTCGACTATTGAATCATCTCAACGGACATAATTTTTTTTTAAATACTTTTTTTTCAATAATAAAAAATTAATCCCATCGACTCTTTCTCGCTTTTTTGGCAGATCCCGTGTCACTTTCTGTCGATGCCGAATGTTTATTGGAAGAAGTTGGAGGAGGCGGAGGCAACGATGGCGGCGCAAAAGTCGGTCCTTCTTGTACTTGTTCCCACGATCTGTCACTGCTCACTTTAAACTGCGAGTTATACTGCGACTTGAACGCTTCCTTCATCGCTTGCAAACGACTCATTGTCGGATTTCCACCTGCTGAACTGCTTTTCTGATACGGAACTCCCGCTGCCGGTTGATTGTCACTGTTTTGAGGAACAACTCGTGCTCTGAAGCCCAATCCAGCGCCTCCGACATTCAAACTTTTACCCTTGCCCGTCTTAAAACGAGATTTTCTGAACCACGAACTCTGCATCGCGAGTTTCATCAAGTCGTCGGGCACTTCCTGATTCGCTCCTTCGAGATTTCGCACGAGATGTCCCACGAATTCTTTGTCTTTGTCACTGACGAGAGTGTAAGCAGTGCCTTTTTCGCCTGCTCGACCTGTTCTTCCAACACGATGAGTATGCGTGTCAATATCGCGAGCAATGTCGTAGTTGATTACCGTTCGAATATGGGGAATATCCAAACCACGCGCTGCTACGTCAGTCGCTACCATAATCTCAGCTTCGCGTTTCTTGAATTTCGTGATGACTTTGTTGCGTTCCGCTTGTTCCATATCGCCATGTAGTAAAACGACGTTGTACTCTTGGACCATCAAACTGTTGGCAACTTGTTCGCATTCCGCCTTTTTTGTGACAAAAATCAACACGGTGCCGTCTGAGAGGAATTCCACGAGTTTATTTAGGAGCCAATTCCATTTTCGTTGCGGATCGTTGAAGATCAAGACGTGTTGCGTAACATCCTCGTTCGCTTCCCCGATGTCACCTTGAACGATTTTCACGGGATCTGTCAAGACATCACGGGCTAATTTCTCAATTTTCTTCTTAAAAGTCGCACTAAACATCAAACATTGTCTGTCGGGTCGCACATGATCGCAAATTGAACGAACTTGTGTCTCGAAACCCATATTGAACATCTTGTCGGCTTCATCGAGCACTAAATATGTGACACGCCGCAAATTTGTCGCTTTCATCTTGACCATATCGATCATTCGACCCGGCGTGGCAACGATAATTTCCGGGCATTTCTCGAGATCTTTGCTTTGTTCCCATTTACTGCCTCCCCCGTAGCAGCAAACGACGTGAATATTATAAATTTTGCCGAATTTCTTCGCTTCGTTGTAGATTTGGAGCGATAATTCGCGTGTCGGAGCAAGAATTAGCCCAATTGGCCCGTCGCCTGGTTGCAATTCCTTTTGATCCATGATATGAACGAGCATGGGCCATAGAAAAGCGGCGGTTTTACCACTTCCGGTCTTTGCAATTCCAATTATATCGCGTCCATTAAGCGCTGCGGGGATCGCTTGTGCTTGAATTGCTGTCGGTTGTGTAAATTCGCTCTTTCGGATGGCTTTTATGAGGGTATCGTCGAAGCCAAAATGCCCAAAACTCGAAACGGGATGCGGAGGAAGCGGTCCAGTTACTTTAATCCCTAAAGTTTTTCGCAAATCATTGACTTGTTGCGGCGTCAAGTTGGCAATATCCTCGTGAGGCGTGTAAAAATTCTTCTCAAATGGCTGATAATCGATTTCCGAGTGATCCACAGGCGGTAAAGGATCAATATCGCGTTTTCGCGGCGGAGCAATTGGATTTCCATCTTCATCGTACTCCATTTCGTCGTCAGATCCTTGATCCAAAACGCCAGCAAGGGGATTTTCTTCCATGTAACGATAATAACTCTCTTCATCGTCTTCGTCGTCGATGTCGGCACGTGTTCCTTTGCTATTGGAAGCTCCCTTTTTCGTGTTTGACGCTGAAACTTCAACTTTTTCGACAGTTTTTGACTTTGTCTCGTCCTTTGCCACTTGTTTGTTGATCATCGACATAAAAGCATCGAGTTCGTCTTCGCTTTCGTCGCTGTCGTCCTTCTTTTGAACAGCTGACGGCGAATCTGGCGCTGGTTGATACGGTAAATCGGGCGTTTCTTGTGCGTCATCATCGTCAAAGTAGCTGTCTTCGTCTAAACCACGCTTTTTGGAGCTCCCTACGGAATAATGGCTCGAATTGGCGAACTGAGCGATGGAATCCATCGTCGAATATCCTTGTTTGGAGAAGCCTGGCGTACCAACGGGCACTTTTGGCGTCGGTTTTGAACGAGAATCCGTCAAAAATGACGGCGGAGGAACCTGAAAAATTGAAGTTTTGAGTTTTTATGCAAATTTTCGATAAAATCAATAACTTACGGCATTCATGGAATAACTTTTTTGGTTGTTTGAGGAATTTGTCGCCTTTTTGAAGGAGAATCCGCCGAAGCTGATGTTCTTTCCGGGTCCAAAACGATCGTCTCCCATCTTTTTTTGATACAAAAGCTTGGAATTTATCGTAAAATTGTCGATTGTTTACTTTTGTATTGACACAAGAATGAAAACAAAGTTTGACAGAGGCTGAGGCGATTCTCAAACTACTTTCCGTGCGATAAATACCGGTTACCCTTTTGGAAAGATGAATGAAAAAAATTAAATTAATCCGTAAAAACTTGAAAAAAATATTTTTTTAAAGTAAATTTTAAATTTTACCTGAAATTCATTCAAAAAATATTTAAATTAAGAAAAAATTATCAAAAAAATTTTCGTAAAATGTCAAAATGGAAAAAAATTAAATTTCCAAGAGGATTTTCTTCGTGACAGGGACCACAAATGAGAATTTCAGTGTCCTAAGTGTCAAAAATTCAGTATTTAGCAGCAAAAAGTTCTAAAAATAAAAGAAAATAAACTTTTTCTGCATTTCTCATCCATTTTCCATCTAAATGGACGAAGGACTAAATGCAGCAGACCTTCACGAGCATGTTTTGGAATATATTTTCTCCTACTTGAGTTTGCACGACCTCAAAAACTGCTCAATTGTTTGTCAACGATGGAGTAGCATAATCAATCACAATGAAAATAATGATATTTGGAGGTAAAAAATTCATTTTTTGTCCATTTTTGAGCTGAAATTGACATTTTTTTTAATATTTTAGATTACATGCAATAAGAAAACTCCCCGACGAAGCCATCAAAAGCGATTTACTGTCCTCCACACCCACATACAAAGCAAAATTGCGAGCCTTTTATCACGCTTGGAACCCAAATGACTGTAGTAAAAATATTTATATCAAAGCTAATCAATTCACGCTGCATAGGTAAGTCGCATTTTTGTCCTTTTCATCAAAATTTTCATTCGAAAACTTTTTTTTTAGAAATCCAGTAGCACAAAGTACGGATGGCTCTCGTGGCAAAATCGGATTTAGTCATGGGCGACATGCATGGGAGGTAATTTGGGAAGGTCCACTCGGTACTGTTGCTGTTGTCGGCATTTCAACGCGTGAAGCTGCCTTGCAATGTCACGGATACGTGGCTCTCCTCGGATCTGACGAAAATTCATGGGGTTGGAACATTGTCGATAATCATCTGTTACACAATGGCGACTCGCAAGGCAACTATCCGCTACTAAACAATCCGCCAAAGTATCAAGTTGGCGAACGAATACGAGTGATTTTAGATTGTGACGACAATACGCTGTCGTTCGAGAAGAATTACGAGTTTTTAGGAGTGGCTTTTAAAGGTTTTTTTCTTCGAATTTCTTTCAAAAAATATTTTTTATGCCAAAATTTTAATTTTAGGACTGCCAGACAAGAAATTATATCCAACAGTCAGTGCTGTTTATGGCAACACGGAAGTTAGTATGGTTTATCTCGGTCCTCCGCTAGACGGGTAACGATGTACAGACAAAAATTGACTTTCACGAAGACTTAAAAAAAAAGTAAAACTGCAAAAAGATGAACTACTGGAACGATTACCCTCCACACAGATGAGTAAAAAGTAGTTTTTGATACAAATGGTGTCCAAATTTTATATTCATTATACGAGAAAACTGTTTGTCATCTAAGCCGTCGTCGCCCTTAGCTCTATTTCTAGATTCTAAAAAAAAATAACTTTTTAGCTTAATTTTCTTAACGTATTAATTTTACGTATTCTGTAGGTATGATATTATTTTGCATTTATAGATTTTATTGGTCAAGGGATTCGTTGTGCATTCCAACATGAATTAATATTTTTTTTATTTTAATTTTAAAAAGACGTTGCTTGAGAAAAAAATATTTTTTTTATGAGCAAGATTAAAAAAATTATAAAGAAAAACATTTTGGAAAATCTCATTTAAAATATTTTGCAAAATTTTTTATAATTTTTCAAAAATTTTAATATTTTTTTTATTAAGAAAATCATTTAAATATTAAAATTTATTTGAATTTGATTTTATTTCTTTATTAAAAAATTTAATTTAAAAAATATATTTTTTAATTCCGAAAATTTTTCCTTACAGATTTTAAGATTATTTTTATTAAATTAAATTTTTAAATATTTTTATTTAATTATTTACTTCGTGTAATTTTTTATTTGATTTATTTTTAAATTATTTTTTTTTTTCACAAAGAAAAATACGTAGAATCTCTAATTTTCAAATAAATTTTGCTCATTGAAATTGAAAAATTCTCTTAAGTAACGTCAATTTTCAGTATTTTCTTTTTTGTACATACCGAAATTGTCTCTCTTTCTCTCTCATTATTAAGTTAAAAGCAAGCAGCTTTTAGAATTAGACAACAAGTTACCGACTCACCATTTTTTCCATACAACAATTTTTAACGAAACAACCAAAAAATAAAAAAAAAAAAATATGAATAAAAAATACCTCAACTCAAGTATGGAATGCAATGAACATAGGAAAAAATAGTTGATAAGCTTAAAAATGTAATTCCAGTCAATAGATCTTTAAGTTTTATCCTACGACTTGCAAAAGAAAATTTTCGAATGTTTTCTGTAACCCAAAATATTTTTTAGTTAAAAAAAATGTCATCGTCGTCAAATATCATCATTGAATCTAGTGTAATAAATAAAATAAAATTAATAACAATTTAAATTAAATCCAATAAAAAAATAAGTAAAAACTCAATTTCTTGTTGGAACATTCAAATTTTATTTACTTTCGCACGATTTTTATATAACCAGCCTTTTTATATAAAAATCCTGCTGAAAGTCTCGTTTCTCCATTTTCTGACATTTACAGTGGTGTGAGGGATTATTTACAAACAACTCAAAAGTGCATCAAATAGGGAGTCAAGTATGAAGTCTTATCTCTCGCGAAAGACGTTGGAGCCGGATTTCTTTAAGATGAGGTGTCGAAGACAAATTGCAAAGGACCTTCCTGCTCATTATTGTTCAAATTGTTCATTTTGTGGTCCTTTACTTCGTGAATCACTTCCTTCCAGCGGGCAGATGGATCAAAAGCAATGTGACTCCAATCCTGCGACGCTCCTGATAAACTGTTGAGATAATTTCGGGCGAGTTGGGATTTGGCAAGCCATATTTCAAAGTTGATACCAGATGGAGGGATGTCTTGTTGTTGCTGTTGTTGTTGAGCAGGAAGCGGCGGGATGTTACTCCGTTTTCGTAAGTAGTTGAAACAGCAAGTGCGGAAATGACGAGTACCGCAAGCACTCGCACATTCTGAATTATATGAAAGATTTTAGAAGAATTAATTAAAATTTTTAAAAAGAATTTACCTCGACCACAACTGTCACATCCGATTGCTTGTGCCTGCATTGAACAGACAACGAATACTATGCAACCTGAAAATAAGTATTTTTTTACTTAGTTTTTATTTTATTTTATTTTTGATGAAAAAAATAATTTAATATTAAATTCAAGAAAATTTTCATATTAAGCAGCGAACCTTCTTGATTTTTATTTTTTATCAATATTCGTAAATTCATCAAAAAATGAAAAAAATAATTGAAGTTTTAATAAATTTGAATGAAATTTGCTTTAAAATTCTCTCAATATCGATTAATGAATAAAATTATGTCATTTTTTATCTTTTATATAAATTTAATTGTCTTCAGTGATAAAAAAAAAATAACTTGAAAATAATCCGTTGTTTAAATAAAAAAAATATTTTCTATTTATTTTAAAGGACAACGAATATTTAATAAAATTTATTTTACTTTTTAATAAAGTTAAAGACTTTTTTCGTACTGAAAAATATCATAATTATTTTAATATCAAACATTTCTTTTCATCAAATATTTATAAATTTTTAATAAATAAAATAAAAAGAAATTAAATATTTTAATAAAAAAAATTTATTAATAACAATTTTTTAATTTCCATTATGGAAAAAAAATTAATTTAATTAACATTTAAATTAAATTTAATAAAAAATAAATTTAAAATAATTTTTTTAGTATTTATTTTTTTAGCAATTTATTTATGTTATTTTATTTTTTTATTTATTTCATTTTTTTTGAGAAAACAATCTGAATGGAATTTTTATTTTTTTTCATTTTCACAATACAAAAAATTATTTTAGATATTAATATTTTGGTTTTTAATTTTATTAATGATTTTTTGTAAATATATTTTTTTACCAAATTTATCTTATTTTATTTAAATTCAAATTTTGTTTTTAAATTGCATTAAATTTTTTTTGTCAATAAAAAAATCACTTACTAATCAGTACGAAAGTTTTCATGTAAGTAGCTGACTTTGCCATATTTTTCAATAATTTTCACAATTTTTTCTTTTTAATTTTTATTCAACTTTTAATTATTATTTAAAATAACTCTTAACGTAAGAATCAACCAACAAAAATTTATTATTTAATATTTATTTCACATAATTTCAATAAAATTTCAAAATTATCCTGAGCGTTCGACTTGCAGCAGCAGTAGTCAGTTTAACGAATTAATCGCAATTGAGATGTTGAACTATGTTTTCCATCCTTTTTAAATACATTTTCTGCTCTTCATAATTTTCTCTGTGTGGCATACTCGTGTAGCAGAGACAAAAGTTTTTCTTTTGCACGAGTACGAGAAAAGTCATATGAGATTCCGAATAGTGTTTCTCGATAGACAAAAGAAGAGAGAAAAAATCCAAGGAACAAGTCCTTTGGGAGGGAAATTTTCTGAAGTTAGTTTTTGATACAAACTTACCTACCTGCAAAAACCCTTAGTTTGTGATATTTAATGTGGGTGTCATTAATTTTCCCTAAAAATCCATTAAATGTCGGTCATTTTTACGTCAAAATGAGTCGCAAGACAAAAAGTTTTTGGCAGCACCGTGTTATTGATGAGTTTATTAACCACGCAATTCATCTTTGTTGAGCGGATTGATCTTTTGCCTCGTAATTTATTCATTAGCGATGCGTTAGAGTAATAAAAAATGTGGTTCACTTTTGAACAACGTGAAGGGAATTTTTAATTCTTACCTCGGAACACCTTTGAGCAATGACAAAGTTGCGAGAAAAAAAGGTAAATTCCCAATAAAAATGTTAATTTGGTCCAGAGATGGATTAAAAATAGAAAAAAAGTTAATCTTTTACTGAGAAATCCCACAAAAATCGATTAATTAATGTGACTTCCGTTCAACTTTTCGCCCAAATACAACTTCTTAATTGATTTATGGTGTTGTTTATGCAAACAAAATAATTATTATTTTATTAATAAACACAAGTGTGGGCTAACATATGAAGACAAGCCAACTTTATTTTTATTGCAGAAATTTTATTACCGAAAATTTTCAATGTTTTTCACTTTTTTCCACTCTTTCTCCGCAAATATTTACTCGCCTTTAGTTTATTATTTTGTTTAGAATTATGTTTTTATTACTTTCGACTAATGAAATTAAAATGTTGTGCACTGGAGACGTCAGGTCTGCATCATAACTTGATTAAAAATTGTCTCAAGTCGTTTTCGTGTCGGTAAAAATGCGATAATCGAATCTTGGATTTGGTGCGTGCGAGATTTGGTTCAATGGCGGTGTCGTAAAAGACCATTTTTGGGATTTTTTGTCCTCCGCAATCACGACAAGTGCACAAAATCCGACTTTTGAGAGGGTTTCGCTCATTTCTCGCGTTGTACGAATCTCGCCGCCGACTGCGAATCTCGTATTTGTGTCAAGATTTGAGCCGTGAGCTGAAATTAAGACATTTCCATGGCACTCGTCGATGATTCGTTGCGTTACACGAGCATTACGATGATAAAATTCGACAAAACTTTCATCAGCTTTGGCTTTGACATCATCCACAGTCATCATTGGAACGTAATCCAAGTCAACATTGAATCCAATTTCCTTGAGTTCGTTCGGGGACATCACTCCGGGAATGTTATCCGCATAAAAAGCCATGTACTCCATCAAAGCAGGTTCGATGCAAATTTTTACCTTGTCTTCGACGCCAAGTCCTTTTAAGGTTGCTTGACACGATTGGATGCAGCGAAACATCGGGGAGCAAAAAGCGACGTCAATTCGTTCTCCAGAGTCTTTTAAACTTTCACCGACGAGTGTTGCTTGGAAAATCCCGACGTTCGTGAGTGGCGTGTCGTAATGCCAATCTTGGATGTTTTTACGTGGCGGGAACGATTTTGGCATATTTAAGTCCTTTCGAGTGTATTTTCCGTTGGCATCGAAGGAGTAAGGGTAAAATTTGCCAAAGACGAGATCCGTTCGTTCGCCATGACGCATCACAAAAATCTTGCGACGATCATCTGAAGCGGAATTGGAGAAAGGAATGTCGTTTTTTAGCGTTTCCGGTATTAGGGACATCTTATCCTTGAGTGAAGCGGGATCGTCCCACGTGGATTTCTCAGAACTTTTGAAGGACACTAAAAAAGAATAATTTGGAGAATTAGAAAAATCAACTAAAAATTGAAAAAAAAAATTTTTTGAGTTATTATATCACTTTTTTTTATTTTAAAAATATGAAAAAAATCAAAATCATTTTCATTTGATTTTTAAAAATCATTAAATTTGATTTAAAAAGGAAAAATTAAAAAAAATAAATATTTTTAAATTTTAGTTTATTTTTGAGCTTTTAAAACTTTAAAAAAATTTTTTAAAAATTTTGAAATTTTTTTTTTCTATTTTTAAGGCAATTAGTTCACATTTTCAGCCAAAATGAAAAAAATAAAAAAAAAATTGCTTTAAAAAATTAAGTAAACATCTTAAGATATCGTAATCTTCACAAAAAAAAAATTAAAAACTCAAATTATCTCAAGATATGTGACTTTGTTCTTACTTTAAGCCATTGTATCTCCCATTTTCGTACTTTGATCAATATACAATGTTTATTTGTTTTTTTTTTATGCAAAATTTTTCATATAGCTTTTAAAATTTTTTTTTATCAATTTTGAACGAAAATTATAACCATTAGCCTTCATAAATAAAAAAAAATCATTAAAAAACATATTTTTTTCGTAAAAAAATTATTTAAATTAATTATTTTTCAACGATTTGTAAAAATTTGAAAAGATTTTTGATGAAAAATGACAAAACAAGATGAAAAAAATATTTTTTGATCAAAACAAAAACAAAAAAGTTACAATTTCAGTCTATTTTTAAAATATTTTATAGTAAAAAATTTAACTTGAATCAAAATATCTTACTTTTCGTTAAAAAATGCTCTTCACTGGTTAAAAAATCGTATGAACCGACGACGAGTTCTTCATAAACTGACTCTCACTCGTATTAAAAACTCAAATTTGTTTTTAAAAACGATGATAAAATCAACTGTTTTTGTGTTTGTGGTTCCTTATCATTCGTGCACTTCGTAAAAACACTTCGTTAAACCAATATAATCAGCTCTGAGTCATAATCGCTCAATTTTTTTTTTGTTGAGTCATGCAAAAATTAATCAACGCAATTGTCTGTCTCACATTTGTTTATCTGAATTGATTAAAAATGCGCTCTAACTACGTCATGGAAACTTTTGCTGTTCACGACAGAGACTGAGATTGTGTGAATAATTGTTTGAATGTATGCAAAAACCGAAATCTTATCAATTTACGGTGGTTCGTAGCAGAAATTTTTATAGAAACGAGATTTTCGGTGCGAAAAATTGTCGTTGTCGGTGTTGAAAGACCACCGTTACCTCAAGGACGTCGACGACAATGCGAAAGACAACTCTTTATCAAGTTCATGGTGTATCGAGTGAGTGAATGAGTGTTTGTTTTGACGTTGTAAGTCATTCGTTGCTATCAATTCCGGTGACCGAGACACACTTTTTGTCAGCTGCGAAGATAATTTTGTGATTTTTTTTCCTGAAAAGTAAGTTTTTCATGATTTTTTTGAAATTTTTTATATTTTTCTTATTTTTTTAGTGTCTACCAAAGAAGAAGTTGAAGTAACAACCGTTCAACCGACAGATTTGTTCGAAAATGCTCGGTATCATGGAAGTCGCCGGGCTTTAATGGGTTCAATATTGAAGGAAGAGATCCCGTTTGTGGAAAAATTACCTGAAACCAACAATCGTCGTGTTTTTGTCTTGCGCCATGCTGAACGAGTTGACTATACTTTCCCGGATTTTCCATCTGCGTACTTCGATGAAGGCAAAAATTACCAAAGAAAGGATCTGAATATGCCAAAGACGTTGCCAGAGCGCCCAAATCCCCTCGAAAACTGGTTGAAAGACACGCCATTGACGAATCTTGGAGTTTTTACAGCAAAATCTCTCGGAGAATCTTTCGCTGGAATCAAATTTGACAAAATTATTTGTTCGCCTTTCTATCGTTGCATCCAAACTTGCGATGCGTTCCTCGAAGGCGCAGGACTCAAAGACCAACTTCCAATTTGTATCGAGCCAGGAGCGTGGGAATGGGTTCCTTTCGGAGAACTTTGTGGTTGGAATTCTTACGGAGAGCTGTTTTCGCCGCAAGAATTGTCAAAAATGGGTTTCAACATTGATCTCAGTTACGAGCAGCTTTACAACTACAACGACTTGAAGGACAATTTTGACGAAGGTTTTAACGAAGCGTGGCGCAGAAATGAAAAAGTTGTCGAAAAATGTCTTCAAAATGAGAAATTGAAGAATATTTTGATTGTGGCTCATGGTTTCAACACCTATTCGTGCACGAATAAGTTTGTTGGGCATCGACGCAAACAAAATTTGGAGTTGTTGCAGTTTATGGGGAAGATTCCGTATTGCGCTTTTGTTACCATTGAAGAACGACCGGATAAGACACAGTGGGATTATGTCAATCCGTTGAGTACGATGACGCATGCAGGAAATTATGAAGTTAAAAAAGAATTTTCCAATACTCGCAGTCCAGCAGTGAAGAAACTTATCGCGAAAATCTTAAAGGGTTGAAGTTTTAAAGTAGAAAATAAACAAAGTAAGGCTTAGAAGTAAAAAATTTTTTTTTTTTTCGAGAACTTCGTGACTTTGAAATTCTTATCTTTTTGTGAAATCTTAAAGGTCATTGTTGATAAGATTTTTTAGAGGTCAAAAAAATTTTTTTTAAAGAGGCTTTAGTGAACTTTTGTCATTTAGTTTTTACTTATTATCAGATTATGTGATTAAGAGATAAAACTCTCACAATTTTTGTTATTATTTGAACAATTCTAGATTTTTTTTAATAAAATAAATATGTTAGTTAAATATTTAGTATCATCAAAAAAAATAGATAATTTTCATAAATTTACTGAATATCAAATAATTAATTATTTTTAAAATCTTCAGACGGTTAACTTGAAATTTTATATAATTTTTTTTAGAATATCATCAAAAATCGATGAAATATTAACAGAATATTTTTTTTAAATAAATTTACTGAATATCAAATAATTAATTATTTTTGTAAGGTTGAAGACGGTTAACTTGAAATTTTATATAATTTTTTAGAATTTTATTGAATTTTTATAGTGAGGAATTAATTAAAATTAATTTTAAATAAATTAATTAAATAAATAAATTAAATTAATTTTTAATAATAATAATTTAGGTATTATTATAATTTTATATTTTTTGACATTTTTTTAATTTCATCAAAAATCGATAAAATATCAACAGAATATTTTTTATAACAATTTTTCATTAATTTTTTTTTTTTGTTTAAAATTAATTTCATTTTTACGGTAAGAAAATTACAACTTCCGAAAAAAAATGAAATTTTGATTTGAAATTTGATTTCTTTATAAAAATTGTCTTAAGAACGACTTTTTAAAAAGAATTTTAAGATATAAAAATTTAGAAAAAAATATTTAAAAAAATTATTTTTAATTAATAAAATAAAAATATTTCAATTCCTTAAAGTATTAATATTAATTAATTTAATTAAAATAAAAATAAACTAATTATAACTATTAATTTATTTATTTAATTATTTTAATTATTTAATTATTATTTAATTAATTATTATTAAATTATTAATTTATTTAAAAATTAAAATTTCTTGAAAATTAAAAAAAAAAATATTTTCTGCTATCAGAATAAAATAAATAAAAATTTTCATCAGTTACTCAAACCCTAAAATTCAAACTGAAACGCAGCAAAACGCAAACTTCTCCCATTCATAAATTCACTTTCATTTATTTGTGCACGAGACTTTGGAATTACCATATATTTAGGTATAGCAGTTACGAAAGAAGTACATATGACACAACATCTCGTCGCATCAGCTGACTCTACGGTACAGAATACACAAAACGATTTCGTGACGTCAGACAACCTCAGTTATCTCTTTCACATATGATTTCTCACAGCAAAATGTTTCACGGTACGGAGGGAAATTTTATGAGAAAATATTGAAAATTTTAAATATTAGTCACACTTTCCGCAACTTTTAGTGCCAAAAGAGAATTTTGTGCGATGGAAAATTTGGATCGATATACGCAGGCTTCGAAACTGGGTTAGTACTGTCAAAACAAAATTTTCATAAATAAACAAGAAAAGAAGAATTTTAGTAAAATTTCGAAGAAAAAATTAATTTTCTCTCATAAAAAGTTAATTTTTAACAACTTTTCTATGAAAAATTAATCAAAGTAGGGAAATTTTTATTAATTTAGTGTTAAATTGAAGTAAAAGACGTGAAAATAAAAAGAAAACCGCGCAATTCGTTTTAGTTTATGTTGTTGTTATTTATAGACAGCCAAGTGAAAAAAATCAAAACAGAGAGCGCCAATTTTATTTTTGGACTTGAACCAATTTTCATGTGTTTTCACGTCTCTTACTCTTCAATTTTCGTCGTAAAACGAAAAAAAAAAAATTTAACTCAGTACTATTTGTGGCAGGTTTCCATCAGCTGTGAAAAATTTTCTTCTTCCCGCCCAAAAAGTCGTAAATAATGGAACGAAAAGTGCTTCATTGGAGCTATCACAATTTTCGGGAGTTGCCAACGGAACTACAAGACTACTCAGACGAGGTCGAAGACATTTATTTGAAGGAAAATTTCATCAAAGAATTCCCAAAATGGTTTTTTGAGATTCGATTTTTGAAATTTTTGCAAATTAGTGGAAATTTGATCGAAGAACTGCCTGAAGAGATAAAATTCTTGAGTAATTTGGATTTTTTGGATGTCTCGAAGAACGCGCTGAAGCGACTGCCTGCTTGTATTGGAGAACTGAAGAACATTGAACGGTTGTATGTCAGTGAGAATCAACTGGAATGTCTTCCAGAAGGTAAGTTTTCTTCATTTTTCGCCTAAAAAAAAATATAAAAATTTTTTTTTTTTTATTTTAGAAATTGGAAATTTGGAAAAATTACGCGTTCTCGAGTGTTGCAAGAACAAAATCACGTACATTCCGATAACACTAGCCAATTGTGAAGCTCTTGAAGAATTAAATTTAAACGATAATGAGTCGCTATATCTCAAGACACTCACTTGTTGAGATGAAATTTCCCTGATCGAGTTTTGGCTTTGCCGAGGCTGGAATACGTTTATGTAGATCGTAAGTTAAAATTTTTTTAATGAAAAACTTGAAAATTAAAAAAAAATTAATTTTTAGGATGTAGTTTGTACTATTTGCCAACGACGTTGAACACACAGTCGTTGAAGCACGTGCGGATGTTCGAAAATGAGAATCTCACACATTATCCTCTTGTGTACGAGCAATACATACCTCCGATGTTACATTTTATCTCACCGCAAAAAGTTTTGTTGTGAGTTTTTAATGATTTTT
Source organism: Culicoides brevitarsis (assembly GCF_036172545.1). Taxonomy (NCBI): domain Eukaryota; kingdom Metazoa; phylum Arthropoda; class Insecta; order Diptera; family Ceratopogonidae; genus Culicoides; species Culicoides brevitarsis. The sequence goes on along the minus strand of NC_087085.1, from coordinate 12,457,393 downwards.
CCTTAATTTTATGAGAAAATATTGAAAATTTTAAATTTTAGTCACACTCAACAAGGAATTCCGCAACTTTTAGTGCCAAAAGAGAATTTTGTGCTCAACCTTCCACGATCGATCAGCAATTTTAGGAGCTGTACCGCACGAAATCCATCGTCTCTTGTTGAAATTACGTTACGAATTTCATTTAAGTTGATAAATTCGTCAAAAAATAATTTCCTTAAAGGACTAAGAATGCCTGATACACTTTTAAATCGCGTAATGATGGGTCCGAGTGGATTTTGTGGTAATGCTGCGTGTAATCGCCCTCTTTTCAAGGAATGTTGTTTTGTGTTGCTTCGAAGGTAATTAATTTTTTCTCATAAAATGTACAGAAATTCATATTTTTTTGTTTTTTAGATTTAAAACGAATCAGCAGTACCTGTTTTCACAAATGTTTTGCGGAAAAGATTGCACACAAACGTGGACATTGCATAATGTTGAGAATTATAAATGTCTTTGGTGGAGTTGAAAACAAAAATTAGAAAAATAAATTAATTTAATAAGACTGATGGGTTTTTATTCAAGATTTTAAGGGCTTCTGAACTGTCATATAGACTTTAAGCGGCAAGGAAAAAAATATTTTTAGTAATTTATCAAGAAATTTTGACGAATCTCAATTAAGTTAAAGGTAAATTTAAAAGTTATGTTGAGAAAAAAAATAATTTTTTGAAAAAAATATTTTAATTTTTAATTTTCATAGAAAAAAAAAACCGTAATTTTATGAAAAGGTTGAAGAGATAAAATTTTAATATTTTTAAAATATTTAATTTTAATAATTTTAATAAAATTTTTTAAAAATATTAATATTTTTAATTATTAAAAAATTAAAAATATTAAAAATTATAAAAATATATTAATAAAAATTTAGTAGAAACAAATTTTTTGGGTCAAAAACTAATAAAATTAAGAAAAAAAATAATTAATAAATAATTATAAAATTAATTAAAATTATTATTTATATTATATGTTTTTACTTTTTTAGTTTGCAAAAAAATTTAACTTAAAAAAATGATAAATTTAAAAATTCAATTAAAAAAAATTTGAATAATTATTTTAATTTAAAAAATATATATTTTTCCAAAAAACACCTTTTTTCTGCAATAAACGAATAAACTGAATTTAACTGAATGAATGAAATCTTACGTTTTTTGAACCCACTTCTTTTGAGTCACAGTGCGCCTTTTAAGTTCATCATTAAATTTGTATTTTTCTTTTTCTTTATTTTATTTATTTAATAATAATACAATATACAAGTAATCATAATATTTATTTATTTTTATTGCATGTTATTAATCATTACTTTTTATATTTATTTATATACTTTTTTTTGTTGTTGTTGCATCTTTAAGTACGCATAATAAAATAATAATAAACGAAAATTGATATTTCATGAACAGGAACAATAACGTCATTTTTTATCTAATTAATCTCTTATGAAACCTTAATAATAATATACAATAATATATTTATATATATTGATACACTTATGATCTTCATCATTTATATTTTTTATTCATCGTCGTTGCAACAATAAGAGTAAATTTTAAAATTTATATTTTAAGAGTATTATTTTTTTTGTTCGAAAAAATTACATTTTAATTCTTTTTTTTAATGTTATTTCGCAAAACTTTTTTAATCATCTTCATATTTATATCCTCGTAAACAACATGCATAGAGAAGTTGTAAAAAAATATTGGTCTAGATTTAATAAAAAAAGTGTATATAATTTACTGCTACCACTAATTATAATTACATGTCGGTTTTTGTCTGCTTTTAAAAAATATTTAATTATTATGTAACCGAGAGTGAGTATTAAAAGCGCGCGGTGTCGCGACACACACATGACACATATTTTTATCATATCATCGCATTTTTTTCGTGTGAGAGAGTCCAAAATGAGCATTTTAATTATATTTTTTTTTATTTACTTATGATAAAATAATGAACTACAAAAGTGATGAGTAAACTTTTTCACGCGAATATCGTGGTTTTACCCGGTTTTGCATATTTTTTTATTATTTTTTTTTGCATAAAAATATTGTTTGTAATTACTTTATATGCATAAACGCGTGCAACTTGTTATTATTACAACTTTTGTCAACTTGTGCGATAAATTTCACCTAACTTTTCGAATGAATGGTCAAAAACCAACAAAATTGGATCAAGAATAGAGTTTGAATAATTTTACTTTTTTTTTCATATATTTACATATTCACGAAAAAAACAAAAAATTGTTAGTTGCATGAAAAAAAAAATAAAATAAAAAAAAAAAATGAACGAGTCGACAAACAATAAATCCAATTTTTCATGCAATTTTTTGCGCTCTATGGTTATGATGGATGATGATAGAGGTAACCAAATTGTATCATATGCAAGTTTTTTTAAAGCTTTAAAAAAATATTATTTTGTAGGTCTGTACGACGTACGGTTATAAAGTTACGCGAATTATGTAAATTGGCTAAATACTTTTTTCATCATTTCATTTTGCTTTCTATGTGTGATTGAATGAATGAATGAACAATATTTACAGTGGTTGTTGTGCACAACCGAATAAAAAAAAAGTTCACAACAACAATTTTTTTTGCCTACATCGAGTTTTTTTTTAAAGTATGCTAAAAATGACGAGCTCTCGGGGCGTTTATGGGTCATCGTGTCGAATTGCTGCTCTTTTGGATGATATTTTGTTTGTTTCTACTATGATTATTGCTATTTTTATTACTATTACTAGTCAATTTTTGTACATCGAGGAAGAAGGGTTCGAGAAGAACCGCCGAAATTTCGTCCTCTTTGTAGTCGTCGTACGACCGTTGATTCGCACTATTTTTCTGCTGCTCCGCCAGAATGTTCTCGAGAGAGAGATTCAATTTTTTCCCATTCTGATCACTGACAGACACTGATACAGTATTTATCACTTTTGGTAAATTCGGTATATACACATTTTTTTGTTGTTTTAATTTGTTCTCATAGCTAGTATGGCTTACATTTACATGTTGACTATTTTTATTGTTGTATTCGTTGATGTGCTTTTCGTTACTATTATTATCACTATTTGCTACTACTTTAAAGCTACTACTTCCTTGTGTGCTGTTGCGGTTGTTATTATTGCTGCTGACGTCACGTCGCTCGTTGATTTTCGCGGAAATTGTCGCCGCACGTGGAATCTCTTCCGAATCCAGTTGCTGATGATTCGGATCTGAGGCGCTGGCATCCGGCTCGATATGCGTGTAATATTGCGGATCCGAGCGTTTTGTCTCCGTTTTGTGCTCCTGCAACTCGCCAACGACTTCCGTGTCGGCGGCATAGGCGGCAAGTGTCACGCTTTTCTGCTGGCGCGGCGTTACGTCACCGTATTGAGGAAACGTTAGGGGAACCTTTGGAGAAGAAGAAAAATGATGTAATGCGAAATTAATAAGGTCATGATTTGTGTTTTTTTGTTTCGTTCGATCTCGATTGTTTTGAAAGTGTTATTTTTGGTTCGTACGAAATTTTTTTTAAAAGGTCATCGTGACATTGTTTTTCGTTTGAACTTACATGAGGTTGAGGCTGTCGACGATATCCTTCAAATGGCTTTGGTTGAGACACTTCAGCTAACATTGGCTGGGTAACACTTGGTCGCCCTATGGAGAAGAAGAGAACGCAAAATGTCATATTTTTTGTATCATAAAAATTTTAATATCGGATTTTTTTATTAATGATGGTAACCAAGAATCGACCTTATGTTTTTATTTTTGCACATTCCTTGATAAAAACTTGAAATAAAAATTTATTTAAAAATTTCATTGTCTGTCATTAATTTTTTAAAAATTATTTTTTTTAAATTTTAATCTTTAATTTTTTAAAAATAATTTTACTTTTATTCTTAATTAAAATTTAATTATTTTTTTAAATTTTTAATTAAAATTTTTTCATTTTTTTTTTAAACGAAAAATTAAACGAAACTTTAAAATAAAAATTTTCTTCACAAGTTAATTTTTTAGAGTATTTCAAACATTTTCTAACTTTCAAATACAATTTCACCGATTTTTACAAAAAAAAATTTAGTGCAATCGATAAGACAAAAATACATTTCAAATTTATTTTTTTTTTTTTGGTAAGAAAATAAAATTAATTTTTAAAAATATTTTCAAATTTAAAAATATTGAAATTTTCATAAATTTGTACAATTTTTTGATTTTTTTAAACAAAAAATTTTTATATTTTTATCATTTTCTAACTTTTAGAAAAAATTTCATCGATTTTTTCAAAATTATTTTTTTTTTAATTGATGATGTCTTGAAAATTTTATTTTGTAAAAAAATAAAAATAATTTAATAAATTTTGAATTTATAAAAATATTTTTAAATTTACAAAAAATTAAAATTTTTATGAAATTAATTTTTTTTTAATTTTCTTTCAAATAAAATAAAAATTCTTGATATGTTTAACGAAAAAAATTAACGTTCAATAAAAAAATAAAAATAATAAAATTTTTCATTTTTTTGACCTAAATTGATAAAAAATCATCTAAAACCCGCACACAGTGATTTTTATGTATTTCAAGTTTTTATCATCTTCTTTTATCGTTAAATGCACCACTTTTTAATATTTTTCCATTCACTTGGTCCAAAGGCGAGCAAAAACATTTTTATGACACATATCATAAAATAAATGAATTTTATAGCACCTGACACTAAATTATCAGTCAATAAATTGCTGGATTTTGTTTCGCTAATAAAATCAAAATGTGTCGCCTCGACACTTGCATGCGCTTTCTGGTTATCATCATTAAGAAGTGTCCCGTCACTTTGTCGATTGCGATCGGGAAAAAAGATGTAAATTGCACTTACCGTAACCGTAGTTCTGTTGCTGCTGGCTACTGCTGTACAGCGATGGTCGGAATGATTGTTGTTGTTGCTTTTGCTGCTGACTATAAGGATTGCTGTTGATATATTGCTGTCCTTTTGGTATCGTTATGTGCTGATGTTTTGGCTGATTTTGTTGCTGTTGCACTTGAATCGAAGGCTTAAAGTTTGACATTGGTTGATAATTTTGCTGTTGCTGCTGCTGCTGTTGCTGGTGATGATGATACAGATTTTGTGGTTTTTCTTTATGGACATTTCCCGGATGCTCGTTCCCCCTCGTGTTGTACTGATAATTGTTCGCTGGAGGTCTCGTACTTGACGTTATCGGTTTGCTGCTTGGCAACAATTCCTCTTCGTAGTCATAGTATTCTTCGATGTATTCGGGCTCCGGTTGTTGTTGTTGTTGTTTTTGCACGGATGGCTGCGTCGTGGGAGGAATGCTCTTCCGAGTGGTCACTACGGGCGTTTTAGTCGACGATGGAGAGTTGTATTTTACGGCACTAGTTGAGGCAGGTGTACTTGTGATACGTTCAGTCGTTGTTGTTTGTGTGGTCGAAGATTGCATTGGCGTTGTTTCGTCTAAATAAATTTAAATTTGATTGAAATGTTGTTTTTCGACCGCATGCAATCAGTTTTGCATTTCGTTGGCATTTAGTGACGCACATCAATTTATCTCTCATTTTTCACAAAAACTGCTATTTTTTAGGGATGCTCAGAAAATTTAATTTTTTTTAAATAATAATTTTGTCAATTATGTAGGTATAAAAATACTTTTTATACAAAAATTTAAAATGAAATAAATAAATAAAAATTAATTTTTAAATATATAATTTCCAAAAAAATGAATATTGTGAATAATTTTTTTTTAGATTAAATTGAGTTGCAATAATAAAAAAAAATAAAATATTTTTTGACATTTTAAATAAAATTAAAAATTTAAAAAAAAATCGGAACAAAAAAATCTAAAGTAGTATAAAATATTTATTTTTAATTTTTTTTTTAAACAAATAAATAGCTTTGAAAATAATTTTAAACATTAAATTAAATGAATTTTAATTTTGAAATTAAAGAAATTAATTTTTATTTTTTTTTAATTTTTCAAAATTAATTAAACTAACATAAAAATTACCTTAAATTTTTATTATTATTTTTTTTATAATTTATATAATTTTTTTTTTGTTAGAAATTAAAATTGACGTTAAATATTTCAAATATTTTAATAAAAAAATAATGTATTTTTTTAAATAGGTAAAAAATAGGCAAATTATTCTAACTTTTTCTATTTTTTTTTATTTATTTTTTTATCCGTTAGATTATATATAAAGAATAATATTTTGTATTAAAATTTTTTTTTTTATCAAAATATTATTTTTCAAGCGGTTAAATAATTTTTTAAAAATTATTTTCTGTAAGAACTTTAAAGTTTTCCTTTAATTCAAAGAACTTTAAAAAATCATATGAGCATCCCTTAGTCCAAAAATTAAATTCATTATTAAAACTTACCATCCGGCGACGGAATCATCGTGTTTCCATAAAGCTCGAGATTCAAATAATAGAAACGCTCGGATTTGGAACAGTCAACTTCATCGACGCGCTCACACACGCGCGTTTCCTGATCGAAAACCGTCCCGTTCAAACACAAAAATTTAATATCCATTGGCTCCTCACCTTGACCTAAATGAATAAACAGCCAAAAAATATTAAAAATAAAAAAAAAACAAAACATATGTTACGCGAATGTCACATGCACACAAAATGACGGACGGCAAAAAAAATAAAACAACGGAGTAATCAATCACGCGAGCACTCTCGCCTCCGTAACAGGTAAAATATATTAACATACCGATAACGCAAACATGAAACATTTGACATGATGTCTCCAGATCTGCATAATAGCCACCAATTACTTTGCCGGCGCAGGTAAAGTTCGTATCTGGTAAATTGTCAAAATCCAAGTACTGAAGGTTAATGCGCGTGTGAAACATAAAAAGAAAGAGAGGGAAAAAATAACAATCAATCATGAGGATTATTATTATTATTTTGATTTTGTTGATATACGTTACCCCGGGTTCAGCAGCTAGTATGAAGGAGCATAATTTCATTAGCAGAAAGACGGCTAGGAAACCTTGCGAAAATGATTGAAGATTTCTGAGTACGTTCATTTTTCGTCTTCGCATCTGTTTGATTAAAAAAAAAGAAAAAAAAATGAATATTTATTCTCAAAGCATATCTTTTGCTAATAAAAATCACAATAATAATAATAAATAAATTTATAACAACACAAAGTCAAAAAAAAAAAAAAAAGAAAAATCCTGATAAATTCTTCATCGTTTCCTTTCATGTTGCGCGACTACATGGCAGTATATTAGACAGAATTATTATTATTTTTTTTCCATCAAAAAAGAATATTTTAAATTCCGCCTCCTGCTGCCGCTGCTTAAAAATCATAAAATACACTTTGTAGCCAAATCCCCGTATAATGTTTCAATTTTTATCATATTTACGTGGGTCGTTGTCTTTAAACGTGTCTTGTATTTTATATACATCGACGAAAAAAAAAAACTTTTCTCCATAAAGAAAAAAAACTCCTACTCGAGATTTTTTTCGCAATATTATTATTGTTATTATGATTATCGTACAAATCGTATCCTTTTATAATTTACCGAGAATTTTGCATTTGCCGCAAGAAAAAAAAATGTAAATAAAAGTGTAAAGGTGCGAATAATCGTGCGGTAAAAGGTTTCAATGACCTCTCATGAAATTTTATCGACATGGAATGTTCTCCGTATTTTTTTCATGTGATGATGACGTGAGACGACGCTTGATGACTTCATGAATTAAATCTACAATCTCCGGAAATTGCTTTGATATGATGATGAAGGATTTCTAAGTCGGTCGAGGATATCCAATCACAAAACTATCGGCAAACAATCTTAATGCGTTTCCTGCGAAAATATTCGTTCTATTTGGGCGAACGCGTGAAAAAAAAAATTAAAATCATCAAGGTTGCAGCCCAAAAAATATTTTCAGTCACCTTTCAAAGTTAGATTTTCTCACAGAACTCACAATCGAATTCCATAAATAAATTTAATTAAAAAAAAAATTAGAATTAAATTTGTTAAATTGCTGCAAAAAATCGGTGTGGCTCACGCCATAAAAAGTCAGAATATTTAATAATAATGCAGCAAGTTGATTGTCTTGAGCATATGTAGCGCGACACCGCAAACTCAAATATAAATGAAATGTTTGTTTTAAGGTGTCTAATAAATAGGCGGAAGGAAATTTTGATAAGTATTTCCGGTTTTTAATCATTTTCGGCAGCATTAAGTCATTTGCATAATTTTGCGTTGTAGCTGGTGAAGTTTATGCGAGATTAGATTTGAGTATTTAGAGATTTGAATTGTGAGAGTAAGACGAGAATCACGAATTTCATCAAAAAATAGGAGATTATGAAAAGTCAGGAACAAACATAAAGTACATACCGAGCAAAAGTCAATGGAATAATATTATTCTTTGCGTTTCATGATTTTTAATGTTGTTAAAAGTTTGTCTTCTCGTGAGTTTTCCATACGTAAACATATCAAAAATTAAATTTTCTTTAAAATATTTGAGTAACGATATGTTCATATGAATATTTTAAATTTTGTCTGTGCAATTTTTTGTTCGAAATTCGAGAAATTTCTATAATTATTTTTGATTTTTTATATTTAATTTTTTAATAAAAAACTTATAAAATTGAAATAATAAATTATCAAAAATAAATTATAAAATAATTATTAATAGTATAAAAAATCTGCTCAATTCGAGGCTCAATTAATTTTTTTAAATTTTAAACAAAAAATATTTTTTTTCCAAATATTTTTAGAAATTTTAAATTATTATTCGATTATTATAATTATTTATTTTAATAAATTTGTTTAAAATTATTTAAAAAATATAATAAAAAATTAAAATTTTATTTATTTAATTTAATTAAAAGTTTAGAAAAATTTTATAAAATTGAAAAATAAATTTAAAAAATAATAACACCCCGGTACACTGAAAATTCAAACCAGCGGGACATTGCTGATTAAATTTTTCTAGTAGAATGAAAAAAAATGGTTTTTAGATGGCTGTCTGGCTCAATTAAACTATTATGAATTTCAGTGCTCGTCAGCTTCGAGCTACGGAAAACACACGACGGAAAACTTAGAATAAAAAGGTTGTCAATTAAGCTACACTGACAAACGATACCTTTTTGGAAAGGTAAAAGAATTAGCAATCTGATAAAAATATTTTTAGGCTCAATTTTTAGCATCTTTTAAGGCTCTTGGAGGCTTTTCCATAAAATTTCGGAAAATTCTTTCGATTTTTTTAATTTTTTTTATATTTTGGTCTAATTTTCATTTTTTTTATTAACAGTTTTAAAAACGTTTCCTGATATGAATGCTAATTTTTAAGCATCATCTTTTAAATTTAATAATTTTTTTAAAAAAAGGTGCATACTTAGAGCCTGAGTGACCTATGAATGACTCATGTACCTTATTTGATGATTTAATTTACATGTTTTTGGACAATTTGTAACATTAATATTTATATTAAATAGTTTTAAATTAAAAACAATTATTTTACATAAATTTAAAAAATTTGGGAAAATCGAAAGAATTTTTGTATAAAAAAAAAGCCTAATTAGAAATTAAGCCTAATAATATTTTTTTCAGATTTCTATTTCTCTTACCTGTCCAAAAAGGTATCGTTTGTTATTGTAGCTCACTTGAAAACCTTTTTATTCTAAGTTTTCCGTCGCGTGTTTTTCGTATCCAAGCTTGAAATTCATAAAATTTTAAACCTCAATATCTCAGGAACCACGCGCCAGACTTTAGCCATCTAAAAACCATTTTAAGCAGGTTTTCTTTCTATTAAATTTAACTTGTCCCGCTGGTTCGAGTTTTCGCTGTACCGGGGTGTAATTATTTTAAAATAATTAAATTTTTAAATTACTAAATTAAATTTTACCATTTTAAATTTTTATTAAATATTTTTATTTTTTTAAATTGTTAATTAAAATAATATATTAATTTAAATTATTAACTTTAAAAATTTTAGATTAAATAAAAAAAATAAATTATTTATAATATTTTAAATAATTTTTTAAAATTAATTTGTCCAAATAAAAATAAATTATTAATTAAATTGAATAATTAATTTTTCAAAATTAAATAATTATTTCAGTGCCTAAAATATTCTTAAATTTTAAAATGTTTATTTTTTGTATGTTTTATATTTTTCTCGAAAACTTATTTAATCGAAAAACAATAATATTTAATAAATTTGCGGATTTCTGCCCTAAAACGCTAACAAATATAAAAAATCACGCGGGAATTCCCCGAAAATCCATTGAAACAATCCGCAATCGCCTCATTAATATTGAAACGATAGTGAATGTATTTTATTCATGTATGCATATAGCAAATATTTTGTACCAAAGTTAATATTAGTTCGTTCGAATGAACCAGTTTACACCGAGTGTGTGTGTCTAATAGATGGCTTTTTAAGTAATTTCAGCATTTTATGTTTCTTTTTTGTTGTTGTTGTTGTTGTTGCTGCTGTCGTTTCACTCTTCTGTCAGACAACCTTGAACCTGGTTTTACTTTTATTTTTTGTTCAGTTTTGTATGTGCACACAAAGCATGACAAGATATGATATTTTATGAAGTTTTGTGTCATTTTACATAACAACGCCGCCGACGATGACGACGACACTGAACGACATTCAGCAAGATAAGAGTTTTGTTCCTCGTACGGCTTGGTTTGGCACCTGAAGCGTTTCTCGCCTTGTTCATCGCATGAAACGCTTTTTGCCCGGAAGAAATGTTTCAGACACACACAAGTGTCACGTAAACGACGATATTCTTGCTTTTCAGACTGCCACAGCTAGAACGAACAAAAAACTTGTGTGCAACATACTTTTTAATAAATTCATAACATAAACATGTGAGCCACATATTTTTGCTCTACATTCCACTGATTCGTCGTCGTCGAGCGGCAGAGAAGAGTGCGTTTTTTGTGTGATATATGACAGCAAGTTCTGATTTACAAACAAAACAGGTCGCTCTGTAACAATTTTTTTCCGCACATACTCGGAAAGGTATGCATTAAATTTTTACGGGAATCCTTTTTTTTGTTGTTGTTGCCATTTTTGTATATGATGAAGAATAAATATTTATAGGCACTTCTTGATTTTTTTTGCTCTATCCGACTTTGTGGCATTAATTTTATTGCTTCTAACCCGTTACCGTCATTAAATTCATTTATGTGTGTAATTCTTCTTCTCGATTGTACTTGTTAAAAATAATTGCGTACATTTTTACGACCTATAAAATGATGACAGTCTCTTCTGTCGTTCTTTTTTTTGCTTGCTTCTTCTGCAAGTTTGAACATGTTTTGTTGCTACTTGATGTCAAGGAAAGAAAAAGGAATGTATTTCTGGTTAGTATTTATTCGATTCACTTTCAATATGAACCTGTCGCAATCGATTATTCCGAGGGATGGTTGATAAATTTTGTTTCCTACCTGCAAAGGTAGTCATAATGTACGAAAAAAAATTATTTCGTTCTCCCTAAAGGGTGGTTCAAAATTAGTTTTTGTTTCACGTTAAATATTTGAAAAATTAAACATAAGAATTTTAACATTTTTTTGATATTTTTTATAGAAAAAAATTGTTCAATTTTGAATTATTTTACGAATTAACGAATTAAAAATTATTTAATTGGCATGATATTTTTTTTCTAAAAATAAAAAAAATATATATTTAAAAAATTTTAATAAATTTATACTTAATTAAAAAATAATATTTATGTTTTTTTTTATTTTTTTAATAAATTTTCTAAATTTGCAATAATATCAATTAAAATAATATTTTTTTAAAATAATACTTTATATAACTTTTTAATATTTATAACATTAATTTAAAATTCATTCAATTGAATATTTAAAAAAAAATAATTAATAAATTAAAATTTTTAAATAATTTTAGGAAAACTTTGAGTAAAAATAAAAAAATAAATTTTAAATTAATTATTGATAAATAATAAAATTATATAAATTAGTAAAATAAAGTTATAAATTAAATTATATTTTTAAATTAAAATTAAAAAATAATAATTAATTTGTAATTTTTTTTTTCAATTTTTGAAATATTTTTTTATATTTTAAATTTTACTCAAAATTTCCATAAAATTATTTAAAAATTTTAATTAATTAATTATTATTTTAAATACTCAATTTAATGAATTTTAAATTAATGTTATTAATATTATAAATATTAAAAAGTTATATTAAGTATTAAAAAAATATTATTTTAATTGATATTGTTCAAAAAGAAAATTTATTAAATAAAATAAAATATTTCCAAAACATATAAAATTTATGTATATCTTATCAGATCTCTTCATAAAAATAATTTGGGAGGAAATGCGAAACAAAATAAAATTTTCGAACACCCTTTTTCTTGTATCAAGAAATCTATAGATTGATGTTTTATGATTCGTTATCAGATTCTTGTGACACTGCCATAGTGATTTTATTTTTATTTTTATTATATCTTGATATTCTTCTCTGTTATTTTTGCTGCTGCGCGCTATAAAAATGGTTCAGTGAACGTCCTTCGAATAAAATTCATCGAAGTAAAAGTGGATAGATTATTTGCATATTTTTTTTTATTTACATTTTTTTAATGATATAGAAAATTGACACGGAAATAAATTACAAAAAAAAAAAAAAAAAAATGTCGAAATAAATCAAATCAATGATTGTGATGAAAGAGTTACACGTTGACAACCTTTGGAAAACTTGATTTTCGTTAACCCTTTTTTTGCATGCAAAAAAAAAATAAAATTGATAAAAAATTTACCTTTTCAATTTCAGTACTTCATAAATACGAAATTATGTTGAATCGTTGATGTTGCAACCACATTTTTGTGCTGGAACACTCGATGGACATCCATTTTCATTAAACTTTATTACATTTCATCCTTTTGGCCTCAATGGTGCGCTTTTATAATGATGATGATGATGATGGAAGTTTACTGAAAATAAAAAAAAGAAACAATGCATTTTATTATTTTGTGGTTCGTTAAGTCAATTCAAGGTAGACGACACGGGTGCACATTTCGCCATCGCACACGTTGACGATGATGATGCTGCTGCCGCCGAGGAAAAATAAATAAGAGTAAGATTGCTTTTATATTATTTTAATACAACAAAAACTTTAATCTTCTTATAATCCATTCAAAGCTGATTATTATTTAATCCAAACACACACACGAAACAATAAATTCGCATCGAGCAACGTGTGAGCCTAATAGAATTAATACAAAGTTTTATGTTTCACGAAAGGAATTCCAAAAAACAGAGAAGAAGAAAACTTGCATCATTCCTACACCTGTTGCAAAGTAAAGCCATTGTATTTTTGCCATATAACTCGGTACGAATATTAATAAATATTGAAGGCATTCAATTCGGTTTTTTGATGTCGATGGAACAAAATGAAGCGAAGGTATGGAAAATATTGCTTTTTAATCGTTTGGGAATATTAAATGAATTATCTTGTGCTTCGTTTCATCGTCTTTATGTTTTTCTCCGTAGCAATAAAATATATGTGAAAATTGATTGTGCTCCAATAAATAATAATTGTTTGTGTGAGATTTACAACAAAAGTGACCTTTGGGAGGACAGGAAACAGTATTTATGGTTTGATTGTGGCTCAATTGAATTGCGGTAAGTTTTATGATTGATTGTCTTTGTTTACTCAACGATGAGTTTTGTGAATTCTTATGGTAAGTTTACGGTATTTAAACATTTTATTATATTCACAGAGGAAATTTGAAATTTATTTTATTTTTTAGGATTCAAATGAAAGAGGAAGAAATATTTTGAAGTTTATTTTCTCATAAATATTTTGATTGGTTGAATGAGAGGGATAATTGAGAATTTGAGTGGCAGAAACTTCTTTGATAGAATTTTCGTTCCAAGTATTTTATTATTATTTAAATATTTATTAAAAATAATTTTTAAAAATTTTTGTCATGCAAAAAAAATTCTAATTTTAAAAATTCTTTATTTTATTAATTAATTAATTAATTTATTTATTTATTCATTTTATTTCATTTTTTATTAATTTTGAGGAAAATATTTATTCTCTAGATTTAAAATTTTTTAAAATATTTTTGAAATCTTGAGAAAAAAATAATATTAATATAAATTAATATTATAATATGTACTTTAAATTTGTAAAACATTGTTCTCAAATTTAATCTTTAATTTTTAATTTTATTTAATTAATAAAAATAAATTTAATTATTTAAATTCTTTAAAAAAATAATAAAATTAAATAAATAAAATAAAAATTATTAAATTTAATAAAAATTTATTTAACATAAAAAAAAAAAATAATATGTTTTCGAAATTAAAAAAAAATATATTAAAAATAATTTGTTTTATTTTTATTAATTGATTTTTTTAAATTTGTTAAATATTTATTGTTCTCAAATGTAAAATTTTTATAAGAATAAAATTTTCACAATTTTTTAATAAAAGAAAATCTTAGATTAAATTTATTCGATCAGTAAGGAATGAATTTAAATATTTTTTTTTTAAATCAGTAATAAATAAAAAATTATAATAAAAATTAAATAAATAAAATAAAAATTTATTTAACAAAAATTGAAAAAAAAATTTTTTTTAATAAATATTATAGCTTTAAAAATAATTAAATTTATATTTATTAATTTTTAAATTTATTTTATTGATTTATTTTTATTATTATCAAATCATTTTTTAATTATTTTTTTTAAAGTTAATTATTTTAAAAAAATATTTACAATTATTTATTCACTGTAATTTTCCATGCATTCCTCAGTATATAAAAAAAAAATGTTTAAAATATTATTATAAAAAAATTAAAACAAAAACAGGACAACATTTAATGGTTCTGTCACAAATATCACAAAAAACTGACATGAATGACTTAAAAGCCCGATGTGTTAAAATCTTGAACCATTTTATCTCATGACTAATCAAAACATAAACCTCTTCATACAAAAAAACCAATAACATTCCCTCACAAAAACTCGAAGACGTACAAAAACCTAAAGAACATGTTTTTTCATTCAATCTTCTTTAATATCAAAAGAGGAAGCAATTATTTTCCACAGCAAATTTTAAAGCAAAAATGGAAACGCCTGGTTACCAAACTCAATTTTATCAAGTGTTCTCGACATATTTCATTCGAAAGTACGTACTTAAAAATATTATCAGAGAGCAATGTTAAATTAAATATAATTGACTGAAATTTAAAACGAAAACGATCCTTGATGAATGAGTTAATGTAAATTGATATTGCAAAATCAGATCTTGTGTCAATTTAAATCGATATCGTTCCTCTTTATTTTTTTTCACTTGAATACTTAATAATTTATGAACAAAAAAAATCTGTCAAGACTTTTTAAAATAATATTTCACATTGATTCGACGACGAAAAAAAAAAATAAAATGTGCCTTATTTTGATCTGTTAGATAATTCTCTGCAGAAATTATTGCTCCATTCATTCCAAAAAATAAATCTTTACTTTTACTTTCTTCTCTTTATATTTCGCCCACTTTTTTTTATTTTGCGTTGCTTTTGCGAACAATATAAAGCAAAGTTGGTAGATTTATTTGAGTTAAGTTATGCAAAGCAAAAAAAAAAAGAGCAAATCGTTGATTGGAGTCATGAAACTGAACCGTCATCATCATTTTGTGAGACAGGCAACAACATTGTAGACAACTAACATGACATTCTTTGTTGTCGTTCGAAACTTTTTTTTTTACATGTGTGTGTCATGTGTTTTGTCTGCAATAAATTAGAAAGGAATCCGCCGCATGTTTGAAAAAAAGGCAGTATGTTAGTCGTTTTAAGTATAATAATAATACAAAAAATAGTTAACAACAATGCCACAAGTTTTTTTGTTTCTTTAAAAGATAAATGGCCCCAGTGTGGTCTGATTTGCGAATCCTGTTATGATTGTTTTCTGCATTTGCTTTTGTGTGTTACATAACGGAAAAAAGATGAATGGCACCGAAGAACTCTGAGGTGAAATACCAAATGAGGCGTATTACATCATGTGCGTCTTTTGTTTAATGAAAGGGGTCACGCTACACGTTGATTTCAATGATGAGCGGCGTTCTGGTTCGCTTGACTAGAGGATGGCGTGAAAAAGATCGAATCGATTCACATGTGAATTGCTTTTGTTTTTGCTCGAGCTTCATTCATTAGTGCACGTTTGATTAATTAGGGTCGTGTGTCGGTGTCCATGTCAAATATATCAAAAAACGAAAAAAAAACAACAAACTCGAATGTAATATTTTATCTCTCTCGCTCTCTAGGTTACACCTAATATAGTCAAGCACTTTGAATGTGAATGCGATTAGTGAAGCGCTCGCTCGCTTTTTTTATTACTTTATTTTTTACGACTTTCGATTATGTGTGTTTTTCAATATGTAACAAATAAGTGAGTTATAAAAGTCGAGTGTGATGGCAAAAATCAATGTAAAAAATTTTTACGAAAATTCCGTTAGCTTTGATTTTTTTTGCATAACCCATGTGCTGTAATGTGTTTACTTCTTTTCAACATTTTTGTTTGTAAGTTTTCAATTCATGGCTCAATCACATTTTTTTTTCGTTGTTTGTTTGTTTTTTGAAATGAAAATACATTACTTTGTTGTTTTTTTTTTCAATAAAAATGAGATAGGCAGGAACGATGAATTTAAATGGATGAAGATGAATAGAAGGTTATCAAGCACGGGGGTTTTATGGTGCAATAAGGAATTAATTAATGACTTTTTTTGATAAGATTTTTTCGAGATTTTTTTTTAAATTTTTTATGAGTAGAATAAAAGTAAAAGTGTCTGGAGATTTTTCAAAAAATCATTCATTAGAAGTTTTTATGACACTTAATTGATTTTATTATAAATTTGAATAGTTTTATGATTTATTTATTTGTTTATTTTTATCTTTTAATTTTTTTTTCTTTTTTTTTAAATATAAAAAAAATAAATTTGAAGCTTTTAAAAATTTTATGTTCGAAAAAAGGACTTTAGAAAAAAAATTAAAATTATTTTAACAAAAAATTAATTTAAAAGAATAAATAAAATTAATTTTAAATAAATTAATAAGGTAAATTTTTTTTTAAAATTACCATAGATTAAATAAAAATTTAATAAAATAAATAAAAATGAAAAAAAATATTAAAATAAGCATTAAAAAAATTTAATTTATAAAAATTTTAGAAAAAAAAAAAATTATTATTTAAAGTTTTTAAAATAAATAAAAAAAATAATTTATTAATTTTTTATATTCTTATTGAATTTTAAAAAGGTAGGAAATAATTTTGTTAAAAAGATCTATTAATTTAAATTAATTTTATTTCAAACAATTCTTAGTTTAATATTTGGTTTATAATTTTTTTTTAAACATTTTAAGAAAAATATAAAATATTTAAAAAATTCCAAAAAATTAAAAAAAATATATTTAATTAATTTTAATTAAAAAATTAATTTAATTAATAATTAATAATAATTTAATTTAATTATTTTTTTTATTTTAATCTTATTTATATATTTTTAAACAAATTAAGAATAAAAAAAATCAAATAATTTAAAAATTTTTTTTTTTTTGAAAATTTTTCGGGTTTTAAATTAAAGAAGATTCTCAAAAACTGAAAATTTTTGGATAACATCCTTTTAAAAACAATATAACAATATAAAAAAAAATCAAGAACAAAAGATGATAATAAATTAAATTAAATCTTATAGTTAAGAAAATGCAGATAAAGGAAAACATAAAGCAAAAAGCACTTTTTTTAGAAATGCTTCCTTCATAAATCTTCATTCCCACAACACTTCCCTGCCTAAATTTACTCACACACATGAAAAAAAAAACACTTTTTCTTCTTACTTTGTTACGTTATGCACTAGTACTTCACTTCATTTACTTCATTTATTTAAAATATGTACTTTTTTTGCTTGTTTAATCAGATCACGAATATTTATTTTGCACACAATTATTATGTGCCTGAGCTAATGCTAAATTACGGCTGCAACAAATCAGAGGAACAGTCTGTGCCATGCACGTTCATCGCGTACGCAAAATTTTCTTTTCTCTTCTTCTGTTTATTATACAAAAAATAAAAAAAAAAGTAAACAGAAAAAAAAACAAAAACAACAACCGTTTGTTACAATTAGAGTCTCTCGCTCACACACTGCCATCAAATAATACCTTTTAAATTTATGGTAAATACAATAATGGTCAATTCTCGTTCGCTGCCTTCTAAGTTTCGGTTTATTTATGCTCTACATACCTCTTTTACAGATGACGACGACGTAATGCATTGTGACCGTACTCGCGAAAAAATCAGATTATAAACAATAAATTGCTCGTACGACGACGACGACGAACGAACGAGAGGAAAAAAATCTTTTTTTTTTGCAAAATAGTCTAACCAGGTAATTTATTAACCGAATAAATGGTTTTAATCGTGCTGTTTATTTTTTTTTTTTTTGTTATTTCACTTTATTTGTTGTTCGGTATGTATTTCCCTTGCAGGCGGGCGCCACGACAAAGAATTTGTAACACAAAGGAAGAGAGAGAGAAATAAATTAAAAGTGGTTCAAAGTATTTATTTATTATTAGATAATGCGCCAATAATACGCAATGATTTACTTTTTTTTTCTCTCACACTCGATTTTTAAGTTAGTGGAGTAAATACGGTAGTATTTTTCGCGATTTGACCGGATCACGGATCTTTTTGACCTTTTAGATCGTGCGATAAGTGGCTGCAGTTTTATTTAACATTTTTTGCTTAATAAGCGGTTGCGTGCAATTTTACAATAATTTGTCGGTGTCGTCGTTCGCTCAAATAGCGGAGAAAGCTCCGTAAATTGATTTTTAATCATCTAAGTGAGAAAATTGTAACTTTTATGTTAATAGACACGAATACTCGCGTCATCGTCATCGTCAAGCCGTGCGTTCAAGTGTTGGCGGTGTGAGATCTCTTGCCATTGAATGATTTACTTTGTAATTTTATTTTTTTTTGAGGAGTCGTTGACGTCGTCATTTTTCAGCCGCTTTAAAATAAATATAAATTGTAACTTGAGAAGATTTCTCTTTTATAAGAATTTTTCGCTTAAAACGAAGAGGAGATATTTTCGCAGTAAGGATGATGCAATGTTATGAAATGTCTTAGTTTTTTGTAAAACGAGTAAAATTTTTACGAAATTTTCTTTTGAATTAAAAAAATAATTTATATTTGATTTAATTAAAATAATTTATTAAATAATTTTAATAAAATTAAATTATTAATTAAATAATTTAATTTTAAAAAATATTTAATTTATTTTTTTCTTCTATATATTTTCTATATAAAATTAAAAATAATAAATTTAAATTATTAAACCGAAAATTTAATTTTCGACATTTTTATTAAAAAAAATTTTTTGTTCTCAAAAATATTAAAATTTTATTTAAAAATTAATAAATAAATTAATTAATTTATCAAAAATAATATTTAATTAAAATTTAAAAATATGTTCATTTTTTTATTTATTATTTAAATTATTATTCATTATTTATTTTTTAAATAATGTCATTTAAAAATTATAGAAAAAATTTATTTTTTTTGAAGTTAAAAAAAAAAGAAAAAAATATTTAAATTAAAATAATGATATGAAATATTTTTTCTACAATAAAATAATTAATGTATTATTTAAATAAAATAAATAAATAAAATAAATTTTAAATTAAACCAAAAATTTACTTTAAAGCTTTTAATTAAAATAAAAAAAAAAATTAAATAAAAAAAAAAAATTTGAATTTAATTTAATTTTTTTTTAATAATTTAATTTTGTAAATTTTTATATTTAAAAGTTTTTGTTCAAAATATTTTTTTTAAAGACAAAATTATTATCAAACAATTTTTAGATTTTTTTAAATTCTTTTTTTAGTGACATGAAACATTTTCCAACATCACATCATCCTAAAAGTAATCTCTGTTTAATGACTCAACGTCTTCCTCCATATCAATGTTAATGTTTGCTATACTCGTCAATCCTTCCTATATAAATGCCATGCCTATGCCTATATTTGCTAAGCCAAAATATTTGTTTTTTTTCGTTTATTTTTCTTTTTTTTTTAAATAAAATACTATCTAAATTTTGCCGTTTCGAGAAAACAAATCAATTTTCCCCCGAAATCCGCTTTTACAAATTCCAACCTTTTATATTGGGGATGTGTGAGTGTGGGAAAAATGTATATTTTGTAAAACATAATATTGGAGAATACACCGCAAGCGAAACCAGATTAAGGAAGCAATTTGTTGCAGGTACCTTCCTCACTTGTTTGTTGTTTATTTTTATTTTTTTTTTGTACCTGATGGGCGGTTTTCACACTTATCTTCGCCCGTGAGTCATAGAAAGACGAAGAAAAAAGTGAGAAAAAAAGTTAAATATTTTAAAGCACTTTCGGAAAGAATTTCAAGCCTTTTCTTATATGGAAAGTACAGCCGAGCATTTAACAAGCAATAATAATTCTCATTATTACTCGCAGTTCAGTTTTAACTTGGTGTCCTTAAAAAACACTTAAAATTCCAAATAAAAAATTTTCACCTTTTACTTTTTTCTTGTAGGTTGCTGCTGTCTACGAAATGAAAAAAAAAATGTGAAATGTGTGCCAAAGTCATTGTTCACCCGAAAAAAGAGCGAAATATATTATATTTAAATGAATGAAGGTAAAGGGCGTTCAACAGCAACAACGGTGATAATAATGGCGAAAGGTGGTAACGTAAAGAAAAGACATAAAAAGTATGTCAGGAGTTCAATACGTTCGTTCGCTGCTCGTAATTTATATTTAAAACTTTGTTTCTGCAGCAAAAGTAAAGCAGGGCGTAAGCGTAAGGGTTTTTTTTATGGCAATTTTATTATCTTGTCTTTTGTCTTAAAGCAGAAAAAGTAAAAAAAAATCGTAAGGCACGCAAAAAATCAACTGACTTGAACTACTTTCTTGCTCCATAAACAAAATTTTTATTTTCAGAACTGAATTTTTTTTTTGGTAAAAGTTGTTTAAAATTTTAATTTAATTTCAGAGTCGAAGGGAGTGTCGATCGAACGTGACAACGGAAGCCGATCGATCGGAATCTTAATCGCGCTGAAAAGAGGTCAGGTGACAAGTCGTTGCGAATTGATTGACGTTATTATGTCAACGCATGTTAAAGAACAAATTTATGCATCCAGAGCCTGAGGGGTGTTGTTGCTTTAACACTCGGATGTCATGTCAGCACTGACTTGAAATAACATGTGGAATTTTTTTTCTTGAAATGCGATGACTGGAAAGGTCAAATGTCACACACAAAGTGAGATTTTGAATGAAAGTGAGAGGATTAAGAAAGGAAATCTCCGGCAATAAAGTCAGAAATATTGTCTTTAATGGAAAAATGATTGATATTGATAATCTCTTGGAAAGATTGATCGCTAAAAGATGTTTTTTTAGTCGAATAATGGTATCAAAGTGAAAGAAAAAATATTTTTTTATGCTGATTTCAATGAAATTAAGATAAAATCTAATTTTAATTGAAGTAAAATTTCAATTTAAATTAAATTTAAAGTAAAAGTTGGTAAAATTAGGCCGAAAATATTAAAAAATAATTTTTAAAGATAAAATTTAAGAGAAATTTTTAATTTTTTTGTTAAAATTTCAGTCAAGTTTTAAAGTTATTTGTCTTTAAAAATTTGCTTTAAACTTTAAATCTCATTTTTTCTGCATAAAATTGTAAAAGACACTCAGCAAAAAAAAAACTTAGATAAAAAGTAGATAAAAGTTTTTACAGTAGTGCTCAAAAAAGCATCTTTCAATAAATTTTCCTTTATCTAAGTAAAGTGCGATAGTAATCCACTATAATATCGCCGTCTTATCCTCCATTCCATCTATCTAACCATCGCATCTATGGCACTAAAATGCCATTAAAACCGCTATTTCGTTTTTTCCTCATCATTAATCCATCCTTTTTTCCCCGTTCCGTGAAGAAGAAACGTGAAATAACATTCTTGACACCTTTTTTTACACAAATTCCTCACGAAATTTTGACCCATTTTTCGGATTATTTACCAAAAAAATTTCTCACCCCGCC
This sequence comes from Culicoides brevitarsis, assembly GCF_036172545.1. Classification (NCBI taxonomy): domain Eukaryota; kingdom Metazoa; phylum Arthropoda; class Insecta; order Diptera; family Ceratopogonidae; genus Culicoides; species Culicoides brevitarsis. The sequence goes on along the minus strand of NC_087085.1, from coordinate 12,435,322 downwards.
TTGGTCCACGCAAAAAAAAACTTTTTATTTTATTTTATTGTTATTACTTTTTTTCAATCACCTCCTAAAAATAACAATTTTCATGCTTCATTACTACTTTGCCATGCCGGACCAGATATTAAAATTATTTTTATTATTAAAATATATCTTTGAACAATGTTAACATATTAAAAAAAAATCGTTAAATTGAATCATGCAGCTTGAAATTAAATTTTTAAGGAAAAAGTATCGCGAAACATAATTTTAATTGTGTGCTTTAATGCATATAAAAATATGTTTCTGTTGTCGTCGACATACATGACAAGGGAAAAAATGTACTTTACATAATTCGTGAGACCGAATAAATGAACGCGCCAGTATCAATGCGATTAACAGACGATTGTATTTTGGTTTTATATTATAAATAAAGGCCAATTAAAATTTTTGCTGAATTTTTTGTTCCTTGTTACACTTAAAAAGTATTTTTTTTTTCAAAAAGAAAAAATATGAAAGGTTAAAATTTTATAATAAATTTTTATTTTTCGAAAATTTTCCATAACTTTAAAATTTTTATTTAAAAAAAATATTTAATTTAAATATTTTTAATAGAATTAATATTTAAAAATTGTTATATTTTTAAAAAGAAAAAAAAATATTAATAAATAAATAAATTAAATAAAAAATAATAATATTTAAATTAAATATTCAAAATAATAAATATAAAAAAAAATCACAAAATTATTTTCAATTTTTATTATTTTTAATTTTAATTATTTATTAAAAATAAATTATGTATAAAAATATTTTAAAAATATAAAATTTTAAATACCAAATTAATTTTGATTTTTTTTTAAATTCTCAAAAAAAAAAGAAAAACTTGATAATAAATAATTTTTTTATAAGAAAATTAACATTTTTTAAAAATTATATAAAACATTAAAAAAACATTAATTTAATATTAAAAAATATTAATAAAATATTTATTATGATCGAATTAGTTTAAAAATATTAATTTTTTATTAAATAAAAATTTAATAAAATTTAATTTAAATTTAAATTAAATTATATTTTAGAATTAAATTATTTCAATTAAATAGATAACTTGTTATAACGATGATTTTTATAAGAAAATTAATGTTTTTTTTTAATATTTTATAAAAATAATAAAATATTTATTTGTGATCGATTTTGTTTAAAAACATTAATTTTTAATTGAAAATTTAACAAAATAATTAAATTAAGTTAATTTAATTTTTATTTATTTTCAAATTAAATTATTTTTTATTTTTTTTTTAAATAAATTTCAATTAATTAATATACCTATTATTTAAAAAAAAAATTAGAAAATAAATTTTTTGAAACAAAAATAAAAACGAAAAAAATTGTAACAGCCTAAAAAAAAGTTTTAACTACACATGTGCTGAGTAATAATAATGCCCATTGCTAGAGTAAAACGATATAATGAATGATATAAGTTTTTTTTTGTCTTTATCTGAATTCGGTTTAGGTCAGCTGTGGTTGTTGCTGCCGTTGCTGCTGCAATGTTTATCTTGTTAAACACATGTACCGCGTATGTGAGTGCGCCATACCAAAAATAAATCGTTAAATGATTGATTGTTAGACAAGAAGGTTGAAGGTTTCACAGTTAAGTTTTTTTTCCTTTCTTGTGTTTTATTGCACATTTGTTGCTGCTGCCGCTGACAATAAAATACCAACAACAACAAGAAACGAGTGAATGAACGAACGATCGACCCACCGACCGAAAAACCTACATCGCGTATTTTTTGTGCACAGTGACTATTAAATCCCCATTAGGCATTTGCAGCACTTCCAAAAAGTTTGACAACGAATTTTTGTGAGCTGACAATTTGTTGAGTGATCACATCTATCAAAGTTTTGTTGTTTGTTTTGTGTATTTCATTCCGTTTTCTGGCACTTACATAACGGAATAAATGAACAACAAAAAAAAATCATGTCAGGAAAAAAACTTTTTGAGTAAAGTTTACAACTGCTCAACAACGTGTGTAACCTTCTAAAGGCCGTTTCGTGCATCGACTCGAGTCGCGTATGTACGAATGTTGGTCGAAATGTTCAGTTGCAAAAAATATTTCTCATATATGATTAAAAAAAAAAATAAAAAGAAATGATGTAACGAAATAAATATTGTGTACATTTATTGTTAGCAGTTCCTATTTCTCTCTTTGTTCGTGTCAGTCGTCGTTTATTTCATTGCGCCGTAGATAAATATATAAAGTATTTGCCAATTTCAATCAACATCATCGCATGATCTGATCAGCCTCCACTCAATCTCGTGCTTTTACTGCGTCATCATGCTGCTTGCCGATGATGATGAATATATGAGAATGATGAAATGTGTACCTATTATTATTATCAGTAACATCGGTATCGTGTCGTTTGCCATTGTATATGTGCATCAATTCAGCATTGATTTAGCCTAAAATTGATTGAAAAAGATAGACACACTTCCATTTTAATGTGCCTGTCATCGTGCCGTATAAGATGTGTCGCTATCAAACCCGGGCAGAGAAAGAGAGAGAAAAGAGAAAGAGAGAGACGATCCATTGAATTTCATTTGAAACAAATCAAAATGTTTTATTTTCATTTATTAAATGTGACATTAGCAAGTGGATGTGAATGTTTTATGTGTGACATGAAGCATGGCTTTGTGCTCTTTTTTCCATTGAATTGCATAGGAATGTTTATTTTTACAATAAAAATGATGTCAATGTGTGTGGAGAGTTTGTGCCAATAAAACTCAAATTAAGGGAAAAAGTTGAAAAAGGTACATGATGCTTTTATGAACAAGTTTTTTTTGTAGTTTTGCAAATGTACCCTTAATAAATTTGATATTTTTTGAAATTGAGAGTTCATAAGAGATGAAAGTTGATAAAAAAGTTTTTTTTTTATAAGAATGAATATATTTTAAAAAAATAAAAAAAAAAATGAAGTAGAAAAATTTTTAAATTTAAATTCTGAATCGATAAAAAAAATATTTTAATGTTAATTAATTTTATTTAATATTTTAATATTTAATTTTTTAACTTTAAATTTTAATTAAATTTTAATATTTGGAAAAGAAATAAATATTTATCTTGAGGTTGCTTGAATAAAGTATTCGATTAAAAAATTAGAGTAAATTCGATTTAAATTTTTTTTTGTTTTTTATTTTATTTATTTTTATTATAGTTTATTTTATTTATTTATTTTTTTTAAAATCAACGATAAATTATAATTATTACTTTTTTAACAAATATTGAATTAAACATAAAATTATTTTTTTAAGTTTATTAAATTATTTCTCGAGGAAACTTATATTTTTTTATAAAAAATTATATAAATTTATATTTTATTGTTTTTTTTAAATAAAAAAAAAATCGTATGTATTTAAAAAATATTTTTATTAAATTTCATTATAATTAAAATAACATAAAAACCAATAATAATTTTAGAATTGGTTTTAAAATAATTTTTTTTAAATAAAAATATTTAAAAAATTTTTTCTATAAAAAAAAATAATAAAACGATTATTTTTATTAATTTATATTTTTATAAAAATATTTCAAAATCCTTTTCTTTTTTTAAAAAATTTTTATTGTATTTTTTTGCAATTAATTCGATCATTTTTCACTTGAGACAAAAACAAGTTAAATGTATTTTTTTTTAATACGGTTTAAGTACAAAATTTATTAAAGGCAATTTGACAAAAACTTTTTCAAAACAAACTTTACTCAAGTAATTTTTCAATCCATTAACAAGTCAATTTAGAGTCGAAAAAAAAATTAAGTCATTTATTTTCATAGAAATTTGCAATTAATACCGCCTGATTAACGTCATTTACATCATCAATTACGCATTTCATGCAATTAATCTCCCATCAACAACACTTTTTAATCCTTTCCTCGTCTTCTTCTTCATCGCGTTAACAGGTCTCTTTTCCATCGCGCAGCAATTTTCATAATAATAATAACGAAAAACGTCGCATGGCATGACAATCCAATCAAAAATTTCCTGATTAAAAGCCACTTATGTCATTTCTTTCTTCTCGTTTTCACTCGTTCGCTTAGATTTTATCGTTATTACGAGAAATAATAATAATAAGAAGAAAATTGGCTTAAATTGTCAGTCAGTCACAATTTTTAATCATCATCATCAAATATATTTATTTAACTGAAACCACAACATTTCGAACGCGAATTCAACGATATTTTTCCATTCATTTTTGATTTGAAAAAAAAAGTTGCAGCAAATTTCGCTTAAAAATTGTGATCTGGTGCATAGTGGATATAAACAAATAAATGTTAGCATAGTAGTCGAGTCGTAGATTTGATGTTGTTGCGTTGTCGTTGTGTGTGTGTGGATTCTTATGTAATGTTATTGCAAGCTTTTTCACAACGACCAACAACAACAACAACGACTTGTAATAAATTTTATATCTACACGGTGCCAATTTACTCTCGATAATTTTTACTGTAAATGAACATTTTACTTTTATTATGTTTGTATCGTGCATGCAGATACGGACGATCGCACAAATGCGCCTGCAATTTATGGAATTTGTATAAAATTATTATTTTTTATGCATATTTATTATTGTTGTTGTTTCAGTTAAAGTCTCTGTTGTTGTTGTTTCGAAGAAAATATTCAGTTTTGAGTTCTTTGCGTGAAAAGTCATTAATGGGGTTAATTATCTTAAAACGACATGACGTTGCGTCTTTGTGGAATTTTATCGTTAAATTCTCCAAAATGCCGCTCCAAATTTAAATTTTTGTCCCTTATTTCATTAAAGAAGCTGAAAAAATTTTAAAAATTTCAACGAAAGTGACAATTTTTTCATAATTTTTTTAGCATTTAAAAAAAAATAAATAAAATAAAATATTAAATAAAAATTTAAAAAGTTAAGTTATCAAAAAAAAAAAAAAAATCAATTTCGAATTTATAAATTTATTTTGCTAAATTTTATTTTTTTTAAATAAAAATAAAAATTAATTTTTATTTAAAAAATTTTTTGTATTAGATTTTTTAAAAAAAAAATTGCATGAAATTACTGAAATTTATTTTTTTATTATTAATTTTATCAACTTTTGGTTAATTTATTAACTTTAATTAATTTTTTTAATATTTTCATTTTTTAATAAATTTTAATTGTTATTTTTATTTTTTGAAAAATTAAATTTTAAAAATAAAATTTTTTATAGAAAAATAAATAATATTAAATAAATTTTTCAAATAAATTTTAATCATCTTATATGAATTTTTTTTATTTAATTTTTTTAAATTAAAAAAAAATATCAGATAAAAATTTAAAAAATTTTTTGAAACTTATATAAAATAAATTTTTTATTTAAATTATTAATTTTATTTAATTTTTTTTCCTGTTTGAGAAAAAAATCATGAGACAAAAATTTTAAAATTAAATTTGGAGAGGCCTAAATCCCAAAAAAATAAATAAATATTAATAAAACAATGATTTTCGTGTCATGATGATAAATTTTTTATGAATCATCCACCAACCAGTCATCTCCACATTTTGCTGCCTCCATCCCTCGCCCCTCTATTCATTGTGTACAACTCATCAAAATTAGCTATTATTCTCTCTCTTCCTCTGTATTAAACGAGCGATGAGAAACAAAAAGAAAAGACGACGACGAAAAAAAGCGTCAGCACATTTATTCAATTAGTCATGTTTGAGATGGAATTTTGTTTGTTCTCCTTTTTTTTCGTGTTAAATAAGACAAGAAACTTTTTTTTTTGCAACTTCCTCGGGATATTTGTCTAACTTCCAAACAAGTTCGGGTACATGAAAAGAACATTGAAATGAAATTTAGAAGGCCAAACAATGTTTCGTGACTTACTGATTGGCAGCTGAGTCGTCTTACACTCCGTCGTTATGTAATAATAATAACATTAATTATTTATTAAAGTACATGCGGAGACACACTAAAACTTTTTTTTATGCTTCTAACATTACAACTTTGTAAGAAGAACAAAAAGTAGAGTATCAATTACCGCTAAAACTCGATAAAAGAACGATTTACGCGTATGAGATAAAAAAAATTATGAAATTCGAGTAAGGCAAGCAATAATATCCAATTTCATTGCGCGTCTCACTGCCCTACTGACCATATATTGTTTTAAATATCCATAACGCTTTTTTTTGTTGCTCAAGACACACAACAAAAAATACTCGCTCTATAATACGCAAATTGCGATTTTTATACAAAAAAAAAAAAAAAAAAGTTGGAGAGTGGCATGTAATAATATATCCAGTTATTATTATGTATATCAAACGTCAGCTGTGCAATCAAGCATATAGGAAGGCCTTAAAATGTTGCGAGCGCGAACACAATTAAACCTTTGGCATTTATTTTATTATTTTTTGAGAGAATGAGCCGCTGCTGTTTATTGCCAGCCCGCATCATCTTTTAATATTTAGGCGAATAAATTTAATATTTTCAATTTTTGACACTCCCCCCTCTGATTTTGTCGTAAAAATTCATGGAAAAAAAAATTAAATTTAAAATAGGAAAAAATTTTGACATTTCTTTTTTATTAAAAATCATTAAAATAACAGATTTCAATGAAATAATATAAAAAATAAAATTTTAAAAATAAATCAAAAAATAAATTGAAATTTATGAATAAATAAAAATAAATTTATTAATAAATTAATTAAAATAAAATTTGTTTAAATTTTAAAAATAAATTTATAAAATTAATAAATTAATTATTAATTTATTTATTATTTAAATTTATTATTTTAATTTAAATTATTTAATTAAATAATTATTAAATCATTAAAAATATTAATTTTACCAAAATTATGGAGATTTTGTATGATTTTTTCCATTTTTGAGTTCAAATTAAAAAAAAATAAAACTAAAATTAATTAAATGTAAAAATTTATCGTTTAACATCCATAAATTAAAAAAAAAAATAAGTATAAATTAAAAAAAATAAACAAAAATTTAATTAAAAAAAATATTATAAAGAAAAATAAAAATAAATAAAATTTTTTAGACAAAATATTAAAAAAAAAATAATTTATAGGTAAAAAAAAAATAAATAAAAAAAATATTTTTTTTAGTTAAATATTATTTTGCGGTTTAAATAATTTTTTTATTTTTTTTATTTACTTTTTAAATATTAACCTCTTTACGAAAATCTTCACTTGAGAAAAAATTAAAATATTATTTTTTTCGCCTTATTAATGGCTGCAACATACATGAATAATGTTGTAATAAAATTAAGGACATAATTTGGGTTTCAGGCTAAAATTGCCGTTTAAATTGAGTTAATCAAAAAAATCGCGGACAAAATATCAAATTAAACGTTAATATTATTATGTTATTACATTGTAAATAATAATAATAATTTGAACGTGTATAAAATGATCATCGCATGACTCTCACACAAAATGCACGGCACAGCATTAATTGTGTGTCTAATATTTAAAATGTTTTAAAAGTTTTCAAAACACAACCGAAAACAAGTTATTATACACATGTTCTATGTGGCGGCGGCACCATGTTGTGTATGGAAACATTAACATAGATGATGATGATAAACAACATGATACTACTGTGCTTGTGTGTCATGTAACATAAATATGGTTGTTTTTCTTTATTATGATAATTTTCTGCAGAGAACAAACGTCAAGCGAGCGTTCTCTGCAAAGTTACAACTTTTTTTTTTTTTTTTTTGAGAAATCCAACCCTAAATCATTTTTTGATTGACACAAAGGCAGCACATCTTCTCTATTCTCGGTCTTAGTCGTAAAAAATGATGACTTTGTGTGTATGACTTGTTTGTGGCATGACACAAAACTTGTTGTGTTGTTATTTAATTGCTAAAAGGGGGTTAAAGACCTGTCATGTTCCGAACAAGAGCAAATGAATATTTTGATGAATAAAGTCATTTATTTACTGTGAACAGTAATGTTTGTGACGGCATGCAGTGATTTTGAATCGGATTTTGTCCGGACAGAGTTTGAAGAGGATACTTTTTGTGGATATAACATTTGTGCAGCAAATTATTGGCAAACACACAGGAAGGAAGTGTTTGGGATGAAATTAATGAAAAAGGTTATTGATGATTGAAAAATTAAATAAAAAATTAAAGGAATGGAAAAATATTGAATTTATTGGGAAATTTTATTAAAGTTATTGAAGATTTAAATAACTTTAAATTTTATTATTTTAATTTAAAATAAATATTTAAAATTAAAATTTAATTTTAAATAAAATTTAAAAATAATTTTAATTTATTTATTTATTTAAATTGTTTAAAAAAGAAAATTATAAATTTAAAAGATTAAAAATAATTAAAAAATTATTTCAAAAATTTAAAAATAAAAAAATTATTGAAATTAATTAAATTAAATTTTATTTTATTTATTTTTTTTATACGAAAATTTTTTCACGGAATTTGAGAAAAATATCTTACATTCATAATTTAAATTATTTTAATAAAATAAAAAAAAACAAATTGATAATTTGTTAAATTAATTTTAGTTTTAAAATTATTTTTAAAAAATAAATTAATTTAATTTAATTAATCAATTAAATTAAATTAAAATAAATAATAATTTATGAATTTGGTTATATAATAAATTAATTAAATAATATAAAAAATTAATTAAATTATTAAAATTAATTTAATTTTAATTTATAATTATTGATTTATTTTTTTTAAAAAAAAAACTTTTAAAAAATAAAAAATAATTTTTTAATAAAAAAATCAATAAATTCCTTGAATTGACATAAAAATCAAAAATCACACAACCCAAAAAATTTTCAGTTAAAATTTCCTTTCAATAAAGGTCCATAGAACAACAAACGATAAAAAATTTCAAACTTTCCGATCGAGTACCTACTTCCTTCGGTCAATATTTCCCTTTCATTCATCAACTTTTCCGCACAAGCATTCCTTCCCAAACATACTTTTCATTTTAAGTTCCTATATTGGATGCAATAAATTTAAATGCAATCCCATACCGACCACTTTTCTCATTGAGAAAACCTCAAAATTCATTGAATTCCTGCCAGGCATTCATCAATACTTGAAAAAATTCCGTTTGAAAAATATTTTTTTGCATGCAAATAAATATTCATATTATTTTTTTTTATTAAATAAATGCAAATTGAGAAAAAATATTCCGATACTTTGTGATCAATTTTTATTTTTAATTAATAACGTCATGTTTGTCAAAGACCTCTTCTAGGAACGAGAGAGAAAAAAAACATCATCAATCACGAGATTTTATATTAATTGAATTTTTTCAAAGGATTTTTTTTTCAATTTTATAATAAAAAAGCAACATTCTCCTCCTTCTCAGTTTCTAACGTCATGTATCATAAAAAAATATAGACATGAATGAATCACGTCACATCCCATTGTTATGTTATCGAATAAGATGAGAAAATGTAAAAAAAAATAGAAAGAAAGGGTTTGGAAGTTTGTCGGAGATTTCCATGAAGGTCGATGTCTGGGTAGTTCGTGTGTGTTAAAATAACGACGAAAAATAAACAAGAGTAAGAGATTAAAACTTTTTCTTGTCTTGTCGTGACATTTCTTGGCTTTTACTGAAGATTAATCCACCTCGTCTCCGAAATTAATGTTTTTTAATGTGTTTCTTCTTTTTTTTATTTTCTGCGAAAGACCTTTCTCACGTTACAAGTCATCTTCATTATTGACGCGTAATCCGCAGTATATTGACACGCGCTGTGCCGTGAATGGCTTTCAACCCCTGCTATCGTCGCAAATTCTCAGCCTAGATACGTTTTTTCCTCTTTTTTGCTGCTGCCGCTGCTAATGCCGTTAGTAGTAGATGAATGATGTGTCTTATGAGTAAGATGGATTTGCGAGATATAATATATTGTTTCAAGTGGGTAAATGTATTTTCTTGTCGTGCGTTGTTGTTGTTGTTGTTATTATTATTATTTTTATTGCAGGTACGAGTCGCGTCGAGTTGAGTCGCATATCTTACAACTTTGATGATTACTCACACACACAAACTCTTGTTTATGTTTCATGTTTTTTTTTTAAAGATCCATATGATGAATGTTAGCTTTAAGGTACACTGACATTTTTTCGCCGTTAAAAATAGTATCTACGAAAAAAAATTACATGTCTCTCCCATATACAGACATACGAGCGACAAAGGTGCTCGAAACCAGATATATTTTTTTTTCGTACAAAACAATTTATTTATTGAAATATTGTGATCATCGCTTTTGCAATGTGCGCGCATGCAGCGACTTCGAGTTGTTGTTGTTGTAATGTTTATGTTGCTGGCTGCTTCTTCTTGCGATGCTGGAATGGCGAGTAAATGCTTTAGTTGTTTTTGCACGAAATTAAGATAATAGTGCGTGTTAGGTGACACGAAATTTATTGATGCGAAAAATACATACGCGAAACGAGACGCAGATGAAGAAACAGAGAATGTTATTAATGAAACATGAACTTAATTTCAATGCCTTTGATATGAAATGCGGAGATGTCGTCAACAGTTTTGTTTGCGATTCAGTGGAGTTTTCAGGTTATTTATGATTTTTGAAAGGGATATTTTTTTATTTTTATTAAAATTTTCAAGAAAAAAAAAATAAATTATATTCAAAAATAAAAAAAAAATATTTTTAAATTATTTGTTGATTTAATAAAATATTCTTTGAAAAGTTGATTTGAAATGAAAAAAAAATATTTCATAAAATAAAAGCTTTTAAATTTTTTAATAATTACAAAAACTTTAAAAATGTTTAAATTTAATAAAATTAGCGTAAAATATCAATTTTTTATTAAGAATATTTAATTTTTTTTTTCTAATATTTTTTTTTTTATTATATCAGGTTTCCGCACTTTTTTCTTGAAAAATCTAAGACGAGCTAAATTTAAAAATAAATTATTTTTTTTTATTTTAAAATATTTTCTTATTAATAAATATTTTATTTTTCGAAATTATTTTGAAAATAAGAGGTAATATAAAAAAATAAAATTTAAAAGTAATATTCGTATGGGAGGTCCATTTTAGAGAACACAGTGATTTATTAAAACAAAAAAAATTTTTCACTGCCAAATAATTTTTCAACTTTTTGAAAAATTTTTTTAGATGAATTTTTAAAGCTTAAAAATTCGAATTTTAACCTAAATAATTTAAAAAAAATAATTTAAGTTATTTATTTATTTCATATTTTATTTACTAAAAATTTTTTTATAAAATAAAATATTTAATATTTTTAATTAATTTATCATAAAATTTAAAAAAATAAAATTCATATAAAAATTGTTATTTATTTAAATTTACCAATTTTAATATGAATTTTTTGATAATTTAATTAAAAATATTAAATATTTCATTTTATAAATAAAATTAAAATAAAAAACAATTTGAATTAACTTAATTTGGCAATAAAAAATTAAATCAGCCTAAATTCTCTTAAGAAAAATAAAAAAAATTGTGGATATACGGTGAAAATAATTTTTGATTATTAAATTTTATATTTTAAAAAAATAATATCTTATTTGCAAAAATTATTTCAAATTATTTCAAAGCTATATGAAGCTTGTTTACAATTTTTTTAAATAAAAATCAAACTTGAATGCTAAATTTCACCTGTTTTCTCCTCAAAAGGCGCTCAAGCTGCGCCCTAGACACCAACGTGCAATATTTTATTGTTTCTGTGTTTGTTTTCAGCTCGCAACTGAGCGCCTAATATGAATGTATTGTGCAGTGAACGGTGCATTTGTAATCATTTATAGCGCTCACATGCTCGTTTTCTATTTTGCTGCTGCTGTTGCTGCTACTCAACATCAAATAGACGTATTATTTTACCTTTTTTGCAGACAAGAGCAACAACAACGTGAGCTCTTTGTGTTTGTATTTGTACAAATTTTTTTCAATTTAATTTTTTTTTATTTTTGTACAAATGCATCAATTGGAATTACTACAACAACTACACGACAAAAGCGAGAAATGTGTAAAAATAACGTTATTAACTCCATTTAATTATTATTTAATGCAATGACATTGAAGTGCCGTGTGGGGGCTGGATAAGGCGGAGTACGTTACTTTACAAATAAATTGTGCATAAATTAGAACTACATACAATGAAATACTTTTGTGATAATAATTTGCATAAACATTCCTCGACGTCGTCATCAACATCCGACTCACTCGAAAAAAATACATCAGAAGTCGCTTTTTTATCTAATTTTTTTTTTGAGAGGTTGGTGTCTCATCGTCTCGTCTGTCGTCAATCACAGAAAATATCTCTAAATTAATTTATTTTTAATTTATGCTAAACATGCGATAATCATCTAAAAATAAAAAAGTTAAATCAACTTTTATTAGATAAAAGCACGGACTTCCATGCACATGACGATGATGACGAGCTTGTTTCGCTGTGATCGATTTTGTGACATTTTTTTATTTTTTGGTTCGTGAGACAATGAAAAATTTCGCCGCCAAAAAAATATGACGAGATTGAATAAATTCCCCGAGTCAGACGCGTTTGACATGAAAAGGCAGGAAAGCAAGCAGCAGAACGCGTGCAGCAATGAATAATTTGATTCTCTGCGGGACTCCAATTTTGTCTCCTCTTGCTCGTTGTCTGGGTAGAGCGATGACGACGACGACAACGACAACGAAAAAAAAGTAATTTGTGACCAATTTATAAAAAAAAAATGTTTGGAGAGAAAATGCGACCTGCGACGAGAGAACGAGACAGAGATGAAACGGAAGTAGAACAATTTTTGTGCGATATTTCGGGTGAAAAAGAGCAGGTATCATTTGATAAATGATCGTATTATGAGATACAATTCAGTATTAGATTAATAATTTTTTTTTCCGAAAGCATTTGTCACACTTGAATGTTTTATGAGAAATTTCTTGGTAGCGAAGTGTTCGAGCAAATCGAAAAGTTTTTTATGATACTTTTTATTTTTTTTTTTTGGGTGTTGAAATATTTTATTAAGTAGACAGGTTTTCATTTTTTTTCTTTTTTTCGTGCGCCTGTGTTTGAGTTCAGTTTTTAAGTAGAGGGATAAACATCAATTAGTCCCTTATTATCTTCCAAATTAATGGTTTGAACACGTTTGGTTTTGTAAATGAAATTTAGTGGAAAAAACAGGGGGATTGAATTAGCATCTCTGCGCTGCTGGCTGTGTGGGTGGTTAAATTGGCGGTAAAGAGGGAATTTACGTGATTTTTTTAGTTGATTTCAGCAATTTTGGTTCATTCAAGTTCAAGTTTGATTTTTTTTGTTTAAAGTTTTTTTTTGAGGTAAGAAATTTAATTTCATCGTGCAAGAAAAATTTTATTTTGCTTTAAATAAATTTTGAAACTAATTTTTGATGCTTTGAAGGAAAAAAAATATTTTTTTTTCATTTTATTTTGAGCTGTGGTTTTTTATGTATTTTTTTTTTGTAAAAATTAAATTTATAAGGTTAAAAAAAATTAAATTAAAACTTTTTAAAAATTTAATTTAATTCTAATTAATTCAATAGGTTTAATTAAATTAAATTTAATTAATTTTTTAACTAAATTTTTATCAATAAATAATTATTATTCAAAATTATTCAAAATAATTTTTTTTTATATTTTTTTAATTTTTTTATAAGAAATTAGAGGTTTTTCAAAATATATTTAATTTTAATTAATTTTTTATCATTATTTATTTTCACTTATTTTCTTAAAGTAACTATTAAAAATAAATATTTTTTAATGAAAAAAAATATTTAAAAAAACTCAAATTATTATTAAAAACAAAATTAAGCAGAATTCAATAAAAATAAAAATTTAAATATTAGAAAATTAGAATATTTTGTATAGATCATGTTAGGAGCAAAATAAAAATTCAACCGAAATTAAAGAAAAAAATCTTTTATTTAAAATAAAAAATCTAAAGATAAAATAAAAAATAAAATTTAAAAATTTAGTTAATTTTTTCATCTTATATGAGAAATATTTTCCAATTTTGGAGCATTTTAAATTATTTTCTCGAAATTGATTTTTTATTATTTTATTTTTTTGTATTATTGCATCACTTGGGAATTTTTGGATGCGATATTTTTATTAAATTTACAATAAATATTTAAAATATATTTCATCAAATATTGAGCCGATTTACTCACTTTTAACTGAATTTATCTCGGATTTAAAAGCATTTTATCAATATTTTATTACCATTTGACCACTTTAGTCACTTTTAATATTGCTTTTTTTATCACTTTTATCTGTCACCGCTCGCATTTATTACAAAACACCAACTTTAAAGCCACTTGAGTCGCACCACCCTTCTTCGCGCTGAACCAGTACAGCGACACACACTCATTACAAGTACATTGATCGCTTTGATACATGCTTGATTTGAGTGAAAGGCATCACTATTCAGAAGCAATGGTCATGCGAGCCACATGAATTGAATTGCATTTATTTGCTTAAACCTCAAATAGTTACGGATGAATGTTTCTTGTGCTGCTTTGTTGTTCGTTAGTTGAAGAAATAAAAAAAAAAGTTTTTTTTTTAATCACACAGAAAAATCGAATGAATTCATTCATTGAATTGAAGAAAATGAATCTCGAAGAAAAAAAAAATTGATAGACTTTAACTTTTTTTTCTTCATTATTAGTTGAAATGAAGACAGTGCACTTTACTGAACAATAATTTTTTTTTTATCGTTACTCATCATTGCGATTTTCGCACGTTTCGTTTTTGTGTTTCTGTGTCGAGTCGACTTGATCGAGTAAATTTGATTCGCAATCCGTTATTCGTGTACGACGAGAGATCCTTCTTTGTCACTATAATAAATTTTAATTTTTTTTTTGCAAATCCCGTAAGCACGACGACTCGTCTTCGTCGATGATGTACATTTTTTTTATACAATAAATATTTTTTCTCATGGATAGCTATTGAATAAAAAAAAATCATGAATGGTGTGTTGGATTATTGCTGTTTAAATGACCTCGAAAGATCAAACATACATGCATTTACATATATTTTACCTCTTATTGCTCGCTGTGTCGCTGTGTGTGCTGTTATGTCGAGTTGGTTGCTCGCTCGCTAGCTGACGTCGTCGTACATAATATGTAATAAATACGTAAGCATGACAAGAAGGAAATACGCTGGAATATCAAAAGGTGCAGCAATTTTTTTTTGTTTTTTTTTTTTTGGGAAGTTACAATTTTCTAAGATTGATGATTAATCCAACAATGGGAAAAAAATGAGTAATCGATCAAAAAATTGCCGAAAAAATTTCCTACTTGTCGTGCGCGACGAACAAAAAAAAAAAATAAAATATAAACCAATCATATACATTGGTGCCAGCTGTTTTACGTAATAATTTATGTCACTTTCAATTTAAAATTTTAAATAAGAAGAAATATGAATGTATTTGTATATTTGCTATCAACGCAGCGAAAAAATTCAATTTCTTCCCAATTTCATCTGTATTATCATCGGATATTATCATCATACTAAAAAATCTATTATTTTATCATTATTATGATTATATATCAAAAATTTTGTTTAAATATGCAAGCAAACGCGTAATCTCATGTTCGTGCCTTAATGTTGTGACTGACGGCTCCAAGCGCTCGTTGGGCTTGCTGCATACACTTAACATATATAATTAATAAATACAACTAATTAATCAACAACGTGTTTGATTTTGATTCGATTTCACACACACATTGATATTTTTTTTATTTTATCATAATAATAATTATTATTTAATTTATTTTTTTTTATGGAATTCATATAAAATCAAATAAATAAAATACTTGAAAGAAATAATAAAAAAATAATTCTCTCAATATTTTACGATTTTTTACGTTGAATATTACTGGAATAATTATTAATAATAAAAAATAATAATATAATTTTATACATATTAAAAACACAAACCAAACACATATGAATAATAATTATGCATGTTCGCGTAGTTGTATAAAATAATAATCGCGCATATCAATCATAACGTACAATTATCACTGTTATGTATCAACAATCATAAAATATTAATAATAAAAAAGGTTTTGTAGTATTTTTTTTAAATTCTACCACAATATACTCTCCCTCTGTGTACTACGGGTACATTTAATATTCGAAGAAGTACGAAATATTTGGTTAACACAATTTTACCGTTTTTTTGTTGTATTTTTATTTTATTATTTTTTTAAAATATTCAATCAATGAATTTTTATATTTCATTTTTTTCTTTTTTTTTATTTTTTTTTTTTTTTTCAATATTATTCAATTAAATTAAAATTTATCATACATATTTGTTATTTCATACACAACATCAATTTAACTTTTGTGTGATATAATTTTACGTAAAATCACGTATTATTTATACTATTATTTACCGTTTTTTTTTTGTAAAAAATTACTTACTTTTTTGAGTGATATGTGTATTATATTTAATTTTATATATTTTGTATATTTATGTTTATTATTTATAATTTAATATTTTTTTTTTTAATTTAATTTTATTTTTTTGTCTTTTGTACAAGTTTTTAATACGAATATATAGTTTTATTTAAATTTAAATAAAAAAATAATTTTAATAAATTAATAACCGACAATCACAAACCGACCACTTAAAATATCAAACTCTTACTGACTGACTGGTATTTCTTATACATTTTAAAGTTGTTAAAATAAATGAAGAAACAACAACAAACAATACACGATATACGACAAATCGAACATATATACAATACAAACAAACAAAAACTCTCTTCTACCTGTGAATGAATGGAGTTGAGTTGCTTTTCATGTCTGTCTGAGAGTTATGTGGATTAACAACATTTAAACAACAACAACAACAGCAGTTAAAACGTAAGTCGTTGTTAAGTTACCGTTGAGTGGTAGCAGTAACTTAACTTTTAATTTTTTTTCCATGTTGCACGTCGTCGTTCACTCATTCAACCACCGGTACGTCTGTGAATAGAAAAAAAAATAAAATAAAATAATTGTATGGAAAATATACCAATATGGATAAAGTGATTAATACAAGTTATTGTGCACTAATACAAAGTTAATAATTTTTCAATAAATTTTATTTGTTTTGTAGTGTGAATGATTGCAGTTGTTGTAAAAGTTTGAGTGTTCATACAATGAGAAAAATCAGATTTAAAAGCTTTTGTGGTACGAGTAGCTTAATCGCATTTAAGTTTTTTTTTACTTTTTCTGATTTTTATCATTTGTAATAGCATTTTTGAGATTAATTTGAATATTTTTTAATTTTAAGCTTTAGAATTTTCTTTTATCTTTTTAAAATTTTACGGAAACTTAATGATTTTTCATGGGTTTTCTTTGATTTTTCCGAATATTTTTTTTTTATTATTTTTTTAAAATTTAACTAATTTTATTTCAATTTAATTTTCATTTATATTTAATTTTAATTTATTTTTATTTAATTTTTTATTATTTTTAATTTTAAATTAATTTTAGTTTTAAATTAATTTTAATTTTACAAATCAACATTTTATCCTACAAATCAACATTTTTACAAATCATCATTTTTTTTTTTTTATTATTTTTATATTTGTCCGTTTTTTTAACAAAAAAAAATATTATTCTAAATTAGTATATTATTTAGTTTCCATAATTTAATTATTAATTTAATTTTAATTTTTAATTAATTAAAATTTTTAATTATTTTAATTTTTAATAATTTTAATTTTAAATTTTATAAAATTGAAATTCTTATTTTTCATTTTTAACAAATTTTCTTTTTTTATAAATTTAATGAATTTAAAAAAACAAATTTTCATAAAAATTAATGAATCCAAAAAGAAATTTAATACAAAATTTCATGAATTTAATATAATGAATTAACAAATGGCAATTTCTGAGTGACACAAAGACAGACCACAAAACTTTAACCGATTTTTTTTATTTAAAATAAAAATAAAATGCAGTAAAAAAGAATTAAAAACATTATTTGCTCGTTTTATGCGTGTCAGTGCGCACTTTGCGTCGTTAGGTAGGCAAGTTGATGCACTTCAGACGGCTTTAGCGGCATGACGTGAAGATTAAAGCCTCCACATAAAATTGAAGTGCAAAACTTGAAAGGTTAGTAATCTCATTTCCTAAACACTGGCAAACATTGTTTGTCCGTTTGTTTGTGTCAAGTGCACAAGTGAACACGCAGCAACAGCTAAAAGGTCAAACGAACACTCAATTGTTGCAAATTGAAAGTGAGCGATTAAAGGATTAGTCGGAATAACAAAGATCTGCATTGTTGATTGGAATTTCCGAGTCGTGAAGTTATGCGGCAATCTCCTTCTCATTCGGGAAAACAATTTCGAGTGCTCTCGTGATGTAAATGTATTTCGTTCGTTATGACACTTTTGACAACACTTTTGCCTCCCTAACAAAGCATACCCACATATTTGCACATCGAGAGCGAGAAAAAAACGCACAAACATATATATTTTTTTTTCCATCCAACAAACACACACTTTCAGAGTCTGGCACACACAAGGGTAGCAAACAAATACACGGAACACTGCACACAATCCAAGATTAACACTATTATACATTAATTTTATTTACATAGTAAATTTTGTGTCTGTGCACAAAATGTAAGAGGAACGTGGTTGTTGTTGTTGTGTGTGCATTTAAAAAGGCTTTTTCTCACGTCATGTTCGAGTGTTGTACATACACAGACACTTTAAATGCAGTGGCAGTTGCTTCTAGTAAATCAGACAAATACATGAACGAGCACTCTTTGCTATGCCAAGTTGAAAAAAAAAACGAGAAAAATACGACCGACTGTCGTACACTCAATCGATATTTTTAAAGCTTTTTTGCAGTAGACATATATGTTACATGCTGCTTTGGTTTTGACGAACTTTTTGATATTTTTTGAAAATATAAAACTGACATTTTATGAAACAAAAATATATTTTAAAAAATCTCAAAAATAAAATTAAATTTTTTAAATATGTATCTATAAATTTTTGTTTAGAATTTTAAAATAATAATTTTACTTTAATTTATAAAAAAATATTCTAATATTTTAATATTTTTATTAATTTACAATTATTTTATTTATTTTTAAAAACAGTTTTATTTTTTTTAATTTTATTTTATTATTAATCTTTATTTCTTTATTTTATTTTATAAAATAATTTTAATTTTTTATTTTAGATTATTTTATTAAAATTTCAATTAATGATAATAATAATATATTTTTTCAATTATTAAATTTTATTTTTTAATAACAATTTTTTAAAAATATTTTGTTTATTTTAAAATAAAACTTTATGATATCATTTAATTTTTTTTCCATAAAAAAATAAAAATAATTTTTTTTTATTTTTTTTAAAATTATTTATTTTATTTTTTTAAATAATTTTTATTTTATAGAAACAATTTTTTCAATTTAAAATTATTTTATTTGTATTTAATTAATTATTAATATTTTTTAAGTAATTTTATTTTATTTTTTAATATAATTATTTTTTTTTTATTTTTTAAATAAATATTTCGAAGTTCTACTTTTTTTGAAATTAAAATAAAATTTTTTATTTCAATTTTTTTCTATGCCTAATTAATAAAAAAAATTACTACAATTTTTAAAAAAATATTTTAGATGTGTTTCAAAAAATATATTTTTTTTACTAAAAATATACATATCAAATTTTCTTGCTAATTCAAAAAAAAAAAATTCTTGTCGCCGAATAAAGTTCATGTCACATCGCATCGGTCGAATTTGATGCGAATATTAAAAAAAAAATTTTTCAACAAAATTTAAATCCTTGATTACTGCTATCATATCGTCATCATCATCACCATTGCCACAAACAGTGCTGATGTTATTGCAGCGAACAGCATTCAGTGCACGCATGAATGAATAATGCATTAGGTATTTATTACGGGTAGGTTGATTCTTATAAAGCGCATTAGGCATCACGTCGTTTGTGCACGCGGCTATTGCAATTTTCCCGATAAAATAGTGCGGTTGTGATTGCTCAAACAAACGAACACGAATTGAGTGTGTGCTCAAATATGCGTGTGTAATTTAATCATCTATTCTACATTTGGCATGATTATGATTATTATAATTGTTCCCGAATCTGATTTTATATAATTTTGTAAAATAATCTCTGCTTAAATTAGTTTCTGCTTTAATTCATTATTAGATTTTGGAAATGTTGCCTGCAGGATATTTCGACTTTGACTTGAACAAGTAACGCAAATTTGTGTAATTTGGGGTAAAATGTTGTTATTATTAACACTCATGATATCAAATTTTCCTTGCAATTTATCCGAAATTATCAATATAAACATTTTGAGATCAAGTACTTCATGAAATAATTTGCAGCTACTTTTGTTTGTCTACCATTAATCTGTTTAGCAAGACAATAATTACTTTGTAGTTTCTATCAGTAAGTTTGCCATTTGGTCTGTGTGTTTCGATAAAATTGGTACAAGAGAGCATCTGATGATGGCTTTGTTAGTTGTTCGTATATTGCAGTTCATTAACTGTTGAATGTAACCAAATTGTAATGAATTTTAGCTGTAATTACATTAAATTATGCATGACAACACACTGTATGTGGCTTTATTGGATGATGTTTGAATGATGAAGAATGGAGATGTCTGGTTTTTTCTGTTGCGGAAAAATATATTTTAGATCAAATAAACTGAAAATTAGAGGTAATTTGATTATAAAGTATGCATTTAGTAATTAAAATAATGTTACAAATTAAAAAAAATATTGTCAAGTTAATTTTTGAGTTGATTAGAATTTTTGATAAAATATTATTAGCTTTTAGAACAAAAAAAATATAAAAAATAAAATTATTAATTAAAAAATAAATTATATTTTTACCAAATTTATGTTGCAATTAAAAAAAATTAATTTAACTATATTTTTATAATTTTTATAAAATTTTTAACAATTTTTCATTTTTTTATATTTTTAAAAAGTTAATAATAATTTAGGTATCAAAAATTTAATTATAAAATTAAAAAAGAAGAATTTTTAAAATTTATTATTAACTTATTTAAATTATTAATTTTTTTCATATTAGAAATATAAAATTAATTTTTAATGATTTTATTAATTTTTCGAAAACTTATAGATTTTCTTATCAATAATTTTCTTACATTTATGAAAAATAATAAATTAAAAAAAAAAAATATTTTTAAAAATTTTTTAATAAATAAATATACATATTAAAATTATTTTTGTTCTACAAATCTTCCCATAAAAATATTTAAAAAAAATTAAATTAATTTTAAACTAATTTATAATAATTTTTCGCCAAATTTTTTAATTTTTAAATTGAAAAAACCGTTTTTCAAAGAAGGAAGCGTAAACTGCAAAATTTATAAGATTTCCCAGTTCTAATTAATAATTTAAAAATAACTTGTTCGTTATTTTTTAACGAAACTCAAATCAAAATGCACAAAAACTTTGTTTAAAAAAAAAAATTGAAAAAAAAAAAACTTTATCAACTTTAAATTATTACAATCTTCGCACAAAATGAAAAATAACGCAACTTCTTCCCTTTCAATATATAAATTGCATTAATAAAACGATTGACTACCGCATTTCAATGTGTTCAAATGATTTTTCATTTTTTAGAGTTTTCTATTTAAATCTTCTCATAAAAATATTTAAAAAAAATTAAATTAATTTTAAACTAATTTATAATAATTTTTCACCATTAAAATGATCATTTTTCAAGTTTAGAAGGAAATTAAAATGACACAAAACCGTTTTTCATTTGTAAGAAGGAAGCGTAAACTGCAAAATTTATTGCACTTTTCCAAGACGACAGTTCCCCAGTTCTAATTAATAATGACTTTTCAACTTGTTCGTCGATTTTTCAACGAAACTCATCTGCAATAATCACTTTTCGATGCACA
This sequence comes from Culicoides brevitarsis, assembly GCF_036172545.1. Classification (NCBI taxonomy): domain Eukaryota; kingdom Metazoa; phylum Arthropoda; class Insecta; order Diptera; family Ceratopogonidae; genus Culicoides; species Culicoides brevitarsis. Next base: position 12,413,439 of record NC_087085.1, on the reverse strand, counting down.
GCAAAACTTTGTTCATAAACGAACGTCATTAGTACTTCCCAGAATTGATTCTCGTTAAAAACTTTATCAACTTTTCATTACAATTATTACAATCTTCGCACAAATCCGCATGAACAACTTTACGCTAACGAACGCAACTTCTTCCCTTTCAATCCGGATCAAAAAAAAAAAATTGAGCTCAAATCAAACGATGTGTTATTCTCTTAATTAATTTAACATTTTCGGGCATTGATAATCTATATTATCAGACATTTATCTCGTTATTTTTTGTGATACCCGTCCATTTATCTAATCAAAAAGACAAAAAAATATCAAATCTTCACATGAAACGAAGAGAAGTCATTCATTCAGTATAAATGGACTAGAAAAATAAATTGACCAATTATTTTTGGAAAACATGTGGTCGACTAAACTGACAGTATTTGTCTCCTCTTCCTCTGCCATTTATTTATTACTGGTGTGTCTCGTTGCCCCGACTACCGGAGCTACAGGATTACAGTTCGACGTCGATGTAACAAGTGGTACGTAAAATTTTATTATCGATTTTGTGTGAATAAAACATCAAAAGAAGCATAAAAGACGAAGAAACGAAATGAACGAAGAAAGGAAGATGTGTGTGGACGTGAAACGACGAAGAAAAAGACAACGGAACGACAAATTGGAATAAATGTGAATATTATCATAGGACATACACACGATGAACGATCGAAAAAGAAAATATATCGAGAAAAAAAGTTTTTTTTACATTCATTCCGATTGCTTTGCTCCGCTCTGTTCTGCCTTGGCCATCAATTTGAACAATATGTTCCTTATTATATAATCATATTAAACGTCGTCATAGACAGGGTTGAAAAAATTTTTGAAAAAATCAAAATTAATTGAATTTTTTTCTTTTGGATTCAAAAAATGTTAATTTAGACAAAATTAAGCCATATAAAAACATAATTTTTAAAAAATTTATTTTTTAATAAAATAATTAAATATTTTCAATAATTTTTTTATTTATTATAAATTGATAAATTTTGAATTAAATAAATCAAATTAATAAAAAAAATAATAATAAAAATTTATTTAATAAAATTTAAAATATTTATTAAAAAATTTTTAAAATATTTTTTTTAATTTTTTTTTTCATTAAAATTTAAAAAGGAAAATATATATTTTTAAATTATTTTCTTAAAAAATATAATTTTAGAATAAATTTAAATTTAATTTCTGTAAAATAAAAAATAGTTCAATATTATTAAATTTCAAAATTTTGTTAAAAAAAATTAATTTAGAAATTAATTTTTAAAATTAATTTTTTTCCTAAAAAGAAAACAGAAGCTCAATTTTCAAAAAATTTAAATAATTTATAGTCAAAGTCACTTTTTCCAAAGTCAAAAAATGTTAATTTTCAAAAAAAAAAAAAAAAAAAATTGAAAATACTTAAAAATGAGAAATTTTTTATTTAAAAGGTCATTAACTAATTGATTTAAAATTAGTTTTTTAATTAAAATTAATTTTTTTTACAAAGAAAAATTATTTTAATAATAAATACATATATTTAAAGTTCAATATTAATTTTTTATACAATTTCGTTTTGAAAAATCAAATTTTTTAAAAAATTAATTTAAAATTAATTAACATAAAACTAAATTAAATTAAATAATTATTATTTAAAAATTAATTAATTTAATTAAATTAAAATAAATTATTTTTTTTCTTTAAATTTGACTTCAAAAGACTTTAAAATTAAGAATAAATCAATTCATTATTTTTTTATTATTTGATTCAAAAAAATTTTTTTCAACCCTGTTCGTATTTCGTAATAGTTGTACAAAACACTGATAGAACCACAATCTTTTTGTTTTTTTTTTTTTGTGTGACTCGTATGTCGGTATATTTTAAACATATATGCGAATTTAAGTGGCATAAAAAGTTAAGGGAAAATAGCACACATATGACACTCTCTGACACACTCGCACAAACCGTATATGAACTAATATATGAACAAAAATGGCACAAAAGTGTGAAATTGTGAACTTAACTTTTTTTATACATATTTTATTATATTCTTCGGATATTTTTTTTGTTGCTGCTTTACTTTCTCGAAACATGCCTCAACTCGCAAGTTATATGGCACACAAAATTTATAGAATTTAACCAAGCCAATGTTCAGACAAAATATATAGAACACACATTTTTTTCTGTCTTTGTGTGCTTTATGCATGAACTAACATTTGAATAGAAAAATATGAGATATGACATACTTACAAAAATGAAATTCCTGGTTGCAGCTAAACGGCAAGTAAAGTAGGATATTCGTTATCTTTTGAAGACGCTGGCAAAGCGAGTAGCGGAGAAGAAATGTGTGTTGCTAAATTTATTTGATATTTTTTTGTGCTATCTATCATCGGAATGGTATCGTCGTCGTCGTCATTTCAATTGAGAGCAAGCAATGAACAAGTGTACTTCAAATGATGCCACTTGCCTTGCTCGAGGATAGCATTCTTATTCTTCTTCTGTTGCGGGATGTGGGAACGAGACGACGAGACGACAAGATGCCAAGGGATAGAATTGCATGGAAGGACGGAGAACAGAAGCGAAATTCCCTCTGGTTGTCTCTAATTGGGCGTTTCCGTTCTTTTTTGTTGTTGTCCTCGTTGTTTCACGACCAAGGAATTCTTTGTTCGTTGGAAAAATTAAATTAAATTATATTAAAAAATTTTTTTTCGTCATAAATTCTCTGTCATTATAATTAATGTAGTAGTAACAACCGGTTAGAATTAATTTTTATATATTTCTCGTGCCTGCTTAACTCGAGCAAGATGCCCATGCATACGAGAGAGAACGGAACGGAACGGAAGGGACAACCAACAAACATAACCTGAAGCTAATTTTTATTTTTATATTTTTCGAAACCCTCATTTAATGTTTAGAAGGGACAAAAATCACACGCGTAGCTCCTTTTTAAAATTTCAGTCAGATGTTAGCGATTTTCCAGATTTTAACTACGAGTGGTACTTATTCACATGCATGCACGAACACATTCAACCCAATGGGATGAAATAACTTTTTTTTTAAGGCTATGAGGGTTTAAAATTTTTTCAAATTATTACTCTTTTTTTTATTTAAAATTGGTTTAATTTATTAATTAATTTATTTTTTTAAAATTAAATTAAATTATTTTTTTAATATTTAATTTAATTTTTAAATAAAAATTAATTAAAATAAAAATAAAATAATTTTTTTTAAATTTTCAAAAATTAAACTTATTATTATTTTTTTAAAGAAAATAATTTTATTCAATTAATTAATTTTTAAATTTTAATTAAATTTTTACAAATTTATTTAATTTAATTTAATTGATTAATTGAATACAATTATTTTTATTTAAATAATAAAAAAATAATTTTTTAAAATTTGATTTAAAAAATTATTATTTTTAAGTAATTTATTTATAAAAAAAATAAATAAATTAGTAAAGAATTAAATAAATAATTTTTAAAATTAAATCAAAAATTCCGTTAAAAAATATTTGTTTTATTTAGTTTAAATAAATAAAATAATTCAGTGAAAATTTCATTTAAAATTTTACATATAAAAATTTAAAGAGCTATCTTTTAACTTTAAAAACTCAGAGCTTTAAAAAAATCCATATCATCCCATTGGGCAAACCAACATTAAGAACACCGACAAAAAATGAACAAAAATCCAACATTTTTTTCTCTGTTAAATTGTTTTTCGTTTGTTCCCTTAGGTGCTGACCCAGTTGTGGCGACGACGGAGGCCCAAGTTTGGCTGCGAGGCGACGTCAATGGCGGTGCTGATAAATTCCTGTGCGACGCCACAATTTTACGGGAGAATTATGTATGTAAATTATTGTTTACTTTGAAGAAGAAAATAAAATTTGCAAAAAAAATATTTTTGCCTGCACAATGAAAATGACACAAGAGTAAGCGCGACTTGAGTGACAAAATATTTCACGCTCAATAATTTTTTCCCTTCCTTTGCTTCGGAAATTTTTTTTGTATCATTTTTTGCACGTCGTAGTCAAATTTTCTGTTTTTTTTTTGCCGATATTATTACATTATACTCCTTTTGGGAAAAGGTCACATTACAGCAATATTATCGCATACTTTATTTCCTTCTGATACTTTGTACTCAAGTTCAAGTCGCATGTTCGAGTGTTACTTGACAAAAAAAAACATTCCATTTTTTCTCGTTGCTTGATGATGATTTTATGATTTTCTTATAGGTTGTAACGGCTGCCTTCTGTGTACATCAGCGTGCGCGAGATAACATTAAAATTGTGATTTCACGATCGGGGAATGGAATTTATTATGATGTCGTTAAAGTTGTCTTTCATCCACTGTTCAATGCGAACACGCTGGCCAACGATATTGCCGTGATACAAGTTGCGGATCCAATTACTTTCGTGCCAGGAATAATTGAGAAAGCCGAGCTACCTGGCACCGTGCTACGCGGGGGAAATACCTTAACGATGAGAGACGGCATCCAAGTGAGTAAACAGCAGAATTTATTTTTATAATCTTATGACAAGCGATTTGTTTTGAATTTATAACGAGGAAGTAGGGGACGATGAATCGAATAATTGGCCTTTATTTTGCGTTGTTCGTTTGTTCCTTTTGTCCATTTGCAATTCATTTGTTTTTATTTTCTTTAATGGCTAATTTTTTTTTCGACAGAGGAAAACCCTTTTTATTCTCTTTTTGTGAGAGAAAATTTTGTTGGTCCGTATAGAAAAGATACAATTTACGTGTGAATGAGCTTCTTATCTTCCAGTTCGATCACTTCGGTTTAAATTTGGGTCGTTTTTGTCGACTAGTGTCGGAATTATCTCTAATTTTAATGAGTTTTCTATGTAAAAGCATTCAAGTAGGGAACACGATTTTACTCGAAAAGGACTCTTTGGCGATTGATTAATGAGATGAAGTGGACAATCGCGACCTTTTTCATAAATTGGATTTAAAATAAAAAAAAGTAGGTATATGAATTTATTAAAATAAAAATTCATGAAAAATTAAAAAAAAATTAATGAAAATATTTATAATTTAAAACTTTTCTTAATTTAATTTAATTATTTTGAATAATTTAATTTTTTGAAAATTTTCAACATAAATTTAATAATTTTTAATTTATTTTTCTTTAAATTTTTAATAAATGAAACAATTATCTTATTAAATTTGAAATTTAAAATAAAAAAAATTAATTATTTAATTAATCAAAAAAAAAAATCAAGAGCAAAACTAAATCAAAAACTGTGTCAAAGCCATTTTTGTCAAATCTTGCTCCAAATGGATAAAAACTCGTTAGAGGGCTCTAATTTATCATTTTTAATCATTTCTTAATTCAAAACTGCCAAAAAATTGAAACTGAAAAAAAATTTTTCCTTTGACATAGTTTTGATTTGAAAACTAAATCAAGAGCAAAAAAAACTGTGTCAAAGCCTTTTTTGTCAAATTTTGCTCCAAATGGATGAAAATTTGTCAGAGAGCTCTAATTTATCATTTTTAATCATTTTTTAATTCAAAACTGCCAAAAAATTGAAACTGAAAAAAAATTTTTCCTTTGACATAGTTTTGATTTGAAAACTAAATCAAGAGCAAAAAAAACTGTGTCAAAAACTGTGTCAAAGCCATTTTTGTCAAATTTTGCTCCAAATGGATAAAAATTTGTCAGAGGGCTCTAATTTATCATTTTTAATCATTTTCTCAGAGGGCTATAACTTTTATAAAAAACTGCCAAAAAATTGAAACTGAAAAAAAATTTTTCCTTTGACATAGTTTTGTTTTAAAAACTAAATCAAGAGCAAAAAAAACTGTGTCAAAAACTGTGTCAAAGCCATTTTTGTCAAATTTTGCTCCAAATGGATAAAAATTTGTCAGAGGGCTCTAATTTATCATTTTTAATCATTTTATAACTCAAAACTGCCAAAAAATTGAAACTGAAAAAATCAAGAGCAAAAAAAACTGTGTCAAAAACTGTGTCAAAGCCATTTTTCCTTTGCTCCAAATGGTTTTTGATCTTTTATCATTTTTAACTTTTATAAAAAATTCAAAACTGCCAGAGCAAAAAAAACTGTGTCAAAAACTGTGTCAAAGCCATTTTTGTCAAATTTTGCTCCAAATGGATAAAAATTTGTCAGAGGACTCTAATTTATCATTTTTAATCATTTTATAACTCAAAACTGCCAAAAATTGAAACTGAAAAAAAATTTTTCCTTTGACATAGTTTTGTTTTAAAAACTAAATCAAGAGCAAAAAAAACTGTGTCAAAAACTGTGTCAAAGCCATTTTTGTCAAATTTTGCTCCAAATGGATAAAAATTTGTCAGAGGGCTCTAATTTATCATTTTTAATCATTTTATAACTCAAAACTGCCAAAAAATTGAAACTGAAAAAAAATTTTTCCTTTGACATAGTTTTGTTTTAAAAACTAAATCAAGAGCAAAAAAAACTGTGTCAAAAACTGTGTCAAAGCCATTTTTGTCAAATTTTGCTCCAAATGGATAAAAATTTGTCAGAGGACTCTAATTTATCATTTTTAATCATTTTATAACTCAAAACTGCCAAAAAATTGAAACTGAAAAAAAATTTTCCTTTGACATAGTTTTGATTTGAAAACTAAATCAAGAGCAAAAAAAACTGTGTCAAAAACTGTGTCAAAGCCATTTTTGTCAAATTTTGCTCCAAATGGATAAAAATTTGTCAGAGGGCTCTAATTTATCATTTTTAATCATTTTATAACTCAAAACTGCCAAAAAATTGAAACTGAAAAAAAATTTTTCCTTTGACATAGTTTTGATTTGAAAACTAAATCAAGAGCAAAAAAATGTGTCAAAAACTGTGTCAAAGCCATTTTTGTCAAATTTTGCTCCAAATGGATAAAAATTTGTCAGAGAGCTCTAATATATCATTTTTAATCATTTTATAATTCAAAACTGCCAAAAAATTGAAACTGAAAAAAAATTTTTCCTTTGACATAGTTTTGATTTGAAAACTAAATCAAGAGCAAAAAAAACTGTGTCAAAAACTGTGTCAAAGCCATTTTTGTCAAATTTTGCTCCAAATGGATACAAATTTGTCAGAGGGCTTTAATTTATCATTTTTAATCATTTTATAACTCAAAACTGCAAAAAAATTGAAACTGAAAAAAATTTTTTCCTTTGACATAGTTTTGATTTGAAAACTAAATCAAGAGCAAAAAAAACTGTGTCAAAAACTGTGTCAAAGCAATTTTTGTCAAATTTTGCTCCAAATGGATAAAAATTTGTCAGAGGGCTCAAATTTATCATTTTTAATCATTTTATAACTCAAAACTGCAAAAAAATTAAAACTGAAAAAAAAAAAATTTCTTTGACATAGTTTTGATTTGAAAACTAAATCAAGAGCAAAAAAACTGTGTCAAAAACTGTGTCAAAGCAATTTTTGTCAAATTTTGCTCCAAATGGATAAAAATTTGTCAGAGGGCTCAAATTTATCATTTTTAATCATTTCTCAATTCAAAACTGCAAAAAAATTGAAACTGAAAAAAAATTTTCCTTTGACATAGTTTTGATTTGAAAACTAAATCAAGAGCAAAAAAAACTGTGTCAAAAACTGTGTCAAAGCCATTTTTGTCAAATTTTGCTCCAAATGGATAAAAATTTGTCAGAGGGATCTAATTTATCATTTTCAATCATTTTATAACTCAAAACTGCCAAAAAATTGAAACTGAAAAAAATGTTTCTTTTGACATGGTTTTGTTTTGAATGTGTATGAAATTGCGAAAGAGTACGAAAATGTTAAATGAGGAGTACAAAAAAGCGTAGATATATAACATCGAAATACGGTATAGAATGTCCTTCTTTAGACGACTACTTTCTCTATTTTTTTCAATTTAATTTAATTTATTTTTTTATTAATTAAGTAATCATTTTTTTATCAAATTAAATTTTTCCATTCAAGGTCAATTGTTTGAAATTCATTTAAAATAAAATTTAAATTCAAAAACTCCAATGCACTAAATTTTTAGTTTAATTTCATTCAAGTAACGTTTACCAAGTGTCATCCTTTTAATTAGTTTGCCAAAGCAAAGTTTAAACAAAAGCCCTCTTTTCACCGAAAAACTACAAAAAAAAAATCAATCCTCTTATAAAATGTCGTCAACGGCAACGACGAGACGAAAACGACTAAAGAATGACACTGCTTCGTTAAATTCTTTTGTTTTCTCCTGTCTATCACTGAAATTAAAGTAATTACTTGAGTTGCACTCCATTTGAGCAGAATACTATTTTATGCCATATTGACTGTTCTCTTGTGTGTTTTGCAGCATGCTGCGTTGTGTGTGAGTGAAGGGGATAACCAAAAAGCCATAAATGTCTCTCCCGGTACAAAGTACATAAAATTTGTTGGAATTTAATAAGAGAGACAAGGCCTATAATAAATGAAAAACTCTTGTTTGCGGTTTCTCTGTTTCTGTCAAACTTAGATTAAATTTTTGTTCGTTGCATGTTCGCCAGTTTTGCATGTTTTTTTTTCACTGTTTTTTTTTTTAAACTGAAATTCGTGCACCATCATAAATATTTGTTGCATCTGAGGTTTTTTCGAAAATTAGGCACGTTTTTCAGTTGAACAAAAAAAAAATTCGCCGTTTTTTTTCATCAAATTTGTGCAGTTTATTTATTTTATCCGGTTAACTGATACCGAAACTTGGGAGAAAAAAAAGTATTGAATGACGAGAGTGGATTTTAACAAGCATCGTTGTGGCCGTTTGGATGATAGCACATCTGATGAAACATTCGAAGAATGAAGGAGCGCACAAAAAAATGACAAGCAGCAAAAAGCTCATCCTATTTTTTTCGTGCAATATCTCCTTGCAATATGTTGTGTTCCTTGTAAAACATAATTCCAATTTCTGTTTCCTTTCCTCTCAAATCAACATCCTTCTTCTGAGTTATATCAAGTTGCATTCCGCTGCAATCATCGTGTATGCCTCGTATCTCCGCAAAAATATCTGAGGAATGAGGAAAAAAAAGAAGAAAATGCGAAACGAAGACGACGACGACTTGAACTGTCTAACAATGTCGGCTACATTCTTCTCTATCTTCTTAGTGAACTAGTTTCTCGTTTTTTTTTTATTTTATTTTAACACACTATCAAAACAACAATCATAATTTCCAAAGTTAAAACCCGTATCGAATTGTAAGAGTTATGGAAGAAGGAATTAAGATGAAAAACTTACAATAGTTGTCAAGTTCAGACTTTTTTTTAAAAACTAACGAGAAATGAAGTTCGAGCGTCGTCGTCGTCTTGTTACGTGAAAAATAGAAAGAAAAAACTCCAATTTATTCTCTCGTACAATAAAAGTTTCGTTTAAAAATTTATTGCTTTTAATAAAAGCCACTTTAGAATTTTTTTCTTTTTTTTTATTTACTTAAAAAAACGTGTGTTCCTTTTGCCTCTATTCTTCATCCTTCGGGTTTCTTACATTTTTATAACGCAATTATATTTTTTTATGTATAGTGCTGTCGTTGCCGCCACTTTTCCCCATTATCTGAATTTTTCTTCACACACACGAAAACACCTGACTAAAGGTAAATCACTTTTTGACTTCTATTTAGTTTAGAGCTAAAAATAAATCATGAACGGACATGAAGAAGAAGGGTACCTTCCCCAAACAAAAAAAAAAACAAGAAAAAAATTTTATGATGATTTTTTTTTCTGCGTTGTTGTTAGAGGGATTTTCGTACATCCGGTCGCTTTACGGGTTCTGGCATCATAAAATATTAAAAATTTATCTCTATCTCACTGATTATTTCCCCCGATGAATAATGACAGACAAATTTGGATGAATTGCGTGAATATTTAAAATAATTTCGCCCTAAAATTTAGTTGTTATTGTCTGGGATGTCGAGCATTTTGAGAGATGAGATGTGCCAATACCTTGAAATATGATATTAATAATTTATTACTTGAAATTCAATATACTGTTTGATATTAAATTGTATCTTTGTGTGTTTTGTGCAGTTCTGTGAATAAGGATGTATTGCTTATAAATGTATTGTACTTACGGAATTGAAGAAAAGAGAAATCACGTCTTTCATTTTTCCGGCATGGCTTGTGCGATTGATATTTGCAGATGGAAGAGAAAAGTCGAAAAGTTACAGAAACAGATGGTTTTGAGATAATTTTGTGATTAATTTTAGTTTTGATAAGAAAAATTGACTTTAAAAATATATTAAAATTAAAAAAAATCTATAATTAATTAATTATTTAAAAAAAAAATAATTCAATAATAAATATTTTTAAATAATTTTAATTGAATTTTATGATTAATTTTAATTTTTTTGATAAAAAATTAACTTTAAAAATATTTTAGAATTTAAAAAAAAATCCATAATTAATTAATTAATTAATTATTAAAAAAAATTAACTCGAAATAATAAATATTTTTAAATTCTCGAGTCAATTTATTAATTTTTTTTGATGATAAAAAAATTAAATAAATAAACAATAATTGGTTTATACGAAATATAGCCTCCTTTTATACATGATTATTTTTTTAAAATTTTATTATGAATTTTTTTTTAATTTTTTATTTTAAATTAAATTCATTAATTAAATTTAATTAAATTTATTAATTTATTTATTAATTAATTATTTTTTTATTATAACTTTTTTTATATTATTTTTTTTTAATTTTTGTTTTATTGAAAAATTAATATATTAAATTATTATTTTTTATGTAAGATTAATCAGGGCTGAAAAAAATTTATTTTTAAATTTAAATTTTTTTAAATTAATTTTTTAATTTCATAATAATTTCAATTTGAGTCAAAAATTTTAATTATAAAATCCAATCGAAAAAATTTATAAATTATACTAGGTACTTAAGGTGATAACAATTTGTTTCTTTTTTGGAAAAAAAATTGTTGAAAATTTTTATAAATTAAATTATTTTTTTTTAATTTTTAAAAATCAAATGAATTAATATTGACTCATCCCCGTTGAAATTTCTTTTATGATTTTTTTCAAAATTTTTTTCACAAACACAATTTTATACATATGTAATTGGACAACAAAATCCTCCTTCAGATCTCATTTTAGATGTTTCTATGGCAAAAAATCTTAAATAACAAAAAATTGGAATAGACGGAAGCAAAAACCAGCACTACAATGGATTTTGAAAAAACAATCGGTGGCTTATCGTTGTTTCCTTTTTAAAGTGTATGTGCAAGTGCCTGTGTGTTATTTAAAAGGGATGCTGACCATAATCTTCTCTGCCATTCCTGGTATTTCATCATGTAATTCCGACGATGATCCGTTTTTATTATTGTAAGATTTTAAAAATGATTTCTGTGGATTTATTTTTTCGAAAAAAAGAAATTTATATTTTTCCGTTTTCGAGCATTGGCTTCTGTTTACGAACGACAACGAAATAATATCGTAACAAATCATCAGTTATTGTTCGACAGATGATGCTTTTTCCTTGTACTCTCGGCACAATGTTATATTTTTCCTCTTCTTTTTTTTTCGTCTTTCAATCTTATCTTAATAAACATTTTTTTTCGTTTCTTTTGTTATATTTTCAACATCATCAACAACAACAACAACGCCGACGACGATGACAACGTGCACGTGTATTTATAGACAACAACATTAACAAACTATGATTGTCAATATCATGTTGGCTTATCGCACGCTGGATTAGTGAAAGAAACAAATGTTTGTACGCTGGCATGGGGCAACACTACAGTTGGTTACGGCATCTTGCATGATAAAATTAATCTGTTGGCAATGTATTCGTGGAAAACGGCGGACGTCTACGTTCTGACACGCATCGAAAAGTACAGATTTTGGATTTTAGCTGAAATCACAAAATAAACTTCTCTCGCAACTCATCACTAACAGCGGCAGCAGCAGCATCATCATCCTGTAATGTAAATGTTTCGTATGGGCACCAGCATAACTTAACTTTTTGAAAGCGCGTACGGCGCAAAAGAACGCATTAACATTCCCTTTTTATTACCACTAACAGAGTAGTGTTTGTACAATTTTTTTTGCTGTTCCATTTCCTTTGAATGAATGCTGACGACTGACTAAAACAGCAAGCAAGCGACTGGCATGCCAGCAACAACAAACAAAAATACACACACAATCAATTTTGTTTAGAGCTTTACTTAGAAAGGTTGTTCCAAATAAAATTCTTGATAGTTTTTTCAAAAAATTTTTTAATCATCCTCTTTTTTCCCCGAAATCAAAAAAATATTATTTCAAAATAAGATTTTTTATATCTTCAATTTTTTTTTTGTTTTCTATACATTTTATATAAATCTTATTAAAATTTAAATAAAGAAAAATAATAAAAAATTTTTGAATTTTTTTCGAAAAATTTTTAAATTTTGTTTTAAGCTTAAATAAATAAATTTTAAATTTTTACTTAAATAATTTTTTTTTTATCACAAATAAAATATTTTATTTTATTAAATTTTTATATATTTTTCCAAACTTTTAGAAAACAAAAATAAGGTAAAAAAATTAAAAATTTCTAAATAAAAAAAAATTAAATTTTTTTTTAAGTAATACTTTCAGCTTTTTGATTAAAAAATTAATATTATTGTAAAAATATAAAAATATAAATATAAAAATATAAAAAATATAAACAATTTACTAAAATTTATCAAAATAATTTAAAATTCAATAAAAATATTAAAAAAATGAATTAAAAATTAAATAAATTTTTTTTCAAATTTTTTTATCGATTTTAGCTATACAAAAATTTGAGAAAAAAATAGGAATTATTTTTTATATTAACTAGGTATATTATAAATCAAAATATATTTAAAAAATTTTTCTTTGAAAAATTTAGTAAAATCAGGTAATAATTTTTTTAATCTTTTAACTTTTTTTTATATTTTTGAATTTTTTTTGCTAAACTTATAAATTTTCCTGTAGAAATTCAAAATTGAGTAATTTTTGAAATTTTACTTGTAGCGGCCTCATAAGTTTTTTGATGCGCTGTTCTCTTTCGCCTCTGCTGTTGATGTTGTTAGACAAACACACTTCCATTATATGAATGAAAGATAATAAAATAAAAGATGAAAACCTTCCCCAGCAAATGATGGTTGAATGAAAAGGGGTAATACGAAAGTTCATTTAAACAAAAGGTTCGTACTATTGTGCTCGCATTAAACTGAAAGTGAAATTACTAAGCCTCGCCATTATATCGTGTGTGCGTTGAATGTTTCCCGCGCGTCTTGTACTTGTCGTCGTCGTCATCATCATCGACATTTGTCAGGAACAAAAAAAAACACGCTTTCAATTCGAAAACTGCCTTTTGTGCCATTTCTATAGAAGAAAAGCAGCTTTCATTCAGGAGAAGTGAAAAAAATCTTCCCTTTCTTTGTGCCACGAGTGAGTATTCTCCGACAAATCTCGCATTATTTAGTTAAGATTGCTCTTGAGAAATTTCTTTCTTCCGTCACACACGCGAACGTGTGATGTATTGTCAATTTGAATGGTATCTCGGCAAGTTCTTTACTTGCCTACCGCTTCAATTTAAATGATTTCACGAAAACATTTTATCGTTCTTTTGTGTAGCAATCAAATGAAGTATTTGTTAGTTAAATGTATACACGCTAAGGGCTAGGATTCTCCACATTATTCGTTTTTTTTTTGTTGTTCGCAGTGCATGTATGGCAAACACAAAAGGTACCTCCGAATGAGTGTCTCTCGTACGTGCGATGAGTTGCTACTCATTTGAATGGATCCTTTTCTCATCTCAATTCATCTTCTGCTTTCCTTTCGAAATATTGAGTGTGTTTAACGAATGTTTTGTGCGTACCGTTTATTCTTTCATTCATTCAGTGAAGCGCTTTTTTACCTTTCAGCTATTTTGTCAGACCCGGTCGACTGTTTTTAACATTTACGAGCTTGTTTTTTTAGCAAAAGCCTCTATTTGAAAAACTAAAAAAAAAAATAAAATAAAATAAAATTAATTTTTTTAGTTGTCATAAAATTTTTGATTTTAAAATTTAATTTAAATTAATTTAATTCAATTAATAAAAATTTTAATTAAATTTTATTTTTTTTTAAATTTAAAAATTTTAATTAAGGTAAAAATTTTAATTAATTAAATTAAAAATTATTATTTTTTTTTTGAATAAAAAAAAATATATTTTTTATTTTTTTAAGGTTAAATAAGACTCAAAATAACCTTAAATAATTTTTGAAACAGTTAAATTTAAATTTAAATTTTTTTAAAATTTTTATAAAAATTTTTTTATTATCAAAAAAAAAATTTAAAAAAATATTTTATTTTTAAAATTTATTAAATTAAATTTAATTTATTTATTTTAATTCATTTAATAATTTAATTTTTTATTAATTAATTTATTAATTATTAATTATTTAATTTTTTTTAAATATTTTTTATTTTTTTTTTTTTTTAAAAATGACATAAAATAATTTTTAAAAAATAAAAATATCAAGTTTCTGTCAAATTTTTTTAAATGTCAATTCAAAAAAAAATCCGTTAAAAAATTAATTTATTTTTTTATAAAATTTCCCCTAAAAACTCATGCTCGCTCACCTTTCGCAAGAGCCGAATACTCGTTTTTGCCGTGAATTTTCGTATCCTTTCTCCATTCCGGCTTCCATACACTACACACGCAACAAAACATCACTCATTTGTAACCCAACAATAGAGCGACGGCATGTATGGATGTTTGTTTTTCCAATAATGCGCATGTCTCTGCTCCGAGCCTCTTTAGTTAATTCTCACTTGCATTCATCGGTTGTTGTAGTCGTCGGTCGGGGAGTTTAGTAGCAACGGTGTTTGTCGTCGGCGACGGTTGTGCAACTAAAATTTTGTCCGTCAACGAATACAAAAAAAAATATTTAAAAAGGAATATTTCAAGCACATACCATACAAAGCAGAATTTCTATTGTGAGTGCGTGCGTTTCATTCATTCGCAGGATATCAAACAAAAATAACATATATAACCTTTCGTCGGAACGAATTGCTCCTGCCTGCCACAACAACAAACATTCGCATTATTTTTTATCATCATCATCCTTTTTTTCGCTCGGTCTTTCTTTTTGTGTTCGATAAACAATCTCGTCTTATTTTGATGAGTTTTTTTTTCTGAAATTATGTAAAAATAAAAATTTTGTGTCATTGAGCAGCAGCATCAATGTTATTGATAAAAATAAAACAAAATGAAATAAAATGCAAGAAAAATGAAAAATCACAGAAAGTGCACAAAAAGTGAAGTCGGTTGTTTTGTTTCGTTGTTTTGATTGGAATAGAAATAAAAAAAAAGAGGAGATAAATGAAATAAATAAATAAAGTGAAAAACAACCGAAAAACCGAAGAAGCAACGAGAAAAAAGTTTGTGAATAATTAAAAGTGCTCGAAACTTAACGGAAATAAAAATAAAATAAAAAAATACAAAAATGTGAAAAATATCTGAATAAAAAATAAAGAATGGGCACACAACAATTCTTCTCATCATCACCATTGTTCCGAGTCGTGGTCAAAAGTCAATTCAGCAGCTTTACGTTTAATTTCGGCAGTTTGTTGTACATTTTGGTGTTTGTCATCGAACTGAGTGAGCCTGCTGTGAAATACTCGTCACGTATTGTCGAAACGCGCAACGGACGTGTTCGTGGCATCATTGTCGATTTGGAGCGCAAGCGACTCGAAGCGGTCGAGGTTTTCCGTGGCATTCCGTATGGCGTGGTGCCGCAGCGTTTTCATGCCGCACGCGATCACGACGGCTGGAATGGCACACTTGTCGCGGACAAATTCGGCGCCGTGTGCCCCCAAATGTTTCCGCACATGCAAAACAAGACGGCGGCATTACTGCGAATGTCGTCGTTGCGTTACGACCACTTGAAACGACTGATACCCGATTTGCAGCACCAGGCGGAGGACTGCTTAAATTTAAATGTCTACGTACCGTCGAGAGGGAATTTGGGTTATGAGGCGCCGTACAGCGTACTCGTGTTCATTCATGGCGAAAGTTTCGAGTATGGCTCCGGCAATTTGTATAATGGAGAAATTTTAGCTAGTTATGGAAATATTATAGTAATTACACTCAACTATCGATTAGGAATATTAGGTAAATTAAAATAAATCGATGAATTTGAATTGCATGCCGAAAAATGTGGGAGGGCATTGGGGGCATTCAACGGAAAAAGGTAGCTCATGTTTACATTTCATGGCATTAATTTTGTATTAATTTGAATATTTTATTCAAGAATTTCTTTTAAAAATAAAATCACTTATTTGTTTTTACTGAACAAAATTAAAAAAAAAATCTTAATGATTAAAAATTTAAATTTTCATTAATAAAATTTGTTCTTAAAAAATAAATTAATTTAATTTCTGATTTTCGTAAAAATTTTAATAAATTAAATTTAAATTAATTTTTAAATAAATTTAATTTAAATTAAGTTTTAAATAAATTAACTAAATTTATTTTTTTTTAATCACATTTTTGTACTCCTCATGACCCTTTTGCAATTTCATACACTTTCAAAACAAAACTATGTCAAAGAAAATTTTTTTTCAGTTTCAATTTTTTTGCAGTTTTGAGTTATAAAATGATTAAAAATGATAAATTAAGCCCTCTGACAAATTTTTATCAATTTGGAGCAAGATTTGTCAAAAATGGCTTTGACACAGTTTTTGACACAGTTTTTGATTTAGTTTTGTTCTTGATTTGGTTTTCAAAACAAAACTATGTCAAAGAAAAATTTTTTTTTCAGTTTCAATTTTTTATGCAGTTTTAGTTTAATAAAATATGATTAAAAATGAATATAAATTAGAGCCCTCTGAAAATTTTTATCCATTTGGACAACCAATTTTACAATTTTTTCAAAAATGTGCTTTGACACATGTGAATTTTTGACAAAGTTTTTGATTTTTTTGAAAACTTACAAAAAATAAGAAAATTTTCAACAATATATGGCAATATATTGCAATAAATAAATTATTGGATGAAAATATTATGGACAGTAAATAATTGCCGAGAAAAATTATGGAAAATAAATAATTGTTGAGGAAAATAAATTATTGTCGAAGAAAAATATGTCGAAAATATTTTTCACAATAAATAAACAATAATATTGTTCCAATCCCTGCTTACAAATCAAAATGTGGTAAAAATCTTTAGACTTTTGAAAAAAAAATATACTTCTGTTCATAAGTTTCAAAAATCAAGAAATAAAATATTATTTTTTAAAAATTATAGTTTCTTACAAAAAATTTAAAACTTTTGATCTCATTTCTGACAAACTTTTATTTATTTTTATTTATTTAATTTTTTTGTCAAATATTTTTTTTTTAAATTTATTTTTCTAAATAAAATATTATTTAATTATATCCTCAAGACAAATTAAATAAAACATCAAAAAGTATTCATGAGCTACCCCTTTACGGATAAGTGTATGACGTAGCAACGTTTAAACTTTAATAAAGGGAAAACACTTTACCGGAAAACTGTCACGTCATCGTTGAATGGCTCGCTCTCCCATACCTCCATGGCGGTACACAAACGTTTTGTTTTTCATGCGGTTTCCTCATGGTTAACCTCTTTGATTATTTTTACCTTGTTGTTTTTTGTTTTTTTTTTCTATTTTCGGTAGAAACTTCAATATATATTTCCCGTCATTCCATTCCATTTGGACTTTTATCGTTATTTAATTTCAGGCTTCGGTGCATATCAAAGTGATACTAGTTTAGTTATAACCGATATTATAACTGCATTACGATGGATTCAAACGAACATAATCTCATTTGGGGGAAATCCAAGCGAAGTTACCTTAATGGGACACAGTCATGGTGCAGCATTAGTTAACTATTTGTTATTATCGAAATTCGGAAAAGGTAAGAACCGAAAGAGGAAGATAATCCCTTTCATCATCCTTTTTAAATATTTTCTCTTGTTATCGACCGTCCTCGTTTTTTTTTTCGTGCACACAGCAATTTCACATCATGAACAATAATCAACCATGACAAAATATAATTGCAGAGAACAAGAAAGTTAATTTTAATGTACGAGCGAGACGATTTGGCTTTGCCTTTGCGTGCATGCATGCGATCCAGTGACTCGAGCGAACGAACGTACTTTACTCGATTAACACCTAAGCATTAATTATGAAGCAATAAACCACATCATAGAGCTTCCTCCTCGACTTTATTTTATGTTTTTATGTGAAATGAAATGATGATGATGATAGAGTAACGACAAACAACGCACATGAATCCACAATGAATGTTATTTTAACGTCGGGACGGGAGAAATGCGAAGAATTGAAATCTGGTGCGTTGCGCTGCGAGGGATGTTTGTCTGCAACGAACATCGAACGAATGAATAGATATGATCTGATCTACATAAATGATTAAATTTTTCGCAATAGCTTTTTCATTTCACCTGCAAAGAGTCTTTGTCTGTGTGCGTCAGAAGACGAAACAAAGAGAGTTTATTTCATTATTATTATCAACGTGTGCTGCTGCTGGTACAACAGTGTGGTTTTCCTATTAAAAACCCGAAGCAGAGCAAGTGTGTGAATCAGTTAAATTATTCTTTGAATTTTCTTAAAATTTTCATACAAAGTGATAAATGGGGAGACATCTAACACAAAATGATACATAAAGTTCAACCAAGTTATTCAACTCGATTCTTTGTTTTAAAAGACTTGCGGATAAGAAATAAACTTTAAAAGGAAATTTCGGCAAATTTTTTTTCTCTCGTTGCACGTTTCGTGAAAAGAATCGTTAGAGCGTATTTAGATGAAAATTTTCTTTTATTTAAATTTATCCTTCTTCTTGTGTCAAAGGAATTAAATGATAATTATTTTAACTTATTAAATTATTATTTAAATGAATTTTGGAAAAAAATAATTTGAGGATTTTTATTTATGATATAAATTAATAAATTATTATAATTAAATAATAATGAGGGACTAAAGTTAATTATTTCCCCTTTTGTCGCTTGAAAATTTAATCATGGGAAAAGTAAAAATAATTTATTCTTAAACTTTTGACGTTGACAAATTATTTTTCAAATTAAGGTTTTAATTTCTATTTAAAATTTTTTAAAAATAAATTAAAATAAAATAAATATAAAAAATTAAATAAAAAATTTAATTGAATTATTTTTAAATTAAACCTCAAAATAAAAGAAAAATCTAAATAGAATTGTTCAAAATATTTTTTTATATCATTAAATTTTTTAAATAAATTTTTGACATGTTTATAACTTTTTTTCATCTAAATTTAACGAAAACGGAAATTCAGTAAAATTTTTTAATCTTTATTTATTTTATTTTAAATTTAACAAAGAAAAATAAATATTAAAAGTAAAAATATTTTTTATAAATAATTTTGTGAAAATTATAAAACTAAAAATTTTAAAAAATAATTTAATAATTAGCTAAATTTTAAATAAATTCGACTAAAATTTTATTTATTGATTTTTAAATAAATTTTTAATATTTTTTTAAATAATTTTTTTTTTTAATTTTTAATAATATTTTTTTTAAATTAATTTTTTAAATCAATTTTTAGTATTTTCTGACACCTGTTAACATCTTTTACGATAAAAAAAAAATTATCAAAATTTATTTGAACCGATTCAAAAATCACTTTTAATTTAAAATATTTTCTTTCAAAACGCCCTTTAACCAACACATTGACAATTTTCTCTATCTAAATTTAAACTTTGAAATACCTTGCACGTGCTCTTTTAAGTACACACACACACTTATTTCTGAAAATTCATTCATTTCATCTCAAGCATATTTTTTTTTAAAAGCACACATAAAAATGCCCGGAACTGTGGTGATATTTTTATTAAAAACTTTATATGTGTCTACAAACAAAAAAGTAGGTCATTTTCCAAGTGATATGTCTTCAATTGTTTACTTTCGAAAAATGCACAAAAAAACGAGAGAAGAGATCTTTCCCACACTTATCGGCTTGCACATACAACACATCCTGACATCATCGCACACTAAAAAATATTTATTTTTCGAAAAAGTTCAACCTTTCCAATGGTAGTGAAGAGCGACACAGACAAAGTGCCTTTAAACGAATTACATTTCAGTGCCAAAAAATTAATAAATTGATTTGGCTCTCATTTAAAATTGCTCGCTCTCGACTTTCTTGCAAAATGTTGTTCAATAGCAACAACGGAAATTTTTTTGAAGTACATCATCATCGCTTGTTATGTTCGCTGAAAATTTATTTTCTACCATATTTTCCTCCCATCATCATTTTTTTTTTATTTTTTTTCATTATTGGCACATTATAGACAGCACACACATATATATTTATGAACTTTGTGCCGTCATTTATTGACATCCGATTTTGTTGTACTTTTCGTATCGCAGATTGATGAGCCAAGCTTAATTTTATACCTCGCACGTTATTTATGCGAGGGAAGTTGTGACTTGTGTGTGGGTTTTTTGTTGCAGGCGCAGTTAATTATGTTATCAGTGTAATATTTCCCATTAATTAATTTCATAATAATAATTATTGTCATTATATTTCTATAGTTTGTTGATAAATATGACGGTGTTGTAACTAATATCGTAACATAATGACCAAAGTTTGTCCGTAATTAAATTTTTTTCCTCGTTTTCTTGAAATGTCATTTTTGGAGTTCATTAAAAAGGGTCCAATTTCGCCGGAAAGACGACAAAAACACAAAAGAGACTGTCCCAAGCCATTAAAAATGAATGATTATTCAGACGTGATGCAGAAAAATTGCTGAAAATGTGTCAACCTGACAGCGAGTAATCACGTTAAAATCTGCCTTGAATCACCAATGGCACCGATCAAGCATTTTTTCCATCAAATTACTTTATGTTGAATAAATAAATGAAAGCCTTACAACAACATCAACTTTATTGTTATTAAAATAAATAATGAAACAAAAATATGCATACAAACGGCAGCACACACAACAACAGCAACATATTTAACTTAACAAAATGCAAAATTTTTATAAATATGAGACGACGAGAAATTCATGAGCGTTCGTTCCTACATTCTATGAAGTTTCTCGAAAGCTTTTATGAAGTTTCGAAGCTTCTATGAAGTTTCTCGAACATTCTGTTTTCATAATATAAATAAAATATTAAAGAGATTAAATTATTTTTAATCCTACGAATGTGAATAAATAGGTAAATATTATAAAGTGCGATTACGGCACAAAAAAGGAGCGCGCACACAAAGAGATGCTAAATACATAAAATTATGTTAAGGAAGCATAAAGATGCTCCATTTAATATAAAAAGCACTCATCTTTTGCGTGGATCTTCGAGTGTAGTTGAGATAAATTGAATCTCAGAAAAAAAAATCGCTTAAAAAAACGAAAATATTATTACAAGACTTCATGTATGCACAAAAAAAAACATTCAAACAAGAAAAAAAATTTAAATCTGTTTTCTAATTTACCCGGGAGCTAAATATATTGCAATGCATTTACTGTTTTCCACGAACATGTGATTCAGAATTTGTGTTGCAAAGTAAAGAAAATCGTTCTTTTGTGCGCTTTAAATGTATTTGTAAAGCACTGGAATACAGTAGCAACTCGTCTTAATGGAAAAAGTAAATTGAATGGCATGAATGGGGACGACAGGTTCTTATTTTTTTCGTAAGAAGATAAATTGAGTGACAAACTTATTTTTATTTTTAATTCGTGGAAGTGAAGAATGCTTTTGTGCGAAAAGTTTTGTTAACAAATTTTGGAGAGAGAATTAAATTTTTGACGGGAAAATTTTCTTGGAAATTTAAAAAAAATGACAAAAATATTATTTGATGTTATGTTTAAGTTTTTTATAGGATTTTCTATGAAAATATGGGACTTAAGCTTCATTAGATGTTTTTTCATTTTTATACTATAAAAAATTTTTGTATAATATTTTTAAAATTTTTTTTAAATTTTATTCATATTATTTTCACTTTTTTTAATTTTTTTTTCTGTTTTATTAATTAAAATAAATTTAATTTTACATTTTTTGTACATTTAACTGTATTATTTTTATTAAAAATTCATTTTATTCTTTTTTAATATTTTTTAAATTAGTTTATTCAGATGTTAATATTTATTTATTTTTTTTTGTTTCAAGTTTTATAATTAATTTTTAATTTTTTTTTCCTTTAAATTGTTATTTAAATTTAATTTTGATTGTTTTTTCTATTTTTTGCTGAATTTCTTTAATTTATTTAATTTTTTTTTATTTTTTTGATTTAAAATTAAATTTAATTATTTTTTCCTCTATTGGATTTTATTTTTTGTTGCCGTTTTTTATAATAATTTAATTTTTTTTTCATTTTTATTTTAAATTTTATTTTAAATTAATTTACTTTGGAATTAATTGTTATTAATTTTTTTTCGGTTCAAGTTTTTTTGCTCATTTTTATTTTTTTCTTTTATCTTTATTTTTTTAAATTATTTATTTTGATATTATTGAAGCGCTTAATTTATATTATTAAATTTTAAAATATTTATTTTAAATTATTTTTTTTTATTTATTTTCATATAATTTTAAATTTCTTATAAATATATTTTAATTTTAAAATTTTTTGGTACAAAATATTTAATTTTCTTCAAATTCTTGAAAATAAGGAAGTTTTCGTGGAAGTAAAATTTAATCTGAAGAATTTTTCAAGTAGTTTTGCATTTCCACGAAATTTCCAGTTCAATAAATTACCCAAATTTTCAAAATTACTTTATCGATGCGCATCGAAGAACGTATTTACATGTAAAAAAACAAATACGAAAGAAAGTTTTCCATATGACTCAACTGACAACTACATTAAAATCAATCCAACTGATAACAAAGGCAAATATTTGGCGTTCATTAGAGCAAACTTTGTCGAAAACAGACAAAAATTCGGCACAATTTCTCTTCTCCCAAAAATATAAAATAAAAATTAAGTCCAGATTTCTTGATGATGATTCTAATGGTCGTATTAAGGTTTTAGTCATATTCTTTATACGATATGAGCATTTTATGACTTACCATAAATTATATTCGTTTCTCGGTAAATCCTTTGTAGAAATCATAAATCTTACTCAACAGTCCCGTGTGTGTGTGTGTCTGTTGAACTTGAATGCTAAACTTCCGAAAATTATATCGTTTTAGGCAAGTCCACTCCTCATGCAGTAGATATATATGGGATGATGTTGTGCAGCTTCCTGTTGTAGTTCACTTTATTTTAGAAGACTAGCTGGAATTATCTCTGCTCAAAAATTGCCAGAAACGTTCTCATCGCCGACAAACTACCTGCATTTTTGCCACGTTTGAGTGCTTTTTGCATCCATAAATCAATCAGAGCCGGATAGATAATGCCATCAAAGTTAAGCTACGGATTAGTTTATTGTCCATAAAAAATTTCGAGACTTGATCCCGTCGAATCGCAACCTTACTGTACTGCAAAATGCCCCAGTCCGCGCGTGTTTTTCCCATAAACACAAATAGACTATTATGCCAAACATGCTCTTGTCTTGTCTTCAGCTAAATTTTTTGCAGTTGGCGCTTTAGAATCGGGAAACGTTGTTATTATGCATGATAATAACGTACAAAACTTGAATAATTTAATTAAATTATGAAACGAAAGAAGGAAATTATGAAAGAAAATTATATGCACATTCATTTGGCTGATAAGTAAATGTGGGTTCTCCTTTATTAAAAGCGAGAAAGGAGCAAAAATAAAGTTTAGACTTTTGTTGAGGGAAAGAGAAAAAACATGGAACAAGTAAATAATAAAAAAAAGTACGAAAAGGAAGAAGTTCAGTAATGGAATGAAGTGAATCACATAAAGTGATTTGATCCGTCTTTGCTTGTTCTGCAAAAAAGTGTACGGCATCTTGTTATTTTCTGCAAAGTTATGCCTGCGAGTTTGTAAAACTAACAGGAAATGAATTGACTCCAGTTATTTGAATGCCGTTCTCGGTAAAAATGTCGATTGTAAGAGAAGAGTGAATGTGCATTTTTTGGTTTTATTTAATGGTATGGTTGGTGACACACAGAACAGTTCTTGTCAACTCGAGAATTTTGCATAAAATTTTCTTGAATATTTATTTGTTAGAATTTTATTTAGGTAAATTGAAAATATTCAAAATTTGTTTAAATTAAATTATTTAAATTTTTATTAGAATTTAGAATAAAATTTTATTTAATTATTTTTTATTAAAATTAATTAATATTTTTTATTTTATTTTTAAAATTTTTTTAATTATGTCTACTCTTTTCGATATTTTTTAAAATTTATTTTAACAGAAAACTTTCAAATTTTTATAAAATATAAAATTTTCTTTATTTATTTATATTTTTTATAAATTTTGATTCAAAATAATTTATTTTTAATGTTTAAATGACTTTTACTTTATTTTATTTTCATTTAACTAATTAGCTTTCATGATGTTTTTGTGTATAAGTTTATTTTTTCTTTATTGGAAAATATTTTTTTAATTGATTGGTAAATTATTCACACAATCTTAATTATTTTATTGTTTTTAAATTAAATAGATGAAATTGTTAAAATATAAATTTAATAAAAAATATTGATAAAAAAAAACTTATAAAATAAATAAATAAAATAAAATAATTAATTCACAATTAATTAAAATTGAAAATATTTAAACTTTCAATTTAAATTAGTGTTCGGCACATGCTGCATGTAAAAAAACCATGCATGCATGCAGCATATATGTCGACATGCATGCTGCATGCATGCAACATACTCACAAATTTCAATAGTCCAAATTTCAGTTTTTTAAAGAAAAAATTATTTTTTTTCACACTAAATTCAAAATGAATTAATAATTAAAAAAAGAATTGAATAAAATAATTTTCAAAATTGATGAAAAAAAATTAATAATTTTAAAAATATCATATCGTGATGTCGAATACCGATTTTCAAATTAAGACATATTTAAATTCTAAGTAATTTTTTACCATTATGTAGCTTAACCAATCTGAAAAATATCTATTTTCGTTAAACTATAGTTCCATTTTTTTTTTTCATTGAAACTTTTCCATTATTGATAGAAAAATATAGTCAAGCTCTTTTTAAAATCTTAAAACTTTTGTTCAAATATGAGAAAAATCTTAAAAAATTCAATTTGTCGTAATGTTTTTAAAAGCTATTTAACCCAAAACATTTGACTTTTATTGTATCGGTCTTTAATAGCTACTAAAAAAGTAAAAATATTTTATTTTTTTTTTCTTTAAAAAAAAATTTTTTTCATCAAAATAATTTTATTTTCATATTTTGGTGCATTCCATTCTAAAAAATACCGAAATCCCGGATTTTAAATTTACCTATAAAAGTACAGATCTTATTATCTTATCTTGATGTCCATCCGAAAATAAGAAACTTTTGCTAAGACAACATTTATTTTCGACTTATTTTAAAAATTTTTATCAATGGTTCAAAATTTTTTAAAAACGCAAAAATATCACATTTTTGGCTTTTCTGACCAAACTGTTCGTTTCCAACCATATGTTCCATGGCAAAAATTTATGTACTCGAGATGACAAACAATCCTGGTGAACAAAAATTTTATAATAATAAAGTTGAAATTTTGACCTTTTTTTCGCTACACGGATTTTGCGATAAAAATTTTTTAAAACTATCATAAAATTTTTAAAAATAAGGGTAAAAAAATTTCGCCAAAGCAAAAATTTCTTCTTTTTTGATGGACATCACGATAAACTATTCAGTTTTTCATTTCTATTACTGTTTTATGGAAATATCGATAAAAATCAAAACCGTGATTTTGGTATTTTTTAGAATGGAATGCACCTTTTACATGTCGACATGTAAATTTTAGGCTACATGCATGTCGACATATATGCTGCATGCATGCATGCCGACATGTATATAGGGAGAACACTAATTTAAATTGATTTCTAACATTTTTATTCATTTTTTTATTCAACAATAATACATTTTTCAGTGTTTTTAACGACTTTTATTTTTAATTAAATATTTTTGTATTTTATTTCAACTAAAGAAATTTTTTACTATGATATTTTTGACTATAAATTTAATTTTTATTTAGGCCGCTCCAAATGAAAATCAAAAATAAAGACCAAAATTTTTGAAATTAAAATGGGGGGGGGAAATAAAAGTATTTCAAACTTATTTTTCATACAAAATGACAGAATTTCAGCTATTTTTGATCGTTGATCAACATTTTTGTTGTTTTTTGATAATCTTCTTTGAAATTTTCAAATGAAAAATTGATTTTAGATCATTTAAAGTTTAAAATTAAAGTTTCATAAAAAACAACTGTCAAAAAAATTTGAAAAAAAAGTTCAGTAATTTTATCAAAAATATTTTTAGAGAAGAAAATTCAAGTTAAAATATGATTTTCAAAAATAATTGAAAAATTTTATAATTTTTTTTTTTTGAAAATGTCTTGAAAAATTATGAAAATACGCCAAAAAACGATAAATTTTGATGAAATTTTAAACTTTTTTTTTTATTTTGCCCCATTGGATTTTTGACTTTTAAGATGGGGCATCGGACTTTATTTTTGATTTACATTTGGAGCGGCCTTAATAAAAAATATTTTTTTAATTTTTTTAATTAATATTTTACTCTATTTTAATATTTTTTTTTTAAATTAATAGATAAAATTTTTAATTATAAAATTAATAAAAAAAAAAATAAAATAAAATTGTTATTTAAAATTAAATTAAAATAAATATGTAATTAATTTTTTAATAAATAATATTAAAAATTAATAAAAAATCAATTTCGAAAAAAAATAAATCAAAAAGTATCATAAAAAATCAAATTGAATTCCCAAGTTGAACCTACACGACAAAAAAAAATATGCCATAACATCCACTTTACTTCAATTACAAGTTAATATTATATTTCCCTCTTCATAGGAACTCCATATATACATTTCTGTCCCAGTTTCCACGAAGTCAACATTAGCTTGTAATAAAAAAAATTGCTTGTAAAATATGACCAGTCATCATCTCGTAACGAACGACCTTGATCTCCGTTTAAAGGACTCTCAATCAAAGAGTATTCGCGTTCAGTCGTTCGTGCACGAGAATGACCAAACAAAACTCAAGAACAGCCATAAGAGGTTTCGCATTCAATGGCATCTCTCTATCTTTCACAAAGACTGAACAAGAAAAAGTAAAATGAAATGAAAAACCGTGTAATCATCATTTTGTGCGGTGCACGGAGTAGATCGATCGTCTTTCATCAACGACGTTATCATCATCCAAAGTCTTTTAAGTTGTCTTTTTTTATTTTTTTTTTACAAATCATTTAAAAATCATCTCACGCATTCATTCAATCTTCTACTATTTACGGGAAAATTTTAATAAAGTAAAACGAGCAGAAAGAAAATAAAATGTGGAGAGGAAACAACATCAAAGACAGGTTGATTGATATTTTTATGGTATAAGAGATCATGAATGAATTTATTTTATACATTTTTTTATTTCATTCTCTCTCTCTCGCTCTCTATACCAAAATAATATACCGTAAGGTAGATAATGCTAAGAGAAATTTAAAAATTTTTTCTCTTGACGAAAATGAAAGTCAAAGCTTAACATTTTTTGTATTAGATTCTAATTTTTAAAAAATTTTGACTAACAATTTTTAAATTTTTTACTAATTTAATATTTTCATAAATTATTATAAATAAAATAAAATTTTTATATTTTTTTTTATAAATTTTTGTAAAATTTTAAAATAGTCATTTAAAATTATATTTTAAAAAATATAAAAAAATTGTAAAAAATAAGAAATTGTTTTCTCTTAACCTCAAAATTAGTTTTTTTTTAAATTTTTCAAAATTTGTCTGTTTAATTTTAATTTTAACGTTTTTTTTTTCTCTTAGAATTATTTACATTACGGTAATATTTGTAATGTAATTTATATTTTTATGGTTTTCTTTCTCTTTTTTTTTCTTGCCATGTCTATTCATAACTGAGTTGAATGTTCATATGAGCAATGAACGTCCTCCTGGGAAATACAATTGCCTGTTTGTTGTGCGGTGCTAGCTAGAGGCACATTTCTATCATATTTCGTGCAGCTCGATATCAAGTTGAATGATTGATTACGATTCACTTTAAAAAGTTTCTGCTTAATTGCTGAGGAATCCGAGGGAAAAAACTTTGTGCATATCATCAATAAATTTTTGCCTCGAAAAAAATTATTTTTATTTTTTTTCTGTAAAAGGCCCGAAATGAAAATCATAAAATAATAATAACAAAAATTATTATTATTATTCATTCAACAAGTTTATGTGCATGTGGCTCGTTTGGCTGACTGGCTGGCAAAGTTTAAAGTACAAAATGATTGCTTTTACAATATTGGTGTGCAAAAGTTTTCTGCAGCTTGTTGTCGTTTTCCATGAATTTTGCAAAACTTTTCGAATGGGATTAGTTTTTGGTCGGCTACCTCGATTTACTTTTGTGCAGTGTGCATACAAAACTAAAATATTCATAATTTTTCCCGTCTTTTGGTATCAATTGCAGGATTATTTAAACGAACAATTTTGGTTTCGGGCTCGTTGCTGAGTCCAAGTTCGCGAATAATTAGTCCGGATTTGGTGCGCGAGGAAATTTCACGACAGATGGCGTGTCATCTGGATGTCGAGAGCACCGCAGCGCGAGAAAATGCGAGCAGCAATGATCCAGCAAGTGCGCTAAGAGACATATCAAATTGCTTAGATCGAAAACCAATTGAAGCCTTATTGGGTATTAGACTTCCCTTTGTGCGGTAAGTGAGATAATTTCTTTTAATTTTTTCTCATAAATTATTTCGAAAGAGAAAAAAGAAACAAACAAACAGAAGGCGTTGATTATATGATAAAGTAATTAACAGAGAGAAAACGTTTTATTAAGTTAGCATAATGAAAATGGAGGAGAAGAAAGGAATAATTGCAATTTTTCGTCCGTTTGTCGTTTTAATTTTAAATAATTTATAAAAAGAAAAGTTTCTAAGTAGTATCGCATTCAGTCGGTGTTGGACATAATAAATTGAAGTAAATTGTTTCTCATTAAGCGAAACAATAACAAAAGGTATCCAACGTTGAAATCTTATACTTGTGTTTCAATGGATTCATTTATTCAAGTTAGTCAAAGAACATTTTATTAAAAAATTAAAATAAAAAAGAGAAAACTTTAGAAAATATAAAGAAAATATCACAAAAGTTTTATCTAAGATTTTTTTAAACAATTAATGCAGAAGAAAAAAAATAAATTTGAAAGTAACTTGAATTGACAGTTAAATTAAATATTTTAAAGTATTTGTCTTACTAATTGAATTTTTTTTTTAAATAATTTAAATTTTAATTAATTTATTTTTTAAAAAATAATTTAAATTTAATTTTATAAATTATTTTTTAAATTAAATTTTATTTCATTTATTTTTTTTTTAAATTAAATATTAAATGTAATTTTTATAAAATTATATTTTTTAAATTTAATTCTTGCAAATTAAATAAAATATTTTAAGAATATTTAAAGTTTTGATTTAAAAAAATAAAATATTTTATTAAAAATTTTAATAATTACTTTAATTAATAATTTATTTTTTTATCAATTATTTTTAATAATTTTTTTTATTTAATTTAATTTAATTTAAAAAAAATTAAAAATTTCTTTACTTCAAAAGGAAATGAGATTTTTTTTTCTAAAAATATAAAAAAATATTTAACTGTAAGAACGTCTTATAATTTTAGTTTCAAAATTCTTTTTTTTTTTCTTTTAATTTCTATTTTTATTTAATAATATTATTCTAACTATAGAAAAAATGGCGAAAAAAAATTAAACAAACAGTCAAATTTTTTATTTAAGATTCTCTAAACAAAAAAAAAAAAGGAATTTTTTACCCATGAACTTTGTAACCGCAAAATTAAATTAAAAAATATTTTTTTTTTGTGAATAATTAAATAAAAATCTTAAAACAAAATTTTCACTTTTACCGGAAATTGGTCTAAAATAATTATTCTAACCAAACCCTTCTACAAAAAGGCATCATCACTTTCATCTCCAAAAACACATAAAAACCCTCATCCTCTAACGACTCTCCATTAAGGATAAAAATTATAATTTTTAATTTGAATATTATGTTTGTTAGAAGACCACTTAACTGTTATTTCCATCTGTCCAGACAGGTAAAAAAATATGTTAACTTAAAAAACTCTCTCTCTACCACTTTTTCACAAAATGTTATGGTTGATGCTAAACACGTGTGCTCGCCATAAGCAGAAACTTTTTTTTTTGTTTTTTTTTTAAATAAATGTAAATTCAAAAAAGCTGAATAATTAAAATAATAATAAATTTAATAAAAAAATTCTTTTCTCTCATTCCATGGCTTTGACAGATTTCGTCCTGCCTGGGGACTGCATCCAGCGATCGATGCGGAGTATGTGATGGAACATGCAGGCGAAAACTTTATAACGTCAGAATTAATGTTAGGATTTGTAACATCAGAAAGCTACTTTGATTTTACAGAAAATGAGATTATGGTATGGCTTCGTTTGTTTCTTCAACATTTTATTTTATTTTTTTTTTAGCTTGACGTTAAGCATTTATTAGTGTTTCGTGGATGAAAGAACAAAAGTTTTCCATTTTATTATTGTTTGTGTGTGTGTGATGAGATGACGATGAGACGCTGTAACGCAACGATGGCTGAAAACAGAGAAGAAACGAGATAAGAGTGAAGAACATTTTAATGATAAAGGACGAGGGATTTTTTATTTTTATTATTTTTTTTTGTTCTTTTCCGAGAACTTGAGTATTTATTTTCGTTTTTATTTCTTAAAGTGTCTTTTTTTATAAATTTATTAGAAAAATTTCTTTTTATGAATATTAGATTTGATTTCGTAGCCGATCCGAAGTTTGTCAGAAAAATCAGTGAAATTCTAATCCTATTACGGCTGAACTCTCGTTGTCATCTCTCGTGTACGTGTGCGATAAATAGTCGAAAAAAATTGTTCGTTCATCCTCTTTTGCGAATTTTTTTCGTTGTTTCGTTCGGCAAACATGTCAAGTTTAATTAATTCTTCTCCCACAGTTCGGTTTAGAACAGAACGATGTGATAATAAAAACATTTGTACAGAACACATACGATTATCATCTCCGGGAGATTTACAGTGCCGTCAAAAATGAGTATACTAATTGGGAAAAGCCCGTGATACATCCATTCAACATAAGGTAATCCCAAGTTCTTTTTTCGCAATTAATGACATTTTTAGCATTTTTTTATCATTTCAATCTAATAAAACGCCCGACTAACAAAAAAAAACGTTTAATGTATCTCTTTTCATGTTCATTGTGTCACTCGTCCGGATGCTGCGAAACGACAAACAATAAAAAAAACACACACACACACAAATAAAATGAATAAATAACACAAACGCCACGCAGGGATTCAACGATGGAAGCCTTAAGCGACGGACATACTGTCTCCCAATTAATCAAAATCGCCTATTTGCATGCGAAGCGAGGTGCAAAAACGTACGTTTACCACTTTGCACACATGCCAACGCGCAAAGAGGGCGATCCGCATACGCAATCACGTGCCGGCAGCAGCATCCACTTGGAGGACATTGCCTACATTTTCGGGTATCCGCTCGCCACGAAGCACAGCGATTCGTCGCACGGCTACAACAAGCAAGATGTCAGTGTGTCCGAAGCAATTATCACTTATTATGCTAATTTCTGTAAAACGGGAGATCCGAATAACGCTGGCAAGGCAACAGCAACTAGCAATAACAATAACAAGGAACATGCTGTTCAAAAGTCTCGTAATTTACTGTGGCAACCATATGATACCGTAACACAACAATACTTAAGTTTCGGTAAGTAAGTGTGTGTGTCGCCTCGTTCATGTGTGGATTTTTCATAAAAGCGAACATGTTTGGGATTTGGGGATTTCAATACGAGAGCATCTCGCAGTTATGATGCGACGCTCGACACAAACGACGACGGCGGCTGAAAAAAATATAAATAAATGTAAAGTTTACCTTTTTTATGCCAGCCACAATTTTTCTATTAAAAATATGAAAATGAGGAGATGATGCTGCTGACAGATTCTCCCAAACGTAGCTAAAAAAAAACTCGTTCGTTGCGTCTTTTTAAAGCGAAATTGTTTTAGGACTCCTAAAAGACCGTTAAAGGGAAAATTTTTGACAATAATGGGTTAAGATGCGGTTGAAAAATGTTTCCCAAAAGAGATTGTCAGGAAAATGTTCTTGAAGGTTTTAATGGAGACGCCTTTTACCTTAATTAATTTGTTTTTTGGCAAGTAATTCATTTTCAAAGTTGTCAGAATTTTGTTAATCTTTATTTAATTATCGGATTAAATTTTGTTTTAAAGAAGAATTTGTACCACGTAAAATTATTTGGATGTGAGAAATTTTTGAAAGTTTTAGTAAAATATTTATTTTTGGATAATTTTTAAAAGCAATATTTGGATATATGAGTTAATTTAACATGAAAAATTCAATAAAGTCCTAAAGTTGCTCTTATTCTCTTCAATTCTTTAATTTTTCAATTTTTAATTTGAAAAATTTAAAATTTTTTATCAATTTTTAATAGAATTCAAGTAAAAAATTATAATTTTCATTTATTTTTAATATTTTCAATTAAAAAGAACAAAATTGTATGAAATAAAAAATAAGATTTTTTCGAGAAAATTATTTAAAAAAAGAAATTTGACAATTTAAAGAAATTTTACATGATTTTTAATAAATTTTCAAATTTTTTAAATAATTCATTAAAATTTTATGTTTTAAATGAATTTTTTTAAATTTATTTAATCAAAAAAAGTTTTCTACAAAAGTTGCAAACTTTTTCATGCTCTTTTAATGCACAGAAGAAATTTTTTTGATATCACCTGTCGTTTTGGAAATTAATGTATAAATAAGATATCATTTAATTTTTTTTTTTCTAAATGGAAAATCAAGTATAATGTTTATGAATCCAAATTTTTTTTTTCATATGATTTTGTTTGTTTTTTCAAGAAAAATTAAGAGTAAATGTTCTAAAAAGCAACAAAATTTAAAAAATCTAAAAAAAATTACAAATTTTGATATTAATTAATTAAATATTAGTTTTATTATTAAAAAAAATATTTTAAATAAAAAAATAATTAATTATTAGAAATAGAAAAATTAAAAAAAAAAATGTATTAAAAAATAAAATTATTTTTTTTATTTTCTTTTTTTTAATAATTTTGAGAAAAATTATTATTTTTCATTTAAATTTTAATTTCAATTTTTTTATTATTTGTTTTAATTGACAAAATAAAACAAAAATTTTAAATTACCTAAAAAATCTTTAAAAATTTATTTTTATCCAAAAATTTTCTCAATACTTTTAATTGCTTTAAAATTTTAAATAACCTTAAAAATCTTTAATTCCACGAACTTAAAATCCGACGAAAAAAAATATTTATTTTAATTAAATTATGCAATGAACTTTTCATCTCAAATTCACAAGAGACAGATAAAAGGAAAAAATCAAGAATTTCGCTAAAAACTTAAAGTCATTGAAAGAGAAACAATTAATGTCTTTAAAAACAGACAAAATATGAGATGTCGCACCAAAATAATGGAACGAGAATTAAATTTACACGCGAGAATGAGTGCTGCCAAGTGTGTAGCGTTGAAAAGACGCTAATTTCATTAATCTCCGCACTTCGTGTCTTGCCTTTCCTAATTATTCTAATACATTTATTTTTATGATCCTATTGACTTAATTGCACGCTCACCAACCTAACTGGCATTGTCATGCGTCAATAAACACGCCTCACGTCGCTGCCCATTGAAACGGATGGAAACGGAAAAAAACACACGTTCAACAAAAAACAACGCACAGCTGCTAAAAGTAAAATGAAAAGCCATTACCGAGGACATAAGATGGCACTATGGCTGCATCTAATACCACAATTACATATGCCTAATGAGGTAGACTTCTCCAACCACCATCATCAATTTAATGAGACGGATCTTTATAATGTTTATGGTAAATGGCTTTATTACTGCTGATGTTCGTTTTTTTTTAATGCGCATCTTTTGCCTCCATAACTCACGAAGAAAATGAATTAATGTGATCCTTGTACGGTTTTTTTTATGGGTCTCGTTTTAGGTATTTTTACAGGTGTTGTTCGGAAAAATGTCTATCATTACGGCAGCAGTAATAATCTTAATGGGCGTCGAAAGCCTGGCGTTAATTTGGCATCGCACAAAGCCACCATCGAGATGGTCGAGTGTGTCGAGGAAGTAGATGAGCCGGAACCGAATGTACGCGAACTGGCAAAAGACGATGATGAGACTTTAATTTTGCAAAAACTCGCTGACCGACATTACGGGTGAGTGAATTGCCTCTGTTTCTGGATTTTTTATTTTTTTTCCGCAGCTGACTGATAATTTATTCATGCTGGATACATTTTCGCACCGAAAACTAAATGAATTCGCGTCTAATGTTTAATTCAACAGAAATTTGTCTGTTTTTCTTGCGTGTGTGCTAAACTCACATCTTCTTAATTACGCTTTTGAATTACATTTTGAACCGACTTCCAAACCGAGTGATAACCACCGAAATGTTTCTTCGTGTAATTTAACGTCAAAATGTACCGCAAAAAGCGGGAATGCGAAGTTGATTGAAGTTCGTTCATTAGCGACGCGGAAAATCGGAAAACGATAATAGGCACTCAGACATAATTTCGAAATTGATTCAATTTAGCCTAATTTGAGAGGTAAGGATCATTTGAATGTGTGCAGTGAGTTTATTCGATTGTGTTTTGTGTTCATATGTGTATCAAAACGATTTTAATTAGCGATGGTAACATTTTAGAATTTTTTATGAAGCTATTAATTTTGTAGGGCGTTTTACAATAATGTGAGATAAAAAGGTTGTGAATATGGAATTTAACATAAAATATTATAATTAATTAAAAATTGTCATTAAAATTTTATTTTGAGTGAAAATTTTATTTTTTTACAATTCCTTATAATTTAAATTTATAAAAAATTAAATATTTCTTCAAAAAAATAAAATATTATTTAATTTTGTTTTTATTTTTTTAAAATTTATTTTGAAATATTTTTCAATTTAATTTAAAAATTATTTCAACATATAACTCAATTCATCATCTGAATATTTTAAAATATTTCAACAAAAAAATTAAATTAAATTTTAAAAAATTGTTTGAAAAAAAAATATTTAAAAGATTTTTTCTACAAAAAAAAATAATTAATTAATTTTTTTTAATTTTATTATTTAATTTTTAAAAATTAAGAAAAAAATTGAAATATTTCTACAAAAAAATTTTAATTTAATTTATAAAAATTGCTTCAAAAAAATTTTGATATTTTTTAAAAATTTAAATATTTATTTTAATTTTTTTTTAAACAATAAAAATGAAGATTTATAGTTAAATTATTAAATATTAAAATAAAAAATAAAATAAATTAAAAAAAAATATAAATATTCATAAATATACAAAAAAAAATATCAAAAAAAAAAAAATAATAAAAAAAATATTTAATAATAAAAAAATATTTTCCGTAAATTTATTAAATCAATCATATCAAATAAATTATTCGAAAAATATAAATTTCAATAACCCAAAGGAATAAAATTCGAAAGGTTAAATCTCTTCACTCAAACAAATAAAAAAAAAACATTTTTCACCGAATTTTCAACAGTCCATTGGATAATTGGTCATTGACGGGAATTTTAAATTGCAACCATTTAATTATTTATTTATTTTCCGATAAAAATGTCTGTCCTGTTTCAGCATCATAAACTTTTGTGCAAAGAAAAGTTATACAAAGTAACCTTTTGGGATTTGGGGTTAAACTTGGAGCAAACTACGTCAAGTTCAAGCTCTTTTCATTCGTTCAGTAACTTTTGTAGAGTAAAGTTTATTGTATAAAGTTAATTACTGTGACTAACAAACAAAAAGAAACAATTTTGCATACAAACTCTGATTCATCTCTTTTTTTTTCTTTGAAATCGACAAACTTTTTAATGCAGTTTTGATGCCAAAATAAATTATTATCCAGAAAGTTGCGGATTTTGTTGATGAAGTTGAAGAAAAAATGAAGAAAGTGCATTAAAATGCAATCTCATAACTGATTTTGATTAAATACTCTTTTTATATTTTTGCGAAAGTGTATCAAATTTTATTCATTACGATGATTATTATTTTTCATTTTCATGAAAATTGGATCATTCAACTAGAATGCAAATTTTTCATATTTATTTATTCATAAGTTTTTCTTCTTTTTCGCAAATTCATAAAACAACGATTCATAGAAAGCATGAAAAATAAAAAAAAATAAAATCGGTCAGCTGCTGTGAAAAATTCCTATAATTCTCTTCTCTGTTTTCATTTTTCACGATTAAACCAGAAAATTTTAACTAAGTTAATTTTATTTTATATTTTGAAACATTATTCCGGCCCCAACCTCGAACAACAACAACAACAATTCCAAACAAAAAAATGCTACAGTTACGCAGCTGGCATAACAATGAGCGTCGGATGCCTTTTACTTTTGCTGAATATGCTGATATTTGCTGCAATTTATTACCAAAAGCAAGTGTCTTCCAAGCGTCGTCGCAATTATCCTCATCATTATACGCATTCATCGCCGCCCGACATTACACAATCCACCACTGACATACCCAGTTATTATATTTCTGCCGATTGTGATAGTTTAGATATAACAAATAGCATAATGAATAATGATAGGGGCGGCATAGTGCAAAAAATGTCCGCGCCATTATCGGTGGCATCGTCATCTTCGACAGCGACAGCAGCAGCGGGCACGATAATGAGACAACAACAACAGGCGGCGCAACAACCGGAGAAACAAATTAATGAAGAACGATTCGAGGAAAAGGAAATGCCAACACGAAATCCGCCAATTGGTATTCTTATGAAGCACAGTAGCGACTCCGAGAGTTCAGTCAAAGGGAACAAACCGAAAAAGCGGGTACAAATACAAACAGATGTTTCCATTGTTTAGTAGAAATAATAAGAGAGAAAAAAAACAAATTCTTATAATTCTGACTTGAATATTAAAAGTTTATCATTATAAAAGCAAAAAAGAAATTGAGAAAGTAAAAAAAAAACAGGTAACTTACCTACTTAGTTGTGTAAAGAGTCTTTTAGACATTATTTGTGAGTGATTTCTTCTGTTTTTTCGTTTGGAACGATGAAACGTTGTCGACTAATGTACTTGAGCTAGATAGTGAAATGTTTAACGTTTATCTACGATTTAAGGAAAGAATTTACCAAATCAGATTTTTTTATTTAAATTTAGCATTTTTTATATATTTAATATTTTTTTTAATTAAATTTTTATTTTATTTTAATTTAAAATTAATTTTATTTTATTATTTATTTATTTTAATTATTTTTTATTATTTTTGGATTTATAAAATTTATATTTATTAATTTGATATTAAATTATAAAATTATTTTAATAAAAAAATATTTTTTTAAAATTAATTTAAGATAATTAAATTAAATTAATAAATTTAAGATTGAAATAATATTTTTTAAAATTGAATTTTTTATTAGCTAATTAATAATAAATTTTAATTAATAAAAAAAATTAAATTTAGATATTTCATATTTTTTAATTAGCTTATTTCTTTAATTAATAATTAATTAATTTAATCTTTAATAAAAAAAAATAATAATTAAAAAAAAATATTAAAATTAATCATTAAGACATTTTCTTATTTTTTCAATTTTTTATTTGAAAGTAAACATGTAAAAACCGCCGATAAAACGATCTTTTCTGCAGATTTGGAAAATTCTTTCCTCGAATCGTTCAGTAGAAGACAAAAAAAAAATTAAAAGAACAACTATTTAAGTGATATATTTATAAAGTTGATAAAATAAAATGAGAAAACAACGTAGACGAGTAGGTAATAAAAATAAATTTGTAACCTCTATCTAGAATAAATATAATGAGAACAAAAAAAAAAAGAAAATTTATTGTATTAATCATAATGAAGAGAAAACGAATTATTTACTAACACAATAAAAAATCAATGATCTGTGAAACAATAACACTGATGAAGTGATTTTATTCGATTTATTTTTTTATTTCCTTAATAAATTTATTTTTTTATTGCTCCTCTTTTTATTCTCATTTTGGTAAATACATGTAACGGCGAGATGTTTATCCTGCGGCAGAATATCCTTGTCATCCCATCCCCAAATCATGTCACCAAATGATCCGCAGCGCCGCCGCTATTATTATTATTTTGGTCATCCTCTTCGTTATTAATGTAACTTCTATCGACATCCGGATCCGTCTCGTGTTCTTTTGTTATGTTTGTCATTATTTCTCGCTCGTTGGCAGATGAGCCATCGCCCATTTTTAGCGCCTGATTGCAAATAATGTGATCGAATTTGGGTCTCGTGTCACACGCCCATCCAATTTTCGATGTCATTTTAGTGAAAGAAGTCGTCAAGCTCAGATTTTCATGGAAAAAATGCTTCAAATTTCTAGATTTTCCTAAAAAAAATAAAAATTTATGAATAAATAAAAATATTAGGTAAGAAAAAATTTATAAATTAAAATTTATTTTTTTTTAATAATTTTTAGTATTTTAACTGTTAAAATAAATAAATAAATAAATAAAAAATCATTTAAATTAAAATATTAATTAATTTTTAACAAGATTTTGGTCAATTTTTAAGAAAAAAAACATTTAAAATTATTTAAATAAAATTAAAAAAATATTTTTTTAAAATTATAAAAATAAAAATTATCAAAAATATTTTAGGTATATTTTAACATTTTAAAAATATATTTTATAGTAATTTTTTTAACTTTAAATTTTTTAGATAAGTAATAAATAAAAAAAATTAATTTTAAAAAATAAATTAATAAATTCAAGATGATCTTTCTAATTTTTTAATTTAATTTTTTTTTTAATTTAAATAAAATTATTAATCCTTTGTGTCAAAAATTAGTAAGAAAAAATAAAATTAAAAAATAATATTTTTAAATTATCAGAAATTTTCATCCAAAAACCTAATTTTAAAACTTAAATATTATAATAGGACTTTCGCAAAATTTGGAAGGATAATTTTTTTCTGCTTATCTATTAAACGTGCAACTATCAAAACCAGCCTATATTCACAACAACCCAACCATCGCATAGAAGACAAACTATTTTGATTAAAAAATTGTTGTTTTGTACTTCAAGAACATTCACGAGAACAAAAGGTAGCTTGTTTAACTTTCGAGTGGAAGTAATTGAGAAAATTTTGAAAACCACTTGAAAGTCTTCAAGCGAATTAAAATTCGAATTCAATTTCGGCGGAATAGCAACCATAAAATAGTTTTTTTTATTAATTCCCCTTTGACTACACAAATAATTTTTGGCGTTTTAAAATTAAACAACGCGCACAAAATTAGCACGAAATGGAAATTATTCCACATATTTAGTGCCGCGCATAAAAACAAACATGCATGACACAACAACTAGACATGTAATTTAATAAATTTACAATTTTCCATGTCAAAGTATAATTTTCGAAACACGTACAAGATGAGACAAGCACAAATTCATAATTCCGCAGGAAATAAACTCCTGTCGAACATGCGAGCGAAATCTATTTAATTTTCGGGAGATAATTGACTTTTGATCTTCCACGCATCCCGTTTTCAATTAAGGATGAACTTTGCGTTACACCCGAAAATGGAAAAAGGCGAAATTCCTTCCGGCAACAATTAAGCCATGTGTGTTATTACAACGGTATTAATTTCGTTTGCGAGTCTCCGGCGTCGTCGGCGGCAAATCCAGCTGGTTTTTATCATCGAGGATTTTATGCGAATAAACTGACACAATTTGCAATTTAATTGCTTCTTTTTTTGTGACGTATGTTTGTGAAAGGGGATAAAGGAAAAATTAATAGCCCAAGGTGTTTATTTTTGTTTATCAACAGCATCGGCATGTACGCTACACACACATTCAAAAGCGAGTGTGTAAATATTCACAAAAGTAAATGTTTGCAATGCAAATTGTAAGCGCAAAACGATTTCAGTATTTGATTATGTGTTCGTCGTCCCACGTTGCCAAGCAATTCTGGGAATTTTATCTAGGTATTTGTTGTTATTATTAAAATGGTGTCAGATAATATTTTTTCCCTTCTCTCCTTTGCTCGGTTTAGAGATGTGTTTAACAAGATAATAGTTTAATGTTTTAATGAGCTTCGAGGTAAATTTAAATTTTTCTCCGTAATTTACTTTTTTTTTATGGCGGCGCGTGAGAAAAAGTTTCGCGACAGCAAATTATGATCGTCATTATTCTAAATTTATATTTGATTGACACGTTGCCTCCTCTGAGCACCTGCTGTCACCCCAAAGCCAGCGTAATAAATGTAAATAATGTGCAAAGTAAAGAAATGTGTAAAGAAATTACAACTCGAGGGGTCGACCAAAAAATTATTATTATTATCATCAAAAATTTTTCGTGTATTCAATTAACACGAGAACACGCAAGAAGTTACTTACGAAACCGGCAAAATTTGGTGAAATGAGGTGCCATCTAATTTACATTTTGTAGTCTTGGAGACGATTTAGCACTTTTTGCGTCTAGTTGCCTATCTTTTGATTTATCTTGATTATTTTTTGCTGTCGCTGTACAATTTTTGTCATTTCCTTCTGGATGTTGATGTTGAACATTCGCCTAAAACAACTTGAATTGTTTATTTTTGCGACATCCTTGACCCGTGGTTTTTTTAATTTTAGCATTTTTATTAAACTGGATTTTTTGACGTGACTTTTTTTATTTATTTTTTAATTCACTTTGATTTTTGTCGCAGAAAATTTTTTATTTTCTAAAAATTTGTTTCATATCATTTTTTATTTAGGAAAAACTTTTTTTTTCATTCAAGTGCATTTCTTCTCAAGAGTTTTAAACTTGTAAATTTCTTACACGTAAATATCATGAAAGTAATATATTTTGCACTTTTCTCGCTTCTTGACACCTTTATGGCGAATAAAAAGATACGAATAGCTATGATACACAAAGTTAAATAATTTTTCGTCTTTAAATGGGATTTTTGTGTTATATGTGCTTCTTTTTGAATTAATTTATTTTTTTTTCACATTTAAATTTATAGAGCTGGCTTAAAATTAGCAACTAATGAAATCCTTATTATTACTTTTTTGCAACTTTTTCTAAAAAATGGAATTAAAATAATAATTCCTGAAAAATTTTTATTATTAAAGATAAAAAAAAATAACTGAAAATTTTTAATGAAATATTGTTAAAAAAATTTGATGATCTAAAATTGTAAAAAAAAAATTTTTTTAAATTTTTAAAAAATAAAAAAAAATAAAATTATTAATTAAATTTTAATTAACTTTTAATTAAATTTATTAAATTTTCTTTAATTGGTTAATTTAAAAAAAAATTAAAGTAATTTATAGTTAAATTAATTTTCAGTAAAAAATGAACGTTTAAACATTTAAAAAAATTGCACAAAAAAATTTTAATTATTTTTTTATCTCTCAAAGTAGAGACTTTAAAATTGTAATTACTTGTATTGCAACATTTTAAACGACATTTACGTCAATCATGTCGTTAATTTCCTTTTTTTCCATCAAAAACATGTGAAAAACTTCACGTTTCGTATGACATCAAACCACATCCTTGATAAAATTTGTAATTTTTTGATGACTAACTTTGCTTTTTATGATCGATGGCACCAAAATCTTCAGAAAAGAAATTTTCCGTTAAAGGACACGAAACATAAGTGATTTTTCTTGTACCTGTGAGCACCTGCTGTCACCCCAAAACCCCTAAAATTCAATGTAAAAGTGCGCTAAGACGAATTTTCAATTAATAAACATGTGGTGAGGGACAAAATTTAAACTTACAAAAGAAAAATGTGCCTCACTCCGCTTGGGTATGCGTCAACTGAAACCCGTACAGGAAACATATATGTAGGAAAGTGCCAAATAGGACCATATTCCATCTAATTTGCATTTTGTACTCGGAAGATGAGTTAGTCGCTGTTGGTATTTTGTAACAATTTACGATGTCTGGATGCCCATCTTTCGTGTTTTCATCCAATGTCGCTTCATGTGTTAAGCTGTTGTCAATTCTTCCGGCGAAAATTTACCTTACAACAACTTTGGTTGTTTATTTTGGCACATTTTGTGAATTTCTGCGTTAACTTTAATAGTCGTTTAAAAATTGGTGTCATTTTAAATTTTTTGTTATCATTTTACTTCTTTTGATTTTTCTTGCGGAAACACTTATTTTGCATAAACGCTTTAAAAAAATTGCATCTTCACAGGAAAGTTTTAGAAAATCATCAACACTTTTACAGGATGAAACGACAAAAAACTAAAATATTATCTTATATTTTGATCCTTATCGTTTTTTTTTTAATTATTAATTTTTACTTTAAAGAGGAAAAATTTTTATAAAGAATTTTTATAAAAATTCGATTTGTTTCTTTTTTTACTTCTTTTTTTAGAAGCACGTGAACTCAGTTTAATGAATCCGGAAAAATTTTGTTGAATTACAATTTCATAAATATTTAAGAGGTTTCCCTGAGAAAAAAAAATATTTAAGGATTGATTACAAAATGTATGCAACTTGATATTAATTTAATGTAAAAAAGTTTTTGTTTTCTGAACACAATGAAGTTTGACGGTATATTTTATCATTTAGCGAAAAAAATTATAACAGGCACAGTGCAACAAATATAAATAAATTAAATTTTTTAAAACAAAATATTTAATTATTTTTAAAATTTAATGGGACAAAAATTTCCAAAAAAAATCAAATTCATAAAAAAAAATCTAAAAATATTTTGAATTATAAAATTAAAAAAAAAATTATCAAAAAATATAATTTTAATTTTAAATAATTATATTTTTTGCTCATTAAAAAAATTAAATAAAAAAGAAAAAATTAGAAAAAAAATTTAAAAGTTAAATATTATATTTTTAATTGAAAAAATAATTTTGTTGCCTTGTGCTTTGATGTGCCTACGTAAAAAACGAGTGATAGTACAAAATTTGCATAATTTTAACGCATAATTAATAGCATGGGTATGCTCAGTTCACCATTAGTATTTGTTTTTATATAAAACGAAGGCATCACAAAACAAAACGCGAAAAAACAGCTTTGAAGAATTTTTTAAATTTTTTTATGAAAAATTAGCCTAAAATTCACAAATTTTATTTCTTTAAATTTTCTATGATTTTTTCACGAAAAAATAATTTTTTTATTTTGAGATAATTTTTATTGAAAATTAAATATAAATAATTTAATATTAAAATTTGAATTAATTGAAATTTAAATTAATTATTTTAAGATAAAATACGCTTTTTAATTGATTTTTAAATTTTTGAATGACTTTCTAGAAAAAAATTATAAAAAAAATAAATGAATATTTACAAACATTCATATTCCAAACTTTTCCGAAGAAAAAAAAATCCAAAAAGAAGAAAAATGAAAAGAAATTTATCTCTGTTCTGTTCTTTTGTATTCACGAAGTAAGTTGCCGGCACAAACAAACAAAGAAACCAAAATGATGAACAAAAAAAAATAAAGAAAACAAAAAATGACTCTAAACAACACACGCCAGAAACACAGCAGACGCAAATTCCCCGAATTAGAGACACATAGAAAAGGTAGGTATGAAAAATATGTTATTGACTTTTTCCGTTATGCTCCGTTGCGGTGCGTTTTCTCACAAGCCACAAGCGATTCCTTTTCATCGCATAAAACTTTGTGAGAATGTTTCTTGCACCACAGCGGAAAAATCAG
Source organism: Culicoides brevitarsis (assembly GCF_036172545.1). Classification (NCBI taxonomy): domain Eukaryota; kingdom Metazoa; phylum Arthropoda; class Insecta; order Diptera; family Ceratopogonidae; genus Culicoides; species Culicoides brevitarsis. The sequence continues at coordinate 12,369,617 of NC_087085.1, read as the reverse complement.
AAAAGTGTCGGGAAAGAATTCCTGTCGCGCCATGTTGCATAGCTTTTTTTGTGCAGTAACAGATCTCATGTCCGTTTTAATAAATTTTCCATACAAAAAAAGCTGGTTTTACTAACTTGTCAACACGACATCGAAAAAAATTGATAAAATCAATTTTGTCGCAAAAGTTTCAATTCAAAATTCGTTTTGGGAATTCCCTGGTAGGTTGACGACTGGCAAAAAAAATATCGAGTGTAAAGTTTTAATGAAAAGAGAGAATTTTTGTGAAAAGGAAATAACGTGATTTTTACAATTTTGTCGTTACTGCGTTAGGTAACTATGGATTTTTTCAATATTTTTTTATTTCTATAGAGACAGCGACAGCAACTTTATTTAAGAGTGAATTGAGTTAATGTGAGTATAGTAAAAATAAAGTTTGTGCAAATTTTTATCAATAAACTTTTTTTTGTTTGCATAACATCGTTAAAGGAACCGGTAGATGTTGCTGCTTATTATGACAAGTTTTGACAGTTTTTCAATTTTTTACGCTTTTATTTATTGTTAAATGAAGAAGTTTTTGAAAATATTTACAAAATAATAATAGATTTTCACTTAAACTTTAAAATTTAAAAAAAAAAAACAATTTTTTCCAATAAATAAAATAAAATATAAATTAAAAAAAGATAAATAAATAAAAATAAGTTGATATAAATAAAAAAAAAAGATGAAAATATAAAAAAAAATATATTAAAAAATTTAAATAAAAAAAGCCTTAAAGAAAAATAAAATTTTGATAACATATAAAAAAATAAATAAAATATATTTATATAATTAAAAAAAAATAAAATAAAAATTAATATTAATAAATTTAAATAACAAAAAAGTCTAATTATTAAAATTTCTTAATATTAATTTTTTTGTTATATTTATATCATTTATTTTACTTTTTTTATATATTTAATTTTTTTTTAAATTTATGTCAATATAATTTATTTATTTATTTTTTTATATTTATTTTTATAAAAGCCAAAGACCAACGTAAGTATGTAGTTAAAAAAAATGTAAATAATAAATAACATTAATTTTTTTTTAAACAATTTTTTTATTTATTTTTTTAATAGCCAAAGACCAACTTAAGTAAGTAGTTAAAAAAAATTTAAATAATAAATAACATCGTAAATTTTCAAACAATTTTAATTTAAATTTTAACGTTATGTCTCTTAACCAAAAGAAAACCCAATTTAAAAAAAAATTGAAATGCGGTAAAAATATATAAATAAAATATAAATAAATTCTGTTTGTATTTATTTGATTAATTGAGAAATATTTGTTCATTTAACATAGGAGAAGTTCAATAATATGAAATTTATTTAATCATTTAACATCAAGTAAAAAAAAAAATAAATAACTGTAACATTTTTGCATTAAAATCAGAATTAAAAAAATATTTAAACACAGCTTAAATTACTAAAATTACTTAAATTAACTAAATTTAAATTCAATTTTAAAAATAATTTAAATTTAAAAGTAATTAATTTAATTTACGATTTTTCTCGAAATAAAACAAAAAAAAAATAGAAAATCCCTTAAAACAATTTTGAAGTGTCTTAAAAAGGGATAAATTTTCCTCTGGGTAACAAATCATCTACTCGTTGTTAATTTTAGTATCGCTCAACAAAGGAGGCGTTAAAAAGTTGTTTTTGATTATGTATGTTGGATAACGATGAATTTTCGTTCTACTAATTGATTAATTATAGGAAATAAAGATGTTTCTTTTGTACTTTAATGCTTCATTAAATTAATTTACATTCTTTTGTTTTCGCCTTTCCATCATTCAAGATTGAATGAATTAATGTACCTTTTGTACCTTTTTTGTACATTCCCTTGGAAAATTTCCTTCTTCATTGAAATCTGTCTTCATAAGGGATGAAATTTAAAATAAATGGGCTTTCGTTGATTTTCAAGTTTCGCGTTTTCAAATTTTATTTCAGGAATGGGGACGCCTCGATTTGTTTTCATTGTTCGCAACTTTTGTGCGAAAACGAAGAAGATGGCGAAAAACTTTGTTTTTCTTTACTTCATTGAACTTGTTTTAAAAACAAAACTTTTCAAGTGCTTCCCAAAATAAATAAATATACCGAAGAAGAAGAAGAAGTATCGTCTGTTCCATTGTTTATTTGTGCCAAAATAAATGACTAGGTGCACACAATTAAGTTGCCCATTGTATCGTTAAACGGAATTCTCAATCAAAAAAACGAAGGAAAGATACAAAGTTCGTAGGAAAGATCTCTATTTTTGTCAATCATAGGATTTTGTCACATTTCTCTCGTTTCACCACACAAAACAGAAAGTTATTCGGTGTGACACTTTGTTGAATGGAAATAGAGGCAAGGAATGTTTGTAAATAAGTGTCTGGGACAAGAATGAATTTTAAATTTTTAATACCTGCCAAGTACGGACGAAGAATAAGGTATTTTCATGATTATTTTATCAGATTACCTCGTTCCGTGTTTTTGTTTCGGATGCATTGATTGGGGTGTGTTCATTAGATATTCATCCGATTTCTCGTAGGTACTATTTAGTAGTTACAAAATAAATGTACCTCATGTCAGATTGAATTGCAAACTACTTCATGTTACATTTTTGTGCCTTTCGGTCAAATGTACCTCATCATCGTCATGAGAATGATCTGCAATAAAAAAAAACGACAAAACATATTTTCTACTCCGTTTGCGTTTCCTGGTTATGTAAAAATTGTCCTTTTCATGCAGCATGTCGTTGTCACCAACGTGTCTGAAGATGAAATATTTTCTGCCACTGACCGATTTTTTGTATGATGGAAGAATGTCTGACTTTGTTTATGCAAAGAGAAAAAAAGGCAAATGTCTTTATTTTGCTTTGTGAGTCAAGTTATCTTAAATATTTACCTTGAGCCAGTTTTGTAATGAAATATTTGTGTCTCTCAAAATATCTTGGAGGTATTTGTGAAAGAAGTTACCATAAATGCTACATTTTCCTCGTTCAGCATGGAAATATTTGATGATGATGGCATATTAAGAGCAATGTAGTTCAAAACCTTTAGTGAATGGATAAAAGTAATTGGAAAAATCTTTTATCACTTTAGAAAATCGATGTAACGTTCATTTCATTGTTTTTTGAATGAAAAGAAAATAAATTTTATCAAGATTAATTGGAAATGTGGTTATGAAACTAAAACAATGACAATTTACTTTTTCATTAAAAGTCAAGAGATTTTTATTTTATTTGTTGTTGATAGGAACAAAAATGACAAAAAATATAAAATTTCAATGATATAGACCTTCTGAGAAAATTTATTTATTTATTTTTATTGAAAATAAGGCAGATGTAATTTTTAAAAATGCTTCAATTTTCATTCCTTTTATTTTGATAAAAAATATTTAAAATAATCCCTAAATTATCCGTTTTTTTGTCGAAAAAATTTAAAATTTTAGTTAAAAAATTAAACATTGGTCGAAAACTATTTTTTTTGTGCTCAATTTATTTTTTAAAATTTAATTTAATTTCTTTATTTAAAATTTGTTTTTTAAAATTTCTTCCAAATAATTTTTTCTAAATTTAAAAAAAATTTTTGAAAATAAAATTAAAGAATTTTAAAATTTTTTTAATTATTTTTTTTAAAATTAAAAATTTTTAAAATTTTTTTTTAAATTGTTTGTGTATTATAAATTTTTATTTCTAATTTAAAAAAAATTTTAAAAATTATAAAAAAATTTAAAAAAGAAAATTCCATAAAAAATTTCAAAAAAATGACTCTTGAAAATAAATTCAATAATTTTAAAAAAAAATTATATAAAAAATTTATTTCCAAAAAATTTTTTATCTAAAAAATTAAATGAAATTTTTTTGCCTTTTTTTAAAAAATTGGATTTTCACATTCAAAATATAGATTTTAAAATTTGGCAAAATAAAAAATAATAAATAAATTAAAAAATAATAAATATTTTTTTTTAATTAAAAATAATTAATAATTTTTATTAAAAAAATTTAAATTTTTAAAATTTATAAAAAAAAATTATTTCCCTAATTTTGTGAGAAGTTAAAAATAAAATTAAACAATTTCAAAAATTGTAATTGACTTATTATGGAAAAAATTTTTTTTTTAAAATATTTGTTTGTTAAATATTAATTAATTTTTATTGTGAAAAGTAAAATTAAATTTTAATTTTTTTTAACGCTTCAAATAATTTTTAATCTTTCATCAACCTGTTTTAAAGTTTAAAAAATTAAACGATAAATTCAATCAATAAAAATTGGTAAAAAAAGCTGAATTGTGCAATAAATAGACAAAGATAGATTGAGCCTTTAGCAAACACAAAAGAAATTTCAATTACATAAAGTGCTCAGTTACCAACAAAAAAAACTATGATGACTTGAAAAAAATGTCACAAAGCACGTAACGCTTTTCAACACAAAATTTTTTTGAAACACTTCTTAGTTCGAAAGCTATCCGTATGACGCGCTACTGTATCGATACAATTCTTCGTACAAATTTTGTTTCATTTTCCGTCACGAACTTTCAATTTTCGCGCTTATCAATCTTCTTGAATGCTGAATTAAAATCATCTCGTGTGTTAATTTTCCAGCTAATTAATAGCCATTGTCATTAATCGTCCCTCCTTAGAACATCCGAAAATCCATGTAACAAATCATTTTGTCACCACCTTCCGCGTATTACACCGCAAAAATGCGATGCCTCTCGAACACAAAAAAACACTCACAGCAGCGCGCCAATAAACAAATAATTGACTGCCATTTATCATTTGTTCACTATTTGGCACACAAAACATTTAACTTCTGTTATCTATCGAGCAGCAAATAATTTACTCGCGAAACGCGTGTCGTCGTCGTCGTCGTTGCTCCATGGTGAATATAATCCGCACCATTACCACTGCCAATATAATTCTTCTTAATTTTCAATGATCATCAATCACGCTGCCTCACAATATTCCATTTCACTCGGAAATTTATGTGGGAATTTTCGAGTGTTTACGAAAACCGGCATTTTTCCTACATTATCGCTTTATTTTTGTGTCGCGCGTACAAATGCATACGCGACGCAGTTGGAAAATTGAGAATCGATTGCGTGCATGATATACGACAGAGATAATATTGGCACATTGAGATGGATTAGCTTAGCGTAATGTAAATAAATTTGTACGCGATACGCAATTGAGAGACGTAATTTGTATTTTCTTTCATTCATAAATTTATTTTTTGAGAGTCTTCGGGTTTTTTCGTGTATTTAGAAAAATATCGTGTGTAAGTGTGTGAGTATCAATGAAGTTGGCAATATATTTGCGAATGTCAATGGTTACAATGAGACATTAGGATGGGCAGTAATTATTTTAAAAAATAAAAAAATTTTTATTAAAAATTATTTTTTTAAAAAATTGTTTAAAAAATAATTTAAAGTAATTAATTATTTAATTTTAATTTTTAATTATTTTTTAAATGAAATAAAAATGCGAATTTAAAATTTAAAAATATTTTTTCTATTTCACAACTTTTAATTTTTTTTTTTATTTATTTTTTTGTAAATTTATACCATCAAATTTTTTTTTTTGGTTTTTATTTTTGCTAAATTTTAAAAAATTTAAAAAAAAATTTTTTTTCAATTTTTTTTATTTTAAAATTTTTTTTTTTCGAACTTATAATTAAAATTTTTAATTAAAATTAATTATTTTTATAATTTTTTATAATTAATTTTATTAATTATTTTTTTACTTTTTGAAATTCTAAAATTAAAAAATACTAAATAAAATAATTAAATAAAAAAATAAAATTATTAAAAATTAAAATATTTATGAATTATGATTTAATTTAATTTTTAAATTTTATTAAATTAATTTATTAAATTTAATTTATAAAAATTTTAAGATTATTTTTTATTTAGTTATTTTAATGAATTATTAATTAATTTTAAAATTTATTTTTTCTTCCAAAATTCCCAACATGCATCACCCTACAACTTACTACAAGAGTAACAACACGATGTAAACACACATTTATCTACTGCTTACAACATGCCGCTACTACTCCATCAACACACAACATGTACACATTTTTCGTCTATATAACTTACCGCTGCACACAATGTTAAAAGAGAAACAAAGTTTATTCAAAATTCAGTTGTTCGTAAGCGGTCCTCGTGTAAAGACGTTTGTCTCTCTAAAAAAAAAAATAAGCGCGACGATAAATTTATTGACAGCGAAAAAAAAATAAATTTTACAAAAAGTGCATAAAGCGCGCGACAGCAATTTTTTAAACAATTTTTATTACGACTCACAACAACACCATTAAGTATCAAAATAAATCTTTTTTTTTTTTTGTTCAACAAACAAGAGGCATGTTTATTAATAAAATTATTTATTTATAATGCAAAAAAATAATAAAAAAAGAGATAAAGTGTGTGTTGAAAATTATGAAAAAATAAAAAAAAAAGTATGCACCTCATTAATATTAATGCACCTGCTGCATTGAAGCTTCACTTTTGTGATAAGTCACTAACCGTGTTCAGCATAAAATATTAAAAAAATAAATAAAATTTATTTAATAAAAAAAAATTGAATAAAAATAAAAGATTTTGAAGTTCATCGGATTTTTTTTGCATTTAAAACACATGAAAAAAATTGTCGTCGCTTCACGCGTCATTTGGATGCATTTTACACGACATCATACACAAAACTTATTAAATCGCGTATAATTGTATAATATGACCAGAAGCGGTTATTATTTAATAATATCGTTGTCGGTCGTCGCGCGTCTCAATGCAACACTGAAATTGAACTACTTTTGAAAAATTTTTAATATTACTTTTTATTGCTTGTGGATATAGATCTGTCATTTGGAGTAAATTATATTGAAAAATTATTGCAATAGATTTTTATTTAGTTTTTTTTATTTGCCTTAGAAGGAAGTGTGAATCATTTTAATTTGAGTTTTATTTTTTCACGTACACAGCAAATGCAATTTTAATTAAAAAATAAAAAAAAACTAATTTGTAACGACAATAAAAAAAAATTAAATAAATATAAACAACAGTTGCATAAGCTTTTATAATAAAAAATGAGTATTATCGGTTTTACAGCAGAACATTCACAAACAACTCGTATTCTATTGAATTTGGGTTAACGATGATAATTTTCTGTGAACTTTTAAATGATAATAATTTTGTTCGCATTTCATAATCTGGCGGATTTTAAAAAAGTTTAAACGATAAGCGACATTTTTTTAATCAATTTTAAATTGTTTACGCGAAGAACAATGAGAAAATTTTCGTTTTTTGTTTACATTACAACGAATTTAATTATTTTATAAAACATTTGTCTAAAATAAATATATTTTTGGATGTGCTGACTCAAAAAGTCGTAAAATAAATGAAAAATCTGTCCACGTTGTAAAAGTTTTGAATTGAAAAAGGTGTAAAAAGAAGATGATGTAACGTAGAAACGTGTAAAATGTATCAAAAAAGATGAAAAAGGCGACAACGAAGATGACGACGCAGAACAACTTGTTGAATGTTTTATTATTTTTTATTGCAGAAAAGTGTCTTTGACTGAATAAAGTCTAAAAGAAATAAATTTGCAGTGCAAAAATAAATATTTAAAAAAAAACTGCAGCAGAAATAAATTACATATCGCATTGAAGACAGGTAAATATTAAAATTAATTTATTATTTTTTTTTTATTTAATTATAAAATGTGTTTTTAGTAGCAAATATTAGCTTTTGAAACGTTTGAAGGATGAATGAATTTTTTTATACTTTTTTTTCATGTCTCAAAAACTAAGAACCCATAATGGATGAGATGTAATTTTCCATTTTTTCATGAAAAAGTACGTTTAAAAGGACTTAAAAGTGATTGATGAAGTCTACTGGACCGTTAAAATGCCTCGGAGCGAGATTAAACGGACAAAAATCCAATCCATCGTCATCGATGAACACGACCTATCCCAATATTTTTACAAAAGCAAGCAAATGAATGAATGAACGACGTTCAATTTCATACTTCAGCAATTTGTATGCATTTGGATTTATTGAATTGTGTATCTATCTTCTTCTTTTCTTCATGTGTGATATGAATTTAAAATTTCGGATTAAATATTTTCTTGTGGATGCGACACTTTGACATGACGACGAGATAGAAAATGGGCAGAAATACGAGGATAAAAAAAAATAAGAGAATGTTTACTATTTTTTTTTTTGTTTTTCGACGTAAACAAGCCAGAAACTCGTAAAATTTAATACACGTGAATTTTGCAGAGTTTTGCGTCAGCATTTTTTTTCGCTTTTATCGCGTCAATTCGATACGATACGATGAGAAAATATTTTAAAAATGAGGAACATGAAGTGAGTTGTAAATATACTGTGTGGCATGGCACGGAGACACAGGTGTAGTTAGGAATGCATTTTATTATTCTGTTCATTTTTGCTTCATGTTAGAGCATTTAAAAGTTTATCCTCTCTTTCTTCGTTCTTTTGTTAGCGAGAAATCGGATAATAATGGCATTAGCTTATTGTTGTTTTGTTGGCAACTGACTCGACTAAGTCTCTTGCAGAAAATAGAGAAGTTTTGCAGTTCAATTGTTGGAGATGGAAAAAGTTTATTTTTCCCGGGGTTTGAATTATTTTCTAAAAATTCAATTAATTATATTTTTTATGAACTAAAATAATTGAAATAAAATTAATATAAATATTTTTAATTAAATTTTTACAAATAAATAATTTTTCTTTTCATGATCTTAACGAGCTCTTGTTTATTGATTTATAAAAATTGAATAAAATTAAAATAAAAAATTAATAAAAAAAAATTTTTTAAAATTATTAAATTTGTTAAATTTGTAATTTCACCTCACATTTTGGCAAAATATTTATTTTTTTAATATTATTTTTTTTTATTAATATAAGGAATTTATTTAAAAAATTTTTAAATTAAAAAAAAATTAATTAGAATTTTAATTTATGTAAGAAAAATATTTTTTTCATTTCAGTTTTAAGTCGTGCTTTAAAAAAAATATTTATTTATTTATTTTATTTATATCAAATTTAACATCATTTATATTTTTTTTAATTTTTTAAAAATTATTTTTTATTTTTCAAAAAATTACTTTTTTTCATGTTTGTCTAAAAATAATTCAATTGTGTAAAAAACAAAGTAGCGGGAGACGCCTGGTTGTTAATTTTCCCACACACAAAAAATTCATCGATTAATAGTTTCGGCTCGAATTTCATCCTTTTCATCAACGAAAAAGCAATTTCTCACAGCTCAATATCGAATTTCAATAACGAGTCAATGCTCTTTCTCTCGCCACTTTCGTTTCACGCAATTTCTGGTCTATTCCGGTTGCTTTGTAAAAATATTATCTAGAGTGACGTGTTAAATGCCTATTGTAACATTATTGGGTAAACATGCTTTTTCACACGTTTTGTGTACAATTTCAATCAATTTCGAGTGCCACACGAGCAAACCCGAGAGCACAACATAAAACATGTACATTTTGTTTAAACATGCAAATCAGACATAATTAACACTTAATTTAATCGTATTAAGCAAATACCGAACGAACTCCCAAATAACTGACATTCGACACATCGCATTTAATTCCGTTGTTGGTGTTGAGGCATGCACGTTCGCTCAGGTTGTTGCGGCGGCAGCTACAAATGTGATTAAGACGTATCAATTGAATGTGGATAATAAATTAAATGTTCAAATAAACACAGTAACATGATAAAATGTGATACAAACCACATTGCCAGCTGCTGCTGCTGCTGTTGGCTAAAAAGACGGAGTTTATGCACATCAGAGAGACGATAGACAGTTGAAGGCAAATGTTTGCAAAGTGCAACTATTTGAGCGACAGATGTTTGAACATGATGGACAACGAAGTAAATAATGGGATTTTAGATGACACTTTTTGATTTGAATTTACAAATACTTGAGATTACATTTCTGAAACATATATGTTTACAATTTTGACAGGTTGAAATCTGGCACGTCGAGCTATGATAAGCTAGATAGATTACAAATAAGTTCAGTTCATTGAATAAAGTACGAGAATGAAATTTGAATATTTTTGCGTTGTTTGCGATATTTTTCTAAGAATATATTTTTTTAAAGTTTTAAATCAATAGAATTATTTTAAATTTTTAAATTAATTTTTATGTTAATTTTATTTTATTAAATTTTATTTTTTAAATAAACAATATTTTTTAATTTATTTGTTTTTTATCTGTTTTATGTGAAATATTTTATGAAAATTCATTTTTTTAAAAATAATTTAAATAATTCAATATTCTTATTTATTTTCAAAAATATAATAATAAAATTATAATAAAACTTTATAAAAATTATGAATAATAATAAAGTTCAAATTTTCGAGGAAATAGAAAATTATTATCAGTTTTAATATATTTTTCGATTTAAATTAGCACAAAAAAATAATACCTAATTAAACAAAAAATTATATGAAAATGAATTTAAAAAAATTTAATACCTAATTATTTTTTCATTTCAAATATTAAGAATTCAATTTTGAAAAAATAAATATCAATCTAATTTTTTAAACCTTACTAAAAAATTAATTAATTACCCTAATTCAAAAATTGAATTTAATTAACTTACTCATTAATAAAAACTCAAACAAAATTTTGAAATAATTTAATGTTAACATTAACAAAAATAAAAATAAAAAAATATTTATGTAGTTAATTTTTTAATCTTATTTATTTAATTTTTTTTATAAAGTAAAAATAAAATTTAAATATTCACTAAAGTTAATTAATTAAATTAATTTAATAAATATTTTTTATTTCAAAAAATTTTTAATTTTTTTTATGAAAATGGGTCATTTTAAATGATTTTTAAAAATATTTTATAGAAAAAAATTGTGAAGCTAAATTTTTTTCATTTTTTTGTTCATATAAAGCATAATTTTTGTATAAAAAATTGTAATTTTCTTTTTCTGAAAACTAATTCTTGCGCAAATAATATGTCTGAAGGATTTCCGATCAAATCTGAAACAAAGTTTCTGTTACTAACATGCACTTCGTACACTTTCTCTATTAAAAGCAAAAAAAAATCATATTTATTACCTTACGTAACTTATTGAGAAACTCTCATCTGCTCTCCGTCACTCCTCTGCCAAAAATTATTAATAACGCCACGCTTACGGTGCAAAAATTTGCATACAATACCCGGCAACACCTAAATTAGCAATATTTCACTGCGCGAAATGACGTTGCCGTCGCGCAAAAAATTACCTCTCATAAAGAGAAAAGATTTAATCGCCGTTAAATAATTTTCGTTGCTGTTGACGTTTTGATTGATGGCGCGTTATGATACTGCGTTATAAATCAAATTTCGTGCCACCGATATTAAAAAGATTAATAAATAATACGACGAACTTCTGTTTTGCAAAAAAAAAATTAAATGAGTCACTGACACAATTAATATTTACCGCCCCCATGATGATCCGAAAATGTTTTTGATGTAATCGCGACATGTTCTATTTTTTTTTGCTCTCGTTACTTTCGGGCCGCAAGCGATGATGGCTCCGTAAATGATGATGGCGAGTTGTTGTTAATTGGAACATTAAAGCACTTTTTACCATATATAACGGTCCGTTATAGGTCATAAAAGCCACCCGCAGTGAGTCAATAACAATCAGCTGTCGGTCTCTTTATGTCGGGAACTCAATTGGTGCCGATTGTGTGATGCGATGGCATACAAAATGTCTCGAAAAGTAGTAAAAGTTGTCGCATAAATTTCATTTTCGATCGTTTTTCGTCGATGTATTCACGAGAAAACTAAGTCGAAAAAAAGTAAGAGTAAATAAAAGTTGGTAAAATCACTCGAATGAAGGAAGTTAATGGACATTAATGTTCCAGATAAAATTTATTTCGTTAAAACAAACGATAGGAATGACCTAAATTTCGGTTTTTTCTCATGTAAAAGAATTCTTTTGACATCTTTTTCTGTGTGGAACAAAAGTTTTCGGCAACATATGTGATACTTTTTTGCAAGAATTCGGAAGTGAAACATATTTTTCTGCTTTATCGATCGATTTTTTGTAATGCAAGTCAAGCTTAAACTTTTCCAATCAAAAAATCCTTGTTGTGACGTCAATTTTCTTGACAAGCTATTTATTTATGATAAATAACAATTTAAAATTTTATCAATATTTGACGTTGTTGAAAGCATTTTAATTTGAAAATTGTGTAAAAAGTCGACGACAAGCTGTTTCTTTCTTTAAAATTCCAGTCTAAAGAGTTAAAATAAATGTAACTATTGTTTTAAACTTTTTCCTCCTTCAATTTTAATAGAACTTTGCGTACGTGACATGGCAAATTTTAATGGATTTTCCCACAGATATCTTTTTAGTCGTACAAAAAATAAGAATTTTCATCAAATATTAAATTTTAAGAGCAAAAATAATAGAGAAGAGTGACAATTATGACATTCACTTTTCATCTCTTCTCCGTTTTGACACAAGAAAAAATTGCAGTAATTTATTATATTTTTAGAATGACGCGATTTAAAAGGATGTCAAAAAGTGTCTGAAAAGTTCTTAATTTAATTCCGAGAATTCGATTAAAAAATCGCTCGAACAATCGCCACTTTAATGACGCTAAAATTATAACTTTATAGCAACAGAAGCCAATCACATAAAAAAAAGTAATTTCGTTACTACTCAATAAAAATTATTTTTATCGCAAATCGAATTAACACATAAATGTTCAGCGCTGTCTCTGTCGCGCGTTCATTAAATTTCCTTTCCGTCCAATAAAATTCGACAGTTAAACAAAATTTTATGTTCGCAACGTGATGTGCTGAAAATTGCACTGCCAAATTCAGATAATATAATATTTTGATTGTGTGTATAGTTTCGAGTGACTTTACATTGCACCGGAATGTGGTATAAACATTTTTTCTTGTTTCTTGCATTTCCCGTTATTCGTCGAGGTTTGAGTGCATTACAAGTGTAAATTTTTTATTTACAATTTTTTATGTCGTGTGTGTGTGATGAAATGATAAAGTTGGAAGTAAAATCAAAAATTAACTTGATCGCATGCAGTTTTATCATAATTAAAAACGTCACGCGATGAGTTTATTGAAATTTAAACGTTGGGTTTTTTGTAAATAAATATTTTTTTATGTGAACAAGAGACCACCCATTGTCATAATTTTTATACTGATTTGGAGATTTTTTATTGATGCAATTATTTAAAAAAAATTATTAAAAATAAATAATTTCTTCAAGTGAATTTATTGATGAGTTGTTATTAAAAATTTGCAAAAATAATTTTTTTAATTAAATTAATTTAGTAAAATTTTAAATTAATTAAATAAATAAATAATTAATTTAAAAAAATATTTTACTAAAATTTTTCATTAAATTTTTAACTAAAGTTTTTTAATAAAAATTAACAAAACAAAATATTAATTTTTAATATTTTAAGTTTTCTTCAATTTTTTGTTTTATTATTTTTTAAATTAAATTATTTCTTTAAATATGTTTTTCAACAAAATTAAATATTTTAATTAAAAAATTAATTGTAAGAAATATTTAAATATTTTTTCTATTTTTAAATATTAAAAATTTAATTTAAATTAATTAAAATATTATCAATTTAAAATTTTTAATTATTTTTTGAACTATAATAATTATAATTAATAATTAATTAATTAGGAATTATAATTAATTTTAATTTAATTTAATTTAATAAATAATTAAAATTAATAAAAATTAACTAACTAATCATAATAAATACTTATTTTTTATTTTTAAATATTTAAAATTAAATTTAAATTATTAATTTAAAAATTAATTAAAATATTATTTAAACTTTTAATTATTTTTTTTAAATAAATTATGTTAAAATAATTTTAAAAAAATTAGTTAATTTAAAATAACTAAATGCAAAAATAAAAAAAAAATAAATAACAGACAGACAAAAAATCATTCAAAACCAAAATTTCACTCACCTGAACGCCTCTCTTCCATTTCGGATAAATCTTAATTACTTACACTGCCTGTCACTTATTTGTCTCATTAAAATAAATATTATTCCATTAAAACTGCGAAAAGCAATAACGAGCAGTTATAATTGCAATTTTTCTGTTTTGTCCAATAATTTATTATATTTACAAAAATTTTGGCAAATTACACATGTACTTTCACTCCAGTACCAAAAAAAAACCAACCAAGGTAGAATTCCTTTTTAACGAATGCAGTGAGTAAGTGTTAAATTCCCTTTTTCAGTAATTTTTAAAAAATATTTTGATGACGCGTTTTATTTGCGCAAATTTTATATCTTTATTGACTGCAAAATTCAGGTTAAGAGCTCATAATTGCTTTTCAACAGCAATTAAAAGCGCGCACCAATAAAAAATTAACTCAAAGTGATCGACATTTATTGAAATCAGGACGGAGTGCGAACGACTGGCTTTTATTTTCTGTGCGAAATTCAATATTGTGCAGTTTTTGAAAAAAATTCACATTACAATAAAACAAATGTAAAACTAAACTCTGTTATTTGCGTTAAATGTGCATCTGCATCTACCCTTTTTTTCGAATTCCAGAGTAGAAATCGAGGCAATTTTAAAGAACATGGAAAAAATCGTACATGGAAAAAAGGGAAAGTACCCATTTGTAATATCACTCATAGATCTACAATTTCACTTTATTCCTTTAAAACTATGTTGCTACATGGGAAAAACGGTAAGGCGGCAATAAACGAAGAATTTTTCATTACATTTTTTTCCTCTCAGTGACTTGTCTTTCTAACTTTTTTCTCTTTTCATTCAAGAATTTGTCAGAGAGACGAAAAAAATTATTTTTTTTATTTTAATTTTCCACTGTAACAATTTCTCGGAAAATTTATTCGTTTATCGATGTTTGGCACAAAACGTTTTTGTTCTCTTTCTTTTATTTCTTTCGCTTTTTTCTTAATATTAAATATTATTGATTCTCTTTGTTCGATATAAATGGCCTTGATTCCTCGGTTCAATCACGTTCAATTCCCTCATAAAACTGCTTATCTCAAAAAGTTTTTTGTTTCCTGTTTTTCTGTTGTTTCTGATTTTTTTTTTTTTGTGGATTTATTTGAATAGTTTTCCCTTGAATGAAGAAGAAGAAAAAATGAATAAAAAGAAACTTCTCAATAATAAAACTTTTGTTTGAGCCAGTTATGATTAAATTCAGATAAAAAAAAAAAATGCATGTTTTATCTGTTTTTTTGGATGAAAACAAAGGAAATTTCCAGTTCACTTGAGGTTACTTTTTTTTTGATGAAATGTCCTTGAAAGATAAGCCAACACGGAACATATTGAGACAAAAACCTAAAAATAAAGGAAAGTCATGATTAATTGATTCCCTTTTCGTGTCCTTCTTTATCTCAAAAAAAAAATTTTTTTTCGTAGATTGATTATCTTCTCAAATGACAAAACGTGTTCAAACGAAAGATAAATAAAAGAAACGTGCGCGCGCGAAAAACTCAAATTTCGTATTCAGATCACTTACGGAGAAAAAATTGTATAAAGTAATAATAACAGTGTCGGATTCATCATCATCGACCAAAAATCAATCGAAAACTTTTAAAGGCACGTTTTCGCTACGACTTCCTCAGGCGAATTATTTGTTTTTTTTTTGGGCGCCGCCAATGTCAAAACAGTTTAGAATTCAATCGGAGTCTTGTTTGGGGAAAGAAATTGAATAAAATGGAAGAAAACTGTAGATTAAGTGGTTATTGACAGAAATGTATCTCGAGAAATAAAAAAAAATAAGAGACAAAATTTATGAAGTTAATAATAATAAAAGATTTCAGTGTCATGTCAGAGATTTTTGTCATAAAAAATTTGATAATTTTTTTGATTGCAGTTCTCTCTTTTTTTGAAACAAGAGAAATGCACTATGGGCGAAAATGGAGTCAAATTAACTCCTTATGAGATAAATTAACCCTAAAGGATTAACCAAAATGACTTTTTTTTAAGACCCTGGGGCCTTGAAAATATGTCTTTCAAACTTTTACATGGAGGTTTTTCGAAATTTTTATTTTTTAAAAAAATTATTGAAATTAAATATTAATTTTTAACAATGCTAATAATTAAATTATTATATAATAAATAAATTAAATCCCGGGCGAAAAGGATAAATCGCACAACTAACATTTTTAACAAACTGAGAAAAATCGATTTAAAGTTTTTTACGGTTTTTGAGCTGTAAAAATTTTTTTAAAAACTATTTCTTCTTTTTTAAATTTACAAAAGTAAATAATTGGCCACTAAAAACAATTTTTGTACAGAAAAATTTTTTATCTACTCTCAAAGGGGTAGTTTTGGGAAATTTTTTATTGAGAAAAAGGATAAATCGCACAATTGCACAAAATTTCATATAAAAATGAGATTTTTCAACTCTTCCAATTTCAATATTTTTCCAAATTTTTTGGTTCAAGTTGACTTTTTATGTAATAACAGAGCATAAACAACACAAAAACATGAACAAAAAACGATTTGGAGAAATTTTTATATTTGACTTATTACCATTTGTGCGATTTATCCTTTTCGTCTATTCTTTCTATTGAAAAAAAACTGGTATATTTTAAAAATTTTTGCAAATCTCTCAATGTATCTTAAAATACTCGTCTGAAGGCATATTTTCTCATTCTTAACTCAATTTTGTCAAAAATGTCAGTTGTGCGATTTATCCTTTTTGCCCGGGAAATAATAATAAATTAATAATTTAAATAAATATTAAATTAAAAAAAAATCATTTTAAAAAATTAATTTAAAAAAAATAATAAATTTTTTTTTAAGGCGAATAAATTTAATATATTCATTTTTTGTCTCCCCCCCTCGGATTTTGTCGAAAAAATTCAGGGGGAAAAATAAAAATTAAATATAAAATACAAATATTTTTGACATATTTTGGAATTTTTATATTAAAAAATCATGAAAAATTACTGTTTATGGTTTATTAACGTTTAACGTCTAAAAATGTTAAAAAATTACAAACAAAAAATTCAAAAATATTTATTTTTTTATTTCCCCCCCCCCCTCGAGAAAATCCTCATGGGACAAAAAATGAAAATATTAAATTTATTCGCCTAAATAATAAAATTTAATTTTTAAATCAACTATATTAAAATTTTTTTTTTTCAAATAATTAATTAATTTATTAATTAAATTTATTTTTTGTAAAAATAAAAAAATGAAAAATTTTCGAAAAATCTCCATGTAAAAGTTTGAAGGCCTTATTTTCAAGACCCCAGACCCTTAAAAATTCATTTCGTCCCACTGAGCTCCTAAGGGGTCAATTTATCTCTTGAGGGGTTAATTTGTCCCCTTTTTGACTCATAGGGCAGAAAAAACGAAACGACAGGACATTCCATTAAAGGATTTATATAATCAATTTTCTTTTATTTTCTTCTCTCTAGTTTTATTGTGTCCCAAAACAGCTACGAGAAAAACTATAAAATTTTTATGAAGTCAAGTTAATCGTCAACAGTCATAAATTATCGCACATAAGAGACTCTTTATTTCGAAAGATGCGACAGATAAACGTTTGTTGTGTTTTTACAGACAATTTATTTCCGATAATCATAATTTTTTTTTGAACGAATTTTTTTCAATTTCCTCTCGTTGCTCAACATTTTTTACGTTACGATTGGCTCTATGGCTTGACATTACAATACCCACTCATTTAATAGACATAAGTTGACAAGTCATGACACAATAAAATAGGCAATAAATTATTTTATCTCTTGGTATTGATACAACAACAATAATAATAGTACTAAAGAACAATCAGTGTTTATTCGCATTGTAAGTATTATTTACGACGACGGCAGTCAGAGAGGCAAAAAAAAAGAGTACAAACATGATGAAGTGTGTATTGTTTGCCTTTCATTCATGTTCACGTTCAATTTCAGCCATGTTGTTGAAAAATATGTGTGTTAAGGTGAATTTATGAGCAATGATTGGCCATGTGGCGCGATTTTATCGGAGAGATTTTTTTTTTTTTTTTTTTCGGAAAATTCCAAACACACCCGAGCCACATGAGGTTGACATTTTTGACAAGAATTATTGTAATTGTCATGTAACTAGCTGAATGTGCTGCTGTGTGAGAATAAGTAGAATGAGTAATGGACACGTTGAGGCTTCTGTGCATTTTTCCGGCGATTAACATGTCAAATGTGATAAAAATATGTTTTTTTATGAGTTGTAAGGGATTAATTTCTTCCTGATTGACTATGAATATGAATAATATGGCGATGAAAGAGTAAATGGAATAATTTTGTTATTTTGGTGATTTTCGTAAATGAAGGAGATTATGGCAATAATAACATTAATAATACGAGAAACTTTGCTAAATCTTCTTTAGGGGAATTAAATGAGTTGTTTCAGACAAAACAAAGTAATAATTAATTTTTTTAGACGTATTATATTTATTTTGTGCCAAATGATGAAAAAAAAATAATTGAAAAAAATTGTTTAGGAATGCTTCAAAATTTTAATTAAAATATTAGATATTAAATTAAAATTAAATTTCATTTAAATCATTAAATTAAATTAAATTAAAATTATTGAAATAAATATTAATTTTTCAACACTGTATTTTATTGAAATATTAATGAAAATATTTTTTTCTTATTAAAAATATTAAAGTTTTATAAAATGTTTTTTAAAAAATATTAAATTAATTTTTTAAAAATATTTTTATCATATTTTTATATATTAGATTCATGTACTACAATTTAATTGTTACAATTTAAAATGTTTTTTTGGCAAATGAAAATTAATTGAAAAATAAATGAAAATTATTTTATTTATTTAAATTTAAAAAAATATATATGAAAAATATGATAAAAATATTTAAAAAAAAATTATTTTAATATTTTTTTTTTAATATTTTTTTAAAAATATAATTTCAGGAAAATATAATTTAAAAAAAACTTGCTTATAAACTATATTTAATATCAATTTATTTATTAATTAAATTTATTTTTCTGATTTAAAAAAAAATTAATTGATTTATTTTTTTAAATAGATTTAGTGTCAAAAAATTTATAAAAATACTTTTAAAAAATAAATGAAAAAAATTTTGAAAAATTTAATAAAAACGCACTATTAATTTTTGAATTTTTAAATAAATTTGAATTAATTAATTATAATTATTTTTAATTGGCCAATTTTATGATAAAATATTTTTTATTTAATTTTAATTCATTTATTAACAAATTTTTAATTAAAAACTTTTTAATTAATTAAAAAATGTTAAAGTTTTGATAAAATTTCAAACTTTTTGGTACTTTAATTGTAATAAATAACTGAAAAATCTTGATGATTTTCGGCAAAATTATTACGTTGAAAAATTAAGATTATTTTTAAATATAAAACATAAAATATTTTTTCTTAATTTTTTTATTAATTCAAACAAAAATCTGCTTTAAAATTTCATGTACTTCATTAGAAAACTACCGCAAACTCCATTTTTCAATTCAACCATCCACAAAATCCCGCAAAACTTCTCTCATCTACTCGCAAAAAACTACTTTTTCATAACAATTCCATAACAAGTAAGCCGCAAAGTTCAACAAAACTTTGTACAAGCAACTCATTATCCCAAAAGTTATAATTGATACTGATGAAAGTCACGATCAACATTTATAATATTATTATTATCATTTTTGGCTTGTCTCAAATACGAGCAATGACAAGCAGTGTGCTCACTATTAGTAAATTAATGATTAATTTAATACAAGTCTTTCCTTTTACGTTTTAAATGGTTTGCTTGTAAAACTTTATAAATGGACGTGTAACCATTCATCGACCCACAAAATGGCAAACAAACAAAAAAAAAACTCACTTCACAAGCGCAACGGTAGACGATCAAGATATTAATTTTATTAGACATTTTACATGTTATTATTTGTGTGTCTCCGTTCATTTTATTAGATTGGAAATAAACTTTTAAAATGGCAACAACAACAGAGAGATAAGTTACAATTTAAATTATTATTATGATTAATTCGTTCGTTTGAATGGCTTTGGACACATTTTCATCGGTGTTGCTGGTAATTTTTTGAATAAAATATGTCGAAACACGATTAGGGTGTCAAACGAATAATAAAATTATAATTGCTTGTGGCATGAATGGTTATTAGCAATTTATTTCGAAAAATGTTAATTACACTTTTTTGCGCCTGTTATTGTCTCAAAAAGGTGCGGATGAATTGGAGTAGGTGTCAACACTGATTTATTCGCATGAGAAAATCGAGCACGCCGTAAAATCATCCAGACAACGTGGCAACAAGTGCAAAATTCTAACAAACCACAAAAATTAAATTTTCAGGAAGTGACAAGCCAATCGTTTGATGTCTGACGTGCAAAAGTCAACGACTTAACGACACATTGTCAAAATTTGGCAACAAGTTGATCAGAACCATACTTTTTTTTGGGTGTCATGCACGCAACACGAAATACTAGAACAAATTCCGTCCAACATCAAATACGGTTTCTATTAATAACTCGGTGCTCGAGTGATGTCTCGTGTCGTCGACACACTTATTTGCCGTTTTTTATTATTGAAAAACACACGAACGAACGAGCGACAGAGAGAAATATGCTTGAAAAGTGCAAGTGCCGTAATATGCACATCATCGTTTGTTGTTCCCTCTCGCAAATGAATGACGATCGATTTTTGTGTGCGGTTTCATTGACATCTGTGAAATATTTATTCCCAACACTAGGCTGATGCAAATTGCAGAAATAATAAAAAAAAATTGTTTGACAGATGATGTGAAAGAATTGTTGGGTTAGGTTGGGTAATTTAAAATTTTTCAGTTTTTCTCGCATGAAGAGAGAACACAAGTGTGGATATATTAAAATAAATATATTTTTACGCTCTCATGGGATAATTTAATGGTGAGGAACATGTCGTACATTTATTATTTGTCACTTTATGTGACATAAAACGTTGATTGTTATACTCGAGCATAAAAGTAAAGCTGAATTTTAAAGCTTTAATAAAACGGAGGAAATTTAAAAAAATATAAAAAAAATATTCTCCGTGTCGGGGAGTCGAACCCCGCTCTCCCGCGTGACAGGCGGGGATACTAACCGATATACTAACACGGAACTTGTCTTTTAAGATGAATTTGTCTATTTTGAACAATTTTAAAGAGATTAAACTAAAATTATGCAAATATGAAATTTCACTGATAAGAATTTAAAATTTAATTAAGTGACAGGTGATAATGAGCAAATTTAATTAAAAGCTGATATGAAGTCATACATTTTGAATTTTATTAAAATAAAAAATTTTACGTATATCTTGACTAAATTTTAAGTTTTATAAAAAAATGAATTTCAGAAAATATGTTTTTTTATATGCCTTCTTGTATGAATAATTTTTTATTATTTTTATTATTAAAATTTATTTTATTAAAATTCGTTCTATTAACATTTTTACGTAAAACTTTTTAACTTTTAATGAATTTTGGAAATTTTTCAATATTTTTAACAAACTATTTGAGAATGAATTACATATTTTCATGAATTTTTATTAATTAATTTATTGATTTTATGAAAATTAAATTAAAATGTATTTTTTACGTATTTTATTTTTTTAAAAATTGTTGTCGAGCCTTTGAAGTTCATACGCTGATTTTTTTTACAAGTTATTTTTTGACCAGTTTTAAGCCTAAAATTGAATTAATATTCATTCTAAAACTCAATTTTTTTCTATTTTTGAGACAAAAACTCAAAAAAATAAATTACCTATTTGGAAGAATTCTAAAATTATTTAGCCAATTTTTTTATGAATTTTATTTTTTTTTTAAATTAATTTATAAAAAGTTTCATTCTATTTTCAATTTTTAACTATCAAATAATTTTTTGTTTTTCAAAATTTTAATCAAAAGCCTTTAAAATTTCTAATATTTAAAAAAAAATTATAAATAAATTTTTTAGATTTAAATTTCCATTTTAATTAATTTTTTCGTCAAATATGATTAAATTCGACTAATTTTTTTTTTTAATTTGTAAATAATTTTTAAAACAAAACTTTGAATATCAAAAATAAGATGAAGTCTCTTAATTTCAAAATTTTTGTTTTAAAAACTATTTACAAAATAAAAAAAAATTAGTCGAATTTAGTCATACGTATATTTGACAGAAAAAATACTAAAATAGAAACTTTAAACATTAAAAATTCATTTATAATATTTTTTTTTATTAAATTTTGCTTGATGTTCTTAAATAAATTTGTTTTTTAATTTGTTCTTTTTTCAATTAAAAGTGAAAAAAGTAAAAATTATAAAAATAATTTTATTTACTCAAAAAAAAAAAAAAAGATTTTTTAAAACATTTTTGTTTAAAATTAATTATTTTTCTAAGTTATATCTCCTAAAAGCCTTTTTTTATTAATTTTTTTAAAATTATTATATGGAAATTTATCTGAAAATATCAATTAAAGCTTTAATTAAAATACATATTTCAGAATATTTCAATTATTTTTTTAATAATTAAAAATTTAAAAAATATTAATTTTTGTTTATTTTTCCAATTTGCAAATTTTTAATTGATCCATCAAACAACCACACACGTTCATAATTTTTTTTTGCCATGCACCTTCCTACTTATAAATCAATTAACACTCAAATCATCGCTCGCTTTAAACACTCACACGCCCCAATATTTTACTTTAATGTGTGCAAATTAAAGCATTTACACATTATTTATCTGCTCGACACTTTTGGAATAAATTAAGTATAATTTTTTTTTGCATTTCTTGTATAATTTACACGCCAAACAAAGTGCTTAGACTGTGTGACTAGCGCGCGATAAATGCGCAAACTAACAACCAACAAATGATATGCAAATAAGTATCTAACCGCACCACATTAAAATTTTCTTGTTAAATACATCATTAATCGACGACACTTTTTGTCACACATAATTATCATAACAATATGAGGCATGAAATTACACATTTTATCGTTGCCATTCACCTCTTTTGCCAGACACGAGCGCGGAGAAAATAGATGAAGTGCAACGATTTGCACATTGCCGTTAATATTGAATGATGATGAAAAGCCGCAGAAATTCGCGTCATCAAGTAGCCAATGTAAATATTGATCAATTATGATTGATGGATTTATTTTTGTATTTTTTTAATATTCAAGACTTTGTGAAATGCGATACTCAATTTTTTCTCTTTTTTTTTGTAAACAAACGACGAAAAACGACAACTAAATTAGCTTCATTTCTCTCATTTTCCATCATTTTTTATATTTTTTTAAGCGAATTAAATCTTGATTCACTCAATATTTTTTGCGTTAAGAACGTTCAGACTTAATTTCCGATATTTAACCGGAATCAACAGTATTAAATTTTTTTTTCTTAAAAAAAATCTCATTGGCGCAGCAAAAAAGCAAAACACTTCATAAAATAAAAAGAATAAAATAAACGCGTGTGGTAAATAAATACAAAAATAATATTTTTTTATCTTCTTTCTGCCATGCAAGTCGAGTCAAGTCAGTGAAGTCGAGCAAAAAAAAAAGTTGGCAAGGAACCAAACAAAAAAAAAATTCGAAGAAAAAATAACAAGATACATGAAAATGAAAAAGGATGTTTAACGGATATGTTTGCAAAATGTATGAAAGTGAAGAAAAAGAAGTAAAAAAGAACCCAAACAACATTACGAACATAAACTATAGCACTGAATAAACATAAAAGTGATCTAAAAAATGAGATTTCTCGTCGTTTGTGGTGTGGGAGTGACGTATTTTGCAAACAAAAAAGGATAAAGCGATACACGAACAAAAAAAGACAACACTGAAAAAAAAGGGAAAAATCGTCTTGAATCAACGTCAATATTTACACATTTTACCGGTTCCCTTTCAGTTCAATTCTTTTATCGCACTTCGCTCGTCTAACAAAAATGACACAAAAAATGTTGTTAAAAACCCTCGTAATGTGACAAAAGAAATCAATTTAGGAAATGTGCAGACAAAATAAATTTAATTCAAACTTCGTTTTTTTTTCTTGTGCGATAAGGCAACGAGTTAAAAAATGTATCGACATTAATTTACATGTGAATAACAAGTGGAAGTGTCCCTCGTTGCAAATTATGCAAATTTTTGCGAGGTTCAAAAATACACTAAAAGTAAGTTGAACTAAGTTAAAAGTAGTGACGGAGAAAATTGTTGTAAAGAAAAAGTTAGTCTCGGGTTTTTTGTGTGATGCTTTAATCCTTTCGAAATCAGGTTATGTTTGGATTACGGCTTTGCTGATTCAGTATGTTTGGATAAAGTTATATGGTAGCGTTTTGTTAGAAGGATTTTCTATGAGTGAGGTGAAAAAGAACAAGTTTTGACTGATATTTTTTC
The DNA here is from genome assembly GCF_036172545.1 of Culicoides brevitarsis. Taxonomy (NCBI): domain Eukaryota; kingdom Metazoa; phylum Arthropoda; class Insecta; order Diptera; family Ceratopogonidae; genus Culicoides; species Culicoides brevitarsis. The sequence continues at coordinate 12,345,208 of NC_087085.1, read as the reverse complement.
ACTTAGTTCTATTTTTTCTGCATAATATATTCATATTCAGTAAAAGTTTTTCATTGTTAACGTAAAAAAGATTTTTCAAGTGAAAATATTGAGATAGTTACATTAAAAGATGAAAAACATATGAAGATGGATTATTTATAATGCTTTTATTTGATTTGTTTTTACTTTTTATTAAATTATTATTTTTTTAGCTGAAAAATATTAAAAAATTTTATTTATTTAAAGATTAGTTTTTTTTTTAATTGAAGAAAATAAAATTATTAATTTTAATTATTTTAAATAATTATTTTAAATAATATTTTTTTTAAATTTGATTTTGAAGAAAAATAATTTAAAATGAACAAAAATTCACAAATTATTAAAATTAATTTAATTGAATAAAATTAATAATTAAAAATTTATTTAATTTATTAAAAAAAAAAAAATATTTTTTTTTTAATTTTAAATGAATATTTTTTTAATAAATTAATTATTAAATTTATTTTAAATAATTATGGAAAATTTTAAATTAATTAAATTTCGATTTTTTTCATTCAACTAATTTTAAATTCTTAATTTAATGGAATAAAATTAAAAATTTTATTTAAAAAAATAAATCCTAAACCATAAAAATTCATATTTTTCATTTCCTTTGCAATTTGTTAAAATATTTCAAGAAAAAAAATTTTTTTTTCCATTGTTTAAAATGTGTGAAAATTCCGTCATCATTATTTTTTTTTTTAATAAGAAAAAACTTCATTTTAATTTTCTCTCATTTATTCCTCTTTTTTTCTTTCTAGACAAAGATATCATTCTCATCGTTAAAACAGCAGAAACAGCAGCAAAAAATGACTAAGTGACTTGAAAAATTCTCCACAATGATTTTTCATGCAAATTACAATGACATGAAAAGCAACTCTCTTAATTAAAAGCTCTGTGCGAAGCATAAAAAAAGTATCTGTCTCATTAAAATAATAAAACATAATAAAAAAAATCCGCGAAAGAATGATAACGTAATGAAGTTATTAGTCAGTCACATACGATTATTAAACGTTATCTGTGTCTTAAATATTATTTTACTGCGGAAAAATGCTGCGAATGCAGAAACTTTCACAATTGGATATCTGACGGGATCGCAACGCAAGCCGGGCGACATGGAATACGACAGACCTGGTAAGTACCTCGTGCACGAATCTAATTTCTGTGTAAATTACTGCTGTTGCTGCCATAAAATAAAGGAATGACGGCAAAAAAGGACGAAAAATTTTCTATTTTTAGCACAATGGAAAATAAATTGCAAAGACAAGCGTAATAATAATAAAGAATCTTTTTGTACAAAAAAAAAACTTTGAATTCTCCTGACTTCCTTTTAATCCGTTCGTTGTGTTTTTTGCTGCTGCAGCACATAAAAAATAAAATACAATTGCCGTAAATTCAATTAAATTAAACAACTGGAGCTTATACTGTTTCAAGTGTTATCCCTGTTTTGGCATGACAATGTGCAGGAAAGTGTATTGTAGCACTGAGATTTTAAATCGCTTTTAAGTGTAGGATAAAAGTGAGGCAGAAAATAAATGAATTAGCAAAATTTTTAGAGTGCAATGATAATATTAATTTTTTAAATAATTTAATTTAATAAATTAAAAAATTAAATAAACTTAATTAAAAAAAATTAAAAATTTAAAAAATTAAATTAAAATTAAAAAAATTTTAATTAAAAAAATTAAAAATTGATTTTTTTTAATTTTTTAACACATTTTCCTATAAACTTTTTTTTTATTTTGAGTTCAAATCTAATTTTTATTAATTTTTTTAAATTTAATTAAAATAAATTTTATTTTTTTGTATGTAAATTTAAAAAAAAAATAAATAAAATTATTTATTTTATTTTAATCAATCTTATTAAAGAATTTTAATTATTTTATTTAAGTTATAATTAAAACTTTAAACTGATAAATATTTTTTTATTTTTAATTAAAAAATTTTATTTATTTATTTTTTTTTTATTTAAATATTTTAATTAATTTATTTTAAAATTTTGATTAAAAAATTCTACAAAATTTTTCTTAAACTAAAAGTAAAATTTGCTCTAATTAATCCCAAAAGGAAAAAAAAACAAAAGCTAAAACGGGAAATCCGTTTGCAAGTCATGTTAAGTTTATCTCGCGCGACTTTTTATGAATCCCGGGGGAATAACAATAATTAAAATGCAAGCACTTCACGTGAAGATGACACCCAGAAGTGAATTATTATTATTATAATTTCCCGTTGTTCAAATAAAAAACTTTTGCAAAAATGCGACTTTCCTTTTATCTCCAGAGTGCATTTAAATGCCAGAGCAACTTACGACAGAACATTATCGTACGTCACTCTTCCAACACTTTGAATCCTTGATTTGTGCTATTTGGAGCATGAAAATTAATTTGCATCGTTTTCCTTTCCTCTTTGTCTCTTCATGCGAACTTTCATAATTGTCATGTTATCTAAGACACGAAAGAAACTCCAAAGAAAAGTGGCAATTACGAAATGATAATAAGAGAAAAAAAAATCCTTGTCATAAATTTCTCTTTGCAGGCTTACGAATATCTGGCGCTATATCTCTCGCCTTCGAAGAAGTCAACGCGCACAAATTGAAGGATTACGGTCACGACCTGAAATTTATCATTGCCGAGACATATGGCGAGGAAGTTAACAGCATCCGTCAAACGGCGAATTTGTGGACGAAAAATATCACGGCGTACATCGGACCGCAGGAAACGTGCGTGCACGAGGGACGTCTAGCAGCTGCCTTCAACCTTCCCATGATCTCTTATGTGAGTAACTGCCTTTTTTTGATTAAGTGCTTGTCCGAACAAAAAATGTCTCATTTTAGTTTTGTACACACCACGAAACGTCACACAAGAAGAATTTTCCGACGTTCGCACGTACTCGTCCCCCAGACATCCAAATTTCGAAGTCCGTTGTCTCGCTGCTGCTCGCCTACAATTGGACACAAGTGACATTTATGTATTTGCAATCGGATGAAATGGAAATTTTTAGTACGGTTGCCGAGACGCTGTTGCACACGTTGAAGGAGCATGGCGTGAAAGTTCGTGCTGTGCACACATGGAGTCAAGTTTTTCACATTGGCTACATGAAAAATCCATTTGATCAGCTTGTCGAAGAGACATACGTCGACACGAGAAGTGAGTTGTGACTTGATGCTTTTTTAATGTCAAATAAGGTTTTTGTTAAATGAAACTCAATAATATTGACCAAAATTTAAAAAAAATTCGGGGAACAAAATAAGTTTTTAATTTTAGTAAAAAATATCAAAAATTGCCTTTTAAACATTTAATTTGAATTTTTTATTTAAACATTTTTAAATTTTTCATTAAAATCTTTTTTCATACATTTTAATGTCAAACTATCAAATTAAAAAATTAATTTAAAAAAAAATATTTATTAAAAAATTATTTTTTTTTCTATTTTATTAAAAATTATTGTCTTTATAAGCTCTCACAATTAAATTAAAGTTTTTTAATAAATAAATTAATAAAAAAAATTAAATAAAAATATTAATAAAAATAATTATAATATTTATATAATTTTTAAAAATTGAACAAAAAAATTAATTTGGAAAATTTATAATTTTGAAATTAATTTTAAAAATTTTGTTTTATATTTTTATTTAAATTTTATTAAAATTTAATTTATTTTTTATTTAATTTATTTTTTATTAAATTTATTTTTTCTTATTTATTTTCATTTTTTATATAAAATTTTTTATTTATATTATTTTCTTTTAATTTTTTTTATCTTAAACTTTGCTTCAATAATTTTTTAAAATCATATACAGGGCACTAAAAATATTATTTTGATTCATTTGAAACATCCTAATTGAAATTTCATCTCATTTCATTTCAGTTTATGTGATATTGGGACATCATTTCGAGCATATCGGTTTACTGGCGAGTTTGAAGCAACGTGATTTATTGGATAATGGCGAATATTTTGTCGTTGGCGTCGATTTGGAGCAATACGATCCGCAATCGCCGGACAAATATTTGAAAGGTTTGTTGCAAAATCGACAAAATCCCCGCATCGTGGATGCTTTTCGATCGTATGTTGCTATTGTGCCGTCTGCGCCAGTTGCATTTGATGTGTTTGCGGTCGAGGTAAGAGAAAACTTTATTTATTTAAAATTTATTGTCTTGCCAAACACTCTCTAAATCTTCGTCTTCTTCTTTTTTTATGCTTTTAAAAGACTTTTGCGGGACTTTATGGCATGTTCCCACCATATAAAATCACATAAAAGTTCGGCGAGACAATAATATTTATTATTTTCCTTTTCTCTCTCACAACCTACGTCATTCCGAAATCGTCCCAAGATTTTTATTCAAAATTCCGTTTTTCCTTTTTATTCGTATTTTATATTGTCAAAGGATGTGCTCTTTTCGCGTCTTTTGTCGAGGTCATCGATTTCGCAAATCCTCCCAAGACATTTGATACATTCCTTAAGAAGCGATATTGGAAGGAAAGGGCATTGACCTTCACTCGAGCCGTACCCAGGAAATATCAAATAACGTCGTTGTCTTCGCGCGAACACAAATTTATTGATAAATGTCGAAATATGGACGACGACAGACGGTAAAAGACAAAATATCGACATTAAACGCGGATATATTAAGATTTATGAAGAGGATTTGCACAGAGGGGAAAATGGTTTATTGATGAAAATGGATGAAAAAGCAGTAAATGACGTCTGAACCGAATTTTCATTACTTTCGTGAGTTGCTTCTTGATAAAAAGAGCTTTTAATATGGCACAAGAAGCAATAAACGTTCTTTTATGTCAACGACTCGTTGATGTGGTCTCTTTTTTGGCAATTCAATCAACCTCTGACTACTTACGGAAAATATGTACATCTCATTACTGACTCGTTTTGAGGAAATAAATGAAAAAATTCGGAAGAAAAATTACGAAAAATTGTTCAAATTTTCGTATGTTGACAGATTTTTACTAAAATTCTTCGTTTTTTAATTATTTTTTAAAATTTATATTAATTTTTAATAAATTTTCTTATTTAATTAATAACTTTTAGAACAAAAATTATTATGAAAAAATAAACCCAAAAATTTAAGAGTAAAAATTAAAGATTTTGAAAACTTAATCAAATTTCATTTTGAAAAAATTTATTAAAAATAAAAAAAAAAAATATTAAAATAATTAATATTATCTAATTAATTAATTAAAAATTCGAATAATTATTTATCTAATTAATTTCAATTATTTTTAAAAATTAATTAATTTTTTTTTTCATAATTTATAAATTTAATTTTTTAAATTAAATTTTCAATAATTTAATTTAATTTATTTATTTATAATAATTTTTAAAAAATATTTTAAAAAATAATTAATTAATTATATTATTTTTAATTTATTTTATTTTTAAAAAAATATTAAATTAATTATAAAATTTTTAAAAATTTATTAAAAATGATTAATTATGATTTTTAAATTAATTTAATAAATTTCTTTCAAAAAAATCTATTTTTTCTCAATTTCTTGAAAAATTGGTACCTTTTGATATTGAAGATTGATTGCCCAAAAATCTACTTATTGGCATTGATCGACGACGATAAACCTTTTTTTAAGTTTTTCAACACTTTCTTCCGCATTACGTAAATAAAATACTCATTCCTCTTGAGAAAAAAAAGCAAATTGAACAAATTGGTTCATCAAGTTGAGAGCAAGGCAAGCAAAGGTAATATCAATACGTAATGTGAATAATTTATCATAAATTTATTTGTATGAACGAGTAAATTTTTTTCTGCCAAGCCTCTCTTTTCTCTCGATATGTTTTTTTTTCAAATATTTGAACGATTACTTTCACAGCAGCATTGCCAAAACAGACAACATGACAACATAATAAAGACATTCATTCGCTTTTTATTCATGAAGAAAATTATGAGTCATAACTGCTGACCGATAAACTTGCAAAAAAAAACAAACAAAGAGAGATTCCCACAATTTTTTTTTATTAGCTTCATTTTTCATTTCTCGTTTTCGGGAATTGCAGGGGGAATTGGGTCAAAAAGTGTGTGTGCGAACGTCATAAATCATATTTCGTTATTGTTTGATGACATTACGGGATGAGAAGTTATTGTCGAATGCCGGAACACAAGTCGCGTAATGATGACTGATGGCAGATAAGAATCTATTTATACGGAGAAAATTTAGTGGAAAATATGAGCAAGACTCCCCTTCACGAGAAAAAGAAATAAAAGCCAAGAAACTGGAACAAGAACAATAAAAAACTGAATAAATTGAATGAAAATGTAGTCGGTTCCCTCGGGATTTTTTTTTCTCATACATTTCCGGGAGATTTGTTTCAACAGACACAAATTTTGAGGACAATTTGTATTCGAGACATTTTTATTCGATTGATTGATTTTTTTCCGGACGTCAAATGACAAATTTATTTCAATAGAAATAAGGGTTTGCCACTTAAAATTGGTAAACGAATCATTTGTGAACCTTTTTTGCCTGTTACAAACCACGAACAAACCATTTTATGTCAATTTTTATTTTGCACGTGTTCCGCAAATTTATTAGTGCATGAAATTCGGTGCAAACAGGTCTGATAAAATTTTTATTTATTTTTTTTAAATACCTAAAACATTATTTTTTTTAAATAAAAAATTATTTTTTTACTCGAACTTGAATAAAAATCACAAAAATAGCTAAATAAAAAAATTATTTGATAAAAAAATAATTTTCGAAATAAATTATTTTTTTCTTCAAAATTTTCCAAAGTTTAGTAAACATATTAAAACTTATTTAAATAAAATTTTTAAAAAATTAAAAAAAAAATTAAATTAAAAGAATTAAATTTAGTAAACAAATTATTTAAATTTTAATAAAATTATTAAAAAATTAATTAAAAATTTTTTTAAATATTTAATTATTAAACAATTTAAATTAAAATAATAATTTTAATAAAATAATAAAAAATTTTAAAATTAATTTAATTAATTAATAATTTTAAAACTAATTTAATTTATTAATAATTTTAAATTAAATTAAAATTTTTAAAATTAATTAATTAAAATTTTTAATATTTAAAAAAATTAATTACGTCAAGTTTTTTTTTTATTTTAATTAATTTTTTGCAGCCCTAAGTACTAAACTCCAACATCCGCGTTTAAATTATTTTTTTTTCTAACCCAAAGAGAGATAGAAAAGGAAGAAAGAAAAAAGTTATTTAAAAATCAATCAATTTAATTACCGTTATCTACCATTACAGGTGAACAAATATCTCGAAATCGAGCCATTCAACTATAGAAATCCTTTGATCCACGTTGGCGGAACAAAACAGGTAAGTGAATAAAAAATTTTTTAATTAAAATTGCCTGTCGCACGTCGAGTCAAGAACAGTCCCGGGTGTGACAAAGGAGCGACATTGTCGAAACGCCTTCAAGAAAATTAAATTAATTATCTCAAATCAAACAAATTGACTGTTGTTCGAGTCATTTCGCTTCTCTCTCGAAGACACCGAATGAAATCGTAAATCGTCGAACGAGCAACTTTATTAAAAATAAATTGTATTAAGATGTTTGTTCTCAATAATTCCAGACAAAACATTTCAACGCGCTCCGATATCGGCAGGGAGTCGACGTCTCGTGTATATTTAATTACAAATTGTTGGTTAATACGTCAGTCAATCAAAACCGGAGGAGAAATTAAATTGTCTGCGGCACAACTAAATTCAATATTGGATTAGATTAGTGACGGTTGTGGTTCCGTTCGCCATTTAATTTAATCTGAAAGACCGAAATTCAATGAAAAGTAGTCAAATGGAGACGTCTGGTCTTTATTTAATTCATTTGCGGTTCGGAGAGATTAAAATCACTTTTTAAACCTTTTCTCGGTCCGTTTGTGTCTCTTCTATGAACTTGTGACATCAGACAAGTATGTTGTGTCAACACGAAACAAAATAATTGAGATAAAGAAAACATTCATCATCGTGTCACAAACAGATCCCTTTTTGCACTAAATACCTTCCTTCTGCTTTCTCTCTGGCATTCATGTCAATAAGGGATTAAATAATAAAGTAAATAGTTTTTCTCTCCACATTTCCACAATAAATAAACAATAATGATAATTTCATTCCTGTGGAGAAACAGAGAAAGAGAAACCGAGCAGACAAAACAACTTTTGTGTCACACAGATTTTATTGCCAGCACAATTTGTGAGGAAAAATATTTTTGAAAATTTACTCGAAAATATGGAAAAGTTTTATAACGTATTATTATTGTGTGAACAGAGCTTAGACGGTAAATGCCACAAAATATGCCAAAAATAGACATACACGAGACATAATAAAACATAATAATGGCTTGAACTAGTTATGCAACGTACTTTATGAAAAATTCCTGAAGAAGTTTACGATTAGGAGGAATTTATGTTTATTCGGCAATTTAGACATCATAAAAAGAGATTTGTTTATTCCACATGATATTAGCAATATATGGTAGAAAATATCAAAAAAGTTTGAAACAACAAGAAAATATTTAGACGAAAATTGATTTTAACTGAAATTTATATATTTTAATATCATGCCTGAAAGCGATATGGAAATATTTCTGTTGAAATTTTCGGGGTTTGGACTTTATGAATGAAATAAAATAAATTATAGTAAAAGTTTTCACATAAAATTAAAATCAAAATATAATTTTTGTTTTAGTTCTATTTGTTTGTTTTTAATTAAATATTGTATTGAATTAAATATTTTATTTATTTAATGATTCATTAATTATTTTAATTTTTTTATTTTACGAAAATAATTATTAAATTAAAATAAATTAATTAATTTAAATTTAATGAATCGAACAGAAATTTGTTTAAGTATAAAAAATATTTTTTTATAATTTCTTATTAATAATTTTTTTTTAATTTAAATAAATTTATTTATTCATTAATAATTGAATAATTAATATTATTTATAAAATAATTTTTAAAAAATTCTGATCGTTCTTAAAAATCTTTATTTTTAAAAAAATTTAATTAATTTATTTTGAAATATAAAAATAAATTTAATAATTAAACTTGATTTAAATTATTTTTGTTAAATTATTAAAAATTTTATTTTAATTTAATTATTTTATTTTAATTAATTTTTATTACTTAATATTAAATATTGAAATTAATTAATGAAATGAAAATTAAATTTAATATAAAATTTTAGAATTAAATGAATATTTTAAAAATCTTCCAATTTAAACAAAAAAAAAATGTTCAAATATTTTGCGAATTAATTTCCGAGAAAAAAAAGAACGAACAACTTCACAAAACAAAAATATTATTTTTTTAACACTAAATTTGGCGCCTTTCACTGCAAATGTGACAAAAAATTCCTAAGAAACTTTGTCGCCTTCTTGACTGTATTTTTTGCCATTTCTTATCAAAAAACATATTAAACTCTTAATAAATACACAAAATCAACAAAAACTTTAAATCCGCAAAAAAAAAAATTTGTTGTGGAAAATGACAAACAGATTGAAAAACATTTTAAACAGTCATTAACCCACTTTCGAATTCAACTTCAATCCGCACGTTTGATGATTCTGCAAAAAATTCTCATCTAATCACAACGACTTCATTCCACACAGCATCAAAATTCAATTTGGAGTCTTATGACACGCAAAACATTTCCTCTTTTGTCACACCTGAGTGCCATTCTAAGCATTTCCCGCATAAATTTAAATGAGATTTCCCCTTTTTCATCGCTTTTTACCTTTTTAGATTCGTGCGGAAGCTGCTTACTTGTACGATGCGGTTCACTTGTATGCCGATGCCCTGATAAAGGTCATAAACGACGGAGGAAATCCGAAAAATGGTACTGCGATTATTGATGCCGTGAAGGGTAGGAAATATAAAAGTGCAATGGGGTAAGTGACTTTTATTTTATTTTTTTTAAGAAAAAAATTTAAATATTATTTTTGGTAGTTACATGGTTTATATCGACGAAAATGGTGACGCTGCGGGAAATTACACGATTTTAGCGCGAAAAATGATCACAAATTCATCGAAAAACGAATTCGGATTGTTTCCCATTGGGACATTTTCCACTCCAGAAGGACATTTGCTGCCAGTAAGTGAATCAATTTTCCAATTTTATTGGCAAATATTTAGATAACCGCATCTTGCACTGAAAATTGTAGCAAAAAACTTGCACTTTACGAGAAAATTTCATCTCTGTCTCTCTATTTCTCTTTTTCTTTTATTCACTCACTCCTCTATTTTATGTGATAAATCACTTTAATTTTGCGATATGAAGTTTCATCATCAGGTAATGTAAATACTTGTAAATATTGATGTTTGTTACGTAAATTTGCACTCACATGAATTTCACTCTTATCAGTTTTTTTTTTTGTTGTTTAATCAAAAATGTAAATTCTATTGCAAAAGTTCCTCTTTTGCCACCAAAAATTTATTTTTCATGCCGAAAAATGTTGAATTTTTTTTATTACGAAAACATAAAATTTGAATATGCATTTCATTTAATTTTTTTTGTGTTATTTGTCTAGAATTTGCAACTTGTTGAAAGTATTCAGTGGATACGAGGGAAGGCACCAGTTGCTGAGCCAGCTTGCGGTTTTCGCGGTGAAAAGTGCATCAGTAAGTAGGACAAAAAAAACTTTTCCATCAAAAATTTCTCATTTCAAAAGTTTTCAATTTGTCTGCGGTTTTTCGAATGAATATGAAAATTTAAATTTATGCGGAACATTTCCCGGTTGCCAAGAGTAAATTGAATGAAATTCCCATTTTTGCGAGATAGAAATAGTTGCAAGTGATGTAAAATTGAAATTTTCATTAAATTTATCGAAGTTTTGCATATCTATTTTTATTATTGTCATATTGTCATCGAATGCGAAAATAATAATAATGAGATGGAAAAGTTTCTGTCTGGAAAATTTATTTTAAAAAAATTTACGTAAGCGCATTTTTATAAAATTTTGAATTATTTTAAAAATTTATTTAGAATTAAAATTATTTTTTTTTCAATGACTTTAAATAATTTTTTAGAATATTATTTATTTTTTTTATAATAAAAATAATTTTTATTTAATTTTTGATTTATTTTAAGATTAAATATTTTTTATTCTGAGTTATTTTAGAATTACAAAAAAAAATATATATTTTTTGAATAATATTTTATTAATTTTTTATTTATTTTATTATTATTTATTTAAATTTAATTCTTAATTTTATTTAAAATTTAATTAAAACCAATTTTAAATTTGATTAAATTTTAAGATTTTTTTTAAATATATAAAAAAAATAATAAAAATTTAATGTTTTATTGAATTAATTAAATAATTTAATCTTAATAAATTTAATTTAAAATATTTAAATTAATTAAATACTTTAAATTTTTAATTAAATTAAATTAAAATTATTTAATTAAATTAATTCTTTTAATTTAAGTAATTTTTAAAATTAAATAATTTATAAATTTCTTAAAAATATTTTTCATAATTTTAATTTTATTCAAATAAATTAAAAAAAGACAATTTAGTTAATTTACTTTTATAATGTTCGCCGACAGCAACTTTTCTGATAACAAAAAATGAAAGAAACTCCGCCTCATTAAATCAATTTGTTTGCATTTCTGCATATCTTTTTCCAATAAAGCCTTCCTTTTGTCATCATCATCAATAATAATAATGATATCAACTCTTCCGTTGCAGGCTATACGGGAGAAATAACTGCCGGAGTCGCTGGTGGCTGCATCATTATCCTCTTTATAGTTTCCTTGGTGCTCTACAGAAATTGGCGATACGAACAAGAGCTCGACAGTCTTTTGTGGAAAATTGATTTTAAAGAAATTGTTATGCCCGACTCAGATAAAGAGAATAATGGACAGAAACAAACACGAGTAAGAAATGTCTTTTCTTTTATTTCTGTGTTTTTTTGTAGTATTTTTATTATTGGTCACATGGAACAACAATTTAAATTGCTTTAGCTTGCGGGATTTTTTTTACTCATTTGGACAAAGAGATTTTTCTTCTAAGAAAAAAAGTTCATTGGACGATTCTAAAAATAGAGAAAAAAAATAACCTGCTGACTTTACTCATTTGTATTCACGATAAGGATCAGTCACTTTTTCTTTTATTAAAATAGTTTTGTGACATGCTCAAATCCCCTCGCTAGACAAGATTTTTTTTGTCTTTCTCAAAATTGAATGCAACAACGACATCAAAAGCCCACAAAAAAGGCAACACAAAGGCAAGAGAGAAAATTGAATGAAAATGCTTTTTAAGTATAAATTTCACACAATTATTCTGGTTTTGTCATCCTCCCATTATATGTCGCACTATATTTCTGTAACTTGACGATAAAACTAATAATAATGGAGCCGTAAAGGATGTACTCGGGTGCCATTATTAGCTAAACGGCAACGAGAAAAAGGCAGCACTTAAAACTGACAATGCCACTATTTAATTTAATTTTCCGACGATAATCGTCTTGTTTGAGTGTTTCTAAACATATTTTTAACCCGTTTAATTGTTGCAGTCAACACATCCATTAATCCGCACGAGTCAAGTGAGCTTAAGTTCAAATCCCGATGCAGATTTTCGTTATTCGACGATTTTTACGCCGATCGGGCTCTACAAAGGACAATTGTATGCAATTAAAAAAGTGAAGAAGAAAAGCATCGACATTACGAGGGAGATGAAAATGGAACTTAAAATGGTGAGTTGTTGTTGAGATAATTACTCTTAATATTTTTTTTTTCTTTTTAAAAAAATACAAATAAAGAGAATTAAAGCAATTAAAGTCAATTGTTCGAGAAAAATGACACAATTTTAAAATTTCTTTGCTCAATATGCGGAAGAGACTAACAAGGGGCAATGGGTCATTAACCTACAAAAGCGACGAAAAAAATATAAATTTTAACGCGGCGACTGTAATTTCTTCCGCTATTTAAGAGATTTTGTATAGATTTTCTTTAATCTTAATGGGGGGCGAAAAAAATATTTTTTGAAGAAGTAAATTATTTAAAAAATATACTTACAGTTAGAAAAGATTGTACAATTGTCAAAAATGTTTCATACTACTTCTATTTAAACAGTATTTTTTATTAAACTAATTTTTTTCAAAAATCTGAAGAGGAAAAATTGTATTGGTCAATTTTTAATATTTTAGGTTTTTATGATCAAAAATGTATGAAAATTGTCATCCTACTAATTAAATTAAATTATTTTTAAAATTTATTGTTTTAATTAAATTTATTTTAAAAATTTATTATTTATTAATTTATTCATTAAACTAAACTCAAATAATTGTTTATGAATTTTAATTAAAATTTTGTTTTTTTTTCAATTTTATTTATTATTTTTTTTTATTTTAAGTGAAGTTTTTACCAATAAATTGAAATAATTAAAAACTTAAATCTACAAAAAAATAATTTAAAAAAATCGAAATATTAAATTTGAATTTAATTTAAATTATCTTTCTAAAATATAAAAAAATAAATAAATTTTCTAAATTATTTATTTTGTAAAAAATTGTCAAAATTTCTAAAATTTTATTTAATATTTAAATTCTATAAATACTCAGTTTTCAGTAAGATTAAAAAATTAAATTAAATTTTCTCTAAAATTTTATTTTATTATTTTTTTAAATTTTTTATTTTCTTCGAAATTTAATTTAATTTTTTCTGTAATTATTTCTTTAATGTGAAACATTTCTTTTTAAATTGTACTTGCCTTAATCCACAGAGAAAATAGAAAAATCTCATTATTTCGAACTTTTTCCCGGAATTAAAAAACAAAGCCGTGGTATTATTTTCTTAATTTTGGCAATTCAATTTGACCTACATGACACGAAATTTTTATTCACAAAGCGTACGAAATTTTTGCACATTTTTTTTAAATTTTGCTCATTCTCGTGAAAAAATTCCTCCGCAAAAACTTTATCTAACGCATAAAATTATTATTATTTCAGCTGCGTGATATGAGGCATGATAATTTGAATGCTTTCATCGGTGCCTGTACGGAACCCCCAAACATTTGCATCATCACCGAATACTGTACGAGAGGAAGTTTAAAGGTAACATACACCCACGGACGGAATTTTCAATCGTTTATTAACACTCCATTATCACTTCATTATTGTTTGTTTTTTTTTCTTTTGTTCTTTGTTGATGACGCTCAAAATCACATGCATCCCCCTTTTTCCCTTTTTTCTCTATTTTTTTTTTGTTTTTTATTTTTAGGACGTGCTTGAGAACGAAGACGTAAAATTAGACAATATGTTTATAGCGTCATTAGTTGCCGATATCATAAGGGTAAGAATGAAATGTTTTTGAAAAAAAAAATTTCAAAGAAAAAATATAAAAAATTTATGTGATGTGCTCCATTAACGCCCTTTCTCCCCAATTTTTGATTTTTTTTTAGGGAATGATTTACTTGCACGAGTCGCCATTGAAATTTCATGGGCATTTGTGCACTTCCAATTGTCTCATTGACTCACGATGGGTGGTTAAAATTGGGGATTTTGGTTTGCATGCCTTTAAAGGAGGTTCAGAGGATGTTACTAACGAGGATTTGGATGAGAAAAAGAAGGATGCGGCATTTACGAGTAAGAAAAAAAAATCATTTTTATCCATGAAAATTGCTCTAAAATTTAATTTTTTGTAGAATTATTGTATCGTGCCCCTGAACTATTGCGTGCTGGACCCATTCAGTTAGTTCCTGGCTCCGTCAAAGGCGATATTTATTCGTTTGGCATCATTTTGTATGAGATTTGTACCCGCCATGGACCTTTTGGCGAGTTGGATTGTTCTGCTTTTGATTGTTTAAAGCGCGTAATTGATCCAATTGACGTCAAAAATCCGTTTCGTCCTTCACTGCAACCTTTGGAGCTTTCGTTCGACTGCGTACGGCAATGCGTTCGTGAATGTTGGGCCGAAAAACCCGATGATCGCCCAGATTTCAAGACAATTCGAACGAAATTGCGTCCTTTGAGGAAAGGCATGAAAAGTAACATTTTCGACAACATGATGGCAATGATGGAAAAGTACGCGAATAACTTGGAACAGCTCGTGGATGAACGTACGGACCAGTTGCAAGAGGAAAAGAAGAAGACTGAGGCACTTTTGTTGGAAATGCTTCCGCGACCTGTAGCGGAGCAACTCAAAAAAGGGCACAAAGTCGAAGCGGAAAGTTATGACGCCGTAACAATTTATTTCAGCGACATCGTTGGCTTTACGGCAATGTCAGCGGAAAGTACCCCCTTGGAAGTCGTCGATTTCCTGAACGATCTTTACACGTGTTTCGACTCCATCATCGGGCATTATGACGTTTACAAGGTTGAAACTATCGGCGATGCTTACATGGTAGTGTCGGGTCTTCCCATACGAAATGGCGATTTACATGCTGCCGAAATAGCGACAATGTCGTTGCATCTCCTGAGCGCCGTCTCGGAATTTCGTATTCGTCATCGCCCGAATGAGCAACTTTTATTGCGGATTGGTATCCATTCGGGTCCCGTGTGTGCTGGCGTTGTTGGTCTCAAGATGCCTCGTTATTGTTTATTTGGCGATACCGTCAATACCTCATCTCGCATGGAAAGTACGGGAGCTCCGTTGAAAATTCACTGCAGCAAAGACTGCAAAATGCTGCTGGACAAACTCGAAGGATACCAATTCGAAAGTCGCGGCTTGATTCCGATGAAAGGCAAAGGCGAGCAACAAACGTTCTGGTTAATTGGCGAAGACGAAGATGCTCGAGAACGTCGAAATCACGCACGCAAGGAACGTAGAGGCTCTCGTGCTTTAAATAAATACAAGACGAACCAATTAAACCCTAATACCATCGGCTATCCTCGTAGTTCGATGAAAAATCGCAATGGCGAGAAACGACCTTCGATTCCGAGAAGCACGAGTTATGAGTCGCCCAAGAAATTGAGATTTGCCACGGGAAGTCTTTTGGAACAGACTCGATTTCATCCTCACAGGTGACTTTTATTTTTAATTTTTAACAAAATTTCCTAAAAATTAAAAAAAAAAAAAATTTTTTTTTTAGATATAGTGACGATGCCCTGTTGGAAGTCATTTCGGACTCGAGTCCTCGCAAATCGAATGGGTCCGTTGTGAGTGCCGAAGATTTCACGTCATCTTGCCCCTGTATCGATAATTTATGCTTAGAAACGCAACGCTGTGTTATGACACCTCTTCTCTTGGGAACCGGTATCGCATCAAACAAGTATCTGGATTAATTATAAACTTTGTACTTACCTAACTTACAGCCCGCAAACTATCTAGTCATTTAAAATTATGTTCATGTATGTAACGAGTAGCGAAATAACTAAAAAAAGAGACAATTAAGTAACTGAAACACTGCCAGAATGTGTCAATCATAATTAATTGTAATAATTATAAATTAAATAAAGTTAAAAAAAATAATTGTGTTACAACGATAAGGAAAGGAAAATGCAAGTATTAGTGCGTGTAGTAATTTAGTTTTATTATTTATAAAAATTTTGTTTGTGATCTCTTTGTTAATTTTATGTTAGAAATTCAAAAAAATAAATACGTATTTTGCCACATTTGTTACTTATTTTTATTAAAACTTTATTTTTAAACAGAAATAAATTGAAAAGGCTTGTGAATGTTTTAGAAAAATGTTGGATAAATAATAAATGGATATACATACCTATCAATATATAGATTTTTATAAATGTTTTTACCAAAATGAGCTCTCATGATGATGCTTATACTATCGAAAAAAAAATTGTATTGAACCATTTTTAATGTATATTTATAAGAAATAAATAAAAAAATAAATTAAATAAAAAAAATGTTTGTTTTTGTTAAAATATTATTAAAAACATCAAAGTAAAGATTAATTTTTAAAGAAATATTAAGAAGGCTCAAAACGCGTTTTTCTCTTCAAGAAAATAATTTTCCTTTGTTTTGTTTTTTTTTTTATTATTTTTTATAAAATTAAATAATGAGATAAAGTAATTTTTTAAATATATAATTTTCTTTTAAAAATTAAAGCTTATCAATTAAATTTTTGTGTATAATTTTGATATAATTTAATTTAAAAGAAAACATGAAAGAAACACATTTACATAAAATTTAAAGAAACAAAAATTAAACAAATATTCGTATCATGTCTTCTAATTATATTTATGTTTTCCCCTATTTTTTTTTTTTGCAACAAAATCGAAATGGGGTGACAAAAAGTGAAAATATTTTCATCTTATTAAAATTTAAAAGAAAGTTTAAAAATAAAATATAAATGAAAAGATATGAAATATATTTTGTAAATATTTTTGGTACATTGCAATTTGATTTTTCTTTTTTTTTATTAAAATTTATAAATAACGTAAACTAAATATCGCTAAATATTGATTAAATATAAATATAAATATATCGTTTAAAATTAAAAAAATTATTAAATATTAATAAAATAAAATTTATTAATTTTTTATTAATTATAAAATTATTAAATATAAATAAAAAACGATGTATTAAAAAGTTAATTTTAAAATTAAGTTTTTTTAATTATTTATCTATTTAATTTTTTTTCCATTTATTTTTTTAATTTAAAAATTATTATTATTTTTTTTTTAATTTTAGGAATAATATTCTTTTTTAATAATTTTTTATTTAATATTTTTTTTATCATTATTTATTTTATTTTTATTTATTTAATTATTTATTTGTTTTATATATTTTTTTATTTTTAAAATTATTAGATATTTAATTATTTAATAATTATTTAATTATTTAAAATTATTATTTTATTCAATAATTTTTTAAGAATGAAAAAAAAGAAAATTAATCCGTTAAAATAAAAACGAAAATTCTACATACATTGTGAATGAGCCACAAACCATCTGAATGGCACTTCAACACTGAGAATTATCATCACATCATAAACAAAGAGAGAGAAAATTTAGCCGGTATTTTTCTCCCCAACTCAAAACACGCACACAGCTTTCATATTGGAGTGACTGCGACAACCATATCCCCTCTTTTACAGCTGTTCGCCTTCGTACGATAAATGTAAATTTTACTATATACGAACCTCTTTTCATTCATTCAGCATTTAATTTTATTTTATCACACAGACGTGAATTCTCGGTATTTTGTCGTTCGGCGTGACGTCATCGATGTTTTTGTTATTCTTTTTTTTTTGTGTCATCTTATGTGTCGCATCCGAATAAGGCGGAGGAGGATAGAAACAGGATTTTTGTTGCAATGCGCAGCGATGTGGCATCGAGCAAAATCACAAAAAATGTTGATTTTTAAACGAACTTTACGTTGATGGTAATTATTAATTGGCTGCAAATTAAATATTTGACGTGAAAATTAAGCGACTTTATCATTGTTTACATTTCTAATTTATTTATACGAGGTACGAATGAAGAGAGACACGCATACAGAGACAAAACTGAATGAATTAAGTGCATTTTTCATTCACACATACATGCAGGCACGTCGTACGTTATCATTTTTTTGTGAAAGAGAAAGAATGCAGTTTGAATGTTGTTCAAAAAGAGCGTAAAAATGCACAAAATTTTACGTTTCAAATGCGAGATCAACGTAATGCGTTTATTAAAAAATAAATAAAACAGATTAGTGTTACCATGCGCTACCGTTGTCACTCTATAGACAATTATTTCATGAATGTAGTTGACTTTTGCATTAATATATACATAGAAACATGTATATTTCATATACAAACATATACAAGTACACAAAAAAGTGTTTTGCTTGTGTGTAGTGTTGAATGGAAAATACATTGAAAGCAAGTCTACTCTTTGGTATTCATCATTCATTCGTGTTTTAACCGTCACAAGAGGAAGCAACAAGTATTTTTGCGTGCTGCTCTTTATTATATATCATTATTACAACAATAATAATAACAATAAAAAAATTTAAAAAATAATAATCATAAAAATTATTGATGTTAACAACACATTTTAATAAAAAAAAATCGTTTCGAGCACAAGAAATTTAACAGAAAGAACATACGAAAAGTGGTAATAAAATTTGTCTTTGAGAAAAAGATTACAAATAATAAAAATAAATAAAAAATATTTGTGTTTAAAATTAAAACAAGTAACATTTCAAGGATTTCTCTTTGAATGTTCTTTAAAATTTAAAGAAAAATATTAACGGTGATCATACACAATATTACTATATTCATACAGTGAGTGTCATATCCATTAAACCAATAAAAGTTTATAAATATAATCTAAAAATACTCAAAAAAATTCTATAGAAGTTCAAGTATATACATATATATAAGTTATTTTTATATATATATAAGAGATATCTTAACTAATGTGTGTTGTACTGTGTGTGCGTTGTGAATATATCGTGCCAATCACTAAATAAACAAGTTTTTGAAAAGTTACAAAACCAGACATACTAATAATTTCTACACGCATTTTATAATAATAATAATAAAATATCACAAAAATTTTTAAAGAAATTTTGCGCAAAATATTTTAAACAAACATTTATCATTTAATTTTTATTTTTTCTACAACATTAAATCCGAAATTGAACGTATGATTTTATTGTTAACAATTGTTATCATGTATTACACATTATTATTTATTAACAATAATATACATGAAAAAATAAATATATATAAAAGTGTAGATAACGTTAAGCGGTCATTGAATGAAATAACAAAAATAAAATGTATCATCTGTGAATAACCTCATGATCATGGAAAGTAAAGAAGTGCGAAAATTAATTAATTGTATCGAAAAAAAAAAATAAATTTAACGTTAATCGTCGAAGAAAAGTGCAATAAATCAAAAAAAGTGCATTGAAAGTTGCGTGTGATTATTTTTTTATATTGTTAATAAATAAATGAACATTATAATAAATAAAGTTGCTGCGTCATTCACTCCATCCAACAACGTTAAACGTCATTATCTCCGTTTTTTATTTATTTACGAGAAAAGAGCTGCAATTTTTTGTGTTTGTAAATTCTGTCAATGACTTTTTCTTTATTATTATTTTAATGAGATATATAATATATATGATGTTTATGTACAATACAAGAATAAATAAATAAATAAAAAAAAAATTTTTTCAAGATGTTCGAACAAAAGAAAAGTGAATAATTTTTAAAATAAATTCTAATTAGGAGTCATGTGACGTCACGAAATGTTAGATTATGTTCATTTATTTATTTAATTCTGTGGTAAATGCAACAATATTGGTTTCTTAATTAATAAATTAAGCTGGTTGGTTGTATACGATTAATGTTCAACAAATGTCTGTCAATAATATTCATTAAAATATATATTGCATCGGGGACATGATACGGAATTAATGAGAAAGAGATTATCTGTCGCTTTGTATAAGTAAACTCTCTGTGTTCATCTAATATATAATAAAATAATAAAATTGTATAGAAAGAATAATTTTTCACTTCTATAAAATATAAGCAGATTGATGATTGCTCCTCGTTCTTTGCTACTTATTACGTGTGTTTCCGAGTGTCTTTGTGTGAGTCTCTCCACAACTTTATTGATGTGTATACCATATAAGATTATTATATTAATCAAAAGTTGTGAACGGAACAAATATAAAATAGACGTCAATTTACGGATAGGTTTGATGTTGATGCACTAGACACTGGAAAGATTTCATATTTCACATAAAATAAAATTAAATGAGATTTTTATTTTTTTTTTGAAAAAAAAAGTTTTGTTGCAGTAAAAATAAAAGTTTGTAATTAAATCATATTAGTAACAAAAATAAAAAAATAAAAGAACATAATTTGTTCTTGGAAAGTTTATCTAAAAAAAATATATAAAATAAAATTTTATTTTTATTATTTTTAATTAAATTATAAAAAAAAAATTTTTTTATTAAAATTATTTTAAATTTATTTTTAATTTAATTTATTAATTTTAATTTTTATTTTAAAAATTTATTAAAAAATTAATTTAATTTAAAAATTTAAATAAATTAAAACATTAATTTTTATTATTTAATAAAAATAAATATAATTTTAATAAATATATATCAATATTTATAATTTTA
The DNA here is from genome assembly GCF_036172545.1 of Culicoides brevitarsis. Lineage (NCBI taxonomy): Eukaryota > Metazoa > Arthropoda > Insecta > Diptera > Ceratopogonidae > Culicoides > Culicoides brevitarsis. The sequence goes on along the minus strand of NC_087085.1, from coordinate 12,324,153 downwards.
ATAAATTAAATAAAATTAATATATTTTTATAATTAATAACTTTAGAATAAAAACTGTATAATTTTAAGAAAAATTTTAAAAATTAAAAACTAAAATAATTTTTTTCTATTTTCAGATAAAAAAAATATTAACAAAAGTGCAAAAAAAAATTATATCAAAAGTTCAATCATATATGTTAATAAAAAAAATATAAATAACAAACAAAAATCAAGCAAATTCATTTGCGTACCTGTGCGAATCAAGAAAAAAACGATCAGATCAGCAAAAATTTCTTCACAGATAAACATTTTAAAAACAACAACAACAACTAGAGAAAAATTAAATATTTCAAACAACTTGCGAAAAAAAACTACATTTACTGAACATCGAATCAACAAGTTCCTATATGTTATATACGCAACAAGAGAGATATTTACTTCAATTTGCCATTTCTTCTCATCGCATCCCGTCGTAGCTGCTGCTGCTGCTGATCAACAACATAATAAATAAAATAATACTACGAGTAAATACAAGAAAGTGAATCTAAAATAAAGTATTTTTAAATTGTGAGAGGGAACACAAGGGAATCTATATAATAATAAATTAATATATATTTTATATATGTATGCATATTTGAGAAATAGTGCAATATCGTAAAAATAATAATAATAATACAGAAGTTAGTGTGTATTTATTATACAAGTGATACGTGATGTGCAACGCAAGAAATATGGGTGAGTGTGCATAAAATACGCTCGAAAGAAGAAAAACGGAGAATTATTTACGCAGATTGTAAAACGAAACGAATATTATCATTATTTATTGTTATTATATAGTTGTTTCTGTGGTCCGTGTTACCAATATATGTAATAATAATCGTCGTCATCGCTAAAGACGTCGAAGAAAAAAAAATAAAAAGGAATATAACAAAAGTGAATAATAATACAAGAAAAAAAAAATAAGAGAAGAAATAAATAAATAACGCGCACTCCCTCAAAGTGTTTTTATTAGTATTATTATTATATCGTTATTGTTGGTTTTTTAACTGACTGGTACTCAAGTGGCAGAACGCAGTAGTTGTACTCGCCAATATACAATAACGATTCAGTTGCAAATACTTACGATCAAATAGAAAGACTTGAAATTGAATTCACGCTGTTGGTAGAAATTAATGCAAAGACAAAGCGCAGTAAACAATTTCTTTGGCTTAGGAACACATGGTGAGTAATGACTTTTTTTATATTCGCTTCTTAATGTGCCTGAATGTCTGTTACTGAAGAGATGATTTTATAGGGAATTTTCTAACATCGATTTTTTATAAGAAATTATTTTTTTTTGACATGAAAATTGTTTTTTTTCGCTTCAAAAATATTTATTTGGCTTATTTTCGCTATTTTTTTTTAATAAAAAAAAAATTGTCATATGAAGATATTTACGTCAAAAATCACAAATTTTCATAAATTTTTGGAAAAATGAAAAATTTCTGACATAATAGGTTTGTTTAAAATAAATTCTAAAAAAAAAATAAATAAATAAAATAAAATTAATTAAAATTAAAATTAATTTAAATTTCATAAATTTAATTTTTTTTAATCAATCTCAAAAATCTAAACAATGTAATATGAAACGCAATATTAAAAAAAAATAATTTGTCAGAAATTTTAAATTTTTCCCAACGAAATATGAAATTTTTTTCTTTGAATGATTTTTGGCGCCAATATTAAAAAATGAACTACAACCTGCTAAATTTGAAAAAAATGTTCAATGGTTCTGATTTTTTTTATGAAATGCTAACCAGATGGAAAAAGAGCTAAATAACAGAAAAATATGTTTTCAGCAAAAAAAAATTTTTTTTTTGTGACAAAAAAAAAGAAAAATCTTTATAAAAAAATCGTTGTTAAGAGAAAAAATTTCCCATTTTTGATGAATGAGTTATGAAACACAGAAGGACATTCACTGGGGGATGATTTTGAACAAAAAAGTGCTCTTTAAACTTGTGCTCTCTGGTTTGGTCATGCATTTATTTCTCTACAAAACTTTCCTTTTGTAAATTTACATTAAAATTTGATTAGTACGAGATAAAGCATGTCGTTGAAACAAAACCAACTCCTGAGTCTGACACGGATTATATTTCCTCGTTGCGTCATTTTAAGCTTTTATTCACTTTTCTAGTCTTTTTAGCATGAATAAACGTGATTTTGTAACAAATACTGCATAAAGTTAGCTTTTTCTCCGGTAAATTCAATTAGAATTTTTTTTTATCGCTTTAGATGTTAAGCTTCCTTAATGAAAAAAAAAATGCTTGACATTTTTGCATTAAAACGTTAACAGTTGTTTGTTACATAACTTTGTAATAACTACCTTACTTTCTTTTGAAGAAAATCCGACGTTTAATGCACTTTTTTTAATTTCTGAGTTACTTCACGATAACGAGATAAAAGAGAAAATTGAAAAACCACTTTATATAATATGACAATAATAGGATCTCTTTCTCAGTTGCATCACAATTTAATTTTATTCTCATTTGTTAGAAAGCGTTTTGTGAGTTTCATAACTACTCTTACCACTTTTGTTCATTTATCCTTTGAAAATCTTGTTTTTTCTTTCAAAAAAGTGCATTTTTTGGACTTTATTGAATGAGAAAAATTATCTTATTATTCGAATAAAAGCAAACGTTTTTTTTTCAAGTAGTCAAAGCAAAAAAAAAATCATTGAAAATTTTTCAATGGATATAAAAATTCATTTTAAAAGACTACAAAATTTTTTTTTATTCAGAAATTTGTTTTCATCATTTTTTAAAAAAAATTATTTATTTAATAAATTTTTTTTTTATTTAAAAAGAGAAAATATTTTTTAACTATATTTTAACTGAATAAAAATTATGAATATATTTACTTTGAAAAAAAAAATCCTTTTGAGGTTAAATATGGATGTTTTTCTAAACCTAACGTAAAATAATGAAAAAAATAAAATAACTTAAAAAATAAAAAAAAAATTAAAAAATTAAAAAAAAATAATTAAAAAACGAAAATATCAAAAAGAATTTTAATTTTTAATACCTATTTAAAAAAAAATAATATTTTCAATAAAAATTATTTTTTTTATTATCTTTGGATTTTTTAAATTTTACACAAGCCTGATTCCTTAATATTTATTTTTTCTACAACTAAGTCTTATAAATTTTAGAGTAAACGATGTAAAAATCATTCAATTAACTTTAAATTTGAGTTTAAATTCCTTATTTCATTCTGTTATAAAAAAAAATATACGACCAATTTTAAAGCACAGGTTGTGTACATTTGAAGATAAGATAAGAACATCATAATCGACAAAAACGTCTCTTAAAGTGGGTTAAGATAATATTTTTCATCTTGTTGTACACAAATACGTTTCTTACACGCACAACCCGTTAATCATCAAAACAAGCAATTTTTCATAATTTTCTATCACATTGTAATATTTCTAATATTTATTCGCCAAATTTATCATCTTGGCCTCGATCCAAGCGAATGTTTTCCATCAAAACTACTTTTAGAGGAAATTTCGAGTATCAACTTGCTAAATTGAGTGAAATTTAGCAGATAATTTATTATAAACTTACCTTTTTGATTTCGCAAATCGAGCGATTTGATACTCTACTACTGAACAAATAAACATTTTCGTCAGAAATGCGAGAAATTTATTTGAATAGCACTTTGGTCGACTTGATCACCGCACTAAACACTCCGATGGAATGTCAACACGAGTCGAATTATTCCAAAATCAATAAATATCAAACAATTTTGATGGCGATATTTTGGTTTCATATCAAAATGTATCAATTTTTATTAATATTATTATATTTTATTGTTGATTTTTTTTTTGACGTTTAACCCGAAGGCATGTCACACATAAAATATCGATTTGTTTAATTTGATAACTTTTCAGTTTAATTTCGTCCGTAATTGATTGTTTATATAATAGAATCATTAATTTCATCGGAACTTGACTACTATTGTGTCGGAACATGCATGAATGGTCCGAACAAGTGAATCATATTAATTACAACTTTATATTTCGAAGAATTTGATTGATCGGTCAACCACTCTATTTGTTTGAGTTCTGGAGATATTTTTGTTATTAAATTCTGGTTTGTGGTGCAGGTCAGTTTACGAAACTTGACTTGTTGTTTGAAAATTTAATTTCTCAAGAATTTCTTGTAAATGAGTTAAAGTTACTGCTAAACAATTGATGGAAAATTTTCTCATAAAAGGAAAATTAACAATGGAAAACTTTCTTCATTAAGGTTTCTTCCTTTGAAGTAAAAAAGGTATGAAATCCTAACAAGCCAATTTATGTAAAGAAATTTATTGAAAAGTATGCTTTGTTCAATTCAAATCAAAAGATATTGACAGTCATGACAATAAAGCCTTGAGCTAACAATTTCTTTCCTTTTTTGCATGATTTGTTTCTCTCGATTGGATCGATCAAACGAAGTAAGACAACACTCAGTAAATAAAGAAAAAACAATAAATAATTTTTTGATATTGAAAAAACTAGAGTAGATTTGTCGGAAAATGTCAACCACTTGAGAGATTAAAGGAAGTATCGTTTACTTTTTTTTATTAAATATTTTATCATGAAAGAAAGAATGAAATATATAATTTAAAAAATAAAATAAAATTTAAAAAAAAAATTATTTAAATAATTATTGATTTTAAATTATTTTAATTATTTAAAATAAATATAAATTTTATTGAAAAAAATATTATTAAAAAAATTATTTTATAAAATAATAAATAAATTAAATAATAATTAATTTTCAATTTTATTTAATTTTTATTATTTGTTAAAATTTAAATATATATTATAATAATTTATTTATAAATTAAATTTAACTAATTTTTTTTTAAATATATATTTATTAGAAAATTTAAGAAAAATAATTTTTAATAATAATTTTAAAAAAATAATTAATTATTTTGATTAATTAAAAATTAATTATTAATTAAAAAATAATAATTTTGTTTAAAAAAATTATTTAAATATTATTATTTTAAAGTAACTTAATTTTATTAAAATTTACAAACATTTATTTATTTTATTTAATTTTATTTTTATTATTATTTTTTTTATTTAATTATTTATTTAAATTTTATTTATTTTATTTTATTTTTTTTTTTTTTGAAAATTTTCTAAAAAATAATCATAGTAAATATTAAAGAGCGCCTCTGATCATGTTTAATATCAACGTGCATCATGTTTACATGTATTTACTCTAATTTCCGTTCCATCTTTGCAAACAAAAATGTAAACACAAAGTTGCAGCAAAAAATTGTTTACCGATATGAAAATTAATGCAGACAGATTTGTAGGCAAATTGTTACTTTTAGATGAAACTTTTGACTTGAGAATAACAATACTTTGACCTAAAGCAATAAATTTTCAATAAAATGACTTAATTAACTTTGCAATAGCCTGGAAGGACCTGAAATAAATTTATAACATATTAAATTCCTTGTGCATGTTAAATTGAATAAAAAATAATATTTGAGATAAATTGAAAATTTCGAAATTAATATTTCTTGATTTATTTTTTTAATTTCCAAAATAAAAAAAAATTATTAAAAAAAAAATAAATAAATATTTAATTTAATTTTTTTTATTTTAATATTTTAATAAAGAGCTAATTTTTCATATTTTTTTTAATAATTAAAAAAACGATTAAAAAATTGGTTCAAAATAAAATAAATAATTTCCAATCAATTAAATTTTAATTAAATTATTGTCTGTTCAGGATAAAATTTTAATTATTAAATGAAATTTCACACATTTATATAAGCATTTTTCATTTGCACATCCAATTGTACGATTTTTTTTTTGTTTATTTTGCAATCGTCGATCACACGATAGCACGACGAAAAAAAAATATCAAAAGAATTTGCTCATGTTTGATACTTTTGTAGGTCATTCTATTAATAAAACAAAGCGAGCGAAGAATTTAATTGAATTAAAATTGAAAAACGAAAAGGAAAGCGATGCACCTTGTCTCTCGTTTGTGTAGTTGTAATCATCGTCACAAACAGATGCGAAGACATCATCTTTCTTCAAAGTCATGGACTTGAAATTTGTCTCACGCACCCGCTCTCTACAACATTTATTAGTTTCGTTATTATTATTAGTCGAATGTTGTTGTTTTTTTTTTTTGCATATCAGTCTCGTGTGTCGAGAAATATTTGAATAACATTGAGAGGAGGTGACAAAAACGATTCAAGGACATTCGATGATGTTCAATCTGATTTACATGCTAACTGGATGAAACGAAAAATTTTATACAAAAAAAAAGTTGTTAACAATTTGTTGATTTTATAAATTAAAATTGTCTCGCACGAAATGATCAAAACAACAACACGTCAAAAAATTCATCATAAATCGCGTCTAAAAATAGATTTTTTGTTTTGAAATTCAAATATTGCTTGTTGATCGCTCTCCGCGTCTGCAACGTGGAAGTACTTAAAACGATTCAATTAGTCATAAAAAAAACGAACTGCGCTACACGATCGCAAACAATGTTCATTATATCGCTAGTTGTGTCGATATTTGTAAACCAAATGAGCCAAAATACTAAAAAAATAATAAATACGGCTGACCTAACCAGCAGAGTGACGACTATTTTTAAACAAAACACAATAGCAGCTTAGACATTCAGTTGACGACTTTACAGAAGAAAAAAAAAACGTACAATCGACTGAGGTCTTATTTACGGCGCTTTCGTCAAAAAAGGGCTTGTTCGACCATTTATTGACGAAACGATGCATAAATTTAATGAATTTTGCTTTCAAGGAAATGACAGACTTCCAGTTGATTATTTAATAAAAAATAAGAGACATGCAGAGACAAAAACATTTTCTTAATTGTTTAATGGAAAGCATTCGATAAAAAATTATTTATTCAATTCAGATACGTTTTCTTCGCACATAATTAACTCTTTGTTGTAATTAATTGTGTGCAGAAATGTAAACAATTACTGATGCTGTTATTTTTTTTTCTTTTTCAATTTAAAGAGAACGCAACAAATGAACAACCAATAAATTTATTGTCAATACAAATAATCAGGAAGCCGAAAAAATGCGACAAAAAAATTAAACTCATTCACTGAATAAATTGTTGCTGAATGAGAAGCCCGATTATTTTGAATGAATTTTGGATCAAAATGAAGGTTGGCATAAAAACGACCAAATTTGTGAATAGAGTAAAAATTCCAAAATATTTTGTACAAAAACGTGCATTGAACGTGTCTGGTTTTTGCAATATCCCAAAATATGTTTTTTTGTGAATAACGGAAATATTTATGGAAAATTTTGTCTTTTGTTAAAGGATAAACAAGAATAAAAAGGAAATATTTGTATTTGATGAAGGTTGCTAAGTGATCATAATAAAATGCTTGTTCAATAATGAAGAAACTTGTTGAGTTATTTTAGAATAAATTTTTTACAGTAAATTAAGTAATAAAATTAATTGGAAATTTTTTGCTTTGCTTCTTAATATTTTTAAAAATTTATTTGAAATTTAAATAAAAAATAACGTTTTTTTTTATTTTAAAATAATTAATAAATAATTAGATATAATAATTAATTTTGTTTTTTTAATTTAAAATTTAATTTAATTATTTTATTTTTAATTTATTTTAAATTAATTTATTAGATTTAATAAATATAAAAAATAATACTAAAAATTATTTTTTTATAACTTATTTTTATTTAATTTAATTATTTTTAATTTTTAAAAACCTCAAATCTTTTTTTTAAAATTATTAAAATTTTAATTTAAAATTTTTAAAAACATAAAACTTAAAATTAAAACAAATATTTTTAAAATTTTTAAAAAATAATAAAAAATTATTTTAGAATTATTATTATTATAGTTTTAGTTTTTTTTTAATGTCAAATATAATAAAATAATTTAAAAAAATTTTTTTTTTGTTTTTTAATTAAATTTGAAATTAATTAATTATTCATTATAGTTTATGAATATTAAAAATATATAAATAAATAATTAAATATTATATTTTTATTTAATTTAATTATTTTTAATTTTGAAGATTTAAAATTAGCTAAGAGTTTTTTTTTTAAATTATTAAAATAATTTTTAAAAATTTGATAATTTTAAACAGAAAACGGAAAAATTGCCTTTATTACATTTTTTAAAAATTTATTTTTATACATTTGATTTTTTTTTCATTTTAAAAATATTTTTGAATTTATTTGAAAAAAAATTTCACATCTAACTCTAGTTTGAAAAAAATTTTTATGCTCTTTACATTCCAAAAAATTATTCTAAAAATATATATTTTAGTAAAAAATAAATAAAATGAAAAATTTTACTATTTTTATTTTTTTTTAATATTTTTTTTCGAAAAATCAAATTTTCCTAAAATACTTTACTTTTTTTGGGCGATCTCAAATTGAGTTCTTTAATTTTTTGCTAAAATTCCAATTACGCTTTTAAAAATTCATCAGTTCAAATGTCTTTGTCATTTTGCAAGTCCTAAACTATCACAAAATTGAACACTTGTCATTGTTACATAAAAGCAAAAACGAGAAAAAAAAACAAATATTTACCCAGAGTCAATCAGCTTGATTTCTCAATTTAATATTTATTAAAACAGATGTCAAACATATGTTTCACATTCGAAATAACGAAGCAAATAGTTCAGAATGTCTCTCTCTCTCTCACATTTTGATAACTTTCAATGTTTATTTAATATTTTTAGCACATTTTTACGATCACTTAGTTAGAGAGACACACACAAACACTCTCGCTCAAACTCAAATTAAACTCAAACAATTTGAAGAAAAAAAAAACTTTTCGTACCAAAACTTTGTTGTAATTCCGTTTGTTGAATTGCTCGGCAAATTTCTCCAAAGATAAATTACAATTTTCCATTCATTTGATCAACTCACATGACAAATGCACATACTGCACTACTACCGGTTCCAATTTAAATGCATTTCTAACTGCATGACTAACTTTTTTAAGCGACAACGACGCGCAATTTAATACAAAATTAATTCGAATGTTGCTCGCCGCATGCACTGCACAGCACAGATTTAATCAAAAGTAAAGCGAAAACAGGTCTTTATCATTTGCACAAGATAATAATAAATAATTTTATTCACTGCGAAGTAATCTCTCGGTCTTTAGAGACGACAACCATGGTGCTATGGAGGCAAAGTGAGCGGATTAAATTTGCTCAATAAAATTCGAATAAAATGACGTTAGTCTCGTATCAAATTATTTTTTTATTATTTTAAAGCATCTCATGTTCACAAGTTGCAACGCGATGCTTTTAACATTTTTTGCTGGTTTAAAAAAAAAATAAAAATAAACAAAAAAAAATCTAAATGAATGAATTTTTTGCAATTTTTTTTATTAAAAACACCCACAAAAAAATGTTTCTTTATTTTTCTTTTATTATTTTGAATCAAAGTGATGATACTGATATTATTATCATTTCATTTTAATACATATCATTATCATATTCTTGTTATTATTTTGTGTTTTTCTGTCTTTCGTGCCTTTTAAGAGGCAACCAACAACCAAAGTCGACGACAACAACAACAAAACCGACGACAACGACGATGACAACGACCAATACAAACGAAAAATGTTTATTTCTCATGCCTTTAAATATAAAATCGTCTCTAAAACACACAACGAACGAGCGATCGAACAATATTTGTGTAGCGTATTATTTTTACTATAAAGACAAAATTTTGTGTTATATTTTTTACTACATATGTAGCTCTCTCGTTGGTTTTTTGTTGACTGTTGCTCCGTGTATTAGTGATGTTTGTTGTTATTTGATGATGAAAAAAAAAGCAAACAATAAAGTTAAAAATAGCTGACATTATTATCATTTGAATGTGAACAGACTTCTGGGATCACAAATTACATGTGTGATTTTTTTTTATTCGTTATTTTAGCGAATTTTTAATTATTTTTTTTATGTTGACAAAAATTTTACACGAAAACAATTACTTTGAAAGAGACACGAAACTTTCTTATTTTAATTAACTCGAAACTACTTTACAACTAAATACCTCATGAATGCAACGAAAAGACACAAAAAACATAGTTTTCGTGCATTTTATGAAAGTTGCTAGCTGCACTCAAAAACAAACGATAAAAAGTGGTACAATGTTGCACGACGCGCAAAATACACAAAGAATTTGCTACAAAATTCAGAGGAATCCTTTGACAGTTATTATAATTAATTTCGTGGTTTTGTTTACAGAAGAACAACTTTGTAATTTATTCAAAAAAAAAAGTGGAATTTACGGAAAAGTACCAAAAAAATTTTTTTAACGATAACTCACGAGTGTGATTTTTTTTTTAAGAAGAAGCCATTTTTAACGTTTGGCTACTAACTGATAAGATAAAATTTTTGTGCTATAAATAGCAGCGCAAATGCTCGTTGCCGGTCGTAAAATTATTATTATATGCCAATTTAATTTCGTCTCTTTGCTGATTACACAAAGCGCGTGACCTTGATTTAGTTGTTGTTTGAAGTGAATTGTCGAGTGTAAATGTGCTTAGCGTGACTTTGGAGAATTTAATTTTTGGGTATTAATTATTTTTTTTTAAGTATAATTTATGCTTAATGACACATAATTAATTTGTGTAAGAGTTAAGAATTAATGACGAGAAAATTGATTTCAAGGAGAATTTAAAGAGGAATTTACGGGATTGTTGTGAAAAATAGGGGAGAAAAAAGATTGATAAGGATCAAAGGCGATTGTTAATCAAGTTGTCATTAACACTCATTTTAATTTGAGTTTAAATGATTGATCAAAGGGAAATAATTTAATAAAAAATAAATTAAAAACCAAATATTTTCTATTTCCTACTACAACTCAATAATTACAAATCTAATAATTTTTATATACCTATTTTACTATTAATCATTTTTTTTTCATTTTTTTTATTTAATTATTTAATATTATTTATTTACTTTTTTTTAATTAATTTTTAAAAAATTTAAAAGTTTTAAATTTATTTTTTTTTTTATTTTTTAAAATTTTGTATTTTTTATATTTCTGTATAAAATAAAATTTATATTTATTTAAATAATTATTTTTAATTAAATTAATTTTAAATAAAAATTATTCTTTTTTTTTCATTTAGAAAATAAATTTATATTAAAAAATATGTTTTATTATTATTAAAATTATTTAATTATTTCTTTGAATAATTTATTTGATTATTTATTTTTTAAATATATTTATTAAATTTTTTATATTAATATGATGAAATGTTATAAATTAAAAAAATTTCTCTGTATATAATATTTAATTTTGATTAAATAAACTTAAATTAATTTAAAATAAATAATTTTATTAGCTTTTTTTTCTTTGACAAATAAAAATTTATATTTAAATAAAATTTCATCTTTAATTATTTATTTATTTAACTTTGAGTTATATAATTATTACTTTAAATATAATTTTTAATTATTTATTTTAAAATTTATATTTTTTATATAAATAATTTATTTTATTTATTTAATTATTTTATTTTTTATTCTTTGAAAATTAAATTTACAATTAAATTAAATTTTAAATAAAAAATATTATTTATTTTTTTTTCAACAAAATCTTGCTCTATATTTTAAAAAATATATAAAGCAGAATTTTGATGATATTTTAATTGATTTACGTTCCCAAAAAATTAACTCACCTATAAAAAAATTTACTCCAAAATATTTTTTTTTCTTCAAGTTGGTCCAAGAATTCAAAACAAAAACAAAATTCTGCACTAATTTTGTGTTTGTGTGTTGCGTTATTTCCGATGAGCTCATCGTCGTTCGTTCGTTTCGCGGTACTACTCTACAAACTCTTTTGTTTTTTTTCTCAAACATTTTTTTTTCTATATAATAAAATAAATTTATATAAATAAATTAGAATCAAGCGAGAAGCAGCAAAAACAAGCACACTACTCACACACGACGTCGATGCTTTTTTAAGTATTTTTTATGTGCGTATATTATTATTTATTATAAACATGTTCTGAAGTGAATTTATAGCTATAAATAATAAACATAAACTGGTTTAAACCGCAGAACAGAACGAACGGAGCAAAACTTCATTCCTTGTGTCTCTTTTTTTTCGTCGTCGTCGTAGTCGTCGTTTTCGAGTTATTTCAAGTTAATAATAAATAAGAGATCGCGCATAAAATATCAAAGACATGACATATGCATCGGAACGCCGTCGTCCGGTATTTTTAGAATTTTTTTTTAATTTGACGTTATTTTTAGCATTCTTGTTAACTTTAAAGTTGAAGCCAAAATGAGTGGTGCGTGGATGCATAATAATGATGAACATATTTGAAGAAAAAAAAATAATAAAATTGATTTATTCTCTTCGTCTCTCCCGTTTTTTTCTGGATTTTGCATAAAGAAGGCAGATCTCGTGTAATAAGATGTTTTGTGCCTCAAGGACATTTTTGTCTCAATTAATATGATAATTTATTTGTACTAAATGATATGATAATACGAAGCAATATTTACAAAGTTGCCAACAATTTCTTTAATTAATTGACGAGTGCTTGGGGGACTCGAGGTTTTATTAAACAAACGCGACGCGTTGAAGAACTCTCATTATTTTGCTTCAATTTTCCTTTGAAAATGATATCCTATTGATTTCTATCCCACTCTCTGCCATTCTCCATCTAAAATATGACAAACAATAATAACCGAAGACGACAACAACAACACCGACGACGACGACGCTTGGGAAATTTTTATAATTGTTGTTTATTGTTTGTTTACGCAACCACCAATAATTGAGCGGACAAGCCCATATTTTTTTAATGACAACAAATTTTCTTCTTCTCGAGAAGTCTTTGCAATAAAATTGAAATAGCGCGAAGTCTTCCCCTTTTGCCAAGCGTGAGTCGCCTTTAAGTTCTTCCAGTTTAAAATTAACTTGTTTGCGGACCGAATTAGAGTTGCGACGTGAAAATTTTTGTCTCTTGTGTGTGAAAAGAAGTCAATGTCAATATTCGCTAGAAAAGTCACATGCTTCAGATTAACACAAAGTGCAAAAAAAATATAAAGTCAATAGAAAACGAGTTCCGCAGAAATTTCTCGTTGAAATTTTGTTTCAGGTGAATTTTGATTTTTTTTTTCAAATTTTCATTCATGGAAAAGTTTTCTGTCTTTTTGAATAAAAAGAGATTTATTGACAGTTTCCTCATTTCACAAGTGTCTCAATGAATTTATGTTTAGTTTAGATGTCTTATTCAATATCATTTCTTTTGGTATTTGTGATTTATATGAAGGTGCAAATAAAGGATTATTTTATTTAAAAAATTATTAATTATTAATTTATTATTATTAGTTTCAAAAAGAAAAAAATCCTTTGATATTTCTAAAAAAAAAAATATATAAAAATCATAAACTTTATAAAATAATATAAAAATTAAATAAAAATTAAATTAAATTAAAAAAAAAATCAGCAAAGTTAAAATGACAAAAAAAAATAATTTTTGTTCTTCGACGTTTGTTGATATTTTAATATTTTTTTTTGTTATTTTTTGTTAAAACTTTTTTTTTTAATTTTTCTGCATGGTTTGACAAAAAATCTACAACAATAAATTTTTTTTTGTTAATTAAATGTCCTTTTTTGCATTATAACATTTTTTTTTTAATTAAATTAAAAAAATATATTGTACCAAAACAAAATAATCAGAAACAAAAAAAAAATACAATAAACTCCTGCAAACAAACAAATTTGGTTAAATACGTGGAAATTGTTGAAAAAAAGTAAATTGTTACATAGTAAATAAACAGTTTAAAAATTAAAAAGTTGATCGCGCCGTCCTAAACTTGTGAAAGCAGAAAACAATGCGCATGAAAAGACGAAAAATAAATAAAAAAATCCTCTTGAAAGTTTTTTTTAGCTTTTACAAATTCATTCAAAATATTTTCATTGTTTACATTTTTTCAATGCATTTTATTCGTATAATTGTAGTATGTATATTTTTCCATTGTTTTATTAAATTGAATATTTTTTATTTTTTATATTTTCTTGAATCCAATAAACATAATGGAAAATAATATGAGCCCATAGGTATTTTTCATTTAAATTGTTGTCGTAATAAAATAATATCTAATACGCATACTATTGAGTAGATTTTCTTTATGCTATTTTCATATTTTTTTTATATTTTTATCAAGTACTTATTACCGGTATACCGTTTCGTTTTATTTTAATTTTTTTAATCAAAATTTAAATTAATTTTTTTATTTAATTAATTTAATTATTTTTATTCTATATTTAATTTAATTTAAAATTAAAAAATAATTATTTTATTCAAATACTTTATTTATTTAATTTAATTTAAAAAATTTTATTATATTTATATATTTTTTTAAAATTAAAAATTTATTCGAAAGAAATTTTTGAGAAATTTTCTTTTTTAAAAAATAAATTTAAATAAATAAATTAAAAATTTTTTATTATTTTCAATTTTATTTTTAAAACCTTTATAAAATTATTTTTTTAAATAAAAATTTTTATTTTTAATTTATTAAATTTAAAATGATTTATTTTTAAACTGTATTTTATTTTTGTTTTCAATCAAGAATTTACAAATTTATTAAATATTTTTTTTATTCAATTTTCTTTATTTTAAATAATTTTTAAAAATAAAAATATTCGCTATGAAAAAATTTTCTTTCATAAAAATACGTGACAAAAACAACAATTTCCTCTTTTAAAGACACAATTAATTAAAAAAAAAATCCCATAGTTTCACTATTGCACGAAAAGAAAACATTCCATGATTTATTGTTATTGTATCTTATCTGTTGCTGAACCGGAAAACAAATATTGCAATAACATCCTGCAAGCCTCAGGGAAAATATTTACATTGCATTATTGCACTCGCCATTCACATTAAACGGTTCACACTCACAATATGATAATAATAATTTTCATTCTGAAAAATATTTAAAAAAAAAGTTCATTTTTGTCCGAAACAACAAGAAAACAACAACAAACTTTTTTATTTTTTGCATGCAAAAATATTTGAAACTACGCGCGTGTTTGTATTTTGCCTTTTTTTACGCTCATTTCCAAAGGAAGTGTGTGAATTCGTACAAAGGTATCTTTTTATTTTGCGAGATGAATACAACGAAGCGTACGACAAAAACCGGAATTTTATAAATAGAACTATTTTTGTTGTAGTAAAGTCGAGAAACATGACAAAGATCTACTAGTGGCATGGCCTTTGATACGAATGCACACAACGCGATGGAAGTTTTTAACGCGCTTAGCCATTATTTAATATAAATAATAATATGTTTTTTTTAGCAAAAAAATAAAATAAAAGATAACAAAAAGAAAAAACAACAACGCGTAAAAACATGTTTTAGTAACTTTTCTCTTGCGTTAAAACAAAACAATATCAAAAACCGGTATCATTACTACTATTAAGCTTTATTACGATGATTATTATTATTATTATTTATATATAAAGTGATTAAAGTTGTTGTGCAGCAAGCATTTAACTCGCTGGCAAAGCCCAAGAAATTGTTATTAAATTATTAATTTATGGATGCAAAGCGAATGGTAGACACAGCGACGGAGGAAATGATGATCAAGCTGACTCATGCGATAAAAAGTTATTAATATCATTGACCAAAGGAGATCAACAGGTATTATTTATGCAAATTATTTGCGGTATTTTCATAAAATACACATTAACTTTAATCCTCGTCTCATTAAGAAAATAAAAATAAATAAAATTCTAAATCTCTGTGGGAAAATATTGATAAAAATTTTCGATGATTTGCATTTTTTTTTCTCTCGTAAATCGACTCCAAATCTAGTTTTGCTTGCAATTTGCTGTCATGACACCACGATGTCTGGCGAGGTAAATAACGTTGGACATTCTCTCACACGCGAACCACATGTGTACACAGCAGAAACGACATTCCACGCGTTAGAGCTCTTTCTACAGCGACAATACGCAATATGTAATTATATTTTGAGTAATAACGTGTAATAATAAAAAAAAAATAATTCAACAAGTTGTTGCTCTAGAACTAAATGGCGGCAAATAGTGACTAAACTATTATTATTCCGAATTAAAAAAAAAAACTTGTCTTGGCATGGAACTGGCAGTTACCTTAAATGGCGCGATAAGATGATTGGCGATGCGATGATGCTGGGAAACTTTACCAGTTTTTCACTTTTAATAAATTTCTCACACACACACTCAATGCGATTGACAGGTTTGTGGTGTCGCAAAAAAATGTTTGTTATGCTACCTCTGAGAATTTTCTGACAGTCGTCGTCGTCAGAATGTCTACCGCGATCAATCGCTCAAAAAGGTAACTGAAAAAAAAAGTTGAAATAAATTCAAATTCAAAACCTGAAGCAAAAAAAAAATCAAGTTTCTATACAATAAAAAAAAAATAAATAATTGTAGGTACCTACATGCAAACTAACCAGCAGTAGGTAATAAATACACAACAACAACAAAAAAAAAAAGAGAAGAGTCATTAATTTACGTTCCATCAGACAATTTGACGCTGCCATAGCGACATACCAGATCACCTGTTCGGTTGATTGAAATACCATATAATTTTTTTTTTGTTTTGCACGTGTTTCAATCAGTTTATTGTTGATTTTTTTTCGTGTGTATGGCGAACTATTAACAAGCGTTTTGTTTTTTTTTATTCAATTATTTTTTGGCATTTTTTTTTACTTTTTGAACCCACTTCACGAAAAATATTTATTTTTAAGCAGCTTAAATATTTTGACAATAATTGAATTTTTTTGAAATAAAACAAAAGAGAAAATATTTTGTTCATTTTAAGAGTATTTTTTGTTTTTTTGTGTATTTGTTATTGTGACAATAGTTGCGAAATATATAAGAGGATTTTCCATTTAAATGTTGTTCAAAGGAAAATGTATGAATTTGCGGAAATCAAGTTACTTTGAATATCAGAGTTGTTTTAATGATGGCTTACAGACAATTACGAGAATTAAATGAAATAAACGTCCTATTTTTATTTCTAAGAATTGTCATGAGAAAACGTTCTGATTTTAATGAAATTCTTAAAAATGTAATTTTAACAAGAAATATTTATCTTGTAAATTTTTACTTGTTTAGCATGTTGACAAAAATTAAAGAACTGAATTTTCATAATTAAAATTTAAAAAAAAAAAATAAATTAAAAACATAAATAAATTATCTTTGTAAAGTTGATTTTATTTTAAAATTAAAAAAAAAAAAAAATATTTTATTAATTTTTTATATTTTAATATTTTTTAATTTAGCTTATTTTGTTATTTTTTTAAAATTAAAAAGTTAGAAAAAATAAAATTTTATTTTTTTTAATTTTATTTTTTTTTTAATTTAATTTTTTTTAAAAATTTTTTATATTTTTTTAAAAAAAAAAAGGGAAAAAAATTTTTTATCATATTTTTTTTATATCTTAATATTTTTTTAATTTAATTTAATTTAATTTTTTTTTTTAATTTTCTATTATGTAATATTAAAATTTTTTAAAGGAAAATATTTTCATTATCAATTTTAAATAATTTAAATATTTTTATTAATTTAAATATTTTTAAGAAAAAAAAAATTTTTTCTAATCAATTACAAAATATTTTATATTTTTTTAAATAATTTTTTTTTAATTTTAATTTAATTTTTTATTTAATATAATCTTAAAATCAGAAAAAATTTCAAAACCAACCCATAAAATAAGAATTTTCTTATATTGTGAAAATAAAACGACCTTCACTCAATAAAATAAAACTCTTTCTGATGAAATCTCTCAATCAATTTGCACTATAATTAGTTATCTCTTCGCTTTTTATTTGACACATGTGTCTTATCTTTCGCCATAAAAAATAGTCCTTCAAGTGTTTCTTACATTTCTCTCGCCAATATTCAATTTATTCAGTGCGCTTATCACGCTTCCATGTAAATTTTGTGTGAAATGGAATTTAAGCTGCTGTAATCGCTCGTCATGCAAACAAAGTCCATGTAATCGTGTTCTTGCGATTTTTTTTTACAAAAAAGTTACTTTGATACGAAATTGCTATCAAATGCATTATCGTCTTTCGTCACTCGTTGAGGCGAGCTAAAAATAGAACGCAGCTTATTGTTTAAAATTTTTTATCAGTAAATAACTTTTGTCGCGATCGTGACGAATTCGAGTGTGAGAAATTTCATAAAATTATATGAATTTTTTCATTAAGGTCGTTAAAAAAATTTTTTTTAAAGAATTTTCAAAAAATTAAATTTAATTCGATTGAAAAAAATAAAAAAAATGAATGAAATTTTTAATGTTTTTTTAATAATTTTTAAATAAAAAAAAAAATAAATATTAAAAAAAATATTGACTTTAGGTTTAAGAATAGTTTTAAATAATTAATAAAATCAAAAATTAAATTAAATTGAACTAAAAATTAATTAAATAAATTTTTGAATAAATTAATTAATTAAAAAAAATTAATAAAAAAATTATTTTTTTAATTTTAAATATTTAAATTAAAAATTTCCTCTGAAAATCTCTCAAAAAAAAAAATTCGAAACATTTTTTTTACAATCGTATCGGCTTAATTCAATATTTATTTTATCGCATCGAATGTATTTAACACACGGAAGATCTTGATAAAACCAAATCAATCAAGTTCGCGATAACCCTTCGACGTATGTTAATTTTCTGTGTAAATATTTGATCTCATTATTATCAAAATCAATCGAAAATGTTAATTAATGTGAATTTCTCTCATTTTTTTCTCGTTGCAGTTAGTGCCCGATACTGATCAGAGTCTTGACGATCGAGGGCCCCCGACGGGGCGATGACACAATGGCCGCCCATAAGTGTGCTTCTGCTACTTTCGGTGGTGTTGTCACATGCCCCGGGTATCAGTGGCGGAAAAACAACAACAACAACGACGGCGCTGGGGCGTGCGCAAAACAAAACCGTCCTCACAGTCGGTTACTTGTGCGCCATCAAAGGTGATCTGAAAGGGCGCGAAGGTCTCGCCATATCGGGCGCCCTCACAATGGCGCTCGACGAAATAAATGCCAGTGACGATATTCTGCCAAATGTCCATTTGGCGCTGCGTTGGAACGATACGAAGGGCGAGACAGTATTAGCGACGCGTGCCTTGACTGAAATGATTTGTGATCGGGTATCGGCTGTTTTTGGACCTGAGGGACCGTGTCACGTGGAAGCGATTGTAGCACAAAGTAGAAATATGCCGATGATTTCTCACGTAAGTTCGCACTTTTATCATTTTCTGTGTAAGAGATTTGATTTATTGCCTGTTTGCTACTGATTTGGGGTCGAAAAAGTCAAATGTCAATAAAAATAATTAATTAACTCAAGCTTTTGCTAAAAAAACAAAAAAAAAAATAAATAAATATAAAGCTTGAAAAAATTTAAATAACTTAATTATTAAAATTTTAAATTAATTTAAAAAAAAATATTTAAAAAAATTAACTTTTGAAAAAAAAAAAAAAATTTTTTTTCAATAGAAAAATAGACGAAAAGGATATTTAGGTAAAAAAATATTTTTTTGTGTTGTTTATGATTAAAAATAATTAATTAAATTATTAATTAAGTATTTTATTAATTTAATTTAATAATAAATTTTAAAACAATTAAATTTAATTAAAATTATTTAAAAAAAAATTTTTATTAAAAACTTTCCATGATCATAAAGATTTTGGATTTTTCTCAGTTAAAAATGTTAAAATTAAATTTATTTTTTGGCAAAAAAAAAAATAAAAAAAAAAAATTTTTTTAAAAAATTATTATTCGTATTATTTAAAAAAAATTAATTAATTGAGAAAATATAAAAATATCTCTTCAATAAATTATTTTGGAGCCAAAAATGATCAAAAAATTCGAAAAAAAATATTTTTTAAGAAAATAATTTAAATTAAAATTAATTTATTTTAATATTTTCCTTAAATTTTAGTTTAAGCTCAATTAAAATAAAAATAAATAAAAATATTAAGTAAAAGTCAATAGTTTTTTCGACCCTGCTCTCATCAAAAGCTCTAATTTTCCATCACTCTACTATCACGTTGCTGACGAACGTGCAAAATTTCAATATGATTCATTTTTTTCTCTTTATTTTTCAGAAATGTTCCGATTACATGGCTTCACCAATTCCAACCTTTGCTCGTACCGAGCCGCCAGACACGCAGGTATGTGGAGACGTCTCGTACTTTTGTCTAATTTTTCAAAGAAAAGCCGCCCTCGTCAATCAAACAGAACTCTTCCGATCGTTATCATCTTCGAATTAATTTGATCTTTCATGTGATCTCTCAAAGTTTGTTCATTTTTTTTATTACACGAACAATTGCATTACAAAATACCGTGATCTCCCATTAAATATCGTTGTTTATTATATTTACAACTAACGACGATGTGTACGCGAGCGTTAATTTACAAAACATGTCACAAAGAGCAAACAACCCACGAATGTACGTGTGAGTCGTCGGCAAAATTCCATCTAAAAATAGAATTTAACTAACACCATGAACGCCTGATTTTTATTAATAATCATGCTTTGTCTGCGCGATGCACTTTGTACACGATGCAATCAATTTATTTACCGTTTTTCTGCTAGTTTAGTGCTCGTTGGTCACTTTGCTGATCATCTTAAATTACACCCATATAACGGAACGGAAAAAGCGGCATTTGTTAGAAAAAAAACTTTTTTTTCTATTTGAACGCTGATAACGATCTTTATTGCTTATTTTTTAATGTCATGCACTCTTTTCTCGCCAGAAATGTCACGAACGCCCGAACCGACATGTGGAAGAGTCATAAATTTCAATAATATTTACTCTTCTCGTGAATTAATTTTTACAACATAATTTTATTACTCATCGCGATGCGCACTCAAGGACAGCATCTACTTAAATTTTTATTGCTTCTCGTTGAAATTTCTGCGTAAACATAACTAAGCACCTAATTATCGTGTGAGCAATATCTCTTTCAAGCCTCATTCTTTTTTTCTCACACATGCAAGAAACTTCGCAGAACTAGCTAAACATGTTCTAAAAATAGAATATCACTCACATTGATAACTCGATATTAATATAATATTGAATGTTATGCAAATATTAACTCTTTTTTTTCTTTCCTTATTATTATGTAGAGATTAATTCATAAAACATGTTTCGGTTTTCTTCTTCTTCGTCTCTTCTCCGTTCTTTACATTTTTTTTTTCGTTAAAAGACTTGTGAAAAAAAATGTTATAAAAAACGAGATTTGTAAAAATAAATATTTTATTACATTTCCGATTGATGAGACATTTTTTTTATGTAGAAACGTGTAGGCAACGTAACGGGGTTGTTGCCTTTTATTCTTGAAGTATGTTCTTCAGGAAAATCAAGTAATTTGAATCGAAAAGTAAAAAAAGGCTAAATTGATTGAAAATGGTATTCTGAGAAAAAATTAAGTGAAAAAAAAGAGTTAAATGGGAAATTTTTCTTCCTGAAAGTAGTTGACTTGGGAATTTGATTTCTTTGATGATTTTTAAATTAATAATATAAATTCTTCGGATGAAAGATTTATTACTCAAAACTTATTTTTTTATTATTAACTTATTTTATTTAATAAAAAATATTTTTAAAAATTCCATGAAGGAAGAAGCCAAAATTTTTTAATGATTTTTTTTTTTTAAATTTAAAAAATAAAATTTATATTAATTTAAATTAAAAAAATATTAACAATCCTATATGTTTTGTTTTAATGATATTTTTTTTAATTGATAATCATTTTAAATTTAAATGATAAGTTAAAAAAAATACGTAAAATAATTGCATAGTCTGAAAATAAATTTATTTACATTTTTTAATTTATTTTTATTTTATTTTTATTTTTTTAAATTTTACTTACATATTTAGGCGAATAAATTTAATATATCCATTTTTTGTCTCCTCCCCCCTCGAATTTTGTCGAAAAAATTCAGTGGGAAAAATAATATAAATTAAATAAATTAAATATAAAATACAAATATTTTTGACATATTTTGAAATTTTTATATTAAAAAATCATGAAAAATTACTGGTTATGGTTGAAATGTTGAAAATCATTTTTTTGAAAGTCACGTTTATTTTTTTTCAAAAATTTTTATTTTGGGAAAAAGTTCAATTTTTAAATATATAAACTAAAATTAAATTAATGTTAAGAATCAACGTTTAACGTCTAAATTAAAAAATTAAAACAAAAAATTCAAAAATAAAATAAAAATTACAAAAAATGAAAATATTAAATTTATTCACCTTAATAATTTTTTTTTAAATACTGAAAATGGAAATTAATTATTTATGTTGACTTTAATAAATTTTATTTTATGATAAATTTTGTTTTCAGAATAAAAAATTTAAAATAAATAAATATAAATAAAAAAATAAATAATTACTAAATTAAAATTAAATTAAAAATAAAAATTATTTAATTAATCAATTAATTATTAATTTAATTGGATTTAATTTTTTAAATTAAATTTTTTAAATTAAATTTTTTAAATTAAATTTTTTAAATTAAAAAAAAAATATTAAAAACTTCTAATGATCAAACTAAAAAAAAATCCCACAAAATTAAATTTATTCTCTTGTTCAGTAATCAGAACGATCACGAAAAACAGCATGAATACAGAATTTTGCATGTAGGCGAGAATTTTATTCATCTTTCTCACTCGTATTGAAAATAAATTTACTCAAATTCGCTCATCTATGTAGAACATGCACAATGTTGCTAAACTATTCATGTTTTTAATACTCATCCTTTCGGTAAATATTTGCTGTGACATTAAATTGCTCGACAAATAGTTGCGCTCGGAAACTGGTAGACGATAACAATGGCAAATGATGAAACAATGGCGAGCTTAAATTTAGTGTCATGAATGGTTTTTATTGAAAATCATAAATTAATAAATGCGATGAAAATTCTACTGAACGAAGGATTAAATTGAATGACAAAATGGACAAGTAGCTTTGTTTAGAAAATTAACGTAAATCCTTTTTGCAAACATTCTTAATAGATAATTTTCCGCCTACAGCTTTTTTTATCGACACTTTCTCGTCTTTTCTAAGAACCAATTATTTTTCTCCATTAGCTATCGTTCAATAATAAAATCCTAATTGCAAAAAAAAAATTCTCGAAAAAAAAATTTAATTGAAATAAGTGATTGAAATGGATTGAGTAATTAATAATGCTCTTTGCGGATTTTGTTAATTCTTCGCATAATTTTTTTTTATTTTTTTTTCTCTTTCTAGGTCACCAAGTCTGTGATATCATTAATTAGTTATTATAATTGGAAGAAATTTTCTATAATTTACGAGGAAGTTTGGTCAACAGTGGCCAACTCCCTAAAAGATCAGGCGCAAAAGTCGAACATGACGATAAATCACATGGAAAAAATCGTAAATATGCAAAAGTGCTGCGAAAATGGCATGGAGTGTTGTCGCAGTGGTCATTGGTATTCCGTAAGTAGAAATTTTCGTTGAAATTGTCACATTTTCATATAATCAAAAAAAAATTATTTGCAGTTGATCCAAAATACCAAGAACAAAACCCGTATCTACATTTTCCTGGGATCAGCAAGCACACTTGTGGATATGATGAATACCATGAATTCCGTACAGCTTTTCGACAAGGGGGAATATTTGGTGATTTATGTCGACATGATGACCTATTCTACAAAGTAAGTTTTGGTTTTTGTCGACAAAATTTGCATTTGATTGAACTTTAATTTGATTTCGTTGCAGAGAAGCGTTTCAGTATTTGTGGAAGCCTGAGGAACTGAGTAAATATAAAAACTGCAGCAACGATGTGCATTATTTTAATCGGGCCAGGAGTTTGTTGGTTGTTGTGTCGACGCCGCCGACAAAGAATTTTGACACGTTTACGGCGAAAGTGCGCGAGTATAATATGAAAGATCCGTTTAATTTTACGACACCTTCGATTTTTATCTGGGCAAAGGTGAGTTTTTTTTTAATGTTGGATTGCTTTAAATTATTTTCAAATATTTTTATATTTTTTCGCATTCAAAAAATCAAAATTAAAAAATTTCATAAAAATTCATAATTTTTTCCATTTTTTTTCTTTTTTGAGAAAATAAAAAATCAATCTATGAAAAAATTAAATTATAAAAAATTTCCAAGTTTTGTTCACAAAATTACTGAATGTACCTAACTAATTCTTTTATTTAAAAAATTAATTAATTTTTTTTTTTAATTTTTAACTTTTTATGAAAAATCAGATTTTATGAAATTTAGTAAAAATTAATTATACCAAAATTAATTAATTTTACCAAATTTTTATTTTATATTATTTTTTTATTTTAAAATTGATAAATTTTATTTTAAAAAAAATATTCTTCAATTTTTGACAGCTCAATTTAAAAAAAAGTCTAAATTTAATTTTTAATTAAAAAATTTGATTTAATTAATTAGAAAAAAACAAAAAAAAAAATCTGATTAAAAAATATTTAAAAATTAATTTTAATTTATATAAAAATTAATTATTTTTAATTTATAAATATTTTTTAAAAATTAATTTATAAATACCCTTAATAATATAAAAATCATTTTTCAACGTTAAATTTAATTTCAGC
Source organism: Culicoides brevitarsis (assembly GCF_036172545.1). Classification (NCBI taxonomy): domain Eukaryota; kingdom Metazoa; phylum Arthropoda; class Insecta; order Diptera; family Ceratopogonidae; genus Culicoides; species Culicoides brevitarsis. The sequence continues at coordinate 12,299,524 of NC_087085.1, read as the reverse complement.
ACGTATCGATATACGCGGCATACCTTTATGATTCGGTGAAATTATACGCACATGCCTTGGATAAGTTACTAAAATCGGAAAATCGCACATTGACGGATGAAGTGATATTTGAAGTCGCAAGTAATGGAACGCGAATCGTTGAGACCATTATTCACGATGGCAGCTATCAAAGTAATTTTTTGAATTTCCTACCTCAATTTTGATAAATTTTAATATTAATTAATTTTTTCAGGTATTACGGGATCAACAATCAAAATTGATCAATTTGGCGATTCTGAGGGAAATTTCTCGGTTCTTGCATTGCAGCCATACATGATGAACGAACCTCTGCCGATCAACTTTTCGTGCGATCATCTCATGATGCCCGTCGCTCATTTCGAAGAAGGAGACGATTTTCCAGTGAGTGAGTCGTCTATTCTATATATGTTTTGTCCCTCCTTTAATTTCCTTTAAAAAACGCTTTTTTTGTGTTCAAAAGAATTTTGTTAATTTTTATGTGAAATTTTGCAGCGTTACAAATTGATCAACAGTGCAACGTTGTTATGGGCTGCACGCCCGGATGACGAGCCATCGTGCGGATACAACAACGAACTTTGTCAAAAGGATGACACTCATGTGCATTCAATGGTCGTTGCTGGCGTCCTGGGAGTTTTGCTCTTTTGTGCGGGCGTTTTTACAATGAGCATCTACCGCAAATGGAAAAATGAGCTGGAAATCATGGGTTTGCTGTGGAAAATCGAATCGCACGAGATCAAGGGATACTTCAACAACGACATTGTCTCGTCGCCGAGCAAACTGAGTCTCGTGAGTGCCGCTTCTTATGGATCGCGATGCTCGCAGCAAGTTTTCACGGCAACGGGACGCTTCAAAGGTGTCGTCGTGCGCATCAAAGAGTTGAAATTCTCGCGGAAAAAGGACATTTCTCGCGATATTATGAAGGAAATGCGCCTTTTGCGAGACCTGCGACACGATAATATTAATAGTTTTATTGGTGCCTGCGTCGAGCCAATGAGAATATTGCTAGTCACTGATTATTGTGCCAAGGGAAGTCTCTACGACATCATCGAAAACGAAGATATTAAGTTAGATCATCTATTTATTGCATCATTAATACACGATTTAATTAAGGTATGCCCACTTTTTCCTCATGAAATACGCAAAAACCACTAATTAACACATTTTCACAGGCAATGATTTACATTCATTCATCCGCACTCGGGTACCATGGCAACCTCAAGTCATCCAATTGTGTCGTAACTAGTCGATGGGTGTTGCAAGTGACGGATTTCGGGCTGCATGACATCCGCAATTCGGCTGAAAGTGAGTCTATTGGCGAACATCAACATTATCGAAGTGAGTCAAATGAAAAATTCTTGAAAAAATTTCTTTTAAATCAATTTTTTCGAATTTTTTAGATCTTTTGTGGAAAGCGCCCGAACTTTTGCGTGATCCCCATCAACATGGTTCCCAAAAAGGAGACGTTTATGCCTTTTCCATCATCATGCATGAGATCATTGGGCGCCGCGGTCCCTTTGGATATGCCTACGAACCCAAAGAAATCATAGAATTAGTGAAAAAAGTACCGTTACCCGGCGAGGAACCTTTTCGTCCTGACACTGAAAGTCTTCTGGATATGGAAAATGTGGGAGATTACGTGATTAATTGCATCAAAGAGTGTTGGGATGAACAACCGGAAAATCGACCGGAATTCACAACGATTAGGTAAGTTTGACATAAACATCATTTCGTTACAAAAAATTGGACATTTTTTTCGCTTTCCTGAAATTTCAAAAATTTTACAATTTTATTTAAAAAAAATTATTTTTTGTTAATTTAAAAATATTTTTTAAAAATTTTAAGCATTTTGAAAATTTTTTGTTTTTTTTTTTCCAGAACTAATTTTTTAAAATGAAATTTTGAAGACATTTTTTGTCTCATCGATTAAAGAACTAAATAAAAAAAAGTTGAAAAACAATCGATGAAATTATTTCTGAATGTTAGAAAATCTTTAAAAAACTTTATAAAATGAATTTGTAAAGAAATTTTTCATCAATTAAATTTTTCGTTAAAAAGAATAATTAAATTAAAATATTTTTTAGATTTTTGAAAAATTAAAAAACAAGACTAAAAACCTACCAAAAATTTTTTCGATGAAATTTTTCAATTCTTCATCCGTCAATATTTATTTTAGACATTTTTTTTTAATTTTTATTTAATTGAAATTCACTCATTATTTTGACTGTCTTAAAATTTCCAGAAGAAAAATTTAAAATAATAAAAATTAATTTTTAAAAATAATTTTGTAAATTCCTAAATATTATAAGAGAACAAATCTTATACTTTTTCAAGTTTAATATTTTTTTTAATTTCTTGAAAAACCATGAGAAAATCCAAAAACTAAAAATTAAATAAAACATCAAAATTTTCTTTACAATCAATTTGAAAATAAATATTTTTTCATTTTTCTAAATTTTTAGTTAAAAATTATCAATTTTGTAAAAGAAAAATATTCATCTCTAAAAAAGAAAACAGTTTTTATTTTTTTTTAAATCTAATTCTCAAATTATTTCCTTTTAGAACTCGCTTAAAGAAGATGCGTGGCGGCAAATCGAAGAACATCATGGACCAGATGATGGAAATGATGGAAAAATACGCAAACAACTTGGAGGATATCGTAAACGAACGTACTAGATTACTGTGTGAAGAGAAACGCAAGACCGAGGATTTGCTGCATCGCATGTTGCCGCAATCTGTAGCGGAGAAATTGACAAAAGGGCACGGCGTTGAGCCGGTTTCATACGAAAGTGTAAGAAAAACTTTTTTTTTTAAGTTTTGAGTAGAAATTCATAATTTTTCTTATTTTTCGCAGGTCACAATTTACTTCAGTGACATTGTTGGTTTTACAGCGATGTCGGCAACGAGTACCCCGTTGGAAGTGGTCAACTTTCTCAATGACCTGTACACCGTTTTCGATCGCATCATCAAGGGTTACGACGTTTACAAGGTCGAAACGATTGGCGACGCGTACATGGTAGTTTCTGGCTTGCCCATTTTGAACGATAATCATGCGGGTGAAATCGCTTCCATGGCTTTGGAGTTACTGCAGGCAGTACGAAGTCATCGAATTTCGCATCGCCCGAACGAAATCTTGAAATTACGCATTGGCATCCATTGCGGGCCTGTCGTTGCTGGCGTTGTTGGTCTCACGATGCCCCGTTATTGCTTATTTGGCGATACAGTGAACACCGCATCTCGCATGGAATCGAATGGCGAAGCGTTAAAAATTCACATTTCACCGCAATGCAAAGCGGCGTTGGATAAATTGGGCGGTTACATCACCGAAGAACGTGGTTTGGTGAATATGAAGGGAAAAGGAGACGTTTTGACACATTGGTTAATTGGCGCGAACGAGAATGCCATTCAAAAACGGAATGTTGATGTTGGCGAATTACCGCCGCCGTTGTTCTGTCGTCCTCGGAAGAGCCCAAAATTGAATTATGACTCGCGACATCCAAGCATGATTGGCGGAATTCACTTTGGAGGCGGCGGAAGTCGACGTCATTCGAGCGCTTTTCGCGGCGGAGGCGATATGGAAAGCACTTACAGTCTTCAGGGATCATTTATTGGACCACGTGACTCACCAAAATTGATAAATCGTCGAATTGAACGAATCCCCTTGTATTTGAACGAAGATTCTCGCACAACTCTCGAGAAGCCCGAAGTCGAACAAACAGATACAACCGAGACAACGAACGAAAAACGCCCATTAGCGATTGTGTCGCCGCGTCAACTGCTCCGTTCGATCGCCTCTACCGACGATTACAGCCGTTTTTCGAATACGGACAACATTTTGCGCGAAAGTCGTTCCTTAGACCCGTTTCCCAGTGCGTTGCGCAAACGAAATTCCAACGAGGCGGCAAAACTCAACGAAAAAATGAAGAAAAAGAGCTCCGTGTCACTCGAACATGGCGTTTCAACGATCAGCAGTCATCCGAGTGGCGGCGAATGCGATACAACATCCGAGCACGAGGCCCTTGTCGATGCCCACAACCACAAAATTGTCAACCAGGACGCCATGTACAAATATTCCAACAACAATTGCAACGGATCCGCCATGATGATGCCGATGAACGAGGATCCGAATTGCCCGTTGTTGCGACAAACGTCTCTGACGAACCACGATGCCGAAGATATTCCGTTTCTGACGAAAAAATGGAAGTCCCTGGAGGCAGTTGCACTCGACGAAGACACAAGTAGCAAGACGTCGATTACGAAGCGATCAATTAAATCGTGGCTGGCGGGTATTTTGCACGGAAATGGCTTTAAAACGAGTGACGCATCGTTGCGGAAAGTCAATGCAATTCAGACGGTGAATACGGTGCCGGCTTTTAATGAAATGCAAAACAATTCGCAGAAAGAGAGCATTGTGTAGGAAAATTCAAGAAGCGAACAAAACTTTTTCCTTTGTATAAAAAAAAAACAATTTTCTCAAAAAACACAAACAAAAGAATATTTTTTCTCAGGGATTATTTTTTAAAAAATATTCATTTTTTTCCTTTTCTTCCGTTTTCTTGTAAATTTTATCTTTCCTCTCCGTTTCCCAAAATGAAAAGCCATACGAAATCAGAGTGCCATTAACCGAAAGTCAGAATGGAATATTTATAAATAAATCTAGTAGGTACTTAAAAAGTCTTTCTTAAATAAAAAAAAAAACGAGTGAACGCGTCTCAACGGATTTCTTTCGTACACAAGTCATGTAAATATAATTGGATAAGTGTAAAAAAATATCCTGCTTAATGTTTTAATGAAAAAAAAAAAATAAATGAAGAGATATTGAAAGTTTTGTAAAAAAAAAATAAATAAATAAAAAGCTCTGGTTCTAAAAAATTAAATAAATAAAATTTTATTAAACGAAAAAAAAAATAATATTTTTAATAAGTTTATCATTATTGTATAAATGTTGTTAGATTGTAGTTTAGATAGTAAGAAAGTAAAAAAAAATATATTTAAAAAAAGATGAGAAAAAATATTAATTTTATAAATAGTTAGTCATTTGAAACAAATTTAAGGTTTAAAAAAGTATAAAAATCAAAATAAAAATTAAATGTATAAAAAAAATTATTCTTAGGTGCAAAAAACAGTCAAATTAATCTAGAAACTGTATTGTTGTTAGTTGAAAGGAAACAAATAAATGTGATTTATTTAAATATTATTTTGCAGAATTTTATTTCAATTCTCTCTCTTTGAAAAAAATCAATTGAATTTAGTGAGGCAGTAAAAATGTAAAAATAATTAATTTCCAAGAACTTTTAACAAATATTAACTATTTACCTTTTTTCTCTTTTTTCTGATCTGAAGCAATATTAAAATAAGTCTTCATTATTTTTTTCTAAGTTTTTTTTTATTTAATTTTAAATGTTGTTGCATTAAAATATGAATTTTTTATACAAATCTTTCGCAAGAAATTATTGCGAAGGCTTTGTAGAGTTAAAATTTGTTGATAAATAAAAAATTCTTTTATTTTTATTTAATGATTGAATATGTTACATTTTCTTCATTTCCAGTTTTCAAGTTTTTCCATTGGAAATTATTTACAAACACAACAATAGCATGTTGAAAAGATCAAATAATTGTACTCAAATTGTTTTTTCACATTGCAATCTGGCCTACTACAAAGGTCATCACGTTTATCAGAGTCACCGAAACAAGCAGCGAGTTGCCAGTTGGCTCCATCAAGTTGACTGCAAGATAATGGAACGTATTTGCTATCCGAATCGGCTACAAAATATGCTGTAATGATAAAAAGTGACACGAAAACTTTTAAATGCATTTTTTTAGTTTAAATTCGTTTGAAGACGAAAACAGAATGAAAAATTTTTTAATTTCAGGTGAATTTATACTCGTGGAATAGCTTATCAAAGTGTTAATATTTTGACGAAAAGTGAATCCCCAATTTCAAAAGTATGTTTTCACAGTAGATTTGAATATTTGTTGACACGAAATTCCAGAAAGATAAGTGATACAATTTTAGCATCATTTCTGTAAATATTTTCCTCATAGGACTTTTTTGTATAAAGAAAAAAGTAGAGAAAGAACTATACCGCATTTCGATATTACATACCTACGCTTTTTTGTACAACTTTGTACTCCTCACTTCACAATTTCATACTCCTCATTATACTAAAAATTCTTGAAAATAATTGAAAATTGCCAAAAATCGATATTGAGATGAATTTTTTGATTTTTTTTTTCAGTAGGATTATTTGTTGTCTTGAGTACATCGTTTTTTGCTATGAAAACTTTGCCTGCAAACCTACCATTACTTCAGAAAAACCAAAAAAAGTGATTTTTCACGCGCGAGACGTAGATTTTTTTACTGTGTTAAACTGTGTTCCGTTGAAAGATGATGAGTAAAAATAAATTATTTTGGTGCCAAAATATTTTTATTTATTGATTGAATATTTTACATGTTCTTCATTCTCATTTAGAAGTTTTTTCAATTCAAAATTATTTACAAATGCAACAATAGCATCTTGTGGTCCAATATTTGTACGAAAATCGGCTGTTCACATTGCAATCTGGCTTACTACAAAGGGCATCACGTAAATTGTAGTCAACGTAACAAGCAGCAACTTCCCAATGCGAACCATCAAGTTTGCTGCAGGTGAATGGTTTTTGTTCCGCATCAGCTACAAAGTATGCAGCGATGATAAAAAGTGATACAAAAAGTTTTAAATGCATTTTTTAGTTTAAATTCGTTCTGAAAACGAAAACCGAATGAAGAAATTCTGAAATTGCAGGAGAATTTATACCCGTTCAATAGCTTATCAGAGTGTCAATATTTTGACCAAAGTAACTCTAAATTACAAAAATTACAAAAGTTTCCTAGAATAGTAGCTGAAAGTATTTGTTTTTACATTTATACAATTGAACTGCATTTCCACGAAATTCTAGAAAGATAAGTCAAATAAAAATATTAAAATTTGATGTAATAGAATCAAAAACAAATTGTAATTCATTAGTAGTAGACTTGGTCTAAAGTACATTTTATAACATGAAACCCAAATATCGTTATGAACTTAGAAAGTCAATCTGAAAGAATCAGTTGAATTTAGTGAGGCAGCAAAAATGTGAAAATAATTCTCGCGCGAAAATGATAAATCGCACAACTGCAGTTTTTAACAAACTGACAAAAAACGATTTAAAGTTTTTTACGGTAAAAATTGATTTATAAACTATTTCTTCATTTTCAAACTCACAAAAGTAAATAATTTGCCAATAAAAACATTTTTTGTGCAGAAAAATTTCTTATCTTATCTTTAGGGAATAGATTTGATAAATTTTCTGTTGAGAAAAAGGACAAATCGCACAATTGATCATGAGATTTTAAAAGTCTTCCAATTTTAAGATTTTTCCAAATTTTTTGGTTCAAATTGACTTTTTATGCAATAACAAAGCATAAATAACACAAAAACATAAACAAAAAATAATTTTGGCAATTTTGAAATTTGGGTTATCTTTTTATGCAATAACAAAACACATATTTTTTCATAGTATATCCATATTTTCTCATTCTTAACTCAATTTTGCCTCCATGAATTAATTTCCAAGAACTTTTTACAAACATTAACTGAAGCAAGATTAAAATAAGTCTTCATTATTTTTTTTCAAAGTTTTTTATTTTAAATATTAAATAATTTTGCATTAAAATATGCATTTTTTAAACAAATCTTTATTCCACTATAAATTGATGAGTAAAAATAAATCATTTTGGCGCCAAAATATTTTTAATTATTGATTAAATACGTTACATGTTTTTCTTTCCCTTTTTAAAGTTTTTCTAATGGAAATTATTTACAAATGCAACAGTAGCATGTTGTAAAGAGCAAATATGTGTACTCAAATCGATCGTTCACATAGCAATCTGGCGCACTACAAAGGGCATCACGTTTATCAGAGGCACCGTAGCAAGCAGCGATTTCCCAGCGAGAATTATCAAGATAACTGCAAGATAATTGGTCCGAATCGACTACAAAATATACAGCGATGATAAAAAGTGACACGAAAACTTTTAAATGCATTTTTTTTAGTTTGAATTCGTTTGAAGACGAAAACAGAATGAAGAATTTTTGTAATTGCAAATGAATTTATACCCGTAAAATAATTTATCAGAGTGTCCCAGAATTGTAGCTTTAAATATTTGTTTTTACATTTATACATATTTACAATAAAATTGCAGCGAAATTCTAGAAAGATAAATGATACAATCTTAACTCATTTCTGTAAATATTTATCCCATAACGCTTTTTCTCTTCATGAACCACCATGAACCTTGCAAGTCAATTCTTAACACATTTTTGTTCAATTCTAATGCGATAAATTCCAATTTTAAGCTTAAAATTGAATAAAAAGTCGTTCTAAATTATTAAAATTAAAATTAAATGATTTTTTTGTTTCGTCAAATATCGACCCAATATGAACAGAAATCAACTTTAGAATGAATATTTATTCAATTTTAGGCTTAAAACTGGTCAAAAAATGACTTGCAAAAAAAATCAGAGTTTGAACCTCCAAACTCTGATTTTTTTGTTTCGTCAAATATCGACCCAATATGAACAGAAATCAACTTTAGAATGAATATTTATTCAATTTTAGGCTTAAAACTGGTCAAAAAATGACTTGCAAAAAAATCAGAGTTTGAACCTCCAAACTCTGATTTTTTTGTTTCGTCAAATATCGACCCAATATGAACAGAAATCAACTTTAGAATGAATATTTATTCAATTTTAGGCTTAAAACTGGTCAAAAAATGACTTGCAAAAAAAATCAGAGTTTGAACCTCCAAACTCTGATTTTTTTGTTTCGTCAAATATCGACCCAATATGAACAGAAATCAACTTTAGAATGAATATTTATTCAATTTTAGGCTTAAAACTGGTCAAAAAATGACTTGCAAAAAAAATCAGAGTTTGAACCTCCAAACTCTGATTTTTTTGTTCCATCAAATATCGACCCAATATGAACAGAAATCAACTTTAGAATGAATATTTATTCAATTTTAGGCTTAAAACTGGTCAAAAAATGACTTGCAAAAAAATCAGAGTTTGAACCTCCAAACTCTGATTTTTTTGTTTCGTCAAATATCGACCCAATATGAACAGAAATCAACTTTAGAATGAATATTTATTCAATTTTAGGCTTAAAACTGGTCAAAAAATGACTTGCAAAAAAAATCAGAGTTTGAACCTCCAAACTCTGATTTTTTTGTTCCATCAAATATCGACCCAATATGAACAGAAATCAACTTTAGAATGAATATTTATTCAATTTTAGGCTTAAAACTGGTCAAAAAATGACTTGCAAAAAAAATCAGAGTTTGAACCTCCAAACTCTGATTTTTTTGTTCCGTCAAATATCGACCCAATATGAACAGAAATCAACTTTAGAATGAATATTTATTCAATTTTAGGCTTAAAACTGGTCAAAAAATGACTTGCAAAAAAAATCAGAGTTTGAACCTCCAAACTCTGATTTTTTTGTTCCGTCAAATATCGACCCAATATGAACAGAAATCAACTTTAGAATGAATATTTATTCAATTTTAGGCTTAAAACTGGTCAAAAAATGACTTGCAAAAAAAATCAGAGTTTGAACCTCCAAACTCTGATTTTTTTGTTTCGTCAAATATCGACCCAATATGAACAGAAATCAACTTTAGAATGAATATTTATTCAATTTTAGGCTTAAAACTGGTCAAAAAATGACTTGCAAAAAAAATCAGAGTTTGAACCTCCAAACTCTGATTTTTTTGTTTCATCAAATATCGACCCAATATGAACAGAAATCAACTTTAGAATGAATATTTATTCAATTTTAGGCTTAAAACTGGTCAAAAAATGACTTGCAAAAAAAATCAGAGTTTGAACCTCCAAACTCTGATTTTTTTGTTCCATCAAATATCGACCCAATATGAACAGAAATCAACTTTAGAATGAATATTTATTCAATTTTAGGCTTAAAACTGGTCAAAAAATGACTTGCAAAAAAAATCAGAGTTTGAACCTCCAAACTCTGATTTTTTTGTTCCATCAAATATCGACCCAATATGAACAGAAATCAACTTTAGAATGAATATTTATTCAATTTTAGGCTTAAAACTGGTCAAAAAATGACTTGCAAAAAAAATCAGAGTTTGAACCTCCAAACTCTGATTTTTTTGTTCCATCAAATATCGACCCAATATGAACAGAAATCAACTTTAGAATGAATATTTATTCAATTTTAGGCTTAAAACTGGTCAAAAAATGACTTGCAAAAAAAATCAGAGTTTGAACCTCCAAACTCTGATTTTTTTTGTTTCCAATATGAACAGAAATCAACTTTAGAATGAATATTTATTCAATTTTAGGCTTAAAACTGGTCAAAAAATGACTTGCAAAAAAAATCAGAGTTTGAACCTCCAAACTCTGATTTTTTTGTTCCATCAAATATCGACCCAATATGAACAGAAATCAACTTTAGAATGAATATTTATTCAATTTTAGGCTTAAAACTGGTCAAAAAATGACTTGCAAAAAAAATCAGAGTTTGAACCTCCAAACTCTGATTTTTTTGTTCCATCAAATATCGACCCAATATGAACAGAAATCAACTTTAGAATGAATATTTATTCAATTTTAGGCTTAAAACTGGTCAAAAAATGACTTGCAAAAAAAATCAGAGTTTGAACCTCCAAACTCTGATTTTTTTGTTCCAATATGAACAGAAATCAACTTTAGAATGAATATTTATTCAATTTTAGGCTTAAAACTGGTCAAAAAATGACTTGCAAAAAAAATCAGAGTTTGAACCTCCAAACTCTGATTTTTTTGTTTCGTCAAATATCGACCCAATATGAACAGAAATCAACATTAGAATGAATATTTATTCAATTTTAGGCTTAAAACTGGTCAAAAAATGACTTGCAAAAAAAATCAAAGTTTGAACCTCCAAACTCTGATTTTTTTGTTTCGTTAAATATCGACCCAATATGAACAGAAATCAACTTTAGAATGAATATTTATTCAATTTTAGGCTTAAAACTGGTCAAAAAATGACTTGCAAAAAAAATCAGAGTTTGAACCTCCAAACTCTGATTTTTTTGTTTCGTCAAATATCGACCCAATATGAACAGAAATCAACTTTAGAATGAATATTTATTCAATTTTAGGCTTAAAACTGGTCAAAAAATGACTTGCAAAAAAAATCAGAGTTTGAACCTCCAAACTCTGATTTTTTTGTTTCGTCAAATATCGACCCAATATGAACAGAAATCAACTTTAGAATGAATATTTATTCAATTTTAGGCTTAAAAGTGATCAAAAAATGACTTGCAAAAAAAATCAGAGTTTGAACCTCCAAACTCTGATTTTTTTGTTAGGTCAAATATCGACCCAATATGAACAGAAATCAACTTTAGAATGAATATTTATTCAATTTTAGGCTTAAAACTGGTCAAAAAATGACTTGCAAAAAAAATCAGAGTTTGAACCTCCAAACTCTGATTTTTTTGTTTCGTCAAATATCGACCCAATATGAACAGAAATCAACTTTAGAATGAATATTTATTCAATTTTAGGCTTAAAACTGATAAAAAATGACTTGCAAAAAAAATCAGAGTTTGAACCTCCAAACTCTGATTTTTTTGTTTCGTCAAATATCGACCCAATATGAACAGAAATCAACTTTAGAATGAATATTTATTCAATTTTAGGCTTAAAACTGGTCAAAAAATGACTTGCAAAAAAAATCAGAGTTTGAACCTCCAAACTCCCAATATGAACAGAAATCAACTTTAGAATGAATATTTATTCAATTTTAGGCTTAAAACTGCCAAAAAATGGCAAAAAATCAGAGTTTTGAACCTCCAAATCTGACGTTTTCAAATATCGACCCAATTCTGAATGAATATTTATTCAATTTTAGGCTCAAACTGCACAAAACATACCAAATGGTCACAAACCCAATATGTACAGAAATCAACTTTAGAATGAATATTTATTCAATTTTAGGCTTAAAAAAACCTGACCTTAAAAAAATCAGAGTTTGAACCTCCAAACTCTGATTTTTTTGTGAAATCCGACTCAATATGAACAAAATCAACTTTAGAATGAATATTTATTCAATTTTAGGCTTAAAACTGGTCAAAAAATGACTTGCAAATATTGACCCAATATGATCAGAAATCATCTGTAGAATGAATATTTATTCAATTTTAGGCTTAAAACTGGTCAAAAAATGACGACCGAATCCGAAGACGAAAGCGAAGCAGCAATTTTAGGCTTAAAACGGAAGACGAGCCCATTTTTGACTTTTAAAACGAAGAAGAGACGTTGAAGAAAATCGACTCACAAACTGCAAAAATGATCACAAAATTTTTGTTTTAGGAAGATGACAACAATTGAACTCGCCGGATCAACGTTTAATGAATACGTCGAATTCAGCTCATTCAGCGATCCGCGAGAAATCCAAGGTCTCGCACACTTTTTGGAGCACATGATATTCATGGGAAGCGAAAAGTATCGAATGGCCGCGAAAATCTCTGATTCAACGAAACCTTAAAAGGTCAATTCCAAGGATTTTTGTTCCATCGCAAATGAAGAATGCTTGATCAATTTATCAAACGGAAGTGTGGCGGCAGCAATCGAATGCCGAAATATCACCGAATTTTTGGAGCACATGATATTCATGGGAAGCGAAAAGTATCCGGCGGAAAATGATTTTGATCAATTTATCAACTACTTCTACTTCGAAGTGACGGAAAAGCATCTCGACGAAGCACTCGATCGATTTTCGCAACTTTTTATCGCGCCACTCATGAGTCGCGATGCCATGGCACGCGAAAAAGAGGCTGTTGACTCGGAATTTCAGCAAAAAATCAACAATGAAGGTTCGCGACGTGAACAAATTCTTGCGACAATCGGAAAAGAAACGCATCCTTGCAGCATTTTCACGTGGGGCAACCTGATAACGCTCAAGGAGAACATCGACGACGACACGTTATACGAAAAAGTGCATCAATTCCGTCGCGATCATTATTCGGCTCATCGAATGTATCTCGCGTTGCAGGCAAGACAAGATCTAGACGCCCTGCAATCACTCGTGGAGAAATATTTCGCAGCAATTCCGTCAAATAATGCGCCAGGACTCGATTTCAGTGAATTTCGTGACAAAAACGCATTTAAACCGGATTTCACGGAAAAAGTCTTCTACGTCAAAGCGAAATCCGACATGAATAAACTTGACATCACGTGGTGCCTTCCCTCGATTTCGCACAAGTACAAAACGAAACCCGACGAGTACGTTTCCTTCCTCATTGGTCACGAAGGCAAAGGCAGTCTTTGCAGTTATTTACGACGAAATTTGCTGGCATTGGAAGTTCGTGCGGGCATCGATTTTTCCGGCTTTGAACACAACTCCATGTACTCCCTGTTCATGATCAACATCGTGCTCACGGATTTTGGCTTGGAAAATGTCGAAAAAGTACTGAGCGCCGTCTTTTCGTACCTCACGTTGCTCGAAAAAAGCGAAATAAGTGAAAAACTCTTCAAGGAACTTCAACAAATCGAAGCCAATTCCTTCAAATTTCAAACTGAGAAACAAGCGATCGACAACGTGGAAGAATTTGTCGTCAACATCAAGTACTACGAGCCCCAAGACATCCTGGCAGGCGCTAATTTGCATTACGAGTTCGGCGAAAAGGACATTCGTGAGATGATCGAAGCTTTAAATGAACGTACGTTCAATGTTATGATCACGACAACGAAACCCGTGGCTGGAATCGAGTACAATTGCCGGGAAAAGTGGTTCGGAACAGAATACGGAACAAAAAATTTCCCCTGGACACAACTTTGGAACGAAAAATCCTTGATTCCGGAAATGCATTTGCCCGAAACGAACGAATTTGTCCCAAGTAACTTTGAAATTCTGCCAAATTTGCACTTGGAACACGATGAACCTCAAAAATTAATTGATACAGAAGTGCTTGAACTGTGGCATCGTCAAGATGAAAAAAAACTTTTAAAAAATTTTGTCAAAGCCAATTTTATCTTTACCAAATTTTGCTCCAAATGGATCGCAAAAAGATTGCCTCAAATCATTTTCGAACTCAAAACTCAACATTTGATATTTCTACTTTACCTTTACGAACGATATCGTGCAAAAAGATGCTTTGAACGCCACAAAACTCAACTTGATGTCGGACTAACTCGTTATTACCTTGTCTTTGAAGCGTTGTATTCAAGAGACGAAAACTGGCGTCAAAAACTGTATCAAAGCCAATACAGCGCTTGCTTGGATAAAAATTTGTCATGAAAGTCAATGGATTCATTTTCTAACTCAAAACTGCAAAAATTTGGAAAAATGCTCTTTGAACATTGTTCAAGATTGAAAAACTTTATCAAAATGAATCTCTTGTCAGAAAAAGTTTGTCGATGTTGCTCTAAAAACGCAACTTTTGAAGAATTATCACAACATGTTCATCAAACCAAAACTGCAAAGCCAATTTGAAATAGGCATGGATTGAGGAGTTTTGACATATAATCCAAGTTGTATTGAAAAAAATACGCAACTTTTGAAGGAATTTCGACAACAAACTAAAAGTCACTCAAGTTGAAAATTTTTTTATCGTGTCAAAAACTGTGTCAAAGCCATTTTTGTCAAATCTTGCTCCAAATGGATAAAAATTTGTCAGAGGGCTCAAATTTATCATTTTTAATCATTTTCTAACTCAAAACTGCCAAAAAATTGAAACTGAAAAAAAAATTTTTCTTTGACATAGTTTTCTTTTAAAAACTAAATCAAGAGCAAAAAAAAAACTGTGTCAAAAGCTGTGTCAAAGCCATTTTTGAAAAATTTTGCTCCAAATGGATAGAAATTTGTCAGAGGGCTCTAATTTATCATTTTAAATCATTTTATAACTCAAAACTGCCAAAAAATTGAAACTGAAAAAAAAATTTTTCTTTGACATAGTTTTGTTTTGAAAACTAAATCAAGAGCAAAAAAACTGTGTCAAAAACTGTGTCAAAGCCAATTTTGTCAAATCTTGCTCCAAATGGATAAAAATTTGTCAGAGGGCTTAAATTTATCATTTTTAATCATTTTCTAACTCAAAACTGCCAAAAAATTGAAACTGAAAAAAAAATTTTTCTTTGACATAGTTTTGTTTTGAAAACTAAATCAAGAGCAAAAAAACTGTGTCAAAAACTGTGTCAAAGCCAATTTTGTCAAATCTTGCTCCAAATGGATAAAAATTTGTCAGAGGGCTTAAATTTATCATTTTTAATCATTTTCTAACTCAAAACTGCCAAAAAATTGAAACTGAAAAAAAAATTTTTCTTTGACATAGTTTTGTTTTGAAAACTAAATCAAGAGCAAAAAAACTGTGTCAAAAACTGTGTCAAAGCCAATTTTGTCAAATCTTGCTCCAAATGGTTAAAAAAAATTTGTCAGAGGGCTTAAATTTATCATTTTTAATCATTTTCTAACTCAAAACTGCCAAAAATTTGAAACTGAAAAAAAAATTTTTCTTTGACATAGTTTTGTTTTGAAAACTAAATCAAGAGCAAAAAAACTGTGTCAAAAACTGTGTCAAAGCCAATTTTGTCAAATCTTGCTCCAAATGGATAAAAATTTGTCAGAGGGCTTAAATTTATCATTTTTAATCATTTTCTAACTCAAAACTGCCAAAAATTTGAAACTGAAAAAAAAATTTTTCTTTGACATAGTTTTGTTTTGAAAACAAGAGCAAAAACTGTGTCAAAAATCGTGTCAAAAACTGTGTCAAAGCCAATTTTGTCAAATCTTGCTCCAAATGGATAAAAATTTGTCAGAGGGCTTAAATTTATCATTTTTAATCATTTTCTAACTCAAAACTGCCAAAAAATTGAAACTGAAAAAAAAATTTTTCTTTGACATAGTTTTGTTTTGAAAACTAAATCAAGAGCAAAAAAACTGTGTCAAAAACTGTGTCAAAGCCAATTTTGTCAAATCTTGCTCCAAATGGATAAAAATTTGTCAGAGGGCTTAAATTTATCATTTTTAATCATTTTCTAACTCAAAACTGCCAAAAAATTGAAACTGAAAAAAAAATTTTTCTTTGACATAGTTTTGTTTTGAAAACTATTAATACGGAAATTTCATTGCATTCGCCGTTGAATTTTTCAAGAGCAAAAAAACTGTGTCAAAAACTGTGTCAAAGCCAATTTTGTCAAATCTTGCTCCAAATGGATAAAAATTTGTCAGAGGGCTTAAATTTATCATTTTTAATCATTTTCTAACTCAAAACTGCCAAAAAATTGAAACTGAAAAAAAAATTTTTCTTTGACATAGTTTTGTTTTGAAAACTAAATCAAGAGCAAAAAAACTGTGTCAAAAACTGTGTCAAAGCCAATTTTGTCAAATCTTGCTCCAAATGGATAAAAATTTGTCAGAGGGCTTAAATTTATCATTTTTAATCATTTTCTAACTCAAAACTGCCAAAAAATTGAAACTGAAAAAAAAATTTTTCTTTGACATAGTTTTGTTTTGAAAACTAAATCAAGAGCAAAAAAACTGTGTCAAAAACTGTGTCAAAGCCAATTTTGTCAAATCTTGCTCCAAATGGATAAAAATTTGTCAGAGGGCTTAAATTTATCATTTTTAATCATTTTCTAACTCAAAACTGCCAAAAATTTGAAACTGAAAAAAAAATTTTTCTTTGACATAGTTTTGTTTTGAAAACTAAATCAAGAGCAAAAAAACTGTGTCAAAAACTGTGTCAAAGCCAATTTTGTCAAATCTTGCTCCAAATGGATAAAAATTTGTCAGAGGGCTTAAATTTATCATTTTTAATCATTTTCTAACTCAAAACTGCCAAAAATTTGAAACTGAAAAAAAAATTTTTCTTTGACATAGTTTTGTTTTGAAAACTAAATCAAGAGCAAAAAAACTGTGTCAAAAACTGTGTCAAAGCCAATTTTGTCAAATCTTGCTCCAAATGGATAAAAATTTGTCAGAGGGCTTAAATTTATCATTTTTAATCATTTTCTAACTCAAAACTGCCAAAAAATTGAAACTGAAAAAAAAATTTTTCTTTGACATAGTTTTGTTTTGAAAACTAAATCAAGAGCAAAAAAACTGTGTCAAAAACTGTGTCAAAGCCAATTTTGTCAAATCTTGCTCCAAATGGATAAAAATTTGTCAGAGGGCTTAAATTTATCATTTTTAATCATTTTCTAACTCAAAACTGCCAAAAAATTGAAACTGAAAAAAAAATTTTTCTTTGACATAGTTTTGTTTTGAAAACTAAATCAAGAGCAAAAAAACTGTGTCAAAAACTGTGTCAAAGCCAATTTTGTCAAATCTTGCTCCAAATGGATAAAAATTTGTCAGAGGGCTTAAATTTATCATTTTTAATCATTTTCTAACTCAAAACTGCCAAAAATTTGAAACTGAAAAAAAAATTTTTCTTTGACATAGTTTTGTTTTGAAAACTAAATCAAGAGCAAAAAAACTGTGTCAAAAACTGTGTCAAAGCCAATTTTGTCAAATCTTGCTCCAAATGGATAAAAATTTGTCAGAGGGCTTAAATTTATCATTTTTAATCATTTTCTAACTCAAAACTGCCAAAAAATTGAAACTGAAAAAAAAATTTTTCTTTGACATAGTTTTGTTTTGAAAACTAAATCAAGAGCAAAACTATGTCAAAAACTGTGTCAAAGCCAATTTTGTCAAATCT
The DNA here is from genome assembly GCF_036172545.1 of Culicoides brevitarsis. NCBI lineage: Eukaryota > Metazoa > Arthropoda > Insecta > Diptera > Ceratopogonidae > Culicoides > Culicoides brevitarsis. The sequence goes on along the minus strand of NC_087085.1, from coordinate 12,281,769 downwards.
TGCTCCAAATGGATAAAAATTTGTCAGAGGGCTTAAATTTATCATTTTTAATCATTTTCTAACTCAAAACTGCCAAAAATTTGAAACTGAAAAAAAAATTTTTCTTTGACATAGTTTTGTTTTGAAAACTAAATCAAGAGCAAAAAAACTGTGTCAAAAACTGTGTCAAAGCCAATTTTGTCAAATCTTGCTCCAAATGGATAAAAATTTGTCAGAGGGCTTAAATTTATCATTTTTAATCATTTTCTAACTCAAAACTGCCAAAAAATTGAAACTGAAAAAAAAATTTTTCTTTGACATAGTTTTGTTTTGAAAACTAAATCAAGAGCAAAAAAACTGTGTCAAAAACTGTGTCAAAGCCAATTTTGTCAAATCTTGCTCCAAATGGATAAAAATTTGTCAGAGGGCTTAAATTTATCATTTTTAATCATTTTCTAACTCAAAACTGCCAAAAAATTGAAACTGAAAAAAAAATTTTTCTTTGACATAGTTTTGTTTTGAAAACTAAATCAAGAGCAAAAAAACTGTGTCAAAAACTGTGTCAAAGCCAATTTTGTCAAATCTTGCTCCAAATGGATAAAAATTTGTCAGAGGGCTTAAATTTATCATTTTTAATCATTTTCTAACTCAAAACTGCCAAAAAATTGAAACTGAAAAAAAAATTTTTCTTTGACATAGTTTTGTTTTGAAAACTAAATCAAGAGCAAAAAAACTGTGTCAAAAACTGTGTCAAAGCCAATTTTGTCAAATCTTGCTCCAAATGGATAAAAATTTGTCAGAGGGCTTAAATTTATCATTTTTAATCATTTTCTAACTCAAAACTGCCAAAAAATTGAAACTGAAAAAAAAATTTTTCTTTGACATAGTTTTGTTTTGAAAACTAAATCAAGAGCAAAAAAACTGTGTCAAAAACTGTGTCAAAGCCAATTTTGTCAAATCTTGCTCCAAATGGATAAAAATTTGTCAGAGGGCTTAAATTTATCATTTTTAATCATTTTCTAACTCAAAACTGCCAAAAAATTGAAACTGAAAAAAAAATTTTTCTTTGACATAGTTTTGTTTTGAAAACTAAATCAAGAGCAAAAAAACTGTGTCAAAAACTGTGTCAAAGCCAATTTTGTCAAATCTTGCTCCAAATGGATAAAAATTTGTCAGAGGGCTTAAATTTATCATTTTTAATCATTTTCTAACTCAAAACTGCCAAAAAATTGAAACTGAAAAAAAAATTTTTCTTTGACATAGTTTTGTTTTGAAAACTAAATCAAGAGCAAAAAAACTGTGTCAAAAACTGTGTCAAAGCCAATTTTGTCAAATCTTGCTCCAAATGGATAAAAATTTGTCAGAGGGCTTAAATTTATCATTTTTAATCATTTTCTAACTCAAAACTGCCAAAAAATTGAAACTGAAAAAAAAATTTTTCTTTGACATAGTTTTGTTTTGAAAACTAAATCAAGAGCAAAAAAACTGTGTCAAAGCCAATTTTGTCAAATCTTGCTCCAAATGGATAAAAATTTGTCAGAGGGCTTAAATTTATCATTTTTAATCATTTTCTAACTCAAAACTGCCAAAAAATTGAAACTGAAAAAAAAATTTTTCTTTGACATAGTTTTGTTTTAAAAACTAAATCAAGAGCAAAAAAACTGTGTCAAAAACTGTGTCAAAGCCAATTTTGTCAAATCTTGCTCCAAATGGATAAAAATTTGTCAGAGGGCTTAAATTTATCATTTTTAATCATTTTCTAACTCAAAACTGGCAAAAAATTGAAACAGAAAACGGTTTTTGAACACCCTAATGAAGCAAAATTCATTAAATAATTAAAAAAACATTATTTAAAGATTTTATTATAAAATAATTTTCACTTTATTCATTTATCATTTCTAGAATTAAAGTATTAGTGTCACTGAAAAGACTTTTTTTTAATTTTTAACCTAATTTTTAACAAAAGAGCTCGACATAATGATAGATTCCTTATTTTCTCTTTTAAATTAAAATAAAAAAAAATTATCCAATTAATTTTTATTTTTTATCTTATTTTTATAAATATTTCTATTTTTTATAACATTATCTATATTTTTTTATAAGTTGATTATTTTCTTTAAAGTTTCTATCATTTTCACATAAAATAAACAAAAAATGTGAGTTTCTTTGTTTTTTTTTATTAAATGCATTCAATACAATTTTTATTTTTTTTTTTAAGTTTAATTTTTTTGTATCATAATCATAATATAGAAAATTGTTTCGTTCAAAAAGTTTTATTTTCTAACAAAGATTAATCATAGAGTCGTCGTCGTATATATGAAAAATGTTAATTTACAAATGATACAAGTTTTTTTTAATGATTCGTTATTTTAGTTAGATACAGTTTTAATTATTATTTTATTTTATATGGTACTTAGTGATGATTTGTATTAGTTGCCTATCGTTTCATTTTTATTATAATATTATTTTTTTAATATAGTTTGAAGTAAATATTGTTTTTTATTAAATTAAAAATTAAATTGTATAAAAAATTAAATTAATTATTTTTTTAAGTTTAATTAATTAATTAATAGGAAGCAGGTTATTTATTTGATTCAGGATTATTTTTGTTGTGTATATTTTGTATAAAAAATAAAACTTATAAATAAATGTTTAAATTATAATAAAAATAAAATTGGCAAAATAAAGCAAATGTCCCTTAAGTAGTGGATTTCATGGCAAAAATTTTAATTTATAATTTTTTTTTAACTTAATTTAATTGTCGTACATAATTTTTTATCCTACAAAACATTTTTAATACTTAAATTTAATTTATTATTTTTTTTATATACAGTCACAAAATTATTTACACTTATGTATTGTGTGTGATTTTTTTGATATTCTTTGAGTTTGAATGAGAAAATGACTTAGATGATGCGAATTTTTTGATTTTCAGTTCTAATCACTTGTTAAAGACGCGTACATGGAAAAATAAATTCGATAAATTTTTAACTTAATTTTTTTTAAAAACGTGTGTGTTACAAATTTACATCTAATAATACTTTTGATCCTAAACTAAAATAATAAAAATTAATTTTTAAAAAAAAGTTACAAAAGAAAGTCGAGTAAATTTCGTGGCTGCTATCCAAAAACTGATGAATTTTGCTGCAAAATTTTCCATTTTTCTGGCTGATCGGTGTCAAACCTCCGTTTGTTGCACATTATTGTTGAATTTTACAGACTTTTTTCCACTTTTGCTGCTGCTGCTGCTGTTTGTCGAGTTTTTGCTCGTGTTTAGCGATGACTTGAGTGTCGGATGCAGACTTTGTTGCTGCTTTGCCATGGCTGATGCTTGTTCTTGCTCGTATTCGCTGTCGTCTATTTCGCATAAATGCGTTGATATGTCACTGTTTGAACCAATGTGGTGTCCAAGGAGGGAACTGTTTTCACCTAAAATGATTTTTTTTCTTAAGAAAATTGAAAAAAGTGAAAAAAATTAAAGAAAATTACCTCCATTGCCTAAGACTAAATCGATATCGCTTCCATCACGACGATTTCGTCGTTTTCCGTGGGATGGAAATCCGTAAGGCGGAATGTCTTCGTCATCGGATTCGACAATTTGATGCGGACCGATATCTAAGCCGTTAATTTGACGTTGACGCGGTCCATTGCCACTCGTTAACGGGACATTTTCGCCATCGGTTTCGCTTGCGATGTATTTCGGTAAGTAGCTGTTCGGATGACGCAAGTAACTGTCAGCTAAAAAAATAAAAAAAAATATTTTATTAAAAAAAATATTAAAAAATTATTTTTTAAAGGAAAAAAATACACGTGAACACCAAATTAGAAGCCAAATAAGGTCAAATTTTGATAAATTTTGAAACTTACGTGTATTAATTTGCAAAGGCACTATTTTTGCACAGAATCAGAGGGAAGGTAGAAGAAAAAAAATTTTTGAGTTTGTGAATTTTGATAAAAATTAAAGTTAATTCTCACCTGTATTGAATCTGTAATCTTCGCTGCCGCTATCGAGAACGCCAATACTTGATGCAGTGTCGTTGGCGAATCCCAAGGACAACGGTTGCTCACTTTGATCACATTCCGAGTCTTCCACGTATTCGGACTCGTCTTCGTTGAGTGTTTCAATATCGCGTGCGGGATCAACGGGACCCATATCTGCAAAAAAATTTTTTGAAATTTAATTTTTTTTGAAAAAATTCAAAGAAATTAAGGGCTAAAACACATACTTGGAGGTAAAATTGAATGTTGATGATGATGATGGTGATGCAAATGCGAGTCATTGCTCTCCTGACTATGGAAACTAGATGAATCGGGTATCTCACTACCAGGCACTTCTGTAATATTGGGCAGGTTATTGTGCCCAAACTCGTAGCAATCCCAATGGTAGGCGCCTTGGGACATATTTGGTGGGTCTTCGAAGCCGGGAGGAACTAATGGCGAGGCATTGTAACCTTGTGCGCCCGCTGGCATGAGGCGTCCCGGCAAAATGCCCGATTTGAGTGTCGATCTATTGCTACCGGGATCAGGAACGGGACTTATGCGTTTGAGATCTAAAAGGGAAAATGGGTTTAACTCAAAATACTGCTACATGAAATACGAGAAAAGGTAATTTTAATTGTCAAAAATGTTTTGGATTTCATTTTTTTTTTTAATTTTTAAAAAATTTTTTAAAAGGATATCGAGTAAAAAATTTGAACAAATAAAAAAATATTAAATTTTTTACAACATTCTGATTTTTTTATAAATTTTTGACCAATTTTAAAGAAAAATTACAAAAATATCAAATTTTTATAAAAAATTAGACCAAAATTCAATATTTACTTAATTTTTTAAAATTTGTATTATAAAATGTTTAATTTTTTAAAGAAAAATTATTTATTTAATAGTTTTTTTTCAATGTAGATTTAAAATTAATGGAAAAAAATTATAAAATTTATCAAATTACATATAAATTTTTTCGAAAATTTTTATTTTTTTTAATTTTTTATATTGTCATATTTTAAATCAATTTTTTTCACATAAAACTTCAAAAAATTAAAAAAAAATTATTGTTTAATAAATTTTTAAATTAAAATATTTAATTTTTTATATTATTTTTTTACTTGAATTTTTTGAACAAAGTAAAAGAAAAAATTGAAAACTCTCATTTTCGTTTATTTTCACTAAAATTTCAGATAAAAAATGAAAACTTTTAAAGATTTTTGAAATTTCAGTGAAAAACTTTAAATTTTTCAAAAGAAATAAAAATTTATTTTTCTTCAAATCTTCAAAATTTTACAAAATAATTTAATAATTTTTAAGAATTTAATTGAAAATTTTAATTTTTTATATTGCTCGATATCCTTAATTTTTAATTTTTTAAAAATCTATGAAATCCAAAAAATTTTCAACTATTAAATCACTCTTAAAAACTTACCGTTATTGATTTTGTTGTCAGCAAACGTCTGCAACTGCATCCCTTCCGACCATTTTTGCTTGTGCATCGATTCGCTGTCGCTCGAAGTGTTTCCACAATTGATATTCGGATTCAAGCGATTCAATTTCCGATATTCCGGCGGAACTTTTTCCAATTCATCGCCCGCCGACCCATACAAATTATTATATTGCAAGACAGCGTTATAGGAATGTTCGTTATTGGAGCTTGCGGTATACGAAACGGGCCTTTGCTGACACTCACCCCTTTGAATAATCTCCAAATTGCTCATTTTCGAACCTCTTTTGTACTGTTCGGGCGGCACATTTGTCACGAGATTATCCTTCAACGTATCATTATTCTTCCCGTTCGTATGTTCCCTTGCTCCGCCTTTTTTGCAATAACGCCACGTTGCCAAGAAGATAATTAAGCTGATGAAAACTGCAACTCCCGCAATGGCGAGCATGATGTGTTCTAAAGGAACGTTTCTGAATTTTGATGTTATTGAATTTGAGTATAATGGATCACCGCAACTCGCTCCCGTCATCGTTTCAGGACAAATACAACGGAAACTTCCGGGTTCATTGATGCAAGTTGCCCCATTTCCGCATGGTTGACGTTCGCATTCATCGACATCGATGTCACACGTGGGTCCCATGTATCCGCGACACATGCACATTGGTCCATCGTCACTTTCCTCGCAAACGCCGCCATTGCGACAGGGGTTCGGGAGACAAAATCTTCCGTAATCGCAACGTTTTCCCGTCATACGAGGCGGACAATCGCACGTGTAATTTCCAGTGCCTTCCGTGCGACATTTTCCGCCATATAAACAAGGCGACGACGCACAAGGATCCGTATCTTCCTTGCAAAATGGACCCTTGAAGCGACTATGACAGAAACATTCGAAATTTCCGCCGCCCAAATCTTTGCAAGTACCTCCGTTGTGACAAGGTTGCGTACCGCAAACGCCCATTGGAATGAGAACTGTTGACGCGTCGCAACTAAATTCGACATTGGCAAAGCGTTTAAGCACCGCAACCGAACTTGCGCCTGTTTGTTGAAGCGGAACAGGAATTTTCGAGAGACGAATGTCATCCATGCATCCAACATATCCCTTTTGAACATCTTCAAAGCCCAAAACGCTTGGATGTTGTCGAACCTCCGCACCGAAAAAGATGTCGTCAGTTTGCAAATTTAGCACGCCATTGACTCCCGGGGCACTTCCTTGCGCTACATGATTGCCATCTACCGTCAAACGAGCAGAATTTCCTTCGCGATCGAGTTTTATTTCGTGCCATTGTCCATCAGCAGCAAAAATACTGCTGACACTAACCAATCCTTCACCACTTCCCAAGTCGAAGCGATACTGAATAACGCCATTCACGATTTCCAAGATGTTGTAATCGATTCGCCCAGCTGCATACATGATATTTCCCGTTGGCTGCACCGTTCGTATCTTCAAACTGAGGTTAAGTTTATCTTCCAAATTTTTCTTTGCCACCATTTTTTCAATCCGATATTGGGCGTAACTCTTTCCGCTGAACGAAACGGGATTTCGTGGATTATAACACGAATCATCGTTACACCGATGAATATCTTTATCGCAATTTGGTCCTGCGAATCCCTCCGGACATGCACAATGATATCCCTGATCCGAGGAATCGGGCACACAAACTTTGTACTTGGGACATGGCGATTTCGAGCATTCATTGACGGCATGTTGACACTTATCGCCGCCATAACCCTCCTTGCAATCACATTCTGCCTTGATCGCATGTCGTGCGGATACGAAACTAGTCACATCTGTGGCAATAGCTTCAACGAGACTTGTATCCAACACGATTTTATCAACGCACGATCCATGCACGCAAAAGTTCGGCTGACATTTGGTCTTGACAACTTCATCAACATTGAGTTTTGTTGCTTCTTCGATCTCTGGTTCGTGATCGATGATCGCTTTTCTCAAGTCTGCAGCTGAAATGAAGCCACTTGCGTTGCCTAATGAGTTGTATTTGCGTACAGTGAAGACAACATCCAAGTCCCGACGATTATTGCTGCGTTTGTACCGAATGGCGTTCATGTCATCGGAAGCTGGTTGCACTGAAATAATCACGACATCTTTTAATTTTGATCCTACAGCATTACGAATTGCTCGAATGAAGCCTTTGCGATGACTTAAAACGAATTCTTCGGGACTAACTTTGCTGAAACGAATCACTGCAGCACTCGAAAGCATCTCTTCCGTGATTAGTTCGACGTTGATCTTCACAATTACGGGCGATGTGAACTTTCCGTCGGTAACTGTGACATTTACGCGATAATCGCCAACATCCAACCTCGGAAGAGCATATAACGTGCCGTCTTCTTTGGAGATATTGAACAAACTGGCAGGATCATATAACACTCCAGCAGTCGGTACAAGGGCGTAGGACAAAGTATCGTACTGATCTTGGTCCGTGGCGAAGACTCGACCAACTTTTCCTCCAGGGAACTCGTCGTTAAATGAATTAATTGAAATTTCCAAGGGAGTTATCATCGGCGGATATTGCGATTCTTCGATAACTTTGATCAAAACCCACGCATCCGAGTACAAGGGAGGAGTTCCATTATCAAAAACTCTCACTTGAACCTTGAAACTATCCTTGATCTTGTGATTGAATTTTGTCGCAGTTCGTAAAATACCGTCCTGTTCAATGCGAAAGGCGCCGTGTTCGTTCCCAGATCTAAAATCAAAGGTATATGGGGCAGCATTGGGATCTGTATCTGCATCAGTTATCTCGAACTTCAACAAGGTATGACCGATGGGTTTGTCTTCCTGAACCACTGCTGTGTAATTTTTCTCCGTAAAAACGGGCGGATTGTCATTCGCATCGGAAATTTCCACATTTACAAGCACATAATTCGACAACGGAGGCAATCCATTGTCTTTTGCCTCGACTTCGAGCACGTAGTTCGAGATGCTTTCACGATCCAAGGCCCCGGCAACGGAAATATAACCTGTATCTGGTTCAATAAAGAACTGCGAGTGACGATCTCCGCGTTCGATGCGATACGTGATGCGACCATTGTCACCAGAATCCATATCTGAAGCACGTACTTGCAGGATTTTATCGCCAAGTTGAGCATCTTCGCGAATTCTAGCGGTATATGAGTTCTGAGAAAATACCGGAGAATTGTCGTTACTATCGGAGACACTGATATTGAGAGTTGCCAATGTACTGAGAGGAGGAGTACCGCCATCTACAGCTTGAATCGTCAAGAAATAATCTTTGGCACGTTCGTAATCGAGTTGTTCAGCCAAAGATAAGGCTCCCGTTTTATTATGTATCGCGAATTTTTTGTGTTCGTTACCGCCGATGATGGAATAAGTGATTTCAGCGTTGATTCCGGTGTCTTTTGATGTCGCATGAACTTTTAGAATTTCATATCCTATTGGGCTGGATTCTTCAACGTTGCCGAAATAGTGTTTTGAATTGAATTCCGGCGGATTATCGTTGATGTCTTGAACATTAACGATCAAAAATGCCGAAGACCATAATGCAGGACTTCCCAAATCAGTAGCTTTCACGGATAAATTGTACATGGCTTTGCTTTCACGATCAAGAGGCTTGGCGAGCGTAACGATGCCTGAATCTTGTGCCATGCGGAAATGCCCGTTGAACGAATCGATGAAGGAATATTTGAGTTTTCGATTGACGCCGACATCTTTGTCGGTTGCGTGGATTTTCGTCACGAGAGTTCCAATTTCAGCATCTTCGGGCAAAGCTACGCTGTAGGTTTTTTGCGAAAATTCAGGAGCATTGTCGTTCACATCGAGGATGGTGAGTTCAATTTCGGAGGAACATTCCCATCCGGGATGATCTTTGTCTTGAACATGTGCTTTTAACGTGAATTTCGAATGTGTTTCGCGATCTAGTTGACGAGCGGTTTTAAGTTGACCTGATTCTTTGTCCAAAGTAAATTCTTCGGCGCCTGTTCCGGTTAAATAGTAACGTAAACGACTATTTTCAGGTTCGTCAAAGTCAACAGCTTCCAATTGGAGGATAAATGTGCCTGGATGAACGCCTTCACTTACGATCTTGCGATAACGGTATTTGAGACAATATGGCGGATTATCGTTTGCATCGAGAACTTTCACGGAAACGTTTGTTGTAGCGGTGAATTTGCCATCAGTGACAATGACGCCCAAATTGTAGTAAGGAATATTTTCACGATCGAGCGGTTTTACGATAAAAACTTCGCCAGTTTGACGGATTTGGAATTGAGACAACGGATCGCCGGATATTATGTAGAATTCAGTCGGGGTTGCCAAATCCAAATCTTTGTCTGTGGTTTCAACTTGCGTAACTACCGTACCTGGAAGAGCTTCTTCACTCACATTCGCCTTATAAATTGATTTTTTGAACACCGGAGGACAATCGTTGTAATCTTTCAACCGAATAATGACATTCGTTCGTGAACTGTGCTTTGGTTGCCCATTATCCGTGCCAATTATCTGGAATTTATAATCAGCGCGTTTTTCCTTGTCCAAAGGCACCAACGTTGTAACCCATCCGGTATACGCGTCAATGTCGAAAATATTTATCACATCTCCAGCATCCGATGAAATCGCGTAACGAATATCGCCGTTTGAGCCGCTGTCAGCATCGCGCGCCGAAACTTTCATAATTGACGTTCCTTTTTCGATATTTTCCGCCAAAGTTAAACTGTAAGGGTTACTTTCGAAACTTGGTGCGTTATCGTTCTCGTCTTGGACTTGCAACACAATTTCCGTTACAGCCGTTAAGCTTGGGCTGGAGTCCGTTTCTGCCATTATTGCGATCAAATGTTGGTCTTTTTGTTCGCGATCAAGCGTTTTGGCGAGACGTAATTCGCCGTTTTCGTTGATTGAGAATTGAGGATCTTCCAAGTCGCCGGAAAGAATGCTGTATTTTACGGTGAGATTGTTGATAAGTTGTAATTTGGCAATTATAGTTCCGGGCGGGGAGTGTTCCGATAAGAAAAGTTGCTTTTCTTTCTTTTCGAAGACGGGTGCCATGTCGGAGGGAGACATGATGAAAACTTCGACAGGTACGTCTTTGTGTAAAGATGGGTTGCCGCCGTCATATGCACGCACAAAGAATTGATACATTTGGTTTTCTGCAAAAGAAAAAGAAAATTTAACTAAAAATTTGAGGAAAATTTAATTAATTAATTTTTGACAAAAATTTTCCAAAATTATCAATAATTTCGAAAATTCGGAAAAAATAAAAATTTTAATATAAAAAGACTTTTTTGACATTTTGTTGATATTTTTTGATTAAAAAATTATAAAAAATTACGAAAAATAAAATTTTGCTTTAAAATGAACAGATTTTAATTTTATAAAATATTCAATATTGAAATTTGTAAATGGCTCATATTTATTTAAAATTTGATTAAATTTAAAAAAAAAAAAAAATATTTCAAAAAATTTAACTTTAAAAATTTAAACATTTTTTTTAATTAAAGTAAATTAAATTAATTTTGGCTTATGTTATTTTAAAATTTGAACTCATAATTTAATAAAAATTTAATTTTTAAAATTGCAAAAAAATAAAAAATTTAATTTTTTAAGAGATTGAATGATTACTTTTTTTTAAATTATTTTTTTTTTTTTTTTTTTTTTTTTTTTAAAAAAAAAAATTTTTTTTTTTTTTAAAAAAAAAAAAAAAATTAATTTTTTTTAATAAATTTATTTTTTACCATTTTTGAGAAATTTTTATTTATTTTTTTTTTGTAATAAAAACTAAAATTTTTTATACTTTTTTAATTGAAAAAAATACAAAAATTGTAAAAATTTCAATTTTTAATAATTTTTTAAATTTTTTCTTCGAATTTTTTGACAAATTCGGAACCAAAGTTTACAAAAAGTAAAAAAAAATTTCGCATAAAAAATTAAAACTTACCAAATTCTGCGGCACTTTTGACCAAAAAGATTCCTCCCGTATTCTCATTGATGCCAAATAACTCCTTCACGCCCTTGTTTTGCGAGTCGTAAATCGTGTACTTTATTGCTGCATTTTGATTGTCATCCAAATCTGTGGCTTTCAACTATAAACAAACATTTTTTTTAGTAATTTAAATATTTTTTTTTCTTGCCAGAATTTCATTGCCTTTACCTTTAAGAACGTCGTATTGATTGTCAAGTTGCCATGAATTGCCGCTTTATATTCTCGCAATTGGAATTCCGGCTCATTATCATTCTCGTCGCCGATGTGCACTTTAACAATCGTAAAACCCGAGCGACCTCCGCCGTCTGTTGCGATGATTGGAATTTCGTACAACTGTTAAGAAAAGCAGAGAAAAAAAAATTGTTTGAGTTTCTTTCTCTCGTTTTCGTTTTAATGTGTCGCCATTTGAATATAAATTACCTTTTTAACTTCGCGATCTAGTTTTACTTTTGTCACAACTTCCCCCTTTTCCTTGTCGACAGCGAAAAATTCCTGCATTTCATCGCTAAAGATGCCGTACGTGATGCGCCCATAGTCCCCGTAATCCTCGTCTTCCGCTTTTACCGTCGCCACGAGACGTCCCGACATCTGATTCTCGTTCACCTTCACGTCGTACACCACATGATTGAATTTCGGGTTGTGCAAGTTTGCCGGCAAAATGTTGATTTTCACGCGCGTGAAACTCGTATAAACGCCATCTGTCACGGAGACATTCAGGATCGTTTGACGGCGTTCGGCAAAGTTTTGCATATTCGTGAGAGTAATTACGCCCGTTTTTGCATCAATATTGTACGTTTGTTGGTCATTGCCTTGCGCGATGGTGTAAGTAAGTTTGTCGTGATCGATGTAGTCAGGATCGCTGGCAGAAACGACAGTAACGAATTGTCCACGGGTTGCGTGCTCGGATAAGCCACAACTGTATGAAGGTTGTTCGAATTTTGGCGGATTGTCGTTCATATCGAGAACTGTGACCCAAACATGAGCTGTCGAACTGAGACTCGGGACACCTTTGTCGCTGGCAATTACGGTGAAATGATGCGATGGAAGACGCTCGTGATCGAGTTGTTTCTTCAGGTACACAATGCCATCCATCGGATCGATATGGAAGAAATCGGAGGAGTTTTTGTTGTCCGTTTGGAGACTGTATGTGATCATCTGGTTGATGCCCGTGTCGTTATCGTGCGCAACGACAGTTAGAATTGGGGAACCAAATCTATAAATAAACACAAAAAAAAAAATATTATTAAAAATTTACAAAAATTATTGAGAAGTATTTAAATTTAATTAATTTTTTGTCCAAATTTCCTTGAAAATTAAAAATTTAGTTAAATATGTATTTTTTTTATTTTCAATTTTTTTAGCATTAACCAAAAAATTTAAAGTTTAAGTTATTATATTTTTTTTTTTTAAATTTTTTATTTAAACAAATTTTTTAACCATCGAGAATAAATTAAATAATTTTCAAAAATTTTAGTCCTAAATCCATAAAATAAAAAAAAAAGTTAAAATTTCATCAAAATTTTACATAATTTTTGAAATTTTTTATTTGAACATTTAAAAAATTTTCTATTTAATTTAACATCGAAAATTTTTTATTTTTTAATTAAATTTTTTCATAAAAACTTTTTTTTTTCAAAATTTTTTGAAGTTTTATGAAATTTTTTTTTCATTTTTAATTAAAATTTAAAATCAATTTTTAAAATTTTTTCAACATTTTTTTTTCAACGATCAAAAATTGCTAAAATTTTGTTATAATTATTTAAATTTAAATATTTAAAATAAATAAAATAATTAATTAAATTTAAATTAATTTTATTATTTCTTAAAAATTTTATTTGAAAAAAAATGTAAGAAAAAAAATTGAAAAATTTATATTTTTGTTAAAAAAATGAATAATCGATAAATTTAATTTATTTAAAATTATAAATTAAACAAAAAAAAAATTTTATTTATTTTTAAATTATTTAAAATTAAAAATCTTTTAATTATTTTTTTTTAATTAAATGCATTAATTTAATTTTTGTTTTAACAAAATTTCAAATAAAATTTGAAAAGTTTAATATTTTTTTATAATTTTTTTTAAATAAAATCAAATAAAAATTTAAATCTTACCTCAACGTGGTCTCGGAAACGGAAACATTGTACATGTCCTTCTCAATCTCTGGCGGGCAATCATTCACATCCTGCACCGCTACCGACACCGGCACTTCTGCCGAAACACCTGAGACACTATCGGTTGCCCGTATCACGAGTTCATAACTCTGCTTTGTCTCGTAATCGAGCTCGTCCACGACATAAATCGCACCTACAATACATTTTAATTGTTTATTATTATTCAAAAGTAATTAAAATATTTATCGTGTGTGTGCTAATTTTTTTTGTGCTCTGTATCCTTTTGTGTGTTGTGCAATAAAATAATAATAATAAATAACATGCCAGATGCTGCTTGCTTGCTTGTTTAGAGGGTATGGCGTTGTACGTTACCGCGTGCAATAATAGTATTAAAACATAATTTCGGTAAAAATATGAAACTTTTGTTTGTTTGTTTGTTTTATTTGGCGATTATAATGAGCAATGCATGCTTTTTGCGAACAAAATAAAAATTTGTGTGCATTAAAGGAGACATTCAACATACACGATATATGATGATTTTAATGACGACGACGATGACGATGGTCTAAACAATAATTTTTAAATGAAATTATAACAAATTCCGAGTTGCGTTTCACAAATAATAATTACTAGTCAGAAAATTGAGTTTTTGCGTTATTTATGTTGAAAATAACTGAATTTGTACAAATTTCGCACATAATAAGCTTATAATTGTATTTAAATTATATCGTTGTTGTCAAAAAACATTCGTAATTATGAAACTAATTCAGCTTTTGATTAGTTTTGTGTCTGTTTTACTCCGAATTTTACCCAAAAATGAGGACAAAAGGTGAAAGAAATAAAAAACCAGTCGTCTCCATCGCAAAAACTCATGAAAATTCGATATTCAATCGGAATTGAAACATTAAAATGACATTACTTGAATGAATTCAAAGCCAAATAAAAAAAAATAACAAATTATATCAAACCAAATGCAAATGAATGAATACAAGGCAGCTGAATGAATGTTTTCTATTTGAATGAGTTTCAAAAAATAAATAAATCCTCGAAAAAATGTATGAAAAGTAACCTATATGATGATATAATAATAATAAAAAATAAAAAAAACGAATAAATGCATTTTATTTGGTGACGTGTATGTGTTACGGATACGAAATTTATTTTTCTAAAGCAAATATACAATCAATGTGTGCATGAAAATGTGAGCCATAAACAAACAGGATGATGACAACAAGACTATAACAGGACAAACATTGATTTTTTTTTGTTTTTTTGTACTCACATGGACCATTTGTACTGTCCGGAGCTGCATAAAAGTTTTTTTTTTGATTCACGAAAGCGGAACGAAAAAAAAATACAGAAAAAACAATCATAAACAATTTTCGTAGCTATGCATTTTTTTTGTTAAATTTAATAAAAATAAATTAATTGCTAAAAATTTTTGGTAAAAAGGATCCCAAAACGTGACTTTTAACATTTTTTTGTAAATGAAGATTTTTTATTACACAATATCTTAATTTTTTTTGACGGATTTATTTATTCTACAGAAAAAAACCTGTCGCCCCCATTTTTTAATATAAAAAAAGAAAAAAAAATCATTAAAGGTAGATTTTCTATACTATAAGTCAAGCCATGCCCGAGGCATATTGTTGACTTGTTTCCGAGAACTTTTTTCTTTATCATGATGAAATTGCAACTTTTCCTCCGTGCGTTCGATAGTTGCAAGTCACGACAAAAATTCAATAAAATATGTAAAAAGTAATGAAAAGAGTGCGTTCGTTTCGTGAAAAAAGGGCACGTAATTGTTTTGAAACGATGGAATTAATGCAAAAATTTTGCCTTTGTTCGTTTTTATTGTTATTGAATTTTTTTTCGGGCTAAAAAAGGTTTGAACAAAAAAAAATATGAATTAATGATGACGACGGTTGGTACTTTTCAATTCTTTTGAAAAAAAAAATTTGTATGTAAAAATTCTTTCTTGTTAACATTCACCTAATTTTACGTAATTTTTTGTATTCAACTGCAATTTATTTCCCTCTTTTTGTGTGCTTTTCTTTTATGTTGCATCTGATGAATTTCCTATTTTATTTCATTATTTAACTTTTTCATGAAAAAAATGCAACACACACATAAAGTAAAGAAAAATAATCAGAAAAATACATAAGCTAAACAAAGACGTTGTTGGGATGCAATATTTATCTGTGTAAGCACGGAAAAAAAGACGACGAAAAAAGTTGCAACATAAACGCCTCAAGGATTTACGACTTGAAATGCTATTATTGTGTCTGCTTTGGCTTGACTGTTTAAGGGAACGAATGCAACGAGCAACGATGATAATATACAAATTTTCGCTATTTTTATTTGTTAAATAAGTAAAAGTTTTCTTTCGCAGATTCTTCGTCTTCTTTTGCTGCTGCTGCGGGAACTCTAATATATGCTAACAAGCGCTCAGTTCCCACAAATGTATTTTTTTTTCACTGTATGCGGCGGGTTTTTATTGCAAGTTTACTTTAACTTTAGCTTAGCTTAGCATAACACACACAATTTCTATAGTGATATAATGTTATTTCTTTTGTTGTTAACTTTTTTTTGTATTTTTTTGCCTTTTTTTCACGAATTGAAATGATGTTTTAACCATTGAAATTTTTTAAGTAATTTTTTTCTAATTAAAAATGAACTTGTTCGCTTGGTTGGTTGCTGAATGAGCGTCACAACACTTGAATTGAAAGCGGAAAAAATTTTTTATTTAATAAATTTTCATTTGTAAAAAATATTTTTCCACTTCAGGTCATTTTATGTCACTTTTTAATTAAGTTGCATGGATATTTACAATTACTTGACCCATTTCTGTTTTTTTTTTGTTGTAAATGCATTTTTTTTTGTTCGTTTTTTACTTAATTAATTTTTTAAACAAATATTTTTCTTTTTTTGTATTTCGTTTTGTGCAATAGAAATTTATTTTATTTTGTTTTGTTTAAAAAAGTCCATTATTTGCTATAAAAAGCACTTTTATGGGTCGTTACTTGATATTCTGAAAACTTTTTTATCTGTAAAAATTCTGGTAATAAAAATAAAATTTATGCAGAAAACCTGGCGTGTTAATAATGAGACAGGGAGGTATTTTAATGAAAGGGAGTTGTTTTTCAGAAATGTTTTTTGTTCACATATGAATTGAATTTTTTTTCTACAATCGTCCAATTAATGCATTTTTGTATAAAAATTACTGAATTTCATTTACTTTCAGTCACAAAAAGTTGAAATAAAATTAATTTTTTTTACAAGTCGCTTTTAGTAAAAAAAAATTACGTTGAAAATTGCGCTAATTAAGAAGCTTTTTCCCTCTTTCATTAAAAGAAATTTCCTTTTAGGCAAAAAAAAAAATCAACAATATTTTAAACGATATTTGAATATCGTTAAACTCAGTGTGCGCTGAAAAAATTCTCCTGAATTTTTTTGTCGCTTCATACCACAATAAAGAGTTTTGCAACTCGTTCTTTTTTATCATACTTAATTAGGGAGTATGATGATTAGCTTTTCACATTTTAATTCTAATTAAAACGATGTCGTTCATTCTATTGCAAACAAAACTTGTGGCGCGCGCTCGATGGAACGGGGACTCGTTTAAAATTTATAAATATGTCGTTTTGTGTTTAACCAAGCCATACCGAGCCGTGCCGGAAAATTGTCACAAGGGAGAGGTATATATTGAAAAATTTCTCTTTTTCGCTTTTCATGTGGGATCAAAATAAATATCTTCGTCGAGTATTTTTTTAGCACATGTGGAACTTTTTAATGAGACTTTGAAATTTTTTAAAAGGAATTTAACGAGAGAAAAAGTTTTACAAACGAGGGGAGGAGTTTTTTTCGCTCGTAATTAGTTAAAAGATGATGCGTTAAATTGTGTTAAAATCTTACCAGTATTGAAATCCACGGCAAATTCTTCGAGTTCATTGCCTTTGACGATGCTGTAAATTAATTTTCTGCCAAGAGGGCTCTCAGCTTGGATCGCTACGGAGAGAGGAGAATGCAGCTCGATATTTTCGGGGACAGTGTCGGCGTAGAATTGTTTGTTGAATACCGGCATTGATTTGTCAATCACCTGTTAATTAAAATTTTTCGTTCAGTAAAATCTTTATTTAAATTAAAAATAAATTAAAATTTATTTATTAAAATTTTAATTATAAAAATTTATTTTAATTTTTTGCCTCAAAAATTATTTTTTTAATTATTTTTCAAATTAAAAAAATAATTAAATTTAAAAAAAATTTTTTTTTCATATAAAATTTAAAAATTTTAATATTTTTTAAAAATTTTAAATTAATTATTTCGTCAATATTTTTTTTTTAATTTTTACCTATTTTTTTTCATTTTTAAAATTAATGAATTTTTATTAAAATTACTTTTTCATATAAAATTAAAAAAATTAAACATTTAAAAAAAATTAAATTAATTAATTCGTCAATATTTTTGTTATTTTTAAGATTTGCTGATTCACAATTAAATTAAAAAAAATAAAATAATATAACTGAAAATTCAATTAAATTTAAGCAATTTAATTTAGTTTTAATAAAATTTATTTTAATTAATTAAATTTTAATAAACTTATTAATAATTTAATTGTTTTTAATTCAATTATGTATATTCAGTAGTTTTTGAAAAAATTGTTTTTTTTTTTTTTTGAAAATTTGCATATTTTATTTTTAAATTTTTTTTAATATAAAAAAAGGCACAAAATTTTTATTAAAAAATTAAATAAAAAAAATTTTGAAAAAAATTAAATTAAATTAATTAAATATTTTTTAATAAAAATTTTTTAGGTATATTTTTTTAAAGATTTTTCAATGAATCATAAGACAAAATTTAAAAATTATTTTTTTTTGAATTCAAGTTAAAATAAAAAAAATTTCTTACCTTAACATGCACTGTGACATCTGTCGAGCACGGTTGAATTCCGCCGTCATATGCCGCAATCGTAAGTTCATAATCCCTATTATGCCCTTCCAACATTTGCTTCAACGAAATTTCCCCCGATTTCCGATCAACTTTAAACAATTCGCCATGTCCCTTCTTCATCTCGTACCGCACTTCGCCGTTATCATACGCATCCAAGTCTATCGCATGCACTTTCGAGATGACAGATCCTTTGGGATCATCCACCGAAACGACCGCATAATACGGCAAATTCACAAATTGCGGACAATTGTCGTTGATATCTTGAATCGTGACATTGACAATGACATGAGCAACGCGCGGCTTTTCTCTATCCGGCATCTGGGATCGTGCCTCAACAATTAACTCGTAATTATCGAGTGTTTCGCGATCAAATCTGATTCCAGTTGTCTGAATAGCGCCAGATGTGAGACCAATGCGGAACATATCGGTCGGATTGAGAATACGAAATTCAATGTGTTCGTTCAAATTTGCTCCCAGAACGTTAACAACAACTACATTGATGATTTTTGTCGAATTTTCAAAGATACTCGCTTCGTAAATGGATTTTTGGAAGACGAGACCTGAATTTTCCGACGTTTCAACGGCGATATTGACATAAGCGACTTTCGAAAATTTCCCGTCAGACACTCGGATGTGCAATTTATAGAAACTTCCGATTTTTTCGACGTCTCTTGTGGTAATAATTCCAGTTAAAGCATCAATTGCGAATGCGTCATCGCGATTTCCTTCGATGATGTCATAACGAAGTGTGGTATTTGTGCTGTCCTCATCTGTGGCGTTGACTTGAAGCACAGCGACATTTACGTAAGTTGGCAGAAGTAAAGTTACGTTATATTCCTTTTGACTGAATTGCGGAGCGCAGTCATTGACGTCTTTTACAGTGATTTCCACACGTGCTGTTGTCTCCGACGACAAACTTGGCTTTCCCATATCCGTTACTTTCACGTGAAAATTGAAAAATGGGATTTTCTCGTGATCCAAATACATGACTGTCTTAATCGCCCCCGTTGTGGAGTCGATATGGAAATATTTCCGAGGCAACATTTCCACAATGTCGTAATGGAGCCATGCATTGTGCCCCGAATCGTCGTCATATGCTTTGATAACTAACGGACCTGCTGTGGAATTTGTCAAAGAATTCGTTTTTCCCTTGTAAACTGTGGCAATGAGACTTCCAATTTGCACGGATTCGAGAACTTCCCCACGATAGACTTCCTGTTCGAAATACGGAGCGTTGTCGTTGACATCGAGCACATGCACAATCACGTTGCATGTCGCGGATGCCGAAGCCATGTTCGTTGCCCGTATTGTCATGTTATAAAATTTGAAGGTCTCATAGTCGAGCGTATCTTTCGTCGTGACAATTCCCGTGGAGGGATTGATGAAGAAACGATCGTTTTGGTTACCGTCAATGATTTCGAACAAAAGTGAGGACGTGCTGCGAGCTTCTACGAGTGCGACATACGTGCCAATTGGGACATTTTCATAAATTTCGGCGGCAGGTTCTTGCACCACGAACCGAGGAGATGCATTGTCAGCCATATTTACCATAATATGAACCGGAATTTGCGATGCTAGGGGAGGCTTTCCATGATCTGTGGCCTTAACTTGAAGCATGTACTCCGAAAGGGCCGAAATATCCAATTCCTTTGCAACACTAATAACTCCCATATTTGGATCGATGTTGAAAACGTTACCAATATTACCACTAACGATCGTATATGATATCCTTGCATTATCTCCAGCATCACGATCTGTCGCATAAATCTGTACAATACTCGATCCAATCGCTGCTGTCTCATAAACTTTGCCTTGAACTAATTTCGCGGTGAACTCGGGAGCGTGATCGTTATGGTCATGCACTGTTATTACCACTTTTGCGTAATTTCGTTTCGCAGGCGTACCTTGATCTTTGACAATAACGATGAGAATGTGTTCAGCAATGAGTTCTCGATCCAATTTTTGTGTCGTAAAAATGCTGCCGGAGACAGAATCGACACGGAAAAGTCGAAGAGAGGCAGGATCTCGAGCGGCATGTAAGCTATAAAAGAGTTTTTTGTCCTCGTCGGTGTCAACTGCGTATAATTTCAGGATTTCAGCGCCTTCTTCGATGTTCTCGGAGATGTCAACTTGATACAAGGGCTGTGAAAATTCCGGGCGATGATCGTTGATGTCAATTACGGAGACAAGAAGTTGCGTGTAAACAGTGTTGATGGAGTCCGTAACACTAATGGTGAGATTATATTCCTTTTGTAGCTCCCAATCGAGTTGCTTGGCGAGTAAAATGTTGCCGTTGTCGCGCCCAATGTAGAATTCGTTGCGTTCATCGCCAGCTAAAAAAATATTTTTTTTATTACAGGAATTAATATTTAGGCCGCTTTAAATTTATTTTGAACTTTTTGTCCCAAAAATTTTTTTTTCAAAAAAAAATTAATTTATTTTTTATAAAAATCTTAAAATTTTTTAATAATAATTTTTTTTTATTAATATTTTAATATTTCATATTAAATTTTTTTATTAATTAATTTTTTAAGTTATTTTAATTTTTATTTTATTTATTTAATTAAAATTATTAATATTTATTATTATTAATATTTTTTTTAATTTTATAATAAATTTTCAATATTTTCAATTTTAATCAATATTTTAGTTTTTATTAAGGTATCTTATATTGCTATTTGATAATTCAAAATTGATCTCAGAATATTTCAAGTTAAAAATTTAAACAAATAAAAAATCATAAAAATAACTATCAAAAAATTTTAAAAAATTTTTTTATTTTTTTTAAATATATTTAGAGAAAGAAATTCATCTTAAAATACGATTTTTAATAAAAAAAATTCTAAAAAATTTAAAATATTTAAAAATTTTTTAAATTTCTTGAAAAATTTTAAAAACTACCAAAAACGGAAAATTTTTATAAAATATTATTTTTTTAAAATTTTTGCCTAATTAAATTTTTAAATTTTTAAAAGTAGTATGGGACAAAAAATTAAAAAAAATTTGAAGCAGCCTTATTAATATTCGAAAAAAAAATTGAGAAATAATTTTTGTAAGTTACTCACCGATAATGTCATACCACAACTGATCGTTATCCTCGTCAGTTGCCTGTATCAATGTCACGAGATAGCCAGGGACATCGCTTTCTGTCACCTCGACATGTTGATTTGGCGTCGTCACAACTGGCGCGTGCTCCGACTCTTCCGGCACCGGCCGTACCCACACATTAACACGTGTCGATTGCGATTTCTTCGGTGTGCCATTGTCTTCGGCACGTACTTGGAAGTCATATTGTTCCGGTTCGCCGTCTGGCAGCACACCAACAAATGTTTTTGCCGCATAAATCACGCCAGTTACCGAATCGATGCGAAACTTTGCTTTGCCACGTCCCGATTTGATGGAGTACGTAATTCGACCATTTTCACCCGTATCACGATCCATTGCAAGTACCTGTTGAGAGAGAGAGTGGAAAAATGATATTATTTTGTAATAATTGCGATATAGATTCATATAATAATGAACAACATCGAGAGAGAGAAATAGAAAAAGAACAGAAAATGCGATGAAATGTTCAAATAATGGCATAGAGGCGACTAAGCGATTTTTGATGATGTAATTAGTAGCTGTATCATGAGAAAACCCAAATATTTATGGTGTTGCAATAACGAGAAAATTGAAAAATAAAACACGAAAATACCTAGTCATTAAACATCTCATATAAAATCATAAAACGTGCAAGAACAGGTAATGAGGATAATAATAAATAGAGTACACTACATCAAAAAAAATATAAAACTTCATATTATCGGAAAATTTTGCAGTATATTTTTTTATGGCGATCCTCGTGAAACTTTTGAATTACTACTTATAAAAAAGGAACGGAAATGCAGACAAAAGGAAGCATAATGACATGATAACAAGAAAATAGTGTCTCATTTATGAAAATAAAGCAAAGTAAAATTACATTTAAGAAGGTCAGCTTTTTCTTTTGTGTAAAATATGCGCTAGAAAAAATGCAAAGTTAACATTTTCATTTCATATTCACTGGAAAATAATTTAATTTATATGCATCATAAACATAAAACAACATTTTATTTGCAGCTAAGCCTTTCTCTTGTTATTGTTGTTATGTTGTATAAATTTTCACGGAAAATGCAATCATAAAAAAATGTTTCATAAATTTTCTTTTTCAAAAGGAATAATTTTTTCTCAACACTATATACAAACATTAACTATGAAAAAAAGTTACAAATGTCACAATTAACATTCATATTTATAAATAATTAAATTTACAACTTTTCTTTACTTTTGTTACATCATTATTATTTATAATGGCAAACAATAAACGTGATAGTTTGTTGCAAATTCATATAAGTTACAAACATAGGTTGTTATTACAAACTCTTTTATGATAAAAAAAAACAAAGATTCGAAAATACGCAAAACACTTGTTAAGAGTAAACAACTTGCAACTGTTGCAGTAAGATAATCACATCATCATGCATATTCAAGATGTTGGAAAATTTTATTATTCCTTTTATTATGATTATGATTATTTTTTTTCTGTGTGTTTTTAGTATTTATTCAATGTATGTGCTGCTGCATGTTGATGAGATTGGAAAGAAAATGCAAATGCATGTTGTTTGTTTAAAATGTTGTGTTTTTGTTTCGTATTGTGTTGAGTCGACAATCTCTTCTCTCCTCAGGTTTTCCAGAGAAAACATTTCACTCATGGTTGGGATGTGATTCCTTTTATGTTTATTATTATGTTGTATATTAATGTTGTTTGAGAGGTCATGTAGAAAAATCTAATGTTAACAATGCGTGAAAAGTTTCTTTGTTATTATTATTTAATTTTAATAATACTAATGATGTGGTTGGTTCAAGTTGTTTTTACTTTGAATTTTTTAATTAATTATGATATTAATAATGTTGTTATTAAAATGATACAAAATAAGTAATATAATACTTTATGATATTTCTAAAAATTTAATATTTTAGGTTTTCAGAATGTAATGCAATATTATGTTCAATAATATTTTTCATTCAGCCTTTAAAGAAATTAAAATAATTATATTAAATTTATTATAAATATTTTATATATTTTAATAAATAATATTAATAGTTATATTTTTTTTTATAATATAATCATTTTTTAAATGTCTATTCAACATACATATTATTTAATATAGAAAAAAATAATTAAATAATATTTTTAAGTTATTATAAATTATTGTTTTAAAAACTTATTTTATTATTAATAAAATTAATAAAATAAAAGTTTTAAAAATATATATAAATAATATGAATATAATAAAAGTTTTTTTTTTATATACCTAATAATCCAGGCGGGATTACAAAAAATTTTATTTAAAAGTATTATTAAAATGTTGCATTCATATTATTAAAAATAAAAAATTTTGAATTTCATAATTATTATAATATAATTTTTCTAAAATAATATAAATTAATTTAACGATTTAACGAAAATAGATATTTTTAAAAAAAATTAAATTATATATTAAAAAAATTTAGATAATTTTTTTTATTAGATATTTTTTATTAATTACATTTTTTTTTTTTTTATTATATAAATAATATTTTAATATATAAAAAAAATTTAATAGATACCTAATAATTTATATTTTTTATACATTTATGTATATTTTGCAAAAAATTATTTAAAAATGTTATTTAATAAATTTTTCTATATTATGTAATATGTATGTTAAATAGACATTAAAAAATAATTTTATTTTATAATATATTATAATTTTATATTATTTTAAAATTTTAAAAAAATATATTAAACATTCATCAATACAATTCGACATTTAATTTAAACCTTTATTGGCGAGTTAACGACGAAACGTCTGTCTAACTTTTCAAACTAAAACTTCTGAACATTATAAAAAATGAGCCAAACAAAACTTTTCTAAACATATAGCATAGTAAAATAGTATTGTACACTCATATCGTGTAACATTTTATAAGTAACAAGCTAATGTCAAAACTTGTCTATGCATAACCTCCTTCAATTTCAGGTGTTTGTAGTTGGCAGTAACTTTCTTTCTTTCCCTTTAGTTTCCGCAAATACTTTATAATAATTTATTTATGTACCTGCTAAGAAGGCTTTGAGGTTAATATTCTAATACACACACAACTTAGTTGGCACATGTTGGTATGTGAATGCGAAAAGTTTGTAATTCACACAAAATTTACATTGCACAACGAAACAAGTTCCTGACATTAAAAATGTTTTACAAGTTGTTGTTGTTGTTGCAAAAGAAAAAAATATTTAAATAAATTATTTGTTAAATTATAGAGTTTTGTGGGGAGTATTCGAGTGGTTGTTGTTATGTTATGTAAGACACTGGCGATGTTTTGATTTGTGTGAGAATATTGAAAGTTTCGAGGTTCAGAAAAGTTCTCGATGGAAAAATGTTTTTTTGCTTCAACAATGAATTTAATAATATAATGGATTCCCTTATCTAACATAAATTTTCGTTTTCTTCTTTATTAAAATAAGCACCTTCTAGACATGCATCGACTTCTTTTATGTTTCATGTTCTGTTCGGTAATTGATATGAATGGGAATCAAAAACTTGAATTGGCGGGAAATTCAATTTTTTGAGGTTAGTTTACAAATTTTTGAGGTTAGCTTTTAATATTTATCGTTAAAATTTTAATTTCACAATTTAGTACTCCTCTGAATCGAGATCAAGATTTGAATCGATCAGATCGATTCGAGATCAAGTATTTTAAAGATCAGATCGATCGAGATCGAATCTTGAAAAGATCAGATCAATCGAGATCGAATCTTGAAAAGATCAGATCGATCGAGATCAAATATTATAAAGATCAGATTAGAATTCGAGATCGAGCTCAGAATAGATCGATTCGAAATTGACGTTTAAGCTAATAAGATCAACTTGATCGATCAGATCGAATTTTGATCTCGAATTTTTTTAAAAATATTTTGAAATAAAAAGTTTTAAATTTTCATAAATTTTAATATTTTAAAGGACTAAAAGTAAAGTTTACATCAAAAAATGTCTGAAAAAAAGTTAAAATGCATTTTCTAGCTTGTCGAACTAAAACTGCTGCATGTTAGAACAACATTAATTTTATCTTTATTTCCAACGCCGCCTCGATTAAGATCCCCGACAGAACATATTTTTCATTACATCGAGTGTGGCGGGCGGTATATATAAATATATTTGACTGACTGATAACATGAAATGCAATGCTCTTATTTATTAGCCAACTTTTCCAATAAAATGTTATACAAAATAAAATATTTAATCAATCTCTACGCACCGCTGCATCTATTATGGTTGTATTTTGTGGCCAAAATAATCTTTTTTTTTTGCTCGTAGTCAATGTTCCGTACACCGTAGTTGGTGCCTACATATTTTGTAAATAATTGATATGAAATGATGTGTTAAATGAGGCTTGCCATATTTTAGGTTGACATAATTTTGCCTGCATCGTCGTTGTTGTTGTTGTTGTGATTTATTCAAATATAAATTGGGAAATGACATGAACATGTGTACGTTTTAAAATAAATTATGTTGGTCAGAAACACGTATATCCTGTTTCTCCTCATCGCTCTTTGGACACACACATAAAATAATGTCACAATGCATTCATCCTGTTTCGTCGTTCCAAATGAATGATGAATGATTGCCTTGATTATTCATTATCATCCTGATTTGTTGTTTGATCATGCATGCATTTTGAGGTGGTATAAGTGGTTTTCTACGTGTGTGTTTTCGGTTGAATTTTGCAATTTTATGAACAAATATCAACGACGAAAAGTTTTTGAATAATTTATTTAATTTTCTACGTTAATAAAATAAAATAAAATCTATTGATGAAATTCATATATTTTGACAATTTTTAAACGTTAGACGTTTTGCAAAAGAGCAAAATTGAAAATTGCCCGGGCAAATTATGTTCACGAAAATACGGCACACGAGGGAGAAAACAGCGAAAAACGTAAAATTAATAAAGTTTTGTATAAAATTAACATAATATACTCGAAGACGACGACGACACCCAAACTACTCTCCTTTTTCGACGGTAAGAAAATTTTTTTATACCCGAGAGATTAACAAGAAGAAGCTGTTTTGCGAAAATTTGTGTACAAACACAAGCACCTTATAAACGAATACCTCTGCAAAGAAAATATTTTCCTTTTTTTTCGAGGAAAAGTTTATTCATTAGCTATGCAAACATTTTTCGTGTATCTTATTTCATGCGTCGTACAGATTTTTTTTAATGATTCCCCATATTATGTTAAACATTTAAAAAAAAATATATAATCATGTCCTTTTAATATTTATAATCGAAACATACGCGATTTTCCGCATTATTACCTTAGAGCAGATTGCACATAATTTTCGTTGTTTTTCATTAACGCACAAAAAAAAACAAGTCTAGGATACTTTTTGAGTGTTTTTTAATACACACCGAACATAACATTTGCATAATATCACCTTTTTCGCATGATGATGTTATTATTATTACAACAAGATTCTATCATAATATTATTATTAATACCTCTGATTTTCCCTGCACAACAACATTCTAATCTTAATAACGAAGATAGTAGTGCGTTGTTACATTTATCTCACGTTTGGGGATTCATGACCCCCGCTACAAGACAATTTTTTTTTGCGTTTTGCGAAGGAAAATTTCTTCGTTTTCTCACACTTTCTGTTCATCATTAATATTTTAATCAAAATTTAGCAGGAGAGAGATTAGACAAAAGAAAAACATGTTTGCCGGATTATGTTGTTTTTCTCATCGTTTAATCACTTGCGCTCGCGTTTAATCATTGTAATAATGAAAAACCTTTTTTTCTTGGATAATGATGATATTACGGGATGCTAAAGGTGTGTAACATGATTTTTAGTTAAAAATGTCTACTTGCAGAGGGTAAGATCATTAACTAAATGAGTTTTCTAAAAAAAAAGTTTTTAAATAATTTTGGGTTAATTGATAAAGGTCATGAAACCCTTTCTATTATAGAAAAAAAATATGACAAATTTAATATTTTTATAAAAAAAATTATTTTAATATTTTAAATTTCTTAATATTTTTAATTATTATTAAATTATTAATTATTTATTATTTAATTATTAATTATTATAATAATTATTTTATTATTATTAAAATTTAAAATAATTTAATAATTAATATTAATTAATAATAAAAAAAAATAAAATAAAAATAATAAAATAAAATTTAAAATAAAATATTTTAATTAATAATATTTTATATAAATTTTGCTTATTTTTTTTAAATCTATTAACAATTTTTATAATTTAAAAAAAAATAATATTTTAAACATATGTTTTTGAATAAGATATTTTTTTGTGAAAATTAAAAAAAAAATAAGATTGAAAATTAAATTGAAAAAAAAAAATATTGAAAAATTAATAAAATAATTATGAATTAATTAAAAATAAAAAAATTAATTAAATTAAATTAATTAAAAATTTTAAAAAATATTTCATCATATTTAAATTATTAAATTTCTCGAAAAATAATAATTTTTAATAATAATATATTAATTTATAAAATTATTTTTTTTTATTTTTTGTTTAAATAAATAAATAAAATTGAACCATCCTAATTTCAAAAACAAAAAAAAGCATTTTAAACAAATTAAACCATTAAACCCTTAAATTTTAGAACAAACAATAACTAAAAACATATCTCACCACTAATTATTTCAATCATAATTAATCAACTAATATGTTAATTGCACCTTTGTTCTCAAAAACTCTCTATTTACACACACACACGCGGTTTGTTGCAATGCATCAACAACGATATGCACAAATATAATTATTGCAATATTATTGTTTGCTCAGGAAATTTAATTTAATTATTTATATATCGTTAAATTATATTATTATAACACACTAGCATGAAATTCAATAATGTTTACATAACATAACATTGTTTTAAAGTCCCGTATGGACTGTGTGTAGTGCAATCATAATCAGCACCGTCATCATCATCATAAAATAATTATAATTTTATTTTTAAAGCATTTCGTTGCATGCGAATTTTTTTTTCACACATCCAATCAATGAAATGCATGAAAAATTTTTTTCTACATTTTTTTTATTCACAAAAATTCTTGCAATCAATGAAATAAAAATTTAAAGAGAGAGCCAAAAGCATCGCGTGTAGACGACAATCAATGAATATGTAGTATAATTTTCCCTTCAATTCGTTATATATTTTATTATTATTATTGAAACTAGGACACATTGTTAAATGCACAATCAAGCAATTTCTGTACCTACAAAATTTTTATACAAAAAAAAAAAAGATTGAGAAGTTATTCGATATTATCGGTAATAAAAGGGCGCCAAGGATATTTATTTATTATTCATGATTTTTATTGATTACGTTAAATTTATTATTTTCAATTTTGTTGCAATTGAGGAATTACTTTGTCATATTGTCAGTCACTCCTTTTCCTTATTTTTTTTTTTTCAAAAATTTCCATAATTTTTTTTGTCTCACATGAAAGTGCGGGAAAAGTGAAAAAATTAATAAATTATTAATTAATAATGAAATAAATGCTTTAAGTTATATTTTTTATTAAATAAATTTAAATTTTTTTTAATTAAAAAAAAAATGAGAAAATTCGTAAAATTTTAAATATTTTTTTTTTAAATTTAAAAATTATTTTATTTTATTATATTTTTAAATTAAAAAAAAAATATTTTAAAATTTGAATAAATAAAAAATATGATTAAAAATTTTATTTTTTCGTTTTTTTTTTTCACATAATTCGCATAAAAATGTTAAAAAATTAATTTAAAAATTTTAATAATTAATTTATTTTAATTTAATTTAAAAATTGATGATTTTTTAACATTTTAAATTTTTCATTCATTTAGATTTATTTTACATTTTCCGCACCTCCCATGGGAATAAAAAGTTGGATCGTTCCATCATCATAATTATCATAATCAAAAATCGTCACATGTATAAAGAAATTAAAAATAAAAAAGTTTAGTCAATTAAAAACTTAACATATTAAAAAAAATCTCAACAAAAAAAAATATGACAAATTCTTAACTTGATGACAACAACAAAACACAACAAAAATTTAACTTTTGCGGTGAAAGCAGTAATAAAAAATCTCATAAAAAACTCCTGACGACGCGTTAAAAATATTTTCGTGACTCAATTTCCTTTGGGTGGTCCAACACAACAACAACATCATTTCCAGTTGAATGACTTTTATGGAAAAACGATCGGGAGGCAGAAAAAAAAACATTCATGACTTAACTTAAAAAAAAAATGTGTCGTGCATAAAGATAAATTTTATACAAAAAAAAAGATTATTATTATGGTGAGCAAACATATCGTAAAATTTATTGTTCACCCAAAAAAAAAATAAAAATAAGGTACAGATATGATAATTTTTGCACATTTTTTGGCCGAAACGCCCGTAACGCAATAAAAATAATAATAATCGGGTGTGTGTGCGAACAAGGGTTCTTTTCCGCGATAATCTAGTCTTTGTACGGTCTTTAGTTATTTTGTGAATGCGGAGAGTTAATCTGCGGCGGAAGCCCTTTAAATGCCATGTTGTTTGCTCGATGATATATTTATTGTCTGTTCGCGCGGTGCACTGAATTGAATACAAATGTAGCATTTTCGGGGGATTAGCTGGGAGTAGGGTAACTTGAGCAGTGATTTTTTGATTGAATTCAATTATTATTTATTTTTTTTTGTCTTTCACTGTTGACTTAAGACCTGAAAGTCTATTAAATTTATTATATTAAGAGTCTATTAAAAGTCAATCAAGCGAATTTTCTCCTACCTTTCATTGTTTGAACTTTTTTTTTATGAAATAATAATAAAGCAATATGATTCTTATCTCGAATGAGCGGACCGCATAAAAAAATATCAATAAAGATTTAAGTTCGCAATTTTTTTTTTATTTTTTATGGACACACAATTTAATAACAATGAAGTACTACTTTTCTTCGTGATAAAAAGTCAACAAAAGAATTTATTACTAATTCAACCTAAAGCTTTTTTTTTCTTCGGCTGCTGCTTCGACGAACCCGTTTAGCTATAAATCATCGATATATTTTTATTTCTATAAAAATAAAATCCTCCGAAGAGCAAAGATAATATTGACTTAAACTGATGATGATAATGATAAATGTTTTAGTGGCGGTAGCGACAATTTATTATATTCTTCCTTATTGTTTTTCTTTCTATTTTTTTTTATTGTTTTCTGCCATTCTTTACTTACTATATTATTATTATAAAATAATAAAAAAAATAGTTTCTTTACTTTTTCGTTACTCAACTGTGATCCCGAGACATTTTTATGGCATGAAATTTTTTTATCGCTCGCCATTATAATTTTATTTGGCATGTTTATAAGCGATACATTATTGGCTTTAAAAAATATATATAGTAATAACGTTTATAGTCCTTTACAACAACAACAACGACGAAACATTGTTATTATTATGATGATGTTTTTTATGTACTTTAGTGGAGCAGAAGCTAGTCTGACGATGAAATATTCTTTAAAATTGCACATAAAAAAAGTACTGCAACGGACAGGAAGATAATAATGTAGAAAAATACAAGTTTTCCGGTCATCATGTTACTTTAACTGAAATTTTCTTTTGTCGAATTTCAGGGAAATTGTGTTGAACTGTAACTTGAACTTTGGTTTTTTTTATTTAAGGATCGAAAATATTTTTTGTTTTTTTTTTTGTTTAATGAAACTTGATCTTGTCGTTAAGCAAAAATGTCTGAAATTTTTAAAAGTTAAAAATTTGACATTTTTTTGCCCTTTGACTGTTAAAAACTAATTTTGAATTTAAATTTTTTTATTAAAAAAAATTAAAGAATTAAATTAAAATTCATTTTATTAATTTAAAATAATAAAAAATTAATAAAAAAAATTAAGAATAATTCAAAAATCATTTGACTTTTGGCTTTAAAAAAAATTAATAATACATTAATATTTTGATAAAAAATAAAATTGACTTCATTCAATAAATTGAATTAATTTTTTAAATAAGTAAAAAAAAAATTTTTATAATTTTATGATTTTATAATTTTATGAGGTATTAAAAAAATATTGAATTAAATATTTAAAAACAAAAATTAATAATTTTAATTAAATAGTTTTTTTAAGATATTTAATTTATTTTAATAAAAAATATATTTGTTTTATAAATTTTAATTTAAAAATTAATTTAAAACCAATTGTAGTCAAAAAATATTGATTTTTTATTTATTTGTTTATTTTTATTTATTTATTTATTTTTTTTTTTTTTTGAAAAAAATGCTTATAGCTGAGACTCAATTGATTCAACTTTTTAAATTAATAAAAAGTGAATTAACTTAAAAAATATTTTTTTCTTTAAGCCAAAAGCCAGCTATTTTTGATTTATTTTTGTTTCAATTTTCGTCCCTATTTTCCGGATTTAGAATTTATGGATTTTTTTTTTATTTTTGATTAAAGTCATAAAACAGGATCTGCCATTTTGTACCAGATTGCCACAACATGACATAAGATCACGTCAGATTTAACGAAGCAAGTAATTTCCATTGTTCATCCCGTGTACATTTGTGTTTTATTTGTTACGAGACGACGACGTTGTCATCATCATCTTCATAATTAACAATACAAACAATCTTAAGCATACTCTTCATTCTTCGTCTTCTTATTATTATTGCCCTCATATCTCTTGTTCACTTTTCCAAGGTTGTCATGCGAATACGGGAAAAATGTTAGTTCTGCTGAAGATTGAAGGCGGTGTGGTAGGTAATGTTACACAATTTTGTGATATCTGGGAAAATCTTGCGGATTGTCGTCGTGAAAAGTGTAACAAAAGGAGAAATATTTTCAAGTTGATACAATTCACGCAGGTATGCAAGATATTCTCCTGGTACTTAAAAGCATAAGTGGATTACTCTGCCGCCGTCGTAGAAATCTGAGCAAAAATTATAATGAGCCATACTCGAACATGCAAAAAAAAAAGGATTTTCCGTAACGATTTTCTTGAATGAATCGTTATTATAGCGAGACATCAAGTACGATAATAACACTGATTATTTATATAATAATGAATGTATTCGGAAGGAAAATAAAAGATAAGGGCAATTATTTCATGCAGAATGCTTTTAACCAAAAAATGGAACGAAACAAGTTGACGAGTTGGCGAAAAAAAAAGAAAAATATTTTTCTATGAGAAAAGTTGGTGAAAAAAAACAGTAAAGGTAGTAACGATGCGGAAAAAGAGAAAAAAAGTAATTTACCCTAATAATTGGTTGCAAACCACGCAAATCTTTTGGTGCATATGTTTCCCAGATAAAGCTATTATCCGGATTTACAATAAAAGCAGTGTCTGGATCATTTCCGCTGCTTAAAAAATTATTTCCGCGACCAGTGTTATTGCGACTGTTGTAGCGACGATAAGACGAGCTGCGAGCCGCTTCAGTCTTTTTTTTTTGTAAAACACGAAAAAGCGGATACACAAAAAAAATAGGGGAAAAGAGATCAAAATTTGTTTTTTTTTTATTTTTAAATAGAAGAGGAAATTTTTTCAGGAAATTAATTCAGGGAAAAAATATTTTTTTTTGTGTGAAAAAAATAAATAAAAAAATTTACTTGTTTGAGTAAAAAATAATGAAAAAAGTCAAGTAGTTGACATTTATCTGAACTTTGGTTGAAATTTGACACCGAAAGTTAATAATTTTAGCTAAACAAAAGAAATTCGTTGTTCAATGAACTGCGCAAGGTGTGCAATTTAGTATTTCATATATTTTTTTACAAAATGAAAACAATAGTGTGTTGTCAGGAGTAGTGCAGAGTGTTAAACGAAGGAGAAACGAAAGACTAAAATAGCAAAATGTGAACAATGCAACTCACCTGAAACAATGGCTGATCAATTTTTGCCGTTGCCGGTATCTGAACTTTGTAGAACTTTTGATCGAATTCCGGTGCATGATCATTTATGTCATCCACGGCAATTACCACTCTTGTTGTCGATGATAACTGAGGTACGCCATTGTCCATTATCATCACCTGCGAAAAAAATGTAAAAAATTTAGAAAAAAATCGGAAACAAATTTTTTTTCGGTTAAGTTCATATTTTTTTCTTTGACACACTCCGCGCATACCAATAAATTTCATCGCGAAAAATTTATATGGCAATGTATATCATTGTGCGGTTGAAATAAATTTGTAAATCAATACAAAACATTCAATTCGCAACAATAAAATACGGCGCAACAATAAAAAAAAGCGGCGTTGTAATAAAATGTGCACATTAAAATTTAACCTACCTCTAAAATGTGTTCCGGCTGATTTTCACGATCTAATTTTCTGGGTGTTGTTGTTATCAAACCTGTAATAAAAGAATTTTTTTGTATTGAATTAATGTTTATTGCAACAAATCACGGGATAATTTGTGAGAATTTTATAAATTGAAAATACCATCAATGCCGATTTTTATTGCAGTTTTGTGAATTTTTCCTTATCCAGGGTTTAAAATTTATGAAATATTTAAGAATTTTGATATAAAATTATTTTTTTAGATAAATTTTTAAATTAAAAAAGTTAAACTAAGTTGAATTAATTTATTTTTTTTAAAAAATTTTTAAAGTTGAAAAAAAATATTTTTTAAAACCAAAAAAAATTGAGTAAAAATTTTTACTAAAACTTGAGCCTCGTCATTAAGTCTCGTAAGACATTTAAATTTAATTTAAATCAAAACTCCTAAAAAAAATTTTTTTAAAAAATTTAAAAAAATAAAAGTTTATTTTCATTTAATTTTAACTGTTTCAAAAATTTTTTTATTTGAAATTTATTTTTTTTATAATTTTTTTTTAATATTTTTTTTTTAAATTTTTTAAATTAATTTTTTTTATTTAAATATTCTAAAAATTTTTTAAATATTTAAAATTTAGAAATTTTTCAACCAATTTAAATTTTTTTTTTTTAAATGGTTTAATTTTGTTAAATAATTTTTTTCTAATTTATTTTTTTTTAATTTTTTCTCTGATTTTAATTTTTTTTTCTAATTTTTTAAATATTTAAAAAATTTCAAGAAAAAATTTTTTTCCTGAAATCGATGGAAACGTCAGGTTTGTTTATACATTTCCAAAAATGGGTCATCCATAAAATTCACCACTCCACTAAACAAATCATTCCAAAATAATCATAGTTAATTATAAAATTGATCAGTTTAATACAGAAAATAATTTGAAATAATGAGCCGTTCGTTTAAATTTATGATGGCACTCGAAATTTGTTTTAAAATTACCTCTACTTCCATTTATTTACTCTCTCTCGCTCGCACAAAAACCAGAGATATTTTTAATAAAATGAGACTTCATTTCGGTTTTATCTGTTATGCATATATTTTATAATTTGTAATTTAAATGAAAAGCAGCAAAAATGGCTTATAATTAACTCCCTGAACATGAATAGGCAATATAATGTGTGGTTTTTCGGGATTTTACGTCGAGCTGTTGGATGTTGTTGTTGCTGCGAATTTGATTGTGTGTTGCATTTTGCATGTTAATGTGCCTAACAAGGGTGGACAGTAAGCGACCATCTGGAAAATTGCATTTACTTTCCAAATTACATTGTGCCTTGCCGCTTTGGCAAATGGAATTTTGTCAAATCTCATGTCGTTTGACGAACTGAAAAATTGAGTTAATTTTTGTTTGGATTTTTCGCAGCAGCAGGCAATTTGCGATGTGCAGCAACAGCTCTGGAGGCTACTTTGGGTAAATATAAAACAGACGATGATGATTATAATGGCGCACAAAAGAACAAAGTTGCACATACATAAAAAAGTGCTCTATGCCACAAGAGACTCGGAAAAAATTGTTTCAAATCATGTAACACTTTTTGTTTCACTCAGTCGAAAATTTTTTTTTTGTGTCTTGTTTCGGAGCTCAGTTCATTCCGAAACAGAGTTTTTACAACATGCAACGATTAATCTTGTTATAGAAAATGGGTCGTAAATATGTAAGTACTCTAACAACTGCTAAAGTGACATGGTCATGTGAACTTTTATTTTATTACAGAGCAAAAAATGTTAAACGATTGTTCCGAGAACACAGAAAAAAAAAGTTTTCTGAGAACATCTCTGTATGCAGCGGCATGCATGATGATGATAATAGGATAAAATCACAACACTGGGGCTTTAATAAAAGATTGGACAAGGACACACAACTATAAAAGTAAAGTAACGAAAATATAATAAAAATGAAATACTACAGAAAACAACAAAAGAAGACAGAAAAAAATGTATTTCATTCGTATTTTTGTTTTTTTTTTTATTGCATTTGGGATTCCGAGCCTCCTCGGCAAAAAGGAAATTAATACTGTTGGTTGTAAATAAGTGGCGTGTTACATTCCGAGGAATTTCACTGAATTTACTGTGTGAAACGTGGCGTAAAATGAAAACAATACGAGATTTAATTTTTGGATGAATTATTCGCCAAGCAAATGAGCGAGCAAGACAAGGACATTCGTTCTATTCATAAAGAGAATGAGAGAGAGAAAAAATTCACCTGCTGTTCGTTTCTAATGACCTGCTGCTAATTATGTGCCTTTCAATGCAGCAGATGCAATTATTAAATGTTGCCGCTATGCTGGAGAAATTCAATTGAAGCTCATTATAATGCGAATGAAAAAGAAAAATCTTGAAGCGATTATGAAAGGTGAATGATAAATAGCATCTTCAAACCATTTTATTTAATGATTTGCATTTTTTTTAAACAGAGTCAAACAATGGAAAATTCTTATTTTTTTTCCTTTTCTTGAAGTTTATTTAAAATGAGTCCTTTTGAAGAGTTTTAATGCATTTTAAAGAATTTTTTAAAAAAATATCGTTCAATTTTTTTTTGATTTTAATTTATATTTTTTTTTAATATCAAGTTAAATAAAAATTAATAATTTTTTAAAGATTTGTTTTAGAAAAAATTATAATTTTTGTATAAATTTTTTTTTCTAATAAAAATTAATTTATTTTTATTAGAAAAATTTTAAGTAAATAAATTTAATTTTTTAAAGATTTTTTTTAGGAAAAATTATAATTATTTTTTTTTTTACAAAAGTTAATATTTTTTTATTAGTTATTTGTCAAATAAATAAAAAAATAATTTTTGAATTAATAAATTATTTATTAAAAATTTGAAAAAGTAACAAAATTACAATTGAGAACTAATTTTAATAAAAATTATTTTTTTTTTGTTTAAAAAATTTTTATATAAATTGAATATTTTTAGAATTGCAGATATTCGTTAAATAATTCAAATAATTATTTTTAAAACTATTTTATTTTTATTTATTTACCCAAAAGTTTAGAAGATATAATTTTTTTAATACAAAATTTTAAATATATTTTTTAAGGAAAATCTTTTTTAGATTTTTTTAGAAAAAAAGATTTTTAAATAATAAAAAATTTAATAAAAACGTAAAATTTAAAAAAAATTGGAAAATATTTTAATATTTTTTTTTTATTTTTTTTTTTTCAGAAAATGCAAGTTGGTTCGTTTCACTCCTACCCTTTCTTGTTAAAACTTGAATACTCAACGCTGGAATTCAAACAAAAGACGTTTTCCATTCACTCTATTCATCATTTTCATCATCATCGGTCGATCGTCATTATTATTATTTATAGCACGAACAATTAAATATCGTTCATGTGGCTTTACAAATGACAGGCATGAATAGAAAATTAAAAGGAACAACAAAACCAGAAATGATTTCCTGCAATAACATTTTATATTTTTTTTTCTCTACCTGGCAATTAGCTTACACTCATTTGCACACCCCTGATTCATTAATTACCGTAGCACTATGAGAACTGTTCGCTGGAAAGAGACAAAGAGCGCACAAACATGCACCAGTTCACTGCATTTAATTCTTTTCGTTTCAACGAGCAATTAAAAGGTCACCATTCATTTTATTTTATTTATGCTTGAACGTAATTTTTAATAATATTTCTTTATTTATTTTTTTTTTTCGTACCTGTCTGATGAACAATTTGACTGAGTGACTGCAATATGCAATTTTTTTTAAACATATTTTATCTACAAAAACACACAAGATGTCACTTTATGGTGTCCTTATCAGATGCCATCCACACACAAAGTTACACAGAAAATTAGACAGCAAACAGTCGCGGTTAATGCGCTACAGACAAAAAAAAATTCAAAAACTGTTGCAGAAAGGAAATTATTTTTACAGGCAACCGCAACAACAGCAAACAACGAGATCAGGAAAAACGACATAAAGTTATTGCTATTTTGCTGCTCTGGGAGTTGATTTACTGTTTTATGTGGTTTACGTTACATTTACGTTAAACGGGCATATTTACTGCATAAAGAGACGGCAAATAATAAAGTTTTGTTTGTAGGAAAAATTGAATATCAAACATTAATAAACATAACGAAAAATTTTGCTCGTCGTCTGTATGAATGAATTTTTCATTTTATTTCATGCCGTCGGGGGGTTTTTGAGGTAAGCTGCTGCATTGTTCCAAATTTAATTCATTTTTTTCCTATTTTACAGCTTTTTCTTAAAAACAACCAGTCGTCTCCATTTTAAAAAAATTGACAAAAAAATAAATGCGGCACACTTTTTATTATTTTATTTGAAGTATTTGTCCACATTTTAATAAAACTCATCTCATGTTCTATTGATTTTTCTAAATTCTATAGGAAAAACAGCGTGAAACGTTCGTACTCGAAAAATAAACGCGCGAATATTTTTATTTCCAAGTTTTTCCTCAATTGATCAATTGATAAAAATAGACAAAAAAAAATGTTGAAGAGGTGCCGTTTTTTATATTTTTGTTTTCAATTCAAATCAAATCAATTCGTTCCCTCTTTTGATGTATTTCAATTGATGCAAATTTGTCAAAGCACGAGAAACACAGAAAAAGAGAGAGAGAATTTTTTTTATTAGTTTTGGCGTTTTTTACTCTTCACCACTTTTGAGCCAACAAAAATATTCTGCTTTTAATTTTGGCAATGATGGCAAAAAAAATACTCGAAAAATATTTTAATAAAATATAAACTTACCGCTCGTGCTATTGATGGCAAAAAATCCTTCTGGATTGCCGGACGTTATTCGATATGTTAATTTCTGTAATGGATCTATGTCGTTGTCAAAGGCCTCTAATTGGAGTACTTTTGTGCCAGCTGGACTACTTTCCGGTACACTCGGATAGTACACCGCCTCATCAGTTAACGGCACGTTATCGTTTTCGTTTTCGACTTGAATGAAAACCTGAAAAAAAAATAATTTTTTAATTGCTATTAAACGTCGCAAAAATTCTTTGTGATGCAAATGATTGCTTTGACAGTCAAAATAATTTCATTTAAGAGTCCATTAGTGACGATTTTTGTCATCATTTATTCAGATTTTCAATGCAAGAGAGAGAGAGAATTGTAATTTAAATATCACCCACAAAAATGTGGGATGGCTCTGCGTGAATGTGTTAGTGGTCAATTAAATGTCGTCACTTAATAATGGCACGTAACAGATACAATTTTGTCCGACATTTTTGTGGTTTCATTAAAAATAATCTGCTTTTTTGTCAATTTTCATTGAAACAAAAAAAAAAATAAAAGGGGGTGAAAAGTCAATAACAAAAGTGTGACAATAATAAAATTTTCATCAATAAGCTGCTTTTCATGGCAAAGCCTTACCTGTACGCAGGAGTGAAGTGGGACAACAGCTTGATCCTGTGCACACACTGTTAGCCAATAATGGGCTTTTGATTCCAAATCCAACACTGCCATTGTTCGAATTGTGCCTGAAAAATAGATAAAAAAAATATTGTTAAAAAATGTTTTTTTTATTTTTCTTTTTTCATGAATCATGAGACGAATTAGGATGATAAAATTATTTTTTTTTTAAATTAAAATTTTTTAAATTTGTTTCTAACTGTATTTTTAATTTAAATAAATTAGATAATATTTTTTTTATTTTTAATTTATTTTTAAAGAAAATTCGAAATTTGAAAAAAAAAATTAGATTAAAGTTATTTTTTTTAATATTTAGAGAAAAAATATAAAAAAAAAATAATTTATAAATTTAATATATTTTATTTATTAAATTCAATTTTTGTTTTATTTTAAATTTATTTTTTTTTAATTTAATTTTTTAAAAATTATTTTTTAAATAAATAAATTTTTAAAAAATCTAACTAATTACATTAATGTAATTTTTCAAGTAATTAATAATTTTTTAATTAATTAATTTTTAATTTTTTTAAATTAAATTTTTTATAAAAATTTAAAAAATTACTGAAAAACGAAGTCCTTAATATGACAAAATTAGCTAATTTTTTCAGTTATATTGATATCCTTTAAATTTTTTTTGACGATTTTATCAACCTAAGAAATTCGAAAAAATCAAGTAGACTTGTTTTAATCTTTTTCGTGAATCCAATAAAATGCCTTCAAATTTAATTTTGGAAAATGGTTTCCTTACGAAATTCAGTTTTCAATTTAAGCACGAATTTTTCAAACAAAAAGCATGTCTTGTCCATTTTTTAATAAAAAAAAATATGAATTTATGCACAGAAGCCGACATGATCCATTTAAAAATAAATATTGTTACGACTAAAACGAGTTGTTATCATGCAAATACTCCTAACAATGTCCACTTACAGACACGACATTCTCATGTGCACGTGCACACGAACAACGACGATGATGCTGATGATGAAAAAGAAATAACATGAATAAGTCTTTTATCGTCATCATATCACATCATATCATATTATTTTATAAATTGTTCCG
Source organism: Culicoides brevitarsis (assembly GCF_036172545.1). Classification (NCBI taxonomy): domain Eukaryota; kingdom Metazoa; phylum Arthropoda; class Insecta; order Diptera; family Ceratopogonidae; genus Culicoides; species Culicoides brevitarsis. The sequence goes on along the minus strand of NC_087085.1, from coordinate 12,241,491 downwards.
ACTGTATACGAGTGTTCGTTATTGCATCGCTTTGTTTTGTTTGAATAGAGCCAAGTCGAGTCGCAGTCACAGTCGAGTCGAGTGTAGATAGGAAAAATAGTTATAAGAGTTCTTCGGCATGACAAAAACGAGGCGAGCTATAAAAAGGAAATAAGGGACATTTAAATCTGATGAAGTTCCTGCTTGCAGCTCTTGCATGTTTGTTATGACACTCGACAACAATGGAGACAACGCAAAATATGTATGGCACAAACGGACTTTTGTGACAATGCATATTTTTGCATTTATGGGTAAAAAAGCGGCAAAAGAAGATGAGAGAGAATACATAACAAATGATATTAAAATTGCATAAAAGGAGAAAATGTACGGTTTTAAAACACGTAGGTACTTTGCAGGTATACGAAATAATAGGCTTTTCGCATGATTTTATGAGAAACGAGGGAGATTTTCCATGAGAATCGACGCAAATGTGTCCGATATTTTTGCATTTTCTACAACGAGAAGACAAAAAAAAATTATTTATGATTGAAATGTGTCGTAGAATTTGTAATGTAGGTTGATATATTTTTTGCCCTGAGGGTTTGAAGGGGTGAAATTAAAAATTTAAAATAACCAAGTTACCTATAGCGGTTCAAATTGAGCATTTAAGGAATTATATTAACCACATAAGACGTTAAATTAATCCTTTAAGAGACTACATTAATTCCTTTTTCCAAAAATTAGGGCCATATAAGCGAAAAATATGAGCCGGAGTTAATTTAATCCCTTGAAGGATTAATCTGACCTCTTATAAGATTAAGTCTCGAGAAGTTAAGTTAATTCTCAAGGAGATAATTACTCTCGAGGAGTTAAATTACTCTCGAGGAGTTAAATTACTCTCGAGGAGTTAAATTACTCTCGAGGAGTTAAATTACTCTCGAGGAGTTAAATTACTCTCGAGGAGTTAAATTACTCTCGAGGAGTTAAATTACTCTCGAGGAGTTAAATTACTCTCGAGGAGTTAAATTACTCTCGAGGCGTTAAATTACTCTCGAGGAGTTAAATTACTCTCGAGGAGTTAAATTACTCTCGAGGAGTTAAATTACTCTCGAGGAGTTAAATTACTCTCGAGGAGTTAAATTACTCTCGAGGAGTTAAATTACTCTCGAGGAGTTAAATTACTCTCGAGGCGTTAAATTACTCTCGAGGAGTTAAATTACTCTCGAGGAGTTAAATTAATTCTCGAAGAGATAAATTACTCTCGAGGAGTTAAATTACTCTCGAGGCGTTAAATTACTCTCGAGGAGTTAAATTACTCTCGAGGAGTTAAATTAATTCTTGAAGAGATAAATTACTCTCGAGGAGTTAAATTAACTCCCGAGGGATCAAATTAACTCCCGAGGGATTAAATCAACTCTCGAGGAGTTAAATCACCTTTCGAGGAGTTAAATTAACCCTCGAAGAGTTAAATTACTCTCTTTTAATTTAACCTCCTTTAAAGTTGATCATTTATAGCCATAAAAGTTATTCACATCAAAATATTAATTTTATCCATTGAAAAATTATTTAAATCCCTTTTGATCGTTTTTTAGCATCAGAAGGGATTAAAATAATATTTCAAGGGATTAAATTAACCTCCTTAAAAAATCGTGCTATAAATGATCAACTTCAAAGGAAGTTAAATTGATCCCTTCAGTTGTTAACCTTACCCCTTTTCAATCCATAGCACAGCTTTACCAAAAGCATTCAAATAAATTGACTCAAATTCAATTTATTCAACTTTCAGGAGCTTTAAAAAAAAGCGGATTCTCCGAAGGAAAACAGACAAGTTCAAAATTATGTGTCGACATGTCATGGTCATTGCCTTCGTTATTCAATTAAGGAAAAAAAAAAGTAACTGTCATTTATCATGTGTGTGTTGGTTATCATCATCAGCCTAAAAATAACACACACACATGTCTCTTGACGTCTGTCATCCCTCTCCTCCCCCTTTTTTTGTGTAGGAGGTAATTGACATGACTCCGAAAAACTAACAAATAAACATCAAAAAGCGCACCTCGTTAATAATATTCTGCCAGCGAGACGTGTTTGTGCGACGCAAAATGTGAGCAAATGTGACAAATGACCCAAATATAAATAAATACGAGAATGAATAAATTGCGTGTGTTGCTTTACTCGCAACTTGAGCCTACTTAGTTTCATGCCTCATTATTTCATGCGTGTGTATTTTAGCCAAAAATCCCATAAGAGACATTTAATTATGTTATTCATGTCATAGATAGCGAATGTGCCTTCGTCTTTGTGCCTCCATCGTAAAAGGATTTTTATTAATGATTTTTTCCTCTTTTTTGTCAAGTTAAAAATAGATCATCAGCTATTTATTTAATCCGCTGTCTCTCGTAAAAGAAAAAAAGAAATTCCTCACATTTTTACTCACGAGTCAAATACCGCCTTTATCACATTCCCGTCTATTGTTTACAACATCATTAATGTAAATATGCAGTAAATATCGAAATTCTTCTTTTTCTTGTACGTTTTGTTGATGCTCTTGTGCGACAACATATAACAACAAAATGTATGCCGGTAATTTAAATGATTGATTGAGTTTAAAATAAACATAAAACATTTTCGGTTTGTAACGTAAACGATGCGTTGCGATACGATAAATAATAATAATACTACATTTTGTGGAATATAAATATAAAAAGAAGAAGGAAAAAAAAGTTAAGAGGTAAGAACACGATAAAAAAAATAATATTTACGGTTTTTGGTAAAAGTAAAATAAATGGGAACATTATGCTTGCAGAGGAAATCTCGTGGCAGGAGGAGGAGGAGGAACAGTATCTCGTGATTTGTAAGTCGACATGAAAATTAAACAAAAAGCTTCCGGGAATCATGTCAGACTGATTGATCGGGCATGTCGCGACGGTAAGTAAATTTATTGAAGAAATTTATGTGAAATTTTCAATTTAAAAAAAAAATAAAAAAAATATTAATATTGGTTTTGAGTATTATAAAATCAATTTTTGTGTAATGAAAATTTTGTTAAATTTATTAATTAATTTAATTTTAATAAATTTAATTTAATTTAATTTAAAAAATATAATTTAATTTATTTTAATTTTATTTAATAAAAAAATTAATTAATTTAAATTTTTTATTTATATTTTTAATTAATTTAATTATTTATTAATTTTTTAATTATTATTTAATTTAATATTTATTATTATTATTTATTTTTTTATTATTTAATTTAATTTGATTCTATTTATTTTTTAAAATTTTATTTTTTTATAAGAAATTGTTTAAAAATATATAAATATCAACTTTTCAATTTAAATAATATAAATTATCAATTAGAAATGAAATTTTTCTTAAAAACTCGCATGTTGGAAGTTTATTAATATTTCATTTAAAAAAATATTTATTTTAAACTTTATTTTAAAATTTATTTAAAATTGTTTTGCAAATGATAAAATTCGACAAATGGTAAAACAATTTTTTTTTCTTAAAAATTACATTGAAAATTTATTTTTTTTTCATTTTAAATTTATTTTTTTTGAAATAATGAAATTTTAATTTTTATGAAAAAATATTACCTTATACAATATTTTATTTAAAAATTTATGATTTTAAAATTGATTCCTAATTAATCATTTTATATAGAAATTAATTAGAAATTTTTATTTGAAATTAAAAATTGGACACACTTGATGAAAAAATATTAAATTTCTTTTAAAAATTTTAATTTTTTTTTATTTGAAAAATTTTTCAAAATTAAAAAAAAAATAAATTTCAACAAAATTTTAATTTTAAATATTTTTCAAACATAAAATCATCAACATTTCAAACTCTAAGATTTTTTTGTTAAAAAAACCTCTTAAACCTCAAGAAATTTCTGAGAAAATCACAGTAACGCCTTCCATCACGTAACACAATAATAATGTGAATTTCATCCATTTCACGTTTGAATATCATTGTAAACAACTTAATATCATTATTATTATTATTACGGATTATTTGCAAACCATTAACCATCTATATATCTCTCTATCGCACTTTGGTTATGAAAACAAGTCCTCTGTGAGTGTTTGAGTGTTACGTGTTCGGTTTGTTTGCGATTTAATGGTTTTCACTCATAAACGTGTTATGTTAGTGTTATGTTTATCCTCTCTTCTTGCCTCACATCTTGCAATATATTTTCCTTAAATCGCTTATCAATATACATTTCTCCTTGGCAATTCTCAGAGGTCTTTTCGAAGTAGGCATCATAATCTCCGTTTCTTGTGTAATAATTTAAAGGAAAAAAAAACTTCTCTGCAGATGAATATTTACGAGAAAGTGTATGTTACAAAGACTCAAGGGGGCAGAAGGAGAAGAAACAAACGAGAGTTTTGAGATTTGCTGGTAAACAAACAACATTAATAATATCTTGTTAGCACAAAAGGAAGATATTTTATTGTTGATCATGTTCTGCTCAATATTTCACATTTAATAGTAGTTTAATAATAAATATCATAATAAGATGATGATGATTATTGTATTTCTTCTCTCTGTGTGTTTCTGGCTTGTTATTTTCTCGATATTTTATTTTTTTCATCGGAATCATATCGAACAGATGAAGTGGAACTCGTTAGCAAAGTGTATGGAGATGATAATAAATAGATAACGTGCGTGCCTCCTTTTTGTTGTTGTTTGTTGATAAAAGATTCCCTTGGGTCATTATTGATTGCAGAAAAATCCAGGTTGCCTCAATTTAAAAAAAAAAAATATCTTCAGGATGAACTTTTTAAACAAATTAACGTTTAATTAAATGCATAAAGCATGCATGTCGTCGACAACCGAAACGCGCCTCCTTAATTTATGTTATCGCTCATTTATCGTGCAAAAGTCGTGAAGTATATGGAAGACATTTAAATTAAAAAGGATAAATTAGTAACGAGTCACATCCCCTTTTCTTTCGTTTTTGCGCCTTTTTCTATGCCATTCTGCTCTTTTTGTTCCAAATAACGCGTCACGAAAAGTTTATTGTTGCTTTTTAGTGCCAGATCTTAATTATTATGTCTTTAGCTATTTTCAGCCGGCAACACGAGACGACAACTTTTGGGTCACAAAACAATAAAACGTTCCGAAAAATGTAAATATTTGTCTTTCACGAACACGATCGCACATTAAATTGTCTGAGAAACGGCAAAATCCAAATCTTCCAAGACAAATAAGATATTTATGTGTGTTAACGGAATTATACGACAAGCCGAGCAAAGATTATGGCAATAATAAATATTAAATTGTACAAAATATGTGAGTGGCAGAATTGTATATTTTCCTTACTACTTAGAGGTGTAATAAGCATTCGGATTAGCACATTTCATCCTCTTAAGCAACTTTAATGTAAATATATCGCTTCGACACACAAAAAGCCACAAATGTGAGCAAAGAGTTGTCTAAGCGGCGCATGTCATTCTGATTTTCATCGTTTTCCTTCATTTTCACGTACACAAACACACAAACATTAATAAAATATGTGAGGCATAAATTTAACTGCTCCACTAATAATCTCTGTGATGTTCATTCGTGTGTCTGCGGCGAAATTAAATTATGATGGCATTACGTTTCCAACTGGAAATTATGCTGCAAAAGGAATTTTTCTCTGTTGCTTTTGACTTTGTGTCACTTTTTCATACATGCGAACAAAATCTCACATTGATCAATAATAAATCAAATTTAATTATTCGTTTCCTTGGAAGTAGCAACGGTATAATTTGTTTTCCTCTTGTGCTTTTAAAACTTTTGTCGCAAAAGACAGGCACTAATGGTAGCCAATCAATTGATAAGCTGTGCGACTTGATATTAAATAAATCGAAACATGCAATTTGCCATCAGGACAGTCAGAATCTGATATCAAACGGAGATAGAAAATAACATATAGAGGGAAATTGACAATCTTGATGAGATGTGACAATTTGCCTTTAATTACTGGGATATCGGAATTCGTTGTGATATGACGAAGGGTTTTGTGTGTCAAAGTTCGTTAGTGAATGTATTGTGTTCAAATGATGATGTAGACAAAAGGTGAAAAAATTTAATTAAAAAAAATTTTTTTTTCATATTTTAAAAAATTTGTAAAGAGAAAAATTAAAAAAAAAAATTTACAAGGTTTACCAATTTTTTTAAATATCGAATTTTTTTTTTTTATTAAATTTTTAATTTTATTTTCATCTTTATTTTATTTTATTTTATGTTATTATATTTTTATTTTTTTTATTAAATATTTATTTTTTTTTTCGAGCTCAGTACCACATTTTTCTGTGAAATGCGGTAAAAAATAAATATCGCGTAAAATTCATTGCATACCTCATAGAAAACTCAATTTTATTTAAAGTAATATCAATTGCATACTTTTAACTGTTGATTTATTTGAAAAAAAATAATTATTCTAAGGTAGAATGAAATTTACGGGTCCCATAGTTTTAAATGATTTTCTATTAAACTTTTAAATTAAAATCTTTTATAGTAAAAATTTTCCAAAATTCAAACAAATTTAATAATTTCTCGTTTCATTAAATTAAAATCTCGTAACACGAAAATGAGTTTGCATTGTCCTCTTAACTACCAACCAAAATTCAATTAAATTTCCTAACAACTGTTTTTGCCACATTCCTCCTTATAGCAACCCATCGCCCGCTTTTCGATGTATTAATCATCTTTGTCTGACGATCAGATCAAAACTTTTCCCTTTCACACCGAAAACTACACCTTTCCATTTCGCCATATCGATCCAAATAATGTCATTATCGCAGACAGGTACGCAGGTAGATATCGAGAGATGTTCAAGGGACACCTCGCAATCCTAAATTGTTGTCATTGTTTGTCTAAGTAGGTAATTTGGTGATTACTATTCAGATGAAATGGGAGATATTTAATAGGGTCAATTAGTTTTAATGTGTATAATTTATAGATGTATCAAATATTTAATCACTATTTATCCAGAGAGACTTGTGAGGAAATGATTTTATTCACGCGTGTCTCTAATTTGAATGCTGGACTCGGATTTTAAATGTTTACAGAAATGAAAGTAAACAAAAAAGTTTCCAGGAAATGCTAATTTACATATTTTCTGGTTTAGACACGTGCGACGCTAAAAAACACACGCCGAACGAGAGAATGTGTCGTCTCTTATCTACCTTTTCTTTCTCGCATTTTTATGGGTATTTTATTAACACGACAATCATAACAATAATAATAAAATATAAAGGAACGCAAAGTACACGAATATTTTTTGCATATGTTTCAGTGCCTGCCTAATTAGAGAACGAACGAGAGAAAAAGACTCCGTTCCATTACATTACTTAATACGCGCGAGAAATTAGTGAACAATGTAAATTTTTGTGCCTTTATCTTAATTTACTCTTGTATAAAATTTTAAAATTACCTCGTTTAATGTTTTTTTTTTCGCTCGTTCTCTTCGTTCAGTAAACACAAAATATTCAAATAAAGCACGGAGAAAATGTAAACAAGAAGTTGGTAAATCAACATGGCGTCTCCATCGCACGTTGTTTACGAACTTTATTTATTAAATTTACAAGATTTTCAAAGTTCTTGGCATTCCTACGGGCAAAAAGTTTTGATACATTTCACACTAATGTCCAACAAATACAAAACTTTTGCCACAAAGACATCAATTACATTCATTTACACTTGCACTTGATTTGTTATTCACATAAAAGTCGACCATCGTCACACAGCCACGAGGCATAATAATGAAGAGAAAAGTGCATAGAGTCGACAAATAATAAAAAGAGGGGAAAAAAGCAGATTAAAACTTCCATTTAATCTCTTTAATTCATTTGGAACCACACACAGAATGCCACACAAAAAAAGTGTCGTAGATGCATTGACAGACAAATGTTGCACTTTAGTCGTTGCATTTTTTGTTGTTTTTTAATTGAAGATGAAATCAAAAGTGCATGTGTGACGTTTTTCAAAAGAGATGCGAAACGTTGGGATTTTCTCGTGTCAATTGCGGTAAAAAGCTCTTTGGAATGTTTTAAAAGAATAAAAAAAAAACGTATTTAAATATGAAAAAATATAATTTTACATCCACTTAGCATTAATTAAAAAAGTGAGTATTTTAGTTAAACAATTTTAAAAGAATTTCTTTAAATTTTAATGTGCATGTGTAACATTTTTCAAAAGAGATGCGAAATGTTGGGATTTTCTCGTGTCAATTGCGGTAAAAAGCTCTTTGGAATGTTTTAAAAGAATAAAAAAAAAAACGTATTTAAATATGAAAAAAATATAATTTTACATCCACTTAGCATTAATTAAAAAAGTGAGTATTTTAGTTAAACAATTTTAAAAGAATTTCTTTAAATTTTAATGCACTGAAAATTATTTTCAGTAAAACTTTTTTTCGTACTGAAAGCTCTAATTGACAAAATTTTAATCAGATTTTTTTAAATTTTATTTTACCTTTAGTATTTTTTTTTAATTTAATATTTTATAAAAAAATTTTTTTTTTTATTTAATACATATATAAAAAAATATTTTTTTTTTTATTAAAAAAAAAATTAACTTTTAAAATTAATTTTTTTAATTATTTTTTTTAATCAAATTGAATAATTATTTTTTTAATTAAATATTTTTTTAAATTAATTAAAAAATTTTTTAATTAAAAAATTAATGAAGAGATTCTAAATTTCTTGAAAACACTAAAAAGTTTCTCGAACATTCTATAAACCCAATGCACATATTGTCCCAAAATTCTAAAACCTTGCCCCAATCTACATTCTGAAACTTTGACCCAATGCACATTCTGATTCAATTTGATAAAAAAAATTAATTTAAAAAAAAGTTAAAATATTAATTAATTAATTAATTTTTAAGTTACATTTTTAAAAAAATATTTTTTTTCAAATAATTGTTTTCAAAAGTTTAATTCATTTGTTTAAAAAATTAAATGAATTTGGTTGAATTAAATTTTTCATGTTAAAATATTAATTACAATATTAACTGAAAAGCAGCAAATTTTATACTTACAAAAAATAATACTAAATTTAATTAAATTTAAAAAAAATCAATCATCGCAAGAAAAAAAATAATTTATTGATGATAAGAAGCACATTCAATTTTTCAACTTTTAAAACCCTTTTAGTGTTATTAAAACTTGAAACGACAAAATCTGCATTATGCTCGTCTCGTCATGCAATGTCCGATTCCTCGTTCTACACACAAAACTGACACACTTTAACAAATGGGAATAAAATGATAACACGAAAGAACGAGCAAGAGACAGAAAAAAAAGAAGTAATCTAATTCTATTTGTTTTATAAAGGCAGAAAAAATACACGACGATGACAATGCAATGCTCGAACGACTCTCCGTACTTATAGAACTAAACTAATAACAAATAAATGTAGTTGAAGGAAGAAGGCAAAAGATGTTTGGCTTGGATTGGGATATGTGTCGCTCGTTGCATTAAAAGAATAGCAAGAAACTTTTAAATATCAAGCTTAAATAAAATGCCATGAACAAACAAGCCAATGGCTTTATTTTATGTTGTTATTGGAAAACAACAAAAAAATCGACATTCGAGTATTTTTCTTTCTCGAAAAAGAATTTTTTTCTTCTTTTGAAATGATATCCACGACGGTGCTTCGAAGATTACCGCATTGCATATGGGGTAACAATATCTTTTTTTTTTCGCCGGAGGATTTTTTTCATGTACAGACGAAAAAAAAGAACCTGCAATCGTAACAAATATCTTCTTTGATTTTTTTTCAGGTCTGTCTCTCAAACGAAAATCGGTCCTATTGAAATTTATGGAGCTCATTCGTCGTCCAGTTAATATCACTCAAGTACTCACATCTCGTCGCATATAGAAGAGAAAAAGTGCCCCATAAAATGCATGCAAGCATGAACGAATGTAAAAAAGATAATAGCTTGGATTTTCCCGAGGCACCCTATTGTGTGTTTTTATCTATTCAATTGTCTGTGCAATGAAATTCAATTCGAGCACTCGTTTTCATGCCCTTTTGTTTTATGAAAATGATTGTAGAGAAAAAAAAAGTAAAGAAAAAAAAAACAGATAAAATTTATATCGGAGGGCAAATTTTCTGAATTTTCTTTACTTTTGCGAAAAATGATTGTTTGTTTGCAGCGTATGGCGGACTAAATGGACAGCAAGTATAAATAACGAGGATCATGGTGAGTATATGTCGTCTTTTTTCTTTCATTTCTTGAACGTACGTTCGAGAGCCAAGTCATTGTTTTCATTTCTAAAGCTTTAAAACTTCTTTTGTCTCGTTTTTTAGTGTGTTCATGCTTTATCAAAACAGTGGTCATGCTGATTTTATTTTTCTAATTTAATGTTTATGGCCATGAGTTTGAGGTTTTTTCGAGCGTGCTTGTTTTGGCAAGTCGTTACTGCAAATTTTGCAGAAAAAAAAACGAATAAGGGAAAAAACAGGACGATCCAATTTAATTATCTTAATTGAAAATTATTAGTTCAACACGCTCGATCCCCCAAGTTTAAATAGTAAGAGGATTTTTTTTTGCAAAGTATCATCATCATCATCATCACTTTATTCGGGTTGGATGCAGTTAATGCACAAGGAGAAAGTTTTCTGCTACATTTTCTGGGACTGTAATTTACTCCAAACATACCTACTTAGCAACAACAACAACAACGCCGTAATAATAATATTAGATTAGTTTCGTCTCTTATAATTTTTATTATTTTCTACATGCTCCTGTTACGACATGGAATCCACTGCGAAAGTAGCAGTTTTCTATCAAAATGTTGTTGTTATGTTTGAAAAAGTATTATGTGCTCTACATCACGGGAATAAGGGAACAAGGAGATAATACAATATTTTAATTTTCTGAAAGTTTGTGCGCTCGTTCGGGGTGTCAATATCCTCTTGAATTAATGAGACAAGCCAAACACCTTGTTAAAAAGTATTTTTTACAAAATTTTTTTTTACACAAGGAGCTGGAAGTGTAAGGCATGATAAGGGTGTATGACATTTTGAGGTGTTATGTTGTTTCTCTATTCATTTATGTTCTTTTGATGATAATTATTTTATCACTTTATTGTGACTAACTTTTAAATTTTTGGTTGTCGTGTTAACAGGAGTGTTAAAAGTGTCATTTACAGACATTTTACAGAAGAAGTTACTGTTGTAGGACTTAATTGGATTATGTTTTGTTTGTGTCAAAATGCAGTTAAAATTGAATTTAAAAATAGTTTTAGCTTTTCCTTTTTGAAGTTATGAATTTTTGAGTTATTTAATGAGTCTTTTGACCATTAATGTGACAAATTTCTAAAAATTTATTAAATATTTTTTTCCAATTTCTTTTTATTTTTTTGTTGTTAAATTTTGTTGTTAATAAACTTTCAAAATAAATAAATTCAAAATAAAAAAAAACTGATGAAAATTTATGATTTTAAATTAAATATAATTTCTTGCTTAAAATTTTTTGATGGAATTTTATTATTTGTATGATCGATTTTTTTAAAATTAAATTAGGTTATAAAAATTACTTTTTTAAAAAATAAATAATTTTTCAAAAAAGATTAAAATTTTCCACATAATTTGAAAATTTTTACAAAAAATTTTTTTTTATAAAAAATTATTTTTACTTAATTTTCTTTTTCAAAAATTGACTTAATATTTAAATTTAATTTTTTTTTATTAATTTTTATTTTTTTAATTTATTAATTTTTTTAAAGAATTGAGTTCATTAACAGAATTTTCTTTAAAATTTATTCATTATCCTTTTTTTCATTTCCGAAGGTCCAAAATAATTTTTAAATCAATTTCGAAGTCAAAATTGACACAAAAAATATTAAAAATGGAGACTTCTGGTACTTTACAAAAGAAAACATTCTTAGAACGGTCCAAAATTGCCTCTTAGGAGATTTCACATGTCTTCGGCTTCATTGTCGCCCATGTCACATAAGCTTGAAAAATTATCGCAGACAAACTTCTGAAATCCTACCGTCTCTGGCATGTGCTTTACCTGACATTGACAAAGTTTATCTGCAATATTTTATCTTTGTCAAGTGTAAAAATGTTCATTTTTCCCCAACAAAGTACACAAAATATGTCGTTAAAATGTGATAAAAACAGGTGCCATAAGAGGAAAAGTTTTCAAGGGTCTTAAAAAGTTTACTTGATATGACTGGCATTGTTGTGCAATTCCGCACAAACAAACAAAAACACAACGGAAAAAAAATGTTTAACTGGGACATTGTCGCTTTTATTGAAGGCACGCATCGATTGATCGAGGCAACATCGCTCAAGCCGCAGGTGTACCAGAAAAATATAATTTATGACATGTTATCAGTTGTGTGTGTGTGTCTGTTAAATATTTTCGTCGTATTTTATAAAGTAAACCACATACACACACACATTTTTTTTGTTATTGTGGGAAATGTGACAAAAAAAGTTTATAACGATTTGCGATCTCAGGGGCATTATGTCAGTGTCATAACTTTTTCCTTTCTACCGCAGCCGAAAATCTTTTTAGCAAAGAATCTAGGACAAAAATCCGTGAAAAAGAAAAATATTTCATCTCGTAATGCCGTGTAATCAATCACTATTACAAAAAAAAATGTATTCCTCTTCTGATTTTCTCTTCATTCACACATGAAACGCTCTAACGAAGTCTCAAAAGGGCAATCTAAAAAAAAAAAATTTTTTTTTGCATAACAAAAAAAAAAGTTTGTTACGGTAGCATATTGATTCGTTTCATGAATCATGATTGAAATGCCCATTTTTTTTTTTGGCGGAGGATAAATTTTTGTTGCCTCGAATTTCGTATGCAAAACACCGATTGAGGAGCAACAGACACAAAAACGACGATTGTGCGGGTTATTTTTACAACATCAACCGTCATGTACACTTTTTTTTCACCTTTCGAAAAATCCTAAAAATACACATGAAGTTACGGACAAAAAGAGTTAAATCCCAATTTGAGTTAGATCAGCTCAAAAAAACACAATTTTTTGTCAATTTTTGTTTTTTCGGGGTTAGCAGATGAGAAAAGGCACGATGTGTAATGGATATGTTATGTCACTCCAGAATATTTTTTTTTATTTGCAAATTTTGTGTACACACGCGTAAATTTGTTGCGTGCCTCGTGACCGATTTGCGCTAATTGCAGAGTTTTTTTGGATCGTCGAAAAAAAAGATGGAAGTTAATTGCGTTTACCTTTTCTTGTTTGTTTTAGGATCCGTCACGTTTAATTTTTTTTATGGCAGAAAAAAATTATATTTCAATTAAAACAAGCTGCTCCGCTGCAATCTGCTTGAAAAAACATTTGTCACATTAAATACAGGAATGCAGAGAAAAAGACGGATAATTGAAGTTTAAATGCACAATTTTTCCCTTTTCCAAGTGAAGTGAATTTCGTAAAGCAATGAAAGAGGACGAGCGAAAAGAGCATCAATTTCAAATATATATTCTCTTCTTCTCTCTTGCAAAATTCGTTCGAAATAGCAGAGGATGGACAAAGATTTAATTTTTCTGCAGCATTTAATTTTTTTCTATCTGTCCTTCCTTATCTTCAGGATAACGTTATTATTTTCTTGTTTTTTTTTTGCATGAAGAAGAATTATTTCTACATTTTAATCATGCACCTGGTGCACTTTCCTTACTTCATTGTTGCATCACACAGGCAATAAAAATAAAAATAAAAATCATTTTTGCATAAAATTGTGGCTTATTGATTTTAATTCGAGCACTTTTTCCTCGGTAGAACAACAAATTTCAAGCTTTTAGGTCGAAACTCGTTTCCAGATGTGCCTCGAGAGATTAGAATTTTAATCATCTAGGTGCACTTTAAATGAAACACAAACTATCGATACACATTCAAACGGAGAGACATAAAACGAAGAATGACCAACACAGAAAATGGAAACAGGAAAATTAAATTATCTTCAGGCCTTTTCCATTTGTGTGACTACAATGGATCGTTATTGACCGGACATAAATGATCCATTTATTTGTGGTAAATACCTTTAAAGCGATATTGAATGAGTCAATAATGCGAAACGAAATGAACGAGAGAGAGAAAAAGAAAGATTGCTTTGTGCAACATGAAGAATGAGTTAATTTCCGAAAAATTCAGGCAAAAAAAAGTTTGATTAATAAAGAGAAAAGAAAAGTTTAAAAAGTGCTAAATGACATATGCGGAATCCTTTTTCGTGAGGGATGAATGTGAGACAGATAAGAACATGAATTTCCTCGGAAATTTCAACGAGGAAGGAAATCAAAAATAACAAAATTTACGTAAGCAGTAGTCTAGTAGGAGAGCGCAAACAAACGTCAGGAAGATGATGATTATTAGAGCAGAGAAAACGAACATTCCAATGATAAATTTTGTTTTTGTCGTTTTTTGATGCACTGTGACTTGCAATGGAGTCAATTTAAGATTTTTTGTAAGTTTTTGAAATTCAACTAAAAAATTTAAAAAAAAATTATGACTTTAAAAACATCAACGACTTAAGCTTAAGTTAAAGAAGAAGTAAAAAATTAATAAAATTTTGGATTTTTTAACCGTTTTTGTCGAAAGTTTAAATTTTTAAAAAATTTTTGCAAATTAAAATTTTAATTTTTTTTAATTACCTAATAATTTTTTTAAATTAAATAAATTAATTAAAAAAATTAATTAAATTTAATTTTAATTTTAAATTTATTTTAATTTAATTAATTTTTAATTAATTAATTTCAAACTAGTTAAATAAAATTAAATAAATTAAAAAATAAAAATTATTTATAAGTTTTTTTAAATTAATATTAAGCTTAAATTTAAATTTCAAACATTAAAAATTATTTTACTCAAGTTAAACATTTAGTCTTAAATAGCTCAACTCCAAAAAATTTTTGATCCTAAGATCATCGTTTTTTAAGAAATAAAAAAAAAATATTTTTTTTCTCCTCTTTATTAAATAAAAAACAAGAAAATATTAAAATAAAAATTAAAATAATTAAATAATCAAAATAATAATTAAAATAATAAAATAATTCAAAAAAAAAAAATTTTTATTTTAAAAAAATATTTTTTAAAATTTTATGTGATACGTCCTTTTAAAAATAATTTTTTTTCTTAGATTTTTTATATTTTAAAATAATTTTATTTAATTATGTTTTTTTTAAATTTTTTAATCTTTTTTTAAGATTTATTTTTTTTTTAGATTTAAAAAAAAATTGTAGAAAACATGTAAAAATATCCATTTTCCTAACCAAAAAGTTTCATTTGTATCTGTTTCACATCCAAAGTAGCATGTCGTTCAAAATATGGAACACAAGATGAGACAACGAGAAAAAGAATGAGCAAAAATATGAAAAGGAAATGAAATATGGAGTGATATATGACAACATTAGACTTAGAGAAAAGACAAACAAAAGTGCGGAAGAAATTGTCACACATTAAAATATTCAAAAGAGAGTTGCTTTGCTGCTGATGTGTGTTCTGGTTGAAAAACTTTCGTCTTATTTTTATTTTAAACTTTTTTTTTCCACAGAAAAAAGGGTGCAGCTGCTTATCATTGTCACGCAAGAAAATCATGAATATATTTTTAAAGTCAGTACCCGAACATTCAAATCCTCGAAGAAAAATAGTTGTCATCAATTTTTATTTTTATTTCTTTTATCGATGAGAATTCAGGTGGAAAGCTTTCATAAATATTTACGATCGCATTACTTCTCAAAGTTGAGCCAGCGCAATTACCATCAATTCCATTACAATTTTCGGGGGGTAAGTAAATAAAATAAAACAATTACTTTAGGCAATTTTGGAAAATTGGCTGACAATGCAACAAAAAAAAAAGTTTTGTGCACTCGATTGATTTTGCGGATTTTAATTCAAGGAATTTTCTGGTTAGACAATAATAATAATGTTCATTGTTATTTTTGGGTTTTTCTGTGTGTGCGATAACCTTGCCCGAAATCCAGTGATAAGCAAATTTTTATTCAATGTCGGTTTCGTTGTAACGTTTAACGAGCGTCGATTCGTCGAATTGTTTCTCAATCTCTTCAAATTTGTCAAAGTTCACAGCAATCACAACGCCAAACTCGACATCGTCTTTTCCCTCGGCAGTCGCTTTGCCTCGAACGCGTAACCAGCTCTTCAAAAATTGACCAGTTTCCGTGTCGTAAGTGAATCCGAATCGTGTATCGCTTTCAGGATCAATTTCGGTATAACCTTCAACCATTTCCAAGATACTTTTGTCGACTTCTCCTTTGCAATCTTTACGTTTTCCGCGCATATCCATCGTGAATTTTCCCAATTGATTTTTCAACGTGAGCACCATGGTACATTTTCCATAAGGCATTTCATCTAAAGTCGTTTCAGCGGTACTTCTCTCAAAATCTTCGATATTTTGGGTGAAATCGACCCATTGTTCCGTCATGTTGTGCAAAAGCATCGAAAGCACGTCATTTTTCCAGCTGATTGAATTTTTGGTTTCTCCTTCCGTGGCGAGAATGTAATCCAAATCCAAATCTTCATTTTTTGTCAGCACCATGACGGGCAAAAGACCTGCCATGAGATCTGCTTCCGTTGGGGGATCTTCAGCTTCACCCACGACACGAAGCTCATCCAAGTGCAAGATGAATTTTTTCAAGTCGTCACTCGTTTGGGATTTGCGTAAAAGCACGTTGCCACGAACGCCCTCGAAAGTACGAGCAGCTGAACCAATTTTCATGGATTCGGTAAGCTCAAATTTGTAAACGGCATCGAAACCGTTTTTTAAGCTATCGACGACGGTTGAGCCTTTTCCGTGGCATGAGACAAAGCTCATCGCCGTAAAGGCGAAAAATATTGTGATGGCAAAAAATTTCATCCTGCTCCAATGAATTACGAAAATTAACTGAAGTCTATTGTTTTTGTCTCGCATTATTTATAGAAATGACCAGAAAGGTTATCAAATAATTCAAAATAATCGGAATTTATTTTTTGTAGGTCACGGGCGACAAAATTCCTTATAAATCTGTAAAAAAATTTTGATTAGAATTCAAACAGAAAAAAAAATTAATTCTGACACGAGCGAAATTTTAATTAATTCAACGTCATTCGGGCATTAAAGTATCAAGGAATTAAAATTTCCCAAGAAAAATACAAATTAAACGAGAAAATATTTATTTTAATCAACGCGGATGTTGATTCGCATCAACCAATAACCGGAAAGTAAACATTTTTCCCCTTTCTTAATCTCGAGTTTTATTAATTATTATAAAATTCACCCCAGATTTCTGTTTTTATTTTTTTTTATATTTTTATCCCAAATCGCATCCTACACATCATTAATCAAGCGGTTTCCGTCCAAAAATACGGGAAAAATGGATTTTTATCTGTCTCGTTCTGCAGAATAATTGCTCAAGGCTAAACGCACCAAAAACAAGCCAAAAAAATAATTTTAAATAAATATAATTTAATATTAATTGAAATATGTATCGCATAAAAGTTTTTTTTTTCGTGCACATGTGAACGTGTATGTGAGGGGGTAAAATAAATAAATATTTATTCGGAGTGGAAAATTGTGCAAAAGGCCAACAAAACAAAATAAAACATAAAAAAGAGGAAAATTATCGCAAAAAAAAAAAAATAACAATTGTTAAATAACGAGTTTTCAATTTTATAAATAATATCAAAATGATAATAATTTCATTAAAAAAGCGGTAGTTTGTTTGTTAGTTATTAATTATTATTGTTCGTTTTCATTTATTAAATGGAACAATTTTCCGGAAAATTATGTTATCAGAATGTTTTTTAATGAGAACATTGCATAACTTTGCATGTGATTAAAAATTTCTCGGAAAAATTAAATAAATGTCTCGAAAAAAAAAAAATTTAAATTTAAAAAAAAATGTAACCAATTAAAACTTTTTTTTAAATTTATTTAATTGCCAAAAAAAAATAATATTTATTTTTTAATGGAAAAAATTTTTATTGAACCCAAAAACGCCAAAGGTTAGGCAAACAAAAAATAAAATAATTGTTTAAATCCCAAACTAAACTATGGAACGTTTGAATTTAACAAAAAAAAAAATCATGAGTAGCGGCATTTGAATAAAAATTGTCAAATTAAGTTAAAAATTCTCTTGGTTTGTTGAAAAAAAAAAAAACTAGAAAATTTTTAACGACGCGTGTTTCTATTGAATTCAAATGCCACTCGAGTGCATTGGAGTTTTCCGAATATTTTGAGGCAAATTTAAAACAATAACAAAACTAGTTGTTAAATGAATTAAAAATGTTTACTGTATTTTATTGTACGTGCGTTACGGAAAAAAAACATAAAAAAATATTCTATTGTTAAAAATAAAATGGAAAAAAGTGGCGTTTGCTACTCTGAATAAATTGAATTTGGACCGGAATCTAAATTCAAGTAATTTTTTGCTGTTTTCAGCATTTATTGACCTAATTTTTGATATTTTACTAAATTTTTCATCCATTCCGTGATTGAATTTAAATAAAAAAATAAAATATGTTTTAAATGTCGCCCAAAAAGATTATCAAAAGAAGAAACCAAAACAAAACCTCATATTATTATTGATTTAAAGCCAATATATTCCCTTATCGGCTTACTGCTGTTCTCACACTCGGTTCCTTTTTAGCAGCATCAACATTTTTTCCCACACATGCATTGTCTATTCATTCAAGCAATTCTGCTTTTCTCCCCGAATGCGATAAATTTTCATGATTTTCCAAATTTTTTTTTATCTTTCTCAGCTCAGCCAAGTCAAAAGAGGGAACTTTGGTGAACTTTATGTAGGTCATTGGGTTTCAATTTAGCATGACGATGACGAGGGAGAAAAGATACAAATTTTTATTTGAAAAAATTGGACAAGATTACACGATAGAGGGATTCCTAAAATAAACAACAACAAACATATGGCGAACTGGACACAGATTTTTTTTTTCAAGCGACTCGAAATTCGGAAATGGAACATGACAGAACAAAAGAATCATTTTTTTTTAGTTAACAAGTGAAAATACATTCAAAGGGACATTTTTCTGTGGTCCAATCCTCATAAATAGTGCAAAAGTGAACACGATAGAAGTGGAAGAGGAAATGAGGAAAACAATGCGAAAACATGAAAAGAAAGCGTCTCGTTCGTGTGGATGAAAGAAAGAAAAAAATGATAAATGAACAGAAAAAAGTTTACAAAATTTTTGTATGGGTAAGCACAAAAATCATGATTTATTAATTTGGATTGCAGACGTGAATTCACACACACACGATTTTTTTTTCTCTTTTTTTTCGCAGTCATGGAGCAAGGGAAAAATTGTTATGAACAAAAAGTGTGTGTGCGCAATGTATTTGTTGAAGGCTGATGGCCTGCAGGTGCTTTACTTTCGTCTAAGTTTTTTTGTTCGTGTCGTTTGGCAGACAGTGCTTATTATTACGTTGCGAAGAGAGGAAGAAGAAAAAGTTGACGAGACCCTTTTCTTTGTGACGTGTAACGATTTTTCTTTCGTTTAAAGATTTTCTCTCGCGAGAAGGGAAGTTCAATTTATGAAAATGTTTCAAAATTCATCTGATTTAAATTTTTAAAATTTTTTTTAGTAAATTTTTGACATAAAATTGATAAAAATTGTCGAAAAAATCTCTTAATTTGATGATAATTAAAAAAAATTTTTTAATAATTTAAAAAAAAGTAATTTTTCAAAGTCTAAAAGAAATATTTTTTAAAAAGTAAATAAATATTTATTTTTGATAAATTAAAAAAAAATTATAATTTTTAAAAATTAAAAAAAATATTTTTGAAGTTGAAATTTTATGAAAACTGATATTAAAAAAATTTGGATAAATTTTTATTTTTTTTAATTTAAATTTTTTAAAATTAAAATTGATGAAAGTTGTTTTAAAAACTCTTAATTTATGAAAAAATTCAAATTTTTAATTTTTAACATTTTTTTACCAATTATGACAATTATTTAAAAAGCAATTTTGAAAAATTATTTTTAATTATTTTTTTTAACTTTCCAATATTTAAAAAAAATTATTTTTTAAAGAAAATTGATTTTCTTTTAAAATTTAAAAAAAAATTAAAATTTTTGAAAATTTAAAAACTTATATAATTTTAGTTTTAATTTTTTTTCAGAGAATATTAAAATTTTTAAAAATTATCGTAAAAATTAAAATTAAGTCAAAAATTGTTGAATTAATATTTTGTTGTCAAAAATAATTTGAAACATTTTCTCAAATTTTACTTTCCTAATTTAAAAAAAACTTTTCTTCTTTCAGACATTAAATTTCAGTAACAACGTCAGATTTATCGTCGTCTACTTGATTGATTCATGAATAAAACAAGCGCCGCAGCGCAAGAAATTAATTAAAAAACTTTTGTGCAAACTTACCTTCGTTATCGATGGTGAACACTCCGAGTCCGTCGCCGCCCTTAATGCTGTACGTGACACGTGAATCGGGTCCCGGCGCATCGTAATCTTTCGCCACGACACTCATCACTTGCGTGCCATGCGGTTGGTTCTCCGCCACCTTGCCCGTCAACACAAAATCATCGAATTGCGGCGCGTACCGATTCTCATTCACGTCAATTACCTCGACAATGACATTCGTTTCGCTCGACATCGACGGCATGCCCTTATCGATTGCCTTGACAATCAAACTGTGAATTTGTCGTTCTTCGTAGTCCAGATATTTCGCAGTGCGAATCGTGCCGGATTGCTTGTCAATCTTAAAACTACCTTCGCCATCGCCATTTTCGCCGAAAGAATAGAGAATTTCGCCGCCTGGCCCGGTATCGAGATCTGTGGCAGTAACAACGAGCACCACAGTGCCTTTGGGGATGTCTTCACGAACACGAACGCTGTAGTCGTTGAGCGAAAATTCGGGCGCATTATCGTTAATATCGTCAATTGTGATACGCACGAGGGCATCAGAGTACAAAGAGGGCTTATCTCCAACAGCTCCATGATCACTGGCTCGAATTTTGAGTTCGTAAATCTCTTGTTTCTCCCGATCGAGTTGTCCGGAAACACTCAAGACGCCAGTTTCGGGATCCACACGAAAATCTTTCGTATCTGTGATTAAAGAGTAACTTACTCGCCCATTTTCGCCCAAATCTTTGTCAGTTGCGTTCAAACGGACGATCACAGTATTGTTGAGAGCTGTTTCCGTAACTCTAAAACTAGCAAGAGTTTTTTCGAATTTTGGTGCGTTGTCATTTTCATCCAAAACTGTAATCGGTAAGACCTTTGAAACGCTTTTTTGTGGCTTTCCCAAGTCATAAACTGTGATATTTAGCAAATATTCATCCTCACGCTCACGATCCAAGTACCCGATAATTTTTAATTCGCCTGTTTCGGGATCAATACGGAACACGGAGTCGTTATCGCCGCCCGAAATGCCAAAAACGAGCTTTCCATTGTACCCTAAGTCACGATCGCGTGCTTTTATCCACGTAATTGTCGTGCCAAGAGGGACTGTTTCGTTCACTCGCACTTCGACAGGTAAGTCAACAAATTCCGGCGCATGTACATTTTGCCCGTAGCGACTTGGCATCATGATAAAATCATCACTTGCGGTTGGTTCTCGTCCTGGCATGTTATTTTTCTCGGCAGCAGCGAGTGTTTCCGTTAAACGACGAGCCACTCCCGTGTCACGACACTCAAACCAACTTCCATCTTCAGGCGTGGATTTTTTACTGCCTCCAAAGGGGATCTGTTTGTTACTTAGCAACACAATTTGAATGTGCATCGTGTCAGCGAAGTGCGTTCCATCCGTCGCTGTGACATTAATATCTCTCGTATTGACTCCGACATCCGCTAGATCACATCCGATCGCGATTATGCCCGAAGCTGAGTCCAAATTGAAGCATCCGTCTTCATTTCCGGAGATTAAACGATAACTTATGACGTTGCCCGCATCGAAATCAATCGCAGAAAGGGTGAGGATTTCAGTTCCAATTTGTAAAAATCGTGGCAAGTGACCAACGCAGTCGATTCTTTCGAACTGAGGACGATTATCGTTGACATCACGGAGCTTAATTGTCAATTGCATCTCAGTTTGACGTCGATACGGGAGTCCCCAGTCACTGGCACGAACTTTTAACTTGTATTCACGTCGCATACTTTCGTAATCCAGGAGTTTGGAGGTGCGAACACTGCCGGAAAAGTGATCAATGTCAAAAGGAACGTCATTCAAGTTCGCTATACTATATGATATGTAAGCATTTTCGCCGGCATCATTATCGCGCGCCGTCACAATTGTCACGGGAGATCCCGCTGGCTCGTTTTCATCAATGGTAATTGTCAAATTTGTCTTCTGGAATATCGGATCATTGTCGTTCGTGTCTTCGATATTAATTTTCACCTTCGCCGATGACTGTTTTCGTGTTCCGGCATTTCCTTGATCGATTGCTGATACAGTTAAGGTGTAAAAACGCTTTGATTCGTAGTCCAGCGGCATGGCAGTGTACAACATTCCCGTGTCGGGATTCACTTTGAACTCGCCTCCCTCGTTGCCGCCCACAATTTCGAGGAAAACTTGTGCGTTCTTGCCCTCGTCACGATCCGTGACCTTGAGCCGTATCACTGGCGTATTCGGTGGGGAAGTCTCGGGCACAGAAACTTCGTAAATTTCGCGATTAAAAACGGGCGCATTGTCATTCACGTCTGTCAAGTGCACCGGTTGCACTTTGTAGCTCTGTTTTGGCGGCATACCGCGATCGATGGCACGCAACGTCAAATTGTACCCTTTCGGAGCGGTTTCGCGATCCAACAAACGATGCACTTCGATGACATATTCGCCGGATTTGGGTGTTGGGCGTATCCGAAAATGTCCATCAGGATCGCCATCGACAATGTCTAAGCTGCGGATTTGTCCGTGCACGCCCCCATCTTTGTCAGTTACCCTAACTATGCCGTAGATATTTGCATTGGAGTTCTCTAATATGTCCGGTAATGCTTGCACATAAATTTCCGGAGCAAACAGATTAACCTGAAAATAAACAAGAGAAAAAAAACATGTAATTTAATTTACGAGACAAATACACCTAATTCCCATTTTCGCAATAAATCAAATAAAATTGGACAAAAAAAAATGTACTAAATATCCGGAATTTTAACCGAAAAAATGTCCAATTTATGTGATTCAATTTTTCTCGTTTTCCGCTCCCTTTTTTATACAAATTTTTATGTGACCACGAACCTACATCAATGCTCGGCGACGGATATTGCCCATGACAAAATGTGCAATTTTTTAACATTTCCATTTCATTTTTTTCTTCTCTCAGGCGAATAAATTTAATATTTGTATTTTTTGTCGCTCCCCCCTCGAATTTTGCAAAAAAAAAAAAAAAAATCAGGAGGAAAATCAAAAATTTAAAATAAAAAATGTTTGACACTTTCTGTATAAAAAAAATCAAAATATTAAATTTGTTATTAAAATCATTCAAAAAACGAATTAAATTTGCATTATAAAAAAAAAGAAATTATTTAATTTTTTTTTCAAGAAATTAAATATTATTTTCGAAAATTTTTTTTAATAAATTTTTAAAAAATTTATAAAAATAATTTTTTTATTTATTTTTTTTTATATATTTTTTTATTTATTTTTTATTTATTTATTTTTAATTAAATTTTAACTTTTAAAAAATTAAAAATTAGTTCTCTTTCTTTTAATTTTTAATCCTATTTTTAATAAATTAAAAATTAATTCTCTTTCTTTTAATTTTTAATCAAATTTTTAATAAATTAATTTTTTTCCAAGAAATTCAATTTTTTTTTTAAATTTTTAACAAGGATTTTTTAATATATTTTTTTAATTTTTAATAAATTTTGAATATAATATCAATCTTAAAAATAAATTATTATTATTTTTTTTTTATTTTTCCCTCTCCCTCTTATGATATAAAAATGAAAATGTTAAATTTATTCGCCTCACTCGATTTTTCGATATTTGTGCACAGAACATTTATTTCGTGTGGGTCCATAATTCGTTTCAAGGCTCATTCAGTTTCGATCGTCTTTTCTCCGAAGACGAAAAAAAAGCAATTTGTCGATAATCGGATACGATTCTCGTTAAAAGAACTCATAAATTTCGTTCATAACTGCACATTTGCACGAGAATTTCGTGTTCGTTTGCAGAAACAACAAGGAAAAACAAACCAATTATCGCCCACTTAAAACTTTCATTTGCATACAGATTTTAAATGTTTTACACTTCAGCACTGTTTGCATCCATTATCACTACATTATTTGTTACTTCAGTCGTAATTGTCTTTTTTCTCATCATCATGAATGAAATAATCTTGTCCAAATATTTGTGAGAGGGAAAATACACATCACCGTAAAAAAAAGAACGCTTGCCCACTTCCACGTCGTCTTCGCCTAAAAGCTTTTACATTATTATTATCATATTTGCAGACGACGACACAAACGACAAACGAACATCAAACAAGCATCACCATTATCGTTGAGCGCTTGTCAGTGTGTTGCATTAAATTCCCTGATAATAATAACGAAAAGTGTAAAGGTAACAATAAACTAAATATACAGTTGTGGAAGTACTCAAATAAAGTAAAGAAGTTACACGCAGAGAGCAAAAAAAACGTTGATGATGATATGCAAAACATGTTCAGGTACATTAAGCTTTTTTGAGGTGTTTTTGTGTGTCGCCTTCTTTTGCTTCTTCTTCTTATTCTTGTTGCTGCTCTGCTTATTTCTTCATTTATTTGCTATCTTGACATTGTTTGAGAACGACGTGATAATTTTTTTGTAGGTCTTAAGGCTATTTTTTCTTCATAGAAACTGTCTTGACATTTTAATGAATTATAAAAAGAAAATATTTGCATGACCTTTGATAAATTGAAGAATTTTATTAAATAAAATGATGACAGGTGACAAAAATTAATTTTCTTTTTAAAGTTAAATTTTTAATATTTTTTTTTTAATAAAATTTAACTTTAAAGTTCTCAATAGAAATTTTTTTTACTAAATTTTTAAAATTTTTTATTTGTTTTTTGTTTAATAATTTTCATATAATTTTTTTTAAATTTATTGTTTAATTTCAAAGCTAAAATTATTGCTCTAAAAAATAAAAAAAATCTTGAAAATAATAATAAAATTATAAATTATTTATTAATATTCATTAAATTAATTATTAATATTTAAAAAAATTAATCAAAAGCATATTTTGAAAATTAAAAAAAAATTCAATCAAAATTTTATTGTATACCTAATTTTAGATTTTTTTTTATTTAAAAAAAAAAATGTATTAAAAATTTAATTTGTTAAAAAAATAGGTTATTAAATAATTTCAAAAGTAAAATTTTAAACAATATTTTTTATTTAAAAAAAAAAATAATTCTGAGTGTTTCAATTTAATTGATTTTTTTTTTGAAAAAAAACAAATTAAATAAAAAAAATAAAAATTATTAAAATAATAAAATAATTTTTTTTTAGTTAAAAATTTAAATAAAAAAACATTTTTGTTTTATTTTAATTTTTTTAACTATCAAAAGTTAAATAAATTGATTAAAAATTGACTTAAAATATTTTTTTTTTCTGAAAAAATTTTTGAAAAATTGATCAGAAAAAAATAAAAATATTAAAAAAAATTATTAATAAAATATTTTAAAACGCTCAGAATTGCTTAAATTGCTCAAAATATAAAATAAAATTAACTAGTTTGCATTTTGGTAAAATAAAAATTATAATTTATAAACTTAATCAATAAACCAACTCATATAAAAAAATATCACACACTCTAATACTTTTAAAAGGAGTTAAAAAGCGCAGCTTATCTCAGATATTTTGTAAATTATCATTAATTCATGTAACAAAAAAAACTGCTAAGCTCACAAAATCTCTTTCACGCCAGCAAAACTTTTGCCTCGATATACATATTAATACATTTTTTCCACGGCGTTGCACTGCATAAGAAGAGTGTGTGTTAAATAAACGCAACGACACACTTTACCACCTCACATATCCGGTAATAAATTATTATGCAGACTGAGTCACTATATTTTGTGTCGTACGCTCGCAAGTAGTTGGTATTAATAATAATTCGTGTCGTATACGGGAACAACGCTGCATCAGCGTGTCGGTCATGTAATAAAGTTAACCCATTTTTATACGATTTTATATTTTTATATAATATACGAATCTACTTAGAACGGCAATATTGTAGCAAAACACCAACATGAAGTGCATGTTCTCAAAAAATTACAAAAAAAAAAAAAAATACACAACACTTGACATTTTTTTTTCATAATATTACGTTTTGAAAAATGTCGAGGAGAGCTGAAAAGTCAACTACGGAAAGGATGTTGTTATACATATGGGTGAATTTATTGTGTACGAACATGAATTTTAAAAAGTGGAAAAGTATCTGCAATACATTTTTTTTGCTGTGCTGCGAACGTCACACATGCAACAGACTGCGGATATAATTATTGTCAAGTATGTGCGAGACATCATACAGACAATTAGGGAAATTATTCGCAGAAATTTAGTCAATTTACGAGGTTAATGAGGGTAAATTTGGGTTTATTTCTGACAAATTTCGAAATTTATTTTTTTTTTTTCATTTTAGGTCAGAGTAAAATTCACGAGAAAAGGGTTAAGTGAATGTCAATGACCTGCAAAAACTTAAAAATCAATATTTTTGTCTCAAATTCATCATTTTTGTTGAAAAAACTGACAAAGTCACCTTCGTTGTCACATGCAATTACATTTAAACTCATGCATGTCGAAAGATCTTTCGAAAAATAAATTGAGACAATCATCTTCGTTGCATCACATCACTTGACTGACAGCATGCAGTTTACTTAATTGATTTATTTTGTTCAGTTTTTACATGCAAATCGTTGATAATTTTTTTTTCTAATCGGCGAGACTTTGACTTAGTCAAAAATGATTGATTGTTCCATTTTGACAAACAAAAAAAAATTAAGAAAAATTATCAGTTGAAAATTCAGGTCACTAAATAATCATTAAATGCATGCTGACGTCTTCTTTCTTTTATTTCTGTAACATTTTACATAAATTGTACTTAAAAAAGACTCTTCACATAATTTACGGCACTAATGAGGTTGCATAATAATATGTCTCTTGCGATTTTTAATTTCACTGTTATTTTTTTTCTCTCACAACCACACAAATTATGACTAGATTTTCACTTTTATTTATGTTAAAAGCATATCTTTTGCTCGTTCTCTGTGATATTTCACATTAAAGTGCTCTCCAGTGTTCCGTCGTGTGTAAAGTCGAGCACAATGAAAGTCATTTTAATTCATTAAAAATCTCGGTGTTCAACGTAAAAATCTTTGTTTGCAGCTCTTAAATATTTTTTTTTCGTTCTTGAATAAAAAAATGTTTTTTTTTTTCAGGTGAAATAATATTTTTTGTCATTAAAAACAAGGCGTCTCCATTTATTATTTTATTTTTTAAAGAAGAGCCTCGAAGCAAGGAAAACACCTGATCCGCGCCAACATGAAAAAAGGGACTCGCAAAATAATTCATATTTTATGTCCGGAATATAAGACATAAAAATAATATTCATAAATTGCTCGTTTTTTCCGGTCGTGCCTTCGAGCAAAAATACAAATAAATAAAATTGAATTCAAAATGGCCCATTAAGGCATGTCAGATGAGAATCGAGTGGAATTATTATTTGGGTATATTCGTTACTTTTTTGGCAAATGTTTTGAATTGGGTCACTTTAGTTGCCCAATGGGAGTTTTAAATATTTTTTGAAAATTTCTCAAAGATTGAAAAATGAAGCTTTTTATTTTTTTTATTTTAAATAAAAAATTAAATTAATTATTTAAAATTAAAAAAATTATTAAAAAATATAATTAAAATTAAATTTTGTTAAATTTTTATTTAAAAAAAAAATTCTTTAGATATTCAGTGAAATATTTTTGAAATATTTTTCAAGCAAAATTCGTAAATTTTTCGTGATATTTTTTTTTTAAATTTAAAAACATTTAAAAATTAAAATAAAACTTTTTTTTTTTTTTTCAAAAAAAATCTCATTCTCAAAAATATTTTTTATAAAAATTAGTCTAATTCTCAAAAAATAATTTCTAAAATAATAAAAAATAATTTAAATTTTTTTTTTATATTTTATTATTAATTTTTTTTAAGTTTTTTTAAATTTATTAAATTTAATATTAAAAAAATATTTTTTATTAAAAAATATCTTAATATAAAATTTTATTTTTTTTTTAAATAATTTTAATTTTTTAAGCCTAAATCTTTATGATTTTTGTTATTTTAGCATAAACTTAGTTTTTAAATTATTTTTTTTTATTTTTAATTTTTTTTTTTCTTATTCAAAAAAAAAAAAATTATTTATTTATTAAAAAACAAAATAAAATAAGAAAATTTGTTAAAAAAATAAATAATATATTTTTTTTATTTTTCAGTTCATGAGAGCCTTAAAAAAAGATACAAAATGCCCATTGGGTGATGGTTTTGCGTATAAACAAACAAAAAAAACACAATTCAGGAAGTAATTTGCAATAAATTGTTGTACAATTTTCTAATAATTGCACATAAAAAACCGTTTTTGGCGCAGGTCATGAGAAAATTTGAATCACATTTTCAAAAAAAAAAGTAAAAAGTAAGTTAATAAAATGAATTTTTCTTACCTGTTTCACCTTAATCTTAACTTTAGCTTTGCTAGCTTGATTAATTCTATTTACATTGGATGTCGAGCTCCTGCCCCGATCGTTTGCCACGACAGTCAGCTCATGCACCGACCGTTCCGCAAACTTCAGAGGGCGCGTCAGTGTTATCACACCACTCGTTGGATGCACACTAAATTGTTCAGTCTCATCTAATAAACTATAGTAAATTTCGCCGTTGACCCCGAGATCCGCGTCTTCGGCAATCACACGCAAAATGCTCTTGTGCAACGGCGTATCTTCCGGAATCGTCACAGCATAATCCGTCGGATAAAACAACGGACTCAGATCGTTCGTGTCTTGCACGCGAACATTCACGACGGTATCTGTTTCGTAGAAACTTTTTGTCTTGCCTTCACGTCGCGTGCCTGTCGCCCGAATTTCCAGCTTATAATGATCGTCTTTTTCGCGATTCAGCACGACATTTCCCGTGCGCGTTCGCAACACGAGAAAAGCAAAATCTCCGACAATCCGTTCCTCGGCTTTGAAGATTTTGTCTTTGTCGCCGCCCACGATGCGATATTTCACGTCGGTGACGTCGTGCGCGATCTGGATGCCCATGCGATCCTCGTTGGGCGGCTGGATGGCATTCGTTTTGCCCAAACTGTTTTCCGGAATGGAGACATTGTAGCTGGAATGCGCAAACTGAAATTGATATGCGGGCAGGGAAATGGCATCTGGCGGTTTTTTGCCGCTTTGTGGTTGATCGGAGAGAAGCAAGTCACGCAGGGACTTGGATGCGGATGATGATTGTGCGATGAGTGGCGATGTTATAGCGTTTGGAGGAGTGTCGAGGTCGCCAAATGATGTTCTCGAGGATGAGGCGCCGCCACCCACAACTACGACTGTCACTTGGATCAGCAGTAGTGTGAGTAGATGTGCGCGTGATGACACTCCGCCCGCTAATCGGGCCATTATATTGAAGGCTATCTCATGCTCTGCTTAGGCAACATCTGAAAAGAAACACAAAAAAATAGAAAAATATTAGAAATCTCGAAAAAAACAACAAAATTTATGACTTCAAACATTTCCTGCGTTCGAAAACAATTTTCCGAAAGAAAAAAAATTCATGAAGGTGCGGGAAATTTCAAATAAATCGAATAAAAATTTAATATGTAAATTTTTCAAATATTTTTTAATTTGTATTTATGATTTTTTGAAAAAATTTAATTATTATAAAAATTTTTAATTTATTTTAACAGAAAATATGGGAAATTTAAAAAAAAAAATAAAATAAAATAATCATGTAAATTTTTAAAATATTTTTTAATGTTTTTTTTTGATGATTTTTTCAAGTTAATTAATTAATGAATTAATTAATTAATTGATTAATTAAATAATTATTATTAAAATTATTAAATTTATTTTTTCAACAGAAAATGCGGGAAATATGAAAAAAGACGAAAAAATTAAATAAAAAGTATCTAATCTAATTTTTATTAAATAAAATAAAAAAATATTTACTAATTAAATAAATAAAATAATTTTTTAATTTAAAAAAAAATAAATTATTCAGAATATTTAAAATTTCAAAATTTTTTTTTTATTTTTTTAAATATTTTTTAAAAAATATTTATTTAATTTAAAAAATATTTTTTCGTATTTTTTTGGTTTTGAAACGAGTATAAAAAATTATTTATTTAAAGTCATTTTTAGGGAGAGGGAACGAGGAGTTGGAGAAAAACAAGCTGTAATTAAAAATTATTTATTAATAAACATTTTTTTATTTAAAAAATTTTAATTAACTATAATTATAATTAATTTTTTTTCGATTTTTTTTGCATTTCCCGCACTTTTCATGCTATTATTTAATTTTTTGTTGAAAACTTTCTTTTGAAAGAAAACAAAGGAAAAAACGACTTACAAACAAATAAAATTTCAAATAGACCACTTAAAGTAAAAAAGTGAGCAAAAAAAGGGAAAAACTCGAATAACAAATGTTGAATCAAATATTCTACAATTTTTTTTCGTGAGTGCGAAAAAAGTTGCCGACGTTAACAGACAGCGAGCTTATTACAAACTTTTTAATCGTGGCATTTATGTAATTTTAGCTGTTTATGTTTAAGTACCGCTCATAAAATTGTTAACGTTTAATATTAGATTAGGCTTGAACTCCTCACGCAGACATCCAAACTGTCAAAAAAACAAAATTAAAACAATAGAAACTTTTACGTCTCAATTTTTTTCGGGGTCTTGGCAAAAAATGCAACTTTTTTCATCGCCCGCCTCGTTTTTGATGGGATCTGAAGCTTTGGTTTGCCATCGATGGTTATTTTTTTTTTATTTTTTTTTTTTTTGCTAAAAGAGGATTTTCTTTTATTAAGTACATATTTACAAAACTTTTCCTTGGTCTCCTTTTTTTTCTTCTCTTGTTGCTCATGCGATGCGGTATCCGTTTGGCAATCACTTATCGCGTGTCTTACGATAAATATGAACAAAAGACGCAAGTAAAATAAAATAAAATATAAAAGGCGATACTATCTAAACGTATTCAAATGAAAAAAAGGAAACACAAAAAAAAAGTTTTAAAGCTGATAAAAAAAAACTTTTCTATTAGTTAAAAAAAATCTTTTTGCGGGTTGAGTTTGGTGTGAGACTCTTAAAACTCTCGAAAGTCTTTTGTTTTATTTATTTAACTGCCTTTTTTTCTCGGGAAATGTTTTTGTTTTGTTTTATAACTTTTTTTTTCGTTGGTAATCTGTCACAGCCCATCAAAGGATTTCTTTTAAGAAATTTTCTTCGGGTGAGATAATGGAGCAATTTGGCAAAATTGTTCAATTTTTGCAACAATTTATCTAGTTTTGACTTCGACGGCAGGTAGAAACACACCAATTTCCTCGAGCATGCAAAAGCAAGCCGTTTCAATCATCGCAATGGAGAAAAATAGACACACATCAATCTTTTCGAAACATAATGTGGATCACTAAAAATTTATTTACGGCTTTGTTGTGTTGGCTGAATTCCCCGAAATAGATACACACTCGATTGTATTCGAAAATTGAAGTTTATTGAGCTCCGAGTCGAATTTGAAATAATATTATCCTGATTTCATTCATGCGTGTGGCTTTTGTGTTTTCTCCGTTTCGTCTGATGGAAATGTATTTAAATAAATAATAATAATAAGAGATATTTTGAATAGGAAGGCAAAGCAAGCAAAAGCACGTGTGCCACTGGATTTCCCAATGGCGTCAATCTCGTGATATATTATGTATGCATTGAAATTTTAATGGAAGAAGTACGACGTGTACCGAGCCAGGACTATAAATAAAAAGCAAATACTTTAGATATCCGAAATGCAAATGTTATTTAAATTTTTTTCTTTTCGTCTTTTTTTGTTGTTGTTGTTGCTGCTCAAATTCGCACCGCATATCGTTGGCAAGGCGCATCTGTGTTTGATATCAATATTTCAAAATAATTTTTCGAATTTCACGTCACACACATACGCGTCACGGCACATTGTGTGTTTGTGCGGTCGGATCAATTGCATGACTTTAATTTGATTGGAATAACAAAAATTTGTCTCTTTTTCATCTGACAAAAAAACAAATTATGGGTTAAAGGTTTTTTTGTATGTTGTATTTTTTTTTCTATAAAAATATATTTTTTTCTCATTTTATTTTTAATTTTTTTAAAATTTCAAAATAAATTTTTATTTAAAATTAAAAAAAAATATATTTTAGAAAAATTTTTAAACTATTTATTATTTAAAAAATTAATTATTTATAAAAATAATAATCAAAATAAAAATAATTAAATTTAATTAATAATTAAATTAAAATT
The DNA here is from genome assembly GCF_036172545.1 of Culicoides brevitarsis. Classification (NCBI taxonomy): domain Eukaryota; kingdom Metazoa; phylum Arthropoda; class Insecta; order Diptera; family Ceratopogonidae; genus Culicoides; species Culicoides brevitarsis. The sequence continues at coordinate 12,209,061 of NC_087085.1, read as the reverse complement.
AAAAAAAAAATTTAATTAAAAAATTATTAATAAATTTATTTCGTTTTTTTTTACAAAATTACAATATTTTTAAAATAATTTAATATTTTTAAAAATTACAATACAATATTATTTTATTTTTAAAAAAAATTACAATAAATTTATTTTTTTTTAAAATAATTTTTTAAATTAAATATACATATGATTAATAAATAATTTGTTCAATTATTTTTAATTTTATAAAAAAATATTTATTAAATTTTTATTTATTATTTTATGGAAAGAATTAAGTTTCGTTAAAATAAATTTTGAAATAATTCTAAAATTCCTGGTTTACAAAATTTTCACCTGATTTGAAATATTTATTTTGCTTTTGTAATGACAAAAAACTTTATTTTAGCGTAATTTGCAATTTCAGTAACAACGCATCATGATAAATTTTCGGAAAAACCACTGCAAACGCGTTTTTACTGAATAGGTGCGAAAACCCTTTCACACATTTTTGTTGTTGTAGTTTACGCTAAAAAAAAAAAAAAAATAAACAACAACAAAGGAAAACGTCATCAACATCATCATCGCATAAACAAAAACACCTAAAAAATTATTCAATAGAGGCAATGGCGGCCTTAATAATGAAAACACACACACACACAAAGCACAAACAGTTTCCCATGAAAAGTCAAAAAAGTTGCCCGACGACAACAACGATGGTTTTAGACGCTCGAAAACAAAATGCTGATAATGTTATAATAATAAATGCAAAAACTATACGAGTAAATATCATGGCAGGAGAGGGAAGCGAACGCTTTTCATGCCAAAAACGAAGGAATAAAGTACATAAAATATTAATGTTATACATGCCACTTTGTAACACAACAAAAGCGAATTGTGTCAGAGGCAAAATGCCGAGAAAGAGAAAAAAAACACAAAGAGAAACTTGTGACAGTCGCAGACTCTTAACGCAGAGACAACACAGAAAAAAAAATCGGTAGATGAAGAGTAAAATGGCATCAAATATTTATACAAAGTGTTGTTCATTCAGGATATTATCATAATATTGTTTTACACACAACCGAAAGTCATTTTTGTGTTTTTCCTTCGTTTTTGAGCCAAAAAGGGGGAAAATTACATTTTAAGCAGGTGCACTTGAGCATTAATTATTATTTGTCGAGCCACTGTGAAATTCTGTCTTGAGTGATTTTCCAGATTATTTCATTCAGCGGTGACATTTTAATGATCCCAATTGCCATAAATAACGTTCAACACAACAAAACACCTTCATCTTTTGCCAAGACTGACATCTAAGTCGTTTATCATAAACCATTTACTTATGATTTTGAGCGCAAATAGGGTTGCAAAAAATTTTAATTTAAATTAATTTTTATTTAAAAATTTGTTTTTTTTTTATTTAAAATTCGTAAGTAAAAGTCACTTAAGTCAAGATTAACTTAAATAAAAAAAAAATAATTCAAATAAATTAATTTAATTTATTTTTTGAATTTTATATAAAAATTAACAATAATAAAATTAAAATTAAATTTAATAAAATTAAAAAAAAAATAAAAAATAATTTAAAAATAAAAAATTCAATTTTTAATCGATTTTTAAATTAAAAATTTATTTAATTAATTTTAAATTTAATTTTTTTATTTTAATTAAATTAATTAATTTTTAAAGTAAAACTTTTGACTTGATTTTTTTTTTTGAATTAAATTTTTTAAATTTAAGTTTACGTATTAGAATAAGTCTAAAATCTATTTAACTTTGACTTTTCGACCATTTTTGGAAAAAAACTTTTTTTTACTGGATTTTTTTTAAATTAAAAAATAAATATAATTAAATTATTTTATGATAAATTTATTTTATTATTTTTCTTTTAATTTAATTTAATTTTTTTTTATTAAAATTTTTGAAAAAAATAAAAATCATTTTTTTGACTCATGACTTAAGCTCAAAAATTTAGTTTAAGTTACAATTTTTTACAACCCTGAGCTCAATAGAAAAATTTATCGCTTCTAAAAATTCCATTTTTCGCTTTTGACCATAAAATCATCATCTCGCCGCACACATACAGAGAGAATTTTGTATTTTTACAAAGTATGATGAATCTTCTTCCTCCTTGTCGTCGGTCTTTTCTATTTTATTTCAACACATCATTTTTCGTGCCTCCTTATAGCTTTTTTTATGTGTGTGCGACATAAGGAAAAATTACAATCAGATAAAGTACGACCATAAGCAGAAAAATAGGTGATTGATGTTTTCATAAAAAAGACGATGGAAAAAAGCCGAGCGAGCGACGTATGAAGCAATATTTGCTATTTTCATCATCATTTTCTCGCAAGAAAAATGTTTTGCAATCAAGTAGATGAAGTCCTTCTTTGACATGCGGCGTGCCAAGACACAGCCAAGTTATTTTGAATGTTATCTCGCATCGGCCAAAGGTACACGACGAACGCATTGTAGTTGGGGCAAAAAATTATTTTTTTCTCGCATTGTGTGAGTGTCCTAAATATTTTATGGCATGTCGTGTGTGTTTGCGTTTGAGGTTAATATCCAGCCAATTTCTCGAGTAAATGCGGGTGCGGGTGTGAAGAAAAATGTACGATGGGACAAATAGATAATGGACCCGATGGAATGGAATAAAATGGACATACAAACATTGTATAAATATTTTGATAGTTGATGGATCTTCGTTGAAAAATCTTTTTATTCTTCGTGCTCCCTTTTTTTCTTCTTCTTAAGAGGTCGTCGTTTCCTTATGTCTTTTTTTCCACTTGGGCGCAGGTAACGAGTGTTTTTCTTTCATTTTGCGAGATAATAAAAGAAAAGCGGAAGATTAATTATGACAAAATCAAAATTGCATCATTTATTCTCTCTCACTCTCTCGCACATCGTAGGTCAGCGTTGGCGTCATTTTTTATCGTTCAGGGTCAAAAAAGGAGCATTTGTCATTTGTTTTTCCATCATGAGTGGTTTGAAATGCGATACAACAAAAGGTCCTTCCATTAAATAAAGCAAACGGATCGAATATCATCGCTTATCATAACAATAATGTATCAATGGAGGTCAGGTTTTTCATTTTGGGGTGATGTGAAAGAGATATTCACACACAATATGCGTTGGGGCGTCATCCATAAACAACGTATATTTTTATTTTTACCGCATTTCGAAGAAAATATGCGGTTATACTTGATTTTTTTTTATAATTAAAAAAATTTAAAAAAATCTATTGATTCCTTTTAAAAATTTTAATTAATTTTAAAAAAATAATTTATTTATTTTAATTTAATATTTTATTATTTTATTTTTTTTTGTAAATTGACAAAAAATATTGTATTTTTTTTAATTGTTTAATAATTATTTAGAATTTTTATAAAATTATTTTTTTTAAATTTTTTTAATCATTTTTTTATTTAAAATTTAATTAATTTTTTTAAATAAATTATTTTTTTATTAATTTTTTTATTTTGAATTATTTTTAAAAATTTAATTTAACTTTTTTTTATTTTTTTTTTTTATTAAAATAAAATAAATTATTTTTTTAATTAAATTTTTAATTTTTTTTTTATTTTGAACAATTTAATTTTTTTTTTTGACATTAATGACACTAATGGATGGCGCCTAACATATATAACGCATTTATCACGTAAACAAGCACACACGAAAAAATGAGGAAAATTTTTTTATTGACGAAATATAAAAAATATTTACAAAACCATCTTCACCGAAGCTCAAGAACGGTTCGATAAAAAGGGTAAATTTCCAAGGAATCGTTAATACACTTGAACCTTGAACGAAAATTCATGCGAGGACAACATGAGCCATGGCATAAACACGTAATAAAGGGATTTTCAACCCTCAACTTGAATGAGAGAAGTAATCCCTCAAGAGGATAATTTCTCTCTCCTCCATCGTTTTGTGAGCTTTTTTACAACTTTTTATTGTTTTTGCAAGAATTTCCTTCCTCCAATGTGATTAAATTTTCGTCGAAGAGCAAAAAAGGGAAAAATAACTTAATAAATATTTTCAGTTTTTAGCCTATAGCTCTTGTTGTTCATTCATTCATTCGTGAAAAAAAGTACCTTGTTTTTTTCGGACATATTTCTCGAAAAACATGAAAAATACCGAGAAATGTTTAGAAGCAATAAATATGCGAGAATTGAGCAATAATGGCCATTTCCAATTAAATTTTATTACTTTTAAAGAATTTTTTTGTGCCCCTCATTTTTTTTTCTTCTTCCTCATGTTCTTGTAATTTTAGAGCCTTCAGGACATTTTTTTCTTGAACAAGTTTTCTTATAAATACTTTTTAACAAGAACAACAGTGAAAAGTCATGATGGACAAAAAAAAATTCACAACAAAAGAGAGACAAAAGATATTTCACAGGAAGACACCGAAAAAAAAAGTTGAATATCTTTTGTACCCCCATTAAATTTTATTTTATTTTATTTGATTTCATGTCCCATTTCGTTATTGTTGTTGCAATTTTTATTTATTTATTTAAACATTTACTTGTTATTATTATTAGTTTTGTTCTCAATTTGTTCCTGTATTTTTTTTTTCGTTGTCGTCGTTCGAGCGAACGTTCTTTCGAATCTTGTTTATGTAATAAAATTTACGTGATGATTGTTGTTGATATTTTTTAAGTGAATGAATGGAATGGAAACAATAGTAACGTCAAAGCAATAACATGAACGGCAGGAACGAGCGAGATAAGAAAGCACGTTTTATGAATGAAATCAAATTATTATCTCGACAACACTTTGGAGTGTCTGCCATTTTTGTTCCACTTTCACACAAATTGTTTCCTCTTCGATTTTTTTTACCGCATTTCGAAGAAAAAATGAGGAGTAAGAAATTCTAAAATGATGAGTAAGAGCTTCTTATATGAAGAAATTCTAAAATGAGGAGTAAGAAATTGTAAAATGAGGAGTAAGAAATTCTAAAATGAGGAGAAAGAAATTTTAAAATGATGAGTAAGAAATTCTTAAATGAGGAGTAAGAAATTCAAAAATGATGAGTAAGAAATTCTAAAATGAGGAGTAAGAAATTCTAAAATGAGGAGTAAGAAATTCTAAAATGAGGAGTAAGAAATTCTAAAATGAGGAGTAAGAAATTCTAAAATGAGGAGTAAGAAATTCTAAAATGAGGAGTAAGAAATTCTAAAATGAGGAGTAAGAAATTCTAAAATGAGGAGTAAGAAATTCTAAAATGAGGAGTAAGAAATTCTAAAATGAGGAGTAAGAAATTCTAAAATGAGGAGTAAGAAATTCTAAAATGAGGAGTAAGAAATTCTAAAATGAGGAGTAAGAACTTCTAAAATAAGGAGCAAAAACCATTAAAGAGTAAGGAGTAAGAAATTCTAAAATGAGGAGTAAGAAATTCTAAAATGAGGAGTAAGAAATTCTAAAATGAGGAGTAAGAAATTCTAAAATGAGGAGTAAGAACTTCTAAAAGGAAGAGTAAGAAATTTTAAAATGAGGAGTAAGAGATTCTAAAATGAGGAGTTTTAAATTCTAAAGTGAGGAGTACGAAAAAGCGAAGGAATGCAAAATCAAAATGCGATATAGTATGTCGTTCTTTAGATGACTTTTTCTATTATTTATTTTGTTTTTTTTTAGTTTCACAAGAACCGTTATGTAACTTTTTGACAGAAAAAAATATCAAACAGCAATAATTACCATAACTAATCAATATTCTAAATATTTGGTATATTATTAACCTTTTATTCACTTAGACATCATTAACAATTTAAATGTGAACGCGAGTGACATTAAAACAGTGTGACTTTCGACATACCATTCGCCTCAAATATTTGTTGATTATTATTTATTCAAAATCAATATTTCTCTCTCTGGTCCTCATGTCGTTGTCTGTTTTCGAAATATTTATCACGACACGACAAAAGAGACGTCATTTACATATTTGGACGCATGTGACAGGTGCATTTTATTGAAATTAATTAACCGCATGACGATGACATACGCATCATCATCACTTGAAAAAAAAAACATGAGGAGAGAATACAAGAAAATCATTAAATTTGATAATGTAATAAAATAAAGTGAATCTGATTTGAATACCAAATTAAGTAAAAAAAAAATCATAAAAAGTACAAGGGCCAAGGCAAAAGTAGTAAAAAATCTTTAATTGATGGATTTTCATCATTTTTTGATTGGGTTCAAATTTACAAAAAGTGTCATCGTCGTAAATCCCATCAAAAAAATAAATAAATATGCATTTTTGACATTTCAAGAGGATCTAAAAACATTTCGCAAGGCAGAAACACAAAACCAGGCAGAAAAGGAGAGTATTCTCAAATATTTATTCCAGCGTGAAATTGGCTTTTAGAACGGAAAAAAAATATTGTATGTTCAAAAGCACTCTCATCTCATATTTTTACATGGAAAGGAAATTATTTCTGGTTCACCTGCAAGAATTACTTCCTATTTTTGCCATGACGAAGGTACATTTTTTTTATTCCACAGCACGACACGAGCCAATACAGTCCCTTTTTGTTGGAGAACACAACGAAAAAAATTTGACATCATTGACAATGGTTAACATAAAATATGGTAAACAAGCTACTTAGAAAAAATAAAATAAAAAAACGGGCGTCTCCACATAACTTCGTACGTCACCGCATCAAAACACACCTTAAATGTGAGATTTTTTTCTTTTGTGTGAGAAAAAGAATCCACAAGTGGAAAAAAATCTTAAAGAAGTTTCTTTTATTCAATTCAAAAGCGAAAAGCCAAGTAACCTTGATGTTTTTCGACTGTGATGAAGTGTAATATATTCCATGTTTTGACACCTATTCACGCATTATGTTCACGAATTCACACTTTTTGTCGGTTAGTCGCGCATATGCTGACGATACAAAAAAAAAGTCAACAATAGAAATCGTGAATATTTATGTGTGTATAGGAAAAAAAGTTCATGTTTTGAATGCGGATCACCTGACTTGGTATTATGTTTTGTGCGACATAAACGAGTAACGAAAAAAAAAATATGGAAAAAAGTTTTTGGATAAACTTTTAGACGTAATGAAAGAAATTTTCTTAAAAGTAATCTTTTAAGATTTTGACTAAAGTTTAAGTAAAAAAAATCTTAAATCTTTTTAAAAAAAAGTTTGAAAATAAATTAAATATTTTTGCTTTTCGACGAAAACTTGGAAAAACATGCTTTTTTAATAAAAAAAAAAAATAATTTAAATTTTTTTTTTGTTTAATAAATTTTTTTAACTAAAAGTCACTTCAATTGAAAAATAAAAAAAAAATAAATAAAAGAAAAATTTAATAAAAAATAATTATTTAATAAAAATATTTTTTATTTAAATTTTTTATTATTATTATTTTTTATTTGAATTTTTATTATTTAACTTAAGTGACTTTTAGTTAAAAAATTTATTTAAAATATGAATTAGTTTTGACTTAATTTTAAATTTAATTTTCCACAATTTTTTTTTTTTTGATATTTAAATATTTAAAAAAAATAAATATTATTAAATATTAAAATAAAATTAAAAAAATTTAAATATTTAATTAAAAATTAATTTATAAAATTATTTTAAAATTAAATTAAAATTTAAATCCATTTTTAAAAAAATTAATTATTTAAAAAAATTAAATTTGATTTAAGCTTTTTTTACTTTAAAATTTTTTTTAACTCTAAAAAATTAAAAAGTTAACCTAAAAATTTTTGAATCCCCAAAATAAATTTCAATTATTTTATTTTAGGGTTCATTTGCATGAAAATTTGGAAAACCGGGCGTTTCCATTACTTCCCGAATTGTTGATTTGCGACAATCTCCATAATTTTATGAACAAAGAAAACTTTTATCCCCGAGTCTCCTTAATTTTCTTGGCAACAACGTTTCTTCCTTTTATTGTCTTTTTTTGAGAAATCATCCGCTTTTTATTTGCCGCCATTCATTTTAATTCTTCCTAAGTTGCATGTTACGAGTATGAACTGAACTTTGAATCCAACTTTGTCTTATAAAAAATAATAATAATAATAAAATATTTTATCATACTTTTTCTCTCCGTAGCTCTGACAAAGCAGCATCGTTCATTATGTTGTCCATGTCCTACAAATGCGTTTCCGTAACAAACTTATTTGTGTTCTGGTCGTCGTTAGTTTTTTTTTCCTCGCAAGAGATTTTCTTCTACTTTGGAGATGAGACGACGGAAAGTGGAAGGAAAGAGTTTAAAATGGTACAAATAACACAGAAAACTTTTCCATTCTTTTATAAATTTTATCACTTTCTTGTATCTTGCGAGCTGAGCTGTACGGCGGAGAGAAAGAGAGATGCTCACGTATTTTTTTAGCTACCTTGAGGAAATGCAGCAGCAAAAACCACCTATTTGTCTGCTTTTAAGATGAGCACGATGAGACTTTTTCGCATGCAGAAAGAATTTTAAAATGCGAAGGAGAAAAGTTATGATCGATTAGCAACTACATCGACTTATGCTATACTTCAACAGATTTAACTTTTTCCTCGTTTTTTTTTTCGCTTTTAAAATGAAAATTGAGTGATGATGGTTTTTTATCTTCTTCATTTCAACTTTTTAAACGAGATTTTGATTTCTTTTCAGAAATTCAGTGAAAAAAATAAAAAATTTTGTCAATTTCATCATTTCAAGATGAATATTTTATGCAAACACGAGAAAAAAAAACTAAATTTTTTGAAAGGTTTCTCGAAATGAACACTTTCTGAAATGAAAAAAAAATAAAAAAAAAATAATGAAAGAAATAAGTGGCATGAAATGAAAGTCATAACTCATACTTTATTGACACACATATGCAAACATGCCGCATGTGATATGTCAGGAAAATATTTTTCGATGGAATTTTTTTCACACACCGCCGCATCCATATCGGAATAGCACCTACAACAACAACTTTATGACCCAAAAATACAAACTCGTCATTATATTTGATGCGAATTTGATACAAAGCGGCAATTCATCGGGGGATGGGAAGTGATAAAAAAAAGCGGGATAATGAAATTTTTTTGTGCACCGAACATCGATCGACCAAATCGTTGAATGAATTGCTTTACTACTACTACAGAAGAAAAAAAAAATACAAAAGCTCAAGTCAAATTATAAGAAGATGATTTCTTTTACCTTTCTCCCATTTTTTCTTTCTTTATGACGCTCCGGTCACAAAAGATAAAAAAATCCAATAAATTGGAACGTTACATTGTTTAGTCTGTTGTTGTTGTTGCGAAAAAAATCCAAGAAATCTTGTAAGTATTTATTATTATTTTCTTTTGCAAAGCTTTAAGCTAGCTATTTTTCCATTTTTTTCTGTATTAAAGCAATCAATTTTTTTACGTGCTCTGAAATTTGTCGAAACACACCCGAAAAAAAAAAATGACGACGATGTCTGGCATATCCGGAAGGAACTAATTTTCATATAAAAGGCCATCGCAGATCGACCTCTTCACGTGGTTGGCATGTCCTTGAATGAAAAATGTATATAAATTTGTGCTTGACATGAAATGTCCTCGGGCGCGGTTCCGTTTCACTCGCACTTTATTATTAATAAAATTGTTGAAGGAAATCTGGGGTTTTGGGTCAAATATATATAAATTCTTTTTTTTTTTTGCCTTTGGGCTTCATTAAGATGACGCTTGCCCTTTCCACGAGTTACGATGAAAAACGAGCAAAAATCGCAAATAATTGAATTATTATCTAATCTTATCAGTCTGTCAATAAATATTCGAGACGAAAGATGACACCGTTCGCAATTTCCACAACTACTTAGACTTCGATGTTTATTAATGATAATTTAGCGCCGTAATCGACAGACAGTCGCCTTTATTGACACATGTGAAGCGCATATAAAAACAGTTTTTCTAGCTGATTAAATTTCTGAGCAAAGTGAGAAGTGGCAGGGAAAGAGCAAGGTTGCTCAGAATAAAAAATAAAAATTAAGATTTGTCACTTTTAACTAATAATAAACTAATGTGAACATGATTTGACATGAGGTTGTGCGCTATCTATTTGTGTCAGTCAAGTCATCGTATCAGTTTATTTTTAATTTTTAGGTTGATGCAAGATTTAAAGTTGGTTCTTGATTTTTTTTATATAAAAATTAATTTAAAAGATTAAAAAAAATAAAAATATTTATTTTTTTCTTTTTTTTAATAGATTTTAAAAAAATAGAATGTCGCAAGTTAAAAAAATTAAATTAAAATTATTTAAATAATAATAAAGAAATTAATTAAAAATTTTTTTTTTTTTTTTAATATGAAATTTAAAAATAATTTAAGAATTTCTTAATTTTTCAGAAAAAAAATAATAAAGTAAATATAAAATAAAGAAAAATAATTTTATATGTAATTATTTGAGGTAAAATAATTAAAAAAGCAAATTAAAACGAAAAAAATTAGCACCTAATATTATTGAAATTTTAAAAATAATTTAAAATTTTGTAAAAAAAATTTAAAAAAATATTTTATTTAAAAAATTTTGTTTTGAAAATTAAAGTATTAAAAATGCATTTTTTTTAACAAAAAATTAAAAAAAAAGAAAATGATAAAAATTATTTTAATTTATAAAAAAAAAATTTTTTTTAAATTATTATTTAAATAAAAAATTAAATTAATTTATTTAAAGAATTAAATGCAAATTTAACCAAAACTGAGTATTAAAAAAAATAAAATATTTAAATTTTAAAAATTTAAATTAATTTAATATGAATAAATTCTAATTTTTAAATGCATTTTTTTAATATGAAACATTTGTCACTATTGTTCCAGCCTGATTATTATTCATTATGTTATTATTTACTGTTGTGCATCGTTGTCTGACATGATAACATCATCATCATTGTCGTTGTCGTCATCATGATCAAAACTCACCATTTTCTATTCTAGGAAGGCTTTCTCTTGTTTTCCTATCAATAATATTATAAATAACTAGTTTTCTTTTCTACAAGCGCACGTTACAATACATAATAAATTGAATTTTTCCTGATGCCATCGTGCAGCAGCAGCAGCAGCACTCTTCGCTGGATTCGATGTTATTACTTGTGTTCCCAATTTAATAAATCATGTATGATAAAAATTGCATGTGTATGTCTCGCACGGCAAAAGAGGCAACCAAAGATGCCTTTTGTGCGGATTGCGATGCTGAAGACGATGACATTGAATGAATATTGGATGATGTTCATCATCGGCAGCGGCAATAACGTTGCCTCAGTCGGGATCTGACGCAGGGAAGAGGAAAAGTGCATAAAGTGTGAAATATTGAAAAAGTCAATATAATATAAAATTCATATACAGACTACTGTGTCGTTGCGAATTGCCAGTCAATATTTACTTTTCAACGTTCCAGAGCCTTCGATACCGAGAGAGAGATGCATTGAAAAGTTATCTATTGGCAAAATAATGTTTTTTTTTCTGTCATGCAGTCATAAAATAGATGTTGTAAAAGTAATAATGGCGATGTGTTTGTTGCCTGATACAGAATTGATTGGTTGTTACATTGTTGGAACACAATAACACGTTCCTTCGATCGTTCGTTCGTTATTGGTGTGACGATGTTGTTGATAGGTGGTTTTTCGTGTGAAAATACCGAGAAAAATCTCTTTTAGTGACATTAAAGCTGTTATTTAATTTTTTAAGCTTGTGTTGATTCTACGAGAAAATTAACATAAAGCTCGTAAAATTTTTTTCTCTTTGCTTGAACTCATAAGTTGAGTTGAAAGAGCATTAAAAAGATTATTTTTATTTGTCTAAACATATGCAACAGTCGTCATCGTTGTCGCTTTCAAAAAAAAAAAAAAAACAAAAAAAAAATCATTAATTTAAGCACCGAGCAAATTTTTCCTACATGTCAACATAAGTTGTTTTTTTTTTGTTTTTTTTATACTTTTTCACATATCATTGTGATAAACAGGGATGTAGAAATTTTTTACATGGAAAAGATTTAATTTAATCAAAATTTTCTACAGAAATAAAACAAAAATTAAATTTTTAAATTTTATTTTTTTCTAAATAAAAAAATTTTAATATATTTTTGATAATTTTAATAATAAAATAAAATATTTAAATTACAAAAATAAATAAATTTCTAATTTTAAAGAAAAAATTGACTAAGCCAAAATTTTCACAAAAAAATTGTAATTTTATTGAATTTTTTTAAAATAAACAATTTTTTTTAATTAATTTTTTTTAAAATACATCGGAATTTTTTATTTTTTTTTTTATTTAAAAAATTAATTATTATTTTTTATTCAGAGAATCGTTTAATAAATAATAAAAATATATTTTAATTATTTAAAAATTATTTTTTATTTTGAATTTTTTTCAAAATAAAAATTTTTTTTTTTAATTTTAATTTTTTTTATTCAAAATTTCTTAATAAATAAAATATTATTTTTAAATTTAATTAATTTTTTAAAAAATGTTTTTTAAATAGAAAATTGTTTAAAAATTATTTTTTTTTATTTTGGAATATATTTTTTTTTCGAGAAAATATATTTTTTTTAAATAGTTATTTTTATAGTTTTAAATTTTTTTTCTACATCTCTGACATGAAACATACAAATGCATCAAGCAGCATAAATAACGAAACAGCACCGCAATCGGTGTCATGCCTTGGTGACATTTTGTTGCTAATGCTTTTGTTTTTTTTTTCGAGAGCATTTGTGGTGTGTTGAGATTATATTTTAATTTATTCACGTGACATTTTTTACTCTGCTCACACGTTTAAAGGTACATTTTTTTAAATTAGAGCATTGAGTCTGTTTATTACCTTCAATTGTATTCCCCAATCATATCAACCAGGATATAAATAAAAAAAGACATACGGATTATTATGATAAAAAAAAACTTACATAACGAACGATGACGACGACGACGATAAAAAGATATTAGAACAATTTTACGACTTTAAAAGGAAAATTCCGCTCATTTTTGCGATTCGATCGTTCTTTTCTTCACATCTTTTTTTCCGTACAACAATTTTTCTTTTATTGTCTCGTTGCCGTCATTCGAACATTACTGCTGTAATAGCACATTTTTAACATCAATTCACTTTAGTTTATCTTTCATACTTATTCTGTGCCATCGTCTACTCCATAATAATCTACATATGTGTCGAATGTGGAGCAGGAGTGTTGAAAATTATGTGGTACAGCGGAATAACAATAAATTGTAATAATAACAATGATTCATTCAAAAATATGTTATAGCTCTACTCACACACTTTCGTCGTTTTGCTGGAAAGAAGCTTTCAAGAAGTCGCGCGCACACACACACACACGATCATAAAGAATGTAAAACGATGACATTAAAATATATTTTATCATCGCAATTTTGAGGGAAATAGAGAAAATTTTAATGTGACAAGCGAGAGTACGAACGTAAGTCGACGTGTAATTTATTTTATTTTTTTATTGATATTAGAAAGCGATAAAATAAACTTTTTATTATGGATTATGGCGAAATGTGTCTTGCTTTTGTGTCATTGTCATGATGAATTGAGGAATTTTGTTTCGTTTTTATTGCTCCCTTTTTTGTACTTTGTGACAAATTAGTTACTTAAATTGCAATTTAAATGCGAAATTAATTTTTTTGTGCTTCTTGTCATGAAAATTTAGTTTAAATGTATAAAAATCCCTTAAATTAACGTTGAAATGCATCTCTGATGAGTTTTTAATTCAATTTAAAACTTATTTGTAAGAAAATTAAACATTTTCTTACTTTTTTCACTTGATGATAATCACTTGAGTATATAATAAAATTTTTTTTATAAAAAAAACGACTCCAAAAAATTGAATCTTTAAATTTAAATGAATAGCGTTACAAGCTATAACTTAAGTTTTGGTAAAAGAATTTTTTCAGGATTTTTTAAAGTTTGTTAATCTTAAATAAGAGAAGGTTTAGGACCAAAACAATTATGAAAATTTAAAAATTATTTAAATAAAATTTAATTTAGATAAAAAATATAATTAAATTTAATTAAAATAAATTTTAGATTTTTATATATATTTTTTTTAATTTAATTATTTTTTTAATATTTTTTAAAATTTAATTAAATTTTATGCTGTTTTTATCATATGAGGGCCGAATGAGGGCAATATATATTTTTTTTTTCGAAAATTAAATGAAGTGTTAAAAAAAATGTTTTTGATGGGTAGAATGAAGTTTACGGGTCCATTATTTTTAATTAAATTATTTAAAATTAAAAAAATATTAATTATTTAATAAAAAAATAAATAAATTTCAAATTTAATTAAAATTTAATTTATAAATATTTAATAAAAAATTTAAAATGTGGTAAAAAAATAAATTCTTGATTTCTTAAAAAAAAAAAAAAAATTTTTAAATTTTTAAAATAAATTTTTGTTAAAAAAAACTTACGAGAAGAATATTTTGTAGAGCAGGAAATGTTTGTGTTAAAAATCCATTAAAGTTGAAGTCACTCACCTAAAAAGATAAAAAGAAAAATAAGGAAAAAGTTAGTTATTGATTTTACAAAATTTACTGTCCAACTTTAATTGAGTTAACAAGAAAGTGTCATATTTCTCCTCCTTTCTCGTTTTTCTTATCACTTTTCCATCCGAACAGACATATAGAAAAGTTGAGCAAACATATTTATTTTCCGAGATCTTGTCTGATTAAAATTTTACATTTTATTTACAAAAAACAACGAGCAATAACGAGACACATACAAAACATTGTCTTTTGTTCCGTCGACTCTGTCCCAAGAATAATGTCTAACAATTGAACAAAAACTAACAAACAATTGAGCAAATAAACATAACAATGAAGATATTTCTGGATTCTCTCTTGAGGCAGAGTAAAACGAGTAAAATTTACAATGTAGGTCCGCACATCGCAAGTGACAATTTTGACAAGAAGAACGCTCTGGGCTGTTCTTGTGACGTTATTATGTGTTTTTTGGGAGAGAAGTTGTCACACAAATAACGATTTTTTAGTCCTTCTGAAACTTAATTGGAAGTGATAATGACACAAGAGCATGTCCTTGTTGCTATTCTTGAAGGTGTGCATGAAACTACCTCAATACGTTTAAATGTTGCCCTGGAAAGTTTCCGTGTAAAATATTGTTTAACATGTTTGCTTTGTCCATGTCACGATGAATTAAATTTTAATTAATTTTCGACATGAAACATATTTTCGTCTTGGTGGCGGCGCGGCGATGGCACTCCATAGACACAGACAAACGCATGTGAGAGATGATGATGAAAAAATGTCATAAATAGTTATGGTTTTTACGCCAGCAGCGCCAACAAAAGGACATAACCTAGTTTATTTTGTGTGTTTTTGTTCCGTGAAAGATGGGGAAAAAAGCGGAAAATAAAGCGTTCAAATAGCGAAACGGACAGCATGTAGTCTCGGAGTTGCTCTATTTTGTATGATTTATTAATTAAAATTCATAACATATGCACGTAAACAATGATGACGCCTTGAATAAAGGAGGCAACGCGTCGCATCTCATCAACACAATTCATTATCGCTCGTTATATTTTATTTTATTATATATATTTATCATTTCAGTATGTCCCGTTTGCACCGCGCTTTTATTTTATGATTATCACAGCTGTCATCAATATTCACAATGTGATCCTTGTTTTGTTCTCAATCAGCACGTGTGCCATTTCTTTTATTTCATTATTTTTTTTCGGTTTGTTTGGCGTGCTTGCTCATATTTTTTTTTCGGGGTTGAATAGATAGACAGGTGAAACATGAGAAATGATAATGAGACCGGATTTTGTTCTGAATTCATCATTGGCTGATATTCGACTCATTAATATTTATTTGTTGACTGCGGATTTTTAATTTAAAAAAGTTGAGAACATCGATTTGCGCCACATGACATGCGACACGAAGATCGACAGAGTAACGACTTGTACTTGCTTGTAAAGCCATAAAATATTGTTCAATTTGTTTTTGCTTCTTGATATTTAATGATGTAAGTTTTAATTTTGGTATTTTGAAAATTAATAGACATTTTGCAAAACTCTAGCGGAAATTTTTGGAACTATAAAATATATAAACAAAGATCAGCTGATCGCCATATTAAATAAGATTTTGGCGGGAAATTTTAATTAGATCTTTTTTAAATTTTCTAGCTTAATTTAATAAAAAAAAAATTTTTGTGTTAATTTAATGAATTTTTAAAATATTTGAGAATATTTAAAATATAGGAAAAAATCTTAAATTCTAATGATATTTTTCTGAACTCTAATGGAAAATTTTTGAACTAAATAGAAATATAAACAAAGATCAGCTGATCGCCATATTGAATTTAGTTTAGGCGGGAAATTTAAATTAGATCTTTTTAATTTTTCTGTATGAATTTTATGAAATTAAAAAATATATTTATGTTGAATTCAAGTATGTAATGGAATTAAAATACAGAGTAAAATATTGAATTCTACTAAAAATTTAAAAAAATTTTTTTTGAACTTTTAATTAAATTATTAAAATTTTTCTAGCTGATTTTTTTTTAATTACTTAATATTTAATTATATTTTTTTAAATTTAATTTTTTTTAAGAAAAATTTTTCGTTTTTATATTTTAAATTTCTGAAATAAGATTAAAAAAAAAATTCAAAAATTTTTATAAAATAATTTCAAAAATTTAATGATATAACCTTAAAAAATCACTTCCCGCTAATTCAAACAATTTAATTTATTTATTAGAAATCACTGTTTAAAAACATCTCACACTGCGAACATCACAGTTATTACATGGGCCACACGTCGCCTTATTACATTACACACACTTCACTTAAACTCATGACAACAACAACAACAAAAATACTTGTGAAAAAAAAAACCAAACAGCATGTAATTAATCAAGCATAATGATTAGATTCATGACGTTTTTCTTTTTTTCTCTCATTTTTTTGTTGTCTTGTTTGTGCGAGCATGTCTTAAAAAGTCTCAAGTTTGGAGACAAATGCGTGTAATTTATGACCAACATCGTGCCATATCCATTTAATCCGCTTGATTTAGCGCAAAATAAACAGAGACAGGAAAAAATAACACGCGAGAGGTTTATTAAAATAAAAATGTACAAAAAAAGAAAAATGACTCGAGAGATGCACGCCAAGGAAAATCAAAATTATGACAAAACTCATTAATTTTAACAATATTAATAACAAAAAAAAATTTTTTTAGACCCATATTCGGATGACTCAAGTTTTATGTTAATGAATGACAAAAAAAAAAATTCTCAAAATTTATGAGACTTCTTTATTAATTGGTAGAACATGTACCTTGTTATTGTTATTGTTATGAAGATGATGGGCAAAGTGAATGAAATAAATAATAAGAGATTTTTTCTTCGTTTTCATTGTTTGTAAACAATGTCGCACGCATCCGTATGCCACTAAACGAAACATTTGTTCGGATAAATATCATCATCGTCGTAATAATAATAAAAATGGGATTATTTTTTATTTATTTTTATCCATGAATAGACGAGTCGCTGAATGAAGTGGAGAGACAAGTGAGGGTGCGTCTTTAAAAGAGGAAAAAATTCAACAAAAAGCGTAAATACTTAATTTTCATGCGTGTTCATTGTTGACTTTACATTGATTGACTTCTATTTCCGGTGCTTATTGCGTAGTTTTTATTTTTTTTATCCCTTGAATATTTTTTTTAAATTGAAAATTGTTTTTTGATTAACTATTTTTTATTTTATATAAATAAATATTTTTTTTAAATTTATTCAAAGACATGATTTTTCACATCTGTGCAAATTTTTCGAATTTAAATCCGAGTCAAGTCAAATTCAAGTGAACAAAGAAAAAAAATAAGAAATTCATGGAAAAAATGAGAAAATTCGCACAATATTGTTTTGTTATAAAAGAAGAAGAAGAAAAATCGCGAGACATTCTTACGCGTCGAAATGTGAGAAATCATCATCATTCGAATGGAAATGGATCCAGCCACAAAAGATGCCGACAACGACACATTGTAACATTTTATGTGTGTACGAAATATTTTTGAAAGCGACAGACACAATGACTTCCTTATATTTCTACGGCAAAGCATTCTCAAACATTTGTGCTTGTTTCAAAAATTTATGCAAATGTTTCCATTTTATGCTATTTATGTCTCCTTTTGCTTTTACCCAGACTACCGAAAATTCTTCTTCTTGCGTACTCTTCATCAAATACGTACATGTTGTTTATTGAATCACACATCATTTTATCTTATTTTCTATTAAATTACTAGTCTAGTGAGCTTCGTTCGTCTGCTTCAATGTTTATTCATATTTTTAAAGTGCTGCGACGTCATCCTTCCTGTACGCACGGAGACTAGACAAATACTCGGGATTTTTCAAAAAAAATAAATATTTTTCACATAAAAAAGGAGGAAAATTTGAATAATTAAATTACGCTCACACATTTCTTCATGTCGCTTCATGACGGATCGCATCCCCCCAAATTACTTTGGATCACATTTCATTTCAGTTCAGTTTTTCTGCCACTTTTGAAATGTTAGATACAGCTTGATGTCTGTCTATTAATAGGAACGAACAGAGGAGCAAAAGGCATTTTATTGTGTGGTGTATTTAAAAGTTTTTTTGGGGTCTAATAAAGTCGTTAGCAGTGTCATTTAAGGCTTAGGAAAAGGTTTTAAACATCATTACGTATGGAAATTGGTCTTGTTATGTTTGTACAGTGTGTTTATTTAATTTTTCATCATCTTTTATTTTATTTAATTTTTTGCGTTGTTTTTAATTTTATCATATTTTTCACAATTTCTCAATTTTTTGTTGCCTTTTTTTATTAATTTTCCATCAATTTAATTTTTTTATGTTTTTTATTTTTTTTTTTAATTTAAAAATTTTTAATTTAAAATTAATTTTATTCTTTTTTTAATTAATATAAAATTATTAAATTTGTTTTGATTTTATTTTTTTACAAAATTTAAAATAATTTTTAAAACTTGTTAAATTAAAGAAATTAATTAAATTAATTTTTTTAATTAAAAAATTCTTTTAAAAATTAATTAATTTATTTAATTTAATATTATTTCAAATTTTTTATTGATTTTCGTAAAATTTTTTTCAATTTTAAATTTAATGATTGAAAAAATAAAATATTATTTTTGTAAAATAGGTTATTTAAATTAATTTTAAAAAAAATAATTTTTTCATAATTTCTTATTTTTAAATTAAATTTAAAATAAATAATTTTTTAAGACTAATTTTTTTTTATTTATTTTTTTTTAATTATTTATTTAATTTAAATTTTAATAAAATTAAATTTAATTTTTATTTAAATTAATTTAATTTATTTAGTTAAATTTTTACCTTTTTACCGAATTCTTAAGAAAATTTTAAGAGATAAATTTTTTTTGTAAAAATTGATTAAAACACTGTATGTGTGTGTGTTATAAAAACTTTTACTCTACAACTCCTACTTTCACAGTGGTTACCAAAAACTGGGTAAAAATTTCCTTTTTTAATGAGATTCTTCCAATGGCATCGCATAAAACGAAAGCAAAATATGTTTTTCATTGTTTTAGAAAGAGAGAAGTCACAAAATTAGATACATTTATTTATCAAATTTGAATAATAAAAAAAATATATTTTTGAGGAAAAGTTAAAAGTTTTTCCATGTTACCAACTTTTCATACAATTTTCGTTATGAAATAAATGTGTGCAATTATGATAGAATTTTCTGGTTTTATTTTTTTTTCCTCGTAGAACCAGAAAACACGAAAGTTCGAGAGAAAAGTAAGTAATGACTGACATCATCATAATTAAATAAAAAAAAGAAATATTTTGTTGTCATGGATGATGCTCTGCTCACACATTTTATACCGAAAAACCAGACAAAGTTCCGCAGAAAAATTATTATTGTTCGTGTGGCATCTCATGGACGACAGAAAAAAATATGTCTCACGTATTAATTAAATTTAATTATGATTACAGTTATTCAGATGTTTCTGATGAATAAATAAATGAAAGAAAAAAAAACGAAAGAAAGAAAAAAATCCTGCGACACAAAAAATGCACATTAAAAGCGATTGACAAAGTTTTTTCATTGTCTCGTTCGCAGTTTAATGTTATTTTTAATTAAAACTCGTGTTTCTTTGCGTGAATTTCGTTTTATTGTGTGTATTTGGACGGAAATCGAGATAAAAATCTTGTTCAAACGCGCGCATTTCATTAACAGTCATTCGTTAATCGCGAATAATGTTTAAATTAACGGACGTATTTTCAATTAAAATGGGAATTGTTGAACTTTTCATCGACATTTTTATTGTTCATTGAAGAAAAAAATTTCTTTGAAATAGGAAAAAAAATTAATTAAATACAAAAGTAAGAAATCAAAAAAATATTTTTTTTGTTTTCTAATTTAAATTTAAAAAATTAAATAAATAAATTAAAAAAAAAAATAAATTAAAATTATTTTTTTAAATGAAAAAATATTATTTTTAATTAAAAAAACTTAATTTTTTCTTTTAAAAATTTTTAGTAAAAAATATTTTTTAATTAAATACAGAACTAAGAAATAAAAAATTTATTTTAATATTTTCTAATTTAATTTAAAAAATTAATTTTAAATTAAAAAAAAATCTTATTTTTTTCTTTTACAAAATTTTAATTAAATTTTAAAAAATAAAATAAAAATATTAAAAAAATTTTTCGTGTAAAAATATGAGGATGCATTTTATAATTAAAAAAATATATTCAACCATATGACTTTAATTAATGGTTAAAAAAAATATTCCGTCAATTTAAAAAAAATCTCTAACAAGCTGCCTTAATCTACGCTAACAAGCAAGTTTTTGTCACAATTGTTCATTAAGTTATCAAAACACACGCTCACGCTCGAAAAAAGCAAAATTATTCATAACGGCAATAAAAATGACAAATTCTCCCAAAATAACATTCCAAAGTGATGGGCTTTTATAAACACATAATTCATTTTATTTTTCAAGTATCTTAACTATTTTTTTGCAAATCATTAAATTCTGCTCCATAATTCACTCGATTCGAGAAAAACATCCAGCAAATTTGTTAGTTTTATCATTTTTGTGTAATGGAACGCCTCTCAAAAGTTAAATTTAATTGAATAAAGTGATTTAATTGATTTATTATCACATAATAAAGAGGCATGAAGAGGAAAAAATTGAATTTATACGACAAGAAATTCTATTCATTAAAATCTTACTGAAACTATTTCAATTTATCTTGCAGCGAGAGTAACGTCGAGATGACGCGAGCGAGAGAGAGTAGAAGGCAAAAAACTCATGAATGCTTCATTAAATCAAATAAAAACATCTCTAGAGCGTTTGTTTGCATGCGAGCATTGCAAGATTCTGATCTATAATCATCATAAATATATTTGCCTTTTTACATCTGTTCGTTTTGTGTCGTCGCGTTCCTCGTCGTCTATTTAAATTAATTTTATTCAATCGAGTTGTCAAAAGGTTAATTCATAAATTAGGCGAGTAAATGTCTGTGCAATATTTATTTTTGTGTCTCAATATTTTTTTTTCTTCTTTCGAAGTGTGACATGAAATCTATTTTTATTGCACCAATAAAAAAAAATCTTTTAAAATTGATTAATTAACAAAAAGGGGTCTTTAACGGGTCTTAATGACTCATTTAATAAAAGGGAAATAAATCTTTGAGGAATTTTTTTCGAATCAAATTCCCAAATTGATGTTTTATTGACACAAATGCATCTAATTTCAACACAAAGAAGCGATAAATCGTCGAAAAAAATCCCGGAGACGACATACTATAAATAATTAGTTAATGACAAACAAACACAAAAATCCCCATAAATAACGTTCTTGTATTATGCTTTGAGATTAAACACGCATCACACGATTGTTGTCAAGGAAAATGTACAAGAAAAATTTTTTGAGGGACTTAACTTGAGCGTATTTGTTTTTTTTTATTTTATTTTAAATATATTTTAATTAATATATAAATATTTTTTTAATTAAAAATAATTTAAAAAATTATTTTTTAAAACCTCATTAATAAAAATTAAATTATTTTAATTTAATTTTAATAATTATTTTTTATTAAAAAATATTTACTTTAATTTTATAAATTTCAAATTAAATTAAATTTCATTTTAAATAAAAATTAAAAAAAAATAAATAAAAATTAAAAATAAAATAAATTAAATTAAAAAAAAATTAAAAAAAAAATAAAATTTAATTAAAATTATTTAAATTAAAAATTTGATTATTTTATTTAATTTAATTTCAATTAAAAGTTTTTTTTTATAAAAAAAAATTAACTTGAATTTTATTTATTTTAAATTAAATTAAATTATAATTCAAATAAAATTTTAAAAAATTAAATAAATTAAAAATAAATTTTAATAAATTTTTTTAAACTCAAATTTATTATTTCTTATTTTAAGATTGCTCAATTTTCTTAAAATAAATTAATTTTTATTTTATTTTTTTATTTCAGAAAAATTAACGGATGGACAAAATTTCTTGAAAATTAATTTTTTCTTCAAAATGCATCAGAAAAACAAGAAAAAAATTCTCCCAATAGACAAAAATAAAAGAAACATCGAGACATGATTGAGAGAATGAATAATTACCATGCTTAGATTTGTGTTTGATTACTTATTTGATGAAGACAAGCTGCTGCATGTGCTGTCGTTACAAAAAAACACACAAAAAAAAGATAAATAGATCCACGACGAACGCTGATTTATTTGAGCAGTACGAGTAGCGTGACAAAAATTTGATACAATGGAGCACGATGCGAAGGAAAATATAGGACAAAAACGTGCACGAACGGCTTAACTGGTCTCCAAAAGCCATAAATCCATGCAAGCTTTGATTGGCAAACAACTTTTTTTTTCCTGAATCACAAAACGAGAAAAAAAATGTTCAATAATAAATTATTACATTGCCATGGGGAATTGTTGACGATTGCGATGATGAGTGTTTGTTTGTTTGAACATTTCGTTATGTCGTGATAATTGTTTCATATTAAAACGGAATAATTTATCATGGGCGTCAATTATTGACAATTTTACCTTATTTATTTACGTTAAAAGAGGATTACCGAAATTTTCTTCTTTGATCATCAAAGTGTATGAAAATTGATCATAAACCCATTTCGTATGAAATTGTTTGAAATAAATCACAATTTTCAGCACATTTCCGCATCAAAAATATATTTCCGATACACAGAAGCGTAGGAACACTCATTATAATGTAAACCTAATTTACTGTAATGTGTTGCTGTTGTTGTTAGGTTACTACATTTAAAATTAAATTCCAACACGATGTTCCCATAATTTATTAAAATAAAATGTTTCACAGAGTGCGCGCGTTTACGGAAATGCATCCCAACTAAAACGTCTAATTCTCGAAAATTTTCTATGCACACGCATTAGAGATGAAAATTTTATCACAAAATTTATTTACATCGAAAATTACAACATACTTCATCCGAAATTTATATTAGTTTGTTTTTCTACATGTGTATGCGTCATCGCATGCATCAGCACAGATTTCCATGAATTTTGTTAGTTTTCTAATGCAAGCAATGCTGAAAACTGTTATTTAATATTTTTTTTTCGGGGGGAAACGAATTTCTGTTGATGACAATATATTATTATTAGATATTATTTTGTAATATTTTCGTAATGACGTTAAATAAATATTTATTATTAGTTCAATGGAATTCCCAGTCAACTAGAAAATTTCATCGAGAATAATGGAAAATTTATGGGAGCAAGTGCAGTTAATTTTTGTGGAATTTTTCAACACATTTAATTTTAATTTAGAATAATTTTTACTCATCTTTCGTCGAATTTTAATGAAAAACACGGAAAAGCGTTAGAAAAATATATCGGCCAAGGTCGTTTTAATTCTTAAGAATTTTGCAAATATTTTTTTTTTTCTTATTAAATGAGAAAAAAAAATTTTATTTATAAATTCATAAAAAAATGAGTTGATATCGGTCCGTTATTCAAAAAATAAAGAAAAAAAAAATGAAACGATCCCATAACAAATTGGTTAAATTTGCATTTTTGAATAAATAAGTCATCGACAGTGGGTCAAAAAATGTTTTGTTGTCGCTGACAACGATACCTGACATACCCCAATTTTATTATTTTTTTTAAGAATAGCACGTGTTTCGTTTCCCAGAAGAAATGTCAGGAAAACGATTTCCAATTAAAGCAAATTTTATTTGTGGTTTTTCCTTTTTTCCACAATTTACTATTAAAAATTGGAATATTTTTTACGGAAGTTGTCAAATAGGAAAAAAATTTTTAAAAAATCTGGAAGGAGAAAAATTATTGAAAAAGTAACAAAGATAACGAATTGTTGCGGTTTTGAGTACCAACATTTTTTTTTGTGTTGAAAAAAATTGACCATGATTTTAATTGAATTATAAATCATAAAAAAATTTTTTCAGGAGCGACAAAAAATGAGAAATTAGAAACCAAAAGGAAATAAAAAAAAATTGAATTTAGCTACCTTCTCGCCACTAATTACAAATTGCGTTATAACACAATTTGAGTCCATTAGAATATTTTTGCTACTAATTGATTGTTACAACTTTCATTGTTGCTTTGCTCCAGTGACTTTCCGAGAAACGAAAGGTAAATCTTCGCACAAAAAGGTAATCTTATTATTTTATTGTTACCTTGTTGTTTATCTTTCTCTCGAATTTGGATTTAAATTACATGAATTTTTAGAGCAATGACAGGAGAAAGGGCAAAAAATTCGTCAGATTGAAAAAATTCTCACGTTTAAATCATTAAAAGTACTTTTATAATTCAATTAAGGGTGCGTTCCTCATTTTTTTTTTACTTTTTACAACGCATAAAATCTCAAACACGTCTGAAGTGTACGTGAAAAACTTGCAACTGGGACACGGTGCGAGATAACTCGTTCACATTATTTTATTGTCGGAGCATAAATAAAAAAAAAATAATTTTTTTTTAAGTCATGAGGAAAATTTATCTTCATTTGCTGAGCTGAATCTGAATATTGAAACTTTATTTCTTGCGAAATTTTATTTCATCAGGGATTGATTTTTTTACCATCATTAGTTCATTTTTTCATGCCATTATTATCACACCTTAGAAGGCGAGTGGAAAAATATTTATTTTGGTGCACTAACAATGTTTACACACCAAACTATGAAACAGTGTAACTAAATGAAGAATATGGAAATGAATGCCACATTTTTCTCCGTTTTTCGTATTATTTTAAACGAGAGACAGTGAAAAAAATTGTTTCAAAAGAAAACTAGGCTAAATTTAATTTCGCACAAAAATTTTCCGTTATCCTTTTTTATTATTTTTTCTCCTCTTGCATGTTCGCATAAAGTATTGTATTTTACATGAAAACTAAAAAAAAAATTTGCATGTGCATAATATTTGCATAGCCAGAATGAGAGTGAAAGAAAGAGCATCACACACATGCAGAGACACACCAAGGGAGGAGGATTCGTGTAATGATGTGAAAATGTTCAAAAACACGCTTCTGTTACAAACGAAACGACAAAAAATGCGAAAAAATATTTTCATGCCGAAATGGAAATAGGAACGTAAATTCTAGACAATGCCTTTTTTATGCAAAAATTTATTTATTTTGCTGGTGCCTTGGCATGGCGCAATTCCTGAGTTGTTGCTTGGTAACTTTTTTTTTTGCAAAACGAACAAAAATTTTGCTTCCTTGTAGGCAAGGATTGAAAAATTTTATGAGTTAAAAAAATTAATTGACTTAAGGTTCAAAAAAAAGTCGAAAATTTAACTTAAGCTTCAGTCAAAAGTCAATTTATATTCGAGAATTTTCGATAGCAAATTGATTGAAATTAAAAAAAATAAATTTTCTTTTTTTAATTCTAAAAAAATTGACTTAATATTATATGTTTAAGTCATTAAGTCAATGTAAATTTAATTTTTTTATGCTTAAGTCAAATATTGGTCAATTAAAAATTTTGACTTAAGCTTTTTATTAATAAAAATTGGACTTAAGTTTTAACTTAACATTAACTTAATAACTTAAGTCCTATTTTTTTCTTAAGACATTGCTTAAGTTTAAGCTTAAGTCATATTTTTATTAAGTAAAAGCTTAAGTCAACAATTTTTAAATGACTTATATAGACGTAAGTATAAGAAAAATTCATTTTTACGACTTTTTCTCATTCTTGAGCAAAAAATAATTAAATTTATAATATTTGACTTAATTTTTTACTTAACAAGAATTTGACTTAAGCTTAAGAATAAATCATTAAGTCAATGTAGAATCACTAAAACTTAATAAAATTCAACTTAACACTAACTTAATGACTTTTACTTAAGATTAAGTCAAAAATTTTCAATTTTATTTGTTTAAGTTCAACATTAAGTCGCTTAAGTTTTTCTTAAGTCATAATTTCTTATCTTCCTGTTTGTAAGTTTTTTTTTTCAAAAGGTCAATGTGTCTTTCGCTTAAAAAGTCACACACTCCTTCAGAACGCACTCGCCAGATAAGGCACGAACGATGCACTTTATTGATTTTTTACTAACATCGTCAACATAATGAACTCTAAAAAGAACAAAAAGGAAGAGATTTCTGTTTGATCTTTTGTTTGTCATCATCATCGGCATTGTTAGACACAAAATTGAATCAAACCCAAGTGCTGTTAATTAAAAACACAAACGAAATCTCTCTTAAGCGATCATTTACCGAAAATGCAAACTTTTCTGCAAAGTTTGCAGTGTAAGATGAGACTTTTCACCCAAATCGAGCACAACGAGAAATAAATCATTTTTGTTTGTTATTTTCTGTGAAATGCATCCTCAGCTCGAATTGCAGTCTGGAGTGTTTTGTGCATGCGGTATCTCTATTTGATTGTTTTACACAAAATACTTTAATCAAAATGTATCGGAAACCCAAAAACATGAGAATTGCGTTCGATAGGTTCTCTGGCTTGTTAATTGAAATGCCAATCAGTGTTGTGTATTTAGTTGCAGTTATCGAATAAATAGAGTTCTAGATGTCCATTACTGACATCAATATTAAAACCACTCATTGCTCGACGAGAAACGATAAAAATTTTTTATTCATACTTTTTTCCGAGAATTTTCTGAGGCATTTCAAAATTCCCTGTAGAGGAAATATTTTACAAGGAACGAGTTTTTTGCATGAAAAGTCAATAAAAATTCTTTTGTCGCATTTTTCTATAGAAAATTTCCCTCCTTTTTTTACAAAAATAAAAAAAAATCTTCACAGGCTTCACTTTTCTTTTCACGTTCCCGGCGAATAAATAAAACGTTATCATCGACCGCAAATTCCAGACCAACAAAACACACAAAAAAGTGCATATCTGTGAGTTATGTCTGCTCGTTCAAACGTAATAAAGTCATATTTTTAAATATTCCATGCAAAAATTTCTTGCTTCGGGGGGTTAAGTGTTTCCATGGCTTGACTTGGCTGACCAAACACTGATCAAAAAAAAAATGCCAGACAGACAAATAAATCACGTATTCGGTAATCCAGACGTTTTTTTCATTATTTCGCGGAGGGGAGAATAGCACTAATCACACTCTTAAACATTTTTTTAAAAGCTGCCACTTTCCTTTCACACGACGAATCCTTTTTATGTAACTCAACACACCGAGAAGCCCTATTTGATACTTTCCTTTCATTAACATGTCTTTAAAAAAAATATTAAAAACAGGGGGAATTACAAAAAAAAATACAAAATGAGGGAAATCTTAGTCGCAATTTACGTCGCTAATCCTCGGATGGCATAAAAATCCGACAAAAAACACTTGAATTGACATTGAAATCGCAAAAGTGTGTGCACTTGACGTTGAGACCTTGACGCATCGAAGTCGTCGACTTCCCTGTGCGACGAATGACGCGATTTGAACATAAACACAAACACTAATTACGCTTAATTATAACGTCGTTCAGTCAAGACATGTTAATTTTCTAATAATTGATCAAATCATCATCATCGCAAAGCAAACCCGGTTTTGCCATTCAAGAAACTTAATATTCAAGACAAGACAAGAAATTCATGTAAAATTCCGAGCAACAAGAAGAAAGAAGGAAGGAGGCAAGAACCGAAAAACATCAACCTTGAATATTTTTATGAAATATGTCGCTTCGTTATGAATAAAAGCGGAGAGTGGTGAAGATTAATAAAATAAGAGACAAGATTAGAAATAAATCGCTAATTTGCCGGGTTTTAACATAAATTTATGGTCACACATAATTATCAATGGAACTGGATCAATTTTGGGTATGAGTTATGAATGCGGGTTCATATAAAAGAAAAAGTTGTCGTTTGAAAAAAAAAATTAATGATGGTACCGCATTTTGACTTTCTTGACCATGTGAGTACCTATTTTATTCACATTTAATTAATATTTTCTTTAATTTAATTTAATTTTTTTATTGATTTTTAATTTTTTTATTCAGTTTAATATTTTAATATTTTTTTTTACATATTTTTAAACGTAAATTTTTATTTAATTAATTTTATTTAATAACTTTTTAATTTTTTTTTAAATTAAATTAAAATTAATTTTTAAATTTAATTTTAAATAATTTCTAAATTATTTTTTTTTAATTCATTTTTTCATTTAATTATTTTTTTTAAATTTAATTTAATTATTTTCTTCAATTAATTTTTTTATTTAATTTTTTTTATTAAATAATTTTTAAATTTAATTCAATTAATTCTAAACTACTTTTAAATTTTATTATATTTTTAAATAAATTATTTTATTTTTATTTAAATTAATTTATTTTTGAATTATTTTTTTTAAATTTAATTATTGTTTAAAATTTTAATTTGTTTCTAAAATTTTTTTAATATCTTCTAAATTTTTTTTTTAATTTAATTATTTATTCTCATTTTATTTAATTAATTTTTAACCACGTAGTTCATTTAATTTTTTATCCTCGTGGTTTAATGTTTTTTTTTTCAATTTCTCAGAAAAATTAATTTTTCAATCAATCCTTTGGTAATATCACATTTTTTCTCCGAAATGCGATAAAAATCAATTTAAATATTTTATCATTATTAATTAACTCATTTGAGCGTATTACGAAGAAGATCCAATTTATATTAAAATCAGTTGGTCTGTCACGCTAAATCATTTCCAACAAATTTGTAATCCGCAATCGATGATTATTTGCAAGCGCTGCAAAATATTTATTTATTATCTCAAGGGAGCAATTGTTAAAATTTGAAACATTTTTGTAACAATAGATTCGAGTCCCCTTCAAATCTCCCGTGGAATTTGCACTTTTTATTACATTTCATTTATTTTAATGGAATTGAATTTTTTTCCTTTCGTCTTCTTTCAAATCAAATCAAAAAGCGAATCGTCCAAGTTTTTAAGTGCATCGATTAATCAAGGGACAAATTTGAGGCACCCTCACACAACATTTAATTTCTCCGGCAAATATTTACGGAAAA
This sequence comes from Culicoides brevitarsis, assembly GCF_036172545.1. NCBI lineage: Eukaryota > Metazoa > Arthropoda > Insecta > Diptera > Ceratopogonidae > Culicoides > Culicoides brevitarsis. The sequence continues at coordinate 12,179,649 of NC_087085.1, read as the reverse complement.
CATCATGACCGACACACTTGAAAACGTTTTGCGAAGAAAAATTACGGGGACAACGTTTTAATTTGAAAAACATTTCTTTCGGTGGCAAACAATTGTTACACATGCATGTACGTGCCACTACTGTTTCAAGATGATGATGTAATTCCCTAAATCCCTAATCCCAAAAATTGAAGGGGAATTGATTCGCCGTCATGAATTATTTGCAATTTTGTCTCGTCAATGATTTAATTACAAGCATGGAGTAAAATTTTAAATTTCTCGGAAAATCTTGAAGCGATAAACGCAGAAAATTTTTCCATTAAGTTCTTCTTGCGAAGGAAGCTCTCTGACATTTTCCTCATTTTCGTAATAATAATATCATTAGTGATGCAAACAACGCCAGTTTACATAGTTCTTCATCAAAGACGACACATATTTACACAGTTGAGACGCAAATTTCAGAGGAGAATGAAGAGATGATGTCAGATAGTACGCATTACCTTCCCTCGTGTCTTAAAATGTATCTGTGCTTTGTTTCAGCATGACATGTTCTATTTATTAATCATGAAGTAAGGTACATGATTTGTAATTTGATGAGCTAAAAAGGGTGTAGGCGGTAAAATTTAAGAAAAATTAAATGAGAGTTTATTTTGATTTTTTTTTATATAAAAAAAAATTTTTTACGATTTTTTGAAAGAAATTGTTAAGGTTCTTAAATTTTGTTTTAATTAATTAAAAATTAAAAAATAATTTAATATTTAATTTATTTTTTTCTCTTTATAGGAAAAAATTACGAATTTTAAATTAAAATTTTTTAAATAAATTAATTAATAAATAAATAATAAATTAGTTAATTTAAATAAAAAATATTTAATTTAAAATTAGGAAAATATTTTTTCCTATAAAAAGAAATAAAATAAATTAAATATAAAATTTTTAATTTATTATTATTTTTTTTTTAAATTATTTATAATTTTTTAATTAAATAAAATATATTTTTTCAATTTTTTATTAATTAATAAAATTATTATTTTTAAATAATTAAAATAACTTAAAATATTAAAAAATTAAATTAAATAATTAAAATTTAAAATAAAATAAAAAAATTAAATTAATTAAATTAAAAATTTTAATTTATTAATTTTATATCATTTCTTTAATTTTTCGACCAAAATAATTTTAATTTTTAATGTTAAAAATTAACAAATATTTTTTTATTAATTTTTTCAATTTTTTCTTACAGAAACTTGGTTTGCTCAAACTCACTCTACATCACTGCATAAAAGGAGTCAAAATTTCACGTTCAAATCTGAAGTATTTTTGGAGAAGCTCAACTTACTTTACGAACGGTGATTGATACGATAATGAAATTTTCCGTAGGATGTCAAGTTGCTTACCTAAAAAGAAAGAAAAGAAGAAAAAAATTAATAAGCTTCAATTTAATATTCAGCGGCAACCTAAGAAAATAATTTCCCTTCAAATCAAGAGCCATCGAAATTCCATTACCGCAAATTTTGAGAGCTTCCCTATCAAATGTCTTATAAATCGCACGCAAAAACCGACAGGAAGAAGACATTTTCTCGCAAAAACACATTCACAACAACCAAACAAGTGATATTGATAATGCAGATCAAGTGTCTGCTCCTCTTTGCTTTTTGTGAGGAATGGAGATGAGCACGAGTCGCGTTGCTCAAAGTGTTTGTATGTCTTTCAACCAACAAAAAAAAGAAAGAAAACCACATTTATCTTGTTATTATTCAGACTTTAATCTCATTTAATTTTGGTATAGCGTGACATCACGATCGTGTTGCTTCTGGTTTTCTCTTTATTTCTTCTTTTGTTTCGTTTTTTATTTTTTATTACGACAGCTACCAAAATAACGTTTGTCAAACAAAAAAAAATCAATTTTTAAATATTTTTTTAAAAACAAAAAAAAAATAATGAAGAGGATTATTTGACTTAAAGTCTTGTAATTTCCTCCAAGGTACAACGAAAAATGTAAGGATGTCACGCCCGAGAGACATTTGAACAAGGCACACTTGAGCAGATAATCAACACGGACCACGCATACTAATTACTCCATCCATCTCTAAAATTCACGTCTTCGAGCAACGACACACAAAAGCGCCTTCACACAATAAATAAAAAGAGATTTATCCGGAATATCTTGACTTCCAGTCACTTCTGTATTTGATTGATTTCTTTTTTTTTATTATTTCATTTCAGTCTCAAACAAGAAGAAAAGTTCTCAAGCGATTAGCATGAATCATGATGACGACGCTGCTCATAAAAGCGAATTGAATCAAGTGTGGCCGCTATTAAAAGCATATTTGGAGATATTGATCGCAGCATAAATAGAAACCCACAAAAAAAAATAGACAACAAAAAATTTGAGATGAAGAAAGGCGTTCGATGTCAAGTGAAATTGAATTTCCTGAAGGCATGACACAAAGCATCGCATTGTGGCAAGTTAATGGAAATACTTAACAAACTCGCTGATGGGATGATGGGTGGGTTGAACTAAGATGATAATCGGGTATGTACGAGAGTGAGTTAATGAAATGTAATAACGCAGTTCATGATTAGAATATTGATTAAGATTTTTTTTTTCATTAAAATGTGACTTTTTTGACCTATTTTTAGCGTGAAATGAGTGTGAGTCAGCGGAATTTGACTTCCTGTCAATCAAGTGTCAATTCAAAAATTAACCGTTAAATTTTTTAAAAAATATAATTTATGATAAGAATTTAATTTTTTTTTATGATTTGTTATAAGTCTTTAAAATTTACTCGAATTCCGTAATTAAAATTTGCTTTAAAATTCATTTAGAGTGATAAAATGTAACAAATTTATCAAGAAATAGATTTTTGATATTCAATACTTGAAAAATTAGTGGACCCGTAAACATCGTTCTACCCATGGATTTTTTTAAAAATAAAAAAATATGTGCAATTTTTGAAAAAAAAAATCTCCTAATTAAGGAGCGTTAAATTTGTTAAATGCTTTTGCGTCTCAAAAATATTCTTTTTTTTAAGGCGAATAAATTTAATATATCAATTTTTTGTCTCCCCCCCCCTCGGATTTTGTCGAAAAAATTAATTTTAATAAGTATTTTTTTAATAAAGTTAAATTAAATTAATTAAATAATTTTAATATAATTAAAAATTTTTTAATATGTTTATGGTAAAATTATACAAAAAACTAAAGAAATTTGCTCATATATATTTTTTTTTTCAAAAAAAAATTAATTATTTTAAAATTATTTAAAATTAATTTTAATTAAATAAAAAAATTAGGGAAATTTTTTAAATTTAATTATAGAAAAATTATTATTAATAAAGGCAAGGAAAAAGAATTTTAATGTAATTAAAATTTTTCCAAAGAATTGTAATAAATTTTACACATTTCACAGGATTTTTCTTAATTCTATTTAAATTTTTTACACAAATTGTTCTATTTTTGGCTTTAAAACCTTCTCAAAGCTTATCTTGACAAACTACAAAAAAAATTTTAAAAGATTTTTGAAGCAAAAATTAAATTAAAGCGTTACAAAGTTTATATTAAAAAAATAAAATTAATCAATTTTGATCTTTAAATTAAATTATATAACCAATAATTTCACAATTTTCTTTAAAAAGTCTAATTAATTGAATTTTTTCATGTTTTACAGGTAGAACGAAGTCAACGGGTCCAATAATTCACGATAAAATTACATCGAAAATGCCAAAAACACGCACACACCTGACCACGTCAACCGAGTTACATGAATTTCTAAAATTCTATAACAAAAACTATTTTATGTGCATTGGACATAAATCCTCCCTCGTTCTCTCTTCACTCGTATTGTGCCATGTGCCAGCTCAACTGCATGCGAGAGTAAATAATGGCTTAGTATCCTCCATTGATTTCAGATTCAATATTTCATTTGTGCAAACAATGATCAATAATGCAGTCACTGCCATGCCAAGTCGAGTCAAGCGCTTGCCACCCTGATTTTAAAATAATGCAAAACTTGTTTGAATAAGCATTAAAATACGGATTGCAAACTCTCTATTTACTTAGTTGACCATTATTAAATTCTCTGCTCTACATTTTATTATTATTACTATTGAAGCGAAAAATTTTGCCGTTTATGAAATCTATATAAATCCAATTGGCATTCCATTAATCACTTGTTCTCGGGCCCATTGTTACGCGCTGCTCTGTTGCTCCGGTCAGACTCGCATGTCCCGAAATACTTCCATGCGTTTATTGTCTGCCATTTGTCTTCGCTCACAACTCGCATTGTGTGTCCGAACCGCATTTCTGAAGTTTAATCCAATTTAATGAGAAATGGCGAGTTTTGTTGTGTTTTGTCCGTTTTTGTGTGTATTTCGTAAATAATGGTGCCCGAAATGTGTTTGATTGTGTGCGAGAGTGCGGTAAATGACGATCATTCTGTCTCTCCTTTGCACGAGCATTCATCCACGATTCGCACAAAAGAGAAGCAATTTGTTCGACAACGAGCCCATTATTCGAGTTTTTGATGCGCGCCGCAAATCTCCGTCGAGTAGCGATAAATTCAAGGAGGAATTAAAATTCAAGCGTTCGTTCGGTTATCGATCGTCGTGCCGCAGTAAAATCCTTTGTTACAGCCACGAAAGTACAAAAAATCTATAATATTAAAGTGGTTTCAATTCAATTCAAGGACGGTTTAATGTCTTGTTCGAGTCTTTTTTTCTATCCTTCGTAATTATTATGTACATCTTTTGTTAGAAAAAAGGGATTTTGATGAAGGGAGTCAAGTACTCAGGTACAAAAAATTTCTTTTTTGGTCCTCATCTTAACGAGTTAGTATAAAATGAATAATTTGTTACAAAAATTTTCTCGAAAAAAATTCTTGCGTGTGTGCGTGTAACATAAAATTTTTGTTAATTCAAGGTACTTGAAGTCGTTGAAGGTAGAAAAGTTACAACGAAAGGATTTTTCTCATATTTTTATTATGATGATTCAAACGTATAATGAGTAGACATAAAGGGATCCGAATAACAGTGGTTTAAAAATTTAAAAAAATATTAAAAATTAAAAAAAAATTAAAAACCAAAATTAAAATAAATTCATTAAAATTCTTTTATTTAAAAAAAAATTAAAAACTAAAATTTTTTATGCAAAACTTTTAATTAATTTTTATTTAATTTTATTATTTTTTTTTAAATCATAAAATAATTTTTTTAGTTTAAAATTATTTTTTTTAATAAATAATTTATTTAAATAACATAAAATTATTTTTATTAAAAAAAAAATTAAAAACAATTTTTATTTATTTTTTAATTAAATAAAATATTTTTTATTTTTTTTTTATTTTATTCTATAATTAAAAAAAATTTTTAAAGCAAAAAAAAAATATTTTTTTTTAAACTCAAAAAAGTTTATTTTTTTTTTTTATTTTATTTTTAAAATAATTTTTTAAAAATTTATTCATTTTTTTTATAATTTCAGGTAAAAATATTTTAAGAAAAAATCAATTTCAGCCCACTGTGCGTCATTACACACGAAATATTAAGAAATGTTTAAACAACTCGCACAAACTCGAGAATTTATCTTGCTCACTCACTGCATGTTCAGTGTAAAGTAAAATATTTGCCGCAATATTCAGTGATGTGAGTTGCGACACACCGGATGGATGGATGGAAAGAAAGAAGAAGACGAAGGAAAGAAAGAAGTTCAAACAAAAGACTGTGTGCGCCGTGTTTTCGCAGACACAAAAGATGATGATGAACGTTCGAAAAATGTTCTTTAAAAAAACTCGTTTGTTGACGTGCAAGCAAAACAACAAAAACTTTCTCGAGACAAATTAAAGAGTCATGCAGAAATTTCTTAAATTTAATTTTCTTGGAAGAAAAAAAATCTAACTTTTTAAAAATCACACCTAAAGAAAAACACAAAAAAAAACATTCGTCAAGTTCGCGACTTCCTTCGTTGTGTTCTTTTATTAAATTTCGTGTGTTTTCTTCAGAAACTCCAAAATATGTAAAAATAATTCGCATGATTAAGTAGCGAGATAAGACTTTTTTGTGTATTCGCTAAAAGGAAACACGAGGAATTTGTTGTCGGCTCTAGACTGGCTTATTATTTCATATTTTTCTGTTTTTTTTTGTGTGTTCTTTAATGCGAATATGATGAAATTTGAACAAAATAAGATGTTTTTGCGATGACGACGCACGTAGGAATATATAAGAGACAGTAATAAAGTCGTTTTTTGTGATTTAATTAAAAAAGGATTTAGATTTAGGTCTCTTTTTTGATGATTTTGACAGAGATTTGACTAATACCGAAATATTTTTAAAGGTGACTCATATTTATTTGGATATTTTTTATGTATGAAAAATATTTTAGATTTTGAATTTTTTAATTAATTATTATTTAATTAAATTAAATAAATTAATATTTTTTTAATTATTTAAAAAAAATAATTAATTTATAATTTTTAAATATTTTTTTAAATAAAATATTAATTTAAATTTTTAAATATTTTTTTAAATAAAAAAATATAAAATTAAATTTAAATTAAAATTAAATTTTTATTTTTTTTTTAATTAATTTAAAAAAATTATCATTTTAATTTTTTTTTTAATTAAATAAAAAAAAAATTTAAATAAAATAATTAAATTTAATAATTTTAAATTTATTTCTTTATTCAATTTTTTGTCAAAAAAAAATCATGAACAAAATCAAGAATAAAAATTGTAAATTTTGCATTAAAATAATTGATATCGCTCTGCCTTCAAAAGCTTTCATGTCACATTCATATTAAATTTCAAATTAAATCTCGTGAAATCACTTCAGAAACAAACGACGACGAAATTTGAGAAAAGCATGACTCCAACCTGACATCATTTGTGAGCGATTGAACTCATTATTATGACACGTACGCATTGCGCAGTGACACACCTTGTTGGAGTTCTCGTTATTTGATCTCTTGCAAAAAAAAAAAAATAAAGAAAAAAGTCGTTATTTGATGTAAATCGTGAGAAAAACACGAAGGCGCATCACATATGGTCCTCGTCATGGAGAAAAGGTGTCTTTGAACTATAAATTAATCGTACGTGGAGCATATAATTAAATTGCCATTAGAGATTCTTCCATCGCTTTGACTGGCATCAGCATCACACTCGAGCTTAACTACTGGTATTAGCTTCATTACTCATTAATTATTCACGTGAAGACAGTTAATCTTCGTTTTTTCATGCCGTTTTTCTGCGAGATAAAGAAATATGAGACTCATGAAAGCAATAAATTTCTCGTTCAGTGACGAGAAAAAGAGAAAAAAAAATTGTTAGCATGATTTGAACATTTTTTAATTAACATTTTGGACAAATTTTACGTGATTTCATCCAATCAAGTGTAAAATAAATATTATCACAAAAGTGCTCTATGCACATTTTATGTGGAAAAATAATATTATTGTAACTCGCATCTGCACCGTAAGCACTCATGCAGCATCAAATTATATCAAAATGAATGCACGCAAACAAACAGCGTCATCCTCGTCGCAGCGTTGTCACCAATGGCGAATTGTCCATCAGGAGTGATGGGATGAAAAAACATGAAAACATATAGAAATAAAACAAACAGTTAGTTAATGTAATTTCCATTCCGTAATGATGCTCGCATTGTCTCTGTTAATCAAACAAAATGACAGTGATTGTGTGTCTCTGTCTGTGTGGTTTTCATTTAAACCAATTTCCGCCGTAAAAATGGATGTAGGTGCGAATGCGGAATGGATCGGAATAATGTGCGGAGAGAAAAGATTGTTGGTCGTTTGGTTATGAAAGAAGCAGGAAATGAATGAATGTGTTATCATAATATTTTTTTTTGTTGGTTGACGATTTTTACAATAAAATAAATTTAAGGAGTAAATTTAGATTAAATTTTATAATTTATGTCAAGTTTTACTCATTTTCAATCAAAAAATTTTTTTAAATTCAAAGAATTTATAGAATTTTATAAAAATTTAATTTTTAATCAAAGGTTTTTTTTAAATTATCATTGAAAAATATTTTTGAACGCAAAAAAATTTTTTTATAAATTTTTAAATATTTTTAGTCGAAATGTTTGGTCTTTTTAAAATTTTAATTTTTTTAATTTTTTTTTTTTAATTTTTCTTTTTAATTATTTTTTCTAAAATAAAATTTTTAAACAAAAATTCATAAAAATTCATTAAAAATTTAATTTTTTTCAAAATTTTGAGATAAAATCATAAAAAATTTAGAATTAAATAAAATAAAAATTAAATTTAATTAAAATTAATTATTAAAATAAAAATTTAATTTTTTTTTAATATTTAAAATTTAATAAAAATTTTAAAAATATTTTTTTTAAAATAACATTTTTTTTTCAAAAACAACAAATATTTTTAACAAAATTTGATTTAAAAAATTAATGAATATTAATTTAATTTTTTAATTAATTTAAAAAATTAATGTATATTTAAAAAAATTAATCAATTTAATTAAAATATTTTAATTTAGAAAATATTTTTTTTAAATATTTATTAGTTAACACTCATTCAAATTATTAATTATTTTTATTTTATATTTAAAAAAAAATTTTCAAAATATTTTTTATAAATTGAGAAAAGTAAACACAATTTTTTTTAAATATTTCTTAAAAAGTTTTGTTGAATTTATAAAAATTTTAACAAAAATAATCCTTTTAACAACGCAAGAGACAATATTTAATCAAATTTTGATTGTTTCTGTTGTTTCAGCACATCAACTGTTGGCAATATCATCCCCGCATAACCTAATCAATGTATCCGAAATTTAATCACAACCCCTCGTTTGTCATCATCTGTAACAGCTAGTAATAAAATTTTATTAATTTTATGCATAATTCTGTCTCTCGGCCGAAACTATACGATGCACTTTTGGTATCAAATCCTCGAATATTTTGCTTATCCACTTGCAATGACACACGATGCCCTCCCACAAAATACACACAAAATGGCTCGTCAGTAAATGATGATGGAATTTTTGATGATTTTGCTAATCAAGAGCTGCCATGTCGCATCATGTCGGTCCGAAATTCACACAAGCTAGATGAGGTTTTTGTGTCGCAACGAGAACGCATTTCATTATTATTGGACATCATCATCATCGTCGTCTTTGTTTCGAGTTTACGGATGATGCAGCGAAATTCGATATGCATTTTCTGATTAAACCGGCAGAAATTTTCTGTCATACGCGCGCAACAAAAGGAGACGCAAGACCGACCGGTTTAATCATGTTCCGCATTTTCATGTAATTTGATCAAAATCTCATCATGTGTCGTGTGTGTGTGTGGGCTTTGACTCGTCTTACGCTCTCGTGTGTTGAAGGCAAATTGAGAACAATAATAATTGTTTTTTTTTTTTTTAATAATGATGACTCTTCACGTCTGGCGTTGCTTCTGAGTGCATTGTACTCTGACTTTGTCGTAAATAATACGATTATTGCGGTTGTTGAATCTGGAGAGTGTGAAAAAAATGCTTTTGTGTTGCATTTTTTTTCAAGGAATTATTCTTTGGAATAAAAATTCTTTAAAAAATTTTAATTTTAATAAATTTATAGTTAAAATAATGCATTTAAGTCCTGAAAATAATAGATTTGTGATATAAATCATTAAACTTCAAAGAATTTTAGTCAATATTAAGCTCTTAACTCACAAATAATATTATCTAGAAAACAATATTTATTCAATAACACTTGAAAGAAGAAATTTTCAGGTACATGAAACATTAAAATTTTACTCATATGAAAATTAATTCTGATAAATTCATAGAAACACCTCTGTCCAAAATGCATTTTCCCATTGAAATAATTCGATGAAGCGAGAAAATGTCTTATCAATTGCCAAACAGCAAAATCCTCAGTAAGATTCGGCGCAACAGGTGATTTACTTGTCCTCGAATTTGACTCTTAAACGATTAAAAGACAGTTTGAGATCAGCATTCAAAGGAGCAACAAGTGATTTAAATAAAAACAAATCATGTCATTAAATAACTACCAAAAGCTTTTTTGGAAAACAAACATGGAAATCGAGGAAAATGTCATCTCAGATCTGAAATTTTTGCATTCGGTAACGGATTGCTACTCGGTGTTGGAATATTTCCCCGAAAATCTTGCATTTGCCACGAAAACAGGAGTCGTGAAAATTATCAATTCGTGTGGAAAATGCATTTTGGAGATACCGGATGTCTTTTACGTGCCAGAATTTGACTCCAATTATTTGTCGTTCAAGAAGCTTGGATGGGATGGATATTTTTACAGCGATTTTGGGATAATTTATAAAGATGAGCATTTTTTTCACTCACAAATTTGTGAAAATGACATGTATTTTTTTAATATAAAAACGATTTTGCGTGAGAATTAAATTAAATAAAATTAAAATTTATTTTTAAATTTAATTAAAAATTAAATTAAATTTGAAGAAAAATGTTTAAAATAATTTTGACACAAAAAATATGGCTGGATGACAATTAGTTTATTTTTAATTTTTATTAAAAAAATTAAAAAAACTAATTTTCAATATTTTACTGTCAAAATTATTTTAAAAATTTTTCCTAAATATTTAAAGCTTTAAAAAATATTTAATATTTTTTTTTAAATTTATCATAAATTTTTATTAGCTATTTAGTTTATTTTAGTTGAATAAAAATGATAAATTTAATGTTTAAAAAAAATTAAATAAAATTTAAATAAATTTATTAATTTAATTTAAATTTATTTTTTTTTAAATTAAAATTTTTTAATATTTTAAATTTATTTTGTATAAATTAAATTTATTAATTATATTATTATGTTTTAATATGTACCAAATTTGAAATAAAATCAACAGTTATTTAAAAAAAAAATTATTAAAAAAATCAAATTTTCTAAAAATTGTTTAAAAAATTATTAATTAGGTATAATAAATTTTATTAGTGACTTAAATGTGAAAAAAATACTCAAAATCAAATAAATTAATTAATATTTTTTTTAATATTTTAAAAAATGATCATAAAAAAATTAAATGTTTAAAAAAAAATTATTTAAAACTTTCATTTAAAATAAAATAAAAACTGTGTTTTCGGAACACTTTCAAATATTTTTTTTATAATTTTAATTAATAATAACAACAAAAAATTACTTTGGACAATGAACTCAAAGGTAAGTCAAACACGGGCACTTTTGTTGCAATTTGCCGCCTTTCAAAGCATTAATTTTAATGACTTTTCACGAAATAAAGAACCAAAAAAAAAAAGACTTGCCCAAATTAATTACTCTCTACCAGAAAGGTCACTAATGGATATAAATAACTGTAATCAATTTACCCGAAAAATTTACTCTGTGCTTCGGTTTTGCCATTCCATTCATTAATTTCTTTCTCTCTCTCGAATACACGTGCGAATTCTTTCTTACTGCTTCTTTTTTGTTGGTATTTATTTATTTACTCTCGAAACGAAACAAACAACTGTAGTTCTCTCTCTCCACTCCACTTTCTGACTTATTTCTTTCGTAATCCGCACAAATAAACGACCGACCCGAAAAAAAAGTTACAATCAAGACGAAACGATGCGATGAGGAGAGAAAAAAAGGAAATATTTACTTAACTCTTTTCATTCGTAATTAAGATAAATGAATTATTGTTTAAAAGCAACCATCTTGGACCGTCCCTTGATGTGCTTGACGTGCTTGCGGTGTGGCATCGAATGTGAATTGATTGCGAATCTTTTTCTTTTTTTTTTTTGAACAGGTGAATTAACTTGCTCAAGTGGAACGGAAAAGACTCTTCTACTTGACTTGACAGACTTAGAAATTAAATTTTCAACCTTGGATCGAGTTTAGGAAAAAAAGATAAGCTTTTAAGTCAATTACGAGTTCTCATTAAGTGCTATTTCCCGTTTTTTTCTTAAATTAATCAAATTTCGTCAATTCTGGAAATATTAAGACTTCACTTAAAACGTCACTTTTGATAAGTTACTCAAATTTTTGACAAGATGACTAGATTTTTGACATTTTCTCCTTTAAAAAAAATAAAAATGTGTCTTTTGTAACACAACAATAAATGATGGTAATGGCTTTCATGTTGAGAGACACACAAAAAAATATCCATAAAAACGTGTCATCTTTCACACTTTGTCAAATCCATCATTTTAACTCGATATTTTTTTTTTTGTTTGTTATAAATAAACGTAATTTGAATGTTAATAATGACATTTATGGTAAAAACGCCTCTTATGAAAAAAAAAAAATAGTAACAGTAGCATTTTTCTTACGTAATTGGACGATTAACGATGATTGATAAATATTCATGAAACCCTTTAAAAAAATTTTTGTGAGTCAAATATCACTTCGCTTCACGTAGGGCGATAACGAAACCGTCCCATTTTTAAGTGATTTTAATGTGATATAAGTCATTGATCTCATAAATTGTTTCTCGTTAGTTGCATTGTGTCGCCCGGGGTTCGTTGTCACTTCTCCGATAACAACTTGAGTTAATGGAGGTTAAAGATTCACCAATATAACGACATTATTTATGAGCAACATTTCTCTATTATCGAACAATTTCATTAAAAATGTTTCCAGAGCTTCTTGTTTTTATTTTTTTTTTAAATGTTTCATTAAAAAATCGTCGTAAGTAGGCGCGACATAACGAAACTTAATCATCTTTAGATTAAATTTATGACTTTTAAATTATAATAAAAGCATTTTGACGCATCCAATGAGATTTTTTTTTTGGTTTGCATGGCATTCCATGTTCTTTCCATTAATCTTTTGACCTTTAATTACTCTTTTTTCCCCTTTCTTTCGGTGTCGTTTCGCTTATTTTGTGTAACAAAAATGTTTTTATTTATTAAAATTGTTACAACTTGCAAAATTTCTCAGTGAATGACCGTGAAATTCAAACGAAATGAAAGGTTAATCAAATTTAATGGGATTTTCTTTGAAGAATTTTTCCTTTTTATGAAAAAAAATAAGAATTCAGGATGCGATGCGAATCATTTTGCAAGTAGAAAAATTCCAAGAAATTAATTAAATACGCTTTGCTGCCTCTTTCATTTTTTTTTGGGGCAAGAATTTTTTTTATTTTTTTAAGAAGACACTAAAATAATGAAAATGGGACACTTTAATGGATTATAAAATAAAAAAAAAGAAAGTACGAAGAAAAGAAGAATTCAAAATTGGGTTCAAGCCAAAGTAATAATTTTTAAACAGCTTAAAATGCATTTTTTTCTTCCTTTCTTTTTTTTATCCGACTGGAATAAAAAAAAATGAAAAAGCGCGACATTCGCGAAAAATTAATTTTAATCTCTTTATAGTGCGAGTTGATCCCTTTTATAACATGAAGAAGCACAAAACGGAAAAAGACGATAAAATGTCAACTAATTCAGTGAAAAGCTCTCAAAATGTGACATTTCTGACTCTTTTGTGAAGCAAGTGTTAATGGAACGATTTTTCCCGCGCGCTAATTTTCTTAAAGAAAAAAAAAATTGTCGAATGTCTTCTTTAATTCTTTTACATTCAAGACGACTGAATATTCAAATGAACAAAAAAAATATCATTTTCTTGGCTCAATTTCCTGTAGCTGTACAAAATAGGTACAAAGTGACGCGACACTAAGCTCTTTTCTGTGTCAACTTTGCAATCTTTTCATGACTTATTCGCTCTTTGTTTTCGCTTTTTTGTCGCTTGTTCCAAGTTTTTAACATGGGTCACAAAATTTGACACTTATTTTGTGTGTAATTTAGAGTATCATTTCGTTCGTTTTTTCAATGGCAGATGGAAATAATGAGACTTTTGGTACACGAGACATACGAAAAAAAAGAGGAAAAGCAAATAAACAAGGTCAGGTTTCGACTTTTTTTCTGTTGGATTGTTTGTTTGTTTGTGGATCACTTTAAATTAGGGAAAAATTACTTGTTTGCGTTGCGTTTTTTGGTTGATTTAAAGTATTAGACGAGGATTTGAAGAATGACTTGCGTTAAATTTGCATGAATTTTCGAAGAAATTTTGGTAATTTATGGAAATTTATACTTGCTGTTAAGTCTTGTAAGCGTCTGAGGTTGCTCCAAACTTACCTAGAAAGAGAAAAAATAAAAAAAAAATTAATTTAAATTTTTTAAAATTCTTAAAATTTAATTTAAAAAAAAAATGTCTAGACTTTTTACTTGAAAAAATTATAAAAAAATTAAAAAAATTAAAAAAAAAAAAAAAAATTTAATTTTTTATAAAAAAAAGATAAAATTTCGTAATTTAAATTAAAAAAAAAATTTTTGTTTAAAAAATAAATTAAAAAAAAAATTCAAAAAATTAATTTATTTTTTTTTTAAAAGTAATTATCAATTTAAAATTAAAAAATTAAAAAAAATTTGAAAAAAATTAATTTAAATTTTTAAAAAATTAAAAAATTTTGACTTAAAACGCATCAACAAAAAATTTTGAAACAAAAAAATAAGAAAAAAAAAATTAAACCAACAAAAAAATTAAAATCCATTATTTGCAAAATTTAATGAAACCACTTCAAAAAGTTATTGGGTGCATTCAAAATTTTTGGACATCAATGAAAAATTTTTTTTCACTTTTTTCATGGCATGAACGCGTTCAAGTTAAACATGAAATTAATCGGAAAAAAAAATTTTAAAATTAGTATGCATCGGAAATCATAAATTAATTTAATTTTTTTAAAATTTATACATAATATTTTATGTAATATAAGCAATTAAAATTTTTAAAAAATTAATTTTTTAGAAAAATTTTTTATCTTTTTTGAGTAATGGAAAAAAAAAAAAAATCTGCGGACTTTTCGCGGATTTTTTCGCGATTTTTTTTTTCAAAAAAATTTTTTTCATTTTGAATAATACAGCTTTAAAAGATGAAAAAAATTCTAAAAAAAAAAAAAAAAAAATCCGAAATTTTTCATTTTTTCACGGATTTTAAAAAAAATATTTTATCATCAGTTACCTAATAAAAAAATAATAAAAAATCCTCAAAATAAACAAATATCATTGTGGTACTTAATAACGCATCAACAAACAAATTCTGAAACAAACCACAACGAAAAAAAATATTACACCAACAATCACTTCATTTGCAGTCGATTTATTCAATCCATTATTACTGCAACAATGTTAATGAAACCACTTCAATTATTGTTTTTTGTGCTCTCATAAATTTTCTCTGCAATTCAATCGAAATGCTATAAAATATGCCTTATTTATCATCATCATCATTATATCAGTTACGGCATTTAAATGGATCATTTTCCACTTTTTTATTCGAATATTATTCGATTTTTTTGGTTTATTTTTACACCAATTTTTATTTGAATGATTTTTTTCGTTGTTGTTAAAGTTTCAAGTTGATAATGATGGAATGTTGCCAAAAAAAAAATTTTAAATATATTTTTTTAGTAGTTAATTCCATCATTAAAAGGACAAAATAAAATAATTTTCACGTTTTTAGAATTAATTTTAGAATTTTTTAATTCCTTGGAAATAATTGCGCGGAATTTTCCGTCAATATTTTCCCGATCAAAAGAAGGTTTATAAATAAATTGAAATGTTTTAGTGTCAAAAAGCAAGATTAAAAGGGTAATAATGATCAAAAGAGGACAAACTTTTAAATTTGAGATTATTTTGACATTATACTCTCTATGCCCGGGACATATCTTTTGTCTCTAAATATACATTTTTAATGATAATTTATTTATTTATTTATCAAGACGTTCCTCTTGTCATGATAAAATTTTCGCACTAAGACGTGACTTTTTATTCCATCAAATAAATATTTTATATCTCGCTGCGATAAAATTCCAAGTTTAATTAAAAAGTGTCAAACATTAACGACGGGCAACAAAGAGCGTCGGCGTCATCGTCATCGTGGACGACAAAATACTTTAAAATTTTATATAATAATAATTATTATCCGAAAAACAATTATAAAAGGATTAAAAATCATGATGGCGCTTCATCCATTCATTCCGCGCTCAAGTTTAATGTGTTTCGTGAACTTGACGATGGTTCGTAAAATTTTATGTCAAACACAGGCTCGCCGCGCTGATGCCATGCCGCCAAGGAAATGAGAAATAATTGAAATTACTTTTCTTAATTAATATTTCTGACACTCAATTAAAAATATTAATCATAATTTTTTTAGCGCGCGTCGCGAAATGTCGAATGAAGGTTAAGCGGAGGTGCGTCACAAAGCTTTTGAGGTCCCACAATTATTAATTATTCACCATTATTACCCACAATATATCACATTTCATCTCATTTTCATAAAATTTAATCATAACCAAAATCCCAAATTGTCTGTTTCTGCGTGTTTTCGAAATAAGAAATTTCGTGTCATGCTTCAGTTCATCATTTGACGTGTTCTGTGTGTGTGTCTGTGTTTATAATTGGTAATTCATATGCGATTTCTTGCTTGCTTGACGAATGTTTAATATGTTTAATGCTAAAATATGCTTAATCACAGTTATTTCACGACAATTTACTGGCGGAGCACATAAATTTATTTCTCTGCGAGACAGTTTCGAGTCAAAATCACACGCATCTTAATGTATTCGCATTGTGAAAAATTTGAGTTTCGCATGCAAAAAATCTGCGAGGTATGAAACATATTCAAGTAATTTAATTTAAATAATTTTTAATAAAAAAATTTAATTAATACTTAAAATTAATTTATAAATTAAATATTTTATTTTAAATAAAATTTAATTTTTTTAATAATAATTTTGATTTAATTAATTAATTTATTAATTAAATCAAATTAAATATTTTCAAATTATTTAGATTTAATAAATTTAATATTAAAGTGTTACAAAATAATCACAAAATATTTTTATTAAAAAAAAAATAAAATTTTATTTATTGTTTTGAATAAATTAATTTTTCAATCCATCTAAAAAATTTTGGTTTTTATGAAATAAATTTATCGATTCATAAAAAAAATTAAAATTAAATTAATTTAATATTTTTAAAAAAATTTTAAAAAATAATATAATGCAATAAAAAATATTTTTCAAATGTTCCTATAATTAATTTTTTTTTAATTATTTGCAATTTTTTTTTTCAAATGTTTTTTTAAAAGAAAATTTTAAAATTTTATTTTTTCGAAACATAAAATTTTAAAATAAAAAAAAATAAAACATTTAAAATTACAATTTTCATTACAATTTTTAGAATAAAATTAAAATTTTAAGAAAATATGTTCTAAATAGTATTTTTCTTAAATCTGTACCTCAGAACAAGACCATAATTTACTCAATTAATTTTGAATTAATTTTTTAAACAAATTTTCAAACAATTTTATACAAAATATTCATATTTTAGAATTTAAAAAAAAATCGAAAATAAATTAACAACAAAAAAATTCGAAAAAATTAGAAATTTAAGAAACACAAATTTTTCACAACACATGCGAGACAATAATAATACATTTATTATAATATAATTCAATATGTGTCGCATTTTCCGAAAGTGTGTCAGTTCCCTCCCATGCCATTTCACTCTTGATCCATGATATCCGGTCCTCCTCTTTCGCCTGAACCGCGTCCCATGCCATGTCGATAAAACATGTACTTAATAAAGTCGTAAATTATCTCCTCATTCTCTGTGCTTGACTGCAGGAAACTCTTCAACGCAATCTGACCCTTTATGTCACTCGGCATCTTTGGCTCACGAATTCCATTTGCCCGATTGAAACACGTCTCAATGTACTTTTCCACGAGATTATTGACATTTTCCGGAGATTGCATCAATTTTTGCAACTTTACCATTAAATGAGCGTCATCAGCCATGACTGGATTAATTTAGAAGAAAAAATTTAGAAATTAAATTTTCAATTAAAACTCGAGTTTGACGCGAAATGCAAAGAAAACTTAATTAAATTTATGGAGAGAAATATTTGCTGTGTTCAAGTTATTTAATTTTGCAAAAAGTGCAACAACAGCAACGGGACAACTCAATTTTCTTTGGTGCGACGACGAAAGATAATGTTTGCTAACACTTTTTCCGCTCGACACTCACCATTACGAAGTAGAATTTAAAAAAAATTAATTGAAAGATTTTTTTCTGTTCCTCGTCGTCAGTGAAAAAAGTACTTGAAATCGCTTTTTGTGTCACAAGTTTCATGCGGAAAAAATAGCAGAAAAAATTCTCAAGTGAGCTGTTCTTGTTATCACTCGACAGAAATCTTCATCAGTGACAAGAAAATAGAAAATAAATTTAATTACCTCTAATATTTTTCTGCACCGCGCATTGCATTTCATACCATCCTCCGCACTCTTACGTCGAGTGTTGAGTTGATATTTTTATCGTGAAACTTTCACCATAAGCAAACTCGAGCTGGCAAGCAAGTTTTCATTGACATCACAATCGACAACTAACGATTTTTTTATTATTATTTTTCATTCTGCTGCAACTTGCTTGCATGCCTCGTCGCAACTTGGCATTATATTAATAATAAAGCAAAAGAGAGAAAAAAAATAAACTATCAATTTTTTACTGCTTTTACTTGATTTATTTTCAATTGATCTAATAATATGATAATTTTCATGTAAAATATTTGTGCATGTTGCTGCTGCTTGTTCGCGGCAGGAGAAATTATTTTTTGCTTGCTTGCTTGCCAAGCAGGTAACAGAAGACGACGAGTTGCAGATTTATTATGTTTGTGAAATTGCGAGAAAAATTTAACCGTTAATTTCCGTCGTCGTATTCGTGGTGAGAATCTTCGCTTTAAAATAAAAATAAAAAAAAGTCCGTAAATTAAATTTCCTTTCTAAAATTGCTCAGCAATAAAAAAAAACAAATCGAAGTAATAAAAAAAAACGAAGAAATGTGTCAAACGTGCACTAATTTAATGTTCTTTTATGCCATTTTCGCGCAAAAACGAGGAGGAAATTGCTACAAAAGGTACAAACTTGACGATGGCAAATAATAATAAGAAATGACAAAGTCTGTTGTTGTGCAGATAACGAAGCTGCGGGCACATTTTCACCCGAATTAGTGAAAATATGGCGCGGAATTGCTTCAAAAACGGGAATTTAATGAACTAGAAGATTTACTTATTACACACTGAACTGAATCTTGATGGGCAAAAGTGTAAAAAAAAGTTATTTATTGAGAACAAGCATGACGGAATGAAGAAAAAGGAGGAAAAGCAACAAAATATTGACTCATCAATTTATTTTTTTATTTTTTTTTTTTTCGATAGCGGTACAAAAATGATAAGAAATCACGGTCATTAGATCAAAAAAATCACAAGATTCCGGTATAAATTTAATAAAAATGTGTCATGTCGTCACTACTACCGGAAAAGAATAAATGACGAAATGTCATGCTGCGTGGAAATATTTTTATTACACTTAATACGTATTTTTTGGCTTGTCATCACGAAGATGATGAAGTCAAGTCTCACTAAAAATCTTCTTGCGGACGTCGACATTGAGTGACGACACAAGATTCATGAAGCGTGTAAATTACAAGCAGTTGAAATAATAAAGTAAAATATTTTTTGATGATGACGAGACGACGATCCAGACGGAAAGTGATAGAAAATAGTAATTGTCATCGTCACATAATTCACGCGCGTTTTGGAACAAAAGGAAGTTTCTTTTTAATAGAATTTTTTTTTGTAAGACAAATTAGAGTGAATGTGGATGAGTATGGAGAAAAGTTTTGACAGAATCATGACATAATTAATTTTTTTTTAGTTTTTGATTGATGGTGAAATTTTTGCGGTATTGGAAACTTCCTTTATGGGTCTTTTCTTAAATTAAAAAAAAAACTTAAAAATTTTAATTAATTTTTATCTTTTTTTAGTGAATTTAAGTAACCCGTATCTTTGTTCTACCCATCCAAAATTTTTTTTGTAGAAATTTGAAAATTGAAGAAATTTGCTTATAAAATTATTTATTTTTCTCGAAAATTTAATGATTTGTCTTAATTTTTCTACTTCAAAACCTTTTTGTATCTTATTCAAAAAAAATCTCAATGGGTAGAACGAAGGTTACGGGTTACTTAAAAATTCATATAATTCCGAAATTTAATTTTTTTCTGAATCTCTTTGATTTTTTTTGGTAATGTGCCAAAATAAAAATTCAATAGGATTCTTAAAGAAAAAAAAATAAATTTTAGTCTTTAGAAATTTTTAAGAATTTTTCAAGTTACCCGTAACCTTTGTTTTACCCATCGAGTTTTTTTTTTGTTTTCCAAACAAGCTCTCAAAAGTATGCAATTAACAGATTTATAAAAATAAATAGAATTTTTTCCCTGTTTATAAGCTGAGATAAGTATGCAATGAATCTTACATCATATTTGGGAAATTTCCTAATTTTTCCAAAATTTTCCACGAATTTCCCCATAAATCTTATTGATTTTTCTACTTCAAAACGATTTTTTTTTCTCTTCAAGAAACCAATTAAAAAAATATTTATAAAATTCGTTAATTGATGAATAAATAGCTGTTAGTGATGAGGTTTCAACAATCAACACAGTTGATACAGAGATTTATTTTTTGTTGACTTAGGATGCGAAACCATCAACCGAAAAAAAAATCTTCAAGAACATTTGAATTACTAAAGAGAATGAGAGAGAAAAAACCAAAGAAATCCCGAAAAGACGACAAAAAATGGGACAATTGCCTTAATTTTTTGTGCTTTAATTAATGGGACATCACATACTTTCTTAATATATGTACTTCATCTTCCTTTTTGCCTCTCATGTAGAATCGTTTCCTTTTTTCCGCAAAAATGTTTCCTTTTTAGTAAATATTAAGCAAGATATATGTATGTGACTATCATCACTCCCTTGGATTTTGTCATTAGTACTAACCACAAATGAGATGAAACATTTTCCGAGGAAAAGAAAAAAATTTCTCAAATTAATTGGTCGATTGGCTACTCTTGCGGAATAAATGACGCATCAAATAATTTTTTTGTGTGTTATTTTTTTCGCCATTTCAAAGGAATTCTAATTAGTGAAATGATAAATAATCCTCGTTTCTGTCAATATTTCAATAGTTAGTCGTTAAGAACACAGAATCAGGTGTGAGTCTTTTATCTTCATGGAGACGCCTTGTCGGTAGTTTTTTCCGCGTGATTTGCCATTTTTCCGCTTCCGTTATTTTTCCGCATATAAATATGATCTAAATTGATCAATAAATTAAACTCATTTTGTCCTATTTATTGGAATTTTTTCGAGTTTTTTCTCCATTTCACGAAAGTAATTATATGATTAATGTTGCGGTCGCCATTTCTTTTGAACAAATATTTGTAAAGGACCAGCAACGTACTTAAGGACTTTTTAGATGTTTTTTTCCTCGCTCTCGTACCGAAATTGCCTAATGAATAAGAAAAAGTAAATGACCACAACTTGGTGCTCGAAAAGCCAAAAAATTTATTATAATAAAGCACTAATGATGATGATGATTATATATTTTTTTTCGTTTGCGTCTTTTTGTGAAGAAAAGTGGAAAAAACTTGAACAAATCATAAATTTTTGCGTAGCCAAGCAAAAGTTATGTAAAAACTGATGCGAAAGTTGGTTTATTATGGCATTTCGTTCAAATGATTTATTTATTCGTACATTCATTCCTCCCAATAAATATCAAAAGTAGTAATAAAGTTTACTCGTGTCTCATGTACTCTTTTTTTTTTGTGTGAGCCTCCTGCCAATTATTTTCCCCTTTTTTCGTTCATTTTATATTCACACACGAGCTGTTTATGATGAATGGCGATGGATTTGCAGGTGAAGTGGGTACAAAGTTTCAAAAGACTCGGAGTATGTGCGCCATAATAATCGTAATAATAAATTGATAAAGTAATATGAGAGGAAAAAGGGCATGGAACGGATTATATTCATTGCACTCGTAAAGCCATTCGGGGTCATTCATCATTTTTTTTTCTGTGCTCCTTTCTCGAATGACGGTAGGTACCGGAATATGCCTTTCGTCATAAATGTGTGCGATAATGTTTCAAGTGAATAATAAACATCATTCACTTTGCCCTTTTTTATATTTTTTTTTGTTCTTCCCAAGTACCATGGAACAATAAAATAACGCAAGATTTTTACCGCATTTCGAAATAAAATTTTGTATTATGCGAAAAATGACGTCCTTTATATAAAAATTTTTTAGAGGAGTACGAAATTGTGAAATGAGGAGTACAAAAATGTAAAATAATAAAAATTTTCTGAGAAGCTCATATGAAATTAGAGGAGTAATAAGTTGTGAATGAGGAGTAATAAATTGTTAAATTGTAAAAAAAAAGTATAAAAACGTAAAATATTGAAAATTCTTCAAGAATCAAATGGAATAAAAGGTAAGAATAAAGTAAGGAGTAAGAGGAGTAAAATTAGGAGTAAGATATTTTGAAGTGTGAACTATAATATTGTAAATTGAGGAGTATAAAAATGTTAAATTTTGTCAATGAGGAGAACAAAAATGTTAAATAACAAAATTTGCTCCGCAAACTGCATAAATAAAACTCATGAGGAGTAAAAAATTGTAAAGAGGAGTAATAAATTGTAAGCTGAGGAGTATCAAATTGTAAAAAAAAGAAGTGTAAAAACGTAAAATATTAAAAATTCTTCAAGAATCAAATGGAATGAAAGGTAAGAGTAAAGTATGGAGTAAGAGGAGTAAAATGGTGAGGCAATATTTTAATTCATGAGGAGTAAGAAAATGTCAAAAATTTTTCTTTTCTAATTCTGAGGAGTAAAAAAATGTGAAAATGTAATTTAAAAAAGCGATATAGTTGACCGTTTCGTTTAAGACGAATACTGTTTGACTCCCAATTTTTTCTCATTTCTTGATTTTGTAACAAAACTTTTTATTTAAGTTTTTTCCTCACACATAACAACGTTCCTTGCAAACGAAAAAGGCTTCCACTAAAAACTTATATAAATTACGAAAAATAAAATAAACATTTCGAAGCTTAGCAAAAGCAGGAAGAAGGAGAAAAAAAACCCGACGTCGCTCCGTACTTTTTGCCAGTCGCAAAGAAAAACGAAAAAAGAGCCCATTAATAATGTATTTGGAAAAAATGTGCAACCATTAGCATATTTGTGTAAAATGCCGCTTGTATTCCTTTCAGACGAACACAAGAAAAAAATTGAATAGATTTATTGTTCGACACAATTTAGTTGGAGCTCTAAAACATTAAAAGGTAGAAAAGTTATTGCTTTTTACCTTTCTCTCCGCTTCCTTTTTACATTTTTTTCTTGCTCTGTTTCGTTTTTTGTGCGAGAACTTTTACACATATGCACTTTGAGTCAATAATTTAAAGCAACCTTTGACGGTTTTTTATCGCAAAATTTATTTCCTTACGACTTTCGGGTAATTGGAAAAAATATACCTCATCATAAAAACCACTTCATTACCATAAAATGTCTCACCTAATGCTATTAAAAGCGAATTAGAATTCCACAATTTCAGCAATATTCGCACAACGATTGTAATTATTAGCCGACAATGAGGATTGCTAACCATAAATTGTAATTTTATTGATTGTAATATTATTATTGTGACTCATGAGGAGCTTATTGTACTCTCTCTCTTCATACATTTTGAGGCAAATGATCGATTTTGCACGACTACTGCCCGCCCTACTTTCTCAAAAGTACACATTCTCGCATTGTAATTGATATTCAATCGGATTATGTGCTTTGAATTTGATTTATTATATTTTGTTGTTGTTGTTGCGATTTATTTACTGAGCTTGCCTTGCTGGGTTGTGTGCGGCAAATTGAACGTGAACGCATTAAATGTTAATTAAAATTCAATTTTATGTGGCACTAGATGATGTTTTTGATGTTCGATTAAGTAAACTTAATGTGCATCTCATCCGATTTCCATGAGAGTGCAACAAAACTGGAATTTGAATATTTTATTACTTTTATATTGCATGAATATTGAATACACGAAATTATCAAAACGATGGGAATTCGATTAAATCGCTCGTTTAATGGAGTGTTTGTAATGATTCACCGTGGAATTGTTGGTTTTAGGTCACAAAATCTACTTGCTCATGCATAAATAAAAGAAGAAACTTTCTTGTAGGTCACCAACAAACTAGATTCTCTTTAAAAAGTTAAACGCGCTTTGTGCGTTCTCTCCAAGTTTTTTACATAAAACGTTTCAATTTACATACAAATGTATACATTTCTATTCAAAACGGGTAAATAAAGTGCATCTCTGTTAAAAAATAAATTTTTTAGAGGTGTGTTTAGGTTTAGCCCAAAAATATAATATTAAAAAAACATGAAAAATAAAGTAGTTTATTTACAATAAAAATAATGTTGTACGTGTAAGTACTTCAAAACCTACTTTTAACTTCATGTTATAGCGAAAAGGCATTAAACATGATATACTTTGCCTGCCTTTGCCCTATAACTAACCTAAAGCATGTCAGTCTATAACAGGTAATTCTACCTGTATGCATTTTATGTACTTAAAACTTAAAAATAATAAATATAAAATTTAGTTTAATGCTCAATATATTGAAAAATATAACATTGCATCATCATATATATTTATTATATGCTTTTAAATGCTTTTTCATTGAAATTCTAATGGTGTCTGTCTTTCTGTCACGCTCTTAGTTACATATTGAGATACCAGATGGCGCTATAATTTTTATTCAATTAGGCTTAAAGACTTGAAATGTGCATTGGGGCAAAGTTTCAAAATGTGCATCGGGGTAAGTTTTAGATTGTAAATTGGGTCAACGTTTAAGAATCTGGATGGGGGTAACATTTTAGAATGTGCATTGGGACAAAACTTCAGAATGTGCATTGGGTAAAAATTTAGATTGTGCATTGGGGCAAAGTTTTTGATTGTAAAGAATAGATTGTTCGAGAAACTTTATTGAAATATAAATGCTCGAGAATCTTTATAGATCGTTCAAAAAATTTTTAAATAAAAATTTAAAGAAGACTGACATTTTTTGTAATAACTAAAAAGCGTAAAATAAATATTTTATTAAAAAAAATAGTTGAAAATGTGTTTTTTTATTAATAAAAATTTTTATTCAAAAAAAATAAATCAAAAAATTTTCAAAAATTTAGCAATAGAAAAATACATGAAAGACCAAAACTTTCAAAATAAATGATAAGTTACTGAAATAAAATATTAGACTCGAATTTTTTCTATTGCTAAATTTTTGAAAATTTTTTTGTTTTATTTATAACTTTTTAGGACCCTATTTTCATAAAAAAGCATATTTTTAATTTTTTTATAAAAATTTTTATTTTATATAGTTTTATGTGACTAAAACGTATGAAGTCATGAATATCCCACGTTACGTCCACGATATTTATTATTATATTACATTACATACCCTTATGACTTGTATATATGTTGTTAGCTTTACATATTTTTATTTCATGAAGTTAAAGTAAATATAATATAATGTTATATTAAATATATACGAAAAATGTTGGCACAATACGTGCATAATAAATTTTAAAGTATTTTCTCTTATTTTTTGTAAAACGTCAAATTTACTTGTAAATGTTCATATATATGATTTACTATGCAAGTCAATATAATACTACAAACTTACGTAATAATAATAATTTTTGGTCTTAGACCCTAATTTAACTCTATCGGTATCGGAGAAAGAGAAGATATCCCCTGAATTTAAAGTAATCCCAAACATTTGGTAAACATTACCAAACTATATATGTGCAGTAGTAAGTAATAACATTATACCGTCAAAACATGACTAGCGTCACAAATCACCAACATTGATCTTAATCTTGCCCCTTTTCACTCAAATTCGAACACAGAGCCCGAAAATTATTCAAATGTGCTTGAAAATAAAAAAAAAACCTTATTATTCGTGTGTAATTTGATACTTTTCAATTTTCAGTACTACTACTCTATTAATATTTATTACTACATGTTGTTATTAGAAGGTGTATCAGATACGTTACTTCGTTTTCGTAATCCATGTGTATAATGATCTGGAACATTAAATCATGGTTTATTTTTATTCTTGCAAGCTGGAATGAAGATGTACTTGATGCTTTTGCGCGGGATGAATTATTAAAATAATAATTTCCTCAATTTTTTTGTACACTTTTTTTTAATGAATAATAAACTTTTTTTTATGCATCCTTAAATGTTTAAACGTTCCATATTTAGCAAGTTTATTATCCACTAAATTTATTATTTTATAAAGTGTTCATAAGAGACTTTTTTTATATTTTTTTTAATCGTAAAAAATGCTTCTTTAAAAAATTTCTCAATTAAATAATTATTATTATGTTGTAATAATAATAACTTTTTTTTTGTATCATATATAATATATTATTATTATAATGATAATAAAAATTCAAGTGCCGACAGACAAGAGATTTTGTAAAACAAACCTCTTAAAACTACATTTTGGTACACGATTTTAAGTGTTATTAACATGATGTTCGAACAAATGTTTTTTTACACCTCACACTTTTTTTTTGGAACTAGATATAATATAAAGAAAATTTTTTTTAAGTATAATCATTATTATTGTTATTAATATAGAAGAAAAAAAATAGAAATTTCATGTGGGATGTATTTTTCTTCTATTTTTTATTTTTCAAGAGCAAATCTATATAATTAACAATAATTCATTAATAATAATGATGGAACTAATTTCGCTCAATCAATATTTTTTTTTTAAATTCATGCAAAAAATAATAAAAATAATGATTATTATTACGTAATAAATGAATTCAAGTGAAAGAAAGAAATTCATGTCAAACATAAAATATTAAAAAAACGTAAGAAGCTTTACAAAAAAAAAGTTAAGAAGTTATTCACAATATTTTCGTTTTTTATATAAAATTATAATAAAAATAAACATTTTATTATTATTTTTCCATTTTCTTCAATATTTTTTTTTATATTTACTCCGTTAACACATGTTGTATATTTTTATATACCGAAAGGAAAGTGATTGTTGTTTGTTTGAATAAAATATGGAACATTTTCGTTTTTTTTTATTTGATAAAACTCGTGACAGGAAATTAAAAACGTCGATTAGACTACTTTTTATAAGGAAAATCGTACAAAAAATAAGGAAAACTTTTATCATATACAAATAAAAGATGTATATATGATAAAAAATATACATATAGAAAAAAAGGAAAAAAAAAGTTTCGTTGCTAAAGAAGACATCTTTAATCATGTGAAAGCCAAGATTTTGTGCAGACACGTTTTTAGTATTATTTGTCTAACGAAAATAATAGAAAGAACCACAAAATATTTTTTTGTACAATCAATTCAAGGTCTTTTTTCGCTTTTATTGTATTTTAGAATTTTATTGTGTGTAGGCTCACTTTTCATTGAAAGAGTTTAAAAATCTCGAGTGAATAGAATGGATTCGTTGTGGTTGAAAAACGTCGACGATCGTAACGTGACTTAAATAAATTACTTGAATTACATGCGAGGTGTCTACTAGTTGTTAAAGAGGTGTGACAGATCGATAAAGCCACAACTTGACTCAGTTCAGTCAATGACATATGCGGTCCTAATTCTATGATGGATGCGACACGTGTCATATTCTGACAAAAATCCACTTGGAGAAAATAAAAAGAGGTTTTGTCTCTCTCTGCAAGGAACATATTTGCGCTCGACAAATAACGTGTATTACAAGAAAAAATTTACATAAATAAACAGTAGCAAATATCATAAAAGAACGTCAAATGTCTCGCCAAACATTTTATTTACCCAAATGCGTAATGATTAATGACTCGTTGTTCGCTGGGTGATGTAATGACAAAAAAAATTTTTTTTTTGGTTTTTACATGGAAATGGGCAAAAAAATTAACAATTGTTGAAGTGTAACAATAATAATAATTTTTCATATTTTTTTTTCTGCGAAATTACTTAATTTCACCTCATAAATGGTTATCCATGCAAATTTTGGTTTTTTAATAAGATCTGTCAATTTAAAAATTTTTTTTTTGTGTCACCTAACGCGTCATGTTAACAATTTTTCACGTGACTTCATACCAAAATTGACTGGATAGGACATCATGCCGCTCCTTTGTCGCAGTGCAATGCATTGTTCAACACTAATGAAATTGGATTGTGTAAATTTTATTATTTATTTATGTGTTTGTCGCTGAAAAACAGAATGGAAAAAAATTAATACGTACAACTTCCTTTTTAATGAAACTGCGAAATGTGCATTGTGACGAAAATTTTGAATGTGTATTGGGTAAAAATTTTAAAATGTCACTTGGGGCGAATGTTTTAATGTGCTTTGGGTCAATTTTTTAAAATGTTTATTGGGGTAAAAATCTTGAATGTGCATTAGGTTATTCTTATTAAATTGTCAACTGAAACCAAAATACTGAAAGCGGATTGGGTCAAGTTTTTTAAAATACGCATTGGATCAAAAAGCTTTAATTCGCATTGGGGCAAATTTTCAAAATATCAACTGGTGCAAAAAAGCTAAAAGTGCATAAAATAAAAAATTTCAAATGCGCATTGGGTCGAAATTCTTGAATTTGAAGTAGGGCAAAAATTTTGAAATGTCAGCTGGGCAAATTTCGAATTTATAGTACTTAAAAATTTAAAATGTGCATTGGGACAAATTTTTCAATACGCATTTGGTCAAATGGTGCATTTGGTAAATTTTTTAAAATGCGCAATGGGTTAAAAATCTTGAATGTACATTGGGGCAAATACTTTAAAATGTCAACTGGGGCAAATTAAAAATGTATACTTTAAAAATATGCATTGGGTCGAAAAATGCACTTGTATAATGGGCTTATTTTTAGTTCTTTTGTTTAGTTTCGATAAATGGGAAGTTGTACGTATAATTTTTCATTATATTATAACGCGCAAAAAAATAAAACATACAAACAATAAAAAATACTTTTGGCATGAGGTCACTCGAATATTTATTACAGGTCATCCAATTTATTTTTTTCACTCTTCGTTGAAATTTGTAAAAAATAGCTGAAACAATGAATTAGCATTGTTCGAGTATTAATTTAAAAAAAATGTTGTTTCCTTTGGCAGTTCAGCGATCGGAGCGGAGAGAAACCACTAACGCCACTTTAATTATCTTACGGTCGATTTTATCGGTTGTGCGGTTTTTCGTATCAAATTATTCCATTTTATGCGCGCGATATGTGAGTCGAGGCGTAGGAAATAAATTGATTCGTATTAATAATTTTATACAATAATAATAAAACATAACTGACATATCACTGACAACTCAATTAAAACTTTCTGCACTATCATCAAGTTACACACACACGTTGCTTTCCTCTCTCGTTGTTGAGCTCGTTGTTCGTTGTCACATCCAAACAATTAATCTGCATGTCATATGAATAAATAATAATAATTTGTGGGGTGTCGAATTTATGGGCTCGATTGATTAACGAGAACAAAAAATTTTTTTTTGGCAAACTATCGAAATTCAATCTTTTAGAGCACACCCAAAAAAATTAATTGAACCGAAAAAATTAAAAATTTGAATTTTATGACAAAACCAGATAATTTTTCGTCTTTAAAAATTAAAAAAAACTCATTTGCAATAAATTAGACGCAAAACTAACTATTTCCTGCAATTGCGTAGAGAAACATAAAAATAACATACATGTGACCTAGAAAGCTTTAGTGCCTTGTTTGTGAAAGCTAATTTATGTAAAACTAATTAAAACAATATGTACTTATGCATATTTTCTGCTTAAGCAGTTTTGTCGTTGTTCGTCTTTCGTCGTTTTAAATTGAAATTGTTTCTCTCGGCTTTTTTTCTTCGTCTCTGTATTTATTTGCAATTTAACAAGATGACATTTTTGCATATATTTTTGCACTGTCTAACTATAAGTAAATGCATGGCAGAAAAACACAATTTGTATCTTTAGGAGGAAATATTTATTTGTAGGAATGCAATTTGTGTAAACATTTGCGAGACTTAAAAGTTAGAGAAATTTATATTATTATTATTATGAAGTTGATGTCATTCAAGGCAGACACGATGATGTTTGGTTTAAAGTTTCTCATTAATTTTTGAATGCGGAAATCTTGGAGGAATTAAAAGTTAAACGGTTTTTGTTGAGAGTTTTTATTTGTTTAACGGGAGATTTTTCACTCGTTTTAAAATTTTTAAAAATAAATTGAGTAAAATTTTTTATTCTGGATTTAAAATTTTTCTGATATTTATTAAAAAGAAAATATAATCGAACAATATAATTTTTAGGAAATTTAATTTATTTTTAAGCAATTTAATTTTTTTTTTTTAAATATTTTTTTTAAATTTTAATTAATTTTAGTGAAACATTCTTATTTAAAGATAAAAAAAAATAATTTGAAAACTAAAAATCTTAAATTAAATAATAAAAATTTTTAAAAATATTAAAAAAAAAAATTTTTATGTAACTTTTTGAATAAAAAAATTAAAAAAAAAAAAAATAAATAAAATTTTTAAAAAATAATAATTTTTTAAAAAATAATTTAAAACAAAATTTTTAATTTTTTAGTACTTTTTGGTTAAAAAAATTTTAGTGAAATATTTATAGTCAAAAATAGAATTAATTTAAAAATTAATGAAAATTTTAAAATTATTTTTCAATAAAAATAAATTTAAAAATTAAAGAAAATTTTCAAATAATTTTTTTTTCAATTTTAATGGTTTTATGTTGAGTTTTTTAAAAAAATAAAAATTTTAGTTTTCAATTAATCCTTAAATTTAAAAATTCTAAATATGACGTCAAAAATTTTTAATAAAATGCATTGTTGAATTTTAAGCTTATTTGAACTAAACAGACATAAAAATATTAAAAAAATGAAAAAAAAAATTTTTTTTTTTTCAAAAAAATAAACTTTTATAAAATACGCAGGTGAACTCCATATGTATCAAGTCCATTAAACGCACCATTAAAAGCATTTCATTTATCTAAATTTCAATAGATATCAATAACAAAAAAAAACCCACAATATTCATTTAAAAATACAAATGAAACCAATTACCTTTCATATTATCTTAATCACAAAAATTTACTCAAACTCCAACAATTTATTACTCCAAACATGGAAATTTTCACTGATAACCATCTTCTTCATTTTACTTTCAACATTTAATTTCAATGCATTCAAGCCCAATCAAGTGTTTTCTTTATTTGGTATCTCAATTTATCAGCAAAATAATTTTTTTATACTTTTTAAGATAGACAACAAAATGTGGTCACTTGCCTTTGGATTATACAAATTTGTATGAATAATAACAAAATAATAGAAAAAGAAACACAGCTGTTGACATATTGGTCCCTAACTTCATATTACCCACACTTCATGCGCGCTTGCAGTCCAAAAATAGCGCTTGTTTATTTATTTATTTTACTTTTCCTGTAGATTTTTTTTTCTATTTTAAAGCATCACAATAAATAATAAATCCAAACATCCCACGTTCGTCGAGATTAACAACGAACAATGAGAGTCGCTTTTGCTGCACGGTGCGCCTAATTTGTAATCTTGTTAAAGTTATTTTACGCACATGCTTAAATGGGATGTTTAACGTGATGGCATTAATAAATACAAACTTGACCGATCGTGATTTTTTTTTCTTTCTAGGTAAATAACGAGATTAGATGGGCTTAGAAGGTTTTTCCATACAAGCTATGCGAAGGAAAAACAATCGAATGGCAAACAAATCCATCGAATTGCGAAACACGGACAAACAGAAATTATGTTTGTTTATGCTAATAATGTATTCGTTTGATTTAATTAGATGATTTATGTTAATCAAGAAGATAAACAAATCGCAACGGAAGTTTGCCATGCGTGAGTTTTCCTTTATCTCATTAAAAGACGCAACTCTCTGGCTGGCAAATGATCAAAGATCGTGTGGTTCTTTTCAGAAATTAGTCGCAGGTGGTTTACGTTGCTTCATTTAATGCCAAGCCACGATAAGGATTTTATTTTGAATAAAAACCAGTTTGGATAAAAAAAAATATTTAAAAAAGTGAGCCAGGTGTGTTCCATATTCCATTCAACGACGACGACGCGAGGTAAAAATCCCGTTCTCTTCACTGTAAGTACTTTGCATCATTTTGCATGACTTGACACTGATTTCAGTCGTCTACGTTCGCAATTATCACGTAAATCTCATTTGCATCAGCAAAAAGTGAACGCACACGCATGTAAAAGTGCTAAATGTTCATTCAACTTTTAACTTCAAGAGGCTAGAGAGACAAAAAAATCGTGAGACGACGTCGAGAAAATGCAAATGTGTGTGTTTTGCATGTTAAAAAGCACTTACGCGAGAACATGTCGATGCAAGAAACACCTGACATGCCACAGTGGGCCAAAAATTATTTTTAAAAAAATAATAAATAATTAAATTCAATTAAAATTAAACTAAATTAATTTTTTTTTTTTTAAATTAAATAAATTTTATTTTTAAATTAAATTTTAATTTATTTTTTTAAAAATAAATTTTTTTAAAAATTAAATTTTTTTTTTTATTTTTTTATTTTTTTTATTTTTTTTTTTTAATTTTTTTTTATTTTTTAATATTATTATTTTTTTTTAGAAATTTTAGCCCATTGTGCGAAATTCCTGACATTCGTGCCTGGATTTTGATTATTACTTTGATGCAAATTTCAAAAAAAGGAACAGACATTCAATTAGTGGCTAAGCTTCGCTTAAAAGTAACCGAGAGAGATAAAAATAAAAAAAAGTCAGTTGTTCCATTCATTACACCTACAATTTCCTTTTTAACTGGTTTTTATGCGCGCATGTCGCATATATGAGACTAAATAGCAAAAACATACTGATTATGTTTCGCCAATTTATTTGAACAAGGCACAAGTCCACCTACAAAAAAACTTCTTTCTCTCTCTCTCTGTCTTTCGTCTATTTACTAAACTCTTGTTGGTTGAATACAAGAAAAAAAATATAAACAAGTCGTTTTTTGCCGTTTCTTTGTGCAATTGCAGGCTAAAGTGCAGTTATATTTGCAGAAAATTTGCAATATGTTCCGTTTCTTTAGCATTGAATTGAAGTTTATTGAAAAATAAATAAATTTCATTTGAGTGGAAAGCAGTTTTGGTGTTCTTATTGTGAATTGAGTATTAAAAAGTGCAACCTGCAGCACTAAAAAAGACTTCTTCATAAAATAAAGGAAGGAAAATAAAATTTTTGGTACTAAATGGGGCGACATTTAATTTTTAAAAAACAAATTTTGAGAAATTTTACGAATTTGTAAATGTTTCTTTAAAATATTAAAAAAAATATTAAATTTTAAATTAAATTTAATTAAAATTAAATTAATTATTATATTTAAAAAAAAATTTTTAGTAAATTATTTACATTTTAAAAATTAATTAGAAATTTAATTTTTACCTAATTATTTTATAAATAAAAAAAATAAAAAATATTAACTATTATATTTATTCAAATAAATTTTATTTTAAAATTTATTAAAACAAAACAAAATATTTTTTTTTTTGAAAATTTGTAAAAAAAAAAATAAAAATTATTTTTTAAAATCGCCATAAATGGTTTAAAATTGTAAACAAACTAAAAATAACTTTTTTCAAATAATATTCGTTTGAAGCTTCTGTCAAAAAAAAAATAAAAATTTTTTTTCAACAAAAATTTTGCTGTTGGAATTAAATTTTTAAATATACAAACTTTTCAATTAAATTCCAATAAATTAAATATAAATTATTGTGAGGACCCCAAATATATTTTTATTTTTTTTGAAAATTTGTAAAAAAAAATATTTCTAAATTAAATATTTTTTTAAAAAAATTAATAAAAATTAATTAAATTTTTTAAAAATTTTCATAACAATCAAATTTTTAGTAATATTAAATTATTTCTAAATTAAGCAAAAAATAAAGAAAAATTTTAGTAATAGTATTCTGACATGAAAATTTTTTTGCTATTATTATTGTTAAATATTTTGGATTTTTTTATTTGAAAATTCATTAAATAAAAAAATCACTTTTTAATTTTTTTTTGTATTTTTAAATCTTTTTTATACAATTTTTTTCATATTCTTAGTTATTTTCCTGAAATTAAGACTTTCTAAACAAATAATAACTGCACTTGCAAAAAATTTATTATTGTCACCTCCTTCGACAGTACTTTCACAAAAAAAAAATAAAAAAAAAATCAAGTGCCTTTAACAACTTTACAAACACTCAAAGCACAAACAATGTCCAAACAACACCAAATCAATACCTCCTTGTGCAAAGGCACTTATTGCCTCACAAATTTCTCTTCCTGCAAAGCATTTAATGCTTTTTGTGCCATTGCAAAATAATACATCTAACACAAAAGCGAATAAACTGTTTTTTGCTTTTGTGCGCAAAAATCCGTGCATCTTAAAATTTTTTAATAATCATTAACACTCACTACTCGCTTTTAACGAACTTCAAACGAGGCACGTAAAAAGCAATTGAAGTGCATTCGATGAACAATGAGTGCCTCTTCGCACTTTGCGCTTTTGCATCGTCGAACGATTCGACAAAGGTGTGAAAGAGTTTTATGCAGCGTTCCGTTCAATGGAGAGAAAATAAAGATCGATGACAAAAGATTTCGATTTTCTCTAACGATGCGCACGAAGACACGTGACGAGGTGTTTGTTTACAATTTTAACTCGTTTGAGGAATTTTTGCGCTCGTTTTCATGCAATCATGACACAATTTGTTACTCGAGACATTTTTTATTCTCGCTTACATAAGATTTAATTCGAATACCAGATGACAAGATGAAATCATGATTGGCGAGTCTGATGACATCATGCGCTTCATAATTACTTACAAAAAATCATAAAACACTTGTTTTCGTTCCAAATCCGCTAAATCGGCAATTTAATAGGATTAAACGTCTTATGTTCATCGTCTTACCTGAAAGCAAAAAAAAACATAAATTAGT
The DNA here is from genome assembly GCF_036172545.1 of Culicoides brevitarsis. Lineage (NCBI taxonomy): Eukaryota > Metazoa > Arthropoda > Insecta > Diptera > Ceratopogonidae > Culicoides > Culicoides brevitarsis. The sequence continues at coordinate 12,144,778 of NC_087085.1, read as the reverse complement.
CTTGATTAATTTTTTTGTGTGTGCTAGACAAAAAAAAATAGTTGCAGGCAAGTAATTCGAGAAATCGAAAGCCAATAATCCGGGCAATGACCCGATGATGCGATGCGATCATGCAAATGTAAATAAATAAATAAAATGAATCAATAGAATAACAGACGTTTTGTTCAATAAACATTTTGATTTTGATCGAATTTCTTCTGGTGTGCGGCAGAGTGAGCCCATCAATCGACGTCATGTGTGTTTTATGTTTTGCCGAGCATAGCAAGGGACCATCCTGCTGATGAAGCAATGCGAATGGTATATCATGCGTTTCATAAAAATTTTTATATTTTTTATTTCAGGGTCAAAAAAATTTTTAAGTTGAAACTTAAGCATAACTTAACGTTTGACTTAAGCTTAAAAATTTAATTTTTTGAGTAAAATTGAATAAAATATAAAAATTTAATAAAAAAAAATTTTTTTATCTAAAAATTGGAAGTAAAATTAAAAAACTTAAGCTTAAGTCGATTTCTTAAGTCAAAATATTTGATATTTTTCTTTAAACTTAAGCTTAAGTCTCTTAAGTTTCTTTTAAGGCAGCAAAAAAAAATATGACTTAAAGTAAAATTTAAACTTAAAATTGATTATAAGTTAAAGAATTTTATACTTAAAAGGCTTAAGATTTTTTTGACTTAAGCTTAAGTTACAGAAAAATTTGAAATTTAAAAAATTTTTTAACTTTCCAATCAAATTTCTTTTAAATTTCGAAAAAATGTAGTTAAATAAAAAAAAATAATTTATTAATTTATCTTAAGTCAAATTAAATTAACTTTTACGTAAGCTTAAGTCATTAAGTTTTGACTTAAAAAATTTTTCAACCCTAAATTTTTTAAGTTAAATCAAAATTTTTTTTCAACCCTGATTTATTTATGAAAAGCAGCATCCACTCCAACTTTTTTTATTGCTCTTAATATCATTTTTCACAAACAAACAAATCATTTGGTCGAGACCGATCTGCTTTCAAAGTACTTTTACTGCGTATTTTGTTCAAAAATTGCTGCCAGGCCAGCAAATTACGAGTAAGACAGTGAAATGAAATCAATTTTATTCGATGAGACGAGCAAAAAAATAAACATACGTGACGCTAACGAAAAACGAGCATAAATCAAAAAAGGTCTTGCAAGTTCACATTAATCGAAAGACGAATTAGAAGACGATTAAATTCCGTTTCGGTCGATTGGATCTTTCTTGATCTTGTTTAAATCAACCTTTTTATCCTCAAAAAAAAAAATTCAACATAAACAAACAAAGGGAACAAAAATACATCAGATTCGGTAATTTAATCTATCAATCAATCAATCAACTTTGTTTTCAAGCGTGTGATTTTTTGCGTTATTTATGTTTATTTTCACACATAAATTTATATAAATTTTCATCGACATCCTTTTTTTGCCCGGGCGTGTGTTTGGTAAAGTGAGACAGGTGATGAACTCACGAGTATCCCTTTCTCCCGCCCGAAAAATTTGAAACTTTCAAACAAATAAATCAATTTCGTGTCCTATATTTCAGGTTGATTGTTTGTTCGCCGCTGCCGCCTATCACTCACTCGCTCGCCATATTATGCCACCACACATCAATCGTGCGAGTAAAATGCTCATGAAATAAGACACGATTAAAAATACAAATAAATATCGCATGCGAGGGCGAAAAAAAAATAAAATTTTGTCGTCTCGAACAACGACTCAAGTTTCAGAAAGAAACATAAAAACTCACACCCATAAAAAAATAAAAAAAAAATTGTCTGTCTATCAAAAAATCAGTCAAAAATCCATCAAAACCCAAAAAAAAAATAAAGAGCAACATCATAATTAAGAATTCATCATCCGTTACTGTCAAAAAATTCATGTCGACCCGTTTTTAGATAAAAATTTAGATGAAACGGGAAATGTTGCAGACAAATTTGATTTGCAACCAACCACAAAATTATATAAATTTTTTACACATATCAGACAAGCAAACAAACAAAAACAAGGTAAATTTATAAGAGTAAAAGAAGCACAAATAAAGTTCTCGAAAGAACATAAATAAATATGGGTTTTTACCACATTTTTGTGTCTAATATAATGCAAATGGCTCAAAATGTCTACATTTCGATTTTTTATTGTGAGTACTCTATGGAATGAATAATGATGATGAGACTTCTTTCGAAATATTTTTGCATTAAAGAGTTTCCAGAGGTACACAAAAACAGTAATAAATTTGTTTTTTCCATCAATTGTTGGAAAATGTGGATTTTTGTTTGTCTAAATGACATTAATTGAAGCTAGTAGACAGTTTTTTGTGCGTTGAAGGTCATTAAAGGTTAAATTTTCTGTTTTTGGTAAGTAAATTCAATTTAATTTTAAATTTTATGCATTGAAATTTAACAAAGAATTTATTTTTTTTTAATAATTCATCATAAATTTTAAAATATTTTATTTTTAAAAAATAAAAAAATTTTAAGTTTTTTGTGAAAAAATTTAGAAAAAAAGATTTAATAAAAAAAATATTTAATTTTTATTTGAACATATTTTTTATTTTTAAAATTTTTATTTTTTAAAATTAAAAAAAAAATCAATAATTGTTTTATCAATAAATTTTACAAAAAAAAAATAATAATCTATAATTTTTCTTTCATTAAAAAATGTTGATTCTTTACATATATTTAAATTTTTTATATATTTTTTTTAGAATAAATATATATTTTTTTATTTTAATTTTTTTCTCCATTTTTCTTATACAGTATTTTATTTATTAATATGTTTTTATTACTTTTGATTTTTTATTTTAAATCGTAAAAAAAAATTTTTTAAATCTTGTTAAGTATTTTAATTAAGTTTTTATTTTGACTAAAAATTTTAATTTTTATTAATTTATTATTTTTATTTTATTTTATTTTTTTTTTGTTTTATTTACCAATAATATTTTTTTTAAAATAAAATTTACAATTTTAATATTTTATTTTTAATTTTTTAAGTTAATTTTTTTACTAAAATATTATTGTTCTCCACAGTTTATTATCAATAAACATGAAAATGGGTCAACATTTGACTCCCAAATTCTCTCCAAATATTTTCATTTGCAACCCAAAATTAAATTTTCACCGAAAACATTCCCAGACAAAATTTTAATGAAATTCTCAAGTAAGTCTAAACTACATATTTGATCGATACTATTGGAAAGGTGTCTCTCCAAATACCGATAAACAAACTAAACACTGAACTTTATCGAGAAATGATAGAGTTGATGTTTGTCTATCCAAATACCTCCGTAGACACAGAAAAAGTCTCGATAATCATAAAAATAATATAGTTCAATATATCAGTTAACATTTTCAGGGAAAGGTCTCGATGATAAAAAGGCAAACATAAAGTACAAATACGTGCTTGTCCACTTTTTCTTCGTTTTTTCGTCTTCTTCTTCTTGTGAGTCTATGACATATTTGATGAAAAAATGTCAATAACACAATCGTACGATGACATTCGAGAACGCCGAACGACCGACAGACCGGATTCGGGCAAAATTCCAATTCCGTTCAAAAAAAAACATATGGAACATCAGTAGGAAGGCAAAAAAATTGAAAATACACATTTGTTTTTGCCCTTGTTAGTACTTTTACTCGTATTCATTGGTTTTTCCTCCTCAAGTCTCTTTTTCTTCGTTATGTTTTCCATTTCACAAACACATTTCTGCTAAGACCGTCACACATAAGCTGGTATCAAGACATTTTAAGTGAAAATAATACATAAAATTTATGAGACATTTTGCTCTTTAGAGAAGTCGACTTGGAATATTTTTCATATGCTTGTTCATGTTGTGAATTTTTCTTTTTTCGTCTCTGGCACATTTACCCACTTTTGTACACTTTTCAGAAAAATTGAAGAAGAAATTGCGAACGAGGCGAAGGATGATGAACACTCATTCACGAAGCAAGAAAAAAAACGTACTAAATGGAATAATTTTATTGCACACAGTAGTCCTACTTCCGTCGTTACTTAGTATCATTTCAGCTGGCAGCGACAAAAAAAAAGGCAAAAAACGAGATAGATCACACATTTCTTTGCACATCTTTATTTTAATGCATGTCTCTGGTGAATGGCAACAACTGCATTCAATTTAATTTAAGTGACACAAATAGGTTTTATGTTCTTCCGTTGCCGTCTTTCACACAATTTTTGATCTAAAATCTATATGAATTGTGTCGTTTCAGGCATTTTATACAAAGAAACTTCGGAAAGAGATAATTAATGTGGTTTTGGTTACTTTTCCGAACACAACATATTTTTCGAAGGACTTTTAAAAGATTTTGCCCCAAAAAATAAACTGCCAGCATAGCAGCGGAGAGAAATAGAGAGAGAAAAAGAGAAAACTATCAACCACATGACAAATTTTCTTTGGTCTTCTTTTTATTTGTTGGACATGTTTCGAGATAATTTTTCATCTTTTTCGTCCCAAACAGACAAAAAGGGCTGCAAAACAAGGAGTGGTTAATGGAAAAAACCAGGCAAATTTGTGTTATGCTAATCTCCGTTTTTTTTCGATTTTTTTAAATTTTACAACACGCAGACAGATAAGAGAAAGAGTGTTTTGCGGTTTTTAAATCTTAGTTTTTTATTCAAGGACGAACGAATTTCAAAGGAAACTCATAAATTTAATTATGAAGAAAAAAGGGATTCCTGATCAATAAAATTCAATTAGGAACGCGAAGGAAAAATTCTCACACTTAATTGGTTAAGACGGTAGTAAAAAGGTATTTGAGTGCTTTGAGGGGTTCTTTTGTCCTAAATAACAAAAAATAATAGAATTTTGTTCTATTTTTAGCCAAAAATAGGACAAAAAATGTTTCGTCGTGTAATTATTACGGTAATAATTAATATCTTTCTTTTTGTCGTTTTTTGTCGTCGTCGCCCTTGTTTCGTTATTCTATGAACCTACTAAAGGGAGTAAAAATTTACAAAAAAAAAGTAGGTACAGACACATCATATTTTATTCACACTTCAATTCACACAACCGCCCGGAAAGGTAAACAAGCTACCCCACGTGCGGCGCGCAAGAATTTAATAATAAAAGTCTGAAGAAAGTTTTTTTTTCGTCGTTCGCTTCAAGGTCTTTGTTTTGACAAATGAATTATTATTATTTTCACACAGTCCTTTATTATTATTAGCTGTATGAATATTTTTTGTGTGCGTGCCGAACAAAATTATATTAAAAAGTTGTCACTTTTTTTGTTGTATTATTGTTATTATTTTATTACAATTAATGATTAAATATTATATTATGCATGATTTATGTAACAATTTTCCTTGTTGTTGTTCATTTTTTGCAAAAAATGTTTTCGGGTATGGGCGAATATTGTTTAAGCACGTGCTTTATTGTGAAAAATTTGTGTTTTGCGAATAATTAAAAGAAAAATATTTAATTTTAAGAAAAAAAATAAAAAAAAAGTTAATTAATTTTGTTTTTCTTTTTAATTAATTTTATTTTTTAATTTTTTCTATTCATGTATTTTTTTTATTTATTTATTATTATTGTTTTTATTTTAAAAAAATAATAATTAAAAAATTATTTTTAATAATATAATAAAAAAAAAAATTCTTATAAAAATTCATTGCTTTTATGTTCTTTTTTTGCAAAATTTTAATTTTAATGTTTTTTTTAATTTAAATAAAATAAAATATAAAAAATTTTTTAAAATTTATTTTTTTTTTTAAATAAAAATTCTTAATAATTTTTTTTTATATTAATTTAAAACAATTGAAAATTATTATTTTTTAAAATTTTTAAAAATAAAATATTTATTATTGCAAATAATTTTTAAATAAAAATTCTAATAATTTAATTTTCTAATATTAAAATAAACCAAGGTATATTATTACAAGTTAAATTATTTTTTAAAAAAAATTAAAAAATAAAATAATAAAAAAATTTAATTAAATAATAAAAAAATAAATATAAAATAAATTTTTTTAATTAAATAATTTTAATTAAATTTTTAATAATTTAAAATAAAGAAAAACTTTTATGTTTTTTATTTATAATTATTAATTTATAACTCCAATTTTGATAATTTTTTTAAATTGTTACAAATTTTCAAATTAAAATGACTTTTAAAAAATATATTTTGAGTAATTTTAAATTTTAATTTTTTATTGAAAATATTATTATTAAATTATTATTAAAATTTAATATTTTTAAAAATTATTTTTACATTTTAAAATATGTTCAGAATAATTTTTCTTTTGTTAAACACAAATTTTTAACAATATTTAAACCCAACAATTATTCATTCATAACCAACACGACACATTCCTAATCATTGGGATTCATAGAACGTAATGAATAATCATTCATCATCATCCGTCATATTCCCCGAACGACTTTTCCATTTCATTGCTAGCCGAAAAAAAATATTCAATTTATTTCCGAAAAACATGAAAAATCGATCAAAAGTTAGATCGATAACCGATAGATATTGAAAAGCTGAGGTGTTGACCGAACAACGACGTCATTGTCACCAAAATAAAAAAAAGTAATAAAACACAAAATTGAAATCCGTTTTGTTTTTATGTTCAATGTGTGTCGTCGAAGGAATCAGAAAAAAATGTAGACAAATTGTTTATTGCCATTTCCTTGACGCTTGCAACGCGCTATCACCTGAAGCAGGAGTAGCAAAGCAGACAAAGTCGTAAATTTCAATCGATTTTTTTTTTTTTGGTAATAAAAGGAGAACAATAAAAATACATCGTCATTAAGTACACAGTCCAATTTGAACAAGACTTTCTATTTGTCCGGGACAAACAAGGTGCGAACGAAATCAATGGAAAAAAATTGTACGAGAATTAGAAAAAAAAGGTAAATAATTTTTTTATATCCTTTCAACTTTTTAGTCGGAAAAAATATTGATGGATCGGAAAAAATAAGGTTAATTGGAAGAACGTAGGAGCAGCGTGTTATCGATTGAATGGCGTCGCAATCGGCACGTGCTACTAACGAAAAAAAAAGTGGCAACCGGAAAAAGCATCTAGCAGACATTCGAGTAATAATTTAATGGATTACCTGGAATCGGAATCCAATTTACGTCTCTCATCGCACGACAACGACACGATAGTGATTGTAAATTACGAGAGAATATCAATCCTCTCAATATTCATTTGGCACGCATCGTTTACTCTCTGTGTGTTTTTCTTCCAAAGTCAACTAGATGAAAATTGACAGTTTTGGGATTAACTTCACTCGATGAATTTTTTTTATCACGTACGAGACATCAGATCACTCGTTTGATAGATTGACAATAAGCAACTAATTTGGGACCGAAAGTTGTGCTTTTTCGAGTAGTTTTTTCCACAAATTAACCTTGTTTTGGCACAAACATGTCGTGTCAGTCCAACTAAGTGGCTTGACGGTGCGAACGAAATAAATATATTGACACGTAAAAAAAGGGATCGTGTTGCGAAAGAAATAAAAATTTAATATTCCGAGCTTTTCTTGGCGTGGTTTCTCTTACAAGACATTTTTTCGTAAGGAATGACGTTCATGGTCTACTATACTTGATAAAATATAATAATAAACAGACAAACAATCTCCTATTTCCCTTTTTATACTTTTTTTTTGTGTCGTCATTCACCTCAGTTAGCACCATTTTGCTTCCCCAACTACCGAGGATTGACGAGATCCGCAGCGAAAACGGTATGATGAGCCGTTTTTCGACTAAATTAAATTTTTTGAATGCTTTTGGGAGATATTCATACCTTTTTATTACCTTTGCAGCATTTTTTTTTTTCGTTGCGAACGGAATTTGTCTCACATATCATGTCTGTCTTTGACATAAAATGCCGGCATTTTGCATTTACTAAAGCAGAAAGGTAAAAATAATCTCGTGTTCGTCGAATCACTTGATTGAATCCTTTCTTAAGAGACGAAGAGACACTTTGACCAATTTACTGACACAAATCGCTTGAGCAATAAATGCACCATAATGACATTAGTAGAAAAAAAATCTATTCAATTCCGAATACTTTGAGCGAATAGGTCTCTTAACAGCTCCTTTGAAGTTTATATAAATAAATAGTTATGTGTTGTAGTTTGTGCAAAAAGGGAAAAAAATATTTAAAAAACCGTAAAGTGGTCTCGTAATAAGGTTCACGATGATGATGCCAATAAATAAACAGACTTCGACTGTAAAACGAGCAATAAAGAAAATTTTCTTTGGCTTTGGGTTTAGGTTCGTTTTCCTTTTTAATCGCACAAACAGTTTCTCAATAAAAGTAAAAATAAATAAAATGAATAAATATGAAAATTTTTTTTCTTGGAAAATTATTATTGCTTTCATATATATGATGCATAAGAACTTTGTAAATAAATAAATAAAATAAAGTTTATCAAAGTTGAAAAATATTTTTTAATATTAATGGCCTTCAAAGGACTCAAAGCAAATTATTTTCTTTTAGGTTTTTATAAAATTTATTTATTTTTTCATATTTTTTTCTTTAAATTGTTCATGAAAAAAAATAAATTAAATTAATTTTAAAATATAATAAATAATTTTAATTCAAAATAATTAATTTTAATAAATAATTAATAATATTAATAATTAATATTATTAAATATTAAAAATTAATAATTTTAATTAATTTAAAAATTCGATAAAAATTTTTATTTAATATTTTTATTAGCATTTTATTCAATTTTATTAAAAATAAATATTAAATTAATTTTGAATGCAAATTATTTTAAATTGAAATTTTAATTTATATATATTTTTTTTAATATTTATAAAAATAATATTAAATATTAGTAAATTATTATTTTTATAATATTTTTTTTTATTTATTAAAAATTTAAATTTTTTATAAAATTTATATTTAAAATCTTTGTTAGAAATTTTTTCGATTTTTATTAAATTTGAAAATTAAATTAAAATTAAAATACCTATTAATTGATACTTTGAATTTTTTTTTTTTGATCATTTAATTTTTATGAATATATAATGAATTTTTAAATTATTTAATTTTCATTCAATTTAATTATTTAATTTTTGCATTAATATTAAAAATATGTAGGTAAAAAATATTATTAAATTTATTTATCAAATTATTATTATTTTTTTAAATAAATTTAATTTAATATTTTATTTTAAAATAATCAAATTAATTTTTTAAATATATTTTTCAAAAAAATCATGTTTTCACTTAACATAACATAACAAGTGTAATTTTTCATTTCGTCAAACAGTAATTTATTATTATAAAAATAAAATTTAAAAAAAAATATTGATAAAGTTGTTTGACATGTTCCATTCCATTTTTTCTCTGACAAGCACTCTTTTACTGATTTCATAATAATAATCATCATAATGTAATTTAAACATATAATAAAAATGCATCTCACTTCAAAAATAATCGAAAAAAAAGAAGTTTCACGCAATGGACGCCCCTTTTTTAGTTAACTCTTGTCAAAAAACGATTATCGGTTACATGAGAACCATAAAAACAAAATTATTTACCAAACATGAATGCATTAGATTTCATAAAATAAAATAAAATAATCATTTATATTAACACGATGACGATAATATAAACATTATTCATAAACATCTCCATCTACAGAGAGAATATCGAACACACATATTTAATATATATGGAAAAAGGAATGAAGAACAATTTAATTATAAATTCAATACCAAAAATTATTATGCTTGCTGCGGTGCATGTTTTACATTTTATTATTTGTATTTCTATTTTTGGGTGTATAGATCGTGTCTTGCTTCATAAAATGATTGAAATGCATTTTAAATTAAACACACAAAAAAATGTTCGGTCCCATTTTGTGGTCCATACAGTTGGGGCAATGCCATAAAACTCCTATTTCTTCATTAAAAGTGTCTAAAATACTCGAGGCGAGGGACCAACGACTGGCGATGTTCAATTAAGAGATATGATTATTGCCTTGTTATGAACCCTCACAATTATCGTAAAACAGTAAGGTATTTTTTTGTGAGTCTCTTTTAGCAGTCTCATCTGCTGTAGACGAGAGAATGAGACATAATCATAACAACATAATAATAATAATAACACAATAATGGATGATAGAATGTTGTTAATTCTCTTGTTTTTTTTTCGGGTGTTCGAGCCAATTTTCCTGCCTCGAAGCGAACAAGATTTTTGATTATCTATCGTTAAAATGTGATGTTTTTTCACCATTTTGTGGTTAATTGTGCCGACATATGGTCTGAATCGCCCTCATATGATACGTTTTTTTAAATAATTTCGAGACAAGCCTTAAAATCTTGTCGAAAAAAATCGTTATGAGAACCCACTTGACCTGACTTTCTCCCATTAGATTGTCATTTTTTATCTTATCTCGCATGCTTTTTGTCTAAATAATAAAAATAATCGTAAAAAAAGTGAATCGATAAACTCGAGCATATTATTACCATACTCAAAAAATGACCCGTTTTAATGGGGTGTGACCAAAAAACCGCTAAATGGAATTAACTTTTACCTTTATTTTTTTTTTGAATGAAATTCATTAAGTAATGAATGCAACTTTCTTTCGAGAACGCAGTTGATAAAAAAAAAGAAAAAAAAAATGTTAAAAATAATTTCGGTGTCAAAAAGATAATATTAATAACACGAAATATTTCTCGAGTCGCCTGCCCTGAGTTCACGATAAAACCAACAGTTTTCCTTTAGAAATGTCGAAATGACACGCAATCATGCAATCATCCACCCTTTTAGCGATGAAATTTTTATGCTGATTAAAGGCACAAGAAATATGACAGCAGGAACTTATTCTCATTCCATGAAAGTTGCGGGAGACGCGGGCAAAAAAAATGCGGTAATTTGTGTCAAAATGTTACAAAAAGTTCATTAATTTCGACCAGCAACTAAAAAGCAAAGGAAATTTATCAAGTTTTGAATTAATTTTAAAATATTCTTGTTGTTAACTGAAGCTCACTTTAAACTACTTTATAAGCGAAATGAATATTCTTTCATCACCTCTTTAGCTCTCTCCCTTGTAACAATAATCTTACCGCATACGAAAAAAAATTGTCGGGAAAATATCTCATCGTTGTCTAATAATGTACTACAACTTCGCCTTGTACGAGACTGACTTCCATTTATTTTGTGTCGTGAAATGTGAAAAATTAATGTTTCGAAATTTTTAAAAATTATGCGAAAATTTTAAAAGTTTATAAATTTTTTTATTTTTTGGCAATAATTTGCCTTGAAAAAAAATTCTTTTGGGACTCATGAAATTATTAAAAATTTTCATAAAATCATAAAAAAATAACAAATTTTAAAGGAATTTTTTAAGTTTAAAAAATCCTAACTAAAAATTTTCGAATAAAAAAATTTAAAAAAAAAATTTTTTTAAATGTCTTAAAAATTAAAAAATTTTAAAATTCAATATTTTATCAAATTTAATTCACAATTAAAAAAAATATTTTTTTATAAACTTTATTAAAAATGTTAAAACTTATTTTGGAGAATTTTTATTTCGAAAAATCTTCAATTTTGTTAAATTTTTGGAGTGAATATTTTTTTTACTTTTGCCAGAATATTAACGAAATTTATATAAAAACATTTATAATTTTTTTTTTTTTATTTTTTTAATTTTATTTTATTTTTTATTAAATTTTTATTTTTGTCTAAATATTAATAATTTTTTTTATTAAGCTTCATTTATTTATTTTTTTTAAATAAATCTTTATAATCAATTAAAATTTTATTTTATTAAAAAGTTACAACATTTTCATCTGTTAATTTTTTGAGTTTTTTGTTAAAAGTTTTGCTTTTATTAAATACATTTTTTAAAATTTTTATAAATAAAAATCCATTAAAAATATTAAAAATTACAAAAAAAAGTAAATTTTGTGGCAAAAATTTTAAATTTTTATGTCTCGAAAATACTTTAACTTGCGAGACTTTAATTTTCAACACCTTGTATGTGCCCTGATCTCATTAGGTGAGCTTGAAAAAGTGCCAAGAAGATAATACAAGATAAATTTTTTTTTAAAGTTACTTTCTGAAGTGAAGCGTAGCGAGAGCAGACAAGGTGCTGTGCCGTTGAAAGGTATTAAATTAAAGTTCTTTCAGCAAAAACGAGACGAAGAAGCGAAGAAAAAAGACGCAACGTATTCGATTTAGTGATAACGTTGTTAAAATGGAACAAAAAAAGGAATTTCTTGTGTCTGTATAATTTGATTAGTTTCCCGCGAAGATGTTTCTTTTTCTGTGTGTGGTTCTAAACTCACTATATAGACACAAAAAAAATCCATCACACATGTCACGAATTGTCTGTCTGGGAATTTTTTTTTTCACAAAATCATCGAAAATCGGAGACGAAATCAATTCATGAGGAAATATCATTTCATTAAATCCGAAGACTTAATTTTTTTTTGTGTTATTTTTCTGACCAAAGTAATTTAATAACTTTCAACAGATTTAGAATTAATCGGTGAAGCGACAAAAAATTTAAGTGATCTCCTGCCGATTTTTCTGGAACAAAATTCCATTTTCATGACAAATATCGTAAACGATAACGCAAATTGACAGTAATCTGATGTAATCAAGCGTAATTCCAACATAAGCGGAATCAAATTGACTCACGATTGACTTTCGTTGTTATGCAGAACGTTGTTGCTCGTTGTTGAAATTTATTAACGCGTGTTAAACATTTTCCGGCATGAACTAATAAAATTTCGGATAATCCCCAAAAATTATCTCCTGTGACACATAATTTTGCAGTAAAAATGATGGAAAATACTAGAAAAAGCACTTCCTGGGAAATTTTTCGGATCAAATGTGTTTGTTTTAATGACTTGATATGCAAAAAAACGACAAAAAAAATTTAAAAGTTTATTCATTGCTTCATAAGGCACGAAAGTTTTTCTCTCATCATCCTCATAAATATTCACCGACATGACAAAAGCATTAAAATATTAAATATATTAAACTTTCTTCCTTTTTCTCTCTTTTTTGCTCTATACTAAAAATTAATTTCTTTGAAGCAAGTGTCAAAATCAGGAAAACACTCAAAAACAAGCGTTCATCCGCACTCCATCAGGATAAATTTATTCATCAAATGAAAAACTTTCACAAAAAACTCCGTTAAATAAAAATTTCATTGTTTCCCAAGCGGTCATTTATTTAAAATTTGCATGGGGCACGTACGAGGTCCAACTTACATAGTATATGAATAATACATTTAATAAAATATTATTATTAAAATCCTTAAAAAAAGCCAAATTAAAAAGTTTTTCTTCCGCATCAAAAAATAAATCTCAAGTAAACTTTTTTTTTCATGGTGTTTACGCGAAAAAAAATTAATTTAATCTTCAAGAGTGCATTTTAATGTTAAATGAGGTCTTAAAAAATTTATTTCGCTCGAAAATGCACGAAAAATTGTGTCAATGAAAAAATTTTGAATGAACAAACGAAATTATTAAAAAAAAAAAATTTCTATGCGACACTCGAAAAAAAATTGTTTAGCTAAGGCTTGTTAGATATCTGGCGAAACGAGAGCAATAGCACGCAAAATATTGCACAAAATATTAAAATGTTCCAGATACAATTTAGTGTGAAATAGGCATATCTGAATACATTAGGATGACCACAAAAAAAATCTACATGCAAATTTTTATTTAAATTTCATTTAAATTCAATTTTTTAAAGCAATCCTACTTTAAATGTATTCATTCCATCGACTAACAGAAGGCACTTGGGATCCTCAGAAAAAAAAATTATACAATATTTTATGAATATTCATGTCGAAAAATTGTACACGTCTAGCTACCATAACACCATAAAAGAGCGAGAAAAATGGTTCAACTTCATTTTCCGAAAAAAATTTAAAAAAAAATCTCTTGTATCGCACATAAATTGCGCTCGCTGTTCGCTCATCTGTGTCTCCTTCGTTCAATGTCTGTTAGACGACGAACGAAAATACACATCAAACGACGGGCGGAGGTTTATAAATAAACTTTCAACAACTTTTTAATAGGAAAATCAGAAAATTTTTATCCGGCTTTTGAATTTTTTTTTTGCGCCTTTTCTTTTTTTTTCGTGATTTAAATATAAATAAATAGGTTGTTGAACAAATTGGGTGAAATTTGAATTTTTTTAAAGAAGCGTAAAATAAATCCACATGTGGTTTATATTGATTCTTCCAAGCACTTAAATTAACGACAATTTTATTGCTTTTTAATACAAAAATTTATTTTTTTTTAATAAAATATTCAAAAAATTATTTATTTATAAAATATTTACTCGTTAATTTCCCATATTTACCATAAATACATTTCTATAAAGTCCAGAAGTGTGGTACGGATAAAGTTTTTGATCTCACTTCATGCATCTTGTGTGCAGAGAGAAATTAAATTAAGGCAATCAAATGTAACTTTATTGCACATAAACCTGGGATTTAAAGGTATTAGAAGAAAGTTACGTTTTCAGAAATGCATTTTATTGTTTTAATCCGTAGTTGAATAAAGTTGCGGGAAATTTAAAATAAATCTAAATTCTAATTAAATTAATAAATTATTAAAATTAGTCAATTAATTATTTTTAAATTATTATGTTTTTAAAATATTTAGAATATTAAAAATTTTTCAAAAAAAAATTTTTTTTTTTAAAATTTTTAAAAATTTTTTTTTTTTTCAATAATTAATTAGGTTGAATTTTTTAAAAAATTCTAAAAAAAATTTTTATTTCAATTTAGTTTTGATTTTTTTTAAACAATTAAAAAATATATGAATTTCAAAAATATTTATTTAATTATTAAAAATTATTATAAAAAATTTATAATTTTTTTTTGTATTTTTTTTAAATTTCCCGCAGCTTCAATAGAATAAAATTATAAAAAATGAATGAGTCACAGTCCGTTATTTAATTTTAATGCTTTAAACCAAGATTTTCGTAAAGTAACTTGTTGACAACTTCTATCGAGAATTTCATTTAAAGTCGTCTAAACAGATAAAACTCAATTAAAATGCAACAAAGTTGGAAAAAAAAGTTTCTAATTCACTTTTTTTCAGCAGGTTGAAGTAAGAAGACAGAAAAATGCAATTAGAGCAAAAAGTTAAATATATCCAATCTTGTTTATCTCCCCTGATGAGGATGATGATGTGCAATATTGGGAAACTTTTTCGAGCACGGTAAGTCATTTGCAATAAAATGTTGTCTCAATTCCGAAAAGTGGAAGAAAACAAAACTAAAAATTTAATTTGCTTGATGACAATTCAATGTTTTTCCTTCTCATCTCAAACTTTTCTCTCTGGAAACTCGGATTTTGTGCGAAGGGATGGCTGCCATGCCGTGTATATGTGAAGATAATAATGAAAAAATAATAATATAAAAAGAGAGAGACATGATATTTCTCTCAGGGATAAATTAAGATTTCATTGAAAAGTTTTCTTTTCGGACGTTTGCGAAAAAAAAAATAAGAAAACTAACGCACAGCACGACAACGAGGCACGATGGCGAAAGAAAAACAAAAAAAAAAGGAAAATAATACTAAAAGTTTCTGTTTCTTGTCCAATATTCCGAACGTAGGACGTTTTTTTTTTTGATGATGAAACACACAAAAAAAAAGATATTATTATTTGTAAATAAATGAAACATGAAATCAACTTCATCTTGTGTTTCGTGTTTGCTAAAACTGCCATAACATGTTGCAACAAATTGAGCTTTCAATACAATTTGTTTCGAAACTTTAGTTTTTTTTTCTCTCATCACATCTCCTTCCGTTCAATTTTCCGTGCCAGAACGCAGAAAAAAATTACTAAATACGTGAAGTTTGATCCAAACACAAAAAAAAATTCATAAATAAAACGTAAAGAGGAGGAAAAAAAAAATAAAAATTAAGTGTTTCTGTATCTATTTCTTTCCTCCCGAGTAGACCGAGAGTTGTGTGCTTATAATACGTTTAATAAAGAACGAGCATATTGTTGTTGTTGATGATGATGAAGGAGATCTCCTCCGCACCGTCGAGGATGCAATAAATAAATAAAATTGTGAAAAACAGAAAGAGAGAAAAAAAATTACGACTTGCGGAAATTGTAAATTGAATTAAAAAAGTTTTACAAACTATTGATTTTGAATTATAGAGCAACTCGAAACTCGCTCGTTGATGCTGGTCGACGATGAAATAAAATTTGTTGTTGGTTGTTGTTGATATGAACAAAAGATTTTTTTTCGTCATGGTTGAAAGTTTTTTAAAAGAGATAGACAAGATGGAGAGGATCAATTCATGAAACATATTTTAAAGTTTTTATTTTTTTTAGTGAAATATTGATAAATTTTTAATGATTTTTTTTTTATTAAAAAAATAAAAATATAAAAAAATAAATTTATAAAATTAATTAATTAAATTTAAATTAATAAAATTAATTTATTTAATTAATAAATATAATATTTATTTTTTTTTTTTATTAATTAAATTTTCTTTTTTTAAATAAAATTTATGTTATAAAAAATAAATAAAAATTTAAAAAATATTAAACAATCAATTTATTTAATTTATTAATAATTTAAAAAAAAAAATTTTCATATTAAAATAATAAAAATTAATTTAAAAAAAAAATTAAAATTAATTCAATTATTTATCAATAATAAAATTGTTTTTTTTTTAATTAAATTTATTTTATTTATTTATTTAATTTATTTTTTATTTATTTTATATTAATAATAAGAAAAAGTAATCATTAAAAAATCTCTTTAAGGGCCTTGGTCAAGAAAAAAAAGTAATTTTTCAAATTCAAATAATATTTATAGCCAACATGACCTCGATTAGGCCCTTAAATGATCAAAAATTGACCAAGCGTTATGAAAAAAATTAAACATTCATTAAAATTCCTGTAACAAAGATCCATTAAGAGATCATAAAAAAATACTCATACAGACCAAAAAAGGGTGAGAATGGTTTACAAATTAAAGTTTAACTGATTACAACATAATAACCATTAATCCAATTAAAACTAACCAAAGAAGAAAAAAATTACATTCTCAGGGTTTATTCTTTGGCTTCTTAAAAAGTAAACTGAACAATTCTGGCATAATTCGAAAAACTTTTTTTCGTCTCAAAACTTCTTGCTGTGCGCCTTATGTTGCAAATGAGAGATATTCAAAAACTTCTCAGACGTCTAAAATAGTTTCAACATTTTTTTCTCTCTTCATTTCGACGAAACCTTCAATTAAACTCGACTCGAACAAAATGTTTAACAAACCATAGCATCGACCATGTCAAACAATCCTCTGGCACTTTGTTGTTACTCGATGTCTGTCGACGACGACGCGTTACATAATAACACAAAATGCACCGTTTATCCAGCGAGTGAGAGAGAAACAGCGATAAAAATAAAAGAATGTGTGGTTGTTATGTTCATTGAACCTTATAAATACTGGTCTTCAATTGCAATGCAACAACACAACGCCGTATGTCTCTCGTAACTTCAAACAATCAACAAAGAGACAATTTTTACATTCGCATGTGAAACAAGTCTATCATTAAAATTGCGGTTTGCACATAAAATAAAAGTTGGAAAGGTGCGAGAAATGTGAAAAAAACGAAAAAAATAAAATATTAATTTTTTGATTAATTATTTTAAAAATTTAAATATTTTTCAAAAATAAAATAAAATAAATTTAAAATAATATATAACATAATTTTTTATTTATTTTTATTTATTTTAAATTTATTTTTTGTTAAAAATTTTTTTTATTTAAAAAATTAAAAAAAAAATATTTTAATTTTATTTTATTTTAAGGATTTTTTTGAAAAATAAATAAAAATTTTCAATTTAATTTTTTTAATTTTTCAAACCTTTCTTTTTTCATTTTATTTTTTTTTTAAAAATGTTTAATTAAAAAAAAAAATAATCAAAAAATTAAAATAATTAGAAAAATTTATTATTTTCATTTTTTTCGTTTTATTTCACATTTCCCGCACCTTCCTCGAGCTCGACACAGAAATGAAGTCGGAAAAGTGCATCATGACGATGACGCTTAACGGACCATCCATTCGACCGACATCAGTCATTTGCATATGTGATGTCTCGACGGCGGCATGCTGTCATATTGCACGGATCTTCAGACGACTCATCAAGGCAAAATTTTAATATTAGAACAGTTTCCATGCCACAAAGCGCGGCGTACAATAATAGATCGTTAAAAATGGAAATAATAGTTGCAGGGCACTCTTTTATGCGTTTTTTCTGCTTTCCTTCTCTGAAGTTGACTCGCAATGTTGTTGACATCGGTGCGGTTTGATTGCTTTTGTGTTGCGAAAGAGAAAGAGAGAAAAAAAAATAGAAAAGAGTTTGTGCAGCTCAAGAACCAGATACTTTAACATGTCAGAAAGAGTTTTATTGTTGAAAGTAAGTGGATTACAAACTGGACACTTGATAGTGCCTCATGGCTTTGAGGAAATATCAAATTCAATTAACAGTAAAAATAAAAAAGAAACTACGAGGAAAGAAGTTAATGGGACAATTGAACAGTGGTTGAAATGCAATACCTCGGCACATTTCTACGTGGTAGCGGTGTTAAATGACAAAAAGGCCAATTAACTCGTTCAGTGTGACAAAAGAGAGGTGAAAATGACAAAGCAGTTATTTGTTTAGCTTTAAAGCGTTAGAAGGAACTTGTGCAACTTGAGACCGATTAGGAAGTCAATGACAGTCAGTAATCGCGGTGTTGGTGACAGAAATTACACAATGAAGTACTTAATAAAATTTCATAGAAAAGTGTTGGATTATTTCAGGAATGTAGGTCATCAAAGTAATAATTCGAGCTTTAAAATCGAAATTTTTATACTAAAGTATAATTTTTTAATTTTAGAATTTTTTTTCTTAAATATCCAAAAAATTATGATATAAAAGAAGGATGTTAATTTTAGAATTTTTTTCTTAAGAAATTTGTATTTCAATTAATTTTTGAAATTTTTTCATGAAATATTTAACGAATTAATAACTAATTAAGTATTTTTAGATCCAAAATCTCTTTTTTTTTCAAAAAAACCTAACGAAATAAAAAAAAAATTAAACTCAAATTCCAAAATTTTTATGAAATAATTAAAAATTTTACTGAAAAATAATTTATAGGTATTAAATATTTTTTTTAATAATTAAATTATTTTTTATAAAATTTTTAATTATTTCATAAAAATTTTAATTTTATCATTATTTAAATTTTATTAATTATTTAAATTAAAATAAAATTAATTTTAATTTTAAAATCAATAATTTAAATTAAAGATTTAAAATTAATGATTTTTTATAAAATTCAGTTTGAATATTTACAAATTTGAATTTAATTTCTATTTTTTTTGTTAATGAAAATTTTTTACCTTATAATATTTTGTTTTTGGCTTTCGTTTTCTCGTATTTTTTGTAATTACTGAATCATAAATAAATATGCTTCCAACTCACCTGTAAAGAGAAAAAAATTAAATAATTAATAAAAATTTATTAAAAATGAAAAAATAAATAAATTTGTAAAAAATATCGACATAAAAATGCAACTCTTAAATTATTTTTATATTATTTAAAATTTTTTATTCATCTTTTAATAATTCATTCTGAGTAAAAATATTAATTACATTTATACATACATTTATCGACACATTTCCTGATTGAACAAAATTAATCAGAATTTTTACCGTTTGATAAAATTTCCTGCAACTGATTAAATATTATCTGTCATAAAAGTGAATGTAAAATTGTAATAAAAAAAATTAACGTCCCAAAGAACAAAAATTATATCAATAAAAGACAATCATTGAAAAAACTCCGTAAAACCGGAATTTGTCCACATTTATTATTATTTTTATTTTCATTGTGTGTAATTTGTCATGTCGTGCACAGCCAATTGATAAACAAAGTACAATCGTTCTTGGCTCTTTTGATAAAATAAAATAATTATTTACGACAATCGCTCATGTATAATTTAATTGAACATTCATTACCGGAGCAGAGCATTCAAGTCAAATGCAAAAATACGTTTAATTGTTGTAAATTTTATAATTGATATGCAAAATGAAGTCGATAGCGTCGTTTTTCTCAACAAGCCTTGCCTAGTTTAATGTTTATTAAAATTATAATGAATGAGTTCATTACAGGTAAATTGGATTGTGTAACCATTAAACAAAGGATTATTATAAAATGTAGAGTTTCATGAGAAAAATAGTCGAAAAATATGTTATGAGGAGCAGTTCATTAGTATTACATCATTTTATTATAATTTACATTCACTTACAGGTTCTAAGCATAAATTTATGGCATAATACGAACAACAAGCAGCAGTAGAAAGATAATCATAAATACCATCATCTACTCTTGTCTGTGTATTTGTGAGAGTTAGTAACTAAACAGACCTAAAATGTGTCTGTGTTGAGTCGACCATATGTTTTTTTCTTCTTTTCTTTTTGTTCTACCTCTTTTCTACACAGAAATTCCCAACTTTGGTTTACAACAAACTCACACAGAGACAGACTTCTTCTGTTTTTTTCGTTTTTTAACATCATCAAAGACAAGACACTAACAAATACTAAAGCATGAACATGTGTAGAAAAGTTAAATTTTGATGAAAATGGATAAAATCACTGTAAGAGAATATTTTGTAATAATATAAAATAACAACATCGCATGTGTTGCATGCATGATTGAGTGAGCGAATGCATGAAGAGTGCATCAGATTGTGATTTAAATGGTTTCGTGTCTGTCTTCTTGTCTGCCCATCTTCTGTTCATATTCTGCTGCGGCAAAAGGTAGATGGCCGCATGTAATCATCAAACAAGCAAGCTTATATTTGAATTTTAGACTTGTATCATTTCAACTAACTCCGAGCAGCAGAAGAGATAATAATATTTGCATCGGTGCTCCTCCTGTCATTTTGTTCCATTTGTTTCGTTTTTGGGTTTGTAATAATGTAAAATAACTCGCAAATGCTTCTGAAACGAATTTCGGTCAATTTTTGTCTGCAATGCAAAAAGTTTTTGCTCGCACGGGACAAAAATGTGTGCACAATTTATTTTATTTATGACTGGACATTTATGCACATCATCGTCGTTGTCCTTGCACAGTCCTTAATTCACTCGGGGGATGAGCAACCGTTGCAGTGGCATTGTCATAAATGCCTTACAAATTGTTTTATATTAGAATTTACGAATGGGTAATGGGAAATAATAATATTAAGGACGGAGAAATTATTTAAAATGTTTTTTGCTCTTGGATAATTTTTTAGATTTTTTTTTTTAGAAACGTTATCGACTGTCAAATATCATAAAATTAAAATTAAATTTTTAAATACATTTTTAATTTATTTTATATTTTTTTCTTTATATAATTTTTTAATAAATAAAAAAAAATTAAAAAATATTTATCATCCAAAATTTTAATTTTTTAAAAAATATTATTTTTCAAATTTTTAATGAAAAATGTAAAAATTCACAAAGATTCCTTTCTGATTCCTTAATTAATTTATTTTCTTAATTTTTTTTAGGATTTTTTCTGTTAAAAAAATTTATAACAAATAAATTTAGATTTATATCAAATATCGTAAAATTATAAATATTTTTCACTTCAAATAATTAATTTTTTTTTTTGTTTCATTTAGAGTGAAAGGTTTTAATATGTTTTTTCTTGTAGCCTATGAATTTCGAAAAATCAATATAAAATTTGACAGACGATTTCTTTAGAAAATTTCAGTAAAGCCTCATATTCAAAAATATGAAGTTCGAAAATATGAATTTCGAAAATTTGTAGTTCGAAATTCGTAAATTGTATTTCGAAATTAATAAATTTGCAATTCAAAATTAGAGTTAGAAATTAAAGTTAGAGTTATAATTAAGCTTATAGTTCAAAACTTGAAAACTACAAATAAGTTGTGATTTTTTCATTTTTTTATAATTTTTTTCCGAAATATTTTCAAAAATATTTGAAAATTGTTTTTTGATGAAAATTTTTTTTTTTTAATTTTTTAAATTATTATTTTTTTTCTTGTCATATTAGTATTTAAAAATCATTGAAAAAAAAATTGTATCAACCTAAATAATTTCTGAAAAAAATTTCTTTGCAGGGATCGACAGTTGTTTCCTATCGTTTTGTTCAAAGTGAATCGAATTAATGAATCGAACAAACTACCCATCCTCATATAAAAGATTCTCAGAAGTTCGTCCTTTCAAACACAAAATTGTTGTCTATTTCATTCTAATATAACACTGCAATAGAAACAAAATAGACGAGAAGAGGATCTATTAGCACGACTATTAATACTTTACAACAATACTTCACCCTGTAATAAAATTATGTGTGCTCCCTCATCAAAACGAGAGAATTTCATCCTCACATGCATTTGTGGTATTGTGTGTCGAACGCACCTTTTTTACATTTGGTGTCTAATTTTTCATATGTTTATTTGTTTATTTATATACGCACACACTCTCTTTCGTGTTTTTTTCTCTTTCCGACTCAAACAAATGTTTATCTTGTTAAACTTGTTCCATAATTTCATTTTTAGCCTGACCTACCGAAAAAACCGAGCAGATGAGAGAGAGAAAGGACCCAAGCGACGTTACACGGAACGGATATGTATGTACACAAAAATACCTCTTGTTTACGATACTTTCCTCTTAAAAAGTTTTTGATCCCTAATTTGACGATTTTGGGCGAGAGATACGAAACAGGATCGATGTTTCAGGTAATTTTTCGAAAATGGTCAATTTTTGATAAGAAATGTTTGTTACACCTGTTTGTTCTCTCTCTTTTATCAAAAGGTCAGCTTGATGCGATAAAATTGTGTCGTTTCGGTCCAACGATGTCTAACCAAAATTTGTGAAGTCATGCAAAAAGCGAACGAGACACATTTTAATTAGTTCGCAACGATGATACGCGGCAACCGGTAAACCACAAAAGATCGTTCGGCTCAATTTCCATTCAAAATTAAATTTTTTTGAATGTAAAATTTTTACGGAAAAGAGCAATTTGTCGCGAAGAATGATTGACAAATTCGATATTTCTCGCAATGGATTGAAAATCAGATAAAATCGAGAAAAGTATGTCAAATTTAGGGTACGACAGAATATTTTTATTAAATTCCCTTTTATTGTCTGTTCACCCAAAAATTTCCCGTACTTGATAATTGTTCACACGACCGACCGAACGAATGAACCTGGCACTCTTTTTTCACAGACGAGTTTTATTTATGTTGTTGTTGTTGTTGTATTTTTTATAGTTTTTGCAGAAATGCATTCAATTTATAAATGTATGACTTTGCTGGCATAGTGCTCCAGTGGCAAGCAACTTTTTTTGTATGCCGTAAATGCAGTTTATGAAATTTTAATATAATATTGATTTTTCGTATGTCGCTGCACCGAACGTGGTATGTTTCCATGTACATTAAAACTTTGTCCTACATTTTCGTGATTATTATTATTATGAAGCTCAGCTGGTTGTTTATCGCATTTTCTCCATACAGCACAAATTTTAATGTCGAACGTGAGGTTTTGCGATAAATTTGTAGACGTTGTAAAAAAAATTTGCAATAGTTTAGCCAGCCTTCTTTCCTGTCTGTGTTTTTTTTTATTATCTTTCGCATCACTTTAGTTTATTAGTTCCTTTAAAAGTTATAATTAAATTTTTGTGTGTTGGGTTGAGTCTTAAAAAAAATAGAAAAAAAAAATTTTAAACAAGAAAATCTTTATTAATAATAATTTTTTATAAACACGCGTTCTCTTCGCGGAATGGAATTCAAATAAACACATTTTTAATAAAAAAAAATGAAAAAATTTCTTTAATTGCGACAGACGAGACTCTCGCCCAGACTGTGAAAGGTCATCTATCTGCATGAAGTCATCGTTGCTTTTTCAACATGCATGTTATTTATGATTTTATTCAATTTGGACATATGAAATATCAAATTATGATGAACTTGATAACTTTTTGCAACATGCTGGAAAATTTACAGGCAGGCAGTAAATTTAATTGAGAATGAATATGATACAAATGAGTTTTGAATGCAATAAGTAAGTAGGGCAATGCTGATTTGTGCATTTTATGTTTAAATAAATTTATTGCAGAAATGTGATTTTTTAATTAATTTTATGTTTTGTGTTTTTTAGATTACTTTCTGAATAATAATTTTTAATATTTTAGATTTTTTTATATTGAATTTTTTTTTAATATTTAAAAAATTATTTTATTTAATTTTAATTATTATTTTGTATTTTATTTTTTTTATTAGTTCAGAAAAGTTCTCATATTTTTTTTTTTTTATAAAAAAAAATAAATATTAAGTTATGTAATATTTGTCAAAAATTTAAAAAATTTCATTATTGATATTTAGAGAAAAAAATTAAAATATTTTTTTTTATTTAAAAAAAATATTTTTTTTTATTTTAAAAATTAAAAAAAAATATTTTTTTTATTTATTATTTTATTTTATTTTTTAATCTATTTATTTACTTAATTTTAGAATTTTTAAATTTAATTATTTTACCGTAGAATAATATTTTTAAAATTTATTGATATTTATTTAAAACTTCTTTACCTTGAAATAAAAGATAAAATAATTAATTAATTAATTAATAAAATAAATAAAAAAAAATTAAATAATAAATTAATTAAATAAATAAAAATAATTTAAATTTTTTTTAATTTTTAATTTAATTTTATTTTTTTAATTTAAATTAAATATTAAATAAAAAAATTTTTTAAAAAAATTCTATAAAATTCAACAAAAAGCAATAAATTTAATGTATCATATTCATTACAAATCTCATTTTCTGAATGACTTCATTAAAATATTCGATCCAATATATTTTTGCTCATTTCAGTAATAATGAAAAGCTGAATAGTCGATAATTGTATGCCACTCGACATGACTCGGCAGCAAAGAAAAACCACTTCTCTCTACATTTTGTACACACATTTTTTTTTTTGCATAATTTATGAGGACATCACAAGACTTTTCACTACGTTTCCTCTTACTTACGTGAATTTTATATCAAAAGATATGCTCATTTCTTATCTTATTTTTCCTTTGAACGAAAAAAAAACTCTTTCTTACATGCGATGAGCAAACAAACGGAACAAACATGGAAAACTTTGATGTTCAAGACGGATTTGAAGCAGGCACCTGAGGCCATTTGCAAAACATGTAAATGCGGATGAAAAATGACAAGAGCATCAAAATCTACTTACAACTCCGAAAACACAAAAAGTAAGCAAATTTATGCAAAGTATTAGTACAGAGTAGAAGGATCGGACCGGAAAATTTGCAAAAGTTTAGTTTGACCAAATTTAATTACAATTTATTGAAAGTTTTAATGTAAATTTAATATTTTGGTTTCCTTTTTTGGATTCCGAGAGACCAAACTAAAAGCTCTTCATCAATAAATTTCCATTTTATGCTCACAATATTTATTTACATGCAAAGTTATTTCGTTCCTCAAATGAGTGGCATGCTACAAAATTGCTTAGAAACCAAATAATTTTGCGTTATAATAGAATTTTCGAGAGCAAATAATTATTAAATATTTTCCAATATTAACATGGGAAATTTTGTGTTTCAATAAGAAAGTTTCGATATTATAATTATTTCCGGCAACGTTTTTCGCCCACAAAATTATTCATGAATTATGGGAAAGTTGCACTTTTTGACCAAATTCGAGAAAAAAAAAGTTTCCTTATTTTCGTAACCTACTTTTGAACTTTCTTCTTCTTCGTTCGCTTTAATGAATGGAACGTCCCTTTTTATTCGTCTTTAAGCCGAAACATAACGTTTCAACTTTTGCACGGGTGCGTACATATAGCAAATCACTTAATTGGCAAAGGCCGTAAAATATTCGGTAAAATATAAATTATATTTTGTCTGGTGAATAAATTCAGAGGCAGCTGATCTCCATTCATGCCTCCTTAAAAAGTAGTTAATGCTCGAGGAAAGCAAAATAAAGGAAAAGTAACAAAATGATTTGCATATTTTTGTTTGAAGCACAAGTTTCGACGAGTAAAAAATGATTAAATCGGGTCCTTGGATGCTGATAATGAATGTAAATTCGTTAACCTTTTGTTTGTAAGACGATTAAGCGGCAACAAAGTTTTCGGAGAAATTTTTGTTCGATGTAATTAGTCGGGTACCGTAACCGAAAGAGAGAGAAAAGTTTAATTGGATGATGATGTATTTCTGATAATAAATTAAATAATCAATCGCCCGTCGCGTGGTGAAGCAGCAAATGTTTAATTACTTTGTTAATTCCGTTGATTAGAGTCTCAAGGCGAAAAATTCTTGGAAAAAAAATTTTTTTTTTCGGGTTTTCTCATCATTGATTGACCTTGAAATTGTACATAAATAAACAGTTGGATCTGAAGTACGGTCTAAAAGGGATGCGTAATTTGATACTTTTAACCAATTGATTTTTACGTCGTTCCGTTTTCGTAACTCAGCAAATATGTACTGACCTTTTATGCCTAATTTTTATACGTTTTTCCTTTTTTTCTTCATCTCTTTGGAAAATATTTTGTTTTCATCAAATAATTGTTGATTTGATACATTTAGACATCAAATTCAAAGAGGAAGAGTCCAATGAACCGAGGAGCAAAGTAAAATTCAAACGATGTGAGAACATTCATTGAGATGCCTTTTAACATCGATATCATTGTACCTCATGAGAGAGCTTTTCAAAGGAGTTTTTTGCTGTATAATTTTATCATTTCATATCGTATCAGGTTCTATGGAAAGAGGGTACCTACTTGTACACTTTTATTTGCTTAGATAATCATCGTGCATGATATCTCTTGAAATGGACAGAAAATATCAGAGAAACCCATCATCAATGGGTTTTTTATGAATAAAAGAGAAATTCTAGAGTTTCATTCTTGTTAAAAAGTGATATGATGTCCGAATGTTTTATTTTTTTTTCTTTATTTGATCATAGATATGTGTTTTCTGATAATTTTTACCTTTTTTCGGAAAAAATATTATTTCTGTTTAATTTTTATTTTATTTTTTGGAGCAAAAAATAATATTTGAAATACTAATATTTTTGCAATTTTTTTCGCATGAATTTTTTTTTTAAATAATTAGCTATCAAAAAAAATTATTTGAAAAATTACGAAAACTTAAAAAAAAAAAATAAATTAAATTAAATTAAAATTAAATTATTTAAAAATATATTTTTACTGGATTTTTACTTAGCTAAGGAATATAATTTTTAAATAAAAAATGCTAAATCTTGAATTTTTATTTTATTTTTTTTTATTTTTTCTAAAAAATAATTTAATTTTTTAAATTAATTCAATTCGTTAATTCATTAGTTCGCATAAATTAATATAAAGAAAAACTTTATAAATTCCATTGGATTATTTATTAAAAATTTTAAATTTTTTAATTTTTTAATTTTGAATAAAAATTAATTTATTTTAAATTATAAAAAAAAAATATTAAAAATTATTTAATTAATTATTAATGAAAAAATAAATAAATTTCAAATTTTTTAGAATAAATTGAATTTTTCATAAACTTTTTTAATAATTAAATTAAATTTTGAAAAAAAAAAAAATAATAAATAATTTTTCACAATATAAAAATTAAATTAAAAAAAAAAAAAAAAAAAATTTTAATTAATTATTAATGAAAAAAAATTAATTTTAAATTTTTAGAATAAATGGAATTTTTAATAATTTATTTTTTAATTAAAAATAATTATTTTTTTAGTTTTTATTAATAAAATTAATTTTTTAATAATTTATTTTATTTTATTTTATTTTTTTATTTTTATTTTATTTTTTTTATTTATTTTTTTTTTTATTTTATTTTATTTTATTTTATTTTTTTTTAATAAAATACAAAAAATAATTTTAAAATTATTTCTATAAATTTTAGCCAGACAAATAGTTGACCATCAAAAACCTCATTAAAAGCACAAGTCAAACACGGTAAAAATAATTAAACATATTGATATATCGACTCTCTGCTACTCTGCGTGGTGCTGTGTTTTTGTTGTGTGCGGGGCAAAATGCGGTTTCAGAATTTATGTAGTATTCTAAACTAAACATCAAGTAAGTAATAATACAATCACCGACCACAACATGCATAACATCACATTATACGTGATCAAACGAGTGAATGAAGCAAAAGCCATTAATAATACGCGTCATTATTATAATAATAAATATTATAAGGTAAATATAATGTGCAATGTTCGACTTTTAATTAAACATTAGTTCGTTAGTCACTTTTTTTAATTTTTTTTTTTATTTAATTTTCATGTCGACCACGTAAAGTCTGCCATTTACGGCGAACACAAACGAAAAAAAAGCGCCGGCATGCAGTTTCGCTACATGTCACTGCGCTGTTGGCGGGTCTCAACAGACAAACAGGCAGGCAACTGTAACAAAACTCACTCACACTTTCGTGGTGTGGTTTTTAAGGTTAAATATATACGCAGGAATTGCATGCAAATAAATGGAATTAAATATGCATTCCACGAGGCGAGGCAACGACATGGAGCAAGCAGGCGGTTCGAGCATTAAATTAAATTCAAATTACTATAATTATATACCGAACATTCAGCGGTTTCTGTTCTAAATCGATTTTAATGCTACGGGAATATTTTTTTACGCGTCTTAAAGGAAAAAAAATCATATATTACATCATAACGACCCATGTTTGGCTCTTGACATTAATCATTCATTTCTCTTTTTTTTCGCAGTTACGCGATTTTTTTGGCTATTAAAAATAAATGTCCCGTCATTAATCACAGTATCGTCGTCCTGTTCCTCGTTTAATATTTTTTTTTTACATTTACACAAAAAAAACAACCTTATTATACTTCAATTAAGTACCACTTGTGTCCCGAATATTTAATTTTTTATACTTTTCGGCAATTGAACGGAAAATTTTATGCATGTACTAATTATTAACAGATTGAGTGAATGAGCGAGCTTTATTGCCTTTACGTAATTTATTAAAATATATTAAAAAGGTTCATTAAAATTTTAATTGGTATAATTATTGGCGGCATAGCAACCAATATACAGGGGTTTTTTGTTGATAACATTATGTTTAATAAATATTGAAATGCAATTTATTATATTTTTTTTGCATTTCGCTCAAATTAGGCCTCAATTAGGCACGATATCGAAAGTGATCGATGTTGATTTAGGTTCATTTATTAAAAGAAAAGCTATTAAAACGGTTTTTTTTGTGTCCTGTAATAATGTAACAGCTGCTTTTTTTGGGTGCCATGCCGTTTTATTTACAGGACCTTGAAATTGAGTTTCGTGTCAATTTTACAGCGAGGCACGTAAGGCACTGACAGCCAAATTAAATTATTTTTGGTAGAGACACAAAAAAAAGGTTTCGATTTTTACGAAAAAATGAAAAAAAAAATTCAACGAAGCATGAAATCAAATTTTTTTTGTTTAAAATTGAGTAAGTTGAAGCGAAAAACTATCTTATCTACTATTACATGACTCATGTTTCCCAAAACAAACAAAAATTCATTAAGTGACTGCATCAATATCTTTTTAAAACAATAAATAAAAAAAAAATATTTTCTTCAAAAAAAGTGGGCCATATGGAAAACATCAACGAAGAAAAAAAATTAAAATCAAATCAGAAGAGACATGTTTCTGTTTGTAAAACATACTTTTTTCATAATAATGAACAACTTCCATTAATAAAAATAACATACAAAAAAATAAAAAGCTTTAAAAACGTTTATTACTTCACTTAATGATGTTACTCTCAGTGGTGATTGTTTCTCTCGAAATTCTTTCTTAATTTTTTTTTTTTTTTTTTTTTTACAGAATGAAAAGTTAAGAGATAACGGAGGACATAAAAAATACCACATTAAAAGAAAATCAAAGCAAGATGCTTTTGAAGTAGATTGATGGAACAGACTTCCCAATGAAAAGAACAATATGCAATTAAAGCTTGAATGAAAAAATTAAAGAAAATAATAAAAAAGGGGAAAAATCAATTAACTTAATATTAAAAAAAAAAATAAAAAAAAACCAGGAACGTATAAATAATATTAAAGTGTTGCCAGAACGGCAAAATATATAATTTTCGCTCGTTTGTTATTTTTCCACGGAGTCATTAGAAAGTCATTTGAATATAATGTTGTCGCTCGTAGTACATTATTTCTTGATTATTCAAAAAAAAATGATATTTCCTTCTACTTTTCCTGATTATTTACTCAAACGTCAGTCAAGGAAAAAAAAAAAAGTTAAAATCCACTTAAAAGACACCCCGTTCTGGCAGGCAAACAAGCAAACTATCAAGCAGCAAAAAGTGTTAAGTAACTAAAGAATATACATTACAAAAAGTATTTAAAATAAAAATTATAATACTCTCTTTTTCGCGTTGCAGACACTTTTCGCCATTCTGTGGACTGAAAAAATTAAAGAACTGCGAAAAAATGTGCCAACATTAGCATGGCGCTCGAATAAAAGTAAAAAAAAATAAAAATGCAAATTATATGCAATTATTTATTAACGTTACGAAAAATTAAAACGAATGATAATTTTTTAGTACTTAGTTAGTTAGTTCGTTAACTGTAGCAGAAAATGTGTTTCTTTTATTTACACAAAAAAAAATATACAAAAATATTTTCTTAATTTTCTGAATTTCCATTGGACTGCGTTTTATTTAACTTTTTTCGCAATAATTTCATTTTTTCTTTAAAATAAAGAAAAATACGCTCACAAAAAAAAATTAAAGAATAAAACTATTCTTTTATATTTTTTTTTTTCATTTTATAAAGCAAAACTTTTTAAATGTAAAATACAAAAGTGAATAAAAGAAAAAGAGTGCCTTTTTATTCAAATTATGCAATTTTTTCTTTTATTCAGGTAACTGGAATTACAGTTGAATATTTTTCTGATTTATTTACTATTTTGTTGTTTAATTTAAATGCGGATTTAAAAAAAATGCATAAAAATCGAATAATAGGAAGGATATTTTTCAAGTTTTCTCTTGAAATGAAAGCATTAAAGACAATACTTGAAAAAAATCTGACTTGCTAGATTTTGTTTTTAAAGAATACCGTAAAGTAGATAATTTTAAGAGAAATTAAATATTTGTTCTCTTAATAAAAAAAAATATTAAAATTTGCTATTTTATTTTTTTTTAAATTCTAATTTTTTAAAATTTTATAAAGAAAAGTTTTAAATTTTAACTAATTTTGTATTTTTACATATTTTTATTTTAAAAATTAAAATTAATAAAAATAAAAAAAAATTATAAATTCAAAAAAAAAATTTTATGTTCAATACATATTTTATTTTATTAAAAAATTTTATCAAAATTAATTAAAAGTTAATAAAAATTAAAAAAAAAATTATTAAATTCAAAATAAAATTTAATTTTATTAAAATTAATTAAAAATTATTAAAAATTTTAAAAAAATATTAAATTCAAAAAAAAATTTATTTTATTAAAATTAATAAAAAATTAATAAAAATTTAAAAAAATGTATAAATTCAAAAAAAATTATTAAATATAAAATGAAATTTAATTTTATTAAAGCTAATTAATTAATTAAAAATAAATAAAACTAATATATAATTAAAATAAATTGAATAAACGTAAAAAAATGTAAGAGAAATTTTTTCTTTTAATTTTAAACTTCTCTTAATTTATCTACATTTTTCCTTTTAATTTTTATTTAATTTTTTTTCTTTTAATATTATTTTCATTACGGTACTTGAAAAATATCTGACTCTTCTAACAGGATAATATGCACAATATTTTTCTTGTTGCATTCTCTTGAAAAAAAAACCCCGAAAAAATAGTTAAAAATGTGTTTTTTATTTTTTCTTTTGAGAAACAACTCTATTGTTCAAAGCATGGCGTTGAAAACTGTTCTTCAGCAGAAAAAAAGAGAATGTCTCCATTGTTAGACTCTCTCACTCATACAAACGAAAAAAAAAGTAAATAAAAAATGGATAAGAAGAATGGACAAAGTGGCAATAAATTTCTTCATAATCTTTTGTTTTGTTAAGCATTCCGAGAGTTATCGTGATTCTCTTATCTGTTTTATTTTTTTTATTTATAAATATATATTTGTATACCTGCTCCATCGGGAGGTACAAAAAAAATGTTTCTGTTTTCATAAGATATTAACGCCACTCTAACTGATTAAACAGTTCTTTCATGCGGTAGATGGAGATAATTAACTCAACTCGAGGCAAAGAGTGAGTTCATCATTTCATAACGAATTTTTTTTCTTCAACATAAAACGTCTCATTACGCACCCAAAAATAGGCAAAAGTATCAAATTCATGGTTCTTTGAACGCGCGTTAGTTTTTTATTGCTATTCTTCATTTTCGAAACATTATCGGCTTTAATGACTCAACACAAGCCAAACCGAGACTCGCACACACAATAGAATATGATAATGATCATGACATTTAGCAGAAAACTTTTGTTTATAAAAAAAAAATAAAAATCGAAAAAAAAAATAAAAAACCAGCCAGTATCAAATGTCAATCAGGCACAATTAAATTATAAATGGAATGTCTGTCCATTTCATTCCGCATTGACCATGGCGCTCACAGAATGGAAGTAATTGGATTTGCATGGCGCAACTTTGGTCGCTTTAACGCAGGAAATTCAAAAGTAATAAATGGGTAAGTATCGATCTGATTGCTTTTTACAACATATTTTTGCATATAAATTACGTAATGTGGACACAGGGGATTTTTTTTTCAATCAATTTTATACAGAAATTTCACTACATGGTCACTACAGAAAAATATGAAAAAGAACGAGAGACGAGCGAATTATTCAATTTACATTTTTATACAATTTTTCTATATGAAAACATGCCACAAAGGGTAATCAGATTAAAAATTGATTATTTTTATGATTGTTTGCTTTTTTTATTCATAAACAATTTTTTTTTATGAATTTTTACACGAGATAATGTTTGATATGGAAATTTGATGTTTTCCAGGGAATTATTGATATCAAAATTATTATTTAAAATAATAATAATAAAAAAATATATTTTAATTTTTAACATAAATATTTTTACATAAAAATTCCAATTTCCTTGTAATTTAAAAAAAAATAAATCTTTTTTTTTAATGATTTTGAACGTGTCAGGGACACCATTATAAGGCTTCTCTTTAAATATTATGATAAATGTTTAAAATTGTAACATTAAAGGATTAGAAACAAAATCAATAATTTATTATGTAGTACAAAGGTCAAAGTTGATTACGTTCAACATATGTAAAAGTTATAAATATGAACAAAATTACCCTCTTCTTCTAAATATATATAATTTATAATCTAAAACAATTTCCTTAAAAAGATAATTTTTATGTATATAAAAACAAAAGGGATCTAATCCCATCACGTACTTTTTCAATAAACTTTCTTTATATTTTAAGACACTCCTCGCCACATATTTATAAGAAAATAAAAAAAAAGTAAAGGGAAAAATCCGTTAAACAAGATTATGTATTTATTATGATTTATGATGTTCCACAAAGTACATAATAAAAATGAAATAACTGTCCGATATCTTAATAAACACAATTTTGTTTATTTAAAATTTTTAAAAATGTTCGAAATTGATACTACATAAAATATATTTTTTTTTATTTGAACATTGATAACAATGTAATATTTTAACATTTTTTTAATATATACTAAAGTTGTTACGGGAGAAACGATAAAAAAAAATATGTAAAATATATATATAAATTATTACTTTCGAGTTATTTAATATAAAAATTTATTATTACACACACAAAAATTTTTTTTTTAATTTGGTCCGAATATAAATAATTACTCGAAGAATATTGCAGTGAATTTTTTACAATCTTTTTTTTATTTTTTTTCGATACACTTTGATTTATGTATCTACCGATTAAAATAATATTATTGCAGTATTTAAATTATTTAAAAATTTTTTTTTTAATTAAAATCCTTTTGTGACTTAATTTTCGATGTTAACTGATTTTTTTTTCTTTTTTTAATAAAAATAATAATAATAATAAATAAACGCCCTTATCATTAAAAATAAAAATTAAATTCAACAGAAGTTAATTTTATGATAATTTTTATTATTATCATTATTTTATTCAAACTGCATTGATTCAGTGTCGCTGATGCTCGATTAAAGTGTTGACGGAAATTACATTTTTTTATGTCGTCGCAAACTAAGTGGTCGTATAAAATGAAATATGAAGTTAGCGGGTGGACATATTACTTACTTACTAAAAAAAATACGAAAAAAAAAATAAAGAAAGTGCTTTGTATATTTTACCATTAAACATTATTTTTATTATTTTTTATTGCTGTTGATCTGCAGTAAAGTAACGACGATCTCTCGGAAAACCACAATAATAACAATAAAAATGATATTGTCAAGTTGTAATGACTTTTCGTTCGTTTCGTTATAAAAATAAAGAAAAAAAAAATTATAAGAATGGAACGTAAAACTCCATTTAGTCTAAAGCACTGTGCGACATTTATTGTCATTCATTTTACTCATATATGTATGAAAATTGTATCACTTGGCCTCCTATCAGTTGCTCTTTAGTACGTGATACGGGAGAGAGTAATCAAGATCGTGTGGCGGTACATAAATTCATTCTGTTGCCATTTTTATTGTCTCTTAGAAATGAAAACAATTCAAATAAAATAGAAATTTATTTTGACATTTATTATATGATACGAACATTTTTTACGGTCCTTTTACTGAGCTCAAATGAATGAATGAATATGTATCGTGAAATCGTTTAAAAAAATAAAAAAAAAGTTACATTAGAGCAGCACGCTCTACAATTTTTTTATTTTTTTTTTATATTAGAAAAACACACAAGAGCAATTTTCTTTATTTTTTCAAAAATGTCAAGTTTTCTCTTGCTTCTTGTACACAAAAACAATGAAATTCGTGCACGTACAAACAACAATTTCGAAGAACATTAAATCTTTCAAGAAATTGTGAAAAATTACACGACGTGTTGTCATTTGCCACGGTCAAATATCGGTTTTTGATCGATTTTAAGTCATCAAATGACACTGCAAAATATTTACTGATGACCTTAATTCGATTAAAATTTATTATTAATTATTTTTAACCGATATAATTACTTCAAAAGAATTTTCTTAAATTTTTTTTTTAATTTTATTTAACGGAACATTTAATAATAAATAAATAAAAATAAATAAATTTTATTTACTTCTGAATTTCCAGCTAATTTTCTGTATTTACACTCGACCGACTTATTTTTCTCCGCATAATAAACAAAATAAAAGAAAATAAAACTTTAAAGGAAAAACGAAAATAAACAACATTATAAAAAAAATTAAACACAAAGACCGAAAAAATAAAAAGTTAGTATTTCATTCTTAACTGTTAAAAAATTGAAATTAATGATGTTATATTTTATTGCGGTTTTTATTCTCCGTCTTCGTAAATCCCTGACCAACCAGACAAGAGTCAAGTCTAAATTTAGAAGCAAAAAAAAATTATTAAGTCATTGTTGGGTCTTTATGTGCGAATAATGGCAATATTGATCATGATTTGCTTTATTGCTATAATTTTATTTATTTTTTTTGTTTAAATAAGTTACAGTTTACAAACAAACGCAATAAAAATGTTTAATTTATGACTAGTTGGGCGATTATTTGGTCGCGCTTTGAAAAGTACTTTAAAAGAAACAAAGATAAGCGTTTATAGAAATTTTTTATGAAAGAAAACGATTTTTTGCTTGGTATTTAATTTTTTAATGTGTTTAGTTTCACACAACAATTCTTTACTTGTTTAATAAGAAAAGATTGATTAAATCGCACAACTGCTTAAGAAAAATAACAATTATAAAAAAAAATTCTAAACTTTGCTCTGTGAGACCATAATTTGATTTAATTGGTTCTGTTGGTCGTTCCTCCTCTTTTTCATTATTATTGGATTTTTTTTTATTTTTATTCGATTTTGGTTTTGTTCAATTAAGTATTTATTTATAGATTCACAATTTTTTTCCTCATTTAATTCAATTTCAATTACAATTAGCATAATTTGATTATCATTCCTTTTGCATTTTTTTTTTTTGTGTCTCTTCTATTTTTATTTTTTTATATTATTTCTTGAATTCAATTGAAAAAGAAATCGCATTGAATTTTTTTTCATACGAAGGAATTTCTCGGAATGTGGGGAGACGATTGGAAAAAAATAAATAAATTTATAATCAAAAGAATGCAAAACGTGCTTGCCATGCGTGGAATTAATCAATGAATAAAGGTGTGTTACCTCTTTTTTTCTGTTCATTCAATTCCCGAGAATTCCCTCGATTTGGCTTCAATTGTAATTTTTTGTACATATTGTTGTCTATGTTCAATTAAAATATTAACAGATAAAAAAGAGAGATTTGCTTATAAAAAAATGAAATAATGAAAAAAAAAATTTTTTTTAATGAATGAATGAATTTAAATTTGAATTAAAATAGGATCAGATCACGCTGAGGTGGGTTCAACAACAATAACAAGAGCAAATCACGACCCAACGAATGCCTTTCTTTTCGTCTATAAGAAATATTTGCATGACCTTTGTTATTTATTTTTTTATTAAAAAATTTTTTATACCGGAATTTCTTCGGGTATCGAGAAAAAAATGCAATATCCCTTTCCAAGTCGGTCGAAAAACGATGAAAAAAATTAAAAAAATTAAATTTATTTTTAAATTTTATTTTTTAAATTTTTAAAAATTAATAAATAAATTTAATTTTTTTTTTAACTAGAAAATTATAAAAAAATGATAAAAACTCTAAAAAAATGTATTTTTTAGCAAATTAATAATTATTTTTAATTCTTTGTCAGAGATTTTTCTAAAAAAATATTTTTAAAATAATTATTTTTATTAAAAATAGTAAAAAAAAAATAAATAATTTTAAAAATAATATAATAATTAAAAATAAAAATATAATTTAATTATAAATTGATAATAACTATAATTAATTATTTTTATTTAATTTTTTAAAATTTTATTTGAAGAAAATTTTTCAAAAAAAAATTAATTTTTTAATTAATTTTTTTATAATTTAATTTATTTTTAATTTTTTTAAAAATATTTAGCTTTTCAAAATAATCTAATATAAAAAAAAATTTTAAAAAATTTCTTTTTTGCATGTAAAACACTTAAAGGGATTCATTGATGCATAAAACTCAAACATTTTTCTTCCGTTTTAAACGTTAATTTTTACAAATAATTTCATCGGAAATTAAAAATAAAACAAAAATCGTTAAAACCTTTCTCCGTCATTGCCATATCGATTACACGACAACGCGGTCTAGTTCATGTATAATACTGCAAAGTTCAAATATACATTTCCTGTGTGCGATCACACACAAATAAAATAAAATAAAAACAATAATTTACACAACAAAACAAACTTTGATTTTCTGAATGAAATCTATACCTTAAAATAATGTATTTAATAATGTCTATGACAAAAACACGACGAAAAATTCTAAATAGCGCCGCCGTGCTGAACCGTACCCGCGATAACACTTTTATGTACTTGCCATGCCACACCACGTCGAAAAAACACGTTTTAACTCGCGCTCTTTATTTGGTTTACCTATTATTATTATTATTATTCTCAACATATAACATCTATATAACCCTTTTTAGCGTGTATGTGTGCAATATATATGTTGGTATTGTGTACAAATAAATAAAATAGACAGTTCGCGACTTATTTAAAATTCATTGAAATTGAAACGAAACGATGTACGGTTAGTCGTGCATCGAACATTATCGCTATTATTATATTTATACATATATAATATACAACATTACTGGATCGAAGATAACATGAGACGTGTTTTTGTATAAACATATATAACAAGCATAACAACAAAAACCTGAATGATTTCAATAATATATCTCATGGTGAGTAATAAAATATTAAAAATATGCCAAATGGGTATACGAATTATTATTATTGATCCTCATCATCATCATATTTTTGGTTTATTTATTAATAATGCGTTTAATAATAGCAGCGAATTGGCAATCAATAAAGGAATGGTTGTCTCTATGTCTGTAAATTAATTATAGAACATTGCGAAAGGGTGATTGACTTGCAACGAGCGATTGATTGACTATTATTATTATATTACCGTAAAGTATATAATTCTGAAAAAATTTAAAAATCTGTTCTTTTGAAGAAAATAAAAATTTAAGTTTATTCTTTTAACATTTTTTGTTTCAAATTCTTATTTTTTAAAATATTTTTCTGAAAATTTTGAAATTTCAACTTATTTTGTATTTTCATATATTTTTATTTAAAAAATTAATAAAAATAAAATTAATAAGAATTTTAAAAATTAAAGATACAAAAAAAATATTATTAAATTTAATTTAAAAATTAATTTTATTAATATTAAAAAATTAAAATTTATAAAAAAAATTAAAAATAAAAATTAGAAAACAATTTTTTTAATTAAAATAAAATTTTATTAATAATTTATAAAAAATATTAAAATTTAATTAAAATTAAAATAAATTTAAAATTTGATTTTAATAAAAATTAAAAAGAAATTCTGTTCTTTTAACTTTAAAATTAATTTTTCTTAATTTATCTACATTTTTCTTTTAAATTTGAATTTCAAGTTTTTTTTTCTATTAGAATTATCAACTTTACGGTATTGGTATAATATAAGTCAAGTTTATTAGTGCAAACATTGGCGCTGTTTATTATTATTATATCATTAGAATAACAATAAGTCATGATTTTTTGCATAAAACTTGTCAAGTTTGCAATAAATTTAGCATAATAAACGTACTAAAACATAGTTTACAGGAGGAGAAGAAATAACTTGAGCTCTTTCAAGCAGAAAATACCAACATACATGCATCATAAAAGTTATTATCGTAGTTTATTTATAAAGGTAATAACAATTTTGATGAGGTATTTTTAATATTTTAATACATTTACTCCTGCTTCTTGCCATGTTCTCGGCTCAGTTTATTGCATTCATTCGGAATTCATGTTTCATCATCAGTTTAAACATAATCTTCCATGCAAACAACTTACACACATACAAAAAAAAACTCCATTACTAATACTTTCGTAGAATAATGCAAGAATTTCTTTTTACAGACGATGCAATATAATAATATGTGCAGCCGGCTCTTTTTATTTTATTATTACACTTATTTTTTTTTGCTGTACGTGTGTCGACGCATGAATGAAACGAGGCAGCAAAAAAAAAGTTGAATATAATAAATACCAAACAAGGCACGTTATTATTACTATTTTATGAATGTGTTTGTGTGCGCTCTGCATCATCGTCGCAGATTCACAGCAAGATTGAATTTTTGCTAGAAAGAGTTGTTTCATGTTGCGAAATAAATTACAGAATAATTTTTTTATACCTTTATTTATGTTAATAACAACATGACTTTTTTTCATAAAAAAAATCGAAAAAAAAATTAAAGGAATTTTTTGTAATTAATATTTTTTTAAAATATTTATAAAATTTATTAAAAACATTATTTTTAATTTCATTGAAGTTTTTTTCAATTAATTACGCAAATAAGCAAAAATTTATTTATAAAATTTATAAACACAACTTAAAGTTATTTAATGCGAATCTAACACGAATTAACTCGATGGAATTTAAAATTCACTGGAATGTAAACTGATAATAATGATGATAAGAAACTCATCGAGGTGTGAAATAATTCGCTAGTTTTTACTCACATACAAAATTGTAACAGAAATAATAAATAATAATAATAATAAATAATTATTATTATAAATTTTAATTGTCTTGGATTTCTGTGTAATTGATTTTCACACTTCGACAAACTTGGAAAAGTGTCACGTTTCAAGTAATAATTACGTTATTTACTTAAATGGGATGTAATTTTATCAAATCTTAATTATTATCAGATTTTCTCTGTAATTATGTCTGCTGGATATTTAATTCAAAAAAAAAAATCACACACATAAAAAAAATATTTTCTCACAATGACAATCCCTCTCTATTAAATTTATGCACTTTTTATCCCTATTTAATTTTTTTTTTTGTATTAAAAAAATTTTTACCTTTAAAATCTGGCGTACATTGTAGAAGACGTTGTTGAATTTCCAATAATTTTGATTATTTTAAATAGCATTTATTTTTTCACTTCAATTTAGCTAATAATATTTGATTTTTATTTTTTTTTTATTTTTTTTTATAATAATTTTTTTTTTACTTGTGGTAATCTTTTTATTATTACACTAATTTAATTTTTTTTTATTTTTTTACACACAATTTTATTCAGATTTTTTTATTATAATTTTTTTTTTCTATTAATATTTGTAAGAAATATTTTCAAGATGCACCTTCAATGCAATGTTGATGATGATGTATACAATTCTTTATTTATTTTTTTTTCTCTTTTTATTATTTGTATACCTTTATATATATTTTTTTATTATTTATTTATTTCTTCCTTCTGTATTTTATTATTTTTCTCTCCAACTTCTATTTATTATGATTATTACATATCATTATATAAAGCTGTATAACTTTTGCTTGCACAGCAGACAGACACTATTTCACGGAATTAATAACGGATCCAGTTTGTATGTACGGTGAAAAAATAATAATAATGATTTGTTGTGTATTATGTACTATAAAAATACAACACCAGCAAAAAATGAAGATGCAGAACCGGTATACGTTTATATTTATTTATTTTTTTTTTCTTTCATAAAACTTTGCCCTTGTGGATTCTCACTGGCTAGTCTTTCTTCTTCACATATGACTGAACCGAGCGAAGGAACAAAGAAATAATTATATTTTTTAATAACTTTTAATAGTTTTCAAATAAAAATATTAATTATTAATTTTTTTTTTTCGTTTTTATTGCGCGAGAAACGAGACACAACACAAAAAAAAAATTAATGATGATTATCCAGCCACACTTAAAGCACGTTCAGTTTTGCTCGTGAATAATTTTTGTAAGTGCTTCACTTTAACACAGAATTTTTTTTTATCATAAAAAATACCTTCAGGGACAGGTATTCTGTTGAGTAAGTGACTGAAGAACGAATGAAGCGAAAAAAAAAGAGTTTTTTTTGTATTTTTCTTCCTTTTCACTTATTTCTTTGATTTTTTCCAAGAATTTTTGTGCCTTCGGTGTTATTTATTATTTTTTTGATATAATAACAAATAATGAGTTTGAAAATAATTTTAATGATAATTGTTACACAAAATAATTTTCAGTCGATAAATAATTAATTTTTTAATTCAATCTTCAAGTATTTCGATTTTTGTTCGTTTAATTTTAATTTTTTTCGTTTGCACGTTAATTCTTTTTTTTTCTATTTTTTATCCAATTAATCCATAATAATAACGCGGATAACGATTTTTAAAAAGCGCGCATCGAAATTTCGTCACAACTTCACACGAATAAAGTGAACGGCAAACTGATTTTCAGTTTTCACAAATACATGCAGGCAGAGACAGCATTTTTGTTTCAATGTGTGTGCGATGTGGAAAATGAAACATAACCGATTTGCGTGTGTTTGTGTGAAATATTTTTGTGTTGGTCTGGCGTTTCGCACTGGGATCAGATATTCTCTGTGTCTATAGGATCATATGGTTAGATTCCAGTGTTTTTCGTTCCAGAGCCGGTATTCTGTGTATTTGTGTGTTTGTTGAGGTAGTGTTAGAGACTGAAAATTGAAGAAAATAAAAAAATATTTGTGGTATATATTAAAATATATAAAAAAAAATATATAAATTATATATGAAAAATATATATTAAATATCAAAAATAATAAAATAATAATAATATAATATTTTTTGTGAATTTTGCTCTTAATTTTTTTAAAATTATTTATTTTTAATTTTTTTAATTATAAATAAATAGTCTCTCAATTTTTTTACGAATAAAAAACACAAAAATTAAGAAATTAAAAAATATAGGCTTTTTGTTTAATTAAAAAATTTCTCGCAATTAAAATATAAAATTTTTAAATTTGATTAAAAAATATATATTTTTACATAAAATATATTTTTTTGTAAATTAATTTTTAAATTTTTTTAACAATATTTTTTTAAGTATTTTATTATGTTTTTTAATATTTTTTTAAATATTTTTAAAAATATTAAAATTAATTAATAAAAAAATATATTTTTTATTGGATTTTTATTCCATTTCAACTTAACTTCTTTCTTAATTAATCTTATTAAATATTTTTAAAATATATATTTTTTTTATTATTTTTAATTATTTTTTTTACAATTTTTTAATGATTTTTTTTGATAGAAAATATTTTAAATTATGAATAATTTATTGTTGTTAATTAAATTAATTTTAGATAAAATTATTTTATATTTTTTTTATAAACGATTTTCTTGAAATAATTTTCTTTAATTTTTTTTTAATTAATTAATTTAATTTAATTTATTTAAAAATTAAATAATTAATAATTTAATCAATATAAATTAATTATTAATTCTTACTTAACAAATTTTTTAAAGTACCAATTTCAATTAAATTTCTTATTAAAGTAAAACTTTACTTTCGACATATTTATTCAAACTTTAATAAAACCATATGAACATTGGAGAATCTAATAATAGTAATATCTTTTATTTACAAAAGATCCTATCCAATTTGTTGCACTTATTAAACAATTTTGAACAATCTCTCTCCTTTTGAGCTCCTTTCAAATAAAATATCCTCTTTACACACCATAAGACGACTTTTCCATATCCTTTTCTTCAAATACGAGCAACGTGTCTAAATATAATTCAATTTAAATTAAAACCTCTTATGCATGATACAATGTTATCCATTATACATCATTTCACCTTTTATCAATACGTACCTTTTAATTTGATCTCTTTCTTCGATTACTCTTTACTCTACTTTCTCATGAAAAACCATCATTTGTATGCAAATAAAATAGTAGCAGAGCAGTAGTGGCAAAAGGATAAGACATGATTAGAATATCTGTAATCGATAAGGATTTATGATAAAAACATGACTGAGGTGAATAATGTAGAGCAGTACAAAAGTCTTGCACATGATCGGGTTAATATTCAATTTTTCCAATAATTTTTTTTTTTTTTGTGCAAGTCATAAATTATTTTTCGT
The DNA here is from genome assembly GCF_036172545.1 of Culicoides brevitarsis. Taxonomy (NCBI): domain Eukaryota; kingdom Metazoa; phylum Arthropoda; class Insecta; order Diptera; family Ceratopogonidae; genus Culicoides; species Culicoides brevitarsis. The sequence goes on along the minus strand of NC_087085.1, from coordinate 12,101,637 downwards.
CTCGCATAAATTGTAGCAATTTTCTTGATTATTAGACACTGATACAAATTTTTTTTTCGCTGTTTTTAAATAAATGAGCACTTCCGAAAATTTGTACTGAAAAAAAGTTGCTGAACAAACTTTTTCTAATAAATTTCAATGCAATTCACTTAAAACAACTTTTACTGCTGCACATTTCTGCTTCCTCTCTCATTTTTCTTGTGCCTGCCACTACTTTTTTTTCTTGTTGTTGTTGTTGTTAAATCTTAGCGTTTTGTTTCGCCTTTTATTTATTTATTTATGTAGTATTTGTATAAAATTGTGAGAAAGCTCACAAAAAAATATATTTATAGAAAATTTGTATCCTACGGTTGTGTAAATTATTTTTCTTGCTCTGTCTTTAACATAAGTTGTGTGAGAATTTGATATCAGTTGAAAATAAAAACTTTTTTTTTTGCAAAAAAAAAAAATAAAGTAAAATGCAAATAATCAAGAAAAAAGCAAGAAAAATATCTCTCCAGTAATGCTCGTTGCTTACAAATGTTGAAGGGAATGCAGAGTTGATGCACAAAAATTTCAGCATAAATAATACAAAACATTTTTTATTCTTATTTTTTATCCAAATGAAATTGCATTCAAAACAAGTTGAATTGTTGTTGCTGCAATAAGTTGCAACAGCATGTTTTTTTAAACGGATGCACGAAAAAAAAATCTGGAAAAGTTTTTATTTCTCATTATTCTTATTTTTTTTCAAAGTTTTCTTGTTATGTTAGCTTTCAAGTGGTCTTAGTTATGTTTGACAATTTTAACGTTAATTTTTTTAAAAAATACTTTATTTCGCATGATTTTTCATCATTCTCAACAATTTGCACCTTTTTCGCTTCAATACGAATTTTTTGTTGTCTTTTTATCAAAATGTCTGTCATTGCATAAAAAACTTTTTTTTTTGCAAGTCACTAAATTCAAAGCCAGCAAACTTGTGACAATTGATAATATGTGGCGAGAAAAAAAAACTTTTCTTTTGTTACTGCTCTGTGTGTGTGCGAGGAAAAAATTTGCGGAAAAATAAAATAAAATTTCCCATAATAGTGGAGGAAAAGGAAAAATTCGTTGCCCGAAGATAAGTTTTGTGTGTGTGAATTTTTTTGAAAGACTTCAACTTTCGTTTATCCAGAAAATTGGGTAAAAACGAATCAAATTTTTGTTTGCAAAAGTTGTCAAATGAGTAATTGTGTTTGTCTTCTGGCTTTGATCAGACCCGAGAAAAAAAAAATAAAATATTTTTCATACGTTTTATATTTAAATGAGAAAAAAAATTGTAAATTTTTCCAAGCATCTTGCGACAACATCTTGCTCCAAAAAGAAAAGAAAGAAAAAAAAGAGTTTTCCGTTGGCTGCAATAAAAAGGTGATAAATTAAATGAAATACCAGACAAAACTTCAATCTTTGATGAAATGTAAGAAAAATCTCCGTTTCATGCAAAAAAATAGGAGATTCCTACGTACAACTTCCCATTTAACGAAACTGTAAACTTTAAGCGAAGTTGTGAATTCAAAATTTAAAGTCAATGAAAGCAAGATTAGAAGCTGAAAATGTGTATTGGGACGAAATATGTTGATTGCAAGATTAAAAGTGCATTGGGTCAAAAATGTGGGTCATTTGGGGTAAAGATGGGACGAAAATCTGAATTTGCATTGGGTTAAAGTTTTTACATGAACATTAATCTTGAATGTACATTGGGACAAAAAAAAATTTAAATGTCACTTGGGGCGAAAGTTTCAAATGTGTTTTGGGTCAAATTTTTAAAATGTGCATTGGGTCAAAAATCTTGAATGTGCCTTAGGTCAAAGTTTTTAAATTTGCATTGGGCAAAAAAATTTAAAATGTCAACTGGGGCAAATTTAGAGTGCCTAATATTTAAAGACCTAAAATATGCATTGGGTCATTGTTTTTAAATGCGCATTTGGCTTGAAATTGTATAGAGGCAAATATTTTAAATGCTAACTGGGACAAATGTCGAGTAAATAGTACTTTAAAAATTTAAAATATGCACTGGGACGAAAAAGTTTTGTAAACACAAACCGATTCGTTAAATAGGAAGTTGTACGTACAACACTTTTTTATATCTTTTTGACTATTCCAGCAGCTTGACAAACATAAAATCAGATGAAAATATTTTCTGCCAAAGTTTTTATTGCGAGTTTGTTACATTTGTTGCTCGTCGCTGCGAGAAAACGGCGTGTCAGATGACTCGTCTGCCATACTTGATGAAACTATTTACGAGACAAAAAGAACTTTTTTATGTAATTTCGTGTAAATTGGCTTATAAATTTTTCTCCTTGTGCATTTTCGGAGAAAATTTCCATATTAAATATTCTGTGTGTTTAGTTTTACTCAAATTATTATCTCTGATTACTTTTAAGCTTTTAAAATATATCGAGAAACGGCACTATAAAATTCCCAGAAGCTTTATCCCGAAATATCTAAGCCAGAACAAACAGAGAGAGAGACGCACATATTGATTTAGTATTATTACCTTCCTGTTTTGTGTATTCATTCACTGTTTAAATATCAATGTATTTTCTAGGAGTCTAGCTTCTGCTAAAGCTAACAACACATAAAGCACATATAAATGGCTAAAATTAACATTTCAGTTTATCAAATATATGATGATGATGATGCTGCTTCTGCTGTTATGCTTGGTTATGCCGCGTGGCATGTGAGTGTTTGCATAAAGCTAATGAATCATGAAACGAACAACAAATGAGAGCTACGTTACAGGGCGCACGCACAGGAAATATGGGTATTAAATTTTCTTTAAATATATCATATTTATAATGGTTTTGAGCGAGACAAGTTTCCTTGCGCCTGGCATTGTTTTAGACGAGTTGGAGCAAAATGAAGCCACTGATGACTTCGTGGAAAAGTGTTGAGGCATTAAGAGTTGTTTTCGTGAGAAATGCATTTCTTTACGCAAACGAGATTCGAGGAAAATCTTCTTTAGTTTTGATGAAAATTCCTGTTTTCTAAATGGATTTCCAGAAGAAGCAATTTATGATAAAATTTTCATCTTTATTTATTTATTGTTTTATTTTGAGTTATTAGAAGAGTTAAAATTTACAAAATAATTAAAATTAGAAATTTCATACTTTTCACGCAATTTATTTCGAAGGAAATAATTTTTTGGGTCCTTGAATTTTTCTCGAAATTCTTAAGAGATACAACGCTATTTTTTCTGAAAGAGCATAAAAAATGCAAGAAAATGGCGGTTGAATGATTAAATTCGGAGTTTTGTGAAAAATTTTAGTCAACAGAATACTTGAAGCTCCCTATGGACGAAAAAGAGATAAAAATAACCCCATAAGTGGTCAAATTAACCCTTCAGGAGATAAACAAAAAAAAGGTAAATTTGTATATCCCAGTGAGACTAAATAACCTTTTTTTAAGGCCCTGAGGTCTTGAAAATAAGGCTCTCAAAATTTTACATAAAGAAATTCCGAGATTTTATTTTTTTTGAAAAAAAAAATTTTTTTTTTTTTTTTTTTTAAAAAAATAAAAATTTTGGAATTTCTCCATGTAAAAGTTTGAAGACCTTATTTTCAAGGCCTTAGGGCCTTTAAAAATGTTATTTTGTCCCATTGGATTTATTAAGAGGTCAAAATTTACCTCCATAGGGTTTAATCTAACCTCTTTAAAAAGGTTATTCTGACCACTTGAGAGGTTAATTTGATACCTTCAGAATTGGTCAATTTAACATCTCAAGGCGTCAGAATAACCTCATCAAGAGGTCAAATTAACACATTAGGAGATAAATTTTATCTCTTTTTCGCCCAAAGGGCTCTTTTTATATAAATAAATTCGAAAAAAAAAATTCTCCTAAAAAAAAAATTTTCGATTTCTGTTTCAACCCCAAATAGACATAAGTTTTTCACCACAATCAGGAAATTAATCGATTATAAATCGTGTTATGTAAAAACGAGACAGCGACAAAAACATAAAAAAAAGTGTTTAGAGAGTAATTCCATTCAAAAGTGTGGACCAAATATAATTTTCTTCAAAGCGATTCAATTCATGTCTATGACAATGCACAAAGTTCTTCTTTTCTTTTTTTTTCGTAATGACTAGCAAAACTATTTTCCGTTCCAGGAAATTGTATTTATTCGAAATGGATCGATTTTAGACTTGTGGCTTTGTTGAATGGAACAAAATCAGAGGGAAATTGTGTGTTACACCCATTAGCCTTGTTTTGTTCGATTATTTGTAAAAGCGAATTAAAGGCAGTTTTACAGACGATCGAAACTGTATTAAATGGAATAATCCCCGAACAAAGCTGATGAGAATTAGCAAGAGAGAGAGAGAAAAGGAAATTAAATGTCAAATTAATGCGAGTAAATAATTATTTTGTGTGTAGTTTAGTACAGTGAACATTTTGGGTAACTTTTAGTTAGAAGTTTGGGAGAAAATTTATTTGAGTTTCAATAAATTTGCAAATAAATTTTTTGAGTGGGAAAGTTTAGTAGGGCAAATATTGATTTTTTAGTAGAAATTTTTTAAGAAGATTCACAAAAAATATTTTTTAAGCATTTCCAGCAAAAATAATTATTCAAATTAAGCAAAATTAAGTAGAAAAACTCACCTGCAACGACCAAACATACATCTTGCGTCTTAAAAAGTTGTAATGCGCACTCCAAATTAATGCAAACTCACACAGCAGCGATAAAATTCTTAATTAATTCCCGAATGAATATTCATTCCGACTTGGAAACGTCCGAATCCAATACCACAACTAACGGCACATAAAAAATTTAAATGAAAATGCAAAACTAACAAATGTTCCGTTGTATTGTTATCACTTTTTTCCCTCGGTTTCGGCATAAAAATAGCTAAGAATTGCAATTTCAAGTCATTAACAGCGGCAATTAAATGGTAAATGTATAAAATTACTAATTACTCACCGAAATAGGATTTTAACACATTTATCAGGCATTTATTTAGTTATTATTATGTTGTGTTATGTTACAGGATGATGTTATTGTAGTCTGTGTTTCGCTAAAAGATATCCTTGGAAGCGTTGAATGTTGTGCCAAAAAAAAAAAGAATGTAGCTTTTACTAATTAGTTTTGTTCATATCACAATGAGAGGTTGTCATTAAAGTTTTTTAGATTTAAATTTTTATCCTAAAAAATATTTGGTTAAATTTGTAATTTATTTAATTAAATTTAATTCAATTAATTTAATTATTTAATTAAATTAATTTAATTTAGTTATTTATTTATTTTTTTTTATTTGGAAATTATTTAATTAATTTCAGCCAAACATAAAATAATAAACCAATAAAAAATTAAATAAATTGATAAATTAATTATTTTTTTGTTTTTTGCAAAATTTATATTTTTAAAAATATTTTAATACAATATCGTTTAAAAAATTTATTAAAATTTAATTTTTTATTAAAAAATTAATTAATAAAAATAATTTTAAAAAATATTAAATTATAAATTTCAAAAAAAAAAAAATATTTTTAATTTTTAATAAAAAAAATAATTTTTTAAATTATTAAAAATTTATTATAATTAATTAATTTAATTTTTTATTAATTTGATAATTTATTAATTAATTTTGTGGAGAATTTTAAATAATTTATATTAATTATTAATTTAAGTTATTATAAAATATTTCAGATTTAAAAATATTTTTCTTTAAAATTAATAAATGTTTTTAATAAAATTAAAAAAAAATTAAATTTTTTTTTTTTAAATTTAAAAAAATTATTTTTTAAGGAAAATTTTATTTTTGAAAACCTTTCTATAAATTATTTTTAAATTATAATTAATTATTAATCTTATTAAATTTAAATTTAATTTAATTTATTATTTTATTTTGAAAAATAAATTTGAATCCAAAAAATGGTAAACATTAAAGGTAAGAATTTCTAAAATTTAAAAATAATATTTTTTTATTTTTTTAAAATTTTTAAACTAAATAAAACTTTCCAACCTACCTTTTCAGAGAAATTCTGGCACTGTTCAAGCAATTAACATCATCGGTCTGTTAGAAATGCATTCTCCTACTCTCCTCTGTGTCTACAAGCGCAACAAAACAGCTTCATAATAAATTTTTCGCAAGTTCAACCATTTAATTGAACATTAATTATAACGCCAAACGCGACTTTTCCATAGACACAGCGCTGCGAGACACGAGATAATGTGAGAAAAGATGTTTTATTTGTTATGCCATGTTACCGACACGAAATTTGGCGCCTTTTAGACTAATCTAATAACCCATTGATAACAATAACAACTTTGTAATTGTTTGTTTTAAAATTTCTACGAGCTCCGTTGTACGCAACTAACACAAAGAAAACTTTTATTTACTTCGCGCGTTAGTAGTTGTACATTTTTTGCCGGTTTCTGTGTTTTACGATATGACAATGATGAATGATCGTTGTGAAGGTGCATGATCAACACTAATACATTCATTCATGTGTCGGGTTGTGTTTATTTTCGACATCTGATGAGACGTCGCGACGAGACAATTTTTAGTTGTGTGTTTATCGTAGTTGAATTCGGTCAATTTTTCCTTATTCGACGTCGCGCTCCAATTAAATGCAACAAAATTATGTATTTTGTGTTGAATTCGAGCGAAAAATGAATCGAAATCCGTCTTCTCGTATCGATATTGAGGGATTTTTCAAGCCTTTACTGCTGCATCAGCAAAGTGTCGTTGTAAGTTATGAATTTTCTACGTTAGACGACGACCAGGAAAAACTTTTGGAGCTTTTTCGTTCACGTGCGAACATTATCAACCGTACGTACCCGAAAAATTCGCCACTTACCGTTATCGAGCAGGAACTAATCGAGCTCTTCAACAAATTTCTGTACGAATGGCCCGACGGTATCTGGATGCACTACGATAAGAAACGTCAAAATCTTATCGAAAACTTTTATTATGCCCTTGCTTATGCGGATTTCAAGTTTAGCGTCGACGAAATTCAATACATCATCAATACATGGAACATGTGCAAGTCAAATCGAGGTTCATGCAACAATTCCGGGTTTATTTCGTCGATTGTGGCATTCAAAGAGCTCAAACAATGCTTGATCATTAAGAAAATGGGCGTGAATCGCAACCGAAATGCCTTGGACAAAAACATCGAGAAACTCCATTCGAACGGATACGCCTTGGAATCACTCCTGAACACATTATTGCATCGTCAAGCCTTCGAAGTCATCAAAATGTTCTATTTAGTGTACGAGAAACAGACAAGTTACATCAGTTATCGTGCCGAGGCCACTTATAAAAAGGTTCTTGAACGCGTGGCACTCGACTTAGCCACAGGTAACATCGAAAAAATGGAAAAACAAATCGAATTTTTGCATTTTTTGCTGGATCATCCGAAAGTTGGCAAAAATTACATCGTAAAAACGCAAACTTTCAAGGAACTCCAACGATTGGGAGCGAAACGTGTCATCGAAATAATTCTCAGCAAGAAACCTTTCGTGGGTGCCTTGGATGAAAATGGAGACTTAATGATGGCTGACATCAACAAGCAGCAATTTGAGAGATTTTTCAATTCGCTCGTTACGCCGCAAGTAAATAACCGTCGCATCATCGAAATGGACTTGTCTTGCTTCTTTCCGCCGCAAGAAGAGCTGGATGCGAATCCCGAATATAATGAGATGAAATTTTTCTATCATCTGGCAGATACGAGAGAATTACGACCTTTGCTTGTACATCCCGTGATTGAAACTCTCATCAACCTAAAATACAAAAAATTGAGCATTTTTAATTGGGACTTGATTTTATGGAGAGTTGTGGTACTTTTACTCGTTTTACTCAATTATTTACTGCCATACACTGCGATTCACGTAATTTCATGGATTTCCTTCGGATGCCTGCTTCTGAGTGAACTTTATGCTTATTTTGAGTCGCCATCAAGGATCAGGATCTTCGTTTTAGGATTTTTGAACACGACAACGCTCACATTTCTCTTCTTCTTTTTGTACAAGGACTGCGTGACGAACGATTGTCCGAATGTCACGGGATTCGGAAGTCTCCTGCTTGCCATCAACATTACTTTTATCCTGTGTTACTTGTCGCATCATGTCTCGCTTTACGTTTTTATGCTCTTTAGTGTTGCGAGGAACGCTTTTAAATTTATCGCCGCCATCAGTATCATGTTAATCGGGTTTGCCTACTGCCTGAGTAAGAATTTTGGTGAATTAGAGGGATTCGAGTACATTCAAACAGATGAAAATAATACAGTTGTCTCACCGAACATTGGGCACTTGGAAAAGACGATCTTCAAGACGTTCCTGATGCTGACGGGGGAATTGGAAGCACGCGATATTCCGTATTTGCATCTTTTGAGCTATGCGGTTTTCTTGGTTTTTGTCTTTTTTGTGCCAATTGTGTCGATAAATCTCCTCAGTGGTTTGGCGGTAGGCGATGTACAACAAATTATCTCAAATGCGCGACTTTGGAGACTTACGACGATCACAATGTTTCTCTATTGGTACGAAAAAGGGTTGGCGAGAAGGACTTCGTGTCAACGATACATCGATTCAGCTCGAATTTACTACAAAAATATTCGGTAAATTTTTTTCTTGTAAAATTTCATCAAATTTCTTACCTTAAATTTTTTTTAGTTGCATGCTGAGCTCATTTTCGCTGAAAAACATTTACGAATACTTGAAAATTTCACAATTGAGCATCTCCGCCAACAAATGTTTGTACCAAGATTTTTCCCAAAGCGGTAAAATAACCTTCGATCTTGCCAGTAAACGCGTCAAACTGCAAGACAAGCCGATTTGTAGGATTTCCTCACATACTGCCCGCCATACTGCCGAGACAATTCACGAAGAAAAGAACCGCAAACGTCGAAGTCGTGAAGAAAAAAAGGAAATTAAGGATAAAGAATACGCCAAAAAAACTGCCGGAAATATTTTGGACCGCTTGAATAAAATTGAAAGAAAAATGGAAAAATTAATGCAACTTGAGACCGAATTTCGGCAAATTTCGAATCACATCGTGTACTTACATGAAACGAGTCCTAATCGTAAACTCTCGCCGACGAAGTTACTGCAACACATAAAAAGTGCCCAACCGCCGCACGTTCGAAGAAAATCCTTATGATTGCCTTTAAAAAAAAGTCTCATTTGACGAAAAAAAAACTAGGATAAAACTATTTTTATTATTTTATGTTTTTTTTTTATTTTTATTATTATTCGCCATTCTCGGAAATGGGAAAAGTGCATTTTAAGAAGACGACTTGTGCAATTTATACAAATATAATTAAAGATACTTAAAATAGAATAAAATAAGATTTATACGGAAAACTAAGACCATTAACAAAAGTTTTGTTGCGCTCTCTTTTATTTTTATTTTTTTTTTCCTTTTATTTTTAATTCTATCGAAAGAACTTTTTTTTTCGAACACATAGCTTTTTGCTTTTAACTAGCTTAAACTCATGTTTTTCTTAATTTAGTTGTTGTTTGTGTTTTTTTTTTTATTTTCTTTCATGGAATGTTGCCTAATATGAGAAGAGAGAAGGAGTTTTGCAATAATTAATGCAGAAGTTCGTTTCCCATTAATGCAGTTTTTGTTACTTTTTTAAAATCTCTTGAATTTTTAATACAGCACTAAAGGCGGGTTATGTGCTTATCAATAAATTGAGAGCAAATGAGAAAATTTTATTCCTTCTGAAAAAAGTATGCAATGAACTTTACATTTTTCGATTTGTAGAAATTTCATGGATGATTTTATAATTTTTTTTAAATTATATTAAAATTTAAATTAAATTAAATTAATAAATTAAATAAATAAATAATAAATCAAATAAATTTAATTTAAAATTATTAAATTCATAATTTTTATTATTTTTAATTAATTTCAAATTTTTTTATAAATTTTTTTTTATAAAATTTTAATTTATTTTTTTAATTTAATTTAAATAATAAATTAAATTTTTAAATTTATTTTAAATTTTAAATTATAAATTAAATAAATTTTAAATTTTTTAAATTTTTTTTAAATTTATTTATTAATTTAATTTAAATTTATTTTGTTTAAAATTTATTTTTTTTTTCATTTTTGAATTTATTAAAATGAGAAACTATCAATTGGTCTTTAGAATTCTTTTTTCATTCATTCATAGCAAAAAAAAATCAGTAACTTGAAAATTCACAAAAAATCACAAAATTTTTAAAATTTAAAATTAAAATTAATTATAACTAAAATTAATTGAAATTAAGTAAAAATTCATGAAAACCTTCGGAAAAAATAAAAAAAAATATTTTATGATTAAATTAATTTCAATAATTTTTTACTTACTCAGACAAGTTTTTCTTCTGAATTTTTACATCTGCTTTAATTTTTTTTTTCTTTTGTCCATAGAAAATCAATAATACTATTCTTAATATTTCTCTAACTTTTGTCACTAAAACGACTTTCCCAAAAAAAAATCCAATCACCTTTTCACCCAAAATACATAATTCCCTCTCTGCAATTCGAAAGCCATTCAAAAGCCATCCTTTTCACTCAACCGCACCCCTTAAATCTTCTTGAACGGATCAAATATACTTATATTGTCAAGTTCGGACAATCATCATCATCATCTGCACACTCCAAGTCTTCATTTTTCTTTATGTCTCAGCATGTCACTAATTCGATGATATTCTAACATTAACAATGAAATTATTATATTTCGCACAACAACAGAGACCGAAAGTAACGTCATGAGTTAGGCACGAGACAACTAAGATGATTTTGATCAGACATGATAAATGTTACGACCAAAATTAATTCCTTTTAATCTGATGCATTTTCGATGTTGCTCCTTTTCAACTTTCGCAGACGTCGTCGTCGTTATCATGATTAAGAAAAAAAACCATCTGTTGAATTCAAACTTTTCCGTTCCGAGCGACGCAAATCGTCGTCATGCAGACGAATAAACAGCAACAACATGTTTAACATTTTTTTTCGCATTCATCCTCTTTTGTGGCATGATTTTTCTCTCCATCCAAGAATTTTTTTATGGGAAAAGGATGATATATCATTCGCTGCATAAAAATGTTGCTTGTTTATCGAATAGGTACCGGGCTGTTACTTAAATGTCATAATAGGACGCACACTCACAGGAACTACTCGAGACAGCTCAAACGTAATTTAAGATAAATTGATACGACGTGGAAGGAATTCCGAAACCGAATGTGGCATAAAAAGGGATGAAAAACTAATGGAAATCATCCGTCGTTCTTTTTTTTCTTGCTGCAGAATAGCGGAGCATAAAAGTCAAGTAGTTATTCATAATTTTGCAAAGTTGCTAAAAAAAAGTAGGGAAAGATTTTCCTAAATGATGACACAAAAAGTAATAATTTTAAGCGAAATACGAGAAGAACGGAACAAAAATGCAGTAAAAAAATTAACCAGAGATGAAAAATTATCATATGAAAATTGCTGATGGGTATGATTAAAAGTAATCCATTATTTATGACACCGCAATATGATATGGTGAGTAATAATTGTAGAGTTGTTGCACTTTTTTCTGCTTGTGGTTAAGATGATGATATAATGATGACAGTTAAATATTACTTTGCTGCATTTTGTTGGACTTTCATATGACGCAATTTACTATTTTTAGCCAAATTTGCTATTAAGGGTTGTGAAAATCTGAATTCACGATGAGATCAGAAAAATTAATCGATTCAAAAAGATTTTAATAGATGTCAGGTTAAGTAGATCAACAGTTTTTTTAGATCTGATCAGTTGATCTTTCTTATAGATCTTTAAAGTTAGGTTAAGTTTGACAAATACATAAATTATCTAACCTAACCTCACTTTAAAGATCTATAAGTAAGATCTAAGCTGATCAGATCTAAAAAAAATAATTTTCCCATATACGATCTTAAGATCAAATCAAAAGATCAGATTTGATCTGTCATGAACATTGACAGATCAAATCTGATCTTTTGCTTTATAATGAAGATTTCATTTTTACTCTCTTAAAATCTTTAACTCTCTTCATTCGTTTCTACCAAAACCTTTTATTTTCTCTTACTGTAACAACTCATCATAAAAAATTCACTTTTTAATTTTTCATTAGGATTTCTGTCAAAAATGACGAAGAACATTTCTTGCCAGTTACTTTCTGCCCTTTCTACAATTTCCCATTATTATCATATCAAATTTATAAAAAAAGGAAAACCTGTCAGAATGCAAAATTTTCTACTATTTTAGGCACGAACTGAAACGGAAGGATTGCTAGTTGTCACTTTTTGGTCCGTAATTTTATGCATTGCAAAATTCAATTTTCAAAATTTTAATTAAAAGTTTTTAATCAAGATTCATGCGATGCGATGCGTTTTGTTCTGTCTTTACTGCGAGCCAAAAGAAAAAAAAAAGAAAATTGTGTCTAACCACCCGCATATCGTTTTGCATGAAACATTTAGTTTTGATGATTTGCTCTCTGGTGTCTAGACATGAATTAATTTTCCATCACAAAGCAAGATGCTTAAATTTCAACTTTATTTCGCTCCGTTTGAGTTTTAATTAGGTTATAAACCTTCGTTCTCTCTCGTGCTAAAGGGAAAAAAACTGCGCTGCTAATATCGCTAATAATGTGTTTTTCTTTTCATCTTCAGGAATGTAGTTGAAAGTTTCGAGAATGTTCTCTTAAAACTTACACAAACAATTAAAATTTCATATTTTGATGCACGTTGCAGAAGTGTAATGATGCAAAAACTTGTAATATGCTTAAAAACGAAAATTACACGAAAACACGAGCAAAATAATAATAATCATATCCGACATATGTTGTTTGTGAAAGGAGCTTCGGCACACGGCGAACCTGGTATATTATTTAAATTTTCATTTTGTTCTAGATTCGCAGTGTATCATGCAACTTTTTGCATTTATAATCCGTGTTTTCGCATTTAGCTCTTGTTGAATATCTTATGATGTGTACACACACAGCTGAAAGAAGAAAGTCTATTAAAAGTCTTCTTTAAGAGCAATATTTAAAATTTTCATTTCTCTCTCTACCTCTGTTATTGCTCATACTTAAATGTGTGAATATCCTGGTTTTGCACTGACTTAAGCCTCACATGTACTTCACAAAGTATCTTCGACGAGTAACAACAACAACAAAAAAATGTTCAAGCAGAGAAGAAGAAGACGAAGAAAATTATGAAAGTATTATTTACGACAACTTTTGGTTTTGTTTAATATTGTATACTGCATGTCTGTGAAAGCTGCTGCTGCTGCTCCTTGTGATGCATCTTTGCGGTGAGTAGAGTGTACTTTATGATTTTCTCTTACTTTGCGATAAATTTAAAAGTCACGTACAACTCACCAAACTATTTGCTCCTTCGAACGTCTTCAGAGGAACATTGATAGTGCCAACATATACGATTTGCTCCAAGCAAAGTAGGTTTCTCGGTAAGATACTCGACATGCAAAATGAATCTAATTTTTGATAAATTTTACGGTAACGCAAGGAATGAAACAAAGTGCAAAATGCAAACACTTTCTGGATATTTACAAAAGTTTGTGGGTTTACATAGTTGGTGCTCTTTTTTCAGCATAGAAAGGAAAATTAATTGAATTTTTAAAAAGATTAGAAAAAGATGCTGTCTTGTACATTTTTGTAACGAATTATCATTAAAAGCAATCGAATGACCAAAAGACAATAACAATCATTTGGAAAAAAAATTAAAACAGAAGACAAGAAACAGACACTGATAGTAAAAACAAAAAAAAACTAAAAAAGCAAAACAATGATAATGAAAATGATTGAAGCTTGGTTTGCTTAAAGATGATGAGTTGAGCGCATTTCAACAAATTTTGTGAAAGCGATCGAAAAAGTAAGATAATTATGTTGAAAATCCTTAAAAGGATAGGAACAAAGCTGATAGATTCATAGAAAATGTCATAAAATCGAAATTTTGGTAAGTAATATCCCATCCTCGTCGCTAATAAAATATAATTATGCGGAGCGAAAAGATAACACGTTCGTTTTGTTCAAGATATCAAACCAAAGAAAGCGAGAACTTCTTTGTTTATGACGTTCATTTAGTTTCAGCTTCTGTATAAAATTGGCTTGATCGTTATAAGTTTGTTCTTCCTGTCCTGTATTGATCATTTATTAGTGAGAAGACAAGATTGTCTTTAAGGTTTGTTTTATCATATATCGCTTCCATTTGTATCCATCCATAATCTCAGGTGTCTTTTGGCTTCTTAAATATATTTCTGAAAAATAAAAATAAATGATAAAATCTATAAAAAAAATCTGTTCGATAATTATACTTCCCTAAAAAATATTTAAACTTAAAAATATTTATTTAACGAAACAGACAGACAAAAAAAACTTTTGGAGCAAATTTAAAATTGTAACTTTCCTGAAAAAAGTAAAAGCCGATTTTTATCGTATTTCAATTGTTCCAGATGTTCTGTAGTAAAAACTCCAAACGACACAACCGCACTGACATTTGTATGTATCGACAATTTTTTTTTGCTTCATCAATAAAAAAACATAAAACGACATTCAATGAGCTTTTTATCGCCTCAACTAAATGAAATTGATTTTCATCTTCTCTCTTTCCACTGTACTTTCTTTTCTATTTTCATTTTCATCTGCGTTGAATGTTTGTTTGTCCTTATTTTTTTTTCTCTCTGTGTATTGCTGAATTGACTTTCCTTCATTTACTTGTTTCTTTGCCCCTTTTATTTGATTTTATGCGACGCTCTGTTGTTGTTGTCGTCGTCTGATGATATCATCGATACCGTAACAAGACAATTCAACCTTTAACAATTTTATGATTACAATCATCTGTTTTTTTTTCTGCGTTCTTTCACCGTTTTTTGGCGACGATGCCTTGCAGCAGCAACTCTGAAAGAAAGGACACAAAAAAGTCAATCAGTATCGGATGTGTGGAGTGTCTTTAATTTAATTTCGATGAATTGATCAATTCCTAATGAACGTTTATATTTTCTGCTCAAATTAAGTTAATAAGTATAACAGTTGACACTAAATGGGTTCCGTTATAAATATTTATAAATATACGCAGAAGAATTATCAGTTTACAAGTATTTGGAGTGAGAGCGAAGGTTATCAACATTTTTTTTTTTCGTTAAACGTTCTTCAGAGAAACTAATTTAAGAGAATTTACAACAATTAAAAATATTTTCTAACAAAAATTACTCATAATTGTTGCGATTTTCTCGATATTTGATGACTAAATGGGCATTTAGTGATAATTAGTATTCTTCTCGCACACAACAATCGCTCACTTTGTCAATTTATTCACACAAAATCACAAGACGCTCTCTTCTCACAAAAATAAATATAAGCGAATTGTGAGTAAATAAACACAAACAACGAGACCTGTTGTTCAGTTATTCCTCAACGCTCGCCATGTTCAAGATAATTTTGCTTCTAGTCGCTTCGCTTGTTATTTCTAGCAATGTAAGTCGTTGAAAATCTTACCAAAATCCGTTTTTCAAAGCAAATTCTTTGTAAAAATAGGCTGATGCCATTGCCGAACGACGTCGCATCGCCCAAGAATGCCGTGTCGGCAAAAATGTCTCAGATGAAGTTGTCGAGAATCTCGTGAAGAACAAT
Source organism: Culicoides brevitarsis (assembly GCF_036172545.1). Lineage (NCBI taxonomy): Eukaryota > Metazoa > Arthropoda > Insecta > Diptera > Ceratopogonidae > Culicoides > Culicoides brevitarsis. The sequence goes on along the minus strand of NC_087085.1, from coordinate 12,086,039 downwards.
TACGTTGATGTTGATCCGACACCGGAGAACTCGTGTTTCGCACGTTGCGTAGCTCAAAAGTTTGGATTTACCAAAGACGATGGCGATTATAATCGAGATCATGTTGTCAATAATGCTCCGAGTGATTTGCAACCAAAAGTGAGTTTTGATCAGGGTTGAAAAAGTTTTTTGGCTTTTACTTAATGAATTTAATCTGAAAATTTAGAAAAAAATATTAAATTACTTGACTTAAGCCTTAAGTTTTATCGTAAGTCATTAAGTTTTACCTTAAGTCATTAAGTCTTATCTTAAGTTATTAAGTCTTATCTTAAGTCATTAAGTTTTATCTTAAGTCATTAAGTATTATCTTAAGTCATTAAGTCTAATCTTAAGTCAATATAAAAAGTTTTTGACTTAAGCTTGAACATAAGAAAAATTTAATTATTTTTGGATTTAATATCAATTTTTGACAAATTTTTGTTTTGAAAAAAAATATCTTGAAAAATTAGTTTTTTGTTTTGACTTAAAACTTAAACTTTGACTTAAGAATAAGAAAATTAATTTATTAGCATTTTCTTGTGATTTTTAGTCAAAAGTTATTGACTTAGAGACCAATTAGAAAATTTTTTCTTAAAAACTTAAGTTATTAATTTTGACTTAATTGACTTAAGAGTACTTAAAAGAACTTAACATCGACTTAACATGATTTTCCTTGTAATTAATTTTTTTTTAATTTTTATTTGTAATTTTAGTTCACCGAATACATGGATGCCTGCAAAGAAGAAGTTGGCGTAGATGCTTGTCAAACCGCATTCAAGAAGAACAAATGCTTCTTCGCCAAATACGAGGAAGGCAAAAGCTTGTGGGAGAAAATCAAGGGATTTTTCGGATGATTTAATAAATAAATTGCTGGTTAAGTGGAACAAAAAAAAACTATAATAGCAACTTGATTTCTTTTGAGATAACTTGTCGTGTGTGCTCGTTGTTCATGCATGACGCAAGATGAAAAGAAATAAATTTTTCCTACACTTTTTCAAATGCTTCAATATTGTAATAACTTCCCGGAAAATTATCTTTTTCCTCAATTTTTTCTACTCACATGACGTCAATTTCAATAAGGAACTCCAAGAGAATCGTTAAAAATGCTCGTTTATAAAAGAAGATGGGAAAATGCATCATCACCGGATCCTTGTCTGGGAAACGAACTTATAAAATGTTTTTTTTTGCGCTCTCTCTCGACTTCGTGCTTGTGTGTTCTTAAGGACAAAAAAATCCATGTCTGATGTTGACAACAAAGTCAATTGTATTTCATTTATGTACGCGCGCGTGTTTATTTGCCTTCCGCAGAAATATTATTCATACGTGTATGATTAGAAAATATTCTACGCGGCAACACAATTTTTTTTCCATGTAAACTCGTTCTCTTCCTCCATGTCTCGCTAGCGGCAACAATTTAATAAAGCATGACACAAACAACAAAAAGGAGTGTCATTTAACATTGTTTATGCATGTTAGAGTTTCGCCTGTCTGCCACTCCACTCCAATCGTTGTGTAGTCAAACAAGCATCCGTTTGATGTTACAATTTTTTGTGTGTGTATCATCTGTTCGGTAATGTGTGTGGCTATGGTTTGTTCGATAAATGTGAAAACGAGGCTCACGCACACCTCGTCGCCAGTTACCGATAAAACGCGAAATTAAAACATCATTGTTTGGGATAGCAGTATCAACAATTAAATTGCTCGTCGATTAGTTTTTCATCGTTAAAGGAAAATTTTAATAAAATTGTTCGATTTTTTATATTTTTACAAAATTTTAAATTAAAAAAATATATGAAAAAACTTTTGACTTAAGCTAAAAACCTTTTGACAAGAGTTAAAATTTAGCTTGATTTAAATAATCTAAATTATTATTTTGATAAAAAGAAAAAAGATTTTAAATTTAGCTTAAGAGTAAGCTAAAGGTCGATTTCGGTAAAAAATATTTTCTTAATTTTTTGAAAATTAAATTATTTTAATTTATTTATTATTATTATTTTTTTTTTTTTTGACAAAATTTTCATTATTTGCAAGCTTAAGTAAATTTCTTAGATTTTCTTAGAATAGATTTCTTTCTTGCAACAATTTTTTTATTTATCAAATTTGTTCTTTTAACAATCATTTTCTATGAAAACATTAATTTTTATGCTTGATTTGGATTAATTGAAATAAATTTAGAATAAAAAATTAAAAAAAATTTAAATTAAAAAATTGAAAAAAAAATTAAATTAAAAATTTTTTAAAAATTAAAATTTTAATTAAAAATATATTAATAAAATTAAATTTATTTTAATTTTTTTTATAAATTTTAACCTATTTATTTATTTTTTTTTTAATTGAATTTATTTATTTTATTTTTTTTTTTTTTTTGAAACAAATGTTTTAAATAAAATTAGATATTTTGATGAATAGTTAATAAAAAAAAACTCATTAAACTTTTAAAATTATTAAAATTTAAATTACTTCAAATTTTTGGAAAAATATCATTTTTCAAATAAAAAATTACTAATTTTAAACAAAAAAAAACTTATTGAAATCTTTAGCTTTTATTGGCTTAAATTCATTAAAAAAAGGTTTTCAGACCAAAAGTTATATGAAAGTTCAGATTTTGCTTACCTTAAATTCCTTTGAAAGAAGATTCATGTCAAAAAATCCTCTTTGACAATATTATGACGCTTAAATCTCTTTGAAAAAAAAATCAGCAAAAGATTTCCCAATCAAACTTCGCACTTTTTAATCCAATAATCCGCAGTCACTCACTGTCATTGCATCCGCGAATGAACTTCCTCCTTTTTTTTGACATGTTGACATTTAAAGAGCATGAAAAAGTTTCCATGTTCGACGTGCTTGTCGTCCGCTTTTGACATTTTTTGCGTGTAACTCAAATAGCAGAACATTGTTAAACATGCAAAAAAAAAACTTTTTCTCACAAAAAAATCGAAAAATGTTCACAGGAAGACGACATGTCAGTGCAAATGCATTGAATAGCAGCTCCCAACGACAACAAATCAAATCGTGTCTCATCAATGTCGGTCGCTCTTTTTTCCTCTCCCTGGCATGCCATTAATGCACTTATTGAGCACATACCTCTTTGCACCTTCATCTTGCCATTCATGTGATAAAATACGGCAAATTACTTCTTCACACTTATTTCGAATGTCGTCGTCGTCGTCGTGATGCTGCATTTAAATGTAACGCGAGTGCCGCGAAAAAAAAAGTAGAGTGAGAGAAGTTTGTGTGCTCAAGTGATAAATGTTTGGTTAAATCTTTCGTAAACTAAGTGTATGGGAGAGAAAATGATGTTTGTCGCAACTCGTACGGTATTTAATGTGTTTTTATTACAATAGTTTCGGGTAAATAAATGCCTGCAATCAATCAGCAAACAGACACACAAATGCGCGTCGTACTTCATGCATTATTCATGTGATTTGTGTTTGGGTTTGTAATGATGTTTTGATTTCATTGGTGACACTCTGGTAGATTTTGTAAATCTAATAGAGGAAATGGAGACGTCTGGTACTTTATTTTGAGTTTGTGATGGCGGCGTCAAACAACGAAAGATCAATCACGTCAATCAAAACCATAACTCAATAAAATACAATCAGAACACTTCTTTTCTGTCGCAATGCAAAAATCATTCTACGAACAAAAATCGGATGAAATTGATCCCTTAAGAACTCAATTTGATCCCTTGACAGTTTTGATAATAAAAAAAAAAAAATTAAAAAAATATTTTTAAAAAAAAAAAAAATTTTTAAAAAATATTAAAAAAATTTTTAAATATTAAAATAAAAACTTTAAAAATATCTTTAAAAAAATTAATTTAAAAAATATTTAAAAAATATTTAAAAAAAAAATTTAAAAAATATTAAAAATATTTTAAAATTTTTTAAAATATTTTAAAATATTTAATTAGAATATTTTAAAAATTTTTAAAATATTGAAAACAGATGAAAAAAGTGTTAAAAAACTAAACATTTAAAAAACGTACTAAAAAGTATAAAATAAGGGCTTAAAAAAAGTCCTTTTGATCATAATATTAAAGCCTTTGTTAATTTTTTTTAAATTTTGATTACTTTTTTCGATAAAAAATTTAAAAATTTAATTTTAAAAAAAATTTTCAATAATTTTTCAAAAATATAAGAAAAAAATATTATTTAAATAAATAATATAAAAACATTTAAAAAATTAAAAAAATATGAAAAAAAATCTCCGTATTTAAGTTTTTAATTTGAAGTTTTCTCGAAGAAGAGTTTTGTTTCAGATTAAATTTTTTTTAGCACTTATACCTCTAAAAAAATTAATCTCACCCATTTTTCATCCATAGAACGTCAAAGTCGAGGCACATTTTGATGATTAATATTTTTCACTTCAAAAAAAAAAACTTCAGAAAAAATACACCTGTTTCCGCATTTGAAATCAATCAAACGAGATGAAATTTTTTGAATGTGACACCTCTTTATATCATTGACACACATCCATTGCCTCAGAGCCAAGTGAAATCAATTGTTCGTAGGCATCAAAAAAAAAATCCTTTTATGCGCCCTCTCACTCATAAAATATTTATCCAACTCGGAATATTTGTCAAATATACGAGGCTTGGCTCAATTTCTAAACAATATCGTCGTCGCTCTCGCGTGTGTGCGAAATAAAATACCAAATGATATATAAAAATTGAATCAAATAAATTTGCGAGTGTATGCTCATTCGGCATCGACTCGACTCAGGCAACCATAAAAATCCAACATTTCCTTTCAGTTCGTTTGTAATTTATTTGATTTATCCAAATGGCAGGATGAGGCAAGGACGAAACAGCAGTAAACTATGATGTGTGCGTACGATTTTATTTTATTTCATTTATTTGAATCTCATTGGTCTCAATGGATTCAATGTGCCACACAAACCTCTTTAGTTTGGTGTACAAAATTTTTTTTTGTTCGTTACACAAAAAATTTTCGGACAAGGGATTTTTGTCGGTTCAGACCAAAAATAAATGAAACAAAAATGATGATGGTACAGATGCATTTTCCTGTCGGTTGTTCGGTGCATCCAATTTTGGTTAACTGCCTGACTGAATATTGAAAAATCGGAGTGCGAGAGGAGGAAAAATGCTGATCAATTGTGTACACAACAAATAATAATAAAATAAAAATTGTTTCCTCTCTTTTTGTGTCAGTTTCTGTAGCCGTTGTTCGTGTTGTGCAATATAATCCTTTTAATTCATGTTTGATTACGATTCATTTCCACAAACTGATTTTTTTTATTTAGTGGGATATGGAATTCGTTAAAAATAGAAATAGAGTGGCTCGTTCAGTTTAAAAAGCTTTTGTTTTTTTTTTTTAACTTTTATTTTATTATTTTTTGTTTGATTTTTTTTGTCAAGGGTTTCAACTCTGAAAAAAATCTTTGGAAAGTTTTAAATATTTTTTTTATATATTTTTGGAAGCTTTTGATCTTTCTTCATTTTTTGCACAAAAATTTAAAATAAAATATTTTTTTCCACAAAAAAAAATATTTCAAATTTATTATTTTTTTAAAATAAATTTCGTTTATTAATTTCATCTTTGATATTGTAAAAATTTCATAAAAACGAAGAAAATGACAAAAAAAAAACATTTTCTGTAATATTCTAATTATTTTGACACAAATTTTAAAAAGCTTTATTTAGTTTTTTTTTTTGTTATTTTAAATTTTATTTAAATAATTAATTTAATTAATTAAAATTAAGAACGAAAGATAATGAATTTATTTTAAAAAAAAGATTAATTTTTTAATATTTAAAAAAATATTTAATTTAAAATTTTAATTAATCATAAAATAATTTTCAAGAATATTTAAGATTTTTTGAATAAAATATTTATAGAATAAAAAATAATTAATTAATTAAAAAATATATTTAATAAAAAAAATTCAAAAAATTATTTTAAAAAAATGTCCATCCCATTCCATCCATTTCGCGAAACAAACAAATGCACGAACACTAAATCTAAGACAAAATAAAACCAACGCAAATAACGAAACAACATCTGTTGTCTCTGCAGCACACCATCAACTAAATACCCGAGACGATACACTAATCTACATTTTATAACTTTTCTCTTCATTTCCATCCTTTTTGCGCGTCGTTCTTTCCTTCGTTGTTGGTTCTCATGCAAAAACAAAAAAAAATGTTCAATCAGGCATCAAACACCCATCCTCTCTACCATAATGATTAATTTAAATTACCACGCATCAACCGCCTCTCGATACTCGAACGAGCTCGTAGTGATAAAAATCTACCTTTTTTCCCGAACAAACATCACATGATTGGATCTATTCTGCAAAATAATATGTGTGTGTTTGTACGTTAGTTAGATAGAATTGTAAAATTGTAAACCACACTATAAATTTTGAAACAAACGTGGCAGTACTTCGCTTTCCAGCCATTTGTTCCGAATATACACCGAGGATTAGTGCAAGTGAAGCATAAATTACACATCTCTCGACCGATGAATGATCGTGTGTGAGTGAATGTGCCTCCGAATGCAATGTTTGTAAGTTTGGCATGGCGTCCTAAAATATCTCCGTGAATGAAGTTTCAGACTTGATTCGTTCGATGTAAAAAGTTTTTGTCTGTGTGTGTTGGAAACATTTATTTTAAGAATGCATTTGGAAAAGTAGTAACTAAAAAGGTTTTTAAAAGCAAATACGATTCAATTGAACAGTTTTCTGTGTTATCTCTTCGCTTGTCTCTGTTACTACAGCTGCTCATGTTTGGCAAATGTAAAACTTTAAGTAGGTACCCTTCGGATTGAAAAGTGTTCAAATTAATCCCTTAAGGTATTAAATTATTATTATTTTGTACAATCTTGCTCCAAATGGATAAAAATTTGTCAGAGGGCTCTAATTTATCATTTTTAATCATTTTCTAACTCAAAACTGCAAAAAAATTGAAACTGAAAAAAAATTTTTTCTTTGACATAGTTTTGTTTTGAAAACTAAATCAAGAGCAAAAAAACTGTGTCAAAAACTGTGTCAAAGCCATTTTTGTCAAATCTTGCTCCAAATGGATAAAAATTTGTCAGAGGGCTCTAATTTATCATTTTTAATCATTTTCTAACTCAAAACTGCCTGAAAAAAAATTTTTTCTTTGTAGTTTTGTTTTGAAAACTAAATCAAGAGCAAAAAAACTGTGTCAAAAACTGTGTCAAAGCCATTTTTGTCAAATCTTGCTCCAAATGGATAAAAATTTGTCAGAGGGCTCTAATTTATCATTTTTAATCATTTTCTAACTCAAAACTGCAAAAAAATTGAAACTGAAAAAAAATTTTTTCTTTGACATAGTTTTGTTTTGAAAACTAAATCAAGAGCAAAAAAACTGTGTCAAAAACTGTGTCAAAGCCATTTTTGTCAAATCTTGCTCCATATGGATAAAAATTTGTCAGAGGGCTCTAATTTATCATTTTTAATCATTTTCTAACTCAAAACTGCAAAAAAATTGAAACTGAAAAAAAATTTTTTCTTTGACATAGTTTTGTTTTGAAAACTAAATCAAGAGCAAAAAAACTGTGTCAAAAACTGTGTCAAAGCCATTTTTGTCAAATCTTGCTCTAAATGGATAAGAATTTGTCAGAGGGCTCTAATTTATCATTTTTAATCATTTTCTAACTCAAAACTGCCAAAAAATTGAAACTGAAAAAAAATTTTTTCTTTGACATAGTTTTGTTTTGAAAACTAAATCAAGAGCAAAAAAACTGTGTCAAAAACTGTGTCAAAGCCATTTTTGTCAAATCTTGCTCCAAATGGATAAAAATTTGTCAGAGGGCTCTAATTTATCATTTTTAATCATTTTCTAACTCAAAACTGCCAAAAAATTGAAACTGAAAAAAATTTTTATCTTTGACATAGTTTTGTTTGAAAACTAAATCAAGAGCAAAAAAACTGTGTCAAAAACTGTGTCAAAGCCATTTTTGTCAAATCTTGCTCTAAATGGATAAGAATTTGTCAGAGGGCTCTAATTTATCATTTTTAATCATTTTCTAACTCAAAACTGCCAAAAAATTGAAACTGAAAAAAAATTTTTTCTTTGACATAGTTTTGTTTTGAAAACTAAATCAAGAGCAAAAAAACTGTGTCAAAAACTGTGTCAAAGCCATTTTTGTCAAATCTTGCTATAAATGGATAAAAATTTGTCAGAGGGCTCTAATTTATCATTTTTAATCATTTTCTAAAACTCAAAAAATTGCAAAAAAATTGAAACTGAAAAAAAATTTTTTCTTTGACATAGTTTTGTTTTGAAAACTAAATCAAGAGCAAAAAAACTGTGTCAAAAACTGTGTCAAAGCCATTTTTGTCAAATCTTGCTATAAATGGATAAAAATTTGTCAGAGGGCTCTAATTTATCATTTTTAATCATTTTTTAACTCAAAACTGCAAAAAAATTGAAACTGAAAAAAAATTTTTTCTTTGACATAGTTTTGTTTTAAAAACTAAATCAAGAGCAAAAAAACTGTGTCAAAAACTGTGTCAAAAACTGTGTCAAAGCTATTTTTGTCAAATCTTGCTCCAAATGGATAAAAACTTGTCAGAGGGCTCTAATTTAAATCAATTTCTAACTCAAAACTGCAAAAAAATTTTTCCTTTGACATAGTTTTGTTTTGAAAACTAAATCAAGAGCAAAACTAACCTCCTTTAGAATCAAAAGGCCAAAAAAGAGGTTATTTTAATTCCTCAAGGTGTTAATTTAATCTCTAGAGAGGTTAAAATAATCCCTTAAGGTATTATATTACTCCCTTTTACGAAAAGTAGGGAATAATTTAATCACTTATGGGATAAATTTGAACACTTTTCAATCCGTGGGGTAAAATGGATAAAAATTATTATATCGCACAGCAAGAAAGGGTGAATGCTTCGTTTTTTGTAGTTTTAAAACGTTCGGCAGTAACAAATGAATAATTATATCGATTCCGAAATAACTGCTTAGCAAGCCCTTTTTAACGCACGCCTGCCAAAGAAAGCATGAAACAAAAGGAAAAACTCATTTCCGACACAGCGTGAAAAAATAAGAAGAACGGAGGAGAAAGAAAGAGGAAATCTAGAAACAAATTGCATGATTTTTCACATGCCTCATGTACGAACGACGTTCTAATGAGATTTCCCGCGCATTTACTGATCCATCATAATTTCATGATTCATGTTTTCGATTAAATTCGAATTTTTTCTTCTTTATCAAAAAAATATTTCTAACCGAAAATAATTTTTTTAAGGTTTTCGATGATGAACTGTCAGTCATTTTAATCCATTACGAAAATAACTTTTGGGAATAAATTGACGTGCGATGCTCAGAGGTTATTAAATAAAATAAAATAAAATAAAAAAAGATATGAAATTTGTTGCGTGTTGGATTTAGTTTGACAGAAAATTATTATTTTTTCTTTTTTGCATGAAAAAACCAGAAGTCTCCATGAAAAGACAAAATAATGTCAAGCGATAACATCAGAACCGCAAAACACGACCAATAACAAGTTCATTCTCTCCGTTGGAAGCAGGAAAAACTGCAGATAACAAACGAACAAGGTAAAAAGTTATTGGATTCGGTCACTTTGGTAACATGTAACGTTTATTATTTGTGGTGTTATCGCACGTGTCTTTCTTCATTTTTTTTCAGAATTTTTCTGCCATGCATTTTGTTATCATTCTTTTTGCGACGGTAAACAAGGAAAAAAGCAATTTTATTGTTTACAAAGGAAAGTAGACACACTTCGTAATTGACACTGACTGCAAATCGAATCGAAACCCGTTAAAAAACATTCATCAACTTGATCAATAGTAATCAATTACATGCTAGTGTAAAATAAATTACATGTCCAATTTTTCGTATAAAGGTAGGTTTCTGTGTGTGTGCTGAGTATCAAAAGGAGTGTGAAATGATGGAAAAATGTATTGACATGCTTATCCACATTGTGAAGTTAGAAAGTTTTCGTTTTTATTTTTTCTTTCGTAGGTCTATTTTCAACTATTAAAATTTTTCTGAATTCCTTATATTTAAATATTTTTGAATTCTTTTGAATTTTAATTTAATTTCTTTGAATATGATTAATTTAAATAATTAATTATAATTAATTTAATTAACTAATAAAATTATTATTAAATTAAAAATAATTTAATTATTAAATTTTTATTTATTATTTAATTAATTAAATTAATAATGAATAAAAAAAATTAATAAAACTTTAAGACTTTTATTTTTCAAATTTTTTATATTTAAATTAAATAAAATTAATTAAATTAATTATTTAAATTATTGATTTATTTAATTTATTTTTATTTTATTTATTTATTATAATTAATAATTTTTTATTGAATTTTTCAAGAAAAGCTTTTTGAATTTAATTAAAAATTATTTAATTCAAATTTTTATTTTTTATCAGTATTTATTTTATTTATTTTTTCACAGACAGACTTTAATTTTTTTCAAATTACCCCCACATTTTTTCAACTGATATGTTTGAAGCAATTTTATAGAATGCTTCACTTGCATTGTGCAAAAATGTGTTCCAAAGTAAAAACATAAAATAAACACTGAATTGATTGAATCGGAATATAGGTCAGTTGTTACAGTCATCATTGCAGGTTGTTCGATTTTCATCGTTTGTGGTTTAGAAAACTTTTTTTTTCCTAACATGCTTCATTAAAAGTATTTTTGTAAGAAAACTTGTTTATCAATCAGGTTTTCGAATAACAACATTTAACAAAATTAAACTTTTTTTGCTCCTCTTCATTGTTTGCGAATCGAAGAATAGAAGATTGTTTCACTTTTCACTTCAGTATTTTTCAAATAAATTGTAATTCAAATAGCAATTTTTTTCTTCTAGAACAAGAACCAGAGTGTTATACTTGTTGTTGCCAAGCTCGAGAAGAAAAAAAGTTTCTCGATACATTTTTTGCTTAAACCAACAACAATGATTATTCACAAAGCAAAGTATTTTGATAAGAAGCGAACTCAGAGCAACAAACGATTGTTTTGTTCGCTATCAAAGTCTTTGAATATTTACAACTTTTTTTCGTGTTTGATTTTTTTTTTTCATTTTCTTTCATAGAAAACAGAACAAAAAAATATAAATACAAATCAGGAGTGTTTTACAAACAAAAAAAAAATTGTAAAGCAATCATTTCATTTAAATACTCACCTAGTCTGGTCAAAAGTTGGTTCAAAACAATTTGCAACAAAACAAAATAAAGAAAAATAAATGAAATATTTTTTTTTTGCTCCATTGTAACATATTTGGCTTTTTTTAATCTTTTATGCCAATAAATTACTTTTTCAAGTTAGATTTTTTTTCCGGGTATTGTTATGAAATTATTTGTTTTGGTTTTTTCTTTGTGATAAACGTTTTATTTGTTTTCTATGTTTTCATGGATTTTCCTGGCTGTGCTCTTGGAAATGCTTAATGAAATATTGAGACAAATTTAATTTTGTTTGTTTGTACAGGATTTGTTAATATAAATGTTGTTGATAGGTAAATATTTATTAAAATATAAAATTGTACAAAATTTATTTATTAATTTTCTTGTGAAAGTATTTTTATTTGAATTTTTTTTGGAAAAGTTTTCAATTATAATTTTTGGGAAGAAATATTTTATTATTTTTAGTATTTTTATTTGTTTCTGCTATTCAGAAGTAAATTAATGTCAAACTCTTTTCATGGAAATTTATTTATTTTTATTTATTTTTTTTTTGTAGAAATTAAATGAAATGTTCATTGCATACTTTTTACTGCTTCTTCCAAAGTAAAAAAGGACAAAAAAATTTTTTTCTTCAATGGATTTTTTTATTATTATTTTAATAATTATGAAAAAAAATATTAATAAGTAATAAATGATTACATTAAATATAAATTAAAATTTTAATTAAATTAATAAAAAATAAAATAAATAAATTTAATTTTTTTAAAATTATTTATAAATCAAAGACAATCTATCAAAAAAAAAATAATACGATAAACTAATAATAAGATAAATAATACAAGAATCGTTAAATTTATTTAAATTATCTTATATTATTTTTAAATTAACATATATAATTATTATCTTATATTTATAATATGTAATTTAATTAATATAAAAGTTAGAAAAAATAAGATTTTTCTTTAATAAATTAATTAAACAATAATAAAAAAAAGTTAAATTTTTTAAAAAAAATAATTAATTGTTAAATGTTAATTCTTTAATTTGTCAAAAAAAAATTTTTTAAATAATAATTAGGTATATACAAAAAATAACATAAAAAAATTATGGAAAAATTATCAAATTTTAAAAACTACTTACATACTGAATCCGCCCATTCTTAAGTTTACTTCACATGAAAGTGTAAAATTCATTGCATACTTTTTACATTTTTAAACAATATTTTTTTATATGAAATTTTAAAGTCATAAAAATTTTCATTTAAACAAAAAATTCTGATAGTTCATTAAACTTCCCCAAAATAAAAAACAAAATTTATTATTTTTTTTCATATTTTAATTTATTGATTTTACTTCCTTAATTGATTCATATTTTATACAAATAGTACAATTTTATACACTTTTCAATTACAAATATAAATATTTTTTCACTACAAATAATAGTTTTTTTTTCATATATATTTGTTTATATATTGGACATACAAAAATTGACATATACAAAAATATCTACTTTTTCATTCTAGAGATTTTTCTCTCTCTGTTTCTAATAAATAACTACAAAATAAGATCTTTGCCGTCGAGCATTCAATCTTAAATTCAAATACATATTTAGGATATCTCTTTCTTCGTATTAAAAATATTTTTATTTTTTAAAACAGATCAATTTTTCAATGAGAATTTTTTTTATTAAAAATAATTAAATATCGCGAGTGATTTATATAACTTTTTTATTTCTCTCTCATGACTGACCGGTACAAACTTAAACAACTATATTTACAAGTTTTTTAATTATTATTTTTTTTCTCATGTTCTGTGTGTGTAACGCAAAGATCGCAGGCCAATAATAAAGTATCTGTTAATCATCATAACAAGATAATTTTTTGTATTGCGGATGCCAAATATTTTAATTGTAGGCATTTATTTACATTTTCTCTGGTTAGTTTTACGGTTTATTATTATTTTTTTTTTATTATTTTTCGTAATTTTATTTATTTACTAACAATCAAAAAAAAAATGTTAAGAAATTTTTTTCATCACAGCCTTTTATCTGAAAAGTGAAAATTATTTTGTTGGAAAAAAATGAAGGCAAAGTTCAAGAAGTAAATTTTTTTAAATATTGATAGAACAAATATTGGAGCATTTTATACAAAATATTATTTTTAGTAATTAGTTAATTATTTTAAATTTGATAAGAAATTCTAGTTCTGTTCGTCGTTGTTGTTATCAGTAAAGTTAACATTAATTTTATTCCTAATATTTGACTTCCAATTGACCACAACGGGATTGAGAAGTTCCTTATCGTAAATTTTATCACCGTTTTTCACTTCATTCGTGATATTTTGTTTGGCTTGGGCACCGCCCGCCGCACACGGAGGCGCTTTAAAGTTTTTGCTATACAAATTATTGAGGACACCCTCCTCGGTGTTCAGCAACTTGATGTTGCTGTCTTGGTAGGAATTTGGCAGGAGCGTATATTCGAGACTAAGCAAGTGATTGCGCACCGCTAAATTCTCATTTTTCTTATCACAAACTGCCGCACTGGCTTGACACAGGAGCGACATGTGCGTTTCGTTATCAGCACCCGTCAATCCTTCCTCGACATGCATCGCGTTCACGCCATACCCGCCCGCTTTGTATTGTTGGCCCAAATTGTCGATGGACTGCTTGAGATGCGAATCCATGCCGTCCGACTTGAGCATCTTAATCGCCAGAATTATCAGCAGCGCAACAATAATGACACCGAGAATCGGCACAATTATCACGGCAATTTTGAAATAAAAGTCGTTGTTGGTGCTCGTCAGCAGCGTTGTCGTGGTATCTGTGCGACAAAAGAAGAAAAAAATGAAGAAAAAAGGAATAAATAACAACGTTCGCTAAATATATCAATTTATGTCAATCAACTTCATGTAGAAACATGTGCGTGAAAAAATATCATCAACCAGGTTTGAACTCTGTTCATCGTCTAGTAGATAATATTTTTTTATTTGATTTTTTTCGTATTAAAATAATAACGAAGCAACATTGACACAAAACAACAAAACAATTATTTTATTTTTTTTAATTACCTTTTGACTTTTGATTATTCTCGTAGTGCTGATAGTTACACAAGTTATTTTGGCAACACAGCACCAGGATTTCGCCAACTTGCGGCGCCAAGACGTGCTTTCGCGGCACATTATCACACACGAGATCGCTCGTGCTCTTTTTGAGGAACTCGATGCATCCATGACGCTTCGGCAGACCCACTTCCGACTCGGAATGATGAATTTCGGAGAAACAGCCGCCCGTTTGGTTGTTTGTCGTGCACACGAAATTCTTTGCTGCACAAATCGGGAGATTGCAGAAGCAATTAATGTCTGGAAAAAAATTAAAAACAAAAAAAAAACATTAATTATAACGAAGACTAATTAGCGAAATAATTTCAAATATAAAAAAATTAAGATGTATTCTCATGATAAATTTGCGCAGAAAAAAAAAATAAATTAAATAAAAATTAAGACAGAAATGACTTGACGTCGCACATTCAAAACATTCTCATTAGGTATCTCGATGGAGATCAGCAAATAAATACAAATAATCATCATCATAATAATACTCGTAAAAAAAGCAGGTGAATAAGATTTTTTTTTCGTTGTTTCGTAACATAACAAGAAGATCGTGAAGACCAGAAGATATTTTTCTGGATAATCGCTTTGTTTGCTTTTCGTCATATTCGTGAATATTTTATGCACTTTTGCAGGGACGGGGCTTGCGAAAAAATATAAATTAAATAATTCTGTCGTAAAAGTACGTCCCTTTCGAAAAGAAGTAAAAAAAAGAGGAAAAGGCTTGCTTTGCTCATGAATATGTGCATTTAACAAACAAAATCATTACTTGCATTGAAAAAAAAAACAAAATAAAAGAAGGAATTCCAAAAGTAAAACAAATGTTCTTTTTCTTCGTCTTTTGACTCGGATTTTTTTCCCGTGTGTTTCTCATATTTCTCATTATTTTATTATTTATTTCTTTTCCCAACATTTTGAGGGGAATAACATGGAAAAAAGAGTTCATTTTTTTGTGAGTTTTAGTGAAAAAATTTACTTGAGCGCTTTTTTATTTAATTTAAATTTTTAATAATTTATTATTTTTTATTTTTAAAATTTTTTTAATTTTATTTTTAAAATAATATATTATTTTTTAAAATTTTACTTCTCTAATTCTTAATTAATGTTTTTTAAATTATTCTTTTATTTAATTTTCTGATTTTTTATTTAATTTTAAGTAATTATTTTAATGATGAATTTTATTAATTAAGTTATTAAAAATAAAATTAATTAATTAAAAATAAATTATTAAAAAATAAAAAAAAAATATTAATTTATTTTTATTAAAAATTTATTTATTTTTTTTTTTTAATTTTTAATTTATTTATTTTTTTTTTTTTAAATTTAATATTTTTTTAAATTTTATTTTTAATTATTTAATAATTAATTTAATAAATAATAAAAATTAACTAAAATTAAATTGTTTAATAAAAAATTTTAAAAAAAATAATTAATTTATTCATTTATTTAAAATTTATTAATTTAATTTATTTTTTTATTTAGTTTTGAATTTTAATAATTTTTATTAATATTATTTAATGATATTTTTTGCAAATTTAAAATTAATTAATTTATTACTCAAAAAAAATCATAAAAATCTTAATTAATATTTTTCAAGTCATTAAAATTTTATTTTCCTTCAATTTAATTAAAATATTTTGATCCCTTGATAAAACAAAAATTAAACCACAAATCAAACCAGTTAAGGATCTCATAATTGATTTAAGAAAAAAATGCAGAATTTTTTTCGACATCTTCACTAAATTACAAGATAAATTAATTCAACGATAACCATCGATTCGCAAAATAAAAAATATCATGTGTCTAATTAAAAATCGATTTTTTCCCGCAGTCGCTGCACTCCACGCAACTTGATCCTCGTAAAGACAGCAGGAATCATATTTTCCAATAATAATATTCGTCTTTCAATTTTTTTTCCTTTCGACAAACAAACACACACACGAAAATAAACAACAACTTTTAATATGAACATTGCATGACCCGAACAAATTTGCTTGAAGGCGCATTCATTGATGATCATGCTATTTATTTCTCATCTCATGTTACACATTTCTTCCTATACGAAAAAAAAGAAGAAAAAAAGAGTTATCGACTGCATTTCATCTGGCCTGACCAAGATTCTCTGTGTGTGCCTTGTTCTGCATGCAGTTATAATTTATTTCAAAAAGATTATGAAGACGAAAAAAAAAGAACAAATATACCCACGAAGAAACAGGCACAAGATGCGAGGAGCAAGAAATGAAGAAGCAAGCATACACACAAAAAAATCTCTTGTTTTATTTTAATTTGTATCTGAATATGAACAGAAAAACAAGGAGAAACAGAAAAAAATGATGCACGTTTACTTGTTTTATTAAGTACCAGCAGGAGTGCAGCATGCAGTAAGTTTGTACAGAGTTAAAAAAACAAACATTTACTTTAAGGCTTACTTCGGAGCAGAAGAAAAAGACGAAAACGGTGAAAGAAAGAGAGAGACACAAAACAAAAAAAATTGAAAGCATATCGAGGCATGTATCTATTTGGTTCAAAATTCAGAATTTGCTTCGTTGCAACCGTCTTCCAGGTGAGTTGCTTGCAGTTGTTGTAATTCCTCGTTAATATAGTCACAAACAATCACAAAGGAAGAAAACAGAAACGGGAACGGAGTAAAGTAAAATATATAATAACAAGAGGACATGTTAATGTTTTATTTGCCATTCATTTTGCTTCTTTATCGCATGACATTAAATGCATTCCTCTGTTCTATGGAGATATGTGAACTTTTTTCACGAGGAATTTTATTTTTTTCTATTAAAGGCTGATAAAAATTTATTTTTCAATTTTAGTTCAACAAATTAAAAAAAAAAAGTTTGAAATAATTTTTTTTACATAAAATGACTGAATTTCAAAATTTTTAAGACCATCAATATTTTTCTTTAATTTATTTATTTAAAATTAATTTCAATTAATTTATTGATTAAAAATAAAAAAAAATAATTTCTAAAAATTTTAATTTTTAAAATTAAGGTTAATTAATTTTTATGTTTAATTAATATTTTAATTTTATTTATTTTTTTATTTTATTTATTTTATTTTTTATTTTATTTTTTTATTTTTTTTATTTTTTTTTTTTTTTTACATCAATTAAATATTTTTCGAAATTAATTTTTTTAAATTCTTTTTTAATTAATTAATTAATTAATTTAAATTAATATTTTAAAATTTTTGATCAAATTTACAACTTTTTTTATTTAATAAATTTAAATAATTTTTTTTTTAAAAAATATATTTTAAAATAAAAAAAAAATAAAAAATATTTTTAAAAAACAAATATTTAAAAAAAAAAACATTGAAATGGCCTCATAAAAATATATTTTATTGAAAAGAATTAAAAGACAATTCCATAAAATATAAAATTAAAAAGGAATTCCAGGATTGTCAAGTAGTTTCCGTTGCTTTTTTGTTGTTTACTCGATTAATAAAATCTTCAATTAAATCCAAACATCTCAATATTTTCTTATAAAATTTAATGTTTATCTACGGAGATGCTTCATTAGTCGTAGTTAGTTGTCGTTGCAAGCAATATAAAAAGTACATGGCTGGCAATAATGTTTACAGAACATTCAACCGGCGCACAACGTATTTATCATCGTCGTAAAAATGCGAAAAAGCCAAGTAGATGAAAAATAATTAAAAGATAAAAATGCCGAGAACAAGTATAAAAATTTACAAACGACGATTATTATCGCAAAAACATAAAATGCATTCATACTCCTCGAGTAGTGCAGCAGTAAAAAATGTCAATTCCTTCAAATTGGACTCGAGAGATTCGCTTGAAATGATAAGTAAATAAATATAAAGTAACGAGTCTTAAAAGATTTACAACGACAAAATATAAAACTGAGGAGCGCATAAAACAATCACCAACAATGAAGAACAATGAAGAATTAGAATGATAATCTTTGAATGTTAATTACAAGACAAACATAAGCAAAGAAGCAAAAAATTATAAACTTTTTTTTTTATTACAAACGAAGACGCCGACATTTCATGATTGTTTGTGTGTGTGATTGGATTGAATTTAAAATAAAAGTTAAAAGACTTAGAAGTCTATCGTTCATTAGAGATGTGGGTCTAATAATGAACAAAAATGTGTTGGCAAAGGTGTTAATTGGCAAAATTAACAAAAATATCCTAAATTTAACAATTAAGGCAATTAAAAAATGGAGTTGTGGTATTGAATTTTTAATGTTTTCAAGGATGAGATGACTAAGTGTGAAGTCAAAAAAATAAATAAATAATTATTTTTGAGTTTTTATGTTTTATTTATCATAAAAATCAAAAATAATTAGAAAATTATATATTTTTCTAATTACCTAATTTCTTATTTTTTTTAACTATTTTTTTTTAAATTTAAAATTTTTATAATTTTCAATTTTAATTAATTAATATTTTAAAAATTAAAAAAATAATTAATTTTATTAAACTTTTTATTTATTATTTAATAATTTTTTTAATTATTCAATATAAATTGTTTATTTAAAATTAATGTGCGATATTAAAGTGTGATATTTATAAAAAAAAAAATAATTAGAAAAAAATATTTTTCTTATTTTTCTATTATTAAGGGTTTTTATTATTTTTTTTATTTATTTTTTAAAAATTTAATTATTTTTAATTTTAATCAATTAATGATTTTAAAATAAAAAAAAATATTTTTTTTAAATTTTATTTTTTATTTAATTTAATTTTTTTTATTAATTCAATTTAAATAATTTATTTATTTAAAAAAAAATAAATATATAAAAAAATATTTAATAAAGAGAAAAAAAAATTATTAAATAATTTATTTTTATCAAATTAAAAAAAATAATAATTAAAGAAATTTAGATTTTTTTACAATTAATAATTTTTAATTTAAATTTACCATTTAAAAAAAATTATTTCATGAAGATTTTTATAAAATTTTATTCATTTTTTGATTAAAAATCAATCAAAAAAAAATCAAAGACAACATCTGACAAACGCCTTTACCCATTTTCCACGTAATTGAACTCCAACTGACACGCATTCATTCAAAGACAAAAAATTATCAATCAAATTCATTCATAACTTCTAAATCATTGACTTCGAATGAATAAAAATTCTCCCGTTTTTGGTCTTTCATTTCCTGCTGTTTGTTACTTCAATCATTTGTTAATTAAAAAGAAATTGTCAACATAGAAAGACATTCCACAAACATTGAACAAACGACTAACCGAGAATTAAATAAAAATTTATTGATCTAATGATAAGATACGCATCTGGCATGACATGAGCAAGTATTTAGAACACAAGACAGAAAAAAAAATAAAAACACAAAGAATTCGTGTTAAACATCTGAAAAGTATTATTTAAATGAGGCGATATCGATATGGTTAATGTTGTTGTTTTACTCCATAATTAATGTCATAACGATCGCGCAACGAAGGAATTTTCATGTAGGCCGGTAGGTATTTTTTTTTCTTCTCTCCATAATTGAAAGATTTTCAGACACGTGACATTTTCAAGCCTTAGCGAGAAAAAAAATCAATTTCCAATTCAAGATTTTTTTTTATTATTTATAAAATCAATTCTTAAGAAAGATAGAAAGTTAATAACAGAGCTTGTCATTCGGAATTGGAAGCGAATTGCAAACAAAGCATGAAACAAAACTAATGTATATTAAATGATGGCACATTTTATTTATATTTATTTAACATGTCGAGTCAACTTTTCAATATACAGTATAATAATCGCTTGTTACAGAACATTAAAAAAAATTAATAATAATTGCCGTACTGGAGAAGCACTTGTGGCCATATACAAAAAGGCAAAAGAGTTGTTATTCTTTATATCTTTTTCTTCTTCTTCGTCGTTCGAACTCGTCGTCTCTTGTTTCTTCGCATATATCTATATATTCCTCATGAAATTCAATAAAACAAAACATACGCACACCATGCGGCCAATATTAATTAAAAAATAAAATAAAAAGAAATATATACGAGGCACACATGCTCACTTGTGCATTCATACATTTTTGTTGTATTTTATACTGGTTTTGGGTACGAATAGATAAATTATATTTTATTTAAACGCCATCCACATTCCAGCGACGATTGCGACTCCGACGACTGCTACACATTTGTATTTATATTTTATTATATTCCAAAACTCTTTTTTTTTTGCCATTTTATATTTTTTGCACACACATGCGAACAACCGACGTCGCACAAAACTCAAAGTCAATCAACTAAAGTTAGTTAAGTTTTAAAAAGTCATAAAAGCAATAATTGACATTCTAATAATAATTTATATAAATATAAATATACACACCAAATAGGCGACAGACGCCAGTCGATTACGAATTCAAATGAATTTTAAACAAATTTTAAATGAAAACCAACACACACATGAATGTCAAATGCGCGAAAAATAAATAAAAATAAAAAATAAATGAGTGCAATTTCTCTGTGCTGGCTTTTCATGGGAAACATGTGAAAAAACTAAAAATCATGAGTCATTTCGGATTTTCTGATTTTTCATCATCATTGAGTCACGTGAATTTACAAAAATAAATAAAAAAAAAATATTTAAATAATTAACGGCGACTAGTAGAGTTACATCATCATCGTCGTCAACTCCTCTTCAAAATGTAATTTAACACAATTCACTGTATAAATTCCTTTTTAATGGCACTCTTCAACTCTATTAATTCTCATTAATTTTTTTTTTATTTTTTTGTAACTTTTATTACATGTTAACATTGCAAAGTACGTAGTTGCAACAAAAAATGAGAAACATTACTTTTAAAATATAAAATAATATTATTAACAAGTACACTTGACATTAAATTTATCTATGATACATCTCTTAATAGACTCTTAGAGATACACAACACACAACTCGTTCCTTTTTTTATATTTATTAAATGTTTGCGATCATCCACACAGCAGTGATGGGGTCAAAAATTTTATGGGAAAGAAATTTTTATTGAATTTTTACGAAGTTTTTAATAATTTATAATAATTTAAAAATTTTTTTAAAATTATTATTTTTTCTAAATTCAATTTTCAAAACAAAAAAAAATAATTAATAAATAATTAAAAATAAAATAAAATATTTAAAAATAAATTTCAATTATTAAAATTAAAAATATTAAAAAAAATTTTTAAAATAAATAAAATAAAAAAAATTAATTAAAATAAAAAATTTAAAAATAAATTATTTAAAATAAATTATTAAAATAATGAAAAATAATTAAAATTAATTACAAAAATTCTGAAAAATAATTATTTAAAAATAATAATTTTTTTATTAATTTTTTTTCAGAATTTTCATAATTAAATTAAACTATTTTTCACTAATTAATTTTATATAATTTAATTTAATTTTTTTTATTTATTTATTAACTATTTTTAATTATTAAAAAGTCGTTAAATAAATTAAAATATTTTTAAAATAAATTATTTTAATAATAAAAATTATTAATTAAAAATAATAAAATAAAATATTTTTTTTTTACTAAATTTATTGATTTTAATTATTTTTCACAAATTTTAATATATTTTAATTTTATTTATTAAATATTTGTAGTAGTTAATATAAAAAATAATTAATTAATCAAATTAAATTATTTTTTTATTTTTCAATTATTAAAAAAAATAATTAATAATTTTAAATATTTTTTTCAGGAGATCTCTTGAAATAATTTAATATGTTTGCAATTTTCGCCCGCCACTGCAAAGTCACAGAGGAACGGCAACGACGACGACAACCCGTCGAAATATGCAGAACCATGAGAATTTAACCAACTTAACTACTTTACAACGTTAAATAACATATATTTTTTAGAGAATAAAAAAAATAAAATAAGAGTCTAATTGTTTGGTATGCACTTGATTTAACGACGGCGTTCATCGCTTGTAGTATTTAGTCGGTCGTTGTCGCCATGCATCTCGAAAAAAGTCGTGCCTCATACATTTAAAATCTATTTGTTTTGCGCGATGTTGAAAATATTCATGACTCCCCGTTATTAACATTATTATGTTATTAATATTTTTTTTTTGTATGTTGTTTAAATGTTTTTCACATAAATCTACCACGGTTCGTACACCAAATCATTCTGTCATGCCCTGAGAAGAAGTTTTAAGTGTATAGCATAACAACAATAATGGCAGCAAGCAAGTGTTTTGTGTGTTTGTTGTTGCTTGTGAGCCTATTATGTATGTAAATTTCTTGAATAAATATCATTTTAAGCTCATTTTTTTCGGTCTATTATAAAATTTTGCGCGCTAGAATTCTTTTTTTGTTTCGTTCCGTTCGAATGACAGTCATTTCACACATATTTTAGTGCATGAAGCATGATTATTGTTAAATGCCACCAACGAGCCTCGTTTTCGAGACGAGACGAATATAATTATAGTGCCACGATTAAAGTCTCATTTAACATTTTTTTTCTAAAACGAGATTGAGACAACAAATTTCTCGAGTTGTAAATATTTTTCCAATAAATCAGCCGCAATTATTTTTTTTCCTTTCTTTCTTTTGTTTTGACTTTCAGGATGGAAGCCGCCTCACAAACAACACAGTCATTCGGGGGCAGGACATTTTTTACAACGAGATGCGAGGAGAATTTTTCTACTAATTCATCAAAAAATAAAAAAAAAATCCCGATGATTAAGAAATAAATTAGTTTCGTAGAAACCACGACGACTAAATACCAATGCCAATGTATAAAAAAAAACATACAAAACCCTATAATTTTTGAACTACATAACAATCATCAAACAACATTTTTATTTCATTCTTTTTAATTTCTTTCATCTTCAGACTCACCACACACCGAAACACACTCACAAACACACGAGAAAAGTCGTTTCGCTTGTGCATCTATTCTAAAATTTTTATTATTTAAAAGAATGATTTGCAATCCTTGTTTAATGCTCTATATGGGGAATGACGACGAAGGAACGAAGGTAGGTAAATGGGATTTTAAGTATAGACTAAGAACAACAGAAACTCATCATAATTATGATGATGATGATGATCGACTCGAAAATTAAGTGGCATGAAAAGTTTTCTCGTGTGTGTGTGTTTTTATGATCTTCGATGCGATGCGACTCGATAATTATTATTACTTTTTATAAAAAAGGATTGTTTTAATTTTTTTTTCTTAAGAAAACAGTAAAAATGTAAAATGAAGAGAATTTGATAGCTGGAGGGTAATTCCCTAAATTTATGTTCTTTTTGAATATTTTTGTGAGAAATTATTTTTTTAAATTTTCTGTGTATTTTTTTAATTAAAAAAAATATTTTTTTTATTGAATAATTTATTTAAATAATTATTTTAATTTTTAAAAAATTAATTATTTTTCTTTTAAAAAATAGTTTAAAATTTTATTTTATTTTATTAAATTTTTTATATGGGTTGTTTTTCAAAAAAAAATATATATGTATATAAAAAAATATTTATTTTTAAATAATTAAAAAAATAATAATTTTAAATTATTTCTTTAAAAATATTAAATATTTTTATTTTAATTCAATTTTACTTTTTAATTTTTTTAAATGGGTTTTTTTATTTAAAAAAATAAATTAAAATTTTTTTTTAATTTTTTCGTTAATTTTTAAAATTTTTATAAAAAAACACAATTAAAAAAATTAATAAAAAAAATTGAATTAAAATAAAAATATTTAATATTTTTAAAGAAATAATTTAAAATTATTATTTTTTTATTTTATTTTATTTTTTAAATATTTTCGTATTCACAAAAATAATATAAAAAAAATTAAATATATTTCAATTTATTTATATTTATTCTTAAAAAAATTTTTAAAAAATTAATCAAATAAAAAAATAATTTTAGATAAATAATTTTTTAAAAAACAAAACTAAAATATTTTTTCATATATATAATTTTATTCTAATTAAAATAGTTATTTAAATAAAATAAAATTTGAATACAAAAAAAATTTTTTTTTAATAATTTTATCATAAAATTTTTATTTAAAAAAAATAAATTAAGGCAATCATTATAAAAATTTTTTATTTTTAAAAAAAGCAATTTAATTTTTAATGAGACTTCACATGAAAAACTGTCTAGAAACAACTCAAATTTGCATTTAATTCTACTTGATACCACAAAAAAAAAAATAATAAGATCAGTAGCAAGAACGGAAGGTCAATCAGTATATCTTGTTTCCAATTTACAAGACACATTCTTGTGTTTCTTATTTAACTTTTTTTTTGCTTATACTTTTATCTACAGGAATTGTGTTTCATTAAGAAACCACACGGGTTCTTTTTTTGTCTTTGTTATAAACAACCATCATCGTCATGCTAGACGAAAGGAAGGAGAGTCACAAGAAAAAAAAAAACATTCAAATGAGCCATAAAAAATTAACATAAATACATCGACAAAATGCAATTCGTTCGATTTTTCGACATGTATGCCGTTTTTTTGTGAAGAGTAGAAGGACAAGGGTCGCCGCACATGATGATGAAATCATACTTCGAACAACAAGACAATTCGTAGAGAGTTGAATGAAAAAAAAAGAAATACATGAAATAAATGTTATTTCTTTCCCTTTTTTATCTTTCGATGCAAATCAAGTTAATTAACTTTATATAAAACGAGGAGAACATATAATATCAGCAACAAAAACAAAAAACAACGAAAAAAACATGCATTAATTTAATGGTATTATGCATTGTTTGTCGTCGTCGACATCGTTCATCGTCGTCGTTGCTATTGGAAATAATGTATTTATAAAAGTTCGAGTACAAGAGAGATGGATTGTTTTTGCTGGCAATATTATTATTATTTTTATTTTATTCTTATTATTATTGTTTTTATTGTATATTTACTCAACGCAGCGCTCTCTTCATTTGTGATGCAATGTGTGCGCCAATGCATTGTTTTGTTCCCTCTTTTTTTCTGCTCGTCTTCTTCATCAACCACAACAAGTTCATAAAATTGCAAGCACGATTAATATGTATTTAACAATGCAATGCAAATAATAATGCCAAACATACCAAAACGTCGACGAGTTCCCTTTATTATTGTAAATTTACTAAAAAATGCCATGTCTTTAAAAATTTTTTCTTCTTACAAAATTGACTTGTGCGTATTATTATTATTAAGGCATTTTTCCTTCGTTCGAAAGAAATAAAGGAAAAATAAAAACAAATAAAATATAAAGAAAAAGACAAAGAAATAAAGTGAATATGTAATTAATTTTCAGGGTGGTCGAAAGTGAATTTTGCTGATCGTCGACTGATCGACAACCAAAAAAAAAATTTTTTTTTTAAACGTAAAAAGATAATAACGATGATTATCGCATATGTACATAAGACAGGACGACAGTCTATATATTTATAAAAATTTGTACTGACAGGACAGGAAACATCCTCAAAGAAATTGGCTTGACTTTTTAAACGGAATTCACCTTTTTTTTACTTAATCTTGATCTCATTTGTTTCAGGAGGTGACTAATGTCTTTTAGTAAAATAAAAAAAGGAATAGAAATGGAATTTCTCTGTTTTTTGTCTTATCTTATAGTTTTTTTAGGCAATGTGGTGATTTTTTTTTCAAAAAGAAAAAAATCCAGACAAAATAAGGGATGAAAATTATCGGAATGGCGCCACAAATGCAGAAAGTCATCCAGACAAAAAGTACCTGCGTTTCTATTCTTATTGTTTTTTTCTTGCATAGACGAGAGATATATGATACGTAACGCATGTGCGTGTCTGACCATATACATATGTTCATATATGTAAGGTACAATTATTTAAAGATTAGAATTTTGTCTTTTTTCTTTTCTTTTATGTTATTTCCGATAACTTACAAAGAATTTTTTTTTAAATCTACTGTCTGACTTTTTTTTTCAATTTTGTCCGATTTTCTAATTCAATATTCATAAATAATTATTTAAACAGTTTCACAGTTGGACGGCACTCAATAGGTCGTCAAAATATCAAACTAATTCCTGTGAACTGAACTCTTTATTGCTCTCTTTCTTCTGCTTCATTTTCTTCATGATCATTATAATTTTATTTTTGTTTGTTTTTTTATTCGCTACATGATTTATAAAATGCATCGCGGTCCAATTGATTTTTGTCTTTGGGCGATGATTTCACGGAATTATATGAGAAATTCCTGTTTTTTGTATTTTTTTAAATGAAATCCGTCGTCATAGTTGTCAATCCCGGATTTTTTTTGTCGTCAATTTTTACTAATCAATTACTTATGAGTCACTTTTGGAGTAAAAAAAGGTCAATAAATGAGTTTAAATAAAACAAACGATAAAAATAATCAGGGAATAATGGATGAAAGATGAAATAAATAATACCGTAAAGTAGATGATGTTAAGAGAAAAATCCGGTAAAATTTAAAAGCTAATTTTGAAGGTAAAAGAACATAATTTCTCTTAATTTTTTACGTTTTTAATATTTTTTTAAAAATATTTTAATGTAAAAATTAATTTTATTATTTACTTTTCGATATTTTTCGTTTTCTTCTTAAAATTCTTCCCACCGTAAAGTAAAAATTCTAAAAGATATTATAAAAATATTTTTTTTTCAGATTTTTTAAATACTTAACTAAAAATTTAGAAATTTTAATTAATTCTGTATTTTATTAAAATTATTTAAATTAAAATATTTATTTTAATAAATAATATTTTTTTTAGATTTTTTAAATACTTAACTAAAAATTTTTATTTTTTTATTTATTAAAATTTTTAAATTTAAATTATATTTATTTTAATTAATAAAATTAAAAAAATTAAAATATTAATTTTTTTTATAAATTTTAATTAATTTAATTAATTATTAATTTTAATTAATTTATTTTAATTAATTTTAATTTTAAATTTATATTAATTAAAAAAATAATTAATTTAAATTTTAAAATTTCCAAATTAATAATTTATTAATTTTATTATTTTTAATTTAATATCTATAAAATTAATTTTTATATTAATTTTTAAAATTCCAATTAATTTCTAATTTCATTAATTTTTAAAATAAAAATATATGAAAATACAAAATTAGTTAAAATTTCAAAATTTTCAATTAAATATTTTTAAACAAAAAATTTAAAACAAAAAATTAATAAATTTTTAAATTCTCTTAAAATTTTCACTTTACTGTAATAATAATAATACGGGAAGAATTTAAAGAAGAAAAAAAATCGACAAGTAAATAATAAAATAATATAAGGAGAGAGAGAAAGATTATTATTAAGAAGTATATTAAGAAGAAGAAGTGAACCGACCAACCGCTTCAAGCAAGCAGGTAATTTTTGACTTTTAATTTTTTTTGTTGTTGCTCTGTAGGTTTGTTTTTTTTTGCTGTACGTTTCTTCAATTATGCACTGCATGCTGGTTTAAGAAATGCAAGAATGCTCATACAACATACTCTTGTAATATTTTGTAAGTTACAGCGGCATGAGATACAAAACAAAAAATATAATGATCTTCGAATATTTTCGTAAAGTATACGGGAGACGACGAAGAAAGAGGAGGAATGAAGAATGTATATAAAGGTAACTTTAATGATAATGTTATTCAAGAAAAATAAGAACAAAAGATACGTTCAGCGTGACTCTCCTCAACATATTCTGTTACATTTAAACGATTACATGGGCAATGCTAGCCATTTATCATAAAATGTTCGTGCGCTTGTGTGTGTCTCTGTGGAAAAAAAATAATAATAAGCAGAAAATGGGTTCACTTGTCACATTCTTTTTATGTGAACTTGTATTTTTTTTTTTGCTTTTGACGGAGACTCTTTCAATAAAAACGATAATTATATGGCAAAATTACTTTATGATCATGATCATGCCTTGTCTGTCTGAAAATATGATTAACTTTTGTTGTTGTTGGGTGAGAAACCACAAAAATGGAACACTTGTTTAAATGGTTCACGCAACTGTCCTAAATGTGTCCTAAAACTGCCATTCAACGACTCTTTTTGATCTTTTAAAATTTTCACGAATTAAAATGTTTTGTTTGTTTGGTTTCAGAAAAGCAATTAAAAAGTCAAAACATTTCAACGGCAGCTTTTCAGAAAAATTTAATGCACTTGAATGGCACTGAACTCATTAAGTAACGGAAAAAAATATACAATTAAAGTACAATATTTTTCATGTTGAACACGAAATTTTTAGGGGATTTTTTTTTATTAAAGAAAAAAAAACGGTAGTTCATTTTTTTTTAATTTATGATATTAGTCGGACAACCTTCTACAGATAAAAATAAAAAAAAACACTTCCCCTTTTCAAAAAATTTTAGCAAGAAAAAAAAATAAATTAAAGTATAATTTATTACAGATGAACGGCGTACTTCTTGTCGGGAAAAAAGCCGAAATTTCGTCGCCGAAGCAATTTAACTTTTAATTTATAAACTGTGATTTTTTTATTATTTTTTTTTTCTTTCACAAAATTGGTCCATATAGACAAAGTGTGAACCAATCTACTTAACGTAACACTCAAATGTCACTTGTACTAACTTAAAAATCCAAAACACACACAAAAATAATAACAACAATACACCAGAGAGCGACGACGATCGCAGCGAAAAAAAAATTGTTCAAATATAAAGTAGCAAATGTGATGATAAAATTATTTTTAAATATTGTAGTGGCGCCATGCTTATAAAAAAAAATACAGAACATCTATCTATCGCACGTCGTATATGTGAGTCAACGATATATGCATGCATATACTTATACGGTCTAACGGAGAGAATATGCACGCACGCCAGTTCATTTTTTTTCGTTCGTTTGGTCTTTCGAAAAACTATTTATTTATGTGATGACTTGTTCATGGGAAATTTATGAATTGCATGTGTGTGGTTCTCCGTTCAACTCGCTTGATCTCTTTTTTTTCACAAAACTCGCAAGACAAAACCAGATGAAGAAGAAGAGTTTCATCATGCGCGCCCCCTTTACTTAACATGCACTTTGTATGTTTATTTATTACAATTTTTGTGGCAGTAGTTTGTTTGTTTTTCAGATGAAAATGTTCGAGTCATGATGTGTGAAGTGAGGTGAAGAGCTTGTTGAAACAACAAAAAAAATTTGATATTTTGTCTATTCTGTGGGAAAACCAAAGAGCCGAAAAAACGTTTTACTTGGAAATTAACCGACTTAAAGTCTTTTTAATGAACTTAAGGATGAACTTAAGGAAAACTTAATTAAGTTCAAACGAAAATTTGAATTTTTTTACAATTTTTAAGATTTTTGAAGGATTTATGACTTGACTTAAGTCGTTATGTTAAAAAAAAAATTTTGAGATTTAAAAAAAATTCTTTTTGTATGAACTTAAGGATTTACTTAAGTCAGTTTCAAACAAAAAATTCAGATTTTTTTAAATTTTTAATAAATTTGAAAGAATAATGACTTGACTTAAAGACTTACGTTCAAACAAAAAAATATTTTTAATCAATTTCAAGATTAAATTTTTAAAGAGATCAATGACTTAACTTAAGGGTGACTTAAGAATTTAAAATGAAGTAAATTTTATGAATTATCAATAATTTTTTTTCTGTTTTTAATAATAATTTGAGTTTTTACTGTCTAAATTGATAATTTTTCTAAAGAAAATTGAAGTAAACTTGAATTAAAAATCTTAAGTCATACTTAAGTACATACGAAATTGTTAAGTTTTTGAGACTTGTTTAAATTATTTTTTTTTTTTTACATTTCTTTGAATTAGAACTTAAAAATTTTTCAGTTTTTAAACTGGAGTAAGAAATGTCTAAGGCTGCAAAAACTTTTGGCTTAAGAGAATAGAAACAACTTAACTTAAGCAATTTTTTGATTTAAGCTCTAAAAATTTAAGTTTTAAAATTTCGTAATATTTAGTTTTCGACTGTTTAAGAAATAAAAAAATAAAAAAAAAAAAATTCTGTAAAATAAAAAAAAAATATTTTTTTTTTAAGTTGACTTAAGAGCAACTTAAGTGACTTATATTTTTAAAAAACGAATTTTCAATGATTCTTATTAAAAAAAAATAAAATAAATATTGAACTAAATTTCCGAATAAAATTGCGCTGGATCAATTAATCTCGCACACAAATCGCTGCGAGACAACATTCAATTAAAGCGAGCGTCTCTCGCACTTATTCAATTAAACCCGATCACAACAACATCAGTCACTTGAAATTGATATTCCATATAATAAAAAACCACACGATTGTCTTGTGTGTGACTATCTGTGTTTAATTACTGTCGACTTCTATTTATTTGCTAATTTTTATTTTGACCGCAGCGATTTTTTTCTTTCTTTATTTCTTTGTGTCTGGCATGCATAGAACATCACTTTTGTCACTTGAGCTTTAATGTTTGGTTTTTCATCATATTATTTATTAATAAATATCGTTAAATATTTTTACAAAGTTGGTGCAATTCGATCGCACGTTTCGTGTCGCGTCTAAAGTATTTGCGTGGCTCGCATGGATTCCAGCAGCTACCGAGTTTTAATTTTTTTTTCTGCAGTAACATGACATGTTTTATGTGCGAAACAAGGTCCGCGCGTTAATAAAATCATATAATATTGGAGTAATTCTATTTTTGTTGTTGTTTTATTTTTATCTGCCTTGTTCATTTTTGATTTATTTAATTTTTTTGTCGAGAAATTTTTTTTTAATGAAAGTAGTCTCGCGTACCTGTTCGTTCTGTGTCGCTCGACGTGTCGTGTTGTCTGTCTTAAATCTCCACAAAAAAATTACATTGGCGTGTTCAAAACTGGAATTTTATTGCCAAGCAATGCGACTTTTATATATTTATTACTGTTAATGCTGCTGCCGTTGTCGCGAAGTAGTTGATTTGTCAGCGAGAGAGAGACGGAAAAATGCCAAATTAATTAAATAAAAATATAAAAAATTTGTACATTTATCATGTGCTTAATAAATGAACATTAAAAACCGCACAGTTAACTGCATTTCATTTCTCTTGCGTAATATTTTTGCGCGTTTGGAGATCTCGGTGCAAAGATATCGCTTTTAAATCATCATCGCTTTAACTTCTTGACAACGTATTGAGCGTCGAACTAATATTTTGTAGCGTTAATTTATGCGAGGAGCTTGTGTGTGTATTTACTTTTTGCAGCGACGACGACACGACGTACGTGAGATAAGGATCATGACATAATTGGGTGAACGCAGAATATTTATTGCTGGAAACGAGCAAAAACATGCATGAAACGATGAGTTTTCATTATTTTTTGATAGATTTTGTCTGTGCTCCAAGGTTTTTCATCAGCAAAAGTGCAAGTTTTTATCAATTTTGACATGATCAAAGGATTTTATGGAAAATTTTTGAAGAATCTTGCTTTGTTGATAAGATTAAAATTATTTTTTGAAATTATTTGAAGAGATTTTCGAGAAAAATTTAATTTTTCATTGAAAAAATGTATCAAAACAAATTTAAATAATTTTTTTTTTAAGAAAATTATTCAGAAATTAATAAAATTGATTTAAAAAATTATTTTATAAGGGATGCAAGATTTTTAAAGTCGAAAATTTCAAAAAAAAAAATACCTTTTATTTAAGCTCAAAAGTTAAAATTACATAAATTCGATTTAAGTCAAATAAAATTATTTTTTTTTTCACAAATTTTTTTTAAAAGCTAAAATTTTTAAATTAAATTTTTATTATTAAATTAATTTTCATTTTTTAATTAATATTTTATTTAAAATTTTAAATAAATTAAATTTTTTAATTAATTAATTATTTTTTTAATTAATGTTAATATATTTAATTAATTATTTTTTAATTTATTAATTCAATTTATTTCTTTAATTATTTATTTAATAAACTATGTTAATAATTCAACATAAAATATTTTTAAAATTTTTAAACACAAGTTTTAACAAAATTATAAAAAAAACAATTTATTGTAAAATTAAAAATAATTACAATTTTTAAAAATTTTCTATTTTTTTCTTCATTCATTTATTATATTTTTTTACAAAGATTTTTGCAAAATTATTTTTTATTAAATATTTTATATACATTTAATTTATTTCAAATTTAATTCATTTTTTTTAATTTGCCAAATAATTTTGCAAAATTGATCTTTTTTAAATAAATATTTTTTTTTTACTAATTTTATAATATTTTTTTAATTAAATTAATTTTTTTAGGAAAATATATTAAAAACTGAAATTTTCCTATAATTAAAAAAAAATAATCCAATCAAGGTCTTTCAACCGATTAACAAAATCGGTACAAACCACTTTACATCACATCAAATGCGTATCGATCTCAAATTTCTCGACAGATCGTCCTACTTCTGAACGTTTTGTTTACACAATTATTCCAAATAATTATCATTCGGAGCAAAATGTTTCATATCATCTCTCTCTAATTATTATTTGGCAACCACATTTCCACGAAATTGGAGCATAAACAAATAATTTCTGCCATAAATGAATCTTTTTATCTTTTATTTATATGTTTACACAAAAAATAAAAAAGTTTTGGAAAAAAAGTTATGTCTCTCATTACTATCACAATTAGTGAAGGCACACAACAAAGAACAAACTTTTTAAACAAAAAATAAATATTTAACACTAACCAAATGTTAATTTTATAATTTTTTTGTGTTCAATTTCAAAACTAGACCCAAACTAAACAAAAACAGTAACCAAACCATATTTATTTACAGTGTAGTGTGTACAGTTGGAAATTGTACTTTAACGATGAACAGACTTTTTTTTTTGCTTTGTGTCAAATCCAGATACTTGTTTATAAATATTGAAAAGTGTCTGCGAAGAAATTCTCTTACCTTTCACATTTCTGGTATCCTCGATTCTTTGGTCATCGCGCATGATTAAATCCTTGTCGGCGATCAAGTTTTGTGAAATTTCGCTTATTTTTTGCGTTGCTGTCGTCGTTGTTGCACTGCCCATGACGGCACACATCCACGTTACATAAATAATTGAATACATTTCAATCATCTTCATTGTATTTATTTATTTTTAATTATTTTTCTCGCTTTCTTTGGCGCACTCCGCACTACTTTGAGTATAAATTAATTAATTGTGATTCTAATTTCACAAAATTAAATGAGCGCGGCACGACACTTTTGATCAAGTTATAACGTGTAATGACATGAATTATCACAATATTGTCATTAATGCGAATTTATTTTATTTTATTTTAATATTAAAGCGACGATAAGATAAGAATTTCGTAATTTTTCCTTCAACGACGATGTGGTGATGATGATGAATAATTTGGTGTTTTTCTAATCTTTTATTTATTTTAATTTCTTATCAATTACGAGACATTTTTCAACGATGATTCGTGTGTTTTATCGATTAAACATTATTTCACACAATTTATTTTTTTCAATAAATAAATATTTAATTCCGATTTTTTTAAATTATAATTTTTAGAACACAAGAAAAAATTTAAAAATCGACCGTCTCGCAATACGGCTCAACTAAAACTGAACTCGCAAAGAATAAACACAACAAAAATATAATGAAAAATATTTCTACAAGTAAATAAATGTACACAGATGTTGTATGAAAAAAAAAATTGTTCATGCAAGAATAAATCAGACACACATACACACGCACCCATGTGAGAGACAGAAAGCGGCGCTTAACTAAATACCCGGCCATTATAACATATATATTATTACGGTCTGTCGTCTTTTTTTTTGTGCAACATACACACAACGTACGAATGTCGCGTTAAAACAAAACTTACAATAAACATTCATTCTAGAGTCGTTCATGCATTCATTTTGTGGATCGAGAGATCATGCAAATCCCGTACAATACAACGAGAGTGAATTTCGTTCCACACACCAGAGCGCCAGACACAGACGTTACGGTTGTATGATCAACGATCAAGTTTTTGCACGATTATGCAGGAACGCCGGTCGTTGCATTGTCTCCGATTGTTTCCGACGTGATCTGAGTTTATTTGAATGTAATCAATCATCAAAACGGAGAAAAGTGAAAATTATTATCAGCCAATGTATGAACAGCTGCAAAAATAATCCAGTTAAAGTTGGATTTTTTTTATTAAACGCATGGCGCTTAAATGGGTGTCATTGTTGTTGAGGAAAAAAATACTGAAATTAACATAATGAGCGACATTATCAAATATTTGGCTGACGACGCGACACGACATTTACTGATAACGAGACATCAAGCAGTGGCAATTAAATACAAATTGTGACTTTGATGGATTTTTTGATCTTTGAACCATGATTTGATGTTTAATGTCCTAAAAAATGTTTTAAAAAAAATTGTGAAATTTTTTGAGTATTTTTTGGCATTTCATTTTAATACAGAAAAAAATTTCTTGAATTTCATTTAATTGAAAAAAATTTAAAAAAATAAAATTATTAAAATGTTTAAGAAATGGTTTAAATTCAAATTTTAAAAATTCTTTAAAAATTTAAAATGGTAGAAAAAACAAATTAAATTAAATTTATTAAATTTTACCTTAATAATTAATTAATAATATTTATTAATAAAATTATTTTTAATAAAGTTACAAAATAATTTTAAAAAAACGTTTAAATAATTTATTTAAATTAAATTTTATAAAAAATTCTAAATTTTTTTTTAAAAAAATTAAATTAAAATTTATTTAATTTAATTCAATTAATTAAATTTAATTTAATTTAAATTTAATTTTATTATAAAAAAAATAAAAATAAATAACAATTTTTTAGAAAAATTTTCCATAAAAAATTAATTAATTAAATTAATATTTATTAAAAAAAGTTTTAAAAATTTTTTAAAAAAATTATTAAAATTTTAAATTAAAAAAGTTACAAAATAATTTAAAAAGGAATAAACAAGGGCCTTGTGGTATCTAAAAAAATTGCGAAATTCTTTCTTGAATTTTATTTATTATTTAAATAAAAATTAATAAAAAAATTTTGTAAAAACAAGTAGAAAAGGCCCTTGTTTATTGTTTAATTTTTTTTTTTGTTTTTGACTAAAATTAAGTAAAATTTCATATTTTTTTGATAGATTTTTTTTTATTAAAATAAAACCAATTTTTAAACTTTTTAGTTTGTAAAACTCGATCAAATTTAATTTTAAAAAATTCTAAATAAAATAAATCAAATAAAAATATGTAAATTTAAAAAAAATAAATATGTTAAAAAATATTTTTGTCAAAAATTTAAATAAATTAATTAATTTAATATCTTCGAAATGCGGTAAAAATATTTTATTAAAAATAAAATAACAAACCCCTCATTGACTAAATATAAAGGATTAAATGTCATTTGTAAGGTCCATTTTAAAATAAAAATTAATTAATGTTTGCGTCTCGAAAAAACATTATCATTAATTAAATTAATTAAATTTGAATTTACCGTTTATTTTTCGTTATAATGAACTTTAAAAAATTTTTTGTGCAAATAATATAAAAAATTTAAAATGAACCTTCTAAAATTAAAAAATTAAAAGAAATTTTAAAATTAAAAGAAACCATGAAAACCTATTTTGTCGTGTAATTAAAAAATCATTTTTTGCAGTAAAATTTCTTAGAAATAAATCAAAGAATCAAATTAAATCACAAAATGTACAAAAATTTAAAGAATATCGCCCACATTTTTGCTCTTTTAAAAGTTTTGCTCAACAAATCAATTTTTATACAAAACAAAAAAGTATCGTTCATCGCTCAACATTTATTGAATATTCATCACACATCCATCTCCCACGAAGTTAATGAGCTTCTACGAAAAAAAAAAAAACTCAACAACCAAAACCGAAAGGCATTTCTTTGTAAAATACACCAAAAAAATAGTTCACCAAACCCTTCTGTCTGGTATTTTCAGCTAATTTGTATGTAAAATGCTTCTAATTCTTCATTGTCTTTTTCTCTTTGTCTTTCTTCAAACATTTTTCGAGAAATCTATATACGCGCATTGGTCATCGTTGCATCGCTTCGTCGCTCGTCGATTTTTTTAGCAACTCATATATATTAATAACAAGAGGCAAACGTAAACGTATTGGCGCCATCCAAATGCTCAACATGTTCGCATATCCGCTCAACTACTGTCCGTTCGGCTTCGTACGTTGTTCGATTCATGACATGAAAATAGGTAGTCTTCGGTTGTGTGTCATTCGCAAAGCGATTTAGACATTAGAACGACATGACGACATGCTAATTGAAACAAATAAATGGACGTTGCATGCAATTTTTTCTCTTCTTCTTTTGTGAAAATTATGACGAGTAGAGTTGTTGTGAAGATAATGCGGTTGTCTTGTCATCTTTCTTCCTTGGGGCGATGCAGCGACAGAAATCCCATTTTTTTTTCGAAAATTAAACTCTGAAAGACAACGAGAAAATAATTACAACAGCAGCATGGCAATATTTACTTTTAAGGCTAATTTTTTCACATTATCGCATCAAAGCGACCGAATATAATTACAGACGATGTACTTTAAGTTCATTTATTTTTTTCTTTCTTCGAACATATCAACAAGCGAACGACTGACAAAATCGTTCAACATAACAAAAAACTTTCAACAACAACATTTTCATGCAACTCACCATATAATTTTCGGATTGTGTATTTTATTTTTTTCCTCTGTTCCTTCTTTTCTCTTCTGTCTTATACTTTTTTTTTGTTTTCGAGACCAATTATCCAAATTATTCATAATGGAATTATAATAACAAATATATAATTTCACAAGAAATTGTTCTCTTGTTGTCTGAATGCAGTATATTGCAATCCACACAGAGAGACGGAGAAAAGGATCGAAGAACAATGAAATTTCCGTCTTTCAACAGGTACAAATCTCAATACCGAACATACACACATTTGATGATCGCCGATCAAGCCAACGACGTAGGATGTCCAGAACACTTGTTGTCTGTTGTTTGCGGATGATGAATGATTCGGCAGAAAAAAAATCGTTGTGGCACGACTACGAATGAAGCAATAAAAATAAATATATAAAAGATAATGATGATGGCAAATAAACATCAACAAAATATAGACAGAAATGCACTTACTTTATCATCATCCTTAATTATTGCTTTACAACATATTTGCTTTTTGTGTGTTTTAACTGAGTGTGCGACGACGATCGACGATGTAATGGAAAAACAACTGAGGCAGAGTCAAGCCAAGCCAATAACATACAAATTGTTGTGCTTTTTTTGACAACGTTCCTATCATGTTTCTTGTAAATTTATATTAATGAACTTGGTTGATGAAATATTTTAAGTGATTTTGACCGAAGGAAATGACTCACTTGGTTTTTTTCTTGAGCGTTTTTTTTAATTTAAAGGGAAATTTTAATTATTGTTTCAAATTTATTTTATATGTTTTTTACATTTTTTAATTTTTATAAAATTATTTTTATGAAAAAAAAAATTAATCAGTTCGAAAAAAGATAAAAAAAAATTATTTTTTCATTAATTTAATTTTAATTATTTTTTCATTTATTTTTTTTTAAATTAAAAAATTGAGTTAATATTTTTTTAATTTAATTTAATTTAATTAAAATAATTTTAATTTTATTATGATTTTTTTTATTTTTTTTTTTAATTTTTAAAATAAATTAAATTTAAATTAATTTTTTTTTTCAAATTCAATTTAATTTTTCATTATTTTTAATTTCATCTTTAGACTTTTAATTGATTTTTTAAAACTAATTTTAATTAATTACGACAATTAAAAATAATTTAACTTATTAATTGAAAATTATGATTTTTATTTTATTTTGATTTTTTTATTATTAATTTTTTTTGAAAAAATCTAAAAAATTTTTTAGTTAAAAAAATATTTTTAAAAAAAAGTTGTTTGTTTTACTTATTTAATTTCATTAATTTTTGAAAATTTTAAATAATTTTTTTGAGTTATTTTATTTCAAATTAATTTTTTAAAGCATTTTTATTTTTTAAATTTTAAAAAAATATTTTTTCATTTAAAATTTTTTAAATTTTGGAAAAAATTATTTAAAATTTTTAATAAGATTATTAATTTTTTTTTATTTTTTAAATTAAAATTTATTTTATTTTTATTTTTTTTTTTTTTTTAAAATTTAATTTATTTTACTTTTTTAATTTTTTATTTTTAAACTTATACTTATTTTATTATTTTTTATAAAAAAAAATCAATTCTAAATAAGCTTGAAAAAATTCATTATACCTACCTTATTATTTTTTTATTGAACAAAAAATCTGTAAAAATTAAAACATGTTATTAAAAATTTTTCCATTTTTTTAATTATTTAACTTTAATTTATCATAGAATATTTTTTTTTATTTTATTTTTAATTATATATTTTTTTGAAAAAAAATCGTATGACTTAAAATGTTTAATTTTATCTTTTTTACTGTGAAAAAAATATTAATTTTATCCCATATTTTTTTCAACTCTCAATATCTTATTGATGAGTTGCTTGAAAAAATTA
This sequence comes from Culicoides brevitarsis, assembly GCF_036172545.1. NCBI lineage: Eukaryota > Metazoa > Arthropoda > Insecta > Diptera > Ceratopogonidae > Culicoides > Culicoides brevitarsis. The sequence continues at coordinate 12,047,342 of NC_087085.1, read as the reverse complement.
CAGACAGACAATTTTTTAAAAAATTATCTTGATTTTTTCTCATAAATTTAATCTCCCTGTCGTTAGACAGATGAATGGTTCAATAAATATTTTGCCATATAACGTAAATCAGACAACAATGTAATAATGCAAAAAAAAATATTAAATTAATAAAACCTTAAAGTTCATGTGATCATGTGACTTCCTTTCTCATAAACGTATTAAATAAATCCTCCTAACGATCATCAAGAAGACAAAAAAATATAATTTTCGTGATGGAGATCGTTTATGTCAACGTTTGACTTCATTATTAAATTGACAGATTCATTGACTTGAATTAGTTTTAAAGAAAAAAAAAAACTTGTAACATTTTTGTTCGTCGTCTAAATTTTTATTAATTTCATGTGCGGTTTGCAAAATTTTTTTTTTACGTATTGGAATCGAATTTCGTCGTCATTTTATTCCGAGAATCTCTTTTGTCATTCGATGCAGAACACGCCAGAACGTGCAACAAAATTTAAAAGCTTTCCATTTTTGGGTCCCACGATGACTTGGATGACTGTACCCGGGTCTTAATCATATCATTTGTCATTAATTTAAGAGCGAATATGAGAAAAAAAGAGAAACTTTTGAAAATTTTTGATAAGAACCCATTAGCATCGGCAGCTTACAATACATATGTGTACTTACAACGCGTTAAAAACGTAAAGAATGGAAAAAACAAACAAACTTAACGCACCGAACCGAGAGATTAAAAAGTGTGCACTGCAATAAAATACATCAGTTAATGCCAGACAGGTCTCTCTTATCATTAAGTAATAATAAAATAAATACACCGAGAACGAGAATAAAAGAAGAAGGAAGGAAAAGAGAGAGAACTTATAAACAAATATATAAAAATCAAAAAGACAGACTAATGTATAAAAATAAAAAGGAGATAAGTAAGCCATATATGAGAAACAAAAAAAAATATAAAAGAATGAATTGAAAAAAAGAGGATAGGAGACCTAATGCATTAAACAAGCATTTCCTTATCTCTCGTGTTTCGTATTGTATTTTGTGTGTGTGTCGAAACTTCGTGCCAGTAAATGAACTTTGTAAGAGGAATGTACCTACAAAAGACGTTGATTCATAAAGTTCTCACAAAAAAGCAGTAATTGTTTGTTTTTTTCGTACAAAAAAAAAATGTCAAAGGCATCAACTACCTGATGATTTTATTCTCCAACGTATTAGTCTGAGCTAATTTGATTTTTGGGTGAAATTGACTTTTAAATCAGATTTCGGAAATCACATTAAAATAAAAAGGATGGGAATCAGGAAAAGCTTTTATCAAATAGGCGACATATACATTTTTGACGACATATGCGATAAAAAAGGGCCAAAATTATTGAATTAGGCAGCTTTTAGAGGTAATAAATGAGCATGAGAGTAAATTATTATAGCGAACATAAATGTGAATGAGCTTCAATCAATAATATTATGTATGATGTAAAATATCTGCTTAATTTTGCATGAAATTTAATGCGGATTTAATTTTTTCTTTGATTAAAGATCAGATTTTGCTAATCTTTACAAAAATTTTTGACAATTTATCAAAATTTTCTTAAAATTAAAATTGGGTTTTTAATTGGGTTTTTATTTTTAATTGGGTTTCAAAAATTTTAAAATTAATCTAATACAAAATAAAAAAAAAGTCAAAAAAATTAAATATTCTAAATTTGAATGCCCAAAATTAATTTATTAAATTAAATTTTATTTTGTTTTATATTTTTAATAATTTTATTTTATTCAAATTTATTTTTTTCTTTACTAATTTATTTTTTTTTAATTTTTAACTTGAAAAAATATTTTTTTTTTAAATTTAATTTAACTTTTTAATTTAATATTTTAATATTTACCTAATGAATTTTTAAATTTCTTAAGTAAATTTTTTTCATTTTTTATTAAAATAAATTTTAAAATTTTAATTTTGTTTAACTAAAAATTTTTACATAATATTTGTAAAATATCTAGCAAAAAAAATAAATTAAACAAAAAATAAAAATTTGAATTTTTATTAATAATTTTGAATTTGACTTAAATTTGATAATTTTTTCTTATTTTTAATTTTTTTTAATATCTTACAAAATAATAATTTAATTATTTATAAAAAATAATTTTTTAAAAATTCAATCAATTTAATTTATAAAATTTAATATAATAAATTCATTTAAAAAATAATTAATTTAATTTAAAAAAAAATCAAAATTATTTTATTTTTTTATCAATGTCTGCTTATAACTGCTTATTTTATTTTATTTTTATTTTTTTTTTTTTGTAAAATATTAAAAAAAATTCAAATTATTTCTTTTGAAAAATATTTCTATAAAAACAAGTCAAAAACTTGTAAAAGACAAATTTCGATGAATTCGCTCATTTTAAATTTTTCATAAAAATTTATTCAAAAACTTACCATTCCTCTTCATTAAACTCAAAAATGTATTTTTTATGAGTGTTCATCAGACGCCACCGTGCGAGACGCTCTAAATAACGACTTCAAATTAACCAAAAAAATTTTTCACGTGAATCACTTCAAACATCAACAGCATTGATGACCCTTTACAACTTTTTTTTCATGTCATCTCTTTATGCTTTTACGCTACTGATTCCCATAAATCATGGGAGTTACATGAAAAGAAACAAGCAAGAGAACAACAACGATAGACATTAAAACAAACAAATAGTCAACATCATATTTTAAAAGGTTATAAACTTGACTATTTAACATAAATTTGTTGTACTTTATAAATGTTTATCGAAATTCATTCGTCGTCGTGTGTCTGTGTGTGTGTGTTCCAAAAAGCTTCTTTTCTTCTATCGAGACGAACAAAAATGCATACATGAATAAAATATATTGTTCTCTCATGTTTTTGTTGTTCTTGCTGTTGTTGTTGATGAAATTTGGAAGTTTTATCATGTTAAGTTTGTTGATGTTTGACGATATAATAAAGTTGTTTGAATTGCTTCCTTGTTTTTTTTTGCTTCTTCTACAGAATGCTTGCACAGTAAATTCCTAAAATCGATCAAAGTTGTAAATATTTTGCTGAAAATTGCTAACCAGGTGTGATAAAATTCTCATAAAATACCTTCACATACCTTCAGCTTCGTATTTACAATATGTTCCTGCTGCATTCTAAATTAATGTCAAGTTACGAACTTTTCTTGCGCTGCAACAAAGCCCAGTCAGCAATGGAGCGACAGACAACATGGACCTGATGGCATGTGTGTCGTTTTAAAGTGCATTTGGGTAAATACCGAATGTTAACAACAATCATGATGATGACTCGAGATGCCAGGTTCGCATGCTGTGCGGTGAGGAAAATTTCTGCACACGTACTTTATTGTTTTATTGTGTTCACCTTAATTTATATTTTCACTTCTTGTCGAGTTAAATTGTGTTTTGTGCAACCCTTATGCTATTTATTTCCCAGGAAAAATGCCAAACAAAAAGCTTTAATAAAACAAAACAAATTGATTTTACAACTGAATGGAAAATAAATTAGATTCAAAATGGTCCCGTGTACTTCATACTTCTTGTTTCTTTATAAAATAATAATTTATAATGACTTTGTTTTGTTTCTGCAAAAATTATTATTTTATGAGCAGAACGTGCTCCACTCTGACCAACTTTGGATGTCTTTTAACAGGAAACGAGTTATTGTCCCTTCACGTAATTGTGTGAAAAATTTGTGTCTCTCCAAATTTTAAAATTTTTTTTTTCAAAATTTCAAAAATTTTTTTTTCGCCTGTACATCGAAAACGCAAAATTTAGAAAAAGTCCAAAACAAAAGTTGTTTCTAACATCAAAACCTTCATTTTGAGACGGAGAACCGTGATTGAAAATTTATCGGTATGCCCGTGATCTAATAAGAGGATTTTGACTTAAATTTTTTTTAATCAATTTTTTTCGCTAACATCTTTAAATGGCTCCTGTACATCGAAAACGCAAAATTTAGAAAAAGTCCAAAACAAAAGTGCTTTAATTTTGAAAATCGGTATGTGAGCCCTCATAATAAGAGGATTTTGGCTTAAATTTTTTTTAATCAATTTTTTTCGCTAACATCTTTAAATGGCTCCTGTACATCGAAAACGCAAAATTTAGAAAAAGTCCAAAACAAAAGTTGTTTCTAACATCAAAACCTTCATTTTTAGACGGAGAACCGTGATCTAGCTTAATTTTGAAAATCGGTATGTGAGCCCTTATAATAAGAGGATTTTGACTTAAATTTTTTTTAATCAATTTTTTTCGCTAACATCTTTAAATGGCTCCTGTACATCGAAAACGCAAAATTTAGAAAAAGTCCAAAACAAAAGTTGTTTCTAACATCAAAACCTTCATTTTGAGACGGAGAACCGTGATCTAGCTTAATTTTGAAAAATCGGTATGTGAGCCCTCATAATAAGAGGATTTTGGCTTAAATTTTTTTTAATCAATTTTTTTCGCTAACATCTTTAAATGGCTCCTGTACATCGAAAACGCAAAATTTAGAAAAAGTCCAAAACAAAAGTTGTTTCTAACATCAAAACCTTCATTTTGAGACGGAGAACCGTGATCTACAAAATTTGAAAAATCGGTATGTGAGCCCTCATAATAAGAGGATTTTGGCTTAAATTTTTTTTAATCAATTTTTTTCGCTAACATCTTTAAATGGCTCCTGTACATCGAAAACGCAAAATTTAGAAAAAGTCCAAAACAAAAGTTGTTTCTAACATCAAAACCTTCATTTTGAGACGGAGAACCGTGATCTAGCTTAATTTTGAAAATCGGTATGTGAGCCCTCATAATAAGAGGATTTTGGCTTAAATTTTTTTTAATCAATTTTTTTCGCTAACATCTTTAAATGGCTCCTGTACATCGAAAACGCAAAATTTAGAAAAAGTCCAAAACAAAAGTTGTTTCTAACATCAAAACCTTCATTTTGAGACGGAGAACCGTGATCTAGCTTAATTTTGAAAATCGGTATGTGAGCCCTCATAATAAGAGGATTTTGGCTTAAATTTTTTTTAATCAATTTTTTTCGCTAACATCTTTAAATGGCTCCTGTACATCGAAAACGCAAAATTTAGAAAAAGTCCAAAACAAAAGTTGTTTCTAACATCAAAACCTTCATTTTGAGACGGAGAACCGTGATCTAGCTTAATTTTGAAAAATCGGTATGTGAGCCCTCATAATAAGAGGATTTTGGCTTAAATTTTTTTTAATCAATTTTTTTCGCTAACATCTTTAAATGGCTCCTGTACATCGAAAACGCAAAATTTAGAAAAAGTCCAAAACAAAAGTTGTTTCTAACATCAAAACCTTCATTTTGAGACGGAGAACCGTGATCTAGCTTAATTTTGAAAATCGGTATGTGAGCCCTCATAATAAGAGGATTTTGGCTTAAATTTTTTTTAATCAATTTTTTTCGCTAACATCTTTAAATGGCTCCTGTACATCGAAAACGCAAAATTTAGAAAAAGTCCAAAACAAAAGTTGTTTCTAACATCAAAACCTTCATTTTGAGACGGAGAACCGTGATCTAGCTTAATTTTGAAAATCGGTATGTGAGCCCTCATAATAAGAGGATTTTGGCTTAAATTTTTTTTAATCAATTTTTTTCGCTAACATCTTTAAATGGCTCCTGTACATCGAAAACGCAAAATTTAGAAAAAGTCCAAAACAAAAGTTGTTTCTAACATCAAAACCTTCATTTTGAGACGGAGAACCGTGATCTAGCTTAATTTTGAAAATCGGTATGTGAGCCCTCATAATAAGAGGATTTTGGCTTAAATTTTTTTTAATCAATTTTTTTCGCTAACATCTTTAAATGGCTCCTGTACATCGAAAACGCAAAATTTAGAAAAAGTCCAAAACAAAAGTTGTTTCTAACATCAAAACCTTCATTTTGAGACGGAGAACCGTGATCTAGCTTAATTTTGAAAATCGGTATGTGAGCCCTCATAATAAGAGGATTTTGGCTTAAATTTTTTTTAATCAATTTTTTTCGCTAACATCTTTAAATGGCTCCTGTACATCGAAAACGCAAAATTTAGAAAAAGTCCAAAACAAAAGTTGTTTCTAACATCAAAACCTTCATTTTGAGACGGAGAACCGTGATCTAGCTTAATTTTGAAAATCGGTATGTGAGCCCTCATAATAAGAGGATTTTGGCTTAAATTTTTTTTAATCAATTTTTTTCGCTAACATCTTTAAATGGCTCCTGTACATCGAAAACGCAAAATTTAGAAAAAGTCCAAAACAAAAGTTGTTTCTAACATCAAAACCTTCATTTTGAGACGGAGAACCGTGATCTAGCTTAATTTTGAAAATCGGTATGTGAGCCCTCATAATAAGAGGATTTTGGCTTAAATTTTTTTTAATCAATTTTTTTCGCTAACATCTTTAAATGGCTCCTGTACATCGAAAACGCAAAATTTAGAAAAAGTCCAAAACAAAAGTTGTTTCTAACATCAAAACCTTCATTTTGAGACGGAGAACCGTGATCTAGCTTAATTTTGAAAATCGGTATGTGAGCCCTCATAATAAGAGGATTTTGGCTTAAATTTTTTTTAATCAATTTTTTTCGCTAACATCTTTAAATGGCTCCTGTACATCGAAAACGCAAAATTTAGAAAAAGTCCAAAACAAAAGTTGTTTCTAACATCAAAACCTTCATTTTGAGACGGAGAACCGTGATCTAGCTTAATTTTGAAAATCGGTATGTGAGCCCTCATAATAAGAGGATTTTGGCTTAAATTTTTTTTAATCAATTTTTTTCGCTAACATCTTTAAATGGCTCCTGTACATCGAAAACGCAAAATTTAGAAAAAGTCCAAAACAAAAGTTGTTTCTAACATCAAAACCTTCATTTTGAGACGGAGAACCGTGATCTAGCTTAATTTTGAAAAATCGGTATGTGAGCCCTCATAATAAGAGGATTTTGGCTTAAATTTTTTTTAATCAATTTTTTTCGCTAACATCTTTAAATGGCTCCTGTACATCGAAAACGCAAAATTTAGAAAAAGTCCAAAACAAAAGTTGTTTCTAACATCAAAACCTTCATTTTGAGACGGAGAACCGTGATCTAGCTTAATTTTGAAAATCGGTATGTGAGCCCTCATAATAAGAGGATTTTGGCTTAAATTTTTTTTAATCAATTTTTTTCGCTAACATCTTTAAATGGCTCCTGTACATCGAAAACGCAAAATTTAGAAAAAGTCCAAAACAAAAGTTGTTTCTAACATCAAAACCTTCATTTTGAGACGGAGAACCGTGATCTAGCTTAATTTTGAAAAATCGGTATGTGAGCCCTCATAATAAGAGGATTTTGGCTTAAATTTTTTTTAATCAATTTTTTTCGCTAACATCTTTAAATGGCTCCTGTACATCGAAAACGCAAAATTTAGAAAAAGTCCAAAACAAAAGTTGTTTCTAACATCAAAACCTTCATTTTGAGACGGAGAACCGTGATCTACTTAATTTTGAAAAATCGGTATGTGAGCCCTCATAATAAGAGGATTTTGGCTTAAATTTTTTTTAATCAATTTTTTTCGCTAACATCTTTAAATGGCTCCTGTACATCGAAAACGCAAAATTTAGAAAAAGTCCAAAACAAAAGTTGTTTCTAACATCAAAACCTTCATTTTGAGACGGAGAACCGTGATCTAGCTTAATTTTGAAAATCGGTATGTGAGCCCTCATAATAAGAGGATTTTGGCTTAAATTTTTTTTAATCAATTTTTTTCGCTAACATCTTTAAATGGCTCCTGTACATCGAAAACGCAAAATTTAGAAAAAGTCCAAAACAAAAGTTGTTTCTAACATCAAAACCTTCATTTTGAGACGGAGAACCGTGATCTAGCTTAATTTTGAAAAATCGGTATGTGAGCCCTCATAATAAGAGGATTTTGGCTTAAATTTTTTTTAATCAATTTTTTTCGCTAACATCTTTAAATGGCTCCTGTACATCGAAAACGCAAAATTTAGAAAAAGTCCAAAACAAAAGTTGTTTCTAACATCAAAACCTTCATTTTGAGACGGAGAACCGTGATCTAGCTTAATTTTGAAAAATCGGTATGTGAGCCCTCATAATAAGAGGATTTTGGCTTAAATTTTTTTTAATCAATTTTTTTCGCTAACATCTTTAAATGGCTCCTGTACATCGAAAACGCAAAATTTAGAAAAAGTCCAAAACAAAAGTTGTTTCTAACATCAAAACCTTCATTTTGAGACGGAGAACCGTGATCTAGCTTAATTTTGAAAATCGGTATGTGAGCCCTCATAATAAGAGGATTTTGGCTTAAATTTTTTTTAATCAATTTTTTTCGCTAACATCTTTAAATGGCTCCTGTACATCGAAAACGCAAAATTTAGAAAAAGTCCAAAACAAAAGTTGTTTCTAACATCAAAACCTTCATTTTGAGACGGAGAACCGTGATCTACTTAATTTTGAAAAATCGGTATGTGAGCCCTCATAATAAGAGGATTTTGGCTTAAATTTTTTTTAATCAATTTTTTTCGCTAACATCTTTAAATGGCTCCTGTACATCGAAAACGCAAAATTTAGAAAAAGTCCAAAACAAAAGTTGTTTCTAACATCAAAACCTTCATTTTGAGACGGAGAACCGTGATCTAGCTTAATTTTGAAAAATCGGTATGTGAGCCCTCATAATAAGAGGATTTTGGCTTAAATTTTTTTTAATCAATTTTTTTCGCTAACATCTTTAAATGGCTCCTGTACATCGAAAACGCAAAATTTAGAAAAAGTCCAAAACAAAAGTTGTTTCTAACATCAAAACCTTCATTTTGAGACGGAGAACCGTGATCTAGCTTAATTTTGAAAAATCGGTATGTGAGCCCTCATAATAAGAGGATTTTGGCTTAAATTTTTTTTAATCAATTTTTTTCGCTAACATCTTTAAATGGCTCCTGTACATCGAAAACGCAAAATTTAGAAAAAGTCCAAAACAAAAGTTGTTTCTAACATCAAAACCTTCATTTTGAGACGGAGAACCGTGATCTAGCTTAATTTTGAAAAATCGGTATGTGAGCCCTCATAATAAGAGGATTTTGGCTTAAATTTTTTTTAATCAATTTTTTTCGCTAACATCTTTAAATGGCTCCTGTACATCGAAAACGCAAAATTTAGAAAAAGTCCAAAACAAAAGTTGTTTCTAACATCAAAACCTTCATTTTGAGACGGAGAACCGTGATCTACAAAAGCTGAAAAAATTTGAAAAATCGGTATGTGAGCCCTCATAATAAGAGGATTTTGGCTTAAATTTTTTTTAATCAATTTTTTTCGCTAACATCTTTAAATGGCTCCTGTACATCGAAAACGCAAAATTTAGAAAAAGTCCAAAACAAAAGTTGTTTCTAACATCAAAACCTTCATTTTGAGACGGAGAACCGTGATCTAGCTTAATTTTGAAAAATCGGTATGTGAGCCCTCATAATAAGAGGATTTTGGCTTAAATTTTTTTTAATCAATTTTTTTCGCTAACATCTTTAAATGGCTCCTGTACATCGAAAACGCAAAATTTAGAAAAAGTCCAAAACAAAAGTTGTTTCTAACATCAAAACCTTCATTTTGAGACGGAGAACCGTGATCTAGCTTAATTTTGAAAATCGGTATGTGAGCCCTCATAATAAGAGGATTTTGGCTTAAATTTTTTTTAATCAATTTTTTTCGCTAACATCTTTAAATGGCTCCTGTACATCGAAAACGCAAAATTTAGAAAAAGTCCAAAACAAAAGTTGTTTCTAACATCAAAACCTTCATTTTGAGACGGAGAACCGTGATCTACAAAAGTTAAAAAATTTGAAAAATCGGTATGTGAGCCCTCATAATAAGAGGATTTTGGCTTAAATTTTTTTTAATCAATTTTTTTCGCTAACATCTTTAAATGGCTCCTGTACATCGAAAACGCAAAATTTAGAAAAAGTCCAAAACAAAAGTTGTTTCTAACATCAAAACCTTCATTTTGAGACGGAGAACCGTGATCTAGCTTAATTTTGAAAATCGGTATGTGAGCCCTCATAATAAGAGGATTTTGGCTTAAATTTTTTTTAATCAATTTTTTTCGCTAACATCTTTAAATGGCTCCTGTACATCGAAAACGCAAAATTTAGAAAAAGTCCAAAACAAAAGTTGTTTCTAACATCAAAACCTTCATTTTGAGACGGAGAACCGTGATCTAGCTTAATTTTGAAAAATCGGTATGTGAGCCCTCATAATAAGAGGATTTTGGCTTAAATTTTTTTTAATCAATTTTTTTCGCTAACATCTTTAAATGGCTCCTGTACATCGAAAACGCAAAATTTAGAAAAAGTCCAAAACAAAAGTTGTTTCTAACATCAAAACCTTCATTTTGAGACGGAGAACCGTGATCTAGCTTAATTTTGAAAAATCGGTATGTGAGCCCTCATAATAAGAGGATTTTGGCTGAAATTTTTTTTAATCAATTTTTTTCGCTAACATCTTTAAATGGCTCCTGTACATCGAAAACGCAAAATTTAGAAAAAGTCCAAAACAAAAGTTGTTTCTAACATCAAAACCTTCATTTTGAGACGGAGAACCGTGATCTAGCTTAATTTTGAAAATCGGTATGTGAGCCCTCATAATAAGAGGATTTTGGCTTAAATTTTTTTTAATCAATTTTTTTCGCTAACATCTTTAAATGGCTCCTGTACATCGAAAACGCAAAATTTAGAAAAAGTCCAAAACAAAAGTTGTTTCTAACATCAAAACCTTCATTTTGAGACGGAGAACCGTGATCTAGCTTAATTTTGAAAAATCGGTATGTGAGCCCTCATAATAAGAGGATTTTGGCTTAAATTTTTTTTAATCAATTTTTTTCGCTAACATCTTTAAACGGCTCCTGTGCATCGAAAACGCAAAATTTAGAAAAAGTCCAAAACAAAAGTTGTTTCAAAACAAAAGTTGTTTCTAACATGAAAACCTTCATTTTGAGACGGAGAACCGTGATCTAGCTTAATTTTGAAAAATCGGTATGTGAGCCCTCATGACTTAAATTTTTTTTAATCAATTTTTTTCGCTAACATCTTTAAATGGCTCCTGTACATCGAAAACGCAAAATTTAGAAAAAGTCCAAAACAAAAGTTGTTTCTAACATCAAAACCTTCATTTTGAGACGGAGAACCGTGATCTAGCTTAATTTGAAAAATCGGTATGTGAGCCCTCATAATAAGAGGATTTTGGCTTAAATTTTTTTAATCAATTTTTTTCGCTAACATCTTTAAATGGCTCCTGTACATCGAAAACGCAAAATTTAGAAAAAGTCCAAAACAAAAGTTGTTTCTAACATCAAAACCTTCATTTTGAGACGGAGAACCGTGATCTAGCTTAATTTTGAAAATCGGTATGTGAGCCCTCATAATAAGAGGATTTTGGCTTAAATTTTTTTTAATCAATTTTTTTCGCTAACATCTTTAAATGGCTCCTGTACATCGAAAACGCAAAATTTAGAAAAAGTCCAAAACAAAAGTTGTTTCTAACATCAAAACCTTCATTTTGAGACGGAGAACCGTGATCTAGCTTAATTTTGAAAATCGGTATGTGAGCCCTCATAATAAGAGGATTTTGGCTTAAATTTTTTTTAATCAATTTTTTTCGCTAACATCTTTAAATGGCTCCTGTACATCGAAAACGCAAAATTTAGAAAAAGTCCAAAACAAAAGTTGTTTCTAACATCAAAACCTTCATTTTGAGACGGAGAACCGTGATCTAGCTTAATTTTGAAAATCGGTATGTGAGCCCTCATAATAAGAGGATTTTGGCTTAAATTTTTTTTAATCAATTTTTTTCGCTAACATCTTTAAATGGCTCCTGTACATCGAAAACGCAAAATTTAGAAAAAGTCAAAACAAAAGTTGTTTCTAACATCAAAACCTTCATTTTGAGACGGAGAACCGTGATCTAGCTTAATTTTGAAAAATCGGTATGTGAGCCCTCATAATAAGAGGATTTTGGCTTAAATTTTTTTTAATCAATTTTTTTCGCTAACATCTTTAAATGGCTCCTGTACATCGAAAACGCAAAATTTAGAAAAAGTCCAAAACAAAAGTTGTTTCTAACATCAAAACCTTCATTTTGAGACGGAGAACCGTGATCTACAAAAGTTAAAAAAATTTTGAAAAATCGGTATGTGAGCCCTCATAATAAGAGGATTTTGACTTAAATTTTTTTTAATCAATTTTTTTCGCTAACATCTTTAAATGGCTCCTGTACATCGAAAACGCAAAATTTAGAAAAAGTCCAAAACAAAAGTTGTTTCTAACATCAAGACCTTCATTTTGAGACGGAGAACCGTGATCTAGCTTAATTTTGAAAATCGGTATGTGAGCCCTCATAATAAGAGGATTTTGGCTTAAATTTTTTTTAATCAATTTTTTTCGCTAACATCTTTAAATGGCTCCTGTACATCGAAAACGCAAAATTTAGAAAAAGTCCAAAACAAAAGTTGTTTCTAACATCAAAACCTTCATTTTGAGACGGAGAACCGTGATCTAGCTTAATTTTGAAAAATCGGTATGTGAGCCCTCATAATAAGAGGATTTTGGCTTAAATTTTTTTTAATCAATTTTTTTCGCTAACATCTTTAAATGGCTCCTGTACATCGAAAACGCAAAATTTAGAAAAAGTCCAAAACAAAAGTTGTTTCTAACATCAAAACCTTCATTTTGAGACGGAGAACCGTGATCTAGCTTAATTTTGAAAATCGGTATGTGAGCCCTCATAATAAGAGGATTTTGGCTTAAATTTTTTTTAATCAATTTTTTTCGCTAACATCTTTAAATGGCTCCTGTACATCGAAAACGCAAAATTTAGAAAAAGTCCAAAACAAAAGTTGTTTCTAACATCAAAACCTTCATTTTGAGACGGAGAACCGTGATCTAGCTTAAAAAATTTTGAAAAATCGGTATGTGAGCCCTCATAATAAGAGGATTTTGGCTTAAATTTTTTTTAATCAATTTTTTTCGCTAACATCTTTAAATGGCTCCTGTACATCGAAAACGCAAAATTTAGAAAAAGTCCAAAACAAAAGTTGTTTCTAACATCAAAACCTTCATTTTGAGACGGAGAACCGTGATCTAGCTTAATTTTGAAAAATCGGTATGTAAGCCCTCATAATAAGAGGATTTTGGCTTAAATTTTTTTTAATCAATTTTTTTCGCTAACATCTTTAAATGGCTCCTGTACATCGAAAACGCAAAATTTAGAAAAAGTCCAAAACAAAAGTTGTTTCTAACATCAAAACCTTCATTTTGAGACGGAGAACCGTGATCTAGCTTAATTTTGAAAATCGGTATGTGAGCCCTCATAATAAGAGGATTTTGGCTTAAATTTTTTTTAATCAATTTTTTTCGCTAACATCTTTAAATGGCTCCTGTACATCGAAAACGCAAAATTTAGAAAAAGTCCAAAACAAAAGTTGTTTCTAACATCAAAACCTTCATTTTGAGACGGAGAACCGTGATCTAGCTTAATTTTGAAAAATCGGTATGTGAGCCCTCATAATAAGAGGATTTTGACTTAAATTTTTTTAATCAATTTTTTTCGCTAACATCTTTAAATGGCTCCTGTACATCGAAAACGCAAAATTTAGAAAAATTTTAAAACAAAAGTTGTTTCTAACATCAAAACCTTCATTTTGAGACGGAGAACCGTGATCTAGCTTAATTTTGAAAATCGGTATGTGAGCCCTCATAATAAGAGGATTTTGGCTTAAATTTTTTTTAATCAATTTTTTTCGCTAACATCTTTAAATGGCTCCTGTACATCGAAAACGCAAAATTTAGAAAAAGTCCAAAACAAAAGTTGTTTCTAACATCAAAACCTTCATTTTGAGACGGAGAACCGTGATCTAGCTTAATTTTGAAAAATCGGTATGTGAGCCCTCATAATAAGAGGATTTTGGCTGAAATTTTTTTTAATCAATTTTTTTCGCTAACATCTTTAAATGGCTCCTGTACATCGAAAACGCAAAATTTAGAAAAAGTCCAAAACAAAAGTTGTTTCTAACATCAAAACCTTCATTTTGAGACGGAGAACCGTGATCTAGCTTAATTTTGAAAATCGGTATGTGAGCCCTCATAATAAGAGGATTTTGGCTTAAATTTTTTTTAATCAATTTTTTTCGCTAACATCTTTAAATGGCTCCTGTACATCGAAAACGCAAAATTTAGAAAAAGTCCAAAACAAAAGTTGTTTCTAACATCAAAACCTTCATTTTGAGACGGAGAACCGTGATCTAGCTTAATTTTGAAAAATCGGTATGTGAGCCCTCATAATAAGAGGATTTTGGCTTAAATTTTTTTTAATCAATTTTTTTCGCTAACATCTTTAAATGGCTCCTGTACATCGAAAACGCAAAATTTAGAAAAAGTCCAAAACAAAAGTTGTTTCTAACATCAAAACCTTCATTTTGAGACGGAGAACCGTGATCTAGCTTAATTTTGAAAATCGGTATGTGAGCCCTCATAATAAGAGGATTTTGGCTTAAATTTTTTTTAATCAATTTTTTTCGCTAACATCTTTAAATGGCTCCTGTACATCGAAAACGCAAAATTTAGAAAAAGTCCAAAACAAAAGTTGTTTCTAACATCAAAACCTTCATTTTGAGACGGAGAACCGTGATCTACAAAAGTTGAAAAAATTTTGAAAAATCGGTATGTGAGCCCTCATAATAAGAGGATTTTGGCTTAAATTTTTTTTAATCAATTTTTTTCGCTAACATCTTTAAATGGCTCCTGTACATCGAAAACGCAAAATTTAGAAAAAGTCCAAAACAAAAGTTGTTTCTAACATCAAAACCTTCATTTTGAGACGGAGAACCGTGATCTAGCTTAATTTTGAAAATCGGTATGTGAGCCCTCATAATAAGAGGATTTTGGCTTAAATTTTTTTTAATCAATTTTTTTCGCTAACATCTTTAAATGGCTCCTGTACATCGAAAACGCAAAATTTAGAAAAAGTCCAAAACAAAAGTTGTTTCTAACATCAAAACCTTCATTTTGAGACGGAGAACCGTGATCTAGCTTAATTTTGAAAAATCGGTATGTGAGCCCTCATAATAAGAGGATTTTGGCTTAAATTTTTTTTAATCAATTTTTTTCGCTAACATCTTTAAATGGCTCCTGTACATCGAAAACGCAAAATTTAGAAAAAGTCCAAAACAAAAGTTGTTTCTAACATCAAAACCTTCATTTTGAGACGGAGAACCGTGATCTAGCTTAATTTTGAAAATCGGTATGTGAGCCCTCATAATAAGAGGATTTTGGCTTAAATTTTTTTTAATCAATTTTTTTCGCTAACATCTTTAAATGGCTCCTGTACATCGAAAACGCAAAATTTAGAAAAAGTCCAAAACAAAAGTTGTTTCTAACATCAAAACCTTCATTTTGAGACGGAGAACCGTGATCTAGCTTAATTTTGAAAATCGGTATGTGAGCCCTCATAATAAGAGGATTTTGGCTTAAATTTTTTTTAATCAATTTTTTTCGCTAACATCTTTAAATGGCTCCTGTACATCGAAAACGCAAAATTTAGAAAAAGTCCAAAACAAAAGTTGTTTCTAACATCAAAACCTTCATTTTGAGACGGAGAACCGTGATCTAGCTTAATTTTGAAAAATCGGTATGTGAGCCCTCATAATAAGAGGATTTTGGCTTAAATTTTTTTTAATCAATTTTTTTCGCTAACATCTTTAAATGGCTCCTGTACATCGAAAACGCAAAATTTAGAAAAAGTCCAAAACAAAAGTTGTTTCTAACATCAAAACCTTCATTTTGAGACGGAGAACCGTGATCTAGCTTAATTTTGAAAATCGGTATGTGAGCCCTCATAATAAGAGGATTTTGGCTTAAATTTTTTTTAATCAATTTTTTTCGCTAACATCTTTAAATGGCTCCTGTACATCGAAAACGCAAAATTTAGAAAAAGTCCAAAACAAAAGTTGTTTCTAACATCAAAACCTTCATTTTGAGACGGAGAACCGTGATCTAGCTTAATTTTGAAAATCGGTATGTGAGCCCTCATAATAAGAGGATTTTGGCTTAAATTTTTTTTAATCAATTTTTTTCGCTAACATCTTTAAATGGCTCCTGTACATCGAAAACGCAAAATTTAGAAAAAGTCCAAAACAAAAGTTGTTTCTAACATCAAAACCTTCATTTTGAGACGGAGAACCGTGATCTAGCTTAATTTTGAAAATCGGTATGTGAGCCCTCATAATAAGAGGATTTTGGCTTAAATTTTTTTTAATCAATTTTTTTCGCTAACATCTTTAAATGGCTCCTGTACATCGAAAACGCAAAATTTAGAAAAAGTCCAAAACAAAAGTTGTTTCTAACATCAAAACCTTCATTTTGAGACGGAGAACCGTGATCTAGCTTAATTTTGAAAAATCGGTATGTGAGCCCTCATAATAAGAGGATTTTGGCTTAAATTTTTTTTAATCAATTTTTTTCGCTAACATCTTTAAATGGCTCCTGTACATCGAAAACGCAAAATTTAGAAAAAGTCCAAAACAAAAGTTGTTTCTAACATCAAAACCTTCATTTTGAGACGGAGAACCGTGATCTAGCTTAATTTTGAAAATCGGTATGTGAGCCCTCATAATAAGAGGATTTTGGCTTAAATTTTTTTTAATCAATTTTTTTCGCTAACATCTTTAAATGGCTCCTGTACATCGAAAACGCAAAATTTAGAAAAAGTCCAAAACAAAAGTTGTTTCTAACATCAAAACCTTCATTTTGAGACGGAGAACCGTGATCTAGCTTAATTTTGAAAATCGGTATGTGAGCCCTCATAATAAGAGGATTTTGGCTTAAATTTTTTTTAATCAATTTTTTTCGCTAACATCTTTAAATGGCTCCTGTACATCGAAAACGCAAAATTTAGAAAAAGTCCAAAACAAAAGTTGTTTCTAACATCAAAACCTTCATTTTGAGACGGAGAACCGTGATCTAGCTTAATTTTGAAAATCGGTATGTGAGCCCTCATAATAAGAGGATTTTGGCTTAAATTTTTTTTAATCAATTTTTTTCGCTAACATCTTTAAATGGCTCCTGTACATCGAAAACGCAAAATTTAGAAAAAGTCCAAAACAAAAGTTGTTTCTAACATCAAAACCTTCATTTTGAGACGGAGAACCGTGATCTAGCTTAATTTTGAAAATCGGTATGTGAGCCCTCATAATAAGAGGATTTTGACTTAAATTTTTTTTAATCAATTTTTTTCGCTAACATCTTTAAATGGCTCCTGTACATCGAAAACGCAAAATTTAGAAAAAGTCCAAAACAAAAGTTGTTTCTAACATCAAAACCTTCATTTTGAGACGGAGAACCGTGATCTAGCTTAATTTTGAAAATCGGTATGTGAGCCCTCATAATAAGAGGATTTTGGCTTAAATTTTTTTTAATCAATTTTTTTCGCTAACATCTTTAAATGGCTCCTGTACATCGAAAACGCAAAATTTAGAAAAAGTCCAAAACAAAAGTTGTTTCTAACATCAAAACCTTCATTTTGAGACGGAGAACCGTGATCTACAAAAGTTGAAAAAATTTGAAAAATCGGTATGTGAGCCCTCATAATAAGAGGATTTTGGTTGAATTTTTTTTAATCAATTTTTTTCGCTAACATCTTTAAATGGCTCCTGTACATCGAAAACGCAAAATTTAGAAAAAGTCCAAAACAAAAGTTGTTTCTAACATCAAAACCTTCATTTTGAGACGGAGAACCGTGATCTAGCTTAATTTTGAAAATCGGTATGTGAGCCCTCATAATAAGAGGATTTTGGCTTAAATTTTTTTTAATCAATTTTTTTCGCTAACATCTTTAAATGGCTCCTGTACATCGAAAACGCAAAATTTAGAAAAAGTCCAAAACAAAAGTTGTTTCTAACATCAAAACCTTCATTTTGAGACGGAGAACCGTGATCTAGCTTAATTTTGAAAAATCGGTATGTGAGCCCTCATAATAAGAGGATTTTGGCTTAAATTTTTTTTAATCAATTTTTTTCGCTAACATCTTTAAATGGCTCCTGTACATCGAAAACGCAAAATTTAGAAAAAGTCCAAAACAAAAGTTGTTTCTAACATCAAAACCTTCATTTTGAGACGGAGAACCGTGATCTAGCTTAATTTTGAAAATCGGTATGTGAGCCCTCATAATAAGAGGATTTTGGCTTAAATTTTTTTTAATCAATTTTTTTCGCTAACATCTTTAAATGGCTCCTGTACATCGAAAACGCAAAATTTAGAAAAAGTCCAAAACAAAAGTTGTTTCTAACATCAAAACCTTCATTTTGAGACGGAGAACCGTGATCTACAAAAGTTGAAAAAATTTTGAAAAATCGGTATGTGAGCCCTCATAATAAGAGGATTTTGGCTTAAATTTTTTTTAATCAATTTTTTTCGCTAACATCTTTAAATGGCTCCTGTACATCGAAAACGCAAAATTTAGAAAAAGTCCAAAACAAAAGTTGTTTCTAACATCAAAACCTTCATTTTGAGACGGAGAACCGTGATCTAGCTTAATTTTGAAAATCGGTATGTGAGCCCTCATAATAAGAGGATTTTGGCTTAAATTTTTTTTAATCAATTTTTTTCGCTAACATCTTTAAATGGCTCCTGTACATCGAAAACGCAAAATTTAGAAAAAGTCCAAAACAAAAGTTGTTTCTAACATCAAAACCTTCATTTTGAGACGGAGAACCGTGATCTAGCTTAATTTTGAAAATCGGTATGTGAGCCCTCATAATAAGAGGATTTTGGCTTAAATTTTTTTTAATCAATTTTTTTCGCTAACATCTTTAAATGGCTCCTGTACATCGAAAACGCAAAATTTAGAAAAAGTCCAAAACAAAAGTTGTTTCTAACATCAAAACCTTCATTTTGAGACGGAGAACCGTGATCTAGCTTAATTTTGAAAAATCGGTATGTGAGCCCTCATAATAAGAGGATTTTGGCTTAAATTTTTTTTAATCAATTTTTTTCGCTAACATCTTTAAATGGCTCCTGTACATCGAAAACGCAAAATTTAGAAAAAGTCCAAAACAAAAGTTGTTTCTAACATCAAAACCTTCATTTTGAGACGGAGAACCGTGATCTAGCTTAAAAAATTTTGAAAAATCGGTATGTGAGCCCTCATAATAAGAGGATTTTGGCTTAAATTTTTTTAATCAATTTTTTTCGCTAACATCTTTAAATGGCTCCTGTACATCGAAAACGCAAAATTTAGAAAAAGTCCAAAACAAAAGTTGTTTCTAACATCAAAACCTTCATTTTGAGACGGAGAACCGTGATCTAGCTTAATTTTGAAAATCGGTATGTGAGCCCTCATAATAAGAGGATTTTGGCTTAAATTTTTTTTAATCAATTTTTTTCGCTAACATCTTTAAATGGCTCCTGTACATCGAAAACGCAAAATTTAGAAAAAGTCCAAAACAAAAGTTGTTTCTAACATCAAAACCTTCATTTTGAGACGGAGAACCGTGATCTAGCTTAATTTTGAAAATCGGTATGTGAGCCCTCATAATAAGAGGATTTTGGCTTAAATTTTTTTTAATCAATTTTTTTCGCTAACATCTTTAAATGGCTCCTGTACATCGAAAACGCAAAATTTAGAAAAAGTCCAAAACAAAAGTTGTTTCTAACATCAAAACCTTCATTTTGAGACGGAGAACCGTGATCTAGCTTAATTTTGAAAAATCGGTATGTGAGCCCTCATAATAAGAGGATTTTGGCTGAAATTTTTTTTAATCAATTTTTTTCGCTAACATCTTTAAATGGCTCCTGTACATCGAAAACGCAAAATTTAGAAAAAGTCCAAAACAAAAGTTGTTTCTAACATCAAAACCTTCATTTTGAGACGGAGAACCGTGATCTAGCTTAATTTTGAAAAATCGGTATGTGAGCCCTCATAATAAGAGGATTTTGGCTTAAATTTTTTTTAATCAATTTTTTTCGCTAACATCTTTAAATGGCTCCTGTACATCGAAAACGCAAAATTTAGAAAAAGTCCAAAACAAAAGTTGTTTCTAACATCAAAACCTTCATTTTGAGACGGAGAACCGTGATCTACAAAAGTTGAAAAAATTTTGAAAAATCGGTATGTAAGCCCTCATAATAAGAGGATTTTGGCTTAAATTTTTTTAATCAATTTTTTTCGCTAACATCTTTAAATGGCTCCTGTACATCGAAAACGCAAAATTTAGAAAAAGTCCAAAACAAAAGTTGTTTCTAACATCAAAACCTTCATTTTGAGACGGAGAACCGTGATCTAGCTTAATTTTGAAAATCGGTATGTGAGCCCTCATAATAAGAGGATTTTGGCTTAAATTTTTTTTAATCAATTTTTTTCGCTAACATCTTTAAATGGCTCCTGTACATCGAAAACGCAAAATTTAGAAAAAGTCCAAAACAAAAGTTGTTTCTAACATCAAAACCTTCATTTTGAGACGGAGAACCGTGATCTAGCTTAATTTTGAAAAATCGGTATGTGAGCCCTCATAATAAGAGGATTTTGGCTTAAATTTTTTTTAATCAATTTTTTTCGCTAACATCTTTAAATGGCTCCTGTACATCGAAAACGCAAAATTTAGAAAAAGTCCAAAACAAAAGTTGTTTCTAACATCAAAACCTTCATTTTGAGACGGAGAACCGTGATCTAGCTTAATTTTGAAAAATCGGTATGTGAGCCCTCATAATAAGAGGATTTTGGCTTAAATTTTTTTTAATCAATTTTTTTCGCTAACATCTTTAAATGGCTCCTGTACATCGAAAACGCAAAATTTAGAAAAAGTCAAAAACAAAAGTTGTTTCTAACATCAAAACCTTCATTTTGAGACGGAGAACCGTGATCTAGCTTAATTTTGAAAATCGGTATGTGAGCCCTCATAATAAGAGGATTTTGGCTTAAATTTTTTTTAATCAATTTTTTTCGCTAACATCTTTAAATGGCTCCTGTACATCGAAAACGCAAAATTTAGAAAAAGTCCAAAACAAAAGTTGTTTCTAACATCAAAACCTTCATTTTGAGACGGAGAACCGTGATCTAGCTTAATTTTGAAAATCGGTATGTGAGCCCTCATAATAAGAGGATTTTGGCTTAAATTTTTTTTAATCAATTTTTTTCGCTAACATCTTTAAATGGCTCCTGTACATCGAAAACGCAAAATTTAGAAAAAGTCCAAAACAAAAGTTGTTTCTAACATCAAAACCTTCATTTTGAGACGGAGAACCGTGATCTACAAAAGTTGAAAAAATGTTGAAAAATCGGTATGTGAGCCCTCATAATAAGAGGATTTTGGCTTAAATTTTTTTTAATCAATTTTTTTCGCTAACATCTTTAAATGGCTCCTGTACATCGAAAACGCAAAATTTAGAAAAAGTCCAAAACAAAAGTTGTTTCTAACATCAAAACCTTCATTTTGAGACGGAGAACCGTGATCTACAAAAGTTGAAAAAATTTTGAAAAATCGGTATGTAAGCCCTCATAATAAGAGGATTTTGGCTTAAATTTTTTTTAATCAATTTTTTTCGCTAACATCTTTAAATGGCTCCTGTACATCGAAAACGCAAAATTTAGAAAAAGTCAAAAACAAAAGTTGTTTCTAACATCAAAACCTTCATTTTGAGACGGAGAACCGTGATCTACAAAAGTTGAAAAAATTTTGAAAAATCGGTATGTAAGCCCTCATAATAAGAGGATTTTGGCTTAAATTTTTTTTAATCAATTTTTTTCGCTAACATCTTTAAATGGCTCCTGTACATCGAAAACGCAAAATTTAGAAAAAGTCAAAAACAAAAGTTGTTTCTAACATCAAAACCTTCATTTTGAGACGGAGAACCGTGATCTACAAAAGTTGAAAAAATTTTGAAAAATCGGTATGTAAGCCCTCATAATAAGAGGATTTTGGCTTAAATTTTTTTAATCAATTTTTTTCGCTAACATCTTTAAATGGCTCCTGTACATCGAAAACGCAAAATTTATAAAAAGTCCAAAACAAAAGTTGTTTCTAACATCAAAACCTTCATTTTGAGACGGAGAACCGTGATCTAGCTTAATTTTGAAAATCGGTATGTAAGCCCTCATAATAAGAGGATTTTGGCTTAAATTTTTTTTAATCAATTTTTTTCGCTAACATCTTTAAATGGCTCCTGTACATCGAAAACGCAAAATTTATAAAAAGTCCAAAACAAAAGTTGTTTCTAACATCAAAACCTTCATTTTGAGACGGAGAACCGTGATCTAGCTTAATTTTGAAAATCGGTATGTAAGCCCTCATAATAAGAGCTTAATTTTGAAAATCGGTATGTAAGCCCTCATAATTTTTTTTCGGATTTTGGCTTAAATTTTTTTTAATCAATTTTTTTTCGCTAACATCTTTAAATGGCTCCTGTACATCGAAAACGCAAAATTTAGAAAAAGTCCAAAACAAAAGTTGTTTCTAACATCAAAACCTTCATTTTGAGACGGAGAACCGTGATCTAGCTTAATTTTGAAAATCGGTATGTAAGCCCTCATAATAAGAGGATTTTGGCTTAAATTTTTTTTAATCAATTTTTTTCGCTAACATCTTTAAATGGCTCCTGTACATCAAAAACGCAAAATTTAGAAAAAGTCCAAAACAAAAGTTGTTTCTAACATCAAAACCTTCATTTTGAGACGGAGAACCGTGATCTAGCTTAATTTTGAAAATCGGTATGTAAGCCCTCATAATAAGAGGATTTTGGCTTAAATTTTTTTTAATCAATTTTTTTCGCTAACATCTTTAAATGTTGCCTGTACATCGGAAACGCAAAATTTAGAAAAAATCTTTTTTGTACCTTTTTTTGTAGTTTTTAGTACATTGTGGTTATATGTTTGTCCAGCATATAAAGAATTGGCAATAATTTCTCTTAAACTAAACAATGACTCGGTACACAAACGGGTTATGTAACAAACATATACTACAATTCGAATTTGCTTAGCTAATTCAAGGTACTTTTGATTTTGTTTTGCTCTTGATTTAGTTTTCAAAACAAAACTATGTCAAAGGAAATCTTCCTTTTTTTAGTTTCAATTTTTTGGCAATGTACCCAAAAAAATTAGGGAAACATTTTACAAAATATTGAAAAAAAAAAAAAAATTTTGGTAATTCAGTACCTAATACTTAAAAATTACATAAAATTATTTTTTTTTTCAACAAGTGCTTGATTAATTTTCTATTTTAGTACGTTGTTTCTGTAAATTGTGATCAAAAATCATAAAAAATTTTTAAAAATTATAAAATTTAAAAATATTGATGAAAAATTTGCAAAAATTTTATCTTTCGAGACACAAATTTCCTACAATGAACTTTGCAAAAGCAAAAAAATGACATTTATTACAGCTCTTCATGAAAAATATTTATCGAAGAACATTACGAGAGACATAATATTTCATGTTTAATAAATAGGCCAACAGCTTTCACAGACATTATCGTTCTCTATTTTGTGAAATATTGCTGATTGGGAACATCATCACCTTGGTCTTCGTCGTTGTCGTCGTCGTCGTCGTCGTCGAGCGCAACATTGTAAACGTTTTATTAACAAGCAGCAGGGAGAAAAACGGAAAATCCGTAAGAAATATGACCCTTTATCTCCCCACCAATAAATTCAAATTCATTTTTCACACTTTCCTTCATCTTTTTTCACATCGTCTACGCAGCAGGTAATGCGACCATCATAAAACATAATTTAGCAATGCGCACCTTTTTCTTCCGCCACGTTCAGTTAACCACGATTTCACGCAAAAATGCGTAGGAGAATGAAGAAAAAGTGTTGTGAACCGTTTAATGGCATCCGTTAATCATTTTTATGAGACAACATTCAATTAAAAATTCGTTAAATTATTATTTTTCTCCTGCCTAACGGTTTTTTTTTTCAACTCATTAGCAATTTTTTCATTTAAGAAGCATGCCGGGCAAGGTTTAAATAAATTATGATGATGTAATTTCCAGTCCAGCTGAGAAAAGCTGTTAATGATGTTTATGAATTTCGTAGCTGTGGCGTCGTCATTGCAAATATATTTAACTCTAATTGCAATTAACGGATTTCCATTTAAATATTTATTTACACGAAAAACAGTGCGGCAGCGACGCCATCGTCGTCGTCGTCACAAACAAATAACTTCTCATTTGTCTAATTAGTTTTCATGAAATATTCGTGCAAGTACAAACAATTTTCCGCAAAATCCTTCATTATGTACATTAGGCACTTAAATACTCTTTTCTCCGTGCACGCGCTGCTCTGTAAACACACACTCGAAATGAATTTTTGAAATATTTCCTCACTTTACTGGTGCTGCTGCGATGCCGTCTTCTTCTCGAATATTTATTTGTACTAATTTGCAAAATTTTCTTTCAACATGCAGCAAAATGGAACCTTTTGTTACAAAATAAATGACTAAGAAAATCACAGTCGTTCGAAGGTGCTTTCTTTGTGTGTTTGTGTGTGGAAATGCACTAAAAACCACGAACGATGTTTGTCTGTGTGCGAAACTTATTTGGAAAAACGAAAGAAAGCTAAGTTATGTGGTTAAAGTAAAATGAATGAGACAAGGGTGACAAAATAATAAATTTTCTTTGTCTCAGCTTGGTTGGCAGTAAGTATTGAACACAAGAAAAAAAAATAAGAGAAAATTGGGACACAATTTGAATTTCGAACAAAATAATGGAGATACGCGCGCAAATGACAAACGATGGTTTAGTAAATAATTGGAAAGGAAATTGAACAAAGTTTTTAGTGAGAATGGGAGAAAGTTTGGCATATTGAATAAATTTGAGAACGGGGATTTGTACGAACGAGTTGTGGTCTGTCGAAAAATTTTATTTTTATTTTTGCAATTTTTTTCTATTTATTTAAAATTGAAGCTATATAAAAATTATTTTAATTTTTATTTAAACTTTAATTTTTCAAAAAATTATTTTCTATTTTTTTTAAATAAAAAAATTGATAAGTTGTTAAAAAGCCGTTAATTAATTAATTTTTTACTCAAATTTAAAAAAAAATTCGAAGGACAAGCTAAAATATCATAAATATAAAAGACTTAAGCTTCAATAAAAAAATTAATTTTTTTTTTGTTTTTCTCTAAGTCAAAAAATCAAAATTAATTTTAACTTTTCCAATAATTTCGAGTTTAATTTATTTTTTTTTTTTTTTCTTATTTAATTTTAAATTAATTTTAATTTAATTTTATTTAATTTTTATTTAATTTAATTTTAATTTTTATTTAATTTAATTTTAATTTATTTTAAATTTAATTTTATTTAATTTTTTCTTATTTTAATTTAATTTAATTTTAATTTTTAAATAATTTTTTTAAATTTTATTTTAATTTTGATTTAATTTTAATTTAATTTTAATTTAATTTTAATTTAATTTTTTTTAATTTTAATTTTAATTTAATTTTAATTTGATTTTAAATTAATTTTAATTTAATTTTTATTTAATTTTTCATAAAAATAAATTTAATTTTAATTAATTTTTTTGAATTATTTTTAAATAATTTCATATTAATTTCGTTTTTTTAATTTAAAAATTCTTAAAAATTGAAAAATATTTTAAAAAATTGCTGCATTTGATCTAATTTGACTAATTTTAAATATTTTTTGGTATTTTTCACAAGTAACTAATTATTTTAATTTTATTTTTATCAAATAAAATAGAATTAAAGAGAAAAAAAAATCAGTTTTTCATCAAATTTAAAAAAAAACTCTTATGCTAATTCAAAAACTTTTGGACTTACAAAACAGTAAGTAGCAAATAGCAAACAACTTATTTTGTCATTTTCGTAAGTTCAAAAGCCTTAAATCCGTTCAGCATGATCATTTCCTTCGACAAATAAGAAAATCCTCCTTATTCTAAAATTTATAGTTCTCATTCATGTTTCATTGCTCATCAAAACATTGCCATCCATAAATAGTTAATTTCCTGTACAAAAGCACAACAAATGCCGAAACTAAACTTTTGTGTTATGTTTTCTGCCTGACATGCAGGAAAAAGGCATCAACAGAGAGAGATGCATTTGTTGATATTATTAAACTTAAACTTTAAACTACCAATTTTGTGCGCAAAGTTCGAGTTCATGAAACATCTGTTTTTCCTGTGTTGTTTTGCTATTTTATATTATCTATTGTTGTTGTTTTGTTATTATTTTGTAAAACAACTTTTACATTTTCTTTGGAAAATTTCGACGTCGTCGTTGTCGTGGGTAACAAGACTTTATCTTAATTTACATTTAAATATAAATTGGCAAATAAATTTTCTATATTATCCCATTAAAGTCGAACAATTAATTTTTAGTATCATCTCCTCTGTCGACTTCCTGCAACCAACACGCAACGCATTGCCAGGACGATGATGATGACGACGACGGAGTAATAATAACTTTATGTTCAAAAAGTATTTATTCATTAGTGTGTCAAACGAGAACAACAGCAGCAGATTGGAACGAAAGAGGTTAATTTGCGCTAGAGCACTTCCTTCCCCGAAACACAAAAACAACAGCCAGATAAAAGACAAAACTTTATGATTCAATTATTATTTTTATTTATAGCAAAAAAAAGTAGAGTCTCCAAGGATCAGAACAGAATTTTTGGTCACCGGATCGAGAGACGGAAGGAAATAACTCGCATTCATCGAAAAAGTCTCTCTCTCAGTAGTTTAAAATGTCTTCAATATGCATCATAAACCGTAACAGTTAAAATTTTACGACCTCTTCTCATCATATGAGTCCTGCGGATTGAAAAAGAGTGATGTTAACTTTTCAAGAGGTAAGTTAATCCATTTTTTAATAATTCTAATTTCTTTTTATTTTCAGTGAACATGACAACGAAGAACAAAGAAAATTAGATGTTAAGTGTGAAAATAAATTTGTTTAGTTAATTAAGTGAAATTATTGGTAAACCAAAAATGGAGGTCTAAAGGAAGTTCAAGATCGATAGGCACGTGGAAAAGAAGAAAATGGATTCCAAAAGTAGACAAATAAGACTTGAAAAGCTAAAAAAGAGCTTTAAAACGTCAAAGGAGCTTCAAGGGCCTTTTCAGACCATAGATGATCAACTCCAAAAGAGATCAAATTGATCCCTAAAGATGTTAGATCGATCACATTGATCCTTCAAGAGGTTAGATCGATCACATTGATCCTTCAAGAGGTTAGATCGATCACATTGATCCTTCAAGAGGTTAGATCGATCACATTGAGGTTAATACAACCCTTTTTCAATCCACAAGGAGATGTAAAGGAGCAGGAACTTTACGATACGTCTTCTCTCGTATTAATAATAATATAATCATAATAATAATACTGATCATCTTCATAAATCCCGTCTGGTTTTATGAATTGAATTGAAGATTACGGAGCAATAAGGAGACGTCTGGTAATCGTTGCACCACAAACACATTTCAATCAAAAATCCCCAACTATATAATATGGCTTCCCCAATATAATTTCATTTGGCATTCAAGTTTTTCCTTGATTTTCCCATAAATTTGCTCAAACATCATAAATTATTCTGCATATAAATCCCCCCATCATCCTCCGGTATCCCACTGACGTACGACAGAGAGACATTAAATTTACTTTTCATCCATAGGTAGGATGCTGCGCATAGAACTAGACATAGATATTGTTATTTTGTGCATAAATGACATAAATATTACAAACATACACATCGAGCATTTATGCATGCCTGCACCGCATTATTATGTGCGAGGAGTATGCACCATCAACAAAATGTAAATTTAAATATTTGTATCATTAAAATATGTGCTGATATGCTGAACTTTTTTATTTTTGTTCGCACAGGTAAATAATAGCAAACAGCTTCCAGCACAATACTTTTAGCGGATTTTCTGCGATGCTCTTTTTTAATGCAATCGCACGTTTTATGCAGTGATAGTTTAAGCAAAAAAAAAAAGTTTTTGTAAGTTTCATTAAATACTAAACTGCATCCATCAACACAACACGACAAAATTAAAGTTTAATTCACTTTTGCAAGTTATTTATCTCCTTTGCGATTTTTTTTTTATAATAATTTTAAATTCAAACGGGGATAATCCTATTTAATGTTTTATTTTGAAAAGTTTGTTGTTTATCAAAAAAAAAAATTAAAAATGCCATTTTGTTGATACATGCAGTCAAAAGACATTTTAAGCGACAGTAAGCCTTTTTAATGTTGAGATTGTTTGTTAGTGTGGCTTATTTGTGTATGTTGCGCGCAAAAGGAGGATTATAAATATTTCGCTGCACATAAAAGACGAGAAAAAAAAAAGAAAACAAGAAACTTGAGTAAATTATATCGTGAAAGGTGCATTTGAGAGAGTAGAGTGGTTTGGCTTATCGCAAAAAAAAATATAAAGAGAAACGACAAAAAAAGTTTGATGATAAAATCAAAAATTTTAAAAGTTTCAGTTTATTTTGTGACGCTTTTTATTTAAAGATTGTGAAAAGTTGAAATAATGTTGATCTGAGTCTATTGCGAATTGTGGGAAAAATTTTACACAAAACTTTTAGTTTTTGTACGAAAAAAATTTTGGAGGAAAAAAGTTTTGAATATCAAACCTTCAAAATTTTAGGCAAGACGAAAGTTTAAATAGTTCAAAATTTTATGGAATATTTTTTTAAATTAAATAATAAAATAATTTTTGAAAAATAATTTTAATAATAATTAAATGTTAGGACACCTTTTTAATAAAAAAAAAAAATAAAAAATAATTAATTAACATTAGGCTATTGAATAATTAAAAATATAATTAATACGAAAATTAATAAAAAAAATAAAATAATTAAAAATAAATAAAAGTGTTACGTGTTTAACGGTTTAACGGCAAAAAAATTAAATCATAGGAATCTGGGTTCAAACAGTTTTCCTAAAAAATAAAAAAATAATCATTATGCACTCAACCTTCAAGAAGAAAACATCGAAAACGAATATAGTCCAAATTAGCCTCATACAGGTAAAAAATCTTCAATTCAAAAATAAAAAGCCTTCTAAACAAAAATAATATTTTAAAAAAATACTTTTGAAAAAAAAAATTACAATATTAAGAAATTTAAGAGAATAAAATATTTTTTAATTTTTTTTTTAATTAAATTAAATAAAAATTAATAGTTAAATTAAATTAAAAATTTAATTGAATTAAATTTTATTAAATGTTTTAATCTTTCTTTCATATTTTTTTACAAAAAAAAATTATTAAACAAAAATAAATGCGCTTTCGTGAACTAAATCCATCCAACTAAAATTTTCATTCGTAAAATTAAACAAAAAACTAAAAACAACTAAGTTCACACTAACGAACCACAAAAACAGAAGAATTAAACAACTCTTTTCCAACCACTTTACATCGCAGACTTCATTAAATATTTTCCATCCAAACAACTTTCATTACTAATCATAACAAAAATTTATGACGTTGACGATAAAGAGAGAAAGAGAGCAACACACTCATCGAATAATCTTCAAAATATTTGCTTAATCGCACATCCCTCGTCCACTCATCTGATGGAAAAGTATGAAAAGTTGCAACTGGTGTCACCAACAGCCAAGTAATCTCCATAATCGAAAACTTGTTTACCAATATTTTATCATTCAATGATGTTCTCCCATACCTTACTGAAGTTTATGTTACCCGAGTCTAGTCAAAACAACACCATCCAATTTTCTTGCACAAACAAACTTCCCACAAGTTACATGTTTATGTTTATCATTATTATTTTTTCTTAGTTTTCTCGAAATTTTTTGACATTTTTCTTGAAAACTAAAAAAAAATAATAATGAATATTCAAATATGTTCAATGTCAGACAAACAAAACAGCGAGTGGATTGCCCTCATTCGTATCAATTGTTACGCAATCAAAGATTAAGTCGAATGTCTATCACTCTCCTGTTGTTGCTGTCTGTATCGTGGGATACAACACACACGATTTTCACGTGTTTTTTCCCGCATATTGGAAATTCATAACCGGTTCCATTTTCCGCTCAGATGGAAATTTTCGGGCATGCGCTTTTATGGCCTTTGGTAACTTCACGTCGCGTCGCGTGTATCCAGAACCATAGACAATAATGATGTATTTAGGGCAGTAGTAACATCAGAATATACAGTCAACACTTTATTTTCCTTTTGTTTCTTTCCCTTGGTCGTTCATTCATTGAATATGCATTCGCTGCGCTGTACAAACATTGAAAAATACTGAATTGGTTTGAGGTTTTTTTCCGCCTCGTCTTCACGTCCCTCAAATTGAATTAAAGATGAGGAAACAGATATTTTTGTGTCAGAATGTTTATCTTTCTCTATTGCATAATTGTCGTCGTCATCATCATCGTTGTGGGTCCTTAACCCTTTTCTGACGCACCTTTGTGGCAAATTTTCTGTTATCGTTAAATTTTATTGGAATAACAATTTATTTTGTATTGAACTAAAAATAAACTTGAATTTCAACCAATAAAACTTTTAAAGGTTTCACGAAGAAAAGTTAACTTTTCAACTAAATTTGCAAATATTTATCAAAATAAATAAGTTTTGAAGAACTCAGTTGAATTGTTCTTGAATGCAGACGAAATTTGTTTGAATCATTAAAAGTTCTTGTGACTCAAATTGTAAAAAATCGTTTTTAATTTTTTATTATCTAAATTGAGACTTTAATAATAAAATAAAAAATAATAAAATTTATAAAAAATTGAATTAAAACTTTATAAAATTTAGAAAAAATTAATTAATTTAAAAAAAACGTTTAAAAAAAATAAAAAATAAATTAATTTGATAAAATTAAAGAAAAATACCTAAAAAAAATTTTTTAAAAAATAAATTTAATTATTTTTAAAATTTTGTATCATAAAATTTTGAATGTTAATTGATTTATTTATTTTCTTATTTGCTTATCATTTTCATTAAAATTTTAGCAATTTTTACTAAATTTTTTAAAATAAAGTTTTTAAATTCTAATGTTTGAAATCAATAAAGTTCGATTTTTTTTTATAAAATTAAAAAAATTAATAAATAAAATTAATTTAATTATTGAATAATAAAAAAAAAAAAAATATTAAAATAAATTTTTAAAAATTTTATTAAATATTTTTTTTAATTAAATTTTTGAAAAATATTAGCACAGTGAAATAAATTTTTTAAATTAAGTTTTTAAAAAACAATTCTGATAAATTTAAATTTTTAAAAATAATAAATATTAATAAAATTAATTATTTTATTAATTTTTCTTAAAAAATTCAGTTGCGAAATACAAATTTGCCATATTTTCACAATTTTACCTGTCTGCCAACTTTGAGAAAATATTTTTATAGAAACATCTACTTAAACACTAAAGAGGCTTGTTATCGATAAATATTGCAATATTTCATTAGAAAACTAAAAATATATAAAACTTTTTATGTTGCCAAATGAAAATAACGTAAGAAAATAACGACACTTAAATTACTCAAGCTATTTTTGTGCCGCTTCAAAATAATAACATTTCCTCCTTGTTCACATTTGAATTAATTCCGGCTACTGTCCATCACGTGTGCTCCTAACCAGAACCTGTCCCAAAAATGAAAGGAAATATGATGAATATTTAAATTATTGTTGCACACACAGACAACGAGACACACAAGTCAAAAGTCTCTTTTCTCTCGCACGGAACATTTTGAATATTCAACAAAATAATGAATAAAATGTCTTGTCTGCAAGATTTATGGACTTTAAAACAATTTTTCCTCCTTTGTGCTTGTTCATTAGGCCATGTGATGTATGCGAATCCTGCTTTTGATATGATGTGATGTAACAAACACCGGTTTTCGTGCGTTCAGCTCAACATTTTTGGGTTAAGCAGTTAATAATGAAATAATGATCAAAAACTTCACCCTCGCTACACGAGAAATGAGCGGAAAAGGGTTTCGGTTTTAATAGAGAGAACCCAAGAGAGAGAAAGAGGGAGACCAACTGTAAGAAAGGATAAGTAGAAATTAATAGCTCAATTTTGTGCCAGCTGTCTCATCATTTAAAAGGGAAAAGGAAATCATCTCAACCACGGTTTGTGATTTTTTGAAAGACGAAACATTTAAATCTCATTTTTGTTTTCCGACAGAAATTTTTTGCATTCGGATTAAAAAAAATTCACGAAGAACATAAAATATTTTTATGATAAAATAGCACATTCCGTTCTTGCACAAAAATGGGATATGCAATGCCTTAAAATTTTACAACTGTCAAGATAAAAGAAAGGACATGAAACTTTTTATTGCATTCCGGCTGCATTGGACCACAATTTGTTGTAAAATGAGATGAAAACTGCACAAAAAATAATTCGGTCAAGAACTTTTCTTGTCGTTTGACAATCAACGAGCACATTGATTGACGATCTCCTTACTTGACGTTGTCGTCAACTTTTCATTTCCGACATATTGAGGACTTTTTGAAGTTTTTTAAAGTAGGTTTTGTGATAAATGTTCATTTTTTATGAAAAAAAATTGAAAAACAAGGAAATGTCAATTTAAATATTTTTCCGTTTATTTAAAAAAAATTTAAAAATATTTTTTTACATAATTTTTAAATAAATAATTAATTAAATTAAATAATTTAAATTATTTATTAATAAAATTAACTATTTTTTTAATTAATAATTATTTTAATTATTTTTCTCTAATTAATTATTAAATTAATAAATTATTTATTTATTAAAAAATTATCTAAAAATTTTTAGATCAATTAATAATTAAAACTAAAAGAATATTTAAAAAAATATTAAAAAAAAAATTTTTTTCTCACATTTCATTTAAAAATGTAAAAAATGAAAAAATAAACGCAAGAAAAAAGATTTTTTTAATTGAGACGTTTTTAAATAAAATCCCTACAGAAAAAAACTTTTTTTTCCTAACTTTCAAGACGAATGATTGAAGTCACGACGATAAATTTCCTGCCGATGTCAACTCGCATCAAAATCATTGACATGATTTGAATGAAGGAGTAGCGTTCTAAAAATCAGTTACATACTTTCTACTTTTCATTTCCTTTGCTCCACATTTCAGCAGCAAGAGACACGTCATGCACGTGTGAAAAACAAAGAGTTGCTACGTGGTCGTCGTAGCGCAAAAAGAAACTAGTTACAGCGCAACAACATGATAAATATCACTTTAAATTGATGGCAATTCATAATGTTGTGAGTTTGTGTCGTTGTCATCAGCGAAAATAAAGTACTTGGAGACTGATAGAAAATGGCATGTGTTCGAGTTAAATTTTATTTTATTTGTTTACATGCGAGTATTTCATGTTTTCCGAGCATTGTGCAAACAGAACTTTGGAATGATGTCGCTGAGCTGCTACTGCTGTCCTTATTATTGTGTATTATTAGTGTGTGAGTGTGTGGCGTATGCAGCATAAGTGAATCTTGGTTGGAGGAGTGTTGTTTGTTTTACGACAGTTTAAACAATAAACTTTTCAGCATGCTTTGCATAAAAAATTTATGCTTGTTCCAACTTTCTTCATCTGCTATTTATTTAAATAGATTACACAAAACGTCTTGTTGATGTTTAAATAAAAATAAAGAACTGACGTAAAATAGCTAGTGTTGTAACAAATGGCATGTGGTTGGATTTTTTCATTAAAATTTGACGTGAAATGCATCTTCTATGTTTTGAACTGATTTTATTCTTAAGAAAATTTTTATATTTCAGTATTTTTTTCAAATTCAGGTTGAATTTCAATATATTTTTTCATAAATTTAAAATAATAAAAAATTAAAAAAAAAAATAAAAAATATTAATTAATCTTAATATTTTCAAATATTAATTAATTATTATAAAATATTAAGCATTAATTAATATTTTTAATTTTTTAAATTTAATATTTTTTTATACCCAGGAAAAAAAATAAAATTCTAAAAAATAAAGGTAGGTAATAATTTTTCTTATTAAATTATACAAGATATTTTACAAAAATTGTCTTAATTTTCTTAATTTAATTTTTTAGAGTAGAAATTAACTCAAAAATAATTTATATCAAATTTTTAGCCGTAAATTTTCAAATTTTAATTTATGATGTTCAAAAATTTTTAAAATAAGAAATTTCGAATTTTTATCAAATTAATAGGTCTAAATATAAAAATTATTTTTTTTTAATTAAAAAATTAATAATTTTTTTTATTTAAATAAAATTAATTAATTAAAACGATTAGAGCTCTTTCAAAAAAATTTAAAAAAATAATTTTGACCTATTTTAGGTACTAAATAAAAAAAAAATTAATATTTTTTTAATTTTAAAAAATTAAATTAAAAAAATAATTAGGGCTCTTCCAAAAAAATTTTAAAAAAATTATTTTGACCAAATTAGGTACAAATAAAATAAATCCAAAATGGAATAAAATTTAATAATTAAAAAAAAAAATCAACAGACATTTTTCTTCATTAAAAATTCGAACAGACAAGAAATTTATTCCTATCATGAAAAAATTTATAAAAAAATATTATCAACAGAAAGTAGTTCAAACCTTTTTCATGCACCGATAAATTTTTTTAAGTTAATCCCCTTTCTTTTTTTCTATTCCACAAAAAACGCAAAAATGTGTCTATCTTCAATCAACTGAAACAAACACGTGGCAAAATTCTGTCTTGAAAAATTTAATTGCGAACATCAACTTCGTGGTTAATGAATGGAAGTATGTCAATTACTTTGATTTTCTACAAACTTTGGATGATCCTTGTTTCGTCGAAGACACAACAAAGTACATTTCTAATTCGATTATCGTTAATTATTCCTCCCTTTTTCTCCTTTCTCAATGAAAGTAATTCCTTGTCCATTAAGTGAATAATCTCCCTGACGTATAAATAAAATATAACTTTCTAATCCCCTTTTCTCTCTCTCTCCTTTTTGAGTAATTTGCATAAATTTCTTTTCCAGGAATCTTTTTTCACTCTTCATTAACGACAAATGTCAATGCTCTTATCTTGATTGCTATTCCTGTTGGTCTCGGAGCTTTATCGGAACAACAAAACTAATCCTTTTTTTCAACACAGTTCACATGCGCTGAAAACGGAGCTAAATTATTACTTCTTGAAACGCGAAATCAACTAAAAATTTATGTTTGTTCAAAAATAGAAATAGAAAATAGATGTTTTCACGCTATTCTTAATTAAAATTCATTTTCTCATTTGTTTCACTTTTTGAACACAAATTATTTTTGCCAAGCACGCAGGCAAGGGGTAGAAATTTTCACATATCTGGATTAATATATATATGAAAAACAATGCCAATGATGACTATTATTATGTTTTCTTTTGTTTTCGCGCTGTTTCGATGTTAAATAAACTAGAATTTAGCGTGATTATTCGTACTTTTTATCATAAATTTCCTGAAAATTTATTACAGGTGCAGACTTTGACACGATTAGAACTTGATTTCATCCCAGAAAAGTGTTGAAAGGTGAGAAACGAAACAAAACTCGTGCTTAGAAATGCAAATTTTTCAACCAGATAACGATAAATGGGCACGCCAGGTACTTTTTAGCTTAACAAAAAATATTTATTGCATAAATTGCGGCGTTTTCACTTCATTTGGGTTCAATTTCTGCGCATTCGATTCATTTTGTCGACAAAAATTAAATTATTCTGACATGCGAGTTTTACACATTTTCACCGCATATCTCGGGCGAAATTCCGTGTAAAATATAGACACACACATAGTTAATAGACATCATCAACTATCATGACACAAACTGGCCGATTGCCAATACTCGACCTCTATAACTCTTTATTGTGTTGACTTTTAGATGAATTTATTCTTCATGGAATATTATTATGTTACGTGTGAATGAAGTGTGGTAGATTGCTTCCAAGGCGCTTCAACTTTTGTCACGAATAACTTTTGATATCATTTAAAAAATGAGGAAAGATTTGAAGATCCATGATTTCGAATGCAAATTTTTGCTCGGGAACATATGTTTATATTTTGTTCGGATGTTGGTCACACACACTGTAAAATTATATTGGCAACCGGTTGATTTATTACTTTTCATTTAACATGTATTCGCTTTAATTGTGTTATTTAGAGCAATTAGAGACATACAAGGATGGAATTTTGTGAAACATTTTCAGATTTTTCGTTT
The DNA here is from genome assembly GCF_036172545.1 of Culicoides brevitarsis. Classification (NCBI taxonomy): domain Eukaryota; kingdom Metazoa; phylum Arthropoda; class Insecta; order Diptera; family Ceratopogonidae; genus Culicoides; species Culicoides brevitarsis. The sequence goes on along the minus strand of NC_087085.1, from coordinate 12,011,202 downwards.
TTTTTTTTGCTAAATACATGATTGATGGGAACAAAAATGAACTGCTTAATTCCACATTAGAGATAATTTGTCGGAAATGTAGTGTAAAAATATCCAGAAATGAAAGAAAAAGTTGTCGTGAGAAAAAAAAATAATAAAAGTCCTTTTTGATTTACAGAATTTAAAAAAAAATAATGAGAAATGAAATTTTTGAAAATCAAGCGGAAAATGGAATTCATTGAAATTGGACTGAAAATGAAATCAATAAAAATTTTCTCAAAATAAAAATTATCTTAGAAAAAAAGTAAATAAATAATAATTGCTCAATAGCTCTAAATTAAAATTTTAATGAACAGAAAATTAATCTTTTGAAAATGAAACAGTAGAAATGGAATATGGAACTAATTTTATTAAAATAAGGAAAATTCTATTAAATAAGGGAATTTGTTCGTCGAATAAAAATTTTAAGTTCAAGAAATCCTAAAAATTAAAAAAAATTTAAATTTAAGAAATAAATTTTAAAAAGTGAATTGAAAAAGAATTTTAAAAGTTTGAAAATGAAACGTCGAAAATGAAACTTTAATTGAAAACGGAACTCAGTTCCATTTTCAAAATTTGTTCAAAATTCAAATTTCATTTTTAAAATATTTCTAAATGAAAACTGAAATGAAAAACGGAACTCAGTTCCATTTTCAAAATTTGTTCAAATTTCATTTTTCAAATATTTCTAATTAAAAATAAAAATTACAGACAGACCGAAAATGAAACTTAAATGAAAAACGGAACTTAGTTCCATTTTCATATTCATTTCAAAATAAAAATTTTAATCATTTAATTTTTTTTTAATTAAAAAAAATCACAGACAAACCTCAAAACGTTGAAAAAATCAAAAAATTATCTCACTAAGTAATTAAAAAATAATATTTATTTACTTCTTGTCCAAATTCTGTCATTCTTGTTGCGTATTCCTTTGATGTGTTAATCTAATTTCTCACATTTGAATCTAAATGACATTAATTTTCCACTGGAATTTCAACGTGTCAACTATTTGGACTCGACAAATATGCTCGACATTTTATGACGTGATAATCTGCTGTTCTCTCGCAGTAAATGAATGTTGTGATGTTTATTTAAGAGTTTCACACAGCATACACATTTGGAACGTCGTCCTATCGTTCATAACGAATCATATGTTTGTGTTTATTATGACATTTATGATAGACGTGAACTAACTGACGAGTGGTTAAAACTGGCAAATAACAAATGTTATGTCTTCAAATTTTGGATTTTACGAGTTTCGTAAAAAAAAAACAAATTTTTTTAAAAATTTTTCTTTCAAGTAAATGTGAAATTGAGCGATATTGTTCTCGTATTCTCTCAACAGAAATAAATAAATTTTACTAGAACAAAATCTATTTTTATCTCGTTTATTTTTGAACCAAAACAATACGTTAAGACTATAATTCGAGTGAATTCTAGACGAATGCAATTGTCTAAAATTAGAAAATAACAAAAGTTTAATTCGCACCTGGACACCTGATAAATTAAAAAATCCACACGATAAATTTCGAACGCAGGTACGAAAGACTAATAAATTAATCAATCCAACGCTTCGGTGTCTGCTGCACCATCGCATCGTCTGAACTAGCTGAACTATAATAATGACACAATTCGGAATAGAAAAAGTACAAGTTTTAATTTTCTCATGTTGGGCCATATGAGTGTGAAAGAAGGAGGAGGAGAACGAAATGTCAATGTGCAATAATTCACTCACCTAACACACACTCACTCTTTTTCTCTCAGGTCTTAATTTTTTTTTTTGCTTCTTTTTCTCGAGAACGACAACAATGTGATAAATTTCGAGTGTTGCCGGTTGTTGTTAACATTTCGGCTTCAAGTGCACTTTCAGCTCCGACACCAAAAAAAAAACTTTTCCAAAACAAGAATTTTCTTTTTATACAAAAAAAAAATAATTTTTACTGCTTTTTATTTATTTTTAGTTAAAAAACCGGTGACCAAATACATTTCCCGCATACAACATGAGCAAACAGCGGCGACACCTCTCACACGTAAAATTTTCTCTCTACATCTTCATTCATGTTCAACACGATATATATTCACTCACTCGAGCGATCGGGTCGGCAGTGCCTCAAATAAAATTATTACACAAACTACTCATCAGTCTTAATAACTTTTACAAAGGAATCACACATGTGCGGCAGTTTCCCATTGTTTATGTGTTAAAATATAAATAAAAAAAACGAAAGAATAGAAAAACTGTGTCAGAAAATCACAACGTGCCGCGTGCATATTTTATATAATAATAATAAAAGAAAAGAAAAAAAGATCGAAAGACGAGACACGGGCAAATTGAGTGCTCTATTTGTGCATTTTAAATCACTTGAAACACTTTCGAGCGTTATATAAGCTGAAAAACAATAATAAAAGATAAATGAGACTGTTGTTGGAACATTATTATTAGTTCGTATAACCTTCGTGCAGATAAAAAAGAGGTAGGCAGAGTAGAAAAATCGATAAGAGCATATTATTATTTGACTATCGACGTGTACCGAGGAAACTTTTATGTATGTTGATGGTAACATCGATAGTAGGAGCTCTTTTAAATTTTTCACACAAGAAAAATCACTGAAGATTATCGCTTTTTTATAAGTTATAACAACAGCATGAACACAACGTGCAGATAGGAGGGAGAAACAGTGATCGGCTTAGTTTAAAAAATTGTTTCAAGTTGAATATAAAAAGTTTTCAAGCAAAATTTGTCTTTAAAACTCAAATTTTTAATAGATTTTTTTATAAAAACTCTTTTGATGAGCAAAAATTTCACAAAAATTTAAAAAGGGTAAATTTTATCGAAAACATAATTTTTCTGAAGATTTTTGAATTAAAAGTGAATTAAAAGCTAATTTAATTTAAAAAAAACAATATTTAATGCAAATTTTAAGTTTAAAAAATTAAAAAATGAAATTTGTTCTTTAAGTTAATTCGATAAAATTAAAAAAATATTAAAAAAAAAATTATTAAAAATTTATATATTTATTATTTAAAAATTTAAAAAAAAAAAATTAATTAAAAATTTAAAAAAAAAATTAATTAAAAATTTTTGAGTTTTAGCAGAAAAAAATATTTATAATTTGCAAAATATATAAAAATAAATTTAATTAAAAATCTTTTAAATATTAGTGAGATTTTTTAAATAAAAAATTTTTAATAATTTAAATTAAATTAAAAAATTAATTTAATAAAATTAAAAAATATTTTTTTAATTTAAGCTACAAATTTTTATTTTTTAATTTAATTTTTTTTTTAATTTTATTAATTTTAATTTTTTTTTTAATTTTTTTAAAATTTTTTATTAAAACTTGGAATAAAATTTTTATCAAAAGCAAATTATATCCTAAAATCTACAGAATTTTTCCAAATAATAACATTAAAAATTACAAATCATAAAAAAAATCAACTCAACTAATCGATCTTTGTCGACCACTGTCTCTCCATATCTCGCATTTACATCAAATATCTCGATCTATTTCAAACAAAAGAGCGAGAGACACAAAACAAAGTAAATAACTAGCACACATTCTCACCAAACACCTCGTCGTCACACAGCAAAAAAAAAAGAGAAAAAGAAAAAAAAATTATCCGGAAAGCTAGTCCGGAAAAGGAAAAAGTGTCTAAGTGGAAACAACTTGTTATATATTTGTTCCAGATAACAACGATACACGAAATAAAAAGGAAGGCGCAAAAAAACGTTTTTTTGTTAAACTTTTTCTCCAACACGTGTTTTTTTGTGTTGCATCAATTCACTCAACTAGAAAGGCATCAAAAAGCAATCGATAGATAGATAAAATAAAAATTACAATAATCAAGAAGAATAAGAAGAAAAACAAAAAAAGAAGGCAAAATGGTATCGGAAAACGAACGCGTCGCAGGAAATTGTGCAATTTGTGATAAAGAGACAAAAACAAGGTGATTTAAGAATCTGAATTATTTTATTTATTTATTTTTATTTTCCGTATGGAACAGAAATAACTTCGTTTTCTTTCTCTCTCGACGCTTCTGATTGTTTATTTTATTTTTTTTTTTTTTTGCACAAAAAAAAATCACAACAAATGTCATGTAAATAGATGTTCAGCGTGCCAATCAGTGTTTTACTGCTGTGTTGAACATCAAAAAAGTGATTGGAGTCGACATAAAAATTCATGTCATCCATTCAAGGTTTGTTCCATTCTTCGCACAATACAAAAAAATACAACTAAAAAAAAATATTTTTCTTTTCAGGTCGAATCCAGTCCCGAATTTGGCAGATATTTAGTTGCGAGCAAGGATATCAAAGCAGGCGAAATTGTTCTAAAAGTAAAAAAAAATTTTTTTAATCAAAATTTTTAAATTTAAAATAAAAATAAATTTTTAGGAATCTCCTTTGGTTTGCGGTCCAAGTCAAATAACGCCTCCCGTGTGCGTTGGATGCTTACAAAAAATCGAAGAGAAACGTCACACGGAATGTGAAAGATGTGGTTGGCTCGTTTGTCGTCGCGAATGTCAAGATCTTCCAGGTCACAAGGCAGAATGTGAGCTGACTGTCGCTCGCGGTGAAAAAGTTTCAGTTTTCAAGTATTTTGAAGCGCCGCATCCAACATATCAATGTCTCGCCGTTGTTCGAGCACTTTTGTTAAGAGATAGTGCACCCGAAAAATACGAAAAATTGCTGAAACTTGAGTCGCACGACAAGGAACGCAAAGAGACGGAACAATGGGAGCTCGATTCGAAACATATTGCGGATTTTATTAAGAGGTAAATATTTTTTGGCGAGATTTTTTTTTTTATTAAAGCTTCAAACAAAGTTGTTTCACATTATTTTCTTCTTATTTTTTTTAAATTATTTGAAGGAATAATGAATAATGATAATTTTCAAATATATTTTTAAAAAAAATAATTAAAATTAAATTTTTCTGAATTTTGTTTTACTGCTTAAATTGAAGAAAAAAATAATATATTTAAGTATTTGTCATTAAAATAATAATAATAAATTGATGTATTTTTTATTTTTTTTAATTTTAATTGATTTTTTTATTTAATTTTTTTTTATTTTTCATCTTAATTTATGTTTAATTTATTTAAAAAAAAAATAATACAAAAGCTAATCAAAAAGCCTAAATTTTATTTTTAAATATTTAATCTTTTTTTTTTAATTAAAAATATTACATAATATTTGCTTCAAAATTATTTTTTATTTTATTGATTAATTAATTTATTGTAAAAAAAAATCTAAAATTTTATTTTATTAAATATTTGATCATTTTAAAAATTAAAAAAAATAATAATTAATATTTTCTTCAAATTTATTTTTTATTTTATTAATTTTTTTTTAATTTAATTTTATTTATTTTAATTGATTATTTTTTTTAATTTTTTATTGTTAAAAATTATCTAAAAGCTAATCAAAAATTAATAATTAATTAAATAAGTAATATTAAATTAATTAAATAAAAAAATAATATTTTCCTCAAAATTATCATTTTTCATTATTTCATAAAATTTTAAGACCAAAATAATGTGAAACATTTTTTTTCTCAAATCGCACTTGCCATAAATTAATTTTTTTAACTTAGAAATTTTTTTAGAAATTTATTTTCCTACTTCTTCATCCTCTATTCTTCTTCTGCGTTGCAAAGCTAATGCTCGTCCAGTAACAAGGTGTTAATTGAAAATTAATTGACCGAATGAAAGTTTATGTACCGAAGCAAGACAAACGACACAACGACGAAACAAAATTTGATTTATTTTCAATGTATGTGACTTTTGCCTTTTCACATGAATTTCGCACACACGAAGAACGACGAGAGCAAAGTAATAAAAGAGCGAAAAGTTACACAGGAAAAACTTTTTCGGATGAGCATTAGCTTTATAACAACAACTTTTTGCATCCATTTATAGACTTCTGACTTCTTTTTCAGCACTTTTAGTTAAATAGAACACTTTTCTGTTACAACTTTTGCATGACAATTATTTATTTTTTTGTTCTTTTTGTGTTACGTTCAAGGTATGTAAAAATCCATACACACAAAACTGCTCATTTTAGGTGTAGCTGCCTGGTTTTTAACTTTTTTCCCTTTAAAAACATTTTTTCCGGTAGATAGGAGCAACACAACACACAGACCGAAACTTGTCAAAACAAAATTTTCAAGCGAGTTCATGAACTTGATCTTGAAAATTTATTTGACGCTTATTTGGCACAAGCGTTTGGACACAAATGCCAACTCATAAATATTTATCTTTTCCCCCCGTAGTGTAGAAAAATGTAAATAATATACGTAACTAGATGTTAAATGGGAGAAATTCCAGTGAATTGTCGATGTTGACGTACCACGATTTGCTCTTTTTCAGATTTTTCCGATGTGAGTCGCGCTGGAGTACCGATGAGATTTTAAAAGTTGTTGGTATCCTCCAAGTAAATGGGCATGAAGTGCCTTTAACTGTCCCCGGGCACATTGCCGTTTATAATCTCGCGTCGCTAATCGAGCATTCATGTCGCAATAACGTCGCAAAGTCCTTTACAAAACACGGCGACATCATTTTCTGGGCCCCAAATCCCATTAAGCGGGGCGAACGGCTCAGTATCTGCTATTCGGATACAATGTGGGGCACAAATGCCCGTCAAGCACATTTGAAACAAACGAAATTTTTCGTGTGTAACTGCGAAAGATGCGAAGATGTCACGGAACTGGGCACGAATTTCAGTGCATTGCGGTGCATCGGGAATGCGGCATGCGACGGACTCATCTTACCAGAAAGTTTGAATCAATGGAAAAATTCTTGGAGGTTAATATCAGAGCTTTACTAACATTTTTGCTTTTTTTTTGTGCCTCTTTTTTTTAGAGCATATGAGGATGATGAAGACCAATAATGGTTCATTTGATGACAGGTGCGGCAAATGCGGCGCGTCTTACGACTTTAAGGAAGTTGCGCAGATTTTGGCGGAAGCGACGGCGGATTTGGCGCGTCTCGGAAAGGCAAATGACGAAACGTGCATCGATTTTATCGAGAAATACTCGAAAAAATTGTCGAAAAATCATTATTTATTGACGGAAGTACGGATCAGCTTGGCACAGGTCATCGGGCAAAATGGACAAATGCAACGAATAACGGACAGCAAGTTATTCCTGAAACTTGAAACTGCGAAAAATTTGATAGAATTGATCAGTAATTTAGCGCCAGGTAAGATTTTCTACAAAAAAAAAAAATTAAAAATTAATTTTTTAAAAATAAATTTAATTAAAAATTATTTTTTTAATGAAAATTATTTTTTTTAAATAAATTTAATTAATTTTTTTTTTTAATAAATTTTAATAAAAATTAAATTTTTTTAAAAAAAATTAATTTAAAAATTATATTTAAAAAAATTGAATTAAAAAAAATTTATATTTAAATTTAATTAATTTTTTTTTTTTTTTTAATAAAATCTTAATCTTTAAATTTTTTTTTATTATTTTTAATAAAAAAATTAAATAAAAAAAATTTAAAAAAAAAATAAAAATTATTTTTTTTCTTTAAAAATTTATCTTTAAAAATTTAAATTTAATAAAAAATTTAAATTTAAAAAAAATTATTAAAAAATTATTTTTTTTTTTTAGCTGAATCACGTCTTTTGGGCGTCTTACACTTTGAAGCTCACTCAGCATTGGCAGAAATCGCACGACGCGGAGCAGCAAAGAAAAATCCAAACTTCAAAGGAGCTTATGAAGAATCATATCATCATGCCGAGCAAGCAATCAAATACTTGAAACACGAACCTTCAGTGCTGCCCGAAGGAAGAGTTTTGAAACAGGCGAAAATCAATGCGGAATCCCTGAAAATTATGTTACTCCAAATGGCTTAAATTATTATTTTTTTTGTGTGATATTTATTGTTAATTTTTTTTTTCATTTTTCCCTCAAAAAAGACCTGAAAAAAAATAAATTATTCATCAATAAATAAAAATTACCTCGAAATACGCAATAAACAGCTAACAAGCTCAAACAAATGTTCTAATAAATTGTTCAATGTATTGAATTACCGCATATTTTCACGCACATTGACACATGCCGGAGCCCACACCGACAAAATTCAATAATTCATGTCGCTTTTTTCGCAATAAAAAAAGACCCCGTGCAGAGAGGAAACTTTTTCACGCACATTTTTGTCTTTCTCGCATTTTTAAAGCAACACGGAGCGGACAAGGCAATAAAAATAACAGATTCGGGGTGAGTCAGTATATAAATTATGTGACAAAATAGGGTTAAATAAATAAATAACGCCTAAGAAGATGTAATAAAAATTGTTTCGTGTGTGTGTTGTTGTTGTTTTAGTCTCGGCAAAATCAGGCAATAAAGCATCAAAATTGCCCCCAGATTTTGTTATTAGACTTATGAGATAAATGTGACAAAAATTATTCGTGCCTCCTCGACTTGCGATGATAAAGTTTGTTTGCTTTTCCTTTTTATTCGATTTTGATGTCAGATTTATATGAAAGAGAACGTAATTAATAACTCGCCACTTTGTCTCATAATTAGATGAAAAAAAAGGAAATAAAAGAAAACCGACACGACCCACTTTTACTAATGAATGAAAGAATTTGGAGAAGAGATAATATTTTTTTTCACCTTTTTAACGTAATTAGAATGGAATTAAACAAACCGAAAGACTTTTCTTTCATCAAAGTACCGTAAATGACGAAATTTTCTTTAAATTTTAGGGTGAAATGAAAAAAATTTTTTTTCTTTTAAATTTTTTCTGAACGATCAATTTTTTAATTTAATGAAAAATTTTTAAAAAATTTAATTTGAAAAGAATTTCTTAAAAGGATTCAGGGTCAATTTATTTTTTTCTTTACTTTAATTTATTTTTTTTTTTAATTTATTTTTAAATTAATTTTATTGTTGTTATTATTTTTATTTATTCATTTTTTTATTTATTTATTTTTTCTTATTTTTTTTTATTCATTTATTTTTTTTTTAATTAATTCAATTTTTTTTTAAATATTTTTATTATTATTTTTTTTTATTTTAACATAAATTAATATTTTGAATTTCATTTTAAAAATGTTTTTGATCAAAATTTTACTTTTTGTTAATTTTTTGACGTAAAAATAAAATAAAATTTTTAAAAGTTAGTTCAATTTTACGTTTGAAATCAAAAAAAACTTCTACTATCTGAGACATTTTAGCTCATTGTCGAGTCACAAAATGTAATTCATTCACAAAATCACGAAGAAAATCAATTTTTATTCCTTCTCGGAACCTCCCTCAGCATGTCACTTCTTTCAATCCATCTTCTGCCAGTTCGTGAAAACGCCTTCTCATGAAATTAAATGAAAGTCCATCCCTTATTTCATTAATTAAAGCCAAGCCAACTTCTTTATTTTTTTGTATGGTGCGTAAATTAGGTCAAATTAGTGTCAACCAACTTTTTTTTCTCCTTAATTTATGACCTTTTTGTCTTTTAATTATTATTTTCTTTTTTTCCTCTATTGACACAATTCGCTTTGCGGGAATTATTTCATTCACTATCAAAACACCTTTTCATTCAGAAATAAAAATTATTTCTCGTCACCATTTGAGACGAAGAACGAAAGAAGTTACGCAAACATCATTCCGAAGAATAAGAAGAAGAAGCAAATAAAACTTAATGTTTATTGCGACAAGGTATGAATGTGTGTGTTGGAGAGAACACGTAACGTCGTCTCCTGGAAGGTACACACTTTTATTGTTATGGCTTTCTAAGAGGGGCGACCACAAAAGTAGTAGTAGCAAAACTTTTACAATCACGTGTTAATGTTTGTATTTTGCAGCTCGTTTACGCTACGTTGTTGTAGTAAAAGTGCGACAATAACACCAAATATTTTATTTATTTAACCATCATCAACGATTAGAAGAGGCTTTTATGCTCATGCTCTAATTACTTTTCCGTTTGGTCGTGGAAAAGGGGATTTAATTGTTATAGTTTTAATCGTGTTGTGAAAGACATTGAAAAATTTTTAAGTAAAAATATAAGAGGTTACTTTTAAAAAATTTTTAAAAATTAAAAAAAAAATGAAAACAGCCCAAATTTTTTTTTCTACTTAAAAAAATTTAATTGTTAATAATTAATTTTTTAATAATTTAAAAAATATTATTTTTAAAAAAAATTAAATAAAAAAAATCATGCAATTTCTGAAAATAAAAATGTTTAATTTTATTACTTTTTAACATTCTTTCAAAATAAAAAAAAAATTGAAAACACCCAAAATTTTTTTAATTTTTATTAATTAAAAAATATTAATTTATAATTTAAAAAAATTAATTTTTTAAAATTTTTTTTTATTTAACGACATATTTAATTTCGAATTTTTTTTTTTTTTTTTTCACAAACTAAAAAATTTTTTAATATTTTTGAAAATTAAATTTTTTAAAATAATTTAACAAAAATTTTATTTTTAATTTAATATTTTTTTTTTTTAAATGCGGTATATAAATTTGAAAAAAATTTCCTTTCTTTAATTTTATTTAATTTGATTTAATTATTTATTTTTTTTTATTAATATTTTTTTGACAAAGTATAAAATTTTAAATATTTTTTAATTAATTATTTTTTTTTAAATAATTAAAAAAAAGAAAATTTAAAATTAAAGAAAATTAGTTTTAAAAATTATAAAAGCGATCAAAACAAGTATGGATCAAAATAATAGGAAAATGTTTTTGTAATTTTTTTTTAAAACCTAAAATGAAAGTTAAAATAATATCTTTGAATATTTTCACCTCTTTAAATTGTCACCATCATCTTTCTGAATTACAACTACAATAACCCTAAATTTGGGTCTGTATCTAAATTGCATCTTTCGTCATAAATTTCTCAACTCCTTCCAAAATAATCCCTGATTTATGCATGTAAATTGTTGAATCAACATAAAAATTTTTTGAAAACTCAATTTTTTTACCACTTCTAGAAGAAGACACTTCATTCAAAACAGCTCAAGATGGAAAAAGAGACAGAAAAAATTACATCATCTTTTAATATTTTCCAGCAAACCATCCAAGACTTTTTTTTAGTATTTGAATTTTATCTTGCAAGTGGCCTACCTCCCATGCAAATAAGAAGTCCATGAAGTTGTTAGTTCATTTTTTTCTGTTGAAAACTCTACTTCTTCATGTCTATTGAAGTAAAAAGTAAATTCCATCTCTTATGAAGAGAAAATTCATCGCCGCATACTCAATTTTTTTTTCTGTATAATTTTTCATTCATGGATTTCTTTCGAAGTACATTCAAGACGAATATGAAGAAGTAGCAAAAAAAAAAGCTAGAGCGTGTCGTCGTTCTACCTTAACTTGTTCGTTACAAATATTATGCATCTGGGATATTAAAAAAGTTTTGCTTGCTATTTTTGCTTCATTTCCGCAACAAAAAATGCTTTAATATCTCGGACGATGAGTAGATTTGGAGTACGGAGCAAAAATTAGACTGAATCATGGAGCCTGGAAAAAGTTTTTCTTATTTATGTGCGCGACAAGTAATTTGTTGGTCAGTCTAGCAATGAAGCCAGATTATTCCGTAACCGCCGTCGCCGATTCCAAAGTTCATGCAATAAAAAAATAAAAAAAAAGAGACGAAGAAAAAAGTTAATATCTGATTTATTTACGCTACGAGAGTGAATAAAGGACTCAAGTAGGTACGCAAGGAAAAAAAATTATTATATAATAAATGATAATAGTCGTCCTCGTTTACGTCGTCGACCAGTGTACGAGAAAATAAAATACAAATTTTGCTCTTTTTATTATATTGGGATTAATTTAAAAACTCTAGAGAGCTTCTTAAACTTTTTTAAATTAATTTTTTCTGTGCTGCTCTTCTTTTTTGTGGACTTAGTCATCAAAATATTCCATCAATTCTTCGTCCAGAACAGGATCGGTATCGTCTATTACGATATTTTTGGAGTTAATTAACAACCGTAGAGCTTGAAGATCTTTCGCGATAGCTTCTTCCGTGATAATTGGTTGTTCGGTATTTTCTTCGACGACTTTTGATTCGCATTTGATGTCTTTGAGACTTTTTTCGCCAGCATCTAGGATATTTTTAATGCATGTACGACCTTCTTGGAACGATTGTTGGAGATTTTGTTTCTCCACGCGACTAAATTGACGTTCCGTGAGACGTTTGATTTCGTTCAAGCGATTATTTAGGGTAAGGCTGTTCTGTAAAGTAATAAAATTTAGTAAAAATTTTAAATTAATACGTGAAATTTACTCTTTGGGCACAAAAAACGACACGAGATCCTTTGTTGGTGCATAATTTTAAGGAAGTGACGACACTTTTCAACACTGTTTGTACTGCATCGCCTACTGTCTCTGCATTCGATCGATAATGATCCTCAACTTTTATCGCTTTTTTCACACATTCGACAGTTCCATTGACATACGGCTTGAAAAATTCAACAATATCCTCGTCTTGGCATCCTTTCTCGCGTAATCCCTTTTCCAAAAGTGTTGCCGTTTCAAAAAGCTTCACACTCGTATCACCCAAACTCGTTTGAACATCATCGAAACTCGTGCGAATAATTTTAATCGATGCATCAATGGATTTCTGAGCATCTCGTACGAATTCATCGTAACGGATGCGTGTCGCATTCACCGCTCGTTTATTATCCGTTGATGACCAAATATTATCTAATAACTCGTGAATGTCGTCTTGCATGACATTCGCAACATCTGGCATGGAGTCTCGGTACGTGGCAATAACGACGTCGGAAAAGGACGACATGAGTGTGAGCAGGTGATCGATTGTCGAGTTGGTGTCATTGAACACAGATGCCGACGACGACGACGATGATGATGCGTTAATGCACCAATAATTGCTCTGAATTATAAAAGGATTAATTACAAGCAATTAGAAACACAATTCACTCACCGCTTGTAGTAGGTAACAAAAGGCGATGACAACAAAAGAAATTAATTTGAGCATTTTAGGCGTTCTGAACAACTTCAAAGCACACGGTAAACTAAAGTGATTGAGTTACAAAGAAATTTCTTTTATAGTTGTACGAAATTTGGGTCAGCAAAGCATCGAGTAGTGTTCAATATTGTCACCTCGCTTATCAAAACAAATTACATAACTGTATATTAGCATCAAGTTCTTAACTTACTTCCGTCAACTCTCACTTACAAGCTGCAGCTGACATTTAATGCACTTTTTTATTGACAAAAAGCAATTGACGCTTATCGTTGTTAACAAAGATGTTAAAAAAAATTGTTGAATTAGCGAAATTGCAATTTTGTTAGTATTCAGCAAAAAAAATAACATGAGTACTTGAAGAATTGTCATTTTAAATATTTTGATAATATGGAAACAATTAAGATAAAACAATCTTAAGGAAATCCAGAAAAAAATTGACAAAATTTTAATCTGTGTAATTTTCTTTAATTCCTCACAGGTTCTTTTTTTTTATCTTGATAGTTAAAAAACTCAAGATGAAGTCTCTTATGACAGGTTATTCATATCATTCAGTATTAAAATAAAAACTAACCATAAACAAATAAATGGATTTTGCAATCTTTTTAATTTTGCAATGGCTGGCAAAGCCAGCAAGTAGAAACACAAACAGGCAGTCCCCAATTACATGTGTTTACCATCCTTGCCCGATATCATGTGTTTAGAGCCAAAAAGAATAAAATAATTTTAAGTTTCTTAGTTCGTGTTTACCATCCTTGCCCAATATCATGTCTTTTGCTCTTCAAAGCTTTTAATTTTCACACTGCGGCTTTAAACGCCATGGCAAATGGTACATGATACTTCTAAAAAGGAAGGTAATTTCATCTCATGTGTAGTTAAGCAGCTCATTTATATAATCCAATTGGCATGACCAAGTTATTAATGCATTGATTTGTTAATTGACTCACTCATTTAATTCAGATAGTCTTCCAGAAAGGCAACGAATGCGATACTTTTCAACAAGTTTCTTCATAGTGACAAGAAATCGTATTTTGCTAATTATTCAGTAAGAATTTGCAACATCCTTTTTCTGAGAGTTTTATGTTCTGAAACTTCGATTTGAAACACCTGAAATAAATTTTAAAAAATTCTTATGTTAAAACCAAAAACAAAACTTACCGCCAATCATTCACCAACTTAACCATAAAACTAAAAAGTTCTTTATACATTTATAAAATGCATCGAAATTGGGAGTGGCTTTTGTTTGCACAAAGTTTCTTGTTCTTTGTATATTTCATAATCAAATAAAAGGTGGATCTTCAATGTGCAACAATATGCACTTTTGTCGCAGGTTAACGACCATAACGTACCTCGAAACACGTTCCTCGCTTGCTTGAATTTAATTTGTTTTCCGAAGCACTTCATGTTCAATCAAATCCACAAACGCTGCACTGCTTTTTCGTCATGTCCGTTGCTGCATAATAATTAAAGATTCTGCCATATCAATAGAAAATAATAACAAAAGAATGTCTCTTCTTGCAGTAGATATGCTCTAAAAGGATCGAAATCTGCCTGAAAAGTGTTCGCACATAATAAATTGAGTTAACTACTTCTTGCATATTGCATCGTCCTCGTTTCATTTTGGTGACTGTTAATTAAGTTTTTTTGATTTTCTTCTCCGTTTTTGGTGCGACATTCCTTTGAATGTCATTAATTAGGTCACTTCCAACACATCTCTTTGTCCGGAAATCATTGCCAATTGATTGATAAGCCTTTTATTATGATTGTCGTCTTTTGTATGAATTGCGGTAGAGTGCGAACAAAAACACATTGAATGGATAACAGATTATCTCTATCTTTTTTGTTTGTCTGTCTATCCATTTTGCGCATCGAGTTAAGTAAACTTTTTCGGGTGTTTGTTCGGAATAGATAGTTAGTTGATGGTGTTGTCTGCGTTCTAAATGCCTCATATTTTATTCATCAAAATAAACGAGCAGGACTGTCTATCGTAGAATCTCCCAAAGCATAAAAATGTTCGAATGGAAATGAAGCAGTAGCAGCTAGCATCCAACTAAATCCTCTTATCGATATCATTCATCTTGCATCTCCATTATTCCTATGAATTATTCCTTTATTATTATTATGACTAATGCCTAATATAACATGCATTGAAGGCATCATCTGTTATTCGACATGAATTTCATCTCTAATACTTTTTTTTCTCTCTTCCGAAAAATACTTTCATTCAGTCGTCGTACAGAAACTTTTTGATCATCCAACAAAGTTTTCATGTCAAAATGAATATTTAAGTAGATTCTGTCTCAAGTCTCATTTAATTCAATTCCAATGCACAGTTGATAACGCTGCAGAATTAGTCATGAGGAAGAATGACGATAACTAATTTAGCTTTGTGTGCTGTTATCAACTTTTTTTGTGTGTCAATCAATTAGACTTGAAATGCCGATGAAAAGAAAATTAATGGTTGGAAAAAGTAAATTTTTATCGGTGAATTGAAATTCATAAAAATAATGCAAATTTTTATCCGCTTTATCGGATTTTTATCGCATTCCAAAAAAAATCGAGTAGTTTGAAAATGTATCAGGTCACGTGGTTTTTTTTGAGATTTTTGACTCAAAGGAATCACTTATTCTATCAATTTGGAAAAAAAATATAAGAAGCTGTCGTTTGGAGAGCAACAATGATGGTTTTGTGTATTTCATTTGTTGAATACGTGATAGTTTTAACCACGTGGTCTATAAATTAACCACGTGGTTAAAAATATCACGTATTTAACGAATTCAATATACAAAACCATCGTGTTTTGTTTTCCAAACGACAGTTTTATATATTTTTTTTCCAACTTGATAGAATTAGTGATTCCTTTGAGTCAAAGAACTTCCTTTCGAATGCTGCAAAGAAGGAAATTGCATTGCCCCAAGTCAAGTTGCTGTAATGAAGTTGCACTTTTATTGTGAAAAAGATTAATTAGTACCACAAACTTCATTGTGAAAATTACTTTGATGTCTCTTTTGTACTTTATTTAAACAAAAATAAGCAAAATTTTTACTGAGACGAGTCTTTTGAAACGTTAAAAATCAAAAAATTAACCAAAATTATCATGAAAACTTTAATTTTATTCCTGCAAATCTTTTTCTCACAAAAAAAAGAAAAACAAATAAAAATCTCGCAAAATAAATATTTAGATTCTACCTCATATCCTTCTTTTTTTCTCATCTATTCTTTTGAGTTCCCTTCATTTTATTTCCAGTGTTGAAGAGAAAAAGGATGCTACCCTTAAAAAAATATCTTTTATTTTTGTCTACACTAAAAAAAACTACTACAGCAAAAAACTGCTTATCTAACTTTGATCCTTCGAACAACACAACAACAAAAAAAACTTTTACTGTTCTGTATTAAATTACTTTTGCTTTTATTAACAAACTTTAATCTCATTTTAAATAAACTAGAAGAGACACAGAGAGCGAGTCCGAATGCAAATATTTCTCTTCAATATTGTCAATTTTCCGAAACTTTTCGCAAATAAAACAAAGCAAAAAGACAAATAAAATCTCTCATCGTCGTTCACTTTTGCTTCGTTTGCGTCATCTTTTCTCTAATTAATTCTTCGTTAATTAAAATTTTGCGTTGCGCCAGAAATTCGACAACGTGTGTTACGAGCAAAAATTTTTTTTTGAGATTTCTCGTGTGTGTGTTTTGCTCATCATTAATCATCTTTCTCATGAGGTACCATCATAATAAGCAAGGCACATGTAAAGAGATACTTTTTTTTTCCATGTCAATTAGAAAATGCCATTTTTTAAACAAACACACACACACACACGCGAATTTGAGTGATGATTGTTTGTTGTTACAACTGTCGGATTTGCGATGTCGTTTTTTTTTTAATTTAGAAAAAAAAATTAATGCAGTCTAAGCCAAGCGGATATTCAAGTCAAGTTGAAAATTTAAATATTTACTTAAGAAATCGAGCATTTCTTGATGGTCAAAGTCATTTTTCGTCGCATTGAAGGCCCAATTTGAATGTTAAATGAGACCGAAATAAGTGTTATGGCTTTATTATTGGAAAACATTAAATGGAGCGACTGCTGTTGAATTGCCTGTTTAATATGGTGAGTTGATGGGGAAAACATTTGATGTTAAGTGTTTTGTAAATATCAATGAGTTTATTCTCAAGAAAAAAAAATAAAATTAATTATTTTTTTTAAAATAAAATTAAATAATTATTTTAAAATAAATTTAATAATTTTTTAAAAATAAAATAATTTTTTTTAAATGAAATTAAATATTTTTTTAAAATAAAATAAAACAATTTTTTTAATAAAAATAAATAATTTTTTTTTTTAAATTAAATATTTTTTTTTTAAACAAAATTAAATAAATTTTTTAAAATTAAATTAAATAAAATTTTTAAAATAAAATAAAATAATTTAAAAAAAATTAAATAATTTTTTAAAATAAAATAAAATAATTTTAAAAAAATTAAATTATTTTTTTAAAATAAAATTAAATAAATATTTTTTTTAAAAATAAAATTAAATAATTTTTTTAAATAAAATTAAATAATTTTTTAAAAATAAAATTAAATAATTTTTTCAAATAAAATTAATCAATTATTTTTTTTATTTAAAAATTAATTTAAATTTGTTTCAAATTGTTAATAAAAAAAAGTATACATGGATTGACATTTAAAAAAATTATGAAAATAGAACTAATCATTTTAGAAATTTGCATGTTTCAAAAAATTTAAAAAAAATTAAATTAAAGAAATAATTAATTGAAAAAAATATTTTAAAAAATTAACAACTTTTCTTTCAAATAAAAAAAATAATTAATTAAAATAATTTATTTTTAATATTTTTTTAATTAATTATTTATTTTATAATTTATTTTAATATTTTAATTGAAATAAGATTATAAAAATATTCAATCCCTTTTAAAAAAATTTTCAAAAAATTTAAGCAAGTAAAAATTTGCAATTTGTTTAGTTCTAACTTACTTTTTTTATTAAAATACGTCAGAAAGTGGAATTAAAACATTAATTTACAGAATCACAACAACTAGAATTGTTTTGAAAAATAATCAAAACCGTAATAAAAAATTATAAATTAATGATATTTGTACCTGTCGGGATTTTTCCATAAACAAAGTTAATTTAGCGGTACTTTAAATGCAAAAATTCATGCCAAAAGTTGACGTTTTGTTCGTTGTAATTATAATATTTTACCCACGCAGCCTCGCCTTTGTTTCACGCTACGGGTACAATTAATAATTATTTATTGCCTGCAGTCGCAACGAACCAACAGCAACAACATCGTTCCGTGTCAACTCACTCACTTACAATGCGAAAAATCTCAATTGCCATAATTTTGCATGTGTTTATGAAAATCCTTGTCAAAACAATGAATGCACTTGCAATAAAGTTTTTTTTTTTCTTGCCAAGTCAAAAATGCTGCACAAAAAAAAACTTTTTTTGCGAAAATCTGCTTCGTCGGTTAGTTTAATTGTCTTTGAACAATTTTAATGGCAAACGTCTGGATTTTGAGTCACTTACTTACACATTTTATAGTGTAACGTTTGTTTTTAATGGTCCATGAAAAAGAATATTCCCTCACTCACTCAATCTTCACTTAGATCTGTTTATTGTTGTTGATGTGACTCATTTTTTGCATTCACACGATTTTTAGGTCATTTTTAATGTGAAAAATTTAAGATGTTCAAAAAATACCAGACGTCTCCATTTTCAAAGTTTTTACATGCAAATTTATCATAATCTTACGAGAAAATTGTTTGTTCGCTTCACTCATCATTTTCAATTAGCAAAAACACAACTTTTCTCGTTATTATTCATTAAAATTTCAGCTAATCTTGCGGGTTTTGTGCAAACTACCTCAAAGGTTGTCGTGTCATTATCAACATTTGTAACCTATTTTTTCGCAAGTGTTGAGTCAAACACTCGGAAAATATGTGAATAAATTAAGACAACGCATCGGTGCACACAAAGCTATGCTTGTGATAATAATTATGACGATGAGCGACCAACGACGATGCAGACGACTGCTGTTGATGAAAACACACAGAGAGTTTGTCTTTGTGATATATGGGAGGCAAGTGTGTTTATTAAAGTACGATCATTTCCATATGAAAAAGTTTTAATTTAATTTTAATGATGATGCCCGTATGGTGTCTCTGTCAAAGAGTTAGGGGAGGTTTTCATTTAAAATAAAAAAAATAATTATTATTATTAAAATTTTTTTAAATTTTATTAAAATAGTTTTTAAAAAATTTTTTTTATTAACTTTTTTTATTTGTAAATAATTTAAAAAAATATTTTAATTTAAAAATTATTTTTTTTAATTATTTAATTAAAAAAAAAATTATTTATTTTTTTGTTTTATTTTATTTTTATTTTATATTTTTTTTTTATTTATTTTTTTATTTATTTATTTTTAATTTATTTTATTAAAATAGTTTTTAAAATTTTTTTTATTAACTTTTTTTATTTGTAAATAATTTAAAAAAATATTAAACTATCATTTATATTCGTCAAATAAAAAAAATAGTAAAAAAGCGAACTAAAAAGGAATAAACAAGCCGTTTAAAAATTATTTTTTTTAATTATTTAATTTATTTTTTATTAAAAAAAATATTTATTTATTTTGTTTTATTTATTTTTTTATTTTATTTTTTATTTTTTTATTTTTTTTTTTTTTTTTGAAGAAATATCATTTAATTTTTTTTATATTCATTAAAATTTTAAAATTCACCCTAACCAATATGAGCAAAAAACATTCCTCACATAATCATTAAAATTAATGCATCAAACGATATAGTTTTTGTGTGCACTCCGAATATGATATTTTAACCTCAGAAACTACTTTTGCTGCAAATTGTTTTACATTATCTTTTGTTTTTCTACATCTGTTCGTGAATCCACACAGGCCTCTCACAACAATCTTTTTAAAAATAGTAGAAAATTTTTGCATCAGTGTCCCGTTAAATTTAATCACACTTCTCGGTAAGTATTTAGTGCTTAAGGTATTTAACAAACGCAGAAAATGACAAAAAAAAATAACCAACTTTTGATTAGAAAATTGCTTGTGTCGCGTGTGAAAATCATTTAATAAACGCTGAGTAAATGGAAATGACGGGGAAACGGTAATTATCGTTGAAATTGCACTTTTTAATTAAATAATGGTAAACATTTGCAGCGAGAGCATATACAGGTCAAAGAACACAAATAAGTGAACACAATTCTCTCGTAAATAGTGCTTAATTACACGAGAGTACACTAAGAGGATGACACAAATGAACGACCAAAGAAGGAGCGATTTAATCGTTTTTTGTGTTATTTGTGCTTGTAATTTTCCATTCGTATTTTATAAATGAATTAAAATAAATGTACGAAAGCAGTCATGGTCTGATGAAATGTAAAAGACAGTGGTCGTTACTTGAACGTGTCTCATTACTGTCGATTACTTTTCTTTTCCAAGGATGAAATTTTGTAAGGCAACGCCTTATTTGTAATTTCGTGTTTTCTTTTATCATAGAAAACTAAAAATTATTTAAATTTTATATATCGTAAGTTTTCTTAACTTCTTAATGATTTTTTAAAGAAATTTACGATTAAATACAAAATATTTCATAACTTAAAGCGACGCCTTATATTGAATTTCAAGTTTTTTTAATTTTTTAAATTGTAGAATGTCAAATAAGTTCAAAATTAAAAATATTGTTAGTTTGCTTATTTTCTTATTGTAATTTTAGAATTTTTTTTTTGGCTCAACCTAAATTATAACAATTATTGTTCAAAATTTAAAGCGTTGCCTTAACTATAATTTTTATTTTTAAAATTTCTAGTTTCCAATATGCTTAAAATTAATAAAATAGGTTGAACATCTTTAAGCTGGCTTAGCTTTTTTTATTTTTTATAAAAATATTTTTAATTAACCTTAAACAGTTCATAATTTAAGGCAACGCCTTATATATATTTTTTTTATATGAAATAAAATTTTTTTATAATTTTAATTAAGACAATTTTTTATTAATTTTTCAAGAAATATTTGAAAAAAAAATTTTTTTTTAATAATTTAAGGCGACGCTTTAAGGTATTGCCTTAAATGTCGAAAAATTACTTTTTTTCATGTAATTCGTATCTCCCTGTCACTCCCATGCGAATAAACAAGGAATTACAATGCAATTTTCCGTTCACATCGTTTTTGTCTCAAATGAAAATCTACACAAATTACAACAACAACAACTACAATACAATTTATAATCACGACAACAAGATCGGCAGCAGTAATCAAGTGTTCTTATTGCATAATCTCGCAAATTTTCTCATCTATCAAGCGTCTAATGAACACACAGTAAGTACTTGTGCTATATAAAATTTGTGTTTATTTATTTTCCTGACAAATTAATGAATTTTAATGGAAAATTCGCTTTTAATTCGTTTTATTTTTTTGTTCTTTGGCACTGCAGATGTAATCGATTTTGCTGTCCTGATTTATTTTCTTCTTTTTTCTTCGTCTCTAGACACCAATTTCGTGGCAACGACAACAACAATGAAAAATTGAAAGTATCGCTCGACATGTGCATTGTTAAAATTTTATGCATGATAAAAAATTCAACTCTTTTTTTTTTTGCTTCTCTTGATTGGCGACATGCCAAGTAACCTTTTACATTATTTTTAAACATCTAAGAGACATAAACACGAATAACCTTTACGCTAGTTGTTGTAACGTACGCTCGATATGTTAAAGTCACGTGCGCCGAAGACGAAGAAAACTTTCAAGCAGGAACATTCATCGATCGTCGTCGTCGTAAGTCTATCGTCGAATGGGAAAAATTAAAGAAAATGATGTAAAATTAGTACATTAACGTTCTTTCACTTTCTTTCGTTGATGAATTTATTTATTTATAAAAAAAAAGATCACTCTCGCACTCGTGCATGCTCAATTAGTGGAAAACAAAGCCAAACAAGTGTTTATAAACAACATACGGCACGCATTCTATTTATAAAAATAAAAAGACTCAAAATTAGATCTACTCGGACCGATTGAGAGATAAAAAAAATGTACGAGGAACTGTTTTTATGTTGATTCATGAGAATTTTTTCGGGGAAATTCACATGAAAAATACGTCCCTCGTACGAAACGATGCAAGATTAAAACAAATCTCTGACAAAATCCGACTCTCACACCGAAACGAAACATTGTATGGAAAATCTCTTGAACTTTTTGTCTTTTCTCCATACGAAAAACGTAGAGCGGTGTCCAAATTTTGTTTTTATTCTCATTACCCACATATCTCTTGTTTAAATTTACACATGTTTCGATGGTATGGGAGACGAAATGAGAGAATTTTCGGTGTAAAACTAATGAATATATAATTCACGAAGCCGATTTAACTGTTCTCATTTAAGTTTGAGACACAAGAGACGAGAAACGGTGAAAAATATTAAAAACGCGTGAAAAATTATTTTTATTTCTTTACTTTTCATTTGACAAAACGAATAAAAATTAATTTAATTAAAAAATTTAAATAAATAAATAATTAAAAAAAAAATTAAATTCAAAAAATTCGGTAATTCAAGTGAACAAAAAAAGTAAGAAAAGTGAAAATTTGCAAAAAGCAAAAAAAAATTAATGAGACCTTGTGCGAAATCAAGGAAAGTTTGTGATACGTTTTGTTTATTTTTATACTGAAATTCCTGACAACGACTCGACTCGCGTTCACGTACTTACTATCAAGTTGTGCTTACGAAATTTTTTTTTCGACGTGTGTTTTGCCGCACACCATTTTCTTCTCGGGTTATTTCCCATCACATAATTATTTTCACATTATTTTGTTTTGAAAAAAAAGAAGCCGCTGCCTACGCATTTCGCCAGACCATTTTTTAACATGACAAAAATTTTAACAATGAAAATTTCGCCGAATTTTTTTTTTTAATCACAAAAACATGTAAATAATCAATAATTTTTTTTTCTCATTGTTTTTTCTTTGGCAACGTGCGTTTTCGAGTGAACAAAAAAACGTAACAATAAATCTTAAAGTGTTTGCAGATGTGGACACGATTAATGTGATAATTATCGAGTTGGATGTTAGTGTTGGGAAAATGGTGTTGAGATTAATCGTTTGTGGCAAAATGAATTTGTTTGAATGTCATTATGATGATTTTTTGGGAAAAGAAAAAAAAATAGAACTGAAAGAAAGTAAAAATAAATTCTTTGTATAAAAAAATATTTTTAAAAAAATTGTGAAAAAAATATTTTTTAAGGCTTTCAAAAAATTTTAAAATTCATCCTATTTTTTTATTTTTTTTTTTTTTTTTTTTTATTTATAAAAAAAATTTAATTTAAAAAAAATTAAATAAAAAAAATTAAATAGATTTTAAAAAATAAATTAAAAAATATCAAAACTGGGTAAAATCATATTTTTTTTTATTTAATTTGTATTAATTTTCTTTGACCAACTTTGACAATTAATGACTATAAATTAATTTTTTCGTTGTACAAGGGATAAAAATTAAAATAAAATTTATAAAAAAAAAAAAAAAAAATTAAAAAATTTTTACACAAAAAATTAAAATTTATTCAAAAATTATTGACTTATAAAAATTATTTTTCCTTTCTTTTAATTTTTGGTCTTAAAAAAATGTGAAGAATTTTTTTAAAAATTATATCTCTAAAAAAATTGTTTATTTGACAAAATTTAATTTAAAATAGTAAAAAATACATTATTTTGTAATAAAATTTTAAACAAAAAAAAAATTACGAGATTCTTTCTAGACACATAAAAATTTAAAAATCAAAAAAAATTCTTCAAAAAATCAAATAAAGACATCAAATGTCGATTAAAAGACAAATTTAAATTTATAGTTTTTTGTACATTTTTTTCTGTAGGTGTCAAAATCATCATTTTTCTTTTAATTGCAAAGCATCGTGACTTGGTCGTTCCATTTAACAATTTTTCCGATTCATTTTTCATGTACCAATTAATGTCCAAAACGCCTAAAATAACATTTAACACGAACATCGCAGCGCCAACAACACCGATTTCTACGCCTATCTATTCCGCTCCAAAAAATCACCTAATTAAATTTACGACAACGACTGCAGTAAAAATTATTAAATTAATGATTTTATCTTGTGACTCACAGAACAAACCCTTTGCCTCTTCCGTAAGTCTTTTCATAATGGAAAGTGACATTTACAATATTTTTTTTTTAAATTGCAAAAATTCTAAATTTATTGGATGATTTATTTCGAAAATGTAGAAAATGTGTCGCAAGACACGGCGTCATTCAGTTGCATTGAATAATGATCCTCCTCCGCACTCCACATGCAAATTTAGATATTTTTGGCAGGCAGGTAGTAGTAATTGTCAAGAACATTTTTAATTAATTTACAAAAAAAAATGCTTATCGGAAATGTAAAAAAAAAGTACAAATAATATCAATTAACATTACTCACGATTTTATTTAAATTAAAATATAATTTTATCTTTATTTGCATTATTTTCATTTTGTTTCGCAAATTACTGCATTATTTTAGAAATTGATAAACAACGGAATGTAAATTGTGTGATAATCAATAAATGGCACAAATTGCGTATCTACATTTATATTTTTTTGTTGTTCGCATGTGATGTTTATAATTTAATTATATATGCGCGCCCAAATATGTAACTTTTAATTAAATAACAACAACATGCATCGAAAATAAAAAAAAATTCTGTTGTTTTTTGACTGAAACATTAATTTTGATCAAATTTTCAGTGATTTTTGGCAAACGAGTCGAGTCGACATGCTGTGCAAAAGTGATTAAATTACAAAAAAAAATATATTTCTTGATTTCGCACGCATTATTAAAAATAAAATGAATAAAAAAATATTATTATTATTATATTGTAGAAATATAAATGCCAAATCATCATAATAAAAAGAAACATGTAAGTAAAAATTATTTTAGTTTATTAAATTAATTATTATGCAAAATCCTAACCAGACAACAATGACCACGAAAAAAATACAGCTAAAACCAACTAAAATTTATCCAGCGAAAAATTTATAAAATTATTAGATAGTTGACCATATTTTTGACCAAATATCCACAAAATGTGTTGAATAATCTGTTTTGGTTAGCCGCTAACTGTTTTTAGTATTAAACGATATTAGAAAAAAATATTGATGGAAATTTTGTGATTTTTTTAATATTTCTTAAATTTAAATTAAGGTTATATTTAATAATTTTGAGATAAAAAAAATAAATTTAAAAAAAATTATAGGCTAAATATTTTCATTTAATTTAAAATTGAATAAAATACAATTAATTTATCATTATTCATAATTTTCATGAATGTATCTTCACTAAATTGGTAAATTAAAATATTTTCAAAGCAATTCAATTAATATTTGACACAAAGCAGACTTTGATGTTTCATGCCCTTTGTTAAAATAGGTTAATGCAAACCTCATTTTTAATTTTCAAAAATAAATTTATGATGGAAAAACGATCTTATGACCCATATTTTATAAAGAAATAAAAAAATATGTAATTAAAAAAAATATATTTTTTTAATTTATTTATTTAATTCATTTAATAATTTTTTTTAATAATAATTTAATCATTTAATTTTATTAAAAATAAAGAAAAAATACTTTTTCTACGAATATTCGCAAGAATATAAAAAAAAATATTATTAAAAATAAAGAAAAATTATTTTTTCTACGAATATTCACAAGAATATAAAAAAAATTATTATTTTTACTCAAAAGTCTCAAAAATCACTTAGAATTATATAGAAAAAAATATACACGAAAATTTATTTATTTTTATTTTCTTATTTTTTTCTTATTTTTTTCTTATTTATTTTTTAAATTTTTAATAAATTTATTTATTAAATTTTAATCTTTAATCAAAAAATTTTAAATTGAATTTAAGTAAAAAATAAATAAAAAAAATATTTTAATTAAAAATTTTACTCTATAACGCTCCAGATAAATTAATTAAAAGTTTGCCATAGGTCAAATTGATGTATTTAATCCTATAAAAATAAAATAATTAAAATTTTATCATTAAATCTCCTAAAAACACGTAAAATATTAATCAATTTTAGAACAAAATTAATATTATTCCAAACAACGAAAAAAAAATTAAACAACAATTTTTGATATAATCAGATTAAATTTTGCACATCATTCTTGCACCTGCATTGGTGTTGCGATTAAATCGATTATTTCACTTCATTAACATAAAACGCATTTTCCACACGGCACAATAGATTAGAGATCATCAGCATCACACGTCGGTCTTTTGATTGAATAAATTCCATTGTTCGCTCAATTAACGCGCGAAATGTAAACTATTTTGCATTAAAATCTACAAAATTCATCTCGTCATGTTGTTATGAATTTCATTCCGTTTTATAAACAGAATAATTTTTCATACATTTTTTCGCAACTTGTACGTCGTGCTTATGATTTATTATTACTGTGAACGTCAAATGCATCACTTGCCAATAAATCATAATCATTTCATGCAGTTGTGCGAAGGAATAACAAAGCGGCAAAAAACGCATGCACCTTCAATGGAAAAAAAATTATTCGCAAAACGTTGCTTCCAACGAGGAAGGATTAGAAGCCCGTAAAATAATAAAGTTTAGTTTGGTATGCAATTAAGTTCCGCCGTTTATGCATCAACCTGCATAAAAAAAAGAACAAAGGAGAATTTTATAAAATTTCAATTAGAAAGCCTTTATTACAAATCCTTTACAAAACAAAAAAAAATGTAATTTAATAATCGAAGCACCACGCTTTGGAATCTCGATATTTTTTTCATCAACGGACTGCAAAAGTTTCATGCGTTGTTAGAGCAAAAATTCTTCCGCAATGCAAAACACAGAAAAAACAACTTTTTTCAAAAGCTGCACTACAAAAAAAAAGAGAATAAAATTTTTTAAATACCTTTGCTGCAGTCGGATTGGAATTCAACATCTCAATCGTACATGTGCCGAATCGAACACCAAAATAGAGTTATCATTCAAAATAAAATTCTGCATTTCGTTTGAGTCGTTGTCGTCGCTTTCATCGCTTTCGCCGTGTTTACGTTAAAAAACGTGTATCGTTTTCGCGGTTACTCAAATCACTCTTTTAATTAAATGCAAACGAAAATATTTGTGTTTCTTGCGATTTTTCGTTTTTTTTTTTGCAATTTTTGGGATAACAGAATCGAATTTTTTATTAAAGCTCGAGCTTCAAATTTATAATTAAAAATTTTGGACAAAAAATTATTTTTTTTAATTATTTAATTTATTTTTTTTATTAATTTTTTATTTTTCAAAAATTTTTTTTAATATTTTTTTTTTAATTATACAATTTTTAACAAAGTCAAAATAACCTTCTGACAATTAAAAAAGTAAAAAGTACAAAAATTGTAAAATTTAGAAAATAAAAAAAAATAATTATTATTTTAGTTGCAAAAGTCACTTTTAACATTAAAATTTGACTTAAACTTAAAAGTTTATTTTAATTAAATTAAATAATTTATTAATTAAATAAAAAATAATTAATTAATTTAATAAAAAATTTAAATTTTTTAAAAAATTTTTTATAATTTAAATAAAAAAATATTTAATTATTTTTTAATTTTTATTCACATTTTTAATTAAAAAATTAAATTTTTTTTATTAAAAAAAAATAATTAAATTTAATTTAATTTAATTTTCACTATTTTTGCAATTTTTTAAAGATTTAAACTCGATTGAAGCTCGAGCAGGCTTAAAACCAAACTTGCAATATTTGTTCGAAAACAAAAAACGATGACGACGCGAACCGGTGAGAAACATTCATGTGCTCATTAAAATGCACATATACGTTGGAAATGATGATTTTACCGCAATTTTTATGTGTTTTTGATGGTGATTCAATTATAATTAAGATTTTTGCCACACATTTCCATGTGCCTCTCGTTTTCGTAGTGCGGCGACATCTAATTGGCACAATTGCATAATCGTTCTTGTGGTATTTTTTTTTCGCATTGTGTGTAAAAAAAAAATAAAGTTCATTAAAACTCACATATGCACATAATTAAAACGGGTTTGTTTGTTAATTGCGGGATTGAATCGGATCAAATCCGTGGTTAAGTAATTATTATCAATGTTTAACGAATTTTTTGCGGTCTCATTTACTTCCGACATTAATTTGACCTGATTTTTATTTTGAAAATTACCAGACGTCTCCATTTGCAGGCGTCGCTCATGACCTCAAATTATCCAAAATATGCCAATAATTGATGACAAATGGGTGTCAAAGGTCGAGAAAATTCACTCCAGACACACATTTTCGGATATAAATCTAAAATTTATGTGAAATTATTGCTCTCGATGCGATATTTATGACTCTTGAAAGAGTTCTCTTTTATTGAAATCAATCTTCTCCATTCCATTTATAAATTTATTATTATTTATGATGATTCAAATCTATATTTTTTTTTTGTTGGAATCGTATAATGGTCCAGTCATGACTTTGATTTATTATTGCATCCGATGCATTTTAGACTCACTCACTCGTCATTGAGCTCAAAAACATCAACAACTGGCGCTAAATTGGAAATGCTCCGGAAAATGTGTTGAAAATTCAAATTTTGAACGCTCGAATGTTAAATAAAATATTATTATTAATAACCATAAAATACAGAAATATAAAATAAATATTTCTAAAAAAAAAATCTCATTTCTTGAAACACTTTTTACTCACTTGCCATCGTATATCAATCAAGTATCATTTTTCATTTCGGTAAACGTATAAAATAATAAAACATCGTAAATATTGATGTGTGCAAATATTTTAAAATGAAAGTGAAAAAAGATTAACACAACGCGGAGTACGAGTGTGAAAAGAAACCCACTCAAAACTTTTTTCTGTGTTTATTTGACGAAAAGAGACCACAAAAAAATGATTTTATTTATATTTTTTTATGGATTAGATTTTACACGAGTGTTGATAAAAGCGAAGAATTTTCCTTTGATTCTTCGATTATTTTTACAGGTTTCAATCGTTTATTTAAAGAATTTTGACGGTACTTAGGAACATCATCAAACGTTTGATTAATAATAATAAAAATGTAGTTTTAAAAGCACTTTGAGATTATTTCATGGTGATTCGACCATCAATGAAAAAATTATAAGTGATGCTATCGGAAAAACAGAAATGAGAAATTTTGTGATGAATTGATTTTTATTTAAAAAAAAAATTGTTCAAGAGTTTAAAATTGAAATTTTTGTCTTGAAAATGTTCATTAAAATAAAAAAATTATTTTTTATTTAAAAATATAAAAAAATATTTTTTTTAAAAAAAAAATTTTTAGTATAAAAAAATGTACAAAAAAAAAATATTAAATTTTTATTTAAAAGAAATAAAATGAAAAGTTCAAAATAATAATTATTTAAAAAATATAAAAAATTTAAATTTAAAAATTGTTAATTAATTAATTATTTATTATTAAAATTAAAATCGATAGTTATTTTAAAAAACAAATTAAAAAATTAAAAAAAAATAATTTAATTTATTTACCCAAATTTAAAAAAAAAAATAAATTTTATTCAAAAAATTAAAAGAAACATTTAATCGAAAGTTTAAAAAATAATACAATAATTAATTAATTTTTCAATTCTTTTTAATTAAATATTTTTTATTAACAATTAAAAAAATTAAATTAAATTAAATTTAATTAAATTAATAATAAAATAATTAAATTTAATATTTTTTTGCAACGATTTTTTTTATTTTAATTACAATTTATTTTTATTTATTTTTCGTGATCTTTCGTGAATTTTATTTTTTTTTCTTTCTTAGTTGGGCTTTCAGGTCTAAATTTATTTTGCTCTTGTTAATTTTACATCAATTTTTCATTAATTTTTCCAACAAAAAAAATTAAATTAAAAATTTAATTAATTAAATTAAATATTATTAATTAAAAATTAATTTAATTAAATTATTTTTTTAACATTTTGAAATATACTTTTAATTTTTTCTTAATTTATTTTAAATTTTTGAATTAAAACCGAAAAATAATAAAAATTCGCTTAAAATAAAAAAAAACATGAAAATCTGTTCGTTATCGATTTACGACACGTGTCATTCAATATGCTTCAAACCAAACGATTTTCATCACAAAAAGTGCCTTTCAACGAAAATTTTCTTACAACGAAAAAATCACTTAATTCACAGATCGATTGTAAAACATCCGACAAAAAACAACTTCATAAATTCACAGACAACTCATTGAAATGTGAGTCATTTTAACTCATTAAAGTACAAATATTTATCATTAACCCAAAAACATTGGAAATTTCTTTCTCACATTCGTCTCTCGTGTCAAATAACGCTCTTCTGAATAATCTTCTGGATTACGCTTGTCTTGTAGAAATTTTTTTCCCTTCGCAAATCATCAAAATCGTATTGGAATGAGATTATTTATTTACGATTTAATTTACTATTGAAGAACACGCGCGCCGCGTTCATTCATTTCTTTGAGGAAATTGTTTATTTAAATTTTTTCTGCTTGCTGCGCCGTTAATTTATAATATTTATTGTTTTGACAAGGAGAAGAAGTCTTTGATCGGATGGACAGTATTTATTTGTAAATTAAATTGAAATTAACATCTGGGCAGCGGGTAACCACGTGTTTTGTTGTTATTTTAGGTGTTAGGGTTTTTTCTTGCGGCTTTTTCACTAGAAAAAAATTAAATTTGAAATAAATAGAAGATTAATTGCTTCCGAATTTTATTTTTTTTACCACCTTCTGGCTTTCTCCGAAATTTATTGACGTCAATTTTTTTAATTTTTTTTTTTTCAGAAGTCGAAGAGGAAGCCTCACAACGAT
Organism: Culicoides brevitarsis; assembly: GCF_036172545.1. Lineage (NCBI taxonomy): Eukaryota > Metazoa > Arthropoda > Insecta > Diptera > Ceratopogonidae > Culicoides > Culicoides brevitarsis. The sequence continues at coordinate 11,980,360 of NC_087085.1, read as the reverse complement.
TCAAACAACAACCGGCAGTCAGTTGATACAGTCAATATGGATGGTCTTGCAATTGCTGACGAAGTGAACGAAAATCCAAATCCCGAGCCCAGAAGTCACAAGCCATACAGAATTGCCAAATCCGATGTTATGGGTCGATATCTCGTGGCAAATCGCGATCTTCGTGCCGGAGAGTTGATCATCAAAGTAGATCCCGTTGCCGTTGGTCCTTGTGCCGAATCGAATCCCGTGTGTCTTGGATGTAGCACAGATTTGCCGCGATGCCAGAAGAAAGTTCACAAATGCAAAAATTGCGGATGGCCTCTTTGCGGCGCCAAATGTCGCGGTATTAAGAAAGATTTGGGACACAGCACGTACGAATGTGATGAATTGCGAAAACATCGTGTCTCGGATTTCCTTCAAGATTGCAGCGAACAAGATGCGAGTCACATGTACGAAGCGATTTTGGCGCTACGTTGCCTTTTGCTGAAAAATTACAAACCCGAGTTGTGGGAAAAGTTGAACGAAATGGAGTCACACAACGAATTGCGACGCGGAATTCCCGCCCTATGGAGTCGAAATCAAAAAATAATTGTCGATCGGATACGAAAAGATTGGAAATTCGAGGAATTTACGGAAGAGGAAGTTCACACAGTCTGCGGGATATTAGAAGTGAACTCGTTTGAAGTTGGAACAGTTGGATGTCGTGCAAGAGCTCTTTTCCCCGAGGCGTTTTACATTTCGCACGAATGTTCGCCGAATACGACACACACAGATCATCCGCGAAATCACGCGATTTCACTGCGAATGACGAAAGACATCAGAGAAGGCGAAATGATCTCACTCAGTTACTCGTATACGTTGCAAGGAACTCTCAAGCGGCGACAACATTTGAAAGATTCAAAGTTCTTTTGGTGCGAATGTCGGAGATGTAAGGATCCAACGGAATTGGGGACTTTTACGAGTGCCTTGCAATGCCCCAATTGCAATGGCGGATATATTTTGACGACAAATCCGCTCGATCAAGATGCTCCGTGGAAGTGTCAAAAGTGTGAAAGGACCTTGACGGGGAAAGATGTCCTCTCGTTAGTTGATAATTTGTTTGAGGAGATGGAAACTGTCGATCCGAATGCTACAGAAGGCTATGAAGCGTTTTTATCGAAGTAAGTTTTATAATTTTTTAATTAATTTTTGACTGCTTCAAATTTATTTTAAACTTTTTGTATTATTTTTCATTTAAAAAAAAATTTCATAAATTTTTTTTTTTTTTTTTTTTTAATTGTTATAATTTTTTTTTATTTTAAAAAAAAAATTAAATGATTAATTTAAATTTATTAATTTTTTTTATTTTTTTTTAAATAATTTTTAATTTTTTTTTTTCGATTTTTTGTTTTGTAAAAATTTTTTTTTAACGAAAGTTTGTAATTTTTTAAATTTTTTCCTTGAAAAATTTGCTTTAAAATTTTTTTTTTTTTTTATTTTTTTTTTTGATGAGCATGAGACAATATTTTTTAATATTTTTTTATTTATTTTTTTTAATTTAATTTAATTTTAAAAAATTTTTTATTTCTATTTAATTTAAAAATTTTTTTTTTAAATTTTTTTAAATTTTTATTTTTTATTTTTTTTTTTAAATTTTGTTTTATTTAAAAAAAAATTTGAACATTGCTTTATAAAAAAAAAAATTTGAATATTTTTTATTTTTTTCGAAAAAATTAACAACTATTTTTAATTTTCATTTCAAACATTTTTTAATAATTTTCTTCAATCAAAAAAAAAATTCTAACAAAAAATTTAAAATAAATTCTAAGCAGTTTAAATGAAAAATATTGAAAATTTTTAATTTTTCCTTAGATATCGCAACGTTCTCCACAAAAATCACTACTTAAATCTCTCAGCCAAACACAATCTCTGTCAATTGTATGGCCGAACAGCAAGTCACATGTTGCAGGATATGTCGCCGGAAGAGTTGAGTCGCAAAGAAACCATTTGTCGCGACTTGTTGGAAGTAATTGACATTCTCGAGCCGGGTCTATCGCGTTTGCGTGGCGTTGTAATGTACGAATTGCATGCTCCGCTGATGATGCAAGCACGAAAACTCTTTGAATCCCGAAAAATAAGTACAAATGACCTGAAAAATCGCTTGAAGGAAGTCGTAAATTTATTGCGCGAATCAGAGAAGATTTTGAGTTTTGAGCCGGAAGGCACGCAGGAAGCTGATATGGCGATGGGAGCGAAAGATGCCCTCATGCGTCTCGGAAATAGTGTAAATTTTTGACATAAATAGCAAAAGAGTGATGAATAAATGAATAATATTTTGAAAAAAAATTAAAAATTTTTATTAAAAGTCCTGAAGGTAAGTTATTCATCAGATTTTTCCATTTTTTCATCTGCCATTTCTTCATTTTTATCAACTTTTGTGTCTTCAACGACTTTTTCAGGCTCATCCGAGTCTCGTTCAAAGACTAAAACTAATTCCATGTGCGCTGTATGAGGAAACATGTCAACCGCGACGCCATATTTCGGCGTAAATGGGTTCCCACTCAAGGCTTTTGAACGAGGTCTGCACAAATCAATTAAATTTTTGAAGACACTTTTCGGCGAACATGACACGTAAATTAATTTTTTGATTTTTTCCGAGTTGCGAAGTTGATAAATTGAACGATCATCTAAAAATTTAAAGGAAAATCAGATTTTAAATAATTTTTTGGGTTTAAATTAAAACTTACGTAATCCAGGTCTCGGCGGATCAACAATCGCTACAACATCTTCCTCATTTTGACATTCACCTTTCACGATACTTTTAATCCAGTCATCCGAATTGGCACACGTGAACGAGCAATTTTCCACATTATTGGCTTCAGCATTGAAATTTGCATCTTTTATCGCTTCTTCGATAATTTCCACGCCAAGCACTCGCTTGCAATGTTTCGACAGGCACAAGCCAATTGTTCCAATGCCGCAACAAACATCCAGCAAAGTCGTCTTATTTTTGTCTAATTTGCCCAAATCGATCAATTTTTGGTACAAAACTTCCGCTGCCGCTGAATTTGTTTGGAAAAACGACGCAGGACTGATGCGGAATTTGAATCCTAATATTTCGTCAGTGATGTATTCGGATCCCCATAAATGCGTGAAGGGCAAAAATGTTTCGCCAGGCGCTCGTTTCTTCAGAATTTGATAATAAATTGACGTGACGTTCGCGGATTTGCCGTCTCCTGACGTGAAAAAGTCGATAATTTGTTGTTTTGTTTTGTCAAAAGCTTCGGAAGTTAAATCTTGCATTTCTAAGCCGATGGAGAGCATTATTTCGCCCGTTGAGAAGGATTGACGCACCATGAGAAGCTTCCAGTGACCTTCATGTGACTCCTGATTAAAAATCGGCAAATCCGATTGCTCGAGGAATTTTTCGAAAATTTTTGCGATATTTTTCATTTCCTTTGAAATGTGTTTCAAATCGTCAAGAGGCCCAACTTCGACCGTTCCATCGAAGTAACTTCCGAATCTTTGCCCGATCGTGACTTTTCCCGTGCTATCTTTGCCGATGCTGAACTCACATTTGTTGCGATATCCATCGATGGCGGGACTTGCTTTAATATTTTCCAACTGAAAAATGACGCCATCATTCAATTTTCGTTGTTCTTCGATCCATTTACGTTTTGCCGGACTTGCTTTCCAAAATTGATTCGAAAAGTCATGCAACAATTTCTTAACTTCGTCCTGTTTTTGCTTCAATTGTTCCTCGTACGGCAAATGAGCCAAAGGAGTTGTCGATTCAACCAGCGTTTTTTGCTTTTTCGTCGCATTGCCGCCTTGTTGATTGTCGCGATTCCGTTTTCGTACCATGGGATCGGGAACTGGCGTACTTTTCACCGCTTCCAAAGTCTTTCCTTTCCACTGATAACCATTAATCATGGGAATCGCCTTTTCTCGGTCCTCTTCGTTGCGGAAACAAACAAAGCAAAAATGATGCCCGGGGCGAATCATCTTGACTTTGCCGGGATTACATTTTATTTTGTCCGAGAGGAATTTCTTGAGCGATTGGGCGCCGTAATGCCGAGGAAGGTTTTTTACTTCGATCTTGAAATTTTCTTGCGTGAATCCGTTTTTGAGGTAAGCGAATTCATCTTCTTCTTTTGTTGTTGATGATTTTTCGTCGAATTCTTGTATTACTTCCGATACAAGTTCTGACACGGATTTCGAGGCATCGTCTGACATGTTTTTTAAAGTGCTCCAATGAGTTTTTGAAAAGAAATTTAATTTTCCGGTGAATTTTATTTACAAACGATTCACGTGTATTTTTGTGTGTTTGAGACGAATGAAATTGATAAAACAGCTGATCTGCACTCAGTCACTTGGATTTCTTCATGCAATTCAGTCACGTGCCGAATGAAATTTGAAATTTAGAAAAATATAAAAACGTTGAGATTTGTTCGATATGATGACTTTTTACTCAAGAACTAAAAATTTTTTTCTTACAATTTAATTTATAAAATTGACAAGATAATTTAAATTAATTATCAATAATTTTTTAATTTCTTATTAATAATTTTAACCAAATTTTGAGAAAAAAATATCAACTTTTCTACCGCTTTTATTTTTTTTTAATTTTAGTTATTTATTTATTTTAATTTTATTTACTTTATTTTTTTAGAAAAAAATATATTTGACTTAATAATTATTTAATTAAATATTTTTAAATTTTATTAAATTTTTATAAAAAGCTCTCTTGATATATAAAATTTTCTGAAATTTATTTTTAATTTTTTATTTATTGGCAAAAATAAAAAATAATTAATTAATCATTTAAATAACTTCGAAAAAAAAATCAATTTTAATATTTTTTTTTTTATTAAAAATTAAAAAATTAATTTTTTTTAATTAAAAAAATAAATAACTTTTTTATTAAATTCTAATACCTATTATTTAAAAAATTATTTTTCACTTCAAAAATTTATCTAAAGTTGATCAATTTATTCAAAATTTTAAAGTTCGTGAGTAAATAAAATTATCTCTTGATAATTAACAAAAAAAAAATCAGATAAACAGTGAGAAAATAATTATTAAATTTATTTTTAATTTTCTCTCCAATGTCCTGAAAAAAAATTAGAGAATTTCATTATTTTTAGAGCAGAATTCAACTCACCTGGTTAAACCTATGAACCTATGATTTTTTTTTCAAACACATTCTTCTCCATTGTTCAAAAAATATAAATTCTACCAATGACTCACACCCAATTCTAAAAATACCAAAATCTTTTTCAGAGAAAGTCCATTAATTTTACCCAAAAAAAAATCCCATTAAACAATCAAAACAAAAAAATTAATCAAATAAATCGTTTCAAGAAAAATTTTTGATTCACAAAAATAATTCAACAAAAAATAATTCAACCTTTGTTCAAAAATCACCGACAAAATCTTATCACTAAATAACAAGAAAAAAAGTATTCAAAGTAGGTGCCTTCTTCACTGAACAGCTGATTGTACGAACACTACTGATGTGACATCATAGTACACCTAACCCATATGAGTGCTGGCTAATAATAATACACGAACATATGTTCTTCACTTTATTTATATATTTATTTTAATACACTTGAGAGAGTCGAGAAGACTCGCACACACGAAACGATTTTTATAAATATATGAGCAAAGTCATGCCGATTTATTATTTAGTCTTGCTTTGATCGTTGCATCGTAATGTAATAATTTAAAAAAAAATATCTAATCAGAACTGAATTAACCTGAAAAAAAAAATAAATAAAAAATTCTGATAATTTTTCAAAGAAAAAAAAAATTAAAATAAATCAAGTGACTGTAAAAACGTGTTAAAAAAAATATTTTTAAAAAAAAATACAAATTTTGTGTAAGAAAAAAAATTGAAAGTCCGAAGCCGCATGAACAACCGACGTCAATTATATCAGTTTTATCAGTAAAAAACAATTAAAACCGATTTAATTTAATCTACAATCAAACTTTAGTGTCTCGTATCTATGTGCCAGCCCGTGTAATACGCTAAACAGCATTTTGAATAGCAACAATAGACTATTTACTCGTGTAAAATGTAATAAAAAACGTGTATAAGTGACTTGGAACACAAAAGTCAAATATTGAAAAAATAAATTTAAATAAAAAAAAAAGTTGTGAAAAATTAATTCAAAAATAAATAAAAATTAAAAATAAACAATCAAGATGAAAATGAACGTGAGTGACAGGTAAAGATCAACAACCAGTCGTCTCCATAATCATTTCCCAGACAATAAATTGCGATAAAAAAAATAAATATTTTTCAAAAACAAAAAAAAAATACAAAGTCACCCAACGGTTGACCTGCAAAATTTCGTTATCAGTGACTTTTTGTTGATTTTAGTGATAAGACAGACTTTGCTTCATCTTTGAATCAAAACTCACATGTTTCGCCATGTCCACGTTTGTTGTTGTTTTTCTTCTCTATTAAATAAAAAAATATCCTCGACAGGTTCTCGCTTCCGGAAGTAATTTTTTACAACAAGTCATCAACGAGGAAACCTCGAGACAAAGTCATTTCTATTTATTTCTCAATGATTTGCGATAATGACAAGTGGATTTGTTAATAAATCCAAAAGATTTCGATTTCATTCATAAAAAGTAGCTTAGATAGTCCCTTATCTTCTTTTCTACCTTTTTTGATATGTTGTAATAATCTTATACAAGAAAAAAAAACCGGGCTTAAAAAAATCAAGAAACAAGTCATAGAAGAAGATTTCCAAGAAATTCTCAAAATTTTTAATATAAACAAACAAACAAAAAAAAATTATCTCTTTATGTAAATGATTTCTTGAAAATCTAAAATTTATTACAGTAGTCCAACGACAGAGACGACAAAATTCTTGGCAAAGGAGAAGAAAGCACTTTTGTTGACATCCAACAGCAATCACGACTTCAAGCAATACAATAATGACAAGTTGCGGTTTAGCAGTGCGCCGTTGTTGTCTCTGGCTGATGGCAAAAAGACGGAAGAAAATCCCTCAAGTACAAATAATGTTCGGAGAACGGCGATTTTTCGACAGGTTGGTACAATTATTTGTTTATTTATTCGTTTTATTGTGTAATATTGACCCATTTACTTACGAAATTTCATTTATTTTCATTTATTTTTTGTTTTCATTTGAAAGTTCACTGATCTTTGAGTAAATATTATTATTGGATGCAGTGGCATGTTAAATGCATTCAATCAAATGCAATTTAAAAGTGATTTATTTTGGTGTGCATTCAATCAAATGCAGTCGTAACAATCATCAAATGCATTTTTATTGAGTTTTGTAATGATTTAATGTGAATTTTTGGTTTAAAATTACTCAAAAATACATTAAAAATTTATTTTTTAAGAAGTTTTTGATAAAAATTTTAATTGAAAAATTTCTAAAAAAAAATATTTTTGCTCCAAAATAATTTTTTTGATACGTTTCTAAAGAAAATTCAATGAAAAATAAAATAAATGAACATTTTTCGTAAATGTATTAATTTCTAAAAATTTTTTATGCATTTTAATTTAATTTTTAATTATTTATAATTTTTTTTATTAATTTTAATGTAAATATTTTATTTTTTATATTGTTTAAAATTATTTTTGAATTTTTACTTAAAAAATTAAAAAAATCGAGTTAAAATTTATTAAATTGAAAATTTTCTTATTCTTTAAATTTTTCTTCGATTAAAAAATCGATTAAATATCCAAAAGTTATAATAAAAATCAGATCAAATAACGTAAAATTAAAAAAAAATGAAAAATTATTTAAAAAATTGAAAATTTAAATAAAAATGTTTAGAAATTTTAATAAAAAAAATTAAATAAAATAATTAATAAATTAAATTTAAAAAAGATTTAATTGTTTAAAAAATCAAAAAAAAAAAATTTAAAAAGGGAAAAATTTGAGTTTTTTAGTCAAAAATGTTTTTATACCAAAACCTCTGAAATAAAAAAAAAATCTAATAAAATATATCAAAATTCTTTCAAAAAAAAATTTTTTTTAAATCTCACTTAAAATATTAAAAAAATAAATATTTTAATTTTTTTTTTTTACTTTTAGTCCCTCGTGACATGTGCAGTATTATTATTAACCGCTGGCGTTGGCTGCCCAATCGGCTACTCAGCAATATTCCTTCCTCAAGTTTACAATTCCAGTGAACCCTCCATCCAAATGGACATCGACATGGCATCGTGGTTCAGTAAGTATCGAACTTTCTTTCCTAAAATCTCTCTCACACTTGACTTTGACGGTTTTTTTTATGAGCATGTTGTTTTGTTAATTTAAATGTGTGCGCGCGGATAATAGGTTTAAAGAACCTCGCACATAACTAGGTCAAATATCAATTGCCAAAAATTCTCGCCACTGAAAAAAAAAATAAATCTATTGACTCAAGTGCACTTGAAAATTCTCACATTTGATCTTTTTTCTTCTTATTTTTAGCAAGCATTCATTCCTTGGCATCGCCCGTTGGAGCTTTCGTATCAGGTCCGTTGATGGAACGCATCGGAAGACGTCCCACAATGATGTTTTCGGTAATTCCGCTGACTGTGTGTTGGTGCCTCATTGCGCTGAGCCAGAATCATTACTACCTGCTGATCGGACGCTTCTTGGGCGGATTCTCGACGGGACTCATGGGAGCGCCGTGCCAAGTAAGTTAACCCAGTTTGTGATAAAAAAGCTTGATAAGAGACGCGACGAGATGCGCGTAGGATTTGACCCTGTCCCAAATTTTATAATAACTTGTTAAACTTCGCCTGCGTGATAAATGTTTTTATTTTAAAATCAAAATGATCATTCGTAATAACAACAAATGACGTCGCGACAACATTACTATTAATAATGTAAATACATTGCTGACATCGCGTTGCAAACAGGAAAAAAATCTTTTTTGTAAAAAAGTGACCCAAATTCGACGTAAACAACGCTCAAATGGTGCCTTGACACGATACAAGGACACGCGAATGACGTTAGTTTTAGGAGTGCACATCCGTTAGCAAACCGGTTGTTCCTTACGGTCAATGGTCTTCTTCGTGTAAACAATTATTTTTGGCACTAAGGAAATAAATTTCGTGTGTTCGGCGTTTTTTTCGGCATTAAACACTCATAAGGTCGTTTACTGTCATTACGCGTTGATTTATTTGATGGACACAGGTTCATTCGACTTGCGTTATTATTGTTGTTGTCATTATGCATCATCATTGGAGTTTTTCGAGAAATAAACGAAATAAATCAAAATTGAATGGGAGTGAATGTCGCACTTCAATTTGTCCGTAAATTTTATTGCATGCAGGAAATGCGACGACACAAGTGCAAGTTTAAACAGAATTTTGTAACAGACTTTGTTGTATTTGTCTTTAGAATCTAATCTTTGAATGTTTAATAGTGAATTAAGAATATTATGTGAGATAAGATAGTGATGATTGAGAGGCACAAACAATGTAATACAAAGTAATGAAGTTTACTTTGAATAAACATTTCATATTAAAAATTGAAAAACAGGAATTTAAAAGCTTGTACAAAAGTTTTGAATGATTTTTCAATACAAAATCTTTAGCTTTAAGTCCTTGTTTTCCAAATTTTTAAGTAAAAATTTAATTGTTTAGCTCTAAAACTTAAATTTTTGTGGAAAATTTTTAAGATCTGACACATTTTTATCTTTCAGCCCAAAATTATCTCTGAGAGATTTTAAATATTTTAAAAACTAAAAAATATCAATTTTCAGCTTTTAGCCCTAACTTTAAAAAAAATAAGTCAAAATGTCTTTAGATCTCATTCTAGATAATTGTTACCCAAAAGATTTCAAAATTACATAAAACTAACAGATTTTTATTAAAATTCTAAATTTTTAGCTCTTAAAGCTAAGTTTTCTCTGAAAAATTACATTTTTAGCCCTAACTTTATCAATAAATAGCTAAAAATTAATTCAGTTTTCATTTGAGGTAATTTTTACCTAAAATGATTCAAAATTTTAGAAAACTGACAATTTCTAACGAAAAACTAACTTTTCAGCTCTTAGCCCTAACTTTTTTCTAAAACTTTAAAAACTGTCAGTTTTTGATTTTAACGATTCTTATCAATTAATTAAACTAAAAAAATCAAATTTCCATCAAAACTTCAAAATTTCTAAGAATAAAAGTAAAAGTGTCTCATCATCACATGTCAGTATGTCAAAGCCTTGACAAAACCACGTTCGCATACAAAAAACAAGAACAACCAAACAGCGCATCGTGAATAAAGTATTCTGTATGCCGCTTCTTCAGAATCTAAACTAATAAACAAACACCGTGCCGTACTATTTATTATTGCACAACATTAATTGAAACAGCATGAGTTGAATATGTGATTTTTCGTTCATACACATAAATAATGTGTGTAGAATAAGGTCGGTTATTGACTCTCTCTCGTCATTGACAATGATGATGATGATCATCGTCGTAATCGTCGTTTTGATAGTGAAATGGAAATTGCCGTGCGTAATGTCATTCATTCATCAAATGTGTTACGCGACATCCAATTTTTTGGTTTTTATTAAGACTCGAGAATCGGATAATTTATGAACCAAAAATTATTTTTTAATTTTTCTCGAATGAAAATAAAATTAGGTATTTGATGAGTTTTTTGTATTTTGAAATTTTGATAAAAAAAATGTGATAAAAAATTTCAAAAATAAGAAAAAAAATTATTTCTTAGAAAATTATTTTTGTTTTGTTCTATAAAAAAATTTTTAATCAAGAATAATAATTCAATTAATTATTTTTTTTATTTTTAATTTTGAGAAAAAAAATAATAATAGAAATTTTACTAAAAAAAATTAATTTTTTTCATCTTTTTTCTTTAATGGCAAATTTAATATGAAAAATCTTAACAAAAAATTTAAAAAATATTTTAATATTAAATACTTATTTATATTGACAATTTTATATTAAACCCTTTGGTAAATGTTTTCATTTTCGAGTGAAAATATTATATTTTTTTTAAATTTAATTTTTTATTAAAATGATTTTGAAATTAAAATATTTTAATCACGAAAAATAAATTAAAATTGCTCTAAAAATTGATTTTTTTTATTTTGTTCTATTATGTTATTTTAGTTTTATTTTTTTTTAATTTGAAAATTATTTAGCTGAATTTAAAGTATTTTTAATTTTTCGGGATCAATTTTTTAAAAAATATTTTATTTTTAAATTTTTGACATAAATATTTTTCACAAAAATAATTTATGTCTAGAAATCGACAAGATTCGAAAATAAAACTGTCAAATAAATGAAATCTCTAATAAAATTTAATCAGAACAGAAGGTTGTAAGTGTCTCAGCGGATTTTCTTATTAAATTTATGAATGAATGAAAAAAAAGAGTGTAACAATCATTGTCATTGTCACGATATCATTTTGCGGCCTTAGACTTGACAAAATTGTTTATGATAACCGTTGATGAATGGACTTGATGTTGTCACACTCGCACACACACACACGAAGGTCAGCCTTTGATAAGAATAGTAATTGCACACGGAGGGATTATTGTCCGAAAAAAAGTCTAAAAATAACTGTGTCAAGGTCAAATCTTCATTAGCATGAGAATTCTCTCGTTTTTTCTAATAAATAATTTCTCACATAATTTTTTATTAATTTTTTTTAGGTTTGGTTGGCAGAAATTGCTGATCCCTCCATTCGTGGCATCCTGATTGGCTTGACTTTAGTGACGTACTCCATTGGCATCCTTTTCGTCTATTTCCTTGGATCGTTTTTGTATTGGCGATATGTGGCATGGGCTTCTATTGTGATTCCCTTGATTGCGAGTATCATCATGTACTTTGCGCCAGAGTCTCCCGTATGGCTAACACGCCATGGACAAGTCGAAAGAGCTTCCGCAGCATTAAATTGGCTTCGAGCCTCTGAAGAAGTGGGACAAAAAGAGCTTCAAGACCTGATAACACGATTTGAGAAAGAAAAAGAAGACACAAACACACAAAATGACAGCATTTGGAAGACAATTTCGAAATTAGCGACCATCAAACCGCTCTTTATCGTCAACGCATTTTACGTTTTTCAAGTTTTCTCGGGATCGTATCTCGTTGTCTTCTATGCCGTCGATATTATTCAAGATTTTGGCAGTGAAACGATCAATTCGATGACAGCAGCGGTCTATACAGCCCTCATCAGGATGCTTTTCTGCTTGATGTATTGTTTCCTCGTGCTAAAAATGCATCGCAGACCTTTGACAATCATGTCAACTGGAGGTTCGGGCATCGCAGCGGGCGTTTTATCAATTTACCTGTACACAAAAATCGATCAACCGAAGACACAAATGGACATTTTCATCACGGCGATGTGCATTTTGTTCTATTTGGGCTTCAATACGGGACTTTTAACCCTCCCAGGTATCATGACGGGCGAATTGTTGCCGGCGAAAGTACGAAGTCAAGTAGCTGGATCGATCTTTTGCATGTTCAGTTTGGTGCTTTTTGGTACAGCGAAAGTTTTTCCGTATATGAAGGAATTTTTAAAAGTCCATGGAGTTTTTGCCATTTTTTCGGCATCGTCGTTCCTGTGTGCATTTATGTGCTATTGGTTGCTGCCCGAGACGAAAACCATGACATTGGGCGAAATCGAGGATTATTTCAATGAGAAAAATTTGCTGTGGTCTAACAGACCGAACAAGGAAAAGGAGAAGAACTGCAAAGCATGAGGCTTTTGTGATAGTATTATTGCAAGAAAGTACCGCGAAGTACTTTTTTTGTGGCGTACAAGATATTTTTTTAGGAGTTATTGCAAGTTGTTAGTCATGAAAATATTCCTTTTTAACGATAATTTTGTAATTTTACGTTTTTATCATAAGCATTAAAGTTGAAAAATAAATAAATTTTAAGAAAAAAATTAAATTTCTACTAAAAATTGTCCGTTAACTGAAGTAAGTTAGTCACGTGGTTAAATATTTTTGAAAAAAATCACGTCAAACGAACGTCAAATGCAAAACGTAAACAAAAATAAAAGGCGCCGAATGAAAATTTCTTCAAAATTATAAATTTTTCGTACTATTTCCATGTAATTTTCGTATTTGACGCTTGAATTAAGCTAAAAAATCCAAATTTCCTCTAAAAATTTAACTTTTCATCAAAAATTCTTCGTAATTTAAGTCAAAAATGGAAAACGATGATGCCGAGCAGGAAGTTTCTTGTCCCATTTGTGATAAATTCATGAGCTCCAAAGAGATTGTTGACCACGTCGATCGTTGTATCTTCCTTCGGCAAGAAGAGGAAGCTCCAAATCGAAGTTCCGACAACATCACAAATGTCAGAGATGGCAAGCGAGCATTTCCTTTGTTCGAAAAGAGCTTCAATCCGGCACCAAAGAAGCAAAAATTGAGTCCTGGAAGAAATATTGCCAAAAATAACAAGAAAATTCCGCAAAAAACGATCGATTTGACATCGAATGAAAATGAAGAACCATCGGAAATGACATCTAGCAAGTCTTTGAGCGATCAAAAAGTTGAAAAAGATGAAGAAAGTATGAGCAACATTCCATTGGCGGAACGAGTGAGACCGAAAACTATTGAAGAATTGATTGGGTGAGTCTTTTTTGCCGTTAAAAAGTTCAAAAATGATGAAATTTCAATTTTTTTAGGCAATCCAACATTTTGGGCAAAGGAACAGTACTGCGAAAGTTGTTCGAAAACGCTGAAATCCCGAGTATGATACTTTGGGGACCTCCTGGATGCGGCAAAACTTCCTTTTCGAACGTAATTCACCAAAAATGTAAAGATTCCAATACTTTACGGTTCGTAAAAACCTCTGCGGCTTTCGGATCTGGCGTGAACGACATAAAAGAAATTATAAAAGTTGCCAAAAACGAAGCAAAGTTCAAACGAAAGACAATTCTCTTCATGGACGAGATCCATCGCTTTAATAAAGCGCAACAAGACATCTTTCTACCGCATGTCGAAAACGGAACGATAACTTTAATCGGTGCAACGACAGAAAATCCCTCATTTTCCTTGAATAACGCTCTTTTATCGCGATGTCGCGTGATTGTTTTGGAAAAATTACAAACTGATGAGTTAATTGAGATACTGAAGCGTGGTCTTGAGGTGTACAAAGGCATTTGTGTGGATAAAGATGCGCCCTTAGCGGATGTTGAAACGTTAGGATATGTCCCGGAAATGATTGTAGAACGAGGAACTCTGAAATGGCTCGCGGAAATGAGTGATGGCGATGCAAGAAATGCTTTGAATAGTCTTCAACTCGCCATTCAAGCCGTAAAATTGAAGGATAAAAAGCAAAATGGGATTCTAAAGTTAAATATTGATGAGTTAAAAGACGGTATCAAGCGATCTCACATTCTTTACGATCGAAAAGGCGATCAACATTACGATATGATCAGCGCATTGCACAAATCAATTCGCGCAAGTGACGATAACGCAGCTTTATATTGGGCGACACGGATGATGATCGGCGGCGAAGATCCTCGTTACATTTGTCGACGTCTTGTGCGAGCTGCTTCCGAAGACATTGGCTTGGCAGACCCGAATGCCATCGCTGTCGCCTTAAATGCCTTGCAAGCTGTTCAATTAGTTGGCATGCCAGAAGCTGATTGCATTATCGCTCAATGTGCGGTGTATCTGGCACGAGCGCCTAAAAGTACAGAAACATACCACGCAATGAAACGCTGTCAGGATATGATAAAAAATCATCAAGGAGCACAACCAGCAGTTCCGTTACACTTGAGAAATGCCCCGACGAAGCTCATGAAGGATTTGGGATATGCAGCGGGATATAATACGCTTCACAAAGACGAATCAGGATTCGATTATATGCCAGAAGGACTTGAAGACGTCAATTTCTTCTAAATAATTGTAATTTTTTTATTTTTTGTACCACTTCCGAGTCAACTGAATTAAAATTAATAACTTTTTTTTTGATTTCTTATAACAAAAATCAAGATAGTCCCCGTTAATATTGATCTGTTCGAGAATAATTAATAATTAAGAATTAACAACCGCTTATTGACTAAATTTGACGCCAATGTTGTCGACGCGCTGTTTCATGAGAGTGAAAATGTCGCTCGCCAAGTCTTCAACTGTCGTGTAACGTACTTTTTGGAAGTTGTAGAGGTCTTTTAGGAAATCCACCATTTGATCGCGGAAGTAATGACACACCTAAAATGAAAAAAAAAATGTTAAAATTTAATTTTTTTTTAAGAAAAAAGTGAAATTTTCAAAAATTGTTTGAAAAATATTTAAAAAAAAATGAAAATTTTTTATAATCAATAATTTTTTAAAAAATTTTTGGTTAATTTTTAGTATTTTCAAAGCTTTTAACATTTTTTATTGAAATTAAATATTTTTCCTCAAAATATTTTTCTCTTTTTTGAGAAAATTAAAATTTTCAATAATTTTCTAATGCCTTTTTTCATATTCAAAAATTTTTTTAAAAATATTAAATTACAAATTGATAAATTTTTTAACCAAAAAATTATAATTTTTTTCGAATATTTTTAGAATTTTTAACATCACAATTAAATATTTTTCCTAAAGAATAATAATATTCTAAGGCCTTTTTGACATTTAAAATAAAAATACGAATTTTTTGAATTATTTAGTCAAAAATTGATAATTTTTAAAGCTATACAAATTTTTTTGATTAACATTTAATATTTTTTTTTAAAGAATTTTCCTCATTTTTGAGAAAATAATAAAAATTAATATTTTTTAAGGCATTTGTTGATGTTCAAAAAATTAAAAAAATTAAGTGAAATTTCAATGTATTAATTCTTGAGTCGAAAATTAGTCAAAAATTGTAAAAACAAAAAAAAATTTGAACATTTTTTTAAATTAAGATTTTTAAAATTTTCATCAATATTTAACCATAAAAACCAAAAAATAAACATTATCATGAATAATTTTTCCACTTTCGACTTTTAAAAAATTATTTGAAATGAAAAATGAAACATTTTTTAAAAATTGCACTTATCTTAAAGAAATTCAAACTTACTTCTGACAAATATTCGTTCGGTCCAAAGAATCCCCAAGCAAATATCGGGCTCGTATGCTCACTCACGGCATAAAAATGGCTCATAAATCCATTAGGAAACTTCAAAAATCGTCTTTTTGCCTTCAACACACTCCACACTGCTGTTGCCAATGCCGTTTCCTTAAATCCATTCGTCAAAAATCTATTTTGCACAACTGCCAATACGCTTGAAGGAGGCGCATCGAGGTCTCTAAATGCATCGAGCACAATAAAATCCAGACAAATATCGTAAAATGTCATTGCCTTCACGTTCCGCAGTTCAAGTTCCCGCTCAATTTCTTCCCAATTGTTTTCGTCGTGCAAATATTCAACCATCGACTCATATGCTACCAAAAAATCTTTTGGATCTTTGTCTGCCAAGCATAGTAAATCAGTTAGAACTTGTCTCCCACAATCCTCGATCCATTTCATCTTTGTGTCATCTTTCGACAAATATTGGAAAGCCAGTCGAAGACAATGAAGTTTTGCGAGATATTCTGCATCGGAGGAGCAATTTACCATTTCCGTTCGAATACTGCGATACGGCACTGGTTGCTCCTCGAGATGCTTAACTGCACTTTGGTACAACGGATATTTCTCCATTTCGGGCAGTGCTTCGAGAAAATCTTCAAATTCACGTAAATCTGCGATTTGATCTAAGGCAGAAGCGAAACTTTCGCCGGAATCCAAACCGGGATCGGATCCTCGATGACTTCCGTTGACGCGACTCCCGTGTAAACTCGCTACTTCTCGTTGGATTTCCTCTTCACGGAACAAAACCGAACGTTCGTCCAAAAATAACAACTCACTTTGTTCCTGCAAAGCGTACGCGACATCGAGTAAATTGTGAATTTCCTTGCAAAACTCTGAATCTTCCGGCGACATGAGCGATAAAGTAGCTGAGGACGAATGTTGAGCCAAGGCATCTTCCCAATACCCAATTACCGTCTCTAAAGCTTCCATTCCCATCACTCCGAGCTGTTGGGGTGTCAATTGTGCGTTCAATACGCCAGCCCCTAACGATCCAGAAGCGAGCGATAAACGATCTGACATGGCATGAACACTTCCTCCCGGGCTCATTGATCTCGCGGATGCTTTTGAACCAGCAAGAGAAATCATATCTACAAGAAAAATCAATTTTTTTACTCTTGAAATGCGAAAACGCACGTGTTGCGTAACAAAAACAAGACAAAACGAACCATTGTTAGGACTTCGGATGCTATTTCTTGTCCTTCTACCACTCGGACCTCTTCGAGCTCGCCGTTGCCCAAGCTTCATGGCTTTCCGACGTCCCAAGACATTCGCTAAGATACCGACTAACGCGACGCCGGCGGTAACAGAAACAGCAACAACTATCTAAAAATCAGAAAAAAGGGTTTTTACAAAGGGCTCTTTGATTTTTTTAAATTTTTGAAAAATTACCTTTTGTGTTGTACTTAAATTTAAAGGAAGAACCCGTATGCTACTCATATTTGGTAAATTTAATCGTAAGTTAGCCACGATTTCTGTGAAAACAAGTAATTTTTATCGAAATATTTACAGGAAAGTGTCACACAAAAAAAAATCGTGTCGAATTTTAACTATTTCTGGCTCCCAAAGTCGTCGTTTAGTGAATTCTTGAGGCCAAAAAGCACCATTTTACGTATATTTGCATTTAAATTAGCGGATGACACGGAAATTTTGAGTTAAATTGATGCAACAATTATGCAAGAAAAATATGCGACGAATGCTTTCACTCTTCGATGTGTTTATTTTGGTTCGATTTCTTCATAGCGTGTAAAGATGTATGGAAAATTTAATTTTTTTCATGGAAATTTTAAATTTTTTGAATTAATCTGAAGGTTTTTAGCTGAAAATTAATGAAAAATATAAAATTTTAAATTTTTAGTGATTTTTCATGTAAAAAATTGGAAAAACATAAAAATTAAAACGAAATTTTTGAATAAATTTGTCGCATATGGTCGCCAATGTACCCGATGACACTCATCGACGACGCTTGACAGTTCTTTTTGTCTGAAATCGCAAAAGATTCACGTGGAAGACAACAAATAATCGGTAATTATTGCCTTTATTACTGCAAATAACTGCATAAAAGTGCTTTTAATCGCAAATTTGCTGCAAAACGCCGTGACACGACATGAAAATTGACACGCAAACGAGAAATTTCCTGTGAAAAATGACAAAATTTATTTTGCATGCTGCCCGCAACACCAATTGAATGTCGCATCACAGCCATTTGTTCCGAATATTTCGAAAAACCTTTAATAATCTTGAAATTTTCTCTTTTCTTTGCAGTTCCACAATGGGTAAGATTATGAAAAACGGAAAGGTCGTCCTTGTCTTGTCAGGACGCTATTCTGGGCGCAAAGCCATCATTTTGAAGACATTCGATGATGGAACTCCAGACAAGCAATTCGGACATGCCTTGGTTGCTGGCATCGATCGTTATCCCAAACGCGTGACACGCAGAATGAACAAGGCCAAGATCCACAAAAAGTCCAAGATTAAGCCTTTCATCAAGGTAATTTTCTTTTTTTTCGATTTTTCGTTTCGAGAGGTTAATTTTTTAATTTTTTTAGATGGTCAACTACAACCACATGATGCCCACACGTTACAGCGTTCCCGATGTCACCTTGGATGCCAAATACTCGCCCAAGGACTTGAAGGACCCCATTAAGCGCAAAAAGGCCCGTCACGCCATCAGATTGAAGTTCGAGGACAGATACAAGAGCGGCAAGAACAAATGGTTCTTCCAAAAGCTCCGTTTCTAAACAACAACAACAATTTGGAAATGTTATGAAAAATTGGGCAAAACAACAACTTGCTCATTGATGAAACAAGAAAAAAATAATAAATGGACTATATCTGGTACATTCTCTGCAAAATGTTTTTTTTTATTTTTGGTTTTTGTTCAATGAATTTTCAATCAAATATTTTGAGTTGTTTGTCCAATTTCTCTTTTTTTATCCTTTTTTGAGTAAAAAATCTTAAAACTGAATTTAAAAGATCAAAAAATGGGTTTTAATAAAACTTTTTATTTTATCTTAAAGATATCCTGACGTGGATTTGAGAGTTTGAAGTTAAATTTAAATAAATTTTGTAATTTTTAGAGCTTTTCTGATCATTTTTGACTCAAACATCGATAAAACTTCTTTTATAGTCTCAAGAAAAAAATAAAAAAGTTGAAAAAATCATTTTAAAATTTTTATCTAATACAATTTGAGTCTTTTTCTTCAAAAATAGATTTCAAAAATTTTCAATTATAAAACCTTTCAGCAAAAATTAAACAAAAATCTTAATTTTCTTCTTAAAAAAATTATTTTTATCTAAAAATCACTTAAAATTCTCTTGATCGTAACTACAAATCTTTTTAAGTTCAAATTCTAAACTTAAAAATTTGACTTAAAACTTAAGATTTAGAATAAATTAAAATGACATTAATTTTAACAGAAATTTTTGAGATAAAAATTTAGAAAATAAAAAAAAAATAACGAATGAAACACTTAAGTTAAGGAAAAATAACTTAAATTAAGCGAATTACTTAAGCCAATATTTTTTTAATTTTAAAAAATCTTAAAAATTTTACTTAATCTTTAAGAAAAAGTCAACTTTACATTGACTTAAGTCTTTTTTACGCTTAACTTATCTTTCTATTAAGTAAAATCTTAAGTCAACTGTTTTTAAATGACTTATTCTGACATAATTATGAGAAAAAATCAACTTTATCTTGACTTAATGACTTTAACTTAAGCTTAAGTCCTATTTTTGTAAAGTAAAAGTTTAAGTCAATTGTTTTAAAAAATTTTTTCAAACTTAAGCTTGACTTTAATGACTTTGACTTTAACTTCAAATAAATTCAAATTCTTTTAAATTTATTTTGCTTAAATTCAACTTTAAGTCACTTAAGTCTTTAAATTTTAAGTCTTAAGTCATTATCACTTTCATTCGTCTCAATTTGGCAACTCTACTGTTTTCGTGCGAATTTAAACACGTGGATGAGGCTTTCGCGCGAAAACAACCCGCATATGGAACGTGCGACTCGGCAACCCTAAAAATCCGTCGAAATTCAAATAAGCAGAGACAGAGACAAGACACAGACGTATTTTTAGCTCTAGAAGTATTCATCCCTTGGAAACGCAGGAAACGCAGTAAAAATGGTATGTAGCGACTCCTCATTGATCCTTGGTGCGAAAAAAAGTGCAATTGATGCGTGGTGCCGTCAAAAATCGCAGAAAATTGGCGAAAAATCACCCGGCTTGAAAGCGGACGACGACGCCATTTATTTGTTCACACCCTGAGCAGCGAAAAAAATCGAGTGAACGAAATTTTCAGTGAAAATACCCAAAATCGCACAAAACTTGAGTGCAAAAAGACACAAGTCGTGCCATGCCGAGACATTCGAGAGCTTTTCACGCGTAAAAGAGGCGTTTTTCGTCTTGGAAATTGCATTTAAAGATTTCCCTTTACCGTTGCTCTGTGAACGTACGTCGCATGCATGTGTGTCTGTGTGTGTGTGTGTAAGAAATTTCATGGTGATGATGATGATGATGAAAAATCTCCAACTCGATGCCGTTGTGTGTGCTCTATTTATAGAAAAATTGTTTGCGTAGGTAAATATAACCAAGCAAGCATCACGAAATTTTGTTCAAGTGAACCCCACTCGTGGTTACATAAATCGCCGAAAGTCTCAAAAGACTCCGCTGCGAGACCCGAAGCACGGAAAATCTTGAAAAAGTCTCAATTTTTTTGCTATATCGCGGTGTCTCGTGTGTGGCGTACGGCAAATACGTCGCTCTCCGTGTGTATTTGTATGGAGATCTCCTTTAAATACCGACTTTGCCTTATATGGGCATAAAAGAGTGAATATGATTCATTTATACGAAAATCGACACACACACAGCAAAAATGGCAGAGACGACGTTGGCAAGGGCTCCCCTTCCTACAACGCAACGGCAATACAGGAAACTCCATTTCCAGCTCTGCCTCGTATTTTTATCAAATACACATGCGTTCATTGGTAGTAGTGTCCCCCGGTTTTTATTCAACGAACGAACGTGAATGAAATTTCGACTCGCACACAAACGCAACTTTTTGCAATATCACTCGCTGGATATCTGGATAAGAAAGCGAGTCGCGTTTGTGTGTTTGTGTTTGATCAAGAATGATTCATAAACTCTATGATTGTCATCGCGATTAAAAATCACAGAGCTCGAATTTTCACAAAAAAAAATGTTTTTTTGGGGCGTTGAACTTTTCAATGCATTTCCACATGCGTCCCAAAAAAAATCTTATCAAAACATCTGCAGTTGTTATGAAAAAGAAATTTAATTCTCTCACTTTCGGTGTTCTACAATTAAATTTCTTTTCATTTTTTTGACATCATCCACACCTACGTTCAATTTTTTTTGTCGGTACCGTTTTTTTTTTTTGACTTCGGGCTGATTCTCCGAAAATGCGGGTTTTCAAGGTCAAACGTGTGTTATCTTTCGGATATTTTCTTATCATTTTCAATTGACTTGCATTATTCGCCAAAGTTGTTTACATGAAAACACAAAAAAAAAAGAAAAAAAAAACACAGATAATCGTTGAAGCAAAAAAAAAATGTTTTTAGGTCTTTCTAAAAAAAAATAAAAAAAAAAGTTTACCATAATAGTCGTTCAATTGATAAAGACGAATAACGCACACGTTTTAATTTTATTTTTTTAAGGTGAATGAATTGTTTTTCTAAATATGGTCCGGTGTGTGATTGGTACGTTATATTATTGCGTCGTCGTCGTCGCGCTGTTCCTGAAACATATGAGTGAGTAATGAATGATTAGTAATAAATTTTATTCAATCATTCAATTTGTAATGCATTGAATGATGAAGGAGGAAAAAGAAAAAAAAACACGTGAGAATGACTTTTTGTCCTGTCTAAAGCCAATTTTTGTGCATTTCTCACAATTTTGGTTTCGCTTTAGGACTAAATTAATTATTTTTTGCTCAAAATCTTCATTTATCCTGACAATTTTTCCCTTTTTCGTGAAATTTTGTTGGCAAAAATGGAGAAACATTTAAAAATCTGTTAAAAATCATTAAAATTCGTCCCTCAACGCAAATCAACCCCTTTTGATTTCCATTCATTTTCATTAAAATTAAATCCACGCATCACCTGTTCGCCTAAAATATCATTAAAGATCCCACGAGGCGAATTTTTTAAATAAATTAACCCACATTAGAGACGATTTTCGTCTGTTTTTTGAAAAACGTGTTTCATTCTCTCGAAAAATTCTCTCGTCGCCTCCAAACTTTTCTTTTTCGACAAACACACGTGTTATTGTTCATCCAGTAATTCACTCATCTTAAAAAACTCGAACATGTGATTTTACACAGAAGAGAATTTTCCGTCTTTGAAAATTTTTTTAATCATCACACACAGTCATTGCGGTTGATGATTCTCGTCGAGTTATATTTTTAAAAATGATGTGAGTGAAAAACATTCGTTCGTCGTTTATTTTGCTTTGTAAAAATTTTTTGATCGAGGCGATTTGGAATCAAAATTATTTTGTTTCTTATAAAATTCGTTTTTTTTTTTAATTTTTTTATCAACTTTGATGACGAACTTTGAAAAATAACCTCGAAAATATTTTTACAAACAAAAAAAGAGAGACGGAAAAATAAGGAATTCCCTGTTAAAGTAAATAATAACTTGATTATTATGATAACTTGACCACAAACATGCGAAAATATGTATGAACAAAAGTGAGTCAGAGCATTGACTTCAATTCTCTTCGCTATGAGTGAGACATTTTGCTGCAACAATGATGTATTTAATGATAAAAATGCGTAAATATGTGATTTTATTGCCTGGAAACTGGTCATAAAGATAGCGAGAAATTGTGTGAACGTCTTTTGTGTGAAGTTTTTTAACGAAATTTATCATTTTGGCACAAAATGTAGAGGTTTTGATAAAATTTTGATGAATTAAAAAAATTAAATATTTTTTTTTAAATTTTAATTTTTTTTTCAAAAGTGAAATTTTTGAGTCAATTGTATTAAAATTTAAAAGAATTATTTTTTTTTTTAATTTTAATTTTATTTTTTAATTTTTGTCAAAATGAAGAAATTTAAAATTTTATTAAATTCTATTAAAAAAATAAATTACGAGAATTTAAATTTTTAAATAAATTTGTTATTTTCTTTAAAAAACGAACATTTAAATTTATTTATATTAAAAATTAAAAGAATTTTACTTTTTTATTTTTTATAAAATGAAAAAACTTTTGATTTTAAATAAATTATATATAAAAAAAATAAATAACGTGAGATTTTTATCTTTTTATTAATTTTAAATAATTTAAAAAAAAGCAAAATCTTTGAGTTATTATTAATGAGATGACTTTCTCAACTTTTTAAATTATTTTAATTTTTAAACGAATTTCAATTAAATAATTTTATAAAATTGAAAAATAAGTACGAATTTTTTTCATTTTTTTCATAAAAATAATTTTTTATATAAAATTTCACTCCAAAAAATCATCAGAAAATAACTTTTAAATCCAAAATAATTAAAATTCTTAAAAAAATTCTCAGAATTTCGTCAGTTTAATCAACGATCGTCTCGACACTTGACTTCCTAATTGCAATAAATATCTCATTTAAATGCACAGTAGCTGAAACTTTGCTAATTAACCGCATTTACAGCAAACTAACGAGCAAAAATCACAAATAAATAAAAAAAAATCATAAACCGCACTGTTCGTGACCTTGTCGCGCGCGCGTTTATACTTTTGCCGCAGCTACAGATTTAATTACTGCTCACCAATGGTTTGAGTCGAAATGTTGTTTGCGTTGTATAAATTAATTTTTCTCTAAACATTGCAACAAAGTTCGTTACCGCAAATCGAAGAAACCTCATTACAGTATCAACTTTTTCCGATCGAGAGACATTGTGACATGGCTACCTTACCTGGCGATGATGATGGCGATTTGTAACGCCAGTCAATGTAAAATTGTTCAAAAAAATAATTTTCGTCTGTGTCTATTTTTATGACAGCACTTGCCGTGTTTTCGTAGTTGTGCGTGTGTATGTGCCAAATAGTGCGAATTGTCGCGATAAATTGACCATATGGTTACGATATAATGAGAACATTTGACTAATCGCATTAAAATTTGTTTTTTTTTTCGTTGTTTACAGGCATCAGGAGTAACTGTTTCAGATGTGTGCAAAACCACTTATGAAGAAATCAAGAAAGATAAGAAGCATCGCTACGTCATTTTCTACATCCGTGATGAGAAACAAATTGACGTTGAAGTAATTGGTGAACGTGATGCCCAGTACGACGCCTTCCTCGAAGATATACAAAAGGGTGGACCTGGAGAATGCCGGTAAGAGTTCGTTTGCGGTGTTAAAATTGTCGAAAATGTTTTGGATTTTCTCCTTTTTAATTATTTTGAAATTTTTTAAGAGAAATATCGAGTATTAAATATCTAAAAAGAAAGAAAATTTTTGATTTTTTTGACTAATTTTGAACAAAAATCTTTAAAATTTCAGTTGAAATCAGAATAATTTTCATTAATTTTTCAAATTTTGAGTCAAAAATGTTCAATTTTTAAAATAAAAATTAATTTTTTATCTTAATTTTCAAAATTATTTATAAAATCTGCAAAATTATAAGAAATTTTTAAAAAATTGTACTGCTCGATACTCGATTTTAGGTCTTTAAAACATTTTCGACAATAAAATTGCCCTTAATTTATTTTTTTACAAAAAATACTCACCAAAAATTTCCTTTCAGATATGGATTGTTCGACTTCGAGTACATGCATCAATGCCAAGGCACCTCTGAAAGTTCCAAAAAACAAAAACTCTTCCTCATGTCATGGTGTCCCGATACTGCTAAGGTAAGACTATACTGCAATTAAGCCGTACAATCGTAGATGCGTGTCGTAGTCCAGAGTATTAGACGTTGATGTCTTCTACTTGTGAGGGACTCGAGTTCGATTCTTGCTTGAGAATGGGAAAAATTCTACTTTACCGAGAATTTTATCTTTACAACCCCAATAGCCACGCTCTTCAAATATTAATCCAATTAAATTTCGGAGAGTGCCAGTTATCACATAAATATTTATGAGGGGAATATTGATTGACTAGGAAAAGAAACTGCTCATACGGCTAAAAGTAACGGCAGTGCCGACACTTAGTCAACATTTTTTTATTTATTTTTCATTAGTCATTTTTTTTTGTGTTGAATAATTTCACAATTTTATGAAAAAAAATTTTTTTTTAATTAATTTTATTAAATTATTTAATAAAAAATTTATTAATAAATTATTTATTTAATTAAATTAAATTTTTAAATCTAAATTAATTTTTTCATTCATCAAAAAATGACTAAAAAAATTAAAAAAAAAATTTTTATGACATTTGCTAACAAATTTTTTTTTTAATTTTTCATCACAGGTTAAGAAAAAGATGTTGTACTCTAGTTCTTTCGATGCACTAAAGAAGTCCCTTGTCGGTGTACAAAAGTACATTCAAGCCACTGACTTGTCCGAAGCTTCACGAGAGGCTGTGGAGGAAAAATTGCGTGCCACTGATCGCCAGTAAGCCAGCCAAGAGTCAGCCAACTCTCCTCACAGAACACACACTCACAACAACAACAACAACAATAATTTTTGTGCATCTGCATTAAATTACAATTGATTGAAATATTTTACTATTAAAAATAAAATAAAGAAAAATATTGGAAAAAAAAGTCGCACACAAATACATATTCAACTCATCATCAGACAAACTATTATCATATAAGAGAGAAAAAAATCAGGAATATTCATTAAAACAATAACATCAAACAACAACAACAACACCTACAACGGAAATAACTTCAATTTTTTATAAATAATTATAAAAAAAAGTATCAAATAATCCTTTAAAAAAATATTGAAATGAAAAAGCAAGAAATATCCTCAATAAAATTAAATTAAATTAACATGAACAAAAATGTACTTTATACCTTAATAAATCAATAAAATACTTCAAAATTTATCATTTCCTGCGTTCTTCCTGTACTTGAGAAAATAAGAGAAAACAAAACGCTGCCAAGTCAAATCAAAGCATTATTAAATAGTTTGTCCAAGTCATTTTTTTCGCTATTTTATTAATATAATTATGTATCCTTGTCATACTTATAAATAAATGATGTGTATTGTAATAAAATGATAAATAAATATTGAAAAAAAAAAAATATTTGTCTTTGGAGGATTCGAACGAGGCACCTGTGAAAGCAAAACTTGGTTAAAAAAGGTTTTTTTTGTTCAACTTGGATAAAAGGCTTGGAAGAAAGGCTTGAAAGTTGAGTTAATGACCGGATTGCATAGCGAAATCCATAGTGACGCGAGTGACGAAATTGAGACGAATGAAAGTGATACTGTTATATGCTGTCAGGTAAGTATACCAGTACTGGTATACTTACCTGACAGATGTATAACAGTTCACTTTCAGCCGACTCACTCCGTCACTATGGATTTCGCATGCCATCCTGCCACGAGCCTCCTTGTTTTCATGTCGCAGATGGCGCTAAAATCTTTAAGGGTTATCGTTTTCAGCCGACTCAGAATAAACGTCCCGAACATCTGGTCAGCGTATTAAAAAAAGTAAACAAATCACACATGCACTTTTTATTTTACCAATTTCCTTATAATTTAATAGATTTTCACACAAAAAGATGATAATTATCGAATAAAAAGTATCAGCAAAAGTCATACAAGATGTTCGTTTTAGCAGATTTGAAAGACACAATCAGAATTCCCCCGGAACAGTTTCATCTCAAGTTGCCAGACGCAATAAAAGACGAAATTAACAGAAAATTAGCGAATAAAGTAAGAAAATTCTTTAAATTTACAAAGCATTTTATTCAAAAATACATTTTTCAGGTACTTTTAAACGTTGGCTTATGCATCGCATTAAGAGACATCAAAAAATTAGGAGATTCCATCATTTTACCGGGCGACGGAGCAAGTCACACAGTTGTTCATTACAGATATATCGTTTTTCGACCGATGATTGGCGAGGTTCTTACTGCAAAAATTCGCAGTTGTAGCAGGGAAGGCGTTCATGGTACTTTTAAAAACTTTTAAATTCAAGAAAAATAATTAAAAATCTCAAATTTCAGTCACTTTAGGCTTTTTTGATGACATTTTAATACCAGCAACGGCATTACAGCATCCCTCCCGCTACGAAGAAGCGGAACAAGCATGGGTATGGGAGTATCCTTTAGAAGATGGGGGCCATCATGATCTCTTCATGGACATAAATAATCCGATTAAATTCAAAGTCACGGGAGAAACTTTCGAAGAAAGCAGTCCAATTGGACCTCCAGTTGGCGATGAAGCGAATTCAGCAAATGCTGCAGATCCCAAAGTTCCTTACCGCATAACGGGTGCCATAAATGAATCGGGACTTGGATTGCTATCGTGGTGGGATCAACAGAACCAAGACGACGACGAAAATGTTGATCCCGAAGAGGAAACGGAAGAACCATTCGATGAAAATGAATAAAAAAAACAAGATTTTTTTTTAAATATTTCCTTTTTTTGTTGTATTTGTCCACTTCTAATGTTCGATTTTTCTTTAAAATAATATTATTTTTTTATATTTTGTCTCAATTTCATCTTTTTTTTGTGTAACACGTGCAGGTCAGCTCATAATAATTAATTTTTTGCCTCTTTTTTAGTAACATTTAATTGACAAGAAACATAAATTTTGCTTAAAATAATTTTCTTTGCTAAAATTTTTGTCACTCTCCGAAAATTGCGAACAAAAATAGGTAATTCTCCATCTTGTTAAAACGTTCTTTGTTGTTAAAAATATTTGTTTTCTTCCTAACTTATTTGCTAAAGTTGTATTTTTTGGATTCTTAAGCAATTAAAATCTATTTTCTATATTTTTGTTTTATCCATAAGTACAATTTTTTATCTTTTTGGACGACCATTTGCTACAATAATTAGTTATATCTTGAGATCATCCACTATTTTTATTTTTTTTAAGAAAACGAGCTTAATATTATTTAATTTTTAATATTTTTTTTTATTTTATAAAATAATATGAAGCCCGTTAAAAATACTTTTTTTTAATAAGAAATTTATTTTACAATATTTTTTTTTTATAATTAATTAATTATTTTTTTTTTGAGTTATTTAATAAATGGGGATAGAAAAGTTCAACAACAGGCATCGCTAACATTTTTCATGATTCATGAAATTTTTTTATTTACAATTTTTTTTTTAATTTGCGGTGAGCTGTTTATTTAGTAATTTTTTGTTAAGCTGCGCTAGTTTTTGATATTTTTCTTTTTTTTTTTAATTTTAAAGAAGAAAATGTCTGTTGCTCTAATCCGACGTCTATAAAGTTGCATAGAAGCACTATTTTGTTGGGAGATTTTCATTTTTTATGTTCTAGTTGGGAGAGAGTTTTGATGGATTTTTGTCAATTTTTCTGATTTCATGATTTTTATTTTAAAAAATTTTTTTTTTTGCAATAAAATCAATTTTTGATAAAATATTTAAAAATTAAATAATCAATTTTTTGATAATTTTTATAAGATAACATCCAGCTGATAACATTTAATTATATAAGTTTGCATTTTTCTTCTATTTTTGTTCAATTTTTGTTCAGTTTTTATCAGATTAGGACAAAATGATTAAAAAACTGCTAATCCGAGTCATAATTTATTTAAAATTTCTTATTTTTGTTTTCGCAGAAAATGAAATTCCGATTTTTTACTGTCAAAGAAGCGGGTTTAATTGTACTTTTGAGGATATTCATCTAACTTTGGGCAAATATCAATGGGAGCCATCAACGTACGAGCCATATTTCGTCCAAAGTGTCTCTTTCAACAACAGTTTAATTCCCGTTTGGACCGACAACATTTGCAAATACTTTGAAAACCTTGAAATTTTACAAGCAAAGAACATTGGAGTACAAATAATTCACGAAAACGCCTTCCACAGCTGTTCAAACCTTCAGGAACTTTATTTGAATATTAATGAAATCAAAAATTTACATCCAAACACCTTCCATGGAATGCCAAATTTGTATTTTTTGAGTCTTGGAGAGAATCAACTGACGGAACTTCATGAAAATTTGTTTGCTGAACTGCCAAATTTGCGTGATCTTCGACTTAGACGCAATAATTTGACGGAATTTCCCGTTTCGCTGCTGAGAAACAACCGAAAATTGACAAAAATATTTTTGTACGGGAACGATTTGTCGGATTTGGATGTTGAAAAGTTGGTTGAAATGTTTCCGGAGCTACGAGCTTTGTATTGGGGCGATAATGAAGTCGCTTGTACTCGAGTTATGGAAGCAAATAATTTTTTGATCGCGAAAAATATTGTATTTTCTTATGATGATGGAAGTTATAACCAAAGAACTCGTTTTTATCCGATTCATCACTTATTTGGCGATTTTAGATGCAGCCCGGATATTTCGTGGATGGCTTCGAATTATCGAAAAGAAAAGTTGCAAATGAAAAATGAAGAAAAATCTTCAAAAATTGATGAAAAAAATGAATTTTCGGAACAACGATTGACGAAAATTGAAGAAAAATTGTTGAAAATGGAAGAAATGAACGAAAAATTACTAAAATTAATTACAAAAATTTCAGAAAAATTGACAAAAATCGAGTAAATGTTTAAAAATACTGAAAATTTTTCAAGTCATTTCATGATTTAGCGATTAGATAAAAAAAAATATCACTTAAAAATATCAATTCACTCATATAAAAAAAATATGAGATTCGATCTTAACTTTTTTTTTTAACCAGACAATAAATTTTTCTATAAGAAATAAACTTTTTTTTTGTTAATTCAATTAATATCGTACAAAAATTGTGTAAAATTATTCAATAATCAAGCATCGCGGCAAATGTTCCCGCAAATATTCGAACAGCTCCTGCGACGATCCCGGGCAATTGGTGAGTTCGAGTTCCTGCAAGTGTCGCAACTGAATCAAACTCGAAAGCCCACTTGAGGTAAGTTGCGGGCATCCGGCGAGCGATAAAACCTGCAAGTTTCGCATCGAGCACAAGTGTTGCAAGCCAAAGTCTCGTATCTGCGTGCACCATCGCATAAAAAGTGCAGTTAACGACAGCATAGTTGAAATGTAACCGACACCGATGTCCGTGATGTGAACGCATCTGGAACGAAAAAACAAAGAAAAATGAGAAAAATCAAGAAAATTGGGGGGAAAAAACTTTTTCAATTACGAATTTTGTGTCTTTTTAAAAGGAAAAAAGGGTTACTTGACATAAATCACACTTGTTAGAAATAATTTATTGTCGCACATATGTTCGCATTCACGTGAAAGTCACCTCTTCTGATAAAATATTTAAAAAGAAAAGTATTTTATTTGCGTGAATGTGCAATCATCGCTCTTTTATTGCCATAAGTAGCAATAACAATAATAATTATTATTATTTTTTTGCCCAAAGTGCCAATTTTTTCATTTTTTTTTTTCTTGTCGTAAAATAATATAAAAAATTCGTGTCGTGCTCCAGAAAGACAATCTGCTGTAAAATTGGCAAAAACACGGCACAAAATATTGACTCACGAATGCACACATGTGTGTCCAGTCCAATGGGTTGCATGTCGTTCATCGCCCTATATTCTTTCATATTATTATGGAATTCAATTGACTGACACAAACTGGGCAAATAGGCGTAAAAAAATATATATATGAAAAAAATGTGTGGAATGGGACAGAGAGGTAGAATAAATAACATGTCACAGTAAATTGGAATTTTGTTTACTGCTTGTAATGTTATTTAACTGTAAATTGTGATGGGGAATTTCTTGGTACAAGGACTTTTGGGGATTTTATGAATAAAATTCATATTTTTTAATTTATTAAAAAAAATTATTGACCTGTAATTGCAATATTTTTTGTTAGTTTTAATTTTTTCCGCATTTTTTCAATTTTAAATAAAATAAAAAAAAATATTAATTTATTTTAAAATTTTTATTCAATTAATTTAAAATAAATTTAATTAAATTTAAATTCATAAAAAATTTTAATTAAGAATTTAATTAAATTATTTATTTTTTTAAAAAAAAAATTATTTATTTTAAAATTTTTATTTAATTTTATTAAGTAAAATTTTTTAATTTTTATTAATTAATTTAATTAAAAAAAAAATATTTTTTTTTATTTTTAAATAAAATAAAATAATTAAATTAATAAAAAAAATTATTCAATTTTAAATAAAATAAAAAAAAAAATTAATTTATTTTAAAATTTTTATTTAATTAATTTAAAATAAAGTTTATTAAGTAAAATATTTTAATTAATTAATTTAATTTAAAAAAAAATTTTTTTTTATTTTTAAATAAAATAAAATAATTAAATTAATAAAAAAAAATATTAATTTTTTATTAAGAAACATAATTTAATTTTAAAATTTTTATTTAATTAATTTAAAATATTTTTTTTTAATTTATAAAATATTTTTTAAAAAATATTTATTTAATAAAATGAATTTAATTTGAAAAAATGAAAAAATTATTTTCTAAAATAATTTTTGGATGATTTTTCGAATTATTTGCAATTTTTTACGATTCACGGAATCAAATATTTGAATAAAAAATATAATTTTTCATAACTACATAATTTAAATAAATTAATAAATTAAATAATAATTAACTTTTAATAGTTAGATCTTTTAAGTTAGTTAAAAGCTTTTATGAATTTTTTACATTTTTACAAAATTTTTAAAATTTTCGAACAATAAAAATATTTTTCATCTGATAATTTTATACTCTAAAAGCTAAATAATCACAAAAAAAATATTTTTTTCTAAGAATTTAAAATTTTTCTTTTAAAATTTAAAATTTTACTTTGAAAAACTTAATGATGTCAAAAAAAAATCACAAAAATATGAAAAAAATTTAAAAATTAAAATAAAAAAAATATATGAAATATTTCCCTTTAAAAAATATTATTTGTGATGTCATAAATCGATTTTACCCATAAAAATAGGTCATTTTATCATAAAACCACATATGAGCTCCTCTTTTATTTGATGTGACATCATATGAGCTTTAAATGGATTTAACTAAGAATCAATATGGAATTGGAAAAATAAATCCGGAAACTTTTATAGGAATCTATCAAAAGGTAATTAGGTTTATAACTTGTATAAATTGATATTAATGACTTTCGTTTCATGAAAAAAGGGACAACAAGCAAAGTTTTCTAAGAAATTTATGAAAATCATTCACGGAAATTTTCTTTAAATTAAAGTTTTTCGTCAAAAATTGATGAAATCCAAACAAAAATGTTCTTTCACCGGCATAAAAGGTAAAATCTCATCTAACTTTATGCTAAATCCGAACATCATTCTCCGCTTATTCAATTTCGCTTCATCATAGTTTTACCTTTTTCATGCAGCATATAACAAAATGAACAAGAATTTTCTTGCTAATAATGCTTCACGTTGTGAGCCTGGCATGGCACGATATTACGAGTAATAAAAAAAAATAAATCTGAACTACCTACTATGATATTTATTGAAAGATTTTTAGGGAGTATAAAATACAGACGTGGCTTGTCTGCAGTAACTTTATTGATTTTAACGTCGATATATCCAATTTTCACACGACGACGTATCTTTAACTTCCGCATTTCATTTTTTTTCTTCTTTCCCTTCGTAGCTGGAGGAGGGCAATTCTGTCGAGCAATATCGTTAGCAGTAATCGTTTATTGTCTCCATAAATTAAATAAATTCCAGCGGTTGGTTCGAGTGTATTTTGTATTTTATAGTAAAATAAAATTATTACGGGTGACTGAAGGCAGCTGAAGGGGGAATTTTATGTCGCACCGAACAAAAGTGCAGTCCAAACAATTTTCGATCCAATCAAATTAGACATCAATATCCGTCGTTTCGCACACACAAAAAATATCGATTTTCGGTCCGTGTCGCTGTTAGTTCGTCATTAATCTCGTATTAAAAGCCTATCAATCACGTCAATTGATGCCCAGTAAATAACTTACCGATCTAACGTTAATTCCTCCAATTGATTCAGATCACAAGCGATATACTCGAGCGCGGCATCTGTGATTCTCGGACACCATGACAAATCGAGCGCACGTAGTTTTTGTAAATTTTCTGCGATTAATTCGACGCCGTCATCTGTTACTTTGCTGCATCCACTTAGCGACAGCACGGTTAAATGTGGCAGCGAATGAACTAGAAAAGAAAAATAAAAATAAATAAAGTTTTTTTGTAAAGTTGTAAAAATATGAAAAATTGTTGCAGGTGCAAAATGCATTTGTTTGATGAATTTTTTAGCATTCCTCGAGCTTTGCTGCTAGAAAAGACGACCATAAACGAAGATGAAGTACATGTATGAATAAATAACATAAATTTTCTCGAAGCAATTCGAAAGTAGGTCAATAGCATTATGTATTCTGTTCCAATTTTCGTTCCAAACAGAATTTATGAGTTGAACCAGTTTTCAGGTCATGTAGGACAAGGGTGCAAATCAACCAGAAATGACAAAAGATGGTACATGAGGAATGAATTGTTCCATTAAATCTAAAGGGTATTACGTAAATTTTTTATAATCAGCAATTTTTTGTTAAACAAACGATTTTTTTGTAAAATCACTGCAACCTTACTTTTTTACATTATCTCACACTTTATGTTATGTACCAACTACCTACAAAAAAATTTTCGTTGTTATTTTATTTGAGCATTTACGTCAGATATGAGTGGGTACGAGAAAAAATTCTTGTGAAAATTTTATTATTTTTTATTACATGTGCAAACAAGGAACATATTTCATCAACACACGGAGAAGATTTTACAGATTTTTTTTTTATAAAAATTTAATTTTTTACTAAATTTAAAAAAATATTTTTAATTTTTTACTATTTTTTTTTATTTTATATAAATTTATAATTAAATTAAAAATTATTAAAAAATTAAAACTAAATAAAAATTATTGAAAAAAAATTAATTTTCGAGAAATGTTAAAAAATTAATAAAATCTTGACCAAATCTACTAACTTTTTGCAATAGATTAAGATTTATTTTCATATAATTTTTTAATAAAAAATCACTTAATAATTATTTGATCAAATAATAAATAAATAATTATTTTTATTTAATTTTAATTAACTTTTTGAAATTTTTTGCGGCAAATAAAATAAATTTTTAATAAAATTGATTTGAATAAAAAAATAAATTATAATTTTCTTGAAAATTAAAAGAAATAATAGAAATTTAAAATATTTAAGATTTTAAAAAATTATTAAATTTATTAAAAACTTTTTTTTTTATTTCTAAAATATTTATTTAAAATTATATTTTTATTTCTATTATTTATTTAAAATTTAAAAAAAAAATTTTTGATTTTAAAAAAAAAAATTAAAAAAAAAAAAAAAAAATTAAAATTTTGAAAAAATACGTTAAAATTTTTTTATATTTAATTTATTTCATTAAATCCGTGCCTTTTTGTAAAATTTCGCCTACAGTAAATAAATACCTCTGAGAATTCTCAAAGAAAAAAAAAAGTTTTTTTTTTCAATGTTCTTCAAAAATGAAAAATTATGAGTTATTCAACGTCAAAACCATGAAAAAAATAAAACTTTTGCTCTTTTTTATCCAGTAGAAACCCCAAGAGAGGAAAAACTTCTTTGTGATGAAATGCTCTCCATAAATTGCTCTACTTTTCATACAACTGTAGATGGGAAACAAAATGTTCTCGTAATTGGTAACACAGCTTAACAGCTTGTTAAAAAGCAAATTGGGAAAAACAAATAACAAAAAGTATTTATTTTGATTTTCTTTCAAGGTTACGACATAAAAATAGGTCGTTTCTTAATTCGCGATTTTTTTTTTACTGAATTTTTGATGAAATTCGCGATGAAAATTCTGCCATGAAATAAAATCCAGGTAAGACGTTGACGACAGGAGTTTTAATTATTCACGAGTACTAATGAGTTACAATTTTAAGAAGAAGACACGTTTTTTGCTCTCAAGATGAGTTCGTTGGTTACATAAAAAGCAGATGAATAACGAAGACGAAGAGAAAAAGGGATTTTTCTTGAGTAATTACTACGCGTTGTTGCTAAGTAGTAACACTACCCTAATTATTTGGAGTATTTCGTTGTTTTTACATATCATCTTTCGTTCCTTGGAAGAACGAAATATATCACGTTTCCAACATTTCACCAATTATTGCATAAGAAAAGATTTCGACAAGTTTTTCTTTAACTCTTGAGCTTCGTCGCGTCACGAGAGGAAGTTTATCGAACAAAAAAAGTTGTAAATAATTTCATAAATAAAAGTTTCAAGGACATTAATGAAAGATGTTTCCTCTTTTTTTTTTCATTTGCATTCCGTTCTGTCTCGTTTTGTGTTTGTGTATCGAATTGATAAATAAAATAAAATATTGTTGAAAAGTTGTGCGAAAAGTTGTTTATCATCGACGTCATGTGTGCGATGCGTGACATAACTTTGCGCAAAATTTTGGCCATTTTTTGTTTCAAGGCTTTTGTCCCAAAAGGCAAATAAAAATTGTTTACAGTTCGAGACACCTTTGTTCTGTCCGTGGCGAGAAATCATTCAAAAAAAGTCAAGTGACACAAAACACGAACGCTGCGGTTTATCAAAATCACCCGCAGAGACAGGGAGAAACTTATCTCGTTTACGAACGTAAAACTTTTACTCGTTAAAGTATATTTTCAATGAATATCATTCTCATTCAAGAAAAATTATATTTATTGAAAGTTGTCGTTATGAGAAAGATTTTAACGTATTTTAAGAAACCACGTGACCATTTTGCACTGAATTTGAGATTTTTGAGAAATTTTTAATAATTTCAACCCCATTGTACATTTTCCAATGTAAATCTTTAAATTTAATGAAGAGTCACATTTTAAAATTTTGGCCCAATGCACATTTTTTGAATAGTTTAAGCACGTGACTTATTAAAACTTGTCAATTAATTGATAGTTATTTTAATTCATTTTGTTATTTAACCCAATTGCACATTTTTAATTTTGTCCCAATGAACATTTTAAATTTTAAACCTAATGCACATTTTAAATTTTTGACCCAATGCACATTTTATTTTCGAAAACGTTAACCACGTGACTTATTGATACCGAGAATGAAGGTTAATTTGATGCATTTTGTTATTTTAATCAATTGAACAATTTGAATTTTAATGTTTGAATTTTTGTCCCAATCATTTTCATTTTATTACCAAGAAAAAATTTTGATATGTGAACCACGTGACTTAATAAAGACAAGTTGTTGAATTTAATTTATTTTGATGCATTTTCTTATTCAATATTCAATCCCACTCCACATTTTAAATTCTCGCCCCAATGAACATTTTCAAATTTCATCCCAAGTCGTATTTTAAAATTTTTAGCCCAATAAACATTTTTTTTTAATTTTAACCACGTGACCTTCAGACAGACTTCATTTTCGCATCTAAAAAGCATTTTTTTCTTCAAAATGCAGTAAAAAAAAACTTTTGTAAAGAGATATGAGCCAATCCAAGTTTATTAAATAACGTCAGTTGTGAAAAGACGATGATTCAACATTTCAACAGACACTCAAGCGAGAGACAAAAACAACATTTTTTCTGACATGTTTTATTGATTAAGTCGTTTTTCACTTTGCACCAAACAACATTGTGCCAAAACAACAAAAACGAAATTGCTCAAAAAGATGTGAAATTACAAAGAATTAATTCATTTCCGATGCACATCATTAACGAAAATTTTCGTCCTTCATGCATTTTTTAAAAGGTAATTAACGAGGCATTAACGAGCGGTGTTGATTTGCCATCCAAAGACGGCAAATTTCTTTGTTAATGCAAAATTTCACACAATAAATTACAGAAAATATTTGTTTTGGTTGTAGCTTGTCAAATTGTGTTGAATTTTATAATCCATTCAAACGATATTTATGAACCAATAAATGCCGAGCTGCTGCTGTTGTTGCGGCTTTTAATTTTGTGGCAAAATTGGCATCGCGACAAATATTTCATCACAGATTTAATTAAATAACTAATAATCGGTTAAAATTCCAACGAGTGAGATTTACTTTGATCGCCTCCAAAGCAGAATGGAGACGTCTGGTTGTGTCAAAAAAATAAAAATTGTTTAAGCTTTTTTTCCTTGTAAATCCCCAACAATGACCAAAATTTCAATTATTTTACTCTGCATGTAATCTCCGGAAAAGTGAAAAGATTAAAAAAGTATCATAGGCAGATTTTTTTCCCTCACTTAAAAAGTTCTCTTCGTTACTTTTTCAGATTGTTTAAAAGGAGATTTTTTTACACACTTGAATGAATTTGTCTCTGCAGCAGCACTAAATTTACCAGAGCACGACTTAAAATAAATGAATTTTAAATTAAAAACTTTTCTGTGTGCTTATCTCTGGAAATCATTACTGTCAGTTGCTGTCTCATGCTCCATAAAATGGTCAAGAGAAGTAAAATTTATGTAAATTACGAAAAAGTTTAAATAAATTCGATTTTTTCTTTTTTTTTCCTTCAAAAATTTGGTTTAATTTTTTTATTTTTTTTTTAAATTTTAACATTTTAAATTAATAAATAAAATAAAATTTAAATTAAAATAAAAAAGAAAATTTTTAAATAAATTCATTTTTTTTTAATTTTTATTTATTTTTTTCCCTTAGATTT
This sequence comes from Culicoides brevitarsis, assembly GCF_036172545.1. Taxonomy (NCBI): domain Eukaryota; kingdom Metazoa; phylum Arthropoda; class Insecta; order Diptera; family Ceratopogonidae; genus Culicoides; species Culicoides brevitarsis. Next base: position 11,942,664 of record NC_087085.1, on the reverse strand, counting down.
AATTAATTAACATTTAAAAAAAATTAATTAATTTAATTAAAAAATACTATTAATTAATAAAAAAATTAAATAAATTAGATTTTTCTTTTTTAAAATTTAGGTATATTTAAAATTAAAGTAAGTAAAAAAAAATATTTGAAATAATTTTAAAATTAAATTTAAAAAAAAAATAATCTTTAATTTAATTCTTAATTAATTTTTTATTATTTTAAATTTTGTAAAAAAATATTATTTAAAATAACTTTAAAAAAAATTAATGAAAACAAAATAAAAAAAATTCTGTAAAAGTTTTTTTAATATTAATTTTAAAAAATTACGTAAAATAAAAAATATTAATTTAATTTTAAAAAATTCCTCTTTACTATTTTTATAAAAAAAAAATCTATGAAAAATAGAATTTTTTGTTATTTTTGATAAATTGACATGATTATCGAGACAATTTCTCACCTAATAAAACGAGTTTATTTTTTTTCTATCATTTTTACAGACGCTTAACATCAACAAGCAAAAAAAAATCATAACCCGGCAAAAAACGATCGTTGACGCACCGCATTCCTCTGTTTACTGCCAGAATGTCATTTTAAAAATAAATACAGTGAAAAAACGTGAGACAATCTCTCAGCTGCTGGTGTTGATATCTTTTTTTACGACTTTTTTTTGCACAAGAGGCGTTGATTTGTGCCGAAAAAATGTGTTTTTACGGGTTAATTCGCCCTACCTGGCCTGGAAAAGTGTGAGAAAAGGTGCTAAAAATAAACACAAAAAAATACCCGGCAACCCCATTTGATGCACGAATATTTGTTTTGACACAAAATATTTATTTATTTTTTTTTTTTTTTCGTTAATAAAACAATTAATTTTTGTTTTGGGTAACTCAATAATAAAAAAATTATAAATAGCCCGTCATGCCACTTCGATGAGAGTTCAAGATCAAGATTGTATGATGAGGAAATGACATTGGCGGTATATTTATAATTTTCTTCGTGTCGGTCTTTTAACACGAAGACGCTTGTTGTTAGTGCGACAAAGTTATTTTTGAATCATTTTTGAAATATTATTTCGCGCGTGAGTTTGTGTGTGTGGCAGTTTGAGGTGTGTCAACCCCATTAAAATCGCATGCCAAATTTAAAGTGACTCAGAATTTCTTTGTTTTGTTGTTTATTTTATTGGATGCAACGACATTTTCGGGTCGAAAGCATTTTTTGTCAATTTTGAGACAATTTTCGGGGACACATTAGTCTCATATGTTTAAAAGGCATCTTTTAAGTATCAACATTTGACCTGCGGCACTAAAGCAATTATCCTTTTTTTATTATCAGATTGAGTTTTGAACATTTTCGTGTGAAACGAACATCATAAGAGCGCCTTTTTATTAAAAATGGAGAAGATTTTAAACAAAATTCTTTAAAAGTTTCTCCTAAAAGTGATAAAAATCAGAAAATTTTGTTGGTTTGTAATATTTTAGACTCCATTAGTCACACAAAAAACCAAAACAAATACGGTACAAGGCCAAAAATTAACTTTGATAAACTCTTATCTGATGAAAAATAAATCATTTTTCTCTTGAAACATAAAAAAGTGTCCCCATTTTCCGAGAAATCCCATTTGCCACCAATAAGCCATCATATTATCATCATTAAAGTATTTTCTTCGTCTCTCCTTTTTTATTTATTGTTGTTTTGTTTACGAAAGTAAATAGCAAAAGTTCTCCGACAAACAACTAGTAGCCAGTTACAATTCAATTCCGTTCTCCTTTTTGTAGGTAACGACAACAAACACAAAACACGAGGTCAACAACACTTTACTTCGCACGACAACCAGGCGCCACGGATGTAATTTTAAATTGTTTGCTAGCCAATTGTACGGAATTAGTTGCTGGAATTAATGGAGTTGTGATGCAAATGGGTCTCTCGTTAAAGACTTTCTCGAAAATTGAATTTGATCAATTATTCACTTTTAATTAAATTTCATGTTATGATTGTCTAGCCAGATAAACTTTATGTTCTTTATCTCGTTTTAGGCATGAATCCTCTGAAGAAGAAGAATTGCTCGTTAACTTTATTATTATTGCGAAAATCTGGGTAAGCTTGCATATTTTTCATATCATTTTTGTGAAGAGGGTAGATCATGAAAATTTTGAATTTATAAAAAATATTTTTTTCCACTCAAAATTGGAAAAAATTTGACAAAAATTGTTGAATTTTACTCTTTTTTATTCAATTTAAAAAGGATAAAAATTGATTAAAAAAAATCAAAAAAAAATAATTTAAAAGTAAACCAAAAAATTTAAACGAAAGAATTTTATCATGCAAAAGCATAATTTTGCTATTTTTTTTTTTTGTTAAAATTAAAAAAAAATAAATTTATAAAATATTTTTTAAAAATTAATTTTTATTTTTAATTTTAATTAATTTTTCTTAAAATTAATAAACTTTTAAATTAATAAATAAAATTTAATACACAATTAAATTAATTAAAAATTTTTAAAATTAATTATAAATAAATTAATCTAATTTATTAATTAATTAGAAAAAAATAATAATTTTCTCTGAAAACTTTTAAAATTTTTATTTTTCTAAAACTAAACAAAATTTTGAGTGTTTTGCAGTTTATTCTCATTTTTATGACATTTTAGATAATTTTAAACCATTTTTTATTGAAAGTCTTCAAATTTAATATAAAACTTGAATTTTTGGTTGAAACTTCATAAAAAATTTAAGTGCACAATTTCTGTGGGAAAATTTTCCTGTCTTGATTTTTAATATAATTTTAATTTTTTGTTTTTAAATATTAAATTCAAAAAATTTAAAAATTTTAATTCAAAATTTCACTAAAAAATTTTATAAAATAAAAAAATTCATAAAAATTTTATTTAATAAAAAAATTTTATAAAAATTTTAATAAAAAAATTTTAAATTTTAATAAAAAAAAATTCAAATTTTCTTATATTTTAATGAATTCTCCTACTTGAAAAAATCAAAAAGTGAACTACCCTTTTTCATTTGAACGTGCATATAAACGCTCCTAATCAGACATGTAACATGCTGTTTATGTTTTTGTCATGCATACAAATTAGCTGTAGTCTCTGTGTGCCATTCGTCATGAGGAGATACATTTTTACATGCGAAAAACAGGACAAAACGAAGCGAAAAAGGGCAAAACGGCAGGTACTCTCCGTAAATCAATTAATTTAATTGAGTCAAATATGTCTTGCACTGCAGGCAGCCAGCTCATCTCCTCTAAATAAATAATAATTCTCATTGTTTCCACAGACAAGAAACAAAGGCAGCTTGTGACATTTATTCTCATTCGACTTAATCGGACGAGAGAGAGAGAGGAGGATGTCTGGAATAAAAACAGCAAAAGAAAGCAAAATATGTCTTATTTAGGTTGTAGTCATATTTATTTATGAATTGTGTCGCATTTCACCGAACAAAACATTTTTGCTGCACCGAAACTCGCACAAGAGAGCTTTTAAGCAAAAGTGGTTTCATGAATAATGAACGAAAAAATGGGGCAAAAAACACTCAAATGTTTGATGCAATGCGATTTCGACGCTTTTCAGGTATGTTTGTACTTGTTTACGCAATTTTAAGCACTTTGTTGGAATTTCACAAGAATTTTAAAAGAATTCGAGTTTTTTGCTTGAAACTCATAAAATTTTAATAATTATAATTTATGCAAGACATGAAAAAACATTAAAAACTTTTTTTTTCTAGCAAAGTTACAAAAGTTCGTTGTACCGCAAACTGCTCATTTTCTTGCATCGCAACGTTTTTCTTCGAAAGAGGCTCAATTTCCCTCGACAACAAATATTTTGCAACAACAAAAGCCTTTCTTTGCATTTCTTTGCTCAAGGTCGTTTGCTCAACTTGTTCAATTTTTTTTCCTGAAGAGATGAAAAAACAGAAAAATAGAAATAATCCGAGATAAGTATCGTTGCCGCGTGTATTATTGTCCTCTTTAAATGATGTCTACAGAATTTTTTCTACTTTTAGACGATCAAAGCGACGAAGAAATTTCTTGCACAGTAAATCAGCAACACTGAATAAATGATCAAAAAACGTCCCTCGAGGGATTTACACTTCTAATATTTCCAATTTTATGTCATCAACGACGTCGTTCAAGCAATTGATCTCGATTGCGATAAAAAAAAATAATTTTTATAATCAAAAGAAAATTTAGTCGCAACATCAAAAGTTGAATGTCCGCATAAAACAAGCGACAGACAGAAGTTGCACAAAAAATGGCATAAAACGTACAATACGCTTAATTAAGTTTTGCGCTTTAGCTTTTGACGTGCACTCGAACGAAAATAAAATTATGATTTTTTTTTTTGTAAATATAATTGCGGAGTAAACATTTAACTTACAGGAGAGGAAAAAACGACATTCAACCGAAAAATTATTATAAAAAAGCTACACTCAATATTTTTTTTTTTTTTTTTTTTTTGTTAAAAGTACATTCCAACAAATTTATTGCTTGGTGTCGGAGTAAAAAAAAAAATTTTTAAAAGCCTTGTGGGTTGATGCTGTAATAAACAAGCAATAATTTTATTGTTCGTGCGTGTGTGTTAAAATTTAATTTGAGACGAAAAAAAACTCATAAAAAACGGGGTGACGAGATTTACGGCGAAATAATAATTAAAATCAGGAAAAGGTGTGTTGTGTTTCAGTAAAATTAAAAAAAAAATGTTTTAATTAATTCGGAAAAATATTTGTTTTTTTTTTTTTTAAATAAATTCATTCAAGTGTGCGACAGCAAGAAATATGATAAAATTAATCAACAGCGATATTGATTTCTTGAAAAAAATAATTTGATATTTTTGGAATTTGAAAAAAATACAAACCTTGTCAGGAATTCAGCAATTTTTGATTGAATCAATAAAAAAATTTCATGTCTTGGCAATTTTTCATGCAGTATTTTTTTACTGCGATCTAATGCTTCGAAGAACAAAAAAAATCAAACGAGTGCAACTGCATAAATTCGTTTTTTGCTGTCTTTTGTTGTTGCATCAAAATGCATATTCTTTCGAAATTGTTTACTTCCTTTTCATTGAAAACATGAGGAAGAATAAAAAAATATCATATATGATTTTTTTGTGTGTGGTATCCGATGTGTGTGGTTGAATTTTCAATATGTGTGATGACAAGTATTTTTTTTTCTCTAAGTTTTCTTTTAGTTTTGATGACAATTCAATTTTTAGTGTCGTGTTTGTATCTTTTTGTGAAGACACTGTTAAAAAAATTTTTTTAGAGGATCGAATTTTTAATTTAGGTCGTTCCAAATAAAACTCAATAGCAATATTAAAAATTAAAAAAAAAATATTTCAAGTAGGAATTTTGATAAATTTCTATTATTGAAATGAGTTTTTTAATTTTTAAGTGAAAATTGAAATTTAATCTAATTTCAAAAAATAAATTTAATTAAATTAAAATAATTAAAAAATTTTAACAATTTTTTTAAAAATTTAAATTAATTTTTTAAATAAAAATTAAATTGATTTTTATTTTTGAACATTAGATATTATTGAAAATTAGATAAAATATTTCTCTAAAAAAAATTCAATATTTTTTTTTTTATTTAAATAGAGTCTTAAACAATATTATTGACTTTTATTCGTCAAAACCAGTTAATTTACATTTTATTTTATTAAATTTTCAATTTAAATTGTTTTTCAAATTTAATAGTTGACTGACTCAGAATAATAATAATTTTTTTTTAACATTTCAATTCTTCTAACGTAACATTCATCAATTTTTGTCCTACCAGATTATGACATTGAACATTTTGTGTCAAAAAAATTTTGGCATCTTTTTGTTGCAACACTTCTAAAAATGGTTTCAGCTCACAATCACATTGTAATGCATTTTGACTTAGCAAAAGTTGCATTTTTCCATTTCCTTCTAGTTGCGCGACTTTTACAGTTTTAATTTTATTATCAGCCAAATCAAAAAACTGCGAATGTGAAGATGTTCCCGCCAAATTGAGACTTTCAAATTCATTATGTGACAAATAAGTCAAAGCCAGAGCGGGATAATGATCATTCAGGATTGTCAAAATATTCGGTTCAGTCAACTTGTTGTACACAAGATGCAATTCTGATAAATTTTGTAATTTTTTAGTGGCTTCGAAACGAGTCATTCCGTTCCTGGATGCATCTAATTTCACGAGACTTTCGGGAAATGCAGCATCTGAAAGCACCAAGAGCTTATTGTGATTTAAATCTAGTTCAACAAGTTTTGTCAAATGAACAAAGGCATCATTTGTCACTTCCTCGATTAAGTTGTGTTGCAAATATAATTTCGTTAATTGTAAATTTTTCGCAAATGTTTCTTTAGTTATGCGTGGCAAACGAACTCTAACAAGATGCAATTTGTCAACATTTGGCAGTCCGGGAAATAATTCGACAGGAGGCTCTAAAATATTTTTATCTGTACTGCCATAAACGTACAAAGATCCAGAAAAATTGCGTTCACTGATCACAGGTAACACTTTTCCATCGACAAACAATGCCAAAAATACAAGTTTATCCAATTTCGTAAGATTAAATTCTGTCGTAGCGATTTTTGTCGATAATCTTTCGAGATTTGGACAGAATTCTCCAATATTTGAATCCAACTCCAGAGTTTTCTCTAAAAATATTAATTTTACTTCTTCAAATTTGTTGAGTTGAGAAACCTTCAAAACGTCATTTGAGTAAATTTCCCAAATATTTTTCGGATTGGCTCCAAGTTTCGACAAAAGTTCGGGGTAAGTTGTGTCGTTCGGCAGTACAAAATTCGTAATAACCAAATTGTAAATTATATTTTCGTCGAAATTGAGCTTTTGAGACTCGTTAAAAGTCTGAATTTCAGTCAAATTTGATTTAATTTTGATTATTCCTGATGATCCTTTAAATTTGCCACTTTCTTTGTTATTTTCAATATCAATTGAAAAAGTAGAACAGTTGTAATGGAAAGCAATATCTTCTTCACTTTCTGTCAAAATGCATTCAGCTCGAATGTTGACCACGAAAATAATTGCAAAAATTATCAAGAACAACATTTTGCTTGGAAGTTTATTTAAAAACTGATGAAATTTTTGGACACAATCGGATAAATTGTTGTGCTTGAAGTAACATACATAAAGAATAAAATCAATTTAATTTAACAAAAAAAAAAAAAAAAAAAAAAAAATAAATCTATTGTTTTACATCAAAAGCTTTTTAAAAGTGACTTTAAATTTTTTTCTGATATTTTTTTTTAAATATTTTTTCTTTCAAAATAAATTTTAAAATTTTCCTATAAGCTTTAGTTGAATAATAATTTTTTTTTTTTTGATAATTTATAAGCTCCATGGAAAATTATCCCAAATTTATTCAAGAGCCGTCAAGTAATCAAGTCATAATAAATGCAAATGGAGACGCCTATCAATATTTTTCCTCACAACGCGTCACTTAACTACTTATCGATTAACGAAACCAACCATCTGAATAACAAATTACTATCTGCTCTCTCGTCGTATCCGATCAACAAACAGTAATTAGTATGCATATTATGTTCTCGCGACTCCTAATTATGTCGGGACTATATTTAATTACTAATTGTTGGCTCTGATTATAATTCATAAATAAATAAATTATTATCATTAATATCGCTTTTTTGTTTGCATAACGAACGATTTTATCAGTTTTTAAGTAAACAACACTCTGTTTAACAATTTAGAGATATTTTTACATGATACCGACAACAAAATTAGTTCAATGTGTAACTAAGCAACATATTTTACCGATATCCCTAAAATACAAAAAAAAATACCTTTTCGTTCAAGTAACGGCAAAAAAGTATCATTACACTGTCATAAACAGCAAATGTTGTACGATAATAATTGCAACATAATAACAATAATGATATTAACAAACTGCTATAATGGTATAACCTAATTGAGGAAAACAACAACGGCACACATTTCACTTTATTGTTATGATTTGTCGTATAACTTTACGCACTCCTAACAATTTTTTCCTTTTTCGCTGTCATCGAATGGAAAAACTTCCTTTATTATAATTGGCAAATAAAGCAGCAGAGTGTTAACTACAGATGTATCGGTCACTGTTGTGTCTCGTTCGCGTTTTTATTTTAAGAGGATTTTGATATTGTGTTTCATATTTCATAATATTTACGTTTTCCGGAGTGAAAGCCGTTGGCGTAATTACGTTATGGCGCTAATTTTTTATTAGGTATTGAGCCAAAAATAAACGGCGATAGAGGCAGACAAATTGCGTGTCGCTGAAAAGCTATTAAAGGACATTCAGTGAGCGTGACCTTTTTTGTATACAAGGCCAAGTTTTTTTTTGCGATTTTTATGTTAATGGATTTTAGTTAATTTTAATTTTAATTTTAATTTTAATTTTAATTTTAATTTTAATTTTAATTTTAATTTTAATTTTAATTTTAATTTTAATTTTAATTTTAATTTTAATTTTAATTTTAATTTTAATTTTAATTTTAATTTTAATTTTAATTTTTTTTAATTTTAATTTTAATTTTAATTTTAATTTTAATTTTAATTTTAATTTTAATTTTAATTTTAATTTTAATTTTAATTTTAATTTTAATTTTAATTTTAATTTTAATTTTAATTTTAATTTTAATTTTAATTTTAATTTTAATTTTAATTTTAATTTTAATTTTAATTTTAATTTTAATTTTAATTTTAATTTTAATTTTAATTTTAATTTTAATTTTAATTTTAATTTTAATTTTAATTTTAATTTTAATTTTAATTTTAATTTTAATTTTAATTTTAATTTTAATTTTAATTTTAATTTTAATTTTATTTTTAATTTTATTTTTAATTTTAATTTTAATTTTAATTTTAATTTTAATTTTAATTTTTTTCATGAAAAAATTCGAGAAGATCATGATAGATAAAATTGCAAAAAAGGAAAAATTCGTGTCACAAAACAAATAAATCTCCATTTAAGTCAAATAGTTAATTTTAGCATCTCTCTTTTGTGTCACGTCACTCGAATGAATGGAAAAAGCCGCTTTTCACCGTAAATTACCCCGAGAATGAGCGTGCAAAAAACACATGTCAAAGCAAAACTAATGTAATAATCATGCCAATACTACCGCTTTCGTCGCTTTTCGTCCCTTTTCGCACACACACAAAAAATTAGCCTCATGTCTCGGAGATTTATCACTGATAGCACGAAAATAACGCGACGGCATTGTGACTGACATAATTTATATGAAAATATTATTCGGCATGTTGTTGGAATAGTTCATTCGTTTCAAATTAGCTTTTGTGGTGCCGCTGCTGTAAATATGACTCCGGAAAGTTCTACGGGAATTTATTGTCTGCATTCATAAAAGCATATTTTTGCCAACATATGGAACAGCATATTCGAGGGAAGAGAAAATCCAATAATCATAACCACAAAATTCAATATTATGCACTTTCCGCATCGTATGGATGCATCGCCCACAACAATTCGCGTTGCAAAAAGTTTTACTTACCGATATTAACGACGCCATGGTTCGTGAGTTCCCAGCACGATTGTAACCTTAGAATGCTTAAACTGTGACTTTGTTTAGGTGAAAAATAGCCTAATGCCGCATCTGTTACATGGTATGCCTACGAGAAAAAAGGGAATTAAAATTTATTGCCAAATCGTTCAAAATTAAACGAAAAAAAAAAATTACCTGCAGCGAAAATTCGTACAAGGAGGGAAGTAGTTGAGCAACGGCACCCACAGCTTCGTCCGCAACATTTATACAGTCCGCCAGCGATAAGGAAACGATTCGCGGTGTTAGACAAGCCCACAGCCCGGCTTCCGTTATTTCATTGCAACCAGCAAGTTCTAATTCAAATAATGACTGAAAAGAAGAAAAAAGAAAATTTATCAATATTAAATTCAATGACATCGTTTAATGGCCTCAAATTCCGGTTTGATTACTAAAAGCGTTTTTTTTTTGTTTGCTCAATCGCAAGAACACGTCGCAAAGCCATTGTCTCGGGAGAAGCAAAACCATTTTGCGTGAGCCAGACTCTAGCAATAATAATAATAATTGTTTGGAGGCAAATTGCTGTTCATACACTCATTCATAACGGATGATGTCAAACGACTGTTTGTCTAGAATTTCGCATTTAAAAAAATAAATTTTGCTTTTGAGACACGAAGGACGAAAGAAAAACACAAAATACGAGCACATTTTTACAGACAAGGCAAAAAAGCCACATGAGAAAAAATGGAGTATGTGGGGAAAAAGTAATAATGAATACGCAGAGAGCGAGTTAAACCGATTAAATGTCGTCTGTGTCACATCCCTCCATTTATTCTTTCTTTGTTTTTACATTGATAATCAGCATGTAAGGCGACAAGAAATATTTATCCTTCGGATTATGGTGCTTAAAAAATGGTAAATTGCGAAATTTGTCATATTATGTTCGGTTTTTTTTATTGATTTACTGAGAAGACTTTTTGCTAAAAGATTTTTAAATAAAGGATACGACTTTTTAATAAGAAAAAAAAATATATAAATAAAAAAACATATCGAAATTGCTGAAAAATAATTTTTAAGCAGCAATTTTTATTTGAAAAATTTTTTAAAAAAATTTAATTAACAATTTTATAAGTTGTATTTGGAAAAAAATCAATATTATCTTTCCAAAAAATAATAAAAAATTTAAATATTTATTATATATCCTTTATATATTCGGGTATTTAGTCACTTCGTACACGTTTTTCCCTTAATAGATTTTCATTCCTTCTACAATCATGCTTATTTTGCTTCATTTAGGTCCCATTTGTGGAATCGAGGCATGATCCCAATGCAGAAAAAATTTTCCCCATATAAGAGTTCGAAATTATAACGAAAAATAAACGAAAAATTCAAATTTAAACCGAATCCCAGTGCAAATTTCAAAAATCTAATGATGCAATGTTTGTCTCGTCGAGACGCACAACATTGCCATACATCACTTTTCTCCTACGGTTCTCTAAAATGGACCTCCCATACAAATGACACCTCTTATTATATATCCTTTATATTCTGTCAGTATCGGGTATATTAGTCACTTCGTACACGTCTCACGCCTTTCCCTTAATAGATAGAAGTTTCATTCCTTCTACAGGTCATGCTCATTTTGCTTCATTTAGGTCCCATTTGTGGAATCGAGGCATGATCCCAATGCAGAAAAAATTTTCCCCATATAAGAGTTCGAAATTATAACGAAAAATTAACGGAAAATTCAAATTTAAACCAAATCCCAGTGCAAATTTCAAAAATCTAATGATGCAGAAATGTTTGTCTCGTCGAGACGCACAACACTGCCATACATCACTTTTGTCCTACGGTTCTCTAAAATGGACCTCCCATACAAATGACACCTCTTAACCCAAGGCGGTCACTACAATGCATTTTCTGTGGGTAATTTTTTAGTTTTGGGAATTTTATGATTAAATATCTCTTGAACAACACTAAAAAGTAATAAATAAAAAAATATATCAAAAAAATATATTAAAAAAATATATTTAAAAAATATATTAAAAAATCTGTTATACAAGAAGTTTTCAACTTCAAAAATATTCATTTTAATAAAAAAAATCTGTTAAAAAAGCGAACTAAAAAGGAATAAACATTGTGGTAAAAAGTCGGAAAAATTTAAATAAAGTTAAAAATTTTTGAGAACAAAAACTTGAATATAAAGGATTTATTTCAGAATTATTAATACTAACATAGACTGAAATTCCTTTATATTCAAGTTTTTGTTTCAAAAATTTTGTAACTTTATTTACTTGGCAATTTTTCCGATTTGTTACCACAAGGCTTTGTTTATTCCTTTTTAGTTTTTTTTAACAGATTTTTTTTAACGAATATAAATGATATATTTTTGAAGTTGAAAACTTCTTGTATAACAGATTTTTTAATATATTTTTTAAATATATTTTTTTAATATATTTTTTTGATATATTTTTTTTTAAAAGTTTTGTTCGTGAAAAAAAATTAATATTTTTAACTTTTTAAAAATTTAGATACGTTATTATTTTTTTAATTTATTTATAATTTTTTTAATTTTATTTTATTTTTTAATAAATTAATTAAAATTAAAAATTAATTAATAAAAAAATAAAAATTTTTAAAATTTAATTTAATTATTTAATTAATTTTTAATTATTTTTTTAAATAATAAATAAATTGAAAATAATTAAAAATTTATTTATTTAATTAATTATTAAAATTAATTTAAATACATTTTTTTTAATTATCTGAAAAAAATATTTTTTTTTAATTTTAAAAGATTTTCCGTAAAGCTAATCCAAATTATTTTTTTTCCTTCAACCAGAAATCAATAAACAAACAATTCGTGTAACAATTCAATATTTATTCATATCACACACAACACTCGACGGAGATCCATCGCATCACATCACATCGCAAACAAAGCCTCCTATCCATTGTTATTCTCCAGGGAGCTACGAGCGACAACGCAAAACTTTACAATTTAATAAAAGTAATAAACTGAATGCAAAAAAAAAAAAAAGAAAAACGAGGGAAAAAATGCAGTTGCGACTAACAACAGGAACAACTATCATCACCATCATCGTTATTGATACGAGGGATGCATCCGCATGAGAATCAATGAGTTGGCGTCGCATCGGGAAATAGGTCAATTAATGCAGTTGCCTGGCTCGTGGAGAGGAAATTTCGTTAGTCAGTCCCTGTTTTGTGTGTCACATGATATAAAAATTCCCTTCGGAGCCATTTATTGACTGTCGAAACATTATTTCACAATGGCTTGTCGGAGAAGAGTAGCAGCCAGACAACAAATATAAATGCAGTGTGAGAAACATCCATATTTGATTGAATTCCGCATTTATATTTAATAATAATAGAAAAAAAAATATTGCACTTTTATGATCATTTCTAGATGGCAAGTAGATTTTCATTGTTGATCCAACAATCAGTAGAACAATATTGTTGGAAAAATTGTCCTGTGAAGTTAAATGGAACAAATTTTACTTCGAATAAAAGATATCATGACATCAATATTGAGAGTAATGAAATAATTTTCATATACAAGAGTTGTAAAAATAAGGTAAAAGTCGCTTAAGTTTGTCTTAAGTCACTTAAGTTAAACTTAAGTCAAATTAATTAACTTAATTTACATTTTTTTTTTATTAAAAAAAATTTTTTTTTATGAATTTGGTTGAAAAAATGTAAAACAAATGATCTTTTTGAAATTTATTATTGAACTTAACCTTTTTTCAAACAAAAATAATCTTAAGTTCTTTCAATCTTTTGACTTAAGCTTAAGTCAAAAGTAAATTATTTTTGACTTTTAACAATTTTTTGCAATTTTCAAAAAAAAAATATTTTTTTCTCGAAATTTGGTTAAAAATTACATGCATCCACATAAATTTTCTTAAACTTAAGCTTAAAACAAAATAAAAGGATCTTAAGTTTTTTGAAATTTTTGACTTAAGCTTAAGTTTTATTTAAAATAAAAATTAGCAAGTTAAGCTTGTTTTTTGAGTTTAAGATTTTTTAACTTTTTAATCTTAATTTTATTTTTTATACTTGACTTAAAGGACTTCAACTTAAAAAACTTAAGCTTAAGTCAATACCTTAACTTATGAAAATTGAATTTTCACCCTATTCACAGAGCAAACACCAAAAATCAAAATGACAAACTCGACTTCTTTTTTTTTGTTTTGTTTTCACTCAAATGAATTGAAAACAAATAATTCCTCGTTCCAACGAATTTTTAATGAATTTTGCACTCCAAAATGTCGATTCATTTTGCGGCGCGGTTTGTTTTTGCCAGAACCATAATATTGGTTTTGGTGACACAAAATGATGGCTTGTAAAGTTTTTGAACGTCAATGGGTGCGACATCATAATAATGACACAAAGCCATGGCAAGTGACATTAACAGCAAATAATTTTGTGTACATGACGGCATTTTCGGGTATATGCGGTTGGTTGGTTGGTTGGTTGTCGTCATTTTAAGTGACACTCGAGCTAAAGTGCTTCAAACGAGACAGTAAGTTGATTTGTAGGGGTGAATTTTCGGTGAAAAGGGATAAACTCTCGACAAATCAATTTTAATTGAGGATTTTTATGAGAAAAAAAATTCATCAGATTTGAAAATTCTCCTTCTGCTGCGATTTAACGCCTTATTTATAACTTTGTATAATTTTTTCATCACCATTTTTTTTTTTTTTTTTGTTAAAAGTTTGTTTGGTAGTATAATCTCTGCCGTTACATAAATCTTCCTTAAAACTTGCAAAATAAATTTATGCGAAACAGAAAAAAATCTACAATTTTTGCTGTTCTTTAAAAAATTCATCATTCTTAAACGCTGCTGCAGCCAGAAAATTATGATAATTTTTTCTTCTACCGTTTTTTAAATGAAAATTTTATGATGCAAAGTGCATTTTTTTCTTTTTTTCCCCACTAATGAGATGAAAAACATTAAATTAAGAAATAAATGAGGAGCTATTTGTCAATTTTTTCTTGTGTTCTGCAACAATGCAACAACGAAAAAAAAATTTAGGCGCCACAACTGCAATTGCTGCAACAACAAACATTGACGTCTATAGACAAATGTTTCTTCTCGTGGTTTCTCAATTTTTTTTTTTTTTTTTTTTAGAAAAACTTGAACTTGCGATGTTGTACAGAAAATTGCCAAGATCCGGATGATTTGTGACAAATGTATCGAAACGAAGGAGGTAGAATGTGATTTTTTTTTCTGGAAACCATCAAACGAGAAAAATGTGTAGACACGAAATAATTTACAGTTTTAAGGAAGACGATTAATGTTGTTTCCACAGTTTTTGTTGGCTTGCGAAAAAAAAACAAATAAACAAGAAAAAAACTTTTATTGTGCAATAAATTTTGTGTGGAAAGGCAGAAAGTTTCAAGTACGAAACAAAAAAGGTGCTACAAAGAAAAAAATGTAGAAAGTTGCGGAATCACTCATCAGAAAGTTGCTTTTCATGCCTTTGTATGGAAAAAATTCTCTAATATCATCACAAAAGGAAAAAAAATAAATTTATGAATAAAGAAGAAAATAAAATTATTCCGTGCGATTTAATTTAACGTCATCGTCATTTCGCGAACAAAAAACATGAAGCAAGAAGATGTTCTGCTTCCACACTTCAAAAGTGATAGAAATTAGGTTAATGCTTTTTCGTTACATTTTACCACTTTTCGACGCGAAAATTCCCTCTAAAAAGGTTTTTGCGCGCACATTTTCTCATTAATACCACAAAATAATTTTAAGTTAAATTTTCTTCGTTAGTTTCAGTGTCAAAAGGTGTCTTAATGATGATTTTTCGCACGAATGCCTTTGTCTGTACGAAAAAAAACCCTCATCAAGCTGACAGTTCCCGGAATGCATTGTGCGGTGAGAAGATCAGACGAAACAGACGTTTATCAGCAGAAGGTCGTTCATGCTTGAAAAGAAAATTACTAATAAAAAAAAATAAATTAACTTTTTCTTGTCAATGTTCCAAAATTAATCTCGCAGTTGATAGATTTCTAATTTAGATTGTGTTCGTTCATTTGCCAAAAAGAATAGATTTCATTGGAAAATTGTCTCTTTTATCTTAAAAATTGAAAAATTAACCGTCTATCATGTTGTCACAGAAGGCCAATAATGGGCTTGTGTCTGGCATACTTTCGACAAAAAAACATCATCATCATCATCATAATCATTTACATTTATTATTCAAATTTAATCATGTTTCATGTGAACAGTTTTGCTTACTTTTCATTTCATGTTTTTTTCTTTTCTTTTTTTTACATGCTTAAAAAGTTTTATTTGATGGAATATTAAATTAGATTAAGTTCTCGAGTCCTCGTTCAAAAGATGTTACGTAAGAAGACGATTGCCGTTGTCGTTGCCACTCCTGTTATTCAGTGAACTTGATGAAAAGAGAACAATTTGTCAATTTGGTGCAAGTGAATTTTATTTTTGTAAATGGAAACGAATTATAAACTCGAATTCTTCACAATGTCGGGACTGGCAATAAATTTGCGACATTCATTCAATTGTCACTCGATGTTTCCTTTAACAATTTATTTTTGTGAAAAATTTCACAGAGGGAAGTTTTTTTTGCGCAGTGGGTGACTTTTTAATAAAGAGCTTGAAAAATTGAATTTTTAAATTAATTTTAACAAAAAATAAAAATTAAAAATAAATAAATAAATAATAAATAAAAATAAACAGATTAAAAAAATTAGAAAATTTAATCTCAAAATAAATTAATAAAAATATTAAAGGATTACTAAAAAATTAAAAATATTTTTAAAAATTAAAATTAATTAATTTAATTTTAATAAATAAAATAATAATAAAAAAAATAGTTTTTAAAAATTTGATATTTTTTTTAAATTTAACAAATTGTTATATAAAAAATATTTAATTATTTATAATTTTATTACTCAAAATTATTAATTAAAATTTTATTTTATTTTATTAAAATTTATTAAAATAAATATTTTTTGCTCTTTCTCAAGGCTTAACAATATTTCATAATAATTAAAGAAATTTTTTAAATAGTATATGATTTTTAAAAAAAATTTAATATCTTTAAAAATTTTAATTATTTAAATATTTTAGCAATTAGCCTTTAGATAGCTTTTATTTAATTTTTACTTTTTTTTAAATCAAAAAAATAATTTAAAAAAAATTTAATTTTTCCATTAAATTTTTGCCTTTACAAATTTTTTTGAAAAATTTATCTTTAATTTTATCTATTTTTTATAAATTTTTATAAAAAAAAATATTTTATTTATTTTCAGACACATTTTTCGACGATTTCCAACAACTTCCCTAATATTTCACGATAAAAAATCGTCTAACATTGCACACATCCTCAACTTTAATGGAAGTTTAATGAAGTGAGGAATGAGATGTTTGAAGAAATTTATCATGTGTGTCTCTTTGTTTGTCATTTCCTTTTGAAATTCTCTCCGTTTCTCTCTCCCCAAGCAACAAAATTCCTTACAATACATTTTTATCTTCTCTTTTGAAACAGAAAAACTCGTAATTTCGTAGGTAGGGTGCCATGCCAGCATATTCTTGCCTCCCATGTAAAACTGTAACAAGGTAATTTTATTTTACATCACATATCATCGCAACAAAAAAACATCAACAAAAGCTGCACTTAAATATTTATTTCAATGGCGCAAATAGGTGTGTATTAATTTATTCCACTCCATACATTTTCAATGACTCCCAAATTAGGCAAAATTCTGCGTGTTTGAGGGCAATACTCTTAGCAATTCTCGTGGATTATTTTAAATGTGACTCGGGTGAATAAACTTTTTGGTAGCTGTGGGAGCCTAATTTGCTTCCATTTTTAATGAGGACCGGAAAAATCCTTGCGGAAATGTAATTTGACGTCAGAAAAGGCTTTTATGTCGCACGGAAGTAAGTAATGCTTATTAAACGAAAAAAAAAATTTTTTTTTTTCATTAAACTTTATCCTTTAACTAAAAACCTACATTTTCTCTCTTTTTCCGTAAACGCAGAGAGAAAAGAACAAACTTGACCTAAAATTCAGTGCAAAGTTCCGTACAACAACATTTTATGTGCAATACTGCCTTCCTGCCACATAAAGAATGTTATCAATTTCATTCAATCTCATTTTTTTTTTTGTACCTTGACCTGACCTGATAATGGTGAATAAACCATTGTACCGAACACACAATTGTGCAATTTGCGATAACTGGTTCAATTTTTTTTTTTTGTATAAATATTTAGCGAAAAATGAAATAATAATAATAGGAAAAGTTTTTGCACAAAAAAAAATAAAATTTAATTTTGTAACACTCGTTATTCATTACTTTTGTGTTGCTAACGAAATTACAAATTTATTTAATTAATAATACAAGAATTTCGTTTTTTTTCAGTGTTTCGTGAATTAAAACACAAAACGGGAAGACACGTAAATGTTCGGTGTCAATCATGTAATTAACGATGTTGGGAGGCGGCGACAATGCGTTACGAAACATTGCATGAAAATTTACAATAAAATTTTAAAAATAGCCTTGCTACTGTTCAAAAGTGACTTGACTTGACTCGGAGTACAAACGGAAGTGAAAGCAAAGAGGAATAATTAAAAGCAATAATAATAATGGGTTGGTGACGGTTGCGTTTTGGACTTGCTTGAAACACTCGGAAAAAAATGAGCAATTAACTCGAATTTAAGACTTCATTTGTAATTTGTGTTGTGAAAAGTGAATAAATCATGTAGAAAAGTGAGAAATTGTGAGTGAAATGCAAGGTTAGTGAAAATTTTTTGTTGTAATTAAAATTTTTTGTAAGAAGGAAAGTAACAATTATTTTGATTTTTCGTGAATTTTAAGGAAAATTGCTCAAAAAAAGGTTTGGAAATTTTCCAAATTCCAAATTAAAAGTCAAAATATTTAAAAAAAAAAATAAAAAAAATATTTTATTAAAATAAAACCTAAATAAATAAATATTTTAAGGCTTTTAAAAAATTAAAAATAAAATAAATTTTTAAAATAAGTTTAAAAATACTTTTAAAAAATTTAAAAAAAAATAATTTTATTAATTAAATAATTTATTTCAATATAATTTAATTAAATTAATTAATTTAATTTAATTTAATTTAATTAATTTTAATTTAATTAATTTAATTTAATTTAATTAATTTAGTTCAATTTAATAAATTAATTAATTTTACTTTTTCAATTAATTTATAGCGTTTAATTAATTTAGGAAAATATTTAGTAAATTAAATAAAAAAATTAGGAAAGAAAAATAAAATAAATTTTAAAATATTTTTTTTAAAAAAAATAAATTAAAAAAAAATAAAATAAAAAAAAATAATTTTAAATCAAATTTTTTAATAATTAATTAATTTAAAATCCTTAAATATTTTTTAATAATAATAAAATCAAATAATTAAAAAAAAATAATTAAATAAAAAAAATTTAAGACTTTTGAAAAAAATAAATTAAAAAATAAGAAAAAAAAATTCAGTAATTTTTTTTTAAATAATTTGAAAACTTTTGTTTAGAAAATTAGGAAAATAATTGAAATTTTGAATATTAAATATGCCAAATTATGATAAAAATCGTCTGCAAAAAGTAAGTAAATCTCTCATCGCATGCCAAATCACTTAATTCACTTTCTCATTAATGCCCTTCTCACATTTGCCTACACAGATATGAAGATACAAGTTCACACTTCCGACAAGCACTGCGACACGAGCCAACTTTCCTCTAGATTTAATGCCCATAAATCACCGATGCAACATTCATTCATTCGCCGAACATTCATTAGAAATGTTTTAATTTTTCAATTTTTGGCCCGACAAACGACGACGCTACAAATATTTATTAAAGACAAATATTTAGCCCGGTAAGAGAATTGCCAAAAAACGAGACTGCATAAAATATTTATTACCCAAAACATTTCATTCTGTAGACATTTTGAGCATGTTTATTTGAATTTTAATTCATTCAGACAAAATTTGATTTGATTGATTTAATTTTGATGAAAGTGTCAATTGATTCGTGACTCATTCGTGCATTTCCAAACAATCGCAAAAAAAAATCGCGTGACAAAATGACATGAGTGAACGAAATTTATTGATACGTTTAATAAAATAATATTTTGCGAAGAGGCAGGCAAGAGAAAGGTCGCATTTTGATATGAGAAACAAACATATGTTATTGTTTATTTGTCTGTCTATCGATATATTTATTCGTAATTTCGGAAGAAAATGACGGCTTATCATGACATACGTGGGTAAAATTTGCATTGAATGCCTTTTTGTCCTTTTTATGATCCCCGCACCAAAAATATCTCGTTTGAAATTTAATACGCTTGAATTTTATGACGGCATAAAGCAGATAGTTAATGGATGCATCGACGATACCATGTCACCCTCTCCCCAAGTCAATGGCAATAATTTTCGCGTAAAAATGTTTTTTTTACTGTTTCATGAGGTTGCAATAAAAATTCAAATTTTTCGAGATTAGATGTTGATCTTTAACGCAGCCACTTGCTTATCAAAACCCTTTTTGTATGTTTTTGGAGAGACATCTTAATAATGCAAACAATTTTTTTTTTGTGTCTAGCAAACATCCTCGCTAAAACATTACATTCGATAGAGGAGGACAAAAATACAAACAAGCATTAGCATGAAATGAGGAGGAAATACGAATAATTTTCCGTTTTATTTTTTTTTTTTATTTTAGATATTTTACACACGAAGCAAGTCTGCAGGATGATGCAAAATATCATTCTCTTTATATGGATTTATGGTAAAAGGAGGAAAAATAAAATATAAATGGCCGGATATGACTTGTAAATAAGAAGACATCTGTTTGCTGTCGCAAATGATTACATTTTCATAGATGAACTAACGTTTTTCGGGTGTTTGGAATTAAGGAAGATAACGTGGGTGATATGAAAAGGAACTTTAATGAGGAAAATCGGTCTATTGGAAAATTTGTGAATTTTCGTATCGTAAGTATTTTATCGAGAATTCTAATTAAGGGAGGTGAAGGGAAATTAATATAAATCGATTTTTTGAATAAATCAATGTACGATTTTTACCAAAATTCGTTATGCATGATAATATTCCTTAGAATTTTTTGACTTTTTTTAATATTTTTTTTATTTAATTATTTTATTTTCTTTAAAATTAAATTTTAATTATCTCATAATTTTTTTTTTAAATCTAAAATGAAAATATTTAAATACCAAATTAATTAAATAAATTAAATTAATTATTTTCTTTGCATTTTTAAGAAAAAATAATTGTTGTAAAAAATTATTTTATTTAAATTAAATTTTAATTATCTAATATTTTTAAAATCTAAAGTGAAAATAATTAAACCAAATTAATTAATAAAATTAATTTAAAAACTTAAAAATTAAATTACAATTTAAAAATTAATTACATTTTTTTATTCAAATTTAATTTAAATAAATTTTATTCATTTAAAGTAATTCATTTATTTTTAATTAAATAATATTTATTGTATTTTTTATTATTTTAATAAAATATTTACTTAAGTTTATTAATTAATTTATTTTATTTATTTTTTTATTTTTTTTATTTTATTTATTATTTTATTATTTTTTTTATTTATTTTTATATTTATTTTATTATTTTTATTTATTTATTAATTTTTTTTATTTGATAATTAATTTTAAAATATTTTTTTAGATTAAAATCTGACTTCAAATACGGAATTTTACGAGGCATTTTCATAATGACACACATGATAAATTTACTAAAACCCGTTAATCCATCAATAAATCCACTGCAAATAATAATTCACCATCGCCAATAATAATTTATCCAAACACCACAAAATTTACTCAACTTGACTTGCATCATTTATGATAAAATAATTGATTGACTGTGTCATAATAAATAAATATAAAAAATCATCATTACCTTACATTACATTTTTTTACACGCCTGACACTCGTGACGTGTTGTGATACATTTTTAATTGAAAGCCATAAATTAATGTCATATTGTAAAAAAACAGGCAGTAACTCGTAGATTTATGACCTTACTGCAGTTTCAAGTCCTCAATAAATATCATTTTATTTGAAATTTTAATATCTGTGCCACTCTTAACAATGAACGTTGACAACTTTCATCAAGTATTTCATTAAAAATTTTCATAAAAGTTTATCGGTGTGACTGACAATGGCAACGAGATAACAAGAGGAGAGACATAAAACATAAAATAAACATGGGATATTGTGCACCGATGACGACAATGATGACCTTGTACTTTTGTCATGCATTCCGGGAAAACTGGACAGGATTTGAGTGCAAGGTCTTCGTGAGTGCTTAATCTTCATGCAACAACAAATAACAACAGCAACTTTTCATAACAACAATTTCCTTGTTTTGTATTTCCTCGGCAAGTATTTAAGTTTTCGTTCCCCCGACAACATTAATTCCTGATGAAGTTCATTGCTTGTAAGGAGACATACTACATTTTCATTCATATGCAAAAACTTCTGCTGCATCTTGTTTGTATCCTACAAGAAATTTATTTATGACTATAAAATTCATGTTTTCCCGAGAAAAGTCTTGTACCGACGGAAGGAAGTGCAAGAGACGAAAATGCACTGTGAACGTACTCAATGTTGGTAATTTGTGTCGGTTTCATGTGAGATGATAATTAATTTGAGCTGATTTTATCAAGTGTGGTTGCACAAATAACAAGTTTAAGTAGTTTGTCTGTAAAGCCGAATGTCGAGAGATTAATGGTAAAGTTGTAAATTCAATTTTTTGGGATGTTTTTGTAATTAAGGTAACGAATCTCATCAAAAAAGTTCTTTATTGGATCTAAACGTGGAAGAAAAACAATAAAACTTTTGTTTTTGGGTAAGTCCATGACATTTTTTGACAGTTCAGAAAATGACAGGTGTCAAAATTTTTGATAAAATCTCGATTTTTTAATTGATGTCAAAGAATTTTGTGTCATTTTTATCTTTAAAATATCATTTGAATCGTAAAAACATTCAAAAAAGAATTTTTAGTAAAGAAAATTGAACTGTCAAATTTTTAAAATGTCAAAATTTTGACAGTTCAATTTTTGTTTTTACTAAAATGTGAATTTTTGAATGTTTTTTCGATTCAAAATATATTTTAAAGATAAAAATGTCACAAAATTTAATTAAAATTGTACAAAAATCGAGATTTTTTCAAAACTTTTGACACCTGTCAAAATTTTTTCATGGAATTACCCAAAAACGACCCAAAATTTGACTTTTTTGCCTTTCAAGCTTCAAAAAACAACCGAAAATTAGCAATTTACTAACGACCAACGACACTGATCGATGTTTGCAATAAAGATAAAGCGAATTATACGAAAACTAATCAATCTTCCTTCGCATTCACAATAAATCTAAACGAATGAATCGAAGGAACGGTCTCGATAAGAAGTTTATTGACTCACTCAGCATTTTCTCCGAGAAAATGTATTTCATTAAATTCAGACACAATTGTGCCAAATATGAAATAATCAATCAACTTTCCTTTGTGTTTGAACTTCATGAGCAGCTTATTCTCTCGAGGGACATTGATGATGTTTTTCTCACATTTTTTTTTTTTTTTCGGAGACGAGATCCAAAAATTATCTTTCTGACACACAAAAAATGATAAATGTAATAACAGACACCAATTCAAGGTTTTTGTCGCCCCATTTTTTCCTTCGTTTTTTTTTATACGCAACTGCTGGTTGCGAAAAATGAAGAAGAATAATGTCTTGCTATTATTCGAAATGATATCTATGGAAACTTTATTTTATTCAATTGAAGCAGTGCAAAAAACAGCAGTGTAAAAATAATCGTAAAACAGACAAAATTTCAAGAAAATGGCAATCATTTTCAATTACTTTGATTTTTTTTCTTGTCGAATAACAAAGTATCGAGTTACGTTGTTTGGTTTGATCGTGGGTTGGTTCATCATGAATATCATTATGTGTAGGCGAAAAGTATCCCGCGTCAAAAGGGGGATTTTCAAACATATTTATTTTTTTAAAAAAATGTAGGTACAAAAAATAAATGAGAAAATTACTTTTTTTTCTCAATATTTTTTTTTATAACCAAACTAATTTCCTGGCTGTCAAATCAAAACCATCTGATTTTTCAGCTGTTCTTTCCCGGCAATTCGTATTTTTTATATTTGGGGATTTTTTTTTTTTTTTTTTCAATTGATAGAAAAAAGTACAAAAGTTGTTTACATAAAAATGAGACACTGATGACAATAAATTGAATCCCTTCGAGTTAAATGTTTTTTCTATCATTTCACTAAAAAGTTTGGATATTTTTAGAGAGATGAAAGAAACAATAACTGAAGCAATTTTCCGCTTGAAGGGTAAAGAAACGCATTTGTTTGAAATCGAAATTTGTTTCTAAAGTAATTTGTTTGAGAAACAAAAAAATATTTTGTCAGTCTAAAAAATTATAGAGAAGTGAAAGATGACAGCTGGATCAACTTTTGCTGAAATTCAAGGTTGTTCATTGATTTTACAAAAATAAATTGACAAGTTAATATGCAATCAACTTCACATCCTATTTTGTGTTATAAAATTAAATTACCGCGGTCTACTTGCAATTGTATAAAATTTTGTAAGGGAGTTGAGTACTTTTCTTTGATTTTTTCATACAAAAACTTTCTTCAAGCTTATTTGAATAAATTAAAGCAGTTCACTTGATGATTCGTAACACAGAACTTAAGTTATAACATTTCAAAGTTAGTATGGTTTTGAATTTTTAACATTGTTAGATTTTCAGTAATCTTTTCTACTAATTTAATTTTTGCTTTTTATTCGAATTACTTTTGTTTCTTTTTCAGGATCCTCTTGAATTTTTGATTTTCTTTAACAAATTCTTCAAACATTAATTCTAGTTGTTTAATTTTTTCTTCCAAAGCCTTAATTTTTTCATCAGCAATTTTGTCTGCATTTTTCATTTCTTCTATTCCTTGAATATCGTCAAGATAATTCGTAATATCTGGAACACATTTGATACTTTCCTGTCTAAAATAGCTCCGAACTTTAGAATCACTTGGTTCAGGTAAATACGTGATTCCTTTAAACTCCAAAAAAATATTCGCTCTTGTAGCTCGACTACAAAAAACTTCGTTATCATGCCATCGAAAAAGGTTGATATCCTTACAAGCTTCTACAATTTTCTCTACTTCCAAGTCAATCAAATCATTCGAATGTATTGTGAAAGTTCTTAATTTTTTATTGTTCCTCAGTAACTCAGCTGGAAATTGAGTTATTTTATTCCAGCCTAAAATTAAAGTATTTAACTTCGTTAAATCCCGAAATAAGTTCATGTCAGTAAATCCCGTTAATTGATTATAAGGTAAATATATCAATTTTAAATTTTTTAAACCTTTAAAAGTGTCTGGAAGGAGCTCTTTGAGACGATTACTATCTAAATGCAAATATTTCAAACTTTTACATTCATGGAATGCATCTTCAGTGATTTCTTCAGCACTTATTTGGTTGGCCCATAAAGTCTCGGTTTCCGGAAAGGTTTTGCAAATGTTATTGTAAAATATAGGAATCACACATCTCGTGAAGTCAACAACTGTGTAAGGTTTGTGCTCTTCTAAGCCTTTTGGAATCCATTGGTAAGTATCATAAGTTAAATTTATATCAGTGAAGTTACAAAGATTTTGGGAAGATTCACATTCATATTCTGGAATATCCGAAAAACCGAACAATATTTTTAAAATAAAGTTGAAGAATAGGAAAAAATTTCTTTTTTCAGCCATTTACGTGAATTTAACGTTAAAAAATTGATTTAATACTAAATTGAAAATTAGCTTTTTCAAAGCCTTCAATATAGGTATTAAGAAAATCAAATTAAGTGAATTTAATTGATTATATTTAAAAATGATTTATTTCATTTATAAACCTTAGATTCAAAATTTTCTCATTTTTATGAAAAATTTAATTAATGCAACAAGATTTTAAAAGTTGCTTTGTGCTTCTCCGTTTATAATTTATTTTACAACGAAATTTCAACAATTTTACTTTCCTGATGTGCCCTTCGACATCTTTGTTACCTTTTGGTTATAATGAACGTCTTGAGTTATTTGAGGAGTTTGTCTTTCTTTCACAATTTCATCTAAAATCGATTCAAAAATTTTAATTTTTCCTTCCAACACTTTCACTTTTTCATTAATTGCGCTTTCTTCATTTTTCATTGCTCCAATTCCTTGAATATCTTTCATATAATTCGTAATATCTGGTACACATTTTGTGAAATCTTCTTGCCTTAAGTAGTTGCGACCTCTAACATTAGGTTTGTCGACTAAATACTTTATTCCTTTAAATTTTAAATACATATTGGCTCTTATAACTCGACTGCAAAACACTTCATTATCATACCAGTGAAATATCTTGAGATCTTTAAAATTATCCGCTATTTTTTCTACTTCCAAGTCATGCAAATCATTCGACTGCAAATAAATTTCTTTTAATTTTTTGTTATTTCTTATTAGTTCAAACGGAAATTGAGTTAAAAAATTATAACTCAGCGTTATAGTGTGTAAATTAGGTGAAGACGAAAAAAAGTTCATGTCATCAATTAAGGTCAATTGATTATATTGAAAGGCAAATTGTTCTAATTTGCCTAATTTCTTCAGTGTGTTGGGATAAAGTTTTTTGAGACGGTTTTTCGTAACATATAAATTGACTAAATCTGTACATGCATCAAAGGCATCTTCAGTGATTTCCTCAGCCTGTAAGGAGTCCAACCAGAGTGTTTTCGATGATGGAAATGTTTTGCAAATGATGTTGTAAATAACTGGAACCACACAGTCCGTGAAATCTACAGATGTGTAAGGTTTGTGCTTGTCTAATCCTTTTGGGATCCATTGGTAAGCATCTTTAGTTACCTTTACATCAGTGAAGTGACAAAGATTTTTAGATGATACACATTTAAATTCTGGAATTTTTGCAAAGCTTAAAGATATTTCTAAAATAAAACTAAAAAAGAATAAAAAATTTCTTTTTTCAGTCATTTTAGTGAATTTAAACTTTTAAAAAAATTCTAATAGTAAACTTTATCTTAGTGTTTTCAAACCTTTTAAAGACTTAAACTTAAATTTGATTTAAAAAATTAAATTACGTATCACAAATCAAATTAAGTGAAATTAATTGATTATTGAAATATTTAACTTTTATATTGACTTTTTTCTGCTCTTTACTTTCAGAAATCTTGGCTAGAAAACTGACTCCTTTGATATGATCATCATACAAAAGCACAATAAAACTTTTAAATATGGAAACATTTAAGAATGGTTATCGACTCCATGTTCGCCTTTGACTTGATGAGAAAAAGAATCGATTTCCAACAACTGGCTTGTAAGATCACACATAAAATATCGTCCTTTGTCCCATTACAAACTTCCCTTGCTAGGTAAGTCCTTTGCTCTTCGAGGTATCTAAGTGCATCATGTGTGTGGTTTGCTGTCTTTAAGCATTCGAAATATGTTGATTATAGGAAAATTCGTGATAACTCGACGTTTTCAATGTAAATATGTAGTAATGGGGAAATGCTTGCCTTCAATGAATAGATTCTGAAATTAATTTAAATTTTCATTTTTTCGTCTTTGTCAATTCCTTCAACGACTTTGTGTCACTGGAATGGCAAAAAATAAAGTAACGAAAAAACGTTAGAAAAAATATATAAAATAAAATAGCCGCCAGTTTACTTCCAATGAACCTATCAACAGAATATCAAGAATATTTAATAATTTCGCTTATTTTCAAAATGATGAAACAATCAGTGAGGTATTTAAGCCGAAGATAAGAACTGACTTTTCTAAATTTTTGAATGTTTGGCATTTATCGAGTAATTATTTTGGGATATCACAAAATCCATTTTAAATCTATAATGTCCTAATCAACCAGTGATAATCAATACCTAATTTTTCCTTTTCTCACTCGAACCAAACAACTTTATAACGTTCCCTTAAAATTTATGGACAGCTTTTTTAGGTCACAGCACACACATGTACTCGTTAAAAAATTACCCGTTAAAATTCAGAAGGGGGAACTTTTTCGTATACACTTGACTCGGAAAATCGTTGATAAAAAAACAACAATATTTTCGTGTTCAAACAAAATTCCGTCACAAACAAACAAACCTCCGTAGAAAATTCTAACACAACAACAACAACTAAAAAGAGGGAAACAAAAACCGGGATAACACATGATTTCAATGCAAATGGCAAATACGTGCATCGTCTCGCTCCCCCCCTTTTCTAAAAAAAAAATATTTTCCGTATCAACTTCCTTCCTAAACATTCCCTTTTCTCGTACTTTACCCGGGAATGTCTGCTTAGCACGTCAAACAATACGTCGTTGTCGCGTTTCCAATGGAAATTGGACACCTTCGCATACAATCAGTTCTCCATTCGATAACGTAGGTACCTTTTGTTTGATCTTTTTATTGCATCAATTCAATACCTGAAAAAGTGCGAAAAAAAATTGGGAACAAGGGGAATGAAAATGTTCAGAAAAATAATTGCGTGATTTGAATGTATCACACACTTCGCATCTCAAAATCATTTTCATTCCGTTTTAATTTCATTTCCTTTTAATGTGATTCAATTTCTTCACTCGACCTTGCAAAAAAAAATCCAAGCCTTTCCCGCATTGTCGCACCACTTCATCATAAATAATCGTAACAACGCTCTCCAATAATCAAAGAGTCATAAAAACTGAAGAACGTACTTCAACAACAAATACGCGTTTTCATCTGTCCTGCACGCAGCAATTGCCATAAAAAAGCAGAAAAACGTGAGTTCTAACAATATTATTTTTTTTTGCGTAGCTGGCTCAAGGCATTCTATTTTCGAAAGGGAGAGTACCTGGAATTTTTCCGCACAAAAGTTTTTAGATGAAAAAACAACAGAAAAAATTGTGTTTATTTGTCAGATCACGTCGGTTTTCACGTCACTCCGCGTACAAAGGGCTCGTTTGTCATCATTTTCAATCATCATTATCTTTTGGCAGAGGCACCTGCTTCATTGTTGTGCGCTTGTTGACGTTCAAGTGAGGGAGGATGTATGTAATGAAGTTCTTTGTTGTGTGTTAAGTGCTGACGGCGGCGCGACAAGTGCGTTTATGGCGGCTTTCTTTTGTGAAAAAGAGAAAAAAAATTGAGACAAAAAAAACGGTTTTTGAACTCGTGGGACAATGTGCGGTAAGTACTTTTTGTCAAATGATGACGTTTTGATCGTTTTGAGAACGGAAGTTGTCAAAATTCAAGTGAATGACTTTTGAATAAAGTTTGAGTTTTTATTGATTTGAGATCAAAAAGGAAGAAAATTAATTCGAAGTTGAAATTTTTTTTAAAAAGTATTTTTTTGAATGTTAAAAAATATTTAAAATTTCATTGAATTTCAAAAATTACTTAAATTAGTTTCTTAATTAATTTTTCTTTTAAATTAATACTTTAATTAATTAATTTGTTTTTTTTTTGTATTTAAATTAATAAAAAATCTATTTTAAAATCTAAAACAAAAACTAATTTAAATTATTTAGTTTTTAAAGATTTTTATTAAATAATTTAATTGTTTATAAAAATATATTTTTAAAATTTATTATTAATTATTTAAATTCGTGAATATTTTAAAATAAAACAAAAACTAATTTTTTTTTTTTTTTAAAAATTACTTTTAATTTATTTTTTTTTTTTTTTTAAAATTTATTTTTTCGATGAATATACATTATTTTATTTTTTAAATTTAATTTTAATTATTTTTTTTTTTTATTTTTTTAAGAAAAAGTTAATTTAATTTAATTTTTTTAAAATTAATATAAATAATTATTTTTCGTAGTTTTTTTTTATTTCTCATTTCAAAATTTTTTTAATAATTTTTATAAAATAATCAAAAAATCGTCTACCATATATTTTCTTTGTTTTTCCAAGACCTATTTCCTCTCAAATCAATAAAATTTAAAAAACAAATCTCTTAAAATAACATTTTCCCCTTTTACAAAATTTTAAATATTTCAAAACCTTTCAATTTGACACTAATGAACTTTCAATGTAGTAATCGTATTACATTAACACAAAATAATACAGCAAGAAAAAGTAGTTGTGCTTTGACTCCTCTCTGCTTCCTTTCGAACAAACGAGCAAACAAAGTGCGGTCCGTAGAGCAATCAAGCATGGCATTATTTTAATTTCGGGAAATAATATACTTTTATCTACTTCTACGCTGCATGCCACGTAACCAACTACTACAATAATTTTCCATTCGAAAACATTCTCCATTGTGACCATAAATTAAGACGAGCAAGAGGAAACGTGAGGGGGAGCAGAATTTTAGAGCGCACATCAAAAAACATCGCTACAGAGGAAAATATGGAACTTACTCACTTCTCTAATGATATTTTAATTTTTGGTTCATGTTTTGGCATGTTTTTAAATTATATTCTATTAAAGTGGGTTGATATGCATTAAAAAGCTCTACGCGCGAGGGAGGAAGGAAACAAAATGCGGAACTATGTAAAATTTACAATGCGCTAACAGGAACAAATTCTCAGAAGGGGAGAAAACGTTCATCGCGTCATCGTCACTCGCCAGCGGCATGCAGCAATAATTACATCAATTCTGAAAGATGTTCCGTTCTCGAAGGTACTTTTGAAGGGTGCGAACAAACATGCGCTTGTTTGTTATGTTATTAATATGCAGATTAGCCTTTGAAAATAAAAAATTGTCGAATTTTATGGCAGTTTTATGATTTTATACAAAAAAAAATTCAACGCAAAAAAAGGAACACGGAAATGAACATTTTTTGTATGCAAATTTCATTTTATTACAATTTAAATGATGATAATGCCATGAAAGTTGTGCGTACAAATAGCGATAAAAAACATTTCAATTAGAAAGTGAGCGCAAGTGAGCAAACAAATTAATTTAATTAAAGAGGGAAATATAAAGACAGAATTATTATGAGGGAAGAAGATACAGAATTATTCATAAAATAGCAAAGAAAATGGCATTTTGTTTAATGATTATTTCGTAATCTAGTGGATTTTGGGGATTTCTGTGATTTTTCAAACGAAATATGGAAGAAATGTCAAAGAAAATTTTTGGATGTCTTAATTCTGTGATTAAAAAGCAGACTAATCTCACATTTTTTTTAATTTTTTTGTCTTCAGAATTTTCGATTTAATCTCTTGAATCCTGATTTTCAAAATTTTTTAAAAACCCAACATTTTTTATTTAACTAAAATTTAAACTAAAAAAATTGAATTAAAATATTAATTAAATTTAATTTTAAATAATCGTAATTTATATTTTTTTATTAAAAAAAATTGTTAAAATAATAATAAATTTATTTTAAATAATATTTTAATAGTATGTATTTATTAGTATTTATTTAGTTAAAATATTATTTAAAATTAATTATTAATTATGTTAATATTTTTTTTTAAATAAAAAAATATAAATTACGATTTTTTGTAATTTAAATTTAATTATTTTTTTAATTTATTTTTTTTAGTTTGAATTTTTTCTTGTTAAATCCTTTAAATTTATTTTAAATTTTTATAACAATTCATTAATTTATTTATTTTATTCATTTAATTTAATTTATTAATTATTTATAAATTTAATTTTTTTTTTAATTTCTTTTTTTTAAAGAAATAAAATACTTTAAAATTAAATTATGCAAAAAAATCGCTGAAGAAAAATTTATCTGCTTTCAAATGATAAAGCAACAGAAAAAAAATAAAAAAAATTCTCAGAAGGCATCATTGTGCAAAGTTCTTGAAACTCATTAATCAATCCTTTTCATGCAAGCCAATTAAAAATTCTAAGAATCTGAAGCGGAATCGTTATTTTTAACAAAAGATTGTAAGAATCACAGCTCAACAAAATTCCAAGAAAAAGGAGCAAAATATTCTCCTCGCGTTTTCTCACCTTAAAAAATATTTTTATTGCACAAACTTTTCTCATGATAATAATTAGCGTATGATAATATCTCCCAATTCTCGTACTTTTTCGCATGAAAGTAACGAGAAAACTTTTTATTTTTCCCTTTGGGACAAAACAACGAACACGACCTTTTTTGCATCGATTCAACAAAAAAAAGTAGCTTATTGAACTATTTTCTGTGCGTCTCGCGTCATCACCGACGTTTTTTTCCTTTCTTTCTTTTTTTGATCCAGAACGTGACAAGATAATCTTTCCATTCAATTTCGTGTTTCATGTCAACATTACAACATTGTAGACACGAAATTCATTTAGATGGCTTCTTACACGTTTATTGGGGATCTAGAATCTCTCCTGCTGACTGAACGCACAGAATATTAAAACGTTCGTTCAACTTGGTGCAGCAAACGTTCTAATTGAATGTTTTGGTGTCTCACTTTTGTGCGGCGGAGACAAAACAGAGGGAGAAGAAAGGGTTGTTATGAAGTTGTCTCATAAATTGAGAAACCACAATAAAATTATTGTTCTCGGTCGAAAATGGGGAATTTTGGGATTTTTCACATGTAATCAAGTGAGAATTTGTCAAAATGGCGTTCATGACGTACAAAATATTTTTGAGGCACACATCTTAACCGCATTTTAAATTTTCTTGTTTTCAAAATTTTATTTTTATTTATGATAAAATATAAAATAAACTTTCAATTATTCAAGAAAAAAAAAGAAAATTTTAAAATTTTTAGAAAATTTCGAAAACTAATCAAATTCAACTTTTAATAAAACAAAATTTTAATAGATAAATTTTTTTAATTTTTCCAAATTTTCAAAAAAATTTAATTTTTTTTTATTTTTTTTTTTTAATAATTAAAAGTTTATTTTATATTTTTACATAGATTTTTTTTCAAATTTTTAAAAAATAATTTTCAAAAAGTATCAAAGTATTTATTAATTTTTTTTTTTAATTTTTGAGATATTTAAAATTTTTTTTAAGTATTTCTAATTAATCAAGTATTTCTAAAAATTTTACATTTTTTTTTTTAGATTTTTTATTTTATTTTTATAATTTTTTTAAAAGAGTTTTAATTAAAATTATCAAAACTTTTCTTTAAATTTTTAAAATTTTCCTTAAAATTATGAATTATTGTTCTAAATGATTCATCAAATTTTTAAGATTTTTTTTCTTTTTTTTTTGTAGTTGACGAATCCAATATTTATTTATTTTTTTTTTTTTTGTAATTAATTTAATTTAATTAATTTCAATAATAATTTAATTAAATTAATTAATAAAATTTATTATTTAAATAAATTTAAATTTTTCATGAAAATGAAGATACAGACTGAAGATAAACACTGACAGAATGACAAATGAACCAAATTTTTCAAATTAAAAATGAAATGCGTTAAAAAATTAAAACATTTGATAATTTCCCGAATATCATAATCCTCCCTACAATCACAGAAAAGATGTAACAAAACACAAGAAGAATAACATCACCACAATCTTTTGTTCCGTTTTATTGCTATAGAGTTGCTTTCATTTCAATTTATATTTCTACGGCATACTTTTTCCCCCCATTTGAACTGTAAATAAAGACAAACATCAGAAACTCCACATATGTGGATGGAACTACTCTTTTTTTGCCATAATGAACGTGCATTGTTCGACTTGATTATTATTTTAAGGCCTGCAAAACGGAAAATGTTACGTGCCTTGTCTAGCATTTTTCGTTTTTTTTGCCGTTTGAGTCAAAACCAAATGCAAATCTAATAAAATTATTTTCCCTGAAGAGACATAATTTAAATGGAACGTTCAATTGTCAGTACATTAGCAAAAAAGCAAGAAAATGCCTCATAAAAGGATCGACCTTTGGTGTCTGTCGCTGCGATGAGAGACAACAACTACTAATGGAATTACGTGGAAAAAAGCAAATTTCCTTTGAAAAATGTACTGCACACAAAAGAGTCTCTTCAAAAAGTGTGTCAGTCAGCATTTAGTCATTTGTCAGCATTTTAAACGTTCACAACTAGGTAGGCGTGCATTTCATTAGTATTCAAGTCCCATCGAAACTTTTTTAGATTTTTTGTTGGTTTTTTTCCTTTTTTTTCCTCCTTAGATGATTTTTAACCGGAATTGAGGTCATTAAAAACGAACTCACCTGTAAATGATCCAGCAGCGCCTCGAGTCCCCGATCACTGATGGAAGAGCATCGCAAACTAATGATGTGCACGTGTTTCGACGCCAGCGGAAACGAATGAACTAAATCTAAAGCATCTTCATCTGTCGCCCCGAACAAACTTATCGCATGAAATCCCCTTCGTATCAGCGAGTTATACAGCTTGACCCGATCCTGATTCGAGCATTGCCGAAATTCACGACATTGTATCACAGGCAAAAGTCCGTTCCAGTAACGCGGTGACCTGTAGAGCAAGTCTCTCCATCGAACGCAAACCTGTGCGAGTGTCCGTCGCTCGACCGCATTGAAATACAAGAAGAATTTCGACAAAAATCGTTCGTCATAGAGTAATTGCTCGACTGTCACGGGCGGCGGCGGCACATAAACTTGCTGTTTGTATCCCATCATGGGACTGTGATGCTGCGGCGTGTGATGATGATTCATTTTTCGGAGGAGATTTGGCGTCGAATGATTACTCCCGATGCCGCTGCCACTATTGCCGATGACGTTATTAGATAAATTCAGTGAGGGCCCGTTGCTGGGCCCAATTATGCTTCCGCCGCCGGTTATTTTGCTAATTTGCTGTTGTTGCTTCCCTGTCAGTTTGGACGGTTTGTCAGAGGAGTTTATGTTGTTGTGATTGTTGCTCGAACCGCCGCACAAGACGTTCGTTACGCGTTCCATGACGCTCGTTTTGCCGCCGCTGCCGCTGTTACTGCCGTTACTTGAGCTGCTGTTGCTGTGATGATGCTTCGAACGTAAACCGAGACCGTTGATGCGTTTTGAGAGTTCTGCCGAGGCACGCTCAACTACTCCTTGTGCTGATATCGAAGACATTTTTAATTTTTTTTTAATTATTTTTTTTTAGTCTTAAATTAATTTTTTTTTACACAACCTTTTTTTTAAATATTTTTTTTTTTTTAATTTTTTAAATTATTAATTTCACATGACTCCTGAAAAAAAAATTTCACTGTAAATTTCATTCATTTTTACTACAAAAAAAAAAACACGTCAAACACACTCAAACAACAAAAAATTATCGATTTTTTCTGTGAACTTTTTTCTCTTGAATTTTTCGTATTTATTTGCAAAAGTTGCCGTCAATAATACACAAAAACATGAGATTTCATTGTTGTAGATTATTTTTGTCCTATTTTAGCTAAAAAACATAATATAACAGGAAAAAAGACATAAATCCACTGGAATTTATGTCAAATCCTACACTATTTCTTTGCTATTTAGTGCGATTCGTTTATTTTTTGCACCACTTGATTTTCTTTTTTTTTATTTAACGTTAAAATGTTATTCACCCAGTTTTCTTTCTTCTTTTTTTTTATTAGAGACGACAACGCAACATGCACGTAGGTACGAGCACAAATAAATTATCCAATTTTCTTTCGTACACTTTCCCACGACAATTTTTGTGTTTTTTTTTGTGTATAAATGAAGGCAACGATGCACGATTATTCTATTTCTTTTAATTTTTTCTTCTTTATTTATTTTTTTTTTATTATTATTTTTATTATTACTTTTTTTTTGCAATTTTTTGTTTCACTTTGTATTCATTTCAAATTCTTAACATAATTTTCATTCTTTTTTCCGACGTTTTATTTAATTTTTATTTATTTTGTTACCTTTTTCCTATTTATTTCTTTATTTAAATAAAATATTTGCAATTTCACTTGATTTTGATTTATTTTTGTGACAAATTTTGGGCAAAATCGATTTTCATCGCTTCACATGAAATTTATTTGATGAATTTTATTTAATTTTAATTTTCGTTTAAAAATCGCGCAACCAGAAATAGTTGATGAACTGCAAGTAATTTAATTGTGTCCAAATTTAAATAATTTTTTTTACACTTTTCATTGATATTTACGCATTGCAGTATTTTTTCTGGGACTTTTTTTTCGTAAATATCTAATTTTTTCCCGTGCAGGAAGAACAAAACTGTCTGCAGCAACTTTGCATCGATTTTAATTTTATTTTTTTCTGTATAAAAACTTTTCTAATGTTATATTTTTTTTTTTATTTTAGCAAAGAGAGAATATTTTTTTGATAAGATTTATTATTTTATTATTTTTTTACACGATACGACATGCACGGAACACTTTGTACGCAACCGATCTCGAAAGCTGCTCAAAACAGATTGAGGAAAATTTCTTGATAAAATTTTTACTCTGCCTCGGGTTGTAGTAAATAGAATTTTTTCGCTCTCTTTTGAATGAAAAAACGAGAGAGAACAAGAGAGCGAATAATTTTCCTCACAACATAATTTTCCGATGCACTAAATTTATGAAATTTTTAATGTTTTTCACTAAATGACACTTTTTTGATGAATCACACACGAAAAAGTGCCTGAATTAAATTCCAAATATTTAAAAATAGACTTTCAGGTGAGTCGCGAGTGGAAAATGAGGGAAAACGTGTGATGTCGATTGCCTACTTTTGGGGCGAAATGACAGTTGGGACATTTTCCGACGTTTTTCCTTCGTGTCGTGGAGCTAAATTGGCGTCCTCGGTAGATAAACACACAAATTACGGTATTTCGCATGCGCCGGGAAATGTCAAACTTCGGAAAATTCCTTCACAGAACGATTTGGGAGAGAAATTTCGATCATATGGAAAAATAGGGAGAGTTTTCGGCAACGAGGACATTTTTCGTTAGCTCGAAAGTCAATGAATGAATGGAATTGTTACATAAACAGCATGTGTGTCGTTGTCGTTTTATGGTTCTATCAACCTTTTTACTTAAAAAAAATTAATTTTTATCTATTTTTTATTTTTTACAATAATTTACAATGTCATTTTTTTAATTTTTATTTTTTAGAACCCCATTGGATATCAAGTTTTTTTCTCGCCTTTGTCACATTTGCCGCAACAACCGCCAGTCAAGGCATTTTCGCATCCATTATCACTCGGTTTGTGATTCGGAGTCCATTGCCCGAGAGATTTGCTCGCATAAAAGTCCATTGGATAGACCTCAGTTTGTTTCTCAATGTCACCATTGAGTCTCCATTCGACATCTCCAAGTGCCACAGACAGTTCGTAAGGCGTTAAAAGCGGTTTATTGAAGGCCGTTCCCCAATCTATGGATAACCGGGGACACGCTACTTGCACAAAAACATCGACATCTTGGAATAATTCAATTTTATGCGGAAAAATTTCTGACAAAAGAATCGTAACGACGTCTTTTCCTTTGGCACGAATGCGTTTTTCGATGTGTTCGAGCACTTTTAAGCTGCCTTGACGCCCGAGAGTGCCCAAAATTATGCCTACTTTTTTTGCGTTTCTACTTGAATCGATCGCACGTTTGCGATTTACTCGCATTTCGGTGTGATCGTAAAATTCTTGCGTGAATTTCTTCTCATACGGGTCATATTTGTATGCATCAGCTGTGGGATTCGAGATCATAGCGGCTTCTAAATGGAATCTGCCGTCGCCCAAGTAGATCAATGTCGTTCCTTCGGGGATTCGAGGTGCCGTACATCCCAAAACTTCACCCGGACTCAAAGGTTTTGACTGCGGAATCGTGATATCGTATCCAATTTCACGTAAATCCTTTGCAGCGGCGTGTAATGTAGCGACAAATTGAATTGTACTCACAAGAGCGAGCTTTTGGTTGACGTTAAAATTGAGTTTTACACTTTCGATGAAGTGCACAGCGTCGATTTTGATGTCGACAAAGACATACAACACTTTTATGCCGACCGTTTGATCGACGGGAATCAAACAACTGTGTCCGTAATGCACGAGTAAGTCAGCTCCCAAGGCTTTTGCGGTGAAATCGTCGACGCAACACGCGCCATATGTCACATCGCCCATTATAACCGTATCCGCATCCGTAAATCTCTCAATTATGTCACTTATGATGAGAGAAAACATCAAAAGACCTGCAAAAGATGGGTGACCTTGAAAGTGTTACGAAACGAAATGCAACAAAAAAAAAGTGGCTTACCTTCAGGTAGTTGGAGTGCGACACGTTTCGCTTTTATCTCGCGACATCGAAAAATTGTCTTGTGAATCTCGAAATTGTAGTTTGACGGAAGCGCAGCAATTGCCTCGTTGATCTGCGGGTCATTCAGGATCTCCGGAGGGATTTTGTTGATGGTTCTCGTAGCTGGTCTGAAGATTTTTCGTGCAGGTTTCGCCTTGACGACAACTAC
This sequence comes from Culicoides brevitarsis, assembly GCF_036172545.1. Lineage (NCBI taxonomy): Eukaryota > Metazoa > Arthropoda > Insecta > Diptera > Ceratopogonidae > Culicoides > Culicoides brevitarsis. The sequence continues at coordinate 11,904,842 of NC_087085.1, read as the reverse complement.
GCCAGCTGTTTCGACCTCAGCTGATGCCATTTTTGTGCTTTTTTATGCGAGAAATGTGCTTGTTGTTTATGTAAGAAAGTAGGCCCGATGAGATTTTTTGGAATTTCTTGTGATGCGACGTCACAAAAGTAACATCTTTAGTAAAACTACTAATTATTGGTTAAATTTTCCACGTTTTTGATTGTTTTAGGCAATTTTCTGTCTAAAAACACGAAGGAATCGCTTTATTTTGGCAGACAATGTGTACGTGACTTTTTAAAATATTTTAAGACGTTCGTAACTGGATTTCTAATTGAGGTTAGTGACTGGATTTTTATATCAAAGTACCGTTTTCCGTTATCAAATAACGGTTTCAGATAAAAATGTGTTGAAATTCCCTCACTTTTCACATTTTTTGTGAAAATTTCTTTGAAAAATCGCTAAAATGGACCCAATTTGCAGTTTAAAAAGGAAGAAAATCAAAGATTTGCATCTCGGCGACTCAAATTTCCTATTAACTTGTTTGGTAATTTCAAAAAGTGACCCGAAAATCTTCACTTTCAAGGACGAGCAACGCGGAGTCTTCAATTTGACGCTTCGTGACTCAGCAAAGGACTTCCTGAACTGCGTTATTTGGGGAACAGATGACAAAATTCATGAATTGAACTCGGAAATCGCAATTGGAGACGTTGTAAATGTCGAAAATCCTAAAATCGGTAAAGAAAATGATGGCAAAGGGAAGGAATACAAACCAAAATGCTCGAGCGATTTCATTTTGACGATAGATTCGAACCGTGGAAGAGTCGTAATTGATCCAGGAGCTAACGAAACACTCAAAGCTTTGTTGAAATATCCTCTGAAACATCCGAACGAAGTACTGAAGCTGTCAGATATTAGTTTATATGAAAAGGAATCTGTTGGAGAGTCCGTGGATTTATTGGTAGCTGTTCGATACAATCGCCCGCCACGCGAATTGCTGATTGCCAAGACGGGCATGAAGAAAAAATGCAAATCCGTGATAGTGATGGATAAAACTTTTCAAGGGATGTCGCTGAATTTGTGGTCGGAGCAGGCAATTGATCGATCGGAGGCGTGGAAAGAGTTGGAAACGATTTTGTTCATCACAGATGTGAGAATTAATTATTCCGAGTATTATCAAGCGATAACGTTGGTTGAAACGGCGAGAACTTTGTTCATTGAGAATCCGATCGGAAAGGAAGCTGAGGAATTGAGACTTTATGTGGAACGAACGCCATTGAAGGAGATGGAAGGGTTTTTGAATGATGATATGATCGATGGTAAGTAACTAAAATTGACTTTTTTTCAAATTTTTTTTTTAGTTTTTTTTTACAATTTAATAAATTTTTGGATTAGACTCAAATTTAAAATAACTTAAGTGACTTAATTTCGACTAAAGCATAAACTTTAGTAAAAAAAATTAAAAATATTGCGATTTAACATAATTTTGAATTTTTAATGCCGTTTTGAATTTTTGGCAGTTTTGAGTTATAAATTGATTAAAAATGATAAATTAGAGCCCTCTGATAAATTTTTAACCATTTGGAGCAAGATTTGACAAAATTGGCTTTGACACAGTTTTTGCTCTTGATTTAGTTTTCAAAACAAAACTATGTCAAAGAAAAATTTTTTTTTCAGTTTCTATTTTTTGGTAGTTTTGAGTCACAAAATGATTAAAAATGATAAATTAGAGCCCTCTGACAAATTTTTAACCATTTGGAGCAAGATTTGACAAAAATGGCTTTGACACAGTTTTTGACATAGTTTTTGACACAGTTTTTGCTCTTGATTTAGTTTTCAAAACAAAACTATGTCAAAGAAAATTTTTTTTTTCAGTTTCAATTTTTTGGCAGTTTTGAGTTACAAAATGATTAAAAATGATAAATTAGAGCCCTCTGACAAATTTTTAACCATTTGGAGCAAGATTTGACAAAATTGGCTTTGACACAGTTTTTGACACAGTTTTTTTTGCTCTTGATTTAGTTTTCAAAACAAAACTATGTCAAAGAAAATTTTTTTTTTCAGTTTCAATTTTTTGGCAGTTTTGAGTTACAAAATGATTAAAAATGATAAATTAGAGCCCTCTGACAAATTTTTAACCATTTGGAGCAAGATTTGACAAAATTGGCTTTGACACAGTTTTTGACACAGTTTTTTTGCTCTTGATTTAGTTTTCAAAACAAAACTGTGTCAAAGAAAAAAAATTTTTTCAGTTTCAATTTTTTGGCAGTTTTGAGTTATAAAATGATTAAAAATGATAAATTAGAGCCCTCTGACAAATTTTTAACCATTTGGAGCAAGATTTGACAAAAATGGCTTTGACACAGTTTTTGACATAGTTTTTGACACAGTTTTGCTCTTGATTTAGTTTTCAAATTAAAACTGTGTCAAAGAAAAAAATCTTTTTCAGTTTCAATTTTTTGGCAGTTTTGAGTCACAAAATGATTAAAAATGATAAATTAGAGCCCTCTGACAAATTTAACCATTTGGAGCAAGATTTGACAAAAATGGCTTTGACACAGTTTTTGACAAGTTTTGCTCTTGATTTAGTTTTCAAATTAAAAACTGTGACAAAGAAAAAAATTTTTTCAGTTTCAATTTTTTGGCAGTTTTGAGTTATAAAATGATTAAAAATGATAAATTAGAGCCCTCTGACAAATTTTTAACCATTTGGAGCAAGATTTGACAAAAATTGCTTTGACACAGTTTTTGACACAGTTTTTGACACAGTTTTGCTCTTGATTTAGTTTTCAAATTAAAACTGTGTCAAAGAAAAAAATCTTTTTCAGTTTCAATTTTTTGGCAGTTTTGAGTCACAAAATGATTAAAAATGATAAATTAGAGCCCTCTGACAAATTTTTAACCATTTGGAGCAAGATTTGACAAAAATGGCTTTGACACAGTTTTGCTCTTGATTTAGTTTTCAAATTAAAACTGTGTCAAAGAAAAAAATCTTTTTCAGTTTCAATTTTTTGGCAGTTTTGAGTCACAAAATGATTAAAAATGATAAATTAGAGCCCTCTGACAAATTTTTAACCATTTGGAGCAAGATTTGACAAAATTGGCTTTGACACAGTTTTTGACATAGTTTTTGACACAGTTTTGCTCTTGATTTAGTTTTCAAATTAAAACTGTGTCAAAGAAAAAAATCTTTTTCAGTTTCAATTTTTTGGCAGTTTTGAGTCACAAAATGATTAAAAATGATAAATTAGAGCCCTCTGACAAATTTTTAACCATTTGGAGCAAGATTTGACAAAAATGGCTTTGACACAGATTTTTGCTGAATTTTGGTGACAAGTTTTGCTCTTGATTTAGTTTTCAAATTAAAACTTTTTGCTCTTGATGTCAAAGAAAAAAATTTTTTCAGTTTCAATTTTTTTGCAGTTTTGAGTTATAAAATGATTAAAAATGTTAAATTAGAGCCATCTGACAGATTTTTATCCATTTGGAGCAAGATTTGACAAAAATGGCTTTGACACAGTTTTTGACATAGTTTTTGACACAGTTTTGCTCTTGATTTAGTTTTCAAATTAAAACTGTGTCAAAGAAAAAAATCTTTTTCAGTTTCAATTTTTTGGCAGTTTTGAGTCACAAAATGAAAAAATGATAAATTAGAGCCCTTTGACAAATTTTTATCCATTTGGAGCAAGATTTGACAAAAATGGCTTTGACACAGTTTTTGACATAGTTTTTGACAGATTTAGTTTTCAAATTAAAACTGTGTCAAAGAAAAAAATCTTTTTCAGTTTCAATTTTTTGGCAGTTTTGAGTCACAAAATGATTAAAAATGATAAATTAGAGCCCTCTGACAAATTTTTAACCATTTGGAGCAAGATTTGACAAAAATTGCTTTGACACAGTTTTTGACATAGTTTTTGACACATTTTTGCTCTTGATTTAGTTTTCAAATTAAAACTGTGTCAAAGAAAAAAATCTTTTTCAGTTTCAATTTTTTGGCAGTTTTGAGTCACAAAATGATTAAAAATGATAAATTAGAGCCCTCTGACAAATTTTTAACCATTTGGAGCAAGATTTGACAAAAATGGCTTTGACACAGTTTTTGACATAGTTTTTGAGTTTTGCTCTTGATTTAGTTTTCAAATTAAAACTGTGTCAAAGAAAAAAATCTTTTTCAGTTTCAATTTTTTGGCAGTTTTGAGTCACAAAATGATTAAAAATGATAAATTAGAGCCCTCTGACAAATTTTTAACCATTTGGAGCAAGATTTGACAAAAATGGCTTTGACACAGTTTTTGACATAGTTTTTGACACAGTTTTGCTCTTGATTTAGTTTTCAAATTAAAACTGTGTCAAAGAAAAAAATCTTTTTCAGTTTCAATTTTTTGGCAGTTTTGAGTCACAAAATGATTAAAAATGATAAATTAGAGCCCTCTGACAAATTTTTAACCATTTGGAGCAAGATTTGACAAAAATTTGGTCAAAGAAAAAAAAAAACAAAATGATTAAAAATGATAAATTAGAGCCCTCTGACAAATTTTTAACCATTTGGAGCAAGATTTGACAAAAATGGCTTTGACACAGTTTTGCTCTTGATTTAGTTTTCAAATTAAAACTGTGTCAAAGAAAAAAATCTTTTTCAGTTTCAATTTTTTGGCAGTTTTGAGTCACAAATGATTAAAAATGATTTTTTTTTTAACCAGTTTGACAAAAATTTTTTTTGCTCTTTGATTTAGTTTTGAAAGAAAAAAATCTTTTTCAGTTTCAATTTTTTGGCAAGTCACAAAATGATTAAAAATGATAAATTAGAGCCCTCTGACAAATTTTTAACCATTTGGAGCAAGATTTGACAAAAATGGCTTTGACACAGTTTTTGACATAGTTTTTGACACAGTTTTGCTCTTGATTTAGTTTTCAAATTAAAACTGTGTCAAAGAAAAAAATCTTTTTCAGTTTCAATTTTTTGGCAGTTTTGAGTCAAAAATGATTAAAAATGATAAATTTTTTTTTAACCATTTGGAGCAAGATTTGACAAAAATGGCTTTGACACAGTTTTTCTTGGTTTTCAAATTAAAACTGTTTTTTTCAGTTTCAATTTTGAGTCACAAAATGATTAAAAATGATAAATTAGAGCCCTCTGACAAATTTTTAACCATTTGGAGCAAGATTTGACAAAAATGGCTTTGACACAGTTTTTGACATAGTTTTTGACACAGTTTTGCTCTTGATTTAGTTTTCAAATTAAAACTGTGTCAAAGAAAAAAATCTTTTTCAGTTTCAATTTTTTGGCAGTTTTGAGTCACAAAATGATTAAAAATGATAAATTAGAGCCCTTGAAAAATTTGGAGCAAGATACAAAAATTTTGACACAGTTTTTGAGCACAGTTTTGCTCTTGATTTAAAATTTTTAACCATTTGGAGCAAAAATGATTTGACAAAATTTTTAACCATTTGGCTTTGACACACACAGTTTTTGCTCTTTGATTTAGTTTTCAAATTAAAACTGTGTCAAAGAAAAAAATTTTTTTCAGTTTCAATTTTTTGGCAGTTTTGAGTTACAAAATGATTAAAAATGATAAATTAGAGCCCTCTGACAAATTTTTAACCATTTGGAGCAAGATTTGACAAAAATGGCTTTGACACAGTTTTTGACACAGTTTTGCTCTTGATTTAGTTTTCAAAACAAAACTGTGTCAAAGAAAAAAAATTTTTTCAGTCACAAAATGATTAAAAATGATAAATTAGAGCCCTCTGAAAATTTCAGTTTCAATTTTTTGGCAGTTTTGAGTTGTAAAATGATTAAAAATGATAAATTAGAGCCCTCTGACAAATTTTTAACCATTTGGAGCAAGATTTGACAAAAATTGCTTTGACACAGTTTTTGACACAGTTTTTGACACAGTTTTGCTCTTGATTTAGTTTTCAAATTAAAACTGTGTCAAAGAAAAAAATCTTTTTCAGTTTCAATTTTTTGGCAGTTTTGAGTCACACAAATGATTAAAAATGATAAATAAGAGCCAGTCTGATAAATTTTTAACCATTTGGAGCAAGATTTGACAAAAATGGCTTTGACAAAATTTAGTTTTCAAATTAAAACTTGTCAAAGAAAAAAATTTTTTTCAGTTTCAATTTTTTGGCAGTTTTGAGTCACAAAATGATTAAAAATGATAAATTAGAGCCCTCTGACAAATTTTTAACCATTTGGAGCAAGATTTGACAAAAATGGCTTTGACACAGTTTTTGACACAGTTTTTTTGCTCTTGATTTAGTTTTCAAATTAAAACTGTGTCAAAGAAAAAAATCTTTTTCAGTTTCAATTTTTTGGCAGTTTTGAGTCACAAAATGATTAAAAATGATAAATTAGAGCCCTCTGACAAATTTTTAACCATTTGGAGCAAGATTTGACAAAAATGGCTTTGACACAGTTTTTGACACAGTTTTTGCAAGTTTTGCTCTTGATTTAGTTTTCAAATTAAAACTGTGTCAAAGAAAAAAATCTTTTTCAGTTTCAATTTTTTGGCAGTTTTGAGTCACAAAATGATTAAAAATGATAAATTAGAGCCCTCTGACAAATTTTTAACCATTTGGAGCAAGATTTGACAAAAATGGCTTTGACACAGTTTTTGACATCTCTTGATTTAGTTTTCAAATTAAAACTGTGTCAAAGAAAAAAATCTTTTTCAGTTTCAATTTTTTGGCAGTTTTGAGTCACAAAATGATTAAAAATGATAAATTAGAGCCCTCTGACAAATTTTTAACCATTTGGAGCAAGATTTGACAAAAATGGCTTTGACACAGTTTTTGACATAGTTTTTGACACAGTTTTGCTCTTGATTTAGTTTTCAAATTAAAACTGTGTCAAAGAAAAAAATTTTTTCAGTTTCAATTTTTTGGCAGTTTTGAGTTACAAAATGATTAAAAATGATAAATTAGAGCCCTCTGACAAATTTTTAACCATTTGGAGCAAGATTTGACAAAAATTGCTTTGACACAGTTTTTGACATAGTTTTTGACACAGTTTTGCTCTTGATTTAGTTTTCAAATTAAAACTGTGTCAAAGAAAAAAATCTTTTTCAGTTTCAATTTTTTGGCAGTTTTGAGTCACAAAATGATTAAAAATGATAAATTAGAGCCCTCTGACAAATTTTTAACCATTTGGAGCAAGATTTGACAAAAATTGCTTTGACACAGTTTTTGACATAGTTTTTTTGCTCTTGATTTAGTTTTCAAATTAAAACTGTGTCAAAGAAAAAAATCTTTTTCAGTTTCAATTTTTTGGCAGTTTTGAGTCACAAAATGATTAAAAATGATAAATTAGAGCCCTCTGACAAATTTTTAACCATTTGGAGCAAGATTTGACAAAATTGGCTTTGACACAGTTTTTGACACAGTTTTTGACACAGTTTTGCTCTTGATTTAGTTTTCAAATTAAAACTGTGTCAAAGAAAAAAATCTTTTTCAGTTTCAATTTTTTGGCAGTTTTGAGTCACAAAATGATTAAAAATGATAAATTAGAGCCCTCTGACAAATTTTTAACCATTTGGAGCAAGATTTGACAAAAATGGCTTTGACACAGTTTTTGACATAGTTTTTGACTTTTTTGCTCTTAGTTTTCAAATTAAAACTGTTTCAAAGAAAAAAATTTTTTTCATTTTCAATTTTTTGGCAGTTTTGAGTTATAAAATGATTAAAAATGATAAATTAGAGCCCTCTGACAAATTTTTAACCATTTGGAGCAAGATTTGACAAAATTGGCTTTGACACAGTTTTTGACACAGTTTTTGCTCTTGATTTAGTTTTCAAATTAAAACTGTGTCAAAGAAAAAAATTTTTTTCAGTTTCAATTTTTTGGCAGTTTTGATTTATAAAATGATTAAAAATGATAAATTAGAGCCCTCTGACAAATTTTTATCCATTTGGAGCAAGATTTGACAAAATTGGCTTTGACACAGTTTTTGACACAGTTTTTGCTATCTTTTTCAGTTTCAATTTTTTGGCAGTTTTGAGTTGTGATGTCTGAAAGAAAAACAAAATTTTTTGACAGTTTCAATTTTTTGGCAGTTTTGAGTCACAAAATGATTAAAAATAATAAATTAGAGCCCTCTGACAAATTTTTAACCATTTGGAGCAAGATTTGACAAAAATTGTTTGACACAGTTTTTGACATAGTTTTTGACACAGTTTTGCTTTGATTTAGTTTTCAAATTAAAACTGTGTCAAAGAAAAAAATCTTTTTCAGTTTCAATTTTTTGGCAGTTTTGAGTCACAAAATGATTAAAAATGATAAATTAGAGCCCTCTGACAAATTTTTAACCATTTGGAGCAAGATTTGACAAAATTGGCTTTGACACAGTTTTTGACACAGTTTTTGCTCTTGATTTAGTTTCGGAGTTTTAATTTTTTGGCAGTTTTGAGTTATAAAATTGATTTAGTTTTCAAATTAAAACTGTGTCAAAGAAAAAAATCTTTTTCAGTTTCAATTTTTTGGCAGTTTTGAGTCACAAAATGATTAAAAATGATAAATTAGAGCCCTCTGACAAATTTTTAACCATTTGGAGCAAGATTTGACAAAAATGGCTTTGACACAGTTTTTGACATAGTTTTTGACACAGTTTTGCTCTTGATTTAGTTTTCAAATTAAAACTGTGTCAAAGAAAAAAATTTTTTCAGTTTCAATTTTTTGGCAGTTTTGAGTTATAAAATGATTAAAAATGATAAATTAGAGCCCTCTGACAAATTTTTAACCATTTGGAGCAAGATTTGACAAAAATGGCTTTGACACAGTTTTTGACATAGTTTTTGACACAGTTTTGCTCTTGATTTAGTTTTCAAATTAAAACTGTGTCAAAGAAAAAAATCTTTTTCAGTTTCTATTTTTTGGTAGTTTTGAGTCACAAAATGATTAAAAATGATAAATTAGAGCCCTCTGATAAATTTTTATCCATTTGGAGCAAGATTTGTCAAAAATGGCTTTGACACAGTTTTTGATCGTTATTTTTTGTAAAAAATTAATTCATGATTTCTTAATCGAAATTAAAAAAATCCCTTAAATTTATAATTTTTTTTATTTTCAGCACTTCGCATCAACGACATAATGACAGTGCAACAAATCAACGACAAAGCTGACGGCATTTTACGCACCGAAGGCGATCATTTCACGGCTCTCTGTTATGCTACAGTCACCAAATTCGACATTGACGGTCCTTACGAATGCGTTCGACGTCGCTGCGAGCTATGCAAACACTACATTTCGCTTGAAGCGGAAACTTGTTCCAACGAGGATTGCTACAATTTGCAATATATGAACGGAACAGCGCAACAAAATTGCATCAAAACCTTTTTTAATGTCACCATGAACTTCTCGGATCACACAGGAACTCTCGCAAATTGTAAATTATACAATAAATTCGCCGAAGCTGTGATGGGAGTCGACGTCAATGAGTTCCTTGCATTGTCAGATACCCAAATAGGAGCTATTAAATGGTCCGTTTTACTTGAAAGATGCGCCGTGAAGTTAGTTATTCGCAAGAAATCCGTTTGTCGTGCCCGAACTTTGATCTCTGTGGTAGAAGTTGTTCCTGTGAATCCAAGCGAAGTCTCAAAAGAATTGAAAATTTATTGAATTTTTCGTGTTAAATTGTAATTTGTACTGAAAAATGTTACAAAACTCAAATAAATGACTCAATATCGTTAAAAATGACATCATAAACCGGCAATTGTGACATGCGAAGCCAGAAAAGTGCTAATCCAGCTATTTACAAACATGTTCCCAAACGCATGAGCTAAATTTAAACAAAATTCTTATCTCGAAAGATTTTTATCTTTAATTTTACGTCGCGATAAGAACTTTTTCTCGTGCATTTGCCCTCTTCTGACATCCGTGCATTGCCGTAAATAAAATAAAAATGACAAAAATTCATCAGGTACGGTAGAAATTATATCAAATATCAGTCAAGCACAGAAAAAGAACTCGAAAAATCACTCATTCTGCGTTCTGGCGTGGTAATTAGTTGAAATGATGTCTCAGTAACCGCAAGGAGGCGTCATTAAAGTATCATAAAGTGAAGCCCGATTAAAGTATTTTGTTATTGCAGCACGAAACGCTTCTCAAAAGCAAGTTTTGTAACTAAATACGAGGCAAGTTGTGTCTGTTATAAGTTTTCCCAAATCGAATATTTTTAGTTGAATTGAAATATTAGTCAGTTGTGCGTTGAAGGTAAAAGTGTTTAGATCGAGAGCACTAAAAATTGGCTCTAAAACGGAAAAAATTGAATATTTGGAGTTGATGGAACGGTATAAATTGAGGAACGAAGGTGTGTGAACAAGAAATTGACCTAAAATTTATTAAAAATTTAATTAAAAAAAAAATTGTGAAATTTGAGCAAAATATTGACCTAAAATTAATTAAAATTCGTCCAAAAAGTGACTTTTTAGGAAAAAAAAATTAAATTTTAAGCAAAAAATTGAAAAATTTAATAATTTTTGGCTCAATAAAAATTAAAATAATTAAAATTTAAATCAAAAAAGCATTAAAATTGCATATTTTTGACCCGCAATTCCCTTATCTCGTCATAAATCATGTACAAATGCACTTTTACATGACAAATCACCGTCATAATGCACAAATATGTGCGCTAATCATCAAATTCTTATCTCGACACAGTTGCCAAATGTTATTAAATTAATTTACATTTTCACTTTCGTTGCGTTTTCAGTGATGGATGAACGAACGCCGCTAGCATCAGCATTAGGAGCGCCTTCCTACATTGTCTCCAGTGAAGAATTGCCTTATTCGACTCCAAGAAATACGAAAGTTAAGCAGTTCCAATGTTGCATTTGCACTTCTTTGATGTAAGAAATCACCTAAAACGAGAAAAATTAATTATTTTTGATTAAAAAAAAATTTTTTACAGTTCAGCCTTCGTGTGTGCGTTAATAATCGCAATATGTTATTCAATGGCGAACCCCAGTAGTTTTCCAATCGCTAATTTGACGATATTTGACGTGAATGAAACAGATTTTAATACGACGACGGCGGATTCTTCTGTGATTTTGGCTTTAATTAACTTGCCTCTTGATGGTAAATTCAATTTTTGTAAGAGAAAAATTATTTTTTCTATAAAATTTGTGTTTTAGACGAACCTGAAGTTACTTGGAATGGTCCGAACGTTACTCAGGAGCAACAGGATCAAGCAATTAAGGATGGGAGAACAGCATTGGGCGATAAAGAAATGCTTGAAGAGTCGCTAAAACCTCCTCCGGTATTTTCGCCGACGTTTAAACATCAAAAAGCTGTCAGTACGACACTTTTGGCGAGACAATTGTCTAAAACGGGATTCGTTGAAGATCATGCCACACGAAGTTTGGTCAAAAAGTAAGATTTTTTGACTAATTTTTGATGAATTTTCACTAAAATTGATTTTTTTTCATAGACATGGGAAGGTTCAACGTAAAAATAGCAACAAACGATTGCATATAGGACGAGGTCCTCGCATCACTTTAGACATAACTCCTCAATTAAACTCCTCATTTTGTGATTTCAACGCGAAATTTCGTACTGCCAACGGAACATGCAACAACAAAGAGAATCCCAACACTTTCGGAGTCGCTTTTCGCCCGTTTCGTCGTTCAATAAACCCAGATTACGCTGATGGCATTTCCGAACCACGTTGCGACAAACACGGAGATCCGCTGCCATCTGCTCGTCAAGTTTCCCTTCAAATTCATCGTCCTTCGTACCAAACAGATCCACATTTTACCGTCATGCTGGCTGTTTGGGGACAATTTTTGGATCACGATATCACAGCAACAGCTGCCAGTCAAGGCTCCAACGGCGAACCGATCGATTGTTGTGCCTTGCAACAAGGAGACACTTCCCATCCGGAATGTTTTCCGGTCCCAATTGACGCTGAAGATCCCTTTTTCCAGCAATATAACGTCACTTGCATGAATTTTGTGCGTTCAGCTCCTGCGCCAACGGGTCATTTCGGGCATCGCGAACAAATGAATCAAGCAACGGCATTTATTGATGGTTCTGTCGTTTACGGAAGCACGGAAGAGAAACAAAAATCACTTAGAACGTTAAAAGACGGGAAATTGAGAATGTTGGTGCAAAGTAATAACCGAGAGCTGTTGCCGGTGTCGAAAGATCCGAATGACGGATGTAACGAAGATGAGCAAAATGCGAGGGGGCGTTATTGTTTCGACTCGGGCGATGCACGAGCTAATGAAAATCTGCATTTGACGTCGATGCATTTGATTTGGGCACGACATCACAACTATATTGTCGAAAATTTGGCGCGACTCAATCCACATTGGGATGACGAACGACTTTTTCAGGAAGGTCGGAAGATTTTGGGAGCACAAATGCAGCATATTACCTACAATGAGTTCTTGTCAGTGGTTTTGGGGAAGCAAAGTAGCGACAAATTTGGAATTATTTCACAGCCGAAGAGTAAAAGAGATACTTACAATGCATCCGTTGATCCTTCAATTGCGAATCATTTTGCTGCAGCTGCTTTTCGTTTTGCTCATACATTGCTTCCGGTAAGTTTTCAAATTTTTTTAAGTCAAAAATATATTGAGTTTTGACTTTTCAACTAAATTTTGGTAAAAAAAAAAAATTTCTTCATACATAAAAAATTTAAAATTAGGTTTTAAGTTCGACTTAATGTGACTTAATTCAACTTTTCCTTAAGTTCAAGTCTAACAAAAATGACTTTTTACTCAAACTTAAGTGAAAATTTGAATTTAATTTTGACTTAAGTTGAATTAAGTCAAACGTTTGACTTAAGATATAGTAATTTTTCTCTTAAGTCACTTAAGTTTGACTTAAGTCTAATTAATTGACAAAATTTTTAAGAAAAAAAAAATTTTTTTTTTCAAACTTTTTTTTTAAATTTGATCGAAAAGTCAAAAACTAATTGGCTTTACTTAAGTTCAAGTCAATATTCAAATCTAATTTTGACTTAAGAATTTAGTAACTTTGTTATTAAGTCACCTAAGTTTGACTTAAGTCAAATTAAATGACAAATTCATTTTTTTCAAATTTTTCTCCAAAATTTGGCTAAAAAGCCAAAAATTAATTGACTTTTAAAACTTAAGTAAGCTTAAGTCAAAAAATTCTCTTATTTTACTTAAGTTTCAAATTTAAGTCTTTTAAGTTTAAGTCATAAATTTTCGCATTTCTTCAATATTTTCAATAAAATTTCGATTTTAGCGCTTATTCCTGATAACCAAAGACACAACATCTCCCGAAGCGATCGCCATGCATCGAATGTTGTTCAACCCATACTCACTTTACAACAAAGACGGCTTAGATAATGCGATGGATAGTGCCATGAACACTCCTCTGGAGAAAGCTGATCCATATTTCAATGACGAATTGAAAGACAAACTCTTCCAAAGACCTGAAAAAGAAACCAAAAATGAGAAAAACCCTCAAGAAAGCAGCAAAAAGGGTCTCAAACCATGCGGATTAGACTTAGTTTCGCTCAACATTCAACGGGGACGTGATCATGGATTGCCATCGTATCCAGAATTCCGAAAATATTGCAATTTGCCGCCCGTTGACACATGGGAGGAGATGGAAAAAGCTGTTGATGGCGCGTCACTTCGACGTATGAAGGATATTTACAAGTAAAATTCTATTTTTTTAACTTTTAAAATCAAAATTTAAATTTTTTCTTTCACAGAGATCCTTTTAACGTCGATCCATACACCGGAGGTCTCAGCGAGCCCCCAATGAATGGCGGAATTTTGGGTCCTTTATTCACGTGTCTCATTGCCGATCAATTTGTGCGTCTCAAACAAGGCGATTCCTTTTGGTATGAACGTCGTGTAGGTCCTCAGGCATTTACGAGACCTCAACTCGAGCAAATTTACTCAACTTTGCTATCGTCGATCATTTGTCGCAACTCCGATAAAGTCACATTCACCCAACGATATGTAATGAAAAGATCAGGAAACTCAAATTTATTGGAAGATTGCAAATCCTTGGATACTTTTGACTTTGGCCCGTGGAAAGAAAATCAAGAAAGTAACGGAAGGACCTATTATCGCGTCGAAATGGGCAACGAAGTACCAAATATCAAAGTAATGCACGGAAATAACGTGCCGCGAGTTGAAAATAGATTGGAAGATGTGCCAGAAATGATGAATGTGACATCAACCACGACGTCAACTACCGAAAAAAGTCGTGAAACAACATCATTAGGACCTGAAACGACAACGACAATGAAAAATGGCAATAATTCAACGACAGAATCAACAACTGCAATGAACAATCAAACAAATTTAGTATGATTTTAACGATTCTCAAGGACTCTCAATAAATCAATTTCCTAAAAATAATGAAATTTGTCGTCAAAAAGGTATAAAAGCGCATTTAGCACTCTTTTAAAGCATGAACAGACGTAGAATTATTTTCAAAAATGAAAATTTTAGTTGAAAAATGAGCGTTGTCAGTTACCGACAACTGTTCGTGAGCAACAATGTGCATTCTAGACAATCGTTGGCATGTATTTTTATCATATATCACGAAAATACTCCAGACAATGACAGTGAAATGCGGTCTATCTACAACTGAATCAACTTTTTTCGGTGCAAAATACTATTTTTAACACCTTTTTCGTGAATGAATGGCTTCTTGCATTCTATTTTTGTTGGTTTTTCGTCAAAAGTCAATGAACTTTTACGAATTTTCAGGTCCTTTAATGTCTTTTTCTCATTCAGAACTGCAAAATATCCTTGAAGATGCTAAAAAATGATTAAAATTTTAACTTTGTTACATTTTTGCAAGATCAATAAGTGCCGCACGAAACATTCCTCCACAAAAACTTCCTTGACTAATTCCTTTAATGCCAAAACATGTCACGAAAACGTTCTTCTGTTATGTTTTTACAACGAAACCATCTGTTATGCCTTGTAACTTGTAAGTAACTTTGCTTAGGAACATCGGTTGCCACGAAACTTTGTTGAATTGAGTAAATAAGAGCTTCACTTTTCAATCCTTTTCGTCATTCATTGACGACTTTTTGCTAAATTCACTTTGAAAGTCACCAAAAATTCCTGAAAAAATGCAAACAATTAGTTACAGCTACCAAAAGGAGCGTCGTGAGTTCGGGCGACAATGCAATTTCACCGATAAAAGTGAGCTGATGCTCTCGATTCCGTCAAATCGTGAAGTTTTCAAGGACTTTGTCTTACGCAATCCCGTCGATCGTGCCACGGAAATCCGAAAACAGTTCTCGCTGAGTACTTGCAACACGGAAAGTGTCGAATTTGAGTCGAGAGGTATTATGCACACGGAAGGCGGATGGCCAAAAGACGTGAATCCGAAGGATGGCGAGCAAACGGTGCGGTACAAGAGGAAAATTGAAAAAGATGAAAATTATATAAATCAAGTTATGGCCTTGGGCAAGGTGAGATACTTACATTTTGGGGAGAATTTTGTTGTAATTTGATGAATTTTAGCATTTGGAAGGAGCGATTCATCAAAATAATGCAGTGAATATTTATGAATTGTACTTTGATGGCTTGGAGCCTCCGCCGTTGATGGAAAAGTGTTTCTCAAGGACTGTGAATGTTTATCGGGATCCATCTGCAGTTAAAGTGAGTTGTTAATTTTTTTTTTTATTTTATTTTTTTTTTTTTTTAAATTTTTGTAAAATATAAAAAAAAATCGGAAAAATCAGTAAAATTCTAAAATTTCCAAAAGAATATCATTGAAATTTAAAAAAAAAAAAATTAATTCGAAAGTTTTTTAAAAAATCGTATTTTAAAAATTTTTTCAAAAAAAAAAATTTTTTTTTCAAAATTTTTTGACAGTTATTTTTACGAAATTTTTGTGATAAAATTTTTAACTTGAAATACTCTGAGATCAATTTGAAATTATCATATCTCAATGTAGATACCACATAAACAACTAAAAGATTCAGTATTCACCAAAATTTGTTAAAATTTTGTCAATTTTGTCATAAAATTTTTGTCAAATTTTTTTTTTATTTTGCCCCCCATTTTGAAAAAAAGTTTAAAAAAATTTGAAAAAATTTAAAAAAAAAGAAATGCAAAATATAAAAAATTCTCAAAATTTTAAAAAATTTTAATATTTTATTAAATTATATCTTAAATAAATTTTTCAAAAAAAAAGAAAAAAAAATATTTCGAATTTTTAAAATTTGTAAAAAAAAATAAATTTTTCAAATTTTTGAAAAATTAAAAAAATTCTTTTAAATTTAAAATATTTTAAAAAATAAATTCTCCTTAAAAATTTATAAAAAAATTAAAAAAAAAAAAAAATAAATTTATGACGCGCAAATAATTTTTAAAAAAATTACAAATGCTAAAAAACTTAAGAAAATTTTAATTTTTTTAAAAGAAATCTTTGAAAAGTTAAAAATTTCTTAAATCAAAAAATGAAAATTTGAAAAAAAAATTTTTTTTCTTTCATTTCAATCTTATTTAATTCAAATTAATGATTTCTCTACTTCTTTAGCGTCCCGTTACTCACATGTCTTGGTCTCCCGATAACGGAACAAAACTCGCAATCGCTTATTGCGACACAAGCATCCGCGGCGACAAAACAAACACCACATCCTACGTTTACGAAGTCGAAAACCCAAATAAACCTTTGTACGCTCTCACCGCTCCAAGCCCGAGCGTTTGTTTGGAATACCATCAAAAGGAAACAAGCTTCCTCATTAGCGGGCAATTCAATGGACAAGTATCTGCGTGGGATGTTCGTGCCTCCAAAGAGCCCATTATGATGAGTGAACGTGAAGTTTCGCATCGCGCGCAAGTGAATACCGTTTTGTGGGTAAATTCCAAGAGCGGCACTGAATTTTTTTCGGGATCTTCGGATGGACAAGTCATTTGGTGGGACATTCGCAAACCAGATGAACCCATGGAAAGTCTTTGTATGGATCCGCAAGTCACGAATGAGCAAGATATCAATCGTTCGTATGGAATTTCCGTGTTGGAGTACGAATGTTCGATGCCAGCGAGATTTATGGCGGGCACGGAACAAGGAATGCTCTTCGGATGTAACAGAAAAGGCAAATGCCCGATGGAAAAAATACAATTGAGGGTAAAAATTTCAAAAAAATTAAGGATTTTTATAAAAATTTAACTTTTTTTGTAGATGCAATGTCACACAGGACCCATTTACTCCTTGGCTCGCAATCCATCGTTCGTTAAAAACTTCTTAACAGGTAAAAATTTCCTTTAAAAATTAAAATTTCAAATAAAAATCCTAATTTTTTCATAGTTGGTGACTGGGTTGCTCGCATCTGGAGCGAAGATTGTCGTGAAAGTTCGATAATTTGGACGAGAAATCACTCTCACATGTTAACAGCTGGATGTTGGAGTCCCACGAAATGTTCTCTCTTCTACATCAGTCGCATGGATGGCATTTTAGACGCTTGGGATTTGCTCCAACAGCAAAATGATCCATCATTGAGTATCAAAGTAAGCGAATTTCTTTTTTTTCATACAATTTTTAAGCAAAAAATGAATTTTTAGGTATGTGACGAGCCAATTCGCTGCTTGAGACCTCACGATAACGGCAGTTTAATCTCCGTCGGCGGTTCAAAAGGCGTCACTTATTTGCTGGAAGTCTCCGATAATCTCTCGGAAGTCACAAACAAGAACGACAAGCTGCTATTGACCGCTGTAATTATGGTTCCAAGACACAAGCATCACTTAGTGATCTAAAAAAAAAAGATTTTTTTAATTAAATTAATTTCTAAATTTTTTCAAGATGCTCGAACGCGAGAACAAACGCGAACGTATCTTAGAAAGCAAAGTAAAAGAACTTAAGTTGAAACTTCGGGCACAAGAGCGCGAAGCAGAGATGGCACTTAAAGCGCGTCACATGGGCATTACTCTCAAGTCGAGCTCATCAAAGGGTAAATCTGCATGTATGCATGATCCAATTGTGGTCGTTTTTCTTCTCCTATTCTCTTTTTTAAAGTGAATGCGTAGCTTTTTTGTCCAAAATTTTCCGAATCGTCGCATGTGACCGACGCTTTTTCACTGATTTGATGTTGAATGTTGCTTGCTTAATACCTTAACTCGTGAATTTTTAATAAATTTTCATTTAAAAACAATCCTCAGCACTGTGCGAACAAGCAGAACACGAATATTTAGATGCGGTTGCAGCTGAAAAACTCGCTCGTGAACGAGAACCACACAAAACTATGGATTGGGAAGCAAAATACTTGAAAATTGACGATGATTAGTTGAATAAAAATGTAGAAAGTTAAAAAATTTGAATTTTATGGCAAAAAGTCTTTTTTCAGGCTTCGTATTTTTGTATTTTTTATAAAACAGGTAAAAAACTTAACAAAAAATCTTCTTTTTTAAGTCGATTTTACGTAATACTTTGAATTTTTTTCTTTTTTTAGCTTTAAATTTGATAATTTTCTTATTTTTTACTCTTTTTAGAAGTTTTTTCTTCCTCTTCTTCAATTTCCTCATCATCTGCTTCAAAGTTGTATCTGGCTTGCAGACGTTTCTTTATCAACAGTCCCTTAATTAATTTTCTCCAGTTTCCATAAACGCGTTTTTCGATCTTTTCCCGTTCTTTTTTCATCAATTCGTCTTGTTCCTCGATCCAAGCATTCGTGACAAGTTCTTCAAATTCCTCACAAACAACAAATCCATCGTACACGGGATGCGACCATCCATTATGGAAATCGAATCCAACGATAGCCGGAGCACAATCGACATTCAATTTCTTACAAACTTTATTTAAACCAGCAAATTTCAAGTGAACTGTCTTCTTCGGTAACATGCATTCCTTGAAAAGTTCGACATTTCCGTATTCGTTGCGAGGAACGATGCCATTTTCAGCAGTTGGAGGCTCATATGGGGCAGTTTGCCAAATTCCAAAGAGCTCGACGGGACAATTTTTGAGGATTTTTTGTGCATATTTGTCCCATTTTGGTGATGTGACAATTTTATAAGGTTCCTCATTGAGTTTTACGACACGAGCTTCCTTCACCCATTTTTCTCGTGTGAGTAATGTGTAGACACAATCTCGTGGGTAAACAGGTTCATTCCTTATCCAACCAATTGGTTGAGCATCAGGCGGATAAAGAGCCTCAAATTTGAGTAAATGGCGTTCGAGGGCGTATAACGGATGATTTTTGAAGCTAAAAAAACAGAAAATTATCAAAAAATTTTAAAATTTTTAAAATTTCACAAAAAATTCTTACTCTGATATCGCAGTTGGCATCGGTTTCGTCGAATGAATCTTCTCAAAATACTTATTTTCAGCTTTATCTCGTTCCGTGACGTGTTTCGACAAGTAAGGTTGAATTGTTTCATCCCACCATTCCTTTTCAACTCTTAATTTTCGCGTTACTGTGTTCCAATGTTCGCAATAACGCGGCGAAACATCCTTCAAGGAGTTGTCATTATTCCATGCAAGCACATAAGTAATGGGCGAAGTCGCGTTTTGGCAAATTACATCGACGCAATCGACTTTTCCCTTAAATAAATCGACCGTAATCCAACGTTTTTCCTTTTCCGCATAAACTTCAACCCAAACGTTCACATGATTTTTCTTATTTCCCGGTCTTTTAGGCGTATCTTCGTCACTTGACAACATACGACGATCGATTTTCTTGACTTTTTCGACATTTTTGTTCACGAGAGGCTTGTTGAAGACGATATCCGGTTCAAATAGATCCTCGTCGTCACTGCTTGGAATCACAATTTTTTGTTTTTTATTTTGATGCCCACGTGGGCCGCTCGATTTTTTGCTCGTACTTGGCTTTGGGCTCTCGAATGAAACGGATTTGCGTGAATTTGGGTCTTTTTTCGAGCTTGTTTGAGTTTTTAGGATCGATGGTGACTTTTTTGTGCTTGTTTCAGGCTTGGTATTGCTTATGGGTAACGAGGTAGTTTTGGTAACTTTAGTTTTTGCGGGCATTTTTGGTGCAGATCCTTCTTGTTGGCGTTGACGACGCGTTTTTAAGGGACTTGGAGCGACATCGAACGTTGGGACTTCTGAAAGACGTTTAATTTTAGGCTTCATTGGGGGTGCAAAGTTGTCCAGTTTGATGCTGGGAGACCCGTTTGTGTTACCTTTGATCTTTTTCTTGAAGGGACTGTCGACGGAGGGCACGGAATTCGTTGATGTCGATGGTTTTTGACGATTTTTCGGCGGGGGAGTGTCATTGGCGCCATCAAGTTGCTCCAATTTTGGCTCGTCTTGACGTTTTTTCTTTGATTTTTTTGGGTCTTCGGGTGCTTTTCGTTTCCGTTCGGGTTTTGGATCTTCTTTGATCTCGGGTTTTTTGCGTCCTTTTTTCAACTCTTCCAAAGTCGTTTTTTTACTGGGACTTTTGACATTATCCTCTTCTTGTTTTTTGTATCCTTTGAACGTTTTAGATTTTGACAAGCTGCACAACTCGCTCGAAGGCGGTTTCAATGGAATTCCCGTGATCGACATTACAAGACGTGCCTGAAATCCCATCGCTCGCAACAAAACAATGAAAGCCATGCAAAAATCACGTTTACAAATCATTTTCTTGCCATTACTGATCTGCAACGTCAACGAAGTCTCGAGCGGCGGCAATGTCGTCATCGTCGGATACACACTTTGACTCGTTAACGAATATTGTTGACGAAACCACGTACTGATGTTCTCGAAATACTTGATATCGGTCTTATCTTTGGGGTAACAGGGCTTTGCAGGCACCGGCAAAGTCTTTAAAGCAACTTTGTAGAGTCCGGGACTGTTTAAAATTTTATTCACGCGATTGCCGTAAGCGATCCAGCAAAGCAAATGCACTTTATGCATGTAAACTTGATTGATTTTTTTGATGTTGTTCAATTTTCGCTTGATTTGCGCCTCGATATCGACTTCTTTGGCAGTTCGTTTGCGACTGTGACCCGGAAGTTCGACGGTAATTTGCAAATCCTTGCTTTGCGTTTCGCATGAAATGTTGTCCAATTCATCTGAAATGGACAAAAAATAGAAATTTTTAGATTTTTTTGTAAGAAAAAAAATTTATTGTCAATTTTTAGACAGGCGTCATTTTCTTAAAGTAACTAAACAAATTATTTTGTTTGAATTTTTTCGCTTTACCTTCGACTTCTTCCCAATCGGAACCCGATTCCTCATGTTTGCGTTTATTACTTTTGGTTTCTTTCGATTTTTTGGGTTTTTCGGCACTTTCTTCGCCCATGGCAAGCAATTGTGAGACATTTACATCTTCTTGGGCGAAATTTTTCGATTGGAATCCTTCTAATTTTTTCTTGGCGTCTTCGAGATTTTTATTAAAATTGTGCAATTCTTGCAAATCTACGATTTTTGACTTTTCTTGTGATTTTTTCTTATTTTTTTGAGGTAATTTAGATGCACTGCGATTCATTGATTCATTGCTAAATCCATGAAATTCCGTTTCCGAGTCATTTTCCTCCTCAGATTCGTCTGATTTTTCAATGCCATAGTTGCAATCAAAGTCTGGCGGTTCCTCGTTCTGCGTTTCGCGCGACGTCGAGGGTTGAACATTAAAAAAATCGGAATTCAAATTGATTTGATCCGCAGGTACGAGATGTTCGTCGCCGCTACTACTCGATTCGTCGTCATCCTCAAGCGTTTTTGTCGTCGACGACACTTGACTTGACTCGGTTTGTGATGAATTTAGCTTTTTTGATTGGAATTGAGATCGTTTTAGGATGTCACTGAGGCTCGTTGAGACATTTGTAGTGGATGTTGTTGCTTCGGGGACAGCTTTGTACTTTGAAAATAACTTTCGAACGCCAGCGGGACTTTTTTTCTTCGCAACTGCACCTCGTTTTGCTGCCTGTTTTCGCGTCATTTTTACCGGAGTGCCAGAATCGGGAGTCTCATCTTCAGTTTCTATGTCTTCTTCGTCCTCTTCGCTCAAGTCACTCTCGGAATCCATTGTGTCGTTGCGTGATTTTCGCTTTTTCTCACTCGAACCCGGCAACCACTCGTCTTCGCTAACTGAAAAGTCGCCATCATCCTCACTTGACATCCATTCTTCTTCCTCATCAGACATTTTTGGGGAGTTTTAGGGGTTTCTGTAAAGAATTGAGGCATTAGCGCAACACACAAAGACAAAAGCCGAAATGTTACTTACAAAATTCTACAAAAAATAAAGTTTTTAACGAACAATCTTCATCGAATTCGGTTTCTAAAGGGCTTTTTTGGCAGTTTTCATACGATTTTCGTCAGATTTAACACAAATTTACCTTAAAAATCAACAAAAAACAATCTTGTGAAATCTGCCGCCATCGAAAAACCTTGCACAAGTTGTCAAATGTCCTTTGTTCAAGTTTTTTTATAAGAAATTTCAGTTTCAAGTCACTTGTACAAGTCTTTGACGCAAGTTTTTCTGTCAAACACGATTTGAAATCGCCACGCGCTAATTCAAAAGCAAAAAATAAGAGAGTCAAAGTGTTGTGTTCTGTATTTTTCACATAAAACTCGGTGAATTTTAGCGAAAAATCCCGCAAATCAGGTAAGAATCTACCAAATAAGTCTCCATCGCTCAGCAAATGGCAAAAATTCCGCCAAAATCGATGAAAATCCACGGGAAAAGTGCATCAAAAGTGAAGCTTTGTGTCTGTCGATGGAAGAGTGGAAAATGGACGATAGTTGATGGATAATTTATTTGGGTGAATGTTTATTTACACCGATTTTCGTCCTTTTCTCCGAGGAATTCCAACGAAAAACTCCCGGAAATGCCGTCAACTTACATTACAAGTGTCGATTTTTGTGCTGAAACATCAATTTTACCGAAAATTCCATGGAAATCCATAAAAATGCATTTGATTGCAAAATCTCCAGTACAGCCCGTCGTACAGCGAAGCAGTGTGCGTGTGCATGTTACACAATCCCAAAACTATTGAGACATGTTTATGCATTCAGGCGTTCGTTTGTGTATCTCGGACGACTTCGTTTCTGCCTAATACGAACCACAACAAGACACTTTGCTTAGAAATCAGCAAAAAAAAATTTTTTTGAGTGGTGGTTGTGTGTTGTTACTTTACTTTCATGCTGTTGTTCGAGTACTTATGTTGCGAAATTTTCTGTTGTTGTTGTTGTTTATGTGCATTGTGTTGCTTTTTGAGCTTCGCTCGTAGACAGAAACAACAGTGGGAGAGGTCTAGCATGAAAATTCGATTCCTGTCTCTCTCTTTGTTGCTGCATTGTTGCTTGTGTGTGGCTTTTTACCTCAAAAAGTAACAGAACACGCAAATCTAGTAAATTATATAGAAGTAAAAAGAAAAACAAAACAAAAAAAAAGTTTCGTGCCATTAGTGCACGAATCATTTTTCTACGAGTCGTCATTCTATATTGTGTCAATGTACTTCGTCGAAACCTTTTGCAGCACTTTTAAATTTTTAATACGCCAAGTTAGAGTGACAATTTGTTCTTTCTTTGTCTCGCTGCCAGAAAAAAAATTTTTTCCATCTATTTCGAGCAGTTGGCAACCCAAAATTGTCATCCTAACGACTTTTTCTTCCATCAATCTAAATTTCGGATAATCAACTTTGATGTTTTTTGTCAAGCATGTCGCGTCGGCAGCCTAGATGGCATAGATTTGCACAGCTATGAAGCCCTATAATGCATTTTGCACGTAGCAAGGGGCGTCTTGTGATACATTTCAACAGTTTGTCATGCCGCTGTTCGATAATCGATGCGCCACCCTTGAAGCGAACACTGCAATAAGATTAAAAAAAGCAACAAAAAAAGACAAAGAGAAGAGACAAAATGTTATTTTCCCACAATTGTGACTTGGCAGAACGTTGTAAAAGTAGCGGCGCTCGATAACGCGAAGCAACAACGATGAAATAATAGACAAAGCAACATATTTTATCATCGTCAACATCAAAATGATGTTTCGAAATGCACACGAGTATGCCACACGGAATAACAACAACAGTCACCTTTTCCTCCCCAATCTTGACGAAAAATGAGTGTATGGAGCCTAATGGATGCATTTTGTTGTTGCTCACGTTGTTTTGCTTTTATTTTTGTTTTTCGTCGATTTTTTTTATTTTAGATGCGCACAAAACCGTCTTCTTCTCTCTCTCACTCTTCCACTCCTCACGAACAACGTCGTCGTCATTATTATTCGTAACTGCCGTACGAAAGCCTTCATCTATTATTTTGCACAAAATTGCATTGAGCCATCGTTGTCGTGTTTTGTTGTGTTTTTTTTTCTTTCCCTTTGGTTTTGTGTGTACATTCTCTTTTTTTTTCTTTATTTTATTATTATTATTATTTTGAAAACGATTTTTGTCTACTACTCGATACACTCGTTGTACCTCCAGTGTAAGAAGAGCAGTCGTTGTAACTACTTTAGTAAAGTAACAGGAATTTTAGTTTTCCCGTACATTATTTTTTTTATTATTAATTTCAGACGAACTCCGTTGAGCAAAAAAAAAATTTTTCTTGTCACGACATCAGTTTTTTTTGGAGTAATTTTCAACTTGAGGAAAGGTATCGAGTTACACAGACAGCAAAATGGCAGATCAACAATTTTTCTTGAAATGGAATGATTTTCAAACAAATATGGTAACGTCTTTCCGGCATCTTCGGGATGAAAAGAGCTTTACAGATGTAAGTATTGCATGTGTGAAATTGGTCAGCGGAACGGTGATTTAATGATGATTTCTGTTTTTTTTAGGTTACATTGGCTTGTGAAGGACAAACATGCAAAGCACACAAGATGGTGTTGTCAGCTTGCAGTCCATACTTCAAATCGCTGTTAGAGGTGAGATTTTTGATTTATTGAGGGTTTTTTTTACTTAAAATGAAAGGAAATTTACTCATAAAAAGCTCATATGACATTTTCTCGTAAAATTTTTAAAAGCCGAAATTGCAATGTATGAAAATTTGATCTTAATTTGTGAAATTTTTTGTTAAAATTAATGAAAAGCCAAATGTTTTATTTAAAATTTCTAAAAAAAAAGGGCAAAAAGAGTCTATTTTTCTCAGAAAAACACTTAAAATTCGATTATGAGTTCTGTTTAAATATTTTTATTTTCAATTTATTTTCAATTTTTCAATCTTATTCAGAAATATTCCAAAAACTTTCAAATTACACTAAAAAAAATTGTCAAATTAAAAACTTAAGAATTTTTTTATAGAAAATTAAATCTAAAAATTATCAATTTAAAATAAAAAAAATTCAAATATTTTTATAAAAAAAAATCAGAAAAATCATATTTTTACAAAAAAAAAAAAAATATTTTTATTTTTTCTTTTATTATTTGCTCAAAAAAATGTTTTTCTCAAAAATAAATTAAAAATTTGCAATTTTTTTAAATTTATTTTTTTAATTCAATTAAAAAATTTTTTCTAGACTCAAACTTAAGAAATTGAATATTAATTGGAGACTTTAGAAAAAGAAAAAATTATAAAAAATTAAATTTATTTATTTATTTTATTTATTTATTTAAAAATTTAATTTACCCAATATGAAAAATTTTTACTTAATTTTTTAAAATATTTTAAAAAAATTATTTAACATTTTTTAATTAAATATTTTAAAATTTTATAAACATTTTCCCAAAAAAATAACTTAATTTTTGAACTAAACCAAAATAATTAAATTTAAATTCTCATAATTATTAAAAATTATTTAAATTATTTGCAGGAAAACCCATCAAAACATCCCATCATCATACTAAAGGACGTCTCGTACACCCACTTACAAGCAATATTAGAATTTATGTATGCCGGTGAAGTGAATGTTTCGCAGGAACAATTGCCCGCCTTCCTCAAAACCGCCGACAGACTTAAGGTGAAGGGACTTGTTGAGACACCAGCCTCAATTAAACGGGAAAATTGATATGATGACACAGATACGTAAATACTAAACTAAACAACAAAAACATGTAAAGAGGTGCGTTATTTATCCATCATCCAGTAAAAAAAATGGATGAGCATGGAAAATAGCATGTAAGATAAATCGTCGTAACATTCGTAAAACTTAAGTGAAGAGGACCCCATTTATATAAAATTTTAGTACACAATTTGCATAAATATTGTCACACATTTATACAACAACAACAAAACACAAATCGTGTCACTTTGCAGATAATAAACAAACAATACAAAAAAAACCAAGAGAAACAATAATTAATAACAGAAAAAAATATAGAAACAGATTCAGTTGACGTTATAAAACAATGAGAAGAAAAGTTTTAGTTCAATTTATTATTAATTATATATTACTATTATCTTGTAGGTAAAAGATGCTTTATATTATAAACATATATGATGATAATAAAACATAAAATTTAATGACATACTACTGAAAAACAAATGACAGAAGAAAGTAATAGAGAAATTTTAGTTCCAAACAAAAAAATCGTATCTAAGAAATGAAGTGCTTGCTTGTAAAATGCACCTTTCCCTAATAAAAAAATGAAAAAATCCCAGTTTAGAATACTTTTTGCATAAATGTTCATGTACTCACCCAAATTTTAATAAAAAAAATGAAAGAGCTTCGTTTTTCGATGTTTGTTAAAAAAAAATACAAAAGCACTCTCGGACTTTAAGTTAAGAAAAAAAAAATAAAAAATCGTTCCAAATCCCATAGATTTTAGTTGATAAAATTTTGTTACCATAAATTTTAAAGAAAAATTTCTCTTTTTTTTTTTTTTGAAAGACATCCTTTCGTTCTTGAAAAATTTTCCTATGCTGTGCAATTGTTTGAATCAAAATTGAAGCTCGAAAGGATGTCAATTAATTTCTCTTTTACTTAAAAAAAATCTTTTTTTTTAAATTCTTTGAAGTATAAGAAAATTTGTTGCACATAATTTTTTCAACTGTCTCTTATGTTTAATTTTTAATTTTAAAATAAGCATACAATACAAGTGTTTCAATAAAATGAAGAAAAAAACAGTAAACAAATAGAATTTAAATCGGGAATGATTAACAAAGGAGAAAAATTATTATATACAACAGACAACTACACACAGACAGATATCAATTAATAAAAATTAGATGAATATTATAAATAAATATCTAAATACTATCATATTTTAAGCAAATTCTGAGGGTTTTCATGTCTCATTGATTTTTTTTTTTAAGATTTTATCAAAAATTTCCTTTTTTTATCATTGAAATTGAATTTTTAAAAATTTTTTGAGCTTTAAGAAGTGAAAAATATTCTAAAAATGTCAATTTCAGTCATAAAAACTACCAATTTTTGATTTTTCGTGAGAGATCTTATGCTTCTTGTTCCTTTTTCTTCAATAATTCGAGATCTCGATAAGCTTTCTTTAGAATTCGCGTCTTCCAATGCTCGTAATCTTCTTCTTTGTTGTCTGTTAATGGTCTTTTCTTCGAATTTCGATCCGGATCTACTTCTTTTAGTACTTCTTCATTCATTTTTGAGTCCTTTTTCGTCACTTCCGTTCCCTTTTTCTTCGTATCTTCCATTTCTAATACCTTTTCGAAGCGTTTTTCTAATGCCGTCCATTGTTGTGGCTTCAATAAACTCTCGCCAACTAATTTTTGCTTCTGAATTTTCACTTTTAACTTTTTACAAGCGCTAAAAACAGCAATTGCTGAATATTGGGGGTGGGAAAAGTCGTCATTGCTCTTATCGGTGGTGCTGCAATAACTTTTATATTTGTTCAGGATGTCGGTTGCGAGCTTTTTTGCCTCACTAATGCCATGTTTTAAGCAAATCTCGTTGATGCCAACTTTGTGATTTAAGTCCAAGGATTTTTCCAGCATGCGTTTTGTGTTGAGATACGCGGATTTCTTTAAACCTGAACATTTGAGGAGTTCGGAGGCTTCGAGGGATTCTTGTGTGCCGAGATATTGTGTGGCAAGGTCCAAGCAGATGACAGTACGAGAAGCGTCATTTGTGGAGGAGATTATACTGGGTTTGAGTTGCAGTAATCGGAGGAATTCAGAACAGCGACTGAAAAAAAATTATTTGAAAATTTGTTTTTTGAATGAAAAATTAAAGTTTACCTGATAATTTCGTTTGTTGGATTGATTCCGAGCTTTTTAGCTGTTTGTACGATGACTTTGTTCTCTTCTTTGTGCATTTTATTTGATTTTTTGTGTGATTTTTTATCAAAAGAGACTTTAAGTTTTTGTTTTTGTTCAAATTGCCGCCAAACAACAAAAATAGGGTTGACAGATTTTTCGCTGCCAAAATTACACTGACGAACAAAAAAAAATTTCTATCAACAGAAATGCCCTAGATGAGATGATTTTCATATTTTTTGTTCAAATGTATTAAAAAATGATCTTTATAAATGAAAAATCATGAAAGAAGAGATTAATTTTAACATTTAAAAAAAATTACATTGAGCAATTTTAGAAATTTTTTTGTTCAAAATATGAAAAAAATTTGGCAAAATACAAAAAAAAAATAAAAATTAAAATTCGTCAAATATTTTATTTAAAGTCAAAAAAGTTTGAACTCTGAAAAGCAAAATTTAAAAAATTAAAATTTTGTAAATATTTGATAAAATTTTGACTTTTTTGATGGTCAAATGCTTTGAAATTTAAAATTGGCACGTAGCTTTTTTCTCTCATTTTGCGTTTATAAATTCATGAATATCAAAATTTATTTTAAAGAAATTTTCTTTTAAGATTTTTTATTTTGAGTATAATTTTTAGCTAAAATTTAACCTATGATACTAAAAAATTGAAAAAATTTGAAAATTTTAATTAAAAAAAAATTATTATTTTTTTTTTTTTGAATTGTTAAAAATTAAACAATTGACAAAACGATTAATTTTTCAAAAATTTTCAATTCAATTCTAAAAAATAAATTTTTGAGTCACTTATTGCCTAATTCCAAGTAATTTTTTATTTTTTTTTTGTTAAAAATTAAGACTGTTGATTGAAAGCGTAAAATATTTTCTGTTCTTCAGTGTTACTATTTGACATTTAATTGAATAAGCGGGAACAAAATAGCTTCACTCATTTTTAACTTATTTAACCCGAAATTACCCAAAAATTAATTGTTTCAACTGTTCAACTACATTCCCTTACAATTAATTCAACGAAATAAGTATCTGGATACTGAAAATAAGGCGTAAAAATAATTAAAACTCTGAAATTGTGAAACGTCGTGTTCTTTGTTTACGTTTTGGTCCCAAAAACACGCCGTAAAAATGGATTTCCTCGAATACTCTTCGATAAATGCTGAATCCAAGGGCTCAATGGTGAGTTTTAACCACATAAATCCCTAAAATTTCTGTTTTAACGTCAATTTCTCCCTTTTAGAGCTCGGGTCGCATCAAAATGACCGACCAAAACATCGTCTTCAAGCACGACAAGACCGGGAAAGTCGAGCAACTCAATGCCGGCGACATTGAACTCGTGAATTACATGAAGACTGTCGGTTCGTATGGCATCCGGGTGTTTATGAAGAACGGAGCGTTGCATCGTTTCTTCGGTTTCAAAGACGACGAGCAAAAAATCGCGGATTTCTTCAAGAAAAACTACAAGCTTGACATGCTTGAGAAGGAATTATCGTATCGCGGATGGAATTGGGGCACGGCGGCGTTCAATGGATCTGTCTTGAGTTTCAACATTGAGAAGAAAACGGCTTTTGAGATCCCCCTGAGCAACGTTTCGCAATGTCAGACGGGCAAAAATGAGGTTACTTTGGAATTTCATCAAAACGACGATGCCCCGGTTGGATTAATGGAGATGCGTTTCCACATTCCGACGTCGGAAACAGCAGAATCTGATCCTGTGGAAGGTTTTTACAACAACGTTATGGATCAAGCGTCGGTTATTTCGGTTTCGGGCGATGCTATTGCCATTTTCCGGGAGATTCATTGTCTTACGCCACGGTAAGTTTTGATGCAAATCGCTTTTAGAGCAGTTTTTATGATAAATTTTTCATTTTTTTCAGTGGTCGTTACGATATCAAAGTATTCCAGTCATTTTTCCAGTTGCACGGAAAGACATTCGATTACAAAATCCCCATTTCAACCGTTCTTCGTCTCTTTTTGCTCCCGCACAAGGATAATCGACAAATGTTTTTCGTCATTTCGCTTGATCCGCCAATCAAACAAGGTCAAACTCGTTATCATTTCCTTGTTTTGCTGTTCAACATGGAAGATGAGACCAGCATCGAGTTACCATTCACGGAGGAAGAGTTGAAGGACAAGTACGAGAATAAGCTCGAAAAGGAGTTAAGTGGTCCCGTTTACGAAGTTTTGGGAAAAATCATGAAAGTTATCGTCAATCGGAAACTCACAGGGCCCGGAAACTTCATTGGGCATTCAGGCACGCCCGCAGTTGGTTGCTCATACAAAGCAGCTGCCGGCTATTTGTATCCCTTGGAACGTGGCTTCATCTACGTGCACAAACCTCCGATTCACATCCGTTTCGAGGAAATTGCTTCGGTGAATTTCGCTCGTAGCGGCGGCTCAACACGCAGTTTCGACTTCGAAATCGAGCTAAAATCCGGAAATGTTTACACTTTTAGCAGTATTGAGAAGGAAGAATACGGAAAACTTTATGATTTCATCTCGTCGAAGAAGTTGGCGATCAAAAACACCGGCAAAAACGACAAACAATCGTATCGCGACGACTTTGGCGACAGCGATGCCGAAAACGAGCACGACGCCTACTTGGAAAAGGTCAAAGCTGAAGCGAAAGATCGTGATAGCGATGATGGCAGTGACGATGATGAGTCCACAGATGAAGATTTCAACCCCAACGAGGCAGAAAGTGACGTTGCTGAAGAATACGACAGCAATGCGCAATCCAGCAGTTCCGATTCTGAAGGGGGCGGTGCCTCGGATGACAGCGAAAAGCGTCGCAAGAAGGAAAAGAAGCAGGAACGCAAGGAAAAGGAGAAGAAACGCAAGGAAAAATCCGAAAAGAGCAGTTCGAAACCGAAAAAATCGAAAAATAAAGACAGCGATGCCCCGAAACGCCCGACAACGGCATTCATGTTGTGGCTGAACGAGTCGCGCGAACAAATTAAGAAGGAAAATCCGGGAATTTCGGTTACGGAAATCGCCAAGAAGGGCGGCGAGATGTGGAAAGAGCTGAAAGACAAGTCGAAATGGGAAGGAAAAGCGGCGAAAGCAAAGGAAGAGTACAACGAAGCGATGAAGGAGTACAAAGCAAAGGGCGGCGGTTCGAGCAAGGGTGAAGGAGGAGGTGAAAAACGCAAGAAGGAACATAAGACACCGACGAAATCTCCCGGAGGCTCTGGATTTAAGAGCAAAGAGTACATTTCGGATGATGACAGCAGCGACGAGAGTGAAAAGGAGTCGAAAAAGAAGAAGGCGAAGAAAGACAAGTCTGAGGATGAGTCTGAGTCTGGCGACGATAGCGAATAGATTATTCACTCGTTCATTTAATTTTTTTTATTTAATAAGTTTCCGTTACAGTTAAACGAAATAAATGTCTTAAAATCATCAAAAATTATATTTTACTTTACAAAAAATTTTAATTTAATTTTTTTCATAAAATTTTTAATTTTATTTAAAAAAAAAACAATTTTATGACGACTAAAAAGACACACAAATTTTTATAATTTTCTTTTTAAAATTTACAAAAAAAAAATAATAAATTTTCATAAAATTCTACAAGTCAAGAGCAATGCTTGACTTAGTTTTTTTTTTAAACTGTGTCAAAGCCATTTTTGTCAAATTTTGCTCCAAATGGATAAAAATTTATCAGGGGGCTCTAATTTATCATTTTTAATCATTTTTTAACTCAAAATTGCCAAAAAATTGAAACTGAAAAAAAAAATTTTCTTTGACATAGTTTTGTTTTGAAAACTAAATCAAGAGCAAAAAAACTGTGTCAAAAACTGTGTCAAAGCAATTTTTGTCAAATCTTGCTCCAAATGGATAAAAATTTATCAGGGGGCTCTAATTTATCATTTTTAATCATTTTTTAACTCAAAATTGCCAAAAAATTGAAACTGAAAAAAAATTTTTCTTTCACATAGTTTTGTTTCAAAAACTAAATCAAGAGCAAAAAAACTGTGTCAAAAACTGTGTCAAAGCAATTTTTGTCAAATCTTGCTCCAAATGGATAAAAATTTATCAGGGGGCTCTAATTTATCATTTTTAATCATTTTATAACTCAAAACTGCAAAAAAATTGAAACTGAAAAAAAAAATTTTCTTTGACATTGTTTTGTTTCAAAAACTAAATCAAGAGCAAAAAAACTGTGTCAAAAACTGTGTCAAAGCAATTTTTGTCAAATCTTGCTCCAAATGGATAAAAATTTATCAGGGGGCTCTAATTTATCATTTTTAATCATTTTTTAACTCAAAACTGCTAAAAAATTGAAACTGAAAAAAAAAATTTTCTTTGACATAGTTTTGTTTTGAAAACTAAATCAAGAGCAAAAAAACTGTGTCAAAAACTGTGTCAAAGCAATTTTTGTCAAATCTTGCTCCAAATGGATAAAAATTTATCAGGGGGCTCTAATTTATCATTTTTAATCATTTTTTAACTCAAAACTGCCAAAAAATTGAAACTGAAAAAAAAAATTTTCTTTGACATAGTTTTGTTTTGAAAACTAAATCAAGAGCAAAAAAACTGTGTCAAAAACTGTGTCAAAGCCATTTTTGTCAAATCTTGCTCCAAATGGATAAAAATTTGTCAGAGGGCTCTAATTTATCATTTTTAATCATTTTCTAACTCAAAACTGCCAAAAAATTGAAACTGAAAAAAAAAATTTTCTTTGACATAGTTTTGTTTTGAAAACTAAATCAAGAACAAAAAAACTGTGTCAAAAACTGTGTCAAAGCAATTTTTGTCAAATCTTGCTCCAAATGGATAAAAATTTGTCAAAGAGGCTCTAATTTATCATTTTTAATCATTTTTTAACTCAAAACTGCCAAAAAATTGAAACTGAAAAAAAAAATTTTTCTTTGACATAGTTTTGTTTTGAAAACTAAATCAAGAGCAAAAAAACTGTGTCAAAAACTGTGTCAAAGCAATTTTTGTCAAATCTTGCTCCAAATAGATAAAAATTTATCAGAGGGGCTCTAATTTATCATTTTTAATCATTTTATAACTCAAAACTGCCAAAAATTGAAACTGAAAAAAAAAATTTTCCTTTGACATAGTTTTGTTTTGAAAACTAAATCAAGAGCAAAAAAACTGTGTCAAAAACTGTGTCAACGCAATTTTTGTCAAATCTTGCTCCAAATGGATAAAAATTTATTAGAGGGGCTCTAATTTATCATTTTTAATCATTTTATAACTCAAAACAGCCAAAAAATTGAAACTGAAAAAATTTTTTTCCTTTGACATAGTTTTGTTTTGAAAACTAAATCAAGAACAAAAAAACTGTGTCAAAAACTGTGTCAAAGCAATTTTTGTCAAATCTTGCTCCAAATGGATAAAAATTTATCAGAGGGCTCTAATTTATCATTTTTAATCATTTTTTAACTCAAAACTGCCAAAAAATTGAAACTGAAAAAAAAAATTTTCTTTGACATAGTTTTGTTTTAAAAACTAAATCAAGAGCAAAAAAAAAAAAATTGTGTCAAAAACTGTGTCAAAGCAATTTTTGTCAAATATTGCTCCAAATGGATAAAAATTTATCAGAGGGGCTCTAATTTATCATTTTTAATCATTTTTTAACTCAAAACTGCCAAAAAATTGAAACTGAAAAAAAAAATTTTCTTTGACATAGTTTTGTTTTAAAAACTAAATCAAGAGCAAAAAAACTGTGTCAAAAACTGTGTCAAAGCAATTTTTGTCAAATCTTGCTCCAAATGGATAAAAATTTATCAGAGGGGCTCTAATTTATCATTTTTAATCATTTTATAACTCAAAACTGCTAAAAAAATTTAAACTGAAAAATTTTTTTCCTTTGACATAGTTTTGTTTTAAAAACTAAATCAAGAGCAAAAAAAACTGTGTCAAAAACTGTGTCAAAGCAATTTTTGTCAAATCTTGCTCCAAATGGATAAAAATTTATCAGAGGGCTCTAATTTATCATTTTTAATCATTTTCTAACTCAAAACTGCCAAAAAATTGAAACTGAAAAAAAAAATTTTTTCTTTGACATA
The DNA here is from genome assembly GCF_036172545.1 of Culicoides brevitarsis. Taxonomy (NCBI): domain Eukaryota; kingdom Metazoa; phylum Arthropoda; class Insecta; order Diptera; family Ceratopogonidae; genus Culicoides; species Culicoides brevitarsis. The sequence goes on along the minus strand of NC_087085.1, from coordinate 11,870,856 downwards.
GTTTTGTTTTGAAAACTAAATCAAGAGCAAAAAAACTGTGTCAAAAACTGTGTCAAAGCCAATTTTTTCAAATCTTGCTCCAAATGGATAAAAATTTATCAGAGGGGCTCTAATTTATCATTTTTAATCATTTTTTAACTCAAAACTGCCAAAAAATTGAAACTGAAAAAAAAAATTTTTCCTTTGACATAGTTTTGTTTTGAAAACTAAATCAAAAACAAAAAAACTGTGTCAAAAACTGTGTCAAAGCCATTTTTGTCAAATCTTGCTCCAAATGGATAAAAATTTATCAGAGAGCTCTAATTTATCATTTTTAATCATTTTCTATCATTTTTTTCCTTTGAATCATTTTGTTGGAAAGCAAAGATTATATTCATGCAAACTAAATCAAGAATAACTCAAAACTGCTAAAAAATTGAAACTGAAAAAAAAAATTTTCCTTTGACATAGTTTTGTTTTGAAAACTAAATCAAGAACAAAAAAACTGTGTCAAAAACTGTGTCAAAGCAATTTTTGTCAAATCTTGCTCCAAATGGATAAAAATTTATCAGGGGGCTCTAATTTATCATTTTTAATCATTTTTTAACTCAAAACTGCCAAAAAATTGAAACTGAAAAAAAAAATTTTCTTTGACATAGTTTTGTTTTGAAAACTAAATCAAGAGCAAAAAAACTGTGTCAAAAACTGTGTCAAAGCAATTTTTGTCAAATCTTGCTCCAAATGGATAAAAATTTATCAGGGGGCTCTAATTTATCATTTTTAATCATTTTTTAACTCAAAACTGCCAAAAAATTGAAACTGAAAAAAAAAATTTTCTTTGACATAGTTTTGTTTTGAAAACTAAATCAAGAGCAAAAAAACTGTGTCAAAAACTGTGTCAAAGCAATTTTTGTCAAATCTTGCTCCAAATGGATAAAAATTTATCAGGGGGCTCTAATTTATCATTTTTAATCATTTTATAACTCAAAACTGCCAAAAAAATTGAAACTGAAAAAAAAATTTTCTTTGACATAGTTTTGTTTTGAAAACTAAATCAAGAGCAAAAAAACTGTGTCAAAAACATGTGTCAAAGCAAATTTTTGTCAAATGGATCAATGATCAACAAATGGATAAAAATTTATCAGAGAGCTCTAATTTATCATTTTTAATCATTTTTTAACTCAAAACTGCCAAAAAATTGAAACTGAAAAAAATTTTTTCCTTTGACATAGTTTTGTTTTGAAAACTAAATCAAGAGCAAAAAAACTGTGTCAAAAACTGTGTCAAAGCAATTTTTTTTTCTTTATTTTACCATACCAATAATTTTTTTCTAACAATAAGTAATATTAAAGGATACAAAAGTCAGTCCCATTTCTCATTTTCGTCCTGAAAATTTGTTTTTTTAGATTATTCCATTGCAATGCCATGACACAGGAATGAAATAATCGATCACGGAGTCTCCAACTTCGCAATTTCTTCGAGCATTGAACTCCATATTATACAGACACATCATCAAACTGTTGCCCAAAATGAGACTAAACCACATAAAAATGTTTCCAATGCTGTTTTTCTCCTTATTCGTGATGAACATGACAAACACTCCGATGCCTTGGAACAAAACCAACATCACAGGATAGAAGAAATGGAAGGCAAACGCGATTATATACTCATGCACGAACGACGACACCGTAAAAACAGCCAACATCGACCACAATTTGGACTTTTTAAAGACATGTTCGTAACAATCCTTGTAAATGTACGCATAAAGCCAGTCGTGAACGACACAATTCCACGTACGATAATAATCCGGAAACGAAGTTGCATTCCACCAATCTTGATAGAACATCCGATCAGCGAATCTGAGCATCTCAGCAAAGGCATTCATCCAACAATGGAGCAACAGGTAGAAGCCGCTGAGGAAAATTAGCATCGCTGGCATCATACAACCGAAAATCTGCAAAACGAATGCGGCGGATTTGATGCGCGCCGTGCCAAAGTCACGAAAAACGGGAATCAGAGTGCGCTCGAAGATGAAACTCATGTAGAAAATTATTCCAACTGTCTCGAGAAGGCATTTTGCGACAAATTTCCATTTGATATGTTTGTTACGGGGATAACTGTCACGATAGACGAGTGTTGGAATGAAGAGGAAATACAAATATTTACTGAAATCCGGAATATAGAAGCCAGGTTTGTCTTCTGAGGCCTCTTTGAACTTCGGAAGAAGAGCTCGAGGGATGTTGCTACGAACAAAAGCGTGCGTTTTCATCAGAAATCGTGTCATTTCAAGCAGAAAAGCAATAGATGATGCCGGTGCGAGCTTGAAAACGATCGTAGAATAGGTGAAAACATATCCAAAAGCGATGATGTAGGAAATGTATGCCACAATTGAAAAATAATCGAATGGTTTTCTCATATCTAAAAGGTAAAAAAATAATAAAAATTAATTTTTTTAAAAAAATATTTGAAAAAAACTCACTTTTAGGAACAATTTGTCTCGTATTAGCCCATAATTTAAATACGGGATGAACTAAAAACGTGATAATTTGCATTATAATCCACACTCCAAACGCATAATGAAAATTATTGAAACCCAAAAAGATCGGCGAAACTCCAATATTAATCCTAAAACCAAAAATATTTCAATTAATTCAAACCAAGCAATTTTTTTCATAAACTTACACTCCTTGATCCACAAAATCATGCGTAAGGGTATTCAAAAAGGTCATCAGCATTATGACAAGGAAGATGTGATAAATAGTTCGAATATGTTTAACTTCCAACAAATCCGTTAAAAGTGAATTTCTTTGCAAAAATTCCTTATCCGGCAACTTTCCGTTTCTAAATTGCTTTTTCTTGGCAGTTACTTCGACATCTTCCGTGAATAATTGTCGAAATTCCGAACTCGCAGATGCCTCTTTTTCCATCTCATCCAAAATATCCTCAACCATGACCGATAATTTTTGGTCGACCTCTTTTAGGATGTCGCATTGGATTTTCTGAAAGACAAAAAAAAATCTGATAAGTGATAAGAAACGAGAGACAAAGAACGTTACTCACTTCAATCTTTCGGCGAACTTTTTCCATCCTCATATCTTGCACTAAATCACTTTGTGGCTCGTTTTCTACTGAAAAAACAATAAAAAATCATTTAAGTTCATAATTGTGCTTTGTAAGTACGTCACTTGGTGTCAACTTTAATTAGATTATGACAAAACTTGCATAACAAAAAAAAACTTACAAGACTTTGATTTTTTTTTTAATAAAAATTTAACAAAATTTACCTTGTTCAGAGGTGCTTGTGCCTTGCTTCGGCTTCCGATGAATGACTGTCTCAACCATTTTTCTGATTTTTTTGCTACGTTTAATTTAACGAATCTATAAAAATACAAACAAAAACAAAAAAAAACGGGGTTTAGCTGATTATTTATTGAATAACGAGACTTGATAAGATAACAAGTGTCGAATTATTTCTCATTGATTGATTGATTTTACGAATGTTTAAAAAATTTCTTGAATCAGAATTTTAGGACGATCCACGTGGGAGTCCTTTTTTTACTTTTTCAATATAAAAAAATATTTTTTTTTACTCAAAATGTTAAAAGTAATGCTGGTACCTTTTTAACAAAACACTAAACAAACACAAATTAAGAATAATTTTTTTGAGTGAATGTCCTCTAATCTCTTGAATTTTTGTTATGCTACAACATGTTACGATGTTGTCTATTCAAATACCGAAATTGAACTAAACAAAACGAGAATTTTCTGTACAAACGCATGTCGTATGGATTTTGAAAGAAATGTAATAAAAAATAATAATGCATTATCGCATTCGGTCTGTAGACACTTGTACGGGTATTTTTAGGGAAACGCCGTAAATGGGGGTAATATGATTCAAATATTTGTTTGATTTTTTTTTAATGATAGAAAGGAATATTAAATTTGAGCTAAACATTTCTTCAAAAGATCTGGTCGATTTTTGCTAAAATAAAAAAAAACGATTTTATCATATTAGGAGCAGAAATCGTTGTTTTTTCTCACATCAAGTTTCAACCCATTTTTGATGGATTTTAAAGCTAAAATTTAATAAATATGCATTCTAAAGTTGATTTCCATTGATATCAGATCGATTTTTGAAGAAATAAAAAAAACAACGATTTTATCATATGAGGAGCAAAAACCGTTGTTTTTTCTCACATCAAGTTTCAACCCATTTTTGATGGATTTCAAAGCTAAAATTTAATAAATATGCATTCTAAAGTTGATTTCCATTGATATCAGATCGATTTTTGATGAAATAAAAAAAAACAACGATTTTATCATATGAGGAGCAAAAACCGTTGTTTTTTCTCACATCAAGTTTCAACCCATTTTTGATGGATTTCAAAGCTAAAATTTAATAAATATGCATTCTAAAGATAATTTCCATGCATATCTGGTCGATTTTTGATGAAATAAAAAAACAACGATTTTATCATATGAGGAGCAAAAACCGTTGTTTTTTTCTCACGTCAAGTTTCAACCCATTTTTGATGGATTTCAAAGCTAAAATTTAATAAATATGCATTCTAAAGTTGATTTCCATTGATATCTGATCGATTTTTGATGAAATAAAAAAAAACAACGATTTTATCATATGAGGAGCAAAAACCGTTGTTTTTTCTCACATCAAGTTTCAACCCATTTTTGATGGATTTCAAAGCTAAAATTTAATAAATATGCATTCTAAAGTTGATTTCCATGCATATCTGGTCGATTTTTGATGAAATAAAAAAACAACGATTTTATCATATGAGGAGCAAAAACCGTTTTTTTTTTCTCAAATGGATTTCAAAGCTAAAAGTTAATGAATATGCATTCTAAAGTTGATTTCCATTGATATCAGATCGATTTTTGAAGAAATAAAAAAAACAACGATTTTATCATATGAGGAGCAAAAACCGTTGTTTTTTCTCACATCAAGTTTCAACCCATTTTTGATGGATTTCAAAGCTAAAATTTAATAAATATGCATTCTAAAGTTGATTTCCATTGATATCAGATCGATTTTTGAAGAAATAAAAAAAAACAACGATTTTATCATATGAGGAGCAAAAACCGTTGTTTTTTCTCACATCAAGTTTCAACCCATTTTTGATGGATTTCAAAGCTAAAATTTAATAAATATGCATTCTAAAGTTGATTTCCATTGAAATCTGATCGATTTTTGATGAAATAAAAAAAACAACGATTTTATCATATGAGGAGCAAAAACCGTTGTTTTTTCTCACATCAAGTTTCAACCCATTTTTGATGGATTTCAAAGCTAAAATTTAATAAATATGCATTCTAAAGTTGATTTCCGTTGATATCTTCTCGATTTTTGAAGAAATAAAAAAAAACGATTTTTTCATATGAGGAGCAAAAACCGTTGTTTTTTCGATTTTTTCTCGATTTTTGAAGAAATAAAAAAAACAACGATTTTATCATATGAGGAGCAAAAACCGTTGTTTTTTCTCACATCAAGTTTCAACCCATTTTTGATGGATTTCAAAGCTAAAAGTTAATAAATATGCATTCTAAAGTTGATTTCCATTGATATCAGATCGATTTTTGAAGAAATAAAAAAAACAACGATTTTATCATATGAGGAGCAAAAACCGTTGTTTTTTCTCACATCAAGTTTCAACCCATTTTTGATGGATTTCAAAGCTAAAAGTTAATAAATATGCATTCTAAAGTTGATTTCCATTGATATCAGATCGATTTTTGAAGAAATAAAAAAAACAACGATTTTATCATATGAGGAGCAAAAACCGTTGTTTTTTCTCACATCAAGTTTCAACCCATTTTTGATGGATTTCAAAGCTAAAATTTAATAAATATGCATTCTAAAGTTGATTTCCATTGATATCAGATCGATTTTTGAAGAAATAAAAAAAACAACGATTTTATCATATGAGGAGCAAAAACCGTTGTTTTTTCTCACATCAAGTTTCAACCCATTTTTGATGGATTTCAAAGCTAAAAGTTAATAAATATGCATTCTAAAGTTGATTTCCATTGATATCAGATCGATTTTTGAAGAAATAAAAAAAACAACGATTTTATCATATGAGGAGCAAAAACCGTTGTTTTTTCTCACATCAAGTTTCAACCCATTTTTGATGGATTTCAAAGCTAAAAGTTAATAAATATGCATTCTAAAGTTGATTTCCATTGATATCAGATCGATTTTTGAAGAAATAAAAAAAACAACGATTTTATCATATGAGGAGCAAAAACCGTTGTTTTTTCTCACATCAAGTTTCAACCCATTTTTGATGGATTTCAAAGCTAAAAGTTAATAAATATGCATTTTGAAAATGATTTCCATTCAAATATCATCGATTTTTGAAGAAATAAAAAAAACAACGATTTTATCATATGAGGAGCAAAAACCGTTGTTTTTTCTCACATCAAGTTTCAACCCATTTTTGATGGATTTCAAAGCTAAAATTTAATAAATATGCATTCTAAAGTTGATTTCCATTGATATCAGATCGATTTTTGAAGAAATAAAAAAAACAACGATTTTATCATATGAGGAGCAAAAACCGTTGTTTTTTTACAAGTCAATTTTCAACCCATATTTGATGGATTTCAAAGCTAAAATTTAATAAATATGCATTCTAAAGTTGATTTCCATTGATATCAGATCGATTTTTGATGAAATAAAAAAAAACAACGATTTTATCATATGAGGAGCAAAAACCGTTGTTTTTTCTCAAGTCACTTTTTGATGGATTTCAAAGCTAAAATTTAATAAATATGCATTCTAAAGTTGATTTCCATTGAAATCTGATCGATTTTTGAAGAAATAAAAAAAACAACGATTTTATCATATGAGGGGCAAAAACCGTTGTTTTTTTACAAGTCAATTTTCAACCCATATTTGATGGATTTCAAAGCTAAAATTTAATAAATATGCATTCTAAAGATGATTTTCATCAAAATCTCCTTGATTTTAAGATAAGTATTTTTTTTTTCTTTTTTATGGAATTTTTTGTTAATTTATTTTTTTTATAAAAAGATCAAAGTTCAAATAAATGCAAAAAAATAATTTTGAACCTTGAACTTGAATCAATATCAACCAAGTTTTCGAATTATTCTCAGAATAAATAATGTTTCTTATCTCCTTAAAAAAAAATGACTAACATGCAAAATATCTCAATTATATGACGAAATAAGAACAAAAAATTATGAAAAATTTTAAGACATACAAAAATCAACAATCTTTTATGTTTATTTTCAATATTGAAGGTCAAAATACGTCATCGTTATTTATACAAAAAAAAAAGTGAAACCACCTGATTTTTTTTTCATATAAAATTAAAGTTTTATTATTTGTTAATTATTTTTTGATGTTTAATGACAAATCGTCAAGCAATAGATTTCCCAAAATTTTCAATTTTTTTTTTATTTGTGATGAAGAACCTTTTTTTTTCAATAAATAACAACAGCCTCAACAGTCCCAAGTTCTTGACAGAAAAAAAAAGTTAATAGTGAATAAATACAAAGTTGGCTAGCAGTAGAAAACGGGGCACAGAAAATGCACATTCCCAAAATAATTTCAACACAATTTCGCAAGTTATTAATAAAATAACAAGTAACAGCTGACGTGGTGTTCTTAGTCGTCTTTTCCCCCGGAAATTGTGAGTTTGCGTTGTAACTTGCTGAATTCCTCCGTCAATCGGTCGTATTCCTTGTTAAGTGACTCCGATTGGGATTTCATTGCTTCCTTGTCTTTGCGTTCCTTGCTCAGTGTTTGTTCGAGTTCGGCGATTTTCTTCTTCAAGTCAGCAACTTCGCTGCCGCCATCCTTCTTGTCGTCTTTTCCGTCGCCCTTTTGGCTCATCAAGGTACGAGCTGCAGACGAGGCGCTTTGTGCTTGACGCATACTTGCCTCCGCTTGTGCCGTCAACGAGGCTTGATCGAGAATCAAGACTACCAGCCGACGAATGACCAAAACGAGGAAAATCGCAAAGCCGGAGATGTAAAAGTTGCGTTGTGCGCGGAAAAGACGCATCGAGTGTTGCATGCCGACGTTCAAATGTGCCTCAGCTGCGGGATCTGTGTGACTGTATTTGCGCATCTCACGAATGGCTTCGAGCAAGAAGATTACCAGAATCGCGAGCAGCAAATAAAAGTAGATTTGCGCTTGATTCCGGAGCATGCCGAAGAAGCGGGAACGGAAGAGACGAGCCCATTTTGTGGGACTGGCCAACGGGAGTGTGAGCAAAAGTACGATGACGATTTCAAAGTACAAGAAACCGGCGATAATTCCCCAAATTAAGCTCATTGTGGTGTGTTGATGATGACGAAATTTTCTTCAATTCTCGAAAAATCTGAAAAATTCGATTTTTTTTATTAATTTTTGAGTTTTTAACAGTTGACGTGTATTTTTTAAATATTTTTTTAAAGTTTTGTTGTTCTTTTAAGGCTCAAATATCGAATGAAATTACCTTTTTTCGTATATTTTTTTACTTCGGTTGACGATGACGAACTTGGTACTACTCAATTTTATCCTCCGAAAACAAATCATGGGTTCAAAATCGCTGTGCCTTGGGTCAGAACAAATTTTTAATTGTGCGCTGGGTCTTCACTTGATGAGACGAATGGAAGTGATAACGAAAATCACCATCAATCAAATACTCGCTACAAAAATCACCAATTTCTAGAGTTAAGAGAACAGAAACAGCGGAATCATGTCCGATAATGACGATGTGTTGTGTCCCCCGACGCCAGACGATGAAGAACTTACGTTACCGAGGTGAGAGGAAAAAAACCTTGACCGATTTTGGGGATTGTTTATCCACTGTTTTTCTCGCATTTCAGGGCATCCATAAACAAAATGATCAAAGAACTGGTAAAAAATGTAATTTTTTTTTATTTTTCGCGATTTTAACGCCTTTTTTGCAGGTACCATCGATTCGCGTTGCCAACGAGAGTCGCGAACTGATCCTCAATTGCTGCACAGAGTTCATCCATCTCATAAGTTCCGAAGCGAATGACGTTTGCAATCAACGAAACAAAAAGACAATAAATGCAGAACACGTATTAGAAGCATTAGATAGGCTAGGCAAGTCCATTTCCGCGTAATTTTGGGGAAAATTTTAACAAAAAAATTTTTTGCAGGTTTTAAGGACTACAAAAAAGAGGCGGAAGCCGTGCTGAGTGACTGCAAGCAAGTAGCGGCGAAACGACGTCGCAAAAATACGCGCCTCGAGAACTTGGGCATCCCCGAGGAGGAGTTGTTCCGACAACAACAAGAGCTATTTGCCAAAGCTCGCGAACACGTACAACAGGAGGAGCAAGCTGCGTGGTGCCAATTGCAGGCGGCAGCTGTGCAACAAAGTGCCCAACTGCTGCACAATCGGATTCATTCGCAGGAAGAGAGTGACGACGATTACTGAAGATGATGAAGACTTTTCTACTTTTCTTTATATTTTTAATTTTTTTTTTGCCAATACTTTTTTTTTCACCTCCATATTTTTCTTTCGTTTGAACAAATTCTACACAAATTTCCCGCGACTTCACACACGAGAATTGATTGAATAAAGAAATTATTATTTTTAACGTAAATTTCTGCGCTTAGATTCCCGGATGGATTGCCAAGGCATCTTGTTGCGTCTCGTGCGACAATTGCGTTTGCAAGTTGGAAAGTTTATTTTTGAGCACCTGAACGCCCATGATGACAATATGTTCGGGTTTCAAAGCCCCGGACGACTCCACGTTGAAGAAAAACTTGTTTGGCTTCGCTTCCCAATTGTATTCCGCCTCGAAATGGTCCTCGTCTAATTCGGTATGTTCACTTTTTGGCCATTCATCGGGCTTGGGGAACAACGTGTGTCGCATACTGTTATCCGGGTCATATTCGAAACACACACCGGCTGTCGGATTCCATTTGGCATGTTCCTTACCAAATCCCTTCTTCGCATAAGCACGCAATTTCAGTTCCTGCCCTTTACGCAACTTTACAATCAAAATTTCGTCATTTGCTTCGCCATATTCGTTATCGTCGTCATCGCGATGCCTCGATGTGACGGGCAAAACGCGAGAATCGCTCGATTTTAGATCCGCTGTCGTTACGTGACGCGTATGTTCGTCTGTGCATTTGACATCGAGCGTAAATTCGACGCTGCAATCCGTGCAAAAGTCGAGACACGTGCAATCTCTGCTGAAATTTATGCGTTCAACGACCTAAAAAACATAAAAATTTTATGAAATTTGGAAATTCATTGAACTGGAGGGAACTTTTTCTAACCTCATCCGAGATCAATGGAATGAGTCCGATGCGATGTGCGAGAAATTCGTCAGCCAAAACTGTTGTATTTGATTCCAACTGCACCCAATCAATCGCGAGAGTGGGAGTTTCAGCGATAAATACTCGGCGTAAGCTGTTTGCCACACTAAAAATGTAAAAAAATCATAAACAACGATTGAAATTCATACAAACAATTCGGAAATTACCTCAATTCCGTGTCTTCTACGATAAATTTGACATTTTCGTCAGTTAGTTCGGTGATGTGAACTGATGGCTGATTCGCATACGGCATTTTCCGGCTTTATTTGGCGTGAAATCTCTTAAATTTAGCTAAAAATGCACTCCAGAACGCTTCAAGATGCCTTTTTTACGTCGCTCGTATGCTGTACGTGTTGTGTAGTGTTATTGCTTGAGGAGTAAGAAATTGTTAAGAACGCATGAATTAGCAGGTTTGGCAAATTTCGATGCTCTTTGAATATCAACAATAGAATTTATTGAATTTTTTTCCTTTTTTAGTCGATATTTCAATTAAATTCGGTGAAAATCAGCGCAAAATACGATAATTAACGCGAATAATACTCGAATAAAGTGGAAAACCATTCAAAATCGCGATTCGTTCGACGTTCTCTTTTAAATTTAGAACATTTTCCATACCGAAGCCGTAATTATTCTATAAAAAATTATTTACTGAGACAATTTGATTCGATCTGGAAACGGACGATTAACTGCAGCGCCGGAAAAAATTGAATGGATTCCATGCGACAGGAGTGATGACAACAAAAATTAAATTCTTGAAGCCAGGTAAGATTTTTATCAATGAAAATTGAATTTTTTTTTAATTTCCAAACATTCCAGATGACGATTCCTTTTCATCGGAACGAGATGCTTTGTCTGTCGATGACGCCGTTTCCACGTTCATCTTCAATCCGCATCACTCACTGAGTCTGCAAACGCAACGTGAACGTCTTCCGATTCGTCAGTACCGCGACCGGATTCTGTATTGTCTCGAAAATTACCAAACGTTGGTGCTTGTCGGCGAAACTGGATCGGGCAAAAGTACACAAGTACCGCAGGTGTGTAAAATTCTCGTTAAATTTAATTAAAAAAATTAGTTCGTTATCACGTGTCGGCGTGATGATGACGAAAAATGTAAAGAAAACGGGGTTCAGTGACATACAAAGCACTATCAGTGCATTACAATCGTGTCTCGACTAATCTAGAAAATGACTAGCCGATATTTTTACGATGAAAATTTACGTGTTTCGAAGTGAAATTTGCTTTTTTGGAGGTTTTTGGGTCTGAAAGTTGACTTTTTATTCGTCAAAAATATGAATTTTGATTTTTTTTAAATTTTTAAAAATTTTTTAATTGAAAATTTTGGAAATTTCAAGGTCAATATCAATTCTTGATTAGAATTTTGATCAAAAAAGTATAAAATTCTGTGAATTTTTGTCAAAATTCTTCTTTATTAATAAATTTTTGATAAAAAAATACCTGTAATAAAAAAAAATCCACTAAAATTAATTCCATGACAACTTTCTTACCTGAAAAATTTTTTAACACCGCCGCTAAAAATAAATACCTACCATTCCATTAAGCATGCAACCAAAATAAATATTAGAAACATTGGTAATAATGGATGTTTTCATGTTTTGTTGGAATCATGCATGTCAAAGACCATGCACACACGATACAGCATTAATTATTTATAAACTTTTTTTATGACTCTCCAATATTTTTTTTAAACCTTAAATAGAATTTTCCATCTCTCTCTTTCTCATTATGTTTTTTGACTATTTTTGGAATTAACACACGAATAAAAAAAATGTCATTATTATTTCTATGTGCATACGAATGAATGCACCGAATTTGATTGAAAACGAGTATTGAGAGAATAAAAGATACTTGGATAAACGATTTCTATTCATAACACAAAATATTTGTCTGCCTCACATTTTTTTTCTTTCTTTCGTGCTCAGTTGTGTTATTTTTCAGCTCAACACGAGTTGTTTGTTTGCGGTTTGCGGAGAAAGAGTGGAAAAAAAAAGTTTAACAAAGTGCAAAATCATTTGTTTACACTTGTTAGTTTTTATTTTTTTTATCTATTTTATATGACAAGCCGGTGTGCCGACCTTTATTTGTATGCAAGAGATAAAACTACAGAGTGATAGTCGAGTTTTTAAGTGCAATTTGAGTCGAGATCAAAGAAAATATGAATAAAGTAAATATTATTTAGTGAAGCATCGCGAACAAGTTTTGGTAAAAAATATATAATGAACGTAAAAAAATAATTTGAAAAAAAAACTAACAAGCATATCAGTTGTTTGCACAGAAATTGGCACAAGTAGCAGATTTTTTTGTGTTAACAAAGTTTTTTATCGGTGAGTTAACAACCTGCAATGAAAAAAAAGTAGATATGAATTTAAGATTGAATGAAAAATTATTGCTTAAAATTTTTTTTTATTAAATTCTGGATTTTTACTCATTGCGGTACTAAATTTATAAAAAAACCAAAGAAACGGTATGAATGGTTCGAATATGAAATTTGTACCCTAACATAAAAAAAACCGTATGTACCGTAATAAGTCAAATTTTTAATTTTATTTTTTAAGATCATATTTTAAAACTTAAAGATTTTTGGTACGTTTTTATTCATAGATGTAAATATTTCTGAAAAGATTTTTTTCTTTAAAATTTAAAATGTTTTAAATTATTTTGAATATAAATAATACCTGCATTAAAAAAATATAGATATGAATTTGATATTTAAGAAATATAAATTTGACAAGATTTTTTTTTAAATTTTCAAGATTTTTTGATAAATATATTTTTTTTTTAAATTACGGTACAACAAAATTTTTATCGTAAGAAACGGTATGAATGGTACAATTCTGAAATTTGTACCGCAATAAAAAAAAGGTACGTACCGTAATAAAACAAGTTTTACAGCATTTTTAATGGTTGAATTAAGGACTGTACAGACTTTTTTTTAGAATTTTATTTTAAAACATAAAGGTTTTTTTATACATTTTTACTCATAAATTTAAAAATTTACAAAAGATAAATTTTTCTCTCAAAATTGATTTTTTTTTAATTTTATGAAAAGAATTAAAGATAAAGAGAGTTAAGAAAAAGATAAAAAAAATTCATATTTTTTTTTTTTTTAAATTTTTTTAAAAATATACCTATTTTTTCCGAAAAGCTTTTTTTAAATATTTTTGAATTTTTTTAAACTTTTTGCAAAATAATATTATTTAAAATTAAAAATAAAATTAGAAATATAAAAAAAATTGGAATAAATTCAAAATATTACAACTTTATACTTTTCTAATCGAATAAATGCCCTTCAAAAGTACAATATCTCTTTAATAGTTCGTCGACAATGACTTCTTTTTATCAAATTACAATAAATAGTGATTCACAAGTAGAAAGGGAGAAATAAAAAAAAATCCATTCATTAATAGAGCAATCAACAAAAACGTCATACAAGACAGGAAGGAAACAGTGATAACAATAATTTTTAAACGAGACCTAATCATTTCACGTGATTTTTGTCATTAAAGTTAATTCTGCCCCGATAAATAAGTCATTTTATCAACAACACACAAATTAGAACAAAAAAAAAAGACAAATTCCGTCTGACATTTTTACGAGCTCCGCGACAAGACAAACAACGATTTTATTGCTATTTCGCCCAATCTATTTCTTGCGAATGCCATTTATTGTATAAAATATGCAAAAGTCACGTTCATTTGTGTCTTTATTTTCTGCGGCCCCGCACATGAGGACGGAAAAAGCGACACAAAAATAGATGAAAATTATGGCTTTTCATGTGCACGTCACTACTTTGTTTCGCCATAAATGTCATAAATTTCCACAATAATGCAGGCAAATAAGACCTTTCAATATTTAATAAATCAACACTTTTTTTTTTACATGTACTTAGATTTAAATGTTTCGCTATTGATTTTTCGCGCGTTATTACGCTCCAAGTTTTCTCGTTAGTAATACAATTATTTCTTTTTTAAGTCGTCGCTCACGACAAAATCCGATTGTTCGGTTGTTGATTTTATTCATTTACTAATTTGGAACGAAAAATTTGAGTAAAGACTTGAGTAAACACGAAAATCACGAAAGGAGGCTTTGATTTCGGCGTCAGTTTATTCAAAATTTTTGGTAATAATGAGTTCTTTACCTTTATGGAGTAATGTCGAAAATCACGAGCAACAAAATTCGGAACCAATTCATGGTAAAAATTAAAAAATTATTAAAAAAATATTTTTTTGTTAATTTTTTTTTGTAGTTCCCGTAATAATTGGAAATAATTATTATTTGGTGTCACATCAAGATGTCGTGCATAGTTTCAATGTTCGGCAAACGTACTTAACAAAATTAGATTTTACCTCAAATCAAGTTCAAACTGCATCTCAATCGATTCCTGGGCATGAAATTCAACTTTTGCAAGAACTTTTGAGGCAAAGTGAGGCTAAAAATGTTCAAAATCCGAAAAATTCTTCAGTAAATTTTTAAAAATTTATTTTTTAAAGCTGAAATTTTTTAAAAAATAATTTAGTTTCAGTTCCATTATGACCGTACAACGTCAACTTCTGACCTGCAATCCTCCCAAATTCCCATTTACACTTCGTCGAGAACAAATTTGCCGCAAAATTACGTGACGGAGATGCAAATCAACGTTGAACCGAAAAAAGTTCAATTTTTCACGCCTTTCAATCAATGAAAATTTTCAAAATTTATCCTTCAAAAATGAAAATAACCAGACGTTCCATCTATTTGAGGAGCGAAAAAAATTTTTTTTTATCTTTAATTCATATAAAATTCAAAAGAAAGATGAAAAAAAGAAGAAGAGAGCGAAAATTCTTCTCACACACACTTCAGAAAAAAATACAAAAAAAAAAATCATGACGCAATATTTTATCGTCGTACGAGTCAACATATGATCAGATCAACCGCAAACAGCCACCAGCAGATTTTTTTCTCTACAAACAAAAAATAATAATAAATTAAAAGAGTTTCAAATGCACGAAGACGACGACAACGACGACCAATTGACACACAAACAAACACAAATACACCGCACCGTGGGACAATTCGTACGAGTCACAGTGGTTGTTGCAAAGAAATACAAAAAAAAAAACATATGGCTTCAATTACAAACGTTTCGCGCTGTGTACGATGATTCTCTCTCCTCCTCACTACAAAACTATGTGTATTTACTACAATGTGAATAATTTTTAGTGAGTCAGTTGAGTGCGGAACAGCGACGAATTAACTTCGTAGTGCATAAATTTTCGTGTCAAATAATGGGAAATTTCGTTCCCGGTCGTCGTTAAGGATAAATAAATTGACGTTAATCAAAAAAAAAAATGTCATAAAATAATAATCAAGGAAACGAACACAGAAGAAAAAAAAACATATTAATAATTTAGTTGGAAAATTCTCGAGGTTGGTCATTTTGTGATACTGTGATGTTTATTTTATGAGAATGTAAATAATAAACAAAAGGTGTCAAAGGATATTTATTGATGAAATCACAACTAGGTATAATGATGAAGGATTTTTGTGTTTGACGAGGGTAATTACGTTGTAACTAATAAAAAATTCCCTTTTTTATCAAAAGTGTGTCTTGATAAGGGCTTCCGTGATTGATTACAGTCCAGAAATAGTTATTGATAGTAAAAAAAGATTACAGGTGTAACGAATTTATGATTTGTAATGAAGTTGAGTTACAATTTTCGTGAATGTGAAAAATGTTTTAATTATTCTGGAAAAAATTATTGTGAAAAAAATTAGATTTTCTTGAAAAAAATGAAAATTTTCATAGTTTTTAAAATGAAAAAATTATTATTATTTTTTTTTAAGAAATTTTTTTTAATAATATTTTTTTTTTGTTAACATTTATTTGAACACATTTTTCAAAAGTTTTAAAATATAAGATTTAAAATTTTTTTTTTAGAATTTTTTACAGAAATTATTAAATTTAAATACTTTGTCTTAATTTAGTTGAGTAAAAATTATTTTAGACGATTTTTGGGCAAACCTTTAATTTTTTGAATGAACTTAAAGATCCTTATTCAACTAATTTCATGAATCATGAATTATTTTTAATGAAGTTTGTAATAAAATATCAAAATTATTTTCACATCGAGAAAATTTCTTATTTAATAAACAAATTTCGATTAAAAAAATATCATGATTCATAAAAATTTTTGACTTAAGATACTACGTTTATAAAAAAAATTACTTGTTTGCCAAAAATCGTCTTAATTAATTTTAACTCAAAAATATTTTCAAAAAATCATAAAAATTGAATAATTTTTTGTTAAAAATCTTTTTAAAATTGTACAATTATATTTTAACTAAAAATTATTATTTAAAAATTTTTTGTTAATAAATTTAATTAATTTTTAATTAAATTAATTTAATTAATTAAATTTTTATACCAAAAATCTTTCAAAAATTTAAAAAATAATTTATAATTCCATAATTTTCAATTAAAAATTATCAAGAAAATCGTAAAAGACCTTATAATTTGAAAACTAAACGATTATTGACTAAAATTCTCTTAATTAAAAGCCTTGAACCCCTAAATTCTCATTACTTAATTTACATTTTCCACGAAATTTCGACAATTTCTTCGAAAACAAAAAAAAATTCATAATTTTCTATCAATTTCCGACCCCATGATGTCTAAATCCCCCGAGTAAACACTCATTAAAAGTGCATTTCGGTGTCTTTTGAAGCACCTCTCCTACTTTGACATGTTTCGCGTTGTTTCTATACCCGTTTCGGTTCTATTTTTACTACACTGTTGACTTCATCGAACAGTAACGACAAAACAAGGCAAGACACAACCACACAATACAAGACCAGTTATTAAATAGTTACTTGCATTTGCTTTGAAATACAGAAAAAACAATAAAAAAAAGGGTAAAAAAATAATATTTTAAGGTGAAGGTTAACATATTTCATTCAAAAACCCTCCATACAAATACTTTGTACCAGATGTTGAAAAATATTTTTTCGTAGCGTGTTAACAGCAAGTCCAGATTTAATTTGCGTTTTAATTAATGCGATTTATTTTATTGCATTTTTGTGCAGCTGCAGTGATAAGAACTCTCACACATTTAAATTCAAAGTCTGAAACTGGTTTTGACATTTTATGACATCATTTTCGTTTTTTTGACGCATCGGCGTTCTACAAATTTACAATGAAATGACATGAACACATCCTCCCACAATTTTGCGCCACACAAAATGACAATTAACGGACTCGTGTCTCTTTTTTTTACGTTTTCTAAACGATGTACCTACTAAAGACGAAATCATCTGTATAATGACTGTGATTATTTTAAACTTTTTTTTTAAAATCTCTGCACTTTTCGTAGTTCGTATGTATATTGAAAGTGAGAAGAGAAGAGAAGAATTTGGAATGATGCCATAATCCATTAAAAAATGTATGATACAATCGAGAGTTGAAGAGGATGACGAGCGTATCGGAGTGCCTTTCGCAAAGTGGGTAAACAATGCGATGTAATAAAACGTTAATTTGAATTGTAGTAACAAGCAATATAATGGGATTGATGACAATAATAATGATAAAAAATTTTTTATAAAATATCGATTTTCAGCGTGTGTGTGTCGTGGAAATTTATTATATTATCTTTGTTTATGCATTCATTAAAAGCGGTTCATTGTGTCTCTATTTAGCTGCCTATTTACAGTAATTTGAGTGAATATACTTGAACGAACTTTTCAAGTATTATTCAAATTTGCTTTGGAAGTTTTTATCATTATTTTTTCAGTTGATTGAATACACGAGTAATGAGCAAATTTCGATAAATTAATTTAAATTGTTTGAATTTTTCATTAATTTTTGCTTGAATTAGCGTAAAGGCGATTTTCAAATTTTTTAACGGTCATTTTTTGAATTGACATTTTTCGATTTTTGATTTAAACTTCAAAAAAATTAAAGGAATTTAAAGTTTTTAGACATTTTTAAAATATATTATTTTAATTTTTTTGTAACATAATTAAAAAATTCCTTTCTGACCTCAATTATTTTCATAAAAATTATTTTTTTTTTTTTAATTTAAAAAATTTAATTTTTTTTAAATTTTTTTTAATTTTTAAAATATTTTTTAAATATTTTTTAAATATTTTTTAAAATATTTTTTAAATAATTTTATTATTGATTAATTTTTATTTAAAAAAAATTATTTTTTTCCTTTTAAAATCTTTTATCTAAGTCTCCCAATTTTATTTATTTTTAGCCCTTTAAAAATAAAAAAAAATATTTGAACTATACTACAGGTGCAAAATAACTAAAACAAATTAATGCAACGGATCCAAAAGTCCCATTTTATCCCAAATCGGCAAGAAATGCTTGAGAGTTTTAATGAATTTTGAATTTTTAAACATTTGTTCCTTAAATTGCTTGGATTCAAGCGAATCGCCCACCAAACCTTCTAAATCTGCGTGATCTTCTTGTTCATTCAGTATTACAGGAGAAATTGCAACTAGAGCCAAAATTTCTAAAAAAATATAATTTTTTTAATTAAATTTCTTCGTAAAATAATAAAATCGAACAAAATTTTACCGTAAAATTGTCGCTCGATTCTTTGACACTGAATTTCGAACAAAGTAGGAATTTTGCCTTTAAATCCAAATTTCTGCAAGATTTGAGCTAAATTATCCTGATACATTGCAATTATTTCCCAATTTCGATTTAGTTTGATGTCCAAATGCGTGGAAGTCAATGTAAAATACATCAAATCTATCACTGGAGGTCCTATATAACCAACTTGGAAGTCGATCTAAAAAATAAAATTTAATTAAAAAATAATCTTTGGCAAGGAAATATTAGAATTTCTTACCAAAACAAGATCTTCAGGCCTACGAGTCTCCTTATTATATTTGAACATCATATTATTTACCCACAAATCCCCGTGAGCTAGAACATTTGGCAAAGTTTTTGACTTTACAAACATTTCTCGTGACTTAATCATAAACGTTTCTCGTAACTTTTCCATTTTTTTAACATACTTTTCGTATCCTGGCCATGTTTTGAGTTCCTCAACACAAGCATCAAACATGCCAAAAAAGAAATTTTCAAAGGGAGTATCTTCTTTTAAAGGTTGTTCTTGAAAATCAGCAAAATCTTCTTCGCCATTTTCCATTAAAATCATCGAACATGCGTGAAATTTGGCAATTTTCCGTGTTAAAAGTCGAATATGGTCCACATCACAGCCATTCAAGCGATCTCCAAGCTCATATCCTTCTTGCTTCAGATCATTAAAAATTATCGTCGAATTTTCGTAATCCACAAAAACCGCTGGCGAATAAAGTTTCTCCGTATCTCCGATACTTTTGAGCAATTTTTGAAATTTTGGCAAAATACGATCGTACATGATGAGTTCCTTCTTGAAAATACCACTTTCAACCATAACTTTGGCCATTTCCTCATCAGCAACTACTGTTTTGATGATCAACGATTTGTCGCAGCACTTTCCATCCTTTTTGTACTTTACCGTTGTTCGTAAAAGTTGACTTGCATAATTATTTCCAGCTGCAACGGCGGGTTTGCATTCGAAATTCTCAACAGAAATTGATGAATCGCTTTCATTTTGCTGTAAAATCCGTTCCAAATACGATTTATTTAAAAATTTTGGAAGTTTTTGAGACATTTTTGGTAAATTTCACGTGTGAACCGCTCGAAAAGTCGCTCGTAACTGATATGAGACCCAAAATGACAGTTTAAATTCCCTTAACTGGCACGTTTTACATCTAATCTCGTCAAGGTCTGTTCGTTTCTACGTGAAATTCAGACAAAAATTTAAGAGTAATCATGATTCAGGAAGACAAAAAAAGTCGAGAGTAATGATAACTTACTTTACATGACAAGCGCTTTTTATGACGAAGGTTTTTTCATTGACTTTTAAAGTTTTTTTTCTCAGAGATAAGATTAATTGCCGCAATTAAAGGGATTTTCGGAGCAATTTGTTGACATTTTCCTGCGTATCGACCCACATCGAGAACGTCGACACTTCAACCTAATCAAATTTATTGATTATATATTAATGTTAATTTCTAAGGTCAACACTATTTCAAGCATTTGTGTGCGTGACGTAACCAACGAATAATTCGGAATGGCAAATAAATTTTTGTATTGACTGTGACACCGGCGACGCGACTTGCGAATGTGTGTCTGTTCTATTCACCGTTGGACAATATTGGTTTCGGCGATTTTTTTTTTCGTTGTTTATTCTCGCTGGAATGCGTCTCGTTAATGTTTTGATTTTGCTCGTTTAAAGTTCATTTAATGTTTGTAAATTGAAAAGTTGTTCTTTTTGCATGGTAACGGGTCAATTCATAAATTTGGTAGTAATTTGGTTGTTTGTTGACATCACAAAATATTTTGTTACAGGAAATTATTCTAATTGATCGCTAATTAATTCGCATTTTAATCAACTTTGACCTAATAAGCACCTTGAGTTTTCCTGCTTTTCTTTTTAATTTTTTTAAAATTATTTTTTTTATTAATTTTTTTTCAATTGAACAATTTTATGAAAATTTTAATTTTTTGAAAACTAAAAATTTTAATTAAAAATTAATTTTCAAAATTTTTTTTTTAAATTCTGGTCAAATCAAATATTCAAATTTTATTGTTTTTTTTTTTCAAATCAGTGTAACTGATCCAAAAGTCCCATATTATCCCAAATTGGCAAAAAATGCTTCAAAGTTTTAATGAATTTTGCATTTTTCAACATTTGCTCCCTAAACTGCCTCGCTGCAGGCGAATCACTAACGAACGATTCAAAATCAGCATTATCTTCTTGTTCATTCAGCATTACAGGAGAAGCTACGATGACAGCCATTAATTCTAAAAAAAAAATAATTTTTAAACAATTTTAGAAAATTAAAAAAAAATTACCATAAAATTGTCGCTCGATTCTTTGACACTGAATCTCAAACAAAGTAGGAATTTTTCCTTTAAATCCTAATTTCTTCAAGTTTAGAGCCAAATTTTCTTGATACATCGCCAATATATCCCAATTTTGGTTCAATTTTATATCCAAATTAGATGACGATATATTAAAGTACATCAAATCAATCACAGGAGGTCTCACGAAACAAAGTTGGAAGTCAATCTGAAAAACAAAATTAATGAAAATGATTCAAAAATTCAATTTAATTCTTACCAAGAGGAGATCCTCAGGCTTTCCAGTCTCTTTATTGTATTTGAACATCATGTTGTTTACCCACAAATCGCCATGATTCAAAACATTTGGCAAAGTTTCTGACTTTTGAAACATTTCTCGTGATTTAAACAAAAACGTTTCCCGTAACTTTTCCATTTTTGTAACGTACTTTTCATATCCTTGCCATGTCTTAAGTTGATCCAAACAGGTATCAAACATAGAATTCACGAAATTTTGAAAGGCTGAAGTTCCATTTATTGGCTTATCTTGGAATTCTGGAAAATCTTCCTCTTCGTTTTCCATTAAAATCATTGAAAAAGCATGAAATTTAGCAATTTTTCGCATCAATAGTTGGATGTGATCCTCATCCAGGCCATTCAAGCGATCTGCAAGTTCATACCCTTCTTGTTTGAGATCATTAAAAATTATCGTCGAATTTTCGAAATCCACAAAAACCGCTGGCGAATAAATTTTGTCAGTATCTCCGATAATTTCGAGTAATTTTTGGAATTTCGGTAAAATACGATCGTACATGATGAGTTCTTTTTGAAATAGACCACTTTTAGCAATAATTTTATTTATTTCCTCATCAGCATGAACGGTTTTGATGATCCACGACTTTTCACAAATTTTTGAATTTTTCTTGTACTTTATCGATGTTCGAAAAAGTTGACTTGCATAATTATTTCCAGCTGCAACGGCGGGTTTGCATTCGAAATTCTCAACAGAAATTGATAAATCGCTTTCATGTTGCTGCAAAATTCGTTCCAAATACGATTTATTTAAAAATTTTGGAAGTTTTAAAGACATTTTTGAAATTTTATGTATGAACCGTTTGAAATTTCGCTTTTGACTGATGCAACGCTATCGAAAGAATTACAAAAAAATTAAGATTAAAAATGAAACAAAAAAAGCTGAGGGCGAGTTATCATTTTTTACCTGATAAAGACTGTAAAAGTCTTTAATTAAGTCTTTTCAAACAATTGGATAAGATATCTGGCTCTGTAGAATTTTGATTCAGTTGACTGACCTTTACATTATCTTTTTACGTTTAAAATTTCCTGAAAAAAAATAATTTAATGATTTTTTAATTTTTGCACAATATTTTTTTAAAATTGTTTTTTTTTTATCAATTTCTAGATAAATTTTACAATTCTTACCAAAAACCAACAAAAAACTGTCTTTCTCGATAAAATTTTTAAATTTTTTATTATTTTTATATATGTTTTTATTTTTTTTATAAAATTAGTGTAATGGATCCAAAAGTCCCATATTATCCCAAATCGGCAAAAAATGCTTCAGAGTTTTAATGAACTTTGCATTTTTCAACATTTGCTCCCTAAACTGCTTGCTTGAAGGCGTATCGCCAATCAATGTTTCAAAATTTGCATCATTTTCTTGTTCATTTATCATTACCGGAGAAACTACCATTACTGTCCTTAATTCTAAAAAAAATATAATTTTTAGTTAAATTCTTTCAAAGAATAAAAAATATAAAAAAATAACCGAAAAATTGTCGCTCGATTCTTTGACACTGAATTTCGAACAAAGTTGGAATTTTTCCCTTATAATCGAGTTCCTTCAATATTTGAGCCAAATTTTCCTGATATACGGTAACGATCTCCCAATTTTGGTTCAATTTTATGTCCAAATGTGTGGAAGTCAATGTAAAGTACATCAAATCTATAACTGGAGGTCTCACGAAACCAAGTTGGAAGTCGATCTAAAGAATAAAATTTAATTAAAAAAATAATTTTAAGCAATGTAATATTGGAAAATCTTACCAAAACAAGATCTTCTGGCTTTCGAGTCTCCTTATTGTACTTGAACATCATATTATTCACCCACAAATCCCCATGATTCAAAACATTTGGCAAAATATTTGACTTTTTAAGCGTTTCACGTGTTTGCATTGTAAATTTCTCTCTTAATTTTTCCATTTTTGTAACGTACTTTTCGTATCCTTGCCATGTCTTCATTTGCTCCAAACAGGCACCAAGCATGGCTTTGTCGAAAGAGGCCGAAGCAGAACTTGTTGGTTTTTCTTGAAAATCCGAAAAATCTTCTTCGCCATTTTCCATTAAAATCATCGAACAAGCGTGAAATTTGGCGATTTTTCGCATTAAAAGTCTTATATGATCCTCGTCAAGGCCGTTTAAGCGATCCGCAAGCTCATATCCTTCTTGCTTGAGATCATTAAAAATTATCGTTGAATTTTCGTGATCCACAAAAACTGCTGGCGAATAAATTTTATCCATATCTCCGATACTTTCGAGTAATTTTTGGAATTTCGGTAAAATACGATCGTACATGATGATTTCTTTTTCAAAGAAACCACTTTTAGTGAGGATTTTGGTTATCTCCTCATTCGCGTTAACGGTTTTGATGATCAACGACTTTTCGCAGCACTTTCCATCCTTTTTGTACTTTACCGTTGTTCGTAAAAGTTGACTTGCATAATTATTTCCAGCTGCAACGGCGGGTTTGCATTCGAAATTCTCAACAGAAATTGATGAATCGCCTTCATTTTGCTGTAAAATCCGTTCCAAATACGATTTATTCAAGAATTTTGGAAGTTTTAGAGACATTTTTGGAATTTTATGTATGAATCGTTTGAAATTTAGATTTTAACTGACAACAACGCTTACAAAAATTACAAAAAAATAAGATTAACTGAGAGCAACTTATCATTTTTACATGATAAAAAATCATCGTAGCCTTCAACTAAGCCTCCGCAAACATTTAAATAAGATTTCTAGCTATGTATAGTTCTGATTCAGTTGACTGACCTTTACAGGAAATTTTCAAACTCAAAATTTCATAAAAAAAATTAAATTAAAATTTCGTATCATTTAAATTTATCTAATTTCACGTCGAAATTTCTCATATTGCTTCCTTATCGTGAAACGCGCACGCTATTCACACGTCTCGCAAACCAAAACACAATAAATTTGTGTCAAAAAATGATAAATATTCACGGCGCTCTACGCGACTAAATCACAAATTATGCGATAATACAGATTATGAGATTTTTTTTCTCGTTCATTGTGAACGAAATTTATTCATTCCTGCTTTTTTAAAAATTTGTCGACATTGACCTTGCAACGTAGTTTATTGTAATACAAAAATTTTTGTGTTGCGTATTTCACTCAATTTTACGAGTTTTTCGACTTCAGGCGTCGACAGATAAACGGAAATCAGGTTAATTAAGATTGCCGTAATCTATGTCTTGAGTGCAATTTACAATTATTTGAGCAGAATATTACTCATCCATTACTCGAGTCAGACATTTATCGCTGCAGTAAAATTTTGCACAGTGCCGGATTTGAGATTTTCGTTAAATATTTGAAGTTCTTATGCTTGGTTTGAATTAATTGGAATAAATTTAAATTAATTTATAGAATAAAATAATTAAAACTTAAAAAAATTTTAAAATAAATAATTTTATTTTATTTTAAATTTAAACTAAATTTAAAATTAATTTAATTAATTAAATTAAATAATAATTTAACAAATTTAAAAAAAATACTTACTTGAATTGATCCATCAATGCACTGGTTAAGAGCATCTGCAATGTTTGATTTGTAAATAAATAGTCGAATGATTCAATAAATTTATTTAGCAATATTACGACGCACATTTCGTTTCAAATGGTCTCTTGTAACTCAATTATATTTTATTATTGATTGCAGTTTTTTCATAATTTATTATCTTCATTGCAATCATAAGTTGATGGGGTCAATGGGATAATTCGCACATATGCAATTTTTATTATTTTTTAATTTTTAAAAATTTTATTTTTGATTTTTTTCTTGATTATTGAGGTAAAAAATAATATTAAAAAAAATTTTTAAAGATTTGAAATTGTGAAAATTTTTCTATCTGATTTTTAAGACGAATTTCGCAATTTTTTTTAATTTTCAAAAAAAAAAATTAAAAATCTTTCAAAAATGATCGAAAACTCAAACTTTATAATTTTCTAAAAATTAATTTATGAAAATTTTTGAATTTTAAGAAAATTCAGTTCAATTAACTTAAAATCTTTTCAATTCAAAATATTTTTGAAAATTTTACTGAATCTTAGGCTAAGATTTTTTTAAACTTTTGAGAATTTTTCCAAAAAACGAATGTTTTATTTCAAATTTTTACTAATTTTTTTTAAAGTAATAACTTAAAATTGATTTGGAAAAAAAAATTATTTTTTTTTTTACATTTTTTTTAGTTAATAAAAACAATTTTTGTGCAGAAAGATTTCATATTTAAATTTTTAGAACTAATTTTGGACAAAAAAAATATTTTGAAAGTCTTATTTTATTATTATTATTTTTTGGATCAAATTGTAGTAAATTAAATAAGTTAAGCATAAAAAAAACTAAAATAAAAAACTTGAGAAATTCAAAATTTTACCTTAACTTTGTGCGATTTATCCCATTAACTCTTCATTTGAAACAAAAATGGAGACGTCTGGTTCTCATTTATATTTTTATAAAAAAAAAAGTTTGCACCTGATTGCTGTTTGCTCGTTAATAAATTAAACTTCCTTCAATACATTTCAATTAGCGGCGCGATTCTATTCAATTGCATTATGTAATTGACCTACAAAGCCCGTAAAGTTGTGATTTTATCATTTTCTCATTAACTCTAACCTTTGTTGGTCTGTAATTAAAATGTGCTTTTTCGATTTGTTTCATTTCAGATGATTTCTGATCAAGTTGCTTAAAGAAAAAAAGGAAAAAAATAATCTTAATTAAGTGGAAAGGATCAAAGTTCAATCAAAGAAAACTCAAAAGACTCGAGACTCAGATAGGATAGAAATTATTAGTTAATTAAGCGAAGTAGTAGAAGTAAGAAACGTACCAAGATGATGATTGGTCCCAGTTTATCGCATTTCAGCAAACTCCTGCTCACCCTTTTGTTCGGACTGATTTCGTGGTATTTGTACATGGATGTCTTGCTGTATTTGCGAATCCATAATTATCCGATCGATCGGAATTATCACTTCAATACAACGATATTGTCGCTGCCGCCTGCCATATCGCAAGCAACTTCTAGCAGTAGTGTTAGCAATAGTGGTTATCCTAGTTCTAGTGCATCCAACACCTTCACGAGTAGCGGTACAAAGCGTGCCTTAGCGACATCCACGTCGATCAACTACAACCGACTTGCCACAAATGTGGATTATGCGGATGTTGTGTGGGTCCCGTGTGACATCAACCCCTTGTGTGATGTCACTGTGAAAGCTGTGATGCTCGATCAAACGAATCATTATCTTTTTGCGCCGATGGCTACGATTTTCGACAACATCGTCGGCATCTCCCGATCGACCTGGATCACGGCGAACATGATTTCCTTCTTTCACGTGTTTGTGGCGATTCTCGCGGGACGATTTATCGCTTCCGACAGTTTGGGATTCAGGCGTTTCGGTGTCGTCCTCTTTCAATTCCGAACCTTTTTGGATGACTTGGATGGGCATGTAGCACGTGCCAAGAAGAACATTCGCGGAGAAAGATCTGAAATTGGGACTCCTGGATATTATATCGATGGGATATGTGACGGACTTGGATGTATTGCCCTCATGATTGGCGTCTTTGTTTATCTGAGAAATAATCCGCCGCGACGAGGATATACTCAACTGCAGTCCATTATCCCGATGACAGATGCGAAAAACTCCGATACGGGCGTCATTTACAAAGTCAAGGTCACAACGAAGAAAGTCGTGCGGAAAGTTTTGTGCTTTTCGGGACAACTCCTGTTGTCGTCTACCGCCTGGAATCGCTACATCGCTCTCTATCAGGACATGTTGGAACTCAATGACGTCACGCCGACGCAGTACCTCCGACAAAATTTCATCTTCAAGTCGAATCACTTCTTTTGCATCGCCTGGCTTTGGCGCATCTTTAACGTGCACGCACTCTTGCACTGCTTGCTCCTCGGGATTTTCTGTGATAAATTGTGGGAATTTTTACGCATGATTCAGTATGCCGGCTACGTGGCGATTGTCGTGATTGTTTGCATCACCGAAATGCACCTTCTCGACGTACAAAAATTCATCTACAAACAACTTACTCCAGCCAACAATACGTCACTGTGATTTTGATGAGCACACAGAACAATTTTTTTTTAATTAACAAAAAATATTTTAATTAACGTAGTTGCGTGTTAGAGCGAGAGAGTTTGAAAGGTCAATTCAGACAATCAACAAAAAATTAGAGAAAAAAATTAGGCATCTCCATTCTTGCCAACATTGACCCAAAACTCTCTCATGTAGGAACGAACAAAAAAAATTGACTGAGAATCGAATAAATTTTATTTAACAAAAAAAAAAATACCAAACATAAAAAAAATATTTATCTAAGATACTCAAATGATACAAAAGAACAAAAAAAAATAGTTTTGTTAAGGAAATTTTTCACTCTACCTACTTGTTAATCGTGTCCTTCTTGCTTTTGCTATAAAATAAAAAAAATAAACTTTTTATATTAAAAAAATTACCTTTTAAGCAAAAATTTTGCCATTGAATGATTGCCAGTTAATCCCACTGTTAACGATGTTTATTTGTTAATATTTACGAAAAATTACTCGTTAAATATTTAAGTTTAATTTTTTTCTAAATTTAATCAAAAAAATTAATTAAATTAATTTAAATTTTATATATCAAGGTGTGAGCAGAGCAAATTTTTTAATTAAAAAAAAATTTTTTTCAAAGTTTTTTGTATGTTTTTACTTTCTAATAATTTTTTATTCTGTTTGCCTTCAAAAAAATTTTTTTGCTTTAAAAAAATTAAAATTTTTTAATAAATATGATTTTTCTTAAGTTTTAAATTTAAAAAAAAATAATTTAAAATAGCCCCATATAAAATTTCTTTAAAAAAATAAAAAAAAAATTAAAATATTTTTTCAAATACAAATCTTATAATAAAAAAATAATATTTTTTTTTTTCAAAATTTACAATTTTTAATATTTTTTCACTCCTTGTTTTTATTTAATAAAGAGAAGAAAAAAAATATATATTTTTTTAAATATTTTTATTAAATTTATTTTTTTTATTGAAAATGTTAAAAAAAAAATTATCAAAAATTAATTAAATTGTTAGAAACGTGAAAAGTTAATTTTATGTCAAAAATTTTCTACCAAACTTTTTAATTACTTTTTTTAAACAATTATTTAAATTGCGTGCCACACACCAAAAAATTTTCACTTTTTTGAATGTTTGTAACTATATCGTCCAATTAACAATACTAATTGTTTTTCAAATAATTTTTCCTTGTATAAAACATGAAACCACCTAAAAAAAATTATTATTCGCAAAATTTAATAAAATTAAGGAAAATTTAAATTTAAGGATTAAAATTGACTGCGCTTTTGAAGAGTGTTCGAAAGGAAAATTAGTTTTATAAATCTAATATGTTTTAAATATTGATTTCACGCGCGCGTGCTTTTCCAACAAAAAAAAATAATTAATGTTGTGTCAGAGTGTCAGGTCAATAAATGTGTACCTTTATGATGAAAATTAGCAATAAGAATAAATTTAAAGAAATATTATATAGAGAAATGGATGATTAAAGAGTAAAAGAACAAATATTTACATGAAAAATATTGTTGAAATATTACAGAATAAACGAAAAATTGAGATATTGGAGTTAAGAAATAAAGTAAAATATTGTGAAATAATCGTAAATTTGCGTTTTTCTCAAAAGTCACTGAGTCCCGTTTCATTAAAATGAATTTTCCCGAATTTTTTAAGACAAATTTTTTTATCTGTAGTACCTTTACGAGTTCGGATGGCACACAAAAGGCATAATAGGCGTTACCGAACCACGTCGCGTTGCTGCCGTAAGTTTAAGTGATCGTGTTGCTACTGAACGGGGTGAACTGGTAGGAGAAACGGTCGGTGTTGCGATTCGTTTCATCAATAAATTCAGTGAGAATACGATGATCAAGGTAATTTTTTGCTAAATTTTTCTAAAATAAATTAAATTTTAATTAATTTAATTAAAATTATTAAAATAAATTTAATTTAACTTAATAATTAATTTAATTAATTTAATTTAATAAATTTAATTTAATTTAATTTAAGAATTTAATTTAATTAAATTAAAATTAATAAATTAAATTATTTAATTTTAATTATTGTTTTTTTCTTTAAAAAAAGTTCATGACTGAAGGAATATTGCTCCGAGAGATGCTGGCAGACCCCCTGTTGTCACAATATAGCGTCATAATGATCGACGAGGCGCACGAACGGAACAACTTAACGGACACACTGATGGGATTGCTGAAGAAAATCGCCAAGAAACGTCAATCCTTGAAAATTATCATCTCCTCTGCGACTGTGGATGCCGAATTGTTCAAGGATTTCTTCAATTTCAACACTAAAAAAGCTGGAAAAGACACGAGCGTTATTCTCTCTGTCGAAGGAAGGATGTATCCATACGAAATTTTTTACCTGCAAGAACCTTGCCCGGATTACATTCAAGGCACGATCGATACTGTCATGAAAATCCATCAAAAGGAGCCTCCGGGAGACATTTTGGCTTTTCTCACGGGACAAGAGGAAGTTTTGCGTGCTGTGAATGCCTTGAAAGATTTACTGAACGAGATGGGGCGAGAAGACATGCAAGTTTTATCGATGTACGGCACTTTGAGCAATCACGATCAACTTCGGGTATTTTTTGGCGCTCCAAAAGGCACGAGAA